>NW_025333993.1:0-5000000 GCF_019186645.2 Phyllostomus hastatus | reverse complement strand
TCAGCCTTCCACTGTGAGTGCTTTTTGAGACTGCCCAAAAGAGCAATAGGAGAGAGCTGTGTTATTCAAATTGGGTTGCACCTGAGGGCCAGATCACTGCTGCACAGTCAGGGACTTTTCTCTGGTGTTTTTGTTTTTGTTTGAATTTTTTTTCAGGGGGGGAGGTCAAATCCTTGCCTCACCAGGGATTGGTGGTACTCCTCCTGGGGATATGCAGTAGTGGTGTGGGGTGTGTGGTAGGGGTAGGGAACAGCTGAAACTCCTCTTTCGCCGGAAAGGCAGAAACGGAGGAGCTACCATCACTTTCCATGAGGTTGTTTCTTCCTGTAAATGCTAAATCTCCCGTGAGTAGAGGAGTCAGTGGCCAGGCTGCAGCTGTGGATGGTGCAGTCGGAGCGGAGGGCTGGGGAAGAGAGGCAGCCTCCAAGCCCGTCTTTTGTTGTGGCCAGTTCAGCATCCTCTACCAGCCGAGATGTGTTTTCATGGAAAGAATTTCCTTGCCTTTCCAGGGAGTATTAAGTAGTTCTGCTCCACGTGTTTTCTTGAAACAGAAATGTGTAGAGCCACAGTTCCGTGATTCATTTAAATTAGGTTTTAGTTCTCCGACTCCAACCACAGCAGAAGAGGCAGCTAGACATCTTTCACATGCTACATATAAATGTGAATTAGGATTCTTGTGTTGTTAATAACCCATCTCCAGCTAAATGTAGGTTAACTAGTTTATTACAGGCTCATCGTAAACAGTGCTTTTTAATTTATATTTATTTTTCAGGTGTGCAGTTTTGGAAATTGTTAAAATTTCTTATAGCGTTTAGTTTTGATGTAAAATACATTTTACATATAATTATTTACAAAACATTTGTTTTTACAGATATCTGCTACTACAATCATGGGAGTTTTCTATTTCTAGAAAGGTTTGCTTTATTTTTAATCCTCACCAGAGGACATATTTTCATTGCTTTTACAGGCAGCGAGGGAGGGAGAGAAACATTGGTGTGAAAGAGAAGTATCAGTTGGTTGCCTCCCCAGACACCTGGACTGGGGAATGAACTCACAACCCAGGCATGTGTCCTGATGGGGTACCATGAACCCACAATCTTTCTCTTAATGAAGGACACTCAAATCCACGAGTCACACCGGCCAGAGCTGGAAAGGTTTATTTTTATTTTATTTATTTTTTTAAAAGTGTCTTTAAAAAGATTTTATTTATTTTTAGAGAGGGGAAGGGAGGGAGTGAGAGAAACATCAATGTGTGGTGCCTCTTGTGGGCCCCTACTGGGGACCTGGACACCCCAGGCATGTGCCCTGACTGGGAACCCAACCGGTGACACTCTGGTTCGCAGGCTGGCGCTCAGTCCACTGAGCCCCACCAGCCAGGGCAAAGCGTAAAGGTCCACCGAGATTTAATTTAAATAAAAGTGAGTCGATTTAGCTAAAGTATTAATTACATAATAACACGCGCGATTTACAGATACACACAAACTAGGGACAGTAGTGGCCCAATCACCGGAGTTTGGAAAACAGGTCACACGGGAGTAGTGGCAGTGGGTGCAAGAAGGCTACGAAAACCCGGAAGGCCAAACAGGAAGCGTTAGCCGGGAACGAATGGAAAAGACCGCCCACTTCCGGGTTGGCGCAGCGGGTTTGGCCTCACTGCGCAGGCCCGGGCGCTGGCGCCGGCGTGGTCCCCATGGAGCCTCTGTAGCGGTGCTCTAGCCTCCAGCGAGTGGGAGAGTCAGGAATGAGCGCAGCGGAGGCCGACCACTGGGCGTGGCTGCTGGTGCTCAGCTTTGTGTTTGGATGCAATGTCCTCAGGATCCTCCTCCCGTCCTTCTCCTCCTTCGTAAGTGGCCTGACAGGGGTCTCAAAACTAGCTGCGTGGGGGCCGCATTGGGCCCCCAGAAGTGTCTTGGTTGGGACCTTCTCTGTTTTAAGAAATACATGCATACATGCATAGATGAATATAAATAAAAGATAAGAAAGAATTATCTGATAACCCTTGGCCACTTGTTTACGTGGCTGGGAGTTCATCGTGCCCCGCTGCAATGCACACTCATTTCTGTTATTTCTTGGTTTCTGGAAGCATCCCGCAGCGGATAGGGGGACAGTGCCTGGAGCAGCTCGGCGTCCAGAGTTTGCTGGAGGCCTCGGCCTTTCTCGCGGATAGTACCAGCTGTGGCAGGTCCCGGGAGACGGATCTCAGGGTGCAGAGCCCTCGTTCTGGGGGATGGGGCAGGGAAGTTGACAATGACGACCGAGCATCTCAGTGTTATGTGATGCTTTATGCAAGAGGGCAGTGGGCGCTGGGGAGCATTGTCTCAGCGGGGCGTTTTGCCAAGGCGAGAGTACATCCCCCCCCCCCCCCCCAGGTCCAGCTGTCACGCTGCTGTGAGAGGTGGACGTCATCCCATCTTCCTTTACCTCCCAGAGGGGGTAAAGTCATGCAGCTAGTAGTGGCTTTTGAATTGGAAGTTTGATCTTCGGTTTGTGATTTTTTGTAGTTCTGCTCCCCTGCTTACTGGAGCATGAATAGGGGTTCCCTGGCACATTTGGGAAGATAGATGTGTGTGCGGGGGAGGGGTGAGAAACTTAGGGAGCTGTTCCTGGGGGAAGGGCACCCTCTGCATGCCCACAAGGTAAATGAGAGGCTGTCTGACTCAGGTGGAGACCTCACAGATTGGGTGCTTGGATTGCAGCATTATTCCGGGCAATTCAGCTCTTCCTGCTTTTCTCTCCTGAAATAAACTAATTGCTAGGCAGGATCTCTACTTCTTTATGTTTTATTCTACCAGTGTTCATTGATTGCCTTTTTGTGTAAAGCTCTAATCTAGGGCTTTATTACACCTATTGTTCTGAGGCACAGAGACTTCTCTCTTGGGCCTGCATCTCCCCCTTCAGAATCTTTCCTGATGCTTCCTAGTCTTTAAGACGATGTACCAAGTCCTTAGTGTTAGGGTGGTCGGTGATGCGGCCTGTGAAAGGATTCACAAAGAGAAGAAAGTGTGGAGAGTAAAGTTTTTGTTTACTCTCCAAGAAAGGAGAGGGGCCTGGTGTGGAGAGATACACCCGCCCAGGGATGGGGACTTGGAGCTTTTATTGGATATCATTGGATTAAAAAAGGGTGGCCTTTGCTATCGTGTGGCCCTTGGGCTATTGGGGGCCTTGGAACAAGAGGCTGCAGTTTTTTCCAGTGTTATCTTTTGCCTGTGGCTGTAGGTTAGTCCTTACTTTCCAGTAACTTGCAGTCCTGGGGACGGAAGCTCGGAAGAAGAACATGGCAGTCACGTCTAACAAGGTCACAGGCCTGCTCAGCAAATGGTGCTGACTTTATCCTCTCATTTAGAATCGCATGAAGGACCATTGAAGAGCCTGCTCCTGCCCATCTTCTTTTTAAAAAAATTTTATGTATACATGAAATTTACCATTTTAACCCTTTTTAAGTGCACAGGTCAGTGGCATTAAGTACATTCATATCATTGGGCAGCCGTCACCACCATCCATCTCCAGAAAGTTTCCATCTTCCTAAACTGAAACTCTGCATTCATTGAACACTAACTCCCCATCCTTCCTCTTCCTGGCAGCCACCGTTCCACTTGCTGGCTCTATGGATTTGACTACTGTCCCTCTTATGAGTGGAATCATAGCATTTGTCCTTTTGTCACTGGCTTATTTCACTTAGCATAATGTCTTTAGGGTTCATCCTGGTTGTAGCATGTGTTTGGACTGCATTCCTTCTTTAGGGCTGCATATTAGGTCCGTTGTAGGTAGGTACTACATTTTGTTTATCTGTTCATCTTTCGATGGACATTGGGGTTGCTTCCACCTTTTGGCTCTTGAGAGTAATGCTGCTTGACTGTAGCAGGCGTGTCCAACCTTTTGGTGTCCCTGGGCTACAGTGGAAGAAGAAGAGTTGTCTTGGGCCACACATTAAATACATTGTGACATGTAATCACAAAAAAAATGCCAGTGTTTTAAGTAAATTTACCATTTTACTGTTGGGCTGCATTTACAGCCCCCTGGGCTGCATGTGGCCCGTGGGCCAGAGGTTTGACACCCCTGTTAGAGCATTGGTATACAAATATCTGTGCAAGCATGTTTTCACTTTTTTTTGGGTAAATACCCAGAAGTGGAATTGCTGGATCATAGGGTCATTTCACATTTAATTTTTTTGAGAAACTGCCATACTGTTTTTCACAGCAGCTGTATCATTGACTTCTTACCAGCTTTGCTTTGCACAAGAGTTGCAATTTCTCCACATTCTCCACCACTTGCCACTTTAGGTTGTTGCTTTGATAATAGCCATCCTAATAGATGCAAAGTGGTATATCACTGTGGTTTTGATTTGCATTTTTCCTAATGATTAGTGATGTGGAACATCATATCATGTTCCTCTAGCCATTTGTATCTGTTCTTCAGAGAAATAGCTATTCAAATTCTTTGCCCACTTTTAAATTGGGCACCAGGAGCTCTCCCCCAGGGGAAGGGCACCCTCTGTAGGCCCCCAGCAGGGGTGAGGGGCTGTTTCCCCACTGCCCCCTGAGTTGGGAGTTCTTTATACATACTGGCTACTAACTCCTTATTCAGTGTATGATTTGCAGATCTTGTCTTCCATTTCGTTTGTTTCCTGTCCATCTCTCTTGCAGTATCACCCCATTTTCCTATGTATCCTGTCCCATTTCACTTCATGTCGGAGCCACTTGCAACTAATCTCAATGCTCAGAGGCTGTGTTTTACATCCCCCTATGAGTTGTTTGTAATTTCTCACCAGCTGCAAGCTAAGTTGGAGTCTGTCTTTGGAGTTTGCCGGGAGCTAGAAGTAAGATCTGTCATCATCTCAGCCTCCTTCACCAAGCCTACTACACCAAACGCAGTCACAAGAGGTTATTGCTACAGTCTAGACATGGGGGCACTTGTGCCCTGTAAGGGTGGCTGTTCATGATGAAAGAGGGTTGGGTTTGACCTTGGACCGGTGTCACGTCCTGTGTTTCTTCTTATGGGCTGTAGACGCTTTCTAACCTCAAACCAGTTAGCGTTCTTAAACCTACTCCCCCTTGGTTGTAGCACTCTGTCGGGCTTGTGAGCCAGGGTCAAATGATCTTAGGCAGAGTACAGCCCCCATTGTTGGCGTTCAAAACTGGGAAGAGTAATAACGCAGTCTGCTGCGCCTGGTCACGGGGTGTGGGCTGAGGGTTGGGGAAAAGCTCTGAGGAATGCCCTGGTTCCTTGGAGGTAAAATGCTGCTCCTTCAGCACCGATAGAGGTGGTGCCACCGCAGGCCCTGGGCTGCGGGCCCACGTAGCAAAGCCTCCCTCCGGGAAAAAAGGGTGGGTTGGGGAGGAGCCACCCCCTGTACTTTAGACTGTGACCTTCTCGCAGTGTTTCTGATGTTTTCTGTCCAGCCGGAAGCAAGGGAGGGCTGCACACCCTCCGCCCCCCCGCCCCAGCCCACTGCCCCCCACCAGCGGGGCAGTCGGCTGGTCCCTGGGCCTGAGGCCCTTGAGGATACTAGAATCAGGAATCCTCTGCCCAGCTAAATCTTGCAATATCCCGGGAGAGAATTTCAGCAGAATACTGGGGTGCGGTGCGTGCTTGGATAAGGACACCCCAGTCCTTGATGTTGAGTTGGAATTTTCCCGAGAGATCTTCTTTCCCTTCAGGCTGGTCTCAGGACACACGGATGACACAGCCTTAATCATTTAGTAGGGGATCCAAGACTTTCTTTAGTCAAAGGAGGCCTGAATGGGGGGGGGGGCGGGGGGCGGTGACAAGGACTCTCCTTCTAGGCATGCGCTCTGCGTGGGGAGCAGGAGGCACACTGCGCAGGCGCCCCAGGACTGGCGTGGCAGAGGGCCGGGAGGGGCTCAGTGAGCGGTGTGCACTGCGCAGGCGCCCCAGAACTGCCACGGTGGAGGGTGGGGTGAGGGTGTTCAGCGAGCCGCATATACTGCGCATGCGCATCAGGTCCGGCATTGCAAAAAGTCGCTCCTCTTATCCTCGTTGTGTTCAGTTTATTTGGTCAATCCCTTATAATTACTCACCGACCGCCACCCCCGCTCCAGGGTGGATGCCCTCCTGCCCTACTTGGGCTCTGATACCGTGTTCGGCTGGGTACCCTCCTCTTACCGCGCATGCGCCCCTCACTCTGCTCGGGGCCCGACTCCCATGTCAGGTTGCCCTTTCTGGGAGATCCCCATGTCACGACACTCGGCTCTGACCACGCTCCTGCCCTCTCTCTCCCTGCCAGAGTGTCTCTGTACGAGAATGTCTTCCTCACTGTGCGCGGGCTCTGCATCGCCGTCACTGGCACTCTGCACCCCCTTCCTGCTTTGCCAACTTAGCTTATTTAGGACTGAATTCTTCAGGGAGGGAAGAAGCAGCATGGCCTGTGTACCCGAATGACAGCTCTGGGGTTGGAAATAGTTTTTATTTTATAATTACAATTTTACAGTTATAGTGAAAGATACATTTGTCCCATAGCAACCCATTGGCATGTCTGCAAAATAAAAAAATATAATGCGAATAGCGATTCAAATGGGAGCGAGTTTTTGTGGTTTTCGGGAGCAGGGCCAGGACAAGGCAGCGGAGGCTGCTATCTAGGAAAAGGGCAGCTTGTCCAGTTGAGAGAGGTAGGCAGCAGGTAGGACGGTGCGGGGTGGGAGGGAGACTGTTACCCCGAGGGGGAAGGCTCTGAGCCCAGCTGCCCACCCCACCAGATGTCCAGGGTGCTGCAGAAGGATGCGGAGCAGGAGTCTCAGATGAGAGCAGAGATCCAGGACATGAAGCAGGAGCTATCCACCGTCAACATGATGGACGAGTTCGCCAGATACGCCAGGCTGGAAAGGAAGATCAACAAGATGACAGATAAGCTCAAAACTCACGGTACTGTTCTCAACTGTGGCTTGGAAAGCTTCATGAGAGCCGATTCATAGAGAAGTCTCTATATAAAGATTCGTACAATATATGCACTGATTCTTGGATGTTCTACATGTTGACATAAACTTTTAAGTTGTGTAGGAGAAACCCAATAATAATGATTACTTTTTCTTCACTTGCTGGTGAACCTTTGCTTTCCAAACACGGAAACATCCAAGATACTCCTAGAGTTTCTTTAGAGCTGACGTCTTAGTTGTCATTTTCATATTCAGCACTTTTCTGAGAGAAGCCTAGAAAAAAAAATCGCCAAGTGGACTCTCAGGAGCTTTCTTGGTCCACTCTCTCGAAGTGCCCAGCAGTGTCCGTCTCTGAGAGCGGACTCGGGCTAGAGCTCGGGTCTTACTCATTTCGACGTTTGCCGCCGCCCCGACAGTCTGCTGTGATGAAGGTGATTTTCTCGGGGCGGGCTGTGCGCTGGGCGTGTGCACAGTGAGGGAGCTGTCTCCACGGCCAGTAGAACACGCAGAGGGGCCTGCCTAGGCCCGAGGCAAACCGGACTCCCTGATGGGCTAGTGTGCAGTGTGGGCCGGGGAATCGGGAGGACATTTAGTCCTGTTGCCAAGTGCGTTGGGAAAAGAATCTCTGATTTAGGGGAATAGCTTTAAGGCTTCCTTAAGATACTGTATTTTATATTTACATATGTGATTCGAAAATATTTTGTGAGGAAATAACATTTCTAGGTACTTGAATATTTTCTTCCCTTTTTAGGACTGATGTAATCGTTTCATCCTGGTTTTCCTTTCAGTGAAATCACGGACAGCTCAGCTGGCCAAGATCAAGTGGGTTATGAGTGTTGCCTTCTATATACTGCAAGTAAGTGTCCTCTTGTGTCACTGGGATCATTCAAGTTGGTAATGGACTTTGTCCCAGAGCCGTTTGGCCCGTGGAACCCAGGTCTGGGAATGCAGGTTTTTCCACCTTCAGCTGCTGTGCTGTGCTGCCAGCACGTCCCTCTGAACACCGTGTGGATTTATAAGTCAGACTAAAAGAAAGCCTTTCTCTGGACCAGCCCTGGTAGATACGGGGTACAGTAGGTACTGGGCGCCTTGGTCCTGAGGCACTGTCACTCTGATACGACATGGGTTTCTCAGGGGCTGGGGTGGAGTCCGAGGCCTCTCTGAGGTCTCCTCACTTGAGTGGGCATTCAGGGCCACAAAGGGGGCGGAAGACAACTGAGGAAACGCTGCTAGGGAGCGGAGGGAGGGGCGGCACTGCTGCTCCACCCACCGCAAACCCTGGCAGAGGGCCCCGTGCCCGTGGATGCCAGCATCAAGTGTGGGTGGGGTCTTCGCTGCATAGGGTCGACTTTGTCACCGATGAGCTGCATTTATCACAGCCTGGCTTCTCAGAGGAGATATTCCGTGAGAAAAGAACACCTGTGTTATGGGAGACCTTGGCTGATTTATCAGCTAATGTACTAGTGTGTGCAGTGGGCCCTCGAACCACATGGGTTTGAACTACACAGGTCCACCTATATGAGGATTTTTGAAAAATAAATATATTGGAAAGAATTTTGGAGATTTCAGGCAGTTTGACCAAAAAAGCCCTGACTGGTGTGGCTCAGCTGGGCGTTGTCCTGTAAACCAAAAGGTTGCTGGTTCGATTCCCAGTCAGAGCACATGCCTGGGTTGTAGGCCAGGTCCTGACTGGGGCACATGGAGAGGCAGCCAATCAATGTTACTCTCGCACATCAATGTTTCTTTCCTTCTCTTTTTCCCTCCTTCCCTCTCTGTCTCAAAATAAATGAACAATATCTTTTTAAAAACCCTCACAGATGAACCATGTGTAGCCTAGAAATATCAAAAATGTTAAGAAAAAAGTATGTCATAAATGCATAAAATGTATGTATGTATTTTCTCTTATGATTTTCTTTTTTTTCCTAAGATTTTATTTATTTATTTTTAGAGAGAGAAGGGAGGGAGATAGAGAGAGAGAGAGAGAAACATCAATGTGTGGTTGCTGGGGGTCATGGCCTGCAACCCAGGCATGTACCCTGACTAGGAATCGAACCTGCGACACTTTGGTTCGCAGCCCATGCTCAATCCACTGAGCTATGCCAGCCAAGGCGATTTTCTTAGTAACATTTCTTCAGCTCACTGTATTGTAAGAACACAATACTTACATAATAATAATAATACATATAACATATGTGTTGTTTCTGTTATTGGTAAGGCTTCCAGTCAATAGTAAGCTATTAGTGCTTACGTTTTGGAGGAGTCAGATGTTACACTGGGAGTTCTGACTGTGGGGTTGGTGCCCCTAACCCCTGTGTTGTTCAAGGGTCAGCTGTATATGTGATCGGTACCCGCTGGCTGCCAAGACTGGGTTGACAGGGCTCGAGGTCATCGACTGGAGAGTTTCCTTAGTTTGTTTCCATGTTTCCTCGTCTTTCTGTGATGACATGACTGGCCGCATGACTGGCAGGTCGTGTCCGCCCACCAGCAGTGTCTTTGCAGGCTGCCCTGATGGTCTCCCTCATCTGGAAGTATTACTCTGTGCCTGTGGCCGTGGTGCCGAGTAAATGGATAACTCCGCTGGACCGCCTGGTGGCATTTCCCACTAGAGTCGCAGGTAAGAGTCTTCCGGAACACGCAGTGGGAGAATACGGAGAGACAGACAAGGAGGAGTGTGGTAGAAAGAAGATGAAGTCAGCCTGACGTCGTCCACATCATTCGTTTCACCACAGAGCGGGGCTTTGGCCTCAGCCTCGCGAGGCTTGCGGCGAAGGAAGTGGAGACCTAAGAGGGGCCACTTGTCTGGTGACACCGGAATGTTCAGTGGCGGAGCCAGAGTCATCCCCGATCTGCTTCTGGAGTCTTAGCCCAGTGCCTGCAGGCTGGTAGCCCGTTCAGTCAAACCCCACGAGGGTCCCCAGATTCTGTGGCCTCTGGTCCGTTCCTGTGCGAGGTGAGGGCATTCATGGCTCTCGGCCTCCAGTGTTGAAAGATATAGTTTCTTTTGGATGGTAAAAGTAGTACGTGTCACTGTAGAGTGACTACAAATATATAAGACCAATAAAAAAATAATTTTTTTCTGTTTCTTTTTATACAGGGGTAGGCAAAAGTAGGCTTACAGTTGTGAGTATGTAAAGCACAGTTTATTCTTGTGTTATTATTTATTCTTGTATTACATATTTCTCCACATGAACAACTGTACTTTTGGCCACTCCTGTGTAGTTACAGTTGTCCAATTTTTTTGTCCCTTTTTACTTTATATTGTAAGCCTTCCATTGGTACAATATTGTATTGTATCAGTACACCTCTATTTATTAAGAAATTTTGAATAGTTGTTCTTTGTTTGGATGTGTCATGATTTACTGATTTCCCTGTGACAGAATATTTATTTAGATCCTGATTTTTTCTCCCAAGAGTAATGCTGCTGCACACGTCCTTGTCGGGCAGCCTCTGGCTGTGATCTGTGATCACGCTGGAGGTGAATTACCGCAGTACAAGGAACGACTGTTTCAGAGATCCCCGATGCAGCCACGCCCTCTCCCCTCCTCCCACTCCGCTTACTCACCGCTCAACCTCCAGGCAGTGCCGGGGGCAGGAGGCCACGCTCCCGGGCAGCCAGCAGGCCACTAGCCATTCTCGCAGCCTGTCTTCCTGTCTCATTGACCAGTGGGACAGGAACAGTGTGGGGAAACAGGCTTCATTTATAAAGCCTTTTGGAGAAAGGAAAAGAAATAGCCTCACAGAGGGGTCTCACAGTCTGTTGATATCATAAGTAATAAAGCATGTTTCTCAGGCAGGGAGGAGGCATTCAAACCAGTGCTCATTGTTCTGAGTAATTCCTGAGTAGTGAAGGCAGCCCCCTGAATCAATAGGAAGTGGGATGAATGAACCCACCAAATACAAACGTGGTCTTAGCCCAGCACTGCTCAAAGATAAGGGAGCTCCTCTCACTTCCTCTAAGTTACAGGCAGCGCAGGCCGGGAGTGTGGGCAGAACTCCTGGTGTGCTTTCTGATGTCGGATTTCTTCATTTTCAGGTGGTGTCGGGATTACCTGCTGGATCTTAGTGTGTAACAAAGTGGTGGCTATTGTGCTTCACCCTTTCAGCTGAGAAGGACCACAGATACGGCTCTGATGCTTTTAAAAATGGACTTGCGGTTAAAAGTCTGGCTTAACTGTGTTCTTGTTTTGCTATTTTTCTTTAAAGAGACAAAAGCACACAGGTTAGTTCTTCTGTCGAATGTGCTTGTTCTTGGACTTCACGCGAGATTCTCGTAAGAACGGCGAGGTGCGCGCCTGGCCCTGAGCCCGCTCAGCAGCAGAGCCGTGATGAGACGTCTGTGGCGTCACGGGCGGCGGCTGCGTGTTGTCACTCACGACTCGCACTCTCGGTGTGTTTTAAAGGTCACACTGCCAACTGGAAAGTCAGCCTCTTCTAATAACTTAAGTACTTCAAAGACTTCATATTATTTTTTAACCCGGGTGAGAAAGCAACTTACTTAAGGTCACTGGTGGGATTTGCAAATGTGTTTTTAACGTCATGCAGCGAGCGCTGTTAAGGAGTAACACTAACCGACAATGCCCGCGCTTTTCCTCTGGTTGGAATGTCCGTGGCCGAGCAGGCCTTTGGTAGGCGTTACCTACTTACTTGACGCTGTTAATTATTCATTTCCAGGTTTTATCATTGTATTCAGGAAACCATAATGCATTGTCTTGTACTTGATTTGTGTGTTTTGTTATTTAAAGCATTGCAAATGAAGTGTATTTTATAAGCATTTAATATTTATAGTCCATAGAATGGAACAAAGTTAAAAAAAAAAAAGCAGGAAGCCTGATGAATTAATTCATGGTTACATGTTTGACCCATAAAGTGTAATTCTGCTAAATACTTTTTAAAACACTTTTTTTCTAATTAAAATCCGTGCAAGTGCCTGTGTGACTCCCTTCTTTACGGCCGCTGTTTGCCATGACCAGTCTGTAACTGACAAGTAGCAGAGGGCTTTAACTGTTGACCGAGTGGGCCACGGCACCATCAAGCTAAATCCCGCCCCTGGTTTTTTAATTTTGTTTGTTCTGTTGCAGTTGTCCCAGTCTTTCCCCCTCTGCCCCCCTCCGCCCAGCCCACCCCGACTCCCACAGGCTGTGCCCACACCATTCCCTAGCTTTGAAAAGGTCATGCTTGTATCCCTGTGTCCCTAATGATCCGGCAAGGGGCTCTCTCCGATTCCTGCTGATGGTGCCGTGAAGAGACACCGTGCTGTGTCACTTCGGTTTGTCACCGCGGAGTGGGTGTCTGGTTGCCCCGATCGCTCAGACGGGCGCGGTAGCACGGTGACGTGGCCCTAAGAAAGGAGGCAGCACAGGGAACACAGCGTGTTTCTAGCAGACAGCCTCGTGGGGACTCAGTCACCACGCGGGGCACATCCTGGCCACCAGGGATGCGAAGCCAACCTGGGAGGCAGGTGGTGGCGGCACGAGGAAGTCGCAGGGTCCGGCGCCGCCCCGTTTGCAGGGAGCTACGGGCCTCAAGCGCGGGGCGGGGGGCGGGGCTGTGCAGTCGGCACTGTGCGGCGGCCAGGCGCGCATGCCCAGGGACGTCCTCGGAACACATCTGATGAGGTCTCCCTGACGAGACCCTCATCTGTCTCCCAAGGATACATTCTTTCAGTTAATGCTGCAATCCTGACAGATCTCACTGAGGCTAGAGGAACAGGTTTACAGCTCGCAGCCGTTCAGGCTTTCTGTGTACACTAGTAGTTAATGAAGAGCATGGTCAATAGGGGAAATTTGAATGTCGGTCATATTTCACGTCTTTGTGGTTTTTCAAAAGCTATTTGTTTTTAAATAAATAAATGTGGTCCTGAGTTCAAAAGATACAGAAAGGGATGAAATGAGAGGTATGTGTTTTCCTGACCCTTGTACTGATACGTTGCCCAAGTCTCCAGTTTCTCACTGTTACCCGTTTCTTGTGATTCTTCCGATGATGTTCCACACAGTTATGGATGTTGATATGTGTGCTTTTAAAATAAAATTCTTTTTGAATGATAAAAGTAGTACCTAAAAAAATAACTGTCTCCTGCCTTTTTAAAAAAAATCCTACTTGGAATGTATAGGAAAGGAGCGAGGAAGCAAGGTCTCCCCCCCCGCCCCATTCCACAGACCTGGGATTACTGGCGTTAACATTTGCATGTTTATATTTATTTATGGATGGCTATAGGCTTGTGTTTCTATTAAAAATACTGGGCATAGTTTATAGGTTATGAAAAGAGACATCTGTTTGATTTAAAACACCTAAAGCTGTCTTCATGCCAATTGTGTTTGCTTTTTTTTTAAATTTTATTTATTATTTTTAGAGAGAGGGGAAGGGAAAGAGAAAGAGAGGAAGAGAAACATCGTGTGTGGTTGCCTCTTACATGGCCCCCACTAGGGACCTGGCCTGCAACCCAGGCACGTGCCCCGACTGGGAATCGAACCGGCGACCCTTTGGTTTGCAGCCCTCGCCCAATCCACTGAGCGACACCAGCCAGGGCTCTGCTTGCTTTCTATTGAATATTTACAGTAAATCAAGCAGGGAAGTCTTTTAAGAGGCACACCCACAGTCATTTGTTGCATGGGGCTAATAGGATGCTCTCGTTGCCGGCACAGCTGGGTGAAGTGCTAGTCAGACGAGTTCTCTCTCCCCTGACCTGGCTCGGCTCTTGGGCTCCCGTGATTTTTCTTACTCAGCTGCAGCTGTACGTGAGGACAGTGTGCGTGAGTGCCGACCTTCCCCTCCCATCTCTGTGTGTTGTGGCGGACCTTTGAGATTGTTTATAAAGCCACCCCCGACCCTCTTAGATGACAGTGATTTCCTTTTTCTTCTCTCAGTCTGACCATTGTAAGTGTTATCTATGTGGCCAATATGTCAGCTGATTGGTGTTCGCTGTTGTGTGATTTTGTTTCTACTGTTAGATACTTTTTATGTGATAAAGGGTTTTCTTTCCAGCAACACTGCAAGTGCCTTTAGGGCCACAGACTGTTCCTTGTGCTTTTATAAATACCCCTCCTAACATGTCTTAAGCCAATACTCAGTAATATTTAATTTTTAAAAAATCACATAATGGTTTCCCACGAGGGCCATGTATGCCTTTTACATACACTGTATTTTCTTTGTAGTTGGGGTGTCACCAATGAACAGTTACTAGGAGAATTTTCTAGGGTGCTGTTCTCTTGCAAGCCCTTCAGTGATGCCACCGGATTCAAAGCTGTGTGGGTGGGGAGTCCGCACAGCACGCAGATCCCGGGGCAGGTGGCTCCTCCTCCCCCAGCTCGCCGCTCCGGCGTGTGCGGGTCAGCCTCGCTGCCGTGTGTTTGGAAGGTCGTCTGCGCCTGTCTTTCGGCAGTGGCTGTTCCCTGCCAGTGAGTTCAGTCTCAGTGGAATGACTGTTACGTGGCTTTTGCCAATATTTCTGTGGTTGCTTGTGCTTTGGGGATCATCTAACAATCCATTGCCAGGTCCAAGGCCACCCAGATGTATGCCTCTGTTTTGTAAGAGTTTCATAGTCTTCGTTTTTACATTTAGGTCTCTGATCCATTTTGAGTCCATTCTCGTATACAGAGTGAGGTAGGGGTTCACCTTTATTCTTCTGTATGTGGATATCCAGTCATTTAAGCACCGTTGAAGAACCTATTCCCCACTGAGTGGTCTTGGCCACCTTGTCAAAAATCAGTTGACTAGACACACGGGTTTATTTCTGGACTCTCAGTTCGGTTTTATCTATCTCCATGTCCATCCTTACATCGGTACCACAGGGTTCAATTACTGTTGCTTTGGAGTAACTTTTGAAACTGGGAAGTGTGAATCCTCCAACAGCGTTCTCCAATTTACAGATTGTTTAGGCTAGCCCTTGCGATGCCATGTGTGTTTTAGAATTGGCTTGTCAGTTTCCACGAAGAAGTTAGCAGGGGTTCTGACAGGGATTGTATCGAGTCTGTAGATCAGTTTGGGAGTGATGTCATCTTAACGGCATGAAGTCTTCCAATCCGCGAACATGGATGTCTTTCCATTTATTTTGATCTTGTTTAATTTTAGTTTTTAGATGATTACTTTTGTAATTCTTTTGTTAAATTTATTCACAAACATTTTATTCTTTATTTTGGATCAGATTAAGATCTAAGTTATTTATTTTTTGAATATACGATGGTAAAAACTGGCCTTTTTCATTTTGGAAGATTTTTTTAGCTCCTGATTTCAATTTCTTTAACGGTAGTAGGGATATTCAGTTTCACATTTCTTCTTGAGTCACATTAGGCATATTAGTGTAGGGATTTATCCATTTCTTCTCAACTTTCAAATATAGTGGGATAAAATTTTGGCCAATGCTCCAGATGTGACAGAAAATGTAAAATTTGAAGTTGTTGGGTGTGGTCTTTTGTGTATGTCTGCTAGGTCAGAGCAATCTATCAGTCGTCGTATTCAAGTAAGCCACCCATTACTGAGAGAGGTATGTGAAGGCTCACACCATGACTTCGACTTGTAGTTCTGTCAGTTTTTGCTTCATTTGTATTTTTATTCATTCCACTCTCTCTGTTTCCTTTTTCCTCCTTGCTTGCCGTTTTAGGAAAACCTACTGTTCTTTCCTTCTGTGTGTCTCCTTCACTACTCACACAGCTCCCACACTTCTGACACTTCTGGTCACAGGCCATGGGGGCGGGGGGTTGGTTTAGCCCACAGCAAGCAGTGCTCTGCCACGCCAGCTGGGTGCCCAGCAACGTAACTATTCTGACACCGTCTACCTGGAGAGCGCGTCAGGTCGCGCAGGGCAGGGGCTCAGTCCCACAGGGCTGCCCTGCGTCAGGTGCTACCTGCAATTCGGGTTGTCCCCTGTGCTTCTGACCGACCAGCTATAGATCAGAGGTCCCCTGGAGCCCTCCTCAGGTTCAGTTAATTGGCTAGAGCAAACTCTAGGACTCAAGTTCGCTTTCCGTTTACCAGTTCATTATGCGAGAATGCGATCGGGGATCCAGGGGAACGTGCAGATGGAGGAGATGGGGGGAAGCACCACTATCCCGCCGTCTCCGGGTGCTCCCCAACCGGAAGCTCCACGAAGACACAGTCCCACGGTCCGTCTCCAACCCCAAGTTCCGCACCCCCTCCCTTCTCAAGGGGCGGGGGCGGGGCCACAGAGTCCCAGCTTCTCCCCGAGGCTCCGGTCTTTCTGGGGACCAGCCCCGTCCTGGGACCACCCAGGTGTCCACCCAGAGCTGCCTCATCGGGACAGAAGACACTCTGCCACCCCAGGAAGTGCTAGGGCTTCAGGGGCCCGTGTCAGGACCTGGGGGCAGAGAGCAACTTCTGTTTTTCATCATCTTACAATTGCCTTTGGTTTTTTCACACCCTTCTCCACCTTATATTTTGAAGTTGATTCTTTTTTTAGTGCTTACACTAGAAAATCTACCAATGCTCTCCTCTTCAGCAGCGTAAGGCTCATAACCCATTAACTTCAGTGCTTCCCTTGTCACATTCCCTTGTGATATATATACGTATATGTGTGTACATAAATGATACTTCAGCTGTATCTTAACTTCTTGTAACCCCACAGGAGAAGGATGCACAAAGCAATAACACTTGTTTACATCCTTGGTTAGGTTTATTCCTAGGTGTTTTATTCTTTTCGAAGCAATTGTGAATGAGATTGTTGTCTTAATTTCCCTTTCTTTTAGTTCATTATTGGCATATAAAAATGCAACTGATTTCTGAATGTTAATTTTGGATCCTGCTATTTTGCCAATTTATCATTTCTAGTAGACACTTGTTTAGAATTACACATTTACTGCTCTCTCCTATGAGACCCTGTATTTCAAATCACTTTCCCTCTGCTTGACTTTTATCTGTGGAGATGGGGGTTCACAGGCTGCTCCGTGCAAAAGCAGGCAGCAGGCTGGCCTCAGCCCCCAGGCTGTGGTTTGTTGATGTGCCCACTTGTTTTCATGTTGTCTCTTTTCACGTTACAATGGAGGGGTAGTTGCGACAGAGGGTTTATCTCCTGTGAAGCCTAAAGTATTTACTCTCTGGTCCTTTACAGAAAAAGTTTGCTGATCTTTGCTTTCCAGTTTCCTTTAGTGAAGTGCTAATGCTGGCCATCTCTGTTTTTGGTTCTCTGAAAATGTGTCCGTTTCTTCCTTATTCTTGATCGCTTCTGAGGGTATGCATTCCAGGATAATAGCCCCACCGTGCTAAAAGTTCAGTTCCACTGTTTTCTGCCTTCCGTGGTTGCCGCCGAGAAGTGCAGCTGTTGCTTTGATGAGAAGCCGCCTTTGGCTATGTGATTGCTTTTAAGATCTTTTCTCTTTGTTTCTGGTGCCTGGCAGTTTCATGGTGATCTAGCTGGGTGTGAATTTCTCTTTATTTCAATGTCTGTTTATTTTCCTGGGCGTTTATTGTGCTTTCTAAAACATTGGATTGAAATCTGTTGCCAGTTCTGGGAAGTTTTCGGCTTTGTTTAGATACTGAGCCCTGCTCCGTTCTGTCTTCCCTGTCCTTGGGAAATGGAGTGGATGTTGTTAAACCTTCCGCTCTGTTTGTGTCTGCTAACCTGCCTCCCCTATTTTCCTCTCTGTCTCTCAGCGCTTTGACGCTGATCAGTTCTTCAGGTCTGTCTTTTCTTCTCTGCATGCTGGTCTCATCAGCTCCTCAGCCTGTGTGTCAATTTAAACTATTATGTCTTTGAGTTCTTTGTCACATATGCTGAGTTCTTGTTCTTTTTATTCACACTTGTTGGGAACTGGCCTGCCTGGTTTCAGAAGCTGTAACCCCCCACGGCTAAGGCTGAGTGAGAGACCTTGGGACGCCACTGAGGAGACAAAGCTTATCTTCCTGGCGGGGGAGGGTGTCGGCGCCTCTGCACCCTTCACTTTACCCTGCTTGGCCCTGGGCAGATGACTGGTTAGCCAATGACGGGTAAGATTCCTCAAGGGAGGGTCAGCCTAAGACAGGCACAGTCATGAAGGGGCCCTCAGGGAAGGACTTGGGGGGCTATAGAAAAAGGGGGTGATAGACCCTCGCCCCTCAGCTTTGACATAGCCTGAGTCCTCATTCTGTCTGCAAGAAGTCTCCCATTCTCTTGGCTGCCTTACTTCCCCTGCCTGACTTAAGCCTGGAACAATGCTGGAGGGTGGTGCAGCCCTGTGCTAGAAAGGGCGGGTTCCCTGGGGTGATCAAGCCTAAGAAAGAATGAATAAGATCCCGTGAAACCTGCTTTGCTAAGAATGTCCTCAGTTTTCTGATAAGAATCCGAGCAGGAAACGAGTTTGTTTCCCAAGGTTTTATAGCCCCTTAGGTAACTGAGCCTGACTCAGAATAAGCCCTGGTAGTTTTTTGTATGCTGTTGTTTGAGCCTTACTGCCTGACAGTGATTGATGAGCCTTACCTGTGTTCCTGTGCAAACGGAACCCGGTGAAAGCCCACTGAGGAACTGGCTCCCGGCCCTTCTCCTTTGAGAGATCGGCGCCTTTCCTCCCCAGGCGGATCCTGTCTTGGTGGACTTGTTCCCCTCTGTGGCAGACGGCGGGGGTGGGGGGGTGGGGGACTCTGCAGGCAGAGACCCCCCTCCCCATTTCCAAAAACTACTTTTATTTCTTTAAATGTTTATTTTCTGGGTATAACAAATAATTTATTTTCTGGGCCCAACAGGCGAAGTCTTTGCAGATCTGGTCCTCATGCATTGTTCCTCTCAGTTCTCTCAAAACCTTGTTTTCATGTGTTTGGCGATTTTTTTGGACTGTGTTTTTTTTAAACTCTGTTGCTACGTCTCAGTTATAGGAAAAAAAAAGATGTAGCTTTGTATTAGAGATGCTGTCATTAGCTAATATACAATGGATGTTAAACTTTAGATTAACAATAAAACAAAACCTTAACTACCCAAAGTCAGCGTATGTGCTGAAAACACAGACACACACACCAGACCACGAGGGTGAAGCCGCAAAAGAACCAGGCCGTCAGACCCGAATGCAGTAGAACATCGATCTTGTTTAAATAATTATTTTTATTTTTCCTTCTGTAGGTGAGGATGACTTAATCGAGTTCACCACAGTCACTTTCGAGTCTCCGAAAGCGTTGCTGGCCGAGGTCTGACCGGGGGGTGGCTGGGGCACCTTCGTGCTCTTCCAGGTCTCCTCAGGCCCTTCTCTAATAGCACTGGCCCGGTCCTTTTTGAAGACGTAGCCTGCCCCGAAGAGCTCCCGCATCAGACTGCTCTTCTTGTCCCTGAACGCTGCCCCCGCTGCCTTTGTCCGGGACGGCTTCCCGAAGGAGGGCTCGTACATGCTGGCGGAGTGCTCGGGCTTCGGGCCCTCCCTGGCCCCGCGCCGCCTGTCTGGGCCCGGGTTGCACCTCCTGGGGCCTGGGGTGGGCCCCCCCGAAGCAGGGAGCCCGTGGTGCAAGTTCTCGGTAGCTACCGTGAATGAGTAACGCTTCCTCTGTCTGAGGAGGATTTTCATGTTGGCAGCAGCGTTCTTGTTCGGTACCTCGTCCGCGTCACTCATCTGTAGGCTTTTTGGAACCCCTTCTTTTGCCGCTTCGTCTCCCTGCTGGCCTCCCGGTTCGAGGTGAGTGACTTGAGTTCTCTCGGGTGGTGGTTCTTGTTCTTTTTCTAAAGTGATTTTCTTCTCCTGATCTGCTTTCTTCTCTCTCTGCCTTCCAGTGTTCTCTGGAGCTGCTTGTGCCCTCAACTGTTCCTCTTCCTTCGATAAACCTGCATTTAGAAAGATGATCAATTTGGGGACCTTTAAACGGAGTGGACTTTTATTTTGAGATGGCATGCACGTTTGCCACACTTCTTTACAAGGACAGTAACACGACAAAAAAGGCCAGAAGATAAATGTACGCAGCACTGGAATGTGGGCAGGGTGCGATTCACAGGCACGAAATGTTGCCTTCTCCTAGAACATACTGCATGGTCGAGAAGTAGGAAACCAAAAGAAAGGTGATGTTCATAAAGAAAAATGTGAAGACTGTACTTTCAGGGATCATTTCTGTAGTTCGTTACTAGAGGGGTTTCTCTGGATGTTGCAGAGCACCGAAACCATCAGGAGGAGGCGGCACAGCGTTCTCTCCTGAGTGTGAAGCCGGCTTTTGGTGTTGCTTTTGCAACTACCAATAGCCCTCGATGACAGTTCTTCTCTTCCTTTGGAAGAGTAAGAAGAAGAGAACACAGTCCAGGTGGCTTCTAAAAAAAAAAAAGAAAAAGAAAAATTTGCCTATAAGGTATTACTAGAAGTTCCAGCACCACTAGCTGGATGTAGCGCCAGTGAAGACGATGAGGCTATTTTTCACCCACCCAATTGGCCAGTAATTTCCAGAGCTGGTGAGAATATGGGGAAATTGGAGCTTCCATTCCCCATCGGCGGGGGTGCAAGTTGGCATGGATTACTTAGATTACAGTTTGGCGGTATCTGTCACAATTTCATGTGGATATAGTCTTAGCCACAACATCTGCACTTCTAGGACCAAACCTTACAAAAGTGCACAACGTGTAGCATAAGGATGTTACCGAGCATGGTTAATAACAGCGAACCGTCCTAGAAGCCAGGCAGGTCATGGTTAAATAATGAGGGTACGTGCAGCCTGTGGAATTCCAGGCATTTGTGATCAAGAATGAGGTGGGTGAACAGGCCACCTCAGGAAAAGGTTTCTCCGTGTGTTGTCAAGGGAAACAGCTGCATCAGGAAGGGCGGTCCTTTCCCGGTCCTCGCCTCTTACGGGCAAAGACACACCCGAGTCCCAATGCACAAGCCCACAGAGGCCGCCCACACATTCCTCACACGAGACCATTGTTTGATTACAAATCGGAATGGCCAGTTGTTTGTGGGGACAGTGCTGGACATCAGAAAGCTGGCAAATGTTCCATGCGAACACATTCTAAAACAAAACCATTTATGCGCCAGGCAAATAAAAAAAGGAATTCTAATAAGGGAAGAAATATGTTTCAAGAATCAGTGGTGAGCAGAGAAGCCAGCAAGGTCTATAGTTAATTCTAAATGATTGCTAAGGTTATGCCCTAGGACCCGTACATGTTACAGTTTGGAGACCGGTGGAATGCTTGTTTCCCACCTCCACCGCTTGCAGGCCCGCCCGCATACCTCGTCCCTCGTCTGGGTTGTGGCACTGGTCTCCAGCTGGCCTTCAGGAGGCGGGCCTGGTCCCTCTGGTGACGTGCAATCCCAGGGTGACAGCTTCGCGCCAGAGACACCAGTCTCCGAGTCCAGAGGCAAGGAGGCTTAAGCCTCCTTAAGGGCTGGTGTCTCCAAGACCCCTGGTGGTCTCCATCCCTGTGGCAGCGAATGCCCGGTGAGCAGGTCCTTGGCCCGTCTTGGCCACGGCCTGATGGAGGTGTTGCCCTATCATGTGCCACCACCTGGGTGGGCCGAGGGCTCACTTCACCCCATGGAAGCGTTCCGCCCTGACCTACGCCCGGAGCTGCAGGGGAGCTCCAGGGACTGTGGGACAGGAAACCCCGAGCAGCCCGCTCCACCCGAACTGCTGCCTCCCGGACCCGCCGAGCAGCCCTGCCAGATGCTGTGCACCCACGGGCTCTCTGCACCCAGGATGGGGCAGGACCTAACCCTAACCCTAACCCTTGTGCCCTCGGGGGGAGATGAGCCACGGTCTGCGTCCAGCTCTCCCTTCCGGGAAGTCTTGGGTTAGTCTCCACTAGTGGCAGGGTGGCCCTGCACTCAGCCGGGTTCGGTTTGCCGCTCAGTTTGCAAACCTGAACACGCTGTTGAAGGACCCTCACGAGGACAGGGAGTGGGGCGGCCGGGCAAGGGCATGAAGAGCTGGCTGAGGAGTGTGGTGCTTTCTGGGGGGCGGGCAGGGGATGTGGTTGGGAAGGGCCCACAGTGTATCCAAGGGGACACTCATGCTCCATTTCTTAGGATAGTGGCTACACGGTATTAGTCTTATAATAATTCTTCGCACAGTATGTCTTTTATGTGTGCTTTCATACACAGTAATTCCCAGCTCAGAAAAATCAGTAAGGGTAAACATGAATGAAAAGGTGTTCAATTACCTTCGTATTTTCTCTCGGAACCTTCTTGGCTTGGTAGTTTGCTGCTGTAGCGAGGAATTGCACGGACCGTTTCCGTCGGCTTTTCTTTATGACCAGCGTTTCCTGTCGTCTTTTTACTCTGCAATTCAGAAGAGCAGCGACACCTCGTCAGTGGGGTGCAGACACTTTGGAACTGCATTTCGTGCAGGACTACAAACACTGTCTGTGTGGAACAGGCGCCTGCAGCCTGGTTTCGCAGAGAGGTCGGTTTGATTAGACGCTACGAGACCGCCAACCGGGCCGTACCTTAGTCATCCAGGCGGGGGCATCTTCTGATTTCTGGGTTTCCTGGTGCCTCACACTGGTGGCTGGAGCGCCCGTCCTGTCCGCTTGTACTGACTTTGTTGAAGACACTGCACAACAGGTATGTTACACATTAGAAACACACCTGACATTTGGAAGCAATCTCGATTTTTAGTATAAAATCACACTGCGCAACGTCATGGAACAGAGCACACTAGATGTTTTCTAAAATTTTTCAGCATCCGTCTACCATTTGCCGCCGTTGTGTTTCCCCTGCCACTGCCCTTGTTTTGTCCTGTGTTGGGCCACAGAGCTTACGGGAGTGCCTGCCGGTGGCCGGCTCCAAAGCAGGCAGGCAGCAGGCAGGCCTGCGCTGCATCCCAGGGCCCTGCGGCCCTGCCTGCAGACTGGGTTCAGGGCTCAGACGTGCAAGGCTGTGGGCGTGGGCCCCCTACCCCACCTCAGAGCTGCCCCGGCCAATGCTCGGGTGGCCCTGGCTGCAGTGCGTGACCCCGAAATCCAGGCCGCCCTTTCCCTGAGGTATCATCCCGCTTGCATGGTCCCCTGGCTGCGTTTGTCACGGTCTCTGCTGGCTGTTATTCCAGATTATAAACTGGAGGCAAGTGAAGGAAGAAGGCCAGGGAACCTGAGGCCGTTGCCCTTCGCAACGAAGTGGCACGGTTACTTCCACTGAACCAGGGCGGGTGTTGCTGCCGTCACAACTACGTTTTGAGCGGGATGTTTGGCTGGGCGCTCCCGTGGGGCGGAAGGCCAGTGCACCTCGTCCTGAAGGGAAAGCGCTGCTCGGGAATGAAGAGGTGCAGACGGACAATCACAGCAGCAGCAGCAGCAGCACGGGCGACCCGACAAACGTGGTGCTGGGCAGAAAGAGCCGGACACAGAGGACCGACCACTGATGACTCTGTTTCTAAGGAGTCGCAGAACAGGCAAACCGCACCGTTGCGACAGCGGGGACTCGGCGGCTGCCTCAGGCCAGGCATGCGGGCGGCTGAGCCCAAAGAGGGCCCGGGGGCGCCTGCCGGGGACGTGGCCATGACCATGACCCTGTGACACTGCCTGCGGCCGTGGTTGTGTGGGAAGAGATGCGCGTCTGTGAGAACCCATCGCCTGGCGCGCTCAAGATGGGTGCATTGTGGCGAGGCACACCCTGCCTAGGTAGAGTTGGTTTTCAGATCCACACCCTGGCTACTAGATACTCTTAGCAAGTTCAGTATTTGGCAGCCACTTGGCTTGAACCCGAAAGTCCCCCCCTTCGACCTGCAGGAGGAACATGCAGGACTGAGCAGGAGGTGGGGAGGCAGGAATGTGCAATTTTCTGTTCTTTTCCAGCTGTCTCAACCTCGGGGGTTTCTGTATTCTTCTAAAATCACAAAACGTGTTTGAATGCCTAGTAAAATGACTTTTAAAATATTCATTGTTTTGGTGATGGAAGTTAGGAAAATCTGACTAGATTCTTAAGGACAGATGTTTGAGGAAAAATAATGAAAACATACCTTTTGGATAATCTTCGGTGTCATGTAAATTTTTCAGTATCCGATTAGCGTAGATGTTTCGGATTTCAAGCTCTCTATCCTTCTCCTAGAGAGAACCACAATACCCATTTTTCTGTAAACATTTGCTTTTATCAACCTTGATTTCTTCTGGAAAGCAGTTTAAGTGAGTTCAGTATTCTCTGAGTAAAATCTCTAATTCTAGTAGAAATAGAAATAGGCCATATCACTGTATTTCATTCCTGACATCAAAAAAGCACTTTTTCACAGAGTGTCAAACTATTGTGATTGGGACAATAATTTTGAAAAGTTTCCAAGCCAGCTTCTCTCACTCCTTCCCGTCCCCTGACATTTATTATTCTTTTCCATGGTGCCATACGGTGGCCACTAGCCATGTCGCGATTTGAGCTAATTAAAACACGTGAAAAAGAATGAAATCTTACCCTTTGTGACAGCACAGATGGACCTAGAGGGTATTATGCTAAGTGAAATAAGTCAGTCAGGGACAGACACCCCATAATTTCACGTACTTGTGAAACCTAAGGAACAAAATAAATGAACAAGCAAAATAGAAACAGACCCATCAGCACAGAGGGCGGACCGGTGGTGGACAGAGGGGGGGTGGGGGCTGGGTGACAGCAGTGAGGGGACTGAGAAGGCAAACTGGCAGCTACAGGACCTCGTGGGGATGCAACGCACAGCACAGGGAACGGAATCAGGAACATCGTGACAACCACGCGAGGCGCCAGGTGGGCGCTGGAAATATCAGGAGGGGGACACTTCGTGACGCGCATGATTGTCCAACCACTAGGCGGTGCACCTGGAACCAGCACAAAATATCGTCAAAAGTAAACTGCCATTGAAAAATAATTAAAATAAAACTAGATGAGCAGCTCCGCCCTCAGTCCTGCCACCCACACTCCGCACAGCTGTGGCCGGCGTGGATGGCTCTCTGTGGTCACGGCGCGCGCCACCAGACAGGCCTGTGTTCACGCGGCATGGTCACGGACGTCACCACTCAGCTTCAAATCCCAATGTTGTCTTTAAAGCCTCGGCAAAATGAAAGGTTTGAAGTCCCGGCTTGTTGAGGAAAGACTGGAATTGATTAAATACCAAGCATGCCTTCTTACACACGCATCACAAGGCGAGCCTGTCAGACTCAAGACCACTGAGTTTTAGTTGGAACCCGGCGACAGGAGGTGGGCCTGCGAGTTCAGGGTGTCACCCACATCCGGGCAGAGAGGAGAGCCCGGGAGGGAAGGGCCTAGCAGCGGGGAGTAGGGAGAGACAGGAGAGACCTCGACAGTTGGAGGGGCAGGTTTTGATTGGGAAATTCAGTTAGAGGGTCAGTGTGTCCTTCAGCCCCAGGGAGCAGGCAGCGGCAGGTCAAGGTCAACAGCTACTGACTGGCTGGTGCAGGACGGCTGCTGAGGCCCAGGGGAGGCGATGAGAAGGACAGCCCTTCATGCTTGGAACAAAGGTTTCAGTGCTGGGTCACAGCCCTGGCTGGTGTGGCTCAGTGGACTGAGTCCTGGCCTGTGAAGCAAAGGGTCGCTGGTTTGATTCCTGGTCAGGGCACACGCCTGGGTTGCAGGCAGGTCCCTGGTCGGGGTTGCATGGGAGGCAACCACACGCTGATGTTTCTCTCTTTCCCTTTCTCCCCCCCCCCCGTCTAAATGTGAATTAAAACAAACAAACAAACAAACAAACAAATACAAAAATATTACTTTGCGGTGGGTCACAGAGCTGGGCCTGGGTCCAGAACCAAAGACCTGAACAGGTTCAGAACACAATCCACGATACTTGCGGGTGAGTGCAATTGGGTGCAACCAAGAGAAACAATAAGAAGAAAATCCATGTCTAGGAACGCTCAGGGAACGCCGTGGACTCTTCGTAGGGAAGGGCACGCGCTCAGAGTTCAAGGGGAAGTGGAGTCACGGTGTGGAGCCACATCGAGGCCAGCACAGAGGGCTTCTGGGAATTGGAGAGGGAGCGAGGTTTAAATAGACACCCCCTCTTTGGCAGGGGTAAGCCTGTGGCCTGGACATCGGCTGGGGTGCAGCTGGACGTTGGCTGGGGTGCAGGACCTCGCTCAGAGCCGTGGGAGGCTGACGTCCATGCCCCGACTGTGGCCCATAGCCTAGACGTGGAGCTCGACCCAGACTCGGGGCTGGGCGACTCTCCACCGTCCACTCCCATAACTCCTTCCGTCTTGTAAAATGGAAACTCTGTCCCCGCCGAGCGCGGACTCCCCGCTCGGCCCTCCCAGAGCCCCGGGAGACCACCACTGGGCTCTGTCTCGTGACTTTGACTACTCACTCCAGGCATCTCGTGGAAGAGGAATCACACAGCGTCTGTCTTTTTGTGGCTGATGGACTGTGCCTGGCGTGCTGTCCCCAAGGCCCACCCGTGCTGTAGCACGTGCCAGAGTTCCCGCCCTTTTCAAGGCTGACCGACCTCCAGCGTCTCACGTGCAAAACTCGGCCCTCACCCGTTCGCCTCGGCAAATGCAGTAAGCAAAATGAACTTGTCGTAAGCCGCTTGCAGTGGTGCTTCTCTGACATCACGTCAGCGCTGGAGGAAACAGCAGGCTTATTGTTTTCATTGTCATTTGGATTTTTCGGCAACGCTTTTCCATTTTTGTTTGCATTTCCTTTTGCTTCATAATATGAATATGCAAAATATTGACAAGGTTCCCAAGTCATGTTTAGCAAAGAGACAGTCGGGAAATCTAGGGTCTGTGTCCGTCTCTTCTACTGGAGTTGTCATCCTACTTCCACTGTTACCCTGCTGCTGCTTTTCTTTTAAAAATATAAGTTAATATGTGGATATATTTGTATGGCCTCCTTTTCTTTTTTCTTTTTTCCTCTTTTTTTTTTAGTAAAGAAGAATGCAGGGTTTAACATACCCTTTTAATTTGTTTTTAATTACTTTTAAGATTTAAAAGTGTTCAAACTTTCTAACTCCCAGTGGAAAACATTACCTGAAAGAATATGGTAGCACAAACCACATGTTGCAGCTGCGTTCGGGGCACAGGGGCAGGGACTCTCCTCAGCGTGCCCCAGCCTTATCCACAGAAGGCCAGCGGCGCACTGGTTTGTATCCCTGTGACATCCATTGGGTGACCCAAGTTGCTTTTTCTTTGTCAAGGGCTTTATCTGTCAGAAAGGCACGACGCTTGACTGGCAGATCTGGCTGACAACCTACTGATGAGAGTCATAACCTTTGGGTTGCTGTGATATTCTGACACACTTGCCAGGTTATGAGTCGCATCCTGGAATGACCATGATTTTTGGATCTTGCGTGACGGCAAGAACCTCTGCATCACAGAGAGTTTCACTGGGCCTGGGCCTTGCCGCTGGTCCAGGCATTGCCCCAGGACAGCCACCTGGGAAAGAGCTGCACCGCTCTCCTGCCTGTTGTCTGGCTTCTCCCTCCCTCCGGGCTCTCTCCAGTTCTTCCAGAGCCTTCTCAACCCTTTCCCTTCTTTCTTTGATCTCTCGCTCTTCACGGTTCTGCTCATGCTCTCTCCGATGTTCTGCACCTTTCTGGGCCCTTGGCTGAACTTCTTTCAGCATCGCACTGGCATCTTCATCATGATCCAGTTTACACTCGGGAGCAAGATCATGGGCTGCTTCTTCCCCGTGGCCCAGAAGTCTGTGTGCTTTCCCTCGCCCTTTCTGAGGCTGAGCCGAACCGGATTTACTCCAATAGCTCTGGCACGGTCTCGGATGGCAGCGTTTGGCTTCTGTAATTCGATGAAGACGGCACTGGCTCTCCTGGCATGTCAGAGTGGCCGAGCGAGGATTCAGCTTGATGGCAGGCACCTGTGGGCAAGTCAGTGGCTCTCTGTAGCTCACCATCGTTGAGGGCATCGATGGCAGCCGCTTTTTTATTCTTTGCCTGATCCCGCATCTTGGTTATCTCTACATTTTCACCTTCCATTCTGGCGGGCGTCGGTGTCTGCTTCAATCCCATCCTCGCCGTCAATTGCTGTATCACTTTCCTCACTTGACGGTTTGTTTGTCTTTATGTCTTCCTCCACCTTCTGCTGGTTTTTTCTTCCTTCTTTTCTTCTGATTTGATTTTATGAGTGGCAGGTGGTATTTTATCGCCCATGCTCTCTACCCACCCCCTAAGGAAGCGCATGTCCTTGGGATGCAGAGTGCCCGGATCCCGCCTACACATTTTCATGCAGGCCTGAGGCTCGCAGCTTGCTCAGTTTGCAGGGATGCCTGGCCGGGGAGTGGTGGGAGGCAGCGGGTGCGGCTTAGGTCGCTAACTCGGCGTGGGCTGTACTGCCTCCTTTTCTTAAATAATAGCATACTACACACTTCCCTCTGCCTTCCTTTCTTCACTTACCAATATGTCCTGGAGACTGTTCCTTACTACTGTATGGATTCCTCATTTCTTTTTACACATGCACAGAAATACATTCTGTGTAGGTTTATTTACTCTTTTTTTTAAAATTTTTTTTAAAGACTTTATTTATTTATTTCTAGAGAGGGAAGGGGGGAAGAGAGAGAGAGAGAGAGAGAGAGAGAGAGAGAGAGAGAGAGAGAGAGCATCAATGTGTGGTGGCTGGGGGTTATGGCCTGCAACCCAGGAATGTACCCTGGCTGGGAATCGAACCTGGGACACTTTGGTTCCCAGCCCGCGCTCAATCCACTGAGCTACGCCAGCCAGGGTTTATTTACTCTTTAAAAATAAATTTGGACCCTACTGTATATAGGATTTTGTATCTTTCTTTTCACTAAGCATTTCATTAAGTATTTTTCCTGTTAAATTGTTTTTTTTTATTTTAATTGTTGTTCAAGCACAGTTTTCTGCCTTTTCCCCATCCCAGCCCACCCCCCAGCCCTCCCCACCTCTGTTTCCACCCCCCCTTGTGTTAAATTGTTTTTTAATGACTACATACTATTTATAGGTGTGCATATGGTGACATATGAAAGCACAAAATTTATGTTGAAATTCCCTGATTGTGTCTCCTATGCACATGTGTGTGTGTGTGTGTGTGTGTGTGTATGTACGTTTGCCCCAACCAGTGGACCTTAAAGCTTTTCCTGTTAGCTTTCTAAGCTGGTTGCTACGGTCATGTATAGGGAACTGTTCCGTGTGGCATGGCGAATGTAGCCCGGCACTATAGGAAAACCGACAGGTGTGAGTCGGCACACAGGAAGCCAAATCCACGGATCGGTTCTCCCGTGGGAAACCAGGTCTGCATGGTACCTGGGCGACTCTGAGGCTTGCTTGTTGCTGAAACGCCCTCACCCTGCATTGGGGCAGCAAATGTTTACTGTGTATCTTTAAGGCAGCTTCCTAAAGTCTGTGCTAAACCTCCCAGGTATGGAGTGTAACAGGTTCAACCACCTCTCCCCTTGCATCTGCAAACATCCTTTTCTTTTATGTAACTAGCGACATTCCTTCCTCTGTTATCTGTGGGGGGCGGTGAAGGCTGGCATCATAGCCAAGGCCGAGTGCGGTACGAAGCCGCACCGCTTGCATCTGCTAGGCGGGTCAAGCCAGCAGCGGACCACAGCTGGGACCCAGAACCCCAGAACCCGCAGGGGTTGAATGGGAGATAGATAACCGCAAGCTTCAGCTGAATGCGCCGTAACTTTTGCAGAAGACGTATGTATCAGTTAGACAGCCCGGGAACGGAACAGTCTGTGCCTGCAGCAGCTCCCTAAGTTTGCAAGCTGTCCTTGAGCTCCGTCTAACCAACCCCTATCAAATGGCGCAGAAACCACATTCAGGGCTCTTTGTCTCTCCATCAGAGGACAATGTCCCACCTGGTCCCCACTTTTCCTTAAACCATCTGTGTTGTGATTTTCATCATCTCCTGTTGACCCCACTCAGGAACCCCCACTCTGCACCGGTCGAGGCAGTTACCTGTAAAAGGTAATCACCTAAATTGAACCTGTGCATAGTAAATGAGGACCGTCCTCGATGTCGTGTGCCCAGAAAAGCAATAAAAGCCTGTCCAGGCGGGGGCTGGGTCCCTCTCTCTCCCTTAGAGAGCCGCCATGCTGTCCCTTTTCCTCCACAGCACTTGCGTAGTCCGGGTGAATTTGTTCGTCGCAGCCACAGCACACGGACCCCGAGGGCTGGAGTCCGCATCCGTCATGCCCAATTCTGGGCACAGTGCACTCTCTGAAGTTCCCTGAGACTCCAAAGAAGGAAGAGCCCACTGCTTCCTTGCCCTACAAAGGGAAACCTGACCAACAACCAGCCCTCCCCGCTCATCCCTCTCTCCTGCTGTGAGCGCCCTGGAGGCTCCCGGGAAAAGGTCCGAACAAAGTTCTTGCCTCAGAGAATCAAGCTTAGATTTACTAGGTGAAGCCTGATAAAGCCATATTTATATTTCTTAAGTGTCTTATCTAGCTTTTCCAACTTGTTGGCCATTTTAGAAATCTGGAAGGCAGACATAGCAGAAGTCTGAAAAAATATTTTTAATCCTCATTTTTTAAAACGCTTTAAAAGACAGTTTTTCAAGCCTATTTGCAAATTACTCTAACTATTTTAATAAGTTAATTTTTAAATTTAAAAACTTACCCTGGGTTCCATGAAAATATTAAGAAAATACAGTACTATTACATCATGTGATGAAATGAACATATTACAAAGTGCTGTCAGCGAACAGAGGAGAGCTTTACTTTTGCTAATGAAGCGCACGTTTACCGGCTGCCAATGCATCTTAATAATTTCAGGCCCTCCGTCTGTTCGTACGGCTGTAGGGAAAACCGTGGAGAAACGTATTCTCCGAGTTAAATAGTTTACAGATATGATAGGCATAAATAGCTCTGACAATTTGGGAAGCAGGATTGCACAGATTTTGTTCCATTTTGCCTGAAAAGAAGTACCTTCAGTTTCTGCTGAAGGTGCCGGACCTCCTTGTGCAGAGCCTCCTTGGCTGCCTGGGTGGCCAGCGTCTTCTGGGTCTCCGCGGCCAGCTGCCGACCGAAGGCTTTCGTCTTCAACCTCAGCTGCTTCTCCAAGTTCTGAAAACAGCACACGTTTCAGCTCTTCTGTAGCCAGTGCACTTGTACTAAAAGCTCCCACTGTAGTGGGACCAACTACATTGACGAGAAGTGCAACTTTTTAATACAGTTTTAGGGATGACTTGTATAGGGGACATAGAGTAGAAATAAATATAACCCCCAAAAGCCAAAATCCCAGATCATGGCTTTAGAGAATAAACATCATGTTTTGAACTGAATGTCTTTTATGTTCTGGAATTCGATGAAACAGTTTTTGAACACGTTCTGAAAATCGATACACGTACTCAATGTCACCGTTCGACCGAGGCAGTCCTGCTGACAGCAAGGACTCTGCTGCCCCGGCATCGGGTACGGCGAGTCCTCACCTGGCAGGTCAGTGAGCTCCCGGAAACTGTAACTTTAAGCAAACGATGTATAATGAAGCCAACTGATATAAATTGGAGTTACATTCCTATGGCAGAGTTCTGGGCATAAAAACATCACCAACCCTCTAAATAAAGACCAACAGCATCCTAATATTAAACACTGACATCAATGTGAGCTTATGCATACATTTAAGAAACATGAACAAAAACAAGATAATTCTTCTCCGACCCTCTGATTCCAGTTCGGGGTCATGTGTGGCCAACAGCTCAGGGTGCCAGTGGGGACCCACCCTGGATGGGATGCCCTTCCAGGGCAGGGCACACTCACACCCACACCCCCTCACGCTGGGACGGGGGAGACACACCGGTTCCCCTCAAGTGCACATCTCTGGGGTGCAGGCGGAAACCGGGGTCCCCAGGGAAAGCCCACGCAGCCGTGGGGGGAGGAAATGACTCTCCTCAGAGTCAGTGGTCCCCGCCAGGAACCCGTGATTTTTTCTGATCAGTGTTGTGATGAAACAGTGTTGAAGGAAACATTATTTGAGGACCTGCTGTATTCTTTAAGAATCTCCCAAGCCTCTCTTTCTGAAGGGCTGTGCAGCGTCGGTGCAGACCACCGTGGGCTGCGGGTCTGCTAACTGGGGCGGAAGCTGTCTCGGGGACTCACAGGGCCACACACAGACGGAGGGACCGCTGAGTCAGCACGAGTGCCACCCACGCCCAGGACTCGCCACCTCCCTGGAGGGAGAACCGCGTCACCGGGGAACCGCTTGGCTTGGACTTTGGCACAGGCGTGGCCAAAGGCCTTTTCTTTCTTTCTCTTTCATTTGTGTTCATCAGGTGTCATTTCCCTCATTGTAATATTAGTTCCTTCTCATTAAAGGAAAGTGGGAAACATGGTAAGCTAAAACAATGCAATAATCACTAAAAACCCCAGTCCTTAAAATATTAACCTTAAAAAAAATTACATGTTTTGGCTCACATTCCGCCCCCCACATAAAATGCCTTACAACCAAGTGGAATTTCTCACACAATCAAATGCTTCTGATAAGAAAATACTCAATTTCTTGAATTCTCTTTGTTTTGTTTATAGATATAAAAACGTGTAGATGAGGTAAAAATACATTTACTTCTACATGACAGGCGTGTGCTAACACGGACCTGATATCACCCGAAAGGCCTCATAAAAGAACTGTGATGTCCCGTGTGCGTGCGTGAAAACCAAGTTGCTCGTGATTTTCTGTTGCTCATGTGCCCACCTTTAGGGGAGAAAATTCTCTTTGGAAACAGAGGAGGATTTTCCCAAGGAAGGGATGACTGAGATTTAAAAAGTGAGTGACATGAGTTGATATTTTCTAATGAGTTCAAGATCACAGAAAATACTGGTTTCTTACCATAGCGTGCTAAAGAATTAAACAGTAAATTAATTGCACTTACGTGTTTATGTCTAAAGAGACCAAAACCTATCTGATGGAAAATAAGCGGAATTCTCATTAGAATCAAGGTGTTCGGATAAATCATCCCTCAAAGGGAATCCCCAAGCTTTGGACAACCATGCATTGCCAAGGAAAATCAATCCACTTGTTTCTTTGATTATTTTAATTCCTTTTCCCTCTCTGTTCCCAGCAGTATTGTGTGGGGAAAATTTCTCTTTCTAAAACACCAAAGATGCCTGCGTGGCGGTGACAGGACAAACCGATGACAGAGAGCATGAGGACAGGGAGTGAGGGGTGTGCCGTGAGGTTTTCAGGGACGCAGCCTTTCCATACAGAGTTGGAAGAGGGCTGGTTTTTCTCAGGCAGGCTGTGCACAGCACAGCCCAGCCCAGCCCAGCCCAGCCCAGCACGAGACAGCACAGCACAGCACAAGACAACACAACACAGCCCAGCCCAGCCCAGTATAGCACAACACAACACAGCACAGCACAGCACATTACAATACAACACAGCACACACAACACGGCACAGCACAGCACAGCACAGTACAGTACAACACAGCACAGCACAGCACAGCCCTTCCAGGGGAGGAAGGTCCCGCTCAGGAGAGAACCGCCCTGTCCGGGTAAAGAGCCCCAGGCTTGCTCGCCAGAACCGAAGGGCACTCCCAGGTCTGAGCTGCTCTGTCCTTCCTTCAAGCTGACCTCCCCACCACGCTTCTCGCCCCCTAGCGGACACCAGCCCGCTGCGAAGCCCTGCGGGGCGGGGCATGTGGCGAGGCACGTGGCGGGTCTGTGCTAGGCTGGCGTGCAAACGTGCACGCACGCCCCCTGGATTCATTCTGGAACCTTAACGTGCCTGGGCCTCTGCCATACAGACCTGTAGTTTTTGGTCATTTTCCTCCATTTTCGTTGTGAGGATAGCCAATCTCTGAGTCAGTTCTTCCCTCTCGGCGAGACTTTTGTCTTCAGACAGCGCCTGGAGGGCCTGCAAGGCGTCTTTGGTTTTCAGCAACTCGCTCTCGGCGTCTCGAAGTTTCCTGGATACAGTTCTTTCCTTTTCTCTGGATTTCCTAAGTAGCTGCCTTAAATTTTTAACTTCATTCTGATGTTTAAGTATAATCTGAGGTACATTATTCTGTGAAGTCTCATATTTTCCTATGGCTTTCAAGTGCCTGAACTGAAGTTGTTTCAAAAACTGGTTTTCCACAACCGTGGCCTCCAGCTTCCGGTGTATGTCAGCTAGTTCGTTTTTCAGTTCTTTAATTCTGTGGAGCCTTGCTGAGAGTATGCGGTAGGTCACAGCCTCTCTTCTCTGGACGATCGTACTGATTTTAGAATTTAAAAACGGTGCATTCCGGTTGTGCTTTCTTTCAGCTGAGATTTCCTTCTGGCCTGTTAAGCAGATAATCCAGTTTGTTACTAGCAACATCTCCATCTCTACAGATAGGCAGATATGCAAATATAAATGTACGACTCCCCCCACCCTCCTGCATGGTCATGCATACTCATGAAAACTAAAAGGGAGAGAACTAATGTTTGATGACTACCCACGCTGACCCTAGGTACTTCATACATAATATCCCATTTAATACCTTAGGTCAGCAGGGGCCTATTTTGTAGCTGGACATTTTAAGTCTGCTGCCCAGGGCTACGTAACCACAAAGTGACACCATGGATTGAAAACCAGGTCTTCTTTGACTCTGAAGCCTACACTTACTTCTTTTATGAAGCTAAGCTAAAATTCATGATAAGAGGTAACATTTATTAAGTGCTTACCGTATGTCAGCTATTGAACTAGGTGCTTTATACAGATCAGCTGATGTGAACCTTCTAACAATGTTATGAGGTAGTGAGAGTGTCACGCTGGGGCCCAGTGTTGCGTACGAAGGTCTCACATATGCAGAAAGACCCTCTAAAAGCCATCACGCTGCGTGAGTGTGGATATATACGCAGGCATTCCATTTCTCAATAAATCCAACAAAGACCATTGTTCCTCCATGACTTTGGCACTAAATAAAGTGGTTAGGGGGCTTGTGTTCAGGGGTATAGTTTAAACAAAATGTTTCTAAACAATATTCTAGCAAACTTATAAGTACCAAGTTTCTATAGTTGAATTTGACAATGTCAAATGTATGTGTAACATCACTGTATTGTTATCCCATTTAATTATTTATTTTTTAAAATATCAGTTTGTTGTTCCACTTATTTATGCACTTGTTGGTTGATTCTTGTATGTGCCCTGACCAGGGATTGAACCTGCAACCCTGGTGTCTCTGGGCCAGGGCCTGTCATCCCATTTGAAAAAACACACTGATGCTTAGCAATGTCCCTTGTCAAAGGGCACGAGGCTAGTAAGTGGGACAGAGCCCAGGTCTGTGTGCCTGTGTCACTACCCCCTGTCGTCGTGCCTTTGTATGATATGCATGTATGCAGCTATGTATATGTGTGCTTCTGTGCATGTAAACATATGTGAATAGGCATGTGCACATACAGTGGCAACTCGTTGTTGATTCGTTCTGGAACTCATGACAGGTGCTGAAACCGGTGAGCACTGAACTGTTTGCGGGCCACTGACCGAGAGACTGACCCATGGACCTCTGTTTCATTGGGAGGGAGGGGCGCCGAGTGGCGAGCAAGCACTGAGTGCAGACACTTTTCTCGTCAAATTGAGACCACAGTTTGACGAGTTCTGAAGCCAACATGTACTGAGGAATGACTGAATTAGTGTGTATCTGTTGTCTGAGAGAGAGAGAGGTTGAAACTGAACTGTAGCATCTGCAATATCTGGTCCTCATCCTGGAGAGACCTCCAGGGAACGCCATGCCCAGGGTCACTGGGGTCCTTAGGGCCTCGGCCAAGCGTGGACACGTCCTCTGAGACCCGGCCTCGTCTGTCTGGTACGGGACAGCGACCCTGCCTGGGGTGGAAGCAGTGAGCCTGACGAGGCAGAGGGTGTGTGCTGGGGTAACGTGTTTGAATCTGGGCTGCGACAGGACACACAGATTTGACCGCCATCACAGCGTCTGCATCACATCGAGAACCGATGAACTGTCTTTACAGTGTGCCTCCAGTGGTACTTGTTTTCCCACTGGTAACAATTTAGGAGGGGCTAGGGTTGGATATTTGAGTATTTTGGGGTCAGCTTCTGAGGACAATGAAAACTGGAAGGCAGAGCAGGCCAGACTCCGTGACACGCACCAGAAGGCCGGGGAACAGGTGTCACGGTTGTGGCAAGGTCACCACTTGCATAGCCTGGGCACTGGCTAGGGGAGCCCTAGACCCAGGCTGGATTAAAACAGGGGTGGGTGGCGACTCCCATGCCTCACACCGTGCCCAGCATGACTGAACTTGATCTCCAGCTTGCAATGTCTTCCAGCTCTTGGGTGAGGTGTCCCTCGACAGGAGAGGGAGTTCCCGGAGACCAGAGGGTGAGGGGTGGGGGGTCACATGGGCAGTGAGGCTTGTGTCCCTGTGTCGTGTGTGTTCAAGCGACTGCAGGGTGGGCAGTTAGAGCGGGTGGGTCCCTGGGGACGAACCCCACAGCCCTGGGGTTGTGCTGAGGCCACAGGTGGGGGTGTGCACAGAGCACGTGGGAGCTTTGAAGAGAGGAGCTGTTAGCCTTTCAAAGGTCACATAGGCCTGGGCAAGGAACCCAGAAGTGGAGGAGATGAAGGACCAGAGGCCCTCCCCCAAATGTTCGTGTCTGCACTACTGGGCAGGTCTGAGAGGATGAGCCAGTTTGCTTCAGAAAGGTAAAGGTACCACTTGGCATTTGAGTGGTAGACAGCATATTTACATTACATTTATCACACATATTTATATAACTATAAAGCTTACAGAAAATTAAACTATAATTTAATCCTTAATGTTTTATATCTCATTATCCTAACCTACACATAATAAGGGTAAGACTTAGAATTTCTCTCTCATTTCACATAGTTAAGGCAGATTTAGCTCAATGACAAAAATACTTAATTTTTTTTTATCTTTACCCAAGGACATTTTTTTTTTTTCATCAGAGAGCGAGGGAGAGAGAGAGAGAGATGTGAGGGAGAAACATCAATTGGTTGTTTTCTCCTATGCACCCAGATGGGGAATTGAACTCACAACCTGGGTATGTGCCCTGACCGGGGATCGAACCTGTGACCTTTGTTGGTCTATGGGATGGTGCTCCAACCAACTGAGCCACACGGACCAGGGCAGGATGCTTAATTTTTAAACCACTGAACTAAAACACTCAATATAAGTTACTTCCTCAGAGATGTGTGCGTTTCAGTCCACAGTGAACCAGAAAGGCACTTCTCACATCACGGACAAGGCACTCTGCTCTTTGGAACAGCTCTACGGATGTGCCTGCAGTCTCCCTTCCCCGGCCCCAGCTTGCCCCCTCCTGGGGTCACGCTCACCCCCGGCCCCTTGGGTGCAAAGGGCTGCTGTCCTCGCGGCCCATGCTGTTCCCTTCCCCTGGCCTCCCTGGCCTCCCTAGCGCCTCTCCTGGCCTTTCCCTCTTCGGTTTCAGTGTCTCCTTCCCTTCCCGAGGCCTCCCGCACCCTCAGTCTGGCTCTGCTCCTTATCCGGAGCCGCGTTCCCACTCATTCCTGTTGGCCCGCCCTCCACGGGGTTCCCTCTCTTCCAGGTAACGCCGTACTTCCCCTTAACGGACGTGCCCTTTTCCACGGAGGACCAGCAGAAGGGGAGGGGCCGAGAGAGGGCTTTTGCCCTTTCCGCCCTCCCCAGTTCCCAGCATCAGTCCATCGGGGAGGGTCTCTTCACCGCCCCTCCCGCCTGCTGCTGACGACATACAGCGGTGCTGACGGCGTCCCCGCACCCGGTGTGGTGACAGGACCTCCTTCCAGGACGCCAACTATGTTGGAATGACTGCCACACATTTTGGCGTTGTACTGACAAAGCACAGTAAAAAGGGACGTACAGGGGTGGGCAAAAGTAGGTTTATAGTTGTGAGTGTGCAAAACACAGAGTTTATTCTTGTATCATTATTTATTAGTTATTGTATTATTTTCCCTACAAACTGTAAAACCTACATTTGCCTCACTCTGTATAATTGAAAGAGTGCTGAAGATATATTTTCTACAAAAGAAGGAAATCACCAGCTTTTGAAAATTAAATTGTAGGAATATATGGCTTGCTATTTATCTTTTTGTTTCAGAGACAGGGGGAGGGAGGGAGAAGGAGATGGAGGGAAAAACCTATGTGTTCCCTCTCACACGCCCCCAACCAGGGACCTGGCCCATAGCCCAGGCATGTACTCTGACAGACTAGGAATCGAACCTGTGACCTTTCCATTCGTGGGCCGGTGCTCAACCCACTGAACCACACCAGCCAGGGCTGATGTTACTGTTCCTTAGTGAATTCCAGGTCTCCACTGGTGGCTCCTAATCCAGTGTTCCCAGCCCCCAAGGGTCAGACACCTACTTCCAGCACAGGAGAAAGATGAACAGACACTGAACGCCCAGTTGAGAAGGGGCTGCACTGGCTGAAAGATTCAGCTTCTTTGCTTTGGGTTACAATTATATTCATTACTTGCTGCTTAAATTTCTTTGACTAACACATGCAGAACACGAGCGGTCAGAGAACAAAAGAATGAAAGGATAAACGAAGGCAAAAATTTATCATTCTGTGACAAAGCTTAATGTTACAACAAAGTTTTAAGTTCATAATGTACCCTTGGGAGCATATAATTTGAGTTAAAGATGCACCTAGCCCTGGCTGGTGTAGCTCAGTGGACTGAGTGCAGGCCTGCAAACAAAAGGGTCACCGGTTCGATTCCCACTCAGGGCACATGCCTGGGTTGTGGGCCAGGTTCCCAGTGAGGGGCACGTGAGGGGCAACCACACATTGATGTTTCTCTCCCTCTCTTTCTCCTTCCCTTCTCCTCTATTTAAATAAATAAAATCTTTAAAAAAATGCATCCAGTATTTAACATAATTTCAGAGTATTCATATACAAAAGAGCCCCCTTCAGAATTCTGATAATTCAGGTGGCTGAATTAACTTAGCTTGCTCCTGATCTATGAACAGGTATCTTGTATAAAACACATAACACACAGTAAACATCTGTGGAACAAATAATTGAGAAGTCGATTTTTAAAAGTTAAAGTTTAAGGTGCTTAGAACTCAAAATGCAGTTCACGTGTCATGGAAAGTTTCACAAATGCTAACTGCCCTCTCTCTGGCCCACAAAGCACAGACTCAGTGGAACATGCAGTGAGTGCGGATCCATGATCCCTGGCCGTAAACCTGGGGAGGGGCCACACCTTCCTGGATTTGGGGGTTTTATCTTTTAAGGTGCGTGTATGGTATTTTCCATGGCGCTTCCTTCCCACCATGGTCAGGGACAGCAGACCTGAATCAAAGCGTAGTTTTTGAAATAAATGTGACTCTTCACACTAAGTGAAATAGATCAAGACCAGTCTCACGTCCATTTACACCAGGTTTCTGTTGCCAGATCAGCTGTGGTGCCAGAGATTGGAGACACGTTTGGCGTTCGGGGCTTCGTGTGTTTCAACGGCAGCCGAGGCCCGGGCAGCTGCGGGAGCGGACTGCCCCGTGTGTCCTGCTGAGGCCGCTGGCCTCTCCCAGACGCCGGAGCCCACTGTGACAACGGGCGCCACGCTTCGCGTCTCCTGCCCTCGGCCCCGCCTGCCAGAGAAGGGGCTTCTGACCTCTTAAGAACCTGCTGGAAGCTGTGGGCCCTTCTCCCTAGAAGAGTCCACAAAGGCAGACAGACAGAGACGAGGCCGGCATTTCCTGTGGTTCGCAGGCGCGGGTCTGAGGTTCAGAACCCCTGCTCTTTGGCTGGGAAGAGGGGGAACCGAATATGCTAGATGACCCAGAGGTGGCACAGAAGGTCCTTCCTGGTCAGGCTGGGGGTGGCAGTTGGATGTGCCCGCCCCACCCCACTCCCCAGGCTCTATTTTCCAGCTGTTGACTGATGGCCGTTCTCGAGGTCACAGTGGGGAAGAGTCGGGCTGTTTCTGGCACAAGGAAGAGGCGTGAGCCCAGGACCGCCTAACCTGCGGGGAGTCACCCCATCGGGGCCGGGAGGCCGGAGGGAGTGAGGAGCCCGGGGCTGTCACAGGGCCGGCTCTAATTTGGACCCTTAGGAGCTGACGGTGACGGCACTTCTACAGTCCACCAGGAAATGACATTGTCAGTGACCTCTGGGGCCAGCATGCCTCACCGGACTTGGAGACCGTCTTCTTGGGCTGCCGAGGCAGGAGTGTGTGGTTCGCTGGGGATCCGAACTGGGATTCTTCAGCTGGGAAGAGAGGCAAGAAGCCGGTGAAATCCAGGTACAGTGGTGCTCTGTGACAGGGCCACCTGTTAACTAAAAACGGAGCCAGCCTCACTCGCGGGCGCCAGCAGCAAGCTGTGCGAGACGGCGTTACACCTGACACTTAGCTCTCTGCTATTTCGTAATTATTCTTAGTCCCTCTGCTTCCTAACTCCTCCTATTACACTTCACTTAGAAACGCGAGTTTACAATGTGGAGAAATGACAAAACGGTATGGGCCGCTGTCAAATATTAGTGCATTAAAAATAATGTCACCGTAACCTCACCTTTGGTCTCGGTTGGGACTCGGAGCTTCTTACCTTTAGGTTGGGAGACTTGAGAAACGCAGTTTTTCTTCTCCTCCTTTTGCCCCTTGACCGCAGGCTTCTCTGAGTAGTTGCTGTGGACGGCGGTTTCCGAACACTCCGACAGAAAGTCTTCCGAATAGTCGTCGTAAGAACTCAAGCTCCGGAAGGAGCAGGGGGACCGGCTGCCCGCCGCGCTCCCCGAGGAAGCGTTGCGGGGCCCTGGGCTGGCGGCCGTGCCGGGGCTGCCCGCGGGCTCTGCCGACCGCCGGCTGTTCTCGGAGGCCACGCTGGGGCAGTGCTCGTCCGCGTGGCTTTCTGCGGTAGCGGCCAAAGGCATGGCAAACCTAGAGGAAGGAAAGTGTGGGCAGATGTACAGCTGTTCATGCTGAAACTAACCTAGGCTTTATGGCGTGTGACTATAATGAATCATTAAGGACGTGAAACACCTTCTATTGAAGTGCTTTCTGGAAACGTTCCAGTTTGGCTGTTACATTTCATATTTTTCTACATAAAATATTAAGATGCCTAAGCCCAGACTTTGGTGAAATTATATGCACAGGTGATATAAGATAAAGTTCATGTTGGGTAAAGACACTGACAACAATGTATGAATTAGTGAATTATACTCTCATTCTCTCAGCCTGCCTGTTTGTTGGCTTTTTTTTTTGCCTTGGTCAGAGCTGAAGAAAGTGACAGCACTCGCTGAGTCTGGGTGGCCGGGGTGGAACTCGACGTGTGCGACCCCCTAGACGTGTTTGTCCAGGTGCACGTGTGTGCACTTACTGAGGGTGAGGTCGTGCACCTTTGAGCTTAAACATGTCTGGAGATTAGCGTTAATCTACTTGACCCATGATTAAAAGGATTTGTATGTTTTAGTTCAGGAAATTTGCATTCCTTTTCATGTTTTACTTAGACTCCTATAACATGAATATAATTTCCCTGATTGTATTCAGCATGATGACAGAAGCAGCAATTCAGAAAAACATGCTAATTTGCATGAGAAAATCATCCAGGGGTGGGAACTCTTTTGAAGAAAATGTACCGAGTGAAAAATTTCCATGTGTTTAGCAAATAACGAATCATCTTTTCAATGACATAAAGAACAAACTTTTATAAATAATGGATTTGGAAAAATCAACCTGAGTTTGTCTTGTTATTGTACAAGGTCTGGCAGAAGCAAGGCCTGCTTGAGTGTGGTTGGTAGGGTAATAATATGGGTGTGATAATTTATAGTTTTAATTTGAACATTTCACCTAAAATGTCATATGCTGTGCTTGAGTGTGATGCTGTTATATTACAGAATCACATGCTTATAATTCTGTAATAAAAAGGGAGTGTTATTTGTGCCAAACCCTGTATGTTTAACTCTTCAATGTGAAAAGTAAAAATATTATTTGGGGACTAAACAACAGTACAGTGGACTTCAAAGGAATACATTTAAAAGATGAAAACAGGAATGAAACTTGATGGTGTGATCCTAATAGGCAGTCAGGGGCATACGGTGCCGCACGGTCAAAAGTCCCGGTAACCAAAGGCCACGACTGGAAACTAATCGAAGACCCTCACAGAGTCACACTTCTTTTGTGCAGGGGGGGTTCATTCAAACCAAGTTCAAGTTAAAGCAATCTGAACACGGTAGTTCGTCATGTACGGGTCAGGAATGTCTTAGAGGGAACAGGGAGTCGGGCACTGGAAGGGTGCGTGCTACTCGGCCTGCATGATTTTACCTCTGTTCTAGAGTTCAAAATCTTAGACCACACGGAACATAACCACATGCTCCTTAACATTTGAGATTAATCAGCGTAACTCACTCCAAATCTGACGTGACAGGGACAGTGAGTAGGTGGACACCGTCGGGTTAGGGGGAGGGTGGGATGCCCACTTCCACTCCCACTGGAATGCTGAGGCCTGGGCCTGGCTGTACCGTACCTATGTCCCTAGAGGTTCCCTCTGAGTCTCAGGTGCACCGAGGGCTGGGGCTGCCCTGGCTGTCCCGTGTCACACGGTGCAGGATGCCACCCTGGTCTCCAGCGAAACAAACATTGATGTAACACGCGAAAATACCGGTTTTCTCCTCGACCTGACACAAACTGACTGATGATGAGTCCCAGGCCTGGAACTACACTTGTCAGTTGATCGCATTGTTCTAGAGTGTCTTCGTGTTAACACCAATCAGCCATGCCTCCCTGTTGTCATCAGTAAAAACACGCGGCTTTCCGATTATCCGGCGCATCATTGAAAAATGCAGGTCTTAGACCAGCTGCCTTGTTCTTAATTAACTGATTGATTAAAATCTTAGGCAGAGAATGTTTACTTAGTGTCTGCCGGGCACTGAGGTTATGAAGAAGGCCAACGTCTTTCCGCCTTCAGGGATTCGAAAATAAGCAAAGCTGGCAATCACGTAATTGATGCCCATGGTTAGCACGCCGCTTTTTGATCCATGAGATTTACGGTGGTGCACGGGTCAGATCGGGCAGCGCTTGCATTTCGAACCGTCAGGGTTTACAGTGTAACGCTGCCTGTTCTTACTGCGCTTGGAGCATCATTTCAGCACGTTGCTATCGCTGCTGGGTTTATGGTAGTTCCTGCACTGTTACGGCTCAGAAACCACCCACCATGAAAACCATTGTTCTAAATGGAGAAATGTGGTCCAGCTAACAATGTCTTTTTTCTGGCGCACACCACGGCGAGGCGACAACTTCCTGTGACGATGATAGACTTGTGCATCATGTTCACTGAATTGTAGAATTAGAAATGAGAACGTCCAAGATCGAGACACGTTCCTGGACCACTCAGTTCTGCTTTTGCAACACGGTGGACGAGGAATGAACACCTGCTAAAATGTTCAGAACGAATGACGGCGTACCTGTCGTTCTCTAGCAACCTTTCCACAGGTGCGGGAAGACCGGCCGTGTGTTCTGGACGGAGGGCTCTTCACAACGCAGCATTTATGAGGTTTCCAGGGTAGTACTTTTTGACATGCTTTGGTCTCTGTTTAAGCAAAGAATATATTGCAAAAAAACCTAGAAGGATATCATAGAAAGAAAGTGTTAAGACCTCACAAATAATCGTGGAAGCCTGGAGGAAGATACAGGGGAAGAAAAGTGGGCATTTAATAAAGAGGAGGAGCAACGGGCTGGACATCTGTCTGGGGCTCAGAACAGAAGTGAATCCTTACTTCATTCCAACAGCAAAATAAATATAAGAGAAATAAAAACGCAAGTGTTAAGAACAAGCCTGAAAAGAAAACGCAGAGTGTGGTAAGGAAGAGAGCCCAGTTAGTGGAAACAGCTGCGTAGAGACTGAACGTTTTTGTGTGATGAACACCATCGAGTAACAAGGCACGCCAGCGCCCGGGCGAACCATTTCCAGCGGGGACGGAAGGAGCTGTAGCGGGCAAAGAGGGCACGGACGTGCCACAGGACGGGCACGTCCCGGAACACAGACAGCCGGGAACGTGTAAGACGCTCGAACTTGCTCCGCATTGATTACACGGACATTAAGATGGAGTCCAGTTTCATCCACCAGAATGGCGAAGACTAAAGAAGTGGGGGGAACGTGGTCATCGTAACTCTGATCGACAGCAGTGCTGACCCCGCCCAGCTGTACAAAAACTCAGAGAGCGAAGTGTATCTCCGTGGGTGTGGCCATGTCAACATCTCCGAGACACGCTCATTTTCTGAGCGATGTCTCTGTGCAGCTCAGCATCTGCCCGAGTCAAAGGCGTTAACATCTCATTTTTTAACAGCTGAGACTTGCTCGGCCCTAAAAAAAACGAAATCTTACCGTTTGCGGCAGCGTGGATGGACCTAGAGGGTGTTACGCGAAGTGAAATAAGACGGACAGAGAAAGACCAATACCGTGTGACTACATCTATAGGCAGAATCAAAAGAATAACAGAAGTGAACAAACCAAACAGACACAGACTCGGAGATGCGGAGAACAGACTGAGGGCTGCCAGAGGGTTTGGGAAAGTGGGTGAAGCAGGCGAGGGGATCGGGAAGCACAAACTGGTAGTTACAAAATGGTCACGGGGATGTAAAGCACAGCACAGGGGATGCGTGTACAGTCAATACAATTGTAATAACTACGGGTGGTGCCAGACAGGTACTGGAAATACCGGGGTGATCACTTTATACGATCGTCTAACCACTACGCTGTATACCCCAAAGCAATACAAAATAGTGAAAGTCAACTGTAACAGAAAAATAAAACTTAAAAACAGGAGAAGATTTAAGACTTGCGTTTGGCTCTGTGGAGGGGCCGATTCGTTCCCACCCCCCTTGATGTCTGGATGCTCATTCCCAGACTCCGTGAACCCCCGGTCCTGGGCAGAGCCTGTCGCTTCACAAAGCAAAAAGGACTTCGCAGAGTGGCCAGCGGCTGGGTCTCTAGGCGAGATGGCCCTGAATTGTCCTGGCTCACCCACCTGGGGCTGGTGCAATCACAAACACCTTTGTTTGGCAGAGGGGCACAGGAGGGGGTGGGGGGTGGCGCTGTGAGGACGGACACAGGCTGGAGAGAGACGCTTCACTGTGGCTGTGAAGACGGAGGCACAGGCCAGAGGCCGAGCACAGGAGTGTTAGTCAGCGAGGGAAGGCGAGGGAAGGGGTTCCCCCGGAGCCTTTGGGAGGGGCCTCAGTTTTAGCTCCCTGAGACTCATTTCAGACTTCCGACCCCCAGAACGGTAGGAGAATAACTCTGTGTTGTTTTAAGCCAGAGTCTGGGGTAATTTTTTTTTCTTTTTTTAAATAGCAGCAATAGGAAACGAATACAGGCTACTTGGTGTTTGAAGAACACCAGGAATCAGAATGAGACGAAGAGCAGGCTGTGACACCGGAAATGAGATGCACTCTTACAAATCTGAAGAAGTCAAAGGTGGCGGGGAGTTCAGAGGCTCTGGGGAAGTCACCTCACGCTTCCAGGAACCGTCACCCGGGCCGCCTCTGGGAAGAGTCCAGGGGCAGGGGAGCCGGCGGGAGGGACTGCAGGGCAGGCTCTCTGGGTAGCACTCTGGATGGAGGCCTGGAGGTGTGGGGGAGGCCCCCCTCGGGTTGGGAAAGCAGGGTGCGGGGGTGGGGGGAAGGCTCGTGGAAGGCGAGGGGGTGGCAAAGGTGACAGGGAGCTGGCGAGGTCAGGATGTTCATTACACAGAGCAAGTAAGTTAATGGAGGGAATAAGTAAACGGACTCCTGGAGGCCAAGGTTCTTCGTGCCTGAAAGGGCTGTACTTCCATATAAACGGGGAAGGCTGGACGGAACCCCGGGTGCTGGACTGAAACAGGACATGCTGGGTTGCTACAGACACGCACGCAGACCCAGGGATACGGATCTGTGTGTGCGTGTTTCCTGCCTCTGCTCTCGGCGAAGGCCTAGACACCGTGACACCCCAGGAACACGGGTCCGGTGAGCACCACTCCCCAGTAAGGGAAGTCGGGGCTCCTGGCAGAAGTGGATGATTCAGGCCTGGGGCAGGTGAAGTTCAAGGTAAGGCTGCCATGTGGGAAAGGACACAGAAGCCAACCTGAAGCGGCCTGCACCAGTCAAATCCAGGACATGTGACTGTCAGATTAGATGAGGGGGATTATGAGAGAAGAACCTATTCCATCAAATAGGAACCCGCAAGTCCATACTGATAGAAACGAGCAAGTGAGAAAGTTCTTCCTTTTGGGAGGATGACAGCGAACACACGCACACGGAATGGTAGAAACGGGTGACGGCCACTTGGCAGCTGCCGTGGAAGGAGCTGAAACAGGAGCTGTCAACAGATGCCGTGAAGGGAAGTTGGATAAGGAACAGGATTTGGCACAAACACGAAGGGAAGATGGTGACCTTGTGGAGAAACCCGGCAGATACCACCTTGACCAGGTCACTATCGGGTTCATCCTCGGTGGTGGGACAGGTGGACCTCCTGTGTCCCTGTGACCAAGAAGGGTGCAGGGTCATTTCTTGGTCTTCCCATCGGGAGCTCGGCCCGAGTCGGGTCCTGAGGACACACCAACTTGACCCCCAGGGTGAGGGTCTCCCACAGGACGAAAGGCAGGGTGTGACATGACGAGAAAATGTCTTCCCTGAGCTTATGAAATCAGTATGATAGAGGGAAGACGATCGCAGACCTCAGGGCACTCAGGACACCATTTCAAACGCGTATCCACTTTTGAGATTAATGTGTTTCCAGATTTTTGCTTCAAACGCTTGGTCCCTCTGATACTGGAGACGAGTTTAAGAACGAACACGGATTAAGAAGAAAGGGAGTGTGCTGCACAAGAAAAAAAATGCTTTTCTGGGAAGGCATCTGAGTTATATACAGCGCCAGCTCTTCCAGGGCAACGAGCTTTTGTCCTCGGTTGTTTAATGTATGTTATTAGCTGAACGGACTTCTAAAGTCCAGTCCAGCATGAAAACCCTTCAATTAAACATATCTATCTATCTATCTATCTATCTATCGTTAGAAATCTCAAGCTTTGATAACACAGACATGTGCTATAACTTTAAATATAGAAGTTAGGTAGGTTTTGGTCATTTAACAATTTTACATATTTTATTTTTGATAAAAAGCTTAAATTTGTCACCAGCCTGAGCATTCCCGAGTAGTGACTTCAGGATTAGAAACTGTACTCTGCTGCCACCAAGTGGTGGGAAAGGAAATACAGGTTTCCAAACGTGTGTATTTTAGCTCCCTGTGCATGGCCGCATTTCTTGTTCATTTTTAGTGTTGACCTAATTATTTTCACTAGAAATTTCATTCTTTTTATTTTATTTTTTAATTTTTTTAAATTTTATTTATTTTTAGAGAAAGAAGGGAGGGAGAAAGAGAGAAATATCAATGTGCGGTTGCTGGGGGCCGTGGCCTGCAACCCAGGGCATGTACCCTGACTGGGAATCGAACCTGTGATGCTTTGGTTCGCAGCCCGCGCTCAATCCACTGAGCTATGCCATCCAGGGCTCATTCTTTTTATTTTAATAAAACTGTACTAAAATAACACCCATTTGATATGTCTTGCATGTTACACGTTCATTTCATTCATTCAACACGTATTTGGGGGCTCCCCATCAGCCAGAACCCGTGTGAGTCATGGGGATTAATAAACACAAACAGAAATGTCCTCGTTGTTGGTGCAGATTATGTGTTGGTAATAAAACCGTCCCGGCAGCGACTGTTCTAAGTGTGTTCAAGGAAGGTGGCACCACTCTGTGGGGACACACATGACAAAGAAACCGGATGGAGACAGTGACCTGGGAAGTCTTCTGTAGAAGCACCAGTCTGAGCTATGAAGGGGCAGTGGGGACTCGGTAGGCCCAGAGGAGTGGTGGGGAGGGAGGAAGAACGCCACAGAGGCGGAGAGAAGACAGCGCCAAGGCCTGGTGGGTGGACGGGGCCCCTGGGGCTGGGTGCGGCCCCCTGGGCTGGGCGCAGCGAGAAGCACCGGGGGCTCCACGTGGGTGTGTACGTTGGGGCTGCAGGGCCCCGGGAGGGCACGCTCATGACATGAATCATTAATCCAAGAGCAATGGGGAGGGAGCAGTAGGCGAAAGAGGCAGACCGGGGAAGGGGCGAGGTGACAGCGCCGCCTCCCGAAGAGGTGACCGGGGCTGCTGTACAGAGCGGGTGGTGGCAGCCAGGGCAGAGGGTTGCAGAAGGCTGGATGAAGGGAGGCGGGGATGGGGAATGACGAGCCAGCGGCGATGCAGAAATGTGAAAGATGCACAGGAGACGTCGCCAAGGCTGGGTGACCCCCCAGGTGCTGGGGTGACGGAATAGTCAAGGAGGAATCCCAGTTTCCCACGGGAGAGGTCCCCGTGGGTGGGGTTGTGGGAGATTGTCCGGGCTCATGCGTGTTGAGTTAGCGGTGTCTGTGAGGTCTCAGCCGGTGACACCGTTGAGCTGGTGTGGACACAGCGGTCTAGGTCAGAAAAGAAGGCCCAGCTGGAGGGACGAAGTTGGGGGTCAAGGGCATAGAGATGGTGGGCATGGATTTGTGCCTAAGTCAGGATATAGGGGACATGGGGGCGCAGCATAATGCGAAGAGACACTGTGCTTTGAGGAACTGCACTACTAAGGACCCCAGCAGAGGGGAGTGAGCCTGGGTGGGGGCAGGAGGAGCAGGGGCTAAGGGTTGGGGAGGGCTGGCAGGCAGGCAGGCAGGGAAGACCGGGTGTCAGAAGTGAGGCGGGAGCAGCAGTGTCAGGTTTCAGCGCTGCTGAGAATGAGCCCCGTGAGGCCTGCAGTGTCTGGTGGGTGTTTTTTGTCTTATGACAGAGTTGAGGGCGGAAGGCAGACTCCAGTGGGTTGAGGAATGAGAGTCAGGAATGGATGTATGGAAGAGGGCAATTCTTAAAAAAAGTTTGCCTTTCAAAGTGGATGAGAGATCGGGCAATGACTGGACGCTGAAGGAGAATCCAGGGAGTTTTTTTTTTACCTCTTTTTTGTGATGGGAGACTTGCGCATATTTAAAACCACGGGAAAGAGCCCGTTGAGATGGAACAGGTGACTGTACAGGTGAGAGAGTGAATAAGAGAGACTGACAGAGGGACAGCGTAGGGCTGACAAGCCGGAGGATGTGACATCAGAGTCACAAGGCAGGACGGCCTGGGACAGGGGGAAGGATCCTGAGTACAAGGTAGGTAGGGCTTGCGGCTGTGGAAGCTGGAGAGTGAGGAGACCCCCACTGGGCTGCATTAGGTGTCCCCTAGGAAGTGACAGCGTGAGGGGCAGGTGGGAGGCCCAGTCTGAGTGAGCACGGGGAGGTGACCATCTGCGACGCCCCGCAGACCTGCCAGTCTCGGCAGTCCTACCGCATCCCTTCGGTCAGTCGGGGTGTCACTCTGTGGAGAGAGAGGGAACGTGGGGGTGGGGGTCTGAGACCGGCAAGAGTACAGGTGTGTGGGGGCCATCGGCACCCCACGGGCAGGAACCTGCCACACCCATCAGGGCATCACTCTGTGACTGACAGACGAGAGCATCAGAGCATCGGTGCCCAGGTAGTCGCTATGGAAACCATCAGCACGGGGGTGGAGGCGAGCATTTGTCTCCATTTCAATGGCCTCTTTTGGCGCTTCTCTACAGAAGCGAAGAAGAAAGGGTAGGGAGCAAAGAGCCTAATTTCTTACGTGACTTTTTTTTTTCTCACTGGGAAGAAGTCCACGGACTATTTTATCCTTCCCAACAGCCAGTTTTAAAGTTCTGGCCATAGTTCCATCCAGTGACACTGTCTTATGGCCCAAGAAAGCCAAGGGACAGACATCTTTTAACGTTTAGCCTGCGATTAGTCAGGTGCTTATGTAGCGTTGTCTATCTGGTTTTTAAAGTTGCAATTCTCAAAATATGTACTAAAACTTGTATTTTTATCCATAAAATTCATGGGCAGTTTTTCCTAAACTCACTCACTTGAAAGAACAGAGAAAGAAGAAATAACATAAGACTGTCTGACTTCAAGGTGGGGGATGCGGGGGTGGGGAGTGACAGGAGGGCACAAGCAGGGAGACCAATTAGGAGGCGACTGAAATAATCAGGCACCTGATGATGGCGCCGGGAGCAGGGTGGTGACAGTGGGGGTTGGTAGAAAAGGACTGTGCATCTATTCCGGGTACATTTCGAAGGACGGGTTGACAGACGGAATGTGGGGGGAGGAAGAAAAACAGCAGTCAAGGAGGACCAAGGTCTGGGCAAAGGGGAGAATAGTTTCTGGTGCCTGGAGTGGGTAAAGGTGTGGCAGGAGCAGGTTTGGGGGAATGTCAGGAGCTCTCTGGACCTGCCCTGAGTTGAAGGTGCCTTAGCCATCTAAGTAAGGGTGTGGACAGGTGTCAGAACACGTGTCTGAGGTTCAAGGGAGACGCAGGGCTGGACATACATACTTTTACGGCTCACTGGCATTTAGATGGGTTTTGAGTCTGTGAAACTGCATGAATTCATTCAGTTGAGTTGGTGTGCAGGGGAAAATGTTCAAGGCCATGTTCGGTAGTGAAAAACGGGGCTAAAACAAAGTTACTGTTGGCACAAGCGCTCCAAGGCTGAGCGGGTGAGGGACAAACACAGCAGACACTTGAAAGGATTCCGAGTTTCACGGGCTGTGCTGGGGAAATGTCTGCACTAAGGTGAGCAGGGAAAAATAAAATAAAATAAAATAAAATAAAAAAGCAAAAGCAAATAGGTAGGTGCAGTACTGAAGAGATCAGATTCAGATGTCATAGAAAAATATCGGTGAAAGCCTGCAAGTCAGGGGGCGGGGTGGGGTGGAGGTGGTGAAATTGTCCCCTAGGGCCGGTGACCGGAGACTGCCCGAGGTCCTGGCCCCTTCCCCAGGCCGTACCCGGGCCGGCTCAGGGCAGTCCCTGCCCGAAAGCCCCCGGCGGCCAGTTTGCGGGGCTGGCGGGACCTCAGACGGAGCGACGAGGTCTTGCGAGCGTGGGGCGTGCGTGCGGTCACTCTGTGGGCGGGGGAGGGGCCGGTCGGACCACCTGGACCACCCGGCTACGTTACCAACTCGAGAGCGGGCGCAGCACCGAGGCCGAGCTGAGCCGGGGCCAGGCGACACCGGGAGGCCCGGAAGCTTTGGCAGGAGGTTTTGGTTTGGGCTCGGCCGGGACCGGGGCAGCAGGGGGCGCCGGCGGGGCCGTTACCTGCTCTGCTTGGTTCCCGAGGCAGCACCAACCCCCCGGCCTCCTGGCTCAGACTCGTCCCCTTGGAAACCAGCCCGCGGGGTCTCCTGGGACTGACGGGCAGCAGGGGAGGAGCCAGGGGGCGGGGCTGTGAGGTTCGTGCGCATGCGCACTCCGGTTTTGTCGCCTGGGTCGGGGGCGGGGTTTGGTGGCCCTTGGGGCGTCTTAGGCTCTGCATATCTCCTGGAGGGCGAAGTGGGAGGAGTAGTGCAGACGTCCATAAGGAAACCGCCTGCCGCCCTAGTCGGTGGCCCGGCGTGAGATGTTCCGTGGGCGCGAAGATCCCGCCGCTACGTCCCGCGCTCGTTTGCTCTTGCGCACGCACCGGGTGCTTTGAATCCGAGTCCGGAGCGAGACCAGTTCCCTGCCGGGGAGGGCGGGGGGCCAAGAGCCGAGCGCTCGCGTAGGCTGCTAGGCGCGCGGGTGTGGGCGCCAGGTTCCCCGGGAAGGGGGTGGACCCCGACTGGCAGGTGTAGACGCCTGGTCTTTGCCTATTAACCTCTCTCTGTAAAGTTGGATTTCTTTGGAGAAAGAACATGTGATCCCAAAGCAACGCACATTTGGTGTAGAGAATTTAGAATAAACGGGAAAGTGCCGAGAAAAACTAAAAATCAGCCCTGGCTGGTGTGGCTCTGGATTGGGCGCCCGCCTGCAAACCCCAGGGGCCACAGGTTTGATTCCCAGTCAGGGCACATGCCTGGGTCGCGACTGGGTCTTCCAGTTGGAAGCCAGCGAGAGGCAACCAAACTCTATCTCTTGCACATTGATGTTTCCCTTTCTCCCTTCCGTCCTCTCTCTGTAAAAAGTAAATAAGAAGAAAAAGAAAAGTAAACTTTCTTAAAAAGAAAGTAAAAACCATCTAGGTGATGAAATGCGTATTAATGAACATTTACATTATTTCTTCTCTTTCTCATTCCTACCCCCATCGTATCGCTGCCTTGTATGCTCATGGGTGAATCTTGGGGTCACCCCTGTTTCCTCAGGATACATGCATACAGGAGAAGCTGAAGGGTTAAAGGATGTGCACACGCTGAGGAGTTCTGGAGGTGATAAAAGTTTGCCTTACAGGCAAATGTCTTCAGTCATTAACCCACATTGGGGATAATCTCACTTCTTTTTGGAATGCCCGTTTTATTGTCAAAAATGGACATCTTTGATTTTATTCATTTCTTTGATCACTAGGAAGGGTAAATATTTTTCCATATGGCCAGTGGCCATTTGTACTTATTTTGTAATTTGCCTGTTCTGCCCTTTTGCCCATTTTTGCACTTGGTGTTTATTCATGTTTGTTAAAATGATTTGTTAGAATTTTTGATGTCCTTGAAACTCAGTTCTGTGAGATATGTTGCAAATGTTCCCCCCAGTCAATTACCTTTTAGTGGTGTTTACAGTGTATTTTGATATTTGTGGAAAGTCAGATTTATCGCATTTTCCCTCTATGGTTTTTGCACTGGTTTCTCTGTAATAGGGGCAGTCAGTGGACACACCCAAGCACACTGTCTCATTCCAGCCTTTTTGGGTGTCTGGGGTGTTCCCTTCCCATCACCACCTCTTCCTCCAGGGGATTGCTTCCGTTTCTGCCTTTGGAAGGAGTGCTTCCTTCTCATATGGAAGGGAGAGAGGTCCTTGGGATACAGAGTTGAAGAAGTGTCTTTTGGTTCTTACGGCGGTTCCCTCCATCATGCTACAAACCAAATGTACGCATGTGTTTCTCTATCCATTTCTTTTTTTTAATTAATTAATTTATGTTTAGAGAGGGAAGGGAGGGAGAAAGAGAGAGAGAGAAACATCAATGTGCGGTTGCTGGAGGCTGTGGCCTGCAACCCAGGCATGTACCCTGACTGGGAATCGAACCTGCGACCCTTTGGTTCGCAGCCCACGCTCAATCCACTGAGCTACGCCAGCCAGGGCTTCTCTATCTATTTCTTAAGGCGGCTGTGACGAATTGCCGCAGATCTGGGTGGCTAAAACCACAGGCATTTATTCTCCCGCAGTTCTGGGGGTGAGAAGTCTGAAGCCGAGGTCCATGCTCCCTCTGAAGGCTCCCGGGGAGAGTCTTCCTGCCTCTTCGGCCCCAGTTGGCTGCCCGTGTCCTTGGCTGCAGCAGCACCACTTCTGTCTCGGCCTCTGTGTCCACGTGGTGTTTTTCTCCGTGTCTCTGGGGTGCCTTATCCTCTTACAAGGACATCAGTTCCTGGAGTTAGGGTTCACCCGACACCCAGGATGATTTCACCTCGAGATATTTTCATCTGCAAAGACCCCGTGTGCAAATAAGGTCACAGTCTCAGATTTTGGGTAAACATGAATTTTGCCGGGGGGGGGGTCACTATTCAACTCACTGCAGTTACTATGGAGGTCACCGCTGTTATTCTACATAATGAAAACATGCCTTTATTTCTTGTTTTAGATTACACATAAAGTTCGGTAAATCAAAACATAGCATCTGGTTTCCTTTTTTCATGACATCGTCTGAGGATCTCTGCGAAGCTCGGAAGCCCATACCTCATACTTTTATCGTTAAAATGAGGTCGGATCCTCCTTTTACAATGTGTCCAGACGTACACTTTAAATACTGTAGAGCTTTTGTCAATTATACCTCACTAAAGCTGGAAGAAAGAAAATTCTGTTAAAATGGGTTCAAATAGAAACATACTGTTATTCGACTAAAACATCAAGGACTAGTGAGTTGCAATGATTAGCCTCCTGCCTCCCCACTGGATTAAACAGCTCATTTCTGAAGTGCATTTTCTAAGAGATTCATTGAGCTTTCTTTTAGGATTCATGTGGAATGTTTGGTATTTCTATTAATTATCTTGAAGTTCAGTGGTATCCCTGTGATAAATTAAAAGATCTTTCTGCTAGAGTTTTCACATTTCTAATTTGTACATTTTCATGGCATCAGTAAAAGGATAAACGTCTAAAAGTAATTCATAGTGAAAAAAGGGAGCTCTAGGAGTTTGAGGGTAGCCTGTCAGGATTTTTTCTGGTGTGGTTTGCAGATAAACGGGTTTAGTTCAAGTCTTGGATGCACCATTCACTGTTCCCACCATCTCCAGTTCTAAGTCCTCATCCGGGAGTAGACACAGTAATAGAGCCTAGTTGTAGGGTGTTTGTGCAGGTGAAGGAGTGGTTTATGCAGAGCACTTGGAGCAGGTCTGGCATGGGGCAAACACCTAAAAATTGTTAGCTATCACCTTGAGCAGGAACTTTACTTCTCCCAGGGTGTGCGGATGGAAAGCGGCTCCCTTACTGAAGGCAGCTTGGCCTCACGTGATCAGGGGGTGCACGCACCCTAGGGCACAGGCGAATCCAGCTATAGTTCATGTTCCTAATTTACAAAGTCAAGCAGTGCACACAGGAAGGGAGGGAGATAGAGAGAGAGAAAGAGAAACATCAATGTGCGGTTGCTGGGGGTCATGGCCTGCAACCCAAGCATGCACCCTGACTGGGAATCGAACCTGCGACACTTTGGTTCGCAGCCCATGCTCAATCCACTGGGCTACGCCAGCCAGGGCTTGCTTCTTGCTTTCTTAACAACTGGAGAAAAAGAACATGCTCATGTGACAAACTTTTAAGACCCAGGTAGTAAAAAATATATGACAAAAATTGTATATATTCACTGTAGAAAGTCTGAAAATACAGAAAAGATGAAAGCGGCGGTGACCTATGATCTTCGGTGGGCTTTAAAATAAAACTGATGATGCTGGTGGCTTCCAATGGGGGGGCACCATTAATCATCTCCACCCAGGGCGTGCTTTGGGGAGTGGCTAACTTGGCGCGTCAGGGCTGTGAGTTACTCTCCGGTGGAATCATCTCAACTGCTCGCCCTGATGTAAATGAATTTGAGCTCTGGTGCAGGGGCAGGGCCTCCTTTCTCATCACAGGCGCCTGCCTGGGTGGGAAGGTAGCAGGCCTCCAGGCCTCCCGGACGTTGGCCAAGGGGCCGTGGCGCAAGCCTGGCGTCCCTCCCTGTCCCAGGACGCCAGGGCCCCACCTCTGCCATGAGGAGCAGGGACTTCAAAAGTAAGAGACTCAAGTATCCAAGAGGACTGGATATCCCCCGAGGGGCCTTTGCCCCTCATGCCCTTGATCTTGCTGTTTCAACCCATTGGAAGAGCTGGCGGCTCGCATTGGGGCTTCTTACTAGATTTTGAATTCCTCCAACTTTGAACATAATTCAAATGATATAAATAAGATGCATAGAGCCTGTGACAAACAGATCAGTTAACACCCCCCCCTCCCCCGCCCCAATATAGTGAGACAATTTGCTCGCTGAAGGCTTTGCACTAATGGGCACTAATGGGCCTCCCTGCCCCGTCTGGGGTGTCAGTGAAACATTACCCACCCACCACCCGTCAGTTTCTGTTCTTTAAACAGAAACAGGTGGTCAGTGAGAAAGTGGAAATAGGCCACTCATAAAGGAATCTATTGTATGACGGTTCACTGATTTTCTTTCTGGGCCGCCCGGACACTCTAAAGGAAGGAAGCCGCTCTTCATTTATTTCAAGGCCTTTGTGACTCTTTGGACCCTGCCCGTGGTTTGCCAGAAGCCCTGTAAACTCAGCCTCTGCTTGAGGCTCAGTCGGTGTGTCCCGGGCCTTTCCAGCGCCCAAGAGCGCCTCCCCCCTTCCTGTCGCCTCCGCTGGGCGCCCCGCCTGCCTCCAGCCCAAGGCATCCCTGCGCAGGGCTCTGATTGGTGCGCGGTGCAGCCTCGCCTTTTAGGGACTGTTGTCGGGCATTTGAAGTGGTAAGGGAAAGGGTCCAGGGACTGCTTTTATCGACCAATCAAAAATCTTCCTGACAGGTCCCCAAATATTCCCGGGCCAATGGAAAGGACAGTCCAAGATGCCTGGGCTGCTCCCGGGAGAGGCAGATCTTAAGTTGCAGCGGGAGGGGCAGGAGCTCAGAGGAGCGCTGGGCCCCGCCAGCCCCGCCCGCCCGGCGCACGCTGGGCCGTGCCGCGGTCAGGATTTGTCTGGCGCCGCGTGCCTTCACAGGGGTGTGTTGGGGGGAGTCCTCTGCCCGACTATCAAAATGGTTATCAAAGTGTTTGTTGCCACATCTTCTGGGTCCATAGCGGTAGGTGTCTGATGGGATTTGTGGGCTTTCGTCCTAGACTGTTTTCCGAGTCGCGCAGACTCGGAAAGGAGCGGGGATGGCCCAGCGCTGGCTTTAAATGTCTTTTTGAGGAGTAAGTAAACGGTGGCTCTGCAGCGAGCCTGCGTGCCCTTGCTTTCTGCGTGTGTTTTCCCGGTGTTGAGGAAGTGTGTAAGCTGGGTGTGAAAGGAGACACGAGGAAGGGGGTGTGTTTGATTCTAGACTTCTTAACAAGTGATTTGTGTCTTATTGTGTTGCATATATTATGGGACCGAAGGCTTTTTTTTTTTTTTTTGGAGTGTTTTTGCCATTCATTCTACAGGATTTAGATAAAAGCTGCAAAGAAAGGAGAGTTGTTTAACAGTATTTGGAGCTAGAAGACTAAAACGACTCCTGGGTGTAATTCCTTGTGTGTGCAGTGTAACCGTACCAAAAGTGTAATACTATTATTTGAGGAAAATGATGTCACAGTGACAAGAACAAACATCCCTAAGGCCACAGTTTTAAATTCTCCAGGAATCCAAGCAGACCGAAAATAGGCACTGAACGCCGACCCCAGAGCAGTGCTCTCCCTGGGACCAGGCTGGGAATCAGCCGTCCGCCTGTCCAATCCCAGCCTTCATTCCAGGCGCCAGAGACCTGCCTTCGGAGACGGGGGTAATGGAGGGATGATTCCGGCTTCGGGACTGACATTTGGACCCGCATTTTAGCAGGAGTTTGGGAGGCTGTGGAGAGAAAACAGGGAGGGGGCTGTTTCCTTTTATATCCAGGTCCTGGATGGGCTCGGGTGACAGCTAGGGTTTCAGCAGTCACTGAGTCAGGGACGATGGTCTAGGTGAGGCGCTGGTGGGAGCGGCGCCAGCGGCAGCTACTGAAGGCCCCGCTCCTAGTGCGCGCGGAGGATTCCGGAGGGGGAGGGAGAGGGAGCGGGGAAGGCGCGAGAAAGGAGCCCGCCTGTCCGTTCTGAGCCCCACGGATCAGCAACGGCTAGTGATTTCTAGAACATCTTTTAACAGAAAAAAGTGGAGGAGGCATTCCAAATGGACAACTCTGCGAAGTGTTTCGCGGTTGTTGATGACCTCGGACACTGTGAGCTGACCTGCAAGGAGCGCACATTGTTGGGTTAGTTAGATAAAAATAACTCGGGAGGAAAATGGTTTTCGTGGGTTTTAAATACACTGTCGATGCTCATGGCTGGAAACGGCACCACTCACCTGCCCATCTTCTGCATGTTCTGCAGACCAGGTCAGGATGGGCCCGTGCATCCTCCTGGAAACAACGAATAAACTGATGGGTTTTGAAGGGATGGCGTGCTGTCCTACATGCCTTGAATTAGGTTTCCTCGGAGCATCGGGACAGGCACCGTCGGCTCCAGGGCCTTGGGAAAGCCACGTTACCTCCCTAAGCAAATAGTTTGGTGACGCTGGGAACCGTGTGACCTTGGAAAAGTTGTTTCACCTTGCCAAACCTCAATTTCCTTATCTATAAATGAGGATACAAATCATACTCGTCCGACAGGGGGCCTGGCAGGGTGTCAGGGGCTGAATCAGTGATTAATAAGTCGTGTAATTATTAATGTCATAATTATTAGCTCTGGTTAGTTAATATTTTATTGTTGTAAGTATTAGTTATTATAATTGTTAGTTAACAATAATCCGTATTATTAATTATTCATTAACATTAGTAGATCTGAGTCTATGATGATTATTTTTATTTTTAAATTTTAAAAAAATTTCTACATAGTGGTTGTAGAACACCATTTTATTATTTATTTATTTATTTATTTTTTAACATTTTATTTATTTATTTTTAGAGAGGCAAAGGAGGGAGAGAGAGAGAGAGAGAAATATCAATGTGTGGTTGCTAGGGGCTGTGGCCTGCAACCCAGGCATGTGCCCCGACTGGGAATCGAACCTGCGATGCTTTGGTTCGTATGGTGATTGTTTTTATAGGCATCATCCAAAGCCACAAAAATGGAAGAATTTCAGTCCAGTCCTAAAGAAAGAGAATAGATCATTTCTGTGGTGTCGGTTCCGACGATTTTTCCTGGGTGGGGGTGTTTCACCCAGAAGCTTCTCTGCAGGAGGAGGACCTCAGGGCGGATTCTGTGACTCAGGCTGTGTGTGGGGTGTTGGTCTGGAAAAACTTTACTCCTTCCGACTTTAGCCTGTGCACTTCAAAAACAAACTCGCGCCTCTGACCTAGTCAACAGGGGCAGCGAGGCATTTGTCGGATGCGTGGAATGCACGTAAGAGGAAGAACCAGACTGCATCTCTTTATGAGAGGTTACAGCTGTGCCCTGGGCATTATGGCTCTACTTTAACAGTGGATGTGAAAGCGAGGTTTTCACCGTGGGGTTTGGGTGGAGAGACCCCGGCAGCGAGAGAAGGCCTGTGCCCCTTCTGTGCTCCTCCTCTCTTCCTGAAGGCCACTGTCATGGCGGGCCGGGGGACAGAGGGAGAGAGGACAGCTCTCACCCTGTCCAGTACGCACAGCTCTGGAACGGCAGTCTTTGTTTGGGACAGGGCCTCACGGGGCTCCTGGGTGCCTCGGTCCTTTCTCCAGCCTTGCGTGAGTGTGAACACAGCAGGGAAACAAGGCTCTTGAGTTCGGTGGATCTGGGTAGACACCTTGGAAACTGTCTTCATTCCCTGGTGCCTCCGCTTTGTTATTTTAAAATGGTGATCAGAGCTCAGAGCCAGCAAGTCAGGCAAGTGTGCTGCCGGGTGTCTGACGGAGCAGGTTCTCGTCTTGGGGTACACATGCTTCTCCACATACCCCCTTCCAGGGTTCTCAGCAGGACCCGTGAGGAGGGTGCGCTCTGTCCGTCCTGCGGAGGAGGCGGGTGGCCAGCCTGCTCGGACAGTATCCTTCTGAGCCAGCGTGGAAACGCAGGTCGCCTCTCCCTCAAGTGCGCTGTGCTTTTCACTACAGTACAGTGACCTCGGTTGGAAAGGCTCCTAACTGTACGAGACAATAAACGGGCGAGTGTCCCAAAGATCACTCTGACACATTAGTGGGCCCGACAGCGGCCGGGTGACTTCAGGACAGAGCACGGCACTTCTGTCTGAGTCAATGCGACAGGGTAGGAAGCTCTCTGAACCAGCGCTGTGGTCCCAAAGGCTCCAAACGACACAGACCCCCAGGGACCCCCAGGTCCTCAAGAGGGGCTGTACCTCCCGGGGGCCACCGTGGTTCATGGCGCCCTGGAGGGCCAAAGGGGCGAGAAGTAGAGGCATCAGTGTGTCCGGTGAGAACTTCTGGGGTGCTGTGCCTGCCCCTCCCCGTGAAGCTTTGAAGAGGAGACCCCCTCTAACGCCTTGTTCCTGGAGGTTGGCTCAGGAGGACACGTGGAGAAGAGCTGCGCTTTGACTGAGGGTCTGGGGGGCTTCCTGAACAGAGACCCATCCCGGGGGAGGGCTGCAGGGGAGAGTCTCCCCAGCTCGGGGTGGGCATCAGGGTGTGGGTGAAGGCAGCCCTGCCAGCCAGGTGAGCTCACATGCTCGCTACTCCCCTCTCCCCTCCCCTGACCTCATCCTAAAACCCTTCTCCAGCTCTGGCAGGACTCAAGGTCAAGGGCTCCAACAGCCAGATGCCTATGCCTTTGGCCCCATCTCAGTTACTGGTGTTTGGGAGGTACCGAGGGTTACATTTAACTTTCCTTCCCTTTCTTTTGGTGGGGGCTGAGAATAGCATTTTGTACAATAGGACGCACCCAACCACCCTTGACATCCTGAAGACACAATTGCTTGTCTTGTGAGAAATGAGAGTAAACAGGTCTTCCCTTCCATCGCCCCCACCTCTCTGATTTTCTCCCAGAAGAAACATGTGAGGACTTTGGACCTTTCCCATCTATTCAGAAATCATGGGATGAAATGAAATCCCTCTGTCGTCTCCCTGCAAGGCCTGAGGGATGATTGATAGAGATGAAAGTAATGTTGGAGAGGTGGCAGCGGACGTTGGCCGGGCTGATTTGACTCCTGAGAAGGGTATTTGAGAAGGAAGGAAGACAGGGGTTTGGACAGAATAAAGGATGTTGTCTTTTGAATACTTAATTAAAGGTACACCTGCCTGAAATGCAGACACCTCTACTCTTCAAAACAGTGAAATTATCTCTGAAAATATCTAAAGGAATAAGGAATGTATAAAGTGGTGCAAGTAATTTGGACAGGTTGGCAAGTATGTAGAGAAAACAGGATTAATGAAGATAACAGTTTTGTCCAACCACCTGTCATCAGGGATGATGGGATTTTGTAATGTTCAGAAAGGGAGCCATGAAGCCGTGGGGTCCGGAGCCCAGTGTCCAGAGGAGGGGCGGAAGGTCTGAGCCTGCTCTCCCCCGCTCCCCCCCACAGGCCCCGGCACAGCCTTGGGGGAGGGCGCAGGGCTGGAGGAACCAGCAGGTCCTCCTGCGGCTCCGACAGACGCGGCACTCAGGAAGGTTCCAGCGTGCTGACGCCGGAAGCTCAAGAAAAACCCCATTATTCCACATCATTCTGTATGGCTTTTATTTTTATTTTTTGCCCACACTTGGTACAACTCTTACTGATTTGAAGTGTTGTATGGTGGCTACCAGCCACATTTAATTTATTAATCTAGGAGAATGCTTTTATTTGCAATATCCTTGCTATGTTGATGGTACAAATGTTAATTAAAAAGTAAATGTGTGATTACCATTAATATGTATGTGTATATGTAATTTATATATAATTTATTTTATGTTAAAAATTAGTATTAGTTTATATTATATTTATAATGAACATAACATATACAATCAATACACCACCCCAAACAAATCTGGGCTTAAGCATCCAGGGTTTAAACATCTACACGTACCTTACTTTTCCTTTAATTAAGAAAGAAACACTCAATACTGAAGTCGTTGATAGAATCATTCACTTTGGCAAAAATGAATAAAATAATTTTTGTTCGCATACTAACCTCCATGAAAGAAATCGGGTTTAAAACCATTTTTAATGTCTTGATTTCATCATTAGACAGTATTCACAGGACTTAAACATTAAGATATTGGATATTTCATGTCAACAATACTTCAAATTTTAATCTTAGTTTTAAAAAATGACCATATGTTGCCTCTTTATTATATTTATCTTGTTATACATCTAATTTGTGCCAACGAGTTCTCTATATTTTCCTTTTATCTAAATACACAGCTTATGACCCTTTCCAATGATGAGCTTGGCACAATGTCTAGTGCAGATTAGACAATCAATAAGCAAGTGTTGACTGATCATTCAATTGATCACTCTGGAACAGGGATGTCAAACTCATTTTCACCAGGGGCCACGTCAGCCTCGAGGTTGCCTTCAAGGGGCTGAATGTAATTTTAGGACTGTGTACATGTAACTGCTCCTTAACAGTTAAGCGAGAGCTCAGCACTGTTTCTGGGTAGAAAGAAGGTGCTGGGCTCGATAAAACAAGGTGGAGGGCTGGATTCCGCCCTTGGGCCTTCTGTTTGCCCCCCCTGTGCTCTGGAAGTTTCTCCCAGACGTTGTTAAAATCTGCAGTCCAGAGTCTGCTGTGACCTGTTCACCAGTGTTTATAAAAGAGGGCATCATGCATTTTTGGGAGAGAGTTCTTTGACTGAAGAGAGAAAATTGTTATAATTCTTTCTGGAAAGGGTTTCTGAGCTTTAAAGATGGCCTCCTGCATGAGAAGTGGCAGTTGGTGGAACAGTCAGTCGCGTGGACGTGGACGCCGGCTGAGAAAAGGTGTGGCCTTCAGAGCTGGGCATGTGCAGGGAGGGGGAAATCTCAGGGAGCGCAGAATTGTTTCACTGCGTTACTTTTGTGGGGGCCGGGAGAAACGTCCCCCAGCTTTCCCTGGCTTTTTCTCTGTCCTTCCCCTGCCGATGACCTCCTTCACGTGGGATTTGTTGGTTACCTGTATTACCGAACTCCTTTGGTTCAATGCGACTCATGTTCCTGTCTTCATAACTGGGACTGAGTGCGTTCTTCATGTGTGCATACTTGGTATTTGAGCTTCATAGTCAATTGTCATTTTTCTCTTCTCTTCTTGGTCTTCTCCCAATCATCCTTTTTCCTCTTAACCAATTCTTATTTATTTTTCGGCCTTAAAGCTTAGCAAAGAAAAGGACTTTGACGATCTCACACAAAAGCTGTGATGAAAGCATGTCTCTTTTTACTGGGTTAATTATACCATGATGAGTTTCAGACATTGATGAGTTTCAAACTTCAGAATTTAAGTAATCACTCTGCTTATCCTTAGAATGAAGAGGCATGATTTTATCTTTTTTTTTGTTTAAATACTTTGCAAAATTATTTCCGTTGTGTATATATAGTATAGTTGGATAAAGGGTTTAATTTATGTAAATGTAAGCAAAACATTAAAAAAAACAGTCTAATAGTTGTCTTTCTCTTCTTTTGACCAGATTAGGAAAAAACAACAAGAAGTGGTGGGCTTTTTGGAAGCTAATAAAATCGACTTTAAGGAGTTAGACATAGCTGGGGATGAGGACAACAGGCGGTGGATGAGAGAGAATGTTCCTGGAGAGAAAAAACCTCAGAACGGGATTCCTTTGCCTCCCCAGATCTTCAATGAAGAACAGTATTGTGGGGTGAGTTTGGGTTTCTTGGAAAATTCTTCTTGCATGTGTGTTTCTCAGAAATCGGTTAAAGCAATGACTTTTGAGGCAGCATTTGAAGGTCACATGTTTCAGGTCATGACCTGTTTCTACCATCCAACATCTGGATGGTAGGTCCATTGTGAATAAGCAGTTATTGGAGATTTACAGCATGATGGAAACAACAAAATGATGACTCAGAAGTTCTCAGGATTAGTTTAGGCTCCTTATTTTTTATCTGAAGAACTGAGGACAGTTGTTCAAACACAATATGCCTTTAGTTGGAAGGAATTCTAATCAGCCCGGCAGTGGTCACAGGTGCACCCCAGAGACACAGGGTCGTTCTCCCATTTATCAGGAATGGTCTGCAGAAGTGCAGTCTCACTATGGATGCAAGATACATGAATGTGCGTAAATGTGTCTAAGTGGTTTAAACGCAGTCCTGGACGTTCTGACTGCAACGGCGGTTTTATTGGGTGCATTTAATGGTTCATTTCACCGTAAAACCACTTCTTCAGAGTTTACAGATTCTATCCTGTAAATCAAATTGTTGGAAAGGAGGAACATATAAAAACTCAAAGGACTTTAGAACCTGAGAATTGGGAGTTATCTCAGGGGTCGTCTAAGCCTCCTCAGCCACTTTTCAGGTGCTGCAATGCCAGTGGCCCCTATGTGGTTTTAGGTTTCTTGACACATGTACGGGTGGGGTCCGCAGTAACACACTGAGCTGACCTGAGTGGTGTCTGGCTCAGGCGAGGCCGCCCAGGCTCCTGATTCTGCGTGAGCCCTTCTGCGACACTGTGGAAGCTGCGTCACAGCCCTGGTGACAAAGATTGGCTGTAATAAAGTAGTCTGGGGGAAGATCGTTTGTATTTTACTGGTAAACAAAAAAAAATGGAACTCTTCTGAGTTGTTGACAACTACACTACTGCAGAGTTGGTTTAGGGCTGGATCCCCAGTGAAGAGCTGACCCCTGGGCGGGGCCTGAGCTGGGGGCGGAGCTTCCTTGAGCTGCAGCTTTCAATCCACTGCTCGGTTTTAGATCACAGTTTCCTCCATTTTGCCCAAACAACCTCTGCTCCAAGCCGTCCGTGATATTGTGGCTCCTGGTATCGGAAGGGCCTGAGATGAGTCTGCACCCTCGGGAGCTACTAGAACGACAGCAGAAGAAGCCTGTGTTGTTCTGGTCTCTGCTGATCAGCCCCAAATTCCTAGGGCCAACTGGTAAGGGAACCAGCTAAAGCTGTGAAACTCTTGGAGAAGCCTTTTACTGTGCACACCTATCTGAGTGTTTAGCAATTCCTGAGCATGGACAGTGTGGGTGTGTGTGCGAGCGAATTCTCACTGTGTTGCAGTAGTCTTATTGAAAGCGTGTAAAAACAAATGTGAAGCTGGCAGACTTCTTAACTTTGGGGATTAGTCATCTCTGGCGGAGCAAACCAACATAACCTAAATTAACGGCTAATAAGAAAGAGATCGACTTAGGTGGGTATCCTGGCTTACAAGTGTGCAACAGGTTTAAACATTCTGTTTCTTTTTTCCAGGATTTTGACTCTTTCTTCTCTGCAAAAGAAGAGAATATCATCTATTCGTTCCTGGGTTTGGCGCCCCCGCCAGGCTCACAGGTAGGTAGGCTTGAACACCCCGCTGGGGCCCAGTGCAGCCGTCACACCTGCAGGCAGAAATCAGCATCCGAGACTGTTTAATAAACGATGACATTTAAATCAACATGATTTCAATGCACTCCCTATTCTGACAAACTCTTATGTATAGAGATAATGCAAAGTTTTTATTGACACGTATTGCAAAACTATGCTTTTCATATTTTTGCTTCATTATACTTTATTATACAAAATATGAAAGTTTGACAGTACCTTTAAAAAAGAAATATCATTGCATTCAGTAATTTGAAGTATGCTAATTAAATGTGTAAAAATATGAGTTCCCAGGTTGTGTTTAGGAAATTTTGTTACGAATTCTCATATATCTTATATTAGTTAATTTTATAATGATATACCACCTACTTTAATTCGTTCTATTTACAATAAATTAAGCTCTGCCTTTTTAGGCTAAGAGGGAAAAAGTAAGATCTAGACTCAAGAACAAGGTAAGTTTCATTAGTTTTTTTTCCCCTTCTGGTGAGGTTTCATCTTTGATTATGTATAATTATGGCTATTAAATAAAGAATTGTGCCAATGAAGTTAATGCCACGAATTCATCTAGTGACGATCACCCAGCCTTCCCCCTCTGCGGTGACCCCTGCGTTCCTCACCTCTGCCGACAGCCCCGTGCAGGACTCTCTGTGGACACGAGACGAACACACGTCTGTTTGATTCGTTTATTTCGTAATTCATCTGTTTGCTTGTTTGTGCCCGGCTTCATGTCTAATGAGCTATGTGATGACGGAGCCCAAATTAATTCTCACTGTAGGAGAAACAACCCAAATTGACCTTGGAGAGATGGGCTTGTCTCAGAGGCGCGTGTCTTTCATGAGTCAGCAGTCTTCCGGTAATGACATTGAGGTGTCCCAGTGCTTAGGCTGGCACCTGCAGGCCCAGCCCGAACGCCTTCCCCAGGTGGTAACACGTAGACTCCACTGCTGGTTAAGGGGATGTAAGAGGCAAACACCTTCCCTTTTAATGGAATCCCTTGCTGGCTTTGGCCAGCTTAAAATGTAGCCCGTTACATACACTTTATTAAGAGTGTAAAACAGGAACCAGCCAGGCAGTGAAAGACAAATACCATATGATCTCACCTTTAACAGGAACCTAAACAACAAAGCAAAGATACAAGCAAAATATAACCAAAGACACTGAAATAGAGGACAGGCTGACAGTGCCCACAGGGGAGAGAAGAGGGAATTTCAGGGGAGAATGGGAAGGGTTCACGGGAACAAACTTAAAGGACACAAGGTCAAAAACTAGGGGGAGGGTGGTAATGGGAGGGAGGTGGGGAGGGTTGGGGGGGGCTGGATTGAGAGTAAAAGGGAAAAAACTGTATTTGAACAATGATTAAAATAAAATTAAAAAAAGATTGTAAAACAAGTGCTAAAGGGTATTCCATGCAATTTCATCTTTTTTTATTTGGTGTTGGAGTTGGGTATAGGAGTGTGTTAACTGGGTCACGTGAGTTGAGTTATTGCATTTCAGAGGTGGCGCCTTCGTCGTAAGGTCTGTTCCTTGGTGGGGACACTCGGGACACTTGTGTCTTGGAGGGTGGAGGGAAGAGTGTCGCAGGCCGAGAGAAGAGCAAGTGGAAAGGCCCTGAGGCAGGAGGGAGCTTGGGGAGATCTACGGCCTGCCAGGGGCCCACGTGCTGGAGCTGGGGGAGGGCCCCCCGGGAGCCGGCAGCAGCAGGCGGGCAGCGCCCTGGACCCCGTCTTAGGGGCGATGGAGATACTGTAAGTGTTTTGAGTACAGGAGTAAAGGAACCTTCCTTCTTTAGTTTTGGCTACTGTGGGATAAATGGCACGAAGGGGTCAGGCTATGATAGTCATTCAGATGAGATGTTACGGCTCGGACTAGGGTGGTGGGGATGGAACTCGACAGGAGTGGATGATCTCAGGGTCTGTTTTGGAGGAGGGATTGATGAGACCTGCCGGCGGGCCTTTGCTAAGACCTTGGGTGTTGCCAGCTTTGCTTGGGGCTGTAGGTGTTTATGTGCGCACATGGGAAAGTCCTTCAGCTATCCTTTGGGAAGACAGGCACTTGATTTATGGAGATGATATTATTTGTCACAGTGGCTTTTTGTAGTAAACAACATTGTGGGGAAGTCAGCAAGGAAATTAATCTCCCTCAGGCTAAAAATAGACCCTCTTGACAATTACGTAGAAATGTACCCTCATAAAATGATAGTAAGTACCATAAGGAGCATTATTGCTTTTAGAAAAATTTTCTTGTCTTCGGCAGGCTGTGCCCGACCAAGTAGCAGGCTCGTGTTCCCAGGAGGGCTTTCTAAGTACGCTCTGTCTCCATAAAGTCCACTTTCGTTCTTTACAAGCATCTGGCCACATCTGATGAAATGAGCATCATTCTTAATCCCATGCTCCACTGGAGGCCTTGGTTGCATAACTGGTTTCCAATTTTGCCCTAGTAATAGGGAACACGGATTCTCCCTGAGCCAGGGCAGACAACTCTATTGCCATAAAGCATAAAAGCGTTCAGTAAGAATTTTTAGCCCTGGCTGGCGTAGCTCAGTGGATCGAGCGTGGGCTGTGAACCAAAGTGTCACAGGTTCGATTCCCAGTCAGGGTACATGCCTGGGTTGCAGGCCATGGCCCCCAGCAGCTGCACATTGATGTTTCTCTCTCTATCTCCCTCCCTTCCCTCTCTAAAAATAAATAAATAAAATCTTAAAAAAAAAGAATTTTTAAAGTCTGGAGGGGTCAGGCAGAGAGAATATCATTTACAAACATTTCCTTTCAACTTACAATTGTAGAGTCGACTACGTTGTTATGATTTATAAGAAGCTTAAGAGGGAAGACAGAGGGCTTCCTTATGTATCTAGAAAATAGAACACTAAGGTAATGTCAACAATATTGCAAAGAAAAGCTACCATCCTCCCTCATCGGTTCACTGAGTCCTGTGAACGTAGTTCTTGTTCCACTGGGCCTTAGGTTAGGAGTCTCATGAAGCCATCTGCCCCTTGACCACAGTTCTGGAAACCCTGACTTAGGATTGCGAAAGCTTCTCGGGAAGCATCCACGTAAAACAAGCTCAGAAAAATATCCCTGGGTGACCAGAGACCCAAGGTGACTGTGGTTCATTCATTACTGATAATTTTCAGGTGTGAAAGGCTTGATGAACTATAACAAGAATAAGGCACCCGACAGGAAAATTGGGCGGTTTTGGTGGTGTGCAAACAAAATAAAAAGTCAATCCAAGAAAGTTTTAGATAAAATGTCTACAAACATAATCAGAAAGGCTATTTTCGAAGGTATTTTCGGAGAAGACAGCCAACATTCTACCTTATTGGTAAAAATGGACGAATGCAGGAAAATTATTGCTCTAACACAATTATCTAGACACCTTCTATACTGCAACTATGTCAGGCATATGCACCATGCAGTATACCGTGAATGCTAAGCGTACTCGTGCCGTACGTGGCAGGGATATATCGACACTATCGAGTAACGAGATGCAGTAGGTCTGGAGCAGGTCCCGACACCCACAAGTTAATACAACTACGTGTGTAGGTGATGGGCATCCCCAGCTGAGAACCACTGTCCTGAAACGTGCTGCGCTTATTGAACTCGTTTTGCCATTGCTCCGAATTGCTTTCCACGAGAGCCCCCTAATCATACTGGAAAATGAATACAGAAACCTTTGATTGCGTGTCATTTTTGGCTAGATTGAAATGAAAGAAGGAAAGTCATGACCTTTAAAGCGAGTAACTGAAGTTATGGTTGATAACAGGTTCCGTCATTGTCAAATGCCAGGCCGTAAGGCACTAGGATCAGTGTCTTTTTTATGCATTATTTTAGGGGAGTATTGCTGAGATACCAATGGAAACTACCCAGTTATATCTGTAGAGCTATCCCCCCTAATTAGCAGAGATGAGTCCCGTCATGACAATGTCAGAGTGTGACACTTACTGAATGCTGTTGGGGTTGACTCTTCAGTGTCAGCACTTGTGTGTCCCAGTGGGTGCTGTCCTTGTGGGAGCCCCCTCAGGAAGCTCTGACATCACAGCAGCAATACCGACATTGCTCCAAAGAGGTTTCAGGCCCTGGCTGGTGTGACTCAGTGGATTGATGCTGGCCTGCCAACCAAAGCGCTGCTGGTTCGATTCCCAGTCAGGGCACATGCCTGGGTTGTGGGCCAGGTCCCCAGTAGGGGGCATGTGAAAGACAACTACACATTGATGTTTCTTTCCCTTTCTTTCTTCCTCCCTTCCCCTCTCTCTAAAAGTAAATAAATAAAATCTTAAGAAAAAGAGAGAGAGAGAGAGATTTCAGATCTTGTTAGAGACCCGGAGGCATCTTGTAGCTGAAGTTGGGTTTCGAGGATGCATCCAGGTCTGGTGACTAACACACCGATAGTTTGTCTGGATAACACCATTTTCAGCCCCAAATGACTTGTGATTAAAAGTTCTGATACTCATTTTCTGAAATGATTAGTGGGCTCCCCTTGAAAGCACTTTTGAGGGGTGGCAAAACTTTCTAAATAAGGGCAGCATGTCCCAGGCACGTGACGGAGGGAGAACAGACAGTTCCGAGGCCTGCAGATGGAGGAGCCTGAAGGGAGGAGGCAGAGGGAGACTTGGAGAAACGCGGGTGATATCCATAAAAAACATGAATCTGGGGCGGAAACATGTTCTGGAATTTCCTTGTTTACAACTGCAAGATGAGCAACAAAACACGTACACCATCGAGGCCCACACTCTCGTTCAAGAGGACCAGCAGTGGAAACACCTTGAACATGAACCAAAGCCTAGAGAAACAGGAATCACGAGGAGTAGTCACGAGTCAAGAATCAGGTCTCCAACACAGGGGACCTGGTGAGTGACTCACAGGAGTCCCAGGAAGAGAGGATCATTAGAGCGATCCGGGAGGGCCTTCCGGTTGGAGACAATGCTGATTCCTGCCCCTGCAGCTCTTTGTCTCATGACTGTGCAGGGAAGCCAGAGAGGGTGCTGCCCGAGGACCGGAAACTGGAGACGAACCCCTGAAAGATGGAAAGCAAAAACTTATCAAATGGAAGGGCTGCCTCCAGATCCATGAAGCCTTACACTCTCAGGTTGGGGTGGAGAGCTCCCTGGTGAATGCAAAATGCTGCTAATGTTGAGAACCACTTTCACTGTTGTCATTGTAATAATAGTGAAATCAAGGATGTCCAACTATCCTGGAAAAATCTCGGAGTGTGGAAGGGGCCAGGTGGAAAAGGGGACATACTATATCTGTGAGCACATATATCATGAGGCTACTGTGTGTGGATGGGGATTTGTCGTCTCTCCTTGTCGTCTCTCTCTCTGACGACATGTGCGCTAAACCTTGTGTTGTTATTCCATACTTATCTGAAGCTTTCTTCCTTTAAAAAGCATCTCGTTTCTCTCTGGTCCTCAATTAGATGCTGTCCGTCGTGTGGATACACCCCACTTTGCTTTTCCGTTCATCCTTTGGTCGCCTTTGGGCTGTGCCACCTCTTGGCTGTTGGGAGTAATGTGAACTCGGGTGTGCAAATCCTCCTCCTCTTTTAAGTGTCAGCTCCTTCTAGAATCTTCTTGTGTTGGTCCATTCTTGTTTTGCCCTTTAACATTTTTTTTTAATTTATATTAAAAATGTTTTGCCCCGAGTTCAGAGTCACCGTGTGTTGGAGGACTGGGCTGTAGAGGGTACCGCGTGGCTGTTCTGCAAGGGGGCGTTGTCGGTGAGGTTGGAGTGTAACAGGGATTGAGCCGCACGTCATTCATAAGGGCACAGTACAACAGTCCTTCAAATAGAAACGCAAGGAAAAGGAGGAGACTACAACAGGCCTATAGGTCCAGAAAGGAAGCTGGAGTAGAATTAATAACGTCAGATAAAGAGGAAGTCAGAGCCAAATGCATTAACTAGGGAAAGGGGGTGTTATGTAATAGAAAATGGTATCAGGAGCTATTTTAAACATGTACACAAATATAATGAACAAACTTAATTTAGTAGATATTTTAGATATGTTCAGGATATACATACACACACGCAAGAATAATAATAATACATAGAATTAATAGAATGTATTTTCCTCTTTTACTTATTAAACAGTTTCCAAAGTTGTCATACACTTGGTCACTTGGTCAGGAAACCTTCATAAATCTCAAAAAAGGATGTTTTAGCAGACTGCATGCTTAGCCCATGTATAGACTTACAATCTGAAAGGGAAACATAAAAATTGGAGAAACAAATGTACACCATTTAAAATAGCTCCGCATTCAAGTGACAATAAAACTGATACTACAGAGCATCAAATAATGAACAAAAGATTGTTTCATACCCTAATCCCAATATGTAGCTGCGTTAATCAAAAGAGCATAAAGCAGGCGGTATAGACCCAGCCCTTTTACTCTGGTTTGTAATTGATGTTTTCTGCCTTTATTTTCTTGTCTCTCTGGAGTAAGTGGTGGTGACTGTCCTCCTTATTGAGGTCACAGTGTTGTACAGATAAAATGAGGGACAAAGACAAAAAACTTGAACAGTTAAATGATGTTCAAATGCAAGCTATTATCCTAAAAAATACTCCGAAACATTTTCAATTTATATGACGCAGGTGACAAAGCCGACGGAGGAGGAGTCTTCCCTCCCCAATGGCGACGTCGCGGGAGAGGCACCGAGCACCGCGGAGGTAAGAGCTGGTGTCTCGAACCACTTTGCTGCAGCCCAGCTTCCTCAGAGTGTCAGCTTCGTCCTCGTCCTTCTGTATCTACGTCTGTCGGTCCACCTTGTCTATCATCTGTCATTCTGGGTTATCATCCATCCATCTGTCCATCCATCCACTCACCTATCCATCTTCCCGCTCTCTCTCCCTCCCTCCCATCCATCCATCCATCCATCCATCTCCTTCCTTCCTCCCTCCCTTCCTTCCTTCCTTCCTTCCTTCCTTCCTTCCTTCCTTCCTTCCTTCCTCTCTCTCTTTCTCTTTTTCTTTCTTTCTCTCTTCCCTCCCTCCCTCCCTCCCTTCCTTCCTTCCTTCCTGTCTCTTTCTCTTTCTTTCTCTCTCTCTTCTTTCTTTCTTTCTTTCTTTCTTTCTTTCTTTCTTTCATCACCTAGCTAATCTTTTAAAATCTCTAAAATTATAAAGCCTCCCTCTCACAGGAACAACAGAAAACAAACCTTGCCTAAACATCGAATCCTTTGGCATTCTCTTTGTAAGCCTTAAATAGGTAAATTGAAACTCCTCATTTGACAGTTTATTACTCTACGGTGCTCGTGAATCAGATCTGTTGAATTTCACCAAGAGCTCCAATCCGCAGTTTCGATGGGTGGTGACCCTGTACTCTAGTATGGCAATTGTCACCCACTGTGTGGTGGCACACTGGGGCATGCGAGGGTTTTTAAAATAGGCAACACCTGACTATTTGGTCAGGGACACTGACCTCTTTTCCTTTAGATTGTCACATAAAAAAATGACAACAGCAATACAACAATAGCCATCTGTTATGAATAAATCAAAATTGTACCTAATTTTTAAAATCAGATTGGCAAGAAGTATAATATGTTTTTTGGCGTGCCACAGAATTTTACTAGTTTGTGTGTGCCAGGAGATGACAAAGGTTGAAGATCGCGTCTCTAGTCGCTCAGTGACCTAATGAACAGGAGGTTACGATCGCATGGTTTATACGGTGCGCGTCCTAGTAAGGACACACCGCGGCACTTGTGGCCCGGCGTCTCCTGGGACGCTTATCTCAGATGAGCGACACAGCGGGTTTCCTTTATGACCAGGGAACAGAGACAGCTGAAGAAAGTGGCGAAAATGAGGCACAAAAGGAGGACAAGGAGGATGAGGACAACGTCGCCGAATCCCAAGAGAAGAACGTGAGTGCTGGCTTGTCTCACCGTGGTTGCGCGGGGCTGGGTCCTGTTCACCAAACATGCACGGGGCCCCTCCCGGCTGCTGGGGATCCTCCTGGGCACAGCGTGAGGATGCAAGGAGGGAGCCTGGAGTTTAGCTGGGGAGAAGCAGGTCATTTTCATGTGATGGGTTAACTGCTGGGCTGGAGGTGGGTGCAGGGCTGAAGGGAAGCCCGGGGAAGCACCTGAACCCAGGCCTGGGGGGCCGTCTAGACAGGACTTTCCTAGCTTGTCATTGTGCTGTTAGGGTTGGGTTGAATTTTTGTTCTTTATGAAACAAGGGACCTTATTCCTTGGTCACGAGCAATGAATGACAGGCTCCCAGCACACGTCCACCAAGAGCACTGCCCGCTGGGGACACGGCGCGCAGGCTGTTTTATGGGAAGCCAGTAGGAGCTGAGGATAGACAGGGGGCCCCTGGGGAGGGGAACCGAGATCAGTTAAAATCCAACCAGGGAATCGTTACTCTCAGGGGAGCGGAGGCCTGTTCCAGTCGGGCGGGGCTCCGATTCAGCAGCCACAGGGCAAAGGGTGGGGGAACGTGATGGGGGGAGAAGATGGGTTCTGGAAGCGCCAAGCTAGATAATGGGGGACCAGATGGACGTCTTAATGCAGGAATTCTAGGAGTGTGGCTGGGAAGGCAGGTGAGGGGCATCCAGGTGCAGAGGGAGCCTGAGCAGGTGGGGTTGTGGGCGCTGGGCTGCGCCTCCCCCCTTTGGCAGAGTTACAAGGTGAGCTTCCGCGTCCTCGGTGCGGTTGTGGCCAAGACTGTTTCCTGAACCCCGATGGTCTGCCCTTCTACCTCGTTATCAATTCCGCAGCGGTGTGGGTGGTGGGCCCCTATTCCCAGCACGTGGGCTGCGACTAGGAAGGGCACCGAGACTGGCAACCGTGCCGTGAAAGTGGGGGTTTGGGGCGTGGGCACCAGCCCGCCTTTGTCTTAAGGAATTGAAATCCGGGAGGGCTGAGGGCAGGAAACTCCTCGTATTTGAAGATTGCCATTTCAAAATATGCACAATTTAAGGCCCTTTGAAGTTATGTTTTTATTTTAAAGAAAGATGAAATCTTTAATTTTGACCTAGAAGTGAAATGGGGTTTCACGGCAGCCTGTATCATTCAGAAATTAGAGGACAGGCTGACAGTGTCTAGAGGGGAGAGGGGAGGGAATTTCAGGGGAAAAGGGGAAGGGTTTACAGGAACAAGTATGAAGGACACACGGACAAAAACTAGGGGTTGTGGAAATGGGAGGGAGGTGGGGAGGGCTGGGTGGGTGGGCTGGGATGGGAGTAAAAGACAGAAAATTGTACTTGAACAATAATTAAAATAAAATTTTAAAAAAGAGAGAAATAATAAAATTAAATGAAATATAGGGACAGGTTCATCATCTTATAATTGAAAAATCTGTTTTTATCCTCTGAACTTGGCACGAATTGCCTGATGCATTTACAATACTATTGATTTATATGTCGAGATTCAGTTTGCTTCTTTTAAGACAGAGAGGCAAAGATAAGAACGTTACACCCGATCCCTTTCTCCTGTGGGTCCGAGAGGAGGTGGCGTTTGTGGGGTCAGACCTGCCTCCCCGTCAGGGGCAGGATCTGTTCCCGCCTCTCGGCCCCTGGGCCGGGCTAGCTCAGGGGCATGCTGAGCCATCCAGCCTGCGGGTTCTCTTTGTTACTGTTTTTTTTTTTTTGTTTTTTGTTTTTAATTGTGAGGCCAAAGTGAATTGTAGCCTTGTGAATTCTGATAGGAACGTAAAAGAATCATTTTTGTTGCTTTGCATGGGCTGTGATGAAAAACGTGACAAAGGAAAAAGCAGTTTTTAAATTTTAAGATGAAAGTACTGTTCACATTGCACTATCAAACTCACTTTTTAGCTTTTGAATCATGTTCCGAAATAGACAGATGCTGGCTTTTTCTCATTTGAGAAGTGACACATGCTCTTTGACCGACTTTGATTCAGTTCAGTAACAAAAACAGCCCCATGCTTTGTCAGTAGACAGATGAAAAGTGACATCATAACATGATTCGCTTTGGGATCGAATATAGAGGGGCGTTCGTTGAAAATGCAAAAAGGAGGCAAAAGCTGTCCGATGTTTAGAAGCCGCGTTTCGTGCTCTCAGAGCCTGCTGTCTGTTTCTGTGGCCTGGGGTCTGTCCGCAGACGTGAGGCCGGGACGGCTGTCTGGCTGTTTGTCGTCACACCTTACCCACAGGGCCCGCAGGCTCAGACAGGCGCTCTTGTAATTAACAGGCCAGTTAGATCTCAGTGTTTTACCTTGTTAGCATTGACCTTTTCAACATTGATTTTCAAAGTACTGGACACACCCTGGTAGGTCCTGCTAGACATTACAACCCAAAAAAGCCAAGTCTTTTGGACAAAAACTCTGGCTCCGTTGAACCCTTTCTAGAGGAGAGTTCCCGGATGCTTACGTTTTCTCTCCCCCTGGCCTGCGGTGTTTAAACGGCCGTGCTCCCCAGCTTCCCGCTGCGCCCAGCGCTCCATGAGCCACAGGCAGGATGTGGCTCAGCAGGCCTGGATCTGGTTCCTGCATCTTGCGTGCGAGGAGAGGCAGCTTCCACTATTTCTTTGGATGTCATTACATCGGCTGGGCCTCCCCCTCTCATGGCTGTCAGGAAGTTTAGCCCTGGGGGAAGTGTTTCGGGGACCCTCTGCTGCCCAGGGTCTCGGGGTCATCCTGCGTCTCGGGCGGTGACTGGAAGGGGAGGAGGCTCTGCTGCTGTGTCCGTGGTGGGCGTGCGTCGGTGCGCCTCTCCGGCTGCCTGTTGTAGCTGTTGGGCGCTGGTCCCCTGCAGAGAGCCCAGGGCCACCTGAGTGCCCCAGAGGTCCCTGGCTCTGCTTCTGTGTGCAGGCAGGACTTGGGCAGCGCCACTCCTGGAAAGCCACCTCCCCTGTCCCCTTCCTCTTTCCTCTGGCTACTTCCATGTCCCCACTCTAAGCCCTAAGCTCCAAGCTCTTTTTGTTTTTCAGGAACCATGTAGCTTCATCAGCTCGATTAGCCCGGGGTTTTGAACAGCAAGGCCTAGAACTTCTTCCCTGGGGGCTGACAACCAGGACAAATGTGTGACTATTATCTTGGAGCATGGGAGGGGCAGTGGCAACTCGACTCTGGGCCCGCAGTTTCGTGTGGTAGGGAGGACAAAACGAGAATCTGTAGCCTGGTATTCGGGCACACGGTTTATGAAAGGACTGCAAATGCATTTTAACCTTTTATTCTAAGATAATTATGGACTCACAGGAACATAGCACGGGTCTGTGTGCCCTGCCCCTCAGCGTCCCCCAAGGGTGACATCATGTGGTACGTGGCTGCAGGGTGACATCGGGGCCGGGAATGCGTCACTGCTGCATCTCTGTTAAGTAGACTACAGACCTTGTTCAGCGTTCACCACTTTTTAAACCTGTCACTTGAGTGTTAAGAGCCATTTTCAGGTGCACGATGGTGCCAACTCCCGTGGGAGCTGGCAGCATCAGGCTGAGGACAGACCCTCCGAGTCAGTGTCTGGGGCACAGGCCCGTCCACCTCATCTCAGCCGCGGCGCGTGCCCACTCCGTGCACCTGTGCATATCAACCGATGCCCTTTTGGCGGAGAGAAATATTCACCTAAGAAGGCTGTATTGATGGAAAAGACCAGAAACGGAGACAGAAACCGTTAATGACGTGGACCTCTCCTGACTCCCTGTCCACGTCTCGGGGGTTCTGAAACGCAAGGGGCCAGGGTGTGCGCCACCGCCGGCTGACAGGTTGGGGCAGCGTTTGGGAGGCCGGACGGGTACGCTGCTGCAGAGACCCTGGACGGACGCCCAGGGAGATGTTGTCTGTAGCTGCAGACCTGCTGGGGGGGGAGGGGGCTCCGTGAGGACCCAGGGAGCCATGAGGGGCTGAGGGGCAGCGGTGGGCTCGTGGATGGTACCTGAGGAGGGAAGGGGGAAAGCGACAGTTCTCCTCAGCTCCGGGGCATGCTCTCACAGGGACTGTAGACCGGGCCATCGTGAGGACGTTACGAAACCCTGGAAATACTGAGGCTGGTTCATGTTTGTGTCTGGTTTTCATTGCCTTTCAGTTGTGTTCTCTGCCAGCTCAAGTCCTCTCCAAAGTGTCTTAAGACCTTGGCCCGATTATGGTTTGTAAGTCACGCCACTGGGCTTCCTCCAAAACCGGTCGGGAGGAAAGTGGCTTCCGCAGGAGGCAGGCATCGGTGGAGGCCCTGGGGCAGCCCCCCTGTCTGGCTCCCGAGGTGCCTGCCGACGGGGAGAACTCAGGCCTCGCCGCCGCCCTGAGCCAGCTGCCCTGCCCAGGTGACTGCTGGCCAGCCCTCGGCTTCCTTCCACGCCTGCCACCTGTCCCAACCGGGCGGGCCTGGCCCTCACCACAGCTGACACCTGTCCTTACTGCTGGCCTCGCACCGCCTTGGCAGCCTGCTTCCCTGGCCAAGTGCCCACTTCTGAGGCTCCCCCGCCTGGCTTTCTTAGAAGAGCAACGTGGCGAAGGAATTTAAAGCTGCAGCTTTGTTAAGGGAATGGCTTATACCCTTGCCCTAAGATTTGGCAAGAGTTTGACTATGTGATTACAATTATTTTTATATTTATTTATTTATGTTTAAGATTTTATTTATTTATTTATAGAGGGGAAGGGAGGGAGAAAGAGAGGGAGAGAAACATCAACGTGTGGTTGCCTCTCACATGCCCCCTACTGGGGACCTGGCCCACAACCCAGGCATGTGCCCTGACTGGGAATCGAACTGACGGCACTTTGGTTTGCATCCTGCGCGCAATCCACTGAGCTACACCAGCCAGGTTGATTATAATTATTTTTTAAAAAAACCCCATCCTTTTCATCACTATAATGATCTGCCGAGCAAAACACCATTAATAAAGCCCTTTTTGTCAACATCATTATCCGCCGACCATAAAAGTCAGCCCCAGCATTGTGTGTTGGTAAGGATCTGCCTGATTCTGATGTCTTACAGCTCTGTGAGCTAAGGAGGGGCATCTAAGTGTTTAGTGCCTCTATCCCACCTCCTCCTGAGGGGGATTTGAGACAGGAGCAGCTACCTAAGTGCACTCATCCAACGCTGTGTTGACAGAGGGGGTGCTGCCCCCTGCCCCGTGCAGCTCCAGGGACCGGGTGTGAGCCCCTGCCACGCGGTCCCTGCCTCCGGAGCGCGGGCTCTGATGGAGCTGGCGGCGGTCAGATCGAAGGTTCGTCAGAGCTTGCTTGGCCCGGGCGTTTCTGCAAATTCTCTGAGCAATTGCTTTCTCTATTTCATGTCTCTTTCAAGAAATTAAGGTCAGTTCAGGTATTGATGAAGACCCCACGGTCCTCATCCTGCGATAATGGCTGCTAGCCAGCCTGTGAGACCCTGGCGGCCCTCCGGGCTAGCTCTAAGGATGACCCATTTTTAATAGTGTATCTCTTCTTCTTTTTTTAAATGTGAATTTCTTTTTTTAAAAAGATTTTATTTATTTATTTTTAGGGAGGGAATGGAGGGAGAGAGAGAGAGAGAGAAACATCAATGTGCGGTTGCTGGGCGTCATGGCCTGCAACCCAGGCATGTACCCTGACTGGGAATCGAACCTGCGACACTTGGGTTCACAGCCCGAGCTCAATCCACTGAGCTACGCCAGCCAGGGCTGTATCTCTTCTTAATTCACTTGTTTCAGCTGAGTACCGTTAGCACGAATAATTGGATTTAGAAAAAATGTAAAACTCACGGAGTTGGTAATTCTGTGTTGCACATTGTGAATTTTCATTTGATATGATGTGGATAAGAGGACAATGTTCTTTGAGATGGAAAGAGTTCATAGCTGACTTTCCATGCTGCTTTACCCAGGTAGCACGCGGACTGGGCTCACCCCTTGGTTGCAGACGGTGGCTGGGTCCCACAGATCCCAGATGAGTGGGATTTGCCCACCTGAGACCCATATAATTTTGTTAACCAGCATCACCCCAATCCACCCAATAAGAAGGAAAAGTACCCCAAATGAGTGAGATACAGGTCATGCCTCAGGGAGTACTCAGACTGGTCAGGGAGACAGATAAGAAATGATGATTGTGGGAGCAATGCGGGGGGGACCCCTAACTCAGCCTTCTGGGCCGGGAACGTCTTCCTTGAAATGTCATTTTAAGCAGCATCCTGGACGCGTGGCTGACATGAGAAAATAGCACGTGTGTTGTGTGTGGCTGAGACAAAGAGGGTGACGGTGGAGCCTAGATGGGTAACGGGGGCCCAATGGTGGTGGCTCTCCAGCCATTCTGAGGATGACGGGTGTATCTTGGAAAAGTCAGAAGTTTTGTTGTTCTTTGTTGTCACAGCAACAAAGAACAGGGAAGACTGGGAAGCCTGGAGGCGAAGTAACACAGGTGAGGAGGGCCAAGGCATGGGCAGGTTTAGGCAATATTAAAGAGCTTAAGTCATGCCCTGGCTGCAGTGGCTCAGAGGATTGAGTTCCAGCCTGTGAACCAAAAGGTCGCTGGTTCAATTCCCGGTCAGGGTACATGCCTGGGTTGTGGGCCAGGCCTCCAGTAGGGGGCGCATGAGAGACAGCCACACATTGATGTTTTTCTCCCTCTCTTCCTCCCTCCCTTCCCCTCTCTCTAAAAATGAGTTAAAAAAAAACAAAGAGGTTAAGTCAGCGCATCACTGAGAACCTACCTCCGGATTTTGCAACGAGTCCAGGACTCTCTTTTCCTGGGCATTCTTTTAGCAGTGACACTTGCGCGCCATCGGTGGTGGTTAACGCAAGGACAGTCTGGTTAACGCTGAGTCCCGTTTAACGCCGAGTCAGTGCCTGGGGCTGACTCAGCCTTGGCCAGCTGGATCCGGGCTTTCAGGGTCTGCTTTTTCCATGCCAGTCTTCAGAAACCCAAGAGTATTGTTCCAGAACTGGCCAAGAACATAGGGCTGGGCTGGGGGTTGCGACAGTGTGGTGGGTCCTCTGTGCCTTGCATGCCACGGTTCTCCCTGTTCTGTGAGTGATCCTGAGAGGCAGCAGGTCCGGAGTGGAGGGCTCTGATTTAGGAGCCAGGAGCCTTGAAGTGAGTTCCAGCTGTTCTGCTTGCTTGCTCTGCGGCCACTGGCAAATTATTTAAATCTGTCTTTCTCCGTCCAAAGAAGGAAGTGGGTGACAGGATGCCCGTGGCTGCGGTTGCTGCTTTTGTTGTCTCAGTCCGAGGTGCCGTGAGCGCACTGCCCGAGTGGTGAGACTGAGAAATTTTTAGGGACCGCTTCCCTTACTGAAAGCAGCCGTAGTACTCTGGCCCCGGGGAAGTGGATGGGAAGGCTGTTTTGGGAATGGATGGGAAGGCTCTTACTTTTTGCATTTTTAGCAGGTATGTCTTGGTTCTATTCCTTTGATCTGAGGGAAAAAAATAGAAATTCTGTAGAGAATATAGTCAGTAATACTGTGATAGCTATTTGTGGTGCCCAGAGGGTACTAGACTTATCAGGGATCGCTTGGTAAATTATATAAATGTCCAATCACTATGCTGTACACCTGACACTAATAAAAAATACTATTGACTGTCAACTGTAATTGAAAACTGAAAATAAATATCACCGCCACCCCTCCCCTCACTTCATTAATAAAAAAAAAGAGAGGAGTTCCAGTGGGCTGGCGGAGGGGGGTCCTGTCCGAGCCCGTGATGGCCTCCACCCCCCTCACCTTGCAGGTGTCTCTCTGTAACCGGAAATCAGCGTGTGAGCCGTACGCGGCTCAGAAACGGTATCACACTGTCTGATGGAGGAGGGGCGTTTGATCTGCTTTTATTAATTGGTTCCAAGCTGTCGTAAAGGCACACTTATGAGGACACAAAAGTAGAAAAGACATAGTTTTGTTCCAGTTTTCTGATTGCTTACATATATGGTAATCTGTGGAAATTTACTAGGCAGCCCTGTAGATCTGCAGTAGGTGTTGGACGCGAAGATAGAGTTAAACATATAATGATGCAGTATTAATAATTCTATTTTCTCAGGTGTATGAGTGACAGAAAAATGTCTTAATCTCCTAGTGTTCTAAGGGCTTGAATCTATAATGCGTGCAGTAAGTAGGTATCGCTTAGTTCTCATACCTTTGCTCTTTGTATGTTTTATCCATAAATTGTTCTCTTTCATTTTGATGAACGTGTATTTTATTATAGTTTGCTTAGTATTTAGATTCAACTTCAGACTCATGCCAATTTATATTTTTTCCTTTAATGTCGGCTTATGGACCCGAGGAGGAAGAGGCAGAGACAGCAATGGAGGAGGTGCAGTAGCAGACTTAACAGCTGTGCTTATAAAAAGCACAGGCTTTTGTAGTGAGAGAACTGTAGCTTCAGCCACGTTCTCTTTGTTCTTCGAGATACAAAGAAGCTGATGCAGCCCACGCTCCCAGAAAATCCTCCTTTCCCTGCTGAGAAGGGAGAGATAATAAGTTGGAGATAAATGTATCCAAGGGAGGTGGCTGGGAACGAGGGCTTGGCGCTAGTCCTTTTTCTGAGCCTCTGGGGGTGAAGGTGTTGCCAGGGAAGCCAGGCTGGGCTGGGCCAGGTCCTTAGGTGGAGATTTCTTCTCCATTCTCTCCACCCCGCCCTTATGCAGCTTGCACGGTGCCCTTGCTGCTGTTACGACCACTTCCTGTTCCCCCCCGCTGTCCTTCACTGAGGTTATGGGGGTGGCTGATGCACCTGACACCAGACAGACGAGCTGGACGGTGGTGTGTGAGTCACGGGAGGAGGACGCCGTGCAGTGCGGGGCCACGCAGGGGTTGCACTTGGATTGGCGTGAACACAATCAGGGGGTTGGATCGGGGCTCTGTCGTATCGAGAGGATGGGGTGTCCCTGGTTCTCACGGAGGATGTGCTTGGCCTGTTTGTACATTTCGGGGGAGAGGCAGATACCATGTCCGGTCCCTGTGATGGGGAGGGTCGCTTGGCTAGGGGACCTCATCTGCCGGAGCAAGTGGGGAGGGGACCGAGAGTGAGGCCGTTCCAGGTCCTCCCGGTTTTAGCAGGTGTCAGGACAGCAGCAGAGGTGGGCACCTCGGACACCGTGAAGTTCACACGTGTGGCTCATCACAAAGTGTCCGCAGGCTCTGTGACCTCAGGAAACCATGTGGCCCCAGAAGTTCTGGCAGGGACCTCTCCAGGGAGAACATTATTGATCTGGGAAGAATTTTTTAACCTGCCTCCCCAGCTAAGGTTACAGGACAGTGGTTCTCACCCAGGGGCAGGCACTGGAATCGCCTGGTGATTTGGAACCTCAAGAAGCCTGCCTCCCTCAGCTGGTGACTAAGACACCCCTGGCCTGGCGGGCCTTCCGAGAGAGCTGGGCTCCGGAGCCTTCCACACAGGGAGGAGGGATGAGAGATCACACAGACATACAGGAGTCTCCAGTTCCTTGTTTGGGTTATAGGCTTCCTCCCATGGCCAAGGGCAAAAAAGAATTAAAATTAGCCCTGGCTGGTGTGGCTCAGTGGATTGAGCACTGGCCTGTGAACCAAAAGGTCGCCGGTTCAATTTCCTAGTCAGGGCACATGCCTGGGTTGCAGGCCAGGTCCCCAGTAGAGGGCGCTGAAGAGGCAACCACACATTGATGTTTCCCTCTCTTTCTCCCTCCCCCTCACTAAAAGTAAATAAATAAAATCTTAAAAAAAAGAAAATTAGAAACATAAACATATACACTCAATAAAATAGTGCATTTAAGAAGGAAATGTCTTAAATGAATAGAAGTAGAATAAGAACTAAAATATAAGAGAATCAGGACAAAAGGTTAAGAATTAAAAATAAGAAAGTATTGGAAATTAAGAGTATTGAGGGTATAAGACTTAAAAGTACAATTAAAACATTAAAGGAAAGATTAGAAAACAGTGTTGAAGTTATTAAGGATAAAATTTAAAGGAATAAAGTTTATCCTCTGTACCACGTAATTCAGACCGTTAGTGGGCTAGCTGGCATGTTTATTGTAGAGTCTGTGGTGTGCATTGTGTGTGGTGTATGTGTGTTGGGTGTGGTGTGTGTATGTGTTGGGTGGGGTGTGTGTGTGTGTTGGGTGGGGTGTGTGTGTGTGTTGGGTGGGATGCATGTGTGTTGGTTGGGGTGTGTGTGTGTGTTGGGTGGGGTGTGTGTGTGTGTTGGTTGGGGTGTGTGTGTGTTGCATGTGGTGTGTGTGTGTGTGTGTGTGTGTTGTGTGTGGGGGGTGTGTGTGTGTTGGGTGGCGTGTGTGGGAGGCCCTCAACTCTCATATGGGACTTTACACTGCATTCCTCACTGCATCTGTTGACCCTTCCTCTTCCCCACGATAAACTGGTTTTTGTTACAAACAGACGGGAGAAGTGACCGAGGAGGGGGCAGAAGGCGAAGCAGAGGAAGAGGAAGCGGAGAAGGGAGAAGAACCAGGAGAAGAAGAAGAAGAAGGAGAAGAAGATTCTTAGGCCTGTCCGTGCTTTATTTCTTCAACTATTTCAGGTGGTCACCTAATTCCGGGCTTGAAAACTTGTTTATTACTGTATGATTTCTATGCTGCATTTCAGTGGTCATGGGAGTGGCTTCTAGTTCAAATGTGTCTGTCTGTCTTCCTGAGGCTTGGGGCTGCCCCCTTCTGGAGCTGCATGGCTGGTCGACTCCGTCAGGCCCAGGGCTTGGGCCCGGGGCATGGCAGCGTGTGGATCCTGGGAAGGAGTGTACCTTTGAGGAGGAGCCTGCTGTGTGCTTATCTCCCCCTCCTTCTCCACATGACCTTTGTTATGTGTAGGCGCAGGCGGTGTTCTGTGTTCAGCCTTCCAGTCCACAGACCCGTCTGCCGACCCATGTACTTCCATGTCTGCAGGGGAATGACAATCGATGTCTACAGTGGTGGTGATAAATTGTATAACTTCAAAAAAACACAGAGCTGGCTGTCATTCAAGAAAGACAGATATCGCTGCTAGATGTTTAGTGATAAGAGCTTGGTATGACACACTCGCTCATTAAGTGTTAACCAGAACACTCGTGCAGAAACACCGTGGAACATGGTGACGTCGCTTTAGGGAAGTTTGAGAAGCGCATTTGCTGCCTGGTAGTTTTAAACTTCTACTGAGGATGAAAAATCATTATATAATCCTTAAGTTCGGCAGGCGCCACCTAAATATATTCATAAGGTAGTGATAGTATCTAATGGTAGTAGATATAAGAACATGGGGGAATTGCTCAAGCAGCGTGGGCCTTACAGGTAGGAGAGACTGTGCAGAAACACCTAAAGATCACTAAGTGCTATAAAAATAGCTGATTCTACAAGTCATATAGCAAATGCTTATGTAAATGTATTGTCATTATTTGACCCTAAAGTTGAGGCCGTGGTTTGCTCTGGTGTTATAAGAATTCTTTTTAAAATTTAAATCAAAATGAAGAATTTAAGAAAGTTCCCTTCCTTCCATGTCATGCCTCCACCAACATGCCCATAAGACAGGGTTTTGGGCTGCTGGAGTCAGGGGCGCAGGGCAGGCGGGAGAAAGTGCGGGAGTGAGCCCCCATCCACCCCGCAGGTCTTCATAGGGTCTGCGGTGAGGCTCAGAGCCCGTTTATGCAGGGTGCGGGGAGGGGTCGCTCGGAGAAGAAGAAAGAAATCCCCGGGGCTTTGTCAAGTGTCTGCTCCCGAGTGACACGGCTCTCGGTACCAAAGCCCGGTGTAAATAGCGCAAACCTCCTCTCATGACATACTTCTACCTAGACCTGAAGAGCCAATGGACAGTCTTGGAGCTAAATACATTCTGAGGGAATCTTAGAGCTGGCGAGAGTAGCCGTCACAATTGGTTATGGGACCGTGAACGTTTCACCACTCATGTATTTAGACTGCACGGCCAAGGTAGCCCATCATCGGGCGTTTTCCCAGGCGGTTTCCTTCCTGTGCTGGGCACATGTATTTCTACTCTAAGGCCTAATGCTGTCGTTTTGGGCATGATCCCCTTTATCTTATTTACTTATTTGTTTTCCATGGTCACTATTGAGAAGTCTGGCATCAGTCTTACTGGTGTCTCTCATCCCATTTCTGAGGAATTAGGTTGGGAGCCGTATTTGAAAAAGAACAACAGCCAGGTTAGTTTTCGGAAGTTTATCTGAAGAATGGGTGGGAAGGAAAATAAGCTGATATTTGTCCTGATAGCAAAAAAAAAAAAAAAAATTCCCCACAGTAGAAGACTCATAGGTGCTGTGCGAATTCACCTCTACTCCCTCTGAAGTTCCCTAGGAGCCATGCAGCTCTAACGCGGCAATCATAACACCGCACTGAATGTGGAACGGCGCAGCTGAGAGAACCCTTCGTGTGCCCAGGTGGCTTTGCAGGCTGATTAGAAAAAACAAGTGATGGCAGCTGTGGCCAGTGCCTTGTGCCAGTTTCTCTGGTGGCTGCTGGTTCGGAATCCTGTCCACAGAAGCCTGCGGTGGGGTCAGGATGCCCGACGGGGAAGGAGCGAATCAGACAGCTCCCTACATGCCCCCTGACCCCTGGGAACATTCAGTATCCTTCTGTAAACTGCAGCCCGGCCGCGCAGTCTGACATTCGGCACACTGTCCAGCTTCCAAAGACAAGCCCATCTCGTCTTGTAGTTCACGTTGGTGGTGTTTAGGGAGAGTGTGGCCATGAATGGAACCAGGAACACATTGTCATTTCCTGTTTGATACTGATGCTCAGCTGCTGCCCCTGGAGAAATGCCAGGGGGCAGGGGACCGAAATGGCACTCCTGGAGGGGCTCCCCCAGGACCAGACTGTCAGCTGAGCCTCTCCGCTCACGCCCTCCACACCGAGGACGTGGCCTTCCTCACGGTGTTTGCCATGTGCTAATACAGAGAAAGACGTAAACCTGGTCTGGTTTCCCGTGAGAAACACTTCATTTCCTTCCGTGCGCTTGGAACAAATGAGGAGTAGTGGTTTATGGAATAAAAGGGGCCATACGCCCCTTTCTTGCGTGATGAACAGTGAAGATTGTGCTAAACATTCTTTTTCTCCCTTTGACAGCCGTCTCCCTAACGCTCTGTCTTTCTTCCAGAAAGCCCAAGTCTTGAAGCGACATTTCAACCGTCTCCCCACAAACCAGACTCAACACACGCCTTGGCCGGAGGCGAGCCTACCTCTCAGCCCACCCGGGGCCCACGGAGGACGTGCACTGGCTGGTCAGGTGTCCGTGAACCTTTCTACTCATCACATCACCATGAAGTTCAACGTCAGGGCAACACCCGCATGCCTTCCCGGGCCTCGGCTTTTTGGCCTTTGCCTATTTTTTTCTTTTCTCTTTTGCTCTGCATGCATAGACCTTCTGGCTAATACCCTGAAAAAAAAAAAAAGGATTTCCAAATATAGAACTCCTCTTTGTGCTAGGACAAGTATTTCTCTGTATGTGCCTTATGCGACTTGCCTCGGAATTAGCTTTCAAAGTAGAATGCTTGCTGGAGAACAAGCATGCAAATAAAGATGAATAGCAGAGATCTTGTCCCAAGAGCAGCCGGTGTTTTTGGTGTGGTCTCTCCTTGAACGTGCCTGCGCTCCATCTGTCTGTTGCCCCGCCCAAATCTCAGCCGAACTTCTCGGTCTGCTGGGGTTGGGTGTGTGTGGTTTCACCGATGACTGGGTCCGTGTGTTCAAACACCGTTGATTGTCTTACGACGCCCTGTTTTCTGCTGTGCACACCGCTGCGTGCGCTGTCTTTGAAGCCTCGCCCAGATGTAACACTATCATCCAGGTGTGTGGGGATGGCAGCAAGGGTAAATACATTTACAACCCCGTGTCCTTGGCATGTTTCCACGCCGAAGGGGGTGGCTGCTGCTTTTTCTCGATGGATCGGCAGCCGTGGCTGTGATGGGCCGAGCCTGGGCCTGTGATTTTGCCTCCGGATGCCGTAGTATCTGTCCCGCAAGAGCTGGTCCAGCCCCAGTGACTCTTCCGCCAGGAGGTTCGACAGCCCTTTTCCGCTCACCTGCTGCCCCTTGCTTCATTATAGATATTTTTCTTTCTCCGGAGGTTTTGTTGCCATCCGTCCCTTTTTAAGGGAATGTGCTATGCATTCCTCGTATTTTTCTTGCTGCAAACGTTGCTTCTGTGCTGTTGGAATAGCTCATTTCCTTGCTTTTTAAGGATGATTTTCTGATTCAGGGATGATGATGGCAATTCGACTGGGCGTGCCCATCAACTTTGCCTCCTCCCGAGTCTGCTGGTTGTTTTGCAGCTGAGCCTGTTTGTGTTATTTCAGAATGTTTTCTACGGTGGCAGAGGCTGTGCGGATCTTAGGAATTCTGGGAAACAGCTCTTTTCCGGCCACCCTAATAACAAAAACAGGCCTTTTGAAGAGAATTAAGTTGATTTTGTTCCAAATCGTTGATGCAGATAACTTCAAAAACCTTTCTCCCTTTGCTAAAAATAATGCGAGAGCCGACAGTGAAATGGAAATTCACGTAGTTAATAAATTGACTTCTGTTTGTACTTCACTGCACTAAACTGTGTCCCCTCTAAGAGCATGTGTTATTTCTTAACAACTCCGTGCACAAATAGGCCTCACACTTTCTCTAGGCTGACGTTTAATTCTTCCGTGACAAGGTAGGACAGGGCTAGATTTATTCTTCTAGGGGCCAATTTTCCTCCTATTTCTCCCATTTGCAAATGAAAATAAGCCTTTGTGTTAATAACAAGCAAAGATAACAAACCAGACCACTTATTTAAATTGGATTACTTTTTTGTTATGTTGTCTTTCTGTAGTCATAAAAGGAATATTCTGGGAGAGTATTATTTATTCACATTACATTTTCTTTTTTTTAATTATTGCTCAAGTACAGTTGTCTCCCATTTTCCCCTCACCACTCTCCCCCGCCCCCCCCACCCTCCATCCTTCCCCCCTTTGGCTTTGTCCACGGGTCCTTTATACATGTTCCTTGACAACCCTTCCCCTTCTTTTCCCTGTTATTTCCCTTGTCCCTACCCTCTAGTTACTGTCAGTTTGTTCTTTATTTCCATGTCTCTGGTTATATTTTGCTTGTTTGTTTGTTTTGTTGTTTAGGTTCCTGTTAAAGGTGAGATCACATGGTATTTGTCTTTCACCGCCTGGCTTGTTTCGCTTAGCATAATGTTTTCCAGCTCCATCCATGCTGTTGCAAAGGGTAGGAGCTCCTTCTTTCTTTCTGCTGCATAGAATTCCATTGTGTAAATGCACCATAGTTTTTTGATCCACTCATTTACTGACGGGCATCTAGGTTGCTTCCAGCACTTGGCTATTGTAAATGGTGCTGCTGTGAATATTGAGGGGCATAGGTCCTTTTGAATGGTTGTTTCAGGATCCTTAGGGTATAGTCCCAGCAGTGGAATTGCTGGATCTAGAGGCAGATTCATTTTTAGTTTTCTGAGGAAATTCCATCTTGTTTTCCACAGTGGCCGCACCAGTCTGCATTCCCACCAACAGTGCACTAGGGTTTGCTTTTCTCCACAACCTCACTAGCACTTGTTGTTTGTAACATTACATTTTCTTTAAAGGATTATCGAAATGCAGACATTACTTGGATAACAATACCATATAAATAGAATAAGTTCTCTTGAAGATTTGGCTTAACCTTCAGTGGCTAGTGGGCCCAGTGGCAGAGGGAGGAAAATCCTCTAATACAGACTGTGCAATATCAAAATATAATTTAAAAAATCTATATGCTTTATCAGTGCAGGAAGTTTCTGGAAACTGAACAGCATTGTGAATATGTAAAAAAGGGTAAAGAAAAACCCAGTGCACAGGAAAAGTCATTCTGCACAAAAGAGACAAGACCAGAAAATGGAATAATTATATGATTCATATATAATTATATGATGATTTGATGCTAATAGAAGCTCAAAGAGTTTGGTTTGTTGGTCTGTGGGAGCCCTAAAGATTCAATGTAACAGTTCCTTTTGTGTTTATAATTAGAAAAGCAAATACTCCCAAATTTGAAGGCATTTTTTCTAACCGCTAAACAGGAAGTGCTCCCTTCTCTCCGCTTCATCTCCCTCTTGTTTCCTTGCATTTCTGCGGGTTGAAATCATTTGGTACAAGAACCCAAGATAGGCAATACGAATGCTTTGTGGTTGTCATCGAGTTCTTAGTTTTCCAGATGAAATGCATTGGCTGAGAAGGCTCTCGAGGGATATTTAAAACTCTCTTCTTTCAAAAGCAGTGTAGCTGCTACACCTGTGCGCGCAGGGTTCGGTGATGTGGCCCCAGTGAGTTGTAATAACAGAGACTGACCATTAGGTGGGGACAAAACACAAGCTTCTTGATAAAGTGTCCGCCCTCAGCGTCCTGGGCAGTGTGTCCAACTTGGGGCACTGTTGGAGTCGGAAGGTGGGCTGGAGGTCCTTGTTAGCCAGAGGAAGAACTAACAAACAGAAAAAGTCCACCCCCCTGGGTCAATTAATTAGTGTATTGTTTATAAGGATTTTACCCAAGATCATTTATTTTGGGGAAAATGTTATTGATGCCTTCTTTGAAGCCATTGAAACCAACCGTTGATGGTTTGAATTTCGCAGCTTTGCCTCACACACAGCAGGAGTCCAAATGGAGTCTGCAATCTATCACCTACTGACAGTTCTGATGACGGTGCAGGGCCTTCCTTTAGCCTCTCAATGGTTCTAGCTCCTCAGAGAAGAATACACAGAACCCTGGGGAGCCAAGTGGCTGCTTGTCCTCCTCTGTTTCAAGCCTTTTTGGCCATAATATAACACATTCCCAAATATCTGGAAAGAGATTCATGACCCTCACCAAAGCATTCATTTTATGATTGTCTGAGATACTCAGCTTTAAAAACAAAATTATTTCCGCCCTGGCTGGTGTAGCTCAGTGGATTGAGCCCAGGCCTGCGAACCAAAGGGTTATGGGTTCGATTCTCGGTCAGGGCACATGCCTGGGTTGTGGGCCAGGTCCCCAGTAGAGAGCCAACCACACATTGATGTTTCTCTTCCTCTCTTTCTCCTTCCTTTCCCCTTTCTCTAAAAATAAAGAAATAAAATCTTAAAAAAAAGAACCCACTTAAAAAATTATTTCTTTTGGAAAGACTTTCTCGTAAGTGGATAAATAAGTTGCTAAACCTTTAAAACGCCTCAGTAGGTCAGGTTGTTTTCCAGGCCTAGACATCGGACATTGTTGAAGACACCGCAGTGCTCCCGGGGGTGAAGACTCACAGTGTGAAGGGCTCCACCAGGCGGTGTGTGGGGCCTGGAGGGGCTAAGGGGGGGTTGGGGAACAACTGGGGGGAACTCGGCCAGGTGCAGGGGAAGGGTCCTTTCAGCTCAGGAGCCTGGCACCTTCTCTCACCTGCTCACACACATCCAACTCAGTTTAGAATTAAAATTAGACCGCTGGTATTGTGTTTCATGGTATTTTAATTTGCTAACATTCATGATGTTAGCAAATGCCTGCTGTGCGTCGGAGTCCGTATCTAGGGCTTCACATAATCCCTGTGGTAACCCGATGAGGGGGAGCCACCCTCATTTACAGATAAGGAAACTGAGGCAGGGGTGAGTTCAGTACGTGTGTGAGGTCACACAGCCTGGAGATGGCCAGGCTGGGACTCAGATCCACCTGAGTTCCACTCTGAAGCCCGGACCAGCCTTCCCAGCAAACCCTTCCTTTCTGTCCTTGACCATGGCCTTGTCCCTGGACAAGGCTGGCCAGGGTGGTAGATGGCGTGCACCCTGTGAGCCTCCTCCGGTCCACAAATTCTGCCCTTAGACTTGACGCCATGGTCCAGGCGAACTGTCACGAGGAGCAGTCCCGTTTCCTTTTCTTCCAAGTTCTCGTGATGCCTGCTGTGGCTGCCACCAGTTACAGAGGGACTTGGTCATCCTTCTCTACCATGACAATTTACTAACACAACCCACAGGACTCGGAGAAGTGCACAGCTCATGATTAGAATCTACTGTGCAAGAGACACACGAACAGCCACAGGAACATGTACACAGAGCAAGGGCCAATAGGGTCCTAAGGGGGCACCTATGTCTCTGTGGAGTAGGGGTGCACCGCCCTCACGCCCATGGCATGTTCTGAAACCAGAAAACACCCCCAAACTCATCTTTCTGAGGTCTTCATTGAGGTTTCATTTCGTAGGCAGGATTGATTAGCCCATTGTGCTTGAACTCCACCTCCAGCTCCTCTCCCCTCCCTGGGGTTGGGGTTGGGGTGGGGATGAGGCCGGAAGTTCTAACCCAACCGTGTGACCGACTTTTCTGGCAACCAGCTCCCGTCGGGAGCTCTCTGGATCCCCCCACTCCTCACGAGTCATCTCATGGTCCGAAGGGGCTCCTCACAAATAACAAAAGATGGTCCCATTGACACTCAGGACAGTCCCAGGTTTCCGAGAGCTCTGTGCCAGGAGCCGGAGACCGAGGCCAGATGTCCTCTTATTGTGCCACCGCACCCACCGTGACTGTCGGGTTGGATGGGTTCTGACAACTGTGTCTGTTCACGCGACAACACCCCAGCGAGACCCAGAACATTTCCATCCCTCCGCAAAGTCCCCCGTGCACCTCAGCTGCTGATCTCTCCCCTCCCCTAGGACCCGGGCAGCCTCTGCTCGGTTTTCTGACACTTTGCTTATTTCCTTTCATCTGCCTGGCTTCTTTCTCTTCCTTCTCAAGATGTTTTGGGTATTCACGCATGTTGGTATCAGGAGCTCGTTTCTCTCCTTTGCCGAGTAGGGGGCTGTCCGAGGTTGTGCGTTCATACAGCCGTGGGTGGCCATTGGAGGCATCTCCAGTTTGGGGCTATTTTGAATAAAGACCATGAACACTCGTGGGCAAGTCTTTCTGCAGACAAATGTATTTACTTCTGTGGAGTCGATACCAAGGTTGTAGGGTTTTGGGGACAGAGTGCGCATGCCATCGTCCTGGTCACCCCGAGCACAGCGCCTCGAACCTCCGTGTCAAAGGACTTTCTTGGTCAGCAAAGGGAACAAAACTCACAGTTTGCTGTGTGTGCCAGACACTCTTGAAAAGATTTTTCGTATATTGTCTTATTTAGTCCTTCCAACGCCCTTCAGTCCTAAGTGTTACTCTTACAGAACTGGATTTCTGGCTGAGGAGACAGAGGCTCAGAGCACTTAGCTGGTGGGCTGTGTGACGGGGAGGCCACCCCCCTGTGCGACTCCAAAGGCCACGTTTATTTGTAACCACTGTTTCTGGCTGCCTGCCCAAACAGCTCAGGCGATTTCATTTGCGGGAAATGTTCAAGCTGTCCAGACAGACTCCGAGGCGTCCCCGTCCTCCCCGGAGCCTTTCTGGCCACTGGACTAGGTCAGACCCCTCTGCAGCGAAGGACGAAAGTGAGCCCGCCACTCTGGGACGCTGGCCGTGTTGTCGTGTCACTTCCTGTCCAAAACAAGAGACTCGTCAGCTGGATTTTAGACACGGACCCCCATCTTTCACGTTATCCCCGTTTTGCTATTCAGCGAATTCTGCATTGTGACCTCGTGGGAACTGAGACTAATTGCCTGGCTGCTGATGTTCTGCGTCTTAGCAAACCACACTTCCACCACGTCCGCGGGCTACTCTGGGGCCTTTCTGTTGAGCCGCAGGGATCTTTTGGAGAAAAAGACAGCCTTGCGGGGATTCAGTGTTCCTCCCCTCCCAGCGGGCGTGAGAGGCGGGCACAGGAGTGTTTGCGAGCAGAGCTCAGCGTGGCCTGCAGCGCGGGAACGAGGTGAGAGCGGCCGTCGCGGGCTGGCCTGTGCTGGAACGGCCCGGCTTGGCCGCAGGACTAACGAAATGTGGACACAAGACTTCGGTGGCACCAGGTAAATGGCCCGTGGCCCCAGATCCTCCCCGGACCGCCCTTCTCTCCACTGCCTCACAATCCAGCTTCTAAAGGGTTAGCCCCCCGTCTCCACATGGGGCCGCTGAGCCCTGTTCCAATGGCTCAGCCATGTCTGTCGCCACCGGTCAGTCCCCATGACACAAAATCGTTTGGATGCAACTCCTGGCAAAATGATTAAAAATAAAAAACCTTACAGGTATTAGGCCAATCATATTCTTAACTCACTTTTCAGCATTAAAACCCCAGCAATCCATTGCTCTCTCCCCTCACATTTCAAACACATACTTTAAGAACAAACAATCCAGGTAGAGTTTATCTCCACGTTTTTCTGGCCATGCAGAAGCACAGGCAGCCAGCACAGTCTAACGAACAGTTGTGAGCATGAATTTGGGGGTCAGACAGCGTCACTTTTGATTTTTGTTTTGCTACGTCCTCGCATGGCAAGTCATGGCAAGTCACACGACTTCTCTACGCCTCAGTTTTCTCATCTGTAAATTGGGTAAGATAACATCTGCTTCACAGTGTTGCTGGGGAACGCGTGGGTGCAGAGGCTCACCCGCAGGGCTCCCTACGTGCTGGCCAGTATTTCAGCCGGGGTCCTTCCTGGGGGTCCTTCAGTGCTGAGTGCCGCTATGAGACACCTGAGGCTGCTGCTGCTAATTCCAAAACGACTTCTTCTGTTGCCTCCGACGGCCTGGATAGACATTGATTTCAGCAGTCCGCCTTTCTGTTTTCCTTTTTGGTCAGAGAGTCTATCCTTGAGAATTATATGATTAAAAAAATAGGAAGTAAAGAAAAAAAACAGCATATGAAAATGAAAAACAAACTTAATGTTGAGTTTTGCATGCGTGGTCTTTGCTCCTTTTATCTGCACAGTGGAGGGAAGTCGGCCACAGCTGTGTGCCCTGCGCATAAAAAATGTTCGGAACGTAAAGACGTATGGCCTCTTGGGGCAGAAACCCTGCACATTTCTCGGGCTTCAGATCTTTGGTTTTAAATCATAACAAATACAGAAATTCCTATTCTACCCAGCTAGTCTCTTCCTTGATAAGACTGTATTTTTGAATGAAAAACAACACACTGCTTAAGGCAAAAGCAATAGCAGCCTTCACGCTAAACATGCCAGGAAGAGAAGACGGGAAGGGGCGTGTGTGTCCGAAGAAAATAACCCCAGAGAGACGGAAACTCTGAGCAGGAATGGACAGCAGGGAGCTTCCAGGCCAGGCGCGCAGTTCTCGCGATGGCGGCGTCCCGACCTGCCCAAGCTCCTGCCAGTCATACGGACACGCAGGACAAACAGTTATGGGTGGTGGGTGAGGTTCCGAAGGCCAGTGGTCCTTTTCATTTAAGAGTACTTCCTCTGTTCACATCTATTCTTGGTTGAAAGTTCATTTGACTTGTCTGTCTTGGGGAAGCCAAAGGAAGACACTAGAAATATACCTAAGAAGTGGAAAGGCTTCTTATTTGTAAGTAGTGATGATGGAAGGTTTTTTTCAAAGATGCAATTGCAGATCGGCTTTTATTTTATTTTTTTATGAAGAGTAACAATATAACAGAAGTCTCAGAATCCTCTTTCTTTTTACCCGTATAATCTCAATGTCAGCCAAGCTTAGCTGTCCTTTAAGATTTACTTAAATTTGGCTCAAAGTCCTGTTTTGTTCACAGAAGGAAAACTGTTTGCCACTGGAAATTTTTCAAGAAAAAATATTACCTCGTTGGGATGTCTCAGCAAAAAGACACAGTCAGGGTGGCATTGTTTTTTGAGTGTGGTTCTCTGGTGATTTTTACTCCCGGTCTCCCAGGTCCAGTTCTAAAGCCAAAACATGTTGCCAAAGGCAGCGGCTGACCTCATGAATTTCCCATACCTTGAAGTCCCGCCAGTGTCCAGCTTTACTGCCCCTGGGTGCTCGGGGCCACTCGGAGGAGCCGACTGAATGAGGATAGTGGCGAAGGGGTCCCGGGTAAATCTGAGTAACCACCCAGCCCCTGAAGCCTCCTTCCTGGCCACACGCTACGGACGAGACTGAAGCAGAATGTTCTGCAGAGACAGGCAGACAAAGTGGGCAAGGAACCCTGAGAGTTTCTAAAGCCACCTCCAAGGGGGAGACTAGTTTTATGTCCTACCTAACGTTGCTGCTTAAGTAGATGGTGGTTTGGGTGGGTTAATTCCTTCGGTCAACCTAACAGGTGTGAGGCGGTGTCTCCCTTGTGGTTTTAATTTGCATTTGTCTGATGATTAGTGATGCTGAGCATCTTTTCATGCTTATTGGCCATCTATAGGTTCTCTTTGGAGCAATGTCTGCTCAGGTGCCTCTGCCCAGTGTTTAACTGGATTGTCTGTTTTTTCTTTTTTGGAGTTGAGCTGTCCGAGTTCTTTATACAATTTGGCAAACTGTAATAAAAAACTAAAACAAAAAGAAGAAAGGCTAAATGCAATATACAAGAGTAAATTCTACAATCAGCATAAACATCTTTTTTAAAACAAGTGAACCAGTGTGGGCAGAGGGAAGGCCAGGCAGTATAGCCTGGGGCTGCCAGGGACCTTTTCGGGGTCACAAATACATACATACCTGCCAGAGTCGGGATCTGAACCCTGGTCACTGCATCCCCCGGGGCCACGACTCACCTCCTCTGTGCTTGTCTGGAACCCGACACCATGAACACTGCAGACCCTCCCCACCACTCCCTCTGACTCTTCGCCCCCTTTCTCCCCTTCTCTTCCCTGAGTACGTCCTCCTTTCTCTCATGTCTTCTTTCTCCTCCGTTTCCTTTCTCCCTCTTCTTCCTGACATTCTTCCTTTTCTTTCTCCATTTCCTCCTCCTCCTCCTCCACCTTCTTTCTTCTCAGTGTTACTACAGCTGCCACTTGCTGGATGTTTTCTATGTTCCAAGTGTCGTGTCAAGCACTTTCCCTGCAGTATCCCATGAAGTCACACATTTGGTGTTATCCTCCCCATTTTGCCGTGAGGGGGTGGACACTTGGAAACCTCCTCAGGCTCCCCAAGTTCTCACAACAGCAAGGGGCTGGGATTTGACCCCAGGTCTGCCTGGCTTCAAAGCTGGTGCTCGTCATGGCTGTGGACACTGTCCCTTAATACACACACACACACACGTGTCTGTCTCAGGCTTAGTCGTGCAGAAAAAGCACACACCCTGCATTCTGTTGTGTATATGCACACTCATGTTTTGTGTGCATTATACACGGGATTCCTATACCCATTATTCTACCCATGGCATGTAATCATTATACTCATGTAGAATGCGCATCCTTATTTTACCCTCAAAAATTCAGGCAAAAAAGTGCACATTATAGATGGCAAAATATTGTAGTTTCCCTCCTTGGCATGGGTTCTGTTGCCCCCAGGCCTTAAGTGCCTTGTAGATTCTTAAAACTCCAAAGTAAATGATTACCTGCCCTGGTATTGTTTCATGTTCATGTATGTTGGGTTGACCTCACCTTCATAATGATGGCCAAGGTCCTGGTGCCCACACAGAGCAGTCCTGCCTTTGATGACATGCTGATGTCACCGAGGTTGGTGCGCGGGACTGGCTTCTGGTGGCCTGTCTCTGAGGGGTCCTGCTGCAACTACATAAGGGGTGCTGATGACCCCCCACCCAAGACCTCTGCTTTCCTCCAGGGCCCAGGGTGATACATCTGTGCCTGGCCTTGAGTGATTCTGATTTCTGGGAGAGAATTTATGCCTGCAGAACACAAATGATGGTTTTCAGGTAGTCACAATGATTTACTTTGACTGATCATACCTAAACATTCCTTTTCAATAGGCCAGGATGTCTGTGTCACCCTGATTACGCAAAAGCAGATGCAACACAGTGTTAACACTTTCTTGCCTGAAGTTGCAAAACTACGTGTGCGCACATAGCATATCATTTAAATCCCTTTACTCCCTTTCCAGCCTTTGGACTGAAATTTATCACCTGCCCTTCTTATAGCCCCTGCCCTTGTGAGGGGCCTCACCGTCTAGCCACCCAGGCCAAGGCCTCTCCTCCGCCATCCCCCACCCCTGGCCACCAGGTGCTGACAAGACATCTTCCTGAATCTCCCTGGAATTGCTCTGTGCTTTAGCAAAGCTCCCTTTTGCACGTCCATTTCTCCAGAAGTCTGATGAAAGTTTTTAATTGCTATGCCACCACTTTCTCTTCTTTGGTCCGTGGTGTCAGCTCCGACTCTGCTTGCTTCTGTAGTTCTTGTATCACAGTCCTAGTCTTATTGTACATAGTTTCTTTCTGCTCGACAGCCACTGGCTTGAAGTGGGCATGCAAAGTTTGCTGTCGAGACTTCATTGCTGATCATACCTGTATGACTGGGTTTCTCTCGCCCACTGAATCAGGATGATTAGTCTTCTTATTTTTTTAAAGATTTTATTTATTTATTTATTTTTAGAGAGGGAAGGAGATAGATAGATAGAGAGAGAGAGAGAGAGAAACATCAATGTGCGGTTGCTGGGGGTTATGGCCTGCAACCCAGGCATGTACCCTGGCTGGGAATCGAACCTGCGATACTTTGGTTCGCAGCCCGCGCTCAATCCACTGAGCTACACCAGCCAGGGAGGATGATTAGTCTTGATGTCATATCCCAGCCTCTGCTGAATGTAACCCAGGTCAGAATCAGTCTCCTGGAGCACCCACTGCAGCTTATGGACGGCCTCCTCCTTGTGGAATGGTTGACGTTCCCCAGGCCTGGGAGACGTTAAGCTGCCTTGTTTTTATTTCAAGGTGTCAGTAATGCGTGTTTGTAGAGGAGGGGTTTTCATCCTTGTTGAAGTAATTTGTCATGGGGTTTCCTGGTAGGAAGCCCCACCTGGGCCTGGCGTAGATACACGGTAAAGACACGTGTGTAAAGGCATGAAGTTCCATTTGCCAAGACACGTGTGTGCCTGTGGTAGCGCCACACCACACTCCCCACACTCTCAAGTACCAGAACTGAGATGCACGATTTCCCCCGCTCCGAGAGGCACGATGGTTTTCAATCCAAGACTAAAACCAATAGAAACTGTGAATAAAAGCCAAGAACCGAGTCTGTTTTCTAGCAATATCTGTAACCTGGGAAGCCTCGCGTGCAGACCTGGTAACCATGGCAACAGCAGGGCCCCAGCAGGCGGCAGGCTCTCAGAGCCCTGCAAGCTCAGGCTGGAGGCTAAATCCTCTTAGAAAGCCTCTTCTGGGTTAAGCAGGCCCAGGGTCCAGACCGTGGCCTTAACAAAGCTTCAGCCTGAAGACCCAGAAGAGAAAATGGGAGTCTTTATTTCTTTTTTAGAAATCCTCAAATGAGGACGTGCTTATTGATTTTTAGAGAGAGGGGGAGAGAGGGAGAGAGAGAGGGGGAGAGAAGCATTCATGGGAGTCCGCTGCCTCTGGCCTGCGGAGCCCTGACCTGGGACCGAACCCGCAACCTAGGCGCGTGCCCCGACCGGGAAACAAACTGGCGGCGTTTGGGTTTCCGGGATGATGCTCCAACCAGCTGAGCCACACTGGCCAGGGCAAAAAAACGTGAGTCTTCATCTTCGCTCCATTGATTACTCCATAAGACGATGAATGAAAATGCTGGCAAACCTGATGGATGTGCCCATGGCATTGGGGCTCCTCTCCTGAAAGGTGTCTTTGCTTCACTCCCCTTGTTCCCCCAGACATGCACTTGACGCTCCTCGTCCACAGGGCTGGGCCGCGCTCTTTAAATATCCCTCACTTTATGTACAAAGGGTGCAGCCACCGCGGCTGCCTCCGAGGCCTAAACAGGACGGCACAAGCCACCCTTTTGCAGCACGGGCTTCCGCGGAGCTCCCACCGCAGGAGTCTCAACGTGCATCAGTGGGTCCCTGCGCTGGTCTCGCCGTCAGCTCCCTCCTCGGAAAGAAAACGGGAATCAAAGTAGCCCCTTTGTCGAGACCAGATGATATGTGCCTTAAGTTTCTTTTCATCTATGCATTTAGTTTTTTCCTTGTGCGTTACTTGTTTGAGCAAAAGGCTGATTTATCTTGCAGAGTTTCCCACTGTCTGGAGTCTCCTGTCCTCCTGTGTTGTCTTGAGATTTGGCCCAGAGGCTAGAAAAGTTTAAATTTCTTTTACATGTGTTTCGTTTTGTGTATTCTAAGTAATAAATTTTTATTCTAATTTTTTGTTTTGGTCAATATTGTTATTTGTTAGCAGAGGTGTGATACTATTATATTATATTATATTATATTATATTATTATTCTTTATGTATATATAAATTATGGCCTGATTGGTGGCTCAGTGGGTAGTGCATCGTCCTGCAAACCAACAGGTCTCTGGTTCCATTGCCGGTGAGGGCACAGGCCTGGGTTCCGGGCCAGGTCCCTGATTAGGGTGTGTGCGACAGGCACATCAATGTTTCTCTCCTTCTCTTTCTCCCTCCCTTCCCTTCTCCCTAAAAATAAATAAATACAATCTTAAAAATAAATACATATATAGACATGAGTTCTACTACATTTAGGGTTTAGGCATGTTGTTATTTATGTGTTATACCTCAATAAGCAATAATAAAAAAATGATTGCCACCCATAAGGCCTCTAGAATCTGCCCATATAAAATAAAATTTTCTAACCAGTTAAAAAAAAAGGAAGTAGCACCTTTTTCATGATGCAATTTCCACAAGATTTTTAGACACAAGATGTAGAGAGTTTATTGTCAACGAAGATAACCTGTATGTTATAAAATTGAGGAGAAAATAGATCCCAAGTTCATAAAATGCCTGGGATGGGAAGTATTGAGCTTGAAAAGGGGTGTAATGTTGAATTCTAAAGAAAGAGGAGCACTGAGTTTGGGAATTTTGGTGACGGTAAAAGCGTGTCTGAATCCTGGTTCACTGTGGTGCAGGAGGCTGAAACGGTGGGAAGCTGGGACGGTGAGATCCTAGGCTGTGTGGTTGGATCTGGGTTTTCGTATTTTCCAGGTGTGAGATTTTGGGTGAATCACTTCACCTCTTTTGAGGCAGTTCCGGAGTTCTGAAAGGGGGCTAAAAATAACACCCGCCCCCCTGCGTGCTGTGAGGAGTGATTGAGGCAGGTGGCGTGATGCGCTTTGCTCGCTGACAGAAGGGCCCACACTGTTTGCGACGTCGGTGCATACGTCGTGGCTCGGTCATGGCCAAGTGCATCCGATCACGTGTGCGTCTGCGGGAACTGTTACTGTTTAAGGGTTTAGCCTACGGATATTTGCACAAATACGGAATAAAAAAGGGCAGAATGTGGCGACAGAAGGGGACAGAGTTAGCCTAATTTTTGGCTTGTGGTGGAAATTATTCAAGATGTTGGCTTCAACGCCCGGACGTGGCAGACCGCCGTAGGATCAGCTGTGGGATGTGCAAACCCATGTGCTTGGTGCATTGCATCCCGCCTTGGGGACGGGGAGGGCTGGTGACGTGAAGGGTGCTCTCTTTTTCAACAGAGGAGAATTAGGATGCACGTCTCATGGTGAACGGTGTTCCTCGGGCAACTGCCAGCCTGCGGTCCAGACTCGGGAAAAGGGAGCACTAGGGAATGTCCAGGACGGGGCATTGTCAAGCAGGGCCTAAGCCCGGCTCCACTCCAAAGCTTTGACCTGCAGCTCTGAAAATCTGACAGCAGCGTATCCTATGGGTCTTAAGTGAGCTCAGGGACAAAAAGAGCGGAAGGTGTGAGATTTTGGGTCTTCCAGTGGGTGGCTTGGGTTTTGGTTCCTGCAGCGGCAAGGGTGGGAGCTGCCGGGGGCTGTGTGTGAGGTCAGGGGTCTGGGCTCCGCGGTGGGCGGAAAGGGCCAGGTGCGCCAGCCAGCTCTTCTGATGGCTGCTGGACGCCTCCCCTCACGTCTCCATGATTTTGGCTCCTGGTTCACCGCCCCTGTCCCCATCACTTCTCCAGCCTCAATGCCTCATGCTTTCAACACGTGCAGCTGATTCGTCTAACAAGGGACTTTCTTGTTCCTTGAATCTCTCTCTTCCAGTAATGGTGTCCTGCACCCCAAACCCCTCTCACCTTTATGGTTCATAATACCCCTGACCTCTGCTGTCCAATATGGTAGCCACTAGTTAGTCACATGTGGCTATTTACATTTAAATCAGTTAAAATTAAGGATAAGTAAAACTTTGGTTCCTTAGTGGCACCAGCCACTTTCAAAGGCCTGTGGCCAGCGGCTACCATATGGGCTAGGGCATCATCACAGATAGTCCCACTGGAACTCTCCGGCATAGCTCAGTTTTTTAAATTACAAAATCATAAACATGTACTTCTGTAATGTAACAATGTCACACTCAAGCATACCATGTAACATTTTAGTTGAAATGTTCAAATTAAAACTATAAATCATTACACCCATTTTATTACTCGACCAACCGTCCTCAGGCCTTACTTCTGTCAGACCCTGTATTTACTTATTAAATTATATTTTATTGATTATGCTATTATAGCTGTCCTGATTTTTCCCCTTCTGCCCCCTCCACCCAGCACCCCACACTCCCTCAGGCAAACCCCCCACCATTGTTCACGTCCATGGGTCATGCGTGTAAGTGCTTTGGCTGCTCCACTTCCTGTGCTGTACCCCACATCCCCACGGCTGTTCTGTAACTACCAATTTGTACTTCTTAATCCCCTCACCCTCACCATTCTCCCTTTCCTCCCTCCCATCTGGCAACCTTCTGATAACTAATGTCTTTTCTCATGCTGCTTTTAAGATTCTCTATCTTTAACCTTTGTTTTTTTTAAAAAAAGATTTTATTTATTTATTTTTAGAGAGAGAAGGGAGGGAGGGAGATAGAGAGAGAGAGAGAAACATCAATGTGCAGTTGCTGGGGGTCATGGCCTGCAACCCAGGCATGTGCCCTGACTGGGAATCCAACCTGTGATACTTTGGTTCGCAGCCCGCACTCAATCCACTGAGCTACGCCAGCCAGGGCTTAACCTTTGGCTTTTTAAGTATGACATGTCTCAGAGTGGGCCGCCGTGCGCCCATCATAACGGGGACTCTCTGTAGCACAGCTCGTGACTCCACCATCACCAGTCACTGCAGCTGCAGCTCCTCCAATCACCTTCTGCTCTCTGCCCTGCCCTCCTTCTCTGGGTTTTTCATGTTCCCTCCGCCTACTGCCTGAACTCCGCCGATCCTTTGCCTCTTCACGAACCTACACACGATTCGCTGAGTGTAACCTCTGTTCACTGCCCCTCCAGCTGCCTCCCTGAGCCTTTCCTCTCTCCTCCCTTACCCTCAATTTCCCGCTCAATCATGCAAGTCAGTGGCTTGCACATTCTCCCCTCCCTGACTTCTCGTGGTTGCCTGTGCTTGCTCGGTGAAACCATTACCTCGCTTAACTTCAATGTGTCAGGCACATCTTTGCATCCAACCGAGGGAACGTTGCGGGAGAAAACCACACAGCCGCAGTGAAGGGTCTCACTCAATTTCCCGACCACACACCTGTAGTGCACCCAGTACTGTGCATTCCTGGTCCGCTCACTTTGTCCTTTGGATTTTTTTAGGCTGTGTGGTGAGGTGCTGACTTTACCTTGAAAGCCATTTGAAGGTCATCGGAACCGGAATCTCATCCTCAGCGAATCCCTTCTTCCAGGTTTCCATCTCTTCCAGCGTCTACCTGCTTTCTAGGGTCTTCTGGTCGTTTTTGGGAGGGTGCATTGTTCAGAGTTCATTTCTCTTGGATAGGCTGGACGTGCTGAGCCAATCAGTGCAATTATGTTTCACTTTTGAAGAAGCTGCCAAAGTGATTTTTAAAGTGGCTGCATTTTTTTTTTTTACATTTACATTTTGGAAAATGTTGGCCACCGTTTCTTCAGATTATTTTTCTGTTTCCTTTCCTCTCTTTACTCTTTCCGAGACTCTCATTACACGGAGTAGCCATGCTTGACGATTGCTCGTAGGTCTCTCGGGCTCTGTTCATTTTTACGCAGTCTTTCTTCTCTCCACACTTCAGATGGAAGTTTCTATAATCTATCTTCAAGGTCACAGAGTCTTTCCTCTGCTCTCTCAAATCTGCTTATCGAGTCCTTCTTGTGAAAGCTTCTTTACAGTCGCTGGACTTTTCACCTCCAGAATTTGTATTTTTTTTTGGAAATTTACAATTTCTATCTCCTTGTTAAAAAATCTCTATTTGTTGATTTATCATTGTCATAATTTCCTTTAAAAGGTTTTACATATGATTTTCTTAAGTTTCTTTAGTATATTTACATTAATTGCTTTGACGTGTTTGTCAGCTAAATCCAATATCTGGTGACGCTCAGTTTGTTGGCAGAAAATTTCCCCCTGGATTATGGGTCACTGTTTTATTTGCATATCTTATAATTATTTTTTGTTGCAAATTTATCTTACATTGTATATTTTATCCACTTTGGATTCTTATTTTCCACCTAAATGCTTTTAATAGTCTTTTTTTCTGATTTAGTCTTTTTTTTCTTTGTTTAGTGACTTATTTGGGCTAACTTTGAAATCTGCTCTTTTCCCCGTGGAATCCAGTTGTTGCTGAATATATGCAAACATTTTTTAAAGCCCAGTTTCCTAGGGTTCACCCCTCTGCTGGTGCAGCTTCACAGTCAGCCAGTGGGGCTGTGCCAATATTGAACTACATTCATGATGGAATGGGTCTTCTCTGAGCACAAGGATTCATCCCTAAAAATCTCTGTGTTGAAATTCCAGGTTGAGTGAGGGGGAAAAAAAGGGTTAGTGGGGGCCCAAGTAGGAAATGGACCAACGAAAGCACACACTTAAAAATGTATGGAAATGCAATGCACATTCAGAAGAGAGCTCTTATCCTAAGCGCTCAGGTCACACCTTGACCCAGAACTCAAACAAGACACAGCATATCACCAGAACCCCAGAACCTACCTGCTTCCAGTCCCTGGCACGTTGCTAGGGTGACCACTGTGTTGACTTCTAACAGTGGAGATTACTTTCGTCTGTTTTTGAGTTTTGTGTCAGCAGAATCTGACAGTTGGTCCTCTTTGCTGCCTGGATTTTTCTCAACAGTGTATCTACAAGGTTCATTTACATTTATTGCTTGTTGTAGGTAGTTCATTCTTCTTGCTGGGTAAGGTTTCATGGCTTGACTCTCATGGCCTGAAAAGTACCCAATACCTAAGCACTCCCAAGTTATACAACAGCAAAATGTAAACATTTTGGTCCTTGGAGCCAAAAGATGTGCGTATTTTGATAGTGGGCAGAGAAGGAAAAAGAAAAAGAACTAAACCAGACTGGGGCCCGAACATTGTGTGAACCTCACAGATGACATGCATGCCCGTCACAGCGTCTACCAGTTGTCTGAAGCCTTTACTCTACAATTTTGTAATTTTATTTCCTCCTTTCTCGGCGTGCTCTCCGAATTCCTGGTCCTCTTGAGATAGCATTTTGGGGGAAGGGTTTCTACGTAGGTTCATTTTATTTCATAAGAACGTCGCTAGGTAAAACTAACCCTACAACATCTGTTGCCAGGTTTAACCACTAATTCTACTTTGAAAACATTTCCTCTGGTGAAGAATAGGAGGTGTGGCTGTGGCGGGTCAAGTGCTAAGGAAGCCAGGGAAGGAAGGAAGGGGCTCTTCGCATGCAAAGCGTCTCAAACATCTAGTCGGGGATACAGGGAAGAACGAGGCTCTGGATTTGGGGGGGGAAAAGACCACAAGTGGAGAAAGCTGCCTCATTTCCCCAACATTCTATGTAGTTTCTTCAAAGGCCCCCAGCATCCGGCCACTACAGATGCACGTTGTGTAGAAAGAGGTGGTCCAGGGGATGGCTTCTCTCTCCCCCTGGCCCCACTTCCTCGCTCTCCATGAATTTCATCCTGGAAATGCTACGGACTGGGAGGAGTGGAGGGACGCAGGGTGGGCTGGGACAGGAGAAGGTGGGGGGAAAGAAGAAATCTAAATATTAGTGCGAAATGAAGGAATGATGATTTTGGCTAAAGGTAGGCTCTTTTGAAGTATGTTTTATATCTATTGTTTATACATCTGTCCCGAAAAGGCAAAATAAGTACAGACTTGAAAACCACTTGATGATCACATTTATGTTAATCTGGGGCAAAAGGTGAGAGGAAGTCTCCCGGGGACACGTGGAAACAAGCAGAAACTGGCGCTCGGGTGCATGGCCAGCCTGTTTGCCGGTGGCAGAGAGAATCCACCAAGGACAAAGAGAGCCTCGGGGTGAGACTGCAGGAAGTTGAACGAGGAACTACTCCAGAACCCCGCGCACGGAGTATAAAGTGACTGTCCCGTGCGCTGAGCCACCCGTCTCTGCTTGGGCAGCTCCACCGCCCTGTTGCAAGAGGCTGCGTGAGTTTCCTTCACACTCAGGCAGCTTTCTGCGTATGCACAGTAGGTGACACATACATTTTGCACATTGATTGAATTCACTTGGCAACTTTATACAAATCTTGGCAGAACTTGTTTTTTGTTTTTTGGTTTTTTTTTTTTTTTTGCACTGGCAGAAGCAAGAGAAACATAAACTACTGCTTGAGAAATGATGTGGTTAGAAACAGACTTTTTCTTGGAGAAAACGCAAAATTAATGACTTCTGTGATCTTGTAGGGAGAATGCACAGAAGACAATGAGGCCTCCTTAAGCCTGAAATACCCACACAGGTTGCAAGCCTCGAGTAAGTCATGGCTATTTAAGAGGGATAGAAATGGACTTTTAAAACGTGGAGAGGTCAATCTAAAACATTATTGTGAATATTAATATGAAGCCAAGCATTTAAAATGCTTTCTTTTATAATGTAGAAGATCCTTGTTAAACAGGTGCAGTACCCAGCTTTCAAAGATATCACTGGAAACTCTCGGTGGCCAGACACAACAGAGAGACATTTCTCAGCCTCCTGTAATGGCTACTTAAGTAATTTAGGAATTGATATGATTCAATAATTCATAATTATTAATAAAATTTTTGTAGTTATTTATGTCTTAAAATCTTGTTACCAGAGACAAAATCCTTTGGGAGTATGATAGAAAAACAGGTTCAGAAGGTACTTGTGAAGTAAATTCTTAATCCAAGTCTGGGAAAGTTTGCAAATTTAGAAGGTCCTGAGGGCAGGGCAGGGCTGGGCAGCAGCTCTGCTGCCCTTCACCGGCCTGTGCTGGTTGGGACAATGGGGTCCACACAGGATGGGGAGAAGCTTGTCTCTGAGCCCCGATGTCACAAAGTCTTAAACAAAACATCCTGTTTGCCTTTTATTTACAACACTACTTCTTGAAGGAGGCCCCCAGTGATGGGCTGGGCACCCCCAGTTTCCCTGGTTCCCTCCACGTTCCTCCTCAGGCCCCAAACCCCACTTCCCCTCCTTCAATCACAGAGCCACATTCCACCCCAACAAGCTTATGAAAATGGATGCCTGAGTGGGGTGGATGTAACCCCGGCCCCACACCTCATTTCACTGGAGCTTCACTTAGACTCCAGCTACACTCAAGTTAAAACATTTAACTTCATAGAAAGGCTCCACCCATCCAACTTAGGAGTGCACTTTTCTACAATAGCCCACACGACTAAGACAGGGGGTCAAAGCAGCTCTACCTAATGAATAGGAACAAACACAGGGAGGCTGCCAGAATGAGGAGGCAAAGAAAGATGGCCCGAATGAAAGAGTAAGACTCCAGAAACAGAACTACACAAAGTGGAGAGAAGCAATCTATCGGATGCAGAGTTCAAGACCCTGGTTATTAGGGTGCTCAAGGAACTCAATGGGTACTTCAACAGCATAAAAACAACCCAGGCAGAAATGAAGGTTACACTAAATGAAATAAAGAAAAATTTGCAGGGGACCAACAGTGGAGGGGATGAAGCTGAGACTCAAATAAATGACTTGAAATATAAGAAAGAAAAAAAAACATTCAATGAGAATAGCAAAAAGAAAAAAGAATACAAAAAGAAGGATAGGCAAGGGGTCTCTGAGACAATTTTAAACGTACCAACATTTGAATCATAGGGGTCTTGGAAGGAGAAGAGAAAAAGCAATAAATTGAAAACTTATTTGAAAAAAAAAACAATGAAAGAAAACTTCCTTAATTTGGTGAAGGAAATAGACATATGAGTCCAAGAAACACGGAGAGTCTCAAACAAGATGGACACAAAGAGGACCACACCAAGACACATCATAACTAAAATGCCAAAGGTTAAAGGAAAAGAGAGAATCTTTAAAAAAAAAAGATTCCATTTATTTATTTTTAGAGAGAGGGGAAGGGGGGGGGGAAAAAGAGAGAGAGAGAAACATCAGTGTGTGGTTGCCTCTCATGTGCCCCCTACTGGGAACCTGGCCTGCAACCCAGGCATGTGCCCCAAGTAGCAATTGAACCTGTGACCCTTTGGTTCGCAGGCCAGCACTCAGTTCATTGAGCCACACCAACCAGGGGTAAAGAGAGACTCTTAAAAGTAGCAAAAGGAAAGCAGATAGTTACCTACAAAGGAGTTCCCATAAGACTGTCAGCTGATTTCCCAAAAGAAACTTTACACGCTAGAAGGGACGGGCAAGAAGTATTCAAAGTGATGAAAAGCCAGTACTTATAACCTAGACTACTCTATCTCGCAAAGCAATCATTTAGAATGGAAGGGCAAAGTGCTTCCCAGACAAAGTAAAGCTAATGGAATTCATCTTCAACAAGCCATTATTATATGGAATGTTAAAGGGACTTATTTGAGAAAAGGAAGATCAAAACTGTGAATATTAAAATGGCAATAAATCCACAGCTATCACTAACTGAATCTAAAAAACAAACGAAGCAAACAAGCAAAACAGAAACACAATCATAGATGTGGCGATCATTTGGAGGGTTATTAGTTAGGAGGGGAAAAGAGGAGAATAGGGGGAAAGGTGCAGGGATTAAGAAGTACAAATTGGAAGGTACAGAATAGGCAGGGGATGTTAAGAATAGTATAGGAAATGGAGTAGCCAAAGAACTTACATATATGAGTCATGGACATGAACTAAAGGGGGTGGAGTGCCAGGGGGAGTGGGGTGGACTGGGTGGAGGGGGGCAAAAGGGGAAAAATTGGGACAACTGTAATACATAATCAATAAAATATATGAAAAAATAGGAATACACAAAAGAAATAAATAAAATCCTTTTTTTAAGGAAATACTTCCTGGATTTAATATTAGGGGAAATACTTTCCTTTTTTTAAAAAGATTTATTTATTTATTATTTTTTTAGAGAGGGAAGGGAGGGAGAGAGAGAGAAACATCAATGTGCGGTTGCTGGGGGTCATGGCCTGCAACCCAGACACGTACCCTGGCTGGGAATCGAACCTGTGATACTTTGGTTCGAAGCCCGCGCTCAATCCACTGAGCTATGCCAGCCAGGAGAAATAAATAAAATCTTAAAAAAAGAATTAATAAAGAAGCGGTGGCACATAGAATTAGGAGCGATGCTTGGGCCCATGCAAAGTCACCCCCACAGCCTGTGACGCCCCTCCTGCGGCGTCTAGAGTATGGGAGAGAACAATGGCTTCAGTGACAGTGGATGATCTGCGCAGCAGTGTTGCTGGTAGGTTCCACGTGTGACACTGCAGGGGTGAAGTGTGCCGCTAAGGACTGTGGGTGGTGTCACAGGTCTGGGTGGCCCGTGTGTGGAGCAACTCTCGCCTGGGCCCTGGGCTGCTGGCCCACAGCGGGACTCAGGGGACGGGCTGAACAGATAGACACTCAGCCACTCTGCTGCCTCCGCAACTCTCATCCCACGAGAAGTGCTTTCCTTTCCTTTCCTGTTTGTCTGCCTTGGTGTCACACAGCTTGTGTGTCTTGCTTCCTGGGGAAAGGCTGGTTTTTCACGGAGACCCGCCAACTAGAAGCCGTCTTTCCAGGAGACGTCGGCGTAGCCCTTGGAGCCTCAGTCCGTCTCATCTGGTCTGTCTTTTGATGTGACTTCCAGGGTGCACGTGGGAGGTGGGGTGTGTTATGGGTTGCACTGGGTTGCTTCCAACTTCATAGGTTGAAATCCTGGCCCCTATTGCTTCAGAAAGTTTTTGGAGCTAGGGTTTTTACCCAGTGAACGTGAGGTCATTATGGAGGCCCCTAATCCAGGATGACTGTTGTCCTATAAACAGGGGAAGTTTGGAGACAGACTTGCAGATGGGGAGAAAACCACGTGAACGCGAAGACAGCCGTCTACAAGCTGGGGTGGGGGGAGGGTGGGGCAGAGCCTCCCTGGCAGTCCTCAGGAGGAAGCCCCTGTGCCAGCACTTTGCCCTCAGACCTCCGGTCTCCAGAACTGTGAGGCCGTGCGTTTCTGCTGTGTAAGCCGCCCGCTCCGGGATGCTTTGTTTGTTTGTTTGTTTGTTTGCTTTTAATTAATTATTTATTTATTTTTAGAGAGGGAAGGGAGAGAGAGAGAGAGAGACATCAATGTGCGGTTGCTGGGCACTGTGGCCTGCAACCCAGGCACGTGCCCTGACTGGGAATCGAACCTGCAACACTTTGGTTCGCAGCCCCCACGGGGTGCTTTGTAATGACAGCCCTGGAACAGTAAAACAGGGTGAGAGACAGATTCTAAGCCATTTAGGGAGCCTCAGGTATGACGGTGAGAAAGAGGGGTGCATACACATTTATGTGTGTATATATGCATATATATGTATATTTACATACACATTTGCATAATCTCATTTTATTTTGGTATGAGGAATGGGGAATCCTTTTAAATAGGGGGAGGTGCACTCTGGCTGGCGTAGCTCAGTGGATTGAGCGCGGACTGTGAACCAAAGCATCGCAGGTTCGATTCCCAGTCAGGGCACATGCCTGGGTTGCAGGCCATGACCCCCAGCAACCGCACATTGATGTTTCTCTCTCTCTCTCTTTCTCCCTCCCTTCCCTCTCTAAAAAGGAATAAATAAAATCTTTAAATAAATAAATAAATAAATAAATAGAGATGCGTGCTCCTCAGCAGGTTTGTTTGGGTGGCACTAAGCTGTCCACCTCTGTCCCCCACGAGGGTGGCCTCTACAGCAAGGCTGTGAGCAGCTGTTTCAGGGTTTCACCTTCAGTAGGTGCCCCGAGGACTGAATGGTGTATTTAGAAATGATTTTGTTGCTTTTGGTTAAGAACATCCTGTTTGCCAAACCTTACTAAGTCTGATGCTTCTCTGCCATCAAAGCTCGTTAGAGTTTTTGGATTAAAAAAATGGCCTCCCATCTTAGGGATGGCTCACCTGGGACTGTCCCCTGCGGTTTGTGTCAGGGTGGTGGCTGTGGCGTCTGCAAGTCCTGGAATAGCCCTGCAACTTTCGGATTATTTTACAAAAGGCATGTACTTTCCATGTGTTTACTGCAAGTCTGGGGAAAACTGTGCTTATTTCCTTCCACTCCCCAACATTTCTTTGCTACCCTGAGAGAAATATCGATCAGTTGCCTCTTGTGCACCCCCAACTAGGGACTGAACCTGCAACCCAGATGCACGCCCCGACCAGGAATCCAACTGGCGACCTTTCGCTTTGCAGGACGACATCCAGCCAATGGAGCCACACCGTCAGGGCTTGGCTATAGATCCTTAAGAGGGACATTTACCCAACAAGAACAGAAAGTTTGGGAAAACGGAACGATGGTCAGGACTCACAGAGGACCCCAGATGGGAAGGCGTCTGGAGGAGAGAGAAGGCTGCACGGGAAAGTCCTAGCGCTCAGCCTTGAGGAACAGCGTGCACAGGAGGGAGGGCCAGGCGCTCCACTCAAAGGGAAGAAAGCTCTTCGGCAGGGGCCCGCGAGAAGAGGGTCAGGAAGAGCGCACGGCCTCCCGCGAGGAAGATGCTTTGGAGCCACAGAAGGAGAAAAGCCAACAGAGTCCTTCAGTCTGTGGTCTGTCTGCCCAGAGGTCTTCCAGCTGGAAAGAGCAGAACAATGTCTGAGGGGAAGTGGATGTCGTGGGGCTGGGAGGGAGTCAGAAAATCGACTCCCTGTCCAGAGCTGAGCATCCTTTTGCCACAACGAAACCTAGAAAAACAAAAAAAAAATGAACTAAGTGGCAAAAGGATGGTCAGCTCTGGACAGGGCTCACCCCAGAGTGCTTCTCAGAGCTGCTGCCAGGTGCCGCTGGGGATGCGTCGTCGTGGGAAGGGGACGGGGACTGGGAAAATGGAGACTCTCCGGTCTAGAAAACTTGAGGACTGTCCCTGGTGGCTTCTGCAAGGGTGTGTGGAACAGATGGTTCCTGAACATTTACAAAGGCAGACGGTGAACAGGGAGTGCTAGCTCTGGTTCCGGATGAAAGAAACACATAACCAGTGAGCCTCATTTTTCATCTTGTTTTTAATTAGAACTACTCTGTGCATGTTTTCAACTCATGAAAACACTCGACGAAGATTCTGGCAGAAATATTCTTCACTGAGGGGAGAAGGAGGGGGATGAGAGGCTGGAGGCCGGAAGGTGGGTCTGAACGGAGGAACGGCTGTCTTCAAATAGAGCTGATTAAGGATGTGGTTTTGAGGTAAGGCGCTGTAATCTTGGGCGACAGGTCTCTGTCCCAGGATGGATATTTTTTGTTTTTTAATTTATTAATATATTTTATTGATTATGCTATTACAGTTGTCCCATTTTTTCTTCCCTTTATTCCCTTTCACTCTGTACCTTCCTCCCACCATCATTCCCCCACCTTAGTTCATGTCCATGGGTTGTACATATAAGTTCTCCGGCTTCTCCATTTCCCATACTATCATTAACCGCCCCCTGTCTATTTTGTACCTACCATTCATGCTGCTTATTCCCTGTACCTTTTCCCCCATTCTCCCCCATCCCCCTCCTACTGATAACCCTCAAAGTGATCTCCATTTCTGTGTTTCTGTTCCTGTTCTAGTTGTTTGCTTAGTTCATTTTTTTTTTGTTTTTCTAGGTTTCGTTGTGGATAGTTGTGAGTTTGTTGTCATTTTACTGTTTGTATTTTTGATCTTCTTCTTTTTCTTATATAAGTCCCTTTAACATTTCATATAATAAGGGCTTGGTGATGATCAACTCCTTTAACTTGACCTTATCTGGGAAGCCCTTCCATTCTAAATGATAGCTTTTTCTGGATAGGCTAATCTTAAATGTAGGTTCTTGCCTTTCATGGTTGGAATACGTCTTTCCAGCCCCTTCTTGCCTGCAAGGTTTCTTTTGAGAAATCAGCTGAGGGTCTCATGGGAACTCCTTTGTAGGTAACTGTCTCCTTTTCTCTTGTGGCTTGTAAGATTCTCTCCTCCTTTTTTAGTCTTAGATAATATAATCATGATGTGCCTTGGTATGCACTTCCTTGGGTCCAACTTCTTTGGGACTATCTGAGCTTCCTGGACTTCCTGGAAGTCTGTTCCTTTGCCAGATTGGGGAAGTTCTCCTTCATTATTTGTTCAAATAAATGTTCAGTTTCTTGCTCTTCCTCTTCTCCTTCTGGCACCCCTATGATTCAGATGTTGGAATGTTTAAAGTTGTCCAGTAGGTTCCTAAGCCTCTCCTCATGTTTTTGAATTCTTGTTTCTTCATTATGTTTTGGTTGAATGTTTATTTCTTCCTTCTGGTCCAGACTGTTGATTTGAGTCCTGGTTTCCTTCCTGTCATTGTTGGTTCCCTGTATATTTTCTTTTATTTCACTTTTCATAGTCTTCACTTTTTCCTCTATTTTGCGACCATACTCAGCCATTTCTGTGAGCATCCTGATTACCAGTGTTTTGAACTCTGCCTCTGATAGGTTGTCCATGTCTTCTCCTCTTAGTTGTATTTTTGCTGGAGCTTTGATCTGTTCTTTCATTTGGGCCATATTTCTTAGTCTTGGCTTGCCTGTTATGTAGTAAGGAGTGGAGCCTTAAGTATTCACTAGGGCGGGGCCACCCACTTGGCCGCATTGTGGTGCTGCATGTGGGGGAGGGGCCTGAGAGCGAACAGTGCTGCTTGCTCGGCTCTCCGCCTGCTTTCAGTCACTTCCCTCACTACCCACAAGCAAACTGCGCTCCTCTGATGCTGCTTCCCGGGTGGGTGGGTTTGCGTACATTCCAGGACCCTGTGGGTCTCTCCAATGAACTCTCCTGTGAGGCTGGGAGTTTTTCCTGCCACCTCAACCCGCACAGGTTTATTCAGTCAGAGGTTTGAGACTTTATCTCCCTGCACTGGAACCCTGGGTTGTCTGGTCTGTCTCGCTCCCCAGTTGTTCCTCTTGGTTTATCCAAATGTGGGACCGCCCGCCGCTGCCTCTTCTGCTCTGGTCCTCCAGGCATTGCCTTGCTGTGAGTCCTCTCTGCCTGGCTGCCTGTCTCCGCCCCTCCTACCGGTCTGCATGAATATTTCTTCTTTAACTTCTTGGTTGTTGGACTTACATACAGTTGAATTTTCTGGCAGTTGTGGTTGTTTTTTGTTTTTCAGTTTGTTGTTGTCCTTCTTTTGGTTGTGCGAGGAGCAAAGTGTATCTACCTGTGCCTCCATCTTGGCTGGAAGTTCCCCAGGGTGGATTTTTTTAGTTGCCAATCAGGCACATGAAAACTTGGTAGGTTTACTAATGAGGACGCAGGGTCCCTGCACGCTGTCACTGTCTCTTGTAGAAATTCACGCCTCACATGAGGCCTTGGCTAATGACTTACACCTAGTGGACCATCAGTAAGTGTGTGTTGAGTGAATAAATGAACAAACGGTGCATGTGAATGAAATGTGCAAATCACAAAAACCAAGTGGAAATTCCCATGGGATACTCTAGATGACAACATTTTCTAAGTGTTGGGACATTCGCCAAGAACCGATATAAGATTGAAAATGAGTAAAGGTAAATCTCTGTATTTAGTTTTACCATCTCCCCCCAGCCCATCACCACCCCCTGACTGCATGTGCTAGATGCCCATGCAGAAGACCTGGAGACTTAGTGGACAGTGAGTTAAAAACGGGGCAAAACTTAGGGCTGCGGAAAAGCTTAGGCCTGCAGAAAAGCTTAGGCCACACAGTAGGGAGGTGGTGCCCAACCGGTCTCTTCATTGTCTGTGGCATACAGGTCACACCTAGAGTGTTTTACCCATTGGTACGTGCGACATATGTTCAGAAGGAATGTCCGGATCGGACCAGAAACGGACAAGTGAAAACCATCGTTCCACAGAACTGGTTAAAAGGATGAGGAACATTTAATTAAGGAGAACAGGAACTGGGAGGTGAACTTGTTGCTAGAATAGCATACCAGGTTAGTGCTGGCCCACAAACCTACTGCGCGCACACCCACAGAGGGAATTCAAAGCGCTGAGGACTCCCAGGGCTTCCTGTAGGCAGTTAGTTCTTGGGGAAAGGGTGCCGGCTCAGTGAGGTTTCTGCTCACCCTCCGTGTGCCAGTCAGAGGAAATTTAAATTCAAACAATCCCCCATTTTCAACGATTAGCTTAGCATTGTTGTAAGGATAATTCAAACTCTAGGATTTAAATAAGTAGTTTGGGGCTCTAAAGAGTTCTTTGGTATTGTTTTTGAATTTCTTGTTTTTTAAATGGAATGTATTGGGGTGACATCGGTTCATAAAATTGTATGCAATTCTATAAGACATCATCTGTGTATTGTATAGTGTGTTCGCCTCGAGTTAAGCCTCCTTCCGTCACTGTTTGTCCCCCCCTTTCCTTCTTCTACCTCCCCACCCCCCTTTTCTCCAGCAATCACCATGCCATTGTCTGTGTCCAGAATTTAATGTTAAATTTAAAAAGTGTAAAAAATGCTCAGGTTAGGATTTCCACTTCTGTCCCCAATGTGAGTCCCCTCCCCTGAAAACCCTCCCGCTATTAAAAGCAAGCTCCAGAAACACTGGCTGACATACAGCAAAGATCCTTCAAAAGCAAGCTTGAGCTCCCAAGAAGCAGAAGCAATAGTCAAAGAGAATAACGGCTGAGCATGTTCTAATCTGACGGAAGGACACAAATCTCAGATTCAGGAAGCTGATGAAACCTGCCTGAGCAGGGTCCATAAAAATAGACAACAGCTAGATACACAGACAGGAAACGGGGAACCACCAGAAACACAGACCCTAAAGGTAACCAGGAAGCTGAGTCATTAACATACAAAGAAACACACTAGATGGCATCAGACTCTCCACAACAGCAGTAATTCAGGGGGCAATACAGTAACGATAGAAATAACAGAGAACCTTACTTGGAAGTATTGTGTTCTGAGTGCCTGACATTTCCTGCCTCATTCAATCTTCACAACGCCCTGGAAGGCAGGACTAGAGTTATCCCCACGCCGCCCACCTGGGAGCAGAGCCCAGAGGCTCTGGGTGTCGGGCACAGCCAAGGCTGCATTCCCACAGCCAAGGCTGATGGTTGTGAGCTCTGAGCGCTCACAACCATCACACCACATAGCTTCAACCAGCTCAGAGCAAACGACCTTCAACTTAGACCCAGCCAGGGGTCACGGAAGACTGGGGGCAAGAGAAGACACTCTCGGACAAACAAAATGGGAAGAGTTAGCCCTCTAGTGAAAAGGACTACTAAAAATAAAAGGACGAACCATGTAAAATAAAAGTAACGACGACCAGTAAAGGGAAGGTGGATGTGTAATGGGAAAAGACACAGGCGTTCGGGCTACCTGTCACTACCAAATCCAATAAGCAATGACAGTGATAGAATCTTTTATGGGCGCTTTATTCAGATGGCCGGGGATCCGAGAAGATGGCGGGTTCATACCCTAACAAACCATCTTGCCTTCTCTTTCCTGGCCAGATCTTTTATAAGGGGGTTGGGGAGGACAAGCAAGGTACGGTGAGGGCTTTGAAATTCAGGGAGGATTAGGTGAGCGAAGCTGCAGCCTTCCTGTTCTCCGCAGTTAGCTGTTCCCAAGGGGGGGGGTGGTCACACAAAAGGCCCGGATGCCTCCAACAGGTCCCCAGGCGGTAATCTCTAGCCAGTGCCCCAGAAGGTCGGCTGCTTTTCCTGGGAGCCAGGATGGGCCTTATCTGTAGTTTCTGAAACAAAAACTTAACATACACATTACTTGCTGGATTTATGACTATTTACCTTAAGCTAAATTTTCCCAAGTCTTAAGCCCCTATCACAGGGACAGGCAGGTGGGGTTCACAGCCACTGGACAGTCCAGCCTGAAGGCCAAGGTCTGAGGCAAGCAGGTTGCACGAACCTACTGGAATCGCAACCGAGCCTGTAGCGTGTGGAACTGAAGGGGTGGTAACATCCGAGTGCAAATGGGCTCGGAGTCCCAGTTCTGCCCGCTCGGTCCTGGTCGATGGCCATTGTCGCAGTCTCCCTGCTGACCGAGCACGTGCCCACTAACTTCTGCAGGTGGGGAAGGTCAGGGGCTTTACAGACCAGAAAAGAGGAGTTTGTCATGAAGCACTGGAAACGGATAGGCTGGGACCAGCCCCTCAGTGCGCACCCCGTTGGGCCAAAGAAGACCCATCGTTCACTGGCTGGAAACCACAGTCGGAGTTGGTCATTCGCAGCCAAGGGATGCTGTGAGTGGGATTCACCCCTTACCATCCCTCCTCCTGGGCCTCCTGCCTCCTGAGACCCCGAGACGACCTCGTGAAGAAAAGGCATGTCATCCCACTTTGCGGTCCACGCTACCATCTCGGTTTCAGTTTGTCACAGAATTAGGAGGGTCGAGAGAGGTCGAAATTGAGGTTTCTTGACTAAGGAAGGGCGAACAAATCGTGTCTCTTTACATTTGTTCTTGTTGATGGGCGAGACCTGGTTCTTCTTGCTGACGCAAGTAAAGAATTACAGATCAGCAAATCTAGTCGCATGTAATCAGTGTATTAGTGGCTCCCTTCCATGGAAGAGAACAGGACTGGATAGAGTAGGGGGTGAAAGGCAAAGTTTCAGGGCAAACCAGGGTGAGAAAAGCAAGAGGGGCTGGAGACCAGGGAGGCAAGCCCCTGGGCAGCCTGAGGCCGGGTGGCCAGAGGCCCTGTGGCCCGAGAGCCAAGAGCCCCGTGAGCCCCAGAGAGCGAGAGCAAGTCCTTTGTTCTGAGGACTTACATAGTTGGTGGGATAGGAGGGAAAAGGTCACATATTGATTAACGGGTAAATGTGGCACCAGCTTTACCTGGGAGGATGTGACTACCCAAACTTAGGGATGTGTGGGGGCCTGTTAGCCCGAATTCTATCTTGCTCCAGACCCCATTTGGTCATCTTGTTGTAAAACAAATACCTGACAGTTAATTAAAATGCGGGCAATTTCCAATGTTATTTATGGGCTCTTTCTGTGAGCATCAGGGACTCCCTCCTAAAATAGATAGTGACCAGAGGCAGGCAGTGAACCAAAGTTGTTTATGGGCTCTTTCTTTGGGTCCCGGGACCCTCTCCCGCATTCAGGCCTTGGGATGAAAGCACAGTTTCAAGGCTTTCTTTCTTGTTAATATAGTGTTTCTTATGATATTGAAACACCTGGCAATATTATCAGAACAGGTTTAGGACTGTTGAGTTAGCATGTGAGACTTATCTCCTTCCTCCTTCCTGCCTCGGTTTACTATTTATTCTACCCAATTGGTAAAAGGCGTTTCCCGGCAACCAGGGTGCTAAATGCTGGCCAGTGACAGTACTGTAGCCTCAGAGTTCTTCCTATGCTGTCTCCTGCCTCATTCTGATCACTGATCATATCAGAATGAAAGAAAACATTCTTCTTTAAGGCCTCATATATGTAAATTTAGAAGGATACTATCAGTCATTACCTTAAAGTAGGAACATACTGTAAACAGATCACTAGTGCTTCATCTTAAAACAGAAACGGTGTTATGATTATCCTTAATTGAGAAGGGCGTTTCCATGTGGAAACAAAATCTCTTTTAAAACAAATCAGTTGGTAGGTAGGTAAGACACCAGATTTTGCTTGTGAACATGAGTATCATTCTTCTCGGCCTGAACAGTGTGAAATCACTGAGACCTAGCTATAGTAACACATTATTTCCATGAAACAAATCTAGAAAGACTTGCTTCTCTTTTAATTTGTTAAATTTTTCTTACATTCTGGGTTTGGTAAGCACAGGAGCTCTTGTGGTAGTTTCAACTTAACTAAAATCCAGAGAACGCCACATAAACTCAATTATTTTTGTTATACTTTTTTTCAGAAAGCAAAGGAGCCAATATTTATGTTTGTCTAGTGGTGTTCAGGGAGCCAAAAAGATATTTTAGGTGTCAGAGAGATCCTAGCAGCTTCACGATTCTAAATTTGGGGTCCGGATTTGGGAAAACAAAATTAAAATGACTTCTCAGAATAGACAGGCCACAAAATAAAAAACAGTTGTTGATCTCCTCACTAGTAAAAGTGAAAACACAGCATTTAAAATGAACATGGGGCACTGTCTGCTGTGGCTCAGTGGGTTGGGTGATGACCCCGTGGACTGAACGGTCGCTGGTTCGATTCTTGGTCAGGCAGGGCACACGCCTGGGTTGCAGGCCCGGTCTGCAGTTGAGGGAGTGCGAGAGGCCACCGACTGATGTTTTTCTCGCATATCCATGTTTCTCTCCCTCTCTCTCTCCCTCTCTGAAAAATAAATAAAATCTTTAAAAAAATGAATGTGGGGGAAGCTGACATCACAATAATGGAGAGTATTAATCCTTCCAAAGAAGACTATTGCTTCACCCACAATGACCTCAGACACCCCCTCCTGGCGCCGGCCAGCCCGGAGTCCACCACAGAGCGCACCGAACATTCTGGAGGAACACAGACAGCGATGACCTGATGCCTGTGACAGGTGAAGTAGCGTGCAGGGTTGGAGAGGGGTCCGAGTGCAATGTAGCAACCCACACGGGGCGAGTTTTCTGGGGTTTTTAACTCTTATCTCTTTATCTTTCTGCCTTGACCTGTGGGTCGTCCTAGTGGTGCAGCTGTGCTGTGAGTGTGGGCAGCAAACACCTGAAGGGAAGCCCCACTTTCCTCAGTGTCCAGCGCCGTGCCCGGCTCCCAGGGGCTCCCTGTGGGTCGCCGTTGAGCAAAGGACCCAAGAAGGAGACACGGTTTGCAGCCACCACTTCAAGGTTTATGATTTTTTTTTTCAGTTTGCGGGATGTGTCGCTGAGATGGCAAAGGCAGGGGGCCTTGTAGTCAGGATCTCAACACTCGGTTTGGACCCAGAGGGGCAGGCAACCTGAGGGGGGAGCTAAGGGTGATTGCAGAGAATGTCTAATAAATTAAAAGGAAATGTTTTCAAGAGCTCTTTTTTTCTTAAAGATTTTATTTATTTATTTTTAGGGAGGGAAGGGAGGGAGAAAGAGACAGAGAGAAACATCAATGTGCGGTTGCTGGGGGTCATGGCCTGCAACCCAGGCATGTGCCCTGACTGGGAATCGAACCTGCGACGCTTTGGCTCGCAGCCTGTGCCCAATCCACTGAGCTACGCCAGCCAGGGTTTCAACAGCTCTTTTTAAAAACCATATTTTATTGCTTCTGGTATTATAGTTGTCCCAATTCCCACCCCCCCCTTTCCTCCCTAGACTCGGGTCATGCATATAAATTCTTTGGCTACTTCACTTCCTACCCTGTTCTAAACATCCCCCTGTCTATTCTGTACCTACCAATTTGTACTTCTTAATCCCTGCGCCTTTTCCGGGCTGGGTGGTCGGGTGTGGGGCTGGGATCCCTGGCTCCTGAGGCATCCCCTCCTATTTTTATCCACCACACACGGGTGTGGACCTGCTCGTTCTGCGTCTCCACAACTCCGTCCCTCCTACCCGTCTGCATGAATGTGACTTCTTTAATTCCTTGGTTGTCAGAATTCCACGCAGCTTGATTTTCTGACGATGCTGGGTCGTAGTTCCTTCGTGGTTTAGCTGTACTTTTGGCTGTGGTTGTGCGAGGAGGTGAGTCGTGTGTACCTATGCCTCCATCATGACCGGAAGTCTCAAGAACTCCTATGCCAGGTCAAGTGCAAAGGCTGAGACAAGTGGTCCTGTCCTTCCTGGTTCTATAGAGACCTACCAGGAAGGACTGGCATTGTAAATCATTGAATAAAAACTTGCTTTCTGCCCTGGCTGGCATAGCTCAGTGGATTGAGCGCGGGCTGCCAACCAAAGTGTCGCAGGTTCGATTCCCAGTCAGGGCACATGCCTGGGTTGCAAGTCACGGCCCCCAGCAACTGCACATTGATGTTTCTTTTTCTCTCTCCCTCCCTTCCCTCTCTAAAAATAAATAAAATCTTAAAAAAAACCACTTGCTTTCCCAAAGAGGAACTCTGGCTGATTTCAGAACAGCTATTACTATTGCTAAAAACACAAAAGTGAACTCAACGGCGTTTATTTAGAAAGTGGGCAGTCAGCACAAACCAGGTTCTGATGCGGTCAAGTAAGAGCAATGATGTGTCCTTTCGTGATCCCTTTCTATTTTTTCTTTTTTAAAAATTATTTTATTGTTGTTCAGTTACAGTTGTCTGCATTTAACACCCCCACTCCCCCTCCACTCCGCCCCCCCCATCCCCACCTCCCTGCCCGGCTTCCACCACTTTCGTTTTGTCCGTGTGTCCTTTATGGTTGTTTCTGAAAATCCTTCCCCTTTCCCTCCATTACCCCCTCCCCCCTCCCCTCTGGCCACTGTCAGATTGTTCTTAATTTCCATGTCTCTGGTTATATTTTGCTTGCTTGTTTGTTTTGTCCATTAGGTTCTAGTTAAAGGTGAGATCATATGGTATTTGTCCTTCACCACCTGGCTTATTTCACTTAGCATATGCCCTCCAGTTCCTTTGCTAAGATTGAAGCCTTTGATATGGAAAGTGCCTGTGAAGGTCCCTATTCTGAGACCTGGGGGAATTACTGGAACCTCTCTTCCCCGGGCCGAACCTGTACCCACTGCAAACTTCTGCTCTCCCTTTATTTAAATAAAGGGAGATAGTTAAATAAATAAAACTATTTATTCTGTTTCCTCGGTTTGCTAGATTATGAATTTAACTCAGTGATTCACTTCATTCTTGTTTTTTTGTTTTTTTTTTTTTTGCTAACAGCGTGACACTGCACTTTCTTCCACGAGACTGTTTCTTTACCCTTGACGGTGACTCTCTCCGTGGGAACACACGGACATGTCCTGTTTACGGTTCTGTGGGTAGCGCTTGGTTCCCAGGGCCAGCCCTGCTGTGTTGGGATGTGGCTCCCAACGGATGCAGTTGCTGAAATACCGACTGTATGGTGACCCTGTTCTTGAGCAGATACAAGCTAATAGTTCATCGGCTCACATGATTTCCAAAAACCCTGTTCTTGTGACCAGGGTTTGGCGTAAGTGCCAGAATGAACACACACACGGTCCCCCCAAATCTGGACCATGATGAGTCAAAAGATGAACAGACAGGAGTTTTGTTGTCCTCCCGAGGTCCCCAACCCTGGTATCTCTCCCCTCCCTGCATCCCCAGCCCTGCGGCCCAGGCTGCTGTCCTTGGGAGAGGCAGACGTGGCTGGGTCACTGCCTCCCACTGCAGTGCACCTGTCGTGTGTCCCAGCACACAGCCTCCGTGCCACCCCTTCTGCAGGGAGTGGTTTAGTTTCCTTTCTTTCTTCTTCCCTCCCCTCCCCTCCCTTCTCCTCTCCTCTCCCGTCCCTCGTCCCCTCCCCTCTCCCCTCCCCCTCCCCTCCCCCTCCCTCTCCTCTCCCTCCCTCCTCTCCCCTCCCCCCTCCCTCCCCCTCCCCTCCCTCTCCCTCTCCCTCTCCCCTCTCCCTCTCCCTCCCTCCCCTCCCCTCCCTCTCCCCTCCCCTCCCTCCCCCTCCCTCCCTCCCCCTCCCTCCTCCCTCCTCTCCTCCCTCCTCTCCCTCTCCCCTCTCCTCCTCTCTCTCTCCCTCTCTCTCCTCTCCCTCTTCTCCTCTCCTTTCTCCCCTGCCCCCTTCCCTCTCCTCTCCTTTCCTTCCTTCCTTTCTTTATTTTTAGACAGAAGGGAAGGGAGGGAGAAAGAGGAGAGAGAGAAACATCAATGTGTAGTTGCCTCCCATGTGCCCCCTACTGGGCACCTGGCCCACAACCCAGGCGTGTGCTCTGACTGGGAATCCAACGGACAACCCCTTGGTTCACAGGCCGGTGGGTGCTCAATCCACTGAGCCACAGAAGCCAGGGCAGAATGCTCTAGTTTTCAACAAAGCTCTGCCACATTTCAGTGTGCAAGACTGACACCTGGCTGTACCCAGCGATGGGGGTGAGACACCAGCAATTGAAAGACTTGCCACCTCTTCCCTCTCCTTTCAATCTCTAGGGCGCAGAGGGTGGGATTCTAGGGGGTCGCAGCAAGTTAGGCACAGATTTCCTCATCGTGCCCCCCCAAATGGTAACACTTTGCGAGGCTTCTCTGTCTAAGAACAAATGATACCAGGTCTCTGTCCCCACCTGAAGAGACAGACACGCGAGCCACCAGGAGGCGGCCCCAGGGGTGCGGTATGGCGAGGGCTGCCGGGGGGGCAGGGACAAACGGGGCAGGGAGAGGACGAAGCCACGGACTCTGTGCAGGGGAGAGGAGGTGTGGCATTCGGTGTGGGTTTTGTTGGGTGAATAGGAATTTCCTGGGGACCTGGGGAAGGGAAAAGGGGACAGGAGAGGAATGCAGAATGGCAGAGCGGTCTGCCACAACCTGCAGATGGTGGGTGGGCGGGGCTGTGCGCCCCTGGCCAGAGCCGAGGCCGGCCGAGCAGCCGGGGCGATTTGTGAGTGGCCCGTGCACCTGACCAGGAGTGACCACGGTTTCCAGCAAGGGCCCAGTTTGATTGGGTCAGACTCTTCCAGCAGCAGCAGGGCTCAGGAGGAGGCCAGTCCTGGGGTGCCTGCAACGTGCCGGCCAGAGGTGCTGGGGCCCGGCCTGGGGCTGGAGGCAGAGCTGGACTTGAGAGATGGGCTTAGGGAGAATGTATCAGGTTCTGTGACGGAGAGGGAGGAGGGACTTCAGACTTCTGTCCTGGATGTCACTGCTGGTCCAGAACGGTGATTGGAGGAGGTCCAGCTGGCTGGTGGGGGAGCCTGTGCGTCAGTGATGACAGCCACTCAGCTCGGTCACATCCCCCCTTCTCTGCACACCATCCCCGGCCCACCCACCTGACAGCCTTGTGAGCCGTGGCAGTAGTTAGAGAACAGACCGAGGGTGGGACTCCGCAGAGAGACAGAGCCGTGGTCCCAGCCGTCCCCACCACGGCCAGGCGCACAGAGGTGCAGCTGGTGGAGCGCGGCGTGGGCGTGGCTGGGAGAAGGCCCGGCCACACACTTGTGCTCGGGGCAGGAGTGTGGGCCGGTGTTGGCGCTTCCGTCGGCCTGTTGACTGGAGCCTGGGTCTCCTCCAGACGAGTGGATTCAAGCTTCCTATTTGCCACTTGCTCCTTCCTGGACGAGGCCCGTGAGAATCCCGGCCTCCCCCAGCTGCGTGGTTGGAGGGGCGGGCACGTGGTTGGTGTGGTGAGGCGGAAAGTGCTGAGAAAGGCACGTCCCTGTTCTGGGAGGGGAGGGGCCCTACTCGAAAAACATTCCACAAACCCTTGGCTTTTCTTAAAACATTCAAATTTATTCCCAGACAAAGCAGTTATTTTGTGCCCCGTGGACTCGAGGGATGGTGCGGTCTGGCTCGGCATGTATCAAAAATTCAAGTTCCCTGTTCAAAGTGCCTCCCCAAGCTTCCTCTCGTCGGTGGTCAGGAACTTAGACGTCACGTTGCCAAATGAGTATCGGATGAGTAGCAAAAGTTATAGATGTAGCACATCTTTATTTATTTCCTGGAACACGCTCTTGGCAAAACAGGTTGTGGTTGGAAAAGGCTGCCCTCTGCACGCCCCTCTAGAACCTTCACAATGCACAGGGAAGGCCCCAAGAAGTCCCACACTAAAAACTGTATAGTACCCTGGCTGGTGTAACTCAGTGGATTGAGCGTGGACTGCGAACCAAAGCATCGCAGGTTTGATTTCCAGTCAGGGCACATGGCTGGGTTGCAGGCCATGGCCCCCAGCAACCGCACATTGATGTTTCTCTCTCTCTCTCTTTCTCCCTCCCTTCCCTCTCTAAAAATAAATAAATGAAATCTTAAAAAATACTGTAGAGCGATGTACAATATGATGAGTATGGTTAACCAGCTCTTCTGCGTATTTGAAAGTTGCTAAGAGAACAGATCATAAAAGTTCTCATCACAAGGAAAAATTATAACTCTGTAAGGTGACGCATATTAGCTAAAGTTCATTGTAAACATTTGACAATATATACATACAAGGTCTGTCCAGAAGGTGTCCAGCTATACACTATCAAAAAGAGACATTTATTGAAGAAAAACAAAGTACAAGAAACACTGTACACAGGACAATGACGCCTCAGTCCTCTTCACAGTAGGCACCTTGGGACCTCACACTGTTCTCCCAGTTGCCATGAGCTGCCTTGTTGTATTTTCCTGAATCTCACTGATGGTCTGACATCTCTTTCCTTTCAAAGGTGACTTTAGTTTTGGGAAAAGCCAAAAGCTGCAGGGTGTCAAATGAGTCATCTGGGTGATTTGATGTTTTGCTCAAAAACTGCACTAGACGTGATGCCTGAGTAGGCAGGCACATTGTCGTGATGCAGCTGCCGCTCACCAGCTCCCCACAGCTGCAGTCTTCGGAATCATCTGGAGAGTTTCCAGGGAGGAATGTTCAAGCCTAACACAAAATTCGTTGCAGATTCATTGCTCTACGTGCTCAGTCATTTTGAATGTGACGGTGACCACACAGTGCACATGCTCACTCAACAGTGTCTACTGCCCCCACTGACGAGTACAGTGAAGTCGTCATTGTTCACACATGCGCATTCCAGTCCACTCGCCTTGGCTGCCGGGTTTCATCGGTGTCGCCCAAACAATTCCCGTTGTATCAACCATGGTGGGACTTTTCCCGGACAGACCTCAGTACCTCAGCTCATTACGTCCATAGGACACGTGATTGTGTCACATCGTTATGTCACGTGGCTGGACCCTTTAAACTCATACAATGTTATAGGACAATCACACCTTCGTAGAACTGGAAAAAAAACCCATACAGATAGCGTGTCCCTAAGTTCTTAGTACGTGAGATCCCGGACTCTGCGTTTTGTTTTTTAAATCCACGTGTGACCTCCAGCGGACAGACTTCTGTAAATGTCGCCCCAGCACACGCAGATCACGAGGACCTTTCAAAGTCCCTTTCTCGACCCCACGGGAGAGCGAGGCCCCGTGGGGACGGCCGCGGGGCTCTCCCGGGCCACGGCAGGGCCTGGGTGCCCTTGGCATTGATCTTCCTTTTCCCATTTTACCTCGTCTCTAATTAATTTTCCTTGCTGCTCTTCACCCTGCTCCTGGGGGCTCCGCCTCAGAGGAAAGTAGGGTAATTGGTTCTGTGTCTCTCTTTAAAAGAAATCGCGTCCAGCCCGGGGGCTAATTACGACTTTATGGTTTTCCATTCTGAAACCAATCTCTGCTAATTTCTAGCAGTTCTTCATTTGCTTCAGGCTACAGTGAGAAGTGCCGCACCCTTAACTCCTTCCTCTCACTGTAGATTTCAGATTCATAACATTCGTAATACAAAGGGTGGGAAGGGATTGGGGGGCGAACGGGTAATACACATATATCATGAGGTTATTTCTAGTGGGCAAGGAACTGCTCTGTGCGGGCCGATTGCTTGACCTCTCGGTGGCTCAGTGTTCCCGTCTGTGAAAAGGGAACAGAACCGCACCTCACAGAACGACAGTGAGAAATGAGTTAATGCTTGCGGAAGTGTCTAGCACAATAACTGGCACGAAGCTTTCATAACAATAATACTTTCACTTCTAAAAAAAGATACGTGAGTGAGTTTTCCTACAATGATTATGCTTAATTCTTTTTCCCCAGGCTTTACTCAACAAAACCAACCGTGAAAACGGAGCCTACACAGCACGGTGTTATTTCTGCACCCACCGAGCACGGCTAGCCCTCTTGGCTTTGTCTCCGGCATCAGAAGCACTGCTGCGGGCACTGAAGGCCGTGGAACGGCAGAGCTTGGGAAGGCTCCGAGGGGGCATCAGAGCCTGGGTCCTGGTGCTCGGCCCCCCACTCGCTAGCGATGTGCCCTGGGTCACTTGCCAAGCCATAGGAACTGGCAGGCACCTCGGGCTGCCCCTGTGCCAGGCAGAGGTCTTGGCACCTTTCCAGTCCTCACTTTCCTGGCTTCAGTCTCCAACCCTTGAAAGAGCCTTGGGCACAGCCCTAGGGGGCCAGGTGAATCTCCAGGTGATGGGAGGAAAAGGGAGTTAAGTGGGCTGCAGGCTCCTTCCCACACCCCCCCCTCCCCGACCGAACAGCTCCGACCTAGCTCCCTGTGGGGTCGTGGAGGCCCACTCGCCCTCCGTTTGAGGGAGGAGTTTCCAACACTAAAACGACGGAAAACAACCGACGAAGCCCCACCAGCGGTCAGAAGCACCCGTCTTTTCCTCTGCACTCCCCGGCCATTTCGTAAAACTTCGGGGAACACTCATGTCCAGGTCTAGCTCCTCACGTGGTCGGCGACCGGCCAGTTGGTCTCTCTCCTGCCCCCGGGCGTCCCCTTTCTGTTTTCGGTGCCCTCCGAGAAGGACAAGCCATGTATTAAGCCCACGCTCCGGACGCAGGCGCTTGAGCGAACGTCTTCTCCCGCGGAGAGTCGAGCTTCTCTCCACCGTGAGCCGTTCACAGGGCGCGGGGCAGGGGAAGTCTCTGCGGGTGCGGAGAGATCTTGGAGTGCGAGGTCGTCAACACCTCGACAGGTCACCTAGCAGCCAGGTGGACAGCTCCTCTGACGAGGACGACGTGTCCCTCCAAGAATGGGGTGGCGAGTGTCCTGCAGGCCGGGTCGAGACGCGAGCGAGGTGCCCAACACTCCAGCGAAGCGTGGAACCAGAGCGGACAGAGCCTGAGAGTTCAGGCGAATGTAAAGGGACAGCACCTGCACCGCAGGAGCGTTCCCAGCCTTCGGCCGCACTCTCTGGGCCCTGGGGACAGCTCTGGGACCGCGCCCAGGGCACGGCTGAGGAAGCTGGAGGTGCAGCCCACTCACGGGACAGCCGGGGAGGCTGCGCAACCAGCTGTTGTTACTTCTCCATCACCCCCCGGGCTAGGGACTTCTAGCCTTAAGATTGGAGATGAATGCCTGTTTTTGTGTTATTTATTTATTTATTTTTCACATTTTCTCACACTCGATTCTTTATTTTACTTCACATTTTTTTATTGTTGTTCAGGTACAGTTTTCTGCCCTTCCCCCCCACCCCTCCCCTCCACCCCAGCCCTCCTCACCTCCCTCCCCTATTTCCACCCCTCTCCCGTTATTGTCCGTGTGTCCTTTGTAATTGTTCCTGCAAACCCTTCACCCTTTTCCCCTATAAGCCCCTCCGCTCTCCCCTCTGGTCACTGTCAGCCTGTTCTCAACATCAGTGTCTTCGGTTACATTTTGCTCGCTTGTTGGTTTTGTTGATCAGGTTCCTGCTAAAGGTGAGATCCTACCCTATACAACAGCATGGACGGAACTGGAAAGCATTATGCTAAGCGAAATAAGCCAGGCGGTGCATGCCTACTTTTAGACTACAGAGTCTGGTTCGGGCTAGGACCCCACACCCACCGAGATGCGGAGGGGGCATACCCTGGGAGGAGTGACGGAGCATGACGATGGAGACTCAGTGTCAACAGCCACCCCGACAGCCAAGAGTCAGTGGTCATTTTCTACGAGTCCTTGGGTTTCCCATGTGCCCCAAATTGCACTATTCTGGAGTAACACTAAAATAAAATGCTTATATGAAGATACGAAATACAAGACAGACTGATGCAGGTTCCTACACTGTTACCTACACGTTGGCTGTGTCCTGAGGGCTGGAGGGCTCTATTTTTTAAATCCTCATCCTAGGATATACTTATTGATGAGAGAGACAAAGAGGTGGGGGGGGGGTAGAGAGAGAGAGAGAGAGAGAGGGAGAGAGGAAAACATCAATCAGTTGCCTTCCATACACCCGCCCCCACCAGGGATCAACTCCGAAACCTAGGTATGTGCTCTGACTGGGGATCGAACCAGCAACCTTCTGGTGCACGGATGATGTTCCAATCAGACCACCCAGCCGGGGCTGTAGGCTCTATTTTTCTCCCCACAGGTGGCTGTGTCATCTGAATTCAGCCTTCCTCACCAATCTGACCCTCATTAAACCAGTGGGGGCTGCTGCCTTTTCTGGTCCCACTCAGGGAGGCGGATACCGAGCCAGCGGTACTCATCACGGCTGCAGATGCTCGTCGAAACATGAGAAAAAACATACACAGGGACAACCAAGTCCTGTGGGGAAACAGGGACGAAACAGCCACTCTCTCTGGGGGAGAGCGCCTTGGCCACCCTCCCTAGGGGAGAGCACCCGTTCTCCCGCCCGAGCAGGCTTTTATTAAAGACATCCCGATACAGTTTGTGAACTATGGTCTGACCAGGAAGATAAAACAAGTAGTTTTAACTTTGAAAGGGAGTGGCAGATCTCCTGCTGGGACTCTGAGATTTTGGGGTTTTACCATTTAAAAAGACTACAGGACCTAAAAGCTTAGTCTCGTTTCCTGCCCGTGCCTTCATATTCTCATTCGAGAGCATCCTCCAGCAAGCAGATCTCACAGGATCTTGCATATTCTATGTCCCAGGCCTGATGACCCCGGGGGTCCGCCGACTCTGGTCTGGACTGCACCGCCCCTGCTGTTTCCCCCAGGCCTGCGTCGGGCGGAGGAGACAAAGGCAGCCGGGAGACTTGGATTTCTCAAGGACTCAGGCTCTGACAAAGCCCAGGGGGCAGGGGTCGATGTCCATCACCCCTTCATTTCCACAGCCCCCTGAGTCCTTCCCTGAGGCCTCTTCATGATCATGCCTGTCTTAGGCGATTCCCCCTGTGGGAAATCTTACCCGTCATTGGCTAACTGATCAAGCATTGGGGGCCAGGCACAGAACAGGCAGCGTTCATGCCAGGGGAATAAGTTTTGTCTCCTTAGTGGCTCCTGGTTCTGAGGCCTCTTATGCAGCCTTAACCACGGGCGGTTACAGTTTTCCTGAGACCAGGCAGGGCAGACCTCAACAACTCTGAGTGACAATCCCTTAATTGTTGGGGAAGATGTGGTCCCATCTACCTAGAAGGAGGAGGGGCCATGCTTGTCCCAACCTGCACGGTGTGACTGGCCACAGCCTTGTTTTGTTACAACCTTGAGGGCCATACTGGCTCCAGCCAATGGTTCCTCGGCCCCCGGAGGGGTTGGGGTTACAGTTAAGTTCCGCAGCCCTCACCCATTTGGGGAAAAGCCAGTCTCTTGTGGACGGTGCTGTCAGCCCAGGTGGGGCGGGCTTTTCTGGGCCATGTAGGCAGGGTGGCCCCCAGTGGGGTGATGGTGAGCCCCCACGTGTCGCAGCCCTGTCAGCCACGGACACCGTAGCTCAAACGGCTCACCGGACTGGCTTTCAGCATCCTAAGGGGTACGACCCTGCCAGAGGTGCCCGTGAGCAGGTAAAACCATTGTAAATATCAGAAAAATCCAAGATAAATAAGTCGTGCTGAAAAAGAATGACAATTACATTATTAGTTGCACGGTTAACGGAAATGAACAACCTTTGATAACGTAGTCCTGATAGGGAGGGGGAAGAGTTTTTGTTCTTTTTCTTTCTTATTTAAGAAATTAAGCCCTGGCTGGCGTAGCTCAGTGGATTGAGCGCGGGCTGGGAACCAAAGTGTCCCAGGTTCGATTCCCAGCTAGGGTACATTCCTGGGTTGCAGGCCATAACCCCCAGCAACCGCACATTGATGTCTCTCTCTCTCTCTCTCTCTCTGTCTCTCTCTGTCTCTGTCTCTCCCCCTCCCTTCCCTCCCTAAAAATAAATAAATAAAATCTAAAAAAAAAAAAAAAAGAAATTAAACCATTTTTAAATTTATTGATTCTAGAGAGAGAGAGGAAGGGATTGAGGGGTGGGGAGAGAGGGGGAGAGGGAGGGAGGGGGAGGAGGGAGAGAGAGAGAGAGAGACCTTCACAATTATTGGTTGTTCTAGTAGGTGCCCTGACCGGGGATCGAACCTGCAACCTTGGTGCATCGGGATAAAGTTCCAACCAACTGAGCTACCGGGTCTGGGCTTTGTTCAGTTTCAAACAGCTGCTGAGGTGACACTTCACTTCTCGTAGAAATTTACCTTTGGTCTCCTTCAACTCGCTTTTTGTGAACTAGGTCATTATTCTTTGTGATGGCAACTGCGACCCGTGCTCGTGGCCCTTGCTTGCTACCCTGAGCCCAAATCTGAGGACCCTTACCAGAGCACATCACGCTCCGTGAAATAAGCCAGGCAGAGAGAGACAAACACCGTATGACGTCACTCCTGTGTGGAATCTAATTGCACACACTGGACTGACAAGCAAAACAGAGGCAGGCCCATAGATGGAGAGCAGATGACAGCCAGTGTGGGGGGAGGGGGAGGCCCGGCGGGAAGGGATCCAGCAAAACGCAGAAAGGACTCATGGGCCGGGACAACAGTGGGGTGACTGTGGGGGCAGGGAGGGGAGGTATAAGGGGACTCAATGGTAATGGAAATACATAAAAAATTAAACAAACAAACACATTTGAGGATCCTTGAATTCTCCTCGAGCATCTGGGCAATCTCCCTCTCCACGGCCATTCCCAGCTGCGGTCTCCGGTTGTCAGCCTGATTTCCGTCAAGGTGTCGTTTTCTCTTAGTCCTTCTACCAGGGCCGGGGTCCCGGTTCCGGCTGTGAAGTCGGACCCAATGTTCAGGCTTTTCAGGAGCTGGCTTCCTTTCGGCATCCCCGCACAGGGCTTGGGCGCGGGGCGGCCATGGTGCGTGGCGCCAGGCTGAACTTCTCCACGGGAGCCTTGGTCTCCAAAGCCTTCGGAACGCCTTCGGGGTCGGAACCGGAACCTTCTCCGTGTTGAGACTGGCGTCTTGGAGGCTGACACTGTTGGCTTTCCCCTGCCGCAACCCCACTTCCCCATTTGTGGGGTTCGGTGGTTGCTCAAATATCAGCTTGACCTCTCCGCGTCTGACCACATTTCCCACAGGCCCTCGGCCTCCTTTCTCGGGGGATGTTTCTTCGTCAAACTGTGGATTATTGAGCCAGCTGCGTGGTGGAGTTCAGTGTCGGAGGCCCTGGCTGGCCAAGGCATCTTCCAGTTCTGGATCGAGGCTCATTTTTTCTTCTTTACGAGTTTCTAAGGGCTTTTCTTTGGCAACAAAGATTCTCCCTTTCTTTTCTCCAGTGAAGGGCACGGGGGCCCCCCATCTTCCTGTTCCCAAACCCCCTCCTGCAGGTACATGAGGAGGGGCTGCTTCCTGTGCCTGATCTTTCTGCGGGAATCTGGTGGGGCACTCGGGGGGGTGGGGGGGAGGATCTAGGTCATCAGCAACATTTTCCAAGCACTTCGGTCCCTCTTCCGAGTTTCCCAGAAAGCCTGTCTCCATCGACGCTCTTGTATTTCTCCCGCTCTCTGACGAAGGTGTGCTACGGTTTCTCACACGCCTTTCTCACGGGCCGTGAACATTTAAACGGGCCAGATCCTGAGACCTCAAAATACCATCCTCGCGCCCGTCCCAGAGCCAGTGATGCGAGCTGTCCTGTCAGTCAGTCAGTCAGTCCATCAGCCCCAGGGTAGCCGGGCCCCTCGCGGGGGGCAGCGCTGGGCCGGGGGAGCATCCAGATTCCGAACCTCTTAAGCTTTGGCACCCCATCTCCCTGACTCTCCGGGAGCCGTCTTCACCCCGTTCCACACACATCAGCTCACTTCATCCTTGCCCAAGAAGAATCCCATGCTAACCACGGGGACCCGGGGCTTGGCATTGTTTGGAAGCTACTGGAGCTACGAGAGATTAAGGAAAAGAAATCGATTCATCTGGCCCGGGGTAGGGCCTGAGCACTAGGGATTTTCAGAAATTTCCAGGCGGTTTTTTACTGCACAGCCAAGGATGACATCTGCCGAATCAGATGATCAATGATGTTCCCAACTCTTAAAAATACACATGCGTATTTTTGTACACAAGTATATTTTTCCTGCCAGGGAAAGCTGGGGTCCCCCTGGCACCCCACTGGGGTCCCCTCTGTCTCACCACTCGCCATGCCTCCTAACTTCTCTGTGCCCTCATCGGTGAAACGGGAAATGGAACATTACTCACTTCATTCCCTTGTCCTAAGGGTTCAACTACCCCCCGTGACGCCTCCCCCCCGCCCCCCCCCCGCCCCCAACCTGACCTTGACTAATCATTGCTCACAAGGAAACTGTTTGCGATGAAAACGCATCTCTTTTCTGGAGGGGGGAAGGGTGTTCCTTCTGGATGCCTCGGGGGTTTGGGGATCACCAGACTGCGCTGCCTTCTGAGCACACGAGAGTGGTTACAAGTTAGCTCTGAAACCGCCCGCTTGCAGGGCAGGAGGGGAGCTTCCAGCACCGGCCGAAGGGAATCTGAGCAAACTCCATCACAGGGCGCGTCTGGCGCTCAGGGAAAGATGCCCTTCCCCTTGGGGCCACGGAGGCGGAACTTGCAGACGGCCCCTGCTACCTCCTACGCTGCCCGGAGCCGCCGTCTGGCGGCTTCTCTGAGCCCGCGCCGGGCTGTGAAGGGGATTCCGGGGCTCTCGCGCCTCCCCCCGACAGTTGGAGCGCACCGCGAGTCGCCGGGCACTGCGTGTCGCCCTCCCATGCCCGCCCCCCAACACCGCCGCCAGCCTCCTCACCTATCAGATTCAGTGTGCGCATCGCGCGCCGCTCCTCCCACGCGGGAGTGCCTTGCGGAGGTGCGGGCGGCGCTCCGCCTGACCCGGCTGCTGCGGGTCCCGCCGCTGCCCCGGCTCTGCAGGTCCCCCTGCGGCTCTGAGCTCGCTGCAGCTGCGGCTGCAGCCGGGCTGGACCGCCGAGCCGTGCGGGACGCATGGTGAGGGCCAGGGGCGCGGGGGCGCGCACACGGGGGCCAAAGGCTGTGCCGGCGCCAGGGCGCAGGGGCCTCTGGGGGGATACGGCCACGCGGGGACGCGGGGACGCGGGGGACGCAGGAGGTAGGGGCGTGCACGCCAACTGCGGAGAGGGCACAGGGCAGCACCAGCCCGGCGCGGGCTCCAGAGGAGGTGCGGGCTCGGGCGCTCGGAGCGCTCGGGGGGCGCTCAGGGGGTGGGGCGCGGAGGGCAAGAGGACACGGGGGTCCGGTGCTCGCCCTGGAGGTGCGGACGCGGAAACTCGGGCAGTCTCGGTGAACCAGGGGTGGCGCTGGCCGGAGCGCTTTGGGCCGCGGAGCACCCCGTACTGCGGGTTTGAGGTACTGTTATTTTTACATTAAGGAAAGTAAAATGGTTACAGGCCAAATTTGATCAAACTTGGTCTACCAGTGTTCCTTTTTTTTTTTTTTCATTTACATTTTTTTGGGGCGGGGTGAAAACATTCCAGTTCTACTCAGGAAATTTCAGTTATACAGCGTTGTCGTGTGTGTTCCCCTGCGCCCCCCGGGAGCCTCAGAACCACTGCTTGTTTTCCCAGCCCCAGGCCCCAGCTACGACTTCTATACTCTGTTTCTGTGTGTTTGACTTTTTAAAAAATCCTCACCCCGAGGACATTTTTTTCGTTGCTTCCAGAGAGAGAGGATGGGAGAGAGAGAAACTTCCATGTGACCCATTGGTGGCCTCTGGGTCCCACCGGGACCTGAGATGGAATCGGCAACCTAGGTACGTGCCCTGACCTGGAATTGAACCGAAACCTTTTGGTTATAGGGTGAAGCTCCAACCAACTGAGCCCCACGGCCAGGGCTTTTTGATTTTTTTCTATTTTCTATTTTTTATTTTTTAAAATTCCACATGGAAGCGATACTATGGAGTACTTGTCTTCGTATGGATGGCTGGCTCATTTCACTTAGCGTGTTGCCCTCTGGGTTCATCCGTAGTGTCACAATGGGCAAGGTTTCCTTCTTTTTTAAGGACGAGTAATAGTCCATTGTAGGTACACACAGCATTTTCTTGATCTGTCCATGCATTCATTCACAGCCAGTTAGGTTGTTTCTGTACCTTGGCTGTTCTGGAAAAAAAAAAAGGTTGCAAGTGAACAGGAAGTGCAGGAATCTCTTTGAGACAATATTTCATTTTCTTTGAATTATTTACCCAGAAGTGGGGTGGTCAGATACACCTAAGGCAGTTCTATTTTTAACTTCTTGAGGAACCTGTATGCGGTTGCCCACTGCGGCTGCACAAATTCACCTTCCCATCAGGAGTGCAGGAGGGCTCCCTTGCCTGCACGCCCTCCCCAGCGTTTGCTATTTCTTGCCTCTTTGACAGGCATCCTGATAGGTGTGCACTGATAGTTCATGTTTTATTTGTGTCTCCCTGCTGGCGAGGGCCGCTGAGCATCTTTTCATGTACCTGTCGGTCATTGGCATGTGTCCTCTGGGAAAATGTCGTTCAGGTCCTTCCCCCATTTTCATTGGATTATTTATGCAGTTCTGGCTCTTGATGTCTTTCTTGATGAAGTGTTACCTTGTCACTGCGCCCAGGAGGCAGTTCTGTGACTCTGTGGGCACCGTGCCAGCGTGCGATTAGGGACTGGACATCTCACGGTTAAGATGGACAACCTAATCTGAAAACACTTGTCCCCTCTTCGGTTCCCTGCTGGCTGCGGGGGCTGCGGGGAGGCTGACAGGCAGGGTGGCGAAGGGACGTCTCCACGTTGAGAAGTGGCAGCAGGGTTTCGACTTCGTGGGGGGGACCAGAAGGGAGTCCCTTTGGGTCATTGCTGCATGCAGCGAAGTACCTTCAGAGTTCGTTAACATTTTTGACAACGTCTGTACCAGCTGTGTGCGCATGTGTGAGACAGCGAGTGTGTGTGTGTGTGTATGTGTGTGAAATATACCCAGTCAGTGTTGCCTCTGACTTTTTTCAAAGTCCTCTTTCTGTTTCACTTCTTATTTGGTTTAGGTTTCTGACTTCCTGGGGATAAGTATAGCTCTCAGTAACAGAAAACCCTTTCAAACCTGCGGTAGTCAGGTGTCGTAAAAGCTCCTGGACTCTCTTCACGTTAGCATGACAGTCTTTAAAAATAATTACCTGTTGTAAATAATGGACATCACCTCCCATCCCTGCATTTCTCTCAGTTAACTGTCTCTGCCCTTGTTTGCTGAGACGGAGGAGGAGAATCCAAGGAAGATGGAGATCTGGGGAAGGGTCAGGTCCCGGGGAGTGCTGGGGGCGGGGCGGGGCTGCTGCACTCCGCGCTCCACGGGCAGGAGACTCCTAGACCCGCAGGGGTGGGGGACCGCGTGCGGATTCTGCCCATCCTCACCAGCAATGCCATGTTTCAGCGAAGCGATAGAGTCTTGTACACGCCCACCAGTCGTTACGGCACTTCTTCTTAAACTGGTCCCTGTCATATGCAGATTGTTGCAGGGGGAGGACGCGCGACGCCTTCCCTCTGGTGAAATAAGTCAGAGCAAGACAAATGCTGGGTGATCTCCTTTATATGTAGGATCTAACAAAACATTTCAAAACTGAACTCACAGATGCAGAGAAAAGGTTGGTGGTTGCCAGTGATGGGGTGGGGCATGGGCAAAACAGGTGCAAGGGGTCAGAAGGTGCAAACTTCCAGCTGTAGGAACAGTAAGTTCTGGGGATATGATGTGCAGCCTGGTAAAAACTTATCTATTTCTTTCTTTCTTTCTTTCTTTCTTTCTCTGCATTCTGTTAAGACCTGTTTTCTATCTCCTTTTGTGACAGGTCATAGCTGAGCAGTAGCCATTCTTAGGCAGGAGCTGACCAGCAGCCGTTCCCAGATAAGCAGTTATCTCAAGGTCGTAGGCTAATCCCTGCTTTTAGCAGCTGCACTCCTTCCCCTCCTCCTTCTGCCTGTGTAACAAGCATATAAGGAAACTCCAGCCTGAGCTCAAGGCCCAGAATTTGGATTTTTTTTTTATCTCTTCTGGGTCTGCGTGCATGAATAAACCCCACTTCGCAAACTCCCAGGCTGTCCGAGTCGTCTTTTCCGTAACATGTTGGTTCCCTGGCCGGGAAGCGACTCCCATGAGCGGGCTGTTGTCCCCGGTGAAGGCGGGCGGCCTTGGGATGGCTGGTGGGGCCCTGAGGTGATAAGGAGGTGCGAGAACGCCCCGGTGATTTCAGGTCCTGAACATCCCGGGTTCCGCAGGCTCGGCCCCCAGACCGCCCTTTGACCAGGGCTGGCCGGGTGCGGACTGGTGGAATCTGGGAAGTGCACCCATCTGGTAAGTGCCCCGGGGACCAGGAGCCCGAAACCCAGGCCCACTCTTGGAGTGGAAGGAGGGACTGATCACCCCTCCGGCCGGAAGGCCCAGGCAGGGCTCCCGCAGTTCGGGGGGCCCAGGCAGGGCCCCCACAGTTTGGGCGGGTGGGAATGTAATAAACTCGGTGTGTTTGTGTGCATGGCTGTGTTTGTTGCTCCACGGGTGGAAGCCTGCGGAGCGTGAGTGAGCCCTAACCTGCAGTTCCTCCGTCTGTCACACGGCACAACGGCTGGGAGTTTAACGTGAACCCTACACGGGCAGCCTTAGCTGGGACGGAACCTCGGTGCCCCAAGAGGGGCGAGGCCAGGCGGGCGACCTGAGAGTCCCTTCCCTTGTCTGTCAGCGCCGACCGGGAGAATTCATCATGGGGGGGTGGGGGGGCGGTCCTGCCACAGTACTGGATTGCATGTATGTTGGAGATCGGACAGCAAGCTGAGTGGGTGCGCCGCCATTTTGGGGTGGAGTGTGCATGGGCATCGCCATCTTGGATGACGTGGCATGCATGGGTGCTGCCATCTTGGATGACGGTCACGCGAGAGCGCTGCCATCTTGGAACTGGGCAAGGTGCCAGGCTAAAGGTTCTCTTCCGATCATGGGCTGTGTGCTGCTGCTGTGTGGGCACCGCACCAGTCAGGTTCTCTGTGTAACTGGTTCTGATAGGAATGGCTCTGGTTCCGAAGGTCATGAACTGAGGGCCAAGGGTGACTGTCTGATATATAGGATGTTTGCAAGGTCTGAGCTTCAGAAAGCTGCAGGATGTCCCTGCAAATCTAGGGACTTTTAGTGGAAGGTACCTGCAGTGCCAGGGACTTTCGGCTGCCACATGCTGAGTTTAAGTACAGTCCTTCCCAGAGTGGGAAAGGAACCAGGATTAAAAGAGAATGATGGTTAAATCTGGATGAGTAAAATTATGTATAAAGGATGTGAAAGTTTCAAACCTGGAGTAAAGGAAACCTCAACTATTTGTTTTCTGGTTTCGTGGGAAAAGAGCAAGTTTCTCACATTGGTTTTGTTTCTGATCAGAAACATTCTGTATTGTAAGACCTAGGAAAGGTCGCCTGTAACCGGTCGGGGAGAATGCCTTTGCCACTCGGGACTCAGGAAGGGTCATTTGGGGCTGATGAGTGCTTCAGCCAGAGGCAAAGGGGCCATGTCTCTGCCAAGAGACCGGGCCTGAAGGAGCATGTCTCTGCAAGGCACTGATGGACACATTGGTGCAAGAGAATGCCCCTACCTGTGTATCGTTCTGGAACTCTGTGTTTTGGATTTTGCTCTGTATCTGCTCTAAAGATGAAATTGAGGATTCCAGGGAAGGTTGAAACTTCACACTCTGTAGGAAAGTAAATAAAAAATAAAATATATTTAAATGAAGAAAGTCTGTGGGAAACTGCAAAAATAAATGGAAAAGTAAAAGTTTTAGGAAGAAATTATGTGGTGTTAGTTAATAGTAGAAGGTAAAAGGCATGGAGATGCAATCTTGGTGGATAGCAGAAGCTGTATGAAAGAAAGAATAGAGGGTTTGTGAGTGTTGCAGAATGTCTGGAAGTGAAGGTTTTGAGAAGCCTGGTGGATATCAGAAGGGAAAGGATTTTCCTTCACGCTTTGTATTTTTCTCCCTACCAGATCCCTCCAGAATTTGGCATTCTGAGGGAGTGAGTGAAGACATAAGGGTTCTTTGCAGGAAACCAATAAGACCAGTCGTTAGTAGTGGTTTTGTTAACCAAGACTTTGACTGGAATGTCACGCCTGAAGGAGGCATGTATGGGTTCTGGTTGTCACCAGAAAGCCCTGAGGAACTGGGATTGACTTGTGAAGCTAGCGTATGCCCATGAGAAAAGCCTGGTACTTTGGTTAATTGTGCGGTTCATGGCAGTCTTTCCAGAGAAGGAACGAAGGTTGCTTTCCTGAAAGATGGCCAAAAAGGAACCTGTAAGCACAATGGAAGCCTCAAGGATTTGAGTGAAACAACTGGTACAGGCGAAGCCAGATGGCGGATGTGTGGCTCTGCTTCTGTGCCCCAAAGGGGGGGGGTGGACTGAGAAGTCAATCTAAAGGTTCCCTGTGTGAGTTCCAGCAAAGCAGACTTAAAGATCATAAGTGATCCAGGCTGCTCTTGGTGTGTTTATGCAAACGAACAGTCAAAATGAAAAGTAGAACTCAAAGTAGTCCCTTTAATAACAGTGAGGGTGATCTTAAGGAGAAAAATTATGGTTCAAGGGAAATCACAATGCTCAGTATTGGACACCAGAATGGTGCAGCTAACTGTCTTGAAAGTTTCTTTTCATTTGGAAGTTGAAACTGTTTTTGTAATATCATCAAAGATGTACAATTTACAGGTATGGAGGACCTGTGAAATTGCCATTGCTAAATGTTATTGCAGGAAGGACCTTGCAATTGAAAGTCTTCCCAAAAGACAGTCTCAGAGGCACAGAGACTGGTTTGGGGATTGTTGTGTAAATTAACCTGTGTGTTCTTCTGTTTTCATAGGGCATATGCCTATGACTTCATTACCAGAGAGTAATTGGTTGAATGAGTGAGTGAATATAAACCTCGCTTAAAGAGCCCATCTTTATCATCGCCCCCTGAGACTCAACGGTTTGGCTGAACTGAGTGGTTGGGTTGGTGAAGGGGTTTGGGCGATCTGTGGGCTTCACTTTAGAACTGATTTTCCCTTTTCTGTCTTGATGGCTTGGACAGGAAGGGTTCAGGTATCTGAAAGGAGGGAAATCCTAATATATTCCCCTCAGCCCCGAGTGAAGTACAGTGGGCCACAAGAGTTTTGGATAGTGTAGCATGCCTTGTACACCTTCCTCCAGATAAGCCATTCTTTACTTAAGTTCCTGCCTTTGTCATTTAGTGGTTATGATTTAATTGTGCCTTCCAACTCTTTCCAAATCTGTCACCTCCAAAGTATGACCAGGATGCCAATGGTCCAGTAATGCCAGCCTTTGGACACCAAGCCTGCGACTTCCTGGTGACAGCCAACTGACCAGGATTCTGTAAGGTCCTTCCCCTTACAGGGAGGACTCCCTCCGTGATGCACACACCCCCTCCCCCCCTTCAGGGCACCCCTGACCCACGGGTAGGTAGGACAACATCCATTACCAGCCAGAAGTAGTTACAAGAAGATAAGACCTTTGTCCATTGTCCTTTAAAAGAATTTAAAGTGGGTGTATATCTGAAATGAGAGATTGTTACAGGGTGCAACCAAGAGAGGGGACCCCAAATGGGCATTTAAAATAGGGTCCAGAACTTAAGGTGTCCAGGAGATTTTAAGATGTCTTCACCCCTTCCCTCACAGGTGTGAGTTGGGGGAGGGACACACAGAGCAAGACCATGCAGGGCTGTTTTGTACAGCAACAGCTTTGCAGCTAACCCATGGCGTAGTCATTTAACATGCCTGTAGCCTTCGGCTGGTCACTTGGATATGCTGAATAGCTGTGGCCATGCTCTGGGCCAGGGAGATAAAAAAAAGACTCCCCCTGCCCAAGATGTGACTGGGAGGCAGGTCCCCCAAGTTACAGCACCTGCATGGCAGCTCGGAGAGGATTGGCTCCATAACATGGGGCCACACCTGCCCAGACCCATGATGGCAGCCGGACGGGAGTGGGTATCGGCCAGTCCAGGATCTGCAGGCTGTCAACAAAGCAGCCGTCACCCTCCACCGGTCATCCCGAACCCGTACACCCTCCTGAGCCAGCTTCCCCCAACAGCAACGTGGTTCACCTGCCTTGATCTGAAGGATGCCTTCTCCTGCATTCCTGTGGCACCTTCCAGCCAACCCATTTTTGCCTTCGAATGGAAAGATCCATGCACAGCAGTCAAGACTCAGTTGACCTGGACTAAACTGCCCCAGGGGTTTAAGAACTCCCCAACTCTATTTGGGGAAGCCCTAGCAGGAGACCTGAAGCCCCTCGCTAAGGGGGGACAGACCTGACAATTCTGCAGTACACGGACGACCTCCTCGTGGGGGCCCCATCCCAGGAACAGTGCCGGGAGGGAACGCACATGCTGCTGAAGCACCTGGCTGAATTAAGGAAAGAACACCAGAAGCACATCCTGAACACACTCCTACCCTTCATGTCGAGTTGCAGAGGGCACATGCTGTGTATCTGAAGTGCCCCCACAGCCGTCCGCGCAGTCCTCTGTCATGGCCCTTCTCGGTGCTCCGTCGGGTGCACCTGCCCCAGCAGCCTACGAGCTCCCTCAGGGTTCTGGTGCGTCGCCCAGCGCAGCACTCAGCAACCAGGCTTGTCGGGAGTACTCACGGCATGATCAGGGGCGCGGATGGAAAATAGAACCTTAGCTAAATTCTACCAGGAAACTGGACTGCCCTGGACAGACTTGCTGCCGCTAGCATTGCCCAGGCTGCAGGAGTCACCCCTCGGATCCACTACAGCCGAGCCAAAATAGCAGCAGATCCTGAGGACCTGAGGACTAGGCCTGCACCTAGAATACCCACGCTGAGGCTCCGGAGGACGCCAGCCAGTAAAGAAGACACCAAGGAATGGACCATTGTTCCGCAAGGTACCTGACTTTGATTGGCACCTTCGCAGGAGCATTGGGAATCGGACTAGTGACTGTGACCCCTGCGGAATGGAATCCCCACAGAGCGGATCACCCGAGGAATAGTTGATCTCTGTTTGGTCTCTGCATGTGGGTTTGTTGTATGCTTCGCTGAACAAATGCGGCCCCTGTCTCAGCCCCAGCCTGCAAATGTAATACCCCCCCCGGGCATAGGATTATGCTCAGCGGTAGAGTGGTCTCTTACTGTCTCCCAGGGTCAGCTTTCAGCTCCTCCACTGACATGCCATCAGGGTGTGTTCAGCCACAGCGATCCCTCTGCACTTGGGGAGGGAAGGTACACCGGACTGGAGTGATATTCAGGACCATTGGATACCAGACCCGGAGGTGTCAGGCGTATGGGGCCCTGCATCCTCCGGACCTTGGTCCAACACGGGGCCACAGTGACTCTTAGGGCAGCTGCCACCGTGCTAGCCCTCCAGCGGTACCAACACCAGTATCAGCAGTTGCAACCCTCCCAAGGACCTCAGCCATATAGCCAGGTATACAGTGGTGCTAAAGGGATAAAAACACCTTATAGCATCAAAGTGGGGATTGTGACAGGACATAGCTGAGCAGTAGCCATTCTTAGGCAGGAGCTGACCAGCAGCCGTTCCCAGATAAGCAGTTATCTCAAGGACGTAGGCTGATCCCCACTTTTAGCAGCTGCACTCCTTCCCGTCCTCCTTCTGCCAGTGTAACAAGCATATAAGGAAACTCCAGCTTGAGCTCAAGGCCCAGAATTTGGATTTTTTTTTTATCTCCTCTGGGTCCGCATGCGCGAATAAACCCCACTTCGCAAACTCCCAGGCCGTCTGAGTCGTCTTTTCCATAACACTTTTATTTTTTTCCCCTTTTTGCAATTAAAAAAATTTCTTTTTTTGCGTACAGTTCGCATTCAAGATTCTTTTGTGTTGATTTCCATTGCATAGTCTAGGGGTTAGACGATCGTACACTCCAGGTTCCAAGTCAGTTCACCTCACGCAGGTTCTTGGTTGGGCAAGTCAGAGAATGAGGAAGCCGGGATAGGCGCAGCGAGGATCTCACTGTGAGGTCCCCTGACACTGAGCTCCTGGACACGCAGCCCCGAGCGTAAAGCCACCTCACTAAGCTGTCGCCTCAGCAAACTTCCCGGGACAGTGTTGTGCTTGCAAAGCTTTCTCCCGACATCGGGCCCCCTTTCTTTGGGAGGGTCTCTAAGCAGGGACTTTGAATAAACGAGGACCACCGCTCACGTCTGATTTTGTGGGACCCTGTACACCTGGCCAGGCTTCCTCGCGTGGGCGACAGTCTTCGGCCTTCTGTCAGGGGACGGGGCGGTGCGCAGAAGGAGACGGACCTCCTTCCGTGGTCAGGCGCTCGGGCCGGCTCAGCCCAGTCCTGGGGGCGTCCAGGCTCCATCCCTCCTCCCTGGGCGTGCAGTTGGCCCTGGGCTCCAAGCCAGGCATCGGGGTCCCAGAGGTCTTAAGATTTTATTTTCTCAGGTACCATAAACATTTATTTTCTCATAGGTCAAGTCCATTACTGATTCAGGATACTTTTTTTTTTTAACCCTCCCCTGAGGGCGTGTCTTTCCATTGCTTTTTAGGGTGAGAGAGAGAAACATCGATGCAAGAGAGAAGCATTGGCTGGCTGCCTCCCATACGCACCTGGCCTGGGGATCGAACCCGAAACCCAGGTATGTGCCGCGACTGTGAATCGAACCCGCAGCGTTTCAGTTTGGGGTCAGTGCTCTCTGAGCAGCTGAGCCACACTGGCCAGGGCCGATGCAGGATACTTTTGAAGCCAGCTGACCTTCAACTGTTGAGTATTCATTTCATGATATTTTGATTATATGACATGTTTATATCAGCATGTGCTTACACAGGCTCAGCAATGAGCTAGAACGTACGTAGAGCACCTGCAATTCGATCCCTCAGCGTTATCCCCTGCAGCTCCCGTTTCACTGGCCACAAAAAGTCACATGACCGTGCCTGATGTCAGAAGTTTAGGGAAGCGCAACCCTCACACTTGCCAGGAAGGCACACAGAACCAAAATATCTGATACAATTGTGTGATCATTTGGACTGTTTGATCGGATACAGTATTGTTTGTAAATAAGAATAGCTTAGTTTTCTCTCTTCCAATTCTTGTGTCTCATTTTTGGGAGGTCTTGCATTGGCTAGGGCCTCTAGGATAATGTTTAATAACAGCAGTGATAACAGACATATTCATCTTGATCTTAATAGGAATTCTGTTAGTTTCACTCTTAAGTATAATTATATTAGGTGTTTGATGAATACCCTTTGTCAAATTTAGAACGTTCCCTTTATTATGAATTAGTGCTAAATTGTATTGATTCTTTTTTATTGTTGTATCTTCTGAGAAAACCATGTGATTTTTTTCCCTCCTTAAACTTATTGCTAGAGTATATTAATAAAGAGCTGATGTATTATTTAGGAACTTCCCATTTGTTCGAAAGGTATTGTTTATGATTTTCTTTCCTTTTACTATCCCTGCCTGAAGTTCAGAATTTTTTCTGTTCTTTTAGAACAGCTTGTACGAAAGGTAGATTTTTTTTGTCCCTCTAACAGTCAGTAAAGTTTAACCTCTGTATCTTTTTGTATTATTGTGTTTTCGGGTGCGGTCAGGTAGAGTTTTGATTAGAGACATCATGTCTTTGTTCAGATTCTGGTTGTTTCGTGAACTTTGTTACTTGTGAATTTTTGAAAAGCAATTTCATCTAAGTTTGGAATTTATTGACTAAAGTTGTTCATAATCTGTTATAATTAAATTTTTTTCACTGTGGTTGTGGACCCTTTTAATTTTTAATATGGTTTATTTGTGCCACACTTTTGGTTAAATTATGCTAGCATTTTATTAGTTTTTCTAATAAACAATTTTTGAGTATGTAGAGGTCATTTTTGTTTTATCTTCTATTTTGTTTTTTTTCTCTTTTTCTTTGCTACTCACATCCTCATTTCTTTCCTTTCTGCCTTGTAAGTGTTCCCTTATTATAAATTATTCTTTTTTGATCCATAAATTTATTCCTAAGTAATTTTTAGTTTCATTCCACATGTTTGATAGCTTCATTAGTATTTGGATCTTCCTTAATCCATAATTATTTCATGTATATATTTAAAAGTTTCAAAACATTTTTCTTCATTATGTTTTTATGTTAAGTTTTAGTTCCTATAAATGGTGCGTGTGCAATCAAAAAGAATGTTTATTTGCTATTTCTCTCCATATTTTTTCTTTACATATTTATTAAATGAAATGTATTAATTTTGATCAAATCACTATTATTACTATATGTTTTGGTTTGTTTGTGTTATACTTTCTGTGAGAAATGTGTAAAAATACACTTTACCTTTGGAGTGCTGTCAGTTTTGTGTTACGTGTTTTGAGGTGATGCGGAAGGCTTACAGGTTCATCAAGGCTGTGTCCTATGATACGGCGAATTGCTGTGTCATATTGGTGGTCTTGGTTTTAATTCTCTTCTTTTTAAAAAATTATTTAAAAATTAATTTACTAATTAATTAAATCTTCGCCCAAGGACATACTTACCGGTATTTTAGAGAGAGGGAAAGGGAGGGAGAAGGAGTGGGGGAGAACCACTGAAGTGAGAGAGAAACATGGATTGGTCGAATCGGAAACCTAGGCATGTGCCCTGACTGGGAATTGAACCCTCAATCTTTCGGATTGTGGAATGATGCTCCTGCTGTGCCGCACTGGCCAGGGCTTGGACCCTCTCTGGTCTCACACAGCTGCACTGGCCATCTGCCCCTGTCCCTCCCCTGCTGTTTGCAGGTGTCTTTCCCACCTGTCTTCGTCCCTTTACTTTGGGAGTGTCACTTGAACCTGAATATAAATGGATTGTTTTTTGCTGACTTGACAAATTCTGTTTTTAAATAACTGAGTTTAATCCATTTATAAGAAGTATGATTTCTGAGGTACTTGGACTTAATTCTATTATCTGTGTTTTTATCAACATTTTTTTCTTTTTAGTTCTCTGAATTTTTTTTGTCTCCTGTTGAATTGATAGTTTGTTATGTTCCCATTTTCTCTTTTTGCTGGTTTGCAAGCTACAAACTTTATTTTCATTCTTTTAATGATTATCCTCAATTTTGAACATGCACTTTAACCATATATAATTTAAAGTTTTTTATTTTATCATTTTCTCTCTCATGACAAGGACCTTAGCACACCTTAATAATCAAACAGTCATTCTCTTTATCTTGTAACGGTTGCCTAGCGTTCGGATTTAACTTTCAAACATTAAGTATTACTTATTTCGCACTTGTTATTCCATCTGGTAAAGCGGTGGTGCTCTTTCAGGACAATGAACACTGATCATGCTAAATGCCACGTGAGAGGTTAAACTTTAGAGATGAGTTAGGAGGTGAGAAGGGAATTTTTCTTTTTTTTTTCCCTTTCTTAAAACAATCTATTTTATTGATTGTGCTATTATAGTTGTCCCATTGTTATCTCCCTCTGCCCCCCCGACCTGTTACCCCCCTCTTATCATCATTCCCCCACTTGAGTTCATGTTCATGGGTCGTACATGTTAAGTTCTTTGGCTTCTCCATGTCTTATACTATTTTTAGCCTCCCCCCGTCTATTGTGTACCTGCCCTTTATGCTGCTTATTCCCTGTACCTTTTCCCCCATTCTCCCTCTTCCCCCTCCCTGCCGATGTGATCTCTCTTTCTGTGGATATGTTCCTGTTCTAATTGCTTAGTTCATTTTTTTGTAAGGTTCGGTTGTTGATAGTTGTGAGTTTGTTGTCATTTTACTGTTCATATTTTTTATCTTCTTTTTCTTAGATGAGAAACCTCAACCCCCCATAGGTTTTTCCAGTCAGAGGTGTTGGGACTTTATTTCCCTGTACTGGAAACTTGGGTTTGAGCAGTCTGTCTCGTTTCCCCAGCTGTTCCTCCTGGTTTATCTGCACACGGATGTGGGACCGCCCAGTCCTCTAGCCACCGCCTTGCCATGCATCCCCTCTGCCCTGGCTGCCCATCTCCGCCCCTCCTGCCAGTCTGGGTGGATGTTTCTTCTTTAACTCCTTGGTTGTTAGACTTCCATACAGTCCGGTTTTCTGTCAGTCGTGGTTGTTTTTTGTCTTTAAATTTGTTGTCGTCCTCCGTTTGGTTGTGCGAGGAGGCAGTAGTATCTACATACGCCTCCATCTTGGCTGGAAGTCACTTAGAAGGGAATTTTTCGTGTGGTTGGTTCCCAGCCATTGAGATTCACAAAGCAGGCTGGCTCTCACTCTCCTGACGACTCAGCCATAACCACGCGCAGTCAGCATTTATGTTTCATTTCATTAGCCTGTGGGGTGCATTTCTCAGAAAGTGTTCTAGAATCAGAGACATCCGGATAACCCTGCCCACCAATCTTCTTTTTGAGATTCGCTGTGCACATTAACTTGGTAAGTTTCCAAAGAGCCGTGCCATAAGGACGCCTGTTTCATTTTGTTTCATCCAGTGGTTCCCCAGCGTGCAACCCCACCCCTCTCCCATACCGCACCCACTGCCCCCAACCCCCAAGCACATCCGGGGCCTCTTGGTGCCCGGTGGGGTGCAGTGTTGGGAAATTGGACTCCACTGCCAACAAGCACTCCACATTCCCTTTAGCTCTGATCTTGGCTTCCCTTCAACCCTTGATTCTTTTCTTTCTTTTTTTTTTTTTAATAAATAGTTTTATCAGAGTATAATATCAATATCAAATATTTTACCCATAAACTTTACAATAAAATGAAACCCAAGTTCTGTCTTGTTATTGTGGTGCAGTACTTAATCTACTTAAATCGAACGGACCATTTGAGCCACAATTCCATGGTGTTCAGTCTGTTCACAATGTTGTCAACCGTCCCCTCTCCAGTTGCAGGATATTTTCATCACTGCAGAAGGCATCCTTGTCCCCACGATCAGGCAGCTCTCCCAACAGTCCTTCAGCCCCTGGCACCCACCGTCTACTTTCTGTCCCTGTGAACTTGACCACGCTAGGTATCTCGTGTAAGCGGAATCGCACGGCGTTCGTCTTTCTGTGTCTGGGGCGTTCGCTTCACTTAGCACGATGCGCCCAGAGTTCATCTGTGTTGTGGCGTTTGTCAGCATGTTCTTCCTTTTTAAAACTAAATGATACTCCACGTGTGTATACATTATCTGTGTGTAAACACACTTTGTTCATCCATTCATCTGTTGACGGGCCCTTGGGGTTGCTTCCAGCCTTTTGGCTACGGTGACGAACGCTGCTAGGAACGTAGGTGTACAAATATTTGAGTCCCTGCTGTCATTTCTCTTGGGTTTATACTCAGAAGTAGAGTTACTGGATTGTGCTGAAATTGTTTTTGAGGAATTGCCATACCATTTTCCACAGTACTGCACGATTTTGCATTCCCACCAGCAATGCACGGGGTGAATTCCAATTTCTCTACATACTTGCCAACACTTGTTAATAAAAAATTTTTTTTATAATAGCCATCCTAGTAGGTGCGAAGTCGTATCTCATTGTGGTTTTGATTTGCATTTCCCTAATGATTAGTGACGATGAGCATCTTTTCATGAATTTATTGGCCCTCTGAAAGTCTTCCGTGGAGACATGTCTATTCATGTCCTTTGCCCTTTTCTAAAAATCAGGTTGTTTGCTGTTTGCTGCTGGTGAACGCCCCCCCCACCCCCACCCCTTGTTAACAGGTAAGGTACTCGTACTGTCATGGACTTGAGTTCTGGGGGAGATGTTGACTGGCATTTCTTTCTTCTCTCTTTTCTTGTTTCCATCGCAGTTCTTCACCAGCCATTGCTCATTCATCTCCTGGTTTGTCTTGTCCTCAGGGCTTGACTGAACAGCCCTATTCTCCCCACCCCTGCCCACATCCCATTTTTTTTAATGCAACAGCTGTTTACTGAGTACCTGCCTCCTTGCTCCAAATGGGACGCGAGGCTAGACCCCCAGGTTACGTAAATGAATGGCAGTCCCTGACGGCACAGAGCTCATCGTCCAGGTGGGGAGTCAGCGCCCCAGCAGCTGTGACAGTGGGCTGTGGGAGGCCGGGGAAGAGAGGGGTGGTCGGTTCTGGGGAGGACAGGATGGGAGAAGCCTGCCCAGAAGTGGTGGTGTCTGAGCGGGGTTCCAAGGGATGTAGAGGAGCTCTCCAGCGGCCACGTGTCATGGTTTGGATCCTGGTCTCTTTAGCTGTTGGTTCCGTGTATGGGACGTTTCAAGCTGACCGCCCTGATGGCCTTCTTTACCTTTCCAAAAGACTGCCACTGGCTCTCGGGGGTTAGCCCCAGTTCCTGCACCGAAGCTGCCTTCCGGAAGCCTGAGAGCTTCGGGCTCCCCAGTTTTCTGTGGGGTTGACACTGATGAGGACCCCTGCCTTCTTTTGGGACCCTCCTCTGCGGCTCTGGGGGACGGGGGGGGCTGGTGAGCAGTGGGGTTTAGGACTGTGGACCCATGAGTGCTTTTCCAGGCTGTGGATGCTGCCTTTGACCTCTAACTCCCTCTAGGTCCCAGGCTAGTGATTCCACTGTGCGGGTGGGGGGGGGGGGTCTCCTTAAACACGGAGAACGTTAGCGCCCCCTCCTGGATATGGTGACAACGAATGAGCACCCACATCAAAAGTGCTTGGCACCGTCGCTGGAGCACAGGAAGGGTGGGTGTTAGCCATTGTTGGGACGTTAGTGTGGTTTTTCTCTGTTGTGTCCACTGCATCCCTTTTCATTTCCCCTCCTGGCTCTTGCCATCTAACTTCTACGCTTTGTTCTTCATCGTTCTGTTCCTAGATGTTGCCTCACTGTTGCCACTTCACGGTCCCCCTTTGTGCAGGCAGATTCTAACTAGGTGACCTCTGGACATTTTAGGAGGGGTCCCCCCCCCCCCACCTCTTTGCACACAGCTGTGTTGCCCGGACTTATTTTTTGGAGAACGTTTTGACCCTGGTCAGTCCCTCCATGTCAGCCTGCTCTCTCACCAGATTCTGCCCTGTCAGTCCCACTCTAAGTCTGGAAGAATTTGACCTTTCAGCAATTGCTAAGAATCGCATTAGTTTGAAGATGAAATCACAAGCGTCACCCTGCACACTTGTGAGTGGACCTCACGGGGCCATGTCGAGTGACTGTGTCCTGAGCACACGTCCGAAGGGATTGCAGGGCCTTACAGATCAAGCAAACTAACATCGCAGAAGTCTTAGGGATGATTTTGAGTACTGCCTGAGAGCTTATTAGTTCTGGAGTAGTACCACGAAGTACTTAATTTGATTTCACAAAAACTTCAGGAGGTCTTTTGCATTATTTTCTCATTTCAAAAGTTTTCCATTTCTCCTTTATAGAGGGAACTGTCTTAAGAAGTTAAATAGGCCCAGAGTCTCATGACCAACAAGCGGCAGACTTAAGGTCTGACCCGGTTCTATTGGGTTCCAGACACAGAACTCTCAGCATCTTGGTTGTCTTCTATATGTAAAACCAGCAGTTCTCATGTCCGTTTCTCGTTGTATTGTTTTCTTCCCACTTTCTGTATTGGGTGTGTTAGAGCTTAGCCCATTTGAAAGAGAGAGAAAATGCACATATTTATCAGTAGTATTTTGTTTTAATGTTTGGTAAATATAATCCTGCTTCTCATTTTATTATTCCTGCTCTTTTCTATAATTTTTGTTTGTAAAACCTTTGAGAACTTAGTTCTTTGCTTTCTCTCCTTTAATAATGAAAATACTTAAGGCTATGCATTTGCCTCTAGAAGCAGCTTTGAACACGTCGTGAAAAGTTCTATCTAGTGTTATGATCTGTTTTGTTTTATAAGTAGTCTCTTATTGCACATTTAATTTCTACGTTGACTTCCTAGTTAATTTTCTTTATTTCTAAGTGGTTGGGATTTTTGATGATCTTGATCAAAATTAATGTTAATTCCTAGTTTTATTGCTTTATGACCAGGATGATGGCTTTTTGTTTTCCTCTTAAATCTGTGGACAGTTACACTGCTATTCTGAAGCGTATGCAGTTATAATAACGGGAAATGCTGGTTTAAAATGAAAATGATGAGGGTTTGAAAGTGGTGCTTAGAAGCCACTTATTTTAGTCTGACTTTGAGTTCTTGTTTCTTCAATTTATATGTTTTGTTCTTTTTATTGTTACAATATATATCCTTAATCAAATTCTTAGGGCACATTGCCAGTTTTAGTTTTTTTAAGAGGAAAATGGTCCCAGCCTGTTCTGTGACAACTGGCACTAAAAGTGAGGAAATGAAGAGCTGTCGTTACGTGGATCAGTAGGGCTCTTTAACAAACCCGCCAGTGCCCAACCTTTTTAATGAGCTTTTAAGAAGTGTCATGTTTTTCACTGTGAATCATTTCACCTTGAAATCCGTGGTTTTCCTGCCAAAGTTGTCTTTTGTGAAAGCTGTGCACTTTGAGGCAGACTAGGAGCGGAGTAAGACAGTGAGCACGGAGCAGAGTCCACAGCAAACCCAAGTGGGGGAGAGGGGGTTTTCCGTGAATTCTCCCTGTGCCCGCTGCAGCCACACTGGCCGACGTCCCCACGGCAGTGCCTCATGACGTGATGACTTGGGCGTTGGTGACCTAGGGCAGTGAAATTCCTCTTGCACACGTTCGTGGCTCGCCCCGTGGACTCGTGAGAAACAGTCAAAGACACGGGAGGTGACTGTCCTCTGGCTGGGACACGTTGTTTGCGTGTTAGCATTCTCTTCTTCTATTTCAGGGAAGGTGGTTTCCGCAGACTCACTGGAAAGCCGTGGCTGCCTCGAGGTGGCCAGAGGAGAGGGCCCAGCCCCTGGGAGGGAGGTAAGGCCAGCGGAAACACCGAACCCAGGAGGGGACACCGCTGAGTGGAAATAGCTCCCCGGTGGTTCCCCCACTCTTAACGCAACCATTTGCCTGCCCTTTGATAACTTTTTCTGCCCGTCGAGTTTTCTCCAAGCAAAAATGAAGATCTAGTATGGGAAGATTTTTTTTCCATATGTGGGGAAAAAACTTCCCTTTCAGGTGATTCATGGTGAGAGGAGGAAGCCCGCGGTGGTGGAACTGAGTGCGGCCTCGCCGTGGGTGCGGTTCCGTCCACTGCTGCTGTTGTCTGCGTCTCTTAGCAAAGCGCACCACGGACACCTTGCAAATTATTCGTTCAAGAACTACTCCGAGGGATTTTATTCATTGATTCACTTCGTAAATGTATAAGGGTAGCGCTACCATAACAAGGCGCCCCATACCGAGGGGCTGTAAAAACAGAAATGTATCACCTCCCAGCTCCGGAAGCTGGGTGTCCAAGGTCAGGGCGCGGGCAGGGCTGGTGCTGAGGTTGACAGAGCGGCTGCCCCGCCTCTCCCCCAGCTTCCGTGGTTTGAGGTCCGTCATTGGTGCCTTGGCCTGTAGAAGCATCACCCTGATCTCTGCCTTCGTCTTCACGTAGTGTTCTGTGTACGAGTGTCTGCGTCCAGATTTTTTCTTTTTTATGACCTCCCCTTGACTCGTTACAACTGCAGTGACCCTGTTGTGAACGGGGGCCACATTCTGAGGTCCTGGGGTGAGGGCTTCAGCTTAGGGATTTAGGGGAACACGATTTAACTCATAACAGTAGATATTTACGCACCCAGGAAGTGTTTACTGAGCGTTGTTCACTATGCGAAAAGTATGGTACGAGGCATTGAGATTTAAATAAGTATTTCCTGTCCCAAGCCACTTGCGTCTAAGGAGGAGAGACATGTATAAACAAACCACTGGAATCCAGTAGCATCCTGGTGAAGGCATGTACAGGAAATTGTGGTACCGAAAGGGGAAATGGTTAAGTCTGCTGGTCAGGGGCAGAGCTCGGAATGGGTCTGCAGGGGTTGAGAGGAGTTTCTGGGTGGAACACTGTCCTTGGACTGGAAGGGCCGCCTGGAGGCCTGAAACACCATGGGCGCGCTCATGGCACCTCCAGCCAGCGGTGGCAGGAGAGTCGGGTGCATGGGGGAGGTGATGGGTGGCCACTGGAAAGGTTTAATCGTTGGAGTGATGCTGTCGGACTTGTGCTTTTGAACAGCTCTGGTGACTGGTGACGGACAACGTGGGGGCTGGCGGGCCGGTGCTCGAGTCTGGGGCCTGCGAGACGAAGCAGTGGCAGTGAATGGGCAGAAGTCTGGCGCTCATGCCGCGGACTCTGAAGCTCTTCAGCCTGAAGGGAGGGGTGGGAGTGGAGAGGTCTCGGGGGCGTGGGGCTCGAGTTTGGGTTGGGAGCGAGTTACAAAGTGCGGGAGGACGACCTGGGTTGGCGGGTGGTTTTGTGCGCCCTCGCGGCAGTGGGTGAGGGCGTGCCAGTGAGAAGAGAGGTCAGAGGCACGCCTCCCTGAGTTCTAGGGGCGGGACAAGGAAGAAGAGCCAGCAGAAGAGAAGCAGAGTGGAAAAGCCAGCAGGCAGGAGAGGAAACAGATGCATGCACCAGGCGGGAAGAAAGCCTGGGCAGACACACCCACCCGCCCAGGCAGGGCCCGGGAGGTCAAGTCTGCATAAAGCCGGTGTGCCTGTGGGTCAGTGTCGACATGGTATTCTTTCTTCTTCTCCCTTTTTAAAAGATTTTATTTATTTATTGAGAGAGGAGAAGGGAGGGAGAAAGAAAGGGAGAGAAGCATGGATCGGTTGCCTCCCATACACACCCTGTATGGGGGCCGAACACGCCACCCAGGCAGGTGCCGTGACCGGGAATCAAACCGGCGACCTTTCGCTTTGTGGGACGGCATTCAACCAACTAAGCCACGCTGGTCAGGGCCGACATTTTGTCTTTCAGAATCTTATCTGGCATATATATATGTGTGTGTATTGTCTGTTTGATACCCAAAAGGCAACTGGAATCTTTGCTAAAAAACAACACCCAAGACAGTTTTCTTCTGTCAGTCTTGTTGATACCCAACAAGAATGTACATTCTCTCCACACTCCGTAGCTGCCACCTTCCAAGCTCCCCTGCCCCTTTCCCTTAGCTCTCCAAAGTCTCTGCGGTTCAGCCTCTCTCGCTCGCCCTTTCTCTCATCCCAGCACCGCTGCTCGCCTCTGCTGGCTTTGTTTTATTCTCCTCCCAGTAACTCTGGGAGGAGTCCAGAATTCCCCAGTCTTCCCTCATCCGTTACCGTAGTTTCACGCAACAGGCAAGCTGGTAAAGGCAGGATTTGGGGTGTGTTGGGGGGGGGGAGAAGAGGGCTGTGAGCATTCATTCCTAGGTCAGTTCTTCCCCGACCCAGCGCAGGCGGTGGGTCCCCTTTGGCAGAGCCATTTCGGAGAAACCGTGGCAGCGGCCACGGCAGGACAGTGGGAGCACAGGCTGTTTGTTGCACAAGATCCATGTGGAAGGGAGCGAAGACTCGAGGCTGAGCCGGCGTTTGGTGCTTTGAACATTTGTTTGGAGTGAGTTTTTGTTGGGCTGTCATGCATAACGCAGGAGCCTACCTAGGCAGTGGCTGTCACCTTAGCAGGAAAACCAACACCGTTTGCATTGCTCATTGTCAATATGTGTGGTCATGACCGCAGACAGAGCCACCAGGCCTGGGTCCCAGGATATGGACATTTTCTACCTGAGCACGATGACGGGGACGGAATTATGAATGTGGATATGCTGTGGGGCTTGTCGATACAGGGAAAGAGCGTCCTTTGTTTTGTGGTCATAGACTCTACCCAGCTGATTCATCTTAGATTGTTTATTCAACAAATATTTGTGTGTCTTCCGTGATTTCCTTCCCGCAGTGCTGGGCCGTGGGGTCCCTGGGGCGCGTGGGGACGAAGCGAGGCAGATACAGCATTCTTTTCTTCCCATGCACATTGATTCTTGACCCAGAGATTCCTGATGGGCAGTGACTGCGGGACTCCTTGCAGAAGGCTGAGCGGTGTTTGGTCTGGGAGCCGAGGAGAGGCTGCCGTGGTTTATCTATGGGGGGAGGAGGCTGATGTGGATGGGCGGCCCCATCTCCTGCACGGGGGCCGCGAGGCTCCCCCGTGACTGGCTGTCTTGCTCCGGGACCCCCCGCTAATAAGAGAACTTTAAGGTAGGCGTGACTCAGCATTACTGGTCACGACTGCAGTGGGGTGCCGCCACGTTCAGTGGTTTAGGAGAAGTTCAGTTTAAACTAGCGAAATGGTGGTTAGGTGTAGTAACATCCACTGTTCCTGCTCCTGCGTCTCAGAAGCACCTGGGAAGTGCAGGATGGCGAGCAGACGGGCTGTGGGAGTGCCCTGGGGGGAGGCCTGCGCTCGGGTCCTGGGACAGGCCGGTGAGCCGGGACAGGTGGAAGAGGGAAACCGAGGCAGACAGTTAAATAAACCAAGCAGTCGAATCCCAAAATCCTGTCTCCCCTAACCGAGGACTCAAGAATAAATGATTGGCACTTTTCCTCCCCACCCAGAGGGAGAATAGCTGATATTGCCCTGCTCAGGGAGATAGCAGAAATCCAATTCGCATCGTTTATGCCAGCCCCACCCAAGGATGATGAAGTCGGGGCAGCACAAAGCTGATGAACATCCTGTTGTGGTCTCCCTCTAAGAGCTCCCCTAACCTGTCAGCCTTTTTTTTTTTCATTTTTTAAAAGATTTTATTGATTTATTTTTAGAGAGGGAAGAGAGGGAGAAGGAGAGAGAGAGAGAAACATCAATGTGCGGTTGCTCGGGGCCATGGCCTGCAACCCAGGGATGTGCCCTGGCTGGGAATTGAACCTGCGATGCTTTGGTTTGCAGCCCGAGCTCAATCCACTGGGCTACGCCAGCCAGGGCTTAACCTCCCAGCCTTTAAAAGCCCTTAAGACGAAGGACCTAGGGCAGGGTCCCTCTGGGGCATGCCCACACCTTTCTTCCCCGTTTCTTTCTCCCTAAGTGCTCAGGGTCCCCACGTGACTTGGGGAGCAGTGGGGAGCAGTGGGGAGCAGAGGCTCATCCTGGCTGACCCCCTGAGCCCGCCCTCAAAGGCTTTTGTTCTCCGACTTCCGGGGGAGCAGACAGCAGCCCCGCCTTCGTTCACTCCCCTCACGGTGAACCTCAGTGAGCCAGCCCTGCCCAAGCTCTCTCCTGTTGCTTTTGCAACCCTAAGCCCTTCCTTGTCTCACTGTCCCAGCTGTCATAAACGTACTCTCAAAGCCGCCTGGACTCCTGCTGTGACACTGACATCTTTCCTGCGCGAAGCCAAGAACCCGCACTCCGCAGGCTGGCCCGAGGCAGACCCGCTCCGGACCCGGTCCCTGTCCAGTAATAATCCGGGTAAGAATATTCGTAACCAGCACAATACTCACACGCAGATGGCTTGTTGAGATTTGTTTCTAGAGTGTCATGTAGACATTGGCTTGCTTAAGAAAACGGTAAAGGTTTTTGCCCGCTCCTCGTTGCTGATCCTCTTCAGCCGTGGGCTGTTTCACTGTTCCTGGCTCACGTCTGTACGGGAACGTCAGCTCGAGCGGCCTTGAAGCTTCAGTGGGGACTCTTGGCAACTCCGTAGGTCCGTGTTGAAATGTTACAAAGGGGGCCTCAGCCCTCCCCCGTCGGCCGGTTTCTTGGCCGGCTGTCACGGCCTCCACATTGGGTTCCGGAATGGCTTCAGGCCGGGCCAAGTGTTCTGGACGCAGCGGGCAGAGGTCGTGAGGTTTCGCTCCGCTTCTGCGAGAGGAACAGCTCCAAGCGCCTTCCCTAGTCCTGTGTTCTCGGTAGAATCTGCCCCTTCCCTGAGGACGAGAGCAAGTCACGACAGGCCGGAGGAAGCTGTGTGATCGCCCCGTAGGGAAAACAACAGAATTGACAGCTGAGAAAGGGGTGCATCGCGTCGAGGTAGAAATCACCCATCCGTGACAGGTGACAGGAGGCCCCACCGGGACAGAAGAATGTCCAGCCTTGCTTCCTGCAGTGAAACGGAGGGCATTCTCAAATGGCCCGCAAGCCAGAGAACGTTCTCGTAGAAGATAAATGATGACGATTGCAGTTACCCACGGCAGTCTGGGGGGTGGGCCTGCCTGTGCGGACCCAGGTGTGTGGACTCAGCTTTTTGCTCGTTGGTGGGGCTTTGTGGTCCCCTTCTGTCAGGGCTGGGAGACCCCCGGGCAGAGGGCGTTTTCCCACGAGAAGCGGTGGGCGTTGAGCGCGGTCTCTGTGTGCCCTGGAGGGCAAAGGCATGCGAGGCGGGAGGGCCCGCAGGGGTGTAGCTGCTTCTGAGTCACCGGCCTTGTGGTGTTGACACACCTGTGCACTCGAAGTCTGTGCCCGGACAGCTGTGCTTTGTGTTGGGCATGCACTCGTGTTTGAGCGAAGGTGATTTTCCTTCCTCTTCCTTGGCCCGGGTCCTGGGACCAACGGGAAGTGCTGGAATTAACACTCTGTGCGCACAGGTAGTTTCCCGTCTCTCTCCGCCGCACAGGTTTTCGCTCCCCTCACGGGGGAGCGGTCGACTTGAGTTTCTGAGTGCTCTCCATAGTTGACTTGAGTTTCTGAACGCTCTCAGCCTCCTGCTCACTGTGAACGGTGGGCGGAACTTTTGCGATTGTGATATTACTTCCGCTTTCATTGAAATAAGCCAGGTTCTCTTGCTTCTGGGAAATAGCTAGAGTCTAATGAAATGTACCTACAGCAAAAGGTCCCAAATGCCCTGAAAAATTTCACAGAGCGAGTCCATCCCGGGGCCGTGCTGTACAAAGCGAGCGCTTGTTCTCCTGCAGGAAGCGCACCCGGTGGCACAGACGCACGATTCAGCTTTGGGAGACGTGGGCATCGCTTGCGGTCCATGCGGGACTTCCCTGTGGGCTTCTGTGGGCCAGATGCTGCGCAAATACTACAGCGGGGGAAAAAACACAGAAAGGGCTCTGTCCTTCTGCTGGCATTCACCAGTGGGAAAGGGGGACAGCACTCCGAGGCTGGCCCAAAGAAATAACAAAATCTGATCCCATTAGTGAAATCGATAAAATGCCACCCAGTGGGTGCCATGGGTAACAAATACAGGACATTGCCCTGGAGGGTTAACAGGAGAAAGACTTATGCGTTCTCAAGAGAAACCGGAGTGTGCCTGGAGGGTTAGGCTGGAGCTCGGGGAGCGGAGGTGCACGGGGCAGAAGGGGAAGGAGGCGTGAGGGACGTGGGCACAGGGCGGAGACTGGGTCTCTCCCGTGAGCTGGGAGGGAACAAGTGTGGCCCGAGGGTGGGGTGGGGGCGGGGCGGGGCGGGGAGGTCAGCTGGCACGGGGAGGGCAGGACGCAGCTGATTTGTAAGGAGCTTGGTGGATGGGTCGGTTGCCATCTTTTTTTTTCTTTTTTTTTTTTCCTTAAGTCCTCACCCGAGGATATGTTTACTGATTTACCCTCAATAAAGAGGGAGAGAGCCCAATGTGCTGGGAGCCTGAGCTCCAGCTTCCAGCTCCCACAGCTGAGAGGAGGTGGACGTCAGGTGTCCTGCGGCATTTTGCCAGGGCCGCCCCGAGCTGCCTGAGATGCCGGTCCCCGAACCGCCTCCCTCAGGCTCTGCAGTGACCGGTTCTGAGGCCGGCGGTCATTGGCACGAACCCCTGGACTCCGTCTGCGCAGTCACTGGGTTTGATGGGAGATGCCGTACGCAAAGCAAGCGGGGGCTTCTCCGCTGGATCGCGGAGGGGGGTGAGGGGCCCCATCGGACCCCGGGCTCACGGGCCTCTGAAGCCTGGAGAAGGCTTGAGGACCCCCTGCTGTCCTCAGAAGAGGTCCAGCTCCTCACGTGCCCTGTAAGGCCCCCGTGCTGAGCCCACCCTGCCTGACCTCCAGCCCCGCCGCTGAGCTTTCCCGTCTCACAGGACCTTGTTTCCGGAGCCCGCCAGGCCCCTCCGGGCTTGCTGCCCCTGCCCGTGGGCCTTCCCAGGGCAGCTGTCCTGAGCGCCCCCAGGCGGGACCCCCGCTCTCTCCTCTGTCTGTCAGAGAAAAAGCAGCTGGCTGGACAGGGGAGAATGTGCCCAAACGGGTTTGGCTCAGAAATGGTTGCAATGTGGGGAGGCGAGGTCCGGTGGGGCTGGGTGGCGCTCCAATGGCAGCACGGGCAGCAGAGCTTCCCAGCCAGGGGCAGGGCGGCCTCCGTGGGAGGGAGTGACGAGGGGGGGCATCCCGGCGACTCCGCAGGGTTCTCGCCGAAGGCGGGCCAGGCCGGGCAGACACCAAACCCGGAGGGTGGGGAGTTGCATCAGGTAACGAGGGCGGGGGTCCTGGCTCAGCCCACTCAGCAGGGTTCCTGCTAAAACTGGGCGATGCACAGACGGACACGGAGGTCCAGAGGCTGAGCTCTTGTCGAGAAGGGGGTTCAGAGAGATCCCCCCGGTCAGGCCCGCTCGCCTCCTAGCTGGTCGTGTGTCTAGTGGCCGCCCTGCTTGTCCTGGGGGCTGTGACCCCTCAAGGGTTCGTTTTTTCTTGTTGTTGAACCCTGGGCCCTGGAGCGCTGCCTGCCACACTCAGGTGAAGCTTTCTTTTTCTTTTTTTTTACATTGAATTTTACTGGGGTGACATTGGTTAATAAAATTGTATGGGTTTCAGGTATACAAGTCTATCGCACATCCTTTGTCCATTGTTTTGTGTGGTCGCCACCCCAAGTCAGGCCATCACCATTTATCGCCTTTGACCATCTACCCCCGCCCCCTGCCCTCGGGCAGTCACTGCACTGTTGTCTGTGCCCGCGAGTCTTGTCTCTTCTTCTCTCTCTCTCTCTCTCTCTCTCTCTTTTTGCTTAAATCCCTCTCAGATGAGGTTTTCTGAGGCCGTGGAAGAGCCTGGGGTGAGAGCCTGTCCAGCAGGGTGTATTCTGTCCTGAGCCGGACGGCCTCAGGGGACAGGCACAGAGTGCTCCCGAGGCCCTGCTGGGGCGGCGGGGGGGGGGGGGGGGGCACTTCCTGGTGACATTTCCCGCAGCCGCTGCCAGCCTGGAAGCTGAGGGATGAATGAGATTTTTGTTCCCCGCTCTCGGCTGAGCTGAGGACGTGACTCGAAAGGCCGAGACAGAAACCATTCCTCGCAGGGGTTGGGGCACGTGAGTTTTCCTTCTCGCCAGGTGCCCCCTAAACACCTCTGCTTGCAACCTGCCCTCCCCCGCCCTTGCCTGGGCGGCGACCCACAGCGTCCAGGGCAGCTGGGGTGACCGGCCATATCCAAGAGGGCACTCCCAGCGGGGCCCCCGTGGGGCTGCCCCAGGGAGCCTCGGGAGAGGGTAAGACATTTCTCAAGTGGGGGAGGGGTCGAAATGGAGTGGACGGTTTGTTTTGTTAAGGAGGAACATTTGAAACATTGTCAGCACGGTTACCATTTTTTTTCATAAAATTACAAAAAAAAATCTTTTACCAAAAAGAGTGGTAAAAGCGCGTTGTTCACAGTGTCCCAAGTCCCACTCTGCCTGACCCCCGCCCGGACTCGCAGGCCCGAGCTCAGCCCCGGCTCTGTCCGAAGGGCAGGTCAGGGAGAAACAACGACGACAGCCACAGACCTCAGGGCGACAGAAAACGCGGGGGGACGACCCCGCCCACTGCCTCGGGTGCCCACAGGGCTGTTGCCTTCCTGCCCCTCGAGCTGCCGCCACCCTCGCCAGTTTTTAAATGTGAGAGTCAGGCGTGTGCGCCTGGGGAAGACCCCAAATGCCGACCAGGAGCGATCCCCCGGGGTCTGGCACCTTAGATGGGGAAACAATTACTTTCTTATTTTCGTGACCTGAAATGTAGTGCTTCTTCCATCATGATTCTGGGCCCTGGAGCGGTTTCCAGGGACTGCCCAGTGCCACACACGGAGGGGCTTAGACAGCCGGTACTTATCGTCTCCCCGTGCTGGAGACTGGAAGTCCAAAACCCAGGGGCTGGCAGGGCTGGCTCCTTCTGAGGCTGTGAGGGAGAGTCTGTCCCCCCCTCTCCCCAGCTTCTGGTGGTTGCTGGCCATCTTCGGGTTCCTTGGCTTGTAGAAGCAGCACCCCGATCAGTGACATTGTCACATGACATTCTTCCTGTGTGTGTGTGTGTGTGTGTGTGTGTGTGTGCGTGTGTGGCTGCATCTAGATTTCCCCTTTTGACTAAGACACCAGTCATAAACGGATTAGGACCCACCCTAATGACCTCGTCGTACCTGGGTCAATTTCTGATCTCCAAATAAGGGGGCATTTTGAGGTCCTGGGGGTTGGGACTCCGGCCTATGAATCTGGGGGGCAGACAATTCAGCCCATAACAGGCACTGAACCCACGTAGCGGTAGAGTCTGTGCCTCTGCCTCCAAAAGAAGTCACTGGTACTTTCACGTCCTAGTGTAGTGGTGGGTGTTTCCAAACTCAGACAGAGCTCTGCTGCCTTCCCCGTGAACACAGTGATTTGGCGCGGAGCTGGGAGTCGTTGGTAGAGACAGCACTGAAGAAGTGCGTGCACCGTGGCACAGAACATCGCTCCGGCGTGCTTTAAACACATTCTGATAAGTTTATTTCAATGTAATTGATTTCCTTTGTAGTCCTGAGTATTTTGTTCTATGAATCTTATTAAATAAAGATCCATGGTATATGAGGCCTGTCTGGAAAAAGTCCAGCCGTTGTTACTCTAACGAGAATCGTTTGGGTGACATCGATGTAACCTGGCAGCCAAGGAGAACAGACTGGAATGTGCATGCGTGAACAATGACGACTTCACTGTGCCAGTCAGTGGGGGTGGTAGAGATGCTGTTGAGTGAGCCTGTGCACTGTGTGGCCGTCTCATTCAAAATGACTGAGAGTGGAGCAACAAGTCTGCATCCAAAGGCCACTCACTGTCCTTTCTGGTGGCCCCCGGCTGTGTTCTCTCCCCAGGGGCCCTGACGCCTCTGCAGGCGTGGCCGGGCACGTGGGCCGCCAGTCAGGGCTGAGGCTGTCAGAGCAACTTGCAGACCACCCTCCCTGCTGCCTGGGTTTGGGTCATCCTGCGGACAGAACACTCCACTGGTCTGTGACCGGGAGCGTGTGGGCAGGGTGCTCTAGCAAGGGGGGACCGAGTCGACATGACCGAGTGCCACCTGTGCTGTTCAAGGGCGCACTCTGCCCTGGCTGGTCGGCTCCTTTGGCTGGAGCATCGTCCGTACACCGAAAGGTTGTGGGTTTGATCCCCGGTCAGGGCCCATACCTGTGTTGCAGCTTCGATCCTTGGTCGGGGTACGAGGCAACCTACTGATGTTTCCCACATCCCACATCCTGTTTCTCTCTCCCCACTCCTTTCTCTTTACAATCAACGAACATCTTTTGGTGAGGATTAAAAACAAAGGGCACACTCTGGAAAGAAACCATGACAGAAATAATGACAGCCCAGCACCCAGGGCCTTCTGACCCTCTTGTGAAGGAGGCATTGTCACCCCCGTCGGAGACGAGGACACAGGCCTGGCACGTTGGCGGACCTTGTGCCAAGTTACACCACCACTGTGGCCTGGCCGCCTGTGACCAGAGCCTCTACTTCCCACACCCCCGTCTCCCCGTCCCAGTGGCCCGTCCGAAGTCCACGGCAGGGGGGGCCCCCCCACCCCGCTTTTTATTTCTGCTCTGCAGCACCGTTAGCTGATTCCCAAAGGAAAACGGAGTCGGTGCTGAGTCAACAGTTAATAGAGTCTCTTCATGTCACGTGGCCATTTCTTTTCCTCCGGGCCCCTCTGTCCTCTCGGGTAGGGCGGCGTTTCGGAGACACGGGCGCTGAGTTGAGGGTGGATGGGTTCCTTCTCCATGGTGAGTTCTCGGAGCGTCAGCCACCCTTTGGTCGTGGAGAAGGCGGATGGATGGTGGCAGGAGAAACGGGACAGGGAGTGACGTACATCTCTGCACAGCGCTCCGAGGGCCGCTCATACCGCACCTTGGGCCAGCAAGGATGCTCGGGCACCTGCGTCGTGTTATTTTTGTCAGCAGGTGAACCGGGTAGTGGCGTTTGTCTCCGTTGTCCTCGTTTTGCAGGTGACAAGAGTGAGGCTGGGTGAGGCTGTGACGTCCTTCCAAGGCTAGGAAGGCCGGTGGTGGGGCGGCGCGCCAGCGACCAGTGAGGCTCAGTAGGCGAAGAGCTGCTTATGAGGCGAGAGTGATTCGAATGACGCTATTCTTTTTGCTGCTGTTGTTGTTGTTTTCGTAGAGTGGTTCCTGAGAAAGCGTGCCGTCATTTTCAGCAAGCTAACCAAGCCAGAACCTGAGAGCACGGCACAGCCTGAGAGCACAGCACAGCCTGTGCTGGCGACGGATCGGAACGAATTTCCTCTTGGAGTCTTCCCTGTGCCTTAGCTGTCAAACCAGTGGCTCATCTCACCCAGGAGAATGTGAGTTCTTTGCTTTCTTTTCTTTTTTTTTTTTTTTAAGATTTACCTATTTATTTATTTTTAGAGAGGGAAGGGAGGGAGATAGAGGGAGAGAGAGAAACATCAATGTGCGGTTGCTGGGGGTTATAGCCTGCAACCCAAGCATGTACCCTGACTGGGAATCGAACCTGCGACGCTTTGGTTCGCAGCCCGCACTCAATCCACTGAGCTACGCCAGCCAGGGCTAGTTATTTGCTTTCTTAACGTTCTGACGTTCACACGAGTCATCCCGCGTTTGCTGAGAACAGACAGAGGTGGATGGGTGTGAGACGGCGGACGCGGGTGATTTGAAGAAATAACCTGGGACAATAAGATAACAAACCGCCACGAGCAGGGGCGGAATCCGAGGCAGCCATACAAGCCAGGGAGCTGGTCTTCTCCTTTCTGGGAGGGACGGAACGGCGCTCGGTTCCGTCGGAGAAGAACGCAGGTGGTCCGCACGCTCAGAACTAGAGCGCGCGGCTGCCAGCCTGGTCAGGGCTCCCGCTGGGCGTTACTGTAGACTTAGAGAAGAGCACAGCTGGAAGGAGCTAGTGAGAGAGGTGGCTGCATGTCCTCCTAGAAGGGAACGGCGAAGGGGGTGCTGGCCCTGAAGCCGGGGCCAGCGTCTGTTCCCTGTGGTCCTGATCGTAGAGCGTGGAGTGAACCACCCCGACGGTCACCCTTGCCTAACCGTTGGACCACGGCATCTGGTCTGTGCGCAGGGAGCCCCCAGGGTTGCTGAGACGCCAGCCACGAAACCCGGGTCTCTTCCTCCATCCCAGCCTCCCGGGATACAGCTCCTGTGCCCCCCCTCCCCTGCGTCTGAGGTGTAACCATTCGGTTTTGCTCCTTTCAGATGGCTTCTGCGAAGATGAGGTGGATGTACATTTCCCTTGTGGCCCTGGGAGCCCTCTGTTTGTATTTCAGCATGTACGACCTGTCGGTCTTCAGGGGCCAGCTGTTTGTTTTCAAGCGGGACGGCGGGAAGTTCCTCCAGCTCCCGGACGCCGACTGCCAGCAGGAGCCTCCCTTCCTCCTGCTGCTGGTGACCTCGTCGCCCGAGCAGGAGTTCGCGCGCCTGGCCATCCGGAGCACGTGGGGCCGGGAGACGGTCGTGCGGGGAAGGCGGGTGAAAACACTGTTCCTCCTGGGGACCAGTGCCAGGAAGGACGTAGCGGAGGCGGTGGCCCGGGAGAGCAGGCAGCATCGCGACGTCATCCAGAAAGACTTCATGGACGTGTACTTCAACTTGACCCTGAAGACCATGATGGGCATCGAGTGGGTCCACCACTTCTGCCCGCAGGCGGCGTTCGTGATGAAGACGGACTCTGACATGTTCATCAACGTCCACTACCTGACCGAGCTGCTGCTGAGGAAGAACAGGACGACCCGGTTCTTCACCGGCTACTTGAAGATGCACGAGCACCCGATCCGGCAGAGGCGCAGCAAGTGGTTCGTCAGCAGGTACGAGTACCCGTGGGACAGGTACCCGCCCTTCTGCTCCGGCACGGCCTACGTGTTCTCCGGCGACGTGGCGAGCCGGGTGTACAACGTTTCGGAGAGCATCCCCTTCCTGAAGCTGGAAGACGTCTTCGTGGGGCTCTGCCTCAAGAAACTGGACATCGGCCTGGAGGAGCTTCACTCGCGGCAGACCTTCTTCCCCGGCGGGCTGAGCTTTTCCACGTGCCGCTTCCGGAAGGTCGTGGCCTGCCACTTCGTCGGGCCCCAGAAGATGCTGCTCTACTGGCGCGCTCTGGAGAGCTCCCGCGGGGAGGAGTGTCCGGCTGAGTGAGGGGGCCCGGCGGCGCGCCTGGACGCGCCTCTGACAGTCGGCGGTGGTGGTTCTCCAAAGATCTTGGGATGGCGTTGCTGCAGATTGTCAGGGGACAGGATGGAAGGAAGGAGGGGGAGGGGAGAAGGGGGGGAGGGGAGGAAGGAGGGGGAGGGGAGGAAGGACGGGGGAGGGTGACGTTGTGCAGTGTTCCAAATCTGAACTAGGACGAAAGCTCAGATGAAACCACTGGTCAGTTTCGACTTAGTGCCCCAGGCAGCAACAGGCCCCACCTCTTGAGCACCCCACCATCGCGCCAGGTGTGGGACGCACACCCGTGCTTTCTCATTTCGGGGGCCAGCATCCACGTGGGGTGGGGGCGTCATCATTCTCGTTGGACACAGGAGGCAGCGGCAGCTTTGGGAGGTACAGGAACTTGTCCCCGGGCTCCCAGCCGACAAAGGTCAGAGCAGGGAGGGACATCGGGGGCTGTTAGGCCCCGGTGGGTGCCCGTGAGCGAGAATGGCCAGCCGTGAGGAGGCTCCGAGCGCAGCCTTGCTGCTGGCGCCGCTCAGGCCACGAGGGGCGTCCCTGCTCCTCAGCTCCCAGTGCCGTGCTCTTCCTCGCTGCTGAGACTGGGGTGCACGCACGGGCGCCCGGCTGCCTTCTTTCCTGCCATGGATGTTGGGGGGGTGGGCACGGAGTCCCTGGGCGCAGGGTGCTCAGCTCCTCCCAGGAGATAGCCTACCACGGCTGCAGCTCGGTTCCCAACCAACCCGTTTTTATACATTTTGCCCAGAAATCACTGCACAGCCTGGCCCTTTCCTTGTGTGGACTTGTTGGCACACTGCTGACCTCCCCAGGAGCATGGCGTCTCCTCCGAGCCACCTCCGGCCTCCCGTCTGTCCGCTCCAGACGCCCTGGGCTGTGCGTTAGGTCTCCGAGTTCACAGGGGAGGGCAGTGCGGCGCAGAGCTTGGTCCGGGAGGTATTCTGGGAGCTCTTCCGGGACTTCAGGTGGACGTAGGTGAAGACACTTTCCAGGTCCCCCCGGACACTGGTCGCCGCACGGAGCCCTGTTCCAGTGAGCGGTCTTCACCTGTGTCTGCTGCTCCAGCCTGACCCCAGTGTCATCTTTGCATTTCTCCTGTGGCCAAGACACAGCTGAGTCCTGCGGGGTGGAGTTCGGCCTTCCAAGTCCTCCCAGGCGACGTGTGAGCCTGTTGTGCAGGGTTGTGAGAAAACAGGGCACTCCTTCCCCAGGGCCTTGGCCCATCCGGCCCCTGTCACGTGACATGCAGGTCATCTGGCTGCTGCTCGTAGGGACGGATGGTTCTTAGCGTTTACTTTATTGGACTTGACTTGGCCAGCACTCGCGGCAAAGGCCTCACGTGGCTGCGTAACAGATGCGTGTTGGACCGAGCTCTGACCTGCACTCGGGAAGAGACACGCGCTGCACGCTGGCCGCGGCCGCGCTGAAGTGCAGTGGGGGGTCTGGTGTCCTAAACTGCACAGTGTGTGTGTGTGTGTGTGTGTGTGCGCGTGCACGTGTTTGGGTGGAGCCGCTGCTTCTCAGACGTGTTTCCTTCCCCCGGCTGCTCTGAATGTGCCGGGTCACGTTCAGAAGAGCCCCCTCCTCAGGTGGGGAAGTCGGGCACTCTGCGTGTCTTCTGAAGCCAGGGCCACATCCCTCGGTCCCGTAGGATGGGCCTCCTCTGACCCCGTAGGGAACGGCGTTGGTTGGGCAGCAAGGCTGGGTCTGTGCTTAGATGTCCACCTGTCTGGTGTGTGCGTCTGTGCGGCCCAGGCCAGTCAAGCCAGCCCCTCTGCGCTGACGGCTCAGGATCTGGCCTTCTGAGCGTCAGCCGTGACCCAAGCACATGCAGGGGTTGCCTCCTTACGTGCTCACACGGCGCTGCTGGGAGGGCACCCCCAGGGTCCCTGCTTTGCCGGTGTGGAGGCTGAGGCACAGAGAGGGAGGGTGACTGGCTGGCTGGAGGCTGTGTAGCTGAAAGTAGCAGAAATAGCACGTGAACCCGAGCCACTGGGGGCACTGTGTGTCGGTGACTCGTGGGCCCGTGGCCCCAGGCTGTCAGTGTGCAGGAGGACTTGGGAGCTCCCTCCCTGCTCAGGCCCCTCCTCAGTCTCCCACCACTACTGGCGCCCCCTCATCAGTGTCCAGATCCCCGGGCCCTGCCGTCCACGGGGCTCCCCAGGCACCAGCCCCTCCACCTCCGGATTGGATCTCCAGCTCTTCTCACCAACTCCGGAGCCAGACTCCTGCCCGCCCTCACCGTCCATGTCTCCCTGTGGGCTGGCCACCCCGCAGGCCTGCAAACGGGCTGTCGTTTCCCACCCGAAAAACCACAGCAGCCTTCCCTTGACACCCCCTTTCCCGCTTCTGTTCCCTTCGCACTTTGTGGCCCCAGGGGAGGGACATATGTTTGTTTGTCCTCTGAAACCCCTCTCCTATTCTTTCTGAAACCCTGTCTAATCAGACTCGGGTGACCGCCCCCCCCCACGCCATCAGATGGTACTCATCCAGGTCACCGATGACCCGAGTGGCTGGGTCCACGGTCCGTTCTCAGTCCTCATCTTGCCGGGCCACACACTCGCCTGGTCTTGCTGTTCCCGGCCCAGCTGTCCTCCCTGGCCTCCAGGGCACCCGGGGCTCCGGGTTCTCCTCCTCTTCCCTCGCCTTTGCCTGTCGTGTCTTCGCTTCGACTTGCAGCGCGGGCGTGCCGAGGGCCCCCCTTGGTCCCCCTTTCTTCCCTGGCTCTGCTCTGCGCCCCGGTGGGCTCATCGGGCCTCGGGGCTGTAGATGCTCATCATTGTGGATGGCCCCCTGTTTGTCTTCGGCCCAGAACTCTCTCGTGCTCGCCATCTTGTACATGGCACTGCGACCTTGACACTGCATGGTGAGACCATCCACAGTGAACTTCCGATGGCCCCCCCCCCCCACGGCAGTGCGGCCTGAGATGGTTTAAACAGCCACCCTACCCCGGCTCCGAGACGGGCGAGCCCCAGAAGGGGCGATGCCGGGTCACGCTGGCTGCTGCATGGAGACGTGTGCTCCTGAGATTGCTGAGGCCTTGTGCTTATATCACTTGTCAGGAGAGGGCCCGCCCAAGAATCCCAGCAGGTTCTAGTCCTGCCTCTACCACCAACCTGCCGGGTGACCACCCACCAGTCTTTCCCGCTTTCTGGCTTTGCGTTTCCCTGCGCAGGCCTGGCTCACTGTCAAACGAATATTTCTACCCACCACGCCATCACAGCGGGTCCTCTCTGTCGCCCTCCCACACAGGGAGCAGTGTCTGGCCCGAGTCAGGGTGTGTGAGCACGTGCTCAAGGACGTCGGGGGCCCAGCTGACAGGTTGTCAGAATAGTCACCCTCAGATCTAAGTGGAAAAGTCACGTCCGTAGCCAAGCGTATTTTTGGCGTCGCCCTGTTTTGCACTGTCCGTCTGTTGCACTACCTCCCTCCTTGGGTTTAAGACACTGGTGCCTCGGGCATTCCGAGTTTCCGCGGCTGGTGTGGCGTTCACACAGCCCGGCGCAGAGGTCCCGCCACGCACACGCTCCCGGGACGTGGGTGCGGGTCCCGTGGGCTCCAGGCTCCGGCCCCTCAGTCTGCAGACGGAGAGAGGGACCCAAGGAGTGATGACCCCTTAGTTAAAGCCAGATCGGGCCGCATTGGCTTAGTTTACACCCGGTCAAACAGGAAAGCGAGAAAAATCTCCAGCATGACTGGAAGTCACTTAATGCCAATCCAGGAGACTTGGTGGTCAGATGTCAAATAGAAGTAAATTTATATGTAACTGAAGGACACTTGAAAATGTCGTCTTCCTGCAATGTAGAGGGATCTCCTAGACCCTTCTGTCATATTTTGGGAGTGGGCATATGATTTATTTATGATTCGTTAATAATGACAGACGTATTTAATAAAAAATAAATGACTTAAATAACGATGTACTTGTGTGGGTTAGTTCTTATAGATGTGATAAACGTGTTCCTCCTGAAAATTCTGCGATGTCCGGACAATCTTTTTTTTTTTACATGATGTTTTATATTTATTTTGTGTTTGGGAAAATATTTTTAAAATTCGATGTGATTTTATACGTTGAGCAAAATATGTTAAACAGCCTTGGAATACTGTGTAAGAGATGGAGATTTGTTGTTTCACTTGCACTTTGAAGCTGAGAAGCGAGGCCCCCGCTCTCGGGGCGGGGGGGGGCCCTTCGAGGCCTCGGGGGCGGGGGCAGGCGCTTGGGGAGGGCTGCGGTCTGCCCACGGGGCGTTCCACCCGGGCATTCTCCGGCAGGCATCCCTCTCACTGCCTTTCTCTCAGGAATGTTTGTATTTGAGAAAAGCTGTTATTTACGTTCAGGAAATCAAGCCTTGGGGATGGCTGTGATGGCACCTTTTTGAGGCTTCCTGGTAACTTATCTCTGAGGTGTGGACTGGATCCTTGATCTTTCAGTGAAAATAAAAGGACTGAAACCAATGTGCTTGCTGTGACTTGAGCATGTACTGGCCACCGTTCTCGCGATGCTGCGGGCCTGGGAACGGCCATTCACCCGCGCTCCTCGTGGGAACAGAACAAGTTGTGGGGATGGGCTGGGGGCGCAGGGTGCGTGTTGGGGGGCGTGGATGCCTGGGGCGGGCAGAGAAGGATGGATGCCCTGCTCTTCCCTGCCCTGCGGCCGGGCCTTGCCCTCCAGCGCGGGGCTGTCCGTGGCCCCTGGAAGGCCCGTTCTGCCCCACCCCGGTCCTTTCCTCTTCCCCTCACAGTCTCTCCTCCCACCACTCTCTCCGCCCACTCCTTCTGGAATTCCAGTTGAGAACATTCTAGAACATTCTCACGGCACACAGATACGCTCTCACATCCCAGTCAGAGACAACTTTCTAGACGCTTCCTCCTGTGCCAGTACCACCCTGATGCGGACTCCGGCCCGCGGGGTCCGTGTGCTGTGGCTGCGACGAACAAATTCACCCGGACTACGCAAGTGCTGTGGAGGAAAAGGGACAGCATGGCGGCTCTCTAAGGGAGAGAGAGGGACCCAACCCCCGCCTGGACAGGCTTTTATTGCTTTTCTGGGCACACGACATTGGGGATGGTTCTCATTTACTATGCACAGGTTTGCTGTGGGTGATTCCCTTTTCCGGATAACAAAGGAAAGAAGGTTGCTCATTGCTTCAAAGAAAAGGGTGTTGCAGATGCGAGGGGAAAAGCGGTTGAACCCGTTACACTCCATATGTGGGAGGTTGACTGCAGACTTTAGGAAGTTGCTTTAAAGGTATGCAGTAAACATTTGCTGCCTCAATGCAGGGTGAGGGCGTTTCAGCAACAAGCAAGCCGCACAGCAGCCCAGGTACAGTGCAGGCCTGACTCCCCACCGGAGAACTGATCCGTGGGCTCGGTTCCTGCGTGCTGACTCGCTTCCCCCTGGTTTTCTGGAGCAGAGGCTGGGCTATATTCGCCAGGCCACGTGGATAGGTTCCCTCTACCATCCCCCCTTCTCCTCCCCCGACGCTAATAAAACTTGTCCAAAGAGCAGCCACCCTGCCAGCAGACATCCGCCAGCCCCGCCCTCTCCTCACCTCACACCTGTGTGGGCACCGTGCAGGTGGGGGCACCTGTGCTCCCCATCTGGCTGGTAAGCAGATCTTGCTGGAGGCCTCGGCGCCACCTGACACCCCTGAGCCCAGCCTCCTGCTCAGGTCTCCTCCCCTGGCTTCTGGGACACCCCGTCTTGCTGCATGTATTTCCTCTCCCCTCCCCTCCTGGTTTCCTTGGCCGGTTCCTCCCCTTCCGAACCCTGCCAGCCAGCGTTCTGGAACACTCCAGGGCTGAGGGCTCAGACCCCCTCTTTTCCTCTCTGTTGGCACTCGCTCGAAGTCAAATGACCGGTTTCCATGCCCACCCATGAGCTCCCCTGGTGCAACACAATACTGCAGACTGGGCACTTAACAGAAATGTATCTGTGCAGCGTTCTGGAAGCTGGAAGTCCAAGATCAAGGTGGCCACGAGGTTGGTCCCTTGCAGACGGCTGTCCTGTGCCTTCACGAGGTCATCCCTCGTGTGTGTGTGTGTGTCGTGTCCTAACCTCTTACAAGGACACCGGAAAGGTTGGATCAGGGCCCACCCACCTGGCCTCATTTGGCCTCCAAGGCCGTATCTCTGAACAGAGTCACAGTCTGATGCTTCGCGTGTGCGTTTTGCAGAGATGCAGTTTGGCTCGCAGCGGGCCCCTCCTCCGCCCTGTTGGCCTCCCCTCATTCCTTGACTCCGTCTTCCTTTATGTCACTCATCTCTGCTGTTTATACCTGTGCTGTCTCCTCCTAACACTTGCCTTTGAAGCAGTGCCTCTTACCCAGTGACCTGTTTTTCTGAGCAAACAAATAAGCTTATGATTGATGAGAACCGAGCCAGGATGCACTTGATTTTATGAGCTGGAGAGGGGGCCTGTGGCTCCAATGGCCAGGACTGGAGAATAGTTGGGGCTGCTGGGTGGGGTCTTCGATTGGGAGAGGGTGATGGAACAGGGGCAGTGACACCCGCTCCTGCAGCCCATGTCCCAGGGTGAGTGAGTGTGGGGTCCCCGGTGCCAAATGTGGTGGTCGGTCCCCTGGGTGCCACAGCATGCACTTAGCAACTGGGTGTCATCTCTCTGCCTGAGTGTGAAGAGACACGGTTGTCTCAGGGACAAATGGAAGCTGTTCATTCCTCTTCCGTGAGACTGGATGGGCATCTTGTGGGAATGTGGGCTATCTTCATTGGACTCCTGAAATTTGGGGGGGCTCATGGAGGGTCCCACGATTTTTAGTTTTCTTTTTTTTAAAGTTTATTTTCCTTGTATTTATCCCTGTTACCATACACCTCCTTCCACCTCTACCCGTCTCTCTCTTCCCCCCCTTACCACACTGTTGCCCATGATTTCTTTTTCTTTTTATTGCTTGATTCCTCCATTAGTTTTTGTGACAAGGCCGTTAAAAATATCATCTCTTTCCTTACCATTTTGCATCAATCCATTCTGGATGCCCGGCGTATGTGGCAATCTCTGTTCAGATATTTCAGCTTCGTGAAGATGTAAAGTAAATCTTCCCATAAATAACAATGTAAAAAATATTGCCCTAGTGAGGATTTTTTTTAAACATTTAAAAAATATTTTATTTATTTATTTTTAGAGAGGGAAGGGAGGGAGAAAGAGAGAGAGAGAAACATCAATGTGCGGTTGATAGGGGCCATGGCCTGCAACCCAAGCATGGCCCTGGCTGGGAATCAAACCTGCGACACTTTGGTTGGCAGCCCGCACTCAATCCACTGAGCTACGCCAGCCAGGGCCCAGGATGTTTTTAATGATAAGTGAAAGAAACTTTTTCCGAAGAGCTTTAATCCAAGGGGCAATTTCCTGGCCCACCTGGCTGCTGGGTTCTTGGGGGCCCCCCAGGATTGAATCGGGGAGCTGGTCTGTAAGTGGAGAGGACCCCAGGACTCCCTGGCAGGCAGTCTCTCCCCTACTTCCATTTGCATATAACCGTGTTTTGCCCACGGTGTCAGGTCCCCTGCTAGTGGCAGAGGCCCTGGGCTCTGGAGTGACAGCCTGCAGAAGGGGAGAGAGTCTTGACCAGCTCACGGGAGTCCGTCCCTGCCCAGCCCCCTGACCCGTCGGCCTGTGTCCCAGCCCGTGCCTCAGGTCGGTCGTGCTGCTGACAGGGGAGCTGCGGCTGGCCACACCTGAGCCGTGGCCCGTTCCTGTGGCTCCGTGGCCTTGAGGGGTTGTAGACAGTGACTGATAGTGTCATCCGAACCACATGGGTCAGCAAGGGGGGTGACGTTGTCCTATGCAAAGAATGCTGCTCAGACCGCATAACAGGAGTCCGCCGAGACAGCGCCGGGCGAAGCTCTGAAAGCGGGGAGCACAGCCGTGCTGCTGAGGTGAGCAGAGAGGGGCCGCGTGTCTTGCGGGGAGGAGCCCCTCCACGCGTGCCCTGAGACAGCAGTTCTCAAGCTTTGTCATCTCACGGCACACATAGACTAAGTACTAAACTGCGTGCGGCACACCAGAAAAACATATTTTTTGGCAATCTGACAAAAAAATAGATAGGATGTTGATTCATTCACACCAGATGGCTATTGTTGTCATTAAAAAATTTTTTTTTAAAGATTTTATTTATTTATTTTTAGAGGGGGAAGGGAGGGAGAAAGAGAGTGAGAGAGAGAAACATCAATGTGCGGTTGCTGGGGGCCGTGGCCTGCAACCCAGACATGTGCCCAGACTGGGAATCGAACCTGCGATGCTTTGGTTTACAGCCTGCACTCAATCCACTGAGCTACGCCAGCCAGGGCTATTGTTGTCATTTTTTAATTTGACAATCTAAGGGAAAAAGAGTTCAGTGTCCTTGACTCAAGGGTCAGGTGTCACGACCTTAAGACACACTATTTAATCAGAATGCTGCCCACTTGTTCTGCCCATGAGTCCACTCGTCCTGAGAAACCTAAATGGCCAGCTAACAATAAGCATTGAGTAATTGATTTGTGTACATTATCTCATTTAGTTCCCATTGAGTAACTACTAGAATTATTCCCACTTTACTGATTCAAGACATTGGATGATTGAGAAGCTAAAGGAGACATGAACTGTGACGTCACCAGCTCCCTTCACTTTGGCTGGATGGTTTTCTCTCTCCAACGCCGCTGCCGTGGAGCCTACAATTCAAGCGTGCACCCGAGGCACCCATCTCGGAGGAGGCATAACGAAATTATATGCTTAAGTTTTCAATAGTTAAATAATTTTCCATCACCATGTATTTGGCCCCCTTTATTCCCTGCCCCCTGCTATAGGTGGTGGGCACACCATGTAATATACAGCCCATGTATCTATATGACCCTCTCAAAATCTATATGACCCTATTAATCAGTGTCACCCCAATAAATTTAATAAAAATGTTTCCAAGGGCGTACTGACCGACAACAATGGCTACACTTTCATCCATCAGGTTTTTGTCGAATGCTTGTTGGATGCCAGAGCTCCTGTCCGCATGGAACTTGCCTCTGTTGCAGAAGATGGTCTGCAGACAGGCCTTCACAGAGCAGCGGGAAAGGGCCTCGATGGGTTTCGTGCCGGGTGCAGTGGGCGCACACCTACTGTGTTCCTGCGGCCAGGGAAGCGCCGCGGAAGATGGGCAACCCAACCCAAATCCTGCGTGAGACGGAGCCCCGTGGGAGGGGCCAGCAGGGAGAGACAGGAGAGTGTGGAAAGGCCACATGTGAGCAGGAGCACTGTGAGTTGAAGGAGAAAATAGCGCTCAGTCCAGCAGCAGCAGCAGAGCCCCGTGGGGCAAGACTTACTGTGGACAGAATGTCTGTGTCCCTCCCAAATTCCTGTGTCGAAGCCTCAGTCCTCAATGGGATGGAGTCGGGAGGCGGGGCCTTTGGGAGGTGATGAGGTCATGAGGGTGGAGCCCTCAGGGATGGGATTAGTGTCCTGGTAAGAAGAGACCAGAGCAAGGCGGTCTCTCTCCTCCTTGTGTGGACTCCGCCAGGAGGCCGAGGAGGTGGCTGTCGGAAAGCCAGGAGGAGGGGTCTCACCGGGAACGGAGGCAGCTGGCATCCCAGTCTTGGACTTTCATCCTCCGGAGCTGGGAGAAGTAAGTTCCTGTGCTTCATACCACCCAGTCTGTTGTATTAGTTGTGGTGCCCGAGCTGACCAAGACAGGACTGGACAGCTCAGAGCCACGCGAAGAGTGACTTTACCAGGTGTGGTAGGCCAGAGTTCTCCCACCCAGGTCCCCCGGAGGGGTGACTGTGACAGCACGTCACGGCCGTGATGACTCACATGGCATGGCAAAGGGATTTTGTCAACGTAATTGCGGCTACTAATCGGTTGTCTTTGCGTTAACGAGAAGGGAGGTCATCAGGGTGAGCCCAGTCGGATCACACAAGCCTTGTGCGAGCAGGGAGAGAGTTTCCGGCTGGTGGGAGAAGGACAAGTGAGAGTGATTCCAAGACTGAAGACACAACACACTGTCACAGGCCTAGACACGGAGGGAACGTGGGCGTCGTCAGCTGACGGGAAGCAGGGAACGGGACTTCAGCCCCACAGCTTCCAGCAACCAAATCTGCCAACACACTGGAGGGCATTGGAGTGGACTCTTTCCCAAAGCTTCCGGATAAGGGCCCCGCCGGTGGACACCTGGTGGCGGTCCGTGCGAGGTCCATGTGAGCACGTGCAGACGTCTTGCCCGCAGAGCCGGGAGATGAAGAGCCCAGCCATGTGTCCCATAGCAATAGGAAATGAACATTCGAGCCCATGACCATGCTGAGGTCAGTGTGACCTTGCCACTAAAACATGGCCGGCACAGTAAAAGAGAGGAAAACTGTAGACCAATCTCACCCATGAAAATCGACGTAAACATCTCGAGTAACCCGCTACGGAAATGAATGTCGCAGCGCGTTAAAAAATATGAGAGGATTATCTAGCATTGGAAAATGTGTTGGTGTGATTGACACGAATAGGGTACAACAGGATTAAGTTCGCCTCCTGGAACACAGCGTTCTAATGCAATAGCGACTTGCACAAGATGCCCTGTTGTGTCTCCCATAAAACCCTGAGCAGATGGGCCAAAGCTGGTCCGGTGACCCCGCCGGTCAGAAGTGACCTGGGCTCAGTCCTGCCCTGCCTCCTTCAGCACACGGCTTCCATCCTGACACTCACGTGGCTTCTCCAGCCCCTTCCTCCGTGATCTATTCCGGCCAGCAAAAAGGCGGAAACGGTAAAATGGGGGAGTGGCCCCACGTTCTCTCTGCACCCCACCCGCTCCCTGCGCCTTGAAGGGGAAGCGTGGACATTGTGTACCCTTCTTCAGCTCACAGCTCATTAGCCAGAACACGGCCATGTGGCCACGTCTTGATGCCAGGGATAAGGGGACACTATTTGAGGGGCCATGTGTCCCCTGAAACTTCATCACCATGCAAGAAAAATAATGGGGGAAAAGTAGCTCTCTGGCCCAAAGGAGACCCCGCCCCCCACCAAAGATTCTGCCTTTAAATACAGAGAAAGCATTTATGTAATAAAATAAAACCTTTTGTACTAGGGTTCTGCAGAGAAACAGACTAATATTCATACACACAAACACAGAGATTTATTTCTAGTAATCGGCTTACGTGCTCGTAGGGGCTGGTGCTGATGTCGGAAGGTTCAAACCGGTGGAGAATTATTATGAGAGTTTATTAGAGTTTATCTGAGCCCGCTGACAACGCGCCAGGAAGCGAGATCTCCACATGCTCTCAAGAGTGGCAGTATCGCAGTTCTTCTTATGTGTTTCAAAGAAGAAGGGAGCTAAGAAAGATCCCGTGAAGCCGGGGGAAAGTAAGGCAGGGCAATCTGGGATGGACTCCGGGGTAGTTGAAGGGAGCCTGTGCCCTCTTGAGGGTGGTCGCACCTGAAGGGCTCGGACCACGAGGTTCACTCTGTCATTTGAAAGGTGTGTTCACCTAAAGGCACGGGAACAGTGGGCAGGGCTTGCTGAAGGCAACTGGGGAAGTTACAGGCCTGAGGTATGACTACCCACTCTGAGCAGCCCAGTTAGGAGTTTGCAGTCAGATCACCCCGGGAGGCGACTTTTGGTCCCTGAGCTTGTGAGATGTGTTTGCTCGCGCCGGTGAGTCTGAGAGCTGGCAGCCTGGAAACTCCTAGGTCGGGGCTGGTGTTTCAGTCTTTGGGGAGAATTTCTCCTTCCCTGGGAAACCTCTCCTTTTGCTCTTATTGCTTTCACGCAATAAGATTGCGTGACGACACGCAATCGCATGTTGTCCAATATGATTGGACGACATCCCCCCCTCCGCCCCATTATGGAGAATAATCTAGTTTGTACTCAGAGTCCATTGATTGTAGATGCTAGACACAGGTATGAAATGTCTCCAAGCCACACCTTGATTAGAGTGTCTGATTGGAAAACTGGGGACTCCAGTCTGGTTACCGTATTTTGCTGTATATAATGCACACCCATGTTTTTGGCCCAAACTTTCAGGGAAAAAAACCTTTCATGTTAACTCTTTAAAAAGATTTTGTTTCTTTCTTTTTAGAAAGGGGGAGGGGAGGGAAAAAGAGAGGGAGAGAAACATTGACCAGTGCCTTTTGCATGCCCCGAACTGGGGACCTGGCCTGCAACCCAGGCATGTGCCCTGACTGGGAATTGAATGAGCGACCTTTTGATTCACAGGTGGGCACTCAATCCACTGAGCCACACCAGCCAGGGCTCGTTTTATTTTTTTTAATTCAATTATTTGTTTATTTATATCTAGATATTTGTTTTTTTGTATTATAAAGGAATTTTAGCATTTATTTTGGAACATACTATGGCACAAGAAATTTCACGTAACGAATAACTACAAAGCACAGGAACAGATGAAAGGTACAAGAAATTGTATGTACTGGTAACAAACTAGTGCTACCCATGTATAGTGAGCATCCTTATTTTTCCCTCAAAAATTGGGGCAAAAAGTGTGCATTATCATGGCAAAATGCAGTAAGTTGACACATCAAAGTAACAATCATACCCCTCATGCCAAAAAACAACAGCAAGACAGCAAGCAAGTTAGGATTTGAAAGACACTTCCTCAACCTGATAAAGGTAATCGTATGGAGTGCATATTGGTTATCTTCTACTTCTCCATACTTATGGATGTTTTTAGGCCGCTCAACATCCACACCTTCTTCCCACATTTAGAAAATCGACCTTTCTGCGTGTCTCAGTGAGCGTCTAATCCTGTCCCCCACTCTAGAAGTCCAAAAGGCATATCCCATCCCGAATCCCCCCACCCCCAACCGCTCCGTGATCCCATGCTAGGCCACTGGGTGCGCTTTACCCGGGACCTTGATCAAGAATGGGTCTGACAGAGAAGCAGGTGTTGTGTAGGGCTCTGACTGGAGGCAGCTGCAGAAGCATCTGGACAGTACGTACACTTACCAGGCTTGAAGCACTCCCCGGGCCCTGGGTTCCCACATAGCCTCCTTGGTTCACGTCCATTCTCGGAGCCTGCCATTTCAGCCTTGGCACGGGTCCTGTTAGAAACCCAATGACCTCGTTGTTGTTGTTGCCTTCACTGTGAGAAGTTTAGCTCGAGCCAGTTTCTGTTGTCTGTAACCATAAACCCTAATGGCTATCTACAGAAAGCTTACGGCAGCAAACTTGACAGTGAAATGTGAGAAGCACTACCTCTCAAAGCAATTTTCTGAGTCGGAGGTGATATTACTCTCCAGGGGACATTTGGCAATGCCTGGAGGGATTTTTCATGGTCAAGGCCTGCGTGGGTGGGCGCTTTGCTCTGACACCCAGCACCCGGTGGGTGGAGGCTACAGATGCCGCCAAACCTCCCACATGCTGTCAGTAACACTGCGACTTAGAAACACGAGACCAGGAGGCTTGTTGTCACTGTTTCTATTCAGCAGCACCCTGGAGGGCCCAGAAAGCACGCGCAATACAACAAGTAGAAGAGATAGGGTGAGCAGCTCATCGAGGCTGCAGGATGTAAGCTCAGTGCATGCAGGTCAGGGCCGTGCCAGCAACAGCCACGTGAGAGATAATACCTTCTGAGTGTGTTTTGCGGCTTCTTGTGAGTCTCTGACAATTTCAAAATAAAAGTTTTAAAAAGATAATTATTTAAAAATTTCTTTAGCAGCAGAGACAACTATAAGCTATTTAAGAATAATTTAACAATAATATTTAAGAACATCTTAACGGAAGAAAAACGAGAGTTAAACACGAGGGGGACCCCTAAAAGCCTGGAATTTATTTATCAAAAACTGTGTGTTTATTCTTACCTGTTTAAACTTCAGTCGCCTTCAAGGTGCTCTCCATTTGATGCAATACACCTGCCGAGACTTTTTTCCACTGCACAAAACAGCCTTTGAACTCGTCGATGTTGATGCCTTTTACTGCTTCTGCCATTTTTTGTTTCACCTCTTCCACATCAGCAAAACTTTTCCCTTGGAAGAATTTTTTTTTTTCATCTGGGGAAACAAAACAAAAACGTTGTTCTGGGTGAGAATAGGGAGGGTGGGGCACGAGGGTCAGGCTGTTTTTGGTCAAAAGCTGCTGAACACTCAGTGTGGTGTGGGCAGTTGCTCTCGTAAATCACCCGTCATGAAATAGGCAAATGCATTGAAAGAGTCCTCAAAACAAAAATTCACTGAAGCCGAACACAGCCTCTCACAACAACGCCAGCTGGTGCACTGATACAGATGGGTTCCTAGAACACTCCCCTACCAGGGGAAGCCTGTACCATGAGGGGCCCACCCTCCAGAAGATAATTCTGGGATATTTTGCGCCCCCTAAAAAAGGAGAGACATGCTATTTTTGAAAAGACCTAATGATGTAAGACGTCACTTCTCCTAAAATTCTACATTCAATGTAATTCCAATAGAAATCCCGATAAAGACTTTTATAGAACTTGAAGAACTGGTCTTAAAAATAATATAGGTGGGTAAAGGGCCAAGAATGCCAAGGAAATTTTTGAAAAATGGAAGTGACCTCTGGAGAGAGAGGGGGGCTATGAGATACAAAGGGTGGGGGAAGAAAGACAGGCAAAGGCTCTTTGGTAAAAAGTCTAAAAAAAAACATGTAAACTGTGGGTAGCATGTACATAGGTGTTAATGTGTTTGTTTGTTTTTGTTTTTATTTTTTTTAAGAGAGAGGGCAAGGGAGGGAGAAAGAGGGAGAGAAACATTGATGTGAGAGAGAAACATTGATCTGTTACCTCTTGCATGTGCCCCAACTGGGACCAAACCCACAACCCAGGCGTGTGCCCTGACCAAGAACTGGACCAGCGATCCTTCGCTCTGCAGAACGTTGCCCAATCAGCTGGGCCACCAGGTCAGGGCATCTGTGTTAAGTTTGAAAAAGCTATGAACAAACAACATCTTGCTCTGGCATTTCTCTACAGGCTGGGTTAGAGGCAGGTACCCCTGGAAGTAAGGGGATCCATGGTGTTAAATCTACACAAGAGGGAATGACCAGAGCCATGGGGAAAACTGCATGGAGATACTCAGGGAGTGAGATGTACAGAACTGGCGATTCACTAGATGTGGGGAATGGGAGGAGGAGGAGAACAGGATGACACCAAGGGTTTGGGGTTTGGTAACTTGGTAGGCAGTAGTGCCGTCTGGGCAGAAAACAGAAGGGGGCTGAGGTACGGGAAGGGAGAGAGTGCAGGTTTGGATGGGGAATTGGAGGGGCCCTCCATGAGGGGGTGTCTGGGAGGCAGCTGGACACACAGGTCTGGGAGCCCGGGAGGGGCACCCGAGCTGGGGACCGAACCCTGGGAATCGAGATCGTACTCGAAGCAGTAAGAATGCGTAAGAGGAACCATCACAAGGTGAAATTTGGTTTGCCTAATTTACTGTCTTATTTTCAAAGCAAAACTATAACATGGTGAGTTATAGAGAAAGAAGCTAACTGCGGGGGCGGGTGGGGGGAGACAAGACAAAACCTCAAACCCAATCAATTGAAAATAGCACTTGACCGTTATAAAATGAAACACTTTCACACACAGTCTCATTTGACTTCACAACAACCCTGGACGGGGGCAGAACAAGTGTATCTTTTCCCCTTTGCAGTTGAAATGAAATGAAACTCAGCAGGCTCGGGACTTGCTGTAAGTTTCTTTTAGCCGGTTGGCAGGATGGGTAACCGGCCGCACTTAGCTCATTCCACTGCCCAGGCTGCTTTGGGGAGCACCAGACAAAAGCTGAATTGTGCTCAGCATGAGCTGTCATTACGCCAAAGACAAGTGTACATCCCCCCATTTCAGCGAACACTAACTATATGGGGTGTACAATTAAAGGTATCTTTTCATGCTCCATTGCTTTGGGATTTCTTTCCTGACGCCCTCCTTTGAGCTCCCACATCCACCTATGGTCTCCAGCTGTGAGTTCCCAGCAGCCTTTGCATTTCCCCATTAAGAGAAGAACAGAGGCCCTGGTTGGCGTAGCTCAGTGGATTGAGCGCGGGCTGCGAACCAAAGTGTCTCAGGTTCCATTCCCAGTCAGGGCACATGCCTGGGTTGCAAGCCATGGCCCCCAGCAACCGCACATTGATGTTTCTTTCTCTCTCTCTCCCTCCCTTCCCTCTCTAAAAATAAATAAATAAAATCTTTAAAAAATGCAATGGCAAAACAAATTTTTTTTTTTTTTTTTAAAAGAGAGGAACAGAGTCACCAAATTCTGTGTAAGATTCCTCTTTCTGGAACAGCAGGAGATGGGAATCCCCAGCTGCTGGGTTGAGGTCATGTGACCAGTTCTCACCAATAGGCTGTAGGCAGAAATGTCAGGGGTGGCCTCCGGGTTGTAACAGAGAACAGCTGTGAAGTCTGCAGGCTTTTTCTTTGCCGTTGGTAGTGAGTGTTGGTTGGGAGTGCGTGCCGAGGCCACTTGTTGAAATGGCAGCACTCCAGGTTAGAACTGGCTTAGGTCTCAGTGAACCACGGAAGCAACATTTGGTATCAGTAGCAGAGGGCACATTTGAGTGAGCTAATGATGAGGCTGTGTGTGTTTGCTCCACAAAATCCTGGACAATCGCAGGGAGCAGGGGTGTGTATTCAACTGAATATTTTTTTCTCTACAGCCTGATACCCGTATATTTTACTTTCTTAATAGAGACCTATATTGCCATTATAAAATGGCGTAGCAGGCTAAAATGCAGAGACCCTAAGCAATTTGTAGCTTTTGAGAATTACAGAGATGGGACAAAATGAAATAACTGAATAAGGAAGATAAGGAAGTATGTTGGAGAGTGATGTCATCAGCCATGTGACTGACGGTTTTATTTACAGGATACTGCGCTTGTCAGTGGGACCGACCATGTCCCCCTTCCCCCCGCCCCCCCAGGCCTGATTCCTTCTGCTGTTTCTTTGAGCATTTATGTCCATATTTCTAAATAATATGCTTAGATTTCTATGACTTGTTATGTCACTCAAGACATTTTCTATGAAACCCCCCCATTACCACGGATGAGAGTTTAACCATCTCACACCTTCTAGCACGACTTTACCTCCCTTCTGTCCTCATTATATCACAACTTTTGCTTAAATATTCATTTGCAATTTATTATTTATTGCATGGCGTGACCTTGACCCTGCTGCTGCTGACATTGTCCCTGATTTCCTGCTTGCTTTCCAAGCTTGGATTTCTTGCATTCCTATCGCTTCTGCGAACTCCCTGGTTTCTTCCATGGAAGTTCTTTTCTATTTAAGTTGAAGACAACTTCTACTTGCAGCCCAAAACTCAAAGAGCCACCTAGAAGGTATTCAATAAATACTTCTTCAGTTAACAAATCAGTGAATTAGCCATCACCCATTTTCTGGATAATACTTTAGTTTCCTAGGACTCTCCCATGTTCTGATTGTTGCACCTGGTTGCTGCCCCATCAGATGTTCCCAACTTTTAAGTTACAATATTTAGTGTAAGAGCTGAGGGATAAAATTAAAATTAGAGCCTAAAAGGTAGGAGAACATTTTTTTTTCCCAAAGGAAATTCGATATGCAAATAGCTCCAAGAAAAAGAAATCCTTAAATGAGAAATAAACCTTCGGCCATGAACTGACATTTACCAGGTGCACTGTAGGTGGAAGCAGTTCACCGAAGGGCACCACCTGCAAAGGATGGAACAGCATTTGCAAAGGCTGGAACAGCACCTGCAAAGGCTGGAACAGCACCTGCAAAGGCATAAACTGCATCCCTTTAACACACACACATTTTTGTTTTAATTATATGACTGTAACCTTTGACTTGCAAAATTTTCAAAAATGTTTCTACTCACCTCACTTTTACTGAAAGTGAAATCAACCGTGTCTTCTTTCACCCCCCTCAAAAAAATCCTCGACTTAGATTAATACGAAAAAAGAGGGAGAACCAATGAATACTCATTTATATCCGAATCACCCAAATCATAGTTTCGTAGCAGATGTACACAGAATGTCATTTCAAGGATTTTCAGAAGCCTTTCCCAAGCCCAGATGGAAAGTCTTAAGGACTTCCCACGTTTATCATCACAAGCCATGTTTGACACATGGTGGTTCAAAGCATCATGCTTCAGGGTTGTCCTAAGAATTCCACTGTCTTATTACCAACTCATGTTGAGCAGGGAAAGAACTGTACATCGTGCGTTGCCTTTGGTTTACAGAGCGCAGCCCCAAAGCCGGGTCTCCCCAGTCTGAGAGCTGGAGGACCGTGCCCCGGTCTGTGGGGCCATCTCAGTGAGCAAGACAGGGAAGGCCCTGGTGTGCCCAGTGGCCTGCCGGCAGCACCGCCGCTCACGGAGCCGGTGATGCGTCGCCGACAGAGTCCCTTTCAGACTCTGTATCTGGCCCCCAGGGGCCAGCACGGACCTCTTCCCGCCAACACGTTCCACCAACAGGAGGATTTAAGATAGTAAATGCTTAAAAGTAGGTTTAAGAAGAAAGAAAAATGAAACATCGGGGAGGAGGAGCTTCAAAACTTTAATATTTTTGTTCTACGTAGTCTACGAATTTCCTGTATAATTTGCGGTGCCTATAAAACGCAGTATAAAAAATAACTCCACACTGCCACGGAGCGCTGACCGGTGTGGCTCAGGGGGCGGGGCGTCGCCCAGCACAGGGAACATTCCCATTTTTTGGGGGGCACTCGCCTGGGTTGCTGGCCAGGAGCCCCATGCCCCGTGCTGGGGTGTGGGAGAGGCAACCAGTTTATGTTTCTCTCCCTCTCTCCCTCCTTTCCCCTCTAACTGGAAATAAGTAAATAAAATCTTAAAAAAAAATGGAAATGTAATGGAAAGCCACATGACTCGAATATGACCAAAGAAGAGGACATGGAATGTGTATACCAAAGGACTGGATTCCAGTGCTTTTCTGACGTAGATTAAAAAAAAAAAGCTTTTTGTCGTGGCTGGTGTAGCTCAGTGGATTGAGCACCTGCTGCGAACCAAAGTGTCACAGGTTCGATTCCCAGTCAGGGTACATGCCTGGGTTGCAGGCCACGGCCCCCAGCAACCGCACATGGATGTTTCTCTCTCTCTCTATCTCTCTCTATCTCCCTCCCTTCCCTCTCTAAAAATAAATAAATAAAATCTTAAAAAAAAAAAGCTTTTTGTACACTCTCTGGCCTCATCAAACGCTCCTACGTGTTTTGCATCAACAGAAACACACTGGCTTCTTTAGTGTCTTCTCTACACGGTTGCGTCGGCGCCCTGTTCCGAGGACACACAGGTATTCCTCCTCGGGAACACCCTCCCAGCTCGGCTCCCAGGTCCCAGAAGAGGGAAGCGGAACCCCCTGCCCTCGGGGCTCCCGGCTCCTGCCTGGGGGCCCCCAGGCAGCGTTGCTTGCCCCGCCCACGAGGGGGGTGGGTGTCTATCGATCATGGCTTGCCCCGCCCACAAGGGGGGGTGGCCTGTGCGGGGAGTGTCCCTGGCCTGGGTCGTGGGTCGCAGCTGTTGGAGCCTTTGACCTTCACCCCCTGGGCGAGGAGCTCCTTGGGCTGAGCTCAGCCCGGGAGTGCGGAGACTCGTTTGCTGCGTGTGATTTATGACTGGCCTGTCAGTACCATTACCTGCTAGCAGTGAGCCGTGCTTACAGCGATCTCTTCCCGTGAGAGTTTCTCCTCCCTCACCGGAATGAACAACGATCCATTTTTCCTTTGCTTCGTTTATAATACGTAGCCATTCATAATTCCTCCCTCCTCATCCGACTTCCTGTCCATTCTGTTCTGTGTGTAGCCAAAGGCAGGGGGTCCTCCTTCTGATGTAACTTTTAGTGGCAACCTCAGCTCTTCATATCCGGTCGGATCTGGCCGGTCGATTGCCAGCCTCGCAGCACAGCTGGCGTCCTGGGGCCCATTTCCTGGGATCAATGTCTTCTTCCTGCTCGGCTGACTCTCTCGTGTGGGTGGAGCACAGCCTTTTGAGCTTAGAGATAAAGGTGTGTGAGTGCTTCATGGTATGGTGGCTTCACATCTTTCTCAGCTGGCCTGCACTGGTGCTGAGAGCTTGCCTGGGTTTGGAAAAGGAGTTGAAGATAATGTCTTTCCCAGTCCATCTTGGAATGCGCGGGCTGGCCGTGGCGAGGGGCGCTGGGGGTCAGGGATGGCAAGGGGCTTCCTTTTTTCACTGTGCAACTTTTTGTGCTCTTTGAGGATCAAAGATTAATTGTGTACCCTGTTTTATAGAGACGATGTGATATATACAGACAATGGAATACTACGTAGCCATAAAAAGCGAAAAATGGCCATTTGTGACAACATGGCTAGATTTTTGAGAGTACTGAGACTATCTTGCTAAGTGAAAGAAGTCGGACAGAAAAGGGCAAGAACTCACTGATGATTTCGCTAATGGGTGAGACATAAACCAAAGGGTGACAAAGGAACAAATCAAACAAGCACGCCAACTAAAAAATAAACTCACAGACACAGACAACAGAGTGGTGGTTGCCAGGGTGGGAGGGAGAGGGGGGAGATCGAAAGGGTGAAGGGGGCCCAGTACATGGCGACAGAGGAGACTGGACTTGGGGGGGTGGACACACAGTCGAGTGTACAGATGTCGGGTTATCACGCCGCACACCTGAAATTTATGTAATGTTCTTAACCAATGTGACCCCAATGCATTCACCAAAAACTAAAAAGGGCTTAAGAAAAGACACGAAAAACACAAAGCATGGTAAATATGAAGAACTTAAATTATCCCTCAATGTATTATGCATCACGTTATGTTTAACATTGTTTGGGCCATAGGAGCAATGTATTCGTTGTGACACAAGGATGTTAAGGGGGTTTCCTCTAGATTAGACCGTTGTGTAAACCCGAACGTAATGACCATAACTGCATGGTATGAAGGGATCTCGCAAGGTTACCTCAGAGCTTGTTAAAAAATTAATGAGGATTGGCCCTGGCTGGCGCAGCTCAGTGGATTGAGCTCGGGCTGCGAACCAAAGTGTCGCAGGTTCGATTCCTAGTCAGGGCACATTCCTGGGTTGCAGGCCATGATGCCCAGCAACTGCACATTGATGTTTCTCTCTCTCTCTCTCTTTCTCCCTCCCTTCCCTCTCTAAAAATAAATAAATAAAATCTTTAAAAAAATTAATGAAGATTGGAAAACTTTAGGGAAAAGATGCATATTTAACCCACATGACCCTCCCCCACTGGAATGAACAACGATCCATTTTTCCTTTGCTTAGTTTATAATACGTAGCCATGAATAATTCCTCCCTCCTCATCCGACTTCCTGTCCATTCTGTTCTGTGTGTAGCCAAAGGCAGGGGGTCCTCCTTCTGATGTAACTTTTAGTGGCAACCTCAGCTCCTCGCATCCGGTCGGATCTGGCCGGTCGATTGCCAGCCTCGCAGCACAGCTGGCGTCCTGGGGCCCATTTCCTGGGATCAATATCTTCTTCCTGCTCAGTTGACTCTCTCGCATGGGTGGAGCACAGCCTTTTGAGCTTAGAGATAAAGGTGTGTGAGTGCAAAGGTGTGTGGCCATCGAAGGTTGAACTACGTCGGTTTCAGATAGTGTTCTCACATACTGCAGTTGTTACTGCTCACCGCCACCACGCCCAGCACAGCCACACGACACTGTCCCCACCACGACAGGGCCTGTCCTGGGTTTTCCCGGGCCTCCCAGACAGCCACCGTGCGGGGAGCTGGCCCCTCAGCGAACAACACAAACCAAGAAAGACGATGTCACAACAGCTGCCTCCTCCCGGACAGACGTCCGAGTTCAGGAGAATGTGAAGAGGAAATGGTTAAACCTGTATTTTCTTTTTTTTTCTGAGAACCTTTTGATTAGATAAAGCTCTCAGCCTTGTCCTTAGGTAGCAGAGCAGTTTTAATTGTACGCTCACTGCTAACCTTTCCTGCTCTCCCCAGTAGTTGTGGGGACATGGCCCGAGAGAAGCCTCTCTGTGCACAACATGATTTAAAGGACGTTGAAAAGAGGTACATTCCCACGATTCCTTTAATCTAGAGAGTGGTTCTCAGCCCAGCCCAGATGCTGTCATCAGCCAAGAAACTGTAAAAATACGGATGCTCAGCTCTCTCCTGAGAGACTCGGAATTAATTGGTCTGGCAACGTCTGGGCTTTGGGGTTTTGAAGCTTTCTAGGCGATTCCCGGATGCAGACGTGAGAATCGCTGCCCTGGGCAGACGCTGTCCTCCAGACACAAAAATGTGGAAAAGGCTCTCGATGGCCTCTGCTGGTTGTCTGACTCAGCTCCGCAGACACTGTGGTCTTCACGTACTTTGTTATTTTTTCAGTATAGGTTTTGCACTGACTCTTAAAATGAAAGAATGCTTGTGGGGTTTTCTGTCTTCTTACCTGAGTAATGCATGTTAGATGATCCCCAAACTTAACTATTGTTCAGGTTTTGGTGGATGCTCTTTGTCTTTTATTTACTTTTTCGCTTTAAAAAATGCAATACACACAAAACAGGAAACTTACGGACAGTTTAATGACTAATTATTAGGTGAGCGCAGGAAGCCACACTGGGCCAATGGCCTGCTAGAAGCTTCTTGCCTGCCCTTCTCTGCAGAAATAACAGTTCTTCTGGTCATCAATTTCTTGCCTGTCTTTATAGTTCTGCTGCCTAGGTACACTTTGCTAAGCAATACAGTTGAGTTTGTCTATTTTTTTTTTTTTTTTTAGTTTTATAGTTGTAGTTCAATCATCTGTGTTGCTGTGGCACATTCCATTGCGTGAATGTACCCAACCGAGTGTCTGCTGTCGACGGCGTTGGGTTGTGGCCCCTGCTGGTTTAACAACAGTGCGCTGTGAATACTCTTGTCGCGCCTCCCGGGCCCCCAGACCCTGGTTTCTCCAGGGCATGCATTCCTAACGTGGAATTGTGCGTCTTCTGGGACACGTATTCTCAACTTGAATAGAAACGATAAAATCGATTTCCAGACGCGTTGTGCGAACTGAGGTTGACCAGCAGTCCGAGAGGCCTCATCGCTTCAAGTCCCCTTACTCTGTAGAACAGTCCCTCTACACTCTGTCAGTGCTAATCAGAGTGCACCGTGAGTGTGCAACGGCAGTTCATTGAGATTTTCATTCACACTTCCTCACCTTCTAATGAGGCTGAGAATGTGTAGCACCTGCTTCTATGGCACTGTGTTACATGCCTGGGCTCATCTCCCATTGTATTTGCTGTTCCTTCTCTTACTCCTTGCGGTGGATTCATTTTCAGCCTTTCTTCCTCTCCACCACGTGTAGTCCAGCCCATCCATCTCTTCCTAACCCAGCTTGGGCTGCGGCCCTCCAGGTGTGATAGCCAGTGTACATTTTCATTTCAGAATATTGCATAGTTTTTATACATGTGTTTACTATCTAACATTGAAGATGTTCAAGATGTATTCATTAGCTAATATTTATTATTTGTGATATTCATGTCTACCATTTTTATCTGCTTGTTCTATCACTTACCAACAAGGGGAATGTTAAAATTCTCCCACCACAATTGTGGCTTTTGCTAAGTATATTTTGAGGCCAAGTTACTAGATATGTACACACTACAACTGGTTATACCATCCTGATCTATTGAGTTTTGCATAATTTTAACCTAGTAAAAAGTTAATTGATTTTAATATAGTTATATTAGCTTTATTTTGCTTATTTTTTTTCATGATTTATTTTCCCATCCTTTGATATTCAACCCTAGTGTATCCTTATATTTTAGGTGTATCTTTTGTGAATAGAGTTAGGTTTTTTCCCTAATCAGACAGGGTTTTTTTTTGCCTTTTAACTCGAACATATAGTGCTTATTTTTAATATAATTACATATCTTTGGATTTCCATATTATTTTGAACTTTTTATTTTTGCACCTATTTTGTTTCTTTTTGTCTCCTACCTTGATTTCTTATCGCTTTGATTATTTTTCCTCTAATAGCTTAGAAATTATGACTTCTGATCCTATTATTTTAGTGATAACCCTAGAGACCATGATATAGATCCTTATTTGATCAAAATCTAGAATTCATCAATATTTTAAATCTGTTTGGACAGTACAAAGCTTAAACACATTAATTTTACATGTTCCTTTTCTGACATAGGTTAATGTCATGGGTCTAAATACCCTTATTTTAACCCCATTAATGGTTGCTATTTTATAGGCAATGCTTACTTATATTTACCCATTTTAGACCCTTAACCTGAGGTCATGCTCCTGCTGCCTTCAAAGTTTCGCTAGAGAGAGAATACACAATAAACAGTATTTTTCTTTTAATGCATCGAAGGTTTCATCCCAGCCGCCTTACGTCTCCCACCACTGCTGCTGCGAGAGCAGCCGCCACTCTGTCATTTCTGCACTCGCAGTGTGTTTCCTCTGTCAGGTGCTCTGCCGGTTCATTGCGGACACACACTTGTTTTTATCCGTCCTCTCTGGGGGTCATTGGACTCCATGAGTTTGTGGAGCGGTGTCTTCCATCAGTTTTGGGGTCATTATTAGCTAATATCTTCTAAAATATCCTTTGCTGTGTTCTCGTTTTGTTCTCCTTCTTAAACAGCTTCTGTGCTATCTCATACTGCCCTTCTTCTTAATGTATTTTTCATCTTTTTGTCTTTGTAGGGAACTCTGAGTAATTACTTCTAATACAGCTCCTAGATGACCAATTCTGTCTTCTGATAGTTTACTGTGCTGTTACGCTCCACTAAGCTTTAATATGGTTAATGTGTCTTCAGTTTTCATAGTTTAATTTGGTTCTTTTTATACAGTGTGCTATTCTTTTTGACCACCGAGTGGTTGCCTTATTCGATAATCCAGATTGACGTGACTTGACTCCTAATTGTGCAAATGAGAGCTTCGACTGCACTGAAGAATATTTACAGAGACACGGATTGTATTCTGAAAGGGTTCTATTATTTTTAGCCCCAAACCTGACGTGTAATCTTTCCATGGGCGTCCAACTTAAGTGTGGCTAAATAGCTAGTCAATTTACTTCTGTTGTTCAGTTTCCTCACGTTTAAAAATAGTACCTACCTGCTCACACGAAGACTTGGATATGAGTGTTTATAGCAGTTTTTACTTAGAGCAGCCCAAGCTAGAAATGACCCAAATGTTTATCATCAGGAAAATGGTTAAATCCATCTAGACATATTCATACCATGCAACACTACTCAACAATAAGAAAGGAACAAACTACTGATACACACAGCATGGATAGATCTCAAAAACACAGGCTGAGCAAAGGAAGCCGGACACAAACACATTAGTACTGTGTGGTTGCGTTGATGTGAGTCCCAGAAAAAACTGGTCTCCCCTGCAGTGACCAAGAATGGAGCAGTGGTGGCCTCGGGTGGCCAGGGGCCCAGAGTACGGACATCTCTGGGGGGCTACTGGTCAGCTTACCATGGTCTGTCCTCAGGCTCCCAAAGATTTATGTCCATTCCACATGCAAAAAGAATGTCGTTGAGCACCGGCCATGTGACTTAGGCTCTGGGGGGGGCTGGCTGACTTCCTTTGTTGTCTTTCATTCATGCAAACTGTGAGGGGGAACCCCCTTCACCAATGAGAAGTCTGTAGCTGGGAAGTTAAAAGGCACCCGGTTAGTCAGCCTCAGAGCTCAGATGCAAATGCAGGACCAGCTTGAAAGCGCTGTCTCTTAACCAGTCAGTCTGCCCTAGAGAAGCACACAGCCCGAACCCTCGGAGACCAGAGGGGGTGCAGCTACTGCAGGGCGGTGCTGAGGCTGGCGGAGAACCAGGTAGGCGTTGCATCGTATGTCCCAGCAGATGCCAGCCCTGGGGATGATGACACTTGAGCACCAGACTCTCCTCCTCATGGGAGACGCCAAGACCCGTGGAAAGTGAATGCCGCCTGGGATGAGGGAGGAGGGAGCTCACCTCTGGTCGATGTAGTTTGCCCAGACAACGGAGTTGATCCTAAACGATCCATCAATATCCTACGAGGAGGTGGTAGAGGAGAGCCTGAGATAGAAATTAAATCCAGACATTAAAAAAAAAACAAGGAATGTTACACCTGCGGCTCACCTGAGTTTTGTGGGCTGAGACACTGGCACTTCGAGAGCTCCAGCCGCGTGCCAGGCGCCGTGCCAGATAACTTACACTGATCATACCATTTACTATTGGTGCGAGTCATACCACTGATCATACCACTATTGGTGGTATTTATTAATGACCACCAAATGGGCTGTAGACAAGCCCCACTGGTGAATGGGGGAACCGGGTGTATTGGGGTTTCTGAGGTACATTGTCCTTCTTTACTTCGAATGACTATAAACCAAAAAGTAGAGTCAGATAGCCATTAAAATATTGTAGTTTATTCACCGACAAATAGGGTTGAGAGGATGTGATTTGGGCCGGAGCCCGAACTTTGATCTTCAAGCTCATTCATCTGCTGCCTCTCCAAAGTCTGGACTTTGGACCTTGCACGGGGTAGGGTCCCCAGGAGACGGCTCTGCGGCGGAGGTTTCCGTGCAGGTGGTGACTGGGGGTGGGGAGGGGCTGTCACGGGCAACACCTGTGAAGGAGCGCGAACAGGCCCTGGCAGATGTTGAACGGCCGTAAGGGTCCACCTGCATCCCGAGTCCTTGGCTGACCTGCTGGAGAACTCCAGACATGGACGGCATTTCGAAGATGCCTTGAATTCAGAGTAAGGGAGCCGGATTTTCGCATCCTCGCATCCGTGGGTTGCTGGAGGCAGGGCAGCTCCAGAGAGGGACGACCCTCGGATAAGGCAGCTCCTTTCGGTCAAGGACAAACGTGAAGAGGGACACAGCTGTGCGCCCTTACCAGGAAACACTCCGGCATCTGAGGGCATGGATAGCCTGAACCGAGGGTGGGTGGCAGCCAGCACACCGTGGGGGCCACTCCATTCCTCCTGTTGCGCCGCTTGGGCCAGTTTGCATTAAATACTAAGCTCACCTTACACGCAAGAGGCTCCTTAGGATTTGCTTGATCTCTTTCCTGGAGAAACCTACAATAGGACAAACTGCTGAAGGAACCCTGGGGAATGAATGCCACTCACCTCCCGCTCCACCATCCGGCCTCCATTCTCCTCACCCTCAGCTAGCACCTCTAGGTCTAGACCTCTGTGGCCTAGAGGGGTGGGTGACCGAGATTCTCGTCCCCGAGGGCTTTAGTCCCTAGCCACCAGGCTTCCCTCCATCCACGCTCTGCACCCCTTCCCTTACTGCCAGAATCGGACGAGTGAGTGCCAGCAGACGCCCCGTGGGCCGTGTCACTGCCCAATGTGTTCTTCCTCTTTTTTTTATGACGAAGGGCAGTTGCTCCTTCCGAATGGTGATGTCTTTCCCTGCCTGCTGGTCGTAGGACAGTCACACCTTAAAGTTTAATGAGACTCGCCGTGCCCCTTGATGGAAGGAGTCCCCCTCTGGGAAGCAAGACCTGTCGTTGCGGTGCCCAAAATTGCCGTGATGGGGAGTTCAAGTCCCCAGGTGGGTCACGGGGAGTGACGGCATGCAGGGCCGATGTGACTTCTACCCTCGAGTCCCATGGTTTTATGTAATACTTGCTGGGGACACAGTGCCATGTCTTGGTTATTGATTTGGAGGGGATTCTTCGCTTTGGAGGGTAGTATCCACCCTTGTAGGGTGTCATCTCTAAGCTGAATTTTTATTTGTGTCTTCAGAAGATAGTCCCTTCGTGCCATTAGGTCAGAAGCTTCAGGGCGGTCCTTTGCCCACTCTCAAACTTCTTTTACCGTAAAGTGGGTCTCTGGGGCCAACGAGATGCTGTCGGGGGGCCTACTACCCGGTGAGCCCTCAGTCTGTGATACCCCCCTGAGGCCCTGTGGACAGGAAAGGCAACCCCTCTGTGGCACAGGGGTTATGCCAGTCGAGGCGAGCCACGCCCTTCCAGGGTGGCTGGTTGGTGTCTGGATGACGGTGCCACAGCCAGGGTTCAGGGCTGGGCTGTGTTGCTTGCGGGTTGGTTCAGCAGGAGCAGGAGCTGCATCAGCCTTGGGCAGCTGGCGCCTGTGTCGGGCGGGCGCATGACTAGCTTCCTTCCCCCCACCCCGGCGGCTCTGTCCGCAGGCCCGCTGAGCAAGCTCCGGCGCGGTCAGTGATGGAGGAGGGCCGGCCACGGTTGGTGGGGTCATTGTATCTCCTCGGCTGTTGGTGTGTCTTCATGGTGGATGCTGCCACAGACCACAGAGACCTTTGCACCTAACTCCTACTCCCACAGGACCATCCACGGACCCGCTTGGCCACGGCCTTCGAGTCTTTCCGCCTTCAGGCCACTCAGCAGTGAGCTAAGCCGCTCACGACTCCCGGGAGTCCACAGATGTTCTGCCTGCCGCCCCGAACAGATGAGCAGTGCGGGATTTGAAGGTCTTCCCCTTGGCTGGGTTGCCTCCCCTTGCCCTTCGGAGCCACCGCCGGGTACTCGGGGGCTGCAGTGCGGCAGCGGTCCCCCGCTTCAGGTAGTGCCACACAGGAAGGCGACTCATCTAAGGAACTCAACTCAGCCTTTCCCCTCCTCTGCAGCCGGTGGGAAGGGGCAGTTCTCCCCCGCGTGGCCGCAGGTGGGAACTGCAGGAGGAATGCTGGTGGACCTGGTGCAGGACCCGGGGGTCCAGGCCAGCCGCTCGCTTACTGCGCCCTCCAGCCCCGCTGGCGCCCCGTCTGCAGGCTCCACTTGCGTGGTGAGAGTTACTTGCCAATGGGTTGCCCGACCTTCTGCGTTCACGGGTCCTGACGGCACCCGGGTCGTGACGGGCAGTCGTGGCCGTGTGGCCGTTTGGTGTTGACGGTCAGGGAGTCAGTCTCTATCGGGCGGGACCCAGTACCGGAAATGAGCAGCGAAAGCGCTTTATTTCTCTGCGGCAGGCAGGCGGCAGGATCTGGCTCGAGGATCCTGGGGCTCCACCTTGTGATTCGCCTGCGGGGCTGGTCTTAAGTGGCACCGGGTGCCTTCCCACTGCAGAGCAATGGAGGTCTACCAGCCAGCACGGGCCAAGCGACAGGCACACTGGCCCGGACCCACTGCAGGGCCCTTTCTCTCCCCGGGCCTCACTGGGAGGTGGCACCTGACATGCTACCTGCGTGGTGGATGAGTGGAGTGGTGTTCCCACGTTTGGAACACGCTCCCTCCAGAACCCAGGGTGGTCTTCCAGGCCTGTGCCCCTTGCTGGGGGCAGCAGGAGGCATAGATGCAGTAACTCATCCTTGACTTGGGAGGCGCTCTTCCGGCAGACCCCAGACCTTTGGGTCCTTGAGGGTTTATCGGTGCCCTGGATTCCTACAGCGTCTGTCTCCCACCTTCCGGAGCCCATGTGTCTTGCAAAGACCTCAGCGTGCTTGCGGACCAATGTGATGTCCTGAGCAAAGTCCGCATGGCCCAGGTCTTTTCAGATGATATTATGACAGAGTTGATAAAGCCCTGGGCAGAGCTGTAAACAAATACTGTTATCCCTCTTGTGTGCATATAAACTGCGTCTAATCCTCCCTCCTGATAAAGATGGAAAATAATGCACCCATCACACCAAGAGCTGCGTGCCGCATCCATGCAAATTGGCCCTGGAAGAGAGACCACGGCTGGCACGACAGGTGTATTGGGGGCGGCTGCCCGGTTGATTTGCATGCACCTCTCTGTCCCCAAATCTCTGTGGCTTGGAAGCGGCCCAGTTAGTGAATGAAATGGGGGAGGTGATAGAACCTACCACCCCCGCAGTGGCCCTTAAAGGCCTGTCGTTTCTCCTGGGAAATACTGTTTTTGAGTTACTATCCTGTCCGTAATTCAGTTTCATGAGTTTTGCTGGCCTCTCCCCGCATTCTGCTGCCTCTCTCCACATTCTGCTTGTGCCCAGAGCTGTGATGCTGTCTGCGGCCTGAAACCTGAGCTGGTCTGACCGCACTGCGGCAGAAGCCTAGCTCCCTCCGGGCGCTCCGAACCACCAGGGCTCTCAGCACGTGGGCTGAGCAGGCGCCAGTTCCTCTGCGGCGTGCTGTCTCCCCCTGCGCGTGGTGCCTGCTCACGTGGACTCCAGAGGCGGCGTTGGAAACTTCCTGCCCAGGCGGGTGGTGGAGAGTGAGGCGAGTTTTCTTAAAAGGGACAGATTCAGATGCGGGAAGGTGTCAAACCAAAACGATCCTTTCTGACGAAGAACTTTCTGTTTCGATGATTCATCTATCTCTAGATTTCCATTTTTTATTGTAATGACTGTACTTCGAAAGTCTGTCCAGGGCATTGAACGCGGTTGAACGCTGACATGCAAAGTGTGTCTTCTCCCTTTCTGTTCCTCGGCTGTCACCGGGGAGTGACCATGGACAGTCCTGTAATGGTGGCACTGTTCTGTGACCCCACGGTTATTTTGTACTAAACAACACACACATTTGGTTGTCATGTGAAACTTCCCTTTTTGTTACATTTCAAAAAGCAAATAAGACCCAGTGTTTGAAATGTTTCTTCTCTTTTGCTGACGGACATTTTTTGAGGGGATTTTTTTTCTGGTGTGTCTTATTAATAGAACTGAAAAATAAATTATTTAATATTTTTCTCGGTGCACTGGCCTGGAGAAATGCTTTTCTTTTTGACCAGTTTGTTGCTTGGTGCATTATCTCCTGAGCATTGGGCCTTAAACATCTCCCTTGAACGTACTTTTTTTCTCCATTAGAAAGGAAAAATCAAACCCTTTATTATCATACTGAGGATGGAATCCGAAAAAAATGGAGCTGGTGAGAATTTTAGCTTTTTATTCTGGTTGCCCCCTTTTCCCCAAGAAGAACATTTGATTCTCTGTCTTAGGACATACAGTCCACAATTCCTGATAAAGACCTCTTTCTAAATGTAAATAAGTATATGTGCTTTTGTTTTTAACTGGGCCACACCATTCCAACTGCCATCAGGTTTCGGCCTAAGCCATGGAGGCCACCATATTTATCCCTTAGTAAAGCACTAATTGATTCATTCATTCTCCACGGAACACTCCTCTGTGCCTGGCATTGTTTTCGATACTGAAGATGCATTGTTAGCAAATAAGAAAACAGGTCCCCGCTCTTGTAGAGAACAAACCGTGTGCTGGCTCATTTTAGCCTGATTGTGAAAGCAGGAAACCAATTTTGTTTTATTCAAGAAGAAAATATGCCTGAAGAATAATTGTTCGGAGATTTTAGAATTAGTATGATTTGCAGTCTTTTTCTGTGTTCCAGCTTTAGGGTGAGCGCTCATAGAACAACCAATTCATTCAGCCTCAGCGAATAAAAGGAAATTGTGTGTGTGTGTGTGTGTGTGTGTGTGTGTGTTGTGGGTGGGGAGGGAACCAACTTAGGGGTGTTATTAAAATTTTGTCTTTCTCATTTGGTTTCTTGCCCTGCAGTGCCATCTGGTGGTCAAAAAGATAAAAGCATTTTCAGTTTACATTCAGATGTATATAATGGAAACATTTCACCCCTGTACCTGGGATGAAAATGTCATGTGTTATCCAAACGTGGACAGTTTGGAATGTCAAAAGGAAAACTGTTAGTAATTTTCCAGGGGCAACAGGCATAGAGTGAGGCCCTCAAGGGCACACCTACACTAGATACAAGAGCAATAATTACACTGAGCATTTATGAGGCACCAACACTTCTCATGTATCATTTCCTAAAATCAGCACAGTCAACACATACAAATAAATGTAATATTATGTTCATTTTACTGATGAAAACTGAGGCTTGAAGATTTTTTTCAGGTAACATATGGGGAGCTCAGTTAATTTTAGCTAATCAACCATTTTTTTGTGTGTAGTATATCTCAGATAAGCAGTGCATACTTTTCCCATGCAATGTGTGAGACAGATTTATACTGGGTGGTCTGCTGTGGTGCTTCCCCCCCCCCGGCATCCACTAAACCTGGCAACCCTGGCTTGGAGAGGTTAAGGGACTCGAGGTCCTGTGGAGAGGAAGGACGGAGCCGGCATCTGAAAATGACTCTCACCCAGGACGAAGCTCAGGCTCTTTACTGCAGCCCTGGGTCTGGTGGCCACACTCTGCTCATTTGTGGAGGAGGCGGGCGTGTGGACTGGGTGGCGTATCAAAGCTCGGTCTGTAACTATTAACAGCCCATTTATTTTAAGTTAGTGAACGTCACAGAATTCTAGGGCAGAAAGCGCGGTTGGGCCATAGGAAGAACTGAACCCAGGTGCTGGGAGGTGCTGGAAGATTGGAGAGGATTGTCACACGGTAAGTTACATAGAAACGACAGCTTGGAACTCAGGGCGCCGTGCAGCGGGCACTGAGCCTGGGGCAGCACAGGCAGAGCTGGGCGATGCGCGAGCGGACTCCCGTGCTTGCCTCCCAGTGGGGCGTCACAGACGAGGCCTTGCGCGAAAGCCCACTTGCGAGGGACCGATGTCTGCGGGCAGTCTAGCCATGACTTTGAGCCACCACTTCTAGGACCAAGTTTGGTCGGTTGCCAGTGCCAGAAATCCAGTGTGCGTTATTTTAACAAAACGAGCAATTTATTGTAAGGATGCTACAGTGACTCCCAGATGTCACAGGCAGAGTTTGGGCTTCAGGCACAGCTGGGCTCTACACTTGTGTCCCTCCTGTTCCCCCCCGCCCCCCCACACTGTGTCTGCTGGCCTGCAGTGCACATGGCCGCCAGGCCATTGGCAGTTCACACCTCCAGGCCTGGAAAAAGCAGACTGTACGACTGTACCCTCTGAGTCTTATGTCCGTAACTCCAAGGGAACCCTCACGGACCTGTCTGAATCCGCGTCCACCTGCAGGGCAGTCTGCTGTGGCCTGGCGAGCCAGGTGACGAGGAGGAACGACCAGTCCGCGCCAGTCCACAGTGGAGTGCTGGAGGGCGGCTCCTGGTGGGAGGGGGAGAGCAAGGGGCTGGGCCAAGCAAGCTCGGGGCCCTGCGGTCAGCCCTGCATTTTTCACTGTGGCTTGTGATTTTGTCAGCTGACAGACACAGAGGCCTCCTGTTCTCTGACTTAGGTGGCTTCCAATTCCGCTTGTCTCCAGGGGTCCCGTGACTCTTGTAGGGGCCCATGGGTGGTGCTGCTTCACCTGGCTGGTGGTCCCAGAGAAGGCCACCAGGCCAGGCCACCTTCGTTCTGAGCAGGATCTTTCCAGTGGCCCCACCTGGCCACTAGGTGGCGACAGACCTCAGAGGATGGGCTCACTCACCCTGGTATGGGCTATCAGACCCGCAGTCCCACAGAGGGACATCCCTGGAAGAGTGGAACATCAGGCGTGTCCCCAAGGCAGGGATGTAGCAGACGCTGCAAGGCTGCAGGCCAGGGCTCGAGCAGGAGCAGACTGGAGGGGAGCAGCCTGGAGAGCAGGAACCCTGCAGCTCCTCTGGGCCGCTCTGACTGCCCGGGAGGCAGGCGGCACGGTTCTGAGCCCAGGGTCCAGCAGCGCACATACGGGGGGACGTCCTGGGGAAAGGGTCTCCAGAGAAACCTGTTTCTGGGTACATGATGACCACATGGCACTTGTGCTCATTGAATATGAGAGGGAGGACCCAGGGTGGGGCCCGATGTCACCCAGGATGACGGTGCCGATAGTGTCCTACAGACAGGGGGACCCAAGGGGCACACGGAGGCCTTGGGGCCGCCAGACCCAGGGCGTGCCGCTCGCCTGGAGGTGGGGATCCCAAACCGGGAGCTGGGCAGCAGGGCAGGTTTCGTAAGAAAGCGTTTGTGGACCAGGAGATGTCCGCAAGCACACGTTCTAGAAGTTCGTGGCTGGAGCTCAAGCCCCTGTGAGAGCGCCTCCTTCTGGCCTCCTGACTCCTTTTGAAGGAGGTTCCCTTTATTCCATTTCACGATGTGATCGTAAGTACTCTAATTAAAAGTCAGTGCAGGACACTGGGAGGAACGTGGGAGACTTCGGAGTCAGGGTCAGAGGCAACCCCCTTCCCCGCCCCCTTACCAGTGGATGGTAACGGGCAACGTGAGGAACTGCCCAGCCTCGGTTTCCCTCTCTGGAAGGGGCGTGAGAACGCCTACCTCTCATGGCTGCCGGGCCGGTTAACGAGACTGCGGAGCCGGCCCCCACCCCGGGCCTTCCGCCGGTGACGGCCCCACACGCGGACGAGTCTCAGGGAGGCACCCCTGAGTGTGCAAGCCCCGTTAGCAGAAGTGTTTAAATCAGTGACGCAGTTTTCTTTCAGGCACGTCGTCGACTCGAGGAACGCCGTGCAGTCTTTACCTGCCTGCTGTAGGTCCCTGGGATTTGCCTCGGGAGAGCTGACTCAAGTCCCGTAGAAATGATACTCTGCACAAGTACACCCCAGCGTCTTATTTGCATGGCTAATCTGACTCAGAGGAGTTGCAAATAATTGCAAATTTGATAGTATCATCAATTCCACAGGAAAGAAATCTAAGTCCCTGAGGTTCTGATTTGTGGTTTAAATAACCGATGCCTAGAAAACGTGGTGTCCTTCCGCATGTGGCCCGCACTGGCCTCCGACAGCGTAGGGTCCTGGGGCCAACGAGGCAGCGTGGACACCCAAACAAGGTCCTTCTCTCCTGCTGTCACAGCGCGTGGGTGCCCCAGTGGGGAGCAGGGACACTCGGGCTCCGGGACCCTGGAAAGTGTCTTGAGGGCCTGGAGGGAACCAGAGCGACGTGGGGAAGTGGACAAGCGAACGAGCAGCGCGCCGGCCAGAGTGGCTTCACGGGCTCCGCCGCTCTGACTCGGCGGACGCGTTCCGTTGCGTTCAGGGGGGTGGGGAGTCTCTCCGGGGGGTGCCTGGAGGTTCCCGGGGAGCTCGGGGGGGTGGGGAGTCTCTGCAGGGGGGTGCCTGGAGGTTCCCGGGGAGCTCAGGGGGGTGGGGAGTCTCTGCAGGGGGGGTGCCTGGAGGTTCCCGGGGAGCTGGATGGAGCCTGGGGTTTTCGGAGTAATCGCCTTGCTTTTGCAGACCACAGGGCGGTGTGCGCGCCATGGCAATCTTGGAACATACAAATGAGAACAAACGGAAACTTGTAAAACGTCTGATTGATTACAGACGTTAATCATATCTACTACGCGATGGCGTCCCAGCAACACCTGGATTAGTGTGTAAGTGAATAATTGGGGACTGTAGCCCACCCAGGCCAGCACATACAACTCTCTCTGCCTCCCTATCATCGGATCTCTCTCTCTGTCTTTCTCTGTTTAAAATCAATCAATCTATCATCTATCTATCATCTATCTATCTACCATTGATCTAAAATCTACCCAACTACCAATTATGTCTCTATCTACGTATCTATTTATCACCTGTCTCTCCATCTGCCTCTTCACCCGTCTGCCGTCTCTCCCAAACACTGTCTGACTGTGCGTTCTCTTACGTAAACCCCATGCACACTCCCGATGATTTCCTTAGAAAGGGGAATACAACGAATGAAGGACCACGCGCTGTGAACAGTCTGAACTGCATCCCTCACGAGCCAGCAAACTTCCTCTGCCAAGGGCCGGCGGGGAGCACCTCCAGCTTTGCCGGCCGTAGCTCTCCCTGGCGACCGCTCAGCTCTGCTGCTGCTGCCGCCACACAGGAGCCGCCGCAGCTGTGGGCGCCCCTGAGCAGGGTGGTGTCCCAGGAGAGCTTTGTGCACAAGAGCAGGGCACAGGCTGGGCGCCAGTTGTAAGGTGCCTCCTTGCAGAGGGATGTGTTTGGAGCAGTCCGTGAGTGGAGAGAAGCCGCTGAGGGCAAGTGTAGAGGAGAGAGAGGGAAGGTGCCTCTGACTTCGAGCTCCAGCCAGGGCCAGAGAGCCGTGAAGACAGCGTACGGAAACCATGACAACCGCTGACCCCACGCGAGGCCAGCAGCAGCCTTCCCCGAAGCTGCGGTTTCCCTCCTTCCAAGCACCTGAACTCCCTTGGCCCCTTTGGCCCGAGGTGCTGCCAGGGGGTTCGACTGGGTGGTGGTGACATTGAAGCAGAAACGTGTTCGTGCCCAACTAAAGGGTGTCGTGTGTGTGTGTGTGTGTGTGTGGACTCTAAGAGCCAGCACTGATGGGTCAGCTTTCTGACCCCGTGCATCCGTTTTAAGGTGAAACTTCCGTCAAGCTGGTGGCCGAGTGAGCAAGGGAAGCAGCACCCTCCCCACAACCCACGTCCCGTGAGTGAGGCAGCAGCTGGGGCTGGGGCAAGCCACCCACATTCCGGGACTGTCTGTTACCAGGACAGAGCCTAGCCCGTCCTGGCTGCCACACCTGATGAAACCAGCCTTAGCTAAAGCAGTTTCCCGTGTTACCGCCCTTCCCTCGTTGTCTTCCCACCCAGCATGCATTTCTCTCTCTCTCTCCTTTTTTTTTTCTTTTTTTTTTTCTTTTTTTTACCGACGATCTGTAGTCCCCTTTTAGAACAGGAGCTCCCCACCGCCGAGAGACTGCGGCTGCGCCCCCTGCTGCCGGAGCCCGGTATGCGTCCCAGATGTGAGTCGTCAACCGCAGGGGGAGCTCGGGCGCTGTAAACAAATGAGCCCTTCTGAGCCCCCGGCGTTCTGCAGGGAGTTTACACCCAGTTTCTCACGAGTCCTCCCGAGGCTGTGTGAGGAGACACGAGTCTCACCCTTTTTTTTCCTCATAGGTGAGCCAGTCTCACTTTACCTACGGGAAGTATATCTGTTTGCTGTCTCGGTGCTAACAAATGACCGCGAAGCGGCTTATAGGAGCACACGTGTATTATGTCCTGGTTGCCGTGGTCGAAAGGGGTCCGCTGTTCAGGGTCCCCGCCGGATGGCAATCGAAGTGTCCGGGAGGACTGGGGTCTCATCCAAGGGCTTGATGGGGGGAGGCTCCGCTTCCCAGCCCCCGAGGTTGCCTGCAGGGTTCAGTTCCCACGGCTGAGTCGGCCTGGGCCTCAGTCCCTGGCCCCGCGGCCCTCTCCTGCCTGTTGCTGGCTGCTTGCGAGGGGAGACTTAGCACCTTATGTAATTACAAGAGTGGCATCGCATTTCCTGAAATCTGCAGGCTAGACACCATCCAGAAGTCCCACTTTTTCCATCAAAAGGAGGGCATTACACAAAAGCATGAATACCACCGGGAGGCAGGAGATACCGAGAGTTCAGAGAGGGGAAGTCACGTACCTAAGGACACACAGCAGGTTTTCGGTTTCTCTTTCCTTCTCCTGGCCATCACCTTCCGAATAAACTCCTTGCGCACTAATCCTTTTTATTTTGGGGGGGTCTTCTTTAAACACCCGGGCTAAGCGGGCACTGTGCCAGGTCAGGAGGGGACACTGCGTCTAAGTGAGACTCAGGCTTCCACATGAACTCTTCTTTTGTGAAATGTTTCATTTCAATGATACCATTTACTGGCCGCTGTTATGTGCTGGCACCTCACACACATCAAACTTAACCCAGTGCAACCGCGTGTGGTCGATATTAGTCTCTCTATTGTCCAGAAGGGAAACTGAGTCAGTAGAGGTTAAGTAACCTGCACCGTTTGTGATCCCAAATCCACGTCTTTCTAACTCCCTAGGGCCAACCCGTTGCCCTGTGAGTGTTGACTTTCCCTAAGGGTATCTGGCCTTTATCTATGTCTCCACATATGTTTCTTATGCAGGTTTGGCTGCTATGGAGATCCATGTATCTATCTATCTACCTACCTATCTATCTATCTATCTATCTATCTATCTCCTCTCTCTCTCATCTATCTGTTCACCCTCCTGTCATCTAAGGGGATGCTTGGCAGCATCTGCTTAAACAGGGGCTCAAACAAAGTAGACATTTCTCTCTACCAGAGCCCAGATGTGGGGTACTCCTCTTTAGAGAAGCTTCTAGAGTTCAGATCCCTTCTCTCTCCTTGCTCTGCCACCTCTGGGTGTGGCTTACGGTGGCTCATATCCACCCCCTCTCCAGCCAGCAGGAAGGGGGCCAGGGAGAGAGGGGGACAGACTCCTCTTCAAGGGCAGGATCCACTTGTGCTGCATGGACCGCAGCGCAGGCAATGCTTACCTTCAAGGGGGCTGGCTGGCAGATGCAGTCTGTACTGCTGCCCAGCGAAAGGGTAGGATTCTGTGGCCATAGAATATGGGGAAAATGGGTATTGGGGTGCGCCAGCTGCTATCCGTGGAGCCCCCTTTGTGTGTGGGCTCTGTGTCAAGCCTTGCTGGGAGCGGAAAGACAAACACATTGTCGCCTCTGATTCAGAAGAGGGAGGCCCCAAAGGCAGAGCTTCATTCGCGGGTAGAAATAGCCAGTGTGGCCCATGGAATGAGAGGGCCCAGTGATGGGGTGTGGATATGGCGGCACAATCGGCCAACAGGTTCTGGCCAGAAGGAGATGCAAGATACTCACCTGATTAATAAGGGGTGGGGGAGTGAAAGTAATAATAAGCCAGTTCAGGACTCGAAATACAGATCTCCGTGGTATATTATAAAAAACCCAAATAGCCCACTGGCTCTGACTTCAGTGTTGAAGGAGACACGGCAGGTGAATGCAGCCGAGTGGGGACATGGGAGATGGGGACCAGCGAGAGTGGATGGGGCGGCAGCATTTTCAGGGACCGGAGCGAAGCAGGCGGGAAAGGCGGGGAGTCAGCAGACGCCGGGGGTCTAGGGTCTCAGGGCTGCGGAATGAAGAACCACGCTCTGGGTGGCTGAGAACATGCACTGGCAGCCAGCTCTGGAGGCCAGGGGCAAGAAACCAGGGCGTCGGCAGGGCCCTGGGACGCTGGACCCTCTGGGGGAGGGTCCTTCCTGCTGCGTCCAGCTTCCGGTGGCCCCTGACCTTCCCTGCTTTCTTGTGGCTTCATTTCAGTCTCTGCCTCCGGCTTCGTGTGGCCTGACCCCTCTGTCCTCTCCTGGTGTCCTTTCCTCTGCGCCTGCCTCTGTGCCCAAACTTCTCCTTTTCATGAGGACCCCAGACATAATGGATTAGCGTGCACCCCCCCGCCCCTCCATGACCTCATTTCAACTTGACTTCTCTGTGAAGACCCTGTGCCCAGGAAGGTCACATCCCCAGGTCCTGCAGGCGTGGACTTCAGCGTCTCTATTTTTGGGAGGTACCATTCAGCCCCTCGTGGTTAGCCTGACGGATGTGCATATCTGAAGTCCAAGCAAATGGAACTCCCACCCTCGGAAGCCAGCAACAGGACACTCCGGGAGCCAGCGTGAGCATTGGGGGGCTGGGGGGCGCGTTCCCTTTGCCGAGCTGCCGTGAGCTCCCGGGCGAGCACTCGCTGCCGCCGTACGAGGGCACCGCCGTCACGTCTCAGCCTCGCCGCGCACCTGCGGCGTGCAGGGCTGCTTTGACACGCCTAACACGAGAATCCTGCAGTAAAAATAGAACAGAAGAAATTACACGGTGTTCCAAAGGCAATTTATATCTTTTCATGCTTTGGAATTGATTTAAAAAAAATTGTCTTTTAAAATCTAGGTTCACTCGCCAGGGACCCTTTTATTTCGCGTTTGGTCCAGCCACTGGTGTGGGACCTGAATGAGCGTGTGGACAGGGCAGTAATTAAGTGGGCGGCCCCTGGCACAGCAGGGCCAGGGCCCCAACCGAAAGCCCCCACGTTTAATGACCGCTCTTAAGACCTTTGGCATGTTTCAGAGCCCTGTCACCCACCAGCAAACACGGCTCTCTGCCCAGGCACGAGACCAGACTGTCCTCTCCAGGTCTGCTGTCGCCGGGAGGACAGCTGGCCCCAGCGTCCCGAGGCCCAGGGCGGGGAGCCTGCTTGCACGGCCTGCCTTTGTGGGCGCAGCCACCTCCTTCCACTCCTCACGCCCTCTCCTCACAGCCGCCGTGACCCGTGGGCCTCATCGAATCCCCGTGAGCCTTTAATTTCTTTATTTTTTCAACATTTTAAAAATTAAATGTATTGGAGTGATTTTGGTTAATGAAATTATACAGGTTTCAAGTGTGCAATCCCTAATACATCATCTGAACACTGTATTGTGTGTTCACCACCCAAAGTCAAGTCTCCTTCTGTTGCCCTATAGTTGGCCCCCTCGCCCCCTTCCCTCTGGGACCACCATACTGGTGTCTGTGTCTGCGGGTGTTTAGTTTTTGTCCTGTTTGTTCGTTTGGTGCTTCAGTTTTGTGTCCCCCAGGAGGGAAACCATTTGGTTCTCGGCTTTCACAGCAGGACTTCTCTCCAGGGGCAGCACAAAGGGGGGTCGGAGGTTGGGAGCAAGAGGGGGGGTCAGTGCACCGCTGCTAGTGCAGGCGATGGAGGGGCCGCGGCCAAGGAACGTGGGCGACCTTCCAAAGCTGGGAGTGGCTCTCGGCTGACAGCCGGCGAGGAAGTGGTGACCTCCGTCCTCCAACCACCGTGAGCTGAGCTCACCAAGTGGATGAACTTGGCCGTGGATTTGTCCTAGAGCCTCCAGATGAGGACCCAGGCCTAGCTGACACCTTCTTTTCAGCAGAGATCCCAGTTGAAGCTGCCCAGGTTTCTGACCTACAGAACTGTGAGGTGAGCAATGGGCATTGTCTTCAGCCATTAATTGGTGGTAGTTTCTTATGCTAGTCCAGGCTTTTTTTTTTACAATCTTTTTTTTTTAAGGTTTTATTTATTTAGTTTTAGAGAGGGAAGGGAGGGAAAAAGAGAGAGAGAGAGAAACATCAATGTGCGGTTGCTGGGGGTCATGGCCTGCAACCCAGGCACGTGCCCTGACTGGGAATTGAACCTGCGACACTTTGGTTCGCAGCCCACGCTCAATCCACTGAGCTACGCCAGCCAGGGCTAGTCCAGGCTTTAAAAGACTAGCCGTTTCCATCTTCTGTCTGACGGAACAGTTGTGCTTGGAACCGAACAGCCGCGCTATGAGGAGGCCCAGGCAGCCCCTGAAGGGGCGGGGACCCATGTGGGGAGGAATGAAGACCTCGGAGCAGCCATGGCTCAGGGCCAACCCTCCAGCCTGGTGAAGAAGCCCCCTTGGAGGTGGGTCCTCCAGTCCCAGCTGACCTGTCCCGGCTGACACTGTGTGACACAGGACAGGCCATCTACACGGAGCCCCCCCACCCCCTCAGACTGCCAAATACCTGCTTGTTCTTATTTGAAAGCACCACATTTCGGGGGGTTAACGCAGAGTGCAGACTTTCTGCTGTTTGCCCTGGGCCAGGGTTGCTGATTACATCTCCAGTAACGTGGATGGCCTTAAAGGTTACTTAAGCAAAGCCACTGAGGGCATTCCTACAGGAGAGGGAGAGAAGGCCCTTGCAGCTTTAAGGACACAGCATTCCAGTCGACTCCTCTGCTAGGGGAACCTCTGTGAACAAGGGGGCAATGGGCAGAGAGCGCTTTGCACAGTTCTGCTTGCAGAGGGGTTACCAGCTTCGGACCCCAGTGAGACCCCCGCTCCCAAACGCGGCCACGGGCAGGGCTGGTGAGGGCGGGCGAGAGTCAGCTCAGACCCTGCACGTGGGATCGGAAGTTGGCACAGTTATGGAAACCGAGTTAACGCCACCAATAATTTTAAAGTGCACAAATGCTATGGCATATGATTCTAATTAAAAGAGCTCAATGTAAGCTTCAGTGCCAAGCGCGCAATGAAAACTCCCCAGCCCTCTCCGTGCATAAACACATCTCTCGCAGCGTGGTCTGCGGGCCGGAAGAGCTGGAAGCGGCAGCATGTTGAACCGCGTGGCTCTTCCACAGTCATTATGATGCTCTTATAATGATATTATGTTACGTATCATAGTGCAGCATGTTATTATGAAGCCATTAAACAGCGTTCGTGAGTGGGTTTTAATGATATGGAACAAGGCTTAAAACAGAGTGTTAAATGAGAATGGATGTAACATCATATGGCCATTATATTTTATCACATAATACATGAAAACATATGTGTTTGCTCAAGTAACAGATTTCTAGTAGCTAAAGTATAGCTACAACTTAATGTTTAATAATAAAGAATTTTTTAAAGTTTTTATTTATTTATTTTTAGAGAGGGAAGGGAAGGAGAAAGAGAGAGAGAGAGAAACATCAATGTGTGGTTGCTGGGAGCCGTGGCCTGTAACCTAGGCACATGCCCTGACTGGGAATCGAACCTGCGACACTTTGGTTTGCAGCCTGCGCTCAATCCACTGAGCTATGCCAGCCAGGGCATTAAAGAATTCTTTATATAACCAATGGTATAGCCATAAAACAATCCTTTTTAGCCACTTAAAAATTAGGGAAAGACATTTAAGTCATTTGGTTAATTGAGTGTGTTAGTTTCCTAGGGCTACTGCTACAAAACACCCCCGATTAGGTGCCTTAAAAAATACATGTGTCTTCGCTCCCAGCTCTGGAGGCCAGACGTCTGAACTCAGGGGGTCACAGGGCCCGCTGCCTCTGGAGGCTCCGGGGAGGGTCCTTCCTTCCTCATCTCTTCCAGCCTCCGGTGGCGGCCAGCTCTCCTGGGGGTGCTCGGCTGGCGGCTGCACGGCTCCAGCCTCCGCCTCTCACGGCACACGGTCTCCTGTGTCTCTGTCCTCAAGTAGTCTTCCCTCTCTCTATACATGTCTCTCTGTCCAAATTTCTCTTTCTGTAAGGGCACCCATTGTAGTGCACGTACAGCCTTCTGTACCCTGGTGTGGACTCACCTTACTGTGACCAATTACCGAGAGCTTATTTCCAAGTAAGTAACATTCTGAGGTTCTGAGTGGACATAAATTCTTGGGGGAGGACGGTGGTGGAGGGGGAGTTATTTAATCTAGTCTAGTGGATGAAGTGAAAACTGAAAAAAAATTATATATAAAGTGACACATAATACTTCAACAAGAAGTTAAAAATTATGCACGGCACACACACACGTTCACGGACACACAGACGCACACGCACGCCGCAGAGGGTCCAAAGGCTTCTTGGCGCTGCGCAGGGGTCTCCCTGGCCGGCCAGGCTCCGGGCCCTGGGCTCTGCTCAGTGACTTCCGTGTGTGTTTTTCCTGAATTTTCCACATCGTTTACATTGACAACACACTCCTTTTGTGATTACAGTGACAACGAATTTTTATTTTTTTTGGCCGTTCACATTGTCCAAACTGAAAAAGCCGGCGGCGTGGACTGCTTGGAGCTCGGGCTGCTGGAGGCAGTGGGGTTGTCTCGGAGAGCTTCTCGCTGATGCAGGACTTTCAGACGGCGTGCACCGGGCGTGTCTTCTGGCCCAGCAACGGTGTTTCAAAAATAGACATATTTTCTTTTTTTAGAGCAGGTTTGGGTTCCTGGAAGAATTGACCAGAAGGTACAGGGAGCTTCCATACGCACCTGTGCCCCGCCTTGCACGGCACGTCCCCCAGCAACACCCCCACCAGAGTGTGACTCTGTTACTGTCGGTGAGCTCCCCCACCAGAGTGTGACTCTGTTACTGTCGGTGAGCGTGCACTGACACGTTGTCACCCCCGGGTCCAGAGCCTGCACTCGGGTTCCCTCCTGATGCACATTCTATGTATGGGTTTTGGCACGTGTGCAATGACACACATCCAATGTTACAGTATCACACGGAGCATGTTCACGGCCCCCAATCCTCTCCCTTGTCTCTCTCCCCTCCCCCCGCCATCACTGGTGTTTTTGTGCTGCCAGGGAGCAACTGCATCTTCCAGAACCTGTCCTAAGGGAGTGGACGTGTCCTCCCGAATCCAGCTGTGACAGTGCTCACCACCGAGGACGCTGGGACAAATCGCAGCCGACAGGAAGGCCAACAGCAGGAACCTGCCTAGGTAGGTGGTGCTATCTGCGTGGAGGGAGTTATGCCTAGTAGTTGAAAATAATGCACTTACTGATGGGGCCGAGGTTAGAATGTGAAGTGGATAACATCTCATCACTAAACAGCAGGTACCACACGAACATCTCTCAGCAGCCACACACCGTGCTGCTGACAGTGATTGCCCCCATGTGGCACTCTTCTGAGTCGTCTGCTTTAAATTTTTCTCCTTTTTGGATTACCTGCATCTTCTAGTTTTCCCACGGTGAATATGTCTCACTTTTATGATAAGGAAAATAATGGAAGTCGTTCATTAAAATGCATAATGCCCCTCGATGGGTGATGTTGAAATTACAGGTAGGTTTTATTTTCATCTTTATATTCGATTGAGCCTTACGTAAAATTGCTGTTTCTGTGGGCAAAAAAAAAAGAAACCCCAGCTAGATGTGGACACTTTTATATGATCCCATGTATTATTTTTAATATTTCCTAAATATTCTGTGGAGGTCATGTCACTTGTGTGCTCATATTCCTCAAAGGGGTCCTGTTACGAGATTTAAAATCCTGACTCTCATACAGATCTACCGGAAACACGTGCTCAGGATTTCAATGAACTCGTTAGCCAATGAGGGTGCAGCCAGACGGTACAACGGGCTCCGTGGAGGTTTCGCAGGACGCATGTGCCGTGCACCATCGTGAACGCAGAAGCATTTTCAAACATTCACTGGTCAGCATCTACAGGGTGAAAATCAACTGCACGCAGTTCACCAGACGAAGTTTGTGTGCATTTCCATCAGTACCAGAGTCATTTGTATTGCTGCAAGTTTCTTCCAGCTTCGGGGTTCTCCAGACAAACAGAACCAACCAGAGACATGTATTTGTTGTGAGAAATCGGCCCTCAGGATTATGGAGGCTGCACTGTCCCGAGATCTGCCTTCTGCGAGGTGAGGAGGGCCCAGGAGGGCTGCTGGAGTGGCTCCGGCCGCACTCTGAAGCTCGGAGAACTGGAGGGCTGGCGGGGCAGGGTCCAGTCTGCGTGCAAAGCCCGGAGAACCAGGAGCATCGATGTTGGGAGGCAGGAGAGGACAGATGCCCCAGCGAGGTGGGGAGGATTCACCCTCCCTGCTGCCTTCTCATCCTGCTCGCGGCCTCCAAGGCCCAGGCGAGCCCCACCCACACGGGGCGGGGCAAGCTGCGTCACTCAGTCTACTCGTGCAAGTGCTAACCTTTTTCAGGAACGGCCTCCCAGACACACCCAGAAACAGTGTTTAACCACATACCTGGGGATCCAGTCAGGTCAACACACAGCGTTGGCCGTCACAAACACAGGGTTTGCCGCAGCCCAGAGATGGCTCAGGTCCTATGAAATCAGACAACCCCATACTCTTCGCTGCCTGTTTCAAAGTCGTTAACCACCTGCCCTGCACATTCCCTTTCCTATCTGAAGACAAAACCAACCTCTGACTCGGTCTGTACCCTCGGTCCGGACCCCGCCTGGCCTCTGGGCCCATCGAAGGCCAGCCTCGCCCCCACCCCTTTGCATTCATGTCCCCTGGGCCCCTTTCAACCCCCGCAGGTGCACCGGGCACCTGCCGCCTGAGATGCCAGGGTGCTGCCTCGATGCACGCTGTCCCCTCCGCCCCAGGACACGGTGCTGCCTTGCCCTCAGTCACTCCCAACACGCCCACCCCCATCCGAGCTCAAACCCAGTTTCCTCAGGGGACCCGCCCCCCCCCTTCACCGCTTCCTGCAGAGCCGTTACCATGACCTGCACTGCAGTGTGAACATGTTTTATTAAAGCCTGAACTTTGTGATTTTAAAATAGTGCAGGCTAAAAATATTAGTCCAATCTCTCTTTATTCTCAAACTTTGAAATAAGGCACATCTCCTAAATGAAAAGGAAAAAAAATCCCTCAGGAAGGCACAGTTAAAGTAGCTGCATTTCCTACGACTTATAAATAGTCTTTCCACCGTTGCCCTGGGGTGGCAGCTCAGGAAGTGGTGGACATCCGTCCCCAGACCCAGCGTTGGTGCAGGGGGTGGGGGGAAGGGAGACTGTGGGCCCTCTGTGGAACTTCTGTGGGTGGTTATCACCACTCTATGTGTGTAGTGTCATCAGGCCCCTCGTGGGAGGTCAGAATGTGCCCTCTTCCCAAACATGCCACGTTGGCATAAGGTTTATTTGAAGCCGAAGACAATCGGGGAATAGCAGACACCACACAGACTTGCCGCCTTCCCCTCTGTTGTCCCAGAAGGGCGAAAGGAGCTCAATCCCTGGAGACGCGGTCAGCGTCCACTCAACAGACCTTCCCAGAGCCCCACTGCCTCTCCCATCAATCCCCCCCTCATCTTCCCACAGTTCACCGCCCCAACCCCCCAAAGCCTAAACTTCTTTTCCTTCGTCTGGTCACTTCTCCACAGATGCATTGTCTTAAGACTCTGACTATATACGCCCAAGTTCTAACTACCCCTTGGAGCTACTCCTCACCGATTGTCTCTCGTGGAAGTGACTGCGGCACCTGTTCGTCAACTCTTGTTCATCTTTGTCTTCTGTCAGTTTAACGGTCAGGGCCCAAGACACAAAACCAAGGAGAGTAGAGGAAAAATTTTATTTTCTCCCCAGGGCACTCATTGTTCTATAACAGAAACTTCTGGAAGCTCGAACAACATGCTTTGGTTGTAGGGCTGGGGCGAAGACCGGGGCTGGGGATCTTGGGAGCAAATCAGCCGTGACACTGGACCCTGAAGGTCAGCCCGGTGTCCCCCAGGGCTGGCCGACAGACAGTCTACATCTGAGGACCGAAGCTGAGAAAGTCAAAAAAGCACAGCAGGGCAGAAATGAATGACACTGGCCTTAGATTGTCACCCTCCTAGCTCATTATTCCAAAGTTATTTGCGTTTTGAATTGCTTGAGGCCCTCAGGGACTCGTGAGTGAGGCGCTGTGACCCCGTGTGGGTTTGTAAGACTCTGGGGCTGATGCATCGACTCCCTGAGTGCCGGTTCTGCTCACCCCTTTTCTGATCAGCCCCTAGCACGGGGCTCTGTAGGGAAGGGAAAACCAATCTTTTCCTCTGCCCTTGTAAGTTCGGTGGCTGGGGCTTGTGAGTTCAACTGCTCAAGGCCCGATTAACTGGAGAAGCAGCTTTATTTTGCATATATACAGGAGCCAGCGGAAGAAGTAACTGGCTCGTTAAGCGGTTAAATATCTACATACCTAATTTAGTACGGTGAGGGGAAGGGGAGAACAGGCTTTTTCTGTGATGAGCAAATAGGTTCCTTTAAGAAAGAGGAGTAGATTTTTAGGAGAACAGGTGGGACACAAGGAGGATAGTGGAATGTTTGTCTACAAAGGGGCATCCCCCCACAAAGAAGAATTTATATATAAGAAGTTGTGTATTTATTCTTACATGTTTAAACTTCAGCCGCCTTCCATGTGCTCTCCGTTTGGTGCAGTACACCTATCAAGATGTATTTTTCCACTGCTCAGAACAGATTTTCAACTCATTAATGTTGACGCCTTTTAGTGCGTCTGCTGTTTTTTTGTTTCATTTCTTCCACATTGACAAAACATTTCCTTTTGAGGACTTTTTTCATGGGAAAACAACAACAACAAAAAGTCTCTCAGGGTGAGATCAGGTGAATAGGAGGTTGGAGCTGAGGGATCACGCCGTTTTTGGTCAAAAACTGCTGAACGCTCAGCGCAGTGTGGGCAGGTGCCCTTGTAAATCACCCATCATGAAATGGGCAAACACATTGAGTTTTCCAAAAAAAATTTCACTGAAGCTGAATGCAGCCTCTCACAACAACGCCAGCTGGTACACTGACCTGGATGGGTTCTTAGAACATGCACCTGGCAGGGGAAGCCTGTCCTATAAGGGGCCCATCCTCCCGAAGATAATTCTGGGTTGTTTTGGATCCCCCCTCGTACATAGGTACGAGTGGTCTTTCCACCTTCAGGACCATCAAGTCTCCGGGAAAAGGGCTTTGGAGTAGGTTTTGGCCGTGTTTTCCCTTCTGCGGGTGGACGGAGAAGATTTAATGGCCATTTTCATTCCCCAGATTGCTGCTGTAAGTCAGAAAAGGGAAGCTCTGAGGTTTTTTTTTTTCTTCCCTCTGTTGAATCTCAAATGTCTTCAGCTTCAACTAATCTTGATGCCAAAGCGACTCTCCCAGAGTGGTGTGCTCTGATGCCCTTTGGCGGGAAGGGCGGCATCTCCCTGTTGATTGACTTTAGGGTCTTACTCTGAGTACGCGGCGCTTATTTCTGTTGGTGCCTATTCTCCATAGACGCCCTTGATCCTGAGTCTCCCGGCAAGATTTAAATGTCATGGGAGAGACAAGCCAGATACTGAAAAAAGAACCATGGAAGCGAGGACAGTTCAAAAGAGAGAGAGAAAGAGAATGAGAGAGAGAGAGAGAGAGAAGGCAGTTCAACACAGCGCTGTGCATGAGGATTTTGGGCGATGGGTTTTCCCCCAGAAATTGTCGAAGCCCTCGGAAAAGCCAAGGTCCTTTGTTCCTGCTGGGGGGGCTGGGAGTGGGCCACGGGGGTGGGGTGGGGCAGGAGGGCAGAAAACCCCTTCCCAGTCCTGTGCAAACACTCCCCAGGAAACTCTGATTCACCCCTCAAGGTGGCCACGTTCCAGAGCGCTGCACCCCAAGGACTCTCTTTTCTTCTCTCACAAAGAACCTGTTCTTGCGGATGTGGAAGTGCCTGGCGGGGAGAAGGAACCGGCTTCACCAGCCCCTGGGCCTGGGCCAGAGGCCGGCGGGAGCAGGGCCGGGCGGGCCGGCCAGCCAGCCTCCAGCGGGTGGGAGACCACGGCGCAGCCCAGCCGGCCTTGGCTCCGCAGGGCCAGGGAAAGGCCTGGAGGAGGGACCGGGGCTGGAGGTCGGTCCCGGCCCCACGGCCTTGGCATTCCCAGGCCCCGGCCGGACTTCCTGGGCTGCTGTTTGGGGCTGGCTAATGATTAACAGGAACTCTGCGGGGCGGCACGCACCTCCAGGCAGCGAGGGCCTGTGGCTGGCAGACTGTTTCATTGGGGACTTCCTGTTCGCTGCTGAGGTCGGGTCAGGATTCTCCGGTGGCTGGATTGAATTTGTTCCTGTGTTTGTGTGGAGAGAGGACGGAGGCCAAGACGCCTCCTGGAAACTGAGAGCCTTCCCCGAAGCCCCGAAGAAGAGAAGACCCACCTGCCGGAGGTAAGGCGGCTCGGGGACAGGTGTTCGCGTAGGCCCGTAGGGGACACCCCACAGCTCCCGGGTCTCCTGCAGGGAGTGGGGCGCTCCGGCTGTCCTCCCGGGGAAAGTGTCAGCCCGTCACGACGACAAGGTATTCTGATTCCCAACTTGTCCGCAGTTAAAAATTAAAAGAGCTGCTTGCTCGGAGAGAGGGGGGGAATTTGAGACGGTTTCTGATCGAGAGAGTGTCCCTTTCACAGGCAGCTGTTCTCGGGGATGCGTTGAAAGCCGAGCCCGGGCTGGAATTTGGGAGGTCAGGGTGCAGATGCTGGAAAGTTACTGTGACTCACGTTGTTCGTCAGACGACCTTTTAAACGGCATGCGATCGAGTGCCCGATGGGAAGGGCTGTGTGGAGGAGACCTGCTCCGAGGTTTCTGGGGGTTCTGAGGCTGCCCCAAGTCTGGCAGGCGGTGCCAGCGCCCCTCTGCCCCAGTGGGGGGGGGGCGCGTGGAGCTGGGTGCTGAGAGAATTAGGGGTGTCCGTGCCTTCTCGAAGGCATGGGGGTTTGCAGCAAGCCCGTCAGCGGTCACACACCCTGCCTGTCAAACCCTCCTTCCCTCTGGGCTTGAGATCCCTGACTTCACGCTGCTCCCAAGCACCCAGAAATGAGCGTTTGTGCCTGGGGGGGGCATTAAGCAGGATGACCAGAGTCAGCAGTTTTCTTCCTGGGACGATTAGCTGGGTGGGTCCAGACCACCCGAGTGTTTTGGGGATCTCAGGGCATTAGGGAATTGGTTGAGGGTTAAATCCTATCTAGTTAATATGATTTCGTAAGATTTAAGAGTTTGAAAAGGGGACAGGGGTCTTTCACCTAAAAGTTGGCGAGTCCAGTCTTCCACATCGAAATGAATGAGAGGGCAAGATTCAGGGACCCACCAGACTAAGCCATAGAGACAGAAACTTGTGAACGGCCTGGCATAGGTCCCCGTGTAACTCAAGCGGCTTGTCTGATCTCAGCTCAGACTCGGAGACAGCTTTATGACAGTGCCTTCGGCACACACCCTTCCAGTGCCGGCCCCCGGCAAACCCACGTCTGTGGCCCCCGGCCGGACCCCACCCCACCTGGCTGGACCCCACCCCGCCCGCCCTGGGCTCTGCCGGCCGGGTAGGAGTAGAGTCTTCTGCAAAGAACGGGCGAGAGAGGGGTGTGAGGACGGTGGCAGAAGGAAGCACTTGACAAGTTGTCACCAGTCCTTAGTCTGCATCCTGACTCACGTTGCTGCTTATCAGCGACTCTGAGTGTTTCCTCGTGACCTTTAGCTGTTGCCCAGGGTTGCGCGGCGTTGGGTCCGCACTGCTCATTTATGGCTTTCGGTGAAACCTGACTCCAGGGCTCAGTTTCTCTTTCATCCTCTGCTGGGGTCCAGCATTCTAGCTAGATTGGTGGTGATTGCCGTGCTCATTGAACCTTGAAAACTGGCGAATGCTTTGACTGGGGACCTTGAACTAGGCTTGGAAGGCTGTGACTTCAGTTCAGCCACGAGCAGCTGCTGTGCTTCTTGCCGCCGAGGCGCACGGTTTGCTTAGGGATTTGCTGAGTCCAGTTCAGCTTATAGTTCAGCGGAGTCCAGGGGCGGGCTCCGCAGCAGGGTGGTGGTCCGGCATGGACACTCGGACCCTCGCCCTTGGACACGAGCAGTTAGGGTTCAGCAAAGGCACGCTGACTTCTGCTGTCCAGAGACACCGGAAAACCTCGGGGTGGGGGAGCCCAGAGTCTTTCTCGTGGGCCATGACCGCCCAGTCACACGCCGGTGTGTAACGGGGTGGTCGGGCCCTGAGCGTCGTTGCCATCCGTCACCCTGCTGCTCGCTCTGTGCGACTCTGCACCGTGCGGGAGGCGCATTCCACAAACTTCCGTGAGGCAGGTATTTCCCGGGGCCCAGTTCAGGTCTTGTGCTTCCGCCCGTGGGTCTGTCCCCTTCGGCCCGTAAGGAAGGAAAGGGTCCGGAGCCCTGCCTGGGTGGGGGTGTCAGCACACTGCACAAATCCCACCACGGGGCTCTGGTGGAACCCCGCACCCCGTATGTTCTGGAGCGACGAGTGGCTCCCCAGCACAGCTGTGCCCCCTGGGTGGTGCCCGAGATGAAGGCGAAGCCACCTCGGTCACCAGGCACCACGTGGTGGTGGTTGAAGAACGTTTCAAACAGAGACCGTTTCCTGAGGTTAGGAGGCTGTGTGTGTGTTTTTTTTTTCTTTTCTTTTTTGTAGACAGTTCATGACACGTTTGGCAGCTGATTTCGCCCTGAACACTTCAGTGAGACCCAGCAGCATGGCTTCTGCCCTGGACAGGCCCGTCTGCGGGGAAGGGAACAATAAAGAGAAAAGACACAGGGTTGCAGGATGAGCTCGAGGGCATCGGAGAGCAAAGGGGTGAACGGGAGGGTCGAGGGGCGCACGTGACAGGGCCCTGGCGTGCTGCTGGGGGCTGGTCAGGCCTCACTCTGCCTGCCCTTGACCTCTGACTTCTCCCGCGTCCACTCACCCCTCCCTCGGCCCCAGCCCCAGAGCCCCTCGCTGCAGGCCCATAAACGTGCCAGTCATGGTGCCACCCCAGGGCCTTTGTGCCTGCTGCTCCTCTGCCTGGGCAACCCTTCTGTCCAGGTGTCCACATTGTGTCCCCTCCCCTCCTTCAGCGTTCAGAGGACACCTCCTGGGCGCCCTCCTCTGGCCTCCCCACTGGAGGCGGGAACCAGCCCCCGCCCGCACACACCCCTCACACACATCCCCTGTCGTTTTTCTCATGCCTCTCGCCGCCTTCTAGTAGCCTCGTGCCCCACTTCTTGAGCTTGCTGCCTGCATTCGCTCTTGGTCCCATGCAGCTGTCGTGCGCCGGGCTTTCTCTTCTCGGTGACTAAGGTGCCGGGATTGCAACGGGGAGCTGGGAGCCCAGGCGGCTGCGCCGTGGTCAGGAACCCAGCGGTAATGGTGCACCACGGGCTCCCATAATTTATACATGGGCTTGGGAGGGAGATCATGTGATACAGTGATTCTCCGGCTTGGGCACGTGCCAGAGTTGAGCCTGGTGTAGACAGGTTGCTGGGCTCACCTCCGGGGTCTCTGGTCCTCTGGGTGCGAGCATTCGGTTTTCTAACAAGGCCCCAGGTGAGGCCGGAGCCGCCGACCACACCGACCAGCGCTGACGCAGCCGTGCCCGGTCACACCGGGGCCGGTCGGGGCTCCGCAGAGCTCTGCGCGGTAAACGCTCGCCAGTGAGAGACTGCTACCTGCCTGCTTTGTTTCCCCAGGGTGCGGAGGAACATGCGGAGATGGAGGGCAGCTGGCGAGGTATCCTGGCCGCGCTGGTCGTCGTGGCTGGCCTACCAGGTAGGGTCTCCGGAGCCTGGGGGCCTGGTCCAGGGCCTCCACCTGGAGTGGGTGGAAGGGGCCCAGAGGAGGCCGCTGGTGCACACGGCTGCCAGAAGCTTGTTCCTCAGGCGCTTGCCACCGGTCCCCTTCTCCACAGCGAGGTCTCTTCAGTGGGTCCCCCGTCCTGCCGCACTGACTCAGCTCCGGGAGCGGTCCTTCGGGTGCAGCGGACCCCACCGGCTTCTCTTCTTCAGGGTTCATGTCTCTAGTGCCTCCCCACAAGCCATCGCTCCTGTCCCTCTTCTGTTTCCGCCTGGTCTTTGAGGAAGGCCGACTCAGGTGTCGCCTCCTCCAGGAAGCCTTCCTGATCTTGCAGTTTTCAGGGCGATAATCTCAGTTTCCATACTGACAGGGTGGCGGCGGGGGGGTGTTTGTCAACAGCGCCTCCTTGTTCTGGACCCCTCCTAGTGTGTCGTCTGGAATGGCCTCCAGGGTGTCCCTGGCCAGGGTCCCCTGATCAGGCTGCTTTGCAGAGAGGCAGTGTGTGGACCTCGGGGTCCATAGGGTGGCTGGAGTTTGCGCCCCGAGCTCTGTTCCGACTCCGTCTTGCCTACATTTCACGGCTTCAGGTGTGTCTGTCTCGTTTCCTGGCTGGGTTTTAAACCCCTCAGGGTGGCCGTCCTGTGCTCCCCACCGCAGTGGTTTTGAGGCCCTGCGGTGAAGAAAAAGCTACAGACGGAGCAGTGCATGGTCACAGAGGCACAGCCCCATGAGCTGTCGCCAGCCAGACCCCTTCGTGTGTCAACAGTAAGACCAAGAGCACGCGGCAGATGCTTCCTTCCTGCCTCCCCTCTCTGCTCCCCAAAGGGACCATTATTCTGACTTCTAGCTGTGGAGATGCGTGCTGCTGGTTTTGTACTTTGTACACATAGCACTCTATTTCCGATGGCCATATAATGCTTAAAAAAGATTTTATTCATTTATTGTTAGAGAGAGGGGAAGGGAGGGAGAAAGAGAGGGAGAGAAACATCCATGTGTGGTTGCCTCTCCTATGCCCCCCAACTGGAGACCTGGCCCGCAGCCCCAGGCATGTATTCCCTGACTGGGAATTGAACCAGCGACCCTTTGGTTTGCAGGCTGGCACTTAGTCCACTGAGCCACACCACCAGCCAGGGATACATAATGTTTTTTAACACTCTGTCCATGCCAGCATCAAAAAAATGAAATGGAGTGAACTAGAACGAGAGTGAGGACCATCAGAGTGTGCTACATGCAGCCAGGACTGTCTGACACATTTTGATTTTGGGCTATTTACACGTGAAGCCCGTGGGCGCCAGGCTCCCGTGTTAACACGTGTTTGGGAGCAGGGACGCTCGAAAGCCCCTGCCCGACAGTGCGCGGTGCTCGGTGCTGATAAACACCAAGGTGCGCGACGACATTGGCTTGCAGAGTGGAGGGGAAGACACCGCCCCCCTGTGCGGAACCTGTGTGTGGCTGGCAAACCAGGCTCAGCACTGGTTTAGGGACACGGCTCCCATGAGGCTGTTTTGGCCACAGTGGCACAAAGATCTCTCCCAGCAGCTCAGCGGGGAACTGCGGAACTGTGGGTCGGCAGCGTTCTGCAGACCTTTCCCCGGAGCTCTGTGTGGAAGGCAGGGGAGGCTCTGATGGGGGCCTGGAGGCAGTTGCTCCAGGAGGGAAAGGACTGCGGGCTGATTGGAGACCCCCTGGGGGATGGGGCCGTAGCAGAAGGCTGAGCCCCTCGGGTGCTTCTTGGGGTAGGGATGCCTTCGCTTGCAGACTTGGCCTTGAACAGTTGAGGGCTCCCCCCCGAGTGCGCCCAGTGCGCTCCCCCAGCCCTCTCCTCTCCACCTGGTCCCCAGTGTAACAGCTTAGGTGGAGCTGGACCGCCCGATACCCACTCAGTGCGTGTTCACCGAGGGCCTGAGTGCGCCGTGTGGTTGCAGGCACCGGGACGCGGCGATGAGCAGAGGCCAGTGGAGTCCCTGCCGGCAAGGAGTTTCAGGCCGTAGAGGAAACAGGCGTTAATTGGTAGAAAAATCAGTATAAAATCACCCCGTGATAATTGCTTCACTGATTTGAAAGCCTGTTATAGGATGATTTACCCTAAATCGGGTGGTCTGGGACGGCTCCCCGAGGAGGCGACAACCTCTCGGCTGGGAGCTGCGGAGAGAGACTGTCATGTCGGGCTGGCCACAGCCTGTGCCAAGGCCCTGGGGCTGGCGAGAAGAGAGCGGGGTTTGGGGCCAAAGGAAGTTGGTGCGAGGCTAAGCAGGGTCTCGGCCTGTGCCAGTGTTAAGGGTTATCTGGTGTTTGCCCTAAATGACGGAAATATTTGAACAAAGTCTGGGGTGTGGAGCTGGGGCGTAAGGGAGGGTCCTGAGTGTACTGCTGGGTTCAGAAGGCGCCTCTCACTGCCGCACGGAGAGCCATCCTGGGCAGTGGCGGTGGCGCAGCGGTGATGCTGGCACCTCCTGTCATCGTCAGCAGGACTCAGCAGGAAGCTCAGAGCCACCCGAGGACCACCCCCCCCCCACCTCTCACTTTCCTCCCACTGGTCCCAGCCCCGGAGGCACAGAGGGTCCCACTTGGTCCTCCAGGGGCTGCCTTCACAGAGCAGGGCTGTCCTTCCCTCCCTCCACGCTGCTCCCCTTTCCGCCCTCTGCCTTTCAACCATCTGCTTCTCTATTCATTTCCGGTGTTGAGTGAGAGAGGGGAGGTGGTGAGGGTCTTCGGGTGCAGTGAGAGGAGCTGGAGACGAGGACGGTGGAGGAATGGAGGGCTCCACGCCCCTCAGCCAGGGAGGCAGCCGGCTGCTGTTCCGGGGCGCGGAGCAAAAGCCGTTGCTGGAGAGCAGGACCTAGGTTCAGGACCGACTCGTGGCGGGCCGGTGGGAGTCACAGAAGTCGCAAACCTGCCGCAGTGAGAGTGGTTTCACTCTGCCGATGGAAGGATGCAGGGAGTAGAAAAAGAGGAGCTTTTCAACCCTGGGGGGCACCCCGGCCTCTATACTGAGATGCCCGGTGCAGTGGGATTGTGGGGCAAGAGAGAGAGCGAGAGGGCGGGCTGGAGGCGCACATTTGGGATTGGGAGAACGTCAGCGTGAATGAGCATCTTGCGAGTGGATAAGCCCCTCCCGGGAGGGGGCCTGGTGCTGGGCGACCACTGTGGCTGGTAGACACAGGAGGCTCCTGGGAGGGGGACATCGACCTTGCCCGTGGCTCTGCCCCTCCTTTGCCCTTATGCTCTACGAAGTGCTAGGGAGGGCAGAGGGGAAAGGGAGGCTTTGTGTTGAGGTAGGTGACTGTGATTAAAGGTCCTATTTACAATTTTCTCATATTTGTTCTGGGTGGGACAGGGCTCCGCACAGAGCCAGCTGATAGGAGAGAGGGGAGAGAGGCATGAGGCCACAGGGCCACAGGTTTCCGGAAAGGCAGCTTCTGAGTCACGAGGAGGAGCCGGAGGGGCGTCCTCTGATGGTGGGAGCGCAGGCTGCAGGCTGCATTGTCAGGGCCGTGCCCAGCTTAGGATTTTGGTGCCTCCTGTTTAACTTAAATGTCAAGTGCAGACTCAAAGAGTTTCCATCTGGTACAGGTCCCTCCCTCCCTCTCTTCCTCCCTCTCGCTGCCGTAGCTGCAAAGTAAGGTATGCGGCCTTTGTGTTTTCTTGGTCACGCATGCAGTCCGCAGGGTGTTTGAAGACAGGTGTGGTGTGAACAGCGCCTGGACTGAAATCTATGTCACATAGTTTGCAACGGGCAGGGAAGAGACTGTGGTCTCTTCCAGAGACCAAAGAGACCAGAGGGACCAAAGAGACTGTGGTCTCAGATTGTTATTTGTTGCTCCTTCTGCTGCAGTCGCCAGCCTGGGTCTCACCCGTCTCTGCAGCCCCACCCCCCGCCCCGTGGCTCTGTCCAGTGAACTCCCACCGGCCCGAGTCAGGAACGGGAAGAGCGTTGTTATCGCGGTGCAGAGTGTGGGAGCGTCTATCTCTCCCCTGGGTGTAGGCTTGGCTGTTTCTGTTCTTTTGTCCTTCTGAAGGGGCAGTCCAGGTCTCGTGGAGAGAGCCCGGTTAGCACAGTGGTGGTTTCCCTGGGGAGCCGTTTCTGACTTCCCTTCCTCTGGCTTTTCCCTTTTATAAACTCCTAGATCAAAGGGATCCCAGACCTGAGCAACTTGCTCAGACAATCGGAGTTGATATTTCAGTTACATTTATCTTTTTTCCATCTCGCGCACGGAGGCGAAGCAGAGACCAGAGAGTAGTCAACATGTTTACCCAAGCACAGGGGTAGCCTCAGTGACATCTGACCTTCCCTCAGTTTTGCCTCTTCGGAGCCGGTGGCCCCTCCTTGTCCCTGGCTGCTTCTCCGCCCCATCCGCTGGGCTCGGGACCCTGTCTGTGCAGGGGTTCATTCTCTGCCGTTACCCACTCCTGTGATGTATTCCCACAGTGCATTCTGGGTACTCTGGTGAAGCGTTACCGTGTGTCCAGCTGTGTGCTTTTTTTCCTAGAAAACTTTAGAGCTGTAATGAAATTCTTTGAGAACCTGCTTTACCACCGGACCTTATAAGGTTGGAAGGAAAGGGGGCTGCTGCATCACTGAGGACACTCGATGCATATGGCGGGCTGCCTGGTCCACCCGCAGGGGTCACGCAGCTCCACAATGTGGCAGGTGTGTGGTCCGCCAGGGCGTTTTCTTGCTACGAAGCCTGAGTGAGATCAGAGGGGAAGGAGTGGAAAGGAGGGGGAATTCAGGGTGGGAGGGTCTGAGCACCACCACTGTGGTCACAGGTCCTGGTCTTCGTTTTCTCAGCATGAAACCACAGGCGGTGAAAGAGGGAAATAGCGACCTTGAAGATTATCATTGCCATACTTGGAATTATTATTACCAGCGTGGGAAAGTCTAGGAAAACTCTGGCTGCCAATTTGTTCCTGTAGAGTAGTAAGAAAACCAGTGCTGAGTGACCCAGAGATTGCTTGAGTTCTTCAGGTGCAGGACGCGCTCTGTGTCAAGAGATCATGACGGAGTTCTGGTGAGCTGGAGAGCCCCCAGGGCGCTCCACGGGGAGACCAGGCAGACCTGTCACCCCAGTTAAAACCGGTGTCAGAGGGCACCTGGTGAGCGAAGGGCAGAATGTTGTGGAAAGTAGAATGGAAACAATGTTACTTCATGGTTTTCTGGGCTCATCTTGTAGGCCAGTGCCGTTCCCCCTTGCAGGTCATGTAATAGTGAGTTTTCACTGAGTGCCTGGGGGTCACCTGGAAGGCTTTGAGTGGACCGTCCTCTGTGGTTCTTGAAACTAGTCACTGTGGGACCAGTGCCCCTGTTTTGCAGCCGTGGGGAGTGGGGCATGGGGAGGGGAGAGAACTCGTCTGGTGAGCAAGGACCGTTGCTCTGGGGTCTGTGGTCTTACACTCTAGCACGGGTGTGCAACCCACGGCCTGGGGGCCACACGAGGCCCAGGATGGCTATGAATGTGGTCCAACACAAACTCATAAATTTACTTAAAACCCTGTGAGATATTTTGTTTTTGTCAGTGTTTGCATGTTTAGCATGTGGCCCAAGAAAACTCTCCAGCGTGGCCCAGAGAGGCCAAAAGGTTGGACACCCCTGCAGAGTGCTGGGCTTTCTTCCCAACACTAGGTGTGGTGAGACCTTCTACGGGGCTGCCGAATGCACCCCTTGGGCATCCTCATGAAGGGCTCTGATCCCCACATCTTCCCACCCCTCAGCCCTTTCTCTGTCTCCCGTCTTTAGGGGAGGGGCGTGGCCCCAGTGACAGTACCGTCTTCTGGCTACTTCACACTGACTTTTCCACAGCTCTGTGTCCCTACACACGGGACCCAGCTTCCATCTCTCCTTGCCTGCATTCCTCACATCCTACAGCCACAGACACTGTCTTAAGCACCCCCTGTGGGGGCTCTCAGGGCGCAGGGGGCACACATGGGCCATGGTCACAGCATGCGGGAGTCTCCATCCTCTTTGTAAAGACAAGGTGCTCCGCTGTCCCCTCCCAGCTCCGGAAGAAGGTCTTCCTCATTTCACTGGGAGGAAAAAGGTTCTTTTCAGAGTGAGGCCAAAAAACTCCCCTAATGTGACAGAGCTGGGCTAGTGGTGGCTCTCTGGGCAAAGCTGGGGTCAGATACTTAAGGTGACATCCTGCGGGAAGGGGAGGGGGAGCATTGCCTCCTCATTGGCAATCCAGCTGAGATGCTGAGATGCTAAGTGCTGTGCAGGAAGGGGGGATACATGAGACGGAGGGATGGAGTGGCTTTCCATCCCCTGGAAGCTCCTGATCTTCTGGGGAGACCTGGGGTTGGGGTCAGTAAGACATGGAGCCTGGACCATGGGGTGGCCACTCAGGGGCCCCCACTTGTATGCAGAAGGGTTAAATGTCACAGCAGACCTCTACAGATTCATTCATTCACTCGAAAACACGGGTTGTGTTTCAGCTTCCGGATCCAGCAACCAGATCATAGAAGGCCCCCGGAACACCACGGCGCTGGTGGGCGGCGAGGCCCACTTCAACTGCACGGTCTCGCAGGGTTGGAGGCTCATCATGTGGGCTCTGAACGGCACCGTGGTCCTGAGCGTCACGCCCAAGGAGCCCATCATCACCAGTGACCGCTTCACCTCCGCCAGCTACGAGGAGGGCGGCGACTTCATCTCGGAGATGATAATCCACGACGTGAAGTTCAGCGACGCCGGGCGCGTCAAATGCAGCCTCCAGAACAGTGACAGCGAGGGGTCCGCCTTCCTTTCCGTCCAAGGTACGTGTGCAGGAGCGGCTGAGGGCGGTGGCGCTCGGAGCCCTGCGGGTCAGGTGTCAGGGAAATGCAAGGCACCTTCCGAGGTTCGTGTCCTATGTGGTGACGTCTGGGGCACCTTCAGTTGGTGTCACGCTTAGGATAATTCTGAATCGACCAGTGTTTGTGGTTTTGTTATTTGTGTATTTCTCTCCCGCCTTCCTCACTGAATCCTCTTTCTACTTCCTTCCTTTCTGTTTCTCTCCCTCCTTCCTTCCGTCGCTTCTTTCCGTGTGTCTATGACTAAGACTCTTAAAAACAGGTTTCTGTCACTTCCCATCTCGTCCATTTCAGTACCTAATTGCTTTTCTGCAAACACATCCTGGAAGACTGCTGGAGCCAGTTGCCCTCACTTGTCTATGATTTAGGGAGAGCTGACAGTCACCGCCGTGTGCCCAGCTTTTCATACGCTTGACGCGATTTCTTTGCCTTACATCATTTTTGATATTTACATCACTTGGACATCTTTATCAATGTTGAATTATGCTGTCACTTTTTCCTTTTTCAGCTTCATCTCCCCAATTTACTACTTTTCCCCACCCCAGTGGTTCTTCCAGAGAAAGCTGTCAAGGGTTTTAGAAGAAAGAATAAACAAAATTTATAAAAAAGAGTAACTTATCTTTCATTTTCAAAGCTAATTTTTAGGTTCTGAAGATCACATTACATAGTGAAAAAATAAAAGGATGATTTACATGGATTCAGAACACGTTTCTAAAGTTTAATCACTTTACATTCCTTAAAAATGCAATTACATACTATTTCTAGATGCACTGGAGCTAGCTCTCTGCAGCAGCAGCTTTTAAAACAGACCACAATTGTGTCTTTGAAGTTTTTCTCACATTTACTTATTTGCTCGTCTAGGTGAAATTTCCAAAGATTTGGTCTGTATTCATGCGATCAAATCAAATTGGGTAACATTTGGTGCAGATACATGTCTACCTATTTCTACTTGCATTTTTTCATTTGGCCAAATCACTGCATCTTTACTTTATGTGTCTTTACATGGTTTAATTAGGGGACCAATGACATTTTGTGATGTTAAGTGATTTTGTGAACCTCCCTGGATTGCTGGCCTCGCCTGCATGACCAGATTCTTGTTGTAATGATTTGTGGTATAAGGGAAAGAACACCGGAAAACGAATCAAAGATGTGAGTTCTGGTTTTGTGTTCATCAGTTACCCACCTTGGTGACTCCTGAATTGGTTCAGTTTCTTCATCCTTAAAACTGGGCCAAGACTCCTCTCCCCACTGCGCAGGTGTACGGTGAGGATCAGATGAGGAAGGGATGGAGGGTGGTTGAAGACTCTGAAACCTCAGCAGTTTAGTGGTTAACAGCTCTCCGGAGCCCGAGTGCTGGGTTCAAGTCCCAGCTTTGTTATTGACCGACTCTGTGACTGTGGACACGTCAGCTCAGGACCCAGTGTCCTCATTACAGGGCTGCCATGCGATCAGATGAGCAGGTCTCAGACAGTCTTTAGAACAGCCCCTGGCCCGTTGCAATCTCCAGATAGCCATCTGCTGTTACTTGCTGCATCCTCAGTAGGAGCACACCGCGGTGTTAGGCCGTCCTGGGGGACTCAGAGACCAGCAGAACAGGACGCGGTCCTGCCCCCTGGAACTGTACGAGAAGAGTGGCTCGTGCAAGCGCAGGAGGAACAGTGTGCACCCAGAGGCTGCATGGGTGGAGAGACAGCTCGGGTTCAAACTGGGGAGGGGGATGAGACAATCAGTGGTCTCCTAGGATGACTCCGAGGAGAAGTTGCCCCTTGAGATGTGTCTCAAAGGTCTGCGGATGAGAGGCAAGGTCGGGAGGTGAGGGAGGAAGAGGGCCCTCCTGGATCCAGGAACCGCGGCCAAGGCATGGCTTGTGACCGCTGTTCATGGCGCCAAATGCGTAAATCCACGTGGTTTTGTAGCATCTCTTCCCAAAGCTGCAAATCTGTAAAAATATTCACATATTTTTATATGTGAATAACGAATGTAGCTTTTTGTTTTAGAAGAAATAGAAGGGCAAACACCTTGGGAAGTTAAAATTGTTCCCAGCCAAGGTCCCGAGGAAGGACCCCGCAGAATAGGACAGAACTTGGTCCGAATGTCACTTTGTTCTTAGAGGAACAAATGCTCTCTGAGCAGCAGGGTCTCCCTCAAGGGAGAAGAATTTTGAAAAAAAGAGGAAACATCCAATATACCTTGGATATACCCGCATTATCCAAAGATCGTTTTGTTCTCTTCAAGTATCAACGAGAACAATAAAGGGAACTTACATAGTTCCATAGTGAGCCACCCCAAAATCTATGTAACATGTTGTGGCTACCACCTTACACAATGTGCCCTTCTCCTGGCTGACCTTCTGGAAAGCCGGTGGGAAGAGCTGAATCACCAATACACACAGAGAAGAAAATGCTGTATTCGGATCACAGCATGTGCCCGAGCCACCAGGTAGCCGCACGCCAGCCTCTCGCCCTCTCGTGTGAGGAGGGCCGATTTCTCCTGTTGTTGACTGAGGCAATACCACTGCTCTGGGTTTCCGTCGTCTTAAACCTCTTTGACCAATGAAACAAGGAGCAAACCAAACCAAGAACTCTTTGGCCTTAAGGGACAAATCTGGTGCCCTCCCACTGTGGCGGGTGCTGTCATCCTTGAGCTGGTGACCGTGCTTTGCCCCCTCCAAGAGACTCTGCAGGCAAAGGATGATGGGAAAGCTGACATTTCTGGGTGAGCAGGGCTTTCCCAGTGCAGGTCCAGTTCAGTCTCGGCTGGGAATCCCCAGGTGCCCCCCTGAGCCCGTCAAGGGGATCTGTGAGGTCCTGACACTTTTCAGGACAGTACTAAGGTGTTAGTGGCCATTCCCACTCTCAGTTCCCACGTGTGAATGAGGGGCTGTCCACCGCACCCTGGAGACGTCTGCACAACTCAGTGGGCCAGTGGTGTGCAAGGGACTGATGTGTGAGCAAGAACAGAGCCATCGCAAGGGCCAGACAGAGCAATGGATTTGTAACCTACCAGACAGCGAATGTTTCTCTACATGGTTTCCGTTTCTACAGGGACACTGGCCTTCAAGAAGCCACCACTTGTCAAGTGTTGGTGTAGTATCAAATGATACCCGTGGTTCTCTGAAAAGCCCGTGAAAGGCTCCTCACTCTTCCAGCTCTGCAGCTCTGTGAAGTCAGATTTTTTTAAAAAGATTTATTTATTTATTTTTAGAGAGGGAAGGGAGGGAGAAAGAGAGAGAGAGAGAGAGAAACATCAATGTGCGGTTTGCTGGGGGCTGTGGCCTGCAACCCAGGCATGTTGCCCTGGCTGGGAATCGAACCTGCGACGCTTTGGTTCGCAGCCCGCACTCAATGCACTGAGCTACGCCAGCCAGGGCTCAGATTTTTTAAAAATCACCTTTAAATGAAGCAATATATGGCAACAGATTGAATACAGAAGGAGATATGAGAAATCCAGCCAGAGGTGAAAGAGATTTGCATAAACATAAAACAATATTGCTCTTCTGACTAATTAATTTTGGTTTGAGATACAGGTATTTTCATAAAAATATGAATCTATATTTACTATGAATTGGATTATTGCTATTTTTGAATATCTAAAAGGAAATGATTCTAATTGCAAACATGGTAAGTCTCCATAGACATAACCCACACAAATGAGAGGCGTCTGGAGTCCGCAGTGGTTTGTAAGAGTGTAGGAGGTGTGGAAACCTGAGGACTGAAAACTAGTAGTTCAGTCAAATCCCCTCGTGCCCAGGGAGAACACAGCCTGAAATTCTCAGGGACTTGCGCAGGCGGATGCCAGCTCTGTGGGGGAGCCAGGACTGTGGGCAGAGGTTTTGATTCTCAGTCCGGTGTTCTTCCCATTATACCACACCGCTGGGGGTGTTGACGTTGTAATTGGCACATGGCCGTGCGCTGTGTCCTGGGAGGCTGTGTCTGCAGCGGGACCCCGTGGGTGGTGACACCGGCAGCACCGGGGGTGCTTTCGGACGCGTTGCCAACGGCGTGGACGCTGGCACGTGCGAGACGTCCTCGGCGACGACTTTTCAACAGTCTGTCTGGGCAATATATTCTGATACGTGATTGAGGGTGGTTACTCCTGGAATTCTATTGGATTTGATTTGGATTCATTGCCCTTTTTGTTTGGGCTCCTGGGTGGCCCAGGGTGACTTTTTAGGGATTGTGGAGTCCCTGTGGCAGGCACGGGGGCCCTCCCTTTCCCATATAATCCATATCCCCCTGGGTCCTGATTTTTATTCATTTCCCTGGAACGACATCTTTTCCGGTGAGCCACCCCACCTTTCCCCGTGGGCCTGGGAAGTGCAAATACAGACCCAGGCACCCCCTGGACGAAGGTTTCCCCCTGCAGACACGGCCGACTGGGGCCTGGGGAGGTGGCGCTCGCGCAACGCGAACTGAAAAATGAAATGAAGCGCCTGGGAGGTGAGGGGCGTGGCCTTTCCTTCAGAATGTCTCTCTTTTCTTCTTCAGTTGTGGGCAAGCTGCTCACCCCCAGTGACAGTCTTGTAGTCACTGAGGACGAGCCTTGTAATGTGACTTGCCGTGCGGTGGGCTGGACGCCGCTCCCCGACCTTTCCTGGGAGATCGGTGCCCCCGTGAGTCACTGGAGCTACCACTCCGTGCCGGAGCCGGACGACCCCCAGAGCGCCCTGAGCCTCCTGGCCCTGACGCCGCAGGGCAACGGGACGGTGACGTGCGTGGCCAACATGAAGGGGCTGCAAGCCCGCGATTCCCTCACGATAAATCTTACCGTGGTCCCGCCTGCCCTGGGTAAGTGAAGACTTTCTGCTTTATGAAAAGTCTGTTATTACCGCATGCCTATTTTTCTGTGTGCTGCTGCCGAGGCTCCCTGTCCAGGAAAACCGCCCGCCGACCTTGATCTCAGGGCGGGGTGGTGACAGAGACAAACTGCTTCCAGTGCCCGCTCGGTGGCCCTGCCATGCCGCTTGATTTGCAAATCTCATCCCCTGGCATTTCTCCTTTCCTCCTCACGTGGGAAAATCAGTGAGAATCTTGACAATTAGTAGCATGAAACTGCATCAGGTTCAGAGATAAATACTTGAATTCAATGTTTTTTTTTTTTCTTTTCTCAGCTTTTATTCATTATTCTGAGGTGATCCCTTCCTGGGCCAATAAGGAGAAAGCTCTCATAATATTTTAGGAGAGTGTGTGGGTCCTCTCAGATTCCTTCCAATCTTAGTGAAATGATAAGGTTTCATTTTTTTTTTACCCAACAAATCTGTGCGTTTCAAAGTACCAAGTCGAAGTAGGTTTTTTAATGGGGTTAAATAACATAAATTGAAAGTTTAAGTCCCAAAGGCACTTGTTGCAGGGTCTTTGGACAGGAAAAATGCTAACCATACACCTTCGCCAGGTTTGCAGAGCCGGCCTGGGCCCGAGTCGGCCGGGATGGAGGAGAAAACATGGAACTCGGGGGCTGGAGATGGACTTGAACCCCTTCGTGTTACACAAGAGCCGGGAGAGGGAGGCAGAGGGGTGCCGCTCTTTGTTGGGTGGGACAGGGGCTGCCGCCGAGGGGCTGGGAAGCCGGGACGAGCTTCTCTCTTGGTCCAAGGCGTGTCCTCGTGTGAAAACTCCCTTCCCTACGGACGTTCAGAGTTCAGAGCAAAGCTGCAGCTGCAGTGAGGTGATGATGATGATGGTGATGGCGATCGTAGCAGTGATGATAATAGTCATCAGCGCTGCATAGCTCCTACTCACTAGGGACATTTGTAAATGTCTCAGATATTAACCAAACGGAGCCCTCTGAGCGGATGCTGCCCTTCCTGTGGTAAAGGCGCGGTGACAGGGACACGGTGTGGTTCGGCACCTGCCCGCGTCCCTAGAGCTACGAATGGCAGGCAGTGACCCTGCCAGTCTGGCTTTGGAGTCTGCTCCCCTGTCAACTCGGCCCCGCACTTGGAGCAGCCCCTTGGAGGTCGGGGGTGTGTCCCGGGGCCGATGACAGCAAGTGTGAGTGGGGGCTCAACGAGAGAAGGGGACCGTGTTCCAGCTCCAGGGTCTGGACGTCTGGAGTCAGGGTGTCGGCAGGGTCGGCTCCTTTCGTGGTCTTCGAGGGAGCACCTGCTCCCTCCCCCCTGCCCTACCCCCCACCCAGCTTCTGGGGTCGCTGGCCTTTTGGGTCCCTTGGCCTGTAGCAGCATCAGCCCGAGCTCTGTCTTCATCTGCAGGCGGCATTCTCCCTGTGTGCTTGTCTGTGCCCGGAAGTCCCTTTTGTTTTTAGAAGGACACTGGTCATATCAGGTCAGGACCGGCTGCCCATTCTACACCCAGCCTGACCTCACTGACCTCAGCTAAACTGCAGCTTCCATACTCCCTTCCCAAATACGGCCACATGCTGAAGTTCCAGAAGTCAGCTCTTGCACACGGATTTGGGGACACAGCCCATCCCATAGCAGATGGTGTCCCTGTGAGCCTCGGAAGACCCGTTCAGGGCCCGACTGTCGTCTGCCGAGCCGTTCTGTGCTTGCCCTGCAGGGTTGCCCCCTTTACCCCCCAATGTCAGGCCTTTGCATCTATCTCCAACCCAGATGCCCCAGGGATGAGGTGAACCACAGAAATGAAAGCATGAGCGAGTATGTGTCGGGGCGGAGATGGAGCGCAGGGAACCAGAGAGCACGCCCCGCCCAGGAGTGTTGCAGCATCAGCTCCAGCTGGTGCCATCAGTGGGACTGGGGACCCAAGGCCGCCAGACCTTTGACCTGACTCTGGTGTGCCCCAGGGTTTTTGAGGGCCGAGGACACAGAAACTGGTGTTTCCTTGATGTTAAGTCAAGGTCAACTTATTTTAGCTTATTCCACTGGAAGGCATTTAGCTTCTTCCCCAGCAAGACTACATAAAGAGAGGAAGCTAGAATTCAACTAGCTTGCTTTTTCTCTTCCAGCTTATTATTTTGAAACTTAAACGCCCCAGAAAAATTTCAAGAATAGTGCAATGAATATCAATGCATGTTTATCTACATACAGCACATGTTAACAGTTTGTCATTTTGCTTGTCTTTTTAAACTTTTATTTATTTTTTAAATGAACCATTTGAAAGTTAGTTGGAGAGGGTATGACTCTTTACCCCTAAGTTCCTCAGCGTGTGCTTCAGAGGAATAAGGTCATTCTGTGTGACCCGGATGGAGCGGGCAGCTGGGGAGTTTAACACTGACACAGTGTTGTTGTACAATACTCAGTCCACACGCGCATTCCCCCAGTTGTCCTTCGTGGCCCTGTTCTCCCCCAAACCACTGGCCAGCCTGACACCGACGTCACCCTTGGTCTGTTGGTAGGTCTTCCTCAGTCTCTTTCAATTTCCGACGGCTCGCCCAGCTCTTTTGTCTTTCCCGATGTAAACCTTCTTAAAAACTCATTTTTGCAAGATGCCCTTCAATACAGATTTGTCCGAGTTTTTCCAGCACAGTTAGATTTAGGCTAAATATGTTTGCCGCGACCCAGGGAGGTCATGTGGGGGCACGATGCCGGCTTTCTCCGCCGTTGGTAGCAATTCTGATCATTTGGTTAAGGTGAGTCCCCGACTTCCTTCCTTGTAAAGATACCCTTTGCCTTTGTGATTAATCCATAATCTACAAATACTGTGTGAATGTCTTCTTTCTCAACACTCTTTCACTTGCTAGCTTTTCCATTCCTCAATAAGTCACTGCCTGAATCAATTATTGACTGATGGTCACAAGGCTGATTTTTCTGGTTCCATCATTTTTCTGTAATTTATCAGTTGGCATTCTTCTGTACAGAGAAGACTTCCTTCTCTTTCTCTTCCTTTCAAAAAAAACACACAACAATTTTAGTAAGGGCTCCTTTTCATTCAATACGCTGTTATGTGCTCCTGTCCTTATTTATTCCGATGCCTGGATTGCTCCATAGTCCGCCCGTGGGAATTCCTTCCAGCTGGTTGGTGTCCTCGGGACAGGTTCCTGTTCCTTTCTGAGCACCTGGCCCAAGAAGATGCTCCAAACCCCCAGAGCCTCTCCCCGGTCCCAGCCCACAGCCTGCCAGTCTCCAGTGAGCCAACCAACCCGGCTTGCGTTAAGCTATTTAAGTATGATGGAGTGTGGCCTGGGCTTGGGATAGAAAGATTTTAACAGTCCCATTGGCACCAAATGGAATGGAATCAGCGGATTAATCCCCACACCTTCACAAGGCGATAATGCAGGTCTGATGGATGAAGCCCACGGAAACGGATTTGGGAGATTAGCTGGCCCGCAACGTTCTTCTTTTGGAGGAGAAGGGCACGGCCCCCCCCCACCCCCCCCACCACGGTGCCCCCGACCGGGTTGAGTCCCTCTTAGACGAGGCCCAGTGAAGTGAGCAGCCTCCGTCACGGCAGCTGGAGTCCCGGCTGCCTCACGGAGGAGAGCGCAGCGGGCGCCTTGCAGTGAGTCTCCCTTTATTGGACTCATTTGGAAAAGGCTAATTTGTTTCTAAATTATTCATCAAGATCCGGAGCAGCTGGTGGCGGCTGGCTGCGTGTGGTGTGTTTTATGTAAGTTTTAGTAGTAGCTGAGGACCTCGTTACAGCCTCTGCCGGTGGAGCTGCAGACTAGAAGCCTTCCAGGAGCTCGCCAAGTTCACGGAGAGCCCGGGAGGAAGGAGGCTGCGCCCGTTCCGGCTCCTCCCGGAATCAGACGAACGCCAGTGCTGACACCCAGTTCCAACAAATGCAAGGAGTTCATGTTCACTTCCCGAAGGATGCCTTTGTAAACCATTGAAAGGAGAGAGCCCATGGCAGTGTCAGAAGTCTAATTCTTTCAAGCAAAAACTTGTGCGAAGCACTTATTGATTTTTTTTTAAAGGAAAGCATATGAAAAGGGCCAAGGCCAATGCTTTCTTAAAAAAAATCGATTTTTTTTTTCGATTCCAGAAGTGCTTTGAGCTTCAAGCACTGCAGACACATATCCAGCTGAAATTCCAGTCAACTTCCCCCACCCCCCCGCCCCCCCGTCTGCCCACTGGGCGGTTTTCTCCTCCTGGAGCGGACCCGCTGTGAGATGTGAGCCCAGAGCAACCTTCGTGGGACGCACGGGCACCTGGTCGAATGCAGCGACTCCTCGCCATAGTCTCAGCTTCGTGACAAGTGGCAATTCCCAGGACAGACTAGCGTGGCCGGAGTGACAGTCCCGAGTTGGAGCTCTGGCGCTAGCTTTGTGACTTTGGGCAAGTCACTGCCCCACCTTTGGGCTCCGTTTTCTTGCCTGTAAAACACACGGGAGACCAAACGGGCAGGAGCTCTCTCTCCTGCTGCCTGTTCCTGGGGAGCTTCAACATATAAGCGTCCACCCCCCGAGGTTCTGCGTTAACTGGTCTGTGTGGAACCTGGGAATTAGCATTTTTTTAAAAAAGCCAAATGACTTTACCGGGCAGTCAGGATTGGGGACCACTGAACTGGAACCTCTCAGAGTCCTCCCCTCCCAACCCAGCCTCATCCGATGCTGCTAATCAGCCAGACTGGGACCTCAGACAGCCCAGACTCAGGCGCCGGCTTGCCTGTTTCCTCGCTCTGTGACTTTGGGTGTGTTAGTGAACCTCTCTGGGCTTCGGTCTTCTCACCTGTACACCTGAGATAACCATACCGACCTTCTAGGGCTGTCGCTGGTGTGAGCAGTAATCGGGGTCCAGTGTCTAAAGTGCTGAGGACAGGCCCTGCCTCAGGGCACGTGGGACAGCCGAGTGAGTGACTGTCCTTGATCGGATGGATTCAGAGGTCTGTGTCCCCTCCCGTCAGCACAGGGGCGGGCTTTGCACCTGCTGGCGGTGACATTCAGCCTTCACCCAGGTGATTTCGAGAAGTCGTGTGTGCCCTTTCAAAACTCCGAGCGTTCCCGTGAGAGCGTCTGGGAAATACTATTTTCCCTTTCTTCGCAGATGGGAAAAGGGCAGTCTCCCAGCTGAGACTGACGTCACACAGCGAACTCAGTGACACCGCCCTAACAGGCACGCAGCCGCGGGAGGGGCTGCAGGGAGGGAGGCCAGCCGTGTGGGGCTGGGAGATAATCTTCCTTAGTCACTATCTCACTGTCCGTGCTTACTCAGGCACAGCACACCCGCCTCCCCAGCACTGACTCACCCCGCCCACGCCCTCCACTGTGGGCACGCGGCGGGGGGCAGTGCCCACCTGGACTGCCCATTTCCCGGGGGGCCCCGGGCTGTAGCTTCATCAGGAGGATCATTCCACAGTGGACACGATACTCGGCAGAATGGAAAGACATATGTCAAGCCCCTGGGTTTCCTGTTCTGAGCGCCCTTGACCGAAGGGACTTGACCGGTCCCTTTGCCCCAAGGGTCTCATCTGCCAGAGAAAGGGGTTGGATTGAGGATGAGATCACGCCAAGAGTCTGTGTTTTCCGTCCATTGTCATGACATTTGACGTATCAATATATGGCCACTATTTAGTTGTCTATCAACCCGCTGTACGTGTGTTCATTTACAAAGTTAGTTTCCTACTAAAAAAATCCATGATCTATGGGCATATGTGTGTACATGTATTTGTCATGGCTGATAAATGGAAACATTATTATTAAAATAAGAAAGGTTCGTCTGTGTAGCCCTGGTGCCGTATCACATACACCTCCGCATGGCCCGCACACCATGCTTTTCTTTGGGCGCCACTGCCGTGGAGGGAGAGCGTCGGGCTCTCCTAGGCGTGAGGCTCAGGACGGAGGTCCGAACCCCAAAGGGGTGTGGTCACAGAACAGAAAGTGAAAGAAGGAGCCATGGGTACCAGGTGCCATTTTGGGGAGAGAGTTTGGGGCTCTTAGGGCAGTGCCGGCGTCCCTTGGCTGAACCTGGTAGTTGAATTAAGAGACCACCCGCTCCCTTCCTTGATTCGGTCACCAGCCCCCGCGAGGCGGCCCTTCCCTGTCTGTAAACAGGTCCTCCCTGAGGGGAAGAGGCTGGCTGAGTGTGTGTGATCGCGTGGAGACAAAGGTGACCGCGTCAGCGCTGGGTTGACAGGAGCGTGGCGCGCTGATAGCTTTCTGCAGCAGGGGCGGAGTGGTTCAGTAAGTCAACGGGTGTGTTGACTTGGTCCAGGGTGAACTGTACGCCTTTCCGTTGGATCTTAAGCCAGACCTTAATGTTGAACCCCAGCTGGCTCCCTGACTACAGGCGCTCCTAATCTTTTCAAACCTCAGTCTTGAACCTGTGCATCGCACCTTAGGGTGCTTGACACTCTTGCACGTATCTCTGGAGTCTCTGAACAGCCTGGGGGAGGGGCAGGGATTGTTACGGGCGAGTGAGTCAGAGGCCAAAGGGAGCACAGGTAAACAGTGGCCATGCGATGTCCATGGTGCCATGCACACGAAGCCCCAAGCCCACCCTATGGAAGCTTCACTGATTTTTAAGCAAACCTTATCTTCTTCCCTAGGAAGTCTGTTTTTAATATTTTCTAATGACTAACATCTAATGGAACACATGCACTTACACTGAGATACCGCCCAGGCACTCAGGATTGAGCAGCAGCCTTTACTGAAATAGCAATTCACATGTAAACAGATGAATTTAAATGTGGTTTGACTTCACCATGGCTCAGCTTGGTGTGGTGGTGGTGGGGGGGGTGGGGTCAAGGTTCTTTGGAACATTGGTGCAGTTCCCATGGTGCATGGCTAGGTGGCGCTGCCCAACAGGACCCTCGTTAATAAAGGCCCTGTTTAGAATTTGGGGCACTGGAGCCCTTGAAATGTGGCCGGTGCGTCTGAGGCTCTGAGCATCCAACTGTATATACTTTTAATTAACTTAAACTTGAATTTAGATAGCCACATGACGGTGCGTTGGACGGCTCTGGCTAAGGCACGGCTGTCACAAATCAAGTTGACTTTCCATCCCTCCTTCCTTCCCTCCCCACGCCCTTCCACTGCCCGGGTGCCCTGCCCGCTCAGCCTCTCTCCCGCCCCAGCTCCGTGAGGCCTGGGCAACACAAGAGGGCGAAGTGGACTAAGGTGGTGCCCGCAGAGCCAAGGGAAGAGCAATTGCTGTGTGAAAAATGAATTCATGGGTGGGGAAGGGGTGGCCCCGAGGGGAGGCTTTGGTACCAGGTTCCCTCAGGAGGGACCCTCCCCCAATTTGGCCTCATTTCCTCCCGGCGTGGAAAGGCCATTAACTGGCGGGCACTTGGGCTGTGTTACCAAACAGGTATTCACGGGCGGCCGTAAGCATAGCCATGGAAGACACTGCCCAGAATTGGACACTGAAGCAAAGGGAAGAAGTCAGCGCACGACCTTGAGCTGCAACAGACCAGAGGGTCACAATATCGCTGCAAAACACAGTCTAGCCTGTGGAGTGGCTGAACCAGGCATGACAGGCCCCAGACAGCGGCCAGCTCCACTAAAATGTTTCTCTTTCCCTCTCCCGACCTCACAGGCAGTGTCGACACAGCAGGTGCCGCGTTGCCTACCTGGGCCATAGTCCTCCTCGCAGTGTCGCTTTCCTTGCTTTTCATCCTGATCATTGTTCTGATTATAATCTTCTGCTGCTGCTGTGTCTCCAGGAAACAGGAAAAAGGTAAAATTTTTTTGTTCCTATGGATTTGCATGTATTTTTAATGTTTGGTACAAGCAGCTGAAGTTCATGAGCTCATCAGCTCTTTCCAAAAGGACATTGGCTTTCGGGTGCTTGAAAGGAAGTGTGTGAAAGTCTCAGCGTGGGGGGCAAACTTTCTTCAAGAAGAGAGCATTTCCTTTGGGGCCTGATGTGGGCCCCCTCCCCACCCTGCCCCCAGGAGGACAGGTCTTCAAGCTTTTGAGAAGGTGATGAGCCGGCACCTTTATCACCTAAGACACTGACTCTGTGATTTTTTGTGCACCTTTGCAAGGATATAAGGCTCTTTCGAACTGTCATCTAGGTGCTGTGTTTTTTCTAGCACAACACCTACCCATTTGAACACGTTATAAGATTGTTCCCTATTTTGTAGAATTCCAAGTCTTCCTTTGTAAGTGAATGTTGATGTAGTGGTGGAAAGAAAAAAAGAAGGCCTCCTGTTAACAGAAAGAGTACAACTAAAATGAATAAAAATGATTTCGCGTTTCTTCTGAATGAGGTCTTCTGAGCTCCTTCAAGACCTATGAGAGCAGTGGCCTGGTTTGGGGGTCCGGCGCCACACTGGGGTGGGCTTGTTGTAGAGTTTGGCAGTTTGCGACGTCGGAAACAATCGCTTCTTTGGCGTGTGGATGGCGCAGGACTTTCCGAGCGCCAAAGGGCATGTCCATCCTTGTCTTTGTCTCCTCAGACCTTCAATTACTTCTGTTTGAACATTTTCTGCAATTAAGTTATTTACCTTAAAAGTTGGAATTTCGATGTTGGTGTACTTGCATCTTTACTTTTATTAATGCTGTCATTGAATGTGCACTGTGTGTGTGTGTGTGTGTGTGTGTGTGTGCGCCAGGCACCGGGTTAAGTAAACGTTTTACACAAAATGCACCTCTCAGTGAAATATTCCGTGCAAAGAGCGTGGTCTAGCCTCAGCTCTCGCGTGAGTTGGTGTGTGATTTGGGCGCTGATTCTGTGACATAACTTTATTCCCTAGGAAATAAAAATTAAAGATCATGAATCTCTGTTGGCCCAGATTTGATGGGACTTTGCTTTTACTGGGGGGTTACCCTCGATGCCACAGATGAATCACTCAAGTAAAATAGATGGCAGTTTAAATGGAAACGATTGGATAATGTACACTTTAGTTCAGAAGGGACTGGGATTAGTCAGTGCTGTCAGATGACTGTTGCCCGCCCTGGCTGTTGCGGCAGAGCTGGAGAATATTCCGGTTGCTTGGATTCTGCTTCTCACAGGCTCTTGTCTGCTCCACTCGAGCCTGGTAAGAAGGACCCCATAGGGTGTGCAGAAGCATGCTTCTCTGATTCTTAGCTTCCTCGTTTACAGAATAGGAATAAGTACCACCCTGTAAGTTGGTTGTGAGAATTCCATAAACTGATAATATGTTAAGTGCTTCTGTGATCCACCCTAGAATCGATCTTTTGTTCAACTTTGAGATTAAAAACCCACGTAAGAGTGAGCTGTTTTGTGACAGGCGCAGGCTGTGAGGGTCTGTGAGAGCCTCCTTCCAAGGCCCGCCCCCACCGGGTGTCACTCACTCGGACACGCACTTCACCCTGATATGAAGTAAAGGAGCTGGTCAGGTTCTGGATGTCCCCAAGACCATCATTTCCATGCTTACAAATATTATACGTCAAGTTTTTTTTTTTTTTCAAAAGTATCTCTGACGTTCTGCTTTGCTGGCGCCTGGAGAATTCTGTGCCCTGACTGGGGACGAGGGAGGGCGGCGAGGACCCCACCCAGTGGGCCTGCGGGCCTCGGGGTCACAGCTCCTGGAGCAGGGGGACCGAGCGCCCATCTCCTGCAACCGGTCCTGGTGGGTGCACCAGCGACAATCCCTTCATACCGGAGGGAGGCCGGGCAGCCTCTCTCCTTCCCATGAGATCCCCCCTGAGGTTCAGTTTTGGGTGTGAACGAGTGGACGTTATTAGAACTGGAAATGGGTAACAGCACTATCTTAAACCAAAAAGGAAAATGACTGCTTTTTAGATCTCGTGCAACTCCGCGACTAGAAGGCCTAGACAGGGCGGCGGGACTGCAAGGGACACTGGCTGCAGAGACAGACGGTGGGACTGCTGCGTGTCTGTTACTTCTCATTGTCAAGGCCTCTGTTTCCTCCCATCCGAGAGCCCACTGAGTGGAAACATTAGCAATTTGATGACAGCCTTTGGGGGGAGGGTGGACACGCCGGTATGGATCCACACCTCTGGTACATATTCATTGAACATGTATCTTAGAATTACAGAAATACGGTGCTTATCAGCCGTATAATTCCTCATCTGTTAAAAATACGGTAATGCTAATATAGTGGTGTCTAGTGTAGCCTGCGAAAAATATGGTCACACTAACGCCTACCTCTGGGCTGTTGTGGTGATTAAATGAGATAATACCGCGCCCAGTGCTGGCATGGGGCTGGCCCACGGCAGGTACGCACTGAGTGAGTGACAGCAGACACAGGCAGAAGAGCGCCCCTTGAGGTGAATGGATGTCATTACAGTCTCATCAGTCGCATTCGGGATTCTTCCCTAAGTCCTTCTTTGGAACCTCCCACACTTCAGGCACTCGGGGGTGATTTACATTAATGACAGTAAATGACGAATTCTACTTTCCTTATGCTTAGAAGTCGTTTGATAATTCTGTGTGTGGGGGGGACTTAATACCTACTGGGTCACCAATACTCAGTAATGTATTAACATTAGGGGGAGGTCCATACAAATGGATGAGATTTTATTTTCAGAATAAATGTCCTGATTTTGCTGATGTGATTTTTTTCTTTTTTTGCAGAATCCAGTTATCAAAGTGAAGTAAGGTAAGTTCAAGTCACATCTATTTTCTGAAAAACAAGCAAACTCACCCCCCCCCCCAACCGAAGGATTTCAGGGTTCTGTTACTCAAAAGGAAGCACCGGAAGGGGACAGCTCCGAAACACACCCACGCCATCACAGGCTCAAGTGGCTCGTTGGGTGCGGAGCACCCAAGGCGGGCGGTTACCGTCCGCCTGTGATGGTTCCTGGCTCACTGGGGAAAACCGAGAGTTTCTTCCCGGTGCCTGGCATTTGCAGCTCTTTCCACAAGGGGGCACTGTGCACCGTGACCATGGTCCCTCCTGCTTTGAGTCAAGGCTGGGGGTGGAGGGCCGTTTCAAGGGTGTTGGAGAACCAGGCAGAGGTTTTGCTGGAGTTTCTGGGGCGGTGGAAACAGTGGGACTAGCTGGATGGGGTGCGAAGGCACAGGACGCTGACCAGGCAGACAAACCAGGCGGCGGGGAGGGCCCGAGACTTCCGGCCACTCCTACAGCTGTCCGGGAGTAGCTGCAAACACTTTTCAGGTAACTGTGAAGGACTTTACAATCATACCATAGCCAGTGCGTGTCTGCAATATTTACATAATGATAAATGTACTAAGGGGAGGGATCTGTAGATAGCCGTGGATTTGTGGGGGTGTTGTAACAACACCGCATCTAGTTGTCAGTAGTTTATTGCATGTGTTTTCAGATGCTGTGATTGTCAAATAGCCTTAGGCTACACGTGGTGAATGAAGATGCGTCATCGAGTGTAACGGAATCTACCCCTTCGCTCTCGGACCCCACGCCCTCCCTGGGGACGGGGGTGTCGTGAGAAAGGTGGCCGCCCCTTCACTGAGGGCCCCACAAAACGGCGACCTGAAAATACGCCTCTTTGGGGGCCAGACTTAGGGCGAGAGGACAGGAAGGGAAAGTGACCCCGGTCGCTGGTCCGGCATTTCTCTAGACGGCTGTCCTTGTACGGCAGCCTGGGTTCTGCGGCTCACTGTCACTGACTGTGCAGCGTGTTTCATTTCTAGTCGCTGGGATACTAGGTGACTTCAGTGCCTAGCTTCAGTGACTGACAGCTAGGCAGGACGACGGGAGGCGATCATCAGCATAACAACAGCAGCAGCAGTGAATATGGCAGCGGTAGCGATGCTAATAGCTCGTGTGTTCTGAGTGTTCCACACTGGGTGGAGAGAAGTTCCATCTCCCTTAATTCTCCCCTCGATTTTATGAGGCTGTTTTCCCTTCTTGTGGATGGAGAGACTGAGGGGTAGGTGCAGAGGGATTGAGTGTTGTTGTGCCAGGTATCGCCCTTCCAGAGGGTGGACGGGTCAGGACGTGAGCTGGGCTGTTCCGCCCCTGGGCCTGAGCCCTCGTCCATGGTGCCAGCTGCTAGCAGACATCACAGACACAACACCCCCCCCCCCATAGTTTTCTATAGCATCAATGCACGTTTATTTTAGAAAAAATTAAAAAACAAAAGTAGGTAATGATATTAAAGGTAGGAAGGAAATGATTTTAAAGTTACCCGTAATTCTCTTGTCCAGAAGGAATGATTGTTACCTAAGTGTGCATAAACTTACACAGGTAGGTCCACACAGACACACACATACACACGTTTTGAGAAATGTGGATTATAACATATGTTATTTTATAGCCTACGCTTCTCACTTGACATTATTTTGAGGATGATTTCTGCTAACAAATCCCTCCCTAGGACATTTGTGTTTCTTTTGCCTAATAAAGTATCTTACTGAAATATACTGTAAGTGCAGGAAAGTGCACAAATTGTGGGTGTGTAGCTGGACTGATGCTCACGAAGCCGGTGCGCGTGGGCCTTGAATGCCACACCCAGGACAGGAGCACTCCCAGGTGCCCAGGCAACCCCCTCCGGCCCAACCTGGCCACTGCCTTCCTTCCTCAAAGGTCTTCTGCCACCCACCCCCACATGCCCAGAGTCTGGCCTCAGACACTTCGTAGAAGTGAGATCGTATCGTGTGTCCTCATTCGTGTGGGTCTTCCTGAGCTTCCCGCCGAGAGACGGCCCATCCGCCGACGATGGTGGAGATTGTTTATCGTTATATCATGCTACCTTCGGGCAGATGGGCAGTTCGTTTTCCCATCTTATTTAAGTGGGCACCTGGGTGGTTTGCAGGTTGCGTCCATGATGCACTCAGCTGCACCGAGTTTCAAGTGCCTTTCGGTGACGTGTGCAGAACGTGTTCCACGCAGCGGTGCGTGGAAGCTGCGTTGGAGGGTGGGCACTGTGCAGCTGCAGCCGACCCTGCCGCCCAGTTTTCCGAAGTAGGTGGGGCAGTGACTCTCCCGGCAGCGGCGCGTGGGCGTTCTCGCCTGCAGTCATTTCCCCAGGTGGCGTGGGATTCCACCGCAGGGATGTGTTTATTTGGCTAGTCCCCTACGGTGGGGCACGGAGGTTGCTTGCAGTTTTTGCTACTGTGACTGGCTCATGAATGAGCATTCCACCAAGTACAGTGATCCCTCACCCGTCTTGGGAGTTACGTTCCAGAGACCCCCGTGATAGGTGAAAATCCACGAAGTAGCAGCGTTATATTTATTTTATTATTTATATATATTTTAAGGCTTTATAAACCCTTCCCACACTCCTATAAACCTTTCCCACTCTCTTATTAACCTTTCCCACACTCTTATAAACACTTCATATGCTCTTAAACACTTTCTATACTCTTGAACCTACGTAATTTTAACAACATATAAAATGCTGTATGGGTTCTTACCAGTGAAGTATACAGTCGTCCCTTGCTATATTGTGGTTCACTTATTGCAGCTTCACTGTATACAGTGAATCTTACAGTAAATCTTTGCACGTATCTTAGATTATTCCCCTGTAATAAATTCTTAGTGGTCAAATGTGAATATTTAAAAGTCTTTGGCCATCCATTGCCACGCTTCCTGCCCCTGGGAAGCTGCAGGGATTGTTGCTTTGTTTTAGAGGTCACACACTTTTTCTATGAGGGGTCAGAGAGCGAGCATTTGTGGTGCTGTGGGCCACATGCTCTCTGTCACAGCTGCTCAGCTCTGCTGCTGCGCCAGGAAAGCAGCCATAGACAACATGGAAGCAGACAGGCGCGGTTGAGTTTCAATAAAACTTTATTTATAAAGCAGGTGGTGGGCCAGATTTGGCCCGAGGGCTGTGGCTTGTCAGCGCTGCTTTATTTGGTCACTGCTGTCAGAGACCTGAGTCCTGACTTGGGAGTGGAGTCCACGGACCTGTCATGCTAACGCTCTGTCTCTCTCTCCCCATCACGGGAGTGTGTGAGCGCACAGGCTGCCGCCAGCCTCGTGGGTGGCTGGGAGTGCCCGTCCCGAGCCTCACACCCCGCAGAGCCAGCAGCCGAGCTGTGGCCTGTGGTCAGCTCCATGTGTGAGCATGTTCTGGGCGGAGCAGGGTGAACGAAAGATCCATCGCCATTAACACTTGGTTTTTAAAAAATGGTCTGATTCTAGGAACTCTCCAAATGTGAAGGCAAACAAGGAAACTCTTGAGCCAAAGTTCAGAGGCGGAAATGAAAACTATGGATACAGTTTGGACGAGCAGAAGACCAAACGTGAGTGGATGGATGCGTGGGGCCGGAGAAAGACCTGGGAATGCTGGGAAGGGTTGGGGGTCAGGGGTGCTCACCCAACCCCAGCTCCTCCACGAGGAGGGTGACTCCTTTCTGGGTGATTTTTAGGAGAAGGAGAAACTCCAGAACTGGGGATGTGCCAGCATTAGACCGACAGCCAAAAACCCACCTAGTTTGTCTGACATGTGAAAATAAAGGGATGTGGAAACTTAAGTGTTTTTATAAATAAAAATTGTCCATACATTTTCTTTCTCTGAAGCCTTCTACCTTATAAAGTGTGTGAGGAGGCATTTTAGTGCACGGAGGGCACCCCCCCCCGCCCCCGGAACCTCGGCTGGGTCCGCGGGGCACCGGAGCTCGGCCTGTCCCCGGTCGCCTTCGCAGGGCGCGGGGGCATGTTGACCGACGCAGCCCAGTTGCGAAGGGACTTTTTGTGTCTTCTCAGTGTCCTGTGTCGAGAGGATACATCCTCAGGGAGGATGCATCCTTCTCGGAGGGCACAGTCACTAGGAAGAGGCAGGGGCAGGGTTTGAACCGGGGTCCTTGTTTAAGGCAGAAAAAATGACTGCTTAGCGGAGCAGGGGAGGGAGACCTGGCCCTAATAAGCCATGTCGCAAAACACATTCCCCAGAGGGATTTTTAGTTAATCGATTCTTGCTGAGAGGCCTGAAAATCACTTTTTTTTGGACTAAAATGAGAGCAATTCTCAGCAGCCCATTCTTTTTCCCTTTGCCATGGCTGCCTCCCCTGGACGGTCCACGCTGCAGCTGCACACGCCCGAGGCTTCCACGCAGCGTGGGCTGTCCCCTCTGATAATGCGGTCTCAGCTTCTTGCAAAATTTCCTGTGAGCGAGTACGTATTCGTTCGTACTTGGAGCCATTAATCAAGCAGCTTGCCCGGGATCACGGCCCAGACCAAACCACGCTGCTTCTTTTTTGCCCGTCTGTCCACTCTGTGTGGGTTTATTTCCCTCCGTCAGCAGGGAACGCCGCAGATCCATCGTGTCTCTGGGTGAGACGGACATGTCGAGAAAGGAACTGATTTCGAGTCTGGTTACCATACTTTTTTAAAAAAAATTTTATTTATTTATTTTTAGAGAGGGAAGGGAGGGAGAAAGAGAGAGAGAAACATCAATGTGCGGTTGCTGGGGGTCATGGCCTGCAACCCAGGCATGTACCCTGACTGGGAATCGAACCTGCGACACTTTGGTTCGCAGCCCGCGCTCAATCTACTGAGCTACGCCAGCCAGGGCTTGGTTACCATACTTTTATTTCATTAGAAAACCTATGTTCTAAAAGTACGTAACCTGGAGGCAACTTTAAAACCAGTCTGTTTGTGGTTAAGGATTCCTCTACACTGGGGTGCTCTGGTAAAACCAGCGCACCTCCTTACATGTCGGAAGCATTGGACGGTATAGCCTGGTTCGTCACGTGTGACTCCAAGGTCATTCCTCTGTTGCAGAGCCTGCCTCTCTCCCTCGGGAGCTTCACGATGCCAGCGTTCTCCAACGGCAGCGCAGCGGGCAAGCTCAGCAGGTGATTTACACTGTTTTCCCTTTTTTTTTTTTTTTGCCATTGAAAAACCCTGGCCTTGTGACTGTGGGTGAATGAGGGAGAACGTGGCCCTGGCACCCCTTCAGGTCAGCTGATCACCCTGGAGGGAACTGGGACAGGGCATCTCTTGTCCTTTGTAGTGGGTCTGGGGGGAAAGACCAGAAGTTTTAGTTGGGGCTTGTAGATCTTGAGGTGTCTGTTAGACATCCGCACAGGGGTGTCGGGTGTGCAGTGGGGTGCACGAGCCTGGGGTTCCCAGGAGGGCCCACATGCAGATGCTGTTGGCTGTTGGGCAGATTCAGATGGGTGGCGTCCTTCTAAGGGAAGTCCACTTAAAGGAAACAGGACCCATGAGTCCACAGTATGTTGATTTTCTGACACAGAGTCCGTGTGGTTGTCGCACGTGAATGCATTAAGAGTTTATACGCAGGAAATATGATTCTTTTTGTCCAAAATCTCACTAGGCAAACTATATGTCACCAGCGCCATTTTCTGACCTGCAGAAAAGCAGCTTTAACTGAGAAGTCCATTTTTATTACACTCTCCTGGAACCGGGTTCCCTCCAGCGCGCTGGCTCGGGCCCCTGGCCCTGTGCTGCAGGGGAGGCGCCAGTAGCCTGCGGTCCTACCGCAGAGACAGGACTCTCGCAGCCCCCCACCTGAGCATTCATTCACCTGAGCTCCCGGGCACCTCCAGGCTGTACTAGCGCCCCCTGCTGTCGGGATTCAGCTCAGTCCGTACATCTTGCCTGTGATGTGGGCCTCACAGGCCTTCAGGGGAAGGGGACGCTCTGACAGGTGTCCAGCCGTGTGTCGGGAGGGCCTCAGGGATGCTGTTGGTGGCAGCCCAGGTGGCCAGGCGGGAAGACGTACTCGAGATCTGTGGCTCAAGAGAGGATGGTGGGCCCACGTGACAGATGGTGAGTTCAAGGTACTTCCTCAGGCTGGTGTCAGGGGAATGCTGAGCTCAAGCCCTTCCCAGCTACGCCGCTGTCTTCTGGTGCATGAGTCTGGCGCTGGGAGGGGTGACTGCAGAGATGCCGCAGGTTCCTTGGCGAAGGCCTGGCCTCTGGACTAACAGGTGGCTGGGAAAGGGACTCACTGCCAGCCACCAGGCTGTGAAGAATGTCGCCTGTCAACCCCCCGGCCTGGACCTGAGTGGGGGCGATCGTGGGGTGATGAAGGGGCACCCTCCCACCCAACTCTGTCGTGACCTTGTGGTGACCTTTCCCTGTCAGGTGTCTTTCCAGTAGACAAGCCAACATGCTCAGGCCTGGCCTGAGCGGGGGCGGGGCAGGCGGTAGGGGGAGGAACTTCAGAAGAGGGTCCTGCCAGCTGATTCGCCTTGAGGTATAGATGAGGGCAAAGGGGAACTCTAGATGCGTTTGGACGCGGGACTGGAGAGTGACGTTTCAGGGCTCTGAGTGGACGCTGCTTCAGCTTCAAGTGTTGTTCGGAAGATGCACAGGGAGAGAAACTTAAGACGTTTCTGCCACTTAAACACGGAACCAGCTAAATAATCTATTGGTGGAAAAAGAACAGCGGCCGTCCTGCTGGGCCCAGAGGGCCGGGGACACACACACACGTCTGAGCTCCATGAAGTGTGTGTAAGGCCCTCGGGGAGCCGTGCGTCTTGGCCCTGAGCTCCGGGTCCCTCAGGAACAGGCAGGACGCAGGGCAGGGGAACTGAGTTTCATCTGGGCTAGAAACGTTCAGAGGGTTTTCAACCAGTTGGATTTTTTTTTTTTACTTAGTGTGGGGACCTTAGGGCAAGCAGTTCAGAAGAGGTTGGTCTTAGATCGCCAACCAAAGGGGGCCTTTGAGGGACGGGCCCAGGCACTGCGTGCAGGTGCCCGTATGGGGAACTTGGCCTTGAGCTGGTTTGCATGGAGCACCGATAGGAAAGGGCCAGGCCTGGCCTAGGAGCATGGTAGCTCCTTTCTGTGTCCTTGGCCCAAAGAGAACACAGCCCTGCATGCGATTGACTGGCCTTTGTGGCTTTTGGGAGGCTCCGGTTCTTGGTCCCCCCCTGTGGACCCCCTGGCTCGGTAGAGTTGGGCAGGCAGCCTGAGCACCTGTGTTCTAGACCCACCTGCGGTGGCTCTGACGGGAGGCTAGGTTTAAGGGTCACTGGTTATGGTTTAGCAAGACGGAAGTGCAGGGTTGTTGGGACGCAGGGTGGGCCGTTGCCAAAGATCAGCTTGTCTCGCTCGTGACGTTACACCAGCCAGTCATCACCCTTCGCTCGGCCCAAGGCATGCATGGTGCCCGTGCTACCTCCACGGCAGAGGGGGCGGGGTAGACCCCTCCCTGGGTGGACGGTGCCGTACTGTTGCTGGAATCGTGTGGACCCCTCTGGAAGTAGAGGAGGGGGCAGACACTGAGCCCCTTGGGATGCGACCACAGCCAGTTTGGGGCTAAGTATGGGGCACTGAGGGGCGGGCAGTGTTTCTGGGTTACTCTCCCTCTTGCCTTGAACACCACTTCCTGTCCTACCCAGTGCTCCACACACCTGTGTCCACACACCTGTGTCCACACACCTGCGCCTCTACGGCTGCGTCCTCATCCCGTGTCCCCGGGCATGATATTCACTTCACTCTCCACCGAACAGTCACTGAAACGGGAGACTGGGGTTTTAACGCTGCGGGAAGGGGAGGAGACCCATTTGCCGCTGCACCAGCTCCCCATAGCTCTTGCCCCTTCGACACCCTTTCCGAGAAGTCCCAGAGCGCCATAGGCCCACGCTGCCACGGGAAAGATCAAGACGGGGTTGATTTGGAGGGGAACCTCTTTTCTTTGCATCCCTAGTTGCCCCTTGATGCTTTCAGTGCTGACAGTCCTTAGAGGACAGGACAATGTCTCTGGGATGGTGTCACTGGGGACAGCATCTGTAGTGCTGGAGGTTTGACCGCAGAAGGCAGCCACCGTGGCCTGAAGCTACAGGGTCGGCGGCTGGTGTAGGTCAGGTCTGTGGGGTGACGCTGGGTCACGTACCGTGGGAAGAGGCACCTGCTGGCTGCGTGGAGGCCCCTCCTTTGCTCGCCCCACCTCTCAGCCCACTCGCTGGCCAGGTCTCCCCTGGCCGTGACATTGCTTATCAGAGGCTGAGAGGGCGCAGTCCTTGCTCCTGTCTCTATGTGGTGAGAATGGGGATGTGTTTCCTGTACCTGGATCCCGAAGAATGGTCCCCACACCTGGAGGGGCGCCTCACACCCACAGACACGTGCACTCAGGTGCCCTGCTGGCGTGGCCGTGGGTCTCAGTACAGGGAGACTCTAGGTACTCAGGGCTGCTGGTTCAAGTGCAAACTCCTGAGCCTCTTTCCAACTTTCTGGGTCCGACTGTGGGAAACCGGGCCAACCAACGGGTATTTTTGCCACCTGCCCTGTGGGTGATGTGCTTGGAGGAAAATATTTGGTTGCTCAGTGTGAAAACATACCATGCGTATAGCCGCAGTGTTACAACTGCAGATTTGTTTCTAGGGAAAAACCATGTCCTAGATCTGGGGGTTGTCTTAGAACTGTGCGTTTGGAATGACTGGAGTTTCACGAACCCGCAGCCCCGAGCTTGCCATCAAGCGCAGGGAAGAATTTGCGATGCTTGTGGGGTGCCGTGAGGGGTGTCAGGTGGAAAGTCTCAACAGAGTCCGAGGATCTGGGGAACCCCTTTAAAACCTCCTGGTTTTGGATGCGTCCGCAGGTGCACTTCATGCAGTGTGAGTGAGAGAAACAGGGTTTTAGGCTGCAGAGACCCCAGACCACTCACATTACACTGTAGGGAGGTTTAGAAGGAAAATAAAACCCGAGAGACTGATCTCCAAAACTGACACCAAAGCAGGACACGTTTCTACCCTGGTCATTTCTGTTCCGACTGAATCTGTGGTTCTAACACTGACATTATTTTCCAGACAAGAGCTTCTGCTGGTGAAGTATAGTGAACTCAGGGGTAACCTCCCATAAAGCACATTGGGACAAACCCAATGGATACAACTAGAAATTCTTATCAAAAAACCACAGTTGATGAGAAAGGCAAGCGCCTTTTATTTTTATCTGAAGCCATGTGGTTTGGAAATGTTTTGCATCTTTTTTTTAAAGATTTTATTTATTTTTTATTTTTAGAGAGGGAAGGGAGGGAGAGAGAGAGAAACATCAATGTGTGGTTGCTGGGGGTCATGGCCTGCAACCCAGGCATGTGCCCTGACTGGGAATCGAACCTGCGACACTTTGGTTCGCAGCCCGCGCTCAATCCACTGAGCTACGCCAGCCAGGGCGCATCTTGATGAATATTTAAAACAAACAACCCTCACCCCACTACCCCCTTCTTTCCAGGCCCCTGTTGACCGTAGTAGTCAGTCCAGTTTCTGGTTATTCTCTGTTCTGTCAGTTTGGGGGGTGAGCGCTGGGGACAACTGGAGCCTGGGTCAGGTCTTCCCCGTTTGTCATGCCCCTGTTGAGATCGATGTAAACAAAGTCTTGATAAATTTAGCAAACAGCCATGCACTTGTGCAACCAGCAGGGGAAACAAAGGGAAGACGGCCGAGAGGGGGTCTTGGAGGCCTGGTCCGGGCGGAAGCACAACCCCACAGCACGTGGCTGAGGAAGCCCCACCAGCTCCCCAGGTCTGTGCAACAGGGTCTCAATAACTGGGGACCAGGAGCCAGAGTGGGCCTGAGACTCAGTGCCATCCCATCGCCGCGTGAATCATTCATGGCGGCCCCCTGCATTATTTAAGACGTTAAGGGCAGCCACGCTGCCCTGGAATCTGAGCTGTGGTTCTCGGGACTGGCAGGAAAGCGCGTCGCGTGTATTGTAATGGGCAGCACCCCAGGACAGGCCGTGGCACCTCTGGAGGGGTACGTGGGTTGTGTGGGATGATGCTTCAGCAGGAGAACGGCCAAGACCGCCCGCCCGCCTTCCTGATAGGAGCCCGATGCGTGGCCTACATGGAGTGAGACCCTCGATTTTACCCCTCTCTTTCAGAAGACGTGTGTTATTAAGGTTAGAAAGAGTTTCTATTTTCATTCAGAAGCTAGAGTTTCCATTGGAAAGCTGAAAGGCAAAAACAGCGTGTCTTTGCAGCAGTGTGCTGCATCTTAACACATATCGATTCTTGGAGCTGGGTCACTCTTCAGGGCCTGACCTTGGGACGTTTCCGGAGTGCGTGTTACTGAAAACACTTACGCAATTTGTGTTCCTCTCCGCGCCCTCGTTTTATCTCATCTGACGCGTGGCGCTTTCCGCGTAAGCATGCCTTGTACAGCCATCTCACCCGATTTAATCAGACCTCTTCCCTTTGTTCCCAGGGACCCGATCACCAGCAGCCGGCCCCGACAAGCCGCCCGCAGGTGACCTTGTTCATGGCCGGCCCCAAACAGGTCAGGAATGTGACGTTGGTGTAGGGAAGATGTGGCCCGTGGCCCATGACCTGTGTCATGACGAGGTCGGCGCCGCCCTCTGCTGTCCTGAGGCCCCGGCTCCGCCAGCGTCCCCTGGAAGAGGTGATGCTGGAATCCTCGAATAAAGTGTCTCTCAGACGGAGAAGGACTGCTTTTCCCAGCTTCCAAAGTAGAATTCCACTTTTACTGTGTTTCAAGATTTCAGTTAATTCCGTCAAGTTACTCACTAAGAGCTACAAGTTGATCGCGGTCATGTGTCTCGTCACTGCACACTCCTGCTTGCCGGTCTAAGAAATGGTAGTGGAATCTGTATCCTACCGTGACTTCAGACGTGTTGCCTTGCATCACATGGAGATTCTATTTATGTATGTGTCGTATGTGGGCATTATTGCGTCTCATCAGTGAAAGAAGAAGACAACAATGGAGATGTCAGACATCTCAGGTTGCCTGGAGAATCAGAACTCATGGGTTAAAAATACGATTAAATTCCGCAACTGCTGCATACCTGGAGAAATATCTCATTGTTGGGGTATTTCCGTGAAGGTATTCGTTTTTCCGGGCCCCTTGTTAGGCTGCTCCTGTGTCCTCAGACGACGTACATGTGGATTATTCTCCGTGGAGACTAGAGTTCACATGCCAGAACGCCGGGATGGAACTGGAAAGGAGCAATGTCTTCTTTAATAAATAAAAGAGGAAACACAGAAGACTTCTGTTGCTTCTCTCAAGTCTTTGCTTTTCATGCACTTCGTTTACAGGATCACAGAGTTGAGGAATCAAGCACTTTCTTTTTTTTTCATTGAAAAAAATTTAAATATGACATAGTGATTCAGTACTATACTTTTTCTCATTGTCTTGTTGTTTATTAATACTTTTTTTGTGTAGGATTCAGTCTGGGTTCATACATCATATTAAATTATTGTATTTCTTAAGTCTCTCCTATTTTATTTTTCAGTTATTGTTGACATAACGATATTATATTAGTTTCAGGTGTATGACAATAGTGTTAGACATTTATGTACCTTGTTAAGTGATCACCCCAATAAGTGTAGCACCCATCTGGTACCACACTTAGTAATTACAATATTACAATATGTTGTATTTCACATCCTTGGGACTATTTTCGTAACCGGTAATTTGTTCTCTTCAGTCCCTTTCACCTTTTTCCACCCCCAGGAACCAAGCGTTCTCTAAGGAGCAAATAGGGCGTGTCTGTAAAAACAAAATCACATTCACGTCAGTCTCTGACTGCTGTGCCTTGCCCCATTTAAAGTTCACATGAGTGTTGTTACAGAGGATGAAATTGCTGCCTGTTCATATATATATATATATATATATATATATATATATATATATATATTTAAAGATTTTATTTATTTATTTTTAGAGAAGGAAGGGAGGGAGAGAGAGAGAGAGAGAAACATCAATGTGTGGTTGCTGGGGGTCATGGCCTGCAACCCAGGCATGTACCCTGGCTGGGAATCGAACCTGCGACACTTTGGTTTGCAGCCTGCACTCAATCCACTGAGCTACACCAGCCAAGGCTCCAACTATATATTTTTTCCATGTAGAGCTGCTCAGGGTGTGTCACTGCACGCCCCGTCCCTGCACATTTCACCCGGGGGTGGGGCTGTGACTCGGCTGAGCTCTGCCCCGGTTGGCACAGATTTCCACGGTGGTTGGTAACCAGCAACTGCCCTGAGCACACCTCGTGCTCTGCCACGCTTTTGCCAAAGTAGAATTTGACTTTTAAAATGTGTTAAGATTGTTGTGAATTCCTTCAAGTTACTAAGTCCAAGGCACAAATTCATCACAAAAATGTTTCTTACTACTCAACAAATATGCTTGATGGTCCATGAAATGGTAGACAAGTCTATATGCAACTGTGACTTATAAAATACTTTTATGATCTTAAATCACATTGGGCCCCTGCCATGCATGCCCTCCTATGAATCAGCAGCTTTGCTGGCACACTGGGCTGTGGCAGGCACTCTACCTGTTCTGATTGGTTGGCACCCATACAGTATCTATTCTGATTGGTTGGTGCCCATACAATGTCTAGTCTGATTGGTTGGTTCCCATACACTATCTTTTGTGATTACCTGGTGTTCCTGCCTTACTGGTTGTCAAATAGTTTGAATATCACCATGATTTGGAGGATCATGAAAAAAAAAGTCATCTCTTTTAAGACTGTACCATGAAGGAAGGGCATTGGCTGTCTATTTTCTTTGGAGTAGAACTAAAATGCAAAATTTCAAACACCCATTACTGTTTCACTTTCCTAGGAGCCCATTTGATGGAAAAAACTGCCCATGCACCTACTTAAGTGAGACTCTTATTTACGACAATAATTCTTTACTCCCTGTCAGTGTCCTTGAATGGGTACAAGCCAAGGAGAAAGACGAGAAGGCTCAGGAGACCCTTGGGGCAGAGCTGCTCCGTGAGCGACCCTCACATGCTTCACTCAATAATTCACTCTCCTTCAATCACCATAGAGCTCAGAGCCCAAGACGAGGCAAACATCATGCTGTTTACACCTTTGGTAACCTTTACAGAGTCTGACATTCTGTAGGTGTTCAGGAAGTGTTGGCACCAAACAGGTCAATATTGAGAAAGACAGTGTATTAAATGATAACAAATATTTGCCATCTGCCGGATATAAGAATTGTATTTCTGTGGTTATTTTAGGAGCTGGGGGTGGGGTTGCATGTAGACTATCATTGAACTTCCGGTTCTGAAATCAGGAGCCAATGTGGAATGATTTTCATAAAAATGTCTCCAATTTAATATGTGCTTATTGAATCACTCTCTAAATATTTTTACGTTTACCTGTCTGGGAAGTCTTCCTGTGCCACGGATGAAGAGGTTGTATAGTAGCTCATTCCAGGGGTAAGTTTCTTGAAGGATCCCAGCCAGTCTTTAGTTCACCGGAGGTAGGTGAGTTCTTTGGACACAACTCTCAGGAGTGGCTGTGTCCAACCCTGTAGTACCTGTGGCTTTTTATATTTAAACTAACTGAAATGAAATAAAAGGTAAGATTGATTTCCTCAGTGGCACAAGCCACGTATCAAGTGTTCAGTAGCCACATTGGCTACCAGCTACCCTATTGGACAGTGCAGATTACAGGGGTCATGGCTTCAGACAGTTCTGTTGGACCATGATGACCTAGAGCTAGCTACTTGACAATGACCTTCATGTGTCCAAGATGGGCTCTTTCACACAAACCTGCCATTCGTGTTTTCTCTTGGTGTTGTGTCAGTGCGTTTGCCAGTTTCTGTGTATGGTGCCCTGCTCACCTCATGGCAGCTTGCAATGGAAAATGCTGTTTTGCTATGGGGGAGGTTCATCTGTCACTCCTGCAGTGCAGAGAGGTGACACGGGTTCAGGAGGACTGGGTGACAGAAGTCAGTCCCTCCAAGCGTCTTGGGCAAGGGTGTTTCTCAAACAGGTAGATATGGCCGTCTGCTAGTGAATGGCTGATGAGGCTGTTGATACTTCAACAAACATCCCTCAGTCAAAGCCTCATGTCCTAAAATCCTAGCCAGGGAGACCATGCCTGACCGTCCTTCTAGGGCTCTTGGACCTGGTTACTCTGTCAGATTCTGAGCTGCCCCCACAGTGCCAGGCACTTCCATGGGTTACCCAGGCAAGGACTTGTGTGGCAATGTCAGCACGTTGAAGAGAATGAGAGAGCTCCATATGGCTCTGACCTTGGAAAAACCACTAGGGGTGTTAATGCTGGGCTTGCCAGTTTCTAGGAGTTCAACGCCCTAAAAGGTGAATGGGTGCTGTAGACTTGCAGGAGATGCCGTGCCAGTGCGTGAACTCTGGAACCGCGGTGCTTCCGATGTCCTTGGGGAGCACCCTGTCCTGCATACAGAGGGAGGAGAGTCTTCTCTGTGCAACAGCCAAGAACAAGGAGAATTCAGAGACGGAGAAGTCGGCAACAGGCAGGACAGTAAGGAGGGTGTAATGGACGGGAGAGGGTGGATGGTGGTCCGGCAGGCCTGGGGCAGGACTCGTGGGCCTGGGGAGCTGTTACCGTCCACAGGGCTGACAGGCCGGGGGAGGTGGGTGGCTGCACCTGCAGGAAGAGGGTCCCCGACAGCTGCTGGGCCTTAGGCGGAGGGACACAGCCAGGCCATAGAAACCTGGCAGGGAGGGAGTCGGAGGGATGGAGCCTCTGGCCTCCCAGTCCATGTCTCACTCTCCTGCTCACGCCTCCTGTTCACCAAGCCCACCCAGAGCCAGAGGTCCGGGCTGCCCACTGATGCCGTGCTCACCCCTCCCATTCACCAAGCCCACCCAGAGCCAGAGGTCCTGCTGCCCACTGATGCTGTCCACCTGGATGGAGGAGGGCAGCAAATGGATGTGGAGGGGCAAGGGGAAGATACTTAGCCAGGAGGATCTGGCAAAATCTCGGAACCAGAAATCAAGGAACTGAGAATGTGTCTACACAGTCCCAGGAGAGACAGTTCGCCTTGCAGCGAGCGGTCCACTTTTCCCTTTGCCTGAGAAGGAATCCCTTTACCTAGGGCACCAGCTGGAGCAAGGAAGTTTGGCTGCCCTGCATTGGAATAGGTCACGTGTTCAAGGACACATTAGTAGAACAAAGGGACTGGAGGGTGGACCCCGAAGATGCCTTCTGGCACCAACCTTTGCAGAGGCAGTCCCAGCACATGCGCACACACGCCCTGCCCGTCCTCATCCGACAGGGCCCAGCTGTTACGGGGCTGCAGCCGCCACCTGCCAGCACCGGGAGGGAGCTGTGCTCCTCTGCAGATGGTAAATGTTTAATTCTCACCCGCACAGCCTGTGACTCAGGCCACCGGCTAAGGCCTTGGGGTGGGGGTGGGGCTCACTGACCCAGATACACGAAGTGTGTGCGGCAGCCTCTCCGCCCGCCCTGGACTCAACACAGAGCAAAGGCAGCCGGCTGGACCCTGAGCCAAGAGCAAGCCCACGACGGTCTTCCCTCTCTTGTTGGGGGCGTCCTGTTATTTCTGAAAATACAACAAGATTCTGACCCCGCAGACGGGTGGACGGTTTGTGGGAATCGTTGGCCAACCACTGGCTTCGGATTGAGAGATCCATGCCCTGCCTCGTAATCATGCCCGGCTAACGAGGCGGAGCATTTAGAGGATTCCAGTCAAGTCTGTGGGGGAAGGTCGCACAGAATGTGTGGGTTCCATTTCCTCTCAGAAACCGGAAGGATGCACGATACTTCCTGGGGTACCACTTTGGGAACAATTGGGGATATTCTGCTTCAATTTCATGGCCAATAAAGACGGAGGCAGTTCAGATATTAGCAAATCATCATCTAAATCAAAAACCAGTTTAAAAATTGCAGTTGACTTTGTTTTTTCCCCCTGAAAGCGCACATTGGACTGGGTTAGGTGAGATGCAGGCAGTCGGATCGTGGGTGTGGTGCTAGCAGGCGAGGGGAGACTTGGTCTGAGCCTCTGCGTCTCTAGTTGTGGGGGGGGTGTGTCTGTGCTTATGAGTGTGTGCGTCCGCTTGCCTGTGTGTGTGCACATGTGTGCATGTGTATAAAGAACAAGGGGAGGGAGAGATCTTTGTTGTGTGTCCGTCACAGGGACCAGCAAACCCTGAGTCACATCCAGCCTGCTGCTTATCTCTCTATGTGGCCCACAGGCTAAGAATGGCTTTTACATTTCTACGTGGCTGGAGAAAATCAAAAGAATATTTTATGATGTGAAAGTAATAATGGAATTCAAATTTCAGCGTCCACAGTGGAGTTTCCTGGGAACCCAGCCAAGAGCTGTGTTTTGCCTGTGGCGACCTTCCTGCCACAATGACAGAGACCAGCCATAGTGACAGGGACAGCGTGAGGCGCAGAGCCTGAAACAGTCACTCTCTGGCCCTCTCCAGAGGGGCTGTGCAGACTCCGGTCTCCCGCACGCAGGCTGTGTCCTGCGTGGTCCCACACCATCCTTGCTCAGCCCCGTGGTGGTGCCCTCTGCCCTCCATCGTCCGGTGAGCTGAGTGAGGCCGTGAGACTGTGGCAGGGGTGTCGAACTCGCTTTCACCGGGGTTCAAAGAGCCGAATGTAATTTTAGCTCCTTCACAGTTAAGGAGTGGTTACGTTTATACAGTCCTAAAATTATTTCACCCCCTTTGAAGACAACCGCAAAGCTGATGTGGCCCCCAGTGAAAATGAGTCTGACACCCTTTGCCTACGGTCACAGAGTGATGAGCATGTCCTCTGACCCCAGGTCTTTCCGACTTCAGAACTGCTGCTGCATCTACCCTCCGCGCTGCGTGACACTTTCCCTGGCTCTCCACCACTCTTACGGTAAAATTTAAAATCCTCTCATGGCCCAAGAGGCCTGGGTGCATCTACCGCCAACCCTCCCTGACCATGACTGCTCTCCACGCACCACACTCCAGCCACCGCAGTGCAGAACGTCCCACAGGGGTCCAGCCGGGGTCCTGCCTGCCACAGGGCCTTTGCATGTGCTTCAAACAATCACCTCTTCTCTCTTCATTTTGATCAACTCAAGCCGATCCTTTGGATTCTCCTTGGTGAAGCCATTTGGATGGTTTTGTACTAGGTCAGTGAGCCAGGCTTCCCTTTCTGGTTCTCGGGGGAAGGGGAAACCAGGCAACAGAGAAATACGCCCAGGCGCCTGGGCGCTGAGCCTGATCTGCCGGCCACCACACCGGGTGGGCTGCCGTTGGGACTACAGCCACTCCAGCCCTTCCCCTTCTCCTCCTGGCACCCCTATCATTTGAATGTCGGAACCTGTAAAGTTGTCCCGGAGGTTTCTAAGCCTCTCCCCATTTTTTAAAATTCTTGTTTCTTCATTCTGTTCTGGTTGAATGTTTACTTCTTCCTTCTGGTCCCAACCGTTGATTTGAGTCCCAGTTTTCTTCCCTTCACTCTTGGCTTCCTGTGCATTTTTCTTGAAGTCACTTTTCATAGCCCTCACTTTTTCCTCTATTTTGCAACTATACTCAACCAATTCTGTGAGCATCCTGATTACCAGTGTTTTGAACTGTGCATCTGATAGGTTGTCTACGTCTTCATCGCTTAGTTGTATTTTTTCTGGAGCTTTGATCTGTTCTTTCACTTGGGCCATACTTTGTTTTGTCTTAGCTGAGCTCCTGGGTGACCAAGCTGCCTGACAATGAGGGAGGAGAGACTGTCCCCCAGAAAAGGCAGGGCGGAGCTCTCTGGCAGGGCAGGAGGGGGCCCCTTCCATCATTGAAGTGTTTCCAAGAAATCGGCTGCAGTGTTAACTCGCTGCCACAGGCCTGGTGTGAGTTAAGCAGAGAGACCCTGGGGCGTCACACTCACTCGCACACACAGTCTATACATGTTGGACCTCTGCCCCAGGCTTTCCGGAAAGGGCGGAGTGGGGCGGGAGAGAGCCCGGTTGGTTGCGTGGGCTTGGTGCCATGGCAGGTTCCACTGCGGGGGCGGGGTGGGCAGGGAGGAGGACGAAAAGGCAGGAAATTCTACCCAAACGCCTGACCCTATGCTCAAAGGAATAGCCTTGAGCTGCTGGGTGGGGTGGGGGTGGTGGGGGCAGTGAGATGGGCAGCCTCCGAGGGGCAGGTCCCGACCCAGGGTGCTGAGGGAAGGCGAGCTGCGTGGCTAGTCTAGAACTGCCCTTCCCACGTGCAAAGCCGTCTGCTCTTCCTCTGTCTGTGTACATAAACTCCTCGATGCCTGCTCCTTCTGAATGGGCTTTTCTGTCGTCTTTACATGCAAGATATTCAAATGCACCTCTCTTAAATAATTTATGGTGCTATGTGTCAGATCTTAGCACTGATGTTCTAGATCTCAAAATCATGGATTTTGTGCCTTTAAGCTTATCACTAATAAGGTAGTCCCCCGGTTCTGACTTCTCTCTCTCTTTTCATGTAACGGAAACACACAGAATGAAAATGACCCTAGAATTACAGAAATTCATGCCTAAACCCTAAACTATTTTAACACAGACACTTTTCTGAAGTCTGTTTTTATGGATCTTACTACACAAGGAGTGTTATTGGAATACTCGTTGCTACGATTTGCCTTGAGTTAGTTGGAAACACAGAAAAGGCGACTTCAACAAAAGATTTTTTTCTGCTGTGCGAGTCAGCAAACAGGAGGAGTGAAAGTTGCGTGAAAAGTGAGTGTGAGTAGCTGGGGAGAGACGCGCCATCGTCAGGTGGTCTGACGGCCGAGGTGAACCCGGGGTCCCTCCGGCACACGGAGGGCCGTGGACGTGTGAGTGACTGCCTCGTTTGCTTCGGAACCTTTCTTTGCTCTTTTTAATCGAAGCTTGAGAGTCAGCCAATAGCATTTATTGACTTCCCAAAGCTCCGTTGAACACGACGAATCAGATGCCGTCTGCACGGAAGTCTCAGGTCGCTGGGTCGTCAGGGTGTTGTCTCCAGCCTGACCACTGCTCACGATGATACTACCCCAGCGGACCGGCGTCTGGGTTTCCACAGGAGCTACTACTGTCTGAAGGAGACATCTTCGCTTCTCGGGTCTGTCTGCTTTATATGCCTCCAGAGACCGGCCACATTGCCGCCAATGTGTGGGTGGGGGCTTTTGGAGGAATTAGGGAAATTTTCAGAGGATCCAACATTGTCCCTAGGCATTAAAATTGGTGCATAAATTCAGTTACTGCCTCACCCGACTTGCTGACAACAGAAATGGCAGAATGGATGGGGAAGGGCGTGTTCGCCAGCGTCTCCTGCCTACCGAAGACGGTGATCCCAGGAAGCGGGAGTTAGGGAGTGGGGGTGGGGGGCAGGGAAGGAGTGCAAGCCAGCGTCAGGGTGTGGATGTTACCAGCATAATACACAGAGCCAAACGGGGCTTGCTGCTGTGACAATGGGGGCTCAAGGCAGAGGCTAGGACTCCCTGAGGAGTATGGGGTGCCCCCAGAAAGGCTCACCAGAAGGACAGGAGGTGGCAGTGCTGGTAACCTGTCCCATTCTCTCTGACCGGGGACATGAACCTGCCCCCTGTCTCCCATCTGCTTAGCAGACCCTGAGCACAGACAGAGGAAGAGCCACGGCGGCCGCCTGAGCTCGGGTGCCGCCTGGTGCCGAGTCTGCCCTCCTCCCGCTCTCTCACCCATCTGTGGGCAGTGGGTGGTGGAGGCGGAGCTTGGGGTGTGGGAGGCACCTGCCACAGGGAACTTCATCTCTCTTTTCCTTTTCCTATTTGACCCCAAAGAAAGACCCAGGGAAGAGTAGACAGGGAGGACTTGCCATCTCAGATACAGTTAATACAGCTTCTGGCACCGGGACTGCGTACTTGGGGTCTTTGCGTTTCACTGTGCAGCCCCAGCAGTGGCTCCTCGGTTCCGATCATTGAAGAAGCTGGGGGGGGGGGGGCGGGTATTTGCAACAGCATGGGTGGAGCTGGAGAGCATTATGCTAAGCGAAATAAACCAGGTGGTGAAAGACAAATACCATGTGATCTCACCTTTAACAGGAACCTAATCAACAAAACAAACAAACAAGCAAAATATAACCGAAGACATTGAAATAGAGAGCAGGCTGACGGTGACCAGAGGGGAGAGGGGAGGGAATTCAGGGGAGTTTTAGGGGAGAATGGGTAGGGTTTGCAGGAACAAATATAAAGGACACATGGACAAAAACTAGGGGGGGTGGAAATGGGAGGGAGGTGGGGAGGGTTGGGGGAGTGGGCTGGGATGGGAGTAAAGGACAGGAAACTGTACTTGAACAGTGATTAAAATAAAATTAAAGAAAAAAGAAGCCGGGGGTAGTGACGAGCATTCGCTCCTGGTCACTGATCTGCCCGTGGTCCTCCGAAAGGCCTGTAGGAGCAACCAGACCTACCAATTAATGAGAGCGACACCTGAAACTCACTATTTTCAGGGCAAACACCACCAGCAAAACGCAAAATGTTGATTCTCGGGAAAGCGCACAACCCCCAGCTTCAAAGACCAGCGGCCCCGTGTGTGCTGAGAGCACACACGGCTGCAGAGGGCCAGGCCCCAGGGAGGCAGCGACGCAACCACCCTCTTCCCTGCTCTTTTCAGTCTGAGGATAAAAACGGTACCGTCTGTCTGAATGTGACACTACACCATATAAAGCTGTGATTTACGTCTTCAAAAAGGTTACAATGCAGAACAGACGGCGGAGGTGCGAGACTACACAATGCGGAGTCAACTGTGAAAACTTTGGGGGGAACGTCTCAAAGAGCAAGCTCTTGGCCTCATCACCGAGGAGCAGGGCCGTGGGACGGCGGGGCGGGTTCACGTTCCCTCCGGGGAAGGCGGTGGGAGGTTTTGCTGTTGTTTTCGTGCAGTGGGCTCTTTGGAAGGAACGGAGTTCGAGGACCGCTCACATTTGGGAAGAGACGGTGAGAAGGGAGGGGATGGGGGATGTCCAGACTGGGACCCCAGAGATGACGTGGAGTTGGAACCGTGACCGATATACCTTGAGTATGTTTTCCAGAGAAGAATGCAGCTTTTAGGCAATTGAAGAAGAGCCGTTGTCAGAAAGTGGGCTCTCCAAGATGTCGAAGTAAGTGAGTAAATGAGTGAAGGGAGATGGCGTCCGAAGGGGAGCAGCCCAGGGAAGGCTGGACAGACACAGCGAGGTGGCGGGTTTTGTGCCAGTTCACTACACGACGGAGGGAGGGGGGCTCCCTGCGGAGAGACGTCACGGGGCTTCCCAGCTCCAAGACTCGGAGGCTGAGAAAAGATTCTTTCTTGTTCAGACTTTCATTTCATTGAGCCCATCAACGGATTAGACGGGGCCCACCCACACTGTGGAACCCGTGCTTTCCTCGGTTGACCGATCCAAATGTTAATCTCACCCGGAGACACCCTCCCAGACATACCCAGGATTGAGTTTAACAAAGTATCGGGGCTCCCAGTGGTCCAGTCCGGCCCACACGTACAATTAGTCCTCACACCACACTGCCTTGCCACCGTCCTCAGCGCGTCTTCCGGTCACGTGCCCCTGTTCATGGAAGGTTTGGACACTCAGTTCATTCTTGTTCTCTGGGGACATGCAGAGAAAATATGTTCATGTTTCTGCACTGGTAGAGCTTTCTGAGAAAACTGCATGGAAACATGGGACCTGGGTTGTAAGGACAAACCCTGCGAGTTTGAGGGCTGTTAGACAGTGTGAGCCCGTCCGGGGAGATTTACCTCCCTGGAAGCCTGTGTTTACATGTTCAGGTGGAGATGAGGCGTGGGGATGAGACCCGGAACCATCCTATATCCCCACATGGGTTTAAATCTGGAAACACTAATCTTCTCTTCTTCTTCTTTTTTTTTATAAAAAGATTTTATTTATTTTTAGAGAGGGAAGAGAGGGAGAAAGAGAGAGAGAAATATCAGTGGGTGGTTGCCTCTCACACGCCCTCTACTGGCAACCTGGCCTGCAACCCAGGCATGTGCCCTGACTGGGAATTGAACTGGTGACCCTTTGGGTTGGCAGGCTGGCGCTCAATCCACTGAGCCACCAGCCAGGGAAAACTTCTTTGCTTGGCCAAACTGTAGTCAGGCTCTTGAACCTTCTCCCAGGCCGCTGTGTGTACTTCCTTGAAAAACCTGTTTTTAGCGAGAACCCCGCTGAGTTGGTTTAACAAGGACCCCAGCACCCTTGGTATCTGATCACCGTCACTATCTGATTGTGTTCCTCCCCCTTCCCCACGCCCAGGGGAGGGCTGGTGTTCCTGGCCCGCCTTCAGCGAGGATCCTGGCGGGTCGGTTTAGCCAGAATACCCCTGACCCCCCGATGTTTCCTCTGAGGAATTTCCCATCCATGGAGCCCGCCCTGCTGCTTGCCTGTCATTCTCACTTGCCCAGGTTGTTGGTTGAGCCTGGGTTTATGCTGAGGTCTCTTCCTCTACTGCAATCGTTCTGAGCAAAATCTGTTTTTACCACTCTCACTACTGTCCAGCTCGGGAGATAAGTTTCATTGCCCTTTTTCCAAAGGGGAGCAGGGCTGGAGCCATCCTAAGTAACCGCCCAGATTCCTGTTTTCAGCTGCAGGACGTGGTGCATGGAGTGGCGTCCGTGCCTCCTTCTCTCCTGGGCCATTGGCGTCAGCAGACACGTGCTTCCTAGGGCACGCCAAGCTCGTCCCCGCCTCAGGGGACGCCTCAAGCTTTGTATCCTTGCTGCATCCTTTCCCTCGAATCCTTGCTCTTCCCCCCAGGAATTCACCAGGTTTGTGTCTTAATTTTGTTCGGGTCAATGCTGGCATGGCACCTCCAAGGGCAGGAGCTCCAGGTCAGCTGTATTTATAAATGTCCCGGTCCCCTCTCCTGCCACCTCTCTTCCTTCACTGCTACATTATTTTCAATTGTATTTATTAGCATTTAACATGAATAGTATGGACACATTCCTGGGCTAGTTTGTTGTCTGTCTCTGCCACTAGTAAAAAGCTTCATGAGCACACCTAAGGTTTGTCTTGCGTGTTGCTGTTTTGGACACTGCTGGCTGCAGCAGCTCCTGGTGTATGGCAGGGGTTCAGCACATTTTTGTTGAATGAGTGAGTCAAGGGCAGAAAGTGGCTAGACTGTCTAAGTCCATGATTCGATGCACCCATCCCTGCCGCTCCTCGGGGGCTTGGAGAGGGAATGGAGAGAGCTGCTCTCAATTTTCTACGTGATTAATTCTTTCTCAGGCAGATAAACACATCAGTGGGTTCACTGGGTGAAGGGTGCTGTGGAGCTATGGACAGCAGAGATGCTGGATTGGCTGGTGCCTTGAACATATTCCAACGCTGCAGAGTTCAGGGAGCAAATCAAGCAGGGGGAGTGTCTAATGGGCTGGTCAGCTGCTGCCCCAGGGCTCAGCGGTGTGAGGGGCCATGGCAGGTTGTTTGCTCCTTTGGGATTCTGCTGCATCCAGGTAGTTTTTGAATGTCATAGTGGCTAGAAGAAGATTGTCCCCTCCTCCCAGTTAGAAAATGAGCTGGTACCACGCTGTCACGGCCTGTAGCTCAGGTCAGTGAGCGTGACCGTTCGATCAAGTCAGGCTTCTAACATCTCTCATTTCTGATGACATCGCTGAAGTGCTGGGACATCGGGGCATGTGCTGTTAAAACGATACTTATTCACGGAACAACTGCTTCACCTAGGAAAGGGATTCCAGCAGGTGTCTCCTTCGGTCTGCACGTCCAGGAAAACCCTTCCACCTACGGCCCACTTCCTCCCACCCAGCGCCGGGACCCGATGGCCCAGCAGTGCTCACGTGTCTATAGCCTCCTTTGTTTACATCGTGAGTTTTCACCAAACATATTTTGCTGCAACTTAAAATAGACATTTACATTTATTTACCTATTTAAAAAATGGCTCATTTGCCCTGGCCAAATTCCTCTGCTGGTACCCTCTTCCGGGATGAAGTAGCATTTTGGAGTGCATGTTGACTTCGGTATTTCTACCTGTAGCAATCCACAACTTTGGCATCGTGTGGGGCTGCACACAGGACATGCCTTACGATGGACAATGATACATCATAACACGTCCTGGAGCTTCCCGTGTGCCCGGCTCCCTGCTAAGAGCAGCCCTTTGCATGTGCGGTCTCTCCCCCTCCATCCTCTTCTCACTTGAGTCCAGCCCCTGCCCCCAGCGCAGAGTGGAATCAGCTCACGCCGAGGCCACTAGTGGCCAAGGTCCCGGAGAGCCACACGGGCCTCCCCTTGGTCCTCCCGGCAGCACTGGAGCGAGCACTGCTGACACACTTGCTTCTCTGGCTTCCATGTTCCTTCCTTCTCCCGAGTGTCCTCCTCCCTCAGATTGCCTTCTGTGTTGCTTGTTTTTTACCAGATCACATGTGCAAGAACCCTTGTCTTCGGCCTTCTTTCCTTCTCTGTGTACATTTTCCCCTTAGGAGGTTTGCTATGGTCCCGTGACTTTAAAGTGCATCTATAGGAGGACGACTTCCAAGTTTGTCTTCATGCCTGGCTCTGTCCCTGACCTCCCACTCCGTAGGCAACCGCCCCCTTGATGTCTCTACTTAAAGGCTTACCGGCCTTCTCAAACCAAAGAGTCCCAAACAGATAAGGTCCCCCACTATAGAATGAAAAAAAAAGTAGAGGTCATCCTTGATTTGTCTCTTTCCATGTAAATGGCCACAACCTAAATGCATGAGGAAGTCCCGTCAGCAATACCTGTTGGGAACTGCCCTGACTGGTATCAGAAACTAAAACCCCCGCCTAGGCTAGGCTAAGGGAACGCCCTTGGAACCGTGAGCCGGCAAGGAGACAAAAGCTTATCTCCCTGGCAGTAATGCTGTTTCTGCTACTGAACCCCCAAAAGCTTGGTCGGTTAGCCAAAGACGGGTAAGATTCCCCACGGGGGAACAACCCAAGCCAGGCACGATCACTTTTGGGAGGCCCCCCAAAAAGAAGGACTTGGGGGGCTGCAGCAAAAGGGGGTGATGGACCCTCACTCCTCGGCTTTGACAAAGTCTGAGTTCTCAGCGTCCGGAAGAAAATCTCCTTATCTCTCGGTGGCCTTAGTTCCCGCGCTCCACCTAAGCCTGAAACAATGACGGGGAAGTACAGCTCAGTGCTGGGAAGTGCGGATTCCCCGGGGTGATCAGGCCTAAGAAAGAACATGTAAATTACTGTGAAACCTTTTTTGTTCGAGAATGCTCTCAGTTGAATGAGGAGGGTCTTAGGAGGAAGCTAGTTTGTTCCTCAGCCTTACAGCTCTTTGACCCCCAAATCAATAGACCGGCAGAGTTCTTTGTTTCCTATATTCCTTAATGAGTATTGTACGTTACCTGAGTTATTATGCAAAATGAGCCTAATAAAAGCAGGTATGGATGGTGGATCGGCGCGCTCCCCACTGGGGGGGGTGGCCATTCTGTCCCTACTTCCCCACAGAAACTAGTCTGTCTCTGTGCATGTTGTTATTTCTCACGTGTTTATTGTCGAGCCATCCACAGCGTTCCGTGGTCACTGCTGGCCGGTGACCCACGCGCAACAAATACCTTCGCAGTACGCTCCCCCCGCCCAGCCAGTGTCTCAGCCCCACAGCTCCCGTCTCGGAGCGAGACCCCGTCACCTCTCACCTAGATAACGACCCTGTTTCCTGGTTTTCTTAGTTTCATTCTGGCTTTAGTCCAAACAGCAAGAAATCTTCACAAATGTAAACCGGATAATATTTATTCCTTCGCTAAGACTATTCAGTGGCTTCTCATCATACTTAAGGAGAAAAAGTCCTCCAGTCTCCCCTAACTTGGCTCTTCCTTTTAACCTGGCTTCGGTGGTCACCTCCCACGTTGCCGCACCCCTCAGTGCACAACCAGCCTGCAATGCCTGCTGCGGACTCCCTGGCACCCCCACATGGGTCAACGTTGTTTCCGTCTCAGGGCCTCTGATTTGCCGATCCTCTGCGTTGAGCACTGTCCCCATACGTCTTCACATTATTTGGGTCTCAGATCTGTTGCCACCCCCTCAGAGAGGACTTCCTTGCCTGGTGGGGAAACTGAGGCTCAGAGAGGTTCAGGTACCTGTGCGAGCCTTCTTTGCTGCTAACACGTGAGATCTGAGCCCAGTGGTCTGACTCCACATCTTAGGTTTTGACCGCTATTTTCTCTGGCTTCCCGCCCTCACAACAGCGGTCAGAGAACGCACTATGTTACAGGGCTTGCGGGGGCCTGAAGGGATCAAGGGAAGCAAAGGCGATGGACAAGGAGGACGTGAGCTCATGAGCACTTTTGGCAAGAGCAGCAGAGCTCAGGAACAGAACAAGTGGATGTTGAGTAACATGAAGAGCGAGCCTGCTAGCTGCTCGTTGTAGCTGAGAATGAGACATCACATCACGGTCCACGGATGGACTGATGAGGGCTGCATAGCTGACCCGCTTTCTCCCCCAGCTAGAGCAGCATGATTTATTTCCCAAGGAAGAAAAGTAAGCATAAGGACCTAACTCATAGTTGTGTCTCTGATTAGTGCCTTACCACTTGATTTAACCATTCAGCAAATGCCCTCAAAGATCTACCACAGTAAGATAGTCATTCTCAGTGTATGTCCTTCCGTTTAATGTAAAGATGAAAATAACCCCAACATTGGTTGAAATAGAAATACCCGAAACGGGTGCCTAACGTTGTCACAGGATTGGAACTGGAAAAGGCCGCAGCGACAATAATAGAAGAGGGGAGGTACCAGCTCTTGTGTCAGGCCATTGGGTGTTCCCTTTGGGTGCAGCTCTACCCCAGCCTTCTTGGGAGAGGGACAAATCCTGGCGATGGGGCCAGGAAAGATGGTGATGACAGAAACACGCTCAGATACCAGCACAATATTTTTTTTTTAAAGATTTTATCTATGTTTTAGAGAGGGAAGGGAGGGAGAAAGAGAGAGAGAGAGAAACATCAATGGGTGGTTGCTGGGGGCCATGGCCTGCAACCCAGGCATGTGCCCTGACTGGGAATCGAACCTGCGACGCTTTGGTTCGCAGCCTGCGCTCAATCCACTGAGCTACGCCAGCCAAGGCCAGCACAATCTTTAGAGTGGTGGTCCCCGACCTTTTTGGCACCAGGGAATGGTTTCATGAAAGACACTTTTTCCACAGAATGGGGTAGGGGGGATGGTTTCGGGGTGATTCAAGTGCATTACATTCAAGCTCATCTCCTGCTGCGTGGCCTGGTTCCTAACAGGCCTGGACTGGTACCGGTCCACCGCCCGGAGTTTGGGGACCCCTGCTAGAGCCCCGTGTTGAGTTTACTAGTGTTCCCTCACACCCACGTCCATCCAGAACCTGCGCATGTGCCCTTATTTGGAAACGGGGCTTTTACAGATGGAACCAAGTTAAGGTGCGGTCATTAGGATGGGCCCTACATCAAAGGGGACATTTGACCCCAGAGATAGAGACACACAGGAGAAGGCCATGTGACAAGACAGGCAGAGATTGGAGTGGTGTAGCCACAAGCCGAGGAACCCAAGGAGTGCTGGCAGCCGCCGGAAACTGGAGGAGAGAAGGAAGGAGGCTCCTGAGAGCCTTCAGAGGGCGTGTGGCCCTGCTGACCCTCTGACTTGAGACGTGTGGCCTCTGGGACCGGGAGAGCGTAAATCTCTGATTTTTGTGAACTAGTCTGTGGTGGTCATTTGCTATGGCGGGGTATCAACAGAAGTGAAAATTCCCCATAATCCCTTGTTATTTTTGTTGGAATACCTTATTTTTATTTAATAAAGGAGTTTTTAGCAATCTCCATGAATAGACAATGCATTCGCATGGTTCTCAACTCAACAATTAAACAGGGACTGTGGGATAAAACGCCCCTTTCTACCACCCCGCCCCTGTCCCCTTCACAGGCAACACTGACCATTAGTTTCCTGTGTTCTCCCAGGAGAAGTGTCGCCCATGCAAAGCAATTCAAGGTCATATCTGCTCCCGGTTTTTCAGACAAAGCACAGCATGCGATACACTCTGCTCTGCGCCCTGCCTTTTTCACTCAATTATTTATCTGGGAAAATTTTCCATATGAGCATGGAGAGAGCAGCTTGATTCATTTTTACAGTGGCAAAATTTTCCATCGTGTGCTTGGAATGATAATTTATTTAGCTGGTGCTCTCACTGTGCCATTTAGACAGCATCCAAAATTTTACTATTATCAACAACGCTGCCGCAGATAACACTGTGCACATGTAACTTCACGTGTTTGTGATTAAACATGTAGGACACGTTCCACAAAGGTGGACTAGCGTAATCCCCAGGGCGTGTGGTTTTTATTTTTACAAATATATTTATTTTATTGGGACAATATACACATCGCGTAAAATTTAACGTCCTAATAATTTTTAAGTGGCATGAAGTACCTTCACGTGGTTATATACCTTTTTTTAAAAGATTTTATTTATTTATTTTTAGAGAGGGAAGGGAGGGAGAAAGAGAGAGAGAGAAACATCAATGTGTGGTTGCTGGGGGTCATGGTCTGCAACCCAAGCATATACCCTGACTGGGAATCGAACCTGTGACACTTTGGTTCACAGCCCGTGCTCAATCCACTGAGCTACGCCAGCCAGGCGTGGTTATGTATCTTAATCGTCACCATGATTCCTCTTCAGAACATTTTCATTTTCCCAAACTGAAACTCTCTCCTCATTAAAACCAGCTCCCCACTTTCCCCTCCCCCATCTCCTGGCGACCACCAGTCCACTTTCTGTCTCTGGGACTCCAGCCACGCTAGGTGGCTCACGGACAGGGAATCATGTCACACTGTCATTCTGTCTCTGGTGTGCTTCACTCGAGTGACGTCTTCTAGGTGGTTCATGTTGCAACATCAGTCAGAACTTCCTCCCTAATAAATTAAGGCTGACACATATTGCATCGTACGTATGCACGATGCTTTGTTTGTCTACTCACCTGTGAATAGACTTTTGGGTTGTTTTCACCTTTTGGTGCTTGTGAACATTGGTGTTCGAACAAATACGTGTTCGAGTTCTGCTTTCAGTTCCTTGTGTATACACTCAGAGTTTGCTGGATCACATGGTAATTCTACGTTTAATATCCTGAGGAATTTTGTACTGTCTCCACAGAGGTTGCACCATTTTGCATTCTCACCAACAGTGGGTAAGGGTTCCAATTTCTCTGCATCCTCAGCAATGCTTTATTTCTTGTTATTTTCTGTTTTTTTTTTTTTTTAAATAATAGTCATCCCAATGACTGTGCAGTGGTATCGCATTGTGATTTTGATCTTCACAACCCTAATAATAAGTGATGTTGATGATCTTTTCATGTACTTGTTGTCCGTTTGTATATCTTCTTGGGGGAAATATATAGGATCCGGCACAAATAATGCCCCTTTTTTATTACAAAATCTTGTATTGCAAAATCATAAGCATGTGATTCTGTAACATAACACTATCACACTCAAGCACACCATAGGACACGTTAGGTGAAATGTTCAAGTTAAAAAGATAAATTATTACACCCATATCATGACCCTACCAACCACACTCCAGCAGGGCTTACTTCTGCTGGACCTTGTATAGTCAAGTTCTTTGCTCATTTAAAAACTTGGGTTCTTTGTTTTTGTGGTTGCTGTTGACTTCCCCATAGTTGCTTTTTATATATTTACACATCACAGTATTTTGTGCTATTTTTCAAAAAACTATAACAAAGAGTGGTTATAACTATTTTCCTGCCTTACATTGGACAGAACTTATCTTTTCCTCCCCAACTCAGACATGTCTCGCCTCAGTGTGTCCCCCACTTTGCATGCACCACGAGCTGTCGTCGGGCACGGTTCAAATACCCAGATGTTGCCGCTGAGTCAACATTTCCACGTCTTGGTGCAAGATTTTCAGTTCATTATCCAGTGAACATTTAACGAGCACCTGTTATGTAGCAGGCACTGTTCTGGGGCTAATGAAACAAACATGAGTTAGAAATGATCCCGGTCTTGACGGAACTTGCAGATGGATAAATGAATGATCGTAATGGCATGGGAGGGCTGTGTGTCACATGTGTGTGGGTGGGGGGTGACACAGGGAATCCCTGGGGTATCACTTAACTCTCAGGAATGTCTTGGGCTCTGTGGCATGCGTTGGACGACTTAGAGGAACGTTACTCTACTGCGTAATCATAAACGAGAACCAGAACGCAGGCCACCTGCACTGTCCCCATTCAGACTCGTCACCCTCCACGGACTCCTCAGCTAAAAACGGTCCAGAAGGCGGTGGGAACTCACCAAGTGAACACGACTAGAATAGAAACGAATCAACCTAATTAAATTTTTCTGGAGCACCCATGGTAGGCCCAATATTGTGCGAAGGCAGGGCCAGAAAACACTCCTCTGACCTTCCACATGTCAGCCCCGGAGTAATGTCTGCAGCCCAGGCAGGACTGAAAGAACATGGCGTATGGCACCCACACAGACATCAGTAATTGATAGTGGCCCTTTCCCGAGTGGCCCAGTCGTGGCTTCTCAGCCCACAGCTACCAGTCGATAGGAGTTGGCGCTGGAGAGCAAAGCCATTTGTTATTTGGTTGCTGAGGGTCCCTATGTATAAGGCACTTAGGGGTCACTATTAATGTTTGCTGCTTGGAGGAGAGGAACATTTAGAGCTGCAGGGGGTGAAGTCAGAGAGCTCACTCCGCTCTGGGCCAGGATACAGGTGAGTCAGGGTTGTTGTTCTTAAGTTCATAGTGTCTCTCTGTCTTCTTTCCATATTGTGTTTTAAGAGGGAAAGCATTAATGTGCTTGTGTCTGAGAAGGAACAGTGGTTGCAGGCTTTGTGTTGGTTGGTGTATTTACATTTGTTTGTATCCTATTGGTCTTTACATCCCCAGCTCCTGCCGTAGTGCCCGGAACACGATGGGGCTCAGGGACTATCAGCTGGATGAATGGCTGAGTTTACAGGAAGTCAGAGTCTCGAGCTCACTCAGTTGGTGAAATAAAAGTCCAGCTGGGCTGTGGACCAGTTACCAAGTAACCAATGCCTGGGCAAGGAGGAAAACTGTCAGACAGGACTGTTACGTGGGAGTCATCCACACATTCATGTCTTCAGTCATTCAGCACATGTTTGTCTTGGGTACTGAGGTGCAGGCAGGGAGCATGATCCCCAGCCTCACGGAACTTCCAGTCCAGTTGAGGAGACACACCTTAGACAAGTAAATGCACAACTGTAAACCGATAAATACTAGGCAGGAAAGTAGGAGAAGGACTCAGTTGAGAGATTGGGTTTAGAGTTGGCTGGTTTTGAGCTGGGGTGGCAATTTACATGCCGTGGTTCACCTGGCACGTGTCCCGACACATGTCCCTAGTGGGAAGGACCCAGGAGCGGGGTGACCAGCTGCTCTCGGTGCGGTGCAGGCTCTGGGTTCTTGGAGTGAACCGATCTCCTCTGCGGGCACGAGGTCTGTTACCTAACACCCTCCCCGGGCACAGCCGGCGCTGTGAGCACAGTGTGTTTTCCAACATCATTAAAATTTCAGCTGCCGAGACTCCGGTTCCAAAGAGGCAATAAACTAAATATTGAAGAGAGCTCAGAGTTAGAATGGACAGGTGGACCCCAAGAAGGCTCCTACTCTGTAATGATAAAAATTAGCATAGTTTCCACTTTATAAAAATCTACACTTACAGGCTTTATAGGTTTTCACTTTATAAACTCAGTCTGAATCCTCAGAGTTTGGACGTTTCAAAAATTCCATAAAAAGAATGACTTCATGTTGTTCTATTTAAAGCATTGATTTATTTTTTTTTTCTGTTTTATGAAGTGATGGGCCAGATTCCAAATCCTGGTAGGACTTTGGAATCCTTCTCCTATTCGATTGGGCTTTTTTTAAAAAGTGTTTTCTCTCTCTGCAAAATATAGAACTCGAACCCTAAAAAAAGGAACCCTAAAATTAAACCCTAAAAAGAGCTAGAACCGGTTTTCTCTTTATTAACAGGATCCATGAAGCATTCTTGTTACCTCCAGGGTAAGACATGGGAGCCCGCGTCAGATCAGAGCCTTCTCTCCCAATCGTGGTTTCATAGGAAATGAAGTGTTTAAAGATGAATTGTGAGTAATTCTCCCTTCCGGTGACCCTATAATGATTTCAAAGTAGTCAATAGTCAGTCAATTTCCCATTCGTTTTTGTAGAATCAAGTCTTCCTCCTATCTATTTTTCCTCCCTGGTCCCCGACACTTGTGGCCACTCACGGCTGCATTGGCATTGGGCCGTGTCTCCAGGACGTTCCTCTCGGCATTGCCCTGGTGGCCGGGGGGACAAGATGTGTGGCCCCAGGTTTCTGGGGGATGACCTGGGACGGCTTACTGAAGGCACGAAACGTTTGTACGGATCTCACATTCCAGTTTCACATTTATGATTTGTATTCTTATCAGAGTCCTATTTACTTCAATATAAAAATGTCGATTCCCCCTGGATATCCAACACTGTCACTTTGGGATGCCGTATCAAGCACACATGCCCCACAGCTGTGTGTCTGAGGAGCTCAGGGTTACTCGGTCCGATGGGCCAAGGTGCCCGGGGCCGGAGGCTGACCTCCTCTGGTTGCCCCAGCAACCTGGTGCCCCAGTTGTGCACACGGCTCTAGCCCCGCCTCCCCCCACCACGTGACTCCTCACATGGGTGCCTACACAAACCAGCAGAAGGTTGAGAAAGGAGAGTCATGGTCTCCAAGCCCAGCCAGGACACTCCATCTGGATTTGTAGTATCTTTTTCCTAATATGAGGCACCCAGTGGAAATTTTTCAGTTTTTCCCCATGTCTCCGATGCCATCGCCTTCTGAGGTTTCCTGGGTTGCCTCAGCTGGGGAGCTCCCTCCTCCTTCAGATCTGTGTGGCCGATGCAAAACAGAACAGGACAGAAGGAGGAGACGGTGTCAGACGGAAAACGGTGGAATTAGACAATAATCGTTATTGTGCAATCACCGCTGTCCCTGAGGCAGGTGAAATCGTGAGATGAAGAGTGATTGGGGACAGCGTCGTCCCCTGGCCTCAGGGTCATGCCCCCTAGGTTATTATTAATGGCCAGGGGAAACTTCCCTCCCCAGCCCAGCCATCTGTCATCGGGTCACTGGAGAAGCTGACATCACGGGCTCCTGCTCTGATGCAAGGGGAGGGCATCAAATATTCAGCACCCTGTCCTGGGTCTGACCTGGATGCAACAGCGAGGACACAGTCAGACCAGTTCGGACTAGAGCACGCTCTGCAGAACAACGGGCCCGGACTCTCAGAAAGTATGTCACAAATGTAAACAAACATAAAAACAAAAACACAGACAAGGGCTTTGTTCTAGGTGAAACGAGACGAAGGAGGCATGACAATTAAACACATTGTAGGACCCTAGACAGGGTCTCAGCTGCCCAGGACGTGGGTATGCACTGTATACTCAATAACATTGTGTATCAATTTTATTTTTGGGAGGGTATGAAAATGATATTCAAATTATGGAGAAAACATCCCTTTTTCTTAGAAGAAACTTTTGGGATGACATGTTATAATGACTTCAATGTACTTCGAAATGACAGAGAGAGAGGAAGCTACACATGTGGGAATGTGTTAGCAGTTGGTGAATTGAGTCAAGGATGCATAGGTATTTGTTGTAATCTTTGGCCTTTTTCGGCTCAAAGTTTTTGAAACTTTTGCAAGAAAAAAAATCCACACAGTAACCTAACTATCTATAGCTCTCTTTCGGCAATTTTAATCGTGTACTCCGGTTGCTCGTGGGTGTTCTCCTGTCACTCATGGGATGCTGGCTTTTCGAGGATGAAGTCCTATGTCCTGCATGCTACAAGCACCCCAAGATGCCAGCTAACTCGCGGCTTTTCCCACAACGTGTATGCAGTTAATATTGCTTGCGTAGGTGCTGAGTACTTGTACCTGGGACACTGAATGAATGAATGAGGCTCTCCTGCACCCTTCCTGGGGCAGTAAAATGGGTCCTCTGTTCTGCGAAGGGCAAGGAATTTTAACCTTTGTGGGTCATGGGGCTCTTGTGAGTCCCTCCGGTGCTGTGTCCCACACTTAGGACATGGGCTTCCTGACCTTGAAAGCATGACCTTCCTCGACTCAAGATGATATGGGTGTGTTTTCTTTTGTTGTTTGCTTTTTTGGTGGTTTGCATGAGGGAGCTGCCCAAGTAAATTGAGAGCAATGTAAAATTAAGGCCTTTATAACAGAGCAGGGGTGATGTGCCCAGTGCCAGCTCACGGAGTTTTTACTAAGTTGTGCTGTGAGGATTCGGGGCGTGAATGGCAGGAAGGAAATGCACTCTGAAGTGAGAGCAGTCACAGTTTTCGGAATTCCATCCGTTCAAACTCCAAAAACTCGTTTGCATTTGATTTGGGAAGCACTGGTCTGTCTTATGAAGGGCCTGGTCGTAGTGACTGTGGCGGTGGGGGCTCCGAACCTTTGTGTCAGATCCCAACATGGTGTCGCGGCTCTCGCTGTCTTTACCTTGAGGACTTTCTAGTTTGTTTACCCGGACCCCTGCTGGATGGAGAGGGAGGCATTTCTGTCTTCAGTGGAGGATCGGGTGGATTTCAGGGGACTCCTCCCCTGCCCTTAGGAAGGCTGAGCTTTCTCATGGCGGTCCCTTCATGAGTCTAGAATCCCGAGCGCCCCCAGGTTGGGCTGGGTGCTGCCGGGGACTCCTGCAGCAGCCGAGGCCCCAGTGGCAGGGTCAGCACGCTCCCTCGGGGTGCCCGGGAAGGCTGACTCCTGCTCTACCTTGGTCTCACTCTCAACCTTCCTAGCTCGCCTGCAAAGCAGGGACACGGTGAGAGCTCTTTCTTCTTGGACACAAGGCAGTCGGTCACACCCAACGAAAGGGATGTGGCTCCTGTTGCATTCACTAGCTTGTCATTGTCCCTTGCCAAACAATAAACCCTGGCACCATTGTGCCCAGGAACTTTTGGCTTCTTCCCAGGACCGGTTTCCATTACAGGAGCCACCTAGCTGGCTGTGAATGGGTCTCTCTCTGCCCACAGGGAGGTCACCACTCAGATGAGAGGGTTGTACCTCCAAGTCCTCCCCCACGGTGGGACCGGTGGCCATGGTTTCCAGGTCCCACATTTGTAAGGCGTTAGGGGGTATGATAAAGCAAGACCTCAGTGTCAATCCTACACACCACTCTTTGTTCTTCCCATTTTTCTCTGGTTTGATTCTCTGGTTCTACCCAGGGGCTCATGCACGCGGAGACACTGGCCGGTCGGAAATGCATCTCCCCTCGTGCCCAGGGGAAGGGCTCTGTGACCGCAGCGGATCGGTGCTGCCGTCTCTGGCTTGACCTTTGGCAAAGCTCCCCCCTCACCCCTTTCCTCAGCTCTGTGACCTCAAAGTGTGCTTGTGGTTCAGGGAAAGAGCTAAAGCACAACCTACCATGGGGTCTTACGAATGAAAAAAATATTTTTTTTACTGGATATAACCCACATTTAAAAAAATATTTTATTTATTTATTTGTAGAGAGGGAAGGGAGGGAGAAAGAGAAACATCAATGTGCAGTTGCTGGGGGCCGTGGTCTGCAACCCAGGCATGTGCCCTGACTGGGAATCGAACCTGCGATGCTTTGGTTCACAGCCCACGCTCAATCCACTGAGCCACGCCAGCCAGGGCGGATTTAACCTACATTTTAACATATTTGGGTGGGGGTGGTGGGTGGCCTCCCAGCAGGTCGCCGGCCGGACACGGATGGCTGTGTGGGACCCAGGCTTCATCTGAGCAGTGAATGCCTTTGACCCCTCCCCCTTCCCGTTCTCAGGGGCCGATTGACTTGCTCTTATCCAGTAAGAGTTACCTGTTCAGTTTGCCTCCCAAGGAAAGGAAAGAGGGAAAGAAAACGCCTATTCTGGAAAAGGGGGCGCTCTCCCAGAGGGAGGGTTTCTCTGGGGGGGATCACAGGGTGTGAATAACGCAACAAGAGCCGTCCAAAGGCACGGGGCTGCGCCGGGCGGCTCTCCCTGGGGACCACTGGGAGGTCACGAGACAGGAGAAACCCCTGTCTCCCCACCTGGGAAGAGTTTTCTTTGAGCCCCAGCCACTTTTTGCGCGTGGAGAAAATCCGTCTCGTCAGCAGCATGCCAACAGCTTCCCTTTCCGCCGGGGTGAGGGGCCATCCTCCTAAGGGTATCTGTAACGTGGCCCTGAAATGTCGAGCGTGGCGAACAAGTATGGGCACGGCCCCCTGAGAATCCATGTTCCCATAAGCCAGGGTGGGACACGGGTACACTTCTATCACCCCTTTCCCCAGACTGTAAGAAAGGATCGTCCAGGGCTTTTGGGAACTCATTGATTTCCTTGTCTGAGGAGAGATTGGGATTTGTTAACTGATAATTAACATCTTTCTTGCCCTTTAACTACCGTATTTTGCTATATATAATATGCACTTTTTGGCACAACTTTCTTGAGGGAAAAATAAGGATGCACATTATACATAGGTAGTACTAATTACACATGTATATAAACGTTTTAAATTCTTTAATTCATGCTTATGAGTGAAAAGTGTAAGGAAACAATAACGATATCCATATACAAAACAATAGCCTGGAATACGATCATTGGTTTTGTTGAGCTTACGAATCAACAAAAAAATTGAATTAAAAAATCGAAACAAAAGATTTTTTTTTCCTGAAAGTTTGGGCCAAAAACATGGGTGTGCATTATACACGGTGAAATATGGTAAAAGCTAACTGCCCGTGGGACGTGCTGGGGGAGATTTTCCTACTTTGTACCCAGGCAGGCAATCTGGCCTGCGCTCTCCTGACCACCGGCCAGGCGGAGGGCCAGAGGGCATCCTTTGTGCGCAAGTAACGGGTCAGGGACTTGGGGAGATTGAAATGAAAGTTATTTTTAATGTAAAATTATGCGACGGGTGGGGCTGAACCAAAAGTGAAAGCTTCCTCCAAGTCCGCAGAGCCTATAGCGCCCAGCTCAGCCCAGCCCAGCCCAGCCCCACTGGCCGCTTGCTGGAGAGAGGAGGGAGGCCGCAGCCCTCGCAGACAGTAGCGTTCTCCAGCACCTTCCAGAAGAACGGGAGGACAGATGGCCACCGTGCTCCAAGGCTCCGCTGGGACAGTACCTTCTTTTTGTTCTTCTTCCAATGGTCATGAGCTGTCACAGATGGCGTTGAATTAAAATTCCCCCACAGGCTACGCTGACGGCCTGCGCTGTCAGTCCAAGGCGGGGGGGGGGGGGGTGGGACACCATGTTTTTACTTGGAAGTTGTCTGTTTTTAAAATTGTATTTTGCACAATTCATGTTTAATTGGCAACCTTATAGGATTCACGTTTTTATTTTGGCCCACACCAGGCACTGTGCTGAAGCCATTCAGTGTTGGTCTGAACCCTTGGAAACTGCAGGCACTGAACTGTTTGACCTACAAAACCAGACATTTCCTACCGGCCAAGCTAACACCGGATTTCCTTAATCTTTGCAATAAGTCTCCGGGGAAAGGTGTCACTTCATGCATTATTTTTTGGATGGTGAAGAACCACAGTTCTGGGTGGTTCAGATGTCTGTTTAGGACCGCACGGGCCAAGAGGTTGGCCCTGTGCTCAAAGCTTGTGCTAGTTGACTTTTCCCTGGGACCCACGCCTGGTATTTCGAAAAGTATGGGCTTAGATGCACTGCTTTTCCACAGGCCGCATCGCCGTTCCCCGAGGAGGCGCTTACAACCGGGCGGGCTGTTTCAGTGTGGCACCTGCCTTTCGGCATTTCCTGGGCGGACCAGGGGCTACGCACCCGGCTACGTGCCCTGCTACGTGAGGGGCTTTCCCGAGCAGCTGTCAGTCATTCTGGCCCGAATGCCAGTTCCTTTATCTCTGGCAACCTGGCCCACATGAGCCCCAGGGTATTTTGGGCAATAGCGTCTGAGCCTGCCCAGGTGGGGGTCGCTTTCTGTCAGGAGCCGACAGGCTGCCTGGCCAGCTCCTCTTTTGAGGACGTGCCGCCCCTGCAAGCTCAGGGTTGCCTTCTGGAGCCATGTTTGTTATCTTGGCCATGTCACGTGTCTGCTACGTGACCATACTCTCCAGGCGTAGCCACCCCCTCCAGGGGTGGGCAGCTCACCAAGCCAGGCTAATTCCTGGGACCCCTGACCACCTGTACCCATAGACAGCCCATGTGGTAGGAAGCACACACGGGAACTTGGGCTTGTGGGTGGCCACCTTCCATCTTCTCCACCCTGAACAACCTGGGAAGGCCAGTGTGCAAAGAGAGAAAGTGGAAGCCAATGACCAGTGTTCCCTGGTTCCCCAGGTCCCAAGTTCAGCCGTCCTTGTTGATCACCTGCTCTCTGTCCTTGGGTTCCAGGACGCAGCCTGCTTCTTACCATCAGTCCTCTTTGGCTTCAGCTGGTTGGAAATGTTTACTGTTTTTTTGAAACCCAAATAAGCCGACGCAGGAGAACCCTGTCCGCTCCAGCTTTGCATGCATGGCGGAATGAGAATGAAAGGTGAGACGTGCTTCAGACCCCCTCATTAGAAAGTCAAGTTCAACTTCATGCAAACGTGACGACGTGCATCCTGGCTTGACTCCACAGAGGCTGATATTTTCAGAGTAGAAACACTGAGCTTTCACTGTTCAAGTTTCCCTAATTAGAAAGACAAATTACCTGTGCAACTGGAAGCTGTTATTAATGAAAACAATCCAAAGAAAAATTTCTCGGTTTTCCAACTGACTAACATTTTTTTTTACTGAAATCTCTCTTTGAAATTGGTTTTGTAATTTGCCTGGAGATTTATCTAATAACCATCTAATTTTCGTGCAGCTAATTTGAATATAATGGGAATGTATTATAATCAAACTACATTTCTAAGTAAGAACATGGGTGCTTTCCATATCAAATAACTGTTACCTGCGAATGCTTTTCACCTCATGGGTTTTTCATGGGCAGCGAGGGCATCTGTTTCCCTTGTATTCGGACCATCACTGCTTATGTATTCCAGCTTCATTATTTTCCAAGGTTTAGCTTCATAAAAGTCACTGAACTGCTTGGCAATAATACCTTTAACATCGACTCATAAAATTAGATGTAAAAAACTCCATCCTTAGATGTTGAGAGGGAGAGTAGACAGTGACAATAGCAGACAGTGACAATAGCAGACAGTGACACTGGTCTTCTTTTATTTTTATTTATTTTTTATTTTTTATTTTTTTTAGAGAGGGAAGGGAAGGAGAAAGAGAGAGAGAGAAACATCAATGTGCGGTTGCTGGGGGCCATGGCCTGCAACCCAGTCATGTGCCCTGACTGGGAATCGAACCTGCGACACTTTGGTTTGCAGCCTGCGCTCAATCCACTGAGCTACGCCAGCCAGGGTATTTTCATAATTATGCTACTAGATCCCATCACTATAAAAAAATAATACATTCAAGGTCTCCGAAGAAAAGGATTGTGCCTGTTATACAATAAGAACCGGCTTCTCAGCTCATCAGACACTTAGGGAAATTCTTTGACACATGAGAATTTTCTGGAATGTTTTTGCTGGAGATGAGTTTGCAGGTGAACCATTAACATTCTAGAGAACGTCTAGGGGTCTGGAGCTGGGAGCCGCTGCAGAGGCCACTGCGTTACCCCCGGTCTCAGCCTGATTGCTCACGTCTGGATGCACGTCCTTCACCTCTGCTTCACCCTGGGGGCAGAGAGGAGAGTATATTAGATAGAGCTGGGATTTCTCCTGGTCCAAAGCTTCATGACGACAGTGTGTATGTGTGTCTCAGGCCTTTGGAGCCTCAAACCCAAACCCCTTCGCAGATGAATAATGTGAACAAATCTTAGATATGGTTACAGAGGGGCCAGGACCAGGGCGGACAGGCAAAACCAACTTGTGGGCCAGGCCTGTGGGGCCAGGTTGAGAGCGGGATCCCTTTTTGTCCACTCTAGGAACTCTAATCTGGTTTCCCCACCTTTCTGGGGGAAGTGACCCCAGCGATATCTTGTCCCAACACAATACACTAGACACAGACACAGTGGCCAATAACTGAAGACACATTCCTGGCAGATGTCGCTTGGGTCACCTCTCAGACAACCAGCACCAGTGCCCGTGGATTTTCTCCCAGTTAACCCACCTCTTAGCCCAGTTTTTGTCTGTGAGAACCCTCCACCCAGGATGCCCTGAGATGCAGCTCTTCCTCTCCTGGCCTAGACTCAGAATTCCCTCCCTTTTCTATTTCGCATTGCAACCTTGCGGCCTGGCTCCAGGGTGCTGACCTAGCTGGCCCTGCCTAACTTCCTCTCATCATGCCAGATCTCAGACCTTTCCTACCCCTGAGCTCTGGGCCTCTTCCCCTGTCCTGCACTCAATGATTCTTTGAGACACCTCTTTGGAGACTTCTACTGGCTCCTCCCTTCCTGTATTTTGCTTGACTCTATTTCCTCTCTAGTCTCTGCTCCTTGGTCCTCCCACGTTGAACTTGAAATCTGGTGAGCGCCAGTGGCCTGCCGCAGAGCCCCACCTTCCTTTCCCACGGCCCGGCCCCGCCCCGCCCCTCTCCCAAGGGTAAAGCTCGTTCCTGTAGCTGTTCATTCAGGCCCTCTATCGCCAGCCACTTGGAAGGGAAATCGCCAGTGTTGCCGGCTGATCTTCCAGTAGTTCAAGGACCTCATGTTGCTTCAGGCATTTTTTGATGGCCCTAGAGATCAAAGGATGCACAGGACTCTGAAGGATACCACGTCCCCATGGATGCTATTATTTGCATTACTAGTATTCCTCAGGGATACATGTTGACGGGGGAGTGGGCAGCGAGCTTGTCCACACGTTAGTGTTTTGGGCAGGGAGGTTGCTATAGAGGACATTCTGGCCATCAGACTGTTCAGACTAAAATAGGGCCACTGAGTAGAATGTTGTCACTCAAAATAGTTTTGACTTGTAGGTACCTGGCTGCGTAAGCCATGTCTCAGGAGACGAATGAAAGCTTTGCTGCTTAATTTCTGTACGTGATGGAAATGGCCTTGCCTTCTGGGATCCAAGCACACGATGGCACTTCTGCGTCTCTAAGCTTCATTCTCCCCAATTGCACTGCAGCCAGACGAGCTCATGTACAAGGCTGGTGATTCCGGCTGCTCTGGAGGGGGCATCGCACCCCTCAGCTGTTTAATTAGGGGGTTACGTTTTCCTAAAGAATTTTAGTTCACGGAATTTAATTGACTGAGTGTTTTTTCTAATTTCACAGCATTGGTAATAAGGTCTTTGGCATGATTTACTGTTTGGAATTAGTTAAAGCAAGTATTCCTATTAGATGAAATGAACATCACTTTTTATGCTAATGTTTTGCAGTCCTGAAATAACTACAGTGACAGGAAGGTTTTGCAGATGGATTCTGGACATCATTTCTGCTTGCCTTTTGAAAGATTGTTAGTGCAGTTTGCAGCGGTGGGTGACATGCACATCGGGCGCCGACAGTGGTGGCTGTAAATGATTCTTCTTCCGTGACCCACCTAAATGCTGCACAATGTAGTGGACTAGAAGGGGCCCCCTGGGGAGTGTATTGTGGTCATTTTCATTCAATGTACCCCTTTCTGCAGCCCCGCACCTGAGACCATGCCCCCCGCCCCCAACCCCTGGCAAGATTTTGCCCTGTTTGTTTGTTCAGCAGAACCTTAGTGCGGGGAAGAGAGTCTACCAGGGACCGTGAGAGAACAAGAGTAATGGGGTCCACTGTGCAAATCCATCCAAAAAAAGAAAAACATGAGCAAACTTTAAATTTTTATTACCATATAAACTTTTTTGGGTCTGAGGGAAAATAGTTGGATTGCTTGAATTCAGAGAATTAGGAGTTAATATTGTGGGTGAGAGTAGCTAACTCTCCTGTTTCACTGGTATTTTCTTCCTGGGTCGCTTGGGGGTTTTCACGTAGACATTGTCTGAGCTGTGAGACTCCATTCCTCCCACACCATCCGCAGTGCCTTCTCCTGGTGCTTCTGTGGGCATGGACTGGCCCTGCAGTACTTATGAGTCCCGCCAATCCTCTATAGCCCCGAACAGACGTTTCCTTCCATACCAATGAGTCTGGGCCTATTAGCAGATGTGCTGCTGTGAAACCCAGCACATAAACCGTGGGGCCAGACGGCTTGTCTTTTGCAAACGAGCCTTCTGAGTCACTAACTGTGAGACTTTGGGCAAAGCACTAACTTTTCTGAACCACAGGTTCCTTAACTGTGAAAATAAGTATAATACAATTCCCTCCCTCATTTGGTTTCGTGAACACTAAAAGAAATAAGGTTCCTACAGGCAGGCTCTAGGGGAAGAAACCACACCAGTTTCTGCCCAGGTAGGAGTTAATATGGAAAGGATCTGACCCTCTGATCCTCCTTCCTAATGATGGGGGAAGAGGACACACCCATCAGATCAATGTCTGTGTTCCATGCACCTGAGGCCACACAATTTCAGGTCTGCAAATGTGGGAGGAACCACAGATTAGGTCCAGCTGGGAGGAAGTGCTACTGCCAAGGCAAAGAGGTGCTACCATCCATGGCAATGGAAGATAAACAGGAAGCAAGAAGGCAAGAGGAAGATGCAAGAAGGAAACAGGAAGGAGCAGGAAGGAAATGGAGGAACAAGAAGGCTACAGGAAAGAGCAAAAAAGAAACAGGAAGGAGCAGGAAGACAACAAGAAAAAGCCAGAAGGCAACAAGAAGCAAGGAGGAAACAGGAAGGAACAAGAAGGGAATAGGAAGGAGGAAAAAGGAAGCAGGAAGAAACATGCCTCTCCTCCCTCCCCCAGAGTTACAGAATCCCTGCGTTGCTCTGTCTTGGCTGATTCTGGAAGGGAGTGGCTGCACACCCTGGTATATTGGCAGAATCCCAGGTACAGAATTGTGCAGCAGTGGCATAGGATGGAGAATCTACTAATGCCGTCATCTCCGTGATTAGTTTCTACAAAATGAATGCGTTCTTGCTTTTCTGCATGCGTGGAAAAAGTGTTGGATGCCAGACATTGTGTACGCCATACTTACGGATGCTCGATTCTATTGTATTTTTTATATAGAGTGTTGGATTATTTTTTCTGGAGCATAATTAAGAAAACTGTGGATCCGTTTGAGTCTTTCGAGGCTTGCTGTTAGGCTTCGTGATGGTGATCCAGGAGCAGCTTTGACTCTGGGGCTAGTCTATCCCGACCAGTGAGCCGTGGCCAGATGAGGTCTTGGCCCAGGGCCTGTGTATTTCGAGGTCCCTCCGCTTTGGCTGGTGGGAAGAGGAAGGATTTCCAGTGCTGGGGGACCTTCAGGGATTTTTCAGGGGAGTGTTCTCCAGCATTGGGAAGTTTGCTCCACTTTGGCTTCGGGGAGTATTTTTTTTTTGCATAAATCAGTATTCAGTCCGGCATTCAAGGGAACCCTCCGCAGAGCTCTGCAGCTCTCTCGCTGCAGCAGCCTCCTCTTTGCTGTTCGATCCTGCAAACACGCCCTCGCCTCCCCTGTGCCCCTGCCAGAGGCAATGCCCTCATTGCGTCTTCCAGACTTACGCGCTGCATCTACTCCGGCTCTCTCTCGTGGCTCCGTTGACATAAAAATGAGACTCTTGGCCCAAGGTGATGCTAGGCAATATCCTGAGTCCGTGAGTCACACAATTTAAGCCCCTGAACAGCAGTGTTGGAATCGGCTAGCTAGAAACCTGTGGGCAGCAAAGGAACCTCACGCCAGAATACGTCCCAGCTCCAGTAAAGGTGAACTCCAGTCTCTCCCAGGGTGAAAGAGGTCTAGAGACATCAGCTTGCAACCACACGGCCGGCTGATCTCCTGGGGGGATGGCATCGTATCCGAGGTTCCACCCTCTGACCCTCTGACCCTCCTTCCTAATGATGGAAGAAGGGGGCACCCTCGTCAGGTTGATGTCCACGTTCCATGTACCCGAGGCCGTGCTAAGCCCCTCTGGCAGAGACACCACATCTGGCCCAGCAGTTGCAACTGGGCTGCTATTTGGTTGAGTTTGAACTACTCCCCTGACGTCTTCCAGGGTTTGACTGGCTTTTGTATAGACCGTACTGGTGAATTAAATGAAAATGTGTTGGGAACTGCCCTCCCCCCCTCACCCCCCAGCATCCTTTGCTCTTTAGTGGTGGCATAAATCTCTACCATTCTATTGGAATGTGATATGTATATATATTTTATTAGCATTCTGGCTGAGGTGGGGCAGTTTCAGAGCTTCTACTTGGCCTTCCCCGCTGTGGGGACGCTATGCCCCAGACCATGCATCCAGCATGAGGGTTCTAAATGGCCAAATATGGCTATGTCCAGCGGGCCCACTTCAGGTCAGGCCTGTGCCAGGACCCCACCGACACGCCGCTCCCACGTGCCCCTAGTCCAACAGAGCAGTAGACGCAATGAGTCCCCAGTTTCCACTGGGACCTGGTATTTACTTACCTTCTACATTTTGCGGCATTCTCCTTTTTATTGTACAGTTCCTCAAGAAAATGGCCACAGGGCTTTTTGAAGACTAACTGGGGAAATTCATACTGCACACAGTAACTATGATGTTGGTGGGTCTTTTTTCCCGGGGACCTGTCCCCGCTTTCAGCCAATTGCTTCTGAGTCTGCAAAGTGGCTCCGATTAAAAACTGGGCAGGGAGTCCAGACTATTTATGGCCTGGTTGCCCCCAGTCTCTTGTTCTTGTACCAGTTTGTAGAGCTCCCTGCGTGTAGCCGTGTCTGTCTAGGTTAGGGTTTCTCAACCTCAACGCTCCTGACATTTCTGCCGGCTGATTTTCTGTTGTGGGGGACTGTTCAGAATGTCATACAGAATTTAGTGGATCTGTGGTCTCCGCAGACTGGATGTCCATAAGACACCTCTCACCCCAAGTTGAGATAATAACAAATACCTCCTTTTAGTTTTGACACCCCCAAAATGCCTCCCGACATTGCCAGTGTTCCCTGCTTGTGGGGGTTCCCTTGCTCTTCCATGGGCACCCCTACTCTAGACTGAGCAATGACCTTGTCAGCTGCTGTTTCTCTTGCCGCTGTGTGCTGTGCTCTGTGAGCACCCGTCAGCATGGCGCTCTGCAAGGCAAGCCCGCTGGTGGCGGCCCTCAGACCTTTCCCCTCATTGTGGTGGCTGCACCCACCTTGCTGTTGATGGTTCAGTGTTGCCACTTGGCCTCCATTGTTTCTGGATCCTTCCATCCCATTGTTATCAGCATGCCTGGTTCTGCCTTGACCTTCTCTACCACCAGTCCCGGCCTGAGGAGGCTAGATGCTGCCAAGCGACTCAGTGGTGCTGGAACCCCCTCTCCAGCTCATGTCTTGTTGCTTTGGAGAAGGAAAAGCCCTCATCGCATCATTCTAGACCTACCTGGTATATTCTGCCCCTGGTGGGGCTGTGTCAGGCCTCACCTGGAGCTGACTCGAAGGCGCAGGTTAGCACTGAGGGTAAAACGGGGGTGCCCTGCCATCACCCCCGTGTGGAAGTGAAGGGGTGGGGTGGGGCAGAGGGGAATTTGGGCTGTAATCAGGCAGGACAAATGCCCCAGCTGATCCGGCAGGAAGTTGATCCTTTGGAGTTGGCATGGATAACCCTGCAGGGTGGTTTCAAATTGGGACGAGGGGGCCAGGCCTCAGGTGGGTCCCTGAACGAACCGGGTGTAGGTGTGTCAGCTGAGCGGCATGTTGACTGTGGGCGAGGCAGCTCCCTTTGGCCGAAACTAGCCTTCCAGGGGGCGGGGCTGAGTTGAGAGCTGCGTCCGTCACCAATACTTAGCAGTCGGGGGTGGATACCTCAGTCAGAGAGGGTCGGGGACCAGGGGTTCCCTATCCAGAGGGCACCCCAGCTGTGGCCTTGATGCCCAAGTCTGCTGGAGCTGCCATAACCAAGCCCTACCAGCAGAGGGGCTGGGACAACAGAAGTTTATTCCCCCCCGTTGTGGAGGCGGGAGTTCCAGGACCACCGGTGCCAGCAGGGCCGGTTTCCCTCGGCTTGTAGGTGGTCATCTTCTCCCCGTGTTTTCACACGTTGTTTTTCCCCTCTGTGCACCCCCATCCCCCTGTCTCTTCCTCTCCTTCCAGGGGCGCTGGTTTTGTGGGATCAGGGCCCCACCCTCAGGACCTCACTTCACTTTAATAACCTCCTTAAAGGCCCTGTCTCCAAATACGGCCACAGTGGGGGCGAGGGCTTCAGTGTATGCATCTGGGGGAGACACAATTCATTCTGCATCACCAGACATGTGGATCGGCTCTGCAGAATCCCTGACTTGAAGTTTGGGGAGCAGCTGTTGGAGAGGGAACCGGAGGAGTTCGCCTGAGTAGGAAGTGAGCACGGGAAAGATAATTAGAGACTCAAAGCGAAATTCTGAACGCTGTCACAGCTGCTGAGATTGGAGCCCCATCAGCAGGCCCACCATGCGGCCTCCGGCGCCGGGCCCAGGGGAGAGGCCCTCGACCTTTTCGTCTAAGACAGAGCTGCAGAGTGACACGGGTGCTGCTTCTGGGAGCAATCCAGGCCGTCCCCACCCCGAGGACAGGCTTAGACACTTAATTGGGCTAAAAGAGATGGCAGGTTGTAAGACGACCTTTTCATCCATACACAGAAGAGTAATTTAAATCTTAAAAATAGTAGCAGCTTCAGGAAAGACTGCGGCCCTTGAAACTGGAAGATGAGATAAGACAGAGGTCCACAGAGCCAGGGTGGAAAGCTTGGCCTGGCCCCGCCTGTCATTCCCGTTCTCTCGTACTGGCTGGCGCGTTTTAGAGAAGGGAGACCTCACCAAGGGTCCAGGTGGGATGGGAGGTTGCACGCGGGAACACCAGCTATTTTAGGTAAGAGGGAGAGGGATGCAGAGTGGGGAAAGGGAAAAAGAAAGGGAGAGAGAGAGAAAGCATTGAGTGCTCACCGACAACAAATTTTCAAAGCCTTTAAAAAATAACGACATGTATACAACTATTATCCGGGGTGGTCAGTGAGCAGCACCTGCCGGAGTGCAGGGGCCGGGAGAGAGCCGTGCTGGTGGGGGCCGAGCGGCAGCCGGGTGGTGTTATTTGCTCAAACATTGGAAGGCCACGGTCCGATATCCCTATTCATCTATTTTTCCTTTAAAAAGGCAAGAAAGCACAGTCATCTAGGTTTTGTAGAGATTCATTTTGCCAGGATAGTTTTTTTTTTTTAACGTTTTAAAAAGTTGGCTTAAAATCGGACCGCCTCGAGACTTTTGAAATATCCTCTTTTCTCATTTTCAAAAGAGAAAATTCTTACATGTTGGCTTTGGAAAGTGAATCTAATTTTGTAGAAAAAAGAGTTTTCTTTCTGCAGTGGCATTCACACTCGGTAACAGATAGATTACGTACTTGCTGGCAGGTGGTTCTGGAGCTGACGCGACGCCGGGCTGCGGGCCAGGCACTGGGGACGGGGGAGGGAGCGGGGGGTGGGGGGGTGTGTGTGGCCTCACCCCCTCTCAGGAGGCTGAAGTCAAGGGGGTGATAGGCAAGGTTTGTGTAAACCAGCACACGCATGAGTGAGTCAACGCAATAAACAGGTTTGTAGGCTTAGGCTGCATTTCCCCATCCATCGAGGCGACGGGGCTGCCCTCTTGGCTCTGGGCCATGTGACACCCAGAGGCTGGCAGAGGGCTGGGCTCTGTAGAAAGGATTAAAATTCAAAGCATTGGAAAATAAGATTAGGAACCCACTGGGCTCCCCCACCCTGTTGTGGGGCGGGGGGAGGGCTGAGGCTCAGGGGTGGGGGCTGCGCAGACAGTTGGCCTCTGGCTGGGGAGCAGTGAAGGCAGAGGGGAGGGCGGAGCCCAGCTCCGTCCTGGGAGGATGAGCTTGTTCCCTCTACATCTGGAAGCTCAGGGATTGGGACAACATGGAGGAACAGGTGCACATAGTGCACGTGAAGAGGTAGAGAAGCAAAGGTGGGACAACGAATCGGAGGGCGGACCTTTTAAAGCCCCCCATGCCCCCAAGACTGCATTTTTCCTGTGCTCACACGTGTCGTGAGTCTGGGGAAGGGCCCCGGGCCATCCCTAAGCAGGTCCCTGTGAATAATCCCGCAGGGAGCTTTGGAAAGATGGCCTGGTCCAACTCGGCGTCCTCAGGTAGGCAGGATCACACTTCCAAGAGGATGACAATAATCTACTTGCATTACAGATTTTTTTCCTAAGTGGCAGAACCACGCGTCTGGATTTTAGTGCAGCAAGGTTGAAGCATTCCCCAAGATCTAATATACGAGGCCATAGATCTAATTCTCTGGAAGTTCCTTCAGAATTTATCTCCCAGCTCAATATGTTTAGCGTATATATTTTTGCTTAGGTTGGCAGATGTGAGGTTTTCAATATCTCTGCCTTCGCAGCAGAGGAAATGAGACACTGAGGAACCGAGAGGAACTGTGCCAAGTTCCCATGGAAAGCTATTGCTCACGTCAAGCAGGAGGCATCTAAGCCCCGGTGTGTGGCCCCGTCTACCATTGAATGGGGTGTTTGCCCGACGGGAAGAGAGTCACAGGCAGGGATGCGTCGAAGCTGCATCAGTAAGCTCGGTCCATGCGAGAGTCAACGAGGGTAACGCAGACCCTAGAAGGAGGTCAGGCAGGAGGGAGCTTCGGCAGGAGTGAGTGGGGTGTGTGTGTGTGTGTGTGTGTGTGTGTGATTACTGCTGCAGGCAACAGTTCTCAAACTTGACTGCCTATCAGACCCACACGGAAAGGTGCAAAGCCCACCCAGTACCACCCTGGTCCTGCAGCATTCCGAGACGGGCCGGGGAGTCTTTGTGACCTTTGGTTCGATGGCTGGTCACCCTGGGGCATGGTGGCTCCAAGGGAACGGGTGGGGCTGGGAGCTGGGGTCAGCAGGCCCACCTGCCGGGGCATGAGGTGCCAGTGAGCGCCCACGGAACCACGTGCGGCACACACGCACATGTCTCATGTGTGACCCGTGGGTGCTGGTTTCCCACGCGCAGCCCGGTTCCTCCTGGTGGCCACGTGCTGTGTGCTCTCTAAACCGATGGGACCCCGGCCTCACGCACAGGAGACGAAGGCGTCCTGGGGACTCCAGTAGGGTTGCGTCAAATGCCACCTGCAGAACCTGATCACACCCCCTGCAGGTCCTTCTGTTCTTTCCCCGGAAGTCGCCTTCAGGAGCTTGCTGCGTCACCCGCATCCATCTGCTGGTGGCAGGGGCGGGGGGGCTGCAACGACAAAGTCCTGCAGGCTGGGTGGCTTAGACGACATTGGCTTCCTCACAGTTCTGGAAGCTGGCAGCTGGGAGTCTGAGGCCAGGGCTGACTCCTCCTGGGTTCACAGACAGCCATCTCCTTCCCGCATCTCCACATGGTCTTCCTGCTGTGACGGGCCTGCGTCTGGATTCTGTCTTCTGATAAGCACGGCAGACCTACGGGGTTGGGGTCCAACCCTATGACCTGCTCTTACCTTAACCACCTCTTTTAAGACCCTGTCTTCAGACACAGTCACGTTCTGGGATCCCAGGCATTAGAGACGGCCACATTCTGGGGTCAGGGTCGGGGTTGGGCCACCACCGCAAAGCGAGTGTCAGGAGAAAGTGAGTGGCACTGTTCTGTCAGCTTCCCTGTGCGTATAACAGTTATGTTCATGCTAACCTATAGTCTTTTAAGTGTGCAATAGCATTATGTCTAAAAAAACCTACCTTAATGACAAATCCTCCATTGATAAAAAATGCCGACCCTCCTCGGAGCCCTCAGTGAATCCTCTCCTTTTTGCTGGTGTGGGGTCTGGCCTCCATGTTGGTCAGAACGCAGCATCTGTGGAGTGCGATAAAACGAGGGATGCCTGTAGAGGAATTTGGGGGGATACAGCTCAGCCCGCGATGTCATCCACCCTCTTTCCCATGGCCTGTCTCACCCCCTGATCTGTCCCAAACTGTCGGACTCTCTGCTCAGCAGAGCTGCAGCCCAGCCTCGGGGCCTCTTACTCCTGTCCCCACCTCTGGAGACTCCAGCAGTTCTCCACTGTATCTGTATCATGGGAAAGTTCAAGTTTGCCCCAGAGCCAGACCGGCGGAGCACAGGCTGGTTCTCTGTGTCCCCTCTGCTCATCCCCTCTGCCTGAGCACAGCCTGCAGAGCCCCGCATGGGGTCCTGTGGGTGCTGCCCCTGGGAGATCTCATCCTCCACCTCCCGGCCCCCCACCAGACGGGTGTCTCTGGGGAGGGCGTGGCTCTGCTCCCCTTTCTCTTGGACATCTGCAGACCCCCTCCTCCCTGTGTCCCATTTCCAACCATCCGGGGAACCCCGAAGGCACCCTGCCTGGGCCCCCTAAGTGTGGGCTTGGGAGCAGGGAGGGAAGGGGGGGAGCAGACAAGGAGGACGCGGCCGGGATGTGCTGGCCGGCAGACCCTCAGTTAGTGTGCAGACGACTCATGCGGTCGGGATGCCTAAGTAATACAGACATGGGTAAATATTTGTAGCCCATTTCCGTTGCTCTGCGACATACGGGTTATTATACCAGAGGCACCCATCTTCCCATCGGAAGGGGCCTTGCTGTAGACCAATCCCTACGTCGAGTGGCTATAAATGAAGAAGACGGGCTCCTACAAGCCGTAGAGACTTGTGTTTCTTGCTGCTTCCTGCTCGTGTTCCCTCACGTGTGAACAGCACAGACGAGGGCTCGGCTTCCACGGGCGGCCCGCGCTCCCCAGTGCTGGTCTGGGGCCGTGTGGCCTTTCTGCCGCTCACGGCGGTGGCCCTGAGGAATGCGGTTGTCCTGGCAGGGAGTGGGCCTGGGCGACTGGAGGTCAAGGGGAGGAGGTCACAGAGAGTGGAGCTGAGTTAGGCCAAGAAGAGGGCTAACCGAAGTCGGCATGGGGCGCCCTGCTCTGAACAGGGAGCGGGGGGCTGGGGTGTGGGGAGAAGGTGTCAGCAGGCCCTTGAGTGTTCTCGCCAGGCCCGTGGAACCCCACCCCAGGCAGTGTTCCCCGAGTCTCCCTTCCTGCCACCCCCACTCTCAAAGCCCTTCTTGCGAGCGCTCAGCCCTAATGAAAAGCTGTTGGCTGCTCGGTGCCCCAGGAACAAGGCGGGATCCCCAGCAATAACCCACATTGGGGGAAGTTTGAAGTCTCACATCAGATGCTCTCCCTGTAGGCTGTTTCTCTGTCCTGGCGCCATCTTGAACCATGCTTTCCTGCCAGAACGCTCTCGACAAAGAACCACGGTCACGGTCTCGTCTTTGATAGTGCCTAGAGGGCCCTTATTCTCTCCATCCTGAGTGTTTGTTCTCTGGTAGGAAGCTCACGCACCCTGTCCCGGGACCTGGACAGCGGGGCCAGGACCACGGTGGCACGACCCTGGCACCCAGGGCCCACAGGGAAGGAGTGCTGACTCTCGGATCTGGGCAGCAGCACTGGCTTTTGCAGGAGCCTGGTTTTGCACGTGCGCGGTGCTCGCCCCTTCCTCCTTCCTGCTCCGGACTCGGAGGAGTAGCTTCTGTGCGTCCAGCCGGTCAGTGTGGAGAGCAGGCGATGCCAATACTCACAGGTCCCACTGGTACATTTCTGTCTCAAGGTGACTGCAGAGCAGACGTCTGGAGAAGTCTGGAGATGCCGCCAGAAGCGGGGACAGTAGGTCTTTCCCTGGCAGTGAGGACGTGGCTGGGAGAGAATCAGGATTGCCCCGGTGGTCGGGGTGGGGAGGCGGGGTGGCCACTGGCAGTAGGAAGTCTGAGAAGGAAGGCACGGAGGTGGGATGAAAACTCCCCCAGGGTGTGACGTGAGAGAGGGAGGAGCCCACGGAGGCGGGAGTCCAGGGTGCAGCCGCCACGGCCGCACAGAGGCCAGCGGAGGACAACCAGAGACGGGCTGTGCGTGGCACCGAGTCCACGGGTAGCTGTGGCTGAGTCTCTCCATGGCGGGGGGTGTGGCTGAAGCCCGACGGGGCATCTGAGGATTGTAACCACTACCCCGTTTCTCATTTATTTATCCACAGGAGATAGTTGGTAGCCATCACGTGGCTATGTCTGTACCTCTAGCAGGTCCTTGGCACCTTGTCATTCGGGGTGTTTGCCATGACATGGTATCCTTGTTCTTGTACTGAGGCTCTGCTGGGATCTGGGACCAGTTGAAGTTGGCAAGTTGCAGGGGTCCCCCTGCCCAGCGATGGGCCAAGGAGACCAGCAGCTGCCTGCGTCTCGGTTCGGTGCAGCAGCCACATTCCCCGGTCTGTGGCACGTGTCTTGTGAAAGTCAAGGGCCCCCTTGGGTGCCGTGAAGACTCCTCAGTGTCACGATCTCAGGACTGGGCGACAAGATGAAATCTCTTCCTGGGGACACGGGGCGGGATGATGCTCCCAAACCTGCCTCAGATTCCAGAGTCCAAGTGGAGTCTCCCCAACACCGGCGAAGGTATGGGCCACAGATACACTGGGGGCTCTCCTCTCCTCTTGGGTCGCAGCGTGAGTCTCCAGGTCCGTGTGCCAGTCCTGCTCACGCCCTCGAGCCGGGGGTGAAGGGAGGGCCCGGGGTGTGCGCCAGCTGGAGGGTTTGGGGCCGGGGGAAGGAGGGAGACTGCCCCACACTCATGGCTGCAGTCTGTGCAGCCAGGGGCCGGGGGAGCTGCTGGCGCCCGGAAAACAAGGACGGACGAGGCAGACCGCACACTGGCGTGGCAGCACGGCTGTGCCTTCGAACAGCCACCTTTCTGACAGCAAGACACAGAGGCGGCCCCGGTGCCCGTCGACAGAGGGGCGGATAAGACAGCCATGGGACGTATACACAACGGAGTACTACGGGGCCGTAAAGAAGGGCGGAATCTTACCGTTGGTGACGGCGCGGGTGGGCCTGGAGGGCATTATGCTCAGTGAAACACGTCAGCCAGCCAGAGGAAGACAACTCCCACGTGGTGTCGCTCATGTGTGGAATCTGAAGAGCAGAATGAATGAACAAACGCAGCAGAAAGGGACCCAGAGACACAGAGAACAGACTGAGGGTTGCCAGATGGGGGCGGGGCTGGGGGTGGAGTGACAAAGGTAGACGGGATTAAGAAGCACGCACTGGCAGTTACAAAATAGCCGTGGGGATGTAAAGCACAGGGAATATAGCCAATAATATTGTAGTAACGACGGGTGGGGCCAGGTGGGGGCTGGAGTTGCTGGGGAAGCCTTCGTAAATTACATACATGTCTAACCATTGTGAGTGCACCTGAAGCTAGCACAATATTCAGTGCCAACTGTACCTGAAAAGTAAAATAAAAAATAAAATAGGGCACACAAACCTTCTTTCCACTGACACGGACGAGTGTGTTTTTACGTACTGAGACCCCGCCCCCCTTGAATTAACGAACAGTGGCAAACCTCTAATGATCTTTGTGCTTCTGACTTTGACTTTTTTTTTTTTTGGTTTCAGATAAATTTCTATTTTTATTTATTTTGTTTTTAAACTATTTTTTATTTTAATCATTGTTCAAGTACAGTTTTCTCCCTTTTACTCCCATTCCAGCCCACCCACCCATCCCTCCCATTACCACCCTCCCCCTAGATTTTGTCCATGTGTCCTTTAAATTTGTTCCTGTAAACCCTTCCCATTCTCCCCTGAAATTCCCTCTTCTCTCCCCTCTGGCCACTTGGACTTCTTAAAAAAAAAAAATTGGTCATTTCCGTCTCTCCCGTGCAGAATCTGGAGCAGCGACCTGGTGTGTGTTCCATCTTTGCGCCACTAGGGGGCCCTTGGCGCTCTCCGATGCCTGCCAGGCCCTCAGACAGGTGAACGCATCTCATTGGCTCGCGGGAGGCATGATGCCACCCGGCAGCCCTTTTTAAGAGAAAAGCCAGGACCCGCGGACTAGCAACCCCTCAGCAGTGCTCTCCGTGCTGAGCAGCAGGACCAGCGCTGCGGTGAAGGCATCATGAGCGAGGTGAGCCGTATTTCTCCTGGAGGAGGGAAACCCCGGGGCGGGGAGGGCGGAGCGGTGATGAGAAGGGACCTCGGCTCTCTCCGAAAACGCGAAGGAGAACACGGCAGCCTTGGAACTATTTGCTCCGAGGACCGGCACTATTTATAGCTTGCTTTGCAGGGCAAGTGCAGGAACGGATTCCGTCTGCAACTTTTAACATTTGCCTTAGAAAGAGAAAGGGATGATGCATCGTGGGCTTCCGATGCCATTGGGACTTTGGAAAGCGCTTTGGGTGTTAGCCCTCAGGAGAGAAAGCCGGTTGTCGGAGCGTCTCACGAAGATCTGTGCTACTTCCCCGTGTGCGTGTGTGTGTGTGTGTGTGTGTGTGTGTGTGTGTGTGCCGTAGGGAACACCTTTCGGAGAGCCAGCAGGCAGGCGGCGTGGGGAAAGCCGGCTTCTTGGGCAGAGCGGTGGGGAGAGGGGGTGCCCCTGCCTGGCGCGGGGACACACAGGCTGTGCAAACGAGGTCTGCCGTTCCTCGGGTGCCAGGGCGGGAGAGGCACCTCGGTCGGACTGTGAACAGTCTGTGTGTCCGTGCGCCCCTGTACCCAACACGGCAGAGCCTTGGCAGAAGAGGAGTGACCATTTAAAATTGAAAGTCACTTCCCGGAATGTGTTTACACAGAATACGTTTTGGTGGGGCACGCTGACGGGGCTTGTTTTATTTTTTTTGAAAGATCTTATTTTCTTTCTTTCTAATGGGGCAGGTTTGCATTATGTATGCATCACTCCCCTCTAACTCTGCAGCTGAGCCCATTTTCGCTTCCTTTCGGTTGGTGCTTCAATGATCACTTTGAAAAGTCTTTTATCTTCTCTGCCCCCTTTTTTTTGGCAGATGGGAGGTTCTTTTTTTGGATGTCTAGAGTAAAATTAACAACTTCGGAACTAACATGTTTCTCCCTTGCTTTGATCTCTAGGATGGGTGACTTCTGATATAAACATGACAGGGAGAAACCGTGGGCGAAGCCTGATAAAATTTAGGAAGGGGTTTGGGATGGAGCCGAAGGCTCAAGCGAGGGGGCGGGCGAGTGTGGGGAGGAAGGTGGAAGGGCCGGAACCCTTCCCACAACACCTGCATCCACAGCAGCAGCTCCCGCTGGCCCAGCGACCTCAGCTACTGTATGTGAGCCTCCCACCCACTCTGTAGGGTGGTTGCTGGTATTATTCTCCCTTGACAGATGAGGAAACTGAGGCATGGAGTTCAAGGTCAACTAGTTCAAAGCCACCAGGGGGTGGCAGAGCCAGAACTTGGGCTGCAATGCTGGGCAGCCAACTGCAACTTAGATGTTGGCGTCCAAGTGCATAAGGGATTCTCTGCACAGCAGGTGCTGGAGAGGGAGGAAGAGGAGGAGGGGGAGGGCGGGAGCCCAGGAAAAGGAGGTGGGGCCCTGGAGTGGACACAGGGAAATGAGTCTCTGGCCCCCATTTCCTAGGCACCTGGGTGGGGGACTTTCTGCTGGGCTCTGGAGATTCCAGAACATTGTCTGTGTGAGCTCACCTTGCTTGCAACAAGACGGGACGGCTGTGTGCGGCAGGTTTTATGCACGATCTGGTGGTTCACGTGACAGAAGGACTTGGAAACCAGCATGGCCCTGGGGCCCCCTTTCTTTGATCAGGTCAGCAGCTGGGGGGGCCTCCGCCAGTTCTCCTCCTCACCGGCTCAGCCACCCCCCTTCTGCTGGGCTCTCTCGAATGCCCCAGCTCCGAGGTGCCCACCGAACAGTGGGTCCCCAGGGGCAACAGCAGATGCCCCAGACCCCACCCCATGATTAGGGCCCCAACCTCGTTTCTGCTGGACACGACATTAAGGCTGCCCAGCCCCGGCATTCCATCGGACACGTTGGCAGGCGGCTGTAAGAATTCTCCGCCTTCGGTCTGTGACTCTGGATAAAATCCCACAAGGTGCACAGTCTTCCCCTCAGCTGCCCACGAGACCCTTCCTGCTCCTGCACGTACGCCCCCTGCCCCTCCAGTAGCCACCTCCCCCTGGGGTCCTGTGCAGCCCCGCCCGCTGGCCGCCTTCGGGGTGACCAGCCCTCTGGCTGATCTCCCAGTTTCTGGGGGTGTGCTCCTCGGAGAGGGGGGATTTGTCCTTTGACGAAACCTTAATCTGCTTAAAACATTTAATAAAGTCAAACAGAAGCTCCTTTCTGGCGAGGGGACTGGAAACTCCCCCGCCCCTGCCCTTTCTCCTCGAGCTTTTCTTGAGTTGGACGGATGACACGTGGCTGCTAGTTTTAATCAGTCAGGCAGGGATGGGCTTCGGATGACCTTCATTGACTCATGGACCCCACTGCCACAAGGGTCAGAGCAGAGAGTTTAGCCAGACATCCTCTGGCTTCAGCGTTTCTTGGAGGCTGGCGGGCGAAGAGTCCCTGCCCCAGCCGTCAGGCTGCAGTGCCCAGGGCAGAGTCCCGAGCGCACGGCTGCCCCCCTGGGCCAGTGCACGAGCCCGGCTGGGTGGACAGACCCTCCGAGGGCCCCCTGCTCCTGGGGGTGGGCCCTGCTCCTCCAGGTCCTCCAGCCTTTAAGGGGACGGAAAGTGGGGGGAAAACTGAGCCTGGAGCTGGCTTCACACTGGGAGGTTTTACCACTCAATGTCTTCTTTGTCCCCGGTGACAATGCTTTTTTTGGGGGAATGACACATGATTGAAAAGAGCAGCTCAAGTATAACAAGGCAAGTCAAGTCCAAATTTAGGGCAATGCGAGAGAGCGGAGGTGGTTTGTGGGGGCGTCTAATTTACATTTCAGTATTAAAGTGTGTCAGATGTGCCTGGAGCAATCTAGAAATAAACTGGAAGATAATTCAGCAGGGATCAGAGTGCAGGCTTAGGGGTGTTAGCCCGGTCGGAAACCCGGGGTGCCAAGTGGAAGTTTACACACTGAACCCTCTCCGCTCCCTGCTGGGCTCCCAGGCACCGGACGGAAGGATGGCAAGGTCCCCTTTGAGTAGCCACCTCTCACTATCTAAAAGAAAGGAGTCCCGTGAACAACAAAAATGAGCCTCATTTTCTTAGCCAGGTGTGTGTTTTCAGGTTGCACTGCACAAGAAGTCATTTAGAAGAGCCAGCAGCAAAACGTGAGTGCACGAAGGGAAACATTTGGAGAGTTGATTTAACAATGACGCACCACCGCCCTGTTTATGAGGGGGTGGGGTGGGGGAGCTCCGGTTGCATAACACATCAGCTGACAGCTATTAATTAGAGTGGGGACCCTTCTGGGAAAGCATCCTCGTAAGCCTTCAGTTTCGCCGTCACGGGTGCCTCTCTTTCATCGGCTTGGATGGGAGGTTGCGACTCGGTGCCAAGGTTATGACCGTTTCTTCCACCCAGACATTGGCCACAAGAACAGGACTGTCTGTCGGAGGCGTGGTTTGATCACACCAAGGACATTTAAGGGCAAATCTTCAGACCCGCATGTCTGTCCTTAGCACAGAATGAGAAACTACTGCCTTATATATCACATCTCTAAAGAAAGAGGGAAGCAGCGGTATCGTGCTGGACAGAGACCACAAACAGAGGCCAGTGCCACTGACATCCTGGGGTGGGGGTGTAGGAAAGACACAATTTTTCTTTTGTCTAAAGCAGCCAGTGGTTACAGAATACCATGTGATGCTGGTGTGGGGCTTACCTAGTTGGCCCTCAGAGCACCCTGCTGGTGAGACACACAGCCAGATGAAACCCAGCGGCAGGGACAATGATTATGGTCGTGCGCCCTGATGACGTCACCGTGACCTGACCACTGGCCGCTGGATGGACGATTAGGTTCACGGGGAGCTGTATGGTTCAGACCAGTTGAGCGCAGACTCTGAGGGTCACTGTGTAACATGTGGGTTTTGCAGCTGGCCCCCAAGGCCTAGCGACAGAAGGTCAAAGGGCAATTGAATTTCTCACGTGGCGTCGCCCTCACTTGGGCATGTAAAGCGGTGACGGTATGGGAAGATGCAGCGAGATCCACATGGTTTTGCTGAGTCACACAGTGATAGACACTCTCTCCCCTCTAACCGGAGACAGGAGGTTCAGAAGGACACGAATCCCAGCGTGGGCTCGAAGTTCCACTTTTCCCGACCCGGAAGAGGCCACAGTTTTGCGCGCAGCCATGTGTGCGGGGCTGACGAGTGTGGGGGGGCCTCCACGCAGCAGGCCCCCCCGTTCCTGCGTGTGACAAGGGAGGCGGCGGTGCTGAGAACTTTCACTGTTTTTCTCCTTCGAACGCTAACAGCGACAGGGTGCAAGATGTATTATTATTATTATTATTATTTTTTTTTCCAGAAAGGAAGGTTGAATACATGAGTCACAGCTGACTTTATTAAAGGCTGGGTGGCATCGTGCAATCAGGATGACAGGGAAACAGGGGCTTTCGTGACGGGGGCGGGGGTGCCTTGCATTTATGATGAGCCCGTTCTCGGCGTTGTTTTTTAAGGTTCTGGTTTCTGCTCTCCTGCTTCAGTCTCGGCACTCTCCTAGGTGGGAGGCATCCACAGTGCGTCTGCGGCCCTGTTTCTCGTCCGCCGGGTGCACTGTACTCTTTGAATGTATGAATAATATCATGAGCCCGAGCCTGGGGCTTTGCATGAATTCAGAACGACTTTCTGGAAAGAGCTTCCTGCTGGGGAAGAAGAAGGTGTTTCGGGGCTGCGTATGCACAGGTTTGTATTATGTTCGACTGGTATTTTAATAAAACACAGCATTAAGGGCCCTGCTGTTACAGTGTTGCCTTATTCTGTTTGGGCTGCTAGAGCAAAATACCAGAGCTGGGTGATTATAAAAAAACAGAAATGTATTGCTCACAGTTCCGGAGGCTGGAAGTCCAAGATCCGTGTGAAGCACCGTCAGGCGAGGGCTGTCTTTTGGGTCACAGACTTCTCGCGGAGTCTTCCCTTGGGGGAAGGGGCGAGGGCGCTCTCGGGGTCTCCGTGAACACGACACTGATCCCATTCCCGAGGGCCCCATCATCCCGCGACCGCCTACTCAGCTGCCAAAAGCCTCACCTCTTAAAGCCATTATCTTCGGGTGTTAGGATTTCAGAATGTGAATTTTGGAAACATACAACATCCAGGCTGTCGCAGGCATTCAGGGCTGCATTCTGTTCACGGGGATGACCCTGCCTGGATGGTGCACCTCCTGAGGACTGGGGCAACTTCGTATGGTCAGCGAGGCCGGGCTCCTGGTCGGGCACTTGCTGATGTTCAGCTGCTGGAGGAACACGTGGGTTTCGGGGGGTGGATTTGTCAGTGACTGTGACCGACGGATCAGACCCCCTTTTCTAAATGTTAAGATCTGTGGCCCAGATAGGTTTGGAGAGGAAAGGTTCTGTCTTTTGTTCTGCGCTCCCGGTTCGAAGCCTGTGTTTGCCCATTTCAATCCTCCGACAGTGGAAAGAGATGCATTGATAGGTGTAGGCAAAACAAATGCTTTCACTGCGGGCAAAGGACATGAGAAAAACCGGGGAAGAATCTCCACAGAAGGAACCCTTGACATTTGGGAACACGTAAAGGAAACTAGGGGAGCTGAAGGAGGGATGGAGAATTTTAATATCCGGTAGTCCAGGGTTGTCCCCACTGAGGTTGTTTCATTTCAGATAAGTTCTATGGAATTCCAGCAAAAGGGATCCTGGCGGGGGAGGCGGAGCCCATGGGTACTGCGGAAGACAGGGGGCCGTGTCGAAACAGGACACCGCTTCGGCTGTGCTGGGAGGCGGGGCAGGAGGAACCTGGGCAGGTCTCCTGTCGGGTCGCTCCTCGTGTGGAATCGCCCTCAGCCCAACGGCAAGTGCGGGCACGTGCTAGAAGGCAAGGGATGCAGAGAGCAAACGGTACCTTTAAATACTGCAGTTCCTAGTGAAACACGGATCCTCCGTGTTCATGTTAATGGCAACACATATTTTAATTATAGGTGCCTACGTTAAATCAATTTATGTTGGAAATAGGAATATAGGACAACTCATATGCCAAGAAAGGCCTAGTTGCATTTCTCTCCTGGGAAGTTGGACGTGGAATCCTGCACCCACCCCCCATGCACAGTCGAACAGGGTCGGGCTCCACGTCCCCGCCACCTCCAGGCGTAGAATCTACAGCTCCCCTCCCCGTCATCGGAACGGAGTGAGGTGTAAATGTGAACAGAGAAACAGTTTCCATTCAATGTGGTGCAGGTGCCTCTCGGGCGCGGGCAGGAAAACGTGCCAGAACAGGTCTCTGTTTTGTACTGGCAGCCGAGCAAGCTCGCCGCACCTGGCGCCGGCCCAGACCTGCACACCCAGCCCTGGTTTCTGGGCTGCTTGCTTTGCACGAACGATTCGGATTCAGCATACGTTACGCATTCCAGGCATCAATCTGCTTGAATATTGTTTTGTGCCTTGCAAATAGCCTTAAATTTATGCTCCAGAATCTCACTGAATCACTTCTCATTTCATTTCTGAAAGGGAAAGGCTTGGCCGTATTTATAACGTTGCCAGCGGGAAAATCAATCACCCGCTAAATGCCGTTATTTTATATTGTGCTCGGCGACTGCCACCTTACAGAGAAAAGGGAGACAAATTAGGATCGTGGAGCAGGAAGGTGATCATCCGCAAATGGAAAACTCCCTTGCAGAACATGGAAGGGGGAAGCCAAAAAAGTGTGAGCTATTCAAATGAGGAAATTTTCATACGGCAATGGCCCTAGGGCCAGAGAAGAGGGGGCCGGTTCATGTCTCTGTAAGGCTTCTTCTGTCCCCAGTGTGGGGGCATCGTGGATTTTGCCAAGACTGAAATCTCCCGGGTCATCCATACTTCACTGCTTCCCTCAGCGATCTGGAATGTCCTCAGAGCGTCAGTTTTCAAATACTAGTTTCTGACGATCTGCCGGCCGAGTTTGCGCCGGGACTGGTTTGAGACTATGCTTTTCCTGGTGTGACGGATGGGGCCTGGTGTGGGGTGGGTGACAGAAGGCTGGTCATCGGTCCCGGCAGCATCACGCCTGGGCCTCGGCCAAGAGTCTAACTGAGTGACTAGTTATTTTAATGTCACGTGACACCTGAAAAGAGGGCCCCAGTGGTTGACAATCCTCATCAGCATTTGTCTTAATGACATAAGGAAGTAAAAACGTAACAAGGAGACAGGCTCTCCTTTTGTCCCAAGGCCTGTTGTGCAGTCAATAGACTTTCTCTGTCCACCATGTGGCTAAATGATTTTATTTATTTATTTATTTTTAGAGAGGGAAGGGGGAGAGAGAGAGAGAGAGAGAGAGAGAGAGAGAGAGAGAGAGAGAGAGAAAATTAATGTGCGCTTGCTGGGGGCCGTGGCCTGCAACCCAGGCATGTGCCCTGACTGGGAATCGAACCTGGGACACTTTGGTTCCCAGCCCGCGCTCAATCCACTGAGCTACGCCAGCCAGGGCACTAAATTCTGATATTTAAAAACTAATTAAGAAATTACACTTGTTTTAAAATGGGAGATTCCTACATATATAATTTGCTTATTAAGGAGTATCCACTGTTTCATGAGGAGCTGTTAGAAAAATAGAACTTTTTTTCTCGAGCCTGACAAATGACTCATTGCGCCGGAGCTTTTCTCTGTCGCGTTTCCTCACACTTGTTTGACACGCAGGGAAATCCCCGCCGCCATGAACCCGTCCACCTGTGAGCCTGAGCGTGACCGTGCCGGAGCACCCGGGGGGCCGGTCTCTTCACCTCTGCAGGGGGGAGGGGTCATCAGCAGGCCCCAGTGTCCTCCCGAACCTACCCACATCCAAGATGGGGCGAGGGGGTTGAGCTCGCCTTTAAAACGCGTCATCTCTTCATGTGTTTCTAAGAATTGTAGGTGGGGCCGGCAGCCAGCAAAACAAACCGTTCTGCTCTGGGGCGCCTCCTCCCCAAAGGGGCCCGAGGTGACTCCAAAGGATTCTGTCCCCGCCTCTCGAGGTCCCTGTCCTGCCCGTTCTCTCCTTTGACGTTTCCACAGTTGGCTGTCATTGTTCTGCCATCGCCCAGGGTTTCCCAGCTGATGTCTGAGGCTCATCAGCTTCTTGGGAGCCGGTCTCCGGTCAGTCTGCCCACAGCTCCGGGACAGGGCGAGGGGTGGCTGCCCGCCGGGGCCTTGGCTGTCACTCCACGAGCCATCTCCACTGACATCGGCAGTGCACCCTTTCAGGAGGAAATTTGGGCGTGTGTACACCATACGTTTCTGAAAACTCATTTTAAAGTGATGCACACTCGCTGGTGGGCTAACATGTGAAGTGTGGTTATGAAACATACAAAAGTAAATATTAAAAAGATACATTTTTGAGTGTGTGGGCACAGTTTTTTTAAAGAAACAGTATCTTTCTTTTTTTTTTTTTTAAGATTTTATTTATTTATTTTTAGAGAGGGAAGGGAGGGAGCAAGAGAGAGAGAGAGAGAAACATCGATGTGCGGTTGCTGGGGGCCGTGGCCTGCAACCCAGGCATGTGCCCTGACTGGGAATCGAACCTGCGATGCTTTGGTTTGCAGCCCGCACTCAATCCACTGAGCTACGCCAGCCAAGGCCTAGGCACAGTTTTTTAAGATTTATTTAAAAATTATCTGTGCTACTGTGCTAATATGTGGAGTGCGGTTATGGAACACACAGAAATGAATGAATGTGGACACCTTGAGAGAATGGTGCAGTGCACCAGACTTTCAGTGAGCGCGCTGACTGTGACGGCTCTGTTAACCCGCGCCGGCGCTTCGAGGCACAGCCTGTGCTTGCGAAGACTAATTGTCCATGGAAAAGCGTGGGAATCTATCGTTCACACGGTCTTGGTGACTGCGCCTCTTTCTGAGGCTGATACAACTGGTTGTTAAGCTCCTGCGGGCGCGCTGGCAGGTACTCTCCTAGTGGAAGGTCAGTTAGCGCTTCCCTTCATCTGTGGTGGCTTTGCTGCCAGTATCGGTACCGCTTTCAGTCTGTGGACACGTTATGCGTTTTTTTTTTTTTAATTGCGGTGAAAACACATAGAAAGTGTACCATCTTGCCTATTCTTCGGTGTAACATTTAGGAATGTTCATTTTATGGACACCGTTGAGAAACAGAGGTCCAGAACTTTCTCATCCTGGACAACTGAAACTCTACACCCACTAAACCACACCCCCTGTGTCCCGGCCATCCCACTGTCCCCCGGTCCACATGGCTCTGCCCACTTTGGGCCTGTGTGGAGGTGACTGCTCCCGCTCCTGGGTGTCCGTGGGGTCACACAGTAGTTGTCTTTCTGCAACTGGCTTGTTTAACTTCGCACGGCGTCTCCCAGGTTCATCCACGTGGTAGTGTGTGACCGTGAAGGAATTTCTCAAAGCCACTTACCTGCTGCTGGGAGATTAGTTAAAGGAAGATCATACAGTCTACGGATCCTCTTACGGGAGCACGAGGAACCACCGTGCAGCCCTGGGCGATGTTCTGAGAGCAAGTCAAGAGTGAGGGGACCCTGGGACTCCAGCTCTCGCCAGATGATAATGGCTGCATCAACCCACATATTAGCTATTGGTTAAGCCTATTTTTTTCTTATTGATCTGCGATCCTAAACAGATGTAAATAGAAACGCTCAAGTTCTTTTCACTATGCACGACTGTCAGAATTAAGCACCTTACAACCCCAGAGGTGTCATCACACTGGGATTTGTGTCAACAGTGCTCCCTAGAGTTGTGCTGGGTGCAGGGGCCCCCTCCCTGGGGGACGGTCAGCCTGCTTAAAGGCCACTGACCTCGAGGGAGACTGTCGTTGCCATGATCCTACTTAGAATTCAGGGAAGTAAAGGAGGCCAGAGTTGTCGTTCCATTCAAAGCAGTCATTTTAAACTAGGCAAGTGAGTGCCCAAAGGCGAATCTTGTTCAAAATCACAGAGCTTCTGAGGAAAAGCGGTTTCACATACACATTTCCTACCCTATTAAATTTCTCATTTCCTGCCAATGCCTCCACCCAACCCAATTTTTTTTTCACTTGTCCCAATTCCATTTAGGACTTGAACATGACATGTATTAAAAATAATATTGTCCTGGATTTTTTTATTAGTCTCCGGTAAAAAAAGGACAACGACAGGAGTCTTGACAAAGACATTCTTTCCTTCACCAGGTCTTCTGCTTTATTTTCAGAGTCGGGTGTCCACACTTCCCGCCCGCCCCTGCCCTCCAGGCCCAGAGGGGGAAGCCGGGGCATGTCGGCCTCGAGGCTCCCGGGCACCAGCTCGCTAAGGCCCCTGTGGACCCAGTCCTCTTCTGCCCTGCCTGGCAGAGCCGCCCTGACCTTGCATTTGCACAAGGCGCCTCCGTTCCTTGCCTCGCCCTCCCTGGCTCTGTTTGCATAAGAAAGAGCATTCTGAACCCCCAGAGGAAACCCTTAGAAAATGTTTCCGCAGGGAGTGGTGGCCCTTTCTGCGGTCAAAAGCACTGCGTGTGTCACTTGCGATCACTTATTTTGTCAGTCATGTTTCTCTCCGCCTCCTAAATTGTGAAACTTTCAAAGAAAGGGACTGTGACTCCTACACCTTTTCAGGTCCCTAGCACATGCCATTGAACCCACACTGATGGAGAAGCCAGTCTGTGTTGGGGTTTGTGCCGGGGAGTGAGTAACACGTGGCCCTCCCCCCTCAGAGACCTTATAGGGTAGCGGGGGCAGGGAGATAGAATCATGTGATGTTAACTGGACTCCAGGAGCCACACGGAGGACAGCTCTATTCAGTGTAAGGACCAAGTGCCAGGGAGGCATGGGCAGTGTCCTTGGGCAGGCCCGGGGAGGGACAGAAGGAAGGGGTCAGGGAAGCCTCCCCAGGGGAGCCACAGCTTACCAAAGTGGGGTGCCGTGTGGCACGGATGGAAGAATAGCCACACAACAAAGGGTGAATCTTAAAAGTCGTGAATTTTAGAACCACACGAGAATCCAGTAGTCTTCAAGATCATTGAATGGATACCTGTCTGTTGGGATGCCGGGGCAGATTCCTACCCCCTGCCTAGTGGCATCAGTTGCTTTAAGCACGCCGGACATTCCCTCAGGCTTATCAATGAATGTCAGGGGTCTACTGACTTCTCGTATCTTCCCCTGAAAGTGTTAAGGGAAAATCCTGCTCAGCGCATTGGAAGCAGATGACACGAGGATGGTCAGTAAGAATTTTGGAATTGTGCCTCTTGTTTCAACTCAGAAGGTCCGTGTTCTAAGAATGAGGCATGTCCGGGCAGGGGTAGGGAGGCCTGGGTGTAATCCGCGTCCCGTGGGATCCGAGTGTTAGCGCCTGTCCGTCTCAGGGGGCCGTTGCACACGTGTGTCCCGGAGCCCGTGGTGGCTTCCCAACTATTATTATTATTTTCTTCTCTCAGGATCCTGTTCAGAGCATGGGCTCCTCTGATATTTATAGCTCTGTTCTCACATATGCACACGCCCTGTCAAAACAGCGAGATAACGCAGAGCCACGATGGAAATATTATTTCTGGCCATGTTCCATACCTCCAAAACGTGGGCTATTTTACCTCTTCCCTGAAGATACCTGCTTAAAATAGATGTAGCCGTTTGTCAAGTGCTTCTCCCAAAGACCTCTTGCAGGTTCATTGTTATTTTTTCATCTGGAGTCAATCTTTCCCATCTTCATGGCAGATTCGTCTCATTTTCTGGGCACTGTGCTGTGAATTTCCAAGTCATCGTTGTTTTTTTTAGGTTTTTTTTTTTTTTGCTGAGTTCTTACTGAGAGCCAGATTTGGCTGAAATTCAGGCGAGAGCTCCCCTACGGTTGAATTGTGGGTGAGGATTTTGAATTCGCACATGACAAAAATGTAAATGCAGCGTAATGTGACTTTTGAGCTACAAGCAGCGCCCTCAGGGGACCCCGCTCCTGTCCCCGAGTCCCCTTAGTATTACAGCAAGGCAGCGGGGCACAAACTGAGGGGCGAAGCAGATCTCCTCGGAAATGAAGCGATTAAAAACAAGCAACAAGCCCTGGCTGGCGTAGCTCAGTGGATTGAGTGTGGGCTGTGAACCAAAGTGTCGCAGGTTCGATTCCCAGCCAGGATACATGCCCGGGTTGCAGGCCGTGACCCCCAGCAACCGCACATTGATGTTTCTCTCTCTCTCTCTCTCTCTATCTCCCTCCCCTCTCTCTCTAAAAATAAATAAATAAAAATCTTTAAATAAAAAAAGTAAATAAAATAAAAACGAGCAACCGTTCTGAAATGGTTCGCCCCGCCGTCCGCCTCTGTAGCAGACCTCTTGCGAGGTGGCGGGAGCTCAGGCGGAACCGGAAGCGTGAATGAGCCTGTGACCGGGCTGTAGGGACAGGGCCGGTGACACAGCGGGGCCCAGGGAAAAGCAGACACACGGGGCTCCGTGTTGAACGTCGTTAAGATGATCAGGACAATGAGGACAGAACATTCAATCAAGTGTGGGGACTTTCTAAGCCAGAGGCACAAGTTACGTGGCCACGAGGGTGGCGTCTCTCCTCCTGCACACCTGGGTGCACATGGGGCTGTCTGATTGGTGTTTAGTGGAACAAAGAGATAGGTAGGTAGGTAGATAGATAGACAGACAGAGAGCGAGCCCACCTAGCAGGATGCTTGAACAAGCCAAGCCATGCTGGCTGGCCTTGCAAGTCTGTTGTGAGGACGGAGTAAAAAAAAACCAGATTCAAAAACACTTGGGAAGTCTACAATTGTTAAAGGTCAGATACATGCAAAACTGTAACCCCCACGTGAGGAACGCCCCCAATCCCCACCCTGAACGTCCTTACGGAGTGTTTGCTTGTTCACTCTGACGAACACCTCGGCGGCCTGTAGTGCCGTGAGACCTTTGCCCTGCACCCGTCTCCTGTCCTCCCCTTCTCCCCGGGAGTCTGCCGTGCCAGGGACCCCGAGGGCACGTGTCGTAGGCTTGTGCCATTAAAGAAACACTTGTGCTTGGGAGCAAAGGGTTCTCGCCATAGGAAGAGCCAAGGTCAACGCGTGCAGATAGGAGGCACCTCAGGGGCGAGAGCGCCTGCCCTGTCCCTAGAAAGCAACCTTTAACCAAACAACGATGGGGGTTATTTTCTAGCCAATTATGTTGTTCTGGATTTTGGAGAGATTTGGAAATAAAGTATGGAGCAAGTCTCTGTCGTGAAGGAGATGCAGCAGTGGGGCCGAGTTGGTAGGTGAAGCTGGGGGCAGGGGCAGCAGCGATGTGCATTTTGTCTTCCTGGGGAGGTGGCTGGAATGTTCCCCTCCCCAGGGAAGGGCTGATCCCAGGGCCCAGGGAGCTTCTATCCCGACGTCTAATCTGCATCTCGATTGGCTTGAGCTCTGACAGCTGATTTAAGACAAAGCATTCCCCTTTCTTCTAAGAGTATACAACCTCGGGCTTTAGCTGTGTCCTGAAGCTATTTTTGTTCAGTGGCGTGTTGGGGGAGGGGGGAGGGGAAACCCTGGTTGCTCCTTCATTACCAAAAAAGAAAGTCTGTAGCTCGGGAAGCCTCAGATCACCCCATCTTGGAGGAGCACACTGGGGAGCCCGAATGCCAAGTGAACACCTGCTCTCCGTCACAAGCAGGCGGCGTAGGAGGGCCAAGCCCTGGCTCCCGTAGGAGCAGCGTACGCATCCGTGAAGCTGGTTAAAACACAAACCTGAGTACCCAGGGTCGCCGAGCAAGAGCCGTCCACGTGGTCCTGGAGCCATGACCTCCCAGGTGCGGGGCACATGCCTGCAGGTTTGGTGTCAGGTGTCAGAGTGGATGCTGCACCCTGCCAGTGTGGTCGGTACCAGGGCCCCCGACGATCCTGTGAAGTGTGTTCACCCCATCTTTTCCCCTGCGACCGTCCATGCATTCTCAGGCACAGAATTCTGTGAGATGTGGATTTCCACAATGAGGAGGGTCAGGCAGGAGGGTCTACCACCTCGTGGACCGAGGCATAAGCATCTGTGTTGTCGGTGGCAGAGGGCGTCGTCAAGGTCAGGTCTTCCCTCTTCCAAGCCAGCGGCAAGTGTGCAAACCCCTGAGCGAGTCTGCCCAGATTCAAACTCCATGCCCCCCACTCAGCCACGCTAGGTCCTTGGGTGTGTTGTGAGACCTCTCTGTGTCTTACTTAAGCTCTGTCCCTATCACTTCGCAGTAGTTCTCACACTCACCTCCCCGTGTTGTTGCCGTGGAAGTGTTACGTTGTTTGCACGTGCAGTAGAAGTGTTAGGCTGTTTGCACGTGCAGAGACAGAGCCTGGTGTCTCGGTGCAAAGACAGGAAGCGTCTTTGCCAAACCCAGAACCGTCCTCGTGTGCTCAGCCCTGAATGTGGCTTCTGTCGTTTCCCGGTGGTTTGGTTGCGAGTGTTCTCCTCCTGCTCACCCGTTTGTTCCCCTGGTGAAGGAGACCATGGCGGGCTCCTCCGTGGGGGAGCCACGTGGCCATGGTGAATGACCCTCCATGCCCGGGGTGGCTGGCTGTGCAGCGACTGCCGGCAGGGCATTACTCTCCTGGCCCTGGGGGCATTTCCATTCGGTGGCCTTTGCCCAGCCTTTGCCTTGGTTTGATTACAGCCAGCACTGCGTTTCACTGGCTGTGTTGGCGAAGGGCTGGGGGAAAGGAACGCTGATGTTACTGCGAAAACAAAGCAAAGATGTGTCTTTCTCTGTGCCCAGTTCCCGTAATCTGGAGACACCACGTGCGGATTTTCTGACTTCATGTCAGCTTCTCCGGCCCTTGAAACATAAAAGTCCTCCCCAAACCACATGATTCCAGAGGGGGCAGGCGGGGTTGCTATTTTTACCATGATCCAGTACAGGTTTGACTTGGCTCTAAAAGGCTGGCCACGCCTGCTCGTTTTCCCTCACCATCTGCACAAGGTGTTTGTCTTTAAAGCGGCAGCGTAAGGCAGTTTCTTGGCACATCTTGGGTTCTGCCTTTGCATTGATCTTTTATTGACAGTTTTTCCTCTTCTTTTCTTCTCTTGGCGTCTGGCTGGTCAGCCATCACTTCTCGGGACGGAGAGAGAAAGCAAATCTCTCGGCTTGCCCCTGGTGCCTCCGGCGTGCGTGGTGAGAAATGATAGGTGGGGGTATGCGTGTCTTTGTCCGTGAGCCTGGTGCCTTCCGTTCGGTCACAGCTGCCGTTCTAGAAAGCATCTGGCTTTTATGCCGACAGCCTTTTCCTGAGCAGAATGTAAGGAAGGACAGAAAAGGAAGCGGGCTGGATGGAGAAGAGTTTTCTTTGGAGAGTTTCAGGATTGAGTTAGACGCACTCGCTGTCTCGGGGCCACCAAGTTCTCCCAGCTCCTTCCGCCGTCCTCCTCTGGTCGCCGTCCTACCCTCCTCCTGCGGCTGCTCTTTCTAGAAAAACAAACCGACCACCAGCTGTGATGGGTAGCAAACCCATGAAACACACCCAGGCCGGGGTCAGAGGCCCAGGACACTTCCACTGAAATTAGTAACCGAATAGCTAGCACTGCTAGCTGCTTACTAGCAGTAGACACTGCTTACTTTGTGGGGAAAAAAATGATGGCCAACACTAATATTCTCTTTTTGGATTCTCATAATAGCCATGTGAGATGACACATGTTTAGTTTAACATCATCCTTGAGGAAGAAAAGCGGAGTGGGTGGAGAAGCCCAGATGCGAGCACTGTGGGCTCCTCCGGGTCTTCCACCTGCTGAGCCCCACACGCTTTCGTCACCCCGACTGACGGCCATCGGAGTGCACAGGAACAGGGAAAGGCGGAGCTTTGTGAAGCCTCTTCTCCCATTACTTTGCAGCAGGTCCCCTTTAGGGACCAGACCTGTGCAGCGTGACTGACTTTAGACTCATTTGGTTCTCTCAACCTGGTGAGGTAGGTGTGCTGTTACTCCCATTTTATAGAAGCAGAAACTGAGGCTCAGAGAAGGTAAGTGGCCAGCCCGGGGTCACACGGCTGCTAAGGAACAGGGCTGGGGTGGCCGACAGAGGCTGATTCCGGGACGCTCTTTCCTTTCTCTTCTTTTTCAGATCAGGTTTACGGGGGTATCGTTGAGGGATTATAAAAGTTACCATTTTAGCTGCACCGTTGACGAGATCAGACACGTGGAGGTTATTGTACCACCTCCAAACGTTCTCTCGCGTCTCTCCAGCGCCAGCCCTTCCCTCCACCCACAGCCCCAGAATCCTGCATGCTTTGCCAATGTGCTCTAAACAAACACAAAGCCGGTCCACGATGCCAGGTGTTTACACTGCTGTGAAAGCAGCTCTATCTCATAGGCTTGCAAATAAATTGCATCGTATTACAGCCACTTCCAAACCTTGCTAATGGTTGCAGTAGTAGGGCTGTACGGAGATGACAGAGAGGCTGATGATGGCATTTCCGGTCCTCGCTGCCTGTAAATCACGCCGAGATTTCAGACGGTGGCGACGGCCTTCAGCTAGTGGGGAAGCCACGGCCTCCATCTGAGTGGCTTTCTGTCCTGCTTGTTGAGCCGATGTTTGACTTCACCACCAGCCCTCTGCCCCCCACCCCCGTTTCTGGGAGCCAGGGTTGTGGCGCGGCTCTGGTGGTCACCAACTGCCGGCTGTGATCCCAGGGCCAACACGGGTCCTTTGTGCCCCCACGCTGCTCCGCCCCCCGTGGTGGACTGCCACCATGGGTGAGCTCTGACTTGGTGGGTTAGATGTAGTTTTTTGGTTTCCTCCTCGTACATGTATTTTCCAAAATTTTCAGGATGACTAGACCCTCCTTTTATAAATAGAATTTGAAATGAATCTGTGCACAAAACAATTTTTAAGGGTAGAAAAATACTCATTTAAAAACATTGATTGTAGGATGAAATATTGAGTTATAAATCCCTAAAGAGGAGGGTCCTTTTCATCAATGGTCTCCCCAAACTACAGCAAAGCTAGTTATTTCTGTCACCATAAAGGTCAGGATAAAAATACCAGGAGCAGAGCATAGGATTCGAGGCAGAATTCATCCTTTGGGCCTCACAGAGGTGACAGCTGGCCGGAGAAAGAATTAGAAGGAAATATAAAGGTTACTGCCCTTGTCACTGAGGAGCTCCGTCACATTTTTTAACCAACTTTTTGTTTTTTTAAAGGCAGCTAAAGTTCTCTTTTGCCATTTGTGTCCACACCTTTAGGGATTAAGTTAGTGAGTTTTCAAGGCCCGATTTTCAGAACGTTACTAGGAGAATTATAGACGATTTAAAACTATCAGAGGCACGAAACTAAATCCATCTTTTCCTTATCACAAGATGTGGGCACGAGAGGGTCTTCTACTTTGCATAAAAATTCAGGAACTCTGATTTGGGAGGGGCCTTAACTGACGCGCTTTGAAAGTTCCCGAGAAGCCGCCAGCTTTGTGGCTGCCCTGGCCCCAGGCGACCGCCTGCGACCTGCTGGCTGTTTATCTCGGTTCCTGGTGCGTTCGCTGTGGTTTGACTCCTCCGCTCATTTAAAGCCTGACATTTTATCAGAGACACTCACAAGCCTTATCCCTAAAGCGTGAAACGTAAAACCACAGAAACTTTTTTCTTCTTCATGATGATAAAAAAAAAAAAAAAAAGGACAGAAAAACGCTTCTCAAGATGTCCTGAGATCTTCGGGGACAGAGCTCTCTGCCTTGATGCCTCTCCTGTGCGGGGTGTTGATTCTGCAAAGGATCTGCAGTACCTGAACCAGCCTACGCTGAAGACACGCATCTTTGTGCTTTTCCTCTCGTGGATGAGCCATCAGAGGGACCACTCGGCACGATGCTCCCATTTCAGGTGCTGGAAACGCTGAAGCCATTAGAAATGTGACTCTCAGGATGAAACAGCAAGAAAGGAAGACAGCGCCGCGGAGAAAAATTACTTAGAAAAAGATGCATCACCGGGGGCTAGATGGCGTTGAGTAGCATTTCCTAACAAGAGCTTCTGAGCCACTGTGGGGATGAGATGGCTTTTTCTTTCTGTCTTTGCCAAATCTCTGCAACTGCTTGGTAGACAGAATCCCACAGAGGGCGGGTGTTGGGAACAGAGGGCGGAAGGCTAGAAGGTGCCTTGAAACAAGTACTCTCCCTTCTCTTGACACATAGATGCCATCGACCTGATATTACCAAACAATGCCTCTTCTGGAGAACACTGTTGCAGATGGACAGGTGGGGAGCGTGCACCTACTGGGTGCCTGGTCCCTACTGTGGCCAGTAGGAGCCAGAGGGTGTGATCTATCCTCAGAGGGAGGGAATGGGGTTTAGATGAGGGATTTCCCCAGCAAAGCGCAGCTGGTGGGGGTGCTTTGCACATACTACTTCTCAAGAGGGGGAAAGCCTCCCTTGACCACCACTGGGGTCCCTCACCCACGTCCCTGAGCTCAGCCATCTTGATTCAAGCTCTGACCCACAAGATTGAGATGGTGGGTTTAGTCTCTGCCTGTCCCTCCCGGTTGTGAGCCATCAGTGAGTCTATGTGCCCTTCTTTCGGGGACCCTTAGGGCTCAGCCCAGGGCCTGGTTTTTTGGAGAAATAAACAGTCCACGCAATGAGTCACCTCCACAACCCCACCCCACCCCAACCCCAAACATGGGTTAAGTCTGGGACCCTGACGCTGAATCCGTGACCTTCACCGCCTGCCCTTGGTTTTGGGCATGGGCCAAGGTACCTACTTTTGACAATCTGCTTTTCAGAAGGATCTTTATTTTCTCAGCCCGGGAGAGACCCAGGTGCTTTCACCGGGGAGCTTTGCCGTGCTGCCACAGTGAGGGCTGACCCCAGGACTGAGAGACCCCCTCCCCCTTCCCCCATGGATGGCTCAGTTACGGGCTGAGTAGAAATGCCCATGGGAGCCGGGGGCTGCTGGGGGACACTTCCTTCCGGCTCCGTGAGGGTCGTCGGCTTCTCCCCAGCGTGGCCGAAGGGAGCACACGCACAGAAAGAGCTCTTTCCAGCATTGGGTGGCAAAAGGAGCTAGTCTCTCGGGGAGATGGGGGAAGAAAGGGTGGGGCGTGGGTGGGCCCCTGGGGCCTCTGGGGATGACCTGGGGTCCTAACTGCTGCAGAAGGCTCTTTGCTCCCCAACCCTAATGAGCTTTCGAAGTGGTGACTCTTTAGGCAAGTCATATCTCACCAAATTAAATATCAAGCCAAGTTCTTGGAGAAAATACAGATTTATCCACTTAAAGGCTATAGGTATAGATTCAGAAAATACTCTTGGACTGTCATTTCTACCCTACATTTAACCCACTGGGATTCATTTCATGTTCATTCTCTTTAAATTTCTGAAATAAAAAAATAAATATCTGCCCTGGCTGGCGTAGCTCAGTGGATTGAGCGGGGGCTGCGAACCAAAGCATCGCAGGTTCGATTCCCAGTCAGGGCACATGCCTGGGTTGCAGGCCAGGTCCCCAGTGGGGGACACATGAGAGGCAACCACACATTGATGCTTCTCTCTCTCTCTTTCTCCCTCCCTTTCCCTCTCTAAAAATAAATAAATAAAATATTAAAAAAATAAATATCTTTCAATGGGAACTCCAGTTTCATCCTAAAGACGAAGGAACACACCCTGGCATAATCCGAAAGATGAAGACCGTGGTGTTCTGGAGCTCAGGTAGTAAAAACTCTCCCAGTGGCAGCACAGATTCATAACCGCAATCCCAGCCCATGAGAAAGCTGCAGATGGAAGGTTTCAAAGACTGTGCTAGAATAATTGTCTACAGCCTTGAAATAGCCCCACTTCTTGAATCCTTTACTTCCATGTGACCCGCGCCTGGTGGGGCCACCCAGGACCTTGAGGTGAGGGGAAATATTAGTCCAACAGCAATGGATCCTGACTTATTATGTTAAATGTTGACATTTTTGTCTAATGACTTTTTACAGTATTTTAAATTTTTCTGAAATATGGAATTAAACTATTATCTTTTCCAGCTTCACTAAGGTGTCATGGATAAATAAAAGTTGAATGCCCTTAAACAGTACAGTGTGATGATCTGATGCACATATAAGTTGTGAAAAATTCCCCCCATCAGATTAATTGCTATGTCCATTACCTTGCTTATTTTCCTTTTTTGTGTGTGAGAACATTTCAGTTCCACTCTCCTAGCAAATTTTAATTATACGACCGCATTGCCAACTGGAACCACCATGTTCAACATCAGCTCTTTGGTCCTCGTCATCTCGGAGCTAAAAGTTTGTGACATTTCACCAGCCTCCATAGGTCTCCTACCGCAGACCCTAGCAACCGCCATTGCCCTTTCTGCTTCTATGAGTTCAACTTATTTTTTCAGATTCCACATATAAGTGGTCCTGTGCAGTATTTGTCCTGATTAACAAGGTTCTTGGTCCCCCATCCCCACCCCCAACGGGGCTGAGCAGAAGCCGGTTTGCAGTTGTTTGTGTGGAGCAGGACGTGCGGGTATGGCTATTACAGTGGCTTTATTAACTCAAGAGAGAGGATGGTGGCACAGGGCTCGAATCGCGGGTCCTCGTTACTTACACATTCTCGTGGTCTTTGAAAATCAGTAAACCTGGCTCTCAGGGACCTGCTAGGGTGAGCCCCGATGCCCCCACCCCCCAGGTGGTGGAATTCAAACCTTTTTGCCCTCCCTTGCAAGAAATGCCTCACTCACCTGATGCAACCGTGGCGACTCCAAGCACGGGAAGACTTGGTGTGGATTTCACAAGGAACCATAGTGGGCAGGGGAATGATCCGGTCACTCATTTTTGGAGGAAGCCTGGGCTTCGGGCCCCGCACAGTCAGGCCGCTTGTGCGTGTGTTGATGAGGGTCAGGGAAACAGCACGCTTTCTAGTCGAGGCGATGCTGCTGACGTGTGTGGTCAGACATGCCTTCAGAGCCACTCCAAGTTCAAGGCTCAGGGTGCAGCGGACCTGAAGTCAGTTACTGACCAGAACATGGGCATGGCCTGTCCCACGAGTGAAGTACCTCAGGTAACAGGGAGTGTCTGTGGTTTTGCCACGTGGTCGTGAAGAGTCACCCTGCCAAATTAATGTGCTGGGTCATGCACCTCTTACCAGGCCCGGCAGTGAGGACCCCTGTGGGTGACCAGCTCGGCGTGGGCTCCACAGACTTCCGGCAGGTGTGAAGGGACAGCACGTCACCTCCTGCCCATGCTGCGCTGCTGTGGGGCACCACCCCTCCACTTCCTGCTCTGGGGTTTCCTCTGTGTCCCCAGGCAGGTCCTGTGTTTGAGACATTGCCCAGTCTTGAAGCGTTGGACATTGACGCTCTGTGACACCTGTCTTGACCAGAGGGAGGCCGGGGCAGGTGACAACGCATTTGCCTTCTCCTGGTTGGGGTCTGTCCTCTGACACAGGCCACACAGCCTGGAAGGGCACAAGGTCGGGGTGGCGGCACTGTCAGTGGGGTGGGGGACCCTCCCGTCGCCCTCCCTCCTGCTTGGCTCCCCCCCTCCCCCCCGTCTGCAGCACAAACGGCGTTCATCGCAGGCTCTGCTCTCTGCAAAACGAACACACACTCTTTGTTCGTCCCCTGCAGCCCCGGCTGCAAAGGGACTGTCAGGCGAAGTGACTGCAGAAATTACACCTCTTTCATACCACTCCTGCCTTTTTATAGCTGCTTGGCACCGACCAGATTATCAGAAGGGACTATCACATACTCACTCTCTATTTAGGCTCCTTTTAATTGGGGGCTCATTAAATTCTGAAATGCTACCTTGTTATTAGTATACATCACCGAGGAAGGAAGCGAGGAGCGTGCCGCCTGGTGCGCGTCTGAGAGGTGTGCCCGCCGGCTGGGCCTCCACTCAGTGGACCCCTGGCATGCATGCAAGCCCCAGCTTGCACTGGAGATGAGGGCTCCTGGAACGCTGTGATTTTAACTTCCTGTGCCACGTCCTTAGACGGGGATTTAGCATTTCCTAGTGGTGAAATGGGGAGAATCTAAAAAGAGGAAGTTTTGAGAAAATGTGTCTGTGTTCTGAGGACCTGAGGAATTTTCTTATTTGTGATTCTCAGGGTCAATTGAGTGGAATACCTTTCCTCACTCAGGACCCTGGTTTCTTCCAGAGGTCCCGGGAATGATGTTGTCTGGATGTGTTTGAGGAGGGGACGCCCGTGTGCCTGAGGCAGACAGACACAGAGCCAGCTCACTCTGCAGGGACTCGGATATCAGACAGCTGAAGAAGGAAGGGGCTCTTATTTTCCTAGACCCTTAGGAGCACATGGAAGAAGGTGCTAGGTCTGTGTGGGGCCAGGTGTCTCCGAGGGTCCCAAACAGGAGTGTCTTATGCATGCAACATTTAGGGGGGAAGTGGAGCTCGGGTTGACCAGAAGGCCTCAGTGGGGACATCCGTGTCAGGTGCCATGACCAGGGGCAGACGACAAGAAACAAGGTGAGATTCTTCTGGAAGCATAACTATCAGGAGAGCTCCCATTTCCAGTTTTGCTGTGTTGAAACTGCAGATTTTTTTAGAAGATTTTATTTATTTAATTTTAGAGAGGGAAGGGAGGGAGAAAGAGAGAGAGAGAGAAACATCAATGTGCGGTTGCTGGGGGTCATGGCCTGCAACCCAGGCATGTACCCTGACTGGGAATTGAACCTGCGACACTAAACTGCAGATTTTTTGCATCCACTTGTTCCCCCACCAAAGAAGAAATAAGCAAAAGGCCCTGTGTGCCAACCACCGTCGCTCTCCGTGGCCAGGGTGATGGGTGCTCCGGATCCGTCTGAAAACATGGGAGCGAAGTCTGCGGATGAAAGTGCATGGGATGCCCATGTAGGAAGCTCTGCATGCTTGTGTGCTGGTTTTCTAGGTAATTTGGACAGTGTATTCCACACATTAGCTTTAGCCTGGTCACTGTGATGGTGTATTTGATCAGAGAGCATCTTCCAGCCTTCTGCACGCCCTAACGTACTAAGTTGGGTTGATATGTAAACTGAGTGACCCGGTGGTGGTATTCATGATGTCACGGAATAATTTCTGAAGTTCTTAGAACAGAGCCTGGCACTCAGACTCTCGTATCAGCGTTTGTCCTGAAGGCAGTTTATCATGTCTTTTCCCTTTAACACTTCATTTTGTTTATCAGACAGATTCCAAGACGTGATATTCTCCTGCTCAGTAGGTAACACAGGTTCTCAGGATGCTGAGCTCACGATGGGGCTGATGGATTGAGGAGGCGGGGTTTTCTCTCACTTGGCGATGAGAGTGGGTGGAGGGACAATGCAGCTTTCTCCCTCCGTGCTCTAACTTCTATCATCTTGTGAAAAAGAACCTTTTCCCTACTGGACGTTTGGAGAATGACATTCATCCATCCATCCATCTATCCATCCACCCATCCCTCCATCCATTTCGGCACAGCCTAGCTATGGGTTTTTTTTTGTTGTTATTTAAATTTCGTGAAAGACTCACAGCAACTCTACCACTGACCCCTGCACCGTTGGTTTGACTCTGCTGCTTTGTGTAAGTCAAGTGTCCTTTAAACTCTCTGTGGGTGCTTATGAAGTTGCGTGGACCCTCACACAGGACTCTCCCCACCTGCTGAGGGAGGCCCTCGGGAGATACTGGGAGATGCTCAGGTTTGGGGGTTTAAAGGGAAGACTTCGGAGCCCGGGTCTCTGGGTTGGGGTTACGAGTCCACCACTTCCCAGCTGCATGACCTCGATCGAGTCCTCTCTGTGCTGTAGGATGCAGCCTGTACAGGGGGCTGATGAGGAGAAGGGCGGTGTGTCCCTCGTCAGGGACACTGTCAGAATTCTGAGTTGATGGTGCTCGAGGGCCTGTGGAACACATCTTGCCGCTGCACGTGTGAGCTGCGACCTCGTCCCCCCACCCCCGACAGCAGCCTGACTTGGGCCCTCTTCATTTACCGATTCAGGGCAATTTCAACCGCCTCACCTGGTGATAAAACAGTCGTGTGTGGACCACCAAGACCCCGGGGTCAGGAACGCTCTTGGATGATTCCCCCATGCTCTCAGCCTTACCTGAAAAATGTCACAAGGTCTCAAAGAATTTCGGAAAAAAAATGCTTTCAATGGCTAGTTCTTTTCTGTCAGGATCGTTGTCTGGTCTGACACACCACCTCCTTATGACGCCTCTCGGCTGTACTTTGCATCTTTTAGATGCGATCTGGCACAAAAACCCCGTCTTAGAAATCCTGCAAAAAGGACTCCTTTTTCTCCCCTGTGTGCATTTCAATTTTGGTTTTCTTCAGGTTTCTAAAAAGTCTTTTATGAAATGAAGTATTCATGACATTTGAAAGGTATCAATATTTAAGGTAGTTAAAGACCGTGGGGTTGAGTGCGCACCTATTTCGCACTTGTAAGCTGTTTAATGGGACTCTATTCAACTCTAGAACACTGTGCTTTCATTTCGTGGAATTTGATTTTCTTTAATGAGCCGTCTACACATCACGTGGGGAAGGGTGGAGGGTTTGAATATCGCCAACAGCTGCTGTGCTGCCGCCTGATCCTCTGCCATGGTGATCAGATTTCCATCGAGTGCAGCGAACTTGAACTTACTGCTCTGTGTTGGAAAAGAAGGAGCTATAAAAATAACACAGGCAAGAAGAAAGGGGCGTGTTTACTGGTGCATCTCCTCTCTTTAAGAAAAGCGTGGTTTGGATTCAATGAAGACAGCGTGTGTTACAGGTTGGGCACTTTAGCACATGGGGCCGTGACGTGGGGACCACACTGGAGTGTGTTGAAGAACAATTGATGTTTGGTTAAGAACCTTCTTCCTCCACGGGAACATAGGAAAGATCTAGCATTCTGAAGATTTCAGGTGTTCCAACTTAAATGTGGACAAGGGACCCACAGTGATGTAAACCTTCCAACTTGCCACCCTTTCTTCCACTTCCTGCTGGAGAGAAGGGGTCCCACCCTCTCAGGATGGGGCAGACCTGGGGCGCATTTACACTCCGCAGTGACTGGGATGGGGCGTGTGCCCACACCTGTGTACCGGGGCTGGTAATAAGCGGGAGACTTGACTTTGTCTCTCCCGGGTTATCATCTGCACAAGGTGATACGCAGGCACAGGAAGGTTAACCGCACTAACAAAAGTCCTAACCATTCACCCTACTTGTTCACACTGCTCAGAACCCGAAAGCAGCATTTCCCCGATGAAGGTCGACTAAGGGGCCTGGGAGTTTCTCATGACAACACTGAACACTAACGGGAACTGAGGAACTGAGTGTTATTGCTTGGTATTATTTTGGGGCTGAAGTCTTGGACTAAAATATACATTTTGAGGGCACTTTTATTCCCTGGTGGGAGTCACCTCTAGCGGTTTTCTCCTTGTCCAGTGCTCTGCCACTCTTCCCAAGGCACTATGCAGATAGTTACGTAACAAGAACAGGTCCTGCACGACCCTGACCTCTGGGCAAGGAAGTCCCGTCTCTGGTCTTGACCATGACCTTGGACCAATCAGTCTTGCTACCTGGCTTTAATGGTTTTTTCACCTAAAAGTTAGAGACTTTACATCTCTTCAATTCTCTTCAACTTAAAGCGTATTTTCTTTTTTTTAAAAAAAAGATTTTATTTATTTATTTATTTTTTTAGAGGGAAGCGGTGGGGGGTGGGGTGGGAGAGAGAGAGAGAGAGAGAGAGAGAAACATTAATGTGCGCTTGCTGGGGGTTATGGCCTGCAACGTAGGCATGTGCCCTGACTGGGAATCGAACCTGGGACACTTTGGTTCCCAGCCCGCACTCAATCCACTGAGCTACGCCAGCCAGGGCTAAAGCATATTTTCTGATAACTACTGGAACATTTGATGGATAAACTACTTTTCTCTCCCTGACCTAGAACAATTCAGAACATCACGTTATTAAAAGCAGTAGCTCAATAGCCACGAGGAAACATGCTTATGTGTTTACCTGTGTAACCCCTTTCACACAGCTCCTCACATGCAAACCACCTAGCTTAAGCATTCAGGTCTAACCGTGAAATCTCTATACTTCTGGTCACCAGGTAATGCAAACGTGCACAGGAGAGGCATAAATGATAGCAGAAAAATTACTTTATGATAAGAAAAAATGTGACTCTTGCCCTGGTTGGCGTAGCTCAGTGGATTGAGCGTGGGCTGTGAACCAAAGCATCACAGGTTCAATTCCCAGTCAGGGCACATGCCTGGGTTGCAGGCCATGACCCCCAGCAACCGCACATTGATGTTTCTCTCTCTCTCTCTTTCTCCCTCCCTTCCCTCTCTACAAATAAATAAATAAAATCTTTTAAAAAAGTGACTCTCAACTTAAGTTTTTTAGTTGCTTAAAATTTATTCAGTAAGACACTGGGTGCTGTGATCAGAATGAGAATAGAGGAGTGTGAGGGCCACTGCTGACCCAGGTGACAGTTCCGAGTGTCTCACTGGTTCGTGCCCTCGGCTGGTTCCCTCCTATTTCCAACGAGGTTATGCTCGTCAACAACAGTGTCTCATCTGCTGTCCCTTGCTAGGGACGAGGGAGGCTGGCTCGGCCACTTCACGGGATCATTTCCTTCCCTGGTCTCATAAGCACCTGCATTTACCCACCCTTAGCTAAAGCAACACAGACCTTGATACCATGAAAGAGATCTGTGAAACAATAAGGCACAAAATAATTCTGAATATATCTGATAACATTTTCTTTCCTTTTTTTTTTTTTAATGCCTGTAGCGACAAGGCGCCGGGGCGACCAACGGAAAAGACAAGACACCGGGCGAGAATGGTAAGACCACGTGCGTAGTCCAGCTACTTCCCGTTTCCCCACCGGCAGCCCTGGGCGAGCGCGGGCGGGGAGCATGCCTCCCGCAGAGGCCAGCTTCCTCTGTGTCTGCGCTTCGGCTCCGAGTGGGTTTCGGCGAGACTCTGTGGGCACCGTGGTCTGTTTACCAAGGAAACGGAGCCGGCTCCGTGCAGGGGCAGGAGCAGTTTCCTCCGCAACGGAGGACTCCCCTTTTGGGCAACGTGATAATGGCAGTGCAAATATAGTCCTCTGCTTTCTTCATTAGGGTGGGTGAGAACCATCCCGGTTGTTGTGAGGATAAAATAAGATCAAATGAGATAAATGCTCTGAAAACTGTGAAGTGCTTGGCTCCTTAAAGGAGGTTTTGAAGTCTGCTTCAGGCCTCCCCGTACACAGAGCCCCGTGCTGGTCCCCGGGGAGGGACAAGGGTCAGGGAGTGACCTGCAGTCACTCACCGGAAAGTGGGAGCACACGGAGGAGACTGGAGTGTTTGCGTCCTGGGACTCCAGTCTCCGCCCTGACCTCAAACGTAGCGTAGGAAGGATGCTATTTGAAGGAAGGGGAAACTGAGGCTCAGCGGGGAAGAGCTGGGATGTGACCCGCAATGGAAAGAACTTGGACTTGGGAGGGAGACAGCCGGGAGCAAGGGGTTGTCATGGAGGGTGACTCGTAATAATGAAAAAATGCCCGGGGGGCACTGAGGACTTCGGTTGCGGTTCCGGTGAGGTTAGAGTCTGGGCGCCCTCACTTTTTGTGCATTATAAAGTGAACTTGCCCTTGGTGGACCTCTGGCCCTGCTTCCCTCTGGAGAGACCTGGGCGGGCGCCGACTCACCCCGCTGTGGGAAGTGCCAGGCTCCCACGCCAGCCGTAAAGACTCCTCAGGGGCCTCTGGACGGCTTGGGGTGCTCTGTCCCGAGTCTGAGCTGGGGCCTGAGCAAAACTCAGGTACTAGAATGTTCCTCTGTACTGTACGCACCTGCACTCTGCTCTCACCCAGCTGTCTGGGGCCATCCTGTTAGGTAGGGCCAGGGTGCTGACCCCCGGGCTGAAAGGTTGTTATATCAATAAGGAGAGGGTTTGGTGCCCAACGATGTCTTGATCAGAGGTGGCAGGGAGGGTGGAGAAGGAAATAGGCTCTTTCACGAGGCTTTCCTGATGCCCAGGGCTCTTCCGGTCCGCTCTGTGTGCCTTGGGGGAGGGGGACAGCCTGCCATGTAGGAGCTCCCCGGCTCTCCTGGTTCACAGAGTCGTGTCCGTGTCCTCACTGGAGTTCCTTTCCTTAGAACCTCACAGCTCTGGAGTCACGGGGCTTCGTGGCTAAAAGACTCCTCGGAGACGCCCCTACGGCACCCATTCTCAAAACGTTTGTTCTCACACCTTCCTTTTAATGTTTAAAAATTCTCGAGGACCGCAGAGACGTTTTGTTTATATTGGCTATATCATGAATGGTTCCCATATTCAAAATTGATACGGAGACATTTTAAAAAGGTTTACTGGTTCATTCATTAAAAATAAAATGGTAAACCCATGGCTTGTGAACATAAGGAACACTTAGAAATGAAGAGCAGTTCTGTCTTCTAAAACAGAAAACAAGTTTTAGTGGAAGGGTAGCAATGGTTGACATGCCGATCTCTTGAATGTCCCTCTGGCTCCAGACGGTCCTAATGTCATCACAGACCGTGAAGCCAGAAAATTCCACGGCACGCTCGTGAGAGAATGAGATTTAAAAAAGCAAAATAAAAAAAAATGCCTTAGGAGTATAAGTGATCGTCTTGGTTTTGAGTGCCGCCCCCCCCACCTCCCAGGAAGAGGCGCCCCCAGGGTGCCTGGGCCACACTCGGAGAACTGATGTGCTAGGAGCCCCTGTGTCCCCCCCCCCTCCGGGGAGCCTGGAGCCTGGAGAGCAGGCACAGGGATGTCTGAGAAGGACAGGGTCCCTTGTGTTGGCTGTCTCTGTCCCTCAGCTTTATTTACCCGGGTGTCTCGTAGGTCCTTCGAAGCAGGTCTACGCGCTCTGTGCTTTGCGCCGAAGGGAATGATCAGCAGGTACAGAGAGCATGCCTTTCTGCCCTTCCAAGCCATGGAATTTCTCTTAGCCAAAAATGGATCCGTTCTAGTGAAAATGGAGTATGTCTTTTCTGGAGGTATAAACATTAATGGAAAGGAAAAATTCAAGATACTATTTAAGCTCTTCTTTCTATAACTCTAGACATCAGAGGATATTAATTTCTGAGTAGAAAAAGGGAAACTTAGAGTTTCAAATTATTTGATAGTTAGAGAATAATCGTGCTATATAACTTCCACTTATTATTAATGGGTACCATAATGTCAGAGAAAACTGCGCATGTATTATATATGTGCATGACATTTCATTACGATCTTATGTTTGTGTTTTTGCCTCTAAAATGAGCAAAGACAATCCAACAAATAGTCAAAAACAATTGTAACTATTGTAACAATTGCAGTAGTAACAATTGCAATAGTCAAAAACAACCCAACAAATGCTGGGGGAAAGACTTCTACATGCCGTCTAAAAGGCATTTTTCTAAAAATCTAAGTTGCTTAATTTCTTATTCTTACCTTCCTAATACGAGAAGATCACCTTGGAATTTCTGTGTTAACCTAATATTACATTCCACTGAAAATCAAATTATTTTACTCTGGTATCACAGGTGTCTAGAGAGGTCTTTTATCTTAATGTATATTTCCTGCTAATACAAATGGAGCTGCCTATGTGTGTTGAAGATCAGGGACCCAGGAGAGTAGAATTACGAGGCGCAGAACATTAAAATGTTATGAGATTTGGATAGGAGTCAGTTCATCATCAGTAGTCAATTAGTCCCAAATTTCATTAGTCATCTACAAGGCAAAGTGTTCCTGTTTCAAATATAAACTTAATTTCGGTCTCCATTTAACACTTAAAGCATGAAGGTTATGGAGTGAATTATGGGCGTCTTGAAACGATAATTTGGATCGCAGAAGACACAAGTCAGATACACTAAAACTCCAGAGGGATCTGAATTTCGGTGGGGGGGTGTGCTGTTGGCATGTTATTATATTAAATATACCTCAAGAGGGCCATTGGCTGGGAATCTAGGTTCTTGTTTTGGTTGCCATGGTATTTATTGATCTGAACTATGACACAGATCCGCTCCAATTCCAGAATGCCCCTGCAATATGACATCTGTCCACTCTGTACCCAGAATGCGTTTCCACTTTCCGGAGCCCTAACCTCTGAAGATACAACCCGGCAAATTCAGGTGTTAATCTCATCCACAGTTTGAAGATAGGTTTCTCAGAAATGTCAGGGTTATTATTATTTTTTTAATTAAAAATCAATTCATTAGCATCTTGGTGGTTCAGAGATTTCTATTTCCATACGAACAAAGCACCTTCGTTACCTGATCAGTTTAAGCCGAGAAGTTCATTTGCTTCCAACACAGCACCCTACTCGAGTGAAACAGCAGTTTGCAGCTGCAGTTATAGCCCATCTGCTGCGTGAGCATCAAACACGTCCCCAGACGCAGACACACCTTTCTGTATCCGGGGTACGCACCGCCCATCATCCGTTCGGAGACATTCAAAAGATTTGTTTACATGACCATCTGTGTGCTGGCTATCTTGATCTTGAAACTCATCCAGAGAGACCCCGAGAGTTACATTTTTTACGGACAGGAAACAGAGAGAAATGCTGGAGGCTCAGTGGCTGCTGGGAGGGTTCCACTCCGAAGGGAAGGTGTGTGAGTGACGAACCTCGGGCGGAGCCTGCTCTCGGGCCTGGAGGCTTGCCCCAGCTACACTGAATTTCTAAAACAGGAACGCATTGTCCCTGACTCCGGGAGCTGGGATACGTGTGTTTCCAAAGAGCTCTGTCTGGAGGAGACTGGCCTAGATGCACCTGATGCCAGTGAAAGGATCCCCTGCAAGCCCAGCTGGCAGCAAATGCTCGGGAGGCAGCATTATTCTGAGCTGTCGGCGGTTGTAGTTCCGTGGAGGTGTGAGCAGCTGATCAGACACTCAGGGATCGTATCGAACAGGTGTGCCTGTTGGTTTGGAGAGCAGACTGTGGCTTAGAAGTTCCTAGGAGGTGTGGGGGCTTGCTAGGGGCACATACATTAGTTTGCTTTGGTATAATTATGGGAAAGCAAACGGTGACTAATCTGAAGTGCCGTTGTACTGGGTACCCTCCCTCCTCCTTTTGAATATAACCCACACCCTGGAAGTGAATCTCCCCTTTAGATTGGAGGGCACGCACGTGCACACACAGTGCGCACTTATTTCTCTGCTGTCGAGATTGGTTGAGAAGGACCTGATTCATAGACAGGTAGATATGTCACTATTACTCTGAGCATGTTTTTTCGAATAAGAAATAAAATCCAGTATTTATTCCCAAAGCACTTTACACTCTCCCCTTGGCTCTGGGTCCCCCAGTGGATGCTAACGTTTTCCCCTTTGGTGCCTGGGTACCTGAGGATCTGTCAGTACCTGCAAACTGACCTGGGCAGGTTTGGCCTGGAACCTCACCTGCGTGATCACTGCTCCTTGGCTTGGGGAAGTGTGTGGGTGGGGTTTCACGTGAGTGGGTGAGAGACCAGCCTGGAGTAGAGGGCGCCATGGTGGGTCCAGGACCAGGGAGTGATGGAGTGCTCACCACCGCCCCACTGGAGAGAGAAGGTCAATTCTGGTGTGAGGCTCAGCCAGGCTGCCTTTGCTACTGAGCACGGAAGGTTGGGATGGAAGGCAAGAAGAGGGCATGCAATTTTGAGAAAGGCTACAGAAGGCTCATGCCGTGCATCTGTCTAAAGCACTGACCTGACTTGGTTCTGCTTCCGGAGGGAGCCCGCAGCCTGCAATGCAGGCCCGTGGCTTTTCCACGGGCTGTGTGCAGGCATCTGGGAGCCTGGGGTTTGTGCGCCTCTGCCCCACACGGAGCATCTACGGTGCCAGTTCTGCAGCAGCTGCAGTAGGAGTCTAGGTGGGAACTTGCTGTCTTAAGCTAAGCCTCTTGGAAAAGAGAAACAGAGTGTAGAATGTTGAGAGGCAACGTGTATCGGAAACGTGGTGTATAAAATGTTCACAGCTGCACCTGGCTGTGGGAAAAGTACCTCCCTACAGAGATCGGTCTTTAGGGTGGGGGGGGCACCATTCCCAGGCCAGGGAGCTCGACCCCCGCTCCTGCTGTGGTAATGAAGCTGTGAGCCTCAGGAAGCCCAGGACTCACCCTTGCTGGTGTATGGTGGGCACTGCTGTGAATACTGCAGATGCGTGAGGCTTTTGAGGCAAAAAGTCATAGAACCCCAGTCTCCATCTGGGTCTCTTGGCCTTTCTCTCCTTTTTCCATATTTGAAGCAACTGGAAAAAAAGTCAAAACAACAGTGGATGAGATACTAATGCAACTTTCAAATATTACTAGTGGGATATGTCTCTTGTGCCTTTGGCCCAGGACACGCTAAAGCATCTGTATTCCAGAAGGGAGCTACGGGTACCCCAGTTACCTGGGTTGCTTCTGGCTCTTGGTGCAGGCGGGGAAAACATAAGATTGCACTTGCTAATTAAAGCCAGACCTTTAAACCATCAGGGTCTCCACACAAATCTGGTCACATTGTTCAAGAGAGAGGATTCTGTGTGGGGTCAGTTCAGGACTCCGTGCTGACAAGCACTTCATTACCCTCAGTGTCAGCTGTAAGAGGGAGTTCTTTCTTCGCCGTTTCGGTTGAACATTCTAATAGCTTCAGCGTGCAAGGCATACCTTGCATAAACACAGTGTCAGTAGGAGTGGAGATTTGTACCTGCTCCTCCTTATAATTCTTCGAATCTGTATACATTGTATAATTGAAAATGCTCGAGCATGTGACCTTTTGTTTGATTCCATCACAGACTTGGAGGGTGAGTGGGGAGGCCGTGCCAAGCAAAATTTCTCAGGAAATCAGGTGATTTGCCCCAGGGCACATCAATCAGAGGTGGAAGGCTTTGGTCATCTGGCCTGCGGTCCAATCAAACCGGGTTGGCTTTGCTTACGGTCTCTCTGGGGCCCCCTCTTCTCTGGGATCTTGGTTGTAAACCGGCAACTGGGGTGGGCTGTGGTCGGAGCCCACCCACCAGAAGGATGCTAACAGGCTTACATCTTGGCCAAGTGAAAACATAGTCTGAACAGCACCATAAGCTCATCGGTTTTGTTAACTTAGCCTTTGGCAAGGATGCGTGATCTCAGAGTTATTACAGGGAGAGCCATGCTAGTTTTTAAAACTAAAACAGTAAAGCAATATGTTAATCTGTGGGCATATCCATATTTTCCCTTCCTTCCTTCCTTCCTTCCTTTTTTCTTTTTGAGATTAAACCCTGGATAACTTTAGACTAACTGAAGATAGAATTTTGTTCCCTGTCACATGGAGAAGGCCCATATGCTTTAGCGCAAAACTGAAATTATAAATTATGCTAGAAACGTGTCATTTAAGATTTGTTAAGCCCGGGAAGTAGGTTTGTCAGGAAAATGACAATCTAACCCTTAGGAATCCTGTCCCCAGTCAGGAGATTTGGGACCTTTTATATTCTGCTCATCAATTGTTAGTATGGAAACAATATTTTTCAAGGGCTTGCAAACCTTTGACCTTTTGTAAGTAGGTGAAACACTCCATTTTATTTGTAGAATTAATTTGCACAGTGATCGGCTTTCAGAAGAGAGAAGTGACTTGCATTTCAGCCTGGCCTGCGTGCGTTCCTATCAGTGGGCTCCTCTGTGGCTACAGAGGCCCGTGCACCCGCCAGAGCTTTGGGGAAGGATGTCCCTGGTCCACAGAGTGAGCCTGAGTGTCTTCGGGAACTGGACTCCCTTCCTAGGTGGGGCCTGCTCTCCTGCCAGAGTCGCACGGAGCAAAAGGAGCCTCGGGTCCCGTGACTGTCTCTGGGGCATCCTTCCGGCCGCCACGGGACTTGCTTCAGACCCGAGGGCAGAAATCTCCCCGAATCTCACAGGAAAGCTCTCGGCCAATGATTCTAGAGCAGAGGGCTGGGGGAGAGCCGGGGGCCTGGCGTGAGCTCACGTGAGTTCCACTGCGCACTCCAGACCCGCGTCTCCCAGCATCCTCCGTCGGGAACCCACTGGAGTCTCCCATTGGCGTTAATTAGCTGTGAAGATTTGGCTTTGTTTGGACTATGCAATCAGTAAGAGGTGCTGTTTCACTCCAAGTGCGATTTTTGTTTTCTCTGAAGCGGGCTTCTCCTTGTTTTCAGGGAGGGACCAGTTGTCATTACAGTTTTCAAGCTGAGAACTGACGGGCCCTGAATCCTCTTTAAAATGTTTTTATTAAACAGCGGTTGGCGCACAGCGCGGTGTTCATTGCAGGCGTAGGACACAGGGATTCGCCATTTGTTTACCTTGTGATGTGACTCCTGCGGTGAGCCCGGTGGCCGCCTGTCACTGTGCAGAGTTGTCGCGGCACCACCGCCCGTGTCCCTGCACTGCCCACTGCCTCAAGATGCGACGGTGGGTGGTTCTGGTCCTGTGCTCAGACCTCGTCTAGCGGACTGTTGGCCTCACTGTGGCTTTGCTACAGTGGCAGGTGCCACCCCCACGCCCCTTTTCGGGGAGTCAGGAGAGCAAACAAGTGCCTCGGGCCGGCACGCATCAGAGTTTGTCTGGAGACTGGAGCAGTTCCGCTCAGCCGCGTGCTCTGGAAGACAGGAGCCCGAGAGACTCACGCCGCGTTGTCCGACGGCCGCCTCCTCCCCTGGTCTGCCCTCTAACCCCAGCCCTCGACGCAGTGTTATCAGGCCAGACACGGGCCTGGGCCCTCCACGGGCACCCCTGCCCATGTCGCCTGTGGTGAGGACAGCCTGTGATGGGTGCCACACCCCAACCTCTTTTTCCAAAGCAAACACGTATCCTTTCTTTCCCAATGCACTATTTTTCCCCCCCAGTACGTTCTAAACTACATCCTGGTTGAAGCACAGCAGATAGATAATTGGAAACTTCTTGGTATGAAAATTAATTTAAATTTAAATTTTTCTGACTAAGGGGCATAAAACTTCCCTGCCCTTCCTGGTTTTCTGTACTTTCTAATGGACTTGGCGAGTATGTCCGGGTCGCTTTGAGTACTGGTCGTAATTGCGTGTGATTGCCGGCTTTGGGTCATCCTTTGCAGGGGGTTAAAGGTGGCTACCGAGTCTTTGGCTGCTGGGGGTTCAGAGTCCCCTCCAGCATTGTTGGGGCAGCCTGTGACAGGCACCTCAGACTGACAGCACGATGCAGAGCAGAACCACATGACTTTCTGGGTCCAGACCTTGAGAAATTGGCAGCTTCCCGTTTTTCTCTCTGGGAGTACTTGTGGTGGGAGAAGACAGTTGTCACGTAAGAAGCCTGACTACCTTGCAGCCACTGTGTTCAGAGGAAGCCCGAGCCGGCCACCTGGAGCAGCGGCTGGAGAGGTGCCCGGCCAGCCAACCACCGTGCTGCCTACCCCAGCCCGGCTGGCTGGCAGGTGGGAGAAGGACCCCCAGGTGACGCCAGCCCCGGAGCCATCTGGCTGCCACCGCGTGGAAGACTCCAGCAAAGGGTGCCCGGCTGAGCCCACCCACCTACAGACCTGGAGGGGAGAAGATTCCGTTCTTGCGTTTAAGCTGCTGAATGTCGGGATGAGCCGTTCCACGGCAGTGGTTAACTGGGCTAACCGACACCTCTCACCCTGCTAACACAGGCGGGTCCCCCGCCTCTCACTCCACTTCAGCACGTCCTCAGTGGTTTCCCTCTCCTTTGCTGGTGAGAATACAGTCTCTTCGGGAAATAGACCTTGAGGGCCTTCATAGCCAGAAAAGAGATGTTGCAAGAACAGTACGGACTCCAGCTTTGCTTTGCTCATTCATTCCATCAAGAAGTATCTGCTGAGCACCCAACAGGGGCCAGAGGTCATAGTCTTAGAGCTGGTGGTGGAATGTTTTCAAAGAGTGAGGCTGGCTGGGTGGAGTCGGCAGTCCTCGGTGGCGGTGGCGAGTGTATCAGTCGTGGTCCTGGCGGGACACAGAGGCACAGGCCACCTGAGGACTTCGAGGGGAGTCAGCCACACGAGGGACTGTTTGTGAAGGTGTGTGCAGGGCTTAGGGACGCCTGCAGAGGACGGTACAGCGTCTCAGACCAGCCGAGGCAGGGCTGGAGAGAGGTACCAGAACACAGAGCAGGTGCGGTGCAGGGGGGTGGGGGTGGGGCGGCCCGACAGGAGCTGTGTTCTTCTGTTGAAAGACATACCTGAGCTTTGGGCAAGTTTGCCGACTTTCAGGATGGCTAGATTTAGCAAATCAAAATACAGGATGCCCAGTTCAATTTCAGCATCAGATAAGCAAAAACCAATTTTTTTTATAGTATAATTTTTTTTCCATGAACTATTTGGAGCGTACTTTTACTACACATTTGTTTTTCTTTTTTTTTCAACCTGAAATTCACATTTAATGGAACAGTCTGTATTTTATCTGGCAACCGGAGTGGAAAAGAAAGCAAGGGAATAAATAGGCAGCTCTCTTTCCTGGTGTCTTCTGATTGCTCCTAGTGCCACCCATGGGACAAACCCAAGCGAAGCTACAGCCCCATGGTGCGTGAGAGCAGAAAACGGTGGACAGCGGCTTGGGAGGGGCAGAGATGAAGGTTGCCCCAGTTTTTGTCCCGGGGCCCGGGGGCCAGGTCACCCTGGACCGCTCTCCGTCTTCCGTAATTAAAAAATGTAGCCTCTTGCACTGTCAGGGACTGCAGCTTTAGAAAGTCAACGTAGGAATGACTTTTGTGAACAGATTCTGGACTGGTTTCAGAAAAAGAAAGGAGAAAGAACAAAGCAGCCCATCAATACCACACTTTAATTTTAACCGTGTAGTATTGTCGGTCGGCTTAATATTTCTAGAGAAAGGAAAACTGTCAGAGCTATTTCTGAAAGATGACGTGGTTGACATTCTTCGAGCAATTAGTGGGTCCCCGTGAAGGTTAATGTGTGCGTGAGGTGCCTGCAAGCCCCCCGCCCCCTGCAGGGGCATTCTGGGAGAAAAGGGAAGGGGCCAGAGACAGGGTGGGGGCACTTCATAGGGACGTAGCCAGGGTGGGGCGGGGTGGGGACAGAGCTGGACACAGTCTGAAGGGAAACCTTGCTGGAGCCCAAGCCAGCCAGGAATGGATAGGGGAGCCGAGCAGACACGGGTCCCCTGAAAAGCAGGTTTGTCAGAGCAGGAGGGGGGTGACAGCAGCTTCCAGCGGTCTGGGGTTTGGGGCCTCCAGGGACCGAACGGGGGTGAGGCATGTGGTCATACACCCCGCGGTGAGCTGGAGCTGGAAGCGGCCCATGGCTGGCTGCCCTGGGCACAGGAAAGGTGGGTGACCCCGGCTCCTCTGGGGAGCCAGTGGCTGCCTGGTCCTGACCTTCGGGGCTGATCGGGAATGGATGCAGCTCGGAGCTGTCGCCAGCCAGCGGTCTGGGTAGGAGGGGTAGAAGGTGCTGCCCTGGGCCTGCACTCCCCTGGAGAGGCAGTGGGGACCAGGTCTGCGGTCTCCTAGGCCCCTCTCGGAGTCCCCAGTTTCAGGACCTGGAGTTAGACTGCAGACTGGTGACTGCACCATCCGCTGCTTAGCACTGGGAGCAACGAGCATCTCTTCGTCCCAGCGGAGGTGTAGCTGGGCCCCACCCCTCAGCCCCGCCTTCCCCACGGAGCCGGGGGACATTGCTTTTTCTCGGGTGCTCAGAGAGGATGCCCCCTAAAGAAATGGGGCTTCCGGCCCCTTTAATGTAAGCCATACTTTGAACGTTCAAGGGGAAGAAGGAGAATTACTATTGTTGGATCACCGAGTTTAAAGGAGAACTATTTATACACTTTGCTGTCTCCAGCATTCATGAGAAGCATTTATGATTACTGTTTATTTTAAAGATTTTATTTATTTATTTCCAGAGAGAGGGGGAGGGAGGGAGAAAGAGAGGGAGAGAAACATCAATGTGTGGTTGCCTCTTGGGTGCCCCCAACTGGGGACCTGGCCCACAACCCAGGCATGTGCCCTGACTGGGACTCGAACCAGCAACCCTTTGTTTTGTAGGCTGGCACCCAATCCATTGAGCCACGCCAGCCAGGGCTTGTTTTTTTCTTTTTACAGAAATTGCCGCTTGTCATGAGTGAGAAGGTTAATAACTTCCACAATTCTAGATTTGATTTACTAAGACATTTAAAAGTTATATTCCCCTTGAAGGTTACACACCTCCTTGCCCGCCCAAGAGAACTGAGCAGTAGGTGCTTCCTGTCCACCCCCTGGGAGTCCTTCGGGTTCCGGCCACGGTCGTCCTGTTCCAGCTGCCGCGTCCCTTTTTCCTGTTGGGGTCTGGAGTCGAGTGACCGTTGATCAGCTGACATCTGTAATGATTCCGCAGACCCCGGTCGGGGCAGGGGCGGGCGCTGGGAATACAGCGACGTGGCCACCTGCACAATGTTTGCAGGAACACGCCAGTCATTTGTGATCATTCGAAATGGAAGCCTGCGTCTGTTTCTGTGCTTGGCAAGTGGTGCCTTCGGTTTTTTTAAAGCATGCCGTCCCTCTACCGTTCTGCCGTCCCAGCCCCTGACGGTAACCAAACACTGCACGGCACTCTGCGTTGGTTTAGAGAACACAGTCTCCTTGGGCGTCAGAGAGATGCTTTTGCAGAGAGATGCTTTCCTGGTGAGGCACCGATGTTCCCACCCCAGCCTCCTCCTGTCACTGTGGCTCAGGAACCCAGGAGCGCCAGGCCCTGCCTTGGTACCTACCGCACAACTCACGGCCCGTGTGCAGAATCCATAGTGGTGCTGATCCCAAGACTATGTATTCTGTGCCTCCGACCTTCCTTAGACTTAGGGTCTCGGCGTTTTAAAGCCAACGGCGGTCTGAATGACTGTGCGCTCACCGAAACTCTATTTCCCACCGGCCCATAAAGAAAGCACTTTCACCGTGTGCTTTGACAATGGCTGGGTCATCAGAAACAGCCCACAAAGATGCCCGTGGCACATGTCACAGTGCCTTTCCTGGCCACGAATATGCCCAGAATGTGTCTCCCGGTTAGTCGTCCTCAATAATCGTTTCCTAGGCATTTCAGGAGAAAATCGAGAACCATTTAGCATCCAGTTTTTGCTACGTGTATCCATGGATTAGCTGTCAGCACGCCCCCCACCTCCTCTCCAGCCTCATTGGGCGTCGTGGTCGATTGCTCTTAGGATCTTTATTGTGAGGCCGTTCCCCTGACGGCGGGGCCTCTGAGCCTGCCTGGCTGCTCAGGCAGGGAGCCACCTCCGGTTCTGGTTGCTGCAGAGGGTGGGGACGGGAGAGTCCCCAGAGTTCTGCCTCCCTGCCCTCCTCTGATTGGGCCACTCGCCAGTGGCCAACCCCGGGAGGAACCGCCTCATCTCTCTGGGTCCCGGTTTCTCCTCGTGGGATGGTGTTGTCTTTAGGCACTTACCTGATTCCGACATGTTATGATTCTGTGTCTAGCCGTGTCTTGGGACACCGTAAGATGCTGGATTTCTTTCGGGTGTATTTTCTGGCAACACTGGGGAAATAGGACCTGAATCCAAAGGAGAAATCCGATGCTGATTCTGGTGGAGGCGGTAGAGGGGAAAGAAGGAGGTACAATGGACAGAATCTGAAGCAGATTGTCACGGGCTGTGAACCCGTGATAACAACGAGTATAAGTATTTCAGCAAAATGGGGGGAAATGAGGACATTCGGCCGTTTGTCTGGACAAGCTGCAGTTCAGTAACATGCATTCAATTTGGCAATAAGGCCGCCCAGCTGGGACTGCCCTCCGGGCAAGGACAGGTGTAGATTCTGGCTCACTCACTACGAGAACAAGAGGGAGTGGGGAGGGGGGCTCCCCGGGGCCGAACTGGACACACCTGAGCACATAACGAGGCTGTGGCCAGCCCACCCGGTACCTCCGAGACTGAGGTGCCTGCAGTTTTCCAGCCAGAAGGCATTCCAGCTTCCTTTGGAATCTTTATAACCATTTCACATGTGGGGCTGGTCAATGCCACCTGGTGTCACACACTACTGGAACTGTTCGTGTTTCTGCCCTCTCCTCCAGTCACATGGCAATTGCATATTGAGCTACAGCTACTTCTTGAAACGTCCCACTTGCATTTTCTAAGAATCCAGGACATAGATACCTTAAATTATGGCAATGTGCGGAGGCGTGGAACTATAATTTTGAAATTATGAGCCAGATTCATTCGTGCAAAGCTAGAACTGGGTCCTGGAAAGACATTGTGAGCTACCTGCAGATAAAATGTTCAGCCTTCATCGGTTCACACATCTCAAAGTGGAACAAAACCATAAAATCCCGGCCATGTCATACACGGGCTGGAGGGAGCCTCTCGGTCGCCCTGGCCATGCACAGCTGGCAGGAGGTAACCCCTGGCGCATGCTCCTTCGGTTCAGCGGAAAACGGCTGAGCAGAAGGTCAGATGCTTCTGGTCTCTAATGGATGATGCAGGACCCACTCCCCAGCGTGCTACCTGCCCCGGTTTCCCCCCGCGGCTTCTTGGCGTCAGCCTCTACTAATGCTCCCTCGAGCTATAGCCATCAGCACTGCATATTTCTATCATGGCTTAGATTTTGATCTAGACAGAGATACTTCTACAACCTCTACTGATAAAATGCTTTCAAGGGATGGCATGACAATGCTGCTGTTTTGAAGAGTTATGTTTTTCAAAAGCCTATTTCAAAACGGCATGATTTAGGATCACATTGCCTGATCCTGGTCGTTACTCTGGTTTGGGAATTCTTGGAATAAAATACCCTGCTTTGTTTGTGGTCTGTAAGGACTTCTGGGTGGGCCGGCTCTGCTGGGCTGTACAAAGGGCAGGTGCCTGGCTGTCCGGACGCAATGTGGAGTCAGAGACCCAGGTTCGGCAGTGGCGATGGCTCTCGGGCCAGGCACAGCCCATGTCTGAATTCTTCTGAGCTTCACAACGTTCCTACTTCCTCGGAAAGCACTTCTTACTCCATTTCCCCTTGGAATCAGTCATCAGAATATTATTCTTGAATAATGCAAGAACTAGAACGAAACTCTACTGTTAGCTGGACCTGGGAACCTGGGTTACTCCATGTGGTTCAGCTGCCTCGCTCAGATCTGCATAACTTTATTCCTTTCGTGGGGACTCGATTTGATTCTCTCTTTACAAATATGTGAACCCGCCCTCCTGGTAAGAATAATGACAAAGCCCAAAGCTTAAAATGACTCACCCCTAAAAAGCTATTCCCAACAAATCAGTAAGTACTTGGCCATAAGCTCTTAAAATAGTGCCAGTAAAAAGCAACAGCAACAACAACAACAACAAAACAAACAGAAGTGATGTGTCTTCGCTGCAGACACACGGAAAGGGGTGTGTGAGCCGAGGCTGTGGGCTGTGGGGTGAGGAGATTGGGGTGGGGGGGGCACGTCTTCATCTCCACAAAAATACAGGTGGGCCCACAGAGGTGCCCACCTCTGTGCAGAGCCCACCCCTGTCCTCAGGGCATTCCGACACGGACCCTTGGCCACGTTCAAAAAGACTGAAATACATTTTAAAATAGGGAAGGCAGGGACGTCTGTGGTCTTGTCTATTTCTGCTCCTTTCTCTCGTCGCACGTGAAAAGGGTAGAGAGTGAAGTGAGGCCCAGGACGCGTGACTGGATGGGGACCCCAGGTTGGTGGCAGCCTGGGGTTTGAGGCTTTGAGCCGGAATGGGCGTGTATCAGCCTGGCGGCCACTGGAGCCGGCACGGATGTGGCTGCAGCTCTGTGGTACAGACCTCTTTCAAGGAGCCACTCAGAGCTGTGCACCCAAACTCGTGTTCTACACACAAGGGCCGCCTCTGCCCAATAGTGGTGTGCATCTAAGAAAGCTCGTCACCTCTGAAAACCCTCAAAGGGAAACACCTGTTAGCCTGGACGGGAGGCGCAGGGCCGAGGAGCCAGACGGGAATGTGTCTGGGAGATAGCGCAGCCCCTGGGCTTGGCTGAGGGTGGGGGTCCAGGGAGAATGCAGACCCGCCTGCCGGGGCTGAAGGCCCGATGCCGGCACACCGCTGGAGACAGCACCTTCCCTCGGGCAGCATGCAGACAGCAAAGGGAGCAGAGCCCACAGTCCCAGAGCTGAGAAACGGTGTCGGTCCCCCTCTCTTTCCTGCACGCAAGTGATAACTTTTCAGTCCACACTGCTGTCTGCGGTCCCTGTCGGTCACAGAGCTGGACCGATCATTCCACGAAAACCCAGGTCTCATCTGGCTTTTAGTCTCACCAGCTTTCCTCCTCCTTCCGCGCTGAGTCCTGGAATGCCTTCCGTTGCCTTAGCTCCTTCCTTTCCCCTTGGGTCGAAGTCTCAAAGTGATGTGTTGAGGTGAGTTAGAAACTCAAAGAAGGATTTCATGTTAATTAGGTGAACTAATGCCCCTTTGAGGCAACTGGAAGGTGTCCTGTTATTGTGATTGCATTTGAACTTATTTCTATTTAAAAACTGAGGGATTTTATAAAACTCTCGGCGGTGGTGAAATGTGCAGCGTTTAATTCTTTAAAACTGGTATTTCAACGTTTAGAAGCTGGGGCAAAAGTGAGTCTGAGAGGTTTGCACCCTCTGCAATAGTAAAAGCAGGGGATACAAAAGGAGGAAGAAAAGTCATGCTACTCCAAAGCTTTCAAGGGAAGAAAGAAGTGGACCTGGAGCAGAGCGAGAGGTGCGCTCCCACCCGCTCAGGGTCACACCAACTAGGAGCCACCCCTCGCTCATGTTTGCTTCTAGATGTTCGAGCACTCGACAGGTTTTCCGCTTTCACAAGCCAGAAGGGGCAGGTATGGAGGGAGGAGCCGATGCCTTACGAGGGGAGAAAGGGTACCGCCAGTTAGGGAAGCCTGAGAGTGACAGTTGGCAAAGGTTACCAGGCACACAGGGAATGTTTTTGCAAAAAACACTGAGATTTTAAAAACCAAGTGCTATAAAGAAAAGGCCACCCACATCAGGAACTGGACAGACGTACATATCAGAAGAAAAGGCATATAGTTGTGAACCTAAAAATAAAAGGACTTTCAAAGTGAGAGGCAACAAGCATTTTCTGAGATCAAAGAAACGCCGTCTGGGAGGCCGTGACTCGGGCGGAAGCCCGAGCCGTGTTCCCAGGACCACACAAAAGCCAGGGGCGGGGGGGGGCGGTACTTACGAAAACAGGAAGGGAATGACTGCACCCACAGAAGGGAGGCATTGCTATTGGTGCAGATGGCTCCCACAGCGGTGCTAACCCTAAATAACGTTTTCGATTTTCTGCTCAGTAGACATCAGCCCTCCAGTCATCCGATCTGCTTTCCTGTTAACTTTGCAAACAGTTCTTTGGGGCACAGTGCTGCTGCAGGCCCAGTGGAAGGTTACTGTGCCCTGTTCTAACATTTCAAAGGCTTGAGGCACCAGGTGTGTGGGGCAGTTCCTCTGGGAGGGCAGTTCCAGGGCTGTTTTAAAGCAGCACCATTTATTTATTTATTTATTTATTTATTTACTTATTTATTTTCATAGTTAAGGGAGGAAAATGAAGCCATACCATGCACCTGTGCACAGGGGCATAGAATTTAATCTTTGTTATCAGCTTGAAATGCAATGTTTTCAAATGAATTATCTACTTATATGTGTGAGCAGATGAGGTTCATCTATAAGAAGCAAAAATCCTAAAATAACAACTTGTTAAGCAATAACGTTTATTTCCCTTTCATGTAAAAGGAATCTGGAGGCAGGTAGTTGAGGGAGGTCAGGGTAGTTTCAAGGAGCATGAAGCAACTGTATTCGTGTTTTTCCATCTTCGGCGTAAGACTTCCAGCTCGGGGTCCAATATGGCTGCCTGAGCACCAGCCGTTCATGACACCTGCATTTCAGCCAGCAGGAAGCAGGTAGAAACAAGAAAAAAAGGCAAAGGGTATCTGTTAGCTTTCTTTTAAGGAGATTTCTTCCTTTCTACCCACATTATATTGACCAGAGCTTAGTTGTGTGCCACAAACAACAATAAGAAGGCTGGAAGTTTTGTTCTTGGTAACCATGTGCTCAGTCCCAAATCGGGGGTTTGGTAACTAAAGCAGAAAAGGAGGGACATGGGGGCGGTGAGCAGACGCAGCCACAGCGCATTGCTGCTCTTGGGGTCTCGCGAGCTCCTGTGTGCCCGGCCGGCTTGCCCGGAGGGCTGGTCTGCGATGTGAGAGGGTCCGTTTGTCCCCTCTCCCCATTCAGCGTGATGTCGTTTTCTCAGTCAGAGTTGCGAAGGGCGAACGGTGGCTTTTTTGAGTGGTTTGTTGCTAGGGAAGTTAGCTGCTGGTTTTTGAGGAGGAATTTCCATTCTTCCTGTGTGGTCAGAAGAGGAAGGGAACGTTTGATACGTTATTCTCACCTGGAGAGGGGTCTCATGTACCGACTTTCATTCAAGTTATTCTCCAGTAAGCACTGCCTGCAAGCGGATCCCTGAAGGCATGGGGTCGTGCCTTTCCTTACGTGTTATAGCTTCCCCATCTGCCATCCGCCCCTGTGGAAGGCTGATGTGCCTGAAGGAGATGGTGGTGCCAGCTACGGAACCCACTTGGCTCCATAGACAGGGGTTTCCAGGCTATCAGCACCTCACAGAATTTCTAGAAGGCAGAGAACCCAGCCTGGGCCATGCACAGCCATGGATGGGACACATGGGAAGCACCCCACCACCCCTCAGGTCATTCTGGCAGAAGTCACTGCTGCTGGCACTCGCCGATAGGCACGAGGCATCAGGCACAAGTCAGTAGATATCTCTGCAGCCGCCGCAGGGAAACCCAGCACCTCTTGCCTATGAGCTGGTGGGTCCTTCCTGTCCTTGGCCACCATCCATGGGCTCACATCTGCCTTTTTATGATCCTGCCTCGGTCCCTAAGCTTCAGAGGCTGAATTCTGCTCTCAGGACATCTGGGAATGAATGTTCTCCAGGCTCTCAGCCCCTGAGCTGGAGGAGGAGCTGGAAGGAGAGAGTGTGGGGCGAGCCAGTCTGCATGCCACCATCTGGGGAAGTAACCTTGCCCTTGTACTTGCCGTCTACACACGACAACGGGGCTGGTGCACTTCCTCCCCACGCCCCTCTGGACGCCCCGAGAGAGAAACAAACCTAGATGCATCCTCATCCCTGTTGCAAGCACGGGAGAAGGACTTGAACCCCGGAAAGGCGCATCTGACCACACTCCAGCATCGGACCTTGAATTCGAGCCTTCCTCAGCACCCCCGTTTCTATCACCCCTCGTCTGCCTCGAAAATGTAGGCACTGTGACTCGTGTTATGTGCTGAATTGTGTCCCCCCGAAAATGTGGGCGTTGAAGCCTTGATCGTGTAGTGTTTCAGAACGGGACTCCTTTTGGAGAGAGTGTCTTTGCAAATGTGATTCCATGAAAATGAGGCTGTTAGGGTGGGTTCAAGTTTAATGTGACTAGGTCCTCATGAGGAGAGGAGGTTAGGATGCAGACACACACAGAGCAGTGACCATGTGAGGACACAGAGAGGGACAGCCGTCTAGGCGTCAGGGCGAGAGGCCTGTCGGAAAGAACCACCCCTGCAGATCTTGGGCTTCCAGCCCCCAGAGCTGCGGGGAGGTGCATTTCTGTCGTCGGAGCTGCCTGGCCTGCGGTACATTGTTACAGCAGCTTGCACGGACGAGTACAACTGGGAACCGGTTTTGTTTTTCTGATGGAAAAATTCCGGGCTGGTGCTCAGGCAGCCACGTTGGACTGTGCTCTGGGAGTCTCACCCCGGGGGTGGGAACGCCGTCCAGGTGGCCATTGTCTTTTTCGTTCTCTTAATGAACTTGGGGAAAAGTCTGGTCTTCGCCGTGCTCATTCTTGGCCGTGGATTCATTTGATGACCTCAATGCGACAGCTGGGGAGCCATTTTGTAAAAGCCAGGGGCGCGTAGGCAGTGACAAGAGGAATGGAGCGATCCGGAGCCGGAGACCCAGAGGAGCGGCGAGTAAGCTGTCGCCTTCAGCCGCACAAACCAAGCTCTGCATTAATCAAAGCCCAGGGTGAACGGAGGAGACTGGAGGTGGGGGTCGGAGTGCCTCTATTTTAGGGCAGAGGAGAAGTTCTCTCTCTCTCTCGGAAAAGGCTGTGAGCACCCAAGAAGGTGCGAACCTGGTAAATGGAAAGTTCGCAGAAATGGGAATTGCATTTTTTTTATTTGATGTGAGAGCACTTTAGGAGCAGAAAGCCCCCTTGCCGGCGGCCGCGAATGCCTGACCACGCTCGTTAATCTCTGCTGCTTAGCAAAGGCCTGGAAAATTGCAATTCTCCGCACCAGCAGCCCCCGTCTGATAAATCCCGAGCCGGCAGGCAGGAGCGAGATGTCACTCGGAGCTGGACCCGGGCCGCGTGCCGGACTCCCACCCTCCGCCCAGCCGGGGTGCGGGGGGGGGGGGCGGGGATGCTGGAACCCCGGAACAACTAGCAGAGATGCCGTGTCCTCCTTCATTTGCTGCTTCTTAAAAGAACGTGTTGTTTTTGTCTTTTACTGGCATTTTGTGAAACGGATGCTCTGTGCCAGCATCGCTAGGTACCAGGGCTGTAAATTCATTTTTATGATTTTTTTTTCTCTTGGGAAGGATTGGCCTTTTCTCTAACACTAGAGGCCTTGTTCTCCGAGTATGTTTTGATCCAATGAGAGGCTTAAGGGATAGACATTCCAATCCTAACTTGATTTTCTTACCGGTCTCTTGGCTTTCCTTGCCTCCAGGGCCGGGGCGGAGACTTTCTGAAGGAAGTCACACGGGCTCTCCCGGGCCGCAGGTGACCCTCGTGCTGAGAGCGCAGGCGCCCTGCTCAGAGGCCGGGAGGCAAGCACGGTGTTCATTCCCTTCTGTGTATCAAGAGCCACACCAGTGACAACTATTCATTCCTTCACAGTTAGTATTACACTTGGGAAGGAGGTAGGACAACCTGAGAACTTGGCATTCTAACGCCCCGTTTGCAAGGCATACACTTAAGTTAAATGACTGTTATTTCTTGACGGCGTGCGAACTTGTAGGTCCTTTTATAGTACGCTCTGTGCCGCACCTCCTAATCAGGCGACTCCCACTGAGGACAATTACATCCCAATTTACTGCTTAGGCACATATTTCTGATCGAAGGGTTAGACCTTAGGAGGTAATTTGTTTCCATAAAATAAACCTTAAAATATGGAGAGTTATAAATACATCAATGAAAGCTTTTACCACTCGTATGTGTGTGTGTGTGTGTGCGTGTGTGTGTGTACAAGCCCCTGTGTTCATGACTTATTGCCATAGGCAATGCCTTTACATCATCATAAACTCAGTAACATACACATCCGAGTTGATCAGCTTGGAGGTTAGTATGATATATTTTGGAATGATGTAAGTTTCAAACTTTTTAAAAATCATATCTTGGGCTGTTTGGGATCCATGAATATCTCTGTTTTGTCTTCAATGACTGTGTCTCTTTTTTTTTAAACATTTTATTTATTTAATTTTAGAGAAAGGGAGGGAGAAAGAGGAGAGAAACATCAGTGTGTGGTTGCCTCTCCTGCACCCCCCTACTGGGGACCTAACCTGGCCCACAACCCAGGCATGTGCCTTGACTGGGAATCGAACTGGCGACCCTTTGGTTCACAGTCCAGTGCTCAATCCACTGAGCCACACAAGCCAGGGTGGTGTCTGTTAATTTCTAGAGAATTTATGCTAGTTGCTTAGAGTCTGCCACTTAGATTGTGAATACATAAATCAAGAATAATTTTTTTTCAAAAAGTGAAGACTAAGTTTTCAAAAAGTGTTGCTTCTTGTCCACCAGGGGCTCCGGCACCCCTTCCTCCATGGGCAGGTGGGTCACGGCTGGCTCTGGGTAACGGTCTCTCCTCCTCACACGTCTCCTCCCCGAGTCTGTACCTGCCCGGCCTTAACGCGCACTCTGCAGCTTATCAGTCCACTTTCTTCTTGGAATTTCTGAAGTTCCATTACTCATTGGTTTGTGTACCATTTCATTTTCCATTTCCCCGGGGAGAGCAGGGGCCTGGGTTTGCTCTCTGCTCTCTCCCGACCCCTAGCCAAGCAGCAGGCCCCGAGCAGGCATTGCAGACCATCGGCCAAATGGTGGAACCGGGTGGCAGTTCTCCTGGAGCGCCCGGTGAGCGAGCAGATTTTGCAGACTGGCTGCCCGTGCCATGTGTCTGGACTTGGACGGCGTAAAAGATCGTGTTTCACCTTGAGCCACACTAACTGGTCCACAAGGAAGGCTGTCATCCTCTTGGCCTCTGTCTGAGGAACTGAGAGTAGCAGGATGCAGAACAAGACCTGAATCCCGAATTAGCCCTCGGCCGGCGTCCACCAGTGCAGTCCAGGGTGACCTGCCTGGCCCTCCGTGTACCTTTCCAAAATAGGGACAATGGACATTGCCTGCAGCTCTCATGAATGGTTGCAGAAGCCAGACAAGGCAAAGAATACAAACTACTTAGAAATCGGTCGCTCCCCAGTGTTAGGTTAGGCGCTATATTATACGTCCCCCGCCATGCACAGGCAGAAGCCCTGACCCTCAGTCCCTCAGAGTGGGGCTGTGTCTGGAGACAGGGCCTTTGGAGAGGCGAGTCGGTTCAAACCAGGTCATTAGGGTGAGTCCCGATCCAATCGGAGGGTGTCCTGGTAAGAAGACGAAAAGACACTAAGACCATGATATCACCACAAAGCAAGAAGACAGCTGCCTGCAAGCCAGAGGGGGAGGCTTCAGGAAAAACCAACCTTTCCCACGCGTTGACCTTGGACTTGCAGCCCCCAGGCTGTGGGAGGACGTCTGCTGGTTAAGCTCCCGGGCAGCGGTACTTTGCCGAGGAACACGGCTGCTCCGTGAGAACAGGCTGGCGGGTACAGGGCCGATGTGATTGATCACTACCACTCTGGCGCGAGACGCCGCGTTTCTCAGAATAGGGGCTCGCCAGCGGGATGCCAGCGTGGCACCCCGTTCCCGTTCGGTGGGGTTTCACGACCATGTCGGAGGCTCGTAATGCTCGTTTGGATTGTGTTCCGCTGGTAGGAGCTCCTTCCCTCCATGCCGATGGTCCTGTTTTATTACGTGAGCTGGGAAAGGGTCTGTGGAAGAACATCCACCGAAGTCCACGAGGGAGGGTGGATCGAGCGCTCAGTGCTGGTGGCTGTTCTTACAGCACCATCCTTAGGAGGGGCCGCCTGAACTTTCTCCTGTGACATAATAAAATACCGGACAGCAGGGCCCCTTCCTGGCTCAGTTTCTGCAACGAGAACAGCCGCATATTTCAGGGGAAGAGCTCCAGAAGCATCTGCGGTAAATCTGAACAGGACCGGCATCCTTCCTGGAGGGGAGGCCGTGGCAGAACCGGACCACGAGACGTCCTGAGACCCGGGGCCCTCCTTGCTCCACCGGCAGAGCCCTGGGCTGGGTGTCGCCTGTCGGATGCGGTGTCCGCCCAGGGAGAGCGGTCCGAGTGCGCGGGACCGCTCTGCAGCCGTGCGCTGTGTGCTGAGAGAGGGCCGGGGGAGAAGATAGATGGGGAAAGGGCGGGTGGGTGATGCCCGCTGCCCGGCCTGGTGGGTTCTCCGCCTCGGGTCCTCACACTGCCCCCTGTCTCTGAGAATGGACCTGGCGGAGTTTGGGTGAACCCTGGAGGGCTCAGTGCGGGTCCTGGCCCCTCAGGCACACGGGGCATTACGGTTATGCGGCTCTTCTCAGCCCTGAGCTCTGTAGACAGGAAGTCGCGTCTCCGCTTTCTCCAGGGGCGGGCGGGGGGGCGGGGGTCTGATCGCTGTCTGTTCACTTTAACCCACTAGTTGGTATGAGGACTCTCTGGACCATTATCCTGGTCGGCTTCAGAATTTCTTCAAGGAGGACACACACAGAAATGAAGAAATCCCAGACCCCGAGACAGAAACAAGCAATGACGGTGGAAGACCGGGCAGCGTACAGAGCGTTCCGGTGAAATGCTGCCTGTTTGCTCAGACCGACAAAGAGCCACCTCCCCCCCCCCCCCCCCCCCCCCCCCTCCCGCCGGGGGCAGGGTGCCCATGCGGTCTGCCCACTGCAGGCAGCGGGACCCTAGATCATAACGTCAGGCGGCGCCCCCGCAGGCCTCCTGATGAAGCCCCAAGGAGAGGGACGAGGACGGGGCTGCACGGCCGCCTGCAGGTGACTGCGCACTGAGCTCTGCTGTCCCTCCCTCCTGCGGAGAGGCCCGGGAGCTCTCCGTGCCTGCCAGCTCCGGGGGCCGGGCCCTGCTCCTGCACTGGCCCAGGGGCGTCATCCCAGGGCCCCTGAGTCCTGGGCGGCACGGGTCTTTAGGCACAGCCTTTGGGTGTCGTCTCCATGCTCTGTGCGTCTCAGCCGGGGCCACCCCGTCACCATCCTTCGAAAGGCTGGGGCGGGCCTCACACGGGGCCCAGCTGTATCTGAGGGATGCGTGGCCACCTTGTTGGAAAGCCCCCCCCATTCCCCTTGCATCAGGACCCCCATGTCCGAGAGCCTCACCACCGAGCAGATGCAGGGCTCCGAGGCTGGGGGACCAGGTGGCTGCCACGCCCCCCTTGGCTGCTCTGTGGTCCCTGCACCTCCTACCCAACAGCACTCCCCCTGCAGTTCTATTTACAAACGGCCTGGACCTGCTCGGGACACTGGTGCCTAGGCGGGTCAGACTTTTTAAATAAATAAAGGTTTGGCTTCTCCTTTTTTGGATGAACACATTGAGATCCAGAGAAGCTCTGCACCTTCCCGAGAGCCACAGAGACTCAGAGACGGCCCCAGATCTGCTCTCTCCTGGGCCTGCACCCCTGCTTCCGCTCGCTGGCTGCCGCATCAAGGGCAGGGCAGGGCAGGGCAGGGGGTCCGAGGGCGGGGAGGGAGTCGGCTTCATTCCCGAGACGGCTGCAAGGCACGGTCTGTCCGAGGCCAGGCCCCCCGGCCAGGCGCTGGTGGCAGAGCTCCCTGGCGCGGGAGCCCACACGGTGGTGGGGGTTTCTCAGGAGCTGCGTCTGTGAAGGAAGGTGCCTGTCCCTGGTCCCCGGTGCCCCCTGCTCTCCACCCAGGCCCTGACCACTTCCCGCCAGTCTCCCCCCTTGAAATACCTCCGTAGCCATTCCACTGGAGCCACGTTTTCTGTTTAGGAGAGGAGACTCTTGTCGTCTTCGCCGTGTGGTCTGCGGACAGTGCCCCGAGGAGGCTCTGCCACAGCACAGCACCTCCCAGACTCCTCCCCCGCTCCGCTCCGTTAAACACGTGGTGCTGGCAGTTGGGGTGAGGGACCCTCCCGCAACGCTGCTGTGGAGCTGCCGTGGTCACCACGGCGGGTGACTGGGTTTCGTCGTCCAGATAGAGGCGTGCACTGGACCGCTGCCTGGCGCGGTAATTACTGAGCTCGCTTGCAATGAACCATTACTAACTGAACACCTAGTACGTGCCGGGCCCTGTGTGGGCTGCTGGAACAAGGCAGGGGACGACTCCCCCTCCTGGAGCTCGCGCCGCAGAGGGTGATGGGACGCTGACCAGGGAGGACGGGGAGAAGGGGTGTAAGGTGGTGATTGTCCCACGAAGGACCATGATGCGAGGTGAGACCATGGGGTACGCCCCATGGGGAGCACCCACTGGCTGCTCCATTGGGTGTACCCCATCCCTGTGCCCTTCTTGTTCCCAGCAGACATCTTCTGTCTGGGTTTCTGCAGCAGAGAGGGTCCCTGGTGAGGTGGGTGGGCACCCTCTCTCTGTCCTGGAGTGACAGCGAGGAGGGGAGGCTCTGCAGGGGCCGCCGTGAGCCCTTCCACGGTTGCGGTCTCCACTGCCCCAGACGGGGAGCCTTGGCGGCAACTCGATGACTCGATGACTCGAATTAGTGCCAGGCCCGAGGCTCTGCAGAGTGGCTCTGAGGGCTGGGTCCTGAAGGCTGCGGTCCCTCCAGGTCACATCCTTTGTCGCCCCTTCGCTCCTGCTGAGTCTGGGGGCTCCGAGCCGTGCTTTTCCAGGTCCCAGGACTCCCGTGCCGCCGAATCTGATGAGCTGCCCCTTCCCATCACACTCCGGGTCCCCCCCTCTGCCGTGCCGGTCCCCGGCCAGCACAGGGGAGTGAGGAACAATGCCGACTGTGCCCAGGGAGCGCTCGGCTTCCAAGTCAATGGAGTGTAATGATTCCTGAAATATGAGTGGTTTGTTTTTTCAACGCCCTACTATTTTTCAAACGAGGCAGGAATCTATACATCACTTCTGGCCGAAGGTATTAGTTTAAGATATAATTGTGAAATCTGTTTTTATGGCCTGTCCTACGGTCTCATTAAATACTCCCTAAATATACATAATTTCCCGCAATTTCATTTATCAGTTGTCAAGAAAAATATTGCTGGCTTTTTTTTATGTGTTATTATAAAAGGAAAGGGATGAATCAGGCCCTTCCCAAAACGGCGGGCGGCCGTGGCGTTTTACACCTAGAACACAGCTCTCCCGTTTCTGTTGGGATCAGAGCGAGCTTGTCCCCGCTGCAGTCGTGACCCGGCAGACACAGGGGGTCCTCAGAGAGAGAAGCCGGGGGACGCTCAGTCATCTAAGGGAGGTGACAGGCCCCAGCCGGCAGGCGCTGCCTGCACAGGTGCTGCCTGCACAGGTGCACAGGTGTTCCTCGTACCAAAGGCTTGGTTCCCCTTTCAGGCTTGCGGGATACCCGCTCCCCGGCCCCAGCTCCTGTGCTTTTGCTCGTGGAACATTTTATTTTGCTTTTTAAATTTTATTTATTATTATTATTATTATTATTATTTTAAAATTACTTTATTGTTGTTCAATGTCACGGAGCATTTGAAAGCACTGACTTGGGCCTCAGGAGTCTCCGGCCCCTGCCGGGGGTCCAACCCCCGAGGAGATGCCCGGAAGGAAGGGCCCCTGGAGAGCCCATCGGAGAGTGAACGGCTCCCGGTTGCAGGCAGAAGACAGGCCCGGGCACCATCTGGGTGCTCACGGGTTAAAGCAACGGCCCCCAAATAGTCCCCGACAAGGATGCACTCGAAAGCTCTGCTTTTATGGGCTTGGGCAGCAAATCTGGGATAGAGGAAAACAATTTTGCCGATTTAGGTCACGGAGTGATTGGTCGGCAGGGCTTGCGAAGTGGTGTCCTCTCCTCCCGGACGGAGGGCTGAATGCAGGGCCCCCGGCGGGAGCTGCTGGTCTCTGGGAAAGGGGAGGGGAGGCTGTTCCGTGGGCTGTGGGGGCTGCATCTCACAGCCTGACACATCCGTAAGAAGGGCATACGGATGTGCATATCAGTGCGTAAATAGATATAAACTCCTATCTTCTTTTATCTATCTAGCTAACCTATCATTCATCTCTTATTGACGTCTTTATCTATCGATCAATCGATCTGCATCTGGGACAGAGACAGGGAGCAGAGCGAGCAGGAGGGACCAGCCTGCCCCACTCCTTGGTCGCCCCAGCGCCCCATGCCCCTGCGCTGCCTAGACGCTGCCATTCCCCGTCCTGAGGGAGGAGGGGGCCAGGCCGGCCTCCTGCGTGTTACACGCTGCACTCAGGCAGCCTGGTGCCAAAGTCGGGAATGCAGCCCTGCCCCTGCCCTGCCCCCTGGCCCCCCACCTGGGGACTTTCTATACTGCCTCAGTGTCCCTGATTCTCCCGCCCTCCGTCTGGGTGTGCGCCTCCCACTGCCAGGCTCCAGGGGCAAGGCCAGGTGGCAGAGAGGCCATGGCCCAGGTGCCAAGGGGTGGGTCCGTCCCCAGCTCTGCAGTGAGCCACCCGCAGACCCTGCTCGTCACCTCATCTGCAGACAAAGGAGCTGAATCTCAGTCCTAATGCATTCCTGAGAGCCCTTTAGAAAAGGGGGCTGTCGGGTCCCCGCCCCCAGTGACACGATGATTGAACTCGGTCTCGCTCTCCCGAGCCCTCCCCGCTGCGGCTGTGTGAAGAGGGAACCCTGAGTCTGGGGTGGGCCCGGGTCTGGATTTAAAAAAACAAGGGTGACTTTCGTGGCTCTGATGATCAGCTTTCACTGGACTGAGGAGTTTTAAAGGTTCTTCCCTCCTCGGACTAGAGCATTTTATTTATTTATTTGTTTTTAGGATTTGGCGGGACGTTGGCTAGTGCTCGGTTAGGTACACGGCACCAAGGGGCACCAGCTCGCGTTTTTACTGTGATTTGGCTTCTATTGTGTTTTCAACCGTCATCACACTGTGCAGTGGTCAAGTCTTTCTGCCTCGGCAAACAAACTGCTAAGCCGGCCTCGCTGGAACCAAATGTTAAGCCTTGTGAAAGCAGCCTCCTTGTGAAGGTCAGATGGTGACATCCATTCGTGACCGTGATACGAACAGAAGTCTTAACTCAATAAACAAATCTCATCGGCCGGGGAAGCTGGCCCAGAGACCCAATGGTTTTAACTCAGAGCTGCTGTGAACACCAGCTACCATTGGGTTAATATCTGTAGCAGCATTTCAACTGCATCTACATGAAATACTGGGAGAAAGTAACAGCACAGCTGATACGCTTAGCACAATATGTAAAATACGGACGTGAGAAACAGAAAACCACGCACAGCAAGTGTGTGAGATGTAGCGATGGGTCCTTGAGCTTCCTCCTGCTGGGCAGGTGTGCAGTTCGGGCAGCCAGCAGACAGCCGACCCGGGCGGGGGTCAGCCCACGCACCAGGGGGCTTCACTTTGCAGACGTGGTCACGTGCTGGGGGCCGTGAGTGCCTCACGGTGGCCGGGGGCCTGGGCTGTTCTGCAGCTTGCTGTCTGGCTTCCTGCTTGCTTCCAGCTCAGGGGTGGCCTCATGTCTGTGTTTTTCTTGCTGCAGATGGGCAGAAGAAAGTTCAAGAAGAGTTTGACATCGACATGGACGCGCCAGAGACAGAACGGGCGGCGGTGGCCATTCAGTCCCAGTTCAGAAAATTCCAGAAGAAGAAGGCTGGGTCCCAGTCCTAGCAGGGGAGACCCTTCCTAGCCGGCCAGGAGACACCGAGTGCAGCCACCATCTGTCGAGAAGCTAAAGAAACCCCCCTAGAGAGGAATCGCCTGCCCACTGCGCACACGCACTGCAGTCCCACGTTGCATGTCCAGACACCCGGCCCTCCCCGCTCTTAGCAAGGTGTAGACCACGCGGCTGTGAGCGGCTTCCTGTCTGTGTCCGCCCCCAACACCTGCCTCCCCCCGTCCCCCGCAACTGCTTCCCCTGACGTTGTAATAAAATGGAGTGAAGATGCGTGACTGCGGTGTCTGCCTCCGTCTCTGCCTTTCTGTTAACCGGGGACGTGCCCGCTGTCAAAGGCCTGCAAACCAGGTGTCTCTTTTCTCCTCCCCTTAAGGGGAGAGCCGAAACACCAGGGCGCCTCCGTGAGGGGCTATTCTGGGGAGGCCGAGGCCCAGTCTCATCCTGCCGGTCCCCTTCGGGGAGTCCTAACTCGCCCACCGGCACTCGCAATGCATTTTCTGCTTACGAGGGGGCTGGAGCGCTGCACCCTGGGGCGCCAAAGATTGGAAGTGTCGCTGGGGGATTAGGACTCATCCTGAAGGATGAGAAGAGGGTGTCGATGCATTTGCATTTGGCACGTGTCACTCAGGTTAGCTCAGCAGACACTGTTCAGGACTTCGCACAGGGTATCGCACCGATGAGGGAACCTCTGCCACCTACCTGCAGCGCTCTGCATCCCCCCAGGCTCCGGGGGCAGGTGGTTCCCCCATCCCCCCACCTCCCCGAGCTCCACACGCTGACTTGCTACCTGTCAGGGTTGCTTACCACCACCTGCAATTTGGAGAAGCTGCCTGGCCCCTCTCCGGCCCCTCTCCAACCCCGTCTCCGCCCCTGCAGACGTCACAGGTAAGTTGCTTCGCACACTTCACCTCACAGGGCTCCACAGGCAGCCGGGAGAGGTCCATCTTGTAGGGGGGATGGAGTCAAAGGCCGGGGGGCCGGGTGCGTGCCTGCCTCGGGGCCCCAGGCGGCAGGATCCCCCAGCCCCCGAGTCTGGCTGTTGTTTGAGCTCTGCCACGCACAGACCCGTGTGGGAGCTGCATCTCGTCCTCAGCACCCCGAGAGGCTCCGTGACAACACAGCATCCAGCTGTGCAGCATCCGATTTGTCCCCTTTGCCAGCTCCTCCGCCGAGGATCCAGGTGGAGGGGGGAACGTGGTGGGAAGAGGAGGGCAGGGCCCTGTGTGTGTGTGTGTGTGTGTGTGTGTGTGTGCGCGCGCACGCGCGCATGTTCACACACACGTGCCTGGGGTGCAGGTGTACAGCGGGGTGGAAGCCACGGGCAGCCTGCAAGGCAATGCCTGGGGCAGAGGCGAGGCTGCTCCTGGCAGAAGGAAGGGCGTGCTGGGGAGGATTCACTCTCAAAAATCCATCTGAAAATGTATTTGTTGTTTGGTGTAAGGGGATTTCTCCTGTTAGGGACGGGGGAGGGGTGGGTGGGGGCAGAGCTCTGGGTTCCTCTGATGGGTCTTTAATCAGAGAAACCTCAAAGGAATCACTTTGGCACTAAGAATCGCCTCGGCGGTAGGGACCCGCCAGGGCACCCCGGGCACCTGGTGGCCTGTGGTCCCCGCTGAAAAGAGGGCAGCAGCTCGAGGGGACACTCCAGAGAGAGCTTCCTGAGATGGGGACGGCACAGATGCCACATGAATCAGGAAGGTCGTGATGCCGTGTTCTCCGGAGCTCCCTGGAGCCCCGAAGGAAAGGAAGCCGGGAACAAAACAAGTGCTTATGTAACTGGGTTGAATGCCCTCCATGCCCTGTGTTCCCAGCACCCCCATTGTCCCTCTGAGCGTTTCACAGAAAGGAAGCGGGCGTGGAGGGGGGGCCTCCCTCGCTGGGCGTGTCTGGCCCTGACGGCCCCCTCTCCTCCCGCGCTGACCCGTCTGGAAGCAGGTCTGGTTTTGCAGTGAGGTTGCTCCCCCTAGGGGGGCTGTCCCTGCAAAGCAGGAGCTCCCGGGCAGTCGTGTCCCCGGATTCTCAGGGGACAGGAAGCTCTCCCTCAGCAGCACTGGCCCGTCGGTGCAGAACGCGAGTGGAGGGAGGGCTGCGATGGTCCGTGGGGATACACACACCCTTCTCGCCACGATCGCGGGTCAAGGGTGCCTCGGGCTTTCTTTGAACCACAGGGGCGAATTTAATTATGGCTTCTCAGGAGGATTCCTGGGAGTGGAGAAGTCCAGCTAACAGCACGGGGAAGATTCTAACTGGGCGTCTTCTGCCTGGGCGCCGGGCGTGCTGAGTCTACGGCCTCGTGGAGCCCGAGGAAGGAGGAGTGACTTAGGCTCCTGGCTTTGGAGGGGCCTCTCTGTTCCCCTGGGCTGCAGGGTTCATCCTAGAAGGAAGGAGGGAGTGTCCCCAGGGTGCGCCCAAGCAAGCCGGAGCGTCACTAATTTAATTTTGTTTCATAAGTGTGTTTTTTTGCTTTTTTTAATTGTTGTTCAAGTACAGTGTCTCCATTCCCTCCCTGCCCAGCGCTCCCCCCACCCCACCCCCACCCTCGATGTTCTTCTATGCGTGTTTACTGAACTCCACTACACGTATGTACCTGGTGCTGGCAGGCTGGGGGTGCAGAGGCCCAGACAGGCAGACACGAAAATGGAGAGATTCAGACACGAAAATGTGGTGGCAGTTCAGAGGGGAGGCAGGCCAGCCGGGCTCAGCCAGGCTTGCAGGCTCACCCAGGTCTCCCTGAGGAGCCACCGTGCTCCGCGATCGCTTGGAAAGATGGTGGGAGTCGCCAGGTGAATACGGGTGGGTGGCTGGCTGGTAGAGAAGCAGCTGGACCAGGCCGGGGAGAAGGAGAGAGAGACTCAGACCTGCAGGCCCAGAGGCACGATTTGTTAGCACCAGATTGGGGGGAGTGGCTCTGCAACCCCAGCACCTGGGACTTACAACTGGACTTGTCTTTGACTGACCAGTCAGCGGGCCAAGTGGCTGCAGAGAGTAGCCTGCCTTGAGAAGGTGGTTTTCTTCCCGCCGAGGTGATGATAGAATCTTCTTGGCAAGGGGGATGGAGAAATGTTAGGAGTTAAAATGAGACGAAACCCCCGAGAGCCTGGCTCCGTGCGGGTGTCTGATAAATGGAAGCTGTTAGTCACAGGAGACCTATGTGACGGAGTCAGCCACTGCCTCTCTCACCAGCACCCTGTACCAGCCCAGCGTTCCCTGGGACTCTGCTCCTCCTGGCTGCAGCCAGCGGGGTCCAGGTGGAAACCTGAGCCGAGGGGTGAGCTCAGCCAATCAGAGACCGTCTGTGAGTCTGAACTAGCAGTCATGGGAAAGGAGCCAGTTAACAGCATGAAGTTGTTGACTCGGGGCCAACGCTGGTATTGTGGCAAGTCAAAACTGCAAAAAAAGCTTTTTTTTTTTTTAAAAAAAAGAAAGCAAAGCAAACTTTTTTCCCCTAGGAAGCTTCAAAAGCCCATTTGGAGAGGGGTGCAGGAGGATGGATGAGAGGATGTGAGCTCCTGGACCCGTTGGCCACAAGAAGCAGAGGGCAGCCGAGGCTGAGCTGGTGGTGTGGGTGCCGTGCGCAGAAACCCACTCACACGGGCCGGAGAGAGCGAACTAACTATTCAGGTCTCCCAGCCACCCCAGAACAGCACGCCTACAACGCCCACAGAGGAGCAGAACGCCACGGCAGGTGGAATTACATCGCATTTGTTAACAAATTGGGGCACAGTGGGGGAAGAATTGATGTCTTTATAGCAGTTTGTGACTTTCAGTCAAGTTTCATAATTTCTTCATATAGGTCTTTTGTTCTCTTTCTCATTATTTCACGGTTTTATTCTCCTCCTAAGTAGAGTCTTTCCCCAAAGCATTCTCTTGTGGGTTTTGCTCTTTTCTGGGGAAACTGCTGATATCTGCGTGTTGAACTCCGTAAAACTGCTCACCTGGCTGAACTACACACTCTCTGTTCAGGTTTTGGTGGATTCTTTAGGATTCCCAGGCAGACAGTCCCATCATCTGCAGATAACAATAACTTTGTCTCTTCCTTTCCACTCTTTTTAGCTCCTTTTATTGTTCTTGTCGTGTGTTTGGAGGGAGGCTTAGGTATTGTTTCAGCCTCAAGTGATGCTGGTGGACCATCTCATTAGGGGCCATCTCCCTAGGTCCCCTGTTTGGGGTTGACTGATTTTAACTTGAGAGAGTCATCTATGTTCAAGTCTTGCTGTCCCTTCACTGTATCTTTGAATGAAAAAAAAATATTTTTATACCCTGAAGGTTAGCCTAGATACATTAGTCTAATTGTAAGGGGAGACTGGAGAGAAAGAGTTTGGGGTTGGAGCTTCTTTAGGATTTTCCCTTAAGATGCAGGTTCTCAGTAATGGCACATTTAGGAGGTTTCACGTGGCTCCGGTTCCCAGCGTGGGTCAGTGAGGTGGGGCGTGGGGCACCTTGGCCGGGCTCCCGTGCCCAGTGTCTCAGTCAGTCCAGGCTGCTGGGGGAAAACACCATAGGCTGAGGGGCATCAACAGCGGACATTTATTGCCCGCAGCTCTGTGGGCTATAGCCCAAGGTCAAGGTGTCGGCACGCTCGGTCCCCCGGGAGGGCTCCTTTCCTGGTTGGCAGGCGGCCTCCTTCTTGCCGCGTCCTCACGCGGTGGAGAGCGAGCAAGCGAGCTCTGGGGTCTTTCTCTCTTACACGGGCGCCAGTGCCATCACGGGGGCCTCCCCCTCATGGCCTCCCCTGACCCTGACCGCCCCCCAAAGGCCTCATCTCCTCCTGCCAGCACACTGGCGCTTGGGGCTTCATCATGCGAATTTCTGGGGGACACGGACGTTCAGCCCAACACCCACCTCTGTGGGAACAGGCCCCCCACGTCTCCTGATGTCACTGGCTAACCTGTCATCAGCCTGAATAACACACCGGACCCCACTCCCTGCCCAGCCGACACGCCACGTGGCTGGGTTTGCGCCCAGTGCCCGTCACCACATCCCCCTCTCAGTTGCTGCCTTATCGCTGGCTCCGTGGTCCTCGTGGCTGTGACCACAGACTCTGTTCGGTGCCACGTTATCCTATTGGAAGTAGTTGCTCTTTGGTGAACAGATACGTAATTGGATAAGAATTGCAGGGTGAAGGGCATGCTGCTTTGCCATGCGGGACCTCCCTGGGAGTTCGGGGTCCGCAGAGCAGGGGTAATAGTGGGTAGAGCCACCAGAGAAGCGTCAGAGGTGCAGCCACCCTGCTCCACGCCCTGCGGTGCTCATCTGCATATGGAGATTCGGAACTCAGGAAGCTAACCGTTCTCACGGTGTCTAAGTGCCTGGGCTTCAGGGTCTCCGTCCCCTGAGTGTTTAAGGAGATGCCATCGCATGAGTCGCAGTTGTTCCCAAAGGTCGGAGAAGTGCTTCTCTGGTTAAGTTTCCCGAGCTTCGGTCTGTCTCACAGCCCCACGGCTAACGAGCCTTCTCCTGGCCCAGTGGCAAAGGGGACCGAGGAGCTTCAGTCAGCTCGTCATGTCCAAGTGCAGGCCGAGTCTTTGGCCTGGAAGGTGGATTCCCGCACAAAAACACCCAGACACGAGTGCAATCACACAGCCCTCCGGCACCCCGCTCCCGGCCCTGACCGGTGTGGCTCGGCGGGCTGGGCGTCGCCCCACACAGGGAAAGGGTTTGGGTCTCCGGCAGGGCACACGCCTGGGTTATGGGTTCGGTCCCCAGTTGGGGCGCAACCAATCAATATTTCTCTCTCATATTGATGTTTTTCTCCCTCTCTTTCTCCCCCCTTCCACTCTCTCTAAAAATGAATGAATAAATAAATAAAGTCTTTAAAAAATGCTTTTAATCACACGCCTCCTAGATGGGAGGTGTCCACGCTTCCCCGAGGCTGATACTATCCCCCCGACTGCACATTTCGCCCTGGGCAGCCACAGCCCCTGTGTCTCAGTCCTTAACCCACCACGGTGGTCTGGCAGCCGCACACGGGGTGTCCAGCCCGAGACAGGTGAGCTTGTGGCCGACTCTATCAACTGGTCCAAAGGCCTAGACAGAGCTAACAAGGGACACAGCTAACACCACTGAGCACCAGGGTCATTTCAGCATCCACCCCTCTGATTTCTCCACTGTGCACCCACTCTTCTCTTTCTAGTACATTCCTCTGTGGCTGCCAGAGTCACCTCTGAAGAATACGAATCTGATCACGTCATTGTTTCCATGCCTTCTGGCCCCGAATCTGAAACCCTTCCGCAACTTCCCCATGCTCGTGTGGCCTGTGACCTGCCGCATGGGGCCCTCCGCCCTCACTTTCTGGATGGTTCCTTCCTTTGGACACCCTGTCCTCCTCTCTCCGCCTCCTCCCCCGCATCAGCTCATCGGAGTCTGGCCCTCTGTCTTTGCATCTGGTTAAGTCCCGTCACCCTCCCGTCCCGAGCTCCAGGCCACTTCCTGGGGCCGCTGAGATGAAGCTCACCGTCGTGAACGATAAACCCCAAGTCCTGGCGGCTGCGGCCACTGGAATTCTCTCTCTTGCCCACAGCAGGGCCCGATGCAGGTGTCCTGGGCCACGGCCATTCTCTGCGTGGAAGATGGCATCAAAGGATAATGAATGGCCGGGCCCAGAAGTGACTTAGGTCAATTCCGCTGGCTGGAATGCAGGCTGGTGGCTACACCAAGTTTCCCGGGAAGCTGGCCATGCGTTCTCCCTGTGCGCCCAGGCGGTGGGGACCACAGGTTGTGGGACACACTGCAGTTTCTTTCCCCCCCGCCCCCCGCCCCACACACGAGGCACCGCAGCACCTATGACGACGTCCACCTCACAGGCACGCAGGTGATCCTTCGACTAATGCTCATCGCCTCCACTCAGCCCCCCCCGCCCGGGTCAGGTGCACCCACTTAGTGTTCAGTTCCGTGGCTCCGCACGCCCTGCCGCGAGAGTGAGTGAGCACACACGTGCCCATGCCTGCTGTGTGCACTCGGCGGAGGGCGTCTCCCCCATCATGTCTGAGGGCAGAGGGACGCAGAGAAATCCTGCGTTTTTATTCCGCAAACAGCCAAGGAAGGTCCTGATTCGATCAGAGTTGAAAGTCAGCCTCTGCACCTTCCTTTCGAAGGAGGGTCTTAGAAGGCCATGCCGTGTCGTGGATATCCCTGTTGTCCTGGTTTCCAGTGGACAGACGGACAGTGGAGTTCAGGACGGAGGGGCACAAGAACAGGCACAGTTCTAGGCCACTTCCCTCCTGCCCCCACCCCCCAAGTTTGCGGTGGCCTCAAGGGCAGCAGGTGTCAAAACACTACACATCCAGGGTCCCGCCCATCACTTTTTCATCCCTATGAAACATCGCCCTGCCTCACCGCCTACCCGCCCTGGGCCTGCAGAGCCAGGCTGTGGCCCGACTCAGTCACTACGGTCAGGGATGTCCGTGTAAGAACTGGAGCTCGCTCTGGCCTCAGTCTCCTCCTCTGTAACGTGGGTATACAATAAATTCCCCAGGGTGGCGGGAGGGAACGGAGCCCTTCCCTTGGGCCAGGATGGACCAGGCACCGAACATCTTAACTATCTTGTAAAGTAGGCGCTTTCTCCCCATTGTTCGGATGCGGGAACCACGGCTCGGAGAGGATAAAGAGCCGTCGGGTCCTGCAGCTGGTGAGGGGTCAGGCGGGCTTTCTGGCCTGGGTCTGACCGAGGGCCCGCACCACCCAGCACGAGGCCCCGCGTTCCGACGTGTCCTGTAAAACTCACGATGTGTCTCCTCCACCTCGGGCTCCGTCAGGGAGGGTTCTACCGTCCTCAGTGGCCCCGTGATGCCTCCCTCCTTCATTCGAGTGCTGAGGGGCCCTTCTGAATTCCAGCAGCAGTTAGTGGTAGATGGAATCGTGGCCCCTAAAATTGTCCACCTTCTGACCCCAGGAACCTGTGGCTATGTTACCTTAAATGAAGAAAGGGACTTTGTAGATGCGATGAGGTTAAAGATCTCCAGGTAGGAGATTCTACTGGCTGTCTGGGTCAGCCGAGCGCAATCCTGGGGCCTTAGAAGGGGAGGGCAGAGGGTCAGTGTCGGAGAAAGATGTGACCGTGGAGGCAGCGGCCGGAATGAAGCCCCTTGAATAGGGAGGAAGGGGCTGTGAGCTGAAGAGGAGACGCAGGCGGCCTCTGGAGCCGGAGAAGGCGGGGAGACGCATCTTCCCTGGAGCCTCCCGGGGGAGCTGGGCCCTGCCAACGCCTTGAGTTTACTCTCTGGAGCTCGTGGTGACCTTCTGACCTCCGGAACTGGAGCAGCAAATTTGTGTTGTTTTAAATTCTCGGTTGTGGTAATTTGCTACAGCAGCCATGGAGGACGGATACAATGGTGTTTTCTGTGCGGTGTCCCTGGGGCCTCACTGAACACTGGGCACGGCCTGAACCCTCACTGTTCTGCACGTGTTACATGAGCACCCCAGCTAAGGGAGACGCTCTTGACGTGCGGAAGGGGCCACGGAGCTTTCCTCTCCCTGAGGGCCTTGCAGACACATAAGCGGGGTTGTGTAGGAATGGGTTGGGGTCCAGGGGAGAGGCCATGGAGATGACTAGCTGGTCACTGTGTCACCAGACACGGTCCCTGGGGATGGGAGCCATACAACGCCTTCATAGCCTGAGTCTCGTGGTGGAGCCCCCTCACGCAGGGAGCTGCCCTGCCTTGGAGGCTGGCCCGGGCAGCACTGGCTGTCTCTGCCGCTTGTCTCACGGGTCAGGTGAAACTCAGGCTCTTTCATGTGATTCGACTGCAGCCCAGCCAGCAGCCTCCACGGCGCAGGGCACCAAGCCAAGCCAAGGGGTGCAGCAGCCATGGTAATGGCCTTGCCACTGCAGAGATGTGGGCGGTGGGGGGCCGGGAGCCAGGCAGGCTCTGCACCCTGTGGCCTCCTGGCCCCACACTGCAGCCAGGCCCCAAGCAGAGGAAGACGTGTGTCTCTGTCACCTTCCAGGTGGAGGTGAAGGGAGAGGGTGGGAGGGTAAAGCAGGCAGCGGGACACTTGATGACTTCGATGGTCACCCAGGGGAGCCCGGGTGGCGAGGGAACTCCAGGGTGCTGTCTGGGAGTGGCTGGGCTCGGCTTTGGCGATTGTTTGGGTCTGAATGGACTATTCACCTAAAATAAAAAGGCCTTTCAAAGTGAGAGACAAACAAGCTTTTCCTTGAGATCAATGAGAATGGCTCTTCAGCAATCACTGATTCAGGCAGCACCCGGAAGAGCATTCCAACTGGGAGCCGAAGACGTGGGGTATTGATGGGGGCGGGGGGGGGGGGCGACGGGGGAGGGGAACAGTTGCATTGAGTGCAGGGAGGCACTTCTGTTGGCGTGAAAAGCAGAGGGATGCTAAAGCCAACTAATGTGATTAGCTTTCACCCTGGTGGTCCTCCGTCCAGTAGTCATCGTAGCTGCTGCTTCCCTGTTACCCCTGCACATGGTTCTCCGGGGCACACGGTCGCCGCTCGGGCTCAGCCACAGGTGGCCTTGTCCCATCCTAACATACCAGGGTTTGACACGTGAGATGTGTGGGTGGTTCCCCTGCAGTGGCAGCCCTGTCTCTGTTTTAAAACGACTCGCTTGTATTCCTGGTTGCAGAACACCGGCCTTTCCTAGCTCCCCCCTTGAGCCGCTGGGCTCTCATGGCTGGGTATTCTCACCGCCCCCCCTGCCCGCCCACGGCCTCCTTAGGGGCCTCGTGTTCATAAATCCAAGAGCGTTCAGGGAGGCAAGTTGCCGCAGGGATCTCATCCACCTACATAATATAAACAAGTAAAACCAGGCTCGGAGACCGGTGGTGTGCCTGTGACCACACAGCCAGGCCCTGGCCCAGAGCTCTCCGGGGCTGGCGTGTCTCCAGTAAAACTTACCCCACAAACAGGGCTAATATGCCACCCACCCCCCTCTCTCCATCAGAGATGCGAGGCCGAGCCTTGCCCCCGAGCTGGGCCTTGAGAGACCCCTTGCTGGCCAGGTGGCACAGCCTTTGGCTAAAATTCCCTAAGGATGAAAGCGGCAGAAAGATCAGAAACACATAAACCTCGAGTCACTCGTAGCTATTTTAATCTAAATCTCCGGGGAGAGGAGGGGAGGGTGTGGGGGTCAGGACAGAAGCGCCGCAGTGGCTTTGAACAAACCCCCAAACACTGGTGGCTCCCACAGGGGCCGTCTCACCTGGGACAGTCTGGACAAGGGTTTCCGGTGCTGCGAGAGCAGCTCCTGGCGTCAGGACCAGAGTCCCTTCCACCTGGGTGCTCGGCCCGCCTCAGGCCTTGCCCCGTTCCTCCTGGGCTCAGGTGGATCTCCACGGCATCCCCACCCCGGGGCCAGGAGGACACAGGGGCGGGTGACTGGGAGGATGGCTGCAGAGGGATGGTCTCGGCCACACGGCACATCTTCTGGGGCCTAGACTGCGGACATGAGCGTGCATGTGGCCCCAGCTCCCCAGACTGCTAGCCTCTGTCCTGGGGCTGTGCTGAAGCGTGCCTGCCCCTGTCTTCCCAGCACTGGTCCTTCCGGGTGACGCCGTGCGACTCTGCGGGGACTTCTCCCAGCCTGCACACAGGGGGCCTGGGGGGAGCTCAGTGCTGGTGGGGCTTGATGGTAAATACTCCTGCTTCCTGGCCCCTCGGGCCAGATCGCTCCGCTCAGAGTCTCTTCCGTCCTGCCCCCCAGAGCTCTCTAGAGGGGCTAGTCCGGAACGTGCACATGGAAACCCGCTCTGACATGCAGCCCTGCGTGTGCACGCCGCGGCAGCCCCGCGCCTGTGCTCTGTGGGTCGCCCGCCCGTGACGCCCTCCTTACCGGCTTTGCCCCCTTCCCGTGCTCTGTCCCCACTTCCTGTCCCCCGCTTCCTCGGATACCCTCCCAGACATACCACCTACGTCCAAGTCTTTGCCTCAAGGTTTTCTCCGGGGGAGGCCTAACCCAAGACATATGGCTAAGGGAGACGTGTGGGCATTTTTAGCTAAACTCCAGGTTCCAAGGATTCTGGACCATATGGACCACGAGTTGTGTTTACACCGTATTTTTCACAACCTTCTTTTATTAAGAAATCGGCCTCTGCAGATCACAGTGGCCAAGAACTGACTGTGTTTTTCCCCATCAAGGGTTGTTTCCTTCCCTTCCTTGGTGGGAACACTGGCCTGGAAGGGGGGAGGGGGGAGGAGGAGGAGCATGGTGTAACCCGTCCGCTCAGGGCCGGGCTCTGGCTAAGTCCTGTAGACGCAAAAAAGAGAGAACACGGCCTCTATCTCCCCTGGAAGGCTCATTCCATTGGGAGATTCAAGACGTCAGTGCATGAGAAGGCAAACAGGAGAGATCAGTGCAAGACACGACCCGCCGGAGCTCGTGTTTACGTAAAAGCGAGGGTGTCCTTGAGCAATGAAGAAATCTCCACGGGCAGGCTGGGAAGCCAGAGGCTCCGAGGACGGGAGAGGTGGGCAGGAGGGCATTCCAAGACGGAGGGTTTCTGTGTCTGTAACGAGATCACCTGTTTCTGCACCGACCTCCGCTACTCGATCACAGAAACGTCAGCCGGAAACCCTCCCTTCCGGCTCCGTGGGGGCTGCGTGCACACCTTCTCTGCTCTCTCACCTCAGTGGAACACGGGTTTCGGGTCGCCTCGGGGACGCCGCTTTCTTCACTGATTCATTGTGGCTGGGTGGCCAGGGCTCTGGGGTGGGCCCGGATCTGCTTCTGCCCCTCGGGTCAGACAGAGACGGTGTGCTCTCCCCAGGGACGGCCCCGTCCCTCCCACTCACCTGAGATGTCACCCGCTGCCCACTCTCTCTGCTTCTCCCAGATGTCTGCGTGCTTGTCCTTCGGGGAAGCTCTCTGGGGCCCCTTATCCTTCAGACCATTCTCAGAATGGTCCCCGCCCCCAAGGACAGCTCCTGGAGTCTCGTCCTGTCTTCGTCATTGTGAGACTCTCTGCCTGAGGGGTGATGGCTTCCCAGCAGGCTCCCTGACACCTTGGGACACTACTTCTCGGGTGGACATGAGCTCTCAGTGGCCCTGGCTTTGCAGAGACTCGTGAGGCTGTGGCTTGCACAGAGCTGAGCCTGTCTCTTACACCCGTGATATTTATGAAGGGCTGGTCCAGTTGAAATCAGTTCTGTTTGGGATGAGACTGACTGTGCTGTGGCTCTTCAAAATTGCCCGAGTTCTGTCTCTCCTCTTTTCCTCTGGTTTCTAAGCCCCAGGCTGATGTCCCACTTCTCTTAATGGGCGCTCGAACAAGCTGAGCTGTTTTCCAGAAGGTTATGCCATCTTCATGTTGCTTTAAACTGGATGCCAGATCTGGATGGACTCAGTCCTGGGGCATGGCTCCTGGTTCTTCTGGCCTGGGACCACACCCCTTCTCAGTGCGAGGTCTCCCCGGGCAGCTGGGTCATCGTCTCTCCCCGGCATTCATGGACTTGACCACTCTGCTTCGTAATGAGCAGCCTGACTCAGGCTCTGGGACAGCAGCAACCAGTAGGTCTGAGGGGTGAGGCGGGATGCACAGGGTGTGTGTGGGTCCTTCTGTCCGGGACCCACACTAGCCAGAAAGATGCAGAACTTGAGACAGCACTGAGGACGAAGAGGTGAAACTGCTTACCTCCTCCGTTTTCTGCCTTCCCTGCTGTTCAGGGGGCTCTTCCCTTCTGTCTCACCTGGATCCCGACCCCTTAGTACTCGTTGCATTGCTGAGGAGAATTAGTGCTGGTGCAGTGAACAGCCCCACTGCTCAGTGGTCGGACACGCAAGAAGCACGTCTCTCCCTCCCACGAGGTCTGAGCAGCATTCGAACCTCTCCCGGGCCGCTCTCTGCCCAGGGTGGGACTCAAGGCTTCGGGCCTCACCTCTGGGGGGACCCTGCTTCTTTGGGGACATTTGCTACTGAGAGGCAGAGTTTGAGGGATCACATGGCACATTAGTTTCTTTAAAAAAATGTATTGATTGATTTTTTTAAAGATTTTTAAAAAATATTTTATTTATTTATTTTTTTTAGAGAGGGAAGGGAGGGAGAAAGAGAGAGAGAGAGACTTCAGTGTGTGGTTGCTGGGGGCCGTGGCCTGCAACCCAGGCATGTGCCCTGACTGGGAATCGAACCTGCGATGTTTTGGTTCTCGGCCCGCGCTCAATCCACTGAGCTACGCCAGCCAGGGCTTTATTGATTGATTTCTAGAGAGAGATGGGGGAGAGAGAAACATCAGTCTGTTGCACCACTTATTACGCATTCATTGGTTGGCTCCTGTCTGTGCCCTGACCAGGGATTGAACCTGCAACCTTGGCACATTGGAAGGATGCTCCAACCAACTAAGCTGCTCGGCCAGGGCCTAGTGTGTCCTTTTCTTAGGGCTTGTATAACAAATGGTCATACACGGGATGGCTTCAAACAACAGAAATGTATTGACTCACAATTGTGGAGGCCAATGTCCGAAGTAGAGGGGTTACCAGGATTGGCGGCGGCAGCAGCGGAGGAACTGAGGGTGACCTTGTTGCGTCCTTTCTCCCGGGGTCTGTGCCGCTGGCCGTCCTTGAGCCTCTCGGATGCCCAGCTCCCGTCTCCGCCTCTGAGATCACTTGGCCCTCCGGCCTGTGTGTCTGTGTGTCTTCATGCTCTCTCTCTTTTCCTCTTGTGAGGACATCTGTCACACGATTCAGGGCCTGCCCCAAATCCAAGATGATCTCATTTTGAGATCCTTGACTTAATTACATCTGCAAAGGTTTTTTTTTTTTCCTTTTTCCTTTTTCTATGAGGTCACTCTCACCGATGCTGGGGGTTAGGATCTGAATACAATCCTTTGGGGGCCCCCATTCAACCGGCTGCACGTGGTTTGTTCCATTGTCAGCCCTAGCACAGTGCACAAGTCCAGCCACACCGCCCTGGGGGGGACAGACCTGGTCCCCCACACAGCTGCTCTCGCCAGGGAGCTTGGGGAGTGGAGGCAGGGGCACCTGGCTGGTCTCTGGCACCAGCGATGCTCTGGAGAACTCACCCTTTGCCTGGTGCCCTGCTAAGGACTTTGCAAGGACAGCCTCACCGCAACCATCTTCATCCTCACAAGGGCCCTCCGGGGCGGAGACTCTTAGTTATCCATCTTCCAGATAAGTAAGCAGCGGAAATGCCAAGCATTTTTGAACGATTTCGAAACCAAGGTCATTTAAGAGGTGGAACCACCGTCTTCACGGAGCAGACTGTTTTCAGAGCCTGCACCTTTAGCTGCCGTGTGCTGAGGCCCCCCGCTGGACGGACTCCTGGCTGTTTGTCCTCACAGGACAGAGTCGACCCCCTCCCCCACACGCCTGCGCTCAGACCCGCCTTCTGCAGGGCTGGGGCCTGACCTGCTTGGAGCAACGTGCTCACTGGGCGCTGCCCTCCCTCTGAGACGCTCTCGCCTGCACTCTGCCAAGTGTCTCGGCGTTCTTTTCTCCACCACGGCTTGATCAACGCCCCTCAGTGGATGCTGATGAAACAACCGAAGTTCTTACTTTCTGGTCCAGCAGCCGGATGGCATCCATCGGCCGGTGAGGCAATGCAGGTGTCCTACGTCGTTGAAGTAAACGGTGAGGGGAGAGGCTGGCTGGTGGAGCCTGATGTCTGTGGGCCCAGCACAGTCACCGGTGACCTCTGAGTGGGAGGACCCTGCACACTCGCCTCCTCTTTGGCTGCTCACAAGCTGCGTTTCTAGCACAATCCACCTCCAGCTGCAAAACCTCAGTCGGCAGCTCGTGTGAAGTGGATCCAGGCTACCTTGTCTGCACAGGGCAGCGCGGCTCACTGTGGGCCGGAAGCCCTTGCAGTTTTCACGGCCCGTGGGGAGGAGGGCGTCAGGGTGCCTGCTGCCCTTCCTGTCCTGGAAAACGCCCTGCGGGCTGCGGCAGTGCAGAGATGTTACAGAGGGATGCTTGTGTAATTTCGCGCTCCATCCCTGGCTATTGATCTGACCCTGTCTTGTATACACACAGCAGAGCAACAAAGTATTTTTTAAAGGAGAAAGGGAAGAAAGGCAGGAAGGGAAAAGAAAAGAAGGAAAAGAAAATAGTTTTCCTCTAGCTCGGTTTGCAGGTAACCAAAGGCATTTCTCCCCATGTCCTCGACAGGTGCATAGCTGGAGGAGATCCTCATCTGCTAAACGGTCTGGGAAACCTGCCTCGGCTTCTGCAGACGCAGTCATTTCCGTATAGCAGCTGGGGGGCTGTGGTCAGTCCATGGGCGGGGGCACCCGAGGGCACGAGCTGGCACCGGCTCAGCTGGCACTTGCTGAGCACAAGACATGGTATTGATGCCATAGGGACACGGAGCAGAGGATGCGCCTGGCATGCACAGTTCCCGCAGCCCGCTTGGGTTAGGCACAACGTGAAGACATGGCCATCTGTCTGCAAGAAGACTGCTTTTTAACGGAGGTGAGAGACGTGCCCACAAATAAGGGAGAAGTGTCAGGTGCTCTGGCAGACAGATGGATGAAGCATGGGAAGGGAGCGAGATCGATCTCAACTCAGAGAAAGCTCCACGGAGAGGTACGCGTGGGTCTTGAAGAAAGCACAGAACTTTGACATATGGAGACGGGGAAGGGGGTTGTCCGGGGGGCGGGCAGACACAGGGGCCAGAAGACATGCTGCTGGGAGAACAGCAGCTATTCCGATTTGGGGAACCCATGGGGAGTTGGGACTGGTGTGCTGGTGTCGAAACCTGGGGGAGCAGGGGGAGGCCGGGCCGGGTTACAGATGGCCGCTCCGGCAGAGAGGGCCCGCAGTTCCCCAGCCCGCCTGCTCCTGGTCGTGGAAACACAAGCAGTCCACACCTCCCAGCCGTCCTCACAGTGAGGTGTGGCCGTGTGACTGAATTCCAACCACGAAACAGGAACAGAAGCCATCTGCCAGGAAAAAGAAGCAGACGCCATGGTAAGGAGAAGGTGAGTTTGTGCAACTTTACAGCTACTTCTTACCGTGCCAGCTGTTATCACCACCACCGTCACCACCGCCACTACCAGCACCACCGCCGCCACCACGACTGTGATCACCAACACCACCGTCACCACTGCCACAACCCCCTCACCACCGCCATCACCATCACTACCACCACCACCACCATCACTGTCACCAACCTCTACCCCCGCCCCCCCCCACCCGCACCATCATCACTGCAGACAAGAGTACGGCGCACACCTGCTGTGCCAGGGGTTATTCCAAGTACTCGCACGTGTCACCTCGTCTAACCCTGACGTTGGCCCTTTGAGGCGGGCACGACGATGAGCTCATTGTGACGACGTGTTGAGTCAGGGGTGGTTTTCTAGACTCAGGACTTCTAGCCCACCCGTGCTTCTGCAGCCCTTTGCAGTGAATTCTCAAACCCCAGGATTCAGGCAATGACGTGGCGCTATTTTCCTACTCCTGTTCACCGAGAGTGCTGTGGTCTTTCAGTTCATCTGGGCTCGCAGACCCGCGTGTTTGGAGATGATCACTGCCGCCTGCAGCTGACAGTGTTCCTGGCCAGGGGCTACGAGCTAGAGTTATCCAGTGTCCCCTGGCTCTGGAACGTGGGCAGTAAAAGCCATTGCCTTTCTAGCTGTTCTTCACTCTGATGCTGCTTACTCTACTGATAAAATTGAACAACTGGAACAAAAGGAACATTTTGTTTGAGAAATAAAATGAGGTGTTTAGAGACCTGACCTACAAAGGCACAGAAAATAGATGAAGACGGGTTTCCAAACAACATGTTCCGACCTGAGTGCTCAATCTTGTCGCCGCCTCCGTCAATTCCTTCCGCGTCTCTGCAGCCCCATCAGCCATCGACCTTGCTCTCCATCCACGGGCACGTGACCTGGGTCTCTAATCTCTCTCCTCCCAGCCTTCCCATCTCACCGTCCCATTTTTCAGCTCTGCCCCCATCTCAGCCACTTATCAGAGCACTCATTCCCCTCCCTTCCCGGTGCACTGCCTGCATGTTTTTGGTTAAATTTTACTTTAAAAAAGGTGACATCATTCTCTAAGGCTTAGGACAAAGGCAGTGATGTTCTGCCCCACCCTTCCCATCTCCAGGTTGCCTCTACCAAAGGAAACATCTTAGCCCTGGCTGGCGTAGCTCAGTGAGTTGAACGTGGGCTGTGAACCAAAGTGTCGCAGGTTCGATTCCCACTCAGGGCACATGCCTGGGTTGCAGGCCATGACCCCCAGCAACCACACATTGATGTTTCTCTCTCTCTCTATCTCCCTCCCTTCCCTCTCTAAAAATAAATAAAATAAAAAAGAGGATATTCCACTTTCAAAACAAAATAAACAACAAAAACAAAAAAACAAAGGAAACATCTTTCAGCATTTTCAGATGTTTCTCTGAGCATTTACTACCGTGTTTCTAAAACACGCTTATAGTACAGCTCTTAATCCTGCAGGTTCAGGCATTATATATAGACTTCCTAAATGAAATATGAAGGTTTATCTCCTCCTTGATCTGCCCTTCTGCTGTTCTATCCATATGACTATGTTTCAATCAGTGCTGGCATTTTCATTATGTCCATGTTAATATAATACAGAGCTGAGTCCTTTAATGTGCTGTTGCTACATTTTCTCTCACCAGTTATTATTATTTGTCTCATTTTTCCTTTGGTTTGGTTCTGTAAACTCACCACTACTTGAACCTCAAACTTTCCACTGAAAGTGTTTCTGGCCCTCAATGTATTAGACTACCTCATCTGTAGTTTTCTTCATTATTTTTTTTTCTGACGTGTTCCTCCAACCTCTTGCCCCAATAGGACGGCAGCACAGCCCTCGGCCTGGAGTGTCTGTCTGTCTGTCCATCCCTCCGGCAGTCACTTCACCTCTCTCCTCTCTTCAGGCAGCCCTGCGTTTCTCCTCCTTGGCTGAAGTTCATGGTCATAGAATGTTGTCTCTGGGTTTCCATGAACAAAGAGTATCTGGAAGGTACATGTTCTGAGACTGTGCATTTTTCAAGATGTGTTTTCTTAACTTGGGCAATTGAATGATAGCTTGACTAGGTAGAAAATCCCAGGTGGCGAATAATAATTGTTTTCACATTTCTTACATTGTGTTTTCTACTGATTTATTATTTAGACAATAAAATTCATTCATTAAAAGTCTATCATTTTATGATTTTGGTAATTGTGTATAATTGTGGAACCACTGCTATAAGAGATAAAGTGGTTCTACCACTCTAACAAGTTGCCCCTCCATGGTTAATCCTCAGGCAACCAATGCTCTGATTTGTGTTACTCTAATTTTGCCTTTTCCAAAATCTTGTATACATGGATTCACACGGTTTTTCGACTCTTGTGTTTGCCCTTTGTCACTTACCATAATGTTTTTGAGATCTACCCATGTTGCTCTATGTATTAATACAGTATTCCTTTGTATGACTGAGAAGTATCCCATAGTATGAATATACAGCATTTTTTTCATTGATTAATTGATGAACATTTGGTCTGTGTCCGTTTTAGGACCTTATTACTAATTCTGCAGTAAGCATCCACATACACATCTTGGTGTGGATCTATGTTTCTACATCCTTTCTTTACCTGTGAGTAGGCGGGACTCCTGGGGTATGCGGTAAGTTGGACTCAGATTTGTGAGAACTGGCCGACCTGGCTTCCCCGGTGGCCGCGTCATTTTGCGTTTCCGCCTGCAGCGTGTGGGGGTTGGACGAACTCCGCTTCCTTGTCAACACCTGGCATCGTTTTCTAAGGCGTTTGAAGGTGTTCCTTATTCTGCTGCTGGCTCCATTTTGGTGAAGAGAAATCACACACCATTCCGGTTCGCCGCCTCTTGTCTGTGCCCTTTGGGTTTCCCTTTTTGTCCCAGTGTTCTGAAAACTGACAATGGCGTGTTTTGAAGTAAGTGTCTTTCATCCTCTCGTTTGCCAAATGTTTCAAGCAAACTTCCCAACTGGAGACTCACATCCTTCAGTTCATGGGAATGTTCCTGAATTATTTATTTGGTAACTCATTCCACTGTTATTTTTATTTGAACTCACTGTCAGAAACACCTATTGGTTGGATGTTAGCTTTCTGGAATGATCATTTCATTTTGTCTATTTTTCTCTCCTATTATTTGTTTCTCTTTAATTTTGTCTTATTAGCAGAAAGATTTTTTTTCTATTTTGTCTTTCAATACTTTTATTGCATTTCCATTTTGATCTCACATTTATAGTCTTCAAGATCTATTTTTTGTTGTTGTTGACTGGATGTACTTGCTTTTAATAACACCTTATTCTGGTTTGATTAAAACAGTGTTTACCAGGATATTATCTACAGTTTTCCCCCCAAAGACATATTGTTCTCCTTGCATCACCCTTGTTTCCTTTCCCTTATTTGTTTGCTTTAGAATGTGCCTTTCCTTTCATGCTAGATCAGTGATTCTCCACCAGGCAGGTGGGCGAGGGAGGAGAAGGAGGAGGATTTTAACCTCAGGGGACATTTGGCAACGTCAGGAGATATTTTTGGTTGTCACAGCTGAGGTGGGCAGAGGCCAGCGATGTTGCTAAGCATTTCACAAGGCGCGGCGTACCCCCGCCCCAGCAAAGAATTTTCCAGTCCAAAACATCAAGAGTGGAGAGATGACGGAACCTTGTGCTGCTAGATGCTTTTGTCAACTGTCTGCTGGCCCTTGGCCGTCTGCTCTTAGTCAGATGCGTTAACATGATCTATTGGCAGGGCTTGTGGACTGGCGGATTCAATGCAGAGAGACTTGGCTGGGCTTTTTCATTGCTATTTGTAGGTCATTGTCAGAGCTGCCGAGAGGCCCTACCCTGTCCAGTGTGGGTGCGGAGGGGGAGGGGCCTAACGAAGCCTGGTGGCCCGTGTGCCCCACACCGAACAGGAAAGGGCCCAGGGGTCTCACCACGGAGGACGCAGACTATAATTTAGCTTTCTCGAGTTTTGGTCCATGCCATGCCATCAGCAATTTATACTCTGTCTCTGCTGTAGTCTCTCCGGGGAATAAACATCAGCCTTCTGCCCGGTCGAGAGGGATAACTCAGGATGCGATGCCCTCACCCGGGCTGGACTTTCAACCAATGCTCCTGTTTCTGGTGACACCTGTCTCCTCAGTGCTCACCTGGGCTCCGGCCTCGGTGCATCCTCCCAGGGGATCACCCCCTCTTCCAGACTCGACTCCGCTGCTTTCCCCCAGCAGCTGCCCTTGCAACTCGCCCTTCAACACCAATTCTCCGGCTGGCTGTTCCCTAAGCTCTCCGTGAGTGACCTCCCCTCCCCACTGAACACGTAGATCTCACCTCTCATCACACCAGAAGCCCCAGACCCCGTTCCTCTGGGGGACAGCATTTCTCAGTCCCCCACCTCTTTTCTTGCTCCTGTTCAGGAGGACACCTCCCATCCTGGAGAGGGTGCCCCGCGGCTCCCGTGTGGGGTCAGCCCCTTCCGGCCTCTTGAGGAAGGGCACTCCATGACTCCATTCTTTTTCTTCAATTTGTAGTTTCTCCCTCATCACCGCCTCCCCCCCTTTTCCTGTAAAATGTGGTTAGGTCTACTCTGTCTTTAAAGACAAAATCATCCCGTGACCCTGGTGTTTCCTAAGACTCTTCTCCTTCCCTTCGGAGCCAAACTTCTGTTTAAAAGTTGTCGGCACTTCTCCAAAGCACTTACCCACCTGACCCGTGTGGCCCGCCCCCGCCCTCCCCAGCCTTCCACGCGTCACAGAGTAGTCTGGCCTTGCACCCTCTCCGAGGTTATCCAACGCCTCCCTGCCCTCTCGTCGCTGCTCTGTCTCGCTGGCTTCCTCCCTCCTGACTCCTGGGTCTTCCTCTGACTCCCACCTGCTACCAGATGGAGGCGTCACTTCAGGCCCCACACTCAGCTCTCATCCTTTCTCCCCGGGACAGTCTTTGTTACACCCATGGCCTCTGTCGGTTGGCTACCCAAGCTTCCTCATCGGCTGCCTGGTTTTTGATGCTCAAGCTCCATATAAGACACATCTGAGGGGAATAATCATTTTTTAAAGACTATGTGGCCCTGGCTGGCGTAGCTCAGTGGATTGAGCGTGGGCTGTGAACCAGGCATCGCAGGTTCGATTCCCAGTCAGGGCACATGCCTGGGTTGCAGGCCACGGCCTCCAGCAACTGCACATTGATGTTTCTCTCTCTCTTTCCCTTCCCTCTCTAAAAATAAATAAATAAAATCTTAAAAAAAAAGACTATGTGGAAGGAAAAAAGATGGCAGCCCAAATATCGTTACAATGGGCGGAGGGCAGCAGGCTGTCCCCCGGCTGTGGGTCCTGGGTGGTCTTCCGTCACCAAGCCTGGTACACAGCCTCCCACCGCACCAGAAGACCCAGTCTTTGAGCCCCTTTTCCACAGTACATCTTTGCCTTATTCTGCCTTAATTTGGGACCTTCTCAAACTCCTAAACTATTCACATATCCCTGTTTCCCAAATTGCTTTGAAATTACATGTTAGAGTCCATCTGTAGCTCGACCAGACAATTGCAGTCTTTCATTCTTGTAAGTTCAGACTGAAGGCCCAGTTCTGTGAGGTCTGTGACTTGGAGAACAAAGGAGGAGGCGAACCTCCTCTGAAAGCCACATTGGCTCATGTGTGCATTGTGCTGCCCCGGATTGAGTCTAGTGGTTGGCCCCGGGTCACACCGTAGTCACCTGGGGCGCTTTCACAACACATCGGCATTTGGGCTCCGCCCCTCGGCCGATTACGGGGCTCAGGCCACCTTGCCCTCACAGGGGTTTTCACGTGACTCCCCTGTGCAGTCAGAGCTGAGAGCCTCAGCTCCGGTGGGTTTTTTGCTTTGTCCGACTTTCATTCTCTATGGGCCAAGACTCAAACCTTACTCCGGTGGTTCTCAGAGTTCAGTGTATATTAGAATCACCAGGAACACTATTATTATGATGGATCTCTGCGCCTCACCCTTAAAGCTTCCCATGCAGCAGGACTGGGGTGGGGCCCAATGATTTGCATTTCTACAAAGCTGCCAGGGGCTGCTGCTGGTCCGGGAGCCACACTCGGGGAACCACCGCCTCACTTTGCTGAGGGTGCTTGCCTTCTGGAGCCTGCTCCTCAGGCTTAGGGTGACCAGCCAGTCTTCAGGTTGACAGCAAAAGTCCCTTGTCTTGGGAAACCCCTTAGCATCAAGAAAACTGGGACAATCAGTTGCCAGAAATGTGTGCCCCTATCCTAATGTCCAGAATCTGTGAGTGCAATCTCATCTGGAAAACAGGGAGGATGAGGAGGGTGAAAGGGGTCACACACATGGTGATGGCAGAAGAGCAGGCCTTGGGCGGGGAGCACACAGTGCAATGTACCGATGACGGATTCTACAGCTGTGCCCTTGACAATTATACCATGCTATTAAACAACGTCACCCTGATAGGGGCTTCAGACTTGGAAAATTTTAGCTTAAGGTAAATAGCCATGAATCTAGCAAGTAATGTGTATGTTAAGCTTTTGTTTCAGAAACTACAGATAAGGCCCATCCTGGTGCCTGAGAAAAAGCAGCTGACCTCCTGGGGCATTGGCTAGAGATTACTGCCTGGAGACATCAGTACTGGGAAGAAGCAGGTGACTACCCCTCCCCCTTGGAGACAGCTGTTGAATTTCAAAGCTCTCACCAACCCTTGTTTGCCCTCCCCCAACCCCCTTATAAAAGATCTGGCCGGGAAAGAAAGGGGAAGATGGTTTGTTAGGGTATGAACCCGCCATCTTCTCGGATCGTCCGCCATCTGAATAAAGCGCCCATAAAAGATTCAATCGCTGTCATTGCTTATTGGATTTGGTAGTGACAGGTAGCCCGAATGCCGGTGTCTTTTCCAGCTACAACCCCAATACATTTATTTTTTTTTTTTTAAAGAAGAGGGTCTTTGTAGATGTGATGAAGTTGAAGATACTGAAGTGAGATCGTTCCTGGATTATGTGGGTGGGTCCCAAAGCCAGTGACAACTGTTTTTTTTTTTTTTTAATGCAGCAGAGGGAGATTGTGTGCAAAGACGAGGAGGTCATGTGGCCACTGAGACAGAGAGCTGAATGATGCAGTCACAAGCCAGGGGACACTGGAAGTCACCAGAAGCTGGAAGAGGCAGGGTGACCCTGAGGACGCCTTGACTTTGGACTTCTCCAGAACTGTGAGAGAATGTTTTCCTCTTGTTTCAAAGCTGCTGAGTTTGTAGTAATTTGTCACCGCAGCCACAGGAATGAACACAGGCACGGTTCTCCTAACTGCTGCTCTTCTGTCGGGGGTCTTTCTTGTCTCTGGTGTCTGGTAAATGTGTGATATTCTGAAAACACCCAGTTGCCCCCGGGACCGGCTGGCTGACTGCTGAGTCTATGACAATGCTTTCCAGGGAGAACAGGCTGGAAACCAATGGAGTACAGCTAATAGGGTATGGTAAAAGTTCTGAAGACGATCTACAGTAGGCCATTAAGCAGCCAATGGTGTAAATAAAAAATCTACTGATATTAAATGTGCCACTTTGTTACACAGGATATGACAGGCCAGCAATTGTGGACGGCCTGGCCAATGCACTTTGGAACCACAGTGCTCTGGGTCCAAAAAAGGAACCGCGTGGAGAAGCCTGGAGCATGTGCGCACATCCTGGGCTACCGGGGAAGCACTTTGACCTCCGACTCTGGGGTGGAAGGGCTTCCTGTGTCCTGAGAAGGTGTCGTGCCTTCACATCAGTGGGCCACATGGAGCTGGAGCCCAGGTGAAAGAGCTGCGTCACCCCCCGGGCTCATCCGGTCAACTCCAGGTCACTCCTAAGGCCTGTAGCCAAAATGTTTGGAAGAGGAAGGCTCAGATACATATGGCAGCTCCAGAAAGGGCAGCCTGCCTGGTGACAGTCTCTGAGTTCTGTGCTCTGGGCTGGTCCTGCCCTGGAGCACCAGGAGTGGGTCCAGAGGGCCCCCAGACTGGTGCACTCTGCTTTCTCCACGTCTTCTGGGTGTTCTAGTGTCAGCTCCTGGGGGGCTCTGGTTCCTCCAGCCCCTCTGAGTCTGAGCCATGGCTTCCTCTGGACAGTCAGCTTCCGGATATCCCTGTGTGAGTGCCCAGCACAGGCTGTCCGTACTTAGCCCCTGCCCAGTGTATACGGAGCCTTGTCACACTCTTCCTCTGTGTATGTTTTTAAGATTGTTCATCCGTAGTCTCAGGTCCATTCTCCCCCACACGGAGATTCTGAATTATTTAAAGACAAGAATCTGGCCACCTGATTTTTTCCTAACATTCACAGCTCCCAGGCCTGGCACCAGCACACAGTAGGATTTTATCTGGTACAGACATAGTCCCCGTTCCCCACCCTTTATTATTATTATTATTATTATTATTATTTATTATTATTATTATACTTAAATATGAATAAAAACCTTCTAGTTCAGCTGGGAATTGAATGGGGGCTGCTGAACCGGCCCCTGAAAGCCAGTGAAGTGTTCTGGAACACGAGGGAGAGGACCAACACAGCAGCCCCAGGAGAGGGTGGGTGTCAGGGCCGCGGGCCCAGCTCAGCGCCCGGCCCCTCTGTAGACGTTCAGTGACTGTGTGCTGGGTGTTTGCCGCCAAAGGCCTAGCCACGCCCACCGACCAGCGACGGCGCCCTCTGGGTGTTGCTGCATGACAGAGGGAATCTATTTTGAATCTATCAAGGTCTACGTTGGCTGTTCTTATTGGACTGACTTCATTCCTGAGACCATAGAGGAAAGTCTCAAGTTGTACGTTATGTCCTGTCCAGCCCAAGACCTGACCAGCTCAAAGGCCTGCCTCGTGCTTGAAAACTGGAGGTCCAGCCTGACAAGTCACAGACAAGTTCGTTCTGTTCTCCAGTGTTTGGGTGGGAAATTGCCCCCAGGGGATGCAGTTGATCTCCAGGGAACACGCTTTGCTGGTGCTGTGTTAGCTTTCCCCTGTCTTCTTGAACTCTGGGACTCAGGGTCCTTCTGCCTAGCCCTCAAATATGACCGGCCCAGAGGGCAACTGTAGGGAGTGATGTGAAAATAGTGACTTTTAAAGAGGGAGTGGTGAACAGTTTATAGAATGTAAGGATGTGAGATCTGATACTTCGTTCTCCCAGCTACCTCTGCAGCCAGCTGTGGAGGATGATCTTGGAGAGAGTCTGAAGTGCTTCTTGCTAAAAATAGAAGCAACCTGTCAAGTTGCAAGGGGCTAGTGTAACAGGCTCTGCAACCTTTTGCCCCTGAAGTGGAATTGTTAGCAAGCTACCATGCAGTGGGATTTTAACCCAGAGATGTACTGTTGAGACTGTTAATTTGGTAAGGCTAACATAAAAAATGCTTTGCTTGCAAAGCTATCAATAATTTAGATGTTGGTTTCTCTGGAATTTATTTGCTGATTTTGCTGAGGTTTTGGGGGAGAAAGAGTGACTGTTTTGGAATATTGTTGAAGTTATGCTATGTAAAGTCTTTAAATTGGAGAAAGAAATGCTTCAAGGGGAAACAAAACAAATTATCTCCTATCAAAGAGAAGACAATGATTTTAAATACTATAAATCTTGTATGTATCAACATATTGGTGCAAAACTAAGAAACCACTTCTGTTGTTGAGTTCCTGATAAATTTCATTTGGACCTTATTACTTAGTCCCAAATGCAAAGCAAATTTTGTATGATGAATTTATTATGCCAAAGAAGAAAAAGTGTAGTCAGACTTCCCGCTAATAAAAACTGGCCACGTTCCCTTGGCTATTGTTCTAGGAAACTATTTCTAGAAGCTTACTAATATTTCTAAAGCTTAGACATATAAGCCAATGTCATGTAAATTAAATTAAGCTTATGACAAATTAGTTTCTTTCTAGTTCTAGCACTCTCAACAAACACCACACAATAGATTTTTAAAAATAAGTTCTGACCTCGGGGAGTTGCGGTACACAGTACACAGAAATTGTGTTTTTAAAAAATGTGAGCCCGCTGACTCTGACTTTGATGTTATAGATGGCTTCCAAGCCCTCAATATAAAAAGAAACTTAAAGGTAAGAAAACGAAATTTTATGAAAAGAAGTGGAGCTTCTGAGGGTCTCAGAGTTCAGTTCATCCAAGGATGAAGATGGTTCCATGAATATGCAACTAAATCATGGAGACACATTCTGAGAGGCATTTAAATGTACCTTTGCTAACTGACTCTCCAAGTGCCTTACAACTGTTCATCCTCTGAATATTTCCGCTTGACTTTTTAAAAAATGTTTTTTATTGATTATGCTATTACAGTTGTCCCATTTTTTTCTCCCCTTTATTCCCTCTGCCCTGTACCACGCCCTCCCACAATCATTCTCCCACCTTAGTTCATGTCCACGGGCCGTACATGTAAGTTCTTTGATTTATCCATTTCTTATACTATTCTTAACCTCTCCCTGTCTATTTTGTACCTACCATTTATGCTTCTTATTCCCTGTAAATTCTCCCCCTCCTTCCCCCCACCCCTCCCTGCTAATAACACTCCACGTGATCTCTACTTCTGTGAATCTGTTCTTATTCTAGTTGTTTGGTTAGTTCATTTTTGTTTTTGTTTTGTTTTTATTTTTAGGTTCAGTTGTTGATAGTTGTGAGTTTGTTGTCATTTTACGGTTTGTATTTTTGATCTTCTTTTTTTTAGATAAGTCTCTTTAACATTTCATATAATAAGGGCTTGGTGATGATGAATTCCTTTAACTTGAATGTATCTGGGAAGCACTTTATCTGCCCACCTATTGTAAATGAAAGCTTTGCTGGATAGAGTAATCTTGGATGTAGGCCCTTGCCTTTCAGGACTTTGAATACTTCTTTCCAGCCCCTTCTTGCCTACAAGGTCTCTTTTGAGAAATCATCTGAGAGTCTCATTGAAACTTAGGTAACTGTCTCCTTTTCTCTTGCTGCTTTTAAGATTCTCTCCTTATCTTTTATCTTGGGTAATGTAATTATGATATGTCTTGGTGTGTTCCTCCTTGGGTCCCACTTCTTTGGGACTCTCTGAGCTTCCTGAACTTCCTAGAAGTCTATTCCTTTTACAGATTGGGGAAGTTCCCCTTTACATTTTCAAATAAGTTTTCAAACTTATAATTTCTTGTTCTTTCTCTTCTGCTTCTGGTCCCCCTATGATTCAGATGTTGGAATGTTTAAAGTTGTCCTGGAGGTTCCTAAGGCTCTGCTCATTTTTTTTTTTTTTGAATTCTTATTTCTTCATTCTGTTCTGGTTGAATGTTTATTTCTCTCTTCTTCTCCAAACCATTGAATTGAGTCCCAGTTTTTTTCCCTTCCCTGTTAGTTCCCTGTACATTTTCCTTTATTTCACTTTTCATAGCCTTTACTTTTTCTTCTATTTTGTGACTATAGTCAACCAGTTCTGTGAGCATCCTGATTACCAGTGTTTTGAACTTTGCATCTGATAAATGGGCTATTTCTTCATTGCTTAGTTGTACTTTTTCTGAAGTTTTGATCTGTTCTTTCATTTGCATCTTATTTTCTTGTCTTGGCATGCCTGTTATGTACTAAGGGGCAGAGCCTTAAGTATTCGCCAGGGCAGGGCAACTACATCACTGTGTTGTGATGTTGTATATGGGGCAGGGGGTCCGAGAGGGAACAATGCCCCTTGCTCAGCTCTCTGCCACTTTCAGTCACTCTCCCCACTTCCCACAAACATTCTGGGCCCTTCTGGTGCTAATTCCTGGGTGGGTGGGTTTGCATACATTCTTGGACCCTGTGGGTCTCTCCAACAAACTCTCCTGTGAGGCTGGGAGTTTCTCCTGCTGCCTCAATTCCCACAGGTTTTTTTCAGTCATAGGTGTTGAGGTTTTATTTCCCCTCACTGGAACCTTGGGTTGCATGGTCTATCTCACTCCCATTTGTTCCTCCCAGTTTATCTGCGCACAAAGGTGGGACCACCTGCTCTTTTAGCTGCTTCCTTACCCACCTGGTTCTCAAACCACTGCCTTGCTGTGTGTCCTCTCCGCCCGGCTTCCCATCTCTGCCCCTACTACCAGCCTGAATGAATATTTCTTCTTTAACTCCTTGGTTGTGGTACTTCCATACAGTTCTATTTTCTGGCAGTTCTGGTTGTTTTTCTTTTGTTTTTAAATTTGTTGTCTTTCTTTTGGTTGTGTGAGAAGGCAAAGTGTATCTACTTATACCTCCGTCTTGGCCAGAAGTCCTCCGCCAGAAATTTTCACAAGTGATCACCCTCACTCCCCAAGGTAGAGGTCCTCAGGATTAGGGATGGATCACATGAGGCATCTTTGACTGTTAAGTCAAGGTCATTAGAAGGGGCAGCTGTGGGGCCATGGTCACTACACAGGTGTCCTCGTTGCATTATCCCAGTCACCTGTATTTACGTTGTCCCAGCAACCTGCCTCTCTCAGCTGATGTTTTATGGACAAGCTGAGCCATCAGGTTGAGCTGGATGCTCTTAATTCTTTTTTGGAAACGTGCTGACCTGATGTTTTCTGTGTCAAATTCCAGCAGTGAGGTGGATTTATTCGAAAGTTCAAATTCTGTAGGTTTTTATGTTATCTTGAGCTGGGGCTTAGAAAGAAAATAGGCAAGCATTTATAAAAGGTGACTTTTCAAAGAGCGTTCTTTCTACATTTTTATTTTTAACAGTTCGAGCAGAAAAAAGCAGAACTTTTAAAGACTGCTTTATGTCAGCAAGGACGCTTACAGAATGCAACTCTTCTTAAAAATTAGAATGCACCTAAAAATCCCAGAAAAAAAAAGACAACCAGTGCGTTTTTGCCTACGTTAGGAAACTGAGGAACCGAGATAAAGTATAGAACAGAGCGGATGGGCCCAGCTTGAGTTCTTTCCTCAGATTAGGAGAATGAAGTAACTTTTGGCTTTATAGTTTTTTAAAGACCATTTTCACATCAAAAATCTTCACTTCCATTTCATTTCAGAAATCGTCCCATGTGACCTTTTCTTCTATCTGCTAATACCCAGTGTTCCTCTGCCTCCAAGAAGGGCAAGTTCCTCCCCGGGGCTACGACCTGTGGTCTCTTCTGCTGTCTCACTCTGAATGGTCATTTTTTTCTTCATCCAACCAGTTGTCCCGTAACCTCCCCCTGGGTTTCCTGGTCCATCAGCCTCCTTTTGTCTTAGTTTCCCTACTCAGTCTGGATGAGATGACCACCCATTTCAACCGTGTCTCTCTGGTGTCCTGAATGGCAGGACCGGGTTCAATGTCCTCACGGCTCACTGTGGTTATTGCCTAACGTTGATTAAATTCCTGTGTATGTGTGTGCGTGTGTGCATCTCTGTGTGTGAGTGTGGGCATGTGTGTGACTGTGAACGTGTACATGTTTCTACAGTCTTGATGTTGACCCTTTAGATGCTAGTAGAGAAAGATACTCCGTTATGTGATTATGCTCAGCACCCAATTATTTTATAGAGCCTCAGCTGCGACCTCCCTGCTAGGTGACATTGCTCATTGTTGATTCTAGTTGATTCCCTAGTGAATTGCCCACAGTGGTGATGTGTCCCTTTTCTGTTCTCTTCAATTTTCAAACCTGCTTCCTTAAGCTGCATCCTTCTCTCAAGGTGCACCTGTGTCCTCCTTCACTAAGAAAATATAAATTCTCCCTCACTCTTGGCTTCTTAATACCTCGATATCTGAATCTCTCGTCCTCCTCTAGTATTTCAGAAGATAAAGTAACTTTTCATTTTCATCACTGGAAAATTCTCTGCCATTATCTTTTTGACTATTCTGCCCATTTTTTTCTCTTTCTTCTCTTTGGGACACCACATGTATGTAGGTTGGACCTTCTGAGAGAGGATGTTGTATGTCATTTATGCTCCTAATTGCTTTTCCCACTGCATTTTTCTCGCTGCAAATTTGGTGGTTTCTGCCATTTGTCTTCTGCTTTACTAGTACTGTGTTCTGTGTGCCCAATGTGTTGTTAAACCTGTCCACTATTATCTCAACTTGAGACTTATACCTTTTTCAATTTTTAGATGTTCATTTGATTGGACAAAATTCTTTTTTTAGGGATTTTATTTATTTATTTTTAGAGAGGTAAGGGAGGGAGAAAAGGAGAGAGAAAGAAACATCAATGTGCGGTTGCTGGGGGCCGTGGCCTGCAACCCAGGCATGTACCCTGACTGGGAATCGAACCTGCAATGCTTTGGTTTGCAGTCCATGCTCAATCCACTGAGCTATGCCAGCCAGGGAGATTGGACAAAATTCTTCATCTTTTTGTCTATAATTAATTATAATTATAATTCTTTTTTTAAAAGATTTTATTTATTTATTTTTAAAGAGAGAAGGGAGGGAGATAGAGAGAGAGAGAAACACCAATGTGCGGTTGCTGGGGGTTATGGCCTGCAACCCAGGCAGGTACCCTGGCTGGGAATCGAACCTGCGATGCTTTGGTTTGCAGCCCGTGCTCAATCCACTGAGCTACACCAGCCAGGGCCTATATTATAATTCTTTACATTCATTTAAAAATGTATGAATCAAGTTAAAATCCTTGTTTCTTATCTTCAATACCTAGCTTACCTGTGTTTCTACTTCTATGGAATGTTGTTGCTACTGATTATCAGTCATATGGTCTTTCCTCTTGGTGTATCTAATTTTTAAAAATTTATGTCATGTATAGCACAACAATAGAGACTCCAGTTGTGGTGAGAGGGTAAGAGACTGAGCACCTCAGTACCATCAGGGTTGAGCTGAGTTGGGACCGAGCTGCAATTTTAGGGAGACTCAGTTCACGCCTGGGTCACCACCGTTTCTGACTTGTGAGTAAGAGCCCAGCAGATCTCAGCCTTGAAAGACCAGAAAGTTCAGCCCTGCCCTTCCGAGGTTTTTAATTTAGTTTTTTTTTTAACTTGACATAGGTATTAGTTATCTCTTTCTATGTAACAAATTATCCCAAACGTAGCGGCTTAAGACAACAAATATAGTTACGTGAGTTTCTGTGGGCCAAGAATTTGGAACCAGCTGAGCTGGGTGCTGTGGTTGAAGGTCACTCGTAAAGTCATGGTTGAAATGTTGGCTGGGGCATGGGTGGACTTGGAGGGCATGACACGAAGTGAAGTGTTAGTCAGAGAAAGACAAACACCGTATGATTTCACTTACGTGTGCAACCCACAGAATACTGAAAGTGAACAAACAGAGCAGAACAGACTCACAGACACAGAGAGCGGACTACCAGTTGCCGGGGGAACGAAGGATGCAGGGCTGGGCGAAAGAGGTGAAGGGACTGAGAAGTGCGAACTGGCAGGTGCAGGACGGTCACAGGGCTGTAAAGTACAGCGTGGGGAATGTAGTCAGTGATATTGTAATAACCCGTGTGGTGCCAGGCGGGTGCTGGGAATGCCGGGGGGAACACTTGGTCAAAAGTCTATGATTGTCTCACCACTCTGTTATACCTCTGAAACTAGTACAAAATAAGATTGAATGTGAACTGTTAAAAAAGGACACAAAGCATTGAATAATTGTGAATGCTGGACACGGAATAAGAACACATGAACTTGTGATAATAATAACAACTGGTGACAAGAAGCTGCAAAAAAGTGGTGTTGGCTGGGGCTGCCATCAGGATGGAGACAGACCGGAGCTGAAGGTCTACTTGCAGCTTGGTCACTGGCCTGTCACCTGTGTTCCCTTTTCCTCTCTGGCTGTTGGCCAGCGGCCGCAGTTCTTCATTATGCAGCCGGTCTACAGGACACTCGTGAGTCCTCCTGACAGGGCAGGTGGTTTTCCCCGGAAGGAGTGATTCAAGAGAGAGAGAGAGCAAAGTGGAAGTCACAGTGTCTTCATGACCTTGACCTGATGGCCTCGTGAGCCACACTCCATCCTGTCTTCCACATTCTAGTCCTTAGAAGTGAACCACCACATAGGAACCCCCCCTGCTCAAGGAAAGGGGGCTTAGAAGGGAAGAGTAGGAAAGTGATTGTGAACACATTCCGACCACCACGCCTCCACACACACGTGTCAAACTCTGGCAAACGTCCTCAGGGAGGGGCTGCTGCGTGCGGGAGGCAGACCCAGTGCCAGGCCTTGGTTTTTAGGCACCAAAAGAATGCAGCAGAATTGTTTCCTGCTCTTGACCTTCCTCCTCAGTCTCTGAGGTGGCTCCAGAGCTCAGAGAGTGTCCCTGCGCCCTTCTCATCTCCAGTTGGCCACAGCAGCCTCGTTCGCTGCTGGAAGCTTTGCTATTTCTCTGTCTCTCAACAGAAGCCCTCTGCTTGTCGTGATCCTCAGCAGCCACCAGGAATAGAAAGGTCCCCAGGGAAAAGCGGATGGCCATCATCCCGGAACGGTTTTCCCATATTTGGAATCTTAGTTCACCTAGTCCTAATGGCTTCCACAGTCATCCGGTGCTTTAAAAATATAACTTTGTACTCGATCCACCTTTCCGAGGTCATTGCAGGGGGAGTAGGCGGGCCATGATGACGACATCCCACCCCGAGGCAGACGCAGGTTCTCTTTCTCTGGAAAGTAAACGTCCCCATTTGTTCTCCTGTTTCTGAGTCCTCAGTGGCCCTGTTCTGTGGGGTGGATGCCTTTCCTGAAATCCCCCTTTGCTCCTGGTCTGCTCCTCCAGCGCACCAACGGCTTTACATCTTTGTTTTCTAACCAGATCTGACACCTCCCCAACCCTGACACCCCCCCAAGGGAAGCCGCCCTCACATGCCCCTTTCTCCCTGGTGTCACAGCTGTCTTTGCCTCCTCTCCCACGTTCGTCCTCCGCACGCTGGTTTCCGGGAGCTCCCTGGAAGGTCCTCAGCTGACCTCTTGACAACATCCCGAGGCGGCTTCTCAGTGTCCCCCGCTCCCAAACCCCCAGCCCCTTGTACTTGTACAGACTCTCCCCTCGGCTCTCTCCTTGGGCCTTCCTTCCCCTTGAGGTGTTCTTGTTCACACATCCGTCACCCTTTTCTGGCTGTTCTCTCTCAGCTTCATGACCACACGGGACTTCAACTTCCACGCTTATTTGAGCGACCCCAAACTCTCATCCGTAGTCCGTTACCTTTGCCTTGGGCAACAAACCAGATTGCAAGTACTCTCCCGATACCTCCGTGGAGTCGGGCCATTATTATCTTAAAACCAATATTTGGATCTGAAATTTTATTTTCATAATCTCCATTCATTCTCCAAGACACAGTCCTCATTGCCCTTCTACCTGGCACCTATCTCTGCCCCCACCCCCCTCCAAGGCTGCATGGCGCAGGGTGGTGTGCGTTTCTCTGTGCTCTCGTGTGTCTCCATCATAACAGTCACTGCCCTGCACTGTGTCACCTGCTAACTCTCTCTCTCTTGCTCCCTCAGAGTGGTAGTTCCCAACCAGGGGCATTTGCACCCCCCCCCCAAACCGCCAAGGGAATTCGACAATGCCTGAGGACATTTTACGTTGTGACTGTTTGGGCACTGCCACTGGCATCTAGTGAGTCGAGGCCAGGGATGCTGATAAACGTAATGCCCAGCCCGCACGACAAAGAATCATCCGGCCCCAAACCCAGCTGCTAGTGCCAAGAAGACTTGCTGGGCTAGGAGTCCTGCAGGAAGGATTTGCGTGTGTTCCTGGTCCGTGAGCTGCAGGGCTCCATTCACTGCGAGTCCCTAAAAGGAGAGAAACTCATTGAATACACGGCTCTGCCTGCCTGTCTCTCCTACATTCTGTAATGGCTCAGTTCCTTTTTGCTTACTGGAATCGCACCTGTTCTCTACGATTACAGCTGAAATGCTGGTCGCACTCCTCAACGTCCTGCATGACTCCCCCTGAGCTCCCCTCTCTCTCCCGTGGGCTCCCCAGCAATCGGGAGCCCCTGCTGATCCAGGGGCTGGATATTTAGCTGTTTCCACAGTCACCTCCTAAGTAATTCATCAGCCTCCTGGTTCTCAGTCCCTCCCAATCCAGAGGACTTTCTGGGTAGCAGACTGTGTCCCCTAAAATGATGCAGAAACCAGTGGATTATGTCAACTTTCTGTCTGGTGTCATTTGTTATCTGTTGATAGAATGCCTCGCTGAGAACTCCTGGTGGACTGGTGATGCCCGTAGTTAGTTATATAAATTCCAACAACAGGACCTCCAAAACCAACTTGTTCAGCAACAGCATCCTTGCAATTAATATGCATCTTTCCATAATGATGGACAATTTTTATTTCAATGGGTAACTACCAGTACATTTGCAAAAAAAAAAAGTTGAGCATACCTCTAAATAGCTCTACTTGGCTTACAGCCCTGAAGGGTAGCAGGACATGTCCCTCCAAAAATATGGCGCTTTGACATGAGGATTATTTTGAGCTGAAGACGGAGCAGATGGAAGAAAAGCTCTCTGCCCCTGATGGGTGCGGCTCGGTTGGCTGGGCATCGTCCCACAAGGGGAGAGGTCGCCAGGGCAACCGATCCATGCTTCTCTCCCTCTTTTTCTCCCTCCGTTCCCCTCTCTCTAATAAATAAATAAGTAAATAAATAAATGAATAAAATCTTAAAAAAGGGGGAAAAGTCTTTGTTCTCCTCCTGTTTGCCTAAAAGCAGGGCATGCATTTGTAAAAGTGCCCCTTTCCCCTCACCACCAGGAAGGACAGACGTTAGCCCCTGGAGACAGCTCTGGGTCTTTGTCAGCCCGGAGAAGTTTCCCGCGGACTCTTCGTAACAGACTGTGCTCTCCAGCCCTCCTCCACTGTCAGCTCCCCAGCGTAGTTACGTTCTCAGGGTTTGCCGCGCCTAGAAACCCGAAGTCCTTTTACTATGTCTCCACATTCCTCTAAAAATACGTTGTTGTTGTTTTTTTGTAGAGATGCTGTGTACACCCAAGTTCTAACCACCCCTGGCAGCCACTCATCATGGGGGGTTCCCACGCATGAACTCTTTCCCTTGTTTATCTGTCTTTTCTCAGTCTCATTTGTGGGGTTCCAGCCAACGCACTTAAGATGGATAGAGGAAGAAAGCTGCGTGTCCGCCCCTGCAGCACACCTGCGAACCATTACGAACGAGTTCAGAGACATGGCTGTGAATGTAAACCCGTCCTACGGGCTGGCACGAGGGACATGGCGGTCAACAACAGCTGCCGAACCCTTCCTTGCTCTTTGATGGTGGATTCAAACTTTTAGAATCGACTAAAATCATTCCGAGCTGAGCATGGAGAGGAAAGGGGATTTGCCCCAGGCCTTCCCTGCAAGCTAAGCACAGGGTTCAAATAAATAATTTAAACCTGTGTTTCTTGACTCACTGATACACAAGTTCAAAAAGCCATTCCAATGTGGCTTTGTTGTAGCATCGCTGTAACAGCCCCCGGGGACTCAAGGGGGCGACTCTGACAGCATCCAACCCGCACTGGTATGTAAATTCTGTCATGGTCTAGTTCTCTTTTATTTGCACCCTGAATTGAAAATGTGTTTAAACACCTTGCGAAGAGGCAATGGTTCCCACTCTAGCAGGAAAGACTAGACTATTCAGAGGATTGGAGGATAAAAAGAACATTCCACCTCTCCCTTGGGAATGACCCACGAAGTATTTCCATCGCTTTCAATTACAGCATCTCTTTCCTGCCTCTGGCCAGGAACCTTCCGGGCACCGTAGATTAGGTTTTCTGTGCTTCCAACACGAGCGTATCATTGGGGAGATAAATTACATTTAGAAGCTGCGTTTTTATTTCGATGATGCATTGCTGATTGACTTTACACTCAATTTAATAGGGTAATTATTTTACTTCCCAGTGGCTGTGACTCGCTCAGTGCCCTAGGCCGTGTGCCAGGATCAAGGTCCCCTCCACGGAAGTTATCAAGCTCTTTCAGGGAGAAAAGGAAGATAATAGTTTCTCCTACCCATGCCTTCCGGCTCCACCAGCTGTTTTGAACTCATTTTCATTTGTGCTCCACAATTAATGTCTTTTCCAAAATAGCAAAGTCACTTGATACAAATTAGGTGTTAGGGAAGGAATGGGCTTCCATGCTTATGGTTTTAATGTTCACGTTTTAGTTTTACTTTCTTTTTCAAAATACGCACACATACAAGTGGGCGACTACAATGACAGCTTCTGACCCTACCGTGCTGGGGTTGGATGATGGTGGACCCTGCAGTTGTGTGTGGCCTCCTCCTTTACACCGTTCACTTTGCGTTTTAATGTATTTAATTTTTCCTCTCTGGGAAAGCTCCGTCTTTGCTCTTAAGGCCTTCAACTGATTGGATGAGGCCCACCAACATTATGGAGGGTAATCTGCTTACTCGCAGTCTAATGATTGAAATGATAATCACATCTACAGAATACCTTTACAGCAACATCCAGGCTGGTGTCCGACCACACAGCTGAGCACCCTGACCTGGCTCAGTTGACATAAAATGCCAATCAGCATGCCTTCCTGGAATGACTTGGCTCCAAGAGGATAGACTAGCCTGGGTAGGGGGCCCCTTCTCAGGACACCTGATGACCACTGACTGCCAGGCACCTTCTCTGGTGCTCCCCCATCCCAGCCTAGGGACATAAATTTTGTCACAGTCTCATGATCTATTCTTCATTCTTGCATGAATTCTCGCATGAGACAAGAAAAACTTCCTTTCACTCTGTCTTATGTTCTTCCAAACCTGTTGTTTATGGTGTAAAATGTGTTCCCGTGGCCCCTTCTGGGCTGTGGTTTCTGTGACTCAAACAGCTGTCCTTATAAACTATGGTTTTCCAGTTTGCTGCAAAGCTTATTTTTAAACTCAGGAGTTGTGAGCGGACGCTCTCATTCTGCTGTGTCCCTGCAGCCGGAACGGACCATGGACGGGAAAGGATGCTGCGATGTCTGAGCTGCTGCTGGACCCGGCGGAGGTGGGACAGGACACAGGAAGAGGCCCCGGGGCTGAAGATGCTGAAGCTAACCAGTCACCACAGCCCTGCTGCGTTTCTATGACATCAGATGGTCACTGTGCGCCTGGACCAGAACCTTCTCCGTGGCCACCTCAGCCTCTTGTTCATCCCACACCTACTGCAACTAGATTTCACCAACAGGAAGTTGAGTGGAACAGAAGGAAGCTCTCAATTTTCCCTCACACTTGACGGCTGTCTGTAATAGGCTCGGGAATAGGGCAATCAATTTCTTTAAATTAGAGTGAGAATTTTCTCATCATCTCTGGCTGGCACCATTCTCATAACCACTGAGACCAAGGGCTTAATGACTTGGCACCTCTTTCTCCATAAAGCCCTCTCCTACAGTTCAGTTAGAAAGCCAAAACCATGGATCTTTTATCACTCACATCAATTATTATAATTATGTTTTGAAAAATGAGACTTCTGAAGCACTGATATAGGATGAAGATCTAATTGTGTTGCTTAGAGTTAGTCCTCTGTGGCCCTCAATGACTTTACAGTTGGTCTCAGAAAAAGCTGGCTGTGAAATAAGGTCTCTCTTTTAATTGCTGATGAAGACTACCTAAAAATGAGGCTCTATTTCTTTGTTCAAAGCTATAAAACTAGCATCTAGGAGGCTCTCAATATTATTTGTTGGATAAACAAATACATGTTAATAATTTAGAGTATTTGTTGAATAAACAAATGCATGCTAATAATTTAGATGCTCATATAAAATGTAAACTAGTCACCGAGTCACAGAGGGACAACTATCTGTGTGGCTTGAACTGTTTGACAATGTTGGCCCAGATAGTGCCACATCCGTTTCCCCATCTCGAGGGTCATTTGTCCATGAGTGAATCATCAAAACATCCAGGGATAGGCAGGAATGAATTTTCTGGAAGCTTCTAGAACTAAAGGGGAGGCTGGAGAATCTGGTTCAGAGAAAGGGCAGGGCCTATAGTAGACTCAGCAGTAGGGCTGGCTGGAGCCAGGGGTACCCCAGTGTGGACATCAGGGTCGTCCCTCTGTCCACTCATTCCTGGACACCTAATGCCAATACTGACATGTCCTGGGGGCAGAGGTCCCTTGGACACCTGCTTCTGTGTGGCAGCCACCATGAGCAATTTTCTCCATCACCCTGGCATCTCTGGGTCACACTCCTGGGTGCAGAAGCTGGGGCAGAGGCTCCTTGTTTGGCCAAGTAGAAGTCCCATGCCCACTCCGCAGCAGGTGGGGTGGCACACCCAGCCTTGCTGTCCGCCAAGATTGGTAGCATGTGGGGCTTTCCCCCAGAGCATGTTCAGAATCTCAGTGAGGAAACTCCCAGTGATGTTTACTGCCGTGTTACAACTGAGTTTTGAACAAGCATAGTTTTACGGGAATGAACTCAGCCTAACCCCAAGGGAAGCAAAGTTAGGCTTACCTGGAGCCATAGAGCAGGAGTTAAGTTTGTTATAAACACTTGACAAACATTGTTTATTATTACCATTTTATTATCATCATTATTAACAATATAGAACTCTCCAGGTTTTTAAAATAAAATAGGCAATAACTAATTGAACATCCATAGGCTGGCCTTCGATGAAACTATGAAGCAGGAATTTGGTCTCAGACATCCATCTCTGCATTTCCCACACTCTCCCGTCTGCCTCTTTTTCGTCGCCACTTTCCTTCCTGCAGTTCCCAGCCCCCTACCCCAGTGCCATAGGGTCTCTCGCTCTTTGCTGGTGGTCCACTAATGTGTGTTAAAGTAGCTCCTAAGGCTGAGAAGAGGTTAGATACCAGCTCTCCAGAGCTATTTATATTTATGCTGTGAGCTTGCAAAGATCTTCAAGTTTGCAAGTGAAAGTAGGAATCTTTAACGGTGACACTTAATGACACAGGAATCTAGCATTTATTAAATAAGCACTTACAATATTGGACATTGGACTAAATGTTTTGAATGCATGATCTCCTAGGCATGAATGTATTTAATCCTCAAAACTCTTTCAGATAGTCACTATTTTCAGTATCGCCTTGATTTTCAGATCGGAAGACAAAGCCTCAGAGTTAAGGCCTGAACCCAGTTTTGGCTGATTCATAGCTCGTACGAGGAGCTCTAAGTCAAACTTTCTCACCTTAAGCTTAATTCCACACAATCCCAGCACCAGTTCTCGACACTGCTGTCCACTCAAGTGATGAAGAAAATAACCCGAGGAGCCTGGAGGAGTCTTGGTTTAGTCAAGGTCCTCCAGAGTCAAATATGTATATATTTGCCTCTGCCTCTGTGTGGAAGCCTCTGTGAGCAGTTTTCTCCACTGTATCTCCATTTCTTCGTATATATATATATATATATATATATATATATATATATATATATATATATGAACTAGCTCATACTGATATGTAAGCTGAGAAGACCTAATATCTGCAGTGGGCAAGCTAGAGATCAGGAGAACCGAGTAGTTCTAGTCAAGTCCAAGTCTAAAGGAAGAGGCTGGCGTCCAGGCTCCAGCAGTCAGGTGGAGAGAGATGTTTCCTCTTCCTTAGCACTATTGTTCTTATTCAGGCCTTTACCTGCTTGAACAAGACTTACCCAAGATGTACTTAGTCAATGGATTCAAATGTTGATCTTATCCACGCACATCCTCCCAGACACACCCAGATTAATAATGTTTGACCAAATATCTGGGCACTGGGGGCCTAGTCAATTGGACACATAAAATTAAACATCACAAGTCTTAATTTTCTAAAGTATTTTGAGTTCCTTGAGGCCAAGGACTAATGTTTACTCTTCTTCGAATTTTTTTTTGTTATTTGTTAATATTCTGCACCCAGCTCATTGAGTTGGATGAACCTGCACCAGCCTTAGTTCAGTGCATGGGGACAGTATCAGTATCTCTAGTGAGGAACCCTTGTGCCCAGGGAGCCCAGGGCGTGGAAGCCAGAAGAGTCTGGTTTCAAGTCTTGTTTCTGCGATGAAGCAAGTGATTGAATGTCTCCATGTCTCATGGTTTTCTCTGTAGAATGGGAGATAACACTATTACCATAGGTAGTTAGCTAATTATTAATAAGAACGGGGAGCAAAGGGAATGGGATATTGAGCTTAATAAACTGGGGAACATGAGCCTGTTTGTTTTATTGGGAAGCTACAGCTTCGAGGCATTTCATCACCAAGGAGATTAATACTCCTTTCTTTCCTGCTCTGATACTGGATTGTTGAGGGGCACAGAGGAAGGGGCTTGACCATGGAGGCCTGTCAGTCTAACGAGGAGGCGTGGACCTATCAACAGCCTGTGAAATCATCGCAAGTTGATTGGTTCTCTTGGAAAAGCAGCTGGTCCATCTCAAACCCAAAGAAATATAACCTCAGGGGAACAAAGAAGCTCTCTCTCTCCCTCTTTCTCTCTCTTTCTCTGTCCCCCATCCTGTAACACATCTGCCCCCAGGATCATGTTCCGTATGAGTCTAGCAGTTACTGGGGGCCTGCAGTAGATGGCATGGACCGCAAAGGACCAAACTTTAGTATTAAGCAGAAACTCGGGTCACTGGCCTCTGCTTTGGCCTTGTTCAGGACAAGGGATTTTTCCATGGTGCAACAGAGGGAGATGGGTCTTTGGGAACCCAGAGGGTGGACTCTATCTCCACCCGAATAAACCTTCTTGCCATACTAGAATCTCCCGTGCGTGGGTCCTCGGAATGCTTTCCTTATGACTCTGTGGAAGAGCCTGGTTTCCACTGACAACAACACTACCCACTTGCTAGGGATGCTGTGAAGATTCGAGAGTAGGAAGGGGAATGCCAGGCACACAGTAGGTCCTAGTAAGTGAGTAGGAGTAAGTGGATGCTGTTGTAGCTAAGAGAAGAGGAAACCGAAATTGCTTTTCCTGGCAATGATCAAAAGTGGCAACTTTTTGTTCTCATTTTTTGGGAGTCCTTGTTGCGCCCAAAGTAGTATAGGGAAAGGGTCTTCCCCAAGTCACTGTCCATCAGCTGGCCTTTTAAAGGTTTTCTCACCATGTATTCTGAATGGCTTCATTTAAAAAGACACCCAGCATGCCTCTTTTAAAAGGATAAATCACTGAAAAGATGACCTTTGTGTTCTAAAGCAGCTTTTATCTGGTACAAAAAAAATATATTTGAAATGCTAAGAAAGCCTTTTAAGTGGAGACACTCGCTGCAGGCTGGCATAGCCAGGGTGGGCGACCTTTTAATTGATGGTGTAGCGACCTCGCCAAAATCCAGTCCAAAGTTAATTTGTTAAATGGTGTTCCTTTCTAGAGTTAGAAGCCATGATGTATTTCTTTATGATAACACATAGGGTTTTACTTTTTTTAGCAGAATATTTGTTCCCTCTTTTAACATCCCCCATTTCCCATCAGAATCCCTGGGGCTTGGACGTGGAAGTTAATTCTCTGTAGGTCAGAGCCTGTGCTGAGCCAACTCAGAGGAGCAGATTAGCCTCTGTGACTGACAGGGACTTCCAAAGAGTCTCCAAAGAAGCCGAAGGATAAATGTTGGGTCTGATGTTGCAGGTCACTAAAAATCATGCTGGAGTCAGGGGGCTGTCGGGTCTTTCTGCCGAGTTTCCTCTGGCTGCGTATTTCCGAAAGGCAATGGGAAACTGCGGCTGTCTGCACACGCTGGCCCCTGGGTCTCCCCGGAACAAACAGAATAGTCATTAGGAGGAGCGGCTCTACAGGTATTTCATTGACTTTGAAATAGACTTTCACTTCCTTAAATCACTGGGTCAAGCCACCCATTGCAACTTGACATTCTGTAATTTGACAAATGGCCTTTCAGTCCTGCATGTCCTGGAGTACCACGGCTCCTCTGCAGCCTTGCTTGTGAGCTTATTTCCAAGTATCTCTTTCGATGGCGATTTCCTATTCCTTTCAACCACCAAAATCTGTGCAAATAATCAGATTTGTTTCCCTTTTTTTAGCATGTGGTTTTCAAAAAATGAATAGGCTGTTTGGCTGTGTGGGTTTCTAGAATGTTCTATTCGTAGATGAGTTTGTTATCTACTCCCACTTTCTGGGAGTCCTGGCTGTCTCAAATACACCAGGGCCATGAGTACAGGTGGTCTGAGGGTTGGCCGCCAGCAATCCCATGTCTGTCCAAAAGCATAAACCCTAGAACGTTTGCTATCCAGAGCCACCGCCACCCTGCAGCTACCCTTTTGCTAAGCTCCAGACACACATACCACACACATGCAGGAAAGGGTCAGCTTTTTCTTAGGCTTGTATCCCCTTCCTTGTGGGATGACCCTCTCAGGCAGGACACACGGCTGCTCATGGTGTCCCTGTCCCTTCACCCAGAGCACTCCTGACCCAGAAGGCCATTCCCCAGGGGTCCTGCCATCCTTCGAAAACATGCACAGTCAACTTTAAATGGAAGGAAATTGCTACAGCCCTCTATATTTTTGGCTCAAGGTAGCTAAGGGCCATGAAATAAATGCTGATTTGTACTTTTTTTTTTTTTTTTGCCAGAAGCACATAACTGCCCCTTTAAATGATCTCAGTGCCCTTCCGTCGATGGTCTGCGGATAAACAAAAGCGCCCGTCGAACTGGGTTTGCGGAGGGGTGTCACATGAGAGAGCAGCGCTGTGAGCGGGAGAGCTGTGCTGGACAGCGTCTAATTAGGGGCACCTGACAGCAGCCTGGGCCCACGCCTCCCGGGGAGCCCGCAGCGGGCTCCAGGCATCAGTTACATATTCAAGATCCATAGCTTTGGGGAGCCATTAAAACTGTGTAACAATCACAAAGTCACGTTCAGCTCTTGGGGAAAAGGGAAGGCACGGTTTGGGGTTGAAAAGCCATTTGTCTTCTTAAGTGTGCGTATGCATGTGTGTGTGTGTGTGAGACAGAAAAATGCTTGGTAGGTGACCTGTTTCAGATGCCTCACCCCCCACTGCCTTGGCCTCCACCCTATACTCTGTGTCTCCCCTATAGACATGCATATGGGATTTCGTACCTATAGGTTACTATTTTGCTAGCTGACATGCTTGGAAAATTAATATCCACGAAGCTTTTAAAAAATATTTTAAGTGAACATTTTAATATGCAGCTTCTGAAGAGTGCAAAAATGTCAAGCCCCGCAGGGATGGATGTCAGACGGTGGCATGTGGGCTCCCTGGGGAGCTGCCGGGGAGACGGTTGTGGTCAGAGGTGTCTTCCCTCGCCACCTGGCAGTTTCCCAGGGATGCCATGGCAAATGAGCACAAACTGGGTGGCTTACGACTTCAGAAATGTCTTCTCCTGGTTCTGGAGAAGACATCCAAAGTCGAGGGGCCCGCAGAGCTGTGATACCTCTGAGGACTGCGGGGGAGGAGCCTCCCTGCCTCTTCCGGCTCCTGGGGGCCCCAGGCATTCCTCTGCTTGTGGCCACATCACTCCGATCTCTGCCTCTAGGGTCACATGGCCTCCTCGTCTGTCTGTGTAGCCTCTCTCTGTCTTTCTCTTGTAAGGACATATGTCACTGAGTTTTGGGTCCACCTAGGTAACCCAGGATACCCTTATCTTGAGGTCCTTAACTTTGGGGGCAAAGACCTTTTTTCTCCCCAGATAAAGGAACCATGAAGCTCATGGTCCCAAGTGGACGGGTCTTCTAGGGAGGGCACTAGTCAACCCACATCTCCTCGAAAACCACAGCACGCAACAAAGGGAAAGGCTGTCGTGCTATTGTAACTCGATTTCCAGGATGTATCTGTTAGAAAGTCACAGCTCATACCAGTGGAAGCATCACTCCATGTGGATTCTGCCTCCTTTCTTCCCCCCAGGATACTGTTTGGAAATTCCCCACCTAGATTGTGGAGAGGGACTCTGCATTAACTCCGGCATTGTTAGTATTTGCATACCCAAAGTGGGAGTGGAGGTAAATCCTTGAAATTAGGCAGCACTACTCAGACAGTTTCTCATTTCAGACAAGGGGTTTTGTGAGTAAACATCCGAAAGAATTAGTATCAGATAAGAGCATGTTGCCCCCGTCGAGAGTTAATGGAGGAGATCTTGGTGGTCTGAGGTGACTTCTCCTGGCCTTCAAGCTGCAGTGCGTGCTCTCCCCACTGTGGCCCCTCAGGCAGCCCTGCTGTTGATTCTGGAGGGAGGGAAGGGCGGGCAGAGAGGCCCACGTTCCCGCAATGAGAGGGTCAGGGTCGGCAGGAACGGATGAGGAGATGTGGGTCAGGACGCGAGCGGCAACGGGTGTGGGGCAACGTGAGTGCGGGGAAGCCGAGGCGCAAGTACAGCAGCTACAAGACGGCAGAACACGGGGAGAGAGCCCGACCCAGGGCAGCAGGGGAGGCTTTGGGATAGAACACGGTGAGGGTGCAAACTCTCCCTTAGTATGTGCAACCTTCCAGAGTCTTCCTGTCCCTGGATGCCACTAAATGTGGCCGGTCTGGTTGGAAGCCATGCTGGTCAGCCATGGTTCTGTGACAGGGCCTTGGGAACCCTCACCTCACTTGGCTTGCGAGGAGATCCAGCGTGAGGCCATAAAGATCAAGCAGGACCTGAGATTAAGGTACATACTGACTTGTTTTCATGTCTACCATCTTCCCTGTGAAAATAAAGGCTCCGTGAGGATGGGGAGCTCACCTGTCATGCTCGCTGTTGGGGATGGGATACCCAGTTCCTAGTCCCAGTGCTTGACATGTAGCAGCAGCTCAACAAGTAGCTGATAAATGAGTGGTGACCATCAGACCTTGTTTGTCTGTATTCTGTTCAAATTTGAGTCTTTGATTTTTTTTGACTCATATGACATGAATTTTCCTGGTGATTTGTCTCCTATTCACCCCATTAGTGAGGGGGGGTGGAGTCTCACCTTAGGGTGACGGGGAAGGGTAGTGGGCAGGTGGAGGTCTCCCCCAGATCATTTCCAGCTCACGTTATCCACGGAGCTCATGTGCCGGCTGTTTATTCACACGGGTGCCATCTTCCCTAGTAAGAAACAACCTGATAACATTAATATAATATCATTATTATTTTCACTTTTTAGGATGTTAGATTTGCCAAGAAAAGAGACTGTCATCTTCGGAGTGAGCCCGAGGGAAGTTAAACACCAGCTGAGTCATTTTCTAGCTGCGCGTGACCCTCGGAAAGTCACTTGACTTCTCTTAACCTCTGTCCTTCACCTATTGAGTATGAAGAGCAACATCTTTTCACACAGATTGAATGCAAGGCAACGGCATGTACAACCTCTTAGCACGGCGCCTGGGGCAGACTAGACGCTCCATAATCATGATAATTACGATGGCTACTGTGTGCCTGGTTCCCCTGAAATGTCTCCGCACAAAACACCGATGGCTTTTCTTGAGAACGTACTCATTTCTTTGCATTCATCTTAGAAGATGAGAAAGTCCACTGGGGGTGGGAGAGCAGGTGTCCTGGCCATATTCCAAATTATATAATGGCTTGTTCCTTTGAAAAAGTTTTGAGCATTATGGCATCCTTCATAATTATGCGTATATACCTTCATAATTGCTTAAGAATAAGGACTAAAGTCTCATATCTGTTATTAGCCCGCATATTGGCCATGAAGAATAGGAAAGTCCTTCTCGCTGGCTGCCTCAGGGCCCCTCCTTTTCTTCCTGCTTTCTCCCTGCCTTTCCCGGGCAGGTTCCTCCTCAAGGTGGGCGGACTGCATCGGTGAGAGGGAAGAGGAAATCAGTGGTTAAGGCCTCACGGCCCACTTGCGAAATCTGTGCCCTTTCTCCAGGGTTTCCCAGTTTAATTTTTCTTACTCAGTCTTTTTACATTCTGAACTCGCTGGCAGGCAGTGAATTGCCTTCAGGATTATTACAGCGTGAAGCTTCTGTTGGCAGAAATAATTTTTTTGGAGCTATAAAAATCTTGGCAGAATTTTGAGACACGCACTGGTGGTCCCAGCCCATTCCAAGTGAACATTCTATTACATCTCAGGAAACAAACAATTCCGTCCAGCCTGTCTGCTCACTGCGTCGTGATGGTGGAGTCCAGGGTACGATTCAGAAGTCTGGTGATCCTGGGAAATCCACGAGAACTGGCGATCCAATACCCAGTGGGACAGCCCAGCTCTTCCAGTAAACAAATCCAACCCTGTCTTTTATTGCGAGCTCGAAAGACTGACTTTGAGGATCTAGAAGCTTCTGTTGTGGATGCTGCTCTGAAGGAGGATGGTTCCAAAATAATCAGGCGCTTTGTTTGTGGGACAAATGGAATTTTAGTGGCTTGTTGTGCCTCTTGAATATTTAAGCTCATAAGTATTTTCCATTAAGGAAATAAGTACATAGTAACCAAAAATTAATTCCAGTGACTGGCCGTTGTTATAGGCAGTTAATTTGCACTGATTCTTGGGTAGAAGAAGCAAATTGCCCCATCCATTAATGCGGTTAAAGGAGGCCGTTGTGCTTCCTTCACGTGTACCAGCCGGCAAGCATCCTGCCCCGTTTGCTGCTACGCAGTTAGCGGTAAAGTTATCCAATATGGAAAGCTCAGACTAAGTATAAAGAGCTGGATATTTACGACACATTGACTAGGTCCTTCGAGTCAGAACAAGGCCCTGCAGGTGGCGTGACAAACCTTGTAGGTCACTGTTGTGTAGGTCAGCACGACCGCCACCGAGCCCAGCTCAGCGTGCAGATTTCAACAGGTGTAGGACTGACTGGCGGAGGAAGATAGATTTCGTTTTCCCACAGTTGGACGAGGTAGAAGTAAAGGGATTCTCAAGAAAGGAAGAGATGGTTGATTTATTTCCCAGTCTTCTGTCAGGACCGGAAGAATCATGACTGGACCTCCCAGCCTGCCCACAAAATTGGCGTGTTCGATATCACAGTTTCTGTTTAGAAAGCTTGCCTGAAAATAAGGAGTATTTTTGAGGGGGAGGGGCACTATTCAATTGAGTGTTCCCTGCTTTCTGTTTTTCTTTTTAACTGGGAGTTACGATCTTACCAAGACAATCTGGGCTGAGAAGACCATCTGGCTTCCTGCGTCTTGGACCTGGTTGCGCCACTGACCAGTTTGGGGACCTGCTGAGGGTGCCCTGCTGACCCCGAGCCTCCTGCCCTCAGATCTGAATGCCTACACATTGGGCCAGATCATTTTGGGGGGGGTGCTATTTTTAAAAATGGACTTCTCTCTTAGACAATGGCAATCCCCATTAGTTAACATTCATACCACTACCAAGCTCAAAAAGACACTTTAAATACTCTAACCAAAAATTAAAAGAGAAGATCAAAGTTCTAGAATCTCAATGGGGAGCTGGAATAATAGCTTTACCCTGGAAATCTATTTTATAAAGATTAGGACAGTAATTTCCCCCCCAAATAGTTTTCCCTATGTAAAATTCAGGCATGTGGAGATGGACTTCTTCATACTTTACCCATAAATGCATACCTTTGGAATCAGGACACAGGAAGCCTGTCCAGAAAGTATCCAGCCATGCACTATGAAAACTAGAGACATTTGTTGAAGAAGATACAAGGTACAAGAAACATTGTACACAGGACAATGATGCCTCAGCCCCCTTCAGAGTAGATGCCCTGGGACCTCACACGGTTCTCCCAATTGCCATCAGCTGCCCCATCATATTTTCCAGAATTTCATCAACAGTCTGAAATCTCTTTCCTTTCAAAGGTGGATTTAGTTTTGGGAAAAGCCAGAGGTTGCAGGGTGCCATATCTGGGCTTTAGCAAGGCTGGTGATTTGATGTTTCACCAAAACACTCTGCACGAGACGTGATGCATGAGCAGGCATGTTGTAGTGATAAAGCTCCCAATCACCAGTTGCCCCTAGCTGGCCTAAATCATCTGAATCGTTTCCGTGGAGGAATGTTGAAGCTTAATGCAAAATCTGATGCCGATTCATGGCTCTACTCACTCTGTCATTTTGAATGTGAACGGCCACACAGTACACATGCTCACTCAATGGCGTCTACCGCCCCCACTGACTAGTACAGTGAAGTCATCCTTGTTCACGCATGCACAGTTGCCAGGTTACATGGACAGACCTTGTACAAATATCTCCAAAATGCTTGTGCTCTTTTGATGCACAGTACTTCTGACACCAAATGTGTGGGGGTTTCCACACCAAGCACTTCTCCAATTGTCTGAGGAAACCAACTGTTACCCTACAATTTCGTTCAATTCTGACATAAATACCCGGAGTTGCAGTCAGATCCCGCAGGCGAAGGGCTAATTCCCACAGGACTGTCTCCTTCAAGTGCTAGGTGCAAGTCTGTGGTCCCCAGGTTACCCACTCGGGGTGCTGGTGTTTCCCAGCAACACCGATCACTCAGTTCTCTGGACCTGACTGGGTTCTGACGCTAACCCCTTGGAGTGAGCCCAGGTCTCACGTGTTAAAGGCTCAGCCCCACAAGGACCCCCCCACCCCCCACTTCAGACTCCAATTCCAAGTCCAAGCCATCTGTACTCCTGAGCAACCACCTATAAATTGTGGGTTCTTACGACCCCATCCTGGTTCCTAGTTTACTAGAGGAGCCCACAGGACTCGGGATATCACTTTCCGTTTGTTGGTTAATCATAGAGAACACAAGTCAGAACCAGCCCAGTGGGTGAGATGCGTGGGGCCAGGCGTGGGAGGTTTGTGCCGAGCTGTCCCCCGTTTCCCAGTCTCCCAGCCCCTCAGGGTGGGTGTGCTTGCCCACCCAGAAGCTTCTCAAACCTTGTTGTTCCAGAGTTTTCACAGGGCTCACGCTCCAGCCCTCTACCCCCTTTTCGGGAGGTCTGTCTGGTCACTCAGTGTTTTTGGCGACTGGCCCCATCACAGGCCTTGCCTTGAGTCCCCTCAATAGCACGAACTCAGATGTCCCCAGAAGGAACTTGTTGTGAATGACAAAAGACACTCCTATCACTCCCACCCCAGAAATTCCATCAGGAACTGCGTGCCAAGCAAGAACGGGAACAAAGACCAAATATATCCCTTCTACCATACCCACACTTCCTGGCCGCAAAGTTGGGGATTCCCACCAGCCCTTCTCCCTTTCAGATGAGACAGTTTGCAGGAATGACTCATAATGCGAGAAAGTCCTGCACTTATCACCGCTGGTTGCAATAGAAGATACCACTCTGACACAGCCAGACAGAAGGGGCGCTTAGAGCAAGGGATGGGAGTGGGGGGCACGGAGCTCCCATGCCTTCCCCGGGTGTGTTATCGTCCCAGCGTCTTGATGTGTGTGTCCCTCAACCCGAAGGTCCCCTGACCTCGTCGCTGAGGGCTTTTTACGGAGGTTTTATCACATAGGCTTGATTGATTAAATCCTTGCCGTCGGAAATTGAACTCAACCTCCATACCCTCTCTCTTAAGGTGAAGGTGCGGCTGGGTATTTCAACTCTCTACTCATGTCCTGGGCTTTCTGGTGTCAGGCCTGAGGCTGTGGAGGGGCGCCCAGCAACCACACATCTCCTTAGCACACGAAGGACACTCATCACTTGGGGCATTCCAAGAGCTTTAGGAGCTGTGTGCCTGGCACTGGGGACAAAGACCCCATGTTTACGTTTTATTATATCCCAGTGTTCTTTTGATGCTTGTGAGAAGACCTCGCCCTATTGCATAGATCATGATCAGGGAAATAATCAGTCCCACTCGGGTCCCATTTTACTGATACCTCTTTTCTCTGTGAGACTTGTGTGGCGTGTATAACCCTTGCTCACGGCTGTATTCTCCCTGCCTGCGCGTGGCAGGTGATGCAAAGATGTTTATTGAATGCACGAGGAAGTGAATGAATATAATTTCCTTGTGGGCCATGTGCTATTGGGCTTAACATGTTTTAACAGCAGTCCCTGATCTGCCATGACTGGGGAGGGGAGAGGTGATTTCCGATGCTGCGACCCAGAACACGGCCATTCTCGCCTTACATCCTCGAAGTAGGCGACTCTTTTGATCGAAGCCTGTTGAAACAATCGCCTCCACTGTCTCTAAGGCCCAGGGCGCCTCCAAAGGTGTCACAGAGGCCACCACACAGAGAGCCTTGTTTTCACACAGCATCCCTATTTCCTGCCAACAGGGCAGCGTGGACCTTGGGCAGCAGAGCAAAGCATTTCCTGGGACTCAGTTGGTGAGACTCAGAACAGAGCATCCTTCTTCCGCTTAATTAATTCATGGGTTGTGTAAACCTACGTCCCTGTGTCAGCGACCGCATTGCATGCTGGGGATGAAACATGGTTGGGACAGGGCTCCCGCTCTCCGGGTGAGAGCTACTCATTACTCACCTTGGCTTAAAGGGCCAGGGCTCCAGTGCACGGGCTGTACTGTGGGACTTTAGCGTAAACTTCAGACTGAGAGGTTCCTTCTGGGTTCGGTCATCAATGTCTGTGACGTTCAACCCCGTGCCCCCTCTGTGCCATCTGCGATGCAGTAGGTCTGCAAAGAGTGATCGGCGACTGTCCCCAGACTTTCTGCAAGCATCCACGTGGTGCCTTCTAGGCGGGCCAGGGGAGACTTCTGACTCACTAGAAGTGGTGCTCACTTCCATCACCCGATGATCCTTAACACGTTTATCAGATAAAACGTCACAGGGAAAGAAGGGGGGAAGCAGCGTGGCTTTGGGAGCTCCCTCAGTTCCCATAAGAACACACAGAACAGGGAGAATATGGAAATTAAAAAACCCACGGACACCAGCCACCCTGCAATTTGGCGGCAAGATAGCCCCACACACTTCAGCATCCGAGTCACAAGTCCGTGTCCTCAGACGCTGTCACCCCGCCCTCCCGCCCCATGTCCCCCGACGACTCTCCCACCATCTTTCCAGTCCTTCCTCTCCCTCCAATTTCCCTCCCTCCGTTCCTCCCTTTCTTCCTCCCCTGCTTCCTTCCTCCCTCCCTCCCTCCCTTCTTCCCTTTCCTCCTTCCCTTCCTTCCTTCCTTCTTTGTTCCCTGAGGTCAAAACGTGGGGAAAGGCACGGACAGGTACTGGGCCGCTGCCCTCCGCCCGGCGCTGGCACCTCTGGAGCCTCCCCAGACCTCTCCAGACGAGCAGGAGACTGTCCGAAGCCCCTGTGGTGTCCATGCAATTTCACTCCTTCCCATCATGTCCATTTGCTAAAAGTGGATAACGAAATGCTGTTTTTGTATCCTTGTAAAGCTCCTCATACATGAATGTATACATCATATAAATAATGTGATTTCTAAATGGGTACCGTGCTTTTGGGTTGGGGAATGCAATTTTTAGAGAGGACACAGAGGGACAGATTTAAATGGAACAGCTGGAGAAACAGGCTAAAAAAGCCCAGCCTCTGAAGAAGACAGAAGCGTTTCACGGTGGCTTGGAGTTCAGTGGCATTTGAAATGATGGCATGTGCGAGCTCTTGCTGTGTTGGTGCTGAGGGGCCCAGGCTGTGTGAGATTCTCTGGGACAGGGGCTTCCTCCTCCCCACGTGGCCGACTCCTCCCCCCCCCCCATCCCTGTCCTCTCTTTCCCTCGGGCGTGTCTCCTGTGCCCACAGGTTCGCTCAAAAACATGCCGCGGAGGCCCAGGTGCAGTGCTCTGTCCCTGCCCTGTCTCTGGAGTTCCAGATCTGAACTTTCAAAAGCCTGTATTGTATTCTCCTGGGTCCTAACTAAAAATGTTCAGTTCTGCCTCCTCCAACGCCATCTCCCCAAAGTCTGCCCACACCCCACACCCCACACCCCGCACCCTGACCTCTGACTTCTCTGAGGTTTGGATCGCCCTTCTGGTTCACCACGACGGCCCCCACTGGCTGCCTCACCTGCTGTGGGGCACGGGGCCCCCCGGAAGACCGCCTGGTCGGGGAGAGTCAGAGCCCTGGACAGCTCCCAGTTCTCAACCCTCTTTGGAATGCGGGAGGAGGAAGGCGGGTGGGTGGGGGCTGTCTCAAGCCCCTGGCCCACTGCGATGTTGCTGTCTCACTGTGCGCACTCACTCCTAGGGGCTGAGGCTGGGCTTTTCGGTGTGCGGTCTCAGTGGGATCCCTGTAACTGCACTGTCCGGTGGGATGAAACGGCCCTCCTGCTGCAGTTCCCCAAACCCTCAGCCGAATGTCGACCTCTGTGCGGGGCAGGACGGGAGCCATCAGGCCCCCTCCCCCCATCCACCCCCCTCCCCCAGCCCCCACCTCGAGCCCATGTGCCAGAAGGGCAGGGCTTTAAGCAGGCCACCGACCCTAGAGCCACTGCTGCCGTGTCTTTCATCTCTGTGTCCCTGAGCAAGTTCTTTCCAGGCCGTGGTCCCCTGAGCCGCAGACTAGAGACGCTGCTGTTGATCCCTGCCCGTGCCACCGTGGGGGTACCCTGTGGGGCCCGTGGCGACGTGCCCAGAGCACTTAGAAGAGTGCCTGCTGGAGTAAGCACTGTGGGCAAAAATAAAGTCAATCGGTGGTGCTGACTCGCCTTCTTAGGATCTGTGTTTGCTCCTAAAAGCACAAGGCAGAAAAACAATGCTGTTCAAGGGAATTAACTGAGGGTTTTGGAGATGCCATTTGTGTTCGTTTGCTGACGAAGCCCGATCGTGGTAGCAAAGCACCACGCACGGAGGGGCTGAAACAACAGAAATGTGGTGCCTCCCAGTCTGGAGGCCGGAAGTCCAAAAGGAAGGTGCGGGCAGGGCCGGTTCCTTCCGAGGCTGCAAGGCGGGGCGGGGGGGCTCTGCTCGAGGCCTCTGTCCCCTCCTCCCCACCTGTGCGTGCCCATGTCCGCATTTCCCTTCTACCAGGACACCGGTCTCGTTGGATTCAGGCCACCCTAATGACCTCAGCGGACCCTGATGACCTCTGTAAAGACCCAATCTCTAAACGAAGTTTATTCTGAGGTTCTCAGAGCTAGGGCTCCCATGTATCATCTCCGGGAGGGGCCCACAGTTCAACCCATAACATGCGCCCATCGCCTGGGGCTGCCCTTCCACCTGCTCTCTCCTCTCCAATGTGGACCGCTTGCATTTGCTCCTGTGCGCCGGCACCCTTCAGTCTTCTGCCGCTCAGAATCCAAGCGAGAGCATGGAGCTTTGCAGAGGAGCCGCACTCTTGGTTTTGAGGTCATCTCAGAGTGGCAGTGCTTTAGTGGGTTTATTTCTTTTTCTTGTCCAGCCAGATTGCTACAAGGGCTTGGCTTTCTGGATGAGGTTTTTGAGATGCTCAGATGTGCACAGCAGGCCGGAATCTGGCCCGTGTGAAGGATGCCACAGAGTTGGAGACCAGTCATGACTATTAATAATTATCACAGGGTGACTGCTCAGAGTCAATGTCATAGGCAGGCTCATTACTCCTCTTAGCATCTGCTCACTACAAATACAGGCAGAAGGTCTTAAATGGACCAGATATTCAGAATATGCCTTTCTTCCTCCTCCCCCCCTCCCCCCCCACCAAAGAACTCAAATCACTCGGTTGTTGGTCATAGTGGGACTCCTTGCTTTTCACAGGCCTCTCATGATAATGTGGTTTCTTAATGTACTGGGGAGTCAGGCATAGTTACGTGGGGGTTCCTGGAGTCTAGATAGGTGAGGGCAATGAACAGATAGAAGCAGCAAGGCAACAGAGGTAGGGACACTAGTGCTGTTGACGCTTGGCCCTGGGTTCCGACTTCGAACCACACTCCATGCCAGTTGACCGAATTTGGAAACTTCTGTCACTGAAGTGTCAGCGAGATTGTTCTCCTGCAGGTCTCTGCAAGGCCTTCAGGGAGTACTGCTTGATGTGCTTTCATTATCCGTGGCCACCCCGAGGCATGTCCTGGGCTGTCAAAAACCCTGACGTGTTGGGGTGGTACTACCGTTGGCCGAACAATTGCCAGGGGTGCTCCGTGGCCGGGATCCAGGCGTGTGGTGCGTCTGGGTGCCGTTTCTTTATCCAGACGAGACCCACTGCGGCCTCGAGCTTAAGGAGACTAAGGGTGGGGGTCACGGGATCCCATTTTCCTTGTTACCTGTGAGCTGCGGCAAGGGAGGAATGGACAGGTCAGGGAGGTTTGCAGCCTCTGGCACACGTGCTTTGTAGTGAGTGAAACTAAAGAAACAGACAACGGAACAGGAACAGACTCACAGATACAGGAAATGGGCTGAGGGTTGCCAGGGGGTTGGGGGACGGGGTGAGAAAGGTAAAGGGGTTGAGACAGACTGGCAGTTACAAAGCAGTTGTAAGGATGTAAAGTGCAGCCTAGAAAATGCAGTCAATGATAATGTTGTAGTAACCATGGATGGTGTCAGGCAGGCACTGGAACTATGAGGGGACCACTGTGTGAAGTATAGGATTGTCCAACCGCTGTGCAGTATGCCTGAACCTAACACACAATGATACTGAATGGAAACTGCAATTGAAGACAAGCAAACACATAAACAGAGAGACAAACAAACAACAAACAGGAACCCAGAGCCATGTACTAGTTTCCTGGGGCTGTGGAAACAAAGAACCGCAAACCTGCTGGAGGCTGGAGGTCTGAAATCAAGATGCTGGGAGGGCGAGGCTCCTGCGAGACTCTGGGGAGAAGTTTTCTGGCCTCCTCTCAGCTTCTGGCGCTATCCGCTGGTCTTCGGTATCCCGTGGTGTATAGCTGCACCACTCCCATCCCACCTCTGTCCTCTGGTGGCCTTCTCCCGCGTGTCACGGTGTTCACATTTTACTTTCCTCATAAGGACACCAGTTCTGGGAAGTAGGGCCCACCCTCATCCAGACCGACCTCGTCGTAACTTGATTACCTCTCTGCGAAGACCCTATTTCCCAGTAAGGTCTCATTCACGGGCTGGGGGTGGATTGGGACTCCGACATAGCTTTTTGGAGGACACAGTTCAACCCAGGACACACTTCACCATTCTCACCTGCACTCATTTGCTCTGCTTGGCTTTCGGAAGCTTTATTTCAAGAACGTCAAGTCCTAGAAAATATGGACAATGATCTGACCTTGGGATTTTTAGGTTGAGCTTACAGTGGTCCTGTAAGCTCCAGTTGATAGTGATGATGAAGTAATACTTGAAATGGGTTTTGTTTTGTAGGGATCACATTAGTTGCCCAGAATACAGCTACCGCGTTGGTTGCACGCTGGACTGTGGCCATCAGAAGTGGTCAACACCGGCTTTCTTAGGCCAGAGCCACCCAGCCCCACTCCGACCCAAGGCTGCGCTTCATAGCTCAGGTGCAAAGCATTTCCTGGTGCTTCTGTGTGTGGGGAGGGAGTCTGGGCAGGATCAACTCTTAAACTGAACAGTTAAGCAAGAAGCACCGATGTTTTGTCAATAATGTTCTTTAAATTTTAGTGAAAGTTTCCTGAAGAAAAGGCTATATAACTTGGCAGTGACTGACATCTACCACTTTTAGGAATCACTGTCGTCCAAAGTCACAGCCTAGGGAAGCATGCCCTGTCTTCATGGCTTCTCAATACCCTTGACATTGGAGGCGTAAAAGTGATGGACCCCCGTGATTCTGTTCAGCCATCTGGGTAGACATCGGACTGGCAGGAAGACCAAGAGCATATCTGCTTTATCTTTTGATGCATTTGCTTCACGACCTAGGGCAAAGCGATGTGATTCCCTCTTTTTTAATTTGTCCATATATTTGGCCCCTTTTACCCTTAACTAACCCCCTACCCTGGTCACCACCAACTATTAACCACCATCTGTTGTCTTTGTCTATGAGTTTGAGTTTTCTATCCCAAACACGAGTGAAATCTCATGGTTCTTAGCTTTTCCTGGCTGACTTATCTCACTGAGCACAATAGTCTCAAGGTCCACCCACGCTGTCACAAATGGCAGCATTTCATCTGTTCTTTGGGCTGAGTGGTGTTCCGTCGCGTTTGTGGGCCACGCCTTCTTTATCCAGTCCTCCGTTTTGACTCCCTCTACTTTGTGGCGCTCCTCCGAGGAGAGCTCATACCAGAAAGTATCCCCTTTGCTGTTTGACAAAAGTAAACAGCAGGATCTTTCAAGGAATTCACTGGGGTCCGAGCGTGAATGACATTCTAGGTACTCACTATGGGCCTTTGAATATGCTCATCCGTGTCTGCAGGGTTCCAGGGCATTATTGAGTAAATTGCGACTTTAGGAATAAAAAATAAACTATAACTAAAGATAATTATAAAGATCATAATTTTATGCTAACTTGTTTATAGGTAGCTGGGACTTTCCAAATACATGGGCTGTGATGATTCCCCTATTCAAGCAATTCTTGCACAGTCCGTGTCCCTGAAATGGTCGGTCCTGACACCTGCTTTGTAGCAAGTGGCTGAGATTATGGGGTGCTTCTTTACGTAAATATGTGGTATTTTTTGCATATATAGTGAATGTCTTAGTAAGGTAAAAATGGTGTTGATCAAAGCAACCAATTTTTGGAGGATTTTCTCTCAATAAAAATTAAGGTTGCTGTGGAGGAGGAAAATGGCTCTTGTCATTGCCTTAGAACGTCTCAGGGTCACAACAGGGGGGGAAAGAAAATGGATTCACGAGTTGTGTGTCCGATGCTCCTATTATCAAGCCCATGATTTGTTATTTATTCTTTCGTATTTCTTGAGAAGAAGCCCCTGTGAAGGCATTGACTCAGCTTGAGCCCTGGGTTTACGTCCAAGTTCACAGTTCTCATCTTTGGGAATTTGGACGGATCCGTTTTCTCGCATGTGCAGAGCAACCGGGCTCCTGCAAAGTGTCAGCTCATGGGGATGGTGACCAGGAAGGGAGCCTGCAGTTTGTTTTTTTCCCCGCATCTGTTCTTCCCAAGCTGTCAGGACAAACTCCCTTTCCCCAGGCGGCAGCTTCCCGGCCACTTCCTGCCTTTCTTTCTCAGCCCCGGCGGGTCTCAGCACCGCCCCACTCTGGGGCACCCCACTCAGGTCCTGGCGGCATTGCCCTCATGTTCCATCTGTGGCTGGCTAGTCCTGACCCTCAGAGAAGGTCACACCTCCTCCCCAGCTCCCTCCTCTTCCTCTTCCTCCTTCTCCCTCTTTCTCTTCCAGGCATGGCATGGCGACTCGAGATTTCCCCCAAATTGCGGTTCCAGTCTCTATAAAAATGGGTCCTTTGCTTTGCACACCGGGAAAGGATTTGAGTGGCTCCAGCCTACAGAGCCAGTTGTCATGGAAGTTACACAGAGAAAACACAGCCCCGGCCCCACTGAGGGCAGCGACCGGACGGAGGAGGTTGGGTGGGGCCCTCAGCCTAGTTGCCACTTCCTCCTGAAGCTGCCTCCCTTGAGGCCAGCCGTGTTTCTGCACCTGGAAAGTGGAGACGATCATGCTTGTGTCCTGGGCTGCTGGGAAGATGGGAGGTGACATATGGCAGCCCTGGCAGCCCTGGCAGCCGTGGCAAACAGCGGCTTCTCTATCATCATTAGGGGAGACGAGAGGTAATCACAAATTACCTGTCATCTAGCAAAAGGCGAGGAGCGCTGTTAGAGAGAGATCAAGTGTTTTGGAGGTCCAGAGGAGGGAGGGGCTGTTTTAAGCAGGGATCCTCAGGAAAGCCTCCCCTGGAGGAAGTGGAAGTTGCTCTGGGCTGGGAAGAAAAGGGGGGGCTGTGTGGTGGCTGCACCACATTGCCTTGGCCAAGCTGGAACCGCGTGTCCCAGAATTCCCCTCCTGCGTGGGGTTGAGTTAGGGGCCACAGGGCATTTGCATGAGGTGTTCAGGGTGAAGGAGAAAGTCCTTCAGCCCTTGGGAGGTCAACGCACAGGGTCCTGGCACGGTCACTGCTGTGCACGTTGTCTTCAGCTGCTGGCTCCGATGTGCCGGTCTCTGCTGAACGCCCACTCTGCTCCTCCAGCTCCTGGGCCGGGGCGGGGGGAGGGGGCTTAGCTCCGTGGGAAGGAATGACAGCTTCTCCTGCGGGACACTCCCGCCACCTGTCAGTGATGTGGGAGGGGTAGGGTGAAAGAGACCAGTTAAAGACCTAGAGGATGTGTGCCTTCACACCTGGGGAAACACGGGAGGCCTCAAGGGGCTTCCGTGAACGGCTGCCTCCCTGTTCTGCTCCTGCAGGTCAAGGCCCCCGCTAAACCGCTCTCATCACGAGGACCAGGTGCAGGGCCTGCGTGCTGCTGGAAGCAGGCTTCCGATCCCTGCCAGCCGAGGAGCTATTCAGGCAAGCCAACGCCATCCTCCGGTGGGAACTGGGGGTCCCCTCACCCTCTTGTTGCTACAGAGCCGGCCCCCCACAGTCGCCCCCTGTTCACTCCGTTCCCGAGTGTCACTCTCGCGTGGCCCTGCATGTGGCGCCCTCCGCCCCTGGGCTCTGAGTGTCTGTGATTCACGAGTGTGCTGTGTCCGGTGCTGTGAGCTGGACCCTCCCCATCGCGCTAGGGTGCGGACGCCTCCTTCCCCAACAAGGTGAGGAGGCGGTTTTCAAAGCAGAGTCCGCGCAGGTTCCAGCCTATTCCCACAGGTTCCCGGTCCAGCTTGTGGGCTCCGCCTGGCCTCGCTGTCCCCCATCTGTCCCCATCGTTCCTTCCCCACGGCCCCCCTTCTGGACCTGAGGCACCAGCTCCACACGCAACGACCACAGCCTGGCAGAGACCATTTAGCCAGCTCCCAGAACTGCGCGGGTCAGTGCGCAGGTCATGCGACGTCCCCGGAGGCTCCTTTCTGCGAGAGGTTCTGCTGCATGAAAGTGGAGGCAGACAATGGAAGCTCTAGGGCCTTCGGGGGACATCGGGCCCCAGCAGGGGAGGGAGAGGGATATTTTTAGGGCGAGGGAGACTTGCGTATGTTGGTTGACAGAGAAGAAAAACGCCAAAGGAAAGGGAGGGGCCAAATGCAGAGGGAAAAAGCTCCACAGCGGCAAACGGGAACCTGTTTTGGAATCTTGGCCACACGTCTCAGCAGCTGGGTTGTCTTGCACAGGACGCTCAGGCTCTCTGAGCTTCCCTTTGTTCATCTGTGTAATCTCTGGGGACGGCAAGTCCACAGCACAGGCTTGTCTGAAATGCTCTACTGGTAAATGAGAAAGACTTCGCATACTATGTCACAACGTCCAATGACAGGGACACCTATGCGGTGGTTACAGGGGCCCCATTCTCCACAATGAGACATCTTAGTTCATTCACTTGTGTGTACTGACTGTCTTTCAGTTTACTTAATATTCCAAGCAACACCGTGAGCTCACTCCTGGTATTATCTCTGCTTTATGGATGAGGCGCAGAGAGCGTCGTGCCTCGCCCAAGAACTCAGAGCTCACGGCTGGCGGGGAGGCTGGCTCCACCATCTGGGCTCCTAACCACTAGGCCACACTGCCGCAGGCTGAGTGAGCTTTCAGGATACAGACTGCTGATGTGGTGACGGCCTGGCTGATGGATCGCTGGAAAACAAAAGCAACAGGGGAATCAAACGGTGGGACCCACAGCCCACATGGAGCCTTTGAAGGATGAAGAACCAGGGGGGAGGGGACAAAGCTGCGAGGGGGCGGGGCCACTCTCACAGCGCCTGCATCCAGCCGCACCTGAAGCTGGTCAGGCCCGTTCCCACACGTCTGCTTGAGTCAACACAATCTCCTTCTTACTTAAATCAGGGTGGGGTGGGTCTCGGCCCACTTGCACCTGAAGAATGGTAGCTGCCCCGCTCGTGGCGTTTGAGTCTGGTGGGGAAGAAAGGGGCAGCGGGCTGTCCTTTCGGGGAAGCAGCCAGACCCGGTCGGGCTGTCTGTATCCATTTCCTAGGGCTGCCATCACGAATGATCTCGAACAACGGGAATTCATCCCCCCCTGGCCCTGGAGGGAGGGAGCCTGAGATCAAGGTGTCCCCCCGAAGGCTCCGGGGAAAATCTGTCCCTCGCCTCTTCCAGCTTCCGATGACTCTGGGCATCCTTGCTGTCTCTTGACTTGCAGGTGCATCATGGGATCCGTGTCTCCGGCATCACAGGGCTGTTTCCCTGCGTGCCTGGGTCTCTCCTCCTCTTATGAGGACCTGAGTCATGTTGGAGCGGAGCCCGCCCGCCCTAATCGAGTGTGACCTCATCTTCATTTGATTGCAGCTGCGAAGAGTCTATTTTGAAATAAGGTCACCTTCACGGGTGCCAGGTCAAGACTTCCACATAGTCTGGGCGGGGGGCGCATCATCTTCCCACCGCACCCTCATAGCTTGGTACACGAGGCTTCTGTGGCAGGGGACCATCGTGGTATTTTCCTCTCATTTCCTCCCACCTTTGCACAAGTGTTCGGGCAGCTGCTTGCCTCCCAGGTCCCATGGGAAAGGATGACAAAGCCTAGGACACAGGCGAAATGCTCGACTTGGGGTCCCAAATGGGCCCCTGAAAGCTACCGTGAAGGCAACGGTCTGCAAGCCAAGGGGGTTTGGAGGTATGAGAGCTGGGCTTTGTTGAGAGACAAAGGATTGGTGAGTTTTGACAAGAAAGCTTGGAGGGCAGAGCTCAGAAAGCATAAAAGAAGCCCAAATCCTGGGGAGGACACAGGGTAGAATACAAAGGCAGCTTTCCAACTAGTTGCAAAAAAAGAAAAAAAAAGATTGGACAGGCAAGAAGTTTTATACGCAATGAGGTTAGAACAGAGCTCTGGGCAGTTAGCTGAGACGGCGCCCACACAGTCCTCCTCCTCCCAGAATGAAAGAAATGAGGAGGCAAAAACCATGCAGTGAGATGCAAGGAACCCCATGTATAGCCTGGGAGCACTGTGAGTCTCTGAGGATGGGGCCGGAGCTCGTGGCCCCGGGGTGGCCGATGACCTGAAGTCCCTTTAATGGAAGAGGTCCCAGGGCATCAGGGAGGAGCAGGTCCCCAGGGGGACCAGAGGACCCAGAAGGTCAGAACAGTGAAGGACGGAGGCCACGGCAGCGACCACGGACTTGAACCGTGGCTGTCAGCATGGAACGCCCACAGACCACGAGGGACAGCGTCCCCGAGACTGAGCCCGTCCTCACCCCGAGCAGCCTGCCCTCTGCCCTGACCCCGTGTATGTTCCCCCACCCCTTTTTTCACCCCACCCCAGGCTTAGATGATCACAAAGGCAGGGAGGAGGGCAGAGCAGGGCGGAGTCCTTCCCCTCCCTCCACAGGCTGAGCTCTAAACTGGAAACAACCAACTATTCGAATTGAGTTTTTATTTGCAGTCCTCAAGAGAAATGGAGGTGGAGCTCAGTCATGGAGAAACAGAACTAGTACGTCTTTACAGATCGGAACATGTATTAGTGAATACATGTATTACATGTATTCTTTTGAATACATGTATTAGTTACCTGCAGCTGTGTAACAAATGGCTACACGCTTAATTGCTAAAAATGGTATATTTTGATGATCTCACAGTTTGTCAGCCAGGATTTGGGGTACAATATAGCTGGTTCTCTGGTTTGGGGTCTCACCAGGCTACAGTGGAGGTGTTGGCCGGGCCTGAGTCTCATCTGAACGCTCCAAAGGAAAAACTCCACTTTCAGGCTGTCTCCGGTTTTCAGCAGAAATTCATTAGCTTGTGCTCGTAAGACCAAGGACTAGGCCTGGCTGGCGTAGCTCAGTGGAATGAGTGTGGGCTGCGAACCAAAGCATCGCAGGTTCGATTCCCAGTCAGGACACGTGCCTAGGTTGCAGGCCACGGCCCCCAGCAACCGCACATTGATGTTTCTCTCTCTCTCACTCTCTCTCGCTCCTTCCCTCTCTAAAAGTAAATAAATAAAATCTTTTTTTAATAAATCTTTTATTTAAAAATATTTTATTTATTTTTAGAGAGGGAAGTGAGGGAGATAGAGAGAGAAACATCAATATGCGGTTGCTGGGGGTTATGGCCTGCCACCCAGGCATGTACCCTGACTGGGAATCGAACCTGGAACACTTTGGTTCCCAGCCCGCACTCAATCCACTGAGCTACGGCAGCCAGGGCTACAAAGAGCGAGGACTAAAGGCGGCCCAGAGCTTGTAGGGGCCGCCCAGCATTCCCTGCCACGTGGCCTCCTCCCCCACGCAGCACACTCCTTCTCGGAGGCCCGCCGGGGAGTGAAGGAGAGGCGGATTGTGACATGATCGTGGGAGAGACACACCATCACCTTTGCCACATTCTACTTGTGAGAAGCAAGTGGCAGATCCTGCCACACTGGAAGGAAGGGGATTACACACAGGCGCGAATGTCGGGAGGCAGGGGTCGCCGGTGACATTTCAGACTTGTTATACAAGTGCAGCGGCTGCACGGAGCTTCTGTTTCGGTGTATGGGTTCAGCTGCTTCCAGGGAACTCTTTGGTCGGTTTCACCGGGTCCTGTTAAGAACCCCTCTGTGGGGTGTTATGTATCAGATGGGGAATCCCCATCTAACTGATGGAGGATGGGGAACTTGGATAAGCAGGACCCCGCGGTGACTGGAAGAAAGGATGACTTCCCAGGCTGCACCGTAGCACCGCACACCACCGGGTCTACACGGAGTGTCTTTTTCACTTCCTCCAGTGCTGCTCAGTGTCGCCTGGCTATTGAAAAAAGGCCCAACACACTCCTGGCTGGCGTAGTTCAGTGGATTGAGCGCGGGCTGTGAACCAAAGCATCGCAAGTTTGATTCCCAGTCAGGGCACATACCTGGGTTGCAGGCCACGGCCCCCAGCAACTGCACATTGATGTTTCTCTCTCTCTCTCTCTCTCTCTCTCTTTCTCCCTCCTTTCCATCTCTAAAAATAAATAAAGTCTTTAAAAAAAAGAAAAGAAAAAAGGCCCAACACTTGAGAAACAAGGACTTGCTTTTATTACTTTCATGACATTGAATAAACATGAAATAAAGGAGAACATGAAGCTACATGGCATCAATGATTATCTAGAAGTTTTAAAGATGTGTCTTTTAGGGTGACAGGGGAACGGTTTCTTTCAAAATTTGAGCTATAAGGACTGTCCTTTATACATTTTTGGTAGCCATTCTTTTTTTTAAAAGTTTTATTTATTTTTAGAGAGGGAAGGGAGGGAGAAAGAGAGAGAGAAACATCAATGTGCAGTTGCTGGGGGTTATGGCCTGCAACCCAGGCATGTGCCCTGGCTGGGAATTGAACCTGGGACACTTTGGTTCCCAGTCTGCGCTCAATCCACTGAGCTACGCCAGCCAGGGCTGGTAGCCATTCTTTAAGAAGTAGCTTTAACTAGTTCCCCACTCCTCTCCCTCCCCTTCCCCTGCCCCTTTCCTCTTCTTGAATATTTGTTCATATCATTAGCGTAATGAACCAAATCGGATCAAACAGGCAGAAGCTAGGATACAAGACTGAACAAATAAACTGCGCAGAAAGGAAACTGCATGTTCACATACAAGCTGCTGGGCTGGGAATCGATTTCAATGTCACAGACATTCACCCATTCAGAGGCCCCGCGGTAGTGTTGCCCTCGGCCAGGACATAAACGGGTAACAGCCCAAATATTGAACCGGGGCTTGCGTGACGGAACTGGATGCTGGCTGGGACATTCCCCACGGACAGGGGTTCCTTGGCACGCAAGGCATTCATAAGTGGGTCCAGAGGAGTAGCTGATCACAGCAGTCACCATTTATTGAGCACTTAGGATGTGGCAGGCCCTGCTCTAAGCTCTCAGACGCCCTAACTCACTCTATACGCACAGCGTCCCTCCGAGGAGATGCCGTTCTTTCCCCTGGGTCACAAATAAGGAAACTGGGACTCGGGGAGCGACGGGCCCCAGGCTACGAGAGTGCTCACCGTGGAGCCCAGATCCGGGGCCAGCACTCTGGCTGCAGGGCTCAGGCTTTTAACCACTTTGCCGTGAGTGTCCTGCAGGGTTAGTGTGCGTGGGGGAGTCAGTGCCAGTCTTTGGAGCGGCTGAAGAAAAGCAAGTGAGTGCCTGTGCCCTGTTCCATGAAGTCTTGATTCCTCACCCGACGGGGAGACCCGGGCATGGTGTGTGTCGGGGTGGCGGAGCGGTTTCTGTCTCTGTGTCTCTGTGATGAGATTCTAATGAAGCACGTCCTCTGGTCTGTGTTATTTTTGGTCCAAAGACCAGGTCCTATCAGTGCCGTGTGAACTGCCCTCTTTTTCGGGTCCTCTTTGAAACCCTGTGCTCCGCCGGCGTCAACAATCTCTTGCCACAGGTGGCAGACACTCGCGCCCCTTTTCGGCAGAGAGCTGGGGGCGAATCGGCGCGAACTTTCGTGCTACAAAGGAGCCTTCACAGGAAGCCGAACTCGAATTTCTGGGAATGGTGTTAAAGGTTCCACATGGATTGCAAGGCTATAAATATCTCATCTTCTGTCTCGGAAAGCCCTCCCTTGCCAGCCCAAATGGTGGTTAGGTTAGGAGCCTGGGAAGGACTGTGTCATGAAAGAGCGTGCTAACGGCGGATGCCTTCGGCCGGGTGCCTCTCGCTGCAGAAAACAGCTTCCCCTCCTTGGCTTCAAAGCCCGACTCTCTCACCTCTTCCCCAGCCTGTCAACCTGGTGGGGGTGTCCTTTGCCGAGCGTCTGCTCTGGCAGTGTCCTGCCGGATCTTCATGTGCAAGAGGCCCTGGAAGAGAAGGTTAAGCCAGGACAAGCCCCCGCCTCGCCGGCCGTTGGACGCAGTGGTGGGGCTCTCGTTCCGGCTCCTGTTGCTCTGCACCTTGGCTCGAGGGCAGCCGTGGAGCCCAGACCACGGGAAGCTACGGAAGAAGACCATTTCCCTGGTGCCACAGAAGAGGGTGGCCAGAATGAGGGGTGATGGGGTCAGCCACAAGGATGCCAACAGTGCCCTCAAGGAGAGCAGCCGCCGAGGGCAGAGAAGATGGGAGGAAAGCAGGTGGCAAGGGAGTGAGGACCCACGCTATGGTTCTTCAAGACGAGGCACCAGGAGCAAAGGGGAGACCTGGGACAGTGTCTCTAGTGGGGGGAGGGTGGTGGAGAGAGATCTTTTCTCCGGATGGGAAAGACCTGAATGTGGTTACATGCAACTATGAGAGGACATACAAGTGAAGGGGGTGGTGAAGGTCCTTCCAAGGCGGGAGAGGTGGAGATCCCAGAGAACAGACGGAGAGCTGAGCTGTGACTGGGTGGGGGGCACGTTCTCTACTGCCCCGAGAGGCAGGAACAAGGATGGGTGCAGCTCAGAGGAGTCTGGCGGTGCGTGCAGGAAAAGGAGAGCGTCCCTGCCGAGGTCCCCTGTGTTCTGGGGTGTCTGCCTGCTCCCGGTGTGGAGAGGAGACGGCTGTGGGTTTGCAGAGGGCCCCGAAGGGTCAGCCCGGCCCCTGTAGACCCGGGTTGGCATCAGAAGCGCTGACCTTAAAGGGGCCTCCATAGCAACCCCGGCTCACGGTGCCGAGAGTGAGAAGGAGCAGGTATCTGCCGCCCCGCGTGTCCTGGCCGGGCAGTGGGTGGGCCAATGTGAGTGACGGGGCGCGTACTCATTGGGGACAAACCACAAGCTTTTTCCCCAAGGCAGCAGCAACAATGCACATTGCTTTTCTGCTGACTGGAGCACAAGGGCCACCAGCACAAACTCAGACATCTGCTAAATGTGATGTTTGGCTTATGCCTACCCAAAGGGGAGTTTTTATTTCAAAGGGCCTGAGTGGGGAGATCCATCTTGTCAACACCCACATGTGGGATTCTATGCAACCTGCAGTGAAGTTTCTGTGACCGGAAACCTTCAAACAATCAGCTTTCTTTACATTCCCCGCACTCCCCCACCTCACCTGATAAAGAGCAAACACACAATAATTAACTAAGTTTAGGAGTTTATTGAAAAGGTTAAAATGTCTCTTAGACCCTGGGCTCCTGGACATGTAGAGCATCCTTTTTACATTCTACAAAAACATCTGAACACCAACATGTACTTCATGAGCGTCACTTAAAAACATTGACCAGCTTTGGCTGATGCCCATGCTGGGCATAGAGATACAGAAAAAAAGAAAAAGAAAGAAATGACATGTAGCCTTTGCCCCTCACACACACTTCGAGGAGCTCGAGTGTTTACCCAAGGAGACTGATGTCGCATGGGAGGGACTTAGAGGTCTTCTGGGCCAATCAGATGGCTAAGCACGTGGTCTCTAGTGAATTCTTGAAACCGTTGGTGCTGGACCCGAGCCTTGCTGTGCAGTGTTCTTGCTGCCACACCACGTACCTGGCCACCCCCCAATCCTCTTACAATCTGACATCATTAAACAAACAAAATTTTTCACATTCGGCACAGTGGGCATGTGAGGCAGGTGAGCGGGCAAACACGGGGGGAGAAGAGTCTTTGACAAGGATGGGACCAGGAAGGTCTCCAGTGAGCTCCACAGCCACGTGAGGGTCCCCTGCCTGCGTGCGCTGCTGAACTTTGTTGGACGCCTCTTTGTTACTCCTGGTTTGATAGCAAAGACGCTACTCCTCCTAATGGAAACACCAGCACCTGATGTTGAGGATTGACTGTTGCCCAGGAGCGGGCTGAATGTCTTCCACTAAGGCCTACTGTGCTGAAGATCATAAAGAGCTCTACAAGAAGTGGAAGCTTTGGTAGAGCAGCACCGCACCTTATCATGTGGCCAAACGGCCAGAAAACTAGGTGGAGTGATGGGCCCACATGACATGGAAATGCAATCAATCCTAAGTACGCATCTTTCCCTGGCTCGTGCTTTGCTTTGCAGGTGCAGAGTGCATCTCCCGGACCTATCACCAGGTCACCTACCTGGACGATGGCAGAGCAGGCTCTCACCTTGGATGAGACACAGATGCCGGAAGGTGGCTGGCATGGAAGGGGAGATGTGTTTGCTGTGTGTGTGTGTCACCGCGTGGGGGCAGGGTGGTTGCATGGGGGGACGGAGCTCCCGCTCAGGGCCAGGGTCCTCGTTTCCCACGTACCTGGGGGTCGAGTGCCAAATCAGCACCCCAGTACCATCGTCTCCCCATCTCAGAGGTCGCACCTTCATAAGACACTCACAATTCTGGATCTGGAAACAGGAAGCAGCTTTTTCATAGGTTGCTAAAACGTTTCTCCACTGAGTGGGAGGAGGAGGTCCCTGCTCCTTAGTGAGTCATTCAGCCCTTAGGGGAACCTCAGAGGAGGAAGGGCCCTGGACCGTCACTGAATTGACTCTTCAAGAACACACCCCCAGGCAGCACGGCTGGAAGTGCCGCTTTCCTCTGACTGCAGTGCAGGGGCTTTCTGTTTGCTTTCTGTGGGGTCTGGCTCCAGGCCTCGCTGTCCCTAAGGACACTTCTGAGCACCTCCTCCCGCGCAGCACGCACATAAACGTGTGTCCCCGTGGTTTTTTCTGCACGGAAGGGTTACCTCTGAGGCGGAACACAGCCCTCTCGGGCAGGCGCAGTGCCAGAGGTTGTAAACGCTGCCTTTTCTTCCTGCAGTTGCTTTGAAGTGTCTGGGATACAGAGGGCCTTCTCTCTTGCCAAGCGTTTCTTGGGAGATGAAACAGGTGCCCCTTGCCATGTGCTCAGAGCGACTTTCTCCACGTTTTTTCTCTCAGAAAGTGAAAGACTGAAAGGAGGAAAAGATAAAAAACAATGTGCCCACTAAATTGCAAAAACTGTGAGTGAGGGGATCGCACCCAGGCGTGTGAGCTGCAGCTAGTCCTGGTACAGAGTGGAGAGCGGGGCCGGTGCTGCCCGTGTCTGGCTGGCTGTTGTCAAGAGCTGGAGAGAGAGCGCCAGGCCCTTCCCGTACGTGGACGCCGCCGAGTCGGCGCACCGTGATTCCGTGGATGCTGGTGGAAGACTCAGGACTCCCGAGGCAGGGATGAAGCGTTTTGTTACTCACCGCCCAGCCATTGGCGTGAGTCCCCCTGTGCGCTCAAGGCCCACGGGGCAATGCAGACCTGCCCCGGTGGCACGGTGCACACAGTGGGTTTGTGTCGCAGCTGAGACACCTTGACCTTGGAAAACCTCCAATTTTTCTCCAACTCAACCAGTATTTAGAGAGTGTCTGCCATGGGCCAAGTGCTGTTCTAGGAACGGGGGACACAAGTGAACAGAACAAAGAATTCCATCCTCGTGGAGCTGACATTCTAGTGGCAGAAGACAGAGAATGAACAGTTAACTGTACAGTGAACTAGAGATGACCAGGGTGGGGACTGAGAGCCAGAGAAGACATGGGGGGCGGTGGGAATGTCCAGAGGGGTAGAATGTGGCATTAACTAGGGTGTCCAGGGAGGGCCTCCCCGAGATCCCATTGGAGTGAAGATCCAAGAGGGGGCGGGGCCTGCCCGAGACCACCCAGACAGACAGGGAAGGTGAGGGTTGGGGTGTCCAGGTCTAGGGCCAGGAAACCCCACACATTTTAAGAGGGGCTGCTGGCACACCTGCCAACCTTGGCATCAGAGGGAGACCTGGTGTTTATCACCCTGGGCAGCCACCACATTTGCCTTTGCCCAGCAGAGAGGCAGGCCGCCATGTTCCGGGGCTATGGGCTCTGTCCTGAAAACACCCTTGAAGAGACAGCGCATGACATGATGTGTCTGTCTACGGCCCCGCTCAGAGGATGCACACACCTGTTAAAGACAATGAAGGATAGTCCCTTAATGGTCATTCCCTACCCCCCCCATGGAGTAGGGAGGGACACCTGAGTGCCCCAACGCACCCTGAAGTCCACCCAGTGTTTGGCCGGAACTCACCAGGATGAGGGGCTCGGCCAGGATCCTGCCCTCACCGATCATTTCTCTCCCAGATCAGGCTCATCTGGCTCGGACGCTCCTTAGGCTACTCAAGAGCCTGAAACACACACACGCGCGCACAAGAGCGAACAAACCCAGCTTTCCCCAGGCCTGAAGACTCCTTGACTGGAGACCTTGTTGGAGGTTGCAAGCTGGGTTTCTAAAAGCTGCAGAAACCTTTCCTCCACCCCAGTCTCATCCCTCTGGCTCTGTGGTGGACGGATCAGCTTGGGGCCGCGGGGTGGAGAAGTCACGTGGGGCTCAGGAACTCTGGGTATTAAATTGTTGACACTTAGTCTGCCCAAGTGACCTGCAGGGAGCTGATGACACCCTCTGGGCCACGCTCTTTATGGCGTTAAAAAAAGTTCTCGAATAAGGACATATTGTTAAGTCCCCCTATCAGAGGTGTCCGACCTGCGGCCCGTGGGCCACATGCAGCCCAGGATGGCTGTGAGTGCGGCCCAACACAAAATCATAAATTTACTTAAAACATGATGAGATTTTTTGTGATTATGTGTCACAGTGTATTTCATGTGTGGCCCAAGACAACTCTTCTTCTTCCAGTGTGGCCCGGAGACGCCAAAAGGTTGGACACCCCCGGGACCTTCCTGCACAGATGAACTGGAAGTAGCCAGTCCTGGAGTCCCAGTCCTAGTTCAGTCCCTGGAAGCTGTCTGTACTCTTTCCGTCGCTGGAAATAGGTTCACAGCCTCCATATCTGCTCTGGAAGGCCTCGTCTAGTTCCTTACAAATCTCATGAAGCTTTTGGCATATGGGGAACCAAGGTCCCAGGCCAGAGGGACCTTAACTGAGCGATGGTCTCCTGCTTACAGGGCAAAAGTAGGTCTGCAGGTGTCCATATGGAAAATACAACAATTGATAAATAAAAATGACACAAGAACAAACTCTATGTTTCACCTACTCACAACTGGGAACCCACTTTCCCCCTACCCTGTATTTTAAGGGCCATTTAAGCAGAGGTGTGTTTTCTGTGCCTCAAGAGAGGATCAAGGTTGGCAGCAAGAGCCCAAAGATGATGGCGTTGGAGCTTGTCCAGTCTAGCCTGTGACCAGGTGGTGTCACCTCACTTCCATCTCTGCCCACCTCCACTTCTCCACCCTCATTTCTCCATGGGTAGTCACGGCAGACGTGAGCACACGTGGACACATGAACTGATTGGAGGCCTTTGGGTTCCTGTAGCTAGACGAGCGTTGAGCTTATTGGCTATGCATGAGGACCTCGCTCATTTCAGAAGGTGGGTGTTTTTCAGACCGCCAGCCAGAGGGATGCCTCAGAGGGGAACCCCATCCATTGACCCAATAGCTATCGTCTATTGACCCTCGAGTTATTGAGCAGAAAATGAAGAATTTATTTGAGTTTCACTACAGTAGGGTGCAGCAATCTGGCTACAGACCTTAGGCTGATACAATGGCCCCTCAGAGACGATATAATTCAGACTGGAGACAGTCAGAGGTCCAGAGGAGACTTCATTGCTATTACTCTCAAGAATGGCCCCTTAAATATGCAGTGCCCCTCTGATCCACAGATCTGGACCTCTTGGTGGACAGATGTGAGTGCTGGGCCCTGCCCAAGAGCCAGGGAGGTGGACTTTCTGACACTGTGTTTACGTGTCAAATCCATTTGCATGAGCATTTTCAAGGCAGAATTCTTGAAAGCAATCCCCTCCAGAGGCAGACACGATGTCAATTTTTTTATTGTTTCACAGCTTGAGAGAAAAATTTAAAAAAAGGGGTAAACTTCTAAGTTGGGGGAATATAGAAGTTTTAGATTGAAGAAAGACAGAGCTTTAATTTTTCCCAGAAAGTAGCATTCTACATCTTTTGCATAAAAAAGCAGCCTTTGAGGGTGCAAATAATCAGCTGTCAACATGGATTAAATTCTGAAACTGTAGCAAGGAAAAAAAAAACCCCACATCCGTGGGGTCACCTAGTGTTTGCAGCAGCAGGTGGTTCTGACAAGGTCCTGGGCCCATGATGCGGGCGCTCAGTGTCGCTGCATTTAAGCAGGCACATGGGCCTGCCTGGGAAATAAACAAAACATGAAAGGAGAGGAGGGTACGTGTGCAGCCCATTCCCTGGGTGGCTGAGCAGCCATGGGCATTTGGTCACGTTTTCTGTCCCAAGCCAAACCTCCGACATGGAGTCCTGGCTCTTTCTCCCTTTTAGGGAAGAGAGTCTGGAATGGTTGTTTGGGAGGATTACATCCTCTTTCTAAAGCACACTGTGCAAGGGTCATAAATGAAGAATGCGGTTCACGCTGTTTACGAGGAAGTTCTCTGTTAGGATGAGCCCCATGGTAAATGAGAGGGAGGAAGATTAGTTAGATCTCAGAGGAACACCACTTACTATTGACTGGTTTCCCCCTGGGTACGTGGGAGTGAATCAGAGGCAACAATTACCATGGTGGTCGACTGCAAATTGAGATATCAGTCACAGAGCAACAGGACGGGTCTTGGGGGTGGGTCACATGGATGACTCTTGGTCCTCCCTTCCTTTCTTCTGCAAGATGGGGTTAAACCAGGCTCTGGAACAGTGGTTGGCAAACTTTTTCTGTAGTGGGCTAGCTGGTGAACATTTCTAGCCTTGCGGGTCATGCCATCTCTGCTGCAACTAGTTACTCAATGCATCACCATGGCACGAGACAGACAAAACACAGTGTTCTAATAAGACTTTATTTATAAACACTGCAGTGAGCTGGGTTTGGCTCACAGGCCATAGTTTGCCAACCTCTGGTCTAGATAGAAGGCCAGCAGGCAAAGAGCATGGCACCTGGCGGGCTTAGAATACCTGGCCAGCCCCTCATACAACAGACCAGCTGCATCTTCTGCACTTTTCCCAGAAATTCCCAAGCAGTTTGGAGTGTAGGTATCCTCTCTGGTTTACCAAATTGGGTCCTGGGGTCAGCCCTGGTGCTCACACACACCAGCATCTGTGGGAAGGAGGACCCAGCAATCAGGAGGAGACGAGAGAAGTAGACATCAAAATAAAGGCAGACGACCTTTTCTTCTTTATTTCGCTTAGACAAAATGCAAAGAGTGTCTCTTTAAATTAAAAAATAAACAAAAAAGGAAACCAAACCGATTCCCCCCTCCCCTTCACTGACGGCACTCATCCTAATTAACAACAGAAGCAGGTCAGATTGGGGACCCAGTTTCTAATGGGAAAGAAAGGTGTGCAAATGTGACTAAAGTTTCCCCTTGCCCACGGATCAACATTCCCTGTAAATTCACAAAGAGCGTCGTTGTTTTCCTATTTTCTTTCTTGACTCGCGTGTGACAGAACTTCCGGTCAGAAGGTTTCATTAGTCCCCCATGCACTGTGTAGAAAATCAGTAAAAATGCAGTAGCCTGTGAAGATCATAAAACTGGACTTCTTTCCCAAAAAATCAGATGCCCAGGCGGATGGAGCTCACACTCAGACAGAAAAAAAGCAGGAGAGTCTTTGCACTGTCTGTGGTTTCAGTAGTTTCTCTTTTTTTTTTTTAATATATTTTGGCAATTTTCTTTAATTATAAATATTGGAATTCCGTAAAAAAAAGGTAGCTTTGATTGAATTGTTTTAAACCGTATTTACAACCGCCGTCCAGTCACGCTGTCTGTTATACCAGGGTGTACGATTTTGCGTACGGGTTGTTTCCTTTCAAATGGCCCCGGGAGTCGAGCAGCGATTCTTGGGAGCTGCTCATTTTAGCCGCCTGTCCCAGCTCCGCCCCTTCTCGCTGAGGTAATGTGGCCACGGCCCCCTGCTGCCACTGCTGTCCCTCTCGGGTGGAGGACGTGGAAGAGGAGGCTTCCATGGGGATGGGCTCGAGGACCGTGGGGCGCTTCAGGGTCCGGCTTTTCTGGGGCTCCAAGCACGCCTGCCCTACACTCAGGTCCCTGCTGGTGCCCGGACCGCTTCGGTTCAACAAAAAGTCCATTCTAAGGTATGGAGGCAAGTGGATGAGGTCACCTGCAAAGAAACACAGGGCGGTTAGTCGGTGTCCTCGTTCGGGGAGCAGGTGCCGAGTGCGCCTGTGCGCACAGGGAGGGCCGTTCAGGGCTCAGGGACGGAAACGTCCCCGCGCCTGGGTGAGGGTGTCAAGACCCCTCGTCAGAGCTTGCCGCAAAGGCAGGTGGGAGCCTTCTCACCTCTAATGGGCTGGCACGTGAACTGGGCTCCTCAGTGGCGCACTTGAAGCAGACAGAGAGAGGTAACAAGATTCTCCCAGAGCCCACACCAGAAAGAGCAGCTACAGCCAAGACGACAGTGCACGCCAGGGGTGAAGGGTGCTGGACCGAGTCCCACGCGTGACGGGAGGTGCTTGGGCAGCACAGGGCTCGAGGAGGAAGGCAGGGGCAACAGGGAAAAAGTGACGGGGCCCTGGACTTGGTCCCAGCGGTTTCACAAAACTGGGTGACCTTGGAGCTACTGGCTTCCTCTGATGGCTTTTGGGGGAAATGTCTCCAGTGACACTTTGGATGCGGCTCCGTGAAATCAAAGGCCCTTTAATTCTGTGGGACTTCGTACAGCAGACTGGATCAAAGGGAAGCCTGATAATAAATGCCTTGACAATAAATTGGCATAACACTCTTAGGGAAAGAAATGACATAATTTGGCATTCTTGTGAAAAGGGTTTTTATAACTTGATATATGGGATTCAGGCTCAGAAGCAGCTATGGCACGAGGTCTGTCATTACAGACGCTAAAGCTGAAGGCCCAAGTATAGCTTGTAATATGCACGAGTCTTGTTCCTGAAAAATGAAGGTATATAATTTAAAGAAAAATGAAACCTCGTGTCCCGAATGCCTTTTATGATGACATTGAAAATTCCGTTCATTTATGAGAATGGATGTATTGTTCATTTTCTCTATTGGGGGTTAATTATTTGCAAACAAATATCCTGAAAGCATTAACAGCTGTCATTAAAAGATAAACTGGAAAATGCATTTGTAGTGTGAAGAACATTTTACATATGACTCAGCATATTCTAACTTACTAGATTTGGAAATGTGTGACTTTTTAGATCTCTAATTTCCTAAAAGTGACTGTATCCCTAAGAGCCTAAAAAGCAAACTGTATTAATTCGCCCTTTAATTTATTAACAAGACTACGGTTTTGTTAGCAAATGCTTGACAAATGTGGAATTCATGCACCTCCGGGTCATTTAAAAATGCAGGTTGAGAATTCCTGGTGCTGTTTCCGAGACCCAGCTGAATCTCGAGCACTGAACATATTTGTCATGGGTGGCCACAGGTCTGGGAATGAGTTTCCGCCCCAGCAGCTCCCACTCAACGGACGGGCTTTATTAACCCCCTGAGGAGCAATCACATTTCGGCCTCAGCTGGAGTGCAGGAGTCTCGGGTCCTCGAGTGCACGGAACAGATGTGTGTGGAATCACAAGACAGAGCCCACGGTAGCTGCCCGCTGTCCACAGGGGTTCCCACTTTAGATTTCATAAGCAACGGGGTCAGGGTCGCCGGAAAAGATGGATGAGAATGGGGAGTCCTGGCTAATGGCAACAGCTCAGCGCCACATCTTGACACAAGGGCTACCCGTGTCCGCGGCGCGGGTCTGCCAGGCATCTCTGAAAACCCGCTGTCTCTGAGTGAGCCAGTTTTTTCAGGGAGAGCTGTATTAAGTTGTATGATGCTCTAATTAGCTCTTTCAACAGTGCGTTTTCTGATTAGCGCCCAAAATAACCCTTTCAACCATGTGAATGCTGCAAATGAGCTCTCTTAATCATCCAGGCACTTGGAAGAAAGCGGCGGCATAATTGGTGGCGAGCTTTGCTTGTAAAAGGCATTTTGTGTCCATTACAATCCCACCCCATGGGCTGGCCCAAGGACCCCTTGGGAAGCCGGGTTTTCTAATCACCCACCCGTCTTGTGTGTTCTTCAGGTGCCGACAGACAGAGGCGACCCGGCGTGTCTTACTCCAGAAAGAGAGACGTGAAATGCACAATTGGGACCTGGGAACCTGCTTTTCTTACCCCCCCCCCGCCCCCGCTCTCCCTCTGTCCGTCTTCACGCACGAGACACCGAACAATGGCTCTAACGGCGGTGATGGAGACTGGAGGTCTGGACGGCACGGCCTGCATTTAACCTGCTGTGGATCCGGGCTGTTTCCCTCACTCTTGAAATGGGACCGATAGCAGACTCTCTCCCACTAGGGGTGTGGGGAGGACTGAACTAGATGACGCAGGTGAAAATGCACAGCCAGCTGCCTTCTCGGAAGGGCTGAAGTTAGGGGCTGGCGATCTGCCAGCGAAATGAGCTGGGAACTCTTCTTCATACCTTTGTTTCTGTCTTTAGCGGATAGGTTAGTGTTTACCCAAAAGGTAGGTCCATGTTTTAACCCTCAGAATCTGTGAATGTGGACCTCATTTGGAGAAAGAGTCTTTGCTGATGTAAGCAAGTGAAGGGTCTTGAGATGAGATCACCAGGATCTAAATCCAACGACGTGCATCTCCATGAGACAGCGGCACGCATCTCGCAGAGACACGGGGAAGGGGGAGGATGCCCTATGAGAGGGAAGCAGAGGTCGGAGTGATGTGGCCACAAGCCAAGGGATGCCTGGGGCCACCAGGAGCCGAAAGAGGAACGGAAGGGTTCTTCTCTCGAGTTCCAGGATGGGGCATGGCTCTGCTGACACTGATTTTGGGTTTCTGGCCTCCAGAGCTGTGAGAGAGTAAATGCGTACCGATGTCAGCCACCACGTCTGTGGTGCTTTGTTCCGGCAGCCCCAGGACACTCACGCAGACGTCCTGGGCTGGGGCGGGCTGGGGGACGTCCCGTGAAGCCGCTCTGAAAGTTCCACCGTAGGGTGACAGTCCCAGCTTCCGTCAACCGTGGGAAAGGAGGTTTCTCTTTCATGACCAATAACTGGAGGCCACACAGATGTGGCTTACTGGCTCTGCTCCTGTGCTCTGAGCTCGTAGGAGCCCCTCTGCGGGCTAACCTGTCGTCCGCCCTTCCTTCCCTCCCGAGGCCAAGCCAGAGTCCCTTCTCCTAGTGGCCCTGCTCCCCGGGGAAGCCGGTGCTTGCCCAGCTGGCCCCCCAAGGTCCCCGAGGGTTAGATGAGAAGCGGCTCTCCTGGCACGTTCTCCAAGAGGGGTCAGACACCTCTCTGAAGGCACGTGTCTGGCCCACCCGTGATCTCTCAATCCTCTGCATGCTCCTCGGGGCACCGCACTCCTGTGGCTAATTAGCCAGGACCCTCGGGAGCTCTTTCCTATGCTTGAAAGCAGCAGGGACCCTGGGCTGCAGGTCCTCTCCTGCTTTGACCTCCAAAGGCCCCTCTATCTGGGCACAGGCCTCTCACATGTACGCCCGCCCTGGCCGCAAACTCAGGCAGAGCCACAGCCCGGCCTCCGGGCTGTTTCCAGTGAGATCTGTCATGGTGAAGCTCACGTCCATTTTCAGCCAGGACTTGTACTGTCTGTTACTTAACCCCCTCCTCCTTGTTTGTGCTCAGCTTCCCTCTCCACGGTCTCTCTCGCTCTGAGTTTGGAGATCAGAGAGACGGAAACACACACACACACACACACACACACACACACACACACAGAGAGAAGCAGAAGGAAGAAACACGGAGGCAGAACCAGGGAGGGATGGAAGCAAGAGACGAAGAGCCCCCCATAAAGAAAAGCAGGTGGAAAAGGGGACAAGTGACCTGAGTCATGGGACAGTGGGGGAGAGGAGTGGACGCTGTGAGAACACATGCAGGTTGCAGGGGAGGAGAGGGCCCTCTCCCCAGGCCCGACAAGGACGGCTACCTCCCCTGGGGCCACTGGGTCATGGATGCATTTCCCCACGTGGCCTCACTGGCCTGCAGCGCCGCTGAATGTAAGCTGTGCCCCTCGGCCCACGCCAGCCAGGGGCCAGGCGCTCCTGTGACTCACGCCCCGGGGGAATGAGGGGCGAGTTAGCCATTGTTTCAATGTTGTGCCTTGTTATTTGACATAATGGTCCATCTCTCATCCTCCTGTCACCGCTCTGCGGGACCTCTGGGGCCACTAATACTTCCGAAAGTTCAGACGAAATAAGTCGGCATCGATTTCTCCCCCTGCCCTACCCGCTCTGCTCACTGGCGCCGGAACAGCTCATCGCCGCTGGCCCTGAGCCTGCCCAGCTCTCCCCGGCGGTGCCTCCCACCCACCCCCCCGCCAGCGGGGACGTGCCTGAAGCTCGCCCTTCCCTGCGAAGGGGTCCTCCGGGCCAGGGCTGGCCGGGTCGCGTGAGAACCTCTGTATGACAGTCTGCCTGTCTGCAGTCGAAAACCGGGAGACCCCCCCTTCCTGCCAGCAAAGCCGAACTTCCTGGGCTTGCTCGATACCGTCAGACTTGCTCACAGAGTGTGAATGCCTGTCAGCTCGGAAGCAGGGCAGAATCAATACCGAAACAGAACAGGGATTAATCGATCCAAAAAATCAATAACGGGCATGCATCCCATGAGTCTGTCCTCAGACGATGGTGCCTGCACGCCCCACACACACCAGGGGGACGTGGCTGAAGTCTGGGTCGATGGTTCTTAGTCGTGGGTGGTTTTGCCCCCAGGGGGCACGTGGCTGTGGCTGAGGACATCCGGGGTTGTCACAGGTGGAGGGCGGGGCCAGCTGCCGGCTCCTACTGGACAGAGGCCAGGGCTGCTGCTCAGTACCCTCCTGTGCAGAGAACAACCCCCCCCCCCCCCGCAAAGAGTGATGGTGCTGGTGAGGAGCTCTCGTTTACATGGTCAAGTCCATGTTTCCGAGTGGATCCCCATTTCACCGGAAAAACACTGAATTCCATCAGGACAAGGAGTCATGCTCCTCGGTCTCATCTAGTCCTCGAAGAGCTGCGGCCCCAGTGCTTGTGGGAAAAGGCGAGGGGTGGGCCCCATGGGTCAGCAGCCGGCACAGTGGGAAGAGTGCGCGTGAGAGAGTTCTGAGCCTTGGGGCGGAATCCCGCCTGCCCCTCTCCTCAGCTCTGCGGCCCCTTCTGGTTCTAGTCCTTATCTTCGGTCAATGGAAGGGGGCACGCTAATTTCTGAGGGTACCTTTACGTCTCAAAGATTCTTTCTTACGCTCTGGACTATCTCGCCTGCGCACACCGGTTGAGCACATCTGAACGAGGCATTTGGGAGTGAGCAGGGAGCCACTGAGTGCATTTCTGGGAGGCCCCCGTTCCCAGACGCATTGCAACGGCCGACTTCCCTCTTATGAGTGACCGGGAAACAGGCAGAGGCTTTCCCAGCGAAGTCGTGCGGAACGAAAGTGACTCAGAGTCCCTAGCCAAGGGCTTACCTCTCCCCTGGGGCCGCCTCGAAAGGAACTTTCATCCATTTCTAACAAGGTTTGATATGTGTGCTGGGATGAAGCTGGATACTGATGCAAAGGCAAGAAGCAGAGTGTGCTACCCTTGAGTTCCAGCAATTGCGGTGCAGATCACACGGCTCAGACGTGCACTCCCACGACAGCTTCAGAGAGCTCGTTGCAAAGGGACCGTGCAGTCCGCCCCAACGGGAGGCGGGCGAGACCTAACACTTCTTTAGTTTAATATTGATACGACAGCATGGTAATGAGAACTTGTAAGCCAACCTCCCTTGGTAAATGAAGCTCCACTCCTAAACAGCAACCAGGAAAAGCCCTAAATAAGTCATGCGAGGAGGAGATCAGAGGTGCACGGGCGCGGATCCTATCCCCGCTCTTGGCTTGTGCTGACGTGCATTTGTAAGAGCGCAGCAGTACTACCATCCCCCCACTCGCTGGTGAGCTTTAAAAACCAGACTTGCGTGCGGAGTGGGGCTTGGAGTCTGCGGCTGCTCACGGTGCTTCTGAACTAAAAGCAGGATGGGGACCTCTGCCCCAGCTTCCAGGCAAGCTTGAGGCTCATTAGCAGGGGCTGGGGGGCCCCCAAGGAGGAAGGGGCCCTGAGGTTCAAAGACAGCTCCCAGTGAGACCCACAGGGACCCACACACCGGGGACCACTGAGGGGGAGCCCTGGCTCGGGCCGTGAGGGTGGTAGACCTGTCTCAACAGCCCCGTGCATCGTGCATCATCCCACAGCGGGGCTGAGTTAGCCGGGCACTGAATAAACTCCAGACAGAGGAAACGGGCCTTTGTGGAGTTTAGGGGGCCAGAGAGGTGGAGCCCAGAGAGCAGGGGCCACCACTGGTGAGGAAGAGGAGGCTGGCCCTGGCTGGTGTGGCTCAGTGTGTTGGGTGTCATCCCACGGACTAAAAGGTCACCAGTTTGATTCCTGGTCAGGGCATGCCTGGGTCCCTGGTTGGGGGCTGAGAGAGGCAACCAGTCAGTGTATCTCTGGCACATTGATCTTTCTCTCCCTCTCTTTCTCCCTTCCTCCCCCTCTCTCTGAAAAAAAAAAAAAGCAGACGAAGGTGGCCTCTCAGAAGGTCAGAGGTCTTCATCCTGAGAGCAGAGGGAGGCCAGCCACGCAAGGGCTTGGGCCCCAAGAGGGTCGGCGACCTCCCGTGAACTTACGGCGGGTGGCTTCCCGGGTCGGGAAGTGGGATGCTTTAACCTTGGTGCCAGCCGCACCTGCGTGGTACCACAGCACAGGACGACGGTCTTCGCTGTCCCCCTCTCACCCCATTGTGTGTTCCCAGGACCTTCAGGTCGCTCCCGACGCACCGTGTCATCTCACTGGGCTGTGTGTAGTCTCTGTGTGCCGGGGGGTGGGGGGTGGCTGCGTAGGAGGGGTCGTGCCTGCCTCCCCTACGCTGGGGGTGGCCTCACTTCTTTGACCCCCTCATTGGTCAGTGTGTGTCCTGCGGCCTCTTGGTCTGCGGCCTGTGACACTACGTCCACGCTGTTCTGATCAGCCAAGGAGACTACGGGAGGTATGAACAGTTCATGTCTTTGAGTGATACCGGTGCAACACCTGCTCACAGAGAAGAGAGCCAGTACGTGTGGGATGCACGCATGAAGGTGATTTGTGTTTCTGTCCACACGAGCACCGTGGCGAGTCTCTGCTGGCCACCTGCAGCACAAGAAGCTGGGAGCTTCCTGCCGCTCAATCCATAGGACACAGGGGACCCCCCTGCCTCTCCATCACAGGTCTTCAGGGCACAGACTCCTCCTCACCTCCCACCCTCTGTGGGCTCCCCAGCAAGCTGAGCTAAACCTCAGTAAAATAGCCAAGACAGAGAGTGAGCTGTCTGAGGGGCTCAGAGGTCAGAGGAAAGGCTGCGGGGACAAAGGAACCGAGACTCAGAACCAGGGGACGCGGAGAACAGCAGCTGTAGCAACGCGGCACCTGGACGGGTGAGCGGGCTCGCGCGCTGGTGGCCCGTGCAGGATGGGGCGCAGGCGGCTGCAACCGACAAGCGGGCTTGGAGTCTCAAGCTTGAATCCCTTTGGAATAAGTCCTACCGTCACCTTGTGTCCGAGGAACATCAGCCCAAAAATAAAGCAGGGGCCCCGAAGAAGATGAAACTGCAACTATACCTCCGAGAGATTTGTGTTTCCGGCAGGGAATCGAGATGAGCACATCTGCCTGTTTAGGTCTGCCCGGAGCAGGGGGAGAAGACCAATGTGCGCAGGTGCTGCTCCTGGCCCCGGGACGTCTGACCCGAATTCCTGGGGTATCTGAGGGAGTGGACGCTTGGCAGCTTGGAGGGAGCCCTTGCTCTCGAAGCCATCCTGGCCTCCCAGCCTTTATCTCCTTTCTTCCCTCCGGACCACGGCTCCCCGAGGATGTACGTCTGCCCGGCTCTCTGCCCGACCTGTCGTTTAGATCTCAGCTCACGTCTCCTCGTCTCCAGGAGGCCGGCCCTGACCAGCCTCCCCAGAATAACCCATGGCAGGCTTTATACCCTTCCTGGGATTTCCTTCCCTTCCCAGCCCTTATCACGATCGGTAACTGTATTATTTGATTAGTGTCTGTCTCCCCCAGGGATGGAAGTTCCTACAAAGCCAGGTCTTTGGGATCTTGTCTGCTCCTGTATCCCCAGTTCCTAAAGCAGGGCCAGCTATGGAGCAGGCACCCCACAGCCGTGCCGGAGGAAGGAAAGGGAGCAGAGGAAGCAAAGGAAGCAGAGAGCCCGGGGGGCAGAGGCAGGGCCAGCTCTAGAAGGGTGGAGGGCGGCCCAACAGTGTGCGTGTGCGCGTGCATGAGCATGGTGCCCGTGAGCACACATGTATGTCATGTAAGCATGTGCACACATGCATATATGCATGTGCATGCCTGTGTAGTGTGCATGGTAGGTGCATGTGCCCGTGTGTGTACACAGGTACAGGCGTCAAAGATACTCGCACTTGGAAGGAGGCCCTCTCCACAGCTGTTGGATGACATTCAGGACAGACATTTCAAAGTTGAATTCCAACGATGCGTGAAATACAAGAGGAGAAAACAAGCCCCATCTGGGAGCCGGGCTGCAAGGGAGAAGAGGAAGGAGGGAACTTGCTCCTTTGAGAGCAGTGGGCGTGGCCTCAGGCCAGGAGCTGGGAGCCTGCAGAGCCCAAGTCCTCCCGCGGTGAGGGGGGTGCGGGGGTGGGGGCAGGGGGGGCGAGGCGGGGCAGGGGGAGACTCGGCAGGGAAGACCTCTGGCGTCTAATTCTGATTCCAACGTGCGAACCACACAGGGGACAGCAGCGCGATCACAGTGAGGCCCGAGGACGGGAAGGCCAACGGAGTCAGAGGGCCTTCCCTGGGCAGGGGCCACTTACCCTCAGGTAGAAGCCCGCCCCTCACTCTGCATGCCTTCTCTTTGGTGAAGCCCCCTCACCCAGGAGAGCGTGAGGGCTCAGGGGAATGGGCCCTCACTGACCTGCCGGCACCAGGCAGCGGTCATTTCCGATCGGAAAACGCTAACTGCTTTCGTCATGGAGCGGCTGACCTGCGTACAGCCCTGGATGGGGTCCCAGGGTGTGGGTGACAGCTGAGCTCCCGGGGTGGGGGTGGGGTGACGCGTCCCCTGCTGCTAGCGGGGCCGGGCCGTGTCAGGTTGCCTATTTGATGCTTTGACTCGATGTGAGTCGCTCTGTGCAATGGCATCTCTTGATGGCACAGGGCAGACATCATGAATAAAGAAGCAGTAACGCGAGAATGTAAGAAACTGGCCTAAGGTGCCACCCGAAACCCGGACCCGGCACTGTAAGCCAAGGTCTGGCCACCGCCTGGACCGAGAGGAAAAGGAGCTGTCATCCTTTCCAGCCGTTTTTCGGGAGGAGAGAGAGCATTGTCTGTCTGCCTTGTTTTCTTCTGTTCTTAAAGACGGAAACAACCGTCTCTCACTGAAGAGAACAGACCCGTGAGGAGCATCGCATTTCACTTGAAATAGACAAGTCCTGAAAATGCGGCAAATGCGACATTCAGGTACCCTTGCAGATCTCAAGCGAGACTCTGAGGTCTGCCTCAGGTGCAGCCGCCCGCATTCCGTGGGGAACGCCCCCTCGCCTGAGGAAGAGATGTCCTTTGATTGGTTGAGAGCGATCGGAAGAGAAATCACTTTGTTCGAAGTTAGACTGGAAGATGACCCATGCTTGAGTGTCTTTGGTAGTTTGCTAATACTTCCTGCTAATTGCAGCATTTTAACCAATCGGCCAGTCTTATCATAGTCACAACCGTGACATATTCATTCACTCGATAATATTTATCAAGCACCTACTGTATGCCAGACACGGCGTCAGGAGTGTATATTCGGTTCCACTGAATCATTTAGACATGGCTCTCGAGTAGTCACCCGGTCGCCTGATATCTGCTAGACGCTGGGAGAGACACTCAAGACGGGTTTCCTATCTTTCTGGATCCACAATGTGGCTGGCTTCATTGAACTTGATCCCGATTTGCGGAGAGTTTAAAAGGTTGGGACTAAAAAAAAAAAACTCATCAAAAAAGAGAAGCTGATGATGAGAAGAAAGACGCCCAGAGGTTCTGAAGATTGCCCGGAGACGGCCATGAGGCACGCTGCTCCAGGGCTGCTGGTTCCGACCCGCCCCCGGCTGGCAGGAGGACGCACTGTGACCTTGGCTTTGGTGCCCGATGCTGAATTCAGCCGTATTATTATAAAGGAACAACAGAAAGGCTTCCAGATGGATGATTTTTTTTTTTTTTTGCTAAAAAGCCCCTTAAATGTTAACCATATAGCCATCTGCAGTGGACCAAACATAGTTTGTGGGCATTAGGCCTCACCTTGATTTAAAAAAGTATTCATACTTAAAGTCGTGAAACGATTTTAGTCTCAAGGGTATATTAAGACGATAGCAACGTAACCTACTTAGTTGCGATCCTTCCGAGACTCTGATGGATCCTGGCAACTACGCAGTGGAAAAGGTTTAAACTTTTTCCCAATATTAACCGACAATATGAACAAGCCATCAGAAAGAAACACAAGTCTTTACTTATTCTAAGACCGGCACGAACAGGGCAGTCCGGTGATGCAGGAGCTCATCGATGAAGGGCACGCGCTGGCTGTGAATCTCAGGGGGAAGCGAAGGAAGGAAGGAAGGAAGGAGCCAGCACAGGGAAGGTCCCCAGGGGAGCCAGCAGCAGTCGGGAGCCCGCCACTGCAGCCCCTGGAGTGCTAGCAGCGACACCAACAGGCAGCAATAGGAACAACCGCTGACCCCCTGACCTGCGTGAGTTCCGCCCATCCCACGCAAACCCACAGGGTGGGCGGGCACTGACGTTGCCACCGCAGAACCAGCTCAAACTGGTCCTGACCTGTTTCTAACGAGACCTGGAACCAAGTGTAAACCTTGGACACACCACTCAGGAGTGACACTTGTGAACCCTAAATTCCCCACCCCCACCCTGACCCCCCAGGGCCCAAGGACCACGTCTGACCAGAGCCTGAGCCGACCGGAGCCCATCGGAAGCACAGGGCCCGCTGTCCAGGAGGCCTCTGTGCCGAGACCCCTCCAGCCGCGCTCTGAACCCTGGCTCGGGGAGACGGACCGGGACCTCGCTTCTTGCCTCCTCACCACACGACCTCGTAATCAGAGCTTTGTGCGTTTCTCAAAGCCTGGTGCCACAGTGCGGGCTCCGAAGTCGGGCAGCGAGTGCTTGCTGGGCAACAGCGTTTTGCCCGTTTTATCGATGCAGCGACGGAAGCCCCCAGCAGGGCCGAGAACAAGAACACGCCCATGGGCCACCTTTCTCCTCTCCCGTCCTCCTCACCCTCGGGCGGGACGGCCACAGAGAGGCGCGGCGGCATCTGTCCTGCGCTTTTCTGCATCCGCCTCGCGCATAAATGTCAACAACAACAACAAAAAATACTTGAAATAAAAACAGCCATAAATAACAACTTATCCTCTCCCCGGGGAGGTAGCCGGGATGAAAACAAATGAAGCCGTCAGCCTTTGCTGTCTCCTGGCACGGCTCTGGGATGCTGTTTGGAAGATTAGTTGCTGGATAGACAATTCTTATTTTATGTATTTTTATGCATTTATAAGGCTCATTTCAGCTGGGCCGTAGGCCATAAAACCCGAAGGAATCGCAGTAATTTAAAAGTGAAGACAAATGTTTGCAACAGCACCGGTAGGGTGGCTCAGGAAATGGGGAGAGAAATAAAACCGAAACTGGATTCATCGAGACGGGCTCGGCCAGTCCGAGAAGGAGAGGCTACGGGCGCCCGTTTCGGGGCGGAAAACAGCGACCTTTCAGGGAATGTTCAGGACCGGCTGCCTCGGTTTGGACTCAGTCTGAGAGACATCTCATCGGCCCCGTGTGTGTGGGTTTGCAGACTTCTGAGCCGACGCCTGAAGCGGCTGAGCGCCCACATAAAACTACCAGGTCTGGCTGCTCCTGAGACGCTGGCTCACACCAGGCCCCCGTTTCCGTTTGGGGCCAGCTGGTGGGAGCTTGTTGGGGTCCTGTTGCTCCAGACAGTCCCCCGAGCTCTTGGCTCTGGAGTCGCTCACGCCCCCTCTCGCCCCTTTTCCTGGCTTCCCGTCCCCTCCCTTCATTTCCACGGCCTGCCAGGCCCCGGGGGCCTTGGGGTTTGCGGCTCCCTCCACAAACCCAGACCGCTCTTGCACGCTCGAGGCAGAGACCCAGCTACTACAGTGGACGTAACACGAGCTGGTGCCTGTCGCACTGGGGAGCTCCGTAACGCCCGGGCCCGAATGCTGGTGCACCCCGAGAATGCTCTCCTTTGAAGCCTCAGTGCAGCAGCCTCAAACCCGAGCCCCCGGGTTTTGACGCTCCTTCCATTACATGGTGGGGGCGGGGGTCCTCTCTCTCTAGACTCTGGCCTCCTCGAACAACAGAATGTGGCAGAAGTGACGTGTCACTTTCTAGCCCCAGTCTTAAGAAACTGGCTCTTTCCACTGTCTGTCTTCCGGCACCCTGGCTCTTTGAGGAGAGTCACCGTGACACACAGAAGCCCAAGCCACCTCGTGGTGGAGAAACCCGTCCAGGGCGGACGCGGCTAGCCCCAACTCTCCAGGAGAGGGCGCCACTTTGCGGGCGCCACCCCCCTCTCAGCCTTAATTGAGCCTCCCTGTCCGGCTCTGCTGGAACAGAGGTGAGGGGTCCCCACGAAGCTCTGAGCAGACTGCAGACTCACTAACAAAACAAGCGGTTGTTGGTGTAAGTTAAAAGCTCTGGTGTGGATCGAGGCACAGCAGTCAGTGAAGGGAACGCCCAGCCCCAACACTAACACTAAGAGGGCTCTCCCGGCAGACGAGCGTGAGCCGGAGGCGCCTCCCCCAACCACACGTGCACTCCTGGTCTCACCTGGCCGATGTGCCTTTGGAACCGCCATGTTCGCCACTCGTCCTCCATCCTGAGGTTTGGGGGGAGACGCGGTGAACCTGCAGATCCCCGACTCTGACGGGGTGCTGGAGGTCAGACTGTCCGTGTACTCATTTGTCCCTGCCGTCAACTGTTCGGATGAAGTGTCCGAGATGAAGCACTCGGTGATGGTGAACTTGGCGTGCCTCAGCTGCTCTTCCATCTTGGCGTGCTCGTAGGCCCTGGCCAGCTCTTCGTAGGTGGAGGAGGCACTTTCTGTGGAGACCATGCTGCTCCGGGCGCGATCTGTGCCGGGAACGAGACGGGGTGTTACCGCGTCGCCTTTGCGCCCACGGGCGGCCCGCCCCCTGCGGTTCCTGGCGGTTTCTCCCAGGTCCCTGCAGGACAGCGCAGGAGTCCCTGGTCTTTGTCTAAGGACCGCCCTTGTCACCGGGACGCCGGCCTCGTGAGCCTCAGCAAAGGGGGCTCAGGGAACTTGGTTTCACTGTGGTCACATGCCCCCAGCCTGGGACATGTCCATAAACCAGGAGTGCAGCCCCCTTAAAGAATTCCTCTTTTCCTTTAAACAACTGGGGATGCACATGAATGACCTGCAGTGCCCCCTCCCTGTGACAGATGGGGAGCCCGTCTGTGCGACAGAGCCCCTTTAACTGCGTGAGTGACCACAGCGCTGAGGGCCAGCTCTGCCGGCCTGGGCCTGGCCTGGGCCTGGCCAGGGAGGCATGGTGCGTGCTAGACCCAGAGCTGTGACTTGCCCAGAAACCGGCCGCTAGGCAAGATGGTCCCTGGTCCCCAGGCTCATGCTTCGTGCCTGCCACCCTTAACGGGGACAAGACCACCACCAGGTCTGAAAGGGGTGCATCTGGTCAGAGGATTCTCTGCCTTTGAAGCCCACAAGTTTCAAAGTTTGGAAGTCGCGTCGCCTCTGTGGAACTCTGAGACTCTTCCAGAAGCAATGACAGCCATAAAAATAAATGTGCACGGTGGCACTCCTCCCCGGGAGCACTATTTTTGCAGTATATCATGCAGAACAAAAGAAAATGGGTCTTAAAATTGGCTACAGCTATTAGGTTCAGATATAATTTCTTTTCAAAAATTTAAGATGGGGGGAGGCACCCCGGCGCTATTTTTAAGCCCTGTCTTCCCGGAGAAGTGAAACCGTGGTGGTTGACGGCCCTGACTGGGTAACTCACGGAACAATCGACCCCGGCTGAAGTGTCAAACGGATCACCCTGGAGGGTGCTCCGCCCCCGTCACGGAACTTCAAGTGCAGCGTCTTGACCCTGGAGATGGCCGTGGGTCAGCTGCCCTCAGAGTGTAATCAGAAATTATTGCAGTCGTGCGGGTGGAAATGTAAAGATTTCTGTTTCTGTCAGTGGGCGGGGGTGAAAAGGGGAGCACGGCGTGACCCTGAGGTCCGGGACACCTGGAAAACAGGGGCCCTTCGTTCTGTGCTGCAGACGCCGTGGGGCCCTGAGTGCCCTCCACGCTGGACAGCGTTTAGGTGTCTGTCAGAGACATGGTCCAAACATTTGAAAGTGACCTTGAACACGAGTCAGCAGGAGCCTGTGAAGCCCTGGGTGTGGGCTGTGCTCACCCCCGGGGTGGGGGGGGCGGGGGCGGGGGTGCGGGCCCTACCTGTGTCCTGTGAGGGGCTGACGCTGTAACTGTCGCTCTCCTTGTCCATGGACCCCGCCGCCCTGGGCGTGGGCAGCCTCCAGTCCGTGGTGAGCGTGTGCGCGGAAATGGTGGGGTGGGGCCTGTTGAGGGTCCACTGGCTGGCATACCGGTTTCTTGCCGTGGGCCCGGCCTTCGCGTTCCTCCTGGTGGTGGGATCTGGGGAGAGTCAAGAACCACGTCTGTCTTGGTCTCGAGAGGCGCGTGGTCAGCTGTGATGAAGGTGTCGAGCTCGGGGCTCCTGACCCAGCCCCGTGACCCCCCCCTTGCAGGCCCATGCCTCCAGGAAGCCCTCCCTGACTATCCCTGCCCAGAGCACGCCTCTCCTCTCTCCCACGATCTCAGACATCCATGTGGTTCTTAAGCATTTAAATGATCCCACAAGGGAAAGAACGTTAGAATTGGACCTGGTTGTTACGGATTTGAGCCGTGCTTCTGGCTCTGAATAGTTTCATGACCCGACAGACATCACGTCAACCTCCCGAGAAACCCCGACTTTTGTCATGAGAGGGAGCTCAGCCAAAGACGCCCTGACGTGGCTTCCTGCCCACAGCTCTGCCACCTTCGGGTGGCGTTGCGGGGTGAACTGCGTGCCCCTAGAAGATCTGCCCACACCCCAGTGCCCAGGACCTCAGAATGCCATGTTCCCTGGAAGAAGGGTCACTGCAGGTAGATGTAGTTAGTCCCGACGAGGTCGGACTGCGGGGAGGTGGGCCCTGAATCCGACTCGACTGGTGTCCTTCCAAGAAAAAGGGGTGACAGGTGCGCGAGGGGAGCGGGCCATGGGACGATGGAGGCAGGGGCTGCAGTGGTGCGACTGTGAGGCGAGGAACACCAGTAATTGTCGGCGACGCCCGGGAACTAGGAGGAGGTGAGGAAGGATCCACCCTTTCAGGTTTCGGAGAAAGAGTAACCCTTTTTCTGTGGGACTTCTGGCCCCCGGAACTGTGAGGCCACGGTCTCTGTTCTAAGCCTCCCAGTCTGGGGCCCGTTGTTGCCGCAGCCCGCAGCCCCGGGAAACTCACGTGGGCGGGGTCTCCCGTGCACTGTTTTCTTACATTGACTGGCTGCCGTGAGTATGACTGCTGTATTCATTTATTAAATTGCAAGTTCCCAGAGCCGAGGGACGATACCTTTCTGTCCTAACACTCTCAGGCCTTTGCACACGGCAGCCTCAACTCTTCAATAAAATGATCCGAACTTTGATGAAGACTCGGATGTTCAACATGGAGACCAGCTGGTTAATGAGTGTCTCGGTTTCCCTGCCTACCGTCTTGCAAAGCTGCTGCCGCGTGGCTTTCACTTTGTCTAAATCCGGAACCAAAGGCAACCAGTCAATGGGGGGGGGGGGAGTACCCAGTGCCTCGCTTGACTCTTTGGTGAGCTAAGGGAAGCTGTTCTAAGGGCACGGACTGTCGGACACTGGAGTGGACCGTACGTTGCCTTTCCTGGAACCCTGTGGAGAAGCGGAGAGGCTCGGGGGCCTGCAATGATTTTTCTGGGCCCCAGCCCGAAGGCGCGGGAAAAGGTGCAGCGTGGGCCTTTTCCACCTTTGAATTCTCTGCTTCTCAAGGAGGGATTTTATGCAGTTACCTTTCAAAGTGGCCTGGCCACTTCTCCACGCGGCAGTCTGTGTTCACTGCTCACCACCAGTGAAGGACTTCGAGAGAGAAAACCCGAGAGGCCCACGCCGCGGAGTGATCACACTGGCTCGTGGAAGTGCCCTCCCCCTGCCCCCCGGCCCCCGAGCCTGGCTGTCCCTCCAGGGCGGGGGCCCGAGGTCCTTCTGTGGGGCCCTCTGCAGAGCTAGCTCTGACCCCTGGCACACGGAGGTCCTCGAATGAATACGTGTCGCCTGGGGTCGCTTCATGGATGAAGCAACGGAAGCTCAGAGGGAAGTGATACGGGGACCCAGTGATACAAAGGGAGCCTAAGACTCTACCCTTTGGTCCGGAGGTGGCCCCGTTGCTCGACCACACGTCCCCACCCTGCACAGCTGAGTGTCCTGATGCGGTGTCTGCGTGGCACCGGCTCGGTCACGGCTCCATGTTGGGTCACGGCAGGCGGACACGCGCAAGTGGTGAAATGCCTTTCTTTTTAAACGGAGCATTTTCCTCTGTGCAAGTTTCTAGTTATTGGACTTTAAGCCCTAATCCATCACTCGACAAAGCTGGGGAGCGGCATTAACACGGCTGCCAGATCAATAATAGGTTTTAAGCTTCCCCGGGTCATTAGCATGCTCTGCCTCGGTGCCCATTCTCGGGGGCATTGATTTGAAGGCGCATTTCATCCCTGCCTTGCGAAATTTCGCAGAGGACTTTATTGGAAATTTTTTGTTTGTTTGTTTGTTTTTGCCTTGATTAGAATGTGAGCGAGTTATGCCAGAGTGACAGTCTCTGGACAGCAAGGTGTGAACGATAATTGTGTCTCTCCCCTGAAATGATAGGAGAGAGGCTCTCAGAGAGACAGAAGAACGTTTCCGTGGGTACGAGGCTAAATGTCTTCCAGGCACTGCCGGCTCGGTGAGTGCGGCTTAAACAAGTGGAACTTGTTATTTAAATGCTAATGAATCTTTTCCAGAAAATTGCCCAGCCTCTTACATAAATTTGGAAGGTTCTCATTTTTAGTATTCCTGAAGTTTCTTGCAGCTACGGCTGTGGATCAGGTACCTTCCCCATACGAACGCTTGTGGGGGAGGGGTCAGCGCGACAGTCCCTTTTCAGGGACACGATTTCTGCAAACCCTCACCTGCGCTCCCCCCCATCAAGCCCAGCCGCCCACGGTGGGGCAGAGACTTCACTCCCACGGCCCCTTTCCTCACCGAGACCACCCTGTGTGGAAAGTTCCAGGGTCCAGAAGCACATGCCGGCTTCTCTACAGAGCCAGGAACTCTTTGCAAGCAAATGCGATTCATTTCCCCCATTTTTTTTTTCCTATGGCCGAGGACAGCCTTACGGTGTCCTGAAAATGCTGGAAATATAGGTCATGATATTAATTTCTTTCGACCACAGCCTGCAGTTCTGTTCTGCTCCGGGTGAGATCGTCTCCATATAGAGAATACTGGGGTGGTTGACACATTTTTTTTTTTGAGAATCAGGTTTTTGGAGCTGTGTCGTACCTGAACTGAACTCTTCCGCAGGAGAGCTCCCGGGGGAGCTGCTAAAATAAAAATGTAACTTGGATTCCACACGGAAGCTTCCTTTGAGTGTTTCGTTAGCTGCCCTACTAACCAGGCCCATGTTGGCATTTACTGCCCCTCCACGGGAAGCGTTTCATGGGCTCCCCAACTCTGTAAGATAAATACCGCTCAGGGGTGAGGCGTCATGCTTGCTAAACGGCTAGCGGATTAGAGGGTGAGTGATATAAATAATTCCTGGCCTTTCAATATTGGGTCTGAACCTGAATCCAGCTTCTGGGCACTGAATCACATTATTTTCATGATTCTGAACTTGGGATAAGGGAGGCTTGTAGGGATAACACGGTTATAAAATGTGTCATGTGTACTAGGATTGGGGTATTAACCTGCTTTTACTCCCTGCTGTTCTAGATGCCTAGGCCTTAGCTTTTCGTGGTGGATTTCCCGGCTGTCTTTGGGGAGAGAGTAACACTGGCGGGACTGGCCATTCCTGTCGCTTAGTAAACCAACACGGGGCTGTGCACTGGACCCTCCTCTCTCTCTCTCGAGGTGTTTTTCTGCAGTGCAATGTCTCGTGCCATTCTGGGTGACAGAGTCTGTGTTTTTTCCAAGCCTCAGCGAAAAGGATTCCATCCGTGTTGTGAACGCTTCTGACTTAACAGCTGTCGGAATCCACCTGGTCCCTGAACGTCCTCTAAGGAGCATCGTCTCTACTTCAAGGCAGCCTGGTGGGGTGGGGCGTGGGCGGCGGCTTGGGGTTAGGGAGCCTGCGCCTGACCCAGGTTCACCCCTCGCTGGCTGTGAGCTCGGGGGACGCGCCCACTGCCCTCACATCGCCCGCCCGCACAGCCCCATGTGGTGAGGTGAGCGTGTTTGGGTGCGGCTGGCACCAAGGAGGGCCCAGGAAATCCCGGGGCCTGGCCCACAATTCCCGAGTGCCAAACACAAGGGAAGGGGGCAGGGAACATGTCCCGTGTCATGGGAAGGTGGTGGCAGGGCATTTGATAGGTGGATTGGGGTGGCTAGAGACTCAGTGTAGAGGGTTTGGCAGAAGGGAATGCCCATTGGCAATCATACAGGGAGACGCTGGAGGACGAGGAGCTCGTCAGGGGCACTGGCAGGATAGGTGTGTCGCGGTCACTTCCCAGGCCAGCCCTGCACACGTCCAGGGGCTGGGGAGGTGCTCTGTGCATGAGTGAATGGATGATGAATGAATGGACAACTTCCAGGTAAATGTGACAAAAAAACACAAAAATTCTCAGGTCGAACCTAGTAATAACCCCTTCGAGTGTGTGTGTGTGTGTGTGTGTGTGTGTGTGTGTGACCCTGCACATTCTGTAAGTGAAAAAACTGATTTAAGTTCTGGGCAACAATCTCCTAGCTAAGTCTCTGCAAAGCGTGTCAGGGGGAGGGACTGTGTACGTATGAAAAGGGACGCGTCTACCTGGGGAGGAGACACGTGCACTCGGCCGCCGAGATGTCTCAGGACACGGAGGACAGGGAGGGAAAGAGCAGATTGCCCCAGTCCTGTCTGAAGTACTGAACGTCTTTCTTTTCATCCCCTTTACCCTGGTTTCTGAATGGGACAGTCGGCCAGCATTTCAGTGTGTAGAGCGAGTGCCGGAGCCTGTGCCCGGAGTGGGGGGTGCCGACACGCACGGAGTCCCCACTTTCCGTGTGCCTGGCCCGCGTGGCAGACGGGAAAGGAAGCGGGCCGTGGACACAGCCACGGCCACGTGCTCCACAGGTGGAAAGTGAGGAACAGCAAATTGTGCAATGTCTCCCATCGTCGTAATGAGAATTTGTTGCAACTCTTTGGCAAACTAATAAAATGCTTAGAAACATCACTTCCAAGATGCTGTCATGGTTTAGTTTGCAAACAATACATTTTAGATACTCTTCATAAGAATAAAGAATTCCTACAATGACAACCTAGACCTTAGACCTTAGACCTCTCCGTAATTGAGGAAACACGAATCTCTGCAGATACTCCAGACTGCAGTGAGAAGCACCTGCTCCAGGGGCCGGGGTGACACAGGTGTCACCCCTGGGCAGAGGTGACAGGCTCTGTGGTACAACAAGCAGCCCGAGAGCTGGGCTTCAGAAGGTGCACGGCTTCAGACTCTTGGGGAAACTCCCTAGGGGAACAGCCACTCGCTGTCTCTATTTCTAAGTAAAAAAAGAACGCTCTTAGTTCCTCCCTCACAATGTGGTTTGGGAGAGAATGTTTAATAAAAATGATCCCAAAGATCTTTCACTGATAGAGAATGTTCTGCAGATGCTGAATGAACAAGTCTTTTTTTTTGTTTTGAACTCCAGACTGATGCGTGACCTTGAGTGGAGGTGCCTAATGTTGGCCCACACTATTTAATGACGTTCGTTCGTCGCAGACAGAGGGAATGTTGCTCTAAAAGCTGTGGCTGTCCCCGTGGGACGTGACCCTCAGGTGAAACCCAGCACGCTCAGAACAAAGTGCCACGCCTCACGCCGGCTGAGAGGCCCCCCAGGCCCAGGCCCGCCATTCCTCTGGCTCATCCCTTACCGCCTTCCCTGTCACTCAGTGCATCCCAGTGCCACTTCTGTCCCCAACGTGCCCCAGGAGCATTCTCTCCCGTTCCTGCCGCCTGGCAGGTCAGCTCCTGGCTGTGACCCAGGTCGTGATTCCCACCATCTCCTCAAAGGAGATCTCCCCAAAAGACTCTCCTCTGGAACAGGTGTGCTGTGCACATGACGTAGCCTCTCCCAGCATCCCCTGCTGCTGACTCACCATCCCATTGTTCTGCTCTAGATTTTCCTAGAACAGATGGATGCATGGAAAATGCATTAGGTCTTGGTTTAATGTCTAACTTCCTCCGCTAGAATGAAAGGAGTGTCTTTTTGCGTCTTGCAGTGTTCCCCATCACTGCGCACTGGGCCCTAGGTAGGGCAACCCTTTCTTAAATATGTCTGAGTCCGAATGAAGGAATTCTTGAGGCTCCCCAACCGTGCTTACAATGTGGTAGCAACGAGAGACCCCGCTATGCCCCTCCCGTGTGTCTCCGCCCGCCACTCACGGCTCACGGGCTACAGCTCTGCTTGCGACTCAGAGTCGCGTCTCTGTGGACACTCTGCATGTCACAGGTCAGCTTTCCCGCTTTGGGGGGGGGCTGACCATGCAGTGGAAAATTTTCCTGCTTTACTGCCTCCTCTCCCATTCTGTCTGCTTATCATTAACCTCTGCGCGCGTCGCTGCCGATCGAACACCGAAAGGGGGCTGAAAATGCCCGTTCCTTTGACGCGGCAGGTGGAACAGGTGTGCTGCGCACACGGCATGCTTGCGGGCCCTCCCTGCGTTCCTCTGCTAACGTTAGGGGAGTGTTTCTCTGTGAAGAGGGGTCCGGACCCCCAGCATCGGGATCACCCAGGGTGGCTGCTACGGTGCAGATTCCCGGGCCCCACCCTAGACCAGGTGTGTCGGAATCCCAGGGGGTGGAGCCCTGTGGTGGGCACTGGAAACCGTGGGCGGTTCCGATGCACACAGGAAACGGGGAGCCAACACCTGGCCACGTGCCCCGTTTTCTCTGCCTCCTTCCTGTTTGGCTAATGTCTCTATTAACTTCCATGCCGACCGGGATGGGGAAGGCTGGAGTCAAGGGTGCATGGATCTGAGTGCCCTGGGAGGTATACTCTGTCCCGGAGGGAGTGAGGAGCGGTACGTGGCTCAGGGACCCGCCTGTGCAGCCCTGAAAGTGGCCAGAGGCGGGGCAGGCAGATGAGGACGGAAAGCCGATAGCCGGAGAGCACGGCCAGGACCTGGCAGCAAATTGTAAGAGCCAGGCTTCTGAGTGCACCCCTCTCTGCTAGGCTAATTCCCACACCCCTGCCTGCCCCACTCGTGTCTCCAGAAGGCACTGACCTCATCGGAGAGGAGAGGGGGTGAGCTTAGACGGAAGGGAGAAAGAAAATGCTTCCTTAGCCTATGCTTGGAAACCAGTTGGCCCACGAATTTTGATGTGGTTCGCATGATGTTCCTGCACATTACACGGTGACTTACGAGTCAACCAGCTTGCTTCACGAAGCTCAGGGCATTCCGCGAATACCTTGCCAGCCAGAAATGATAAAGAATAGCTTTTTTTTCCCTCCCTTTTACTCCTATTCCAGCCCACCCACCCAAGCCTCGAGAATAGCTTTTTACATTATAATATTTATTTTCCTAACTGCAATCCTCTAAGAATATAAATTTTTGCGAAGAGGGTGATGAGAGATTTAAAAGCTAGACATCAAAGCTTCCGAAAATGATAATAATCGGGGCATCAATTTCTCAGCCTTTAAAGGGATTTAGGAACAATTTCAATTATGAAGGAACAAGAATATCTAATTAATAAGCTCTAGATACATATTAGGGAGTTTAATTTCACTGAGGAATTAATTTCCATGTATTATGCATGCAAATATTAATGACTAAACTGAGCACAATCCCCAGGTTCCCAGAGCTCTGTTTTTCTCAGACGGTGTGTTCAGGACAAAAGGAGGCGCTTTGAGGACAGACAGACTGACAGTTGAAAGCAGGCTTCACTACACATTTGATGTGCGACTTCGGGCTGTTCCCCTACCTCCTTTGAGACTCAGTGTTCTCTCTGTAAAATGGGGCCGTCGTGTCCACTGTGTAAGTGTGTTCCTTGCAGTGTCGTTGCAAAGGTGACCCAGGATGTCTCAGCCCTGGCGCGCATATTAATGCTCTTTTTCTTCTCTTGCATTGTCTACATATAATAGATTAACTTAATCTGAAATTCCTAGCACTTTCAGAGTAAACCAATACTTATTGGTTGCAACTGACACAATTTTACTAACAGCTTAGGTCACGCAGTAAAATCTCAAGGTCCCCGTTGAAGGTGCTCTCATCCCCCTGGTTTCTTAGGCACAGGGCCCAACAGCCCCCCGACACCCCCCCCGCCCCCAGCCCATTTTCATCTCACAGGGACAGGGCCGTTACTGTATTTTTCAGACTATAAGACGTACTTTCCCCCCTGCTCTCCAAATTTGGGAGGAATAATGGTTGTTAATGCTGTTGTTGAGTTCTGTTTACATTTACATGGGTGAAATACTATGTTATTTATGGTATGAAATATTTTACCACATTTTTTGCTTCAAACATTTTTTTCCTATTTTCCTCCTCTAAAACCTAGGTGCGTCTTATGGTCCGAGAAACACAGCAACGTGTTGTCAGCGTCGGCAACGCCCACGGCGGGTGCTGTCGGGCCACTCACTCGTTCCCGGCCGAGCATCCGAAACGTCCACCAAGGGCCCGGTGGCCTGCGACACCGACTGGTAGTGGACCGTGTGCGTCACCGTCAGGGACTTCTGCTTGGCTGCCTCTCCGAAGTCGGCGTCCGTCAACAGGACCGTGGAGCGGTCGTCTGCAGGACAGCAGGGACACAGAAAGCCAGACGTTCATCGCCCTTGAAGGAACCCCGTGGCCTTTCCTGAACAACAACACAATCACCTCCTCCAAATCTACAAAAACAACTGAAAAGTCAAGCACCGTATTAGGGCTGGTCTGGAATGCTGACCTTTAGGGGTTCGCTTCAGAGAGTGGGAGAGAGAAGGAGCACAGGGAAGGGTCGCTCCACTCCCGGGCTTGGTCGTTTCATTAGGGAACCACTGATTTGGGGGGGTAGGGGGGGCTTGTGTCGCAGCTGCCTGTTCAGTAGAGTTCGGGAGTGACGCGTTTGTGAAAAGCTCAGCTGGGACATCACCAGCGACGGCAGCTGCACCCAGGCTGGGGTTGCTGTTTGTTGGAAGGACTCTCCATTTGAGCGCTAGAGAAACCGCGCTGCCGAGGTCATGCTGGGGTGGCCCTCGTGCGGAACTTGGCAAATGTTTGGGGTGGTGGGGCATGGGGAGAAAGGGAAGAGAAAGGCCAGTCTTCAGAGTTCAGGATTCCTCTGTTCTAATGGTTTTGAGGAATGTTCCTTCTCTTTCCACCTCTCCTGAGACCTGATGACTCTAGAACACCCCTTACTTGACTTCTCGAAACGACTCACTGGCCAGATTTCCCAAGTCCTGTTGGCGTAGGCACAAGAAGGTTCGAGAGAGGCGGAGCCTGGGTTCAGGTGTGCGGGGAGCGTCTTAGCACTTGGAGGAGCCATAGGTTGGGCCACGTGTCATCATTCGGTTGTCTCAAGATTTCTGTGACCTCGCTGTGATCTTCTTCACACTTTCTTAGGAGCCGTCTTCCTCCGAGGGAGACTTTGGTTAGGCTGCATGGGTTTTTCATGAACCCAGGCCCCGTGGCCTGGGACGACGCTCATGCGAGGGGCCGGCCAGCCGGGACGTAGCGGCAGCGCACCTGGACACGGAGCGGCGATGCAGAGGTCGCAGGCAGCACAGCGAGACTTCTGTGCCCAAACAAGGCCCTGCCTGAACAGCACGAACCTTCCGAAACCCAATTACTCAGGCTCTGGCAGGAGAGGAAAGCCTCTCGAAGTCAGAAGAAAATTGCTTGGCAGAGAACGAGAGGGAAGGCTGCCAAGGTGACTGCCGGCATCCCAGCCCGTGGCGGCACAGCGGAAGCTGGTCCCCGGGCGGGAGCAGGGCTGCCGTGGGGGCGGGCCCGCGGCCCCCACTCACCCCTCGAAAGGGCGGCCCTTCTACAGGGACGGCTCCTCACGGTGGGACGCGGCGTCCCAGGCGGACACCCACATTCCTTTTTCATGAACCGTACGGACGTGGTGCAGCCTCTCACAGGCAGCCCCGCTGGGAACAGCCACGGTTACCTGCAGGGCCAGGCTGCAAACTTTTAATGGAAAAATTCAGGAGCCTGTCAGTGTGTGAGGTTCCCAATTCGTTCCGGGCGGGAATTAATGGCACTTCCATATTGGACTCTTGTCGCCTGAGCCCAGAGCGTTTTAGAGCATCGTATGTCTACTTCCTCAGTAATTAGAAAATGCGATCGACCGGCGGTCAGCACCACCAGGAGGGAAGTGACTTTTGGTGACAGATGATCCTGCAAGGAATGTGATGCAAACAGAGAAATGACGGGCAGGGGCGGCTCTCTCTCAGGGTTGGGCCGGCAGGGGCACATCGCTGGGAGGCTCCGCCCCTCCCAGGCTCCGCCCACCTGCCTTTTTTAACAGCCACTGGTGGCATTATTAACAAATCAAACATGGTGCCTTATCCTGTTGTGAGCAAACTAATAAAACCGTGTGTGTGGCGGGATGAGTAGCCACCCCTCAGACAAAGTGAGTCGTATTCACCTAAACTTGGTTGATCCAAAGCCATATTGGACTGGACCAACCTTCCCCAAGTGCTGGTGCGCCCAGACCAAACCTGAATCCAGCCAGGGCAGTCCAGACCTCAGAACCGATGAGCCATCAGGTCAAGACATCTCTGCCGTTGTATTAGAAGAGCATAAACCAGGGCAGAGGCAGGGGCGATGGGGGTATCCTGCCGACCTGGCCATGCACCACTGCCTTTGTGGCTGGAGGGGATCTAGGGTAAGTGCCAGGAGTTGAGCAGTTGCAGCTAAGCCACAGGAAGGGGTTGCCCTGGGAGAGAGTGCCGGCAGCAAACACTGTCCAGAACAAACACAGAGCGAAGTTTGAAAAGAAACAGCCTCTGCAACCTGCCTTGGAGTCCGTTTCCATGGCTACTGGAAAGCTCAGTGGTACTTCTAAGGCACGGGGCTCTGGGAAGTAGCCTGTGGCTGTGAAAGCAGGTGGCCGGCGGGGGCCCCACCCAGCTTCTGCTCTTACCCATCTGTGTGACCTTGCAAGCTGTGTAACCTCTCTGTACCCCAGTGACTGGCCAGTACCTTTTCCTGTGTTGTTTGGGAGGGACAAATTAAATAATGCCCATGAAGTGCTTGTAGAAGTCCATGACACTTAGAGAGCCCTCAGTGAGTAGGAGCTATTCTTCCCACCATTACTGTGCGGGAATACGAAGTCTCGGATTCTGGAGCAAATACAACCACCTAGGCGGTCAGTGTGGGAGGGTGGGCTTGGACTGGGACGAGGCCGGAAGTAGTTGAGACCCCCGGGCTCTGGACAAACAAGTCTCAAAAGCTTCCCAGGTGTGTGTTTTGCCATCGTGGGACGAGGGAGCTGGGCGATTCCTGAGAGCACCGTGAAGAAACCTTCTAGAACACGTCTGAGGTGCCGGGGGTGGAGAAAAGAAGTCCCGTGCAAACACGTCTTTGTTAGGTGCAGCGTTTGAACACTGTCTTTACTGCAGGCCTCAACGGGGTTGCCGAGGAGAGCAGAGCGGGCTTCCGACGCAGGGCTCCGGAGTGTCACCCTCCCAGGTGCATTTGGCTGCAGGTGCTTGTTCGAGGGAGAGGCCGCAACAGCCCCTCCAGAGTGGACTGAAACACCCCCAGGGGATCACAGCTGGGGAACTCCTCCCTCGGGCGACCTCTGAGGTACACACAAGTTCACTCCCCCCCCCCCCCCACATCTGCTGGCACTTGTTATTCTCCTCCATAACAGTTCTCTGCCCTCTAACTTCGTTGCCTGTGTTGCATTCAAGATGTTCTCACATCTAGTATTTCCCACACCCCACTGCGCGGGCGGAGGGTGGGTGGTGTGGCTGTGGCAGCCACGCCATCGGGTCTCGAACGCGCCGCCTTACCAATGGTCTCCATCGTGTCTCTCTCCTCGATCAGAAGCTGAGCCCTGGGTATGTCGATGTGCATCCGCAGGGTCTGCTGTTGCTTGCTCAGGGTGTCTGAGGTCCGGGTGTTCTTACTGGGGGCAAGACAGGAGGGAGGCATTAACAGATACAGTCAGTGTTACACTGTGCCCACGTGGGCTTGTGCATCGACTTGGTTTCTTATGTCATTACTTGAATGCCTTGTGGGGAGGAAGGGGGAGGAAGCACGTGCCAGAAGAATTTTTCCTTCATTCAAACGATACTTGTTCTTGTTAAATTTCAGGAGTCAGTTGTAAGGTTCAGAAATTACCAGTTGCCAGTAGAGATTGGTTCTGTATCTATCAATAGAACCTTTGGAATTTCCCATTTCTTCTATAAAAGTTAAGTGGAACAACAACAAAAAAAGTGATTTTTAAACCAACATTTTTATTTGTCAGACGTGAGCTCATCCACTGACAGCCAGGGAGGGAGAAGGGGACCAGCTGTTCCCTGGATGGGGTTTTGCTGATGGGTTTGCGGTTAGAGCTGGTGTGGTTTGATTTTTGTTCTGGTAACAAATCATGCGCCTTGTTAGCTTCCCTCGCACGGGTTCCATGTTCCTAACCAATATTGCATTTAAGGATAGGAAAAAAACCCCCACACAATTACTGTAAGAATTTGTCTCAAAATTGGTGTGCCAGAAAATTACTCTTAGAGTGAGCTGTCTGCTGAAAGTAAGTAAAAAAGAGTAGCATGTTATAATCAAATTCAGTTAAAGCCTGGGGCAAACGAAAATCTGCGTGCTACACAAAGATACAAAAAAGGTGCTAAAGGCTTTCATTAGCAATCTGAGTTAGGAGAGCAGATGCTCGGTCTCTGCAGAATTGTAAGCATTGGGCGGACGTTTAAAGTAGTGTTCCCTAAAACACCTTTCCGGAGCAGTGGTCATTCAGACGACCCGATCGGTGTGATAGATAATCTATCGCATCCAGCTCAGTGATCGTCAAGGTCTGTTCTGAGAATGACTTCTGCAACCTAGTCCCCTCCACGACGAGTTAGTGACAGCTAATGGAGAGTAAAGGGGACCCCATTCTGCCTTCCCAGTGCTTTTCGTTCTAAGCAAGCCTCACCAGAAGTCCCACACCCTTCCTTGTCCCTGAGGACTCTTGCACCCTGTGGTTGAAGGAATATTTATTTTCTGAAGGTCAAGTCCACTCAAGAGGCCCCTTAGACCTTGGCATGGGGAAGTCTGTGCTAATATCCTGAATATTTTTAATGGCCCTTTTTTTTTCATTTGCATGTGCACAAAACAACCCAAGAAAATGACAGCTTCTACAGCGTGCAGCATTCCTACCTAGGACTTGATCTTGAACCAGATTTCTTGCTCCACAGCTGAGTAACTGGGTTATGTAGCTAGATTATGCTAATTACGCAGAGTCGGATTCAAACGTTTTGGCCTGAATTTTTTTTGCAAGGTCTGTACATTCTTTTAAGTTATTTACCTAAGTAGGTTCTCACTTTATGTGAGGGTATGTTTTTTAAAACAAGGATTCAAATACTCATATAAAACCAAGGGCACTGTGGTGGCCTGGGGGCTGCAGGTACGTCATGCTTAGACAAGCTCTCTTTCCCCCCCAAACATCCAGGCGCTGCTCCGCTGTGAGTATCGGAAGGGCCTGTTTAGAAACTTCACTAGGAACTTGAGCTTGTCTTTGTACCAAAAATAGAAGCGTGAGCCCGTCCTGCTGCCCATCTCCGATAGCTAGGAGGCAGTCAGCGGCTGCTCTGCGAACCAGCAACCGGCCCGGGCGCAGGCCGAACTTCACAAGGAGGGGCCCGTTGTCAGACTGGCGCAGCGAGCTGGCCGAGTGACTGTGCTGCAGCGGACACAGACTCGGTCCGTGGCTACAATGTGCGCACGAGGACAGTCAAAGCTGGAGGGAAATGCCCCCTCTCAGGGCTGTTGCTTTAAAAGCCCTGCAAACCAGGGGAAAAAAACCAAAAACCAAAAGCCAAAAACATACCAATAAACCTGGAGATTCAGGGGGCCAATTATTCCTCCCTCCCTTTGCATTCATGGTCCCTTTGCCGAGAACACTCTACGTCCCACCCCAGCCCAGTGCCCAGGTGGCTCCCTCCCTCCCGCCATCCTTTCAGAGGAGCCGGGTTGGCCCCGGGGGAGTGGAGGGAACTCAGGCTTCCTCTCTCCGCATCCCTCCCCATTCTCTGCTTACTCTGGTCCCCTTAGCCCTCAGCATTCCCTGGCACATATTTAATTGGCTTATCTATTACCCATCTTTCCCATGGGAATACAAACTCTGCAAGGGATGTTTGCATCTGTTCTGTTCTCTGTACCTCCCTCAAACTTAGAACGGTATGTGGCCTAAGTAGGTGCTCACTAAATACTCGTGGGAGGTTACTGACGATCATGTCGTCTCGAGGGTACCATGCGAGCTGAGTGCGGCTCCCGGAAGCTTTGCTTAAGGACCATAACATTTTCACTCCGGATGACTTACTAGGTCCCAGCTACATTGCTTCTTTATTTTAATCTTTGCTGCCATATCTTATAATCTATTGTTGTATGAAGGCTGGTTCTCCAAAAAATGACAACACTCGGTCATTGGAACTGCAGCCCACCTACAAACACGCTGTTTGAAGAATTCTCATTCGGGACCTAAAACAAGACGCTGAATATTTTCATTGAGACAAAAGTGCATCTTTTATATAATACAGGGCCATGCTAAATATATTAGTTATTACTGAGCCATAATCTGCCACTGTCCACCTGCCCCCTGGTTGTCTGATGAAAATCACAGAGGGCTCACGCCGGTCCACAGGGGACGGCATTGCTGGGCTGAGCCAATAAGCTACTTGCAGTTGTTACAACTCAAGAGTTGTTACAACTCAGAGTTTCGCTATTTCCTTAAGCTTTGTGGAGAAAAATACTGATGAATATGTCTGCCCATCATCCTCACATGATGTGGAACAATCTGTACGTATAAAATAACCGGGGCTGTCAGAATCAGGTGGCATTTCAATAGTTGGGTGGGCCTTTTCCACAATGTGCATAAAAATGTGAACATCAAGAACACTGAACTCATTTAAACTCTCTGTGTGAGCCCTTCTCTGCTCACAACTAGCACTTACTCGTATCTGTCCTCGGACAATAATCACGTGGCTTAAGGTTGGCCCCTCTCCCCCTTAGAAGACTGGTATTTCTCAAAAAATTATTTCTGCCCTCATCATATAAAAGGAAACCCCCTTCCATCCGGGTGTGGTGGGTGAGGTCTCTTTTCGCTCCCTTCTCTGGGGTGACTGGTTGGGGTGAAGTGGATGAGTGTTCCGGGGCATGAACAGGGATGGGAGATGGTGGCATGTCGAGGGACCCCTGGAGGCCTCCAGGTGGTCTATGTCTGTCCCCCAGTCACCTCTGCCTGTCTGGCCCTGGGACAGTGAACCCTGCTGAAATACACAGAGACTTCTTGGTGCGAGACACAGTTGGAAGGTACCTGTTACCTGCACCAAGATCACAGATGATGAAGCTCAGAGCAACTTGCACTGCTATTTTTAGGTAAGGGAAGTTGGACACAGAGAAGGCAAATGGCAAACCCAAGATCACCAAAACAGCTGGTGGCAGAACCGGGCCTCGAATGCAGGTGTGTGGTTCTGTGTCCTCACTGTGCAAGCTTGCTAAATCCCCAACTTCCCAAGAAAGCAGCAGCGAAAAATCAGGGGCAGCAATTTTGTGACCTTCTCTGCACCAGTGCATGCGACTTGCCCAGACTTCTGCAGCCTCCGTTGAAATATGGTTGGCCGTAGACTCACCAGGCAGGTGACAGGTCTGTTGTTGCCTGGTCTGTGAACCTGCCTAATCCAGACTGAATGGACACTGCATGATTCAAAGCGTTGCTTTTCCTTCTGGACCAATCCCATACAAATCTCCTTATTTGAGGCGCTGGGCAGTTCTCTTCCCTTTCAACCACATTCACCCTTTGCAGGAAAACTACCTCAACTCCCTAAATTGGGAGTGATTCCTAGTTTCAGTGTTCCTAATTTTATGTTGGCCACGGTCAACTGGGAATAATACCGTGATTAACTCCTGCTCACATCAACAGGTGGTCTTTCAACCACAGTAATTGCCCTATTAACGAGGAAGATGCTTTCTGATGTCTTGCTTGGGGCTAATGAGAAGGGGGAGGGATGCATTCTAGGACAGCAGAGAAGCTAATAAATACCAAATCATCCCAACTAGAACTTTCCCTGAACAAGTCAGAAAGCAGGCGCCGGCGTCTCGGGCTTTGGACACAGGCGTGGTCTGCGGTTTGGGACGGGAGGGAGGCAGTGGCCAGAGTGCGGCAGCAGCCAGGCTGGGGCCCACATCGGCCAAGTGGACGAGAGCGGGGGAGAGGGGCAGGGCCCCGCTGGGCTGCGCCAGAGCCCCGTGTGGTCTGACGGGGGCCCTGGACTCAGGCCCGGCCCGCCATTGTCGGGGAGGCTGTGCCCAGCGTGGCCAAAGTGTTTTCAAAAGTCAGAAAGCCAGAATTTTGTGCGAGATCTCTTGATTCCTAAATGTCACCAATACATTTATATTTCTAGGCTCTACGTGAGAACATTTATGTTATGAAGTAGCTCAGTTGTTGAAATCAAATAGCTGTGGCTTGTCGGGTTTCCCGATGTTCTGTGAGGTCGGCTCAGCACCGGGGCACGCGTGTCTGGGTGCTTCCCTGTGACCACAGAAATGCCCTCACACTCGCTCAGCAAACAAGTGCAGACTTCCACAAGCATGTGTATTTAAGGCGTTATGCATACATTTGCGTAATCTGCTCACGCAAGTTTGAGCTCGTGGGATGTGGTTGGACACTCGTCATGAAGGAGACAGTTTACAGGCCATTGGCACTCCTGAATTCTCCTCTGAGCTCCAGATCCTGGCTACCGGCCATTTGGCACTTTCCCTGGCTGCTTAAGAAGCATCCCAAATTCAGCATGACCCATACTGACCTTTTCCTTCTCATCAACGACCCTGCCTCCCTGACCCCACAAAAAAGTCCATATTCTGGGTTTATCTTCCTAATCTTGGCAAATGGCACCGATATTCATCTACTTGCTCACACCAAGTATTTCAGAATTATCTTTGATTCCTCCGCATCCTTTACCTACAGCTCACATGGCTTTAATACATGGCGTGGCCATACAAAGATGTCTGTGGGAAATGTAATCCATGGGCCCACGCTAGTCCACCTTGACCTTAGGTCTTTCGGGGCATGGGCTCTCTGAGAAAAACCAAAAAGTACTAATTGTATATGCAAAGATGGGGAGAACATGAAAGCCAACGGTGGTGGGATGGGGAGTGGGAAGAGACCCCGCATCCCTCCTCTTTTCTATGTGAGGCATCCTAAAAGAGCAACATCAAGTTCACCACCAGGGTCCCTGACATTGTCCTTATTTGTTTCTTAGACTTGGAGTACCCTTTTCCACTCGTGGTTTAATTATTACCATACGAAAGGTTTAAAATGCAAACACTGGGATGTGTTCTATGGCTGTGAACACTCATGTATTCCACCAGCCGTAGTCACCCATCTACTCAGCAGCAGGGGGCACGGCAAGTGCAGGGCTGGGCAGTGCCGACATGGTCCTGACATAGGCCTTGACCTCCCGGGCAGGACGCGACCCGATATTCACAGCGGAAGTTGGTGAGCGCCCCCTGCTGGTGGGGAGTGCGGGGGCTGAAGGTGCCGTGCGAACTGAGGCCACGGAGAATCTCCCTTGATCAGCCCGTTGCCTCAGAGGGGCACTGGGTGCCAGACATTTCCTTCTGTGCTTTGCCCTTCGCAGTTGGCTTGCTAACTCTCTCAGGAAGAGGGCTTGACCCCAACGGTGGTGTATTTGGGCGGGAGCAAAACCAAAGCTACTCACTTAGTATGCGGCTTTTTTATTCCCAGTTTAACGGGAAACATTCTGTTGGTTCAGTCTAGTCAGTGAGAAAACTACCTACGGCACGTGTAAAAGCATACTATGTGCTATGTGTTAGCATGTAAAATGGACATTATATGTTGAAAAGAATGCATCATTAGAAAAACACGCAGGGAAGTGGTAACTTGTTCTTTTAAGCATGATACCTGGAATGGGTATCATTTACTCACCTCATGAGCATTTCGGCTAGACTCTTGGCATCTGTGGAGAGAAAGGTGACGTTAGTACATGACAAACGACCCATTAACAGTTACCTAGGCATTTATGGTCAATATTCTACAGAGTCAGGTGACAATAGTCATTCTGAAAAATAAGTATATACCCATATCACTACTAATTACCAAAAGGTTAGTGGGTTTTTTTATATTTCTTCTACATGGGATCTATCTATCTATCTAAATTACTATACATATTTTTAAATTACAAAATGAACATACTACTACTCTAGGGCCATATAAATTCTGAGACCCCTATTAGGAGTTTTATTACAACTTATTTATTTGCCACTTTTACAAAACCCAACTTTATTTTTGGTAGTCAGAAAATTAACATTTTGAAAGTAATTCATTTATGTAATGTAAATTGTACCACTTTTATTATCTAAATATGAAAATTACAAAGCTTCTGGCACCATAGATCATTTAAAAAGGCATTACCTCAGAGTGGTGAGTCTCTTGGGTTGAATAAAGAATTGTATAATTGGCCTATCACTGTCTGGAAACTTAGATGCTTATTTCAAACTCGGAAACAAATTTTTCCTTTAAATCTTTTTCTCTGAGGACACTGTTTACCAAGACCTCATTACCACTTCTGACCAAAGTAATCCTGCCTAGAAATGATGTAGAAAAGCAATTACACTCTTTCGATGACAGTGCTTTGAAATTTCCATTCTCCTTAAAATGCAATTTGTTCTTTTTATATATGTTCTCCTGTAAAGCAAGAATGTTTTCTTTCTGAAGACACAAAAGCCTTCCTTTTGTTTTTCTCTCATTGCTGTCTAAGAAGGTCTTCATGTTCACCATTGTGTTCAATGAACAGAACTTTCTGGAAAAGAATTTCGCTGGCAGTGTAACTGGTTGTACAGTGAAGAAATAGGCGTATGGGAGCATTTTTATCCACCTTTTATCTCTTGGGGGTGACCTCCGAACGCAACCGTTTTCACGCTGGGGAGGAGCGCACTGCTCCTGAGAGGCGAGGATGGTCGCAGGGGCCACCGCACGCAGGTGCCCCCCCCCCCCCAGGAACCGGAGCTCCGCGCCTGGAGCCAGCCGCGCCAGTTCCCGCCCGCTGCAGCCTCGCACCAGGGCCCCGGGTGCGTGCACAGATGGGCTCAGTCTGGGAAAGGAAGCGGCTCCCTCCCACCCCACCCATCTGGCGAAGCCGAGGAAGCCAAGCAGCACTGAGTTTCCCAGCTCATGCCTTTATATTTATCCGCACAGACAAAGTAAACATGATGAGTTCCTTCCCTTCCTGAATGATTTAACACTTGCAAAGTAAATATATATGCAAAATGCCAGAAGCGTGGGAATAATTAGCTCTATGTAACAACCGAGCAGTGGCTAGTTCAACACGCTAAAAAAAGAGGGAAAAATCCCAAGACGTAAACATCATACTTCCGTTCCCAATTTGAAGGTAACTCGGATCCACATGTCTTCAAAAGAGACCTGCTTTCCTGCTTTTGCTTGTCATTTTTTCTTTTCTATTCCTGTGACTTTAATAAAAATATCAGCGTGCTAAGGAACTGCAGTGTCGGACAGGTGAGAACACAGCTCCTCTCCAGTACTGACGGGCTCTCCCTGGGAGTTGTCCTGTCTGCAAAATCTCCGCTGGGTTTGAGCGGGTCCCCAGGCAGAGGCGCTCAAAGCCATTTCGGTCTCCCTTCCCTCTGCCCGTCATCTTAGAGCACATCCCTTCTTTTTAAGTCTTAGCCACTCCTCCCGCTTTCTTCTGATAGTGCGAGAATCATTATACTCATGGAGATTCAGTTCTTCCATGAGTTCATCTATGGGAAGTTCTGCTGGAGTTTTAAGCACCCGTTGCCTTCGGGGACGGCGTGTGAATGGCTTCTGGAGAGTGGGCACGGGGTGGGCTGGGCTCCCAGTTGTACTGGGAATCTGCATTGTGCCGGTTCCTTTAGGACTGCGAGTGTGTGTCCCCTGCACCAGTCCCCGCCTGGGAGTTGTGTCCTTACTCGGCAACCTGGGACCGAGATACATTCAGTCATTGGCTGCAGCCGAGTGGGAACTCGTAAGCAACGTCTGTTGGTTGAAATTCCTCTTTCATCACTGTCCTTAAGGCCTTTACACATAAAGAGGGATAGGTGTCGTGAGTTCAGGGACACACGGAGGAGCCGGTGCCAAGTGTCGGCTGACTGATGGAAACGAGCCCAGGAGGGCAACGTCTCAGGCTGATTGAGTCTGGAAGGGTTCAAGACTGTCCCCATCTTCAGGGGAGCAGGAAGCTCGCGGAGCACAGACGGGAATGGGGGGGAGCGTGCCCCGTGGCCCCGGGTTAGCATGCCTTCCAGCTGTGCAGCAAGGGGCCGGCCAGTCGGACAGGACAGAGCAATTTCCAGGTGTGGCCGTGAAGTGTAGGGGGTGACGACATTGAGGGGCTCGGGGGATGGGACCGCTCATTACTGAATATAATCTGGAAGCTTGTAGCTGGCCCGAGGGGAGGGGTGGGAGGAGGGCAGAGGGGAGGCGGGGAGGTGCAAGTGCTCTGGAGCAGCAGTTGGGTGGCGGCTGAGGTCTTTGGCCTCAGGCACGGTGGAGCTCTCCGTACATGCAAGCGAGCTGGGGGCATTAGGTGAAGCTGTTCAAGGCGGATTTGGAATCGGTTTGGGGGAAGGTGTCAGGTTGAGGTGAGGCTCAGGGTCTCATTCGTGTTCATGCAGGGACACTGGAAAGAGATGGGAGACTCTGGGACACACTTCTGTATAGGAGTAAGAAGGGAATCTGGGACAAGTTAGGCAATTTAAAAAAAAATCATGGACTCATAGAGTCTTACAAGCATTAAAGGATTTTCCAATCAGCCTCCTAATCAGTGTTTGAACCCCTTCCCCAGTGTCTTGGGTAAATGTGGACGTGAGCTGGGCCACCGGAGCCCCCGGCAGGGGCCCACGCATGCACCGTGCGTACTCGCCCCACTTCCTGCTCCCAGAACTGACCTGCCTATCGAGTCTGTGTTTCTCTCCCACCTCAGCTTGTCTGCACGGGGCCATTGCTTTGTTCCGTCTCCTTAGTCCAAACCTCCTTTACTAGTCAACCCTCCCGGCCTGGTCTCCCCAGCTCCAGGCTGTCTGCTCGCCAAGTGACATCCACCCTGCAGGAAGGTCCGAGACACGGCCTCTACTGTGTCACACCTGTGCTTCAAAACTCTCAGAGGAGCCTCCCTGCCCAGGAGACTTCTCAGCACAGGGGCCCAGCCCTCGTGTGACGGTCCCAGCTCTCTGTCCAGCTCTGCGGGCTCTCACTTCTGACCCCCACCCCTCCCTCTGAGCTTCTTACTCTTGCAGTCTCTGCAGAGAGCCTGGACACTGTGTTCCTCCAAGGCCATCACCACCTTCTGGAACCATCTACAAGGCACTTGGATATGTCCCTGGAGCTGCCATGTCCCCTTCTTTGCGTCTACTTTCTTTTCTAGGCTGAATTCTCGAACCTTCCCGACCACTCTCCGGATGGCATAATTTCTAGGCAGTTCTCTACCTGGGACTCTTCTCTATGGAAGACCTGTGATTTCTTATTCTCCTTCATTAAATGAGGCTGAGCACAGAAACGGGTAATTTTTTTTTTTGAGATCCTCCTTCTCACGTACCATCGAGAACCCAATGTTCATCACAGGTGTTGCAAATGAATTTTCACTGTGTATATAGAAGACTTTACAAATATCCCTAGCAATGTTACCTCCTTGGCTCCAGCCTTTCCAAATCTTTTACAGCTTGGATTCTGTCCCACCTGGGTTAGCGCCAACTCAAGATCAGCCCAGCCTGCCTCTATTGCAGCCACAGCCCAGGGCCCCCATCACTCAGCCCTGTCAGAATGCAAACGGGCTTTGTCGGGCCTCTGGTGATGGCTATCATTTCCCGGCTGCTCACAAACTATCCTTCGTATGAGCTAAACTAATTTATTTCCATCTCTCATCTCTAGAATTTATGATCTTTGAAAATGGGTGTGGAGTATAACTGTTTTCTAGCACCTCTAATTTGATCGTTCACAGATTACCCACAAAGGCCGAGGGAGTGTGTCTACAACAATCTCATTCAGAATCATACAGCATTAGGGTGTGGGGGTCTACAGACCAGAACCCCATGGCCTCTGCCTTAATCTTTCCAGTGGGGACAGTATCTTTCCCTTCCATGGATCACCATAGCAGTGATTGGTGTCCACTCTCTTGCTTATCATTTTGCAATTGTCTTAGAATTCATTGTAAACATGTTTTGCCTCCCCTACCAGCAACGGTTTAGAAATACTATTTTTTCTAAAATAATCCCTTCCTCTCGCCCAATAATGACTAGAACATAGTAGGATTGGAAAAAAAATCAATTTAAATAAGCAGGGACTCTGATTATTTTTTTAAGCAATCTGAGTTTCCCCTGTCCCTCCCTCCCTTCCTTCCGTCTCCCGTGATTCTGGTCCCCATGCTCTGGCCTCACTAGCACTCCTCCTGGGGCACGTCAAAACAGAGCTGACGTCGCTACCTGCTGTCTGTTAACACGAATACACCATCCGAAGCCTCTTCTTGCCCAGCACGGCCGAATAGCCTTTTACGTTGCCTGTCGCGTTTTTCACAATTGTCAGCTCCGCATGAAGTTCAGACTTTGTGACCCCTTTCTCCCAGCCCCTTGCTGCTCCTGCATATCTGCCCTTGACTCCGGGTCCCCACTGTCTGGGGCTGGGGCGTGATGGAGAAACACCAGCAGAAAAGTCAGGGGTGCTCGGACGAGGGAGGACAGAGTTTCAAAAGGACCATTTGCTAACACCCCAAATGCATGAAGAGGCCTAGAAAATTATACTGGAAAGGGGAGGTTGGTGATCAGAAGGTGGCTGATTGGTCATCTGCCTTTGGGAGGGGAGTGTCATTTGGGTGTGGGAGTCACGGAGAGGCAGGTAGCTGAGTACAGAACCCTTGCCCAAGAATTCAAAGGGGGAAAGGGGTTGAGCGAGGGGCAGAAGGTTGAAGATATGCCAACTAGAAGGAATTCTTCTTTTTTTTGTTTAATATTGGGGAAGACTGAGGGGCTTGTAAATATACAGATAAAAAGAGAAATAAACCAAGTATTTTTGATGGGCGAAAATAAAATGACAAAGTAGCTATTGATACTCTGTTAAAACATCTTTTGATCCTCCAATTCATCGATTAATCTTTTTAAGCTAACTTAATATGGATGGAACAGACTCTTTCTTTCTCGAATGAACATTCCGAAGTCTGAAGAAGTTTCACGGAGAGAGCGCTGGGGCAGGTGACACCGGCTTGGGGCTCCCCGAGCTCTGCCCTCACCGATGGGTAAGTGTGGACAAGTTCCCTCCAGTTTTCGTGTCCGCAAACAGGGCAGAATAACGTCAGGGCTATTCACGACCTTTCAGCATAGCTATTTAGAGATGAAATAAGAGCGCGCAGAGCACGGTGTTAGGAAGAGGAAGACGAGGCTAGGACTGTGTTGTTGATTAGTTCGTGGCTGAGGCAGCTCTTCGGGAGAGGCGCCCCCCGTTGAGTCAAGAGCATCCCAGCGTGGTCGCCCTCATCCCCGTGTTCTTCACGCAGCCCGGGGGCAGTCACCCCACCCTGGCTGAGCACGCGGCTGGAAGGTGCTGCGGCGGGGGGAGGGTGCGGCCCGCCCCCAGCGCCGCACAGCGCCGGCGTCGAGTCTGGGTCGCCTCACATTGTACGCGCTCAAATGTTTCTTTAAACGAAAAGGGCTTTCTTGTTCACAGCCACAGGGTAACATTTTCATTTCCCAAGCGCTAATTAGGTAAAATGGGACATGCTCCAGCTAACACCTCGACTGGACAGTCGCTCGCACACATCCGGAAAGACGAAAAGCCAGTTTGGGGGTGGCAGCCCTCCCCCTGCACCATAGCATCCATCACTGGCCCTTATTTGCAAGGCGCCCCACAGGCGTGCCTGCTCCCCTGTGGGACCGAGATGGGGCTCCTCAGGCAGCTGTTGCGCACGGGGCTATGGGCCTGCCTTTGGGCTCGGACGAGATCACAAACGGGACTTCCAGTCCTCAGTGTGTTCAAACGCAAGCCGATTCGAAAGCACTGACGACGACGTAAACGCCCACATAAGAAAACCCCATGTGCCTGCAGTAGGAGAAAACCGTGAAGTCCAAACACGGACAAACAGACGCCGAGGCAGGACAGAGCTCCGGGGCCGACGCTGGCCCTCTCCCTCCCACTGGACGCGCTCCGGTCCTCACTCCGCTGGCTGCCCCCAACCCTCTGTCACCTCGGTGCTCCTGAGCTCCCACTCTCTAAAACAGGGACCTTTTTACTTAGCTCTGCCTGAGCAGGTTTGGAGATTTAAAAGGGTAATTTTATTAAGAAATTTAAGATAACTTCTGGCCAAGATGGAGGCGTAGGTAGACACACTGTGCCTCCTTGCACAACCAAAATAAGGACAACAAGAATTTACAAACAAAATAACAACCAGAACTGACAGAAAATTGAACTATGTGGAAGTCTGACAACCAAGGAGCTGAAGTAGGCACATTCATCCAGACCGGTAGGAGGGGCGGAGTTGGGCGGCTGGGCGGAGAGGGGTCGTGGTAAAGCAGCAGCTGGTGGACTCAGCGAGGCAGCGGATTGTGGAGGGGTGGGTGCACAAGGCAGCTGGCAGGCTGGGTGGTCCACACATTCGTGTACAGATAAACCAGGCAAAACTGGGGAGTGAGACAGACCATGCAACCCAGGGTTCTAGTGTGGGGAAATAAAGCCTCAAAACACAAATTGAAAATACCTGTGGGGGTTGAGGTGCCAGGAGAGACTCCCAGCCTCATGGGAGAGTTCGTTGGAGAGACCCACAGGGTCCTGGAATGTACACAAACCCAGTCACCCAGGAATCAGCACCAGAAGGGCCCAGTTTGCTTGGGGGAAGCAGTGGAAGGGAATGAAATCTGACAGAGAGAGGAGCAAGCACCATTGTTCCCTCTTGGACCCCTCCCCCACATATAGTGTCATGACCTGGGGACTGGGTTTTCCTACCGTGGTGAACACCTAAGGCTCCACCCCTCACTATGTAACAGGTGCGTCAAGACAAAAATAAATGGCCCAAAATGGAAGAACAGATCAAAGCCTCAGAACAAATACAACTAAGCAATGAAGAGATAGCCAATGTATTAGATGCATAGTTCAAAACACTGCTAATCAGGATGCTCACAGAATTGGTTGAATTTGGTCACAAATTAGATGAAAAAAATGAAGGCTACTCTAAGAGAAATAAAGGAAAATGTACAGGGAACCAATAGTGATGGGAAGGAAACTGGAACTCAGATTCATGGAGTGGACCAGAAGGAAGAAAGAAACATCCAATCAGAAAAGAATGAAGAATCAAGAATTCAAAAAAATGAGGAGAGTCTTAGGAACCTCCAGGACATCTTTAAGTGTTCCAATATCCGAATCATAGGGATACCAGATGGAGAAGAGGAAGACCAACAAGTGGAAAAGCTATTTGAACAAATAATAAAGGAGAACTTCCTCAATCTGGCAAAGGAAATAGACTTCCAGGAAGTCCTGGAAGCTCAGAGAGTCCCAAACAAGTTGGACCCAAGGAGGAACACACCAATGCACATCATAATTACATTACCCAAGATTAAAGATAAGGAGGGGATCTTAAAAGCAGCAAGAGAAGGGAGACACAATTACCTATAATGGAGTGCCCATAAGACTGTCAGCTGATTTCTCAAAAGAGACCTTGCAGGCAAGAAGGGGCTGGAAAGAAGTATTCCAAGTCATGAAAGGCAAGGACCTACATCCAAGCTTGTTCTATCCAGCAAAGCTTTCATTTAGAATGGAAGGGCAGATAAAGTGCTTCCCAGATAAAGTCAAGTTAAAGGAGTCCATCATCACCAAGCCCTTATTATATAAAATGTTAAAGGGACTTATCTAAGAAAAAAAAAGATAAAAAACATGTATAGTAAAATGACAGCAAACTCACCATTATTAACAACCACACCTAAAACAAAAACACAAACTAAGCAAACAACTAGAACAGGAACAGAACCACAGAAATGGAGATCACATGGAAAGTTAGTAACAGGGCAATCAGAGGAGGAGAGAAGAGGAAAAGGTAGAGAGAATAAGTAGCTTAGATGGTAGGTAGAAAATAGACAGGGGAAGGGAAGGAATAGGATGGAAAATGTAGAGGCTAAAGAACTTATAAGTATGACACATGGATATGAACTAAAGTGGAGGAATGTGGGTGGGAGGGGGTGTGCAGGGTGGAGGGGAGTGAAGGGGGAAAATGGGACAATTGTAATAACATAATCAATAAAATATATTTAAAAAGAAATTTAAGATAAAGAAAAAAAAGGATGGAAGGAAGGAAGGGAGAAAACACAACACAGAACCAAAGAGCTTTGGAGTGCACAGTTCTGAGCCCATCCGAACCACACTTGGGACATTTGTCAGCCTGGTGATGAAGTCTCCAGGGTGCACACACCCAGTTTCTTCACTAATGAATGCAGGGTGGGTAGAAGTAAGTGTGCAGTTGGGAGTAAGCGAAACACAGAGTTTACTCTCACATTATTGTTTACTAATCACCGTATTACTTTCCCCACTCGCAGCTGTAAACCTACGTGTGCCCACCCTGCCTTGGGGATGTCTTGCACACTAGGGAACTCTATGGATCTGCTCCACGCTCACACCAAGCAGTCAAGTCTGCGTGTCTTTGGGCTCCTAGATGCACAGTCCTGCCCCTTTAGATTGTTCAAGTTCAGGCCAACTGTTGGTCTTACAGTTGAGGAGAGCTTTCACCTCATTTGCAGAGCAGATAAAGGCCACATTAGAACAAAGAAAAGGATGACGATGTCTTGTGACCCACTCCTTAACCCCAAAACCACACTGTCTCTGCGAATGGCCTTCTGGACCGGTCAGTTGTACAATGTGAACCCATTTCCAAACAGGTTTGAAGTAGTAAAGGGAATAAGGGCCCTTTGCCACAGAAGTGTGGTCCCATTTTACATCATCCATTGATTTTTATCTTTAGCTAATTTGAAGCCTTGGAAATAGCTTTTTGGCTTGGCACATGCTGGCTAGTGCCAGCATAACTTTGCACCCTCTCGGGTAAACTCCTTAAAGGAGGAAGCTTTTAGTGATCCTGGAGTTGATTATTTGACACGGGAATCAGCTTTTTATAAGGCTGGGGCAGCTTGGATTCTTGGCCTAGCCAGTGACTCATCCTGTAACCTTGTACTTCAAAGATCTAGAAGTGGAGAAAAATCAGGGCATCATTAAAAGCAAACTGTGGCTTCTGAACTCCTGGATAAGGTTATAGATTGAAAAAAATGTAGCACTTACAGACAATTTAGACTTCAGGAGAGTGCTGTGCTCTAAAATTAGTAAAGCACTCAGGAAGGGAGAATATAGGTTGGCTAAATTGCTTGAGTCGCATTTTCCTTCTTTCTTTCTTTCTCTCTCTCTCCTTTCTTTCTTTCTCTCTCTTTCTTTCTTTCTTTCTTTCTCTCCTTCTTCTCTCCCTCCCTTCCTCCCTTTTCTTTCTCTCTCTTTCTTTCCTTCTTTCTTTTCATTCTCCCTCCCTTCCTTTCTTCTTTCCTGTCTTTCTTTCTAAGGACATATTGTTATATTCACCTACCTAGGTTGGTTGTCTATATGGTAAAACACAACCTGTTTATAAATATTTAGTCACTTGTGGCAATCAAACAAAGCAAACAATTTTAAGTTGACTCTACATACTAACTCAAACAGTGCCTATGAGGAACTCCCACAGTATTTTTCTATAATCCAAATTTTCTTTTCTCTTTTTTAAAAGATTTTATTTATTTATTTTCAGAGAGGGAAGGGAGGGAGAAAGAGAGAGGGAGAGAGAAACATCAATGTGCGGTTGCTGGGGGCTGTGGCCTCCAACCCAGGCATATGCTCTGACTGGGAATCGAACCTGTGATGCTTTGGTTTGCAGCCCGCACTCAATCCACTGAGCTATGCCAGCCAGGGCGCAAATTTTCTTATTTCCATTTTTGATCCTGATCAGTGGTTGCTCAGTCAACATTTGACATATTATTAGAAATGACCTTATTTTGGACAGTAAAAATTACTGTATGAAGCAATGTTTTCTGTAGACTCTGTAAATATATTTGAACTCATTCTAGCCCAGGCCCAGAATCTGTGCCTTGTGTGGGTCGGGTTGTAATTGGGTGATTTCACTAATGACCTCTGTTTAATGGAGAGGCACCCACGGCATTAAACTCTGTGCCTGCAGTTTCTCTCTGTGTCATGAATTAACATTTCAGGGGTCCTGTGGGGCTAACGAAGGTCTTTCTGGGGCAAGGCCTGGCCTTTCATGGACTCCTAGTCACTTTGTCCTTTCATGGGATACTTTCCCCAGTTAAAGGAAGATGATCCTGTTCCTGATAAGATTTTCTTCACTGCCACTAGTGTCAGAGTCCATAGTTCCGGGACAGAATCTGCATAATCTTCTCTCACCAGGACCTAGTCAAACTCTTGTGATAAATCAGTGTGGCTATGAAGTTCTTGCCATTGGGTTTTAAAAATGTTACATCGGGCAGATGGCAGATAATCCATAAAGGCTTGTTGAACTGAATGTGTTTCTGTGCGTGCACATTAACGCTCGCCCATAGGAAGCATGCAGACGTGGGTACCGGCCCTTTGCCTCCTGGCTGCCCTCGTCTCAGACCCTTGATGTGGAGCCTTTGTTAAGCTCGTATAAGGTGCAAGTCTGCAGAGAGACGCCTTTGTCCCAGGCGGGCTGCTGCTCCGGACTGGCCGCTCCTCGGCATCCCTCGTGAACACCTCCCCTCTGCCATCACGGTGATTTCCTCCCTCCCAAAACCTCAGTGCAGGCTCTGTCTCTTCTCTGGCGCAAAGAGAACAGAACCATTCTGGGGGATGGAAGCCCCCGGTCTTTGACGACGTGAGGTCTCGCTTCCCTTACAAGGCCCCTCTACAGAATGCGGTGCCTGGAAGTAGAGGTGCCTACAAGAGAAATGTCAGTCCCTGCACACTTTCTGGACAGAGCCCTTGCTAAGCGGTAACTAAATTGCAGGAATTATGAAGAGTCAAAATAAAGGAGGTGTGGCCCGCCATCGGTGTCATGTTTCAGCAAGAGTCAGGGCCAGTGTTAGGAGAGTGAGAATAAGAACGTAAAGCAGGAGCTGGGAAGGCAGGAGGCGGCAACTCGGGGTCGGGGGAGGAAAGAAAAGGTGAATTTGGCAGAGGGCGGTAGAGTGTGGGGAAGGAATGCTTCAATGTGTAACCCATTTGCTGCCGCACCCTTGTGATAAAACAAAGATGATTAATCAGAAAATGTTACTGTTGGTTTTAAAAAAATGTGGGCCATTTATCGTCTTCTAAATGCAACTAGGCTGCCTGCATGCCGCAAGGACCGACCCCCTTCTAGGTCTGTCTGTCACTGGCATCTCAGTGACGATGTCCCTGTCCCTAATGTCCGGGCTGGGAGATTCTGTTTGCTGTGGAAAGGGGGCTATTAAAATGTCCCTTTGGTATTTCAGCGCTGAACCCTGTACATGAAATCCAGCACAGCCCACCTTATACTGAATCTCTCAACATACTGGGCAATATTATATGTTTGCAGGGCTGTATTAAGCAGCTCTCTCTCTAGTGAGGGGATTAATCACCCGCTGTCTCGTGCTCATGTAAAATCTGAAGCTCCATCAGAGCATCCGTGATATTTTTTTGTTCTTTTGCTGGTAGATGCTAATGTGTCCCCCACCTGCACTGAAGCTAGGGTTCAGCGGTTCTTCTCATCTTCGTGCACCAGACACCCGGTGTGGGCTGGGGTGTGGGACTCACTCAAGGAGGGTCCGTGACATTACGAGGTAAGTGGTTCACGTGTAAGGAAGGCAATTTCAATGGGATGGATGGGGCACGAGAACCACCGGGCTGCAGGAGATGTAAGCGGAGGGACTGCTGAAGTGTGCAGATGGAGTGCAGGGGACCTCAGATACTTTAATTTGTTGGCAAAGGGGAAGCAAATTGATAGTCAGATGTGTTAAGAGTCATACGGAGAGGAGAGCTCTGGTCAATGAAGACAGGCGGAAATATCACCATGTCCTGCGGCTGTACCTGGACTGCGGTCAATTTGAGTGTTAACAGAGGGGCTGATGCTTCTCATGCATGTCCATGACAGTCTGGGCTATCACAGATGTGTTTGGGGAGGAGGGTGACCCCGGATTTGTCCCTCAAATGTCACTTTGGAGAATATACAGATCCCTGCACGACGCTGCCCCACACTGCACGGACACGGAAATGTGGAATGACTCAAACACGCATTTTATCAAATGGCGGCTCCATTAATTACCCTGACGGTAAAAAGAAAAGGACTCAGGTACACCTGTCCAGCACAGGGTTTCGTGTCTGAAAGAACGTGCTGGCCTCACACTGCAGAGCAAGGGCAGGTAAGGGCCATTGGCCAGAACCGGACACAGTCTCGTCACTGGAGCTCTGCAGAGCTGGCGCCTGCCAACAGTGGATGCATCTGGCCGAGACTCCCACCCGTTGTCCAGGGTTTTTTCCTTAGAGTGAAACTCGCGCCCTGGGCTTCAGCTCCCACTCCTGTTCAGGCGAGTGAGTGTTTTCTGCCCCAGAATGCTTTACCAGAACCATCAGCCCTCAATGTCCACGTCCTGCCAACCAAACAGTTCTCATTTCCAGAACACATCTGACGGGTGGTCTTCTCAAAGGAGGCCTACCTGGTGGCATGGCTGGACTGGCTGCAAATGAAGGTAAGTGGGGTGGAAAAACTCAGAAGAAAGTGGTTTTCTTTGCCTACGGATATCTGGGATTTAGACGGACTTTTCCCCGAACACTCCGTCACCTTACGGAAGGGACATGGCAGGAGCCGGCAGCCGGGGGACCTGGCACAGGGAGCAAGAGCGGAGCGACCGCGGGCAGAACGGCCCGGCCTTGACTCACCTCTCAGCCGTTTCAGCCTCTGTTCCCGCCGCCTCCTCCGCACCACCAGCAAGAGCACGAAGAGCAGCAGGACCCCCACCAGGATACAGGAGATGGTCACCAGCATCTTGAGCCCCTCGTTGGTCGTCAGCCCTTCCTCGCTTTGGACGACTGACTTAATGAGTGGAGGGATTGTACCTGAAAGCAGGGCCGTGATGTTAGGTGGCTACTAATGGAGACGCATGGCAGAGTTTTAGGGGTGATGGGTTACAACAGTTGCGCCATGGGATCCCAGGTGTCCACAGTGATGGGGAATGAAAGGAAGTCCTCGTCTAGGTTCTTGCTGACTTAGCTACTTGCTCCCCCCCTTTCTTCCGCACAACTTTGAACTCAGTCTACAGCGCATCAGATCAGGATCTGCCCCGAGAGTAAAGCGCATTTCTTTGAAAGAGACCTCGTTTTGCAAGGTCCTCCTTGGAACAGGCACTTGGAAGCTTGAAGTCTGGGCAAAATGCTTAAAAAAGCCACATGCATTCACGTGGACCTAAATGTCACCCACGGCACAACTGGCAGAGGCTGTTTGAAAAACTGCACATCGAAGAAGGAACAACAGTTTTGGCAAGTGCACAGAAGACAGTCTGCAAGGAGACTGTACCAGATGCCCTGGCTCAAAGAAGCTGAAAATCCCTTTTGTTTGGTTATGCATTTGCTTTAACCATAGGTATAAGACTGAGTATACTTTGGAAACTCTCATTTCAGGCTATAAGAGCTACAGGCAACTTTTCAGAGGGGAACCATCCAGGCACCCAAAGCAAGCTGGTTATGGACCAGACACTGTTCAACAGAGCTATGACATTCAGGTTATTTAGTGTTATAAGGGGACACCTAAGCAGGCTGAAGTCTGAGCTACTGTAAGCTGCTTCTACGCAGAGGCTCCATACAGTGGGGCAGAGATTCGAACACAGACCTCACTGTGTTTTACGGGGCATGCCCTTTGGCACCCTCCTTTATGTAAAACTCTCCATCCTGCGGTATGTTCCATGTAAAACATGGGCCAGGAAGCCAGGGATTTAAGACAAAAGTGCAGAAATGATATACGTTCCCCCTGAACAAACATGTGTGTGGTCCTGCATTTAGTAAGCAGAGCAGGGGTCACAGAACCCCACTTCTCTACGTGATCTGCTAAGGCTGAGAAGAGAGTTCTTGCAACTTCGTAGTGTTTCTGACCGGACAGTGGAGTCTGCCAATGCTCAGAGCCCACCTGCGGGAGGCAGGTGAGGATGCACCTGCACAACCAAGACTTCCCAGGGACGAGCAAACACATGGCTAAGGAGATGACAGAGGAAAGAGTCCAATAAAGAAATGGAAGAATCTGAACTCTGACTGGTATGGATGTGAGGCTAATCGTTAATGTTCGTCTTTCCAGAAATGAAGAAAATATTTCAGGCAGATGTGTCAAAAGGGATATTAAAGCTCTACATCTACAAAACGGGTTCAGAGAAACCTGTAATCGCTTGCCAGGAAACTATAAATGCGTGCTCTCATTTCTTAGTGTAATAAAATCGTCCTAGTGTAATAAAATCATTTCAGAGTTCAGAAAATTAAATGCAGCTCACAGGGCTTTTTCATGATTGTTCTCTAAGATCCTGGATAAAGGGAGAGCCTTAAATTTTTTACTTTTCGATGACAAACATTGAAAGTCTGTAGAGCACTGTCTGAGCTTGAGCCACAGTTTTGGAGTCTGCACATGCACGGTTTCTAATGAAGTGATTAGCTGCGCGCACATCACCAGCGCAGCACACTGGTTGCTCTGGCATCTACGCAGAGTTTAGAGAAGCCGCCTGTCAGAGTGTGATTACTGTAAGCCAATTAATGTTAAGTCAGTCATCTCGAGTGAGAATCCTACTTGCTGCCAAATGGGTACCTGCTAGCAGAGGATTTGGGGGCGGGGGACGTAAACACCAAGTAAAGTGGTTGGTCAGCATCAAGGTCCTTTAGTTCGTGGGACCAAAGAGCGAAGCATGTTGGGACGGAAGCACTCTGTCTGCAGGATGAGGCGTCTGAGAATGACGTCACGTGTAACCGAGGGCGGGGAAGCACCGGCCCAGGAGGAGAGCGGTTCCTCTCCCCGAGCTGGGCAGGCTGTCCCAGGGCTGTGGGGCCCCGAGCATCGCAGAGGGGGGCCCGGGCTGGTGTAACTGGTTCCCGGACAGCTCCCACTGGAGGGCTGCCCTCCACTCACGGGCCCAGGCCTGACCTGCTGCAGACGAGCCCGCACTCTGGCCGAGGGGCACTCTGCAGGGAAATGGCCACGGACAGGGAATTTGGGTGGCCCTGGGTGGGCCAGAGGGGGACAGTCCAGGAGTAGATGTCCCAGTGAGGATCCCAGCGCATCGCACCCCATTAATGTCCTCTGAATATTCCTGAGGGTTCTTGGGGGCATGGACCTTTTTACTTAGGACACGGCATGACCTAAGCCCTAAGGAAGTTCTACAGCTTTAATCAAAACAAGCTCCCAAGTCCCCATAAACAGAGGAAGAAACACCCCTTCGCCTGCCTGGTGGTAGATAAAATACTGGGGTGCTGGCTTAGCTACAGACTTTCTAGGCTAAGCCATCCACCACCGTGGTCTGGTTGGACCCATGAGGATGGGACAGACAGCACTGCTGGGGGCTAAGCCAGGAGCCCTAAGCCTTCCGATGCAGTGCAGCCGGTCCTGCCCTGTGGTTCAAGCCCCAATCCCGTCACTGCCAGGCTGTGGGGGTCAGCGTCTGCATGCGGGTCCTGGGGACTTTCTCAAGTTCCCTCAACACATGCCCGCCAGTGACCGCCTGCCTTTCAGCCTCACTGGGTTCAAATATCAATAAATGGTCCTTGAATAGTAGCAGTGGTAGAAAATGAGGATAAAATCAATAGTTTATTTTTGGCCACTAAACGTCATGAGACGCCCCCCTCACCTGGTTTTCAAAAAGCCTGTGCAAACTTCCCGTGTGCGTTTGTGCGTATGTGCGCACCGGCGTCCTATGACATGGTTCTATTTCCATCAGTGCCTCTACTTCTGCTCAGAGACTAACGTAAGCTCTTTTATCATGAACGACGGGTTTTGCACATGCAGTTTAAGGGCTTAATGAGAGCAAAACAGAGAGCTGTTATGTGGATTGGGATGGTGTGGGGAAGGGGTGGGAGACAACAAAAGCAGTGTTAGCGCACGGTCATCGACAAGGCACAGAACCACGTGGCGAAGAATCCTTCAACCCAAAGAGAGTCGCTCCTGCGCCAGCACTCCCTAAGGACAGCCCCGTTGGCCCTCGGTCCCTTATTTCTGAATGGCAGCCCCAGCCATGTGGGTACAGTGAGCTAGAGGGCCCTGGAGGGAGTGGCACTGGAGCCCCGTGGAATCGGCGGGCCGCGGCCGCTCGGGGCGGGGCCGAGGGTGGATGTTAGATGGCAGGAGACGGCGAGCGCATGCGCGGGTCCCGAGGCGCGGAGGAGGACGGGGCGCGGGGCCAGCCAGCTTACTGCCGTCGTAGTTGAGCGTGGCGAAGTTGGCCTGCTTCTCCGCGCAGCCGGCGCTGTTGCACACCCGCATCTGGAGCTCGTACCACGTGGCTTCCTGCAGGTCGTACAGAATGTAGGACTTGGAGAGAGAGGTCCGCTGCGCGGTGGTCCAGACCGTGGTCCCGAAGGGCCTGTACTCGAGCGTGAAGGAGGTGATGGGGCAGCCGCCATCGTTCCAGCCGATGAGGTTCAGCCTCACGCGGGTGGTGTTGATGCTGGCGAAGAGGTCTTGCTCCTTTGAGAACTGGGGCTCTGCGGGAGGAGGGACAAAGGGGGTCAGCTCTCAGGGTACGTGAATGAGAGCCGTCGGAGGCGTCGCGCATTCACCGCGGACTCCTCTCTCCACCTAGGCAGGGAGCTCAGTCCCAGTTAGAGTCGCTATCGACGGGGTCCCTGTGGACCGATGGGCTGTCTCCTACTGTGATGACCCAGGTGTGAGAGGGAAGCGTGGGTGGGCAGAGGTGATTTTTGTGCATTTTTGCTCCCTGAAGAACAATGCCACGTTCACGCGTGTGTGCCCTTGTGTGGCCCCGAAGGACCCGCCGGGCTCACCTGTTTCCAGGGGTGGGCCCGACTCAAGAAGACAGAGTTGGATTTGGGAAATAACGGCAGGTGTCCCTCACCATCCGGATGCTTCATCCTGGGGCCCAGAGACCTCATGGATGTACTTCTGCATAAATCAATCGCTCAGCATCTGAACCCTTACCACGCGTTACCTGAAACTCAGGTGCTGGGTCCCAACAGCACCTCTGCCTTCTCGGTTCTTGCTCCCCTGCCATCCAGCCCGCCCCACGGGTTAAAATTCAGATGCGAGGGAGACCTACAAACACCCTCCCTTTACCTCCTCACTTACACTCACCTACAGCTACGGCCCTCCCTCTCCCTGGCATCCCAGGGCTGCCAATTGTACAGCTAAACGCAATTTCCCTTGGGGTCATCTCCTTGAGGGTCCATGTTTCAGAGAAAGGAAACCATGTCACGTTAAGGGTTAACGATCTATCCCAGTCTCTTCTCACCTGAAGGGCAGGGTGATGAGGCAACAGGAAAGTTATAGAGGGGGCCTGGGGTGAGAAAGGGGGGCTGCACTAAAAGGTCAGAGGGTAAATGTCACATTTCCTGGCTGCCCAGCCTGGACACTTTATGTTGGTGCAAAAGCCCTCAATTTTCAAATGACCCTCCTCTTTTTGACTGCCAATGAGAAAATGGAAAAAAAAAAAAAAGAACCAGGATATTCTGTAAGGGCCGCCCATCTGTCTCATTTCGCTGTGACACAGCCAGACCCACCTTGGGAACGACACAGAGTTCAAAGACACAAACACGCATGCGACTCCACGACACAAATGCAATTCCAACCCCCGCCCCCTCACTTCCGATCTGGAAAACCGAGGACACCCAGAAACACGAAGAAGGCGCACGTACCTTTCCCCAATGTTTTTGCTTCTATGATTTCACTTATGCGCCCGGGGCCCACTCCATTTTGGGCGGTGAGCGTGAACTTGTACCAAGTACCGCATTTCAGGTTTTCCAGGCGGTAAGAGCGTTCGCTCGGGCTGATTGGGAAACTCCCCCACTGCTCGCTGTTATCTTCCGAGTACTGCAGTATGTAGCCTTCAAAAAAACACGAAATAAGCAAAAGAGCGTTATTTGCTTTCTGCGAGGAGCTGGCCCATGTTGCATTCTGTGTGGACGGGAGTCCTCAGAGCTCTCACGTCTTGGGAAGAGAACGCCGGCACTTTTCCTGGTTCCAGGACAGTTAGCCCAGGCTGGGGGGTGTGCCGCGATGACGCATTGGTCAGTGAGGTGTTTAGGCCACCTGGGCACTACTGTGGTGGCCTTGCTGGGCGGCGTGGTGGGAACAACACCCTTTCTGTCCGTTCCCTTCTAGAAGGTGTCCTGGGCAGAGGGCAGTGGTGGACACTCGGTCCCTGAACAGCTGCCCTTCGGCGCACACGTGCTCGGGTCCCTGGGCGCCAGCGTGGTTTAAAGCTGAGTTATTTTTAAGAGGACCAAAGCTCTAGCAGAGGGACCTATGATCAACGGTGGTAGGAGCCTTCTCGATCACCTTCTGCTCAGTTCACAGCCGCACACAGAACCGGCTCCAATCCTGTGGCCTTCCCACGTGGCAACGGAGGCCTGGCTTCTACCTTGGTTTGAAAAGTCCCTCCAGCACTTCATGTCTGCGCATGGCCTTGGCACCTCTACTTCCACTGCTACTAACAACAACTGTCCGTTTTTCAGGCTCTCGCTACATGCTGAGTGTTGTCCTCTGGCGGTTACTGACTTCATGTGACCTATGTGATTCTTTTCTCCAAGGTGCAGATAAAGACCCTGAGGTATGGAGACGTTAGGTGAGTGTCCCGGGGTCCCATCAGATTCGCGTCCTAATGTCCGAATCTAAAGCCCGTGCTCCTCACCCCTGCGGTCACTGAGACATCCCTCCCGGTTACCACCTTCATCCCTGTTACCCCAAACACCTTCCTGCGGACAAACGGATCCTGTCTGCACCGTTCCTGCCTCCTAAACGTCCACACGCAGGCAGTCCAGGACTAGCCTGCCTGCTGCATGGTGTCCATGCACCAACAGACTCGCATCTTCTGTCTCGCCCAGGAACTCCATTGTCAACACTGGCAAAGTGCTTGTCACCTTGACACTACAGGGACCCAAACTGGCGGCATTAAGTTTTGTCCAAACCTCTCGCAAGGAGATCTCCCATCTCTGATTCCTGCTCCATGGTCACGGTCAGTATCTCCCCTACTCCTCCTCCTCCTCCTCTCCCCTCTGCAGCCTGGGGGCCCCTCCTCCCTCCTGAGCCTTGTTTTCTCCTCTGTGTCCCTGACCTTCACTCCTCACAGCTCCTTGAATACCTGACAGGTGCGCGATGGACCTGTGGGCTCCCTGCTCCCACCTGCCATCCCCACTTTCACGCCAGCTCTGTCCAGACCGCCTCCTGGGTGCCCTGCACATCATGGGGATTGTGCTGTGGCCCTAATCTCCTCTGTCTAAACCACTCCTGGGAAGCTTTTCTAACCCTTAATGATGGGAACCCCCATGCTAAGGGCTTTGGCCACCACTGTGTTTCGGGGATGACCACCTAGTTGCCTTTCCTTGGAAACTCTCCATGACTAAGATTGGCTTCATCTCTAAGTCCTTGGCGCTCTGACCCTCTTCCTGTACTACCTCTCCTCTGCTCTGACACCTGCAGAACTGAAGCTTCATTTCATTTCAGCCTGGAGCACGAGGGCCCCTGGAACTCCTCTCCCCTCAGCACTCCATTTTCTCCACGAGAAGGTTCTCTAATCAGCCTGGAGCCTCGGCTGGACCATTTTATCAAGGAGCCCCGTTTCACTCCCGACTTCCTGGAGTTCTTATCCCGCCAGTCACCAGCTCTGGCTACCTGTGACCCGCCTTCCTCCCCAGCTGGCTGGCATCCCTGGAGCCAGTCATTAGACTGTGATGACAGTGACCACTACAATTGGTGCTGTTCGTCTGCAGCTGGGGCCTCCTTCCCACTTGGCAATGACTTTGTTCATCTATTAATGACTCCCTGTGCATCCACATGGCAGCTGTTACAAATCTTGCCCACACTCCTCAAACCCACAGAGGCATCCTCACCCCTAATCACCCAACTATTTTTAAATAACAATCTCACCTCTTCCTTTCCTAACAAAGACGAGATCCTCCCCTTCGCCCAGTGGCGTGCCAATAAACGTTTAACAACTGGCTCTCAGGAAAAAAAAAAAAAGAGTCAGAATGCTCTCGAAAAGGAGTATGTCTGATCTGTCTGGTGTGCAAATATCCCCAGGCCGGCTGTGGACACTGAGTACAGAACTGGGGAGGGATGTAGTCACTTGCTCTCGTGTGCTGGAGGTGGAAGGAGCTGGAAGGAGCTGGAAGGTGCTGGAAGGAGAGGCTCAAGCACCCAGTGGCTTCCCCCTGATATGTCCCTGTATTTCCAGTTAACTTCTCACCCTTCCCCCTTTCTCAGAGAAAGAGTATCCCCTGCCTTTGGAAACCGAAGCCTTCTATCCCTGCCACCCGCTCACGGACCTCTTCCGGCCCCTCAGCCCCTCCCTCCTGTGCATGCTCAGTCTCTTCGTCTGGAGTGACTCTTTTTCCTGAGTCCACAGCTTGCTCAGAGTGACATTTCCCCTACGCTTAGGCTGGAATTGTCATGCTATCTCACTGCTTCAGGATACACTTTCTTTATTCTTTTATTCTATTTTGCTCTGTACTCATTACAAAGGCTCTGGGTAAATACATTGTTTTCTATCTAAACTCTAAGTTCTCCACCTTTTCATCCTTTATAAGAAGAGTAGCCGTGGCTACTAGAATGAATGATTGAGTACATGAATGAATGATACCATGGGGACACCGTGGGGAAGCAACGGTGTTTAGAATCTCGAGGGAGAGGTTACAACACCTGTACCTGCTTTCTGTTTTTGCATTTGTATTCTCCTCCCCTCAGACTGGAGACACAATACTACTAATAATAATTTTGTGAATGGGGTTCTTTGGATGAATGATGCATTTGCACAAATACCTTAAAAATAGATGTTTAGGTGATGGAAGACTTAATTATAGGATGTATTTTTTTTTTTTTGAGGAATAAGCTAACATAAAATTAGCGGGTGAGGATGTGTCACTTAGCCTGTGGGATAATGACAATCAATCACCGCGGACACCTATCCCGGATTACCTCGGATAGAGCTGCCCCCGTTGTCTCCGGGGAGCCAGGAGAGGGTGATGGAAGAAGACGTGGTTTTGGACACCGTAAGCCGAGGCTGGTCTGGTGGCACTAGATAGGACACAGTTGTTAAAAAACAAGAATTAGTTTTTCACATCGTTAGTCTTCCTTAACAGTCATTTACCCAATCACTTTTAACAGCCACTTATTAAATAAGTGTTCCAGGATGCCAAAATATGCAATTCACTCCTGTCAAAATGTCTATTTAGTTGATATCCTGGGCGCAAGAGATAGAACAGAGTGAATCTATTATTTAAAGAAAAATCAACCGCATGTCTACTTGGATTTGCATCTAACTCATTTCCTCACCGGTGTTTTGAATTTTGGAGTTGTTCATCACCGATGAAGATCTGCTTTAAACCTCCTAAGGACACAGGCAGTGGGTTGCCTTGAATTTCAACCGTGATTCAAGGGAGGAAGGTAAGTGGCACCCACTTAGCTGTTCTGTTCTCAGAACGAGGGAGGAGGAGAATGAGGGAGGAGAAGAGGAGTTTGTGGGGAAAAGAATTGCAAAAGTCTCCACTTTTTGTAGCTACTCCCCCAAGTCACAACACTCCCCCCACACACACACTGAGCTCCAAAACTCAAAGGTGCTCCCTTGAGTGTCAGCGCCGGAATTTCAACGTTCATAATGAGGTTTGAAGAATACATACTTCTAACCACTGAACCTTGACATTATTTTGGATGAGCTCTGAGAACAGGAATGCCAGAGAAACTCAGAATCAGGTTATCCACATTTAGAGAAAGTCCCCCATAAAATGTCCTGCTCTTTTTCTCTGAAAGAACCCTCGTATATTAACCCCAAAGCATAAAAAATGGACCCATCTCTTTAGAGTCACGTTATAGTGTCTGTCTTCTGAAGTGTTTTGGAATTCTCCTGACTTCAATCAACTTGAAATTTCAGATCACTTTTGCATTACTTTTTTAAAAATATAGTTCTTCTCCTCCCCTTACCTTCTGCTAAGGACACGGCTGACTTTATTTTTACTTGCTGTGATTATGGCTGTGACAACAGTTAAATCCAAAGAAGCATACACTTTGATTTCTCTCCTAAGAACACACCCATGTGCATCCAAACAGGAACCCGGTCCGTGGCCATTTGGGATTTTACCTTGGACTTTAATTCACGGTATTAAGTTGGTTGTGCCCTTTTTGTGGACACAGTTGAGACAACAGCATGGTGATGGTCAGAGGGAAAGGGGGCGGGGGAGGGAGGAGAGATCCAGGGGGGATACGTGGTGACGGAAGGAGACTTGACTCGGGGTGGTGACCACACAGCACAGGACACAGGTGATGCGTGACAGAACTGCACACCCGAAACCTGAATAATCTTATTGACCAATGTCGCCCCAACAAATTCAATAAATATTTAAACAAGAAAAATTTCATATGCTGTATTAATGCATAATTAAGTATTGTAGCAATAATAGAGTTGCAGCCAGTGTCCTTTTGAATTATTGCATGTAAGAATTTAGTTGATCGGCAGACATAAAAGACCTCAGCTCAGACTTTTTTGGTGTGTTTTCTGGGTTACACGTTCACACCTACAGAGTGAACCACTCGATCAATGGAAGCTACTGAGAAGGACTTTTACAGCGATGCTGATGTGAGGGAAAATGAGACCAGCGCTCTGTATGCAAAAATATAACCGGTTTTATCTCTGGGGCTATGAATGCTTTCTCTTCTCTTCGATTTGCTTAACTATATTTTCCACAATTAAAATATATATATATATATATTTTGCAACATGAAGATAACAATTAGCTTCTTGCAAAGGCTCATTTTTACATTTGCTTGGCTTTACCCTTTGCCTGTAGGCAGGCGTACAAAAAATATGATTACAAAAAGTCCCAACAGTTTTGTACCTTGTACTTGCAAGTTTAAAACGATTTCATCGGATCCCCAGTTGTTATTGGCGATGCAGCTGTAGTAGCCGGAATCCTCCGCCTTCACCGTGCGGATGACGAAGCTCCCGTTGCCGAAGACGCTCCTCCGCCCATCAATCGTCACCAGGCTGGGCGTCCCGTTACTGCCTCACAGGAAGAAGAAGGCACAGATTAAAGAGATTACAATCCACATTAGCTGAGGTTGGGGAAGAGCATGAAGACTCTCTTCGAAGCGCGCAATGCATTTGGAAGCTTGTATCCTTAAGAAATAAACTGCGATTACATCGTGAGACCAGTCAGGCGGCTGACATGTGCTCTCTGTGAACAATGCTGTGTTGAAGTGAGGTCCCGTCGAGGGCCTGCGTGCTGCTCCCCGCGTGTGTCCATGACTGTTGTGGCCTCCGTGGGCCTCCCCCTCCTCTGCCACATAGGCGCCCGGGATGCCCTCTTTCTGGGGATTCTTTTCACGGGGAGAAGTGACATTTTGACCAAGCCATATGTGGGCAACTAAATTTTAGGATCTCTTCTAGAGTCACTTCCAGTTATAATTGTGGATGACTTTGACATTGAAATGGACTGCGGTATGTCAAGGGGGGATGCGCTGCCCTTGGTACGAAGAGCGTCCCATCACCATCACAACTGAGGCCAAGGCCCCGGTGGCAATTATCCAATCACGCGGGGACATCCCGACCTCAGGGAGAGTACCGCCTGACCTTGGGAGCTTCCTCTGGGTGAACTGTCTTTAACAGAGAGGAGAGGGATGGTCCCCGGACCAAGTACCATGCTTTCTATAGTTGATGTCTTTTAAGTGCTTTTATCAGAAAATAGGTGCTCTTCTGAATCCTTTCTACATCAAATCTCCATGCTCGCTAGTGAACTGTCAGCCCTTTGTACCCTAAATCCTTCCTCTGAATAGAGATGGAGCACTTAAAAAAGTCACACCGACACAAAACATCTCACCCGCCTTCGCCCTGCTGTCTTTGCTGCTATTATTTTAACAATGACTACTGAGTGTGGAAAACCAGGTTTTACAGGAGCCGAGTTCTAATGGATTCCCTTCCTTACAGGGACTTCTCAGAGCATTTGAATTAGGACTTGTCCATCCATTATCTCAGAAGGCGAAGAGAAGAGTGCTAAGTCTCACGTGCCCTTGGCCGCCTCCCCCCGTCACAGGAGACATTTACATGAGAAGGCACAGAAAACGTCCACAGAGAATGTCGGGTTGATTGGACTCTTTTCCTTGCAAGCATTCTGTTATGAATTTAAAGGCCCTGAATGATCAAGGATTTACATAGTACATCCGCTCCTTTAATGTTAAAGCCGAGGTCTCTCCGCTCCTCCATCCTCTGCATCTGAGCAGAGTTGGTAGGTGTCCTGGCTTTCACTAGAGTAAATGATTCCAAAATTAGACCACTGGACCCAACGCAGTGTCTCTGATGTGCTGTCGTGGGGCTGTCGTGCACTCCGGGCATACATTGGGTTACTGGTTACCTGTCTTTCATCCATTTCACCGCTGGTGAAGGGTCCCCAACAGCTTTGCAAGGCAAGGCGATGTCTTTCATCCACGGAGTAGTGACAGTGCCACTGAAGGTCAGGATGCGGGCCGGAGCTGGAGCACCAGATAGACAGAGAAGCAGCTCAGTGAACTCTCAGGCTTGTCCACACAGAGGTCAAAACGACTGCGCCCAATACAGCAGTGCCCCGCCGGAAAGGGGAGTGTAGCCTGCTAATTAACATCCCGCCTGGTGATGCCATGCACTCGCATCAGGACTGTATAAAGGATTTTCAGTGTAAGAACATGCAAACGGCCAAAAACCCCTCCTGTGGCATTTTTCCCTTCTCTTGACTAAACGCGAGAGCCCAAATTAAATATCTGGGGCTCCATCAGCCCCGCAGCTCCAAGCTGTGATTTCGATGAGCCCAATTATTTTTCAAAACACTTTATTAAACAATTTATCTCAACTCCCCCAACTGCACATTAAAATACACTTCTAATATCAAAGAGAACAGGCAGTACAAAACATAAAGTTCCAATAGGCAGGAAGAAGTAAAATGGAAACCACTTCCGTTTATCAATTTTGTGGTGCTTCTCTGACGTTATTACGTCAACTTGATCTGCAGCACAGACGTGAAGGAAAATGAACCGTCTCAGAGTGGCCTCTCTGGAGGAACAACCGTTTGCTTGGGACAGCGATGCCGATGCAGGAACGGGAGCGTCCGCCAGGGCCTCTGGCACTTGCCCTGTTCCGAAGGAGCCTCTGGCACTTGCCCTGTTCCGAAGGAGCCTCTGGCACTTGCCCTGTTCCGAAGGAGCCTCTGGCACTTGCCCTGTTCCAAAGGAGCCGGGGGACCCAGAAGGGGGAGGGGAGAAAACCCAGCTGGCCTGTGGCAGGCAGCGGGCCCTCCTTGCAGACCGGTGGGGCCCAGCACGGACAGGTCCCTGCTCCACCTTCTTGAGTGAGACCCAAGCTGACAGAGGCACGGAGCCACGGTCTGCTAGGGGCAACGCTATTGGTCTGCACTGCTAATGCAGTGCATTAATGTTGCCCTGCACTGGGACACAGCTTTTGGAGACACCCCTCCAGAGGCTCAGCCTGGCCAGGGGCACAGACATGGAGACCGCAGGTGGAATGTGGCCCCGATCTGATTCTGGAACCCCAAAGTTTGGAAGTGGTGTTGGGACCCCTGCACCATTTTGGGTTTGGGACTTTGGATTGGCCAATGGGCGTAAGAAGCAGACTCCCCTGGACAGCCCTGGAGTTCTAGGAAGGGTGGGGCTTCTGGAGGCAGCTCATTTTTGGGGTACAAGGCTGGTCACAAATGTCTAGGAAACAGCTCCGGCTTTTGTTGTTCTGGGTGCTGTGGACAAGACCAGAGAGACAGGGGAGATGCCGGTGGGCTCAGAGGCCGGGCCCCCTGTGTGCAGCTAAAGTGATGGCCACGTCCAAGCACGTGCCGGAAGCAACACTCCCTGGAGGAGGGGGAAGCTCAAGCTCGTCCTCCTTAGAGCAGAATAAGGAATGTTCTCCAAGCAAAACAGGGATGGTTAGGGAGAACCAGCTAGAGTTGGGGGCTTCCAAGCTTTGAAACAGCCGTCTGCCCACGGTGAGAAGCATGCAGCAGCTTACACGGAAAAGCAGACGCTGGACCCGAATGGGGACGTGTGTGTGCGAGCGAAGACAAAGTTCCGCAAAGTAAGGTTTACTGCGTGTGATGCACTCTGACATTTTCTGCATTGTTCAAGTCTAGTCTATCTGTGGGACTCTCTTCCATTCTACTCCATTTCAGTTCTTCAGTGTGCTGGCTAGGCCCCCTAGAGTGAACTCCAGGCCTTACGAATGGCTTCCTATCAGCATTTTGAGAGATACTGGCTAGAACTTCATGTTCAAGCTCAACACCCCTAGTCTCTAGAACTCCTGCCTGTGTGTGGCAGTTGGAATTTGAAGGGTCCCACTTTGAAATCCCAAGACTAAGCAGCAGGACACACCTGACCTGGTTTGTGAACTGGAGTGGGCGAAAGAATCAGCTAGAACCCTTGTTAGAAATGCAGATTCCTGCTCTGGTGCTATGGTTCCGTGGCTCTCCGGCGGGCTCGGGGAGTCTGTTGTAACAAGCTCCTCGGGGGACTCTGATGGGAACTGCAGGCCCCTGCAGCCAGGACCTGCCTTCTGTTCCCGTGCCGCTCTCGGCCCCTTGGCAGGGGCCCCCAGCTCCTTCCCAGGCGTTCCTCCTCCAGGGCTGGGTCCAGGGTTCCCTCTGCCACTCCCTCCACACCAGCACTGGTCCTCTCCTTGAACCTGACGCTGGAGCCCGGACACTGCAGCCCTTCCGCCTGGATCTGCCCACAACGACATACGACCTGCTCTAGTCCCTTGGCCTATGAGCAGCCCCGCCCCTCCAGCTTGGGCCTTGCAGCTTTTCCATTTGCCAGGGCCTGGAGCGCCTGGGCGGTGCAGCTCACCAGCCTGAGGTAAGACAGCAATGATTGGCACACCAGGCGCAAGGTGCGTGGCCATGCCTCCTGTACAGTTTCATTAAAGATGTTCTAAACAATCAAGTTTATTTTACACACACACACACACACACACACACACAACTGTGTCCCTCCTCTGGTTGAAACTCCATAATGCCTTCCTATTTCACCTGAAGTCCCCGACACAGACCTGAAAGCCCAGCACGGCCAGGCCCCGGCCTTCCTCCCTGGCCCACCTGAGACCCTCGCCCCTTCCCAGGGGTCCCTGGGGTCCCGCACCCCTGACCTGCAGCAACATGCTGGACTCTGTCTAGGCTGGAGGCCGTCTAACCCTGGGACAGCACCGTCTCCCCTTGCCGTGCATTTACTCATCCTCATGTGGCCCGGGCCACCCGCCTCCTCCCATGGTCTGAGTGATGTCCTCACATGTGCTTCCTCATAGGACTCAAAGCAGTTTGCCATTTACACACATTTTTGTGACACTTTGTTTGCTGACTGTCTTCCCGCCGGCTCTGAGCCCCACCGGGCCCTGAGAAGAGAGACTCCCCTGTGCTCAGCAAACCTCGTCCCTTGTTCCTCCAGAGGGTCTGCCTGGCCCCGCTCCCCAGCTCTGCGTTGAAAGCAGGTGGGGCCTGCGCCTTCCTTCCACCCAGTGGGACCCGGGTGACATGTGGCACATTCCCACAGCCGGCCCGGGAAGGCCTCGCTCCAGCCTTGGTGCTCCCCCTCCCCTACCCACTTCGCTCCCGGGGAGTGAAGGACCCCAGGACGTCAAACCCTAAGATAAAAGAGGCCTGGATCCCTGAGCCACCACCTGGAACGTGCCACCCAGAGCACCCACCTGTCCGGGAATGTCTGTGTTGGACTGACTGTGTTATTACGTTGAGCTGCTAAAACGTTCGGGGTGTTTGCTTCCGCAGCCAGGCACCCCTGTATCCCTAGCATGGTGCCTGACATACAGCAGACACCCCAAATCATTTACTAAATGACCTCCCAGACAAGTCGTCCTCCTGTGGAAGTGGCCCGTTATCAGCTGGGACCCCTTTGAGTAGCTCACGCCCTAACACACTCGCCAGGCAGGCCACCTCCGGCTGTGTCTGGAGACACAGCCTTGGATGCCCAACAGCAGCAAAGAGGCAAAGCTGGTGCTCACTCCGTGTCTGTGCTGCAGTTCGTTTTCAGTGCCCCAGAGCGGTCCTTACGCCCACCGATGAGCACTGTTTTCTGAACGTGGGGGGTGGCTGGCTATCGTGACCGAAGAATATAATCGACAAAAAAGATGCACTAATTGATTTTCTTTCCAACGATATGACTATTTTCTAGCTGCATCAACATGCGACGCCACTCTGCCCCTCCCCCCCATTCGTTTCATTCTGCCTCGTCCGTGGCTATCGCAGCTGCAAGCACAAGAGCTCGTAGCGATAACATTGGAATCTTGGAATGTTTATTTTTCTCTCTCAGGCACCTCTATGCCTTATTGGTAATACATTGCCAACAAGGTATATTCCAAAGTCAGGGGGCCTCGCCTGCTGGCCAGGAATTGCGACGTAAATACATTCACTGATGATGAGTGGTAAATTTAGGGGGACCCTAAGCACGGATGGCAGCCTGACCAGAAGCAGAACAAGAGTATTCTGCATCCACATGTACGTGTCTTTGAGAATCAGCCTGACACCTCAGTGGGAAGCTACCCATCCTACTGACTTACAGGAACTTCTTGTTCGGTGGCTCATCTGCCCACGGCTACTTAAGGTCTTTGTTTATAGCGTTCGATCAATAGGAGAAGAGCAAATGGTTTTCTCCGATCTGTAAGGTTCCAGATTCGATAGACCACAATACAGACATGTCCCTTTAAGAAGTGGGACACGTGATGTTGAGGGAGGGAGCGCTAACTCGGGAAGCTGCTGGGCGGTGCCTTTCACCAGTGCACAGGGGTGAGTGGAGGCTCCTTTTCCTGCGTTTCCCAAAGACGAGCTGTAAAGCCACGCCCCCTTAGCGCTGCGTCCACCTCCAGTGGGACCCTTTCCCGATTTTCACAAAAGCCCAGCGCCCCCTAGCAGCAGCACTATTTCTAGGGCTGAAATGCGATCACGTGTGCTATTCCGGTTTACTTGATGTTTTGGGGCGTGGCAAGCTTCATTTCTGGTGGAGCAGAGACTTAAAAAACTGCCGAGACACAAGGGGAGACGGGGCCCCGACCAGGGTGGCGCACCTTTGGCTAACGGCTCCACCGTGATGATTTCGCTGCTGTTGCCTCTCCCCGCCGAGGTCACGGCCACCACCCAGACGCTGTACTGCCGGTTCCGGCTCAGGTTGGGGATTCTGTAGGAAAACGAGTCGGGAGAGGCTTCAAACTCGCTGATCACCTGTGAGAGGAGACAGAAACGTTCCCACATTCAAGGAGGCAAGAGGCACCAGTGGCTTTCCTGAAAGAATGGTTATCGCGTGTTCTGTGTCATCAGATACAGAGCCCACAACTGATTCTTTTTCTACAAGGCTGGGTTCGCTGTCCACTCTAGAGATACACCTATCACCCCACAGTCTATATTTCGCTGTGGAGCGGCTTTGGCAGCCACCGAGGAGTAACTGAGCCCTTCTAACTGTGAAAGCAGACCACACGTGTGTTTTCAGCCGAGCTGGAGCGGCAAGGAGCAGACTGACCCTCCTACTGGAAACAACCAGAGAACACCAGCTTCAGAGGCGGTGCGCACCAGGTCACGGAGGGCAGCGATCTGTGAAATATGGAAGCGAAGGCGGCAAGGCCTGTGACTGCAGGGACTGCCCGTTTCTGGGAGACAGTCTCCAGGCCGAGGCACAGGCACGGGGCAGGGTGCCCAGGAGGAGCAGGCTGCGGCCCTGAGTTGAGGAGACAGGACTGAGAAACAGGGAGGGAGCTGGGTCCCTGGATGGTGGCTGGAGGGAGCGGAGCTGCCCAGAGAGAGGACTCCGGCGAGCTGAGGAGGGTCCCACCCGCACACGCAGCTGAGCAGACCTGTGCGTGTGTGTGAGGAGCTATCTGAGGCCAGGGACGAACTGCCTGGAAGGACTGGAGGTTCCAGAACCCGGCATTCCCTCAGAGCTCTCACCAGCCAGACTGCACACCCTGGAGGTTCACAGGCACTGGGTCGAGTGCACGGGGCCTTAGTTCAGCCGTAGGGAATCATGAGCACTAGACTAAACTGCACTGGTATTGCCTAACAAATATTACAGGCAAGGTTTATGAAAATTAAATATTCACTAAGTAACTGTATCCCAAAACAAAACTAAAAAATATTTATAAGAATGAAAATTTGCAGTACCCAACCTGGTAAAATTCACAGTGTTTCACATCCAAGAATTTTTTTCAGATAAAAAGAACCCAAATATCCATCGACCAATGAAGGGACAAACAAAATGTGTCGTATCCAATCAATGGGGTATTATTCAACAAAATAAAGGAATGAGGTACTCATCCATGCTTAACTTGGATACATTTTGAAAACATGTGAAGTGTATCATATCACTTCAAAGTAGAATGTGATAAATAAAAGTTATATGCTATTAAGGAACCACTGGAAATTATAAAAATAAATGACAGAAGAGTGAATTAAAGCTAATGAGTCAACAAAAGGAATAAAATGAATGATTAAAAATACAAAATTAATCCAAAGAAAGCAGAAAAACTGTAAAAAATGCAAGTAGGATATAAAAGGCTGAGTTGCAAGGTTATGGATTTAAGCCTACACCAATATATCAATGATGATATTAGGTATAAATGATTTAAAATCCTAATGAAAGGCAACAATTGTGAAGCTGGATATGAAAGCCATACTCTATATGCTACAAGACATGATGCTCAAATACAAAAACGCAAGGAGGTTACAAAGAAAAGGACAGGAGAGCAATCTCCTATTGACACTAATTTAAAAAGCTGAGGTGGCTGTACTAATATTAGACAGAGTAGACTTCTGAGTAAAGAATATTCCCAGTGATGAAGAAGGGTAATTTCAGAAGGATGGAGGGATTAAGTCATCAAGAAGCCATAGCAATCCTAAACATTCACGACTTCATAACAAAGCATCCAGTTACGTGAAGTAAAAACTGATGGAATGGAAGACGGGCTGAGACAGGTCACGCCCTCCCTAGAGAAGCCGCATGAAGCAGGCAGGCTGCTGTGAGACCCCCTGGACAGACGCAGAATGCGTGGGACTGAGCGTGTGTGTGCCCTCCCACACGTATGTGGTGAAGTCCTGCTCCCTGACGTGCTGGTGTTCGGTGGTGGCGCCCTTGGGGGGCAATTAGGCCCGTGCCCTTGCAAGGGCCTAAAGAGACCAGAGCTAGGGCGCTCTCTCTCTCCCTCTCCCCAGGGCTCTCTCTCTCCCTCTCCCTTTCTCTCTCTCTCTCTCTCTCTCTCTCTGTCTGTCTTGTGAGGATATAACGAAAAACCTGGAAGCGGATCCTCACCAGACAATGGATCTCAAACGTCCCAGCCTCTTGAACTATGAGGAATAAGTATCTATTGTGTAAGCCACCCAGCGTGGATTTTTAAGCAGTCAAATCTGGCTAAGGCGAGAAAATTACGGCGCAGTAAGTGACTCGCGGAGGCCACAGTGCCAGACAAGGGCGAGCAGAGGCTCCAGCTCCGTCTGGGACCCCAGGCCAGAGCTGTTTCCGCTCTCCACGCTGCCGAGTGGCCACGCATGGGAAGCATTTCTTTTTACCCTTCTGAGCCGCTCAGTGAACCTCTGTAGGGTCTGTAGGTTGCGTGACCTTCCACACCAACCCTGCAATTACACTGGGGATGCGACTGTTCACTGGATCTCTAACTGCCGTCAACTCTATGCTTCCTCAACCAGAACTAATGTCAGAGAACTACGCATTGTCATATGAGTAAGGGGAGAAAACAGGCTCTTGCACAGATGCCTCAGATGTGCATGCACACTCAAGTGTGCCCCAGGCCCCACCCCCTACACACCCCAGTCCTGTCTTGTATTCAGAACTAATCCCTCTGGAAAATCAGAGGGAATCTGGCTTGTTTCCCGGAAAAACGAGGAGACGACTCCAAGACTGCACTGAGTGTACTTGTATTCTATGAAGTTCCGAGGCTATTAATGTGGTTGCCACATTAATTTCACAAAGGTTAATGATGTGCCCGTTATAACAATTGCTCTTACTGAACATTAAGCATCAACAGAGCATTAAAATATATTTACAAAATAAGGACTTCCTGTGATGAATACATAGCTTTTAGTCAAAACTCAGGAAGTATCCCATTAGGTACAATTCATCCTTGACTACCTCCAAAATAAGCATTTTTGTTGCTATTTAATTTTTACCTGCAACCCAAGGCATGACAACAATCTATGAAAAAAAATGTGATTTCTTATGCAACAATACTTGTTTCACCATTTATCTAGAAGATTGACCCAAAGCTAAAGGAAAAAAGGTTTATTTATAAAAACATCCTCCAGTGCGAATGAGTTCTTTGTGGATTCGGAGGGAAAGGCACCATCAAGCTGTTCCGAGGCCCCTGCTGGTTATTTGGGAGGGCCTGCTGCAGGGCACTGCCACCTTCGGTGCCGCCACGTCCCCGGTGGCCGCCACGACCAGGCACCGTGTCTTCGGTCTTCAGAGAAGAGTGAGGAGAAAGCCACCGACTGAACAATTTAAGCAGCTGAAGTGTTACGAATGATTTGTTTTCTTTGTAATCTGTGTAACTAGATATTCAATGTGACTTTTGCTGTTGTCTTGCAGTTTTAGCAATGGCCTTAAAAGGTGACAGTGGTCCCAAAGATGGCAGTGCCTTCTTTCCTAACAAGAAGAGTGAGACCCGCTACTCAGGGTTTGCCCAGCATCTGTGTGTCTGGGCCCCATAGGAGGCTGAGTCAGCAGTAGGCTATCCTCACTGGGGGATGTATATGTGTGTAACGTGTCTCTTTTCTAGCGGCTTTTTAGGTTTGCTTTTTATTATCCAGGGGTAAGAGGGGGGTTGGACTCCAGGGAAACCACTCAGAGAGCTTGGAGTCTGGAAGGACATAGAGATCGGTGAGTCACACCTGAGAAGGCTAAGGGCTAGTCACGGCCGTGCTCACGACAGGAGAGAAGGCTGTGCCGGGACTGGCTGTGGTGACAGTCACATTTGGTGGGTGAGGGACGCTTATATGCAGGTCTTGCAGGCGAGTGTGAGACTGGGTGTCTCAAGAGAGATGCTAGCGGGCCCGAGACGCCTCCAGTATAGGGGTGTGCTGCCCACTCCCTACTCTTCACTTTAAACCGCATCACTTCTCTGTAAATGGCGCACAATTCAACAGTTGTACATGTTCAAGAGGTGGCATTAAGTAAGAGAAAAAGAGTAAAATGGGAAAATGAATCAGAAGCTCACTTGGGATAGTAAAGCAAGTCTGATTAAATCCTTTTTAATGCCCGGCCCAAAATGCCTGTTCTGTGAAAGAGGGCTGACCTAGGTTGCTTTCTCATGAAACATTTCCTTGGTATTTTCATATGAGCTATACTAACACTGATTATATTTGCATTTTATTAATTGTCTGTTTATTGGATGCCAGATTTTCCCATACAACGCTCTAACCGTGTTTAAGCGGACTTGCTAATTTCTACATGCATCTCACCATGAGACCCTCCCTTCCAAATCCTGGGACTGTTCAACGAGAAGAGATCGGTTTTATCTCCAGGTGTCTCCCGATACTGCAGCTGGGTGGGCACCTCCGGGACTCCGAGGCACTACACAGGCACGGAGGGGTAGAAGGAAACCAGGCCGAACCTGGCTCTCAAAGGCCACAACACGGAGGATCGTGGCATATTGCAAAGCAAACTTCCGGTGGTTTTACGGATTGATGAACCAAGCATGGCAGAAGGAGACATTTGTGGAAGGGGAGGGAGACACTTTTCTCACTATTTAAATACCTAAATATTTAATTTTCTTCTAGTAGATTTCAAACTCGCTAGGCTTATCATCTGCAGAGTTGACATGGATGTCAGCCATTCTAGGAGATTTTGCTGTGCCCAACATGTGAACTAATCTTGAATCCATGACTATAAGTGGGCTACGCACTCGTTGTAAGGGCAGACTTAGCGTCAGTTCCTGACCTCCGCAGACACAGAGACAATCGGCACAATGGAAGTGTGGGCGCCAGGCGTCTGACTTGCGCAGCCGTGGCTCCTGACGGGGATTCTGCCCACAGCTTGTGGCGGCACTGCTCCCCCGGGCGGTGAGGAAGGAGATGGGGTGTCGGTGGACTGGGGTTGCCAATTAGCTTGTGCCTGTCATACATGGCTGCTAGCCACTTGGGAAAAGTCAGTTCTTTCTCATCTAAAAAGTATTTAAACACGTTAATTCTATCAGAGCCCACAGTTAACCTAACCTTTATCAATTAACCACTCTCAGTGGAAACGGTTCTACGTGGCAGCCAAGGCGCTTATTTCTTGGTCTGGCAGAGATCTTGGAGTAAGGAGAGCAGACTTTTCTCTGTGGCTGAAGTCACATAACAGGAACAATCCATAATGTCCGAGAGGGAAGGCTTTGGTGTTCTTTTGGAGACACACGTTTAAGATGTAAAACATTTATATAGTCTATCTGCTGAGCTATTCCCAATACCGTACCTATAAACATTCCGTTCATGGTTTTTGCAGTTGGGTGTCACCCCAACAGTGCTCCACTGGATGTGTGGAGGCCGTGGCTGATGAGGGGTGGCCAGAAGCACAAGACACCGGGGCCAGCCATCCAAACTTTCTGCCCTGCACACCTCCGCTTCGGGGGATGGTAAGACCATTTATGCAAGGGCTCTTAGTGCCAGGCTGAGTAATAGTGAGAGCACAGGAGTATATGCTGAGTTTGAACACATGGAGTTCAATTCCTGTGTGTAAATTAACAAGGAAAGTCCTGTCCCAAGGGAACAAGAAACGGTCACTGCCTGGCAAACGGAGGATTAATTAAAATGGGCAAAGCAGGATTCTGACACATTTCTGCTAAAATCTAGAAATAAAATCATTTGAATTCCCTTTCTAAAACTATTCCTGTTGTGGTGGAGGACATGATTAGTACTGGCAAAATGCCTAGGAAAATAAATGAAAACGGTACGCGTCTGATTTTTTTAAAAATAAGACTTCTGACATGTTCGCCCTCCTAAAGCCGCACCCGGAGTGGAAAATGCAGCTGATGGTATGAAGGCTGCAATGCCCGAGCCAGGCGGGCGGCTTGCATTCAAGTGTCCTGCCTTTCTGCATCGTTGCTTTGGGGCTGGCGGGTGCAGGCATGGGTTTCTAAGGACCGTGACCGTGTGCTCCTCAAAGAATGTCAAGGTCGCTGGAAGGTTCTCCTGCTCCAGTGTCACCCCACGGAAAGCCAGGGAACAGTGTCTTCTAGACCCGCTTTCGCTCCAGAATCATTTTGCCTCATGGTTTTCTTGCACTCTTTACTCCTTATGGGTCTAAACCAGTAAATGAGATAAAATTAGCCACTGCAAGTTCCTTGAAAGGCTCTTTGGTAACTTCTGTAAAACTGGATGTTTCCCCAATAACTGCAGAGTTCATCTCCAAATTCTGCAGCTGTTTAGCTCAGCAGATGAACTTGCCAAGGCTCGGAAGCTTCTCCAATCCCCTCCGTCCAGCGCCCCGTTTGCCCTTGGTTTACGTGCGTCTTACGAGATCCTTATCTGCATTCCACTTGGGTACATGGTCTGGCGTGTCCTCCGGGGGCCCTCTGAGCGCAGTGCTTGCCTCCCCCTCCCCCTCCCTCCACGTTTCCCCAGGGCCCTGGGCCAGAGCCCGCGGAGCCGGGACCCACTAACTGCTACCCGAGATGACCCGAGGAAACGTGTGTCGTATTGAGAGCAGGGTGCTCGGATCAAATTATTCAGTGTGTCTGATGGAGATTAAAAAAACTCCATTTAAAATTCTAATTAATTTTTTTAATAAAAGAACTAATTCTATCAAAGAACTATAGTGCTCTAAAAAGGGCTACTCCTACTCGTTAACATACAGTTTAAACGAAAAAACTCGAATGCCCTGATTTCGTAGATGGAGTGCTCCCAGCAGTGACTGTCTGAAATACCTGCCCCAAAGCAGGATGAACACAATGGACAGCTCTTTTAATGACTGGGCAATAGCACTTTCAAAACATACACATTTTTTCTTTTTAGTGGCAGAACAATGGCCTGGCTTACCTTAAGAAGAGGCAATTAGCTGTATCAATTAAGATTTGCCTCTGTTTTAAAAATTCTTACGTATCATATATTTCAATTCAATTTATTTTCATTTTATTTCACTATTTTCATCTCTAGAATATAGCCCAAAAACCTCCCTAAACATGGACATGGTGGGTGTCTAGTGCTTATGGAAAAAATAGTGTATTGAAAATACTTGTTTTATCCGAGTCGGTCTTGGTGGTTTCCTCTGCACCTCACTGAGATCTCTGCAGTTGCTATTATATATATATATATATATATATATATATATATAGATAGATAGATAGATAGATAGATAGATAAGGCTTTCCAAATGTAGCATGTTTCATTTTTTGGCCTTCCAAAATAAAATCACTGGCATAATGTATTGCAAGCGAATGAAAGTCGGTATCCTGAAAGGGTGAGATGGGAACCAGGCTCCCTGTGTCACTGCTGAGATCGGGGCGTGGCCCAGTTAGCCGGACAGACGTGCCGGGAGCCTTGGGTTTCCCAGACTCTTTCTAACAAAATCACCTCCGTTTCCTCCAGTTTTGCCTCCTCTCTTCTCTGTTCTCATGGCCTCTGCCATGCCAGTGATCTATCTGTAAAGGTTCTTTATTGATTCAACTCGACTGCGATCACCTGTTCAACATAGTCTGCAAAAAGACATCAGTTTGGCATCGCATAACTTCTCACAGGGGGGAAGAAATTAGTGAGACTGTGTATTCTTAGCGATACAAGGAATATGGCATAACATACAGTGTTGGCAAAAATAGCAGTTTTCATTAAGTCTTAATTGAAAAATATTTGAAGCCAGTTTAGTCCCTTCAATAAATAGTACCGCATGTCTGGCCACATAAAAAAGGTTAGATGTTTTCAAAGCTGGACTTTTTCAAAGCAGGTTGACGTGAAGGGCATGATCCTCTGCGGCTCGGGAAGCAGGGGCGGCAGTGGGGGAGGGGAGCACATTCAGGGTGACGTAACCCGGCGTCCAGCCCGAATGAGTGGAATGAGTGCCATCGTCGCAAAGCCGGGAGACTTATTGGCAATTTGTCTGCAAAATTGGGCAGGCTCTCTCGTGCGACTGGGCTCCAGATGAGATTCTGGGAGCTTGTTTCTTTTTTCCTTGTGCTTCATAAAGTAGGAAATTGGACTCGGGATTTTAAAGGCCAAGGTTTCTCTCAGCTCGAGAGGACATGTCACCTGCATTTTGATCCATTATAGCACGTGGGCAGCTGCACTGGACGGCCAATAAATCTGAAGGACCACTTCAGCAAAGAAGAGAATTAAACTAGAGATTCCGCAGTAAGACTGAGCAGCTGCTGCCTGGTTTGTTGAAAATGAGTTAAAGGAGGGAAGAAAGACCATTTTAGGGGACTACGTTATAAAAGATAACACGCAATTTCCCCCCGCTCCCTGAAAGAATCAGTCTAACAGAACAACGTAAATGACAACATGAAAAATGTGGACACTATTTAGAACCATCCCCACCAGAACTGGCCACGAAATACTGAGGTTATTTCCAAGGAAACTTCAGGGATATACTCCCCAAGAGTTTCTACAAAACCAGAACTGGTTTGCCATAGGTCGGGGATGCTCAGAAGTAGCTTTCTCTCTGGGAAACTTGTCTGTTCTTTTTTTTCCCCCAACCAGAAGCGGGCAAGCTCAGGTGCTGAGCACTAGAGCAAGACCTGGTTGATCACAAAGGCCCCGAGAGCCCAGCACACGCCTGCCACATGGAGGTACCAAACCAAGCTGGTGATGAGCAGGTGATTAGTTGCGCCTGCGTCAATGGACCCTGGCTGCTTTCTTAGGTCAGCTTGTGGCATCTCCAGAATTTCTAGCTTGGACATTACAGGAAAAAAAAAAGCCACCCACCATTATGAGGTCACGCAGACAGAACCATGGAGGGATGAAATCACCAATGTCAGTGATGCAAAAGTACAGACGTTGGATCAAAGGCCGCCCGAGACGGAATGCATCCCCCAAGATGATCACACACTCTCCTGCCTTATTGAGCAGAAATTTCATTACACAACGTAATGGGACGACTCACCGCCACAACCCATAAAACTTAGTTCAACGCAACACTTGCTGAACAGCATCTCAGCGTGACACCAGGTTTCTGCGAAGCAGCTTAGCGGTGACTCAGTGGGTGTGAAAGGAGGAGGAGGGGTAAAGGGAATATCTCGCCGCTGTGCTGACACCTGACACTGATACGGAATAATACCAAGGGTGAGCTGTCAATTTAAATATTAAAAAAAAAAGGTATTGCAGAGAGAGAGAGAGTCCTCACGACCCGGTGTCACGATGAGGATGCTGCTTCCTCTGGTCACGACACCCTTTCGTCGGGCGAAACCCTCCCCTCCTCCACGCCGGGGCTGGACACACACATCCCAGGAGACCATGTCTAACCCTGGGCCTCCCTGTGCTGTGCACACCACGGCTGTGTCCTTTGCCACACCACGCAGAACGGTGACCATCTCTGGGAACTTGCCCCCTCCCTAAAGCTAGAAACTCAAGAAAGACACCCTGTCCTTTGCCACTGCAGCCCCGAGGTTGTTGTTAGAGCTGTTTTCCGAACATTCTGGTTTCCTGTCCTGTGGGTACGTGCTGGGGTGGTGCTTCCTGCCTGGCTCCCCTGTGGCCGGTGAGATCCTGTGACCATTTCTGGCCAATGTCCACGTCAGGCCCTCCAGAGACTGCCGTCCCTTTGCCATGAAACCTGCCCGGGTCCCCCCCAGAGTGAAGATCACATGGGTCAGAGCTATCACCTGGCTCCTGATGGATGTGAATGAGAAAGAAGAACAACTTTGTTGGCATAAATCGCTAGGATTTTAGGCTTGTTTGTTACACGGTGGAACTCAGGTTCTCTCGACGGACGTACCCAGGACCTGGCTCGGCCCTTCGCCCCAAGTAGTGCTCTGCACCCTCCTGCTGGGCGAGTGAGGGAGTGACGTGGCGAGCCACCAGAGAGGGGGTGGCGGGGGAGGAGTCAAAGGTAGCTCCACGGCTTCCGGTCAGAAGGGAAAGGATGTTTGTAGATGGTTAGCTTGGTGGTAGGGAAGCGGAAGAGAAGGGGGCGAGAACGAGTTTGGTTCTGGACGTGCTGGATGCGGTGGGTGGGGTCTCCATGAAGACAAGGAGGGCGGGAAGTTGAAAACAGAAGACTGACTGGTTCTCCAAGATGGTCAGGGTCAGAGATAAAAATTCCAAACTCTGTAACTTCGGGCGATTGTTGAGCTATGAGAACAGGTTCAAGGATTCACAGAGATAGTAAGGAATACAGAAAGAGGATAAAGGACGAGGGTTGGAAACTGCCTACATGTAAGGTGGGGGGAGGGTGACTAGGGAGAGAAAGCAATCGAGATAGAGAATAAAAGAATAACAGGAGGTAAGAAAGACCGAATTTAAAAATAAATCACGACGTAACAGAATGTTATGCTAAAACTTGAAACAGGAAGACCCTCCCCTCTCCCTAAGAGGTAGTGGGATTTCCCAGTGGGGAGGCCGGTGGTGACTTCTGAGAGGGGGACAGAGAGCATGCAAGGGGCATCCTTTATGCAAGCGCGGACGCTCCAGTTAGATGCAGCTTGCCTGATTCCACCACGGCAGCACCTGTGACTTGAGGTCCCTGACCACTCTGGTCCTCTGAGGCCCCTCTCTCTGGCCCTCAGCTCCCCCCACCCCTGGCTTTAGTAAGTGCAGCCTTGGGAGGGTGAGGAAGCGGATGGGCACCGGCTACCTTGGACCCAACGCTGTCCGGCCCTGGTGAAGGTTACATTACCTGATCCCCAGACTTGTGAACCCTGAATTGTGGGCTCTATCACGGAGAGTTCATTGCTGGCAGTCTCCTGGATGCAAAGGATAGGGGCATGTCCTCATGTGCTCACTAAGTGACAGCGTTTCAGCACCTGCTATGTGCAGAACTGGGTAACGTTACCCTCTGAAATGAGAATACTGGATGTGGACTCCAGCTTGGTGGCGCCATCATTTCAGGCTTCTAACTGTGTTCTCCACCCGTGAGGAGTTTGTGCCGCCTCCTCTCACACCTGCGAGCTCTGGGCGAGTCTGCGATGCACTGTAAAAGTGACAGTGTCTATGCCCTCGTGCGTATTTACTCTGTAACAGTTTTCACAGCCTGCTTCTGAGTACAGAGGGGTGTCAGAGAGAAAATCCAGCTTAGCGATTGTCTTCCCAAGACCCAAGAAGGTTAGCTCGCTTCTTTATATTTCTGATGCTTATCACAGTGCGTGAACTGATCGGTCATCTAAACTGCTACATGTTCAAATAACAGCCGTGGTCCAAAGTGCTTGTGGCTGAGTCTGAGAATCAAATCAAGGCGAGTTTTTTTCTGTTCGAACCTCCACCTGGGGAGGCTGACGTCCCATTGCGTGTGCCCGCCCCTCACGGCAGGTGACCAGTGTCTGCCCGCTTCCACCTCGGGACCAGCAGCCCTTGAGAGAATGTGCAGTCGCTTGTCTGGCCACACACGAGTTCCAAATTCCAATATCTTTCCCTGAGCTGGACGGAGAGCACACCACGAAGCAAATGCGTCTGGTTAGACACCGGATGTTCCCCATTAGAGAAAAGAACCGGTGTCTTTCAACAAAGTCCTTTTAGAAGGAAGGGCGAGGATGACTCGGGGGGCCTTGAGGGAACACCGACATCAGCAAGGAGGTTAGCTGAGGACTCGAACAGAGGAGACGAAATGACAGGGCGTGCTGCGTCCCGGGTTACCCTCCCACGCTCTGCCTTCCGCTGGGGAGTCACGCCTCGGAAAAGGCATCTGAGACGGGGCAGGAAAAATCCATACGCAGGGCTAGGACTGCCCCCTGGTGGTCATCCCGACACACAGGCATCCGTGGAACGGAAAAGGCTCTGGAAAATCTGATAGACCCAGTGTGCTGACTTAAAATCACAGAAAGTGAGTATGGGGGGGGGGCTTTCTATAGGGATTTATAATTTCTTAACTCCATAGGAAAGATGCAGAATAATAGATGGGATGTTCGAAGAGAAGCGGATTAGCTCTCTCCAACCTTGACTTATAATGGTATTTTTTATTTAAACATAGGCCTCGTATGGGACATCTCTGCACCTCCCACTATTTACCATCAACGAAAACGGCTCAAACCAGCACAGTCTATCAGAAACACGGGCTCTGTGCTCTTAACTGATCTTCGAGGTAGATGAGGAGCAGTGTGGCTCTAGAGAGGGAGCGAAGCCTATTTGGGCCCCCTCCCTTCACTGAGGCCGCCCAGAAGGCCACCGGCCACTGTGACGGTCCCTTCCCGAGACCCACGGTGGCCTTGAACTCGGCCAGCAGACAGCACAGAGGCGCCCCCTGGTGGTTGTGAGACGCCAGCGCGGTGAGACGTCAGCTGTTATTTCCCAGCGTTTCTGGCGGAGGGATCGCTCTGGTGTCGCTTGTTGGCAGGGCGTTGTCGAGAGGGTAGTGGGTAGTCCGAGCCCAGTATTCTGCGCATGCGGGGACCGGAAATCCCTGGGCAAGTAATTTCTCTCTCGTTCGTTCTACATCCTGTGTGATCATGGTTTCAGGATAGTAACTCTTCCTTTTTGTATGGCATTCATAGGCTGGTAGTCTGCGGACTGATATGCCCGCAGCCTCCACCAAGGGGCTTGGTCGTCTTGCTCCTCTTGCCCCTCTAAGCCTCAGCTATTCAGGACTAACGTCACATCGGCCAGGTTGAAGGTGTTGGCTCGGAGATCAAGACCAGACAGGCGGACAGTGGCAGAGGGAGACGCCGGTGCTCTCCGCACCCTGCCAGCCTCTTCCTCGCCTGCTGGACTCGACATAGCACATGAGTCCCACAGCACATGGATGGTTAAATGAATGAGTACAAATAAAGAAGCATTTCATATTCTCCTGGAGTGCGGGCATTCACTTAGCAGCAACGCTGTCTTTCTTTGGTGAAATGGTGACAATAATTTTGTGTCTCTCAGGGCTGACGAGAGGGGTCCTCAGTGAACCCGCCCCGGGCAGAGGAAGACAACCGCCCAGCAGTTCATCTTGGCCTCTACGCTGCTTTGCGTCTCTGGGCTTTGACAGTAGGGCCCAGCAGGTGGGAATTAATGGCATGTTTGAAGCCAGATAAGGAACCCCCCAAAAGCTCTGGAGCCCAAACCTCTGACCGTATCGCATTTAATTCTACTTCGGCCCCGGAGTGCCACTGTGGAGCTGTGAACGGCAGGACACGCAGCCCGATATTTTCAGCAGACAGCCGGACCTCGGTGAGGGGCCACACGCTGGCCCCCTGTCTCCCCAACGCTGGTTGTGGCCACTGTCTACAGGCCACCAGGCCTTGGGGACCCCTGCAGACTCTAGACTTGGGAAAACGTGTCACTGTAATTAAAGATCGGTCAATAAGCTAGTGTGGGAATGTCAGTCCCCTGTGAAAAGGAGGTTCTGACACTCGCTAGGCGGTGGATGAGTCTGGAACACATCACGTCGTTGCCTGAAGTGAGCCATTCACGAAAGGACAAACACTGTGCGGTCCCACAGACTGGGGGCCCGGGGGGCGGTCAGACCCATAGGCAGGAGGTAGAAGGGTGGGCGCCAGGTGTCCGGGGAGGGATGCGGGAGGCTGAGTTTCATGGAGACAGAGACGCGGTGGAGGAAGAAGGAGCGTTCCCGAGTTGGGTGAGGGGGACGGCTGCAGGGGTGTGAATGTACTCAGTGCCACTGAATGGCACGCCTGAAACAGTAACGACGGTAAACTGCGTGCTCAGACCTTTACCAGAATACAACCGCAGTGAATTCGCATCTGCCCCACAGACACTCGCCGAACGGCCGGGCGGGCCGAGTTCTGCTCGGAGGGCAGGGAGACACAAGGATGGAGCAGACCTGGTACCTACCTCGGAAAAAGTCATAGAGATTTCCATGCAAACGTCATGATTTTGATGACCCATTTTGCTTTGTTTTCTCTGAAATTTCCCTTCTGTATCTGGCCTAAGACATTTGAACTGTGTGGGCGTTCTGCCGTGGTAATCACACTGGCGACAGCAAACACTGCCCTTGGAAGTGCTCAGCTCTCGGACTTTATATTCCATTACAGAGAGCTGTGTGGGCTGTCGTCCCTGTAAGAGTCCTAGTCTGTCTAGTACAGGAGGGTCTGCCTGTGGCTGCTCCTTAGTGGAGGGGATGGGACAGGGGAGGGAGGGGGGAGAGATGGGGGCAGGGGAGGGGGTGGGGAGAGGGGCGAGGGCATGCGGTGCGTTTGGCGGTGAGCCCAGCGGCAGAATCGATAGGGTCTGTGCTGACTCTCCATTAAGGCCCCGTTGAAGGCCCCGGGGCTTTGGTTTTGATGAGCGGGCTGGCAGTTGCGTGGGAAGTCACCAAATAGACAACGGTTCTAGACAATTGTATCCCTTCTAATGCTTCGGACGTGTATGTTCAGATGAGGTGTAAATGAGGATGTTGCTTGGTGTATGGGGACAATGGGGGGGCAGTGAAACCAGCGGGAAGACCCCGGCAGTCGGGAAACAGGGGGACGATGGAGCGGTCCCCAAGGAGCCCTCCTGGCTGGTGGCCAGAGACGGGGAAAGGCACCGGCCCTTCGCCGGCTTACCGTGGGGTAGGGGTGCGAGCAGAACACCGTGTACTTCCGGATGATGCCGTTCAGCTTGAGCGGGGGCAGCCAGGACACGAAGACCATGGAGGCGGAGGCGGCGGCCGCCTTGACACCCGCGGGAGGGCCTGGAACTGGACAGAAGAGCCGGGAGTTTAGTCGTCATGGAAACGGAGCCTCCGCCTGTGCTCAGGCCCCCCACTGCCTGGCATGACCCCCTCCCCTGTCCCTGCCAGCTGGGCCCCGACTCTCTGCTCAGCTCTCCAAGAATCCGTGTGAGGGGCTGGACTGTGTCCCCTCGAAACCCCTACGGTGAGCCTCTGACCCCCAGGACGTCAGCGTGGGGCCTCCTCTGGAGACCGGGTCTTTACAGGGGTCATCGAGTGGAAATGCGGTCATCAGGGGGCCCTGGTCCCGCAGGACTGGTGTCCTTATGGATAAGGGAAATGTGGGTGCAGACATGCGCAGAGAGGAGGGGACGGGAAGTCCCAGGGAGAAGACACGGAGGAGGGGGGCCTGGAGCCAGCTCTCCCTCCGGCCCCCACGGGGACCTGGCCCTGCGCACGGCTTAATCTTGGACTTCAGGCCACCGGAACCACGAGACAGCGCATTTCTGTTGTTGGGGCCGCCGGGTCTGCGACACTTCGTTGCATCAGCCTTAGGGACCAACCAAGGTGGTCTCTCCGAGCCCCACGAAGCCCTGTCCTCATTCGTGGCCTCCAAGGGCCCATGTTTAGCCAGAATCCCATGAAATCCGAGGGTGGATGGCAGTGTATCAGGGACGTCTTTGCTGAAGGCATTCCCTGTCATCAGGTTACGTTCTGGCAACTGCTTTTTCCCTATGAAGGTGTCGGAAGCTGGGGCAGTCTTCAGGAGTTCGTGCCCATCCTCCATGGGGTTTCTGACTCCGGACCTGCCGGGCTGCGGTAGGGAAGGCAGCCGCAGGCCACCTTCCCCTCTCCATCCCCCGCTGGCCGGGCCCTCCCGTCTGCACTGCTGGTACGAGGGCTCCCAGTCCAGTCTCCGGGGACACCTCCGCTCGGCTTCCCAGGGGCCTGGGCCCGCTGTGCCCCCCACTCACCTCCTCCTCTCTCCAACTCGGCCTCCTCCCGCCCCCCTCTGCAGGAAGTGACCCCGCCATGTCCGGTTTGCCAAGGCCAGGACGCGGAGCTCTCTGCCCGCCTCCCTCCGTCCCTGCCAGCAGGCGGGCAAGGCCCCTGTGCCCCGGAGCCCTCCTGGTGGGCTGGCTGGGCCAGTGGTCGGGCTTTCCCTCTGGCTCCCTGCGGTTCCACAGCATCGGACCCCTTCGGAGGTCCCCAAAGTGTCACACTTCTTCCCCTGCAGGGCACTGTTACGTGATGATCTGGGGTTTTGGGTTCTTTCCGTCTGGTCTTGAAGGAGCCACGTGATGTGCTGCGGAGGGGCCACGTGGCAGGGGCGGAGGGCGGCCTCTGGGGGCTCCGGACACGGTGTCCTCCCCAAAGCCACAGTCAGCCTGGGAGGGGACCTGAGCCCGGACGGGGCCACAGACTGCGGACACCTCAGTTTCAGCCGATGAGACCCTGCAGGGCAGGGGACCCGGCTGACCCGACCCTGCGCCCTGACCCATGGAAAGGGGTGTGTTTTAAGGAAGTTCGCGGCAATTCATTACAGCACACAGAACACACATCTACATAGCTAAGGCCTATAATAACGTATTGTAATGCCCAGCATCAAAGCTGGCGTCCTGAGCAAACGTCGCCTTGGTCTGAAGTGTGGCAGGAGTCTGAGCGAGTGCCAGGTGGGCACAGCGTCCGGCTCCCCGTTCGCTGTGGTCCTTTCTTGGTGATGGAGCACAGGCAGGTGTGCGTGTGTGTCTGTGTGTGCTTATGGTGTGTGCAACTGTGCGTGTGGTGTGCCTGTGTCTGGGTGTCTTTGTGAGTGTTTATGGTGTGCCTGTGTCTGTTTATTATGGTGTGTGTGTGTGTCTATATGTGTGGGATATTGTATGTGTTTAGGGTGCATGTGTAATGTGTGTGTGTGGTATTGTATGTGTTTAGGGCATGTGTGTGTAGTGTGTGTCTGGTGTGTCCTGTGTGTTTAGGGTATGTATGTAGTGCGTATGTGGTATGTTGTATATGTTTAGGGTGTATGTGTAGTGTGTGTGTTGTATGTGTTTAGGGCACGTGTGTGGTGTGTGTGAGTGGTGTGCTGTGTGCATGCACGCATGCATGTGCAGAGTGACCCACCATGGGGCCCCCGTGGGCCTCCAATGTCACAGCAGTCTCTCTGAGCCGTAGGCTGATGCTGTTGGGTAGACGCACCCACGTCACAGCCACCACAGCCCAGCAGTGCACCCACGTCCCTTTGATTCCCATTTCCGCAGGGCCCGGTATTTCCGGCCTTGGCTCCCGCTAGAGCAGTGGTTTCCCAGTGTTCTTTAAAGCAGACGACTCTTTGTTGGCTGGAGTGTCATGTGGGAAGCGGATACGTAACTCCGGCGAAGCAGAGTGGGGCGCCTGGAGCCCCCCACTGGGCCTCTCGCTCACCCCTCCCCCCCTGGGCGGCTCTGAGGCCCCGGAGCTGGTGGACTTCGCGGGGACCTGGGCAAGCGCGACTGCCGTGGAGGGAGCTTGGGGCTCCCTGCCGGAGAGGACCTGCCAGGACACCTGGCGAGCTGTGCTGCCGACGCACCTGGCGCGGCCCGGAGCCCGACACCGCACGGCCCTGCGCCGTGGGACTCTGTGGCCCTCGGCAGTACTGACGGATCGATCAGAGGGCTCGGGGACATCCTGACACGTCTGCTCACCGTGCACTCACTCGGCTCTGCTGCCAGGCGCCCCACCACAGGGACGGTCGGTCACAGGGGAGACAGCACTGGACACGGGACCCCTCCTGTGCTCGGGCCTCTTCCCACGGACAGCCCTGCGGAGCCACGCACCTTAGGGACGCACTCTGGAAATCACTGAATATAAACAACCACTTCTGTTGACACACATGCAACGTTCACTCTGACGGAAGAGGGTCAGGGCTGGAGCCACCTGCTGCCCACACAACGGAAGTGACAACTGCAAAATCAACAGACGGCGTTTGGCGCGTGTTCTCCTTCCCCACCGCTCTGCTCAGATTACAGACTCCACAAGGACAGCGGTCCTAAGACCACAGGGACGTTTTAGGATCCAGAACCGGTGGCCCTGTGTTCGCAGGCAGACAGAAAGCCAGATCAGCAGACACCCTCCCTCTGTGTTCCTGTAGGCACACGCTCGCCTCGTCTGGGCCGTCGGGGAAGGCAGTCTGAACGGCGAGGAGTTCTCACGGGCGCCGAGCGAGCGCGTGTCCGGCGTCAGATGCCGCACTGGCGGGCCGGAGACGGGCTGCGTCTGCGGGCTCGAGCGTCCAGCCGGGACCTGAGCGTGCATCCATTCCCCGAGAATCCTTGCAGAGGCCGAGAGACGGCTCGGGGCTCAGAAAACTTGCTCCCTAACCAGATATTTCAACAGTAACCTATCCCCTGAAGAAGTAAACATCTTGTCTTATTCTGACTCTATTTAGTTGATTGGTGTTATTTATTATTACATTCTGGTTTTGTCTGGTTCACTAGCAAGTGATATATTTTTCCTTTTTTTAAACATTTTTTTAAAGATTTCATTTATTTATTTTTAGAGAGGGAAGGGAGGGAGATAGAGAGAGAAACATCAATGTGCGGTTGCTGGGGGTCATGGCCTGCAACCCAGGCATGTATCCTGACTGGGAATCGAACCTGCGACACTTTGGTTCGCAGCCTGCACTCAATCCACTGAGCTATGCCAGCCAGGGCTATATTTTTCCTTTTTAAGATGATCAGAGACCTCACAATTTAAAAGTCTAGGCCTCCTGACACTGGGGGGGATAGGAACCCCACTTTAAGAGATGCATTGGGCATAGAGGGTGAAATTGAATGTTTGCTGTTCATGTATTAATATTTCTTTACTTGCAAGAACATCAATACACACTGAACCTTCAACCTGCACCTAGAATAGGGCCTTATTGAGAAAAAAACTTAATCAGTATTGGAAATTATCATTTTACTGGAATTTTATCCGCATCTTCACACAATTGAGTCGATGCTGACGGTGAATTCCAAACTTCAAAACCACAAGCCTGCGTGGCGGAATGATACACGGGATCTGCATTCTCGGTTTTGTTAAGCTCCCTCCTGTGCTCACGAACTTCCGCCCCTCCTTTCAGTCGGACACAGCGCTGCCTGCGGTTCCAGAAACTGCCCGGGCGCCTCCTTCCACTCGGTTCCGAGTCCGCGAGGGTGGCGGGCGCAGTTCTTTGCCATCTGTCAACCAGCGAACTTGTCACGCGAATCCGGGAGATCACCTCCTTGTCGCACTGGTCTTTCTCTCCTCCTACCTCATCTCGGCTCTGCTTCTTTTAAAAAAATGCCGATGATCTGTTTACCCCAGGTGTGCACGGACGCTCATCATGCCTTGCCCCCGCACCCTCCCCGGGGTAACTGGCGCCCTTCCACAGTCGGTCTCCTCTCCACATGCCGTCAGCAACCCCCCCCCCCCACCCCCTTGAGAGTGGAGAATTGCTGGCTGACGCATGAGACTCTGGGCCTCAAGGTCAAGCTTTGAGATGGAACTCTAGGATTCCTAAAGACGGAAGATTCATTAAAAATTGATCCCGAATGACCAGTCAATAAGGAGCCGCGAAGAGCCTTCCCTTCTCGTTGGAGTTTTGTACATTCTTCTGGAAAAAGGCAGGTGTCAGAATTCATGTTGATGATCAATTTGCTCTTTAAATAATAATCCCAGTGACATTCGAGTTATTGCTTAGCAATGTGAAGGAGCGCTCTGCCCCCCGCTGCGAAGGCGTCGGGATCAAATAATCAAACACCGGGTGTCAGGAGCCACCCCACTCCGTGTCAGACGGGCCGTTTGCTTGCACACACTACCGCACTTTTCACGTCTCAGTCCTGTCTGATCGCGGTGGGAGTCTGGGGCGTGAAGACAGCAGGAGGGGCAGGCTGCCCGAGGCCCTGTGGGCGGCGCCTGGACGTGGCTCTTTACCTGCCACTCTTTAACGGTTACACCGGAGCCACCTTCACTCAGGACACAGCTTTGTCGACCTCTCTGTCACGTGCGGCTTCCTCATGGCATTGCAGGTTGGCCTGAGATTTCTCCCAATGATCCCGTTCCTTTGAGCAGCATCGGCTGACACCTGCCCACCCCTGGGCAGAATGACTTCAGTGTTCGAGAAAGAAGGCGGCGCACGGGGCTTCGTGTGCGGGCGGGCTCTGCGGTACAGCGGGGCTCGAGAGCCCGGGAGACGACGGAGCGGGGTGGATGGGCGGGGCTGCTTGGGGTGAGGGGGCAGGGCCCGGGTCGCTGAGGTCAGAGCTGAGGAAGGTGGAAGATGGCAGGCTGTGCGTGTCAGGGACCTGTGGTCGGTCAGGGGACAGACATGCTGACGAGAAGCATCTACCCAGGTCTCCGCGTATGTGAGTCCCCGCTTTGCTGCCACAGGACAGACACGGGCTGGAACAACGGCATGTGTGACGCTCCATGTAACGAGCAGGTTGCACAGACATCGAACCTGCCAGGACATGGCAGGCCGGGGGTGATGCATGACAGTGCCCCCCCCCCCGCCCCCCGCAGCTCCCTGGGGGACAGAGTCCTGGAAAGAAGACAGACACACCGCAGAGCGGATCAGCCCAGAGCTCAGGTGTCCTGGTCGACTCTGGTCTCTGGTATATAACTCTGCGCTCTGATTTGGAAGGTTCCACAGGGGGATCACTTGGACGGCAGTTGCTCCTGCCCTTACTAAGGTGGAGACTGCTTTTCTCACTGTTGCTACACTATTTATTAGAACTCGAACTCTTCTTCAGACAGGCTTGGATGAGGCCCCTCAGAGGCTCCCTTGAAATAACACAAAAAGCTATTTGTCACGGAACTTTGGGAAATAGTCCCATAACCACGTCCAGATTAGGTGAAATGGCAAGAATTAATGGTCTGAAAGAAAATGCACTGTGATGAAGCTTTACTAAGTCAGCACGAATTCTTGTAAGAACTTAAAAAAAATTAGCATGAAGCTCTCCAATTAAGGGCTTATTCTAAAGTGATTCTAAAGCTGGCACGGAATAACGTGACTTGGACCGTTATATAATTTTCAAGGAGAAGGAGAGAAATAATTGGAGCTTCCACTTAATGGCTGAAAAGTCGCTAAAATTATTTCAGCGGCACACAGAACAGGTGCAGCAAATGCTACAGCTCTAGGACAAAAGGCATCTTTGCTTAAAATAATACCTGGCCAAGACAACATGGAAGAGAAAAACAATGGACCCATCGAACCAAGGCAACGAGGAAGGCAGTGGTCTGAAGCGCGCTGGCACATTTTGGGAGGGCAGCAAAAAGGTTTCCACGGAGCGAAGTCAAGAATTAGGCTGGTGAGTTAAGGCAAGCTCTGGGGCCCAGCCTTCCCAACAATAGCTCTGGCCTGGGAAGGCTGCCCCCTGGCAGGAGCCCCCAGGCAGGAGCCCCCTGGTTCCCCCGTACTTCAGACAGGGCCCGAGCGTTCTACCCACACCCCCCTGCCCCGTTTCTCACCATCCTCTTTGGTCCGGGTAAAGATCTGCTCGCTTCGGACGCCGTCCCCGGCGCGGGTGAACGCCAGCACCTGGATGCTGTAGTTGGTGTATTTCTCCAGCCCGTCCAGCTCCAGGGAGGGCTGTGTGGTGGTGACATTTTTAATCTCACCCAGCTCTGGAAGACAGGACAACGTGGCCCGGTTACGGTGGCTGGGGGCACACACCTTCCCCAGTGCTGTCCCTGACCTCCAACCCCGGGCGACACGCCTCCTCCATGGGCCACACCCTGCAGTCACTGAAAGGGACTGGGCGTGTCCTTTCCACTGGGAAAAGCTCGCTCCTTCCTGACTGCCATGGGGCCCGGGCCGGGACATCGGCCTGAAAAACAGAGCCATTCACTCCAAGTTACAATCCCAACACCAGCGCCACGGCAGCCACTCTGCATAGTCCTCCGGCCTCAGCGAGTCACACACGGCCCCCGCGCCCGGAGCCCAGGAAGCTGAGGACCACCTAGTGCTCCCTCCGTAGACACATTGCCAACTAACTGCTTGCTAAGAAGCTTCTGTGCAGTGACTGCGTGCAGTGACGGGTGGTCACTGGACTTGTGTGCTGACCACTTCGCAAGGTGTATGAACGTCTGACCACATGCTGTGCCCCTGAGAGACCGACGTGATATTGTACGTCAACTGTCGTGAAAAATGAATTTTAAAATACTCTCCTATTTAATGCAGACGTTTTAATGAGTCGGGCATGTGCGCACACTTGGATGCCATCAGATAATCAAGACCGTAAACTTGGCATCGCCTTCAAAAAAAGATTCTGCAAGTCAGGTTTTGTTTTTGTTTTTGAAACCTACTCTCCATCGACACACAGGTGCCTTCAAGGACCTAAGTCTGTCTCCAGTCTCTGAGTGGAGACCAGGTGGCTCAGCAGACGCCCTTCGCCGGGAGCGAGCCCTCGCAGCACCCTTGCGGAGGTGACACGCTGATGTGTCAGAATGTGGCGTTGGCTAAAAATGCTTCGTTCTCTGGAGTGGGCTCAGCTAATGATATTCAAAGGTGGAACACTGTGCTCTCTCCTCTTAGATACAGTACACGCGGCGATTTGAGAAAACTTACGAAGATGTGTTCATACCTCCACGGGCGTTCGGGCTTTGACATGAGCCTCCTACAGAGGAGCCGGAGCAGGGGAGAGAGGCCTGAGGAGAGGCTCACCCCCAGGGCAAGTGGCCACTCGTGGGAGGTCCGGCACCGCCCGTGGCCCTGCGTGCCCGGTAACCATGAGAACCGGGGGCGGGGGGAGGTCCGGAGGAGGTCCTCCCTGGGTGGCCGGCGACCACGAAGGCTGACCTCACGCACATTGGGAAAGCAATAAGGCAGCCTAGAGTTTCTGCTGCTCTCTCTTGTCTTTGTAAGGATAACTGACATGTTGTTATCCCAGGGTTAATGAAAAAAGTGTAAGTATAGACATCATAAGATCTTTTCTGATCTAGAGAATTCTACATTATGCCAAAGATCACACACACACAGATATACACACCTGCACACACATGCCTTCATACACACAGCACACACACAAACGCACACACACCTGTACAGACACACAACCACATGCACGTGGACACATGCATATATGTGCATGTGCACACATATGGCACATAATACATACCCACACAGATAAACACACACACTTGCAGACATGTGCGCACTCATGGCACATGGCACAGAGCACATGATACATGGCCACACAGATGTCATATGCACACCCACGCCTGCAGACACAGTGAACACACATGACACACGACACACAGCACACCATACATGCCTGCACACACACACACGGACAGACATGTTTGCACACAAGCACAAGCATGCATTAATGGCATACACATGCACACACAGAGCACATGCCTGTGCAGAATACACATACGCACACACACACACACTCAGGGAAACGCATCTCAGGGGGTGGAGGGATTCCACGGGCTGAGCCGGGAGCTCGTGCTGAGAACTTAACTAATCATCACCCTCTTGGGGCCTCTGCATGTCGCTCATTTGCCTTCTCTTGAAAAGGGGCCCAGGGTCTCCATCTCACAGAGCACAGGGCCCTAACAGACGACGTGGGTGAAGGCTGTGCCCACCAGGAGGGCAGCGCCTGAACAAGAGGGTGAGGAGGAGGAGGAGGAGAGTGGTGAGAGGAAGAAGGCAAGTGGGCACCTGGTCCTTTTAAAGAGCAGCCGTTGAACCAAAGAGTCACATCTGCTCATGAACTACTCTGCTAGTTAGCATTAATGTTGGGATGTTTACTCATCTCGGGGCCCCCATTGTTCTGATGAACTCATGTGCCATGAGCCAGGGATACGACGGCAGCCAACACTCCCGTTCCGAAGTATCCCAAAGGCCTCTGAAGCCGCGGGCTGCCGGACCAGCTTCGTGCACGAGGCTGCTCGCGCCCGGGGGGCGGGGGAGGGCTCTGCCCAGCACCCCTCCACCATCGCAGGGGCCGAGGGGCGAGGAGGGAGATCACGGAAAAGGCCCGATGCAAAGCGGCAGGCTTCGTTTTCCGGCATTTCAGTTCTAGCTCTTTCTTGATGGCTCAAACGTGGATTTCTATCACCTACCTTTCGCAGCCCTGACAGGGTTATTTAAAGAGTATGGGAAGTAGAGACTAGTGTTCAGTTGGTGGGAGTGAGATAATATAAAATAAATGCAGATACCACACTACTTCTTTTACAAACAGCTTTGAAAAATGTTACATTCTGGAACAACACCGTGTTATGGACTGGTTTACATCCTCTCTCATTCTCAAGGTGGTTTCCGGCAGAAAACAAACAGGGGTGGGAAGGGCCAGCCAGGAGCCCCTCACCGCAGCCGCAAACACCAGCTGCTGTCTGAATGTTACTTCGCTTTAGAGCCCACCGTTTTTGTCTTGAAGAAAGACAAAGAGACGAAAAGCAGCTCGGATTCAGATGGAAGGGGTCACTTTTCAAGGCGTGCAATTTTCCTAACAGTCTCGGGGGAACTGCTCCTGTCAGGTCTAAAAAAGTTTTTTTAACTTTCTGATGATGATAAAATGCTCAGAAATTTCACTGACATATTGTATATTTAACCTATGCTATCTAGGTATAGTAATCAACTTTATTTTATCTGGTCACATTAACAATAACAAATAGCTCTCTTATACATACTTTTGAAAATATTTGGGGTGATTGGTGATCTCAGCGGCAGTAACAATGTCTGCCTCTTCTGGCCTGTATGAGTGTGTGTGTGAGTTGGTGTGAGTTTGTGTGAGTGTGTGCAGGCATGTGTAAGAGTGTGTGTGACTCTGAGTGTGTGAGTGAGCATGCATGTATTTGTGTGAGCATGTGAATGTGAGTCATGTAGTTGTGAGTGGTACTTTGTTTTAGTGTGTGTGTCTGTGATTGTCAGCCTGTGGGTGTGCGAGTGTGCATGCGTGTATGTGCATGAGAGAGCATGGGAGTGTGCTTGTGAGTGTGTGTGAGTGTGCATGAGACTGTGAGTGTGTGCTTGTGAGAGTACGTTTCAGTATGAGTGCAGTGTGAGAATGTGTGTGAGTGGGTGGGTTGTGTGCCTGAAAGTGTACATGTATGTGTGTGAGTTTGCATCTGTGTGAATGGGAGGATGTGTGGGTGAAAGCGTGAGCATGTGAGAATGTGGGTGAGTGTGCGTGAGTGGGTTAATGTGTATGTGTGTGCAGCGTGTTCTCAAGGATCAGTGGGCACAATTCTCTACACTCTCACCACCTGCTCTGCGTCTGTGGAAACCTCAGGACCTCAGCCCGAGGAGCTTGTGCCAAAGCGCCCGGGAGCTCCTCGGGGTCGCCTGCTGGTGCACGCACGCCGTGTCTGGGGGGCAGGGGAGGCGTGGCCGTTCCTGAGCAGGCATGTATCCCGGGGGAAGGTGCGTGTGGGACCTCTGCACACACACTGAGCACATCACTGGGACCTTAATGCAGCGAGTAGAAGTGTCCTTGGGAACGCCACGCCGTTCCCAGCGTCCCTTATCCCAGTTCAGGTGTTGGAGCGTCTAAGTTCTGAAGGCTCTGAGAGTGTGGGGTCGGCTGAGCCATGTCCACCTCACCGCCCGTCACAGAACTAAGACACCAATGGGCGGTGCCAGCACACGGCAGGGACACGAGGAAATGTGAATGAAGAGTCACCATTGAATCCTGTAAATACTTCCAACAAGGACAGAGATGGAGTGAGTTTAGTGTTAACACTGTCTTTAGGTGAGTGTGTCAGGGTGTTCAACATTTTATCTCGTCCAAGAGGAGGTGTAGAAACCAGAACACGTATATGCAATGCTATCCTATGGTATCATGTCAACAACACAGATAGTCTGGCAAATTTTTGTGGTTTTAAACTTTATATCTACAGGATATTTAACAGCTATTTTTGGCAGGGGAGAGTGACAGGTGAAAGAATCATCCGTCTAGGCCTGTCCCCCTGGGGGCTGGCTGTGCCCTATTGGGCTCGTGGTTCTGCATTCAGGAGCCTTCCCCTCGCTCACGGGTCTAGGGCATCCACCTGGGAGACGCCGCTGCCTGTGCTCAGCAGGAGCCCAGCGCGGGCAGATGCTCAGGGAACCCGCCCGCTGCAGGATGGGCCAGGTGACTCTTTACAGGCCGCCTCCCAGGGCCCGGCGCTGGGCACGGTGCTATGCTGGACGTCAGGAGGGGTGGGGTCTGGTCCTCAGCCCAGAGAAGCCCGTCTGGTTCCAGACATAAATAGCTAAGGCTTGGACACTGCCATCGACGTAGCACACTATGATCATCTTGCTAACATGCCTTTTCCCTCTCTTTCGGCATCAATAGCAGAGGCCCCTGCAGCCTCCAAGGCCCATTTGCCTGCGTGGCAGAGCAGACCCGGGGGGTCCCCAGAAGGAGCGGGATGCATCTGGGGGCTCGGGCTGTGTTTGCTCCAACCCGGAGGTGACTGTGCATCAGGAGGCCACACCCACTCAGCGGGGCTGAAAGACACCCCAGACCAGAAAGCAGGCAGGACCCAGGGGAAGGGGTGCAGGAAGGAGGAGGCAGGACCCTGGGGCAGGGGTGCAGGAGCACTTATGATTAGGAGAACACGCCTATGCCTGGATTTTACAAGTGCCACCTACCCCCTCCTAGACCTCCAATTGCCTGTTGGAAGGATGCGATGCCTTGCACAGCTGCGTGCACCTGTTATAATGCTGGCCGGGAGAGAAGAACAGAGTGATGTGGGGAAAAGGGGAAACTCTTCATTGATAAGGAAATGCCTGCCGTGTCCTGAACCCGTATTAGGACCGGGGTCTGCGAATGCCATCGCGGACCCTTCGGGGCCGACGCACAGCCCCAGTTCAATGCTCTTACCTCCATCCATGAGGTTGGCCCAGTAGATGACCCTGAAGCCCTGGAGGATTCCGTTCAGCGCCTCCTTGGAGAGGGTGGACCACGATATGGATATGCTTTCTGGTGACGTGGCTATGGCTTGGACATTTTCAGGGGGGTAACTGGGCACTGAAACCAAACAGGTAGAGTCTGTAATAACGGTGGGTGGTTTGACCGGGAGAACAACCCTGGTCAAAAAGCACCATTAGTTTCACGTTTCAATGTGTGAGCACGGGGAAATACGGCACTCCACCCCCTGGATTAAGGGAAAACAAGTACCGTTCCCTTCCCGAGTACCCTTCCACCACAGATATCTTGGTGACTCAGTAGCACGTCATGCGTTTTTGCCCGTGTCCTAATAGACTTCCTTAGTCCCTGTCTCCAGACAAACTCCTTCCCTGGTAAGGAGCCCGTCCCAGGCTTGAGGTGTGGAGGACACTTCTGGTCTCACTGCATGAGGGAAGCCCAGTGCTTGCCTGGGTTACGTTGCCATAACTCTTGTAAGTTGCTGCTCTAAGTTGCATTTACTTTGTGCAACGCCTTCCCCCCACTTAGTAATATCTGGCAGGTAAACTGGAAGACTAGCTAGCGAAAAGTGCTAAAAAGCAGGCATGTAACCATAGCTTACTCACGGCCCCTAACCCCCAGCCCCCAGCCCCAGCCCCTTTCAGTGCTGAAACATGCTGTCAGGGGAAAGAGAGGAAATGGACTCAGATACAGGTTAGGAGAATGGTTGAAGTATTTTTCGCATGGAGCTTATGCCAACCTTAAACGCTGCACCCAGGTGAGGGGATAGACCGAGTGAACCACGTGAAAAATGAGCATCGAAGAGTAAACCAAAGGGCATGTGGAATCACCACGGCGAGATTGTGAAGGCAGAAACGAAACCCCGGTCTTCAAGTTGCTGGTCACCTCAGAGCTCTCCTTCTGTAAAAACTTTCAAAACTCCTAGATGTAAGCCACCGTATGCTTCCTCAAACCTATGATCAAGTGGGCAATTGCCCAAGAGATATATTGCAGTGCAAGCTGTTTGCCCTAATGTCTACTACTACTTAGTGATGAAGCTAACCCCGCGTCCTGTCTCTGCACCTGAAACACTGCGCCTTTGGGCCCCAGGATTCTCTCTGTCCTCTCAAGCGCTACCATCAACCTGAGCTTCTGGGTTATCTTCACTGCGTTGTGTTAAAAGGGATACTTAATTCTTATGGGCACTAGGTGGCGCTCCAGCACCGTGAGATGTGCTCCTGTAAGTCCACTCAGGCCTGTTCTCTGGTTTCAGATGCTTGAAAATAGAAAGCCATCATAAAAATAAATAAATAAATAAATAAATAAGAGAGAGAGAGATAGAGGGGAAGGAAGGAAGGAAAGAAAGAAAGAAAGAAAGAAAGAAAGAAAGAAAGAAAGAAAAGAAAGAAAGAAAGAAAGAAAGAAAGAAAAGAAAAGAAAAGAAAGAAAGAAGAAAAACTCCTTAACAATGATTTGGAAGAAATTTTTAGAAAATCAGATTTCCATGCTCTGGTCAGACCTCCGCAGTACGGGAGAGAGAGAGCACATTGTTTCACTAGGGAAAAGCCCAATCCGTGTGTTGAGATGAGTGAGAAAGATGCTGGAAAGGGGAGCCAATGGATGCCGCCCACTCGTGAGTAAGGGCAAGCTTCCCCACGGGAGACCCTGTCCCTGCGGGCCGCCCCAGCGACCTGCCTCTGGCACTGCAGAGCCAGCGGGGGGCCAGGCTGGGTGTGGGGACCCAGCGCCCCTCAGGAAAGCAAGCCTCGGGCCTCGGTCGGCGGGGGGTGGGGGGGTGGGGGGGGAACCTACCGTCCTCGAGGGTGGTGGTGATGATTTCCTGAGAAGAAGGCCCCGTGCCGGCCCGGTTGCACGCCTGCACCACCAGGCCGTACTGGGTGAACTTGTTGAGGTTGTCCAGCGTGTAAATCTCACTGTCCCCGGTGGTGTCAATGCTGATGATGTTGAACTGGAAGTTGCCCCCCGTGCTGTACTCGCGGTAGCCTATTTGGTAGCCTCGGATAATCCCGTTTTGCAGATGCTTCTTGGGAGCCTAAACAGGAGAGGAAAGGACACGCTCAAGAATGCTCGATGGGAGGGACACCAGCACCCGCGCGTTTGTTAGGGGACCAAAAATAAGCCCCGATAACCACGGGAAGAAAAACGGTGGCGTGAGGGCAAGGGCATTTGCGGAAGCCCCCGCGTGGGGAGCGCGTGCTCTGGGCCGGCGCCCTTCTGCAGTTCCCTGGATGGAGGCAGCAGCCCTCACCGCAGCCCTGTGACTCAGTGCCGCTCCGGCCCCCACGTGACACGGCGGGTCCCACAAGCTGGAGGGTCAGAGGGGCTCTGGCGCCGGAGCCTGTGGTCCCTGCCGCCCCTGTCACGTGGCCAGGGCTGACCGTCCCGGTTGGTGGGGAGGCGATGTGAGAGGTGGGCTGTGTTTGTGGGGTCCCAGCGTCCACCGGCCATCCATCTCCCAGTCACAGGCACCGCCCACTTAGCTGGCCTTTCCGCCAGGTGGCTCCCAGCACCGAGGGACAGAACTGGTTACAAAAAACTGGTCGCTGCCCGCTGGGAGTACACACTCGGGGGGAGCAGGCCAGAAGAAAAGGGCTTCTGGGAAGAAAAGCGCTTCTGGGAGGGGAGGCCCCTCCTGTTGGGAAGGCCGCACTCTCGGGAAGGCCTCGGTCTCTCGGGAATGCTCTGGAATGACTTTCTAGTGGTTTACACTGGGGGGGAGGCTAGGGTTTGCTTTTTTTCTAACGACAAAGGATCCGCTCCGTGGACGACAGAACAAAGTTGGCTGACTTGTTGGCCTTTTACGAGAAGCCAGACTCTTTCAAATTTGCTGTGAGAACCCCACCAAAGCGACCTTGTAAACTAATGAAGGTTTTGTGGACTTTAGGCCGTCAACAGCCATGTGCACGTGTACGTATTTGTGTCCTGTCTGCGTGTGCTTATGTGTGAGTGCGCATGCATGTGAGTGAAGGCACGTGTGTCTGTGTGCACGTATTGCAGTGCAAACCGTGGATTTAGATCTCTCAGGGCTCTGAAATGCCTTCTCTGCCCAGAAGGTGCTTCACAGGCCCGTTGGAGAGAGGAAGTAAACACTCGGGGAGCCCTAGAAAAATCTGAAGTGTCCTGATCTGTGCTGCCGGCCGGTGAGGGCCGGTGAGGGCCGGTGAGGGCCAGCAGGCTCCCCAGAGTGGTGGGAGGAGAGTGGTCAGAAGCAGTCGGGAGAGGCAGACCCCAGGTGGGCCTGGGAGGGCGGCCAGAGCTCTGGAAGAGGAGGGCGGGTGAGTGGGTGGGCCTGCAGAAAGGGGTGGGGCTAGAGGGAGGGGCGGGCACCTAAGACAAAGCAGCTGATAGGCAGGCAGGGGAGCTGCGTGGTAGGGCTGGTCTCTACCACCAGCAAAACGTGAACGAGGGGGTCCACTGGGAGAAGGCGGGAGGAGGCCGTGAGCGGACAGCAGCGTTAATGAACTCGGCAAACATCTTTGGATTTGCCTACTGTGTGCACCTCCCCGAGGGATGAGGCGTCTCCGGCCGTCTTCAGGGGTGCGTCTGAGCCACACCAGAGCAGTACATGCACACTTCTCTTTAAAGGAAGCTGCCTCATTTACGGTTTTCCTGGATTCCTGTTGCTTTTCTCCGCCGGTCTGATTTGCCGCCTGAACCCGGCGCTCACTGAGGTCAATGGAACAGTCACGTGAGCCGTGATGCAAGTGGGCGCAGTGGGGCCCGGGCGCGCAGAACTCGTCCCTCGGTTACTGTGAGTGCATGCCCGCGCCGTCCTGCGCGCACTGGACCGACTAGAGCTTTTCACTCGGACTTGAAATCGGACAGAGACATGTATTAGACTTGGAGAATTTGATGACCTGGAATTTGACCTAAACCACTGAATCGCATTTGTGTCGTTTAATGAATGCAATCCATTTTCCTTCAAAGGCTCTATTTTGAAAAATTTAGGCTTGCCCCCATTACGTGTTCTAATTTTTCAGCCAGCTCTCCATGAGCCTTTAGGCCCTAGGACACCAAGAGAAGGCCCCGGTATGGGGGTGGTGGTGAGGGGGAGGGGACAGGAGGAGTCAGGCGGGGGACCAAGCACGTGGAGGAAGGGCAACGCCCACAGGGAAGTGTGTGCACATAGCAGCCAGCCTAGCAAAACCTGGCACGAGCAGAGGGGTTTGCTTTGACATTTAGCTTCTTGGGTTCGCAGGGATTAATCTTGCCTGTGCTGTGTTTGCACAGGTGGGTGGGAACTCTCCTCCCCACCCAGTCCACGGGTAAAATAGAAAGCACTCTAAGTAGCTTAGCTATGATAGACAACACAGGTGGTTTTGTTCTGTTTGGTTTCCACGTTTTGTTAAAAATACATAAAACACTCTTTACATTTTCCTCAGAACTAAATTTTCATTCTGCTAGTTTGGACTAGTTTTGGACATAAAGGTTATTTTTGCTTGCTAGATTCTTCTGAGCTAATAGTTTGGACCATGTCATCCATTTCTTTTTGTTTGTTTTTTTTCTTCCTAAGAGACGAGAATTCCAGAGAGACTATCCACGTGTCCAGCAAACTGGGGGGTAACGTGTCTTCAGTAAGGATATTTTGAGACAGACCTACAGGTTTATAGCAGAGATCACCTGGTAACCAGCCCTCTTAATGCACGTTAAAGGGAGACTTTGGAAAGTGAGTGAGTGGAGACACATGAACCTGAACCCTTCACTCTACAGCCAAGAACCCAACGATCTGAGTCCCCTTCCCCTCCGGAGCAGGGCGTCTTCCCACGCGGCTGGGACACCCGAGGACAGTTTCACCTTCTCCCAGACCCTCTGAAAGCACCGCTGTTCCAACAGCAGGCCTTGCCTGCTCACTGCCGTGTTTCTCGTGCAAGACCTCGCTGCCTTTCCACGCTGAATTTTCCTCTTCCTTTCGTGTGCCTTTGGGTCCAGCGGTGACCCCGACCTCTGTCTGTTCCTGGTGTCTGTCACACGCAGCCCCCCTCCCCGTCCCCTTTGCAGCCTGGCATTTTTTTCCTCCCCTCGTCTTTCTAAACAGCAGCTTTCATCCTTCTCCGTGCCCTTTCGCCAGCCTCCGAATCCCTCCCCACCCCCACTTCCTTTGAGAAAAGGTCTCTTTTGATCTCCATGACAACAGTAGCACCTGTGTTTTCTGTGTCCATCCAAATCAGCCTGCCAGCCGCCCGTGGCAGAGCCCTCGCTCTGCAGAGACACGGTGAAAGCAGGAGTGTGCAAACACGCACAGCCCCCGTCGTGGATGGGAGTGATTGGAACAGGCATCTCTCCTCCGGAAAACCGCCAGCCGGGGCCGTGTTTCCTGATGCTCCCCGCTCCCCTCCCCCTTCCCGCTGCAGGTGGATGGACTTTGCTGGAAGCCGAGACGCATCGGCCCACCGAGAGCTACAAGCCTGCACTGCAGAATTTGGCATCCCAAGAACACAGGGTGTCACTCCCGCATGTTGAGTAATTCGGTTGAAAAATGAATTGCAAATTCCTTGTAGATGCCTTCAAGTTCACGTAAAACGTAACCTGTCTCATTTCCCTTTGGTTACGGTGGTGGGGGCCTGCCTCTGTATCTTTGTGTACTTCCTCTGGCCTCGTCTTTCCCACTCCTCAATGTCGACAGCCAGAACGGAGCCTGCTCTGCACGAGGTCCCACGTAGAGGGGAGTCCCGCGGGGCTCTGTGACTAAAGCAGAAGACAGCCCTTGTGGAGCTGAGGGTTGGTGCAGTGTATTCGGAAAGGGATACGGGAGAGGTGCCCTCTTCAAACAGGGCAGAGGAATCCTGGAGAAAGGGGCACATTCTCTGAGCCTGAAAGGAAGACCCACCATCCCTGAGGACAGGGCGACAAAAGCAATCAGCACATGTGACCGTGTCCTAGACGCAGAGAGGGTCCAGAGATGGGGAGCAGAGCTGGCAGGGAGGGACTTGGGTGCCTGCAGGAGGGCGAGGTGGGGTGGCAGGAATGTAGGGGAATCTCAAGAACCGCTGGGATCCCACGCTGACCTTCGGAAACCTGGAGGGACCCTGGGGCAGGGAGCTGGTGACTTGTGTTTTAAGAACCTCCATTGTCATCGGAGAGCCATTAACAGGTTTCAAATTGGCCTCAGTTGGGACGCAGGATTTAGTTAAAAAGCAATGACTCTGCATTCCCTGAGTTTTCAGGTCACCCATAACCTAATTTCCTGGTCTCCCTCTGCAGAGCCAAAGAGAATGAATGCGAACAGAACTGGAGCGCTTCCCAGTCTGGCCAAGGGACTCTGCAGCACACGGGGGGTGAGGGGGGTGACAGGTGCCTGGCTGGACCGAGCAGGGCTGCTGCCCACTGAGGACCCACACAGCAGCCTCGCTGGGGGGCACAGGGCATGGCTTTTGAGGGAGCGATGTCAGAGAGGAGAAGTCTCACATCGTTGCCTCAAGACCTGTTTTCATTTCTGTCTCTTCTTCTTTTTTTTTTAAGATTTTATTTATTTATTTTTAGAGAGGGAAGGGAGGGAGAAAGAGAGAGAGAGAAATATCAATGTGTGGTTGCTGGGGGTCATGGCCTGCAACCCAGGCATGTACCCTGACTGGGAATCGAACTTGCGACACTTTGGTTCACAGCCTGAGCTCAATCCACTGAGCTACGCCAGCCAGGGCCATTTCTGTCTCTTCTTAGAATTGCATCCCAATAAAGGCAGTGTTTGTTACCATCAGTCTTATACGGGGTATGCATGGCCACGTGGCCCCCTTCCCCAGCACTGCTGTCCTCTGAGGGCTGGAAAGGAAGGAGGGGGGGCACATGAAATGAAAGGGGGACACATGATCTGACCATGAGATGTGCTAGCACAACAGAGCTACTTAGTTCAGGTTTGAGGAATAACGATGAATGACCGAAGGTCTGAAGCACACACTATCTCGAGAGGCCAAGAACTTGGACTTGTGGCCAATAGCCACTAAATTCTGGTCAGACTTGGCAGCTGAGGAGGAGGTGGCAGCCAAGGGTGCATGTGGGCTTGGAACATAAATGTAGAATTTTCAAAATAGGTTCTTAGAATGTTATGGGACAAAATTGAGGTTCACCACCGAAAAACAGGACTCCATTTATTCCATTTCTATACTAGGGGGTGGCTCCCAATCCATTCCTTCCTTCCTTCATTCACTCATTCATGCACAAATTCATCCACAAACATTCACGAGCATTTGTTGAATAGCTATGCTTGCTGGGTCCCTCCTTTCGGTGAATGTTGCCGTCCTTTGCACATCACACTGTTGAGCAGCCACAGACGGCATTTCTCCCCAGCCATAGAGGCTCATCCAGGGAGTGGCACCTGCTGATGACCTCGCAGAGGAGTGAGGGCACATTTGCAGACCAGGCTTTGCTTTGTACTAGGCAGCTCTGAGAGCTGCACTCCGGGACTAGGCCCCACCGAACCGCAGGCCCTCAGATGCTCCGACTCCTTCTGCAGGTTCTGTTGCCAACTCGGGTCGCTGGGGAGAAGGGGGTGGCAGCTGCAGCTTAGAGAAGCTAGAAAGAACTTCTGAGCCCGCTAGGAGTGTCCCAGAGCCTGGGAGGGAAGTGAGTCAGAGAGACGGAGAAGGCAGAGGGCAGGTGCCCTGGGCTCAGACCAGGGAAGGTGGGCTGGGCCAGTCTGCAGGAGAAGTTTCTTAGGGCCAAGGAAAGGTGTAGCAAGGGCCCAGCCAGGAGAGAATCCACCAGGAGACTGAGGTCTGGGGAAACTGGCCCGGCCTGCATGCCTAACTAAGCCTGTAGGCACTGGAGCTTTCGGAGGGGTTTCAGTTTAGATGCCAAGAGGGAGTGCGTACTAGTCTGGGAGTGTAAGGGCAGGGCCCCAACTAGTTAGTGGTGGCTGAGTGGTCACAGGGCTCGCAGGGCTCGGCCTGTTCCCTGCAGAGTGGGGGTGGTGGTGACCGACCTGGAGTGGCTCCCTGTAGGTAAAAGGAGCCCTTGGGGGTGGTGGCCTGGCCAAGGAGGGTGGGGCTAACTCAGCAAGGAGGGTGGAGCTAACTCAGCAAAAGGCCACTGAGATGAAGGGAAGGGGACTGTTGACCCAGATCTACTGAGCTCACGCGAGAGGCAGGGTTTTCAAAGGCGGGGGTGGGGGTGGGGGGGAAGGCACTTTGTAAAGGAATAGCGTGCCTCAGCCTGGTCCCAGATTAGTCTTTGTCACTTCCCCTAAGCAGGGTCTGCCCGGAAGGACCGGAGAAGACATGAGGCTCAGAGGGACCCCTGAACGGAGGGGCAGCGTCGACGTCACACCTGGAGAGAGCTCCTCGGTGCCTTCCACGTCTGCCCGGTAGACAGGAAGCTACTGGCGACGTAGTCCAATCCCATGTGGCCGCTCCCCGGCATCATCTCCCTGGTTCGGCGAGGCCGGGTTGACAGATCGTGGGCCCAGAGCCAAGTCTGTTTGGCCCCGTGTTTTAGTGTGGCGCTTGGCTAAGAATGTCTGTAATGTTTAGATTTTCAAACGGTTGCAAAAAAGCAAAAGAGAACAAATATTCTGTGGTGTGTGAACGTCAGACAGGCTTCGGATGTGGGTGTGCCCAAGTGTGGTCCCAATGGGGCCGGGCCACACCCCTCGCCTGTGCACGGGTGCTGCTCCTGTACGAGAATGGCCCAGCTGATTAGTCAGCACACAGACCTGTGACCCACAGAGCTGAAGCTACTCTCTGGCCCTTGGCAGAAACTGTACGCCAGCCCCTTCGGACAGGGTGTTACGGAGCAAAGACACATGCAGAGCACAGTTCAGTGGGCAGGCAGAGGTTGGAGCGTCCAAGAGAGGCCGGGGTTTGGGGCTGAGAGTTTGACAGAGACGGGTCCCCTCTTCCCTGGGAGGGCAACGTTCTGACTTGGGCTCTATCCGAAGAAGAAGGAAGGCTTTTATCATCAGTGGAATTTTGGCCATGGACTCCATATCTGTCGTTTACACCTTAGCGATGATTTAAGCATCGGATGGCATCGCTCCTGTGGCGCTATTTACCTTTGTCTCTTGGCTGTGCTTGGGTAATAAAAGGCATTGGCCGCCTCGACGTGCATGAATGGGAAGTGGGAGAGAAGAACATTGAAAGAGTGTCGAACACACTGCTCTGCCCATCGGGAACATGCTAGAAGCATTTGGACGAGGGAGCATTAGAAAGCGGGGTGGGGCACCCCTGACCTGTGCCCACATACGGATGGAGCTACAGAGTGTGGACAGACCCCTGGGGGGTGACATACGTGTTCCCCAAATCACACTTTCCTTCCTGGGGAATTCTTATTTCTAAAGGTCACTAAGAATATGCCTCCTGAATTCTTCCGTTATCTGCATACAAACAGGACTTATTTCCAACTTCCGATCATGACTGGCAGGGAAGACGAGAATGATGGCATACTTTCAAAAGGCAGCATTGTTTTATTTCCTATGTTTCTGTGATGACTGAAGGCACAAGGAACTTTTATTTTCAGCCTCAGCTTAAAATGTTCAGAAGAATATCCTAGTGGGAGGGCCCCATCGCAGGCACTGAAAAAATGTAAAATCAGCTTTCAAAGTGTTTCATACAAAGGGAAGTTCGGCCTTTAAAAAAAACTATAGGTTTCCTGGAAACAGAGTTGATTACATCTTAGAGCAGGAGGTTACATGCGTTTGCATCAGTGACGTAAACCCGAGAGCACAGATTGTGTGTTTCCTGTTCTGTCCCACGTTAACTGTCCGCACAGCATGCGGAAGCTGGCGCGGGAAGCCCCCTAGGGCAGCGGGCTCACGCCGTGCTGGCTGGCGTTGCTCCTGCAACAGACCCAGAAGAACTTGGTCCAGCCGGTTTGAAATGATGAGAGCAACAGCAGATTGTGTGCCTTGCCTTAGGAGGAATGTGCGCGACAGAGCAGATGTCGTTGGAGGTCTGCGGAATTCTTGGTTAGACATAGATTTTCCTTGATTTTCTTTGTGTTTTTTTTTTTTCACTCTAAACCTGTGCTGTAAGTATTCCCTTATCTACCTCATTTGATTTCTCTGATCTAATGAGAAAAGTCATCAGTGAGTTGGCTTCATGACAGCTAAGCAAGTGAGGCACGTTATTAAATAGCGTGCGTTCGTGCATTCACTCACTGTGTGGATACCGTTCAATGTAGTTACCATCACGCGCAGTTTAACGGTGGAGACTTGTTCTGTGAAACGTTGTTAGGTGATGTCGTTGTTGTGTGAACATCGCAGGACGCACTAACACACACCTGGACAGCACACCCCACTACGCACGCAGGCCGTGTGGCTAGACACCTCCGTGTGTGTGGTTCGTCGTTGACCGAAGCGTCATTCCGCCTTTCTTCGATCTGATCTTCGGATTTGTTCTCCGTGGAGAGTGAGGTCGGTATTTTACGAGAACAGTAAAACTGTACCACAAGGCAGTCTTTTGACGGTGTTTTCTTTTTCACTTACTACCTATCCATCTGCTGTTCGATTATTTAAAATTAAAACTGTATTTATGGGCCAGGCAAGCTTCACACTACTGGCATTTACTGGGGCATCGTTGTTTCCAGAAAGCCCGTGCGGCCCAGAGCTCAGGGGGCGAGCAGCGGGGTGGGGGTCAGAACCTGGGATCCGAGGGACCGACCGACGTGCCCTGAACTGATCTCACGTCCTTCGCCCTCGTGGGTGTCAAGTCTGCGCTACGAGTCGAGTGGAAACAGAATCTGCCTTTCAGATGCGCTGCTATTTGTCGTCTCTGATGTACTGGGAAGGACACCCAGATTGAAACTAGTGAAAAGATTCAAGTTTCAGCAATTACAAGTAGAGGAATCTGCTCAAGGCCACTTTCAGTAGATGGAGAGATCAGACTAATGTCTAATTTTCTTGAAGTCTGAGCCTAAGTCCTTCTCATACTGTGTGAAAGTATTCTTATATGCAATGTACTTGCCATAGATGCATTTAACTTATGCTAGTCCTACTTTATGCAAATGTAATGGCCTATTGTCAAGTTATCTTTTTATAGATACTCTTCATTTTCACTGTAAATATTACATAGTCATATATACGTGATACTGTTTTCATAGCTACAATTACGTGTAGTGTACTTAATAGATGATTAAGACATTTTAATATTATCCTGACCATAAGCAATTTTTACGCTCCTACCCTAACTGTGGAAGTTCATGCTCTTGTGAAATGGGGTGTTGACGCACTAATTCGGGAAAGACCTGTGGCTGGTCGTCACCAACAGTCCTGAGTGGTCTTTTAATTGTAGCCCCATAGTTCCTACTCACCACTCACATTTGCATTTCTGATAATATGTTCCCTAAGCAGAGGGGAAAAGTACCATCCTTGCTCCCTAACTCATTGTAACCGAGTAGTTTGTAACCTCTCTCCTACCCGACCGTCCAGAACAGTATGATGACAAGAGCCTGCCCTACGACATCTTACACAGTGCCAGGCTCACCCAGGCTCCAAGTAGAGCTTTCAGAAGAAGCCACCGGAAAGGACTGCCAACTGATGAATGCAGATGGCCTTGGTCCTGGTCTTTAGTCCAAGTTCAATTTATGCCCTGTCAGGGTTGATTAGCTGGAGAGGGAGAGCCGTTCTACTGGAACTGAACGGAGATATGCTTCCCTGGCTGGGTCCCAGCCAACATCTCTTCCTAGCACACGCGGGTGTCAGACCTGGAGCCCACACGCTTGGCAGCTGAGCTGCTTCCGCAAAGGTGGGCGGCGTCCTGGCCACACTGAATCGGGGAACCAAGGGAACCGCCTGCTGAGGCTGGGAGGCCGGCTGGGGCCCTTGCACAGCAGGCCCTTGGCTCTGCTCTGGGACGGACAGCTGGGGGCCCTGGAGAAGGCCAATCGCACGGCTGACCCAGGAAGGCTAATTGAACGGGCAGATGGAGAGAGATGCGGAATCGAGTCCAAATGAGGCAAATAAGCAAGGAATGGTTTTTTTCAAGGTCTCTGCATATTTTACATATGCACAGAAAAGTAAGATGCAAATAGAGTCAGGTATGACTTTCCAGGGAGTCCAGAGGCTTGTAGAGAAAAAGCTGGCCTTCTGGATGTGAATAATCCGGCATGAAGGTGAACACCGGGAGAGAGTCGTGTGTCTACCGAACAAAATCCACTGCGCTTCCACTGCGGATGCAGTGAACAAGCAAACCGTCCCCTGCACCTCACAGAGCACACGGGACGTCATCCGCACGGACTCAGCGGAGAATGATCCGACCCCACGTGCACGACCAGAAGATTTGGGAAGTTCGGTTTTCCATAGTCCCCTGCCAGAGGGGACAGAGATCTGACTTGTTAAGATAAGAAGGGTTGATAATTCCTTAAATCCTTGTGAGGTGTGTTGGTCATCAGGCTTTTTAATAGAGATGCCATAAATCCAACCCTGGAACTAACCGATGAGGTTCATAAAAGAAATGTGAACTTGCCTAACTTTTTATAGCCTGAGGACTAAAGCGAGCGTTAAAAACTTAGGCAAAATTAATCCAAGGCAGCCCTTGTGGCACATCTCAACTGATGCAGAAACAAAGGGCGTGGATGTGTTCCAGGTACCCCACGGTTAAAGTTGTAATTTGGAGAGAAAATGATAGCAGGTCCAAGTGTAAATTGTGCCTGTTTTCTCTACCTTTAACGGGGCCGGGGAACATTGACAACATGAGGTTGGAAGGACTGGGAAAAGGAATCGGTGCTTGTTGCATCTGACTACGCGCGTGCGCACACACATCTCAGCGTGTCAGTTGCTTAGAAGCCCACAGGGCAGAGTCAGACGGTCTGGGTGGGGGGTCCTCACTCCCATGCCCCTTAGATGTTAGGCGAGTCCTTCCAGCTTCAGGCCCCCCCCCCCCATCCCAAACAGGGTGCATCCGGTGTTCGGACCCAACGGCACAGTGCACGCGGGAGACGGGCGCAGTGCTCGGACCCAACGGCGCAGTGCACGCGGGAGACGGGCGCAGTGCTCGGCAGAGGGCAGAGGGCAGGCGCTCGGAAGGAGGCCTCTCCCGGGAGCCCCGGGACACACCGGCGCCAGAGGGCGCTCCTTTCCCGCCGTGAGTGCCACTTCTTGGAGGCAGAGGGATTTCAGTGTGGGAGCCAAGTGGAGCCCACCGTGTATCAGTCAGCATGGTGGGGGTCACTGGTTTGAAACGGCAGACTTGGCCCTGTCCCCGCCGTTGGAGCTCATTTATTTCCGAGGGACACCCTGGACTGTAAGGCTGCCTCAGGGAGTCGGCATCGTTGGGCATTGTGGAGGTGCGGTGTTCCAGTTACAAGTGTTCTGCAGGTGGCTGAGACTTAGTGACAGTCTGAACACTCGGTACTCATATGCTCTGGAGGTCATGGGTCCCTTCCGCACCGCTGCTTGTTCAGGATAAACTCTCGGCCGGAGGGCGGGCGTCAGGCGGAGGCGCAAGGAAGCGGTGAAGTTATCGTCCGGACTTTCATCCTCGGCCGGCAGTTTCACAATTGTTCCAGCACTGCAATATTTAAGCAGCTGAACGTTTCATAATTCGGGGACAGGCGGCGGCTCTAAAAAAATTCCTCATCTAAAACAAAACATTTGCATCCGTAGGAAAAATATCTCCGCAGTTTTCTGAAGGAGGAGCTTCCGAGGCCGTGCGGTCAGAACCCTCGTACTGCAGGCCTCAGAGAAGGGTGGCACTCCTGACGCGCATGGGAACTCACCCACTCATTCGTTCACTCACTCATTCACTCACTCGTGCAAATGCGCCAGCCACAGGGAACCGAAGGTGAACAGATACCATTCCCTGCCTCCAAGGAGCTCACAGAACAGCAGGGAGACGCAGCCACATGGACGGCAGAAGCCACGTGACGGAAATGGCCCTGAGCCATCACAAAGAGTGAAGGGCAAGACAGAGGGTCAAGCGACTAACTCCGCCTCATGCATGTGCACAGGGAGGGTCGCGCTGGACCGGAGTGTGGAGGAGGCGGGACCGGACAGGTGAGCGCAGGACGTTGTGGACAGTGCGCAGTGACGGAGGAGGAGGAGAGCAGATGCCCGCTGTGGGGACGGGTCTGGTCCCCTATAACTGAGGGAAGGGACAGAGTGACAAACGGGAGACAGGGTGCTGTCGCCTGATGCTGAGTGGCCTCGAGTGTCTTCTGGGTTTTGGGCTCTACTCAGGAGGCACGGGCCTGACTTGATCATTTCAAAATTGGAAACTTTCTTTTGTTGAAAGAACTAACTGAAATATTTAAGCCCTGGCTGGTGCAGCGCAGTGGATTGAGCGCGGGCTGTGAACCAAAGCATCGCAGGTTCGATTCCCAGCCAGGGCACATGCCTGGGTTGCAGGCCACGGCCCTCAGCAACCGCACATTGATGTTTCTCTCTCTCTCTCTCCCTTCCTTCCCTCTCTAAAAATAAATATAAATAAAGAAATCTTTTAAAAAAGAAACATTTAGAAAGGGACGGCCGTTCATTTTGTTCAGCAGAGGGTGCCACGTTATGGAAGCGCTGCTGGTACAGCGACGGTCACGCAAACCTGACATCTCCCTCCGCGTTACGGACGGGCACTGCCCTGACCGTGAGGAGGTTTAGCATGTAAGTGGCTACCTCCCCGCCCAAGCCCCGCAGCTCCTCTCCCTGAAATCGAGTGTCTCTCCGTCAAGCACATCTTTTACCGTGACCTTGAATGAGGGAGTTCCCACCTTAGCCGTTTCCCATACAGTCCCCGGTATTTCCATCCTGGCTGCTGGAGGTGAGGCTCCTTGCTTGTTGGGCTACTGCGATTTCTCCTTATTTTTCTCCTCCCTTCTTTCCCTTTCTTGCCACCTCCTTCCCCAAAATGTAAACCCGGAACGTGTACACATGCGGAACAGGCATACTTTCTGCAGCTCCGATGTTACATGTACTTTACGATGGGTAAGAGCACGCGGTTTGGTGGGATCAGTGACACACTTTCCTCACATAATCAGGCCAACAAATGGGCAGCCCTCACGTCATTTGGTGGTGAGATCAGCCACACACCCGTCTGCATGCCCACAGGCTGGGTGGCAGACACCACTGCGCTGACATCTGTCACCGCTCCGTGAACAGCATCTTAACCATCGGCTCATGATCCGACGGAAGCGAGGCTCCCTTTTAATAGCCCAGGCCATGTCCATCCTTTTGTCATTAAGAAATGTAACTGCAATTTACTGACTTTGCTGCTTTTTAAAAAAAATGGAGACAGAAAGGATGTAGAGCCTTTTAAAGCTTGGAAAGTTCCACGTTTCGTTTGTAAGAACTCTGTGGACAGACGCATCTCTCCAGCAGGACCCAGAAAGCGTCGGGGGCCAGAGCCATCACCGGTCTTTTTCGGGGCAGACACACGAGGGAATGAGGAGGGCACGTGGGTGAAGCTTCAGAGACTCATTCAAGCCGGAGTGAGTCAGCATTTCGTGTGTGGCACGGCGGCCGGGATGCGTGCGGGGTTGGGGCTTGCTGAGCGCCTTTTGTGACACAGTGTGTGATGCTCACAGCGGGCGGATGCGCTCACAAAGATGAACGGCAACCCCTTCCCCGGCCTCGGCCGTGCTGTCTGAGCGGCTGACCACCATGCCACGCTGCCTGCTGGAGCCGCAGCTCGCTGGCTCAAAGGGGCTGGCGGCAGGGTTGTGTGTTAACACCGAAGGGGGGCCCGCCCCTGCCATGAAAACCCTGCCTTCTACAGACACCGGTCACTCAGTGGGAGGGCTGGTGCTCCGAGGAAAAACCCAAGGACGGGTTTGGTTTTGAATGGTTGCAAGAGGCACGCGTCTGGAAGTCCTGGGGCGTCCCTCCGCCCCCATTCTCTGAGTGAGAACACGGGAAAAGGGGGAGGGACGAGGCCAGGTGAAAACGCACGCAGTGCAGGAAATCCAGAATTAGTGAGTCTAGCTTTGACCCGACAATATCACTCCGGGTATGACAGCGCTCGGCTCGACGTAGTTGTCTCTAAGAGCACACTCGGGGTGACAAGTTCCCAAGGCAGGTGTGCCCACCAGGTAAGGAACCCCAGGTAAGCTTCCTGGGGCAGCGATGCCCAACATGCTGGTCAGCGATGAGCTGGCACTGGAATGGGAATCAAGTGTCTTTATCGGGACAGTTTTGCTGTGATTAAAAAAAAAAAAACATCGACCAGACAAAACCGCACGCTGCCTGCTGTCATCTGCGGCCCAAGCTCTCCTCCTCTCCCCGCAACGGCTAGCAAGCCCTCAGCGGCCAGCCTGCATCTGCGGGCCACATTTGGGGACCGCTGCCCAGGATGCCACAGCCTCCACAGCACAGTGCCTGCTGAGGAAATGGGGGGGGCGTACTGGAGGACACAGCTGGTCGGTGGTTCAGGGAGGACTCCCCTCCTTCCTGCCAGCTCAGGGCACTCGCTGTGGCCCCAAGATCTGCCACTCGGGAAAAGCCATCCCCCGGGGGGAGGTCAGCGGTGCAGACACGCCCAGCCTTCCCACTGCTTGTCTGCAGACCGGCACTTCGAGCTCCCTCAGGATTCAAAGAATTAAAACAAGACGCAACTACTGCACTCTCTGCGGAGGTAGACTTTGCTGTAAAACTATTTGAAAGGTGGATATAAATATCAGACTTTCAGAAAAGGGCTTTAAATCTGATTTTGCAACACTGAGTGTTGGTGTCTTGGCATCGTAACACTGAACATGAGTGAAGTACTCCCGCGCGCCCCCCCCCCGCCCCCCGACAGAACACGTGTCAGGAAAGCAAGAGTGTGTGTGCTCAGTTTACCTTCCAGGTGACCCTGATGCTCTGGGACGAGATGGGCTCCAGGTGGACTTCCTGAGGTGGGCCGTCGGGAGCTGAAAGACCGAAACCCACGGGCTGGTTAGGAGTGAGTTCCACAGAGGACCCAAGCCCACCCGGCAGGACGCAGGCCCCGGAGCCGGGCCGTCCATGCACAGGGGCCTGCGTGTTGGGCAGAGACTACACTTTGCCGTGTGTAACACGCACCCATGTTTTGTGTGCACTATACACGGGATTATTATACTCATTATTATACCCGTGGTATGTAATCACTATACCCATGTATAATGTGCAGCCTTATTTTTCCCCTCAAAAATCTGGGCAAAAAGCACGCATCACACATGGAGAATACGGCAAGTCTGGCAGCGTTGCTGCAGGCTAAATTCACCCTGGGCTTTCTCACCCCCGGCAAGAACGCATCTCGGGATGTCCTTGCGTTCGTCCCTGCCACGTCTCTGACAACGTGACTAATGAACACCAAGTGTGAGCAAGTTAATGGCTAAAACAGGGAGCTTATTTTTATAAAACTCTGCCCGTCGTGGCTGTTGAAGACACTTCTCTTTCCCTTTAAGTGTCTTTTAGTGACATGACTTTGCGGCTGACCGGGTTGCTCAGAGTTACTGAGGCAAAAACGAACAAACAAACAAAACCCAAGAAATCGAGATCCTTTTGCCTAAGTCTCTTTGATCGCTTTAGTTCTTATTTTCCAATTAAAAATACTTGTTAACCAGGAGCTGTGGCCACAGATGAAAAAAGCAAAGTTAAAAAAGGAAGTGTGTAACTCACACCCACCTATTTCTATTGGTTGTATGGATTCCAATGACATCCAGTTACAGTCAGTTAGCACGTATTAGAAACGTATTGTGTGCTAAGCACGCAGCGCGGAACTAAGGGATGTAGACCCTTCTCGTCCCCCCGCCCCCTGCCCCCCGCCCCGAGCTCCTGACCTAACCAGGGCGACTGGAGGGCACACAGAGGCCATGACCCAACACAGCAGACACCTGAAAGTCCTCTGAGAAGTGGAAGCAAACGGTGACCCAGGGAGAGACCCCTGTCGGGGAAAACGTGTTTCTGGATCAACGATTTGGGGATGGCAGCCGCACGAAGCCCCTTTCCGTGGACACGGATGCCCCTTCGCAGGAGGGAGAGGGGCACATGGGGCGAGACAGCAGAAGCAGTGAAGGTGAATGCAGTTTGAAGAATTTGCAAGTGAAAGGAAGGTTAGAGGTAAAGGTCCAGTTGGAGAGGGGCAAGGTCAAGGGAAATGCTTTTCTGCTCTCGGGGCAGGAGGAACTGTTGAGCAGGGACACAATGTTCAAAACCGCTCCTTGACGTACGAGGAGGTTGTGTCCGGGTGAACCCAGTGGAAGACGACAGTACCGTAAGAAAATGCACTGAATACCGTGCTGTAGACTGTCCTTGTTCACCCTCGTGAAGTGACGGCGGGGCTCACTGGGGCCGGGCTCCCTGCACCTGCCTGGCACCACCAGAGAGTCACGGGGCATCTCGCTGGCCCGGGGACAGCACACAGTTCAAACTTGGAGGTGTGGTTTCTACGGAACGCACATTGCACATTGCTTTTCCACCCTCGCAAAGTCAAAAAGTTGTAAGTCACACCCTAAGTCGGAGAGAGTCTGTGGTTGCTAAGTTGATGGGCATTTCGATCTTTCTCCCTGAGTTCAAATTCTGACTCGACCACTTAGTAGCTTTTCTGTTTGTTTGTTTTTCCAAGTGACTTCTCTGTGCCTCAGCTCCCTTCTCCATAGGATGGGGTGATAAAATTTACATCATAGCGCACGAAAACCACCTAGAGAAACATGTGGGAGCAGTGGCCAATATAATTAGGAAAACGTTGTTTTTTGGCACTGAATTTTCCACTCTAAATTTCTCAAATATTAAAAGAAAAGCTTTAAATGATAAAAAAGCTAGTCTACTTTCAGAATTTTAGCCTTTCCTTACAGTTCCCAAGCTGTAGTTTTTTCATGGGTACTTACACTCAAAGTTCTTGAAGGAAACGTGTAATACATAGAGAGAACATGGTTTCTCCTTTTTAAAAACAAAACAAAGCCCTGGCTGGCGTAGCTCAGTGGACTGAGTGTGGGCTGGGAACCAAAGTGTCCCAGGTTCGATTCCCAGCCAGGGTACATGCCTGGGTTGCAGGCCATAATCCCCAGCAACTGCACATTGATGTTTCTCTCTCTCCCTCTCTATCTCCCTCCCTTCCCTCTCTAAAAATAAATAAATAAAATCTTAAAAAAAACAATATTTCGCTTTTCCCTCTGGGAGGAGAAGGCTGGAAGTAACTATTAATAATGAATGTGATTTTACAAAACAAATAATCAGTGCATTTCTACAGAAGTTGAAGCTTTTCAAACAGTAGAACAGTGATAGGTGAAAACTCTGTTTATAGTTCCTAATGCCTTTACTAGACAAGGAAACTTTTACTAATTACTTTTGGCTGAAACGACTACGGCGACAGACCCTCGGCAATTGCGGGACCCACGGGTCTCTGCCCTTGTTTCCTCTGCGGGTCGCCCCGGCTGGCCCTGCGCCCCTCCCTCCTGAGCCGGCTCCCCAGTTCCCCACTCGCTCCCCTGACAGCTCTCCGTGGATCTCAGCGGGCCGGCTTCTCTCTCCCTCCCAGTGGGTGGCGTCAAGACTCGGCCTCAGCGGTCTCCTGGCTTCCCCCAGAGTCTTGGAGACCAATCAGTTATCCAATAGGCCACCCCCACCGCCCGCAGTGGCGTTTCTCTCTCTGGCTTTCTCACTGAGGCGTCTGCTGCGTTTCTGCTGTGTGCCGGGTCTGACACCGAGCAAGGGCTGGCGCACAGATGTGGACAGAGATTGGGCCGAGGGACAACTGCATGACCCCACCACCACGTGGTCCTCTCTGACAGAAGTATTGTGGGTGAGGGGAACGTTCTTTGCTTGGCAAGGGAAACGAAGACCGTGTTTAGTGAAAGTCAAAATAAAACCAAGAAGCATTGACACCTAGAGGGTGGAAAAATGAATTCATTTAAGTAACTATGTATCAAATAAATAACTAAGTTATTTAAATTATTGTTTATTGGTCACCTATTATGCGCCCAGCACTGTCCTAGGTATCTGGAATCTAGCAGCGAACAAAACGAGCAAATACTCCTGCCCTTGTGGGGAGGGCCAGAAATAGAGCACAAACAAAATAAAGCAATACATTGTATGGTGTGTTTGGTGGGAATAGATGATATTTTTTAAAAAGCAAAGTGTTAGTGGAGGGAGCGGACCGAGTGTGACAGAGCGGTCTGTGGGCTGAACTTCAAATAATGAAGAAGGTCAGGGTAGGACTCATTGAAAAAATGTTATTCAAGCGAAGATTTGAAGAGGGTATGAAAGGAGGGTGAAGAACAGTTCAGAACAACCACAGAATATTCTGGAATATTCCAGAATATTCCAGGACAGGTGGCAGGAGTACACCTGGCATGAATGAGGGACCTCGAGGAGGTCAGGGATTTGTTTAATCCCCGAGGTCTCTAGACGGAAGCTGGGGAAAGCCGACAGTGCAAGCCGACTGCCGCAGGCTCGGGTCGGGCACCCCGGGTCTTGGTGGGCACACCCCGCACACCTGACTACCCCCTTGAAGAGCGCAGTGGATGTCCCACTTGGCGAACCCACACTGACATTCATGTTTATCAGAACACAAGGGCGATGCCTTTTACTCCTTAGGACCCTCCCCATGCCCCGTCCCCCTCAGCCTCCAGCTTAGCGCACAAGAAACTCTTCTTCCGCACCAGAGCTACTGCTGCGGCATGCGGTGAAGCATGATGCGCACACCATTCGCTTAGCACTGGATGACGCGACCCCTGTGGTGACCCTTCCATAATCCTGACCTTCCGTTCTCTGATGCATCTGTGAAGACGCAGCGGCTTTCCAAGGAGCTCCCCCATAACCGAAATTCCACGTTCTGAGGACAGACTCATAAGGAAAAGGGGGGAGGGATCAGCCACCCAAAACCTGGTCATAGGCACTAAGTGACACGTGACAAGGGCACAGCGGCTGATGGGGAAGCTGATCCAGGGTGAGGGTTAGCTGTGGATGGGACACGCTGACCGGTGTCGCAGAAACCCGGCGTGTCCGTGCACTTCTGGCCCATTAGCAGCTGTTCTCATCCACTCTTGACAGTGCCTCCGCTTTATCTCCCAGCTTCTCCTCTTTGTGGGGCTAAGGGCTGCCGAGGGGAGGTGGAAAGAGTGCGCTAGACGGTGTGATCTCTGCTTCCTGGCTGGGCCCTGAGGTCAAGTGCACTGGGGCATGCTGTAATGCACTTGGGCACGTTCGCATGAAAATGAGCTCAGTGTTACGGAGCTGGAACAATGCTACCTTCCAGCATTAGGTAGGAAGGCTGTGGAAACGGCAGCGGTTCCTTCCCACTGAGCTCTGCGGCGGACGGTATGGCAGGAATCCAGAGCCCAAATGCCCACCGTGGCGAGACCCAAGTTAAGGATCTGTACACCTTTTCTGCACAGGGACAGACAGGCTTTGTTTAGGCTTTGTGAGTCGCATGTGGTCTCTGCCGCATATTCTTCTTTTTCTACCTCTTTTTAAAAGGAAAAAAACCCCCTATTCTTAGCTCAAGAATTAGAAGTGGACTTCAGCCCACAGGATCTAGTGTGCTGATGCCTTCAGTTGAAGAGGGTGGAGGTGGTGGTTAACTGGGGTGTAGGGCTACCCTAAGGGGTAACCACTGTAGACTTAGCTCTAGCGGATTCTTGCCAAATGGGCACTCAAGAGAAATCCAAAATTTAGATTTTGACCCCAAATCTAAAAACCGATTTTAAAAACTGACACCAAATTGGAAAGACTGGTGTAGCAGGAGCAGGCCCAACCCAAACACACCCACGGGCCTGGCCTGCTGTGTGTGCTGCGGCTCTGACCTGGAGCCCGCCGCACCCGTCAGCGCGGGAGGGCATCTCGGCCACAGGCTCAGGCGCTTCCCGGGCCCCTGCTGCAGCTCTGACAGGTGCTCCTCCTCCTTTCTCCTGCCTCTGCGTCCCTCTGCCTTTGGGCCTTACCCTCTGCCTTTCCCTACTTTTCCTGCTTTGTAAGGTCCTTCAAAATTCCAGTGTGGCTTTAATGCACTATATAGTTTTCTCAACAATCACACACACACACACACACACACACACACACGCAGTGCTCATTGTTACACCTATTCTCAGACAACACTGTGAGGCACATTTGTAAATACCCTCCCACATATACTGAGCTGTCTCCCCTGTGCCAGACACACACAACGGGTAGAAACGTAAGTAGCACGTGTTCTATGGAGAAATGACAATATGGCTCGAGGGCCACTGTCAGGAAGATTCCCAATCAGTGCTAGGGGAGGGGGCACTAGTGTCGTCCAGGGAGACTGGAGGAGGCATCACACTGGGGGACACCCTTGACCAGGCTCTTCAAGGAAGTTTAGAACAGGAGGCACAGAACTTGGGGGGCCGTCCGGACAGGGGGCAGCGCCCACGCAGAGGAGGGGGCAGGAAAGGGCGGGCTGGCACTGACCGGGCCATAGGGGGTCCGGTGGAGTTTCACATAGTAGGGTGGGGGACACCCAGGCCTGAACACCTCACGGACCTCGTTTCTCCAGCCAGGTGGGGAGTGAGAGGTGTCCTCAGGTTGCCCAGACTTGGGCACTATATTACCAAAAAAATGGGTGGGTTTCCAGAAGCTTCCACCCAATGATTTTTCACTGTTTGAGAGGTGAGTACTTTACTTATTGACTCAGGTTAGGAAGGGGGACAGCTGGGCTGGGGAATGGTCATCTCGGGGTGGCTCCACCTTTGGGTGTCCCTGCTGGGCAGTGGCAGCAGCAGCCTGTGGCCGCTGCAGGCAGTTCCCGCGAGGGTCTCTTTGGTCGGGGTAGTTGCCCTCTGCTCTCTGTGAGTCTCCCGAGGGAAAACGACCTTTGGATGTCAGCCACACGAACCTATGCGCCGAGACACAGACAGATTCTGTGTCGGAGCTTTCCTTTCTCAAGCCCGCTCCCCTCCTTCGTTTCCCCGCAGCTCCTCTGCACGGCGAGGGAGGGAGGGAGGCTCTGTGGGTCCAAGGCAGCTCCGGCAGCCAAGCGGCTGGCTTCCGGCCGGCCTGTCTGCGAAGGTGCGGGGGGAGCAGCCCTGCAGACCGCCGGCCAGGAGTGGCTGTTCACCTGGCCTCCTGGCTGGGAAGAGGACCGCTGCCATGGCAACTGCCGGCTGCTGCAGAGGTCACCCAGGAAACGGAGTAAAAAGCAGCGACACCATTGGCATTCATGATGGCGGTGGGAAGGCGGCCACAAACCCTAGTTACCTGGAGAAGGTGGTCGGGATGGGGGAGACTTAGGACGGCGGTGAAGAGGAAGAAGGAGAAGGTTGGGCCCTGCATATTTTGAGGGCAGCGTATCGTCCCTAAATATCCAGCGTGATGAAATTCTGGGATGTTGCTATGTTGTTTATATAAATATTTAAATAAGATTCCATTTTTGCAGGAACACGCAAACACTCATTTCCCACTTATTTCTAAGAAATGCAAAGGATTTTTAAAGCTTGGGATTTTGCCCATCTATCCTGTCTGTTTGTGGTAAGAAGGGTAAAGATACCATAATGTCCATGCTGCAGAGGAGAAATCACACGGGGTGTCCAAGTATTAGAATTGGGTCATCTCATCACCCTCCCTTAAAGACAATTTTCAACAACTGTCACATCCCAGGGTTCAGAAATGAGTGCTTACCTGCTGTTTGGGAAGAACTGTGACTGTTAACCTGCTTTCCTGAGGACCGTATTGACTACGCGTTAATGTCAAAAGAGTTAAATCTTACATTTGTTTTGATCCGGAAATTCTACGTCTTGCTACTTAACCTAAGAAAATAGTCTTGAAAGCGGCAGAAGAGGTGCCAGGATGTTCACCGCAGTGGTGTTTGTAACGATGAGAAAATCGACCACGACGGGCAGGCCCAATGACACGGAACTAGTTAAACCAGTGGCGGAGGGGCCACTGCAACTTGCCGACGAGCACTGAAGAGGCAGGCGAGAGTGGGGTCTGTTTGTCATGCCATTAATGAGGGCAACGGAGAAGTGGGTGGCGAAAGGGAAGCCGAGGGCAGCCCTGCCAGATGAAACAAACCTCACGTTGACCCCCGGTCATTTGGGAATGACCGTCGTAACCTTGGGGACAGAGACCTGAGGACCTGGGCCTCAGCCCCCGATTTCTCTGCAGCAGTAAGTAGTGGCTGATTAGCTGTGATCGTTGGCAGGAAAGAAAAGGCTCGCTTTGGGGGCTGGACACTACTTGCCCCCCTAAGAGATGAGCCACGCGTTGGTTCCTTACTTCCCTTTCCCCCGGAAAACCCAATGGGCGGCTGGCTTCCTCCTCTCCTCCTGGTGGGCGGGCTGTCAATCAGCACCATTGCCACTGCCTGATGGCTCGGTCCTCTACAGACCAGTTCATTCCCCGCCCCCCACCCGGCAGCTGTGGGTGGGTCACGGTGTGGAGGGGGGTGTGTGCCTGCATGTCTGTGGGGGGTGAGTGTGGGTGCATCCGTGTGGGGGTGATGAAACAGGTTACAAAGTCGATTTCGTAGATGATATCAACATGCTCATACATAGCCCTAGGTGGTAGGATTATGGAACCTGTTTCGGCTCCTTCAAAATGCTCGTAGAACTATCTTCTAAGTTGTCAATATTGAATATGCCATACTTTGTAATAGGAAAAAAAGCAATAAAGTTCATTACAGAAAATACTGACATTTCTAGTCAATGAAGTAACCTGGACTGCCATCTCCCCAGCCCCCTACCCGGGCATGTTCTTGCCATTCTCTAGTTCAGCCTCCCCCCCGCCCCGGGACAGCTCGGGGCCTTGAGCAAGACGCCCCCTCCCGGCTCTTCTGCCCCCTCCCGGCTCGTCTGGATTCTGTGCGTCCACCCCAAGGAACTACAATCATGGCAAGGCGTTCTTTAACCCTCACTAGATGGCTGGTGGCTTAGGTCTTTCTTTTAAGTCTCGAGCACGACAAGCCCTATTTGAAGGGCAGTGCCTTCCCCGTGGGAGAACACTGGGTGCGTCGGTGGGCCGCGGAGCTCTGCAGAGCTCTCGCCAGACGCCCGATTCGGCATTAACCAAGAGCCTCCAGCGGCGCGCACGCACCTGCCTCGTCCGCGGTGATGGACAGCTCGTTGCTGGGCTCACTCTTGCCAATCCGGTTCTTGGCGTACATGCGGATGCTGTAGGTGGAGGAAGGGTGGATATCAATGATGGTGGCCGAGTTCAGCTGAGGGGAAACATCTTTGGTTCTCTGAGCAGAATCCCAGGAGTCTTTGGGGTTTTGTTTTTCAAAAAAGAAGAGATAGAGATGTGAGTTTTTTTCCTCTGCCTTTGAAAAGTTCACAAGTAGGAATTAAAAACAAAGTTTAAAAAAGGGAGGTCGCAACTCGAGGGGAAATTCTCAGGGCTCTGCTCCCCGTGTTCTGGCAGGAGGGCCATCTGAGGGGGGACGCCGCCGCACACTGATTGTCTAGGTGGTGGGGGGACCAGCGCTGCGGGCACCCGAGTCCGGGGGCTTCGGGGGCCACATGCCAGGCCTACTGGTGGGGACCACAGAGGACCACAGGGGTCCACAGGCGTGACGTGGTGGGAGCTCACGCCGGCGACACAAAACAACAGGTCCAAGCATGCACGGTACAAGACGTCAAAAGGAACTGGGGTTCGGACACCCCTGCACCAAAAAGAAAGTGTATTGGAAAACCAGCAAAACCTTCAGCTGTGCTGGGTCTTTTCCTCCGAATGAAGAGTAGCAAAAATAAAATGCATATACAGAATCAACCTCAGTGTCCAGTATAAACACTGCTCACCAAATGCCTTTCTTAATTCCTACTTTTGAAATGATTTAGTCTCAGATCCTTTACCGTAGGCATGACTTTTCAGACACAGCTAATGTGAAAGGTGGCCCATGCCTCCTATAAGAGTTACCATTGAATACGTGACAATGTGCACCTGCTGATTTTATGGCTTCAGCCAATCATGAGAGCGTCAGGAAGTGATTCCTGTTTCAGAAAGAGTCTGGGCAGGTGCTCATTGGGGTGGGTGGTCAGGAGATATTGTCTGTTGTAGAAAAAAGAACCCCCTCAGATGGAGGACAGAGAGGGTGCTCACACCACCCCCCCCCCGACACCCCAGGGTCCTCTTGCATGTGATGGGCACAGTTGTAAGAGTTTCATTGAGATTCTGTGTTCCCTGCAGGATTTTAAGTCCCAGGAGGGCAGAGAGCACACTTGCCATGTTCAATGCCTCCCCCTAGTGTGCATATGAGCCTGACCAATAATAAATGCATGTTTAACAGATGAATAAGTAAATGGCAGATACACAGACCTCTTGGTCCTGGGAGCGACCCCACAGCCCTTCCCACAGGAGTGGTGACTACAGAGGTTTGGGGGACTTCTCTGTGCAGAGGGAACCAGAAACGCAAGAGATTTTCTGGACTCCTGGAAAAAATGTGGCCTCAAGCCTACCTTTGCCCTCACTTTTCAGGGAATAGGACATAATAGAAGCTCATAACTAATATTCCCATTCAAAGATAAAGTATCATTTGGGTCAAGAGATCGGAGGTGGACAAACATGACGTAAGAAGAAAAGATGGTGCCAACAGTCAACGGAAGAGGAAGACAAGGCGACTCCCTAGAGGACGAAGGAGGGGTAGGGATGCTCATACCAATGAAATGGCACATAAGAGGAGCCCTTGTCCAAAGAAGGAAAGCCGGACCTTCTGGAGAAGACATCTAGGACAAGAGAGAAGAAGCCCAGACACAGTAAGATGCAAGATGCAGAGGAAGTTGCTAAGGAGCTCCAGAGGCTCATCTCCTGCAGTGGGCAATGGTTCTGCCCAGGGCAACACGGAGGCTTCTGGGCCTGGCAGCGCCAATAAAGACACAGCCATCCTACTGGAGGTTGTGTGTGGGAGGTGGCTGAGAGCCTGAAGAGGAGACATATGACTATCTACTAACCACCTCCTCCCACCGACCAACTGATACGGATAGCCCACAGGGAAGGGGCCAAGGTGGGCGGTGCTGGCCAGGGCGTGAAAGGTCCTTAGACCAGGGGCTGTGTTTCCAACTTCTTCCTTGAAGTGACTGCACTTTGAAAGAGCGAGCTGATTTCAATGATCATGATTACAGAATGTGGTTCAAAGCAACACAGGATGAACTTTTAGCTAAAGGTCAGGGAGATGAGGAAGATTGCGTTCCCCTGATGGATTTCAGAATTGCTGAATGGAGAAAGTGGATCTAGTTAAAATCCTCCAACACACTCTAGCAAATTATATGGCCTCGGAGGAGGGATAAAAACAGGGTGGCAACTACGCGGAGAAGAGTCAGGAGGGGGACGTCTCAGGGGCCAATGCGCAAACAGGCAGGTTGTGGGTAATTAAGAGTGCACTTCAGACTGTAACGTGGGGCGTGAAAACCAGTCCCAGGGCGATCCTGATACTTGGGAGAATGAAAATGCAAATTGAAGTACAAATATAACTAGCAAGAATTCGCCAGAGGCAATATAAAGCTTTCATAGGAGCAAATCCCACACAGGAATGCACGCTTGGAAATCCAAGAGCAAGGGTGCAGGTCCCAATGGGGAGGGTCTGGGTGAGGACATGTAGGGGGATGAGGCATGAGTTGCTGCCGGGGCTCCATGGAAGGTCTCCTTGCCCAGTGGGGAAGGGGGTGAAGCTTCTGAGATGCAGAGAGCACATGCAGCATCCTGAGGGCTCAGGAGTCTCACCAGCTGATGTCTAGGGGCGGGGGTGTGGGCAGGGCTGAAGGGGAGGCCGAGGCGCCCAGCACCATGCAAGTGTGGGAAACCGCTCCCTCTCCGGGCCGGAAGCACCCAGGGAAGGGACCGCGCTGCTAGCGCAGGCCAGGCGGGAGGCTCGGAGGAGGAGGGGACCCTCCAGGATGCTGTGCACAGGGCATGCAGGCTCTGCCAGGATTCTTGTCTAAATCATCCTCCCCGCCCGCCATCAGGTGGACCCAACCAGAAGTCCAAGGGGAAAGGAATCTTTGTGGTCTGGCCTACGGAGTTCAGCCTCCTGGAGAAGGGCAGGCCGTGGGCTTGTGGTGGAGGTCAAGGTAGCCGGCAGGAAGAAACTAGCAACAAAGGGAACTCACACTGGTGAGGTCGCATCTGTGTGCTCGGCGCTGTGCTAGGCATGACGGCAACGTGACATCCGCAGGCCCCACACCCGTGGGCCCACTGGAGACACCTTGGAGCTCGGACCACTGCACTTGCAGACCCACCGGCTCCCTGGGAGCTGGTGCCCAGGACCCGTGTCTTACAAAAGCGTCACCGTCGGGGTCATCCTGAGGCACAGCCAGAGTGTGGACAGACAGCTTCATCTGATGGGACTCCTACACCATCTGGTGAGGTACGGGGTTTCACTTTCACGGCAGAGTCAGGAAACTCGGGCCCTGTGACATAGCTGGTGAGAAGTGGGGTGGACTCTGGCCTTAGCTACGTTGTGCCCATGACCCCGGTCATTTTCTTTTCTTTTTTTTTAAAGATTTTATTTATTTATTTTTAGAGAGGGAAGGGAGGGAGATAGAGATAGAGAGAGAGACATCAATGTGCGGTTGCTGGGGGTCATGGCCTGCAACCCAGGCATGTGCCCTGGCTGGGAATCGAACCTGTGACACTTTGGTTTGCAGCCCACGCTCAATCCACTGAGCTACCCTAGCCAGGGCGACCCAGGTCATTCTCCCGTGTCACGTGGCCTTCAAGTATTCTCTGCAGGATGTCTAATAGGACTGAGTGTCCGTGTCCCACACGCTTGCTGGAAGCCTCACAGGTTCAGGTGGAGCCTTCCCGATGAGTTGTTGACTTGGCTGACGGATGCGGAGCGAGGCAGAGGGTGCGGCCAAGTGCGAGAGAGGGGAGCTTGGCCACGAGCGGCTGTGACACGCGTGGGTGTGCGGGCACTTGGTCAGGGAGAGCTGTGCACGGCGGGCGTGCACTTGGGTTTAGGAAGAAGAGGTCAGACGCGTGTGTTGAAAAAGTCAGCAGGAACTCCGTGATGGCCCAGAGAGAGGGTGACATAAAAGCATGGGGACGTTCAGAATCACACTCCTGCCTCTGCGATTCCACATGACCCCCAGCGTGGTGGTGCTGGGCGCTCACTAGTGAGCCTGGCCTGGGGTCAGATACCCTGAGTCGGGAGGCCGGCAGGTCAAAGACAGATAGAAGAGGGCGAACTTGACCTGAAGCAGGGTTGGCAGAGGCCAGGAGGGGTGAGGGTGACCCAAACTTCTAGAGACAAAATTTACCAAGGTGAGAGCAAGTGCACAGCAACCCCCATCAATAAAAGCACCCCCAGTGGCCATGCGCATGAGCGAGTTCATGCTCCCTGGCCTGGGGGGCTCCACCCCGGGATGAGGGAGACACTGAGGGTTCTGAAAGCGGGAGGAGCAGGTGAGGAGCACAGATGGTTTCAGATGAACTTCACAGAGAAGCATTTTCCTGTGTGCTTGCGCGATACCCGAAGCTGCCACTTCTTAGATGTTTTGTCCTGTGCCAGAAGGCAGGTAAAGCGCCTTAAATGCATTCCCTCCTTAAAGGGAATTCACCAAATAGCCACCGAGTGTCGACCGCATATTAGGTGCTGTGCCGGGTGCTGGAGAAGTGGCTAAAACTAGCCCAAAAAGGCACAGAAAGCCCCGGGGAGCCCCCAGTCTGGGGGAGGCGACCCGTGAATCATCCATCACAACGGCAGTCACCCTCCTCACCCTCCTCCCAAACGGGGCCACGTTCTGCGCTGTCTTTTTGGTGGACACGATTCGATCCACGTCATAAAAATGTCAGTGCCCTTGAAGTTAGTGAACAAATGTAATGGGACCCCCCGTGCAAATAACAGAGGTTTTGTGGAGCTAGACAGGTTTATCCAAAAATGTATACATGGAAAACCGAGAGAACCCTGAAAAAGAAAGTCATGAGGCTGAACTAGCTCCACCAGAGAGTAGACCGTGAAGCTCCAGTGATCAAAGCAGTCGGGTACTAGGGCCCTGACAGACAGACAGTCAGACAGGGGTTGGAACAGGCTCCAAAGTCTGGGAACAGGCTGCTGCACACACGGAAAGTCGGTGCACGGCAAAGAGGGCGTCTGCTATCACTGAGCCACGGGGGGCTTCAGTAACACACGGATGCCCACTGGGGAAGCGGTAAAGGAGATCCGTGTCTCCCAGCATGCACCAGAACGAGCTCCGGATGGACGGGAGATGGACAACTGAAAGAGGGAGAGAAAGAAGGCACACACTCGAGAGAAGAAAGCACGGCGAATCACCTCATAGCCCCATAGCTGATCTCTGTGGAGATCAGCTTGGTCACTGTGCCTCAGAATCCAGATGCGGTAAAAGAAAATGTTGAGAATTTGGGGGAGGGGGAAGAAACAATCACAGCAATGAGTATGAGAGTGCACATGACGGCTTCTGTCGGGAAGACAGGAGAGATGCTGGAGGAGCAGGTGAGAGGGAGGCGTGGCCTCCAGGGAGGACCAGGGAGGGGCCTAAGGAGGAGGCAGAGGAACCATAGTAACCGCATGGTGCAGGGAACAGGGTCTCCCAGCCAGAAGGCAGCCTGTGGCCTTTGAGGGACCCGTGTCACAGAGATGCTCTGGTGACTGACCCATGGCACAGAGGAGACAGTGAGCGGAGCTAACCAGCAAAGGTGCACAGCAGGTAAGAGACGGGGCCAGCAGCGGAGCCAGGACAGGCCGGACCCCCAACTCCCCATGGAACCACTGACAGTCACCAGCCCCTGGAAAGGATGGTTCTCCCTCAAGACGGGGGGGGCACCGAGCTCCCCCAAGAGGTGGCCTGGGCTGTCGCTCCGACAGCCCGGAAGCTGGCCTGTCACTACCTCTGGGGACTCAGTGGGGCGTCTCCCCGATTCACGTCTGCATTTCCCTGGAGCTCGAGTTGCTACCACCGTTCTCTGCCAGAACGTGTCTGCCTCACGCAGGAGGCATTCCCTTTCCTCCGAGACCTGAATCTCGGAACCTCTGACTTGGGCTCCGCCTGACCTGATTTCCCCAGCACAGAGGCAGGGCCTCCTCCCCTCCCTTTGGCCCCGGGGAAGCCCCCTCAGCCTGGCCCCTCAAAGATCCCCGTGGATCCGGGTCAGTGCTGTCCCGGCCTGCTCGTGGGGGTTGCCGCTCCCCATCATCTCCCAGCCTGCACCAGCTGTGCCACATTTCCCGGGGACCGGGTGACCGTGTGACTCCCCTCAGGAGGTGTCCGTGGGCCGTGGGCAGGCACCGCCTCACTCCCAGGTCTCCAGCTGCATCTCTGATACGACCCAGCTGAGCGGGCCCGGGTTTTCTACACGCGTTTCCAGTCTGGCCAGTTACTTCACGTCCCAGACACCATTTCTGACAGACAGAGCAGCGCATGGGCGAACTTGGTCTGGACAGTGCCCGCCAAGTGAAAACTAAGGCCATGGTGTGGCTTCTGAGAATTCCATCAACCCTTCACACGCTGATGGTGTTCTGGTCGCTCATCTTTTTTATGAGACGGTACAAGTCCCCAACGGGGAGTGAAAGGGCGGCAGGGGAAACGGCAGAGATAGTGACCGTGGCCAGGCCCCGTCGGCAGCTGCCCCCGTCCGTGCCAATCAGAGGCAAGAACCCCAGAGTGGCGGTCAGGAAGCAAGGTCTGAGGTTCGAGGGGAGAGGAGCAGAGCTGAGCCCACGAGGGGCGTCTGGACACAAACGCTCCGCGGAAGGAAGCGTGGTGGACTTCCAGCCAGGAAGGAGACAGATTGGGAAAAAGAGCCCCCTCTGAGTGTCCGTGAGTCCAGGTTTGCTCTTCCAGGGGAAATAGATGAGACCGGAGCAGAATAAAAGGGCGTCAGCAGTGGACCTAAAGCGGGAGGAAGTAAGGGACTTACCTGATTTGTTTTTGCATTCGATGTCGTAGCCCGTGATGGGGCTGTTCCCGTCAAACCCCATGGTCCACCTGAGGGTGATTGTGCGTGCTTTCACGTCTTTGATCTCGATCTCGGGGGGGTCCGGCGGCTCTGTGCGGTCAACAGGACACGGGGGTTAGTGCAGACCGAGGCGCCAGTGGAATCGCCGAGTGTGGTGCACGGAAGCTTTCTCAGCACTCGACACTGGGAGATGCTTGTTACCTGGAAGCATTTTTTTTCCTAATCTATTTTAGGGAGGAGAAATTATACTTTTCCCAGACTGCCAATCATCGTAGCCCTTGTAGAGCTGGGCCAAACCTGGAGGATTTATTATTTTTTGAAAGACTTGATTTATTTACTTTTAGAGAGAGAAGGAGAAAGAGAGGGAGAGACACATTGATCCATTTGCCTCTCGGCCGCCCCCATCCGGGGACTCAGCCTGCAAACCAGGCATGCGCCGTGACCGGGAATTGAACCTGCAACCTTTCAGTCGGCAGGATGATGCCCAGCCCACAGAGCCACACCAGCCAGGGCAAACCTGGAGGACTTGAATGCCACTCTTCTAGAGTCAGGAAGCTATAATTCAAAACCTAGGTTGGGTTAAACTCCAAATGCTAAACTTCCCTTTTCTATTCACATCATCCAGCCCAAGGGTTCCCAGAATGGGGCAGAGCAGGAACACGACTGCCAATCATCTGACCCAGTTCCTTTAAGGACTCAGTTCTGCTTGGGGCTGCCCCCTGGTGTATTCATGGGCGCCGCAGCACGCTGCATTTGCACGTCCAGACTCCCCGGAGAAGCGGGGAGTGCTGCAGAGGCAAGCCGAGCCCACCCCGGTGCCTGAGCCCCGGAGCACACTCACGGTCCTAAAGCGGCCACGTGCTCCGAGCTCTGCTGTGTCCTTCCTACCTTGCACTGTGAGCTGAATTATTCCACGGTCCTCCCCGTAAGAATTGATAGCATGACAGGAGAAGAAGCCAGAATCTTCTCGTACCGTCGGCAAAATCTGTGTGTAAAGCAGAAAGAAATCCGTCTTACCCAGGAGTGTGGAGTAAGCCAACAACTGGAAGGGCTTTGGCTGTCTCTCCACCCCCAGCGCACACACACACACGTCTGACATCCAATCATATCAGCACAACTGCACCAGTGCAGACGGATGCGTCCAGGGTACACTAGTGACACCAGCTGCCAGCTCACGAAGTTGGATGCATACTTTATGTGGGGTGTCAAGGTCAAGTTGATATACAGTACACATATACTCCCCCCCCGCCGCCCCAAAGCCTGCCTTGAAAGCATCCAGAGTAACCCTGCCTAAGGAAACAGATCTATAAATACGGCAATAAAGCCTCGGTCCCACGGGACCCTTGTTAGAGGTGCGCCCGAGGACTGCAGGGCTGGACCGCACGAGTGAATCCACGTTTCCAACGTGGCTCTTTCCCCGTGTGTGTGCGCGGCACCACCGCTCACCCCAACCGAAAGCACCACCCCGTTAGCTGCCAATGGTGCTAAACAACACGAGACAGTGATCCTTTTTTCCTAGCTTTTGGGATTCCATTTGGAAGACAGGATCTGGGTACCTTGGGTTTTCCCGCAGCAGCAAAATCTCTTCCCTCGTCATGTTTTTGCCCCAACGCCTGTCTGGCTTCTCCTTTTCTAGGAAGCGGGAGCCCGAGCCAGCATAGGCTGTCACTCTTCCAGGATTGACTGTCAGTGAGGGACTCTGTCTCTCACATCCTTTATTACACTTGGGTTCCCCGCTGTGTTCATAATAACTTGACTCTGAATAACACTTAGGATAAAGCAGCGTTTTCGCAGTCTACTCACTAATCTCCCCGTATGAGGAGGGGGAGGGCGGTGCTTCATAGATTGCCTCCAAAAGACTGTTTGCTGTGCATTGATCTCCCGCACGTACCCACCTACGTGGAAAGGCAGGCTCGCCGCGCCCACGAACTTAGACTCTGACCCGAGGTGTGTGTCGTGCTTTTACCTGCAGAGTAGAAATCACCTCCTCGCCCACCTCCTTGGTGGACACCAGGTAACGGGCCATTTCGGGGTTGATGATCCGGTCCTCCTTCTCCCAGCGCACGATGATGGGCTTCTCCCCGTGCGCCGTGCAGCTCATCTCCTTCTTCTGGCCCTGCGTGGCCAGCGTGGTGTTCGGGTAGGATGTGATCATCGCAGGAACTGGAAACCCGAAAGGGACACAGACTTATTCGGTGACCTAGGGTTCCTGATCTTCCCCACTGTGACCATCCGCCATGTCACGCCCAAGAGATGTTTCATCAAAATGAAATCTATTCAAGAAACTGCTGAGCAAGAATCGCGAGGAAGATCGAGGGAAGGTGGCGGAAAAATGAAATTTGAGTCAATGAGCCCTAAGCACACATTGCTGTGTGGCTTCGTGTTCAGGGGATGTCGCTCTCTTCCAGTCCCGTTGAGGACAGGTGTGGCTCACAGACGTGGCCCAGGTCCCCCAGGACACACGGGAAAATGATTGTACTTGATGGTTCGGCTGGGGAGGGGCTTCCGCTGAGAATTACGCTCCTTGTTCTGTGATCATATCTGTTTCTAACTCTCATTTTCAACCAGGGACATGAAACCTTAATCAGCTTCAGTGGAGCCCTGATCACCGCCAACCAATCCCTGAAATCGCTTCCAGTCACTCCGGTTCCCCGTAGCTGTCACAGACTTTGATAATCACTGGGGGACCTCAGACCGGGAAGCCGCACGCCCAGTTCACCATTAAACAGGAACCTGGATTTGGGGAACATCTCCAGTTCCCTCTCCCCCACCTCCCAATTCACCCCATTCTTGGTAATCCACTGCGCGGCATAAGACCACACTCCCAGTCCACAAACCACCGAGAAACACTGGACAACGTATAACAAACACCTTTTTAAATGCAGAGTCAGTGTACGAGGAAGTAAGAGAAAACCCAGGAGCCAGAAACGAAAGGGACGTTGGAAGGCCAGAGATTCGACGGTGCTGGTGCTCTGGCTGCCGGAGGGCAGAGTTCAGAGGGACACCTCCCACCCAAGCTTCTTAAAGGGCTCACGCTTCAGAGCAAGAATGTAACGCGTGCAAAAAAAAAAAATCCACAATGACAAAGGGAGAAGCAAATGCATTGGCTTAGGTTACGAATGAAAATGAAAGGTCTTCCCTGAGAGTTTGCAGCTGGCCTGACTCTACGTAGGTGCAGAGTTCAATTCATGTTGACGGCCCAACATGTGGGTGATCTTAGCCTGGACACGGGCCCGAGGAACCAGCATGAGCAAATGGAAACCCGCTAAGGACGCGGCCTCTGGGCAGGCCCACTGGGGTTCCCCCAGATAAACTCCTGCTGGACACAGGCTCACAAACCAGAAGCATGAAATACGAAAACAAAACCAAACCAAACCAGTGCGCCGGAGAATGAGGCCCCTGCACAAGGACTTCAGATGCTAGCATGAGCAGATACAGACCCTAAAATAGTTACACACGAAACGTTAAAAGACACTGAAAAAACCTAAGAAAGGAACATGATGATGCCATAAAAAAAGAAAACAAGGGAGATTTTAAAAAAGGACCAAAACAATTCTCTATTTTCTTTCACCTGCTTTCTGCCTTATTTTCCCAATCACGGCAGGAAGACCCTCCCTCATTTCTAAGGTCAAGTTCATACTGGTGCTCTTCGTTGGCCACGTCAGCAGCCCTCCACTGTCCCCAGGGCACCCGAGCACAGGAACTGCCGGCCTTCCGCTGAGCCTGGCGCACACTGGGGCACGTCTTCCCCGAGGCCTGCCACCGCGGTTTGGGACCGATCACAACAAGTCAAAGGTCTGCCGTGCCTGGAGCCCAGGCACCCATGGCACACCTGGCACTTAGCAGCTTCTCCCCCGTCAGCAGCAGGGGGCAGAGGGAACCAGGTGTGGAGTGGATGCCACCCCTCCCCCACCTGGGCGGCTCCTCCCCCCGCATCTCCGAGCAGCCGCACGGCCGGCTCTGTGATTCCAGCCCTGAGTCCGGGTCCCGCCCTCCCTCTAGCCTGTGGAACAACATGTCTAATTTTTATTCACGCCTTTTTGAGGTGTAACTTATGTACCCTAAAATTCAGTTGTCTTAAGTGTGTAATTGAATGGGGTTTAGTAGCATATTAGTGTTCTGGGGAGGCTATAATATAACTTTCCAGAAACTGGGGGTGCTCACAAGAGCAATGAATTCTCTCATACTTCTGGAGATGAGTCTGAAACCCGGGGGACAGCGAGGCCACGCTTCCTCTGCTGGCCCCAGAGAAGAACCGTTCCTTCCCGCTACCCGCTTCTAGTGGCCTTCAGTGACCCTCAGCCGGTGGCAGCTCGGCTCTGGTCTCTGGCCCCACCTTCACGCGGTGGTTTGTTTTCCTTGAGCGCTGCTCCGTGTCTTCACAGGTTCGGGACCCGTCCTAATGCAATACCACTTCACCTCAACTAATTATGTCTGCAAAGACCCCGCTTCCACATCGGGTCATAGTCCGAGGCTCCCGGTGATGATGAATTTTGGGGGGCACTCTTCAACCCCAAACAAGTACAATTCTATCACTCAGCACACACTCACATGTGCAATCACCACCCAGTGCAACTATGAGTGTTGTATAATCGCCACCACATCACATGTAGAGCCGCTACATTACCCTAAAAAGATTCTTTGTCCAAATACAGTCGTTTTCCTGTCCCGCCTTCCAGCACCGGGCACCCACGAAGGGACACTCCATTCCTCCAGGTCTGCATTTTCTGGACACGCCCTACCTGCGGGATCCTACGGTAAGTGTTCTTGCTGACCCTTTTCACTGAGAACGTCTTCAAGGTTCATCCGTGTCATAGCGTGTTCTTTTGCTGCTGAATGACAGTCCAGAGTGCGTCTATACTACGTTTTGTTTATTCTCTCACCAGCTGATACACATTTACGTTGCTTCTGCTCTCTGGGCATGGTGGGTAATGCTGCTGTCGACACTGTGTGCAGGCTGGACTGTGTTTCTACTTTTTTCTGAGTAGGCTCCTAGGAGCAGAGTCACTACTCACAGGGCGATTCTATGCTTGACATTTTGAGGAACTTCCACACTGTTTTCCCATTTTGCAACCTCCATAGAAGGAGACGGAGCACAGAAGAAGAAGGGGCATGGGCTGCACAGACTCAGAGTTTAGGGTGAGGGGGCAGGAATGGCACCTTCCACCCTGTAATGGGTGACGCTGCGGGAAGTGAGCCCGCACCTTCCTGCCCGGCTGGACATCTTCCGGCTGTGGAAGCCCCGGGCCAGCCTCTGCGCCTCTGCTACAGAGGAGCTGCGTGTGGTGTGGCAGGGTCCGGGGGAGGGGTGCAGCCCAGAACATGCCACCTGGGAGAAGGTGGCACACACAGAGACCGGGGCACCGCTTCGCAGAGATTTTCAGCAGCCTCCCCAAGCCCGTTTTCCCTCCTCGGACATCACAAAGGCAGAAGGCAGCCTGGGCAGGGGCAGGAGCAGGGCCCAGGGAGCTGGAACCCGGGACGGCAGTCCCCTCCCTCAGCTGTCCGCCTCACGGACGGAAGGGACCGAAGCCCTGGGCGTTCACCAGCCCCATGCAAAGGGGCCATTAACTGGCCTGCCTGCCCAGAGAGGCGGCAGGGTATGCACCCCCACGCCCCCAGGGGATGACATCAGGGTGAAGCTCCAGGAGGAGCAGGGGCGGAGCGGACCACCCCTCCCTCTCTCTCCCCTCCACTGCGGATGTTCCTGCCGTCAACTTCCCGCCGTTCACCGTCCAAGAGTTCTGGATGCTACTGGAGCCCTCTGAACAGGGGACGTGGAACCTGGACACCCTGTGTGTGCCCGGAGAGCTGAAAGGGAAGCTCACGCCTCGATCAAGCAGGACCTGGGCAGGCGCGTTGGCTGCCTGTGCCCTGGGCAGTGGGCCCCACCTGCTCTGTCGCACGGAGCCTTGCTCATGAGCCCAGCCGCCCCGGGGCACTGTGACACATGTTCATTATGGCTCTGGGCCACTTTTCTGAACGTAGTTATGGGAGAGGCAGGCCAATCCGTGAGGTTCTTCTGACATATCTCCTTATCACTTTTCCTTTCAACACGGAGTGATTTCTTTAGGGTGGCATCATCTCAGTAAACCTCAGCCATATATTTGTGAGAAAAACAAAACATCATAAATTGTGTCTAAGAACTCCAAAATAGCACTAGAGTATCTGTACAAAATGTCTATCCTTTGTTTGGTTCTGAACTCAGGGGTATGGTTTATTGGGCCCTCTTTAAGTAGATACGGACCACTGACCTTGAGCAGAGATTTTCAGTGGCCTCCCCAAGCTCATTTTTCTTTTCTTTACCAAGTTTTTAACAGGTGACATGATACGAAATATATGCTCGAATAAAAGATTGTAGCCTTTCTTATCGATAGGTGTTGCCATATGACTGAGCTCAAGGCAATGATATATCTGAGACTTTGGGGAGGCATGCTCAGCCAGCTGGCCTCCCTTCAGGCTGCCTGTACTTCCTCCTGAGCCAGCTTGCAATCAGGACCCGATAGCTGGAGCACTGGCAGCCATCTCGGACCATGAGGTGATGTGGACGATGGGAGCCTGGCTCCCTGATGACACCCTGGAGCTATCCTCCCAAACCTGGCCTGACTTGTGATGTAAGAAAGAAATAAACCATTTTACTTATCCATTATTATTTTGAATTTTTCTTTAATAGGAGACTGAGAATTGTTTGGGGCCGACCTTAAACACAGGTCTAGACTCTTCAGGGAAATATGGCCTATGCCCTGTATTGAAAAAACAATTTCTCACCCTGGCTGGCGTAGCTCAGTGGATTGAGCGCGGGCTGTGAACCAAAGTGTCACAGGTTCGATTCCTAGTCAGGGTACATGCCAGGGTTGCAGGCCATGGCCCCCAGCAACTGCACATTGATGTTTCTCTCTCTCCCTCCCTTCCCTCTCTAAAATTAAATAAATAAAATCTTTTTAAAAAGTTAAAAAAAAATTTCTCTTGGCTGGCTCTGCAGAGAAGAACGTAAGGACACAGTTTCCACAGCAGCACTCAGGTGCATGCTCGTCAGTTTGGGTCAGGTGGTCAGCAGCCTACAGGACATGGGAGTCACTTAGTTGGAATCCGTAGGTGTGCCACTGGCTCACTGTGTCGCCTTAGACAGCCACTTAACCACAGCGTGCCTCAGTTTCCCCTTTGCCGAGTGGGGATGACTATCTTTGACAGGGTAACCGAAGCCGGCCCATAGTGTGGAGCCAGCTCTAAGAGAGTGTACACCGACAGCACCTCCGTGGACCGGATCGTAGGGATCTGTCCGTGCCCGGCTGACAAGGGGCCCTCAGGTGAGGAATGGACGTGGGCTTTGTCTTTGCTGAAGACACCCTCCGTCTGGGCTCACGTTCACTAACCGACATTTTTTTCCACATTACTGGAGGGCAAAGCCACCACAAGTGACCTAAATTGCAGAACTGTGACTAGATCTACTGGAAGCCCAAGTTTTCTTCTTGTTCTCCTTCTCAGAGCTGGGAAGCGTGAATCAGAAACTGTGACACTCACGCGCAGTTTAGCTTGGAAACGTGGTTCCCGGTCCCTCCAGGAAGCGGCTGGATTTCCGCAGCGCCGGAAGTCAGCCCCGCTTACGCCTGCCTCAGTGTCATGGGAGTCTGAAGGCTACGGGGAGGATTTCCCAGGGTCCAGTGATCGTAAAATGGAAAAAGAAATGTGTGAAATGGCGGGGCACGAAAAATACAGATTGCCTGTGAGGACAAGCTGCATGTGATCACTCCCTGCGTCTGCGTCATCAGGTCCTGCGTCTTCCAGCTGCGTCTCCTCTCTGTGTTCCAATGAGAGTAAACCGATGCCGGAATGAGGGCCCTGTCCTACCTTGTGAGACGTGCAGGGAGAGGATACGCTGTGACGGCTGGTGTTCCCCTGGAATGTAATTCCCTATTCTCTTAAAACAACCCAAAAAGAACCCTTGCACCCCAGTGTTCATAGCAGCACAATTCACAATAGCCAAGTGCTGGAAGCAACCTAGATGCCCACCAGTAAATGAGTGGATCAAAAAACTATGGTGCATTTACACAATGGAATTCTATGCAGCAGAAAGAAAGAAGGAGCTCCTACCCTTTGCAACAGCATGGATGGAGCTGGAAAAGCATTATGCTAAGCGAAACAAGCCAGGCAGTGAAAGACAAATACCATATGATCTCACCTTTAACAGGAACCTAAACAACAAAACAAAGAAACAGGCAAAATATAGCCAAAGACACTGAAATAGAGGACAGGCTGACAGTGACCAGAGGGGAGAGGGGAGGGAATTTCAGGGGGAAAGGGGAAGGGTTTGCAGGAACAAGTATAAAGGACACATGGACAAAAACTAGGGGGGGTGGAAATGGGAGGGAGGTGGGAAAGGAAGGGTGGGTGGGCTGGAATGGGAGTAAAGGACAGAAAAATGTACTTGAACAATGATTAAAATAAAATTAAAAACAACAACAACAACAACAACAACAACAAAAACAATCAGGTAGAAGAATCATTGTTACTCTCCAAGATAATACAGAATTTGTTTTGAGGCCTTTTTTCCCTGCCCCTTTCTTTTCTTAATAATGAAAAACTTGGTGGCATTCTATACGGGAGACATGCCTCGACCTAATCATGGATGTTTGGATTATGTTTGCCCATGTTCCTCTGCAAAAAACGCTTCTTCTTTTTCCTTACATTTCTCCTTTGGGAGATGGCCCCGCCAACATGGGTGTATCCGTCTGGTTAATACATTCCGTATTTGATCAGAAATATGCTGGCAAGCCCACGTGCTCTTACCCAAGCCAAGCATCTCCGGCCCTTTAAAAGAACGCTCAGAGGATTCGTGGAAATGGATCATTATCAGGCTCTTTGCAGTGCGAATGGCAGAGCCTCGACCTTTCCCCTGGTCGCAGTCAGGGACACTGAGAGATGTCAGCCCATGAGTGGAGCAGTGCTTCCTGCGTGGACTCCTGAAGGGTAACAAACGGAGGGCCGTGTAACAGGCCTGGGGCCGATGAGAGGCTGTGCCCGCCCTGCTGGCGGAAGCAGAGAAAAGCCAGGCCGAGAGGGCTCTGTTCAAAGACTGCATGCTGCGTGCTGCTCCTGCAAAATGGCCCCCGAGGAGGGTGCTGTGTGACTTCGTTACGTATTAATTCATAAATCCCCTCCCTAATCAGGACACCGCCTACCGGGCCCTCACGTCCAGCAAGTCTGCAGCCTCATGGCAGATGGGAGCCTCCTCTGACCCACTTTCGAGCGGCAGGAAGAGGCAGCGGTGCGGTGGCCCCGCTGGGACCAGCCGAGGAGAGCTGGCGGTGCGCGCTGCAGCCCAGCCCCGCGGGCCAGTGACAGTGCCTCGTCAGCCTGAGGTCGGAAGGGGGGCATCTGCACCCCTGAAAGCGGCCCAGGCCAGGGATCAGGGCTGCTTCCTCCCTCCGTCCACCACAACTGGTTGTCTGTCCTTGGCCGGAACCCCACAGGGAAGGTCACGTCCCAACCCCATCACAACGGAGGCACTGAGAAGTTGGGGAGCTTACCAAGAGCAATAGCTAACCTTAGTCATGACGGTAAACCTGCAGACGCGAGCAGCGCGTCACTGCGTCTCCGGACAGGCGACTCCGCAGTGGATCAGCGCATCCACTGGCTTTTTCAAGCCAAGGCAGAATGACAGCTGGCGTTAACTAATCATGGGTATTGACGATTAGTCCCGAAGTATACTGTCCTGTTTTAATGGCTCCTCCCATAATACAAAAGTGGCTCAAACGCACTTTCATTTCTTTCTCCCTCTCCAGCTCTGCTTAAAATACCACCAGAAAAGGAATGAAAGAACATACCAAGCACCCTGGCTAGACAGCCTGCCTGTCATGATCACCTGGTTTGATCCCTTCACTTCACGGAGAAGAAAGGAGGAAACCAGAGAACAGGAATGAGCACCGGAGGCCCAGATCCAAGACTCAACCAGGATCCGACTTAAGGACTCCCACTGCAACACCACCACCATCATCATCATCAAGAAGGACCCCCAGCATAGAGCACCACCTACTTTCCGATGCCCGGCACTTCCCGTGTTTGAGCAGGAAGCCACTCCGTGCCTCCAAAGGGTCAGAACGGAGGTGGGGCACGCGGGGGCGGGACCACGAGCAAGGCTGTCCCAACGCCCAAGCTGGACAACGTAGGCAGGGCCACATGGGTTTCCGGCTGGGAGGGGGAGGGGGAGAGATAATCTGACACACAAACATTTTAAACTGCTTCTTCGGCTGCTTTATGTTGTAAACACCCCCCAGCATTTGGCTAGGAGGTATTTCAGACACATAGAAAGTTGGGCAGCCACGCACCCAGGGCCCGGATTCCACAGTGGACCTTCCGCACACAGACCCGGCCTGAAATGGTTTTCACCATCCTCTCTGCAGTCGGTCCAAATTCAGGGCATACACACTTTTCATCACTTTACTGAACATAGAGCTAGGTGAGAACATGAATCAGTGAGTGTCTCAGAAGTCAGGCACCGAGTGGGCAGCCCTCTTCCTGAACTCTGCAGCTCAGGGCGAGGCCACTGGGGTGCTGGGGGCGGGGCCCTGGCTGGGGGTCTGGGGGCCGTGGGTTGGGCTGCAGGCCTCTTGCACTCGTCACATCAGAAGAGGGGGCGAGTCAGGGTTCTTAGGGTGCAACCCTAGCAGTGGAATTGCTGGGTCAAAAAACAGATGATCTCACCTTTAACAGGAACCTGAACAACAAAACAAACAAACAAGCAAAATATAACCGAAGACACTGAAATAGAAGACAGGCTGACAGTGACCAAAGGGGAGAGGGGAGGGAATTTCAGGGGGAAAGGGGAAGGGTTTGCAGGAACAAGTATAAAGGACACATGGACAAAAACTAGGGGGGTGGAAATGGGAGGGAGGTGGAAAGGGCGGGAGGGGCGTGGGCTGGGATGGGAGTAAAAGCAGAAAACTGTACTTGAACAACAATTAAAATAAAATAAAATTTTTTAAAAAGAGGGGGCGAGAGAAGACACCGAGAGCAAGCCGCGGGGCTCCGGCCTCCTGCCATCCAGGGACGTGCTGCTCCCAGTGGGCAAGCCCGCTGGCTGCCGGGCCTCAGTCTTGTCACTCGACACCTTGTAGAGCTGGGGTGGGGTTCGGGGATGACTCACGGGAAGCTCCCCAAGTGACCCTAAGTAAAGCTGGATTGAAACGACGCCACTGGGCAGTCCCCGAGGCCTGTCCCCGCCCCAGTTCTCCTCGCCTGTCCCTTTCTCTTCATGGCCTCCACTTTCTTCAGCTCCCTTTCTTTCTTCTCTCTTTCCGCCCTTCCCCATTTTCACCGCTCTTGCTCTCTCTCCCCCCGCCCCCTTCCGTAACAACAACCATTTGCCTGCATGCTGACTGTAGGTCCGGGACTTTCCCACATTCCGTGCATGTGTTTACTCCACACAACAACCGGATGGGGTAGAGATTCTGGCCCTAGCAAGGGCCCAAGACACATTTCCAAGCACCATTTGAAGCAGATTCCAAATGGGGCTGTCATACGTGTGAGAGGTGCGGGAAGAACAGGCCTGGCAGAGTCATCGCATTTAAACCGGTATGAGCGGATACGTCCACGCACATCATCGCAGAGAACCAGACACCAGACAACTATTCTCAAGGGGGGAAACGGAGATTAAAACAAGAGCATTTCCGGATTCATTTTATACGTGGCGTCTTCCCCCCTCCCCTTTATTTATAAACAAAGAGGCAGAGAACTGGAGGGTATGAAGCTGGCTAAACCAGAACCCATTCCCTCTATGCCCCCCTGCTAACCAAAAGCTCTATTTCATCTGATTTTCTGAAATATCAGTATCACCAGAACGCTCACACGGCTTCTTTCGTCTCCAGGATGATGGCTGTCCCTGGCCCTTCTTCCTCGCTTCCTCCAGGGTCTGAGGACGCAGCTCACTGGGTCTGAGCTGAGCCACTTGGAGTGAATAATTCACTGTGTGCTGTGTCCTCCCATGTCCCAGACCCCTGTACTAAAACACATGCCCTCCCAGACACAGAGCATGCGGGCTCTCAGTGGAGAAGGGGACTCTCTACCATTAGGTCACACGGACATAGGGTCGGGGAGGGAGGTAATTAGCCTGAAGCACCCAACTTGTAAATGGAAAGTCCAGAAGGCACCCAGGCCTTCCGAATCCAAGTGCAGAGCCTTCTTGCCTCCTCATAGGAGGACCCGGGCTGGTCCCCAGGGAACAGGACCTCTGCCCACAGGGACGTGGGGCGGCCAGAGCCTCCTCGGCAGCCCCTCCACCTGGGGCCGAGTCCATTGGGGGAGGCTCCCTGGGGCGCCCTGGACAGCTCCGTTTCCCCAGCTGGGAACTAGGCACCCGGCATCTCTGCAGCGAGCCCGCTGCCTGTGTGAGAGACGAGGTCGGCAGGACTGGCTACGGGCTCGGAGAACCCGGAGCGGAATGACAGCATGGGGGCCCTCGCTCCAGCAGCAGGGAAAGGGCGCCGTTCGGGTTCTGGCCTAGAAAGCTCTTTCCGTTCTTCTGAGACCGCTATTTCCATATGTCACAGTGATTCATAGTTTCTATTTAATGTCCTGCTCCCTCAAGGTCGGGGCCGAGTTCAGGACCGACCCTCCCAGGAACTCAGGACTTGACCTGAGGTTTGGCACGTCATGGAAATGCATGGGTCCCACCAGCTGCCAGGGCTCCCCACAGGTGACTGCCACACCCAGGGTTTGGACGGATGACTCCCAACGTTCCCCGAGTCACCCTCTGAAAGCTCTGTGGCGTGGCTGCCTCTGGGCGGGAAGAGCGGCCCCCACGCCCTCATGGAGCCTGACCCCGACCTCCCAACACACACCCAGGTCCCTGTGGGCGAAGAACTTCAGTGCCCACTGGGTGGGTGCGGAGATGCAGGGGCCCGGGGCCCAGGGAGCAGGACAGAACCCACTCTGGGGAGGCAGGAGGTGGCTGGAGGTGGACGATATGGGAGCTAAGGCTCCGAGTCCCCAGTTCCCGCCCCATGGTTCCACTGGACTTCACTTCAAAACACAGGTTTAAAGGCAGAATTATTCAGAATTTCAAGATGGCAGCCAAAGACCATGATGCCCCCAGTGCAGGGCCCTTGGGGGCTCAGGAACCCACGTCACTGTACTGGTCACACAGCCAGGACACTGGGCCTGGGTGGGAGCTGGTGAGTACCCAGCCTCCTAGGCAGCTGCCGCTGTTTCCCTTAGTCTCCCTTCTAACACGGTGCCGCCGACCAACACGATCGGACACCGTGACCGCGTCAGCACGTCGCCCGGGGCTGTCCCGGAGCCCACAGCTGCATTTCCCAGTCACCGCCAACATGTGTTCTGCTCAGCCACCCGAACATAAAATCTGCCGTTTCAACCACTTTTAAGTGGGGGCCGTTCAGTGGCAGTCATGTATTCATGCGGGCATCTTCCCCCACTCAACCTCTGTAGCCACTACCACTCACCGCCCGCTGCCGGCTCCCCGCTGAGTCCCTGGCCCCACCATTCCTTCTGTCCCCACGGACCTGACCACTCTGGGGCCTCCTGGAAGAGGACTCGCGCAGTACTTGTCCTTTTGCGACTGTCTTGTTTCACATGGCGTAACATTGTCAAGGTTCACTCACATGATAGCATGTGTTGGGATCGCATTCCTCGTTATGCCACATGTGAGTTATCCATTCAAATGTGGCCCATTCCGATGGGGACCCTTGGGTTGCCTTTCCCTTTTGGCTGTTGTGATGAATGCTTCTATGATCACTGGGCGTACAAAGTGTGAGTCTTGAAAATGTCTGCGGTCCCTGGCTGGTGTGGCTCAGTGGGCTGAGCACCAGCCTGCAAACCAAGGGGTCGCCAGTTCGATTCCCAGTCAGGACACATGCTTGGGTTGTGGGCCGGGCCCCTGGTAGGGGGGTGCGCCAGAGGCAAGCACACGTTGATGTTTTTCTCCCTCGCTTCCCCTCTCTTTAAACATAAATAAATAAGATTCTTAAAGGAAAAAGAAAATGTCTGCCCCGCTTTGCTAGAGGAAATGGTTTGCCTGCTTCTTCTCGGGCCCTCACAGGCCCGCGGTTTTCTCTCCTCTGGGGCCTCTGCCTCTGGGCTTCATCTGCATTTCCTCGTCTGGAAGAACAATGAGCCCCGCAGCCTCCCGGGCCGCGATGAGGATTAATGAGGTCGCGTGCGTGCGTGCGTGTGTGGGGCCCGCTGAGCGTGTCGGCAGGAAGACCCCCGCAGAACCGCAGAGTGCTGCTGCTGCTGCGGCCGCGGAGTCAGAAATTCCTCCCGTCCGCGCGCTCACTGCTCATCAGGGTTGGAGCGAGGGAGGCCGCCCACTGGGCAGCTCCGATCGCCATGAAGGAAATGACTCCTCCAGCCAGAAATTAATGAGTTCTTAGCACGTACAGAAACATCTCCTCAGCTGGGCTACCATGCTTACATAATGAAGTTACTTTGATTATAACCATTAATCAGATGTGCGTTTCCGAGCGACCGGGGCCTGTAGTTGATGTCCGACTTCAGCAAGATTGACAGCGTCTCCACCTCCTGGCAGCGGGGCCGGGGCCCGGTGACATGATGAATTGTGTCGGCAGCGTCAACATTTAGGTTTTGTATTATATTCGCTCTGAACTTCTTCCAAGTCACATTATTGGACGGAAGTTGATTTATTTTGCATGACAACTATGAATATGAAGCTCAAAACATTAAAAGCAGCATTCACACAGATACGGGCAGGTCATTTCTTCCTTACTTTTTTTCTTGTCTGCTCAGGCACCCAGAGGCTGCATTTGGCTAATAACACTTGTTAATAGGTAGGTTAAAAAACAGTTAAGTAGACTTTGATTTTCTGCCATCAGTGACAGTAAAAAATAAATGTAAAAAATGTATGTATGAATATGGACTACATTATTAAGAAAAAATGGATGGGGTCCAGAATATTAATTTGAAGAAATAATCTTTAGAAAAAATAACAGGCGTGTCCGCCATCCCCCAAGACAATCCCCGGGGATCCTTGAGTCCTGGCATGCCAACCGTCCGATCGTCCGCCCCGACGTTTCTTCACTGGCGTGGCTGGTCTTCGTGACCAACGGATACGGCAGAAGTGCTGGGGAACCACCCTGAGGTCCGGTGATCAAAGGACGGCAGCTTCCGTCTTGAGCCCTGAAGTTCTTTCTCTCTCTCCGGGGAAGCCTGGCGTCACATCCCCAGGACACCCGGCTGGCCCAGGGACAGCACCGAGAGGGAGGCGGGTGTCTGGCCGACAGCCCGCAAGGACCCGGGGATGGCCAACAATCCGTGCTGGAGCTCAGACAGGTGGAGCCTTCTTGCCTTCGAAAGCAATGGGCCCCGACCTTGGTGGCACCAGGGCCTGGGTTTGGGGAAGATGTTGGGGGGCGTGGGCGGAGCTCAGCTGAGCTCTGCCAGCTTGCCCACTGTGGATAGGTGGGTGGAAGGGCAGAGCTCAGGGCAGCTTCCCTCATGGTCAGGTGGTTGGGGACCCCTGTTCTATAGGGTTCTGATACAGTTCCTGGAAGAAGTTTCCATGGAAACGGAACCAGCAATTGCCAGCGGTTTGGGGATGGACACACAGAACAGTTGGGTATAAAGCCATGTCTAACTTTCCAGCAGGTGCTTTACATACAGCTGGTTAGCACAGAGAAGCGAGGAAAAGAAGATAAACCACATCCCCATTAATGCTCCCGGTGGTGGCCAGTCTCACGCCCTGTTGGGGCCAGCTCCCTGGTGTTCAGGGCAGGGTCTCCTCGCAGCTCTGCTCGAGCCACCTCTGTCTCTAGGACATTCCAGAAGCTTCTTCCACCTGAAGATTCTTGCGCAAGAGGGGCCAGTGCCCAGGACTTTGATCCTGTAATCCCCGCCATGTTTTTAATTTCTGACATTTCATCTTTTCTTTGAAGCCGTTGCGACCACTCGGTCTTCGTCCCGTGTCACCGCCCACTCGCCACGCCCCCACTTCACCGACGCTGGCTCCCCATTTGCTCGCACACACTGCGCATGTGTTGTTGTTAATTCGGTCATCTGGATTTGGTGGTATGTTTGGTTTACTTTATTCGGTTATCACTTTTCCTGCATTGTCTTTATTTGTGGATTATGCTGGCATCCAGACCTTTTAGAGACACCTGGTGTACTAATGATGATGATAATTATAGCTAACATGAATTAAGTCTTCTGCTGAGAATTTTACAAGCTTTTAATCTTTATAGCAACCCTAGGAGGTTGGTGCTATTATTAACCTGATTTTAAAAGCGCAGTAACTGAGTGAGGCGCAGACAGTCTGAACGTCTCGTGGAAGGTCACAGGGGTAGTAAGTGGTGAGGCCAGAAAGTGCAGACAGAGCATGCTTTTCCTGCCTGGGTGCGCATCCGTAAGATGCAACCGAGATTTCTTGCCTGGTTTGGAGTTGTATATACGATATGATCTTACTGCCTGTCTTGTCTTGTGTTTTTGTTCATTCTGTACTATGTTTGTGTGATATCGACAACATACATGTATACCTATAGATAAAGATACATATAATATCTATACCTGTACATATACCTATATCTATATGTATGGTGCTTGCGGGTGTTTTCACGGCCGTATACCATTTCTTTGTAGAAATATTTCGCAGTTTATTCATTCATGAGGTTTCAGACATTGGCCATTGCAAACAAAGCAACTACAAACAATTTTGCCTGTGAACCCTGGACACTTATGCATGAATTTCTCTAGGGAGCATTCAGACGGGCGAAATCTCTATTCAAGGTACATATGTATGGCTCCAAAGTTATGAGACAATGCTGAACGGCTTTCGACAGCAGCTGTACAAGTGTGCAGTCTGACCATTTATCCTTGTTACTAATTTGTCTACAGCAGTGGTCCCTGAACAGGCCACACAAGTATCCGCCGGGAACTTGCTAGAAATGCACATTCTGGGGCCAGGAATCTGTCTGAAGAGCACTCCAGGCGAGCACCACCTTTGCAGCTGGTCCTTGCACCATCCCTCCCCCTGTCCCCATCACACCTGTAGCCTTACTCGAGCCTCCCAGGTGAGGGCGCCGTGGAACCGGTGCAGGACTGGCAGGTAGAGGAGCCGGCTCTCGGGTCTGGTCTGCCGATGCATGGGCTACGAACTCGGGCGAGTGCTAACCCTCTGAGCTGATTCCTCAGCGGGGACCGTGGTGACGCTCCTCAAAACAGAGCAGCCGCAAAGATCCAAGGCACGGAAAGTCCTTTGTAGACAGCACCGGGCTTACAGTATTAGTTACATTGTCTCCAGCTGGCATTTGCATCCACAAGTTGCTTTCGGAAGAAGACTTACATGCCAGCAAGGCTCAAGGTACGTGTTTGCAGGCAAGAGGCAGAAGGGAAAACAAACAGTGTGAGGGGAATAGTATCAGAGAGACTGTGAAGACTTAAATGCGATGTGTGGTTTTTTATAAAGCTTGTGCAATAAATAAAATAGATTTAAAAGTATGTTACACTTTTGTACACTTGAAATGAAGTATTAATAGACTTGGTAAATAATATAATTGCTGTATGCATCATTTATCTAGAAAATTGGCAGCATAGGTTTAAAAAAGAAGGAGGGATTTTTTGAGTGCTAGATTCTGGTACCTTGGTATGAAAGAATGGGCGATGGCCAGCTTACTTTCCAAGATGGGCGTTTCAAGTGGTGTTTGCAAAGGGGTTGTTGCCACAGGTCCATGCAAGGGCCTACATGTGTGCATTCTTATATGTGCATGGTGTGTACATGCACTCGTGTGCACATACAGGTCCATGGATATGCAAATGTGAGCACATTTGTGTGTTTTGGAGGCTTAGATGACCATTCCTGGGCCTCTAGGGCATTTATTTTAAATTCTTCCTCTCAGAATTTGTATGAAAGCCAAGATGATGTGCATTTTTAATGATCTTTGTTAGACTACACATAGATCATTACATATTTCTTTCGTAGGAGCTTTCTCTCTCAGAAAGAAAAAAATCCCAAGTGCTCAGGTGGTCTCAGGTCGTATTTTACAGGTTTGCTAAAGCAGCGGCTGGTTGAGAGACATGCTATGGAGACACGCAGTGGCGACAGTGATGTCGCAGAGACAAAAACACCTCCTCTTTGGAAAAACAAGCTCCACAACCGAACTCAGCCTTGGGGAGCCCCAGCCAGCTACCTGCTCCTTCTCCGTTCAGAGGAGGGGGGTTCTCCTCGAGCACTGAATCGCGAGATTAATGACCCTAAGGGTGGAGACCGTGCCCTACCTCAGGGGCAAATGTGCCAGCACAAGTGAGTGCATGTGCGCACACACTGGCATGCCCCCACACATGTGCACACCAGCCACCAACACATGCACGCACCTGCATGCCAACACATGTGCACACATGCACACCAGCACTTCTGCACACATGTACACGCAGCAGCATGCACACACACACACACACACACCAGCATACACACCAGCATGCATACCTGCACACAGACACACACGGGTACACACTAGCACACTTGCATACATGAGCATGCCTGGGCATACTACTGGCACACATGCACACACAGTAGCACGCCAGCGCACCCACCCACCAGCACGCCTGCACAAACATACACCAAAACCCAGCGCTTTCTCCCGTGTTGTGCTGCGGGCTCCTGCGTTTCAGATCCAGGTGTGAAACCGGGAGAGCCTCACTTGGAACGTTTGCAGGATGTTTTCCACGGAACGGCTGGCAGGCGGCATCTCGTGGTGGCTTCTGCTTGCGGCAGCTGATAAATCTTAGCAGGAAGGGGTGGAAAGGAGCGAGGGAGGTCTGGCAAACAGCTCTGTTAATCAGGACATATTTTATGACCCAGCAGCGCAGGGGCTTTCGATTTCAGAGGCTTTGTGAAGCGTCATGTGTAACTGCCCCTCCCCGGGGAGGCGAGCGGGCACTCACTGAGGCAGTGGCGGCTCTAAGTGAAGCAGAAACCCACCGGGAAGACTGAGCCCCAGCGAAGGGAGCGGTGCCAGCAGCGCAGGGAGGGCGGGGCTGGGGGCTCTCACGGTTCTCCCAGAGCGCGCCCCTGCACAGGGTCTGTCCCCAGGGCACCCATCTGAGCAGACAGCCAGGGGACCGATCGGGGAAAGTGTTCCGTGGAAATCACCTCCTTCACGGAATCCCCAGTTCGTTGTCTTTATAGACGGGGGTTGCCATTGTGCATTTCCTCTGATATTGACATAAAGCAGGGACAGGGAATATTTAAGCCCGTCTCCAAATACTCAGGCATGTGAAAGGATGTTTAATAGCACCACGTGCAGCGTCTCCTGAGGAAACATTGCAGCAGTATCCTCCCCACCCCATTTGGAGGGTGTTTCTGCAACAGGTGCTGGAGGGTTGACCTGACCTGACCTTTGCTGTGTCCCAGGGAAGCGTCGTGTCTGCCAAGGCATTCTGGTGCCTGGGAACAGCACCCCCGGCCTTCTCGAAGAGGCTTGGGTGCCCAGAGGGGAGGGACCTCAGGTTCTGACTCGACACTCAACCTGTGCTGTCAGGGCACCTGTCTGGAACCCAGGCAGCTCTAAGCGTAAACGAGGCACACGCATGCGTGCCACCGGGGCTCTGAACATGCGTGTGGCTTTGCCTGTGGGTGTGTTAATAGCAAGTGAGCTGTAACGGAAACCCCTCCCCCGAGCGCGTGCGTCCCTCGTGACAAGTAGGGATGTAGGTCTCATGGCCCTGGAAGGTGCCCCAGGGAAACAGAAAGGATGCGAGGCCGGGGCAGCTGCCTGCAGCCACCAGCAGCGTGGGTTTCAGACTGCAGCCTGCCGCAGGGTCACTGGGTGGGCGTGTTGGAGAGCAGATGGCGGGACCCGGGTGGGCAGCAGAGTCAGCGGGTCTAGGGAGCGACCCCCGGTCTGCGTGTCTCAGAAGGTCTTGTGACCAGACCCTGGTGCTGCTCTCTGGTCGCCACACGTGAGACCCACTGGCCTGGAGCCACGGACACTCCAGCTCCAACCCGTCTCTGCCTCACATGGACACCAGGTCTGCCCGTCTCATATTAAAATGTGCAAACTCTGATGTTTATTTTTTAAATGCCAACTAATGTATGCAGCAAACACCCTGAACTCTTGCTTCTCCCCTGACATTCACGACATTATTTAAAAGCAATTTAGGTGAATGCTCAGAGGAAAAGAAGGAAATGGTGTGTGTGATATCCAAGCCAGAAACTGTAAGGTAAAGCTTACGTAACAATTAAAAACTCCAGTATGGCAATACACAAACAGATAAATTAAAAAAAAATAAAAGAAAAATGGCAAATTGCAAATGTTATTGTTACATACAACACAGAAAACATTAACCTGTAGTAGCAGGAGCTTCTGAATATTAAAAATAACAAAACAGCTCGGAACAAGGAAACAGAGAGGTGATTTGAAAAGAGAAATGACATTTCCATGGAGAAATGTCAAGACACTCAACTTCTTTTGTTATGACATTAAACCATCGTCTTTGCCTGCCGGTGCAGGCGGGCTAACCACTGAACGTGTCCCGTTTGGTAGGAGGTGGGGGCTCACATCCTGCGAAAGGAAAGGACAGTTGGCACCGTCTTTGGGGGAGCCAGTCTGGTCACCTGGGACCCGATGTCGTGTGAGCGCAGCTTTGGACCTTGCAGTTCCACTCTTGTCATTTACCCCAAGAAACTGATTAGATACGCGTGTGGGTAAGGAGATGTTCGTGGCAACCGTGTCTGCAGTATGGCGACTTGAGGCCTGACACAGATGCTCGTGATTGTTTGAATGACCGCACAGCCATAGAAACGCAATGCCATTTGGCCATTAAAACACCGAAAACTATATTTAAAATCCGTTAAATTAGTTAGCTCAGGTTGCCGTAATAATATACCACAGACCGAGTGGCTTAAACAACGGAAGCTTATTTTCTCTCACTTCCGGAGGCTAGAAGTCCAAGGCCAAGGTGTGGGCAGGGCTGGTTTCTCCCGAGGCCTCTCTCCCGCCCTCTCCCGGGTCCTCACAGGTCCCTCCTCTGTGCGCACACGCCCTGCTGCCCTGCCGTCTCCTCCGCTCCCTGTGCGCCCACCAGTCCTACGGGGTCAGGGCCCCGCCTCTCCGACCTCATTGGACCTTTGCCCCCTCTGAAAGCCCCACCCCTAAACACAGCCACACGGGGGTTAGGGCTTCAGCACGTGGGTGCTGGAAGGGATGCAATTCATGTAATTCAGTCCATACAAGTATGCGTAATATATTACATTGGATAAAAAGGCCTCTATGCAAGATCACTTTTAAAAAAAAAATATATTTATGGACACCTCTCTCTCTTTGCATATAAATAGCTTTATATGTAGGAATAAAAATTAAAATGTCTTAAGCGATTGTAATTATGTTACCAGTGGTGAATAATGGGTAGCACTCACTTTTTCCTCCATTTCTTGTGATTTGTCTGAATATCTTATAATAAGCACACTTCTATAGGCAGGACAAATACAAAGTATTTTCTTTTTGGCATAATAACACAAGCCTCGTGGCTGGAGCTTCAGGTCCCATTAGAATAGCCCGGGTTCCAGTGTGAGCGGCCCGGGGACCACCTGAGAAAAGGTGCGGCCTTTGAGTGTAAAGGTAAATGTCGCTAAGCTGTGGCTGACGGCACCTCCAGGGGCCGCATAGCGATTTCACGGTCAAGGCAAACGGCAGCAAGTCCCACGAGGTTTCCGGGCGGACACCTGGGCACCCCCATTGGGCTGGCGCTCTCCACACGGACCGCACTGTTTTCCCACGAGCTCAGACTGCTGCGTGCCTGCAGGTCCCGCAGGGAGACGCTGGGAGAGAAGCACCCTGTCTTAACGGGGCCGCTGGTTCGTCTGGTGCTGAGTTGTCTTTATATTTTGGATATCAACCCCTCGTCAGATGTGTCATCGGCGAATACCTTCTCCCACCCAGTGGGTTGTCCTTCCGTCTTGTGGATGGTTTCCTTTGCCGTGCAAAAGCTTTTCGGTTTGGTTTAGCTCTCTGCGTTAAGTTTTCTCTTGTTTCCCTGGAGAGAGTAGTCAATAATGTGTAGGTAGCTGGGTGTGGGACCTGGTGGGTGCTTGGAGCAGGGGGGCTGGTGGGGGGGCCACTCCGTGGAGTGCAGGGTTTTCTGGCCACTTTGCTGTACCTCTGAAACGGGTGCCAAACGGTACTGCGTGTGTATTGCGGTTGGAAATTAAAAAAATAATAAATAATAGAAAAAGAAGCGTGCTTCTCTTCCCCATGGAGGAACAGTTGGAGCGTGGTGAGGACACGCGGGAAGTTCTCCTTCGACAACCGTTCTCTGTACAAAGGTCCCGTTCGGCACCGAACGGCACTCCCCCGGGTCATGCGGCACAGACACGGAAAGGCAGCTGTTGCCTCTCCCTCGCCAGTTTCCTGGGACCCATTCCTGCCTCCTCTTCTCGCCCTCGTGTTCACAGCCACACAGTGCCCTGGCCAGGGGGCCTCAGCTGGCTGGAGCATCGTCCCATAAACCAAAAGGTGGTGGGTTCTATTCCTGGGCAGGGCACATGCCCGGGTTATGGGTTCGGTCCCTGCTGGGGGCACGTACAAGAGGCAACCACTCACATCAGTGTCTCTCCCCCTCTCCCCCTCCCTCCTTTCCCCTCTCTCTACAATCAGTAAGCATGCCCTGGGGGGAGGATAAAAAAAAACCCCAGCTACATAAAGCAGGCTGACCCGACCCTCTTGGGTGGCCTATGAAATGTTTGCCACTGGCAGGCATCAGCCCCCCACTTTCAATGAGGGGAAAAAGCCCTCAAAACAAACAGTTGCCCAAATAAGGTCTGACTATTGCGACGAGGGCTTTCTGGAAACTCTGGAAGCTCAGGGGAGCTGACAGCCAAATGAGGGGGCGCCCTTTTGAGCTCTTGCGACCAGCACTAATTGCGGAGACAAGGTCTGTGAGCTGAGAGAGGCTGCCTGGAGCCACCGGGACAATGGGTGACTGCCCCTCCTGTCTGGAGTCAGGGACCCGCAGAGCTGGTTGCTATGGCTGACTGACGGAGCCCATTGGCCTCCGCGGTGACAGCCAGCAGTGGCCTGTGGCGGGGGCTTGTGAAGGGAGCGGTGGGGGAGGGTGAGTAGAGGGTGTTGCCTGGATCCTTCTAGAATGGAGTCAGGCTTTGAACAAAAGGACAACAAAAGGAAGGGGTGGGTGAGGAGCTGGTTCTTATTTTCTAGAGTCTGCAGAAGGGCGTCTGCCCACCCTTCTGTCCACTTTCGCCCTGCGGCGCCCATCCACCCTGCTTTGATGATTTATGATAAAGCCCTGGCCCCCCTCTTTTCAGCTGCAGCCCCACACATTGGAAGGCCAGCCGGGAATTTCCTATCAGACGGCCACCGCCTCACCACGGCAAAATGCAATGTGGTGACCTCTTTCCCCATGTCCCTCCTTCTCCCTATTCCTGCATCCCGGGCTCAACCTGGGACCGATTGCAGGTCCCCATAGCCAATCAGGGGCCCAGTCCTTCAGCCGATGTTCACAGCATCTTTCAAGCCGGAGGTGTTCTTTCTGGTCCCCCAGCTGAAGCCTTCACCGGGATGCCTGTGGTGGGCTGTGGCGACAGCGGTGAGTCCCTTTGTCGGCCCCTCCCTTTCCTTCCCCGCTCCCCTCTCTTCTAACCTTGGGCACGTTCCGCTTCTGGCGATGCCACTTCCTCCGGTGTGACGGCCTCTCCCTTGCAATTCACAAAGGCTTCTCACTGTCTGTCGTACTACCGATTTCCACGGCTTAACATCTGAGGCATTGACCATGGTTGTACTGCAGCCCGCTTCCAGGTACCAGCTCCTCCTTTAACCAAATATTCCACTTCCCAGTTCCGGCCCCCTCGGTGGGTTCCTCCCCCGCCCGGCCACAGGTATGGCCTGGGGACATGCTGCGCCTTTCCGCCCTGGCTGGAGGGCACTGCTCAGCCTTTCTGGACGTTACCTCCAACTCTCCGACCTGACTTCCACCCACTCTCCCCTGAGAAGCCCCCACTGAGCCCCGCCCCCAGACCTCACCTCTCCAAGATGAGCTCTGCGCTCTGAGCTCTCACACCGTTTCCATGTCTTCACTGCCTATATTGTACACACATGTCTGCTGTCCCTTTGTCCCTTGGCATTACGTATTACAAATTACTTATTTGGGACTGTAGATTCACGGGGAGTGGCAGGAAGAGTATGGGGTCCTGAGGCCCTTCACCCAGCTCCTCCCGCAGTTGCGATTTTATGTGGCCGTGGTGCATGCCGAAACCAAGAAACTGACGTTGTCACGTGACTGTTAAGGAGACCGTACACCTTGCTTGTTTTTCACGACTGTTAAATCCGCATGTGTGTGCACGCACACGTGCAGTTCTACGTCACTTTATCTGTGCATGGATTCCTGCACCCACCACCGCAGTCAGGACACAAGCCATCCCATCGCCTCAGAAGAAGGCCCGTTGCTGCCTCTGTGCCTCTGCACCGGCCCCGCCCAGCCCCGTTCCCTGTCCCCCGTGATCCCTAGGTTGTTCTCCACGCCTGCAGCTCTGGCATTTGTGAGCGCCCTACAAACAGAACCCTTGAGACCGAGCAGCTCCCTGAGGCGTACCGCCCACTGGGCCCACCCGAGGCGCCGTGGGTGTCGGCAGCTCGTCCCGCTTCCTCTCTGAGCAGCACTCCACTGTGTGGATGGGCTGGAGGTTTCCGGCTGTGCACCTGGAGGGGGCGTTTTCCCAGAATTTGGCTGCCAGGAATAAAGCTGCTCTGAACATGCACATATGTGGGTTTTCAGGAACACACATTTTCGTGTCTCTGGGAAAAGTGCTCAAGAGTGTGATGGCCGGATCGTGCTGCAAGTGCACGTTCAGTTGTGTAAGACACTGCCCAACTACTTGCCAGGGCAGCCGCCCCTTTCACACCTCCCGTAGCGGCAGGCCGGTCTGCTCGTGACCCAGCGGTGGGCCGCGCGTTCCAAAGGCAGCGCTGTGCCCTCTGACCTCTGCAGCTGGCAGCACAGACCCAACGCCTCTGGGCAGTTTCCTGGGGCCGCGGCCCCCCTTCCAGCCCATATCCTGTCTCATGACCATTTCTACCCACGCCTGGCTCCTTTCCTCCCCCCACTCTCCTCCAGACTGGCAACTCCTCGGGGCCAAAGACTATGACTCCCTTGAGTGAACTCCAATTATTGGCACAGAGCAGGTGCTACATAAATGTAGATATTTGTTGTATAAGAATAAAATTCTGTGACATTTATCCAAGGGAGGAAGAGAGAGGAACAAATTCAAAGGCCCGGGGGAGCAGTCACGTGGCTCGTGTGAGCCCCTGAAAGTGGTTCCCTGGTAGCTGACTGCAGGGCAAAGGCCAGGAGGGGGCAAGATCGAGGCCTGGGTCAGGCCGCGAGGGTCCTCCTGGGACAGGCCAAGGAATCTGGATTTAACATGAAGACGTGTGGTAATTAGAAACCCAGGCGCGTCCACCTATCCATTGAAATGGATTCGTTCTTACCGTCCAAGCCATCAGGCGTGATCATTAGCATAACCTAACACAACACCTAATTTTCCAGCGTGGAATTTAAACAGCCAGAACATTAGGAATGGGTTACTCTCACATGTAAAGATGAGCAGGGTTCCCGGATGTGAAAGTGACAGCATCACTGAGGACACCCTTCAAGGCCTCTCTCACGCAGGTGAAAGTCAGAAAAGCTCCTCCCCCCGCTCAGACAGGCTGAGGAGGCGGGATGGGCGCCCAGCCCTGCCCTGGGGCCCGGGAAACTGCCCAGGCATTTCCCGGACCCCCAGTAAGAGGAGAAGAAACATCATCTGGAAGAAGCAAAACGGATGCTCAAAACGACCCGCAGAGTCCTAGCCACCTCTGGGCTAGGGAACCGAGAAAGCATCTGGCCAAGTACCAATACGATGGGGGCGTTTTTAAATTAAAAATGAAAATCTCTTTGAATACCCTATAATCCAGTTTACTTCTCTCCCCAAGAAACGGAAGCATCTAATCTTTCGTGGGCAGATTGCTGATGCGCTGCAGCCAACCCTGTTTCGAACGAGATTTGGCCAAGTTCCCACGGAGAACACATGTGGAGTCTCGGACGTAGGCAACGGTTTGAGAGAATGTTAAGGAGACGGGGCAAATCGATTGGATCCTCTATGAACACAATCACAGTTACTCTGCGATGCGTGTATCTTTTCTAACGATATTTCATCAGAAACATGAGGTGTTGAGACAGAGGCCGTGTCGCCCTTGGGAACACCCCCGTGACTGAGTCCAGGGTCCTGGCTTTCTACCGCAGACGCCAAGATCAGCGGCAGCATTGAAAAATGAGTGTGAGTCCATAAATAAATTCTGATGCTTAAATAGGCAAAGCGCAATAACTGGCAAGAAAAAAATCTCAGACTCTAATTCGAAGTTTTGATACAGTCACAGATTACAAAGTTAAAAACTGACTCTCATGTTTTCTTCAATGAGTATCTGAGGTTTCATACCACCTCAAGGACACCAGTTAGGACAACTGTCCTAGGGCCTAGGTGTGCACACACACACACACACACACACACGCACCAGAGGATTTCCAGACTAAAAATGCCAACTATTTCCAAGAGGTAACAAGCCATTGTCTCTTGTCCTAACCTGATTGATCAGTCACTTCAATATTCAATCCCAAAGGCAGCTGACCACGGGCTCTTGACAAATATAAATTGGATGAGTTAAAGACTACCTTTTAAAAGCAGGTGCAGTGTGTGCTAGGAACTGATGGCATGTAACACACATGTATTACGGACATAACACACGTTCAGCTTGTTCATTGGTAAATGAGTGCAATCCCAGTCTGAGACACGTGAAGTACACGAAAGACATTGCTAGTTCTCCAGCCATCAACACCCCTAAGTAAGTAAAGTGTGTACATGTACATGTGTGTTTTTCTCTCCTGTTACTGCCTGTACTCTTGCTTGTAAAGCCTGCCTTGACCACTTGATCTCCACTGTTACTCGGTGGCCCTCTGGTTCATGCCCAGCACGTCTGCCTTGTGTTTGGAAGCTCATCTCCATCCTAGTCCCATCCCTCGAGTTACCTGGGGCCCAGCCTCTCACAATCCCCCAGCTGCCCCCAGCCCCACCCCCAAACATTCTACACACTGTCTTTCTCCCATCTGCACCCTCCCTGACGCCCCCATCTCGTGAGTTCTAAATGCCTCAAGTTTATTCGCATGAGGGAGAAGTTGTGGCATCTTCTTTTGCACCCCAGCTGTGTGTGAACTCCAGAGCTACCCTCCTGGAGCCCCCAGTTCAGGGGTCACCACATCAGCCCTGAGATAGCCAAGGCCTTGGCGGTGAAAATCTCTATAGCCCAGGAGGCGAACTGCCTCTTCCTCCCCATCCCTAGTCCTGTCATCCCCGGGGTCCCCTTCACCTTCACAGGGACTGCGGAGAGAAGACACAGACAGGACTCCATCAACCTCTAGGCCCTGTGCCAGCTGGGGGGAGAAGGAAGCAGGGGACGGGGACATTCCTCCATGCCCCCAGCCCTTCCTTGGAACCAGACACGAGCAAACCGGCGCTGCTCCGCCACCCACAACACCCCAGCGCCATCGCTGCACCTACAGATTCTACCTTTGAAGGATGGCGATTCCAACATGGAGACACACCCAGTGGTAACCTCCCCCATACAAACAGAACTTAATACAAAATGCTTTACATGTGTTATCTCTTCTACACCCACGCAATCTGAAGAAGAGATGGGTTCTCTTGTTCCCTTGTTGTACAGTCGAGGAAACAGGCTGAGAGACAAACGTGGTAGAACCGAGATGCCCACCTAGGTAATCTGGCCCCTAGAATCCGCGCTCTTGACCTTATCTCAACATGGTGGCTACTCCTGAAGTAAAGAATACATGTGACATGGGCAGGGAATTTGGGGGAAAAGTGTGGATATAAATGTGAAACATCATTTTACTGATCGTTCAGTGCATTGTCCATATTTCCTTGGGCTGAAACAGAAATCTCTCTCTTGAATGGCGACTTTAGAACACATAGCTCAGCTCACTGTCTTGCATGTATTTCAGGAGCTGTACTGACTGCTGAGAGAGATACTGAGCAACTACATTAAAATAATACAGGCCCATTTGGTTATGGAATGAAAGACAGATACAGCCAAGACCTGGGTGAGGAGGTTGGAGGCAACGAAACACCCCAAACCCACGCGGTCCTCCCCAACGACCCAGCTGTGCCCGGTGGTAGCATGTGAACCCCAACCATCCCCAAGGGCTCCGATGCCTCTTTGAAGTATAGCGCTGTATATAAAAAAGTTAACTTGCCAGTTTAGTTTTTCATATTTAAGCAATCTCTTAGGGTTTTTTGTTTTTTTTTTTTTTGAGAGGGGAAGAAATCACGTAAGGATCAAAGAGCGGTCAATGCTCGGATGAAGCGTGGGAAGAAGTGCACATTGACCTCCACGGCCCACGTCTTCTTAAAGACACGGCCCTGGTGTTTGAGGCCCCGGATTTCAAAGAAGGCTGGCCCATCACTGGAGAACCGCAGTGGAATCACACCGCCCCCCTCCACCTCCCCACTATCTTGCAGAAGCAGGCAGCTCCTTTCATGGAAAATACTACTTCACTAATTCCAGACAACACTGAGAGCGCCTCATTTTTCCAACGGCAGCAGTCGCCTCCGTTCATCCCATCCCACTTCCCCACCTCGGAAATGCGTCATGCTCTCTTGGACAAAACAAACAAATGAGCAAAGAAGAATCAGAGACGTGGAAATAAGGAACAAACTGACAGTGACCAGAGGGGAAGGGGGGAGGAGATAACTGGGAAAGAGGGGAAGGGTCTAGCCAAGGAACATGTACGAAGGACTCATGCTGATGGACAACAGGGTGGGGACTGACTCAGGGAGCGGGGTTGGGGGGCAGGGGAGAGCAACTGGGGAAATATTGGGGACAACAGTAATTGAACAACAACGAAAAAAAATCACCGAGGGAAGGAAAGAAAATGCCCACAAAAATAACAAAAAAGTAAATTAGAGATGAAAGGTGTTCTGAGCTCTGTGGCTGTACAGCTCCGCCTGTTCCCCCCATCTCTGCCCTGACTCCCCGACCCTGGGGCCAGGGCCTCCTTGTCTTTTCTGGTTTTGTAAAGAGTATACTTTACATTTTTAGATAGAGACTTTCTCATACACCCCACACCCAGTCTCCCCTATTGTACACATCTCCCATGAAACAATTGGCGAACTGACATTGACACGTTACTCTTTGGATTTCCCGGGTTTTTACTGAACTCACGATTTCTGTCCCGGGACCTCGTCTAGGGCGCCACAGCACATCCATTCCCTCGCCACGTCTCCCCGGGCCCCCGTGGCAGGGGCGGTTTCTCAGGGTTTCCCTGTCGCTGGTGGCTGGCAGTTCTGAAGGATGGTATGTGTGAAGGATGGTATGGGGTCTCACTCGTTATGAGAATGAAGAAATAATGAGTTTTTCTGAGGGGAAGGCTGTAGAGGTGAGATGCCATTCTGCTCACGCCAGACCAAGGTCCCGTGCTATTAATACGACACCACTGCGGGAGCTGACCTCGGTCACCCGGTGGAGGTCATGCGTGGCGGGTCCCCCCACTGGGAAGTTACCCCCCACCCTCTCTCTGTGTGGCACATTGGGAGGAAGTCACTGTGTGCAGCCCACACTTAAGGATGAGAGTTTTCCAACACCTCTTCGAGGCAGTGTCTGCATAAACTATTTAAGTTCTTTTACCAGGGCAATTTGTTTGCTATTCCTATGTATTTATTCAGTCATTTATTTATATCAGAATGGACTCATGGATATTTATTTCATACTTTGGGTTACAGTCCAATATTAGCTTATTTATTTTTTTGCTCAAATTCTTCCAGATTTAGCCATGGAACGTTCTTTCATTTGGCCCCAGTGTCCCTTAGCCTATCATCATCACTGTTGTTCCTTTTTTCTTTCTTTTTTTTTCTCCTTTCCTCCTCCCCCCTTCCCTCCCTTCCCTCGCTAGTGCACAGTTACAGGACGTGGACAACAGATGGAATGCCCGCCCCCCCCCCAGTCCGCTGTGTGTGGGCTGACCCCTATCCTGACCATGAGTCAGACAAAACCCTGCGTCGTGGACTAGGGCAGCAAATTACACATTTGTTGTTATGACCCTGACCCTAAAGACAGGAGGAATATGGAAAGAATTACAATCTAATGAAGCCCAGAATGGATCTGTCGAATCAAATCACGTGGCTCAGCCCCGCCCCCCGGGAGTGCAGGCTTCGGGAGTGGCGGGACCGCAGGGCAACCAGCGGCGTGACGCAGGGGGCGTGGCATGGGACAGAGCCCGCGCGGATTGCGCAGCAAGCACAGCGCAGAGTCTCAGAAACAAGATTCCCGTCGCTGTCCCTACAAGGGGCTTCCCTCGTTGTCACCAGTCTCAATCCAACGAGCCAATGCCCCCGAAGGGCCTGAGGAGGTGGCCCTCAAATGTAGGCATATCCTTTTCCTCGCCAGATAAGTGTCTTCTAGCTACCGAAACCAGAGTTCAGTACGGAAATGTTTTAGAGGACAGAATCCAGATTTTATCACTTCTCTGACAAAAGCTTTGTGCAGTATAAATGTTTATGAGCTGTGTGAGTGTTTCACACCAGATCCGTAATTCTAATTTTAATGTGTCATTGAGTAATTGACTTAGACGAGTGATAATGGGTAGAACTCTTACTGAGGTTAGATGCAATAATGTAACATTTAAGAAATCATCGCAATAACTAAATTTACTTGTAAGTTTATTTGATTTATAATAATTATTGGTATCCCTAGAAAGCTTTTATCAGTCAGATAATTGGACGACCTAAAAAGCATATCAAATCTATTTAATTTATAAATACAGTTTAATCTGCCAAGATGAAAAATGAACTAAATTTATAAATGGGACTAACCATTACTCAAAAAATCCCTTAAAAGAACTTGTTCAAATTTGCTAGATTCATCTAGGGAATAATAAAATTTGTGAGCCGAACTAAAAGCTAAAGGAATATCCAGTGTTTCTGCACTTATGACTTTAATAAATGGTCATATTCATTTTTAAAGCCAGAGTCGTATTTAAAATCATTTGTTCTTTACTCAAAAGTAGCTGAGGGCACCCAGAAAATTAAACACTTAAATCTGAGGACGTAAAGAAAGGTCATCCATGACGCAACCACACAAGGCGGATCCAATCTGATGTTTGCTCACTGTGCTTGTAATGGCACTCTGTATGCACACAGGCACGTGTGAGCACATGCACACACATGTACTTCTACGTAAATGGAAACACACGACCTATGCTGCTCATTTAATTATGGACATTCCTGCCCCTTGGCCCTATTTTCCTCTGCCTCTCTGCACATGCGCACAAACGCCCTCATCCCTGGGTGAGGGGGCTTGGAGGCGGACTCGGCTATAACCCCGTGTACATCTTTTCCCATTTTTCTCTATGACCCTATAATCCTGCACACACATGCACACATGTGCACGGTGCACAGTGTTCTGGTCACAGCCTGTTTAACAAAGGAGTATTTACTACACATGTTTCTTTGCATATTAGTTTTCTCATATAGCAAAAACTCACAGCAATGGCAAGTATAGCTGGCACAGCCCTGATTCCCTGTGATCCGTGGCTAGGTAACACTTCTTGCACCCTGGGGTGCGTCTAGGCTGTGGGAACATCAGAAGGCCTCAAGTAAACACTGTGCACGGCTCTCTCGGCCACTGTGTGAGCCCCTACAACTCCCTGGTCTGTCTAGCTCCTCGTGCCTCAACCTCAGCTCCCGGGCTGAAGAGGGCTGCGACCCTTCTGAGCCAGAAGGCCCCGCCCTCAGGCCCCGCCCCCAGGCCCTGCATGAGGAAATGGCCCTCGTCCAAAGCCAACCTGCAGGGCTGGGGAGACCTGAATGTGTCCATGCTCACATAACACTGCATTTCTCTGAATACCTTTTTGGTTTATTTTTTTCCCTGGCAGGTATGCAGGAATTATGTTTTAAATGACTTGGTGTTGTGAGTCGAGGCAAATTAAGTTATCCTGCCAAGGCCAGGCGAGCTGTAAAGAGGGTGGACTTTGCCCCTGTGCAGCTCTGCGGTCGGTCCAGCCTATGAGACAGGGACAGCTCTGTGACTCTGGGCCGACTGTTTCTGGGCGACTCTGAGCCACGGTTTCTTCATCTGCAGGATGGAGGTCACGGTCGCATCGACCTTAGAGGCTGACAAAAGGATGAACGAAATTATACCAGCAGAGTATGAAGAAGTCTCAGCCTTGAGCCTGGCTGCCCATGTTTCCTGCCCAGACTCTAGACACAGCTGCTCAAAGGGCAGGTATTCCAAGCCTGGAGCCCAGGGCCTGCCTCAACATCCCATGAACGAATCAGTCAGCATGTGCTTCCCAAAGCGCCCGCGCTGAAGAGCACCTGAGCTCCAGCACCTCTCCACCACGACACCCAGTCGCCTGGGTGCACGGCTTGCTGGCCCTTTGCTGTTCCAATGAGTTTCCGAGGGTGTGGGCTAGTTTATCCTTCTATCTTTTGCACAGAACTTCCACTGCCTCTGCAGGGTATTATTTCAGTGGGACACATGTGCAGAGTAAGAGCCTAGGCCACAGTTGCCTTTGGCCAAAGTAACAAAATGCCCAGCCTGTTAGGGACACAACATAGAGTGGGACCCCTGGACACGCAGACATGTATCCTCACTCTGTTTTGCACAAGCCCAGTGGCCTCGTACAAAAGTTCTCGAAGTATCAGTGTCTCATCTTCGAGGTGAGGTTAATAACATACCCAGTCACAGTGATGGAGACACTAAGCTAATATTATCAGCAGCTCGGGAGAACGGCAGGTGCACAGCAAGTGCTACATTGGTGTCTACCGAGTCACAGGTCACGGAATCGCAGGTGCTCTGCTTCACGGTGTCCGACCGGGCATGGCCGCCAGTGTCAAAGGGGCTGGGTGTGTGGGGAGAGCTGGGCGGGGGCCATGGGACAGGTTATTAAATCGCTGACACTGACCTTCTCACAACTGAACGACCGTGCTCCAACTCTCCCGGCAACTCCGGGGCTGAGGCGCCCAGTGCCCACCACTCACCCTCAGAGCCACCGTGTCGTCTGCCGCGTGAAGACGGCGTAGTCAGGGTTTGCTGGGAAAGGGTGTTGTGACAATGCTGCTGCGGGGCTGGACTACTTTTCTACCTCCGCCGAGACAGGGTACCACGAACTCAGGGACTTAAAACGACGCTAATGTATTCTCGTACAGCCCTGGAGGTCAGGGGTGGGGTGGGCCGAGTTCCTCCTGGAGCCTCCAGGGAGGATCTGTCTTCTTGCTTTTTCCAGGACCTAGAGGCCGCCTGCCCTCCCTGGCTGGCGGCCCCTCCTCCGCCTTCAAAGCCCACCCCTCCAACCTCTGGTTCCTTGTCACATCTCTGTTTTTGACTTGGCCCTCTTACCTCTCTCTCACAAAGGCCCCTGTGACTGCACTGGGCCCACCCAGATAATCCAGAACAATCCCTCCATACGGGAACCCCTGACTCAGTCAGAGCTGTAGAGCGGTGCTGCCCTGCAGGGAGCCCCAGCTTCATGCAGCCCCTGGAGAGTCCACGGAGGGATCATATACATGGGGGAAGACCTGGGCGTTTGAGATATTTTAATTGCGACCTTGCGTGCTCTCATACTGCCTTTTTTAAAAAAATATGTTCAGTATCTGTCTAATACCTGTCGATTTCAGGGGTTCCTCTGTAGGGGCCCGTCTGTTTGGGGCGCCCAGGTTGCTGTCACCAGGTCCTTACAGACACCGAGGGCAAGGAGGGTAACTCCGCTGCAAACCACCCACACCGTATGCTACGGATTGAATGTTTGTTCCCTCTCGAAATTCTCATGGCGAACTCCTAACCCCCAAGGGGAGAGTATTTGGAAACAGGGGCTTTTAGGACGTCAAGGTTAAATGAGGTCATAAAAAAGGTGGGGTTCTGAACTGATAGGACTGGCGGCCTTATATGAAGATGCTCTCTCTCCCCCGCCCCCTCTCTCTGTCTCTCACCCACGTGCCCCCCCCCCCACCCCCGTGCGAGCACCAGAAAAGGCCTTGTGAAGACAAAACGTGGAAACAGGCATCTGCAAACCAGGAATCGGATGGCTGGCCCCTCGATGTTGAACTTCCGCCCTCCAGAACTGTGAGAAGAAAGTGTCTCTGGTTTAAGCCACTAGCCTCTGCTACTTTGTTAGGGCCTAAACAGACTAATGCACGTAGCAGCTCAGACTTTAGTTTGCACCCCAACCACCTGGGCCTCTTCACAGAACACAAACTGGAGATCCTGGTGACACTGACACTGTGGGCCCCCAGACCCTATTCGGGGTAGTACTGACATGCACAACCATATGGGGGAACCCTGGGGGTTAAGACTCATCCCAAGCAGTGAAAGCTAGCCGTCTCCACATGCATGACCTCAGCCAAGGTCTTCATCGGCATTCGCCACCCACCCGCCCCAGGGAGATGTCAGTCTCCTGTGACGGTCGGTGTTCTGGGTCAGCCTGACTCCTATTAGACATCGCCCAGGTTACGCGTTATCTCTGGGTGTGTCTGGGAGGGTGTTTCTGAATGAAAAGAGCGTTGCGTCCGTGGGCTCAGTAGATTGCTGCCCCCCTCCGATGCTGGGGGGGACATCATCCCCAACCCCGAGCGCCTGACTAGAACAGAGGAGTGCAGGAAGGAGCAACCTGCCCCCTTTGCCCCTCAGACGAGGCATTCTCGCCACAGCACCTGTGCCGTAGACGTTTTTACCACGAGCGCTGGTGCTGCACACACCTTCCCTGTGCAGCGAGTTGGCTGCAAGGCAATTTTGCTGTAAAAAAGATGAAACAACTGGTTGATGAGACAAAACATCCTGGTTTCCTTTTCTTTGTTTCTTTAGTTTCACTTCTCCATTGACAAATCAGTCAATCACCATAAAAAAGGAGAAAATAACTGGTTGACTGGCTTTTATTTATTTATTTTTTTTTGGTTTTATGTCTCTGTTGATGAGTCAACAGCCTCTGGCTGACTTAAGGAATTGAGGTTGTCAGTTGGGTTTCATTTCTCCACGGACAAAGTTCCCACAGTTACCTTCATTTTAATGTTTCATATAAATCCCAGCCAGCCCTCATAACAGTCTCCGCAGTGATGAGTCGGCGGGGTGGTGGAGGTAATGGACTTCAAGTACTTGGCATTTCTTCCAGTTGACAATGATTTGCCCCAAGAGTTGGTTTGCTATTTTGAAACACACTGCAGTGGAGGGGAAAGCAAGGCAGAGGGCTCTCTTTGAGGGCAGAGAGCTGAATCCACATTTTCTTCCGAAGACACGTGCTTGTGCGATCAACACAGTACAATCACTTACTTACTCGGCATCGCCATGAATCTGCACGCATTTTAAATGTAGTCAAGTAGTTTGTATTTTGCAATGGAGTCTTTACACGCATGTGCCTTTTTAGTGACCATTTTTTACTTTTTTTGTGGTTTTATCTTTTTTCATAGCACAACTGCCTTATGGCCGATTCGTTGTGTGGCAAAATGCTCGTGACAAACATGTCCACACGAAGATGCTCATGGTGAAAACACTGAACACATGTCTCTCTCTCTGTCTCTGTCTGTCTCTGGCTCTAGTTCTGTCTCTAAACCTATCTCCTGTGGGTTCTGTTCACTGGAGAACACAAACGCAGCTCCCTAACTCTCTCCATGAAGGTGATCACCTTGCTAGTGATCTTCCGGCTCTGAATGTTCAGCATTACCTGCAGCTGCTCCCTCTTGGTAAAAACGAAGGGGGTGGTACATGCTCAGGGTCTGGCCCTGGGCTGGACATAGCGTGCCCTTCCCAGGTACCACCTGCTCTCTTTCCCCTCTGCCTGTCCTGTTACTGTCAGGCCTATTGACACTCCTCCTGACAGCTCTTGCCCTCCCCTCCCCTTCCCATGGCCTCTTTACCTGCGGTTAGGAGTCGTTTACCGCCCTGCATCTACACTATTGTAACGGCCTCCTCACTGGCTTTTCGCCTCCACTTCTATTCCGCTCACTCCCCCCATTCCACTCCATCTCATGTGTGGATAGATGTTAACTACTTTTCTGTAAACACCTCTCTGGCTATATTTTCTCTGCTTTCAATAGCATCCCATTTCTTCCACAATTTGACAGTAGATTACATGTGCTTCTTCTCCAGCTAAAACGTCATATGCTTCCTGGCCTCTGGGTTTTTGTTCAAGCTGTTCCCGGTGTCAGGAATACCTCCCCCCTCCCCCTCCCCCTCCGTTCCTCTGCTTATTGCTACTGCGTGCATTCCACATGCAGCTCCTGCGCCACCTCCTCTGCGCGGCATCCTTGGGTTGCCTCGCGTAAAAACATTGGCTTCCTCCTCTCAACTTCCATAGCAGATTGCCGGCATGATACTCATGACGTCTGTGACGCATGCCACGGCTCCCCTCTGAACGAGGTATTGGCAGCCCCCTCCCCGGCAGATCTGAACTCCTCAGCTGCAACGACACAGACGGCCCCATCGAGGCTCCGCACACCTTGCGCCCAGTCCGTGGCTCTGTCGGGTGGGTTCCTGAGAATCAGGGGCTGCCGGTCACTGGGCGAAACCTCTTCATCTGAACGGGCCCAGGCCCTCTGGGTCTTTGTCCCCCTCTTCCGGCCACAGCCAAGGGCCTCTCCCCCAACCTCTGTCCTTGATGGTGACACTTTAGCACCCTGACAGGACGCCCCCTGCTGGGCTGTCTGCCCCGGCGTGGGGTCGTCCTGTGTTTGAATGTCCCTGCGTGTTCGTGCTGACTCGGGACACAGAAGCTCAGGGAGCAAGGTCTTCCTGCGACAGTCTTGCTACATTTCACAGTTCAGACGTAAGGAAATGAGCAAATCATAGAGAAAGAGAAAAACAGTGTTGTTTTTTTTTCAGGAAAAATAAGTCTTCAGGGAAGGCGCTTTGGGCGTTGAGCACTGAGTTGGCTTGTTTTGCTTTGGCAAAGGGACATGAGACTCAAAGGCACTCACCCAATTTTTAATGTACTTCTTGTTTCTTTTTTAACAAGTCGAAGGTAGTGAAGAAGAAAAGGAACAAGCATGTTTACAAAGCCAGTTTCACATATATTACCTGTAAAAAGTCTGCAAAATTCAGTAATTTGCAGGACTCAATATAAAATGAAAACGCAGTGTCTCCTTGCCCCCACCCCCACCCCCATTCAAAACGTCCAACGGGTTTCCAGACCGCACCGCACAGCACGAATCCCAGCACGGGCCTCCCTGGCGCTAGGGGCGCTGTGGCCGCCCCGGCCGCTCCCCATGGAGCTGCCCTGTCTGCAGCAGGAGAGCCTTTATAGACTCTATAAAACGTGTTGCTCTTGCGCACTTCGTTCCTGCATTACATTCCCTGACCTTGGAGAGTGCGGGGCTAATGGCAGCTGAATTAGATCGGCATCTCCGGAGGAGAAAGGAGTAAGGCAAAGAAAGAGAGGAACTCGCTTTCCAGGAGTCACCGTTACTTGTCATCCCGTCGATTCCCCCTGTGTCGCAGAGAGGGCCCCGCTGTGACAGTGACCCAGCACAGAGGGAGCCCTGGGGGGTCCACCTTGCATTCATTCCCCTTCTGTGATGTTCCTCCCAGACCCGCCACCTCCAGAACGCACAGCGAATGGAAAGCAGGAAACACGCACCTCCACGCTCGGATGGATTCTTCTTTTCCCAGTTAGACAACTCAGGGAAGAGGCCGCTTCCCAACCCGCGCGCTGCCGCGGGGAGGCTGAGCCGTCCCGTCGCGTCGCCTACGTCTTTTATCATACAGGCTGCAGCCCAGCGGTTGCTGGAATTCACAGTTGTGCTGCCTTCGACTATTCCGTTTCACCATTCTTTAGGGCCCTGTGCCCGTTTTGCATTCCATTTTTTTTTTTTTATGATCCAGACCTAAGAAGTCTCAGAGATAGATTCCAAAGGGATGGGGTGGTGGACAAAAGCCACTGAGGGTGTTCTCCACCAAAGCTGGGGGAGCAGGAGCTGGAGGTAGGAGCCGCGCTCAGGTCGGGGTGCCAGGGAGAGGTGAGGCAGCAAAGCCACAGAAGTGATCAGACGTGTCTCATTTCTCTCCAGCAGCCAGGGCTGGGGGGTGGGGTGGGGGGAGGAAGCGATGACGTAAAAAGCCAGCAAGCTCAGTGCTGCCATGATTTGCACGCACAAGGGTTTGACATGCAGCACTGGCAATTAGCGAACGGAGCAGAGCTCATTCCCACTGATTGGCGGCGGAGGGCTTGACCTCACGGAGAGCCTGATGAGAGTTAAGAATCCAGACGAAGAAAGCTGAGAGGAAGGCAAAGGGTGGAACTGAGACCCACCAGCTCCCCGGAAGCCACTCCGTCCACCCTGCTGCAACAGGTGCGGCATTGTTCTCAAGACCGGAAGCGGCCACGGAATAGCCGGCAGAGAACTTCCGCCAAGGACCGCTCCAGGGACTTTCAGAGCGATTTACCGGTGCTTGTGTTTGCTGCCGCCTGTCGGGCTGATGACGCATGACAGGTGATTAAAGGGTACGTCCTTGTATCAAAGCTGTGCCGCTGGTCCGAGAGGCCGCAAGCAGCCCAGAGAGCTTGACCATCCCTCCGAATTGGGGGGTCTCATTACAACGATAAGGGGACTGTTACTGCCACAAGAGCGAGTCCTTCCATCTGGCATTTTCTCGCGTTTGCAGGATTTACCCAAGCTCCTCCTGGGTGCATGAGCAAAAGGAGGACTGGGGTGTGGCCCAAGCCACAGCATGCTGGCACTAGCATGGCCTTTGAGGACCCTCCACCTGCTCCCCTCCTGCCGGGACCCCTGGGACTTCAGGCAGGCAGGGAGCCGAGGCCTCTGCAGAAGGGAGGGGCTGGGTGAGGTCCCTTCCCACTGTGGGGTCAAGACTTCCAGGATGCAGCGTCCACCGCTTTGTGAACAAAGACACACAGGGTGAGACGGGGACCCCCTTGGCTTCCTGAATGCTGGGAGTTAACTTTGGGAAGCCCAGATCTGAGGAAGTCATGACCTTGTGGGGACGCCTGGTAGCTTTCTGCAGCCAGAGGAGAAGAAGGGCACCGCCTCTGCCACCATGCGGGCACAGAGGCGGCAGGTGGGCAGCCCAGATGGAAGGAGTCCTCAGGGCATATTGCCTGCCCTGGCGCATGAACCCGGTGCTGGCCCTGGGGCCGGAGCAGGAGGTCCCTGTGCCTGCGTCAGGGGACGGACCTCTGAGCCAGGCTGCTGGGCGTGGTCCCTCGAGGGTGCGGGCTCGGTGGAGCTGCGGTCTCCTCGTGGACCATGTCCTTGTGCTGTGTGTGCAGAGATTCTGCTCACGGCGACCTTGACTTCACGACCTTCGAATTGCCATCGGAGACTGCGTGTGTCCTGGGCTGGGAACTGCACTTCCGGGGCTCTGGCAGGTGGAGCTCTCTAGGAGAGGCTGGGCGTTCCTGTACACCCCCGTGAGCTTCCTCCGTGCTGCACCGGGAACCCCGGTGTTCATCCTGGGGTCTGTGGGATCACCGAACATTTCCTACAGGGCTGGGGAGTTTCAGTGTTTGAACGGAGAGTCAGAGGTGGGGATTTGGAGTGTGGGAAAGGGGAGACACTCGGCACGGCTACTGCATTCCAGGATGTGGGGGCAGGAGTGAAAAATATAAGGAGACAGTAGGTATATGGAGCTACGTGAGCTGGAAATTATTTTATGTTAGCTTACCGCACCTTCTGTAGCTCATTTATATTTGTTTTAAAACTCCATGCTCACGGTGGACAGATGTGATGGACGGCCTGCTAATGCAGCTCGAAACGCAGGCATTTTACATTTCCTCGGGAAGATCCAACCCAGAATTCCTGAATCCCCAGACGGCCTCGCCGTGGCCTCCCTTGATCTCTGTTGCTAATCAGCGAAAGGGCAATGCTCACGTGAAGACAGCGCTGAGGTGCCAGTGAGGGCTTGGTGATGGCTGCTATGTGGCTCTGGGTCCGGCTCATGTCCCACCCTCCTGCTAATGAGAGCGTTTGAAAGATCGCTGACATGCTCTGTCCATGCAGGCTGCCGGAGGTCATTAAGCGCTGCTTCAAAGACGGGCTATGTCCGCACATCCAAGACTTGAACGGTTAATGAGAGAGGGGTTGGGTTGGGAGCCTCACCCGTCCCAGTGTCTCCCTTACTCTGTCCTCCCTGGCACCCTTCCCTGCCCAACTCTGGGCATCCCAGGCCAGCTCCGGGGACTGCTGAAACCCCCGACCCACACCCTGTGACACCCTGCAAAGGCAATGCAGGGCTCTCTGCGGGTTGCTGGGCTCCCCCATCCTTGCTCTGGACTGTCCTGTTGTCCTTGGTTCTGTCATCAGTGGAATATGGTGCAGAAGCCGGGCTGTGGGGAGAGCTTGGTGACTGCAAAGGACCAGGAGACAAAACCGGCCGCCACGGACGGGGCTGCGCGGACACAGGCAGGGCCAGCCGTGTGCTGGAGAGTGGGGACCGCTGAAAAGCAGGCAGCAGAAGAACACGGAGTGACAGAAAACCGTGGACAATGGGTAGATCAGAATAAAGGGTGGGCTGTTCAAGAGTGAGCTCAGAGGTTTCTAGTCATAGACAAGTGTGTGAGCATATCTAAGCAGAGAGAGAAAACAGACCGCAGGACATTTACCGAGATGCCTGTACATTTTTTTCAGCAGGGAGAGATGTTTCCCAACACCCCGAGGTGCCCTTCCACGTGGGGTCAGCTCTACTGGTGTACCACTCCTTACCTCTTCCTACTGCTGCCCTTGTTTCAGCTCACGGGGGAGGGAGTGACTTCACCTGACAGTGAGCTCTGAAACAGGCATCCACTGCTCTGCCCTTTCCTCTACTTTTCGGGGGCGGGGGTTGGCAGCCCCTGAGAAGCACATGACTGGTGGCGGGAGGACTTGTGGGTGATCCTGCCTCCGGTATTCATGCCCTCGTGGGATCCCTTCCTCTTCAGTGCGAGCAGGACCCGGCACACGTGATGGGCTGTCACTCCCTTCACTAGGTGACGTGAAAGACTCGCTTCCACCTTGCAGCCCTCTCTCCTGCCTCCTCCGTTTGCGTGTTTGGTGAGGCAAGCTGTCAGGCAGGAGTCGCCCCCATTGTGAGGATCAGGGTGTCACCACCAGGTAGGGTCGGGAAACGAAAGAGACGAGAATCTCTGGCAGATGCTCCTATTAAGAATAAAATCTACTCTAAAAACGCCACTGGAGACCTCGTCTTACATTTCAATGTCTAAACTTGTGTCTCGCACCCATCCTTAAACCAATTACATTGGAAGAGGGCAGGCTGCCCTTGGTGGGTTCCAACTGCAGTTCGTTTCCACTGGTTATGGAATTCGATTCGAGAATACGCAACGAGACAGATTAGGGCTCGCCTGCTGGGGCCAGTGAGCCGGCTTGTGGTGAGCCCCTGTCGGACACGAGAGCCTGCAGAAGACCCCTGTTACCACCCAGTGTTCCGGGGCCACTGTACCAAAGCACCACCGACCAGGTGGCTTCAAGAAACAGGAATTTACTGTATCACAGTTTTGGAGGCCGTAAGCCTGAAATCCAAGTGTTGGTAGAGCCATGCTCCCTCTGCAGACTCCGGACGAGTGTCCCTCCTTGCCTCTTCCAGCTTCCCTGGCTCCTGCCAGAGTAACTCCAATCTCTGTCCACACGGGGCTCCATTCCCTCTGTCTGTGTCCACATTTCCCTCCGTCTAAGAATACCTGTCATGTTGGATTGGGCAGGAAAACTTCCTCTTTATGAGTTATATCTGCAAGGACCCTAGTTCCAAATAAGGTCACATTCTGAGATGTTCATGTTAGAACTCCAGCATCTGAGTCCTGGGGGCATGCAATTTAACACTGAACACTGAGAGAGGGGAGAGATGGAAACTGGGGTCGGTGACACATTGCAGTCGCTAGATTAGCCCTTCCATTTCAAAATTCCTTTCTAACCCCAGAGAATCTCCAGCTGGTGGAATGTCAGGCTCACCGAAGAAGCGCAATGCAAATGTTTGGGTAGAGTGTAAGGAATGCTACCTGGAAGGAGCCGTGAGCCACCGGCCACCAGTCACCATCACTACCCATCATTTACCAGCCACCAGCAGTCATGCATCATGCACATGCATCATCCACCATCCACCACACGCCATCCACCATCTACATGCATCATCCACCACCCACTATCCACCAGCCATCATGTACCATCCACCACCTGTCACGCACCATGTACATGCACCATCAGCACTATAGCTGTTGAGAGGACGAGGGTCTTCCACCAGCTGACAGTGGCTCTCTGCAGTTTTCTGTGGTTACTTTCCCATGCTTCTTCCCATCCCCTACTCACGCACCCACCCACACATCCCCATGAAAGCCACAGGTATGTTCGACACAGGACGTCCGTACGGAATGGTGAGGGCTATGGGAGTGTGCGTGTGTGGGGGACAAACTGCAGTGGGTGCTGGCGGACTATACAGTCATGAAAATGCGTACACTGGGTGTTTTGAATCAGGGACCCATCATTTTCTGTTATGGGCACGGATTTGTCTTGTTTGAGGTGTCTTAAACTGTAATTTGGAAAGAATGATGATGATGATATCAACAGCCTCAACCTCATCAATAGCTACTTTTAGTCTCTACCTGCCGTAAGTCAGGCATTTTGCTAAGTGATTAAATGTCGTGGACAAATACACGTGCAGGAGCAGGGCTGCCCCGGTAGGTGGGGAGGGGGTGCGCTGGACTCCGAGAGTAACTACCCCCAGGGAAGCACCAGCTCCCCTCTGCGAAGGGATGCTTTTTGTGCTGCATGTGGGGGTCGGAAAGGACCCCAGCGGGGCAGCTGACCGAGGAAGAGCCGCTTGTGCACCACGGGCCACGGGCCCGTACAGGAACCAGTGTCCCTGGTAAGGCCCAAGCTCAGGTCAGCCAGTGGCAGAAAGTGGTGGCGGGGAGGGCTGTGATGTTGGCCCCTGGGAGAAATGTCAGGAAGGGCTCATGCACTTGAGACATCTAGCAGTTTGGGGAACTACTTTCTTACCACAAAAGACATGCTCCCCAGACCCCAACAGGCCCCTGACCTGTCGGACAAAGGCTTCCACAACCCCTGGGGAGCCTGGGGTGTGGGGTGCAGTGTTACCACCAGGGGCCAAATTTGCTTGAAAGCAGAGGCTAGACCCCCTGTCTTTTCTTCCAAGGGTCCTTAACACTGTGGGAGGTGTTGGATCCCTACTCCTGCGATGATTTTTGGTAAAAAAGAAAACGGAACTGAGATGACAAGTACAATCAGAAACAAGACTACCAATAACGCTGGAAGGGTGGGCCCTGATTAGTTTTCTATCTCATTGATTGCTCGGCCTGACCATTCACTTTAAACCTGATGATGGCTTGATCTTTTCGCTGCCCATAGCATCCTTATGTCTTACTCCCAAAATTTTAAACTGCTCGGGTACTGGAGCAGTGAGCTTTGAAAGCGTTGCAGTAACGGCGAGGAGGATTCCCACACAGGAGACTCGATGTGCAGGTCCCAGCACCCCCAGCAGCACGTGCCGTGGGTGGAGCTGAGGCGGAGAACCCAGCACCAACCCATCTGGGAGTTCACGGTCTCATCCGATCTCATCCGAGAGTCTGCCTTAACTTCCTGACTGCACCTGATCAGGCAGAAAGTTCCCTACTACTGAACTGAGAAATATTTGTAGCCTATGTTTTTTTTGAAATGACTTCTAGAAAAGGGAGCACACTTAACAGTTTTTTTTACTCAACAGAGTGCCGTTTCCTTTCTATCAATTTCTCTTTTCAGTTTGAAATCCCCAAACACTTCGTTGATTTTCTCAAACCCCCAGGGGTCAGAAAAGACACTGGCCCTGAGAACTCCCAAAGGCACTGCCCATGTGCGCCTGTACCACGAGGGTGACCCAAGTCCCTCCCTGTGGGTCTGGGAAGTCCTGTCTCCTCTCTCTGCTTCCTGTCCTACGACCTGTTCGTTTTGGTCTTCAGAACGGCTCTCTGGAGACGTTCCTGTGCGCGGCACCGTCAGTGTGTATGTTCTCTCTCTCTCTCCGAGCACCAGGACCTGCCCTGTTCGTGTGTCAGAGTGCACACGCCCAGGGCTCTCTGTTTCATGGTGTGTCTTCTGCACGTTGCACATTTGATGTTCATGGTCCCTGTGAGGAAGGCCTGATGTTTCTTGGTTCACAGGCTCAGGGAGGGGAGGCGGTTTGCCCCAAATCAGTGGCCGGAAGCGGTGGAACCAGGAGCTCCAGGTCCCTTTGGGGGCCACCCCAGGGGCCTTTTCCCCAGAGCCTGGGCCCCTGGTTGGCCACGCCCCTAACCCCTCTCTGCGTCAGCCTCCTTTAGTGAGAGGACACCCCCGATTTTCACCTGGAAGGTACGGTTCCTTTTATACCCCCCAACAGCCTTTTCGCTCGGGGGCTACCGCTTACAGGGTGTTGAAATCGCAGGAACCATGTCAAAGTAGCCTTGTCACCACTTTTACGTAATACATTTCAACAAGACGGAGGAACTCTTTGGGGTGCAAAGGACTGTAATCACCGGTGAGGGCACAAAGTGGAGAGCCTTTGTCCCTTTCCAGTGGCTCCACGCGACCTTTTTCTCAGTGGTCGACTGGCCTCCTGGCCCGCAGCATTTGGAACGTGGTTGGTGTGCGCTGATTGTTCTGTGTGTGTGTGCACAGGAGTGTGTGTCCACGTCATTCTTAGGGCCATTGAGAGATCCCACGGAAGGATGATGAGATGATAGTTCTTCTTCCCGCTGCTTGCCCGGAAGGCGTGTGGGCGTGGCGTGTGCTCACTGCGAGTGCGCGTTTGTATGTGGACGTGCATGTGCCTGCAGCATGACGCACCCTCTCTGCTGTCTGTACACAACCGTGCAACATTAAGGAAATTGTGCCTGGTATGCACCTGGTTCCTGTCAGATGTGAGCTCAGAGCCTCCCTGGCTGCGATGCCAGGTACGAGCCCGTCACCATGTGCATGGACACGGATCCACTGCTGGGGGGCCTGCTGCCAGGGGACAGCTCAGCGCCCCCACCCGACTCCGAGCTCCGACCTCCCGCCCGTCAGTACAGTCACCGCCCCCAGGCGGCTGCTCCCCTCCATTCCTCCCGCTGCCTCAGCGAGCTCCTTTGCACACGCCTGATGGCTCAACAAACCCACAGAGGACAAGCAAACGTTACCCCCGCGTTTGTTTGGTTTTTGAGTGATGCCCTTTGAGCAACACATATATTCACTGTGTATCTATCTTCATGCTTTTATATCTCTCACTTAAATTATCTTTTGCCTTTCGGAATTTAATTATTATCGATTTAAAGGGTTAAAAGTACCAGATGCTTGAAGCTGAAATAATCTATAAAGCCATCCCGGGGGTATTAAAAGAACTGGTGTAATTGTTACATAAAAGTGCCCCTCAGCTAACAGTTTGCATGGTTTGAGAAGACCTAAAATTGGCCAACCTAAGGACCGTTTCTCTTTGACCTACTCTCAGTTTAAACGCTTCCCTGCCCAACCCCCTCCATGCGCAGGGCCCCACGTTCACCCAGGGCGCCCTCCTGCCTTAGGTCTTTCAGTCTCTCTCGTCTGCTCCCTCTGTCCCCTCCCCCTGAAGTGCCTCCTTCCACCGGCGACACTTCCGCCTTCTGGCCTGCACCGTGTCCTTCAGGGCTGAGCTCAGGTGCCACGGGTTTTCATTTGGAAGCCACTGATTCTACAAACAGGTATACATGCACCCTTGTCATGCATTCCCCCTGCCTCCCCCGTGTTCTGCTCTCTATTCTGACACTGGGGCACGCTGCTGGGCAGCCGCTATCCACGCCCCCACCCAATCGCCCCAGGGCGGAGAAGGCTCGCTGAGGGCGGGGTCACCTTGATGGCCCGCCCCCGTGCTCCACTACCCGCACCAAAGCTATGGAGAGAGCGCGCGTGTGGGAAATCTTCCATTTCTACCATTTTAAGTTCAACCCATTTTTTAAGAGTTGTTTTTCCGTGAAGCTTTTCCTAACCTTCTCAGGCTGAAAGTTCTGCTCCCTTCTGAAAGGCACATCCAGGAACCATGCTATACTTCACCCGACATTCACAGTAGCAGGCTCTGTATTTCCCCTTATCTCCCCTTCCAAACAGAAGCGCGTTCATATATGAAAGTACAGTCCATGGTTGAGTGCATTTCCATTCTAACAGTGTCTCGTATCTATTAGAGTATGTCTTTACATGCATATATGGGCTAGAAAAATGTTTTATACATTTAAAATATATCAAAGCAAGTGCAAATCATATTATGCCTTTTGTTGGGAAAGACAGATCAACATTGGTCAACACTGGCTCAGTTTTTGGGCTTTTGGAATAATTTTACCAATTTATTATTTTTTAAAATTACTATTTCAACTTGGGATTTAAGTGATATAACAACTTGTCCTCATGTTCTTGCAAATCAGTTCCTCCAGAGTATAAAAATTGGAAGTCAAAATGATGCATGGTTTGTGTGCAAAATGTATTTTGAAGCAACTGTGTTTCAGAACTATATTTTTCCATGATGGAAAAGTACAGAAAATGGATAAGTTGATATTTTCATTGTTCTGTTGGAAGTAACAGACTCACTAGAATAAATTATTAACGAAATGGGATGAATACCATTCTCTCGGCAGCTAGCCCTTGAGTAGCGCACACACACACCCCTGGAACAGACTCCCAGATTCCATGCCCCTGATCAATGACATGGGAGAGATCCTTTCCAACCGATCAATAGCATGATTGAAATAAAAGAGGAAGCTGATCAAAGCCTTGTAGCTGGCATGGAATCACAATTTATCTGGCATAAAATTATGTACATGGAGAACGACGGAAGCCATTCACTGGAAACTCGGCGCACGACCATCTGCTAATAATCGGCGCTCGGTAAACGTCGGTTCACTTTGTGGCCTTTCTTTGGTGGTTTGGTCGCCCAAGCACGAAAATCATTCCATTAGAGGAGCCCTTCTCTATATAGTGGGTAGCGCCAGGGACCCTGAGCATAGCGCCACATGTTTCTGTCTTGTAGTTGTGAATTTTTTTTTGGTAAAGAGGTTTCTGGTTCCTTGATTTCATACAGATCTTACACAGGAAATCTGTGGGCAAGCCAGCTTGCAAGTAATAAAACACATGAAAATAGACCTCTGAAACAATGAACACAGCTGAGACCACGTACCGGGCATCTCCACAAGGAAACCAACAGGATGGAAACATGGGTGCTACAGGCCGACACCCACTCATCTGAGAGGTGGCTCAGAGCCTGCGCCAACGACCACAGGGACGGAAGGGAGAGAAGCAAGTGGCTCCATGCCCCAGACGCGAGGGGACGTGGGCTTGCCGTTGACAACGGGCTGGAACCCTACCCTCCTCTCCCACTGTGTTTCTAGGTCAGCAAAATGTCAAAAGCAGCCCTGGCCCACCGACATTTTGTTTTTCTCTTGTCTCATTTTGGACTAACTCTGTACCGAGATGAGTGAAAACCAATTCCCCCAAAGACCTAGTGAGGTAAAACAAAGCATTTGTCTTCTTACTTTTCACTGTGAGGTACATGGACTTGCTGACGTCCGCGCCCACGTCGTTGCTGACCTTGCAGAGGTAGTAGCCGCTGTCTTCCTCCACCACGTGCTTGATCAGCAGGGACCCGTTGCTGAGGACCTGGATGCGGCCATTCAGGGCGATGGCTTGGAACTGGGGAACCCCAGCGCCTGGAACGAAAGGAAGCAGAGGAACAGTGATGCGGGCGTGAACTCCCGTGGCAAGGGGGCCGTGCGCTCAGGTTCACCCGGAGTAACAAAGAGAAGCGACTGATGTTCACCATGGGGTACCAACGTCAGCCGTGGGGTGCACTATGTTTCTACTGGTTTTTCTTCCTTCCCACATTGAAATTCTTGTTCGGAGAGAGACACATGCGTTTACAATGACAGTATTCATTCCAGACTCTGGGATAAAGAGCAAGAAGCCTCAAGGATAGTATCCACATAAAAAAGACACATTTAATGAGTGTTAAATAGTGTAGCTGATAAATTATCCTAAGACCTCGCAGTAGGGTGACTACAGAGGTAGACATCTGTCACCGCACTACATACACCGTGTCCCCAGGGGCTTCACGGGACGGCAAACGCAGAGAGCTCCGGGACCTGACATCCAAAGACCTCACTCGCCACACACGTCGGAGTCTACAAAGAGAATACAGTACTTGCAGGTTTCTCCTCTAAGTGTGGTCACCTTTCAGACTAGAAACACACGCACTGTTAAAACCGCTTCATGCTACTTAATTAAATAAGTCAGCTCACTGTGCTAACGCACCCCTCTCCTCAGAGTGCTTGTGCCCAAGGAGACAAGGGCACACGTGTGATCTAGTGTCAATGATAGATCCACATAAAGCTATTTTTTAAAAACTTAGAGATAACAGAACAGAACATTAATGTCTGGAGAGATTTATGGGGAAGTGGTGGTTTGGGTGAACTTGCCCTGTTGCTTGCCCCTCTGCTGGGGGCAGTGCGTGACCCAAACCTTAAAAGGCTGAGAGGGCTCCCCTCTTCTCTGACCCGAGAGTGAGGTTTGAGGACGGAGCCCAGGGGGAGGAGGAGTTCCACCTTCCCGGAGAAAGCCCAAGCACGGGCCACGAGCGCGCCCCAGAGAGCAGCCGCTGGTCTCTGGCGCCCTGGGACCTCCGTGGGGGCTGAGTGAGTGGGTGGTCAGCTCGGTCCTCATGCAGGACACTCCAGGCTTTGCACCTGGGGACGTGAGATGGGGACACGCTCCCTCCTACTCTCTCCCGCCAAACTGACCGCTCACCTCTCGGGGCCCCTTGGCTTCCGGGGGCAGAGACTGAGGCTGTGCCTCGCTTTCCTTATCCACGCTCCGCCAAGGAGGTAAAGGGGACGAACAGTGCCTGTGAGGGGGTCTCTCACCCAGAATAAGGGGGGCGAGAAGAATTCTTGTAACTGGGGGTTTCTATCAAAATAAAACTGCTAGAGAGGATGGGTGAAAAACAGAGTGTCATTTGTGTTCAGGATGAACAGAAAAAGAATGTCACTTGTATTCTAACACAAAGCGGAGACTGTTCACCTGCAGTATCACACTTTTCCTTGAATGAATCAGAAGTTTGCAGCCACAGGCCACTAGGGAAACACTTAGTTGCAAAGAATTAAAAGCCCTGCCAGCACACAGGGGTTATATAAACAATTTCACCTTTGGCTCAGGGTGGGAGGAGCAGGTAAGAAGTAAAGATCTAGAAATGACTGTAACCTACCTCAATCGCTACTCTTTATGCACCATGGCCAGAATTCAATAAAATATTGTGAGACGCACAAAAAAAGCAAAAACCAGCCAAACAAACAAAAACAAAAAAACAACAAAACCCAAAACAAAAAACAAAACAGGGGAAAACCACCACCACCACAACAAAAAACAAAAACAGAAAAACAAACTCAGAGGAGACAGTGTTAACAGAACTTTGGTATGGCGCCATAAGGCAGGAAGTTTATAATAATTACAACTAGTATTAATAAACAGGTGGGGATTCAGAAAGAACATTAAAATCGTATAAAAGAAACAGGTACACAAAGAAAACGGCAGAAACGAGGAACACAGTGGCAGTTATGAAGGATTCCTGAAGCAAGATAATTAGCAGATTGGACACAACAGAGGAAATAATTCGTGAACACAAAGCAAGGTCGATAGAAATTATCCAAAGTAAAACGAGAAGTGAAAAAGAGTGAAAAATACAGAACAAATGGTCCTGGCACCCCAGAACAATATCAAATATTCTAATGTATAGTAATTACAGTCTCAAAAGAAGAAAGGATCAGAAGAAAAGTGTATTTCAAATATAGAAGACTTTAATACCACTCTCAATTAACTTAACTGACATCTATAGATGTCTGCCCCCTACAGTAACTGAATACATATCAGCTTTGGGCGGACACCTAGCAGTTACTAAAGGAGACGGTGTGGTGGGCCATCATACACGTTCCAATAGATTCTACAATAGAAAAATAATACAAATTACGTTCTATTTCCATGGCAAAACTAAAACTAAAAATCAGTAACACACGCATATCTGGAAAACCCTCAAATAGTTTTGTGCTATTGCTTATTCTTTAAAAGTTTGCCCCCTGTGGTCATTTTAATCGTTTTATGACTAACTGACTCTCTGTCTTTCCTGCTCCCCGACAGTAAGGACCATCTTGCCATGACCCAGTTCACTGTCCATCGGTCCATCACTCGAGAGAGAGGACCATACAGCGGTGGTCAGTCTCTCGGGTTAACCCTTGAAGTGGAAATCTGCACATCTAAATGTTAAAACGTGTCCCTAAATTGTTTACTAAAAAATGTAGCCATTTTATTTCCAACAGTGCTGGCTGGGTTTTTTTTCCCTCTTCCATGTACATACACTACTGATCGTTTTAATCTTCATTACAGTATACAAGTCGTCATGTTAGTTTGTATAATTTAACTATTTTTTGTCTTTTTTGCTTATTACATAAGCCTGAGCATCTCTTCCTGAATTATCAGTGTGTACTTGTCCTTTGGCGAACCATCCATCCGTATTCTTTGCCCTGGAATCTATTGGACTTTTTGTCTGTTTCTTCTTTAATTTCCAAAGCACCTTGGGTCTCAAAAGTGTTTCTCTCTGCCTATTTTACAAGACTTTATTTTTGTTCTTGCTCTTTTAATCAGGATTGACTGTTGACTGGTATTGGCTAACTTTTTGGCATCTCTTCAGATGATCGTATGATTTTTCTCCCATAAAGGTTGATTGTGTGTTTTAAAGATTTGGTTTTATAAATCATAACATTCCTTCTTATGCATAATGTGTACTTTGGAACTTTAAGATAAAAAAGAAGCCTGTAATTTTTCTTTAAGTGTTTAAATTGGATGCGCTGTTTGAAAATCTGTAAAGGCTACCAATGCCTTCCTTCCAGTTAACGGCAAACTGGGGGCTGGGTCTTGTTTAAAAGACACAAACTGAAAACTCAGAGAAATGCAGCATTTAGAAAATCCCTAAGGCGGGAAACAAGAGATCTCAAAATGCCCTGGGATTTGTCTATTATATAAAACTATGTTCCAAAAACTTTAAAAATCTAATAAAATGCTGATAGAATATGAAAAAGTTACAGGACTGTTCATGTAAAAAAAAACAAAACAAAACAAAACACATTTTTTTTCTCAAAGAAAATGCACCAGTAAAACACTTGTAATATATGGCACATTTATACTAAAAAAATGCAACATGAAATTTAACATTATCAGCTGCCTCAAACCGCTGAAAGCCTTATCTCCGAGTACCTATCTGGGGAGAGAAGCTGCCTCGTTATTAAAAGGTCCTAACGAGGACAGAAATAAAGCATAAATACATTTGAAAAACATTAATTTTTTTTCACCAGAAAGTGAACTTAACGTGAAGGGTAGCACCACTTACAAATTTGCTCACTGTGCTAAACAGAGAGTAAGAGTGAGCGCATCCTTCCATCATCAGGGTTAGTCGGCACTTGTTTCATCAGAGGGACGTGGGTTTCGCCACAAATCCACAGAATTACCCGTCACCCACCGTACATTCACCACTGATTGTAAAGAGCAAAACTTAACCGAGGGCATACAATATTCACAATTCTGTAATCTCGTTAGCATAAGGTAAGCACTTGGGGTAATTAGCTGGAAGACACACTATAGCAACCAGAAGTCATTCATTAAAAAGCTGTCAATTTTCTGTGGACAGCTGGGGTCAAGTGGGGACAATTATGATGCTCTACTACACGAAGAGAAAATGTTAACGCATTATGCAAGGCACCGGCCGAATTACTGGTTACGCTAACACTGTGTGACCTTTCTTAGTTGTCGGGAAGCTGTGCCTAGCGGTGTTCTCAAGGACTGGGACGGTGGGAAGAGTGGGAAAGAACAGCTTAATGTTGCCAAGGGTGCCTGCTTTGCAGACAGAAGCAAATACTATTCCATCTCGTTTTCTGCTCTTCAGCCTTTGCTCATCTGCAGCGAGAGCCCTTGGCTAATAAGAGTCAGAAGAACTGGGTTCTGATACAATTTCTGAAACTTACAGACTGTGCCCTTGAGCAAGCAAGTAGCTTACTCTCTCTGCATCCCTCATTCCATCGCATGTGAAACCAGAAGAAAGATCTGTTCCCATGCTATACAGATCGTTACTCACACCGAAGGAGACAGGGTTTATAAATGCTAGTGTTAATGCCCACGTGTGAGGACCAGCAGCTGGCCGAGGAGCACACTCAGGGCGTCGCCCTGGCAGGATGCAGTGAGTTGACTTCAAGTAGAATGAAAAAATAAAAGGAGAACTCCGTATGCTCCCTGCATGGTACCCCAGTGGTCAGGCTGGCGGTTATCCCTTCTCCTCACCAAGGACTGGAAAACACAGCCCCTCTTATCCTTCTGGAGAGGGCGGTGTTTTCCCGGGGAGGGGGTTTGCTTTTCCTGTGCGGGGAGAGGGTCCCCTGCTCCGAGCAGAGCTGGGTTGTGGGGAGTGAGCGGGTACAAGGGCGGCGGTGGCGACGGGAGGAGGGGAGAGCGCGTGGCAGGAGCGGCAGCAGCGGCACCTGTTTCCGGTTTAGCAGCTGGGAATGGGACTCTCGCTGGTGATTGAGTGCTGGGTTCCGAGCGTCCTGGTCCGGAGAAGCACCCTGAAGTGGACAGAGGCACCGCCCTCAGACGCTGGCCCAGCTCCAGGCTGGAGGGCTGGTCCCAAGCCCCAAGAAAGAAGCTTCCACGTGTGTGACACGTGTGTGTCACGTTCGCCTGAACGTCCGGGTCAGATATGGACTGTCGGTCCTCAGCACTCCTGTTCCTCACCAAGCTCTTCCCTCAACTGCAGGGGCTGGAAGCACTGCTGCCCGGTCCAGTTCCCATGTCACCAGTGAGCGGCACTGAAGTGCGGTTGGGAAGGTGCAAGGAGGGAGAGACCGTCACCTCCTTCAGAAGCAGCGAGTCCACGCCGGGGCAGACACCGGACGGCCAGCCCCCAGAGGACAGACGGCCGCAGGCAGTGGGGCCCACGGACGGGAGCAGCTTCTCTGGGGCCCCACATCGCCCTCGCTCCTGGAAGGCAGCTCAGTTCCCGCCCTCCCTCCCAAAGCTTTGCACACACCCAAGTCTCCTAAACCCCTTCTTGATAAAACCCCACACCCTACGCGAGACAGCACCGAGGTTGCTTCTGCGGTAAACCCAAGTGTCATTCTGGTCACTGCGCGATGCAGTTTTCTTCCCTCCATCCCTTTATGTTTACGCCGGAGAAGTGTATTCAAAGGAAGCAGTGGACTCAGGTGGACCAGCACAGTGCCTGCCCGGGGCTTCTTACCATTTGGTAGTCCATTAATTGAGCACAACGCCGCTGTCACGACTTGAACTAGATACTGACTCTGCAAGGGTCCTTTTTTCTCATCGAGAAGGCACATTGGCACCTCACTCACGTCTCCGAAAATGAAACCACGAGTGGGCTTGAGTCAGCACGTGTGAACGGGACATGTGACACTGGAGGCAGTTTGAGTGGCTTGTTGGTGCCCATGTCACCTTGGCTTGGTATCGGGACTGTGAGCCGTGAGCAGCCCTTGCAGCGGGGCCCATCACACAAGGTCTTTGGCCACCGCCTCCCTGGAGCAAGAGATCCCCAAACTCCTGCCCTCAGGGTGGCCCCCTCTGTCTACAAGAACACTACGAGAAAGTTCCCGAGGAAAGGCACCGAGAGACAGAGAAGATGGAGGAGGGGAGGGAGGGTGAGACGGGCCCCAGGGTCTATTGTCCCGGTGACCCTACGGAGGATCAGGGAAACTGCGGCCTTCTTGGGTGGCGGGGTGCTGGCAGTGGCCTCAGAGCAGCTCCTGGGGCTGCTGAGACTGCATGCATTTTACCCCAGAGGACGGCAGGAGTGTCTCTCACCCCCGGTGAAGCTAAGGAAGAAGTAAGTCGAACAACGTGTTGCACACGCATCCTGTCTGTTCTGGTCACCGTCCTTCTCCAGCGACTCATTGTTGCTCAGTGAGACCCAGTGTCCCCGCTCGGGGAACACAGGGCTGAGCTGCTCATGTCGTACACGACGGAGCCCCGTTCCACTCTGAGTGGAGCTTGTTTTCACTGTTTGTGTGACATGGAGGTGCTGCCTCACTCGTTGTTTCTTTTAGATTCTTCGAGATCTTTCCACTATTAATTCAAGGTTTGTATCCTGTCACATATTTGCATGCTAGTGGGGACAAGGCCAACTAGCATGGTGAATGACGGGACCCGACAGGCTGTGCAAGACTGACACCTGAATTTGGAGCGGGTGCTGCTGGGAAGACCCAAGGGGAAAGCTGCAGGTCCAGGAAATCAACGGCATGAAGGGCGCCGACCCCCGGGGTTGGCAGCGTGGGGCATTCTCACGCACACAGAGAGCGGGACCGGAGGGGAGTCCAGGAGCAGATATCGGGGTGGTAACTGGACAGGCAGGCAGGGGGGTGGAACAGAGGGTGGGTAGGACCAGGATTGAAGACTGGTCCCCAGGAGTTGACCCAGACCGAGATCCAGTTCCTAGAGCAGAGACGTGCAGAGGACACTTGTTCTGACCAAAGACTGAGCTGGCGTTCGAGGACCATGTGAGTGGTCATGAGGGTGGAGAAATGAGGCTAAATGCTTTGGACAGTCAACCAGAGAGGGGGCTGAGGGCCAAGGTTGGGGGCCAAGTGCAACCTGCAAGGATGCAGGCAGCAGGAGCCAGGGATCGGAGCTCGGGAAGGAACTTCGGAGGACCAGAGAACCAAGGACCATCCCGGCTGTGCCATGGGAACCTCACACAGAGCTATGGCAGTGGGAAGCCTCCACTTTCCTAGAGCGGAAACCAAGGGCAAGCTGAGAGAAGGGAGTACTTGTCTCTGAATTGCTGGCCCCCTCTAAACCTATTGTTTGGATGCAAAGCTGGCGATGTGCAGCACGGGCCATCTCTCGACAGCCGAGGAAGAGGTGGCCGCGGTCACCTCACCAGGCAGGTGTGGAGTTGGTGTTGGCCGAAACCATGCCCTAGAATGAACCTGCTCCGTGGACTTGGACTTGTGCCATACCGAGTATTCTTTATGGCTTTCTGAGACATGGATCTTGGGGACTGTTGAGGACCTTGGGAGGTGACCTTGACCTTGGGAGAGCAGGGATGCAGGACCAAGGTGAGACCTTCCAGGGCCAGCCCTTGAAGCAAGAGGGGGCTCCAGAGGGGTCACCTGAGCAGTTTTACCTGGTTTTGAGCACAGTGTTTGTTTCTCAGTCTGGAACTGCACACACTGCATGGAAACGCCCAGAGAACTGCGGTGCTTCCAAACAGAGATCCAAGTTCTGTCGGCCCCCATCGAGTCTATACCAAGCGGGAAGGGCTTTGGCGGGCAAGTTGGTAACAAGCAAAGAGGATACTTCTGGGACCCTAGTGATAAGGGGCAGCTAGACCCACTGGTACATTGCACCACGTGGGTACAGAAATGACAATCTCCAACAGCTTCCTGAGGACAGCAGGAAATACAGGAGCAAAAGCAAAACTGTTGTGCACCAACCGGTGATGGGTTCTCTGTAGCTTCCAGGGAAAAAATGGAGCTGGGAACTGTGGCCTTACGTGAGTACGGTACAACTCAGAGCAGGAACGGCTGGCAGGAGGCCTGGGAAGAAAGCCAGTCTAGAGAACGAGAAGCAGGAGACTGAGGGTCCTGTCCCAAGGGCAGCCCTCTGAGTGGACTAGAGAGGGGAGGTAAACAGGGACTCCCCCAAACTAAAGACACCCCCCACCCTTGCTGGGGGAAGAAAGACGCATGGGCGGCTGCAGGGGCTCTATCCACCCCGGCGACAGGTGTGACACCTTTCCAACAGCACACCAAAGAGAATTGGACACGTTGTAAGCAGGAGCTTCTATATACTCAATGCCGCAAGCACATAGAAAGAAAGCAATAGGGTGACAATGCACACGCAAGAGGTCTGGAAAAATGCAGGACTGTCCCTGATATTGGCTGGGAGGTCTTGGTATGGTCATGGCGCTGCTCTCCACATGGACATTGACATTTATTGCAGCCCCCACAATTTTCAGAATCATTATTTGAGGAAACTTGATGAAATTATCCTCACATTCATCTAGAAAACAACAACTAAACAAAAATCCACGTGAGATGCCTATGACAGTTTTGAGAGAGAAAAATAACGAAGAGAGTATTATTTTCCTAGATACTAAACTATATTAGGAGGAGGTCAACCTCTGATTTATGTGGCCGTGAACCCGGAATGGACAGATCAGGGTGAGAGGGGGAGGGATGACGCAAACGGGCTTCCGCAGGCACGTTTGTTTTCAGAGACCATGAAGTGGTTCAGGTTAGTGGGGAAGGTCGGGCTATTCAATGAACGTTTTCAGGACGACCGTCTAACTGTGGGAGCTGACGGTAATGACAAATAACGACGAGGATGATAACAGCTAATGCGTACTGGCCCATTGCTATGTGCCGAGGACCATAATAAATGCTTTCTATGAATCATCTTACTAAATCCTCTCATGAATCCCCGGGTCCTATCTGCCCCCCACACCAGAGAGCCACGGTTCACGCAGGGTCAGCAAGTTTCCTGCAGCGACACAGCCAGATGGCGCCGTGTGTGCGCCTGCACTTAGCCCGCTTTCTTAACTGGTCACTTCTCCTAGACTCCTGCTTCACTTATTTTTCTAAAATAAAGTCTGAATTTAATAAAGCCTCATGCATAAACAATAGGATTTAAGGTTTAAAGATGGCAGCATAAAACCAGCATTTCTTCTTCTCCTGGAAACCATACAGAGGCAAATAGAAAATATAAACTCCATTTTGTATGAAATTGGGCACCATCATAGCTAAAACATCAACTCCGAAACAGGCAAATGGGCAACCAGCACTGTACGCTGAGCAGGGCACACACAGAAAGACAAGCAGAGGAGAGACTGACCATGGCCGTGACATGGAACTCATCAGCAGAGGATGCAGTGGGCATGTGGGGGTACAGCCAGGGGACCACGCCAACATCAGTGACCACAGTGTGCACTCCGGGTGGGGCAGAAGCTTCCCTGGACCTACTGTGGGTGTCAGGGTTCAGAGAGGAGCCAGATGTTAGCGCAAAGCAATCTCTGGTGACAGGAGTTTTCTGCAAATGTGGATTCTGAAAAGGAAGCCGGGATCTAACAAAGATACTGTGAGATAAGTGGAAGGAAAAAGTAGGCAAAGACCTCAGGTAATGAAATCTCACCAGAGGAAGGCTGCCCTGATTTAGATGACAGCTTGGTGCAACCACTATGCAAAACGGCATGGAGGGTCCTCAGAGAATGACAAATGGAACTGCCACGTGACCCAGCATTCCACCTCTGAGTACACGCCTGGAGAAGCCCAAATGCAATTGCAGGAATCACTGTGTTGTTTCTAATAGCCAAGATATGGGAGCGACCCAAGGGCCCACTGATGGACAAATGGATAAAAAAGCTGCAATACATAGATGCAATGGAATATTACTCAGCCACGGAAAAGAATGAGACTTACCATTAGTGACAGCACGGATGGGCCTAGAGGGTGTTATTCTCAGTGGAATTAGCCAGAGAAAGACAAATGCCATATGATTTCACTTCCACGTGGAATCCAAAGAACAGAACAAAGAAACACACACAACTAAAACGGGCTCATTGATGGTTGCCAGAGGCGAAGGGGGTTAGGGGACTGGGTGAAAAAGCCGAAGGGATGACGAAGTGCAAACGGGTAGTGGCAATGGGGACGTCGAGTACAGCACAGAGAATACGGTCAAGGACTCTGCGGCGACTGTGCGGCGGGTGTTTGGGAAGACGGGGGAAGCCCTTCGTAGGGTACGTGATCGTCAGACCACTGACCTGCATACCTGAAACCTGTACAAAATTCTATTGAATGTAAACTGCAATTGAAAAATAAATAAATGAATAAATAAATAAGTAATAAATACCAGGAGACTAAAAAAAAAGTCACTTTATGAAGCAAGAGCTCAAGAAAGAATGAAATGGGAGCTGGCAGAACTGGAGGGAAAAAAGGAGCAAAATATAAGGATAAAAATGAAGGCAAAATTGCAGAGTGCAAAGGACAACAGACTTCGCTCGGGAAAACACATACAGACTCGACATGGAAAGTAACAAAGCAACCAGAGCGGGGGGTGGGGCAGGAGGTAAAACATCAGCAGAAATGACACCTAGGGAACAGGGGCGCCAGGAGTCCCGACGCCGCGGATGGAGACCCTCAGGCGGAAATGGAGGGCACAGACGAGAACAAACGCTTTGACAGACACATCAAAGAAAAAGTTTCCTTGAAGGAGAGATGATGCGAATTGACCCACCGAACAGGCACACCACATCTGGGGGAGGACTGAGCCCAGGGCAGGGACAGCGAGGCGCCGGCTGCAGGTGACTGGGCTCCCACGGCAGCTCCCGGGTGCATGGGGCGTGACGAAGTCCCTTCCAACGGGAAGCCAGGCAGCCTCTGTTCCCTCCTGGGTCCTGCTGAGAGCCACCAGTCTCCCACCAAATAAACCGACCGCATGCGCAGAAAAGCAACAGGCAAGCTGCCGTGAACCGAGGGGAAGTCAGAACGTGTCCCAGCGGGAAAGTTCAGCTGAGGGACCGCTGGCGAGCGCAGGTTCGCCCGACAGAACCCCGTGAAACTACGGTGGGGCCGGCCGGGGGTGGCAGACCAGAAGGCGGGAGGTGAAAGCCCTGTCAGTGAAGAAGGTACTTATCAAAAATCCTTAGAGTGTTTAGAAATGTGTCATTGCTTATACTGGAAATGGATGGTAGTGCCGGCAGAGAGAGAGGCCCGGAAAGTGACCCTGATCCTGGCCTGCACGGCTCTCCTGGGGTTTCTGCATTTCGGTGAGAGGCACCTCCTCTCTTCTCCAAGACCTGGGCCCCACCTCTGACCGTGCCCTTCCTCTCACACCCACGCCCAGCCCACCGGCCAAGTGGAATCAGAGCCCAGCCACTTGTCCCCCCTTCACCGCTGTCCCCGGATCCGCATCAGGGCCGGGGCCCACCCACAGGTCTCCGCCCCCTGCCCTCCCGGGGCCTCTAGCACCTCCTTGCCCTCACTCTGCCCCAGCTGCAGTGTCTCCCTTGGCTTTTCTGGAATGTTCCAGGCAAAAGGCCTCTCCTACCCCTGGCTCTGGCCCTGGTTGGTCCCTTGACCTTCGGCGCTCCCCCTGCAGACGTGCACCCCACTCACCTCCTGTCTCTTCTAAGTCTTTGCTCCATCCTTACCCACCTTCGCCGGGGCCTTCCCTGACAACCCCGTTTTAAATGCAAACTGCTTCCCACTCCCCATGCCCCGAAACCCAGGCACACTCTGAGTCTCATCCTTGGGGTTCCTATGACCAAAGCTTCCTTGGAGGTCAGAGAGGCTCTGTCGTGGGCAGCCAGACAGTCAAGGATGGCCAGGCAGGCCGTGGGCCTGAGCACTGGCGACCTGTGACATCAGCAACCAGCTAGGGAGTAAGTAGCCTTGGTCCCCGAGACGCGGATTGAAAGCCGTTCCCTCCGCCATTAACGACATACGCATGCTTGTCTGTGGGCTTCTGGGAGCGCAGAGGAGGCCCACCGTGGTAGTAAGCCATGACTTTTTTTTATCTTTTTTTTTTCAGATAAGCAGCCTGGTTTGTTCATGTAAAAGGAGACAGCAATGCATGTCTTAGAATTCGTGTATCCAGACCCAAGTCAAAAAGGTAATAACGTCATTCTCAGCAAAGATTGTTTCGTTTCTGCAGGAGCTGCCCTCGACCCACCGCGATGCACTCAGAAACGCTGCAGGCGCGGGATTCCATGGCGCGGCTCTCGGAGACACGGCCGAATCCGTTCTGTGGGAGTCACTTGGTCACGTGTGAAGGAGCTGCACCTGTGCTCTCAGTGAGTATTCGTTTACTGGAAACATGTTCCAGCAACAAAGCCACGTTTTCTTAAGAAATACCTTTATTACTTGCGTAATTCATATATTATAAAATATCCTTATGTTCTATTGGGAAATATTAAAAAAGAAGCATAAGACTTGGTATTTTCCTGGTCGTAAGAAGCAGGCAATGCGGCAGACAGTGGGAGAGTGTGTACATTCAAGTTCCGGCCCGTGGTCGGTGCAGGCGGAAGGCTGTAGGCATGGCTTACTCTTCTAGCCAGCACCTCTCTGTATAGAAAATTATCTCCGGGGAAAAAAATGGCAACGTGCACTGAGATCAATGAGACAGAAGTCGTCGTGACATTTTTATAACAGTGAAAAACCGGAAAAAATAAACACACAGTGTCCAACCATAGTGTCGGACACAGCTAACTGCCACGTGTCCACCCTCCCCTCTTCTCGGTGACGGGGCACAGGTTGTGGTCCTGAGGGTGGTGTGCTCAGTGACAACGCAGCCTGCAGACCCCCCATGGCTCAGGGTGGCTCAGCCAGCCACATGCTAGCAGAACTGATGAACGATACCTCCTGGAAAGATCCTATGAGGGAGTGGGCTCAGGTGGGAGTGGCAGCCCTCTCCCTGCGATGCTCCTCCTGCACGGGAATGTGGGAGTGGCGGCTGGCGCTCAGTGGCCACTGTTTGACAGTGGGAGGCGCTCGCTAAGAGTTGCAGAACAGAGAGGTGCAGGCAGGGCGGGCCCCTGGTGACTTGGAGGAGAAAACAAACTAGGGCCAAACCCCCTATGTCCGGACTCTTTGTGGCTTTAAGTCACTGAATTTAATCCTAGCAAAGGCAAATGGCAGTTACATGTACTTATTGATGTATTAATATAGACTCTACACAGACACCAAAAAGTCATAGTCATATTGAACACCCATGTTTATTGACATGAGCAGACATTCATAGCGTACTGGTAACTGGAAAATGAAGATTATAAGTCAGGAATATATCTACACACACACACACACACACACACACACACATGCACATACATATATACATATAGGTATATATACAATACACACATATATGTACGTGTGTGCATATATATATGTAGTTATTTATATTTGTCTGGGGACAGGTGTGAAAGGCTAAGAAAAAATGTTTGCAATAGTCATCTTTGCTTATCTTTTTTTAAAAAAAAGGTATTATTTATATTTTTAGCGGGAGGGGAAGGGAGGGAGAAGAGAGGGAGAGAAACAGCAATGTGTGGTTGCCTCTTGTGTGCCCCCTACTGGAGGCCTGGCACACAACCCAGGCATGTGCCCTGACTGGGAATCAAACCAGCGACCCCTTGGTTCACAGGCCTGCATTCAATCCACTGAGCCACACCAGCCAGGGCATCTTTGGTTGTCTCTAAATGATGTTATTTGAGGGGAACTTTAAAAAATTTTAGTTGTTGCAATTTATAATTTTTTCTTTGATTTTATATAACAAATGAAATCTAAAGATAATAAGGCTACCATAGTTTAATTTGCACATGAGTATTGGGAAGAAATGAAATGTATGTGATACCGTTGACAGGCAAAGCATTATTTAACCCATGAAAAACACTCTTACAAATAAATGATACAGAGAGATATGCTCGAGCAACATGGATAAGAAATTTTCCCGGGGTGGGGGAAACAGAAGTGGTTAGTTATCATAGGACAACACATCCTTAACATCATTTGCGGCCTGACTACGCAAACTAGAACAGAAAACCATTCCACTCCCTGCATTGTGAAGACAGAAAATAAATTGATCTGATGTAATTGGCAAGGAGGCAGGGACACACACAGCCCCTCACACACAGGCTGGTGGTGTAGTAATTACTCTGACGTTTTCCAAAGGGCCCAGGCTGCCTCAGACAGACCCCCTGAGCGTGGCCATGCCGCCCTGCTGCACGGGGACACGGCTGGAGAAAGCAATCACACGTGTGCACCCTGCGTGAACACACACAATTGTTTGCCACTGTGGTGGTTATGGGAGAGAGAGCCCGGACCCAGGCTGAGGGAGAGACGGGAAACACCCACGATGGCAAACCTTAGCAATAACGTTGAAGAATAAAAGTGTCCTGGACAGTGTTTGTACTATCACATAGGCGCGCCCACATGAACTGAATTCAACGTATGATGCTCATGTGTCTCCATGTGACGCAACAGGGGGCTTCACAGACGGCCTAAAATAAGGAGCCACATGGGCAGACAGCCTGAAAAAAAAATAACAGGCTTTCATTTGAGAATAAAGTGCTTTTCACATGGACAGTGGAGGGGGCATGCCACGGGGGAGTAGCCTCAGAGATTGCTAAAACACCCAATTGATTCCCCCTGCAATCCAGTAGTGTCTAACGCCCCCTACCTCCCCATTCTCTTTTTCCCTGAAAGGAAATACACTAGAAGGGATCGTGGTAAGTGTGCTCTTTGTTTTTCTTCCCTTGTTGTTATTTTCATAAGAAAATGCAACACCGTATTTTAAAAGACAACATCCAGAATATAAACCATGATTAAATAAACATAAATAAATACACTGATAAGAATTATACACATAGAGTAGGTCTCAGATTATTACAAAAATAGTAAATGTATTTATTTGTTTGTCTATCCCACTGGTATATAGTTGGCCCTCAACTGCTGGATAAATTACTAAAATGAGAAAAGAAAAAGAACTTCCAATAGGTTCGTAGGCACTGTTAAGGAACCTTTCCTGGAGAAGATGATAAGATGGGTGCGAATCCCTTTTACAGTGTTTAGAATTAGTTCATACTTTCCACGTTTCTACTCCTGTCATGTTTGCAGTGCGACCTCAAAAGGGAAATGACGCTTTGCCTCTGAAGAGAAAGCATTCTTAAGAATGAAAGCTCAAAACAGACACTGGACATGTTTGTTTTTGTGTGTAACCTGTATATTCCAAGATAAACAGGGAAATAAAACAATCCACAATTTTATTCCTAACCTTCTAAAACAACTTAAGCTCATATGTGTAAATACTGTGGAAGTAATGCTCCAAAATGAGTAATTCTGACCATTTATACTTGTACTTTCACTGGTAGGCTTTGCTGTGGTCTGCAAGCAGATCACAGTTGCACAAACTGCTTAACCTTCCCAGGTGCTGAAATGACTTACCTGAGGAACCTGCCTCCCTGTTCAGGATCTTTCCCAGGCGTGTTTTATACAAGAACAGACACCTTCGTGGTCTGAATAAAAACACGTAGGCTGACTCCTAGTGGTACACGTGAGGGAAAGATAGGCCGGGTGGATCTGGGTGCACATCTACTCACAGGAGACATCTCTGAAAGCACTAGAAACTCTCCTTTAATTCTTTGGAACGTACACACGTTTGGCAGATAGCAAGCAAACAGGCGACTTCATACCTTTGGAGAATTTCCACACTATCGTGGGCACAGGATAACCTTCAGCGGAGCAATTGAGGATGACAGCTTTGCCGTAGATCCCGTCCTGGTCTCGTGGCTGCACCACAAACTTGGGAGGAACTGAAAGAGAAATGTCACCAGTGATTCAAACAAGACTGCAACTTATAAAAATATGATGTTAAGAAATCTAATAATTTAATGAATGTTAAAATACAAAAAAGGTTTTATATATATATGGGAAATTTTTAAAAAAACATCATTTGCAGTTTGAGACAAATTAGGGAGGCCACCTCATTGCAGGCAACTTCTTTTATGTATATCAATGAACCTCTGCAGACAGAGATTACTTGGCCCTGGGGCAAACCAGACTCTTGAGTGTGGGAGCTGGACTAAAACCAAGAGAAAGTGACATTCTGTTTTTGATTTGTGGTTTGGAAGGTCTTCTGCAATCCATTCCATGGAAAATAGAATCAGAATCACAATTTAAAGAGCAGATAAAACATATTTGCTCATCAAAGGGTAATTATCAAGGGTCAGTATTCCTGTTGATGTGAACTACTCATAGCATTTGATATCATTTCTTCCTGAAACAGGAGATGAAGGCAGAATGAAAAGACATTCCCTAAAGGAAATAAAGAACAGAGCATGTTATTGAGCTTCTCCCAAAGACCTGATGAGGACACACAGTTATTCCTGATGTCAGCACCTGTCTTGGCCACAGGGGGACTACAGGGGCTCGTTGAAGTGAGGTACCCTGATGCCTTCATTGTGTAGCTGTTTCAAAAAGCAGATTAAGCAGCTGCCTCTTTGGTGAGTTTTGTGTGGCGCTCGAAAATTCCATCTCTATGTGAAACATACACACATACTCCGCTGAAAACATACCTGCCAGGCTAAAGCAAATGCTTTGAGTGAAGGTATTGTGATTTTAAGAGTATTCAAGTCTTCTCTTAAAGATACAGAGTCTTCAAGGAAATGTAGCATCTGAAGGTGTTAGAACCTCATAATTTTTTCCAGCAGATCAATGATTAATTACGGGATGGGCTTTCCATGAGGCAGGATTATGTGACAGAAAGTGGATTATGTCATACATATTATACCCTTAGCAAATGTGGGTGCTCTTCCTCTCCTTTCCATAGTTCCTTGGAAAGCTAACCTTGTCTGCCTTGCAATTGCTAGAAGTCTTTACTCTGAAACAGAAACGTGGCCCTATATGTACACATAGTGAGAGGCTTGCAGGCACATCGAAATTATATGAGCCCTAGGGAAGATCACTTTGGCCAGGAAACAGCAAGGAGGAGAGAACGAACCAAGACACCAGCAGCAGCTGGCGCTGGAACCCACTGCTGTGTTTCTGGAAGAGACGATGAAGAAGTCTAGGAGTACGGGGCCAGGGGCGGAGCACCTGGGTTGGATCTCCACTTCCGCTATCCCAGCTGGATGATCTTATTTTTTAACTTCATTTTCCTCGCATGTAAGTGAGGGACAATTATATCGCCCTCAGGATTGGTGTGGGGATCCAATGAATTAAGATGATAAAGGTTATCAGAACAGTGCCGGGAAGATAGCAGGTGCTGTGGGACTGCTGGTTAATTTGGGCAATGCAGGTAGGTCCAGATCTAACAGTTCCGAACTTGCAAATTAAGTAAGTCACACAGTCAGTGTCTCTCTTCAATATTGCTTAGCCAGGAAGCAATTTTACTCCATTTAGATGGTATTCTGAGACAAGTATATTTTAAAAAATGTAAATATATTTAAAATAACATGATCTGGGATGACTCTCTCACGCTGAGAAAATTATCTCTAGGAAAAGTGCTAGGTAATTTGCAAAGTTTTCTAGTAAAAAAATATCCATCAACCTCTAGGATAAATTACAAAGTTTAAGACATTATTCCAGACTCATTCTGCCCAGGTGGAAGGAAAATATGCAGTCATCTACATTCTGTGCTCTGCTTGGCTCGAATTCTGCTGAGAGCAAGGAACCCCTTGTCATATGGGCAGGCAACTAATCTCTTGTATTTCCCCTGGAAGGACGTCTAATTATAATTGATCCATGACCACTCCCCTTAATTTGGTCCTAATCCAAAGGGATGTCACTTAAGAACTGATCAAAGAGGTTTGCATGGGAAATAACCATTGACATATTGTATGTGCAAGGTAATTACAGATGGAAATGGCCCATAAAATTGAGAATTATCTTTCGTATCCCTCTCTTTCATCTCTTCGTGTCAGGTGCTGATGATTCTTGGCAAACACATCACATATCCTCAAATGCTGTGTCTCTTCACTGCCATGCCCTAGTCATGATGGGTAGATAGAGTGTGTGGGGAAGCGCCACATACCCACTGCCTGTCTGGTTTCAGCACCCCAAGGGCTGGACAGTTCCCCACACTTCGCCAAGGTTACTACACCAGACCATGAGTGTCTGTCTCTTTGCTGTCTCAGGACCTTCTCTGAAGTTGTCAATGCTTATTCACCATTGCTGATGCAGCCCAGAAATGTGGGGGACAATCATACATCCCTGAAGGACAGGAGATGGGATAAATACCCTAGTTCTGCGATCTGTAGGACAATTCTGAGACATGGTCATGCCTGTGCTTCTCAAACACTAGGGAGCATCAGAATCACCCAAAGAGCTGACTAAACCACGCATTGCCCAACCCTATCTCCAGAAATTCTGACTCAGCATGTCTGAGGTGGGATCCAAGATTCTGCTGTTCTAGTCAGCTTCCAGGTCAGGCGGAGGCTGTTGGTTCAGAATCCACGCTTGGAGAACCACCGTTCTATGGGATTCCTTGGAGGGTCTCGACTCACTACAAATGAGCCCGCTGCCCACAGTGGCAACTAGCTTATTAAAACACCTTTGATTGGCTTTTCTCCCTTTCTGATCTCCTTTTTTCATATTCTCTCACTTTGTGACCCAGAAACTACATCTCAAATACGTGATCAGCAGTCAGTTCTGTACCCAACACTCTCATTCGGAGGAACTCAGCCTGTGACAAGGCTGGTGATGGCACTTACCCAGGTTTCTGAAACAGCCTGAAAACTGGCCTACCTACCACCTGCTGCCCCACTAGGATCCGTTCTCTGCACAGGGGCCTGAGCATCCTTCTGACACCCAAGCTAGGTGACTGGGACTTCCCTGTTTAAAATCACCTGTGCATTTCCATTGTTTCTTGATACAGTCCAGACTCTTACAATAACTTAAGTCTCTTTATGACTTGTATTCCTGGTCTCCAGCATCACCTATTGATGTTCCCCTCTTCTGGGCTTTGCTCCAACTATTCTAAAGTCTCTGTTTTGTAGCCCCCATGATTGCTCCTGCTGCTGGGCCTTCACACATTTCTGCATTTCTCGGTTTAATGAATCCTCATTTATTATTGTTATTATTATTACTTACATAGATCAAAGCCCACCTAGTGTAGGACACATTTTTTGATGCTGTGGATGAACTTAAGTGTTTCCACAGAACCCTGCAATATCCTAGCACAGGCTTGTTTTGAATGGCCAGTTTCATTGCCCATCTCCTACATCGGGCTGTGTGTTCTGAAAGAGGAACCATTCCTTTCTCATAAACAATCATATCTCCAGTATGGAGCACTCTGCTAGGAAACAGAAAGCACTCTGCAAATACTTCTTTTTTTTTAATATTTTTTAAAAGATTTTATTTATTTATATTTATTTTTAGAGAGGGAAGGGAGGGAGATAGAGATAGAGAGAGAGACATCAATGTGCGGTTGCTGGGGGTTATGGCCTGCAACCCAGGAACGTACCCTGGCTGGGAATCGAACCTGGGACACTTTGGTTCCCAGCCCGCACTCAATCCACTGAGCTATGCCAGCCAGGGCTGCAAATACTTTTTGAGTGGACAAATAAATAAATTGATATTATTATTCTGGTTTATAAAATAAGGAAGTAGACCTTGTCCAAACTGGCATGGCTCAGTGAATAACTCACACCAAAGTGACCCCACAACTCAAGGTCCCAGAAGCACCGCCGAGAGAAGAGAGCAAAGCACTGTGGGGATTCTGGCCACAGAGACACGGAACTGGGGGTGGGAGGTGGCGGAGCCTCTAGGACTGTCACTATTCAGGCCAAAACTTACGACAAAACCAAAGATTCTAAATTCTCTAGATTGTTTGGGTGTGTAATTCCCCAAAGTTGCTGGTTTCCTCTTCTTAAAATTATATTTTTGGTTACCTTTTGTCTTCGTGACAACTCATCTGGTATGTTATAGTGAGGATATTTGCTAATATACTCGGCTTTCTAATAGAGAGGTGTTTCCAGGGGGGACGAGGAGGATTAAAGGGAAGGAAGGGATATGTTCAAATAATCGTGTCCCAAGAGGCAAAGCATGTCATTTTTGACATACACTGCTCTGAAGCATATAGAGAGATGATAGATAGAGGTATTCTAAAATACACAAATCCTGTCACGAGACCCACATATCCTGATAGTATCTGAAACCTCAGTCAGACTGCTTTGAGGAAGTTTCCTGGTCATATTGCTGAACATGAGGGTTGTTTAAAATACAGTGTGACCTTTGGCTGCATCTGTTTATTCAAGAGGGAATAGTATGTTTATGATAGGACAGGTATTTTCAATCTTAGGTGCAGTCCAAGTAGCTATATCTTTCCAAATAAATGTAGGGTTCCCTAGCTGTGAACTGGGATGAGGATTCCATTTTGTTTAAGGCAAAACAATTGAAAGCTACTTGGTGGTGGCAGCTGGGGGGCCAGCATAAATAAATATTGCCATTGTCTACCGGGTGGCATTTAGTCGAGATGGTAATTGGTCAGAGTCTAGGTAACATTTGATTTAGACACGGGAAACGAACATCCCATGACTTCCATCACACCCAGAATGGAGGGCCTGGCCCTGTCTTTGCAACGTACTCTCCTCTGTTACTGAACAGTCAGTGCCTTGGTCTCTCGTTGTCCTGGAAACACACAAAACTCAGTCCTGGCTCAGTGTCTTGGTATCTGTTAGTCTGTCCGCCTGAGACTTGCTCCCTACAGAGAGCTCTGTGACTGAGTCCCTCACTCTAGTCAAGTTTCTGCTCAGACTCTCCGGAATGGCTTGCACTGTCCATCCTGTAACTCCTAGCCCTCTCGCCAATCTTCACTCTCATAGGGCACGTGGAAAGAGACCTGACATTGTTTGTTGGTTTCTTGTCTCTCTCTTCCACCAGAATGTGGGTTCCATGGGGCAGGATTTAGCCTCTTTGTTTTGATCACTACTGTACCCCCAAGACTCAGAACACCTATTCTAAAATTAACGTTAATATACATTTGTTGGGAGAATGAATAGGTAGGTAAAATGATGGCATGGATATGGTATCAAAAACTGGATCAATAAACATAGCAACAAGATAGCAGACTTGTCTAATTTTTATTTTCCCTGCCAAATAAAAGTCAACGAAACCCTTTTAGATAGTGTATTTGTTTTTCTTTGTGTTAACTCATCACTAAAAGCCAGAAACAACAAATGCATCATAGGGTGTAAGAAGCGTGAGAAAAATCACTGATAAAAAAATCCTCACGTTGGCAGCTTTCCTCTGATGCAGAGCCAACAACATGAACCAAAGGGCAGGTGGCTCTGTCATTGAGTCCAGTACTTTCCCTCCAAATGGCTTCATTAATGCCCAGGTCACCCAACTGAGTATGACACTAGGGAGATCATTGGTCCACTGCCAGTGCAAGCCACAGGGCACACACATGAGAGGGAAGACTTCCTTTCTTTTCTTTTTTTCTTAATTTACCTTCTAACAGTTAATTTATCTTAAATTAAGCCTGTGTAAATCTTCCCGGTGATCCAGGCTATAAAAAATGTGCTAAGCTTTATAATGGCCCAAGCCCATATGACTGTGACTGAAGAAATAACTAGGAATTGGGCCCCAAGTTCCATTTCTATCACACGCATTTATTCTACACCCCAGCTCAAATGCTGTAGTTATGGGCTCCATTTACACATTGAATTTATCCCCAAATGCTGTAGTTTCTTCAAAAAGGACTGACTATGGGGATGGGGGGTGGGGTGGAAGGGCAGAGGAGGGCAGGGGGGAAAAATGGGACAACTGTAACAGAATAACAATAAAAATATTGTGTTTTGTCTTGGTGTGGCTCCATGGCAGTGGTGGAGTGCTGGCCTGTGAACCAAAGGGTCGCTGGTTCGATTCCCAGTCAGGGCACATGCCTGGGCTGCAGGCCAGGTCCCCAGTGTGGGGTGTGTGGGAGGCAATCACACATTAATTTTTCTCTCCCTCTCTTTCTCTCTCCCACTCTGAAAAATAGATAAATAAAATCTTTTAGAAAAAATGTTGTGTTTTTATCTTTTGGCTGTATTCCCAAGGCCATCATTCTCATTAACTGCCTGGTACTTGGATTACCCTGTGTCCTCTTTCACTGATTAGTTCTCAGTCAGGTCCCAAAGTCACAGCGGATCGGTGTTGAAATCATGATAAGGGGTAAAAGGGGAACCAGAGAGAAAAGGAGGAAAGCAGGGAAGGGCCTAGGAGTCAGGTTTGCAGGCCAGCAGACCCTCCCTTGGCTCTTTTGTTTGCAGAGCCACAGCCTGTCCGCTGTGACGGGACAGGTCCTCTCCCTCAAGGCAATGGGTTCAAGGCAACGTAGAGTTCCCCATCGCTTCCTACGCAAGCACGTGCTGCTTCCAGGCATCAAGCCAGCCAATGAGCACACTCCGACAGTGGCAGTCTCTGTGTTTTACCTGGTGCTGTTTATTCCTCAGGGGCTTCACAAAACATGGCTGCACACCTGTGTCCTGTCTTTATTCATCTGTCCAATGGAGAATAATTGGGAGGCCCTTCTACCGGTTAGGTGATGGGACCATACCTTCATATTAAAAGTGTGATAGCATGCACTTGAATCTTGCTTTGTTATTGACACCCTTTGCTTTATAGTGGATGTTCTTAGTCCATTTATACTTAATGCAAGTATTTTTCCATCTACTTGTTTTCATTTTTTTCTGTCTCTTTTTTGTTACCCTTTCCCTCTTTTCCTAACGTTTTTATGCTTAATTAAATATATTTTTATGTTCTCTTTTACTTGTTTTATTGAATTAATAGCTATACCTATTTGTTTTACTTTCGGTAATTGCTCAATAGTTTAGAATGTTCTTACAGATTTAAGTAGCAACATCTGTTTCAGAGATATTACACCACTTCACGCATAAGGTAGGAAGAATTGTACAATGGTGAATTTCCCTCTTCCTTCTTCTTGTCCTTTGTGATACTGTTGTTGAATATTTTATTTTTGTATGTTATAAATCACACACTGAAATATTATTTCTTAAACATCGACATATTTTTTAAAAAATAAAAATAAAGAAATGTCTTTTATATTTAGTCACACATTTACTATAACCTGAGATCTTCATGCCCCTTCTTGATCAGTTTCCACATTTGGGTTTGTTTTCTTTTAGTTTCAAGAACATTCTTTAATATTTATTGTTGCAAAATCTTGTTGGAGTTCAATTTTCCCAACTTTTGCCTGTCCAAAATATCTTTATTTCTCCTTGGTTTTTAAAGAATACATTTTGCAGGTTATAGAATCCTAGGTTGACAATATTTTTCCTCCTTTGTCCAGGTTCAGCACTTTAAAGATACTGTTTCATTCTCTTTGGGCCTGAATTTTTTTTTTCTGACGAACAGTCTGAGGTTTTGATTGGCTTTTACTTTATGAGTCTAATTTTTCTGGTAGCTTTTAATATTTTATCTTTAGTTTTTAACAATTTTATTATGATGTGCTGTGGCATGATTTTTTCTTTGTGCTTATTCTTCTAGCATTTTGCTGATTGCTTTTGTCTGTTGACATATATTTTTCATCACATTTGGACATTTTCCAGTCAATTATTACTCAAGTAGACATATTTTCCCTTCTTCTCCTTCCGAGACTCTTACGATGCATATGCTGGATGGCTTGACAATGTCCCAAGTTCTCCGAGGCACTGTTTACCACGTTTTTGTCTTTCAGCTCTCTGTGAAAATTTTTGGATTATTTTTTTGCCCTCTTTTAAGTTCAGTCATTCCTTGTTCTGCAATATCCAACACCCTATTAAACAGATGCTGTGATTCCCTCACTTTAGATATTGTGCTCAGATCTAGAATTTCCTTTGGGTACATTTTTTTTTTAAATCATGCTCTCTTCTTGCATTCGCCCCTTCACTCATTGAGTACATCTTTTCATTAGAATTCTTGGACACGATAGCTGTTTCAAAACCTTGCTTACTAATTCTAACATCTGCATGTCCATTAGTCAATTAAAAATTTTTCTTTCTTGTCTTCATGGCTCACATTTTCCTGCTTCCTCACTTATTTAGTAATTGTGTGCAAGACTTTCGTGGATATTGCGTTCTATCGGGAGTCTGGATTTTGTTGCTTTGTTTTTAAGAGTGTCAAATGTTATTCCTGAAGAAAGTTGATTTGATGGTGGAGAAGCTTTATCCTGCCAAGGCTCTCTTTAGGCTTTTTAAGGGCTGGTCTAGAGTAGCCTTTATTCCAGGGTAAGACTAGCCCTGCTTTTAATATGTGATCTCTCTCAGATTTCAACTGAATTTCTCATGTGTTCCCTACTCTGGTTAGTCAGAATCCCAACATTTTTCAGTACTCTGTAACCTCTGAAATCTTTACTCATTTCACATGCTCCTGGTTTTTGTCCTCTGCTAGATTTCATGGAGTCTCACCATATGCATGTGAAGTGTAGTGATCAGCTAAAGACTCTAAGGAAACCGTATAAAAATTTTTAGGCATTCACTTCTGGATAGTTCCTTACTCTCCAGTGCTTTGCCCTGCAAAACCCAGAGCACCAATAGCTCTAAATTCCCACGGAATTCCCATCCCTGTTTTCCCCACCCAGCAAGGTCACTCTAATCCATTTAGGTTGCACATTCCCTGCCACGGTTTGGAAAGTGCTGCAGGCAGAAACCCGGGGTGAGCTGGGAGTTCAGCTCACATACTTTCCTTCTCTTAGAGTCACAGTCCTGTGCTGCCTGTTCCACTGCCTGCAAGTGGTTGCTTTGTAAGTTTCTGTCCAATATTCTAGTTGTTTTTGGCAGGAGAATAAATACATTACCTATCACTCTCTGATGGCCCCATTCAATAATTTTTTAAATTTGTCTTTCAAGTTAGTGGACCCGACATCTGCCTCCCTGAAGTTTCCAACCATGTCTGTTGGTTCTACCTTCCGGCCCCTCTCGCACTATGGTTATTACTGTACCAGTTTGCACCTGTCCCACGGATGCAAAGAATTCAACCCTGATTCGTTAATTCATGACTCTGATACTGTAATTGTCTCCTCTTTATCCTGCCACGTATTTTTCCCTCTCTATCGACTCATTCCCATCAGCACACCCTCGGCCCATGTCCATCTCTAAGTTCTCCATTTTCTGCTTCCTGCCATAGCAACATCCCTGTAAACATGAAAATAGTTGTCTTCCCTTGAGTTCACACACATTCATTCACCCCCCTCAAGCCCCACTAATCATGCGTTTACTGCAGCCACGCCACTCTTCAAGGTGACAAATAGCATCTGTCTTTCTAAACTCAATGACCAATTATTGGTTCTCCTCTTCTACTTCCAGTGGGATTTGATAGACTTCATTACCTTCCTCTCGGGATACATTTTCTATTTTGTTTTACGGACCCGACAGTCCCCTGGAATTCCTCCTACTTCACTGGCTGCTCCTTCTTTCTGTCTCCTTTGCTGATCCCTCCTCTTATGCTGGAACCTTAAACGTTGAAGTGCCTTGGGTCTAGACCCTCTTGTTTCTCCCACATTATTGTTTCTCTTGTCACAACTGCTACTCCTTGCATCTTCCCCACTTATATTGAAGACAGTTCCATTTGCCTTCATTATAAATTCTTCTTTTCCTCATTTGCAACATTCACTTAATCAACATGCTTGGTTTGCTTTGCCTCCGATACCTATTGCATATCCAACTGCTTCTCATTACCTTGACCATTCCCGCCTTCATTCAGGGCACTTGATATCTTGCCTGAACTTTGGAAATAGCCTCTTAGCTATGATCCTTGCTTTCTGGACCAGTCCATTCGTTACACAGCTGCTAGTGTGATAATTAAAAAGATAAATCAGGCCATGTCACTGACCTGGTTAAAGTTACCGTGGACCAATCTGCATTTAGAAAAAATATCTAGACTTCTAAAATAGCTACATACTCCAATTACCCAATGTGCTAGGGCTCAAACTTGGCTGCGTATTAGAATCAACTTTGGGATTTTACAAATTATTGAAGCCTGGGTTTCACCTCCAAAGAGGCTTATTTTATTAGTATGGGTTGCAGCCTGAACATCAAGAATTTTTTAGAGCTACCTATAAAATTCTAATGTGTGACAAAATTTAAGAGCCATTTGTGGGTGATTCTTGGAAAAAAATGACCCAGAGATGTGGGAGATGGGTCTGCTCCCAAAGATTATGATTTAATTGGGGCTTGTTGGGGCCGGAAAATAGTCATTGGTGACTTCTTCACTCTCCCGGGAGACTCCGTGGTGAAGTCCAGATGGGCCACTGCCCCACGTCACCTTGCCCTCGACTACTTCTCCAGTCACTGCGCTGCTCGTGCAGCACATTTTTTTTCTCAGGGTTTGAGCTCCAAGCTGGAGCCTTAATGCTAATGTTACAGCAGCTTACTGAACATAGCTGGAGAACAACCACGTGAAGCCGTCATTCAGAATGTGATCAACTGTATCGTCCCACGTGGCTAGGCTCCATCTCAGTGTATCTGACCTCTGCCTGCGTCTAAAGCCTCGCTGCCTTTCCTGCAGGGGGAAGTGATGCAAAGGGCACCCGTGTGCCTTTTTGTCCGGCATTTCTGTCCTCTGACCTGGGTCCTTCAGGGTGCATTGCATGGAGGACATGGTGCTCCACCCTCTACAGATGATGCAGCAAGAGTCAGTTGTTCTTGTAAGCCCCGCCCCCTTCTTTCCACCCGTGGACATGGATAGCAGTGTGGGGATTGACTGTGGGGTTGGGGAGGGTGGGATGGGTGGAGGAGGGCTAAGAGGGAAAAATTAGGACAACTGTAATAGAATAGCAATAAAAATGATTTTAAAAAGACAACATTTAGGAAACAGATACCAAGTTGGTTCTTAAAAATGGGAAAATTCAGGTATCCCCAGTCTTATATTCAAAGGCTCACGGTATGAAGGGAAAAATGTCATTTGTATCTTTAGTTTGTATCTAAATGAAGACAAATTTTCTTAATTATTTACTCATGGACAGTCTCTTTTACAAAAGCACAGTTAATTTCTCCATACGAGTCCACATGCTTCAGTTTCTCTTGTTGGCAAATAGACAGAAAGCTCATGACTTTTCTGTTGGGCGGGAAGGACAGCTGTCATGGGGACAGGCTTAAGGACTGAGGGAGAACACAGGTCTCTACTACTCAAGAAAGAATCTGCCCAGGTCTCCTACTATTCTCAAGATGATGAAAATCATCCCCTCCTGGTAGTTACACTGAGAGCCCAATGTCGGGGGATTTTAAGATGCAAATAATGAATAATGTAAATCTTTAAATTCATCCAGTTACTTCAGCAATGTGGGTGAATGATGTACTACTGGCAGATGAAAGCACACAGCTCTCGGAGAACCATGAAAGCCCGGACTATCTGTGCCCAGGAGACCTCGCAGAACACTAGCTGCTCGCTTTGCAGATGAGGAGTGTGAACCCAAATGGGGGTTTGGTGCTTGGATGGAGATTGGAAGTAAGACTGGTGCCTACATGTTAGATCTACCGAGACCCCTGCCAATGTTTTCTACAAGTTAGACTACCCTATTTTTAATTTTTGCGTAAACATTCTCACAGTTTGCTTAATTTAATTAGTGTTGCAGTAGCCTCCCCCAAATTGTGACAGATTTAATGCTAAACTGAAGACAGGAACAAAGAAAATCACATTTCCAAAACTAAAACAACAAATATAAAAAGCTATTCTTTTTTCATTTTTTTAGGAAAACTGTGGTATACGGCTTTGACAAATATTTTTTAAACTATCAAACTAAATAATATTATAAAGAAGTGCTACATGAAATACATACAGCACAGCAAGAGCTCTTGGACTTCGGTACTCAAAGGTCACCGGGTTACCTTGGTAGGAAAGCCCTATTTGATGAATTAAGTCCTAAAGCTCCCATGTTCCCATTCACACATTTCTTTTTTCTTGAGTCGTACCCTTGAAACCCGCACACTTTTATCAACCAATGTCACCCCAATCAATGCAGTAAAAAAAGAAACTTCATTTTTTAGGTGGATGAAACCTTGGCTTGGAGTTTAGGGGAGCTCACAGTTGGTCTCTACAGTCGTGTAATTCTTTAATGGAATGACAGCCATGTACTTTCACCATACTGACGCTTTTGCCATCCGTCCAGCACACCGTCTGCCTTGGCCACGCCTCCCACTCACCTCTCACTATCAGCTGGCTTTGGTGCTCCACGGCCGCCGCCTCGTTCCGGGCTATGCAGGTGTAGTTCCCGTTGTGCATCAGGGAGAGGTTGGAAATCCGTAAGGAGCTGGTGAAGTCAATGTTGTCGATGGTCACCCCCAGGCTGTTGGGGATTGGCCGGCCATCCTTCTGCCAGGTGATCGTGATGGGCAGGTCCCCGGAGACCACCACGCATGGGATGAAGACCCGCTGTCCGATGGAGAATCTCGGGAACTCGAAAGGCTGGATGAAAGGTGGGACTGAAAGAAAGGGGGAAGGTAACACAGAAAAGATTGTAATGAGCTGTGTAAACATTCGGCATTCTCTGTTCCTATAACCCTCCTGCGTGACACTGAGAGAGGAACGTGGTCACCGCTCTAGCACGCACACACATGAACCAGTAGAAGGCGGGAACCTGCGTGCTCCTATTATTTGAATTTTCGCGTCATTCTAAATGAAAATCGTGGCTGGACCTGTCCTTCAGCAGATATGCTTATGTAGCTTATTTTGGTAAACTTTTTTTTAAGTTCAATAACCGTTTTGGAATAAAAGCATTCCAGTCTCTGTTATTTTCAGTGTAAATTTTGTGAATTTGGGCTTTGCTTTTCCCTTAGAAGCCTTATAAAAGGATGTGTCCAGCCCTGGCTGGCGTAGCTCAGTGGATTGAGTGCGGGCTGTGAACCAAAGGGTCGCTGGTTCGATTCCCAGTCAGGGCACATGCCTGGGTTGCAGGCCACGGCCCCCAGCAACTGCACATTGATGTTTCTCTCTCTCTCTCTGTCTCCCTCCCTTCCCTCTCTAAAATATAAATAAGTAAAATCTTTAAAAAAAAAAGGATGTGTCCTGCTTGGCTGTCATCAGCACGACACTCCTGTCCCCTGGTCCGCCCCCTGCCTCACTCATGGGCACCTGAGCAAGAAGCAGGGGTCCCTACATCTGTTAAGCATTTTCTTACATCCAGCCTCCAACTAATAGTGGATGTTAGTTAAAAATGAGTATCCTTTGTTAGGATAATCACACCTTTACTCTGAACCCCTCGGTTTGGTTTTACACATCCTGTGAGCATGACCTTCATTACAAGGTAACTCAGCCGGGGGCAGTTTCTGAGTCGTAAAGGTAAGAATGAGGTTCTAGCCTTCGGCCGCTGGTAGATACGGTGGGGCTCAGTCCGGACAACTCTTTCCTGATTTAATTCCCCCAATGAACTCCTGATTCTTTCTCACTACCTTCCTAGATGGCCTCTTAGGATTTCAGCGTCAGAAAATGGCTTAGAGGGAGCCAGAGGAGTCAGGTTTGAATCCTGCCTCGGTTACTTACTAGTTATGGGATCGTGGGCAACTTTCCCGCGTGCTCCCTGTCAGCCTCGTGGGGCAGTTCTCCACGGCTTCGCCTCATAAACGGGGGAACGGAAACTCAAGTGTTACTTGCCCTTCATTACCGAACTATTATACTTCACTGCAGGGTAGGGCTCAGATCTTGTTTTTTTGTTCTGTTTTGTTTTTGTTTTTGTTTTTGTTTTTTCCAGGGATTTGGAAATAACCAAGGGGCCATACTAAGATTATTAAGCATTCAATAGCCAATATTAACCAGTTATTATACTAGGTGATTTCACAGAGTGAAGTTATTAAATAGCAGGATGTTTGTTCATTCAATCAAGTGTGGTCTCATTGCAATTATCAGCTTGGCAGGGATGTAACGGGTCCAGCTGAGAAACATCTGAATAGAAACCACTTATTCATTTGGTCACTTAAGAAGTGCTCATGGAGCCCCTGGTATGTGCTTGCCAGCACATGTGCTGGGCGTACAGCAATGAACTTAACATGTAGCATCTCTTCCCAGGGGAGCCTTCGTGCACTGACCCAGGCAATGGCTATCAGCAGAGCACAGCCATGGTTATTCCGTCATTTAATACTATTATTGTTGTTGTTACTATTACATGCTTCCATAAGCAGCTGGGAGCCAGAACTCACAACTGCGAACACAGCCAGTGTTCGGAGGACTAGATGGGTCAAGTTAGGTCTTACCAGAGAGAAACAAACAAGCAAGTAAAGAAAGCAGCGTCAGGTAGACAAGGACATTCAATGCCAAACTGCTGTGGGTTCTCGGTGTCAAGTTTGAGCTTTGGGGCTGCGATGAGTGGACCTGATGTGCAGAGAGAAAGATCTCGGGGTGATGTCCCACCTGTGCTGGCAGGAGAGGTGAGCTGGCCCACGCTGGGGTCACTCAGAGCCACAGCAGGTGGGGGAGGCACCAGCTGGCTGCAAAGGGGCTCCTGTTTCTCTCAATCTCGCCCCCCGGTGGCATAAATGTGTATTCTATGTGTAAATACCATTAACACTTAACAATCTTCCATTTTTAAATAAAAATAACTACATTTCTTCTCCTTTGATTCTTTGGCGCACGGAAGTCTTGGTTGTCTGTTTACTCAGACAAACCTGGACACCCAGTGTTGGCTTGGGGGTCGTTATCTGAAGTGCAGATGATTTTTTGAAGAGGAGAGGTTTGGATGACGACCTGGGATGGAGGCCGGCGGTGCCACTACGTGAAGTTATCAACGCCCCCGCGCCTCAGTTTCCTCATCTGTAACCCAAGAAGCACCGCTGTGAGGAGTGCGTGTGTGAGCACAGACATTCACATGCACCCAAATTGCTTCGCTAGCCCTGGCTCTACTCCCAAAGTCTTCAAGATGAGGGGAAAAAAAACTCTGTTAAGTGGTAAGGTTATTGGGAAAGAACTCAATTTCTCTTATCAGCTGTAACAGGGAGAACAAATTTATAAGGACTTACTTTCTACTTCTCAGATCAAAAAAAAAGAGGTAGGGCATAGCATATTTTTCACCCATCTATTTAATAAGAAAACAATATGTAGGACATAGGCTGCCAGTAACCAGTAAATGTAGGACTATCTTCTTAGAGAAGATGGTTATAGGATACAGAAAGGGCATGTCTATCCTGTTACTCAGCAATGAAGACAAGAAGTAGCTACGGAGAGTCAGAGTTAAAAAATAAAAACAAACATCATGCCTTTTATAACTGCAAAGTATCTGTAATGTATCGGTTCATACAATTCTAAGGAATATAATTGTAGTTACAGAAGTGAATCTGAAAATGAAGAATCGTGCCTCGAATGCAGTGAACACATAGGTCGGGGAGCCGACCCACTCACTCTCGTGCCTGTCACTCAGAGGAAAGTCCCTTGTTCTGCACATCACATTGTCAACTGTTACGGCGCTCCTGCTTATCCCATTGCTTCGTCTAAACCAGCTGCAGCTGCTGAGGATTCAGGCGTAGTGACGAGGGCTCAGGCAGAGCCGTGGCCAGCATGTCCCAGGGAGCGAGGAACTGAGTGTAAACCGTCACGAGCAGACGTAAGAATCGCAGCACGCACAGAGGTGGGGACACGCGCTGAGCTGGGGCCCTGAACAGTCAGCCTGCATGCCATTGCAATGACATCACAGTGCCACTTCATTAAGACTCTGAACCCTAAGTTATAGTTCACACAGTAAACGGAAAAAAAAGATATAGCTAAATACTTAAAAACATTTACATAAAATTCCTATTCAAATAGTTAAAGTAAGCATTTTCATGAGGAAAGGAAGAATTTCATTGGAGGGAGAAGTCGTTTTCCCAGAATAATGTCAGGATCAGTTTTGTTACTTGTTGCTTTGCTGCCAGCATTGGAGCAGGATGCGCTTTTTAAAATGCAAATTAAATCCAGAGACCGATTTGTCGATCCTATCACTTCTCTCCTCACCACAAACGTCTCCCTCGCCTCAGCCCTGAATCACGAACCTGTTGTGGAAAATGCTTAAAAAAGTTTTGAAAGAGTCCCAAATCTTGTTATTTTTCATTCATAAGACATAAAAATTGGAGACAAAGAGTAAACGAAGAAATTCAAAAAGCTCTTAGCATGATATTGGTAAAGCCAAATCGCCTCTCTCAGACACAGTGCTTACTCCGTCTGGTTCAGTGCATCACCTTTTACGGTAAGTTCTCTGAGTCTTGTTGACAGTGAGGTTCGTGGTATCACAGGGGCGGAAATCCGAGTGTGACCTGCAATCGGTTCCGACATATTCCTCCACGGAGTGTGTGCCCACCTGCTAAGTGCCACTTACTACGAGCGTTGTATATTCCATTCTCTACAAAGGTGAGAGATCCTTTTCCCGAGGCAGATCAGAGCTACTGAAGGCTGTCAAGTGGTCATTTAGACTCTTCTTTTTTGTTAATCAATAAAATATTCTTGTTCTTAATACTGTGTAACTCCTCGGTGCCTGTCCCGGCCTTGCCTCCTTCCTCTGCTTCCCTGATGAGCTCATCTGTCCCTTTGCTCCAGGGGTCAGCTCACTAACATTATTCCCCAATCTACATTTCCAGCCAAAAACTCCTTCTCAAGCTTCTCATCTGCTTGTGCAGTTGCCTGCTAATATCTTCATCTGGGTGTCCCAGAAGCCGCCCCCGCCAAATTCCAAACCAAACGTATCATGTTTCCCTTGCACTAAGCGTCATTTTCAATTCTCTGTTCCCATCTGTGCTACATAAACTCCCGGATGCAAGAGGAAAGCTCAGATTAATGCCAGGGTCCCTGCTTGTGCAGGTCTCTCTGTCCCCAACCACCGTCAGTGGGCGGCTCTGCCGTGTCTACCCCACTTCTCCACATCCCCTGCGCCTGGCTCCTTTTTTTCCCCAAACACAAAACCATCACCTTCTATTAAAACTGTTCCCATTGTGTCCTAGTTTTTAAAATCTTTCCACACTTGCAATCATTTTATGTACCTCAACCAGCTTAGGTTTCCCCAGACACTGGGGAACAGGCCCCTCTCCTTCGGCCACCCCACTGCTTCTAGGATCAGGCAGAAGATAAACGCTGCAATGATGCAAGACTTGATACCTGCCTCTAGGTGTCCTCCTGCAAGGGGTGCCCTTTGTTTCAATGTATTGCCTCTGAGTGTGAGGGACCACGCCTCTCCCTATTTCTGCCCTCACCCCCCACCCGGACCCCACTGTCACCCTCTCATCTTCATTCAGGTGTTACCTGCCTTTGGAGACCTCCACAGACTCCAGATCCCTTTGAGACTCAACCTAATTTCTCCTGGAAAGCTTTTTGACTCCAGACTTCCCATGCCTCCTCACCTGCAGAACTGGCGAGATGTCCATCCTCTAACACACCTCGTGCATGTATCTTTGATGGTGTTTATTGAAATCAGTGCGCTTCTCATTTGCTCTCCCTGTTCTCCCACAGCCAGCTGACATAGTTTCCGCTTCTCACCCCACGCCGTTTCCCTCGCAGGCCATTTGCTACCCCCTGCCGTGCATTATAGATAGTTGTTTCTCTGTAGGTCCCCCACTCACCCCAACCTCTTGTTGGCAGACATCCTGTTGCTACTTGGTCTCATTGATAGTCGATGCACAGATATTACCTGAATTAAAGAAATTCTACAAATTTAAAAAAAAACCCTAGAGATTCTTTGAGTTAAAAATTGTTTTGATGACAAAGGTAGAGTCCAATTATGCTATTATCACACATTGTGATTATTTTCATTTCTTATTTGAAATATTGGACGAATGTCATTCTACAAAGTGGGAGCAATTTAATCAAACGATTTTAGTGAAAGGTGTTTGAAATGCTCACCTACAGCCCTTTGACCTCTACGGAGCTGGTAGGAGGTGATGCACATGGAGACAAGTGGCCCAGAGTCCTTCCTAAGACAGGAGGTGTGCCCCAGATCCTGGGGGTGATGGTAGGTGGCATTCTTCGATTATCAGCCACTTCCTAAATGGCCCCTACAGAGATCCACCTCGCCATGGACAGGTCCTTTCTGGGTGGCCTACATCCAGTGACTGACTGAGGAGGGCAACTCTGCCCAGCTCAGGACAGCTCTAAGGGATGGTTCGTGCTCCAGAGCTGGCTGTGGGGTTGGGTGAGGCTGCCATTCGCCTGCATTACAGCTCATGTTCAGGCTGTGCCCAGCTCTTCCCTCTTTCCCTCCTTCCACGGGTGTTAGTCCAGAGGGCCTCCTTGATAAACGCCCTGTACTCTCACCGCCTTCTCAGAGCCCATTCCCTGGAGAATCCAACCTGCAACATCTAGTTTGCTTCATCTAAAGTTTTAAAAAAATTGATGTACTATTAATAATAAAACTGGGCCTGTTTGAAACCTTCTTCTGCATATTACACCTATCCATCCATCCATCCATCCATCTTACATTTATTCATTTCAGATTATGACCCAGGGAGAAGTATCATGTATAACTGGGTTCTCTTTCAATAAGACCCTTCTGTATGCAGTTAGCATTAACTTCCTATTCTCTTGCAGAACAGAAGAGGGATGATAAAAGCAGGTGAACATAGTGTAAAAGGTTAATTTTAAGATTGCTTCCCGCCCTGGCTGGCGTAGCTCAGTGGATTGAGTGCGGGCTGCGAACCAAAAATGTCGCAGGTTCAATTCCCAGTCAGGGCACATGCCTGGGTTGCAGGCCATGGCCCCCACCAACTGCACATTGATGTTTCTCTCTCTCTCTTTATCTTCCTCCCTTCACTCTCTAAAAATAAATAAATAAAATCTTTAAAAAAAAGATTGCTTTCCATGACCCACAAAACATCTGTGTTTGTTTTTACTCAGTTTACTGTCTTAAACTCTGCCAGTGTTCAGAACTGAAATTGTCTTTGTTTTTAACATAGGGTTATGCATATTCATAAGTTTATTAAGTATACATGTCACACATAACTAAAATGAGGAAGAATTCATTCATTGCTAATATTGGAATTAGCTTTCAAGAAATCACAAAGTATCAACTCAGAAAAATAAGAAACCATGGCAAAAAATAATCAAAACACACATATAAATACACAAGCACATACAAACAACACATACTTTGGATAAAGGGTTCCCAGTAGGGGAGGACTAAAAAGTAGGATTTAACCAACAGAGTAGCATAGTTAACATACAATAGTTTAACTTGGGAATAGATCAGAGAAAAGAGTAGCGAACTCTTCCACGGTGATTTTTGAACAGGGCATTTTGGACTGTCAGAGGGTGAGAACCGTGGGGTCATAAACATGACAACATAAGTGGAAAGGTAAAAAAACACTTTTTTTCCCCAAAATTGTTCAAAATCATTAATTAAGTTCATGAGAGAAAATATAATAGAAACATTCTGGGAAAGAAAATCCTTAAGGCATAATATAGAATTATAAGGATGAGAAACCAACTGTTATTTTCATCAGCTAAAAAGATATTATACAAATTAGACATAAAGAAGAAAAAGGGCAAACTGCTTGGAAGGTTGGAATGTAAAAACAGTAAAACTGACTCTGAGTTTCTTTTTCCGAAGCACTTGAAAGAAAACGGGTCGACCAGATGCCCGCAATGGGGTATGGTAAAAGGAATCATGTGGTTTCCTGAGGTGATTCTAGTCCTTAGTCACAGGTGATGTTTCTTCAAGGGGTTTCATGGCAGGAGTTTTACGGCCATAACCCCATTATGTTGAAATAAATATTTCTTTAACATTTAAAAATAATGAACAAGTTTAGCATTCCTGAGAATTTCTGAGTTTAACAATGAGTCACCTCAGGTGGAGGAGAAAGGCTACATTGCCCTTCATTGAGGACATGTTTACACAGAGAAATTGGTAAGAAAACTGAGTCCTTTTCTGATGAACCCAAACTAACCCATGTCTCTAGTATTTAAAGAAAGGCCACTTGAATCACCATGGTATCAAAAAGAAAGAAAGAAAGAAAGAAAGGAAGGAAGGAAGGAAGGAAGGAAGGAAGGAAGGAAGGAAGGAAGGAAGGAAGGAAGGAAGGAAGAGAAAAAGAAAGAAAGAAAGAAAGAAAGAAAGAAAGAAAGAAGCTCATGGTTTAGTAATCCAGGTGGAGAACGATGCAGCTACATGGGCTGTGATTATTTTACTGTAGTTTGTATGGACCGCTGGTGAGAGCATCACCACGTGACCGCAAGCACAGGGAGGACGGTGGGGATCAGTGACAGGGACAGCCAAATCACCGGCATGCATTTGAAACCTTAGCTTGTTTTTCCACTGGCTTTTAAAAAATAAGGATTGTTAGTAATTGCAGGTTATTTATTGGAGGAGTATTTTCCATTAATTTAACTTGGAAAAGGTCATCCTCTTTAGAAGCTCAGTTATTAACTGAGCTTCTAATCATAACTGACATGAAGTGGCTGCATTTTGAGCAAAATGATAAAATATGTCATAGTGATGGCAGGTATACAAAGGTAGTTATGATATTTCAACAAAGCTTTGTCAATTATTTTAGCAAATTTTGGGACATCAAATTGGTGATATAACAACAGAGAAAGACTGTTAAGGGCCTGAAAGTAGACCAGTAAAATGGTCTATTGTGCCTCTGTGTGTTCCACCCACACAACAGTGACATCACAGCATAAATCTGGAAAACTGATAACGCAGACGGGCTCTCTAGCCTTCCAGGTCGTGGTGTGCCCCTGCCCAGGTCTCCCTCATTCTCCTGGTCTCAATGGGGCAAGTTGGCTTTCAGCACTGACATGTACTGATTTTTAATTTTTCACTTTTTTAAAGATTTTATTTATTTATTTTTAGAGATAGGGGATGGGAAGGAGAAAGAGAGAGGAAAAAACATCAATGCGTGGTTGCCTCTCATGCACCCCCTACTGGGGACCTGGCCTGCAACCCAGGCATGCACCCTGCCTGGGAATTGAACTGGCGGCCCTTTGGTGTGCAGGCTCACGTTCAGTCCACTGAGTTACACCAGCCAGGCCAGATTTTTTTTTTTAATGAAAGGTAAAGAGTGGAATCTTCCAGGTATATTTATCACTTGTAGATAACTCGAAAATTCAGGATTGCAAAATCAAGGTATTTTGTTCCCATGCCCAGATTAATACACATACCAAGCAACTGGTCCTTTCCCAAATAAACTAACAAATTCTTGGACTAAATCGAATAGTCAACACAAGGAAATGTATGTGTATGAAGATATGATATCAGCATATTCACAACAGATCTCACTATGAAGCTAATTATTAGCACTTGAGTGAATCTATCTGGTGCAGAGTAAAGAAATAGAACAGAAAATAGAGAGTACATGAAAAATATGAACTACTGATATAAGTAAAATCTAAAATTACTAAAATAATTCTTCATATATGATTAAAGTAACTTTTAAAAAAGATTTTATTTATTTATTTTTAGAGAGGTGGGGAGGAAGGGAGAAAGAGAGGGAGAGAAACACCAATGTGTGAGAGATACTTCGACTGGTTGCCTCTCACACGCCCCCAACCAGGGACCTAGCCTGCAACCCAGGAATGTGCCCTGACTAGGGATTGAACTGGTGACCCTTTGGTTCACAGGCAGGTAGGTGCTTAATCCACTGGGCCATACCAGCCAGGGCCGATTAAAGTAACTTTTCATATAAGCTTAATTAAAATAAACATGTGTATATGTGTGTTAAACATGCATTGAAAGTCATACACACGGATGAGGATTAACAATGGGATTCCTACATCATAAAGGCCACAGAAACACAAGAGTTCAAGACATGAGAAAGGATCTACTATGGAAATATGAAACAAAGGAGGCAAGAAGAGTACTTTTTTGAATATATAATAGATAATTAATGATGAAAATATCAGAGATTATAGCAGAAAATAGGCAAATCAACAATTCTATTAGGTAATGTTAACAGTCAGTCTAGGAACTCATCAATTAAGGGAATTTAGGAAGATATGATTATTAAATGCAACCAAACACATAGACATCTATACCCAGCACTATAAGAAAAATGGATATTTTAAAAATTAAACTTTCATAGAGAAAGCTTCAATACAATTCACAGAGCTGAAACCGTCTCTGACTACATCTCCATGGTATCTTGGCATATGGGGAAGGGCAGAAAGTGTTGGGCATTCAATAAACGGTATAAGGAAAACTAACTCAATATACAGAGAAAGAAGAAACTGGACACCCACTTCCACTATACCTACAACAGCAGTTTAGATTAGAGACCTAAGCGAGGACAGTGGGAATATAAACATAGAGTAAATATTGAAAAACACGTAGAAATGTATCATTCATGAACTCAGAGACTTCTTAATCAAGGTCCCAATGAAGACAACCAAGGACGAAGTTAAAAGACAAAAAAAAATAGTCTTGGAAAAGATACAACTTAGAGAAAAGCAATTTGAGATATTATTTCTAAAAAAATTAATAGTTTTCTTGAAGAAAGGTGCCAGCTGCATTTTCTAGAGTGAAAGAGGAATTACCCAGCCTTCCACCTCCAGGACAAACGTGCGTGTAGGAACGGACCCAAGCAGAGACTGGAGCTCCATTCTGACGTCCTCGCGAAAAGGAAGGAACATGTGGGTGATTGAGAGCACAGATCCTCAGCTCAGGAGAGCGGAGGCAGCCATCGGGGCATATTCGAACCTGAGTTCTTCTTCGGTTGTTTAAAAGGAGGGAGGGTGGAAGTCCCCCTCTTCATCAGCCTTCTTTTTTCACGTCAGGATATTAAATGAACAAAGAGAATTTAAATTCCCAACTGAAATCATAAATTGCCACCAAAGAACTACATCTTTGATGCATCCCCTTTATGGTCGCCTGCCAGGTTGATTTTCTCCCATATTATTCATAAGAGAAACCACGCATTCCCTCCGTAGTTGTTGAAAATCAATATAAAAATTTTGTGAATGACTAAAATCTGTGGCCACACAACATCCTAGCAAATGGAAACCTAAATTAAACATTGTTCAACTTTAATGGGGCACCTACACGAAAAAAAAATGACCTTGAAATGCCGTTTCCTTTCAACAGTCTTGGAAATGACTCCAGTAGCTAGAGAGCACGAGAGGGGAGGAAGGAAGTGGAAATGGCAGCGAGGAAGACTCTGCGTCCCCAACGGGGTTGGGTTGAGAAACTGGTAGGAGGTGATGGCTGGAACAGCCAATGAGCACATGTCAGAAAGTCAGAGTGGGTGACATCGTCGAGGCTGTTTTGGGGCACAGAGCTGTGCCTCTCTGCTTGGGCCAGATGCCATTAGCTCTCAGGAGCTCTTGCAGAATGATGGCATTAGAAGGTGGCATTCTGGGCCATTCACGGAGAGAAGGGGCGGGGCGCAGACCTAGTCTCGGCAGCACTGTGAACTTTCCCTCATTTCCCCCGCGGCACCCCCAGGCGCTCCGTGAGAATCTACGGTCACAGACAAGATGCGGCACACTGCAAAACGCTGCCATGGAAGCAGGACTGTGCCCGGTGGGGCAGAACCTGGTCGCTATTAGGCTACAGAACACAGAGGTTCACTACCCCACGGGTTGGAAACACTCTCAGGGACACCTAATCCTTCCTTCAGCTGGAAGCAGGACATGGTATGCATGGGTCTCAAACCAGAATGGGGCAGTGTTGCACATAAAAAACAGAAACCAAATATGAAGGAGCTAACGCTCATGATGGTTTTCTTTGCATTTATGGCATTATAATTTTATCTCATTAGTGGCAAACGTTAATTTTAAAAACCCATAAAATGTAATTCTGAAAGCTTGATTCTTCTTAGATGCACTTGCCCATTCTTAGTTTCAACTGTGTCTCCCCACCAGCGTTAGCCCTCCAAATGCGTGTTTCTGAGCTCCCGTGGTCTGAGTCCAGAATGGCGCTCCACAGACACTTCAGACCAGACCCTGTCCTTCGTAAGGCTTTCTCAAGCCACTAATGTTCCTTCCAGGTTCCCTGTCTCAGCCTCTCCATCATCCAGACCAGAACTTCTGGACTCATCTTGGGTTTTTACCCACCCTCGCTTACCAAATCTATTCCTTCCTTTTTATCTCTCTAATTTAATGTTCTCTCTTTCTCTCTCTCTCTCTCTCTCTCTCTCCCCAAGTAGGCCCTCAATACTGTATGCCTGTACTTAAAGTAATCTTTCTTTGATTTAAAAAAGCTTTCTTTTCTTTCTGGGTTCTTTCCCTCAATTTCTCCTCACTTCAACCTTGGTTTCCCACTGCAATATAAATTACTTTTCTAAAAACACCACATGGAGTTGTATTGAAATCCAAAGCTGTGTACTGGAGTCTTGAATTCGTTACTGGACAACTGTGAGTAAGTCTCCTGCTCTTTCTCACTCTGCTTCTCTGATTAGGCTTGATCCACATTACAGAGTCACTGTGAGGATTAATTAAGGTTACACATACGAAGGTGTTTTGTAAACCATAAAGTTTAGTATAAATATAAATAGAAGGTGACATTTTTACCTAGCAGCCAATTAAGTTCCTGGCAGTGTTGGTCCCTAGCAATTAGAACACTCAATTAGCCACTGTTCAAGTTCAATGTGGCACCTAAAATGAGAAAGAAAAAAGCTTTGCAATGTGTTACATGTAACGCTGCTTGTGAAATTGAAGGGGAAGAAAGGATTCTGACTCCCCCCCTGCATGCTGGAAGGCAGCAAAACCACACCTCTGGTGAGTCGGTCTATTTCAGAACTGCTTCCGTTTCAGGCGCTGTCAATAATTCTGTTGTTTATATCAATATTTGAGGGTTTTTTTTTCAAATTTCCAAGTCATGATATAAAAAAGAGCAAAGCGCCCTGACCAATTCCAAAAAAGACAGGGCTGGAAGATACCATTGTTTTCAAATGTCGTCTAAACGCGCACATGTGCACACCCACCTCTGTTCAGTGTTAGAGACGAGCCTCCTGGGAACAAGATAAGAATGGTTCGGCCTCCCGTTGCAGCACTATTGATGCAAACAAACGGGCCCTCTTTCAAAGGATGCCAACTTTCAAGGCATCACATGTACGCCTCTAAAATTATCTGAAAAAAGTATTTGCTGTTTATAGTCTACCAGGAAAGGTAGTAGAACTGTATTTATGTGAATAGAACAAGGAAGACTGTTTTTCTTTTTTCTTTTTTTAAAAATGATTTCATTTATTTATTTTTAGAGAGGGAAGGAAGGGAGATAGAGAGAGAGAGAAACATCAATGTACAGTTGCTGGGGGTCATGGCCTGCAACCCAGGCATGTGCCCTGGCTGGGAATCGAACCTGCGATGCTTTGGTTCACAGCCCGCGCTCAATCCACTGAGCTACGCCAGCCAGGGCTGGAAGACTGTTTTTCAACCCTGATCCACAGGGAGAGGAAAACATCTGTCTTTCCTGTAATTCAGCTGACCCCTTATCTTCCCCTTATGATATTCTTATCATAATTGAAAACAGTCAACATTATTGTTATTTTTTTTTTTACAAAAGCTTTGATGGACTACAATTTTGACCACTGGCATATGATTTAATTTATATGTTTCATTTCAAAGTTCAGTGATCAGAAGTCAATTTGGTTACGACCTTTCTAATGACATCTGAGTGAAGGCTAAGCTTATTCATGGTGCATAATTGTTATTATATAATGAAAGTTAGAAGTCATGGTAAGTAAGACATGTGAGAGGTATCTTAAACCGAATTACTTTCAATATCTTTGCTAGGGTTCAATGCATGTGAATATGACAAAATACGCCCTAAGCTGACATACAAGAATCCAGGATTTTTTATCTGGGAAGTCCTACACAGGCTTAAACAGGTCAAACCCTATCCACCCAGCTTACAATTTCCTCTTTTGATATGTACATGTTCATTTGTCTCAAAAAGATAAAAAGATGGAATTAAATAAAAGGTAGGATACTAGCCAGCAATTGTGTTTAGTCTAGAAAGCGCTCCTTAACATTGAGGAAAACATGTTTTGGAGCGATGATTAACAAAAAGCATATGCTCTCTCCTCTGCCCAGGTGTTCACAAAAACTAACTTACATCTGAAGAACACCAACTGAACTGGTATTTCTGGAGCAAGTCCTGGATTCCTACTTCTTGGCAAACCCACTGTTAAAGCTTTTCCAATCAAATGATTGCTAGTCTGTGACATTCTCATAAGATGGGGCCCATGGAGTGAGGTGACATGTCACCTAGAAGGCCACTATTAGACACTTGCTTTGTTGAAAGTTTTGGGGGTGGTTGTAAGTTTCACAGAGATCTTTCAGTTTCACGACAATCTTGCCACTGCGGGGCATTCTGCCGCCTTTGTCTAATTCGATGGCCACGCCTGACATCCTCCTTCCATCCGGCCCCTCCCCCACCCTGGCTTCCATTGCCTAATCAGGTCACTCTGGGCGTGGTTTCTTTCTGGGAGAGTGCTTAGACGGTGGGTACAATTCATTCCTGAGGTGCTGACCTGCTTAGGGCCACTATCTACTGAGCACATGTTAATAAGTGAAGTGAACACACATTCTCGAAGTCACTAGCAGGCCTGTTTGTATTTAATTCACTATCTTCATGTCTGTTGTTTTCATTTTTCTTCCTGTCTTGATAACTCGATCTTGTCCTGAGCACGAAGGTGTGGGTGCAAGCTGGCAGCTTATCCAGGAAAACCTCATAGCTTTGGCCACAGCGATTGGTCCAGGAATGGGCTGGTGGCCTACAGGGAGCCAATCAGAGTCCCTGCCCCAAATCTGCCTGTGCAGAGTTGTCAGGGCAGGGCTCTCTTCTTTCCCACAGTGGGTTGTGCGTCCAGAGAGAGCCAGGACCGGTTCACTGACCAAATATGGAGAAGTTACTCTGAGGGGACTGAACGGAGCCCATGGGCGGAGGGAAGTACCGGAGAGAGAGGAGGTTCAGATGCTCATTAGGGTCTAGATCAGCTCTGCCCTGAGGCCTAAACTATCTCAACTTTTCTCAGAAATGGGTTTAATACTTCCTAGAGCCCCCATCCATATCTCCCCAACACACTGTTGGAACTCGTGTTGAGGTAGCTTCATTCAGCTTCCTGCACTTGGCAATCAATAAGGTCATAGTCAATACACTGATTTATCTAATCTTGAAAATTAAAGAGATAAATTTAAATTTCAAGCAATCCTTGCTGAATTTTTTTTTTAAGATTTTATTTATTTATTTCTAGAGAGGGAAGGAAGGGAGAAAGAGAGAGAGAGAAACATCAATGTGCGGTTGCTGGGGTCATGGCCCGCAACCCAGGCATGTTCCCTGGCTGGGAATCGAACCTGCAATGCTTTGGTTCACAGCCTGCGCTCAATCCACTGAGCTATGCCAGCCAGGGCTTCTTATTCCTTGCTGGAATTTTTATCAGACATTATCTTCAGATACTTGGTGAATTGGTTTTCATGTGAATCTAAGTCTGTTTAACTTCTTTTTTTATTTATTGATTTTAAAGAGAGAAAGAAAAGGGGAGAGGGAGAGGAAGGGAGAGAGAAAGAGAGATTGACTTGTTACTTCATCCATTCATGCATTCATTGGTTGATTCTTGTATGTGTCCTGACTGGGGATTGAACCCACAACCTCAGTACATTGAAATGATGCTCCAACCTACTAAACTACCCGGTCCGAGCCATAAGTCTGTTTGTATGATGTCAAAATCTGGAGTAAGGTACACAAAGTCCCTTGGTGGTCACACCTAGACCTGCGGCCTTACACATTATTTATGACTTTACACATTCTTTCTTCCCGATGTCTCCAAATCTACAGTCCAGATTCCTAACTTTCACCCCCTCATATATTCAACTTCCTACTTAATGGATCCACTGGTTTGTCTAATGTACATTTCGGCCTCAACACATCAACAACTTGACTTCTAACTTCTTCTCTTAAACTTCTTCTCTGCATCTCTGCCAGCTCCGCTGATGGCGGCCCTACTCTTCCCATTGCTCAGGCCAACATTTGGGCCTTATCTTCCATCTTTATGTCCCTCATGCCCACATCCAGTCCATTAGGAGGTCTGATGGAATGAACCTTAAAAACATGTCCAGTGTCTGTCTTCTACCTGCCACCTCCACTCCCCCTCCCTGGCCCAAGCCTCCCCACCTCTCACCTGGACCAGCTTTCTAATGGGTCACCCTGCTTGTCCCTTCTTGCCCTTTAGTGTGATTCTCAGCACAGGAGTCAGAGTAGGATTTGAAGGCCTGAGTCAGGCCTCGTGGCTCCTGTTTAACATCCTCCCCAAACTCCCCCCCGTCTCACTCAGAGGAAAAGCTCAAGTCCTTCCAACCCGAGCCCTGGTACGCCAGGTCACACGTGAAATGACCCTGCTGATTGTAACCTCATCCCCTGTTCACACCCCCTGTTAGCTCTGGTCCAGTTTCGCCGGCCTGCTCTGCAATTCTGCAAGCTTTCCAGGAACACTTCTGACTCTTTCGTTCACTCGGTTCCCTCTTCCTAGAATGTTCTTCCCCCAGATATATGTCGGGCTATTGTGAACTCCTTTACAGCTTTTCCTAAATCTCGCCTTCTCAAAGAAGCCTTCCCTGACCACTGCGTTAAATACCACAGATTCCAAGTCCCCAAACTGTCCCACTCACCAGCCATTTCTCACCACATAACTACAACGAAAGACTGTACTAAATGATCTCGTCCTCACAAAGGAGCTGCAAATGTATATACTGTATAATATGCATCTAAAAGAAAAAGTTCCTGAAAACAAAAACTACTTGATTAAATTACTTCCTAAAATCATAGATACATTGGTTGTAAAGGGCCATAAATTCTCCTTTGAGGCCTAAGCTGGTCTGAGTTGGTTTCTGTCACTTAAAATCAAAAGAATCTAGATTAACACATCAATTGATGTTTGCCTGGAACATTTTAAGAGTATAAGTTAATGATTCAAGTGGACTTTGGGTTTATATCCTCTAAAAAATTAGAATTAAAATATTTATGTTTCTCCAATGGCCATACGTCTGAAGGTTTTTCTGAAAGAAGTAATGTTAAAAGCAGACAAAGGCCAATGCATAAAGAAGTTCAAGTTCACTGGTGCATCATTCATAATGGCTAAATATTAGAAATAAACCAAATATTTGGCACTGTAATATATACTTTCAAAATGTAGTTTGCAGAAACCTAGGGATCTCTTTAGGGGGTTTGTAAGAGGACAACCATTTTCATAATACTAAGACATTACTCCTCTTTCTTACTGTGCTGACACTTGCATAGATGCGCAAAAGTGATGGGGGGGTGGGTAAGGCTCTTGGGGCCTTGGTGTAAACCACAGTTTTGACACCAAAATGTGCAAGTAGTCATGTATTGTTTACTGCCACACACTTCCAATTTTTTTAAACCAGTTTTACTTAAGAACACTTGACAAAGCCATAAAAAGAATAATTTTAACAAATCATGGCCCTTGGGGTCCTGTCCTTTGTCATGTTCTCCGCTCTGCGTTGACAAAGTGGGGGGGGGACGTAGAGCACACCGGCTGCTCACAGAGTCAGCGCGCTGGCCTGGAGCTAAATGCCTGTGCACGTGCTGGAGTTCCAGACCTGACTAGCCACTTTCCTTTTTCATGGAATCCCATTTTTCTTTAAAAATGGCTATCTGAAAGCCACAGTTATTCATGCCCTGGCCGGGTGGCTCAGTTGGTTGGAACATCATCCCGTGCACCAAGGAAGGTTGTAGGTTTGATCCTCAGTGCGGGCGCATACCTAGGCTGCAGGTTTGATCCCCGCTCAGGGCACCTACAAGAGGCAACTGATCGATATTTCTCTCTCTTCCCCTTCCTGTCTCTCTAAAATCAATAAACGTATCCTTGGGTGAGGATTAAAAAAACACTGTAGTTATTCAAGCTTGTATAATTGGCAGGCATTTTTCTGTAAAAGAGAAAAAATGAGTCTGTTGCTCCTATGATTATAACTGATGCTGTTTGCTGCAAATAATAAAATTCAAACTTTCAATTAAAAACCAGAAATTTGCCACCTGTATCTGCCACCGGGAGCTTGACAGCTTCCCAACACTTGAAGCCCTTTCTGATGAGATCGTGGTGAAACTCTGACATTGTATAATGACTTGTGTCGACCTTTGCAGGGTCTGTAGAATTCAGTGAAACAATAACTTTCAAATGGTCAACTTATCATGTTACAAAACCACATGTGGGTGAAACATTCATTCAAAGGGCATCACAGCCCAGTAACTTGCAGACGAGAGTACCAAAAATTCATCGCTATGGTTCCTAATTCTCATTGCAGCTAACCTCTGGGATAGTGCCATGGCGTAATTCTCTACACAGTATTGAGTTCTACAAAGTATCTTTATGGTTTGCTCACTTGTTTTATCTGGTGATTGTTTTTCTCTCCTGATTAGAAGCAGAACTCCAAGAGAAAAACAGACTCTGTCTACCTCCTTCAGTATTGTTTTTCTCAATGCCTAGAATAACGCTGGCATAAAGTATATGTTCCATAAATGATGGTTGAAGAAATAAATGCAACCACAAAATAAACTTTATGCAGTCTGCCAAAAATTTCTAATTATTTGAGAAAATTCCTCAGACATGTTATTGAAATAAAATATTCATAATTAGTTATGTACAGGTATATTTAATGTAAAATATGTAATTCTTATTATATAACATGTAATACATAATAAATGGCATGTTGTGTTGTGTGTTTATAGGCGTCCCTAAAAAGATGGCTAGCAGGGTTTGTGTGCACAGAAGGTTGGGGACCACGATGAGCCCGTGCGACTCTGCAACCAGACACCGAGAGGTGATTACTGGGACCGGGGAGATAACATGGACCGCTCGGGCAGGCGGCTGAGTGGGGCAGGAGGCTGCCTGCACAGTTTTGAAAAGTTTCCATAACATATTAGAGCTATTTTCATGACCTACTTCATGCAGAGTGTTTACATAATTGAAATTTTCCACGTTACGTTCTGCCGAGGAAACGGAATTTGGGAATGGAGAAAACGGTTTCCCCTCAGCATCTGCCACTACAAAGTGTGTGACCTGAGACTTGTCATTTCATTTGTCCTTACTAATAAGGACACTGAAGGTGAGTTGCACGACCTCTAAAGGTTTATCTAACCTTTAGACCTCTAGCCTTTATCCTGAAGGTTAGATTCCATGCTAGTCCACGTCCTGATGTAAAGAATAAGTGAAGTCAGGAATATTTTCTGTGGGGCCCTTTAATCATGTCATCCCAATACTGTTCTTTGACCTGCTCATCTCTTCGAGATGAGACATCCACCTGAACCCCTTTCTCTTCCAGCTGGATTCTAAAAGAACTCCCTCTTGAGAGTTTTTAGGAAAAGGAAGATGTTTTAAAATGATCTGTCAGACAACCACATAACCAAGCCAACGACGTGTTTCTTTCTTCCTAGCATCATATTAAGCACACATGGCCTCTGGACCACCAAGCCAATGGTCACGCGAAAGGAAAGCGTATGGACCGCGGGTCTGGTGAGGATGCGGTGGTAGAGGGAACAGAGCATCTAATGCAGTCCAGCATCCCTCAGCCTTTATCACTGAGGAGTGTACCTGTCTTATGTTAAACACGCAGGTTCTAGGTTATCCCACTCCTGACTGTTGAAACAGTGGAGCTAAGTAATGGGGTGAGCTGAGTGGGGGCAGAGAGGGGCGGGCCAGCCTCACCTTTGACTGTCACGTGGACGCTCTGGCTGGTGGAGAGTTGTGGCTGAACCAGCACGTTGCACGTATACTCTCCCTCGTCGACCTCCTTCTGCACATCTGAGAGTTTCAGAGTCCCATTGTTCTCAAACGCCACTTGGCGGTGGTTGAAGGGAAGTAGATTAGAGTTCTTGTACCACTTGATGGAGTAGTATGGATAGCCGATCACACGACAGTGAATGTACGTGTCGCGTCCCGCTATTGCTGTGATATTTTTCATTGGTCGAATACTTGCAGGCCCTAGAGAGACACAAAGAAACTCTTGAAAATAATTTAAGGGTACCCCTTATGTGCAGAAATGGGTACACTCTTCCTTGGGTTAAAAATGTAGATTGTTTTCATGTAAGGACAACGTTTTCAATTACATTTTTCCGTACTTGGCATTTTCTCTAAGATGGCTTCATTTCCTTTTAGAACTCAATGCATGTTAAGTACTTTAATTGTCGACCACTTCTATTAAAATGTTTTGAATTATGTGACCGAGGGCAATTTCACCAATAAAGAGTAACTAGCCTGCACTGAACAAGCATGCTCTTTTCCTGAGAACACTGGTAGCGACCACAAGGTTTAACTCCCTCTATCGCTATGAAGATGGAGGTTATGCCAAGTCGCACTATGAATGTAAGTTAAATACCATGTCCATGAAGGTTCCCCATGAATGCCGTAGAACGGAAGAAAAGTAGGGAGGAGCGAGCATGCAGAGCATAAACCAGGAAAGGATCGATCTAGGGGACACGCCGAAGAGTACAACTGCAGGGCAAGCTGACTAAAGACCCCGAAGTGGCATTTCCGACGGTGTCCTGGTCAGTGCCGTTCCCGAGTAGGGAGGAAGGAGTGGGAGAGGGAGCAGGACGGCCCGCCTGCTGCAGCATTCCAAGACCCGGCTCGGGGCATGCGGAGGCCTTCTTTTCCGCTACCAGGAGTCATGTGTGTTTTTTGAGGAGCTGATTTGACAAGCACCTCTTACGTTTATTCGAGCCTGGTACAGGACGACGCCGGCCGAGTTGTTGGCGGTGCAGCGGTAGACGCCCCCGTCTCGGACCTGAGAGCTGGAGATGTTCAGGTAGCTGACCACGTTTCCCTCCGACGTGATCATCTGGCTGACGCGGTGGCTGCCACCCTTGAGGATCGGGTCGTCGTCCAGGGTCCACGTGATCGTGGGCAGCGGCGTGCCCTTCACGTTGCACATGAGGGAAACCGGTTCCGCTGGGCTCACCACTTTTTCGCTAAAGGCAGAAATGATTTTGGGAGTTCCATCTGCAGGAAGACAAAGGATGGAAGCAAGTGGCACATGCAGATATTCAAACAACTTCCAAGTCTGTTGACTTAATGGTTGGGAGGCAGATGTTATGCTTATTAATACTACAGCAAACTGGTTTTATTGCTAAAGCTACATTCTAACCAGAACTAGATTTCATTTTCAAAAGAGGTCAGCGCAGCATTAGCAAGCTTTATTCAATCACTGATATATTTCCTATGTTCATAATAAGGAGAATGGTGATAAAACCCAGGCAGTCATGTTAAACAATGCCAGCTCCCAAGGAGTCTGGGATTGAAAACTGGACACCCCCACCCGAAGTTAGAAGCACAGGGTAAGAAGCACCCCCCACACCCCACCCTTTAGCTTTCCACTTCTCTGCAGCTAATTAGGGATTGCTCACTGAGGAATTGTAAAGGACTACAGGAAAGGGAGAGAGAGAGAGAGAGAGAGAGAGAGAGAGAGAGAGAGAGAGAGAGAGAGAGGGAGAAGCTGATGATCTCATCTTCATTTTCTCATACGAAATCTTTTACAGTTTTAATGACATGATAAGTACACATAAATCTCCATGAATGCTCTGGAACGGGTGGAAAATAAGGTTTGACCCTTTCAGCATGTATTAACTATCTCTCTCAGTATCTTGAGTGAGGTGGCCATGTAATTTGTCATCCACCGTGGGACACTGTGGAGAGTGAAATGGGTCCTGCGGACGACCCCGCTCGGAGACCAGGCACAGCCCGACTGTCCCAGGCCAACCGGGAGCTTCAAGCGGAGGGCAGTTGCCGTGGGAATGTCCCGTATTTCCCACAAGACCACATTTTCATATCCCATTATTTTTCTATTGCATATGAGGACTATTTCCCTCCTAGTGTATGGTAATAACCACAAGTGCATGTTTTTTATATGAGTCTCCATAAAACATAGGGAAACACATGCATATTAAAGAGAAACATCTGAGCGACAAGAAGGAAAAGTTACCAATAGATCTACCAGCCTCAGGCACATAAATTAATATGGTGATTTTTTTCCGCCTGGGCGTAATTGGGTCCTTTAGACATAACTGTGATCACATGAAACAGGATTTCTGATCTGGGAATAACCCTTGCTGGAGGAAATGTTTTTAATTGTATTCATTTTCAGGGCTTATCCATAATGAAAATGATAATGAACAGATCTTATTTTTTAGAGTTTTAATTTTTATTTTAAAAGTTTAATATATGTGTATATATACGTGTGTATGTGTATATATGTATATATACGTGTGTGTGTGTGTGTGTGTGTGTGTGTATGGTTGAAAAGTATAAGCAAAATGAATGTGGGAAACAAAACTGAAGCCAGCTTGAAATCCCAGCATGGAAAAACAGCTGCTGACACCTCCAAAAACCCTGCCAGAAAGAGGTACTCACCACCCTAAACCTTGCAGCCGATCTCTGTGGCCAGCTGGGCCGGCTGCATAGGGTTCTCGCTGGGGGAGCCGTTCTCGGGGGCATCCCTACAGCCCTCTGCTATCTTTTCATCTGCAAATTCCTGACTCTCAACTTCTTCATTCCAACTCCTGGTTCAGGTGGCTGGAGAAAGCCCTCAAGTATATTTTTCCTGGGGGTATTCATACACACATAGCATCTTTCATTTCGTTGGATTGCGGGCATCTCACTTTAGCTGTCAAAGGTTCAAGAAAGAGCTTCCTAATATTGCAACGAAGAACTCATGGGACAATGCAGAGCCTGCCTCAGCACGCTCTGCGTGTAGCCGACAGAGGGTTAGACGTCATCGTGGGCATTAGTCTCTGTACATAACCACCCCTTGGGAATGTTGACATTATCTCATGTCACCTTATAATTCAATGTTTTATTTTAAAGATGCATTTAGCTATAAATGTCTTTGCCCTAACTGGTACCCTAAGCACTGAAAACTCATCTTCTAAAGCCTGTTTGGAAAAGTTTATACCATTTTTTGTGGATTAAGTTTACATACAGCGAAATGTATCTTAAGTGTGCAAACAGAATGAGTTTCATTAAAACTCAGGTACATCTGTAACCGCCGAAACAATCAAGATACGGCACTTCTCCATGACCCCCAGTGTTGGTGGGTCTCCACCCGCCATACACAAGCGCTGTTCTGATTTCTGTCACCATGTATCAGTTTTGCCCGTTCTTGAGCTCCAAAACGATGTAATCCTAGAGTGCGTACTCTTTCTGGAGGCACTGATTGTGTCACGAGGATGGCAGAGTTGGCAACGTTAGGGAAGGGGGCTTCGGAGCAGCACTGTAATGTCTGGGCCACCCCGAGTCTGCCAGCTGACCAACAGGTGGCTGATACTCCTTCCAGCTATTTTTTCCCAGCCCGATCAGTGCCACATTTAGGAATGATTTATCAGGTCTCTCCACTGTCTTTTAACCTGGAACGTTTTTTGGTTCTTCTGTGTTTCTTCATGTTGATATTTTTGGAACTGGTTGCTTGGTAGCCAGTGATTGCATCCAGTTTGTTTGATAATTCTTCGTGATTCGATGCAGGTTGTGCATTTTTGGCAAATGCCATGGAAGCGATGTTGTTTTCATTTGCTTATTGGCCATTTGTGTGTTTCCTTTGTGAAATGTCTTCTGAAATTTTGTGTGTATTTTTATGTTAGACTGTTTGCCTTAGTTATTAATTTGTAGGAGTTCTTTATGGGTACTGAATACAACAGTATACACACACACATATAAGTCAGTACAAGTTTCCTTGTACATACATATGTCTGATATAATGGTAAGATATATTTGTCAGATACCTTACATAAATTATATATAGTGTTTGTCAGACATATATATATAGTACAGGGTCTGGCACAAATAATGCCCCTGTTTTATTAAAAAGTCTTTTATCACAAAATCATAACCATGTAATTCTATAACATAACAATATCACACTCAAGCACACCATATGAAATTTTAGGTGAAATGTTCAAATTAAAACTATAAATTATTACACTCATATTATTACCCCATCAACCACACTCAAGTAGGTATTACTTCTGCCATATATTACATATAAATGTGTGTATAAAATATTCTCTGTTGGTCTGTAGTTACATATACTTAGGTTATATTTTATCCACATTAATACTTATATATACATGTATAAATCTGTATGTACATATAACTCCACTCACATCTAAAAGGTAAAATCATAGTTCTTCATGTCAAATATAAGAACACTGCAGCAAATAACTTCAAATAATTTATATTCTGTCTTTTGTGTTATTATATCTAATTATGTTATAAACTAATAATATAGTGTTGTAATTTTCTAATTTGTCAACTGTTGTTTAAAAAAATTGAAAGAGAAAACACTATTTTGCTAAACGTTTACTAAAGTATTTATCATGTCTCATGCTTTTTATGCCTATAGATCTGAGTTTCCATTTTAGCTCATTTTCTTCATCCAGAATGAGGTCATTTACTAGTTCTTAACATGCAGATCTTTCTGCATCACATTCTTGGAGCTTTTGTTTATTGAAAATATATGGAAGTCTAGGCTGATGGCTTTTAAAAAATCTTTTTCACCATTTAAAGACATCACCCCATTGTCTTCTGTCCTCCAAAGTGTCCGATGAGAAGTCGTGCACCATTTACATTGATAGCCCCTTGATGTAATGTTTTTCCTCCCTTAGAACTATACAAGGTTCTGTGTATCTTTGACTTTCAGCAGCTAGACTCTGATGTGCTTGCATGATTTTCTTCGTTTTTACTCTTCTTGGGGTTTGCTGAGTTTCTTAGATCCATGACGTTATTTCTTATACCAAATTTCTGGAAATGATGGACATTATTTCTTCAAATATTTTTCTTCCTCATTCTCCGAGAGCTACTTTTCCGAGCCTCTAATTACATGTATACCAGGGGATCTGATGAATGTCCCGCATATCGCTGAGGCTCTGCTAATGACATTTGGAGTCCTCTTCTCTCTGTGCTTCAGCTTAGACAATTTCTTCTGCTCTGTCCTCAAGTTCACTCGTCCTCTCTTCTCCCTTCTGCAATCTTCCATTAAAGCCAACACAGTAAATTTGTTCATCTCTGTTTGTTCCATTTTATAGTTTCTGTTTCTCTGCTGGTCTTTCCCACATGTCCGTTCATCATGCCAGGATTTTCCTTTGAGTTACTTACCATGTTTTAAATCGCTGTGAAGCCCTTGCCTGCTGATTCCAATATCTGGATCCTCTCAGGATCTGCTTCTATGCCCAGTTCGTCATGTGACCTCTGATCACGGCATCCTATTTTTTTGGTTTGTTTCGGACATTTAGTTATTTTTAGCATATTCTTGGGTTCTCCTTCAAGTTTTTTCAGTTCAGGTACCAATCAAGTTTTTCAAGCTACTTCGTTTTCATATCTTAAGAATCACTACTTAAAAGGAAGGTCATTTCTTCCTTCTTAGAATCTCCACTCTCCTTTCTCAATTGGCAGGTGATTCAAGAGTTCAGACCGCTGTCCTTCTACACCTGAATCCCACAGGCTGTGCTCTCCTGCTTTCCCTCCGTGTTCCCATCACCCCCCCCACGAGGACTCGAGAACATCTTCAGAGGAAATGTGGTGTCACTGGAGATATCACCTAATCGTTTTCCCTTCTTTTAAGGGTTAAACCCTGTCTGCCTCCCTTGGGCTGTCTCTTCAGTGTGTGCATCCAGTTTCATTTTCCACACGTTCTACCTTCTTGCAGGTTCATTAGTCTGATACATGCTATTCTATCATTTCAATAAATAGGACCTTTTCTCATTTTTTTTGCTCTTCCATTTTGCAGTTATTCTGGTTTGATCTTGAATGTGTGAATATTGGATCCCAGTTTTGTAAGACTTCCATTACCCTTTCTTTGGCCTGACAGGGAATACTCTCCAATTCTGCATGATATCAATGGCCATTCTTAGTTCGGAGTATCATGAGTTTTTACATTTATGTGAACCCATAGTATTTCATTGGTAGTAACAGGAGGTTATAGTGGAGGATGCTAGTTAGGCACCGTTTGAGGGCAGATACTAGATATATATTTGTAGGTCCATTTCTGCTCTCCTTTGCTACATTAGCACTGTCATCTCTCAGAAGAGAAAAAAATAAATGGAAGCTTCTTGTCCTGAATGGAAACTGACACGCGGCAAATAAATCCGTGAGTATGTTCAGAGTGCTCCTCCACCCCCTTCTCCTCACTCAAGTGACAGGCTTCCGTGGAGATGAAAGCAGACGTTAATTTCCCAGTGAGACCTGAGCGTCTTTGAAATCCTTCTTGCTGTCACTCTGTGATAACCTGAACCCTTTCGACATCATTATGGATTATCAATATGCTCTTTAGGTTTTCTTAGGCACCAGATGGTTGCCATGGTAACTGGGCCTGGAAAGGTAATCTCTCCCTTTTCTACAAAGAATCTAAAAATAGGGACTATGTGAGGACTGCAGTGCATCATCATTAACAATCCAGCTCTGTACAAATTGATTACTTTCTGCACCTAATTATTATGTGGAACACAGTGTCAGGCATTTCATATGAGTTCCGTGCCTTCGGCTAATTTCATCTCTGCTTTAAAAAACTCACTGCCTGCACGTAAATGCTTGAATCAAAATAAGAATGTCATTTTAAGCTTACTTATTCTTAAAAATTGACTGAGGTTAAAAAAGAAATTACAGAAATATCCTTTTAGCACCAAGCCATATTTAAACTTATTTTCATACATAAAAAGGATTTTACTTTTTCTCCCTTTACAATCCGTGAAAGTCATGTCATTATTTTATATATTGATAACAGGAAAATTCTAAATTATATGTAAAGACACAGTGAAGACACACAAATATAAAGATAGAAGCTAGTTCAATGATCTGGTGATGAACATAGTCTCACTCGAATGTTACTTTAATAGCGTCTTTCCCTGGCTGATCGATGAGCTTGAAGATGCAAGTAGGTTGTAGACAGTTAAATAAACAACCACAACAATAAAACATACCTAAAACCTATCCTTATCCTACATGGTAATCCCTCAGAAACTCCATTCACCTAAATCTTTGAATATGTGGACCCAACCAGGGACAACGCTCCAAGCCAGATGCCATTTTTCACTCCGTCAAACACTATATTGAAAGGCTGCCTTGCATTTTGCCTCTAACATCGTGCTTCTCAGCAAGGGGGCTATTTTGCACCCCTGGGACATTCGGCAACATCTGGAGACATTTTTGGCTGTCACAATCTGTAGGAAGGTGCCACTGGCATCTAGTGTGTGGAGGCCAGAGGTGTGGCAAAAACCTAATAGCCCTTCCAAAAGAATGCTATTGAGATGTCCTGGCCTAGGGGATGGTGAACTGTCAAGCAAACCATGAGTTTCAAAGTCTCAGAGGTCTGTATTGTGCCAAGTAAGTTTAAACGTGGGAGTGGGCAAGGTTTATGTTCATTAACTATATGTGACATGACATTACTTATGTGACTTCTACCATGCACAATTTCCATTTCGCCAGAGCCCATTCTTTCATATTTGCCTGATTTATCTTGAAAAATTATGTAGAGTTATTAGCTCGTCCTATAGATAAGATAGAAAGGCGTAGAGGGGTAAAAAGGTCAGACAGGTAAAGACAGGTCAGACAGGTACAAAACGGGGAGTCCTCAGCCCTGTTCAGCCCTTTATTCTTCTCTCTGAGAGCTCTGGGTTTGGGCTCTTTCTCAGCCGAACCCTGTAAGGAGGCCCACTGACCTTCAAGGACCACCTGCACAAAGTCTTGAGCGGACAGCTTGTCCTTGCGCACAAAGCACTGGTACGCGCCCCCGTCACTTTTGACCATGTGATCCATGATAAGGTTTTCGTGGTTGATCCCTGTGATCCTCACATTTTTGCCAGGGTTGAGGATTTCACCGTTTCGGTACCAGGACAGTTCCTGGTCCTCACTTCCTGTCACACTGCAGGACAAGGACACCTGGCTGCCCACGCTGCTTTTGACTTTCCTGGGGCTGATGGTGGCTTTCAGTGGCTCTGGAGGTGTGGGGCAGGAGAAAACAAAGAAGGTAAAAATATCACACATGTAGATAGCGTTTCAACAACACGCTGGGCTCTTGACGAGGCAAGCCCCCCGCTGCAAACCCACTCCGTAAGTTCTTACGCTCAGGGCTGTGCTAGGGCACGGCATTTGGTGTGGAAGCACCCTCTCTGCCATTTGTTTTCCTGGACTTCTCTCTCTACGTAGCACGTAGACTAACGTCGGTCAGATTGCTTTCTCACTGAATACGCATGAGTATTAACCCACTGGCAAGAAGGAATGCAATGCACTGGTTACCAGGTTGGACAGAAATATTTGCATATTTAAATCTTATCTGCCTTGTCGCAAGGTGGATTAGGTGGGTTTGCTCTGGGCCATTCCCACACACACAAACACTCAGTCACATCCCGTCTGTGGCTTAACCAGGGCTAGTACCACTTGTAAGGAAACAAGCTGGTGTGAGAATTCATGACCGCGAAGCAGGGTTTTGTTTGGTTTGCTTGATTAAAATGAGGCTCACTGGTCTGGGCAGGGTTGGAAACCTCATCCTTGACTTCCTATGTTTTCATTCAACAAACCCAATTCAGTTTAGCGAGCTTTTATTGAACATCTACTGTATACCAAGGACGGGATTAAAATCACAGATGAGACAAAGATGAATAACATTTGTGGTACAACTAGCACGTACCATAAAGTTAGCAAACACCTTTTGTACATTATTTAAGTCACTCTTCCCATAATCCTGCAAGTTTTGGTTATCTCCATTTTGCAGAAGAGGAAATGGCTGTTTGGAAAAATTAACTAACCACATCCACTCGACAGGTAAATGGCAAACACCAGTGTTTTACCCCAGTTATTCCTACTGCTTACATCCTCACACTGTGAAGTCTCTGGTTCCAAGGAGCTTAGGGTTCTAGGTGGATAAAACAAACACAAGAATGAATTTGGTAACAAAGAAGTCTAATAGAGGCATATAAATGTGTGGCAGGGGATCAACAGAAAGTCCCCAGAGAGCAGGCTTGGGTAGAGCTGCAGCTAGGGGGCGCTGCAGAGACCGGGGCCTGCTGACCCGGGGCACGGAGCACAGCCACAGCCACAGCGCAGGAGGAGCTCCTGGTCTGGGTGCCAGGCTGCGTCCCCGCAGGGGAGGAGCGGGAGAAAAACAACAACGACAAAGGCTGCCTGGGGCAAGGCCACAAAGAACCTCCGTATTTTGCAATTCATTCAGAGGAAATGAAAGAAAGCTTGCTGGAATTTTAAGAAGTAAGCGCTACAGTCGAGCACATTTTTAGGAGAACGGGTTGCTCACATTGTGTTGGGCAAACCGGAGAGGAGACGTTGGTCAGTGGAGAGGCATCGGAAATGAGGAGCTGGGGCCCAATGAAGACTCCATCTGAGACAGGGCAGGGGTGAACAGCACGCCTGAGAAACACTGAGATTCAGTCTCTAGGATTCTGTAGGACTTGCCCAGAGAGAGAGAGAGAGAGAGAGAGAGAGAGGGAGGGAGGGAGAGAGAGAGAGAGAGGGGAGAGAGAGGGGAGAGAGGGAGGGAGAGGGAGGGAGGGAGAGAGAGGGAGAGAGAGGGAGAGAGAGGGGGAGAGAGGGGGAGAGAGGGGGGAGAGGGGGGGGGAGAGAGGGGGAGAGAGAGGGAGAGAGAAGGCTTAAAAGGACCAAAAATTTAAACTTTGCCATTGGAGATGGCTCACGGGGGAAAGATGCCTGGAATAATGAGGAGAGCCACTTACAAGGGAGAGATGGTGGAGAGTTGGGCTTGGGACATTGCTTTTTGGAAGTGCCACCTACACATTGGATATAAAATTGGGAGACACACTCTACTGGCACTCAAAAAAAAAAAAGAGCAGAGGCTCAACATTTGTATTCAGGGCTCTTTGCAGAGGGGAGGACTTTGAGCCAGAAGAATGAAAGAGAGCGCCATAGGAAGAGAAGAGATCAAATGGATATCTGAAACCCAAGAGAATGCTGTTAGTCCAGAGAAGAAAGAAAAAAAAAGCAAATAAAAGGAGTAGTCAGAAGGGAGGATGGGAACATTCTAGAAGCCTCTGAGAACCTGTCCAAACGTGACAGAAGAGTCCAGTGATGAAAACGTATACTCAGAATGAAGACTTCCCCGCAAATGGCTTTACAAATGTAGAGAGTGGTCAATGCTTTTGCAGAGAAAGCAACGAAGTGCTCTGAGCTGACCACAAGATGGGGGGAAGGGGGTGGGGGTGGCTTTGGGGAAGGGCATTGCCTTGAATTTAGGAAGATGGGAAGTTTCCGACATTCGTGTATTTGAAGCCCATCCTCGAGGTGGAGGGAGCAACCTGGTGACTTGCAACCAGGAGAAGAACAGGCTTGTACAGGGACCAAGAAACGGGGAGACTTATTCAGCAGGCGTAGATAGGTGATTTAGCAGGTTGTTTTGAAGCAAAGCCGTGGGAAATATGACCAGGCAAGTTCCCTTGGGAGGCTTTCGATAATCTCAGAAGATATAACCTTTCTTCAACAGCACATAGGGAGCCATAAAACATGTTTTTCCACAGAGGAGATTTTGAGCCTGTGGGAATAATTCTTATTTGCTGCCCGATGCGTCATTATTTCATGTGCGAGGGTCCTCGGCACCAGACATGGAACTGTGCCAGCGTTATGTGCCATTGCTTCCTGACCCCAGCTTGAGCAAGTTGGAGTGATATTTGTGGGGTGCACCCTGGGCTGCTAGATCCAGACAGTCGCTGGGATATTTAAGTGTATTCTTTTGGGCTGGGATTATGCTCAAGCAATCTACACTCAGGGTGACACTGAAGAGTGCTTCCACAGACAGGCAGGGGCGGGGGGAAAGCCAGGGTAAGAACATGCCTCCCTTTCTGTATCAGACTCTCGTGATCCAGTTTCTTCAGTTCATTGAATTATATATCTATCACACACACACACACACTATATATATATATATATATATATATATATATATATATATATGTAATATAACATTACACTGACAACTAAAAGCCATCTATTTTGACCAACACTCTGCCACCCCACTCTGCCCACGTGCTCTTGGGTAGCTCATTGTGAGTGGGTTTCTGCGGGAGCCAGACGGAGGGCACCCTGCAGGACTAGGGTGTGCCCCCCATGCTCACACCCCTCCTCCCTCGGAGTCTGCCTCCAGCACCCTCCTCTGCACAGACCTTGAGACAGTCCCCACACGCCAGCTGGAAACTCAACAGATCCACCACACTTGGGCTAAACGGCCTACACTGTTGAGTCCACGTCCACTATTTGAATAATTCCCAGCCCAAAATTTCTACTGGCTTATAGCCCCATTGGGGAATGAAAAGTAGCATCTGGAAACAGGCCAAAGACAGCCGCGGTGACCTGACTGTGATTGACAGCACAACCCTGCCCCTCTTCCTCTGTCGGTTTCCAGGAAGGCTGGCCCTTCCTAATTCAACAGCTAGGTAATGTGACCTTGGGCATGCGATCTGGGGCCTAATGGGAGTCTCGGAATTTTGGGAATGGGAATCAGACCTGAATTTAATCCTAAGCTCCATCCAAACTCTCCAGCTGTGTAACCTTGAGTCATTTAAGGGTGAATTTCCTCATCTGCAAAATGGGGCTAATATTGGTGTCGGCAGGACTGTGGTGACGATCGGTGGAATGCTACAGAGCAAGCCCGGAGGTCAGCTTGTCACAAGAGCTCCGTCAGTGGCAGCCGACATCGCCGTGGTAAGTTACCATCCAACTTACGTTTCACGTACAGGCGGCCTATCACCTTAGCAGTTCCGTATCTGTTGGACACTTCACACACATAGCTGCCTGAGTCCAAGGGACGAGTGTTCTCAATGAGTAGCCCCGTCACGGTTTTCTGGAACCTTCCAGAAAGTTCCAGGGGCATGTTGTCTTTCAGCCAGCGGTAGTCTGGCTCAGGGTGCCCAAGCGCTTTGCAAGGCAGCTCCACGCGCTGCCCTGCCATGGCTTTGCGATGATCAAACCCATCCAGTATGGATGGGGCTGAGTTCGCTGGGTCTGCGGAAGGAAGAAAAACTCTTAGACACAGTGAAGGAGGAGCTGGAGTGGTCATTTAGATTCACAGGACCGCATGCGTAACTGAAATTCTGTATGTTATACCAACTACGGATACCGATCTTGAAGGTTTTGTATAGAAACAGAAAAAAGCCTTATCTATATAAAATTTTTTTCTGCTCAAAATTTGTACGAGTTTAAAGTGGAAACAGCTTTATTTTTCATGCCCTGATAAACACGAAGAGCTTCAGAAACAGCGTGCTTCTGTGGGAGTTGCCCTCTCGGGTCAAGAACTGGGTGTTTTTATAACCAGAGAATATTGTCCCTTTCAAGAAAATGACAATAGCAGAAATATTTAACACTAGTATACGCTGGGCCACAAAACAGATTTTTATACATAGTCATTAAATCTGGAAGTGTTTCATTTCATTTATTTATTTCACACATACTATTGGCACCCCGAGCCCAGAACCAGCCCAGAGCTGGGCACTGGAGACGCAGTGGTGAACACGACGGGCAAGGATGCCCTCGCAGAGCTTACGTTCTGGCTGGGCGGGGTGTGTGGGGGCCCAGGAAGTGTGTTAGCAACCCACACACGGAGATAACTGGGCTCGTAGCAAGTGCGGTGAAGGGAACACGTGGGGTGGCAGAGCGAGAGACGGTGCATGTGTTGGGGGCGGCGTGAGGGGCTTTGGGAGTGGTCTTTACGGGTGAGCTCCCTGCACAGCCCATATCTGACCTGAGAGGAAGGAATGAAGACAAGGTGTGGCAAAAATTAAATGGTTCAAATAAAGAAGCTTCCGGATTATCAATTATAGTATCGCCCTGTTGTCAGAAACTTATAAGGTATCCTTAGCTGTTCTACCAAATGATGTTTGGCCTGCAGTATGGTCTTGAGCCAAATGTGGGAAAGGACAAAGCCTTCTCAAGATCTGGGGCACGGACACCACGCGGCTCAATGCCCAAGCTCGCTCGGAGGAAGGCATGGCCTCAGGGATAACCACGAAGAATGTAGAACAGAGATCCCTGATTGCATGCTTCAAATGAAACTCAATGGCCTTGCCTTGCTCTCTCTTCTACTCCTTCCTGTTCAGAATAGCAGATGCAGCCACACTGGTCTCCACGAGGACATTACAAAACAGACGTGGGCTCCTGACACTTAATTATCTTGGTCTCAGTCAGGAAAGTGCCATGATTATTTGGCCCACCTGGTAGTAAACCCCAATGCAAACTAGACATCCTCTCACTTTTCCAGTAAGAACCTTCTAGAAAGATCTCTTTAACACACTGTGATTCCATAGTCAGCCACCGGGGGCAGCCAGCAGGCACAGATGAAGACAGGACGAAATCAGCCATAACTGCCATGACTTCTGTGGCAACCACAGAGACGCAGACCCTCAGCCAACCAGCAGCTCCTTTCACTTCCCTGGTGCCTCGGGAGAACAATGTGGCTGTTCCACGGGATACGATGGGGGGACCTAAATCATCTCCTAAGGGATCTGCGGGGGAGTTTTCGGGGCTCTCCTGAAGTTCCGTCCTTCGTGAGCGGAAGGATGCGTATTCCGTAATTACATTCATGCACTTGTCAGACTGCGGGGCTCCGCAGGGGGTAGACACACTTAAAAGGCCACAATGCCAGCTGTGGAGCCCTTGTCCATGCAGACTTTATGCTCAACGCTCGAGGCAGGCTCTCGTGGTGATGTTTGGTCATATACAGAGTTAGCACAACCAAACAGCAGCGCTGTATTTAATTTTTATCATTTAGTCTTCCAACATTTTATTTAAATATTTTAAAAGCTATTTTAAAATAGTTTTCATTGCAAAAATTTGCAAGCTCACACAGAAGTAGCCAAAAATAATATAATGTGCTTCATATATGCATCACCCAGACTCAACAGGCATCAGTTTTCTAACCCTTCATCTATTTCTACACGACCTTTGCTTTCGGTGCTAACATACTTGAGTCAAATCACAGAACCTTTGTTGTCACTATATCATTAGTATGTTTCTCTAATACAAATGAATTTCCTTATGCAACCACAGTGCCAACATTATACTACAGTAATAACGCATTCCTGGTATTATCTTTTATCTACCCTATACTCCTTTTTTCCTGATGAGCTAAAAAAGCTTATGATTATTACGACTGAGCTAATTAACTCGGGATTGTTCTACAGTTAACATTTTGTTCCTATTGATCTTGAGTCTCTTTAATCCAGAGCAGATCCGCTTTCTTTTCTTGTCTCATGTCGTTGACTTACTGAAGAAACCGGGTGAGTTGTCTGCAGAAAATCCTGCCTCTGAATTTGTGTCTTCATGGAGTCCTTCAACTTGTTCTGCTAGTGCCTTTTCTCTTATAAACTGGAGTTTACCTCCAATGGGTTGACTAGATCAAGTTCAACCTTTTTTCTTTCTCTTTGCGCCACGTCATGTGTGGCTTTCCTAAACTTAGCAGTGATAAATAGATCGGCAAGTTTATGTGATGAGGTATGTCTTGAATTAGTTATTTTATTAGGGTTTGAAATGGTGATTTTCTCATTTCCTTTTTTCCTTCACCATATTTGGTAGATGTAAATATTCTGTAAATAAGAACGTGAACTAGGGTTAGTTGGTTATACTGAAATACAGCAGCTACTGGAAAGATGGAGAATATTTAGCTGGTACCCTAGTTACTACTAGGTAGACAAAAGAGATTCTTATTATTGTTTTTGTTATTATTAAATGTGTGTGTGTGTATGTACACATGGAAGTGTATACTGTAGGTGCATGTTGGTACATTAGTACATATATAAAATCATAGTAAACTCAAGAGATTTTTACATATTTAATAGTTATCAGTAAAATATAATCATTGTTTTTTAATGTTCAACTCATCACACTTTTGATCAATAAAAGTTCTTTTAAAAGTTGGCTCCTGTATCATTTTGAGGAGACTTCATGAATGTTACTGGCTCATCTTATACATGACCTGCCCCAGACCTATAATCCATGATTTTTCCAAGAGGCCATAGTCCCTTCTCATGGAGAATGATATTTAAATGACACTATAATTCAGGTGGTAGAGGTGCTTGTTGCTATTGTTTGCCAATCATTTCTAGGCCTTAAGGACATACTTAAAAAATTTCCAAAACAAAAAATCACGTGTGTATTGATAGTTTGAAGTTTGACACTTCAACAATTTTACTTTAAATTTTTTATTTTAAGCTTTCTTCTTATACCAGAAGTCTTGGTTTCAAATAAAAATAACATAAATACAATTATTCTCTCCCTTTCTCATTTACTAGAAATATAAATATAGTTTTCAAAAATAACAATATTTTTATAAATAAATATTTTTTCCAAAAAAACTCTAATATTTTTAAAAATAAGGCAAGCAAATGAATTTTAAGAATTTATTTTAAGCTGTATTTATCTTTAAAATACATTTGTCATAGATATATGGCAAATATTATATCTTAAAGTTACTTTAAATAATTGTTTTCTGTGGTTATCTTAAGAACTTGTTATGCATATAGATTCATTTGTTTCAGAGTACTTTCATTTTTTAACATTAAACTTTTAATTTAATATTTTAAAATATCAAACATGATTTTTTCTATTTTATTATTTTTATTTATTTCTTACTTAAGTATAGTCAGTATACAATCTTATATTGGTCATATTAGTTTAAGGTGTACAGCCTAGGGATTAAACATTTTTACTCCTTACAATGTGATCAACCCACTAATTCTTATTTGTTGACTTTTTGATAATTGTCATTCTGAGTGGTGTGAACTGATATTTCTTTCCTCCTTTTTAAATTTTTTTTTACATTTTTATTGTTGCTCAAGTACAGTTGTCTCCATTCCCTCCCACCACTCCCCCCACCCCCAACATGTACATGATTTTCAAGTCGAAACTATGTAGTAAGATACATTCAAATATGTCTTATTTACATCCATGTCCCCTCCACTATTTCCCCTAGAAGCAAACTGTTTTAGTAGTTTTTAATTCACCCTTCCAATATTGCTTTTCACAATTAAAAGTAGATGTGTACATATACTCTATCTTCCCTACATAAAAGACAGGATAATTTATATACTGTTCTCACTTCTCCTTTTTCATTTAACAATGTATCCTGGAGATTACTCCACTTCAGTAAGAAAGCTCATCCTCCTTCTTTTGTGTCTGTATGTTGCTCCATTCAGTGTCTGCACCATAATTTATGTAATTATCCCTCTACTGACAGATACTAAGGTTTTGCTTGTCTAAGAAATTCTTCAAATTAGTACCTGTGCATAAGACATTCTTCTGCCACCCCATCACTGGGAGTGGCAAATGTTATTAATATGATCATTATCCTGTAGGGCGAAGGTGTATTAATTTTAAAATGCTCAGAGAGGCTGATCAAGAAGGGGAGGGGGAGGTGAGAGGGCAGAAATCGCCAAAGCAATGCACAAGGGGTATCGCTACGGCACTAGTAATCCAAGGTCACCTCGACCAATCTTAATTCCTGGATGATACGTAGATGAGCATTAGTCCTGGGAGGGCAGTCCTATTTCTGTTTTTTTTTTTTTTTCTCATATTCTTATAGTCCTGTGACATTTCAACCCCAAGCACGGGGTGTTTATTATGCTCTACTTTGATGGGACCTAGGCTACAATTTTTACCTACCTGATCCTACTAAGCTTTCGAAAGAGCATTTCACCATCTCGGGCTTTCGTCTGTCTCCCCTGGAACTGCCCCTTCTGCAAAAGCAGCCCTCGGCAACAGACTAGCTTCCCACCACTGTTTTCTTCGGGATTTTTACCTGGTATTGTTCACATTAGCTTCTAACAACATCAAGATTTTTTTTTTTCACAAACAGCCTTTTTAGTTGTCCTGAGAGAAAAATGATTAGTCCAAATAACTTAGCCCTAGTATAGAAATCACCAGCTTTTTCGCTGTTTTTGAAATCAGCCTACTTTGTCTTATCGATATTTTAAAGAAGACTTATTATTTCTTTTACTGTTTCTAATCTGTTTGCTATTTTATTAAGATCTTTACATTTGCCCTTTAGAAGTAACTTGAACTTGTTCCCTGGATGCTCAAATGATTTAGTTTTTATTTATTTATTTTTTTATTGTTGTTCAAGTACAGTTGTCTCCATTGTCATCCCACCACAGCCCCCGGCCCCACCATCCCTGCCTCTCACCCTCGAACCTTCCCCCCTTGGCTTTGTCCATGTGTCCTTTATACATGTTCCTTGATGGACCTTCCCCTATTTCCCCCATTATCCCTCTCCCCTCTGGTTACTGTCAGTTTGTTCTTTATCTTAATTTATGGTTATATTTTGCTTGCTTGTTTGTTTTATTGATTAGCTTCCACTTATAGGTGAGATCATATGGTATTTGTCTTTCACTGACTGGCTTATTTCACTTAGCATAATGCTCTCCAGATCCATCCAAGCTGTTGCGAAGGGCAGGAGATCCTTCTTTCTTTCTGCTGTATAGTACTCCATTGTGTAAAATGTACCAGTTTTTTGATCCACTCGTTTACTGGTGGGCATTTCAGTTGCTTCCAGTGGTTGGCTATTGCAAATTGTGCTGCTGTAAACATTAGGGTGCATAGGTTCTTTCGAATTGGTGTTTCAGGATCCTTAGGGTATAATCCCGGCAGTGGTATTGCTGGGTCAAAAGACAGCTCCATTTTCAGTTTTCTGAGGAAATTCCATCCTGTTTTCCACAGTGGCTGCACCAGTCTGCATTCCCACCAACAGTGCACTAGAGTCCCCTTCTGTCCACAACCTCACCAGCACTTGTTGTCTATTGACTAGATCACCAATTTACACCATACAAAAAATTCAAGGTGGATAAAAGAGTTAAATATAAGTTGTGACGCCATAAAAGTCCTAGAGGAGAACATAGGCAGGGAAATCTCAGATATTCCACGCAGCAATATTTTCACTGATAAGTCCCCTAGAGCGAGGGACATAAAGGAAAGAATAAACAAATAGGACCTCATCAAAATAAAAAGTTTCTGCACTGCTAAAGAAAACAGCAGTAAAATGAAAAGGGAAACAGCTGTATGGGAAAATATATTTGCAATGATATCTCGGACAAGGGTTTGATCTCCAGAATACATAAAGAACTCACATGACTCCACTCCAGAAGACAAACCACCCAGTTAAACAATGGGCAAAGGACTTGAACAGACACTTCTCCAAGGAGGACATACAGAGGAGAGACACATGAAAAGATGCTCAGCATCACCAGCCATCAGGAGATGCAAATTAAAACCCCAATGAGATGCCGCTTCGCCCTGGTCAGAATGGCCATCATAAACAAATTATTTAGTGTTAATACTTACAGTTCATAAGTTTTATTAAAATATGTTGCATGTTGACCATTCTGGGTTCATTTTCTCAGGCATCAGTGTATCACCCAATACAGTAATATGTACTCTTCAATTACAGGAATTGTTCTTGAATTATTGCTTTAAGCACATGCTTGGACCTATTGTTCGGTTCTCTTCTTAAAGGACTCTAAATATACATGTGTTTCACCATCTTTGCCTGTCATGTAAATGTTTTCCCACCAGCCCTTTTTACCTCTAGTTGTTTGATTTTCCGCACGTGTTTACTTACTGGTCTTACTCCCACTTCATGCTTTCCATTGTGTGTGTTCTCCGATGTATTCCTTCTAATTTAATTTTAATTGCATAACAGCATTTCTGATATTTTTTCTTAAATTATACCATTTCATTGTTTCACGGGTTCATGTTTTTAGCCACTTTATTTGTGAACTTTATTTCTGAATTATGCTGCTGTTTCAAAGCATTAAGTCATTTTCAGATACTAAATTATAGTTTTCATATGATTTGTAGACAATCTTTAAAATTACTTCTAATTGTCAAAACATTATTTGATTCATTTTCATCTTTCCTCCTGTAATAAAGTTGTGGGAGGTTACATCTTTTTTCCTTTTGTTTCATTTTAAAATGAGATAGGGCTCTTTGTTAACTAGGAGAGGCTCCTTGCAGGAGAGGATAAAAGGCACTTCTGGCTTTTTGCCTTGATATTACCACGAACAAACTCAAAGTTTAGCCCATTTCTCAGAGCCAAACCTGCTCCGGGAGGGTTCCCACCTTTAGTTGTGTGTCTCCTAGATCACCACGTTACTTGCCTTCTGAGGCAGCGCTCTCGCCTTTCATGCTATGTTTTTCTTTTATAACATTATATGCGATGTGATTCCCCTAGGACCCCCATGCTGCCTGGGCCTTCTCTCTCTGTGACTGCTAGCGCTCTCTCCAGCCAACTTGACTTCTATTCCAGCAGTTTCTCTCACGGTGAGTACCTGTTCCTTGAAAAGGAGTGTTTGCTGAGTGCCTCCAGTATCTCTGAGGCCTCAGAGCAGCCTGAACTGTGTGAGCATTGCCAACTACGGCCTTGACGCTCATCTTCAACTCAGAGTGCGTGCAGCTCCGTCTGCGGGTTGTGACTAAGACACATTTTCCCAGGTCGCCACTTGAAAAGTTGTCCTCTGCTTTTGGAGATAAGCATGGTTGTTTATTTTGCAGTCCTGTGAATATACAGTAGTTCCAAAATGTCTTTCCACCGCCTACTGCTCCTGCAACATGGCTACTGTCACCCGCGGTCCTGTTGCTGTCGGTAGTTTGTCCACACCCACCCAGGAGTTTGGGGCATTTCCATCACCCAATTTTGCTGAAGGTGTCATCCATGCACTTTCCCTTCTGTTATTCAATTCGTTCTGTTCTAATTTCAGTAGAAGTTTGAAATCATTAAAAATATTGCTATTAACATGTCTCCACCATGACCATGTGTACACCATGTGTACATTTGAAAAAATAAATGTAAATCTAATAAAAAATGAGGTTCATTTGTGTTTGCTTTGAAAGCTTAGAATTTCAGAAAAGTAATCTGCACTCACTCTGTTCTCACCATTTAGCATTAACAATTTTCCTTAAAAGAGGCAAGAAGACAAAATAACTATAACAAGGGAGAAAGGAACAATGGACATGGAAAAAAAACAGGTAGAAAAAATACTTTCAAGTTCAATGGAGAAATCACTTAAATCTGCCTTTTTCTTTCTGCGCTGGACCTTAGGAAACAGGTGGGCTGGGGCTATTCTGAGGGGCGTGGGGAAGGGGAATCCCAATAGACCATCAGCAGGGTGATCCGTGGGTGTCCAGGGGGCAATGGTTTGAATTACCTCCCAACATGGAACATCTTTCCATCACTTCTCCCTCACAAAGCATCGCTACCAGCAAAATTAAGATATTCATCACACGGAGCCATTTTACATTTTATAGGGCAAGTTCAGATATTTGGCATTTGGTTTTCTAATTCTGAGATGAACTCCTCACATGTCTAGATTGTCCCACAAGGTGCTAACACATCACCGTGTGCTTATTTGCTTGACAGATGGGCCAATAACAAGCCGATCGTGGAGATTATGCCAAAGATTGATACTTTCTCGAAGGACAAATCCCATCAAAGACAGCACAAAGCTGGCGTGTTTATCAGAGTAGAATCAGCTGCTCTCAGATTCCCTTCACTCCAGAATAATCCTGGAAGGGCCCGCGAGGGCATGGATATCCCTTTACCTTTGGATACGGATAACCGCCCCAACACCGTCGGCATCATCTGCGGACCCAGAGGTGTGCTCCGTGTGACCCTGCTCTTCTCCCTCGGCTCTGCCGCGTGCGAGGCCTCGTGGGGCCGGTGGGCAGTGTCGATGACAGGCCACACAAACACGCAGGGCAAGGAGGTGTTGTCCTCCAACGAGAAAGCATACTGGGCCAAAGCAATTTGGAATTTCACAAAAATGTGAAATGACTTCACTTGAAATGTCTAGACTTGAACTGTATGGTATAGGTGTTAGTGGAAAAAAAAAAACCCAGCAATGACCTGCAATTGATAAAATATTTGGGGGGTAACCCGAAGGGTTCATGTGAGCCGTGAATTCACGGTGTGCGCTGTGCCGTCGCGGGGCTCCCGCACAGGAAGCGCAGACACGGCGAGCGCAGGCGCGGTGGGCTCTCACCTGATACGAAGAGGCGGGCGCTGTTGCTCTGCCTGGTCTCCCCCGTGTATCTGTGTCTCGTGATGCAGCGGTAGTTATACAATCCATCTTCATTCTGTACATCTTTAATATACAAGGCTCCCGTGGATGTGATGAGAAATCTAGATCCTGCAAGAGAGGGACAGAAGCAGCCCAGTCACATAAACAAGAAACCTCATAGAGAGGCTAATGATAGGTGTGTGTGTCCATTTAAGGGTCCAATGTTAAATTTTCAGTGGCCTAAATTAGGAGTTTTTAGTATGTTACATAAGAAATACATACTTAGAAAATTTAATGTCATAAGTTTTTTTAGGTCTAGGTCATGTGTTTATATTGCAGCAACAGAGTTGGCATATAATTGGCACATAACTAATTTAGCAGATTTTCTATGATCATCGCTTTTCTCTTAGCATGTGGCAGATTAAGTATTAACTTTATTTTGCAAATTTTTACTTCATATAAGTCTAAGCTTTGGCCTCAGTTTAAAGTATTTCAATGAATGCACAGAAATAAAGCAATAAAATACTCCACAAACTTCTCAGAAAAGACTATCTGACTTCCCATCACGATAATGGACACTGATTGCTGCGTTTGAAGACAAAGGTCAATTCCTCTTACATTCAGGGTTTTAGAGTACTTTGCTATTTCTCCTTTTAGAATATTCATTGAATTTGGGGTGTTAATGATTAATAAAATTCTATAGACTTCGTGCTATTTCTTAGTCACTACTCAAGTAATTGACAATAACTATTGCTATTGTCATACTCAGCCACACTCTTTCTTATCAGCATGGGACACAGTGTTCTCTTACATGCGACCTGTGATTTTCTCAGCATATAGAGCCTTGTTTTCTTTAATCTGACCTTTTCTCCTTCTTTCCTTTTGGTTCAAATTGGCCTTTTCCAGCCTAGTACCCGGACTCACCCACCTCTCTCTCCATTGCACATGCATGACCCTTAAACATTAAGCCCTCGGGACAGTCAGGTTCGGTCTCTGTCAAATAATCTTAGGGACAGAGCCTGGGGTCTCTTGACCACAGAGGGAGGTAACATCCAGCTTCAGCTGTGTTTGAGCTCTGGATGCAGGAAAGCAGAAGAATCCCATAAGCAAAATGCATGTGAAGCCAGACGGAATGATTCTGCGGCTGACATCAGGACCAAATGCAATCATCAACCACCCTGCACCCCGGCACTGACCATGACCTTAATGATGGTTCCAGCTCTCTAATTCACCATGATTAATGGTTTTCCCCCTACAGAACCCACCTCCTGAGTCATCAGGAGCCAGGTCTTTATGTATGAGCTCACAGGCGTGGCGCCATCTCCTTAAAAATAAACCTTTACTTTCTTGGCGGCTAACTCTTGTTCACATTTGATGGGACTTTAATGCATGCAGATGAATGATCCCTTTTACCTCAAAAACAATTTCTGCCGGTACAACTCTAGTTGTACAGAAATGACCAACATTTAGAGATAACTATGTATTGCTTTAAGAAGGATAATGATTTTTTTTCTTTTGAAAATGTAACTGATACTTACTGTTCAATTACAATTTGATGGTAAACCAAAACACAGCAAAAGAATAAGCCTGAAAGTGAGTCGTTGCCCCTACACGGCAGGTGCCTCAGCCCACATTCTGCCGCTGTTGGACTCTTCCCTGTGGAATATTTCTGCAACTGACGCAACTGGACTTGAAAGAGAATGTGGTTTTTGTCTCTTTGGGAAAAGACTAACATGCCCACAATTCATCTTCTCTTATCGTTTTCCTTAGGCTCATTGGGAACCTCCTTGGGTTTACTTTAATTAGAATTTGCCAGGGATCTTGACTTTGCTGATTTTAGGTCTCAAATGCTCACACTGCGAACACCAACCCTGCAGTCCTTGGTCATCTCGTGTAAGGACCGCACATTCTTCATAGATCAGTGGCTCGAGTACAACAAAAAGGGCTCATGATTTCTCATGCAAGAGCAATGCAAAAGGAATTGGATAAGAAAATATCATAAGACAAACACTAATCTAGCATAAATTTTTGAAAAGAACACAAATTAAATATTGCATCAAATATTTTTAAGTAATAAATTCACTTTTTAAACAATTCCACGTAGTTGCTTATTTTAAGCAACTACATTTTAAATTACTTAAGCAATTTAAATAATAAATTCGCTTATTTTAAGCAACTACATGGTATAAATGCTATAAATACACTATAAGCTATAGTGTATAAATGCTATAAATACACTAAATATAAAAATAGCTGGAAAAGCTAATGCTATACATTGTAGATATTTTCACTTCATCCTCCCCACAAAAGAAACTAAAAATACCTTTTTACCAGTTGTCACCCTTCATCACACACCAAGCATTTCTCACCAGTATATATTGTGTGCAATTGAAAAACTTTCCCTTTCAACATATTTTGCATACTTATATACTGCTTTAATAACCAGCTCCTTGAAAGGACAGAGTGACAGAAAAGAAGGACCAGGAATATTATGCTTGTGATTTCTGTCACCCTAATGCGCAGCGTTTTCAATTGAATTGACGCGCCGTCAGCGGCGGCGAAGGCGAGTGGAGAGCGCTCCGCCGACCATTGCGCAGACGCGCTGCGGGCCGCCCAGGACACACGCGCGGCGGCGCGCACGTGTTTATGAACCCGCTGCTTCCTGGCAGGGCTCCGTTCTGCAGGCACATGCCATCCCACCGCTCACTTTGCTTCTGTAATAGCTAACATTCAAAAAAAAAACAAAAACTCGGCATGCAAATAAGACTCTCTAGAGACACATTGTTTCGGAAAAACGTGAACCTCGTCTGTCTCCAACATTTTCTGAGATAGTCGCTTGAAGGGAGGAGAGACATTGACTGAATTGCTGCGCCTAATTCGAGCTATCTCTGTCTGTCTAGCCCCTCACCGCTCACTGAAACCCATCTCAAAATCAGTCAACACTTTAAAACATAGAACTAGGATGAAGAATAGAAGCCTTTGGTTAGGGGAGGGCCACAAAGGCCCAGGGTCCTCGGGTCAAGTCTCAATTCCCGAGATTCATGAAACTCTCAGGGGACCACGAGCGCACCACGGAGGTGTCTTGGTCCCCCGTGGGGACGAGGAATACTCGCCGCTGCACCCCACTTCCTGCTTTACATCACACATGGTTTTTGTATCATTGGAATTAAATGGCCCCTTAAATGGGATTGAAGAAGGTGCTTCCATTAGAATAGGAAAATATTAAAATATGAAACATTGATACTAATAAACTGCACACTGTCTCTCTCTCTCTCTCTCTCTCACACACACACACACACACACACACACACTTTACTATTCAGAACTGTCTGGTCATGTAAAACTGTGCAAACCAAAATTGTATGGGTAACTTTATTTCCCTTGGAAAGCTATTATCACTTTAGATGAAAGCATTTCTAAATTATAGTATATACGTTGTGTCACGTTCAACGCACTGCCAGCCAGTCATCTGAACAACAGTGAATGATTTGGGGGTTCAGGGTCATCACTGGGAACGTGGATTACTGAGCTGCGCTGCTCAGGTATTAGAGGAATGGCTTCTCAGCATGCACTAAAGGGTCCCCGGGAGTTTAACGGTCCCTGGTTCTGTCTTTCACAGTTTACCTGCTCCCTCCAAAGCTAAAAGCCATTATTGCTCTCTGCTGTCAAAACCCTAAGGACACACTCATGACGTGACGCATTCGGGATGCCGAGAGGCAGAACACAGACGTAGCAACGTTGCGAGAACTCTACGTAAACCGAGAGTAAATGGGTTACGAATAAATGCTGAAGCGGTTCTCCAAGGTTAGTTAGTTAGTTGGAGGGCGTTTGTATGTTAGAGCCACTGAAACTAACCCCCCGCTCAGCACCAGGAGGTTCGGCCAGTGTGGCTCAGCTCCGCCCAGGGACTTCTGGGATATTTCTAGCTAGAGACATAAAACTACCAAAGAAAACGGGACATTTACCCAGTTAGGAATGTCGTAGCAACACTCAAGGTGAAAGTCTACGGAGACACTCCTCCGGCTGCGGCGGGACTAAGTGGCGGGAGTGCAGGGAGCAGCAGCCCCCAAGGCCCAGGCAGAATCTGTGTGCCCTGGGGGGCGTGGGGGGAGGGGCCTGGCAGACGTCGTGTTCAGAAAGGGATATGCACAGAGACCTGGGACTTTGTCCATACGCATTATCCCCTTATTTGAAGGGGAATATTAGCTGCTGTTGAGTTGTGTGACTCCTTTATATGTTTTGGATATTAACCCCTTGTCAGAGCTGTTGTTTGCCAGAATCTTCTCCCCTGGGGTGGGCTGCCTTTTTGTTTTGTTGGTGGTTTCTTTTGCTGCGCAGAAGCCTTCTAGTTTGACACAGTTCTAGTCATCCATTTCTGCCTTTACTTCCCTTGCCTTTGTGGTCAAATTTATAATATCTTCTCTAACACCAAGGTTTGTAAGTTTAGTACCTATGTTTTCTTCTATGTAATTTATTGCTTCAGATCTCATATTGAGGTCTGTGATCCATTTGGAGTTAATTCTTGTACATGGGGACAAACTGTAGTCTAGTTTCACTCTTTTGCATGGAGCTTCCCAAGTTTCCCAGCACCATTTATTAAAGAGGCTTTCTATCTCATTTCATGCTTTTGATTCCTTTGCTGAAAATTATTTGCCTAAATGCATTTGGGTTTATGGGCCCTCAATTCTGTTCCATTGGTCTGTATGTCTGTTTTTCTGTCAGTAGCAGGCTATTTTTTAAAGATTTTATTTATTCATTATTATTTTTTTTAGAGAGGGAAGGGAGGGAGATAGAGAAAGAAACATCAATGTGTGGTTGCTGGGGGCCATGGCCTACAACCCAGGCATGTGCCCTGACTGGGAATCGAACCTGCGATCCTTTGGTTTGCAGCCCGCACTCAATCCACTGAGCTACGCCAGCCAGGCCCAGTAGCAGGTTATTTTGATTATCATCACTTTGTAGTATAGTTTGAAGTCAAAGAGTGTAATATCTCTGGCTTCATTCTTTTCTCCTCAGGATGTTTTTGTCCATTCAGGGTGTTTTGTGGTTTCATATAAATCTGATGACCTTTTGTATTATTTTTTTAAATGTCATTGGGATTTTGATGGTGATTTCATTGAACTGGTATATTGCTTTGGGAAATATGTATACTTGAAACCTATATAATCTATTAACCAATATCACTCCAATACATTTAATAATAAAAAAGAACCTTCTCTGGCATATTTGTCAGTATCGAACATCAGATACATAATCTGAAGTTTCCCGAGTTAAATCATCCCTCATCCCTCATAGCTCATTGAACAGAAGGTCCGACTGTTTCTTCTCCTAAAATACGTCCTGATCATCCACTTCCCTCTCCCTCCAGTGCACCACCCAGGGCTAAGGATCCAGCCTTTCCACCTCCTGTTTCCTCTCCTGCTTCTCTCAGCCCATTCTCCACTCAGTGTCCATGGGCTTTTAATACAGCAAATCAGCCCTGGCTGGTGTGGCTCAGTGGATTGAGTGCTGGCCTATGAAGCAAAGGGTAGTTGGTTCGATTCCCAGTCAGGGCACATGCCTGGCTTGCGGGCCAGATCCCCAGTATAGGGTATACAAGAGGCAACCACACATTGATGTTTCTCCCCCTCTCTTTCTTCTTCCCTTCCCCTCTCTCTGAAAAGAAATCTTTATTTAAAAAGCACAGTGAATCATTTAGAACATTCAATGTCAAAGCAGTGATGCTATGCCAAGTGGTAGACTATGTGATTCAGTCTCTGACCACACCTCTGAGAGCCATTCCTTCACTCCCTCCCTCCTCCACCACGCCCCGCCACACTGTCCCTTCCATCACGTTACCTGGAGGGCCCTGAACCCAGATCCCTACCTGGCTGGCTCCTCCCCATCATTCTGGCCTCGGTGCTTAAGCCAACCGTCCAGCGGTGTCTGCCCGCATTGACCACATTCATGGTCATGCGCAGAGCACTTGATTTTACACATCGATGTGAGGTTATCCTGTGTGTGTTGGACATGGGTTTCATGGCACTCTCCTGAAACTAAAATACCAGGAACTGGGTTTGTTTTGTTCGACTTCTCTTCTCCATCACACAGAAGAAGTGCTTGGCTAGGCTATCCGAAGATACTTGTTAAAGAGATGGGTGGATGAAACAGTCTGTCACTGCTGACATACAGAAGAAGTTCTCTCCTTAAGTGTCGGTAAAAAGAAAGCAAATTATAATACCTCTTTTTAGGTTTCAACATGAAACTTCCTCGTGTATCATACATAAAGAGAATAAGTTCCTCTCTTGGAGTGATGACAATGTATTCTTATATAAAAAGGGGCATATTTAAAGATTTTGGTGTTAATTATTCTCCCGTCATGTTCTCTGTCCCTTTCCTGTGCAGCCAAACTACTTGATCTTCGATAGACACAATGATATTTTCAGGAAGATTTTTAAAAGTATATTTGATTTTTCACTTAATCAAAAACATATCTTAGGGTTTTTATTTGCTATTGCAATGTGAATTGGGTTAATAGTAATTACAAGAACAAATGGTTCTTCTAATAAGGTGCCAAAGGGCGGTAGAAGACCATGAATCCTTTTTCAGCTGTGCCTGCCACCTCCGATCAGCAGCCGTACTACGACATGAAGCTGAGCTTTCTCCTGAGCAGTTTTCCTAACAGTTTCTGAAAACTTAGAGGAACACAAGGTTCAAATCTAAGTTCTAAGGATGTAACCCTAGAAATGAGTTTCTGGATGGTTATCTTACACTTTTTCGTTTGACAGTTAAATTAGCATTCACTAAAATAAAAGTGAAAATAGAAAAAATATGTAATCTATGATAACTTTAAAGTGGCCAATTTCTCTTAATTCAGATGTGGATTGGAATGAAATTTATCAATAACTCAGTGTGCTTCTGAGTTGTGTCTATTCTGTGATGTGGTGAGTGGGTGTCAAGCCATGATTAGACACAGGCCTGAAGAAACTACGTATTTCTTGAGTGATCGAGTGACCTGGTAGAAATGACTACTGAAAGAAAACTACATCCGAAGCTGTATCTGACAGAGAGAAGGAAGTAGGTCCTTAAGATCAGATGTCTAACCTGGAGTTACAGGTTGAATTTGGTTCCCTTCAAAATCCGTAAGTTGACTCCTAGCCCTCGGTACATCAGAATGTGACCTTATTTGTAAATATGGTCATTGCAGGTGTAATTAGTCAAGACGAGGTCATGCTGAAATAGGGTGAACCCCTAAGCCAATCCAATGTGACGGTTTTAGCAGAAATGTGGACACGAAGACACCTGGGCGTTAATACGAATCCTAACCAGTGCCAACAGGTATTGCAGGCTTAACACGAGCCACCATGGCTCTAACCACCATGTGCTTGGGCCCATTTCATTCTCACAATGTCCCCATGAGCCAGGTCCTGTCATCACCCCCATCTTTACAGGTGAGACGAGTGAGAAGAGAGGGTACGTGATGTGCCTGTGGTCACAGCACTAGCAGTAGCCTGGCTGGCACGTTGCCCTGGGGTCATGGCTGGGACCTCACCCACTGAGTTCCCAGGTCCTGGGTCCCGAGGTCAGGGTCCTGAGACAGCAGGTCCTGGGGCCCTAGGGTGCCCAGTGGGGGTGGGGACGAAGCGATACACGGGAAACACACTGAAACTGAAGGAGCAACAGATGTGGTTGGGGGGAAGAGCCCCCCAGCGCTGGGTCCTAGGGCCCCACGGGACTGCCAGAGCATGGACAGAGCAGAGAAGTGGGGGGCCAGGCTGTGTGTCCCTGTTTTAGGGAAGACGGGACTTCTGCCCTGCACAGGCCAGGTCACCTGCAGGAGGAGGTGAAAGTCAAGCTGGAGGCAGAGGTTTGGGGAGTCGGCACGTCAGGAGCCCTTTATGGGAACCGATGCCCAGGAACCCCCGGGGAGGGCAGAGAGGGAAGGGGGCCAGCAAAATACATGGTGGGACAGACTGGACAGAGAGCAGGGGTGTGGGATTATGCAAGTGACAGGAGGGAGGACTTCCAAACAAGATGGCACAAATCTCCAGCTCTGTGCCTTCTTATCACCATAGCCTAGAATAGAAAGAAGAGCCTCAGTTTCCTCTCCTGTACAATGGGACAGTATTGCCTTCTTGGGGAAAGTGAGACATTAAATGAGAATGTCCATGTAAATGATTGCCAGTGAGACCCACTCCAGGATATCTGTAATCTACAATAAATAATGATGATATAACATCCCACTTGCTAGATCAATAACTATATTAAATACCTACCCAAACAACTTGTAATACATAAAAGGGACTCAAAGAACACTATCTATCATTGCCCAAGGACATAACAGAAGACCCGAATGGATGGAGAGGCACATAAAATTCCAGGATTTAGACAACTCAGTATTGCAAAGGTGTCAATTTGCCACAAATGAAATTAATTACATGTTACTTGATTTCTGAACAGAATTTATTTAGACTTTGCCAAGTCAATGCAGATTAAACAAGATGCTAGTTTCATACAGGAGATTAGAAAATAACTAAAATATGTATGTAAGCCCTGGCTGGGTAGCTCAGTTGGTTAGAGCACCATCTGATGTGCCTAGGTTGCAGGTTCCATCCCCAGGCGGGGCACCTACATATGATCAGTGCCTGCGTGCAACAACAAATCGACGAATCTCTCTCTTCCTTTCTCTCTCTCTCTCAAGCCAATAAATAATTTTTTAAAAAAATACATATTTAGTAATAGATGGTCCTAGCAAGGGTGTGGGGACAAGAGCACCTATGGGTAAGTGTAAATTCATGATGCCATTTGTTTTTTGCTGGGCAATCTGCTGGCATATTCCACACGTAAGAAATGAATGCATTTTGATCCAGCTTGCCCCCTTCAAAGACTTGATCCCATGGGAACACTCATACCTGTGCACACCTCAAGGTGTGTGCAGGAAATGCACTGCAGCATTGTTTAAAAATCAAAAATTGTAAACAAACCTAAATGCCAATCAAAGGGTGATTTATATAAGTAAATACATTAGGGTACATCCACACCATGTAGCCATGTAAAGGACAGTTAGGTAAATGTATATGTACTTCATAGAAAGGTCTCTAAGACACTGCATAAAGCAATTACAAAACCATATGCAGTGTTATGTACAAAAGGCGATGGATGTGGGCACGTGCTTATAAATGTGTGTGTGGCGTGAACAGAGAGGAAGGTGTCAGCAGACACCCACCAAAGTGTGGACTGTAGTTACCTCTGACGTCATGAGTAGAATAAGGAAAGGGAAGGGAGAATTCTGTTTATTTCACAGGCTCGGCTTGGATAGCTTTAAAAGAAGCTCTATTAGTGAACCGCTTGTGCAGCTGAAGTTTATTTTGAAGAGTGCGTCGGTGGGTGGCGAGCATATGGACAGAGCCGGCAGCACAGCAGGGGGCAGGTGGGGAATCTGGGGAAATGTTTATGTTGGGAGTCGATGTGTTGAAATAGCCTTTTGGTTTGCTTGGCTTTCAATCTGATCACATCTGTGCACACTTAAAAACGGAAGGGAGGGCTTCCAATATTTGCCTTGGTCTTTGTAAGCCTTCCCCTCCCCACACCTAACCCCCAAATCCAACGCGTCATGGGTCCGTCCCCCTGATCTTCCTGAACTGTCCGGCTAACACACAACTCCATACCCAACTGCATGCGGTCGAGTTGGTTACGTGTGCTGGCCCCGCCTTCCCCTGAGGGCAGCAGCCTCCCCGAGGACAAAGTGAGCCCCATCTTCCTTACTTACCCGGTCTTTCCACCCCCAGCCCCCACTCCCCACGGGGTGCTGCGTTCAGTACTTGTTTGGATCTTGTTGACATACGTATTTTGAATTTCTCCCCCAAATTGGCTCTGTATAATAAGGCACCCCATCGTTGGGGCCTGTTATGCTTATCGAGTCTCACCAAAGTATCCAAGAATCGTGAAGCTTCAGCTTGGACCTCGAGCTGCCTGGAAGAGGTCACTTGGCCGGAAAGAGTGCATGCATGACCTCTGTACCTGGGGCGTGAGGAATCAGCTAGCAGTCCTGGGCTGGGGGTTGATAAGTGAGGAGTAATTTGGCATACAGATGTTTAAATTCTCTCAAAGCAATCACACTTGGACGTGTCTCTTATGTAAATAAAATTCTCTCAGTGAAATTCTCCTGCAGTTAAATGAGGCTCAATTACACACTGCTAATTTAAGCCCGCACACAGCATTGCGACTGTACACCTAATTACCCTCTTTAGGCTGTTAATGATCAGATCTTCGCTCTTGAGCAGATATTCGAGTCTGCCATTAATCTTTCCTCTAGTTAGATTTCTAGTTATTTAAAAGAGCAAATCCTTAGAAAAAAATGATGTATTTAAATAAATTATTTTAAGGACTTTATAAAAGAGCCAAACAACTTTATAAAACTTAAATGATATGTATTTATTTACAGGATGAACCAGACAGTTTTGTCCCTGACCTGTAGGACCCAGTATCTTAAGTCTGGGACAAAGACAAACACAGTAAGTAGACAAAGAAAATAATCACTAACTATGGCATATGCTCTGAGGAGAATTAAGACATGGAGGTGGAACTAGGTAAAGGGGAGCTGTTCAGATGGGGGTCATGGGTGTAAGGGTGTCTGCGGAGGGGGCATTTGAGATGAAGCACAGAAGGTGCTTGAAACAGTGGGGCTGAGAACAAAGGGGAGGAGAGAGCACGTGCGGGAGTCCTGAGGTGGGTCAAGGAGCTGAAATAAGGCACATTTAAAAAACAGACTTGACTGTCATGGAACTGGCCCGGCTGTGGGAGTGAGGCAAAGGGTGTGGTCACAGAAGAAGACGTGAGTTACACGTTGTTCCTTGAAGACAGGGAGAGGAAGGGAGGATGGGCCACTCAGCAGGACGGCGTGACAAGAGGTGGGCAGGTCGCCTGCACCAACACCTCCCTATGTTGCTGTAGAGAAATCTGGGCTCACAGGAGGCCAGCCCAGGGGCAGAGGGGCTGACCCGGGGGCGACCTTGATGGAGGATCCCTCTGTGTTAGACCACAGAAGTCCTTCACAGTAACAAGGGGTTCTGGGAGGTCAAGGGGTCCACGCCAGGATAGTGGTAGACGGTTTTCAGATGGTGAGGCGAGAGGTAAAGGCAGGAGGGGGAGAGGTCAAATCGGGGTGGTTAGAGGGAACCTGGCTGAGGGCTGAGTGGGGGGGATTTGAAAGGCACAGGACAGATGGACCGCCCCCCTGCCCCGCCCACCAGGGGAAAGCCAGCTGGGCAGCATGAGGCCAGGGCGGGGACTCTGGGTGGGGGACAGGCACAGTTTCACAGCAGGGGGTCGCTCGGGTCTGTAAGGGACCGCTCCTTCAGGGGATGTTCTGGCCTCTCGGTGATCTGTGTCCTTCCGTCCCGTCCTCCCTCCTCCTCTCCGCTTTCCTCTGCCCCTCCCCCTCCTTCCCTTTTTTTTATTTAACCACAAACCACCCACACAGACATAAAAAGCTCATCTGTGTGCCCATCGCTCAGAATCGATCACTGTTAACACTTATTTTCATGAAAGGAAGAAAACTGTACAGAAAAAGGTAAATTTCTCTCTTCGCTCCCTCCTCTGTCCTGTCTTTTTCTCCTAAAAACAAAAAAGCCACTCTTTGCAGGAAGTCGGCGGTTGTATCCCCAGGTGACAGGTTTTGTTCCGTCACACACAGGCATGCATCTATGAACTAACTATCCATCATATGCTGCATTTTCTTTCTTTTCAAATTCACACAGTTTACTATTGACCGTGGAAAAACTTGCTTTTGCTAGGAAAGCAACATCATGCTTTCCTAGGCTCTCTGCACGTTGACACGGAGACACCTAGTGTGCTCCACACCGCTGTGTTGTGTAGCGTGTCAAGCCCACCGCAGTGGGGCTCGGCCGAGGCTCGCACCCTATTTCTTCGTCTTTGTGTGCATGTCTGTAGCCCCAGCACCTGGAACAGCGCGGGACGCATGCGTGCCGGTTGCTCATAAACATCTGCCGTGGATAAATGCACTCCACTTGAAGGTTGATGTCGATAGTCCACTATTTCAAAAAAAACAAGTCTCATTAGGCAAACTTAGACAAGATTTCCCCGGCACACATGTGAGAGTCTCACTGACGGATACCAGGGTATGCAATTATTGGGTTGAGAGGGGCTGTGTTTCCAGTTTTGCTGGCGATGCCACGTGACCTCAGAAAGGCCTGATTGGGGCACCGTGGGTGCCGAGGCCCAGGCGGGCGGTGCTCACCAGACCTCGGGACACAGGGTGGGAGTGTGTACGTGCCTGTTCATCCCCCACTGCAGCCTGAACAACTCTCTGTCTTTCCTTCAAAAGCATGATGGCCTTTTGAAAAATGATAAACCTTTATCAGAAAGAAGAGGTTGAGTCATTCCAGGTAAAGAAGTGATCCTAAGTGTAAAATAGTGTAAAAAAGAGATGATCCTAAGTGTAAAATGATTCACAGCCAGGGCAGGGGACCTTTGGGCTGTTGGGGTGTTGCCCACAATCTCTCAGCCTCTGCCTGAAAGCACGCTACCCAGGGTGTCCATGGTAACAGCAGCCTCAGGGTGGACCCCGCCACCCCAGCAAACGCCCTGCACGAACCCTAATGCCTGGCACCGAAAGGCAAGGTCATGCTCTCTAATTACCGGGGTAGCCCACAGACCTTAACATGGTGCTTTATTTCCTTCTGCCGTGGACCACGTCAAATGTAAATGAAATAAAGCCTTTAAAGGGGAATAAACACCAGAATAAAACATACTTCTTTTTTTATTGCAAAGTAATTGTCAATGGGTTTTCTAACCTCCTTGGAAAAGTTAAAAGGAAAACCCACACAGGACCCTAAGTCTCTCTGCGGATGATCAGAACCCGAGGCTGGAAGCTGAAGGTGCCTGTGGAAGGCACGAGGCTGTTTGTGGGACCTGCGGTGAGCATGACCGAGTGCTCCGTGCCGCGGTCGGCCTGGCATTTACTCCAGCTGCTGGCCGTGCCCTGTCACTGCGTGGAGCGCACTGGGTGTCCCCACTGGTCTGTCCGAGGCCCTGCGGCTTGGCCTGGACTCGCCCCGGAGGACGGGACTGCACACGTGCGCGGTGTAGGGGACGCGCTGTGGAAAATGCTCTCAGAAGTGAAATGCCGGGTTCCTGTGCATTCTGCAGCCCATAATACTTCCTCGTTCACGGTACATGATTTTTGTTTTATTTCTCTGTGACCAATCCCTATGTTTACTCCTTCCTGGCTCTGCTAGAAACGGGTGACCAGCAAAATTCTATTTTTCAGTGGTCAAATGCCCATTCAACGTAAAGTGTGAACACTTACTATTTTCAATTCTCCATATATTCTTACTTCTTAAAATTGCATTTTTGTTATACAACCATCTAGTGAAACTTCTTTTAGAATATTGAGATAAAATTCCTCCTTGGATTGACTTTTGGTCATTTCTGTCATGAAAACATGCTGTTATTTGGAATCTTAGTTTTCCATTTTTTTTCCAAACACTTTATTATGGCCAATAACTCAAATGTGATTTGGAGCGACTCTGATTTCTGACAATATAAAAAGTAATTACTGTGAACTGCTTCCTGGGATTAGAAACTTAGAATGCTGGGTAAATAGAATAAACACCCACTTAAGTGAACAGCAGAGTCCTCAGGTAGGGAAAACCCTTAGGGATCTTTCAATGGAGAGGGAATGGAACCCTCTAGGACAAGACCGCGTGGATGCAATAGGGGCGGTGAGGCGTTTTCTCTTCTCACACAACACGGACAGAGAAGAGACGGCTTCAGTCCTCTGCAAGTTGAGGAAGCTTCTGCAGAATGATGCTACCTTGCTAAATGAGTGGACTGAAAAAAAATTTTAGCAGGTATCCTTGCCCGTCCCTGCCTCAGCTTTGGGTAGGAAACACGTCTCACCATAGCACTAGCCTTGCTCAGGTCTGGGGTTTGGACTCACGCACTCTCCAGGATCTAGGGAGCCTAGAAATGGACACACGGTAACCCGGTTTCCAAGAACGTCTGGCAGAAGCAAAGGCAAGTCTTCTCTGGAGGCCTGAGCTACCGTGAACGTTTGCAGGTTAAACCTAACTCCTCCTTCCAGCCCTGGGCTCCCAACCCCAAATCACTGACCGTACCAGAGATCAATCTACCGTAAGAGTCAGAGACCTCAGAAAATGGAATCACTGCACATAGAGTACTCGATAAATATTTTTGAAATGTGTGCAGAAATGTAAAACTGAATCGAGAGTAAGAGAAAAAGATAATGTCCAAAAACAACCCGGATACATGAGATAAACAAGGAAATAAAATGTCTAGAAGTAAAAAAAATACAACTCGATATAAATATTTAGATTAGACACAGTTGGGGAGATTGGTACACAGTGAAATAAACCTAAAGAAATTAGCCAGAATATTGCCCAAAGACAAAAAGAAACACAGATAAGAAAGAGAAATTAACACCTGGAAGAGGGATGGAGATCGATACGGATAATTACAATTCCGGAAGGAGAAAGGAGATAAAATGGAAGACAAGCGATATCTGGAGAAAACAATCTGAAATTTTCCCAGAACTGGTAAGAAATAAGTTCGTGAATAACAACAGACTCCACCCCAGGAGGAAAGGACAGGCTTTGGGAAAGGCGGGTGCACCCGAGGACAGAGTGGGGTCCAAAAAGGAATGGCAGACAAAGAAACGGGCATGAGTGAGTAACTCTAAACCGATAACGACTGCACGAAATGATCGCAATGATAATGTCTATATGGTAGATCTAAAAACACGATGTGCCTAGGACACTACACAACCACCTTTCAGTGGGAGGGGAGGGTGTCAAAGCAGGCTGGGTGTTCAGCACGAGGGAGCTCGGGGTCATTCTATCTGAACCTGAAGGGAAGCAGTCTCTCCAGCACCTTTGTGACCCTGACCCACAAATCCCAGTCCACCCTCGTCTCCACCCAGTAGGCACTTACTTACCACCCGAGAAACCAGCCCATGTGCTTTGAGGTTTACAAAGGAGTTTTATTATCGTTACTGTATTAAACCTTCATAGCAAAACTGTGGGAATACAGGCCATTTGAACACCCTCCCCCCAACCCTCCACTAACAGGTTAGGCTGTATTCTTTGAAAATATTTGTAAAATCATAAGCATCGTCAACTTTATATGCTGAGAAATGTGTCCAGTCTTACTAAAATCTATTAGACTGCATTCCAATGCAAATGACGTACTGGGGTATGATTGTATAAACTCACGGTCCAGAGTAAGTGAATTTTGCTTTTCAAAAATATTTCCTACACTTTCTTCCCTCATTTTCCCATGCAGTTGTTTAGAAATCCCTGTAGAACATGTTCATTTTATATTGGCTTATATAAGCAATTCTCACAGTAATATAGTGTAGAGAGTAACCATCCTGAACCATTCAGAAATCCATGAGTTACAAGATGGTAAATTTGCTCTTTCCTTCAATCTAATTCAACATGTGTTTAATAAAAGTAGCACATTCCATTATAAAGGATGAATAAAAATTCCTTGTGTTTGAAGATAATTTGCTCTCTCCTTGAGAGAAAGGCAAAAGGGTTTTCTCCAACATCCCCTTTACTCACTGTGGTATTTTTCTGATAAATTATCCCCCTGTCATGCTGAGAAAACTTCACCTTGTCACTGGGGCAGGATGTAATAAAGTCATTATAAACATCTAGCACGGAAGCCGTATTTCTTTCATTTCTTGATATTAAACTTTAATTAGAGAATATCTTTTAAATAACCAGCATTTGGTGGAGAAAAATAGCATAAATGAGGCTATTAAGGAAAAAAAACTATGTTATAAAAAAGACATCTAACTCACGGGCACTGTTCTTTCTGGCCTGTTCTAAAGACACACTGTGTATGACAAATACCACGAAGGATTACACAAAGTCAATGCTGAATCGCCATCAAAGATCTCCTAGCATTAATACTTTCTGGGTCCCTTAAGAAAACTCTTGGTTAAATTTTCCAAATCGTTTTAACCGTATGATCCAGCTGACAAGGATGTTACCGTCAAAACCATAGTTGAAGGGCAACAGACAACTGGACTCAATAACTTAGATGAATGAAATGAGTTATAAGCGTACCCCTAATTCTTGGACTAAAAAGAAAATACAATCTGTTACAATCACTGGATGGAGAAGCTCTCCCCCCAAAATCTTATTCATGTACATTGGCCAACTTTTATTTATTTATTTATTTACTGCCTGCGTGCTTTCCTTTTCATAGGCACCTTTTTTTCTAGGATGTGAAGCGAGACACCACATGCGTAGCCACGGAGAGTAAAGGAGGGCAAATGTGTCTCAGAGATTGTGTGGCTGGAGCCGGAAATCTGGGCACCCACGATCTTGGGGATCGTTATGACATGTCATTGAGAATAAATCCCAACGGCTACCTGTCCATCATGTGACTCGGCCTCCTGTCCCCACGAAGTCTGTTTGGACAGGGAGCCAGCCGTGTGACCACGTGGGGAGAAGAGACAGGTGGTGTCTCCGTTTCGTTTTGCCTAAATGAGTGTCCTTTGACCCCTTCTGCCCAGTTCCATATTCTGACCTCCTCAGAAGTGTGGGAGCATAATGTCAAAATTCACCCAAATATCTACAATTCTTGTTCTTTGTACCTGTACCTCACAGAAGTACACAGTGTGCAGTCTATCAGTCATCGGTGAGACGGCAATGATGAGAAGGCTCTCACGGCCTTCCGAGAGATGCCAGTCTCCGTTTCCAGACTGACAGGCACACGCAGTGGATCTGAGTAATCCGCGGCAGGCGAGGGAAGGTCTTCCAAGAGCCGCCTGCTCGAGCCACTTGTTTTGTGTTTTGCCTTCGGCTTCCTCCTTCAACATGATGTCTGTGTTCGTGTCCTTGGGCCGCCACAACCAAGTACCGCAAACTGGGTAGCTTGCACCACGGAGATGTCTTCTCTCACACTTCTGGAAGCCAGGAGCATGAAATCAAGTTGCCGACTAAGTCAGACTCCCCTCAGAACCTCTGGAAATGGGTCCTCCCTCGTTTCTTCCAGCTCCTGGCAGTTCTGTCCATTCCTTGGTGCACGGCCACAAAACTCCAAGTTCTACGTCTGGGTCCACCTGCCCATGTTCCCTCTGCATCTGTGTCCAGATGTCCGTCTTGTTCTAAGGACACCAGTCATTGGATCAAGGCCCCTCCCCACTCCAGTAGGACCTCATCGTAACTAATTACACCTGTAGTGATCCATTTCCTACACCTGTAGGTGGAGGGGTGAGGCCTTCAGCATATCACTTTGCGTTGGGGGGACACAATTCAACCTATAGCAGTATCTCCAAGTAGCACATACCCTGCCCCTATCACACAGAACGAGGCTGAAATAAGAGTGAGCAAACTCTCCTACAGCTTCCTGCAAGGGAGGAAGGTGGAAAGAGTTTCTCCTAAGAGAATAGCTTGATCACAGAAGGAGATTTTGAGACATGTAACGTTTCATATGCGACGAGGACAGTGGCATGCGGTGACTGTGAACACGCTCCGTGGAGCGGCCACTGCCACTCAAGCAGTGCGTGCACACAGGTGGGGGCTCTTCCCCTGGGATGACCCGGGCAATGACGATGGGCACAGAGGCTTCCGGAGCACAGAATCATCCAGATGAGTGTGAACTCAGGGGCCGATTCTACACGAAGTAGACTATCGGCACGTAAGTCCCAAAACACAGAAATCTTGAGGGAATTTTAGAAAACGTGCTAACCTCGCCTTTGAGATAAGAATGCCACCATTCTTCATGCAAATTACAGATCAGTGGAAACAGGAAAGAACCCTCTCAATCTAATCAAATGAAATAACGTGCCTGCAAGTGATTTAAAAGTACAAGTCCAGAGGATTTTAGTTTTTCTGGCTTTGGGGGAAAACACTTTTAATTCTGTCATCTCATGCTGGGATGCATTCCGCTGCAGTATTTGCAGCGTCTCCAGTACGCTGCAGAGCATCTCTCCAGGCAGGTGGGAGGGTGGGCACGACACCAGCGACAGGACACCCCCAGGCTGCACGCGCCTCATGCACGGGTGGGGGTCGGTGCCCCCACGGCACCCCACAGGGCACTAGGCAAGTCATTCCATATATGCTTTTTTTTTTATTAACAATGTTTACAGAAGCATGTCATTCCATTGCTTTTATGGGAAGTTCCTTACTACAAAAATTGGAGGAATTGTTAACGCCACAACGCCATCCTGACTGGAGCGTGTAAATACCATCTGCACACACTAGGGGTCGGCGCGTGGCCCTGGCTCCGCTCCGAGGAGAGGAATTTTGACCAGCCCCTCAATGTTCCCCTCCAAGGGCGTGGCAGGTGTGCAGAGGAGGGGAGAATTTGGGTTGTGGCAGCCGGCACGTATTAACCACCTGAGGACGAATCTGCACTTCTGCACCCTCTGCCTTGTTCCACTCCTTACCTCCGTGGGCATCTACGCGTCCCCACCAAGCATTCAATACACTTCTCAAGCCTCACCCTGGAACACTGGCTGAAGGGAAGGAATTCCTGAGTATGTCCTTCTCCGTGTTTCCTGAACTTGTAACCATGCTAGTGCTATTCTTAAAATGTCTACAAGTGATACATAATTATATGCATTTATCAAGATTCTAAAAATAATTTATTATCCCAGTGTGAGCTAAAGAAAAACAACATTTAATAAGTATTTGGCACACCATTGGATAACTATATGCAAACACCTGTCACACAGCCCACAGGTGACCAGGTCAGAGGTTTGTCTATATAGGTCACGGCCTTTCTAAAATGAAGCCTTTTAAAATAGTTATCGAACAAGAGTGGATTAGGAAATAATCTTCCTGTACAGAACCAACTAGCAACTATTTTCTAAGAAATTATCCCAAATAAGACTGAGAAAATCACAATCACCTGAATTTAAGCATCCTCCGAGACACAAACGAGGCACAACCCGTGTTTTTACAGCACCGCAGCTGCGGGGGCGGGGCGAACGGTGCGCGTGGGCACTGCAAACCCCGAGCTCCCGCTCCGGGCTCCCGCCACGCTCCGTGAGACGCAGCTGCAGAGACATTGCACCGAAGGACCCAGCAGCAACATCGTAGCCGATGTAACCCACAAGCCGCGGTTAGGACTCAGCGGGGCTCTGAACCCTTGGCACTGGTGAAAAGACCAGCACATCGACGAGGGGCACTGCCAGAAACTTGGGTTGTTGGGACATACCAGGCTCAGGAGAGCCACCAGGTCCATGTTTAGTAACGCAAAACATTTTTAAAACACAAGATTCAAAAGGTAATACACTCTAATACCAAAAGCCAGCATCAGAAAGAGCCACCAGATGATAAATATGCACATAGCTGACCATGAGCGCATTAGCTAGAGATGGCTCACGCTCCGCCTCCTTTGTGTCAAGTGTCAGACCACACGCCGTGCCCACTGTGCGCGCATTAATACGCCCCGTGCGGTTCTCTCATGCCGACTTCAGGCTGAGACCACGGAAGCCTTCTTGGATGAAAGGTTTAGAATGCCTTCCTATCTAGAGCTCAGGTTCAGAGAAATACAAGCTAGCGAATGAGCTGGTTATTTTCAAATCTCATTCACTTCTAAAAGCCACACCCAAGGAATCTGGTATGTACCCTCTCCAGATGCGCCTGAGAATCTCTGAGGGCCAGGTACATAGAGCATCCGGCACAGAATGGCATTCAATGAATACCAGTTACGAGAAAAGTGGAAGGTGAATGAATTTCCACCAAGAAGTGAGTTGGGGTTTAAACATGAAAAGACATTCCTACCTCTTGGGAGCGTATATGTTTTTGGAGGAGAAAACACAAAGAAAAATCTAGCTTGTTATTCAATTTATGTTGATTAGCATATATTTAAAATTCATTGTATATAGAATCCATATTTTCATTTTTATAGGCTTTTAAAATTAAATTTTTATTGCAAATACAGGCACACCGCAAAAACTCTAAAAAATAAAGAAATGATACAGAATACAATATAAATCCCTCCTAATTCCATTGGCAAGGCAGAATAGCTGACCACTATTAATTAATGTTTATGTGTATTTCCTTTTATACTTTTTTGGCATATATGTACGTATATTCAGATAATGGAGATTATATTGTTACTTAGACAGTTTTGCATTTAGTTTATTTTACTTGATCTTGTTATTATGTGTGTACTCAGTGGGTATTGTACAAATGTTGCTAATTCATGAATGACTTCCTGTCACGAAAAACTTGTAATACAACATTTTAATACTGTGTCATAATCCACTGGGTAGATTAATAATTTAATTAACCTCCCCACTCTTGGGTACTTCTAATATTTCACTACGATAATTAAAATAAAATAAAACTCCCCACATAGATCTTTACTTGTGTTCCTAATTATTTCTCTAACTAGATCCCTTACGTAAAGTTTCTGGGGCCAAACCCATGCTTTTTTAAAGAAAGACATACAATCGGTGAACTTGCAGACTAGTTAAGGAATCAGTCCGACACCACGGCTGTGGAGTGGTTTGACACAGCGGCGATCTGCTTGGGGTGTAACCACAGCAGCGACAGTTCGGTGGACTTCACTCAGGCTGTTTGTGGACGTGGGTGGGTACAGAGCAGAGCAGTGAGTGACCTGCACTGACTACCATGTTCCGGGTATTTTGTGTATTACCTCGTTCAATCTCCTAACGCACCTATGAGTTGAGTGAGGAATCTGAGGTTCAGCGAGCTCATGTCACTTGAGGACTAAGGTTACGTAGCTGAGGTTGTCTAACTCCCAATGCCGTATTCCCAATGCCACATGGACCTGCACTGCCCCCTGTGCACCTGGCTGCATCCTAACCGCTTTGGCAGCCCTGCCCAGGCAGGTATCTGGGAGGGGAGCATCTCCTTTCCCGGGTGTGAGCCCAGCGGGCACAGGGAGTTCCCCAGGTCCCTTCCTCGGACAGAAATCTGTGCAGAAGAGAAGGGCAGAGGAGGACAATGCCACTCCTTCCCTGGAGGAGGAAAGGATGGGAGAAACGATTTTGTGCTCAGTTTTTGAAAATGGATGAATTTTCAAAAATTCAAGGCAAAGGGAGAGGAGGATTTTCAACAAAGGCACACAAGTTCACATTCACTTTTGGGGGGTTTAACTGGGGAGTCTCAGGAGGCATTAGGGTAAAGGTTGAGAGACAGGCAGTCCTAGATGAGAGAGAGGCATAAAAAACCAGCAAATCCCACCATCTTTAGTGTGTATTACTTATTTCCCAAGGAGACCTCAGGCACATTTCAAAGGAAGGAAAGGTAGAATTAGGAAATTCTGCATAGTTAAATTGAGGGGGGGGGTGTCAAAGGATGCTTATTATTATAGTTGATAGAAGCGTAATGAGTCCAGTTAATATAATTTGCCAAAGGACTTGCAAGGTTTTTACAGAAATGCTAACTCCAGTGAGAAATGGTGATGTCTTATATTTGCACTTCCTCCTCCCGTTCTTTTCTTGGCTGGTTCCAAAAATAATTCGATGCGGCTCTGTATTTTTAACTTGAGACAAGGCTATTCTGGGATATTTTATTTTTATTTTTGTTTTAAGGAAAGTCATATTGAAGGCAGGGAATTTCTCTTTTTCAAAGATCACGTCTATTTTTACTTTCAGAATCTGTTTTTGCATGAAAAATTCAGTCTCTTTGGTATGAAGCCTTAAAATGATTCAGGGTTTCGATCTGAAAATTATTAACATTTTCCTCTGCTTTGGGTTGGAACAATTGAGAGTAATTTGTAAGGTCATATTTCAGGACTACTAAAATTAGTGATAATTGCTTTAATAATACAGTTTGAAGATTTCTGTACGGGTTTCACAGGTGCCATGGCAAGAAATCTCTCTTCACTTTCGTTTTCTTAATTAAGTCATAAAACTTAAAAAGAAAATAACTCAGAGATGTGGAGACTTTGCTGTCAGTTTTATTAGACAAGCACTTGTTTAAACTAAGTAGTAAGAAGCATGTTGTACATGCGTCACAAACATGGACTCACATAAAATAATTATACTTTTTGATGTGACGCGGCAACGGAAATGAAGTGATGATTTTTTCGGTCCCCGAATGTCTCCGCTACAGGTCACACAGCTCTCAATCTCCCACAGATGTGGAGCGAACCCTCCCAGTGGGGTTTTGCACGGAACGCCAGGTGAGCGGCAGCCAGCGGTCAATGGGCTGTGATCAGAGAGGGCACGGGGGCACAGAGACTCCCAGTCCCCTCCGTCCCCCCTCCCGGTGGCATCTTCCTCCAGTGTCTTCCTGCAGTGAGCCTGACAGTCTTAGATCTCAGGATACCTTCTTATATTCTTACAACCATCAGGCCCCAAAGAGCCTTTTTAATGTGATTTATAGCTATCGGTATTTAGTGTGGTGGAACTGTAAAAGGATTGTGAAATATGTATTAATTCTTATAGAGATGAAGTAGGAACCATTGTATGTTCATATAAATAAACATCTTTATGACAAGGAACTGAAACGAAATTCTCTAAAACAAAAAAAAGGGTGAGAGAGTGGCATTGTTTTCATTCTTGTAAAGCTCTCTAATGCCTGCCTTGAGAGAAGACTATGCAGTTATCATACCGGCTTATACACTGTCTTTCACGGTACGCTGTTTGGCGGGAAGACAGGCTGCACAGATACGTAGTTGGAAAAAGAAAGGAGTGTTTTAATAGCCTTTGCAGATAATTGTGGATAATTTCTTTGGTCTTAGCAGTTACTTGCAATAGTCTTTTCTTACTGTTCCATTAAAGCCCATTGCTCTGAGTTCTGCTTGAACGTTGACAGACCCATTACTGGTGCATGATCGTTGCAACCCCACACCTTAGTCATTTATAAAATACTGGTTCGCTGAATTATGCAAATCCTCTAAATGCTGACACATTCCCAAATACAATGTAAAAGTCATGTTTGTGAATATCCTCGCTGATCTCATCAGAAAAAGTCTTTAACTATTGGGAGGCTGTGAAGCACGCAATGGTGGATGAAAGTTTTCTTACATTTTAATTTTTTGCTCAAAAGTTCAGCTGTTACCACTGAGCTGTCCGTTTTTTTCCCTGAGGTGAGAGACTCACCTCGGTTCATTTTCAAGGAAGGGCTCGCTGAGTTCGGAGAGTCCCATTAGCCATGCTGTCCCACCCACTGTTCGCTTAGGTGCCGGTGGGGTCCCACGGCAAACACCAGCAGGCAGTTCAGTCCACAGCTCAGCCGCGCTCACACTGGTCCTGCTAGACCCAGCCTTCCTGGGCAAGCTGCTGAAGTAATTTACGTGGACTTCCCATTCCCTCACGTAGGCTATGAGGAAATCACGTACACAAGAGTAGAGGCTTAATAAAATGAATAGTTTTAGGGCTGCATGAGAGACATTCTGATCCCCCCGCCCCCACCGTGGGGGTGTGGCAGTGAGGACAGGATTCTATCCCTGCCCAGCGCGAGTGCGGCTGGGCCCAGGTCTCAGTTCGAGCTGAGGCATGGCATTGTCACCCGGCCTTGCAAATATCAAAGCAGCGGACAAGGAAAATAATATGTTAGTACCATTCTGAAAATGCCTTTGACCTTGCAGGTCCCTACAAGTGTCTGGGAGCCACTCAGGGCCACAGACCGAGAGCTGCTGCTCTCTCTCACGGTGGTCTCAGTGTGCTGTGGAGCCACGGCATGCATCGAGTGGTTTAGGGGGAGCAGGCGTGATGGCGTCCCCACAGCCCCGTGCCCATCAGAGTCCCGTGAGGACAGCGAAGTGTGGCTCTTCCCGAGGCGGAGCCTCCCCAACTTGCCCGTCTCCACCTGTGCAGAAAGCTGACCTGGTGACCTTCCAAGGGCCGGTTCTGCGAGGTCTTCTAGTCCTCCGCACAGAAGCCCACCCAGCCTTGCTGGCAGTGTTTCCCGCAGACAGACACAGCAGCGCCAGAAAAGCAGCAAACTCCCCGTGCAACTCCCAGCACACACGGACAGGAAACTGCTGTGACTTCCAATGGTCACGCAAATGTCATACTTTCTGGGGCAAATGGCATCTGCTTTGGGAAAAAGAAAATTTCTAGAGATCTTAATATGAGATGATTTCTAAATGGAAAAAAAGGCCATTTTTCCAAAAAGAGTAAAATACTGGTGAATTTTCAAATGGTATTGTTTTTGTTTACCTGAGGTTAGGCGAACTGTGGTTCCCTGCAGGTAACCAACTGAGTTAAAAAGTGGAACTACCTCAAAACCGACACTGTCTTCATCCATTTGTTTTTAATAACTATTGCTTAAGGGGAAGGTTCTAAGTGCAGTTTATCTTAAAATATACATTTGAATTTGAATTTTAGGAAAACAGGTCATGACTTTATTAACTTCTAAAAAAAATCTCTTGAAACACAGAAATGGAAGGCCGGATTTTAATGAAATGCTAACACTCAGAGTACTATAGCAACTCGCAATAAATCATCCCTTTACAGCCCCGACAGAGACAAGTTGGGGAAAAAGTGAATTAGCAAATCTGAGAACGTTTGGAAGGCACATCACTCCTCTCTCTCCTTCATCTGAGTAACTCCCTGTCCCAGCCCACTTAACCGTCTGTCCACGTCCGCCATGACCCTCCCAAAGCAGGTGTTCACCTGCCCGGCCTGGCGCCATTCCCGTCAGGCACATGTCTGACGCACAATGTGTAGATGGGCACCCAAGCAAGTGCTCGGCGATGCAGGGTGATCAGAACGGACGGCAACGTGAAACTCACCGTTATCCATTACCCACGATCCTTTGCAATACCCCCACGGGCTAGCCTACTTTAATAGAGAATGTGTGTTCAGTGTTTTAAGTATACACGGTTATAAATGTATTTTCCAAAGGAGAACTTAAAGCCAGAGCTCCCTGGAATCGGATCCCATGAAAATCTAACTCCACCCTACAGGATCCCGGGTCTTTTGGGGACGGTTTGCCGAGCTGATGCTGTTGATACACTCGAAGTTGTAGGCCAGAGAGGCCTGCCTGCCGGACGGCCGGGAAGCGCCCCTGGCACGGCTTGCCTTCCGCGGGGATGTCCACTTCCTGCTGAGACACTGACATCCTCGTTCTCATTGTCATGGATGTACATCCATGTGCACAGAGGCAGCACGCGTGCACACACGCACTTTTCTACTCCTACTGGGATCCCGGATGCTGTCATGACAATACCGATCACCAAACCAGGCAAAATCCGCCCGAGCCTAACACGTTGATGAGGGCCCTAGACTTGGAAGCTGATGAAGATGTTATGATCTATAATAAAGCTTGTATATTGATGTTCTCCTGACTGTATTTCAGCGATATAGCATTTACAGTTTCAAGTACTCTGAAAACTTGATTAATATTTCAGAAAGTAACATGGAAGTCAGGCATTTCTGCTTTCGTGACATTAACCATCACCATCATCATGGGGCCTACAATTTATCGAGCCACCTGCTAAGCACTGAGCCAAGTAATGTGCGCAGATGATCTAATTTCATTCCCTACTGACTCAGTCCAAGCTGCTGGAATGAAAATACCACAGTCTGGGTGGCTGATAAGAAACACAATTAATTTCTCCCAGTTCTGGAGGCTACAAGTCCAAGATCAAAGTGTTCGCGAATTCGGTGTCTGCTGAGGGCCTGATTGCTGGTTCGTAGACAGGTGTCTTCTGGCGGTGTGCTCGCATGGTGGGAGGAGCGAGGGAGGTCTCCCCAGTCTCCTCTAGAAGGGCACTGACCCCATTCATAAGGGGGCCGTCATCATGACCGCATGACCTCCCAAGAGCCACACCTCCCAACTCTATCACAGTGGGGGCCATGTTTCAACAGAAGGATTTTAGGGGGACCCACATACTTAGTCCATAGTGCTTCCCGAACAAGTGAGAGAGCTCTGGGAGGGACTTCAGTGTCTCACACTGACTCCCTCTTGTCTCAGACCTCCACCGAACACCTTTCTCGTCTCCAGTAACCAGACGTCCAGAACACCCCCTCTAACAGCGGTCTCACTAGGGGTTAATCTCAAAGGGATTAGTCTGCAGCATAAATGAAAATGCTGTTGCAAACACTTTATGTCTGCAGTGCTCTGAAATCCACATGAACAGCCAAAAGGAGAGGATTTGGACATGAAACTTAGCATAATCTTTCTGATTCCATAAACAAGGAGAAAGCTGGAGATCTGTTAAATCAACAGTTTTAGAGGAGGTGTGGGACATGGGGTAAGATCGTGCAAATGGGTTCCTGAGACCCGCTCTTCCCAAGGGTCAGAAGGACCGTGTGCTCACGTGGCCTCTCGAGGACTGGAGATCGAAGGGTGGGCGCAGGGCTAAGAGTGTCTCCTTGGAAACATGGTGCTCCTTCAACACAGCACAGGTCCCCTCGGATGTCGCATTTTCCAAGCGCTTGCTCTGTGTCTAGAAATCCGCTCTATGGATTACACTTCATTCAGTGAATAAATATGGGGAAGAATGTGACTATTCCTCAGATATCCTCTTTTGAAAGTTTTACCATTGCTTGAACTCCACTTAACAAATAGGGGTCCTCATCCACAAGGCTCCGTGCCCTCGGCCATGAACACAGGAAGGAGCAGCGGAAGGTGTGCTCTCCCCTCAATGGGGCTTATCACGCCGTCTCTGTCTAGAAAGGCTCTTTGGTGTGCACACCTGACACGGCTTGATTGGCGTTCGTTCCCGTTTGACTTCATGAATGGGCCCGCCTTCCCAGGATGACTGGTTTCCCTGAGGTCTGCGGGCATACCCGTGCACACAGTCCCCCGTATTTTGTGTGGCAGAGTAAAATCACCGAACGGAATGCTGTTCCAGCCCCGACTGTCACTTAGATCGGGAGGAGCCTGGCGAGAACAGTGAGTGACAGAAGGAGACACGCAGCACTCCGCGTGCTGTGAGGGGAGCGGGACCAAATCAGAGCCGTATCTGAGACATTTTTCGCCCACGCATTGGGTTCCTACACACAGATGATCCAGAACCTAGGAGATAAGAAATACAATCCAGCGGGGATACAACAAGAATTTAATTTTGCTCCATACAGAATAGGTAATATTAAAGTAGAATTATTTATCTCCACTCCATGGACAGAGAGTTCCTGTATAAGAGGAGCCATGCCAAGGGTGGGAAATACAGAGAAGAACAGGGTGTGGTTGCCAGGAGCTAGGAGTCTGGTGGAGAAGACAATCAGACACAAAGACACTTTCCCTCCTGAGAGACACTGATGTTCTGAGGGCACTGAGCAAAGGGGACTCTGGGAAAACACCACACAGGGCACCTGGCCCATCTAAGAGGGGTCAGAGGAGCCTTCTTATCGCTTTACCTTTCTGAGACCACAGGTGTATAATAGTTATGTTCAAATATAGAAGTTGTACTCTTTACCATGACCTAGAATTATATGCACTGGGGCAGTCTTGGGATAAGCCTTAGTGATACCTGTTAAAAATGGCCCCCGATAAACCAGGCCTCCCCATGTCAACATTTCCTCTGTCTCTGACTTTGCCTTGAATCCTAGATTTAAGGGGTAGAGTCTATGACCCCTGCCCCTTATATCTAGAATGGTTTTGTGACTTGCTTCATCCAAAAGAATGCCACACAGGTGACATCATGGAAGTTTCAAGGCCAACCTTCTAAAGGTATATATAGTTTTTATCTTGGTTCAAGGAAATGGTGGCGGCCGTATGAAGGAGTCCAAACTATAATGATGAGAAGAGGCACCTTCCGTGTGGAAGGCGGACCCTGGAGGATGAGATGCTCCTTACAAACACAAAGGCCACATGAAGGAGAGGGGAGGCCTCCACGGCAGGGAGACCAGCCTTCGGTGCTGTGAGCTGAGGGTCCAGACGGCTGAGAGGCTGCCTTCGATACTTCAGCCACAGTCCAGACGATGCCATGAGGAGTAGAGACAAGCACACAATCATCCTGCAAAGCGTTCTGTCCCCAAGAATCATGAACGACAAGATCATGTTCGTCTTAGGCACTACGTTTCAGGGTGATCTGTTATACATCTTCCAGTAACTTAATGGACACAACCTTTCCCTATGGACCACATCCGATCAGGCCACCCATGGTGCAGGGCTGATGCGGACCCTGGCCGGCAGGATCCGTGTGTTGCGGCCGTGAGAGATGAATTCACACGGACTACAGACGTCCCGTGGAGAAAAATGGACAGCATGACCGCTCCCTAAGTGAGAGAGAGGGCCCCAGCCCCTGCCCGGACAGACTTTTATTGCTTTTCTGGACCATTGGACCTTAATGATCCAATGAGGACCATTACATCGAGGATGGTCCTCATTTACTATGCACAGGTTCACTGCAGCTGATTACCTTTTACAGATAACAAAGGAAGGAATGCTGCTAATTACTTCAAAGAGGAGGATGTTGTAGATCGGGGGGGAAGTGGTTGAACCGGTCACACTCCATACTGGAGAGGTTTAGCACAGACTTGAGGAAGTGACAGTAAGCACTTGCTGCCTCAATTCAGGGTGAGGGAGTTTTAGCGAAAGCAAGTCTCATAGCAGCCCAGATACAATGCAGGCCTGATTCCGCATGGGAGAACCTATCCATGGGTGTGGCACCTGTGTGCTGAACCTCGCTCCGCACTGGCTTTTCCAAGTGGGGGCTGGGCTACATTCCCACACCACACAAAACGGTTCCCTATACAGTGCTGTCTCTCAGGGATCGCATTAAAGGAATCCAGTTCTTTATAAGGCTCTCTGGCTACTTGGTGGCTCTGTGTCCACTGAGTTGTTGACCACAACAACAGTAACAACCATAAGAGACACTGGGTATCTCCGCCCGAAAGTAGGCTTGCACTGCTACTGAGGGACACAGCACAACGTAAGCCCTGCGCCATGTGACTACTCAACAGGAGGATTCCATATGATTTCACTCATATGTGGAAGCTGGTGAGCAAACTGAACCATAAGGAGTGATTCGAATACTTCAGTGTGGAGTTAAATGCTACATCTCAAATGTGCATTCATATGAAAAAACTTTACAGTTGAGACGGGTAATGCTTTTAGCTATTGGATATTAAGAGGTTTTTAGCACTAAAAAGTTTCATGAGAAAGTTACCGGGACTTTGAAAACTGTAGGTTACAGACTAATTCCATCCACGTTCAGGTGTGATAGAGTAACAAGGCTCATAGTTACCCTTTCCTCCTAACCGAAGAAACAAAAACGACAGATGAAATGACAGTTCATGAAGTTAGAAAACCAGTGAGGTGGTCTGTACGGCTGCCCTCGTCTGCTGCCCAGAGGGAAATCCCCAGTCACGATGCAGGGCAGGTGGGCAGAACCCAATCAACCCAAGGGTCTCTCTTTGGAGTGAAGGACACAGAGCATCGAGTTTGAGGAGGTGGGGGAAACTAGAATGCCTTGGAAAAAAATACCAGAGGTGAACACTGTAGTGATGTCGGTGTAAGTCCCTGACAGTTAGCTGTTTTGATTGTAATGTAAGTGCCTAACATTAAAATTTTGATTACCAAGGCATCCACTGCAAAGACATCCATGTCGAATAAACTCATTGCCAGCTGCACCACCAGACAGAGCACCAGGCAGCCCTGTCCATGAAGTGCCCCTTTAAGAAAGCCCCAGGTGACTAGTTAACTGACCTCTGTCGTGACCTCACTTCTCCCTTCTCATGCCCTAACTCTGACTTTGTTCTTGTCTTAGAGTCACTGAAAAAGACTGACCCTGAGAAACCCCAGGCACCCTACCCTGGACCTCAGAAAGATAGAACCCCAGGGCTGCATCTTCTTTCCTCCCCTCCCCTCCCCCCCTCCCCTCCCCTCCCCTCCCCTCCCCCTCCCCTCCCTTCCCTTCCCCTCCCCTCCCTTCCCTTCCCTACCCTTCTCTCTCTTTCTCTTTTTCTCCCTCTTTCTCTTTCTCTCTCTCTCCCCCTTCCTAAGATCTAAACAATGAAATAGAGAATACCACTAAAATCCCCAACATATTAACAGGACAATAAAGAAGTAACATAGACATTGTATACATTATCAACAACTTAAATGAAAAGAATCCATTTCTCAAAAAAAACCCCCACAAACTACCAATATTCATCCAACATGAAATAGATAACCTGTGAATAGTCCTATGACTACTAAAGTAATTAAATTAGTTACACACTTTCCACGAATATGCCTAGGCAAAGATGGCTTCACTGACACCTTCTACCAAACATTTAAAAAAAGAAATAATGCAATTCTATATCATGCATTTCAGTAAATAGAAAAGAAGGAAACACTTCCTAACTTTATGAGGCCCGTATTAACCTTGTTCCAAAACCAAAGACATTAAAGGGGAAAAAAATCCTTAAAAACATTTGCAAGTTGAGTCCAACACTACACACCAGGAATAACATAGTTGGCTGAGTGTGATTTTTCTTGGTTAGAGAAAATTGGTTTAACATCTGGAAAACAAACAGTGTAATGTGCTAGATTTGCAGACTCTGGCAGCATTGGAGATGAGGGGTGTGAGTCAGGTCTCTCTTCAACAGAGTCTGCTGTGGCTGCTGCAGTTGGCTGACTGCCACCACCTGCCAAGACTTCAGACCCACTACAGAGTTAATGCCAAAACCACACTGTAACCAGATTACTCACAGAAGAGTATTGGGTACAAGGTGGGTACTAAACAAGCCACTTCTGCTAGACGTGGGGCATTCCTGACAAGCCGTGATTGCTCTGGGCTCCTCGTCTGCCTGGCTGAGAGTTTCTCAGAAATGCAGCACAGCCAGAGGATCCTCCCCTCCTCTGTCCTTCCCCGGGTGTCCGACTTGCACTGTGATCTGAGAGCTCCCTTCACCTACACCTGTTCCTGTTGCCCTTTATCCTGAGCAGGCATTTTCCCTAGTGTATTCTTCACACATCTCTTCTGTTTGGGCAGCTTTTAGAAGATCCCAAATGACACAAGGTCTAAAGGAGAAAAAAACATATGATCATCTCATCACATGCAAACGAAGAATGCCTTTCCCTTAAGATCAGAGGCAAGGCAAAGACACCTGCCACTAGACAATGCAGTAGAACTGCATTGCCACTAGACAATGCAGTAGAGATCCTAGTCAGTGCAATAAGAGAAGACTAGGAAATAAAATGCATGCCAGTTGGAAGGCAACAAGTAAAACTACATTCATAGGTGTCATGAAACCTACATAACAAAACTTAAGTAATTTACCAGAGGAGATACCAGAACTAAAACTTGAGCTTTACAAGGCTACAGAATTAATATACTAATAAATAAAATTGCATATTTATATATTGGCAACAAACAATCAGATATTAAGTTTAAAAATAAGACCATGTATAATAGGACAAATAATAAAACATACTTCAGTAAAACTTTTAGATACACAACAACTATACACTAAAATCTATAAGATATTGATGAGAGAAATAAAAGGGCACTTAAACAAGTGGAGAGATACATCACAATCCTGAGATGACCCCATATTGTTAAGGTGTCACTTCTTCCCAAACTTATGTTTAGATTCAAGAGTCCCAATTATAATCCCAGCATACTATTGACAAGCTTGTTCTACAATGTGTAAAAAACATTCAAAAGATAGAGAACAGCTAAAATAACTTTCAATAAAAACAAAGGTAAAGGACTTAGACTACCTGGTTTCAGTCTAATTATAGAGTTATGCAACCAGGAAAGTAATTATTGGCATAAAAATAAACAAATAGATCAAAAGAACTGAAGAGAGTCCAGAAATAGACTGACATGCATAGAATCCATTGATTCTGGATGTATACCTCAGTAATTCAATGGAGAAAGAATTTTTTTAGAAAATTGTGCTAGAAGATATGGTTATTCATATACAAAATGACTTAGATATGCATATGCCAAAAATTGGCCTCAATTATTACCCCAAACCATATACAGAATTTAACTTGAAGTAGACTGCAGACCTAAATATAAGAGCTGAAACTCTAACACTTTCAGAAGAAAACACTGGAGAAAACCAAAATGACCTTGAGCTATGCAAAGATGCTTTATCTAGGTCACAAAATAAACTAGAAAAGAAAAAAACATTGATAAAATAAATTTTCTCACAATGAATACCCTTTGCTCTTTCAAAATTACTATTAAGAAAATGAAAAGTTGAATTGCAGATTAAAAGCACATATTTACAAAGCATAATTCTGGTAAAAAATTTGTGACTAGAATGTACAAAGAATTCTTAGAGTTCACTTGTAAGACAAAAATCCCCATTAAAAATGTCCAAAATATTTAAGCAGTCACTTCATCAGAGAAGATATATGAATGGCCAATGAGCATATTATAAAGTACTTAATCTCATTATCAGAGAAATATGAATTAAAATCACAATTAGATACCACTCACTATATCATCCCTAGAACAACTATAATTAAAATGTGCTGGTGAGGAAATGAGACAATTGGAGTTCTCTTGAGGGAATGAAGACATTTGTAAATAACTTACTTTTTCTATCTAGAGATTTCTAGTCTATCCTTTCCTCCCCTGAATCTTTGTCTTTAATGCTTGTCCTGAAATATGGAACTAATTTTACAACCCAACAATGGGTTGCATCCTGCAGTTTGAAATACACGAATTCAGTCAGCCACAGAGGCTTGTCTTGAAAAATAACAGATTATTATAATCAAAGTGCAGAAAAGGTCTCAAATAAGTTACCCACCTGGTAACATGAACAAACCTGCCTGAGGCTACAAAGTGTTCGGGTAAAGCATCCGGTGACCCTTGAGGCTGGAAAGCTAGAGATTTGTCAAGAGATAGGAGAAAGGCAGGAAGAGATATTTAAAAGTTCCAGCTGTATTCAGCACATATATGAATATTCATGAGTAACTGAAAGAAAATTTTATTGCCCTCAATAAAATATAACCACAGTTACATATAGCGGGATTTGTGATATAAGAGGTCTGTCTGGGAAAAGTCCAGCCATTGTTAGTATAACAAGAATGGTTTGTGCGACATCAATGTAACCTGGCAGACAAGGAGAGTGGACTGGAGTGCACATGCGTGAACAATGACAACTTCACTGTGCTAGTCAGTGGGGACGGTAGATGCTGTTGAGTGAGCATGTGTACTGTGTGGCTGTCTCATTCAAAATGACTGAGTGAGTAGAGCAATGAATCTGCATCCAGTTTTGCATTGAGCTTGAACATTCCTCTGTGGAAACTATTCAGATGATTCAGAAGGCCGCAGCTATGGGCAACTGGTGACCGGCAGCTTCATCACAACACACTTACGCTTACTCGTACAAAGTTTTTTGGTGAAACATAAAATCACCCAGGTGACTCAGCCCCACCACAGCCCAGATTTGGCACCCTGTGACTTCTGACTTTTCCCAGAACTAAAATCACCTTTGACAGGGAAGAGATTTCAGACTGTCGATGAGATTCAGGAAAATACAACGGGGCAGCTGATGGCAACTGGAAGAACCGTGTGAGGTCCCAAGGTGCCTGCTTGGAAGGGGACTGAGGCTTCATTGTCCTGTGTACTATGTTTCCTGTATCTTGTGTATTCTTCAGTAAGTGTCTCTATTTTTCATATTACATGGCTAGATATCTTCTGGACAGATCTCGCATTCCTGAAACTTTTTCCAGGATCAATTGTATAGATACAGGGTGGGATCAGTGGGAGCAAAGGAAGAAACTACACGGGAGACAGGGGAAAACACCTAGGATTTGATCAGGATATATTTTATATGTGCTAGGCTATCCATACAATTTACTAATATTAATTCTAAAGCTTATCTTTAAAAGACTGATTTTTCCAGTGGAAGACTTAGTACTTACAATTAAAAGTCATTCTTTTTTTTTAAAGATTTTATTTATTTATTTATTTATTTATTTATTTATTCTTAGAGAGGGAAGGGAGGGAGATAGAGAGAGAAACATCAATATGTGGTTGCTGGGGGTCATGGCCTGCAACCCAGGCATGTGCCCTGACTGGGAATCGAACCTGCGACACTTTGGTTCGCAGCCTGCGCTCAATCCACTGAGCTATGCCAGCCAGGGCAAAAGTCATTCTTTTATAATAGTTATTATAAAAAAGAAAAGCAGGTGGCATTTGTCCTGACGCCTAGTACAAATAGCAGTGTAGCATGCCTGAATGTGAAAGTGTATCGTCATCTCTGGTCTCCTCCACACAACTCTCCAAGAGGCGGTAGCACCACTGTTGGACTGCTCATACTGCCAGTGCTGTTAATATCCTGACTTCTGGACACAGTTCGGAGAGGAAATGGGTACATGGTGGGGAAGCCAAAGAACTGCCCAGGACTCAACGGTTACTGTTGAAGACGTTGGGGAGACAGACCGGATGTCTGCAAGCAGCCCAGTGTAGCGGGTGCATGGGTTTGAAGGTTTTTCTGGACTGTGCTACTTGCATGTAACTGACTCTTCAATTCCTACCTGTCCTTCAAGCCTGGGTTCCCCCTGACTTGCCTGCTTCTTCTTGGTGCCTTCCTGACCACCCTCCTCTACGCTGGCTTCTTCCCGTCCCAAGTTCCCATCCTGCACCACTCTCTTCACCCACTGCATCCACCTGAGGTTATGTCTTCACAGGCCTGTGTGCGCTTTATCAGTCTAGGTGGGGAAAGCCTTCCAACTGTTCGTAGAAATATGGTAATTAGCACCATGTGCCTGTTAGGTTCTTACATTTAATAGGTGTGTATTGAATTTCTGTCTCATAAACAAAACAGATGTTTCTTTGACTACTTCTTGCATAAATGTTACTGTTTTGCTAAAATGAGCAGACAAACAGTATGGAGACAGAAATGAAACCTACTCTTTCTATTTTAAGGCAAAGATGAAAATGAAAAATAACAGTTTCAGGATGTAAGGGTAAAATTATACTCAGTAATTTGCAAAAAAAAATTAAGGGGATTTATATTAAGGTAAATTTAGTTACTACTTGAGTTAATAAAATAAAACAATAAAGATACTGTATTTAAAAGGCACGATGCTACTTCGTGACTGATGGTGTCTAGCATAGCATTACAGTACTCTCTAGTGGCCGGATTCCAGAGCAAGATGCTCTTGGAATAAATTCAAGATTTTTTTGAAAGGCAAAGAGTTCAGTGTGCATAACATTTAAAATACCATTATTCAATGAAAATTTTGTGAAAAAAATCTGTATAGTTCAAAAATCGAAGAACTTCTCATGTAGCTAACTGCTATTGTACGTGCAAATCAAAGGACACTGAAATGCTTATGCTTCTTCAAGTTTCTCTTTTTTTAAATGTTTTTATTGTATTTTTTCTATTACTACTTAGTCCCGTGACACCCGCTCTCCCCCAGCCCACAACCACCACACTGTCATCCATGTCCATGAGTCCTTTCACGTTATCGCTCAACCTAACCTTCTGTCATCTGACAAAGTGACAGACGAGGTCGGCGCTCTCTGGTCTGTGTTTTCCTTTCCTATGCGGCCACTCCCAACTGAGCAGGAAGTTTCCCAAAATTACTCTTTTATTAGCATTGTAAATCTGCAGGTTTAAGTAGATATCTATTTTTATCTTAATTTTGCTTTTTATTGTCAATCTATAATATTTCACACAGATTTTGTTCTTTTAGATCAAGAGTCCCTTTTAAGACATAATACAGGAGAAATAATTGATTTCTACCTAATCATAAAGATTTTGCAAAGAAATTGAATTTCTGGGTATAGCAGAAAACACATTAGAATTCATTTCAGAAACATGAACATAAGTTAATTGTTATGTCTAATATATTGAATTTCATACTTAATGAAGACAAGGAAAATAAAGAGCTTTGTAGATATATACGTGTGTATATATATATATGTATATATATGTATGTATGTATATATCTCCATGTTAGACAGTAAATAACTCAAACTTTTCTTACTGTTGTAGAGTAAACTGAAGCTATGATAGGCACCAGAGATTTTTGGTATGGCTCTAGATTAATTCAATTCAACTCAGCAAATAATAATCACTGTCCTCAATAAATGATAGCTCCAAGAAGAAGGCAAGGAATTTTGAAGGAAAGTCCCTATCAGACAGTTAACTCTCCTTAGGGAATGGGCATGGATGACCATGGTACTAAGACATAACAAGCTTCATCATATATATTATCTCATTTCTTTTTAAGCAGAATGCTGCCCTGTACCGTGATCCCCATGTGCAAATAATGAAAGTGAGGACACAAACGGTTACATCTCTTGCCTAACCATCACTCAGGGAAAGAACAACTCGTGCAGACTCAAACCCAGATCTTTCGCTTGAGTGTGTGTGCTCTTTCCTCCACACTCAGGTTTCTCAGCAGAAGGTGGGGGAGCATCTCCGGGACTGACCCCAGATGTGCTGTGCAGCTTTACAGGGAGTGCGAGTTTCAGTGCCAGCCACCCCAGACTCTGGCAAGTTGTCCATCTGGGAAGACATGGAAACGAGGCTGGCCAGAGAGAAGGATTCAATGAAATGACTCTATGCCTTCCCGTGCCACCTGAGCAAGACACCCTACATAAAGGGACTCATGTTTCAATCACCCAGTTTTGACTGAAACCTAAATTCAAGGTGAAGATGCTGAAGCAAATAAACTATAAGTCTAATCTTAGGGTTCTGTGGCTGGGCATGGGAGAAGTTTGCAACAGTTCAGAGAAGATGTTTAGATGAAATGTGCTCAGAGCCACACGAACATGGGATTTGTTTTCAGCGAAGGCAACCCCTCTCCTGCTCAGGGCTTCTAGTACCAGAGGGCGAGAGCTTGAATGTTACAGCAAACAGTACAGATCGTAGATGGTTTTAGAAACACCTCATTGATTATCCCAATGCACAGAAGACACTGCATCTATGAAAACTAGAACAATCTGCTAAAATGAAAGGGTAAGTTGAGACGAGAACAAACTAGGTAGGCATGAGAGAACATGATGATTAAATTAAAACACTTTAAATAGGAGATGAAATGTTACATAAAATCGAATAGGTGAGATAAAACAAAAACCTTAAAAATCAAGAGTAAAAATTAAAAAACTAATATAATTGAAGAAATAAGAACTGAGCATGAATATCCAACCCATTTTGGCCATAAATCATAATAATTGAAATTGTTTTAAAGGGGAAAATAAAGAAATAGTAAAAAAAGTATTTAGGAGCTCACAGAATCCTATGCTTTCAGATAGAAAGAACTCATGAATACCAGACAATTTTACTGAAAATAAAAGAATCTTTAAGCATATGGAAGAAAATTTGAAATATAGGATTAAAACATCTTCTAATTATATAGGCTGATATAACAGGATATCTATAAATGGAGCAGGATATGGAGCTCTTTGAGCAAACTTTTATACCCAGCCATGTTATCTCTCCTGCATGAGGGCAAAGAGATTTTTCTACATTCAAGGTCTCACTGGCTATACCACCCATGTGCCTTTCCTGGAAAAACATTAAATCATACTGAAACCTATCAAAAGATTAAATAAAGAACTCAGAAATATACTGAATGTCTTACAATAATGCAGCTAAATATAAAATACATGAAAATATATGTTATTGACATGTTCATAAAGCTTCATAAAATAACCAATCAATGCTATCATCACCATCACCACCACCACCATCATCATCATCATCATCATGCCCTTGTAAAGTTCTGGACTCTTGGTACTGAATCAAAGTACTGGCAGGAAAAGAATAACTACACTAAAGGGATACTAACTTACTTACCTTCCTCCTGAGAAACACAGATATTTTTATTCTTAGCTTTTATAACTAGAAAAGTATGTTTGCATATGTTTATATAAATATGTAGAAGTAATCATGAGTACACTAAATAGTGAATGCGTGCCTTTCAAAACTCTAGAGAAAAAGCAGTCATGAAAATAAGATCATATAGAAAATGTTTAAAAAAAGGACATGTTAAGAATACTAAGAGACTGAAAATAGGACACAATGAAAACATTAAGCACAGAACAAAAATAACAGATACCAATTGTAATGACTTTATAGCTCAATGAAACTCATGTTTTCAAGAATATTGAATAATATGATGAAATAATTGCAATATAAACATTCACAAAATAACCTGGGTGAGATATTATGTGTAAGCAACCCCAGTTCTCATTGTAAAACGGGTCTGCACGTACATAAAAGTCTGAAAGGAAACAGACAAGCACGCATAGGGGCTGGGCTGTGTCTCAAGATCTGTGATCGGTGGTCTGTGGTTTAGTTGTACCTTATCCCTTTCAAATGTAAATCTGCTACAATGAGAATATATTAAATTTATAACCAAATGCCCTGGCTGGCATAGCTCAGTGGATTGAGCGCGGGCTGCGAACCAAAGTATCACAGGTTTGATTCCCAGTCAGGGCACATGCCTGGGTTGCAGGCCACGTGCCCCAGCAACTGCACATTGATGTTTCTCTCTCTTTCTCTTTCTCTCTCCCTTCCCTCTCTAAAAATAAATAAATAAAATCTTTAAAAAAATTTATAGCCAAGAATCCCTGTGGGGTGTGGTTTTTCCAGAATGCTGACAACTAAGATTCTGAGGAAAACTGAAGAAGTGAAGTTGAACTTTATGGAACAAGTAGGAAAATCAGAAACTTGCAGATGGGAGGACAAGAGAAAACTCGCAAGGTTGGAATCTAACATATGTTGTTACGGGTTGAATTGTGTTCCCCATACGTTTTCACAGTGACGTCCTAAGCCCCAGTACTGAGAATGTGACCCTATTTGGGAGTCAAGTCCAAGTCTTTGCAGGTAGAATAAATTGAGAGAAGCTCATTAGGGTGAGTAATAATCCAATGTGACTGGTGAACTGATTAAAAGGGGACATTTGAACACAGACACACCTGCAGGGAGAATGCCATGTGACCATGAAGGCCAAGATCAGGGTGATGCTCTACAAGCCAAGGAACCCTAAGATGGCCAGCAAAACACTAGAAGCTGGGGCAGAGGATGGGACAGATTCTCCCTCGGAGCCTCAGAAAAAGGCAACCCTGCTCATACCTTGATCTTGGACTTCCAGGCTCCAGAGCTGTGTGACAATTCATTTCTTTGGTTGAAGCCAGTTTGCAGTACTTTTTAATGGAAGACTGATACAGAAGTTTAATTAGGAGAGACCCTGGGAGCTACTATACCCTCGGGCACAATATAAAAAGTGTCACCTCACCTATTTCTAAGGTAATCTGTGAACCTGCCAATTGTTACAGCTATAAAGGAAGACAGAGGAAGCTGTGTATTCTGAAACCCTGAGAAACCTAGAGGAGAGCTCGAGCCACGGTTGCCTACGGAGAGGCCGCTCACCTGTGCACGGTCCCCGGCCCTTCCTCCCCTGGATGGCTGCACCGCACCCGTGATATTAGAATCTGAGCCTGCTCTAGACCTGCTGGGGCAGAGGGCAGGGACTAGGTGCACAGTCCCGCCCACTCCCTGAAAGGGAATACTGGCCTTCAGTGAGCTCAGACACCTGCAGAGGGAGTGCAGCCAGCTCGGAAAGCAGTGCGTGCCCCCGTTCCACGACCCCTGCATGCCTTCACGCAGGACTGTCCGTGTGCTCCTGGCACTGGTGTGGGCCCTTTAAGATGTCTTTCTAAAGGAGACAAAGAGTACATTCCACATAGGACTGTTCTCACCAGGGCTTCCAAGGCTGTGTGATTCTGAGGCATACCAGCAACGACAGCCATGCCCCCAGATCCTCCCTCCCAATGGTGCTCAGTTTTTGCATTGTCACCGGGAGGGGTCGTGTCTTTGGGTGCCAGGAGTGATAAACTTGGGCTCTCACCAATTACTGCTTTAGCAGGATTAGCACCCGAGGAGGCGACACTGAAATGGAGAAGGGACATGGAACACGTGTGGGTCCTAGAGATCAGTGTCTCCATGACTCTGCCGGTGGCAGTGCCCAGACAAACAGCTGTGTGGAGAGGACGCACCGTTTCCTGGGCGCCCTGCAGGGGGCAGGCTGGTAGGAAACCTGCCCAGCTCCCTGCCTGCTGCCCTGGGGCACAGCGCACCAGGCTGTGGCCTCCCTGCCTGGGAACAACAGTGGACGAGGGGCCTCTGAGCGGGAGGCCCACGTGAACGAGGGAGAAAAAGTTCGCTGACACAGAGCATGCCCCGCCCACACCCTATCTGTCTCTTTCATCAGTCTGACTCGAGGGGTGGTGATACGGGCACATCCACTAACTCCAGCCCTGCTCACGCCCATGGCAGACATTACTAATCAATGTCTACACTCCTTTCTGGTGAGCCAGAAGGACCTCAGTGCCTCTTGGCTGGGCATCCTAGGCAGCCCCTCCCAATCCAATGGAGCTGGCCCTTGAAATGTAGCTTATTTCCAGTCTTGGCTTAGAGGGCACATCCCGTAAATGCCCAAAAAGGTATGTGACGTATCTGGTTAGTTTAATTTCATGTGCACGGATAGGAAGCCTTATTTTAACAGCCTTAATGCAAAGCCTAAGTTTTAAAACTTCATTTTGTTTAGGATTTTGTTTAGGATTTTCAATAACAACTTGCAGAAAGCATGCTTTGTTTAGGATTTTGTTTAGGATTTTCAATAACGACTTGCAGAAAGCATGCTTTTCATTTCTTTTTTTTTCAAACAAAATAGCCATAAAACCAAAATCTCATTTACTGCAGGTTTTCTCAATAGTTAAAGGCTGTGCCAAAAAAGCTGACGTTTAGGTATGCCATCAATGTAATAGGTAATAAGCCTCAAAAATATGCATCTATACACAAGGAATACTGTTGTCTGATAAAGTCTTTGGCTAAGTAATTATGATGACACAATTTTATCAGTAAAGGTTAAGTATCTTTATCAGCGCTGCATCCGATGAAATTAGTCCTGATGTAATAAGTACCATTTGTCACTAGCGGAGCAGGAGGTGGTGACAGGATGGATGTCTCCGTGGCAACCCCGGGGCTCCATTCCTCTCTTCTGTAACCTTAGACATTAACAAGGCACCGGAGTGCATGGGGCACGGAAGGTGTTGCCGTGGGGGTGTATTTACCCTTTCTGACTTCGCCAGGCAGAGGCTTAGGGGAGAAGCAGGAAGCGTTTTACAGGAGAGACTACCTGCTCCCCAGGCTGACTCTCCTGATGGGGACTTTGAACAGAAACAGTGTACATGGGGTTGCATGAACAAGGGAAATCACTAATTTTTAATTGACTCATTATCCCTGAGGCACGGACGAGAGAGAGAACACATATGCGAACAGAATGTTGATTTCTGCACTTCAGGATTCACAAAAATAAATATCCCTAAGCAAGGCTATGTGTTCCAGTAAAAGTTAGCGGTTTTAATGAAGTGTCAGCTACAGCCCATGGCTCGAGTAAGGACATTGGTGGCACAGACTGCCCCATGGGGGCGTAATTGCAGCTATGGATCAAGTGGCAAAATTTGCCAGGAGTCTCAAGTCAGCGCCAGGGGCCCGGGGTTCCTGCCTCACAGGAAATGCCCCCCCGCCCCAAGCTTCTGATTCAGTGGGAGCTCAGGTTCCAGCCAGGATCACACCTGAAAACACGGGCGCACAATTTGAGGGTCTTCACTTGGGCCCTCCCCAGTGGTGAAACACAATCAGTAATGTCACTTTATACATGTTCCTGCTTAAAATCTTAAAATAAACAAACAAACAAACAAACAAATAAATAAATAAATAGGCCCTGGCTGGCGTAGCTCAGTGGATTGAGTGTGGGCTGCAAACCAAAGCATCGCAGGTTCGATTCCCAGCCAGGGCACATGCCTGGGTTGCAGGCCACGGCCCCCAGCAACCGCACACTGATGTTTCTCTCTCTCTCTATTTCTCCCTCCCTCCCCTCTCTAAAAATAAATAAATAAAATATTGAAAAAATAAATATGAATGTTCCTGCTGTCAGTCTTCTTGGGCACAGATCTGAGTTGGGGATTGTGGGCGGGAGAGGAGGGAGGTGACCGAGGTAAGATGAGGTCACCAGCGCTGGCTGTGAGCCAGTGTGACCAGCCGATGTGCTTGTAGAATGGGGGTGTGCGGACCCACAGCCAGACACACACAGAGGGGGCTGATCTGGAGACACTCGAAGAGGACAGTGGCCACCTGACTGAGTGATGCAGCGACGATCCAACAGGCGTCCAGGGTTTCCGAATGCTGGACTCCAAACTGCGAGACCATCGGGTTCTGTTGTTTGCGAGCACGTGGTTGTCGGTCATCTGTCTTGGCAGCCACAGAAAACCAACACAGTGTAGCGTGGACTGAAGCCAAATATCTATCCCAGAATGCAATGCCACTAAACACTTCAACACCATCCTCCCCCCATGCAGTAAACAACAGAACTAAGGTCTGGGTCACTTAAATGAATGCCAGGGTCAAAAAGTTAATGCTGTCCCGAGATTAAAGTTCTCTTTCCTTATGTTTCTTGTTCTTTTCATCCAGATTAAATTGGATTACAGCCATTTTTTTTGCTTCAGTAAATTCTGAGGTATATATTTTCTTCAAATTCTGTAGTTCCTAGTTAACATTTTGTACATATACACACGTAGATGTGTATATGTACACATGTATATGCAAACATACATACAGGCACAAACAATATGCTTCTAGAGTTACACACATTCACCATATATATCATATGTGTATACATGTATATATGTGTGTTTTCATATATGTTTAGGGTGGGACAAGAGTAGGTTTACAGTTGTGAATATGCAAGAATAAAAGTTTATTCTTATGTTATTTATTAATTATTGTATCATTTTCCACATGCACAGCTGCAAACCTACTTTCACCCCACCCCGTATGTGGCATTTTGGCAAAGGGGAAGATAAGGAAGGAAAAATTCCCTCCAGGCAAATGTCCCCAGTCAGCGTTGGGAATATCCAACACTACCACGGCACTTCCTTTTCATACAGTGGCCCAACACACACACACACACACACACACACACACACACACACACACACACACACCCCATACCATGTGAATCCTTCTATTCAGGAAAACAAAATATGATAAAGCAGGAGTGGCATCCGTGTGTAGAAACCTTGCATTTCAGGCACTTCCACAAGGACCACGGTCGCCCCCGCCACGTGATGACTTACAGTCCACACGCACGCATGGAGCACACGCTGCCTCCGTGGTCCTGGGCTACCAGGCAAGGGAGGTAGAATGGTGAGAACAAGACAAAATCTTTGCTCTGATGGAGCCCACAGTCGGATCCCAAGTGTGGGTGTTATCAGATGGCACCAACAGAAAACTATTTCATGGCAAACAACACCGCAACTTTGTAGATGTTTGCAAAACACCAGGTACAGTGCAACACCGAGAGACATCGTGAGAGCAGCCCGGGCGATTCCACAACGTTCCCGACCCACCGCTGGTTCCTATGTTCCTCCTCAAGAGTGTTTGCACACACCCGATAACTCAGTGACAGGTCACACCCACCCTCACACGTCAATGCCACACAAACACCACCAGGAGACACTATATTCGTGGCCCTACCAATGGGCACGTGTAGGGGAAACGTCCACCCTTCTAGCCGGTGCAGAGCCCGTGTGGGCGAACAGCTCGCCCACTCGGGAAGGATCTGATGCGCCCAAATCGGGGATGCAGACCCGGTGAAACACCAGCAAATGGAAAACTGCACGTCAGCTTCCCTACGTCTCCGTTTAACCAAAATACTGATCTTGAAAAATGGCAATCAACACACGTCTATGAACAAGTGACTCTAAAAAAAAAAAATTAATGAACAAGCAGAACAGAAACAGACTCGCAGATACAGAGAATGTTTTGATGGCCGCCCGGCGGGAGGGGGTTGGGGGTAAGGAACACGAAGGGATTATGAAGGACAAGGTGGTCGTTACCAATAGTTACGGGGATAGAAAGTGCGGCAGAGTCAGTAACACTCTCACAACTGCATGGCGTCAGATGGGCACGAGACTTACCGGGATGGCCACTTAGTGAGTTCTAGAATGCCTAATCCCTAGGCGTACAGCTGAAACTAACAGGAGGTGACGGGACTGGCCAAAGAACAGGCGTGCGTAACTCACAGATGCGGACAACAGGGTGGTGACAGCCAGAGGGGACGGGCTGGGGGAAGCGTGGAAGCAGGCAAAGGGGGGAAACAGTAACAGTGCCAACACTATTGTTATAACTATTATAATAATTGTTATAATAGTAATTATTATTTTATTGTCTCCAATAATAAAAATACAGGAAAAAGACAAAATGAAAAAATAATAGAGCAACTGATTTTTCATAATATATATATATAAATAATATTGTCAACTGTAATTGAAAAAATTAAAAAATGATTATAGGAAACAGCTGATTTGACTTCAAGGCTAACATCAAGGGACGGAACTCAGAGTCCTACTGGGCACGCCAAGGCCCAGCTCCCCCTGGGACGCGGCTCAGCGGGGATGGGTGGGGGGGTGGGGGGTGGGGTTGGGTGGGGGGGGGGTGGGGGGTGGCTCGGGGCACAGGCTCCTCAGCAACCGGTCCCCTTATGGCACATTATGCAGGAAAAACAAAGTGAGCCATTTTCCTAATCAGGCCATCAAGTGGAAATAATTAACGAAATAATACAGCAGCACCTCAATTATAATTACAAAAAGCAATTCCAGCATGCCCTGTGTGAGGAGAAGTGGAAAGATTTTTGGATTTGCATAATTATTCATTATTCTCAGTAAACTTGTATCGGTCATCAGCATACACTAGGTGTCACAAGAATCACGGGATCCGCCACCACAGCCAGGTCTTCCGGAGAGCGTGCCTTTGCCGGAAGGACGTACAGGACCTCGTCCAGCTGGCCGGCATTAGGTTATTTCTTCACAATGTTGAAAAGTAGCCACAGTTATGCTATTACACATTTGGAGATTCCAGGAAGAATCTGCACTGGTTTTCAGGTGGATTTGGCTCTGCGTGCATGCGTGTGTGTGCGCGTATGTATGTGTGCGTGCACGCACATGTGTGTGTGCGTGTGTGTGTGTGTGGTGACTGTATTTGGGGAATGCTGTGTTACAATCATCACAGACACACCGTAAACCTGTAATGAGATGCAGCACCTGAGACCCAGGAGATCTACGACTGTTGACTAAAAAGTAGAACTCTACTGTCAGAATTTCTGAAAATGATCAAAATCAGGAAAGTGGAGTTAAAAACTGTTTTGTTGAATGTCCTGTAGATGGCTTCCTTTGGGGGGCGGGTAAAGGGGCTCGTGGGCCTCGTCGCCACTCAGTTTGTGTCGGGGAGGTCGCTCCCCTGCAGTGGACACTTGCGCCCGAGCACCCCAAGCAGGAAGGGCGCAAGCGCTGGACCACATGAGGGTGTCCACACAGTCACAAGTATAACAACAACAACAACAACCATCATCATCATTATCCTCCTCCTCCTCCTCCTCCTCATCATCATCATAGCAGCCAAGCTTCATCAACCACCCACCATGGGGCAGGCATAAGGCTTCTCAGGAATTATTCAACATCTTAATAAGAGTTCTCGGAGGCAAGCTCTATTAGTAGTTCCATTTCACAGGTGAGGAACGGAGGCACAGACAGGTGAAGTAACTTTCCCAAGTTCCACAGCTGGAGACGAGGGCTGGCAGATGAAAGTGCAGCATCCTGAAGCAGAAATATCTTTTTCTCTTTGCCCGAAGATGCCAGATGGACTAGCAACAGCCCTTTTTACCATGCGTCAGCTGTGTGTAGTCAGGCAAATTGCTCAACCTCTCTGGCCCTCAGTTTCCTCATTTCTAAAACAGGTTGGTTATTATTAATGTTACCTCCTGCATTGCGGAGCTGGGGTGAGAGTTCAGTTAGAATAGGGGCCTCAAGGCATCTGTGGTTGTGTGTGTGGACGGCGAGGGCTCTGACCGTTAGTTCCCGTGAGCTCCACCACCATGTTCTCGGGCGATCACAGATGATCACTTCTCAAAGATCCCGCGAGAAAATATCACCCGGCCCAGCCCAGCCCAACCCAGGCCTGGACTAGACTGTGCAGCTGCTCATCCAAATGCACCAGTGTTGAGTCTGTCAGAAAGCTCAAGTTCAAAGTAGAAAAGCTCAAGTTCACATTCAGAGGAAGACATCTTTGAGAAGGCAAGACTAGCACCACCTCAGATGTTTGGACAGAAAGAATGCAGTGCTGAGCACTTAGTAGGCCTACGGTGGGAACCTCCAAGAGACGCTGGCGGAGCTCAGAGTCCCCTGCACACAGTGGGGAGCCACCGAGCCGTCCTCCAATCCAGCACGTCCCCTTCTGTACCTGGTCCCGACGCTGAATGCCTCAGCCCGAACCAGCGGGATCGCTGACCTCGACCATCAGCTGTCACTGCGGCCGAGTCCTTGGAGCAGGGCCTTGGTGCCAAGCTCATCCAAGCCTTCCCTCATGGGCTGGCAGGGGGGAGGAGGGGAGAAAAGAGGGGGGAGGCCCAGGAGCTGGCGTCAGCAATCTGTTGTGGCCCCTGCGGGCCTCTGACAGCATTGTCCTTTGACCTTTGACATAGACACCTGCTCCCTCTGACCACGTGGGTCCCCAGCAAAGGCCAACCTCATCAACAACCTTAAAGCTTAGGAAAGTCAGGTGGGATGAATGTTATAAAATCCATGTCTCATTTAGGGAAACCCGAATTAAATACGGAGGAAAAAAAACCCAGTATTTGACTATAAGGCAATCTGGCTACAGGGTGAAAAATATTCTCTGAACATAAGTTGTTGGGACATGTCGCTGTCATGTTACTGACATTATGAGTCATGACGTGAAAGGCCATGATGAGACTGGCACCCCCAATTCCAACTCTCTGAACATCTGGCCCATTGTTCAAGTCAACGACAGGTCTCAAGGGAGACGCACGGCGGAAGGGTCAGCAGCGAACAGTGCAGAGTCCAGAGGGCCCAGGTTCGAGTCCTGGCTGTGCCATGCGGAGCAGCCTGCTCAGCCCCTCTGAGTCCCGGTGCCACCCGACAGGACAGGGCCTAGCAGGTAAGGTTGTAACGAGGAGTGCGTGAGTTGACAAGGGGGAATTCTGCGTTAGCTCTTCCTGTGACTGACGGTTATCATTCATGCTATTAGACGGGGCCGCCTGGGGCCTGGAAGGCGCTCTTCTGCTTGAGGTCTGGGGCCTAGGATGGAAGCTGGCTCAGAGCCTCCTCAGTCCTAACCCCCGCACACTGGACTGACTCAACCGGACACTCCGTTCCTACCCGTCTGGGGGCCACAGGTGGTGAACCCAGGGGAGGCCCCTCCCGGGCGGGAAGGAGATGAGATGCTGCCTGAGCCCAAGTAGACCAGCTCTAGACCCTGACCCAAGGATTCCACGGAGAGGCAGCAGGAGGGCCGTCTTCCCCGACTGCCTGGCCCAGGAGGGCAGGGCCCCAGCGGTGTGTCTGCCACCCCTGATGGCCCCTTCCTTGGTCCACGGTGCATCCCCGGTCTCCCCTTCCGTCTGGCCCCCAGGGACTTAGAGCCTGGCGCAACCAGTTGTCCTGCACCTCGAACAGGCGGGTTTACCGATCCTGACTTAGTTACCCAAGCGACAGAAGTTTGTCTTTTTTTCTTCAGTTCTGTTTTGGTAATAAACCAAGTAGATGGTAAATGCTCCACTTATGGGGAAGCGTGAAACACACAAGGGCAGATCCATAACTGTAAGTCGAGGAAGCCATTTAGAGCATAACCACTTCCGGAAGCATCCGCCTCTGACCACTTCCCCCGAACTTCTCCTGCCAAAGCCACCGGTGAACTTCGTGTTCCCAGACACAGAGCGTTCCCCTCCCCAGCCTAAGAGAGATGCACAGGCCCTTGGATAATAACATTGAAACGCCTTGCCCTGATTTGCAGAGTCTCGCGTGAACAGCCCCCGTCTTGGGCTCACCGCGCTCACCGCGCCTCCTCTTTCTCCCTTGCCAGCCTCTCTCCTGCTTCGTGGTCTTTGCCCATGGGGGTCCCTCCCACTGAACTGGTCCTGAGTTCTCTGGCAACGTCTTACGTGTCTGTTCACTGCACACTCCCATCCCACCATGGGTCTCTTTCCTTGTCCCCTGTTTGTTTTGCTTTCATAACACTTCTCATCATTTGAAATACTTATTTGTTTATTTATCAATCAATGGCTGTCCCCACAGGATAGAGAGAGGGGATGAACAAAACTGCAAAACTCACGTACCAGAGAGAAAGCACATGGAAAGGGACCAAAATGTATTTGCAGAAAAAGTGGATTGCTCTACAAGTATAGTTGTCAATAGAGAAAGGTGATTCATAGTATCCTGTTGAGGAAAAAAAGGTCACTATTAAAAAGTTACATATTGTGTGATCTCTTTTAAAATATTCATGTGAAATACCATGTGCAGAACTTTTTAATGCACTTAGAGGCGCACGTGAACAAATCAGTCTGGGCATGGAGACCAACATGGTCACAGCATCCGTCTTAGTCTGGTGACACCGGAGTGACATTTTTTTTTTACATTTACTGATCTGTATCCCCTGGTGGTTTTTTCAATAATGGGCATGTACGACTTGTGCATTACATGGTTTAGAGCGTAAAGTGCAATTTAGAATCCCTGCGCTCTTCGAGTGTTGATGAATGTCTAGACTCTCCAAAGGGACTATGTACTCTGTGATGAAAGAGACCACTCACATGTGACACATGGATGAACCTCCTCTCCCTGCCCCCCGCAGTGCAGTGCGTGTGTGAGTCCATGAGACAACGAAGCACGTAAAACAGCAGCGGAGACAGCACCAGTCTACACTGTGACCCGGCAGCCCCCTCAGTGACTCCCACCCTCACGGCAGCACACAGACTGTGGGGCGCACTGAGCCGCGGACGGTAGGAGTCTAGGTCAGCCTCGGGGAGACTGCGGCTCTTGTTGTGAGTGCCGGCTTATTTATGGACCTCCCTAAATCAACGTTTTACACCTGTGTAAAACTCTAACTCATTCTAAAATAATAATTTAAAGAAAGATTATAATTAAAATCTGCACTGCCATGGACATAGAGCCCCATAACATTCCTCACTTGGATATATTCTGTAAGAGAGGATCGGTAAAGCTACCGAACACCCATTTTTTATTTTGGCAATATTTCACAATCCGCCAGTACCCTCTCGTCTTCCTGCGGCCTCCCTGTGAGAGGGTTGCGACCGCAGATGGACTGTGGGGTTCCACGCACGCGGGTCTGTGTGTGCGTGCCTGCTGGGGAAGCCGGCTCCCCATGGCCCCACTACGCGTGACACAGAGTCTCCATTCTCTCCGTAAAATCCAGGTATAGACCATTTCTTGCATGTCCAAATAAAAGGCACCATTATTTTCAAAAAGCAAAATCACATGAGCAACCTGCGACTTCTCGTTTTGGTCAGCCTACTCCCACCAACAGGATCAAGAACGAGGCCACGCCCTGTCCCAACCACAGCTGCCGGCAGGGGCGGGCTCCTCTGGCTTCCCATCCGCCCGCTGTCCGCGAGCGCAGGTGACGAAGCATGACATACTTGAACGTTTTAATCGTTAGAGCTCCATGGCATGCCGATATTCCCATTTGCTTTACAAAGTTGACGGATGCCATTTGTATCCAGCTTTCTGGCCGTCAATCTAGTATTTTCAATGAAAACTTAGAAGAAATGAGTGACGGGACAGCACTTCAATACCTCGACTTCACGTTGATTGAGGCTTCTCTTAAGACAAGAAATGGCACACAGGACTAGAGAAAACTACTGCTTCTTCTTTTCTTTTCTCCCTCTTGCTTTTGAAATATCAGCACGAGCTACTACTCACTTCTTTGCCGGGTTTAAAATATGACAAAGCAAGGGTCCTTGGAAGGGTCAACAGTGAAATTGGGAGACCCAGCGCACTGGATCGTGGTCTCTCAATACTTACTGTTTCTGCTGGAAGTTACCAGTAATATTACATCCTGAGACAAGGACATACTGAGAGGCCCTCGCGCAGGCCAACTCCAAAAATAAAATTTGTTTTTGCTTATCTAGACCAAAACCATGATTAAAATGTGGAGAAAAATGCATGACAGATATAGATACAGAGCAGTAAGTATTGGGTTGGCCAAAAAGTCTGTTTAGTTTTTCTCCGTAAACTAAGACACATTTTTCACTTTCACAAATAACTTGATTGATCTGGATATGTTCAGTATGCTGGCTACCTCCTGCTATTGGCTTCCAGTGGGCAGAGGCCAGGGGAGCTGCTAAACGTCTTCCAATGTGCAAGACAGCCCCACAGCAAAGAATTATTTGGCCAAAATGTCAATAGTACGAAGAAACTTCGCAAATCACTTTGACATGTTTGATCAGTCACAGCACCTTCTCCATACACCACACAAATCTTTTTTTTTGTGTTTCAGTTGTGTTTTTACCTTTCTCGAAATAATGAAACTTAATATGCTGAAAACGTTGCATATCTTCTTCCACCTTCAATATTAAAATGGTTGTACAAGAATTCCTCAATTTTGGTAAGTTTTTTTAATGTGTGCTGATGTGATAGCTGTCACAATACAATCTAACAGAATTGTGTTGAATGAAGTTAAAGACAACTAAGTGCTACCAGAGCCATCGTGCAGAAAAAACTAAATGAACTTTGTGGCCAACCCAATGTCTGTACAAGAGTTATCTTAGAAAGAGAAGTATACTGGGAAGTACTCTGTAAATGCAGCAGTCTGACTTGGAAAATAAAAATTTAATATTCAGTTATTCCCTGACACAAGCTGGTGTGGGAGATGTGGGCACGCAGACAGCAGTAAGGTCAGGCTATTTTGGGAAATTAAGGAGTTAAAGTGATATCACATGCAGCTCTTGTTTGCCGTGTAAACATATTTTTACAATAAGCATGCGTTTCAATAGTTCGTATAATAACCTACAGTGTTATACAAGGTATGAAATACATGATCTGGTTATCAGCATTGAGCAAAACTTTGTCTTTTGTGACACCAAGCACACAATAGGGGACCAGCATTCAGGGAAGCGGTGAGCGCCCCCAGGTGGTGGGATGACGCTATGTGTGAGAGTTCTCTGCCAGGAGAAAAAAGACACAGGGTGTGGCAGGATGTAAAACTTTTCTCGGTGCACAATGCAAGCAATTCTCTCTCAAGACAAATACTTATCAATGCAACGAAAGGTCTGGTCTAGGATTGGTGCCAAACGCTGGATTCTATATGGGGAAATGGGGCACATCTGCAAAATTCTAGCTGGGGCCGAAATTAGTAGTTTGTGCCTCAGCTGTTCAATTAGATGTAATTAGATAATTCCATATGAACTTCAGAATGACATTAAAATGAGTTCTGATATTTCCAATCTTTCCTACCGTGAGACAGAAAGATGGCTGCCTGCTTCTGAACCGTCAGGGCTGTAAGTGTGTGAGTGTGTGCACATAATTGTACATACACACACGAGTAATACACACACTTGTGTATAGAATTACAGGAAATAAAGCTTAATTAGTGTGCAAACTCCCTACCTGTTTTCTGAGCTCATTGGATTGATACATGATGAATATTCTCTTTTTCTCTTTTGGATTTTGTATTCTTTCTTGAGAAGTAAGGGGGATGGGGAGACCTAGTGAAAAGGCAATGCAGAGTTCTGTCATACTGCCTTATGTGTGACATGAAATGCCACGGCATGTGACACTAGAAAAGGTCACACTGACGAGCTGACAGCTGCAGTTTCGGCAGATTTGGTAGCACCCCTGGCAAATGACGTTACGCCCTCCCTGCACAAAATGCCTGCAACAACAAAATGCATGTTTTCCTCTGCACGTTTTTTCTTTTGTTGATTCCAGAGAGAGAGGAAGGGCGAAAGAAAGAGAGGGAAAGATACATCAATGTAATAAAGAAACATCGATCAGTTGCTTCTTATATGCACCTGAATGGGGACTGACCCCTCAACCCAGGCATGTGTCCTGATGGGGAATTGAACCCAAGACCCTTCGGTTTCTAGGACAATGCCTAACCAGCTGAGCCACACCGGCCAGGGCTTCCTCTGCATTTCCACAAAGGCTTCAGAGAGCTTCCCTTGCCCCCACCTTCAGCGGCCGTCCTCGGAGACCATGGCCCATCTCCTGATCCAGGAAGTTCGGGGGAGAAATCTAACATCCGTCTGAGCGTTGAACAGTACAATGCCAGTCAATGTCTACTGTTGTTGATGGGGATGAGAGAGAAACGCAAGTAGAACCTCTAAAGTGCTGCAACTCTTTCCTTAAGAACGGACAGCAGTCAGTCAGGGAATATTAGCGACTTCAAATGCTTGCAGCACCGAGGTGGGAGGCAGAGCCAACAGCCCCCATCCTGCTGTAGGAGGCGCCAGTGGACAACATGAGGGGATGCACTGACCGCTCACTAAGACTGAAAAAGAAGTAAAAGCATTGTTTCCGGATGCGCGAAGGCTGGTGTCTAAGTGCAGGAAAGGGAGGGGCGAGCCCTGGGCCGGGATTGTCCCGTGACGGCCACCTCACTCTCCAACAGGGCCCCGCGTGGAGACGATGTCCGTGAGTGGCCCCGAACCCCTGCCCGACGGGGACGGGGAGAGCGGCATGCTAATGAGCGAACCGTGCCCTGGGAGAGAAGCCGCACGTGAGCCAATTAGACAGTCTGTCACCACGGCAGTCTGCTCGCGATGAATAAGGGCAATTTCCTGTTTTCTCTAATCTGTTTCAAATGTCAAAGCTCTCACCACGTTCTGAGGATTTTCTCTCCTTGTGTTTGGGTTCTGCTCCCAGCTACAAGAGGTGCATACCGAGGTGAGGAAGGGTGTCAGGATCTCAGAGACAGATCTACCGCATGTTTAAATATAAGAGGTCTGTCTGGAAAAAGTCCAGCCATTGTTAATTCTGTGAGAACGGTTTCTGTGGCATTGATGTAACCCGGCAGCCAAGGAGAGTGGACTGGAATGCGCATGAGTGAACAATGATTATCCCACTGCACTAGTCAGTGGGGGCGGTAGACATGTTGAGTGTGCATGTGCACTGTGTGGCCATCACGTTCAGAATGACTGAGTGAGCAGAGCAATGGATCTGCATCACAGTTTGCAGTTAAGCTTAAACATTCTTCCATGGAAACTGCTCAGATGAAGGCCGCAGCTGTGGGCAACTGCTGATCGGCAGCTTCATTGCAACAACACACTCATGCATGCATCGCCACTCATGCAGAGTTTTTCGGTGAAACATCAAATCGCCCAGGTGACTCAGCCCCGCTGCAGCCCAGATTTGGCGCCCTGCCACTTCTGGTTTTTCCCAAAACTAAAATCACCTTTGAAAGGGAAGAGATTTCAGACCATCGTTGTGATTCAGGAAAATACGACAGGGCAGCTAACAGTGACTGGGAGAACTGTGTGAGGTCCCAAGGTGCCTGCTTTGAAGGGGACTGAGGCGTCATTGTCCTTTGCACAATGTTTCTGGTATCTTGTACCTTCTTCAATAAATGTCTCTTTTTCATATTACATGGCTGGATACCCTCTGGACAGACCTTGCATTTCAAGGCTGAGGAAGGTTCATGAATAGGCAGCCAAATGGAACAGAAAGGAGAGACTGAAAAGGCAAATAAACATGAATGTTTAGCATGTGATAAACATGGTATTGTGTATCAGTGGAGAGTAAAACAATTATTCAATAAATGGTCTAGAGGCAACTGGGACTTCTAGAAAAAATTGAAATTGCATCCCTGCTTAACTCATCAAATCAAAACAGTTCGAGATTTAAATGACACAAATAAAATAATGAAATTATCAGAAGAAAAACGGGATTTTTTTTGTTATATAACCTGAAACAAGAAACGCCTTTCACAGCATGATACAAAACTGTGATGTCATAATCAATTTATACATTTAACCATACTAAAAAAATACCTTTGTAAGGCAAAACTGAAAGCAAACCAAGTGAGAAAAAGGTTTGTAATTCACACCTTGCAAAAGAGATAGTTTCTTAAACTGTGACGAAATCCTAGAAACTGGTCGTTAAGGATAAACGCAACAAACCAAAGAACTCACACGTGTGACCCATGGACGTGAACGAAGGGGGGTGCCGGAAGGACGCGGTGTGCGGTGCGGAGGGGGAGAAAGGGGAGGGAACAATGGCACAACTGCAACAGCACAATCAATAAAATACACTTTAAAAAAAAACAGCCATCCAAACGAAACATGAAGGAGGGACGTGCATGGATGGTTAGTTGAAAGGGAAATACGATTGCAAAGAAGTATTTGAAAAGATGCTTCGTTCATTCAAAAGAAGAGACGTTATTCCAGTGTGAGAAATTCCGCTTTCGCCTGTCACACTGTCAGAAATGCAGGTGCCTGATGACAGCAGCCAGCCAAGGACAGGTGGACACTCGCGTGTGGCCCCGATGGGAGTGAAAATGGATAAAAGATCTCAAGAGACAAACCTGGCAATATGTATCAAATTTTACAAAGTATACTACTTTTGACTCAGAAAGTTCACTTCTGGGAATTTCTATAATAGAAACAAGGGCTATGTACAAACTTACTAATTCACAAGAATATTAGTGGCAGCACTGTTTGTGACTGCAAAAGAACTGAACACCAATATTCATGGCTAAGTACACTGAAGTACATTCATTAGAAACTCGACTGCTGTTCAAGAGCAGGAAAACTGGTGCAAATCAGACCATTATTCAGAAAGCTGTGAGTTATAGTGTACCACTTGTTCAAATAAATTATATATCTGCATGCTTGTAAATCCACAGAACACTCGTAACCACCGTTGCCTATGAAGCCAGAGCCTGGGTGACTATGGCAGAGCGTCTAACAATAATTAAAATCTGTGGGTAAAGACCAATTAAATACTAATTATAGATTAAATCTGTGTGTGACTACATATATGTGTAAGGAGATGGATCATGTATTGAGGTTAAGCAAATCAAATTTTTTTTTTAATTCTGATGTATCTTTGTGTCAAATGATTATTTTATGGGATAGAGTGAATGCTCTGTGTTCAGGGATATAGGAAATTTCTGGAGGCACATACTCCAAAGTGTGGATGACGACATGAAATTGATAAGCCTACCTAATTGTAGGTGACCAAAACGCCTTGATTCCTGTGCTTTCTGCCATGGTCAGGCTTACAATAATGTCACGCCAAAGTCACCCGTGTTGTGTGGCACTTCCCCTACCTGGGCAAGGGTTGCTGGTCCAAGACCCCTCACCGCAGTGCAGGTCCGGCGCCTGCCTGTGTGGGCGGAGTCAGCCGCAAGGCGGGGCCCGGGTCAGTTCCCCAGGCGCCTTCCTAAGCGTCCCTCCCCGGGGAGCCCGGCGTGAAGCTTTCTCTCAGCCCCGAAACTGGCACCGTTTTATTTGTTTTTAAATTAACGTTATTAACTCAAGGCTAATAAATAACCCACAATCCTAAGTCAGTTCCAAATCTTGGAACTCCACATATACAAGGAAAATTATACTGAATTCTTTGGTTGTGTTTGGCCACTTTATTTTCATGATGGGCATGTCACAGTTTCCCCTCCCTGGACTCTGGCCACCAAGTTCAATCTTATCTAGCCATTTCTTCTCTGGTGCCTCCTCCCTTTGGTGCGTCGGGGGGGGTGAAACCTAATTGGTGAAGATCTGCAAACAGCAAATTTTTTTTGGCAGGTTTAGCATCATGGACATGAACTCCGACCAAATTAGCAGCCTATTATCCCATCGACTGAAACTCTTCACTTCCAAAGTTCTGACCTTACATGTGGAAAGAAAAAAGCGGGTTGTTCACAGGTCCCAGAAAGAGCCCATGATGTCAAGGCCACGAGACCACCTGGCACAGCGGGCAGGGACCAGCCGCCGACCGTGGACCTGGGCTGCACTTGGTCTCCAGTTCTGTTCTCAGTGCTTTGCAGGCATTGAATAATTCACTCCTTTGTGGCAACCGCGTCGGCCAGGTCCTCTTTTCCTCGCTGCAGTAACGGAGAAACTGAGCACGTACAAGCCACCTGCCCCAGGACACAGGCCTGACGAGGGGTGGGGTGGAGCCACCCTCGCTCCCAGGTAGCCCGCTGCCCGCCCCACGGCGCTGTCTTCACATCAGACCCTGCGCTTGGAGGGAGAAGTCCTGTCCTGTCATTGCACCAGAAGGGAAGCTCCGAGGGGCCGGGACACGGCCCAGAGTCCCCGGCGCTTGTCCGGTGACAGGGCTGGACTGAGCCCACGTTCCTGAGCCCTAGTCCCGCTGTGGGAGCTTTGCGTTCTGTTACGCCGTTTAGACACGTCGAAGTGTGAGTGTGTCTGTGCACAAACACGGAGGGCGGGGAATGTGGACACTTCGCCCTTCGAGCCTTGAATGTAGAGCTCAAGATCACACCCGAAAACATATGTTCCTGAGCTGGTGGGTGCGAATTCTGTTTCATAATGAATCATATTTTAAGTCCACGGAGAGCTATTTAAAGCAATCCCAAAGTCAATCATTTTTTTTAAACTGAATAAAACTTTTGGGAAGTACCCATCTTCTGACCCTATTAGCGTACCAGTTCTGACTTGCATAAATTTGTTTTGGTTAATTGGAGGTACACGTGCCTCTTTTTGTGTTGGATAGATTATTTCTTAAACGGAAGAAAAGGAGTGGCAAAACTTCATTTTGGAATAAGTTTATCTTGGATTTTGCACTTCCAGGTCTGTGGGAACTTGAACATTTAAGATGATTTTGCAAATATGTCCAAATCCAAAATAGGAACAGGGGGTTTGGTTAGTTTCTTCTGTATATGGTTTTCAGTAGGGATGGCTTATTTTTAGCTTTTGTATGTTAATGTGTTTTTTGTTTTTTAAAAAAGCCCCTCATTCTCATTTCTCAAAACGATGACATGGTGTGTGTCCTGTTCTGACCCCTCTGGGTCGCCCACTCCCCCCAGAGGCCAGCGCAAGGCAGAACCAGGGTGCAGCCTCACAGCACCCCAGGATGGGAGACCGCGGAGGAGAAGGTGGCAGCTCCTTATGGCGCAGCTGCACAAACACAGCAGCGCCCCCGGTGGTGGTGCTGCTGCTCTGCTCCTGCGGCTCCGCCTCTCGGTGGGCTGTGCGCCTGTTTCCCAGCTAATAAGACGGTCCCTTTGGAACACTACTCTATTGGAGCAGAAGTATCAGTCATTCTGAGAGGACGAAGGGCCAGTCCACCAATCCGGCAGAGGCCGTGCTACGAGCAGGTATGATAGTAACTCAGATTACCTATGGGCAAGAATGGCCAACTAATCTCAGTCAAGGGCCATGCACTTACCCTGCAGACGGAAACAGAACACCAGAGTGACCTGCGTTCACGGGAGAGAAACACATTCTTTTTGGAACCGCCCATGATTAACGCCATAGCAAGTGTGCAATTTGAATACAACGAGGCCAAGGTTGGAATTCACCAGGAGCTCACTGAAAATCTACCGCCGAAGTAAGAGTAACTAAAGGGGAGGACGCAGGAGAAGCCGTTCTGACAACAGAACAACAGGGCAGCCTACAGACAACCATGCCTTCCAACAGGCTGCAAGGTGAAGTCTGGCCACAAATGTGGGCTCTGACGGGCCTGGGGTCACCTATAATGTGGATCATACAGGTCCCACGAGATCAAGAGACACACGTACAAGTTCTTCAGCTGCTGGGCTGAGCTGTGCCCCCAAATCATATGTGGAAGCCCTAACCCCTGGCTCCTCAGAAAGCGACTGTATTCGGAGACGGGTCTTTAAAGAGGTCATGTGGATGAACCTTAACCCAGTGGCTGGTGTCCTTCTAAGAGGAAGAGATTAGGGCACAGACACACGCAGAGAGAGGACACAGAAGGACACAGGCAGAAGATGGCCTTCCACAAACCCTGCCACCACCTTGACCTCGGACTTCTGCCCTCCAGAACCGTGTGAAAATACATTTCTGTTGTTCAAACTGCCCCGTCTGTGGTGTTTTGTTTTGGCAGCCCTAGCAAACAACTACAGATGATCCTCGAAACGCACACACACACAAGTCTAGAACATTCCAGAAAATGGTCCAAGAACTCCCCTGGCATGCTCCTGTGCAGCTCAGAATATCCCACCCTATTGCTTTTCTAATTCTTTTTGTAGGCAACACTTAGTTATCTTCATCTAAGATATTAACAAGAATGATATACCAGTAATCCCATAAAGTAGCTAAAAATTCCGCAGCCGCCACAGGAACTCCTGCTTTCTCCACCCACCCCCTCCCCCACCTGAGCCAGCGCTGCCCCTGGGGCTCCGGCAGAGCGGAGTTTGAAAAATGCCCCTTCCATTCTGGTGCCCAGCAAAGATCTAATATGTCAGCAAATTACCTCAGGTTTGCACATTATCATTAATCACGCTTGTCACGGGGGCTGGAGGCACTCCCCCGACATAATAAATAATGATGACCGTAGGCTTGTGCGGGCAGAGCGTGTGTGTGTGTGTGTGTGTGTGTGTGCACATATGCATGCGTGTGGGGGAGGGGTCCCAGTCCATTAGAGACTGAGGGAAATGATGCTCTTGCCACGGCCTTTGAGAGTCCCTGCGAGGAGCACCCCCGCCCCCCACGCAGGAAGCCTGGCTCCTGTGGACATGGGAGCATCAGATCGAGAGCCTGACGTGGCACCCTGCAAAGGCATCTTGGGGCAGCCGAAGAGCTGCATCTCTCCAGAGAGAAAAAATGCCCGTCCCCACAGACCACAGCCAGGCTGGTGGTGGCTGGACCACCCTCAGTTCTGGGTTCCGAGGACCTGAAGCTTTCAGAAGCTTCTCCAGGAATGGGGCCCCGCAGGGCTCTTGAGTGTATTGGGGCCGAGCCTTCAAACTCCCCTTTGATCTCGGTCTCCGCATTCAGACCTGTGCCCTTCGGAAGGATGGGATGGGGCACACCCTGGCTCTGAGAGCTGCCTGGCCCAGGGACTCCTCCTCCTGCAGAATCCTGGATCAGATGTGGCGGGAAGGCTTCTCCCGGACCGCCCCCCGGGCCTCCTTTCCCGGGCTGCAGATTACAGTCGGGGCTCTTCCCGTCGCCTCCGCCCCAGCACTGGGAGCCTGCCACCCTCAGTTCCATTATCAGCCTGCTTCTTACTGTGTGCTGACTTTTGCACGCAAAATGGTCAGCCTATTCATTTTGGGTGGTTTCAAGCTCCTTTGGCCTTTTGTTTTATTGATTTTGTCAGAGGTTCAAACTTGTTGTTATGTTATTAATTATCCTACAGCACAGGCTACTTTATTCCATGCCATGTTTTGTCTTTGTGTGGCTACTTCTTCCCTCCCCAGCTAAACCCCGGGCCTCCTTGGGAGAAGGCACTTTATCTGAAATGCGCTTGTTTTCTATCGAAAGGTCCCCATGGTTTTCTATCAAAGGTTCCCCCATGGGAAGGCACTTCACCCAGACACATTGATAATTTAAAGGAAGCAGCACAGTATGGAGAAGGCCAGCTGACTCTGAGTTTGCGCACCAGCTACGCCATTCATTTCCGGTGTGGATTTCCTGAAACTGAGTTTCCTCCTTAGCTAGATGGGGGGCTGATACCCCCCCCACTGGGTGGTTGTGAGGTTTAAATATTTAGATGATGCCTGCAGAATGCACAGCCAAGTGGCTGGCACACAGTTAATTGATTTATAATGATAACACGGACGATGAAGTTGATAATGATGGTGATTGCAAATATTTAGTTAAAATGTAAATTTAAACTAGAGCTTGCTCACAAGTTTGTCAGCTGAAGTGTTTGTGGTCTTAATTAACCAACCAAAGAGGTTTTGGGTGTGTTTATGCAGTTTGAGCCAGTATGGTTGACGCAGTCACCATGAGCGGGAAACCAGGTTTGAGGGGGAGTGCAGAGGGAGGAGGAAGGCGGGTTACCCCCTCACCTTAGTCCAGTCAGCGCAGCTCTGACAAGCCTAGACCTTTCGACCTCATGAAAATAATATTTTTAAAACTGCGTATTTCTAAGTTTAAATGACAAAGTATATATTTTCATAGCATAAAGTTGGAAGATTTGGAAGAACCCCCAAAATAAAAACTGCAGTTCTAGAGTGCTGTGGAAAGGTTATATGTACATTTAAAAATACATATCATTCACAAAGTAAGAGAAATATGAAAATAATCTCTTTTTCCTGAATAGTCTAAAAAAATAAAACAGTTCTTTCTCTGCCATAGAAAACTCAACCTTGATCTAATGAAAGTTAAGAACCAAAAAAAGGAATAGGAGAAAAGAGATCTCATCCTTAAAAAAATAATTTAAAAAGGAGGAAGTAAAACAAAAAATGATAATGGCTAAGATAGTATTTATCTGCTATTCTCTGCTCAGAGAACTTTGCGATTTCTCTGATGTTCAGCACGGGGGTTTCGGAGGAATGACTGCTGATGTGCACGAGCCACCTGTAAGCGTTTCCGCCACCTGCGCTCGCACCCCCCCACCCTGCGAGCCCACTCACTGGGGAGGGCGTCCGCCCCAGCGGCTCCCTCTCTTCTGTCGCGGAGAAAGTGGCACCCACGGCACTCGACTCAATTATAGAGAGTGTCTGTCCACCCTGAGAGGTAGGTTCTTAACTTGGACACACATTTACGACTGTTTTAGAATTTTATCACAATTATACATTTGATTTAAAATCCAGACACGTAACCCCAGTTAAATTGTTAAAACTGTGCTCTGTGCCCTGGCTGGTGTAGCTCAGTGGATTGAGCGCAGGCTGGGAACCAAAGCATCGCAGGTTCGATTCCCAGTCGGGGCACATGCCTGGGTTGCAGGCCATGGCCCCCAGCAACCGCACATTGATGTTTCTCTCTCTCTCTCTCTTTCTCCCTCCCTTCCCTCTCTAAAAATAAATATAAATAAAATCTTTAAAAAAAACTGTGCTCTGTGTTTTATGAGATAAAGATGATACATGTTCTACAGTGACATTTTTTTCTGCCTACTTAAAAAAATCTTTCAGTAAAGCATGAAATACTCAGGGAAGAGGACGTGTATTTTAAGTGAACAGTCCGACTGGATTTTCACCAGCGGACCCCACCCAGGCAGCCAGCACTTGCAGCAGGACACGACAAATGGCCAGCCCCTCCTCCCCGCGGTGCCTCCGCGGCCCCGTGACTTTGCAGTCACCGCTCGCCCTCCCAAGCCAGCCAATGCTCTAACAGCATAGGATAGTTTTGCCTGTGTTTGAACTTCATGTAAATAGAGCCGCATGCGACATATTTTTTCCTGTCTGGCTCCTTTTGCTCAACATTGCCTGTGTAAAATTCATCCACATTGTGCGAACCTGTTGGCGGTTCATTCTCACCTCCTTGCAGCATTAGGTATTAGGTGAACATATGTCAACTCCTCTCTCCATGTGGCTGCTGGGGGGGATCTGGCTAGCCTCCTGTTTGCAGCTATGATGGAGAGTGCCGTTAAGAGCACCCAAGTACCTGTGCCTCGTGCACAAAGGTAAATATTTCTGTTGGGGACACACCCGGGTAAGGAATGGCTTTGTGGAAGAACAGGCACATGACCACTTTCTAAGTTAGTGATAGTTTTCCACAGTGCTTGCGCTTGCTTTTCTTTCTATGTGCCAGATGAAGTCATAAACTATAAAAATACTATGTTATACTAAAAATACGGTCATTTCTTTGTTATACACAACCTTCCGTATACATGGAACACCCTAAAAAATCAATTCTTGGCGATAGAGAAGATTTAGAATTTCAGGTGAACAAGAAATTATCCATCTAACAATGATGATTCCTGCTAACACCACCACCACTGCCACCGCTTCAGCCACATAACACGTCACAACTCCCTCCTTGTCTGTGCCAGGCCTGTGCCGAGTGCTTTACCGCAGCCATGCCTGTGATCTTCCCCGCAGTCCTGTGGAGTCTATGACTGTCCCCAGTTGTCCCCGATACAACAAACCAGAGACGTAAACTATGCGCGACCTGACCAAGATCACAAAGCCACGCGCCAGGCCCGTTGGACTCCGGCCCGAGCTCTGGGAAGCCCTGTGCAGCCCAGGGCCCCTGATTCCGCTCCCGGGAGCGCACGGGTCAAAGCGTCATTACTAACATTGGGTAGAGGGAGGGGTCATTATCACATTGCTCATCCGGGTTCCTTCATGTGGTTATTTTGCTAGTTCTTCGAGAAACATCTCACGTGGGATTCTCAAGTGGGTTGTCATAAATGATTCTCTTTCAATTGTAAAACTTTGTATTCTGGCAATGAAGAGACGTACGTTGCTAATATTTTAGATTTTATGTTCATGCGTGCAAGCGTGCATGCCCCCACACACAGACACACACACATATCGAGTGGTCCTTTGCAGCAGGTGAATGGTAGTGGTGTGTGTGAGCTATAACACAAATACATACATAAAGTCGGGCTTCCTCTCCCCGTGCTGTTTGTTGGCCTCAGCAAAGCTGAATGCTGCGCGCTAATGCCCTCCCCTCACACTGGGTGGTGGAGACAGAAACTGCCCGCACACGATACGGAGAAGTAAGGAGGGGAGGCCTGGGGTCAGATACACAGTCGGAGGCCACTTCCCCATGAGTCGTGTCTAGAGGCTGCTCTGGCCTCAGGGCCTGGAGATGTTTTCTCGTGCCCTGGCTCAGGGTCCTGTTCAGAAGAGGGGGTGTTCTCTTCATGTGGATGCAGCTCCACCAATAAAAGTCACAGAATTATGAAAGCCTGAGCTCAGCCATTTCCTGAAGCCTGTGGGGGAGGGTGATGAATTCTCCCCTCCCAGGGTCTCTCCTTTCAAACAGCGAAATTCCGTTGCCAAACAGCATGTCAGAGGCTGATGTGGCCGGTTCACAGGCTCACCTACAGCCGGTCAGATTCCACGCATAGCACACTGAGGCGACTTGGAGAAACACCATAGACTTTGCTTTCTAAACACCTGAAATACGGTCAAGATGAATTTTCAGCTGTCATAGAAATCACGTATTGCTCACGTACATTCCATATTACAACATGTCTAAATATGTAATGTATATGATTTCGATGATAGAAATTTGGCACCGTTGTTGCTGAAAGGTATTAATTTAGGGCTCAGTACTAGACTGTGTCAATTGTTAGAGGATGGGGTGCCAAACATTCTGAGTGTAACAAGTTAGAGTGACAACCTGTGCAAATGTGCACACTAGAAACGCCACCATTAATCCCCACTCAGACTTTCTATAACTGGCCCTGAAAGACAGTATCAGTTCAAAGACAAAAGATACTCTAGACAGTAATGGGTGTGTATTTTCTCTCGGATGCAATCAAACACTTTTTAGTCAATCGACCAATTATGTTGATTTGGAAAAGAATTGATAATGTCTATTCATCTGGGGGAAAATTTTTTTATCCTCACCTGAGGATATATCCATTAATTCCACAAAGAGAGGAACGGGGAGAGAGAAGGGCTGGGAGGGGCGGGTGGTGGGGGGAGAGAGAGAGAGAGAGAGAGAGAGAGAGAGAGAAACACTGATGTGAGAGAAACATGAATCGGCTGCCTCCCGAATACGGAGACTAAACCTGCAGCATAGGTGTGTGCCTTGACCAGAAATTGAACCCCAAAACCTTTCAGGATGCTCCAACCAATAAGCAACCCTTGCTAGGGCAACAAACAAACAAACAACCTTGTAAAGCTACTAAGTTCCTGTTTAACCCCTCCCACAGAAGCCCCTGCAACAGAAACCACTTGCCGTACAGGAAGCTCACGGGGGCAAAGGACGGGCTCGCTCAGGAACACGAAACACACCCAACACCCAGCGCTGTTCGGTATTTGTTGGACGTGCCCCCAAATCATTCAACAACACACTACATATTACATACTACAAACAATGTACTACAAAAGCGTGACTTTCTTCTACTTTTTAGAACACATACAATTAAGCCAGAACCACGTCAAGTGTACGAACAGTAAATCACGACAGTAGAGAGCACTGTCCTAACTCCTGTGCGGGGCGCCTAGTTCCTTTGTCAGAACGGGCAGGCTCTCTGTCACTGACTCCCCTGGGAGGGTGGGAGTCAGGTACCTTGGGGGCAGGAGGCAGCTGGGTGAGTGGCAGCAATTTCCTGAAGCCATGAGCGAGCAAATGAATGACCGAGGGAGAACCAGAACCAGAACCAGAAGCCAATGCTAGCGACACAAGGCTGTTCCCTCTCGCCAGGAGGGGCCGTGCAAGGTCCCCAGCTGAGCATGAAACGAGACATCTCAGAAGATGCGGGAGTCACTATAATCACCGTTAGAGCAACACAACTCCACGGGAAGAACTAGAGTGGTCTTCCTCCCTGTGCGCTCACTTCTCCCTTATTCGCACGTGCAAATGGCTCCGCACCGCCCCTCGGAGGGCCGCCTTGCACAGCGAAGACGACCACTCCTAGCTTCTTTATGCACAAGAGTAAATTTCTTCCCCACATGTCGTAACTTTTGGTATGGCCACGCTAACCACGATTCTAATCATAGCTACTGTACACTTATCTACTCTTCACAGAGTAGATGTTAGCAGGCATTAATTTTATGCCCTTGAAGCTATGGAACAGCTTAACTGAGTGGGCGTGTTTTCTTTGCATCCATTAAACACCCACACTTAGCCCTCCAAATAAAAATAAAACAATGATTGCTTTGGTTACATGGAGATATATCACACTGGCCTTTCTTCCTTACACATTTTTTCTTTTCTTTTTAAGAGGAGAATTTCTCAAAGTTTTTCCCTGGTACACACAGGCATCATTGGAAGCAATTTCATGTTTTTGAAATTGGACTCAAGGACAACTTTATTGGTTTTGAGCATCAAGACCAGAGAAATCATAACACTTTGCCATTCTCGGGAGTCATTTCAAAAAGAATTGGGGCACGAGGAAGCCCGTGTTCCCAGAGGCTGGGCCCTCCCAGGGGGAGGGTAATCAATGCTGTGATTCTAGGATTTTTGACTCCCTTAGGCTTCTGTATTTTTTTTTCCCCAAGAATTTCAGCACAGCAACTCCTAATTGAGCAGGGACCCCTGCACTCACGGAGGTGCAGAGCCAAGAAGCACTGAGACTAGACAGCGGAGTGGCTGACTTCCAACAGCTGTGTGCTCACCAGTGAGGCGATAAGACGCGGCATGCTACCGGGGACACTAATGACACACAGCCTGCCTAATTGGGGACTGTCATTAAGGCGGCCTCGCTGTGCTGGCTGTGCACGGATTTTCAAAAATACATCTGATTGGCTTTTTATATGGTGACCGATGGTGCCGGTCAACGACGTCTCATCAGATTGGAGAGCAAAGTAGTTGTGACTAATTTTTTTAAAAGACACATGACTCTTCTTAATTTCTGGGAGGTTAAGAACATAGAATAAAATTACCTTTGCTTTGTGTCTGTTAATTTCAGAGTTTATCTTTCCTTCAAGCCTTGCCACAGCTGATCGGAGACGCGCCCCCTCACCACCCACACGGGGTAGGGAACCTCACACCTGCCCAGGCCAGGGTTCCCCAAGTCACCCGGTTTTAGGTGGTTCCACAAATTTCTCAGATCCACAGAAGAACAGCAAAGAAGCCTAAAGGAGAGAACCATAACACCCCAGTCTCGACCGGGGTGTCTAGCGGCCAGAAGGTAACAGTGCGTGTGTTCACTGGAAGGCGACCACTTCCTTTGCACGGGAGCACACCAGAGTCACTGAACCGTGCAGTACGGCCCGGGCATTCCCCAGCAAGCACTGAACTAATTTACTCTCCATGGTGACTGAACGAGCATGAATGATTCAGATCATGCTTTCAAAAATGTGCTACAGCTAGCATTTATTATATATGTCACTCTCCTCTCAACCAAAATTCCTCACTGCCCACGTGTGCTGTAAGAACTCAGCTTGAAAGGTAATTTGGATATTTGCTGTCCATAAAAAAAAGATATATCCATTTGCACAGCTCTGTGTCCACTAAAGGGAGGCTTATTTCCAACTTGCATTTCCAGCTCATGTTGAAAAATGCTGACGTGATCTTTCCACGTGCCACAAACTTTCAAACTGCTGCAGTAGTGGAATATAAAGAACCCGAGTCAATGTCCTCAAAAAGCTAAGCACGCGGCAGGCTGCACAATACAGCGTGAAGAACGTGGGCCCTGGCATTGGAGCTGGGTTGGGATTCTGCATGGGACTTGATCTTGCTTGGCCCGTTTCCTCGTTTGTGAAATGGGGAGAACAATATAACATTTGCGTATTACTGGGTGGCCTGCAGGCCCTGCACACCGTGCCTGCTTCGCCCGCGGGTGTTCGGGAAACGCTGGCTACTGTTATCACAGGAATGCCGTTGTCACTTTTCTGTGGATGTCTGATGCCACCATCTCTAGCTCAGTGAACTTGGACAGCTTATTCTACTTCAGTGAGCCCCTGTTGGCTCCTCAAAAAATGGGGCGACACCACCCACTCCGCAAGACTGCTGGGAGGATGAAACAAAATATGGAAAGCGCTGAACCTAGTGACTCGCCCAGAGATACGGCGTCCTGACTGCTCCTTCCTGTTTAGAAGGGCATTTGGGACAGATGTCTGTAAGACTGGAAGAAAACTGGAAATATGGTTTGACTTCTACATACATCACTGAGATGATCATGAAAGAGACCTTCACCATTGTTCAGAATCTACAAGAAAGTACACATATGTATTATAATAGGCGATATTTTATTTATGTACCCATCACTAATACATGAAAAAACAGATTATAAAGGGAGAATAAACACGATTGTAATTCTCAGACAGAACTTTAGAATCCACAGAGTGCCCAGAGCTGTGTAAGAGGGAAGGCTAATTAGAACACAAGAGAGTTTCTCAAAACAATGCGATGTACAGTCGCTCCTGGTCTAAGACGGGAGTTGGAGCTTTGCCTACCATCACGGAGGATGGGGAACATCCATGGGAATAAAGCGGATTGTTAATTCATTATCAAGTGAAATTCTAAATTTACCCTAGCTAGAAAATGGACTACACTGAAATACGTGTATGAATACTTACTATTGAAAAATTGAGAAGAAATCACTGTATCTGTTCACGTGGCCATCTAGCATAGCAGAGCAAAACACTGTACATCTGACGCGTAGTCGGCTGCTGAGGGGTCCCAGCTCAATAGTACAACTAATTCTGGCCACAAAATTGGTTAGGGCTGCAGAGTTCTGACAAGAACAGCCAAATCTTCACTTCCTTCTCTCCTGCCTTCTCTTCTCTTCTTTCTTGCTCAGATATTCCAATTAGAGCAAACAAACAGGACTCTACTATGTGCAGGATGACAGTAGTTAGAGCCTTCCGATGTGGACCAGCCTCTAGACAAAAGGCCTCAGTTCTTGACTGAGAATCTACTCATTGGGGGTCCTGGCTGGCGTAGCTAGGTGGATTGAGTGCGGGCTGCAAACCAAAGTGTCGCAGGTTCGATTCCCAGTCAGGGCACATGCTTGGGTTGCAGGCCATGGACCCCAGCAACCACACATTGATGTTTCTTTCTCTCTCTCGCCCTCCCTTCCCTCTCTAAAAAATAAATAAATAAAATCTTAAAAAAAAAGAATCTACCCATTGGCAAGGGAGTAGATTCTTCTTTACTGCATGGGGTGAGCCACGTGCCCATATGCCCATTAATTGATGGGAAAGTGGAGAGAAACAATTAAAGAATTTAACTCAATTTCTTCACTGCTTTTTCCAACTATATCTAAGACAATTGGGCCAAAGGAGCAGAAATGTAATTAAGTTTAGTAAATACTGTTTGGACACCTACTACCTGCAGAGGGAGGAGTCACGCCCGGGTTTGAGCTAGAGGTCGGTGCGGAACCCATTCCTGCCAGGAGAAGCCCAGAAGCGGGGGGGGGGGGGGGGGGGGCGGGTGGCGACTGCGCACGAGGTTGCAGGAAACAATGTTTCAAGACGAGACGTGGCTTGTTGGCTAGATTTTGCTCTTTTACTCACAAAAATATTTTGGTTTCTAAAATTTCTGAAACCCTCTTAAGTCCAATGTTCTCTCATTACAAAATTCATGGTCTTGTTTCATGGGAGATGTGGGCATTCTGGGGATGCACTGCTTATTTCGGCAGAGGTATTTTTTATTTCTTTTGGCTGATTAATAGTCATTTCTACTCATTCTTCTAAGGATCTTTTAGGAGCAGATATCCATTGTATAAGGGAGATTAAGTGCCCATCAAGACTTCTTGTTTGAATGGCAAAGCCAGAATGCCAACCCTGCCATTTTATTTTTCAATTCTTTTTTTGTTTGTTTGTTTTTGCTAGTCATGTTTTCATGGTTGTAGACACAACCCTTGACCTTGGATATCTATTTGATATCCTTTATCGCAAAAGGATTCCAGAGGGGCAAAATAGTACCTTTATACCTAGTCATTTGAGGAGAATTAACAACCACCCCCACCACAACAAAAAAACACAACCCACCGCCAATGAACAAAGTTAGCGCAGTTTCCGGAGGCGTATAGCAGCTCAGAGCTGTTGCCTCCCTTGGTACCAAAAGGCTAATGAGGCCCAACAGGAGCCACAACCTGGTAGGGAAGGAGCCGTCTTCTCCTGCCCTCCCACCTCCTGTTGGTGCCTCCCATTAGCTGAGCCCAGCAGGAAGCCAGCTGACCAGGGACCCGCCCCCCATACCCAACCACCCCCCCCACTGCTGGGCCTGGAGCAGAGCGGAGACAGAGGACCTGGGGAGGAGCACAGAAGGGGCGTGGCCAACACTGCCCTTCTCAAACACAGCAAAGCCAAACGCATCGGTGGCCGCAAGGACGCTCAGCGCCACCTCCGGCTGTTCTCGCAGAAACGACTCACTGCGCACAGCCTGCGGATAATGAGCCAGTACGTCTCCCATGTAGGGCTGCCCGATTTAGCTACCCAAAATGCAGGACACCAGTGACATCTGGATTTCTGATTACCGGTATGTGATCTCAGTGTGATTGTGAACCGCTCAGTACTTGGGATGTGCTCGTACTGACATTATTTATTGTTTATCAGGATCAAATTTAAGTGGCACCAGGTATTTAATCTGACAGCCCTGTCTCTTTGCATGAAGTGATGACTTCTGTCCCACAGGACAAGGACAAACCACGAGTTCCCACTGAGTGTGTTATATTTAGTATTCATCCTGTGAGTTTCCTATTTTGGCTTCCCCGTCCAATTTAATTTCTTGGGCCCTCCCTTTTTAAAAATTATGCTCTCTATTTTTATTCGTTGAGATATATAAAGATTGTCTCCATTGAGAATGTACTGATTTTATCCCCATTGAGGTCACCCATAAATTGCCTCTTTTCTCATGAGAATATTTTGTTTTAAAAAAAGGCATTAGGCTTAGCATTCTGTCACAAGGCACTGAAGTTTTGTTTCTTCTGTGTGCGAATGGGAAATGCAGATGCTCTAAAAAGCCTTCATTTAGGAATCTTCAGAGTAGGTTTAAAGACAAGAAACACGTATGTTTATAAAAACAATACAAGAGCAAGCAAGACGGCAGCTCCACAGCTTGAAAGGGGATCCAGGGCCTTAATGAAGGAAAGGGAATCTTTGGGGTGGACCAGGGGTGCCCTGCCATGGCCCTGGAGGCCACACGCAGTCCAGGATGGCCGTGACTGTGGCCCAACACAAAATCATAAATATACTTAAAACTTTTTTCTTGCTCATCAGTTTTCACTAGTGTTTGCGTATTTAAAATGTGGCCAAGACAACTCTTCTTCTTCCAGTGTGGCTCAGAGATGCCAAAAGGTTGGACGCCTCTGGTGGAGCACGAGCATTCTGGGATCCCTGCTCTCATGGCGCCGGCGGTGTGGCTCACCTTGCCCTGGGTGGCAGAGGCTGAGGAGAGGGGCCACCGTGGCCCGACTGTCCATCACTTTTTGTTATTCGACTTCACCCTTAACATGCCACATGGCTCCTTTTGAGTGTCACCGATGGTCTTGCTGGTTCTTCAACAACAACCCACTGCATTCTTGGAAGGTGACTGGTCAGAATGCCCTCTATTGAAAAATACATTTGATATCTGTTCACCGCTTGACCCACAGGGCGCTGAGCTGCCCTCAGTCTTACCACGAGGTTACTCTTATCTTCCCTGAAAATGTTTACATTAATTGAAGCCTTAAGAACCTCACTCTCGGTGTCTCATCCTCCTAAAGTTCATCATCATAAACTAAACCAGCCCCGAGCAGAAGGCAGGTCAGCCCCACTGGGACCTCCCCCCTGTCTTGGTGCCCTTTGCGTCTATTTAGAAATGTACCAAATAATTCACGACACTCACACCGCCTTCCAGAATTCACAAAAACGTCTGACACACAGTTTCTTCCTTAGTCTCCCCAGTGGACACGCAGTGGATGGTTCTGCCAGTCTTACGGAGGAGAAAACCTGCCGGGTTGGTGGCAAGGGGTGTAAGCAGGGCCCACGGCCACACCAAGTCCAAGAGCAGTTCTTCCCTAGCAGGGGTGCTGAGGCCGTGCATGATGGCCTTGGTTTCAAGGGGCCTGGTCACAGATGACTTCGGTGGAGAAAGCAGCAGCCTATGATTACAGGATCTAATCGGAGGCTCCCTTCCTGACTGTCGTCAGTTCTCATACACAGAATGAGGGGATGCCTTAGCAGTTTGCAGCAACCACAGCGCCCCGCCGGGGAGTGGCCCAGCAGACGTGTACCACTTGGGCACGTCATTTTCGTACAATCCAGTGAAACAGTTTCAATGAGGGGCCTTTCATTTCATGTTGACTCATTCCGGAAGTGCACGTGGTGGCGTCCACAAAGTTACGGGGGGGACCCACAATCTGGTCCTTAATGATGTAACTCGTGTGCAGAGACGCCGAGGAGCTCAGGCTGTTAGTGCCGGAAGGGACTGTAGACAGTGCAGCCCGCAGACCTCAAGCTGACGTCTCAGTGGTCGGGCCACGTGAACATGAACCTGAGGCCTAAGCGTAGTGCACAATACCAGAGTCTCAGTGATACTCAGTGGTGAGCAATCTCACCTATAATTTAATAGCAAATCAAACACATACAGTGTTGCCAAGAATAAAAACCCACGTGAATTTTTAAGACTCAATACGGGTTCCGCAGATGGTTTAGGCTGCAGCTGGCTGCTCTGGGCGAATCCCAAATCCTCTGGGTTTTATGTCGTGCTGCCCTGAGGGGTAGGCGAATGGAGAGATTCAAGAAAAACGAAACCTACTCAATTAGCAGATGAACGAAACTTAAGACCCAGACAAGCCCTGCCTAATAGAGATGTTAGAATCAGCTATTTCTCCAGACGCCAGGCCTTCCCCTCTTCAGGAAGGTGACGTGCCTGGTGTCTGAAGGGGTTGAGCGCCCGTGGGTTTCTGGCTAGAGCATGGGAAAGGGGAGGTGCTGGTGCGCTGAGAATTTCATAACCAAGCACTGCAAACCGAGGGGCCTCAACAACGGTTCTGGAGACGGGAAGTCAGGCCAAGGAGTCCCGGGGCTCTGATCCTTCTGAAGGTGCTAGGACACGATCTTTTTCAGTCTTTTCTCCTAGCTTCTCGTAGACCTCGGCTTGACACAGCATTCACCTTACATGCGTGTGTGTCCAAATTTTCCCTTTGAATAGGGACCCTGGTCATGTTGTCTTAGGAGTCCACCCTGCTCCAGTGTGACCTCATCTTCACATAGCTAATTACATGGGCAGTGACAGTGTCCAAATAAGGTCACATTCTGAGGTCCGGGGGGTGAAGAGTTCATCATAGGAATCTGCTGGGTGACCAGAACTCAACCCAGGCATACCTGGGCCCAAACTCCATGACCTGGGTGGTTCTGAGAAATGGTAGCCAGTTTCAAAGACCAAGATGAACCCCCCAACTCAGACTTCCTTGAAATTCTCTGTGAAATTCACTGCAAACGTAAAGTTAAAGATTTTCAATGTGACGCCTTATCTGTGCTGTTGTAAAGAGTCTGTGGTTGTTGAGGCTTTGCCAGTCGCAGGTGGAAAGAGGCAGGAGGGAGAGCAAGGAGGGCACCGTGCGGGCTGCCCGTCAGAGAACAGCGGTCCATCCGCTGGCGCCGTGTCACCCCTCGGCGAGATCCCTGATTATTCATCAAGTGATAAGCCAGAGATAGAGGGTCCCCGTCACTCTTGAGTTAACTCATCTCATATTTGAGGGGTTTAGGTTTAGACTTATTCTCACTGTCGTGCATTCCTGCATTTTAGTTGAAGGGTCAGCTCAGTCACCCTCACTGGCCACTCAAGACCTGGTCTGGAGGGACCGCTCAATGACTGTGTTCTGGCTTCAGTGCGGCTGCCACTTCTGTCCATCCTCACGTATGACAATGACCCTCGGCGGCCCGCCCTGGCCTCCCCTCAACCGTCCTCCACTACTGGAGTAATGAGGGCTCTCTAACGAGGACAACTTTTGAATCTTTTGTGAAACTTGTCTCCTTTCGTTGAAAGGGAGGTTTATACTGAGTGGAGTGTGAACACGCGATTTCTGCTGCTGAGCACAATTAGCACATTCTCCCTCACAACAGACCTGCCACCAAGAAACGAGCGCTGTAGTTTCAAAGCAGTAACTTACACCAATTAGATGTCAACTCAGTTACGTTCCTATGGTTCTAGGAAATGAGACTTTGAAAAATCATCACTTAAAATAGATTTTATTGCCACACTGGAATATTTAAATGGATAAAGACTCGATAATGACTGTCTTTCAGAGCAAAAAATAATGATTCATGGACTCAGCAAAACTGTGATATCTGCAGATATGCCAGGGCAATCTGTCCATGTCAAGGTCAGCTGATTAGTAACCTCGATTTGGTCTGCAGCGCTCCATGTCACATAACACACTCACAGGTTCTGGGCATTAGGACACGGATATCTTTGGGAGTCCCTGCACTGCCTAGCACATATAAACGCACATTTGATCAATGGCTTCCTTTATGATGCGGCATGTTTTGTTTCATGCATTTGGAAACACTGTTCTGAGGAGGGTTCCACAGGCCACATCAGATTGCCAAAGAGCTCCACGGTGCCCAGTGGGCGACAGGCCCCAACGTAGGCGAGTGACGCTGAGGACCACACGTCTCAGCAAGTATCTGCCACAAAGGCGCTCTCACATACCCTCTGTACTCCCCGCTTCTAACACCTTCCTCAGTGAGAGGATCTATTGTGTTACCGTAATAGATGAGGAAACGGGGATCTGGGGAGCAGGTTGCCCAAGGCCGCTCGGCTGATGGGTCACAGAGCTAATTCGAGGCTGCTCTGCTGTGCCAGCTCGGAGCTGGGGCCCTTCTCAGGCCGCTCTGCATCGCAGTGTGCTCACCGCCTGCCTGCGATGCTCAGACTAAGACAAAAATTAGTACGAACCTCAGCCCACACATGCCCCCTCTTCCAAAGGCACCTGACCAGAGTAGAAAAACATTTTGGAAAAAACTCCAGTCACCCCTGTTGCTAGCTTGCTCGCACTATCAAAAGAGACCTTATTAACGTGCACTTGTGATGAGAATACACGTTTCTCTTGCTGCTGCAGCGGCCAGAATGAACCGGCGAGCCGGTGCAAAGACTCTCGGGGAGCTGACCACGCCCTCCACACACGTGGTGGGGTTGTCAGCCTGCTACCTTCCTTGGGGGGCGGCAAGAACTCTCACATGGAAACACACTGAAGAACTGGAACCTGGGTCTTTAAGTCCCCGGTGATTGGTCTCTTCACTGGAAGGATGCAGTCAGGAGTCTATTTCCTCTGGATCTGCAGAGTCGCAATGATCGAGACCTGTTTCTGTTGCTGGTTTGGAGCTGGTAGCATCTTCACTGGGGAACGTGGAACCCCAGTGGACACGCTCAGCTGCAGCTCTGCCTTCAGCCCTGATTTACGGCATTGATGAGCATTTATGATTGATTAGCATTGATTACCGCCGTGGTGTATCACTGTCACTGGTTCTCAGGCCAGCAGAACCGCTGTCCCAGGTTTTCAGAGGAAAGGTGCTATGGGATATTTCACAACAGGTGGAGTTCCTCCTTGGCAGCTCGAGCGCCTGGCAGGACCAACCCCCAGGATGCAGACATCTCACCTTGCCGTTCCATCCAGCCAGACCTGGGGTACCAGGTGCGCCAGGCCTGGAACAGTGCAGGCAGGAGAGAGAAGAGGAGAAGAAAGAAGGCTTTTCCCGTCATGGAGACCATGTCTGTACTAGGAGGGGGGCTGACCCCTAGGCCATGTGGCCCTCAGACTCAGGTCATCACCATGGTGATGGTCCTGAGGTCACAGAGCTGGGCGGGAGGTCGGCAGCCCTGCCTCGGGGAGCAGCGTTCCCTCTCACCGCGCACAGGGGTCTCCGTGCGGAACGCTCTGCTTTGCCCGTCCTGCGTGAAACCGCCCAGGATGAAAGCAGGCTTCCACTGTCCGTCCAGCTTGGTGCCCAAGTTTGCAAAGCAAAGCAAAACCGCAGAGGCCACAGATGCTACTCTAATAACACAGAGCACCAAGTGCTGGCCGAGGTCTCGGGTCCCCGTGCTGCACGGCTCTGGGGCCGCCACCCACACTGGGCTGCATGGGAATGCAGGACACCCCCACTCAGAACGGTGCATCGTCCCTGATTATTTCTGTGGAGGTGAAACCCTTCCCACGATTTGGTTCTGGGATTGGAACTGCGTCCCACAGCCTGTGCAGCCGTCTCACAGGTGGCCGCTGCGCTGGGAAGCACAGCCCGGCCCGAGCCCTGGCGGGCGGCTGAGCCCAGAAACTCAGGAATCCGGCGCAGCGTCACGAGGGCAACGCCGTGCCATTGTACCGGGCAGACATCAACAGCGGGGCGAAGTTACTGTGTGTCAGTGAGTATTCTCGCGTGCCAACACATCCTTCCAGTTATTTTTAACTCGTTTACTTGCTATTTGAATAGAATCAGAAAGTCTAGTGAGGATTATAATTCATTCATAATATTCTAAAAGAAAAGAAAAGACTGGTAAATTCTAAGGAAAAAATCCATTTCTCGGACCTCGATCCTTCCTACTGCAGCGGGTTGCCCCCTTACACTCTGTCCCACGGGATTCCACAGAACACCTCTAGTGGCGAGTGCCATAATGAGGTTTCTCCCCCTGATGAACACTGGGAGTCCCTTAATGTCCTCACCTGTTTACAGGAACGCTGGTGTTTCTAAGCGAACAGGCTGTTTCTAAGATATGAGGTGGCTGTCAGAACCTTCTAGCTTTAGAGATGCCCATTAAATGGCTCTTTGGGGAATCTCGGCTCATCACATGACATCACTCGGGGAGCAGCTTAATGATGGCGACAGGCAGTGCCCCTCATTTAAAATCCCACACGTGTCCCGTATCCTGTCCCCGAGGACGTGGTGATAACGGCATTCCTGACCTTTAACATTTCACGGAGAATTCCATGCATCAGCGTGGATAACTATGAAATGAGCTACCTCGCTATATCGGGCTCTCTCATTCTGGGAGATGTTTCAAATGATGCCAAGAGCCGTGAAACAAAAACACCAGGATAGAAAACCATCCGGTGTAAAAGCAAATGGAACCCAACACTCTTGAACTAACTGGTGCTTCTTGGGAGGCCTTCACGGCGTCCCGGGGCAGCTCTGCTACTAATCCGGGGCAGGCCTGCATTTCAAAAACGTGTAGCCCATTTCGTAAGCTGCTCTGGAAATCTCACAGACAACTGAGCCTCGGCCAGGCCTCCTCGCCACTGGTCTCCCCCTGCAGGCTTGCCTGCGCCCGGAGAGTGACGGCCCGTTACCTCTGGTTCCCCAGCCAGGTGATAAAGAAGGAGTTGCCCAGCTACTGAGAGCCGTGGTTTGAAGGTTTGGCACCATCTTTCAGAACCCACCACTGCCCGTAGCTTCCCTGATAAACCCGGGAAAAGGGGGGGGGCTGCTGGCCCCTGACTCCAGACAGGAAAGATGGACAGACTCAAGGGGGTCTGGCTCGTCATTTGCGCCATCTCGCTTCGAGGGCGAACCCGAGTGGTTGAAACAATGTCTGCTTCCCTCAAAAATGGAGCGAATGGTGTCCAAACCCCACCCCTGCTGGGAAGCGGGTGGGACAGGTGAGCAGCTCTTCCCCCTTTGTGCCCCGCAACGTGTTGGACCTGGAGGTGGCCAGAAAATGATGGCTATCGACAACAGAAGGAACATAAAACGTCTTTGCCTTTTTGTGTGCCTAAAATATTCACCGCACACACAGCAGGGAAGACACTGCTCTGGCCCAGACCAGAGGAGGAAACAGGCGTCAGATGGTCCCGGTTAGGAAGACGTCAGCCACCAATGCAAAACGTGTCATCAGAGAATTCGCACTTGGACTTAAGACAAACTTACGATAACAGTGGCAATCACGAAACGCCAGGTCTTATGTGAGAAAACAGTCGCCCGCAGCATGAGGACCTGCAGCTCCCCGGGTGACATGGCCGTGAGGGCAGCCAGCAGCCCTCGCCCAGGGGCACGTGCCCTCCCTCTGCACGCAGGCGCGCAGTCAGGCGCTGCTCGCAGCCGCGGCCCATTTTTTAGAACAACTTGCACTTGCAGGAGGTGGTTAGACCTGCCCCTTAGAGAGGCTGTTACATGGCGACTTCACGGCCTCCCAGGACCCCTTCCCTCCCTGCGTCCCACCTTCACGTGAGGCCTCCGCACAGAAGCACCAGTCCCTGGGCCTTTGTGACCGAAAAGCCACAGCTCTTCGCTCAGCAGGCCTGAGGGAAAATGGGTTGATTTGAAGGTATTTTTTTTGTCTTTGTTTCTGTTTTCCTTTCTTCTTCTTTTCTTTTTTTTCTTAGTTTTTGTTTTTGTTTTTTTGTTTGTTTTTAGTATTCACTCAAGGACAAGCTTATCCTGCGCGTTTTGGGACGTGGACATCAGTGGTCCAGCGTGTGCCACAGAAGAAAGGGAAGAGCTTTCCTTGGAGCCCCAGGTCCCAGACAGAGTCCTTGGTGGCCATGGATTCCAAGAAAAGAAAACGCTAAGCAGAATTTAAAAGGCGCGTGGACGGGAACCGTCAATGCCCACCACGACACCAAACCTCTCCGTTAGTCTTCAGGGACCCGTGGGAGAGCAGGAGGCCCTCTTCCAAGACGACTTCTCTCTCACACCAGTGGGTGGCGTCACGGCCCGCAGAGCCTCGCCAACATGCATCAGCCTATGGAGACTCGATTTTCTTCTCCTCAGAGGGGACCTCGTGGGGGGATGGCATCTCCTCCTTGCTAAGCTCGCTGAGAGCCAGGGGTCTGTCCCTGATTCCCCAGGGGGCCTGTGCACATTCACCCCAATGGCAAATGTCACTACGAGGGGGGTTCAGATTGACGAGGAGACCAGACACGGACCTGATTGACAAGCAGCACCGCCCACACAGCAGCGGGCCAGCGAGAGCCCTGTGCGCGAGTCACGCAGAGTCCCAGCAAACAGCAGGGGCCAGGCCCACGAGCAGTGACCTCACACTGGGTGAAGAGACCCAAATTTCGCGTGTGCACAGGGAAGCAAACCAAAACTAGAATAGAAACAGAATTTTATAAGAAACACTTAGAATTTTTTTCTGAAAGATGCCAAAACTGCCCCTAACACACACTGAAGTAAATTTTAAAAAATCACTGTGGACTCACTATATTATAGTAAAGTCTAATATAAAAATAGACCCTATCTGGGCTATACTTCAATAAAAGGCAATTGAACTGAGGGCAGAATTTATTAATTTCAGTGAAGCTAGTATTTTTATCACTAATACCTATCTGGTTGTTGCCTTCTCATAAATCCTTCTTTTAGGAACTAAAATGTATATTTTAATTGTCAAGTTTTGAAGACATTAGAGTCATCCTCATTTACATATTAGGATAAAAGCAAGAAATTTATGTTTGAAAAAGTCATAGCCCAAAACCTCCATAAAATCCCCAGCTTTTAAAAAATGTCAGAGTTGCCTTATATTATGAACATATGTGTTAGTAATAAAGACTAGATTTATTTGGGAAGATTTCTATTAATTTGTGTAATTCTATTCATAGTTTGTTGCTTCACAGTTCCTAAGGTGCTTGCCCACTTTTTCAACACCCTTGGGAGAGGAGAGGAGAGAACAGATACTACTACACCCATTTTAAAGATAAAGAAATAGAAATTCCATAGCAGCCCCCGAGAAAGCACAGCTGATAAGGAATGATGTTAAAAATATATTTATATTTGATACAATTAAAAAAGGGGGAGAGCTAAGGTTAATGTACCTTATTCCATACACTTCTTTATTAGAGTAACATATGACTTCTCACTGAGAAAGAAATATGCATTCAATGCATTCACTTAATCACAAAAATAATCCAAATGAACATAATCTTGGATAAGCAACTTTACCACTTCTTCAAAGAAAAGGTGTCTTTGACTAAAAAGATAGGAAGAAAATCAGACCAGAACTAGATCACAAACACCCCTTCCAGTCCCAACATTCCATGCGTCTATGAAGCCTATAATCCTCACTGGATAAAGTAACGGTCTTGCCCTTCCTCCCCAACAAGGCCCTGGCACTCAGGGCTACACGCCCGCCCCCTTTCTCCAGCATGGAAGGGACGAGACTGCAGGGAAAAAGGCCCGCGTGCAGAGAGAGGTTCTCCAGAAAGAGAGCAGCGAGGGAGACAGGCCACTCAGCTCTGCAGTAAGAGGGGCCGAGCCCGCCTGGGTGAGGGAATCAACCAAGCAGAGACCTCCTTCCCCTTCAATTCCACTCGGGGACCGCAAATGCGGAGACACCGGTCTGTCCGTCCGATCCCGGCCGAGCCCTGTGCTTTCTCACTCCCAAGAATGGCCGAGCGTATTTTCCTTCCTCTCTGTCAGGTCACAAGGGACAAGGAAACTCCTCCTCCGTGGCATCGCCCTATCGCTCACTGGAGGTACCATGGTGAGCAGGCAGCACCGCTCACTGGCTTCTGCATCTGCACCCACGACTCGAGCTGTTGGGAATAACAGGCGTCGTGTGATGTTCTGGGGTCTAAACCGTCAGAGACGATGGAGCTGAAGGGTCCTCAGGCTTGTAGAGGGTGCGGGGGAGAGAGTGAGAGGCCCTCTTCCCGTAGCCTCCATTACCCCAGGTCCGTCTCCGCCCAGGAGCAGGTAGCTCTCAGGGGCTCCTGTAATAGACGTCCTGCAGCGAGCATCAACTTTCTGACTCCTTGGTTAATCCGTAACGGGAATGGTCGTCCCTTTGTCTCTTTGCACACGGTCTTTAAATTTTGCTGCATACTTCATCTTTTTACAGTAAGTATATTATACCTTCTGTAGTTGTGTGCTTGGACCCCCAGGTCACAGTGGGCGGGGCCCCTGCATCAGAGTGATTACCGGCACGACTCTGTCCCTGGTGGCCACTCCCAGAACTGCAGGGAAGGACCCCAAATTTCCGGCTTCCGGCCTGGTCCCTTTCCCGCACAACTTGTACCAACGTGTCTCAATGGTGCATCACAGGGGGCTCTCGTGTTCCTCTCTCTACCTTTTTCTTACGACCAGTTTCCTTTTGCTCTCATTCCTGTTTCTCTTTCCGGCATCCTAGGGTCCTGTGTTGTTACCTATCCTACTCAGCCTGCCTTCTCTTTTTGTCTTCGCTTCCACCCACCATGAATTTCACCGTACTGTAGCACAGAGGGGTAATTAGCAACCACGAGGAACACGGGTCCCAGCAGGAGACTGCAGTGACTGCTCACCCGGGTCACTCATCACCTCCGGAGAGGCGATTTGCCCCCCCTACAGGAAGACGTGGGTGCTGCAAGGCATCTTGTCCAGATAAAAGGGAGCGACCGCCCCAAACGCGCATGTGCGCTCTTTTCACAGGAGCGCAGAAAGCGCAGCGGGTAAGAGAATACAATCCTTCTGGAAAACAAACAGAAATCTAAGAACAAAAACCATGCCTACGCGTGTTGAATACATGGAGAGATTATAATAAAAATAACATACGTAGGGGGATTTTAAAATCAGAAGATGTTAACCAAGAAGAAAACATAACTCGGTGAAAACCAGTCTCATTCTTTCAGGAACTAAATCCCAGACTGGAGGAGGAAACGGAAGGGCACTCCATAAATTCCCGAGCCCCGGGTCCCTGGTCTCAGGACTGCCAGGTAAACAGTGCCGTGACGGATTGCGCGCAGAACGCACATGTCCGAGGCCATCTGTGTGCGCGGGGACAGTTGTCAGCTGGGCATGGACGAGCAGGCACACATTTTTCTTCAAAAATTTGCCTTTCAGCCCTGGCTGGTGTAGCTCAGTGCACTGAATGTGGGCTGCTAACCAAAGCATCACAGGTTCGATTCCCAGTCAGGGCACATGCCTAGGTTGCAGGCCACGGCCCCCAGCAACCACACATTGATGTTTCTCTCTCTCTCTCTCTCTTTCTCTCTCCCTTCCCTCTCTAAAAATAAATAAATAAAATCTTTAAAAAGTTGCCTTTCAAAAAATAAAAGCAACCTCCTGAAATAATTTAAGGGAAACAGTGACCAGTACAAAGAAAACCAACAAATACGGGAAACCATAATCTCTGTTCCCAAAGAGTGAGATCAGAGCTGTTGCTTCGGTCCTGCGCGCCCTTTTTCCACTTCCCGAATCCCCTTTCCCCACCCGCTGTGGTCACCAAGCCCGGGCTCACGTGATGCCTCTTCATCCCAGGGCAGCTGGACAAGTCTGTCCTATTAATTTTACTGTTTCATGCTTACTCCTCTTAGAACACAGCTCATTCCTAGAACTCTGAATTAGTAAGAAAATGCCCCAGCCTCCAACTCAACACATCAGAACATTCAGCATTTGGGTAAGAAGTTTATCTCCTGACTCAAGATCAACCACGGGCCCCCAGGATCTGTTTTCTTTCTTGACGCCGCAGGAAACCAAGAGGTTTCCACACACAAGAGCTGGACATCTCGTCACAGCGTCTGTGCTCATGCTCTGAGGCGATGTTGAATGGTGTAAATAGGATGAAAAATACCGACAGTATTTAAATATGAAGGCGGATTTTTTTTTCTTTATCGGGCACAGTAATGCACAAACAGACCCTGCAGAGCAACGTGCTTTCTCATTCCTTGTTTTCTCTCTCGTACTAGTAAGTGTGATACAAATGTGTGACGTGCATAAAATCAGAGTGGTTACTAAACCATTTCTATTACAAGTGTATTCACAGGGCCTATGAAACCCCAGCCATCGTTCTCCTGAGCCTTCTGAACGGAATGGCTGTGATTCCGATACAAAGATGTTGAGGGGGTCTCCTGATCATTGGATCCCCAAACAGCGGTAAGGGCGTGGTCTGGGGGGAAGGAGGAGGGATACAAGGGGGTGTGCCGAATTTGTTTTTGTTTTTACTTAAAGAATGAGTTCCCAGCCTTTCTTAAAATTTAGAATTTCAATACATACAGGTTCCTCACTTCTCTAATTCTCAAAATTGAATGCAATCCAAGTGGTGAACCTGTACGTACTGAGGATCTAGAGTTTATTAGATGCTCAGAAGTCATTCTTTAAGGAAGAACGAAAACAAATTCCGCACACTGCCTCTTCTTAAACACACTATTTTCTGCTCCTTTCTGAATGTATCCAAGTTTTTGAAGTAGTGCCATTTCTAAAGCAATGGTTTCTTAACTTTCTTTCTGGAAATCACTGTTTCGTCAAAAAGTATGTCCTCCAGCCCCAAGCAGTGGGGCTCAGTTGGTTGGGTGTCATCCCACAGAGGGACAGGTTGCTTGATGTCCAAGGCACGTGCCTAGGCTGCAGGTTCGGTCCCTGGTCAGGGTGCATAGGAGAGGCAACCGATGGATGTTTCTCCCTCACATCGATGCTTCCCTTCCTTTCTTTCTCCCTCTCTTCCCTTTGCTCTACAAATAAATGTTCTATTTTAAAGCACATACAACCCATTGATGTTTCACTTATAATTTTGGAAGGGAACAGTTACAAAAAGACCAGAGCCACCTGCAGCACGGCTTTCCCTGAGCCTGGTCACTTGAAAACAGGTTGTCACTTCCCTCCATTGCTTTCTGCTTTTCTCTGATAACAGCAATTCTTCTCCTTGCTGCTGCTCCCCAATTCGAGCATAACTTACCTCTCTGCCCCCAAGCATTTCAAAATTATCTTCTAAGACTCTAAGGGCAGGCTTTTATGTACCCACAGCGCAATGATCGATTTTAGAGAATTAAAATTTAACTGGGAATGTCCTTGAATTTAATAACTTACGAATGGTATTGCTATAAAACTTCAGTCAATGGTAAAATCACCTTTCCTTCCTTATCAGGTCTTTTCTGACTCCTCACTTCCCAGGTATTAAACAGGAAAGGCTTCCAGAGGGAAGAGATTGGCCCCTCCTCATTGCCAGGGGCCCAGGGGCCCCAGGAGAACCTCAAACCTACCACACCCAGAGACAGTGTTCGCTGGTTTCAAACGTTACTCATCCAGAATGTATTCTGCGCGTCTAGAACAATACAGGGTGGGGCACAAGGAGGTTTACAGTTGTTGGAAAACAACACAATAATTAGTAAACAAGGATACAAGAAAAAACTCTGTTTCACTTACAACTGTAAACCCACTTTTGCCACACCCTGTATACAAAGTGATCCTCAGCTATGGGTACTGTCACTGAGGCCGATGTGACCCGAGTAATTGGGAGCATATTGTCTAAAACATTATACTACACTTCCCCCGCCCCCTACACACACACATAAACCTGAAACACCACCTCTAACTCTGCTTATTTTGAAAAGGCTGGACATGGCTGCCATTGATTTGGATTTTAAACATCCAGTGCTAACACCCAGGACACGTCTGACTGATCGTGGGATCCCCAAATCATGTCATCCTTTTATCTCCCCCACCCCCGTGTCCAATGAAAAAAAAAATCTTCAAAAGGGAAGCAAGAGCTCTCCAAATTGACTTCTATGAAAATAAATTTTTTAATAACTGCTTGGTTTTATCACGACTTCCCCCAATTCTAATTAATTCTAACTCTAAACGACATAATTATAATACTTCTGCTGAAATACAAATTATCTGGTGCCCCGGGGTGAGCAAGTAGCATGCAGCTCCTGTTCCATTCAGCTATTTCCGAGACCACGGAACCCTCGCCAGGGCCCCGGGGCTCCCCTCCCCCCAACACAGGCTGTTCCCGTTTCTTCCTCTTTAGCAAGAAGACGGGACCAGAGCTGACAGCTGGCATCCAGGCGGGCTGGGGCCTCTCTCCACGGGGCTGGGAGGAGCGGTGCCATGCCAAGTTATTTTTGGCCAGGCACCGCAGCACACAGAACCTTCAGGAGCCTTCATTTAGTCAGTGGCCTAAGTGGCGGCTGATGTACCTGCAGAATGTGAATTAACGTTGCCGTGGAAACAGCACAGCTCTCCCTGGCCCTGTCAGAATCCATCTCTCTGGGCCACTAGGCAGGGGTCAGAAAGGAAGGAAAGGCCGGCTCCCGGGGCGGGGGAAAATGAGCGAAGGGAGCGGCTCTGCCGTGCCCAGCGGGGGTGGAGAAACCCCGTTGCCTTTTTCTGGATTCACACACATCGTTGCCTTTATTTATTATGTTTTAATACCAATAAAATAATTGGGCTAGGCCTCACAGATACAAGCCGGTACCCACATGTGGATGCTAAGGAAACAGAAACAAAAGAATTCCACTGGAGGGACCAAGTCGGGGTCTAGGAATTGCTGTTACCCCTAAGTGCTCCACCTTCAGGGGTCCCGTCAGTCCCCACAGACGCACAGGGATGGGGCCTGGGGCCAAGATCACCGACCTGCCAATGGCCAAAGGCCCGATCTGCCCTGAGCACTCGGGGGGAAAGCACGACATGGCCACTCGCTTTCTGCTTGTGCGGAGGGGACTGTCGAGACCGAGAGTGATCGGCGGGTGGGCAACCTCTTCTTCTGTTGTCCTTGCTGTTTTTTATCTTCTTTTGTAGGGGCTAGAATTGTGTCCAGTTTCACATGTGATTTTTTTTTGTCTGGATGGGAAATAATTCTACATAGTTATCCACGCTGGTGGCCCTTTTTACTCTCAGTGCGATTTCTCCGTATTCCCAAATGTTGGAGAGAGAAAGGGCTTACGTCAAGTCTGTGTTTTCCAGTGTTCTCGTTTAGAAGCCGACAACAAGAAACCCCTGAAAACCCAGAGAGGCTGGGAGACGTCACGGTCACAGAATTAACTAGACGGCCAGGGCTGGACCCCAGGCCTCCGGTCTGCGGGGGCGCCTGTGCTGCCACAGCGGGGTCGCTCAGGAGCCACCGCTCGCTGTCCACGTGTCCTTGGACAAGCCGGGCGCCTCCCCTGTGCCCCCGTTCCTCATCTGTTGGACAGGGACAAGAGTAGCACCTCTCTCTGGGTTCCTCCGAGGATCAGATACGATAATGCATGGGAGGTACCTCCCACAGTGTCCAGCAGACAGCAAATATTTGAACCCTGAGAACTCTCCATACTATCACTAACGTTCTCACCAACGTTTCCATTTTACATATGCAGACACTACACGTTAAAGCCTCAAGAGGCAAGATTCCACCCCCTCTTTTTTTTTTTGCCTTTTGACCCTTTACCCGCTTCTCCCCCAATGCCCCCCGACACCCTGCCTCTGGCAACCACCAATCTGTTCTCCGTGTCTATGAGCTTGTTTGTTGTTGTTGTTGGTTGGCTTGTTTTTGCTTTTAATTCCACTGATAAGAAAGGTTATGTGGTATTTCTCTTTCTCTGACTTTTGTCACTTAGCATGTTGCTCTTGAGGTCTGCCAACGGTGTCCTAAATGACAAGATTTCATTCACTTCTCTGGCGGAATGTGACACTCGAGTGTGCTGCCGGAGACGTGGGTGTGAGCAGGGCCACAGACGCAGCAGGATGCCAGCGTCCGTCCGTCCACCGAGGGCCGCCTGGGCTGCTTCCCCGCCTCGGCTCTCGCCAACGGTGCTGCAGTGAGAGCGGGACTGCCGGCTCCCACGGCCATGCTGCTCTAGTTTTTCTGAGACACCTACACACTGTTTTCCATAGCGGCTGCGTCCGCTTCCCTTCCCTCCGAAGAGGGGTTTCCCCCCACATCCGTGCCAACACTCGTGTCCCGTGTTTTTGACAAGAGCCAGGCTAGCGGTGTGAGGGGGTGCCTCACTGTGTTTGACTCGCGTTTCCCTGAGGCCGAGCGATGCTGGGCGTCTTTCACGTGCTCGTGGCCATCTGCGCGTCTCTCGGGAGACGTCTCGTCTGCTGAGGTCTGCTGCCCACATTGCAATTGCATGGTTTCTTTGCTGTTCAGTTATGCAAGTTATTTATACGTTTTGAGTATTAACCCCTTATATATATCTATGGGGTATACATATATATGGTGTGTGTGTGTGCGTGTGTGTATGGGATATTTGTGTATGTGTATGTAAGGTTAATACATACATATAGCAAGTAATGTCCCCTGCTCGCCAGGTTGCCTTCTCATTTCGCTGATGGTTTCCTTTGATGTACAGAAGCTTCTTCGTTTGACACAGTCCCGCTTACTTTTTTTTTGTTGTTGCTGTTGCTTTTGCTTTTGGTGTGAGATTCAAAGAATCATCGCCAAGACCCATGTCAGGGGGTCTACTGCCTGTGTCTTCGTCCGGCAGTCTCACGGTCCCATGCCTTCAGTCCGTCTCCCGTCACTTAGCGTTAGCGTGTGTGTGCTACACGGGGGGCGTCCGGCTCCGCTGTCCTGCCTGCGGCTGTCTGGTGGTCCCGACACCATTTACTGAAGAGACTGTCTTTCTCCAATTGCATATTCTTGGCCCCTCTCATAAATGAACTGACCATGTACATGCAGGTTTAGTTCTGGACTCTGTTCTGTCTCATTGACCTATGTGTCTGTGTTCATGCCAAACATAGCAGCTCCTGTTATTCCAGGGGTGGGGGGATTGGTTGTAAGACCTGAAACCTCAGATAGTACTGAACCCCATATATGTTATTTTCTCCCTATAGATACATGCACTTTACAGCTTCTCTGCGGCATATCCAAGTTGCCAGCATCACTGCTCTTGCACTCGGGCGGGAGGGGGTCCTTATTAAAATAAGGGTCCCCGCGGGCTGCGAACCAAAGTGGCACAGGTTCGATTCCCAGCCAGGGTACATGCCTGGGTTGCAGGCCATGGCCCCCAGCAACCACACATTGATGTTTCTCTCTCTCTCTCTCTTTCTCCCTCCCTTCCCTCTCTAAAAATAAATAAATAAAATCTAAAATAAAATAAAATAAAATAAAATAAGGGTCCCTTGGACACGAGTGCCGCGACACCGTGACAGTCCATCTGATAGCCAAGAGAGCTGCTGAGCGGCTCTCGAGCACGTACGGCGGGGACACACCAGACACGGGGATGATTCACGTTCCAGGTGGAACAGAGCTGAACGGCGGCACATGATTTCATCACACTACTCAGGATGGTGCACCGTTGAACACTTATGAATTATTTCTGGAATTTTCCACTGAATAGTTTCGGACTGTGACCGAGCATGGGTAACTGAAAACACGGAAAGCAAAACCATGGGCAAGAAGGAACGACCGTACCATACTGTTTCTAACTGCTTTAGAATGAAAATCGCCTTCGGTTTAGTTTTTTTAATTAGACAGTAACAGATCCAGGTACTTTTTTTCTTTTCCCTAGAACCTAAACCCAGCCTTTCAGGGCTGCTACATAACACCCATAGGGCCCCATTTCCTCCCCTGCCTCACAGGGAGGGTGACCCGAAGGTCGCTAAGCCGTCCCGTTCAGGTATCTCTATGGCGCCATTGAGCGTTCGGTGTTCAGTCTTCACAGGCGCTCCTTAGCCCGTCGCCCAGAACCTTACACATCACAGTTCAAGCACGTGGAGATAGGACTGCGCACCTAAGGACAGTAATTAAGTAGAAGCAAATGTCATGGGTCTTTGCTCCCCCCACATTGGGGATGTGACTTGGCGGTGTTTCTGGGGGCTGCCAGCCTGGGTGGGCCCAACCCTTAGCTCCCGTCACGGCAAAAGGAAGGTCTGTGCCGACAGGGCCCAGGCCCCCAGTTCCTCGTCACTGGGGACTCGCAGCTGCAGCCCGGCCCTGCTTTAGGCCTGGATCCGTGAGGCGCTGGTCTCACTGGAGTCTTCTGTTTGGCTCTGCACGTGACTCTGAGCCTCAGCTCGTGGTCCCAGCCCCAGGGGCCCCCTGGTCTGCTGGCCGCGCCCTGAGCTGACACACCTCTTGGTTCACAAAGCCATCGGTACTTAATGCAGAGGGAGGGCGCAGGGGTGCAGGGGCCCGAGGAGGGCTGAGGGACCTGGATAATGGCATTACTGAACACAGCAGCCGCAACGGCCGTGCCATCTCAGCAGGAATCTGGGTGCGCATTCCCGCACACCTGCAGCGTGGAAGCACGTCACCCTTGTGCTCTGACCATTTGCAAGAGACCCCGAAAGCCTGAGGCCTGTCCTGCTTTGCTGTTTGGATGAGGCACGGGCTCCAGCATCACTGACTGACGTGGCGGCCAGTTGGTTAAAGAATCTCACAGACCATCTTGCACACATTGTCCAGGAGGCTGAATTTTAGGAGGAAAGTCCATACATCAGCTTTTATGAACCTGGGTACTGTCCAAGTGGCCTTCTATTTTATTTCTCCTAGATGTGTGTTTATTGTCTTACATGTGGTTAGTTTTGTATGTCGACATGGCTGACTACACTACCTGGTGATTTAATCAAACGCTAATCTAGCTGTTGCTGTGAAGGTGTTTTGAAGGTGAGGTTAACATCGACAGTGCGTTGGCCTCATGCGACGAAGATGATCGTCGATGACACAGATGGGCTCCCCTGGTCAGCGGGAGGCTCTTCAGGGCAAACCCCGAGTTTCCTGGAGGAGACGAAATCCGGACGCAGGGCTGTCACAGGCACACCTGGCCTGCCTCGTGGGTCCCACGCGGCAGCAGAGCACAGCGGCCACACAGGCAGGAAGGCACCGAATCAGCGACATGAACATATCCAACGGGCAACGCACACGAGTAAGTGGGCTTTGTGTTTCCGTTACACACAGCGCAGCCTTTGACCTGGAATCAGGAAACTGAAACTCGGATGAAGGCTTTATCTGTATGAGTTTTGCTGACCTTGGGGAAGTAAGTAACTGACATAGAGAGGTAGGGCGAGATAGAATATGCACACAACATACATGTGCATGTACACATTCAGTATGCGTGTATATCCATCGATACCTACCTCTATACATACAGAAACATATATCCTATTAGTTTTATTTCTCTGGAAAACCCTGATGCGATGTATTTTTGACTAATGTTTGAATTAAAAAAAAAAAAAACAAAAACAAGAAATAACGAACACAGGCGCCATTGAAACTTAAATCACCCGGGCAACTTAAATCCAATCTTAATAAAGCACGCGACTTGCCTCCTTGCATCATTCTAGGCTCCAAAATTTGTGGCACTTGCCTCCTCATACGAGTGAATAATTACCTTATTTCAGGTCTACTGGCTATTGGAAGGCATGTAGCTCCTTGGAACCGGTGAGTTTGCTGAGTGACATTAGCCACCTGCCTGTCCCGCATTACGCATGCAGTAGATTAGCTTGCCGCACAGAGGTTCATTTCCATTAGAAGAAATTCTGTGAGCCAGAAACCTATGAACTTGGAGCTAAATTTCAGTGTGCACCGAAATTCAGGAGGCATGCGTGTCAGTGGCTCTGCCTGACTTTAAATGGCTTTCCTCTTCACGAAAAGTGATTCTTTATACCAATTATAGCAATCCAATCAAGAGGGGCAGGATTAAATGCAATGCCACTACATTTAAGCAAATGTGTTTCCCATTACAGTGCCTCAAAATCCAAGAGGGCTGTCAACAATTTAACTGCCTTAAACATGTTTATGTACTTGCAAGTTCTTGAGGGGAAAAAAATAAACTCACCCACATTAAACTGAAAATGTATGAAAAAAATGCAGGGGTGGTCAAAAGCAGGTTTACAATTGTGAGTATATAAATTTTTTCCTTGTATTAGTATTTATTCATTGCATTATTTTTCTATATGAACAACTGTAAACCTACTTTTGCCCACCCCTGTATACAGTGTGTATATGAGGCATCACACGTAATTAGATTTGGGTTAGCACACAATAACGGAGCAGAACTGGGGCTTTGTTTGGTTAGTTTCTCATAGACCTAATATAATAAGGTTTCAAGAGGCTGAGAAGCTCTCTCTCCCTCTCTCTCTCTCTGTGGTTTTACAGTAATCCTACAACCCCTACTGTATCTACAACAGGGATTTGTACCTGGGGCCAAGTTTGCCCTCCCGGGGACATTCGGTAAGCACCTGGAGGTTTGGTCACAGCTGAGCGTGGGAGGGTGGGTGCTACTGACATCTAGTGGGCAGAGGCCGGGATGCCGCTGGATATCTTACAATACCCAGGACAGCGGGGCTTCCCCCAGAGCGGAGAATTGCTGGCGCCCCATGTCACTCTGGCTAAGGCCGAGAAATCCAGCCTCAACCCTGAGGTTGAAAAACGCTCTAGAACAAAATGAGGCATACACTAGGTGCCGTCTACCGGTGCGTGCTATGATTAAACTGAAGAGGGAGGTAGACCTCTTGATGGGAGCAAGGGCGACACTGCGCAGTCAGTCGAGAGAGAAAGCCGGTATCAATTCGCCGTGCAAAATGGCCAGCCGGTGTCCCTAGGAGAGGAGCTACGCAGACAAAGCCCATCTCAGCCCAGTTACCACGTGCTCACCGCGAACCGCACAGAGGGAAAAGGGCGATGCAATTTGTTCCACTTGATTATCGTTCATTTCGCTCAACAGCGAAGTCAGATTGGATGTTCACGATCATCAAGCGCTAGTCCTACAGAATGGATTTAATAAGAATGCCATGTCATTCTAAATGCCTTCATTAATTTGATTTTTTCCCCTTTTAAAACAATAAATATTGATTAACTACATCTCGGTCCCATGATCCCTTTGGGCTTCGGTTCCTCGGTATTAAAGACGGAGAACGCTGCGCGGCGCGTCTTTTCGGACTGGAGCCTTGAACCCTGGCTGGCCCACAGCAGACGTTGTCCCTCGAAAGGAAACACAATCGGCCGGCTGTGTCTACGGTAGCTCATGAGCAAAACAAACCCTACTTCAGGAAGGTATTAAATCTCTCTCTGCGGGGGGAGTGGGGAGGGCTCGAATGCCAAAGGCTGGCAGTGTGACAACGCCCCCTTGATCCTTCCGCCAGTATCAGTCCTGCAGCGCCCCCTCGGCTCAGGGGCGGGGGTGGTCTGGGGCTCGGGGAGGAAGGCCGTGAGTCGACCGTACGATGATGCTCCATGGAGAGTGAACACCGAAGGGCCGGGAGGAGGTTGGTTTCATGATTAGCTCACACACCGCTGTGGACCAGGAAGAAGAGACGAAGACTCACATAAAGACTACATATATTTATTAATCCCGTTGACCTTGGAGAAGTAACTTGACTCCTGTTTCAGCGTTCTAATGAGTTCATGCTTGCGGACACCCGAATACTTTTGAACTTTTAAAGACTCATTATTTCTCAAGAACCTTAATGAATGAGAGAACTTCATCAGATGAAAAGAAAAACTTTTAATGGCAGTTTGGTCCCCAAGAAAAATTGGATCATGAACATCTGAGAGTTCCCATGAACAAATTTTTTTAAAAGTAAGCTTTATTTTTATGACATTGTCAAATATTATTTCACACAAAAATCTAAAATTTGAAAAAGGAACAAGAAGATATTCCAAAACTTTCATCGTTATTGTGGTTATGGGAGAATTCTACACATAAGCATTGTCTTTCTTCCTTTCCTTTTCTCTACCTTCATTTCTGAACTTGTACATCAGTTTCACTAGTGCAGATATACGAATGCACAGAAGTCATATAAAAAGTACTTGTAAAGTCTTTCTTCTTTTTGAGCTTTGATTGCTAAAGGAATTCAAAAATATTAGATATTTTACCAAAGTCCAAGTAATGGTAAAGATTGTACTACATAGAATCTTAAATATATATTTATATTTAAATATATATAATATATTAAATATAAATATATATTTATATTTATATATAATCTTAAATATATATTTAAGATCATATTATATATAAAACTATACACATACATAGATACATGCATTTTGCCTAGAGTTAAGGTTTTTCCAGCATTTTTTGTTGCCATTCTTTGTATGCAGTATGGCAGCTCAATACAGAACCTGGGCTAGTAAACTAATTCATTCAATTTTTTTTCTTGCTCAAGTTTTCTCATGAAGGGTGACTTAGTAGGCTAAGGACAAGTTTTTTCTAAAAATAGGTGAAAAGGGCATTTTTTAAAAAAAGATTTTATTTATTTATTTTAGAGAGATGGGGAAGGGAAGGAGAAAGAGAGGGAGAGAAACATCAGTGTATGGTTGCCTCTAGCACACCCCGTACTGGGGTTATAGCCTGCAACCCAGGCATGTGTCCTGCCTGGGAATCAAACTGCTGATGCTTTGGTTTGCAGGCCTGTGCTCAATCCACTGAACTACACCAACCAGAGCCAAAGGGGGCATTTTTTAAAGAAATGTGTTATTAAAAATTTCACAGATACCTATGAAATTCACATGGCTTGATGCATGAGAGACCTCAGGAGAATACATCATAACTTTATAAATAAATATGCTCAGACTATTTGTGTTTATAGATATTGTTCCCAAAGTGGGCCTCTGTGATGGATTGATTGCCCACAATAATATTCCCTGTAATATTCCACCCAACATAGCACCAAATATGCACACGTGGGAACAGAAAACTGAACCGAAGAGTGAGCCCTGCCTGCATTTCAAGGGGCGGGGTGCGGTCCCCTCCTTTCCGTCTAGCAGTGGGCAGGGGCCCAATTAAAACCAGATCAGATCAGACGCCGTTGGGGACCAGTGGAGGCCGTACAAGGGCTGTACAAAGCCTGTTGTCAGTGACCTAATGCTGGAGCCCCCCCAGTGACATGAAACAAACACTATTTAGGTAACAAGAACAATCACACGTTGCCAACAAACCCTTCCCTGAATGGATTGGTGGTTTGCTAAAATCTTAAAACAGTAACTTTTCAGAGTGCGTTTGGTTTTCAACACCAAGCCTTCTGCGCACCAGTGAAATGTCCAGCCTCTGCATCTTAAACTTGAAGAACCATTTTTATCACCATTTCCTCTTCTCTCCTGCTTTGTTTGTTTGTTTGTTTGTTTGTTTTACCTGGCTGGTCTACATGTCCAGCTCTTCCACCGGGAGGGACCTTCCAAGCTCACGGACCCTTCCTTCCCCAGCCCATTTTGTTCCCCCAGTCTTCTCCTTCCCTTCGGGGCACGGCACGCTCTGGGGGTGGCCTGGAGCCTCTGCCAGTAAAACAGAACAAGGACTTGACGGGCAGATTCAGTTCCTGGCTGTGTGACCTCGCAAAGTTCTCTTAATGCCTCGAGCCACCACGTTCCAGTTCCTGCCGAGAGGGGTCCTCCTGCAAACACCTGGGGGCTTTCTCAAGCCAGCAGACAGGACCGCGGGTGCTGGAGGTCAGAGCCACTGGAGCAGCCCTCAGCCACAAGTACGCAGCTGCCTCGTTCCCCGGGCAACATCGTGCTGGAGGACGCTCTCCCAGTCCCTCAGGGGTCCCAGGGGGGCCTGAGCTCCAGTCACAGTCGGCAGTAACCCACAGGGCGCCACCCCTCTCATTGGCTTCTTCCCTTCCCATCCCCCTCCCCCAGGTCCTTAGCGTGTGTTCCAACGCCGCTTCTGATATGAACTGCTTGCGCGCAGCTTCTTGTCTCAGGGGCTGTCCGCTTCTGGGGGATCCCAGCCTCAGAGAGACCCCATCGGCAGTTCAGATGGGGAACAGCCCCCACATGCAGAGCTGTGACTGTCCGAGGTCTACTCGACGCTCGCCTTGACCCCTGTGGGCCCCAGGCAGGGACCACTCTTTTTGAGGAGCATCCTGAGTGGAGGGGAAAGGGCGGGCACATTGTCCACACCTGGCTGGTAACTGACCGCCAGGGCCACTGCCCAGTCCCACCCACTCTGCCGTGGTTTGTTCGGGCTCCTGAGAGGAGGTGGGAGGGCTCTTTAGGGGACAATGGTCCTGTGCTCAGAATATTCCGCAGCTGGTCCATTGTCTTCCGTTTTCCAGCTGCTTGGAAGACCAGACAAGGTGTCTGCCAAGAGAAGGCTCGGGTTAGCATTGGTCTGGGGGTGGGGGCGGGTAGGATGGGTGTCTAGAAGACAATGAGAGCATTCTAAGCACCTGCTGCAGGGCCAGGAACCCTTCGGACCAGGTTTTGAGGCACTTTGAAGAGAAGCACACGGGGTGGCTCTGGATCTTGCATCGGCCTGTTGAACCTGGTGGAAGTCGCGGTGCCAGCCAAAGGGTTCAAGGGCCTTAGGCATCTCTGCGCTCTCTCTCTCTCTCTCTCTCCTCTCCCCTTTCCCTTCCTCTTCCTCTCTCCCTCTTTCTTTCCCTGTCTCTCTCCCCGCTCTCTCTTTCCTTCTCTCTCTCCCTCTCTCCCCATCTCTGACCTCCGGTGAGATGCCACGCGGACGAGCCCGGGTGAGCCTGCTGGGCGACAAGAGACAACGGGCCCAGTTCCTCCCGTCCACCCTCCGGACCAGCAGCTGATCCCAGACTCACCACTACGTGCAGCTGGGTGCAGCCCAAATCACCAACCTCTGAAATCACGAGCTAAATAAGCGGCTCTTGTTTGAAGCCACCGAGGGGGGAGGGGTTTGCGGCTGGAGTGATAACTGATCTACTCTGGAGCGAATCCAGTGCCCCCGTCTTGCCACGCCTGATTGGGCTGCTGTGACTCCGGGTGCACGGGAGACACAAAGCCGCTCCTGCTCGTGAAAGGGGAGCCTCCCTCCCCCGACACCTGCACTCAGCAGAGCTGTGGGAACGAGGGGGAGCCTCTAGTCCAGTCATCTCTGACGCTGCCACAGCGTGGGGTGACGCTTACTGCCAGCCATGCCCCGTCTCCGTGTGCCAGAACATCACAGCCCCATCTTAAAGCTCAGAGTTCTTCCACGGCAGAGACTGTACACAGTGTTCCCGCAAAGTCCTCCTGGTGGCTTGGCAAGGGATCGATTCAACTGCACTAAGGCCTCCACGAGACAAGCATGGCCGCAGCCGGCAGACGCTGGGCCGCAGCGAGCGGTGAAGCTCCAGGATTCCATCATCTGCCGGAATCCCCCCTTTCCTGCATGTGGCTCCAGGCCCGTGTCACAGGCACAAGGCCAGACTCACCACGTTAACTACTAATGCAGCTCCTCTAAGAACATGACGGAATCACTCTGTTACATTAATTCCTGGCCTCCGTTATTTTCTTACACACATTTAAACTGTTTAAAAATACATGTTTTTACAAATAGAATATGTCTCACCATTTGTCCTGGATTTTCTAGGATGGCCCTGCATTAAAATATCCCTTCCCTGTATATACTGCATGATGATCACCCTTGAACTACAAGAGAGAGTGGTTTCTGCTGCGACCGTCATGTGCTGACACCGCTGACACCACTGTCTACATTACTGATAAACTGTGTGTGCTCCTGTCTTCTCTTTCTGACGAAATGGTCAGCTCCTCAAGGTCACGGGGGCTTTGAGGACCCTAAGATTGTTGAAGAATATGGCAAACACAGTGGTGCCTCATTCTTTCGGCTTCATAATGAGCAAAACTCCCCCCATCTCTGCCCGCGTGTATGACTGGGTCCGTGCGTGAATGTGTGTAAAAATTACTGTCTTTGCATTGCCCTATATACATACAGGCACACAGTATTTTAAATATTCCAAACATGTCTAAAAATTGGTTCTATTTCCCTGGTTTCCTAATTAAAGATCTGAAGCAAAAACCTTAACCAATGGAAAGCATTTTTATAGGAAATGAATCCGTCTCCTTATCTGTTTTCCCATCTTTTCATCCACCTATCCCTCCACCCACCCACCTACCCATCAGTCTGTCAGTCCATCCATCATCCCTCCCATCCATCATCCCTCCCATCCATCATCCACCCATCCACCCACCCATCCACCCACCCATCCATCCACCCATCCACCCATCCATCCATCCACCCATCCATCCATCCATCCATCCATCCCTCTATCTGTCCACCCACCAACTCATCCACCCATCCACCCCCCCACTCATCCAAACATCTATCCATCTAACCAGCTATGCCTCCCTCCTCCACCTGGGTTTGTTATTTCTTTGAGTTATTTCAACTTTCCATCCCGTTCAATATTCTAGCTGCTTAGAAGGAAACTTCTTGGAGCAAGTTCCCTAACGTGAGTCCTTCTGATCGTTTTTTTATAAATCCTCTGTTAGAGATACCTAATGCATGAGAAGTAGGATCTAAGTTTAATGTAGTCTGATATTTTAAAATTTACCCAAGTGACTTCATGTCTGTGTTATTCTGGCAGAAGACCAGAAAAGACCAGAAATTTATACAATAGAGAGTAAACTCAATACTGGTGCTCGGTATTACAATAAAAATTTGAGCAGGCAACTGCATGAGTTTTTTTTTATCCATTGAAATTAGGATAGTCCCAAGTCATTCCATGTAAAATTTTTTAATAAAAATTGACTTTTAAAACGAGACTAGGAGATTTGACCGCAGGTGGCAAAATCAGTGCTGATTCCTTCTGACATTTTCTAACCTTCGAACGTTTCGGGGAGCAAAGTAGTCATATAAAGATTATATCCTTGGATATTAATTATTTGGAGTGCTTTCCACAGGGAAAAGAGTAAATGTCACTTGTGACAGTTCAGGAGAGAGTCAAGGTTTTACTTCCTCTCGTTTATAAGAAAAATGAAAAAACAGAAAGAGCAACTAGAGCACGCATTGTCTCGACCGCACGGAGCTGAAGGGGACCTCCTGCGTCAGGAGAAGAACCGGGTGATCAAAGGCACGGGCCCGGCTTCCAGACGTGACCTGGGGCTCCCGCCAGTGTCACCGGCTCTGCCATTTCACTCTGCAGGCCAATGGCGTCTGTCACCGTGGTCATCTGTGTGCCCATATTTTGTGAAATGCTGCCTTGACCCACACCCTCTCCGTCAAAAGGGCATATAGCCCTCTCATATTCCGGGATCGTTATTTAAGGGTGATAGGTATTTTTAAATTCATTCCGCATTGTTTATTTTCTCTGTTACGCGCTAGCTTTTGATTTGAATTAATGGATAGGACTGTATCAGATCATAGGTGGCCATAATGATCTCTCCCAGCATCACCTCTGGACCCGTCATGGCGTTTTAATGGAGTCTCTGAATTGAGGTTCAGCCATGTAACCGGGGATACGGCGAAGAGGGAGCTGCAGTGCGGGGAAGACAATGGGCTTTTGTGCCAGACCTGTGTGGGTGGGGTTTCGTCACCCAGCAGGCGGTCAGGGGTAAGTGTAACCTTTGACACCAAGTCACTGGGTTTTAACCCTGTTCTGCCACTTATCCCTAAACAGTCTGTGTATTTCCTAACATTCTCTGTGCCCAGTTGTCCCTATGTGTCAAATGGATACAAGGGTACTTCCTGTCCCAGAGGTTTTTGGGAGAATTAAATGAGATAACACACATTAGGAAACTTCAAACACTGCTACACGCAGAGTAATAACTTAAAACGATGTTTACGCATCTTTTGACAGCACGTGGGAACTTGGGCAAACAATTCCCCAGACTCGCGCCCTCTCCCATAAAGTCAGGCGGAAACAGGAACGGAAAACAAACTGGGGCGACACGCATGGAGCTCCCGGCGACGCCGGCCACACTGCGTCTCCGTGGGCGCGAGCCCCCTCGGGGCCTTCCTCCTGCATTCACTCATCAGGACGTGAGGGTTACGATGTTTCATGGGGTCAACGATCACATTCTTAGCATCGTACTGTGGAAATTCCATCAACTTCAGAGAGAGTATATATATTTTTAAAAACATAGTCATCTGAAATCTTATCAGACACTAACTGAGCACCTACTGTGGACCCGGCGCTGGCCTGGGAGCGGAGGGTACAGGGGCATGCAGCAAGAGCCAGTGTCTGTCTTTGGGGAGCTCGGAGCCCAGTGGGAACGACAGGCAGGTACATACATCAGACACGAGGGCCGGCGGCTGCGCCGGGAGGAGACGCTGGCAGACACACCCAGCCTGGGTGCCCCGGAGTTCTGCGCCGGCAGGCTTGGGCACGGTTTGAAAGAGATTGATAGGAAAGCGATATTGCGACACAATGGAGGCGGCCTGGAGCAGGAGAGCTATAACCGAAGTTGGACACTCGTCGTTTACTTCAGACACCTTCTAATGACACAATTTGGGGGGAAAAATCTAAGCCTCAGATTCCACATTATTGTTATCATTAGGGAGAAATTTAAAAAGGGGGGAGGGAGGAAGGGAGGAGAGGGAAAGAAACATCAATACATTGTTCCTCTTATTTACGCATTCATTGGTTGACTCTTATCTGATCCCCTGACTGGGGACTGGAGCCTCAACCTCGGTGTACCAGGGTCATGCGCTAACCAACTGAGCCACGTGGCCAGGGCCAGAGTCCACATTATCGATACCCAAAATGTATAATGTCCCTTCAGGGTGGCTTTTGAGGATCAGAGGAATTTTTTAAAGAATGTATAAATTGGGAAAAATAATAAGACGAGCCTTCGTAGAACAGGCAGTACGACCTGTTTGCTGTGTGGTGCACCATCATCTTGCCGTGGGGAAACAGCCAGCAGACCCAGGAGTTCCGCGTCGTCACAGCGTGTGGTGCCTGTGGTGACAAAGTCCCCTGGCGCAGACCCGACCCCAGGGCCCAGCTCCTGGGCACCAACATTTAACCCAGACACCAGAGAATTGTTGTCATTACCTTCTATGGTGTTTTTAAGTGCTGTTTTTTAAAAATTCTGATTATAAAAATAATTCAAGTTCACAATAGAAAACTTCAAAAGAAGCAGTAAGGGAATAAAGATGTTAAAATGTATGAAGTTAGCTGTTCTCACTAAATACAAGCACTGGCCTAGAGCTTTACAATATTAATTTAAAAACAATTTTTTTAATCCTCACCTGAGGACATTTTTTCATTGCTTTTAGAGAGAGAAGTGAGAGAGAGAGAGAGAGAGAGACAGAGACATTGATTGGTTGCTTTCTCATACGTGCCCCAGCCAGGGATCGAACCCTCAACCTAGGCACGTGCCCTGACCAGGAACCAAAGCTGCAACCTTCCAGTCCACAGGAGGACACTCCAACCCACTGAGCCATACCTGTCAGGGCACACAATATCAACTCTTGAACTCTCTGAGTCACCCAGAGAGACTGGCACCATTATTGTCCCCATTTTTCAGCTGAAGAAACTGAAGTCCAGAGGAATAAATTAATGTGCACAGGTTGGCAAATCATAATGGCGTATGTAAATCCCGTATGTGCATCCCACTCCCCAGGGGTCGTCGCGGTCAGCACGCTGACACATGTCCTGCCAGTGTCTGAGGCCTTTGGGGACGGCCCCACACGCTGGGGGCAGAGCAGCCCACGGAACAGTCCACAGAACGGCGTGGCTCCCAGTCGGGGGAGGCGGGTAACAAACAAAGAGGATTATGACATGTCACATGCTGTTAAGGTCATGGGTGTCAGAGGTGAGGAGGCATGGTTCTACTTATACCAGGGCAGTTAAGGAAGAACTTTCTAGAACTTTGTATTTTCCTCTAATGAAAGAGAAAGCCGACAGGGGGTTGTGAGCAGAAAGTATGATCTGACTTATATTTGTAAAAAAAATCCATGCATCCACCCACCCATCCATGCATCCATCCCTCATCCATCCACCCATCCATGCATCCACCCATCCATCCATCCATCCTCCATCCATCATCCATCCATCCATCATCCATCCATGGATCCATCCATCATCCATCCATCCATCATCCATCCATCCATCCATCCATCATCCATCCATGCATCCATCCATCCACCCATCCATCATCATCCATCCATCATCCATCCATCCATCCATCCACCCATCCATCCATCATCCATCCATCATCCATCCATCCATCATCCATCCATCCATCATCCATCCATCCATCCATCCATCATCCATCCATGCATCCATCCATCCACCCATCCATCCATCATCCATCATCATCCATCCATCCATCCTACTGAACAAGAGAGTGAAGGGAGGAAGGGGCAGTGGCGGGAGGGAGGTAGAGAGAATGTGTTCTTACATGTGAATTTGGGGGGACACAATGCAACCCTTAACAGGTAGAATTTTCTTTCACTAGTTTCTTCTTGGAACATTACATCTGCCACAAGTGAAAGGACAATTTTTGTTTTCTCCAAGTTATTCAAAACTACTGTCTCTTTCTGGAAATATTTGCAAGGACAAAAGGTATGATAGCCCCTACATGAGTCCGTCTGTCCTCAGTCCATGTGTCTCTTCCTCCCTGCCTCCAACCTCCCTTCCCTTTCTTTTAGCATAGATTGGCCAAACCACGTTGGGCAGACTCGGTATCTCGAATGCCCGATACTTCAGGCCCTCGTCTGAAAACAGGCTTGTCGTTGACGTGATTAGACACTATGGGGCCACACCGGAGTCGGGTGGCCCTACTCCCCGTAAAGATGCAGGCAGAGATGAGGCGATGCTTCCACAAGCCCAGGGACACTAGAGATGGCCACAGCGATGGCCAGCAACTGCCAGAAGCTGGGGAAAGGATGGAGCAGATTCTCCCTGAACAGCCTCAGGAGGGACCAACTTGCCCACACCTTGATCTTGGACTCCCAGCCCTCCAAGAGTGACATGATACATCTCTGTTAAGCCACCCAGCTTGTGGTACATTATTGCAGCAACCCAAGCAAACTGGCACCCTCCCGAGCCCCTTCTGCATTTTACGAAGCACTCTTCTTTCTTCCACGTGCTCTACAGCTGTCTGCAGTGCACCCAGGGGCATTTATCTTTGGACCCCAATGTGCTCAGTACATGCTAAGTAGTAGGTGAGTGGCTGAGCTTGTGGAAAGGGGACGGACGAAGGGACAACGTAGAAACTGGCTCACACTGAGGATGGATAAAGAAAAATCTGCTTGATGGGTAAGAATAATGCAGGATAACCCCTCACCCTCGGTCACTGACCCCAACAAGGTTATACACCCCAGCATTTTAACGCAAAGCACAACACAAGGAATGGGGGAGCCCAGGGCACCCACGCGGCAGGAGGAGCCCCGCCCCCAGGCCGATGCCATTGGATGGGACCGAGAGCTGTCGGCTGCACCAGGGTGGGCGGCTTCCTCACACACGACTTAGGATGAGGACCCCACACTACACAGTGCCCACGTTTAAACTGCCCCTTGGAAATGATTCCATCTTTAAGAAGAACTCCAATTTCTCTGTTTTGGTGCTAAATAGAATTTGGCCCCAATTAAAACAGAAGCAATCTCTAAGCATGAGATAGAATTTTGCTGTGTGACTCTGGGCTTCCTTTCCATGTGTGCCACGGATGGATTCGAGAGCAAGGTTAATTTTTCTGTCTTGTTTTTCCCTCCGAGTGTGCCCTCTGGACCACCTGCTGTGAAAAGCATCAAGGACGTTGTTTTCAAATCAGATCCAAAGGCCCCTTCAGACCGACTTGCTCCGTGAGAGGCAGCAGGGTGCACGGGGTCGGGGGTGGGGGGTGGGGGGGAGAAGCAAGACAGCGCTGTGCCTGTGAATTAGCATCCGGCTGGTTCCCAACGGTCAGGACGTATTTCTCCAGGTCCCCTCTTTCTCACACAGGCCCAGTCGTAGGGGACGGAGGTGGCATTAGGGTAACTGAGCCGTATACTGAAGAGAAAGACTTACACTTCATAGAATGAAAGAGAAATGCAGAAGCACTTTTCACGGGTTAGGATCTGGGATTGGAGAGACCCGCATGATCACAGCCCAGGAGGTGTTGGGGAGTCCCCCACCCCACTCGCTCCACCCACCCCACCACACATAACAGGAGTCCGGGGTTTTCACAGCAGCCAGCCATAGGGTTCCCAGGGAAAAGCTTAGGTGCTGCGAAGCGGCGGGGGGGGGGGGGGTGCTGGACTGCAGCTGCCCGCTTGGAGCCAACCAGAGCTTCCGAGGTGGCTCACCTGTTAGAAACACAGAACGTCAAATGAGATCTTATTTGATACCAGGATTTTATGGCTTAAACACAAGCGCGAGAGCCTGTGATCACTTGCGAAGCAACAAACAGCCACCGTGAGAGGGACTGTGGCTCAGTCACCTGTCGTCAGTGACGGAGCAGGAACCCGTGAATGCCTGCTTGCCACAGGACGCACGGGGACGCCGGGGTCGGCCAGCGGAAAAGAAAAATCAGTTCCCGGGTTTCTGACAAAGGAAAACATGGCCTCGGTCTCCACGTGGGGTTTCAAAGCACATTCTCTATAGGTGGGCATCATCCAGGGAACTCCTGGCGTGTCTCATTTCACCTAACGGTTTTATTAATGAAAATCATTTTTCACAAATAATTATTTACAAATATTTTTACGTTTCTAAATTGTCAGGTGCTATGGAAGAAATACGATATAAAAAAGAAAGATAACTATCCTCACGGGCCTAGTACCTAGTATTGTGGTCTAAACAACTTTTTGTAAACACTTTTATGTTGAGTTGCATTATGCATGTGGGGGTGCTTTATTTTCAGGCACGATCATCCTCGGTATCCTTATTAGAATTCAGGAATTCCGTAAAAATATTGACTGATTATCAGCTGTCAGGCTTACGGGCTTTTCCTGCTACCTGCGATACCAGTTCACCGCCCCTCCCACGCACAACCAAAAAGCAGAGAAGACAAAACACTCCGTAGTCATCATTTCATTCACTCAGCATTCATTAAGGTCCATTTAGATTCTTGAGAAGGTAAAGGACGGATCAAACAACTTCTCTAAGAAGCCACCACTGATCTTCCAGGTACAATCCACCTCCCTCGCCCCCCGTTCCAGAAGGCTCAGAGATTCCGCCTGCACATGAGCCGTCTTCTTCTCCCTGTCAGTCTCAGTGACCCCGGGCTCTTCCCTCCATCACCCTGCACGGCACCGGGAGCGTCTGGGGAACGAGGCGGTGCTTCCCTTTCTCCGTGTGTGTGTTCCACTCTCACGAACCAAGGCTCTAGTTCTTCCAAAGTGTACGAAGAAGCTTAGTAAAGGGGCCAACGAATAAAATTCTCTAGGATACAAAGTCTTAAACATTATAAATCAGGAAGCAAACATTCACAAAAAGAGACCGCTGCCTACCTACCACCCACTGTATCTCCTTTGCTTTATGTCAAATGGCCTGGTAGAGCCACCTGTCCTTTCTGGACATCTGTTCCCACTCGGATCGACTCCAGCCTAGTTGTAGCCCCGCGACTCCATCCACAAGTAATCCTGGGCCAACCACCTAACCATGGTTGGCATACATTGTATAAAAAGAAACTATAAATATGTTAAAAGATGAAGTGTTGAAAATGAAACTATGGGAGAGCTGGGGAGGGTTTTCTCTGTGTGAACATATTAATGAATGCCATTAGCCTGACAGGCCATCATTATTTTCATTTTGCTTATCTGTGTTGTCTCCAAAGTGCAGAAAAGTGTAGGAGTTTTCAACGAGCAAAAGGAGACTCACATCTCTGCACTGTAACCGGCCCAGGAGTTTCCGCAGAGAGCCTGTCCCCTGTGCCGACGTTTACCCTGTACCGTGTTTTAGCCACAGACTGCGTTTAAATTTTCTTTGAAATTGGACCTGTGCGGAGATGAATTTATAAACAGAATAAGGTCCACGCGAATCAGCACGGTTTGTCAGACAACAAAAAGCTGCAAATACACAAGGATAAACGGCAAAGCCTAAATTTCAAGTGTGTTCGGGGAAGCACCCCAGCAAGAGCTGTCTTCACAAACTGTTGTTCCACCTTTCCTTCTGGCTCGGTTTGCTGCATAAATTAAAAGTTACTGTCTCGCTCCTGAAACGACTAGAGGCCTTTCCCGAGCGGAAACTTGAACGTGTTCACTAGACAGCATTTTAGTGTGTGTGCTCACCATTGTTCAGCCGGGGTTTATAGAATTCACAGGAGTGGATTTTCCTTTCTGACAAGTCTCAAGTCTGAGGCACTCCGCATACATGAGCTTTGAAACCTACTGCAAGGTACAAGAATATAGGCAGCCAGAAACTTAAGCAATCAAGACGCAGTTCAGGAAAGGTCACTTTGGCCTAACGGGTGGGATCCTGTGGGTCTTCAGGTATTACATACACACATACACATCTGTGTGCACATCAATAGATGGATTATAAGCCCTTAAGACGAACTTTTGGCAAATTGCAGTGTTATTATATCTACTGAAATGAATCTTCATATGCTAAACAATAAGATTGTTCTTTTTTTTTTAAAAGATTTTTTTTATTTATTCATTTTAGAGAGGGAAGGGGGGGAGAGAGAGAGAGAGAGAGAGAGAGAGAGAGAGAGGGAGAGAAACATCAATGTGCGGTTGCTGGGGGTTATGGCCTGCAACCCAGGAATGTACCCTGATACCCTGGCTGGGATTCAAACCTGGGACACTAAACAATAAGATTGTTCTTAAGGAAGAGTCATTTTCCAGGTTTCTGATGTCCACAAAGATTTCAAAGAAATGCATCTAAATCCCACAGCACATACAACCTTGAAAGTAATCCAAAGTCGGCATTGGGGGTACATTTGCATGTATCTTTGCTCTCTTAGGACCTGGTCGGCATCACACTGGGCAGCAGTAGTGCCTGGTGGCGGCCGTCAGCCGGTGCCTCAGAACAGGAGGAAGCTGGCTGGAATAATGCGGGGGCCACGATGCTCAAGCAGCGCACCACCTGCACAGGTCAGTGGCTGGGAACAGAGAGAGAGCCAGGGAGAACGCGAAGAGGAGGGAGAAAGAGGCCCAGCAGCTCACAGGTCCCACGGGGGCAGCTGCCCCGCAGAGCGCGCATGGCCTTTGCCGCTTCTCTGGCTGCTCGTCGAGACCGTCCCTCTGGGGCGCCCTCAGGGCTAGCTAGTTCACTTTGGAAGGGGGGTTCCATTATTCCAAATCTAGAGAGTGTTTCACAAATAAGTATTTAATCTCTAAAGAGGAAAGGTAGAATGGTCTTTATAGGCACGGTTGGAAATGACCTACTCAATGTGAGTTTGAAGTCGTACGTAATAAAAGAAACATGTCAGGGTGAAGCATGTCACAGGAACCCATTTGTTGGCCCGGGGTCCCCTCCCACACAACGCAGAAGTCGGACGGATGGATTTCAGACTGTGGTCCCGGGATTCTCAGGGCTAGGGGGCAGGGCCTCTGGAGGAGTGGGATGGGGTGCACTGTGGCAAGGAAATCTCATTTCCATTCCGCCAGAGCAGTCCTGGTTTTCTACATTTTATGTATTTCATGTGCATCTAAGAAGACGAGAGGTCCCGTGTGATTTCAGGTTTGTAAGTTATTTTTATCCCTTCGGATGAGGTCATTCATTTAAAAACATGATTGACATAACAACAGTCTGTCCAAGACGGGATGAGACCCACGCAGAGAGGGTTGGTGAGAAGGTAGCTTTGTGGCGGTGGCGGGGGCCGGCCTGGGGGGCCTGGAGGACAGTGCAGGAAGGCTGACACGCTGATGGGGGTTACCGGAGAGCACTTCTTCTTTGGGCCCAAGTCAGCCCCACCCAAATCCCCCTGGAAGTCCAAGCAGAGGGACCAAAACGATGCCCTGAGCAGCCCACCCCCACCAGGGCCACCTGTGCCATCCTGTCTCTCCCTGGCCCCGCCCAGTCCTGGGAGGCAAGCAGGTGGCCTCACTCTGCTGGGGGGAAGGCCCAGCATCTGCGGGAACACAGCAGCTGCCTCTCCATCACCCCCTCCCTCCACACCACACCGCACCGCACCACACCACACCGCAGCCTCCCTTTTCCTCCTCAAGCACCTGCCGTGACAAAGGTCTTAGTCCCAGCTGACCTGACCACTGGCTGAGACAAACATGAAAGGTGGCTCAAATTCACATAGGCCCCGGAGCCACCGTGCACCAAACCCGTCCCCTGGGGGGACCTCAAAGCGAATTCCTCAGAAGCCGAGCGCAGCCACCTCCTTCTCGCAGGCCTGCGTTCAGCTGTCAGGCCACGTGAAAACCATTCTCCTCAAGGTTAAAATTTTAATGCGCTGCTTACACATGGAAGCGAAAGAGGTTTGCATGACTAACTGAGCACCGGGTCCTGAGAGACAGGACGCAAGGTATGTTGTAAAGGGGAAAAAAGGGCTGGAGGAGGAGGAAGGGCCTCCTGACCTGTCAACACAGCCATGCGGGGACCAGTGGGTCAGGAGGGAGCGTGGGTGCCTCCCCTGCTCCTGAGGGTGACCACTTGCACCTCAGGGGACCCCTGTCCCCAAAGCTGCCTGCCACCCCAGCCGTGGGCCCAGAAAAGAGAAGAAACAGAGCATCAGGACAATTCCTGGGGGGTCCAAAGCTTCACCCGCCCTTCAGATGTGCATCAAATTGTCTCAGCGAGCCCACGGGGCCCCGGCCACATTTTCAGGAACAATGGGCTGTCCTCGTCCTCGTCCTTGCTGGGAGTGGCTGGGGGCGGGGGAGCAGGAGCGGGGGCGGGGGCGTGCACGCAGTACCCAGGCACCCTCCGGCGTCGGGGAGGAATCCTCGCTGTGTCATCAGCAAGGGGCGCCTGGCAGAGGCAGCCTGGCATATGGCGTCTCCAATTTTTTAGTGACAAGTGGCGGCGTGTGCGCCGCGAGCCGCGCAGGAGCAGAGAACGCGCCGGTGCCTAATCGCTCCCCGCTGCCTGCACCCTCGGGCAGAATCATATTGCTTTATGCAGATGAGCTCATAACAGTTCCTTCAATTTGGCTTTTATATATATAAAAAAAACGCCGGCTCCTCTCACTGTGTCAACAGCCACCCGAGGGCCTACCACTTTACAACGCGAGTGTATTACTATTTAAAGACAAGCTTTTAGCTGAACATCAGAGCTGCCTTCAGAGTTTAATTACCGCCCTCCCCATGGGGCCCAATGAGCCAGCGACTCCTCCCAAGGGGGTTCTGCTTGGTGATGATCTTTAACTAAGTAAGTAAATGCCCAACCAGCTCAGCTTAAAGCGCCCGCATCCAATTTCCCGCACGGCTGCAAGACTGTAGGTGACTGGTAATGGGCCATGAGCCATTTAGGACCCTGGGTGATTAATTTCCAATTAGAAAAGAGCAGTAGAACATCTATAATAAACTAGTAGAATAGAATGTACATTCTATACGATACGTACTACCATGCTACCCACGATATATGAAAATACATATTACGTTTTTTATTTCCTCTTTGGAATTACCAGTGAAAGAGCTTAATAGCGGAAGCAAGCTCCTGGAACCGTTTCCAGTTTTATTAAAGCAGTCATTCAATTCCGACATCCAAAGAGAGCCCTCTTCTCTTGAAATCCTTTCTCTGTTTACTGCGCTGGATGAAGCCGAGTTGAAGGGCTGAGGTCACGACTTCACGTCCAGCACCGCAGTGATCACTCAGCTGGCCCTTCCCTCCAAAGCAGGCGGGACTCAGAAGGCAAATTAGCATGTCAAGAGGAGCTCACATTGGAATTGTACCTGAAAGTGGTCCAGAGAGTTAAAATCTAGTGCATTCCCCAAAAGCCATCAAAGTGTGGAAATAAGGTAAAATATAAAGAATGCCTTATATCTTCCTATGTTGAGAAAATACAAAAAAAAATTAGAAATGAATTAAGGGGCAGATTCAATCTTTAAACCAACCTTGGCAGAATATTCCTAAGGTGTGGCCTGAGCAGCAAAGAGGCCAAGATATTAAATTTTCATTCCAGAACATTCCAGAAGGTTCTTTGGTCATCTGCTTTGAGATTTAAAAAAAAAAAACACTCTGGAGGCTGTGACACTGTGAGGATGGAGAGAACCGCTGAGAAGAGTGAGTGGTGGCCGTTACTGTGACAGTCTCTCAGCACTTGTGTGGCCACACAAAATGAAATAAAGCTCCCGGAAGTGTTCGTCTGCGGTGCTGAGTCACGTAAATTACGTGTTTATGTAACATGGACGAGGCGTGGGAGAGCTGGCCCTTGGGCCTGGAAGACCCAGCGTCTCGTCCTGCCCCTTCGACAGATGAGGCGCTCAATTTGGGGACAAGTCATACCCTAGCCTCCCGTTCCCGCTTATTTGACCAAAGGGCTGTGTCTGTCATACTGCGGTTTTTGAAACAGTCGCTGAGCAAACGGAGAGAAGCGGTGAGGTCACGGGTGCGGGACAAACTACTGGGAGGCCAGCCTTGTAAGAAGCTGCCGAGAAATGCTGCTCCACGCGCTGACAAGGTGCGGCTGCTGAGCCAAGGCTGCCCCGGGCCCCCTCCGTGCGGCCTCTGCGGCAGGTCCTCACGTGACAGCGAACACAGGCTCTGCGGCCTGACGTGGAAGAAGGTGTAATGCGTCAGCGGTCCCACGGGCTCCCTGACGCACGAGGAAATGTTAAGTTCCCACGGCACTGCCCCCACATTACAACAACGCAATGGTGGGTGAAGCCTTGTTACTCAAGGCCCTGCAGGATGGAAGTGAACCAATGAGATGCTGCAGTAAGTGAAATGACACTGAAATGAGTGACATAATGAACATTTCAGTAAAGAGCCTGGCTTTATTGAATGTCTAGGAAGTATCAGATGCCGTGGGTGCGTCTTTGTGTTCTTGGTCTCACTGACGAAGGAACGGAGCCCTATCAGAAGGCCAGCACTCTTCTTCTACAGGAAGTGTCCACCATCACCCGCTGGGAGCTGGCCATCGGTCCCAGCGCCAAAGCAGCCATCCAGCCCCAGGCTTGACACTCAACTTGACTCAGCCAATATCCTTTCTCTGAGCTCTCCCCCCGGGGTCTTCTGCCCCTCGGTTACTGAGTTCAAGATGTTTTACTAAAACCTCAGTGAAACTTTGCACAGCCTTTGTAAATCCCTAGGCATAGAAAAACTGGTTTCTCGCCAGAATTACAATCAACAGACTCTAACCCCTCACCACTCTGCTTGCATACTCCCATCTTCCTGTTCAACAAGATACTCCCGACAAACACACCACACTCTCGGGTGCTTTTGTAGAGTACCGGGTGCCCAGCCAGCCTCAAGGCTGTGTTGGTGGCTCAGTCCAGGCCAGCTGGTCAGGGGCCTTGGGTGACGGATGGAGAGGGGCCGTGGCAGGTGGACAGTGGGCTGCACTGCACACCAAAGCAACACCACCTATACATCACCCAGGCCTCAGCTTTCTTACTCCGGGTTGCGTAAATTACGCAGAAAATGTTAAGAGTCCCTAAAGCAAGAACACAGGCTGAGTGTTCATCAGAGTCCATAGTTCCTAAAAGAGGGTGTTTCCCAATGCGTTCATCCTTTGAGGGGCTGATTGTCAGCTCCAGGTGAGGCTGGAGTCAGCTGACTCAGAGGAGGGCGTGCTCCTTGAGTTCAGGGCACAGAAGGTTGTTCCGCTTGCCCACACACCCCTGCCCAGCCCCCCCGCCCCCAACCAGGGACAGCTGCATTTGTCCATTCATCAGCCTACAGAACACTCTCTACAACGGGTGGTGGCTGGGGGCATGGGATCCAGAAACACCAAGGCCCCCTCTCCAACGCCCTCTCTTCCTGCCCACCCCTGTGAGACACAATAAGAAGGCAAAGACTCAGGATCAAGTCAGGAACACAGAAACTCCTTCTCAACCGAGAGAAGTGAATACCAAGGATTGTTACCCAGATACGGGAGATAAGAAAAGGCCCGAGGAGGCCATGCAGCCTCACGGTCAGGAAGTGCAGGGCTGAGAGAAGAAAAGGGAACAGGTGGGCCACGGGAACCTGGAGGCTTGAAGGAAGGGCCTGCAGAGCTGGACCTGAACTAACCAGGGACCTGCTGGGTGGCACCTTGGGGACTGGCAGATGCTGGACTTCAGGAGCCCAGAAGAGGAACCTTGTCAATCAAGGACACTGTGGGCTGACCTTTGCACCTCGGGAGGGTGCAATGAGGCTGGCTTTGCCAGGGCAGACATGATACCTCTGCCAGCTGAAACCGGATGAGGCTCCAGGGCTCAGCGGCCCCGGTGGGGCAAAGCTGACATGCTACTGACAGAAACAGGTGTCCATCCGTCCGTGGGACCCTGCCCCTCCTCTCCCCACCAGCCTTCCAGATGACCCTGGTTGCCCCGGCCATCAGGCCCAACGGAGAAGCGGGTGGAGAAAGCAGGGGTACAGAGCGCCAGCCCTGGTGTGCCAGTGCAGAGGGGCGAACGTGGGTTGGCGTGGAACTACGAAATCACACAAATAAATGCGTCTGACTGACTATGGATGAGCCTGTGTACTGGCTGTCTGTTCTGCAGACAAATCCCCATGGGCTCAGCAGCTCAAAATTACATTCTTTTATTAGCTCACAGTTCTGTACACAGGTGCTCCCCAGGGCTGGGTTCTCCGCCCTCAGCCTGCGGATGTCACAGGCCGAAACAAAGGCATCGCCAGCCTGGGTTGCCATCAGGCACTCAGGAAAACGCTGCTCCCGAGTGTATCCTTGTTGGTAGAACTCAGTCCCCTGTGGTTTGGGGACTGAGGCCCCTGTTTTCTTGCAGGCTGCCAGCTACAGGCTGTTCTCAGCTCCTCGCCACATGGCCCCCTCTACCCAATTTCTTCTCATTTGCTGACCTCTGACCCTGATTTAAAGGGAATCATGGGATTAGATCAGGCCCACCCTGACAATCTTTCTACTTTAAGGTCAGCTTATTGGGGACTTCGATCAGGCCCAAGGAATCACTTTTGTCACAGGAGGTAGTCACAGCAACGGGAGCTCAGCCTACTCCCAGGTTCCTGCCGCACTCGGTGGGAGAGAATCAGACACAGGCAAGGTCTTCGGGGCTCCTGTTGGAATTCTGCCCACTACTCCCAGTGTGCAGGGGATGCCCTCTGTTCTCTTCATGTGAAGGGTGAGAATCCACAGGGAACCACACCAGGCATCCCAGACGGACCCAGGCTGAGTTCAAGCCAAATTCTGAGAAGAAACACACTCTGGTCAAACCATGGACCTCTTAGGATACGTTGAATAAGAAACTGAATTGTGGGGGCAGGAGACACCCCGTGGCCCTACTGGCACACGAGCATGGGGTGTGTGGGCGTGTGGGCCCGTGGGGAGTGGGCCCGTCCACGGCTTCCCTGCACTGGAAACTGCGCCGTCGGGCCAGTCTTAGGTCGGACTTTCCCGGGTGATTTCACTGTTTTTCCGGATTGAGAGAAGGAAGGCTGGAAAGGGGAGGCCCGGCGCCACCGGGCTCCGGGAGCTGGCTGTCACCCCCGTCCTCGGTGCCAGAAGTGGCAGTAGAAGCAGCCCAACAGAAGGGGGAGGATCCAGAGTGAGACAGCCAGACAAACGCCAGCAGCCACTCAGCCGCTCCCAGCCCCGTCGTCCACCAAGGACAGGAGGCCTTCAGCTGGACGATGACAATCAGGGCGGTGGCCTCCGGCACACAGCATCTCCCAACGCGGACTCGACTGGGGACTCCCGCGCTGGGGTCCAATGGTTCCCCGAGGACACTGTGCCCGCCCACCCACGGGGCTCCCAGAGCAGCAACGGCGAGCCCCTGCCACACTGCCCAGAAAGCTCCCACGCGTTAGAAATGCTTCTAGCTCTTCGCCCACCTGATACCCCGCCTGAGCCATCCCGCACGCACAGGGCTGCCCAAGGTTAGCTGCTTCGTGCACTTGCGTCCTGAGCCACGTTCCAAACTGCACTGAAATCTAATACGGCTGACCAAACCCAGGGGAAAATTCTTTCATTCATCGACAGAAACTGGCACTTAATACAACCTCGATGCATTGCCACCTTTCACCTGCCATTGGGAACGAATTTCGCTATGATTTCTGTGCCCCCTACATAGTTTGGAGACCACAGCTGTAGGCTGTGTTCTTAAAAAGCTGCCTTTACGTGCCGTGGGACGAGGGCATGAGGTCCCGCGTGCAAGGACTCCGGACACGTTCCTGTGATGGTCATGGAAGCACATTGCCGATCATCTGGAGACGGTTTTCTAATTTTTTTTTTTGTTTTAGTCTAGGATTAGGATGCAAATCCAACCCGGAAATTGAACCATCCCTAAACTGTGTCGTTGTTTATCTGATTACTGCTCAAAACCATCTGCGCTCAATTGCTGGGCAACAAATCGCTGAACAATCAGCTCGGATCAAGGGACCAAGCCTCTTAGCAACAGTCTCCACTGGTGCATTTAAGAATGAAAAGACTCGATTCCCAGCCAGGGCACATGCCTGGGTTGCAGGCCACGGCCCCCAGCAACCGCACATTGATGTTTCTCTCTCTCTCTCTTTCTCCCTCCCTTTTCTCTCTAAAAATAAATAAATAAAATCTTAAAAAAAAAAGAATGAAAAGAGGCAGCACACACCCCAGCATTTCCTTCTAGATTTTAAAGCTCCAACGAAGCTCTATCAAGGGTTGTGGCTACGTGCAAGCAGTGCTGTTATGAAAGCACAGGAAGGCTTATCTCTGACGCCTCGGAAAGGGCGCGTGTGCTAGCTGGGGGTCCTCTACTCCCTTCTGAGAACTTGCGGCGAATTCTAGAGACCCACACAAGAACACCGCCTCGTTGGAACGAGCATTTCCTACGGAAGGGCCGGGCCGGGCCTTCCGGGCTCCTGAGAGACCGTTCTGTGTGGAAGACGCCCCCCAGTGGTGTGCAGAGGGGAGGCCCCTGTGTTAGAACACGCGACGTAGGGAAATACAGGCAAACGAACTCTTAATTCTTTGCAAACAAGTGAGATATTTTTATATTATTAAACCAAATACACATTCAACTCTTTTCTCTAACCAATCCTTCCTCCGCCAACCAAAAACTGTGATAAACTATCAAAACTCGTCTCTTATTTCTCAAGATAGCACGTCAGTTTGTACCCAAAAGCGTACTGCAGACACTTACCTGCAATTGCTGTTTCTTTTCTCAAGTTCAGTGCAATTTGTAATTTTCTCCTGAGTTATTTCTCTCAACATCCCAAGGTAGCCATTGCGTCACTGAAATGAGACCATCGGAGACAGAAGGTCCCCGAGAGGTCACTCAGAGTCCAGCCCGCTCCTTCGATGTCTGCACGGAGGCCCGAGGGGCCGCCCGATGGGCCGGGCCACAGCAAGCGGAGGCGCCAGGCCTGGGAGGAAACCAGGAGCCCGAGCCCCAGAGTCGGGTGCTCATGGTCTTGTCATTTGTCCAAGTTTAGATTGTTGGGTGTTTTTTTCACTTGATTGCTTGTTTTTTTTTATGCCGTTACAAATTGTTACATTGAACCAATTTAAGACGTGAAAGAACATAATCACAAGCTGGGCACAACGGGACCGTGTTCTGGTGAAGCCTTATGTAGGGAGGAGACCAGGAGGAGAGGGTGGCTCCCGTTCGTGTGATGGCATAACCCATTACACACTTTTTTTCAAAAAAGAGCTGAAAATGGTTTCATCATTCAGAAGTTTGCCTTAAGCTTTCTCATATAATGTTTTCCATGAAGTTTTAAAGCACATCTTATGTTCACTTCACGTGAAACAGAATTAGATTAATAGCAGAACTCTGGGACAGAAAAGGAGCGAAAACAATGGTTTGGTGCACCCAGGACATGTTTGTGTCTGTAGGCGCATTCATGGATCCCGGCCAGTCCTGGGGGCGATGGCCCCCCGTGAACCCGCCCCCAGGGCCCCTCGAGTCTCTCACGTGCGGGCAACTCTGCAGCGATCAGCCAGTGCCGACAGTTCAATGGGCACCCGGTCTGCAGCCCCTGGGTTTCCACTGTGCACTGAGCAGGGTGTTGAGCACAGAACGTGAATGCTGATCCTCACCCAGAAAAGTATCCAGAGACGATTACTTCGGTCACAAACGGAGACACATGCCTCCTCAGAGGCTGTCTTCCACTGGATTAGGGTTTTACAAATTACACAGGTTAATCCTATTTGTAGGTGTGCTTGGAAGACACCAGACAAGACTACACGTGAAACACAGAATGCATTTGGGGAACCTTCTATAGGACACCACGCGTGATCTCTCTACTCTCACGGTACCTCGCAGCTTTTCTGTAACTGTTAGTGCACTGTCCCAGGATTCATCAGTTAACACCTTGTGTGGGAATCATGTATTTACTTTCCAGTTTCCTCCATTACCTTGTGAGCTCCTGAAAGACCACATCTCATTTATTTTTCAGCATCTAGCAGCAAGCCCAGAGCTCCGCACAGAGAAGGCGTCCTATAAATTGTTGGCAAATGCATGGGTTGATGAATAAATCAACTAAGGAATGAATGAATGAATAACATGACAAACACCCATATTCTGAAACACTGTATAAATTATTAACATGTGTACTGTAAGATTAAGCAGTCAGACATTGCTGTCTCCGCTTTTCAGAAGACGGAGAGGTTCGGCGACCAGCTCCGGCCTGTGCAGCCCTCACAGGAGAGAGCCGAACCGGAATCCAGGCCGCATGCCGTCTGCTCGGGGACCCCAGGAACGACCAGAAGTGCATGTGATCTCGAGTGCTTAAGACACGTAAAGCATTACTCAAGCAGATATTTTATAGATGTCTATAAAAATGTTTTCATGGTAAAGCCCCAAAAGCAATAACCAAGGCTCACTACCAGCAACCTATCACATGTCACCTCTATAGCACGGATTTATTGAAGACACTCTTCAACTGGCTTCTGAAACTTGCTTAAAATTAAAGTTCATTTGCAATAGTACTTTTTCATGATGCCAAAATAGGAATCAGAATGAAAATTTTATCATCGATTCAAATAATATTCTATTCAGTTACAGAAGTGGCATTAATTTAGCCTTCTCGTATAAAATAATTATTATAATTGTGACTACAGGACACTGACAAATCAGTGACCAACTCTTGCTCTCACAGTAAAAAACGTATTACTTTACTTGGACGACAGAGGAAGCAACTGAGTCATACTGTTAATTACTGAAGAAACATTACTGTAAGTACAAACAGAGAATGTGCAGACTGAAAGTGATTTTAATATTTACTTATTTGCCCTAATTTTTTTTCTACCTCAAAATTAAGATCAGCCCTGGCTGGCGTAGCTCAGTGGATTGAGCACAGGCTACAAACCAAAGCATCGCAGGTTCAATTCCCAGTCAGGGCACATGCCTGGGTTGCAGGCCACGGCCCCCAGCAACCGCACATTGATGTTTCTCTCTCTCTCTCTCTCTTTCTCCCTCCCTTCCCTCTCTAAAAATAAATCAATAAAATCTAAAAAAAAGATTGTTTTTAAAATTAAAAAAATCAAGATCATTATGTAGAATCACCAGCTTTAAGGCAAGATGTGGGTTGGATGTCGATGGTGATGTAACATTTAGAAATGAGATTATGTACACGTGGATATCTTACTAGAGCATGTCAGAAAGATCCGGCGGGCACTGGGTCAACAGAGTTTGGCTGCAGGTATTAGGGATACTGGCTTTGTTTTGGAATCTGACAGTGCTTTGATTTATAGAGGCATTTAACATACGTGCTCTTGGGCACATGCCCATGGACGCTATTTTACAAAGACCTCGTGTCTTTCCACGCGTGACACAAGGCTACCTAAATGACTCGTAACCACGGGTCGTTCAAGGAAAGCCCACCCCTTCCTCCGTCTCAGAAACTTTCCATCAAGGATTTCTGTCACTGAGAAACAGATGCCGTCGCTTGATTGTATCCTTCTCAGTTGCCACTAAAATAACCTAAGTTACTGTCATTTATAAAGTACAGACTCGGGTCCAGCAGGTCAACTACAGCGTGAGATGGTGGCTGTGTCTGCAAGTAAAGAGGAATCAGACTGCCGACTCGCAAGTGAGTGACCGAAGTCCTGCCCCGTATGTACCTCACTGACAGCAAGACAGGAGTGCCGATGGTTCTCTTCATAGCTCCACACCCATACAAACAAGCACTGGGACACTTCTTCTTTACATTTATTTCAGAAGGGATGATCTTCTTCCTCTCAGTGGTGAGACGTTGGATGCTATTTTTACCAAATTTCCATCCCTTTTCACATACCATCCTGGTTGTTTTATCACCTTTGGAAATAATTGTAAACCTTGATTGTTCCTGGCAGTGCATGGAGAAATGTCCTTCACGAGGGTTCGCCATGACACAGGGAGTTTATGAGCTCACACACAGATCTGATAAAGAGGCAGAAGTCATTTTTACTATGTACATAAAACAGCTCCCAGTTAGAGGACAGCCGGCCACATTGCCCCCAACAGCCTGCCTAGGTCATTCCAGAAAATGGCTTTTTTTTAAAGGTAACCTTAGAAGAAACGTAAAGTTTAAAATGGAAACTCTCACAACACAAAGGTAAGAAACGTGACTGAGCAAAGCCCGAAGAAGCACGAAGGGGAATGTCCGGAGAACACACTCTCCTGGCTGAGGACGGTACAAGCGTAGACGAAGGATTATAAACAGAAGAAGAACTTCAGAGAAGCGTCCCCCCCGATCACAGATGCCTCACGGGATCCACAATCTTGTCAGCGTTGGAAAGCGAGTTTGTACCTTCCCAAGTGCAACAGGACGGCAGGCGGTCCGGAGTGCAAAGCCACGTTGGAAATTCGAGACTCTGCTTAATTATAAACAAATACCTAAACCATAATTCTAAACTGATAACTAAATAGGAACATGTTTTCTGGGAGGTGGCCAAGGTGAGTGGCTCTCTCATCGCCTTTCACTGGAGGAGGAGGAGAGGAGGAGGAGGGGGAGTAGAAGGAGAAGAAGGAGGAGGAGGAGGAGGAGAAGAAGGAGAAGAAGAAGAAGAAGAAGAAGAAGAAGAAAGAGACACATGTTACACTATGTTTCATTTCCTTTAGGAATGAAGAAAATCTACTCTTAGAAAAAAGCCATTTTAAAACCAACAATTCCCAAGAAAAGAAAAAACGAGACGATGGTGTTTGGATGACTACACGGAGGAGGAAAATGAGTGAGGAAATGATTTGCTCAAATGTTGACGGCCACCAAGCGAACATGTGCACTGCAGGATTTCTGGTAATATTTTTAAAAAGCAAGTATTACTACCCCCTCACCACTTGTAAGTCAAAAAATCCATACATGCCCCTTTTAAATAGATATCTATGTATGTACATAAATGTGCACAAGCAGTATACACGTGTATGTGCCCAGTTTTTAAATGGGCAATGTCCTAAGTGTCCGAAAAGGTCAAGGGCGGAGTCCCCATTTCCACTGGGGAGCTTGGCTCCACAGTCCTCACCTTTTTCCGAGACTTTCTGACTCTGGGGGGCTGGGGAGGGGAGGACAGCACACATCTAGGCATCTGCATTTTCCGTGTTCTGTGTGATTACTGTGCACTTAGAAAAATCTATGTTCCGAAGATGCCAAAAGCTCCGTCTGAATGTTGCTAAGACGTAGGCACCCAGCAACTGTCGCTGTGAGAAGTGCAAAGGTCCCCCCACCAGGCAGGTCTGGACAACACCCCCCCACACACACACACACAGCTGCCTTCTACTACCTTCCAAAGAGAAAGGACGCACCTGGCAAGGAACCCCTGCATTGGCATTGGGTGGGGAGGGTTACTCACACCAAGAAAGCAATTCTGGTCACCAGCTGAGCACACCTGAACAGGCGCTTTCAGCACCTGAGTGCCACCTGCTCGGGGCCTGGGCTCGGGCCCCTGGAGCTGCGTGCTCAGCCACTGCCCGGGACCCCCTGGCTCCCTGTCTGGCACTTCGGTGGCATCCACTAGACAATGAGCTGGTTTCCGACGGTCCCACTGGCCATTTTTTGAGGCTTCCCACTGTGACCCTCCCTGTGGGAGGTTTTTCCCAGTGGTATTGTGGGGGAGCAATACTTTACTTCTCTTTCTGCCAACCAGTTAAACCAACTTGAACATTAGAACTGGTCTCATTTTCATTTGACAAAGGCCACAACTGACAATCCATTACCCTTTGTTGTCTCTTGGTCATCAGTATATGATACAAAGAGAAAAATATTTATCTGTTCCCTCACGCAACTGAAACAAATTAGAATTGCTTAGGCTAACCGTTTTTGAAAACCTTACTAAAAATTCTTCTAAATTATTATTATTTTCACGATTTCTCCCAAGGCCCATTTGACAAATTGTTTCATTGCTAACAAAATGAGAAAAAATAGTTAAGAATCTTCGTTGAAATTGTTGACCCTTGTTCTTTCCATGTTGCCATAAAATGCAGGTGGCGCTGTTATCTGATACCTTTTCCCCTTGTGGGTGTCCGTAGAAAGTATAAAAGAAAATGATGAAAATTGTCCCAGCGTGGGTGTAGAGACAGAACTCACTAGAAAGAAGTTCATATTGTAGTTCCGGGGCCTGACCGTCTCATTTACACAGCAGCCAAACATTTGCAGGCATCAAGTATGACTAAGTACCACCGGGCCAGCTGGTCACAGTGTCTACTGAGATGGAGCAGCACAAGGTTACCTAAGTACTTGGTGACTCTGTAAAGTCTGTCTTTGTGTTGTTCAGAATTGCCTGGTTTTTAAACTCAACGTTTGCCAAATGCTCACCCACCGTTTAGGGCGATGAGAAGATGTCAGGCTTGCGTGGGGGGATCCTCAGGGAGCCCACCCGTGTTGCCTCACCCCACGGAAGGATCTTCCTCTTCCTGTGAACGAGGAGGTACCCGGACCAGCGCAGAACAAGACTGGAAGCCCCGCAGCCAGGTAGGCAAGGCAGCTCTCCAGGGACACCTGGGGCAGGTAGGAGGCTGGAAGGTGTGATCTGGTCATTCCTGGCCAGCTCCGGAGTATCTGACCCCACTTTCCTGTGAATATCTACAAGCGCCTTGATGTTGAACTTCACCCCATGTTGAACCAGGTGAGGACATGATGTCTCCAGTTGATCCGCTGTTAATATTACATCAACACTAGGTCCTCTTTATTTACGGGGATTACACTGGGAGTCAAGAAGAAAAACCTGAAATGGCCAACTCTGATACTGCCAACATCGGACCGAACAGTCCAGTATGATAGTTAACGGCTCCGACTGCGTTGGTAAGGAACGTGGCTGGAGTCTACAGCGTGACCTCCACGGCATGACCTCCGCTTCCACACCTGGCCCTGGCTAACAGTGACAACCATCTGCAGCGGGACCCAGTCCCTCAGACTGAACGTGCAAGGACCCACCGCCCCCTGACGAAAAACAAGGTCACGTGCATATGTGGAATATTTGTCATCCCATCATTTTCTCACAGAAAAGGGTCTTAGGAATAATGTAAGATGCCTCCTTTTCACAGAAGTCTCTTCCTAGTAACTGTTTCACAGAGACACAGCACTGCTTTGGGGACTGCCATTTGAGACCCTGTATTTGGTCACCCATCAGCTTTTGCTGGGTGGAATGACACCTCATTTCCTCTGCTTTCCTCTGGCTTTTCATCAAAGAGTTTGCATCTTAATAAAATATGGGGTTCGTGAAGGCTTGTCTCCATGAGATGGTTTCCCTTACTTCCTCTTTCCCTGTTGTTTCCATCTCAGTTCAGATCCCAGCTCTCCAGGTGACACTCGTGAAACGTAATGATGACAAACACAAGCAGACCAAGAGGTCGTTTCCATCCAGGGGGAGGAAAAGGCAGGCATGGGTAGCTGCTGAAACTGGTGAGGGAAAAGGATGAACGGAGTGGGGGCCCTGCGCACACATTTCAATTTTTCATAACATCTGGGTACATTTCATTTTTTCAACTGTTCAATTCCCATGCTTTTCATTATTTCAAAGTGACTTCAATCATAATTGCTGAAACTTGGATGCAATCAAGATTTCTTATAGCTGAATGGATAAAAAAACAACAACTGTGGTACATCCAGATAATGGAATATTATTCAGTGACAAAAAGAAACGAGCTATCAAGCCGTGAAAAGATGTCAAGGAAATTTGAATGCACGTCGCACAGGGAAAGAAGCCAGTCTGAAAATGACACAACAGCTGTGCACTGTGTCATTCCGACTCTACGGCGTTCCGGAAGAGGCAGCACTGTGGAGAGAGGACCGGGACCAGGGGTTGCCAGGGGTTGCCAGGGGCTGGGAGGGGCGGGGGTGGGGAATGGGCAGAGCACAGGGGATTTCAGAGCCGTGAAGGTACAGGAGGGAAAAGGACTGTGATGATGGATACCGGTCATTCCCCATCTCTCCAAACCCACAGCATGTGCAACATCAGGAATGGGCCTCAGTGTAAACTACGGACTCTGAGTGACAGCGACGTGTTAGTGGAGGTTCGTCAGCTGTGACAAACGTACCCTCCGATGGAGGGAGCTGATCGCAGGGAAGGCTGTGCCTGTGTGGGTCAGGGGGCATGTGGCCAATCTCTGTGCCTGCCCTTCTATTTTGCTGTGAACCTAAAACACTCTAAAATATAAAGTCTTTAAATTAAAAAAAAAGAGTTTGCTGACTTTCTCAAAGACTACACAAACCTAGCCATCTGTCCATTTTACTGACCGCGCCAGTACGTAGTGGCCTCTCCCTGGGAGAGGAGGCTCCGCCCCCTCACAGCCGATGAGTTTGCTCTCCGCACCCTCCCAGCACCGAGCTGTGCTCCCTCCCGGGAAAGCCGAGCTGTGTACCTCGAACCCCTTCTCATCAGTCACTCCCCTGTTTATTCCCTCTCATCACCGTCTCCTCCTGAACCCATGTGCTACCACCCCTGGGAACAACAGCTCATTGGAAAGTGACCAGAGATCGAGGGAGCAATGGAATGTAATCACACACAATGATACAGGTCTCAAACCAGGTGGCCCGGGATGGGTCTGCGTGTGGGAAGCTGACGTCCTGTGTTGTGATGCGGTGGTGCAGCCAGGGGTCCCCTGGGCGGCCCTGAGCGGGGAAAGGAAATGGACCTCACGGCAGCACACACAGAACCCCCCTCTTTGCTACAGGCTGCCCTGGGAGATGACCATTGCAGGTGACGGCAGTGGGACTTCCGCAGCCCACGCACGCAAGCCAACACGCAGGAGCGAGAGGTTAAAATGAAGCCGGTGAAGAAGAACCTGGCTGTGGGAGGCCATGGCAGACGAGCACAAGACAGGCTGGCTGTTCCCTGAGAAACGCTCGCACGGAGGCGGGAGAAGCCCATGGTCAAGGAGGGCGACACCATCTCAAATGGCAAAACTGCCCGGGTGCTCCTGTAAATGGAAACCACTCAAGGGGTGACCTGTTTGCCCAGAACGGTCCAGCCATGTGTCCTGGTGACCTCCTCTGTCCCTGGTTCACCAGGAGCATTAGTCACCCTGCTACCGTGAGACCCACTAACGCGCAGCAGACAAGCAAAGAAGAGCGATCCAGGAGTTGGCAGACTTCCACTGGATCAAGGACATCACCTTGATTTTGAAAAAAAAATGTGTGATGAGGTTTGTCCAAAGAGTATCCAGTCATGCAATGTGAAAAATAGAGACATTTATTGAAGAAGATACAGAAACACTGTACACAGGACAATGATGCCTCAGTCCCCCTCAAAGTAGGCACCTTGGGACCTCATACAGTTCTCCCAATACAGACAAAATGAAGGAGGCGGCAAGACGTGAGCACGCAGATCAGGACCTTACACACAGTCCGCAAAGGGCTGCCTGTGGGCGCCATTAGTGCAATGGCAGTGGGCTGCCGCCAGCCTGGAAACGTACGGGGACTTGGTGTTTCCAGTGTAACCGGGGCTCCGATGGGCCTGCAGGCCGGAGTGGAGCTGAGGTTCCCAAGTCCTCAGTGTGAAGACCAATCCTCCGTGGGGAATGATGGCACTGAGTTTCACAAGCCTTTTAATACCCTGCTGTGTTGATATAGGTGAAAAACCTGTTCATTAGGACCAGATTCCAACGTCTAATTCTATTTAGCTTAGACAGGGAAGGGAGGAAGAGAGAGAGAAACATCAATGTGTGGTTGCTGGGGGCCATGGCCTGCAACCCAGGGATGTGCCCTGACTGGGAATCGAACCTACAATGCTTTGGTTTGCAGCTCGAGCTCAATCCACTGAGCTACGTCAGCCAGGACTAATTCTATTTAGCTTAGAAACATGAATATTTTGTACCCAGTCCAGATGCAGATTGAATTTTTCAAAAATGTGATTCCTGTGTAATCATTACATAAATTAAAGGACGTTTGTCTGTTTTTCAGCTCAGAACTTTTCTAAGAGAATGTCACTCTTTGAAAGGCAACAATGGCCCTCCTGAAAACAACAGACAGTGCTACCTTCTCACCCCAGCGATGTTTCAACACGTTTGTAGAAGACTCGTATACAAGTGCTCATAGCAACATGGTTTATAACTCATGAACGGGTAAACGAAACGTGGTATCTCCACACAATGGAGCACCATTTCACAGCGAAAAGATCAAGATCACGCGGATAGTGGGAGGCAGACCTGGACCCATTCCTGGTTTACCTGCCTCCCGTGTCCAGCCTCACAGCACTGGGCCGTCCCCAGCCCCCACAGTCCCCCCACTCAAGGAAGCACCTTAAAGCTCTCACGTCTCCTAAAGCATCAAGCGCTTTCCTGATTTTCAGGTTGAACAATGCATTCAGCTCTCCAGACTTGCTGGAGGATGAAAGGGGACAGCCTATGTTGGAACGCGAAAGGGGATATTAAAAACTGCACAAAACAGAGGGAGAGAAACGGCCCCTGGGAAGGGAGAGGAGGAGCTGAGTAACACAAAGTTGTAGGGGTCGGACAGTGCAGTGAGGTGCAGAGCTCTCCTACCCTGGCTGAGAAACTGGGAAAGGCTCCCTCCCCTCCTCAGCACCCCCAGGATTTCCTTCCAGAGGGTCAGGCTTTGCACCTCCTTGGCCACAGCTGTTTGGGCCTGAGGCTGACTGTTGGCGGAGGGGCGTGCCCTGTGCGGCATGTTGAGCAGCAGACTCTCTGAGTGAGGAGTCTGGCTGGCTGGAAGGCGGATGGAGAGAGATCTGATGCAGGGTGAAGAGAATCGAGCTGCCTTTGGGAGGAGGAGGCGGAGAGAGAGGCAGAAGGAAGCTGAGGCACCATGATGGGTTCGCACAGCCCTGGGACAGGGGTGAGGACCCGCCAAGGAAGGTGGAGGAGAGGGAGGCGGGTTGGAGACAGGCAGGGCAGAGGACGGGGAGAATGCTGCTTCCCCCGTGCATTACCCCAAAGCGGTGTCCTCGCCATCACATTTTAAGGTGATGTGCTCTTAAGACTCCGAAGTGAAGGCACAAGATGCAAAGCGAGAGGGTAGCCTTTGTTCACGTGTACTCTCCTCCGCCAGCCAAGGGGCTGGCCAGACCTGTCCTCTCTTCCCAGGCTGCTGCATCTGGGACTGAATGACTGACCGGCCAGTGAGGCTTACATCACCTGACAGCTCACCCGCCGTCTGGAGCAATTAGATGCGAAGACAGGAACTTGGAGAAGAGAACGCAGAGGAGGCTCAGCTCGGACAGAAAGGAAACTGCCTGGAGCGGCAGGAACTCTCAGGCCAGGATGGTGATCCCAGGCCTTGGAGCTGACTCCAGGCTGGCCAGCATTTCAGCCCTGGCTGATGTCGGTCCCAACAAAAGAATGCTAAGATGCAGACGTGTTCACGACACTGTCCTCACAGAGATAAGTCCCCCACTGGGGACACGCCAGCGTAAGTAACGTATCAGATTTAAGCAGGGAGTCATTTGCATAGAACTCCATCGCTGGCCCCACACTGTGAATGGCTTCCGAATTATCACCACGGCCATATGCTTGCCATCAGTGCCTTGGGGTCTTCAGGACGGACAGGGACGGCAGCTGGGTTGCCTTATCTGCAGGCGGGCTCCTGGTTCCACACTCATTTTGAATGTCCCATAATGAGGTGAGATTTAACATGAAGAGAGCGGAAATACGGCCTAATGTATCACTCTCAGCCACACTTAGGGACCCACAAAGGTCTTCCTCCCAAACCGCCCATGGGGAAAGGGGATTATTACAGCTCCGGTCAGTCCCCCACACTCAGGGCCCTCACCCCGACTCACACCACAACAGGTGAGCCTTTTCTGTATAAATGGCACACACTGGCCCATAGAAGCTTCGTGAAAAAAGAAACGTAAATAAAGCTAAAATGGGAATTCCACACCTCAAGGGGGGACATTCCAGTTCAGATTTAAACCCAGTCCCATCCGCCCTGTGAAATGGATCGTTTAGCTTCATCCTTCCCCCATTTCCACACATGTTATCGTTGTCCTAAATTTCACGGTTCAGGGATTCCCAATTAGCCTGCTGTCAGCGGGGCACTTGGCACGGTGACTTGGGGAACCGCGTCCTGGGACAGCCAGTCCTTTCTGGGACTAGATCCTGAGACGCTGGCAGGAGGCCAGGCCCCCATGTACACCCCAAAACTCCAACACACAGAGGAGAGGAAAGACTAAAAGTAGGACTGAAATCTTACTAACATCACCAAGGGAACCTGCGAGACCTGCTCCACACTGAAAGGCAGAAACGACTAACCCTTTGACCCTCAACTCTACCCAAGCAGTTTAAGACCCGCTGTGTGCCCTGATGCCCTAGGCTGGAGCTGAGCCCAGCCCGGCTCTCCACACTGCTGCTCACCACCCACGGTGCTCCCCGTGGTCAAAAGTCCTGTGACTGCATCATGGACTGGGTTCAGCAAATTCACCGCGGACTGGGCGACAACCTTGACCTCAGTTGTATTTAACTGAGTTCCAGATTATTTTTAATTCTACAGTAGTCCAGATTCTCATGTAGTTTAATTCTACGATAATTCTCCTGCAGTATATATTATGTAGTAGAGAATGCTTTTAAAACCACCTCAGTGTCTGCCACATTCGCTGGGCTGATGCCGTGTTTCTCTGAAAACGAGTCCGTCAGCCGGGAAGAAAGGGCAGTAGCACCACCACCAGCACCGACATCGGCAGTTTCAGTCTTTCGCTTACTTATTTATGCATTCATTCCTTCACTCACCCCTTCACTTAAGAATCCATTCATTCATTCACTCACTCCATTCATTCACTCATTTACTCAAGCATTTATTCATTCAAGCATTAACCCACTCATACATTTACTTAAAATTTATTCATTCATTTCTCATCACTCACTGAAGCATTCCTTTATTCACTCAAGAATTTACTAACTTAAGTAGTCTACCATTCACTCAGTTATTCATTCATTCACTCATTCATTCACTCAGTTACTCATTCATAAACTCATTCATTCAATCACTCAGTCCTCCTATTCATTCATCATTCATTCATTCATGGAAGTATCCATTCATGGAAGCATCCATTCACCAGTTACTCATGTATTCACTCACTTGACAGATATGCCTCACACAACCAGCCCAGTGCCGGGCGCTGTGCAAGGTGACAACCTTGACCTCATCTCTCCTCCACACGCACCTCTACGGCAAACGAGGAAAGTGCACGTGAGTGCCAGTTGAAGATGCTCCCATTCCATACACAAGCATCTTTTCTTCAAAGTGAAAGAGAAATGTCAACCACAAAACAGCAGGACGCGCGTTGGCACTGGTGCCGGGTAGGACATGGGGCTGCGGGCAGGGCCACATCAGGACAGCCCCAGTCCTCCCGCCAGGAAAAATGATTCAAGATTATATTTCCTGACGGCATCCACCGGCATAAAGACAAGTATAATCTGGGATGGACTGTGCTCGCTTTTTTCTTCTGATCTTAAAAGGAATGAAAAGGTTTGCATGGGCTCCTAGAATCATCACGGCCCTGGACAGTGTGCCTCCTGCTCAGGGAATGAACCGGCCCTGGCGTAGAGACCCTCACACCGGCGGCCCAGTCTCCCCACGCCTGTTAACTGCATTGCTCCTGCACACACAGCTCACTTCTCTATTTTTTTAAATTGATTTTCAGAGAGAAAGGAATGGAGAGGGAGAGAGGGGCAAAAAAACCTTGATGCAAGAGAGAAACATCAATCGGTTACCTCCCATATGTGCCCCAACTGGGGATCGAACCTGCAACCTAGGCATGCACCCTGACCAGGGCTCTAACCTGCGACCTTTTGGTGCATGAGACAATGCTCCAACCAACTGAGCCACCTGTCCCGGGCACAGAAATGCCACATGCCTTTGTTGCTAGGATGAAGGAAATGGAAATGATAGCCACTTGGCTTTGTGCTTGGGGCACAGCTCATACTCTTTGTTTCCGCTCCCCCTTCCCCCTCCAGCTAACGATGAAAATACAGTTTAGTGCTCTGGAAGCCGATGAACACTCGCGGTGGCAAGAACACAGGGAGTCTCTCCTTGGGAGCTGGTAGACGAGACCAGAGCACCCGGACTAAATGAGCGTCCTGAGGTGGGACCCATTTTGGCCACGCACCCACTCAGCGTGAAGAGAACTGGCCAACTCATCCCACTTCCGGAAATGTACCAAGCAGGGTTTTTATTTCACCTTTCACAATAACTCTCCCTATACACCAGACTCCATTTCCCAGGCCTTCTCTTCCTTACGTATCACTTGAACACACTCTGCCCCCGACTCACCATACCCGTCATCTGCCCCCCCCCCCGGGACCTTAGCTCTGCAAGGGCGAGCGCTGGTCTGCGTTGTTGACGGCTGTGCCATTACTCCTGACACGCGGGTCAGTGTCACGCACGCCACGAGCTCTCGGTGAACGTTACTCATTAAAGCGAGCTGGTCTGAAAAGGACCGGAAACACCAGTTTGAAGAACATGAAAGCCTTTAGGATCCTTGTTGATCCTTTCTACGAGGGTTTTTTCCTCTGCATAACTACAACTCTTGACTTAGTATGTCTCACAGCGGAGAGCACTTTCTCTGTCTATCCTCTTTCCAGTGCTGGTGTGTCAACATTTTGGGGCTGCAGACTTCAGCAAGGGATGCAGAATGCATGTGCACGACCTGCTCCCCCACCTCCCATCAGATTCTTCTTTATATGCCAGAACTTCTCATCTAAATTTTATATGATTTTGATAGTTTTCCCTAAGTCAGGAAGAACAAAGAGGGCATATGAGTGAAGTTACTGGACTAACTTCATTAAAGCAGAGAGTGTTTTAGGATATGGCTCAAATACATATTTTTCTTTAAGATTTTCTGGTCTAACTGAAAAAATATACTAACTCTGGACTGATAGTTGCTAACACCTTGAACTACAAACCCCCCCTTCCCCACAAGGAAGAGCTCTCTGGAGGCCCAGGGCTCCCTCGGTCTTCCCGGGTCCACGGCCACCACAGGGACGCCGGCTGCACGTTCACGGAGCTTGTGGTATTTACACGTGGGACTTACGGAAAGGGCAAAAATATAAATAATCCTGTTTCCTTCCTTATGGAATGTAAACCCATATATACATCTTTATTCAAAATGTTAATAGTCACGTTGATTGATTTTTTATGATAAAACTAATGGATTCACCTTGGAAAAACTTCCGAGAATATAGAAAGGTGGGAAATAAAAGAGAACCACGATCACAAAGTTGGAAAAACAAAGTGCCTTCAGTTAACATTGTGATGAAGAGCCTCTAGGCTGTTTGGATGCAGTGAGCAGAGCGATCCGAAGTGGCCCCAGGAGCTCATGCAGGGTGGCCTGGACAGTGAGCCCACTGGAGCTGGGGGCCCCTTTCTGCTGGAAGGGGGGCTGCCTCTGAGTGAGGCTTCCTCTCCCTGGCTGGAGGGACTGCGCCTCCCCACGCACCTGGGCGTCTCCAGGTGCTGGCAGCTGGCTGTCTTAGACAATTCCAGCAGCCCCTGAAACTAAACCCAGATGGGATGCTTATCACCCACTCAGGAGACTTTCTCACAGTCTTATAAGAAAGCAGGGTCCCGGGGTCAACAGAGGTTCCTCAGCTGAAGCTACCCATTGTCTAGGATACCTAGCCCCAACATGCCTCTCAGTGGGATGATCGTAAACCCTCTCACTTTTTTGTTTACATTTATTCCCTTCCATAATGTCCGTTCCCAGCGTGCTCTGACCTGCACTGTGAAGTATACCCTTCTCCGCTGGGACAGTTTCATGTGGTAACCGGTGGCCAGGCAGTCACATCAAGTTATTCAAACCCTAGTCTAGGTGTGGCTGTGAAGGTGTTTTGTTGTAGGTGTACGTTGGTTAACACCAACAATCCACTGATTTTACGTAAAGGCCATCACGCTGGGTACTCTGGCTGAGCGTCATCAAATCAACTGAAAGGGGAACTGAGGTTTCCCTGGGGAAGGAGAAACTCTGCCTGGGGGCTACGGATCGGCTCCGGCCCCGGTGACCCTGCCTGCCTTGCCCGCCCTGTGTGTTTCAGACTCACCCACCCTGAATCCATGCCGTGTGAGCCAGGCCCTTGAAATACATTATCCATCCATCCATCTATCTATCTATCCATCTATCTCCTGCTGGTGTTTTCCTTCAGAGGACCCTGACTGATTTGACTGACACACCCACCTGGCCCCAGAGCTATAGAATATCTTTCATATGCTTACATTGTGTATAAAAGGAAATGTTCTTTTTAGGTTTATGAAGCTTAGGGTTTTTCCCCTATTTATTTGCTTCCTTGTTATTCTATGCCCCCCTTGTTCCCCCAAACTGGATTTAAGATATCAACTCAGCAAGATATCATACATTCAAATATAACATAATACATAGAATATTTCATAGCACATAATTGATAAATAGCAAAAGAAAGTTGATGGTAGAAAAGTAAAGAGGCAAGAATAGATACAGCAACAAGATAAATGCCCAGAGCTTGGAGAAGGCCAGAAAAGCTGAGACAACTCCTGACAAACGTCCCTAGACATTTACCAGGCACACGGCAGTGACCCTCCCAAGGCTGAGGGCAGTCCCCTAGGGAAGAAGGACATGCCCCCAGGTGCAGAAAGCCAGGAACGAGAATAGAGAGCAAAGCGAACGCCCCAGAAACTCGAAAGGCTGGCAGGCAGGCCGTAATGCAGAGAGAGCGTTTTCCTGGTTTGGAAGCTGGGGACAGGCTCCGCCAAGCACACAGAGATCTAACGAGTCGGGCTGGTGCTCAGGCCCCACGCCCCGTGCAGCCAGGTGTCAAGCCCGCCTCCCCCGCATGGGAAGGCCCTGGTGAGCTGGATCTAACTAAAGAGTCTAGTTCTGCAGCAGAGCCCAGAACCCGCTCAGCTCTGGGTTGGACCGACTCAGCCCACACCACGGGTCTGACAGAGGGGCATGTCCTCCTCAGGAGGCAAATATTGCTTATTTCAACCCCAACGCAATGGTTAGCACGGAATAAAAAATCATGAGATACACAAAGAAGTGAGAAAATGGGGCCCGTATTTTAAAAAGGGGGCTGTTTATGGAAGCAAGTATGAAAATGGCCCAGATGTTACAATTATCACTCAGGGATTTCAAAGTCATGATAATGAAAGATCTAGGAAAAAATGTTGACAACATTGGTGGACGGATGAGAGAAATTTCTTCAGAAAACTGGGAACAGTAAAAACAAAACTCAAATGAAACGATCACAATGGAATTATGTTACATCTGAGAAGAATTCAGTCAGTACGTTAATTAGCAGGCGAGACACAGCAGAGAAAAAATATCGGTGAAATCGAAGGCAAGCCAACGGACCCCACCTAGACTGAAGCACAAAGGGGGTAAAAAGTGAAAAAATTAAACAAAGCATCCAAGACCTGTAACATACTATCAAACAATATCAATGATTGGAGTCCCAGAAGGAAAAGAGATAAATATAGGAGAAAAAGTATTTTAGGCAACAATAGTCAATACTATGAAAGTGGATGAAAGATATCAAGATACATATCCAAGAAACTCAGCAAACCACAAGTGTGATAGATTAAAGCAACAATTTAAAAATCACATCTAGTGCATCACAGGCAAAACTGCTAAAACCAAAAACAAAATTCTTAAAAGCAGTCTGCAAAAAAGCAGTGTCACAGGCTGCAGAAGGATGTATAAGGCTGATGGTGGAATTTCTCACAGTAGAATAACATTTTCAGTGCCAAAAGTGAAAAATCGCTGCTGATATTGAATTGTATACTTAGCCCAAGTATACATAAAGAAGAAGGCTAACTAAAGACTCTTTCAGCCAAAGGAAAAACACTCAGAGATTTTGTAGCTACAAGAAATGCTAAAAGAACTTCCTCAGGGAAGAGAGATATAATTCCAGATAGAAGCCCAGGTCTGCAGGAAAGAATTAAAACCACAGAAAATACAATATATGGTAAAAAATAAGGAACCTTTTCATTATCTTCAATATGCATGTATTTGTGTATGCAGATAAACATACGTTTATGATATATATGAATATACATGAAGTATAGGTTTACGCTATAATTTTTCAAGGCAAAAATAGTAACAACATGTTGAAGGGGTCAAAGAACACAGAGAAATGAGGGCACACAGGGGCGGGCGTGAGGTAAATGGAAGTATACAGTCATGAAGATCCTGCATCTTGTAGAGCTTAATATAGTTGGAAATTAGACAACAATGAGTTTGAGATACATACTCTCATTTCTAGCAACCCTAAAAATAACAAAAATGTATATTTATAAAGTTAAATGGAGTGAAAGAATTACTTGACCATTCAAAAGGAGGCAGGAAATAAGAGAAACCTATACCAAGATAAAATACTTTAACACAGCCATGTTGATAATGACATTACATTTAAATGGACTAAACAGCACTTCAAGACTAGACTAGATTTTTTTTTAAAAGAAAAATCCAAATATATGCCTCTTTCAAGAAGCACATTTAAAACATAAAGAAATGGATGGTTGAAAATAAAATGTTAAAACTATATACTCTCTAAGACTATGTTTATATTGGATATAGTACAATTCAAGACAAATGGTAACACCAGAAATAAAAGGGAGTATTTCATAATATTAAGAGTCACTCTATCAAGAGTAACAAACCTAAATTTATATTTACCTTACAGAGATCTTCAAAACACATAATACAAAAATTGACATAATTAAGTAAAAATAATTAAGCCTACATTTATAGTAGATTTTAATATATCTCTTCTTATAACTGATAAACAAGTAAACCTAAAATCAAAAAAAAATTATACAAGATTTGAGTAATTCTTCCAACCAATTCAACATATTTAGCATTTATAGAACTCTCCACTGAAAAACTGCATAATACAGATTCTTGCCAAGAGCACATTAAACATTCACTAAGATAAATCATATTCTGAACATTTAAACAATCCTCAAGTCATAATAATTCATATAAAGTATGTTATCTGACAAAAATGGTATTAACATTAAAATCAATAATATGAGCTTTAAAAATAAATATTTGGAAATATCATGCCAACTTTTCTCATATTAGTCAAACATTGGAAACAGCCCAAAAGTCTGACAACAGGAGAATGGAAATTTTCCTTTTAAACGAAGGCCCAAACTTCTCAAGCTGCAACATGTTTGAATTTCTTAAGTATTACATTGAGAAATAGAAGCCAGGCACCAAAGAATGCCTATAGCGTTTCTGTTTCTAGGAACCAGAAATAGGTAAAAACTACTCTGCTTTGATAGAAATCGGAATGGGGCTGCATCTTGGGGGTGGGGGTTTGGATATTGACTAGCAGTGGGAACCAGGGGATTTTCTATGGTTATAGTTCATTGCCATGTTCTACATCTTGTTTGGGGAGGTGTTAATGTGAGTATATTCAAATGACAAAACATGTTAAGCTGAAAACTTGTCACCAGTACTCTTTATTGTATATAAATTATAACATGAAAATCAACTAAGGAAAACTATGAACTTCTGTTTAATGTGGGAGACCATGGACAAAGTTGAAATGGTAGCTAATAGGAGAAGATATCTGTGATGTCTAAAATCAATAAAATGTAGTTTTGAAAAAATATATAGAATTCCTGAAAATCAAAAAGAATAAGACAGAAATTCTAATGGCAACAGAGCAAAAGATAGGAATGAGCAATTTTTAGAAAAGAAAACCCATAAGTTCAAATGGATATATAAATCCTGAAATTAGTTTGTAATCAGAAAAAATAAGAATTAAAACAGTGAAATACTTTATGGCTTTTCATTTATCAAACATTAGACGACCAGATACTTCTAAGGGTTGGTGAGAATATAAGGATATGGGAACCCTCGCACCCTGCGAATAGGGCAAAGGCTAACCAGCCACGGTGCAGAGCAATCTGGAGAGATGCAGTCAAACCCTTCTGTGCGGATCTCCCAAAGAAACTCTGACGCAGGTCAAGGAAAAGACAAATATGAGGACATCCGGTGCAGTGATATTTATGTCAGTGGGATCTTCAAGATAATCTGCGTGTCCATTTCTGGGGAGGCAGATAAATAAAAATGTGGTGCTTACAAACCACAGAGCACAATGTAGCTGTAAAGTATAAGAAATTCAGTTTACATATAGCAGCATGGAAAAAAATCCCAAACATGTAGGGTTGATGAAAATAAAACAATGAATGATATCATTTGAACATGTAAATTTAAACCAACACTTGCACAAAACAGTACGCAAGGTACAAAAATACATACAAAAAAGATGAAATTTAAACACATTAGCACATTTCAGACGATGGGGGAACCCCAAGGGACTGGACAATTGGAAATAAAAGGAAATAAACAGAATGAAAGGGGTGGGATTCTCACAATGACCACGATGTGATGTACTGTGACAGCAGACTCCCAGGATTCTCCACAACTACACTCAAAACAAAAACAAAACTTCAGACTAGATATAGAAGGAAAAAGGAACAGTAAATTAAAAAATTGGTATGAGATGATATAATGAAATTGACCAAAGTGCAACAAAGAAAGTAGAGTTGAACACTATGAAGAAGAAATTAAAACAAATAGAGGAAAGAATAGCAAAATCCAAAGCATTTTTCATAGGAATCCTAGAAGAAGACAATGGGAGGGACAGTAATGTGAAGAGACAAAACCAGAATTCCAGAATGTATGAACAACATGACTCTTCAGATTCTAGAAATGTCTCAAGCTAAGCTGAATTCACATTCTTAGAAATTAATGGCTTGACTATATAAAATGATAAACTTTCATGGCATTAGAGAAAAATATTAAAACCTATCAAAGGGAAAAAGGCAGATTATTAGCAACATAGGGACAAATAAGTTGACGGCCAACTGCTTATAAGCCATACAATGTGTGAGAAAATAATAAGGTATCACAAAAATTCTCAAGGAAAGTAAATGTCATTATAGGATTTTATACCCAGCTATATTATCAGCCCCAAATAAAGCACATCATCAAGAATCTTTTGAGGCATAAAAATGATGAGAAAACTCACTAGTCCCAGGTCTTCGCTGAAGAAACTATTGACGGTCATACTTCAGCCAGAAGGAAAACAGCCCTGCAGTGACGGTGGGCCTTCGGCCGCTGTGCCCACTGTGCCCGGCCATGCCCATCCCGACCGGACGGGCCCTGCCCCACTGGCGACGGTCCATGCCACAGCACATCTCAACTGCCCAGAGCATCTCGTTAGAAGTAATCATGGATAGAATGCCGGAATAGGATAGTGACTCTCAATAAATGTTAACTTTAAAAAGACTAATGGGGGTGTTAAAAAATAAGGTAGAGTTAAAATTCCGGAAAAAACCAACAATGGAAAGTAGAAGAAAAGAGATTAGAATTAAAGGAGTCACGTTCAGAAGGACAAATACGCTCACTAACTCTAAACTTTGTAGGTGAAGTATAGGCGGTGAAGTCATCAGAGTAACAACAAATGAAAGAGGGAGAACTTGTGACTTCAACACCAGCAGGAGAAATAAGACAAACCTGGCGATCTAAAGGGCAGGAGGGACATTCCACGGGCCTGGAGAGGAGTCGATGACAAAGTGTGACGAGTGGAAAACACCAAATACATCAGAAATCCAAGGAAATATAAACGGGCATAAATAGCCTATTAGAAACAAACTACAATGCATTCAAAATATATTTCGGGGAGTGTAGCTGCAGTGTTCATTAGAGAAACTCATAGCTTTAAGCATGCTTCTCTTAAGAGACAGAAAGACTGCAAACAAAGCAGTAAATTATTTACTTTTATAAGCCAGAAGAATGAAGTAAGCTCAAAAAAAAATAGAAGATATAAAGTGTAAAACAAGAGATTAAAAAAACCAAAAGTTATATATTTGAAAAAAGGGTGCTAGAGGAAAAAGCGTTCTGACAAGGCTCAAATGACAGCTGGGAGCAAAGAGGGGACCCACGGCGAGGGAAGCGCAGCAGTCCCATGGAATCAGAGAGCCAGCCCTTCAGAGGAGGAACGTGACACCCCGCCCCCTCTCATGGGTGCTCAGGGAGCGACCGCAGAGGCAGGGAGTCAAGGTTTGGTGTTGACACCCAGTGACCACCTCCGGCCAGTCGTGGCTGCTGCTGCTGCTTGCACAGCTCTCTGAGCTGTGGGGCTGGGGTTAAGCTCTGAACCAGAGCACCCGCATTGCATCTGTTCACATCTTTATCCTCCAGCAGGGCGCTGAGGTGAGGACCATTGTCCCTGTTGCACAGGTGAGGAAACAGAGACTCGGGACCGTCAAACAGCACCTCCACGTTTGCTCCGCTACTCGGTGGGGAAGCCGGTCGCAAACTCAGCTGTGTCTCAATCCGAAGAGCATAGTCCTAAAACCGCAGCAACTTCCACAGGCTCTCCCCAGTGTGAGTGTGGGGGGTTGGGACGGGGAGAGAGATGCAAGGACATGCCAGGTCCCCATGTAGGTTTTGCTTCACTCTGGTCAGCCTGGCACAGGGTATTTTCCCATGGTTGTGGGGGCGCCACACGCACCCATGCCTTCGTGGGTTCACTAGAGTCTGCACACGTGGGCCTTACCCGGAAACAGATGAAAAGGCACTGAAGTGTTCATTCATAGCTTATACTAGTTTACTCTTGCTCTCTTTTAAAGCTGAACAGCATCTTCATGTCAGCATTTATTTCTTTTCATTTTTCCCTTAAAAAATATAAACAAGTAACTCAACATATTTTCAGTCCTAGAGTCACATGTCACCCTCTAAGGGTCCTGTAAAATGTCATTTATTTGAGCGGCTTCTTGTTTTTAATTCCCTGGTCCCATGTGCCAGTGAGATTAGCAAATACTAGGGAAATGAGTCCGAGTCGCAGGCAATTGCTTTAGATAAATGCCGTGCTGTGGTTTAGGATTAGAGTCCTCAAGTCCGGTATTTCACAGTAACCAATTAAGCCCTCCTCGGGGCTACCGAGTCCTGGGAACTGTGTGTATGTGATAGAAGTAATTCACAAAGTAGCTCATTCGTCAGTTCGTTCTGAGTGTAGATCCCAGTGGCTGATGTCATGTCTCAATCCAAATCTTCCCATCAGACAACAGCAAGAAGAGATGCACAATTGTGTTGAAATAATGAGACTCTTACTCAAAAGGCGCAAATCATAAAGTACCTACACCAAATGTTTCCACTGTGACTTTCGGGCTGTAGCTACTTTTTTTCTTTTAGTTCCCAGATGGACAAAAACACGAGAAGAAATACATTCTCGTTCTCTCTCTTCCTCCCTCCCTCTCTCTCTCTCTCTCTCACACACACACACACACTGCAATTCAGAAAGAAAGATAATAGTCCCAGCAAAAAGAAGCAAAATAAAATCCATAGATTATAAGTCACAAACATATATGTAGCAAACACACAAGCTCTGTAACAGTTCCCGGGAAGTGCTTTTAAAATGCACCGTTTGTGGAAGGAGGACAGACAGCAATGTGGAGAAACAGATACGAACGCACTTAATAAATATTTAAGGGATTTCCAGTCCTTGTGATTCCGTGCGTGTCCCAGGCACATGACGATAAGATCCGGAGAAAATGAAACTCAGGTTAGATAACACATGGCCGTACTCATAAATATTTACGAGAAGTCAGAATGGGGTTCTGAGCGTTGCCTAACGCAGAGAGCAAAACGTCAGCGCAGGGAACAAAATCTTCTGGATTTGGGAGGGGGCGCGAGTGAGCAGGCCCCACCCCCCGGGCCAGAGGGAGACACAGGCAGACACCTGGAGAGACTGTCCTCAGGGGCGCCGCGGGGCCCAGCTTCACGCGGACGGCCTGTTGACACTTGAGCAACGGAGAAGCAATGCAATCGTTGGAATGAACTATTAAAGTCATAGCTAGACGAGAGAATTGGATTAAACTTACCGCCAAATCTTAGACAGCAATAAAAGAAAACCAGACTAAGGACAACTGACTATTTATATGAACTACGGAAGAAAGGCTGCTTAAGAACCCAGAAAAGTGCAGGATGGAATCAGGAAAGGATGTCTGTAGAACCAGTGCCATCTTTTCCGGGAGACCCGCTTTACGAAAGGGAAGCAATGGAATTTGTGGGCCTCGCCAGCAACGCAGAGGGCTATTTGAGCCAAGCACACACTGTGCTACCCAGAGCATCCGCCGGTTTCTAGGTTGAGGTTTCTAGGTTTCTAGCTTGATAATCATATCATCCAGTCCAGGCTGGGTCTGACTTCTGTTGACTTGGTGCTGGGTCACGGGACAGCCTGAGACTCGCATCTGCGGCTTATCGGCTTTCACAACTCAAGGCCACAGGTGAACCCACAGATGCCAATATGCTTCTGGGTGGGGGTGGAGAGGGGAACACGGGTGCCTCCCCTGCCCTCCCTTATACACCACACCCTGCCCCTGGCCTCAGCTGCCCCCCGTGGCCTCTTCCCAATATCACCCCATCGCCGAGGGTCCTCAGAGGGGACCAACCAGAGGGAAGGGCCGGAGAAAGTAGAAAAGCACACAGATGAGAATATATTCAAAAATTTTTTTAACGTGAACTCCCTTTTGGTCTAAAAAAAACCTCAAGTCTTTCCAAAATAGTCAACAAAGCCAATAAAGAATCCGATAGTCTCAGAAGGATGCTGAAGAACTGTGCTCACGGGCATGCGTGAAGGATGAGTCCGACCGCAGCCCCAGGAAGGCAGAATGCAGAGCATCCTGGGGCATCACCTGCGGTTCCAGATGCCGGAACCAAACCCCAGAAGTGGGGACCGACTTGGTCCTGATCACCCCACGCAGGGCACCGCCGTGCGACCCACGAACACGGCCCTTGGGGAACAAAGGCCTCCTTCCACGCAGAAGAAGGAAAAGGGACTCATGGGCGACAGGGACAGCAGTGTGGCGATTGCTGGGGGGAGGGAGGAAAAGGGGGACTCGATGGTAAAGGAAGCGATACAATAAAGAGTAAAAATAAAAGGAAAAGAAAATCACCGCATTTGTGAAAGGAAGTTACCAGCTTTAAAAAAAAGTCCCCAGTGTTCCCATCACGCCGTCGTCCCCCCTCTGCCCCATTCTCGAAGGGGAGCGCGTGGCCTGGGGGTGGCGCACGCCCTGCAGGGAGGCGGCGTTTGGGGCAGCGAGGCCCGGCCACCGAGTCCGTGCATTCGCGTTCGAACTCAGCAGCTGCATCTCAGAGAATGACCACGGGGTGTCACGCTGAGCTTTGCAAAAAAAAAAAAAGACAGGAAGTAAAATTCAGTATTTAAAGATTTCTTTCCTCTCTTTTTTGTTCACTGAAATAGGGACATACATTGTAAAATTATGAGTATTAATATGTCCACAGGGTTTTTTTTCAGTGTGTGAATACAATAGCAAGAAGCCCAGATGACGTCAGACAGGGTTTCTTGTTCCTGGGGCAGTGCCAACAGGAAAACGACCCCGTGCACCTCTCTCATGAAGTGGCTGATGCAGAGAGAGCGGCACGTTTGATGTCCTGTGTCCCACGGGCAGGGGGGAGTAGGCACAATGAAAAAGCTGTGTCCTGGACGGGGGCTCTCAGAAGCTCCGGCCCAAGGCTGATGTGAAGGACAGGACGTTTTCGCCAGCGCTTCTGAAACCCGGGTGTGTGAGACCCTCCCCTGGGATGTGTGACAGGGGGCCCCTGGTTCAGGAGGTCTGGGCAAGGGCTGGGGGCCTGCCTTTCTGACCAACTTCCAGGTGGTGGTCACAGCCACACACAGCCTTGCGGGCGGCAAGATGTTTCTGGTGACACGGCGGTAGAAAGGTGCCCGGAAGACACGAGGGGTGTAGACAGAGGTCCATGCCTGCACCCCAACGTTCCTGGAAATGTGCCGCCCATGCCTCTGCGATCCTCAGCTTATTTCCAGGAGAACCTCGGTCCCTACGAATCCCTACTCCAACCCTAAAACCACAGCATTGAGCCACAGGGCAAGACTGGACTTCGAACGGCAGCACGGATGGCACCGGGGGTCGCAGCCACACCCCGTGGCATCTCAGAAGAAAGCCCAGCACCTCTCCCATCGCCCCACAATTAAAAAGAGCAGACGAGAAATGCAAGGGGTCCACTGAAAAGCAGGCTCCTTTCTAAAAATTAAAAAAGTCTAGTAAAACCATTGCACTGAAAAAAAAAAACCCAAAAACCTAAACAACAGCTCACACGAAAAGGAGAATGATAGCTTTAGGAGTAAATCAATGATAATGACGCCTGTGACGAGCCCCTCAGTGAGACACAGAACCCTGGGAAAAGCCACAGACAGCGGGCTTTCCCCTGAAAATCACCCGTGTTTGGCCGTGTATAATGCGCACCCATGTTTTGGTGCTAATCCCCACGTATAATGTGCATCCTTATTTTCCCCTCAAAAATTTAGGCAGAAGGTGTTTATTGTGCATGGCAAAATACGGTACCTTGAAATCACCTAATTTTTATCTCCACATGTTTTTGACCAGAAAACCAGGGCCACGCCTGAGCCCAAAGCACATAATTTTGGGGGGCAAAATCCGTGCTTTAACTCACAACTACGTATTTTTCCCTATAAAAGTGCTTATTTACACAATGATACTTTGACAAGGCGTTCACAAGTATACGTTCATTATAACATGTTTTCCATGTTAGGACATGTTTTCTGGTTTATTAAGTTTTATACATTATTTTCTTCTTTTATTTAAAGATATCCTTACTCATTGTTAAAGTCATTATTTAGAAATGGAAGCGCACTGTTTGTTAGAGTACAGTTGACCCTGGACCAGCATGGGTGTGAACTGCGTGGGTCTACTTACATGAGGATATTTTTGCGGCAAATGTTTGCACTGTTTTCTTTTTTAATTGAACGTACTGGGGTTAATGAACGAAGAAAAGAGGGCGCACAGCCCGTACCTGTCCGCACTCCAGGAAGGGTGAGACCGCACGGTCTGCACCACAAAGCACTCAACTTGCCGGTCCCTGAGGCCTCCCCAGGTCCCAGGGAGCACTCGGGCACCATGATCCCTTCTTACCGCGTGTCTGCCATCGAAATCTTACAGAAGAACTGGAAGCTTTTAAAGAGCCTGTAATTTAACTTTTAGCCCGTTCAAATTGGAATATTCTGTAAATATCCATTTTTTCTGATGTACAAGCCGGGCTTTTCTTTTCATGCACTCACAAACCCCTCAGGCTTGAGCCGAAGCTTCAAATGTAACGTCTGTCTGCATTTGGGTTAGAAAGTCCCTGTCGCCTTCCCGTGAAATTGGAACTGCAGCTGTCTCAGTGCATTGGGGAAGATCAAAGCCGGCGCCAGCCAGGTGAGCCTGGGTCTTATCTCTGCCCACAGTCAGCCCCAACAGTCAGTCGTTTGAGTCTCCAGCACAGGGAGATGCTCCTGGTACCCTGCTACCCCCCAGGGTTAGGACTTCCGCCTGGTTCCACCTGGTTCCGTTCCGTGGGATGCAGGTGTCCCAGATACACGGGACTTCGCCGAACTGATACAAGGAGAATCTACAATGCAGGCCCCTGCTCAGCACTTGCAAACAGAAAGCACAGACAAAGCTTGTCCCTTGTCCCCCTGCCCGTGAGCAAGTGACAGGAGGTACAGCTGTCAGGCTCGCCCTCCCATGGCTCCTGATCCGCACACCGCAGGGCTTGTTCCCAGGGACCTTGGCCGGCCCCTCGGCCGCTCCAAGTCCACTTCCACTGCGCCGCACGACCTCCTGATATGGTATGTTGTCATGTGTTCAGGAGAAGGTACTTTGTGAATGTCGCTTGGTTAAGATCAACATTAGTCAGAACATCTCTAAGTAGGAGGAATAAACTTGTAATTAATCTCAAAAAGGGACCTGGAGGATAAAAGCTTTCATAAGCACTAGTGGATGTCTGAAGTTTCAGCTCATGATGACAGGGAAAAATGATAAAAAATAAACACAGTCATGTTTTTGAGCAATAGGTTGTACTTGTTGAAATCATGAAGACTGTATCTTTATCTTTGTTTCACTACAAATTCAAAAAAACTGATAAAAATGACTGACTAGCAAAGGACTAAATAATGATCATTTAAAATACATAATTATAGTATAGAATGCTCATAAATATTCTAGTCTTTCATTTTCCACGATGCAGACAAAAGAAAAAACATAGGATTTTTTTTCTCCTGGGTAAACTATTCAATTTGTGCTACTCTACATGTGAAAAAAAAAAAGGTTTCACAAAAAAAAATCTGAACAAGAACAAAGGAATCATTTTAACCGAGGAAGAAGAAAAACTTCATCCTCATAGAAAAAAAAGGAAAATCATTTATGGGAAGAAAAAGAAATCACCATCAATCACTATTATCCTGTAGAGTTATTTTCAAGAGTGAAATTTCCCATCTTAATAATCAGGAACCAAGTTGTATTTACACGGACAAGGGGAGACCCGAGCAAGTCACTTCGTGTGACAAATCAGAGCCTGCTAGCACAGCCCTTCCAGCCTCTCAGTGTCATTGTTCAAAGACCGCAAAAACAACGATTATTTCAAACAAAACTGCAACCTAGCAATAAGTTGGATTTTTCATGAGAATAATCAATAAAGAACCACTGACCTACCCTGAGGCTCTCCCTCCAAAATCTGATTCCTATACTTTGGTAGCTAATACAATGCAATTAATATTGCATGCATGCCTTCCTGAAAAACACAATGAAAAGACATAAGGTATCTTTTAAGATATAAGATATCCCAGCATGGCTGGCGGCTGTGGCCCTGGGGCCAGGGACTCGGAAACGGCCATGCCCACCGTGGCCAGTGAAGAGCTGAGCACACTGCCACCTGAGTGCATCACGTTATTTTTTAATAAAATACTCTTTGTTAAAAGCCTCCAGACTCTTTGGGCCCATATATCAAATGTGATTCAAGTTGGAAAAGATCACTTAACTTGCATTCGGTTACAGGGCTTTACACGTTTGAAACCCCCAGGGACAACTGGACCGAGAGCGTCGGTTCCGCCATGAGAATCAAAGGGTGCACCGGGGTTGAGGTCCCTGTGTGACTCCATTCAAGGCCAGTTCGGGAGGAAGCCAGTCAGCTTCTGAGGCATGAACATGCATGCGCAGGCTCTAGAGTCATTCCAGGCAAGTTTCACGGCTATGGGAGGGACATGTGAACGCTAATTTAACAATTTCCACTGCAACCCCTCAATCACATGCCAAGCATGTAGTGACTGTACGAATGGTCCAGGAAAAAAAGTGCCTTGGATTTATATCTCATTGAACAGCTGACCAGCTATTTCCCGAGGATCAGCTTGTTGAATCCTTGCAGCAAACCTGTGAAGCAGATGTTACGTCAGCCCGCTTTACAAGTGAGGGAACTGGCTGCCCTAGAAATCACATCATCGCCCAAGAAAAACAGGGCTTTTCTCTGACCTTGCTCAGCCAGGACCCTCCTTCCCTGCCCAGCTGCCCGGTGGCGTTCAGGATAGCTGCAGGTGTCACCTTTGAGGAGAAGGTTTACACCTGCCAGGAAGGGGATACTATCCCAACAGAGTTTTTGCACTAAATAGAAATTTAATCTGAATTTTATACACATGTATGTTATATTTTCAGGCAAGGAATTAGCCTTAAAATGATGTTGTTCTCCAAGGGATTCTGATGTTTTCTAAGTCCAGGTACCAGTAAGGATATTCCATAAAGACAGAAAATCGGGGTTTATACAGGCCAGGGAAGAGACTCCTTTGGCCCACGATGGCCTGGGCTGGTGCCTCTTAACAAGGCTTTTAACGAGCTGGAGGGACTCAGGTCGGCAGCAGAAGGGCCCGCTGGAAAGAGTCAAGGAATGTTTTTAGAGCCAAATGGAATTTACATGTTTTAAACATTAGACTATATTCCCACCCTGTGCAGGCACACGCTGCGACGTGCTTAACCATTACGTTAGTGAGGGGTGCTGGGGCGGCTTCCAGTGCGGAGCAATTACGAACGAGATTTCCATGAACAGCTGTGTGCGGGATTGCGTGTGGACGTGGAGCTCGTCCGAGTAAATAAATACCTAGGAACAATGATCGCTGGATTACATGATGAGACTACATTTGGCTTGAAAGGAGCTACCAACATATCTTGAAAGTAGTTCTACCATTTTGTATTCCCACCAGCAATGAAAGAAAGTTTCCATTGCCACACATCTTTATCAGCATTGGGTACAGTTTGTTTGTTTGTTTTATTTTAGCCATTTTAATAGATATGCAGTGGTATCTTTTTAGTTTGCAATTTTCTAATGATACAAAATGCTGAACATCTTTGTATACACTCTTTTGCCACTTATATATATTTTTGCTCTTTTTAAAATCGGATTGTTTAAGTAGCATTGAATTTGAAAGGTTCTTTACATGTTTTGGTTGCTAAACTTTTTATACGTGTGTTTCACAGATATTTTCTCCCAGTTGGTGGCTTGTCTTCTGATGCTGTTAACAGTGTCTTTTGCAGAGAACAACTTTGTAATGAAGTACAACATCAATTTCTCTTTCATGGATTATGCTTTTGTGGTTTTATCTAAAAGGTCATAACCAAATCCAAGGTCACCTAGATTTTCTTCTATATTATCTCCTAGAAGTCATATAGTTCTGCATTTTATATTTAACTCTATTACACATTTTTTGTGAAAGTAAATTTTGTAAAATTTTTGTTAAATAATGTGTCTAGTTTGATATTTTTACATGTAGGCGTCCAATTGTGTTCAACACCTCTTATTGGGGAAAAAAAACCATTTTCCCCATTGAATTGCCTTTGCCCCTTGGTTAAAAACCAGGTGAGCATGTTTCGTGGATGTATGCATGGGATCCTCACTCTGTGCCATCGGTATAATAGACGGTTCTTTTGCCGGTTCCTCGCTGTTGCCATCACTGGAGGTCTTTAAGTCAGGCAGTGCTAATTTGTTCTTCTACAAAATTGGGTTGGCTCTTCTGGGTCTTCTGATTTTCCACATGAACTTCAGATTCAATTTGTCGATTTGCAAACACCAACTTGCTGGGGGCTTTTTTATTGGGATTGAATTGAATCTATAGATCAAGTTGGGAGGAACTGACATCTTAGCAAGATTGAATCTTCTGACTCATTAATAAGGACTATTCTCCATTTACATAGATCATTGATTTCTTTCATCCAAGTATCATAGTTTTTTTCATATAAACTCTGTTCATATTTTGTTAGAGTAATTATTTGGAATTTTTTAAATGGATAATTATGTCATATGTGAACAAAATTTTATTTCTTCCTTCCCAAACTATATACCTTTTATTTCTTTGTCTTATCTTATTGCATTAGCTAGGATTTCCAGTATGATGAGTAGCACTGACAAAAGCCGGCGTCCTTGCTTTGTTCCCAGTCTTAGAGGGAAAGCACTTATTTTCTCACTGTGAACTATGAGGTTTGCTGCAGATTTTTTGTAGGTATTTTTTTACCAAAATAAGAAAGTTACCCCACATTTCTAATTTGCTGAGCAGTTTTTAATTGCAAATGGATGTTGGTTTTATCAAATGCATCTACTGTTATGATCATGTGTTTATTTTTCAATAGCCTGTTAATGTAATGGATTATATGAATTGATTTTCAAATGTTGAACCAGCCTTCGATACATGAAATATTGTAAGTCAACTTGATCATGGTGTATGATTCTTTTTATACGTTGTTAGATTGGTTCTCCTAGCATTGTTCAGGAGTGTTGGATCTCTGTTCATGAGAGAGATTGTTCAGTAGTTTTCCTTTCTTGTAATGTCTTTAATCTGGTTTTGGTACAGACATACCACAGATATATTACAGATTTAGTTCCAAATACCACAATAAAGCAAATCATAATTAAATAAGTCACACAAAATGTTTGTTTCCTATTGCATGTAAAAGTTACGTTTACACTACACTGTAGTCTAGTAAGAGTGAAATAGCCTTATGTCTGAATAAAACAATGTACATTTCTTCATTAAAAATACTTCATTATGGCCCTGGCTGGCATAGCTCAGTGGATTGAGCGCGGGCTGCGAACCAAAGTGTCACAGGTTCAATTCCCAGTCAGGGCACATGCCTGGGTTGCAGGCCATGGCCCCCAGCAACCGCACATTGATGTTTCTCTCTCTCTCTCTCTCTCTCTCTCTCTCCCCCCCCAAAATAAATAAATAAATAAAATCTTTTAAAAAATACTTCATTACTAAAAAATGCTAACCATCAGTTGAGCCTTTAGTGATTCATCATCTTCTTGCTGGTCTCACACTTACATCTGTAAAGAAACGCAGTAACCGTGAAGCACAGTAAAGCAAGGTGGAACAGCGGGAGGCCGGCCTGTGCTGTGGCATTCCTGGTCTCACAGGACGACTGGGGAAGTATCTACTCTGCTCCTGTTCTCAGGAAGGGATTGTAGAGAACGGTATAATTTCTTCCACAAATGGCTGGCAAAATTCGCCACTGAAACCATCCAGGCCCACCGCTGTCTTGTGGAGGGCCATTGGTTGTTGAAGTCGATCTCTTCAGTAGATTCAGCGTTACTCAGATGACCTATTTCTCCTTGCACAACTTTTAGTGGTTTGTATCCTCCAAAAAATTAGCTCGTTGCATCTAAGTCACCAGATTTGTGCGCACAGTGTCATTTAGAACACGCCTTCGTTATCATGTTCATGTCCATGGGGCCACTAGTGAGTGATGGCCCTGCTTTGATTCCTGATATTAGCAGTCTGTGCCTTTGCCATTTTTCTTGATACCTTAGTGGGAAGGTTCACCAGTTTGATTGATCTGTCAAACAATTAGACTTCAGTTTTATCGATTTTTTTCCTATTGGTTTCCTGCTTTCCAGGTAATTGGTTTCTCTCTAATACCTATTTTTTTCCCTCTGCTTGCTTTAGGCTGATTGCATTTTTTCTCTAGTTTCCTAAGTATAAGGCATTATGATTGATTTTAGATAGTCTGCCTTTTCCCATATACCTTTATGTTAGAAGTTTCTGTCAAAGAGATGTTTTCAATTCACTTCATACATTTTTATAAGTTATATTTTCATCTATTTCAAAATGTTTTTAAGTTCCCCTGGAGACTTGTTTTATATTTAGAAGTGTGTTTCTGTTCTTCAAATATTTAGAGATTTTCTAGCTATTTTTCTGTCACTGAATCAAATGTAAGGCCACCGCAGTTCCATTTTATTGCGGCGTGAGGCCGTATTTGGTGTGATTTCTACGACTCCAGATTTGCTGAGGTGTGCTTTATGGCCCAGGGTGCGGTCCCAGTGAATATCCTCCACACGCTACAGAGGACGCACATCCTGCCGCTGCTGAAGTGAGCATCCTGTGAAGGTCAAGCGGATGCTGCAGTTTCACGGTGCGGCTGCAGTCTGCAGCGTCTCGACTCTCTGCTGGGGCGCTCTGTCAGTCGCTGACAGGAGGTGTTGAGGTCTCTCTAACAACGGATTGGTCAATTTTTTTTCTTGCAAATTTTATTTTACCATCTTTTATCCCTCCTATATGCCTCTCCCTTCTTATGTAGATCTGAGCTTCTGACTGACATTATTGTTCTTTTCTCTCCGAAGAACTGTTAGCATGCTTCCCAAGCAGGTCACCGGGTCACCTGGTGATAAATTCCTTCCGTCTCTGATGGTCTAAGAAAATATTTGTCCTTCGTGCCTTTGCCTCAGTTGGTTGAGCATTGAGCTGTACACCAAAGGTTAAGGGTTTAATTGATGATCAAGGCACATACCTAGGTTGTAGGTTCAGTTCCTGGCTGGGGCTTATAGGGGTGCAAGCAATCGATATTTCTCTCTCACATAGATGTTTCTCTTTCTCTTTCTCTCTGCCTCTCTCTCCCTCTCTAAAAGTAATAAATACATTTTTTAATTTTAAAGAAAATATTTGTCTTCCACTTTTGAAGAATCATTATATTGACATAGAATCTAATGTTAGTTGATTTTTTTTCTTTAACACATTACATATTTCACCCCATTCTCTCAGCTGCATGGTTTGAGGCAAAAGGCCCAATGAAATTCTTACCCTACTTCCTTTATAGGTAAGGTATTTTTTCCCTCCAGTTTCTTACAGTATTTTCTTTTTTACTTTGGTGTCTGCAGTTTGAATATGACATGCTTAGATGTACAATTTCTAGACTTTTATCCTGCTTGATGTTCTCTGAGCTTCTTGGATATGTGATTTGGTGTCTGTCATTAATTTTGGAAAATAATCAGCTGTTGCTTTTCAAATATTTCTTTTGTTCTGTTTTTTTCCTTCTTCTATTTCTGACATTTGCATGATGCATACATTACACCTTTTTTAATTTTCCCACTATTCAAGCAATGTGAATTTTTTTCATTTTTCTCCTTGCATTTCAGTTTGAGAAGTTTCTATTGATGTATCATTAAGCTCCATGATTCTTGCTTGGCTGTGTCCAGTCTACTAACGAGCCCATCAAAGGTACCCTTCATTTCTGTTACACTGACTTTAATTTCCAGCATTTCCTTTCTATTCTTCCTCGGACTTCCATCTCTCGGTTGGCATTACCCATCATTTCTAGCATGCTGTCTACTTTTTTCCATTAGAGCCCTGAGAACAGTCACCACGGCTATTTTAAAATTAAAGTCTGATAATTCTAGCATGTGTGTCATCCCTGAGTCTGCTTCTGACTCTTGCTTTGTCTCTTCACGTGCATTTCCACTTGCTTTCATTGTTTACAGTTTTTTGTTGGAAGATGGTCATACTAGATCGAGTAATAGGAACTGAGATAATCAGGCTTTTAGTGTGGTTGGAGTGGAGCTGTGTTTATTGTTTGATGTTAGCACCAGGTGTCAGAGGCTTCAGTCTACTTATTTTATTTTTATTTTTCTCCCCTGGGGTCTTTCTGTTTGTCCAGGAATTCCTCCTTAGAGCCCGTGTTTGGCAACTCTCCTCACTGTAACACACTGCTATTATTCTGGACTTCTGAGGACGTACTGGTGAGGTGTGGCGAGAGGAGGCTTCCCATAATGTTACGACTAAATCTCAAGTTTGGTACCTACCCCTGAGGCCCTCCCTGGGTTGTAACCTTCAAAAGCAGCTTGCTTATTTTTGCTAAGCTTTTCCCTCCCTTCACGTGAGATGGGAGGGAGGCCGGAGGGACCCACAGCTGGCTGATCGCTCTGTCCCGGGTCAGACAAGGCTCTGGTCAAGCACTTTGCCTGAGGAGCCAGGACTTTATCATCGACGATGTGCTGGGATTATTTTAAGTGGTGACGCTTCCAACTCCGCATACTCAAGACAAGAAGGGATTTTTCTCAGATCTCCACGTGAGAACACGGTGAGGCTCCCAGAGGTAAAACCCGGGAAAGCATGGGGACTCCCAGGACATTCTAACTCTCCAGCCACTCACACAGAGCTGCCAGCAATCTGTCAAACACCATTCCGCTGCTCCTAACTGCTCTGTTCCCAGTGAGGTAACCTTGACAGCTGTTCCCTGTTTGGGCCCCTCTCCAGGTTTCAGAGGGGCCGTTTGCCCTGTGACCTCAATTATCTGATGCATCTTAACAACGCCATCAATTTTCAGTTTGTTTAGCTTTCTTGTTGTTGTGAGGGGTGGAGTGATGACTCCCAAGGTGTGGACACATCTGAGCTAAAACTGAAAGTCAGCAGACTTTTTCTACAAAGGGTCAAATAACAAATCTCTTTGGCTTTGAGAGATGCACAGTCTTCATTGCCACTGCTCAAGTCTGAGCGCGAATGTGAAAGCAGCCACAGACTGTGCGCAAGTGAATGGGCATGGCGGTGACCCAATAAAACTTTATTTACAAAAACAGGCGGCAGACTGAATTTGGCCTGTGGCCCGTGGTTTGCCAGCCCCTGCTCTAGACTAAAGGTCACACACTGAAATGTCATCAGGGGCCAAAGTAGCTGCCAAAGTTGGATGGGTTTTAAATTAAAAAAATAAAATATTGTGTATTTGTATATTAAACACATATTCTTTAGGTCTACAAAAAAGATGGTGTGTCTCACTTTTTTTGAAGCAAATATTTTACTCCCCATACCAATGTGGCTACCATGCATTATTTAATACTTGTAAATTACCATAAGGAAATAGCCTTATAGTCACATTACGACTATAACTGGTGGCTGGCATTTTGTATCCATGTGAGAGACCCCCAGGGGGTGGCGGGGACAGCAATGACCAGGAGAGGAGAGCTCAAAGGACCACCGTGGGGATAAGGGTCTTCGTTGCACAAGGTACAGGTTTTCAAATGGAACCATTCATCTACATTCAACGGAACCTTTGACATTTTAAATGTTGGCAATTTCTGAAAATAAACTTTCCAGCACCCTACAGGACAACGCCATGCAGACCGAACACAAATATTCTGTCTGGCTGAACTTGGCTCTTGGCTGAATTTGTCCGCAATCTAGGCCAACCCCAAGTTTCACCAGAGGGGGCGCCAGGAGTTAAGAACCTGCCCAACATGCCGCCCCTCTGAGCTGGCCGAGAGTGACCTGTGCTGTAGCTCCCGAGCAGACCTCGGACCGCGCGGGTCACAGCTCCCATCCAGTGTACCGTTTGCGCCTCCGCAGAATTAATGTTTCCCTGCTCTGCTCTGAGTCCGGCCACCGCGACGTAGCCTTCCGCCGGTGACGCCAACAACCCCCGTGCTTACGTTCCTAGGCAGCTTTTAAAACCAACGAACTTCATAATTTCTTCTTTTCTTCCCCCTCCAGAGAGCACAATCATAGTTCACTTAATCAGCAAGGAACTAATAAAACAATCACAATTATGTTTGTGCTGTGAAATCACAGCAAGATAAATGGTTCCAATCAGCGGCAGGAAGTCTGCAAAGAACATCTTATTCAACAATGTGTTTCCACTTATGCAGAGCTGACATCCCTGGGCAACCCAGTCCTGTTTAACGCAGGCTTGATCTAAGCCAAAAAAAAAAAAAATCCAAGGATTTCAGCTTAAATCTCTTTTTTTTTTTAAGTAGAAAGCAACCCTCAATTGTTTAGGGACAAAATGACAACGGGCGATTGGTTAGAGCACCCGCCCCCTGACAGGTCTAGGGTCTCCTTCCCGGTGCCCCATCCCGGACGGAGGAAGTGGTGGCCAAGGGGAGGCCAGCGCGACCTCACCGGGGCTGATGGGGGAGGGAGAGCGAGGGAAGCGAAGCCTCCAGCAGGGCACTTGCTGGAAGGCCCCGCCGTGCACTCGCCGTGGCTCTCACCTGCAATGTGCTCCTCAAAAGAAAGCAGTATCACACTAAAGGCGCATGAACGCCAGGAAGCGGTTGATTGTGAAAAATGCACACAGTCGTAATGGACACCCAACCGAAATATTTCCAAATCAACAGCAGGAAAAAAACTGTCCTACAAACCTGGTGGCATCACATTATGTTTCATTGCTCTAACCTTGGAATGCCATAGAAGTATACTTGAATGGAGTTAGGTCTAGAGACTGGTGTTTTAAAAATATATATTTAAGGTGTAAAAAAACAACAAAATATTCTGCAATTAAAGGCAGTCAATAAAATCAGGGGAAACCGGCCAGATCTTCCCAGAAGAGGAACAAGATGGAAACCGGCCCACCCGTGTGTGGCACCTACACACAGCATCAGTGTGTGGGCTGGCGTTTCCTGCATGGTGCGCTAAGGAAAATAAGAGATATGGCTCACCACTAATGGTTATGTGTCCAAATGGGTTTTGGAAACACGGGTCAGATAAAGTTAAATGCGTATTTTTACTATACGGTCTCCGAGCACTTTTATTCTGCTCGTACGCTTTACACCCCCAAAAAGAGATCTCTGCTATGAAGCGGCTTTCTAGTCTGTTGGCTACCAAAGCTGGTATTCAAAGGCACAGGTCTCGGATTCACCCTGAGAAGTGTTTAACAGAACCTGATTTGGGGAACACTGATGCGTTTTATTTGTTGGCATACTTAAATAATAACTCACATGCTAAGGAGTTAAACTTTCAATTTTCCTAAATGAAGCAGCACTTTCAGGTACAAGGGTACCCGGCCACCTTTTTGCCTCTCCTTCCATAAAGGTGCGTGTTAGCTCTCTGAGCGACCATGGATTCATACCCAGTGCCGGTCTCATGTTCTTCCTGGGGAGAATATTTTGACTAGGACAAATTGCCTCAGGTTTCTAAATCAGCGCTTTCTTTCTAGTCTGGTCAAGGAAGGGTTAAACTGTGCACCTCGTATGGAATTTTCAATGCCAGAGGAAGCAATTAAGCAAAATTGTTGTCATAAAATTGATAATGAAGCGAGATAGAACACCTGGTTGGATATCAATTAATACCCTTTTATTATGTTCTGCCTGGCTTTCTTCCTTCTTACGTGCGTTGGTGCTCGGGCTAGGGTTATTTATGATTTATAGCAAGAATGGCAATTAAGATTTATGCTCACAGGAAATGCTCTGCATCTCTGCTCTGTGTAGAATAACACAATGCAATGTTCCTTCTAATCACGCAGCGGGGAGGGGAGCTGAACCTCTGGAGTCAAAGAAAGAGGATGGGGAAGAAGAGCGCTTGGCTGGGATGAGAGCACACATGAAACTGGAGATGCTAACTGGGCAGAAAGGAGAGCTCTAGAATGGAAACACTTCATTGGAATTAGGTGGTAACGGGAGGAGGCTAGTATTGGCTTTGGCAAAGAGGGTGGGCCAGCTACTCCCGGGATGGGCAGCAGGAGGTGAGACCATCAAGACGCCTCAAGGTCTGGGTAGCGTTCTTATCACTCAGTGTCCTTACGTCAAGATGATGCCGGTAACAGGCCATCGCAGGGGGTCACAGTGCTCGTGGGATCAATTTATGAGACACTGCAATTCTATCTCATGGGGAGACGGATGATATCTCAGGCTCAAGGGAAATCATGATGACCAAACAGCTTTAAAACAAAACCGGGGCAATGGTCGTAGTCCAAATGGCAATCTGGAGGATTCTGTGTTGAGAAATGACACATTCACATCTCCTGTCTTTCCCACTGAGCGAGAAAATACCCGCCATTTATGACGGAATGCATGAAATGCACATGTTACTGACAGCCAGTTTGAGGGAACTGTAGGACAATACAGTCTAGGCTGAACACAGTCTAGAGTCTTCCCCTCACGCCCCATCTCTCAGACACTCCTCTGTGCCCATTATTCGCCTGAGGTTGTAGGATATCCAGGGTTTGCCTCTTCAACAAACTAAAGCAAACTGGAGGAATAACACAAACTCAGGAAGAGTCCAGCCCTGGCTGGTGTGGCTCAGTTTGTTGAAGTGTTGTCCCATGGATTGAAGAGTTGAGGGTTCCATCCCTGGTTGGGGCACATATGAGAAGGTAAGCAATCAATGTTTCTCTTTCACATAGATGTTTTTCTTGCTCCCTTCCTTTCTCTGTAAAAGCAATGAAAAAAATGTCCTTGGGTGAGGATTAAAAACAAAAACAGTGAGAGATAGAGATAGAGATAGAGAGGAAGGAAGGAAGGAAGGAAGAAAGGAAAGGGAAGGAGGGAAGGAAGGAAGGAAGGAAAGGGAAGGAGGGAAGGAAGGAAGGAAGGAAGGAAGGAGGGAAGGAAGGAAGGAAAGGGAAGGAGGGAAGGAAGGAAGGAAGGACCCTGCCCTGGCCAGGTAGATCAGTGTGTTAGAGCATTGTCCTAATAGGCCAAGGTTGCAGGTTCAGTCCCTGGTCAGGGCACATACAAGAATCAACCAATGAATGCATAAGTAAGTGGAACAACAAATCTCTCTGTCTCTCTCTCTCTTTGTCTGCCAGCTTATCTGTCTATCTGTCTCCAGATGCCCATCTGTCTGTCTATCTACATCTGTGTGTGTGTATTCTACTTAGTATATATACATATACATACTAGTATATATACAGTACTGGGTGCTCTTTGACATAATTCAGTCCCTAACCCCACACAAAGGCCCACACAAAGGTCGGAAAGTATGGGCCAAACATTCCTAGAATTGGCCAAGATTATCTTCAAAAATTTCTGTAAACCCTTAGAGTCTGAGAGAGTAAAAATTAAAATGACATACAATGAACAGAAGTTACTCCTTTTGGAGGAGTGAGTTTTACGGAAATACGCAATTGTGTATCTCCTGTGTACGGGCTGTCTATCCACCCGAATGATACCAGCCACACTCCTTGCGGATGATCGCACACCCACACACTGTGATGTCAGGACTGGTCGAGGGACCTATTTTGGTCTATGACATGGTAGAGTGTTACCCAAAAGTGGACAATCAACTTCACTTTTAACTAGGGCTTTTGGCAGATACGCAGGGGGGAAACACGGAGAACACAGTCCTTGCTCTCTGACCATCTTCGGAAGGGAGAAGAGGAGTCAGAGCTACGGGGCCCTGAGGACATGGGACGTCAGGACAGCAGATGAAAAGAATGGGTTTCGGAGACCGGCCAGGGAGCGAGGGCCCCACCGAGAACCCAGGCCAAGCAGCTGCCAGACCCTGAGAGTGGGAGCACGAGCCCCCACTTCCCCCTCGTGTCTCCACCTGTAGTTTGTAGTGTCTCGACTTTGGGCAGCCCATTGAGAAAGCAGGAGCCACGCATCTGCACTGGGTCCACGTGGAGCCCAGCGGCTCAGGGGCGGAGCAGAGGACGTGGCGGAGAGAGAGTGCCTGCAAGGCTGTGTCAGCTCATTTGCACCCATGGCACCACCTGAAGGACGGTAGGTACGAACACTCAGACCATATGCTTAAGGTTTTCATTGGCATCACTTTTTCCTTCGATTTATCCTAAGGGAATTCATTCCCAGAGATTTTGCAAAATAGCTTGGAGGCGAGTTAATTACACATTTCCTGGTCATTGCCTCTATTCATTGCTCCATATCGATTTGCTTTCCAAACCCCTTTACAGTGTTTATGGATAGCTTCCTCGTCTGTGGCCCTCCCCTATTTAATATATCATCACCAGAGAATGAAAAGAGATGCTGAATGCTAGTTACCTTAATAGATTCCAACTCTGAATGTAATGTGTGGGTTTTCGATGTCGAGAGTAATGATTTCTTCCCATACCATCTGTCACATGGCCATGGGGGAATGCAAACTCTGCACAATCAACCGTGGGGTCCCGGGAGGCGGGCAATGACTCTGCAAGATCCAACCACAAGAGTTGCTCTCACGTCACTTCTGGGCGTGTGGTATGTGCTGTGCTAACATCACACACACGCACCGCAGCTCCGGTGCTCTGGGACAGCCATGACTTCAGACCCGTCACCCTGTTCCCTCTCAGTATGTCCTAGAATTCCGATGCTTGGCAAATAGCAACTGAATAAATCAAATAAGCAACCAGTAAAATAAAATATGTATAAATCTCAAAAAAATATTTAGAAAATCCCAGGTTAAGGAAATGCATTGATTTCAACACATTAGGTCAAAGCCTGTATATGCATCTGTATGTCCTTAGTATGTACACATGCTGGTTCCATTGGCCAGTTACTGAGTGGGATGAAAGAAGGGGCCAGCTGGATATTGGAGACAAGATCACCATCCGTGTGAGCATCAGTTAGGACTGCAGGGTGAGAACAATTTGATGGGCACAATAGAGCAAACACATGAGGGCCCAGGTGAGTACTGGAGGGAGAGGTCAAAGGTATCGGATGTGTGGGTGCGTGTAACTTGGAGAGAACCATCTACTGAAAACACAAGCTTATTTTCTCTCAAAGGAAGAACATGGAGGATCTGCCATTTCTTTCTTTTCTTTTCTCTCTTCCTTCCAACCCCCCAGGAACACGGACTAATTTATTTAAAGGGAAAGAAACCCTACTAGCTATTTCTTCTTAAGTACATCGGAACATAGTCCCTTAAAAAAAGTCTCAAAGAGAGAATGCAAGCACCTCTGGTTATAGACGCCCGGAGAGTGGCCGCGTCCTTGGTCTGCCCGTGACCTGTGCCATCAGCCCTTTGCTGGGTGCGTTGCCCTGCCCCCAGCCTCTCACCGCAGGTGCTGGGCCTCCCCCACAGCAGCCTGAACGTTAGCTACTCTCACGCTCCACTCCACAGTTGCAGGGCATCTGTGGCTTCTCCCATGGAAATGGACACCGACGCCCCACTTTCCGTCTGCCAGGAAGGCTCTCCCTCCATATACCCTCGTCTTTGCCCCTCGTGTCTGCGCCCAGATGCCCGCTCTCTGAGGGGCCTTCCCCCAACGAAAGCTGCAACAGGCTCCCCTCGTCTCACCCCTTCCTCGGTCGGTTTTTCTCTGCACCCAACACCCGTGTGTTTCAGGTTCACTTCAACAGCTCTCTGTCTTCTTCCCCCACCGGAGCGCCAGCTGGGCCGAGGCAGCAGCTCCTGCCTGCCCTGCTCTCCATGTGCCCCGGTGCTGGGCGGCTCCCGGGGAAGGGAGAAGGAGGGCAGGAGGGCATCGGGAGCAGCTGGTGTGGCAGTCTCAGTGTGAGAGGAAGAGGGGACGCCTGGAGACCGGCAGCCACGCAGAACAGCGGGCATCAACAGGAATCGTCGGGAGAGAAAGAGCACTGAGAGGCACAGAGAGAAAGGAGGGGGCCAGGGAGAGCAGGAGGGTGGTAGGGCAGACAGCAACACCAACGCCGAGGGTGTGTGGGGTCTAGGGTGTGCCGCCTGTGGGGTCTGGGGTTCAGTGCTGGGGACCTTCCAGAAAGCGGTTGCAGTAGAAGGCTCCAGGCTGGCAAACTGCTAAGGAGTTAAAGGGGAGATTTAAAACATGGAGTTAGTGAGGATAATTTCACTGAGGAAGAAAGAGGGAGTGAGGAAGGCCACCCCGCCAGCGGGTCTAAGCAGCTCCGAACCTGGGGAGAAGGCTCGTTACTCTAGAAGTTGTGTTAGCGTGTATGTGCGTGTGCACATGTCCGAGTGTGTGCGAGTGCCTGTCTCTGTGTGTACATGTGTGTCTGGGCCTGTGTGTTGCTTGAGAAGGTGGTAGAACCCAGCACGGGTTGCCTTTTCAAGCACGCAGGAACTAACTGTACCATCATTTCTTTTATAAGGAAATGGGAGAAATCAGCGTGAAATTAAAATGCGTGGACACTGGGAATTTTAGTTTCTCAGCTTCAATTCCAGGAGATAAGATATCACAATGCCCACACTTTGATTTATTTAGGACCTTGTTCGGTTATTATTTCGCGATAGCTCTGAGCTAAGTCCCCAAGTCCAAAGAACTGACCAAAACACGCCATGGACTCAAACAGACAATTGTGGAAACAAAACGAAATAAATTTAAAAAAAATTAAATGCCCTGCATGAGAAATTAAAATAAATGAAAAGCCCTATAGGACCCAATGTCAGAGGCAAAATGAATTCTCTGAAGAGGAAAATGCATTTTATTCTCACGTTCTCTTAATAGATTTCTGAAAACACGATAAGAAGATTGAAAGACGCCCGGGCAACTCTAGATAGATTATGCAAATTCTCGTTTCATTTCTCCGCTTCTGGGCGAAAAGCGTCGGCACCATTTTGAAAGCGGCGAGGCCCCAGCGTGGCCTATCTCGGCTCCCCAGCTGGCTGGCGCGCACGACCCGAGGATTACGCGTAATGCCCTGGGACCCGGCGGCAGGGACGGCTGCGCGCAGCTCCAAAGAATCTCAGAGACTGCCATTCCCGGGGGGCTTAGGACAGAGATTTTTAAAATACAGTTCCATGGTTTGCACCAGCTTATCTCAACCCAGAGGTTAGATGTGCTCTCTCTACTGCAGGGGCGGGGAGTGGGGGAGGGAGGGAGAGAGAGAGAGAGAGAGAGAGAAAAGAAGAGGGAGCGAGCAATTTGCTGCTTCTGCAGCTAGGTGTGGGAATGACTTCGACTCTGATTCTAGGTTCTCTCATAAGCACTAAAGCCTTCCCTCATCTCCCCTCTTTCTGAAATGTGAGAGTACACCAGTAAAAATTCCACACCAAATTGTACCATAACCCTTCTTCTTTTTCAGGTAGTACCTCGCCACCCCCCCCCTCCCCCCGGCAAACATGCCTCACTATTGCTATCGCTTGGGCTGAGAGGAAGGCAGTGAAGGCGCTAGGCTGTATTTCCACTGTCTTCCCTTCTGCAAGTCCGGTGGCTTGACTTATGGTGGGGGGGAGGGGCACGGGGGGGGCGGGGAAATGCCCCTGCAGTCTCTGTAGTTTAGGCTAGGACTCTCGAGACTGCTTTTCACAACGTCTGATTCAATAAATACTCCCTGGCTTAAGAATGTGCCTTTCAAATCCATGTCCCTGTGATGGAGGCTTGCTGGACAGTCAGGTTCCATCCAGAGCACCCCAGAACCCAGTGGCCGGCACAGAAGCCAGCCCCCCTTCATCACCTGGACACTACCTCTGTCAGAAGGGGGTTTCAACTCCCCATGTAGAGCAAAGAGATGCATCCGCAGAGAAGTGGCCCAGAAATAGCTGGTCTTGCTGGAATAGTCATAGGCCGGGGTATCCACACACTTCCTTTCTCTGAAGAGGGCATAATCAAATTTAGTCTTCCTTAAGCTAATCTCAGAGATAAGGCCATGCATTCTAGGAATAAATAAACTACAGCTACAGTTGCTTTAAGGTGTCGATTTGTATTAAACAGAAATGACCAAGGAAGATTCTTCTTTTCTATATTTGCCCCGCTATGTAATCTGTACTGTCCAGGTTGACTACCCACGCATACATATCCCTGGACTTTCCGATGGGATTTCCTTGATAACGAGATGCTAACACAGGCAGGAATAGGCCCCTGATTGTAAAGAAACTAAGTATGACATTCACAAGCATGGCTCAAAGGTGGTCGTCTGTTTGGATCGGTGCTAGCAAAAAATGACCTCATGAGTCCGTCCCTGGGTATGGGTTCAAGACTATTAGCCTGAAAAGAAATTGCAATTCAAAGCAGAACCGCAAGCACTGGGGTTTTATATCTGGGTGGCAAGTGGAGCGGGGGTTTATAAAATCCAGATGAAACAGACAGTCGCCGCTCTCTGTGAGCGGGGTGAACTCAGATGGTTTCGCCGGCTCGGCAGCGCGGGGCTGTAATTAGGGAATGGGTAGGACTCTCTGCTCACCAGTTGGGTGTATGAGCTTTAAACGAATAACTCAGCAATTACGGGAAAAATGAGCAGTAATTACACCCATTTCACTCGAGGCTAGACAGATGGAACATTTTCTCCTCGTTATTGGCAAACTGTCACGACATTTATTTCATTTTTACTGTTTACTATTTGTTGTACTTTGATTAGCAGTAATTACAGGCTAGAAAAATATGAAAAACATGAATGATGGGTACTTTTTTAAAAATAGAAGGAGGCCTGTCTCCCTCTCCCTGTCGACAGAAGTCTCATTTTAGATCCTATTGAAACGGTATCGGCGTCCTCGGGGCCCTCGGAGGCAGCCTGCATCCTGTGACGGCTCCTCAGCAGAGAATGTCCACGTTCACTGCACGTCCCAGGCATCACAGCCCCATAACCCCCTGCGCCTGTTTTCCTCCGGCTGCCTCTGCTGGAGGCCTCCCATGCACCCCTTTTGTACCCAGAGGCCAAGCAAAGCACAGACTCACCTGTGCCTGGAGTAAAATGAACAATGCAAAAACAAAATGATGAAAACAATGTATCATTATTGTTGCCACCACTGTGAGGAACAACGTTAATACACAGTGTCCAGTAAACAGGCAGATTCCCCTCTGGAGCCCTTCGGTACAAGTGACGTTGGTTCTAAGACTGCGTGATGTTTACATTTTAGTTCCGAACAAGGCATCCGCAGTATTTCGAACACTGGTGGGGGCCTGTATTTGAATTTATTTTTAGTAACCATGTTTCTAGCTGTGTTATTAAATTTTAATTTCTGTGGGCTAGAAAATTTTATATTTCAAAAAAAATACTAATGACAACAAAGGACATGTAGAATTATTCACAGAACATGGGCTTTAACTAATATTAATTATGGAGTCCGTCTTAGAGTAAGTCCCTGTGTGTGAAGTAACACGCTCTCCATTTGCACAGTTCTTGGTGGTGCTTCAGAACCATTTTTTTGCGGGTACCACAATTACCTAGGGTGAAATTCCAAGTCCAAGTCCCACGGCACAGCCCCAGGAGAGGAAAAAGCCATCATGGTCCGTAACTGGCCCCCATGAAAGCATGATTTTGCAAGAAAAAAAAAAAAAGCTTTCTTCTTTCCTAAAAAGCACATGTCAAAACATCTGAAAAGTGGTTTCCAGCATCCATTTTTCTTAATGGGGGGAAAAAAAAGCCCAGTGCCTTGTCTCACTCAGGCTCCATATTGATTCATGGACATGCCACGTGTTAACGCACGGCTCCTACTGGCTGCGCGTGCTAATCTGCTGTGCTACAGCAAGGCATGGAATTGATTAGTTCCCTTAATGAGCCTTGGATGGTGCTCCTATCAGGATGCAAAATGCAAAGCAGGGGCGAGTGTGTGGCTGGGCGAAACCCGCCTCAAAGCAGCCATCAGGAGGGGCACCAAGAACTGCAGTGGAGGAAAGATACTGGGTGGGAGGGGGTGGGGGCGCGGAGCTTGAGGGGAGAGCTGGAGGCAAGGATGCCTCCTCCCTTTTAGGGGACTCTGCAGATGGCTGAGTCCCAGGCTTACTCCCCAGATGACGTGCTCAGACCTCACGCTGCAGCAATAACCATGTGCCGCTTGCAAGACAGCTGGAATGAGACAGCTCTGGCCTCTGCCCTTTTCCATTTGGGTCACCCTGTGCCTTCCCTCCGTGACCCATACCCTCCCATTCACAAAGGAAAGAGTGAGGCAGCCATCCAGCCCTACCTATCTTTAATTGTGCGTGAACTGCCTCACAGAATTTTAGCTGAAAACGTGCTAGAGAAAATAAATAATGTAAAGCTTTTAAGAAAGTCAGTTTGGCTCACGGATAGCCAACGATCAATGGATGGATAGGTGGGAGACACGGGGGCCGGGTCATCTGGGAACCAGGTGTTAAGGCCAAGCGGAGCCTAGGGAAAGAAAGGAAAGGTGGAGGGTAGAGGCTCCCAAGACACATGTTGTGTGGGAGAGGTTCCCTAGACTCGTGTCATGTGTGCACAGGTGTAATCTGCCACTAGTCACTCATGTAAATAGCCAAAAAGCCTTACAGAGAAAGGAAGAGGCAGAAACACGAACAGAATCAAGTAGCTCCTCCTCTGCTCCGTCCCTCTCTCCCCCACCAAACACCCTCACACACACACCACACACAACACACACACACACACTCTCACAGACCACACACGCCACACGGGGACACAGACGCAGCACACACACATGCATAGACCACACTGCAGGAGGGAAGCAGCTGTGAGATGAGCTGCCAAGAAATTCTATAATTTTTTAGAACAGTAGGTGGAAGGAATTTAGGAAAACATTTCTATTTTCAGGGAGGAATACAAACAATGAGATCGCCTAACCCCAGGCGCCCACGTCGGAAGAGAACAAGTGCACCCCAGCCCTGGGCCAGGGGCAGGAGAGCGCGGTCCTCAAGGAAAGCACCCTCCCCCACCCCCACCCCTGCCCCCACCCCCACCGTCGGTCCGTAAGGGGACACCCTGCACAGCACTGCGTATGTGGAAGTCCGGTCTTGTTCTCCTCTTGCTTTTACCAGACATGGAGGGGATTTCTTCACGAGAAGACCAGAGGGTGTAGAACAAGGAGAAGGGGCATCCAGTGGGCTGCGCCACCGTCTTGGTGGCGGCGCCCGTGTGGTCTGTGGGGTGCACATCTAAGTGTACGTCACTGCAGCTGCGCAGGTGACAAGTGTACAAGGGGAGACCACGAGTCTCCCCTGCACGAAAGGAATCGTATTCACAGATGTGTCCTCTTCCTCTAGAAGCCCAAAGAGGGTGGTGTGTTTCCCGTACTAATATCCACTTGAAGGGACATATCTGGACACAGAGAAAGGGCAGGCGTATGTGCACAGAGGGATGACCACACGTGAACACAGGGAGAATGCGGCCCGCCCTTGGTCTTGGGCTTCCGGACTCCAGGAGTGGGAGGAGACACCTCCCTGCTGTTTCAGTCCCTCAGGCTGTGGTACTCGGCTGCGGCAGCCGAGCCGAGTAAGGCATGCTCGACTCCATCCACATCCGCTCTGCAGAGCCTGCCAGGCTTACTGGGCATAAGAGTCCTCTTGGACCTTGTTAAACAACGCCCGGCTTCCCAGGGTCCAGCCCACAGATCCTCACTCGGTTGGCTCAGTGTGGGGATTCAGACAGGAGGAGGGTGGTTTCGGAACGCCGCTTGGATCCCACAGCTTGGCGGGGCGAGAAAAGCCAGTGTGGGATGCATGCTTGATAAATACGTTCCGGACGGGTGGATGGGCCCACTCTTTCTCAGCAGAGCGGAAAGCCGAACTCAGATGTGATGACACGTGTCATCACATCGGCAAGGAGCATCTGGGGAAGAACTGGGGCCATTTCTCTGCAGTTTGGACCTTCATTAACTCACGTGCAATCTTGAAAGCTTGGGACAGGAAAGGACTAGACCAGTCATTTAAAATCTGAGGATATCTATGTTTTTCTTTTTAAAACTATATTTTCTTAAATACACAACTGCGAGATTTTTAACAATTATTTTTGAAGGAACTAGAAGGCAGGCACGCCTACTTGTCCATTAACATTGACAAACAAAGACACGTGGAGAAAAAGAAAAGCTCAGTTTTGCTCCGAGGTCAGGCTCGACCGCAGCACGCTGGGAGCCGTCGTCGGTGACACTCTCCCAGAGTGACAGCCCGATGGGTTCTCAGGAGGTATTCACGTGCTCTCTTCCTGCCTCTCGTGTCCCTGACATTTCCCGCTGCTCCCTTCTGTGGCAGTTATTTGATGTCCTGGGAGCTGCGGCGGTTAAGACAAATGTCCGTGGGCCCAGGAATGCCAATCAGCACCTTGTCTCCTGGTTGTGATGACTTCACGTGCAGCGTGGGCACTCAAGGCCACGAAGACACAGCAACAGAACCCGAATTCCCTGGCAAACAGCAGCGTAACTCATGAACCACAGAGACGAGATTTTATAAGGGATGATGATATGTAAGTATGAGAAGTGGCTGCAGTATGGAGGGTGGTGGATTGCATTATCAGAAAGCAGTGTGAATGGGTATGACCCACATCTGTGGGGTAGCTGGGCCCTTCGATGCTGGCCCTTTAAAAGCAGTCCCCAGTTACTTACGGCTTTACCCACCAGTAATAGGAGCACCAATGGGCCAGAGGAGTCCCCCGATCTCACGGCAAGTCAGCCAGAACACAAGGTGCTCTCTCCGTCCCAGTTAGGTGATAGACACACACTCCGGTTCGCACTCCCATAATTTACAAAACACATCATTTATATAATGTCACATTTAGTGGTACTGGGTGAAGAGCCTAAATACCACGTGGCTATCATACAGTATTCTGCCTCACTCTTCAACTGGACTCAATTTAGCAAAAGGGGAACATGGACCCTTTTAACATGGAAGTCTATGTATCTACTTACCACAGTTTCTTGCTAAACTAGGGGTAATTCATAGGGAAGGGAAGAGAAGGAGGGAGGGAGAGAAAGAGGAGAGAAGGCACCGTTTACACTAAAACGTAATTTGTTTTGTACATGGAACATTCCAAAGCAATGGATTATTTAAAGAGTCTTGTGACATTGTACTTGCATTTCCTCTACAAGTACAGTGGCTGCAGCGTGGATAACACATGATGAAAATACGGGTCTCTGATAACCTCGATGCTTCTCACCATGAAAGTCACCAAGGTAACTAAAGATATGCTTCTGGGGAGGAGGCGGAGCTAAAGCCACAGGACTATGCTAGCCAATGAGGGAAGCTGGATAAAACAACACCATGAGTAAAACAAGAAACACAGACGGGATACCCTGACTTCAGGTTTCTTGCTCCCAGAGACAAACAGTGATCCACGGACTTGGTCTAGAGTCCATTTTCTTATCCACTGAACTTTACAAATTGACTTTCTGGGGTTTTTTCCCTTCTAAGTTTATCTTAGTATTTTTTTTTTTTCCCTTGGATGAAATATTTAGAGATGACAGAAGTACGGACCTCAGACACAAAGTAAGAGGAGAGACTGTCGGGCCTACAGGATCACGGGAGAAAGCGGAGCAGGAAGTAAACCTAGAAAGGGGAGCGCAGCCCGCGGCCGAATTCCCCGTGGTGGCTGCACGGTCCCCCGGGGTCTCATCGGCGCTTCCCAGCAGCTCCGTGCCCTGTGTGCGCACACGTGGGATGGGAAGCGGGGTTCTGGTCCGGTCCCCCAGGTTTTCTTCTAGTATTTTCTTCCAGAGTGTCTCTTAGCTCTCAGCTGTAACCCTGCGCATTCATGCTGAGAATCTGCCACTTCATAAAGATGTTCAGTTGTTTACATTTTACTTTGGGTTTTTAAAGAGGGAAAGTTCAAGCCGTGACTATTCCCTGGGCCATGTCACTTTTCCTTGTGACGGTGAGTTTTCCCGTGACACAGTCATCACCTCGTTGGGGTCTGCGTTGGAGGGGCGGTTACAGTTCCCAAGGCCTGCTCCTGTGTTATCGTAGCAACATTCTGGGCCTTAGCGTTATGTGTACGAGGGCTATTTCTCTAATGGTTTTATTTATTAGTACATTATATTTACTAAATTATATTCATTTCTGCACAGTGTTTTTGAATCTTCTGTCATGTCTCTGTCAGACAGGTTCGAGAAAATAACTGTAAACAGCTTATAAAATATGCCAAATCTCACATTTCAAACAAAAAACCTGATTGGACAGTGGGCTCAAGTTAATGATACAGAGTAACACGATGTATTATGGCAAATTTTATGTAAGTCCTTTCTTGTCATTGTTAAATAAATGTGGCTGACCTCCAGGAAACCCCATTAACATACTACAGCCCGAGGTCTGGCTGCCCTGTCTGGCGCGGCGCCACTGCTGGGCGCAGGACAGAGGGTTCGTGGTGCCATCTAGTTAAAACACAGAACCTTTGGTACAGTGACAAGATAAACCATAAATTGCTTGAGCAATCAAGGCAGTTCGAGGTATTCCTTCTGCAACTATTTTTCTTCAAGACTCATCGGATTGTGGTAAGTGACAGCGGTCTTTCATTTCGTGACTCAGAAACCCCGGGACTTTCAGCACTAGTTAAAATACGGCCGGTTTATAAGATGCTACACATCTGCATAAAATCAGACTCCGAACACCACCCAGCTGTTTGCAGACATCCGGATGCTCCGGAGTCAGCCACGCATGCGTCTAGCATGTTGACAATGCCAAAGATGACTGCGCAGGCGGCAGCGTCACACATGGTGCGGGGTGGGGGGGGGGTGCCGTGGACGCGAGTTCGAGAACGAAATGAGTGCAGTCGGCACACGCAGGAGAAGACGCACAGGTGGACAGAAAATAAACAGAAGGACGAAGATGGCACAAGTGGTGTTGGTCACATCCTTGCCAGTGGGATTGTGAAAAAGTGGAATAAAAGGTTCAGTAGCTACTGTGCTGCCCGTGTTTCCAGGGCGATATTGAAATATTCGACAACCTGTATGATTACATAAATCATTCACTAAACTAAAAAAATAACCTTTTCCTCTGAATACATATGTCTGTCCACACCTCCCGCCCCCGCCACCACACACACACTAAACCTGCTCAGCGAGTGTCCGAAACCACAGCACCAGTGTCCCGCCCATCACCCCTGTTCTCCTGGCGTGAGAAGCTGCTGCCGCGAGGGCTCACTGGGCATGCACGTCCCGGGCTGAACGGCGGCCCTGGCTGAGCCGTACTCGGGCATCCCCCGCTTCCCTAACTTCCCCGAGGTCGCTGGTCACCAGGCCCCCGCACCTGGTCTCACGGGAAGTGACTGAACTAGACGTGTCATGGATGCCAGCCCTTTCCACGTAGCCTGAACTTAAAGGGCTGGTGTCCGGCCCCCAACCGCCCCTCTGCATAGGCCTTCAGCCCCTCACCTGTTCTACCGTCCGCACCACCTCCATCTGGACCACCCCGGAGAAGCCCCCTGGATGCGGGCTGGAGGAGACCATGAATTGTCTGAGAACTCCTTCAACTGAGTATGATTGTTATGAACCAAAGAAACATAGTGATTCCATCGCTCGGCGCAATGCGGTATACATTATAAAAAAAGCAGAGCTATATGAAAGAAATAGCAGTTCTAACACCTAATGTGTTTGTGGCCTAATCTTACCCAACACACATAAAATATGTTACCTTTTTAACCCAACCACCAGTGCAATACTCCTCAGGTTAGTAAGAATCTTTTTGTTCTCCTTACAAATCACATGAACTACCTGGGGAATATCACAAACACGAGATACACAGCCAGAGATGGAAACAGATACATAGGAACAAGCACACAGAATTAAACAGAAACAGCGGCGTCTCTCAGCAGGACTTCGTGACTTTGATGCGGGCACCATCACCGGCTACGTGTGTGGCCAGGGCATCCGCCCCAGTTTGACTGCTGACTGTACCAACTTCCTACGGCCGCTGCAGCCAATTACCACAAATTTGGTGGCTTAAAACAACACAAATGAGTTACCTTATAGGTTCAGAGACCAGAACGCTAAGCGGGTCTCACTGAGCTAGAACCCAGGCGCTGGCCGGGCTGTGTTCCCTCCGGAGGCTCCAGGGGCAAGTGCGCTCCCTGCCTTCTCCGGCGTCCAGAGGCGGCCTGCACGCCCTGGCTGGCAGCCCCTTCCTCCACCTTCACTGCCAGCGGTGGGGGGCGGAGCTCTTCTCACCGTCCTACCCTCTGAGCTGGCCCTCCAGCCTCCTCTTTCCCTTGCGAAGACCCTTGTGATGACATCAGGCCGACCCAGATAACTCGGGTGCCCTCCCTGTCTCAAGAGCCTTAATTCCATCTGCAAGGTCCTTTGGCCAACAAAGGCGCCCCAGCCCCGCATCCCGGAAGGGAGGACGTGGACACCTTTGGAACCCGTTACCCGGCTGACCACACTCAGTAAGGACCAGGCTCTGGCCCAGGGGCTGAGAGGCAGCCACGAATCGACACTTCGTCTCTGCCCGCGACGTGCTCTCAGCTGCAGGGAGACGTGGGTGCGTGTTCAGACCCCGCGATCGCTGGCCGAGGCAGGGGCTGGGCAGCTGGAGGAAGGGAGAGCCCTCGTGCGGTGAGCAGCCCGGACCGGGCCGCACGCGTGGGGACAGCCGGCCAGGAGGTGGCCGTGGGAGGACTCCGCCTCTCCTGGTCCCCCTTCGGGAAGTGGCACTGTCACTCTCGTTTCATTCCCTCCTTGTCACCCCCCTTTGAGGGCTGCCTGCTATCTTTCCTGGAATTCCTGTTTCATCTTCACACACACGTGATAATGGCCACAGGTTCCTTACGAGTCCCTTCAGAGCCCTAAGGGGCACATTTTTCATCTGTTTTTGCCAACCTGTAGCCAAGCCCCATTGTGCGTGAGCAAGAGCCGTTGTCACCGGACCCATTAGTGGCCGTCAAACCAGCTGTGAGTTGTCTCTTGGCCCGGCCTTCACGCTGACTGGGAAAAGCTGAGACGCGCTCGCAGACGCTCCCACACGGAAAGCGTGTGTCCGCACGAGTGCACCACGCTCTCCTCTCTTGAAAGCAGGAGAAGCGTCATTTCTGCGCAGCCACTGCCCCGTCTCTGCATCACTTCCATGGTGGCCGCCACCTCGCGACAGTGAGTCGCCGCCCTGTCACTTGTCTCCCCAGCCGTCTGGGAGGCTGGCAGCTGGACGGCCGGCGTTTCATCGGGTGTGACCTGGGGACAGAGACGGCCGTGCGGGGGCGTCTCAGGCCCTCAGCAAGGAAAGCGGGGGAGAGGGACGAGCTGAGTGCTGCCAGCCCAGTGCGAGTCGGGGGCCGAGGGCCGCGTGCACCTGGTCTTGTCTTACCTAGTGCAGACCGAAGCCGAGGACCTGGGGGTCCAGAGCGCTGCGTGCCCGCCGCGTTCAAAGTGCTGCTCCACGTCAACCCCCTCACGCACATCTGGTCCCCCCCCACATTGATCGTTTACCAAACAAGAAAAAGCAACCACTTTAAAAATTAAAATACGGGCTTACTAAAGATTTCTAAAGGTTTTCTAGTGACTCGATGAACCGAATCTTGTGTGATACAACCTGAGTATTTCGCAGGAATGAGTTGACTTGGTGTCTACACTCCTCACGCAGGTGGCTGCCGTCCTGGACTGTAATGAAGCGCATGTCCCCTCTTAGCACGATGCTGGGTGCACGGAGGCTCACAGAGTAACCAGCAGTGTCCGCACTCCGGCAGGGCCGCGCTGCCCAGACTCCCATCCCCGGAGGTGACTTGCGGGCTGACACGAGAAATACATCAATAGCTGGCCCTTAAGATGCGCTTCTCTGTTGGCCTAATTATTTGGGCCATTTTCACAGACAATGGGAGCAAATGAACCAGAAGACGGCTCTTCTGAAAACGTAAAAGGAGTTAAAAGCCACACCAGGGGGCTGGCCCAGATGCCTTTCGAATTGCAAGGAGAAAAGTAAAATGGACCTAATCGGGGGCTTTGTCTCACCCGCGAACAGGAAAGCCAGAGGGCCGAGAGGATGGGTGGGGGCGCAACCACAGGCTCAGAGTCTGAAGTGGCAGGGCCCCATTTCCCAGAAGTCACAGGGGCGGGCAGGCAGGTCCCAGAACGTGGCGGTTAGATGAGAAAGTGCTCAGCAAGGGACCCATACAAAGCAATGCATTTTTATTCGTTTGTACGCAGAGAATTTCTGGGAGGCTAGACCACGAACACAGTACAATAGGCACCTGTCTGAGGGTGGAGTCTGCAGACATGGAGGGCGGGGAGGGGCTAGAACGAGACTTTCCTGTATTTCTTTAAAAAATACTTTTTTGAGTTCTGAATCGAGAATGTTTTACCTATGTCTGGAAGTAACTACCATAATCAGAACCAGCCAGCAGTCACCCCCACTGCAGAAGCTGCTACTTCAGGGCCACAGATCGGTCGGGTAAGGTTTTCCTGCCAGGAACTGGCACCAAACAGCCATCCCCAAGGAAGAGCCCTTTAGCAGTCACAGAGGGGTTGGTTCCTTCAGAGATTTTGCCAGGGCAAAGCCACTCCTGGCAGGAGAAACCATTCCCAGGGCAAGTCCTCCTGTCTCCGCCCCCCACCCCAGGTTCACCATGTCAGTATTTCACTGCGGAATCTCTCTGGCTCTGCAACGCAACATGGACACACAGACATCCTCAGGGGTTTTTTTTTCAAGCCCTCTGGACAAAGGTGCCCCTCGGACAGCTTCTGTGAAGGCGGAGCGTCGGACTAACATGGCGTTTGTACTGCGCACGAGCCGGCATCCTGGTGCGGTTGAGCCAGAGCAACACTCTGACAGGTCACCGTGGCTAGGAAGGAGTTTCATTGCACATCCTCACCATGGGGCATCGTGGGAATGCTACAGGAATCTTCATATTCATGAAGCTTAATTACAGCAAAATTGCCAATCTGTAAAATGCGGCTGCATTTGAATACTGCTTTCAAGTCTGGAACACGAACAAGGAAACTACGGTCCCCAGGAGACCCCCCTTGCTCTGTTATGCAGAGAGGCACGGGGAAAGGGAATTAGGAGGAAAAGCAAGAGAACTAAAAACAGATCAAGAGGCACTCTATTTACCCAGAAAAATGAAAACACCGATCCCACGCAAGGTCTGAGTGTGTACTTGTAATCAACCATAATATGCAAATTGGTGGATAAGGAGTCCAATAAAATCTTGAATTTAAGGCATGAGTCCTGAAGCGAGTGCGGATTCAGCCACTGAGACGAGTAGGAAGTTGCAGAGGCTGAATGCACATCCCAGCCGTTCCGTAACAGCCAGACAAGGCTACGGCCTGAAGCCCCTGCAATGATCAGCTGGAAACCTAAGGGCCCCTTTGGAGAGGGGCGGGGCATCTGAGACAGCCCGGGTCAGGGGTCTGGGCAGCACACGGACGGGACCGTCTGCAGTCCCGCTCCGCATGCCGAGGTGTGCCGACGTGTCATCCGGGGTCTCAAATACATACATGTGCCTGTCTGATAAAAAGAGAGGCCATTGAAACTCTGGCAAGGCTATGCTTTCTTAGCAAGAAATAACCTTTGCCTGTATAAATTCTTCCCTTCTCCCTTCTGGAAAGAATCTTGGGTGTGTTCCTGTGGTGTTTCATGGCACTTCCTGTGCACAACCACTTGAGGTTCAGATGAATCTGTCCGTCCATCCATCCATCCATCCATACATACATCTGTATCCATGACTTGTCTACCCCTCCATCTGTATCTACTGACCTATCTATTATCTCTTATCCATCCATCCACAGCTACCTGTCCGTATCTACCACCTATCTACCATCCATCCACATCTACCTACCACTCTGTCTATATATCTGTCTATGTGTCTATCTGTCTATCTGTCTATGTATCTGTCTAACCTCCTCACAAAGACAAGCATGGCTGTGTGCAACGTAACCTTCAGGCGACCTTTACAGCGAAGGCTGATGAAGAAAACCGTGATGGACGATATTTTCAGACACGTATTGCCAAATCATTTGCATGTAAGCAAAAAAAAACCAAATATACTTCACAATGTGAAAAATCACCGTGAACAAAATCCGTTGCTTAGAAGAGAGGAGCAAGCGTAGGGGGACAGTGTGTGTGTGTGATGCGACAACAGCAGCGATAACCGCAGCCGCCACTCACGTAGCGCTGGGTATGCGCCGGGAACCACGTTTGGTGTCTTTACACCTGTCACCTGGTGGTGTCCACACAGCACCTGAGCAGGTAGATGTGGTTATCGCAGGGAGTGAGCCCTGGGAGTGACAAGGCACATTGGTCACTCGGGCATGAGCTGCAGAGACCAAGTGTGGCCGTAGGTCTGTTTGCCTTAAAATCCGAGTCCCTAAGGACCGTGTGCCCGGTGGCCTCTCTCCAGACCCTAGGGAAGTGAACACAGGGAGAAAGTGAAAGCAAGGAAGGGAAGGAGGGGTGGAGGGAGCAGAGGGCCCTGAGTGGGTGCTGGATGCCGTCGGCTGGCCGGAGAGCGTAGAAATGTACAACGTAACGGGGACTACAACAACAGGACACAGCTACACCCTAGCTGCAATTCCAAAGTGGAAAAACATCCGAAGACTGAGAAAGTATCTTCATGGTTCGCCTGCCGGCAAAACCCGGCCCTCGCCGACCGGGGAGGGTTTGGTCCTGGTTTATTATCACACCCGGAATGCAAACCCCAGAGGTCTGCAGAAAGATAGGAGCAGTCCTGTCTCCAGGCTCCACTGGGGCGGGGGAGGGGAGAGGTGCACAGAACATTCAGAACACACACAGTGTTGCTTGTCTGAGATCTGAGACATTCTGAAACACATGTGGTCCCCAAGGTTGGAATAAGTGGCCGCTGGCCCAAGGAATCCCTCTGCCATAAGATGTCCTTGACAATGAGAGCCACCCGAAAATAACTCGTGATCCAAGCTGAACCAACAATGACAGAAACTTAATGAAAAAAGCTGCATACATCTCAATAACTGATGAAAATAGCAGTCTGCTCTATTGCAATGAGAGCCCAGGGCAGTGTTATCGCATTAAGATCTGACATCATCCTCTCTCCCCTCCAGGCTAATTTCATAACCTAGTTTCGTCCGAGCCCAAGGACAGCCACTGCTGGACCCTGATTACATTTGTACCCCCAGGCTCTCCAAGCCTTGACCTTGAGGTTCGGGAAGTAGAATATTTCAGTGCAGTTTCTGTAGAAAAACAGGGAGAGTTTGGAGGAATGATTTAAAAGAAACCTAAAGGTGAATCTTAACATAGAAAATTTCATTTAGATATATTTTTCAATCCACCAAGTAACAGCTTCTGTGGTTTAGGATTCATAAGTAGGTTGTGAGGGTATCAGAATATGCACAGAAAATACGAGTGGGACTGTGTTCTATATAAATTACTATTTATGAGAAAAGAATAAAGTGTGGTGAGGTATAAACCTCTGTCTCTGTGTTGAGTGGAAGTGCTTGTTTTATTATACTCTATCTGTTTCTGTCTATTTGAAATGCAGGGATTTATTCAACCGTCATTTCCACAAACAACTCCTCACTGAATGCCAGTTTTGGGTCAGGCACACAACCAGATGAGGGGAAGACAGACAGACAGAATGCCAATGTGAAAGGTTTCATAATTAAAATAACTGGTCATATTCATTGACTGCATCTCTTTAGCACTAGAAAACAAATGGACTTTTCACAGCGTAGATGAGAATGCTGCAGATTTGCTTCATGTAGTGGACTCTAGATTATAAAAGAGTTAAGGATCACAGGTTCCCTATCAAAGCGGACAGGGCCCCAAACGATACAAAGACGTGGGGGCTGATCGGGCAGGGAGGACCAGAGACTCTTACGATGTCTGTCGGAAGCAGGCTCTCTGCTGCAGAGCATGGACGGGGGACAGGAGACAGTGTGAAAATGGGGAGATGTGTCACCCCGGTTTCCTACTTCTTTGAGCAGAAGTTCCTGGCTTGGTCAATGAGTGTAAACCATAAGTAAGTAAGTATTTAAAGACATGAAATGACAAAATTGAGATTTTTCATTACTTGGAATATTCCTATCAACTTATTTTCATTCTTCAGTGTCCTTACTGGGCACCTGGGATTGGAGCATAGCATCGCCTGCCTGGCCTCTTGGTGGCCCACGGGGACTGGCCGTGGTAAGTATCACAGAGAAACCCTGACAGCCTGAAATACTAAGTTGTAGAAAAGATTGCAAGGGGGCAAAAGCATTAGAGGTTATGAGTGTCTACAATTCTATAAGAAACAAATGTCTCAAGGAAGTTCACTGTTGATATTTCTTTCTGGAGAGGTCCATTCTTGGCTCTCTTTGCCCTACAGTTGTATTGATTTCCTTCCTCTTATTTACCATCTATCAGAGTTACTTCTATGACAGACAGGCCCGCCCGCGTAATGTGTCCGTGCCTCACCTGGAGAGTGGTAGGCTGCAGTGTGACAGCAGGCTTCCCAGAGCATGTGCTGTGGCCCAGAGTGGCCGCGAGCCCAAACCTCCCCTCTCGGCACCCACGAGAGGGCATCCAGAGAGGATGTATCCTGGGCCGGCCTCTCTGAGTCTTGCTTTACCCCCAATCACACTGTTGGGATGGGTTTTACTCCCTTTCAAGGCACTTAGAGAAAATGGAAGTAAAAAAATAAAAGCCACAGAGTACTCACTGGAAGCCCAGCTGGACAGGTTTCTGGAAGCATGCAGGTGCTACCATCTTTGATTATCACTGGGGTGTGTGTGTGTGTGTGTGTGTGTGTGTGTGTGAGTGTGTGTCCTGTTGGCATGAGTGCCCAGGCCACCCGACCATGCACAGGCCAGCCTTGCAGGACATGGGACTGTCCACGCTGCCAACACTCCCCCCACCCCTTTCACACCGGTTACAGAGCGCCTGGGTTCTCCTGGCATCAGAGCACGGTTCCCGCCACTACGGCCCCAGACACGGCGGGTGGTTCACAGACGGGCCTGCTCCAGGGCCCTCGCAGAAGTGGAACCACACGGTATTTGTCTTTCTGTGACTGGCTTATTTCACTTGGCATAACGTCCTAAAGGAACAGTTGTAGCATGGAGGAACAATTCTTTCTTTTTAAGGCTGAATGTATAGATCACATTCTGTTCAGCAAATCATCTGTCTATGAACACTTGCGTTGTTCATAGCAAATGTGAATTTGCTATTGTGAATAATGCCCCTGTGAACATGGGTATGCAAATGTCTCCTCAACGAGTTATTTTTCAAAATCAGTCTCCAGTTGCTTTTGCATAAGTGGCCCATCATTCTTTCTTAAAACAAAATCAATTAGAACAAACAGAAGACAAGTCAAATATATATATTTTTTCATACACATTGTACAAAAGAAAATACTTGTACAAAAGAAAATAACACTTCTCTGCCTTAGGAAAAAAACGCATCCTGATTTAAAAGTTAAATCTAAGAAAGAGTAAGAACACTGCTCTCCACTACAAAAGTGTGGAACAAGTTGGAAAGGGCATGATTCATATCCATGTTCTAATTAGAAACATGACCACATAACATTTCCCTAGAGAAAATTGATTAGAGTCTGACCACATCCACTTTCTTGAAGAAATATAAAAGTTAATTTTCCTCACCACTTGATTTTAGAAGAAACTTTCAGAAGTATTTGAAGAGAGATCAAAGAAAGCAAAGAAAATGACCCAAAGGTTGAAATGTGTAAAACTTCTAAGAAGACGTTGAAAGAATTTCTTCTAAAGAGGAAATGAATGAGAATAGCCTAGAAAAAAAATAAAGTCTCCACACACTAAACAAGAATGAGGAAAGGGGTGACTGGGGGGCAAAGCAGAAAATAGTTCAAACCTGTGAAGATGAATTCAAGACACTTGGGAGCTCCATGGAAACTAACCACAGCAGAGTGAGGGGCACATAAGATCCTTCTCCAAGATATCAGGTTCGGACAAAAGAACAGAATAGGTTCTTGACATTTCTATGCAGTGCTTAGATAAATTAAGCCAAATTAAAGAGTGAATTACCAAGAGGGGTCAATCGGTATCCTGGGATTGGAGGGTGGAAGGTTGAGAAGAATCCACCATCTCTCTTTTTGTCTCAAATGCCTAAACCACTCAGTTCTCTGATGCGCCCTAACCTGAATACCTTCCCCACCTAGCAAGGTAGGGAATGTAATCTGAATCCAATAAAACCTTTCACATCTAGAAACTAGACTCTAGAAGAACAGAACGCTCGGATTTGCTCTGCCCGTGGGTGTTGTGTGTCCTATGAAAACAGCTAGCCTGGACTTAGTCTTTAGTCACTAAACCTAAGGCTCAGAGGAACACAACTTTTCTATAAATCAGCTTCAGTTGCCTTCAATTCTGAAGTCAGACGGGGCCCGGCAGAAGTAAGGCGTGCTGGAGTGTGGTTGGTGGGATACGTGAGTGTCTCACATGAGCCGGACAGCAGTTCGAACGTGTCACCTAGAATGTCACAGGGTGTGCTTGAGTGTGATGTTGTCACGTTACAGAATTACACGCTTATGATTTCATAATACAAAATTTTGTAATAAAAAAAGGGGCGTGATTTGTGCCGGACCCTGTATTTCCCAAATTGTCTTATAAGGACTATCACGGATGGTCTCGAAAGACAAAAGTGAGTAAAATAAAAATTGCCACGACCATTTAGGATTCGTGGTGCACGGTCCTTTGGTAAAGCACTGTGCTGTCATTGTTTGGCACGTCCCTTCCCAGTTGTTTTTTGGACCTAGATCTACGTGACCTTTCTCCTACCCACGTAGCCTCTCCAGGGACACATAGCCTGGGCAGTGCTGGCTGTGCGGATCCCGGCCTTGACCTGAGAAGGGGCACCCTCCACCTGGAGGAGCGCCGCTAACTTTAGAGGAGAATCTTCTTTACGGGTCTGGTCTTGCCCCAGGGCTGCAGAGTTCATGGCCAGCAGGGAGACAACACTCCAGGGAATGTCTCATTAATGTTTAAAACATGACATTCATAATCTGCCTAGTCCTGGTTTGATGACGCGCCAACGGTCCGTGTTTAACTGTGTACTCTGAAGGTTCAAACAAAGAACACCACGGGTTCTTAGACAGGTGCATTTCCCTCCGTTTTCCATTAGCGAGTGTTTTGAATGTACACAACAGGCAAAAACAAGCATAGAAAGCCTCCGTGTATCCATCACCCTTTCAACATCGATCAACTCGCTGCACACCCCCCAACACACTGGACTCATTTGAAGCAAATTCCAGATACCATAAAGGTATTTTTAAAGCACTACATGTTGGTTCATGTTTGCTACGATGAGTAAAAAAGCCACAAGTCCCACCCCAACATTTCCACGTACACAAATACACACAGACCAAGGGCACATTTATTAAAACACGTAAGTCCAGTTGCTTTAGACTTTAGGCTCGAGTCCCCAAATTCACTTCACGGCAGGGCCCAGGGGTGTGTTCGTGTGTTCACGGAGCCGGTTCACGCGCGGTTATGCTGATACGGACTCGGCACGAAACGTTTGTTCCGGACCTCGGGGACTGGTGGGGCAGCTCGCCTTTCACGCCAGAGCGGTGTGGCCCACACAGACCTGGCAGCCACGGCAGGTGAGCAGGGAGCACGGAGGAAAATCAACAAATCTCTGAATTAATCGTGCGGCCATCAGAGGGAGGGTGGGTGCACAGAATGAAATGTATATGTATGGCCCGTTTCCTCTTCTTTCTTCTTCTGCTTCTCTTTCATTTCCATCGGAAGTTCAGCCCCTCTTACAGAATTCTGTAACTGAGTTTACACTCCTGTCCCTAATGTATAGCTTCTGTCCCACCCAATCCTTACAAGAGGACTTGAGGCCAAAGATTAGCGAGTCACATGTACACCCAAGGAAAAATCACATTCTAAAATGTTCTTTTTCCACCAGTCTTTTCATTCTGGTAACATAGGACAGTTACTAATAAACAAAGAAACTTCTCTATAAAACTGGAGTTCTCATCCTGTGTAACAACCTGCCGTACACAAAGAATTTTACTGAATCTTTATGGCAGTTCTGACTCTCGCCGGCTTGAATATCCCTTCTGTTACACGTGGGGTCTAAAACGCTTGACACGTATGCTGCCTCAGTTTACCAGGTGCTCCAGAAAAGAAGTATCCTTGGTCACGTGGCATTGGGCCCTCAGATTTGCCCTCTGAGTAACTATTTTATAAAGTACAGATAAAGAATCTATGAATCAAGCCACAATGAGTAAAACGTAGCCTAACAGTAGATCCTGAATTGAAAATAGAATGGATATTTGTATGTTTTCTATGTATAGCAAATAGGTATTAATTTGAGATTATATGTAATGAATATGCAATGAATGTGTGTGTGTGTATTTATACACATATATAAAGTCTTAAATATTTATATATATATATATACACACACACACACATATATATATTTAAGATTTTAGAGGGAGGGGAAAGAAGGGAGAAAGAGAGGGAGAGAAATGTCTATGTCAGAGAGAAACATCGATTGGCTGCCTCTCACACACACCCCAACTAGGGACTGAACCCACAAACCACGTGCCCTGACCAGGATTCAAACTGGTGACATTTTGCTCTGTGGAATAATGCCCAACCCACTGAATCACACAGGTCAGGGCAAATGTATATTTTAAGTACAGAAAAGTAGTTTTCTAGCTTCACTATTTGTCTCTGATAGACAATTATGCATGGACTTACCACCCACAAAAAAAATTCTTTTTAAAAACCTCAATATAAAATTAAAAATATTTAAAATAAATATTTTGGTCATTTTTATAAAAGAGGGTCATATGTGGCTTCATCTTTTGTATCAACAAATCAACCTCAGTAAACAAAGAACAAGAGACTGAGGAAAGGAAACCTGCATTCCCAAGTTCAAGGTCACAGACGAACCACGCAAGGGCCCCAGGGGAAGCCATTCATCCGGCCCCAGAGGAGCCAGGGGGTCTGCGGACCTCCGTCTGAAATGGACTTCAGGACTTCATGGGAACCGTGCGGAGCAGAATTGTTGACGTCGTGACCAGCACCGGGGGGTTCCCGTCTTCTCCACTCGGTGCACTCAGCAGGAGAGGGAATGGCTGGACACACACTGGTCTTCCTTTCCTCACTCAATGGCGAGAGAGAGAGAGAGAGCAGAACTCAGCAGAACTGGGCAGAGCTGGGACACAGATCGGGGCCCAGACTCACAGGAAATCACGACAGGGCAAAGATTATAGGCCCTGCGTGATTTTTGTGGATCATTTAAACATTAACTGCTAAGATTTTTTCTTCAACATTGGATGATCCATGGCAGGAATGTGTAATACAGACCATGTCTTAAAACCCCGAATCCTAGAATAATTTTCTGAAGAACGAATCGCTGAACTCGGAATCAGAGCTGCAGAAACGGGTCACGTGCGTCCAGATGGTGGGCGCCCTGGCTTTCCGTGGAGGGCTGGCGCCTGGCTGCGTTCCCTTTTGGGAAATAGCCATCCTCCGTTTCAAGTTCATCTGGCTTGCTCAATGATAGGGTTTCAATTCAAACAGATAACAATGCCAAGAACTAAAAATTTCACCATCTAATTAGGGAGCGGGAAACGCAGTGTGGCCTTTCTCTCCTAATATCATCTGCGGTTCGAAAATGACTTGATGAAGGCTCTTTAGAAAAACCCTGTACTTTTCCCGGTACAAGAACAATTGTAGTGAAAGTTACTGGCACAATGCAGTGGGCACAGAAAGAGGACAAAATGTGTGCGTGACAAAGAATCGAGGCAGCAAGGACAAACAGGAGGTCAGACAAAGGGGGTGGGGCTGAAGACATCAACACGAACGTTAGTTTACAAAAAGGCACTGCCCAACCCTCTCTCAGAGTGTCTAACGTGATGTGACCCTCAGTCAGTGTAAGCGATGGCCGACCAGTGCGAAGGGTAGGAAAAGGGGCCCGAAATTCATGCGGCTTTTTTGGGGGCCTATGTGTTTTTCTGAATATACAGTGTTCCACAGTTTTCATTACCTCTCCCCTGGTCCAAAAACAGTCAAGAAACGTTCATCTAAGGACGTTTCCACCTGGAAAGGACGCTTACACTGACTGAGGGTCACATCACGTTAAACACTCTGAGAGAGGGTTGGGCAGTGCCTTTTTGTAAACTAACGTTCGTGTTGATGTCTTCAGCCCCACCCCCTTTGTCTGACCTCCTGTTTGTCCTTGCTGCCTCGATTCTTTGTCACGCACACATTTTTTTCCTCTTTCTGTGCCTACTGCATTGTGCCAGTAACTTTCACTACAATTGTTCACTACATATGGGTGTATTTTTTTTCAGAAATTGTAAGTAAACATTGCCATATATATAGCATATTGCTTGCACCAAAATGCATCATAAGTATTTATTTGATCTTGAAGTAAAACTTTGAAACTCAGAATGTTAAGTCTACTTCAAAATGATTCCTTTTGAGAAGTGCAATTTTCAATAGAATTCCTTTACATCAATAGCTAAAATCACCCCATTACTCCTGGCAGTTTCTCCAATGCAGTAAGCCTATTGACTTTAAATGTCATGTCCAGCATGCCTCTAGCCGCCTCCCACCCCTTTTAAACGGGTCATAAAATGACAAATGGCAACTTTAAAAAACAATGCCTTACGCATAATGAGGGCTTAAAGGACAGTAATGAAGGAATTTTAAAGTCCTAGAGCAAAAACCACCACCACGAAATCCCAGGTATGAGTCCCCGCTTTGCCACCCCCTGCCCTGGAGACCCTTCCTTTGTCCATGGAATCATTTTCCAGGGCAGCCTGGTCCGTCCGTGCTAGAGACAGGTGGACACTTCAGGCAGCTCTCCCAGCCTCATCCGGGCTCACGTGGGCGAGCCCACGGCCCACGCATCGCCGTTCCCGCTGCCCACCCGGGACCCTTCCAGGGCTCCACGGCCAAGGTCAGAAAGGTGCTCTGGCACGCTAACACACAGAAACTCTACACTTTTTACGTGTGGCTTCATTAACTGGTGGAGCACACTGGTCCCTATTTGGAAAGTTTGGAAAGGGCACCCCACCCTTCCACACACACACACACACACACACACACACACACACAGAAGCCATCAAGATAGAGTTGGCTCTCTGTATTTACTGAGTGTGTGTGTGTGTGTGTGTGTGTGTGTGTGTGTCTCCTTGGAGAAACAAGAGAAGCCTCAGACACAGTGGCGTGGCCGCGGACCCAGGACATCAGGAAATGCTATAACGTGCCTCTGAAGGTCTCGGCGTGTAAAGATTTCCACGAACTCACACACCCACCCATATTCAGTGCTTTATGTGAACAGAGGCTACAACACAAAATGGTAAGGAGGTTCTAAACATAAAATCATCTCATGAAGATCAAAGGAGGCAGCTTTCGCTTTGGGGCTACTAAGTCTCAGGGATTTGGAACACCCATGACCCCTGGAATGGTGTCACAGTGCGGAAGTCAGCCACGAAATCCCAGCCACCCTTCGCCTGCTGGCCCAGATACTCTGCAGTGGGAGGGTGGCGGATGAGAAACTGTGCTTTGAAGTAGTGGAAAAACTAGAAGACAGTGAAAGCTTTTCTTAAAACATTAAGGACAATTTGAAAGAAAATAGCACCCTCATTTTGATGGAAAAGTTGCTCACTCAACATGTATTCAGTAAATATTAAGTTCCTACTGTGTGGCAGGCATTATAATGTTATACTTAGGTCAATGGGAAGAGACAACCTTAAGTTAAAATTAAGAAATTATTTTAATCTGAAACAGCCTCACCTATTTTGATATTTCTCCCACTGTGCAGTATTGTTTCAAAAAAGCATTAAGTATAATGTCCTCAAACCACAGTGATGTGCCCCTAAAGATGTCATGTCCAGACAGTTATATCTGACCCAGATCGTACCACAGTAAAAATGGTTTTCTGGCTTAAATATGTCCCTACTTCCAAGTTATGGCTGTTATAATTTGCGTGTCCTTCAGTTGACAGTTTTGGGCTTTAGTTTTATTGGTTTTGTTTTGTTTTGTTTTTGACTCTTCTATATTTATGCACTCTGGGAAACTGGAAAAAAAACATTACAAAAAAAAGTCTGTACTAGAGAGCGGGAAATGCAAGATAGGACCTCAGACCCTAGGTGGCTTGAACAATGGACATGTACTTGCTCACAGTCCCGGAGGCGGGAAGTTCAAGAGTAGGGTCACGTTCTGGTGAGATCATGCTTTCTTCCTCGCTGTGTGCTCACATGTCTCCCTTCCCCTTCTTAGAAGGCCACGTTCCTATCAGAGGAAGGCCCAATGCTTATGACCTCATTAAACCTGCATCACCATCCGAAGGCCCTATCTCCACATGCGTTGGCGGCGAGGGGCACAGCTCCGTCCCTAGCCTGATCTGGAAATGCACACCTAGCCGTTTGCCTGCAGTCCCTGGTGTCTTGGCTCTGGACCATCTCGATTCCGTCCCCATCCTGGCCCCCAGCCCAGTCTGACACGGGGCGGGCTACGTCAGCTGAGGGACAGGCGGCCGACGGGGTGGCTGCCAGCCGGCACTCCGACACAGTTGGGGCGGGACGCGAGCCACAGCACGGGAGCACTCTGGTATCCGTCCTTCCTGCCAGGGACTTCTGCTTTTTGTTTTCTCCCTCTCAAACCTTATTTTCATTTAAGGGTCTCATTGAATGCACATTCATCAGCTCTGGATGACATGTCAAACAGGAGACAGGAGATGTAAAACGGGTGTGAGAGGGGGTCAGAAAGGAATTGGAGGGATGTGCTAATATCCTGGGTTGAACAGGGTCCTCCCAAGATTCACGTTCTTCCCAGAACCCCGTGATGTGACCTCAATTGGAAATGGGGTCATTGAACACGTGATTAGTTAAGATGACATCATAACGGAGTAGGGTGAGCTCTCAATCCAATACGACTGGTGTCCTTAGAGGGAAGGGAGAAGAGACACAAGACACACACAGGGGAAGATGGTCACGTGACAGGAGAGGCAGTGCTGGGAGCGACGCATCTGCACGTTAAGGAGCAGCAGGGACTGACGGAACCACAGGATGCCAGGAGGGGGGCGTGGCCTGAACTCTCCCCTCGGGAAGCCTTCAGAGGGGGCGTGGCCCTGCGCAGGCGCAGGCGCAGGCGCAGGCGCAGGAGCCGATCGCGGGCTTCCAGCCTCCAGAACTGCGAGCAAATGCATTTCTGTCATTTCAATGTATGTTGTTTCTCACCTAGTTTGTGTGACGCTTTGGAAATAGTTCCCATCTAAAAAGATGAGCAATGCGAAGGCAAATCCCTATTTGGTCGGAGGTGGCAGGAACGGAGCAGGGAGTGGGGGACAAGCAAGTCCAGGAGGGAAGTCAGGTCCCGAGTCAGAATCATCTCCATGGACGTGATGGGTCAGGGCCTGGGCAAGGGGTGGCGTCCCCAGCCGAGAAAGTAGAGGCTGGCAGGAAAAGGGAGCGAAGACTGAGAGTGTGGGGTCTACTGACATTTCGGAACAAGAAAGAAAAGAAGAGAAAAAAAAGAAGGGAAGGGAAGGGAGGGGAGGGGAGGGGAGGGGAGGGGAAGGGAAGGGAAGGGGAAAAGGGGAAAAAAGGAAAGAAAAGGGATAGTGCATAAATGGTCAGAGAGGAGAAAGTCAACCAGGATGACATGGTGTCGCTGGTCAACCCAAGGAGGGCAACGGAGGGAGGAAGGACACCAGCTGTGTGGAGTCTGCAGGGAAGTCAGAGAGAATCTGCACCAAGAGACAGCATCTTTGGATTTGACATTAGGAAGTCACGGGGGACCTTGAGAATTTAAGTTGCAGGAGAATGTAAGAGGCACAGGCCAAACTAGGAGAGATTGGCAATAATAGTGGGTATAGACTATTATTTTAATACGTGTTCCAGAAAAAAAAACAATGAAAACATACAGGGGTGCAACTTTGGCAAAGGGAAAATTTCTTTAAAACGGGGGGACCTGAGCACCCGTGTCAGAAGGAACACAGCAATCACCAAAGGGATGATGGCGGAGGCAAGAGGAGGAGAAACCTGATGAAACCGGGTGCTAGGACACTCCGGGAATGGTGACAACAGCGCTGGCTCGGGAGGGGAACGGAAGGAGAGAGACCACGTCAGCCTGGGGGAGAAAGAAACACAAGTCCGGGGCCCGAGGCAGGACGGGGAGCGGGGAGGGCTGGTTTCAAACCCCACAGTGTGAAAAGGTCACCTTGGAAGACCGGAGAGCAGACCCAGGAGGGGCTGGGAGTGGGGAGCTTAAGACTCGGAGGAGGAGCCTGGCCAAGCCACCTTCAGCAGCGACATGAAAGGGATCCCCAGAAATAGCTGAAGGTCCGGAGAAAGCGTGAAGGACCTGTGGACCAGTCCCCGGCAATGCTCACCAGCGGGGAGGAGGGAAAGTAAAACGGGGGCCACGCCCTGGACGGGAGTCTACGGGTGAGGATGTGGCTGCTGAGGAAGGAGGAAGTTAGGGCGCTAGCGGTTCTGTTTCCCTGACCCGTGTGCTCAGCAGTAACGCCACCAAAGGCCGACAAGCACTGGGGCTCTGCGTGGCGATGTGCTGGAGCTCCCGCCACCAACCCACCCAGTGAGCGACTTTCCTCCCCTCGGCCCAGCCCGGCCCAAAGGGAGCAGCAGCGTCGAGACCCCGATTCACTCCACCTCAGGCCTTGACCTTGATTCATGTTGGCCCCCTATTCTTGATGCGTACAGATTTTGACATTCAAATCTTTATGTTAAAGAGGTATGCTTATAAATCTCGGATCCTGCTTTTTTATACTAAGGCACGTCTGTCTCCTCGGCGAATTTGGATTAAGGATGTCTGATTTTAGCTTGGGGACTCCGATAATACTAACAGTATTACTGTTATCGCTGCCTGATACTGTTTTGTGAATGGCCCGCTATGACAACTCACAGAGGAACAGGAGCCCGGAAAGCACACCTGGGCCCCAGTTATATCTGCTTGACTTGGCTGACCATCTGCTTCCCGTGCCTAGAAAGAACCAAATGTCACAGGAAGAGGGAGAGGAGGCTGAAGGCCCCTCCCAGCTAAACACAGGACTAGGTTTGCATTTAGGTGGAGCAAAGAAAGAATCCGGGTCACTGTGTTTGGGGATTTTAGAATCATTTGGGCGGAGCTCTGATTAAAGGCTGGGAGTATCCGGACATGAAGTGATGAGGTCCTTGAGTGTCTCATCCATGGCTTCCTCCAGCATTCGGTGCTGGTGATATCCACAAAGTGAGTTGAATGAGTGAAACAATGAGCCACCACCACTGGGGAAACTGAATTAGGGGCAAGAGGTTCCGTAGGGAAAGGCCTGCTTGCCAGGCTGACTCGGCTGGGGTCCGGGAGCTGGGGTTGCCCTAGGGCTCCACCAGCCTGAAGTGTGGGAGTGGCTCATCGTGCCCGAACGGCACAAACAGTGCCGTGTGCGCAGGACGCCCACCTTCCTTCTGGGAGCTGGAAATTAACGTGCGTGCCAGTCAGGGGTGCCCATGGGACCAGCCCCCGGTAAAAGCCCTGGGCACCGAGTCTCCAACGAGCCTCCCTGGTCAGCAGCATCCCACACTGGTTGTCACAGTCCCGGCTGGGGGGTTAAGTGTTTCCTGTGTGATGCGGAGAACTCCTGGAGGCCTGTGGTTGGTCTCCCCCAGTATTCTCCCACCAGGCGCTTTCCCTTGGCTGATTTTGCTCTGCGCCCTGTCCCGGTGACTAATCACAGCCACTCAGAGGACTCTGCACCGAGGCCTGGGCACGCACGCCATGGAGCCCGGAGCTTCTGCACATGCAGGAAATAAAAATTCTAAGATTCGGTCTACAATGGAAAAGCATCACTTAAACCACAGTGGGCTTGAGAAGTGGAATATTCAGTTTGGAATTTTCATATCCTGTTGTTTTGTTGGGAGGGGGCCAGTGAAACCACCTTGTATCTGCACAAGGAAGAGGAAGCGGGGGTGGGGGGAGGAGGCACGTTTTCTAGGTCACGCAGCTGATCTGCCTTAGAGCTGCACTTAGGGGTCATGTTCTCCTGGTCCCACCTGGAGTGGGAAGTCAAGGGGCACTTTACACACACACACACACACACACACACGACTCTCCTGAGATCCTCAAACCTAAAAGGGTACCACACTTGTATGGTTTTCTTTCTCTTAAAAAAATATAATGTGAACATGCTTGTCACAATGTGTCTGTCTATCTGTCCCAGCAGTTCAGAAGTCAAAACATATTTTGGGGCCGGGAGTGGCTACTGTTTACAATACACAGTTTCCCATTTTGAGCAGGCGAATTTGTCTTCTGTACAAAGGCTGACACTTACTAGACTCTCTGCTTGCTCTGGATCTTTCAGGAGCTCATCAGAGAGTTGTTTTGGGGGTAACTGACTCGAGCCACTCATCCACCACGACCTTCATTCTCAGTGTCGTGCAGACGAATTTCCTCCAGATCCGTGAACAGCCCAGTTTTAATCACTTCCAGGTGCAGTGGAGGAACGTGTACAAATGAATTGAGTGAGCAATGGCCTTAATGGCAAAGTTGTAAGCAATTGTGGCTTCAGAAAAAGAAACCAAGTCCCTCTTTTCCTGTCAACTTCCACAGGGACTACACCAGGGTGGGCAAAGACAGGTGGGCGGTGATGCTGTCGCTGTCTGCTGAGTTAATACAGCTGCTGCGATAACCAAGGCCCGCGTGTCTTTTTCCGTGCGAACAACCGTACACCTACTTTTGCCCAGCCCTGTGTCCTTCAGTTACCTCGCTCCCCAGAAAATAGCACAGTGAAAATATTGCATCATTCCTCCTTTCTAATTCTAGTCTGCTGCATGCCTCCCATGGTGAGAATAATTTCCAGTGTTGGAAAGGTGACTCCTATTAGAGATGATAGATGGATGGATGGAAGGAAGGAGGGAAGGAAGGAAGGAAGGAAGGAAGGAAGGAAGGAAGGAAGGAAGAAGGAAGGAAGGGAGGGAGGAAGGAAGGAAGGAAGGGGGGAAGAAAGGAAGGAAGGGGGAACAAAGGAAGAAGGAAGGGAGGGAGGGAGGAAGGAAGGGGGAAGAAAGGAAGAAGGAAGGAACGGAGGGAGGGAGGGAGGAGGGAAGGAAGGAAGGAAGGAGGGAAAGAAGGAAGGAAGGAAGGGAAGAAAGGAGGAAGGAAGGGAGGGAGGGAAGGAAGGAAGGAAAGAAGGAAGGAAGGAAGGAAGGAAGGAAGGAAGGAAGGAAGAAGGAAGGAAGGAAGGAAGGAAGGAAGGAAGGACAATGTTCTGCACAGTTTCCATGTAGCCCCACCAACTTGTTTTCAGGGAGCATTACAGAAATGCTTCTTTGATTCTGCACCTCCTTGGTAGTTCCCAATCAAAGAGGGCACTTCCCCGTGACTACAAGTCTGCTCCCTAAGTCATGCTGATGCTGGTCTCACTCCCTTTACTCATAGGCACCTTGAGGGCAGGATGAGGTCTTATCGCCATGACAACCTGAGCAGCTACGCAGCGGGCTGCCCGGACAATGCTCAGTGACTAGGAATACCGTTAAACGGAAGTGGTCTAGGAGGAGGGGACGTGGACTCCAGAGCCCCCCGTCACAGCTCCAGAACACACGCACGCTGACACACCCGCCGCAGCCTAACCCTCGCTGTCCCCAACCGCTGGGCCCCTCTCCCCTCCCCAAGACGGCAGGCTCCATCAAAGCTGCTCCCGTCTTAAGTCTGCAGGAGGGAGCATCCTGAAGGGAAGCCTTGCCTGACTGGGCTGACTGTATCTATAATGCATTTTTTTTTTCCAAATCCTCCGGCGCTAACAGACTTTCCTAAAGGGCCACCCCCCCCCAGGCAACCGTTGGTGGCTGCGTGTCCTGAAGCACCGTGGCCTTGTGCCCGTGGGAGCTCTCCCTCTCCACACACCGCAGTCACCTCCCCGGTGGCTCCCGAAGAGCGGAAGCCCCCTCCATGCGGGCCCGGGTTGGGGGACGCTTCTGAAGGCACAGGCCCTGCCCTGTCTAGGATGGCCAGACACAAAGGGCGCATCCAGGAGCTACAACAAATGCCTCGTGTGAAGTGCTAAGCTGATAGCCTTTGAAGTTTAAGGTGGGAGGAAAATTGTTCACTTCTATCCAAAACACAGGAAGAAGATAATTACCCATGGACTTAAACTCATTGATCCCAAGAGATAGAGTCCTCCCTGACCCATCACTAACGGAGATGCTCCGATGGGACATATTGTTACAGAACAAACAAGGGGGTGGGGCCTGGGACAATATACTATTGTTGAAAGAAGCCCCCAGGTCCATTATGTCCGCCGCCAGAGGAAAGACGTCTCTCAATGCCAGAGATTCATGAAAAGGAGAGGAAATGTTTATTTAATGCTATACAAACTTAAAGTACTGACCTAATGTCTTTATCAAAAATCCTAAAGTCCCTTAAAAACACCCACAAACAGACACGGTCCTTCCTTCCCCCTTTGCATAGTCCAGAGTACTGTATCTCAGGAAGGGAAATAGAAGTCCATGGCTCAGGGAGTCCCTGGTTCTTCCCAGTACTCTGTGCTTGGCTAATAGGCCTCCCTTGGTTCCTGGCACCCTCAGCTGTGTCGCTGGGATCTCTACTGAAACCAGGTGGTGGTTCCCCCTTCTAAAGCTGCAGGGGGTCCCCACTCTGGCAAAGGCACGTGGTCCTCTCTCTCAGGGCCACGGGAGTCCCCACTCAGCCAAAACCACGTGCTTTTCCCTTCAATGGCTGCCGTGTCTGAGTTTAAATCCCCACGCCAATCTTCCTCTGCAGCCCCATTTCCGACTCCTCCTACACTCGGCCACACTTGCCCTCAATCTGCTGTTTTTTACCAGCTTTTCTGGTCGCCATCGTGGGTCTGAGCAGGTGTGACCCCATGTCATGGAGCCAGTCTTCTCCAAGCTCCCACGCAGGTGCTGTAACTCGGGGGACCTGCTCCCCAGTCACATCTTGGGGGGGGAGGTCCCTTTCCATCCCCCTGGCCTTGAGCATGGCCATAGCTATTTAGCATATCTAAGTGACCAGCCAAAGGCTATAGGTATGCTAAATGACCACGCCATGGATTAGCTGCAAAGCTGCCCTGCATGTTCTTGCTCTGTGTGCCCCCTTCCCCCCAACTCACACCTGTGGGGGAAGGGGTGAAGACACCTTAAAATCTCCTGGACACCTTGAGTTCTGGACCCCATTTCAAATGCCCATTTGGGGTCCCCCATCTTGGCTGCACCCTGTAACAATATTGTAACGGCAAGTTGGGCCCGTGCTGAAGAGGGAGGCAGATATTCGGGCAACAGTGAACTCTTCGCTTTCTCCATTTCCCAAATCCGGCTACCCTTGGGCTGTGGCTTTGATGGCGATGCAGCTAAACCCCTAGTGAGAGTCTCAGCATTTTATCAGCGAGGACAGACGCGGGGTGCTGGGCTCTCTCGTCACCGGCCTCCCTGATCGGGGAGACAGTCTCGCCAGACCATCGCACAAAGCCCGGACGAGAAGCCCAAACGAGAAGCTGTTGTTGCTGTGCTTTTCCCGGATGGAGTCTCAGTGTCCGTCTCTCTCCACACCAGCAGCACAGCCTGCCCGGGCACCGCGCTATCCAGACTCCCACATGTTTCCCAGGCTGCACGGATATGCTGATATGTAGACGGCTCTCCCTTTAGCTTAGAGAGGCCGTAAGGATGTTTTAAAAGTGCATGGGAACACCGTCACTCATTTTCACTTTAGTCAGCTCAGAAGGCAGCAAGGCGGGACCCATCGCAGAAACTGAGGACATTCCATGGCGGGGTATGCACCCGTCCCCGAGACGCTTTTCCTCCACATATCTCCAAGCCTCCTGCCGCCCACCGTCCCCGAGTCCGAGAGCGAAGGTCAGCCTGTAGACCCCGGGGGCCCCGGCGAAGGGCCCCGGCGAAGGGCCCAGGCAGACGCCCAGCAGGGGAAAGGCAGCATCGGACCTTCTCAGGAGCCTCTCCTTCCCCCGGGAAATTATGCGAGCCCTGCTTTTAGTCCTGTCTTCTTCGGCAGCTTGGGCTGCTGTAGCGGCACATGGATTGGGTGACTTCAGTGAGAGACATCTACTTTGGGCAGTTCCGGAGAAGGGAAGTTCAAGATCAGGGTGCCAGCAGAGTCAGGGTCGGGGGGGCCCCCTCCTGGGCTGTAGGCGGTAGCCGTCTCGCTGTGCCTCCACATGGCAGACAGAGCTCGGGCGTCTCCCATTATAAGGACACGAGTCCCATCCTGAGGGCCCTGCCCTCGTGACCTCGTCTCATCCTGATCACTTCCCAAAGGCCCCACCTCCACACACCATCACATTGTGGCTTGGTAAGGCTACGACATACAGATTTTGAGGGGACAAAAATATTCAGTCCATAGCAAGGCCACTGGGGCATTCTTTCCAAAGGCTGTTTCAAATAAATGAGCTTATTCATGTCCTTAATATCAGTGACCTGCTGACCTCCTGGGACGAAGAGGCACAGCCTGGCCCCTGAGTCTAGAGCCGGGGCCTCTCCGGCCTGCCCCGGGAAGAAAGCAGCGCACGGCCTCCTGCGCAACAGGCCAGCGGGAGCCGCCGTGGGGTGGCTAACACCACTCACGTGGGAGCTCACGTGGGAGCCCAGACAGACCCCCGACGGGCGCTTCTCCCCCCTGTGAAGTGATACTCCGGCCGCTGCTTTTCCTCATCGATGACGAAGGGCAAAAGGTAGTACGATGGGCCGACGGAAACCACGTTGTTTCTGTTTACAGGAATACCCCACCACTTTAATGTTTTTCACTGGAAAGGAATTCTCAGACGACAAACACCCATGTGCCTCAGCCGAGATGCCCCAAGAGCCCTGGCCTGGGACATTTGCAGAATAAGCCCAACGCCCAGCTGTGAAAGGCGGGCCTTGGCTGCTCTGGCTGCCACGAGGGTGCCCTGGGGCCAGGGAGCTGAGGGGCGGGAGCACCCACCGCTGTGGCAGGCAGGCAGGCCGGCCGGCCGGCCCCCACTCTGCAGACGGCTTCTGGCCCTCTCGTGCCGACGACCGTGAACTCCCAGCTGTCTCAGGTCAGCCACCAGCACCGGCGCCCTGTCCGACTCTCCACTCACGGCTTCGGAACACCACCGGCTGACGTGCGCGGCTGCCTGAGCCCACGACCTCCTTGCAGGCGCAGAGTCAGAACGGAGGGCAGTGGGCCCAGCCAGACGGACTGCCGGGAGGCTGGGACGTCTCGGCATCTCGGGACGAGCGAGGTGGGTGACAGTCGCTGCCGGTGACTCGGTCTAAACTGGCTCAACAAGGAGTCCCTGGGCCTCTCAGCTGGGTCACCAACCAGAGACACACCCGCCTGTCACAGACCACCTGCGGAGCGCCCGGCACCTGCGGCGTGGCTCCTGGAGCTCATGGCTAAGGCCGGAAAAGCCCCCTGGTTTCCGGGGCCTCCGAGTTGTTCTGGGCCGGGCCCTGCAGTCGGACCCAGCAACTCCACCCTGGGAATCCACATGGAGAACACAGAAACACTGATGCAAGCACGTGCATGCATCCCCATGCTCGCTGCAGCGTGCTTTCCAGCAGCCACGGTGCAGAAGCCATCCAAGTGTCCCCAGTAGATGAATGGATGAAGACACGGTGCATGTAACAATGGAATACTACTCAGCCGTAAAAAAATAAATAACTAAAACCTTGCCATCTGCAACAACGTGGATGGATCCAGAGAGTATTATGCTGAGCGCAAGAAACCGGGCAGAGAAAGACAAACCCCGTGTGTGCTTTCACTTAGATGTGGAATCTTAGAACCAAAACGAAACGGACTCATACGGACAGAGACCCAACTGGCGGTTGCCCGAGTGAAGGGTGGCGGTGAGGAGGGGAAGCACAGGGAGGGGAACTGAGAAGTCCCACCTCTGGTTACACAGTCAAGTCAAGTCACGGGACGTAACCTGCAGCACGGGGAACGCGGCCCCTGACATCACAGTAACTTGGTCCGGTGGCGGAGTGTTGCTAGACGTTCCTTTCGCGGTGATCACACTGTGATGTAAGCAAGTGCTGAGTCCGCTCATTGTACACCCAGACTGAACAGAACACTGTACGCTAATCACACATTGTAGCAAAGTCAATGGGCTGTGCCTGTGTTTATTCCCTCCCAGGTTTTCCGCTCAGCTCCACAAACCTGCCTGCTCGTCTCGGCACTGGTGTCACACGGCCCTGCGTCCTGCGGCTCTGTCATGAATTGTGAAACTGGACCATGCAAATCCTCAAAGAAACAAAGAAAAGAATCCCAGCGCCTCCCGAACCACTCAGCCCTGAGGCCTGGCGGGGGCAGGTCTCAGCCTGTCCTCCCCTGTGAGCCTCCCTGTCACATGCAGGGCCCCCATCAGCCCGGACCCCTGGGTGTGGGACACGGCAGGTTCTGCCCCGAGTCCCCCCTCCCCTGAACCAACAAGATCTGGCTCTGGGCTCAGCCAGATGAACTCCTCACAATCAAACCTCTCCATCTGCCGTCGAGAAACCAAAATGGCTTCTAAAGAGAAGCAAGTAAGACCATTGACAAGCAAAATTAGCAAATGGAAGTATACGGGTGAGTATCTACTCTGATTGTTGCAATCGTTTTCAGCTCTTAAGTGTATTATTTTTTCAATACTCTAACAAATATGATGATAAATCAACGTAACAGCTAGAAATGTACTGTTCAGTGACGTGTGAGGAATTTACAAACTCACTGTAAAGGTGATATTAAGAAAAGCTGAAAACATCTACTCCATCCTAGTTTACCGTGACATACTTTAAAGACCAAATATTTAACTTTTGATTTGGACTTTTTAATGGTTTAATGATTTCCTCCTTGTTCTTTTATAGTAACCTATATTGTCCAGCAAATCAATATTCTGAAAAATGAAAAGGCCATGTCACCATGAGAGTTTAGTTCCAATTTCTCATCTCTATAAACTGACAAAATGTTGATGGCATTCAAGAACTACACGAAAACGTGTGGGCACGCACACGTACACCCACACACATAACAGGTAAAGAAAAGCCATCATTGACAGTTGGTCACACCACACTCAGCGCCCAGCACAGCCCTGTCCCCCGAAGGCCGCCGACAGCCATCACCCAGCGACGTGAGCAGCAGGCAGACGAGCCCCAGGCCCCCGCGGCCCCTCCAGGGGAAGAGCATGGAGCAAGCACCCAACTCAACACCGCCATCCAAGAAGGCCCACACTTTCTTAGAAGTTTTCTATTGTGTCATTTGTGGATGCCGCAAATAAGCCCAGAAACAACTTACATACAAATATACATATTTCAGTGCTGAACGGATATTCTAAATAGAATTTCAAAACCAAGGTCAGAGACACCACGCACCTCAAAGACCTTCAAAAGGGTCAGCACGGCGTGAAATCGGGGCTCCCGTTTTCCAGGGTCCCGTTCCGGACTATCCACCCTAAACGCATCGCTGAGGTCTCTAGCAGACGCGACCCTCCCGCTTCCCTGTTTCTGGCGGCAAGAAGAAAACCACAACTTCCTTACAGAAGTAACTAATGCAAGTAACTGACTTCTACCCATCCGTCAATCCGCTGAGGAAGAGCCAGGTAGGTCAGTATGAAACACCGATGTGGCAGTTAATCACGAACTAGCACCGCTCTTAAGTACACCAGGTCTCCGTGACGTCACACCACAGAGAAGGGAGCCGAGGGGGCGTGTCTGGAGCCCCGCCCCGCCCCGCCCCGCGTGCAGAGCCTACCTGAGGTGAGTGAGACAGTGTCTTTCTCCCATGAGACGACGGCGATGTACGCCTCCACCGAGGAGGGGATAATGCACTTGAAGACCGCGACATGGCCTCTCATGGTTTTCTGGTCCTCCACACGGACTGTATAGGGCTCCCGTAAAACTGCAAGACAGGGAGAGGACCTAGGGTCACACACACACATGCACACGCACACAACCTGGTCCTGCGAGCATCTCACTCGCACACGTGCGTGGTACCTTCCAAATGCGACGAGTTGCATCGAACCGATGTACTGAAGACAATGTTAAGCGGTCTACAGCTCATGAATGTGGGACTCTCATTTCATCGACAGTAAGCTACACCGTGTGCTCCAGGGCAAGAGGGCATCTAAACAGAGCTCGCTGCCTGCCCCCCCCCCTCAATGCAGCTGGTTGTCGGAAATCGCTTCTAATAGAAGTTAGGGTGATAGAAAACTGCCCCCCCCCATATCCTCTGAGGACCAGGGAAAAACGTTCAGACTATGAAGAAAGGGAATTTAAAAACTCAAGAAAGACAACCTCTCCTGGAAATCCTGGAAAACTGTATAATGAAAATAGCTTCATAAGTGGCGTTTTTATGACAGTTGCAAAGCAGTCTGGGAAACGAGCGTCCTGCTGCCCATCACTTAGGGCGGGGTGCTGATGCGGGAGCTGCCCACACCCCGAACCGCAGCAGCATCGCAGCAAGTGCTCCAGGCCGGGGAGGGGGGTGGGGCTTCCCTGAATGAGGGGGTCTGGGCTAACGGCAGGGTAGTGCCGGGGTTCACGGCCCGCCCTCTAATCCCAACCGCCTGGGTTCAAATCCAAGCCCCACTTACCCAGGGGGCAAGCTGTCTCTCCTGCCATCGATATACTAGCGATTTTGATGAAAATATGCCCCTCATAGGGCGACTGTAACAACTCAGTGATTGTGGATAAACCTCTCACAACAGGCTGAGGTACAGCGACACGAATCCACGCCATCGCCACTGAGGGGAAGACCTCCGGCCCCAGGAAAAGGAGATGCCCATGTGTCTGACCCAAATTACAGCGCCTGCGGCTCGGTGAACCCTGGGCGCTGGCCCCCTCCTGCGCCTTACTGTCCTCCCACTGGGAGTGGGGGCGTTGGCACAGGAAGATCCTCAAGGGAGGTCTGGGGTTCACAAACCTTCCACTTTCTAAGAATATCCATGAAGACAGCTTTTTATGGACTAATTAGCGCTCTTCCAATTTTCATCATTTATTGAAAGATACGTGTCAAGAACACGGGTATGAGGCTAATTTCAAGAAAATGACCCTGTCAACAAAGGCCGTCATTTCAAAAGGGACATGTCCTGATAGGCAGAGGTAAGCAACGCCACCTTGTTCTCTGTTTCCCTCTTTCTCTTTTTGCTTCTTTGTCTGGGATTTTTTTTTAACGAGTCCAGCGTTTCTACTTCGTTGTCTTGTTAGCCACACTCCCTGTCTGGCCACTTCCGTGGCTGCTTTGGGTTTGGCAGTCCACACATCCATAGCGGTCATCACTGACAGGCAGGCGAGGCTACGCGGCCCCCATGAAACAAGACAGCTCTCAAATACGGTTACGTCGCGTCTTCACTCCAGGCCTCGTGCAACTGCGGCCATCCACTTCGTCTGCGCATCGTCACCGTCCCCACGAGACACCGCTATTACTTTGTTTAGACAGTCAATCATCTTTTAAAGGACTTGAAACAACAGAAACGTGATTTGTTTATCCATGTCATCGCTTTCTTCATTCTTCCTCTCCCCTTTGAGAAGATGCCCTCAGGTGCCCTTTTTCTTCTGATGGCAGGACGTTTTTTGGTAAAGATTTCTAGCAGAGCAAGTCAGCAGCTGGTGAACTGCTTCAGCTTCTGAGTGTCCCAAACGCCGGCATCGCCCCTTTATTTCTGGGGGGCGCGCTGACGCAGACCTCGGGATCACAGGACACTGCTCTTTCAGTGCTTCCAAGACGCCGCGCCCCTGCTGCTCCCGCCGATTCTGACGACGGCGGCAGAATCGTGACATCCTCACCGACGTGCCTCCGTGTGCGACCTGTCCTTGTCCTCTGGCCGTTCTTACCGTTTCCTCTTTGTCCTGGGCCCCAAGGAGCTGTTTTGTGACAATGATGAGCCTCGGTGTGGGTTTCGCCATGTCCTTGGTGCCTGGGTTCCCTTGGATCCTTGGATCTGTGGGTTTTTAGTTTTCATCAAATTTGGCCCATTTTGGCCAATAGTTCAACTATTTTTTTTTGGTTTTATCGTCCATTCCTTTGGGGATTCTATTTGTATTATTAAGTTATTGGAAGTAGCTTCTGGAATAAAGTTTTTTCAGGGCAGTTGCAGGTTTACAGAAAATTTCGGAGCGTACAGAGAGTTCCCATACACTGTCTCTCATTCTTAGCATCCGAATGAGTGTAATACATTTTTTATAATCAACAAACCAATATCGATACATTTTTATCAACTAAAGCCCATGTTTATAGTAAGGTTCACTCCGTTAGTTCTACGACCGTGTACTAATGCCAAGTATTCCTCATGAAGGCATCATCCAGATAGTCTCACTGCCCTAAAAATGTCCCGTGCTCCCCCCACTCGCCCCTCCCTCCCCCACCACGCTCGGCAACCCCTGACCTTTTACTGTTGTTGCCATGGTTTTGCCTCTTCCAGGATGTCACACAGTAGGACTCATACAGTAGGTCGTCTTTGCAGCTGGGCTTCTTTTACTTGGTCACAGGCACTTAAGGTCCCTTTCTGTCTTTTCATGGCTTGATAGTCTCTTTCTTTCTCTCACTGAATAATAGTCTATTGTATGGATATACCATAGTTTCTTGTTAAAAATACTCTTTATTCAAAACGTTGCAGCAGGAGTTATGACCCTTTCAATAGGGAGATAAATCGTGCTCAACTCTGAACACAGCCAGAACTCACGAACACTCACAGAGGGGGCCGACAAGCGGGTCGGTGGGCAGGAAATTCCAAAGAGGAGACACGAAGGGTGGGGGGTTCCTGTTAAAGGTGGACGAAAGACGCACACGCCGCAGGTAAGACGAGGAACTCGATCCCATGTTAAGAGTGACCCGATGTGAGACGTCAGAGGTGAGGATGACTTCGCAGGACTCTCAGTAAAAGGAGGTCCAGGGAAAACACTCACAGAAGGTCAAGACTGAGGACTAGTTGAGACAAGGGCTCAGAGGAACCTGAGGAAACTCTGGCCACGGACAGAGTCTCGGCCGTCATCCCCTCACACGCGGAAGGGCATCTGTGTCGCCCCCAATTTGGGGGATTATGGGTGAGGCTGCGGTGAAAATTCACGTGCAGGGCCCTGCATCCTCCTTTCCTTTGGGCAGCGAGCCGGGCGACCGTAGGGCTCAGCTGCCTTTCCCCAGCCTCTCAGGGACGCCTTCCTTCACTACAGGGTGAGCGGTCTCGAAGGCTGGAGCTTCGCCTGCTGTGTCTGTCTGTGGCTGTGGCTGCTCCAGACGCAAGGGCAAAGTCGGCCCCTGCTCCTCCGTCTTGGCCATCGGCAGCAGCAGTTCCAGCCCAAGGTCGTGTAACCACAGCTCACAAAGGGAAAGGCAGCCACTAGAACTTTTTTGACTCACCCCTTTGCTGAGCAGTAAATTCAGCATGGGCAAGGGACAGTGCCACTTTCGGTGGCCCATCTGCCTTCTGGTCCTTAGGACAGACAGGGCCGGACAGTATTTTAGTTGCTAGGGAAACGGAGGTTGTGGTGAATGAACGAGACAAGATGGATGGCCCTTTACTCTTCCACCGACATGCAGACCTCGGTCAGCTTGCTGCAGACTATTAAGAATAAGAATGTTCACCCCGATCAGGGAGGCTTGGTTAGTTGGAGCATCATTGCAGGCACCAAACGGTTAGGGGTTTGATTCCCAGTCAGGGCACATACCTAGGTAGTGGGTTTGATCCCCAACTGGGGTAAATACTGGAGGCAACTGGTAGATGTTTCTCACACTGACGTTTTTCTCTCTCTCTCCCTCCACCCCCCTTCCTCTCTCTGTAAAATCAATAAACATATCCTCAGGTGAAGATTTTTTTAATTAAAAAAATGAATAAATTTTCCGTGCTGCCCAAGGAGAGACTGTGAGGCCCTTTGACTCAATGCATTACTCCAGGAAAGTATCTAAACCCCCTAAAGGGACTTCAGACATTCAGGATGACCTGGAACACAGGCGATGCCCCGGAGTCAGTGCTCGTGCTGCTGAAACCTGCCCGACAGCTGTCACTGGGCCTAGACGCCCCTCTGCCGCCCAGCTCTGCATCTGCAGGAACCACGTAGAAACGGGGACACCAAGTTTTCCAGCGCCCACTAAACAATCTAAAGAAGTACTGCAACCACGGCGTGCTCACAATAAGAAGGGGAATGGAATGAGAAAAGGAGTTGCACTGGGACAATGTGACTGTCCATCTCGCCAGTCGGAAGCACCCAGGCGCCATGCATCTGCCGGGCTCCGCCGCAGCGGGGCGTCCGGTGTCGGGGACACCCCCACACATCAGCAGCTGTGACGTCAGCACGTGGAAGGTGGCACGGACTCCAGACAGGACGGTGGCGTTTCCGCCTCTTAAACGCCTGCTGCCGTGCAAGAACCATCAGTCCTGTAACGAATCTGGGGAAGAGCAGCTAAACCAGGAGCGAGCCTTCAGTGCCTTTGTCTGGCGGGAAGCTGGAGGCAGGGAGAGCAGGTGAACACAGCCAAGCACAGATGTTTGAAGTTCCAGGTTTTTCTGCAAGTGGTACTTTGCAGTCCACAAATGTGTCTTTTACGACACATTCAAAAGAGTCTGCAGCCCGCTAGGTAACGGGTGTTGCGCCTAACTCCCCTGCCGTCGGGGTCAGAGGTCCCTACACCACTTCCATTTGCTTCATCTGAATTATTTGGGGATATCAGCTCTTCGTGTCTCTTGATTAAAACCAATCGTTTTCTTCTTAAGTGCATCTCTGCGCAAGTCTTAGAATGCTCGAGCATGTCACGGAGATCAAAATGCAGCTGGGAGAACGGCTCGCGGGCGGAACGCGTCACAGGCTGCTGTTTGATGGCTCGCATCAAAGAGCGCACACGCGGGCCTTCCGGAACGTTTCATGTCCCGCTCGGGTCGCGATGCCTTCACGTCACGCCTCCTCACCTGCTGCAGCAATGACAACAAAGCTCCCCCGGCTGCCCGGTGCGCAAGGCAACAGTCGAAGTCACATTCTCTTTGTCCCGCCATTACGTTAAGTCCGTCTGCCAGCCTTTGAAAGGCCAAGCTTTAAAAAAAAAAATTAAAACACTGTTTGCTGACTGGAGTCCAGCTGTGTGCTTGTTTTTCAGGGTTTTTTTAAGTCTTTAGAATGACACAATGTGTCCTGGATGTACAACTTTGATGTCCGTGAATCAGCGGCTGTGTTCCCAGGTTCACTTGTAGTGATGACAGTTTTGTTTTTTTTAAATGCATCATGATGTTCAGAGGAACAAACCAATTCAAGGTTCATTCATTGACAACGTGCCAGCAACATGTGATGTAGTAAAAAATGTGAACAGTGCCTTTCTTATTTCACAAAGAATGCAAGGCTATGAGACTGAGACTGCTTCACTCCCAGCACCCACCAGTGCTACAGTCTCATTCCAGCAGAAGCCTCAGCCTTCTTTTCTGTCTCCCCACTCTCTCCCCTGCCCACCTCTGGGACACAGTGGGGGGAGGAAGACACAGAGAGGGGACAGAAAGCAAACACACTGGGTTTGAGACCCTGGAAGTGTGAGTGCCAATCAGTCAAAATGCAAATTTGGGGTATAATTTTATAACAGGGTGCAGCCAAGAGGGTAGGCCCCAAATAGGGATTTGGAATGGGGTCCAGAACTCAAGGTGTTCAGGAAATATTAGGATGTCCTCACCCCTCCCCCACAGGTGTGGGTTGGGGGAAGGGACACATGGAGCAGGGCCATTGAGAGCTGTTTTGCATAGCAACAGCCTTGCAGCTAACCTCTGGTATGGTCATTTAACATATCTGTAACCTTTAACTGGTTACATAGATACGTTAAATAGCTGTGGCCTTGCTCTGAGCCAGGGGAATGGAAGTAACTTCCCCACCAAGACTTAACTGGGGGGCAGGTCCCCCGAGTTACAGCACCTGCATGGGAGCTTGGAGAAGGCTGGCTCCGTGACATGGGACCACCCCTGCCCAGACTCAGGATGGCAGCCCAGTAAAGCTGGAAGGATGTGAGAGTGCTGGCAGGTGTAGCTGATGGTGGGAGGAGTCGGAAGTGGGGCTGCAGAGGAGGATTGGCGTGGGGATTTAAACCCAGATGGGGCAGCCATTGAGGGGAGAATCGCGTGGCTTTGCCCGAGTGGAGACTCCCGCGGCCACTGTGCAGGGAGGACCACTCGGCTGGGGCAGTGGAGAGAGAACCTCGCAGCTTTGCCAGAGTGGGGACCCCCGCAGCTTTAGAAGGGGGAACCCCCACCCGGCTTTAGCAGAGATCCCGGCAACACAGCTGATGGTGCTGGGAACCGAGGGAGGCCCACCAGCGGGACGGATTACTGGGAAGAACCGGGGGCTGCCTGAGCCTCGGACTTCTAGTTCTTTTCCTGAGATACGGTACCCCAGACTGGGCAAAGGGGGGAAGGAAGGACTGTGTGTGTTTGTGGGAATTTTAAGGGACTGTGGGATTTTGATAAAGACAATTAGGTCACTACTTTAAGTCTGTATAGCATTAAATAAACATTTCCTTTCCTTTCCACGAATCTCTGGCATTGAGAGACGTCTGTCCTCTGGCGGCGGACATGACGGACCTGGGGGGGGTCCTTTTTGGTAATAGCATATCGCCTCGGCTGCCTCTGCCCCCCCCTTGTTGCTCAGTAAGAGTTTTTGGCGACTCCGCCGGGACGATAACTGTCCGTGGCAGACCGACCCCCTCGGGTGCGAGAGAGCGAGACTTCGGGGTTTTCCCCGTCTCGAGAATTCCTCTGCGCTCCCCCCGAGGGCCTCGGCCGCCTGTCACGCCTGGAAAGGTGAAAAGGAAACGAAATGGGGAGGGAGCAGAGACGTGAAAATGGTTTGGTTGAAAACTGGCTTCTGAACACCGTTTTGGAACAATGGAGCTGTGGACGATGGTTTGGTTAGCGGGCTGCTCCCAGGGTGCCCCGGTCTGCTCACCTACCGTTTCGGGGAGCCCAGGTGGCACTGAGGGAACCTGTCCTCAGGTGTGGGGAGGAAGCAAACCTGTAGACTCTGTAGGCCGAGACTGCATGTATGGTGGGGATCGGGCAGCAAGCCATGTGGGTGTGTCGCCATTTTGGGTAAAATGGGGGATGAGCCACGTGAGTGCCCCACCATGGAGGACTGAGTGTGCATGGGCATCGCCATCTTGGATGACCCGGCTTGCATGGTTGTCGCCATCTTGGACAACCCAGCGTACATGGGCATCACCATCTTGGACGACCCAGTGTGGATGGGAGCTGCCATCTTGGATGACGTGGCATGCATGGGTGCTGCCATCTTGGATGATGGGTCACTCGAGAACGCTACCATCTTGGAACTGGACAAGGTGGTGGCTAAGGGCTCTCTTCCGATCACGGGCTGTGTGCTGCTGCTGTGTGGGCACCGCACCAGTCAGGTTCTCTGTGTGACTGGTTCTGATAAGAATGGCTCTGGTTCCGAAGGTCATGAACTAGGGTCCAAGGGTGACTGTCTGATATATAGGGTGTTTGCAAGGTCTGAGCTTCAGAAAGCTGCAGGATGTCCCTGCAAATCTAGGGACTTTTAGTGGAAGGTACCTGCAGTGCCAGGGACTTTAGGCTGCCACATGCTGAGTTTAAGCACAGTCCTTCCCAGAGTGGGAAAGGAACCAGGATTAAAAGAGAATAATGGTTAAATCTGGATGAGTAAAATTATGTATAAAGGATGTGAAAGTTTTAAACCTGGAGTAAAGGAAACCTCAACTATTTGTTTTCTGGTTTCGTGGGAAAAGAGCAAGTTTCTCACATTGGTGTTGTTTCTGATCAGAAACCCTCTGTACCTGACGACCTGTTTAAGGTCACCTGTAAGACCTAAGAAAGGTTGCCTGTAACCGGTTGGGGAGAATGCCTTTGCTACTCGGGACCCAGGAAGGGTCATTTGGGGCTGATGAGTGCTTCAGCCAGAGGCAAAGCAGCACGTCTCTGCCAAGAGACCGGGCCTGAAGGAGCATGTCTCTGCAAGGCACTGATGGACGCATTGGTGCAAGAGAATGCCCCTACCTGTGTATTGTTCTGGAACTCTGTATTTTGGATTTTGCTCTGTATCTGCTCTGAAAAGACAATTTAGGATTCCAGGGAAGGTTGAAACTTCACACTCTGTAGGAAAGTTTTGAGAAGCCTGGTGGATATCAGAAGGAAAAGGATCTTCCTTCACACTTTGTATTTTTCTCCCTACCTGATCCCTCCAGAATTTGGCATTCTGAAGGAGTGAGCAATAATATAAGGTTTCTTTGCATAAAACCAATAAGACCAGTCGTTAATAGTGGTTTTGTTCACCAAGACTTTGACTGGAATGTCACGCCTGAAGGAGGCATGTATGGGTTCTGGTCGTCACCAGAAAGCCCTGAGAAGCGGGGATTGACTTGCGAAGCTAGTGTAAGCCCACGAGAAAAGCCTGGTACTTTGGTTGGTTGTGCGGTTCATGGCAGTCTTTCCAGGGAGGGAACGAAGGTTGCCTTTGCCCCCTCCCCCTTGTTGCTCGGTAACAGTTTGGACCTTACCAACTTAAGGTCACTGGTTCCAAGTTTCAGTTCCCGCAATGTGAGGTGCTCTGAAATCCCGTCCAGAGACGCTCCGGCATCTCAAAGAAGCCATCGGCAGTCTCAGGCTGAACCAATGGTAGGGTTTTCCTTGGTGCTCAGCTGATAGTGTTTTTGTTTGGGGTTCTTTTTCCTCTCCTGAATTTTTCAGTGTCCTCACAAATTTCAGAATGCTTGGAACAGAGGCCAACTTCCCGTTGTAAATTGTGACCCAACTTCCTCTCTTTGTTTATGTCTGACTCCCCCATTAGGATGTGAGTTCCATGAGGGTGGACACCATTTCATTTTCCCATATACAAGGTGTGTACGGAAAAAGTCCAGCCGTTGTTAATATAACAAGGAGGATTTGCACCACACCGATGTAACCAGGCAGCCAAGGAGCGTGGACTGGAATGCCATGAGTGGACAGTGATGACTTCACTGGACTAGTTGGTGAGGACAGTAGACACCCACTGAGCATGTGTACTGTGTGGATTGCACTTTCAAAATGACTGAGAAAGTAGAGCAACGAATCTGCATCAAATGTTTCGTTAAGCTTGAACACTCCTCTGCAGACACCATTCAGATGATTCAGAAGGCTGCAGTTAAGGGCGACTGGTGATTGGCAGCTTCGTCACAACAACGCATCTGCTCATACACCATGTCTCGTACAGAGTCTTTTAGCAAAACATCAAACCACCCAGGTGAGTCAGCCCCACCACAGCCAAGATTTGGCGCCCTGTGACTTCTGGCTTTTCCCAAAACTAAAGTCACCTTTGACAGGGAAGAGATTTCAGACTGTTGGTGAGATTCAGGAAAATACAACGGAGCAGCTGATGGCGACTGAAAGAACTGTGTGAGGTCCCAAGCTGCCTACTTTGAAAGGGACTGAGGCATCACTGTCCTATGTACAATGTTTCTTATATCTTGTATCTTCTTCCATAAATGTCTATTTTTCATATTACGTGGTTGCATACCTTCTGGACAGACCTCATATTCCCTGCACTTGGCAGAGTGCCAGAACTATAACAGAAGCTCAAGAAAAGTATTTGCTGAGTGAATACATTCAAAATTACCCAGGCATGGTATCGGAGACGTAATGTTAGTTTTGCAGAAGGACTTCCCCCAATGTCCCAGTGGTTGGCGATTTACAGAAGCAGCGTTGTAAGGGGTTTATGAATGCACGGAACAGTTTTTGGCATGTTGTTCAAATGGCAAATGTGGAGTGAAAATAGGGACACCTCAGTAAGAAACAAGCAAAAGGTGGTTATTTACACGCATTTGCTCATTTGTTTCACTGAGAATGAGAACCCATCATTTCAATATTTTTTTTTCCCCACCAGTGCCCAGGACTCTGATATCCAGTCGAAGATGCTAAGGAGACACTGGAAGTGTCAGAAGGGACAGATGAAGGGTTTTGCTGAGTCCCAGCTGAAGGCACTTTAAGGTGTGTCCCTGCCCCCCACCCCAGACCCCCGCCCCTGCCCCCCGCCCACCCAAGCAGGCACCAAAGGAATAAAGCCTGACAGCCTCTACTCACCAGCCTTGATGTGGACATCCTGACTTCTAATTTTCCCTGAAGGATTTTCAGCTGTGCAATAATAAATATTATCATGGATTAAGGTACTAAAGCTTGAAGGAGGGAAGGGGAAAATTTGGAGAGTGCCGTTGGGGTGGACGTGGCGGATCCCGGGAACGTCGTAGATCTCCTCGCCCGTCGCCAGGTACCATCTGAGAGACACCGGAGGGATGCCCGCGGCTGGGCAGGGCACCAGGGTCCCCGTGGTGCTCGCGAACACTACCTCTTGCAAAGATGCATTGACAAAGTAGAGGCTGGAGTGAAGGTCCTCACCGAAAACTGCAAGAAAACAACACAAGAACCAGTCAGTTGCGGGCTCCTTCTCAACCTGACTTTCCATCAGCCTGGCTGGCCTAAGGGGGTTCTTTTAAAAAAAAAAAAATCACAGGGTGTGACCAAAACCAAATAATTCAAAATTGCCCAACTGACTGTGGACAGAGAGGCTGGTCCTGGGAAGTGAGGTGCCACCTGCACTTCGTGTTTTGCACACAAGCTGATGACATTTTCCAGGGTCTTAACTCGGAACGGATTACTCTGTCCCGTGCCCTGCGCCCTGCTCTGCCTTCACTGCACTGGCCACGCTCAGGATTCATATTTCCTGTTCCTTTCCGATCCGTCTCCCTCTGCAACATGCGCCCTCTGAGGACAAGGCACCGAGGGGCTCACGCCTGGGGAACGGGCCCCGCCTCCAGTGAGGGGAAGCTGAACGAGCGAATGACCAGACCCAGCGTGAGGATCACGTCGCTCCGGTGGGCAGGGGCGTGGAGGGCTCATTTGAAAAGAAATTAGTTCCGATTTTTTAAAATTAACAGCAAAGATCATATGTAAAGCATTTTAAAAACCAAAACTGGTTTTCCGAAAATAGGGTCCAAGCAACAACGCATGTTTAATTGACAATATGTAGCAGTAATAAAGAGAACTTTGACAAAAGCACCATTTCATTTCATCGGACTATGACAGTTTCTGTTTCGGATTTTACATTTTCTCTCTGGTCCATCTGCCTGCGTGTGCCTTACCCAGGTAATTACCCTGTAATGTGCCTCCATAAAATAGATAATTGTTATGGACTGCTCCATCTCAACATTATTTCACATATATAATTTCATTTTCCTATATGGGCTTCACAAGTAAATGGGAGTAGGTGAACATTTTAAAATGGAAAAAATACAATAAAAATATGTACATTAAAAACACATTAACCAACATTAAAAAATATTTTAGGTAATATGGTTTTCTGAACTATTTTCCTGATCTTGGTTACTTAAATGGTTTCTACTTTAATTACTGGAAATAAAATGCCTGTTAACCTATCTGCACATATTTGGCTTTTTTTTTTACGATTTTATTTATTTATTTTTAGAGAGGGAAGGGAGGGAGACAGAGAGAGAGAGAAACATCAATGTGCGGTTGCTGGGGGTCATGGCCTGCAACCCAGGCATGTGCCCTGACTGGGAATCGAACCTGCGACACTTTGATTCACAGCCCGCACTCAATCCACTGAGCTATGCCAGCCAGGGCATATTTGGCTTTTTAATTCATATATGGAACACCTACACTGCACTCAGGAACAAATAGTTACGAAGTCTCGTTTATGCAAACAAAGGAAACTCAACACATAGAACCCCCAAGTTAAACAAAATATTTTTAAATGTCACTAAGATCTACTTTGCACACATCTGCATTTATGTGACTTTCTTTTTTAAGTATATTTTATTGTATATTGTTGTCTTTATTGTATATTTATTATATATTAAGTATATTTTATGCTATTACAGTTGTCCCATTTTTTCTCCCCTTTATCTCCTTCCCTCCTGCCCCCCACCCCCAGTATTCCCCACCTTAGTTCATGTCCATGGGTTGTACATATAAATTCTTTGGCTTCTCCATTTCCTGTACCATTCTTACCCTCCCCCTGTCTATTTTGTACCTACCTTTTGTTTCTTATTCCCTGTACCTTTTCCCCCATTCTCCCCTCCCCCCCTCCCCTCTGATAACCCTCCACAAGATCTCCATTTCTGTGATTCTGTTCTGTTCTAGTTGTTTACTTTGTTTGTTTTTGTTTTTAGGTTTGGTTGTTGATAGTTGTGAGTTTGTTGTCATTTTACTGTTTGTATTTTTTTATCTTTTTCTTAGATAAGTCCTTTAACATTTCATATAGTAAGGGCTTGGTGATGATGAACCCCTTTAACTTGACCTTATCTAGGAACCACTTTATCTGCCCTCCCATTCTAAATGATAGTTTTGCTAGATACAGTAATCTTGGATGTAGGTCCTTGCCTTTCATGACTTGGAATACTTCTGTCCAGCCCCTTCTTGCCTGTAAGGTCTCTTTTGAGAAATCAGCTCATAGTCTGATGGGAACTTCTTTATAGGTAACTGTCTCTTTTTCTCTTGCTGCTTTCTAGGATTCTCTCCTTATCTTTAATCTTGGGTAATTTAATTACAATTTAATTACAATGTGTCTTGGTGTGTTCCTGCTTGGGTCAACTTCTTTCTGACTCTCTGAGCTTCCTGAACTTGCATGTCTAGTACCGTGCCAGACTGAGGAAGTTTTCCTTCATTATGTTTTTCAAATAAATTTTCCATGTCTTGTTCTTCCTCTTCTCCTTCTGGCACCCCTATGATTCAGATGTTGGAACATTTAAGTTGTAACCCAGAGGTTCTAAGCCTCTCCTCATTTTTTGAATTCTTGTTTCTTCATTCTATTCCAGCTGAATGTTTATTCCTTCCTTCTGTTACGAATCATTGATGTGAGTCCTGGTTTCCTTCCCTTCACTGTTGGTTCCCTGTATACTTCACTTCATTTCACTTTGCACAGCCTTCACTTCTTCCTCTATTTTGTGGCCATACTCAGTCATTTCTGTGAGCGTCCTGATTACCAGTGTTTTGAACTCTGCATCTGATAGGTTGCCTATCTCCTCATCACTTAGTTATTTCTCTGGAGTTTTGATTTGTTCTTTCATTTGGGTCATTTTTTTTGTCTCAGTGCACGTGTTGTAAGGGGTGGAGCCTTAGGTGTTCACCATGTTGGGGTAACCCACTTTGCTGCATTGTGGCACTGTCTGGGGGAGACGGGTCAGAGAGAGAATGATGCCATTTGCTCAGCTCTTGTCCCACTTTCAGTCACTTCCCTTGCTTCCCACAAGTGGACTGTGCCCTTTCTGGTGATGAGTCCCAGGCAGGTGGGCTTGTGTATGTTCTAGGATCCCGTGGGTCTCTCCAATGTACTCTCCTGTGAGACTGGGAGTTTCTCCTGCTGCCACAACCATCACAGGTTTTTACAGCCAGAGGTTTTGAGGTTTTATTTCCCTGCAATGGAACCCTGGGTTTGCACAGTCTGTCTCACTCCCCAGTTGTTCCTCCCAGCTTATCTGCATGGGAATGCAGGGTATCCAAGTCCTCCAACTGCTGCCTTGCCAGGCTGACCCTTGCTGCCCCAGTTTTAGGTTTCAGCCCCTCCTACCAGTCTGGATGAATATTTCTTCTTTAACTCCTTGGTTGTCGGACATCCATACAATTCAACTTTCTGGCAGTTCTGGGGATTTTTTTGTTTGTTTTGTTTTTTGCTTTTATTGGTTATCCTTCTTTTGGTTGTATGAGGAAGCAAAGCATATCTACCTGTGTCTCCACCTTGGCCAGAAGGTCCTGTGTTTATATGTGACTTTCTAAAAACAAATGCCTACCATCTTCACAGGAGACAAAAGGAGCCCTAGACACCTGGAATTAACGTCACCGGGCAGAGATAAGGATAACGTTTACTGAGCCCTGACGCTGAACCAGGCGATGCCGTGAGACTGGAGGGGTTATGTCATTTACTCTTGTGAACAGCAGTGCTGCCGGGTGGTTGTAGACCCCTCTGTGAGGACGACAATGTGGAGATTCAGAGGGGTTATCCCTTGACTCTCAGGACTAAGAGGTTGAAGGAATCATCTTTCTCATGAAGATTTCATTTCATGATATAGTTGCTTTTCTTCTACAAAGCCAAATCTTGGGGAAGCTGTGCTCGTGAGCTTTAGTATCTTCCGGCTCTCTTCCTTGATCATCCACCCTCTTTCTCTTGGTCCCTCTCACTGCGGGGACCCTGAGTGCGCCCCCTGGGGGCCAGTGCTGACCGTCTCTGGGCTGGGAACGCCGAGTGAATGCCATCTGTCATTGGATGGCAGAGGAAAATGCACTTCATAGAAGTAGATTTGCCCCAAGAGAAGACAGGTGTTCATCAAGTAGGAACTGACAGTTTTCTCTTCCAACCCAAACTCGAGTCTTTAGCAGTGGTCCATAAATCAGAATATAAAAAAATTACTGCTCACTAAGAAATTGGTTCAGAGGGTTGTGATTTTACTTTTGAGCTTTCTAGGAAACTGGTATCACCCCAGACATATTGTTAGTACCAAGATGACTGTCCCTCTTCAGGGCTAATTCATTCCACCTGGGTTCTTTCTTCCCCCTCCCCAGATGCCTCTTCTGTCAACTGGATATGGGTCATCTGAACTCAATAAAATTTAGACACATTTGAATTTATTTTGTATCACAAGAGTAGCGTCATTAAGAATAGCAATTCTTTGAAAATGTGAATATATATATAAGATATATTTACAAATTAAATGTAGAGTTTCCTATCGTAAACCACATTTCAAGAGCCAGCTTGTGAAATCATGTAAATGACTGGGAGAAAAATGCAAAATAAATGTTTAATCCTGGTAGTGACAAAGGTAAGCGTCCTCTGGGGAATTACTGTGACTTCTCCTTAAGGGTTTGGGTTTTTTTTTTAGGTATTTCACATTAGTCTTTCTATTTCACACCACTGGGTTCAATAAAGTAACAAACTCATTCCCTAAAATACACATCATATGGCCACAGGCAAAAAAAAAAAACAAAAAACAAAGAAAAAAAAACCCCTATATTCCAACAGCTTTTGTTTCTTCCCTCTAAGGGGCCATCCATCTGCTTAAATAATAGTATTTCATGTTATGGAGTGCTGCATGCATTTTAAATGCAGTAACATTTGCTCCCTCCTCCAGAAAGTGCAAAGGCAATCTCCACGTGAATCGCAGGGGTGTGAAAGCCCCTTGAAAGTACCGGCAGTTTAATAACAGAAAGCCAAAGGAGACATCTGGCACCCCCCCCCCCCATCGTCTAACTCGGGTCTAACATCCGGGGGTACGGACACCGAGGGCGCCGCAGGAGGGGCTGGGCACGTTGTTACTTTCTTCCAGATTTCTCCATATTTTATATCCTCGTACCAGATGGCATAACCGTGGCTCGAGCGACAACAGGAAGAAGAATGTATGCTAAAAAGAAAAACAAGACAACATCGCTTTCTCGGAAACCCAAGGGGGGCGGAAAGAAGAGAAGGGGTGGGAACGTGCCGGGAAGCAGTGCCGCCGTCCTTCCTCCGCGCAACAGTCCTCCCCGAGTCCTCGCCATGGCCCGGGCCTGGGGAAAGGCCCCAGGAACGCAACTTGTGTGAGTCACGGCGCTGCTCCCAAGGAATTTCTGGGTAGAGGGCGCGCGGCTGGCAAAAGATCAGTGATAATTCTTTGGCTGCGTATTTGGACAGAATTATCCGCAACACGATACAGGAGGCTAAGTGATGGGGAAACCGACCCAGTCCGGGGAGGACGAGAAAGCGTTCCAGGGGAAAGAGCGGATGCAGATGCTATGCAGAGGGCATAAAAGTGTTAGGACGCTGAGTTGTCATAGGAAGGAGGGAAGGGAGAAGATGCTGGAAAACAGGAACCTCAGGGGCAGAACTATCGGGGACACGCCCTGTGGGAGAGGGAACTTGAGGTTCTTTACGTGCACTCATTTACTCTCTGCATAGCTGCTCGGCTATGCACCTGGCTGACTAATAATCACCTGGCTTTGTGCCAACGCCTGGGGACATACTAACAGCCAAGGTTGACACAGGGGTCTCCAGAAGCTCCCATTTCAGATGCTTCTCATAAAGCCTGGATCGTAAGGGTGTCAAATCTCATGCTGAAAAGCAGGCGCTTAATTCTACAGGCAATGGGGAGTCCCATCCATAGGGCATACGCCTAGAGAATAAATACCTGCATCTACACAGAAACCTGCGCACACAAGGGTAAAACGGCGTTGTTTATCACTGCCCAATGTGCAAACTGTGCAAGTGCCCATCAGATGAAAATTGGATAAACAAAACCTGGTATGTCCACGCCAAGGAACTTTACTCAGCAAAAGAGAGACGAAATACTGATACATGCTCTAGACACAAATGACCCTTGACACCCTTATGCTAAGCGCCCCCAAAAGCCAGTCACAGACAAATACATCCTGTATGATTACATCCATATACAGGGTCCAGAAGAGGAAACTCTACAGAGAGAGAAAGGAGATGCACGGCTTGCTTAGGACTGGAGGTAAGGATGAGAGGGTGGGAGAGAGATAACTAAAGATGTAACGGTTCCTTCTGAGGTGATTAAAACAGTCTAAAGTTGATCCTGGTGAAGGTTGTACACACCTGCGAATTTATGGAAAATCCGCTGAGTTGTACAAGTGGGTGAATGTTATTGCACATAAATTCTATCTCAATAAAGCTGTTTCAGAAAACAGGGAGTCAATGGACATTTTGACACTGAACAAGCCATTTTCCAGGCTGTAGTTTTACAGAGTAAACACTGGGCAGGAGGGTGGGGGGTGGGAGGAGTGACGACCCCACGGGCAGGAAGTCAAACTAGGCTGCGGTGGCAGGGCGGGGGACAGGGGGTGGCTTAGGCCTCCCTGGGCAATGACAGTGTGAAGGGAAGAGAAAGCCCACCTACACAGACATGTATGATATGATCCCACCGGAGTCTGTGGTCTGGGGTGTAGGAGCCATGAGAGCGAGGACAGGGGAAAAGCCAATATGATCCTAATTTAACAGCCTGTATACCTGGCTGCACGGTTACACCTTGAATACAAGCAGGGAACAGACAAGGCAGAGCTGGTTGGGCAGAGGAAACGACAATGTTTTGCTCAGGCTACGGGGGCACTGTTCTTGGACCACCCCCTGGCGAGTCAGGAACAGGGACCCAAGGCCCCAGAGAGAGATGGAGCAGTAAGGGAAGCTGACGCCCGTCCCTGGGTGAGACGTGCCGAGGAGAGGGTCAACAACCAGCAGACACACAGTCCAGAGACGGGTCCCTGGGGAGATACATAATCAATCATCAATTCATACATAAAAGTTGAGCAAAGGATGTTTGACCAAGGACTGCACCCCCAATACATAATGAAATGCTAAAATAATTTTAAAAACTTAAACGATTAAAATTTTAAAAATTTAAAAATTAAAAAAGAAAACATAATAAAATGCTGCAAGTCAATAAGGAAAAAAGGTAATATAATAAAAATGGGCAAAAGTCTTGGACAGTCACTTCACAGAGGCCAATATAGAAATGATCAATAAGCACATGAAAAAATATTCGATGATACCCACTTCAATGACTAAAATGGAAAAGAGAATCTATTGTCTCAAGAATATAGAGGAACAGGAACCTCACAAATTGCAGGTAGGAACATACATTGATAAAAATCATTGCGGGAAACTGTCCATCAGCGACTACAAAATCTGAATACATTGCTGAAAGCCAGTGAGAAAAACAAGACTCTGGAAGGCAGCCAGATTTTTTTAAAACATGCATCGTACACAAAGGAACAATAAATGATGGTGGACTTCTCCAAAACAACACAAGCCACAAGACAGAGGAAGAAAAAAATTAAAGTAGTATTTAAAAAAGAAAAAGACATATATCAATCTGAAATTCTAAGCCCAGCAAAAGACAGTACCTTTCATAAATGAAGGTGAAATAATAATGACTTTTCAAACATTCAAAAACTAAGAGGATTCACTAAGAATAGACCAGAAACACGGGAAATGTGGAAGGAAACTTGTTAGAAGGAAAATTGTATCAGTTAGACACCTGTGACTTCACAAAAGAAATAAAAGAATGCCACCAATGGTAAGTATGTGGGTAGATATTTAAAGAAAACGCATTTGCTCATTTAAAAAACTCATCAGACAATTTACTGTTTACAGCAAAAGTGGTAATAATATATCGTGGGGTTTTAAACCTACAGCGAGAAAAAAATGAATGACACTATTAGCGCACTGGCAGGTGATGATGGAAATGACAATCTGCTCTGATGAGCTTAGGCTACACGTTAAGTGTTACACAACAATATTATTTGAAAGCAGGCCATGTTAGTTTAAAAACATATATTATAAACCCTAAAGTGATCATTTAAAAAAATCAAAAAGCATAATAAAACTTAGATATTAACCAATTAATAATGTAGATGATGTAACTATTAAAAAATACTCTGATAATCCAATAGGGGACAAGGGAAAAAATGGAGACTAGATGGACTAAATAGGAAACAATTATCAATATGTTATATTTATATCCAACCAAATTGGTGTTAGGCCATTAAATATAAATGGCCTAAACAGTCCAATTGAAAGGCAGAAATTGTCAGAATAGATAAAAAATCAAGACCTAACTACATGGTCTCCAGAGGAAACCCACCATAAATATTTTTTGAAATCAAGTAGGTTAAAAAGAAAAGCACAGAATCGTACACCAAGCTAACACTGCTTAAAAGAAAGCTTGAGCAGTCATATAAATATCAAAGTAGATTTCAGGATAAGGAGTGGTACTAGGCTGGTTATCTCCTAATAATAAAATGGTCAACTCATCAGGACGACGATCCTAAATGCGTATGTGCCTAATAAAAGAACTTCAAAGTACAGAGAACTGGGAAGTAAGTTTCTTTCTTTTCCAGTGATAACTGCCATTGGGACGATACATCAGTGTTTTTTGTTGAGTATTAATTTGACTTCCTGCATTCTGATGCTAACAAATTGTGCATACGAAAATCCAATCTTATCTCTCACACCCAGAGTTGGTTTCCAAGGGTCCATCCACAGTGGTTTCCTCATTGCCTTGGGTTCCCAGACCCTCTCCCACCGCAGGGCCTGGGAAATGCTGGACTCTCTGCTGGGATACTTCACCACCCTTCACCCAGTGCTACTTACTCTTTGACTCTCAGCTTCAACGTCAACCATTTAGGAATGTATTCCTGGTTTTCTGCCTCCCAGACTTGACCCCAGGTCCTCTCAGCTTCCCACATCACTCCTTCCAGCTCTTACCTTAGTTGTTTGGTGTGGGTTACCTCCCCCCACCATACACACTATATTACAATCTACACGAGGGGCCCTATGTATAAATGATGCAACCTTATTCCTGGTACGTAATGCACTGGGTAGTACATAATGGAAGCCCTCAAAAAGGGATTAGTAAATATTTAAAAATAGTGTCCATCAGTAGACGACTAGATAAAGCAACTATGGAACATTTACACAATGGAATAGTACCCAGCCATAAAAAAAGAAGAAAATTTTCCCCTTTGCGACAGCATGGATGGACCTGGAGAATGTGATGCTAAGTGAAACAAGCCAGTCAGAGAGAGACAAATGCCATATGATCGCATTCACGTGTGGGATCTAATGAACAAACTGAACTAACAAGCAAAATAGAGACAGACTCGCAGATGGACAGCAGGCTGACTGCTACGAGGGGTAGGAGGCTGGAAGGACTGAACAAAAGGGAAAAGGGACTCGTGGACAAGGGCATGAGTGTGATCATTGTGAGGGAAGAGGTATAAAGGGACTAAAAGGTAATGGAAAAATACAATAAAAGTAAAATATATAAATAATGTATGTTATGGTGATATATACATAATTCCTTTAAAGGAACTATTTTAAACGTTTCTTCATGTGCATCATCTAATGCAATCTAAATTCCATCACATAGATGTCAAGGAACACGAGTGAGTGGCTGGGAGAATTTCTCAGATATTATAAGAACACATTTATGAGACTTTAGCTGCTATGTGTGAGAATGTTCTTTTTATCCAATATATGTACTGATTTTGCAACAAGGAATAGGAGCTCAATTTTGCTATAGGTTTTACAAATCTCTGGAGGAAAAAAAATAAGAAAAATGTTAATGTTTTATGCAGAAAACGTCTAAGTATTATTCGCAATAACCTTCCAGAGAATGATTTCCACATGTGTACAGGGAATTCATTCGGAGATAACGTCTCTGTCCCTTTAAATGGACGACGGTCACTCACTAACGTTGCTGGAGGTCAGGTGTACATTTTTGGAGAAGAATAATGAGTTATATGTAAGTAGTTTGCTGTGTCCTGGCATTTATATTTTAGGCACCAAGGTTTCAAAAGGCATGAAAGTGGCTGGTGATTTGGGAAGAGCAGAAGATATTGGGGGAATTATAATTATAAGCAGCAAAGCACATGAATAAACCAAAATAATGTAAATGACTCCTTAAGACTTGGGAAGCATAGAATTTGGGAACAAAAATAGAACAAATTAATGAAGAAAGAGGGGTGAATGCAAATTCACATAAGGAATTATAAATGAAGCAAATCATCAACAAATAGAGTGGGGAAAAAAGCTACATTATGATACAGTTGACAAATTTGTCTTGCACAGATTAAAAAGTCTCAATGAGAGGGAGAAACTACAAAAAAAAGTCCAAAAACACAGCAACATAAACTAAAAATAAACAGAACAGCAAAGCGATGAGGAAACAAGACGAGCAAAGGGACGGGCCCAATGACACTAACTGAAGCCAACTCCATCACCTCTCCTGTGACTGCAGAACGGAAATGGCCTGAACCCAGGGACTCCAACGGTGCCTGGGCAGGGAAGACCTGTAAAATCTGAGTCCAGTAGTGAAACCCTAAGCTCCAGGGTAAAGTGAAAGAACGGAAGTCAGTGATGAAAATGACACACACTCTTCTTAATCTCACTGCTCAGCGTCCTTTTCTTGGGCTCAAACCCCACCCTGCCCAGGGGCACCTACTTTTCCATGTTCCTCTGGCTCCAGGACAGACACAAGTCTGATTTTCAAAGTGATTTATTTTTCAGGCAATGCCCCAAATTTACTTCGTGCATTTTGTTTTAGTAACAAAACGAAGGACCGTTCTCGTAATTGCAAATACGCCCTAAGCGACAATCTTCTGAATGAGAAAGGCTCTTAGAGGCCTGACTGTAGCTGACCCTGGTCCGTGCAGTGCGCCGCCGGCAGTGCGCCAGCCTCGGTGACAGTCCTGCGCATACCCGCTCCTAGACCTGCCGGCACGCTCTCCGCTTCCTTAAATCTCACGCCACAGGTCTACCGCCTCCGCATCTCACAGCTGCCGCCGCCGCATGACCTCTCTGCTCCTTGTCCTGAGGACTAAGTGTCATTTGATTTACTATCATCTTAATGGGGCTTCAGGAGAAGATGGGTGAATGGAGACAGCGCATGGAGGCTCCGCTGCCTCATCTTCCCACCATGCACGCTGTCTCGGAGGCAGTGACAAGAGGATCCCGTGTCTGGGTTCCAGGTGTGACACGCCCTCTGTCTCACCGCGGGACTCGCCGGACTTCGCGGTCAGCTGTACTCGCATAGCAACCGATCCAGTGTTGCCTTTCTTTGCCTTTGCTCCATCAAGATAGTGCTCATGCATGTGACTTCAGCCACTGCTGAAACATGTGTACCTTGGATGTACCCATCGGGACGTCGTCGTCCTCGTACACCACCTGCTTACACAGCACGGAGCACGTAGATAGCGCAGTGAACGCTTAAGCACCATCAAGCCAGGCCTCTGTTGAAGCAGGGAGGGTGTGTCTCTGGGACACGAGGGGCCATCTCATCTTCCCGGGGGTTCTCCGGAGCACACACCTGCCGGCGTGGTCTCCAGCAAGAGGGGCACAAGGGCCTGCTATTTCGCCTCCCTGGGCCTCTGTGTGCCCATTTAGAGAAAAACGCCTGAGGCTGGCCAGGAAACCCGCGCTTGCAGTGTCAGGCAAGTGAAAAAAGACATTTTCAGATCATGCGAAGGCCACCATGTTAACTGTCACGGACCCTCTTCAACAAGCTACTGGACGAGGAGGAGTGAAAAGGCAGCAAAGCGAGAAAGAGGAAGATGTTATAGACAGGAAACAGGCTCGACCACAGGCGGGAAACCGAAGGAGGTTCCAGAGCAACTCAGAGATCCCAGGGTAACCACTGGGCGCAGAAACCAGTCTGGATCGGTGCAGAGAGAAGGTCCCCAGAGAGAGGGTTCGAATGATAAATGAATGAAGAAACGTCTGAAGACCAGCCCTGACTGGTGTAGCTCAGTGGGTTGAGCGTGGGCTGTGAACCAAAGCATCGCAGGTTTGATTCCCAGTCAGGGCACATGCCTGGGTTGCAGGCCACGGCCACCAGCAACTGCACATTGATGTTTCTCTCTCTCTCTATCTCCCTCCCTTCCCTCTCTAAAAATAAATAAATAAATCTTAAAAAAAAAGAAAGAAATGGCTGAAGACCCTGATGTATCCGAATGCATTAGAAGGAGTACTCAGGCCTGCTGCAGACTTTCGGCGATGAGTTAGTCGCACACGCAGTGAAAACCAAGTAAACAAAAAAGTACGTGATTATTAATTAATCCTAGGGAACACACAAGGCAACGGGAGAAAGGAAAAGTGTGCATAACACGCTATGCGGCTCAGCGGCAGCAAACGTTTACATAGTTACCACAGTGTAAACCCTGCATATCGATCTAACCCAAAGTGGCAATATCATTATATGGAAAACTAGATAAGGAGGAAAGGCCTTCACAGCCCATAAAATTAAGTTAAATAGATTTATAAGCCTAAAAATAAATATTTCCGTATAAACAGAGGATTTGAAAATACAGGGTGGGCAGAAGTAAATCTACAGTTGTTCGTATGGAAAAGGACACTGCAGGTCGTGATTACTGCAATAACTTTATTAACTCAAAAAATGTCATAATATAACTGTACACCTAGTTTTGCCCACCCCAGTACAGATGAATACTGGGAGAAAGAGCTTAGGAAGAAAAAAAAAAAACACCGAAAGCAAAGCCTGTAAGTGAACGTGGTTCTGGAGAGTGTGTTTCATTCCAGTCGTGCTAAGCAGCAGCCATGACTGACCATGACGGACAACGATGCTTCCAGAAATGCATCACGGTGGGCCTGCTCTTCCGCCTCCACCCGCCAGCACGGAGCCCACCAAGCCCACACACGCTCGGGGTGCTGGAATGCAGATGTAAATAGAAACCACACCTACACAGGCTCACTGGGGGGTCTCGATCACTTCAGACTTTAGAAACCAATTCTGTTGATTGGGACCCAGGCCAATCATTCCCCTAACTTCCTGGTCCTCCCAGTTACATCCACCATGTGGGATCCAGCAGTCTCAACACATCAAATTCAAATAGTTCCCTGTCTTCCTTCTCTCCCAAGTGATGCCCATCCCCATTGGTCAATATTTAGCAAGAGCTAAATTGGAGGCACAGAAGGTATGCACACAAATATTCTATTCTTAGGGTTATTTTTAAAGATTTATTTATTTATTTTTAGAGAGGGAAGGGAGGGAGAAAGAGAGAGAGAGAAACATCAATGTACAGTTGCTGAGGGCCGTGGCCTGCAACCCAGGCATGTGCCCTGGCTGGGAATCGAACCTGCAACACTTTGGTTCGCAGCCCGCGCTCAATCCACTGAGCTACGCCAGCCAGGGTTATGTTAGTTTTTTTTTTTTTAAAGAGCTAAGAGCTGCCCATCTTTACAGTGGCTTGGACCCAACGCTTGGGGCCCCCTGTGACACCCCCCTCTTTTTCTTCTCCCTTAGGTCCACTACATCAGAAAGTCCATCCGCTGCACCTCTAGGACAGACTGAGGATCGGACTCTTGCCACTTCCTCTGCCACCTCCCGGGTCCAAGCCACCACCATCCCTCCCCCTGGATGGTGTCCCGTGGCTCTCTCTGCCGCTAACTTCGCCCCTACCCACCCGCCTCACACTCTGACCCATCAAGCTGAGGGATCCAGCTACGTATGTCCAGTTAGCCCTCCCCTCTGCTCAGAACCTTCCAGGGCCCCCATCCGCTCCCAAGACAGCCAACCTCTCTCCCTGGCCCCTGCCCACAGGTCTCTGAGGTCACCTCCTCCCCCTCTCCCGTGCTCATTCCACAGCAGCCTTCTTCCTCCCGTCCTTTGGCCGTCCCTGCTGGCTTCAGCCTCTGGGTCTTCATGCGCAGTCCTCCCTCTGTCTGGGGTGCTCCACCACCTGGTTCCCGCCCTCGCCTCTCCAAGCCCGAGCCGAGCCACCTCCTTCTCCCTGAGGCTTTGCTCTGAGCACAGCGCCCCGGCCACAGTGAGGACCCCTGGCCGCCCCCTCTGCTGGCTCTGTCCACAGCTTTCGCTGCCCCATACGTAGTGTGCTGCAGAATTTCCCTGCGAAGTGTCTCTTTTGATTGTCTCTCCCTCCCCTTCACATGTTGGTTCCTAAAGGGTAGATATTTGGTTGGTTTTATTCCCTGATATATCTCCACAAACACTTCTTGAAAACATGAGTGCTGGGCTCAGTTCAATTACATACAAATAAATAAATCTCAGAGAAATACAACCTTCGACAACGTGCCTTTGGCTGTAAGTGACTCATTAATTCCGCCTGTAGGTTCCTAGAGCCTGTGGTCCATTCCAAAGCTTTTTCTCCCACCACCGTCTCGTTAAATCAAGGGAGTGTTTATTCTGACACCCTGTGCTGGGTGTCAAGACAGAGGCCTCGAGGAGAGACGAGAGTCAGTTACCCAAGGCCCCTGGGCAGCATGAGGACGAGAGAGTGCCCCCTTCAGTCAGGGAGGTGCATCTGCATGTGACATCATCATAATCTCTCCTTATGTGGCTCGTTAGCCTGGTTTCTACCAAGACAGTCTCGCCGATGCATTACTAAATGTTAAATTGAGTTGAAATCTATTACCATTGCCTTTGTTTTGGTTGTAATTGAATAGCTAACATTTATTGAATGTGTATTATGTGCCAAGGACTATGCAAAGTACTTTAATGCAAAATTTCATTAACCCTCAAAATAAGTGTTACAGGCCATTATCATTGCTATTTTCACATTAGAGAAACCACATAAACTCCAAACTCTGTGGGAAGGAGCAGACATGGGATTTGATCCCAGAAGCCATTCGAACAGGGACTGTTAGGGCTCAGACCTTCTGAGAATAAAGAAAAATAGAGGCTAGTCCTGGGCCTAGTCATCTCCTCGGAAGGGAGGCAAAATCGCCTGTAATTCTGTGTTTTGTTCCTTAAATGTCAAAGTCCCCAAGTTAAATCACCTTTGATCTGAACATTGTTGCAGAAGAATGACTCACGATTCTTACCACAAGGTGTGCTGGGCTAGGGGCTGCATTTCTCAGGGGTGCTTGCAAACAAAGCCTTATACACTGAGTCTTTGTCATCCCTCGTCTCTGTCATCGCTTCCTTTTAGCTAGAAGGAGGCTCAGCAAAGATATCCTTAAGCTAGAACTGCACAGAAAAAAAAAGAAAAAGAAAAAAAGAAAAAAAAACTCTGCCCCTGAAATGATTATAACACTTATTTTCTTTCTTCTCTTCTTTCTTCCTTCCTTTCCTTCCTTTTTTCCTTCCTTTCCTCCTCCCTCCCTCCCTCCCTTTGTTCTAGAAAATCCTAATTATCCACCTTGGCATACTTCTTCCCCAAATTAAAACTGTGATTAAGGATTGAAACAACCAAACCAGAAAACGCAATTTTCAGAGTGGTTTCCTCTAAAGACATCCCCGAGGCCCGAATCCACGGTGAAAAATGTAGCGTGTTCAAAATACACTGTGGCATTAGTGCTAATTTACAGCTGCATGAGGCTATTCCCTCAACGGACTGAATCTCAGCTGGAATTCATTAATTCTGACAGTTTGCCTATCACACTAGAATGGATTCGCTGAGTCATAGGAACCAGGAAGAGCAGAATCGCGTTCTTCCTGCTATTAAGTATTCATAACAGAATGGGGATGGAATGTTTTCGAGGCAACGAGACACACTGTTAATAACCCCAGAACCTATGCAATGTGCCGTGGGCTCCACCAGGCAGAACCCTCGCAGCTGCTCCAGCTCCCTCCCTGATCTGCACCGACCAGCTGTGTCAGGGGCTGAAGCAGCAGCCCTGGGGCGCAGAGGAAGGCCGGGAAATAGAGTCTATTGTCCCACACTGGAAATTGGACTTGATCTGGATTTGACACTTCGTCTGGGCAAATGTCCTGGAGGCATATCTCTTCCAGGAGGTTGGGGTTGGAGGGGGTGGCTGGCTGTTGCCAAATTAATTCTCCAGAACGGTCTTCAACGTGAAGGAGTGAGACTTTTAAAACAGTGCCTTCACGAGGGCTTCTGAAAATCAAATTGAGCTGTAATGCCTGAGAGTTACTGCTGGAAAATTTTAAATTAAACCAACCTGGTCGTGCTCACTTCCAAGAGGGTGTGTGAAGACAGGGCCTGTTGCAGCCCTTCCCAGTGTGGGACACAAATCAGATCTCACTGGGAAAGACAAAATAGCTCTGACCTCAAATGGTCACGTGGAGGAAGTAATGCCCAGTCCATCAAAGCCCAGCACGCTTCTCGATCCAGTTTGACTCCCTCACGTGAACATAACCTGGTGTGGGGCGCGGACAGGAGAGTCACCAGAGCGACCCCAAGTGCAGGACAGGAGGAGAGGAGAGGCTGGAGTGGGACTCACAATCCTCTGGCTCCTCAATCAGTCGTGCCCTCATTTGCATATTGGCATATTTTGGGATGGCCGCAGTATCATATCCGAAACCGTAGTGCATGCAACTCCCTCATGATTCCTGAAGCTCAGCATGGATCCCATTGGGGACTATTATAAAGCAATCCTATCACTATTAGCAAAAACTAGCCAATAGAAAGTAAACCTTGGAACCCGCGGTTCCAAGGAACCCTCACAAGAACTGTTTGCATTTTTGCCTATTGCAATCAACTCTACAATCTTGAAATCAAAATAACTGAAATATTTTTGACTCATTCCTTTAAGACATAAAAGGCCAGTCAGCTCCCAGAATGTCCCAGGCGCCGAATTGCAACCTCAGTGAGGAAATGTGTGGACGCCACAATGGGACCTACAGGGAGAAGTGTCCGCAGCAGTGTTTAGGAATGGATCAAAGTCAGCCTTACGGAAGTGCTGGGTTCTCGCGGCATTGGAGGGGTCCTAGCGTTGTGTTGATTTAATTTGTATTAGTTACTGACACAAAAATGATATAAGGACAGCAATGGCAACGAGAGTAATATTAACAAGAAGTAAGTAACATTCATTCAGCACTGCCCCAGGCACCCTTCATGGTCTCCTCCAGCCCCCCATCGGCTCCTCGGGGCAGGTGCCACTGCCGTCCCCGCCCACAGCGAGGCCGTCAGGACAGGACACTGACAAATCACGCACTCAGGGAGGGGTGGAGGGAGAGGAAGTGCGTCCGTCTGTTCAAGCACCCACGGTAGGACACCACAGACCTGGGGGCCTTAAACGACAGAAACAGATTTTCCGACAGCTCCGGAGGCCGGAAGTCCAAGATCAAGGTGTCACAGGTTTGCAGTCTCCCGAGGCCTCTCTCCTCGGCTCGCAGACGGCCGCCTTCTCTCGATCGCCTCCTCAAAGACTGCTTCTCCGACACCATCAGATTACGAGAAACTAGCCATCGGGGCTGCATCGTGGGAATTTGGGGGGCACGATTCAGCCCGTACCGGAGGGAAACAAAGATGGGGGAGGTCTGAGAGGAGAATCTGAGGCACGTGGGATAGGGGAACGCTGAAGGTTCTGCGATGACAGCAAAGGGCAATCGGACGAGATGTTCTCGCGGCCCCAGCCTCCTCCGGGGGGAGGTGACGGGCGGGCGGACCTGGCCCCCCGAGTGAGGCAGAGCGTCCGACTGTGGGAAGCGCCCCACGCCGCGGCTCGTGCTGTGGTGTTTCAGCTGTGAGATGCTGATGCAGCCACGGGCCCTGAGGGTCGCTTGGACGACGCCCAGGGTCTCACGCCCTTCCATTAAGAAGCATGAAATAACGGGAGGGTTGCACATTTCTCTGCGTCGAAGAGATGTATCGATTCCACAACGCGATCCTCTTGGAACCTCCTTCTGCGAGGGACGTGAGACGGGCCCTGTGATTAATTACCCACTGGCTGTAATCCCTGAAGCAGCTTATAGAATTATTGAAACAATTTCGAGTGAACGCGCTTGGCAAGATAGGTGACTTTTGCCCCAAACCTAGTGCTCATTAGCTGCATGTGTCATCTCACTGGAAGGTGGTAGCTTGACTCCAAGGTGGAAGCATAAGAATGATGAGTTAAAATCGCTTTTTGAGAGGACTCAAAATGCGGAGAAGGCAATATATGCGACCATTATCAGCATTTAATGATGCTGTGTGCGAGCACTGGGCGTGGGGCCAGCACCACCAAATGACGATCGCTTGCTATATTGTTCCTCCTGCTTTCAACGTCTGCTGTCTGCGCTGGGGTAAGATCTATGCGTTTGGCAGGTCAGGTGACTGCCTACAATGATTCAGGGAAATTACTCTGACAGCTCAAGTTTTATATGGAAAAATGTTCACATCCATTTTCCTTCTAATATGTGAGGAACGCATTCTGTGAAATCAATTCCACCCTTCGCCCACGAGGCCACGCTACGCCAAGGGCTGTGCGGGGCACTGGGTGGGGAGGGCATGGGGTGCACGCAGGCTCTGGCAGAACACAAAGCCAGGTAGCCGCTGCCCTCGCTATAATCCGCAGGTTACAGCAGTGACAAGAAGGGAGGGTGGAGGAAGAGGGAAGCGGGAGGTATGAACGGAGCTGGGACAGGGCCGAGGAGGGCAGTGGACGCCGCCCGCTGGGCTCACGAGGGGCGCTGGGGCAAGTGCTGCCTGCCGGCTGCTGGGCAGTTTCCGTTCCCCAGTCCTGGTCTTTTCTTCCATTGGGAGGTTCCTTATACAGCAGAAGTGGTTCTCTGCTAGGGGGCCATTCGGCAATGCCTGGAGCCACTGTTGATGGTTACGGCTCAGGGTTTGGGTGGTGCCACAGTATCTGATGAGTAGAAGCTGGGGCTGCTACTAAACACGCTGCGATACCCAGGACAGGGCGCACAGTAAAGGTTATCATTGAGTGCCAAAGGTCAGTAGGGCTGCCATGCCTGAGAAACCCAGCCTCGGAGTAAGTGTGATGCCCACAGACCCTTGGTCCTTCCCTCCCTCACCTCAGACAGGAAGGAGGCGAGCTGGGGAGAAGGAAGGGCTCCCTCTCCTGCCCTCTCCTGCTGGCACCTGTCCGCCTGCGGGGACCATGGCCCGTGGTCGGCTCTGGGGCTCCAATCGAGACCGTCCTAGAAGGAACGCATCTTCACCCCCATCCCTCTGTCACCCCAGGTGTGGGAAGGAAACCCGATGTCTCATCAGCCTCCTTCAAATCCCCACATCAGATGCCCTGACATTTAAAGTATAAGACAGGCCTTTAACTACACCCTCCAAATGTCAGCCCTTAATGAACGAGGCAGAGGTCAGGCGTGGTGAGGCCTGAATTAGATGTGCGTGGGCCGGGGGTCCTCCGGAGGTGCACGCGTCCCCGAAGGAACTCTGGGCGTGGGCTGGAGAGGAAACCGTGGGCCTCAAGTCCGAGGAGACCCAAGTAGAGGCTCTCGGCTTGAACAGCTTCTGAAACCATTGGGCTGTAGGGCTGCTCCAGAGGAGCCTTTGAAACGTGGTTCTTTTCCTTGTCGTTGAACTTACCGGGGTGACCCTGGCTCACAAAAGTATACCCATTCCAGGTGCACAGTTCCACAACACATCATCTGTATGCTGTATTGCTCTTTCCATGGGGGGGATGGAAATACATTTTTAATTTTAAAAAACGTGCCAGTGTGTGGCGATGGAGGTTAACTAGACTCGCTGTGGGGGTCACTTTGCAGTGTTACATGTGCTGAATGGGGACCCTGTTGCACACCTGTGACTAATATACGTTACGGGTCGACTCTATCTCCATTTAAAAATCACATTCTATGACAATTAAAAATAATATTTTGCAAACAATCAGTACATACTTTGGGGAAGGCCTCTTTCAGAGTCAACGCCCAGCGCCTGGAGCCAAGCCAGGAGAGCAGAAGGTCCGTCCTCCAAGGATTGGCCGCGGTGAGTCCCCACCCTTTCTTCTCCCACTTGTCGTGTGAGCCGCTCTGCTTCGTGGAAGGGGAACAGACCTGCTGTGAAGTCTGCAGATGACGTACCCCAGTCTCGTGGCTCCGAGTTCAATCACACCCTCCGACCCAGCATGGCAGTCAGAGTTTGGATAAGGGTGGTTCGCCCTGGATTGTCCAGGACTATCCTGTCAGTTAACCTCTTATTTCCTCACAAACGCCATATGGATGCTTCCCAAACCACGGAGGTGGTCCTTCTCCTTGCTTCACATATGCGGTCTCTACCCCACCTCTGCCTTTGTCAACTCCCTCTTCCGGGGCTCCGAGGGGGTGAGGCATCGCCTCACGTACTCACGTGGAAGAAAACACGCACCGCACTTTCGGGAGAGGAGAAGGGGACACGAAGTGGGAGGACCTGGGGTTTTGACTCATCGCCGCCACCTGCATCTAGGACACAAGCAGCAGAGCTCACCGCTGTGAGCTGTGCACCGGTCAGCCACTCCCAAGTCAGTTTCAAAACCGCGGAGGCGTCTGGAGACAGATTGGGACCATGCGCTCCCTTGTCCACAGGGTGGTTACCGTCTGTACCGTCCTGTTATACTGCTTCCTGTGCTTTTTCTCCCCCAGTAGAAGGAAAGCTCCAGAGAGGCAAGAACCAAATCCCACTCATCCCCAAATTTCCAGTATTTAGCACAGTGCTGGTGCACATTGGGTATTGCTCACAGAGCTGAATTCAACTCAGAGGCTATGGGAGCAGACAAGCCACAAAAGAGGAAAGGAAACTACTTACGGAACATGTAGGATGTATAGCAATTACAGAAATGCACAAATAGCCTCAGTGTTTAAAACGCACTTGCATTCGTTCGAGATGAAAGGGTACACACGTTTTAGAAAGCAACTTGGTAACAGGTGCCAGGATCCAGAAGAACCGTGGGGTCTCCAGCTGTCGGACACTCTGCTCGGGGGCGTCTTTATAGGCTGAGCCTCAGAAAAGCCCGTCAGGACCCTAAAAGATCTTCAACCCAACATTTCCTCTTTGGGGAGCATATTTCATAGCATTAACATTTACCATTGCCGAGGCACCTAGCTACAACTGTGCTAACAAACTTTAAATGTCATTCTACCTTTAATCTTCAAAAGACAGCAACAATCTGATAAGAATGAGAAACAGAGGCTCCTACACTTGGCTAATCGTGGACAGCCACGGAGGCCATGTGGCTAAAGAGTGGCAGAGCCACGACTCAAGCCACGTCTGTGGGGTTCCCTATCCGGGCTTTTCCTTCCCTGATGCATAAGGGGGTTACAACCTTAAATAGCACAGACGATTTCTGCATCAATTATCCTTCCCAATCTTATGCAAAACCCTCTAAAGTTGGAAATTATCTAACTAAGCCACAAGAAGAAAATGATTAATTGTGGAGCACTAGTTTAATGGAATATTATGAATCAAAAATTATATTAATAAAGACTATGAGGTACTATAGAAATAGTTAAGATACAATGTAAAGCAGAAAGCAAAATTGGGATTACACTGTGATTTCAATTAGAAAGATAAGTTTCTATGTAAAAAAAAAAGACTGTAAGGCATGTTCTGGAATTATGGGAGTTAGGACTATAAAAGATATTTTCCCTTCATCGAACTTCTTAATTTTACTAATGGGTGACTTTTACTAATGGATTTCTGAGTTCTGACTATTACTTAGAAAGGCAGGTTTTGATTTCGCTGTAATCCGTAAACAGTGAATTTCATAAAGATCGCACATTTGCTAGAGAGAGAGACACAGCTGCATAAGGAAATAAATCACCACTTCACCCAGCTACTGGAGGAGTTTGCACTTAAAAGCTCAGCGAGCTCCCCGGGCAGTGATTCCCGTGTCACAGACCAACTACTAATGACAGGGCTGATGGCACTGAGTCGCAAGTGAGGCCAGAGCACGCCGTCCGGGGTCAAGCCTTGCCTGGTCTCCTCCTCCTAGGAACCTAAAGCCAGGAGGGGAGGGCCCGGGGCAGCTCCTTCCCGTGCCTTTGCCTCACCTGACGTTTAGGGAACTGACTGCGTGCTGACGCTTCCTTGGACGGTGTTTGCGGGGCTGCTCAGAGGGAGCTCTGTTGAGCGGGACAGCAACGGGAGCTCGGGCAAATTAATTTACCCAAGCCTCAGTTTATTTATCACTAAAGGGGAACTAAAAACTAGCTGAGGTTTCTGCAAATAAGCATGTAATAGTTAGTGTTATTTCTGGCCAATACATGTTCAGTGGAGGGTAGTTAGTATTGCTAGTATTAAAATAGCAGCAATACTAAAGATCTTATGCACGTTTCGTTTGCTTTGCACCCTTAGGTGAAGGAGGGTTCTGTCCCTCCTGTCATCGCCTGTCCTTACCTCAGCCAGATCTGGACAGGGGACGACAGGACACAGGGAGGAGCCTGGTGGGCAGGAACACCAGCAGGGAAGGCTGGGGGTCTGCCTGGGGACCTGCGTGGGGGCTGGGCAGTGACAGAGAAGCTGGCATAGGAAAGGGCTGTGCTCACCAACAACCTCTCCCTTTCTTTCATTGATTTGATACCAGCGTATTGGTTCGCCGTGTCTGCCGTAACAAACACCACAGGCTGGGCGGCTCAAACAGCAGAGGTGCACTTTGCTGCAACTCTGGAGGCTAAGAGTGCGATCAGGTTTGGTGTCTTCTGAGGTCCCTGTCCTTGGCCACTGTCTCTGTCCCCACATGGCTGTCCCCCCTCGGAGTATACATGTGTCCTATTCACTTTGTCTTAGGAGGACACAAACCTTATCAGGTTAGGGCCCAGCCTAACGAACTCACTTTGCCTAAATCACCCCTTTAAAGGCTCATCTCCAAACCCAGTCACATTCTGAGGTGCCACGAGGAAGATGGTCCATAGAAGAACTTTTATTTTGGGGGTGGGTGGGGCATCATTCAGCCCTTAACACTGAGGATAAAATACTGTTTTTATTTCCTTCAGTCACTGCAGTCGCCGTGTCACTTAAAACTTGTAGGTGACGGTCTTCTCCAGCAAAGAAAATCTCCAGAATCTGGCCGGCACTTCCGTCTCAGTGGCTCCCTTCGGTCCGCAGTCTTCAGACCAGCTTTTCCGCAGCTGGCCCCCCGACCCAGGTGGGAACTCTCATGGGGAAAGACCAGCTCAGGAAGCCGCAGGCGAGGCCTCCTCATGCCGCATTGAAACCGGCAGCCACAGCAAACCTCTGCTGGCAAACCTGCCCCGGCCTCTCCCCGAGAACGGTGTGTGGCCACAGGAGCCCCCTCTCCTCGGCCCCCTTCAGAGTGACTGCCCGACAGCACCTGACGCAGTGCCCTGCACATTTTGGTGTAAATGAATCCCAAAGCCCTTGTACGGAGGAAGAAGTGACACAGACGGCCTTCTTCCACATCTGAGCTGGGGAGCTTCAAACACGCAGTCGGCTCCGAGCCGGCCAGCCCAAGTCCGACCTGCTGGCAGAAATACAGGGAGCGGAGCAGGGTGGGGTGGGGTGGGTGGCTTGGTCAGAGACCTAAAGGCCAGTGTGAGAGCCTGCCAGACTAACTCAGGGTGGCCCAGGTAAGGAGTGGTCCCCTTCCCCAGCCCCTGCCCCCACAGGACAACCACGAAAGGCTCCTCTTCACAATTCTAGATTCCCACAGAGCCTCAAGCCCCATTTACATCTGAGTGCTAATCACCTGAACCGCACAACTCTCTGCATTGGTTGCATGCTGTTGTGTGTTTCAAGAATGCACAGCTTCAGCTCGGATAAAGGGGATGGAAGGCAAGGGTTGGGTCCATCTGGATGCAGTCAAGGCCTTGGACCTGAGCCGGGAAGACCGGGGACCGCCCATGTCTGGGTGGTGGGGACCCTGGGGGGGAGGGGAGGGTGCAGAGAGCCAGAAGGCCAGCCAGCAGAGAGTGAGGGACTGGTTTGAAATTGCGCCTGGAGGCTCCGAGCTAAGTGGTAAGGCCCTGACAAAGTCTCCTGTACGTCACCAGGCCCTAGTCCACAACATCCGAGCTTGGGAAGGATGCTGAGCTCAGCAGGTGTCAGACTGCTGTCGTTCCCCGTGTCCCGGGGGGTCAGCACGCGGTCTCCATTCAAGTCGATTCAAGCCTTCTTAGGTAGGCAGCCTCTGTGCACTCCTCGGGGAGGCCAAGGCTGCTCCTCCCGCCCGGAAGTGAGTGGGGAGGACAGAATACGCCCCAAGGGTCCTCTCACAGCACAGCCACCTACAGTCAGGGCCAGGACAGTGATCACAAGTGGAGAAAAGCGATGAACACAAAATAGTGAAAACGGTCTCTTGTCTCCTGGTGGCTGTCCCTTTGTGATACGCTGAAGAGATCCAGCATGGCGGACAGAACGGTAACCGCCTGCCATGGAAGGCTGAGGAGCTCCAGGAATGAAACTGCGTATTTAAAATGCACAGAGAGGGCACTTAACGTCTTTTATATCTGCATAAACACGTGCACACATGCGTGCACACACACACACACTCACTCTTCCAGAATGACACCCCCTCCCAACTACCTGCCCCTGTGCATAGCAACGGGGTATGTCTACGACCTTCCGGAGCAGCGGCTCTCAAAGTGTTGGCTCCCTGGACCCACAGCATCAGCCTCACCTGGGAGCTTGTTAGAAATGCACATCTTAGCCCCGGCCACCCAACCCATGCAATCAGAAAGCCTGTGTTTGAATGAGCCCTCCAAGTTATTATAATGCACACTGAATTTTGAGAACCACTAGTCTGAACCAATGGTTAGCTCCCTGGCTGCACAATAAGTTCATCTGGGATAGTTCCAGAAAGCATAAATACTATGCGCCCCCCCCCCCGCCTCCACCAAATCAAATAAGTCAGAATTTCCACGAATAGAGTCCAAGCCCAGGACTGTATTTTTTAAGCTCTCTCCCAGGTGATCTGAAATGTGCAGCCATGGTCGGCACACCACCGCTCTGCGTCCCACAGTCCCACAGATGAGTAGTTACTCAGTGGTTCTCGTGTTGAACATTCATCTCTTCCTTCCTTTGCTCCCCTAAGTGCAAATGCCTACTGTGTGCCAAGCACTGCAGGAGGCAATGGCGGTATAGGACAGCCATGGCCCATACACTTCTGGAGTCTATAGTCTGGTGGGCATCACACAAGGCCCACCATTTACTGCCATACAAGTTGTGCACTACACAACTCCCATCTTTACATGCATCCTGGACAGCCATGCACAACAGCTGAGGTTGAAGCCCAAGGTAACCTTGTCACCTAAGGATGCGGAATATGTAAATCCCAAGTCTCTGCTGTTGGCACAAAGTCTTTACAGAAATTCCCAACAGTACCAAGGCCAGTGAAGTGCTTTGGCATCACTCTGTTATGTATAATTGCTTTGTTTATTAATTTCCAAGGGACACTGAGGATTATGACTTTGCTGAGCATGGTGGTTTTATTTTGTAATGAACCGGTACCGATATACAGTGTTTGCATTTTGAAGTTACTTTGTTCTCACTGGGGTAGGCTAAATCGTGGCCCCCAAAGGTATCCAGGCTTTAATTCCTGGAACCAGAGAGCATTTCCTTATATGGCAACAAGGACTTCACAGAGGTGATTAAGTTAAAGACCTTGAGATGGGATGATCATCCCGTATCACCTGGGCGGGTCATAAATATAATCACAGGGGTCCTCATAAGAGAGAGGCAGAAGGAGATTTGATACAGAAGAAGGAAACAGTGTGACCACCGTTGACAAGAGGCTGCACTTCTTGCCCATACACCCGAGAGAAGGGGCCAGGAGCCCAGGGGTCCGAGGAATGGCGCTCTGGCGTAGTAAAGAGAGGAGAATGCTCTCTCTCCCATCACCCCCGCAGGGAACACGATCCAGCTGGCATATTGATCTGGGCCCAGTGAAACCAAGTTTGAACCTCTGACCTCCAAAACTGTAAGAGAATGAACGTGTGCTTGCAATTATTTGATGCAGCAGCAGTGTAACATTGATACCCTCCTGTATACCCAAATAAAGAAAATTCAGACTATTAGACGTTTGAGAGAGAAGTTAAGAGCAAGTGAAATTTAATGACCTCTCCCCCAGCCCAGATTTCATGGCCAGGCTGTGTGCTGGTCACTTTACGTGGAGTAGGTCTCAAGCTCACAACAATCGCACGAGAAAGGTGGTAGCATCATCCTCATTATCACCCTCATCACCACCACTGCCTCCTCCTTCTTCATCATCATCATCATCATTGCAGTTTTAAAGATAAGAAAGTTTAATAACAAAATATGTTAAGCAATGTCCCCCAGATCACCCACCTGGTAAGAAAGAAGTTTGAGTTGGAACCCATGTCTCCTTGACTCAAAAGTGTAATTTCCAAAATACAGTTGGCACTAAACAATGAACACTTACAGTCACTGAAAATGGAGTTTATCCCAAAAATCTGAAGAGGGCAGAAGAGCAAGAACTTGCCCTCCGAGAAGACAAGACTGATGATGAAACCCTGGCAATGAAGTCAGTGTGGGGTTGGCACCGTGGTAGATCCGTGGGCTCCTGGAACAAACTAGAGAGGCCGGGGACCCGCATATACATGTAAACCTGTATGCGTGAGGCAGAGGGATGATGGGAAGGAAAAAAGAAATAGTGCAATTAATGATTCTGGGACAATTTGCTATCCAGGTGGAGGTAAGTAACATTTAATCCCTATCTCTCACCATACAAAAATCAATTCTGGCTTCATTAAGGCCTTAATGAAAAGAAAAGACAATGCAAGATGTTCTAGGGGGAGAAAAGGAGTTTTTTTTAGTAGGAAAGCAGTTTTTAAGACACAAAACACTAATTAACAACTGTAAAATTAATCTAAGATCACCTATTCATCAAAAAAGCAACAAAAAGGTAAAATATAAGGCACAAACTAGAAGATATTTACCATACCAATAACAATATAACTTAAGAAGAGTTAGTACAGAGAATACATAATGAACTAAAGAGAGAAAAAGAGAAAGAAGATAAATAACACAATTGGACTAAAGGCATTAGTAAGCATTTCACAGAATTAGGAAAGTGAACAGTGCATACACATGTGAAAAGATGCTTAACTTCATTAGTTAAAGTGTAAATGTAAATTAAAATTAAATGGGAGATGTAGATATCACACACAAAATTGATAGAATTAGGAAGTCTGACAGTACCACGTGCTGGGACGGACATGGTGAAATGGAAATATGTATGATTCTGTTGGGCTTCCGATCAAGATGGCGGTGTAGGTAAACGCTGGGCTAACCTCCTCCCATGACCACATCAATATTATAACAAAACTACAGAATAATCATCCTCGAGTACTGCCCGATGTCTAGCTGAACAGAAGTCCTATAACTAAGGATATACAGAAGCAGTCATGTTAAGGCTGGTAGGAGGGGCTGAGCAGGCTGGTGTGGTAGTTAAGAAATGGGAGGGGTACCTCGGCTGTGGCAGTGACCCTGAGGAGCAGGGGTCCCAGCCCTACACCAGGTTCCCAAGCTTACGGCTCCAGTGCCCAAAGCGAATTCCCTGTAACTATTGGTGAAAACCAGCAGGGATTGTGGCTGAGTGAGACAGAGGGCTGCTGGAGTCCCAGGCGTTCTTACACACAAACTTACTTGCTGACACACTCACTCGCTCTAAACTCCAGGGTTAGGGCAGCAGCTCAAAAAGCACCAGGGACACACAAGGAAAAACTGAATTGTCTGGCTTCAGGGTGAGGGCTGGAGAGGTAGCCCTTTCTGGGAAGGAACAACAGTTCCTGTGTGGAACCCTCTCCCCACCCAGCCTGCACAAGTAGGTGGGTGCCAAGTCTGAGTCTCCATCGACCTGGCCAGCACTGTTCACCACTTCCTGGTGATTCCCAGAAACCCTGCCCCACCCATCTTGCTGGCTCACTCAAGATGCTTTCAGCAGCTTTTCCATACAACCTGTCTCAGCCCATGCTACGGACTTTCCTAAGGTCTTTCAAAGATCCACAAATCCTAAATGAGCAGTGTCTGGCCTCAGCATGTCCTATACCTCTTGCTAAGCAGTCCTAAGCCCATCACTAGTGGCAGCCAACCTTGGTTCATAGCTAAGCCTCTTCCAGGTACCCCAAAGCCCAGCACAAAGAGCAATAATCTGTACATCACTCAGTAGCACCTACCTGGTGATAGGCATAGGTAGGCATAGGTAGGCTACCAGGCATAGGTAGCACTTGACCTTGGCCTGTACCAGAGTCCCACCCAAGAGGCCCCAGAGCCAACACACACAATGCCCAGCTTCAGACCACATCATAGCACCACCCACCACCTCCATAAATAACACACCCAAGTGGTAGACTCAGTAGGCACTAGAGTCATGCTGAAGTGAACCCTGCTCTGTGGGGTCAGCCCCTGCACAACAGCTCCTCTATTATAGTCACGTCCATTCCAGTGCCCATCAGCCTGAAGGTCCCCACATTGATGTGTTAATAGCAAGCAAGGCACAACCACAACAGAAGAGAACACGCAACACATGCAAGAAACCCACCTGAAGCATCTGGCTCAGCTGACCAGGGGCACTGCACCACTGGGCCCCACAGGACATGTACTACATGAGGCCACTCTACCAGACCAAAATAAATTAAGAAATCTGCTTAATACATAGAAACAAGCACAGGAAGTCCGACAAAAATGGGGAGACAAAGAAACGAATCCCAAATAAAAGAACAGAACAAATCTTCAGAAAAATAACTGAACAAAATGGAAACATGTAATCTAACAGATGCAGAGTTCAAAACACTGATTATTATAAAAATGCTCTATAAAAATGCTCAATGAACTTAGGGGAAGAGTAGATGAACTCTGTGAGAATTTTAATAAAGGGATAGGAAACATAAAAATGGAAATAGAAAAAAAAGAACCTGTCAGAAATAAAAAATACAATAACTGATATGAAGATATTAGAGAGAATCAACAACAGATCAGATGAAGGAGAGGATGGAACTGGCAGCTTGGAACACAAGGTAGCTAAAAACGTTCCATACCTGGAGAAGGAAGTAGACATACAAGCCCAGGAAATACAGAGAGTCCCAAACAAGAACCCAAGTGGCCTATACCAAGGCACATTATAATTAAAATGCCAAAGGTTAAAGACAAAGAGAGAATCTTACAAGCAGCAAGAGAAAAGCCGTTAGTTATATACAAGGCATCTCTAATAAGGCTTTCAGCTGATTTCTCAGAAGAAGATTCACAGGCCAGAGGGACTGGCACAAAATATTCAAAGTGATGAAAAGCAAGGACCTATAACCAAGATCACTGTACCTGGCAAGGCTGTCATTTAGATTCAAAGGCGAGATAAAGAGCTTCCCAGACCAAAAAAAAAAAAAAACCTCTAAAGACATTCATCACCATCAAACCAGTATTAGAAAACATGTTAAAGGGATTTCTTTAGGAAGAAGAAAACCAAGAATATTAATAAAATTACAATAACTATGTGCCTATCAATAACTAAATGTGGACAGATTAAATATTCCAATCAAAAGACATATTGTGGCTAAATGGATAAGAAAACAAGATCCTTATATATGCTGCCTACAAGAGACCCACTTTATATCGAAAGACACACAGAGACTGAAAATAAAGGGATGGAAAAAGATATTTCATGCAAATGGGAACACAAAAAGCTGGGGCAGCAAGATGTACGTTAGACAAAATAGACTTTAAAACAAAAGCCATAACAAGAGACAAAGAAGGACCCCAGCAAATTCATTCCTGGATATTTACCCAAAGAAACCCAAAACACTAATTTGAAAAGACATATACATCCCAATGTTCATTGCAGCCTTATTTACAAAGCCAAGATATAGAAGCAAGTATCTGTAGATAGATGAAGTGGATACAGAAGAGGTGAATATACATACACACAGAATGGAATATTACTCAGTCATAAACAATGAAATCTTGCCATTTCTAACAACATAGATAGACCTAGAGATAGTCCTAGATTATGCTAACTGAAATAAGCCTGACAGAGAAACACAAATACCATATGATTTCACTTATAAGTGGAATCTAAAAAAAACAAAATACGTGAACAAACCAAACAGAAATACATGCATAGAGAGAACATTCTGATGGTTGCCAGATGGGAGGGGTGTTGGGGGACGAGTGATAAAGGAGGAGAGACTAAGATGTGCTCATTGCCGGTTAGAAAGACAGTCACGGGGATGTAAAGTGCCGCATAGGGAATACAGCCGATAATATTGTAATGACCGGGTAGGGTGTCAGATTGGTACTAGAGTTACTGGGATGATCGCTTCATAAAATACACAAATGTCTAATCACTATGTTGGACACTTGAAACTAACATATATTGTTTGTTGAGTGTAACTGAAAAATACAACATTATTTTTAAAAAGAAATATGCTTCTGTTGCTAGTATATACTTGTACAAAGGACACATAAACCTATGTACTGTACTAATGCTTGTCAATAATAGAGCATATTATTTACTAATTACATATTCAAATCTATCATCTACTTATTTATCTGTCTTTCCATGTATGTCACCAGGGATATTATGGAGAAACTTTTCCTTTTTTCTTTTCAACCATCAAATTTCCCATCTCTACTAGATTGCTCCTAATAGCATATAAATGTGTGAAATGTTGCTATTTCTGCTCTCAAACTCCGCCATGGCTCCGCTCTCCACTCCAGCCTCCTCTTCTCACATGTTAAGCAGACTTTTGTCCCCACGACTCCCCCAAAACTGCTCTCACAGCAGCCAGCAGGGACCCACACGTCCCCCGGCAGGGACGCCGACACCATGGCCCATGCCTGGCTTCCCTCCCTCGGGTGGGAAGATTCTTGCTGCTCCCTCCTGGTCTCCTTCGCTGGCTCCCTCTCATTTCCCAGCTTCTGAGTTTTGAAGCCCCCCAGCATTCAGTGCTATTTGTACCCCTCCCTTGATGCGCACATCCATTCCGGAGGGTTCTAATAGTATCTCCAGGCTGCTGGCTCTTAAAGCTCTATTTCTCGCCCTGACCTCTGAACTCAAAGCTTCTACACCCAGCGGCCTCCATGCCCCCACGCCCCAGTCTCCTCCAGGATGTTGACTTAGCATCCCAAACAACACACTCCTAACTGAGCCTCTGGTCCTTCTCTCCATGACCTCAACCCCTCCTCTCTTCATTTCCCCAGCACCCCTGCTACCCTAATTGCTCCACCTAGAGCAGTTATAACTGAAACTAGAAAGCAACTGTTTCTTCCTCAGTCACTCCCAAATTCAACCCACCAGAAAATCCTAACATTCAGTCTTTGCATCTACTGGAAACATGCCCACCTGTCACCACATCCATGCCATCTGTCATTAGCGGTACTGCAAGGACCTCCACCTAGTTGTTTGGCTCCATGCCCCGCCCCTATCAGGCCTGCTTTCACCATGGTAGCCAGAAAAACCTTGTCATACGGTAAGTCATAGAATGTCACTCTGCTCAAACCCCTGCAGTGGGTTCCACCCCCCACGTCCTCTCTGTCCTCATCAACTACTGCACCCCCTCTCCTCCCCCGCTCTGCCACAGCGGCCTCCCACAGCACCTGACACTCACCGACACGGCCCCACAGCCAGGCGTCCGTGCCTGCTGCCCGCTCTGCCTAGAAGGCTCTTCCCCGCCCCCTCATCTCCGCGACTCTCTGCCTCACCTCCGCCAGGTATTCCCCCAAACGTTCCCTTCTCGGCCCCCCACCTGAATCTCCACAGGTCCCCTAAAATTACTCTTCCCCTCACATCAGTCTTCTCTGTTGCTTCATTTTTCTGTGCACCCCATTATAATACAACAGGCTGCATATTCTATTTATCCTCTTTATCCGTCCTCTTTCATCCACTAGAATTCAGCTACCTTAGGGCATGGGGTTTGCCGGTTTGGTTCCTTCTATCTCCCCAGCACTCAGAATACATGTGTGACACAGTAATTTCCCCCAAAATTACCTGTTGGGTGGATGAACAAACTGCGCACATCATCATGGGTAAATCTCAAAGCAATAATGTGGAGGAGAACAAAGCCAATCCCAGATGAACACCTCCTCTACGGTTCTAATTACATAAAGTTCAAGAGCACGCACATTTAGCAAGATGCTATTTAGGGCTGCAAACATAGGCGGTGCAATTAGAGAGAGAAGCAAGGAGTAACTAACATCGAGTTCAGGGAAGCGGTCCCTCTCTGGGACAGGGTGGGATTAGAGTGGGGACATGGGAATTTTCAAGGACAGTCTCTTCTGTTTCTTAAATGAGACAAGGATTTTCTACATGCTTCTATTTTGTCAGTGTAGCAAAGTTTTCAGTTGCATTTTAAAAGGACAAGTCATTTAGAGCACATCAGAATGCAATGTTCGCATCTCCCCAATAAAAATGGCCCCACCATTAATCTGGTGATCGGTTCTGTTGACTTGGCTATCTTACAAACTCACTGTGCAGCCAAATCAGGCCACGTTCTCTGAGCTCCACAGCCCAAATGGAGGACAAAACTCATGCCAAGGGACTGACCGAGTCGAGAAGAAGGTGAAGGTTATCTCTTACTTTGCAACCCCAGCAACACTTTGCCCTGGCAAGGATGAAAACGGTTACTGATTCATTACACAGACCTCATGGTCTTGCTTAGTATCACAAGCATCAGAACCCTGAAAAGAGAATGGGTCCCCCACAACTTCATCAAGAGTGGGCGGGGTGCCTCGTCTCTGCTCCATTCCTCCTCTTCTGAAAGGTAGGCTCCGCACCTCCTCCCGCCTGGAGGGCATTTTGGGTCCCACTCCCACTCACGTGGGTCCTCAACATGCTCACGCAGCTAAAAACCATGTCGTGAGTCAGAGACACCATTAAATGTTCTTTCTTAGGAAAATCACCTGTGGCTCCACTGTCATCTGACAATTTGGCACGAAGACCAGGACAGCCTGAGGCAGTATGTGAGGAGACATGCAGTTAATTGAAAGTATTGTTATAGCACGGGGTGAGGACACGGGCGTTCCCGCGAAGCCCTGTGGATGGAGCCCAAGGAAAGAAATAAATAAATGCATGAATGTAGGAATGAGGGAGGGAGGGAGGGAAAGGAAGTGGAGAAAAGACGGAAAGAGGGAAAAGAAGGAGGGAGAGCCAGGGAAGAAAAGTGTTTTGTTCACTAGTGTAGCCACAGCAATTACTACACAATAGACGCTAGAGAAATGTCTGTCGAGTGAAGGAAGGAGTGGATTGGACGTCAAATAACAGGAGAAAACACGGCCCCGAGTCTCTGTCACGTTGTCAGGTATGCCACGCCTGAATCCGCGCCGTCAGCCCTGCAGCTTCCACCGCGTGAGCAGCTCAGGTGACAGAGCATTTCGCCCCTGTCTCTCGCCAGTCCGTCTGTGTGCCTGCTCTGCTCCCAGGCGGGTGCTGGACGAGCACCCCGCGTTACTTAGTTAGTGCGTGTTCGGGGCGAGCATCTACAAGGATGCATCCAAGCCATTGCATCAGGGGGTTTTCCTCATCTGCGGGGTCCCAGAAGATGACCTTACTCCATGGAAACTTTGGATGTAATTGGTGAGACCAACGTGGCGACACCAAGACCTGTATCTCTGGGAAGGACTGGTCCAAACCTTCCCTGGCTCAGCTCTAGTTCTTGGTCCTCCAGAAATGTACTGTCCCATAGGGCAGCCACCAGCCGCATGTGACTGTTAAACTCAAGTTCATCACAATTAAATAAAACGAAGGATTCCATCCTCAGTCATTCTAACCACATTGCAAGTGCTCAGTAGCCACTTCTGTCCAGCGGCACCAGCCACTAAATGGCTTAATGTTCTAGAACCTTCCCATCATCCCAACATCACCTCCACCTGGGAATGTGCCTCAGTGGATACTTAGGATAAGCCAGGTAGAAATTCTTAAAATTGCAGAAAATGCTAAGTAATTAAATAAGGATTATAGAATTTTTAAAAAGACATGAATCAGAGTTTAAAAAGCAAAAATATAAATAAAGTAACATTTACTGAGGACAGAGGGTGAGTAGGTTCTCCACTTGAGGATGAAACAACACATTTACACAAAGGGTAGGCAGATGGAACTGACAGACACTCTTCCGACCTGGATCACACTGATTTGAAAGGCAGTGCATCGGTCAAGAGACCAATCCACTTACAAACTAATTGGATTGTTAGGTGTACCTACAATCAGAGTGGCCCGAGGTAGCCCTTCCGACTACTGGCAGTAATTGCTTTTAAATAACCTTAAGATGAGTACAGTCATCTTCAACGTCCTATTTAACTCCCTTTTCTACTGTAGAAATGATGCTCTGGACCAAGCTAAAGGAGGACACACACCTAATATGCATTAAAAGGACAACTGCAAGAGTCAGAAGTAAAAAGTTAACAAAAAATTAACGTTGTGGCATGCATTCAGACAAAAACCTGAACTGCCCTCGGAGTGAAGCTGGCCCCAGGCCCCGTGGCCACAGTTCACGGTCCTGCAGCTTGCTGTGTCTATGATGTTGAAATGATGACACAGACTCTCACCCGGGCAGAAACTGAAGGGACCGTGTGAGTTGCTCTCAGGCTCTGGGTCACTGCGAGACCCTGCGAGATAAACTCAGTTTGCAGATGAGCTCTGTGGCCATGCAGCCCCTGCCCTGAAGTTCGGCTTCTACTTTCCCTCCAGAAAGTACTTCCTCCACCCCGCCCAGTGCCACTGCTGCACCTGGCTCTCCTTGTCCACAGGTATCAAACTGAGGTCCCTTCTTTTGGCGGAATAAATTCTTCTGGTGATAGAATTCCTAGTCAGCTTCTGCTTTAGAGTCAACAATTACCTCGAGCCTGCCACTTGCCGCCTCTGTATTTCAAATTTTCAGCTGAAAATTGCAGGGGGTTGTGCCAGTGTGTGACTTTTCTCCCGTGTCCCACGGGCACTGAACCTATGGACGCAGCAGTGACAAAAATGGAAAGGAATCACGACAAAGTCTTTCTTGTGGTGAGTCTGGCTCCTCCTCCAATGCTCAGCTCATGGGGAGGGACCAACACCTGCGCCACACCAAACACCTTGGAGCCACACCCAATCCATCTGGTGACTCTGTCACCAGGACGGTCCTGTCCTCCTGTCCCCCTGTCCCAGCGCCCTCTCCAATGTCACGTCTCCAGTCCATCCTCCACCCTTCTAACGGGTATTTCTCTAGTACATTGGCAACATGAGCTGTACTTTTGACCTACTAAATCAGTCCACCTCTGGTTTCTCCCAGAAGAAGACCCTGACACAGGGACTCAAGTGACAGTAGTTTATTTGGGAGGTGATTTCAGAGAACAGAAACAGGGCAGCGGGCAAGCGAGACAGGAGAAGGGAGATGCCCAACGGAGGGTGAGCTGTCACACAAGTGACCACTATGAACAAGTCTGGTGTCACTGTCGTGACTGTGATGCTCGGAGAGCCAGCATGTCACCACGCACCTCAGCCTGCCCCAGGGGCTCAGGTGTGTCTCCCCCAACCCCGCTGTCATTTGGGAGGGCTGCTCCCAGGAGTCAAGGCCCAGACACTTCTGTCTTCCAGACGGAGCCTTCAGGCACAGTGTCACCACTGTGCCGAGCTGGAAGCGCGACCACCTGCTGGAAATGCCAGGGACGGAGACTGTGTGGGCGCCCCTGGCACCCGCCACAAAACCGGGCACTTTCGTTTCCTCATTGTCCTGTGGCTCCTGCACACACCAAGTCGGTGGCGGTCATTGCGTTGGAGAATTTTGCTCCTGGAGTCCATGGTGAGCGTTCAGTTAGAAAGCCAAGCTCCACGGGTGTCAGAGAGGAAAAGGGATTTTTCTAAATTCCCAAATCCTCATCCGTTAAGGGCAAGCAAGGTCTGGAGGGCTCACGAAGGAAGGAGCCTGGCTGAGAGACCAGGGATAGGCCCTCAGGACAGGGTTCCTGCGACACGGAGAGCTGTGGTGGGGACACGTTGGTGTCTCTGTTCTTGAGGGGGGTCTCAGTGCTGCGGGAAGAGGGGGTTTGAGAAGTAGGAACTCTGCAGAGGTGGAGGGAGGGGCCGAAAGGAAAGGGAAGATCCCCCGTGTCCCCTGAGAGGCCACATCCCGATGGAAATGGCGGAGGGAAAGAACAGGGCAGAGCAGGGCTGAGGGAGCGCCATGGCCGTCCACGGCCGTGGTGTGGGGAGCAGGGGCTCCCCACGCACACAAGCCCCCCACACATTAGCCAACAGGCCTGTTCGAGAGCAAAACGATGTGTTAATTGAAACAGAGAGCATTTATCTAGCAGGGGCAACGGCCCCAGCAAACTGATCCAGGCAGTAAAGTTCCTCATTCAAAAGGGTCCTTGTACATCGAAATTAAGGTTTGTTTTTTTTTAATAAATAACTTGTGGGAAAATTCAGTGCAACCCAAAATGTTTGACTCTGTTAGTTTGGAGAGGAAGCAGAAGTGGGTGGGGCAGGGGGCTCGGGGCTTCAGTTCCTAACAGTGTCATTGCCACCTCTGGGCGCATGGAGATTAAAGCAAGGATGGACAGTGAGTGCACCTGCCCCTCCCCCGGTGAGGCGCTCTGAGACAGGCAGAGCATGCTGCCCCTGGGGCCCCCAGCTCCTCCCAACCCGGAGGGTGCCAGGCCCCATTCTGGTCCCCGGCCTGCCCTCCTGCTCCTCCTGTTTCCTCCACGGGACCTCCCGGTCTCCACCAAGGCACAGGCCGGCGCCTGCCAGGGGCAAATCTCCCTGCAGCCCGGAGCTCCCTGGGCACCCACGGCACCCTCATTCTGCGTTGTTTATTCTCCGTGGTGCCTGTGGCCACAAACAGCGATCTCCAATTAAGAACACCAAAGCAAAACAAAACAACCTGCCCCCTGAGAAAGGAATATGAGGCTGTAGAAAAGGCAGGGGGGTGGACTGGGAGGCATCACGTCCTGGCCGTAGGGATGCACCCCTCCCTGCACAAGGCTGGCCTTGACGCCTTGTAAAAGCTGCTGCTGCGGGGAGTCGTTTTCTCCAGAAGAAATTAGTTCAGGGGCATTTTGCTAGCACGAGGCTGAGTATCTGCTGGGGACTCCTATCAGAGAGGTGTTTATCTGCTTTGATGTCCACGCCCAATGCGGAGCCTTCTCAAGGCGCTACCAGTGTGTTTCGTTACATGAAAGGCAAAGCCTCCCTAGCTCTGCACTCCCCTCTCCAGATGCCCCTGGTTCTGCATCTCCCACACCACTGGCCAGTGGTGGGGAAAATCATTAGCTTCCCCTGCACTGTGCTAATTACGCGGCCTCATTTGTCCCGCGTGGCAGCCACACCTCCACCCTGCTCCCCGGACCCCCCGAGGGAGGCACACAGCCAGCGTGCCGCTGACAGCTGGCAAGCCAGCCTCTGGGAATAAAACATTTTAGCACTTCATAAATTTCTAACAAGGTTTCAAATTGCCGCCGTCTCCCTCCTCTCAGCTCTGTCAGCGAGCAAAAGGAGGGGAAAAAGGCTTATTAAACCTACACTGGAAAGTGCTGCTGGAGAGATTGCTACTTATTAAAAATAATGAACTGTTAGGACCAAATTGCGGAGTAAGGAAATGCTCCCCATACCACCACCCCCCCCACACACAGGGGAAACCGCAGCCGAGATCTCTCCCGTTTTACATGCATGTGGGGCAGACGGACACATCACCAAAGAACTGAGAACATCTCTCGAAGGCACATCTGACACAGGACATCCCTAAACCCAGGGGAAGGTGACATAACACCCTAAACACTGGGGGACGATATGACAATAGTGAGTACGCACACTACGGCTCGATATTCTTTCCAAAGTGGGTCATTGCACACTCTCTTCCCGTGTGATTTTTGCACCGTGAGAAAATGATGGCTGGTGAGGATTCGGCGGAGAGAGACAAAGCCTCGCCAACCTCGCTGCAGTGACCGCGTCCTCGCGCTGACGCGAAGCGCAACGCAGGCAAGGCTGTCGGTGACGCTGTGATAGCTGTGCGTGGTGTCGGCGGGGGGAGGGGCGCTAGATTTGGGGGGGTCACTTCGTAAGTCATGTAAATGTCCCATCACTATGTTGTGTACCCAAAACTAATATAATATTGTATAACGACTGCAATTTGCATTTTTAAAAAATAAAGATTAAAAAATATGTCAGCAGCCCAGGGGGAGGGGCGAGTTCAGAGAAATAGAACATTTTAAAGACTCTGACTCAGACATGCCTGATTCTGCCAGCCCGCCTAAGTATCCAGAGCTCCTCCAGCCTGAAGGCGCAGGTCGTAGAACGATTCCGTCTGAAATACCCACAGCGCACTGGACGGGTGACTAGAACGGGGCGAAACTGGAGCAGGGACGGATCCCGCCCGGAGCTCGGAGCTCGGGGTCCACACCCCCTTGGCAGGAAGCAGGCCCTGGGCAGCTGGCAGCTGCAACCACCCTGCACCCCCCCACCCCACCCCCGCACCCGAGGCAGGCCTGCCCTCCCCCACACAGGGGCGGTCTGCTTGCCCGATGCAGTTTGCTGCCTCAGCCTGAGCAGGCCGACCTTTAGGACGACACCTTTATCCTCTGTGTAAGCTTCCACAGCGGGGACCCGAGGAGAGGCAGAGAACCCGTGCTCTCCCGACGCGAGGGAACACTAGCCCTCCTTTGAAGGGCCGGCCTTGTCACACCCAGAACAGCGACCTCAGCACTGGACACCTCACAGCAGCCCCGAATGAATTTCAGATGCGAGACATCGCTCAGTATGAACTCCAGCCCTGCTCATATGGGGTCCAGGGCATCACAGCCAATCGAGGGGAGGAGCTACCAGGTCCCCAGATGGGGGCCCCATGAGACATTTGGGGTCTTCTGAGCTGTATTACCCACAGTGATATGACATCACCAGTTTACCAGTTGTGTTTTCTCTCCCTCTACTCATTTATATATATACACACATACACACATATACACACATATATACATATGCACACACACGCACATATTTATTTATTTTCCCTACATGTGTAGAGGTTTGGTGACAGGCTCAAAAAGAAAAAAACAAGTATAACAAAAAGTGTGATTAAGTAGAAAACGACTTATAAAACACTCCAACGTTGACTGATAATGGCAAACAACATAAATGTGGATTTTAGAAATTCACCCAAGCTCTTCCCGCATAGGCTGTGACCTCACTGAAGGAAACAAGGTCACCCCCAGCGCACTCGGCCCCTCAGAGGGATTTCAGGGCTGGGCCACTAACGGGGACCCGCCTGCCTGCCCCGTCACTTTGCGGCGACACTGCTTTTGGGGTCTGCAGTGTGATCGTTCTGAGAACAGCCACATGACATACAGTATATTCCACCTGCATTTTTATGCAGGGTTCCAAGTGACTTTATGGGCATTACCTGATCTAACGCTGCCACACTCACTGCTTGTCTTCCACAAACAGAAACGATTGTTCTCTGCCCCTCCCAGCAATCCCTTCCGAGGTAACCGGTGAGGACAAGACTAGTGACCAGCCAAGATCTGGGCCTGATGCACCGATCAGACCCGAGTTTACATTCATCACGCAGTTTCCATTCCCTGGTGTTCACGAGGGCTGGTGAGCACCACGGGACGGTCTTCCCCTGCTCGGGGCGGAAGTCCGTCTGCTGTCGGAAGCGCCGGTGCACTTTGACCGGCCCGTCCGGAAGGGTTCCAGGCAGAGGCATGGTTCCCAAGGAACGCGCTGGCTGTGGTCAGAGGGAAGCCAGCAGGTACTAGGAGCGCAGGTCGAGCACTGAACCGTGGGCGGGGTCTGGGGGTAAGGATGGAGGGGCTTGCGGAGAAGGAGAGAAACACTGCTTTTCCTTTCGAGAGGAAGTGGAGGTCTACGTGAGACATGGCCGAAGTTTATCCAAAAGGGCAGGTTTATCAGAGGGATGGATACAAAATACGGTAGGTCAAGACCTTTCTTGATGTCAGAGTGAAGTCGTTTGGGGCTAAAATGTTTCTGGAGGGCAGTGGGGAGGGCATCGCTCATAATGACCCCCTGGAGTCCACATGCGGGGGCTCACGGGGTTCCACCCTGCCCTTGGCCATCTCCTCTACGGCCCCGAGCAGCCATGATCAGCCCCAGATTCCCCCACTGCCCTCCCAACACATACACACACCAGGAACATTCCAGAGCAAACAGTGACATCTGCTTTTCTGCGTGATAACCTACTTGTCCCCCCCCTAAATATTCTTAGTCATTTGAATTTTCTCAGCAACCTTCTAGAAAAGATGGTGTAGAGCTATCAATGCTCCTAACACTCCCAGGCTGGGCGGCTGTAGAGGGGCCAGCTGGGGCATCGGCCAGGCGGGGGCACTGCCGAGTATCCTGGGCAGAGAGAGAAGTTCCAGCTTGAAACCGTAGGACATGCGCCAGCCAGGCCTGCTGAACACAGGAGGGACAGAGGGGCTGTGCAAGGGAATGAGCCATCAGCACAAGCAGCACGGGGTTCATAAGCAGGCACTGGGCACATGCTCTGGCTGCCATCATGACGTGGTCAGGAGCTGCAGTGGTGGAAACCAGATGGAGGGGGTCGCCCCGGGAGTGGAAAGCAGTGAAGGTCATCTCCAAGAACAGCGTGCTTTAGAAATTTTTCTGGACTGCAGAGTTTCGAAAGTGCGTGCTGCTCCCTAGGACGGCGAACAAGTTTTCCTTACTTGGCACCTACACCGGGCAAGACGGGGTGCCTCCTGGACCCCAGAGCCGAGAGGTGTGTTTCCAGAACTTGCTGTCTCGGGCCCTCGGTGCACAGTTCATCTGCATCTCAACGGTGCCTCCAAGTAAATCAAGCACAAGCTGAAGAGGGGATGCCGATACAATGGGGAAGCCGCACGGTGCATTTTTAGTCTGAATTACTTTAGGTAAAACTCTGAAACCAATTTGTTTGATTTGTGATGCTATTGTTACCGCCTCAAAAACTGTTTTTGATTTGGAAAGGCATTCCAAGTGGGTACACTGGGACGGCAACCTGAAACCGCCAGGTAATTTAATTTTACACGCGTGTTTATTTCCAGGGGAATTGCATGGGTCGCATACAATGAAGGGAAGAAAGAAAGGAGGATTGGAGTTTATAATGTCACCTTTATGTGAGTGTTTCATATTATTTTATAAAATGTGACCGCGTTAATGGGTAGAAGGCCATGAAAAATATTCCTTTTATGCTACGTAGGCTGATACTGCAAAATAAGGTGGCTAAGATTGATGGAATAGATACAGAATTTTTTAAAGATTTTATTTATTTATTTTTAGAGAGGGAAGGGAGGGAGAAAGAGAGAGAGAGAGAGAGAAACATCCATGTGCGGTTGCTGGGGGCTGTGGCCTGCAACCCAGGCATGTGCCCTGACTGGGAATCGAACCTGCGACACTTTGGTTTGCAGCCCGCACTCAGTCCACTGAGCTATGCCAGCCAGGTCAGAATTTTTATAATAAGGGTTGACACAATGTCCTGTTGTGTCAACACAAATTCATTCCTCAGTTTTTCGAGGAATAGATGAAACAGTGATGCCGTGGTTACCGCCTCTTTCCCCACAGCTAAAGGCATTTTGGACCTGCATCCATCCTACCCCTTCTGCTCTTTGCGGTCCTCAGGGAGCTCCCGCAGACGTAGGAACTGCCCAAGTCTCCCCTCCACAGGAGCCCTGCCCATCCCAACAGCCTCTACGGCTTTTGAGCCTCTCCTGCCAAATTCCCTGAGACTCCGAATCGTGGCACGCCCCCTTCCCAGCTGCAGACAGCTGCAACCATGGCGGACAGTTGACGCGCTATACAACACAGTACCCTTTGCCATGCAAAAGCATCTCCTGCCATGCAAAGTGCTTGGCACTTGTCACCCATCAAGACCTGTAACAAATTTCACAACTTGACGGGGTTTGGAGTAAGAAATCGTTATTGACACAGTGGGAGCTGTGGCAGCCCATCAAGGAGCCCCTGTTCCAAACCAGTGGACCCATCTCCTGACTACCGTAAGTGTGCCAGCCACTGCCTCTCGGCTTCCCCTCACCCACTTGCCCCAGAGAGTGTATGTGCCCGGTGAGGCCAAGTTCACCCCCTCTCTCTCTTCCTAGGGAGCCCACAAAGAGGGGAAGGACACTCCCTTCTCTTCCCAGGGAGCCCACATGACCTCAAGTTCACAAGCATGGCCCCACCGCCGAAGGGGGAACAAATCCTGCAGGACAGTGGGTGCTCCAGAGCTCTCCAGGAAGGTCAAGCCAAGTCCAGTCTCCCACAGAAACCGTGTCCCTGACTCACGCAGCTCCTCACACTGCCCCTCTCCCACGGACCCTCCACTCACCCGCACAGGAACCCCTTTCTCAGGCTCTGCCTCCAGGGAACCAACCCTCTTAGGTCCCTAGGGCTGCCATAACCATGCACCACACAACAGGGGGCTTAAAACAACAGGAATTCCTTATCTCACAGTCCTGGAGGCCAGAAGTCTGAAACGGAAGTGTAGGCGGGGTGGTTTTCTTGGAGACTCTGAGGAGAGAAGCCCACGATGCCCTTTCCAGCTCCTGGTGTCCATCTTCTGTTCTTGGCATTTCTTGGCTTGGAGAGTCATCCTTCCAATGTCTGCCTCCGCCTTCCCATGGCCTTCTTTTCTCTGTGTCTCTGTGTCTAAATCTCCTCTATGTTCTCTTCCAAGGACACCATTACTGGACTTGGGGCCCACCCTAAATCCAAGATGATTTCATCTCCAGATCCTGACTGGATATGAAGACCCTATTTTTTCCCCATTTTTAATTAAGTTATTGGGGTCACACTGGTCAACAGCATCACACAGGCCTCAAGTGTACGTGTCTACAAGGTCTGCATACCACACTGCGTACCTACCACCCAAACTCAAGCCGTCCTCCGTCACCACATGTTAGTGGCAACCAATTGCCCCCCACCCCCTTCCCTCTGGCAATCACCACGTTGCTGTTTACGCAAGTGTCAGTTCTCTATCCCACGCATTAGTGAAATCATATGGTTTTTAACTTTTTCTGACTTATTTCACTTAGCGTCATATTTTCAAGGTCCGTTCATGTGGTCACACATGGCAGTATTTCATCTTTTCTTACGGCTTGAGTGGTGTTCCACTGAATATATGCACCTCATCTCCTCCATCCAGTCCTCAGTCACGGGGCACTTCGGCTGTCTCCATGTCTTGGCCACTGTGAAGAATGCTGCAGGGAACATAGGGGCGCATGTCCCTTTGCCAATACATGGTTTTGAGTTTTTCAGGTAGATCACCACCACCAACAAAAAAAGGCAATTGGTTGCTGAGGGACTGCTGCGTCCTATGGTCTACTCTTAGTTTTCGGAGGCAACTCCAAACTATTTTCCATGGTGGCTGTGCCAGTTTACACTCCCACCAGCAGTGAGTGAAAGTTCCCTTTTCTCCACAGCCTCCCTAACACACGTCATTACCTGTCTTGTCCAGAACAGCCATTCTACCAGGTGTGAAGCGGTATCTCATTGTAGTTTTGATTTGCGTTTCCCTAATAGCTAGTGGAGCTGAACGTCTTTTCATGCATCTGTTGGTTGTTTGTATGTCTTTTTGGGAGAGGTGTCTGTTCACGTCATCTGCCATTTTTAAATTAGACTGTTTGGTGTTCGGTTTTATGAGTTCCTTATGTATTTTAGATATTAACCCTTTATCAGGGCTGTTGTCTGTCGGTATCATCGCCCATTTGGTCGATTGCGTTTTTGTTTTGTTGTTGGTTATTTTCAAATCAGGTCACATTCTGAGGTTCCCATGAGCATGGATTTGGGGGGACACTATTCAACCCACTACACCAAACTAAGACAATTGGGCAAAGTGCCTAGGAGTCAGGATTAGCAAGGGAAGGCACGGGGTTCCTGATCTCTCTGACCCCACGGAAAGACACATTGGGCCAGGACACTGATGGGCGCGCCATTGTGGCTGTGAGTTCCGGGGACGTCCCCTCCACTGTGCTGCTGTGCCCTCTTACAAGGCAAGTGTGAGCACAATCCTGCAAAGCAGGGGAATAATCAGGCCGCTGGAGCCCAAGGCAGTGTGGGCTGAGATGCCAGCTGTTCACAGCAGTTGTTGGGGAGGGCGGGATGCCCAGCACCTAAAAGCCTTGGGGATCCACTGGAAGCTGGGCTCAGGTGCACCCCTCCCCCAATGGGAAGGAAGTCATTGGTCCCTCGGGAAGCCGAGACTGGATGGAGTGCCCGGCCGGCTGGGAGCAGGGGGAAAGCGCCAGCTGAGACCCCGTCTGGCACTCAGGAGAGAGCCCCCCAGCTCCTTCAGACGCTTGTCCTCTTTCCACCACGTCCGGCACGGACGGTCTCCACAGACTTGGCTGCTGTGAGAGCTTTGCCATAGAACCAACCTTTTCTTTCTCTCTCAGATTCTAATATAAACGACAGAGTCAAAGATCATCAGAGGGGCAAAGAGAAAGACAAGCGTATTCACAGTGGGCCACGTAGTAAGAGGCACACAGATAAAAGTGGCCACGCCCCAAACCTAACTACGCGAAGCTAACGGCGGGAACCAGAGGGCAGACCATGCAGCGCGTGCAAAGGGCCAATGAGACAGGGTCTCCGGAGCTGTCTGGGAGCTTCTGTTGCCTCCCGTTCTAGTTTCCAGAGGGTTCACCTGGGCAATAGCTTTTATTTTTCCTGATATCCAGTTATGTATCTGAGGATCTTAATGTTCTTACTCCCAAATGGATCCTTTCCAATAATCTCTCATAACTTACAGTGACATGAATCAGTCTTATTGTAGTACATTAAAATGACCCAACATAATATGCCATAAAGTTATGAAGACAGAATTAGCCCAAATATGTAACACCACATTAAAAACCTCAGACATAAATAAAGCATCTTTATACTAGAAGCCACATTAATCATTACTTAGTCTTACTTGTATTTCAGATGAGTTTGAGAATCAGTTTAGTTAAACACCTTGCTATCATCACTCAAAGGACTCATCTCAGATGTAAATAATCTGGAAAAACAGGCTGAGATAGAGCGTGTTGCCCTTACTCACCTGACATTCATTTACTCAGTATTTGTTCACTGAATGGAAACTAGGGAATAACATGAGAAGCAAAGTCAGATAAAACCACTGTCCTAATGGCATTTAGATTTGCGGGTGAGACGGATTTAGCCAGATAATCTTAGAAGCAAAAGTAAAATTACTTGTCTGATAAGTGCTACAAATGATACTTGGTGCCATGAGGCTATTTATGAGGGGAGTTTTGTCTATTCTGGGGTTTGGGGGCACATGGGTGGAGGAGAAGGGAAAAGAATCACTTAATGTTAGGCTGAAAGTACATTAGAAGAGAAAGCTATTTGGAACTTTAGAGATCAAGGTAAAGATCCTGGCATTTGTTCTATGGGAAACTATTAAGCTTAAAGCAAGAGGTTAATATGATGAGAATCTTCTTTAAAAAAAAATCACGCTGGCATTTTAATTCAAGATGGCAACATAAGCCTATAACCTTTCTCTCTTCTCTCCTCAACCATCCTTTCAATAAGAGTAATGGACTAAGAGAAAATGGGGACATATGATGATGGCAAAGAAAGTAGAACTATCAGCAATCAAGAAACGTCAACAGGTTCTGAAGTACAGACCCTCACGCCACAAGGCAAAGATGGTAATTCCACGAGCCCCGACCACTTACATAACGTTCCCGGTTCCCCTTCGTGTTTGTTCAAACTTGAATATAAATACAGGACCAACAGCCGTTAGCCATTCAAGGAAAGCCCACATCATAAAAGGCAATAACCAAGGAAAATCAATGGGAGAACCTGAACCCTGGATGAGACATAATTCAGAGGAAAAAAAACAGCTAAGTGATCACTATCATCATTATCACTATCTCTAATAAATACCCAGCGAGGAATCCTGGAAGATCCTATATTTCGAAGGCAATAATAGCACAGTGACAGAAAGTATGAGTGACATGAGGAGAAACGAAGACTAGAATGAGAGGGCCACAGGCATCTCACTGGAATCTCAGGAACATAAAAATGAACGAGAGGAAATAATTAAAAGGAAAGTTGATGGCGAAATCTCCAGGACTGACAGAAAACATAGGTCAAATCCCCCAAAAGCACAACACACTAAAATAAATTAAAGTAGGACATATAAAAAGAAATTTATACTTAAGCGCATTTTGATAACATTACAGGACATAAAATACAGAGAGAAGATAAATGCAGCCCGAGGAAAACGACAAATCACCTCTAAAAACAATCTAAATGACAGCCGATGTCCCAACTGCACCAATAAAACCCGAGACGGTGATCTATAACCTCCGAAGCGGAGCAGGAAAGCACCAGACGTTGCAGCACTGTGTGCCCAGCCAATCCCTCCTTCACTGAAAGGACAGAGTAAGGGCAGCTAGAGCAGAAACTGAGGGGACACACCGCCGAGGCTGGAAATAAAGGGAGGTCTAGGACACAAAGTTCAAGGAAAAGGAACTCGATCCCGCAAGGACAGTCTGAGATCCGAGTAGGCATAAACACATGCAATGCCAAAACTGTAGGTAAAAATCCAATATCATTGAGTGAGACGAGAATAAAGTGCCTCACGTGGGGGATAAAAACATAGATGCAGGAGTTCCCACAATAAGAGCAAGTCCGTCCTGAGATGTCCGGGTGACGGCGTGGAAGCGCTCCCAAGCCCTGCTGTCCTGGCCGAGAGCTGGCTGCTCTGCCAGAGCGGCGTGGCCCGGGAGGCTCACAAACAGCAGGCATGTGTTCCTCGCAGGCCTGGAGGCTGGAAGTCCAAGTTCACGGCACCAAGCAGATCCAGTGTCCGGGAGATGCCTCTTCCTCCACAGAAGGGGCCTTCTTGCCGTGACCTCACATGGCGGCAGGGGTCAGGGCGCTCTCTGAGTCTCCTTTATAAAGGCACTAATCCCACCCGGGACGGTCCCTCCCTCGCGACCTGGTCGCCTCCCAAAGGCCCTGCCTCCTAATCCCATCACCTTGGGAGTTGGAATTTCGACCTGATTTTTGGAAGAACACAAACATTCCGTCTTCAGCGCCTGTGTTATTGTTTTGTTTTTGTGGAGGCAGGTGGCTGGGTTATTAGTTAACCATATTAAGAATACCATACCTATTATGTGCCATCCAAGTCAGTTAGTTTTCCATCAGTGTCTTTCTCCTTTATTGCTATGTCTACTTTATATATTAGTTCGTAAAATGTTAGTTTGGGCCTCATCCTGTTTCTTAGTAATCATATATTTTTTATTGTTTTTTTAAATCAATTGTTTTCTTTTTTCTTCCATTAATTTCTTATTGTTTGAAGTTCCCTTACAAACAAAACACTGTAGTTTCTTGTTTCAGAGTGTTTCTCTTCTCAGATGGGTTTCTCATATGTCTTTTACACACTGTATTTCTTTGCTTTTCTTTCTGTGTATTTCTGCATAGTTCCTGAGCAGAAATCACATTCAATTTGAGCAGCTCAAGCTAGACCTTCTACCTCTTTCAGAGTAGGTACATTTCTCCTGGTTCTCCTCCTCCTTTAACTGAAACGCGCTGCCCTTCCCTTCAGAAATTCCGGTGTGTATCTAGGAGATTTGCATTCTGTGGGCTTCTCTGAAGCCGAGATCATTTTGCAGCCAAGGTGGGGGAGATGCTTGGGTGCTGAGCCCCAGATGGTCTAGAAGAACCTGGGACTGGAAGCCCCCCGCCCCGCCCCCCAGTGCCTGCAAAGTCCCCTTGCCTGTACTTCCAGGGCTGGAGGAACAAGAGAGGAAAAGGCCTTGGGTTTGGGCCCGGTCAGCCTGCAGAGAATGAAGGGGGTTTGAGAAGGGTTTTCCTCCGTGTCCCTTTGCCTCGGGCCACAGGCCTCCAGGGCTAATTGTTTTCCCTGGCCAGTGCCTTCCGCTGAACGCTTGTTTATCACTAGACAGGATTAATTATGGGCAATTACAGTCTAGTGACCTCCCTTCTTCTCTTCCCTGCAAACTGAGAAAAAAAACACACTGTTTATCTCCAGCACATCTTCCCTCAGGGTTCTTCAGGGGGTGAGGAGGCTCCAGGGCGCCCCTGTGTTACTCATCAACCCAACCTGCCTCTAGGGCTGCCAGGGTTAGCCAGTGAACAGACATGACACCTGGTTAAACTTATATTTCAGATAAACAACAAATACTTTTAAAATATGAACACGTGTGTTATGAGTGGAATTGTATCCCCTCCTGTAAATTCTTTTTTAAATTTAATCTTTATTATATTTTTTCCATTAGCATCTAGTCCCTTTATACCCTCTCCCCTCTGCCATCACACACTGTTGTCCACATCCTGGAGTCCTTTTTCCTTTTTTCTTAATCCCTCCACACACTACCCCCCCCCCGCCCCCCACACTGGCTGTCATCTGCTCTCCATCTATGGGTCTGCCTCTGTTTTGCTTGTCAGTTCAGTGTGTTCATTAGATTCCCCATATGAGTGGCGTCACATGGTATTTGTCTTTCTCTCCCTGGCTTATTTCACTTAGCATAATGTTCTCCAGGTCCATCCATACTGTTGCAAAGAGTAAAATGTCCTTTTTTATAGCCAAATAGAATTCCATCATGTAAATGTTTAAGATGTTTGACTATGCTGAAGTCCTAACCCCCAGGATCTCAGAATGTGACCTTGTTTAGAAATAAGGTCATTGCAGACTTAGTTAAGGTGAGGCCATATGGAGTAGGATTGGTTGGTTCCTAATCCAAAATGACTGCTGTCCTTACAAGGGAGGTTTGGACACAAACGTGCACACAGGGGCAATGCCATGGGTGATTCAGGTGACACAGCTGCGCACCAAGGAACGCCTGGGACCACCGGAAGCCAAGAGAAGCATGAAACAGATGTCCCCTCGCAGCCCTAGAGGAAACCAACCCCACTGACACCTTGACCCAACTTCCAGCCTCCCGGCTGTGGGGAAGCACATCTCTGCTGTTTAAGCCCCACGGTCCGTGGGGCTCCGTGGGACCATTCTAGGACACTAACACCATGTCCCATGCAGCGCTGGGGACATGCTTACATAAAAGAGTATCTACTGTTTATCTGAAGCTGATTTAACTGGGGATCCTGTCTTTTTATTTGCTGTATCTGGCATCCCCCCCAACCCCCAAGAGTCTGCTCTTCTCCGAATCTGGTGGAGGTGAGGGTGTTCTTGAAGTTCCCAGAACTGCCCGTTCAACTTCCTGGGCTGACTGCTGGGGCGCCAGCTCGTTCCTGAGACTGCCTACCTCTCCTTACCTGGAGAAGACAGGACCCACTTTTTAGAATCCACCCATGAGCTGCTGTCTCGGTTTTTTTTGAGTTTCTGCGCATGCGCACTTTTGCTGTGCTCCGCTTAGTGCGCTCATGCGTAGGAGCAGGGGGAGCCGCGTGGCAGACTCACTTTGCCATCACACCTGAGATCTCATCTCCAGTGTAACTGCTCTGAGGTGTTGGGGAAATGTAATAAACGCATGTGGACTCGCACAAAGTTAAAACTGAGCTCCACTTGCATTATTTTGATGTTTTAAAAAATAACTTCCCAGCCACGTTCATGCAGACACAGGATAGAGAAGGTAATCTCTCAAGTGCAGAGACTCGGCCAAGGAGGCTGGTGACAAAGAGTCATCAGTGGGTCACCACAAGGTGATCCTCATCAGTCAGAAACACCGATAGGAATCGTCGTTTCTCACACGACTTGGTATACACATCTATGTGAGCATTAGAATGTTCTGGAAAGTCAGAAACATCAGGGCGAGGTATGACACCAACAGATACCTGTAAGAGTGGCCAATGTTTATGTAGCCCTTACTGTGTGCTGCATACTGTTCTAACTGTTTGATACATTTAATTCTCTTAACCATCACAACATTATTATAAGAGAGCCTTATTATTAACCATATCTTACAGTGCAGAACCAGAAGCAGAAAAAAATTCAGTAAGTAGCCTGAAGTCACCCAGTCCCTCAGCCACACAGCCAGCATCTGAAGCCAGGTGTGCTGGCCCCGGGCTCCCGGTTCCCTACTACCATGCTGTGATGTCTCCTGCGGGATTCAGCCAGGTCACTGTTTGCAGGACTTATTACATTTGCTCGCAGAATGACCTAAGCGTGTTCTAATCACAGCTGCCACTTGTCATCCTGAAGTCTGGCCTGGCCAGTTCATTGGATAATTATGGAATTCTGTCTAATTTACTACAGCATCTGCCTGGGAGGACTTCCAACTGTCTTCCGTCACCCATCTGCATTTCTTATGTAAGAAGTCAGAGGCCTCCGTTTAAATCTGTGCCATGCATTATTTATGCTCAATGCCTGCATTAACCCAGTGGAGTTGTGGAAATGGTGGAGTAGGAGTAGCTCTATTGACCAGAGTTGTTACCAACTGCCCATGTGAGTGTGGGCAAGTGATTTATCTTCCCTCTGCTACCATGCGCACTGGGTTGAGGGAAGCATCCAAGAGCTAAGTGTTCTACAAGGTCCGGCAGAAGTAACACCTGCTTGAGTGTGGTTGGTAGGGTAATAATATGGGTGTAATAATTTATAGTTTCAGTTTGAACACTTCACCTAAAATGTCATATGATGTGCTTGAGTGTGATATTGTTATGTTATGGAATTGCATGCTTATGATTTTGTAATAACGGATTTTATAATAAAAGGGGCGTTATTTGTGCCACACCCTGTGTTTTTGCAGTCCTTTGGATGGCTGGCTTCCCTTGCTTGGGAAGACTTGAGCTCACACAGTGCCCTTCAGCCCTGCAGAAAGTGAAACGCCAGGTTCCATCTTCAAATGTCAATGTCACAGGCTGACATTGCGGTGCACAGTAGATTTTTTTCTCTCTCTCTGAAGGCAGATTAAAGCAAAGACGGAAGAAAGAAAAGGATAAGGAAGAAAAATCCTAATGCGCGGCTTGGCTTTATAACAATTAGGTTTACCTAGTTATTCACAAGAGGCTCTTCCACATGGATCCAGCCTCCCTGAGGCACCCCCAAGAAGAGAGCTGGTAGTTCTCAATCATAACCAAAAACTGCCACGCCCAAGCAGCTGGGAGGTGGGTAACCCAGGGCTGGAAGCTCTGATTGGAGCAGCCACTGTGTAACCTGTTCCTAGCACTTTAAGAGTTCCACCCAGAGGAGGAAATAACAATTACTTGACAAGTAAAGGGATTTTTCTCATGATCCCAAACGTGTTACCTTAAAGTAGTGAATGAATTCTGGGTACGCACATTCAGACCATGACCCTAAGAGCGGAAAGACTTTTCCATAAAAAGATTGCTCTGAAGGTGACAGTCACAGTCCAGAGCAACAGCGTTTAAGGTCCACTACTCTGATCACTTCTTTGTGGCAACAATTCAGTTTCCTGTCTTGGCATTCCAGGCAATGAAATGCCAGATATGAAGAATGATGGACTGGCACGTGTCTCCCCAAAATGTAAACGTTAAAGTTCTGGCTCCCAGTACCTTAGAATAGGGCTATATTTGGAGATGAGGCCTTTTGAGAGGTGGTAAGATAAAGGGAGGTCATTGGGGGGGGGCCCATTTAATGTGAATGGTGTCCCAATAAGGAGAGGAGATCAGGACACAGACGCACACAGAGACGGGCACGTGAGGACACAGGAAGAAGATGGCGTCTGCCCACTGAGGAGAGAGACCTCGGGGGGGACCGACACCACGACGCCTTGACCTTCCACTTCCAGAATTGGGAGGAAGTAAATTTCTGTTGTTCAGGCTGCCCAGCCTGCGGTCCTCTGTCTCCGCAGCCACAGCTCACTCATCCACAGAGCAACCGTACAGACTGAACGTGCTATACAGTATCGGGATAGTGCTGAGGCCACGTGCGAGGTAAGTCATGGGGTTCAATTCTACAGAAACAAAATAGGCCATTAAACATTTCTCTCTTGAGGCATCATCCGTGTTTTTTTAAATAACACCATGGTAACACTTCCACTTCTTCTCGCAGGGTACATTTTCATTAAGTTCCAGGAAGGTCACCATGCCCCATGACCTGCCCTGAGGCTGGCCACAGCAGCCCTGAAGTCCCCTGCCTTCACGAACATCTCTGAGAAAGGTCCAGGCCACGGGACTCGTCCCCTGAACCTGTCAGAGAGCCAACTGGTGGCTCTGCTGGTATTGTTCTCCGACCTTCAGACAGAGCAATCAAATTACTGTGAGAAAGGGAGGGAGAAGGAATGGAAATAAGCCTTGGACGAGGCCCAGGGAAACAGCAGAATGCTGCTGAAGGTGGAGGCGTGGCCGAGACAGGCCCGCAGCACATCGGCAGGCCCCAGCGGCCAGTCCAGGGGCGCAATTTCCCCCACGTCCGGTGTGGGTTTACACCATGAGAGGAGGGGTCGCTGGGTTCTCCAGTTCTGACCACCAGCGACACATGCCATTGCAGCAACACACAGAGCAATCTATCTGTTGTCCCTACAGAGCACTGGCCATGCACTTGTGGAGCAGCAGGTGGGGTAAGATTTGGGCGTGCGTGCATGTGTCTATGAAATAACAACGCACTGGGAGGCCTCAACCCTTCCCTGGGAGAAGGCTCATTCTGTATAAGAACTTGAAACGGAAAAGAAATTTTCCGTTGGGAAAATTTCCAGTGGGAGACAAAGCAAGGGCATTTATGGAGTCATGTGGGGCAAGGGGTCAAGGACAAGCCTCCTAAATGGAGCTCTCTAGAAAACCAGAGCAATGGGTAAACTGGATAGAACTGGTCTGATGAGACTTCTTGGGGGGCATCTTGAACCCCTCGCCCATAAAACGACACAACATCTTTCCCACATCCACTGGCAATGAGTTGTTGAGAAGCAAATGACTGCAACGCTTCAATGGCGCCCACCTGGAAGAACCAGTCACCTTCCTAAGACGCCTGTTCCCCAAAGCAGAGGGTGAAACTGCTTTGCCCTCCTCACATCACCTCAAGGGTCATACTGTGAAGGTCAGATATGACTCTAACTATAATCTAACAAACGTACAGTATTTGGGGAGTTAAGGAAAAACATCTGTTTCAAGGCAAGTTTTTTTTAAATAGGTTTACTCATGTGCCTTATTTTATGAGAAAACATATAAAACATGCTGTGGATTAATTTCTAGACACGAGTCAACACTGATTAACAGAACTTTCGCATAAACACATCCATTCTAGTGGAGACCCCATCATGGCGTATTTTATTAATTCAGTGAGTTTGGTTACCCACTTACGGCACACTGTTTTGTCCCCAGGTTCACAAAGTCTGAATGCACAAAAGGATACTTTCCGAACAGACTGAAAGATGCTGCACCACACGTTTTTGGGAAGTAGAGAGCAATACAATCAAAGTGGGAATAAATCTGTATGAGGGCAAGGCCGTTTGTTTTGAGCACAAACATCAAGAATTCCAGTTGAGGTTCGGAGCCGTAAACAGGAACCCGCACCCCCCACCCCACCCATCCCTTACGCACACATTGGCAAGCACCTCCATTTGAGGACCTTTCTGATTGGTTCTGGCTGTTCTCCAGGAGTTGCGATACCACACAGGTAAGAAAATGCCGTAAGCAAAGAGATCACTGGACCCGCCCACGCTCCCTTCCATGAACTCACTGTGGACTCACTCTGGTGGAAAACGGCCTTCCTAGCCCCAACATGCTCCCAAAGCTGTCTAAACCAGGGGTCCCCGACCTCCAGGTGGCAGACTGGTGCCAGTCCGGGCCTGTTGGGAACCAGGACGCACAGCAGGAAGGGAGCTTGCATGTAATGCCCTTGAATCGTCCTGTAACCCCAGTCCATGGAAAAATTGTCTTCCACAAAACCGGTCCCTGGGGCCAAACAGGTTGGGGACCATTGGCCTGCAATACAGGGCAGGGATGACCTCCACGGGCCAGCACCCTTGTCACAGTGACAGCAGGAAAACCCTTTCACTCACAGAAAATAGAACAGTCTTTCACGTGCCACCTCAATCCTAGCCCTGAGCGTGTCTTTCTGACTCACCCCAAACTCTGCGGTGTGGCAGCTCATGAGATGTCCAGGGTAAGCAAAAGTCCGTTCATTCACTCATTCAGTGACTCAGTCACCCAGCCAGTCATTACATACGTGCTCATCTGCCTGTGGGGTGACAAGAGAAACACCAGGCATTCGGGACACGTCCCTCTCCTCAGAGCTTAGTCAGAGGGGAGGGGACAGTCATGTCATCAAAGCCTCAAGGCCAACAGTGCACGTGTGTGCCTTTCCTCTCCACACATGCATGTCCGCGTTTCCCACTAACATGACATTCTGCCCTTATTGCTGATACGGCATCATTTCATCTAAAAAAAAAATCGCCCTGGCTGGCGTAGCTCAGTGGATTGAGCGCGGGCTAAGAACCGAAGTGTCGCAGGTTCGATTCCCAGCCAGGGTACATGCCTGGGTTGCAGGCTATGGCCCCCAGCAACCACACATTGATGTTTCTCTCTCTCTGTCTCCCTCCCTTCCCTCTCTAAAAATAAATAAATAAAATCTTTTTTAAAAAATCACCTGGAGAAAAATTTCAGGAACGCAGCTCCTCTGGCCACCCACTCTGAGCCCCTGCATGCCCAGCAAGGTCCGTGAGTCAGCAGCGTGTGGGAGCACAAAACACAAACAAGGATGGCAGCTGATATTCGTAGAGTGCTCGCTGAAGCTGTGTCCAGGATGTAATTGTAAATGTGTACAATCATTCTCAGACGAAACCCAAAAGTGCATTTCATTGTCATTTTTCAAACTGGCCATCTGAAGCTCAGAGAGGCCGACTCCTTTTCCCAAGGGGACCCAGCCGGCAACTGACCCGCCGGGACGAGATCCGAGCCTGCCGGATCCCAAAGCCGGAGAGCTCACTTAGAGACGCGCGGCAGTTTTAAAAACCCGTTTGATGCCTGAACTTCCCCCAGCGTGGACACGGCCTTCTGCTGTTCTGTAAAGGTCTTGTAGGTCTAGGCCACGGAATACAGGCTGGGGAAGTCTCTCACAAAACCCAGAGTGGCCACAACGCAGCAGATCCGCACTTCACGGGGGGACGCCCCCAGCGATGTGGGGTGCAGGGTGCCTTCAAGGGCAAGGTCAAGTTTATGTTTTTATTCTTTTTTATTGTTATTCTACTGCAGTTGTCCCAGTTTTCCCTCTTTGCCCTCCTCCGCCCCACCCACCCCGCCCCTCCCACGGTCCCTCCCCATAGTTCTGCCCATGCCCACGGTCATTCATACGTGTTCTTTTTTTGTAATGTAAAGCTTGCACTCTGGTCCCTCAGTGGGTCAAACAGATTTTAAAGGTTGCCCCCAGAACTGGGACATCAGATGCACCTGCTCACTCACCTGTCTTTACTGACATGCCACCACCATATAGTACGTGGAAGTCACGTACCGCCTGGTCCACACACACAGTGCACCTCGGTCACTCCTGCCGTCATCACTAAACAGCTGGTCCAAATGGGCACACCGCTTGCTCACGCCATGCTTGGGACTCGTGTCCTCCATCACTTCCCACCCAAAGGTTCACCTTCCTAGACTTCCCTCGGGGCAGTGTGCACGCAGCACCGTGCGCAGGTGATGTGTCCTGGGGCCGAGCACCTGGGACCCGTGTCATTTTGTTAACCAGGGTCACCCCGATACATGCAATAAAAAGGGGAAAAAAAGAGTCACCTTTCTTGTAACATCAAGTCACTTGGGCTGTCTTGCACTGTTTAAAACTGAACGGGGGCCCCTCTTAGAATCTGCTCACGGTGGCTGAGGCACATATACTCCCTGTCCTGCACCCGTTCTGAGTCTCTTCGTTGCTTTCCTACCACGCACCAAGAAGCGGTTCCACCTCACACGAGGCCCTTCCCGTGTACAGTTACGATCTGCTCGAGCCGAAATTACTGTGCACTCAGCAGTGAGAGCCATTCTAGCATATTCAGATACAGCATTGCACCATTCACAGACTTGGGGGATGGGGAGCGTAGGACCCAGAAGACACGGGAACAATCAGGCTATAATATCCACCTTCTCCACTCCTTCCCCAACGTTGTGCTGAAGAAGTCAGTTGGAGACGGCCATGCCCGGCAAACACGAGGCAGGAAACGCAGCCCCCAGAACCCGGCACCGCGCTGTGTGAGCAGGGAGCCCACCCCTGCTGGCTGGCAGAGCTGACCCCCGGGGGTGGCGTGTGCTGCTGTAACGGAAGCTGACTGCCTGTGTGTGCCTGACACCCCAGCAAATTAACACCAGCATCCAACACGCCTTCCGTGTCCCTCACCTCTTCCAAGAATTCCTTAAATGTTCACAACCAACTAAATGTGTTTAGTTCTGAAATGAATACATGCTATTCACTAAGAAAACAGCATCCCACAGACGGGTGTGGATTTTTTTTTTTTCTAAAGCCGTATCTCTGTGTTCCGAATAAAAATAAGTGTTTGACCAACACACATAATCTCTTTTTTAATCTAAAAGGGCAACAAAATGAAAATTCTGGCAAGAGCGAGGGGACCCTGCCTACTGCATCTTGTTTGAAGATCAGTCCGGCTTCCCCTTGTATTAAAAGGCAGCTTTGGTTGCTGAGACAAAGAACCTTCGTTTTATCACCTCGCGGGAGCAAAGACGACCACGGCCTTCCCAGCCAGACTGGAAGCAGGACCATAACCTGTTAAAACTATTGCATCTCTTACCGGTATTGGTCTCTTTCTTGCATTTCATTCTGGGTTTGGGTTGCTGGTTATTGCCTCCAACGTGCCTGCCCTAGAACTAATAATATTAGATGACTTCTGGCAGTCGCTATTTTTAACCACACTCTCCAAACACCGATGCCCTATAAATTCAGTGGTCTGGGCGCACAGTACGCCTGATGCCCTGGAGAATATTACATGTGGATTTTGTTTCAACATCAGAATCCACTTACTACAAAAACATATGGAAGGGATTCCAGGGTGATTTAAATCTAAAGCCATAATCCAACTTTTAATTTAGACCAGATTACTGAAGGACATTCAGTAATCGACCATGAAGATTAATTTAGCAATTTTCACATGGTTTTGTGGTGTCATGTAACAAGGTAACAGCACCACAGTTCTAGATTTAACCAATATAAGAATCATTTTCCACTTAGCAATCAGAGTCAAAGTGTAGAATTTCTACTGGAAAAATATTAATATTTTTTCTATGTCACTGCCCGGAACACGGTTGGCACTCAAGTTGAAACAATAATCAAACATTACTAAGAAACGGTGACAATGACTTTACCACAAATGCTTCATTCTGTCCTTCGGGAAAACTGGAGGGCGCTGCACACCCTCTGCGGGGAGGGTACTGACAGAGCAGCTGAGACCGATGACCGATGAGGCAGAACGAAACCGGAGAAGCACCGAGACACTCGGGGAGACGAGAAAGGGCCCCCGAGAGCGGACGAAAACAGCCGAGATAAAACTGAATCACACTTTGGGGGGATAACTCCAATCTTAGTCCTGCCGTGCCAAAGAAAGACAGACAGCAACAGAGTGACGACCTCAGCGGGACGGCAGACCTGGCCTAACACCTGCTCTAGAACGCATGCAGTAGGCCTGCGAGATGGGGCGACGGGGACGCGGAAGTCACCGTGTGGCTTGGTCAATAACTGGGACAAAATTCCATAATCATAGCAGCTGCTCCCTTCTGTCCTGAGAAGCCGCCTAGGTAATTAAAATGTCACACATGATGCAGAAGAGGAGATTGATTTTTCTGCTCTACTTCTGAAGTCAGATGGGCGCTCCCAGACTCAGTGCCGGGAGCCTGGACCATGTAGGTACCATCCAAAGGCTCGCGTTGTGGTCTCAGCCGCTGTGGCATCAGTAGGTCTTGCTTCTCACGTCCAGCGAGGGGTGAGCCTTGGCTTTTAGGGCTCAGTAAAGAGACAGATGAGTGATTCTCCTTCCTTCCCAACATCCGAGATTCACAAGCCACTATCCAGAATCCACAGGAGCCTCAAACCTTTTAGTTACCCACCCCCTCCCCACGTGAATGTTTACCTGTATTGAGCTTATCGTAGGTGGCTTTACGCATCAGTCTTGATGAAACTCCAATTTCTCTTATACATAATGGAGCTCATCGTAGGCCTGGCAGCTTGTCTGGCTGTCTACGAGGGAATTACTTTCAGAATTCCTCATCCAGGGATGGGCTTGAAACTTCATTAAAGAACATGACACAGGATGCATTCGTGTAAACGATTTCCATCAAGGCTTTCTAGTGCTTTTGCCACGTGGAAGCACTGGAACAGGCCACTGGGGCTGGCTGACTTTTGGAAAGAATAATGACAGGGGGTGGGGGTGTCCGCACACAGTGAACCTGTGGCATTTCTCGTGCCGTAAAGGACTCAGATGTCTGGGATGCTCCAGGACACAGCCTAACCGATGACTGACATAGGGTTTATCAATTTTTTTAGGAATCATATAACAAATAAATAGTAAATATTCCACTCGCGTTTGTCATTCGTCCAGAATGCACACCGGTGCTTCCTGTGACAGGGAAGGTGTTCTGTGGAAATGCGTTTGGCACTGACTGGCTGACGGAAGCGGAAGCCTGCACGAGCACCCACAGGGATGAATGAAGGGTGATGGGCATTCATATCTGTCCGCCAAGGGGCCCCAACACATCGAGGAGGGGAAGAGCAGACAGGCGCACGCTCACACACACCACACACACGCATGCACTCACACACACGCACGCCCTAAGCTGCCGATCCTCCAATGACACCCCCATCCCACCCCAAGTCCTCCAGATGAGCCGTCCCCACCTCCTCTGCATCTCTCTCGCTCTCCGAAGGACCCTTCTCCGCAGCGACGCTCTGCCCTCCCCGGTATAAAACCCCTCGGTTTGCTGGGTCCTCCACTGTCGGTGTCCCTCTGCCCAGGCTGCCGAAGAAACCTCCGGGTGACGGCCCCCCCTTCGACACAGGGGTCTCCTTCGCAGGGGACGGTGGAGGAGGTGAGAGGCTCGGGAAAGAACGCAACTGCTTTTAACGCCCTATCTTTTCCTTTCCTAACCGATGTTCAACGTAAAAATGCTGTCTGTCGCCCTTTCAGAAATTCAGGTTCTGGGAAGAAGCCCTGCGTTCTTCTGGACTTTCTTTCAGGTGTGGGTCCCCCTGCTCGGGGTCCAGTTGATTCTTGAATGCTCAGACAAGAGAAACAGGAGGAAGCCCAAGTTGTTCCTCAAGGGCGGAGCACCGGTTTGGGTCCCGTCTCAGCCCTGGGCAGAGGGCGCTGGGGTTCACGCATGACGTCAGGAGAGGGGGAGGTGGCAGAGTCTGCTCAGGACGCTGCGGCAAGTGATGCCACAGCCACTCAATCCTCAGCATTCTGAAAGCTGCAAATCCAAGAGCCAGGCGCCAGCAGGGCTGGTTTCTCCAGGATCTCTGTCTCTGGCTTGCCCATGGCCATCTTCTCGCTGTGTCCTCTTCTCTGCGTGCACACCCTCCCTGCGCCCCCCCGCCCTCGCCAGGTGTCTCCTCCTCTTGTAAGGACACCCGGCCTGTTGGATTAGGGCCCCACCCTCCCTTAACCTTAGTCACCTCCTTAAAGGCCCTATCCCAAATACGGTCACATTGGGGGTACAGGACTTCCACTTAGGAATTTGGGGTGGACACATTCCAGTCCATGACGGGAGGGAGGACCAAGCACACGACTGAGAATGAGGAAGGACAGAAGTTGGCCGCCAGGACTCATGACGCCGATCGTCTTCAGATGCTGCTGGGACGGCAATGATAGGCAGGGAGGGAGCCTGTGACCTCCAAAGAGTAGGGGACCCACACGGGCAAATTAAAGACATACACACCCAGCTGTCCACACAAAACACATCCACGGGCTGAAGAATATCCGTTTCCAATCGCGGTTGTAGAACTGGCAACTTCCAAAATGAGCCGACACGGGAGGCCCAGCTGTCCTCCGGCGTGGTGTCCGCTCTCCGTCGGGTGACGAGGCTCCTGCTCCTTATGGGGTGCGGGGAGGAGCAGAGCTGATTCTTTGCACCGAGTCACTTCCCTCGGGTCTGTACGCAGGGACGAGAGGTAGACGACACGTGTCACTCCATTTCCTTAAAGTTCTACTTCTGGCCGCTATTGCCCGCAGACAGAACAGACCGACCTCCTTTCTACAGCCTGAACTAAAACCTCAGTCGGCGGATGTGTGCTTGTAGCCAACAGACAACGCAAACTGTTAATATGCCAGATAGATGGTGCCAGGTGCTCAGTTCCTCGGTCCTCAGACAGAGGGCAGGCAGGCTTTCGGGCACCCCCTCATTCAGATCAACTAGCGGTGACTTCCCCGAGTCCTGGGACCGGGAGGATTCTGGGGTTCAGAAGGAATGTACCAAAGCTGGTGCTCCCATTAATTAGCATCCCGTCTCCGATGGTGGAGGGAGGGCGTGGCAGCTCCAGGACACAGAAGCACAGAAAGCGAGCCAACCTTCCAAGGCACCCCTGTCCTGGATGATGCCCAGTGTGTGACTTCGGCCAGGCACACCCCTCCCTTCGCAGGTGCAACTGATGGAGACCCCTCTGCTGGGCTCGACAAGGCCACCACTCATGGGGAAGGAAGCGAGTCCTTGGGCAGAGAGGAAAATTCAGATCTTGGGAGACACAGGGAGCACTCGCACTCTACGATTTTCATATAAAACCCGAGAAACCAAGGTTTATTAGTTTTATAGCTTGGGAGGTTGGCGGTTGGTAGTTTGTGGTTTGTCTTAAAAAATTATCTCTGTAATAAGCTTATTGATTTTTTTCCCTCTTAAAATAAGTAATATTCTGTGGGAAAGGGCCAGCCTTTCTTGGCGTGACCTCTTTTTTTTTTCTGGAGATTATTAATTTCTTTTTAATAGACCTCATCCTGCCAAATCAAATTTTTATATCACAAAGGGATTTACATTTATCTTGAGCTGCACACTCTTCGTCGTCTATCAAACTCCGCTTAAGTTTCTAATTGAAATAATTTTTCAAGTGTTGAGCAATAAAGAGGCGGTAAGTGATATATTTAAATTATTTATTCAGCGTATTCATTATTAATTCGGTTTTGTTCCTTGCCGCACAGCGAGGCTAAGCCAATGCCTTTGATTCTCAGATCTCCCCTATCACGAAGCAGCAGCGGAAGTGGCTGTTTTTGCCACCGCACGTGCATCTATCTCATAGGGCTCCGGGCACTCAGGCAGCATCAGTTTAAACCACGGGGAACTTTAACGCACTAACTTTGTTTTGCAACGTGCAGCAGCTCCAAAGGCAGAGTGTAGAATACAGTGTGCCTATTCTTAGTCAAACAAACAAACAAACAAAAAAAACCAGCACCCACCTGGTAAGATGAGCCGTTGCATTAAGGCCTCACCCTTCAGCATTGTTTAAGGACTCCTGCATCTTTGTCTACACCCTCCCTTCAATTCACGAAGACTGATACATCTTTGACCCACCTGATGCAATGGATCCTCGGCTAGTTGAAATGGTTGGCCGGTGGGCAGACTACGGGAAACCCTTTTACTGACACCCCTATCTGGTCATACCTTTTGCAGCACAAGTTCATGCTTCAAAGTGAATCCATTATTCTCCCCTCACCTCAACTGCTTTCCTAATCGCAATGCGTCTCCCTACGGCATCTTCAGAGGTCCCCTGGTTACAGCCCCTCCCATACACACACACAACCCCCAGCCCCCGCCCCCGCCCCCCCCCCCCCCCCACCCCCCCCCCCCCCCCGCTCCACCACAGCTCACACTGCTGTAATCTCTCCCCCTGCCGAGTCCCCGGCTGCTGACTCTCTGACAGCCTTGACGTACTGCCCAGTTGTTTTTGCCTAAAGCCCTGGTAATGCACCGGCCCTGCTCACAGACCTGTAATGGTTCCCCTCGACTCACCGAACATTCCCAAGCTTCCCATGCTCCCGTTTCTTCAGGGCTGATCCCTCTTTCGCAGCCTCATATGCAAGCACTTGGCAACTGGATGGTAAGGAACAAGGGCTTACATGTAGCGGATTCTCATAACCTCTCATTCAACAGCAACTATACTATATACAGACACAGTATATATATACATACCTATAGATATCTACAGGTATAGATATACTGTCTATGGATATAGTATATAGGTATCTACATACCACACTATATAGGTTTATATATCTATAGGTGCATATATGTTATATAGAGAGACCTATATATACTATATATAGGCCTGTAGTATATGCTAAAGTATATACTATATAGTATATATAGCATATAGATCTATATATTTATAGTATATAGGTATATAGATACCTATATACTATATCTATCTATCTATCTATATATGTATATATAGCCTGTCCAGAAAAAATTCCAGCCATTGTTAACATAAGGAGAATGGTTTGCACAGCATTGATGTAACCTGGCAGCCGAGGAGAGTGGACTGGAATGCACATGTGTGAACAATGATGACTTCACTGTGCTAGTCAGCTGGGGCAGTAGATGCCCGTTGGGTGAGCATGTGCACTGTGTGGCTGTCACATTCAAGATGACTGAGCGAGTAGAGTAACAGATCTACATCAAATTTTGTGTTAAGCTTAAGCATTCCTCTATGGAAACTATTCAGATTATTCAGAAGGCCACAGCTATGGGCAACTGGTGATTGGCAACTTTATCATGACAATGTACCCACTCATGCATCACGTCTCATACAGAGTTTTTTGGCAAAACATCAAATCACCCAGGTGATTCAGCCCTGCTACAGCCCAGATTTGGTGCCCTGTGACTTCTGGCTTTTCCCAAAACTAAAATAACCTTTGAAAGGGAAGAGACTCAGACCATCAACGAGATTCAGGAAAACACAACAGGGCAGCTGATGATGATTGGGAGAACTGTGTGAGGTCCCAAAGTGACTACTTTGAAGGGGACTGAGGCATCACTGTCTTATGTACAATGTTTCTCAGATCTTGTGTCTTCTTCAATAAATGTCTCTATTTTCCATATTGCATTGCTGGATACCTTGTGGACAGACCAGATGAATAGACAGACAGATGGATGGATGGATGGGGAGACGGACAGATAGATATCTGCATCTGCTCCCCACACAACATCTGGCATACACTAGATCCTCAATAAGCATCTGTAGAGTAAGTGATCAAAGAGTGGGTCATAAGATAAAATACGAGAACAGACGAGAGAAGCCAAGTGACAGCACACTCAAACCATGTGACGGGAAGAAAGAGTGCCCCGCCGGCTGGCATTATTTGGAAACAACTGACTGTGTGGCAACCCGCCAGCCGGAAAGGCAGGTGAGTGTCTCACTGACCAAACGGCCTCCAGTGACTTAATCCCAGGGCTCGTGCCAGGCCTCTGTGTGCCCCAGGTGTCAGAGAAGGCAGGGAGGGGGATCTTCCTCTGCCTGGGAGATGCAACAACTCGGCAGTGAGGATCAGGGTGAAGAACAAGAACAAACACAGTAACAATGATGATTACAAACTTTTTTCAGGCTACTCCTCCGTGTCAGGTCCCCTGTGCTATCCATTCCAGCTCACTCAGTCCCGGTGACTTTCCTGAGAAAATAACAGGAGCACAGAGCTGCCCAGTGGCTGTGGAAGGCTGTGTTCTTGTCCAAACTTTTCACCACCCTTCCTGATACATCCCCACCTACAGTCGCGTGGGAGGAGTCTACTTCCCCGCCTACCGATTTAAGATTAGCCATATGGTTTTTCTAGCCAATGGCATGTCAGCAGACATAACATATGCTAATCCAAGCAGAAGTTGTAGGAGCCACCACAGGTTCCCAACAGATGTGGGGGAATCCACTCCAGATAAGGCTGCCTTCAGGGTAGATTCTAAATGAGGTCAGTGGCCAATATTCAGCCTGATACCTCCAACACATGATCAAAAAAATGAAACATTTATTATTGTTGACCACAGAGATTTGGGGATGGGTTAAGCTATTACTACCCCAGACTTAACTATGGCAGAGCCAGTGTTCCCACCCAGAACTTACGCTTTTATCCATTACACTCTTCTGCCCCCTTAAACACATGCCCTATTATTAGAAGAGGCCCCGAGTCTACTGTGGCGGGCTCTGTTCCCGCCATCCCGCAAGCTGGAATCCGCATGGTGCTCCAGGTGTGGTGCATGGACTGGCACTGCATGAGCATCACCTGGAATTTGGTTCAAAATGCAGAATATCAGCCTCCCACTCTAGTATCGGCCTTTTAACAAAATTCCAGGTGATGTCTGTTCACACTGATGTGTAGGAAGTGCTGGCTTAACACTCACTCCTGCACAAGGGCTGTGCTCCATGAAGGGGAAGGTCAAAGGGCCATCAGTTGGAAATGGAAAGGCACCAGCATGCACTTATTTTCCTCACCCCTCAGAGATCAAAGTGGGAAAAACCGTGTGCTGTAACTACCATGACATTATTATAAAACTTACAAGTACCTTCTCTGGCCACAAAATAACATCTTTCCACGGAGTGCTTCCCACTCACTGCTGGCTAGGCTGACCTCTTGTTTACAACCTGATGACTTAGTCATTGAATAAATAAATAGTAGGGCCTTTAGTCCTCATGAGGGGCTGTTAGCATGTGAACAAAATGACACATTGTGCTTATCTTTCTCTTCCGTTCCAAGATCCCATTAGTGGTTTATCACCTTTTTGAGGAGTGGCACTGACCATTAACCATCAGAGGAAACACCACAGCTTCCCAAGCACGAGTTATCATGATCATTAGAAGAGGACTATAACCCTTACCAGGTCCCAAAACCCAGTGGTGCTGAGCCAGAACATCCAGATAGCAATGGAAGTGAGTCATGATCTTCCAAGATGGCGAGTGATACAGGTTGAACAGCTAGCTACCCAAGCATCTGAGATGCATTCTCCCCAGGAAAAGCGAAGGTTTTTGACAGGCTGGTTTATGAATAAATTCATGACGTGAGACACTGCCTAAATGTCTGTTAAGAACTGTTTCAAGATGAAGTCATCAAAATCACTGCAAAATGCATACTTGAAATTCAAACAGCCGGGAAAAAGAGTGTGCTTGTTATATAGCATTCATTACCAGCGAGTATTTCGGAGTGCCGCCTCTAACCACATTTGTGCAGGATTGCTCTAACTCAGTTGTTTGGAACATAAACAGAGAAAGAGCTGAATGGGAAACTCCAGAAGCCCGGTGTTTTTTTTCAGCTTGTCATTTTTTTTCCCTTGCCTTGTTAGGAAAAAAAAAATCATTCCTTTTCTTCAAATTTTAAGGCAATTGAAAGGATCTGATGTTATTTTCTAATTTATCAGTTTATGTTGTTAAGCATAGAGACACCATTTTAACGTGGAAAACTGAAGCTACATGTCAGGGATTTCCTTCCAGGATCATGTGAGGGTAAAGAAGAGCCTTCATTGGATGCAAATTCCCTTTCACAGGTATTTAGTTCACAGTGTAGGTAGGTGCACATCCACACGCTCATATAATAGTGATCCTTATATATATTGACTTCAGCCTGAAGCTGCTAAAAGATGGAATTACATGGTAAGCAATCAAATTAGCCAACAGAGGAGATCCAGGGTCAAAAATATGCTAAAGAAAAAAAAAACTATTCTTAGCATAGAATGACCTAAGTAGTAGGTTTAGAATGAGAAAGACCACTGCCCCATCTGATCTAAAAGGAGATAATGGTTAAGTTCTGGAACACCATCAGAATGGAAGAAAATCAATGTATAATGAATAAAGAACAGAAACAACCACAGATACACCCAAAAAGAAAAAGCCACAGTTCAGAGTACATAAAATTTAATAATATGTATATATCAAAAAAGTTCACCATAAGCAAAATTATAATGCAAAAAGTGACCTTTAAAACTTTACATATCTGTTAAAAAATAAATAATGCTAACACACAACAACAAAAAGCTTGCAAACCTATTTTTCAAATAACATATCAAAATAGAAATGTGCAAAGCAAATGAACAGGCAACAAAAAAATTTCAGGGACAACCTAAACTCACAACAACAGGAGGACTGGCTAAGTCAATTGTGGAAGATACTTATAATAAAATAGAATGCTATGGAAGAAGAAAAAAAAGAGAAGCACCTAATTTGAATATCTGACAGACAACCCAAAATATTAACAGTTTCTATTTCTACATTTTAGAACTATAACTGCTTTCTTAACTTTGCTTGTGTGCTTCAAGTTTTTTTTTACAAATTTTACACATTCAGTATATATTGTTGCACAGATAGAAAAAAATGATCATCAGCACTGTAAAAAGTTTAAAATAATTAGAAACTGGAACAATTTAGATCAAAGACTTTAGCATGAATGAGAGGTTAAAATTATTCCCAATTCTATAAAATTACAGCCTAAACAATCAAAATATCTTACCTCCAAGAGTAAACTGGCAAATTCTGGACAAATGTCATTACCCTACATTGATACTTTCTTAGATATCAGCAGCTATGCTTATAGGCGAAGGACACTATTAAGTCATATGTGTCAGGAGACAGCTTGGACCCAAAGAAAAATTCCACTTCCTCAATTCTGAGTTTGTGTTTGCAGTTGAACATCTACCATATTCTGCGGTGAGTGCGGTTGGGGGGACCAGACCCCTGTGCCTTTCTATGGATGGTGCCTCTGCCCTAATCCACACCGCCAGTGGATTGAAATAGGAGCTAATATGTCGACTCGAGCTGATTGCTTGTATCATCTCCCCTTTTCTAGAGGATCCAGTCATGTAACTTTGTCAGGGTATGGATCATTAAAGCATGAGAAAAAAAAATAAAATAAATTATAGTACAGTATAAATTTCTGGCTGCCACTATGACAAACTAACGCAAACACGGTGGCTTAAAGCTACACAAAATCACGTCTTAGTTACAGGGGCTGGAAGCCGGGAAAAAACGATTTCCTTGTCCCACTTCTTGAGACTGTGTTCCTTGGCTTGTGACCCCTCCCTCACATCATTCCAACCTCTTGTTTCATCATCCCATCTCCTACCATCCCTCCAACTGCCTTCCCTCTTAGAAGGATGCCTGTGATTCTATCAAGCCTACTAGATAATCCAGGATAATCTCCCCACAGCCCAAATCTTCAATTGAACATACTTGCAAAATCTCTTTGGCCGTAGAATATAATAGCCACAGGTTCCAGAGGTTAGGACCTGAGCGCCCTGGGGCAGCTGGCAGCATTATCTGGCTGACCACACCTGCTAATCAACTAGGCAATGCCCAGCCTACAGAGTTCTCCGGAGAGCAGCACTTTGGCAAATTTTTGTTGATATTTTAGAATCATGATAAACTGTAATTCTCTTCAGAAGTATTTAATGGAAGGCAAGTCAAGTAAGTGGATTTCTAGGAGGAAAAGGAATGCTCATTCTTGAATTTCTCCTTCTCCCCCCGAGTCTTGGATGAGTGCTGCACAGCTGAACACGCCCATGTTGTTGAAGACGATCACGGCACATCTGCCATATGGTCCATACAGATGTGATCGGAGGCGTCTGCCTTACGAATGTAAATGATGGCTTCGACTTTCCTCTGGCCTCTCTCTGCCGAGAGAGCCGTGAGAGAAGGAGACACCATCCGCCATGGGAACGCACGTGCGCCACCCCCTCACCCTCCCCAAGCCCGAGACTCCAACTGAGGACAACGGAAGTGACCCACGGAGGTTACCGAGAACCTGTTAAATAAAGACACAATGGGGCAGACCAGGACACGGAGGCTGGTCACTCCTGAGAGAGTGTCTGCCACACCCGCCAGTGCGCAATCTTAACCCCCCAAGCTTGCCCTTCTCCTTCTCCTCGTAGTTCATCACCCATTTGTGTTTCTGTGATCACCGGATCTCTGAGTTGTTTGGTGGGTAAGCAATGACTAGAATATATAGACACTCCAGTGCTGAACTCCAGCTTGGATGGATTAGTAAGGAAGGGAGGGAGAAAAGGAGAAAGGTTGGGGAAAGTCATCTTCATGACCATACCTGGCCCCGCTGGAGAAAAACCACACAGCTGGGAAGCTTTGCGTCACAACGGATGCATGGCCACTAAGCTGCCCAGACCCCTCCACGGCTCCAGGGAGTTTCCCTCTCCTGCTCTCCAAAAGGGCCTTCACCTTCTCTAACCTCCCCCAGCCTCAGGCCCCCACTCTCAGGAGTGAGTCTTCCCTCCCTCTTCATAGAGAAAAGGCGGAGCCAGTCGGTTAAAAATCCCTTTAACTGCTTGACCACCACCCGCCCCCACCACCACCAAGGCTACCAGCCTGCCAGGATCTGATCCTTTCTTCCCTCACTTGGGTCACAATGGAGACAGCGACAGGTTCGATGCAAGCCACCCCTCCGGCTGTGTCTGCAAGGAGGTGGCAGACAGACCCCCTGGAGTCCCAAGTGTGGGTGTGGCCTTGCAAAGCTGAGTTCAGTTTCGAAGCAGGAGAGCCCAGGGTCTGCACACCTGCCTTTCGTGGAACCACGGGGTTGTTCTTCCGGGTTACGAAGCTGGGATGGGCACTGCCAAGAATGACAAGGCTCCGGCTTCCTCCTCATTCTGAACTTTCCCTTTGTTATCCAGGTCCTCCTGGATTCCTGTCCTCTCTACCACCATTCCTTCTCCACCGACTGGTCACCATCTCAATACGCTCAAGTCTGCCCATTGAGTAGGCTTCTCCTCCACGCCCCCACCCCTGACCTCTCCCTCTCCTCCCCACGCCCAGCGGGCCAGCCCTGAGCTGCTGCGAGCACCCCGGGCTGCGTTTCTCACTCACGTCACACCCCACTCTAACCTACTTCCCGCCCCATCCCTCTTGGTTTCCTACCATCTATGGCCAGTCTTCTTTACCGAGTCACCTCTCTGGGTCCAACCCCGAAATGGTGGCCTTTTTAGGGTTCCAACCAAGCAAGGCCCTCTTCTCAATTCACTCAACACTTGCTCTTCAGAAACCTCAGCCATACCCGCTGCCTAACTCACCATCGACGAGCGAAATCTCCACTCTTTCGCCGGGCACGTCTCCTGAGTTGCAGACCCGTAGTTGCACCTGCGCTTTGGTGCCCCACTTGGATGTATTCCAGGCATTTCAAACTGACTGGGACCACAGCTGGACTTAGGTTCGCTCCTTCCTCACTCCCCAAACTGCTCTAACTGCAATGACCCCTTTACCTGTGAAAGGCTCATCCACCCAGCTGTCCACACTGGACTCTCCTAAATATCGCAGATTGGCTGCTTTCTCTCCAGCTGCATTCCTCCGCCCTAGTCGAGGCTCCTGGTGAGCCACAAGGACCTGCGGCACCCTAGTCCAGAATGTTTGTCCCTCGCAAACCCACCATCCACTCTGCTGCCTTGTTACCTTCCTATAATGTAGCCACATCACTCCCTTGCCTAAACACTTTAATAATTGCCCAGTGGCCTTTCACTAAAACATAATCCTTAGTGTGAACCAACCATCTCTTTCTCATCTGGCCACTGCTCACTTCTCCAGTCCTGTGTCACCCACCCTGTGTCTGGAAAGAGCCCTTCTGTTTGTCATCCACATCCCTGCCCATGCCCCCCGATTTCTGAGTCCCCCTGGCTCACGCCCTCATGGTCTCCTTAGCTTGCTGCCTCTGTCAACCACAGATCACACCTCCTGTCGAAGTAAGCCTCTCCTTCAGGGTTCTGGGAGCCACTCCATCCTTCCCTCCCCCCACCAGACCTATGGAGAGTGACAAGTCAGCCACCATGGTACCCAGGGCACTGCACCTCCCTCTGCGCTCTCCTGACACCCAGCCACCCCTTTGTAAATGGTCCCCTTATTGAGCCCTCCCAGTCTTTTCTAACCTGCGAGTGCCAGCTGTTTCCCGTGGGGATCCTGCCCAGTGCACCCTCGTACTCTGCACGCCAGTCCTGCCCACCTCTTCTTGGAGACTTCAGTATGCCCAGTATTACGTCCTGGAGGTTTTGTCGCACCTGAGGCTGGTCCTGCTGCCCCGTGCGACACACAGGCTGTGTGTTAAGTCATCTACGATACGCTTGTGACGTGCAGTCCACTTTGCCACTGCTGCCCTCTGAAAGGCTGCTGCTAATAACATATTTCTGATGTCAGCTCCACAAGGCAGGGACCGTGAGGGTGCTACCCAAATCCCCCCGTGCCAGGCCCCCCACAGGTGCTCCATAAATAGGTGCTAACCAACAAACTCATTTCTCCAAGTTTACCTGGCGGGTATCTGATATTTAAAGTTTCATTTGAGCTCTTACATTATAAAGGAGAACTGCTACACAAACAGCTTTGGATGACCTTGGCTAAGAAGGGGCATCATTTATTTCCAAATCCTAAAGGCACTCAAAATTCATCCTTCATTTTGACAATCAGGAGGTCCGAAAAATTAATAAATGCTCCACAATAGGTACAAATGCACTGGAGGGCCGGGTTCCCATCAGTCTCACCATCCTAAGACATCGGCCTTGCACAGCAGACCCAAGGTAATAGGTAATGAAAAGGGTTATAAATATTTGATTAGTGGTTTATTATTATTATTGAACCTTGTTGCTTACTGACCACTTAACCCTATGGTGTCGGTTCCTTCCCTGTCAGGAAGACATTTATATTCCATACGCCTGTGGCCTAAACACGGGTTCCCACACCAGCCTTTCCTCCAGGTCAGCCTCCTGAGCCTCTCGGGTTGGCCGCTTAGGAACTGGTTCCTGTCCTTGGTCTTTTGATGCCCCTTAACTGTTATCAACCACACTGCAGGTTCTTGGTCTTCCTCCTGTCACACTCCTTTTAGGGGACACCTTCCGTCCATGTCCTGTAGAAAACTCAACCCACTCGCTAGGCTTACGCACTCCAGATAAGTGACCACAGGACTCCTAGCTCTTTTCAACATACCAAGCAGGAGGAAACCTTGACTTACTCACAACAGCTGACCACGGAAAGATCCAGAGGTAAAGCAGAGTTCAAGAGTGCACCTTGCAAGTGGATAGAGAAGTAACAATGGAGCCAGAAGCACAAAGTGGCCGCACTCTGGCAGGGCACAGAGGAGAGGGAGAAGAGAAGACGCAGGGGGAGGGTACTGCTAGGGAGGGTACAAGAACCCGATTGCCTACCCACCTCTTCCATCACCCAGCCAAGGAGCATTTTCACATATGACGACATGTTATTGGGAGAGATGTTGCACCTCACAAGCTGCCAGCACCCTTTGACTGCATGCTCATGGGTGACGCATCACCCACACCTGTGGGCTTCTACCTTGCTTAACTTTCTCTACAGCTTATTTTAAGATTTTATTTACTTATTTTTAGAGAGGGAAGGGAGGGTGAAAGAGAGGGAGAGAAATATCAATGTGTAGTTGCCTCTTGAGCGCCCCCTACTGGGGACCTGGCCCACAACCCAGGCATGTGCCCTGACTGGGAATCGAACCAGCAACCGTTTGGTTCACAGTCCGGTGCTCAATCCACTCAGCCACACCAGCCAGGGCTGTCTACAGCTTTAAAAAGAAAAAAAAAACAAAAACAAAACAGTAGGAAAAAATGAAGGATTTGAATGGACATTTCACCTAATAATGTATACAAATAGCTAGTAAACACATGAAAGGGTGCTCAACATGAAGGCTTTAAGAAAATGCAAATTAAAACCACCAGGGTAAAAGAAAGTAAAAAAGGGGTTGTCACCAGGCTGGACGTTGGGCGTGGGGATAGGAAGTGACTGCAAATTTGGGTGCTAAAGAAACATTTTGGGGTGGTTCTAAAATTTCCTTGTGGTGATACTCATACAACTCTGTAAACTTACCAAAACTCAGTGAACTGTTCACTTAAAACAAATGAAGCCCAGGCTACGTAAATTATACCTCAATAAAGATGTTAACGATAAAAAAACTAGGTAAGTGGCCAATTAACTGGGCCTTGTGCTCAGCCGCCACCTGCTCGAGACCAGAGTCAGCTGACATGTGTCTGTGTCCCCATTGCATGGGATGCTTCTTGTCAGCTGGCCTTTTCATTGTAGTCATCTTCGCAGCAGAGCCCTTTGTTGTGACTGCTGAATAATTATTTGTTGAATTGAACTCTAGTGGAGGCAAAAAAAAAAAAGACATTTTCTGGACATTAAAACAATGTGTTAAGCCCTGGCCAGGTGGCTCTGTTGGTTGGAATATTATCCCGTACAGCGAAAAGGTTGTGGGTTTGATTCAATTCCTGATCAGGGCACATGCCTAGGTCTCAGATTCAGTCCCTGGTTGGGGCATGTACAGGAAGCAACCAACTGGTATTTTTTCTCTCTCTCTCAAATCAATAATAAAAATATCATTGGGTGAGGACAAAAAATATATGACAAAATAATGCTTTAAGAAAAGGTTTGACAAAGCCCTTCCTCTGAAATGGTCCCTGGTAAGCAGCTGACGAGCACAGTGCAGGAAAAGTGCACTGGCTTGGGTGTGAGAAGCAGACATGACATTTAGCTCAAGACCCAGCGAGCCAGTCTTTGGAGAAAGCAAATAATTAAAAAAGGGTGCAGCCAAGCATCCACGGCTCCGATGCAGAGCGCCAGAGGCTGCTGGCGCCTCCACTGACACTGTCGGGTTACGGTCACGTGGCTGGACTCCTGGACCAGGAAGGCAGCTGAAGCTGCTCTTTGTTTTAGGAATGCCGTTTCCTCTGTGGAGGCTGGATTCACTGGTGGTTCTCCTTGGCCTTGCAGGCCCAACAACCACCCCTGATGGGAAGCTTTTTAACCAGGAACGTAGGTGGGTGGGTGGAGCATTTAGGCTTCGGGGCCCGAGTGATCTGGGTTTGCATCTGGCCCCATCCGTTATTTGCTGCCCCAGCTCTAACCTCCCCAGACCTCGGTTTCCTCACTTGTGCAACTGGAATAATAAGAACATCTTCTTCTCCGGGTGTTTGCAGGTTTGAAATGAGAGGGTGTACCATGACTGGTTTAGAGGGAAACTCTCGGCTAGGTGCCATGGAGCCCCCAGCAAGGAGCAGGTCACTCAGTTCAATGGGCAGCGCCCTGGTGCAGCCAGTCACTGCAGGAAACCAGGGGCGCGGCATGCCCTCGGCCAGGGTTCTGAAGACCTTTCCAGGGAGCATCAGCCAATGGGCAGAGAGTCTGACTTCATCACGCCCGAGCTGTAACGTGCAGACTCAAGGAGGCAGAACAAGAGCACCCTGTGACACGCGAAACACACAATGACTTCTTGCGGGCATTACCTATCAGCCAGAACCCCAAGTTAGCATCTGAGACTGCTTATTTTAGAGAGCCTTCACTTCAAGTAAGCATTCGATTTTAAACTTTGACCCTCCAAGAATAAATCCGGCTTCGCTTGGTCTGAAACCTAAAACAGCGGTGAACCGTGACTGTTGAATGTTAGTTGACTTAATTATTCCCACAGCTTCACCAATGTGAATCGTAAGGAGCAAGTGTACTCTGGAGAAACTTAAGTTTCACCCAAAGATGGGCCTCAGCAGGGACGGATTCTTTCCTCCCGGAATTGGGAGGGCGGCCTGGCCCCGCAGAGCTGGGGCCCGTGCCAGAGACCAGAGAAAGGAGGTGAGCAGAGACAGAACGGGTGACACCAGGGAACGGGTCACACCTTCCACCAGGGTGACACCCGTGGAAGCCTGGGGTCCAGGAAACCAGCTGGCCCGTCTTTGGGTCCCACTTCCGGTCTGGCCCTACTTTCTCGTCTTGAAAATTCTGCGCTTTCTACCTAACCTCCCTGTGAGCTGAGTCAGGCTGGGTAGACTTCTTAATGAGGACTCGTAGGGGACCTCCTGGGGAATAGGCACCTGGGACCGCTGAACGTCCACTCTGGTTATTCACAGCCACTGTGTTGTGCATGTGAGGCTCCGGTGCTTCCATGAGGAAAGAATATTCCTTCTCCATCCCCCAACCTCCTGGGCCTGGGGGACAGAAGTGATGGCTGACAAGGGACAGTCAACAGAGCAAGGAAAGGCTGTGAGGTCTGCAGAGATGTTGTTGAATGGACGCAGGGTGAAGCTTGCCTTAGATGTGGGGAAACACCCAGGGAGGGGCGGCGAGAGTGCACCACCACCAGAAGGCAGCCAGAAACCCTGACAGATGCCCCGGCCCAGTAGCCACTCTTCACGAGAAACAGACCTTGCCCTTGCACTGCAGGTGTTTGGGTGAAAGGCCACAAGCAGAGCATGGGAAAGATGGTGACGGCCAGCCTAGCTTCTCAGGGGACCTCCTGGCGCTCACCACTTCGGCTCCCTTGCACTGTCCCCTAACAAGCAGACAGCTGCCCCTGCCACCACAGCTCTCAACAAACAGTCATGCAGGGCAGCCATGACAGTTGAATTCCCATGCACGTCTGCACTCTCTTTATGGGTACAGAGGACCGCTCTTATGGCATGGCTATCTCTGGGGGGCAAAGGACAAACATGGAATTCGGTGTGGACTGTTTGCTTTAGAAGTGGCTTTGATGGTTCCTAGTGCATATGCCTAGACAATTGAAAATACAGGTCTGAAACTCAAAGGGGAGCTGGAAATAGTAAGTTATGGGCATGCATGGGATCACCAGAAAGAGAGGAGAGAGTAAAGACAGAGGAGACCCTGGAACTGAGCATTAAAGACTTGTTACACTTCATGGCCATGCATGGGCTGGCAAAGAAGCTGGAGATAGAGACCAGGAAAACAGGAGAAAGCAGGAGAGTCAGGGAAGTTGGAAGACAAAGAAGAGATTGTTTCCATGATAACGGAGGGGTCACCAGTCCTGAAAAGCACTGTGAGGACTGAAAATTGTCCCTGAGCTTGGCAATATGGAAGTCACTGCCGACCTCAGGGTAAACTGTTTCAATAAAAGGACAGGGCTGATTGGGTGATGAGTGAGTCCAAGGTAATGACATGGGGTCAGTGACTATAGACACGTGTTCGGTGAAACTTGGCTTTGAAGTATGAAGACAGAGAGAAGAGGATAATAGAAGGCGAAGTTAACAAGAAAGAGCTCATGCACATGAAGATGCAGACAAATGCATCCTAACTTAGCACCACAGCGATTGGGGAAAGAGCAGAAACGAAACACTACCTCATGCCCCACAAAAGCCTGGGGGCCTAGTTGACAGACAGTAGACCCACATTGCTTCGACCTGAAGACCACAGTTGGGCAAGAAGCCAATGAGAACAAATGTAGTCATTAAATAACCACGGCCCATGCAGATTGGGTTTGGGGCAGGCCCAACTCAATCTCCAGGTCACTTGCGATTCTCCAGGGGACACGTAGACACAGCTGAAAATCGCCACTGCAGCCAAGTGACCACCTAATACCCAAGAAGCAGCGGAAAGCAAAGGCACTAATAAGCACGTGTGACCAGAATGTCACTGGAGCGTGCTGCTAAACCCATTTATTTTGGCCCCCGAAGGAGGGGCTGGATGTGCCAACTGAGCCATTCTCGTCCACATGAAGAACCACCGAACCGTGCAGGCTCTCCAGCTGTGCGCGCATCCCACCGCTCCCTTAAGAACCTTTCAGGAAACTTTTCAGCGTGTAACCTCAAGCTAAAATGCTTGAAGCTTCACGAGTGTTGTCATTGGAATTTTAAGAATAATCAGTGTGGGAGCCCCACCTTAATGTAGTAGAAAAAGGAGCAGAGTTAGACATGCCGCAATCTCTCCTGAAAAGATGTGCGGTGAAAAAAAGAAATATTGCTTTTTCTCAGTTACATCTAATAGCTATTTTTAGAGCTCGCAGGGAGAAGCGTGTGGAGGAGGAAGGGAGCTGTTTACCCCCACTGTGCTGGTATGGAAGTCTCCGCAGCAACACTGACAAATGAGCAGCTCATTGGCAGGCCCGGATCGGAGGCAGTGTTGAGGGAGGGGCGGAAAAGGATGTAAGGAAAGAATACGATGAGACGCTGACCTGTGGCTGTGACGGACACACTTCAGAACCACACCCCTGCAGCTGCACGGGCAGAAACAAAACAGTACGACCATCCACAAGAGGCGACTGGGCAAGCCAGCGAACAGAAGGTAGACCAGATAACCGAAACATCCAGGTGCTTCACGCTTCAATTATTTAATAACAAAAGGAAATACTGTGACAGCCCATTTATCTCACACTCTTATTAGTGGAAAAACAGCAATTTGTAAGGCAATTACAAGGTTTAAAAATGTGATGACAATTTACAAGTTCAGATCAACACACAGAAAAACCAGCACTTCAGAAGAGCCACGTACCAGCTCTTCCACACGTGGCTTGATCCGCTTCGGAAGGAAAGGGCCCAGTGCCACGGCGCAGTGACACGGCAGGGTCACTGCTGACTGGGGAAAGGAAACCTGGCGTCGCCACCCTCGACCTTCCTGTGGTCGCCCTTTTATTTATTTCTAGTGACAAAAACAAAAAGCCATCTTAAAAGCAATCTGAATCTAAACCATATGAGCGCCCCAGGGGGGCCCATCCTTTGGTAGTTTTCTCAGGACAAACAGGAATGGATGGACTGACCAGATAGAAGGCTATTTCCCCGCTAAATGAAACACGCTTGTTTCAACCAGCAGGCTCCACTCCTGGAGCCCACAACCTGGGCTCACACAGATCACACCTCGAGGACAGTTGCCCCCTCACCGAGACACGAAACACTATTTGGTGAATCTGAGCAAATGTCAGTCCCTTCGCCTCCCAGCACAAAGCGGGCGCCAACCGCTGATGGAAAAATGAAAGGGCAAACTTTTCCGGCGCTCATCAAATCTCTTCCACTTGATAAGTGCCAGCGTCTCCCAGGCAGAGCAGCTGTAATGATGTGCATTTTGCAAATGACATCTTGAAAAAGTGGTAATAATAGCAGCAACGTGATGGACACTGGGATGCGTTTCCTTTTTCAAGGTATTTCCACGTGCACGGGGACCATTTGATTTGATGTCCACAATCACTTTGAGAGGTGTACATGACGCGTGGTATGAGCCAGAGTTTAGGGGTTTGGATGAGTGATCCTGGCCCTTGCGTCAGAAGATCTGGGATTTTGTTGGGGGCAATTTTCTCAACCCTCCTGTGACTCAGTTTGCTCCTCTGTGAAGGGCAGAGAGCTCCAAAGTAAAGGATTGCTACGGGAATTAAATGTGACCATCGAGTATCTCGGTACAGTGCCTGGCACACAGAAAGTGCTCGGTGGGCTGCCGCTGCCACTCTTCCATCTGCTGTCATTGTCATCGCCACCGAGGAGGCCACCTGGCTCGCAGCCAGTAAGATCCCAAAGTGAGAAACTCAACCGGAAGTAGAAGATGCCACTCCTGACCCCTAGTCTAGCGCTTCTTCCAATCCACCGTGAAAACAATGTAAAAAGCAGCGAAGAGAAGTAGAGTGTGGGGCTCTGGGGTCAAGTGTGTGTTTTAAATAAATGGGAGCCAGAGAGAGAGGGGCCGTGTGGTCTGGAGCTTGGGCAAAGGCTTGTGCTCTGCCTTTAGCTCTGCCCCTAACCGTATGATGATGAGTTCAAGATTTCAAGATGCTGGCAGCCTTCCCTGTGCCCCGCCCCCCACACACCCCAAAAAAATGGGGGAGGGGAAGGGGTTGATCATCTCCAGCAAGAGCTGCAGTGACGGGGGGAGCCTGTCACCACTTCATCAGAGGTCCCGAGCACGCTCCCAGAACCGAAACCCCAGCCCAGCACACGGCAGTTTATGATTTTTTAAGCAACACAACAGGATTGGCTTCAGAACGAATCTATTTTCTTGAGAACATATACCTTGAGTCTGGAGAATATATACCTGTATTTATTTTTCAAATGATCAAATAACATTTCTGGGGATTCAGACATTCTAAAATGTTCCCAGGATACGGCTAGAATACATCCAGGACAAGGAAATTAAAAACAAAATCGACGTGGACTTTCCAGCTCAGCTCCTTTCTGAACGCCCCCATTGTATCTGATGCCGGATGTTGGAGGTGAATTTCACGGCATTTACAATCACTACCCTCACCTGCGCAAAGAAAAGAGGCGAGGCTTGGAACCCTGTACAGCTGAATAACGGGTTATCCTTATTTAAAGATATGCAGTAAGTTAGAATTTTTTTTTCCCAGTGCCAACAATTAGGAATACATACTTCCTGTTTCTAAGCAATTTCGAGTTTAATTAGGATTCTCTAAGCCCCATTTGTCTTAACAATTTGACAGCTCCGGCTTCCCCTTCCACACCCACCCTTCGCCTTTCTTTACCCGGTTTGCAGGGTTTCATTCCGTGCAAGTGCCAGGAGGGGGAGGAAGCAAGGGCAAGGGCAAGTCTGATCACTTGTTTCTCCCCTGAATACGCCCTTTCGAGGCACCTTTGACAAAAGGGCGTTTCCCCTTGATGGACAATTATCTCTAAGCTCGTTATTAATGTGTCCTATTGAAATACGCACGGTGGAGGGGCGTCCATGGGAGGAAGAATATGACATCACAGGCACAGAGTGCAGGAGAGCCCCGTTTGACCATTTAAATTAGTTTCATCATCCATAACAAGTGTTTAAAAAGCGGAAAAGCCAGCGTGATGCATAATGCATTGTGTCACGATGCATAATAATTAGGCCTGCTCCCCGCCGCCCCGTCTCCCAAGACGTAAAAATCTCTCTGAGTAAGCACTTTGTTCTAAAGGCTTTGACAAAAATGCCATTTAGGGACTTCCAAATTTACAGCCAGGCAATTTGTCATCATTTATAAGAGAGGGGGAGAAGAGGAGAAGGAAGGCTACACAGTGCACCACTTGGCCAACCTCCTGGCGACCAGAGCTCCCCAGGACCCGCCTTGGAAAGCGGGTGTCACCTGTCCCTGCAGGGCCACATGCTCGCAGGACCCCTCCCACCACGGGATGCGCTGCTTTTCTGTTCAATAAGCAAGACACTCACATAACATGTTTATTCCATGCCCAAGCATGAGCAGAACGATGGGCTCTTGGAACAGCCAGAGTTAACTGCAGGTTTAGAAACAAATTCCCAACTTCATATGGTTTCTCCAGTTCCCACCAAGGCTGTTAAAGGAGGGGCGGCATGAAAAACATTCTTTCATCTAAAACATCATTTTCAGAACATGTGCTAAAAATCGAAGCTAACTCTACATTCTAGAACAACTAAAACCCCCTGGAAAAAGAAATAAATGTTCAAGAAGAAAACAGATGTTTTTGGATTAAGTAACATCGTTACTTTTAAATGATCAGTTATTTTATTAAAAAAGCACTTGTTCTAGATTTCATATGAAGTTTAGATCTAAAGTGCATGTGTGATATTCCCCATCGAAGCAGGTAGAAATCAGAATTTGCAATCAAATAAGCCGCCCATGGTGTCCTTTTCTGCCAACCTCTCACTGCACGCTGAACGCCCGAGGTGCGCTGGCGTCTTTGCCACGGCCCAGGGCCACCGTCCCGGGAAACCCCGAATGGGAAACCACAGAGCAGCAAGCCGCCTGACAGCCGGTTCCTCCAGGACTAGCGAGAAAGGGTTAACGTAAATGATTTAATGAGTGAATGATTAATGGAGTCCAAAAGGCGGATTCAAGTAACCAGAAAAATTCTCTGTCAGCTAATTTAACATTTTACCGTAATTGAACGCAGATCGCCTTGAACCACAGACTCCGCTGGGCCGGGCCCAGCGACGGGCACTTTCCGGCCCTGTGTTAACGTTGCCAGGCCAGAGAGGTGGCCCTGGTCATTAGCATGTCTCCCTGGGAGCTCACAAATGACACGCGGTCCTGGGAGGAAATGCAGGGTCCAAACACGCCACAGCTGGGCACATGGCTCCAGAGGCAGCCGTATTTAGCATCCACTACACCCCAAGTTCAGGAACACAGAGCTAATGCCAAGCAATTACTGACGTCACAGACTTCAGGTGTGAAGCACCCGTCTCGGCTAACCACAGAGATGACCGTGGGCCAGGCTCTCAGGACCCCCGATGAGGCCGTACAGACCCCATACCCATCTGCTCGGACCTCTCCTTCCCTTCCATGCGGGTGGAATCACGTCACCTGTCTAGAGCTGAAGGTACAGGTCAGCTTGGGGTGAATCCCAGCTCTGGCCAAATCATATTGCGCCTTATGACCGTAGTTCATTTACATCTTTGGTCCTCTCTTCCCTCTCATCTTTCAAACAAAACTTTGGCAGGTGGCGGCCCAAGTCCCCTCCATCTCCAGCGGTCCATGGCTCTAAAATCCTGAGGCCTCGCCCCTGGAAAAGCAGGGCGTTACTTGTCAGGAATGAGCTGGGGCGAGAAGGTGAATGCTTGCGGAAGAAGGTAAGGTGTGTTGACACACACAACTGAAGGCTTCCTCCACGTGACCAGAAATAGAAAAAGCACCTGAGTACCCAATCAGGTGCTCATGTACATGTGTATTGAAAAAAATACAAATCGTTACCTTAAAGTTGAAGTCCACGGTTTTGAGAAAACAGTAAGACAGGAAAAGCGAGAGGGGGGACCTTTGGACGAGCAGCTCAGTGTGGCTGGAAGCCCACTACGTCTGGGGTTGACGTCGGCTTAAACATCAGGGACCCACATGTTTGAGTGTGGGGATTGGCATGAACCTCCTTATTGAGCAATAACTGCTCCAGAGCAGGATCAGAGGTTGTATTTCATTATGCCTTTATCTTAGTTCTTTTTATTTAAAGATTTTATTTTTTTTTATTTTTTTTAGAGGGGGAAGGGAGGGAGAGAGAGAGAGAGAGAGAAACATCAATGTGCGGTTGCTGGGGTCATGGCCTGCAACCCAGGCATGTGCCCTAACTGGGAATCGAACCTGCAACAGTTTGGTTCGCAGCCCACACTCAATCCACTGAGCTATGCCAGCCAGGGCTTAGTTCTTTTTTTTTATTTTATTTTAATCGTGTTCAAGTACAGTTTTCTGTCCTTTACCCCAATCCCAGCCCACCCACCCACCCCTGCCCACCTCCCTCCCATCTCCACCCCCCTAGTTTTTGTCCATGTGTCCTTTATACTTGTTCCTGTAAACCCATCCTCTTCTCCCCTGAAGCTCTCGGAACCTAATCAACAAAACGAACAAAAGCAAAATATAGCCTAAAACACTGAAACAGAGAACAGGCTGACGGTGGCCAGAGAGGAGAGGGGAGGGAATAACTTAGTTTCTTTAACATCTACTGTCCATGGTCTCGTAAAGCGAGTGTCTTCAGCACAACAGGGCAAACACATCTACTCTAATTTCTTAAAACATTTCCACCTTAAAACTTTGATTTTTGTCAAGATGTCATTTTTGACTTTTCACATCCTATGAGTCAGGGCATTTTTGATGTGATGCTTCTTCCTCCCTTGCAATGACCACCTCTGGGCCCCAGCCTTCACGCTGGGTGGCTACAGTGACAGCCCGGCCAAGGGCGCACCTTTAGCGCTCCCCAGGGTCCCCAGGGTCCAGTCGTTCCTTTGCGTCACGTCCTGACCACCTTTCTAAAGGCACCATCCAAGGAGCCACCGCAGCAGCCACCTGAAGCCCAGAGTCACTCTTCTCAAGAAGGAACCTGTGAAATAGGAAGCGGAAGGCTGTCTAGGAAGTGAGTCTACTCTGAGCCATGGGAGACTACGCCGGTCTCTGGGACACTCAGACGTGCTGATGGGAAAGCTAATAAACAGCACGTAAGAAGTCAGAGAACTAAAACACAAATCTTACCTGCTTATGAAAACGATTAAGGGGAAGGTCTCAGCTAACACTAAATTTGACTAGGTTATAAATTTGATTAATAAATAAAGATTTTTTTTCCTGGTACTCCTCCTCACAGAGGGTGATAAGGACCCTCTTCTGGTCAAACCCTCTGAGTGCAGACATCACCCATGCTACCTGCAGTGCAAACCTCGAAGGTTTGGGCGACACGTTTTAGGTTACTACAGAACCATAAAAGCGGGCTGGTATCAGAATTCTGAGAGCCATAAATTTTACCTTTTGTAAACCTTTTTTTGATGCTTCCTTCCTCCCTTGCAATGACCACCTCTGGGCCCCAGCCTTCTGACACAGAGCTCACTAGGTTTTCCTCTTTTGTAACTGACAGAGAGCTCCCTTTATTTGTGACTGACAGAGAGAGCTCACTAGGTTTTCCTCATTTTATCTCTTTCACTCATTCATCTTTTCCTGTTGAAAACTAAAACTCTTTACTTTCCATACTATAAAAACTTAGAACCAATTCTGGGGTTTGAAGCAGCTCCAGCCACTGTTACTGCATGCCAGCTGTTGGTCACAAGCCTGAACGCCGTGGAGCTGCTTCCATTCCTAAATGTCTCGCTGTACTGCAACACTGAGCCTTCCCCACACAACCTTGCTCTGAGAGTCTTTGAAACTTCCTGTTCCTGTCTGAATTTTGCTACTTGGACTCCTACAGAGCCACAGGTCAGCCTCCAAATTTACAGGGCTCACCTCTACTTCCAAGCCTGCGAGCAGCATGCACACATACAACATACGTGTACACATGTCATTGCTGCCAACACCCAGCCCATTCCTCAGGTTGCTGCCCGGCACCGAGCCATGCCTCGCGGAGTTTTTCTGAAGCTGCTCTGCTTCTGAGAAGCCTTCCCTGGTTTCTGCTAACTAAGCTTGCTCCCTCCTCACATTTTAAATGTAATGTCTTTTTGAACCATCAGCAGCTCAGTTTTGAATCTAACTAGATTAGATGACCAAATCTATCTCATTTTATTAATTTATACTTCTGTTTTAAAAAGAACTTATTCCCTTGTACTTGTTTATGTCATAATTCCCCAGTGAAATGGCCAACTCTTTAAGGAAAGAAATCATCTTTACACTTTTCTTATTTTATTCCATGTTCCACAAGGGCATAAAGTACGCATGATAAATATTGTTAGGTTAATTAAGAAACGCTTTCCTTCTGAGAAAGCCCATTGGTGAGTTTATGTGGGATTCGTGATTAGTCATTAGTAATATTAGTAATACTCTGTTACAAATGATCAGCCACTTTAGATAATGCCAGTTTGTCACAATATGCAGCAAGGAGATATATGACAGGTAGATAGATAGATAGACAGATGTAAAATAAGCCTTTGCTTATCCTATTTTTCAGTTTTAAAAACATAATTCTTTATCAATAACTACAAAGCAAAGGAATTTTAAAATAAGTTACTATAAGAAATAATGCTTAATCTAAGGACACAGATTGTGTGTGTGAGCAAGTGTGGAAGGGGAGGAGAGAAAGAAAGAGAAAGGAGATGAATAAAAGGTAAATTAAAAAACATATAAGTCACATTAAAAAAGGGACTCACGGGCATGGACAAGAATGCGGGGATTGCTGGGAGAAGGGGTATAAAGGCACTACATGGTAGTGGGAAAAGTACAATAAAGATTAGATCAACAAATGAGAAAATGAATGTGGAATATGAACAAAGTTGTGCCTTATGTTGAAGTTGAAGTTACATTAAGTTAAATTTTACTGACTTTAAGAACAGAGAGACGTCAGAAACTTACATGGATTAAATGATTTAGCATATTGTTAACGATACCATAGATTTCTATGAAGTATGGTATATAAAGAAGGAAAAAAACGGGTGTTTGGAAGATGACATTGTCGACTACTGCATCTCAAGTGAATTTAGTTACACCGCATGACAAAAATGATAAATCTGCACAGCTGTGGTCGACCCTCCCTCTCCTGACGACTGCAGGACTCAAACAGGTTCACAGCAATGGAAACCAAAGCATAGCTCATCCTCTATGAAATAATAGATGGTGCTTCCCTACACTGGAACCTCAACTCCAACTCCCTGTTGATTTTAGATTTTTGCGTGCTTTGCTTTCAAGAGAAATGCGAAGGAGCTAAAAGGAGTTAGAATTGTGAGTTGCTTGTTGATTCACGCTGGTCGCTCTCCCAGGCTGTGCCCTTTGACCCACGCACACCGCATCCCGGGTTTAGCACCTCGGGGTTGTGCTGTGACTGCTGCACTTCAGAACGGCTTTGCTTGGGTGCTAGAAATCCCTATCCATGAGCTCACTGTCATGCAGTTTGCAGACAAGCAAACGTCACAGAGTCTCAGAAAAAAAAGTATGGGTAGTAATTAAGCATATGAGGTTGCAAACCTATTTGTGCCATTAGTTTATCAGTAAATCCTCTGAGGGAGGTGCTGTCATGGGGATAAGGTGGATCTGACTTTCGAAGTAGTCGAGCCTGGATTGTCCCCACCAATCTGCCCCTTGGCCCCGTCCTCCCACCTGTCCATCCTGCATCCACCGCCAGCATCCCAAGGGCAGGCTGGCTCCTCCCTGCTCCCCAGAGACGGCCTGTGATTGGTTACCTTCCACCAGATCTCAGCTTTCCAAACTTTGCCTGTGCACCATAGCCAAAATATACCATTGATCGCTCACCTGCCTTTGAGATGATGAGTTTAAGCCTCAAACTCAAGTTTAATTCGAGATTTTGAATTTACGTGCCCCCATATTCTGCTCTCTGTTCCATTGTTAGATATTACCTTCCACTGTGACATTGCACAGAAACTTAATGAAGCTGCATGACCCCCTCCCCTTCCGGGAAGATCTCTGCTTTTCACTTTTACTTCTGCCACTCTGCACAGCCCACCCAAAAACACACGCATCCTGAAACCACTTTCCAGCCCCTTTCCCAGAGGCTAATCAGCAGCTGTGTCTGCTCCACAAACAGTACAGAACTGCCTCTGCACATCCAACGTGACAACCACTGTCGTGTCCAGCCTGTTTGCGGCTGTGGGCTCGTCCTACCTTCCATGGAGCTTTGCCATGGCCTATAAGAGAGGGAATGAAGGGTTTTATTTCTTGAACAGTCCTCAGTCTAATGGTTTCACCTCATGTATTCATTCAACAAATGTTTATGAAGCCACCTGCGTGTCAGGCCCTGTTCCAGGATCTGGGGCTACCGTGATGGATAATACAAAATCCCTGCTCTCTCTGGAGCTTACATTTAGTGCATATAATAGGTGCTCAATAAATATTTGCTAAGTGTTTTGAACCAAATATCTTTGTATTCTCCACAATGTATATAACATTTGTATAATTATATAGATGTTCAACAGTTTTTATAAAGATTTTATTTATTTATTTTTAGAGAGGGAAGGGAGAGAGAAAGAGAGAGAACCATCAATGTGCGGTTGCTAGGGGCCATGGCCTGCAACCTAGGCATGTGCTCTGACTGGGAATCGAACCTGCAATGCCTTGGTTCACAGCCCACGCTCAGTCCACTGGGCTACACCAGCCAGGGCTGATATTCAACAGTTTTTTATGAAGGAATTTTTATAGTTCTGCTTCTAGGAATGGGTCAGAGTTGAAATTTCCAGGGGATAATGTTTGTTGACCTTTCAATCAACATGCATGTCCAAATCTTCTCTATGAAAAAAAACTCCCAGCATACAGAGAAAGACTGTTACTCCTTCAGGAAAAATACAATGTAAAATAGAATAAAACAAAGAGAACAATGACATGAGGCTTCTAAGAGTTATATTCCTCTAACCCAGGGGCATCCAACCTTTTGGCATCACTGGGCCACACTGGAAGACTTGTGTTGGGCCACACATTAGATACACAAACACCAACAAAAACAAAAAAAAAAGCTCATGATGTTTTAAGTAAATTTATGATCTTGTGTTGGGCCACATTCACAGCCATCCTGAGCTGCATGTGGTCCATGGGCCATGGGTTGGACACCCCTGCGAGTCTAAACAGTATCTGTTGATTCAACCATTCAATCAGTGAATACTTCCTAACACCTGAGGTCTTTAATGACTCCTCCATGTGCCCAAGATGTAGGTGGAAGTGAGCAGGTCCCTATTCCCTAGTTGGAGGAGGCAGACAACAAGCAAACAAAAGACTATATGAGCTCAAGCACCCACAAGCACTACAAAGAAACACAAAGCAAGGCCAGGAGAAATAGAGGTATGGCAGAGGCCATATTATTTTCGGTTAAGTGGTCTTGGGAGGCCTGTCTTAGGAGGTGCTATCTGGGCAGGGAACTGAATGAAGTGACGAGGCCCAGTGTAGAGCACTCCAGGGAGAAAGCAGGAAGCAGAAAGCTGCTCCAATACGAATAAGGTCCACGCAATGGAGGAACACCCAGAAGGCCAGTGCGGCTGAAGCGGAGGGAGAGGGTGTGGCCAGCCTGAGCCAGATCACACAGGGCCTTCTAGGGTATAGGAGGCAATGCTGGGCTTATTTTAGGGATGATGGGACACCCCTACAGGCTTTGAGCAGAGGACTGGCAAGGCCTGATTTATGGTTTGCATAGTTTTATTGTCGGGTGGGAATCCAACGGTGAGGGTGAGCGGAAGCGGGGAGACCAGTTGGCCGGTCACCGCAGAGACCAGGGGAGAGAGGAGAACAGCTCAGAGGGGAGCAGAAGTACAAGAAGGGGCCATGGTCCAAAAGCAGAGTCAATGGGACTGGCCGGCGGTTTGAATGTGACATGGAAAGGAAAGAGAGCAGCAAGGATGCCTCCAAAGCTTTCGTCTTAAGAAGTGAATGACTAGTGCTGCCCAACTTTGATGACTGAGACGTGGAATGGGACGGGGGCCGATGTGGGAGAAGTACCCAGGAGTTCTGTTTTAGATGGATGAAAGTTTGCGATGCCTGTAAGGCATCTAAGGGGAGGGGTTGAGTGGGCCATTGGGTTCGAGCATCTGACTTTTAGCTCAGAGGGCACGTCGCGGGCACAGATATGAACATGGAAGCCGTCGGCACAGAGATGGTGTTTAATTCCTCAGCCTAAAGTCAGTCACAGAGAGAGTGAGTGTATATGGGAAGAGAACGGAAGGGAAGAGAAGGGAAGGGAGAAATCAGGGCTAAGAACTCAGCCCGGGGGTTTTGCATCATTCAGCATTTGATTCAAGAGGAGGAACCAGCAAAGGCAAGGAGAAACCAGTGAGGTGGATGGAACAGAGACCTGGAGCGTGATATCCAGGATCCCAGGAGGGTGTGTCAAGAAGAAAAGAGTGATCCGCTGTGTCCAAAGCTCCTGAGAGGTCGGGCGGGATGAAGACGAGGAATATGGAGGCTGTCAGTGACAACAACGAAGTCCGTTTCAATGAAACCGAAGATGACCCTGGTCAGCCTGCACTGGGGATGTGAGATGCAGACGTACACTCAGTCTAGATGGCCCTTCTCAGAGGGTGCACAGACCAGGGCCGCCTCCCACCTGCAACGGGACAAGCGCAGAAAGGAGACGTTGCTGCAACACTCGACTGTGTAATCAGCAGCCTCTGCGCTCAGCTGGGTTTAGACAACTTCCAGTGCCATGGAGCTCACATGGCGGGGAGCAGGTACGGTAGGACCGACATCCACCAGCGAGGGGCTGGAAATGGAAAGACTAATCCTTCCCCTGGGTCAGTCTGAGAAGCACCAGCATAGGCAGCTCCCTCCCGCAGTTCGGCTGTGAATTGTGTAAGAGAAACGAAGCAGGTGAGGGGAATGATCACCAGTTTGGGGGGTTTGGTTGTTAGCAAGCTAATCAGGGGTGCCCAGCCTTTTGGTGTCTCTGGGCCACACTGGAAGAAGAAGAGTTATCTCGGGCCACATTTTAAATACACAAACACTAACAACAACTGATGAGCAAAAAAATGGTTTTAAGTAAATTTATGATTTTGCATTGGGCTGCATTCATACCCATCCTGGGCCACACACAGCCCCTGGGCCACAGGTTGGACACCCCGGCAAGCTGACATGTTAGTGTATGTTTACGGGAAAGCTAAGGCTGCCTTGGTATGCTGCTCAGAGGGCAGGGAAATCAGGAGATGCTTCAGGGTTAGATCACATGCTGGAAGGCCAGGTCCTCGAGAGGATGGGAGATGGTGAAATTCAGGACTCAGATGGAGGTCTCCGTCTTCAAGGAGAACAAGGCCGCCGCTTCCGCCGTCGTGGAGGGAAGGCAGGACATATGGGCTACGGTGCCATATCAACTGTCGCCTCCACATCTGGGCAAGTCAAAAGGGTCTCAAGTGTCCCAGTCATTGGTTCTCCCCTCCTGCTCTGTCCCCGCAGAAAAGTCCCCCAGCCAACAACCCTCATCATTAAGGGACCAGGCAGGGTTCTTGCTCGTCCCAGGGTGAGTAGCAGAAGTCGGTGCCCCACATGCCTGCAGACGTGTAGAATTATTGACATGAGCCAATCACATGCTCCCCTGAGCATCCAAGGGAACCCAAGGTAGACATGGTCGCCTGCAGAAAATGGGTCCCTGGAAAGCGTGTGGCAGGGAAGGTGGGTGGTGAGCAGGCCACCTGGCAAGTGACACACCAGAAAAGGTTTTGAAATCACTACAGGTTGCAGCCACCTAGCACTGTGTACTCACGCTGGGAGGGGTGACTCATGAACACAAATGCCATGGAAATAGATAACATGAGGACAAGGACACAGGCCGCATGGCAGGAAGTGGAGGTGCTCAGTGACGCAGGCTGGGCAGCACGGGCTTGGCGATATTTTGGTGACCAAGCATCCTATCTCAGAAATGAGCTGAGATTCTAGAAATGCTGTAATTAAAACAAATAAACCCTGAACCTCACAGTGCCCGCATTGCCACATTTTTCAGGCACCTTCCTCCGAGAAACATAAGAAAAATAGCTTTGCTCTCTGGGCCACCCCAGCACTCTGGGATCTCGTATTTCCAGTGCTCTAGGTAAGTATCGCCGTGCTAAATACCGTGTGTCCTCAAGGACCAGCCCACATACCAAGAGCTCGGGGACTGATGGGTATAGCCTGAGAGCCAGGGGCAGGAGTTCTGGAATTAGACTGCCCAGGTTCAAATCCTGCCCTCACCACTGGCTAAAAATATGACTTCCGGGAAGTCACTTCACCTTTGTAGACTTGATTTCCCCCCAGTGTAAAACTTTGAGTAAGTGGCTCAAAGATTTGTCTGATCATGAATTGAGATGACACAAAGAGGACTCAGCACAGCTCCTGGTGCAAAGTAAGAGATCGGTAAGTATTAGAAATTATTATAAATAGGTTCACCCAGCCCTGGCTGGTGGCTCAGTTGGTTGGAGCATCATCTCATACACCAAGAGGTTGCAGGTTCAATTCCCAGCCAGGGCACATACCTAGATTGTGGGTTCGATCGGCAGGTGAGGTGCGTACCAGAGGCAACTGATGTTTCTCTTTCACATCGATGTTTCTCCCCCTCCTTTTCTCCCTCCCTTCCCCTCTGTCTAAAATCAATAATAAAAAATATAATTGGGTGAGGATTTAAAATAAATAAATAAATAAGTTCACTCCGTTAAAAAAAAATAAAGTGGCTCTGTAGGCATTATCGGAGCCATGGACTTCAGGGTGCTTAGCCTGTGGAGAGGACCCCACATGTCTTTTCCTCTCTGTGGTCGGGCCCTTCATGGGCCACAGCCCGAGGTCCGTGACATGGCCAGTTGAATAGCGATGAAGGCAACCCCCGTGAGAGGGGTCCAACGGTGGGATCCAGGCCACAGCCCCACGAGGACCAAGCAGAGCGAGCAGGGCAAGGAAGCCAGCCCGACACTGAACAGAGCCCTGCCACCTCCCAGCCACCAGCCAAGGGAAGCCTGGGCCGTTCCAGCTCTGAGCCCCGACACCGCTGGGCTCTCTTCCCCACGTCCATGCGGTGGAGGTGCCTCCCTCCAGGGAAGGCGAATAGGTTCTGTGCGCTAGCCGGGTTGGACATCGCCTGAATGTCAGAGGCAGTGAAAGGGCCACCGTAGCATGGTTCGCATGGGTACACACACATGTTCACAATAATATATTATTCCTAGTTAAAAGAGCTTTAATTTAAGATCAGCTGGTGAGAAGGTCTAGGTAGGATTGTGCACCCTCTTCCACAAACAGGTCCCACTGTAAAACTACTGTAAAATAATTCAGCTGCAGTAATAAGACTCGACTTGTAGTAACAAAACTGATTTGTGTCTTTTTTCATAAAAGCCCCAACTGATCCAGAACTCACACTGAATATCAGTCTCCAACCACCGCTTTCAAAAACATTTGTAGCTAATATTCTGTCGTTGAGAAAACTGAAGGTCAGTTCTGGACAAATGAAATGTTCTTAAATGTAGTTAAAGACGGATACTCGGTTTGAACTTGGAGGTTAGAAAAGGACCCCATAATGGAATATAACTGTACCATAAATGTCACCCCTCCCCCCATTTCGCTCTCAGGCACACTGCCAACGGGTCGCAGGATCACTAACTGTCCAACAACTAAAAGGAACGAAGGTTAGTCACCTCCTCTTACCTAACCGAACGCAAGCAGGTGATTGGGGGCTGACAAGAAAAAGTAAATGAATTCTCCCATCTACACCCGGACTCATAACAATGGATGTTTTCATTTCCTCAAAACAATTCTTCTTGTTCAACTTGGAAGCAAATTTGACAACATCGTTTTCAAAGCTGAAACAGTCGGATGAGCGCGTGGGGCTCTGTTTGGAAGCTCTGGGGGTGACCGTGGCGTGAAGAAGACAGAGCCCTTGAATCGTGGTTCCCGTCCGCCCAGGGGCCGATGGTCTCCATCTCCAAACCCTGGCCTCATTTTCTGAAAAGTGGCATTAAAACCCTTACTCACTGGGCCGTCTGAGGATGAATGGAGGCCACAGAGGCCAGTGGGTTTGTGCCCAGATGCAGGCGGAGGCCCGGCTCTGCCACTCAGCAGCCGTGTGATGGTGCCTCCTCCCAGCACCGAGCATTATGGGAGACGCCAGGACCACTCACGGCGCTGCCTCGCATCTAGCAATCACCAGGGTCGGCGACTGTCACTGACACGGTCGTGGCTGCTGCGGGAATCATCGCCACGAGTACACAGAACATGGCAAGCCGAGTGCCTGCGCACCTAGGTGCTCCGCAGAGGTAAGCTCCCTTCCACTCTCACTCTTCTTTCATATGGGGAGAACTGCGGGCGGGATTTCTTTCTTCCAAGAAAACCAAGAGATTTTAATCTTGGCAAAGGGCGTTGTGCAATTTGTGGACTGGGGAGATGTGAACATCTAAGCAGATATATTTACTCCCTCTATCGGGTGGGCAGGTGGTTCTTAGGATGCGGTGTGTGGGGCCAGTGATGCAGTTTCACCAGTGGCCATTCTTCAGTGAGAGACGCTCTAAGTACCAGCAAGATAAAACACACCCACATCCTGATATTTAAAAGAAGAAAAAAATCTATACAGCCCTGGCTGGTGTGGCTCAGTGGGTTGGGCACCATCCCGCAAGGCAAAACGTCACCAGTATGATCTCCAGTCAGGGCACATGCCTGGGTTGCAGGTTTAGTCTCTGGTTAGAGGCAACCGATGGATGTTTCTCTCCTCTTTCTCCCTCCTTTCCCCTCTCTCTAAAAATAAATTTTAGAAAGTTTATTTAGCCCTGGCTGGCATAGCTCAGTGGATTGGGTGCAGGCTGCGAACCAGGCATTGCAGGTTCGATTCCAAGTCAGGGCACATGCCTGGGTTGTAGGCCATGGCCCCCAGCAACCGCACATTGATGTATCTCTCTCTCTCTCTCTCTCTCTCTCTCTCCCCCCGCCTTCCCTCTCTAAAAAATAAATAAAATCCTTTAAAAAAGTTTATTTAAAAAAAAAACTATACATATTCTAAGTACATTTCTGGTAACCAGACTACACCATTATGCTAATATGGAGCGAAAAAAGCAATGGGGTATGAAAACAAATCCAATCATTGCTAGGCTCCTTGAATGACAAAATGAACCATGGTAACCCCTTAGCCAAGAGCAGAAATCCATTAGTAGCAAGTCTGCCTCGATATTCCTCACATCCTTTCCTATACACTCTCAGTTTTCTTCTATCGCCCAGACTGGCATACTGGTGTGGAACGCACACTCACGAAATGAAACCAGGGCTGAACACCAACCACCTTAGGCCACGCTATTCGGAACTCCAAAGCAGCAAAAACAAAATGGTGGGACAGTTCCCAGGAAAAGACACATTTGCAATAAATACAAAGCCAGGTCCACGGGCCCCTCCGGCACCGGGAGGTGAAAGGAACGCAAACAGCAAGGTCACGGTCCCTCCCCCAGGAGAAAAGTCTCCAAGACCAGGGAACATAGAGCTTCCTCCCCACCGGGCCATACCCTCGTCTCCCGCCTTTCTCTGCATCTAGTGGCTTTGAATAATCCCAGCTTTCTAACTAGGGTCCCTTCTGCACTTCCCAGAGGCCCCCGCAGCCCAGCCCGTGCCTGGGAGAACCGGCCGTAAGAACTCGCCCTCTTCCTCCGCCCACGCAGCAACCGAGACAGGCAGAGCTGGGAAGCCGGACGCCTGTGTCTTCAGGAGGCCCCGGCTCCGTCAGGCTGCGGGACAGAGCGCTGCGGGACAGAGCGCTTCGGGCACCGGGGAACCGGGCGAGAGGACGCGCAGTCAGAGCGTGCAGCTCGCAGGATTCATAGAATCGTAATTCAATCATCTGATCAAACACTAATTAGCATAACCCCTGGAGGGGGAAACCGGCTCCAGGAACCCAGGGCGACTGTGGCAGGCATGTTCTTAGCGACTGATGGAAGGGGCCAGAGATTCTGATTTTCTTTTCATTCGTGAAAAACATAGTAAACAGAGTTGAGTCGATGACAAGCATTACCACAATGGCTACGATTTTTGTAGCCGGGAAGTCACAGCTGAGATGTAGGGCCACCTTCCTTCCTGCTGTCTCGCCAGGATCCGCCCGGCACCCACAGACAAGCGGGAAACTGGTGTCATATGGTAGCAACGAGGCTCTGAATTACTTCAGTTGGGGTTGTTTCTCGGCACTACCGGCACCTTAGACCAAATAACCGTGTGTCGTGGGGGCTGTCCTGTGAGCTGCAGGATGTTCCGCTGCATCCTGGCTCCGCCCCCCAGAGGCCGGCAGCAGCCCCTCCTCCCCAGAAGGGTGACAACTACAAGTGCTCCTAGAGACTGTCCAGCGTCCCCTAGGGGGAGCAACCGCCCCCGGGGAGAGCCACGGATTTAACCGAACAATGCAACTTTTCAGGAGCACACCCTTTTAAAAATGATTAAATCGTAAAGGGAGGGGAAGTGTTTGACACCGACCCACGAAAAAAAATAAACCTAAAACAAACTCCATGGAGTTGACCTCAGACCTCATGGTTCTGTTCAGAGCTTCTCAGTAACCCACAGCGTCTATGCATGTATGTGCGCTTCAGAAAAAAATCACTAAATACCAGTCTCCCCCCCTTCGGACTTCCAGGGGCACCCCCACGGGGGACACCCACAGGCTCGAGGACCACTGTCCTTTGCCGCCAGGCTGCAGTGAGCCCTGAGCAGCTGAGGGATCAGAGCAGTGTCCCTCCACCCGCCCACGTGACAGCAAACCACCTGTGATGCAGGAAATGGATACTGGAGGCAGCAAAGGCCTCAGACCCCCAGGGAGGTATCCCCGTCTCCCTACACTTTCACTGTGTGCACCTGAGCGCTGGGGTCTGCCCCCCGTTTCCCAGGAGGGAGGGAGAAAGGCGAAATGATGACGAGAGACTACAGACGGCCCCTCCATTCCTTGCAAACGCGTCTGCCCTACCACAGCCATCCTTAACGTGCCCTGGCCCTTGGTCAGACGGGACCCGCTGATGCTCACTCCTACGGAGAGCTGTTGGAAACCCAAGGGAAGAACACTCCTCGCTTACTAAGGCACGCAATAAGTATTTTCTCTGGGCTAAGGTCATTTGATCCAATAATAAACCTGAGTCACGCCGTCTTTCTTTCTTTCTTTCTTTCTTTCTTTTGTCCTAAGGAACATGTTTAACCATTTACAGCTACTCATAGGTCTACCTCAGGTTACTCGACTTGATGACAGGAGTATTCGAGCCTTTGCCAGGGGGGAGAGAGGAAGAAAGGTCAGCCCACTCTGCTGGAAATTTGAAAAAGAACAGTCTGTACAACGCTGTGCAGGCTGGGAAAACTCCACATCAGAAAGGAACCGTGAGCTATTTTAAACCATCTTCTTCTACACACTCCCCCTGGCAGAGCCTGCGACTTCTTCGCACGGGGCCCTCCCCCGTTTGAAAGGAGCATGGGTGCCGGAGCCCGCTGCGCGGAGGAGCGGCCGCTGCCCGGAGTCGCGCGGATGTGAGTAAGCAGAAACCGCGGCTCTGCAGCCCACGGAGTCTTCCATGCCGCTTCCTTCTGAAGCTCAAAAAAAAAAAAAAAAATCAAAACAGCCGCTCAGAAAGATAATTTCTATAGTGAATCACCATAAAACCGCCAAAGCTTTATAACATCAAAATTGTTTGAGATGCCTGGGAGGGAGAGTTATTTTTAATATGACCTAAAATAGGATCTCAGGACACAAAATGATATTTTTAGGGTTCTGAATTTAGGCTTCTCTCCAGCACCCATCCCAGTCTATTTTAGTTCGAAAATTAAGGACATGGTGTTTGCAAAGGACTATTCTGCCACTAATAAGTGTCCTCGATTTTATCATGTATGTGAAAAGGTTCAAAATGCACACCTGTCCCTAGACACTATTTTCTCTTTTTATGACAACCGAGGATAGGTGCTTCATATAATAAATGGCGCTAACTTGGGGTCATTTGGCCTAAAAGGAGGGAGCAGAGGCCAAGAACAGCCACAGGAGCAAGCGACCCCAAGCCTTTTGCACAACATCGGCCGCAGAAGAGGCTTACGCACCACTGATGCTTCCACGGGGCCTCATCCACGTGTTGGGTCCCCGCGCCTGCATCAGAGCAGAGCCTCACGCTGCGAACAGATCCCTCTCCCTGTCCCGGCCCACTCCTCCCTGGCTCATCTCTCAAGCGCGTTGGACCCAGGAACCCAACCGGTCTCCCACTACCGACCTCGTGGGGAACCCTATGGCCACATAAAGGTTTCAAAGGGGTTCTCTGCAGAACCCCGACTGAGGTCCAGGCGAGAGAACACGACGGAAGCAAGTCCCCAAGCAAAGCGCACGCTAGCAATCAACCTGAATATTGAATGTGCTGAGACGACTTAACAAATAGTGCACGCACACACACACACACGTATATTTATGTATGTGGATACCGACATGTATGACAGTAGATATATACATAAATCATTCCCAGGCTACCAGCACCCAAATTAGAAGTACTCCAGGAGGGATCCCACCTCCCTTCAAGCAGGGTCTTCCCTGTTAGCAGCGCCCACTGCCACTCTCCCCAGATCTACCTAACCCTGCGCATCCCCCCCCCAATAAATCGCTCTTCAGTACAGAGTTCTCCAACAGTGCATTGAGGTGCACTTGAAAATGTATTGGGCTGACTTTCTAGCCATGTCTGACCTTCTACCTCAAACAGGGGCCAGGCAGCCCCTTATTCAAGTGGGTGTTTTTTCAGAGGTGAACTACGGGTCACCTGGATCAGCATAATAGTGCAGATTCCCGGGGCACACGTACCCCGTGGCTGCAGAACCACACTCTCTGGCGGTCAGGCCTGGGAACCCATGTAACAGACCACACCACCCGGTGAGCCTCACGCACCGTCAAGCCGGGGCGTCCCTGTGGGTGTCAAAACGATGTCAAGGACACAGACCAGAATTAGACCCGAGGAGCTTTCAGACTGCGGCCCGTTCCCAAAACCACGGGGCTGGAGACAAAATCTGCAGTGGGAAGCTCAGGAAGGGAAGGCTCTCTAGGAAATTCTGGTACCTTCTTCCTCTCTGACCCAGCCCACCTGGGCGTTGAGCCCAGTGCCCCCGATCCTTACCTGGGAAGGTCCAGGCAGAGGCACATTGACTGGCACGGGGCTCAAGGTGCCCACAGGCCGTGGCCCGGAGGCACCCTGCCCCCTCCCCCCTCCCCCCTCGTATTCCCATTATCTGACAGCGGGGCTGGTGCAGCCCCTCCCTCCACCTCCTTGGTCTTCGCATCACCTTTGCTTCCATTGCCTCTAAGCACCCGATCCCACACAAGCCTACGCTCTCAGCCGTGGGGCAGTGGGGCGGGGTGGGGAGGGAGAAAGGCGGGTCCCTTGTGACTATTAATAACACGCGCGGGGTTGTAGTTGTGCTGTGGGATCCCACAAGGCACAAAGGAACCAACCGCGCTCAAAGTAATTACCCAAAACAAGTGCCAAGGTCACCTCTAGGCCGGATTTTCCTGCCCATGTTTCTATATAAACATCCATCCAGCCTATGGTGAAACAGCAGCCTCCAAGGATGTCACAGCTATTGGTCTTGGTGAGTCACGGTTCGTGCACGAACGCCTGGCAATTAACCATCCCACCCACGTCCTGCTGGCACGCCAAGGTACCAGACACAGACTAACCCGGGGTTCACCAACCCGAAGAACTGACGACGGAATTCTGCTCCTCAGAGAGCATCCCCCCGCTTGTTTACAGATTTCCTTTTCACCGGCCACCGGACTAGGCGACTGACCACCCTTTGCGGGAACCGGCAGCGGCCAGGTCCTGCGGGCTGAGAACATCGCTGTGGCACTCTCCCTGCGGCTTGAAGTCGCCTGCAGAGCCAGCTGCCGGAGGGGGTCTTCAGCGCCTCCCTGAAGTCCCACCCGTAACGTTACAAAGCATTGTTATCCTCCACCCCGGCAGCTACAAATGAGTTATTAAAAATGCTCTACCACTGATATTAAGAAGTAAACACTGTAATTGCGCAGACTGGGGTTTGGGGTGTTGTGTGTCCTGTGGGAACCCGAGATCAAAATCGCGCCCCAGTGGGGCCGCCGCGGAGGGCGGAAGTGCATCCGCAGCTGCTCTAATGAGAGGGTGTGTGGACTCCCGAGTTTCCACAGCACGGCTCAGGGCCTTTATGTGGGAGTAAAAAAAAAATGGGAATGAGATTTAGAAACACGGAGAATTGCCGTGATTCTAATTATCTGCAGACTGTGCCTTTGTCTTGACTAGAAGAGCAGAAATTTTCCAATCACCCTGAAGTTGGGGCAGTGAGCAGGAAAACAGGACCTCCTGGGAGACACCAGTGCGTTGCTCAGTATCAGAAAAAGGCATTAAGGGTGAGAGTCTCCAGGGCCATCAGCTATTTTAAATGACATGGCCTTTCGGTGTGTCGCAGAGGCCACCTCAGCCAGCATCCTGTCTGCCTGAGGCGACCCATTCACCTGGTTCTCACCCCAGCTTCACATGATCGTGGTGTGACGGCCCCATGAGGACGCCGAAGGCCCCCCAGGGACTCTGAGGTCATCTGGCTTCACCGGGAGCCTTATCGCCACTGTGGTTTGGCAGAAGCATCCAATAATCTTTCTGGACGTCCAGAAAGAACTATAAACTGACTCCCACTGTATGTATGTACAGTGGACACCAAGAACGGCTTACATTCTGTGTAAAACCATCTACGAACGGTTTCCTGGTTCCTCGTTTTAATAGTAAAGGAGGCAGGGCCCCTCTGCATCAGAGTCGGCCACTAGACCATTCACATCTCTCTCCGCCCCCTCATCCCGCGCACCCGTGCCTCCCCCCCACCCCCATCCTGCAGATGGTTCTTCAAAAGATAAAAGGCAAACGCTTTTCACAGCATCAGGCTTGGGGTGGGGTCAGGGCCCGGCCGTTGCCCAGATTTCCAGCCTGAAGACCAGCAGCCCTGCCCCCCACACACGGGAGGATTCTACTCTGAACGGAAAACACAGCCCACGTGCAACCTGTGCAACCAGAATGTCACGAGGAAGAGACGCCGTCCTGGGGGTGGGGGGAGACTAGCTCATCTTTAAGAGTCAGTGTGTTGTTTTTCTTTTGTCCAGTGACACTGACGTCAATCAAGCAGCCTGTGGGGACACCGTCCACCCCACCTGAATGACCAAGGAGAGGAGCATAAACCACGATTTAAATCTCCGGAACTTAGTATCTGGTGAACGCGGAGGAACCAGCGGCGACCACAAGCCCCTGACCTGGAAGGCTTCCCATGAGTAACCGCTCTCCTAGAAACACGCATGTGGACTCGTCCAGAAAGGAAGAGCTCACGGTGAAATGAATATTTGTAGCAGGGCTGCAGACTCCACATCCCATCGCCACCCAAGGGCAGTTTCCAAGCAATCTGTGTGCAAGTATTGGCTCCCCACCCCAGCCCCGCCTCCCACGTCTGACAAGGACTTAAACCCTGTGAGCACTTCTAGAAGGTTCTGCTGAGTCAAAGTGGTTTCTCCATATTTCCGCAAGGGTTGCTCTGCGTTTTCTCCTCCTCCAAAAATTCTGCAGAGCGCCAGGAGGTGAGGGGAAGCCGGCAGGTAGTGCGGAGGCGATCTCACGAGCGTTTTCCACTCTTTCTTTCCGGCCTCAGCAGCCACATTTCAAATGGGTTTTCTATAAATAGGACTGCTTGGTCACCCTTAAATCGTACTCACTGTCTTCTGTATAAAAATAACTTAAATGGGGATGCAGGCAACATTCATTCCTCCCCATCATTCTGCCTTCCTGCGTAGCGGCCTCTTTCTCCTCCTTCCCACATCCCTGACCTCGCCAGCCCCACTCACGCCTCTCTGTTAAATCAGGATACATATTTCCATACTCCAGGGGCTTACACACCAACACCTAATCCAATTCAACAATTTTTGTAAAGTCCTAAGTATTGATCATCATTGCACAAATACAGATCTCCAAACTACAAATGATGGTAAATACTGTAAGCTATAAGACACCTAATTAGCCCTGGCTGGCGTAACTCAGTGGATTGAGCTCAGGCTGTGAACCAGGCATCGCAGGTTCATTTCCCAGTCAGGGCACATGCCTGGGTTGCAGGCCACAGCCCCTGGCAGCTGCACATTGATGTTTATTTCTCTCTCTCTCTCTCTTTCTCTCTCCTTTCCCTCTCTAAAAATAAATAAATAAAATCATTTTTAAAAAGACACCTAATTACTTCTTGTATATGACTAAAAATCAAAATTTTAACGATAAAAGCATATCCCTTTTATGTTACTTTGAAGAAGGAACCGACTTTCACATTTAGTTCTGCTGTGAAAATAAGAAAATAAGATACTGATGAGAAACCCGTAAGCAAATAAGTTACTTAAGAAAATGGTATGTGTCCTGGTTGGTGTGGCTCAGTGGATTGAGTGAGGGCTGTGAACCAAAGGGTTGCTGGTTCGATTCCCAGTCAGGGCACATGCCTGGGTGGTGGTCCAGGTCCCCAGTGGTGGCCAAGTGAGAGGCAACCACACATTGATGTTTCTCTCCCAGTCTTTCTCCCTCCCTTCCCCTCTCTCTAAAAATAAAGCAAAAAAAAATTTTTAAAGAAAATAGTATGGGTTGTTTGTTTTTCGTTAAGACGCTGAAGGCCTAAGAACTCAGCTTTGTTTGGATGTCCTGGGCGGCTCTCTGATGGAGACACGAACTCCCAGGAACCCCTAGGAAAAGAACCCGCATGCTGCCTTGATGCTCACGACTGGTGTTCAGAACGCGCAGGGCATCACAGGCTGTGGAGGGTTTTGAACCCGCCGCGTGTGCTGGAACACACTTGACAGCAAGGCGTTCACTGCGGCTCCAAACTTGTTTCCGCGACACAGGAGCCACGCCACGCAGGAAGGGCACCTCAAGGAATCCCTATCACGTGCTGCGTGGGTGTCGAAGTCCCACATCGCAGAGCCCAAATGCGAATCCCTTTTGGAAAAGAGAAGAAAATGCCCCGAAGCATTTCTAGAAAACTCACCCCTCTGGAGCCATGGGGTCAGTGTGTCCGAGCGAGACGACGGGAGCCAAGGAAGCCACGTGGCGGCTCACGTACTTACGTACGTACGTACGTACGTACGTACATTTCTCCCAACGTTAGACACAGACGTTGGGGGTCGGGGAAGGAGGGGGCTTGGCCAGGGGGGGAAGAGAGAGAGGCAGGAGAGGGGAGGGGAGGTTCCGGAGGAGAGGAAGGCTCCTTGTGGCATCTGGCCCTTCCTTGCTCAGACACTGCACGTGGACGCCCACCTTCTCCCTGCATGCGCTCTGCACCCGCATGTGCAAAGACACACCCGGGCAGCCCAGGAGCCTGCCCTGTGGGCCTCACGGTCCAGGGAGGGAGGCGGTCACTCACGGAATTGGCACCAAATAGAGTCAGAGACCGCCCTGGGCGCCACCAAGGGAGCGAGCACCGTCTCACGACAGAACACGATGCCGGCGTCAGGTCTGGGGGGCAGCTGGCTGCGCCAGCCCCTCCAAACATCCTGCTCCGGAGCAGTCTCACCCCGAACCAGAAGCCCGGCTGTGGGCACCAGCCCCATCCTGCTTGCCCCCTGCCACCTCCCTCGGTGGCTGCTCTGTCGCCTGCACAAGGCGCCCTTGGGCTGCACCCTGGGAATCCAGAGCGGCACCGGGGACACAGGTCAGGTTGCTGGAACCTCACATTCCCACCGTGTTATCTTAAGCCATAAATGTGAGAAGGAAAAAGCAACGTTGAATTTTCTCTCATTTTCAAAATATGAAAAAATATATATATAACTGTAGTGGGGGGGAGGGAGAGAGAGATGAGCATTTCTGTGCTGAGCTCTATGGAACACAAAGAGTTAATGTCGGGTCCTGGGGAAATGATGCCGCCCAGTTCCCCCCCCGGGGGGAGGGCGAGGGGACCCCCGGCCCTCCCAAGAACCACCCCGCAGCCAGGAGACGGAGGGGCCGCGGAGGAGCGTCACCCCTGTCACCATCCGCGCGAGGAGAAGCCAGCAGTGCCTCCTGGAATGACATTGGAAGGTCAGCCAATCAGGCGCGGGGCTGCTCCTGGAGCTGCCACCTCCAGAGGAGCCGCACACTGGCAGGGCAGGGCTCCCCGGCCCCGTCCGAGAGGGGGGGCGGGCCCCCTAGCCCCCAGACACCTCCTCTGCCTTTCTGTGCACCTTCTGGATCTCAAAACATCGCTCGGAACACGGTCCTCCCTTGCAAAATGGGGAACAAAGGCGTTCGGACCCTGCCGGGCCTGCCGGAGCCTTGGCGTTGCTCCTGTTAGAAGGAACTCCCGGACGCGGGAGCCTGAGCACGGTGAACTTGAGCAGTCGAATCTCGGGGAGGGAAGCCTCCGACCGCCCCGCACGCAGCGCCTCTCTCCCTGCGAGGCGGCGAGGCGGCCTGCTCTGCCGAAAGCTCGCTGCGGCGGCAGTCTGCTGAGGTCTGCCGCCCACTAGTGTCCTGTGGCAGGGACGCAATTGACATGCAGGTAGCACCACCTGACTGCCTCCCAGGCCGCGGATGGAGCTGGTCACCGAGAGCCAGCAGGCACTTCGGGACGGCAGCCAAGAAAATGCCCAGACGCAGTGGTCTGCACGCGAACGCCCCCGGGGGGCCGTGCCTGCTCTCCGCCCGCCCCGGTGCGCCAGACACACGGGGGAACCAAGAAAATGGGAGTCTCTGGAAATGCTGCTGCCGAGCCTAACGCGTTTCGTTCCTTGCCTGTTAATTATGAATGAGGCACATTCACAGTCTCGCCTGCAGGATCCAACTCGTTTGGTGAAATTTGGGTGCCCTGGATGTGGCAATGCGTCCGCTGAGAGACGCATCCTCTCGTTTTCCAAACATAAATGCCCGGTCTCCTGCAGTGTTCACAGGTCTCTCCTCATAAAACGACCCTTCGCAGCTCCCTCTTCCTCCCCCGCCCCCCAAGCCCGGCCCCTTTGCATCCAGTTCCCATGCAAACCACCCTGAGTCTCCTCGGGAAACACTCAAACTGCCTCTCCTCCTGGGCACATCGACCATAAAACATTGTGACAGCCACACGGAGGTCCAGGAATTATGGATTTAGATGAGCATTTCTTTTTCATCAACAATTATGTTCCATGCCAGCACGCTGCATTGTACCAGTTCCATCCAGAGTGGATCCCCAGAGGCAGCAGGGAACCCTGGTCGCCCCAAGGTGGCACCCGGAGAGAGTCCAGGAGTGGGGAGGGATCCGCTGGCATTTATTAAAGGTCTGCATGACATTTGGTTCTCCTACGGAGGGCATTTTGTAAGGGCAAGAGACCTTGGAAATTATGGGTGACCCCTGAAATTCTGGGATGCAATTGAATCTGCTTCATAAAAACAGGGGAGAGGGGAAGGAGGGGAGGTGGCCCCCAAATTATTCAGCTGATAATCCTTTACGTACATATATTTACATCAATGAAAGAAAAAAAAATCTTAAAAACCCTGGAAGTGCATTTGTACTCACAAAGGTCTGCTGCTACATGCAAATAAAATACCAAGTTTGAGGCACGTAAATCCTTGTCGAGAGGAACCAGTGATGCCCGAAAGGCTCCAGACACCCCACTCTCTCTGATGCCCCCCACCCCCACCACCGCACCCTCTCCAGTGTCCACGAGCTCCCAGAAAACAGCAACGCAGCAAAGCGCCAGATTCCAGAGCTCAGAAAAGGGCGACGTCAGAGACACATGTGTACATGACACAGAGATGCAAGGATGTGGACAGAAACACGTCCTATAGGGTGGAGCGGCTTCTTATTCACTATCCTGTACATCGGAGGTCCACTGAGGCCTTTAGCAAGAATCCCATTTAGTCTAGACTGTGCTCGGGGGGGGGGGGGGTCAAGACCCAGAGAAATTGTGACAAAACAGAGCACAGCCAGAGCCTGTGCTGAGACACGGAGGGACATGTGTGGCTGTGGGTCTGCACACGCCTGGGCCTGTTTCCTTCACTGCGGCCGAAGGTCTCCCGTGAGTGTTTCTGGAACATCGCAGAACAAGCGGACTGCTTCAAACGTGACGACTGCACCTGATCAGGTGAGGTCATTCATTCAAGGCTCTAACCCATGATGCACTGGTCTCCGACTTCTCATTTTTTACCCGAAACACCGTCTGCAGCCTGTCCAGCCACCAGGCTTTTATTAAGAAATAAATGTACATCCTGTGACATCTGCAGGGAAAAGGCTACTGTCCGCTGTTAAAATGCAGCTGTGTCTGATTTTTGCTGGCGCCCTGCGTGCCAAACTACATAATCTTTTACAAATAGATTTTTATGTCAGACCTCTGGGTGTTTGTGGCCTAGCAGTAATCAGTTTAAGTATTAAAATTCACGGATCTTTTATCACACCCATTTGGGAATTTTTCAAAAGGAAGGTAGACCAAAAGACGACAGTTGTCAAAAAAAAATATTTCTCCTTTTTTTTTTTTCCAACTCTCATTCAGACGGGTAGGCACCATTTAATCTCACATTTTGGGCATGTTGTCCTACGTAGGGGCAGCAGGCAAACGGGGCTCATTTCATGTTTCATGCGATCACATGTTTTATGGGCCTTCACACAGTATGCACTGAGTCCTGAGCATCAGTCATTGAAAAACTCTTTAAAGCTAGTTTCCCCCACAATGAAACAGCTCAATATACAGTCAGGCTTTTTGGTCAGTGCTTGATCATATAAAGAGAGGGCCATTTTTATGTAAGAGAGTCCCATAGCCTCCTGGTAGACAGGATCAGAACACATTACACAGCGATGTAAAATATTCATTTGCATGTTTGATCTGTATCTTATGTGTGAAATCTGCCCGCATTCATTACAGTCCTGATCAGGGTGATTACCAATCAGCTTTAAAGGTCTTGGGGAAGGTGTGAGAAGGTAATGCTCACAGAGCCTGGTATTCTGCACACACATATGCTTTGCACCTATTTTCCACACAGCAGAATATTTGAGGTTTTATATATGATTCTTTTAGTATGAAAACTGATTCACAGATCCACAGCCCTGCGGGATCAGAGACCGGATCAGCAATGCTTCCCCACTGTGTTTGCCACGCAGAACTGGGAAGCTGGGAAATAGGCACTGATTGACTGACAATTACAAGCACAACCTCTTTCGTCATCCTGAAACACACCTCCCCATAGGACGGAAGCATGATTTCATCCTGTCATCCCGGCCTCTGCTCGGAGTCCAAAGCTGCACGCCCTGACAGGCGAGACAGGCCGTCAGGGCTCCATGGCCCTGGCACACACACACACACGCACACACACACACACACGTGAGCACTCCTGCGTGTTCACAGCAGCAGAGCAGCATGAAGGGCCCGGGCCCTGACGCATCACCACCCATTAGCCAAAGCAGGTCTATCCCCCAAGGTAAATTCCCGGGAGGCTGCTGATGAGGTGTAGTGCCCTCTGGGAAAGATGGGTGTCATGTCAGAACTTGTTGCAATTCTTTCCTGCTAGGAAATCTCCCAATGAAAGTTTCGAACACTTTGCTTTAGGTTATATTAGAGAGCAAAGTATCATTTTAATGTGCATTTCAGGAGAGCCTTCTTTCAGCCCTACCCTTTCTGTCATCCTTTTTTTGTTTGTTTGTTTAATTTTACAAAGTGTATGCACTTCCTCAGGCCTATTGGCATGTTGATTCTTTCATACTGTCCAGATAGGCAAAGAAAATGTGCCCCTATGCAGCTAACACTCAGAGCGTTCCTGTGCATTCTCCAGGAAAATCTTAGAGTCTCCCCTTGGCTTCTGGTATTTTCTGACAAGGGCGAGATTTGGTCTCTCTCTCTCTCTGTCTCTCCCCCTCCCTCCCTCCATCTTTCCCTCCCTCCCTCCCTCCCCCCTCTCCTGGGTAGGGGATTCTGCTTAATGCTTTAATTTTAACTGTCAGCAAGTCACACATTTTATGCAGATTTGCGTTCCAAAATTTGAAATAGGCATCGACGCTGTAGCTACTCCCAGGCGATGCCAAATGATGACAATTTCCTCTCGTTCCCAAATAAGAGGAAGCCATTCATACATGTAAGTTCGTGTTTACACGGCGACGGGCAGCCGAAGGTGCCGGCACACTCACTAATTGGGTCTGACTCAGTCAAGAGCAATAGCTCTTCAAATACCCAGGAGGAAAGCATTTCAAAATGCAGTACTGGGCTGATCATGAGGAAAGCAGGGCTATTGACAATATTCACTGATTTCATTTTTACAACTGCACAGGTGTTTTTTAAAAACTGGTCCACATTGCAGATGATGTAATGCTTATGGGTGCATATTTTTTTTCCATAAATGCCAGGGAGGACAGTGTAGTACCAAGGGGGGCGGGGGTGGAAGGACAGATCTTTCCTAAAGCCTTCACTGCTGCTGGGTATCGGTGGCAACCGGATCAAAGCACAGCTTTTCAATGTTCGTCAAGCTTTGAATCCGAAGGCAAATGCTCTTAATTGACCCCTCCACCTGCCTGCACTTGGAATGTCACCTTCCTCTGAGGTTGTCATGTGTCCAAGTGCCCATTGCCCCTTCTCTCCTCCTCTCCCCAAACCGGGTTGATTCTGAATGAGGTAGCTACCTAGTCCTGGAGTCAGCTCCGAGCTGTCACTTTGCTGGGTTAGCTCCTCTAAATGATTAGGGAGCAATTTTTCCCCTGGCCTCTCTTCCATGCCTCCTCTCCTCCCCCCAGCATAAAAATAATTTAAAAATAAAAGCATGAAAATGTAAGCAAGCACCGACGGGGAAACCAGGGAAAGACTTCCCCCATGCACCCAGTAACCCCCCCCCCCGCCCCCCGCGCTCCGGTCAATACAAGAAATGAAATTCATCACAAACCGAAAGGCTCACCATTCGCGAAGCTCTGGAACAAGGAGAGGGCCAGTATCCACATGCCCCTGCTGCTCCCCGGCCTCCCGCGAGCGACGCGCCGGCCTCGCCCCCCGCCCGGCTCCGCTCGCTCGCCACCTGCCCGGGGGCCGCCGCCCGCCCGCCGCCGCTGCTGCGGAGCCGCCCGGGCACGCGGCGCGGCCGGGCTCCGGGGCGAGGGCTGCGCTCGCCGCGCGCCGCGCGCCTGCACACCTGCCCCCGGGCGCCGCGCCCCGCGCTGCGGCCAGAGCGGGCCCGCCGGGCTGCAGCCCAGGTGCGCCGTCAGCTCAGGGGGCCGCCGGCAGGTCGGCAGGTGCACACAGCCGCCCACGCGGGCGTGAGCTCATCCCGGGCGCCCGGCGCCCCGACTGCACAGCAAGCGGCCTCCGGTGCGCCGGCCCCTCAGCCTCCACACCCAGGCAGCCGGCGGGCGGGCAGGCGCATCTTTCCTCTCCTGCGGCCCGAGTCACAGTGATCCCTGCTCACCTTCCCTGCCTGGGAGGCGCGCGGGCGAGCGGGCGGGCGGGCGGGCGAGGAGCGAGCAGCCGAGCGGAGGCGAGCGGGGACCCCTCCCCTGCCTCTGGCCGCCGGGGCGCTCTGCAGTCTTAAAGCAGCAGCGGAGAAGTGGAGGCGAACTGGAGGCAGGACCGGCGAGCGCGCAGCCACCACACACTCACGCACAGTCATCAGGATGCATTTCTTAGAGGCTTAAATAATCATTTCAACAGCCGATTATTTTTAGTTATTTGCTTGCCGGCTGCAAATAAGATACGGCCAGGGGTGACTGTTCCAGAAGGTTGTTAGCTAAGCAGAGGTGACCATGAAATGTTAGCAGTTTTAATAAAATGTGCAGCTGGGTTCGGGCTTCGTATTTACTGTCATAAAAGTCCAGTTCATCCGCCTGGAGGGAATGATGCTTCCAAATCTTTATGCTACTATAAAGATCTCTGTGGTTTCACCGGCTAATTTTTAATTATCTCAAATACATTGTAAACTACAAACACAGGCAATTCTAATTTTACTCTCTGAATGGTGCAAAAAAAAAAAAAACCCTGATTAAAATTGCTGATAATCTGAGTAATTCCAAACATATAACCCCTCCCACATTGCTGTGAAAAGCCAGTATGATCACACTTCCTGAATATTCTGCAAGGTTCTTGAAGTCATAATATTCAAATAAAGGCTTTCAAAGGAAATGCATCCACATTTCCTCACTTGGCAAAATAGTGACCCCCAGGGCTGGACTGCACCCCAATTTGGGATCCAAGGTAGAATGCTGGGAGGCAGGGCAAACCCACGGAGCAGGAGCATCTGTGGGGGAGGGTGGTCTCATGGGAAATGGGTGGGCTTGCTGGGGACTGGGTGTCTTCTGCCCCGACCCCATGTGCCCCTCCGAACACAAACGGGGAATTGCACACACCTGGAGCGGCTCACAAATAAACAGGAAAAGCAAATGGTGAGGCAGAAACAAAATGGTGCTTTACCCAACTTGGGCACAAGATGGCCAGGCCCTGTGTACAAGGAAGGGGCAGCTGAGCCCGTAGTGCTGCGTGCTCGCCATCGCTCTGCAGCTGCAGGTGGTCACGTGCTGCTGCCCACTCAGGACCTCCGCCCAGCCCTGCGCCGGCACAGGCCCCGGTGTCCTCGGGCTGTGCATGCGAGGGGCGCTCCCAGGCTCTCCCAAATGCAGCGCAGGAGGCACGTGACGGGGTAATCTCTATTGCTGCATGCAGCTCCCCAACGTGTGCAAGTCAATCCACAGATCCTTAACGGCAGGCAGGCCAGCCATGCACGAGGCTCCACGCAGCCTTAATACCAGTGCTCACTCGCGGGGGTCACACCCACCTGGGGTCAGAGCCCCGCGTGGCTACCTACGGAACCCGGGGCCGCGTGCACAAAGCCTTGCCACATCGTCCTCCTACGCAGAATGGATTATCAAGGCCCCTCATCCCTCACGGTTGTAGAGACCTGATGGCATATTCCCAGCACGTGGTCACTGTCACAGTGATGGCTGTGGTTATTACTGAGGTTGGGAACAGGGCCCACTACGTAATTTGGGCCCAGCGCAAAATGGAAATGAGAGGCTCCTTATTCAAAAGGAAAAATGCACCATTAAACATACTAACATATAAAAACATATCCCTTTCTTTCTCGGTATCGCTCCACTTGTCATGGTGGTTTTTATTTGCTATTTAGTGTCATGCTTCCTTGGGCATAGGGAGAGTCACTGGTGGCTGCATGTGACACGGGACAGCAGTGGTTCACATCTACCACCCTCTGCTGGCCCAACGTGCTGTGCTCCCAATTAGGGTTGGGGGGGGCAGTCGATCCCCCTTTCCCACAGAGCACCGCCCCTCTGCTTCCACCCTTGGGATTGCTGTCTCCAAGCTGGGGATTACTGTACTTACATCAGAGCTGCTCAGGCAACACACTTGCAGACTCGGCCATACAAAGGGTGGCCTGGGGCAGGGACCATTGCTGCCAGACCCCACACTAAGATACCACCCAGATGTGGATACAACACCCAACTCCCTGCGTGTACCCAGGCCCCCACTCGGCAGGCTGAGGGTGACCAACGAGAGAACTCAGGCCTGCTCCTCCGGTGTGGCCCAGCTGTCACCCTGTCGGGAAGCAGCCGTGACTGAAGGATGGGGGCACAGAGCTGGTCAAGGCCCAGGGCCCCACAGGGGGAAGTGGTCAGCCAAGCACCCCTGCCGAGTGGGAGGCAGCATGGTTTGGGAGTCATCGTGCATGAAAGAAATTAATATTTAAAATGAATAAAAATTTCAGGAAATCAGCTACAGAGCATTCCACCCCAAGTGCAAGCCTATTGGGGTCGGGGGGTTCTCAGTGTACGTATTGGGTTGGCCAAAAAGTCCGTGTAGTTTTTTCCATAAAATAGAAGACACAGTTTTCATTGGCACCAATCACTTTATAGATCTGGGTATTTTGAGTATGTTGGCTCTCTTCTGCTATTGGCTTCTAAGGGGTAGAGGCCAGGGATGCTGCTAAACATCTTCCAGTGCATAAGACAGCCGCACAGCAAAGAATTATTTGGCCAGAATGTCAATAATTACCAAGAAAATTCGCAAACCACTTTTGACACGTTCGATCCATCTCAGCACCTTCTCCATACCCTGCACAAACCTTTTTTTTTTTGCATTTCAGTTGCATTTTAACCTTTCTTGAAATAATAAGGCATAATACACTGAAAATTTTGCATATTTTTGTCCAACTCCGATATTAAAATGACTGCACAAAAATTCACCAATTCTGATAATTTTTTAATGCACACTGATATATGACAGCTGTCACAATACAATCTAACCGAATTGTGTCAAATGAAGTTAAAGACAACTGAGAACTACTAGAGTCATCGTACAGGAAAAACTAAACGAACTTTTTGGCCCACCCCATGAAGCCAGCCCTCTGTGGTTTTCTGTCTAATGCACCTGCCCCTGACTCCATTGGTTAATTATCTAGACTCTGCCTAACAGAGCCCCAGCTCTTTTCACGAATACTCTTAGAACATAGTTCAGTAGCAGAACGCATCCGTTGAAACTGTCAGGTCCGTGATCAGGCGCTGCATCTCCCCAGGTCAAGAAGCTGTCCCCAAGCTGGTACGGTGCCTGGCACATGGGCCTGCCCCATCAATATCCCTGGGATGGAACGCAGAGTTCAAGCACCCATGGAAAGTGACTCATGCTCTAAGATATGTGCTCATAACGTGCTGTGGACATTTCGAAGAGAAAGCATGTTTCGTACTCACCCTCAGAAAGTCTTTTGGAGGCAATGGCAATTGAGCTGGTCCTTCTGGTTCAGGTAAGATGTCAACGTGAACATTGAATCAAGGCAAGGGGCGCCCTTCCCTGATTCAGTCGATATCGGAAAAAGCCAACTTCATCAAACCAATGTAATGTGCGTTGGTTTTAAACCTCTCAGGACTTTCCCAAGTGAAATTGGAAGGCCACTCCAGATTTTTTAGTGGGGGTTTTAAGAAGCAAGGGAATGAAGCTTGTTGGATGTCCACGCCCACCCACCAGCACCTCAAGAGTTTATATGGAGTCCTTAATGGGGTTCAGTCACGTATGGGATCCAGATGATCCCAGCAACACCTACTGTCTCAAAGTTTCATCCTTGAAGGCTCCTAGTACCGAAAGGAGGGGTGAAAGGTGGGGGGTGAGGCCTCCAGTTTCCCATTCTGGCCCCAGGGTCAATGGGCAGTCAGGCCCTCTTGGTGACCACCTCCAACAATGGAATTCTTTTTTCCATCGTTGTCCATCCTTTCATCTAGGTCCTAACTGACCTAATACCTGGCCTCCAGAAGATCAGCCTCTGACCTGAAAGCCTTCCATGCGGACCTGCTGCCCGCAACCCTGCCTGCCTACTGCCAGCCCTCCCAGCTGAAGAGAGGCAAACCAAAGAGACTGTGTTTGTATCCATTTGAATGATGCTAAGAGAGAACCAACACACCCCAGCGAGCAGCCTCAACCAATGACGTTGCCTATTACTCCTCTACTTTTTGTTGGCGGGACAAGGAGACCACTCTGGAGTGGTGGCATCTCAGCCTCGTTCTAAGGAGGGGAGGGACTGCACGCAGATGGGATGTGTAAGGAGGCATTTCGGGTCAAGGCATTTCAGTGGCCACCATGGGATGGCTCCCTCCCTTCTGACACATGCAGTTGATTCTGAACCAGAGGATAAGCAGGTACCAGTGTTGGTGTCCTCAGGCTGCTGAAACGAGGACCGCAAACAAGCTCACTTGAGACAACAGAAAGGTACTATCTCACAGGGCTGGAGGACAGGGATCCCAAGTCCAGGTGTCAGCAGGGGCATCCTTTTCGGAACTTGTAGGGGAGAATCCTTCCATGCCTCTTCCAGCTGCTCGGGGTGCCAGCAGTCCTCAGCACCACACAGCATGTAGAGGCATTACTCCAGGCTCCGTCTGCGCGTGGCCTACCCCGCGTGGGTCTCTGTGTCTCCTCTCTTCCTATAAGGACAGTGGTCCTGTACAATGAGGGACTCCCCCTAAGCCAGGAAGACCTCCTCTTAACTAATTACATCTGCAACTCGCAGTGACCCTACTTGTAAAGACAGTCACATTCTGAGGTCCTGGTGGCTAGGGTCTCCATACCATTTGGGAGAGACACATTTCAACCCACAACAACCTGCGAGATGCCTCACATCAGAAGGCAGGAGGCGTGGGAAGGGTTTCCCGAGGGAAAGGAACACGGACTTGGGTGAAGACTCCAGGGTCTCGCCCCACCTCTCACCTGCACCATAAGCCCCAGAGGCCCAGAGCAGAAGGTCACAATTTATCCTGGAGTCTCAGGTTCTTCCCTTGAAAATGAATCAATCCTCCCTTTTCTTCTTATCTGAAAGGGTACAGGATCTGGCTTTGATAAAGATTACAGGGAACAATTGCAGGAAGTCATTACTGCTCACAACTGGACCTTTAGAAACATTTCAAGTAAATTTATTACTTGACGAAGTCTCATTCTGGCTGCTGGAGCTTTGATTAAATTGAAATCAGACGTTATTACACCTCTGGTCTCAGAACAGCAAAGGGCAGTGACAGTCAAGAGTGTCAGTAATGCCCTGTCCATTTTACCACAAATATCTGGAGCACACCTGCTACCTACAAGTCATTATAATAGATCCTGAGTTTGCAGATGAATAAGCATGAACCTGGAAGGGCACCAGGGAGCCTTGGGGCTGCTTGAAATGGTCTCTGTCTGGATCTGGGTGGAAGCCACTAGGACGCATACACATATAAAAATTCATCAAGCTGTACAATTATGAGTAGTGTACTTCATGCACGTTATTGCACATGAAAAATGACTAGCACGCAGTCCCTACTAATCTCACAGTTTAGCGCGGGATTCAGATAATAGGGACAACAATTGGAGGAGATAAGCTCTGCAATCAGGAGGAGGCTCATGTACCTCTGCCAGCTGATGAGTGCACGCACGCGGGTGGGTGTGCCTGTGTAGGCACAGCAGAAAATGCGGCCAGCATTGAAGGACCGGTGCAAAGAGGTGTTTGGACCTTACCCTGAAGGTAAAAGGAAACAACTGGTGTGTGGGGAGGAGAAAGTGACAGGATCCGACTTGTGTGTTGGAAGCCTTCCCTGATGAGGGCACGGTAGAGAATGACCTGTGGGATTTGAGAAGGACACGGGAAGACCATTAGAAAATTAGCCTGAATCCAGATGGAAAGTGATTTCGACTTGATGAAAGCCATGGCACTGGGATGAAGACATTTATGTCTTGTAATACGGGAAGACATTTAAAAGGTGGGATGATGAGAACTCGGAAATACTACTAACAGTGATGACAGTTGCTATCCACGTCAGGGTAGCAGTTCCTCAGCTCATCACCGATGTTTGCTCGGCATTGGCTTGCCCGGCTCCATGCCAAGTCTGTACACGCTTACTGCATTCAGTTCTCGTCGGGGAGGTGAGTGCTATTCCCTTCTTCCGACGAGGAAACCTCGGCTCAGGAACAGGCACTGCAGCGCCCAGCCCGTCGGGGGCGGTGCTGGGGCGGCTGAGTCCAAGCACAAGGCTCTTCCGTCTAGAAAGAATCGGTCTTCTCTGAACCCTGGTAAGAGATGGGCAGGAGGCAGCGAGAATAGAAAGACTGAGAAATAGGCAGGAAGTGGTGAGAGTCAGGAAGTGGTGAGAGATAAGCAGGAAGTGGTAAAATAGAGGCAATGACAGGTGAGAGATAGGAAGGAAGTAGTGAGCTAGAAAGAGGTGAGAGGCAGGAAGTGGTGAGAGATAGTCGGGAAGTGGTGAGAGACAGGCAGGAAGCAGTGAGGGAAAGTCAGGAAGTGTTGAGACACAGGCAGGAAGTGGTAAGAGACAGGCAGGAAGTAGTGAGGGAAAGTCAGGAAGTGGTGAGGGATAATCAGGAAGTGGCAAGAGATAGGCAGGAAGTGGTGAGAGATAGGCAGGAAGCAGTGAGGGAAAGTCAGGAAGTGTTGAGACACAGGCAGGAAGTAGTAAGAGACAGGCAGGAAGTGGTGAGGAAAAGTCAGAAAGTGGAGAAAGATAGGCAGGAAGCGGTGAGAGATAGGCAGGAAGTGGTGAGGATTAGGCAGGAAGTAGCAAGAAATGGGGAGGACACCAAGATGACTCCCCAGGTTTCATCTGGGCCGCCTCTCTGGCCAGGGGAGCCACTGACCAAGAGCAGGAACACCATCACCCCTTACAGGGTTTTAGTGTTCCTCTCCACTTCCACCCTGACGCCCACACTCAAGTCTCTGTAAAGCAGCCAGTGGGATCTTTTAAAGTGCACACACACACACACACACACACACACACCAGATCCATGGAGGTCCTGTTCAAAATTGTCCATTGCCTTCTGATCTTTCACAGCATGAAATCCAGAGTCCTTACGTGGGCCCTGTGCTCTCTACTGCCAGCACGGCCAGCACCACCACCACTGCCACCACCGCCACCACCGCCACCAGCCTTCAGGATAGAGCTGCTACATTTCCACTTGCACACTCAGCACTGGCTTCCTCAGACACAACCAGCACGTACCTCCCCTCCTTCCCGCAGACGCCCCCAGGGCTCTCTCCCTACTGCCGTCACTCCCAGCACAAATGCTTTCTCTTCAGAGTCTTCTCCTGACCACCCCCCCCCACCGACAGCATTTCTCCCCTGTCGATATTTACCCTCTGAGTTCTACATCTCTATATTTATTCGTAAACATATGTATCCATGAATTGGCTCATCCACCTCTGCAAAACCGTGACTTTGTCTTTGCCTTCGCCGCTGCACCCACCACCCCTACAACGACGCCTAGCATGTAGTGAGCGCTCGGTGAGTAACTGCTGCGTGGTGGAAAGGACAGACTCGGCTTCCGAGGGAAACTTCATGGGAAGCAAAACCACATAGACCCTCCGTCCCATCTCCTCTGTTTCCCTCCCTGGGAGACACGCAGAGCTGGAGTAACAGAAAGGACACTCAGATGCAAGGGAAAAAAAAAAAAACAGCCTTCTTACATGTCAAATAATCCAACTTGCATAAACATTTCATCAAAATAAATATTTCTCTACTCCCTGCTGGGCGGGTGGCTTGCTGATGGGCACTCTAACAAGTTCTTTTTCAAATGAAGACAGTGTTGGAGCCTAGGGATTTGAATTAGAAGAGAAGGTCAAGGCGGGCTTGGTATCAAATACAGTTTAGAAGCAGCGAAGACTTCAAAGGGAAGCTCAGCCTGTGTGGAGAGCACCGATGGCGCCAGCCCACTGGGAGTAGAGTGGAGGGAAGGAGGCTGGTGGCGGAAAGGGCCTGGGAGGACGGGGGGATGGGGTGGATGGGAGAGCGGGGAGGACTCTTCTTGAGGTATCCCGCACTCTGGCCGGCGCCCTGTGTGTCCATCCACCTGGGTCTAAACCAGGAGCTGCAACCTGCTCCCTCTGGGAAGACTGGGGTTCGCGCAAAGTTCCCACAGATATGAAGAGGTGAAGGCAGCTATGCTTTGGGCCTCTCATGTCTGATCTTGAAGGGCAGTGCTTAAGGGGCTTTGGCAGTGGGTGTGGCTTGAAGGCAGGTAGGGGAAGCAGGCCATGCTCAATGGACGACCCCTGTGTCTTCAGGCACGGTTGCATGAGCAGCACACCAAGCACCACCAGGGAAGAGTATTGATGACACCCCTGAGGGGCCACTGTCATTCCTGGGGGCAGATAATGGACAGGGAGGAGCAAGGGGCCAAAACAGCAAATGGAAAAAGCAAGGGGAACAAACCTTGTGTTCCTGTCATGGGACGTGGGTCCGGAACAGGGTAGGGAAGACAGAGACTGTGGAGCCAGGCCTGGCAGGGCCCATGGAGCTGTGTGACCCTGAGCAGAGACTTAGTCTCCAGCCTCAAATGACCCCCCTGCTCACTTTGCCTCGGCCACATGAGGCACTGTGGGGAGGGAGGGCACTTAGATGAGCTACAGCGGGTGGAGCACCTAGAACAGTGCCCGGCGGGCAGAGAGCACAAAACCCAGGGAATGGGAGTGATTGCTGCCGCTATCCCAGCTGCCTTTGCTGTTGTGGCTGCTGGGGGCGTGTTTACTGCCAAGGCGAGAACACAAGAGGAGAGGAAATGGGCGAAGTATAAGCCGATAGGTCAGATCAGGACCATGGAGGAGACGGGAAAAAAGGAGCGAGGAAAGCAGCAGGGCAGGGGGTGAAAAAGAGAAGAAAGTCACCAGGAGGGTTCCCTTCAATTTACGTGAATCAAACTCAAACGGCTTTAGAGAAGTCAGACAAAATGGGGGGTAAGATCAACTCGAACCCTGATCTCATTTCAGACACATTTCAAATATGCTTAATTTATAAACTAAACAAGAAAAACATTTCAACGATCGAAAAATTTTTAAGCCAACCAATTCAAATAGAAGGATATCCTAGAGAAAGTATGTCTAACCCGGGGGCCTGGGATACCCCTGCACACAGGACAGAGCACCGGGAGCTGCAAAGCACAGCCAACTGCAGGCGTGTTTCCTCGCAAAATGTAGCAAAGCAAAGTGAGGGACCCATGAAGACTGGGTCTGGGATGCATTCACCACACACACGGCAGATAGAGTCCTCGTATCAGCAAAAGACCAGACACTTACCAGCCGATAACCAGGAGACCATCGCGTCCAAGGAAATGGGCACTTGATTCGAGCATGGTGGGTCACACAAGAGGAAGACCCCACAGCCAGCAAATCTGAGATGTTCCCCCAAATTCAGAGGCAACGAAATACAAATCTGAATAACAATTAGACATTGCTTGTCACCACAAAATTGAAAGGATTTAAAAGAAGTGGAGCCCTGGCTGGTGTGGCTCAGTGAACTGAGCACCGGCCTGCGAACCAAAGGGTCACTGGTTCGATTCCCAGTCAGGGCCCATGCCTGGGTTGCCTGCCAGGTCCCTGGTGGCGGGCGCATGAGACGAAACTACACATTGATGTTTCTCTCTTTCTCTTTCTTTTTCTCCCTCTCCTCTCTCTAAAAATTTTTTTTAAAAAGTGGAAATGTGATGTTTTTGTAGCTTTACTTTTAACAGATTCCGGCAATATGTATTTTTAAAGAAATAAAATGAAAAAATATATACTCACCCTTCAATTTAGCAATTCTACTGTTAGAACTCTATCTTGTGGGGGGCGGGGGGGGCTAGTACTTAAAGCTATTTGTACAATTCTATCCATGACAGCATTATTTGCTGAGAAAACAAAGGAGAAAAATAGCCCTGATTGGTGTGCTCAGTGAGTTCTTTGTCATCCCGCAGACCGGAAGGTCACCAGTTCGATTCCCGGTCAGGGCACATGCCTGGGTTGCAGGCCAAGTCCCTGTTTGGGAGCATGGGAGAGGCAACCAATCAATGGTTCTCTCGAACATCGATGTTTCTTTCCCTCTCTTTCTCCCTCTCTTCCCCCTCTCTAAAAATAAATAAAATCTTTAAAAAGAGGTAAAGATAAAGAAAGAACATGACCTGAGTGCCATGAATAGGAAATGCTGAATTTTGAAACATGCAAATATTGAAATATTACGATTAAAAAAAATCAGTGATGTGAGGACATTTTCACCACATTTAATTACGGGAAAAGCAAGAGGCAAAAAAAATATATAAATATCTCATTTTGTGTAACACAAACAATGCTAGAGACTGTGTGTTTGCAAGCAATCTCGTAAGTGTGGGAAAGTGATGCACCCCAACGTAAACTTCTATTACCTGCCTGGGCTGAGGTGGGGAGAGGGGACGAGAGAAGGGAACAAACACTGCAGGGAAAAAGAAAGGGGTTCATTCAGAAAAAAACAATGCATCTAACGTGAGCTCACTTGTACAAAATACAAATGTCAAATTAAAATGCTAGTGGTAGTGAGCAGTGCGAGATCTGTTTTGTTCTTTATACTTTTCTGAGTTGTCTGATCCTTTTTATTTTTTAAAAGATTTTATTTATTTATTTTTAGAGAGGGAAGGGAGGGAGAAAGAGAGAGAGAGAAACATCAATGTGCGGTTGCTGGGGGCCTTGGCCTGCAACCCAGGCATGTGCCCTGACTGGGAATCGAACCTGCAATGCTTTGGTTTGCAGCACGTGCTCAATCCACTGAGCTATGCCAGTCAGGATCCTTTTTATTTTTTATAAGAATGTCCAAAATTAAATTAAAAGACACCCATGGAAAACACAAAGTCACCTAGCAGGCCTGACAAGGTCACGGCCCGAGGGAGCGTGTACTGCGTTCACATGCTGACCCTAGACACCGATCTTCTTGTCTCCTGCCCTTGCCTCTCTGGTCTTGCCTGGGCGGAACCTAGTGACACCTTGGGTGGCCAAGGGCGGGGTCCCCTCAGCTGAGGACGGCCTAAGGGAGCAACTAAGCAGAACTCTTAGTCCACAGACCAAGCGATGACATATTTATACACACCCATTTCCATGTGAATTTGCCAAATTTTAAGAAAAGGTTTGAAGCACTTCTGATATTTGCAAAGTATTTTAAATTCTTCATGGCCATTCTGTGGGAACAGGAAGGGGTATTGCTCCAGGAATGGGTGTGCCACTATTAAAAATTAAATAATATTTTCTTGTCAGAAGTACTACTAGCGTTGGCGATCTCTGACAAAGATAACCTATTAATCTCAGCGGATCATCCTAAAGGAGATGGAAGACCCAGAATACGAGCTATCACGACGAGGGCAGCTCTTCACCTGTTCAACGAAGACTAACCGAGCTCCAGCTATGGGTGCGGATGGTGGGCACACGAGTTACATCGGTGAACAGACAGCGACCGCTTCGCCCTGGGGCTCGGCCAGCATTATGCCCATCAGGTGGAAGCTACACTGACTCTGGTTTGCTCCTGAGAGCAACTTCTTACATCCTAACTGACTTGTATCCTGCTGTTGTCTTCGAGAGTTCTCTCCTCATGCAATTCACAGCTGTGGAAAATACCACACTTAGACACACTTAGACCAAGATATAAGTGGATGGATGGTTGTTGAGTGATGTTTGCAATAGCAAATGGAAGTAAAAACTCAAATATCCACCATTGGGAGCCAGTTAAATGAATAATGGTGTACCTAGACAGTGGAATACCATGCAGCCTTTAAATAGAGGAGTCAGCTTCAGCACCCATATGTTAAGAGTTCCAGAATGTTCTGAAGTAAAAGAAGTAGGGTAGAGAAAACAGGGGTGCTGTGTGTTCCCACTTACACAATAAAGTGGGTGTGCACGCACTCATGCACACATGAATGGACCACTCCCCGAAGGGATACGAAGCCGTTGTCCATTGTTCCATCAGAAAGGGGACTGGGGCAGGACATGGGAGGAGTACATAATCTCGTGACACAGCTTTTCCTCTCAAATAGACATTTTCTTACTCATTTTATTTCATCTAACTTTGCATGCGTGTGCCTTTTCCATGAAAAGTCACTAGCATACAAAGATACCAAGGAGCTCTAAGTTATACCCATAGTTTTGTCCAATATGTCAGAACCCTATGAACCAATATGTCAACCACTGGCCACATGTGGCCACTTCCCCTGAGAGTGAATTCATTAAACTGAAAGAAAAATGTAGTCCCTTCGTGACTCTGGCCACGTTTCTGGTGCTCGGCAGTCACTGCAGCCAGTGGCCAGGATGCGGACAGTGCAGGTATCATCCACATTGGTCATTGCGGGCAGTGTTATCTGACAGAGCAGAATATTATTCTCAAACCTGGAGCCAGAGAATGTTTTTTTGAAATATCCAACTAAGCCTTTGCTCTTCACAGTAGAGTTAATGCAGAAGAAAGTACGGAACAGACTTGACCTTCTAGAATAAGACGGGCATTTCTGTAAACATAACTCCCATCTCTCCCTCTCTCCCCCTGTTCAACCACCAGCAGAGGGAGACCCTCGTCCCTTTAACCTTTTACCGTGTCATCACTTAAGGCTCTAGGTTACCTTTCATATATTTTGAGTATTCCAATGGGTGGGTGCTTTTGCCTCATGGAAACCTAAGTCATTCAGTATTTACTGATGCCATGCATAAGCACAAAGTCATAAAAAACGAAGTAGCAAGCCAAAAAGCACCTGGATTTTTCATCATCGCAGCCGTCCTGGCACCGCTTTACCTTTTCAGGTCCCTCCCTCCCCCTCTCACTCGCGTAGGTTTCTGAGGTCCCTCCCGACTCAGAGAAGCCACGAGCACAGTCCCAGCGAGAGTTAAGCCTGGGTGACTATGGATCCCTAAAGGGTATTATCAGTACATTTGGCTCCATAAACCACAGAGAACCAGTGAATCAGTTAGCAACTGCCTGTCCCTTTCTTCTCTGGCCATTTTATTGGTGTTTCCTAATCAGAATAGTATAAATTTAAGGACTCTCTAGCCATCGGAACCAGGGTCTTCATCAGTCCAGTGCTCAGGAAGTTACTCTTAAGACTGAGATGTTTTCTCCTTCCAATTAAGGGAAGATAGATGCAGAATTAGCTCTTATCCCTGCCCTTCAGAAGGATGTGAAAGTAGCTGATCCTAACATTCTCTATTCTGCGTGCAGAGCTGCCTTCGTCCCAGCTAAGAGAACCTCAGGTCAGCATCTGGCCGAGGTGCTGGCCTCCTGAGAACCCTCAGGAGCGGACACACGCACTTCCTCTGTTAATAATAGTATCTTCAACACACAGCCCCCCACACCCAGCCATCTGCTAGGTTGGGGATTTCCACAATCGACCGCGAGAGGAAGGAATGTGGCTGAACACACATGTCCTTTCGGTCCGTTTCTTTTTTTCTATATTTGGGCTTCCTAGAGGAAACGGCATCGGCCTGTCTTAGAGGAGAGAACTTAGACCCTGCAGAGAAAGTTCCAAGCTCCGTATTGTCCTGCAAGCAGATAGTCAGAATGACCTTCTTGTTCCACGAGAGGAATATAAACCCCTGACGCTGAACACTCCCTTTTCTTATCCACAGACTTTTATGAGAGTTGGCTTATAATAGCAACATGGTCTGAACTCACCACATCGGCAAGTGAGACAAAGATGGGGCCTGGCCCAGCTCCCAGAGAGCGTTCTGTCCCGGGCCAGGCATTTCACCAGCAGCGCCTCCAGAGAGGCCAGTGGAGGCAGGACGTGGCGGAAGGGCATGTTTCTACTCTTCACCGTTCCTCAGACTGGAAACCCCCAGCACATACGACCTCACCATGATCGGTCTTAATTTAGAAGATGCGAAGGGGTGAAAGATGATGGAATCGGTCTTATTTTTCTCTCTATCTACCAACGCGGCTCTGAATACAAATTAAATAAGTACCGACAACTTCACCTTTGCTGACCTTTATCCAGTCCATTCCTGTGGGTAATTTTTAAGTCGACATAGCGATGGTTTATTACTACGGTGCTGATAGGTAAGGACGTGTTCTTTTAAAGTGCATTTCCCCAACAGATTGGTCTTTTATGTGACGAATGGCATGTAAACAAATAAAGATCAATATCGACTTCAGAGTCAGACAGATGTGGGTCGGAGCTTGCCCCTCCAATTGCTAGGCATGGGAGCTTAAGCAACTCACTTTATCTCTCAAGGCCTCAGTTTTCTCGTCTGCAGGGTGGGAAGATGCGCAGCACATAATCTTCGAGGTTCTCGTGAGGCTAAGCAAAGAATCACCTCTGCCCACTGCGGTGCCAGCACGGCAGAAATGCCCGTGTGGTGACCGTGGAGCAATGTATCTGTATGTCCAGTCCTTATGTTGTGCACCTTAAACTTGTACAACGTCATATGTCAATAACATCAATAAAACGGGTGGGGCCTTCCTGCAAAGCCACAGCGATCAAAACAGGGTGGAACCGACGTTTAAGGACAGACTCATAAGTCAGCAGAACAGACCTGGGAGGCCAGCAACGGCGGGCTGGTTTCCAGCAAGGGAGCTAAGACAGTTCAAGGGAGAGAGAACAATCTTTGCAACACCCAGTGCTCAGACAATTCAATATTCATATGCAAAAGAATAAAAGTGGACTGTTCCTTCCATCAGACACAAAACATTAACTCAAAATCAATTGCAGACCTAAATGTAGGAGCTACCACTATAAAACTCTAAGAAGAAGTCAGAGGAGTGTTTCAACCTTGCATTAGGTGAAGTTTTATCAAAAGCACCAGTGACAAAAGAAAAGTGCATAAATCAGACTTCATCAGAATGAGGAGCATTTGTGCTACAAATGATACCATCAGGAAAGGGAAAACACCACCCACACAGTGGGAGAATATTTCAAGTTATGTATCTGATAAGGGACTTGTACCCAGAATATATAAAGAACTCTGGCAACATGATGATTAAAAAAATAAATAACCCCATCTGAAATTAGGGTCAAATTAGACATTTTTCAAAGAAGATGCACATGAACAAGAACACACGAAAAAATGTTCAACATCATTAGTCACCAGGGAAATACCAATGAAAACTTCAATGAGACATCACTTGCCTAAACATTATAAAGAGAAAATAGCAAATGTTGGCAAAAACAAATTTGAAGTAACTGAAAATTTGAAGTTAGCGATGCTGGAGATGTAAAAGGATACGGCCACCTTGGAAAATAGCTTGGCAGTTCCTTAAAAAATTAAACATGACGTTAACACATGACCCAGCAATTATTGGCTGTCTTCTCAACAGAAATGAAAACTTATGATCACATAAAAACTTGTACGTGAATATTTTAATAATAGTCATAGTTGCCAAAAAATGGAAACAACTCAGCCCTGGCTGGCATAGCTCAGTGGATTGAGCGCAGGCTGCGAACCAAAGCGTCGCAGGTTCGATTCCCAGTCAGGGCACATGCCTGGGTTGCAGGCCATGACCCCCAGCAACCACACATTGATATTTCTCTCTCTCTCTATCTCCCTCCCTTCCCTCTCTAAAAATAAATAAAATCTTAAAAAAAATTTAAATATAAAAAAGTAAAATCTCAAAACTCATTAAAAAAATATAAGGACGCAGAGTCAATGCTGTGAGTGCTGGTTGGCGTCCCTTTGCCCCGGCCCTTCCCTGCCCTCCGCGCCTCTCACCTCTCCGCTGCATCACCCACGCTTGCTCCCGGATGCTTTGGCTTCCAGAGGGTTCAGCCACTAGGGACGGGAGCAGAAGACCAGAGGGCAGGAACGGGGGAGGTCTGGTTAACCGTCCCTCCTCCCTTCGCCGCACCACCCCTCGCAGTCCTCAGCGCCTGCGGTCTGCCGACCTAGGTCCTGTGGGGCGCAGTTCTCCCAACGCTCACGGGGGCCCTGTGACACCCTCCGCTCCCGCCGCCCCTTCATTCCCAGGAGTGGGACGTCTCCCTGCTGGCACCGTTCCTAAGTCAGGTCATCATCTCTCCTTGGTGCCCACCTCTGGGAACAGGGTCCTTCTTTGTGCCTGCCGTGTTTTTGCTGCTGGGGCCTCAACATAGACAGGACATGTCACATCATGTTTTTTGCTGCTGGGGTCAAAAGGAAGGCTTCGTTCCCCCGTTCAGCTTCACCACATCATGGCCGACCTTGGGTGTCCGTGTGACTGTGGACACCAGTAGCTCCTGGCCTTTCAGGTTTACATCTGCAGGACGGGCCATGTTATCACCGGGTTCTGTGGGGTGGCCTTTGGCCTCTGGTTTTTAACGAGACCAGAGATCCTCTCACCAGGAACAGAGTTTTACCTTAAACGTCCAGCTTTTCCTCCCAAATGAATTAACTGTGTGGGCTGAGGCCTGCCTTATAATCTCTCCGATAAAAGAGTAAGAGTCAAGATGACTTTTAAAGTCCACGGCCAGACAAATCTGATGGCCCGATAACACTCAAAGGTCACGGGACGCACATCGTAGAGGAGCAACCTGAACGCCCAGCTCCCCTCCGGTCCTGGTCGGTGCCTCCAGCAGCCACCCCTGCCTTCGGCCGTGAAACCGTCCTCAGGCCCAGCTCAGGATGACATGACTGTCGGCCCCCATGTGTCACCGTCACACTCACAGCCGCAGTCTTCCCTCAGGATGCATAACAGCGCACCCAGCACTGGCAAAGCCACAGAGAAGACACATTTTGCTTACTATGCCAAATCTCTGAAGAACTAATCTTAAAAATTATACACAGTAAAACATTCTGGGTTGTTTTCTTGTGAGTGAAGAAATGCATGGCTCTATTTTTCTTTGAGCCGCAGTGGCCTCTATTTACCCCTTTCCTTCAGGTCACGTGATACCAGATCCTTCACTAGCACGCTAGCTGGAGATGCATTTAGAAGCTTTTTTTTTCCTGTAGCAACTATAGCAGTCAGTATGGGGACCAGTTCTGATGCTTCACTTACCATGAGCCTTCTGACACGCACACAGGCCGACAGCAAGAGAGGCCAGTCACAGGGACAGTGTCATGGGGGCGCCTCCCGGCAGACCCCGTGTCTGAGAGTATCAACACCCCACAGCCACTTGACGGTGGCAAGGTGATCTGCTAGTCGGGGTTTCTGTAAGTGTTTGTCTATGTTTGTACGAGTGTGGGCAGAGAGGCCAGTCAGCTGACTGATGTTGGTCTCCTCGGGGGCGGGAGTGGAAGGGATCTGGGAGGACAGAGGTTACAAACATTTTAAATTGCATAATTGATGCCCTGGCTGGCGTAGCTCAGTGGATTGAGCGCAGGCTGCAAACCAAAGCATGGCAGGTTCGATTCCCAGTCAGGGCACGTGCCTGGGGTGCAGGCCACGGCCCCCAGCAACCGCACAGTGATATTTCTCTCTCTCTCTCTCTTTCTCCCTCCCTTCCCTCTCTAAAAATAAATAAATAAAATCTTTAAAAATTGCATCATTGTATTTGTTTCAACAATACAGGCGCGCCTCATGTCGTTGCCCCTCGAGTTCTTGCCTTTCACGGCGGTTGCATTTTACTTTTTCGTACACACTGAAGGTCTGTCGTGATCCTGTGTCCGCAAGTCTGTCGGCGCCTTCTTCCCAACATCTTTGCTCCCCTGGTGTCTCTGTTGTCATGTTTTGGTCATATTAGTTCAAATAATAATAACGATGAAAGAAGATTGGTAGTACTTGCTGAAGTCTCAATGATGGTCAGCATTTTTAGCAATAAAGTATTTTTAATTAAGGTCTGTACCTTGTTGTGTTTTGTTGTTGTTGTTGTTGTTTTAGACATAATGCTGTTGCATCCTTTGCCAACTACAGTACAGCGTAAACACGAGTGTTCTGGAAACACAGTCTGGAAACTCTCAGCTACCGCATTTTGCTGTGTGCAATGCGCACCCACGCTTCGTGGGCTTTATACACGGGATTATTACGCCCATCATTATACCCACCGTATGTGGTCGTTATACCCACGTATAATGCGCATCCTTATTTTTCCCTCAAAAATGTGGTTGGAAGACTGTGCATTATACACGGCAACACAGGGTAGTCCCTGCTGACAAAGCCCAGGCTCCTTCCATAGCGTAGAGGGACCTTGGGAACCACATCCCAACCTGGAAGGCATCTTCTCTCACGTTGCCATTGGGTGGCCGTGCCAAGGGCCAGCCCTACGGCACATCCACAGCTGCCGGAACACCAAACATCGTGCTGGTCCCTCTGCCAGAAGTGCCCTTCTTACCCCCCTCCCAGGGCGACCGTGCCCTTAACTCTTCTGGACCCTGCCCCGAAGTCACCTCCTCTCCCCCAGCCTGAAGCCCTCTGGTGTCCTATGTCCCCACGGGGCTGGCTCTTCCCCCGCATCTCCTCCGGGGGCCATCGAGGGCACCCATGCTTGAACCACACTCCTTCCCTCCCCCGTGACGCCCTTCCCAAGGGTCCTCCCGCTCAAGCCTCCCAACACCCTCGGAGGCAGAGAAAATACTTCCCCCTCTCGTTCAGTGGGAACCCCAAATTTGAAAGAGTTACAAAATGTGCCCAAAGTTTCATGGCCAATGGCTGGCGTGGCCAAGATACCAAGATACTCTGATGGGTTCGCTCTGGACGCCCACGGTCCGCCTGGCAGCCTGACACGGACCCCGTCGGGAGCCCCTCACAAGGCGAGCAGTGTGAGCCTCTTATCTGCAACCCCCCAGGGCTGGCAGGACTGCTTACTAAATGTTTGGGAAGATGTTTAATAAATGACTGTTGAACAAATAAAGGAACGTCTGGCTGACTCAGAGAGATGTGATTTCCTTCCAGTTTCTCATTATTAACACATTATTATTTCTGGGCTGGGTCCCACCTTCACCCCTTATCTGACTACCTGACAGAGCCTCTGTTACCCACACCTGAGCAGGATGGCCCATGTAAGCACTCCTGACGGAGCAGCTGAAACCGGGCAGACTCCGCAAATGCTGCTCGTTTGCCTTCTTCCCTCCCAGTGCGTGGAGGACGGAGGCTGGATGTGAGAGGTTTGGGAGGGCTCCACCATCACCACTCCACCATCTGGGTTAGCAGTCATCAGAAATCAAGGACAATACCTCGTCTGACCTCACTCACCAAAATGTCCACTGTGCGCCCTCATGTCTGGCCGTGGAGTTAACAAGCAGCTGCCTCCACGTGCACTGTGAAAAGTAAAATTCTCAGCAGCCCAGCTCTCGTTCGCAGGTAAAATAACGCACACCCAGGAGGCTTAGGTGAGGTGGCCGTCAGGTGGGGAGAGAGCTGCCGATCCAGCCTGCGGCTCTGGGCCCCGATCCAAACCTCCGCCCTCCATTGCCCCCAGGCGGCATTTCCTTTCCAGGCGTGGTCTCCATCGCCAGCAGAGATAATTCGCAGGAGAAATGGTCTGGCTTTGCTCGTTTCTCATCTACATCCCCACCTCCGGGTCCGTTTTTTTAAAAAATGGGTTAAAAAAATAAAAGAGGCCATAAGGTGGGCCTCGGAGTAAAGCTCCACCCTTCCTCCCTGACCCCTGCGTCTCCTGCAGGAGGTGCCTGTCTGCTCTCCAGGCTCAGAACTGGGGCCGGGCGAGGGCATTCCACACGGAGAAGTTGTGTCCAGGAGCAAATGTCTCAGTTTTCCTTCAGAACCTCCCCCCTGATTCCTGAGAGCGCGGATGCATGGAGAAGCTGGGGACCAGGATTGGAGAGAGGGTTCTAAGTGTGGAAGAGCCTCTGTGTGCATCCGTCACGGGGCATGAGGACAGGGGAAGACAGTCCATCTCTTCGTATTAAAATGGGGCAGCCAAGTGCGATCGGGGCGGGGGGGGGGTGTGGGACCCTGGATTTCGGTCTCACCTCAGTGAACTGTCTGATTAGGCATAAGTCACATAACTTTTACAACCCTTGCCAGTACGTACCTGGAAGATAGGAGCAACACCGTTTGTGCTTTTTTTCTTTTTTTTTGTTGGTCACAAACATATTGTTCAATGAAAATGTAGAATATTGAGTTCTTGAGAATATATAAAAGCCTATAAGAATGACAGATTATTATCATTAATTCTCTATTTTATTACCATGAATTAAGAAACAGAAAGAAGAAAATATTTTGCATATTAATTTTAAATTATGAGGGTTAAAGTTTTTTTAATATTTTATTTACTTACTTTTAGAGACAGTAAGGGAGGGAGAAAGAGAGAGAGAGAAACATCAATGTGTGGTTGCCTCTCATGTGGCCCCCACTGGGGACCTGGCCCGAAACCCAGGCATGTGCCCTGACTGGGAATCGAACCTGCGATGCTTTGGTTCATAGCCCGAGCTCAATCCACTGAGCTACACCAGCCAGCGCGAGTTAAAGTTTTTTAAAAAATAATTTCACGGCGCTCCGGGAGCCATTATTTATGTCCTCACATTGAACTACATTAAGGAGCGAGTGGGGTGGATTATTACCCATCTGTTTGTGCAAACACAGAATAACATTTTACTCAGGAAAGAATGATTAAAATGTTTTCAAATCCACAATCTTATTTGTCAACAAATCCACAACAACAAGAAAAAATAGCTCTAAGATTCCAAAAGGGAAGACCTGCCCCCTTCTTGTAAGGTGTTTTTACCCAAGGTCTAAATGACTTACACTCCATACGTCCCACAGAGCTGACATCCCTTAGAACAGCGTTAAGAGATAATGCACACGTCCTACGTCTGATCCATTTAAGCTGTACAGTTCAGGGAGTTGAGATACCATCGCCAAGCATAATTGAGAAGATTTCTGCCACCCCACAAAGGAACCCTGGACCCATTAACCTTCCCTTCCCATTTCTCTCCACCACCTCCACCTCCCCAGCCCGAGACGGGCCATTCCACTTGAGGTCTCTGTGAGTTCGCTTGTCCTGGGCACCTCATGTGAATGGACTCAGGCAGAGTGCGACCTTTGTGTCTGGCTTCTTCCACTTCCCAGTGTTTTCAAGGTTCACCCACGTTACAGCATGCATAACGGTACTCCACTCTTTTTCATGGCCGAGTAATATTCCATTGTGTTTGTCTTCCGCATCTGGTTTACCTGTTTGTCAGAAGATGGATATACCAGTTGCTTTTCCTTTTTGGTTATTAGGAGTAATGCCGCTGTGAATATTCATGGACAAAGGCCTTTGAGTGGAGGTTTCTTTTTATTTTCTTGGGTTTATACCTAGGAGTGTAATTTGCTGGGTCATATGGTAACTCGATTTTTACCTTTTCAAGGAACTCTAAGATGGTTTTCCAAGGTGACCATGCAAGTCTGCATGCCCACGAACAGCGTGTGAGGGTCAGGGCTGACTTCGGAAGATGAGTCCCTGAGCCTCTCCCCCCCAATCACACGTGTTCACATCCCCCTGCTGTGTGGGCACCGGCACGCCACCCACCGGTAGCAGCCGTGGACCCGGCCTCGGGGAGCACCACACCGGCCTCTTAGGGTCCGTGTGTGGATCGAACGAGCTGACTCCTGCAGGGCACCAGCCCAGAGGCAGGAGGATGCAGCAGGCGCTCAGGCAAGGCTGCAGGCCTGCCACAGTGGCTTGTCATCAGTAGGAAAACCACAAAAGCGGCCAAAACACGACTCACACAGCAACCGTCCTCATCTGGCCCCCAAACAGACCATCCCCTGCAGGAGTGCCGGGCTCAGGCACGCAGGAGCCAGCTCTAAGACGAGGATGAACAGCCACTGCTCTTCTCCGCCCCCGGCACACACAGGGGAGAGCGGGATTCGCTCAGCAGCCTCGGGTTGGTCCCCAGGTATCCGAGAGGGGAGAGCACTGGGAAGACTGGCCACCGAGGAGACCCAAGCTGGCCCGGAGGGAGAAAGCGGTACATGTCTGCCGGAACTGAAGAAACTGGTTCACCTGGATGGCTTTCCCCACGACGGCTTCAAGGTGCAGAAGCGGTCGCCCCTGTGCACCCTGTGCTTGGGTTGGTACAAAGGCCAGGCTGAAAGGGGTGCGACCAGAAACAGTCTGTTTGTTTCCCTTCCTGTTCCGTCCAGGAAAGCCTTCCCACTGAAGCTCTCAGGTCAACTGCAAAAGCAAAACCAAAGGGTGGGTAATATCAGGCGGGTGTCAGCCCTAAGGTACACCCGACCTGGGGCACAACGCACGTCAGCTCCACCGTCAGCTTGGGCAGCAACATGCGATTGAACACGTCTATTTAGCACAGCCGCGGAATCTGTCACTTTTGAACCACCCACAGGAGGAACCTGGTGGGAAATTAAAAAGACTCTTCTGAAAAGTACCCAGATACTGGGTGGGAGCCGGGGGTGGGAAGGCAGGGATGTTGAGAAAATAAAAGGCCCATTTACTGAAAGTTAGATTAAGCTATGTCTTTGCCAGCGACCCCAGTTTGAAAGGTGACAGAGTTGTCTGCGGTTTCTTTATCCGCTTGTAACACGAAAGGGCATAAATCACTGGAATCCTTTTTAGACGCTTGGTGTTAATTTTATGACACTCTTTTCTGGGTCCTGGAAATTGAGAAGGAGCCACACCAGCAGGGCGGTGACCACTCACCTGGGCGAAGGTCTGGGACCAGGAGAAGGCCAGCATCCACCGGCCTCTGCTACTCCCCGGGCCCCGCTTTCCGCCCGGCTCCGCTTGCTCCCCGCCTGCCCGGGTTGGGTGGGGGTGGAGGGGTCGCTGCTGCAGAGCCTCCTGGGCGCGCCACGCGGCCGGGCTCCGGGGCGAGGGCTGCGCTCGCCGCGCGCCGCGCGCCTGCACACCTGCCCCCGGGCGCCGCGCCCCGCGCTGCGGCCAGAGCGGGCCCGCCGGGCTGCAGCCCAGGTGCGCCGTCAGCTCAGGGGGCCGCCGGCAGGTCGGCAGGTGCACACAGCCGCCCACGCGGGCGTGAGCTCATCCCGGGCGCCCGGCGCCCCGACTGCACAGCAAGCGGCCTCCGGTGCGCCGGCCCCTCAGCCTCCACACCCAGGCAGCCGGCGGGCGGGCAGGCGCATCTTTCCTCTCCTGCGGCCCGAGTCACAGTGATCCCTGCTCACCTTCCCTGCCTGGGAGGCGCGCGGGCGAGGAGCGAGCAGCCGAGCGGAGGCGAGCGGGGACCCCTCCCCTGCCTCTGGCCGCCGGGGCGCTCTGCAGTCTTAAAGCAGCAGCGGAGACCCGGTGTGCTGGGGAGCAGGAAGCAAGAAGACTCAGCCCCCAAAATGCGAAGAGGGGCTGGTGTGCAAGCTGAATGCAGGGCCCTGCATCGCAGTCTAGCCTTACGTCATGGTCCAAAGTATCTCTTTTTCAAAAGGCTAAAGAAATATACCTCACATATAAATGTGCCGCCTTTAAGAGGGGTGATGGAGATAAACAGCCTTGAACGCCACGCTTCTCCTTCTCAGGGAGCATTAGTGTGCTTCCCCGCGGCTCCTCTGAGACCGCGCTGTGATGCAGGTAGAGTCTGCTCACTGTCCGCAGGAGGAAACGTGGAGACGTGTGTGTGGCCTGTCCCGGAACAAGCAAGGAGCCCATGACCAAAACTCAGCCTTTCCAGCCCCTGGCCATTGTTCTGAGCCCCTTGTTATTTTCTGTGGATTGCCCATATTGCCTAACTTTTTCTTTTTAAGAAAATGTTTCCTAAATTCTTTATGGATCATTCCCCAAAGGCCTACAAGTGTACACTATGTTGTAGAAATTACGTGGTTTCCAGTTAGCGGTGGAGAGCTGGACGCCAGCTCCCCCCAGGAACCTTGCTCACGTGGCAGTAAAGGAACTGTGCCCCGAAGGACAAGAAGCGGGAGGGGAGATGACCGCAGGCACAAGAAGCTGATGTATTTTGAAAAGCCGCAGAAGGGGCTGTCGTGTGCTGACTGGCAGGGGAGAGAAGCTGGGGCCTTTGTTGGTGGGAAAGGGGTCAACAGAGGCCAGGTGATTGGGGTGTAGGGCCCTGGAATGACCGAGGGGCCTGGAGGCACCAGGTACCATGAAGGGGCACCTTCTAGAAGCAGAGGCATCCTGGGTGCCCCTTGCCCAGGCAGCCTAACGTGGGCCTTTCCCAGGTCCCAGCAGGAGACTTACATAAAGCACCAGAGAGTGCCCAGACCAGTCCCCAGGAACCCTGTGGACTGGGGTGGGTTGTCACTCCTGACGAGAGGAATTCAGTGGAAATCCACACCCTAAGCGGACAGCCTCCCTTCCGCTCGCTGAGGCTCCAGAAGGCAGGCAGGCAAACTTACACTGCCTTTACCCTCCTCCCCCTCTGTGAAACTGCTGCCTGCACTTGGGGGAATTTACCTTCACAGGAGAAACCCTCCCCCCCACCTCTGCTGGCATGGGACACCCCAGTGGAAAACTGGGTCTCCAGCCAATGACCCTGCAGACAGACCCGGTCATTAACAAGCCCCTCCCCCCACCTCCCACCCCCCACACACCACAATGATGTGTAGAGTTTCCTATCAACACCTGGACTTTCTCTCTGAAATATAAATATACAGCCAAGGATTAACAGATTTTTTAGGGAAGTCCCAACCTAAGCAGAAGGAAACCAAAAAAAAACCTTACAATTAGTGACCCCAGAGAAATAAGCAAAACATTTTCAAACGTGAAACCAGAATATCGTGCAATGAAAGGATTCCTCAATACGAGTGAGCTCTTGGAAACTGACAATGCAGTAGCAGAAATTTTTCAAATCCGTAACATTGGAAGAGCAAGTTGTCAGGAAGTTTCCCAAGGAGCAGAGCCATAGCGAAATAGGGATGGAAAGTAGGAGGGAGAAAAATGAGAAAACGAATCAAGGAAACCCAATATTTGAAGTAGCGGACGGAGTCTCTGAAGAACAGACAACAAAGGCAATGGAGAGAAAAATATTACCAAGAAAATGGTTCAAGGAAGTTCCCCAGAACTGGAGGATATGAGCTTTCGGAAGGGAAAAAGGCACACCGAACAACAATGAATTAATTAAGTAATTAATTAAAATTCCAAAGCGCTTCATTATGAATTTCATGACCCCTCGAGATAAAGGAGAACGCCCTAAAAGTCTCCTACAAAGCCCCGCTTTCAAGGGCCATGACCCAGGAGGGCATCTTATTCCTCAACAGCAACCCCAGACGCAGAGGAACAAGATCTGAAAACCCGGGCGGGAAAATACAGGCCTGTCCCAATCTCCTAACGTGAGTGTGGAATAAAGACGTACCAGATCTCCGAAGTGTTTCTTCCTGTGAATCTTGTCTCTCTTTTTTAAGATTTTATTTATTTATTTTTAGAGAGGGAAGGGAGGGAGATAGAGAGAGAGAGAAACATCAATGTGCGGTTGTTGGGGGCCGTGGCCTGCAACCCAGGCATGTACCCTGACTGGGAATCGAACCTGCGACACTTTGGTTCGCAGCCCGCTATGAATCTTTTCTTAAAGAAGGATTCTACCGGCACACGTCACCAAAACTGAGGAGGGAAGCATGGACGAGGATGGCGTTCCCATGACCTCCCCCAGGAAGAAGAGACTCCCACAAGGGAAAGGCGAGGGACACCCGGGGGCAGCACTGGGAAAGGAGGTCCCAGGACGGGAGCTGCTGGCCACTGGCAAATGCAGCTGGTCCATGCTGCGTCGGGGCTCAGGGGGTTCCAGGGGGAGGTTTCCACGGGGAGAAAAAATGCTAACAGATCACCTGATATTTCTGAATGAATGGAGAGGATGATAGTCCTGTGTGAATGTGTAAAACTAATGATTGGTGGCCATGTAGAAAGCAAAGCGAATGGAAGGCACGAAGCACCTCTTACCTTCGGAAATAACAAAACACGTACAAGAAGGGAAATGTAACTGCAGGGCTGAGGGCTAGGCGGTGACCGATGTTTGCAAGGTGACCGTGGCAATACTGAAATACTGAACTCACCAGAAGTCGTCACGCAAGTAGGCTGGGAAGAAGTCTGTGTTGGGAGAAGAAGATGCATGAGAACTGAAACTCCACGATCCCAGCGGGCAGTGGAGACCATTATTTCTTCACCTGAACTAAATGAAGAAACTGCAATATGAGAAGAAGGTTATCGAGAAACTTGGGGGTAAAAATTGGGGGTGGGTGGGTGAGTGAGACGTAAAAAGTTGAAAGTAGCTCCTGGGGTGTGTAAGTTGGGTACAGGGAGGGGTAGAGTAATGTACCCCCCACCCCACTGCACCTTTCTAAATCTAGGAATGCTAGAATAAAACAGCAGTTTTTAAAAAGGTGTTTAAAATAAACTGGTGTGTCAATGCTGGGAGGCATTCTTCGAGGCTAATGAAAGACCAGGGTGAGCTTGCCCGTCCGGTCTGGGCACTTGGTCCAGCCCAGGCCGGTCCCCGGAGCAGTCGGGCTCCACCTGGTGGCCGATGCCTGCCCAGGCTTACCTGTTGACAGGGACGGTTCCTGGGACTCCCAGGAAAGTGGCCGCCATGCCTGAAGTCTCCTGGTGACCAGGCACCTGTTGGAGGGGGTCTGATCTGAGGAAAGCGAACGAGAGAATTGTGGAAACAGGAGACTCAGACTTTTCCTTCCCCCAGTTTGAATCGGGGTCTCCCGCCATTCCAGCCCCGGTCTCGACTTTCTCTCCCAGCCCTTCCCCCCAGGCAGAGAATCTTCCCATTCTACAGGAATCTTCTCAAATCACTGTTTATTGCTAGCACATAATAGGGGGACTGCTGTCTTTAACTTTAAGCTATTCAGAGTACCTCTATTACTTTTAGAAAATAATAAAATGTTTACGGGACCAGAGGGCCCTAAGCCAGGAGCCATGAGTGGGTATTTAAGGAAAAAGATCCACCAACCCAACTCAGCCCAACCACGGACCTCACTGTGCAGGGGCTAGAGGCGGCGCCTTCCGGGAGTCCTTTCCTGGTTCCCTTTCCTATTTTCTAGCAAATTTCAGCTGAATGTTCTCAGTTTAAAAAAAAAGTGACAACATATTTCTCTGGCAGCCCCAAGGCAGAAGACAAATTGCACAACTTTTGTGTGTGTGTGATCAGTGCCTACCAAATCTTTCTTTACAGGAGAAAAAACTGTTTTGTCCTTTTCTCTCCCCCTAGCTCATTACTGCTACAGTTCACACTCTCTCGTTCAGTCAAATCGTAAGAGAGGCACCACGGCCCATAAAACAGGTGCTGGGGGCATGGGGGGCGGGGCGAGGGCCGGTTCCTCTCCCCACCGTGCAGACCAACAGCGCAGTCTCCTGACACAAAACAGTTAAAATCACGCGATAAATAAAACACGGTGACTAAAGGAAACAGTTCCTTTTAAGACAACGGTACATGTCGCAGGGCATTTGGGAATTTTATAAAGCCCAAAACTCGCTGAGACCCGACCACCCCGTGGGTGCAGCGAGGGCTGCGGGACAGGTCCACAAGCACCACCTCCTTTTTGCTTCGTAACAAGCCCAGGAGGAAACTCGTATCCAGCCCCCCAGGGAAGGGAAGAATTCGCCCACGGTTGCATAGCTAAAAACGAGAGGAGCAGAGATTTGAACTCAGTCTCCGACTGTCCACCAAGGGTCTCAAGGCAGCAGAGGAGGCTGGCTCAGGCTGTGGTTGGTACAGTCCGACTGATTAGGTTTTAACAGCTGCCTCTGCGACCTTTGGGAATCCCTTCACCAGTGCGAGCCGCCTTTTTCTCATCCACGAAGGAGGTGTGATAACACCCCCCACAGAGGACCGAAGTGACAAGTAAGGTGTCTATAAAACATTTGAATCACGGGGCACACTAAATCCACATAGCCAGTTTATTTACTGTGTTGGCCACCTTTTCTCACCTGTAGTCAAATCCCCATTGTCCACGGAGTGAATCATTCACGTCCAGTGGCAGCCACTTCCTGAGCCTCACGTGACGCTCAGGACAAAGCACACGCTCCCTTTCTGTGTCCCAGGACGTGAGAAGGTCAGAAAATGTCAAAGGCGTGAGCCGCCATGGGAAAGTGATGGCCGGGTGCGGGGTTGGCAACCTTTTTCCGAAAGGATCGGGGAGTAACTATTTGAGGTTTTATGGGCCATAGGACCTCAGGGTCACTACTCATCTCTGCCTTCACAGTGCAGAAGTGGCCGCAGACAGCACGGAAAGGAGTGGGTAGGGTTATGCTCCCACCAAACTTTATGTATGGGCACAAAGCTAAATTTCACAAAATTTTCTCCTGCCACAAATATTTCTCTTCTGATTTTTTTTGAAACCCCAGCATGATGTGTTAACCACAAACCTGACGCTATCCAGGGAGCTCAGGGTCACGGAGGAGGCAAAGTTTGGGAAAGAGTTATTGAAGGTCAAGGACTTGTGTGGACCCAGAAAGCAGGGGGAGGGCAGTGATATCTGATCACGGCCAAGAGTTGGCTTAAAGGACACACCAGATCTGAAAAGACTCTCTTAGCACAATGCCTGGTACTTCATGACACAGACTTTTAAAAAAACATTGTTTTTCTATATGAGTGGATCATTGTTCTTTAAATGAGACAGACTGTGCTGGAGTACCCCATCTCCAAATCATTTGATCACAATGAAGCCTTTGTGGTCAAAGGGCGTTTTCAGGATAGAACAACCAGTTCTGTCACCTGGCTTCTGGGATGCAAGGTCACAACCTGTGGCCTCCCAAACACCTTTCCACAATTTGGCGGTGCCTGGAACTTCTTCACCGGCCTGTCAGTTTTGTGCCTTGGACTTCTGCTCACAGGGAGGTTCCAGGTGCAGCCGGAAGGAGTTGCATGTCGCACCTCCTGAAGCACACGCACTTACTGGTACGGAAGCAGAACTTGAAGGGAGATGAAGAAGGACTTAAGTTCTGAAAGCCCTGGCTGGTGTAGCTCAGTGGATTGAGCTCGGGCTGTGAACCAGGCATCGCAGGTTTGATTCCTAGTCAGGGCATATGCCTGGGTTGCAGGCCACGGCCCCCAGCAACTGCACATTGATATCTGTCTCTCTCTCTCTCTCTCTCTCTCTCTCTCTCTCTCCTCCTTCCCTTCCCTCTCTAAAAATAAATAAAATATTTTTTAAAAAGGAACTGTAGCATCACTTAATTGGTGTGAATTTAAAAAAAAAAAAGGACTTAAGTTCTGAGAGAGGGGGAAGAAGGAAACAGCATCCTAGCAGAAGGAATGTCAGGTCAGGGCCCCCAAAGTCAAACTCACCCAGCTTCGCCTGTGTGTTCAGCAACATGGTCATTGCTCTGGGCATCAATTTTCACAGTAGAGAGATTTTTTTAAAAGCTCACAGAGGGATCCAGGTAAAAGAATGTTGGGGGAGCAAGCTTGTTATGTTTAAAACATACGAGAGCTTTAGAAAGCCAAGGCTGAAGATTGTGGTGCACACAGTAGAAATTTCACATCCTGTGTAAACGAATGGAAAAGGTTGGATTTGTTATTCGCTATGTTCACCTCTAAAACCATTTTAATTTAAAGAACTCATATTTGGACATAAGGTGAAGTTTATTTAATTTTATTTTATGTGATTTAGTAAGCTATTTTAGGCTTCTGGGTGATATAATATTAACACCGAAGATTTTGACCATGCCTACCTAAGTCGATTATGAAAATCACCTTGTAATGCATCCATTCTCAAGTCATTACAATCGTAAACATATCCTGAAAGTAGTGTGTCTTAGTGTTTCCTTGTCCCAGTCGTGACTCCAGAGCCATCCTTGTGCACCTTCCTTGATGGTCCCATTCATTTCCGGTCACCCGCTCAGTCCACCTTACAGAGGTCTGTCTTCAAGGAAGGAGAAAAATGGTTGTGCAAAGAACTGAAGGAGCGTCTATGTGATTTGGAAGCAAAGTGCACTAAAGCCCATAAGCCACAAAATAACTTATGTCAGACAGCAAATGTGGCATGTGGTGTTCTCGGGGCGCTACTCCGCTCCGTCCCCTGTACTTTTTATAGCAATGTCATTGCTGTGCTGAAGCACAGTGCGTGCTCCCTGGATTGTCTCACAAATCATTAGGTGTTACCTTTGAAAATGACTTCTAAGCCGCCATCTTTGCTTGCAATTTTATGGCAAAGAGTAAAGAAAACTGAATCAGGCCGTCATCCGTGAGCTCTGTCTTCTACCTGCTTAACTCCCCAGGGCTCCCCAGGACGGCAGGCCGGGCAGGACCCCCAGCGTTTGATGACCACACCCTAAGGCTGTAGGTTAGAGGCATGGAAAACACTGTTTTGATGTTGCTGTGAAACTTTGTTAATTCCTAATTCTGCACCCAATGGCCTGGGTGCAGAATTAGGAATCACTGATGCCCTTTTAGATGACTTAGTAGTAAATTGTTAAATTTCACTCTCTTTTAGGAAGTTTTACCTATACACGTGAACCTTTTATTTTATCTTTTTAGGAGGTACTTGGATTCAAAGATACGAGGCTAAATAAAACAAAACATTATACAGTATCTCGAAGCTAATATTCCGTTTTCCACTCCACTCTTTCATGCTATCCTCCAGACTTCATTTTTAAGTGTTATTTTGTATTATTCCATATAGTGTTTTCTTGTACATTTAATTGGTGGGCGTTTTGAGAACTTTCGAGTGGCTGCTGCACCTACAGGTTGCAGGCATGTTGCACGGGACAAAATCATGTGACTTGCAGCATTAATTTGATTTGAATATGAAAGAAGTACAAGTGCTCTTGGCAGAGGGGGGACTCACAATACGATGTCTGTCCAGAAAGTATCCATCCATGTTAACATGAAAAATGGAGACATTTATAGAAGAAGATACGAGAAACATTGTACATAGGACAACGATACTTCAGTCCCCTTCCAAGAAGTCACCTTGGGGCCTCATGCAGCTCTCCCAAAAGCCATCAGCTGCCCTGTCATGTTTTCCTGAATTTCACTGACAGTCTGAAGTGTCTTCCCTTTCAAAGGTCATTTTAGTTTTGGGAAAAGCTAGAAGTTACAGGGCACCAAACCTGGGCTGTAGAGGGGTTAAGTCACCTGTGTGGTTTGGTGTTGTGCAAAAAAACTCTACATGAGATGTGATGCATGAGTGGGCGAATTGTGGTGATGAAGCTACCAATCACCAGTTGCCCATAGCTATGTGGCCTTCTGAATCATCCAAATAATTCCCATGGAGAAATGTCCAAGCTTAACGTAAAATTAGATGCAGATTCATTGCTCTGCTCATTCAGTCATTTTGAATTCAGTGGCCACACAGTGCACATGCTCACTCAACAGTGTCTACCACCCCCACTGACTAGTGCAGTGAAGGCATCACTGTTCATGCATGTGCATTCCAATCCACTCTCCTTGGTTGCCAGGTTACATTGATGCTGTGCAAACCGTTCCGGTTATATTAACAACAGCTGGACTTTTTCCAGACAGACCTCGTATAGTGATGATGATAGCAGTGATGAAAATGATAACAATAACAATGTGGTATAAATTTAAAGGGCAATTAGACATGCAAATAATTTTAATCCTAAAGATAGTGAAAAGCAACTCAGGCACCACAGGCAACAGCTGGGAGCTAGGGGCAACAACAACTGTATCAGAACCAGATTGTCCGGCTGCTGGGGCTGACCCAAAGACAGTGCTAACGACAGCCAACTTTCAGAGGTTAAAAGGCTATGAACATGTTTTGGCTCTTCATGAGAGCAAGAACTTACGTATCACACTCTCCTTTTTTTGACTACAAGCATCAGAGTTTCAGATGCAGGGATTCTGACTTGTGCTGCCATCCTGGGGAAACTGAGTCTGGAACGACTGTCTTTCCACTGTCATCATTTTCCCATTTCTCTTTGTTCCCAACAGATCATTACTCCCAAGAGATTATTGATTTCCCTGTTCCGTCATTTCATCCCGGTCCATTCTCATGCCAAGTAATAAAACACCAACGTCCTTCTGAGTAAATCAGTGTCAGAGTCAAGCATTAATAGTACCTCAGACTTGGATTCTTTACCAAATATCACAATTAGTGGCTGCTTCTCAAGAATATTAATGATTCATTAACTATACACCAGTTTCCCATGAAGTACTGATCTCATCGCTTCCATGAGATCTTATTACCATACCACAGCCAAGTGTCCAACATCCAGATGGGACCTGACTCGTGAAGGAGACATCAATCACCACGTACAATTTCAGGCGGTCTTCATGCAACTGAATGGTACTAACCCAACGGTGTGTGTTTGCTGTCAGGTTCTGTTTCTGAACTTTGTGACTCAACTCAGGCAAACCAGTTAACTCCCTAAGCCTCAGATCTCTCGTCTGTAAAATGGAGACAATGCCCTCCGCACAGAGTGTTTTGAAAAGATCGATGTTGATGGGTCTGTGCAGCCAGCTTATGGAAGGGGCTGGACTTGGGGAGGGAGTGATCAGGGAAACAGTCTTACTTTAGTAACGCACCACGATCTTCAAACTCGCTTTCCAGCCCCCACTCCACCGAGTTGGAGGGTGTCTCTGAAGAGCCCATAGCTTTCCTTGTCGATTTCAGATGTCCATAAGGCCTCATTTTCGGACATGAAAAAGTCAGTCTACTCTAATTCCTCAATTTCACCTCTTATTGATTTTCCCACAGTGGAGCCATGACGAAGGCTGGAAAATCTACAAGGCAGATGGCAGAGGGGTTTTCCATCCTTCCTGGACCGTGCTCTCTCCGTCTCTTCCCTGAGGCCTCGGGGATGGGGCGAGGAGGAAGTATGACGGCTGGAGACCCAAGGTTGCGTCTTGTCTCCCCAGTGTTGTCTGCGGTCCTTTATCCAGCTCCTCTCGCGGCCACCCTCACGGGTTTTTCAGGAAGCTACCTCGCCCCCTCTGCCACCACCAGGATGGACATGCGCTGTGGCTCACTTCACCCGCTGCTTGAGCTCCCGTCAGGTGGTGGAAGCCCTTTTCTTGACAACCGTGGTCCCCAGTCCCTCTGCGGAGTCCCAAGGATGTTGCTCCTGCTCCTCTGCACATGGGCAGGCTCCAAGGACATCATGACTTGGGGTGTATTCATTGACCCCTGGAATGGGGACAATTGAATCTCTCCCTTGTGCTGTCCCCCCTTCATCGGCTGCCACGGAGAGCAATTGAGGTGGCGGAGCTGAAGCACTTGCAGAGCAGCCGGCTCACACGGTGCCTGGCAGACAGGTAGCAGGGCCAGGGTGCTTAGGCGCATGAGCTACCAAACCGATTCCCTGGGTTTGGATTTCCAGCCCACCACTCTGGTCTCCAGTCTGCCACCTGCCCTACACATGTTGAACATGACAGCCCTCCACATTTCGTAAGACAGCCCCTTAAAATGAATCTCTCTTATGTGGATGTGTCACCAACTATCTGTCGGTCTGCCTGTTTATCTAATTTATATCTGTGTGTATAGTACACACAGGTCTGTCCAGAAAGTATCCAGCCATGTTCTATGGAAAAATGGAGACATTTATTGAAGAAGACACAAGATACAAGAAACACTGTACACAGGACAATGATGCCTCAGTCCCCTTCAAAGTAGGCACCTTGGGGCCTCACACGGTTCTCCCAAGCACCATCATCTGCCCCATCATATCTTCCTGAATCTCATCAATGGTCGACAATCTCTTCCCTTTCAAAGCTGATTTTAGTCTTGGGAAAAGCCAGAATTTACCAGGCACCAAATCTTGATTATGGGGAGCTGAGCCACCTGGGTGGTTTGATGTTCCGAAAAAGAAAACTTTGCATAAGACCTGATGCATGACCGGGCGCATTGTGGTGATGAAGCTGCCAATCACCAGCTGCTCATAGCTGTGTGGCCTTCTGAATCCTCCAAAGAGTTCCCATGGAGAAATGTTCTAGCCTAACATAAAATTAGATACAGATTCATTGCCCTGCTCACTCAGTCATTTTGAATGCGATGGCCACACAGTGGCCATGCTCACTCAACAGTGTCTACCGCCCCCACTGACTAGTACAGTGAAGTCGTCATTGTTCACACATGCGCATTCCAGTCCACTCCCCTTGGCTGCCAGGTCACATCAATGTTGCACAAACCATTCTTGTTATATGAACAAGAATGGACTTTTTTCCAGACAGACTCTGTGTGTGTGTGTGTGTGTGTGTGTGTGTGTGATCCCACCAAAGAGCACTATTTCTCTCGCTGTATATATGAGTGTACACACACAAACACATGCCCTGTTGGTTCTGTTTCTCTGGAGAACCCTAGAATGCCTACCACTGCTTCTGCACCACCAGTGCGAATGTCAACAGAGTAAAAAAGGCAAGTGGCACCTTCGCATTAAGAAAAATGTGTTGCCCGGCTGGCGTAGCTCAGTGGATTGAGCGCAGACTGGGAACCAAAGTGTCCCAGGTTCGATTCCCAGTCAGGGTACATGCCTGGGTTGCAGGCCATAACCCCCAGCCACTGCACATTGATGTTTCTCTCTCTCTCTCTCTCTCTCTCTCTCTCTCTCTCTCTCTCTCTCTCCCTCCCTTTCCTCTCTAAAAATAAATAAATAAAATCTTTAAAGAAAAGAAATGATTTAAAAAAATGTGTTGATAATATGACAACGTGAAAGTACTTCTAGGGTCAAAGTAGCCAGGGACCCATGACCCAGCCCTGGAGGGCTGGCGGCTGCCCAGACCCTTTTCCCTCAGACGTCTCTGCCATCTCCAGCCTTTACGTGAGGCCGATCACTGGGCCCTCCCAAGCCTGATCAGCAGGGGAACTCCGAGTCAGTGAGAAGCCAGCCGGGCTGTACTGATGAGGCCCTGAGCTCCCGATTCCTGGGACAGGCAACTCTCTGAGCCTCGTGCGGCTCAGCCACCGGTGTCTTCCGACACCATCTCCCTGGGGTGCCCTTGGTTCAGAAGCTTTTCTGACGATTTTATTTGTGGGCAGAGTTCTAGGGATGCCTGTTCCTGCTCTTCAGGTCTCTAAGAGTCGTGCATATTTTATTCCTACGAACTATGAGAAATTGAGCCATCACGGCACGGGAACAAAGCAGAACTGTTCTTCGTGCCCTTTTCGTCTCCTCGAAACTGAGCGTGTGTGTGGGACGAAGTCCATGTGGCACTGGGAAAAGGCCAAGCAGGTCCTCTGCCTGTTGGCCAGGGTCTGGGGAGGGCCTGGACCACAGCCAGGCCCCCCAGGAAGGGGGAGGACGGGGGGGAATTCCACAGTTGGTGGCAAAACAGTCTCCTTGCCTGGGGGACCTTTAGCATTCAAGTTATTAAATAAAGCAATCCGTCTGCTAGTTGGCTATGAGAAGCGATTCATACCATCGTAAATGGATTAGTGAAATGCAATTCCTTTCCCATTTCAGTTTCAATCATTCCAAATGGACGCACGGTTTTTAATGTTCTGGAATTGTTTCGGATGTCTCTAGAAATGCAACATGTAAATGTTTTGTTTTTGTTTTTTTTTTGCTTTGGGGCTTTGAAGAGTGTTTTCCCCTTCTCGTTCTTGTCCGTCTTTGCTTTAACCTGCCTTTAGCGTCTGGTTGACCAGCTTTCCCACTTGGGGATGAGGAGGGGGACTCACGTACATTAATGGGAAGGAAAGATTAACTCAGTAAAATGCTTGGAGGAGGGTCTGTGACTGCTCTTGTCTGACTCCCCGCCAGTGAACTCTGACAAGAGCCTGGTGCTATGAGGGTAAGAGTCCCTGTCCCCCCGAACTAGCCCTGTGCATTTCCAGCGAGAACTGTAATCAACATGCAGAGCAATAGCTTGGGAGCTTGCTTGTACCTTACCTGATCCTTTCTACGTAAGTGACACAGGATGACATGGAACCCAAGGAGTAACTCCAGGGGTGATCATGGACTCAGGCTGCAAGTGCTAGTGGGCAGCCCAGCCCCTCACCCAAAGGTGCAATCACCTAGGACAACCCTGCCCACTAGAGGTGCCATTTTGCAGGACTGCACTGGGACACTCTAATTCACACACTGTCCTTGAGCTCAGTGAGTGTCTGGGTGACCACCGCTTGTCCCCTTTCATACCAGGAGGCTTTGAAAAGTGACAGACTAGCCATAAATTCAAGTCCAAATGCAAATAGTCCATGAGCTGTCTCTGGAGGGGAACTGCTCCCTCTTAAATGGGATGTTGGGAGGTGGAGAGAAATGTCCACCTGCCCTGGGAAATTGAGACCCCCACACATTTCATTCATTAGAGGGTTTTTTGTAAAAAACAAAACCCAGGCCACATAGAAAAAGAGAAAGACAACAAGGACTCGAGCCTGTGCTGGCACAAAGGCAGGGGGAGAGGCTGCGGGCGCTGGTGGTGGTTGTGCCGTAGGAGGCCAGGGAGCACCACCTGGATTGCATTGCCGAGAAAGACACCGGCAGGGCTGGGAGAGGGGCGGCGGCGCGGGGCTGACGGAGACCAGAAGGCTGATGCCGCTGGGGGCTGGACCAGCCCGGACCCCTGTTGGCCTGTATAAACAACTACAAGAAGCATTATCCCAGCTGCACGAGTACCTAGAAATAAATAGAAATGTATTCCTATTGCCTTCACGGTGCCAGTCGTCACCGCCAAATGGATCTAAATCGCCCAATCGAAACCAACGTGTTGGGGGTGTCAGAGTGCCGGGGGGTCACACAGAACCCGCAGCCTGAAGTCTCCGGCTCCCCCAGGAAGTGTCTGGGTCTGGGTTTTCTTTTAATTATTGAAACTCCCAGGCGCTCCACCTGGAGAGAGACAAACATGCACTTCCGGGGCCAGGACCTGTGAAATGTATCTCCCTCCAGTTCGTAGTCAGAGTTCTTGATTCACACGTATGCGACTCTCCTAACCAGTTGAGAGGTGCCACGGGAGTAGTTTCGCCCCACCCCTCTCATGCACATCACCTCTGCCCTCCAAGTTCAAATCAATACTCTCACCTATTTTCCACCTTCAAGTCGAAGGACAACATGGGAAGAGCTCTTTGAGGTTATATTTTCACTTTCGAAAAAACCTTACCCCTTCTCCAATAAACCACGCCTTGGATGGGGAAGGAGCCCCGCCCACCTCCCCACCTGTGTCGGCAGGTGGGGCAGCACACGCTCCTCCCTGCACGTGACCTGGGACGGGAGCGGTTCAGATGGAGTTTATTCCGTTTGCATTTCCAGGGACAGGATGAGACAGGCCTGATCATTTTTGTCGGCCAACGTCAAAGAGCCCACCAGCCTTCTCAGAAGGAAATGGGTGACGGGAAAGGAGACACTGAGCATGTCAGGGCTGACGTAATAGTCTAGAGTTTGTAAGACTTTGTGACTTAATGGTAATGCAAACAGCGGGCACGAAGGGAGAGAGAACAAGAGGCCTTTGGAGAGAGGGGAACTCATTTAAAGTCCTAGCAAGCCCAAGGCCCAGAATACTTTATGACATTTTATCAATATTATGATATAACAGTGATCAAACTGATAGGATATACATATTGATAGCCATAGAATACAAATAACACTGTATTTTTTTTTGTATTCCAATCACAGCCACCAAAGGGTTCACTGGAAGTTTAAACTTACCTCCTCCCAGAATGGAACTTGCCAGAAGCACCTCCATAATCAGACGGTTATAAATGACCTCTTTAGGCATAAACGCGACACTGTCGAACGATGCAGATTAGCCATCTGAATGGCTCAGAGTCATTTTCTGTCCCCCTTGGGTACACTGAGTCCGTATGTGTGTGAGCACGCCCGTGTGTGTGTGTTCCTACGAGCAGTAATTCTGCCCTGTGGGTCCATACCCAGGCTGAAAAGCTTCAAGTGCTTTGAAGAAAGATCTCATTCGGGTGCTCCAAAGATCCTGCAGAGTTTACTAGGAAACCGTAGCAAGAGCAAAGCATAGATTTTTAAGTAAGCTCTTCGTTGATGACATACAGTGGACCCACAGGGTGCAGTGGGTGTAGATGATGAATAAGCAGCCTGTGCAAGGCAGGCAAAACGGACAGAGGCTTTAAGTGTAGAAAGCATTGGAAGTTAGCAACCTGTAAGATGCGTCAAGGTCAGATGAAGTAGATCCTTAAAATGTGATGTATGGATGCCGGTTCTGCCTAACAGCAGGAAAGGGATACAAAACAAGTCAAGATTATTGGCATGTCTGAGCTGATGGTGTCTCCCCCAGATGTCTTCCGCCACCCACAGTGACAGTGGCCACTCCAGGGTCCCAGGGCACTGCCCAGAAAACACAGATGAAAACCACGGCTCCTCACCAGGCTCACGGCTGAGCCCCAGCTGCGCCACCCCTGCTGGTCCCCACGGTCTCTCCAAGGAGCAGGTCTGCATCAGCGGACCAGGCCACCTTGGCTCCATCCTCATGACCAGACCCTCAGCGGGAAGGCTGTGCGGGCGACTGCGGACAGGCAGGGCCCAGGAGCACGCTGTCACCTAGGATTCAGGGGACTCACCCTCGCCCCTGCTCTGAAGTGTATCCTCTCAGCTCTCGCAGCACGCTGCCCCCCACACACCTCCCACCCCGCCACTCAGGTCAGTTTAATCAGCTGCAGGGTGTGAGCACCTGCATGTGAATATCATCGGTGCTCCCTTTACTGCGCCGTCTCCGGGGTGGGCGGCCTGGGGGTGTCCTCGGGGCCCCTGCTGCATCAAGGCAGCATCCTACCCAGTAAGCATTTTTCTTAGTGTCCAACTGCATTGAAGTTCATTGTGACTTTAATACTCCTAATTAGTTAGTATTGCTTGAAGACCTGTTTTGTGGCCTAACACGTGACCATTTTTTCCAGCGTTGACTATGAACTTGAAACAAAGGTGTAGTCTCCACTTTATCAGGGAGAGGATAGACACACTTTTCCAGTCTAGCATAAATGGCAGTTTGCATAGATCTTATAATATCCCAATTGTTCCTGGTTGTTCTCTCAATTTCTGATAGACTTGTGTCAACTTTTCTCACCAATATTGTGCCTACATCAACTTCCTCCTATAATTTTCTGAGACAGGAAGACAGATCACTGAGTGGATTCATTCCATACTTTGTCTTTTGTGTACATATTAAGCCACGTTTTTTTTTTCAGATGCGCGCAGGTTGGCTGGTTCTCGGGAAAATGTTCGTTCCAGCATTAAGGCATCTGCTTTTATCCCCGGTGGCACTCGGCACCTTAAATTGTAGTTTGCTGACGCGGCTCCAGCTGCAGTAGCTCCTTTCCGGTTAGCAGCCCTGCTCTGTCTTCTATGCAACTTTGCTTTGCATCTTTCTCCCCCACTCTGTTCGGGTACGCCTGTTTCCGGGACCAGGGGGTTGAATTCTGAAAAGTCCGTTCCATTACTTGTTGTCCTTTTTGAGGAAACGTAATCCTGCCCTATAATAAGTTAAGCCATGTGCACTCACCAATATTCAAATACTCTTGCACAAAACGAAGGCACTCTTGCATTGTTCAACCTGGTGTTTCTTATGACGTATTTTGATTTATGGCTGCTGTCGTATTTTGTGTGATCACACTTTTTCCCCCTTTGCTTTGTTTTTTTTCCCCTTTCCCTGTCTTTTGTTGAATTGATTTCTTTATTAAGCTTTCTATACCAGTACTTATTTCCTTTGGTTAGGAAATTACAAATTGTTTTCTCTTCTTTGGTTGTTACTCTTAATTCGTTAATGCACAAACTCTATTACAACCTTAAGTGAACACATTTTTGTGTGTTTCCATAGCTCTAGCCAGCCCCTAGATCAGGTGAAGATGATTTTTCTCTCACCATTTTTGTCCATGTTTAATTCCACATTTGCCTACCTCAAAAAATACTTATTTTAATAGCTCATCACCAGTTAGATGTATGTGTTTTGTGGCCATCTGCACTCATCAGCTCTTTTCCTGCATCTCAGCCCCCCGCCCCCCGGTCCATTTGTGTTTTGCAAAAGTGCGTTTTGCAGCTGACCTTTCGGGCAGGATCTGTGGCTGGTGACATTGTCACTCTGCAAGGGGGGGCGGAGGAACCCAGGGCCTCCCGGGCCCGACTAGAAACTGGGGTTCCATCGGCTCAGAAGATCGCCACAATGCTGTCACGGCCCCAACCACGGGGACTCGGGGAATGAAAGGGCAGTCCCGTCCGTTCCAGAAAGAAAAATCAGCATCTGGTAAATGCCATCCTGCTCATCTGAACAAGCGAAGAACAAAGCCTGAAAAACATTTGTTTTCCCGGGAACACCAGGAGCACACGAACAGACTGCCTGGGCAGCAGGGGACAGCAGCAGCAGCAGCAGCAGCAGCGTGGGCACCCCTGCCCTGGTTGCCGTCCCCCAGATTCACACCCTGCAGCCCTGCCCCCCCTCCCCGTGTGGCTGTATTCGGAGACAGGGCCTCAAAGGAAGTAATGAATGTTAAATGATGTCAAAAGGTGGGCGCTGATGCCACAGGATGTGTGTTTTCATAAAAAGAGGTAGACACCAAAAAGCTTGCTCACTCTCACTCTGCCCCCCCACCCCCATCTCTCTCCCTCTCTTCCCTCTCTCTCCCTCCCTCCCTCCGTGCACACACACACTGAGAAAAAGCCAGGTCAGAAGGTGGCCATCTGCACGCCAGGAAGTGAGGCCTCACCAGAAACAGAACTGGTCATTGCCTTGATCTCGAACTTCTACCCTCCGCCACTGTGATGACACAAACATCTGTGGTTGTAGTTCCTAGTTTAAGGTATTCGTCATGGCAGCCCGAGCAGACCAAGGCACCCGGCATCACCGTGGAGTGGCTAGCGGCACCTGGAGCAAACGGAGGCCACCGCCCAATGTCACAGGCACAGGCTGGCCTCTCCAGACCAAGAGCATCTCTGACAGCAAGTCCTGGCCCCAGCCACTCCTGCACGTGTCAAGGATCTCTGTGGTTCCACGGAGCTCGCGGCAGCGCAGCCAGAGAGGTGCCATTTCTACGTGAGTGCGCGTTCCAGTCCACACCGCTCGGGCTCAGGCAAGCAGCTTCCTCGGGATCACAGAGCTGGGGAGCAGGCCTCAAATCTCTCTTGACTTGTTTTCCACGCCGCTGCCATAGGGATGGGAAGTCATTAGAAAGAACAAGTGCCTGTTAAAGTAACACTCACACGGGGCTCGAGACACACAGTACCTGTGCCTGCCGCTCCCTTAATGAGCTGAGTCACCTTGAGTGTGCTACCGACACCCATCGGCTCTCATCTGTACGGAGCTGAGTGGTTGGACCAGGTGACACCTGGGGCCCTTTTCAGCACTGATCTCATTGTTCTCTCTCCCAGCACGAACTGGTGAATGTCACTTGGATGCTCTTCCAGGCGTGGGTTCGGTTAGCCTCCCCTGCTGCCCACGGGGGAAGGTCGGTGCAGCACGGGGCTTTGATGGGAAGAAGCATGCATTGTCTGTCGTTTATGTACATCATTTCTTCTTGGCTTGGAAATCAAAGAGCTATTGGAACTGCTCATTCTACCCCATCCATTTCAGATCCCACAAATATCTGAAATGCTCCCACCGGTTGGACACGGCCTCTGGGCATGCGCGGCTGGGGCGGGCTGGCTGCTGGCTCTGGTCCTGCGGTGTCAGGAGTAGGGGCGCCCAGGTTTGGCCCTAAGTGAAGAGACTTGGAGGGAGGAGGAGCAGCGAGTTACAGAATGATAATGGCCCTGCTCAGTGCCTCATTAAAATAAAATCAGGAGGCATTGGCCAGGTGATGGCGGGGGAGGAGGGTCTTACTCCCTAGGGCACAGGCCTTGAGGGAAGAGAAGAGAAGCAGCGTGTTTAGGGGGCAGAAACATCAGTTGCGTAGCATCTGAGAGAGCCTGCAACAAGCAACACATGCCCTGCTTGGTGAGGGACGGAAACGAGCTGGGTTGGCGTATGTCTTCCAGGTAATCAGAGGCGTGAGGAGCTGTTTGGTTCTTATTTAGTTTTAGTTTTTTATTTTTCAATTACAGTTTACAATCAGGATTGGTTTTTTTATTGGTTTCAGGTGTGTAGCTTATTGGTTAGATGGTCATGTGCTTTACAAAGCGACCAGTCCAGTGTTTCCCCTTGGAGCACACACAGTTATTACAGTGCTACTGACTGTATTCCCTGTGCCGTCCTCGACATCCCTGTGACTGCTCTGTAAGTCCCCACTGGTGCTTCCCGATCCCTTCCCCTTTCCCACCCATCCCCCCAGATGACCCTACTCTGGCAACCCGCAGTCTATTCTCTGTATCTCTGAGTCTGTTTCTAGTTTGTTTGTTTGTTTGTTTGTTTGTTTGTTTGTTTGTTTTGCTCCTCAGATTCCACCTATAAGTGAAATAATATGGTCTCTGTCTTTCTCTGTCGGACTTACGCCAGTGAGCACCAGGAGGTCCTGAGCAGGAGAGTCACGTGACAGAATGACGTCATGAAGGCCCACTTGGCTGCTCCGAGCATGTTGGGGCCGCTAGACTGAGGGTCCAGGAACTCCGGAGACATGGGAGAGGTGGAGCTGTGGGATGTAGGGATATTGCGTGAGCGACAGGGCCAAGGAGGGGGCGTCAGCGGGGTCGCTGACTGCCACAGAGGACTCGAGGCTCGGGAGGAAAGCAGTTCCGTTTGGAGATGCTGAGTCGCAGGTGCGGTAGGGCAGGCAAGTGGCCCCACCAGCAGAACAAGTGCCATCAGCAAACAGGTGGGGAGGCGGCAGGTGACGCAGACAGCAGTGGGAACGGTGGGAACAGAATCTAGATGTTGGTGGGCGAAGGAGTGGACGGGGTGTGGAAGTGAGGACAGCAAGTATGGACAAGGCATCTCCTGAGAAGAGGGACTCAGAAGCATGGGGTCGGGAAGGTTGTTGCTGTTTTGTTTTTGTCTTTGTTCATAAAGGATGGGCCGGGATTAGTTTAAATGCTCACGAAAATGCACCGGTAGACAAGAGCCCCAGGGCTCACTCCCCTGCTGTAACCATAGCCCGCCCCCAAATACACACGTCTCAGGGTGGCATCAGGGACTCTCCATGCATCGGCCCATGGTTGGCTGAGTTGTGCCCCCCCCCAAAAAAGATATGTCTATACCCTAACCTGTAGTACCTATAGGTGTGAACGTATTTGGAAATGGTCTTTTTGGCAAATGTAGCCAAGTTAAAATGAGGTCAGGCTGGATTAGGGTGGGCCCCAAATCCATGACTGATGTCTTTATAAAAAGAGGGAAATTGGGGCAAAGACAAATACACACCTTGGGCGAGTGCTGTGGGACAACAGAGGCAGAACCTTCCATAATTCGGGGACACCGAGCGTTGCTGAGACCCACCAGAGACGGAAGGATCTGCTGTTTTAAACCATTCAGTCCGTGGCCCTCTGTGACAACAGCCCCAGGAACCTGACACACACTCCCCCTCCCTGTCACTGCCCTTTTGTTCTCCATCCCTGCGCATGGCCCTGCAGCCAAACTGGGCCACTCCTCACTCCCTGCACCCCCTGCCCCTTCCTGCCTCCCTGCTCCTGCTGGTTCCCCCGCCCCTGACCCTTGCAGTGTGTTTTCCCCTACCTAGCATCTTGAAATTCCCCCCATCCTTCAAAATCAAATGGCCATCCAGCGTCAGGTCGCTGGCAGAACCCCATCTCCATGCCCCGTGGCAACTCATTGGGGCAGGAATGCAGCCTCTTTCGTCCGTCCGGGACTGCAGGGCACCCTTTGCTTCCGGGTGCCCTCAGCCAACTGTCAGCCTCTGAGAATGCGGATTAAGCCACTTTTTGTCTCCGCCTCCCCCGCACTGCTGCAATCCGTCAGGGTCTTGCCAGGAACACAAAATCTCCATCGGATAATTAAATAGAGGGAATATAATTTGGAGAACTAAACACAAAGGTGTTTATAAGGTTGAAGGAGCACATAAGGGGACGTGAGGGAACCCAGGGATCGGCAACACAAGAAAGCCGCTGCCACCCCTTGTCTGGAGGGACGAGGCGAGGGGACAAAAGCAGGAGAGGAGCCCCCAGCAAGAGGGGCTCCACGGAGGACGTGCAGCCGACGCCAGGCGCTCCAGCCACCCAGAGAGAAGACGAGCAATGCCCTGGCTCCCTCCTTCCCCACTGCAGGAACGCAGCCTGAATGAACCCAGCTGACGGCCCGGGGACTTGGTTGTGGGTCCGGCCCCACTGTGTTGAGAAGCAGAGCTCAGAATGGCCAAAAACAGGCTCTGACAGCGGCCAGTGGCCAGTATGTATTTTAAGGGCCAGAGACTTCTCAGGCACATGAATGAATAACTAAAATCACTAGCTCACAGCTGCTGTAGGGCCCAGGCAGTAAGGAGAATGTGGCAGGTGCAGGAGACAGGACCCCTTGTGATAGAGAATTTGCTGAGCCCTGTGGGTGGGCAGAGTAGTGGCCCTGAAGGTGTTCACATCTCAATTCCTGGTGACACTGTCACCCAATGCGGTGCAAGAAAGTGTAGATGTGGTTGAATGAGGACCTTGTGAGAGGAGGATTATCCTGGGGTATCTACCCAAGACCCATACAATCATGAGGGTCTCTATAAGGGGGGCAGTAGACAGGGGGCAGCAGGAGGTATGGTGAGGGGGAGCAGGCATCAGGGTGGCGCAGAGAAGGGGCCACAAGCCAACGAATGCAGGTAGCTTCTAGAGGCTGAGGACAGTGATTGTCTCAGTCAGCTAGACCTGCGATGACAGAATGCCACGAACCAAGCAATCGCACAACAAGCATTATTTCTCACAGTTCTGGAGGCTGGAAGTCGGCGATCAGGACGCCAGCACGGTCCAGCCCGGGTAAGAGCCCGCTTCCCCACTGCACATGGCTGACACCCAGCTGTCCTCATGTGTCAGAGAGAGCTAGAGCTCTCCGGGGTCCATTTCACAAGGGCACCAGTCCTGTTCATGAGGGTCCCGTCCTCGTGACCTTTTCACCTCTCAAAGGCCCCACCTCCTAATACCATCACGATGAGGGTTAGGACTTCAATGTGTGAATGTGAAGGGAATGCAAACATTCTGACCTAGCAGGAGAAGAATGGAGGTTTTCTTGGAGTCCCAGAAGGACCCAGCCCTGCCACCACCTTCAATTTACCCCCCTGAGGTTCATTGTGGACTTCTGACCTCCAGAACCGGAGGAGAATGAATTTTTGTTGTGTTCAGCCACGCACTTTGTCGTGTTGGTGACAGCAGCCACAGGAAACTAGCAGAAGCCCTTGGTAGAAGGGCTGTCAGACATGCAAAGAGAGGAGAGGGCTTCCAGGCTTAAGGTGAGCCAAGGGCTCAGGTCTTAGTGAAGGTGGTGGGTCCTGGGGCAACAGAAAAGAGAGAAAGAGAAAAAGGAAGACGAGGAAGTGGACCGGAAGGAGACCCGCCTGTCTGTCATGCACAAGCTGAAGGCATCGGAGATCCTGGGTTACGCAAGGCTAGAGAGAGAAGGCTTCAAACTCCTGGGGAAAAAGCCTGGAATTCCTGCGGGTGGTAGGAAAATAGTAAACCCTCAGACCAAACTTAGTGTCACACTGTGGCCGTGCAACAAAGACCCGGCCGGTTGCCGTGAGGAATGAGGTCAGCGCCCAGTGCACTACCATCCCCTTCCGGCTATAACACCAGATGGAGGGATGGAGGGATGGATGGATGGATGGACGGACGGATTTTAGAGAAGTGTTCCTCTTGACCTGCATTGTTTAACACTTGCTTTGATTTTCCACTGGATGTCCCAATGTAATTTCAGCTTTTTCTCCTGGAATAGGTAATTTCGGTAAAAAAAATAAAATAAAATAAGACTCCTAGAAAAACTCTAGGTACACTCCATACATAATATTTTGATTTCCTTTGGTCTCAACAACCACTTGTTATTGCTCTGAGCGGAGGCCACGCATCCATTCCGTCGCCAGGCAGCCGGCATGGAACTTCTCTGCGTGAGCCTGGTTTCTTTAACTTTTTAAAACTCCTGGTGGAGACTTTCCCAAAATTAACCGTGTTGGGTCTAAAATTACAGCTAAATCCACCTAATCCCCACCGTTCTGGTAAAAGCATTGTCTCTAACGTTTTAATTTTTTTTTAAGTGCTCTTGCATTCTTTTGAAAGCACAGGCCTGACCCACTATGTCTCCAAGGGTCCTGATGGAGGGCTAATTTTCACATCACGCGCTCCGCGTCCCACGGGCACGCAATGTCACACTGTGGACATTTTCTGTGGCCTGGGAGCTGGACGTCCGGTCGGGCCTTTCCTGCAAGGCGGCCGGCCCCATGAGTGAGCTGAATGTGTTATTATAACGGCATGTGATTTTTTAAAACGTCTCCCTCCAGTTATATATTTCATTCTGTTAAAATTTAAAAGGTTTTATGACCAGCTCAAAGGGTCGTTGATGGGCACAATGCACCTGAGTTTCATGTTTTTCTTGCCACGTTTGACCCCTTTTATATGAGTGATTTAAATTCTGTTGGCATTGAAATGAGCAAGGAAGTCAATATTTGAACATAGTAAAGCAGTTTGACCTGTTATAATCATAGTCGTTACCACTACTGCCTTAGAGACGTGCATTCGGATTTTAACAGCAAGCTTCACGGTGAACGGGGGAGTGACCAAGGCCATCCTCAGAGGGGAAGGGAGCCCAGGACGGAAGTAGACGGTGAGCCGCCGAAACCGTGGACAGAAACGGGTACGATCAACCAGCGCAATCAGTTTGGCACCCAGTAGGGATTCGAGAAATATTTGCGGAACGAAGGAAGATAAACTAAATTAAAGTTGGTAAATATAAGGATCGATTGATCCATGAGATAAAATTTTAGTTACTACTCTTCCCATGCAAGTGTTGCTTTCGCAGAAGAAAAAAAAAACATAACATGAGGCCTCCCCCATCAATTGCGGTAGCGGTCAAGTGCCGAACAACACGAGATGAAACGTTTGTTTCCTTTTAACTCAAATGTATTGTCCATCATATAGCTGAAACTCCCTGAGACGCGGCTCCTCTCTTTGTCGGTAATTCAGAGCTCAGTGGGGCAGGCACCTGCTCTGCAGCGAACCAGATTCACCAAAGGGAATTTCCGGGACAGAATCAGAGGCCATCAAACGTGGGTGTTCCTCAGGGGACGGCAGAGTGTGGGAAGCCTGATTTTTACAGGGAATCTCTTTCTCTGCACAGGGCGCAGCACGGCAGCCAGCGCCAGGACGCTCTGAGCTATACTCTCGTGACTCGGCATCAGCACCTTTGCGGTTCAGCTCCTCCAGGTGATCGGGGAACACGTTTCAATTCCTTTGAACTCTTTCTGGCCTGCAGGGAAATGGCACATCCATCAATATGAGGTTTATTAAGTACTAGCCTGCTTGGAAGGAAAGTTTTTTTCGGTCTGCTTCAAAAGCAGCTGCTAGACCCCAGATAAAATCAGACCCTCTGGCTCTCACCTGAAGGATCACCTCCATGTGGTGCCAGTGTCCAGGAAGACCAGGTAAGTTTTGAAATGCCACCGAAATGTTTGCGGAAGTCTTTAAAACTTGCCCCCCAGCACAGCCATAGCTGTGTCCAGACTGCTGGTAACTCCGAGGGCAGCCGGGCGGGTAGGTGTCTGAGATGGGAATAACTGGCGGACCTTCAAAACGTATCTCCTGCGAAGGTGCTTGTCTTGGTCCTCACCTTAGGACAATGTGACAGCCAAAAAGAATCCAAGTCACATGAAGAAGCCAAGGGTCCCTGGAACTGTCTTATCGACTGTGCAAGCCCAGGTGCCTGGAACAGTCCAGAGCATAGAATAGGGACTTATGATTGTTTTTATGAAATGAGTTAAAATACTGAAACGTGTGTACTAAAATCCTTTGAAAGTTGAAATCTCTTTTACAATTCTTTGTTTCTTTACTTTCTCATTCTTCTCTCTTTCTCTCCCTCCCCGCCCCACCCCATACACATCGTGGTGTATCAGTTCCCTGGGGCTGCCATGATGATTTACCATGAACTTGGTGGCTTCCAGCCACAGGCATTGGTCCTCTAGGTGTTCTGGAGGCCAGACGTGTGAAACGCGGTGTTATCAGGGTTGGTTCCTTCTGAAGGTTTGGAGAGAGCGCTCTTTCCTTACCTTTCTCCTAGCTTCTGCTGGCAGTCCTTGCTGGTCTCTGACTTGCAGCTGAGTCACACCGATTTCTACCCGATTCCTCCTGTCATCTGCTTATCCGTGTTCTTCCCTTCCCTTCTCTTCTCTTCTCTTCTCTTTGAGGACATTTGCCATTCATCTAAGGCCCACCCTAAAGCAGGGGGATCTCCCCTAAGGCCCTTAACTTAATCACAGTTTCCAAGAAACTGTTTCAAGTAAGATCACGGGCACAAGTTCCTGTAAACATATCTTTTGGGGGTCACCAAGCACCCCACCACATTGATATCTACCACACATTTACCAGTATGTCTGATTTTTCTCCCCCAGCTCCCCCAAAGTCCTGCTAACCCTGCCCACACTGCCTCTTTCTCCTTCGCTTCTTCCTCTTCCCCAGGGAACCCTTTTCTGTCCCGTGTGGATTGACACACAGCACCTGGACCCCTGACAGTCGCCCCTCTCCCCCCAGCAGGCTTCAGAAGAAATCTTCACAGGCAGGGGAGAGGGATGCGGCGGAAATCCACTTTGTCAATGGCATTTCTCGTCCACATAACCTGACAAATAAGGAGTTCCGAAGAATATCTCTTCTTATACTGGTGACAAGAGATATCCATGCTCAACTGACACATAACTTTCCATGATCATCTGTCGCCAAGGCTGGGACCCTCTAAATCTGAACACTGGGATCTCAGAACTTAATCCTCTTGGGGACCGTCTTAGGGCTTTATTCTTGAAATGAAGGGACAACCGCCGACCTGATTAACCCTGGGCTCTTCCTGTCACTGTGCGGCCGTGTGCAGACGGCAGCTCCAGTGCACTAGAGAACTCACAAAAGCACACATGAGAAGGTTGTGCCTGTGTGCATGTGTGTGTCTGTGTAAACATCTACACCCACGTGAGCGTTTCCAGTTCGTTGAAATCCCAACTCCTATTCCTGCATTTTAAAAAATATTTGGCTTACAGAACTGATGAGACTGTGGACTTGGAGTTGATATGCTAATGGGACGAGACCTTTGAGGGCTTTAGGATGCGTGAGGGGTGGACATGCACCTTGGGGACCACAGGACAGACTGCGACAGGCAGAACTTTGGTCGCCACGACTTACTTAGACCCCTGGTGTTATGCGGTGAATATGTTGCATACGATGGCACAAGGGACATTTCAGATGTAATGATGCTATTCAGCAAATGACCTCAAGATAGAAACGTTACGCTAGATTATCTTGGTGGGCCCAGTGCAACCAGAGGGCCTTTCAGAGTAACAGCAGAGGAAGCCAGGGAGCTTCAAAGCAGGAGAGGTGCTCCGTAAGCCACTGCCGGCTTCGAAGACGGAGGGGGTCGTGAGACAAAGAATGCGGGGGCCCCTAGAAACTGAGAGTGACTTCTAGCTGGCGGCCAGCAAGGAAACAGGGAATTCTGGCCCATCAATGCATGGAACTGAATTCTCCCCACGCCTGAGCGAGCCTCGGGAGAGAGGGCCCCTCCCCAGAGCCTCCAGATAGAAGCCCAGCCTGGCCGACACCTGGATTTTGGAGGCCCTGCGAGGAGAGTCCAGCCACGCCATGCTGGACTTCTAGACGAACCTGTGATGTAACAGATTTGTGCCATAAGCCCTTGAGTCAGTGGTGATTTCAATAGAGAACGAACACACTTTCTCAGCCATCGCGAAGGGAAAGGCCCTTCTCACAGCCAGGACAGTTCCAGGCGGGCCGGCCACCGCTGCTCCTCTAGGAGCAGGTGCAGCGGCCTTGAAAGACGGGCTCCCTTGCATACGGGACCCTTGTGTAGCAGCATCGTCGTCCCGCTGCACAGTACAGTTCCACCTGCTGCATTTCAAACATGTGCACTTTCAATGGCATTTTAGTTCACCCTAGACATTTGCCCTCCAGCAATCACTGTCAGGGAACAAATCTCACCTGAACTAAGACTAAGGCTTCAGGTTTTTATTCACATTTCTTTCTCAAGCAAATGAGAAGCCTGGGGCTTTCACCGGGCTGGGTGCTCAGTGGCTGCGTGGGACCTTGGGTGAGGGAAAAGGGGAAGCGGCCACAGGGTGGTGCTGGGGAGACCTACCACCGAGGTCAAGTAGGATGGACGAGGTGGGTTCAAGGGTGACACCAGGGGGTGGAGCCAGAGCAGGTCCCTGGGATAATGGTATGCAGCCGTACTGTTGTGCAATTCTTATTATTTGGGGGGCACACCCGCCACCTGCCCTCCCCAGTCCCCATTCCACTCTATTTCTCTGTGGAGTATTTATTAATTTTTAATGGAATTCCCCTTTACAATGGAGGACTGGAGTATGCATCTGCTTTGCCCACTGCTGCTTACACCCAGCTTCTAGAGTAGCACGCATAGTAGGCCCTCAATGAAGTATTCATCAAAAGAAAAATGAATGACCACGTTTAAGTTTCAAAAGGTTGGAGCGGCCATAAGAGGGTCCTTTAGGAACCGAACCTAGCAACTCACTGGAGAGATGGCAAGGACTGGACCGAGGTAGTAAGGTGCACTCTCAAGCAGAACTATACACCACAGCACTTACAAATCATCACACTATATATAATGTCCTTTATTGTCAACGCCACACAGCAAGCTGACTCTCACGGCATGCAGTAAAATAGTAAGTGAGGGTTTCAAATATTTATTACATTTCTTTTTAATATACTGTATTTGCTTGTAAGTTAATGCCATTTGACTTTTAATAATTACACTTTTATAGTTTGGTATCTGAAACCCAGCTCAAAGAATACTGGAGAGTTTCGCTGTCAGCTGTCACAAAGCAAGACCCGCCAGCTCCCGTGTAGGACTCACCACGCAGAAAACAGAGGCTCCAGGAACGCAGCTGGAGGCTGGGCTCACATGACCAGAAAGCTGGCCTGTCACTCACTCAGAGAGGAATCGTAGTGGAAAACCAGGTCAGCACGGAGGGGGAGGCGTTTGGGTGGGATCCTGGCATTAGCCTCAGACATGTCAAGCCGGACCTGCCCACCCAACCTCCAAGATGGAGGTGGCCAGGCAGCAGTCAGCACTCCAGTCTGGGCCAGCTCTGAGGGTGGCCAGGACTGGAAAGGAAGCTGTGGGCTTCCACAGGTGGGGGTGGGGCTGGGGGCGGGAATCCCCCAGGGAGACAGCGTCTAAGGGAGGGAAGAGGAGCTGGGTCCTGCATGGAGAGACTACAGTTACAGTGAACTGCTCAGTGGGGACCAGCCCACAAAGGAAATCGAGGATGGCCCGCCCTAGGGATGGAAGTTCCCAGACACGCGCTGCCACGGCGGCTGAGCGCAGAGGCTGCTGCGAGATGAGGCCAGCCACGCCGAGAGCTACCAGGAGGCTGAAGTAAGAGGAGAACTCGGGGTGACGGGTGGCTGCAGTAAGAACGACTTCAGTGCAGTGCTGGGTGGATCCCAGGTCGCAGAGAACTGAGGAGTAAATCCAGAGTCCGGAAACAGAGAAAATGTAATTTCTTTCTGGAAGCCGGGTGAAAATGGGTAGACTCACATGTGCGGTATTGTAGGGTTGAGGGAGTGTATTATTTTATGAGAAATAAAAAAAAACCTTGTTCAAGTCCAAAAGCCAGTGGGTAGAGTCCAGGAGAAAAAGACAAGAATCAAGGGAGAATGGAAATAAGTGACGATGTCACGAGAACCTGGGAGGATTCCAAAAACAGACCCACATGCGTGGACTTCATTATATGGTTAGGGCGACATTCCATATTATAGGGAACTTAATAGCTATTTAGGAAAATTATGAATCTGAATGTAAATTCATAAATCAAAACAAATTGCAGAATTTTAAAAATTCAAATAATAAAAGTATCACGAATAAACACTGATGAATCGTTTTTAGTTATCTCGAAGTTCAAATGGCCTTTTTAAGTGTGATGCAGACCCAGAAGCCTAACAAGATGGGTAAATATGATAAGATTTTTTAAATCTGCATAACAAAATACCAAAATCAAAGTAAAAGACAACTGGAAAACTCCAAAAAAATTACTTGTAACTCTTAACACACACAAAGGGCTAATTTTTGAAAATAGAAAAAAGCACCTATAAAGCCAAAAGAACAAGAGAAACAAATCAATTACAAATAAGCAAAGAATATCATAGTTGTCAGAAAAGAAAACTCAAATAGCTTGTAAGTGACATTCAGTGTCACCCCTTAGAAGGAAAAAAGCGCAAAATAAAATTATACTGAGGTCCCACTTACTATTTATCAGATTAAAAAAAGGAAAACGTTTGTTTGCACACGGAACTTGACAAGGAACAGGGAGTGGGCATTTTCACACACTGGCTGGTTCAAGTGTGAACTGGCAGAACCTCTGTGGGCACAATTAGGTGTTTAACAACTACACACAAACTGACGCTTCGAACTTGCAGTTCCACTACTGGGAATTTGTCATATGGCTTTGACGGACAATCTGCTATACTCTCTTCATTCTTAAGATGTTTCTTAGAAACTGGAACGAGTTTTACAAACAATGCTGTGGCTTAGTTTAATTAGTGGCATTCCCCCCCTTTTTAATGACACATAAAATAATAGTGTGTCTTATTATTTAGGCATCTCAGACTAGCTGGCGTCGGTTTGTAGAATAGTGTTCATTAGAGCAGGATTCGTGGAAGATGATGAAAGGAGAGCATGAAGCACCGTGTATCATTGCTATCATTCACGTAGAACATGCAATCTATAGCTGTCACCCATATTATATCTGCATTAGTGGACGCACGTACTATTCACATATGCATATGCATAATGCGTGTGTGTGTGCGCGTGTGTGTGTGTGTCACACTCACTCCCAGTTTGCTTCTGTGTGTCACAGCTCAGCCACCTCCAGGGAAGGAAGCTAGGCGTCTGGAGGAAAGGACTGAAGAAAAACGACGCATTCTCTTACATATTTTGTAAACATCATGCAAATGTGTCATGTAAAAAACTGTAAGACTGTATCATCTAAAAAAGGAATATTTTTAATAAAAAAATAAAAATGTCCTATACACACCGCAAACCCCGCACTGTGTGGGCTTCACGGTGACACCCACCTTTCGACTGTCTGCAGACTCCGTTGAGCCACGGGCCTGGGGAGGAAGAAGGAAAGGACATTGTGCCACAAGATCACTCATCATCAGCATCTAGCTATGGCAGGAAATCCTTCATCCAATAACTGGATGTTCATTCTATTATCCTGTAACATTTAGTATCACAAAATCCCTTTAAAAAGTATAATTTTGGGTGACTGGGGAGACAGTCCTTAGAAGTGAATCCTGATCTAATAAAATTGTTTTAAATCCTTAGTATTTTTCTTATCATAAAAGCAATAACTTCTCAGGGACAGAAAAAAAAAAGGAAGGAAGGAAGGAAGGAAGGAAGGAAGGAAGGAAGGAAGGAAGGAAGGAAGGAAGGGGGAGGGAGGGAGGGAGGGAAGGAAGGAAGGAAGGAAGGAAGGAAGGAAGGAAGGAAGGAAGGAAGGAAGGAAGGAAGGAAGGTAGGTTTGGAGGATGGGGGGAAGAAACACTACAGAAATTGCTACCCTAGAAAATACAAATCCCTTTTAGCAAGAGTAGGCACCAGGAGTTAAGGATCTGGGCATGTCTGGGAGTGCCTGCCGTGAACCGTTTTTTGAAGAACGGCGATTTTACTTGTTGACAGGGTTATTGTGACCCAGCTAATGTCACGGCGGCATCAAATCGTCTGTGTCAGGTTGTCTTGGGACAGCCTTGCCTCCTGTGCAGATGGTGGCTGTGACTGGTTCACAGGCAGGTGAGGTGACCCCGTTGGTTTGCAAGTACCTTGAGGCCACCTCTGTATTCTCACCACCAGCGTGTGTACCTGGCACAGGTGGGTGGTCAGCGAGCACTAACTGAACACATGAAGATGTGGCATGAGATACTGCAAATCCCACCAATCCGAGAGCCGGACCCCACACTCAAATCTCAAAGCCCCCAAGTTGAGGGGTCTGAATAGGTGGCCAGTGCTTCCAAGTCCATAAAGTGGCATTCAGTAGCAGGGTCCCTGCTACAGAAATCAAAAAGCGATCTATGCGAAAGTGGTCACGCAGCTCCAGGAACAAAGTCAGGGCACCGTGTGTTCTTGTAATGATGATGACTCGGGCTGGGAAGGCATTTGGGCCGACGGGCAGAGCCAGGGTGCACAGCCCCGCCGGGGACAGTGGGGCGGGCAATGACATGTTTTCACGGCATGACGCCCTTCAGACAGGGCTCCTCCCAGCCCCCACTGCACACGTGCAGGGGACCCGCCAAGTTCAGCAAGCTAAGAAAAACCTGCACTCTTGCAGCTTCTGTTTAAAACAGAGGGCACTCCTTCACCCTGTCCACGGAGGGCTACTGGACAGGCCATCTCTCTGCAAGCCCCGGTGTGACCACACACTTGAGCACACCGGTTTCTCCCGGGCCCTCGGCCGCAGGCCCCGGGCAGTCAGCTGGAGCCGACCTTCCCCTCCGGCCCTCGGGCTGCGCCCCACTGCCTGCCCCGGGCTCCTTATAAAATATAAGTGAAAATGTAAGAATATAAAGTAAAATAAAATATAATAGACAGCAGACATCTATATTGGAAACCTTAGTACCAACCCTAGATACCTATACTGGGAAATGTGTAAATCCATGATGACACATTCCTTTGGTATCAACATTAAAAACTTGTGATGATTGTATCAGTCTATTTTTTATTTAAGTGTAGTTGGTATACAAGATTATATTAGTTCCATTAGTTTCAGGTGTACAATATAGAGACTCGACATTTCTATACTTTACAATGTGATCACCCCACTAATTTTGGTAATGATCTGTCATGGTTCAAACTTATCACAATATCATTGACTGGGTGTCCATCGATAGATGAATGGATAATGCAGATGTGAGATACACACACACACACACACACACACGCAATGGGATAGTATGCCGCAATGGAATAGTATGCAGCGATGAAAAAGAAAGATCTTGCCCATTACACCAATGTTTACCAGATCCTTCCCTTCTCCACCAGGTCCGCCCTCCCCTTGAGTCCTGGACACCATCCCCTCACACCTCTACAGGGCCCTCTTTTCTGTCCTCGGTATCCTCTCTCGTCTGCATCATGGACCACAGAAAGATCCCCTTTGTACTGGTGCTTCCGCCACAAACAGCTGAAGCGGCAGAGACTCCAAGGCCCGTGGCTAGAAGAAAGCCAGTCCCCTGCGCACTCAGCAGCCACGGGCCTTGCACTGGGTTTCACCACCTGTAATGACTGTACCCGCCCCCTGAGGTCGCTGTGGCGACGGTGCCAGTGGGCCTGACTCAAGTACTGGGAACAGCGCCTGACCCAGAGTGCAAGCGCATTGGCTATTGTAGTGATTATGTTTTAGGTTGTTTTCGTAGTTTGACCAAATAGTAGGTGCAGGTGACCCGAACTTAAGATGAAAATGTCACACAGTGGGATGTCACCGCTCCCCGATCACCTTTCACAGCCCTACCTGAGAGGCAAACACAGTCACCGCGGCCGGAGTGTCCCACAGAAACAGACATTCCGCACGCGTGCGAGAGAACAGTCCACCCAAACGTGACCTGCGTGACAGTGTCCCGAGCCCGGTGTTCTGTTCCTGGTTTGTCTCCCTCCAGACATACTTCGGAGATGTCTCAGTGTCAGAATGAAAGGCTTCCCTCATCCTTTTTAACAGCTGCCACCCAGTGAACACCCGTAATAAAGTTACATGTTTCCTAATACAGATACTTAGCAATTGTTTCTTTTTTTTCCACTAACTTTATATATTTTTTAAAAACCTGCAAAACCTTTACAAGTATGAATTTGTAGATGTGGAGATAGACCTATAAATAAATGACTGCGAGAGGAGAGCTACGCTTATTTTATAATTAAATATTATATATATAAAATTAACATATTACTAGCATATAATATATTGGTATATATGAAGTGTAAATATATAAGTGAATGTAACTTAATTAAACCTAGTTAAAATTTATAATAAATATTGCCAAAGTCACCCGAGGAAAAGTACAGTAGCAATCCTCGGCTGCACCAGAGCCAGTCTCCTCTCTGTCCTCCTCAAAAGGGGTGTTTCCTTGACCCGTGTCGATGTGATACCTGAACAAGAGATTGGGATATGATTTAAGTTTGCAGGAACTTTGGGGTTTCTGTTGCAGGCATCTTAATTTGAAGGTAGAGTAACACATTTCCACGTGTCCAGAAGCTATTCGTATTTGTGCTGGGAAGAACACTCCAAACTATCTGTACACCCTTTGTTCAATTCCTCGTCTATGGCAAGTGTTTCCTCATTGGTTTGCTAGCAAAATTAGCCCCTCACTCGTGATAAAAATCTCAAGCATTTTTGCAAAATTGTATTTGTTCTTTGAATTTGTGATGAAGTTTTCCCCAATTCCAGGCTTTTTGTAGTCAAATGTATCAATCCAGGTCTTGTGTAATATTTAAAGGGGAACTTCTCATTTTGTATTTTTTAATGGTTTTGTGTCTCATTTCTTGTATATTTACAGTTTCAGCGGTCAAACATTTGTTTTCTATGATTTATTTTTTCCAAATCCTGTCTAGTTATCCACAATCCTTATTTAATAATTAATGTTTTCCTCTCTAATGGAAAATGCCACCTTCAAAGTCTTAGATTTAATTGGGTCTGTGCCTAAGGCTCTTTTTTGCTTATCCATCTTTTCTATTAATTGAATTACTGCGATTTTTCAAACTTCTTTTTCAGAAAGCGTGTTTACTCCTAGCAGCGTTGAGTGCTGTTAGACTTGCGTGCAAGGGTGCTTAGTGCGGAGGTTAGCCAGGGAGGGCTGACAAAGTCCCGTCGGAACACAAAGTCGCTGTTCTGTTTGTCCAGACAGCCGTGTTCTCTCATAGCGTTTTAATGTCTTCTTCATCAGTATCTTCAACCCAACAAGCAGGTTCAACAATTGCCCACACTCTACCTTGTTGACTTTACACACATAATATATATAACATGTGTGTAGAAACATGTATACAGAAATATATGAGAAGGACCCCAAAAAAACAGAATTATCTTCTGGAGGGAGGGCCTCTTGTAGCACAGGATTCCCCCACTAGGTGAGTGTTCTAGGAACCCGTCTGGACCAGTGCACCAGCTGGCGTTGTTGTGAGAGGCTGCGTTCGGCTTCAGTGAGTTTTTTGAAGACTCTTCCAGTGTGTTTGCCCACTCCACGATGGGTGATTGACAAGTGCGCCTGCCTGCACCGTGCTGAGCGCTCAGCAGTTTTTGACCAAAAACAGCATAACCCCGTGCCCCACCCTCCCTATTAACACAATCTCACCCTGAGTGACTTTTTTTTGTTCCCCAGATGAAAAAAGACCCCAGATGAATACAAAGGGAAAAATTTTGCCAATAGGGAAGAGATGAAACAAAAAAGGGCAGAAGCACTAAAAGGCATCAAAACCAATGAATTCAAAAACTGTTTAGAGCAGTGGAAAGAATGTCTCCGTAGGTGTACTTCATCAAATGGAGAGCACTGTGAAGGTGACTGAAGTTTAAACAGGTAAGAATACACAATTTTTTATAAATAAATATCAGTTTGGGGGTCCCCGCTCCTATATAAATGTGTATACATATATATATATATAAAACATTACATATATAATGTTTTCAAATGTATTAGAGATCATGTATATTCAGAGATCATGGCTCTCCAAAAAGTAAAAATATTCCTCTACATAGACACAACCATTATCAAGCATAACTAAATTAACAATTATTATAATACCCAAGTCTCTGTTTGCTCTATTAATGTTCATTGAAGTGCTGTGTGCCCGCCCCCTGTGCTGCCATTAGGAGACCATGCCCAGGCTTGCCAGGGGCAATTTACTTTTTCCAAGACTCACTCCTCCTCTGCCCTGAGCGCTAGCGTGCCTCCTGGCTGGGGTGTGAGACCGGAGTGGACACGAACCAGATGAGCTCTGACACCTTCTGCAGCCTGGCTGCCCGTCACTGCGCTTTACCCGCTGGAACCCTGACACCCGTGATTGCCGGAATTTGACGAAGATGATGTTATGGACTGGGAACAGAGCTTCTAGGAGTGGAGAGAGACGTTGGGCTCGTGATAAAGAGCAAAACACTCGGGCCTTGGGTTATGTTTGGCTCTTCCACTCGTCTGGCAAGTAATCTTTGGCACAGCTGCTTGACTTACACTGTTGTCTCATAAAGCAGGGCTAAAACGCTTGCCCTGTCTGCCCGAGAGGTTGCCACGAGGCTGGAGAGCAAAAAAAATGAGAAAACACTCTGCAAATTGTAATATACTCAGGAAGTATTTTGTTGTCAGGAATGTTATTGCAACGGACGTTGATAGACGAAATGGATGGACAGGGAGGGCTCCGTGAGTGACATACAGCGCATCAAACAGTAGCTTGCACTGCGTCAGGCTGGCTTGCGACGCAGCCCAGCAGGGCAGTTGGGAGGGTGGTCTCCGCAGGAAGAGCATCTGGTTGGGATCCTAGCAACACCTCTTCCTCCCTGTGCGAGTGTCGGCGTCTCTAACTGGGAACTCTGCGTTCACCTACGCATTTAACTGGGGTGAGGATGAAGGACGACAGACCTACGATACTCATCAGGATGCCTGCTCGGTGAATACAGCGTGATGGTTACTGCCGTCCTGGTTAGCGAGTCAATGGATAGGAGGAGGAGGGGAGCCCAGGAAGAACCGCGCCTGCACCCTTCTCCCCTTAGTAAGGGGAAGTCTTTAACCGCGGCGGTCCAGACTCTTAACGGGCTCTTTCTCACTAATTCAATTGAGAGGAGATCAATTCAAAAACGAGATGTGAAATTCTTAATTAGCAGTGGGGACCAGGACTGATTAACCCGTGGCAGTGCTTAGTAACACTATTTGGAGGATGCCCCCAGGCCCGCAGGGCCATCCTGTGAGAAGGGAGCGTGGACGACAGGCCAGCGGGAGTCCGGGAGCTCAGAAGGGAGGAAGGGAGCATGCCCTTCCGTTCACCCTGTGCCTCTCCAGGGGTGCGGGTGCTCTGCCCCGGAAACAAGATGACTGCGGTCCTAACATACGGGCCCTTGGCTGGCAGTCTCCCACAGAACATGGGCCAACCTTCATGCCGCAACCTCCCCACCCACCGATGTCTCAGCCCACGCCGCTTCCCATTTCACACCCAGGCTTTGTTCATGTCACTCAAGCTTTCGGTCACTCACAGCAGCTTGATTTGGAACCGTTTTGCAGAAGCCTCCAAGAACAATGCCATTTCTGGTCAGTTTTGTGTTTACTGCCCAGGAAGGGTCTCTTGGATCTGCCTTGGTTACAGCAAGAGAGAAAGCCACCGCTTGTTTTTGGGGCGTGTCTGTGTTCTTTCCGACTCTTGTACCTACCAGTTATTTACTCCCCCTTTTTTTTCTCCCTGAAAACATTTCACAGTATAAACCGTGGCACGGAAAATGGTGTGCTCCCTCTGGTTCCAGATAAGGAAAGCTGTAAATAATTTAAAGTTTCTGCTGTGCAAAATTACCCAAACAGAAAGTACATTTTTTTTAATGCTTGGCACCAAGGAGGGGAAAATAAGGAACTGTGCCAATTTTCCTACAGGTGAAATTTTAGCTGCTTTGTAACGTAAGCACTTTGACTCTGAAATAAGTCATGTAATGAGATTTCTTGCAAGGCATGCCAGCATTAATGTGAGGCCATGGGAATAATGGCCCACATTCACCTTACCCCCCCCCAAAAAAAAGGACTCACAAAGTTACTGATTAAAAGTCTGTGCCCAGCACCACCAGGCCACACCCCAGGGCTCAAAAGCTGCGCTCATCAATAGCCTTTCTGTCATCACAACTGCCTGGGTAAGCACACCAAACTCACACAAAAAGATATTATTTTACGGCACACAATTTGGATTTGTGTGTTATTTGAAACTCTGTAAGCCACTATGTCTAGGTGGCCTATTTTCCACCCCTTAATTAGTAGGTTATCGTAAAATGGGGCCGCGTCTAGTTTCCTCTGACCCTGTGTGCAGTGCAAGCCCCTGCAGAGGCATCCTGCCATCTGGGCAAAACCTGCAGGATTTTTCTCTGTGATTCTGGGTTAGCACTGAGACCGGTCAAGCTCTATTCTTTTTTTTTTTTTAAGATTTTATTTTTATTTATTTTTAGAGAGGGAAGGGAGGGAGGGAGAAAGAGAGAGAGAGAAAAACATCAATGTGCGGTTGCTGGGGGTCATGGCCTGCAACCCAGGCATGTGCCCTGACTGGGAATCGAACCTGGGACACTTTGGTTCACAGCCCGTGCTCAATCCACTGAGCTACGCCAGCCAGGGTCAAGCTCTATTCTTAAGAACCGGAAGGTCTCAGAGCAAGAGGAGGGAAGCCCTGCTGCCCAGACGCTTCTCCCTGTGAAACCTGTCACGAGTGTGCGGTGGAAAGAGAAACAGACTCCTGATCACCCGCTCAGACATTGCGCTGTGTCGAGGGCTGCTTCCCGGGCACCAGACCAGTGGGTCCTGTGCCCACTCATCAGTGCCAGATCTCTGGATCTCCTGACCCAGGAAGGGCTCCATCATTGGGGGGGTTTTAAAGACAAAGCACAAGCATTAGTAGACAACACCCAAATATACAGCAAGGATCATAATAAAAATTGTTTGCCAGCAGCGGCTAACTATCACCAAGTGCGTGTCAACTAGAGTTTGTGTCTAATGGTAGCGATCCCTCCCTCCCTCACACCAGAGGGCTGGCTTCAGCCTCAGGTGGCAAGAGCTCAGCCTCTTTACTTTCCCAACTCCAGTTGTCTTGCAGGACGTCCGGTTGCTGAACCGTCCCGAGCAGATGTTGGAAGGCCACAGTGTGAATGAGTCTGGCTGATGTTTTCTACAAAAACAAAAAAAAAACAGAAGAAGAAAGGAAGGGTGGAGGGGTAAGGGGAATGGGGAGGGGAAGAGGAAGGAAGGAAGGAAGGAAGGGGAAGAGGAAGGAAGGAAGGAAGGAAGGAAGGGGAAGAGGAAGGAAGGAAGGGAGGGAGGGAGGGAGAAAGAAAAAAAAGAGAAAGGGAGGGGAGGGAGAAATTATTTTTAAAAATGCCGCCTCCTATAAAATGGCCTCCACAGATGACGTGGGAGGGGCACCGTGCGTTTCCCCAACACAGGAGACAAAAGGATAAATTTCAAGCTCTTTTACCTGCCACAGCCCTGCTCTGCTCAAGGTCCTCCACAGTCTGAGCACGCCCCAGGCAGCGGCTGGCATCTGCTCGGAGAGTGTGCCCCCCCCTCACCTCTCGGTTCCGACAGAGCTCCTTGGGCAAGACTCGCCCTGACCCCTGGGGCAGGCTGCGTCTTTCTTTGGCTGCTCATTGAACTTCATAGCTGCCACCTGATTTCAATGTCTTCCTCCCCCATTCGATTATAAATCTAAGGGGGAAGGGATTTGACCTGCCTTGTCCTTGGCGCCATCCCCGGAGCCACCGGGTCACCACCCAACAGCAATCGCCGAGTCAGCAAGCGCAGGGCATCTCCCTGAGGACTCTTAAACTCGGTTACGTGCAGGTGGCAGGTTCTTTGCTCTCCCGGAACCGGGAGGACATTGTACCCTTTCTTAGCTTCTTCCTGGGCTAGCCATAGACTCAGCTATCAGTTGGATACGCTTTGAAAATACCTCCTTATTACTTTAAAGAAAACCCAGAATGAGTTTCTGGTCGCATGACTCCCAGAAGAGAGTGCCTGATAGCTCATCCTCACAATCTACTGCCATTGTCTCTGTCGCTCTCTGGACAAAAGGGGTCTGACAGCCTGCTTTGTCACCGGGCCCCTGAAAAACGGATGCCAAGCGAATGGCCTCTTGCACGCAGGGGACTGAGCGTGGAGGACGGACAGAATCTGAGCTTAGCAGCTGGTTTCTTATCAGCAATGTCTCCCCCGTGAATACTTAAACCTCCAAAGCAGAGCGTGAGTAATATATTGAATACGCTTCACTTCGAGCTTTATGTCATCGAGTATAAACCCTGCTTCCTCGTGGTCTCTGGTCTAGGTATCCAGTAGCGACTCACAACAGTATTTGTTTCCCTTGGAAATCGTGTCGAGCACAGCAAGTGCAACTCAAAGGAATCATAGAAGGACTTTCCCGTAATGTTTATCCCTATTTTTAATACACGCCAAATGCTAAGACTGTGTGAGGACTGTACTTGATCGGCTCAGAGGCCGGGGCTGCTGGCTGGGTGGGCGGCAGGTACTGCCGTGGCCAGTGTCTCTGTGACATACAGGGACACAGAACTGCCAGCCATTCGGGTGCCAGTGATACAACTCCCCCCAGACTGATTTCGGGGGAACTGTGCCCACCACCAGAGCCTCAGGGCCCCATTCCCGCCACGACAAAATCCTCTGGGCCAGTGGTTGTTGACTCCCCCAGGCTCCCCCTAACCGGGCAGTGGCAGGAGGGTCACCTCCATCAATACCTCCACCGAACGCAGGAGAATTTCCTGATCGGGTTTGTGGGGAGCATCGCTGTGGGACGTGACTCAGGAATGCCTTCTGGACAAGTGGCCTTGCCGGCCTTGTGCGACAGGAGGGCCTACCTCACACGACGGTCCCAGAAGGAAAGGAGCAGGTGGCCAAGACCCTAACGTCACCCCTGAGTCCCCAGAGCCCCTGGAAATGGTTGGGTGTACAGAAAATATGTGTGTGGGGGGGGGCAGCACTGGGGCTTTCTGGATACACGGGTCTGCAAACGTGGGGCCCTGGGCCCACAGCGAGCCTGGGGAGCTAACACGCTGTTGTAGAGACAGTGACGGACCCCGGACAGATTTACCGGGCTCTGCAAGTATGTTTGCATTTCAGGGAGAAATAAGACCTGGGAACTGGGAGACCTCTCCAGGCCCCCAAAGCCGAACCCCAGGGCTCACTGGGCCCTTGACGGGATGTGTTCACATCCCAAGGGGTTATAATGAGGACCTGGGCTCCTTCTCTTCCACCCCCAGGAACAAAGGTCTTTCTCTTTCCTTCCAGGAAGGGAGCGGAGAACATTCGTTCTTCACCTAGAGGAAGACTTTGACATTTGTGTGTATATAGGACATTTAGTCAGGCTCTCGTCGCTCTACCCCAGGGGGGAGAGAATCGGGGTGCTTTCTAAATGGACAGGATCATCGGTGTCTAATCCGGAACTCCTCAAGTTCACATTCAAAATAAAGCTCATAAAGACGAATATTAAAACCCCAGAGCAGTTCAGAGGGACACGTGAGCCTGCTTTGTTTCTCCTTGAGCTTCACTCGCCACCAGGCGAGGGGTGAGAAGGGCTGGTTGGAAGGGCGAGACTGGGGTCAGTGGAGGGGATCCTCAGTTCACTGAGTGTTGTTTTCTCTGCCACATATCCGGGGCTGACTTCAAGCCTGTTAAATCAGGGGTCCTCAACCTCAGCACTCCTAACGGTTCGGGCTGGCAACTCTTTGTTGCGAGGGGCTGCCCTGGGCGTTGTAGGAGGCTCGGCAGGAAGCCTGGCCTCTAGGAATCACATGGCAGTAGAGACAACCCTGCCCCTGAGTTGTAACAACCAAAAACTGTCTCCAGACATCGCCAGGTGTCCAGCAGGGGGCAAAATCGCTCCGGTTGAGAATCACTGTCGTAAATGCACAGGTGACGCCACGTCTGTGCATCACGTAGCACTAGCGACAGGTGACTTTGGAGGAGCTAGTCTTATGCACAAAGAAACTGGGTTATCGCCTAGTTGATCTACAGAGATCCTAGGCACTCCCGTAGGGTAGCCCCACTCAAACGGTACCCACGCCTTTGAATCCACAATGATGAACTTGACCTGCAACTGCCCCTGGGAAAGGTCTCCATTACACAGGTGCACTTGAAAGACAATGTCAGAGTAGAGGGCTCACATAGCAGATTTCTTTTTGAGACCAGCATTTGATGGAGAGGAAGGTTTCAGACTTCTGGGGGAAAATGATATAAGAATTAAAGATCAAAGGTGTGAAAAGGGGAGATTCACTTAATAGAAAATTTTGCAAAGAAGGGGCACCACTGAGCAATGAAATAGGTAGAAAACAGAATGCACAGCACGGGAGAGTGCCATGAAAATCAGCCCCCTGTGGGATGGGGCCTGAAGCCGCTGGGTGACCTGCTTCAGGGCATGAACACAGGGCAGAGGTGTCGGCCTGCATGAGGACACGGCAGACAGAGCCCTGACAGCCAGCACCCTCCCCTGGTCTCTGCAGTCCTCGCTCGCACTGCCTCATTGTCTGGACCACAGACGGGCCTTAAATCGAGGTTATTTACCTGAACGCTTTTCTCCTCCCTGGGACAGTAAGTTTTAGTGGGCGGTTCTTTGTCTTCGCCATTCCTGTCTCTGCCGAGGTGCCAGCCCAAAGTCTGACCCGACAGGAGGATCGGGAAGTGGGTGAGTCCATGCCTGGGAGAAGCACTGTCTTCCTGAGGCTCCCGGCAGACTGTGGGCCATGTCTGTGGCTGCACCTAGAGATCACAGATGTGTTTCAGAAGGTCCTCCCATCCTGGAGCGCCATGCGCACCAGCACGTGGGCAGCCCGCAGGATGGGAGAGCTGGACACTGTTGCCCACGGCCTCGAGGGCTCTCAACAGGAAGGAAGGCATCCAGTCCTCGTGGAGAATGTAATCTGGGGAAGTGTGTGCATTTTCCATGTAATATAACAAACTGCCACAACCGGAATGGTGTAAAACGACGCCTAGTTATCACCTCACAGTTTCTGGGGTTCGAGATTCTCAAGCACAACTCACCTGGGTCTTCTGCTCGGGGTCTCATGGGCCACAGGCAAGGTGTCAGCTGGCCTGGGGTTTCATCTGGAAGCTGGACCGGGGAGGGCTTCCAGGGTCACGCAGGTGGTTGGCAGGAGTCATTTTCTTGCAGTTACAGGAATGAGAGTTCCAGTTCCTCCATGGCTGCAGGCCAAGGGCTGTCCCCAGCTCCGACAGGGGCCCACCGTTGTTGGCCACATGGCCCTCTCCATAGGCAGCCCGCAGCCTGGTTCCCCAAGGCCTGCGGGAGAGCAGGAGCCAGTATTCTAGTGAGACGGAGCCTTGTTATAACATGATGTGATCACAGGGGAGACATCCCTCTCCTTTGCTGGATTCCCTTCACTAGAAGCAAATCATAGACCCCACCCAGACTCTCTGGAAGGGGGTTTCACAAAGGCAAGAATACCAGGAGGCAGGTTTCATGGGGAGCCAGCTGGGGATCTGTCCACCACGGGAGGGAATAAAACAACAAAAAATTATAGCATCTGTCCCCTGAACAGCTTCCCTGCAGCTGTTTGCAAAGGACGTGGTACCCTCACTTTGCAACAGTTATGGTTATTCTGCATTGAACAGAAACGCTGAAGAGGAAAAAGCGAGCTACAAAGTGGGACCCCCCTTTTCCATGCCGCTGATCCCGAGGCAGCAGGTGTCCAGGCCAGAGGGCAGGGCCCCATCCCGTCCGTCACGCTGACCGCACTGGCTACAGACAACGGCATCGGGAGTGGGGGTGGGGCTGGAGGTAGGGAAGACAGTCCGATCACTTCCGAGTGCTAAGCTGAAATGTCACCGTCTCGTGAACTTGAGGTGTCGGGGGAAAACCCGAGATCACACCAGCCCCCTCTTTCTCACCCCCAGGCAGGACCAAATGCCCTTGGCTTGACCTTGTGCACAGCCAACATCTTCATTCGGAATGAGGGGTCACGCATGGAAGCTTCTGCTCCTGGAACCCTGGTGCATCCTTCCCTTGTTGACTTTGACCAGTTTCTTCTGGATTCTTCCTGGGAATTCTTTTTGGACCTCGTGAGAAGTACACTCGCTCCCCCCACCGCTGCGCTTCCAGCCCCGGCCCCCGTGCACTGTCTGACTCAACATAAACTGTCTCCTTCGTCGGGTCAATTTAATTACGAGGCCGGTTACTCAGCTTGCCATATCGTGCCAAAGGCTAAAAATAGAGGGAGAAAAAGTCCTCCCAGCCACAGAAGCAAAATGTGAGCCACATCCTAGGGCTTTCTACACAGTGACTTTGTCAAGGAGAAGTAGCCACCGCCTCTCATTTCCTGGAGTCCTAGGTTCCGTGTTAGCTTCTTTTCTCCCTCGACCTCCACCTCGCCTCGCCAAGATGGTTATTTGACCTCACCGCATAAAATTGGAATTGCTCCTGCTTCTCACCCTCGCCCCCAATTACCCTGTTTCTCAGAGGGCCTAACGGAAGAGGTGCGCCTGGCTTATGGCCCACTACGACCATGGCATCGTTTTCCTCTTATTCTCACAGAAGTCGCCTGCGATTCATTTCACCTCTCATTGCATGTTACACTTCTACACTTCTTTTCTTACTTTGATCCTTTTTTTTGGAAATATTATCGGGTGTTTCGTCAATTTAGGCATCATGGATTTGTAGCTTTGTAAACGCCTTCAGAGACATCAGCCCCTCACTCTTACAAATGAGGACAGTGGGAACACCGCCGCCGAGGAACTTGCCAAGCAAGGGTCACGTGGCGGACTTCACGTGAGCAGAGTTAGGTCCCAGGTGAATCCTGAACTTCGCCAGCCCCCAGACTAGCTCTACGGAGACAGCCCTGGAGACAGCAGACTGCCAGTTTATTGCAAGTGGTGGGAAGGCAGGGCCACAACCAAATCACAGCTCAGGAGCCTGTGAAAGGAGCCCCTGGGGGTTGACCACCGTCTTCCCACCTGTGTCCCACATTCTCCATCATTTGTTTTCCTTATCTTCCTGGGACCCGTGCTTTCTTGTAATACCTGCACCAGACTCCTTCACCTTCCAGCTCTGCTCCCCCTACCTCTCACCTCCTAGGGACTCCATTTGGTTCATGTGCCCCCACTGACCCTCTCCCCTCAACTCGACCTGTCGCGCTTCCAGCCACGCCCTGCCAACAGCGCCCTGGCGAGTCCTGTCCCCTGTGCACCGCGCAGTTATGAGAGCTGTGGTTTACGGAACGCCCATCGGGTGCCCAGCACCGTGCTTGGTGCTAACCATGTACTCGCCACAAAACCCCTGCAGCGTAGATGTGATTTCCGCCCCACCCAGGAGGAGACTGCAGCTCAGGAAGTTTAATGTCTTGCTCATTCTCTTCCGTTAGTGAACGGTGGTGTCAGGATTTGAACCCATGTCTCTCTGTCCAGGCACAGCGTCCCAATACGCCTGGAATTTTCCCAGGACTTTATTGATTGCAGACACACTGTTCCCTGGGACCCTTAATCCACACCCACACATCCATCAGATTATTCTTATCTGTATTTGGAAAGGAGAGTTTCCATACCTGAGTGTAAAACCAGAACTCAAAAATCTTCAGGCTTTGCTTTAGTTCGCACACACATCACAAACACACGTGTGTGCTATGTTTCCAGACTTTGATCAGGCAGACATTCCAACCTCAGGGAACCCCTCCGAATGAACAAACATCTGTTTGCAGTCAGAGACTCACACCGTCACTGCCCCGCCCCTACCCGCAGTCGCCCCGCACTCTGACCACTTCGACGTGGCACGGACTGTCTGTTTCACCCCTTTCTTGAGTGCTTCCCAGCCCCCATCCTTGCCGGGGATGCTGAGAAATGAAGATGGCAGCTTTCTGGTGACCTGCTGGGTATTATAGAGTGTTGAAACATTTTGAGGTTTTTTTTAAGTTAATTACTTTTCCCCTTTCGGAGTTTCTCTCCCCTGTTTGTCAGTTCCAGTGTACTGTTTGTTTGGTCGACCTCCAAGGGGTCCTCTGTGGCTCTGCACTGAATGTTCCCTGTCCTTCCTGTTGTTTCCGAAGACACTGCAGTTTTCTGGGCTCTAATTAAAGTGCCCCAGAGGACCCGCCAGTTTTCTTCCGCTCCGTGTAATATTGTGCTCCCTGCTCCTCTTTACGGATGCTTGTTCTCCTCCACTGTGTTGCCTTAAAGGCCCATAAGAACCGTAGATGGATGTACGTTTATTACACCTTTCAAAGTTGGAAGCACCAACAGCGGATTCCTCCTGTTCTTGACAGACCCACACGAAACGTGTGGGGGTGACTGTGTGTTCCCAGCCGGTCCGATGAGCCCGCAGATGAGGATGAGACGGCTTTGCTGATATCCACCGCCAGAGCGGTCCACACGGGCAAGCCCAACATGAAAGAATTCTGTTTTTTCTTATTAAAAAGTAACGATCTATGTCTTTGGATTTCAGGTAGATACAGTGACACAGGGCAGACCTATATGACCACCATGAAGTTTTTCTAAAAAGCTGGGTAAGTTATACAACTGCCGTTTTTAAAAGGTTGGAACACTCTGGAAGCGAGGAAGACTAGGAGAACTGAGACTCCCAGGGACAGGGGCCCCACCAGGCGAGGTGGGGACCGCTGGCTCTGCTCTTCTTTCGCTGTATCGCCCCCGCCTGGACGTGAGGGGCAGATCGGGCTTGGCCCACAGTGAGGGGGGTTGCTGCTAGCAGACGAGGGGCAGTCCGCTGTGGAGGGAGAGGTGGATGCAGACGAGCAGGGCCCCCGAACGTGTGTGTCTTCCCCGTGAGACGTTTGCTGAGCTCCGCCGCAGCCAGATGCAAACACAGGCAGCCACCTCAGACCGTGAGCCAGAGCTTAAAAGACCAAGTCCTATTCGAGACAGAAGCTCAGCCACCGAAACAACGCCAGTCTCCCTCTGAAGGCACCAGCCCTGTCGGAACCTGTGTGAGGGGAGAGCTGAGCTCAGGAACTCTGAAAGGGCCAAGTGTTCAGAGCTGAGGACACAGAGACTGTCAATGAGGCGTCTGGGAAAGTCACGCCCAATGACAGGCTCGGGCAGGACAGCAGAGTGAAATCTCCCCCGGGGCTCTGAGAAGATGATGACATCGTCCCTGACCTGTGACAGGGAGGGACTGGGAAAAAAAAAAAAAAAACACAGGAGGGGCCAAGACATCTGCCACATTTTCTGAACTCGTATAAGGCGAGGGGCCCAACATCCCTGAGGCATGGAACGTGCTCGGAGGAGACGATCGAGCAAAAACGAACACACCCAAGAAACAGGAACTTAGCAGGCAGGAAAAGAAAATCTTGCTAAAATTGCAATCCAGCCCCAAATAAACCAGGTGGTGAAAGACAAATACCATATGATCTCACCTTTAACAGGAACCCAAACAGCAAAACAAACAAGCAAAATGTAACCAAAGACACTGAAATAGAGGACAGGCTGACAGTGACCAGAGGGGAGAGGGGGGAATTTCAGGGGAAAAGGGGGAGGGTTTGTAGGAACACGTATAAAGGACACATGGACAAAAACAAAGGGGGTGTGGAAATGGGAGGGAGGAGGGGAGGGCTGGAGGGGTGGGCTGGGATGGGATTAAAAGGCAGAAAACTGTACTCGAACAACAATTAAAATTTTAAAAAAATGAAAAAATAATCTAAATTGAAATTGTTGATAGTATATTAGTAAAAAGCATGTGAATTTGGGGAAAAAAGATATAATCTTAATTGGATTGACGTGATCGGCCCTTCGTCCTATATTGCCCACGGAGGATAGGGAAGCTATTATCTAAAGCATGTGTAATTCGTGTGATTCATTTGTTAAATACTTAAAACAAGAAACGCCTCAACATTTCTGTTGAAGTCATTTTTTTTTTTAGAATATTGACATTCATTTTCGGTCTTCCTGTATTGCGGTTTTTAAAAAAAAACATAGTCCTTAGAATTATTCCTCTGAGAATTAATACTTTCTTTATTGCCTGATAGATGATGAATAGTTTGACTATCCCATGAGCATATTCTGTTAATAATGCATCAAGTCCAATGCCTCTTTGCTAAGTGAAGGGTCATAAAGGCTTTCTCAGACAGAGACTGAATGAATCCGTGGCTAACAGATCCGCGCTGTGTGAAATGGTGAAATAAGTTCTCCAGGAAAAGGGAGAATTGTGTAAGTCTGAGGCTGGGCAGCGCCTAAACCGAGGAAGACTGTGGTCCCCGCTGCGGTCTGTCGGGTGGGATGTGGAGGCGAGAGAAGCCTATTGCCTAGGAGTTGCTCAGCTGTCGACGGTCAGAAGTTGTATTGACTGTACACAGTCTGTGTGGTGTACAAGCATTACCTGGTCTCAGGAAAAGTCTATTACGTGGACCCCTCAGTTTGCTTTTGAATTCCGAGGCCCCAAGCAGTTACGGTGACATTATTCCCATTACCAGGTGGCCCCATAAATACTGTATACTCCTGGCTTCAAAATTACTTTGCCCTTCAGAACTACCCAAGGGAAATCTTGAGAAAAATACCTTCTAAATGGATAATTTTCAACAGTGCAGTGGGTAAGAAACACACCCTCAGGTCCCAGCAAGGCGAGCCGCGGCCTTCAGCTGCTCCTGGGTTGGGACGTGCTCTCAGCCGCCCTCTGGGCCCACTTCCCACGTGTCATCGGGGCACCTGACAGCCCCGGGGAGCGTCAAGGTGTTGGCCCACTTCTGGACTAGCATTTAGTCAAGGAGATTTACACTCTGCTCTATTCAGGAGCTACTTACCCACCTAGGGGGCAATGGGGAAAACAGCGCTAGGTTTTAATCCAGACTCTGGACAAGGGTAATAATGCTCTTTCACCTGCATTTTGCATCCGTAACATGGGCCTAGGATAACCGCCTCTTAATTCCCACGGAACTTAGCCCCGATGTAACATACGCGCCCGTCGCTATGAGCTCATCGTTGGGGCTGCCTGCTGCTGCTTGCCCCACGGTTTGATACACATTGCCATCGAGCAGTATAAACATTGGTTATTTTCCTTCTGCCCAGCCGTTCCCGGGAGCCTTCCTGAGTTAAAGCAAGTGGGCTGTACCCATGGATCTCATTATCCATGATTGCCTCGTGGCCTGAGAGTGTGGACAGTGGGTGGTACAAAGGTTGGGTCCTGGTGGCCGAGTTCCTAGCGGTCCTTCCTCTCGTAACATGAAATTGTTCCTCTCCTCTGTATGAGACGACATTCAAAACCTCTACCGTGCATGCCACAGATGTTTCCGTGCTGTTGACTGCCCACGACACAACAGTGCGTGAAGCAAACAGGCACCGCCTCCCCCAGAGCTCACAGTCTGTGGAGGGGGATGGGTTTTCCGAATGCCCCGTGTTAACCGTAGCCAGTGTGAGGATGCAAAGGCACAGTGTGGGTGGAGGATGGGGCAGGAATCACCAGAAAATAGGGACTGGGAACCTGGAGGAAGGCTTCCCAGGAGGAATCGAGTTCACTCTGAGACGCCGAAGAATGAGTGGTACAGCTGGCAGCACGCAAGAGGAAGACCTGGGTGGCAGCTGGAGGGGGCGGGGGCATTCAGTGTGTAAGCAAGGTGCTGGCAAATCTTTTCTACAGAGGACCACCTAGGAAACATTTTTGTCTTTGCAGGCCACATCTGTCACAGCCACTCAACTCTGCTCGTAGAGCACAAACCACAGACCACAAGAACACGACAGGAACGGGACACTGAAATTCGGGTTTTGTGTGATTTTCAGGTGTCACAGAATATTCTCCTTTGATGGCTTTTTTTCAACCAATTAAAAGTGTATAGGTCATTTTTAGCTCACAGGGTACACGAAAACAGACAGTGGACTGGATGTGGCCGGTGGTCTGTCGGTGGCAGGTCCCTGGGGCGGGCCATGAAGAAGGACATGGCCGGCTATGCAGCATGGCGGAGAGGCCTTTACAGACGGGAATTGATCATTATGAACAGGTATGCTCAAAACACTTTGTTCCCCAGAATGCACGTGCACATCAGAACTCCTATTTTGTAAACTATTAGATGCTACACGAGCATAGGCATTCTATTGTAGTTGTCTGTGGTCTAATCAAATGTTAATGCGGTGGCCAGGGAAAGGGTATCTGAGTTACCTCATTTGCATGTAAGGAAAATGCACAAAGGCCCAAGGTCAAGGCAGTGTTCTTAGGAGACCTCATTTAAGACTGCAATAGAGTAACTTTTCTCCTCCGGTGATAAATGTGTCCTCCAGCTCAAACTGCTTAAAAATTCATTCCCAGCTGCTAATGAATATCAGCAAAATAGAGAGTGTCCCAAGATAGCGTTCTTTTCCTAAGGAAAAAAAAACTCAGGAGATCCGTATACATTGTCATTAAAACAACAGTTCTGGGCCTCATTAATTCATATAGTCAACAACCAGTGGGACTCAGAGGATGGACTGCAGTTCAGAGGGAAAGAGTGAACAGAATAGACCGGGCCCGTCCCCCGTGGAACTGGTGGTTGAGAGGGAGACGGTATCACCTGATCACACACAGTTAGTATCGCCAGCATCGCAAAGGAAACGTGCAGGAAACCATGACGCAATTCAACAGGGCTCACCATCCAGGCTGGGAGGCTGGGGTGACCTGTCTGATCTGTTGACAGCACAACTCTGAAGCTGGAAAGGGCATAGAACATTGGAAAAACTCAACAATGGTCTTTGGGGCCACATACCCTGAGGACAGACAGTCTAAGGCAAGGCTCAGCCTCCAACAAGGGCAGATCCTGCAATCCTTGTTGGTTCGGACTTTCTTCTTTGAGAGTCCCTGAGGGGGTTAAAGCAGGAAAGCATCGCTCTGATTTTAATTTGTAACAGGAAAAGTGGAGGGCAGGCCTCAATGATAGACCTGGGTTTCTAAGGGCGACTAGGTTTAGTGATGTTTCAGCCCATGGACAAGAAGGCTGAAACCTCCAGGTGCTTTGTGCTGCAGTTGCACTCTCCGGCACGACCAGGACAGGAGACGAAGGCCATACCGGACTCCTGCCCGTGTTCCTGGACCAACTGGGAGTGAGCGCAGGCGTGCTAAGGACCCACACCACATGTGTGTGGCTGTACTTAGCACCACCGGAGGTTCCAGATGTGAGGTCACTGCCTGCTCATCCTTGTCTGAAGCGGTAGAATATTCAGGAAACAGCTGCATGTGTGAGATTTGGAAATATGGCACTTTATGTTTCAAGAAAGCCCAGTGGGGTTTTTTTTATTAAAAGGTATTTTCAAAAATACCTTTTACAGGCACAGGATATTGCATGGTTTCTTTAAAAATTCTTGGAATGTTAAAATAAACTTTCCTTCCTTCCTCAATTATTTTCTGTACATATCTTTCCTCTGTTAAATTCATTCTCAAAGCCCTGGCTGGCATAGCTCAGTGGATTTAGAGCAGGCTGAGAACTAAAGCATCGCAGGTTCGATTCCCAGTCAGGGCACATGCCTGGGCTGCAGGCCACAGTCCCCAGCAACCTCACATTGATGTTTCTCTCTCTCTCTCTTTCTCCCTCCCTTCCCTCTCTAAAAGTGAATAAATAAAATCTTTAAAAAAATAAATTAAAAAAAAAGAAAAAAAAAGACCCCCCACCTCAAAAAAAGTCACATGAGGGATCAGAGCTTCAACATAGGAATTTAGAGGTGGGCACGATTTATCCCATAACAGTGCCCAATAAACATGGAGGCACATGGACACGAGTAGAGGAGGGAACCCGGAAGGGTCAATGTTCTCAAGAGCCGGGGCAAGGACAAGGCAGAAGGTGTATGATGTGAAGCTACTGTCCTTGTACATGTATGATCGTGCTGGACGCCCAGCATGGAATGGGAGGTGGGAGAGAGGTAAGGAGAACAAGAGCCATGGTCAGTGGATGTGGCTTAAATACAAAAGGACAAAGGGACAAAGGGGACCGTAAACCTGAGTTGGAGATGCTGAGTGTCACCGCTGCCCGTTCCTGCCGTGCTTGTCCAGGAAAGGAGACAGGACTGAGTCAAAGGCATCTCCTTTGTCACCGGGGACTATACGGGTTCACTGCGAAAACGAGGGGCTTCTCCAAAGCGCCAGCCCCCAAATGCAATGCAATGTCCCTGCGAGTAACCCACCTCCAATCACGCAGATGGGACAGGTCAGGACTCCCAAGGTATTACAACGCCCATGCTCACACTCTGGGCATCGTGAGCAGGTGGAAAATAGATGCTGGATGCAACAGAACTCTGGAGGGCTGCAACAGCCCTGCCAAAATAAAGAGACAAATATAATTTTAAAAGTTTAGCCTGGGCGCTGATTATCAAAACCCTAAAACGGTCAGCTCAGTGTCTCTCTAAGAAATGTTTTTTCCTGCCTGAGGTGACACTGCCACTGCCACCTCTAGTCCTCATACGTGTGGCTCTGATGTGCCGGGGGCTGCTCGAAGAGCCGTGGTACCTTCATTCATTACCGTTTACCCCAGTGCTGAGAAGCAGCCCCCGGCCACCCACGTTCTGTAGAAAAGGAGCACTCTGAGAGGAAATGGCCTCCTGGACAGTAAGTGGGAAGATCAGGTTTACCCCAGGCCCCTGGGCCTCCGGGTCCAGTGCCCACTCTCCATGCCATAGGGACGGCCACGGGGCTGGGCATCAGCCCCGGCAGAAGCCAGTTCCCTAACTTCTTAGAGACACTACTCAACTGTCACACGTGCAAAGTGGCACACGGCTACGAGAGGCAAGAGTCAAATCCTCAGGTGACTGGGCCTTGATGAATGATTGAAAAATGGTAGCTTTTCTCGCTCAAGATCAGAAGCTGAGCTGTGCCTTCCACGTGGCCAGCACCGTCCCTTTCTGCCGGAACAGCCGGAACAAACACGGTCAGGGCTCAAGTCACACATGTGGAGCCCATTAAAATCAAATGAGAGAAACGAAGGAAATCACAGAGGGGCCGCGTCTGCCTGGACGGGCGGTTCTTCACGGTCTCGTGAGACAAAGGCTCCACTCCGCACCTTTCAAGGCTGCCACCCGAGTGTACCAAGCTCTCCGCTTCCACCTGCCCCAGGCAATAAATCACCTCCAGCTTTGCCCGGGATGCCTGCCACGGGGGCGACAGTGCTATGAGTCCCTTAGGTAGGGAGACAAATGGAGCCACCGGGTTGAGCGGCTCACTCGAGATCGTGAAAGAGCAAATTGGGGGAACAGCCACCTGCCACACACCAAGCCTGGGGAGTACATGCGAGCTGATTGGAGGGCTGATCAGCCAGTCAATGGACGGGAGGACCCAGAGAGCCTCAAGGGAGGGGCTCATCGGCTGAACTAGATAGAAAAGAGCCCATCGAACTTGCTGTTGAAGGAGAGTGATTAGGGGTTAGTGAGACAGCCAAGGGCGTCCTGCAGATGCGGCCACAACACAGGGATGCAAGAGACACTCTTGAGACCAGATCCGAGAAGTCCCGTCTCGTTGCTTGGTTATGGCGATGAAATCAAAACCCAGCATGATGTCATGTATAGTTTGAGGAGAGAGCCAAGAATTTATTTAAAATGTTTTTATTTTTTTACAAAGCTTATTTCTATGTTTTAAATGTTCCACTTCACAATTGTTCTATAAATAATAGATATGAAAAAGCTGGAAGGGTGGTTTGCCATAAGGGAGAGAAGCCATGTTATTTATACAAGCCCAAGCTTTCCACGGGAGTTGCAGGGGGTTATTTCCTTTGTAAGAGCCGGTGAGACTGGAGCCATCTGCAGGGCCAGCAGGGTCCTTCAGGGGCTTCCTTTCTGCGGGGGCTGCCAGGGCTGCTCCCAGGCAGACCCCAGACTCGGGAGCAGGTGCAGGAGCGGTGAACGCCACCCACAAGCACACAGCCAAGGCGTCTCCACCACATTATCCTGGGCTGCTAGCTGGAAACCACTCTTAATTCCTGCTGGGAGAGGGGAACAGCCTGAAAGCTATTGCATAGATATAGATATAGATGCAGATACAGAGTATGAATGGGGGGGGGTGAGTGTGTACATATGTGTACAAATGTAAACACATGTGTATATGTCTATGCCATGTACACAAAGATAAATAGATAGGATGGATGGATGGATAGATAGATGATAGATGAAAGGTGTCAGGCACAAATGATAAAACTTGCATTTTAGAAGCTGGGACTCCAGGAGCCTGATGTTCTCCTGAGTCTAAAGACAGAAAGCCTCGAAGCAAACTGGGTTGGGAGCTGGAGGCGAGTTATGGCAATGGGAGAGACCTGGTGCGCTTCCTCCCTTTCAGAATGCCCGCCGCCCTTGCCTGGTTGTCTGAAAATCTCCATCCGCCTGAACTTCAGGATCCAGCGCCCAACGCGCAGGGATTATGAGGGCAGAACAACGTGCTGGGCTGCACCGTCATGTGCATATTTAGCAAAATCTAACCTGGAAGAGTCTGCAGTTCAAACAGCTCAGGTGCCTCAACAGGTGACTTGTAAGGGCGAGCAAGGGATGGAAGGGAAACCTGAAGATTCAAATAGACTTAAGAAACTGTCCGATTACACAAAATGAATAAAATTAAGTAATGCTGTCTAGGGATTCACATCTGAGGGTTCAACTATACAGAAAGGCGAGGGAGCCCTGACTGGTGTGGCTCAGTGGGTTGGGAGTCACACTGCAAGGTGGGGGTGAGGGAACCAGTTCAATTCCCATCAGGCCGCATGCGTGGGTTGCGGGTTCAGTCCCCAGTCGGGACACATTTGAGAGGTGGCTGATCTATGCTTCTCTTTCACGTCAAAGTTTCTCTCCGTCTCTTCCTCCCTCCCTTTCCCTCTCTCTAAAAATAAAGCCTAAAAATAAAAGAGAAAATAGAGCCACAGACATTAAGACAGCAGTGACTTTGGGGAATCAGGTGTGATTGGAATAGCGAACATGGAGAAGCTCTGGGTGAGGGCAAAGTATTATTTTTGACTTGGGACTTGGGCGTTAGTTGCAACTGTGTTCACAGTATTGTGACTAATTAAGCTACGCGTGTGTTTTGTGTGGTTTTCTGGCTCTCCTGTGTTTAACAATACAATTTTTAAAAGCCTTTCCCCCCTCAAAAAAAACCCCAATAACCTAGATAATCCTCAAAGTTGCCTTCCCCCTCAAAAAAAATAATTTTGTATTCAGGTACTGGGTTAAGACTTTAGGGAGAAAAAAGATAAAAAGTTGGAATATGGCTTTGGGGAAGAACATAAAGCAAAAATAATTAGTACTATTGATGCAAGGCCATGTCGAGAGAATTTCTAACAGAATCAGTCCCTCGGTTTTGAGGGTTAAGAGGCATGGATGATTAATGAGAAACGCAAACAGCCCAAGCGGTTACATTGAGCAGGAAGACTGTTACTGGGAAGGCTGAGTTTTCTGACCATGCATACAGAGGTCATGCCTATCAAATATCAGACCACAGCACATTTTAAAAGTCAGGCTGCACGTTCCAGAAACTGGGACTTCCTACCAGAATTGCTGATGGGCTTGTAAACCCTTCACCAGAGACCTGCACGCAGGGCTTCCTAGTGACTGGTCCAGCTGCAGGACTGACCTGGGCTCATCTGTGAGGCACGGCAGAGCCATTTGCCTTTCAATACTATCAGTCTTGACCATCGGTATTTTTGTCTCATCCATTTTATTTGAAATATTCATGCAGAAAGTCAGCTAGATGATATTATATTCTAAAGGTCCCTTGTCTCGGTTAACTATATTCCTCTGTTCGTGGAGCAGGTGGTCTATTTACGGCCAAAGCCAAAGGGCTGGCCTCAGCCGCTGTCCTCTGACAGAAGCAGGCCAGCAGGACAGGGGGTGCGCTTTAGCTACGAGCAACCCAATTTACCCCGTTGTCTCCTTGGATTAAGCGTCAGCTCAGCCAGGCCAGGCACAGAGTTGAATTGAATTAACAAGGTTACTCAAAGCCTGAAATCACTATGATGGAGGAATGTTATTCGAGGGATAATCTTATTCCTTATTTTCAATTAGATTTCTTTCGTTTTCTCCAAAGTAAATTAAAATGCTTTATTAAAATAAAGAAAACTTTCTTGAGAAACCTCTCAGTTTACAAATACAGCACATACATGGGAGACCTGTATTTCCTGGCCGTCTGTCCAAGGCCTGGAGGGAGACATTGGGACATGAATTTCTAAGGCCCTTGTTACTGAGAACAGTCCTGTTGCCTCTGAGATTCCAGATCAGCGGCACGCAGTAGAGTTTAAGGGTGGAAGCGAGGACTCAGAAAAATAAGGGGGGAGATGTGGAAATGGGCCAGATGAAATGCAATTAATTATACAGCACAGAGGACAATACTGGACAGACCTTAAATAAATCCTTTATAAGGTGTATATACAGAAATTAGCTTTTATACCATTTGGGTCTGGCTGTAAACGAAGCCTCTAAAGGGAACTAGAAAAAGAAAGTTTGAATCGAAGTGTCTCAGACATCTGAAGAAACTTAGAGGTCGCTGGGTCCAGCGCAGCCCACCACTCACGCAGCATACATGACAGATTCCTCACCTTGCCTCTCTGACAAACTGTCATTCGGCTGCCGAGTGAGGACACAGAGGGAGGGACCCGGGAGACTGGAAGATGAACAACACGAACTGGCACTGGAAAAAGTGATAAATGAAGTCTGTCTTCACGGCTCCCAGGTTCCCAACTCTGTGCCCTTTCTCCTCTGCAGAAAACTTCCACACTTTTGCATCTCCCTAGTACCCACTTATATCCTCGCTGGGGGAACCTTCCCGTTAATTAGAGTTCCAAAATGGGATGCACTGCTCTGTGTGAGCATGAGCTCCCGGTCATGGGAAGCAACCAAGCCAAAGCTACAAAACCACAAGCCAGGAACACTGGGGGAGTTCACCGAGTGGGGAACCAGGACTGAGGGCCTCCAACTACACGTTGGCTGAGGATCTTAGGACATCAATTGTACATGCTGTTATAAATTCGACAAACCTTTGTTTACCTTTTGCAACAGACCAGGCACGATGCTGGACATCACCAGGAAATTGCAAGCTAAAAAAGTACGGATGCTTCATTCATCATCACTCTACACTCAGCCCGTTGCACGGAACAAAGTAACTGCTCAGTATTTGCTGAATCAATCCATCAGTCACTGGTACAAATCTAAGTAATTGTTAGCTAAGTGACATAATCAGTTTGATGAATGCTCAGTGCTGAAGTTTTTTTTTTTAAATGAGATTAATAATAATACTAACCTCTTAGGCTTATATGAATTAAGTTTAAAAATACACACTCCCGATTTAGGCCAAGGAAGAGTAACTGATAGAGTATTTACACTCTTGCCAGGAAAACAAACTAGAAAAAAAGCATATAAAATAGGTATTTTTAGACATCGGACAATACACAGGACAGAGCTGTGGTTCCTGGTTCAAGGGCAACAAATGAGGTAAGCACAAAAGCTGCCCCGGCTCGGGGCCTGGAGGCAATTTCCAGGCCACGAGACAGGGAGGGGACATCGAAACGGATCCCAGCAACGAGCTGAGGGAAGCACGTGGAAGCTGGAACTGGTGCAGCTGGGAACGGAGAGAGAAGGAAGAGGCTACACGGAGAAAGGGCTCTAAAAGCCTGCAACTGGAGTCCCTGGAGTGTGAATAGCACCGGCCCAGGGTGGAAATCCACAGGGCTGGGCCAGGAGCAGGCACTGCGGGAAAAAACCTCATCTGCGGTCATTATAGCCTAGAAAGTTCCAGAGTTCAGGTAGGACCGCACATTGCTCAGGTCCCCACCAAATGGGGATCGTTCCCTCAGCCCGTGCGGCGATCGTTACAGACAGCAGGAGGGCTGTGTCTTAGTAGACAGATACACCAGCCCTAAGAAAAGGCTACTTTAGCCCCATTCCATCATATTTTTTAAAAGACCCCACAATGTTTCCTTAGACCTTGGGCTGCAGAAGCCCCAGGCCTCACCCAGCCCCTGGGGCAAAACCAGGACCCTCCACGGAGAGCAAAGCCCAGCCCCGCCTGTGCGGGGCCCCGCCCACATCACGTGGCGTGAAACCTGGAGCACCTCTGGGTGTGGGAAACAGCCACCCAACTGAGCCGCGGTGCTGACAGCTCTGGGGAGGAAGTTCAAAATGAAATTTCTCTTCTCTCACTCGCTGTCTTTTAAAGAGGATTAATTGTGTTTACCGAGAGCTGGCTGGAACACCGTCGTGCAGCTGAAACAACTGTGCTGATTGCTGAGACAGCCCAGTCCGGGAAGCTTCTGTTTCTATTATCAAGCGTGGAGGGGCTTCAAGAGGCCCCGCAAAGAGGTCTGCGCTAACCCTTTCCCCGCGGGGGGATCTGCTCCTCCGAGGGGCCAGACCGAGCACTCCGGGGTTCCAGCTCAGCCCCGATGACACGCCCCTGCGCCTGAGGCTGTGGGAGGTGATGGACCCTCGCTCGCTCGCTGGTGTGTTGAAAGTGACCCAGCTCCGGGAAAGGACACAGCGGACGGGCACTGAATCAGTGGAGGTGCCCTCCACTGGGACGAGTCCACTGAACTTCCAGGTCAGATCTCTCGGTGCCAGGGGAGGAATTCTGAACAAACAGACAAACAAACAAACAGCAACCCTCAGGGCGCTTCCCGTGCAGCAGGAGGGCGGGTGGCTCATGCGCTGCGCCACCACGCGCTGAGGGCCTGTGATTTGGAAAACTGCTCTGTTTGAAGAGGCTGTCTTGAGAGTGTTCACCTTATCTCTAAAGATCCGGTTTGTATGAAGGACCCCTGGATGGAGCCGAGGGGGGCGGGCATGGAGGGTGGGAGGTGAGAGTGGATGGGACAGGGGAAAGTGGTGTCTGGAAAATGGAGACAATAGTACAGGAACAATAAAAAGAGTAAAAAAAAGAATAAAATGTAATAAACTAATTAGAAAAAAAATCTAATTGCCTTAATTCACAGAGAGCCCCAGTGAGTATTTGGGGTGAGAAAGCACGATTCTTCCATGCTCTTTATTGTCTTAGAGCAAAGGGTTTGGCCATTGTTCTCTCCAAGGTGCAACTCGGTCTCCAGGGCAGAATCTCACCCAGCAGCAGCCCCGCTCGTGGCAGAACCGGAAGCATCTCAGCCAGGGGGCCCAGACCCCACCGGGGGTGGGCCACAGGGGACCCCGGTCCCTAGTGTGGCCGCAGAACAGTGGCCCCGGAGGATGTTCCTGTCCTCATCTCTGGGACCGGTGAATATGTCACCTCACGTGGCACGAGGGAATTTACAGCTGGGATTAAGGGTTCTGAGACAGGGAGATTTTGGGGGGTTCTCTAAAGTGGCCCCATCTAATCACTATGATGGCTCCAAGAGGGAAGGAGGAGGGACAGAGACACAGAGAAGTGACGACAGCAGAGAGGTCTGAGTCAGAGAGAGGAGAGAGACCAAAGATGCTACACCATTGGCTTTAAAGGTGAGGGAGGAGACCACAAGCAAAGAGATGCGGGTGACGTTTAGAAGGCGGGAAAAGCCGAGAAACAGACCTCGGAGACGTCAGAAAACCAGCCCTGACGACTCCTCCCATTGGGACTTCTGACCCGAAAGCCGTGAGATAGTAACTGTGTGCTGTGTGAGGCCACTGGGTTTGTGGTCATTTGCCACAGAGCAATGGAAACCAACACGCTGGATAACCCGGAGAAAAGCCGAAAAGCCCTTGCACAGCTGCCTCCTTCGAGTGAGCTCACGGTCACGGTCACTGCCATCTGGCTGTGTAAACACCGTCACAGTTGCTCACACCACCAAAGGTGGGCAGCTTTTCATCCCAAACCATGTATTTTTGAAATACAATTATATTCATCAGGCCCATGCTCCATTTTTGGCAGGACAGGTCACTAAATAGAAATTGAATTTGAGGTTCTTTTTTGAAGTTCTCACAGAGGAGGTTCTAGAAATCACATGGAAGTCCGGGGGAAATATTTGACCCCATCTTCCAAGTGTCTGGCCAATAGGAAGCAAACTTGAGGAGCATGCAAGTCGTGACCACACGGCCGAGTGCTTCTCCAGCTCACTGCTGCGTCCTCAGGAAGAGGCTTCGCCTTCCCATGGACCAAAGTTCCAGAACATACTTTCTTAAGGACAGACTTGAGGGGTAACAAGATGACTAGAAAGTAAAGAAATCTACTTTTTTCAGACCCAAGTTTCTATGTAGACCTGAGTGGTGGAGACACAGAGTGTGTCCTTTTCCCCTCATCACCTGACTTGTAGACCTTCCCCAGGACATTGATGACGTAAGAATGTGTCATAATGGAAGGGAGTTTAAATTGGGGTGTGAACAAGAATGCTTGCATGCAAACAGGTCCCAGAGTCACCAACCAGCAAAGCTGGGGCTGAACGCCCAAGGAACCCTATGGGCCGATGTTGGGAAGAGTCAGTGTATCTGTGGAAACCTCCTACTGATGCAAAACGCTGTCAAAGATACTTCATCAGTGGGTATTTGCCCTCCATGGCCTTCCAGATGCGAGTGCTTCCGTCAGCAACATGGCGCCTTAGAGAGGTGGTGGAGAAATGGCCTGCCCCAGGGCAGGAGGAGCACACAGGCCTGGCCGTCAGGGTGCCTCCTAGCTGGGAGCCAGGTGGAGGTGCCCGCAGGACGGGGCTGAGAGAGGAAGCAATGGGAGGAGAGAGGAGATGCAGGAAGGTGCTGAGGACAAACTTTCCAACCTGACAACGTGGCCCAGTGCCAGCACCCCCACGAATGCGGGAAAAGTGGGGCTTCCTGCTCCGTGCCCACATCCATCCCCCTCTCCAGTTCATGGACCTCCTGTGACACCCTGTTTGTTCAAGGGCTAGCGAATCATTCCGTTGCCATGGAAACCTCCAGCCGCATCTAGTGATATCATTAGGATTTCAGGGAGCTACACTGTACAGCTGTGGTCCATCGGTTATAAAGGTTAGGGCATCGCAGCGCTCACGGTCTCCTGAAGTCATGGTTTTTCATGAAGGTGTCTTTGCTCCATTCCCAGGGAGGAATGCACTCGAATTCTGGCTGAGGGCCAGGGAGGTGATTTCACAGCATCTCATGTGGAAGAAAAGCTGATGGCAGGTTTCTAGAATGTGAGTGTCATAATATAGTCCGATATGCACCTCCCTGAGGCACCCCTCCAGGTCCCAGAGGACAAAAGGGAGCGAGGTAACTGGCAGTTAGACTGGGCAACACGGGAAGGAGAGCCTGGAGGACTTACCTAAAACATCAGACTGCGCCCCCCACGTGCGTGCGCCGCCTCAGAGGGCCTCACTTCTCTTCATTCGTTATTTAGATATTAAAGTCCAAGTAGAGTGTTGGGCTGGATCATTCATAAAACTGTAGTCATTCATTTCTCACTTTAAAACTTAAATAACATCAGAGTAGAGAACTGATGAAAATAAATTATAAGGTGATTGCAGATACCAACAATGTTATAGAACCATCTTTAGGAACAGCAGTGTTCAAATTTTAAGCGAAAAACCAGTTTCCAAAATTATACAATATGATGCAATTTTAGTGATGTGTATGTGTATATCTAAGTTGAAAATTATGTAAGAAGAGTACCTAGAGATGGAGGAGGTAATGCGTATTATTTTACTTTTTCCTTATTTTCTGATTTTTTTGTTTAAAAAAATGCATCACTTTTGGAAAAAGGAAAAAACTAAGCCCTTTAATGTTCAAAAAATTAGTAACTCTGATAAACTTATTTATAATAATAAGCCTGTTAAACTATAATAACAGGCAGGAGAACAGTGACCAAACAGGTTCTCTGCCCCCCCCTTACTACCCTGCTGCCTGCTCACTGCCAGAAACTAGACAGGTGTGCGTCCTTAACTCAGCTCTTCAGTCTAGTGGAGCACTTGCCACCACCATCATCATCGTAACTGTAATCATCATTATCACAGCTTCATCATTATCATGATTATCATCACCATCCTCCTCCTCCCCACCATCATCCATCCTCTTGATCATCATTATCACCATCACCATTGTAATCAACACCACCACCATCATTATCATTACCCTCCTCATCATACCGCCATCATCATCCTCACATCACTGTCATCTATATCATCATCATCAGCATATCGTCATCGTCCCTACCACCACTATGGCCCCAAGGTCCACCGTGATTAATTTGTCACTCACCGAGCGTCACCCCTCTGCTGGGTGCTCCTGTATCCGGGACAGCCTTCCGGCCAAGGTTTCATGCATCAAAACCCAACCAGGCGAAGAAAACAGGCTTTTCCCAGAAAGTGGTAAATAAAGACCGTGGTGTTCGGCCCAAACCTGCTCTACCCCTGGTCGATGAGAGAGCATTCTATTTCCTGTCTATTTTTCCAGTGTCTCTTGCTGGTACAAAAGAGAAAAGGGCAGAAAATAACAACTGTGGCTCCACATCGGTCGTCACGGTTGGAAAACGAGGCACAGACAGAGCGGTCAGTCCGGTGGACGGAGCACAGGGAGGGCACTGTCAGAAACGGGAATCAAATGTGGGGGGAGGGGACTCTAGAAAGGACCGGAATATTTTAGAAATCAGCTGAGCACTTGGTGTGAGTGTGATGGACATTGTTTGCACCCCAGAAGCCCTTCCTGGGATCTCAGCATTGAGGGCAATGAAGCCTTTTCTTGGGAGCTTCAGTGATACTTGCCTGTGTGTGAGAGAGATTCCATTTAAATGTTTCCAACTCATCACACATGTGTGTGCACGCACACACACACACACACACACACACACACACACAGAGGGCCATCTTCCTTTAAGAAATCTGATACCAGAAAATTACTCAATGAGGTCTGAATCCTGGGCAGCAGGACAATGAGCCACCCACAGCGAGGTAACCAGCTGTCCCCTTTGGGCACAGCCCTGCCCCTGCTGATCTCGGTGAATGGTCAGGATGCCGGCCAGAGCTCAAGAGCAAGGGAACACAGCCCTGGAGAGCCAGGCGGGACGCTGGCAGCGGTGGCTACAGGACAGGAGATCTCAGGCACGCGTGACCGGGAACATGGGGGAACAGCCACCTTCAGATTGGACATGTTGTCAGTGGCAGGAACACTGCAGAAAGAGAGGACGTTTCAGGACGAGGAGAGGGCACCATGCAGAGGGTAAACACTGAGCGATTAAGAATGTGTGCCTTCCGCACATGGCATTTGCATGTACTTCTGAAATGTTTGGGTTGTCTTTTTTTTTCCCACAAAATATGCATGTTGTGAAAATGAGCAGGAAAAATATATATGTCGATGCATTTTATAGGGGTACAGGCCACACCCTCTGCCCCCTTTTTCTTCTATGTTCTTTCATCCACCCACCCCGGTGACTTCCTCTCATCCACACTGGTGCTTGCACTCCGCCACCAGGAAGAGGATGGCAGCGGTGGGTGCTGCTCCAGGGGCCCCGCCCCAGCCCCGTGGGCACTACCCAGACTGACCAGCGCCACCTTCTGCCAGAGGAGGGGAAACTCCTGCACCAGTGGGGGCGAGGCACTCGGCCTTACTTCTCATCAGGTCTCTGGCTCCTCCCCCTCCCCCACTTTCACCGCTATCAAGTCCCAGAGCGAAAAGTGAAACAAGCTGAGCCAAATCCCCACTATAGGAGCTTGGAGATGCCCACTTTTCAGTGCTTGTAGGAAAGAGAAATCATAGGCATGACGCTTTATGCTATAGGCACATGTAACTGTTTAGCCTAGCAAAAACAAGTCTCCAGTACCAAGAAAAAGCATTTAATAATGCAGATGGATAAAATATGGAGGCATCCAAATATGGGAGGCAAAACCTCCAGCCAGCTCCACTGCCCCGCCCCAGGAACACAATTGCACTCATCAGTCAATACACCTGAACGATCACCTCTTGGGTTTCCATTTTAAATGTGACATTTCCCAAAGAGAAAATCTGGCCAATACAAATAAATATGGCATTGCATCTAATACTGAAGCCAACTTTAGTCATTAGGTACTTCCTTCAGCCCACCGCCTCTCCTCTACAGGTGAAAATACCTCTGCGCTGTGGAATATGGGGCCATCACCACACAGGTGCTCGGGGAACACAGCCTTTATGGGAAGCAGAGCCACAAGCAAGAAGGCCGCGTGGGTACAAAACTGGTGAAATGAAAAAGAAGGAGACAGACAAAGGCAGATTGATATCGAAAGAAATAGTCAACGGAGACAAGACCTGAGGGTGCCAGGGAGGGGAGACAGGCCAAACAGAAGCCTGCTCATCAATCCCAAGCCCAAACCACAGCTGTGAGGAAGAAACGGGGGACATTTCTGGGAGCTTTACAACTACAGGCGCCTGTACCTTCCTTGTGTCCCATCCGGACACGATGGGAACATCCAAGAAATCTCCGTGATCAGAACAAATGTATTATCTTACTCTGGAATAGTAAAGAGAACGTTAGAAAATAAGAGATGGATTTTAAATCCAGGTTTAAACTTTTCCAAACTGTTTAAACTTTTTCAGATTGTTAACTTGTAATTTTTTTATTGCCAAGGTTAATACATTATATAAATTTTGTTCTATAATCATTATTATAATTTGTCTCCAGGTGGATCTTGATATATAAAAATTAATAACATCCAAAATAATGCTACAGTAAAATTTTACTTTTGTATGGATTCTATTTTTTCTGGAGCACTTAATTATCTATCTATCTATCTATCTATCTATCTTGCAATGTCTGCTTTTATCAGATCCTTACCACCATCTCATGTTTCAAGAACATTTTCAAATATACAGAACCCATTTTCTTCTCTTCTCTTATCTTTATGGAGCCTTTTGCTCCAGACTAATCTCCCTCTAGTTCTGCTGCACAACTGTCAACCTGGATAAAATCTACTCTTCCTGGACCTTAGGTCTTCCACTTTCGGTTCACTCTCGTGTTTTGCTGGAGCACATCCTTGTAGAGTTTGTCACAAAGGTTTCTTGGACATAAAACTTCTGGTTTTTTGCATAATCTTTTTTCACACTTGGTTGATAATTTTGTCGAATATAGAATTCTAGGCTATAAATCACTTACCTCAGAATTTAGAAGACATTCCTCCTTGTCTTGTGAAAGTGTTTCTTGTAAGAATTCCACAGGCAGTCTGAGTCTGATTCTTCTTAGGTGAATAATTTTCACTCTCCGGAGGCTTTCGGAATCTTCTATTAGTTGGCACATCTTGAACCTTCACTGCATTGTGCCTCAATGTTGTCTTCCTCGTGCCTTATGCCAGGACCAGAGGATGATTTCAGAGGACATGTGCCTTTGTCAGCTCTAGAAAATAATCTTCATATATTACTTCAAAAACTGGTTCCTCTGTGGCTTTTTGGTCTCTCTCTTTCTGGAAATTCTCTTGACTGTCTCTTAGCCCTTCAAATTGGCCTTTGTTGTTTTTGAGGTGCTTGTATGTATTTCTGTCCCTTTGTTTTGCATTGGCCCCACTTTATAAGAGATATCCTCAATTTCATTGTTAAATCTTGTGTTAAATTTTCAACTTTAAATTTGTTTTCTTTCCACAAGATCATTCTCTTTCTCTGATAGTGTTTTGTTTTGTTTTGTTTTGTTTTAAATCTTTTTCATATATTATGGATTTGGTACCATCTCAGATCTCTCTGGGGACACCAATTAGGATTTTTAAAAACACACTTTTTCGTTCCTCAAGTTATCTGTTTCCTCCTGGGTCATCTTCTTTGGCTCGTTTGTCTTTGCCTTTCTCCTGTGCCTTGCAGCCTCTCTCCAAATGTTCATGACCCCTTGTTGTCCATTTGTGTTTTAAAATGCTGCAGTGGAACTGCTGTGAGTTCCACCTGTAAAAAAGTCCCCTCCCCTGGGAGGTTTCACTCCAGCATGAGCAGGAAAGAAATAAGCGATACCACTGGGGCCCCAGAATGCATTGCGTTGGGGCATCAGCCCTCACCAGCCCCAGCTGTCCTGCTACTTCTCAGACAATTTGCTGAGTTTCCTTTCAAGCATGCTCTGCCTTGTTGCCTGAGGGGTAAACATCTGCCTGTTGGCTCTTCTGTTCTCCAGGGGTAGGAAGGAAGTTGTCAGGGTTCAACTCTTGGTTAAGCTTCTCACACCTCCCTCCCACCCCCAAATGTGCCTGCGTTCAAAGCCTCTGAGGGAGTCTACCAGCACTGACCCAGATGAGCAGCTTGGAGTCTCTTCTAGTGGCAGTCTCCTCTGGACCTCCCACCCCTGATTCATCAGTCACTGTGACCCCACTTGTTTTCACCTTCAGGAAACACACAGAAAGCTGTCTTTCATTGACCCCCACCAATTCTCTTTAGGATTGTAAGCTAATGTTTTTAATTGCTTTCCTCTCTTTTTCATGGGATTTTGAGAGGAAGAGAAAAGAAATGTATATGGCTCAGCATCTCATTCTGAACCAGAAGTCATTTTTGGAAGTAATTACCTCCCCCAAAAAAGGAATAAGATTTTGTCAATTATTCCAAAAAAAATCAATTAAAATGAGGAATTCCATTCAATGACATTTTCTTGGGGAACACTTTGTTGCAAGTAAGGTGCTGGACTAATAAAGGGATTTACAAGCTGGTGGAACTGGAGATTTGGTCCTTGCCCCAAAGGAATTTATATTCTGCTACAAGTGACAGATGTTCATCAACATGCTGTAACTGTACATTGGACTGTATATTGACTTTAGAAAATGAATAAATGTATCTGAATGCACCCATGTATGGTTGAGTGCAACACTCAGATTGGTTGCAAAATAGGTGTGGATTGTCATGAAAAAAAAAAAAGCAGAACGGCAAAAAGGGAGAAAAGGTGGCATTCCAGGGGTAGAAGCCTTGGACTCTGGGGTCAGCAGGGGGAATGCATGACTTTTAAATCTGTCAAAAGAAATCTGATAGAGGTGGCGAGTCTACCAGTAGTTGTGATATCTGCAGCTCAATTAGAATGCTGCACTAAGACCCATGCCTAGGTGCATTTAGATATATGGGGTCATTTTTCAGAATCAGTCTATGTTTAAGTGTACAGTGTAATCCTTTTGTGAAAAGTATGATTTTTTTATGAAGGTCACAATGCCAAAAATAGCCAATAGTTTACTCAGAGGTGTAATGACAGAGAGAGGCTACAGACTAGGGCTTCGGGTGCAGAAAGTGTCTTATTCCTTGATCCGGGGGCAGTTTACATGGGTGTGTGCACTCCAGGAAATTGGACCAGCTCTCTTCGTAAGGTTCCCAATCTGCATTTCATGAATGTATCTATTATAAAAAGAAGAAAGAGGAAAATATTTCAAAAATCCTTCTCTTTAGAGTGTATTGCCAGAAGAAAACCTAGAGTAAGGACCATGAATTCCTTGGAAACAAGAACTGCTGATCCAGTATTTCTGATACCTGGAATATTGCCTGTGTCATGGTAGATATTCAATGGGGGGGGGGGGCGGTGAGGGAGAGAGAGAGGGGAAAGGAAAGAAAGAAAGAAGAAAGGAGGAGGGAAGAATGGAGGGGTGGAAGGAGGGAGGGAGGAGGGAGGGAGAGAAGAAGGAAAAGCACCTTTGTGTACCCAGCCACTGAGATCCAGAGATCCTTCGTTTTCCTCACCACAGCGCTGACCTAACTAATACACTCCCCGTGGGCGCGCACTGCACTTGTGCGCACATCCATCACAGCGAGCATCACTCCCTCCCCCACAGCGTGAACTTGCTGAGGCCGGGGCTGGTTTCACCCCTGACACAGTTCTTCCATCATAAAAGGTGTACCAAAAAAGTGTGCTGACTGAAGCCATTTCTCACCCTCCTGCATCCATCGCAGTGGCCTGTACACGGCAGGCCCAGAACCCGCACAGTGGGGGACTGACGGCCGCAGGTAGTGATTACCACGAGGGTGTCAATGGGAGAGACAAATAGCAGTGGGTTTCCCTGGAAATGTGCTGAAATCCCACTAAAAACACCCGCTCCTCTGCTGAGCTCGCCATGCGCATACGGGTGACTTCTCTTCCCAGAAGCTTCCCAATACATTGTCTCCATTTCTCTCCTTCCCACCGCCCTCGTAGCACAGGCTGCCTTACAGAAGTGCAGCCTCTCGGGTCGGGACCACGAGCTGGTAAGTCCCGATCCGCTCAGTAGGATGCACTTTCATTGAGGCCTCACAAACGGAATATGAATTCCACTCCTCCCAGGTGCGTGGAGCCATGGCAACCTCTCCGGCCGGGCTGCAGCCAGCTCCACCTGGAGGGGCTGCGGAGCCGGGAACTTACCCTCCGTGGCGTTCACGGGGAGACGGAGAAGGTTACTCAGAGAACGAGCAGCTGTGAGAGTTTCCCTGAGGGGGTAGCATCCTCGGGCCTGCAGAGCATTTTGCAGATTTTCTTTATGCATTTTTAATCAATTCTAAGCTACTTACAAATATGTGCAATTACTTTCTGCACTCCGCTTTGTAATAAGATTTAATGACTCTGCTACAATCCTCTGGGTGAGCATTGATAACCTGACGCTATGATTTACAGTTTAGCTCCGGCAGAGGAGGTGGGTACAAACTGATAGGCTTTTTTCGCGGGGTGGAGGGGAGGCATTGGGGGAATAAGGGAATCAGAAGATGGAGTTATATTAACCTTCAAAATATCCCTCATAAGAGCGATCAGAACATCTCATTTATTTGCCACAAAGTATCTGATTAAAATACGGACAGACAGAGAGAGAAAAGAAAAAAAGTAGCCCAGGCAACTCAACTCTCTTTCTTGAAAACGTTTCACAGATTAGCTTACACAGAGAAGCCCAGAGGCACCAGAGAGCCCATCCCGTGCATTTGCATGCACTTAGATATGATTGTCCTCCAAGTGACCTTGACAAAGACAGTGTCTCCCAGCTCTGCCACAACCGGGAGGACCGGCCGTTTTCACCACCACGGTACATGCTGACCAAGCTGTTCCGTAACGAAGAGAAATAAACACTCCTCACATCTCCCGTGTCTGTGCCCTGCGCCGGCCACTGCTCGGAGCACCAGACGTCCTTACAAAAACCCAACAAGCGAGGGATTGTTGTCAGGCCTGCTGCAGAGGAAGACATGGAGGCACGAGAAAGCGTTGGACACCTGTTCTCTGTGGGAGCCTCCGAGAGCTGCAGCCCCTCTTCACTGAGAAGAGACAGACGCAACCCTGGGAATGCTGCTACGGGCCCACTGACCTCACTTTCTGGGGACAGCCGAGTTCCCTCCCCATCGCCACGCTAGTGCCACCTGCTCAGCCTCCCCTGCTTCCCCAGGACGGCACATGAGCACAGGGCAGGCGGGAGATTCGGCCCACCCCGAGCCACCCCAGCCAGTGCTTCCTTCTGTCCAGGACCCTAAGAGGCCACGTGGCCTGCCTGGGGAAGCAGGGACATGGGCAGAAGGCCCAAGTCCTAGTTGTCATCACCAAGTTGCTATGCAACCAGGTAGCCAGTTTGGGGCTCTAGTTCTTTACCTGAGAATGAAGGGGGAGAGGTGAGCGCTAGAGCCTCACAGACCCTGTTGCGGGTTCGCCACGCGTACGTTTAGGTGACAGTCCCCCGCTGAGAGCCGGCTGCGTGGTGGGAGGTAAAGACAACCAAGGCCTCTTCCAAGCCCAGAGTCTAAGCTTCTCAGCGTGCAGCGGCACCTCTGGGACAAAGATCCAGGCTCAGAGCCCCTTCCCAGACGCGCCCTGAAACAGGTTTCTCACTTCCCCTCACACAGTAGAATGTTCTACTGCCGGAGGCTCCTCCTTCCTCTCCCCACCAGCGGTTCCTACTGCTGGACCAAAGTGGGAGCCGTTTCCCAGGGAAGGCCCAGATTAGCCCTGGTACCCAAAATACTGAAACGAGTAAGATCTGCGTGGGGTCCGTGAGCCCCAGGCACCAATGGTCCCTGCTCTGGCCCACGGGCCGTCCACTAGTGGGCCACTGCCTGTGACTCGCAGGCTGCCTGCCACCGTGGCCATCGGCAGCAATGACTGCTAAAGCATCGTGAGAACTGTGTCTGACTCCCATGACGGAAACGCCGGGGCAAGCGCCCAGCCCCCACTCCCACGCAGCCCCCGAGCTGCATGAGGACCCACTCGGGCAGCTGGACAGCTCGCACTTGTCTAAATAACAAGGGGCGTTTCTAGATGTTTTCTCCAGACGGGAGGCACAAGTTACTGGAGCTGCCAAGCATATTCTGAGTTGTTGAACTGCAAATTTAACTCATTTTCTTTTTTTTTTTCTGTTTAGATCCAGAATGGCTTTTATTCAAAGGTGCGTGTGTGAGGCTGGGTGACATGGACAGGCGTGGCAAGAGTCTGAGTCTTCGTTTAGTAGCTGGAGAGGCGGTCAGCAGTGTGGAGAGAGACCGCATGAGCAGGGGAGAGAAGGGAATGGGGAGTAAGAACAAGAGATGCAGCCAGATGCAGCCCTGATGGGCCTCGGCTGCCTTGGGGGGGGCGGGGGGGAGGGCTATGGGGACGGAAACTTCTATGGGGGAGGGTTCCCCCAGCTGTCAGGCAGATCTGAGCGTGGGCGAAGAAAGGTAGGCCTTGGTATGCCATCCCCTCAATGGACAGAGCACCCCCAATGGTACACGGAGAAGTTCAAGTTCAGTGGACGTGGCAGAGCAGTTGGAGGGGGAAAGCGAGGACAAAAAATGGGGTTCTCAACCTCTCAGCTAATTTCCCTGCTCTGTGAGCAACTGGCCCCCAAGCTCCCACTTTTCAGGGGGGTGGAATTTCAATTACTGTGATCAAAAGGAAACCATCTACTTAGGAGAACAGCTCCTGCAAAACACGTGCTGGGGACACTGGGCAGTGACGTCCCAGATGGCGGTCACGAGGCAGGCACTTGTGCGAGAGGCTGCCGCTGAGCTCTCAGGACGGCTCCCCGGCCGGGAGCTGCAAAAGTTACAGAATCGGGAAAGCCACTCCCGCTTCCAAAAATGGGAACCCCTGAGCCAATAACATAGATTTATTCAGGCATTCTGCAGGGCCAAGTCCACCTGAAGGATCTGACTATCTGATTTTCTCGCAGAGAGAGAGAGAGCCTCTCGCTTCACAAGGGGATGTGTGGGAAGCAAGCCGGAATCGCTGAGTCCTCCTAGACCTTGGGCCTCAGAAAGGCCCAGGACCTGCTCGAAGTGACAGCCAGGCGGGGCGGAGTGTGAGCATCTCTCAGCCGGGCCCTGACATCTACTGGTCCTCTCACTACTACACTGGGGAAGGAGCGTCGTAACTCCGTCTACAAGCGAGAAAACTGAGGCAGGTAAAGTGTCCGAAGACACAAAGCTAGTAAATGGGAGAACTGGAACTCAAACCTAGGTTTCTAAAACAATAATGTCAACAATAATGTCTAAATAAAATGTTTAGCCCTGGCTGGCATAGCTCAGTGGATTGAGCGCGGGCTGCAAACCAAAGTGTCACAGGTTCGATTCCCAGTCAGGGCACATGCCTGGGTTGCAGGCCACGGCCCCCAGCAACCGCACATTGATGTTTCTCTCTCTCTCTTCCTCCCTCCCTTCCCTCTCTAAAAATAAATAAATAAAATCTTTAAAAATTTTTTTTAAAAATGTTTAAAAATACTATTTACACGATGAGTCAAGACTAGTTGTTTTTTTTTTCCTCAGGTGGGTGAGGCAACCTTAGTTCTCGAAATAAATGCACATATCTCTGCTCCGATACTGTAGTAATCTTAGAGGGCCACAGGGTTCCCCTTATTTGTGAGTTCTCCCAGGGCGTGCCATCACTTCCACTCCCCCCACGGCCCAGCATCTGAGGCCACCTTCGGTCGTCATCCCGGCTGAGCTGTCTGATGACTGCAGCTGTGTGACTCCCCTCACCTGAGACCAGCAGAAGAACCGCCCGGCTGAGCCCAGCCGGCCCACGCAGTCTTGGGCAAATGAACTGATTGGTTTCCCAAACCACCAAGCTCTGGAGTGGCTTGTTAAGCAGCCATAGGTAAGTGACACCATGTTGGACAAGTGGAATTTCCAGTTACTTTGGATTTGCCGAGAGCTGAGTCCAGAGCCCCTGAATTTTGAGATGCTGAGACTTTGAGATTCTGGGACTTCAGTATGTTGGGGCTTCAATATTTAACAGGAACACATGTACCTAGAACATCAAGTGAAATAGGGTGTGGCAGGAGGCTAGTCTGAAGGAGTGAAGGGGCGCTTCGTGTGCTCTCAAGAGCTTGGCTTTACCATGCGAGTGATAAGAGGCAGGGACATTTAGGAAGGTGGGCCAGGCACAAGCAAATCTGTATATTAGAATGATCTCTTTGGCAGTTCATGGAACCTGGATGGGAAAGACAAAAGACTGGATAAAGCTCCGGAACCACAACGTGAGACAGGATCTCGGAGAGACACAGGTGCTGAGGAAAGATAACATGCTGGAAAGATGAAGCTTGGGTGTGAGTAGCCCTGAGATCCACCTCTGCACCAGGTGCAACGCTGGGTACCCACTCCCTCCATCTGGGTGAGCTACCCCAAAGGATATATCCCCAGGCCGCACCTCAGACACTCTGATCCGGGGGGATGAGCGTAGAACCCAGACGTGGATAGCTTTGGGTTGCAGCCCGCGTGCTTCTTCTGCGCCCACGTGGCTGAAAACCACTGGATGAGATAAATCAATGAATGTGAAGTTCAGAGGCTGAGGCCGGTGGTCAAGATCTGGTTAAAGTCCAGTGCGAGCAGGCAGAGGGAGGAAAGGAGTGGTTGCTGACCAAAGACTGGGGAGAACCAGCCCTTAAGGGTGGAAGGAGGAAGAGGGGCCATGCTGGGGAGCAGAGAGAAGGACCAAGCCATCAGAAGGGCGGAGACGCAGGAGGAGGTGGCAGCACCCTGGGCCAGGGCCAGGGACCCGGGCCTCGATGGCAGCTGGTGCAATGGGCCTGTGTGCAAAAACCTGCCACGTGAACCGTGAACCACTCAGTCCAAGTGAACACACGCGCCTTCGCCACCACGTGCCGCTGTTGCCCCAGTGCAGGGGCGGAACACAACCCTGGACCGTCTGCGAGGAATGACCACTTCATGTTATCGATCACATGCCATTAGTTAAGTAAAGGGCCTCCTGCAAAGGGGCGGACTTCATTTGACAAAAAGTAAACAGAAAGGCGCCAAAGGAAGTGCAAAATCAAATATTAAATCCTGGGTAATGCGTTGGAGAACAGAGCGAGGCAGCAAACAAAAGGGAAAATTAACTTCTAGTTAGATAAAGCCTGAATAGTTATCATGATTTTTTGTACTGTAAGAACGTTAGATTGAATAGATTTCTCTATTGCTCCATTTCTTTTTTTCATTGTAATTCTAGAATCCTGGCTACCTGGCTTTTATGCAGCTCCTGCTTGGGTTTGGGAAGGCAGAGGGTCCTATCTCCCTCTCCCTGCCAAGACAGGGAAACCCTGCACTACCCTTTCTGCTGGTCTCCACTGGACAGAGGGTCCAGGGGCCATCCCAGACTCAGGGTGGAGGAAGGGGCTCTGACACTTTGTGAGAGAAGCTGCCAAAAATTAGTGGACATTTCTTTCCACATCGACCATTCACTTGCAAGACGCAGAGCAGGCTAAAGTGGGGATTTGGGAAAAGGCGTGGTCAGGGCCATGCCCTCTCTGCCGTGTGTCCCTTCAACAGGGAGTCAGAGAGAGGCTCTCCTCCTAGTTACTGTGATAGTGGAACGAGCCAAATGTTGTGTACTTCAGATTGCCTACAATTAATTTTTCATTTTACAGTACACATATACTTTTCCAAGAAGTAGAAAAGACAATAATGATCATTAAAGCTCTAAAAAGCAAAATACGTTTGAAAAAACTCCTAAATAAGTCCCCTGTTGCATTGCCCGGGATACACAATAACTCTGTGTGCACAGGACAGTTTTGGCTAAGAGAATAAAATTGAAATCAGTATTGTGTCATATATGCATATGTGTGTATAAATGTATGTATGTACACACACGCATAGTCAATTGTTTTAAGTGTGTTCAGTCATTACCAACCAGCCCATGCTTTTGTGCTGGACAGGCTTGGATTGACTTCCATTCTAATCATGTACTAGCTCTGTGAACTCTGGGAAAATCTTTTAACCTCTGTGGCCTCTGCTCCTTTGGCAGCCCTACGGAGCTACCAAGGGGACTAAATTAGAGGGGCTTCGAGTTGTGAAGGATGGCGAGAAACTACAGTCAGTTTTTGAGTAAGAGAGTTATGCAGGGATCACTATCAACATCACCATCATCGCCATCATCTCCGTCATCACCATCACCATTACTATCACCTCCATCATCATCACCACTGTCATCACCATTATTATCGCCATCACCATCATCACTTTCTTCTTATCCTTCATCTCTTCTCTCCTCCCCTACCCCTTCCTCCTCCTTCTTCTTCACCTTTGTCTTCATCTTCTGCCTCCTCTTCCTCCTGGTCTTCTTCCCCTTCACCATCACCAGCATAGTTAGCATGTAATAAGCTTTACTATGTGCTAGACACTGAGCTAAAAGCTTTCTTCCCACTAAAGAGGAGACAGGACCTTAGGGCATGATTCCTAAGGCCCTGCTCGTGTTACGTGAACCTAGGTCCTGGTTAATCACCTGTAAGTATCTGTGTCTGTTTTCTTCAGGGCCTTTTCTCTCATGTATGTGTGGGCGTGTCTCTTCCTTTTCGTTTTTTAAAATTTTTATTTTCAATAAAATTGTTCAGCCTCTGCTCTGTGGATTTCCATGAGGCCAGTGGCTCACTGACCCACGGAGCTACAATTCCTCAGAGAGGAAAACACGAACGCTCACAACAGGTAAACGCCCTAAGAGAGCTGGCCATTGGTTCTGCCCTAGAGGGGTAGGAGAGAGCTTCATGGAGATGGTGACTTTGGCTACAAACCCTAAAGTAGAGATTTATCAAATGAATAAAATAAGGAAAGGAGCTGGTCAGGGAAAGTGCACGGGTAGTAAAGTGAAAATCAGAAACCAAAGGTGAAAACAAGGCAGACAGAGGCCTGTGTGCAGGTGAACACTGCGTCCGGAATTCCCCAACCAGGTGTGTGAGGCTCAGGAATCGCATGCAGACTGTGCGAGCCAGACCCCAGCAGATGGGTAAACACGGGCAGAAACCCACTCCCAACCCACCCAGCCTCGTGCGCGCGAGACAGTGGAGGAGGGGACAGCGGTGACCTCCCATCTGCCCGTCTCAGAAACGGCGTGTGCCGAGAGGAGGAAGCAATCGTGTCCTCACAATATTTGGCCTCGTCACACGCTGAAAAGTTGTTCGCATCTCCTCCTGGCTCTTTATTTAACAGAGTCTACAATGCTTTACACCACAGACAGGAGTCCTCCACAAAAAGGAATATGGTAATGAAGGCAAACTTCACACAGAATTTTTTTTTAAAAGCAATTTCTGCCCAGAGAGTCAGGTAATTGCAGGACCCTAATTGTGCAAAGTCCAGCACAGGGTTTGCTTTCAGAGATTCCTGGGGGCGGGGAGCAGCTGGAGGGAGGAGGAGGAGGCAGGGACCCACAAGGGACAGCTGGAGGGACAGCTGGAGGGAGCAGGGGGTGGGGGGCAAGTCTCCCGAGCCAGAGAAAATGGTCCATCTCTTAGCAAAAATTTTTGAATCCTCTCATGCCCCTATAAGAGAACAAACAAGTTATTTTAACCACATGCTTCTAAAAGACAAATAACAGCATTTACAAAATTAAAGAAACTCCAAGGATGCAAAACTGTGGCCAATTAGGCTGCAGCCCAGAGTGACAATGACCAGCTGACAGTGTCAGCCTCTTGAAAAGAGCCCTTGTAATTGAGCCTCTGACAGACCCCTGACTGGGGCGGCAGGGTGCATTTTAATTGCTTGTGCTGGCATTTACTGGGTGTGCTCGGTCCGCCTCAGCATCCTTTTATAAACATCCTGTCTGGCCACAGATCAGGTGCAAATGAAAAATCAGCCAGGACATCCTCCATTCCAGAGGCAGTGGTATTGTTTCAGAGACGTTCGGTATTTAAATTTTAATGAAGCCCGAGCCAGGACGGAAGCGCGGTGAGAAGAAAGAGAAGCTGGGCTGGAATACCCAGGTCCGCGGGCAGGAGGCAGGCGGAGGGAAACAGGGCGAGCCCAGAGTGGACCTGCGGGCGGAGGAAGGGGCCGTGGAGCGGCAAGATGGCTTCGAGAGCGCGGCAGGCGGGGTGCGCGAGCCTGCGGGGGCAGCCTGGCGTGCAGTCACCGCGCTGCGCTTCGGTGCGGCGCTGTGTCACTGCCTCCCAAAGCGGCTTGCTCTCCAGCAGGGGCCGCCGGGGCTCTGCGCAGCCCAGTGTGCGGCTCGGGGGCGCCCTCCGTGGGAGCCTGGCCTCTCCTCCGCCCTGCTGGCAGTTCCCCCGAAATGCAGGGCGCCCAAACCCCGCTTTCCTTCCTCTCGTTTCCAAACCACGATGCGGCCCAGAGACAGCTCCGGGTAGGCTAACCAGCTGGTTTTGCCGACCGAAGAGCTCACTGTGTTGCTGCCTGAGAGGGACTCTGGTCCCTGGAGGGCCCTTAGCCAAAGACTAGCCCTCGGGCCCCAACACTGACCCTTCCGGTGAGCCGCACCTGGGGATGGGAAAGGGAGGGGAGGACACAGTACCTGCGCGGGGGGACCCGCAGACCAGAGAAATTAGGCTTGAGTTTTATATTTCCCGTCTTAGCCAGAGTCGACGGAGTTAGCTGTTTGGGCGGGGCAGGGCTACAATCAGAGGCTCCGGAGAAGGGCACAGGGAGGGGGTGATCCCTTTAAATACATTAGCCAATGCCTTGAATCCAGAGTATTTAAAGAGGCAAATAAAATGTGGCAAAACAGGAAATCAAAAGGCAAACGCCCTTTATGGTTATACTCTAACATACAAGGAAAATGCAGTTGTCTACCCTGACCCAGGAAGGGATAATGAGGTGAGAAAGGGGCGGGGCGTCTTCAAGGAATAGCTACAGGGGGTTGTAAGTCAGCACCCGCCAGTCCTGGAGAAGGAGGCAGAAACATCTCGGCGCCCCCCTGGAAGCAGTGACCCGGGGTCTCACAATGTTCCCGCCATGCAGCACAGAGAGGTTCTCTGAGTATGGGTCCTGGACCGGCAGTATCGGCCCCACTGGGGACTTGCTAAAAAGGCAGATTAGAGGGGCCATGCCCCGGGCCCACTGAATAGAAACCCTGGATGGGGCCCAGTCTTCTATGTTTTTAAAAGACCCTCCAGGTGATCAGGAGGCACCCCAAGTCTGAGGTCCACCAAGCACGTGCCTTTGCTCCGGGCACCTGCCAGTTTGGAGAGAAACGGCGCTGAGTTTCGTTGCCCGTTCCCACTGCAGGGCAACACCTGCCCTCGGGGAGAAAAGGTGCATGCAGCACACAGCGCCAGAGCAAGTGCCCATGTGTCTGGGACACTGGGAGGCCAGCTGGGACCTCAGCCCTGGACAGACTTCCTGCCCTGATGTACACCTGGGGTCCCTGGGGAAGTGTGTGGAGGTTCGTGGGAGGCTGAGGGCCCCAGAGGCTGCCATGGAGGTGCCCCCCTCTGGGGAGAAACTGCCACTAGGAGCGTCCTGAGCTGCTGGCCCGGCTGCTGCCCATGCAGGACCCACCGCAGCCAGTGCCAGAGGACGAGCTCTCCTGGACAGCGCAGCGACACAGCCTCTGCTCTGTGGCACCCTGTCGCAGCGTGGAGGCTTCCTCTCAAGGGCGTGGTAGTCTGAAGCTCCCCCCAGCCACCCATTCTGGTCCTCGCTCTCCATCCCTCCCCATAAACCTCTTGCACCCTCTCTTCCACCTTGTTGGGACGCTAAGGGGAGTGGGCCTGAGCACCATCACACACCCAACTGTAAGGTCCTCCTATGCACACGCAGGCTGGGGGTGCTGGGACCGGCGGCCCCACCTTCCCCTCTGTCTACAGACAACAAAGCACCACTCCGAGTTCTTAAGCACCAGCCACTTCCGAATGCTGTCCTGGCTGTCACTCATTTAATTCTTACCTCGGCCCAGTGAAGGAGGCTACTCGTGGACGAGCAAACTGACGTCCAAAGAGATGGACCAGCTTGTCTAGGGAGACACAGCTGAGCGCTGGGAGAGGGGCTCCCACCCGACCACCGCACACCCAGCCTCCCACCAGTCCCCATGTGTCCCCCTGAAGGCTGGGGCCGTCTCCTGCCCATGGACTTGCCCACAGTGCCCAGCACGTGAGCAGCAGCCAGTGAGCAGTCAGTGAGTGAACGATCGGAAACTCAGGCATCCTGAGTCCATCGGCTTCCAGCCCTGGCTCTGTTATAAAGTGTCCTTGAGTCCTTATTGGCCCATACATTGAAAAAACAATCATTGTTTGCATGTTTATGTAGAACGTATTTTTACATGTCTATAGACACCACTGTGGTGAGTGCAGTAATGGTCGTGTAAGAGGTGGCTGAGTTCATAGTCACTTTCTGTGTGCCGTTTCTATTTTTAAGACAGCAGATACTAGAATACAAGACCCTCGGGCGAGGTTCCACGACATGCCGTCGCATTCCAAAAAAGAGTCGTAATATTGGAACATGAATCGGAAGGAGGGGAGAAAAGCTGGAGAGAAAGAAGGGATTGGGAGGAGGAGACAGAGGGAGGGACGAAGGGTGGGAAGATCCCACCTTTGGAGCAAAAGCTATCGCGAGGATGCTCCCCCTCCCTCTCGTGCAACACCCCACTTCTGGTGGGGCTCACCCCAACGGGGCTCACATAAAAACATCTTCATTTGCTTCATCCAAGAACCACCGCCCCGATGGGCCAAAGCGGAATCTGAACTCGAGCTGTGCTGGAAATGCCTGAGAACGCTCCCTTCCACGTTCAGAATGATCAGCGTTGACGCAGGTCGTTTGGGGACACGGTGAATCAGCAGGCGTGCAAGGTCGCGGGGGCCGCCCGGAGAAACCAGGCAAAACCAGGCGGGAGCAGCAATGCAATTTGCTCCCTGCGTTACCAGCAATGAGCAATCTTTTATATCATAATGTATGATCTAAAAATAGTTCGCTGTAAATCTGGAGCCCTCGAACATAATGAAAGGAGGCTGAGCATAAAAGCTAGTTATTCATTTATTCTCTACATTAAAGGCTTCCACAGTAAGAGCCCAATTAACAAAAAAGACCAGTGGGAAATTATACACAATACTTTTTGTTTATTACAGAGACGCTTTCTGGTCATAGCTCACGAAAAGGAGATTTTGTACTGACTCACGGAACTCACACATGGCAATTTCCCTCTGAAGGTAGGTTTCTCACAAATGATGATGCAGAAAGAAAGAAAAGGGGAAAACAGTGATTTTTTTTTAAGAAAGATAGGACCACTGTGTTATATGAAGAGTTGTGAGTGGCATTTTTCATGGCCACCGGTCAAGCCCGTAGTCTTGGACAGACAGACAAGGCCAGAGCTGTGGCCTTGAAGATGCAGCAGGATCGAGACCCAGGGATACTGGGTTCTGGCTTAGGAGGGATGATGATTGTGCTCCAGATTGTCTTATGAATTCTCGGAGTGCTGTGCCAATCACCATTAATATGGTCCTCTTGCTGCCACTGTGGACACAAGGACACAGGCTTCTCCTGCCAGTGCCCTGGGCCAATCCCCAGCCTCGAGTTCCTCTTCTGCCCAACGTGATAGGTGATGAAAGCCTGTCTGAGATACCTTGAACCTCTGCTACTATGGGACGATCTCAAGGGCATGCCCAGGAGGCCAGATGACTAAGGAGAAATTGCAGAGATTACACGTTCCCCTCAACATTCAACATTGCCATCCGTGCCATAAAATTATGGGTGACTTCGCCAAGGCCCGTATTGGGTTACCAGCCAGGAGGCTGGCACCTTGGAGCCAATTATTTGGCTGGAGAAGAGCCTACTGACCCCCCAGCACCCCCATTTGCAGAAACCCGGGTGGCTCTCTGCTCCCTATCACAGTGAGGAGCTCTTGTGCACTGATGAAACCCTTCCTGTCCCTACACTAGTGAATGGCTGCATAAGCGAGCCCCTGGCCAGAGTGGGGATGGAGACGACCTGGAGAAGCAATTGCTCTCTCTCCGAATTCAGGCCCAGGAGGTACTGAAGGGTGGGGTCACGCGTCAGCCGTGCCTGGCTCCTCGGCAAGCCCACCCTCGGCCCTTCCACGGGTGCAGTTATGTGTTGTTATTGCATTTGACAATTGGACTATGTATTAAGATCTCAAGGCGCATCTTTAAATAAAATCAAAGGTCTTTCATACCAGTGTCCCCATCCTTATTATGCCTAAAGTTGGCAGCAATGAGAGTGTGAGCTTTTGAACGGCGTGTCTTGATCACATGGATGTGACATGATTCAAGTGCTCACACATTCTAGTTGGGGCCACTTCTGTAACTACGTGATGTTTCCAGTTGGTTCTTTTTAACAGCAAGAGTGACTCAAAAGGCCTCCCTGTGTTCTGGAAATGCTAGGGTATGGTCATAAATGTCACACTGTACCCAGAGGGAATGGTCACAGAAGAGGTAAAAGTCGAGAGTGAGGGGAAGAATCTGCCACCTGCCTTGGCACCAGAACGCAGGGACTTCCAGTGGCCCTGGGGCCTCAAGTCAGTCTCTGGCGGAGCTGCTGAGCAGACCCGGTCTCCCAGCTGCCCCAGCTGCCCGAGCTGGGAGCCGACTCAACTCCCAGACTGCTCACCATCCAGGGAACGGTCTCTAGTGAGAGTTTGCCACTGGCACACCCGCGGCAAAGCACAGGATTTTAGAGCAGTAACTGCCGACACCAACATCCAGATGACCAGCCAGAATGTGGGAAATACACAGGACACACCGTGTTTTCGGACTGTAAGACACACTGTTTTTACCATGTTTTTTGCTTCAAAATGTTTCCCCTGTTTTCCTCCTCTAAAACCTAGGTGCATCTGGGGTCTACACCATAAGACACACCTAGGTTTTGAAGAAGGAAAGTAGGCAAAAAGTTTTTGAAGCAAAAAATGTGGAAAAAAGTGTGTCTTATAGTCTGAAAAATGTGGTACATATGTCTCTATTAATTACCTTCATGTAACTATAGTAATATATTTTATATATTTGCCTATTTATACATTCATAATAACATATTACATGTTTATTATAAACTATGCAATTATATATTTTATAGTCTTATACATTTATGTATAAAATACTATAATTTCATACATGTAATTACATGTGTATGTACATACATATGTATATATGATAAGCAAAAGTGATAATGCATCAAAGTAAAGTATATTACTGTAGTTGTATTTATATAATTAACTAATAAATGTACACATATTGGAGCACGTGCCCAGAATTGTTTCCAAATGGTGTTATGCAACCAAAAACGCTGCAGGGGAGCTGCCCTGCCCTGGGCACAGTGTTTTCCTCCACCGACTGCAAGGCTGGCTGGGTCCTGTCTCCCCACGTCCGGCAGGCAGTCACCGACATCAACAAAAACCCAACAAGATACTCTCCACTTGACCTATGTTAAGCCAGGCTCTCTCCAAACCAGCATCAGCACAAACACTTACTGAACAAAACATCATAATTCCATTCACCTGGATTTGAATTTACCCATATTTTTTGCTGTGTATAATACACTCCCATGTACAATGCGCAGTCGCAGTTTTGTGCGCATTATACATGGGATTATTATACCCATTACTATACCCATGGTGTGTAACCCTCATACCCATGTATAATGTGCATCCTTATTTTTCCCTCAAAAATTCGGGCCAAAAAGTGGGCGTTACCCATGGCAGAATGCAATATTTTATGGATTTCTGCCCACTGTTTTGCCTGTCAGGATGAATACATGGATGTGTGTCCTCAACTATGTTAAAACAAGAGTAAGTGTATTTTTTGAAGGCTGGGAGAAAAATGGACAAATTGCCAACACAGGTTGTTTCATGGAGGTGGGTTTGGGGTGACTTACCTTATTTCTTCGTATTTTTTATGCTTTCGAACTACTCCGCAGTGATGTGTTCCCGTGACGGTGAAAAGACAAACACCGGTAAAGCAAACGTTTTCACTCTGCCGCCCGCTCGCCTCACTACCTCTGAGGTCGTGGGCGCGTCAGTAGTAAATTGCTCTGCATTCGTGTAATCTGAACACCATGCAGGATTCGGTGTATAACTTTGACTTGGTTTTAACCATGTATTTCCATTAAATTGTCACAATTTCAATAACACTAACGTTTAAGCAAATGCGCACGTGTGTATGTGTGTGTGTACAGGGGTGGGCAAAAGTTTACAGTTGTTTGCGTGGAAAATAACACAATAATTAATAAGTAATTATACAAGAATAAACTCCATGTTTTTCATACAACGGTAAACCTGCTTTTGCCCCGCCCACATATGCAAATGCTAAAACGATATTTCCCTGGAAGTTTGCAGAGGTCAAGAGAAGGGCAGAAACAGTGTGTGACGTGCGTGTTCCCGGAGATGCAGAGCTAACCCTGCAGGAGGGGACCAGTCGGACTCCCTTGGTTTGTGTGGAGCGAATCCCTGCAGCTCCTGGGGATGGACACCCCTGTTGCAATGTATTTGCAAACCACCTGTCAGCCACTTCCGATAGGAGCCCGTGGTTTACTGATTAACCATTAATTCACTCCAGAAAGAACCTTTAGCTAAGCCCAGCTCCTGTTATCTGAGCCAGATCAAAGCTGTTGTACTTTTGTCGAGCTTACCGAAATGCTATCCTCATAAACATTTTACAGCAACTTTGGGACAAAATAGTTAAACACAGTTACCATTTTTTAAACTTTTTTATACACAACTCAAGATGTCACTGGTGAGATCAGCCATTGCAAGCTCCGCCGTGTGTATCTCTCTCTCTCACACACACATACACACACACACACACACACACCATGAGCCCCGTTCCCCTGGGCACACCCAGAGGAGTCAGAGGGTGGCTGATTCAGAGAGCAGCAGGACAAGGTCACCACGAACAGGTGTGTCACCTCCTCAGAGCGAAGGAAAAGTCCAAGGCACCCTACAAACACTTTAGACAGGTCCCCACTGATTAAGCAGAAATTGGACTGTGTTTTTAATTCTTGGAGTGTGCGAGCTAAAACCAGAGGCATCTGGATGTGTTTCCCGAACGCCGGCGGTGCTGAAGGAAGGGAGCACGCGTGACTGAACCCTGGGACTTCAGAAGCGGGGGACCCGGGCAGTGGGACCTCGAATGCGGACAAGGTGTGCCCTGCAGCACCTGGACATGCAGTGACAGCAACGTCAGCGAGAAGAAACCCGCTGATGGGAAGCAAGCGAGATCCTGTAGGGATTCCAGATTGGTACGAGAAATACGTTATTGTGTTTCCCAAGATGAAAACACTCACAGCGTGGATCACAAATACGCTGCTATTATCAATGACTCCGCATAAAGCGTGTTATTATCTCAATTATTAAACGAGCAGCTTCGACGGCGCCCTTATGAAATGATTGCACGGGAGGGAGAGGGCAGCATCGGCCTCTGATTAGAGAGGACTCGGGGAGCCTGGGAGGGGAGCGGGGCGGGCGTCGACACAAGCGACAGATCGAGGAGCCAGAGCGAGGCCTCGGCTTTGGTCCGCTGCTTGACCAAAAAGTGTACAATGACAAGGACGACCGGCTTTGCACACTCACATACGATAACTCACGTCTCACTTTGTAGAATCAAACTAGGCATATGCTGTACTTTCCTGGATAAAATTGTGAGTAAATAAATCTTTGTGGAAAATCAATTATGCTTTAAGTGCACCAGGGGAGGTAATACATATACAATGGATTATTTTTTTATTTTAAAGCACAAAAATATCAATGATTAAGGATAGCAAGTCTGCACAGCTCCCCTGTGACTCCAGTTCTAACCTGATTTTTAAAACCTAATATGTACACTCCCAGTGAGAGGAAAACCAGTATCGACTCTTTCTTTTGGAAAAGAAGGATTCTCGTGTTAAATGATACTTTTTCCTGGGGGTTTGTGTTTTGTGTGCCTGTGCTTTGGACGATGGATCCAGCTGCTGCGTCTGGGATGTGCCGGCCTGGTTAGATCACTGCCGCAGCCCCTGCCTGACTTAGATGACGAGGCCGCGGGAACCGAGAGCCAGCGCACGGATGGATGGGTGCAGGAAGCGAGAAGAACGCTGGAAACAACCCTGCAGTCCGTGGATGGTGGTACACAGGAGACAAAGACCTCTGGCGTCAGAAACCAGCCTGTGTGAGCCCAGATAGCTAAAATAGGCTGTCGTCGTCACCAAATAACTGGGTGGTTATGGGGGGGAGGAGTCAGGCTGGGGTGTATGGACAGGGGAACAAGGGACCATAACTGATTCAGTCACCATGGAAGTGCCCGAGGGCTGGGATCACCCGAGGGTTTATGCAGCAACCTCATGCAGGTGTAGTGCCTGTGAGTAAGGTCTGCAAGGCCCTGATGACTGTCACAGGCTCAGAGACGTTGAGTGCCCAGATCCAAAGGGAAGGGCCGCAGAGCTGGGGGCTCCCTACCATGCTGATTCCCAAACACGTGCTCGATAGGGGAGCCAGGTTCAGCACAAGCCAAGGCTTCCTCCCCAATTCCAACCAGTGGCCCACACGGAGACTCCCCCTCCCCCCGCCCCCCAATGTGCAGCACAGCGCCAGGGTCTGGCCACACCTGCACTCAACATCCAAACACACAAGCTCACCCCTCGACTTGGCTGCGAGAACTGACTATGAACGAGAAAAGAAACCCGATTCAAAATAAAATAGTCAGAAAATTTACTCACTGAAGAAAATGAGCAAATCGCTACTGAAAATTCAAAGAAACATTATTTTTAGTAGATACTCAAATACACACAAGGACAGAAACGATTGTATATCAGAACAGAATCTTAAAGAAAAATGTACACCCAAAAACTTCTAATAGAAAAATAAGGTCCACATTTGTTTTAGATATATGCATATTTTTAAAATCCAGATTGGACCATTTAAAGGCGTAGCAAGAGAAACTGCACCTCTGTTGATACAGGAGATGGAACATTCTCTACCATCAAGAATGTGTTGGCCTGAATGGGCGGAGGGGCTGGATGGAAAGGGGGAGGGGTTGAGGAGCAGAAATGGGGGGCTACCAAACAGCCACAGGGACGTGAAGTACGGCACAGGGAACACAGTCGGGAATGTCAGGATAACCGTGTGTGGTGCCAGGGGGTGCTAGACTTACCGGAGAGAATCACTGGGTCAGTTACATATCTCTGTAACCACTATGCCGTACATCTGAAATGAATGCAATACAGTACTGAATGTCAACTGTAATTGAAAATTTAAAATGTGAAAAATAAATTTTAAAAATATTTTTAAAAGGATCAGCGCCGGCCCTGAAAGTGTTTCTAAGAGACAAGAAAATGACATATTCACAGGACCACACTCGCCGTAGGTAGTTTACCGCGGCTTTTCATTCTAAACACGTGACCGCACGAGAGCTGGGGCGCCAGCCGGGTAAGAAGCCAACAGCGTGGCTAATTCCTGTGCCACCTCTTCTTTAGACACATGTCACACCCGTGTACCAGTCCCCTTCGCCGGAGTCATATATTTTCCGGGCGGCAACAACACACACCAGAACACTAGATCACTTTCACGTTAATTGCAATTACCCGGGAAAACACAATGTGCTGCCAAAATATTCACAGGATAATTGCCCCGCGGTGACAAGATAATCTTCCCGTTCCTCCCAAACACAATGTGCGCCCTATCTAATTACTCCGCAGTCTCCCGGGCAGACGCGTTCTCGAGGCCCCGGCCACGCCCCTTTCTGCGTGCAGCTTCCCTCCAGGCCGCGACTTTCCTGACGTTGCAGGAAGTGTGCAGACACGCCGAGGATTTGATCGGGTTTTCTCAGCCTTTGCACCGCTGACACGTGGAGTCAGGTGATCTTTTCCTCGTGGATCTGTGCTTCAGGGAGCGTGCATGTGTTGGGGGGGGGGGGGACTTTCCCGCGCACTGTGGGATGTTTAGCAGCCTCCCTGGTCTCCACTCACCGAGGACAGTAACATTCATCCACGCCCAGTTTTGACAACACAAAATGTTTCTGCACGTTGTCAAAAGTGCCCTGGGAGGCAAAATACACGCCCCACCCACTGGGAGCCCCTGGACCAGATGTATTTGCCCAGTTAGTGAGCAGGTCCTGCTGTCCGCCGTTGGCCCAGGACACACCCCAGAAGTAGAGAAACGTGTCTATGACCCTCTTTGTCCTACGACCCTTTTCTCTGCGCCTCTTCCCACGTCTGCCGGAGCCCAGGGCCTGTTGCCCTCTCCTCGGGGAGTACCGGCTCTCAGACAGCACCAGGTCTTCTCCCTCCAAAGAGGCCCATGTCCAAAACAACTGTGCCGTCTCCCACATTCTCCACGACCGGGGGAACCACACGCCTAGACCTTCTTGAAGACTCTGTTCCACCATCATTCCTCATCTGAGGTTGCGGTAAAGAGGGAAGCATACTGAAAGGTTAAATATAAATCAGTAGTATTGTCCATACTCACAGGGGTGCTTGATGGAATTTTAGGAGGCATGCGCACGTGAACGAGAAAATGACTTGGGGGTGAGAACGCCGTTTGCAGGATTTCTTGCATAAGGCTAGCGCTGCGGAGCCCTGCCAAGATGCTGGGGTGTAGGAAATTCTTCAGACCCCAAGGACAGTCCAGCCCTGCACAAAAGAAACAGTTGGAGTTCATTCTCAACTCTGAATGTATTTGGCTGAAGCCGTCCCTGAGTATTTCAAGTATTTTACCAAATTAGGAAATTTCCCAAACGTTCTCAATGGATCATTGTAATTTGCTTTAAAATATAATTGCTAAGAGAAGATGCAATTGCCTTAGAGCATGGATCAGTAATCGTTTAATAAAGGGGGCCAGAGAGTAAATATTTTTGGCATCGTTGGTGATAGAGTAACAATTGCTCAACTCTGCTTTGCGGGGTGCACATAGACCAAATGCATGTAAATGAGTGCAGCTGGCTTTCAATAAAACTTTATTTACAAAAATGGGCCACGGGCTAGATTTGGTCCAAGGACCATAGTTTGCCAACACCTCACTTAGAGGATCTTTCTTGTTCATGCATCCAACGTGTACTGAGTGTCAGCTATAAACCTGGCACTGGGAGGCCCCCTGGGGCTCTAAAGTCAGTGACATACTCACCCGGCTCTTAGAAGCTTGCAACACCATGAAGACAATGACAAGCAAACGTCAGATCCAGAGAAGTGTGAGGGGGTGTGGTGGACACCCAGAAGCAGGGGTCCCTTCCCCACCTGGGGGTGGGAGTGGAGGGCGTTCAGAGGCTTCACTACAGAGGCGCCCGACCTGCTGACCCACTGGTGGGAACGTCGTTTTCCACGGAAGCCACCTCTGCGCCCCACTGGCATGCTTGAGGTGCCCGTCGGTGTCCGCCAGCTGGCACTTCCCCTGAAGGCCATGCCCAGAGACCCACTGGCCTTCTCCTGGGGCTCCTGTGCTCACAGACACGAGGGGCTCCAGTTCTGACATGCCTCATCAGTGACTTAGACCACAGGCTTTGCCACCCCTCACCCTGCCACAGGCCTAACAAAGCGAAGGACCCAGGTGTAGCTGGCCAGAGTTCTCTCCCCACCTTCTTTGTCAATAAAGCCCCTACCTCTTAACTCGCCAGGGGAGCATCCTTCAAGTTCTCCCACCTTATGTCCCTTCCCCGTTTTCCGTGTTCGAGTTTATGGACCGGAGTGGAACACCAGATTTCCAACTCAAAATGTAAGTGTATCTCATCTCATAGCATTCAACAAAGCCTCCTGATTGGCTGACCTTCTCACTGGAGAGCTGTGATTGGATGACACTGTAACTCCAACGTTAGGATGGCAGCTTTCTGTGTGACTTAAGAGTGAAAGAACATGGGGCAACACCGTTTTCCTCTGTTTCTAACCACAAAGACTAGTGGCATGAGAAGTGGAAGTTAAAAGAAAATGATAAAAACCACTTTCCATCAGCTCCCCAGCCCAGGTAGTTAATGTCTTCTGATGGGCACAACCCTCATGCACCTCTGGTTTCTAAAATTTCGACCAGCACAAAATCAGCCAAGGACGCACCTGGAGAAAATTAACGTGTGTATTTTGTAACAAAAACATTAGGGAAGAATGGTATCAACAGCTTAACCTAGTTTAAAAGAGTGACCAGGCCATAAAGCCACTCCATGGCAGTCTTCTTGGGATTGCCTTGCAGAAGCCCCAACTTCCTAAACAGAGGAAAACGTTGAAATCCCAGGGAGATGAGTGGAAGGCCTTTGGCTTGTCTGCCAGTAAACCTCGGTCAGCCCTGCGGCTCCTGCAGCTCTTCTGCTTGTGGGAAGGGGCAGAGAGAGGGGACCCGTGCCGTGGCCACTGGACACAGGGCAGAGCTCAGAGCTGAGAGCACTTCTCCCCACTGTCACGGCCACAGTGCTAGTGAAATGACTCACTTTGCTATGACCATTGTCAGACCACACAGCATCGGACACAGCACACCTAACGATGAGCCTTGGTTCATCAGCTCCAGCGCGGCTAACCTCAAAGGCCTCCCCCCTCCAGAGGTCCATTCTTCCCGTTGTTCAAGCCGTAATTCTAGAGCCATGTTTGCCTTCACTCATTCTCCGCCCCTTTGCATCCAACTCAGCAGCATGGCCTCTTGGCTATACAATCCAGACCTATCAGGAAGTCTCTTTGTACTTCGTGCAACCTCCACCACAAACACCCCAACCTCAGCCACCATCATCCTTCACCCTGGATACCGTACACACTATTATTGGCTTGCCCTCTTGCTCCCTCTGTGGTCTGGTTTTGGTGCGGGAACCAAAGACTAGTACTTTTTCTTTTAAAAAATAAAAACCAGATCTTGTCTTTCCCCTGCATGAAATCTTCCCATGACTTTCTATTCCACACAAAAATATACAAAGAAGCTGGAGGAATCATGCTGCCTAATAGCAAACTATACTGCAAGGCCATAGTCATCAAAACAGCCTGGTACTGGCATAAAAACAGACAACACACAAATCAGTGGAACAGAGTGGACAGCCCAGAAATAAACCCTTATAGTCAATTAATATTCAACAGAGGAAGCAAGCACATACAATGGGCTAAAGATTGCTTATTCAGTAAACAGTGTTGGGAAAATTGAACAGATACCTGCATAAAAATAAAACTAGACCACCTTCTTACACCACACACAAGAATTCAAAATGGATCAAAGACTTAAATGTTAGACCCAGAAGTATAAAAATCCTAGAAGAAAATATAGGCAGTAAAATATCAGATATTGCTCATAGAAATTTTGTATCAGATATATCTCCCCAGGCAAAGGAAACAAAAGAAAAAAATAAACAAATGGGACTACATCAAACTAAAAAGTTTTTGTACAGCAAAGGAAATCATCAACAAAATAAAAAGACAACCCACAGAATGGGAGAATATATTTGCTGATATATCTGATAAGGGATTAATACCCAAAATTTATAAAGTACTTTACAAACCTCAACACCAAAAAAACAAGCAACTTCAATTTAAAAATGGGCAAATGACCTGAATAGAGACACTTCTCCGAAGAGGACATACAGATGGTCAATGGACATATGAAAAGATGCTCGATGACACTGATCATCAGAGAAATGCAAATTAAAACTACAATGATATACCATCCCACATGTGTCAGAATGACTTTCATCAATAAATCAATAAGCAGCATGTGCCAGCGAGGATGTGGGGAAAGGGGAGCCCTCGTGCACTGCTGGTGGGAATGCAGACTGCTGCAGCCGCTGTGGAAAGCAGTGTGGAGATACCTCAAAAAATTAAAAATGGAACTGCCTTTTGACCCAGCGATCCCACTTCTGGGAATATATCCGAAGGAATCCAAAACACTGATTTGGAAAGAACACAAGTAACCCTGTGTTCATTGCAGCGTTATCTACAATCACCAAGATATGGGAGCAGCCCACGTGTCCATCAATAGATGAGTGGACATAACAACTGTGGAACATTTATACAATGGAATACTACTTGGCTGGAATAAAGAAGAAGATTTTACCCCTTGTAACAGTATGGATGGGCCTGGAGAACATGATGCTAAGTGAAATAAGCCAGTCAGAGAAAGACAAATACCACATGATGTCATTCATATGTGAAATCCAGTAAACAAACTGAACTAACGAGCAAAATAGAGACAGACTCATAGATGGAGAAGAGATGACAGCCAGTAGGGGGTGGGGTTAGGGGGTGGAGGGACTGAGCAAAAAGGAAGAAGGACTCCTGGACATGGACCACAGTGTGGGAATTGCTGGGGGAAGGGGTTATAAAAGGGACTAAATGGTAACGGAAAAAAATTTAATGAAGATTAAATTGAAAAATAAATAAAAGACATGAGGAAAAATAGACAAAGGCGGACAAATAGTGAAATGCCAAGCTCCCTGTGACATTCACGCGGCCGCACACAACCCTGGACCCAGCCCCTCCCTCTGGCCTCATCTCAGGGGACTCACCCCCGCACCCTGCTCTCCGACCTCACCGCTCCTCCTCGCTTCAGCGCTTGCCGACCCCGCCTTAAAGACCATGGTTCCTTCCCATCTCCCGAGGGTTTCACGCCCTGACTTCACTTATGTCTGCTGGAAGGTCCCTTTCTCAGAGAAGCCTTCCCTGGCCCCCTTGTGCAGCCCCCCATTCCTTACTCCACCCCTTCTCCCAGCCCCTTTCAGCACACGTTTTTGCCTGCAGCTGGGGCGCCTTTTTACCTGTTGACCTGTTTACTTCCTGCCTTCCTGGTACACCGGCAGCCCCGTGAGGATGGGGATCGTGGGAGTCCCCTTCCTTATTAGATCTCCTCAACAGAGAACAGCACCCAGCCCTGAGGCGGAGCCCAGTACACTTGCAGAGTATTTGTAGAAATGGAGAGCGCATCCTCACAGCTCATCTGCATTGGCCATCATGGTGCTCCCTTGCTACATTCTAATCCCTGGGGCCCTGACTGCCCCCCACAGCCGGGCTGTAAGGTCCTCAAGGGCAGGGAGTGCCTATTCTTTACCCCTAGCACCGAGGCAGTCCATATATATTGGTTGTTTGAACTGATGGATAGACAGATGGATGTATTAGATTAGAAGAGTAAGAATGATGCCCAGAGCTGGCCCTGGGGCCCACGGCTTGACAGGTAAGTTGATTTGCTTTTAGAAATGAAGTCACCAGTCACCTCGATGGGCCATATACACACACGCCGTCCGTACAGGTCATATAGACGGGAGCAAGCAAAATGAATGTTTGAAAATTTCTGTGTGTCCACACGCCTCATCTTCCCTGAGGTTGTCATTAGCACTGGGGCCACTTTTCAAAGCCTCTGGTTAGTGCCCAGTTCCATCTCCCCAGCCTGTGCCTTAGCCAACAGGAGGCCATGTGGCCGGGGACATTCTCTGAAAGCCACCTTCACGGCGGAAAATACAAAGGGCCCACACCCAACAGATGCCCTCCCAAAAGCCAGTTCTGACATAATAAGAGGTAGAGACAAGCCCTGGCAGGCGTAGCTCAGTGGATTGGGTGAGGGCTGTGAACCAAAGCATCGCAGGTTCGATTCCCAGTCAGGGCACATGCCTGGGTTGCAGGCCACGGCCCCCAGCAACAGCACATTGATGTTTCTCTCTCTCTCTTTCTCCCTCCCTTCCCTCTCTAAAAATAAATAAATAAAATATTTGAAAAAAATAGGTACAAAGAAAAAGAGGTAGAGACAAACGTGTTGACTTTCTTCTGAACTCACGGCCTCATTTCCATTAGACCTCAACCGATTCTCCGCAGACCCTGGCCCAGCACTCATGTGTGTGGATCCTTCAGCCCCCACCGTTATTTTTCTATGTCCCAGTAGACTTCTCGATAATTCGGGATGCCCAATAAAATTTAAGCGACCTTGCTTTTCTTGGGTGCAAAAAAAAAAGCAAAACCTGATCAACTAAACTAGATACATTATTTGAAGAAAGCAAAGGGAAAAAATGAAGAAAGCATGTAAAAATACAGATATTTTAAAGTGCGGTTGAGAAAACCAGCATCCAAACCATTTGGGTGAGAATTATAGTATTTTCCGTTGAGAGAAGTGGGACAAGTTAATTGCATAGTTCCTGTGCAATAAACTGCGTGGTAATTACACAGAAACTCCCGTGGAAACCGCAGTAATTACACTGAACTGAAGCATTCTAAAATAGACCCCGAGTTCCCAAGGCCGCAGACAATGGAAAGATGTTTAACCCGTACTCCAGCTCCTTAATGTGAATACAGCACCGTCAATGACTTCGGATGCCCATTTTTGAAGATAATTATTGCTAAATGTAGACGTCTTTCTAGAAATGGTCTCTGGCACATTTTCTTTCCAAAATGGGTGGGGGGAGAGAAGCCCAGTTAACAACTGTCAGGCAGCAAGAAAGTTGACAGTAATTTCCTGTCTAAAAGAGGCGAGGATCTTCAAAGAAAAACATTAAGTCTCTCTTTTCCAAAGGAGTTTTTGGTGGCTGGCTCTCACTGACAGACGGCATGTCGCACGTGAAAAGGGCCTGTGTCAGAACAGGAACGGCTGAGTTAAGAAGCGAATGGTACAGCACATTTTTGCACAGAACAAGGCGTTTTTGGGGAATTAAAAGGCCTGTTACATAGCCAATCCCCCAACAGGCTCAAAGCAATCACCTTCTGTAACTCTGTGTCACAAAACTCCAATGATTCAGCTAGAGAAAGAAAGGGAGGGAATACATGGGTGATGGGAATTGTCGGACCCTACGAAAACAGGCAGAGTGGAAAAGATCACGGAACTAGGCCCCTGGGATCCTGGTTGTTGGCACTGGGTGTTTTGAAGCAACTTACTCACCCTTGGGCCAGGCATCATTCAAAAGGTCAGGCTCCCTCTCCAGACTCGACCGCCTTAAAACTGGGGACTAGTGTTCCCGAAGAAGCAAATTGAAGGTTTTCAGCCACCCCCAGGGTTTCTCTGGGCATCAGTAGCTTTTTGCCACCCACCTGTCCTGCCAGACAGGATTGAAAAATTAGTCTAAAGTGGGTGCTCAGCTATCCGCTCTGCATCCCCATGACCAGGTCTACCAGTTGGCTGCAGCCCGGGGTCTAGGCTACATCAAGGCTGGATCTGCAATTAGCTGCCGAGGCCTTTGCGAATTTAATTTTATAGACTTTGTTCTGCTATGTCGATGGCGGGCTCAATGATGGGCATGAAAGTAAGAAATGGGATTAGAAATGAGCAAACCCAGACAAAAGGGGAAAGTGAAAATGTCTAATTCCACATAATTTAAACCTCACTTGTGTTCAGCTCTGGCATAGCCAGGCCAGCTCCAAAGCCACAGAGAAATGGATTTAGTCCCTAAATGGTTCTGTTCAGCCCTGACCCAAGCTTCCTCTTCTCCTTGCAGAGAGAGAGAGAGAGAGGGAGGGAGAGAGAGAGGGAGGAGAGAGAGAGAGAAACTGTTTCCAGGGCTGTGGGCATCTCTACGGGTTTGGGAGAATCTTAAAGACAGACAATTATCTTCTGCTTCTTCTTTATATTTTTTTAAGATTTTATTTGTTTATTTTTAGAGAGGAGGGGAGGGAAAGAGAAAGACAGGGGGAGAAACATCAATGTGTGGTTGCATCTCACATGTCCCCACCTGGAGACCTGGCCTGCAACCCAGGCATGTGCCCTGAATGGGAATCGAACTGGCATCCCTCTGGTTTGCAGGCTGGCACTCAATCCACTGAGCCATGCCAGGCGGGGCATGTATTTCAATAAATGTTTGTTAGCTGAATAAATGACTGCTCAGATCTGAGCAGAGACCTGCCACATGTCACCACAGAATGTTTGCCTTTGGCCAAAAAGACTTCGCACGATCTATGGAGGGAAGAATAGTTGCAAAGTGGTCTTTTTCTAACATGTGACAATCGAAAGAGAGCAGTGGTCAGAGTTAGCTGAATTTAGAAGTCAGGGCATGGTTGGGTGGCTGCGATCATTCAAAGTCATGCCCTGACTGCAGGTGACTAGAAGTGAGGATTCCAGGAGACTCTTCCAAAGCTCCTCCAACACGTTGCCCAGGGCTGGGCCACATTCACACCATGCGGCTGTTTCACGTGATGCATCTACAGGCAATCTGGCCAGCGTTTTTCAAGAGTCTGTGTCTTTAGAGAAAGAGATGATTCCGTGTGTGCCTGTGACAGACAGAAACCAACTCAACTTGCCTATTATTGCTCTAGAGTGATTGCAAGTTAAAATTATTAACATGAAACCTCTTTGAATTTGTTTGCAGGAAATATTTTATATAGGCCACCATGATGAGCTGAATCTTTGCACTCCCCCAACATTCGTATGTTGAAACCCTAATCCCCAACGGGGTGGTGTTGAAGGCGGGGCTGTGGGAAGCCCTGGGGTCATGGGGGTGGAGTCCTCATGAGTGGGGTTAGCGCCCCTGTAAGAGGAGACACTAGAGGGCGCTCATGCTCCCTCCTCAAGAACCCAACACGGATGGCTCCCGGATCTCAGGCTCCCGGCCCCCAAAACTGGGAACAACAAAGATCCATTGTTTATGAGCCACCCAGTCCCTGGTATTCTGTTAGAGCTGCCAGGCTGACGGAGACAGCCAGGCTGTTGAATGTGGATATGAATCAGTCAATACACTACTACTACACCTTAGCTCCGAAACGGCATCGAGGTTTTTGCCTCCAGGGAAACCACGGAGGGGAAGGAAAATCTTGGAGACCTTTGCTTTAGCCTCACCCCCACGGCCTGGCCTGGGGGTAGGTCCCGGTCGCTCAGGTGCTCACAGGTCAGCTCCGTCCCAGGACAACAGCAGAAGGCTGATGTTAAAGAGAGCTGGGCCAGGCAACAATTGTGTCCCAGCCGGATCCCACAGGAAGGCGCCTTCTCACTCAGGACTGGAAGCCAAGACCCTGGACGCTCCTGCAAATGGCAAAATTCCCAATGTATCTGAAACAATGAATTGCTGTGCTCTTTGGTCCCCAAGGCCTCTTCAGTGCCGCCAGTTCTGCAAGTCTCACATGGCCCCTAGGGCTGTCCCCATACCTGCCCCCCTGTCTTAAAGGGGCAGGACAACCTGGTAGTGGGAGCACGGGCCCTGAAGGCCACTTCCTGGGATCAGCTCCCCGCTGGGCAGCTGTTCCAAATCACCTGGTTGTTCACGCCTCTGTCTTCCCATCCAGAAAATGGGGTGATGGCCAACCCTCCCTCTCAGGTGTGGGGTAAGGAGGATGGGGGGAAATGTTTAGCAGGTCTGGAAATGGTTCATGCTCAGCGAATCTTGGCTCTTGTTTTTACCAGTTATGGGTGAAAGCTCTGTCTCAGCAAAGTGGCAGAGATACGCAGTCGGTGCATTGCAGGGCCAGGCACGAAATTACTACCCTCTGAGTCCTGTGGCTGGTCCCCACCAGTGACCGGGACAGTTCAGGTCACTGCGCAGAAGGGGCTTCACTTCTCCCCTTGGGACAATAAGTAGATTTATGTAACAATAACTCATTTTTACAAAGAGCAAACTCTTTGGAGAGCAAACCCCTGGACATTATACACATATACAACATACACAAGCATGTGTACATACACATACGAGGGGGAACCCAAAAAATGGAATTTATAAAAAATTGTGTATTTATTCTCACGTGTTCAAACTTCAGCCACCTTCAAAGTACTTTCCATGTGATACAACACACCTGCTGAGACTTCTTTCCACTGCTCAAAACAGTGCAAAACAGTTTTGCACTCATCAATTCTGATGCCTTCTGGGGCTGTTTTTTGTTTCACCTCTTCCGCATGGGCAAAACATTTCCCTTTGAGGACTTTTCTTCATCTGAAGAAACAAAAAAAGTAGCTTGGGGCCAGATCGGGTGAATAGGGAGCATGGGGCACAGGGATCCTGCCGTTTTTGGCCAAAAACTGCTGAACACTCAGCACAGTTTCTGGGGGCAGGTGTGCTTATAAATCACCCATCATGAAATGGGCAAACACATTGAAAGAGTCTTCAGAAAAATTCACTGAAGCCAAACACAGCCTCTCACAACAACACCAGCTGGCACACTGCTACAGAGGCATTCCTAGAACACTCACCCAGTAACAAGGGGAGCCTGTACTACATGATAATTCCATTTTGGGGGGTCCTCCTTTGTACATACAATATATACCACATGCATAATACATTTTTACATGCTTATGTTTACCAATATAAAGGCAATGTCAAGTGTAGAAAAGTTGAAAAATATAGGAAAGTATGACTATAATTAGGAGTTACTCATCATCATACAACCCCAACACTGAGCAAAGTGACAGTTGGCATTCTGGGACAAGGCCTTTATGGTCAGGGGTTTTTGGTTTATTTGCGTGTTTGTTTGTTTGTTTGTTTGTTTTCCTAAACACACACACACTTTGGGAAAGATGCACGGTGCATACACGACTCTGCCTGATGTCGTCTCTTCCGCTCGGGGACATGGAGCATCATCTCTTCTGTGCCCCATGGAGGAGCTTTGTGGTTTCATGGGACAAAACATGGGAGGGAGACTCAATCGTCTGGTGCTGTGTTTTTCTCTTAGGGGCTTTGGAGGTCTGAATCACAGAATTCATCCGTCACAACTTCCCTTCTCCCCCCCACAGCCCCACCCCCAGTGCCTGGGGCCGTCTCACTCCGCCTGGCTGAGGGTCTAACCCCAGAGAGGTAAACAGCTGGCGTCACTCCCAGGCCCAGGCACTCGGAGGAGCCCGGACACTGAGTGAAACCAGCCGGTCCCAGGAGGACACACAGGCATGACGCCCCCATTCGTGGCGTCTGAAGCGCTCAAACGCAGGGTCGCAGAGAGTGTGCGGTGGGTCCCAGGGGGCGGGCGGGAAGACGGGCCACGGCTGTTCCATGGCTAGAAAGTCTCAGTCACGCAAGATGAAAATGTCCCGAGATCTCCTGCACCACATCGTGTTTGCAGTAACGATCCTGTCCTGGGCACCGAATTTGTTCAGAGGGTCCATCTCATGTCACGTGTGTGTTTAACTGCATGAAAAGTAACCAATAAAACCACAAAGGGTTACTGAATTCTGCACCCGGGCTGGCGTCCTGCCGGTGCCCTGTTGGGGACAGTGGCGGGGAGGGGGCCACCTGGGAGCGTGGGCCTCCCTGGCTGAAAGCTCACCACCCCCATGTCTGGTGGCGGCTCTTCCGGAAGCCGATTTATCCTTCCATTGAGTCTGCCCAGGTCTCTCCCTCCTGGGTCATCTGACTTTCTGTTGCTTGGTAACTGGAGCACCTAATTATTCCACTAGGAGGTCAAAGAAATGTCGGCAACCCCATTACATGGACTCAAGACAGCCAGAGGTAAGGCAATAATTTGCATAAAGAACTTCCATTTTCCAGCCACGGACAGAAAAGAAAGGGAACCTCGAAGCTGCTGGCAGTGAAGCAAGGTGGCTCTGCTAGTGTGGTTCGGGGAGGATGGGTCAAAGCAACTCAGGGCAGATGTTCGGGGTCCTGTTTTCCTGTTTTCTCTCGTCGTTGCTGTGTTTATCTTTAACTCGGGAAATTGTCCTAGATAAAGGGCAAATAAATGGGCAAGGAGAAAAAGTGCTTCTTCATGTCAGATAATGAGTTGTTTTCTAGTAAAGGTTTGTTAAGGACTGTGGCTTCTTCTGGTCTTTCTTTCTTTCTCTCTTTCTTTCTCTTTTGTCTCTTTGTATTTAAGTTGCGTTTTCTTCTCAACTAGTTCTAGGTTATCAGGTTAAAAATTAATCGAGTTATCTTCTTTACTTTCTTGGTCGACAATACACCCCGCCTCCCGCATTTTTATCTGCCGATCGGTGGCTCTCATTGCCAGGGCCTTATTTCCTAACGACTCCTTCCGGGTACTGTGGGCAATTTGCTACAAATGTCCTACCCGCCTGCAAGCGGACCGGCCTGTCATTCACAGCCGGATCCACTCACTCTGGGACCTTGGAGACCCGAAGCCCCGACTTCTCCGCGGTCTCCGAGCTCTGCGGCGCCCCCTGCCGGCGCCGTGCGGAAACGCCGAGCGCACAGTGGCGGGTCCCAGCGTCTGCAGTCAGTCTCCACACCCTTCCAGGCCCAAGAAACGCCCCTCGGTACTTCGCTTTCCCGAAATCGATTTAAATTCCACACCAGAGTTGGCAACAAACCATGGGTCTCTCTCCCCGACTTGGGTGGCACCCGAGAACAGTCCACCAGGCTTAAAATACCCAAACAGTGCTGTTAATTGCCTCCTAGGGCAAGAGAACTAGGAATCAAAGAAAGAAACCTCTGCAAGAGAGGGGAGAATTGTTGTTCTTTCTTGATGACTTCTATTACTCATAAAAATTAGTGGAAAAAATACATTAAACAACTAAACATTTTCCGGCTCCAGGGGTGCTTAAATAGTGGGTGTTTGCTGGGTAAATGCCGACTTACTCTCTGCACCTGCCTGCCTGTCTTCCTCCCCGGCCTCGGGGCCTGTGGGAAGGAACGAGAACTCCCTGGCCCCCTCTGCTGGCCGTGAGGAGTAAATGGCCTGGCCGAAGCAGCCACTTAAAACCTCACGGGGTTTTGGCTCTGTTTCCTGCAGAGCCATCTTACTTAATTCTCTCCTTTGGGCGGAACACCCATCACTGCCCAGAAATATCCCCAATGACTTACAGAGGGCAGGAAGTGATTCACCGGAACGCACATGTGAAAAATGACACACACGGGGTGGGATGATGGGGGCACTGAACTGTATGCTTAAAAATAGTTCAAATGGTGTGTTTTATGTCCCAGGCATTCGTCACACTAGAATAAATGACGCACACAGAGGAACACGGTGTCAGCAAGGACAGGGGGAATGAAGACCGAGTTAGGTTTAGGAATCACATGTGCGCCTGATCCACTGCAAGCTTCTTACGGCTCTGCTGGGCGGGGGTCCACACGGCCTGGGCTAGCGAGGGGTCCCGGTGGGCACCCAGTTACGGTCCCGGGGTGGGGAGGTCCCGTGATGAGGAAGAGAAAAGGAGGGCCAGGCCTGGTGGTCAGGGACACGGTGGGAAGTGTCCCTCCGCCCCTCCGCTCCATCTGCCTCCTCACTCTGTCCAGAACGTAAAGGAGAGACTCGCGGGGGCCCCAGACACAGTGCCCCAAAGGGCTCTGAAAAAACCCATACATCGAACCCCATTATTTTAACAGTTCGAAGAGTGGTACGAGGGCTGGGGAGAAGGACTCAGGCGCTCTGAACAGTGGAGAGAGCAACGTGGGAGATTCAGATGACCCACATTCAGAGTCCCCCACACAGAAGTTTGTGCAAATGAGGAAGATCTCATAACTCAGGAGGCCAAGTTCAAAACAGGAAACAAAGGAGCATGGGTCTCCCTGCCTCTGTCTGGGCCCCTGTCTCAGGAGGAACGGGAGGTCGTGAGAGGAGACGGAGGGAGGGGATGTGTGGGAAGGGGCGGAGAGGAAGGGGAAATCAAAGTAGAAAAGGGGAACAGAGAGAGGCAAGAGAGGCTGCTGGTCAACTTTGACCCCACCCTCTGCGTTAGAGCAGGCTGCTTTGCCTGTCTCGGGGTCAGGTTGAGGCCCAGAGACCACGTTTGCCCTCGGCTCTGCAGAAGGTGGGGCTGTGGGGTCCAGAACTAGCAGGAAGGCCAGTCTTAGAGAGATGCAAGGGTGCACGTGTGTGGTGTGCATGCACTGCACAAAAATTCCATTTTTTAAGCTGGTACGTAATACATATCAAAGGAAAAAACTAAATCATCAAACCATCTCTTAGTTGGTTCCTTCAGTGGAGCCCTTATGTTAAACTCTGAATTGAATGTAAAGCCCCAAACGTGGTGTCAGTTATTTAAAAAGAGACACAGAGAGACACGGGGATTGTCTTTTTCTAAAACCCGGGAGAAAACAGGATCATGAGAAATTGGGCAAAGTTCTGGTAACTTACATCTGACGTGGGAACGAACACTCACTTGTCATCTGCCGATGCCACAGCCTGCAGCGTCCGTAAAAACTAGGCTAAAGACAGGTAGTAACGGGAAGCTACGGGTCACATGGAACGTGGCCTCAGTAGGTGGCGCCCGGACACTCTGCAGCCCAACTTCCGCCTCGCCTGCGCCGCGGCTGCCTGCACGCTGGGTCCTCGCACCTTGGGAGATGCAGGGCGCCCCTGAGCCTTTCGTGCGCCCCTGAGCCTTTCGTGCGCCCCTGAGCCTTTCGTGCGCCCACAGTGGTACATCCACCCGATCGTGTTTATTTGGACAGACGCCGCCTCAGGTGCGTGCCAGCGCCTCCACGTTCCCCCGAAACTCCACTTGCGCCAGCTACGAGCCCTTCGCAAACTTTGCAGGGACAGAGGCAAGCATCTCCTGTTGCGGCGTGTTTGCCGCCGTGCGTTGCGCATTGAATTTAGAAGAACGTTTGCAACGTAAACAAGCCTCACATTCGGTTCGTGAAACCCATGGGCTTGAAACGCCGCGTCGATGACACATATTTGTAACAGACGACATCGTGAGCCTGGTGGCCACTCTGGACCTGGAGACATGTTTGTTTAATTTTCTGAGTGACCAAATTAGGAGCTAGAGAATCTTCAAAAAACTTGATTTTCCTGCAAAAAGACTAGAAAAGCCCACGGTGCTTACGTAGGATAACAAAGCACAAACTGTTCCTATTCTGTGTTTTTAAAGTCAGCTTGACGGGGGGAAGATTTTATAGCAACTCCGGTTTGCGAACATTTGAAGAAATGTCAGAAAAAGCCTTTCAAACAAATCAACAAATAGTGAAGTCAACTTAAAACACCATTTTATGGGGAAAATGATGAAATTTTCTATTTTTTTCCAGAATTAGACAACTTATCGTATCAGTATTTGATTTGTCAGTATTGGCTTACTAGTGAAATAATGAGAGGGGAAAAAACCTAACAATACTAACCCAGACAAACCCTCATTTCTCTTTAAAATAGCCCGGAAGTTTACATGCATCTCACTCAGCAGCGTTTAGCGAGGGGGCCTTGCAGACATGTTTGTTGTAAATGCAGCGATCCAATTAGATATGTTGCAGCAATCTTCGAGACAAGTGTAAAAAGGCTGAGAAATGTTGAAGAAAGCGGAAAATTTTAGAAACCATCTGGAAATCTCAAATAGACGACGGTAATTATTCAGCTGTTTAGAAACAAGTCCTTGACAAGAAGACTTGAAGCTGGTCCCTCATTTTCTGCTAAAATAATTGTTTGTTTTCGAATCGTGCAGCGTTGGGCTTTGTCCTGTCGCTGAGTGCCGTCACGAAGCGCCAACCTCCCTCTCCCTGGGGGCGGGTCCCCCACGTCCAGCCACAGGGTCCACATTTGGAGAGCTTCAGGCTCTCCGTCCTCGAGGTAGCATTCGCCTCCAAAACGGCCTCTAAGTCCCCGCTTGAAGTTACCTGGCTGAGGCTCTTCCCCCAGCCTTCCAGCTTGCAGGAGCTGAAGCTCCTTCTCCCGCCTGTAGACTAGGTCCCTGCTCAAGTTTGCAGAATCATTCTGTGTGTCTAGTGAAAGGAAGGGGACCAGGTCCCAGTTTGGTAGCTGGTGTGACTGGAAACAAGCCAGTGTATCTTCCAGCACTTTCCCCAGTGCCTGCGTCCCAGGAGACCCTTCAGCGAGTGACTGCAGAAACACCAGCCACGAGCGAGCGTCCTGCTTGCTGTTGTGTCTTCTCGGGTTCCCATCACTGAGCCCCACCTCGAGCCCAGCCACACGCAGCTGGGTCTCCCACTTCTGATCACAGATGCACTGGTCAGGCTCCCTCAACCCGCACCCAAACTCTTCGTGAGTGCTGGCTTTGTTCATGCTGGGCCATCCATCTTTCACTGGCCTTCCCTGCCCAACGGCACCCTAGGATCACCAGGGGTTCTAGAACTGGACACCAGCTACGGCCCGACCTCTGTTCTGCCCCCAGTTCCCTACTCTGGGGGTTGCTGGTTTGCCTCTGAGTCCAGTCCGCCACTCAGACCCTGACCCCGGCAGAATGACCTTTCTCACCTACTGTTCTAATCCTAGTATTATGATCACGTTGCAACCAGTGACCTGCTTTCCTCAGAATTCTCTAGAAAGTCACCACTTCACCACTAGAGAGGGTTCCTGTCTTCCCATCCACTGGTAGGTAGATCACGCTGGACTACCTGGTATCCCTCATGCTTCCTCCTTCCCTCCTCTGGCCCATACTAAGCTCTTTCTGGCATTTAAGTCCAAGAACCCAGTAATTTGCGGAAGGGCCAAGGAAGGCTAGAGGACCCCCAGGTTGCAGAGATATCTTCTTAAAAATCTAAACTACAACTCTATCCCTGTATTAGTCAGATCAAGCCGCTATAACAAAATAGCATAGACTGGATAGCTTGAACAGAAATTTCTTTTCTTGCAGTTCCAGAGTCTAGAAGTCCAAGGTCAAGGTGCTGACAGGGTTAGCCCCTTCTGGGGCCTCTCTCTTCGGTGTGTAGCTGGCTGTCCTCTCCCTGTGTCCTCACGTGGTCACCCCTACGTGTGTGTCTGTGTCCTGATCTCGTCTTATAAGGACACCAATCAGATTGGAGAAGGGCTTACCTAATTGCCTCCTTTTAATTTAATTACCTCTTTGAAAGCCGTATCTCCAAATACAGTCACAGTCTGAGGTACCAGGGGCCAGAGCTTTAACATCTGAATGCGCAGAGGACACAATTCAGCCCCTGACGTACCCTGAGCAAACTGTAGCAAACACCCATCAGATCATCCTGCTCCAGCTGCCCACCCCCTGCCCCTGGCCATGGGCTTGGGGTACACAAAGCCACGGGCTACATGCAGTGTGATATCCTGGAAAGTCCACTTTCATTCACACTGTGTTATGCCTAGAAAAAAAAGCCGCCAACGTCTTTTGGAGAAATATGTATTTTATTCAAAATTGTACTATCAAAGCACAGGACTTCAAAATAAAATTTGCCTTGGCCTCAGACCACCCTAGTCTGGCTTCTTAGACACCCTAGGGGTATAAATTCTGCTTTTTTTTCTGTTGCAAAAATTATGGTGGACAAGTTTGAGGAGCCCTGAGTTTTTCCTCCAAAAGAACACTCATTACCAGCTTCCTCATTTCTGAATGCAGGTCACGTGATAAGCACAGGTCCCACAGCCCCCAGGGGTGTCGGTGCTGGTGACCCCATGCTGGTTGGCTGAAATTCTCCCACTCAGGCGGAGCTCATGTCTTAAATCATAACCCCAGGGTGCAGTTGGTGTATTTTATTAATTGGAGCTTCCAAAACTTTCTGAAGAGTCCATCTAAGAGGCAGGTTGGAGATACAAGTCAAGCGTGCCCACTCTGGCTGGTTTTTGTGATGGAACACAAAAGAAGCTCCTTACCAGAAGGCACCCCCCGCAATTAAATTTTGTTATGACTAAGATCAGTGCTTTACAATAATTAGCCTACAAGGGAGTATGTGATACCTTTGTGAAAAACATTAATAGTGGATATTAATAATAGTATGAACAAGGGACCGCATCCGAAAACTAGCAACCTCACGGGAGGCCTGTGTGGCAGCGTCACAAACTCAGAGACCTGGAATAACCACGTAGAAGGGTCTGAAATTAGACACTTTCTAGCTGAAAGCAGGCCATGGTGGGCAGTCGCGTCCTAGGCTAGAATCTTCCCTGACAAAAGTCAATCTTGACCTTAACCGAGTCTGTCTGTTGTCTTTTTGCGTCTATGACAACACACCTTTCCTTTCTCCAGACCCCTCAAAGCACAGACACCACACCAGGGGCTCCTTGTTATTGTTACTGTGGCCGGTGTTGACTGATAACTGTCCCGCACCCACCGATGTACAAGAAGTCCGTGTCCATCATTTTCTTGTTTCTCAAATCCCTGACATTTTCCCACTTTGCTTTTTCCCTGCCTCCTCCCTAACCTGTCACCAATGGATTTCTTGTAACCCATTTCATCTTCCTTTTTATTGTCATGCATAAAATAAGGTGCAAAACTGCCATTTTCTGGAGTGTTTTCTCAACCCATTGAGGTTTCGCTTCCTGGCCATTGTCATCAGTTTTGCTGACGTAAACTCATAAGCATCCTTACAATGGCATGAGGAATGCCACAGTCACCAGAGAGATGACAAGCTAAGAGAAGGCATTTGCCACATCAAAAATCAGAGTCATGTTACTGTCCAGAACATACAAGAAGTCTCATACATCAATGAAAATGAAAAACCTATAAAACACACAAATAAACAATTACAGAAGGATATGTACAAACGGGCATCAAACCACTGATGATCAAAATAAAACCACCATGAGAGACCACTCTGCAGACATGGTAAATAATACCCAGAGTTGGGAAATATCTAGAGACAAGGACACTTTCTGTCCTACACTGCTTGTTCTACAAGATGTGTGACTATTGAAGAACACGTAATAAGTATGTGAGGGGGCTATGGAGCAGGAGGGAGGGGGGGCTAGTGTAAGGAGGGAGAGTAAGGAAAGCTGCACCTCCCACACAGCAATGATGCGTGTGTGCCGTGATCGTAGGAGTGCCTTGCCTCCAACTCTGCCCTAGAAGAACACAACAACAACACACATGTTACCTTGTGGGAATTATATGAATGATTGACAGCTATCAATGACATAAGACCTTCCTTAATGATGAGTGTCAGAGACTAGCTAGATACATCCCAAATCCCTATGTGCCTCCCTGGGCTCAAGGAATATTTTCATTTTTCAACCTCTTCCACAGTTAGGTTGGGACCATCCCCCTGGGCTCTGGTCAATGAATGTAGGAGCAATGTCACTTCCACCCGGCCCCTGAAGCGTCCCCTGGGACCCTCCATGGCCTCACTCTCTCAGCCGCTGTGCCAAACACGAAGGACTCTCAGGGGGCAGAGCTACTCGGTGAAAGAAACTTGGATTCTTCAGTTAGCCTTTGGAAGAGACCCACCCAAGAAAGCCACCTGCCTACATCAGACTCACTGGAATAAGAAATAAACCCATGTTAAGCCACTGGGACAAGGGAGTGATTTGTTTTGAAAATTAACCTGTCGGGACTAGAACAGGATTCTATCAAATCTAGTTGGAACCTCTTTATTGAAAATTAATAGATAGAGGGTAGATAGATGGATAGATTCATCGATACATATAGATAGATGAAGTATATATGCTTGCGCAGCACCAGGTAAGTTTGGAATCACGAGAGAGACTCGGGTTTAAGGGTGGTAAAGTTCAAGGGAAATTAGCATTATAACAGTGCAGTTCTCAGGAAAGAAATTAGAAGCATTCCTTTCCTTTCACAGCAACACTCCAGCACGCCAGAGGTCCTCGTTCATGGAGCCCACTTCCACGTGGCTAAAGGCAACTCTCAGGCTTTAGTAATTTCTCCCACAACACCAGAAAGTTCCCCAGAAACATCTGAAGTACGAGGGACTTGAAATGTACTTTCTTACGCTAAAAACACATGTTCCCCTTTGCAGAGTCTGTGGCATTTATTCTGAAACGACACACATAAAGAAAAGTAGGAGGCCCTGGCTGGTGTAGCTCAGTGGATTGAGCGCGGGCTGCGAACCAAAGTGTCGCAGGTTCTATTCCCAGTCAGGGCACATGCCTGGGTTGCAGGCCATGACCCCCAGCCACCACACATTGATGTTTCTCTCTCTCTCTCTCTTTCTCCCTCCCTTCCCTCTCTAAAGATAAATAAATAAAATCTTTAAAAAAAAAAGAAAAGTAGAAGGAAATTGTTCTTAATAGTTGAGAGAACATGGAGATTGAGGGTTGATATTGGTGCATGTTAATCCCCTTCTTCTTTCGTTTCCCATGAGTCAATGCAGTTTCCCTAAATTTCAAAGAGCAATGCAGAGTTTCCAGACAATTTCTCAAGGGAGACCAGGAGAGATTTCATGTTGCAAGCCTATGGTGAAGTCTTCACAACACGTGTCTTTCCCCTTCTCGTCCCACCAACCAGGTATCCTCTTTCCCATCACTCGGCTGAGTTCAAGGTGTTGGCACGGCCGTGGTCCTTCTGGAGTCTCCTGGGCAGAGCCTGGTTCTTGCCTCTTCCGGCTTCTGGGGGTTGCCAGCATCCCCCGGCGTGTGGCCACGTCGCTCTCGTGTCTCCATCCACAATCGCACGGCCTTCTCCTATTCTCTCCCAAGTCTCCCTCAGCCTCTCTCTCACAAGGACACTTGTGGCCGCCTTTGGAGCCCGCCCAGATAACCCAGGACAACCTCCCCATCTCAATATCCTTCACTGAATGAGACCCTCCAAGTGTGTCATGTAAGGCAGTAGTCACAGGTTCCAGAGGTTCCAGAGGTTCCAGAGGTTAGGAGGTGGACGTCTGGAGGGGCCACTCTGCAAGCCACCAGAGTCAGAAATGGAGTTTCCAAGGGCGCAGACGGGAACACTGTCGGGAGCAGCGCACAGAGTCTGACCAGCCACAGTGGGGACCATGGCTCGGTGAGAAGCGCAGCCTCGCTTAGACGAAGGGCTGCCTGCGAACTCTCGCTCCTCCTGCACGCCCAGGGGCAGCTGCCGCCCCGGCCGGCATCCCAGGACCCACACCGTGAACGAACCCAAGAACCTTGAAGAGACTACCGTTACGGTCTTGTTTTCTTGACAGCATTGTGGACATTTGTTTTGTGACTCAAATTCCCCGACATGTTAGTGCTACGTAAAGCCCAGGTTCGCAAATGAAAAACAAGCATTATGGATCATGGACTGTTCTTATCCGGGGGGCGATGGGATGAGCTCCTGGTTACTGGACGGCCCAGTGCCAAGGACATGTGGCGGCATGAGAAAAATGTCAGATGACATGAGTGTGAGTCTTCAGTTAGCTGACTAACACTCCCGTTTCCCTTTTTTTTTTAACCGGCTGTTTACATTTTGGCCATTTCCCACTCCCCACACGTCTGTAATAGCTGCTGTTTTTGAGCGCCCACCATATGCCAAGAATGACTATGTGAGGATGACTCAGAGGTGCCTGTGAAAACTTAATGTCTCCCAGAGCATCTGTGCCTAGTCGTTCATATAATTCCCCTGGCTTTTATCCCGGGGGGGGCGGGCATCGTACCTCCAACAGGGTACCCGCGACACCCTCCACCCGAGACCCCGTGGCTCGCATCTGACTCAGAAGCCTCCTAACGCCCACCCGCTCACTCGATGCCCGTGGAGACTTGCACAGAGAATGTCAACGAGACCCGGCTACGTGCGATGCAGCAGGCGCTGTAATGAAAAGGAACCGGCATTTTGCCAAGAGAGACAGTGAGTTGTAAGGCTCTTCACCTTCCGCGCTATGACCACACTTGCTAGCTCACCCATCTTCTGAGCGAGGCCTGAAGACGGGGGTAGTGAGAAGGGTTGAGCAGGAGCCATTGGAAGGCATGAGATGCTCTGTTTGAGGCTGCGACCCGCCGGGCCCGTGGGTTCCTCTGGGGAGCCCAGCGGTGCTCAGGGGAGACCACCTGTGCAGGGGTGGGCTCTCCGAGCAGCCATGACACGCTCCCCATGTGTGCGCCAGGACAGGAGAGGGAAGAGAGGTTAAATGGGAACCTATGCAGGAAGGTCACACCGTAATCCCCAGCTGCCCAGCTGCCCTGCGGTAACCACATGCCCTCCGGTTCAGAGACCACCAGATGTTCAAGGCCTAAGCCAGGAACCACCCGGCTGGCCACCGCCCTCGTGAGTGCGCTCCCCGGCCGCGGGGCCTCGCCGCGTGGAAACCGGACAAGAGGGCGACATGTTGAGACTTGTTCACGGGAAGTGAGAGCATGGAGGTAAACCAGATTCTGAACTGTTTTCTCCCCAGCAGAAGGACCACAACGTAGCACAGATTAGGTTGTAGCAAAGGGCCCTGCTGGAATCTGTCTGCAAAGGCTCACTGCTCTCTTAACCTCAGAGGATTCCTGTTCTAGCTGTCACCTTGGGGAACGACTCTCCATCACGGGCCGTCTCTCCTTAAGGAGAAGACCACAGGAGAGGCAGTCAGTCAAAAGAGGCTGTGTTATTTGTGCTCCACGGACTTTTGTGATTATTTCCAGGAGATGGTTTGATCCAGATTCTGGGGGTGAGGGAACAGAAAATGTCTCCCGAAAACTGAGAGTGATGACCCAGACACATCCATCTGCCTGCATTCCTTCTGATTCTATAGTGTCATATAACCACGGAGCTGGTTTAAGTTTTAAATATATTTATTTAAAGGTCTGATTCTAATTCGTTTGGAGCAAAATTCCATTAATTAAATGGTCTTTCCTCACGGAACTCTTGCCTCCTCCGCCCTGGCCTCTGCACTCCACACAGCCTGCTGCCTCAGGCAGGAGCCCGCCCCTTTTGCAGGTGCCAGCCCAGCGCCCTGGCCAGGTTAGCTGGGGTCTCCCATGCCCCAGGACAGCAGGTAAAACTCTAACAGGAATAACATAGAATTCAAGCGGTCGCCATGGTAGCTGCCAATCAACAGACGATTACCTTAGTAGAAGGTACATCTTTGCCTTAAGTAAAAAAAGTAAATCTTTACCTTTGAGTTACCCCAAATTCAAAGGTTATTCAAGTTCAGACCCTAAGACCCAGAGCCGAGTGCTCCCTCCCCCCAGAAGGAGAAGTGCCATCACTCCAGACACACCCGTGGCTCCCATGTGCTAGACAACTCCTTGGGCTCAGTTTTGTGGGAGTTGTTTTCTGTGGCATGATGTGTCCCATGTGGCCCCGAGTTGCATCCACACCTCCCTCCCCACCAGCAGGTCTGTGCCGAGTGGCTACAGCTCTCCTCGTGACGCGTCTTTCTCTGAGTGCGCATGGCAGAGATCTCTCCAAACCAACTTCCTGGAGGGGCCCCCATGCTGTGTCCACAACCACACTTCAGTGTCCAGACAAGTGGCCAAGGAAACGTCTATTGAATGAGCACCCCTCAGCAGGTGTGCAGACGACTCTACATGTCGCAACGGTCAACATATTATCGCATACCGTCTATGTCCAAGCCCAGGCGGGCGTAGCCTTTGGGCTGCACCCCCCCCAACATCCAGCTTCCCGCCCAGCAGGCACCAGCGAGTTCTGCTGGAGTGTTGGCTCTCCACTTCGGCCCAGAGACCTGTGTCACTTAGGGCTCTGGGCTGTCCACTCATCCATCCATGGAAACAAGCGTCGACTCCCTTCCTGGCGCAAGTTACCACACTGGGAGCTAGAAGCACAGACATGCCAACAGAACCTCTGCCCTAGGGCAGAGAAATGCAGCAGCAGACAGAGCGAGACAGGGACAGGATGCTACGGGAGCACAGAGGTGCCCTAACTCACACGAGGCCGGAGGAAGGGGCACTGGGGGCCAAGACGGACATCTTCCAGAACATCCCTATGAGCTGGCGGTTAGACCTGGCCAAATGCCCAAGGCGGGGAGAGTGTCCCTGGGAGAAAGCCGGTGCAACCGGGGGAAGCTGGGAAGACATGAGGGTGCATGCGTGCTGGCGGAGCAGCCAGCAGGCCGGGGAGGACAGCACAGAGCACGGCCAGTTCCCTGTGGGACAGCAGCAGGGCTTGGCCAGGGCCTCCGAGAGCGGTCACGGAGCCCCCGGCGCCATTTCAGAGAGAGGAGGGGGCTGGGTCTGCACGGGCGCCCTCAGGCCCCACCTCTGCCGCTGCCCTCCGCGGCCATCTCGGCGCCCCCTAAAGGAGGCTGGTGCACCCGGTCCCCCTGCAGCAGACTCTGCAGGCAGAACGCGCCCAGCATCTGGGCCCACCCCCCCGGCGGCCCCCGTGGTAACAGACGAGGTCCACCTGTAGCTGTATGGAGACCCGTACAATGAAACGAACCTCTTTGAGTTGACTGAGAGAGTCAGGTGGTTGCCCTTTTGTCTCTTTACTCCTGTTGGTGTTTGATTATTTTGCTTTCACATGCAACTTCCAGACGTTCTATGTGACAACAGAAATCATGACTTAAGGGAACCCACATGTGTGCCATTTTACACGGTGACACTCTCATGACCAGCTAGACCAGTCACCAGGTCACTAACTCAACTACTTTCCCTTCACTGAGATGCCAAGCGGGTGTGATCAACGAGCCCGCATTTCACTACGGAAATACAACAAACACCGGCGGAAACCCTCCGGGGCCACCACAGAGTCTAGTCTTGCGGTTCTTTGAAAACAAGCCAGGTAAACGTACGAGTGATCGTTTACCTACGGACAGAGAACTCAGGACACAAGAATTCCCTCCCGGTTTGGCTTCGCTGCTGCAAACCAGCGAACACAGAAACCAGCTTTGTTTTGTTTTGTGTTGTTTTGTCTTATCCCCGGATCACACTGGGGCTGTGGCAAGTTGTTACTATCTCTATGTGTCCCTCTGCTGGACACCACAAGGAGGGGACCTGTTGAGGCAGCGTGGTGAGGAGCCGGAGGGACTCCTGCCCACAGATGCCAGCCCCTGCCTCCCCCAGGGCTGGAAGCAGGGCCATCGTCGGATCCGCCAGCCATTCCAGCAGAGCCCGGCACCGCAAATCACACCTGGCCTCCGGCGAGGCTGAGAGCCAGCTGCTGTGCCCACGGAGCACAGGAGCCGTAAAGAGCATCCGAGATGCAACACCCCTCGCGGGAAGACGCCTATGACCAAAGTGAAGAGGAGGGTTCGGGGAGGAGCAGGCACTCGTGTGATGGGGGAGCAGGGGTTCCTGCGGGATTAGACCCCGTGCAGCTGGAGAGGGGCCGGAGGAGCCAGAGCAGCGCAGGGCAGCACAGATACGGCGATGAGGGTGGTCGTGGGGCAGCATCTGTAACCGTCAGCAACAACGACGGAAAGAACCTGCACTCGCACGTGACCCAACGGGTTTCAAACGAGAGGTACGCAATGATATTGAAAGACAATTACGATATCCTGCCAAACTAATGAAAGGCCATCATCAAGGCAGAGAAGTGGGTGCGTGGGTAAGTCATTAGGAAAGGAAGGAGCAGGAAGACTAAAAAGTGGCTTTGACACCAGGGCGTGAGGGCCCCCGGGGGGGGTCTTGGGAGCCGAGACAAAGGGGTTTAGAATTGGGTGGGACACTCACATTTCACTTAAATGTGAGTTTGTTTGAATGTATTGGGACAATTACGTTCTAACAATTTGTTAGAACAATGATGTATTTAATGTATTTGTATCTAAATTATTTTTAAACGACCTAACTTAAAAAATTAAACGTTCTCAATATGTTAAAGTAAAAGAATGAAGGGAAATGAAAGCAAGGAAGTGGGGGGGGGGGCGGTTCTCCGAAGCTCAGATCCGCGTGGATGTCTGTCTTGGAATGACCTGCCTTGGAGGGGTTCTTTCATAAAGTAAGTTCGCAGTAAGACGGCACAAATGAACACGTACGTAAGTACAATGACCACTGCATTTAAGTGAGAAAACCAACTACCTACATGCAGACCTTCAGCATTTAAGCAGATACTCATTCCCAAAATCTCACCTGCTTCTCCCAGGGCGCAGTGTCTCCCTCCCATGGTTCTGAGGGCCTGGCACTCAAAAATGCCACTGAGACCTCAGGCCCAATGCTCGGGCTTCCTGGATGTGTCCCCGCTGTGTCCTTGCTCTTTCCCGGCTGGTCATGACCACAGGGTCTCCTGCTGCACAGCTTTTGGGTCAGCACTTACCTCTTGGGACTCATCAGAGACCTATAAACCATCCCTTTGTTTCAGTGATTTGGGAAAGTTACTTTAGCTCTCAAGAAAATAGTCACACTGAGCAACATGCAGAACCCTGTGATGACAGTGAACAAGCAGACTATGTGTAAGTTGGATTTTGTCACTCTTTCATTGACGACAATGATGGTGATGATGATAGTGATGATGATGATGGTGATGATGACAACCAGTGTCCAGCAGGTACCAATCTCAAGCCAGTCCGTGTCCCAGGAGCCCCATTCGTATGAGTTCAAGGGAACTCGCAGGTCTCCCGTGAGGTCAAAATCATTACCGTCCCAGCATGCAGATAAGGACCCCGCTGCTGCACACCACGTGAGCACAGTGGGGACCTGGGTGGGGAGCTTGGAGCCCCAGCGGCCTGGTTCCAGGGTCCTCACCTGCCTCCCTCAGGGTGGGCAGATCCGCTTACCGCTGCCGAACTCAACAGCCCAGCACAAGCTGGTCTTCGTCCCGCTTCGTCCTTCCTTCCTTCCGTGGCTCCAACCACAAGCTGAGACACGTGTATGACCACGAGGTGACGGCCCAGGGCTGCCCACCGGCAGGTGCCCTGTGTCCCGCCCGGACTCCACGCACCTGTGGGCTCCACGCTGCTGTGCTGTGGGGTCCGCGGTTAACGGGAAACAGCTGGGCGCCCAGCACAAACCAATGAGAAGGAACAATGTCTCCTCTCCCTCCTTCTGGTCTCTGGTGCACCTTTTGGACGAGCAGAAATAGCCCAACGTCACAGGAGAGGAAATGCCAGGTAAAGAAGTATAAAAACAACTCTGTCCAAGGTCAGAGAGGGTAATTTCTACAATGAACCAGACAGAAGGGTGGGACATCTTTAAACAGCACCCTAAAAACACCTAAATATGTCTTCACATTCCCTACACGTGAATCTCGGCGTTCTCCCTCCGCCTCCCACCTGCAGCCCCCACAGGCGACAGACAGCGCGATCTGAAGGGGAAAAGGTCGGCCCTTCACCGGGGCCGAGACCGCACCTTCCCCGAGGACCGAAGCCCCTTCCCCGCGCTCCTGCTGCGAGGGCTAGCGTCTCCCTGAGTGTGATGTAAAACAAGGCGACATTTCCTGTGAGGGGCAGAAAACCGCATCCTGCTCCGACTTGAACCATTTCTCCAGGGCATCTGAGCGCTTGGGAGCCCTGACCCTTCCCAGAGCAGCAGCCCCCGCAGGCCCAGTCCTGCTGTGGCCTCCCGGTGCCCGCGGAGGCCCTGCGTGGGTGGCGGTGACACTGGGCCTTCGCATGGTTGCCCTCTACAGGAATAATACCATCTACCAGTTTTTATTAAAACCACTTGATTGAGGTATTATTACCTAACATGCAAGAAGCTGCACACATTGAACACACGCTACTTGATGAGCTTGGAGATAAGTGCACGCCCAGCATCCCACCCCCAGGATCAATGCCCTAAACATACCCACCACCCCCCAAAGCGTCCCCCTGTCCTCTTTATCTATGTGTGTATGTGTGTGATAAGAACACAACAGAAGTTCAGCCCTCATAGCAAATTTTTAAGTGTACATGCAATGCAGAATTAGCAACCTGGAGGATATTTTGCTGAGTGAATTAAGCCAGACAGAAGGAGAAATACCACACAATCCTGTTTATATGTGGAAGGTACGTAGTCAAACCATCTACCCGTTTTTGAATGAGCTGGGTGTGGGCCATGCGCAGTATTCCACGGAACGCTCACATCACCCCCCATGTATTCACCCACTGAACGAACACTGATGAGACACCTCTGAGGCCAAGCACCAAGAGCAGAGCAGCGAACCAAGCAGACCAGAGCTTACGGGCGGGAGAGGGGTGCGACCAGTACGGAGGCGCTGGAGAAGCACATGCAAGTGCTACAACGAGGTCCATAGGGAGCACGATGAGTGGGGTTGGGGACCGTCCTCGAGAGAGGGCGAAGTCAGTCCCCATGGATGGATGACAAGAGCTGGCTTGGTCCACAAAGGATGGGACGGAGGGAGGACCAGGTTGCCCAGGCAGGGGCCAAGTAGGCCCCTGAGGACCAAGGCTTAGCCTGGAGTGAGAGAGGCGGGGGAGGGTGAAAACACGAATGGGAGCGACAGTGGGCACCATGCCCGTGGGCAGCGAGCCGTCCCACACGATAGGGCTGAGCTCCAGAGGCAAGGGGTGGTCCTGGAGAAAAAGGCGCCCTCCTGCATGGTTGAGATTATGGGGGGCCTTTGAAGGGTTCAAGCAAATTCAGACGCGGCCATAGTTGCATTTCTTTTTTTTTAAGATTTTATTTATTTATTTTTAGAGAAGGGAGAGAGAGAGAGAGAGAGAGAGAGAGAGAGAAACATTAATGTGCGGTTGCTGGGGGCCATGGCCTGCAACCTAGGCATGTGCCCTGACTGGGAATCAAACCTGCAATGCCTGGTTAGCAGCCCACGCTCAATCCACTGAGCTACGCCAGCCAGGGCCATATTTGCATTTCTGAGGGACCGCTCTGGCCGCAGGGGGCAGTGCATTAGGAAGATTCTTGTCTGGAGCCTGTCAGGAGCTGATATAATAATACAGGTCTAAGATGATGGAAGAGGGGAGCTACTATGACATGGAAAGAACTAAATATTTGCAACGACACTTCTAGAAACAACACAAGGAAGGGAAGGGTTGAACATGGGAAGTGGCGGAGGGAGACATCAGTCCCGGAAAACATGCCGGTTTCTGGCTTGGGCTACGTGACCGAAGATGTCACCACATTGCCTGAGACAGAAGTGTGAGGAGGTAACATGGGGCTGGGGACGAGGAATTCATTTTCATCTGAGACAGCGCTGAGTTGGAGAAGTCCGTGGCACAACCAGGGAGGAGTCCCATGGGTGAGGGTGGCTCATGGGAGCAGAAGCCGGGGAGAAAGATCTAGCGTACACATGCAATTCGGGGAGTTATCGGGACGGGCTGGTACTGAAATGACAGACGTGCCTGAGACACGTCAGGACTTTGCACAAACTGAAGAGTCCCAAGGAACACCAGCGTCCAGCTACAGGACGATGAAGTCACCAGCCCGTGGAGAGAGCAACAGAGATGTGGCCATGACACCAGGTGAGTGTGCAAGTGCCAAGGACCTGAGGTGATCCTGGTCTGTGGTTTTGTAGATAATTTTTTAACTTACAGTAAAAAAAAACTGTAATATAGCAACTGCCCCGTACTCTAAGAATTAAGCAACACTTACCCTATCTGTGTTGCTGTTCCGTAAGACGGACACAATATTTCAGAGAGAGCTGAAGTCCTTTCTCCCCCAGCGGGGACACCGCCCTCCCCCTTTCCTCCCCACACGCACGCACTGCTGTGAATGTGTGTGTGTTTCTCCAATCGACCCGTACCGCCTTCCACGTGTATGTTTTGGGGAAGGAAGAGCTGTGGTCGGAGGGCTGTTTCATTCTCTAAATTCTATTAAAAACCCAGAAAAGCAGGGAAGAATGTGGGCAATCAACGACAGGCAAACTGCATGGACCTCTTTGCTCGTGCCGAGCGCACGGCCTCGGGAATCCGAGGGAACCGGGGGCCGGGAAACGTCCGTGCTCAGTGCCTGGCTTCCTCACGCGCGTCTACGCTGGCCTGGAGGGCGTTCGCAACTGTGGTTTTCAGTGTACTGCCAGGGTGAGCGACATTTCTCACACGTGCGAAGCTTCTTCCGATGCCATAGCAACGTGCCAACGTCAACGGATTTTGATTGGTGGCTGTCCCTCTTCCAGATGGCTTAGGATTCCGAGAGCTGGTGAGTTTTGCTCTCACCACGAGTACACAGGCTTCTGACCAATCAAATCTCCATAGAATGCGTGCGAAATCGTCTGTCGTAGCCAATATAACAGTCATCAGTGGCCCTCGTGAAACCCGCTCTTGGAAATGGTGTCAATCAATCGGACGCTTTCAGGTTTGACCACCCAAATCTATAGCTCGCTAATTGGTAAATGTGTTTTATATACGTTCGAGAGGGATGCAATTGGAGGAAATAGCCATCTCTTTATATACATTCTGGGAAATGGCAGAAACGCAGCAAAGTCTTCTGAGGGGAGGCATATTGCAACATGCGCAGGACTCCGCCAAATTGGGGCGCTGAGGCTCATCCAGTGAGAGCTACAATCTGTCACAGACTGCCATTTATGTTGGCAAAGCATTCTTTGGATGCTCGAATAATGGAGGAAACACCCCGTGCCCACTCCACTCATTGGGGTGGGGTTTGCGTCCCTCAACCCCAGTCTCAACCGTACAAGAGGCACGAGGATTCCGCAGCGCCTGCTCCCGCCAGCGGTCCGTCCCAGCCGGCTGTCCGCTCCCCTGCTGCGGCGCCACAGCCTGGGCTGGGAGGACTTTGGGAGCCCAGGCCTGCCACAGCCTGGGCTGGGAGGACTTTGGAAACCCAGGCCCGCCACAGCCTGGGCTGGGAGGACTTTGGGAGCCCAGGCCGATCTGCAGCAGGAGCTCGGTGCTCGGGGCGCGTTGGGACAGGATGAAAGGCATCTGTGCAGACTTTAGCACTAGCTGTACTCCGAGAAAGATGTGGTAAGTAGCCCAGATAAGGTGCTGCCCCAGAGCCCAGGGGTGTCCCGGGGCGGGGTGGGGGGGGGAGCGTCAGCCTTGGGGAAGAAGCACCTGCTGCTCCTTCCCTCTTCCTTCTGCGGAAACCAGCCGGGCCTGCAGCCTCGGGGTGGATGTCCTTCTGATTTTACGTTGACTGCGGTAAAACACGCCCAACCCAAAATGTGTCACCTTAAGGGTTCCGAAGCATACAGTTCGGTGGCGTTGAGCGCATCCACCTTGTAGTACATCTGTCTCCAGAACTTTCCATCGTCCCAGGCTGGACCCTGTCCCCACTAAACACTAACCAACCCTCCGTTCTCTCCCCCAGCCCCGGGCAACCACCATTCTGTTCCACTTTCTGTCTCTGTGAATCTCTGTGAATGTGACTCCTTCAGGCACCACCTGGTGCTGGAATCACACCGTAGCCGTCATGCTGTGGCCGCTGGCCCTGGCCCTGCACTGTGTCTTTAGGGTCTATCCCTGTCGCATCAGAACTTCCTGTTTAAAACTGTTCAATAATATGTCATTGTGTGTGTGTGCACGCGTGTGTGTGTGTGTATCACCTTTTGTTTATGCATTTATTTGTTGCTATTTGTCAGGGGGAGGGGGTGCCAACAAGGAAGTCCAGTGGGACAGACAATGAAATGAAACCGCTGGATCACATACACGCACGAGAAGGAAAATGCACTCATTTTGCTTTGTTCGGGGCCAGCCTGGGGCACACCCGGAGGAGAATCCTCTCGCTGACGCTCAGGCCCCTCTCTCCCAGCTGCCCCGGGGCTGAGGCCAAAGGCAGCCCTGTAGAACGTCATGCCTTGTCCCCGCTCCACCCGGGACTAAGCGGCACACGGCAGCCTGCTCCCCTCTGACGGCTGCTGCAGAGCCGGAGCCGCCAGCTCCTGTGCGCTTGGTGACGGCTGTCTCAGAGGCGGTCATCGACTGGACGGGAGAATGGGTGGGGACAGATGGAGGGGGAGATGAGGGCGGTTCTGAGTCACGGCGCTCTCTGATAGCAGAATAGCACTTAACCAAGATGCCCGGGAAAGGAGAGAAAAGACACGGGTTCCCGCCCAGAGGGACGCTGCCCCCCGGAAGGCGGAGAATGAGGGCAATGGAGAAGGAAAGGAGGGAACGGCTGTCTCTCCCAGCTCCCGGGGAGAGGAGGGGCGCGCCCCAAAGAGCTGGCCTCCTCTCCCACCCCACCCCTGTGTGAGCAGACCTGCAACTCAGCCACGGGTACATTCACCCAGAAAAGCTGGGAATCCCCGAGGAAACACAGCAGAGCTGTTCAAAACCTGCTGTTTTCCAAAAATGCACATCAAAACAAAATGCAGATATGTATAAAGCAATATGTTCCGTTATCAACTACATACAATTGTCTTTTGTCTATGTAATGGGAAGTGTTGGTGGAAGTGTAACTGGAAAAGACACTGGTGTTCGGGCTGCCTGTCACTACCAAATCCAATAAGCAATGACAGCGATGGAATCTTTTATGGGCACTGTATTCAGATGGCCGGCGATCTGAGAATATGGTGGTTCATACTCTAACAAACCATCTTGCCTTCTCTTTCCTGGCCAGATCTTTTACAAGGGGTTTGGGGGAGGACAAGCAAGGTGTGGTGAGGGCTTTGAAATTCAGGGAGGATTAGGTGAGCGAAGCTGCAGCCTTCCTTTTCTCCGCAGTTAGCTGTTCCCAAGGGGGGTGGGGTCCATGCAAAAGGCCCGGATGCCTCCAACAGGTCCCCAGGCGGTAATCTCTAGCCAGTGCCCCAGGAGGTCGGCCGGATGCCTCCAACAGGTCCCCAGGCGGTAATCTCTAGCCAGTGCCCCAGGAGGTCGGCCGCTTTTCCTAGGAGCCAGGATGGGCCTTATCTGTAGTTTCTGAAACAAAAGCTTAACATATACATTACTTGCTAGACTTACAACTTTTTACCTTAAGCTAAAATTTTCCAAGTCTTGAGTCCCCCATCAGAAGTACGCACATTTAGAGTGTTAGAGATGTATGTTAGCATTCCAGGCTGAGCCCCCCACATCCAAGACCCCCTTCCTCCACGTGTTCCCCTGGCAGGGCCCTTTCTGACTTTTGGACCTCACGTTCAATGTCACCCCTCAGAGAGCACTTCCCGGACCAACCACACCCTGTTTTCTTCCACACAGCAGTACGCATTGCCCGAGATGCTCTTGCATGCTAGTTCACTTACCTGACTCCCTCCCGAGACTGTGAGCCCCCTGAGCACAAGGCTCTTGCCCATCTTGACCCCTGGGTCCCCTCAGCACCAGGAACAGTATCTGGCATGTACTAGGTGCTCAATAAATATTGCACGTGGTCCAGCAATTCTCCAGAAGGGCTGAGAGTCAAGTGCAGATGGGTGATTTCCCCATGCCCTAGTCTGGCCGCGTTTCCTACAGAAAGTGGAGTGTGGGGGTGGACACCATCGATTCACTGCCGCTCAGCGATGAGCACACCTGGAAACAACAATGTAAATGGGGCCACTTTAAAATGGAGCCGGAGCTGCGCCCCCCACCCCCCGCGGAGGACCTGCCCTGCACGACTGACGCCTCGAACCCCGGGAATGTCAGAACAGGGCCAGGTCAGCTGAGGCTGCTCCTGAGCAACCTTGTGCCCAAAGAGCTGTCTGCAAGGATAACAGGAAAGCAGAGGTGCTGACTGCCAGCTCACAATGCTTTAAATTACTTAGCATGGACATGATGACGGTGCGTCCTCTGCACCAGTAGCGATGCCTTCCTTCTACGGATGGAGCTGTCCCACGCCCCCACCCCCCCCACCGCCGCCTTTCTCATCAAGGTCCCTGGCCTTTGTCTCCAAATCGGAGCAGTGTTTAGGCTTCTGCCTCAATCAGTGCTTCCCGAGCAGCTATTCTCATCAACCTCAAATAAACGCGTGTTTGCTTCTGACTTTGAAAGGCCTTTTTAAGTTCACACACCCCGCTCTGTGTCCCGCGCTCCGTGACCACCCACAGCGTTCTTTTAAGAGGTTCTCCTTTCAAGTAAGCGCAGTATTAAGTTTTCTCAGTAGAGGGCGCCGGAAGGCCACGTAGAAGGGAGAGGCTTCCTGCTATTTCTGGCAAAGAAAAGAGGTCAGGGCGTAGGTGTGAGGACATCCTGGGGGACGGGCCCCAGACTTTGGCCCAGAACGCATCCCTCTGAGACTCAGCCCCGTGACAAGCTGGCCGAGGCCTTCCCTGCAACTCTGTGCTGCGAAGGGCTCCCGCCGCCGCCGCCACGCTGGCGCCCCTGCAGTCCCTGGAGCACTGCGTGCTCTGGTCCGGGGCTCCAGACCAGCTTGGGCCCGGCCCGACCAGCACGCCCCCTGCTGTCCAGCGGCCAAACCGCACCTTCTCCAAGGAGACCTGAACTTGGGGGTCTGTCCTCTCTTGGAGTTCCCTGAAGGCTTCTATTCTTTTGTCGTAGTCAGAGTTCTTTACATCGAACCTCTCTATTTTGCCCACTGCAGCGACCTCCCCATTAGACTCAGACTTCTCACCGCAAAGGTCCTGCTCGGGCGCGTCATTAGTTGTTCTTTGCCGGAAGGGGCCATTTATGGGGCCACTGGGGCCTGAACAACAGACCCGGGGGTGGCCCACACATCAGCTTGTGAGAGACACTGAAGGGCGAGGCTAACGAAGTTAATCAACTGAACCAGCCGGTGTTTGCTCTTCCCCCCTAGTTATGGCGGGGAATACAAAGATCGGATAGACTAGCGAGGACAGTGGCCACCTAACCCTGACGGACGGAGGACTCACCACCAGACCCCTCTGAGCACCTCACTCAGGTTAACTCATGTAATCCTCACAACCACCCAGCGGTGTGCGTTACTATCATCAGCTCCACTTTGTAGATGAGGAAACAGAGACCCAGAGAGGTAATGAGACTAGGCCAAGGTCAGCCAGTGATGCCCGGCAGAACTTGGATTTGAATCCACGCCGTCTGGCTGACGGGGCCACATTCTTCACTGTTTACACACAATTAAACCATATACCCATAAAACAAGAGTACACCTTTCTAAAAGATAACCTTCAAATTAAGAAGACACACATTAAGCATAGTACTATGATTGTCTGAACAAGGGCTGAACAGAAGTGGGGATGGAAAGAAAAAGAAAAGAACACATTAACGAATAAACAACAAAGTAAGAGAGGGGGTGTGCAAAAGTGTGCACCCAGTTATGTAAACGAGTGGGATTGGCCCAATGCTGTGTGTGTGTGTGTGTGTGTCGGTGCACAACCAGTGTGCGAGGTTCAAGCTGTCAGGGACAGTGATGGTGTTCAAGGTGGTGGTGACAATAATGGCGTTCGAGGTGGAGGTGACAGGGACGGTGTCCCTGCCCCAGAAAGGCCAGAGGGAACCGCACCCAGAGCTGATGTGGCCGGGGGTATTTCGGCCATGACGAAGGCCTGTCCAGCACCTCTCCGCTGTCGTAAAGGCAGCGCCCCTGGAACGTAGGCTCCAGGAGGGCGGGAAGTCCGTGCAGCATCCGCAACGCAGCCTGGCACACAAGAAAGGCTTCATGTTTCCTGCACGAGTGAGCTGATGCAGCAGGGGCGACTGGTTCCCCGGGGGGGCCATAGGGGTGGGGGGCCCGCGGTGAGGCGTGTCCTCCAAGACTGTGGAGGTAGCCGTCCAAACGGACAAAGGGAAAATACACGAGTTGCCTACTTAACACAAGCCTCCTGCTTGTTCCAAATTTTGAACATAAATCTTTCAACAAGCACATGTATCACCAATCATGATTTTACATTCCCCATGGAGATGAGCCCACCAGGTGTCCAAATAAGCTCTTCCCCATCCGCTTTTCCATCCTTTGGAAGAAAAGGTAGGTACTCACTATTTAATACCAAGTCAACATCAGGAATTGATTGAAAATGCCAGCAGTAAATTAGCATCCATCAAGCAAAGATGATCATCTTAGAAATAGCTCTGTTTGCATTTCACTCTTCCCCAGAAATACACCCCAGCACCTGACTAGCATCTGGTTGCCAGAGCGAGCCCTAAATTAATATGTGTGCTCATAAGATGCCCTTAATAAAATCTTCAGCGAGACATTTAAAAGTCAAGCGCACAGGAGTATTAACATTGCCATCCACATTCGAGCACATGACGAGCTTTCGAAAATTAGTGCCGTCTCTAGCGTTAATTCGGTCTGCGTGGCTCCTTCATCAAGAACCACTCCACATTCTGCTCTCTCCCCTCATACTCTCAGATTGTGCCAGAAAAGACCAACCTCCAACACAGCAAAAGGTCTTCCCTGGTGTTTGCCAGTGGCAGTTGGACTCCTGTGTATAGCATTCCGTAACTGCTGAACGCCTGGCCTGATACCCATTTCTTGGGGACCGGAGGAAGCACAGCCACCTCGGCCAAGGTGCCGGCCGTGAGCGTCAGCGAGCTGGTACTTATCCCTTCCCGTCGAGATGCACGCGGCGTGCACAGATGTGATTACATAATTACAATCGAACGGAGACTGGAGTGTGAGCCTTGAATTACTTGTCCTGGAACACACCGAGCTATTTATAGTCACGCGGAGACTGGGGAACGGAGTTAAGTGTGGACAACGGCAGACTCATCTCCAGCTCAGGGACTGAGACTTAAATGAAGCATCTCGAGGGGGGCCGCTGCCAACTGCGGGCAGCGCCGCCCCCACCGCACGCAGCCCTGTAGGTGAGGGCTCGGGACAGGGGCCACACGGAAAGGGACAAGCCTCTGCAGGCACGGCCGGTAGCAGTAACCCACCAGCCATCCTTTGCAGAAGGATGGTTCTGCAAAACCTTCTTTGAGTCACTTGCTGGGGTGACTATTTTAGCACCTTCCAGAGGTGTAGATACCAAAAGAGGAATTTTGGAGGGGGGCCAGGCTCAGGGGTATGAATAAAATAGTTTTTTTCCTCTTTTTTAAAGATTTTATTTATTTATTTTTGGAGAGAGGGGAAGGGAGGGAGAAAGAGAGGGAGAGAAACATCAATGTGGGGTTGCCTTTTGCACACCCCCTACTGGGGACGTGGCCCACAACCCAGGCATGTGTCCTGACTGGGAATCGAACCAGCGACCCTTTGCTTCGCAGGCCAGCACTCAATCCACTGAGCCACACCAGCCAGGGCTAAAATGGTTCTTTTCCTGTTGACAGAGCTGGGTTTTATTTCCAAGAAGGGACAATTGAGAAGTAAAATAAGCAAGTAGTTTATCCTGAAGAGAGTTAATGTAAGGACTCAGGGGTAATGCACGGACTCACCTGTTTGCTCAGGTAAAGCTAAAGCAATGCCCCCGAGACGTTCACGTCCACCTGGTTCTTCACTAGGGCCGCACCTCGAGGTTATTCAGGCCCTGAGCTTTAGGGTCAGAAAGGCCTAGGTTTGAATCCCATCTCAGTGTGAACTTATTCAAGTCACTGTAATGTACCTGTGAAATATACTACAGCTGGTCAACAGTTTCCATTCCTACGAATACCTTCCGTTACTCTCGGACTTTTGCATTAAAGGACTTTCTGAGTCCAAGGAGCTGAGCTAAGATTTGGGCGACAGATGCTGGAGAAGAGTCTTTTCAGCAGATACGGGGACGCCCTGACTCTCGTATCCGCGGAGTGAGCTCAAAAGTAGCCCCTCCCCTTTGTCACGTGTCCAGAGAATGAGAGGACGAGCCAGCTCCTCCCAGGCCCCACTGCCCAGCTCACATCCCGGGCCCCTTCCTGCCTCTTCACAGGTCTTCGTCTTTGGAAGAATCCTCCTTTGATTCCAAATCTAACTTGTCACAACTTGTAAAGAATTTTTAGCTAATTATCACCAAGGCATTCACATCCAGGAAACTTTATGTCCTCAAGACTTTTCTACTCAGTCTGCCGAACAGATATGGATAAGGCCCTCTATTCGTTTCCTGTGGCTCCTGTAAGAAATCCCTGCACACTGCAGTTTAAAACAACATAAACTTATTCTCCCACAGTTCCCGAAACCAGAAGTCTGAAATCGAGGAGCTGGCAGGGCTGCGTTCCTTCTGGAATCTTCAGGGAGCATCTGTGTCCTGGCTGCATCCAGGACCCGGTGGCTGCTGCACTTCCTGGCTCGTGACCTCCCCTTCCATCTCCAAGTTCATCACTCCGAGCTCCGGCTCCATCATCCCACCATCTTTTCCTGCGCTGTCACTCCCGCCTCCTTCTTGAAGGGACCCTGGGATTGGTTGGCACATCCAGACAATCCAGAGCAATCTCCCCTCTCCAGGTCCTTAATTTAGTCTCGTCGGCCACATCCCTTTGCCATATCAGGTGCCCTAGTCGCAGGTCCTGGGGGCTGAGATGTGGGCAGCTTCAGGTGGGGCCGTTTTTTACCTGCCACAGGAATCAGCCATGACCCCCTGTCTTTGCAAGAGCCAGGGGAGCGCAGATTTAAAACCCCTGTCTCTACCTCCTGAACTCCTAACACCCAGAGGGGTCAGTAAGTGGAATCAGACCAGCCCGTCCACCAGAAAGAACTGTCAAACTGGACCCAGTCCGTGAAACGACTGTTAGCAGTGTCATCATCAAGCACGGCGGGACTGAGATCTCTGAGACAGGAGAAACGAGGGGAGCCCCTTAATTCCCCCAGTTTTATGCCTTAAGGCACCTGCCAGATCATGGCGTGGGGAAGCCAGCCCAAACAGAGCACGGTAACTTTGCTACGCAGAGAAGACAAAGACTGGAGTTTGGGTGTGAAGACAATGAGGGTGTGTGATACAGAGTACAAGACGGCGAGGGGGGTCTTCACAGAAGGGGCTCCAGAAATCTGTACAGGGGTCCCCTTGAGCCTGGCTGAATACTAAGCTATGGGTCTGTAGGAAAACTCCACAGGGCCAGGCAACAAATGATGACCAGGAACCCCTGAGCCAAAGAGAGATTCCGGAACTTGCAAGGAGCTGGAGACATAGGCGTTCCAGCTCGCCAGGATTAATAGATCTCAGTGAACACCCTCCATTGACACCTCAGAAATGTCACGCCCCAGAAACCGGATCTCTGGCCGCAGAGTCAAAGCTACTCCATCCCCACCCTAACACAGCTTAAAAGCAAGCCTCGAATGACCTGTACTGAACTGCCAGGAAACCAGCTCGTTGCCAGAAGAAAGCTCAACACTCTTTACGGAAGACAATGCAATGCGGACATCTAACAAGCCAGCACCCACAACGGCCAGCATGACACTGAGTAATTAGTAGGCGTGTACTCATAAAAACCAGACTGTCACCTGAAGAAAAATCAGTCATTGGAAAAAGACCCAGACATAACAAGAATTACAGAATTAGCAGGCAGGACTTCAAAGTAACTATCATAAACATGGTCACAGACATAAAGAAACCCCAGGGACGTAGTAATGGAACATATGGGAACCCTCAGGAAAAAGCAGAAGCTCTAAAACAGAACAGAGTGGAAATTCTAAAACAGAAAAACATCGTGTGTAAAACAAATCCGTCTCTGGCTGGATCTAACAGCAAGTTTGATGTTATATTCAGCAAACGCAAGAACAAATTCGGAGACTTTCAGGATATCAAAGATGTTGCTTTATTGGCCAAGTTTAACCTGCTCAGGGGCGAACTCTTAAAGTGTCCGGAGATACAGTACCCACAGGGGCTGCAGATAAAAGAGTCGCGCCGAGCGCTCACAGCTAGGTTCTTATATAGGGGTTTTGGCACGAGCAAGCAAGCAAGCATTTTTACAGAAGCTGATGTGGCAGTTAGCTATTTGCTTACAGAGACCACCCTCAGGAACAGGGTAAAATTCAAATTTTTAAAACTAAACAAAGCATTGCTTATTTAGCAGCCCCAGGGGAGAATATTTGCATGACACAGGACATTTGCTCAACTACATCCTGCACTCTGTCTCCCTTGTTAGTTCCTTTTAGCTACAATGCGGTTCCTGTTTACTAAGGTCACATTTTGTTCTTAATTTTCTTGTTCCCAACATTTGACACTTTAGGAGAAAAGCTCGTTGATCCTTGAAGACTGAGCAATGGAAATTATCCAAACTTGGAGAGGAAGAAAGGTGGGAGGTAAATGAAGAGAACCTCAGCAGCCCGTGGGACCAGATAAAGTCGTCTAACACACAAATCATCGGAGTCTCGGAAGGAGAAGAAGGAGATATTAGAGCATAAAAAGTATGTGAAGACAGAATGGCCAGAATGTCTCCAGATTTCATGGAAAACGGAAACCCACAAACTCCTCAGGAAAACAAACACCAAAGCGCATCGCCGTCAAATTGCCGAGAACTAAGGAGACTCCGTCACCCTAAAACCAGACAGAGGGGAAGAGAAGCACAGCGCATACAGAAAAACCATGAAAAGACAGGAGCTCCCTTTTTTCTTGCCAGAAAAAAAGAACATAGCTTAATAAAGAAAACCTTTTTTAAAAAAAAACAAGAAAAGTCTGTCAACCTGTGACTTTATATCCAAAAAACATCATTCGAAAATAAAGGGGAAATAAGAGCATTTCTCAGGCAAACCAGAGCCAACCCTTCCGCCACCGGCACACGAGGACAACCAGAAACATTAAGGACGGTTTCCACAGACAATGCAGAGACGCCGTGTGGAAACAGACTTTCACGAAAGAAAGCAGAATTCCAGAAATGGGAAAAACGGACAAAAAGCAGGGCAGGTATACAAACCCTTTCTAAAATAGAGCATCTTTAAAAGTTAATGGGCCAGTAAAAGCGGAGATAACAACCGTGGGTTGTAACCTTCGAAGGAGTGGGATGCATGGCACGAATAGAGCGGCCACAGCACTGGAAGAATCGCACTGCGGGGCCGTCACTGACGGAGAAGTCACCAGAAGACACGTAGAACAAGCTGGTGGGGAGGACGGGAAGTGGACAATGACAGCCACACGTCGTCGTGAAGGTCAGCGGCAGAGACCGGCCCAGGGTGAGGGGGCGGCCGGGCCGGGCCAGCGTCTGCAGACCTGCGTGCTCGTGAAGCTCCTCCGCGTGGGTGTCTGGAGCGAGGCCGAGAGCAGGAGCAATGAGCCAGGCCCAGGGGGCGGACCGGACCAGACCGGGGGAATGCTTCGGGGGCGGCTCCAGGGAGGAGGAACGGCCTGTGCAAATGGACTGCGCAGTGAGGTCTCCGGGCTCCTATGGGAGGAAGACCAGACGCACCACATGTGTCTGCCGTAAAGACACCAGCTCCCCAGCTGGAATAGAGACTGTGGGGGCTGAGGAAATGACACAGAGGAGGGGAGGGGCCGTGCACACCGTGGCTGCCACTGTGGTCACCTGGGCCCAGCCAGCCCCGCTGGGGGTTGTCAGGGAGACGGTGCAGTCCCTGCCTTCAGGCTGTCCAGCTGAGGGGCGGGGAGCTGGGTGTTTACCACCCTCTCCCGTGCACCTCGGACCAAGGGCTGCTCTGGACGCTACAGTTGCCTGGCATGTTCCATAGCCCTGAGCTCTGTGCGAAGTCACTGGGACAGAGAAGAGGCGCAAGAGTGTATGGCGCCCCTTAGAGACCTTGTCAGTGTCACTGAGGTGACATCAGTAATGTCACTAAGAGTGAATGCCACCCTCAGATAACGTGAGGGGCTCCCGGGAAGGCTTCCGGGGGGCGGGCGGTGCTGGTGAGTGAGCCTGAGTCGTCAGGTAAGGAGGGACAGGAGGCAGAGCATCCCAGGAAAGGAGCGGCGGTACCCACACTTCCTAATACCTGCATGCTCTGTCTCCTGCCAGGTCTGAATTCACGGGGGATATGACTGAAGCTTATGCATCTTTTTTCTAACTAACCTTTCGGACGCATTTTTTCTTTTGTGCTGAGCTAGAGAAATCTGAGGTCAAGAAACGTGAAGCCAGGAATAAAGTGCACGACTGGTCTGCCCCCTTTCCAGCTTCAGAGAGAAGTGGCCACCGAGAAAACACAACCCTCGTGAACCTCCGTCGTCACGAAGAAAGCGTGAGAACGCGTCCAGGTGTGCAGCTTTGCCTGAGAGAGGCCACACAGTGGGTGTCTTCAAGAGCTTTATTATTTTTGCACAAAAGAAAATCTTTCTATTTAATTTTCCAAAATTAAAATATATAGAATGAACACTTTATTAAAAGATTATATTGTGCGTGCTAATTTAATGTATTTTTTTAAAAAAACCAACAATATGCCATAGACGGCATTAATAGCCACAAACATATTTCTAGAATGTTCTAGAATATCCTATCCTATCAGGTTTCTTTGGCTTTTTCTTTTAGCCTATATTTACCTCAAGGCCTTTGAATGAGGTCAACGTAAGTAAATATTTGCTTTCTATGTTTGCAGCTCTTTGAATATTGTTTTGCATTTTCCTTGAAGTAGGAAGCGAATTTCCCCAAACGGTTGCCCACGCTGTGGCACGAGCAAGAACAGGCGACCCCCCAACGGTGTCACAGATCCAGGCCAGCCCGTCCCACCTGGGGCCCAGCGCGTCTGAGAGCAGCTCTCCCCAGAGCAGACAGCACTCCCTGGAAGCAGGTCTGGCCAGCCCTACGTCGTGCTGACATCTTCTGGTCACTCGGAGGTCATCCTTGGTGGGTGGTGACAGCTCCTGGAAATGGAGAGAGACTTGCCATTCCCCGAGGGGGCCGCCCCTGGTTGGTATTCCGCTCCCACGGCTCTCGTGAAGACGCAGACCCGTGTCCCTGGGCAGCCGCGGCTGTAGTCGAGCCGACACCTGTTCGGGTCCCTCTGTGCGTCTCCACTGCCGCCGCTCCCTGCAGCCGGTCGACAGGCTACGTTTGCACAGCCCTCCTGTCCGAGCGTCAGCGACAGGAAAAGTAAACGCGTGGGAACGTTTCCGACTGCTACCCAGTTACCTTATGTTCACAAAGGACCCCCGAGCGGAGCGCTTGGGTCTTCAGCACAGCTCATAGGAGTGGGGTAGGAGCGGGGTGGGGTGGTCATGGAGAAACGGGGGTCATGGTTTTGAGAACATGTTGTGTCAGACGCCTCCTGCTCTTGACTTCCCACCGCGCTCACTCCGATGTTCCGATGGCATCAGTGGCGCTGCAATAACCGGCCCGTCACAGAAAGGTCAGTGGCAGAAAACGACACTGTTAGGGACCATTCTGGAAAAGAGCTTAGAATTTGTAAGCTGCACTTCCAGGACCCGAGTTCCTGCAAAGAGAAACGCCACCTCGAGAGTGCACTCCTGCCCCTTACCCTTCTGCACGAGGGTTACCCCGGGCTTTTGCCCCTTCTGCACAGGGGTAGCCACAGAAACGAACTAGACGCCAAAGTCCATGACACTGGGTTCAAATCCCCTCCCTGCCCCTGACCCACCGGAACGTGGGCAAATAACACCACCTTCCGGAAGGTTCACCTTCCACAACCGTTTCTGTAAATATGACTAATAACAGGTGATGCAGGAGGAGGTTGTGAGGGCTGGGAGGGAACATGCACAGCAAACGGGGACAGAGGCCCCGGCGCACAGTGGGGCCTCTCCTCCACCTGAGCCGCACACCAGGCGCCCGGCTCCCCTGCCGGCCTCACTGTCTGCTCCATTAGAGCCCAGCCCTTCGAACTGGTGTGCGGCGCCCCCTCCACCCTCCAGCCAGGCTGCTCCTCGCTGCTGCCCTGGAGACACCCCTGACCAGCTCCCCAGGGACTAGCAGGTGACTTTCCTGTCCTGATGTAACTTCTCAGGATTCCACAACGCCCACTTACCTCATCTGCCCTCATTTCCTGCATTTATAGCTCAGCCCAAGCGCTCTCTGAGCTCCAGGCTCCTTTGTACGAGGGTTCACAGGGCCTCTCTTTCGGGTGTTGCTCTGGACGTCTTTCAAGTGTCACCTCATGTCCCCTCTGCCGCCTTCTGCTCTGGCCATCGCCGTGCCACCAGCTGCCCCGTGGGAGCGGCCGGCAGCACCTGGCCCTGCGGCCCTGTGCGTCCTCACTCTCCCCCCTCCCCGGGACTGCTCTGGGGCTGCTTGGCGGGGAATCCAGGGAGCCCACTGGCTGGGGCGAGTGAGAACAGCAGCACGTGCACCTGGGGCACCAGGAGAATGGGGTGACCCCTGGGAGTGGGGGGTGGGCGCCGGTGGGTGATCGAACCTCCCCATTCCCCGGCACGTCTGAGCCCGGGGGCCCACTGTGGGAACTCGAAACGACACCCACGGAGTGGCTCTCCTCCTCCTCCTGGGTTTCACCTCCTCCCAGTCCCGGGGATCGTGGGCCCCAATAAATTGTGCGCATGTGCGCTCTTGTCACGGGGCCCACTTTCCGAGGGCATCCAAGCTCAGCCGCAGGTGCCAGAGGCCCCTGAACAGAACAGAAAGTGCGGCTGCCCCGGCCCCACCTCAGCCTCTTCACCTTCTCCCCTCAGCGCGTGGAACCGCCGCCTCCAGACCAGCAAGCCGCCCTCGGCGTCCCTGTTCACCTGGTCTCCCGCATCTGGTCCGCCTGCACGACCCGCCACCCCAGCTTCCAGCTGTCCCCAGCTCTGTTGGCCTTTCTCCTCCCGCCACCAGCGTGACAAGACGCCCCTGGGACAACAACATAGCAGCCCCTCAATAGTCTTCCTCCTGCCCATCTCAGCCCCCACCGGTCAGCCCTCCCTCCCCCGCCGGGCAGCCGGGGTGGCCTCGGGAAGGGCCGCACTGTCTCTCCCCTCCGACCAGCACCCTCCACCAGCACCCCCTCCCCACCGTCACTCGGAACAAGGTCCCCGGGCCGGCTCCGCTCTGGAGATGTCCACTCTCTCTCATCAGGCTTCAGCCACCGGGTCTTCCTTTTCTCCCCCAGACCTGCCAAGGGTCTTCTTTCAGGCCCTTGCCCTTGCTCGTGGATCTTCCTAAAACGCTGCTGAGGGCTGATCTCCACCTGGCTGGCTCTTCCTCGTCCGCCAAGAACCAGGGAGCTCCGGCCCCCGCCCCGCTCACTCCAGCGGCATCGCCAACCCTCCGGGACTCACCCCCACGGATGCTCTGTTGGAAGCTAATGGCACTCTCGCCTTAAACCTTTTGAAAGATGTGGGTGAAGACAACTCGGAAAACGTGTTTTCCTCACCCCCAAGCATCTCCTCTGCCCTGGCCACGGTCCTCCTGGGGGCAAAGGGAAACCCCGCAGCCCAGAGGGTCCTTAAGTAGAAGTGAAGGTGGAGGGGAAGCTGCCCACTAGGGTTTCTGATCGCTTCTCCCCAAGTTCCCAGGACGGGCGTGCGACATGGCTGAGAACTGCCAGCAGCCTCTCGCGATGTCAACTCATCTTTCAGAGATTCCTGCCGCAAACTCTGCCAAGCAGAGGTGGAAGAGCTCGACTTCTGCAGAGCTCCGAGGGAGACCAGAGAACACATCAACCCCCATGCAGCTAACAAGGCAGGAGGTAAAATTGCAGAGCTGCAAATTCAGTCCATCAACTTACTCCTCTGCTTCTCACGAAGCCATGGAAATACTTCAGAGGAGGCTGGGAGGACCCGTTTAACCGGCAGCTGACCCAGGAAGGACCATTCAGAGTCGGCAAGAATGAGGAAAGACCTGGGCCGACGATGCATGATAAATCTGCCCGCACTATCACCCGCACAGGAGAAATACTCGCCAAAACTCTGCTGCCGCCTCGTGCCCGCAAAGAGCACGAGCCGAACGAGACCGTCGTGCTTCCCGACAACAGTGTCGACCTGGAAGCGGCGGGGAGCGAACGGACTGCCGAGAAGCCCACGGAATGCGCTGGGCCGGAGACGGCGGGTGAAGAGGAGGGGAAAGGGAAAGCCTCCCCCGACTTTACCCGGAGGAGAACTACCACGTGGGGGATGTGTTTCGCGCTCTGGGCGTGACTCACGCCTCGGAGCGGGACAGGGCAGACCTTGCTGGAACGCCCTCCCGGAGAGAACTGTTTCTGTCCAAGGGCGTGCCCGGGTCTCCTGCGGAGGCCAACGGGGAGGGCACGGGGGCTGTGGCCGCCGCTGGCGGGCCACCACGCTGCTTCCCCGCGCGGCGGGGCTGGACTGGACTCGGCCTTCACGGGAGCTGAATGATGGCACAGAACTTTAGGGTCTTGGCCTTTGCTTTGAGCATGACGGAGATGGGATTGGACTTTTTCTGCAGCAGGGTGGGTGGACATGGGACACCGGGAATCTAGGGGCAGCCTTCCATTTCCACCCCACAGGGGGGTTTCCGGAAATGCTCTCCCACAACTCTGTGGCAGAGCCCCCCTCTCTCCCAGCAGCGCCTCCACCCTCCTCTGTGGGCTTCCGCTCGTGTTCGGGACCGCCTTCCACGCGGCCTCTCCCGCCTCACGGCTCCCCACTCCTCGCCCAGTGTCAGGTCCACACGGCAGCTTCCTTCCTGCTGCATTCACTGCCGGCTCCCAGGGCCTAGCCCCGCGCCTGGCTGTAGTGCGTGCTCAGTAAGTGATCAAGCAAGCAAGCAAACAAGCAAGACAGCAAGCAACAGGATGGCTGACTTGCATGAGCTGAGAAGTGAGCAGACCAAAAACTCCTGACTCTGCCTATTTACTTCCACAGAATTAGTTCAAATGTACTGTAATCATTTTGAACATCTCACACACACACACACACTTGAGCAAAAACCTACTCACCTGCTTCTTGAATTACAGGCAGTGAAAAGTACAGGACAGGGTGTGGGTGTTGGGGTGAGAAATTCCTCAAGACATTTACCAGTGTCTTCCCCAGCCCTCCATCTCCAAACATCTGATTGGGAGAAAAAAAAAAAAAAAACAATCAAAATCGCGTCTACATCTGAAACCTCACAACTGAAAGTGACAGCAAGGGTTTTTTTTTTTTCCCTCTTTGCATTTTGAAATTGGTTCAAAGAGACGTCTGAGACACATCTCTGTCCATCTGCCGCCTGGCCTTCGCTCAGCGGAACTCGGCTCCGCCTGGCTCCCGTGCGGCCGCGGAGGTCACGAAAACTCATCCCGGCCCACGCGCTGATGGTTTTCCAAAGCCGCCTTCTTGCCACGTGGGCCCTTGGCTTCCCCCACGCGAGTGCCTCTCTTGCTCACTGCCTCAAAGAGGCGTTTTGGCAGAAAAAAGAATCCACGGTGGGAGTCGGCCGTGATGTTCCCATCCGGATGGGTGGAGAGAGCCAAGGCGGGAAGCACACACGGTGAGGCAAGTGAAGTTCACCTTGCAGGACGCTTTCCCCCCAGACACCCCCTGCCCCCCGTCTTGTCTCCCAGTCGTCCTGTGCGGCTGCCTCTCTGCCCCGCGCTGCCCGCCGCCAGCTGCTGGCTTTGCAGTCTCATTTCACACGCATGCGCTGGGCCTGGCACCGTTCTAGGTGCCTCATGTACATGAACAGTACACAACCTGCAGGTTGATACTATTATTAGTACACCCATCTTACAGAAGGTGAGACTGAGGCTCAAGCTAAGGGATTGCCTGAGGCCACCCAGCGGGCAGACGGCCAAGCCAGGACTCCTCCCCAGGCCTCTGCTCCGGGGCCGTCCGCAAGCTCCCCCGACGCACAGAGCTCTTCCGACCTCAGGGGTCCCTCGGGGCCCAAGGTGGTCGAGGAGCTGGTTGGATCGCCCTCCTGCTAATGGGAGGGAGTTAGAAGATAATCTCCAGAAGCTTCTGTATCCAGGGCCTTCCAGAGCTGACTCTCTCCCATTTGCCCTTGACGCTGGGAAGCAGGACTGGCAACAGGGAGATTTTTCTGGCTCCTTTAAACCAGCACATGTGTGTCAAGGGGCCACTGAGCTCCAGGTTCCGCCACACCAGACATCCTGGAGAACCCAAGCCAGCCCTCCTGTCCTCGCCTGGCTCTGAGGACGGCCGGGCAGACCAGGCTGGGGCGGGGGGGGGGTCGAGGTACACGGACTGTTTAGGAATGAGGAGGGGTTCTCAGCGTTTCCTGAAGCTCTGAAACCCAAAGACTGGCCGCTGGCGTCGGACAGAACATCCGGAGGCAGTCCCCCATTGTCCTCGGTTTCATTGCTTTGTGGGTAATTTCGATGTTTACTTGGTTATAAATGCCCACCGGATGCCCAAAGAGCTGTCAACCCCAGGGCACCGTGACCCTGGAAACCCCTGGTGCTTGATGTGAGAGAACAAATCGGGGAAGATGGTCGGCTGTGTTACCAGTGGGAGAAAAGAGAAGAGGCGTTTCTGGAAAGAAAGAGGGACAGGCGAGAGAGAGAGAGCGGCGAGTCTTGAAGACAAGCGTGGACTCCCGCCAGAACGGCCCAGCTGTCCCGTGCCCCTCTGCCCACTGGTGGAGGGAAGGGGCCGTGGACAACAAGCCGAGAGACGAAGGGCAGCGTAACCCAGGCACGTCACACTGGGTCACTCTTGGATCGGCCGTGTGCAGTTTCTTCCCCCACCACAGAATTTTTTTTTCTTCCAAAGAAATCTTGCTCGGAAAGCTATCTGGAGCAGGCAAGCTTGAGGGGTTTCCCTCACTGAGCCAGGAGGCTCAGGGCCGGAAGCCAGCACCCGGCACCCCAGGAGCCCCCACCCCAACCAGAGGCTGGGGGCAGCTGGTGGAAGGGGCAGCGGTGTGGCCCACACTCCCGGCGCTAGCGTTCAGGGTCAGCAGCGCCCCTGCGTCAAGGTGGTGCAGGTTCACACGGCCTCCCCTTTGCCCAGGACAGAAATGAGGAGGGCCCAGGACTGATCCCCAGTCAGGATTCTCGTACGAACGTCCCAGGGCCGCCCCAACAAATGGAGTGGCCCAAAACAACAGGAAGTCCCCATCTCACAACACTGGAGAATGGAAGTTCAAGACCAAGGTGTCAGCAGGGGTCCCTGAGGATGCATCTGTCCCATCCTCTCCCCCGGCCTCTGGTGGTTGCTGGCCGCTCTTGGGTTCCTTGGCTTGTAGATGTGTCACCCCTGGAATGTCTTCACGTGGCCCCTTCTCTGTGTGCTTCTGGGCAAATTTCCCCTCTCTACAAGGACCCCGTCGTAACTGGGGTAGGCCCACCCTGCCCCAGGAATTTGGGGGTTGGCCAAAAAGTCAGTTTAGTTTTTTCCATAAAATAAAAGACACATTTTTCATTTTCACCAATCACTTGATTGATTTGGATATTTTGAGTATGTCAGCTATCTCCCACATGGTGTGACAGTGGTTATTCTTAAGTAATGTCTCAATGTGATCGCTATCAACTTCAACGGGTCTCCCCGACCGTGGAACAATATCCATCAAGAAAGCTCCGGCACGAAACTTCACAAACCATTGTTGACATGTTCCGTCAGTCCCAGCACCTTCTCCATACCCTGCACAAGTTTTTTTTTTTTTTGCGTGTTTCAGTTGTATATTTACCTTTCTTGAAATAATAAAACATAATATGCTGAAAATGTTGCTTATTTTCTTCCATCTTCAATGTTAAAATGGCTACACAAAAATTCAGCAGTTTTGATAAGGTTTTGTTTTAATGCACACTGATATGGCACCGGCCACAATACAATCTAACAAAATTGTTTCAAAGCGAAGTTAAAGACAACTAAGCACTAACACTAGAGCCATCTTACGGGACAGGCCAACTGAACATTTTGGCCAACCCAATACCTCTCGAAGACCCTGTTCCAAACAAGGCCACATTCACCGGTCCTGGGGACGGGCTGGGGGCGCGGGGGGATTCGTCCTTCAGTGTATAGACTTGGGTGGGAGGGGAACACAGAATTCGACCCACGGCAATTCTTTTTCCGCATTTAGGGCAGGTTGGATGAGGCGTTTAACAGTCTCAACTTCCTTGCTTCATTTCAGGAACAAAGGGGCTTCTTTTTTTAAAAAGATTTTATTTATTTATTTTTTAGCGAAGGGAGGGAGAAAGAGAGAGAGAGAGAAACATCAATGTACGGTTGCTGGGGGTCATGGCCTGCAACCCAGGCATGTACCCTGACTGGGAATCGAACCTGTGACACTTTGGTTCGCAGCCTGCACTCGATCCACTGAGCTATGCCAGCCAGGGCTCGCAAGGGGGCTTGGTTTCCTCTACTCCGATTCACTTGTTTAGCACTGACTGGTGTAGCTCAGTGGGTCCGGGGATCGTCCTGCAAACCGGAAGACCACCGGTTCTATTCTGACGTCAGGGCACATGCCTGGGTTGCGAGCCAGGTCCCCAGCTGGCGGCGGGGGGTCCTTGGGGGGACATGTGAGAGGCAACTAACAATGTTTCCCTCCCTCTCTTTCTCCCTCCCTTCCCTTCTCTCTACAGGTAAATAAATAAAATCATTTAAAAAAATAACCGTGTAAAAGCAAGAAGCTTAGCGTCTAGACACAGCAGTCCCCGACTGCTCCTGCTCTCCGATGACTATGACGCAGCAACACACTCTCCCGCGGCCTCGCTGAGAACCACGGTCTCGGTCGCAGCCCCGTTTGCCCCACCTCCTTCCGGGGACGCAGTTGCATGTGGGCTCTTCGCACCCTCCACGGACATGTGGACAAGGGTCTTTCTTTAAACACCCAACGTGGGAAACCGAGAAAAGGGGAAGGACGCTGTGGAAAGGGGGGGGCGGGGGGGTGGGGGCTGCTGAAACCCCCGGGCCCCTGGGGCGAACCTGGGCGTCCTTGCCTGTGAGGCGCCCTCTAGTGGAAGGAAGCAGCACAGCGGCCGGAGCACCCTCACCTGTCCCCGCTGGAGCCACAGCCCAGCCTCCCTGCCACCACCTTCACCACGCACTGCAAGGACAGCCACCACTGTGAAAGTGTCCCAGAGGCCACCACACTGCCCTGGGGTGAGCAGCCTCTAGCGCTCCGTGGTCGGAGAGCTTTGCCTCCACTGCACGACCGAGCAGTCGGTCACGCCCCCCGTGAGCGGCACGGTCTGACTGGGTGTTCGAAGCACTCGCAGGGGGAGGAGTCTCCCGTGTGTGCATTCGGGAAGCTTAAAGGTGTGCTCACTGCCTGGGGCCCCGAGGGGCCGTGGCGTGCCCCGTAGACCTTCATCCGCTCACCAGCCTGGCAACCACACTGTCCCCCCATCTGACAAATGCAACCTCGGCACGGAGGGACGAGGGTCCTCCCCGTGCTGGCACAACCAGGCCGATGGGAAAGGGTGTCCAAGGGCTTCTGGCCGAGCGTGCGGAAGTCGGGTCGGGAGCCCTCCAGCCTCCGAGAGGCACGGCTGCCCCCTGCCGGCGCTGCACGCAACGGCCCGCGCTTTGGAGAAGAATCCCATCAGATGATTTGTTAAACGTCCAGATTGTGTCCCTCCTCCGGTTCACCAGGGGCTGGCTCTGGCCGCAGATCCAGCGGATTTGCGGACAAAGGTGTTCGGAATTTCCCTGTGTGCACAGTGAAGCAGAGCGGGCCCGTGTCCTGATGTTGGTCACGATGGGGCTGACTTTTTTGAATGAGTCACAGAGTAAACTGTGAGTGTTTCACGTGTCCTTGGTTCTCCGGCTGAAACGGTGGGAAGAGGGGCCGGGGAAACCAAGCGGCGTTGGAGGGGCCCACGTGCAGGCCCACGACCGGTCCCGATTCGCAGAGGAGGAAGTTGAGGCCCAGGGAGGGCGAGAACCTTTCTTTACCCAGTGTCCCTCGGGTAGGAGGAGGTGACGCCAGGATGTTTGACTTTCCAGGCCGTGCCCTTTGTGTGACCCGGAACTGCTGTTTCTCCTGGATCCTCCAGGCTTTTGTGGAAACGGGTTCGGGTTGTAAATCAGCAGATCCTGTCTTACAAGGCGGAGGGCTGTGGGGCAGGGAGCCCTCCCTGCACCGCCAGGGTGGTGCAGTCAAGGGTTATGAGAAGAATAAACAAGGGAGGACGAGGAAGGGCTTTTTAAGACCCAGCGAGCGTGGCCTGGAGGACGCGTGGCCTTGAAGACGTGGAGGCAGCTGTGACAAGACGATGCTGGGGACCCAGCCGACCAGGGGTTCAAGGAGAAAACGCTGGGGGGCACAGGACCCCTGCTGGTGAGGGGAGGGGCCCGCTAGCCTCCTTCCTGGAGGGGACCTGATTGTTTCAGAGCTCCTTTCGAAAAGTACAAACAAAAAGAAAGCATGACCCGTCACAAAACTGGTTTTTCTGGTTTTCTCTAAAACCTCAAAGTGACCTCAGGGGCCCTGGGGATTGAGCTGGCCCTCCTCACCTGCTGGTCCTTCTGGGACTGTGGCTGAAGTCTCCTCCTTATTTTCCACCTTTCCCCTCCTTCCGTCCCAATCCCAGGTGCCTCTGGCCTTACAGCTGTTCTGACTCCCCACTCACCCCCCACCCCGCCCGCCCTCCGGGCCTGACACCTGCTCCTGGGTCCCTGGGGCTCCAGGTCTGCTGAGCTGACCGAGGCTCAGCAGTCCACCCCAGGGCTTGTCCTTTCTCTGTGAGCTCAGAGCACCCTGGATTCCAAGGCACTCAGGGCAGACAAGACATCATGGTCACCGTAGTCAACGTGGTCACTGCCCAATAAAAAGGGCACGTTATTGAGACCATTGCATTACCGATGCTTCCAGTAGGATAAGCAACGACGACCATTTTCTTAAACCATCAGCTGAGGTGGCTGCTCTGGTTTATCCTTCAGGAAAGTTGCCCAGAAAGCCTCTTTCCCCAGGTCAAGGGGTGAGCCCAGCCAGGCCGCTCTCTGCCACCTTGGGACCAGCCGGTCTATCTCTGGTGCCGCACCAGGGACAGTGGGGCCACCAGAGACTGTGTGTGCCGATGGATCAGCTTCCGTGACACAAACTGGAGAAAAGGGCATGAAACACTCGCGGAAGGTGTGTGCTGGGGAGCAGACAGGGGTGTGTGTCCCGTAGGACACCTGAAATGGGCCGTGAAGGCAGTGTCCCTGAGTGGCTCCCTTTGGTAGCAGAAGAAAGGACCCAGGGACACAGGCCTTTGGTTTTGTATCCATACCCAGAAACCATAATTTTAGGGAAGAATTGAGATCTGTGCTAAAAAAAAAAATGTCAGAAAAATCTCAAATCGAATTCTAGCTCTGCTGTCTACAGGTTATTTGAGATTCCAAACAAACCATTCTGCTTTATGAGCCTCCGTTTCCTCAATATGTGAACTAGAGAGGATAATTCTTGCTCCTCCCACCTCACAGAATTGCTGAGACAATCCCATTATACTGTGAATTGAATATGCGTTTTTAAAAATATAAAGCGCAGTAAAAACGCAATGTATTTATCCTTGCCCTGCAGTAAAGGGAAAAATTAGAGTGACCGGGGTCGTTACATCACATTCTCCTCCAAGGCTTTGTGGTAGTAAAGATGTAGTCCAGACTATATAAACCCCTAAAACCCTCATTGTATATTGATCAAAAAATCTTTTTTTTTAAATATGTGATGTCTGAAAAAAACCCCAGTGTTTATTAAAACCTAATACATGTGTCTTTAGAAGAAGAACCCAGGGTCTTCCCATTTTCCCGTGGCGGCCGGGAGGAACAAGGACTTCGTGCAGCTGGACCTCCTGGAACTCTGAGAAGCCATCCCTGTCCGTTGCTGAGGCCCTTAGAAGTGTGAGCCAGGGGGCAGCAACGTGGCCAGTCCTGAGTGCCACCAGAGGGAGGAACTGACACACTGCACGCTAAGGAAGGGGAAGGTATGGGGGGTGATAGCCAGGAGAGGGAGGAACAGGGAAAAGAGAGTGCACAGAGGCTCCCCAGACGGGAGGGGGACCCCCTGGCCCTTGAGGGATAGATACCCTTGTTCTTTCTCAAAAGACTAGACTCCGGGTCACACCTGAGCAGAAGACCTCGCTGGGCAGAGGACAGACACATCGGGAGACTCCGGCCCGGAAAAGGCCAGGAAACAGGACTTCGTCCTGAGATGCCTGTCTCGCCTCAGGCACATTTCCCAGTCATTACGCCAACACCCCAGCACCTGGCTCTTGCCCACCCCCCTTCCTGACCTTTGAGCCCACAGCTGCCGGGACTCAGCACCCTTCTCCCTGTGGATCCGACTCTGCTGGATGACTGCAATTGCCGTGTCACCTTTGCACCCTGGGGCACCCCAGCAGAAGAGGATGATGCAGCAGGTGACAGCTGAGAGCGTGGCCGGGCTGACTGATGCCTTCGGACCTGTTCCTGGGGCCGAAGGCGGTGGGCTCCCAGAGGGTCCGTGGGAAGCTCCCTCATTCTCCCTGGTGGTCCTGCTGAGCAGGGAGGTTCACGCTTCTCCCAGCAAAAGACCAGGGGCTCAGGAATCTAACTAGCATGACAAAACTGGTGTTTTCCCTTGGCTCTGAGCACAGGAGGCCTCCAGGGAGCTGGGTGGGGACAGCACGGGGCCTCGGGCCCTCATTCCCATGGACCCTGCTAGGAATGGTGCCCTGAAGCCAGGAAGGGTACCGGGAGGCTCCGCTCTGGCGGGGTCCAAGAGCTGGGTTCCTGCGGGTTCAGGCCGCTCTGCTGGCCCCGTGCTGCCTCTCCGGGTGGAATGCGGTGAGTCATCCCTCTGACCCGCGGCCCGCGGTCTCTCCAACTCAGCTTCGTTCTCCAGGATTCTCTTGCCTCCCCCGCTTGATTCTGGGAATGGATGCGCATGCCCGGAAATACCCCCTCTCTGCCATTCCCTCAAAACAGAGGACGGACACATCAGAAACCCCTTTCCTCACCTGGCGTGGGGCTCCACGCAGGGGCTCGCAGAGGGGGGACGAGAGCCGGGCTCGCAGGAGCGGACAGAGAGGCTTCCTTGCCCCCCCCCCACCGGCTGCAAGACGTGCACAAAGTGCACAAACCAACAGACACCTTCTTTTCTGTTTGTTTGTTTGTTTGTTTTTCAAAATATTCTAGCAGAGGGAAAAAAAAAAGAAAGTTTGCTTTGGGAAGGAAAAATCCATGGGAGACTGAACTTAACGCAAACGGACCTGCTGTCCACACGCGTATATTTTCAAAGGCCACCCTCCCCCGCCCCCGCCTGATGACCCTGCCCGATGAGGCAGCGGACCCTGGGGCGAGGGGCCGTTTGCCACAAATGGGATTTCCCAAGATGCACCTGGCTGTAAACAAGCCCAAGTGTCACTGGAGCGATTTTCGGCCCTTCCCGCGGCTCCTAAGGTGGACGGCAGGCAAGCCCGGGCCGGGGGTTGAAGGGAGCTCCATGGAAAGTGGATGATGGCCTGACAACTAAGCAGTACGGGGGAAACCCATCAAGATAAAACTGAAAGGAAAAAAGACCTCACAGACTCCTTCAGCCCTGGAGGCCGAAGCTCCAGGCTGCAGAGACAGCGCCCGTGAGTTGGGGGTCGGGGTGTGGACAGCCAGACTAGCTGGCTCTTCCATAGCTTCGTCAATGCAGTCAGTGATCGCGATGGAAGGGAAATGTTTGCAGGCAAGACGTGGACCAAGGTTTATAAGTTCCTCCGGTGAGTGGATTGATCTTGGATAATCCAACATGGTCAGTTTTCCCCACCCATAAGGCATTTTGTACACATTCTGAGGCAAAACTGCTCTTGTAGAAATGGGGGTGTCTGGAAACGCCCACCGATCAGCAGGGTCAGTGATGAACCCCCCTTTGCAGGCAAAGGGCACAATTTGGAGGTTACTTTCCCCAAAGAGACCCTGCAGCGAGCGCCCCCTGAGAACAGCTACCCGCCGCCCCGTGCCCGTGTCCACACCATGACTCCAAGGGCCCCCAAAGGCCCCAGCCCGTCTCTGCTGACGCTCTTGGGAGAACTGCCTACCTCTGGGCCCACCAGAGCTGTGGGCCCCTAAGTCCAAGTGCTGGGCGGGGCCAGGTGGGACCGGCATCAACACACTGAGAGCAGATGCTAAGTGGCTTGTGGCTTACAATTCATTCACAGATTGTCTGCTCCTGCGTGTGCATGTGCGCCGGTGGCATGTGATGTGCACATGTGTGTGCTGTGGGGGGTGTGCACGTGCGGGGTGGAGGAGCGCAGAGGTCGCTGTGGCCTGAGGGGGGCTGGTCGGGGGCCTCCAAGTGCAGTGGGACTTGTCAGCCTGGAGGGAGGATGGGGCCTGTCTGAGCCGTTGTCAGGAAAGCGCCCCCGGCTGGCTTCCAGCAACCAGACGCAGGGCTGGGAGTCCAGGGTTAGGGTTAGGGTTACGGTTAGGGAAGGAGCAGCAGGCACTGAGCCCTCCCCGGCCCAGAAGCGGTGAGGACGAGGGCCCTTGGGGCTCTAGGGAGGGCGAGGACTTTCATACAAAGCTCCTGTTATATGATAAGAGCTCCCAAGTGTTGCTAGCGAAGCCCTTAAAGATGTGGTTAATTGTGCCCTGTGATATTATTTCTTTAATATTGTAATATATTCCTGCAGCAAAATAGTTTATTCAGGCATTGGACTAAGCTAGTCTTCCTGTCCTCCAGAGATACACAAATAAGAAAGCTCTGGTGCTTTCTTTAAGTTTACATAGGATTTCACATTTTGCAAAATAGTCTCAAATACAAAGTCATCTCACACCAGTTACTTACCTACCACTTGGCTCTTCGGGCTACACCCTGACCCTCTTGCACCCTAGTTTCTGCTTCCATGAAACAGGGCGGGGGGTTCATAAGTGACTTAACGAAGTGCACACATGTGTACACAGTGGGAGCCCCCCAGGTTCGCCAGCCTCCCAAGCTGCCCTCTGCTGGGCAGGTGTCCTGCTTTACCCCAGGTGCTTGGACCTGAGGTTCTAGGGTCAGTCGTCCTGGTTGACAGAGGACATCCGCCAAAGCGAACCCCAGAGAGTGTCCAGGAGTTGAAAAGTAGAGTCTCCCAGCACCCGGAAGCCAGGGCCCCATCCGGCATCTGCCTGTGTTCTCCGGCTGGGGGCGCAGCTGAACACCCCCCGCCCTGAACGCCCACACCCGGATCCGCTCCCACCAACAGGATTTTCGGAGTTTACATATCTTAACTCCAAAGAACATGCCTTTTCTCAAACACATTATAGCACAAAGTATATCACAGAGGGAATACACTTAGAATATGGGAAATACATGGGCTTAAACGAATCATAGCTTAGAAACGTGCTGATTTACATGGACACGTCAAAGGGGAGGTGCCTACAGTAATATCCTAAGTATTCACTGACAAAATGATGAAACCTTGTGTCATCAATATTTTGCCAAAAGGTGTCAATGAAAGTCTTAGTGCCGCCCTGGCTGGCATAGCTCAGTGGATTGATCGCGGGCTGCGAACCAAAGTGTCGCAGGTTCGATTCCCAGCCAGGGCACATGCCTGGGTTGCAGGCCATGACCTCCAGCAACCGCACATTGATGTTTCTCTCTCTGTCTCCCTCTCTTCCCTCTCTAAAATTAAATAAATAAAATATTAAAAAGACAAAGAAAGTCTTAGTGCCCACTCACTGGAAAATGAACTAAAACCCTACACATGATTGCTCATACAAGTTTTATTTATTGGGATGTTCTTGTTGACATCTGTAGAAAAATAAACAAGATTTCCAGTGTCCTCGGCTCGCTCCTACAGGCTTTGCCTGCTAGACTTTCCGTCCGGTCCGCAGCACCTGGACTGTCCGTCCCGGGCGAAGACGGAGAGCGGTTCGCACCGCACGTGTGGGCCCACAGCACCGCCGTTTTCACAGCCCAGTAGACGGCCCCGCCCGGCTGGGAAGCTGGGCAGCCTCTCGTTCACCAGAGCAGCATCGCTGGGCTCTGGGGCGGCCAGTGGGGCTCAGGAGACCGCGCGAGCAGCCTGCTGCGGCGGGAGGCACAGCGGCCAGGAGGGGCCTGGGGGGCGATCTCTGGGGCCCCTGGGATTCCTTCATTCCTTCCCTCCATAAATACGCACTGAGCACCTAGAGCCAGCGAGACTCCACTGGGGGCATTTGGGATGTGTCAGTAAAGAAAACAGATAAAGACTGCGGCCCCCCTGGAGCTGATGTGGTGTGGAAGGGAGGCATGCAGGGAGATCAGAACAGTGAACAGACACGTGATTCATCTTATGGTGTGATATGAAGTGATAAGCACTGTGGACGGAAAGAGAGAGAGAAAGAAGGGAAGGAGGGAGGGAGGGAGAAAGGCTGTTTGGAAGATAAAACAGGAGAAGAGGGTGAGGGTCAGGGAGTGCCCGGGCCGGGGTGGGGAGAAAGGACGCAGGTGTGACTGCAGGTAGGCAGCGCTGACCTCTGAGCAAAGCTTGTGGGCCGTGAGGGAGACCAGCTGGGGGGCTAGGGCGGGCGGGAGATGGCAGGTCGGACCAGGTGGCAGCAGAGGAATAAAAACTGGGTGTTCAGTGTCTGGTGAACTCGGAAGGAAGAGCCCGCACGATTCCTGATGACTGGATGTGGGGTGCGAGGGCATTCAGAGTCCAGGCACCTGCCAAGTTCACGGTCTGAGCACCTGGAAGGCTGAGGCGGAGAGGACTGGCTGGCAGAGGGCTGGGGGGCAGGGGAGGAAGCAGAAGTTGCACTTCGCTCTTGCTGCACTTGAGATGTCTATTGGGAACCCCAGCGGGCTGCCAAGGGGGGGCGGAGGCTGCAGAGGCCGGGGGCTGGCAGTGGAGGAGGGGATTGAGCTGGGACTCCAACCTGGCACCGTGTTTCAGGCCACGGCTCTGGGTGAGACCCCACGGGGCACAAGAGAGGACCGAGGCCTGCCCCTGGCATCTCCAACCGCGGGGGCTGAGGAGAGGAAAACCAGAACCAGAACCAGAACCAGGAGGGAGACCCCAGAGAATAGAGGAGACCCAGGGGAGAGAGCAGGTGGAGAAATCATGGAAGAGAATGAAGGGGAACAGCCTGTTCTGGAGGAAATGCTGACAAAGACTCAGGACAGATGGACGTGAAAACTCACCAACTCCCTCTGGGGCTCAGAGCTGAAGACTCTTTTTTTTTAAAATTTATTTATTTATTTTTAGAGAGGGAAGGGAGGGAGAGAGAAAAAGAAACATCAATGTGCGGTTGCTGGGGGCCGTGGTCTGCAACCCAGGCATGTACCCTGGCTGGGAATTGAACCTGCGATGCTTTGGTGCGCAGCCTGCGCTCAATCCACTGAGCTACGCCAGCCAGGGCTCGAAGACTCTCTTCATGCCCTTGGTTGTCCTTCCTGGGGCATAAAAGCTCGTCCCCGGGGTTCACACTCGGTTTCCACCAAGGCACCCCTTCGAGTTCAATGTCCAGTGTGGTGATGACAGGGAGGCAAGGATAGGAGCTTATTTATTCAGCTGTGAACTTCGAGTACAAAGTGACCCAGCCCAAGGTTATCACGGAAGGCTAGAAAAATAAAAACACTCCCGCCATCACATTCCCAAGCAGCATGAAGTTCACCACCCAGTCGCCAAGTTCATAGACAGCAGCCAGCCTTCGAGAACTGATAAGGCAAGGTTGTCTCCATGTCAAGGGCAGGGGGCATTAATATTCTAAACCCTCACACACTATGGGCGCGTTGGAGCATTTTCTTTCAAAACCAAATAGAAGGAAATAACCTAAAAATACAAAGGAAAGGCCTAAATAAATCTGTCGCCCTCAAAGTCACGCTGAAGTGACAGGACGGACCAGCTGCTCCGGCACTGAGGTCCCACATCTCCCTCCCCGACTCCGGGCCGAGGACCTGACCTTCGCTGGGTCTCGGGTGCCTGGCGTGTAACCTGGGGCCCCTGAGTGGGGATGACAGTGCCCTCCGTGGCTTCAGGGTTGAATGAGAGAAAGTGTGCGAAAGCCTAGCAGGTAGCCGCTGATTAATAGTAACTGTTACAATGGTGACTCTCTGACTTTAAATTCACCCAAGAAGATCAATTCCCAGTCCTCCTCCCCCAACACCCCAGGAAGTCACAAAGTCCAGTCCGGCCATCATCCCTGGGCCTGTCCCCGCCCCTGACCAAAACCCGCACTGAGTGACCCTTAAGGGAGGATTCCCGAGATGGGAGCCCCTGGTCCCGGGGCCCTGGGGGAGGGGCCCCCGGGGGCCTTGTTCTCCTCTTCACACGGGAAGGCAGGCCCTTAGCAGGCGCTGGATGCCTGAAGGCAGCCGCTGAGTGAAGCTGTCTTTCTTGGGAGTTAGTTCCCAAGCCCGCAGTCTGAAAAGTGATGGTCGCCATCCCACTGCGACAAACACTGTCTGCCTCCTGCTCTTCACCCCGAACGAGAGTTTTCCGGGGGTGACATTGCTTGTCAGGTGCTTCTCTGTAAGGGGGAGATGCCCCAACCTCCCAGAAAAAGCACACAAACCCCACCCTCCAAACTGAAACTGACCCAGCGCTGGTCGACCAGGCTCCAGCTGCAGGGCTGTCTCTCGGAAACAGGGCACCCCGCCTGCCCACCTCCCCCAGGTCCGCAGGAAAGGGGTTCACTCCGCAGGACTCCACGGGCACAGGTTTATCACCAGGCGGGGAAGGTCGACGTCTCAAACCCAGAGGGCACACTGGAAAGGTTTCTGGCAAGTTTCTATGACGGCATAACTGAGGTCCTAGGTTTTTAAAACAAAACGCATCTAAATATGGTTGACTCTACATTTTCCTATCGCCATCCATCATAACAATCGCCACCAATGAAAGTGATAGCTGGTGACCACGACACGCCGAGAGCGTGCCAGCTCTGTGTGAGGCGATGGGCACGGGTCACCTCTCGACTTCACAGTCTGCAGTGGAGCGAGCTCCCTCTCCCCTTTGACGGAGGAGGAGGAGGCTGAGGCGGTGCCACGAGGCAGACAGCAGGACGCCGTCCTTGCGACGGACAAGATGCGTCCCCCTCTTCCTCCAAATAAGCCTTCCGGGAACTCCCCAGGCCCCCGTCGTCCAGCGCCGCCCACCCTCCCCCAGACTGAAAGAGCCTGGGGAAACAACCCAGAATTTTGGTTCTTGGTGGTTTTGGACTCTTCTCTTTTTTTTTTACGCCACGCCTCCTTGGTTTCGAGAAACTTAGCAATAGTCTGAAGCCCCTCAGTCGTGTTGCCAACGGCTGTTCAGAGCCCAGCCCGAGTTTTAGTCATCTCATTGGCCCCTTTCTTATAAACGACGCCTTCTTCTCCTTGCATTCCTCCTCCTGATTTGCTCTTTTCAGCTGGTCGAAGTGTTTTGTGACTCAGACCTTTTCCAGAAGGGGTCCGTCCCTGTGCACCGCGCTTTCCTCTGTTGGCCGCGCGGGAAGGACGGGGCGGACCTGGGTCCCGGCGTTCTGCCGACTCCCGCCCGGGGGGACGCCCACGCCAGCCAGGCGCACATTTTTTTTAAAAAACCCTCTCTCTATCCTTGGAATGCCTAAGTGCCTTTTAAAGGAATCCCGCCCAGCATTGGGGAGCACTTCCCATCCGGCGTCTCCAGCTCCAGGAGAACGTCTTGTTTCTCTGATCACCGCTTCAGCTCCACCACCTCCACTCGCCCTTGCCCGAACCTGTGATGGGGCGGAAACAGGATCCCCGGCTTCCCCTGCTCCATAAATCATCCCTTTGTAGTCCCCACCTGTTGGCCTTTTCGCTCTGGGCTCCCGGCACTTCCTTGAATTGCACTGAGCGGAATTCATCACTGTCAGCTCTTAGCTCGCTCCCTTCCACCATCTACTGAGTTTTCCCTTTATCCTCCAACCTTAGGCTTTGATGTCCAAGAATTCTTTTTTGGGTCCCCAGTGGTTCTTAGTTTCACAACCGAAGCCATTACTTCCTTCCTGTAATAGCTTCTGAACTTTTCCTCAGGGAAAACATATCAGAACGAAACGTGAAGTCCTCCCCACTGCTGAGTGGCCCGTGTCGGGGGGACCTCTCATTGTCTGCACATGTGTGCAGGTAAAAGCTAGTGTGGAATCTCTCTGCCACCAGTTCCGGGGTGGGGGGGGGGCGGGGGGGTCTTTGGGAGAGAGTAGAGAATGGAACTGGGTGGGGGGGGGGCAGGAATCAGCCAGCAGGCGTGCTCTGGGGGTGGTGCGGAGGCTGGGGGGCTGGGGGGCCCAGCTAAGAACCAGCTCGCAGGGGCTGGCTGCACTGTTCAGCCAGGTGGGTGGCCATGGGCCCTTCCGGGGTGTAGGCAAAGGCTGAGGGTCACTGTGTGGAATTCCTGAGATTTTTAACGAGTTCTCCCGTAACTGCTCCAGGCTTGTCCACCCACACTGCCAGCCTCTCTCTCTGCCAGTGGGATTTTCACGTTGTCTCTGAGGGCCAAGGGGAGGGCCAGAGAAGCTCCCCGCAGGGGCTGGGCAGGTCTGGGCATGCCACTGCTGCCTGGGGTCCTCCCCCATCTGCTTCACTGTGGCACCCTGAAGGGCACTGCAGCCCTGCCCTGTCCCCTGGGTCCCTGCTGCCTGTGGAGGGCCCTGCCAGACCAGACAGATGTCCGTCACCCCAGAGCAGGCAGCCCATGGGGACCATCGGAGGCCAAGTGCCACGGCTGGCTGCTTTACATATAGGGAGGGCCCTTGCCTTCCCCTCCTCTGACCCCAGCAGGACGGCCCAGATGGACTCCTGCACCCTGAGCGGTTTCGGGGGGGGGGAGGGCCCACATGGCTTCTCTCTCCAGTGGGGAGAGGAAACCAGACCAGCCAGGAGTTCTGAAACCTCAAAAGCACAGGAGTGTCCTGGGAGGGGTTGCGATGATGCAGCTCCCCACCCCATCCCCCACTGCAGCCTGGCTGGCCTTGCCTCCTGCCCTTTCTTCCTTCTTTTTTCTCCTTCACTTCCTCCCTCCCTCCTTCACTCTCTTTTTTCTCTCCAACCAGCTCACCACGGCCAGTTAAATCCTCACGAAGGACAGTTCCATTCTCCAAATGGCCCCTGTCAAAAACAGATGCGTCTGCAGGCACTCACGCGAACGAACTTGTCCGCCTGCAGACGTCTGTCAGGAAAGGGAAGCGATGAAGACTCTCGGACGGGGCCCAAAATAAAGTCAGCACTCTGCAGGAGACGCCGGTGCGGCCAAAGGAGTGGGTCCGCGCCAGCAACCCACTTCCGACACCGACACCGCTGCTGCTGCTGCTGCTGCCGGCATCGACATTAATATTAATTAATCGTGATGATGTCAAAGACAGCTGCGAACTCCAGAAGAATGCCGGATATGGGGAAGAGGAGTCCACTTTCTCTCCGCGGAATCCTCACCCACGACTCCCAGCCTCTAGGATGACACGTGGGAGCTGTCCCCGTTGCAGTGAGGAAGACAGAAGAGTGAGGTCACAGGGCAGAAGAGGACATGGGGACCCAGCTCTGGAACCAAGTAGCAAGGACGGACGACGTGCACATCAGCACCCCAAATCCCAGCCACGCGGATAAGCGAGCTACATGGACACGGGGGCGCTGTCTGTGGAACCTCCCCGGCCCCTTGCATCCTCTGTGTTTCTCCGGGGGTCCCCTTCTTGCCCACACTGTGGTCTTCAGAGAGGCCCCATCAAAGGCCCTCACCCGCGATGAGAGGCACAGGCTGGGAAATCAGACCCCAGGATTTGAGTCCCTTTCCCACCACCAGCAAATATCGACTCTGTGCCTCAGTTTCTCGCCTGTAAAATGGGCATACTAATGGTGCCCACGGATAGGGCTATTTTAGAATTCTGTATTCCATGGAGCACACTGCTCAGTGGAATAAGTTAAAGGCCCAGATCCACTAGCTTATTAAGGATGGCAAAAACGGCCGTATTCTAACCCCATCCTCCCTTCTCCATTCATGGGCTGCCATGTTTCTATGAAGAGAAGGCTCCCTTCCTCAATTATCTGGTAACAGCGAGGTGGAGTGTGCCCAGGGAAGTCAAAATCATAAGTGCTTAAGTCTATTCCTTCCTCTGCCAGTTTTTAACAAGGAGTTGGTGCTCCAACATTCTTCAGAGATAATCAACGCGCTTTTTAAAAGGACGCTGGGAGTGAATAGGTTTCCACAAATCTAGACATTTTTGAGCCGCTGCAGTTACTGCTTGCCTGTTTACATTGTAGCAGCGCTGGCCGGCTCATCCTTGCTTTCTGGCATGATGCGGGGTCCCAGGGTCGTCTTGTTGACCTTCTGCCCTGGCCCTGGAGCTTGCCTCCTCCAGGAGCCCAGCTTAGAGGGGAGCAGTGTCTAGAAACCTTGATTTGGTCTCTAGAGATGTTCCTGGATTCTAGGCCTGTTTGGTCAGCATAGCCAAGGAAGAGATTTCTCAGTAGGAAAGGCCTCAGAAATACCCACTGAAATTCCCAAATCAGTTCAGGCCCACGAGGCTACTACTCTGCTCTTCCATCTGACACTGGCACCTCATTTCTCCCAGGCTCCAATGCCAGGTTCACCTGGGGAGCTTTGAAAACTAGTGGTTCTGGAGCCGTCCCAAACTAACCGCCTGCCGGGAACCTCTAGGGAAGAAGAGCAGGCAACAACCAACTCCCTGCCCTCACCCGCTCTGCACACACTGACACAGTGACTGTAACATTGTGACAAAGAGCTGGCCTGGAGTGCTGCCCAGGGCGTGGGTGAGAATAAGGAGCAAAGCCTACAGTCAGTCAGTTGGGGGGGGGGGCGGTGGGCAGGAGAGGAATGAATGAAGGAGGAGGGGGCTGTGGTAAGGAGCACAGGAAGCGCTTTCAGTAAGTGTGGCTTTAAGGGGAGGGCTCTGTGGGGTGGAGTAGGGTCAAGACAGGCTACAAAAGAAAGGGAGGGAGGGGGAGGAGCCAGGAGGCAGGAGAGAGCTGATGAGCTTCCACTGGGCTGCAGGGGCCCTGACCTTCACCTGCTAGGTCTGGGAGGTGTGGGATAGACAGCGAGGAAAGGTGTCCTTGGTCTAGTCTGGCTAAGAACAACAAAAAAACCTTTTTCTACTACCTTCTAAGTTCTAATGTGTAGTAATCACATTAACAGTAGAAAAATCAAATTTTAATGCCTGCACAAGGGGAATTCACATAGGCATGGAAGTTCCAAAGACAGTGCCATGACACTGGGCATATGTGCCACTTTGGACAAAGGAGAAAAGGTGCGGGGAACGGGGTCTCAGATTTCAGTCGTGGAAATGGGGGGCTGCAGGTAGTTAAGGAACAGCAGAACACGAGGGCAGGAAACTTCTCGCTGGACAAGCCAGGAACTGTGGGGCCTGGGGAGTGGGGGCAGCCACAGGCTGTCCTTGGAGTCTTTCTGTCTAAAGCTGAGGTGCCCTTCCTGAAACAGGTTTTTGTATCTGAATCCCTTGGGCAGGCAAGGGGGGGTGGTGTCAAAGGTTCTTTCTGAGTCTTTTTTTTAAAATAACCAGCTTAAAAGTCGATTTCCCGAAAGACTCAGCTTTTTTTTCCCCTTCCAGGGGTGTGGAGGGGTGATGGCGAAGCTTTGGGCCCCTTCACCTGCACACGGAAGGCTCAGCCCCCGTTCTGCCTTTTTCTCTGCGCTGTTCATGCCGCACCAGAGACAGCAATGGTCCTGTGTTGACAGTGACTGACCACACAAGACACAGACGTAGACACCAAGGAGAGAGAATACAAAACAGGGATTTTCCAGGGGGCCCTTTAGCTCAAAACTAGATGGTCATACATGTTGGACAGAATTTTCCAGATGCTGCCTACCAGACGGAATGCAGGAGACAGGAGAACCCAGCTGCCTTCTAGTAAAGCCAGATAGAGATTTGCTAAATATGTAAAATAATGTCATTCTTCTCACTGTTTTTTTTTTAATTTTTATTTTTATTATTTTTAGAAAGAGGGGAAGGGAAGGAGAAAGAGAGGAAGAGAAACATCATGTGTGGTTGCCTCTCACATGCCCCCACTAGGGACCTGGCCTGCAACCCGGGCATATGCCCTGACTGGGAATTGAACCGGCGACCCTTTGGTTCGCAGCCCGAGCTCAATCCACTGAGCTACACCAGCCAGGGCTCATTGTTTTTTAAAGTAAAGTTTTAATTAAAATGTTACTTGTGTTGCTGTGTAATTGTATTATTATCATCATCATTATTATTATTATTAAATGAATTGTTACATATTGTTGAAATTTCTCAGTTTTATTTCCTAATTTGGTAACTATTGGGGTCCTCAATTTTTAAGAGAATAAAGGGGCCCTGAGAACCAAAAGTTAGGGATGGGCGGGTGTCACAGGAAGTCAAAGCTAGCAGCCACAGTGGTCAGACCAACAGTGCGGTCTCCCTGGCCAGGCACACACATTCCTGGAAGGAATCCCTGGTTAGCCCCACGGGCTGGAGAGGGGACCCTTTCTCACCTTCAGGGATGTGCTTAGTGCCCAGGCTCCCTCTCTGTGAGGGGGGAGGGCCCCTCTCACACCAGGGCTGTTTCCCAGTGGACCCAAGAAGTGTGTGGCTAGAAACAGAGGCTTGGGGAAAGGGGAGGGGGAGGGGGAGGGGACAGAAGAAGGAGAAGGAGCTGGAGCCGGAGAGAGGAGGGGAGGGTTAGGGTGCAGTGACTGACAGTGGGCCAGTGTGAAGAGGATGTGGGGGTGCTGTCTGGGAGTGAGGGGTTCACCCTCTCCTCCCTCCTTCTGCATGGCTGCCCAATACATGGGAAGTGGCTTCCTTCTTGGAGAAGCGCATCAGGAAGGATAGGGAGAAAACCAGATGCTACCCTACCAGAGGACTGGCACGTATGATTTCCATGAAAACACCTAGAAAGAAAATCATTGCTTCCCAAATCCAGCCAGCACCATCGTTCTGAGCAGGGATCAAGAATTCTCAGACATTCATAACAATACAGCCCACCACGGGCCGGTCACCGGGTGCTGTCACTTGGGCGTGCACTACTTTCTGATGAGACAGCTCCACCATCTAATAAGACTGCCCCCACTCCTCCGTGGCCAGCTCTTCAAGACACCGGTTCACCTGCGCCCCTGAGCTCGCCCTCTTCAAATGAACGCTCACGCACACGCTAGATGGAGAGCCAGGAGTCTCATGAAGGACAGACCTTAATTAGACTGGATTTTTTAAAATTTCCCTTGTGGCTCTTAATTATTAGAGAGAGCAAATGTCTCTGATGTTGAACTTGTCTGCCCATCACCTATCCCTACATCAATGTCCTTAATGCATTCCATGTGCTTTTCATAAGGTTACCTCCTTCTGGGGGCCGTCTGAATGGCTTTTCAGACCCCTCGAGACTGGACGCTGAGTATAAATAGTTTTTTTTTAACTACACTTCCTCCACAACCTTGATTTTGAAATGGGAAAGTATGAATGCAGCAGCTCTGGAATAACTATGCAGATTTATGGGGGGATACCAATTGAGGTTCTGTCGGGGGGCCCAACTAGACCTTTCTTTGTGCGGCTGGGGATTTGTTAAAGTTGGGATATAGTTTGGGGAAAATGTGATTTACAGTTAAAGTCATCTGAAAATCGATGCAGCCCAAGCTCTCCGACACAAGGGCCCCTGGCAGAGCCAGACCTGATTCTAAAATTAAGACAGGAATAAAAATCAAACCTTGAGTAGAAGTCACTGGAAATCGCAGCGAGAAGGGAATTGCCCTGTGAAGATGGACTTGTTTTTTTGTTTTTGTTTTTTTTAAAAACGCCCGACATAATTCAGCTGGAGGAGATGGAAAGGTTTTTTTCTACTCCTGTTTCAGTAGAAATCGATGGATGGGCCTAGCTTGTGTAATTGTCCTTCCTGCCTTTAGTACCTAAAATAAAATAACCCTCGTTGCTTGAATTACCGAACGCATCGCGGCGGCCCTGGAGTCCATGGCTGAGCAAGTATTAATTAGATCACACCCGCCGCCCCGGAGCCGCCGGGGGAGTGGGGAAGGTGCAGCGGGACCCCGCGGCCCCGAAACTGCATGCTGACAGCAACTTGCTCGGTGGGCTGAGGGCGTCCTGGGAGCGGTGAGCCGCGGGCTCCCAGCAGCGTGGTATCCGCATCACTGACGAGCGTGGGGGCCGAGAAAGCCGGAGTCAAAGCCAGCTATGGACTCCACCCCCCTCCCCCAGCGGGAAACGGTGGGCGCGGGAGAACCGAGGCTCCGGCAGCAGCGAGAGCCGACAAGCCCCCACCCCCCATTCCCCACCCCACCCCCCGTCCCCGGAATCTCCACCGAGAAGTCTCCAAAGCTCTCGCGTCCTCGCCCGTCTTCCCCAGACCTTGACCCTCCCCCCGCCTCCACTCAGACCATTTCAAAATCACTCCGAGGCCGGAGTGGGGATGAGGAAGAAGGAGGGGGAGGAAGGGGGCCCGGGGGTGGGGATCGGCGCGCGGGAAATGCCCCAGGAAGCGGCCAGACCCCGGTGGGCTGCAGGGCGGCAGGAACGTGCTTGGCGAGGGGAGGCGCAGGCTCCCTGGCTCTCCACGCTCACGGCTCTTTTACGGTTCCCTCCCCACTCTCCTCTCTGACCCCCGAGTCACCCCCCGCCGCCCCCGCGCCGGCGGGGCCGGAGGACGCCGGCGGGGCGCCCTGGCGCGCGGGGCCAGGGGTTCAGGGCAGGCCCTCGCTTCCCCTTTAAGGGTTCCCGAAACTTTCCCCCCTGGAATCAGATGAGCCTCGTCACATCCGTTGGCCGTGGCCGCCTGGGCGCGTTCCGAGGAAGTTCGGGACACGAGTTTCCCCGGGAAGGGGCGCGGCCCGAGACCTGCACGGGTGGGCCGGGCTGGCCAGCGCGGACCCCGAGGACCGCGAGCCGCGCGGTGACCTTGGCGGCGGGGCGGCGGCGGGGGCGGGGCCCGGCCCCTGCGGGGCAGCCACCGCCCGCCAGAGGGGGCAGCGGCGACCAACTTGCTCAACTTGGCGGCGCGGGCTGAGGCGGCTCCGGCGCCTCCTCCTCTTCCCCGAGCCTCCTCCCTCGGCCCTCCTCTCCTCCGCCGCCGCCGCCGCCGCCGGCCCGGTGCGCGCCCAGCCCATCCCCGCAGCCCTGCGCAGAGTCGCTGAGTCGCCGAGTCGCCGGACGGGACAGGACGGACTCGGCCCGGCGCGATCCCCGGGCCCCGCCGCCGGCATGGGCGCGCTGGCCCGGGCGCTGCTGCTGCTGCCGCTGGTGGCCCAGTGGCTCCTGCACGCCGCCCCGGCGCTGGCCACGGCACCCTTCACGCTGCCCCTCCGAGTGGCCACGGCCACTAGCCCCGGAGCTGCGCCCACTCCCGGGCCCGGGCCCCCCGCTCAGCCCCGCGCCGACGGCCTGGCGTTCGCCCTGGAGCCTGCCGGGGGTGCGGCCAACTTCTTGGCCATGGTTGACAACCTGCAGGGGGACTCTGGCCGCGGCTACTACCTGGAGGTGCTGATCGGGACCCCCCCGCAGAAGGTAAGTCGGCGGGCGCTCGCCCGCGCACACGGACCGGCGCCTCGCAGCTCCTGCGGTCCCTCGGCTGCAGGCGCGAGCTTTTGGGGGGCTCGTGGGAGCGCCCAGCGGAACCTCCGCGCCGCTTAGCGTGACCCCAAAGCAGGCTGGGGGTGGGGCGGAGGGGCGCAGGGGGTGCCGCCGGCGGGAGCGGGGCGTGCGCACTACGGCGCGGAGCGGCGGCGGCGGCGGCCCTGTGGGGGGTGCAGCCCAGGGTGTGTGCACGTGTTTCAGAACTTGTTCGCTCCCCACTCCCCGTGGCCGGGCAGCGAGGGGAGACCCGTAACTTCCATCTCGGGGGGTTTCCTTCTGGCGGGCTACATCTCCTTCCATTGTGGAGACCGTGCCGTGGGCCTTGGGCACGATGCTGTTATTTCGGGGGAATCACTTTGTGTTACTCTTTGCACACCCCCTCCCCGCCGTCCCCCCTCCCTCCCCGGCTCGCTGCGTGCTGGCTGAGGAGGCCGGTGGCCGGCCTCCAGCGGCGCAGTCCGCTTGGAAAGGGAGCTGCCGGTCCGAGGGGCGGGCTGCTGCGGGGCGCGAGCCGCCTTCCTTCCGTGCGGCTTTCCTCCCCCGGAGGCGGCTGGTCGCGCCGCCGCCTCCTGGCTCCTGGCTCGCCCGGCCGCCCAGCCCCTCTGCGCGGAGGGCAGTGTCTGCACACGTGTGTGAAAAGTGTTACATGCAGCAAAGCTGCTGGGAAAACCGACCGGCCGAGCTAGGCTTCCGGGGGGACCAAGTGGCCTCCCCATAACCAAATGAAGTCAAACAGCTTCCTTTTTCCTCATTCTCAGGATGAGTTCCATTTATTAGCACTTTTTTGTAGTAAGAAATCAGTGTGCCCGGGCTCGGTAACCTGAAGACAAACAAAACCCCAGGAATCGTTTCAGCCGGTCTCCACCTTCCTTGATCGAAGTGTGATTTGAACTCAAGTTGTTCTTGTCGGTGGAATGCTGTGTCTGAGGATACTTTATTTTTACTTCGAACGTTGTCATTTGTGTTTTAATTCAGCTACGATTCCCCCATAAATAGAACAGACTCATGACTTTGGTGTAATTCTAATTAAATTATTCAAGACTTAAGAGGCAAGGCATGCCATGCTAATTCCTTTTAAAAAAAGAAACTCTACTGAGTAACTCCTGTACTTGCTTAATGAGTTTTTTTTTTTCAACCTTCAAACATGTACTCTGCTGAAAACTTTGATTCCAGTTGCCCTTCATCTGAGTGGTGCCTGGAGGCGGGGGGCTGGAGGGAGTCAGCTGAGAAGGCTTAACTCGCCCACGAGATGCTGGTGCTGGTTTAAGAGCCACCACGTGAAGACACGTGCTGGTAGTGAGGACCTTGTACGTTTTCTTTTTAATGGCACTGTTTCCTTGAAGGAAAGATTGTGTTTGTTTATTTTTAGAGAGAGGGGAAGGGAGGGACAGAGACATGGTTGTGTGAGAGACGCATCAACCCCACCAAGGACTGGTTGTCTCTCCCACAGCCCAGCCCGGCCCCTGGCTCACAGTCCAGGCATGTGCCCTGGCCTGGAATGGAACCCGTGACCTTTCAGTTGGTGGGGACAAAGCCCAACCCATTGAGAGCCACGCCAGTCAGGGCGAACCTTGTCCAGTTCCCCTGTCACAAGATATGGAGGACGGACCTGTCCTGTGGCCTGAGGATGACCTGGTGGGTCGGGCCCTCCATGACTCTCCATTTGGAAATGGTGTGCCTTGAGGAGCAACTCTTGGTGGTTTTTGAGGGGGAGAGAACTCTCCCTACTAAAGTCAAGTAGACTCGGGGGCTGCAATAAATGGGTCCTGGTGCCTGTCTCCCCACTCCAGGGAAGAGGGGAAGGGGAAAAAAACATCAAGAAGAAATATATATATATATAGCTCTCCAGAACAAACAAAAAAAACCTCATAAATAATAGCTTGTCTTTATTATTTAATCCAGCGACCTTTACTTTAAAATGAGGAAGTTTACATTACAGGAATGTATTCAGGACTTAATGCTTGCATCTTTTCCTTGGCCAAGGAAGTAGTTCATTCAAGGTTATGTCTCAGTTAAACATTAGCAGGTTTCCAGGGAAGGCTGTTTTTAACAATGCAGATTTAATTTTTACACTTTGACAGGAAATGAAATATTCTGCGCCTCCTTCTTGGCCTGGTTTAGTAATAAGCTGCTTTGTAGCAAACTCTGTGTGTGTGATCTCTCCAAATGCCCGCTGTACACTCTCAGGTGATGGTGACCAGCGCATTAGAATTCATTTTTCCCCACCGTGTCCCAGAAAACGCCTGACGACCAGCAGGGGGTTGCAGCGGGTCAGATGGGCAGCCAGCCATGGGGCGACTTCTGAACCTGGAGTGAGTTTTCCTGCTCGCTCATGGCCAAGGGTCATGCATTTATTTCTCTGCAGATCCCCTGAAGCCTAGAATAAAACTTGCTTAGGTGGAGAGAAAAACGGAATTGTAAATCCAAGCAGCGAAGCACCAAGAGTCTTTCGGGAATGAAGTATCGTCGCGGATGGGGTGAAGGGCTCTCTTCCTGGCGGGGACTGGGCTGCGTGGCGTGTGTGTGTGCTGCTGCCCCCCGGATCCTTACCGCCACCTCCTGGTTCTCAGACCCGTTTAGAGGGTTGGAGGACTGGCACTGGGAGAGGCGGAACGACTTGCCCGGGGCAAGGGGACAAGAAAGCAGAACCAGAAATGGAACCCAGGAGCTGGGTTCCAGAGTCCAAATTCCGAACCACCTGCTCCCTTGCCTTCCCGCCTCCTGGCTGCTTTTCTTTGCTTTTCGGCCTCCAACGGCCCTTTCCAGCCTGAGATCCCCGAACCTTCCATCCCACAGTGGTAGGTACCTCACCCGTGACTGTTGCGAGAGTCCAACACTGGACTATTCCCAACCCCAGCTGCCCCCCCTTCCTTCGGGGCATCATGGATAGTTGGATGCAGACAAAGACTCAGCAGGAAACAGAGCTCCACAGACCCCACCCCCACCCCGGGACAACCAACTGTTGGACGTGTGCTGCTTCCCGGAGTGCTTTAATCAAGAACGGAGGGTCCCTCGTTCTGCCTGACACTCTTCAAGGCGCTGCAGGCGTGTGCCCAGAAGCCCGGGCGAGAGCAGGACCCTGTTGGCATGGTGATGAGTGCTGGGTGTTGGGTACCATTGTGTGACTTCTACCAGGAGAGAACCGGCGCCTGCTTGACCTGTGCAATTTGGTCTTATTAATAATAATAGTGGTTCTGGAAAGTGGTTATAATTACAGCAATTTCCATGAGAAAAAAAAAGAAAGAACTTTCATGCTGACATAATAAACCCAACCGAAGATGCTAAAGGTCTCTGGTTACCTACCTTGTAATGGCTGCAGAAAAGCTGCTGGGGCTTCTGTTGGAAGGTTTTCGGTCACCTGCACCGGTGTGGATAAAACAGACAGCAAAAACAATTTTCACAGTTCAACATTTGAATGTAAAAAAAAAAAATACCAACCAAGAAATTATTTTGGAGACTCGCACTTGAATCATGGTGCATTGGCTTGAGCATCACTTAGTACACAATTTCGGGGAAGAATTTCGACTGAAAGCAGGAACTCCAGTTTAGGAGTTGGTTGCGGGGTAAGCCATCCAGTGTCCCCAAATTCCATTAAGCTCACTGCCAGTGAGGCTGAAAAGGGGAAGGTGACGGCAGCAAGGAGAGACTGGATAGAACAAACCGAGAAGGTAAACAGTTCAGAGGAAAAAAAAAAAAGACAAGATTACTGAGGTTAAAAGAACCAGAAAGTCAAAACCAGGTTCTCACCCACTTTTTTGCGTGGAAGGGGGCTGCTACTGAGCTGGAGAGAAGGCATCAGAGGCACCGTTCGGAAGAACTTGCAAAAGGCCAACTCAAGACATCCGCACAAATCAGTGTGGAGGGGCAGTCTGAGAAACACATAACGACCGTGACATCAACAGCCAACCTTTATCTCAGGTGCATTACGGGCTGGGTCCCGTGCTAAGAGTTTGCACAGATCACCTCGTTTGATCCTGGCAGCAGCCTTGCAGTGTGTACGACTGTCTGACTGCATTTTCAGCTGGGGAAACTATGGCTCGGAGAGGCTGAGGAGCTTGTCCAAGGCCACACTGGTGAGCGGCAGCGCCGGGAGAGCCATGGGCCTGCCCAGGGCCGCAGCAGGCCAAGGTGCGCCCCGGCCCCCGCCCCGTCTGTGGACTCTTCCTCATCGCTGCCTTCCTTAGCTGTGAATGGCGTGGGTGTCGGTGGGCGGGGGCAGTCTGGACGGGTCGCAGGGGCCTGGATGCTGGTCGCATTGCACACGTGACCCAGGGCAGGCGCTCAACTGCCCTGTGGTCTCTTCTCCTCATCCACTTGCTGGTGATCTCGGAGTTTTTCTTCTCCTGCAGCCGCTGTAATGTGTGACCGCCAACGAGGTGACTTAAAACAGCAGAAATGTATCCTCTCTCAGTTCTGGAGGCCAGAGGTTCAAACCTGGGGTGTGCCCGGGGCCCTGCTCCCTTGGAGGGCTCCAGGGGAAGACCCCTCCCACCTCTCCCAGCTCCGGGCTGCCTGCAGTGCCTGCCTGGCTTTCCTCGGCTCCTAGCAGCGTCGCCCTGGTCTCCGCCTTCCGCCCTCTTCCCGTGACTCTCCCCGCTGTGTGTCCCAGTCACCGCACAGGGACCCACCCTGATCCCGTCTGACTTCCTCTGAGCGGCGTGGCATCTCTAAAGACCAGTACTGGGGTTTAGGACTTTGACATGTGTGTTTTTTTGTTTTTGTTTTTGAGCAGGGGACATAATTGAATGTACAAATGTGTTTTCTGAGTGTGTTGTGTTCTACTGATGTTTCTCTTTCATGCTATACCGTCTTTTAACTGCCAATAACTTTATCTGGAATTCATGTAATTTTCACTGAAAGCAGTAAGTAGCAAATGGTGGTTTGGGCGCACTATGCCCAAGGTGCCTGTGACAAGATCTTGCCCCAGGGGACAGGCGAGTGGCGGGCTGAGGAGGAATTTTTGGGGTCTTTTTCTGGATTTCCGTGTTGGTTTTCTCCCTACAACAATTTTTTGGGGGGCTGTTAAAGATTTTATTTGTTTATTTTTAGAGAGAGGGGAAGGGAGGGAGAAAGTGAGGGAGAGAAACGTCGATATGAGAGAGAAACATTGATCAGTGGCCTCTCACACACGCCCTGACCAGGGACCGAACCCACAACCCAGGCACGTGCCCTGACCGGGCATAGAACTGGTGACCTTTGGCTTTGTAGGTCGATGCCCTACCAACTGAGCCACGCCCGTCAGGGTTGCTTACGATCTTAAAGAGTCTCTTACCCCAGTGCGCTAATTCTGGAATTGCTGGAATTATTGCATAACGTGGGAAAGGCCCATTCTGTTTGTGCAAGTTCAGAGCCCTGGCATTTACATACCTGTGATGACGGGTGCATTCCCGTGTCATCAACGAGACAGATGAAGAGAGGCCGGAAGGCTCATACTTCACGTTTGGAAGACTTTCTAAGGCACCTGTCACCCCGTTCAAGCCCGGTGCATTTGACACGCAGTGCACACCTTTACTCCTGAGCTCCTCTTCCCGTCTAACCCAGCGCTGTCTTGACTTCTGTCCGATTTCCTTTGTTATAGGAAGGTGGGCTTCACCCGCTCTGGGCTGCCTCCTTCCTCCTGGAACGGTGGCTGACCCCCTCTGACTAAAAACCAAAAGGGAAAGGTCAAGGTTAGCTACTGTGTTGGTGACTTCTCCTCCATGGTAGTGAGTGACTGGCTGGGCTGGACCCCAGGAGGGGAACTTGGAGGTGGCGTTTTTTCCCTTCCCCGTGGTGTCTGGCAGTGTGCCTTGGGGTGCGTTGTATATCTCAGACTCTCAGCGGGGCAGGTGCAGCCCTCGCTCCCTGGCTTCGGCAGCCGCCTGGGCTGAGGGTGGGGTTGGTGGCCGCTGACTGTGGTCCCAGCCCCAGGCAGAGTGCAGCAGGAGCAGGCGCCGGGTCCTGGGTGACAGGAAGCAAGGCACTGGTCCCCTCCACCTCCGAGCTCCTCTCGCCACTGACAGTGGGCCTTCTGCTCACACTTGGCTCCAGCACCATCTGTCACAGATTCCTCCTCACTCTCCCTCTGTTCGGCTTGTCCAGCCGGGACTTGGCGTTGGTGGACACCGGGGCTCATTGTACGCCAGTGACAGCAGATACCACCTGGGGGACAGAGCGCACCTGTGAGGCAGGTGGGTGGCCTGCCGCGGCTCCCGCACCTGCGGGCGCACGTGTGTCGGGGCGGAGCGGGGCGGGGGTGGGGGGAGCGTGCCAGGGTCCGGGCTGGCGTCCCGGGCTGGGGAGGATTGGTGTGCGATGCACAGTTGGACTGCGTGTCACTTGGCTTCTCTTCGTCCTTTCCTTGGCCCAGATGGACTAATACATATTTTTTTGCCTATTTGCTACTCAATAAAAAAAAAAAAAGGGTTGCTTTTTGGCTCTTGGAATGCTCAAAGAGGAGACACTCCTCTCCCAGTGCTGAAATGACCACGGTCAGAAAGCAAACCCAGTGGGTGTGCTTTGGAGTTAAGGCCTCGTATCCAGCACAGGCCCCGGGGCAGAGGTTTTCAGATTTGTAACCTGCGGCGCCCGATACACCTGTGCCTGGGAACGCGCCATCTCGGCCCTGCCACTTGAGGAGGACCAAGGGGACTCTCTGAAGAGGGAAGAAGGCAGGGCTGGGGCCAGCGCCATCCTTCCAGGGGGCCCAACAGGGCCGTGGGAACCTCTCCGTCCACTTCCCACCGGACTTAGAATGGCAGAGGGGAGAATTGACACCGGGCCTCCCTAGGACCGCCTTGTGCCCCCACGCTCACCTCTGGCCCCTCCCAAACATCACAGGATACACGGCCTTATGGGCAGCATGCAAGGAGCCCGCCCCCCCCCACCCCCCACCGTTTACCAGCCCGCCGTGCAGCGCCTCTGCCAGAGTCCGAGGAAGACAGCCCACAGGGCGGCCCCCTCGGAAGGTGGCACCTGGGGAGGAGAACAGGTGGAAAGTACTGAATCAAAACCTTTTCCTGGCGGCACCGAGGGCGGGAGCCTCTGGCCTGACCCTTGGGCAAGGTGAGGACTTCTGGCCAGAACAGAAGCTGCTGCTCAGTGAAGGTGGGTGAGGGTTCCAGTGGCCTCCGAGGGGCACCCAGAGCCCTTTCCACCGCATCAGCTGCCTCCCGGGGACACGCGCCGGCTTTGTCCGATTGGGCGAGCCGCTGGGGAGCAGGCAGCACCGTGTGGTTCACGCCATCTTCGGGGGATTAGGCGTTCTGGGTGCCGGTCCCGGGTCTGCTGCTTGCCAGATGCTGGGTGTGGAGCCCGAGTCCCACCTCTCAACGCCTCAGTTTCCTCACCTGTAAATTGGGCAATTTGACCGGGGGACCTGGGATTCCTCCTACACGCTCTAGGCTCCACCATCAGAATCCATTTTATTTGCAAGAGGTTTTCGTAGCTTTCCTTTTCCTCCGTTGTATGCAGGTAAGCCCCCAGGGGTCTGTTCGAGGGCAGAGCCTGGGTCAGTGCAGGGCCAGTGGGGGGGTGGGAGAAGGGTCAGGGTGGACGGCACTGGGTCTCGGCCACAGTGGAGGTCTGGCTTCACAAAGCCAGCCAGCCAACCACTGCAGCAAAGGCTCAGAATGCCGTATGGGGTTAGTTAAAACGCAGATCCTGGGACCCCCGTCAGACTTCCTGGGTGAGTCCTGCTGCCCTGGGGCTTGAGAGTCTGCATTTTATTGTGCCCCCCAGCACCCTGCCAAACCCCCACCACCACCACCACCAAGCAGCCACCATGGCCCCAGCTCTTAGACCCTAATTCCGAGGCCGCAACAGAGGCCGGTGTCTCCTCGGTTCTGGTTTTCTGTGCAAAATGGGTATGTCGTCCACCCTCCTAAACGTAGTTGTTTGGTTAAACGTTTCTTCTGCCCGTTTGGAAAACCTCCACCTCCTGCAGACTGTGTTCCCGGAGCTTCCTCGAGTTGGCAGGGTGGGGCCCGGCGCGGGTGGTCTTCCTGAACGTGCTCGGAAGCCCGGCTGCTCGGGCTCGCTGCAAATTTCTGGTTTCACAGAACAATAATTTGCAAATCAATAAAAATGAACTACCAGGAAAACAAAATGCAAAGAAAGACATGCAGACACAAGCACCACTCCTTACATTATTAGATTCGGCCGACATCCCATTTTTCTGTTGCAGTGATTTTCACCCGGCGCACCGCAAGAATTGTTGAAACATGCAGTGCCTGACTGTCATTGAGTCGGGGGCGCTGGCCTCTCCTCCCTGAGACTGTCAAATAAAAATACGACGACAGCCAACACCGCTCCAGTGTGAATCAAGATTATACCTACTTTTTTGTCAGGTTGACAAAAATATATTTTTTGCTGCACCATAGCATTTTAGTAATTAGTTTATGTGTGTCATGAAATGAAAAAGGTTGAAAATCGCTGCTCTGTTGCACTGATCTCAAAGTTTCTGGCGCTTCCCCTCCTGGGTACCCCCCGCCCCCAACTCCACTGCCCACCTGGTGGCCGGATACCTTGTTGCCGACGTGTAGCTGTTGTGGATTAGTGCCTTAGCAGAGCACTCAGGGTCCCACCAAGTGTACTGGCTGGACAAATTAAAAGTTGTTACAAATGGGACCCTTAACAAGTTTGTTTGGAGGGCCTCCTCCCTTCAGTGGTGAGTTCTGCTAAAGCAGCAGGAAATGTGGTGGCGTTGGATTCTGGGATTCCTCGCCCTTTCCAGGGGGGCTGGGACTGGAGCTCTATACCCCAGAGGTGGCAAGTGGTCTGCTTGGTGGTTCTTAACCCAGGAGATGGTGCCCTCCAGGCGACTTGACGCTCTCTGGAGACAGTTGTGGTTGTTATAACTGGGGTGGCACCACCAGTGCTAGAGAATGGAGGCCAGAGGTGCCGCTCAGCACCCTGCAGTGCACAGGACGGCCTCCCCTGTGACACACACGCCTGCCTGCGCCCAAATGTCAATGGTGCCAAGGACGAGAAGTCCTGGCAGCTGAACACACCAGCTCCACTGGCCTGGGAGCAGCTGCCCAGGGCGGTGAGGGGAAGCTGCCCATGGGAAGCATCTGCTGTGGGCACGAGTAGGGAGTGGCAGTGGCAGTGTGCTGACACCTGTTTGTCCCTCCCCCCTCTTTGCACTCCTGTCTTGTCCTAGCATCATCTTCCTCCTGCCAGATGCAGCAGGGCATCGGGGGAGTTCAACATCACTTCTAACCAGAACGATCGGGCATTAGAGAGAAGGAAGTATGTTGAATTAGACTCAAAGAAGGAGCATGCTGTCATGCCTTCAGCACCTTTATTAAGCACCGTCTGTATGCCAGACCCTGTTCTAAGCCCTGGGAGGCGATAGTCGAGTAGACAAAGAAGTTCCTGCGTCCATAGAACCCACGTGCTTGCCGGGAAGGCAGCCCGTAAGAAGGTAAACAGAATGTTAGGCAAGTGCTATGAAGACAGTGCAACGTGGTAACGGGTATGCATATAAGAAAGAGGGGAAAAAGACTTATTTTTAGAAAGGACTGCCTGGGAAGACCTTCCTGAGGAGGCACAGTTTGGGGTGTGAGAGCAGAGGAGAGGACCCAGCCTTGAGAAGTGGGGAGAACCGCGTTCAGGTTGAGGCCAGGCAGGCGAAGGCCCCGCCTGGGGGTGGGGGCATCTGTCTCCCTGAGGTCCAGCTTCGGGAGCAGCTCCTCTTTCATTGACTTGACAATTGCGCCTTGGGGTTGGATTTCACTGGAACAAAGGCCTCACAGTGGCCGTGCCAACACCATGGAGAGGCTGGGGACGCAGAGCCCAGCAGGGCTGGCTCGGGGGCCGGCCGCGGCCCTGAGCATCCCCCAGGGTTCCGGGCTGTTTTTTTTGTTTTGTTTTGTTTTTTCTTTTCAGGTATATATGTAATTTTTAAATATCTTTATATATTAAATATTTAAAAATATTTAAATATTAAATTATATATTTTTATTTTAATTGTTGTTCAAGTACAGTTTTCTGCCTTTTACACTCAATCCAGCCCACCCACCCATCCCTCCCCACCTCCCTCCCATTTCCACCCGCCCCCTAGTTTTTGTCCACGTGTCCTTTAAATTTGTTCCTGTAAACCCTCCCCATTGTCCCCTGAAATTCCCTCTTCTCTCCCCTCTGGTCACTGTCAGCCTGTCCTCTATTTCAGTGTCTTTGGTTATATTTTGCTTGTGCGTTTGTTCTGTTGATTAGGTTCCTGTTAAAGGTGAGATCATATGGTATTTGTCTTTCACTGCCTGGCTTGTTTCGCTTAGCATAATGCTCTCCAGTTCCATCCATGCTGTCACGAAGAGTAGGAGCTCCTTCTTTCTTTCTGCTGCATAGAATTCCATTGTGTAAATGTACCATAGTTTTTGATCCACTCATTTACTGATGGGCACCTAGGTTGCTTCCAGCACTTGGCTGTTGTACATTGTGCTGCTATGAACCTTGGGGTGCAGAGGTTCTTTTGGATTGGTGTTTCAGGGTTCTTAGTCCGAAGCTGTTTTGACATTGTCTCCTGCCTACCTTGGTGTGGTTGGTTAGAAGTGTTGCCATCCGATCCTTTGTATACTGGCTGTGGATGAGACACCGGAGCGTAGGAGGTATCGGAGGAGGTGTGTTGTGACCAGGCCTGGCGTTCTGACACGTCATGACCTTGTCTTAGGATGGCTTGCCTTTTTTATCTTTTTTTTATGCTGGACATTTGCTGAGTCTTTTCAGTTTAGAAGTGTGACATTCAGTTCTGAGAAAATTTGTAGCAAAACGTTTGTTCTCTCTTTTTTGACCTCCTCTTATCCATGTGTTGGGCCACAGCGTTTGGTGACTCCCGTTTGGCGTTTCTTTGTCTTTTGAGTCTATTCCCTGTGTTCATTTCTTCTGTCTAAACTTTAATTTTCAGCAGCACTTTGTTTTCCTGAGAATGTTTTTATTGTTGTTGATGCTCCCCATACTCGTTTCAGAGTTGTGTATCTTCTATTGCTCTGAGGAAATATGATTTTTTTTGATGTTTTCATTCTGCTTCCTGCCTTTTCTGTTGTCTCTGAGTTTCTTTCCTTGAGGTGTTTGTCGAGGTCCCTGTCTCATGCTAGAGGCTTTCCTCAGATACCTGGTGATTATCGGCTGTCTGTGTTTAAAAGAGAAGCATTAAAAGGCAAATCGGAAGTTCAAGTTCAGGGTTATACCACAGCAGGGGTATCCAACCTTTTAGCATCTCTGCGCCACATTCTAAGAATTGTCTTGGGCCACACTTTAAGTGAGTTGTGACAGGTAATCACACACAAAAATCTCATAATGTTTTTAAGTAAACTTGTGATTTTTGTGTTGGGCCACACTCACAGCCATCCTGGGCTGCATGCGGCCCGTGCACCACCACTTGGACACCCCTAGATAGAGTTTGTTTTCATTGTGTCCGAGTCTAGTGTTTGGACTGTGGCCATGGTAACGATTCTGTCCTCTGACCCGGGGCAGGTATTTTCAATTGGGTGACCAAACCAACACACCTCCTAACACTCGGAGTTCTCTCCAGGCTGAAGCTGTCACTGCAGGCTCCTTTGTGACAACGGACTCAGCTGGGGACCTGCACCTAAAGCAGGGGCGGGAGGGGGGTCTCCTGGGAGATTTCGGGGGAAGCTTATGTTTTCCTGATAAAAGGGCCAGGTGTGGCTGAAATGATCATTTCTCCTCCTTCCTGCCTTTGACAAAAATGCAAGGCCTTCCACGGGGACAGCCAGTTCCTTACCTTGAGTGAGAGGTCAAAGGACAGGGCAGGGACCTGACACTGAGTTTCCCTGAGATATTGATCTCATACCAGCAATCCCTAGAGACTTCTTGATGTAGGAGGGGAAAAAAAGCCTCTCCTTGTTGGATCTGCTCTAACTCTGTAGTTTCCTATTGACTTCCAGCCAAAAACATTCCAAACGATGCACCATCGCAACTCTTTGAGGGGAAATACAAAGATGATAATTTTTAAAAAGTTGAAGGCAATTTGCCATTCTTTTCTTCTCCTGGAAATCCCCAGAAAAGAAGATAAGTCCAACACTCTTGTATTATTTTCTTTGCTGCTGTTACTGGCAAGACCCTTTTTCTGGTGAGCACGGCATGGACCCTGTCCCAGGGGCCTAAACTTTGGTCCCCACGAAAGGAGCCCCCAGTGAGAAGACCACCTGAGGGGGTCTGTATGGGCTAGACTGGGCATCGGCAAACAAGATGTGCCTGACTGGGTAAAAATCAGGCAGACTCCAATAGAGGTGTTTTGGAACACGGGCACACTGATGTGTCTTCACATCGTCTGTGACTGCTTCCCCACGACAGTGTCAGAACTGAGTAGCTGAGACAGTCCCGAGGTTGACAGTCCCCAGGTTGACAAAGCCGCCCTTCCTCACCACCTCTGTACGGAAAACATGCGCTGTCCTCGGGGTTCGTCCGTCAGGTGCTGGAGACTGAGGAGGGAGCATAAGCAGCCAACTGGCCATCAGGGGGTGTTTGCCCAGATCAAGAAGCTGCAGGTGGGGTCGCACCTGGTGGGTACAGGAGCGGGGGAGGCGGTGGCTCTGAGAAACCCAATACATGCCCCACCGAAGGAAGGCTGATCCTGTGGGCACCAGCCACTGCCAGCACACACCAACCATGAAGTCCAATAAGAATGTGCCTCCCTTTGCTCCTCCTTCTGGCGGAATCAGAGACCTCGTCAGGAGCAACGTGGGGACACAGAAATGAGTCCCGCCACGTCTCCCCTTCCCTCGGGAGGGCTCTGAACCCAAGACGAGCCAGGACGTTGGACGCCAGACCGCAGCGTGGATGTTAGATAGGACTAGACTTACGGTGCCTAAAAATAAAGGTATTACCACAAAGCTATCAGAGAAAATATAAGCGTTGCCTAAGATGTCACTCAAGGGTGGAGAAGAACAATTTGCAGAGCTTGTTTGAAGGCGGTTGTGTGACAAGGGAAAGGGCTATTAAAATGCCGTCTCATCATGCGAACCTTGCCGAGGGAAGTTTGGAGAGATATCTGGCCAATTTCCATATGCATTTATCCTTTGGCGCAGAAATCCACTTCTGGGAGCTCGCACAAACGTTGCATTGGGAAAAAAACACGAGAGGCAATTCGCAAGTCTATTCATGGTCACATTACTTGGGCTCTAATAGCAAATGATTGTAACCCGTGCATTCATCAGAAAGGGACTGACTGGTGGAGTGACAGACAGCTGCCACGGAAGGCGGTGCGACCGGAATGAATGAGGGGTCTCTCAGAGAACTGCCGGCGAGGAAAGCCGGGGGAGAGGAGGTGTCTGTTCCTCTAAGAAAGCGGACACACTCCCACAGGCGCCTTGCATGAGAGACTGTCCAGGACGGAGGTCTCCAGAGGCGGGGGGGTGTGCAGGTCAGCGAGCGTGACCCTCTCTTCCCTCCCCTGTCCTTCTGCGTGCAGCCCGTGGTGTCAGTTTGCAGACTTCAGCACTTTGTCGCTCTGGTTTGGGCTAACAAGCAAGCCCTCTTAAAGATGAATGGCGGACTTTCCTTGCCCAGAAAGCCGCAGTCCCAGAATGGCTGGCGCTCATGGGGATCACAACCGGCTGGCAGAGGCACACTACTTAGGAGGTGTTGGAAAAAAACACACAATTAAAATGTGTCCCTCTGAGGTGGTATTTTAACACTGGGTTAAACACTGCTTTTCAAAAGAAAATCCAGCTATGGAGAGAGTCTTTTGAAGATATGTCTAAATGTTTCCATTATGATTTGATTTTCTACTACCAGAGACGATAGAAGTTTGCTACCTGGGGAAAAAAAAAAAAAGCCTCTTTGAACCTTTAACCCTGGACACAGAATTTATGACCTGTGTAAAAGTCTTCCAAACAATTCCAGTCCTTTAAAAAAAAAAAAAAGCCTAGAGATAAATAGTAGCTTCTGGTTGATTTGCTAGAGCTACTGGTGGAGTTAGGGAAGATGAGGGTTTACCGGTCACTGTCCCCATTTCACAGCTGAGGAAACTGAGGCTCAGATGGTTCCATGGCTGAGGCTCTGAGGATTTGAGCACGGCAGGCTGGTGTCCGACTGGGTGCTCTGAACCATTGCATAAGTTGCCGGCAAGCACGTGAGGTATAGAGGTGAACGCCCATAGATAGGGTTGAGTGCTGAGGAATATTTTTTCCTGTTGGCATAGTTTATCCAGAAATCTTCAGCCATTGGTCTGTGGGAATGCAGGAGCCTTTGCAGGAAGGGTGGGCCTGGTTCGGTTCCAGGGGAGCTGCCCGTTGCCGAACCAGAGCCAAGGCATCCTGGTCCCCGAGCCAGTTCTTGGGTAAACACAGGTGCTCAGCAAGGAGCCGTTCTTGTGTCCGTGTGCCGGCCTGTTCCTGACACTTGGCCTTCTGCAGGAGACACTGTCCGCCTTCTTGAATAAGCTCCTTGAGCAAAGCAGTCCCTCTCCCCCATCAGCAGGTATGAAATTCACCCCCTTGAGTTGTAGCACCACCCACTTTTTTACGGGAACAGTCTCGGGAGTCAAGGCGCAGCTTGGTGTCTGCTCACGTATTCCCACCTGTGTTCTCGGGAGGCGGGTTGGCTGCCTGAGCCTGTCAGCCCCTCTGCCCTGCTGCTGCCGTGCCTCCCTCCCCCCCACCTTCTTCCAGTGGGAGCCCGAGTGGGGGAGAGGGGTCAGCAAGGAGCAGGTGCCAGGGACCCCTCCGTGGGTGGCGGCAGACCCTGCCCAGGGCCTAGCAGGAGACATCAGGCCTCGGTGCTGGATGACAATGGCACACCCAGGGGACTCAGTGAGTAGGGGCCCTTCTGTGCCACCTCAGGGTGGCCAGCTCCCAGGGACGGTCCCTCTCGGCTCCCGGCTTTGGATCAGGCCCATTAGGACAAGACAGAACCCCCAGGCTCCTTCCCTTCCAGTTGGGACACGGCTGCATTTCCCTCCACAGCGGCAGCTGCTGACGGCAGGTCACGTACCGCCTCTGGCTCCCGACCTGCCCCTTCCAGCCGCGGTGGGAGAGTGCCGGGGCTGCCGTGGGGGTCTGAGTGCCCCAGCCTGCGCCCGTGCCAGCCCCGCCCACGCCCTACGGACAGCCCTCCGTCACCCCCTCCTCCCGTGAGCCCTGGGCCAGAGTCCCTCTCCTGCTGGGCTCTGCTTAGCACAGCCGGTGATGACAGTGAGAGCAAAACTTTGTTTCATTGATGAGTCCGACCAAAATGTTTAACTCAGCCCGCAGCGTACACCTTAGTCAGTCTAGAGTGACTGTACTGAGCTGCAGAAGGGGCCAAGGTCATTGTCGACCCTGTCTTCGCCGCCGTCTCCTCCGTGTGCGCAGGCCCCTGGAGTGGGACTGGAACCGCGTGCTGCGCGGGGTCTCGGCCTCATCCTGCCTGTGCTGGCCCCCCGCCTGCCGCGGGCTGAATTGTGTTGTCGCCCCCATCGTGTGTTGAGTTCTTCACCCCCAGACCCTTGATGTGCCTGCGTTTGACGGGAAGGCCTTGATAGGGTCATGAAGTTATCATGAGGCTGTCAGGGTGGTCCCTGCTCCTGTCTAACTGGTGAGTTTCTAAAAAGAGGCCAGGACAGAGAGAGAGAGAGAGAGAGAGAGAGAGAGGGAGACCAGGTGAGCATGTTCACAGAGGGACCACCGCGGGGAGAGGCAGCAAGAGGGCAGGCATCTGTGAGCCAAGGCGAGGGGCCCCAGGAGAATTCGGTCCTGCAGGCACCTCGGACCTCAGCCCTCAGAGCTGCGCGCAGGGAGTGGGGTTCCTGCTACTGTATGGAGCCGCTCCAGTCTGGGGTTTCCCCATGGCAACCCAGCAAAGCAATACACCCCCGGACATCCCAGCCCCTGAGGGGGACCTAATGCACACGGCCCTTCCCGCCCTCTCCCGCCCTCACTCCGGTTCCGGGTGCAGGGGGGCCCAGGTCCCCCACCCCTCCCGTCCTGTCGGCCCTCGCCAGATCACGTGAGGGTGGCAGGAATGAGGGTGAAGGTGGGGGCTCTCTGGGATACAATCGCCTCTATGCTGTGATATCCCCTGGCCTAGTTTCTGGATCACAGAAACTATGTGTCTTGTTAAGTCTCTTGTTCCTCAACAAACGGGTGTTACTGTAACAGAAACCCACCGACACCCGCTGTGCACGGGCTCTCACCGCACGGAAGGCAGAGCGAGGAGAGGCACGCTCCACAGCGTTAAGTTTGTTTTCCACAAATCAAGACGCATCCACTTGGGGCAAAACCGTGCCGTTCCGGTGACCCAGAAAATTACGGCTTCTTTTCGAGCCAGCCCTCCGGGAGCCAGGACCATCTCGCTGCCTGCCCTCTGGAGCTCCTGGAACAAAACGGATTGAAATGTTTTGTACAAAACCTGGCACTTGAGTGCACGGGGCTTTCAGCTGCGGCTCTTAGCATCCCGTCTCCGTCTGGGCACCTCATTGATCTCCAACCCCCGCGTCCCTCCGGGGGAGGACATTCCAGGCTGGGCACATCTCCGCTGCGTCCTGGGACAGAGGGGCATCACGGGCCTGCTAGCAGGGGGCGTATTGACACCTGCAGCCGGGCTGAAAGACCCTTCCTAAAAATCAGAGTTCAGGCTCTCGTGTGCTGATACCTGTGTTGGCCGTGGACGACAAGGTCATTGCAGTTAATCTGGGCAACGGTTTCAAAGAGTAATCAATATTTTCCCAACTAGCAAGCCCAGCATTTTTCTTTTCTTTACGATCATTGTCAGTGATGGAAACTGTAACTGGATTGTTTGAAAACTTCATTCAGTCGGAGGCTACCAGTTAGAGGCTCTGATTGGAGGGCGCAGGTGGATTGGAATATGCTAAAACGCATCTGTCTCCAGTGCAAACCCCACCTTTGTCTTTTGTTGGCTTTTACACTGTTTTTCATGTTTTAGGCGATTGTGAGATCACATGACACAGTTTTGACTAAGAATTCTCCTCACAGGTCTTTGCACTACAGGGCAAGTGTGACTATAGCCCACTGGGTGCTGTGCGTGTCACGACCTGAATGCTGTTCCGCTGACTCGCATGGACATGGGTGGCGAGGTGTTTGGTCAGTGGACGGTGGGAGGCTGAGAGGAGGCCGGACAGTGATGTCACATGGACCTTGAGAAGACACCGCGATGGGGGAGGGGCAGGAAGACTGTGCCAAGGTTAATATGTTGTGCGTTTTCTTTTTCTTTTCTTTTTTTTTTTTTTTGCTTAGCCTCCTTAGTTTCTCCCATCTCTAGAGTGTTCTGGAAGATTTCCGTGTGACCCTTTTAGACCCTAATTGAGAACACATCTGCGTTTAGCTGGCATAGAAGCCAGAGAGAAGTGTATCCGTCATTTCTCCTCCGGGCTAGCCTTCTTCCAAAACATCCGGACACCATAAACATGCGGAGCTCAGTGGAGATTTAAGGGTGTTCCTGAAAGGAATTTACTTGGAAGGGCTTTTTAAAAATTCCTTTAGCAGAGGATGGTATCTTTGATCACTGTAGACCTGTTAAAATACTTTCTCTTTCTCTTGTGGATTGAACAAGGGAAAAATATCAAAGGCTTTTGCAAACCCCATACAAACAAAACAGCCTGTTTCTTTAAGTGACCGGCCTGAAGTTAGCGCGGGGCGGCAACCCAGAAAGCGGTGGGCTTTGGGGGGCTCCGAGCCGCAGCCTGGGCCACCCGGAGGGGCAGGCACGGGGAGTGTGGGCCAGGACAGTGCTCCAGATGTGGGGGGTGGTGTCCATGGAAACGCTGGGTCGCAGGGTCCCCCACGGAGCCGAACATGAGGGATTGCAGATCACCGGTCGTTAGCATCCACACCCTCACGTACGGACGGACATCCCTCAGCCAGAAGGGGCTGGTCCCTTTGTGACACTGAGGGCTGACGTCACACGTTGTGCTTTCAAAGCCCTTAGTGATCATACCGCACGTGCGTCTTCCCAGAATGGGCTCGGAGGGGCTGGCCGAGCAGGCCCCTGGCTGGGTGGGGTTAAATAGGGCACAGTCACTGCGCATCCTCTGTGCGCACAGCTCAGAGTGTCAGGGCGTGTGATTAGCCGGCCGTCCATCGCCCCATGGAAATTTGCCGTCCTGATTCTCGTCGTGCACGGTATTAAAACTGGCGAGAGTGCCTTGACAACTATAATAAACACAGAGCATTGTTTCTTAAGTGTATGAAGTGGCAGGGGAAAAGGGCTGAGACGTGAAACTTTTAAGTCGGTGGAGAAACCTTAGATGAATCCTCTCCAGTTCCCTGCGCTTCATTCCCCACCGACCTATCTGAGTCAACTCGACAGACTGAAAATCACTGTAAGGAGAACGCCGGTCTCTCGTCTGAACGTCAGGTGGTCAGTTCCATAAGGGACACGGTGCCTTCTTGGTCCCCATGGCCCAAGCATGTGGTAGCTGCTCACTAAATATGTATTGAAAAAAAGAATACCCTCCCAGAAGATGTGAAACAGGCTTTTGAAGAGATCCTTGTGCGCCTGTGGCCGAGCAGCGGTACTCACAATTGCCAGAAGGCGCGGGCAGCCCAAGGGCCCACAGATGGATGTTTAAAACGTGACCTATACTTACAATGGATTCTTATTCGGTCTTAAAAGGGGGAGGACATGCTGACACCGGCTAGAGAGCATGGATGAACCTTGGGGACATTATGCTCCGTCAGATAAGCCGGTCACTTATCAGTCCAGAGAGTAGCCAAATGCAAGGCATCAGAAAGTAGCTTGGTAGGTGCCCGGCCATGGGGGACTTGGTTAATGGGGACAGTTTCAGTTCTGCAAGACGAAAGGGGTTCTGGGTGGCGGTGGCGGCGGCTGCACAACGGTGTGAATGGACGTGGCACTCAGAGACTGTGCACTCAGAGACGGTTCAGGTGGCAAACGTCACGCTACCTGTGCTTCACCACAATCAAAGGAAGGGATCTCAGTGTCGAGAGTAACAGTGAGGAGCAGCCGCTTTATCACAACCGTGACTCGAAAATGCTGCCTGTGACTGCGCTTTATCATTCTGTTTTATTTTTAAACATTTACTGAAAACTGACAATATTTTAATGTTGGGAACCAGGGGTGAGCAACCCCATGTCTTTTAAAAGAAAGTTCATATCTGAAATAGTTTGTCTTTCTTTTTTTAAAGATTTTATTTATTTACTTTTAGAGAGGGAAGGGAAGGAGAGAGAGAGAGAGAGAGAGAAGCACCAATGTGCAGTTGCTGGGGGGCGTGGCCTGCAACCCAGGCATGTGCCCTGACTGGGAATCGAACCTGCGACACTTTGGTTCACAGCCCGCGCTCAATCCACTGAGCTACGCCAGCCAGGGCTTTCTTTTTTTTTTTTTAATCCTCACTGGAGAGTTTATGTTTATTATTATTATTATTATTATTATTATTATTATTACTGATTTGAGAGGGAGAAGAAGGGAGAGAGAAACATCCATCAGTCGCCTCCTGTACGTGCCCCAACTGGGGGCCGAACCCACAACCTTTTGCACATATGGGATGACACTCCAACCAATGTAGCCCCCCGCCCCCCCGGCCGGGGCGGAAATGGCTTTTCAGTGGCCATTGGCAGCTTGTGAGCAGGAGGGACCATTGAGGGAGCCTCCGGAGACACGTCGAGAGGGAAGACACGGAACCTCTGACGAGAACCTGTTTAAACTCCTCGGGCGCAGGTGCCGAAGAGGGGTGACTTCCAGCCAACAGGACATCTGAAACCGCGGACAAGGCAGGAAGGGTTTCAGGGCGAGGTTTCCGTCGTCTCTCTGGGGAAGAAGAGACAAGCTTGCCCTCGGATAGAGGTTCCCCTGCCTGACCCTTCCCCCCACAATCACCACAATGCAGGGACGGACCTGCCTGTGTCCTTTGTGCTAAGTGCCTTCTGAGAAGCGGTTCCCTGTGAACCTGGGCAGAGGGATCATGGCTTTGACCCACGGCGACCGGCGTCTGTGATGAGGCCCGGCCTGTGACTCTCCCACCAGACCCTCAAGTCTCCGCCCTCGTTCCTCCACCAGGGGGCTGGCACCCTGCCGGCAGGGACATTGTGTGACCTCGGAGGCCAAGGGGAACGCCCTCCCTCAGCCCCGGCAGGGACATCCAGGCGCCATGGCGCCCTCCGTAGAAAGGGTCCCCCCTGTGCTCTTCTCTTTCCCCCCTCCCGGGGCACGTGGAAGTGCCCAGACCTCTGTCACCGAATATCCTCTGCAAACAAACAAGCCCTTCCTGGCTTCCTGCTCGGACTTCCAGAAGCTTGGCGGGCAGGAGGCCGCTCAAAACAGTTCCCTTCGGAGTTAGTTCCTGCTTGGCCTCTCCGTCCGACAGGCGGAGAGCCGGGCACTGGATGTTGGGATCTCTGAAGAGACAGCCGCCATGGGCAGCAACAAGGGCAAGCGGGCACCTCCCACGGGTGGGACCATGGGTGCTCCACGAGCTCTGAGCCCAGAGGGGAATCGGCACCCGGTTTTGGCCCCTGGATCTGCCGGCCCCTGGCCCAGGGCTGGCCCTGGGTGTGTGAGCACATCCTTGGGACTTGCGTGCAGATGTCATCTCCGCGTCTCCGCTACCTGGAAGGATCGCGGGAGCCTCAGATTGGGAAGTGGAACCAGGCGGGGACCAGTGCGTACAGGTTTGCAGGAGACGGAGCGGGAAACCCACCGGCACCTTCACCCAGTGGTGGGTTTGGAGGACAGTCCTCCCTCTCCCGAGGATGCTGTAATGCTGTCTCCACTCTCCTGTTAAAAAATGTCCTCAGAGCCCAGGAGGCTCTGGAATGGGTAGACTCCCAAACTCACCAGAACCCAGGGGAGGGCACTGACACCTGAGAAACCCAGGCCAGAGGGCTCACACTACCTGGACTTCAGTTTCTCAGGATAGGATGGCCTCAGTGGTGTCTGGGCGCCCTTCCGTCATTCCACAACCCTTCCTGAGCGCTTACTGTGCGCCCGGAGCTGGGCTCAGAGCTCACAACGCGAAGCCGCTGGGGTGATCCCAGGAGGAGCCAGGGGGAGAGAGGAGCAGGAGCAGCTTCAGGAAGACCCCAGACGTAGAAGGGATGGGACACAGATTCATGGAGGTGGAGGCAGAAGGAAAGGGAATGGAAGCGCCTGGGCACCCAGGGGACAGTGTGACCTGCTGACCGGGGTGGGGAAGAAGAGGCAGGCAGAGCCAAAACAGGATCGGGGACCCTGGGATTCCATCCGAGTGTGGGCACTGCCCTGCCACACAGGGCACCCCCCGTGTTTCAAGGTGTGGCCACGCCCATCTCAGCTTCTGCTGCAGCAGCAGCAGCAGCAGCTGCCCTGCACCGGAAGGACCACTGCGCACGGCCTCCCGGGAGAGCGGCTTACGCATGCCACCTCTGGCCCGCGCATGGACTGGCCACCACGCAGAGACGCCGGGGAGGCCTGGTGGGAGTGCGACGCGGGCCGTGCGGGCACCGTGGTAGGAGAAGTCAGCCCTGCCGTGAGAGGAACGGCAGAGTCACGCCGCCCCTCTCAGAGAAGCAGAGTCACCGAGTGCACCAGGCGCTCTGGCTGTGTCCCGCTCACCCACGTGCCCCTCAGAGCAGCCCTCTTCCGCATCCCACCTCACACGGAGGCTCAGAGAGGGTGTGCGACTTACCTGAGACTCCTCAGCCCATCGGAGGCGGAGCCAGGGCTCGGGTCCAGGCCTCCCAGGCCCCACACTCGTAGTTTTCATGCTGTTCTGCCTTAGAGACCGCGCACGGTGCACCCTGGGGCCCCAGGTGGAAGCAAAAGCACCAGCACCCTAGGGAATGGGCAGTCCTTGCCAGCACATTTAAGGCTGTGGGTGCCTGATAACATCTCGCCCCCTTACCCTTTCTACTCTTCCTAACAGGGGTGGGTGCTTTGAAAGGTTTCCAAACTTCGGGAGCACCTCTCCCCCTTCCCCCCCGTAAGTGCCTCACCACCCGGGGGACAGGCGTCAGCTGCAGAGGTGGTGGCAGCCCCCATGTCCAGAAGGATTCTGGTCTAGTGACGACTTGTCGGCTCTTCAGGCAGGGACCCTGCACCAGCCCCCTCGCACTCCAGATCCCGCTGTGTCAGCCTCAACCGCCTCAGCCTGCCTCAACCTGCCCAGCCTGAAGCATCATCCCCCGGGAGGCGGTCACCGCGGCTGGAGCCGGGCAGCCGAGCCTAGGCCTCCCCTGCCCCGGCCCCGCCCTCCGTGCACTTGGCAAGTCCGGGGTTTTCCAGAAGGAGCCACGGAGTCTGCATGGTGCTTGACTTGTGTTTTCCTAGGAGGGCCTATGGTGCAATAGTGGAAGCACAAGCGTGCATGGGCACGCACACCCTCGCGCGTGCACACACACACACACACACACGTGCAAAGCCTGAGTAAACGGCGCCATTGAGCCCCTCTCCGCGAAGTTCCTCGACATCTGGTTGTGCGAAGTGGAGCCCTTTGGAAACGAATTTCCCCCCTTCTTTATAAAAAAACAACCTTAATTTCAGAGTGTGGAGAAGTGGCGTGTGGCAATTATTTCTGCTTTCTTCAACAAGACGCGTTTAAGCAAATGAGACTCGTCTCTAGCATGGAGGCGCTGAAAGGACCTGATTACCGAGACCGGCACCGACAATCGCGGGTAATAACTGTGGGCAAACAGCCTGCGCGGCCGGGCCGGAAAGGACGCCGCCGCGGCTTCTCCCGCCGGCAGCCTCCGGCAGATGGGCCGCTGATGTAATTAGGAATCGCTGCGTTAAACAGGCCATTATTTAAATTATCGGCTCATTTTCCTATTAACCTGCTGGAAAAGAGACCGTGATATCTGAGAAATCTTGGGCTGCTCATCAGTAACTGGAGGCATCACGCAGTTCTTTCCTTGAATGCAGCACGTTCCCTTATTGCAGCAATGAGCAACCGGCTTTCTGCACAGGGGCTGCCCCGTGCGTCAGCAGGAGGTTAGGGAGGGCAGCGCAGCCTCTGTGCCGGCTCCAGCCAGTGGGGGGAGCCGTGGGGAGCGGTGGACGGTGCTTCTCCCTGGGAAGACCTTGGCTTTCCTGACCACTCTGTGTTTGCTTTGTTCAGGGTCTGAGTTAGCAGATGTTTGGTCTTCGGGCTGCATAAGGCAACGTCTGCGTGACTCAGCCTCCCCTCATTTCTCTGCCCAAGGCATTCATGGAGGGGGAGGCAGAAAGGACCGGCCCGGAGGATCAGTGGGCACCCGGGCTCAGTCCTGCTGGTGGGGGGGGACTCCTGGGAGGCGGCGGGGCACACTCCAAGCTGTCCACCGGAGGAGCGTGGAAACGGAGGTCTCAGCCCATCAGCTGCCGTGCGTTTGGGGTTGAGGGTCGCTCCCAGCACCGTGCACTCTGTGACCTTCCCTCCAGGCCTGCCCTGGGTGCTGGACAGTGGCGAGGCTGCCCCTGCCGCTTAGAGAAAGCCGCCAGGGCCCGGGGTGGGCGCCCTCAGCCTCTCCTGTCTTCTCGCTCCTAACTTCGGTTATCCCTGGATGTCTAACAGGTGGTGTGTGTTTACTTTACAGAGCAGGTGGGGCATTGATGAGGGTAGTGCATCCTAAGCCGTCCTAAAAAAAAATCTAAATAAACTGTTTGCACACATGTATAGTGAGGTTGGCCTGGTGAATTCTCTCTGGCTTCTCTCAGCCTTTCTGCATGTTCGGCCTCTCAGCTGCCCTCCCTCTGCTGCCGCTGGGAGCTCCCAGGCTCTTCCTCCCCATCTTGGGAACAGGGCTGAGCGGGTCCCTCTTGTCCTCGCTCTGGGGACCATCCAAAAGAGACAAGGAAAGACGGCTGTCCTCAAACAACGTAGGAGGTCGTGGAGAGAAAAGATAGACAGAGGGAAGAAATTCGAAGGCAACGCAAGATGTCACCAAGGGTGACAAAATGCGTCAGAACAAAGCGAGGAAAATAAAGCCCCCAGAGGATGCTTCAGTTTAAAAGTGAATGAGCTGTGTCTGGGCAGAGCAAGGCATGGTGAACAGGTCCTCCTCGTCCCCAAGAGCGTTCCTGCAGGAGCTGCTGGCCTCAGCTCCCTCTGGGGCCAGCCCGCGGGCAGAGGTTCCTTGGGGTGGCGTGGAGTTTGTCCCCAAGGCCACCGATGCCTGACCTCAGTCGTCCCGCCCGCTGCTGAGAACTGGGCACATACGCACCACTAGCAGCTCTTGCTCGCCGGCCGAGAGCCTGCAGTGAACCCACGTGACTGTGTGTGCTCCTCACAAGGGCCCCGTGAGCGTGGCCGAGCACCCCCTCCCTCGATGGGGGAGCAGAGAGTCGCAGGCAGGAGAAGCAGCTGCCCAGACCCCTGAGTGGCGGAGGGGCGCTGGCCCCAGGCCCTGTGTGCCCGATGCAGCTCGGCACAGCGAAGAGCCCCGTTGACATGAAGGCAGTGCTCTCGCCGTGGGAGAAGAAACCCAATCGATTGCCTTCGAACATGCTCCGTTCCCACCCACACGGGGTGTGGGCGTAGTGGTCCTTCCTGTTTCGTGGTTATCTCATACAATTTCATTGTGCAACTTTGGGTAGGACTGCTGGGAACGGAGAATACTGCCAAAGAAGGTTTTGTGTGGGGGTTGGGGGGAAGTAAGAGAATTTCCATACTTCTTCTTTCTTGTCTTCGAGAACAGATTGTTTTAAAATCTTTTGCCCTCTTAATATTTTGTGTATGACCGGTAGGTGCGCAATGCAGACTTGTTGTCATAAATGCATCCACACGCTCCTTTTTCTCAGAACACACATTTCTGCCACTTAGTCTCCGCTCAGGGGAAGTCTCTCCATCCCTGAGTCTCCTCCATTTATTCAACAACTGTTTGCTGAGCACCTACTAAGCCCTGGGCACTGTCCGTGGTACCAGAGAGGAACTGATGAACCAACCACACACAGGCCTCGCTCTCACAGAGGGTGCCCCGTGCTGGGGACGGACTCTGGAGAAGGCCTCTGGATTCTAGAATGAAAACGATGCAGCAGGGGCTGAGGATGGGGAAACACGTGTAAGGTGTTTCCAAAGCACAGCTAGAGGAGGGAGACCTCGGCCACAGAGACTGAGCAGGGAGGGCCGTACGGGGACACTGGGAAGGTGGTGGTTTTGAAGCTTCAAGGAGGGGCTGGGCGGCAGTGGCCAGGGGTGCTAGAAGGCTGGAGGGGGTGGTGGTGGTGTTGGTGCACAGAGGTTGCCAGTGACCTCGGCTGGCACTGGACGGTGAGGCGGAAGTCCCGTCTCAGCAGGTGGTGGAGAGGAGAGACCTGGGAGGGGAGAGGCCCTGCGGGCGCTCGGGTGGGAGCGGGGAAAGGCAGGAGCAGGAGGCGGCATGTTTGCCATTTTGGAAGAAGTGCACCAGAACTTGGCTCGGGCGACACCTGCCCTTGGTTCTGAACCCGCCTGCGTCTTGCCGCTTGGGTCTCAGGCAGGTTTTAGGGAAAGGCCCAGGGGCACTTCCTCTCATCCCTGCTGGATTGCCCCTCCCCTCCCCCCATTTCTACTGCTTCCCCTTTTAAAAGTTTAATTTCGAAGCCCTTTTCCCTGTCACTCAACACACTGTAAAAACAGTAATGCATTTCTGCATTCCTCCTTGCGGAGCACGGACAATATCCTTCTCCGGCGCTTCTGAGTCATTTTCAGCGGTGCTTTGAGAGCACAAAACATTCCAGGAATTTGAGGCTCTGCGTGCACGTTCGGTGCCTCTCACAGGCCGAATGCCGTGTATTTGGGGGTGAGGTTGTCGTGTGCGTGCCACTGAACCCGGAGGCAGGAAGTGACTTTGGAAATTCCCGGGACAATAGAAGCAGCCGATGGCATTGCTGGCCTGTGGCCTGGGGTCAGGTGTCCAAGACAAACCTGCACCCCGAGCCTCTGCGTTTCGGTCGTTTTACAGCGGATCCTGCGACATTATAGGGCAAACGGCATTCTTATTATTCTTTCCTTTTCCGTTGAGACTACTTGCAACGAGGAAGTCACGGCCCTGGGGAGAAACCCACCGGAGAACTGTTTATTGGCAGCGTCATCGAGCTGCAAAAGGCGTTGGCTGGTTTGCTGCTCAGAAGCATGCCTTGCAGCCCAAGCCGGAGTGTGGACTGCTCCCTTGGGTGTCTACCCCTTGCCGGACTTTGTGGTGCCCCATTTACCGGGGTGGTCTGTCTCCTCGGATCACGGGCTCTAGGAACAGAACGAGCGAGGTGGGACCCGCTTTGCCTAGCCGTGACTCTGCACTGAGTTTCCTTGGAGGCTGGCTTCTGCTGGGCTAGCCGAGAAGTTTGTGCAGAACATCCGGGCGATCAGCCGTCTGTGTGAAACAGTGCAGCCGGTGTTCGGGGTGGCTCTCTGTGCGTTTGTATGCCCCGCTCCTGTCGAGAAGAGCCAGCGCGCCATGTGCGGCAGAATCAGGAGAGCAGGGGTGTGGAAAAGGACTCGGTGCTGATAGGGTGCAGAGGCTGTGGGTAGAATTCCACACCCTGGAAAGAAGAGCGAAACCGCCTGCCAAGACGGTTCCCCATCACTGCAGCCATTATGCCCAGGACAATGGTCCTGTGTGTGTGTGGACCACGCCCAGTTGCGCAGGAGCTCGGGGTGGGGATGCAGAGTGCCAGCCTGGGAGCCCGGGCTGCCGGGCAACCTGGTCTTGGCTCAGCGTCCCGCTGGCCCGTTGGCTGCGTGGCGGCCAGCGAGACCCAGGAAACCATGGCACCGATGGGACGCTTTCCCCCTGGAGCACGGGCGTGGAGAGGTGTGGGTACAGGAATCTGTATTCTCTGGTCTGCGACGTTCTATGGCTGAGAAGGGGCACTTCTCGCTGCACTGCTTTCAGGAGGCTCCGTGTGTCTTGACTGACAGCAGCACTCCCTTCTCTGGAAAGCCTGCAATTCTCTCTGAGTTGCCTCAGGAAGGAGTTCTCTTTTAAAAAATTAATTAATTAATATTTCAGAGAGGGGGGAGAGAGGGAGAAAGAGATGGAGGGAAACATTGATCTGTTGTCTCCTACATGCGCCCCAATCGGGGGACCAAACCCGCAACCCAGGCGTGTGCCTCGACCTGGAATCCAACCGGCCACCTTTCACCCTGCGGGCCGGCGCCCAGCCCACCGAGCCACACCAGTCCGGGCTCAGGAGGGAATTCTGCCGCACGGCCCTGTGAGTTACGTCTGTTAGCGTATGTCCGCTTGGACCAGACGTCTGCTGTTAGGACAGTGGCCTTGGTGCTTGACAGGTTGGGTTTGGAACTTTGTGCAGATGCTGGACAAGGCTGGGGCACTTGCTGTGTTCTCATGGGCCATGCCGGACGCTGCAGTATATAGGAAGGAACGCACAGGGTCAGACGGGAGAAAGGCCTGCTTGACCTTAGGGGTCGGTGGGGTAATAACAGGGGTGTAATACTTTGTAGTTTTCGTTTGAACAGGTCACCTCAAACGTCACATGGTGTGCTTCAGTGAGATATGGTTACATTACAGAATCGCATGTTTTTGATTTTGTAATAAAAATGGGCGTACTTTGTGCTGGACTTAGTATATTCTGTCTTCGGCCCAGTTCCTGGCCGAAGTCCAGAAGCCTTCGGACTTTCCCCAGTGATTACAGCGACAAAGGACTCTTCTGTTGTTCACAACAGGGCCCTTTCAGCCACACCCTGGGTGCACTAACGAGCTGGCTCTGGGAACCCGCCCCTGCCCCCCCGGTCGGAGGGCGGGCACCCTCCGCCTCACCTCCCTGGGGGAGAGAGGGGCCGGAGGAATCATCCCCAGTAGACAAAGATTTAATCAGTTATGCCCAGGGATGGGGTCTCCATAAAAATCCTACATGACGAGATTAAAGCAGCATGTGATGTGGGAAGGGATGGGCACTGCCGAACAGGAGGGGCTGACCCTGACCGGAAGTGGCATAGAGGGGCCTTTTGGAGAGAATGGCTTGGTTTGGGTGCCAGCATGTCTAACTGAACTCACCAGTGGGAGAGCTAAGATCTCGCATTTTTGTTGCTGTGAGTTATGCCTCATTAAAGCTAAAGACTGACACCTGGGACAGGTGTCCCCAGGTGCTGTGCAGCAGAGGGGAGGGGAGGCCCCATTGGACCAGGGTTTCCGAGTGAGAATGGAAAGGCGGGAATTGGCGACCCCGGGCGGGTGACAGGCCTGGACCGCAGCTCAGGGGCAGAGAGGGCCCTGCCTGGCTCGCAGGGATGGCTTTACAGGGAAACCGCGGTGGTCACTTCACGGAGTTTGTTTTCTGTAACAAACAGAAAACAACTTGCGTGTATCGGCGCAAAACAGTGTCCCCTCCCTACTGCAAGCTTCTTGATTCACTGTGCTCAGATGTCAGCTTTGTAACAGCTTTTTAAATTTTTTTTCTAATTGATGTTTTTCCAAGTAATAAGTTATTGGGACTTCATTTTTAAAAGAATTATTCAAGAGTATGGCCTTGTTCAAGTAACCCGATGGTTTCTCTCTTTTCCCCTTAAAAATAAAAGCTGCAGATTCTCGTTGACACCGGGAGCAGCAACTTCGCCGTGGCTGGCGCCCCACATTCTTACATAGACTCCTACTTTGACACGGAGCGGTGAGTGATGGATGGGTCTGTGGTGGGCGGGGCCGGGTCTGTGGTGGGCGGGGCCGGGTCTGGGGGCACCACGCCAGTTCTTTCAAGCACCTGGAGCAAAACGGCCAAAAGCCCGTTTCATTTTGAGAAAATTGTGTGTATAGTTGTGTGTATGTGTGTAGCTGTATGTATGCATATACATTTGTGAGTGTGTGTGTAGTGTATGTGGATGCATGTGTAGTGTGTGTGCATGTGTGTACGTTTGTGATACATGTGTAGTGTATGTATATCATTTGAATGTGTACATATATAGTATGTGTGTAATGTGTTTGTGGTGTGTGTAGTGTGTATGTATGTGTGTGTGTGTTATGTGTATAACGTGTAGTGTATGTGCATATGCATGTTTGTGGTGTGTAGTGTGTGCGTGTGTGGGGTTATGCATATAATGTGTAGTGTGTACGTGTTTTGTGATGTGTGTAGTATGTGTGTGTGCATGTGGTTGTATGTATGTGTTAGTATATGTGTAGTGTGTGTGCATATGTGTGCATGTGTTCACTCTAGGGGAATTCATAGGGAATCCTACTGGCCTCTGTACATCTCACGAGATTTTGCTTTAGGAAAATGCAAGTCAGACGCCCGAGCTGCGGGGCACACATGACCCTTTGATGCTTATTGGGCCACTCTGGTCCTAAAGTGGAGGTGGCTTGGGCAGGGACAGGGGAGGCGAGTGTGAGACTGTCCATGCTGGGACCTGAGCTGATTGGAAAGTCACCTTTGCGTTGCCGGTAGTTTCTACAAGGACTTTCTTCACGATGCCCTCAAATGAAGGACAAGCGTAATGTAACTTAACCTACGTACGTCGTTCTGCTTGCCCTAATGTAATAATATAGGGGAGAGTAAAAGGAGGTCATTTATAGAGGGGGACCCATACCTCATAATGTGAACACTCTGATTTGACTGCAGTAAGAGACACGCAACATAGGGGGCGCTGTGAATCCCTCCCCAGGCAGGAAGTGCCTGGGGCAGGCTGAGATAGACTCAGGCACCCAGAACAATGGGTTCCTGACATGACTTTCCAGATCAGCAAAGAACCTCGGGGAAGCTTCCCCCCAAAACTGCATTGTCAGTTTCATCCCATTGGCACCCCATCATCCAGACTTCAGCCAGACTTGCTCCTCTGCCAGCATTGATGAGATTTCCTCTGTGCCTGCAGAACATGACTCTCATTTGGCCTCTGTGCCCGACGCTGCCTTTCTCGTAGAGAGAACCATTCTTCAGCAGGGCCGCGGGGTTCTTCTCAGCTGAGCCGGCTCGGGGCGGCGCGTCCCTGAACGGCAGGCGGGTGCTGTGCCACCGGCTGCGTCCCTGCCCCCACGCTGGGATCCACATTACCTTCTCTCCCCTCCTGTTTGCTGGTTTCCCTCGCTTTCACGGGCTTACCTGAACACACATCTGTTACCGCAAAGCTATGAACTATGAACGTGATTCATTCTCTGTGTAAATTACCTGTGATTCATTTGTCTGATGCAGTCAGGTCACTTTGGAGCTGGCCTACGGGACTCTTTCCACCGTGGCACTGGATGGAAGCCAAGAGAACGTTCTCTCTGCTTTTCTCTGTCTTCACAAAGGCTTCTGTTCCGAGAGGCAGCCCTGAGCTGTGATGTTCCCGTGTTTGCTTGCCCCTCTGATCTCCCTGAGTTATAACAAGGGTTCTGGTTGGGTTTTTTCAGCCTCCGATTCAAGTCCCCCAGACTCGGGGGGTTAGAGTGTAGGGCTTCCTGAAACGTTTCCCCGGTAATTGGAGATCTGGCCTGGGGTTCTTTGACAAGATCTCTTTGATTTGCGGAATGAGATGCTGGGCTGCCATTAGTCATTTTGGTGCCTGTTCCCGTCAGAAGCTCGCTCTTCATGGTGGTGAGCGTTCGGCGAATTAACCATACAGCAAAAAGAAAACAGTGTGTTTTGAGAGGTGCGCTTCTTTTTTAGCCAAAAAAAACAGCCGCCAGCCAGCAGGTTTGATCAGAGAGTCAGTATACTCATACCTCTGACCTACTAATCTATTCAGGAAATTAAGGATATTTCTATTAACATTTCTCCTCCCGTATCCACCCGGGGTGAAGCCCGCAGAGCAGCTGCAATTCCTTTTCCTCCCACTGATGCCCGTAAGTGGAATGAGAATATGCGAGAAGTACCTGGTGACCTCCTTAGAGAGGCTGACCTGGGCCTCGTCCATCCAGGTGACAGTGACAGCCATTCTTGCCTGATCCTTTAGCTAACTGCTCAAGCATGCCAGCGTTTGTGTGTCCAGAAGGGGCTCACCCTAGGGGACCCCAGCAGCCTTTGCTGTGGTGGAGGATGTTGAGGAACCACCAAGTTGGGTGGGTTAACCGAGAGCTCCTGGGCCATCTCGACCCACCATTCTGGTCACTTGCAGAACCACGTAAGCGTCCGAGGGGAATCTGGTCCCCGGGGCAGGCCAACCACCCCAAAGGTGACCCTCTGAAATGCGCAGAAGCACCCCAGGAAAGTGTCAGTGGAGTTCTTCAGGGCCTCCCCTGGGTTGCGGGGGGAGTCGGGGTGGCTTGGGAGAAGCAGAGCGGACCCAAAGGCTCAGCCCTTGCGCCCTGCCCTTGCGCCCTGCCCTCCCCGTGTTCTCTGAGAGCAATCCCGTTCTTTTATGACAGTGGAATGTGCTGGGCTCTCTGCTCCTCAGTGCAGTTGATTTCACTTTCCAATCCCGCACTCCCTGGCCTCTCCGAGGAGAGGGAGAGCGTCTCCTGAATTCGCTCCAAAGCGATTTTACTGCTGTGAGTGGACTTTTTCCTGGCTCCGCACATCCTTGATTGATTGCTGTTTCTAAGCACACGGAACGGATGCTGCACAGGAGAAGCCAATCTGGGCTCTCTCTCTTGATTTGGTTAATTAATGTGCAGGGTAATCGAGAGCCAAGGCCTTTCGGTGCCAAGAGTACTGGGTTAGAACGTGAGGAGGGAGGAACACACTTGCTTTTTAACTTAGCGCTGGAGACTGCGTGTTAATGAACCTGGGAGCTACTTACGGTTCATCCCTGGGGCTTTCGCTCTTTGCAGTGCACTTTGAGGATCCCAGGGAATAGGAATTTAGGATTACTTTCCCCCCATTATCCAGGACTGTGCTTTCCTCAAGGGTAGCCATTAGCCACGTGTGGCTATTTAATTTAATGTTAAATAAACGTTCTGTGTTTTAGTCATTCTATGGTCACATGTTAAGTGCTCAGTAGCCGCCTGTGACTGACTGCCATACTGGATGCCATCAATATAGTCTGTTTCTTACAGCAATGTTTCTTGGGCAGCGCTGGTCTGGAGCACCACCACTCTACCTTTTAAAAACCTGCACGGTGCCCTGGTTGGCGTGGCTCAGTAGGTTGGAGCAGCATCCTGTAAAGTGGAAGATCGCAGGTTCGATTCCCGCTCAGGGCACATGCCTAGTTTGTGGGTTCAGTCCCCGGTTGGGGCACATGTGAGAGGCAACTGATTGATATTCCTCTCCCTCTCTCTCCCTTCCCCTCTCTGAAATCAGTGATCATATCCTCAGATGGAGAGAGAGAGAGAGAGAAAGAAGGAAAGAAAGAAAGAAAGAAACCTGCAAAGCTCCTCTGCCCCCCGCCACCCTACCGAGTCTTCTCCCATACACTTGCCCCTTTCCATGGGGACAGTTAGAGTTCAAAATGAGATTTTTGATATTTGGTAAGAATAACACTAGAGAAGCATTTTCTAGGGGAAAAAAATCTTACATTTTTTACTGGTTCAGACATTGAATAAAGGTAGCACGTGATTAGATCATTGTGATAACAGCAGCTGTTTTGCATGCCTGCCGTGTGCCAGGGCTTTGTTCTAAATGCTTTGCGATATTCACTCTTTTAATCCTCAGAATTAACCCCGAGAGGTGTGGTGCTACATTAGCCCCATCTTTCAGTTGAGGAGACTGGGGCACGGAGAGGTCAGATAACTCAGCCCGCAGTCACAGAGCTGATAGGTGGTTGAACTGGCAGTTGGCCCTGAGCAACGTACCTCCAGCTGCCTCTCGTCTCTCTGCAAATGGCAACCAAATATTCAGAATATTCCCCCCGAGAGGGGAATAGCAACCTGGTCAGAAACTGTAGAAGACATGTTCCATAGATGTTCAGTCTCTTATCGTTAACACTAGCACATTCTACTGTGTTTGGTAGCCCTGAAATGGTAACAGTAAAGCAACTTCTCCAAAGAAAGTCATGGTACTTTCTGCTGTTTTGGGAAGATAACTAGTCTTCAAGATCAAGAGTTGGCAAGCGAGGGCCCTCAGGCTCCATCAGACCTGCTATCTGTTTTGTAAATAAAGTTTTATTGGAACACAGCCCAGCACATTTGCTTACGTATTGTCAGAGGCTGCTTGCTCATCATCCTTGCAGAGCTGAGGGGCGGGAACAGTTGTAACGGAAGTCACATGACCCACAAAAGGGGAACCATTTCTTTTCTGGCTCTTGACAGAAAAAGGGTGCGGACCCTGTGCCAGATTGCATTCTGTGAGCATTTCAAAATAATGAGCATCTCCTGCTAACAATAGTACATTTCTGAATTTGAGCAATGACCCCAAATTGCCGAAAGGGACTCAGTAATTGACTATCCGTGTGACTATTCAGCATAAACGAGGGCAGCCCTGGCTGTCTGCCCAGCACACCGGCATCCCCACTGGCACCGAGCTGGTCATCTCCCCACCCCTCGGGCGCCACCTCTCCGTGAGCGGACTCTGCACGTTACCTGTGTCATTTCTGGGGGGTCTCAGGGCCCGCCCACTCTCACATTCCTGTCTGTGCAGGCGATGTGCCCCCAAAACGGTCACTCCAAGCTGTTCCCGCTCTAAGGCGCGTGAGCTACCCCAGTAAATAGTAAAGCTACACATTCTTTACATGTTGTATTTCATTACAAAGTCAAAATGAATAAAAGTTCTCCAAAATATGTCTGCCTGACATTTTATAAAAATAATTTCCCCCACCAATTAAACAAGTCTTGTATGCAGAAAATGTGGAAGGGCCTCACCACTAGAGGGAGCATTTCCTCCCCAGAAAGCTCACCGCATGGTGCTGGGGCAGCCTCTGCTGATATCTGAGTCTGATGAATGGTCTTGAAGGAGATTCTGCCCCATGTGTAATTTGTTACCTTAATTTTTTTTTACATCATTGAAAGTCTCTTAGTAAATACTGTGTCTTAGACCTGTGTAATCTTTAATCATATGGGCGTACGATGATTTACTAAACGATTTCCTTTTCCCTGGGCATGGAGGTGGTTTCGAACTGTTTGCCATGATCAATAAAACATAATGCCTGTCTTTGTACATAAACCTCTGCCTGCTTCCTGGGTGTTTGCTAAAGATCAGATCCTCAGAAGTGCAGTTTACTGAATTAAAGACCTTCATTTTTTAAAAGATTTTATTTATTTACTTTTAGAAAGAGGGGAGGGAGAAAGAGAGGGGAAAAAAATCAACGTGTGGTTACCTCTCGCATGCCCCCTACTGGGGACCTGGCCTGCAACCCAGGCCTGTGCCCTGACTGGGAATCAAACAGGCAACCTTTTGGTTCACAAGCCAGCACTCAGTCCACCGAGCCACACCACTCAGAGCTAAACACCATCATTTTAAAACTTCTCAGGTGCACCAAAAAAGAAGTTCTTGTCGTCTCTGACTAAATTTCCAAAGAAGACTGCACTTGTGCACATAACTAAAAGCCTTGTTAACATTATGGTTTAGAGACTTACTATTCAAAGAGAGTGAAGTGAAAAATGCAAGCCAACAAGAACACTCTGGAATGATCTGTTTGGAGATTTGCCATTTCTCCTAGGAATCTGATCATTTTCCTTGCAGGAATGTGCTTTCAATGCCCAGGTTTTTGCCCAGAGATCTTGCCTGGGCTCCTTACTGTGTCCAGCCAGGCTGCCCTCCCTCACCCTGCTCTGTTCCCACTCCTCGCTGTCCAGAATTCCACGTGTCCACTTGCCTGCTGTCTGTCTCTGTTTCCCTGGCCCTGCCCTTCGTTTTTGTCTTGCTCCCTTATTGTGTTAGAGCAACCACACCCTTAGGGCTCCGTGCACAGGGGGCTGTAGAGGGTGTCACAGTGATTTGTGTCAAAGCGTGCCATTTGCTTCATCCCCCACATTTTGCTGTGAGTCTGATCAGCTTTGGGGCATCGGAGGAGAGCCTTGAAGGGACCCGTGAGACTGGGAGGTCATGTGGGGCCTGAGGAGGAAGGCCTGAGGCATTGGGGGGCACAGCTCCATCTTCATTCATTGCACTGGTTGTCTGTGTGAACCTGAACCCTAGACCACTTCTGGCACAAGCTGGTGGTGCCTCGTTCTAGGCTACTAGCCTACCCCCACTGTGTCACAAAGCAGCGATGCAGGGTCCCCACATAGCCAGACCAGGCAGGTGCCCGAATTCGGTGGTGCCTTCACAGGCTAACACGGTTAAGCAAAGCACCTGACCTCCAGGTTGTCTGGTGCACAGAGAAGCGTTCTACGCAGGGGCCACTTGTCAACCCCAGTATTTCCTTACACCGGGCACAGAAGCACTGTCACCCAAACAGCAGCGATTACGTTGGGTGGGAAGTGTAGCTTCGTCGTCAGAACACCATTAGGAACCGCTTGCCGTTGAGTGTGCGCTTAGGGCGGCAGTGGATGGGCCATCTCCCGTGACAGGGACACCCAGACCCAACGCGATGCTTGCTCGCCTTCCTGCAGGTCCAGCACGTACCGCCCCAAGGGCTTTGACGTCACCGTGAAGTACACGCAAGGGAGCTGGACTGGCCTGGTGGGGGAGGACCTGGTCACCATCCCCAAAGGCTTCAACAGCTCTTTCCTGGTCAACGTCGCCACCATCTTTGAGTCGGACAATTTCTTCCTGCCGGGGATCAAGTGGAATGGGATCCTCGGACTCGCTTACGCGGCCCTGGCCAAGGTAAGACGGGTCCCGGCGTCTCAGTAGGCTGAGTGGAGCGAGGAGGTTCTGAAACCCCGTCAGCGGAGGGGCCGACGCGTGGGTCCCCGCTGTCAGAGGTGGTCGGTTAGAGTCACGGGGTTGAAACAGAGCCCTGGTCACACCGTGACTAAAATTTCAAAGCATTTTAAAATTAAAAGTACATGGCACAGTTCTTTGAACCTTCCTGCAAGATGCATTGGTACCGTTCCCTTTTTTTGTCTTTGTTTTTAATCTATTTTACTTGTATAGTTCAAAAATACTGTACTAATAAAAAGGGAATCACTTTGATCGTGGTTTTGTGCAGGAGTTTTGATTAGCGCAGGATTAAAAGAAAACACAAACGTGTTCATGCATTTGCATGAAGACGGAGCCCAGGGGAGACACTGCGACCTTGGAAGGGGAGGTGGCCCCGGCCGGCTGAGAGAGCCTCAGGCTGCCTCCCATGGCTGGAGACCTCCTCCAAGGGGATGCCCACCCCGCCAGAGCGCGGACCACTTGAAAACCTGGCCGAGGGATCGCCGGCCCCTTGAAGGGGTAATGTGCCCAGGAGGACGTTTGGAGCCTTCACAGAACAAGGAAAGACAGAATTGAACGGTCTCTAGTATTTTTACTGGGCCCACCCAAGCAAAGCCATGCTAGCATGCAGAGGGGAGACCGGCTCATGAACGCCTGGGGAATTTCCACCCAGAAGCGTGGCCAGAGGCAGGCGGGCAGCACCCTGGGGGTGCCTCCGGGCAGGACACCCAAGCAAAGCGGAAGGGGGCCGCCCCTCCGGCCTGTGATCGGGCACCACACCTTGTTGCTCGGGGTCCGGCGTGGAGCCAGAGCCGAGCGGGGAAACCAAACCCAAGCCCGGTGACGGCAGAGCCCCACTGGTCCGCGGGGAGCCCCAAGGGAAAGCTTGTTCTCTCTCCTCCTCAGAACTTTGGTTCCAGCTCCAGTTCCCTAGCAAACGGTGTGGGCCAGGTGGGGGCCTGGGCAGCCCCCAGCCCTGGGGCTTCTCGAGGTGGAGAACGTCAGATGCCTGCACGAGGCGGACCCCGTAAGGCCCAGTGAGCCCCACTCTCACACCGAGCACACTGAGGGCCAGGGGCCTCCCCCGCCCCCAGGGCCGCCAGAGCCCCTGGGTCATGTCCCCCTCTGTCTGCGGGGCCCCAGCTGGTCCTGGAGCCCCCTCTTTTCCCAGCACCATAGGCTGAACTTAATGTGACACTCAGAACTGGTAATAACTCAATGCCTAAGTACATTTTCACCGACAATGTGACCTTGGGCAAAACACATCACCTTCCTGTGACTTTGAAACTCAAAGACGTGGGTATGTCTGTTTTTATGCTGACCATTTGGGAGACGGTGGAGGAAGCATCTGGAATTAATCATATGTCAATCTCCCCTCGGGAATAAACTCGTCGGAACTTCGGGGTGCCTGTCCAGACTCCCCACATGACCTTTTATCTTTCATGTGTGGAATTCCAAGACCGCCAACAAGCGGCCCCGCGTCCTTGGCGTTGGGAGACAGCCACAGGCTGTGTAGGAAGCGGGGCTGGTCACGGGGCGGACGGGGCAGTAGGTCCCAGTGGCGGCCCAGGGGCGCTTCTGAAGTAGGTGGAGCGAGCAGGGGGTGGCGGCCATCGTGTGCGGTGGTCCGCAGGCGATCCCAGATGCCGCCCACCTGGCACGTGTGTCAGAGCCCCCCACGGGCTCTCTCCCACGGCAGAGGCCTGGGTCCGACCACACACCTCCGAGTCAGGGTCTCCTGCTCATGGAGACGGTGCACTTCGAAACCCGTGCAGGGGTCCTGGGCACAGTCACAGACCCTCAGCATGTGCCAGGCACCGTGCTGAGCCCTTCCTGTGACACCGACCCATTGAAGCCCCAGAGCGGCTCTGGGAGCCTGATACGATCCCGTTTTACAGGTAAGGGAACAAAGGGACGAGTCACAGGGTTGGCAGGTGGCGGAGCCGGGATCCGGTTCCAGGCAGTGTTTACCCTGCTGCCTCTCCCGAGTTGGACAAAAGAAGAGTTCATAAGTGGTCAGCACCTGGCCCCACCCGTTCCAGAGACGCCAGGTGTCTCCCTCAGGGACCCAAAAACAAAGGGCCGTGACCAAGATTACCCACAGAGATTGTACTGATTCTTCCAGATCCACAGGGGACTGAGGGGGAAAAAGTACCAATGAACTCGACAAATGGGAAGATTTGTATCTTTTAGATAACGGGGCTCTCTTCTTCTTCCTGCCCCCAGGATTACAAGTAACAGTTTTATCATGGCACAGATAATAAATGCCCGAGCCTTCCATTAACCCTGGTGGTTTGACTGTGCTCACGGCCTCCACGCTACTGCAGTTAAGTTTTCTCCAAGCGTTAACAGCGCTCATGGTGATTAACCCTTGTATCTCCCAGTGGTCGAAGCCCACATCCAAATGCAAGTCAGTGACCTTCCCTTATGACCTCCAGTACCCGTGGTCCACCCCCAGAGCTGCCCGTAGACCACCCCTCTTTCTCGTGAGTCCTGGAGAAATGGGGGCGTCCTCTGAATGCGTGGCTACGTGTAAGGAAGGCACAGAGTCCAGGACAGCAATGGGGAATGATGCAGCTTTTCAACTCGAGGAGGATAGCGTTGTCCCTCTTCTGTGATTCCCTGTCACCGGAGTTCAGTAGGCAGCTGGCCCAGCTAAGCTGTGCGCCATGGTCTGGGAGCTGCGATGGACTGTCCCCCGGGCTAGGCGCCTCTTACACAACCGTGGCCGAAAGAGGTCCATACCAGCTCCCCCTCCAGGAGGCCCTTTTCCCTCCTCACTCCGAGATGTCCACAGTTAGAATCCGCCACCTGCCTCGGGAACCCACTTCCCCCTCTTCCCACGCCAGCCGCCCAGGGCTGTCCTAATGACTAATGTGACAGCATCCCAACAGCTTCCGGAGGTGCTCTCGTTTTCACAGCACAGCCGCCCCGAAAGGAAACATACCAGGTCGTAGGAAGTCCTGTTGGAGGCTTCTGCATTGTTGTTGAGGACACTTCATCATAAGCCTCATTGTTTAGCCATGAAAAAGCTAAGTATCAAGTGGTGTCGACGCTGGGCTGTCCCCACGTGGACTGTGAGTCATGAAGCCTTGTCCCTTCTCGTCCCCCTACAGCCGTCAAGCTCTCTGGAGACCTTCTTCGACTCCCTCGTCGCACAAGCCAAGATCCCCAACGTGTTCTCCATGCAGATGTGCGGGGCGGGATGGCCGGGGACCGGCGCCGGTACCAACGGAGGTAGTCTTGTGGGTATCTCTTAGTCTCCAAGAGGCGAAACTCGCACATTGTTGGGGCTTGCTCTTCTGTTTAAGGATACTGATAGAAATATTTTCACCCTTCCTAATCTGCCTGCCATGCCAAAGATGATTCTCGTGGCTTCCCCCAAATTCCAGGAAAGCTTTTTAAAATTTCCCTTTGAAAGGCAACTGTCTTTGACGGGTGGGGGAGGGGCAAGAGAGTAACAGTTGTGGGGGGGTGGCAGGTTGGGGCTTACTCTGGGGAGGGGGAGCAAAGGGGGTACCTATGATTTCATAAGTTTGGACAGACAGGGACCCCTATCTCACTCTCTCTCAACAAACACACACACACACAGCAAAAGTGTGTGTTAATGAAACAGAATCATTCAAGGCCATCAGCCCTTGCACCCTGCAAGGAACCTGCACCCTGATGTCTAAAGTAGGAGGTGACAGGAGAATGCTCAAGAGGGGCCTCCCTCCGGGTGGCCACAGCCAACACCTTTGCTCTCCAACTGTGAGAAGCAGCAGGCTCAGCGACTTGCACTTGCTAACAGTAGCTCTGTTCTCAACACCCGTCTGCCCTCCTTTTCAGGGGAGAGGGGGCTGAGGAGCTGCGGAGCAGGGTTATACGGTTTTGCCAAATGAAGCGTGGGTGGAGGAGGCCCCATTTTGCTCTGCTTCCCATGCAAATGCGTGGAGTAAGAGGTCGTCCTCTGTCTGCTGAGGAGCAGAATGATTGTCAGTCTGCATGGTGAGCAGTTTTACTGCGTGTCTCTGGGGGCAGACTCTCCACATTGTAAAACTGGAGATACACGTGCTTCCTTGAGAGCAGCAGAACCGCCGAAGCATCGTGATCAGACTGGGGCAGACTTCTGCTTGACCTTTGGATACGTGGCCCCCAGACGCTCCCTGTTGAATGCTCAAGCACATGTATTTGTTCTGTAACATCAGACCGAAGTGCAAGTGCTGATCCCGATGAAGGCTCACCTGGCAAGTGCCTGCTGCTCTGTGTAACATGTTACATGCCTGTGTCTTTTTTTTCTCTAATCCCTGTGACTCCTTTCCTCCCCAGGTCCTGGGTGGGATCGAACCAAGTTTGTACACAGGAGACATCTGGTATACCCCGATTAAGGAGGAGTGGTATTATCAAATAGAAATTCTGAAACTGGAAATCGGAGGCCAGAGCCTTAATCTGGACTGCAGAGAGGTATCCACCCTGGGAGCTCTTTGTGCCTACCTGTCTGTGTGTGCCTGAGTCACCTAAATATTGCAGCTGGGGCCTGACTGTGAAATCAGAAGGTACATTACGTTACAAGATACATCAAAGATTCATGATGTTCAAAGTTACAGGGCGTTTTTGTATGACAAGTTGAAATCGATGACCCCTTTCTTTTTTTTTAAAGATTTTATTTATTTATTTTTAGAGAGGAAAGGGAGGGAGAAAGAGAGAGAGAAACATCAATGTGCGGTTGCTGGGGGACGTGGCCTGCAACCCAGGCATGTGCCCTGACTGGGAATTGAACCTGCAACACTTTGGTTCGCAGCCCACGCTCAATCCACTGAGCTACGCCAGCCAGGGCAATGACCCCTTTCTAAAAAAAAAAAAAGTTTTCTTACCACCACTTGGCTTCAAGGGAAAATTAGCATAAAACAGCGAGTCAGAAATATCTGGAGCTGCCCCTCTCGCATCCATCTTGGCCTGATGCTTCCTGAACTCTGTTGAAGAGGATGCATTACTATATAAGTTTTTACCAGTGTGAGGGGACAGAGGGGGACTAAAAATAAGCCGAGTGAAGCCAAAAATAAATCATCAGCTTTGTCTTTCATTCAGAGCTGCCCCCCACCACAGTATCTAATTCTTACTAGAAGAAAAGTTATGCTCTCAGGAGATGTACGGTGGTTCGCGGAAAGGAGGCAGGTGTGCAGAGCCGTGAGACCAGGTCTCTCAAACTGTTCCCATCCTCTCCCTGCCGTTCAGCTTCTTTGGGGCACATGATGCCATTGGGATCAGGATGTCCTGAGGGAGTCTCTCCCTTTGCTACATTTTCAGAGTGGTTTAGGAGAACTACTAGCATGTCATTCTGCAGGGTCCGGCAGAAGTAGCGCCTGCCTGAGGGTGGTTGGTAGGGTAGTACAGATGCAACAGTTGACAGTTTTAATTGGAACATTTCACCTAAACTGTCATGTGGTGTGCTTGAGTGTGACATTGTCACGTTACAGCATTGCATGCTTATGATTTTGGAATGGAAAAGGGGCGTTGTTTGTGCCAGACCCTGTATTCCTACCTCACACCTCCCGCCTGGGCATCCCTCCCTTTCACCTGCACCTTCTCAGGGCACCCCAAAGGCCCACGCACACAGGTGCCTCTGAGAGACCCACAAACACTCGATAGAGGACGGTCCATTCCCCTGGGATAGCGCCACGTCCACAGATCTGAGTTCATTGTCAAGAGGCACATGTTTGTCATTAAGGAATCCAGTGGTGGACTCCAGGGGCCCGAAATAACATACAAACTGTGTGTGTGTGTGTGTGCATGTGTGCATGTGAGTGATTCTCTTCCTGAATGCAGCTCTGGTTCTCCTTGTCCATCGGCCGCGTGAGAGAGTTGACTTTGTGTGATCTGTGACAATAGCACTGAATGTGTCGTTGCAAGCTCTGAAGACAGGCGGGCCTTCCCTCGTTGCCCGTGGAACTCCCTCTTTGACCAGGGAGTGTGGGCACCTCTGCCTAAGGGACCAGCTCTGCGTGAGGAGGGCTGTTGATGTCGGTCATGTCACTGCCCTGGCCTCGGTTCCTCTGTCTGTGACGGAAGACCTTTGGGCTAAGAGACCCTTGGTTTCCGAGTTCTGAGAAGATCAGATGAGTCATAGCCACCAAGGCGGTCCCATGGCTGCCTGAATGTCTGTATAGCAAGTAGATGATGCACAGGGATGGGGAGGGGGTGCTGGAGCCACGGCCGCGGTGGCACTGCTGTGTCACTCATGTGCCTTCCCCCGCCCCTCCCCCTTCCAGTACAACGCGGACAAGGCCATCGTGGACAGCGGCACCACGCTGCTGCGCCTGCCCCAGAAGGTGTTCGGCGCGGTGGTGGACGCCGTGGCCCGCACGTCTCTGGTGAGTTCTCCGGACGCGGAGGGACCTCGGGGAGCCCAGGTCATGGCTTCACGCTGGGCAGTGTCACCCTGCGCTCTAGTGGTCTCATCGGGGGATTTTGAAGGGTTGTGTGTTTGTTTTTTTAACTATTACTTACGAAGTTCACAGTCTTCTTCTTTGAGGTTACCCAGCGAAAAATGCTTTTGTTTTAACCTGGGAGCACTTGGATCCCATAATAGCGTAGTTGGCGCAACACATTTTTTGAATCGAAGAAAATAAACACTTGGTAATACACCACCTTAAAGCAAATAGTAAACCAGCAATATGCTTGTGGCCTTTAAAACTAAAGAAATAAACCAAAGATCGCACTGCTTTCGGCCTTCATTCAAGCTGCGTGGGGATTTGAATTCTGTGAAAGGATGCCACTCACGGAAAACAAGGACCAGTCGGCCCATATAGTCATTATCGTATGGCCACGCCCAGTGACCCAATGAAATCACGGTCAAGGACAGTATGCCTTTTGGGGACCTGGCTGATGGTATTCCCAATGTGACCCCAGCTTTCCAGTTCAGAGCATCAAAGGGGACCTAATGGCATGGATGGGGAAGAACACAGCTTGGGGGGTCAGATGGAAGTGAGTCTCACGTCTGGCACGTGTCAGCTCCGAGAGCCTCCACGTTCTCAGCAGGGTCGTCCTGAGGGGCGGGGTCAAGTGCCTGGTGCAGCGCATGCTCGGTAAAGAGAAGCTTCTATCTCATGTGCAAAGCCCGGTGGTGCTGCTGCTGTTTGAATGCATGGTAAACATTTCCCTCAGCTTCTTGGGAGTTTTTAGAAACATCTGTCCACACGAGGCCACCCTTGCAAAGTCACCAAAAAAAGGAGAGTTTCCTGTACTGACTCGGGCTGATTATTTCACTCTCCCATCGGGATGGCTGAGTTCAAAGAACAATTGACAGGAGAATGTGGAGCGGTTACTTTGTTACAGGTGACAGCGGGAACAGGAAGGGAGAGAGGGCTTGTGGTTGTCCTGGACCAAATCGAATAAGTCTCCATCTGCCATGGGAAGAGCAGCAGGCAAACAAGAAGAGCGCAGCAGGGGAAATAAATGAGAACAAACACGGAGTCGCTTTTGGGACTGAAGGGTCTTCTTCAAGGCAGCAGCCCAGCGCAGCCTAGTATCTGCTGAACCAAGAAAAAAAAATGACTCTGAAGTTGTGAGAGCCTTCAATGTCGAAGGCCAGCTGCACGCCAGACCGCGCTGGACGTGTGGAGCAAGCTGCTGACTTCCCTCAACAGTGGACGTGTCCTCCGCAGAGTGAACTCGGGCATCTTCCCACGGAACCTTCTGAGCTGCAAGTGCTTTGCTGCCCGTGCGGAGGAAAGGCTCGAGGCATCTGCACGTGACTCTCACAAGCCCCTCACGGGGCCTTTCTCACGGCCGTGAGGACACCGGCCCGTGGCTGACAGGCGCTGGCATCCCCGAGGCCATCGCACCACGTGCCCGGCAGCGACTGACTTTGCAAGAACACCACGAGGTGGAAGGAAGGAAATTCCGAAACGGGTCTGCCCGGTCGAAAAGGATCCCATGATTCCGGTGTCTGCGTCAGGAAGGAGTGAGCTGGGGGGAGGGGGGGGGTCTGTCTGCCGTGGGCGGGGAGAGCTCAGCAGGGGCGCACGGGGCCTCGGTCCCTCCGTGTCTGCACAAAACCGTATCTGTTCTCTCCATCTGCGGGGCCCTTGAAGCCGCTCTCTCAGCATGGGTTTCCTTCTGGTGGAGCACCGGGCTGGCTTCAGAGAAGAAAAAGCGGTGCGGATGCTGGGCTCTGGCTCCCGGCACTGCATAGTGGAGGCGGGACTTGAGAGAGGCGTGGTTCGCAGGTCTGGGCTTTGCAACTAGCTCGGTGGGGGTTCTGTGCTCGGGGAGACCTGGGCCCCCTTCCTGCCCGACCGACCGCGGCGCCCCTGTGGTTCAGGCCGTGCGATTCCCGCACCGAAACGCGGAGATTCCCGCACCGAAACGCGGAAGCAGCATCGCCCCTGGTGTAGGGCGACTTCTGACATTAAAGCTCCATGACCTGAGGCCGAAACTGTCCCCCACGTGGCTTGGAAACCCCTGGAGGCTTTCCAGACAGACCCCTTTGGAGGCCGATGGTCCCCCCAATCCAGGTCTGAGCTGGACCCCTCAGGGGAGTCCCTGGGCCTCGCCGAGTGTGGTCGTCGTCTTCACCTGTGGCTGCACCTGCTCCAGGGCTGACGCTGGGGCTCTGGCTGCAGACCCGGCCACTTCTCCAGACAAACGCTCACCACCCACCCCTTTCCAACCCATCTCGCGAGAGGTCCTTTTCCAACCCGTCTCGCGAGAAGTCCCTTTCCAACCCATCTCGCGAGAGGTCCCTTTCCAACCCGTCTCGCGAGAGGTCCGTCCCTAGGATGCACGTTTTAAGGCGGCTTCACTGTTCCAAAAGGGGACACGACATTAACGCCGGAATGAGGAATGTTACAGCTCGCTCACGAGGCGTCCAGAGGGACAGCCTTCCACAGGCGAAGAGACCACAGGCTGTTCTCTCCCCGTGTCGCCCCAGAGGGAGGGAGGGAGGGCCCCACGCCTGGGTGTGGTTGTGTAGCGCCCGACACCCCGGGTTCAGCCCCTGACAGCAGGGCGTCCTCCGCCCTCACCCCGCTTGACCTCCGCAGCGTCCTGGCCTCCCTGCCCCAGCTGCCTTCACACACTCCCTCCCTCCCGTGCCTCCCCCTCCCCCCTTCCCTGGGCCCCTCTTGCGGGGAGGGGTCTCTTTGGCTGGCCCATGTTTTGGGGCGGGACCTAGGCCCCTCTCCTCTTACTCTCTCCTAAGCCCTCCCCTCCACGGCCACATGGCCGCTCCCCACCCTCCCGTCTGGACCCCGGAATTCAGCTGTCTCGCCCGGCCCCGCCCCTGGAGTTCAGACTCAGAAAAACGAGCCACCTAACCGCATCCCACTTCGATGTCTTAGCCATGCCCCCGTGTGCCACAAAGCTCGGGGCTCTGGGGAAGGATCTCTGATACACGCACAAGGGCGCCCCCGTTCTCTCCCGGCCCCTCCCTGTCCTCAGCACCAGCCCCCATGGCTGTCATCTGTGTCATTCAGCAGGGCGGGCCCCCTGCTGTGCCCTCCCTCCCCCTCCATTCCTCAGTAACACCCACTCACCCCGAAATCACAATCAGCTCAGGTGTTTCCACCCCAGGGACACTCCCTGGACAAACTCCTCCCTTCCTCCCAGTCAGTGCTCTCCTAGCTCCGCCCCCATCTGACTCCTCTGGCTGCAGCCAAGGTCACCAGTGGGGCTCTGTGCTGTAAGAGGAGCCTCCAGCGCAGCCCTCCCTCTGCGAGCCGGCAGGCACGGGGCAGGCTTCACGGGTCCTGGCAGGACGGCGTGCCTGGAACGTGTAATTACCCTACAGATCCAGCAAGTGGCGGGCGGGCGTGGGTGCCACCGCCCTGCCAGTGCCCTGATGAGACGCACAGATGGACAGCCTGTGTTCCCACACATGCATTCGTATTTCCCGCAAGTCTTTCCCGAGTCTCTCGGATGGGCTGGGTGTTAGGACCCCAAGGAGATGGCGACAGCAGGCCTCTGTCCTTAGAGGGCTCAGATCCTACTGCAGGAAACGGAAGTTAACCAATCGCAATAAATATCAAACTGTAACTGCTACGGGAAGGGGACACCCAGTGGAACGGAGCGTTATGTGGGCGAGTCAGGGAGGGCTTCCCGGAGGAGGCATCTTCTGAGCTGCGATCTATCTGGAGGAGCAGAGAGATGCTCCAGAAGAGTGGGGAGCCCACAGAGGGCTCTGTGCCAGGAGGAAGCTTGCTGGGCGCAGGGAATTCAAAGGAAAGGTGGTGCTGGAAAGGTCCTCGAGGGCCACATTGAGGACCTGGCCTCCCTTTTAAAGGGTCATTGCCAACTGCTGTGTTACCTTAGGCAAGTCACTGCACCTCTCTGTGCTTTGGTCCCCTCCCCCGTAAAGCAGAAGGGATGACTTTACCACACTGATGGTGGTGTCCGAGGATTCGAGTCGTTGCTGCGAAGCGCTTACAGTGGTAACTAATGCCAGGGAGCGCTCTGCGGGCCTCGGTAATTTTAATCATTGTTACTCTGCCATCGCCCTTCCTCTTCCAGAGGACTGGCGTCTCCATCTCGTGGTCCACACTAAACCTTGTTTATCCCCGTGGGCATCTGGCAGGGTGACGGGGAGAGCCGGGAGCTATTTCCTGTCGACGTGCCAGACTAGTTTCTCTCGTGATCCTGTTTTGTCTAGATCCCCAAGTTCTCTGACGGTTTCTGGACCGGATCCCAGCTGGCGTGCTGGACGAATTCCGACACACCTTGGTCTTACTTTCCCAAAATCTCCATCTACCTGAGAGCCGAGAACTCCAGCAGATCCTTCCGCATCACTATCCTGCCTCAGGTAGGAGCCCAGGCTGGCGCTTTTCTCTCTCCGCTGCGTAACCTGCCAAAGGAGAGCGCCTCGTGCACAACAGGTGCATCTCGGTATCACGTGTGCGTTCGCATCCGCGAGGGGGTAGGTATACAGTGGTGCTGTGGGACAGACCCCCGAGAGAGCAGCCGCTTTAATCAGTGAGCATTCGTTCCTGCCCCTGCCCCTGGGCAGTTCTGCTGATCTCGCGGGCTTGCGCACCTGTGGGTGTCTGGGTCCAGGCTGGCCTCCATCCACAGTGGTCTGACCCTCACATACCTGATGGCTAAGTCAGTGGAGCTGACTTAGGCTGTCTTCTTGCCGTCCAGCGGCTGACCCCTGCGGTGGTGACCGGGTTCTGAGAGAGAAGGAACTCAGGGGCTCCTGCATGTAGGCCCAGAACTAGCCGCCATCTCCCGCACAGTGCTGTCCACACGAGGCCAAGGCCAGCTCAGATTCCCGCGTGGGGAAGTAGAAGCCACCTCCCCATGGGAGAGGCTCTGGGAGAGGTCAAGAGTTGAGGGCATTTTTGTAGCACGTACCACAACACCAGTATGTGGGTCTTTCCTCTTAATTTATAAAGAAAGAAAAACATGGATTCTCAGAGATGAAGTCACCATTTTTTTTCAGTATCCCCTAAATCACTGACTCTCTCTTCATCCCAAGCCTCTGATGAAATGGATCCAGCTCTGTCCCTTCGACGTGTTCTCACCTCGTCCTCCTCCTCTCCTTCCTGTAGCTCTCGTCACTTGTCACCCGTCACTCGTGTCACTCACGTGCCCCCTCTGCCACTTCAGGAGCCCCCAGAGTGCCCTCCAGGCACCCCACGTCACCTCTCTGCTTTTGCATTGGAACTAACCTGCCGAAACCACTTTCCACCCCACCATTCAAATGCCGACAGTCGCTTTCCCCGCCGTGGCTTGCGGTGACCTCCACGCTGGACCCTTCTTTGCTCTCCGGCCTGTCGCCGTTGCCTGCCGCACCCCTGGCCCTGCACTCACGGGTCCCTGTGCCCGCTCCCATCTCCCAGTCTGCTTCTGCCGCCCCCTCCCCCACCCACCCCCGCTGCCCCTGGCCCGAAATGCCCTCTGGTCCCACTCCATCTGTGTGTCCAAATTCTTCCCATCCTCTGAGACCCGACTCAGACAACCCATCTTCTGTTGAATTTCTGCCGAACAGAATGACCCGTTTGTGAGCTTGCCCTTCTTCAGACTGATAACATGAGTTCTCTAGGCGGCTCATCTGGCCTGGGGTCCTGTTTTTGGGTGTGTTTCCCTCCTGTCTTTTTCCTTTGACTTCTGTTTTCTGGAAAAACACAGGCGCTTGTATTTCTTTCTGAATTACATTATTTCCTTGAAGATGAGAGCCACGAGGTTTAAAGGTCATCCCTAACACTGCCCTGCAGGAGAGCGGCAGCAGTAACAATTGGTTAAATGGATGGGTCAGGGGCGTCCCTGTTGTAACCTGGTGAATTTGGGATAAAGGGATGGGAGTGGGGGTTAGGAAAGGAGGACTAATAATTTCAGAAGAGACGAGGAAATGACGATACTGCCCTTTTCCCTTTGCAACTTTGTATCGGGGGTGGGGGCCGTCCTGGAGGGGAAAAGATGGACATACAGCCCAGCGGAGGACACGTACACAGAGAGCGGGAGGCTGGACGTAGGACCTCGGCCCTGCCCGTGGCTCGCACTGTAGCTCCGAGCAAATCACGCAGTGCTGTCTGCGTCCGCCTCTCTAACCGCCAAGGAGAAACGATAGTACCGTCCTCACCAATGACATTTGCAGAAGGCGGCCGTATCCTTGGGAGAACGGCACTGCGAAGAGTGAGCCGGAATGATGTGTTTCCCGAGTCTCGACAATAATGCACTCTCCGTGATTGCATTTGGGTCTGCCAGCCCGCCAAATGTGCACATTATTTCATCAGTGTGGTGGGAACGAAAGTGGAAACCTAGCTGGAGGACAGAGGTGGACGTGTCCGGGCAGATAAATGGCATGTGGGCGGTTGGCAGAGTCAGGGACGCCTAAGAAGCAGGTGAAAAAAGCAGGCATTCGGGGGGAAAATCTCTTACACCCGACAGCCATCCAAAGCGAAGTTTCACTGGGGACTGTCGCTGCCTTCAGGACCAGCACAGGGTGACTGTAGAGTGTAAGAGGTGACTTTAGAAGGGTCGCATCTATTTGCATATCTCTGCGTAAGAATTCAGTCTTATTCAGACTTATTCGGACTGGATTTGCTTTTTGTTTGACTTTGATATGTTCACATGTTAGATATTTTTTTAAGAGGATTTCTGCTGGTGAACACAGTCTTCTTTTTAAGTGGGTTTCATTTATTTATTTAAGATTTTATTTATTTTTAGAGAGGGAAGGGAGAGAGAAAGAGAGAGAGAAAGAGAGAAACATCAATGTGTGGTTGCTGGGGGTCATGGCCTGCAACCCAGGCATGTGCCCAGACTGAGGATCGAACCTGCGATGCTTTGGTTTGCAGCCCGAGCTCAATCCACTGAGCTACGCCAGCCAGGGCACATGTTAGATTTTTAAAGTTCAACTTTCCCCACTGTTATTTATTAATATTTTTTAATGCAACATCACCAGGTTTGCTCTCCATCGCCTGGTTAGGAAGGAGGCAGATGGGAGGCTGTGACCAATCACCTGATGAGAACCTCACACGTGCCCTCTGCTGGTGACACAAGGACAGCACTGGTGTCATCTAAAACCTCAGCTCTGCAAACCTGACCCCTTCCCTAACACTTAGGGCAATCACAGGGCTCCTCGTCACCAAAGTACTAGACTGGGGCCCCTACCCAGGACCTTTCAGGCACCGGCAGTAATAGCTGGGCAAATGACCGCTAGGGCTGATGGGAGTTGAATCAAAGGCAATGACCTTAACCGTGGTCTGTCCCTGACACCATTTTCCAAACATGCCTTAGCTAAATCCTCTTCAGCTTGTTAAAAAACCAATCCCCGGCTCACAGACAAATTCTGACTTTTTTCCCCCCACATAACCCTATACGTGTAAATAGTTTCCATCTAAAATGCCACTGGTTTGTCTATTTGTAGCTCATTTTAGTTCAAGGCAGACAGTTTATTCTGAGATCCAGAAACGCTGACACTTTCCTAACATGTTACAAATGTACAGTCTGGAGTTTTTATTGGAAGTCGACGGGGACGCACAGAAAGGACAGAGTGACAGACACAAATTCTGTCTGCGTCAATAGCCCCAGTGGCATCATACCTGGTCGTTGCGTGGGTTTCATAATGGAATTGGCTCATTATGGAATTCAAAGATAGAGGTGTGTGTGTGTGTTCCTGTGGCAGCTAAGCATATCCCCCCTTTAATTTAAATCGATCCTCATGAGAAGTTGTATATTTCATGGAAGGCCGATCAAAGCTGAGCTCACGCATTCATTTTACACGCATTTATTGAGGTCTCCCTATCTGCCCGGCGTATATGCTAGGAGCCCAGGCGCCAGGCACACAGCGAGGAACAGGAAGGATGATCGTTTGCCTGGGAGAAGGGTTTACGGACAGGCGAACCGACCAGTGCAGGGCTCTAACCGCTAGAGCAGTTCCTTGGACACAGCAGCTGCTGGACGTCAGGAAGGCGGCGACTCCAGGCACAGCCGCCCCCGTGTCCTTGCTCCGTCTCTGCCTTGAGACTCCTCTCCCTCTAATCTTCTGTGCACACGAAGTGCAGCGGCACTGGCCTTCCTAAGACGTCCATTTCATCACACGCGTTTTCTCCAGCCTTTAGTGTTCAGACTGTAAATACTGTTCTTGTGCTTACCAACCCTAACGACCTGCACTCTGCCCGGTTAGCCTCCTCCTGGGCCTCCTGTCCTTCTGCCATCAGCAGACCTTCAGCAGACCTGGTGGCTCCCCCACCCCACCCCCTGCCCTCACCTACACACACACACACACACACACACACACGCACACATTCACGCACGCACCGCTACTGGTCTCCAAATTCCCTGCCTCTCACATTCCCACCACCACCGGGCCCAAGGCCGCCTATCTGTGAGTCTTGACTTATTCCTCCAAGTTTTTCTTAGTGCTTTTGTCCTTTAGGGCAAAGTCTTTCTCACCTATTTGGTGCTTTATTGCTTTTCTTCCAAATGTTCATCATTATGTCCTCCTAAGCCGCTCCGTTCTCTTCATTGCCTCCCTGTTAATACTTTGCCACTAAAAACCAGAGGGATTGTCGTTACCGATACGATATTGATTTGCTCACTGAGTGTTGTAAGTTTTGACTCAAGTCCCCAGAGACTGCTCCCTCCAGGGGATCTCAACGGCCACATCTGGTGTTTATTGCATGTGCCCGGCCATGCAGGGCGAGGTCCTCACACCGTGAGAACCTCTGGCCTGGTGATGCCGTGTCCCCTCTCGAATGTGATGGCTTGTTCCTCTCATGCTGAGGAAGTTGTCTCCCTGTGTCATGCTGCCCCTCAGATAGAGGGTGACACCGTCACTTTGGAAAGATGGCATCCTGGGCCCGATTACGGACCTTTGTAGTGGACTGTGAGAGAAGAGGACAGTGCTGATCCGGGTTGGGTGGCAGCCACAGAGACGGGAGACGTGCTCAGACTCGGGCTCTGCCTCAGCGGAAGGCTCTGGTCTGGGCTGCAGGGAAGGGAGGAGACACGGACCGGGCGCTCTGAGGCCGGAGGCGCGGCTGTGTCGTGGACTTACTGGCACAGAACCTGCCTCCCCCATAGATGGGGGACTTTACTGGGCAGGACCATGCGTCATTCATCCTCATGTTACTGATCCCAAGGACGACATCTTGGCCATATTAACTGCCCAATAAATAACTGGTGGGCGAGTGGTTGAGTGGATGGACAGATGGACAGGTGGATGGATGGATGGATGACTAGATGGATAGGTGGATGAAACCTTTGTACAGTTGTACCCGTGTACAGTCACAGATGGCATGCATATTTCTGTCACTTTCAGCAATATTTGTCACCATGCTTATGACCTCAACTCCTCAGTGGCTGGGCTGGTGTCTTCCTCTTTCTCCGTAGCACCCCATAGCACCTTGGAGGGTCCCGAACACACTGTAACCATGACAGTTGTGATGTTGCCTGACTTGTGCTTTTTCTTGCTTCTTTCCTCTTTCCTCTCACACAAACAGCTCTACATTCAGCCCATGATGGGGGCTGGCCTAAATTACGAATGCTACCGATTCGGCATTTCACCTTCCACCAACGCGCTGGTGATCGGTGCTACCGTGATGGAGGGCTTCTACGTGGTCTTCGACCGAGCTCGGAAGAGGGTGGGCTTCGCGGCCAGCCCCTGCGCAGGTAAGCGATGCCCGCCTCGGACAGTGGGCAGAACTAGAGTACTTAAGTCAGTTCGCTCACTCGGAAGCACTTCTCGATCAGTCAGTTGCCATTGAATTGATTCCCTCCTGCCCGTTATCCATAATCGAAGTCTTATGGATAAAATGCGCTCTGCAGGACTGAGGAAAAAGTGAGATCACCCGAGTACGACTGTGGTGTAGGACTTGAGGGCAGGGGCGTGCATGGCAAATGCTCTGTAAGCGTTGGCACCACCGTTCCCTCTCGTGTTAAACTTGCAACGGCGCCTCGTCCCAGGAATAAAAGAACTCCAAGGGGCCTGGGGGATGAGGTATAATGTTTGGCAGCGGACATGGAAGGATGAAGAGGAAAGTTCATAGATAAGCTGCGTATATCTTTCCCCTCAAAGAAATCTATGAGATAAGAAGTAAATGCCTGTCTGTGCTGGTTCTCGAACTGAGACCAAGGAGCCCGTTTGCTGATAGAATCCCTTGGACAACACGGCACGAGGGTGGCAGAGCAGCATTCCCCTGCGGAGCCCGGCTGGAGTCCAGGCCAGGTCTTGGGAGAAACCGGAAGAGCACGGCGAAGTGGACAGGAGGGGGAGACTCCCTGGACCTGAAAATGGCATCAGGCCTCATGGTCAGCTCGGAAGAGAGTGTCCCCACTGCCCACGGTTTGGTGGGAGGATCGGGTACTTCTGACCAACAGTCGGGCTACCAAGGAAAATGCCAGTCAGAGATGGGACGAGGGAGACGCGGGGAGAAAGTGTGTGCGCCAGGGGGTGTCAGAGCACTGAAGATGTCTGGTGCGTAGGTCAAGGTCAGGCACTGAAGGAAATCCTAAGTTGCGTACTCCTCACATGCCAAGGGCTGGAACAACTAAGCAATTGTGAGATAGGGAAAAGAGCTAATGCCCAGGAAATGGAAAAGAAAAAAATTGGGGTTGATAGTGAAATACGAGATCACCATGTCCTGAAGGAAAGGAAAGAGGAACTTGGGGAAAGAAAGCCTTAAACCTGAGATATGCCATATTTTGCTGTGTAAAATGCGCACTTTCTGCCCACATTTCTGAGGGGAAAATAAGGATGCACACTATACATGGGCAGTACCTGAAATACCTTGTATCTGTTCTAGTGTTTTGTAATTGTTGGTTACATAAAATTTCTTATACCATAACATGTTCAAAAATAAATGCTAAAATTCCTTTATAATACAAAAAAGTATCTATAAATAAATAAATAAATAAATAATTGAATGAAAACAAAAGAGTTTATTCCTGAAAGTTTGGGCCAGAAAAGTGGGTGCATGTTATATACAGCAAAATACGGTAGTTGCAGGCCGGGCAGGAACGCTCACCTACGGACCAGACCTTCACTCTGATCCTGCACCCACCAGAGCTTAGGGGAGGGGTGGTGTGCGGGCCAGGTGCCAGTCACGGCCGATTTATTCGGGAGGGAGGGATTTCAGCCTTTACTCCCTGCATTGTGGTCTTAAAATGGGAGTCCGGGAAACACAGCAGGTAAGTGGGGCTTCGTTTTCTTGTTTGATCGCGCTCATTCCTGCAGAGTTGAGTGATTTGGAGAACAGAAGAGAAATATGGAAAGGGAAAATTACACCTGGAATCTTAGGCCGGTTCCTATTCTATGTAAATAAAGTTGCCCAATCCACGTACATATTTGCAATGTTGTGATGTACCTTCTGAAATGTCAGTGCAGTTTTTTTTCTTTTTTCTTCTCTAATTTTATTTTAGTCATTGTTCAAGTACAGTCTTCTGTCCTTTACTCCCATCCCAACCCACCCCCCAACCCTCCCCAGTTTTTGTCCATGTGTCCTTTATACTTGTTCCTGTAAACCCTTCCCATTCTCTCCTGAAATTCCCTCCCCTCTCCCTTCTGGTCACTGTCAGCCTGTTCTCTATTTCAGTGTCTTTGGCTATATTTTGCTCGTTTGTTTGTTTTGTTGTTTAGGTTCCTGTTAAAGGTGAGATCATATGGTATTTGTCTTTTCACCACCTGGCTTATTTCGCTTAGCATGATGCTTTCCAGTTGCATCCGTGCTGTCACAAAGGGTAGGAGCTCCTTCTTTTTTTCTGCTGCATAGAATCCCATTGTGTAAATGTGCCATAGTTTTTTGATCCATTCATTTACTGATGGGCACCTAGGTTGCTTCCAGCACTTGGCTATTGTAAATTGTGAGGACTTGAACAGACACTTCTCCAAGGAGGACATACAGAGGATCCAGAGACACATGAAAAGATGCTCAATATCCCTAGCTATCAGAGAGATGTGAATTAAAACCACAATGAGATACCACTTCACACCAGACAGAATGGCCATCATAAACAAAGCAACAAACAACAAGTGTTGGAGAGGTTGTGGAGAAAAGGGGACCTTAGTGCACTGCTGGTGGGACTGCAGACTGGTACAGCCACCATGGAAAACAGTATGAAACTTCCTCAGAAAACTAAAAATGGATCTGCTGTTTTGATCCAGCAATTCCACTGCTGGTATTATATCCTAAGAACCCTGAAACACCAATCCAAAAGAACCTATGCACCCCAATGTCCATAGCGGGACTTGTCATTTTTTACTCTGGGCCATGAGTAAGTGGAACCCTCCTGGCGGGCATGGCCTCTTTCAGCCCGTGTGCTTTTCGCCGAGGGGGACACCTCTCTGTGTGTTGGCTGGGGCTGTGTAACCAGAAACACCAGAGCTCCCAACTGTGGACACCTTTTAACCCAGAGAATCTAGGAACCAAAGCAATTGTCCCCACGATTCCTGTTCTCTCGTTAAATACCATCGAAGGAGAGGCTCCTATGGCAACAGCGGTCACACGTCCACTTCAGTTAATGCAGCCGAGATGTCAGCCCCGTCTGTTGCTACGGGAAGTGCTGTCGGAAACAGTTGAATGCTGAGCGTGTCCAGGCAGAGACGTTTCCTGAATTTCACCATGAATTCTTGGTCAGGGGCTCTCATTTAAGTTTGTTGTGGCTATTTTTTGAAAATGTATTTAAGGTCTGGGTGCTTAGCCGTTCGATTTTTAGCAGCGGTGGGGACATGCACTGAAGTGTCTCCACTTCAGTGCTGGCGGGTTGGCCATTGAGGTAATTGCTTCCCTCGGGGCCGCCGTTTGGAGCCAGGCGCAGTGGTCTGCGGCTCCTGATAAACGGAAGAGATATCCTGCCCTTTTGTCCTGCCTCGAAGTGTTTATTTTTAATTTATAACATGATTTAAATAACAAAGAAAATGCTTAAAATCCCCCAAAATTGTGTACTATGCACACACACTTACTAGAACACTCAGATTTAAGAAATGCTAATATTCTATTTTCTTCAAACGTTTGTCATAGAAATAAAACAGATCAGGCTAGCTAAGGCCCCACCTCACCACGCTCCCAGGAGTTACTACCCTTTCTCCTGACCTCGGTGTATGTGCCTCTCACAGTTGCAGCATGTTTATAATTTCACCGCATCGTTACAAGCACCCTGGGTTGTTTTCTGTTGCTATGGACTCACTTGTCCCCAGTTTAGCACTTTACGAGCCTGTCCGGGGAGTCGAGGGGGCCTTAGCCAGGGGGTTTTGGTCCAGGGTCTCCCCTGAGTCTGCAGCATCCGAAGGCTGGAGGGTGCCCTCCCAAGCACAGTCATGTGGCTGTTGCCAGAACCTCTCCTTTCTCGCCACATGGACCTTGTGACTAGCCTGTCGGAATGTCCCCGAGATGGGTCCATGGTCACCCCAGAATGAGTGATGGGGGGCAATAAAGCATCTAAGACAGAAGCCAGTCAATGTGTAAACTAATGTTGGAAGTGACATGGTGTCCCTTCTGCCCTATCCGATTGGTAGGTGGGGGAGGGGAGGACACAAGAGTAAATGCCAGGAAGTGGGCCGTTGAGGAGCGTCCTAAAATCTGACTATCATATGCCTGTAAGTAAGTATTTATGACAACACACGGGTTGGTCGTTTGGATTTCTTAGTATTTCTTAATTCATAGGAATGCTGTCATATGGCGCGTGTCCTTGGTCAGCTCGCTTTTATTCTCCCACGTTACTTTTTCTAGATTCCCCACGTTGCTCCGGGAGCTAGGGCGTCCTTTTTGACCGCTGTGTAGTGTTCCGTTGTGCGAGCACACCCAGAGGCCCCGCCCAGTCCCGCCGGGACCCCGGTGCAGGTCGTTTGGAACACTCGCAGCCCGAAGCACTTCTCTGGTGAGCCGCGTGTGCACGGGAATGAGGTCCTCAGAGATGGAATTTCTAGATGGTTTGGTGCTCCGGCCAGCGTTGCTGGTCACTGTCGCACTGGTCCTCAAGGCAGGCGGACCACCAGAATCACATCAGAATTTCCATTTTGTCGGAGGATTATCGTAGTTGTTTGGTGTTTTGCCAAGCCACGTGTGCGAAATACTATTATTTTAGTTCATTACTCCTGAGATGACTTACCTTTTGATATGTTTATGGGATGTTTGAGCTTCTCTGATAGTGGATTTTTCTATTAACTGCTTTTGCATGTTTTTCTACTTATCCTTTTTATTGATATATATGAGTTCTTAAATATTTGAGATTAACCTCACGGGGTTATGTGCATGGTAAATCTCTTTTCATCTCTCCAGCCTTTTCCACTTGGCTTCGGGTGTGTTTTATTTACATTTCTTCCTAAATTCAGTGAAATAAAACTTACTAATCTGTCTTACAGCTTTTACTCTGCTCTTATTTAAGAAATGCTTCCTTAATCTAAGAAAATAGTTGTTTTTTTAAAGATACTATATACTTTCTAATTTTTTTTTCTAAAATGTGAAGTAGGAATTTAATTCTTATAAGGATATTTCATTTTCTCAGCATCATTACTGAATATGTAGTTTCCCCTCTGATTCTTCTCAACATCTTATTATGAAGAATTTTAATATACGTATTGGCCACTCTCTCTCCAGCTGTCTTCAATCTTTTTAATCTATTTAGTGAATTTTTAATTACACTGACTACATTTTTCATTTCTAGAAATACTGTCGTACACTTTTTCAAGCATACTAGCTCACTTGTTTTGCAGTGTTCTGTAATTTGTTGTGGCTTGTATTTTGTGTATATCCATTATCATTTTTAATTTATTGAAAAGTTGGCTAGGTAATATTTAAATGCTACAATGAATTACATAGCGCCGCAGGCCGAGACAATCCCATGAGCACGTAAAGCGCTCCCTCGTTATTATTTTCTCAGCCTTACCGTCTTCTAGTCTGTGGGTGGTCCCTAATTTATTTCACCTGTCATTACTGGTAGACATTTAGGCGGTTTCCAATTCTTCATTGGATACATTTCTGTATGCCTGCTCCCTCGTACAGCGGTATACCTCTAGGTGAGATTATGAGAAGTGGAATTGCTGGGGTAAAGGGCATAAGCATTTGTCATCATGATGAATATTGTCACGTGGCCTCTGTAGAGGTCACACTGGCTTATGCCTGGCTAACCCAGCTCGCCGGCCTCACCGAGGACAGCCCGTCTCTCCAGGCAGCCTTGCCGCCGTGGTGCCGCCACACTGCAGGCAACTTTCCAATCTGATAGTTGAAGAACGTTGTCACCGAGTCATTTTAATGTGTTTTCCTTGTATGGGAGAGGTTGATTTTATTTTCATATTTCTAAGGGCATTTGTTTTTCGTTTTCTGTGATCTAACCACTCGTATCTTTTTCCCATTTATTTTTCTGTTGGGTTTTTTAGTTTTTTGTATTTTTTCTGTAGGAGCTCTTTATGTGAGTAAGAAATTAACCATTTGCCTGGAGAAATATCTCAATGTAAATTATTTTTTAACATAATGAACTTTGATATAAAGTGTTTATTTTTATGCATTTAAACATATGAATCTTTTGCTTTAAGGCTCTTAGGGTTAATGTCACATGCTAAATGGCCTTCCTCACTAACATTTTTTTGTGATTTACTCAAGAACTTTTATGTTTGATTTACTTTGGCACAGAATGTTTGTATTAAACTATTTTCTCCCAAGATGAATATCCCAGTGTTCCCATAACATTTATTGAATAATGCATCTTCTCTTTACTAATTTGAAGTCTCACGATGACTTCATAAGTCAAATTCCAGTAAGTATTTTGGAGATATGCAATTATTTCTAGATTTTCTATTCTGTTCCACTGAGGTATCTTACAGTATTATTATTATTATTATTTTTATTGTTTTATTATTCTTTTTATTATTCATCTTTTCTAAAACTTCCCTGCTATTCTTTCTTAATTTTCTTTCCTTTGTGAACTTTTGAATCAGTTTGTTTAGTTAAAAAAATCTTGTTGATATTTTAGTGAGTTTTTAGTCCTTTTAAACAATCATTGTGGGATCTCAAGCAGATTGTTCTAGTTTTCTATCTTAGATGGATAGTTAATCTCATCTTTGTATCTGCTGATTTGTTCTCTCATGGTGGATTTTTTTCTTGCTGGGTTTGCAGTTCTTTTTGTTGAGAGTTTGTTTTGTGGGAGTTCCTCTCCATTCCCCACGCCCCTGTCCTCTGGGAGAAGTCATTGCACCTTGGGTTGTGCAGATGCTGCTAATGAGCAATTTTGCATTTGCTTCTGCTGAGGTCCTCAGATCCTGCAAACTGCAGGCTTTCTACAAGCTGTGCAGATTTAGGTCCCAGCCATGGAACCCCGCGGCAGTGTTGTGGAGGCTCCATTTCTTGTGGGAGAGTCCTTCTTGTCTTCCTCACCCACCCCTCCTCAGACCTGGGACAGCCCACCGTCCCTGTTGATAGGTCTTCCGGCTCCTCCCACCCACCGGCCAGCTTTTCACTGGCCTCCGGGCCCCAGGGTCTCCTGGATGCTTGGGTCAAGTCTTCTGCCCCTCCCCCGCCACATGCATCTGGGCTTCAGAACCCCCAGCCTTGGGGCCTGTGTCTGGGCTCAGCTCCATATTTAAAAACTTAGAGTTATATTTTATCCGCCTGTCTGTGTGTTAGGGCGGGAGGCATGCCCACCCTTGTGCCAACCAGCACGTGATGGAGCCAAAATCTCTGGGAGCTGCCCTTTCCTCCCAGTGCCTTTGGGCATAATGATCTGTGTTTGACAGACATCGCTGAGCTCCGAGGGTTTGGCTTCTCCGCAGGGGTGGGGACAGGGCGGGAAGGAGACCACCGAGCGAGAGGTCTTTGAAGAGCCTTCAAAAACACGCGTGGTCCAGGTCCTCGCCTCCTTTTCCAGTCGGGGGCTGCCAGGATGCCGGTGGGTATTTTGGGAGAAGATCCCCACGTGCTTCTGTTGGGCTGCCTCCTTCCCATTCCCCGCCCCCACCCCTACCGAGAGTCGCTGCTCTAGCCTCAGGTGAGAGCCCGGTGAACTAGGTGGCTGTCCCCGTGTGCCCGGGAGCTGGCTCCCCTGGATCTTCAGCACGCAGTCTCACGCCCTGGGAACAGAGAGCGGAGACCAAGCGCCCTGGGTGGGGCTAAGAAAAGGCTCGAGTTGTTAAAACTGACAACCCTCTCCCTGCAGCCAAAGCATCTGAAATACCACCCATCTCTTTTTATAGATGGAGACGTTCGGCAGCGCCCCCCTCCCCGCGCTGTGTAGGTTTCAGCTTAGACAACTCGAGACGCATCGGGGACTTGGCAGTCATTTCGCTGTGAATTCTCTTTGCCGCAGGTTGAAAGCAGATCATCTGGTACATGTTCATGTGTAAAAATAGGAATGTTGGCTGTTCAGAGCAGAGTGGCAGAGATGTGCCTCTGCCTTCTATTTAGGATGCAGTCACAAGGTGTGAAAGCCACTGGGCCCCGTTGGTCAGGAGAGAATGCAAGGCTCGCGCAGCAACGTGGCCCTGGGTCCCGGCGCCTGTCCCGGAACTCCAGAACACTCCTCCGACCCCCCCTCAGGACCTCATCACGGGTCTGGGGGAACAGTTCACTTCATCTCGCAGGCTACGGCATCAAGATCTGACCATTGTCATTGTGGTCGATGGGAAATTGGTGCTTCCTCCTCAAACACTCATCGCCACCGGGTCCTGACCTCCTGGGCCACGAGACAGAGAAAACATGTAATTCAAATTGTAACCCAAGACATTGATGAGAGGGTTAAAAATGGCGCTGTGCTATCAGGTGACTCTTGGGAGGCAGTGAGCTTGCCCCGGGCCCCGTGATGAGGGCTTGACTTCTTACTCCCTTGGTTAACCGTGTACAACAAGACGGTGGCTTGAAGGTGCCGCTGTCACCACCACGTGCACATGGGGACCCTGAGGAGCAAAGAAGTCACGTTACTTGGCCAAGGTGACACAGCTCATAAGTGGGAGCTCAGATCCGAACCCCAGAAGTCTGGCCCCAGGGCCCATGCTTGTAGCAACGGCTTACTCCAGCCTCTCATAAATAAATGCAGTCTGGAAAATTAAAATCTACTTTATGACCGTAGAATTAGTAGTGTATGAAATAAATGTTCAGCGAATGGCATTCCTAGAACACATCCTACAGAAGTATTTTTTAAGACTTTACTTATTTTATTTTATTTATTGTAGGAAGAGGGGAAGGGAGGGAGAAAGAGAGGGAGAGAAATATTGATTGGCCAGACCTACCATACACACCATGACTGGGAAATGAACTCGCAACCCAGGCATGTGTCCTGACCAGGAATTGAACCAGCGACCTTTCCCTCTGCAGGCTGATGCCCGCCCGCCGCCCCCCCCCACTGAGCCACACCAGTCAGGGCCCCACAGAAGTATTTTTAAATCAACTTTCCTTTAATGTTGAGTAGCTCCTTAGCCAATGTGAGGACACAGGGGTTTCCAGATTACATAGTCTGTCTGACAACATATAAATTGGTGGTTTACGAAAACTTTTAAAATATATATATAATGTTTCTGATTATAAAAGTAACACGTGCACCTTGAGGGAAACTTGACTTTGTTGGGGTTTAAAATGCTCTTGTCTGTCTCTGTCGCGCACAGGAAACAGTGTGTGACCCAGCCGTTCCATGGAAGAGCAGCGTTAAAACCAGTCCCCCAGGTACCCCGGGTAGCTGGGCGCGTTCTGTTTCTCTTTCCTAACCCAAAGGTATCGTGTCACATGTGGTATTCTCTGACATACTTTTTTGACTTTCTAGTTCTTTTGTTTTTTTACAGCTTCCTTTATATGTAAAGGGTATAAAATGAACAGTGTGTGTTACGACGGGGTAGAACGTGATAAGTTTTACGTATATACGTATCCTTGAAACCTTCACCACACCTGAGACAATAAGTATTTCCGAGCCCAAAAGTTCCCTCATACGTGTTTGTTCTGCCGGCCCCGAGCCCTTGCGGACCCCCCACCATGCCCCCAGGGAACCCCCTGTCTGCCTTCTGTCCAAACGATGGATTACTTTCCACTTGTTGAATTTCATATAAATGGAGTCACGATATGCATCCCTTTGTGTCTGACTTCTCTCATTCGGCCCAATTACTGAAATGTACTCATTTTGTTTCATGTATTGATAGCTCATCCATTTTCACGGCTGAGCGGTGTTTAATTGTGTGGACATAGCACAGCTGGTTTGCCCCCATGCACCCGGTGAGCTTTGGGGTTGTTCCCACCCCCAGATAAAGCAGCTCTGCACAGCAATGTAGCAGTCTTGGGCGTACCTTCTCCTTTCTCCTGGGTAGATCCATGGCGTGGAATGGCCGGGTCACGGGGCAGAGATGTGTTTCACTCCCTGAGGAACTGCCAAGCTGATTTTAGAGTTACATTCCCACCAGCAGTGTCCGAGGGCCAGCTCCCCTAAAGCCGCACCAGCGTCCGAGATGGTCGGTCCTTCCAGTTTTACTGGATATCTGGTGATATCTCGTTGTGGTTTGAATTTGCATTTCCTTAATGACGAATCATCTTGATCATCTCATCATGTGGGTATTGCCACTCACACGTCTGCTTTGGTGAAGTGTCTTTTCAGATTTTCTTGCCCATTTTATATTGAATTTTTTGTTTTCTCATTATTGAGTTTACGGGGGTCTTATGTTCAGAACTCAGATCCTTTATGAGAAATGTAACTTGCAAGTATTTCCTCCCAGTCTTTTCTTGTCTCTTAATATTATTTTTGAAAGAGCTCTCAATTTTGATTAAAAAAATTTATCATTTTTTTCTTTTATGGTTGGTACTTTTTGTTGTCATTAGGAAATTTTTGGCCTGCCTCAAGGATATTTTCTCCTGTGTTTTCTTACAGAATTTTTATAGTTTAGAAATGTGTTATTTCATTTCTAAATAACTATGGATTTTTCCAAATATCTTTCTGTTGTTGACTTCTAATCTATTTCCACGATGGTCAGAGAACATGGTGTAAAACAAATCTTTTAAACTTACTGACACCTGTCTTACAGACTATAATATCACAGCCCATCCTGGTAAATATTGAATGTGCTCTTGAAAGCAATATATATTCAGCTGTGTGGGTGGGGCATCCTGTAAAATACACTGTCCTTTAGGTCCAGCTGGCTGGTGGTGCTGTCCGGTGAGGCCCCCTGCCCCCTGGCCTTTCCCTGGGCACTTGCTGTCTCTGTCGTTGAGAGAGAGACTTAGATACCTGTGGCTGTCTCTGTGGATTTGTTGGTTTCTCCTTGCAGCTCCGTCATTCTTGTTCCACGCGTCCTGAAACCCTTCCCGGGCACATAAACGTTTAGTACCGTTAGGTCCTATTTACGAGTTGCACCTTTTATCGCCGTGAAATAACCATCTGACTCGACGCTGTCCAGTGTCAATATGGACACTCCGGGTTCCTTTTGATTCGTGTCAGCGCGATACATCTTTCTCCATCTTTTGTCTTTTAAGATATCTGCGTATTTACATTTAAAGCAGGCTTCTTGTAGGCAGCATATGGTCATAGAATTAAATGTTGCTTTTTATCTAACTTGACAGCCTCTGCTTACTCGTTGGGGCGTGCAGACCACAGATTGGCAGACACCGGCGTGCCAGCCAAACCTGGCAAGTAGCCTGTTTTCGAGCTAAGAATGCTTTTTACATTTTTAAAAGTTGATGCAAAAATAATGGAGAAAGATATATCACAGAAATCACCGTGGCCCAAAAAAACCCAGCATATTTCCTGTCTGGTCCTTCAGAGAACACGTGGGCCAACCCCGGGTTAGACCGTATGTGATGGGACGGTGGACGTGGCTGTGTCTGCCACGTTGCACTTGTTTTCCCTTCGTCTTATCTGTTCTTTCCCCCCATTTTCTTCTTTCTCTGCCTTCTTTTGGGTTGAGTGTTCCTACTTGTCTATCCTCGGCCAGTTCGTTAGCTGTCGCTCTCTGCTGTGCCATTTTAGCGGTCACCTTAGGGTTTGTAGTCTCTGTCTTCGATTCATCCGCGCTGCTTCCCGCAGGAAGAGCAGCTGCAGCCGCGCGCCTCCGCTCTCCGGGCTGCCGCTGCAGCGCACGGCTCACCTGCGCCTGCGTCATAAACCACGCAGGGCGCTGCTATTGGTCTTGCTTCCAGCCAATGACCTCCTTAAGTATTTACAACGTAAGGAGGCAGGTGGTGAATTCACCCCCACAGTCATCGTTCCTGGTGTTTGCCATCGCTTCGCGTAGTTCTAGGTTTCCATCCGATCCCGCTGGTCTGCCTGCAGGGCCTCCTTCAGTGCGTTTTACAGTGCGGGCTGGTGGCCCTGATTTTCTTTCTTTGTTTCGCTTGACTGAGGTACAGTTGAAGAATGGAAGTTATATAGATTTCAGGTGTTTTGATACAGGCATGCATTGGAAAACGATCGGCACAATCAAACTAATGCACAAACACGTCCCCCACATAGTTGCCATTTTCTTTCTTTCTCTTTTTATTTAGGTGGCAGTAAGAGCATTTAAGATCTACCCTCTTAGCAGATTGTAAGTGTGTGATACAGTGTGTTAACTATAATCACCGGGCTGCGCATCAGCTCTCCGAACTCACTCCCCTCGCCTGCCTGAAACGTTATACCCTGCTGCGGATGTCTCTCCGCTTCCCCTCCCCCGAGCCCCTGGCAACCACAGTCTGCTCCTGGCTGCTTAGTTGGCTATTTTCGATTCCACATGTAAGTGCCATCCTCCAGTGTCTGTCCTTCTGCTTCTGGCTTCTCTCACTTAGCATAACATCCTCCAGGGCCATCCGTGTTGTCACAAATGGCACGATTTCTTCTTTTTTTGAGGCCGGATGATATTCCGGCGTACGTGTGTACGCGTGTGCGCATGTGCATCTGCTTGCGATGAATTCTCGCAGCTTGTGTATGTCTCAAAATGTCTTTATTTTTTTCTTTGTTTTTGAAAGATATTTTTGCTTGATAGAGAATTTTGGTTGACAGGGTTTTCCCCCACCCCATGCCTTATAGCTTGCATTATTTCTGGCATGAAATCGTCTTTAATCCTTTTTGTTTCTGTACAAAATATTATTCTCTTTCTCTCTGCTTTTATGATTTTTCTCTGGCCCTGGCTGGTGTAGCTCAGTGGATTGAGCATGGGCTGTGAACCAAAGGGTTGCCGGTTCGATTCCCCGTCAGGGCACATGCCTGGGTTGTGGGCCAGGTCCCCAGTGGGGACCATGTGAGAGGCAACCACACATTGATGTTTCTCTCCCTCTTTCTCCCTCCCTTCCCCACTCTCTAAAAATAAATATATAAAATTTTAAAAAATAAAATAAAAAGTTTAAAAAAAAAGACTTTTCTCTGTATCACTGGTTTCAGCCACTCACTGGCGTAGTCTACTTTGTGTTTCTTGTTCTTGGAGTTCTTCATGCCTCCTGGATCTGTGGTTTCTAGTTTCTCTCGAGGTTAGAAATTTTGCATTAGATCTTCAAATATTTGTTTCTGCCTCTCATCCCCTTCTCTCCTTTGGGCAGCCTAGTTGCGTGGATATGTAGGCACTTGAAGGAGTCCCGCTGTTTACCGATGTCCTCTGTGTATGTGATGTTCCTCTTATTTCTTGTTGGATCATTTCTGTTATGTTTTCAAGTGCGCCAGCCTAGTTTTCTACAGCGTATATCCTTGTTAACACAGCGTAGTATATTTTTCATCTAACATATTGCAGTTTCTACATCTAGAAGTTTGATGTAGGGCTCTTTTTATAGCGAGTGTCGGTGCCGAGTTGAGTTCTTGGACGCCTTGCTGGCGAGCGAGAATGGCTTGCTGGTGTCGGAGCCACCCCCACCCTCACTGAAGTTGGGCACAGGAGCCCCGAAGAGTGCAGTGCCTTTGTGCCCCGACAAATATTCCTGAGATTCGTTCTTGGTCAAGTTACTTTAGAAGGAGTTGGTCCTGTCTCATCGTGCTTTTAAGCTTCTTGAGATGGGGTCAGAGGCGCGCTTTATCAGTGGCGGCATCTCCCTGTTGCAGACCAAACGCTCGTGCTCTGAGTGCTGCCCTGCGAATGGGCCTGTTCTTCTCTGCTTCTCTCCGGGAAACTGGGTGGGAAACTGGGTGGACAGGAAACGGCTGGCCGCCCTCGGCCCTGTGCGTGGGCCCCAGGCACTGCTCCCCCGACCCTCTCTGGTGGTTTTTTAGGTGGACTTCGCTCCTTTGTCTGGTCAGCACTCAGATGAAGGCTGAAGGGAGGCGCTCTGGACAGTGTGGGGCTTCGCTGTGGGCAGCTGCCCTCTGTCCATTGCTCCCCTTGCAAACTCAAACGGTTTTTCCTCCTTCTCACTCCCCAACGGAGGGGTGGGGTGGTCCGTGGCCCTCTGCCTGTGTCTCTGTCCCCCGGGCCATAACCTAGAAACTTTCTCCAGACAGTCAGCTGGGCACTTGTGTGGCTCACGTCATTTCCTTCTCATCTCTCAGGACGTACTCTCTCTCCCCATCCCACTTCCAAGACCTTTGGTCTTATATTTTTCTATACACTTTGTCCAGTTTTTTAGTTATTCCAGGTGGGAGGGTAAATCTGGTCCCTTGTGCTTCATCTTGTCTGGAAGCGGAAGTGGTTTCCAGTGATTTTTTTTTAAAGATTTTATTTATTTATTTTTAGGGAGAGAAGGGAGGGAGACACAAAGAGAGAGAGAGAAAAATCAGTGTGCGGTTGCTGGGGGTCATGGCCTGCAACCCAGGCATGTGCCCTGACTGGGAATTGAACCTGCGATACTTTGGTTCGCAGCCCGCACTCAATCCACTGAGCTACGCCAGCCAGGGCTGGTTTCCAGTGATTTTTAATTGCTTGATGCCTCACTGGGTTGGGGTCTCTGCACTGAGTGTGTGCCACTCTCATCACTGCATCTGTGAAAGCATCTTGATTTATAAAGTAAAAAATTTTTTAAAAGGCAAAGGACCTGCTGTGAAAAGGCATTTACATGGTAAGAAAGTTTTACCATACAAAGGATTCGTACGAATCAATGAGAAAATGATAGAAATTATAATAAAAGAGGATACACAGGCAATGAGTCTATTTTTTAAGTGATTTTCCCTACTAGTAAACAAATAATTGTAGGCATTACGGTTTTGGGTGGAGGGCCGCCATTACTCCCCAGGTTTCCAGCGCCGGTGAGAGAGTGGGCAGGGGAGTTCCCACACGCTTTGGTGGGCGTGGGAACTGGCTGGGCCTTTCTCGTGGGCGATTTTTCAGCACACATGCAGATGCTTCGAAGGGAGCCCACCTTGACCCATCATTTTACTTTTAGTAACTCATTCCGAAAAACTTAAGATTGTAAGAAAGATTTAGGGACAAGCTGTTTCATACACCAGTGTTTATAGTGCAAAGAATACTGGAAATCACTTAAGGGGTCATATAGGGATGGGTGAGCGAAGTCAGTGCATCCACGATGTGGCTTTTTGTGTGTGTGTGATCGTAAAAACTGGTGTGGTTGAAAACTAAGTGACGTGCAAAGATTGTTATCACACGCGGAGTGAAAATACAGTTTACGAAACAGCACGTCCTACACGATCCCAACTGCGTGTTATGTTTTTAAAATTGATGCGTAGAAAAAGATTGCATTCTAAAATATAAATATTGATTATTTCCGAGTGATGAATTTATGTGTTTTAATTTCCTTGCTTGCACTTGTATTTTCAAGTTTCCTACCATAAATATGTATGGCGTTGCCTCTGTAATAAGAATAGGCTTATTTTTAGTTATCTCTCACGTTTGTTCACTGTTCGCGTTCTTATGCTACAGGCCAGGGACTGGCCAGCTCCTCCTGCCACAAAGGGCCAGGTGGTCCGTCCTTTAGGCCTGCGGGCCAGATGGTCTGGGCCGCAGCTGCTCCACTCTGCTGTTGTAGCAAGAGAGCCACCGTAGATGATATGGAAATGCAGGGGTGGGGCTGGGTTCCAACAGGACTCGATCTGCAAAAAGAGAAGGCAGGCCAGACTCGGCCTGTGGGGTGTCTCTTCCCAGGGCTGGGGCGTTTGGATTACATGACGCCCAAGCCTCCTTCTGTCCTTAGGTATTTGCAGACTTGCATTCCTTGCTTTTCTCTCCCAGCCTAATGAGGTAAAACCTCTAATCCACGTGTGGAATTCCATTAGCAAGATGACGTATTGATCAAGGGTTTCTTTCCAGCCCCTCGTTTTAAACATTCTCTTACAGCCATTGTTCCATTGTTATTTTGACTTTTTCTTTCCTCAGTCAGAAAAGAGTCTTAATGGACAACCCTTAGGGCCCTGAAGCGTTAGTTACGGAAAAATGAAATGCTTAGCAATGTGATTATCTGGTGCCTAAATATTTATTTCTGCAACTAAATACCTGCGCAATGGATAACGAGGACTTTTTCTTCTTCTAAATGAAACATCAAACACTAAACAAATTCTGTATTCCCGGGGAAGGGGCCGGTAAGTCTCGTGTAGGTCAATACAATGCTGATAGTCCCCAAAACTGCTTTCAGAGGTCCTCCCAACTGCGCCCCTGCCCCGCCGCCCAGTCGGGGCACCATCTGAGCAGAAGTCCCGGGGCCAGTTTTCAATGGATTCCCCTTGGTTCTCCCATCACGTCCTGAACTCAGTGGGGCACCCCATGCACCACTCCTGATTCTGGGTCCTCCGGCCACTGCAGGTGGCACATAGGACAAATGTTGGGTGGAGGGGGCCCCAGGGCCGGTCTGACCTGGGTGGTCACGGACTCCATTAAGAGCGTGGGTCACACCTGGCTGGTGTGGCTCAGTGGGTTGAGGGTCAGCCTGCGAACCAAAAGGCTGCTGGTTCGATTTCCGGTCTGGGCACATCCCTGGGTTGTGGGCAGGGTGCCCGGTTGGGGGAGGGGGAGAGGCAACCTACATCCATGTTTCTCTCCCTCTCTTTCTCCCTCTCTTCCCCACTCTCTTTAAAAAAATAAATAGCCCTTGCTAGTGTAGCTCAGTGCATTGAGTGCAGGTGGCAAACCAAAGAATCACTGGTTCGATTCCCAGTCAGGTCACATGCCCGGGTTGTGGGCCAGGTCCCCAGTAGGGGGCATGCAAGAGGCAACCACACATTGATGTTTCTCTCCTACTCTTTCTCCTTCCTTCCCCTTTCTCTAAAAATAAATAAATAAAACCTTTTAAAAAATAAATAAATAAAATCTTTTTTAAAAAAGCGTGGGTTAGACTAGTATAAGGACACTATCTATTGTAAAAGGTTTTGTGGTTGTTTAATAGCCTCTTTTTCAAACTTTTTAAATGTAAGCATAGTTGGCGTACAATATTATATTAGTCTCCAGGGTACAATATGGTGATTTGACGTTTGCATACCGCACAGTGTGATTAGTGCACTCAGTCCAGCAATCGTCTGCCACCCACCGTGCACGCATCACAATAGTAACTATATTCTCCTTCACCTTTTCATCCCCTCCCCCCTCCTCCCCTCTGGCCACCGTCAATTTCATCTCTATTTCTATGAGTCTGGGTTTTGTTTGTTTTTAATTCCACATACAACCAAAACCATACGGTGTTTGTCTTTCTCCATCTGAGTTATTTCACTCAGCGTCACCCCCTGTGGGTCCATCCGTGTCGTCACAACGGGCAAGATTCCATTTGTACACGACCGACTGACATTCCGTTGTGCACAAGTACCGCATCTCCATCCGCTCATCTGCAAGCGGACACCCAGGCTGCTTCCATGTCTGGGCTGTTGTAAATAATGCTGCAGTGAGCACAGGGCTACATAGATGTCTTTTCAAATTAGTGTTTTTGTTTTCGTTGGATAAATACCCAGAAGCGGGAGTGCTGGGTCGTATGGGGCAGCCATTATGAAAAACAGCACAGAGAGTCATCGAAAACCCAAAGGTAGAACCTCCAGGCCGTAGAATTAGAATGCACCACGAGAGCCCATGGGCCCAGGAGACTCTGCCGGGGACGTCCCCGTGACTCAGGCAGGTTCAGCTGAGCTCGTGGCCGTGGACGCTACCACTCTCTCCCCTTCCCACCACTGCCCCCACCCCCCGGCCGCGAGGCTCAGCTGCAGAGCTCTCCCGCCTGGCCAGCCCTCCACAAAGCACCTGGTGCTTCTGCGTGCGCCTCCTACCATGCAGATTCCACTCCTGCAACCGTGAACGATGCTGTCATTCCAGTAGCAGAGGACTGGACCCACTGGAGACACGCTGCCACCCAGAGCCCCCCTCCCCTCCCAGGGCACACTCAGGCAGCTGAGCCCTTGGGACCCGGTGCCAGTGTGACTGTGGTTGGATGCAGCCCAGGGTTCTCGCTCGTGTCGTGTGTTCGAGGTAGACCGCTCATTTCACAGCTGTGGATTTCCCCCTTCTGTCTCCCCAGAAATCGCAGGCACGCCGGTGTCTGAAATCGCCGGGCCCTTCTCAACAGACGACATAGCCAGCAACTGCGTCCCCGCCCTGCCTTTGAACGAGCCCATTCTGTGGATCGTCTCCTACACCCTCATGAGTGTGTGCGGGGTCATCCTCCTTGTCTTAATCGTCCTGCTGCTCGTCCCGGTCCGATGCCAGCTGAGCGCCCGCCACCCCGAGGCTGTCAACGACGAGTCCTCTCTGGTCCGGCACCGCTGGAAATGAAGGACAGAGCCTGAGCTCGGGCAACCTTGACCCCGGCTGTGAAGACAATGACATTGCAAGTGCGGCGGGCCAGGGGTTGCCGGGCCAGGTTTCTTCCTCTGTCCATTAGTCTTAAACCTCTGTCCTGCTCCCAGATGCCTTCCAGAATTCACTGTATTTTGAGTCTTGATTTCTTAACTTCCTTCTTCCAAGAAAAAAATGACAATAAAAAAAAAAACACCTCATTCTAAACCAAAACAGAGTGAACTGGGCTTCAGACTTTCTGCGACTGGTATACCAAACCGTCTCGATGTGCCTCCGGATAGAAAGCCAGCCGTGGCTCGCGCTCCGCGCTCCGGTCTCTGGAGAAACGAGTTGCCTAGCGCCCGCCGCTCTCCTCGGCGCACGGCCACCTTTCTGTATGAATTGCACTTAATGGTATTTTGCACCAGGTGTCAACCAGGGTCCAAACAGTCCAAGAAGGCTCCCCCTGGGACTGCGGGAGCGGCAGCCCGGGGCCTGGCGGCAGAGCGGCCTGCGCCTTCTGAGTCGGAAACAGCAGCAGGCCCCTTTTCTGGGTCTTTCTGTGCCCTGAACGGAGATCCTCGCCCAGTGGTCCTCACCAGCCTCTTCTGAAGACGGAACACCTTTGCCCGCTGCAGCGGGGTGAGAAGGAAGCCCACCCTCTTGTACTCGATGCTTCTGGAGTATTGTTGGTATACAAGTTTTTAAAAACTACCTCTGTTGAGACTCTGCCCAGGGTCCTCGCCCAGGGGAGGGTGCAGGGGGCCAGTTCCAGCCGCCGCCCACTCCTGAAAGAGTCCTCCTTCCACCCAGCCCAGCCCCACGAAAGTGGTGCTGAGCGGCGTGGGCATCGAGGACTTCCGTCACCAAGCTGGTCTTTAGCGCAAATGCGTATCTTACTCAAAATCAGTAAACAGCGCTTCGATGAGAAACGCCAATTCTGTGTCACTAGCTTAGTTGTTTCTCCTTCCAAAGCTGCTTTGGTTATTACCCTTTAGAGAAACGGAGAAAGGGCTAAATGGCCGTGCGCCTGGCGGGCTCTCAGGGGAAGGAAGAGTCTGAAGGACTCGGAGGGACCGTCTCGTTATTCCCGTGCTTTGAAACCGCGTGTCTGCATTTGCAGAACCACCCAGGCTCGCGCACACCCACGAGAATCAGCTTCAACAGCTCGGCGGAGCCGGTGGCCCTGGCCCGCTCACTCCCTCCCTTTGGTGGGCTCGTCCTGGGTGCCCCGTTGGGTGCGCAGCAGTGTCCTGACTTGGGGAAATCTTCTCTCGCTGTTATTTGAGGCCTTTGCCAAAGACAAGCAGAAACCTGTAACTCGATACAATTCGCCTTATATGGTCCGATGTAATTAGGAGAAGGGTTCAAAGCCAGCACCCTCCTCTCTTGTCCGTGTGCCAAGTTCAGTGTTCACTTTGCTTTGCTGTTGCGAGGAGTTGCGTCTGTAATAAAATTCCACTGGAAGGGCTAACTGTGGAGTGTCTCCTCCGGCTGGAGTGTCATTTGTGTTCACCTGGGGCACCATGTGGATGTCTCAGCCCTCTGCTTCGCTCACGGGACCCCAGGGCCACCTCCATCGTCAGAAATAGATGACAGGGGCAGAGACGTGAGGTCACTTACACACGTCCTGGTGTTCCCGCAGACTCTCCAGCCCTCCCAGCCCCCTGCGGAGAAGAGCATGAATTCTCTGTGTTACCCACCGTTAGTTCACGCCTGGCGGGAGGAAAGCAGCCCCTGGCGGGATGGGCTGGTGGGACAAAATTTACCAGATGCTCCTCGTCACGGCCCGTCTTGGCTGGTGGAGAGGTAATCATCTGAAATCTATTCCAGAGTTAGAAATCTCTGGAATTGTAATTCTCTTCTTGCCTTATTGGCGTTTTCCCTGGCTGCTGTTGTGTGGGCCACTTTGCAGAGAAGTGAAGGCCGCCCCCATAGACGGGGCCTTTCCCCTGGCTGTGAGAAAACTCTGGGCCCCTGAAATTAAAAAAAAAAGGGAAATTCTAGGTGTGGGCTGGTTAGTTTCTCTTCTCTGTTCTTCATGCAGGTGTCCTGTGTTTGTTTTCCTTGTTGGGTTTCTAAGCCCAGAATATTCTGCCGCAGCCAGTCAGCTGACCCCACGGTACATGATAATAGCAAGTTAGATTTCAAGCGAGGGTGTTTGAATGGCGCTTGCTATAATTCTTTGTATTTTGTGTCGGGTTTCTCTACCTTTTCATCTCTGGTGTCACTGAATGTGACATTTTAATGGGAATGCTTAAATTACAAAAGTATAATTTAGCAGCAAGAATGAAATAGACAATTAAATACGGGACCATTTCCCTGGCATGCCTTGCTGCTGATAATTGGACTTTGAGTCAAAACGCTGGTAGAGACTCCCACCTCCTAGAGTTATGTAAAGGGAGACTTAGTTGTGGGGTGGGGGCGCGGCGACCTTCAAGGAGGCTGGTGCAGTCACCAGGAAAGGGAGCAGTGGCAGCCATTGGAGGGTGTCATCCTAGAAGACGGCGGTTCTTTCCTGAAAACGGAGACCTAGTATTAGGTTGCTGTCAAACCCTGTCGGCTCTCTGACAGAGAAGAGAAGCTCCTATATGAGCATGCATAAGCGATACTTTTTTTTAACCTGGTGATGCTTTATAGTCCTGATAAGGTATTGGGAAACCAAAATGAAATGCTGTCTTCAGCATCTGAAACTGTTTATGGAAAAGAACAAGAAGCGGGATGGGCAGTGAGTGGGTTTCTCCACCGCCCCCCCCGCCCCCGCCCCTTGGAAATTTAAAAGCACCACCAAGTGATAGATCGGGTGGGCCATCTGCTATTTCCAAAGCACGATTTTGTAGTTCTGCACCCAAAACAAGTAGGCGGCGTAGGACAGTGGAGGAGGTCTTCTGAACCCAGTCCAGGCCCTGCCGTGCGGAAGGATTTGCCCAGATGCATCACAACGCGCAGGGGCTCGGTGGGAGGTAACTCGGGGGCAGATCACTGTTGGGAACGGTGAAAGTAGTTCCCAGCTGCACCGTTCGCTCCGCCGACCTTTGGCTCAGAGACTCTGCAAAGCAGTTGTGGTGGGGAGAGGGCAGTGTCTCATGGAAGAGGCGAGGCAGGGGCGTTTCATTATTCAACAGGTTCCCTGAGAGAATGAAAATCGGTTCATTTCCCCTTTCGGGGTCCCCCACGTGGCGGAGCTGCCGAGCGTGGTTCCGCTCTAAGTTCTGGCCTCGTGCCACCCGATGTCACGGGGAATAAACGACTGCCCCGGAGCCTGCTTCGTCAGCGACAATAATCTAGTTTCACAGGCGTCGTCCTGATGAGTGGAAACCGGATCGCCACGCGGGCCCCCAGCTGTGTTTTCCCTCGCACAGACTTGTTAGAGCTGATTACGGAACTGTTCGGAATTAAAACTCACCACTAAAAGGTTTTGGTTTTGTTTTTTTTTTTTCATTATTTTAGGGAAAACAACTAAACGCCATAAAAATGTAGAAACATGGTTTTGCCGAGAAAGGTACTAGATACGTAGTGCCAAGAAAACCGCACACAACTGGAAGCTGTTGTGTACATTTCTGGTGAGTCCTGAGAAATTCACATGTGAACTGACACTGTATACCCATTAATCAGCACACAGGAAAAATCCACTGTGACAGCAGGGAAGGAAAATTTTAAAATAAATAAAACTATGTAACAAAGCAAGCAGAAATTGCTCTTTCGGCAAAGTAGCTTTAATTCCAGGAATCTACAATATTTCTTTTACCTCTAAAGTTGTGGAATCCACTGGGGATGGGAATGATTTTACACAGTCGCAAACCCCAAACTTCAGGAATGTTCCAGCTGGGGTCCTGAGCCCAACGGCAGCCTGGACGGCATTGCCCCGGCCAGGTGCCAGGCATCACCCAAAGGTCCTCGCCGTCCTGGAGCCCACCTGGTGCTGTTCAGGGCCCGTGCCCCTCAGTGGGAGTCCCGAGGGACTCTAATGAGCGAGAACCGTGCTTCAGCCTCGAGCGAGCGCCCGGGCGGGTGAGACTGTCCTCCTGGGCAGGGAAGTCAGCCTGAGGCCCAAGTCGCCCGTGTGTGTGCAGTGAGAGCCAAGCCAGGCCTGGTGGTGGCCTCGGTGTGTCTGCCAAACCCCTCGTCCCCTTAGTGACCAGCTTTCCATACAGGGCGGGGCAAAGGTAGGTTGACCACTGTTCCTATGGAAAATAAGCCGGTAATTCATAACTAACAATCCAAGAATAAACTCCTGTGTTTTGTGTACTCCCAGCTGGAAGCCTACTTTTGCCCCACCCTGTGTGAGTGTCTCGAGGGCATCCAGTTTACCAGTATTTTGTTGCCTACCTCTGAGCTTTCTCAGGGGTGCTTATCATCAGACATGACATGCAGACGGCCAGTGTTTCTGCACTGCCTCGTACTGTGTGATTTCACTGCACGCTCCTTCCTAACGAGGGCCAGTTAGACACGGGGTGGGCCAAGAGGCCCAGGAAGGAAGGCATCCCAGGTAAAGCAAGCCTCCCGGGGCTCGTTGGGGCACCACTGCCGAAGCCGTGACTCTGCAGGTGTCCCGTGAGCATCTCAGGATGCAGGAGAGAGGGTGATACAGTATCTGCCTGGCCCCTAGATACCTGCTGGACCGAGTTGCCCGTGCCTGTGAAGCCGTGATGGGAAGTGGGTGGCTCCCTTTGCAGGTGGAAAACTATTTGTATCAGACCAACTGGGTGGAGTCTGAATTATAGTTTCCACACAGAGGCACCCCCACACACATCAATCTGAGTAGCATATTGGGCCAAAGTCAATGTCAATAGTTCTATAGTTACGAATCACCCAGATTTATAAAGTGGATTTTGAGTCTGCTGAGCCCAGCTGCCCTGGTATTGATCACTAAAAGGCAGCTTGCAACCTTGTTCACCTTTGCAACCTGTTGCCTCCTCACCGCTTGTGTTTTCCCACAGAATCTCCTCCATTTCGGTTGGAATTTTTGTATTTTTATTCACGATGGAGGCACAGATCAGAATATCACGAGAAGCCCAGTGACCCCATCAGGCAGCAGGCCTTACTTTTTTTTCCCAGTTGCGCACTGTTTGTGCAGGTGGTTGAAAGTTTGCCAATATCACCACGGTTTCAGCTTGCTTCCTTTCACCTGTTGGAGTAGAATTTCACACGAGCTTCACGTTTTCAAGTGAACGCTTCTGAAAGGAAGTTAAGAAAACATGAAAGGATGATCTTCTTGCAATAAAGAAAAAACGATGCAAGTCAATGAAGGATCTATTATTCTACAATGAAAACCACACAGAATAAACCTTTAATTCCTTATACAGCGCCCTGTTCTTTGTTGCTGGTGGTGTCAACCGGGGATTTTTTTCCCACTTTCCTAACTGTAGACGCAATGTTCTATCAGGGAGGTTGGAAGTTCTTAGTGTTGGAAAGAGAATGCATGAGACTCGTCATGTAATAAAAACTGATTTCTTTTGTAATGTAAAATAATGCATTTCCTACTATTTCTGTTCATTGCACAGTTAAAGATACTTAAAGTTTAAAATCGCTGTGTTCGGTCATTCAAAGAAGTCACTCATTTGCTTCTAAAGCTGGGGAACTTTGCTCCTGCGTGAACAGTGTTTCTGAGCGGGCGGAAGAGGGGCAAACTTCGTAGTCTAAAGCGGACGCTAGAGGGCGCGCTTTGCAAAATGAGTGTATCTCAGATGAATAGCCTTTGATGCACAATCCTTAAGTGTAACTTAGAAATGCTCGATTATTTTATACCTCTCTTTTGGAATTTTCCTCTATTTTTAGTACACCGTGTTGATTTAAAGTTGCGCTAGGACCCAGAGTTGGAGTGAAGAGTTATTTGCTCCATCTCAGAAGAGGCTCTGCAGACGCTGTCCAAATAGCGCACGTCAAAGCTGGAGTTTTCTAAAATCGTATTTTTGTACTTACAGGTCCCACCCATGTAAGAGTAAAAAAAAAAAAAAAGACTTTGGCTTGTTTGAATAAATAATATGCACAATTTGTTGGGTTTGGAGTTTTTTCAATACTTAGTTCAAGTCACGCTTCTGGAGAGACAAGGGTGACGCGCTGTGCGTGGTCCAGTTCTTTGTGGAGGTTCCTGGGAAGGATCAGATACAAACGTGAATGGAGGCGGGGCCCAAGCTCCATCACTCGGATGTGAAGCATACTGAAAATGCGAGAAACATAAAGTGCACTAGAGCGTGAGACCCATCCTGGGAGTGGAGAGAAACCCGTGTAGACGGGAGCCCCAGGAAACACATGTAAGTGGCGCCAAGGATGGGACAGGGCCTTCAGCCTGGCGCTGGAGACGGAATATGGCCGACGGGGAACTCCTGTGCCCCTCCCACACACACAAATGACGCCCCCGCCCCCCCGCTGCCCCCGCAAGGAGACGGTGTTCTCCAAACTCTACAGACAAGAAACCAGTTCCTAGTCGCACACCCAAGAGAACAGCCAGAAAAGTGTTTACCTTGGGAGGACACCCAGCTCCCTCCACCTCCGAAAGCAAATCTCATTCTCTGCATCACTCACGAGGTGCTGACTCACGCCTTGCAGAAACGGAAGGATCCCGCTGAGTGAGTGGGTCAGTCTCCAGAGGGGTATGCATCCAGTCCGGTGAGTCAGAAATGATGAATGGGGACGGACTTCACCCACCAGCCGTGATCTAGTTGCTACACGTACCCTTGAAAAATACATTTCTTTTGATGTCTGGGCACTGTTTGATAGATTTTTTTTTTAAAAAAAGGGAATTTCAAAACATTAGGAAGTGAAGCAACAGTTACTTGAAAAACAGAATAGGATATGTGCTTTCTAATAACACAGGAGATCATTGGATTTCCACTTTCACTGGTTTTCTGTGCTTGTTACATTTTGCCACCTGTAAACTCGGTGTGGTCCTGCAAATGCGATTTTGCATGCTTGTCGCTAGGTGGTGCTGTTGTGGGACTTTGGGGCGTGAGTTTGTGCTGCCTTTTTTTCCACCCCCACTCTGTGTGGCTCTCATAGGCAGCTTTCATCAAGTGTGTGTATTCCATTAAACTACATCCCCGCAAGTAGTCAAAGCTGTCCAGCTGTGTCCATTCTTCTCTAAAATACAATCTGCAAATTATGCTGGCCAGCTGGCCAGTAAACCTGGGAGGTAATCCACAACACGCCTCTCCAGCCCTGGCCTGTCCATCTGGCCGGCTGTCCCACGGGCAATAAAACTGAGTCACAGAGGTGCCATAAGGTCTCCAGGGTCTCCCTGCTGGTGGCAGAGTCCAGAGTCAGAAAACCAGCTTGTCTGATTACCGGACCCCTGGCCTCAACCATCACGCTGCTGTCTTCATCAGGTTAAACATTGGAAATTGAAAGGAAAATTATTTTTTTTTGAAGTAAGGATGGTGTATGCTATGGTCAAAATGCTACAAGGGAAAATATTGCAGAATGTATTTGCAACAAATATATCAGGGCAGAAGCTAACATTTTCTGAACAGCAAATTCTAGACATACATATGAGATATATTACAACATTGTAGCCTCAGAACAGCCCTAACAGGTACACACTTATTACTAAAAAACATTTCTTTCGCCCTGAGTGTTCACCATTATATTTTCGCCAGTTTCCCCAATTGCCTCTGGATCGCATTGTTTTCTTCTAGTAGTTTCCTCAAAAGGGACTTTCAGAAATAAAAGTTGCTGAGTCCTTGCTTGTTGAGGCTATTTGCAGCCTGTATACACACAGAAGATGCTGGCTGGGTGGAGAGGCCTTGTTCGCTTCCTGCAACTATGATATCACCGCCTTCTGGTTGGAACAGTGTACTGGGAGAAGCTGAGGGAGCCCTCACATCGCCTCTCTCATTTTAAGTGACTTCACTTTTTTCTTTTCTAGCTGCCCCAAAGGTACTTTTCTTGTCTTGAAAGCCCCATAAGTCTAGGCAAGAACACATGCTAACCATTTGGGTTCAAACTTCCTGTGCCCGGGAATTTGAATATTTCTTCTGGTCCCCCTGCTTTTCACGTGGACTTGAGTTCCTCAGGTGTTAGATGTGCTTTGCTCATCTTCTATAGCTGTCGTGCTGCAGTATTTTAAAAATATTTACTTTCATGAAGTTTTTTACTTGCCGCATTTCTAGCTCCTGTGTTCCTTGCTGTGTCTTCGTGAGCATCTCTTTCCCCTAGGGCTTCTTCTCATGAGTTTGTCTTTTCCCTTTTCGTTGAGTTTGGGCCGCCCGACTCTCACCTCCTGTTGTTTTGCTTTCTTCCTCCAATTTTTGCATTTCTCCATCATGGGCCTCTGTTGAAAACATTCATCCATGCCCTGGCTGGTGTAGCTCAGTGGATTGAGCGCAGGCTGTGAACCAAAGCATCGCAGGTTCGATTCCCAGTCAGAGCACATGCCTGGGTTGCAGGCCATGGCCCCCAGCAACCGCACATTGATGTTTCTCTCTCTCTCCCTCTCCCTCCCTTCCCTCTCTAAAAATAAATAAATAAATTCTTTTAAAAAATGTGTTTAAAAAAAAAGAACACATTCATCCAGTAAGTTGTGGCTGCTGCGGCGGCTGCTGAATTTGTGACGAAATGGGATGAAATGCATGCCTTTGGTTTGCTCTCTGAAAACCTTTTTTCCTGGTGAATGTTCTTCCCTGGGTGGTATAAGTTTTGCTCCTCTCCCTCACCCTTTGTGATAACGCTCGCTCACCAGTGCTGCCCAAGATGCTTTTGTACATCTGTCACTCACACGCTAGCCGTTGGCAGCAGGCTCCGGTGGGCAGAGACAGAGGACCGGGTTTCACAGCAGGGGCGCTCACTCGGCGGCCGAACGAGAGGACTGTCTTGTGGAAGCTGGAACGTGCGTGTGCACGCGCGCGTGTGTGGGTGCATTGTTGCACAGGCCCCACTCTTCTGAGTGTCTGAGAGGCACTGCCGGCCCGTTCCCTCTTCTTTCCCCTTCCCACGGCTGAAAAGAAGGAGAGAGGCTTTCACACTGCGGGGCAAGCCCCTCAACCGGGAAACTGGATGTTTTCTGGCGCCTCCCGGTGTTGGCCGCTGCTGGACCCAGTGGCCGCCTGTGGCTCTCTGCCTCCCGGCCCCCGCTCACCTCCGCTGCTTTTGGAAGTGTCTGCTTGTCCTTCGCAGCCTGCACTGACCTCTCCCTCCTAGTTTCACTAAAACCATCGGGTTCAAGGCCTGTGGTTTTAGTTGTTTTGCATTTTTCTTGTTTCTCTTCCACAGTTTCCAAGAAGCGAAGGGGGAAGTTGCTGACTTCCAGGTTCATACCGGAAGTTTGGCCTTTGGCTTTTATTGTAGTTCAACATCATTGTAATGGGGTTTTTTTTAACCACAGAAATGTTTTTAGTTCGGTTATTGAAATATTTTTAAGCTTTTTCATTGAAACTTCAAAAGGTATTAAACATATTCTTTGCTGTGCTCTTCGGGTGGAAAAATAAGTGATTTACCCGTTCAACAGGGAAGAAACAGGCATCATCACACGTTTGTAGGGGGAAGCCCTCGGCAACCATGAGAAACACATTCTAGTAATTCGAAGATCAGGAGGCGATTATATTAAGGGGGAAAATAATAGAAACTGGGCAGTGAGGTCAACAATTTTAAATGCACACCCACACGTACACACACACTCCTGCAGAGACGCACACACAGAGAAAGGAGCCGAGGCCTGGAGAATAAGGCTCCCAAAAGCTGAAGTGGTTATCTCTAATGGAATTACAGGTGGTTCTAAATATTCCTCTAAAAATGCTGTATTTTGCCCTGGCTGGCGTAGCTCAGTGGATTGAGCGCGGACTGCGAACCAAAGTGTCGCAGGTTCGATTCCCAGTCAGGGCACATGCCTGGGTTGCAGGCCACGGCCCCTAGCAACCGCACATTGATGTTTCTCTCTCTCTCTCCCTCCCTTCCCTCTCTAAAAATAAAAAATAATAATAAAATCTTTTTTAAAAATGCTGTATGCACAGTGGGGCAAAAAATGCACAGTTTACAGTTGTGAGCATGCAAAACACAGGGTTTATTCTTGTGTTATTGTAGTATTATTTTTTAATTATTGTATTATTTTCCACACGGAAAACTGTAAACCTACTTTTCCCACCCTGTATACCATACTTTTTTTAGAAGATTTTATTTATTTATTTGCAGAGAGAAGGGAAGGGGGAGAGAAAGAGAGGGGGAGAAAGACCGATGTGTGGGAGAAACATCAGTTGCCCCTCACAAGTCCCCAGATGGGGGCCCAACCTGCAACCCAGGCATGTGCCCTGCCCGGGAATCGAACCGGTGACCTTTCAGATTGCAGGCCCACGCTCAGTGCGCTAAGCCACAGCAGCCAGGCCTACATGTTGTACTTTTATAACCAGAAAACTCAATGCAGAATAAATTTTTAAACTTTGCTCATGGTCTCCTTTCTGTTCCTCAAACCTCATCCTGCTCAGTTTTCATCCTGTCGCGGTGGGCGGCCCCCCACCCACCCGCAGCCCCGGCAGGAAACCGAGTCCCTCTTGGCTCTTCCTCTCTCCGCTGCCCACACTAACCTGCTCGTCCATCCTTTCGGTTCTTCCTCCAAAAGGGCTCAAGTCTCACCCCGCTCCCCAGGCCCGTTCCAAAGATCTGTCTTCCAGACTCTCGAGTTGGTTTCCTTATTTGTCTCCGAGCCCTTCCCCCCTCCCACCTGGAGCCCCCCTTCTCTGCGGTCTGTACCACTCCCAGCCTGCTGCATTCCAGCACCGCGCCTGGGGCCGGGAACGGCCAACCAGTTCTGCGATAGCTGGCGCACAACGGCCGCCAGACAACCACACCGACAAAGCTGGTTGTGCCAGCGGCTGCGGGCTGGCTGGATCTGTCCTGCTCAGTAGATGTGGCTTAAGTGGGGGAAGCAAGGGGGTGGAGGGGGTGGGAGTGACTCCGTCCAGCACCTGACACCCAGTTCCAGACTGGACCAGGTCTAAGCCACGCGGAATGAATGATGACTTGTTCTCCCCTGGTCCCTGCACTGGACCATCCAAACAGCCTCTTAGTGTTTTGATCGACTGAATGGCATGTAAGCACAGGTGCTGTCTCCCTGCTCTCCCTGTTTCCGTGGGCCCTTCTGACAACTTCATTGGAGGGCTGGGGCAGACGGGATGTCCGGGTGATGGGACACGGGGGGTCTGTAGGGTCAGTGGCCTGGATTCTTTTCCTGGGATGACGTCCAAACTCACATGCCACTCAGCAGTGGGCAGGATAGGTCACCTGACTTGCTCATATGATCTGTTAAATGCTTGCTCATTGTAGAGGCATCTGCTGGTGGGTAAGATTATTTTTTCTGTGCATCCTGTATTTTGTGCTTCGTTTCCTTGGCCCCCTTTCCACCGGGGGTTTCAGGGCTGCTCTGCCTAAGAGCATTAATGCTTTCACGGGCAAGCCGAACTCTGCGTGTGTGAGGGGGAAACATTCACACACACGGCCCAGAATGCCCGACGCTGAAAGGAGAGGCGAGAGTCTCTGAATCAATATCTTGTTTATTGATTGCATTTCACTCGCTTGAAACAGAAGTCTCTGCAACAGAGGAAGAAACACATTCAATGAAACACTGACCTGGGTGAGTGTGGAAGGAAACCTACATCTCGGCCTTGCTGGCCTCACTCAGGAGAAAGGGAGATGGGCCTAGAGCAGTGGTTCGCTCTCTCTCCCTCTCCCTCCCCTCCCCCCACTCCCTCTTAGAGTTCCCTAGGTCTCGCTTTTCCAGGTTTAGCACCTGGAATTCTGCATAAATCACACCAGGACCTTGTTAAAACACACACCCTGCGTAGATCTGGGGCAGGGCCTTTCTGACAAACGGGGATGCTGGTCCAGGGACCCCACTAAGTAGCAAGGTCTAGGTTACCTCTCGTCCCCCATCCCACCTTCAGTGAACGCTCTACATGATTACTGCCTCTCATCATCCTTCAGACCCCAGCCTGGCCTCACCTCTTCCTGGAAGCCCTCCAGGCTCTCATCCTGAGATAGGATGAAAATGGAGCACCCCCCGCGATGGTGTCAATGAGCTCGGCCTGTATCCCCTGCCTGCTGGGAAGCAGGCAGTGTTGTCACCCTTGTTCCACCAGAATCCTGTGCTACGTCTGCCTTGGGGACAGTGATACTACAGTCCTCCCCCTGTATCTGCAGGGGCTTAGTTCCAGGACCCGCCTGGGACGCTGAAATCCAGAGCAGTCCCTTGCAGTGGATGGACACAGTATTTGCGCACAGCCCAACCACCCCTGTACTCCTTTAAATCTTCTCCGGGTCACTTACAGTACCTGCGGCAATGTCAATGCTACATAAATAGTTGTCACACTGTATTGTTTAAGGATCAACTTCCTGGAAGTTTTTCTGGAATATTTTTGATCCGCAGACACAGAGAGCTGTCTTAGCTCTTTCATGCACCAGTGAACGAGTGGTTGGTTGCTTGCCTATATTTGTCTAAGCGTTTTACAACGTCATCAAGACATTTTCAAGCCCCAGACAGCAGAAAAACTCCAGGTGTGCGTGTGTCGAGATCCGTTTGGGTACCACACACCTTGGGTTCATCCGTGGAGAGCTGCGATGATTCTCCCCAAATCCACCCACGCCGCTCAGCCCCTTCCCAGCTCCCCCCACCCACCCACCCGCGTGCCCAGCAGGGATCAGCGCCGTGAATGTGCCTCACCCTCCGGGGGGAAGAAGGCCATGGCCTGGGTTATATGTGTAGGGGCCTGGGGCATTCTTCACGATTCCCGACAGTCAGCCTTGCTTCCACTACCAAAAAGACCTTTGCTTCCCGTGCCCTTTGAAACTAACTTGAGCTCTGAGTCGCTCTGACCTTGTCCAGCCTCCATGGTCAGACAAGGGAGGGCCCTCGGACGTCCCTTGCCCATAAGAAGGGGACACTAACACCCACCGTACCCGGACAGCTCGGGTTTGCATGACGGAGGTTATGCCTTTGCCTACTTTTCTGCCCAGCACTTAGCCTGTGGCCTGACAGACACTAGTTCTCAATGGATCCTCTTTTGTTGAATATATGAGTGAATGAATGAATGAGTGAATAAATGAATGAGTGAATGAATGAATGAGTGAATGAATGAATGAGTGAATACATGCATGCATGAACTTGCAAAGCCAAACACTTACAAGGGAAATTGGAGGTATTAATACAAGCGGGGTTGTATTTTTTTATGTCTTTGAAAGAGAAGAGATGAATCCAACCAACAGAACTATCCCCCAGGAAGAGCAAAACTCTCTGTCCTCGGCTGGGGAAACTTCAAGTGCCTTCGTGAAAGGCAAGGAAATATACAGTGAACCGGTCGACAGAAAGGAGCGGGGAAAGGAAGGCGTGGCTCCTTCGGTTGTCGTTAAAATAACCCTGGTGCTTATCTACGTCCTGGCTCACTCGTGTGTCCAGTCACTGAACAAATGTTTGGAGAGTGCTGACCATTCCCAGGTCCTGCCCTGGGCCCTGGTGATTTGGCTGTCACCCCAAGCCCCCCACTCCGTCCACACAGAACCTGTAGTCTATCGGAGAGGGGTTTGCACCCTAGACAGTAAGTGAACAAGAAAAATGTCTGGAATGATGCCAGGTAGTGCTCCATGCTAGGGAGGAGGGGCAAAGGGCAGGGGACCAAGGGGGAGTGATGGGGAGAGTGATGGAGTGTCTCTGTGAATATCCCCATGGCCCATTCCCACAGCACCTCCCACGCAGGCTGCCCTTCGGTGGCCTCCCCCACCCTTCAGAGTCAACCTTGAGATCTGTGTTCCAGCCAGCTGCCGCCTGCAGAGAGGTCAGGGGAGGACAGAGGGAACTCCAGGTCCCGTTCTTCCCGGAGACGGGGTGGAGTGCCAGTTGGCAGGTGTGCTCTCCTTCCCACCAGCCCTGCACCGGCGGCTCTGGCCAGTCCAGTCCTGCCCATGCTTCCTGGTCCCGCCCCCTCGCCGCCCAAGGGGACAGCCCCTTGCTCATACACAAGGAGAGCTCTGGCCCGGCATTACCGTAATTCTCAAGGTATCTATCTACAAGGGAGGGGTGGGAGGGACAGCCTGTCTCTGTGATAGCAGCAGACTCCCTCATCCAGCTTCCTGGTTATGACAGTCATTCAGGTTCCCCTTAGCCAGCTGTCCCCACCGTAGGTGCCTCTCACCCACATGAGCCCTGCTGCAGGGGACCAAACCACCACAGGGTCCTTGCCTGGGAGGTTTAGGTGACTTCCCAGTGCTTCCCGCCCTGTGGCTCTGATCTCATATCGTCTGGATGCAGATGATCAAGTGTTATTTTAATAGACTGTGTGCTTCCAGGGGGTGGGGGACACTGGTGGCCTCACAGCGCTCTCACTCGGTCACCTGCACCTGACTCGCCAGGCATCTTGCGCAAACAAGGACTCCACTTGGGGTGGGGGGTCTGCCGTTCTAACAAGCTCCCAGGTGGTGCAGGTCCCAGGCCTACCCTCCGAGCACCAAATGCTGCAGTAGCGCCTCTCCTCCCAGCCTCTACTGTCAGATTCAGTGGTTCCCAGGTGGGGGCAGCAGTGCCTCCCAGAGAGACAATTTTTGGTGTCACAACGGGGGTGCTGCCCCTGGCCAAGGAGTGGGCAGGGAACAGGATCCTACCACATGCAGGGCTGCCCCCACAGCAAAGGAGCAGCTGGCCCAGAGTGTGGATCATGCCCAGGTTGAAACCCTGCGTGCTAACTCAGAAGCATCTAATGCTGTCTATATACCAGAGTTCCCTGGAGTTCTGAAAATGTCAGTCTGAGGGTCTCTCCTGGACAAGGGCCTTGGGATCTTTGGGGTGAGGCCTCAGCTCGATACTTTCACATGCAAACGGGGGCCCCGAGGTGCCCTCCAGCTGAGAGCCAGCAGCCTCCACCGCTGTGGCGGACCCCGGCCGGCAGAGTCCGCCTGTTGTGGCTGAAAGAGAAAATAAATGCACGGACGACAGCAATCCTGCGGAGGAAAAGGGGATGGCACGGCCACTCTCTCCAGGGGAGAGTATCTGTGAGTGCCTCGGCCACTCCCTCCAGAGGAGAACGCCCTGACCCTTGCCTGGACAGGCTTTTATTGTTTTTCTCGGGGCTTACATCAGAGAAAGATTTATTACCTATTACACAGAATATTGTTGTCCACATTTTAGGGACAATCCAGGAAATGAAAATGACATGCAGAAGGGAATGGCGCCGAGCTGATTAGCTTTGTCCTTGGGTGAATTCACACAGGCTTTGGGAATTACCTGGAAGATAGATGATACACATCTGTTGTTTTAGGCCAGGGTGATGGAGTTTTAGCAAGAGCAAGCCGTAACAGTCAGTGTGCATTCTCTAGGCCCGATTCCCACGGGGAAACTCGGTTCGAAGGTCTGGCTCCTGCCCGCCACCTCGCTTCTGTAGGTTTCCCACACATACAGAGCTGAGTCACATTTGCCAGACTGAAACAAACCGGTCCCCTACACACCACCATTGACTGTAACCATGGAAATTAGGGGTGAGGAAGAGGGCTCGTATCTGGGGGCTTTTTACATTCCCCGTAATTGCACAGCACACATTTCTGCTAACGCTGGCCAATGGGGTGTGGGACAACCGGAAGACACACCACTTGGGGGAATGAGAGGGACCCTCTGTGTGGGGAGGTTGGGCGGGAAGGAAGGTTCTGACTCCGCCCTGGTGCAAGGGGTCGCCGGCTGGGGTTCTCGTCTTCTCCCCTTCCTGTAGCTCCACTCCACACGACATCTGTCGTTCCTGGCTTCAAACGCCATGGGGACTACTGGGGAGCTTCAGTTCCATCTTTATGGAAACTGTGGAGGTGGGTGGTTAACAACAACCATCACCACCACGTCACATCGCAGGTGAGAAGGTGAGGGAACAGAAGAATCAGTGGGCTGGCTGGGAAAATGGCAGAGATCAGATTAGAACCTAGAATTTCAAATCAAATAAAGTCTTCACTTTCTTCGTTGCTTTCCATAGAGTTTATTTGTTCATTCATTCATTCATTCATTCATTCATTCAGAATGTGTTGCCAATTGGCGATGGGCCAAGTCTCATTTTCATTGCCGGCTAAACAAGTCTTAGGGAGTCTTTGCCCACCAGTAACACACAGGCGCATGGGCGGGAGGGTGACCGGTACAGATCATCACAGCACAGTGTGGTGAGTGTCCCTGGAGGCGCCCGAAGAGCAGGACCCACAGTGCTGTCCCCACCCCGAGTCCCACCGACCGTGCGGCTCCCCACACCCCTCGGATCTTCAGCTGCCTCGTCCATCCAATGGGTGTAAACCCTCCCCTCCCCGGACTGTGACGGCACGATGACGCCATCAGAGGGACAGGTCCAAAGTCAATGTTTGGTCATTCCTTCACCTGCTTCGTTAAGATCCTGTATTGGATAAACAGACAGAGTGGGTCAATAAAACATGAAAATGTGCTTCTCCCTTTAGAAAGAAGGCAGACATTTTTCTTAAAGAGGGTTTTGATGCCCTGGCTGGCGTAGCTCAGTGGATTGAGCGCAGGCTGCGAACCAAAGTGTCGCAGGTTCGATTCCCAGTCAGGGTACATGCCTGAGTTGCAGGCCATGACCTCCAGCAACCACACATTGATGTTTCTATCTCTCTCTTCCCCCCTTCCCTCTCTATAAATAAATAAATAAATAAATAAAATCTTTTTAAAAATATGTTAAAAAAAGAGGGTTTTGAAGTTTTCTTGTCGCCTCTAAAAGAGAGGTGTGTGTATCCTAAGCACTGTCCACTCCGCCCAGCACCGGCTCACCTTCTGAAGGAAGAGCGGCTCTGGGCTCACATCTCCAAGGGAGGCGTCCTTTGTACCGAGAACAAAAGAAGCCAGGTTTGCTGGCGTGGTTGTTGTGAGACCATGTGACCACGGAGATCTGCTCTGGACTCCTGAGCAGGCATTCTGGCTTCGGTTCTGCACACTGAGCTCCAGAACAAACTGTGAGAATGAGTTTCGTGTTTTTATTTCTCCCGGCAAATGGCCGGGTCCAGCCAAAGCTTGTGCTGATCAAACACACCTTGGCTGTCAACACCGATGACCAGGATTATTGGAGGCTTGGCACTGTGGACCTAGGCAAATCAAACAGCTGTTTTACCAACAAAGCATTATAATTCTGGACATTCGATCTAATGGCAAAACCATAGGCAGGTAAGACAAAGAAGAGGGCTGTTCTTTGCACAAAGACGGAGCTGGGAGGGGCTCTCACACAGTCCGCTGGAGGAAAGTGGGAGTTCCAAGTGCAGTGGCTTTTCACCGGCTGCATTGTGACAGTCTCTCATTGGCTGGGCTGTTGCGGGGCAAGGAGAAAAATCTTCCTTCTTCCTTCTTCCTTCTTCCTTCTTCCCTCTTGGGTGGTAAAATAGAAAAACATCTTCCTGTTGGAGACAAGGCTCGCCTTTTCCTATTTGGGGGCAATGGAGAATAAACGGTAGAGCATGAGGACCCCCCTACAGGCGGCCCTCCCAACTCCCATTCTAACTGAGGTTGCCTTTATTAATTTTCAGAGCATCAACCCACTTTTCCTGATCCTTGTGGCCTGAACTCCCATTACAAGTACCGGTAGACACCAGAAGCATTGTTTTAGGGAACAAATGTTGTTCCAAAACTACCAGGTAATTATTACTCCCAGCTGAATCCAGTTTGAGGCCCTTGAAGAGGAGGCCTCCAGAGAGATAAGATTTATACAGAACGCATGGGTGTGCGAGTATCACCGCTGACAAATCCCTGGTCAGTTTCCTTATCCGCAGATCAGGAGTTTGGAGAGCAGACTCCCTGTAAGGAGCCGCCTTCCAACTCCTGGAAGGTCGTGTGACCCTAGGTTTGGATTAGCCTGCTGTTATAGACTGAATACTTGTGTCCTCCCCCCCGCTCCCACCCAGTTCATGTGTTGAAGCCCTACCCCCACAATGTGCATGTATTTAGTCAGGGGATAACTAGGTTTAGATGAGGTCATGAGGGTGGCCCCCTGGTAATGAGATTAGCACCCTTAGGAGAAGAGGAACAGACCACCGGAGTGAGCTCTCTCTGGCACAAGAAGAGGCCACAGTGCAATAGCAGCTGTCTGCAATCGAGAAAGGCAGACGTCACCGAGAACCTGATCTGCAGGCACCTTGATCTTGGACTTCTAACCTCCAGAACCAGAGAAAGTTAACACCTGTTGCTTAAGCCACTGGTCTGCGGGATTTGTTCCAGCAGCCCTAGCTAACATGACTACAAAGGAAAGGTGCTTCATTGCACTCTGATTCACAGTGGCCACGACATGGAGACAACCAAAGAGCCCTTCGGCAGGGGACTGGATAAAGAAGACGTGGCCCATAAACGTGACGGAACACCACTCAGCCATGAGAACAGATGGAAGGCTGCCATTTGCAACAGCGTGGGTGGACCTTGAGACTATCATGCTGAGTGAGATAAGCCAGCCAGGAAAAGCTAAGAACCATGAGATTTTACTCATATATAGAATATAGAACTGAAACCCATAGACACAGACAAGACATAGCGGTTGCCAGAGGGAAGGGGGTGGGGCAGTGGTATAGGGTGAAGGGGGTCACATATATGGTGGCGGAAGATGATTGGACTCTGAGTGGTGGGCACACAACGCGAGATTCGATGACGTATCAGAGAAATGTACGGTTGAAGCCTGTATGATCTTGTCGACCAGCGTCACCCCAGTCAATACAATTTAAAAAATAAAAAATAAAAAGGAGAAGAAATGCTGGAGGAGGTTGAACTAAGTGAATCCTGGACTGTTTACCAGCCCTGCCTTTTAGTAGCCACTCATTTGATATCTAATTCTTGAGAGCTTACGGAGTGCCCCACCGCACAGGGCATGGGGGACATGGAGGAATAAACACGGTCCCTGCGTCCAGAAACGCACAGGCCAGCAGGTGCCACTGGTGTGCAAAGGAGCCATCACCCCCACTTTATAAGAAATACATGAAAATCCTGGGCATGGGCAGCCTGGATCGGAAGAAGTCACCACGGAAGCATTTTCTCAGAAACAGTTTAAGATGGAAATTAATTCTAACGTACTTCAACTGAGGCTCCTCGGACTTTTTTTTTTTTTAATTATATTTCTGTTGGACAGTGAGGCTCTAGACTTTTTTTAAAGATATTTATTTATTTATTTATTTATTTGAGAGGGAAGGGAGGGAGAAAGAGAGAGAGAGAGAGAAACATCAATGTGCGGTTGCTGGGGGTCATGGCCTGCAACCCAGGCATGTGCCCTGACTGGGAATCGAACCTGAGACACTTTGGTTCACAGCCCACACTCAATCCACTGAGCTACGCCAGCCAGGTTCCTCGGACTTTTTAAAAATTTCTTTTTAATGAGACACGGTTCTAAAAGGGCTGAGGATAGCAGTGAGGAAGCTAAGCCCTGACTCGCGGAAAGCTCCCGCAGATGTGTTGGGTAGATGTGGGCCAGTGCATTGCCAGAACCCCGAAGGGGACTTCGCGGGGTGGGGGGAGGGGCGGCTCACACACCCGCGCGTCTTGAGCTCCCCTGGAGCCCCTGCGGGCAGGCCAGAGGTCTGCAGGCTGGCCAAGAGGGCTGCCATCTTTCCCAAAGTGGGCAGCGCCCAGCCTTTTTACGTGTACTTCTCAGCGTCCGGAACCTCCCTGGGGGACTCTCACGGACTGCAGCTTGGTTGAGCAGTTTCAGCAAGCACAACCTCAGGAAAGCCTAAAGCAGCCGGGGGACCTGGGGTAGGGCAGCCTTGGGAAGGAGCCTGCGCAGCGGGAAAGGCGGTGATGGGCCCAACGCACATGGGGGACCAGTAAAGGCTGGAGGGACCCCACGGGACACGTTGGAGGAGGGGAGTGGAAAGGTGGAGATGTACCCAACAGCCCCACGTGGGGTCTGCAACCTGGGAGAGGCCCTGTAAAGCTGCCAGTTTCACTGGGCCCACCCGAGGGAATGGCGCATGGATGCCACTTGTCGCAGCGCCGGAGCCGCAGGGAGACGGTATAGACCGCACCGCGCGTGCGCAGGCCTCGTCTGGGATGGCGCGGGCGCGGAGGCACCGACTGCTCCTGGGGCGCAGAAACCCGAGGCGGCGACTGGGTGAGAGGGATCCCGGCAGGACGGTGGTGGAGATCCGGGTGGGCGTCGGGTCGGGTCAAAGTCGGAGTCACACCTGGGGCCCGGCCTGCGTTGGGACGAAGGACTGCCCTGCAGGCCTGGACCCCAGGGGTCGGAGGGGACTGGCCTAGGACTCGTGGGGAGAAGCGCTAGGGTCTCCGAAGCTGGTTGCCCAGGGATGCATGCGAGAGCCGGACTCCCTTAGACCCCTCAGCCGGTGGGAGACCTGAGCCGCTCCGCGCCTTGCTGGGCCTGGGCACGAACAGCAGGTTGGCTGTGACCCAGGACCTCTATCTAGGCTGGGCTCCACCTGTGCCCCTGAGCAAGGGGGCTGCCATCTTTCCTAGTGCTTCACAGGAAAAGAAGATGCCCTTGGCGCGGGTCGAGGGTCCAGGTAGGACTCTCTTGGCTTGATGAGTGACCGCTGCAGTGACAGGAGAGAGGCAGGCAGCCGACAAGGGTCAGGGCTGCGCCTCGGTCCAACCTATGAATCGCTGCGTTTCAGAAATCCCTTCCGCTGTTTTCCGTGTAGCATTTTTGGCCTATTACATACACAGGCTATAGAGATATTTTGTTTTGTTTTTTCCCCAAGGTCTTACCTTTAAGACACACTTTTTTTTTCTCTTTGTAATATTCTAGGACAGATGCCACATAATGTTTCTTTGGTAGTCCCCTCCCTCATATTCTTTCTAAATCAAAACAAATTCATTTAGTTTTTCTCTTGATTGCTAAGACAGTGAAAGACCAAACACCCCATCAAGGCAGCAAGAGCGACCATTTATGGGGTGCCTCTCTGTATTGTTCTGTGTACCTTCCTTCTGTTCTCACCCCTGAGTTGGGCATTGTGACCCCCATTAGCTCACACCCCAGACCACGGAACTAGGAGATCCCAGTCAGTCTGGTCCAATTTCCATGCTCTTCCTCCTAAAAATTTCAGCCCCAGCAGCCAGCAAAAATTGTTTCCTAAAGAGTGAAAATCAGCAGCAAAGGACATGACTTCGGGCGTTGGGTTTCTAGTGTGGTTTTGTTTCTCACGCAGCTTGCACTCCAAGCCAGGTGCAAGCCGTCGGGTCACAGAGGGACGGTGAGGGCGAGGAGGGAGAGCTGTGATGCGGGGTGCGCTCTCGCCCTGGCCCTTGAGCACCTGGGTCACCTCAGTTTGGGTACATCTCCACGAAAGGGGACATGGCTCTCCAGGAATCTAGGACACCGACTGCAGGGTCTGGGACTTAGGAGACCCAGGTGCCAGCTGGGTGACCACAGGCTACGAATGTGCCCTTGGCACTTCCAGCTGCCTCCCTAGACCAGAGGGGGCGACCAGGGACCTGGCACGCAGCACAGGATTCCATACTGTTCGAGGGAGTGCTGAGCAACGTCCGCCTCCGGACCCGCCAATGAATCCGCTACACGGAAACCTGCAGCGACCAAAAGCTCTGTCCCAGTCTCCAAATGGACCCTGCCTTCTGACAAATGCGCAGCGATCGCAACAACCCCCGTCGCCACACCCCTTTGGAGTTGTTCTCTTATTTCTGCGCCACTCCAGCTCACGAAAATCAGGTGCCTTTTCTTTCCACCAATGAGCCGCTCCCTACACAAGGGCCTCTTGCGTATGCAGTGGGAATTCCGCGACAGTTTCTCTCATCCCACCACGCCGGCCGAGAGCACTGTGATGATGCAGAAAACCTGTAAAGCAGCCATTCGAGCTGTGGGATATAAACCTCCCCAGTCACAGTTACGGGCGCCAAAGACAGTCCAGAGATGTGGGCGCTCCCCAAAACCTTAAGTGTTTGTGTCAAGGTGGGTTTCTGCAGCTAAGGGGGTGGCCCGGCTCTTGGTTTCCGCAGGCAGCGCCTCTCCAGAGAAAACCCCAAGTTACCATGGACTGTCCGCAGAAACTCATCTGGCACCTTTGGAGACCGTCAGAGGAACAATCCGCAAGTAAGAGTTTGACACATAGAATAGACCATAGGTAGAAGCTTAGACACGCACCCGCCAGTCCTTCCTAAGAGCAGTGGCTGTTCACGAACCAACAGGTGGACGGTCCACAGGGAACCTCCACGGGGGCATCGCCCTCTGGCCCGTCCAGGTAGCGACCCAGGAAAATAGGGAGCAGCCCAGAGTGGCAGCTGAAAGAAGGGCCAAACACCCGCTTATACTCACAGTTCACCTGTCTTCTGCCCTGTTCAGACTCGGGGATTTCTGCGCTACCTGGGCTTTCTGCCAGGGGTTCCCCACCCCTGGATGACCTATTCTGGACAAGCAAGCTGCTGACAGGGTTAGGATGTAGAGGGTTGAAAGTTTTCACCCAGAAGGTGCCTTCCCCAGCTTCAGGATTCTACCCGTTCCCTCTGCCGTCTTGCCCCAGGGCAGCCCCCTGTCCTGTTGTCGTCACCCCCAGCATCCTGGCTCCAGCGCCTCTCCGCGTGACCCCAGGCACAGGAGCCTGTGGCGGGGACCCTGCACAAACTCAGCCCCTCTCTGCTGCCCAGGACTTTCCTTGGGCTGTGCCCCTGTTTGCAGGTCAGTCCTCCCTGGGAATCTGTCGCTGCTTCGCTTTCCCAAACTTTGCACAGAAGGTGAGCTGTCCGAGTCCTGTATCTTCGTCATTTTTGTTCCTTGGTGCCCCTCTGGGGCTTACACAGTGCCTGACGTCTCACAGTGCTTCATAAACATTTGGCTAATTGAATCGAACTGAACAGAGACGTCTACCTGCCACAGAGCTGCCCTGTCTGGGATTCCGGCCCCCGGAAAGACGAACACTTTCTCTGCAAAGGGTGGAAGAGCTCTGAGGATCGGCCCTTCTGCTGCACTATGGCCGTCCCAAGGTGTGTCCAAGACATGGAGGGTCTTTGCTTTGCTGGTAGCCGGTCAGCTGGCCAGGATTCTGGACAGCTGCACCCCAGCTTAGCCTCCGGGCCGACGAGACAAAGTGCGGCTCCCGTGAACGGTGACACGTCTGGGCCTCTCCTGGTCACTCTGCGAGCACGTGCCATGCATGAGCTCGTTCAACCTCAGCAGTTCCGAGATTGTGTTGTTCTCCTCATTTCACAGATGAAAAAGAAAACATGAGGATCAAGGGTATTAAATCAGTTGCTCTGAGTTCCTTAGCGTGATGGAATGGGGATCGAAACCGAGGTCTGCCCGGCTCTAAACCCAGGGGAGCTGACCCTTCTGTGGCTAAAGGGTCCACTCAGCGTTTCAGCCCGACGGTCCAGAGCAGCAGGCCTCAGGCGTTTCCATGGCAGGGTCCCGACGCACCCCGAATGGAATCGGGGCCCCGGAGGCCTTTTTTTATGTAGGGGGTGCATTCAACGTTAACAGTGAGGCCTTTTTAAAGCGTTTGTCAATTCATTCAAAAATAGTAACAAAGCACTCCTTTGCATGTTAACATAGCTTTATGAAAAATAATTCTATTTTCTGGAACAAAAGAATCTAATGAGAAGAATGGCATCATTTTGCATTTTTGCTCATCCCTCTAGTGTCCTTCACAGAAGACAGCTGGGTTCTCAGAGCTCCTCTGGCATTCGGTCTGCTGGCAAAAAACCTGGCCTCCCAGCAGCACGAGGTGGGGATGGCAAGGGGAGTCTTCGTGTCCTTCTCCGAGCACTGTGGATATGCTTCTCTGAGGCTAACCTAAAACGCAGCAAGTGTAGTTTCTTCTAAGAGTCGTTGCGCAGAATTTTTGAAGGCGGATTTTTCTAACTGCTGTGTTCAAAGGTATTGGTCTGCTCGGCACTTTGATCGGACCTCTGAGCCTGGTGTGATTTTGCGTCTTCACAAATCCACCATTGCTTGGTTCCGCCATTGGCTCGGTGAAACGGTGGTTCACCGAGGCACACAGATCCTCTCGCTGTACGGTCGGCAAACTCTATCGAACGCTCCTGACACGGTGAGAGTGGAAAAGGCGCCCGGTGTCAGGGTATGTTTTCGATGTCATGGTATTAAGTTTTGGCCTCATCAACTCCCTGGAGCGCCTGCTGGACGCCCAGGGCCCCCGGACCCCCGCAAGGGAACCGCGCGGTCTGTGGTGTGAGGTGAGTGGCCACTGAAAGCACAGTCCTGTGAGCAGTTACGGAAGGAATAAAAAGTCCAGTCTGATAACCTGACCATTTCAGATGGAAACAGAAATATGTGCAATTCAGTATGTGACACGAAGGAAAGACAAACGAAGATATGAGTGCACAGAAGTTACAGATCAGTAAAAAACAAACAAGCAAAAAAACGCTTTACAGTTGACTGACCTAGGCAGCTAGCTCCTTGTGACCCCAAGTCACACCCTGCTATGGCTCTGGACATTGCTCACCCATGAGCTCATGGGTGGCTGGAGAGTCCGGGATGACCAGAGGCCTGCAGGGCCAGGGGGAGAGGGTGGCAGAGAGGAGGAGAGGCATGGTGGGGTAACCCCGAAGGAAGGGCAGGAGACGGTGGGCAAGCCCATCCAGGTCGAGGTGGGACCACAGATGGTCCCCTCCAGTGCTGCTGAGGAATGGCGAAGACGGCTCGGAGAACGGGCCACCAGCCAGAGCCAAGAGCAGGCTTCGGAGGGGGCCGCCCCGGGCCTGGAATGACGCCCGGCCGGGGCAGCTGTCGGGCGCTGCGGTGGCTGGGCTGAGCCGTAAATGCGCTTCTGGGGCCCAGGGACCTGCGCGGGTTCACGCACCTGTTCAGCTTTATCACTTTTATGTGTTTGTTGCTTTCTTTTTTTTTTATAACATACTTTATTGAAGTATAATATATAGGCAGCAAAGTACACAAATCCCAAATGTATACAGCCCTATAACCTTTTGCTTAGGATTGCTGTGTCCTCACTGTCCGGGTAAAGATAAAGAACTTCTCACACCAGGGAGTTGCCCTACACCCCTTCCCTCCCCAGCGCTCTGAGGGAACCCCCGTGCTATCCTCTGTCACCATAAATTAGCTTCATCAGTTACTGAATTTCACGCACTGGGCAAGAAAACACAGGCATGTGGAAGCTAAACAGCACGCTACTCAACAGACAGCGGTCAAAGGGGAGGTCAAATGAGAACTCAAAACTACCTTGAGACAAATGACAATGAAAACACAACTTTCCAAAATTTGTGGAATGCAGCAAAAGAAATTCTAAGAGGGAAGTTCATAGCCTCAAAGGCCTACCTTAAGAAACTAGAAAATCTCAAATAAATAAACTAAATGGACACCTAAAAGAACTAGAAGTGGAAGAACAAAGCAAGCCCAAAGTATAGAAGGAAGGAAGGAACGGAGTTCAGAGTGGAAATAAACGACACGGAGACTAAAAAAGCAAAAGAGAAGATCAGTGAAACTAAGGGCTGGTTGCTTGAAGGGACAAATAAAATGGACAAAGGTCCAGCCATACTCATCGAGGAAAAAAAGACCCCAAATAAATGAAACCAGTAACGAAAGAGAGATCCTGCCTGACACTACAGCCAGACATGGGGCCGTCAAAGAATACCGTGGACAATTAGATGCACACAAATGGGACAATCTAGAAAGAAACGGATACATTTCTAAAACCATACAACCTGCTGAGACTGGAGCAGGCAGAAACAGAAAATCTGATCGGGCTGATTACTAAGCAATGAAATTGAGACAGTCATCAGAAAACTCCCAAAAAACAGAAGCCCTAGATGGGACCACTTCACAGGTGATTTTTACCAAACGTTCAAAGAAGAATGAACACCTGTCCTCTTCAAACTATTGCAGAAACATGGAAGAAGAGCAGGTGCTTTCTTCAAATACCCACCTGAACCCACCCTGCCTCCCCCTGGCCTCTGAGTGAACAAGAGGAAATGCAGACGTGACCCTGACCCTGGAGCCTGGGCCCCTTTTCCCTAATCCCACCCCCCAGCTCCCCACCCCCACCCCCGCCGTGTAAAGAAAGCAGCGGGAGCTGGTGCACCCGTGCTGGGCTGTGATAAGGCCGTGAACAGGGGATCTGATCTGGGAGAAGCAAAGAGGCCTGGGGTGGTGGCCCCGGGGCCACTGGGACTCAGCTTTGAAGTTTAAAAGGCTCAAGTCCTGTTTATCTTTGCAGCCGTTTTCCTCTGTGAGACATTAAAGTGGGGCCTGTGTCCACGAACCATTAAGGGCCACAGTGTCCTCCCTTCAGAACGCGCCCTGTTCATTCCGTCTGCCCCCCCCCCCCAGTCGAGGAGCGGAGCGCTCAGGGGCTGCAGACGGGCAGCTCCTGGGCCCCACCCAGGGCACCTGCCAGACAGCCTGCGCACTTCCCGGTCCGCACCTACCTGGCCGGTGTCTGCCTTTTGCCCGCCCTCCCCGCCACCTGCTCCAGAGCTGGTTAGCTGCCTGGTCCTCCTCCCAGCCCTCCCCGTAGCTGGTAGGAGGTCCCCCGTCCACCACCGGGAGCTGCTGCCTATGGCCAGGAGGGCGGGCAGCAGCCCTGGGAAGATGCGCTGGGTGGCCGTCGGTGAGTTGCAACCCCCACCGCCAAAGGAGGAAAGCAGGGGCCCGGGCAGGGGAGGCGTCACCCCTGGCGATTCCACCCCACTGAGCTGGAGGGTGGGGCTGGCTGGCGCTGTGGCTGACCCCTCCGATCCGGGACTGGGAATGCAGAAAGCCCGTCTAGCGGAGGTGAATGGGGGGGTGGGGGGGGGCGCGGCGGGGGCCGGACTCGGAGCAAGCTCTCTACAGCACTTCCTCGGGCTCCCCCTGCCTGTCTCCAGGGGCCCAGCTGCGATTATTTAGGGATTATTTAGGGACGGGAATCCGAGAGTGTGATGTTGAGGCTTGAAAGTAGGTATTTGCTGAGCGCAGGCAGAGCAGGACTCGAGGTGGGGAGGGGAAGGGTCCGAGGGGGCAGGGCCCGTTCCTGGGAGAGCCAGTGCCTGCAGTGGGGCCCTGGACCTCCTGGGCCGGCAGGGCGCCGCCACCTGCCCTGAGAGGCACCTGTGGGCTCCATCCGAAGCTCCTCTGCTAAGTCAGGAGTCATTAGGCACACGTCCAGTGAAGGGACAGGTGAGACAGCCCTTTCCCTGTCACTGGAGGATGGGGGGGGGAGGGGGGTGAGAAGTGGGGACTCGTTAACACGGAATGCCCCATTGTGGCTGATTCTAGATGTCCCGGCCGGCCGCCTCTTTTTATCAGGCTGATGTTATTCTCTCCACGTATCAAACCGCTTGAGACTGTGGAATGTTCTGGGGGCAGGGATAGAAAAAGGGAAAGAAAGACAGCAATTATTTCCTCAATCATGTTACGCGCCCCCCCCAAGCCTGTCTTTATGACGGTGGCCTCTGCCCTCTGTCACTTGCCTGCCTCTGGCTACAGGCGTTCTGGGTTCAGGTGTGAACCGCCCCCCCCATCACGCGTGCCCTTCCTGACTGGTTCTGCCACTTTCTGTCTGTCCCCTGAGGAGTCTGGGGGCTCCTCCGGAGGTAAGGCAGCACCTCAGGACGAGAAGGCGGGGTTCCCTTGGCCTCTGCAGGGGTCGCGGCCCGGTCTGGGGCGGCGGGTCGTCAGCCACACGGTGTGTGTGTGTGTGAGACTCGCACTTCTAGCACTGGTGTCTCTCGTGTGGTCGGGCACACTCCAGAACGTTCTGTACACCTCCTTTCTGCCCCATTCCCAAAGTGCAGGAAAGCCAAATTGTCAGATTTTTTAAAATGTATTGTGTAAAATAGTCATGTTTTCCACAGAACCATTTATTTTTATGAACTGTTTTCGGGAACTTGTGTGGATTGCAGGGTAAATGGGGGGAGGCATGAACCTCTCTCTGGGGAGGAGAAACCCCCTCCCTTGGGGCACTGACTTTCATGGCGGATATCTCGGAAGAAGTTTTCTTTTTTTATTTTTTTTAAGAGTATTTATTTATTTATTTTTAGAGAGGGAAGGGAGGGAGATAGAGAGAGAGAGAGAGAAACATCAATGTGCAGTTGCTGGGGGTTATGACCTGCAACCCAGGCATGTGCCCTGGCTGGGAATCGAACCTGCGACACTTTGGTTCGCAGCCTGCGCTCAATCCACTGAGCTACACCAGCCAGGGTGGAAGAAGTTTTCATCATGCCCGTATTACATATTGTTTCGCCGGCTACTTAGCAGAAAATGCTGAACATCGTCAGGTTGCCTTTCCCACCCACAGCTTTTCCTCACCCACGGCCTCATGGTTCGCCCGTGGGCTGTGGGGTCCCTCGGCCCAAAGCCCGGCTATAACACCAGGCACTTGCTGGCATGTGAGGCTGAGAGAGAAGCCAGGCACAGGGACTCAGAGTCCTGTCGCCTTCGACTCTGTGAGCTAAAGGCCTGGCAATGTCCCTAGAAGGGACATTTCAGTGGATACGGTCCAACGCCAGTTCTGGCACAGGCGACAGCTCACACACGGTTCAGGGTCAATGGGTAAAGTGCGTTCAGCGGCCAACACCCATCACCTGTGCCCCACAGCCATCCCGGTTCCTCAAACGGAGGGTGTTGGCGTGTCAACCTGTGCAGGTGAGCTACCTGGCAAACCCACCGTGGTGTGCAGGCGGGGCATTCCCAGCTCTCCGGCCAGGAAGCCTCTGCCAACGGGACAGTGACGGCAGTGGAGACCGAGGCCGGCAGAGCGATGGAGTCGCACGGAAGCCTCAAGGATGGTCCATGGACCCCTCAGCCCTCCTGGCCCCTCGGGGACCTCCTCCAGGGGGAGAGCATTTTGTTCGTCTTGGCCAGGCTGCCCGTGACCGAAGCTTCCTCATCCCACCTCGTCCGTGTTCCTGCAGGTTGCAGGAAACCCCCTCCGGGAAGTGTGTTCAGAAGGGCCCTCTTCAGGGCCCCTGGACTGGAGGGGTGGGGGTGTCCCCAGACCCCCCAGACCTGTAGTTGGTTCGAGGACTCTTCTCCAGTGTTGGCGTCCAGGGCCAGCCTGAGACCCCTGAGGAGCAGCAGGTGGGATGAGGGTAGAACCCACACACACAGACGTGTGCACAACCACATAGGCGCACGCAGGCCTGCACACGTACACACCTGTGCAGCTGACTGAGGGTCTCAAGGAGGAAGTTCACGGACTTCCTGCCTGTGCTCAGAACTGGCCTTTGCTCTCAGAAGGAGACATGTGGGAGGCTGTGGGCTGATGATGGCTTTGTTATCTTGGTAGAAAAGGTCAGATTCTGCTTGCAGAATCACAGAAGCTTCCCAGACTCCTGGACTTTGTGCATGCCTCCCCCCAGCTCACCCCTGCAGCCGCTGGACTCACTCCCACCATAGCGCCCAGGAGCTGTCTCAGCGGAGTCCCTGGACTTTCCCCCTTTCCCAAAGCGAATGCTTATGTGTCCCTGCCTGGGTGCTGAGTTCCTCTCTGCCTCTAGTGTCCCACCCGCTCTGCGGTCACCCGCAGGGACTGAGCCCCCGGTGCAGCTGTTCGGCCCAAGGACAGGCTGGGCCACGGCTCTCCAGATGCTGCCCGCCTGCTCCTTGCCCCTCACCTCCTGGCTCTTAAGCTTGCCCCCCTTCGGCATCCCGGATGCCTCCGTGACCTGGGTCAGACCTGTGCATGGGTTACACGGGCTCACCCCCAGCCAGCGCCCCATCTTTGCTGCTGGCCCTGCCCTCCCGCCCTGGAGTGGCTCTAGGTCTTGGCTCCTCCCAGCCACCACAGGAAACCAGGCTGTCCCCAGCCTAGAGGTCATCGGTGGCACCCCTTGCCCAGCCCACAGGTACTTCACAGCCTTCCCAGGAGCCCTGAAAAGTGTGTGGCGACACGTGGCTGTTGCCTCGCAGGCGGGTCAGCCCCGGCTTACAGCTCTGCGTGAGGACCCACAGGCTTTCTGTCCATCCTTCCTTTTCTTCCCGGTCACTTCCGTCGACTTCTTGTCCTTGCTCAGCTGGCGACCAAACTGGGTCTTCCTTCCAGGTGGCTGTTTTTACACATGTGACAGGTGGCGCCACACTCCCTTTCAGCCTTCTCCAAGTGGGTCCCTGGTTTGCCAATTTTCTTCTTCAAATACGACACTTGGGTAAAGTAGTCCAGCTGTGACCCAACACACAGGGGACACAGCGGGCCATTGTTTCCGCCGGACCCGACGCCACCGGCGCCGACTCCGGGCTGCCGGCAGTCACCGCTCACAGCTCCCCCCGCCCCCGCACCGCATGTGCCCCATGGCACTCTCTGGGACACCCTGCACAGCACGTGCTGTCCTGGGTGTGCGGGCACAGCCCCGCAGGGGAGGGACCCGAGGAGTCCCACGCCGACAAGGCGGGCGAAGGGCTGCCGTGAGTGGCCTGTGCAGGCCGCAGGTGCGTGGCAGGCCGCCCCGGGGTGGGGTCACGTGGCGCGTCGGGGAGCCTTAGAGAGGAGAGGGGGGTGGGTGGGGGTCTGTGAGGGACAGCGCCCCGAGGCAGAGGGGCATGCTCCTCCACAGCGGGAGAGCAGGAGGGGCCCCCGCCACAGGGGGTCAGTGCGGCTAAGCGCAGAGCCACCCGGATTTGGAGCCTGCACGTCCACCAGGACGGGCGCCTCAGGCCCCAGGGCTCTCGTTTGTGGTGTGCGGCTGCTGCTTCCAGCTTGGTGCTGTCCCTTGAGTCCGAGAAACAGCAGCGGCTACGCGGTCCAGGTAGCTGGCCTCAGGAAACCCTCCCTGCGTAACGTTCCAGCCACCTTGGGTTCTGCGTGGTCTGGGAGATGGAGACAGTTACCGATGCCTAAATATGTAGTCAAGGGGAAACAGAAGTGTCCAGTCCCCTGAGCATGACGGCCTTAGCCACGGAGCCACACACGGGCGCCCCCCCAGACTCGACAGAGTGCGGACAGCTGTGCTCGCTCACAGGGGTACGGGGGGCCTGCAGGTGCGGGAAACGACGCGAGCGGAGGTTCGGGGCTGACGTTGGAGTGGCAGGCACAGGTGTGCGCGTCACGGCTGCCTGGAGACGGGGAAGCCTTGGGTCGTGTGCTGGAGGGCTGGGGTCCTGCCTCTGTGTCAGTGGCTGTGAACTTGGAAAAGAGGGCCCGGGAGCACCACCCCCTCGTCTCTGTTCTGGGTGCTGGGTGGGGAGACACCAACCCTCTGGCAGCCACCGGGTGTCCCGCGGTTCAGTTCGGTCCCGACACTGACCACCAGCGGTCAGTGTAGGCCCTGCAAGTTAAGAGTAAAGCCCCCACTAGCTGCCCTCTCTTCAGCTGCCAGCTGGGAGTCTAGGACAGCTGGCCCTTGCCGCCAATCCGCTGAGAACTTGGCAGTCCCCACCACTCCTTTAGCCCCCATAATTGGGCAGAACTGGCCGATGGAGTCCAGCAGGGCTGAGACAGGACGCGTGGAACAGAGGAGCAGCCCCGGGGAGCAGGGCACCCACCACCTGTCTCGTGCACCCGCAGGCACTCTGAGGACGCTGCTCTTCATCTGCCTGTGTGTGTGTGCCTGGTACGCCGGGTACCTGCTGGCGGAGCTCCTTCCGGACGTCTCCCTGTCCAGCGTGGCCTACCGCATCCGCGGCATCGGCGAGAGGCCCATCCTCCAAGGTCAGTGCCGCGGGTCCCGGCAGGCAGGGGCGGGCGGTGGCTTCCGGCCACTTCTAGGTGACGGTACTGACACGAGGAGGAGGAACCGCTCAACGCGAGCTCGCGTCCCCACGGGGGACTCCGAGGCCGCTCATGACGTTAGGAGAGCAAAGAAACTTTACGTGCAGGTTGTGTTCAGGAAAACTACGTGTTTGGAACACAACTCAAATCAGAAATTACAGAATTACATCACTAAAAAGGACGTTGGATAAGACGTGGGATGCAAAAGCAGTAATCTGTGCCCCTTTTCCAAATCTCACGGGTAGGTATGCTGGTACGTTTTTAATACAGAAATGATTACGCAAAATTAACTTAAACAAATACAAAAAAACTGAGTCACAATAAAAAGATTTTGGTAAAAGCCATTCTTTATCAAATTGAATGACCTTTTAGGATGAAAAAAAAAAGAACTTTCTAGGAATTGGCTGTGTGATGCGGTGTTGGCACCTGATTAGGCCCCCACCCTGGGTCTGCCGGGGGGCCAGAGAGCCCGGCAGCACCCCATCCCGGGTGCATCCCAGCCCCCCGGGAGGCCCTGCCGGCGCCGGCCCGGGAGGCGCCCTCCAAGGGCTCATGCTCTCCTTCTCCCCGCTTTTCCCCGAAATGGGAAGTCCGTCCTGGACACGGCTTCCTCTGTGAGCAGCGGCCGGCACCGGGCGCCCAGAAGGGCTCGCGTGCTGAGCGTGTCTGTTAGTAAGACAGCGAGCCATGGGCAGGGAACCCCGGCCCCTAAAACTGCCGTGCCTACAAAGCACCCTCTCCCTTTTATATACGTGCGATTTCAAGACAAACACAGATTAAATTAACCTCGTATCTTTGGGCGGATTTCCGAAGCTCCTTATTAAAACTGGTGACCCCTCTCCTATTTCTGCCCCCCTCTCCCCCCACCCCCCCACCCCCACCCCCCTCCGGGCGCCCACAACCTCGGGACTTCGGGGCCAAGTCCTGCTGCAAAACAGCTGCGTTGACGGGCGAGCAGTGAGCTCTTCTTGATAAAGCCTGGCCTGACCTTGTTATGGTCTTGTTCATTGCAGCCCCGGTCCCCAAAAGGCAAAAATGTGACCACTGGGCCCCGTGCCCACCGAACACCTATGCCTACCGCTTGCTCAGCGGCGGCGGCCGGGACAAGTACGCCAAAATCTGCTTTGAGGACGCACTGTAAGTGCCAGTGTGGGACTGGAAGACCTCGGTCTAAGTTCTAAGAGGAATGCAGTTTCCAGGTTCCCCGAGGGACTGAGTCCGCAGGAAGCTGGGGATAGGTGTGTGTGGAGTGAGCGTGGGTGGGGGGACTGTCCCAGGCGCTGGCTCAGGCCCCCGCGTGTCCGAGAGGGACCGGTCGGTGCGTGGCGGCGGCTGGGCAGGGACTCTGCTGAGTGCAAACCGGGTGGGGCAGCGAGGACCTCCCCGTGCCTGCTGAAAAAGGAACCCTTTCACTCACGTTTATTTACCTTCCAGGCTCATTGGAGAAAAGACCAGGAATGTTGGGAGAGGAATAAATATTGCCATTGTTAATTGTAAGTTATCACACGTTTTCTTTAAAACTTCTCAAAAAGCTCTGTGACTGGATTGTCAAGGGCACCTTGGGTTTTCCGTGGTTTTTGCACTTGACCTACTCTAGGTTCTTATGTTAATGCATTTTTTAAAATACATGATCAGTTTTGCAACGCCTGGCGTTACTGATTATTTATGGGTCCTACAAAAATAACAAACCTGAAGCCGAATACAGATTTAAAAACAAGCCAACACAAAGGCCTGGCAGAGGCAGGGTGAGCACCATGCAAGCAGAGCGGGGCCCACAGGTCCCCCCTCCCACCCTCTCGGATTCCCAGTGCCCCGGGGACTAGGGCCTCAGGGGAAGCAACGCTCGGCCCCCTCTTAGGCCTGGGAAACAGTGTTCTGTCAGGATCCCCCAGATCGGTGGCCACTGGGAACCCCCGACAATAACAGCGGCCGCAGGTCTGGGACTGGGCTCTCCTGCCGCGTCCCTGGGAGCACACCCTGCATGCCGTCCAGGGACAGCGGCAGTAGGCGCCCAAGACGGAATGGGCCCTGCATGATCATCAGGAAGGGGACCCCGAGTATGGAGCAGAAAGGGCTGAGGGGGGACTCCGGGGTCTCTGTGGGAAGAGGCAGGTGGAACAGGGAAGGGCAGCATCGAGTCTCTTGGGAAGCAGCCGGAAGGAAGTGGCAGAGCCGCTGAGGGTCCCCGTGTCGCCGCCCGTATAGGGACCACCCTCCAGGGCAGGCGGCCGCCTCACACATGCCGTCCTCACAGCCGCCACGCTCCCTGGAAGAACACAGGGAAGACACAGGCCACACTGAACACTCCAGTACCACAGACCCACCATGGGTGCTGATGGACTGTCTTTTAAAAACCGTTCCTTTTCTTTTCAGATACGACTGCGAAAGTGATAGCAACACAGTATTTTGACATGTACGAAGGAGGTAAGAAAATTCTTTTCCTGTTACAATTTAAATGAGTAATAAAAATAAATGAAGATTCAAAAAAAATCAAACAAAATGCCAAGCGCTTTTATTTTGTCTGCTAAGGAAATGGTCGGAAGTTCATGTTGAGTATTTTGAAGATTTTATTTATTTATTTTTAGAGAGGGGAAGGGAAGGAGAAAGAGAGGGAGATAAACATCGATGTGTAGTTGCCTCTGGAGCGCCCCCTGCTGAGGACCTGACCTGCAACTCAGGCATGTGCCCTGACTGAGAATTGAACCAGCGACCCTTTGGTTCGCAGGCTGGCGCTCAATCCACTGAGACACACCAGCCAGGGCTCATGTTGAGTATTTTAGAATGGTCATCCATAAGTCCTCTTAGTCTCTGAATTCATATAATACAGTTTGAAGGCGTTATCTAGAAAATTCCTTTCCCTCATTGGATAATGGGGAAGAGACACCCTTAAATCGAATATCTGTCAGATGATACGAGAAGCACCCAGCCCTGACTGTCACCATCATCACCATCCTGTGTCTGGCGCCCAGGGGCCTCAGCACACACGTCCCTGGGCCTCTTGGTGCCCACTCTCCTTCATGCTCTCTCCATCTGGGCGCTGCGTCTTGGCTCCAGGTGTCCGTCAGGATATACCAGCCCCTCTCATTTTTATTTAACACTGGGTGCTATTACCATGTTTTGCCGTATATAATGTGCACTGCGCACCCACGTTTTGTGTGCATTAGACATGGGATTATTATACTCATTCTTATACCCATGGTATGTGTTCATTATACCCATGTATACTGTGCATCCTTATTTTCCCCTCAAACGTTTGGGCAAAAAAATGTGCATTATACACGGCAAAAATATGGTGAAAAACAAGTCCCCATAAAGATAATGGAGAAGAGTAATGAGAAACGCCAGGGTGCCATTTGTGGGAACTGGGCATTTCGCTCTGCAGCTAGCTTACACATAATTGTAAAGAGCAAGCCCGGTGGTAAGTAATGGGGTTAGAGACTCACCTTTCTTTTTTCCTGTAAGGCGTAGACAGGCCTCCTAGCGAAGACTGCCCCACGCAGGGCCTGGCCTGTGTCCCCACTCTGTTCTGCACGTGGTAGGTCGGTACCTGGGGCTGCTCTAATCTAAGATGCTCACGTGTGGGTATGGGCTGCGTCAGTCACTGCAGGGAACGCTCTGCCCGAGCCGCCAAGGTTGCTGCTTGTTTCAAAAGTTAGATCAGCAGAATCTTTGTGGCCCGATGGTGCTCTGGCCTCGGATGGCCCCGCCCTGGAAGCCGGGCAGCCCTTCACTAGTAAAGAGCAGGCGCACCGACGGCGCGGTCGAGGGAGGAGTTCTGGGCATCCGAGGCCTCGAGGTGGACACAGACGCTGAGGGCAGAAATAGCACAGCGCCCAGGGCTGCAGTCTCGGGGAATCACGCACCTGAAACTGGTTTGCACTGACCCAACAGATAACTCTGGAGCGATGACACAGTTTATTCGGGGTGCTCCGGCGAAGTCTCTGCTCTTCATGGTGACCCACGACGACGGCAGCAGCCGGTGAGTGTGTGCAGCGTTGGCGCGACAGTGCGGGTGGGCAAGGCCACCCGAGCCAGCGAGCCAGCGGGGCCGAGAGGGCGGGGCCGAGAGGGCGGGGCCGAGAGGGCGGGGCCAAGAGGGCCGGACCAGTCAGGGCCCCTCCGCACCCTCCAGGACACAACCAGCCACCCAGAGGCGTGAGGCTTCTTTAAGGAAAAAGGATGGAGGCCGTGACGAAGCAGACTGCTTTTCCAAAGACATGGCCCGCCAGCGGAGCCCCTCAGCATTAGAAGGCAAGGGTTATGCCTGGGGCGCACGACAGAGCCACGGCTGAGCATAACCAAAGTAGCACAGCCAGGAAAGCTACACCCGCGAGGGGACTTCCAGAAACGGGAAAGGAAATTGAGGACATTTCTATGTGGAGCCAAAGAAGGAAACGCGCACACACACACACATACACACACACACACATGCAATGTTTTCCCTGGGGAGAAGCTGATCTGACCCCGGGCTTCTCCACCTCTGCTCGTCTAAGTACAGCTGCGTCTTCTCTGCCGACCTTCCCGGAGCCTGGAAGTGCTTATTTGCATCACTGTGGCTTTCCTACATGGGGCTCCTGAGCTCAGCATTTCCCAGATTACTTTATCCTCAGGTTTTATTTGTTTTTAAAGATTTTATTTACTTCTTTTTAGAGAGAGGGGAAGGAAGGGAGAAAGAGAGGGAGAAAAACATTGAAGTGAGAGAAATACATTGATTGGTTGCCTCTTGCACGCCCCCAACTGGGGACCTGGCCCACAACCCAGGCTTCTGCCCTGACTGGGAATTGAACCGGCAACCTTTTCAGTTCACAGGCCAGTGCTCAATCCACTGAGCTGCACTAACCAGGGCAAGATTTATTTATTTATTCTTTTTTAAAGACTTTATTTATTTATTTATTTTTAGAGAGAGGAGAAGGAAGGGAGAAAGAGGGGAGAAACATGAATGTGTGGTTGCCTCTCACACGCCCCCCACTGGATAACCGACCCACAACCCAGGCATGTTCCCAGACCAGGAATCGAACCAGCAACCCCTTGGTTCACAGGCTGATGGCACTCAATCCACTGAGCCACACCAGCCAGGGCAAGAATTATTTTTAATAGTTCTTGTAACCAGACTGAAGTTTTTTGATGCATATATGGAAAAACTCACATTTAACTTGCTTAGGAAAATCTGAACTTGTTACTTTTTTCTTTTCCATCCTACTCGCCTTCCTTGACTTACTCTTAAGCTGCACCCTTGTGCCATGGTAGTGATTTTCATATTTTTGTCCTTTTTTGATACTGACTTTTCTGAATAGGAAAGGGACAGTTTTGACCTTTGCTTTCCTCTTTCCGCAACTTCTGCCACCTTATCTCGTGGTCAGTGAGCAGGAGGGTCAGCAAGGAAACGGTGTCGTCTGAGACCGCGGGTGCGACCGAACCTGCCGACACGAGGGCTTCTCAGAGCTGAGAGTGTAAAGCCCATGCTTCAGACTGAGTCCTACCGGGTGTCGTCGTCGCACGTCCCACTAGACATCCGACATACTCCCACCAGCATGTAAACTCAGCCCGACTGTGCCCAGGAGAGGAGCTGCTTCAGAAACCTCTATCCTAGGACAAACGCAGTGCGGCACACGGGGGTCCCCACGCGAGATGCTCAGACACGCTCCCCTTTGTCCCCCAGGCTGAAGGAGGACGCCAAGAAGGCCATAGAAGAACTCGGAAGCAAAGAGATCAGGACCATGAAATTCAGGTCAAGCTGGGTGTTTCTCACAGCGAAAGGCTTTGAACTTCCTGCAGGAATTCAGAGAGAGAAGGTAAGTGGCGGTGATGGGTTTTTTTGGAGCACAGTCGGTATACGATATCATACGGGGTCTGGCAGAAGTAATGCCGTTGAGTGTGGCTGGCAGGGTATGTGAGTGTCTCCCACGAGATGGACAGCAATGTAAACATTTCACCTAAAATGTCACGTGGTGTGCTTGGGTGTGATAGTGTTATGCTATAGAATTACATGCTTATGATTTTGTAATAAAAGATTTTTTAAAAGATTTTGTTTATTTATTTTTAGAGAGAGGGGAAGGGGAGGAGAAAGAGAGGGAGAGAAACACCAATGTGTGGTTGCCTCTTACATGGTCCCCACTGGGGACCTGGTCCACAACCCAGGCACGTGCCCTGACTGGGAATCGAACCAGCGACCCTATGGTTCTCAGCCCGCACTCAACCCACTGAGCTACACCAGCTCGGGCAATAAAAGATTTTTATGTAATAAAAAGAGGGGTGTTATTTGTGCCGGACCCTGTATTAGTTCCAGGTGTACAATACAGGGATTCAACATTTACGTACCTTACGATGTCATCGCCACAGTAAGTCTGGTAACCACCTTCACCGTGCGAACTTAGCGCAAGGGGGATGGTCTTTAAACGTCCCTTCCCACAGATGGTTAGTGTAGTGCGGGCCGTGACAGGAGAGGCTGCCGGTCAGCTACAACCCTCTGTCTCAGACCACAGCCTTGTGCACAGAGCATGCCGCAGAGGGCGCCGCGGAGGTGGTCCTCTGGTCTGACCCCTTGGTTCTCCCCTGAGGGTTCCTCGTTCCTAGGTCTGGGAAACGCCCCACCATCCACCCAGTAGGTGCTTGACACATCATTCCAGGGAAGACCGTCCACACTAAGAAGTTTGGAAACCTTCCCCTTAGATCAGCATTAGAAAGGCACTTGGTTGAAATTTCAATTGTCAAATCTCTTTAAAGTAGAACATTCCGAGTGGGCTATTGGGATTGATTTCCCGTCAGGCTGCGGCCCCCACAGTCCTCTCTCTCCTTGGCCCCGAGTGGGGATCGCGGCGGCGGGACTCGGCGTTAAGGTGGTTCGGCGGCCACCTGCGCCGGTGCCCCTGAAGCTGGTCTGACGGGGTGGGCACCAGACGCTGGATGAGCACAGCTCTCGCTGCTGCTGCTGTTGTTGTCATAACCTGTTCGTGGTTGGTTTGAAGCCCTTTTATTTCTCAAAGTGAAGTGAACAGCAAGAGAATGAAGTCCTAATGCGTTAACTTAGTCGCCTGTGAAAATTCCAGCTGACGGGTGGGGGCTGGGCGTGGGATTTATAAGCTGACGCCGCCCGCCCCCTGGGGATGATGACACAGTCTCTTCCAGACAGTGCTGCCCTCGGAACAGAGGGGAGGGGGCTGGCAGCCTGCCAAGGAGCGAGACCTCTGACTCTTGCCCCAGAGAAGGGTCTTCTCTTCTTTCCACGAGCTGTACACTCAGAGGAGGCCGAGAGATGAATGTCTCCGGCAGGGCCCACCGGTGGCTTCTGACCGCAGGCGTGGACGTTTGGTCCCGGTCCTCTGCTTGTGCTGTCCGGCGTGGCGATGGGTCTGGGAGGGAAGACAGGCAGAAGCAGGTGGGCCCCCGGGGGTGGAGGAGAAGGGGGCCGGATGGGTGTGATCTCGGCGTGGCCACACAGCCAGGTAACGGGAAGCCTGACAGCTTCTCTGATGCCCCCTCTGTTGTGGCCGTCTGGATGCTCGGAATTCACGGACATTGCAGCATGCATCTCAAAGGGCCTGCTTTCCCTGTGCAACCCCCGTGTTCTCCCGCGGCCGGGAAGCCAGTCCTGTAGAACATGTCAGGGGTACTTACCCGGGGCCCCTGCCTCGACCTCTCATTACTGATGATCGGGTTTGGACACCCCATGTGCTTGAGATCTCACGGACCTGTCCTCATGAGTGAGGCATTCCCGGGACTCTGGGTGGTGGCTCTGCCTGGGCTACCACTGTGGGGACCTGCAGGGGGGTGAGGTGAGCTGGCACGGCAGGGAGAGGGGTCTTGGTGTCCAGGGTCAGGTTGGCCAGGGGTCACATGTGATCCTGAACAGCCACTTCGCCTCCCAGGGCGTGAGTTTCCTGATCTGTGTCAGGTACTGAAAGCTAGGTGGACTCTTTAGCAGCTGCAGTGTGGGCCTGAGCCCCACTGACCCTTGGCCTTCCTCGGGCTGGCTCTGCAACGTGAATCAGGACCACCTTCTCCTCCATCTGATGTACCAATCTGCCCTCTTACGGATCTCCAGACTTTACCTACCTAGCTGTGTGGCCGTAGGCAAGTTACTTAACCTCTCTGTGCCTGAGAATCATCCCCTGTGAGAAAGGGGTGAAGACAGCTCCCACATCATACAAGAGTGGATGAGGACCAGGGGAGCAACGCATGGGGCTCAGCAAGGAGCTGAGCATAGAGCCCTGTAATCCAGAGCTTCCCCTGCTCTTTCCAACCCGCCCGCCCCAAACTGCCCTTCCCAACCTGAGCCTCCCCGAAAAGCACGGGCGCCCAGGCCAACTGAACTAGAATCTCAGAGGGTAGGGCCTGCCCCAGGTGTTCTGATGTATGGGGAGGGCCCACCTGGGGGGGTTCTGATATCCGGAGAGGGGAGACCCGTTACATTGACTTTTTCTGAGAATGTGGAGGCCTTGTCCCGAGCACACACCCATATGCCCCTGTACACCCCAGCTGGTGTTTTTATAGACACAGACAAGCGCACCCTAAAATCCATACGGAAGTTCGGAGGACCAGACAGCCAAAACAGTCTCGAACAAGAAGAACACTTTCCGACTTCCAAACTCACTACAAAGCCATGGCAATCAGGACAGTGTGGTTCGGACGTCAGGCAGACTTATCGACCCACGGAAGAGAACTGAGAGTCCACAGATAAAACCCCACTTTGTTGGTCAGTCCACTTTGGACAGAAGTGCCAAAACCACTGCGTGGAGAACAGGTGGTCTGTCCACCTTGGGGCGCTGAGACAGCAGGTCGCCCACACGCAGAAGCATGAACGTGCAGCCCTACGCCACACCACGCCACTTGGGGACATTAAGTCAACATCAGTCAGGTGACCACATTTAGGAGCTGGAAACCTTCAACTCTCAGAAGAGAAAATGTAGCCATAAACCTCTGTGACCTCGGATCAGGCAGTGATTTCTTAGATACAACACCACAAGCACGAACAATGAACAACGAAACAAAAAAGTAGATCCTTGCATTCGATCAAAATGTAAAACTTTTGTGCACCAAAGAACACCACCAAGAACATGAAAAGATAACCTACAAAATGGGAGAAAAACATTGCCAATAAGGGACTTACACCCAAAATGTATATAGAACTTGTACGGCTCACTAATACAAAGACAAATAACCCAATTTTCAAGCAGGCAGAGGATCTGAACACACACGTCTTCAGAGAAGACACACAGACGGCCCACAAGCACATGAGATGCTCACGACTGGCCACCGGGAACCACAAACAGAAGCTCGAGGAGACAGACACTGCCTTGCCCTCCCTGCATTGGCTGCATTAAAAACAATATCCTTCTGGCTGGCGTAGCTAGGTGGATTGAGCGCGGGCTGCGAACCAAAGCATCGCAGGTTCGAATCCCAGTCAGGGCACATGCCTGGGTTGCAGGCCATGACCCCCAGCAACCACACATTGATGTTTCTCCCTCCCTCTCTCTCTCTCTCTCTCTCTCTCTCTCTCTCTCCCCCCCTCCCTTCCCTCTCTAAAAATAAATAAATAAAATCTTAAACAACAAAAAAAATGACATCCTAAGCAGAGTTCTCAAGGGTGTGGGGAATTTCGACCTTTCAGGCCCTGCTGCAAGAAATGTAATAACAGAGCTGCTTTGGGAAACATTCTGTCCCTTTCTCAAGAAAAATTAGGCATGTCGTTACCCAGCGACCTAATAATTCCGCTCCTAGATATATACCCAAGGGGATGAAAACATTATGTGCAAAAAAACGTGTACATTAAACAAGTGTACATGACATGCATAGAAGCCTTATTCATAATAGCCAAAATGTAGAAACAACTCAAATGACTTATTCATGTATAAAAATATGTAAATAAAATACGGTATAGCCGTACCCTGGGACATTGCCCAGCCGTGAAGAGGAGTGAAGCACTGATGCCCGCCGCAGGGTGGAGGGGCCTGGAACACACGCTGGGGGCAGGAACCAGACCCAGGAGACCACATACCGTCCGTTTCACTTACCGTATTTTGCCGTGTGTAATGCGCACTTTTGTGCCCACATTTTTTGAGGGGAAAATGAGGAGGCGCATTATACGTGGGTCGTGCCTGAAATGCCTTGTATCTTTTCTTGTGTTGTCTAATTATTTGTTACATAAAATTTCTTGTACCATCACATGTTCAAAAATAAATGCTCAAATTCCTTGGTAATACAAAAAAGACACAAGTATCTAAATAAAAATACACTAAAACTCAAATTAAATTAAAACAAAAGATCTTTTTCCTGAAAGTCTGGGCCAAAAATGTGAGTGCGCATTGTACACGGGGCAAAATATGGCATTCGAGATTTCCAGAATAGAGAAAACTCAGTGAGAGAGGAAACAGACTAGCGAGTCCCTGGGGCTGTGAGGGGTGTGGGTGTGTGGCTTCTTGCACAGGTGAGGAAAACAGTCTAAAATCTATTGTGACGGTCGCCTATCTCTGTGAGTATACTAAAAGCCATTGAGTTCACTTTGGGTGAATTTTGTAGGATGCACGTTATATCTCAAAGCTATTATAGAAAAAGGATGTGTAACTAGAATTCCAAAGATCAGAATGCATATTAATCTTTCCAAGCATTAAGTTGAGGCTCCCCATTATCTGCAAAAGAACTGAAGACAGGAAGGACTAGGCCTGCATCATCATGAACATGTGTCTGCTGAGCCGGGAGTTCTGCAGTGACCTGAAAAAATGCATAGCCCCCCTCCCAAAGAACTGGAAACTCAACAGTACAGCTGTGCTGTTCAGGACAGCAGCTATGGGCCAAACTTGATTTACATTTATTAAGTTGTAATCACATTTATTACAATTAGATAGATCTTAAAATTCAGTTCATCACTCACGCTAGGCACATTTCAAGTACTCGAGAGCAGAACGTGGCTAGTGGCTATTCTATTGGGTAGGGTCGATCACAGAATATTCACATCATTGCAGAAAGTTCTAGAGCTGTACGAATGCCTGGTTCCCATAGTTTTTTGGGAGCACGTGGAGAGAAAATCAAGCACCCAGACTGGGCTGGAGCAAATTCCATTCTAGGAAGCAATCCAAAGAATCACCTCCTAGCTGTAGGATTTGCTCATGGCTGACACGCTAAATATTTGTTGAGTAGCAAATAAAATTCTTTTCTTTCTTTTACACAGATCAACCACTCTGATCGTGCAAATAACAGATACTCGGGCTGGCCCGCAGAAATACAGATAGAAGGCTGTATACCGAAAGAACCAAGCTAACACTGTGCAGACAATAAAAGTTTTTTTATAGACAAATGAGTCATGGAGTGGCCTGTGAATCTTACCCAGCAGTCAATATTTGATGTTTTAGGTTTTGTCACCAACCAACCAATATTTGCTGGCGGCCGTGAAATCTTGGCACACAGTATTTTTATGCCAATCCGTGTGTGGTGAAGATATGCGTGAGCAGCAAGACTGACGACACGGATGGGAGTTGTTAAATGAAGGGGTTTCACCTGGAAAGGAGAGGGTGGGGGGAGGTAGCCACCGCTTGCCCACGTGCGCAGTTGCCTTGTGATCGTGTCTGGACCCCGCAGCCCAGGCAGCTCTGCAGAGAGAAAACCTTGACTCCGTCATCGCTGAGCAGCCCCTCAGCTCGGCAGTCATCTCCGGGGGAGAACGGGCAACGGTCAGAGCAAAGCCGCCTCTGCCAACTCCGTCTGAGCCTTTGCTCCCTTCCTGTGGGTCCATGAAGTTACTCTTCGCGGCACGAATCTGGGCGCCTCCCGCCTTCTGCCACCCGGGGTGCAGTGGTGAAGGGACATAGTCTCTGCTTCCCTCCCTGCGGGGTGTCACGCCAGTGGCCAGCCCCTGTTTAGTGGGGTGGGGAGGGAAGAGCTGCAACAGGACAAGGGGGGTCTGGCCTCAGGGGGACAACTGCACAGTATAGGTGTGACTTTCTAGAAGACACGTCATGAGAGCCAGGCACCCAAGGCGGGCATGCTCTGGGAAGCGTGTCCGGCGATGCATCTGATGTGGGGCTGAGACGCTCAGGTCCTCGCCAAGCGCTCCTCCTAACTGTCTCTCCAAGCCTGGCCAGTGGAAAAGCTAGGGGGCTTTGATGCCAGATGCGTAACCCTTCTCTGAGCCTCTAGTTCCTCGTCTGTAAGGTGGAGGAATTGGAATAGAGGAGGAATTCAAACACTTTTATCAGCAGGAATCCTTTTAAGAACATGGTCCCACACAGCATGCTCAGCATCTCAAACCACCCAAGGCGCAGTGGCCCACACCTGCACTGGCTTCTCCCTCGAGCTTCTCGGGGGCCACAGGTCGCCCAAGGGTGGGCCCTGAGCACTGGGAGCCGGGCCGCAGCAGGGTCCCTGTCAGGCACCGAAGCCAGAGGGGGCAGAAATCCACATGCCCCCGAGCGCCTGCCTGGCCCCGGGCTGAGCCCCACCCCCTCCCTCTGTGACCCAGACGCAGCTGGGGCACGTCAACAGGGTGGCCCTGGGCGGGGTGGATGCCTGTAAGCCGGGAATACAATGACTGGCGGTTTGGATTTGGTTTCGTTTTACTTTTATGAGTATTTACTTTATGCTGAGCTTACTCCTGGGCCGGTCAGTTTCTGTTTCTCCCGCGTCTCCTGGGATCTCTTTCTCTTCCGCGCAGCCTGCTCTTCTGGGTGGAGACCAAGCTGCCGTTTTCGCCAGGATCCTCCGAGCGTGGCGGGGAGAGCCCGTGTGTGGGTCAATCCACCCGAGAGCTCCGTGCGCTCTGAGCTGAGTCTGGGGAGCTTCATTCGCCTGGACGGGCTCCCCGACCAGCGGGCCTACCACCAAGCCCCCAGCCTCAGCCCCACCGTTTGGCCTGGGCACACCTACCCGCCCCGCTGTCGTGCCGACAGAATGGCACCCACTGCTTCCGTAAAGGGACTTCCTTAGATTCTCGGTGGCTCTTCAGACAGGCACCCTGCATGGCCTGGGCAGTTTCCTTAGTGTTCTTAAAGTGAACCTGAAGATTTGAACCTCTGCAGGATTTTGGGGGGTTTTCTGGGTCAAAGTGAATAGCGAAGCATTTTTAGAGGTCACCTCCGGTGGCTTTGGGGAAGAGCAGGGACACATGACTGTGAGCGGCCAAGCGCGGTGCTCAGGGCCACAGAGGAACTGGGGGCCTGCTGGCCTCCTGCCCTGGGCGCCCGCCCCTCGCGGAGCTGGGGCCCCGCCCAGCAGAGCAGTCTGCAGGCCTCTGCCCGCAGCAGGAGAGCCTCGCTCAGGCTCCAGGTGCGCCAATAAGGTCATTGCAGCTATAATAAGAGTAGGGTGGCCTCTAAGCCAGTACAGCCAGTGTCCTGATTAAAAGTTACAGACATTAGCCCTGGCAGGTGTGGCTCAGCGGATTGAAGGCAGGCCTGGGAACCTTCAATTCCCAGCCAGGGCACACGCCTGGGTTGCCGGCCGGGTCCCCAGTAGGGGGCGCATGAGAGGCAACCACACATTGATGTTTCTCTCTCTCCCTCCCTTCCCATGTGTCTAAAACATAAATAAATAAAATCTTTAAGACAACGTTAGGGATATGAGGACACAGACACACGTGCAGGGAGACAGCCACGCGAGGAGGAAGGCGGAGCTCAGGGCGATGCCTCTACAAGCCAGGCCGGGGAGCCCGGAAGAGGGCGGGCAGACCAGCAGGACCTGCAGGAGAGGACTGAGCGCGTTCTCCCCCACGGCCTTCAGAGCGAGCGCAGCCCTGCCCACACCTCGGCCTTAGACTTCTGACCTTAAAATCCGGGAGAATAAATCTCTGTTGTCTCAGCCACTCCGATTCCGGCGCCTTGTATGGCAGCCCAGGACACCCATAATGCTCTCTTTAGGTTATGAACTCTTTGGTACCCATGGCATTCCTGCATTCTCTAAAAAGGAGGGAGGGGCCGAACCTTTATTCCTTTTTCTTTTCCCTTTTTTTATTTTTTTGCTCTGGCTGAAATGACTACACCTTCACAGCAGTGCTGATTGTAATGCACTGTATCGGGTCAAACCCCAGGGGCACTGCTGGGCAGTCGCGTCCAGAAACCCCACCTGGGGGCTGGCAAGGTCCGGGGGCACCCCCATCCCCCACCCTGTGACAGCCCCGGGCACCTTCCTCTCGGCTGCCTCTGCCCCTCTCGCTGGTGCGTCCCCAGCGTGGGGCCCAGGACTCTGCACCATCATGTCCTGTTTCCCACCTACCTGGGCACTGAGTGCTGAGACTGTCGGCCCTGGGCCCCAGCCCTGGGGGCGGGGAGGGGCTCGAATATCTTGTCGTGATGCCACCTGCTGCTCGCCTGAAAAGCTTGGAACGAGTGTCAGAAACTAGAGACCCTTACTAAACCATCTCCCTTGGCTGTGCCCTTGGCAATACTTCTTTTCCAGAGCTGTGTCTTCCACCTAAAATTTCATTTAATCCCATTAAATAACCGTGGTCAGGAGAGCGGCTTCCACATTACAACCCGTTTGGAGATTGCCTGGCCGAGTTGCAGGTATGTGGTTCAGGCTGCTGCGCTGCTGCAAGGATTTCGCTTAGCAGGTCGCGTCCGAAATGCCTGAATGCAGCAGTGGGACACCATCTGGACCCATCATCTCCCCAGGGCCCCCTCCTCCATGCTCCCTGGTCGGATCTTCCGCCTTCAGAGCCTGGAGGCCACTAAGCAGGGTGAGGGTGACCCCCAGCTCTGCTCTGTGCACCCCCTTCCTGAGAAGCCCCTTGGCCCTCACTGCAGGGGCAGGGGTCAGAGGTGGTAGCCATTCCCCTTTCTGGGTTCCAGACCCCCCGAGGGGCCAGCTGGGGAGCAGGAGTGCCACCACTGCCCAGGCAGCAGGCTGGGGTGTACCCAGGGCACGGGTGCTGGGAGCTGGGGGATGGAGGGGGACAGGCAGAGCGCAGAGGACTTCAGGGCCGTGGAGACCCTACCCCCTGTGACACTGTAACAGTGGTCACGTGTTCTGATACATTTCTCCAAACCCACAGAATGCCCGACACCGAGAGTGCACCCTGCAGGGGTGTCCGACATTTTGGCATCTCCGGGCCACACTGGAAGAAGAAGAGTTGTCTTGGGCCACACATTAAATACATTGTGATGCGTAATCACACAAAAAATCTCATCATGTTTTAAGTACATTTACGAGTTTGTGTTGGGCCGCACTCACAGCCATCCTGGGCTGCATGTGGCCCACGGGCCGCAGGTCGGACCCCTCTGCAAGGCCAACTGGGGACTCTAGGCAAACTAGGATTTACACAGTCCTAAAATTGCACGGGGTCCCTTAGAGTTTAGGAGACGCGGGCCTGAGAGTGAGGAAAGACGCCGCTGCGCTCCGGAGAGAGCCCGCGCTGGGTCTTGGGCTAAGGCCCTCGTCTAAGTGCGGGAAGTTTGGGGCAGGTCTTCAGGGAGGGTCTCCACAGAATGTCCGTCAGCTTTACGCCGGTGCAGCACAAGGAGACGTATTCCCCCGACTTCATCCGTCCTCGGGTGTGGTCGGCGCAAAAGACACGAATTGGGTCGCTGCTGTCCGTCTCCCTGAGTGGGGCGATTCAGGCTCTTTCCCCTCTGGGTGCAGGGGACAGTGTAGCCCATTCACTCCTTGCTCAGGGAAGATGAGATTTTGCGATTTACGAGGTGGCTGTAAACTGCTTGGTCTTTAACCAGCTGCCTCAGTTTCCCTAGTCCACTCGTCCTGGCTTGCTCGCCTTGTCTCGTTCTGACACCATGACATCTGGAACAGAGCTTGTCCTTGACTGAGGAGAGGGTGTCACCAGCCGAGACACTCCCACCCGAGTGGGCCTCTGTGTCGCTCTAGCTGGACGGCATGGGCACCGCCAGCCCCAGGCTGGCCCCCATGGGCACCATGCAGGACGGCAGACAAGACATTCCGATGCCCAGCGGGCTTGAAGTGGACCCTCTGAGAGTGAGGGGTCAGTGGGCGCGGACCCCAAAGCGCCCGCGCTGCTGCTGTGCCCAGCGGGAGCACACCCCCACGGGGAACATCTCCTTTCTGTCCGCAGGAGACACCCACACCTGTAAACAGGTGTATGAGTTTATGTGAACCAAACTGACCACAGTGGCCAGGAGGCAAAATCTCAGTAGACTGAGCAATGCGGCGGAGAAGGGCGGTTTCGCCCTCCATGTCACACTTGGCAACCAAAGCGGGGTGGGGCGAGAGGGAGCGACAGGAAATCCACTCGCAGAGATTAGGGAGTTGGGAGAAAGCAAAGCGGGGGAGGGCTCTCTGGGACTGGATAAAAGGTAAAACCAACAGCTCCTACTTCTTCTTTGTTTGTGGGTGAGGGATGGTTAACAGCTAACAATTAACATGCTAATAACAATGAGGGGATTTGTGGTCTCTGCTCTGGTTCCGGGGTTGTGCCTTGAGATTCTGGAAAAAAGCGAATCACTTTGATATTGAAGCAGGAGACCACACAGGAAGAACTCGCGGAGACTGCAATGCTGTCACTGGCCAGCATTTATCACCCTGGTTGCCAGGAAACGCCTTTTACCAATTACGTAGAATAAATAGTAAACCGAGGCAGGGAGGAGGAAGGAGATGAGTCTCACATACTAACTCAGCAGTCCTGAGCCTGGTCTGATAATATCGCCAGTTGTTCCAATATCACAAGAAACACTGTATTAGCAAGAAAGAAGGGAAGTCATTGAAATTCTATGTGACATTTCCACTATCTGGGAAAGAAAGCCTTGCAACTGTGCTTTCACCCCAGGGCCTGGAATGCGGGAGAGGGTCCCCGGCGCCCACAGAAAGAGCCCATAAAACAACTTTGGTGAATTGCCCGCCTCTGGTCACTAACTGTTTCACGAGGGAGTCCCTGATGCTTACAGAAAGAGCCCATTAATAACTTTGGGTGACTGCCCCAACTTGAATGAACTGCCTCCTATCACGTATTTGTTTTACAACAAGATGACCAAATGGGGTTTGGAGCAAGATAAAGGTTTGGGCTAGCAGACCCCCAGGAAAATTGGCGCCATATTTACCCATTAATCAATATGTAACTGTTTCCCTCCTATCCCACCAACTATGTAAGTCCTGAGAACAGAGGACTCGCTCTCTCCCCCGGGGCTCAGGGGGCTCTTGGCTCTCGGGCCACAGGGCCTCTGGCCACCCGGCCTCAGGCTGCCCAGGGGCTTGCCACCCTGGTCTCCAGCCGCTCTTGCTTTTCTCACCCTGCTTTGGCCCTGAAACTTTCCCTTTCACCCCCTACTCCACCCAGTCCTGTTCTCTTCCATGGAAGTGAGCCACTAATACACTGATTACATGCGACTAGATTTGCTGATCTGTAATTCTTTACTTGCGTCAGCAAGAAGAACCAGGTCTCTCCCGTCAACAATATCCCGAAGGTATGTTATCTAGTACATTATCCTGGATACACACACACACACACAAACCCAGACAGCTCCGTTAGAATAAAGATTGGTCGTTGACGCGGAAAAATACTGCCCTCGGACATGACTGCCTGCCAGGAATGGATTTTAGTTAGAAAGTTTTAATCTCGGACCGTCTCTGAGTTTGTAAGACCATCAGGCAGGCCTCCCCTGAGCTGGTGGGGCTCAGTGTGTGGCCGCCTTTTCCACCCCCAGTTCCCTCCACCTCACTGACTTGGAGAAACGGTTTGCCTGGTCTCCTCTGCATGGCGGCGGGGGGAACACACACTCGGAAGGAGAGGCCTATCAGAGGGTGGGGCTGCCCTGGATCAGCTGGCGGGGGGCCTGCTGAGCGCACAAGGGCCCCAAGAACCGGCCCGGCGCTCCAAGGCTGCTTAGGCATGGGATTCCTTCCCGGGGCCTGTCACCGTCCTCTGGCAACAAGGACCCCGTGCCCTGCAGCTGGCATCTGCAGGTGATCAGCTGCAGGCTGAGGGGTGTGCTGATGGGGAATGGAGGGTCCCCCGGGTGTTCGTGCTAAAGCAGCATGCACTCTGTCCAGCTCCAAAGGTGCCTTCAGCGAAAAAAAGAAACAACAAGCCCCACTTGGTTCCTCGTGCTAAGCCCACGTCACCAAACCGAGCCTTAAACCCTAACCTAACCACAGCTCTTCCCAAGGACGTAGCGATCCAAGCCGGCCGGTCTGGAATTGCACGGTCCACAGCAGTTAGGCATTCTGCCGGACCGGCCCCTTGGGTGCCCCAGAGAAAAATGCCACAATTCTTGTTTTCCTTCTCCCGCCCCTTCTGCCTGTGGAGACTTTCACTCCTGCAGCCATCGAGAGCTCCTCTGTATCTGCGAGATGGGAGGCCGCCCCATTCACAAATCATTAAAGCCAGTTTGGTCTTTAAATGCACTCAGTAGAACTGTTTTCATTCTCGCCTGAGGATGTGCTTATGGATTTTACAGAGAGAGGAATGGAGTGGGGTTGGGTGGGTGGGGAGAGAGAGAAACATCCATTAGTCGCCTCCCTTATGAGCCCGGACCGAGGATCAAACCCACAACCTTTCCGGTGCTCAGTCGGAGTCGACGCTCCAACCGATTGGGACACCCGGCCCGGGCTACTCTGTTGAATTTTGTTGTTGTTGTTGTTGTTGTTGTTGTTTTTAACGCTGTCGTCTTTCCTGGAGCAGTGGAGGTGCGGGACCCATGAGAAAAGCTATCCGTGGAGAAACGAAGAAGCATCACCCTGCAGGGTCACTGGGTCCCCGTGGAGGACCCAGGTGGTCAGCTCCCCCTGGGACTCTGGCGTAGTGGGGCCAGTATGCGGTCCTGGAGGGCCGACGAGGAAGAGGCCTCATGACCTCCTCATGCCAGTGTCCCCCCCCAACCCCCCTCCCCCGCTGCTGTGGCTCAGTGGATTGGGCGCCCGCGGCCAGCGGGGAGGTGGCAGGGGAAGTGGCAGTTTCAGTTCCCGGTCAGGGCACGGTCCTGACTTGCCGCCCAGGTCCCCACGTGTGGGTGTGTGAGGGGCAACAGATGGATGATTTTCTCCCTCCCTTCCAACCTGTTTTTAAAAAACACTTTCCAAGCCTCTAAATTCCTTCTTTGAAGAAAAACTTGCACACAAGCGCAGTAAGTAAAGACGTGGTCAAGATTATTCTTTCTTCATTCATAGAGTTTTGGGAAGGAGGGTGGCAGTGAGGCCGGACTGAGGCCAGCTTCCCCCCTCCTGTCCCGGCCCCGCGTCCTGGGGGCTCCTGGGGGGTTCCCAGCCGCTGCTCTGGTGGTGGGAAGGCTCGGGTCCCTCCACTCCCATCAGAGCGGTGGGGAGCCTTGGCATGTCACTGGAGGGGCGGTCCCCCTGGTTTGTGCCAGGTGAAGTAACTGAAGACCAGAGGATCACGCAGGCTCGGGCGGAGTTAGGATTGGGGTTAGGATGGGGGTCGCAGTTCCTGGCCTGGAGCCCGGGTTTAGCCTGGCTCCGCCCCTTTCCTGGCACACCCGGCTGCCCGAGAACGCTCCCAGTGTTGCGGGAATCAATGCATCTCCCCTCATTGGGCAGTCAGGGCAGCGAGAAGGGGCGACACCTGTCTGGTGCCACTCGGGCGGGCGTGAAGCCGGCAGCATGTCTCAGGACTTGCAAAGCATATACAGGAGTAAACATCCAGCACGGGCGTCCGTCACACACCCAAGGGCTGTCTACATTCGTTCGAAAGAAACAGTGAAACCCTCAGTTCCTCGGTTGTAGGAGCCACATTTCAAGAGCGCCGTGGCCTTCTGTGGCCGGTGCCGGACAGCACAGAGTAGAGCAGTTCCACTGTTGCAGAGACGTCCCTCGGGACACCGCTGCCCCAAGTCCCCAGCTCTCCCGAGCGCAGCCCCAGGGCAGCCCCCACCCCTGGAAAACTTGTTAGCAATGCAGATTGCGGTCCACGCCCCAGAGCCCCGGCCTCCGTCCCGGGGGGGGGGGGGGGGGGGCGCTCTGTTCCCAAACACCTTGGGGAGATTCATCGGAAGAAAGAATCGGAAGAAAGATGTTGCTCTTTCAGTTTCATTTCTGTGGTCCAGACACTGGTTTCATTTCTCTGGCTATTGGCAAAGGAGAGTGGACAGGAGTGTGATTCACGCACCAAATAAAAGGGAAACGCCGGGAAGGAGAGAGGCGGTTTCCAGACCCCTGGGCGCCCGTCCGGAAGGCTCACAGGTAAGGGCTGGCCTGCGCGGGGAGGGAGGGCTGCCTTCCCAGGTTTTATCAAACAGGCACGACTTTTCTTTTTTTATTTTTAATGATATTGTATAGAGTATGCTAGTTCGGTTGTCCCGATGTCTCCCCTTTTGTCCCCCCTCCACCCAGCCATGCCCACCCCCTTTGGCAATTCCCCCACGATGGTTCACCTTAAATTCTTTGTCATAAATTCTTTGGCTACTCCATTTCCTACACTGTACTCCACCCGCCCCCCCCCAGCTCCCCACAACCCCCGTGGCTGTTCTGTAACGACCTGTTCGTGCTCCTCAGTCCCCTGGCCTCCTCACCCCAGATCCGACTTTTCAAAGGATTTCCTGGCACACTTGCCGGGAAGGCAGGAGCCGTTAGATAAGTTTCTTATCTTGTTAGGACCCCTCTGGGTGATGCTCCCCCTCCTCTGATTGCCCCCACCCCCACCAGTCAGCACCCTGAGGACACATTCCAGAGAGGGGGTGGCCGCTCGGGAAGCCCAGGACGGCCCTCCTTCCTTGAGGGGGGCACACACATCTGGGGTGGGGTGGGAGCTGGGTGCCTGTGCGCTACTGTGATTTATAACAACACGGGGTGTAGTAGCTGTGGTCGCCGTGCAGCGTGCCACGGCCCCGTAGTCAATCACACTGAACTGAGTGTTTGAACGCTGCCGAGAGACCAGATCTTTTCCAAGTCCTGCTCGTCGTCACAGGAAAAGAATGCTGTAACTGTTTGGGCCAGGATATTAACCGGGCTGATTGTGGTGATCGGCTCACAAAATATACACATACCAGAAAAGAAAGTCTATTTTTTAGCCTGTGTCTCAGTTCCCGTCACAGAGCTCCTAAAACCCCAGGAATTTCCTCAGTGATGAGAACATTGTGGTTTGTGATGTAAATGAGGTCACGGTTAGGTAGCCGCTGGTCCCTGGGGAATGGATGCTGTGATTAGAGGGTCCCCAACAGTCAGCTCCACCCCCAGCCTCCAGGGAGGGGAGAATCTTGCACGGGTGACCCTGGAGGTTGAATCAGTGACCAGTAGCTGATGACACCGTCGGCTGTGCCTCTGTTTGGAAGCCTCCATTACAACCCCGAGAATGGGGATTAGAGAGCGACCTGGTTGGCGAACACGTGGAGGGTTGGGAAGAACGGGGCACCTGGAGAGGAGAGGGCGCGGGAGGCCCAGGCCTTCCCCCACACCGCGCCCTGCCTGCTCCTCCGTCTGCCGGCTGCTGAGTTACCCTCCTTTGTGGTGCACCGGTGATCTGGGAAGGAACACGTTTCCCTGAGTTCTGAGAGCCGCTCTAGCAAATTATTCAAAACCAAGGAGGGGGTGGTTGGACCCTCTGACCTATAGCCAGTTCGTTAGAAACACAGGTGACAGCCTGGACTTGCCCTTGGCGTCTGAAGGGGGTGGAGCAGGCACGACCTTGTGGGATCCAGTGCAATCTCCAGGCAGATAGCACTGGGGCCGTGGGGGGAAAACCACGTGGGAGTTGGTGTCGGAATCAGAGCCCAGTCTCTGGGCTACGGGAGCCCTTTGTGTGGTGCTGTGTGGTGCTGGTGGCAGAGGGCCACCCTCCTGAGGGGGGCAGGGCACTGATTTCCGGCATTTGCTGGTGCCCCATTGTAACATGTGGTAACTTATCATGCCTTCCAATTTTTACTCAGAGACATTGATGACAAGTGTTCCCAGCAAGCGGTGGCATCTGGGGGAACAGACTGGGTGCAAATCATGGACCATTAGTGTAACAAACTGCCACAGCTTGGTGACATACAGGACAGAAACTTATCCTTCCCGGCTCAGAAGGCTGAGGTCTGAGGTCAAGGTTTCAGCAGGGGTAGTTCCTCCCTGGTCTCTTCCAGCGCCTGGTCTTTGCCAGCAATCCTTGGCATTGTTGGGCACAATATCTCCAGATGCTGTGGCGGCCCCTTCAGGTCATGCCACCTGCAAGAAGAAACCCAGGCCACAGGGTCACCCATGACATAGACAGACATTGCTGGACAGTCACACAGCTTGCAGTTCCCCTGCCCTCCGCAAAGAACTTCTAGGTTAAGCAGAGGAAAGGGTTGGACCTGGTCTCCACTTCCGTTCTCTTTCCTGGAAACCGTGATAAAAATCTCAGTGAGCCAGCTTGTTTGTCGTACGCTGCCCTCAGGAGAAGCTGTTTCCTCATTCGTGGGGAAGGAGGCAGAACATCTGCGCGGGCCCATCTGAGGGGGGTCGTGCAGACCCAGCACGAGATGCCAGGCCGAGGGAGGGGGCGTTCTGAATTAACAACAGCAGCTCTCTCCTCCCTGCGGCGTGGCCTCCGCAGCAGCCCGGGGCTGCTGCGCACCCAGGAGGCGGGGCCGGCCCAGGAACGGACGCAGGCTGCTGGGGTTCAGGCCCGTGGGTCCTGCCGGGACTCCTCGCAGGCTCGGGGAAGCCGGTGTGTGGGAAGCTCAAAACCCACTCCCGTCAAAAACGGTCCAAAGAAAGGGGCTCAGGGCGGAAGGGCCGGTGTCCAGGTGGGGCATTTCTGAAATCCCCCCCGTCACTGGTGGCGCTCTGCCACTTGGTCCCAAAATCTGAATAGCTCTACTGTTTCCTCGCTATCCGAGTGAAATAAATATCGTCTGTTGGCAACCCGAGGCTGTGACCTTCCAGCAGGGTGGGGAGGGGACGGTACCCCTGTTGCTTAACTTGTCTGAACCCCCCTGCACGTCTCATGGGAAATTCGGGATGATGTGGCTGAGGCGAGCAGAGCATGCACCTGTGTCTGGCCGACGCCCCCTAGGAGCACGCCCTGGGGCGCCGGGACTCCTGCCTGACCCCCTTCCTGGAGACAGTGCAGAGACTCAGGGAGAAGACAGCCACCTACAGGCCAGGACAGAGGCCTGGAGCAGAGGCCCTTTGCAGCCTCATCCGGAACCAGCCCCCAGGCCGTGCGCTTGATTCTGGCGGCCCCAGTGAACAAGCAGCATCCCAAGCTAGGGCAGTCCCAAGTGCAGGACTGATTTAGGCTCCTGTGGGTGACTCGGACCTGTGACGAGGACACGTGGGCTGGAAAGAGAAACCACGCCTGCTTTAATCCCCGGGGGATCATAGAATAGCACAGAAGAATTCTGTCAGCTGAATTTTGGCGTCCCCATGGCTTCGATGGGCTAAGGCGTGTGCTCAAAGAAGGCTGCAGAACATGAACTAGGACCTGTCCTACCTGCTGTCCAGGGAGAGTTCAGCTGGGGGACACAAGCGCAAGCCACATCCTCCCCACGGAGCACAGCGTGGCATTCTCAGGTCCCCGACACTCCAGCCTCCTCTGCCAGGAAGGCTCCTCCCCACGGGTCACCCAAGGTCGGCTCCGCTGCTCATTCCACGTCCAGTCGCAGGCACATCCTCAAACGCTTTTCCCGTGAAGACTCCCTCAGGGAAGTAACTCCACCCCCAGTGAGTCTGACCCACTGCCTGTCTTCCTCCCAGAACCCGTTCTTTGCGGCTTGGCTTATTTATTTCAGGGCCCCCCTGCTAGAAGTGGGAAGTGGGATTTGATGAGGCTGGTGTGGGCAGGGACGAGCCCCACGCCCCATGCCGAGAGTGCCTGGTGTGGCTTTGTGCAGACTAGTTCCTCCCATGGGTTTCCTGAGGCTGTGCTCACCAAACACCCCAGGCAAGGGCAGCCTGGACAACAGACCTTCATTCCCTCACCGTCTGGAGGACAGAAGTCTGAGGTCCGGTGTGGGCAGGGCTGGTGCTTCCGAGGCCTCCGTCCTGGGGGTGTAGACAGCCGTCTCCTCCCTGCGTCCTAGTCTCCTCTTCTCGTAGGGACACGGGCTACGCGCTACGTGGGATTAGGGCCCGACCTGACGGCCTCCTTTTTACCGTTTCACGTCCTTAAAGGCACCCCACCTCCAATCAAGCCCCACTCTAAGGTGCTGGGGGTTACGCATTCAACACCCGAATTTGGAGGGGGGACGCGCAATTCAGCCCATTAACAGTCCTCAACGAGTATTTCTTGAACAAACGCATAAACTCCCTTTTTTTTAAGATTTTATTTACTTATTTTTAGAGAGAGGAGAAGGGAGGGAGGAAGAGGGAGAGAAACATCCATGTGTGGTTGCCACTCACACACCCCCATACTAGGGATCTGACCCACAACCCAGGCATGTGCCCTGACCGGGAATCGAACTGGCGACCTTTTGATTCACAGGCCGGCACAAAACCACTGAGGAGGCACACCAGCCAGGGCAGCCTCCTTTTGTTAAGTGGGCCATGACCCACACAAAGCTGTGAATGTGCACATCTGTTTTGAGGAAAGGGAGGGGTTTGGCCCAGCATTCAGAGAAGAGATGCTGTAAATACAGGAAAATTCAGTTGGGGCTGCACTTTTGAGGGACTTTGTTCTGAGAAAAGGGCACTGAGATTTCTAGAAGGGGTATTGGCTCCAGGAGCTGGGGCTCAGGAGGTGAGTGCGCCTCCCCCCAGTGCCAGGAGGGAGAGAGGGAGGGGCGGGGCCGAGGGACTCCAGCTGAAGGGGGAGCGTGAGTGGAATTTCCCAAGTCCCGCTGAAGGCCTGCCCGAGGCCTTGGAGACTGTAGTCCCTCCCACTGCATCAGTGCCCCAGGCTGCCAAATTACTCGAGCCTGGTGGCTGGAACCACAGCAACGGCTTATCTCCCAGCCCCGACGGAGCCCGGAAGTTCCTGATCGAGACGTTCGCAAGGTTAGGTTCTTCCAGAGACTCTGAGGGAGGGAGGATCCGTCCTGCGGCTCTGTCTTAACTTCTGGTGGTTGCTGGGTGTGCTTGGGGCTGGGGCCTCGGCACCCCAGTTTCTGCCCCGCTGACTTCCCGTGTCCTCCACCCCTCTGGGTCCCAGTGTCTCAAACCTCCCCTTGCTTGTCTCTCATTGGATTTAGGGCCCACCGTCATTTGCATATCCTTACCTTAATTGCATACGCAAACATCCTTTTTCTAAATAAAGTGGCATTCATGATTCCAGGTGGCCGAGCAGTTGAGGGGGGTGGAGGAGCCACCTTTGAAGACACAGCCTCAGTCCTTTCCTAGACGGGAGGGGCTGCGCTGCAGGTGGTGTGGGGGGCGGGGAGGGCTCCTGCCGCCTCCAGTTGCCTGCTGGGGTCCAAGCCCTGGCTCCACCAACACCTGGAGCTTCCTGTACTTCAGTTTCCTGACCCAGAAAATGCAGATAAGCCGCTAACGTGGGTAGGACTGTTGTCAAAACAAAATGAGTGCCACCCCAGGTAGGTGAGGCGAGCCCTCCCCAACCGCCAGCTGTTCCTCACAGTGCTGCCTTTATCTGATTCCAGGCCACAGATCCTGGGAAAGGAGACCCACACCCTCATCCTTCCCAGACTCCCCAGCAGTTTGACCCAGTCTGGGGGACAAACAGTGGGGGGGTGAGGCGGGGTGGGGGGTTGGGTCGGGACACTGGGGCTGGCTTCCAGAGGGCCTGAGAGATGCTACCTCCCATCTCCACACCTAGCAGTCCCCTGCTTGATCCTGAGCCACAGGTGTCTCGGAGTGACAGGGGGACATCCATACTCTCCCTCGGAAATGTGGAGTCCACAGCCCCTGTCCCCAGGCCCTGGGCACCCATGGAGACCCCACTTGTTCTCTGTGTGTGTTTGCCGCCCACAGCCCCTCCCGCGGACAGGGGACCTCTGCCGGGCCCCTGGGCTCCCCTATGTCTGTGTGCAGGGGCGGGCTGTCCTGGGGCTGCATGAGCTGGGGCTGGCAAGGTGCAGCCCGGGGGAGGACTGCTGGGTGACTTTGGGCCACCGTCCCATTCTGTGTCTCTGCAGAGCACGTCGAGAAGATCGCAGGGGCTGAGCAGCAGGAAGCGCACCCACCGGCTCCGCCTGGCTGCCAGCTGATGCCAAAAGCCCACAGGTCTTGGCCACAGCAGGGACACAATCAGTTTCCTTCCCCAAACCACCCACGCGTAGAAACGAACGCCTCCCCAAAACAACCGTCACTGTTTCGCCCACCAGGAGGGCAAGCGAAGTTTACCCCCAGCATGCCAGGGGGAAACAAGGACCAAGTTCCCCTCAGCAAGAACATGAACCCGACGACAGCCAGCCCTCAGATGCCAAGAGAAAGCAGGGGACAGCAGAGAACAACGGTGAGTCAGGAGGGGGACGTTCAGGAGGGACGCGTGCTGGTCTCTGGCCCACCCCTCGCAACGTCACGGCGGGCGCCCCCAGCTCTCCCGGGCAGGTCTCACGAAGGGCGCGGACACACCCAGTCTCGGGGCCTTCCTTGCAGTGAGTCTGGGGGCTTCTGTTCTGTGTGTGTGTGGGGGGGGGGTCTGCTTTCTGGAGCTGCTCCTCCGGCTCCTCCTGCCCCCCCCCCCAGCTCTGCAGCCCCAGGGCTCAGCCCCTGCCTGTGGCCCGCAGCTCCCGCCTCCTGGTACCGTCTCTCCGCTCAGTCAGGCGCCTCCACCCCCAGCCAACTATCCGCACTTCGGCGGAAGCAAAGCTTGCACAGGGACAAAACGCAGGGACCCCCCGGAGGCCCTCCTGGGCCCACCTCTCACCGCGCTGCCTGCACCAGCAGATGCCCACATCTGCACAAAGTCCCCCCCACCCGCGGTGGGAGCCTTCTCAGAGGCCGAGGGTGCGAAGTCTGTTCTGCCTCTCCCAGGGACCCGAGAGCACCCTGTACAGCCAGTACGAGGAGAAGGTGCGGCCCTGCATCGACCTCATCGACTCCCTGCGGGCCCTGGGCGTGGAGCAGGACCTGGCCCTGCCCGCCATCGCCGTCATCGGGGACCAGAGCTCAGGCAAGAGCTCCGTGCTGGAGGCGCTGTCCGGCGTCGCCCTCCCCAGGGGCAGCGGTGAGTGGCCGGCACCTGCGGGCCCCGGAGCGTCTGCGGGGCACCTGTGGTATGAGGGGCAGGCTGCTGCGGGGAGGCCCCCGGGCGGGCAGGCCCTGGACAGCTTTGGTCTGGCGCTCATGGCCCGGGCGGCCCACACCACCCCGAGTTCTCCCAAGTCCACCTTCATGTGGTGATAGCCCGAGTCGGTCAAGGTCAGCAACGTGGCTCCTTCTCCCTAGAGGTCTTTGCAAGGGTGTGGGTGCATTTCCTCTCTGACCAGGTAGAATTCGTAAGTGTCAGGTGACGTGTGAAGTCCCTTTGAAGAAGGGATTTTCTCAACATTCTGAGAAGCTGTTAGCCAGGATCATGTGTGATAAGATGCATGTTTTTATTTAAAACATATAAAGTAGCTGTTGTACAATGTAATAAGATATTGATAAAGGAAACTGAGCAGGAGAAAGACAGAATCGTCACAGTGGGTCAACGAGGCCCACCCTGGACCCCCCCTTGCTCCGATCTCCTGCCAGCCCTGCCCAGGGGCGGGGCGGCACCGATGCCACCCTGCCAGGGCTGTCCCCCGGCACAGAGGAGGGTGTGGGGACCCCAGAGAGCAGCACAGCTCCCCGGGATAGTCTGCACACCAGGCGCCCGGCCTGTGCCCCCTCCCAGCCACGGGCAGCCTGGTCCTTGACGGCAGGGGCTCCCAGGGGCCCCCGTTAGCCAGGCTCCTAATCCTTGAGGGTGAGATTGGGGGACAGGGACTCCTCCTCTCTTTCCTGGGTTCACCATTTTGGGGAGAGGCACGCCAGGAGGAGAAGCTGGATGTCAGGGGCCAGTGGCAGGCGTGTGACCCGGGCGTGTCCCCTGGCAGGGTGGGAGAAGGTCCTCCCTGTGGGACGGCGCTCACTCACGCTACAGGGACTCGGGCTCCGGCCCCAGGAAGTTCAGGGCAGCTTCAGCCTTTCTGAGCTCCCGCAGCACCCCAGGGCCCACCCTCCCTCCCCACCCAGCGCCTCCATGGACCACGCCCTTTGAAGGTCCGGGGACCCCTCCTTCCAAATGTCTGGCTTCCTCCCAGGCTCTCGCCACCTTCCCCCTACATCTTGGGAGGGTTGGGTGGTCATCGTCACCCAGTGGATCTCACTGCTTCCATCCGCCACCTTCTTGGGCTGCCCCCTGGACAAACCCAGGTCCCGAGGCCAATGGCCACGGTGTTTCTAGGGTCGGGCAGTGAGTGGGGGGCGTCTGGGTCGGGCCTTAGACAGGGACGGAAATGTCAGACCAGGCCTCTGGGGATACTGGGGCAGCTCCTGCGGCGTGGGAGCGAAGGGCACCTTTGACGCTTGTTTTTAAGGAAAACTTAGGGTGTTTGGGACACACTCTCTCCCTCAGGAATCGTAACCAGGTGTCCGCTGGTGCTAAAGCTGAAAAAGCAGCTCTCGAGTGAGATCTCTTGGAGGGGGAAGATCAGCTACCAGAACAAGGAGGTCCAGCTCCACGATCCCTCCCAGGTGGAGAGGGAAATCAACAAAGGTAGGGTCGCCACGCTCTCTTCCTTCCGGGCATTTCCACATGCCGGTGCCCCTGCGTCCCACACTGTCCCCTCCTTCCACCTAACTCCTGTTCTTTCTCTGGGTCTCACTTCCCCCCACCCCTTGGGAAGTGTCCCCACAGGGCCCCACGCTGCCCCCCGCCTGTCCTGAGTCGCTGCGCTAACCTAACCTGGCTGGCCACCCGGTGGCCCTGTCTCCACGCAGCTTCCCCAACAGGGACCCCAGCCACCCGTCACTCTTAGACGCACAGCCACCCCCCCCCCCCGGCCTTTGAACAAAGTTGACCAAAGCTTGAGATCAGCTTCAGGTGACGACAGAGTGATACAAAGGCTCAAGTGCTCCCGGAGTCCACTTCGGCAGCCCCTGGGAGGGGCCCCTGGTTGGTGGCCACTGCCAGCCCGAGACCCCGGAGCCTGCCTGGGCCCTGGGCAGCGTCTCCCCTCCCCTGCTCTCCGGTCTCAGCCAGGCAGGCAAAGGTGACACTGATCACGATAAGAATCTCTGCGGGGACAGCCTCAGTTCCAGGAAGCCGGGCGTTCCCTGTTAGTAAACAAAGAGTGCAGCGCTTGGCGGGGGGGCCTTTCCATGACATCCTGGGACCCACTCCCAGAGAAACCCACATCTGTGGGTTCACCAGAGGGGTCCCTCCCCAAATGGAGAGGTGCTGGCCCCAATTCTAGCGTTTACCCCCAAATACAGAAGCTGCTGGAGACCCGCAATGGGCAAGTCTCCCAGCTTGAAATCACGGGAGCCCTGTGGCCGCCTTAACAGCTGTCCTGGAGCTGCCTGGCACCCTCACACCCAGCAGTGTTTGCTGACACCTCTCCCCAGCTCTGTGGGCAGGACCAGCAGGGCTGGGTGCTCGCCCCACGGCAGAGCTCCGAGCGCATGGGTGTGTGCTGGCTGACGGCTTTGTACGAGAGCGTGTGGCGAGCAAGCCATCACAGAGGCGCGGGTAGAATAGCATCCGGAAGTCCCCTCTGCTGCTGGGGGCATGTAAGTTGGTGCAGCCGCTTTGGAAACTGGTAATATCCACCGAGGCTGAGCTGTGCTCACCCTGATGCGCTGACACGCTGCTCCCGAGTGTCGCCCAGCCCGGATGTGCCCCGACAGCCAGGCTCTAGGGCACCCATAGCAGCGCTCCTGCATTAGCCGGACACTGGAAGCACCCAGAGGTCCCGCGGCAGCAGAGCGGGCCGAGGCGCCGTTGCAGGTGCGCGGGGTCCCTGGGCTATGGGCACCGCCCGGGGCGCAGCTCCCACGTGTGACGTTGAGTGATAGAAGCCAGACGTGAGGGAGCATGTGACACGATCCCACTTACCGTGAGGCTGTCGTTCTCGTATCGAAAATGGTCCCTTGTCGGCAGGCTCATTTGGCTCAACCGCATGTGAAGTTCAACGATGGGCCAACGGAATGGATGCTGCTAGTGGCCAGGATAGCGGCCGCTCTCGGTGGGGACTGATGAGCGGCTGGAGCAGGAGGGGCTTCCGGGGGCTGGCCGTGCTCTGCTTCTCAGTCCGGGTGTCAGTCACCCCTGTGTATTCAGCCCGAGAAATGCAACAGGCCTCCCATTTAAGGCAAGGAGCACTTCTCTGTACGTATACCTGTTACACTTCAGTACGAAGCTACGAAAGCCGTATCTTAAGTTCGACGGCGAAATAGTAACTAAGGCAGGAAAAGCTCACGCAGGGGCAGCCTGGTTTACCACGTGCTCCTGGTTCCATGTCTGCACGATGAGGCAATGAACCGGGTCTGTGGCTTAAGCTGCTTCCCTGTTTTCCAGATCGGAGCTGTCCCCGAATGTAGGGGAAATGTGGCATTGCCTCCAGATTTCACTGCTGTGCCCAGGAAGGGGCCAGCGTGGCTCCCTCAGCAGGCCGGGGCCCAGCGGTCCCCTTGTGGAGAACCCGTTCAGTGTCCCTGGCGTGGGCACTGTCATAACTTAGGATGGCAGTGCCCCCTGGAGGCCCCAACCGTGCAGCCTTCCCAGGGCGCCTGTACCTAAAACTTCGGAATCTGTCAGAATGGACCTTCTCCCCAGGCCCAAAGCCCCTGTCGGCAGGACTGGCCACAGTCAAATCGCATGCCCAGTGAGTTCACCGTGTTGCAAATGCAGACTCGGCGACCAGCAGGCAAGGCCGCCGGAGAGAGAAAGGTATCCCAGGACCCACTTTCTGCCCCAGGGAGGGTGCGAAGGAGCACCCTGAGAGGGGAAGGAAGGCGGGAGGTGCTGAGGACACAGACACCCTCCAGGACCTGGCAAGGAGCTGGGGGGTCCTAGGGTGCATCGACTCATGCTTTCATGCTTCCCCTGAGCCGGTGACCAGTGACCTCTGTGTCCTTGTCTTGCCCTTGGCGTGCATGTTCTATGTATCCTCCCCTCACCTGGACCGTCCCTAGGTTTCCACTCATTTCAAGATGTTTTTACAGGTTCTTGAGCTCCTGGCTTCCCCGGGGGGTGGGTCCTGGTCTGCAGCAGCGACACCAGCTGGGGCTTTTTGGAACTGCAGGGTCTCCGGCCACAGCCCAGACCTGCTGAGTCAGAATCTGGGTGGTAACCAGACCTCTGAAGGGTCCGTCCCTTGGGCTTACATTTTGAGAAACCCTGAGCGGAGGAGGACTGACTTCATGATGTGAAGGGCTCCGTGTAAAATGATCATAATCAAGTCACTATGTTTGTAAATGTGCAGTTCGGGGTGTACGTGAAGTATGTAATACAGTAATTGTATATAGTTCTCAAGAAGAAATCTTTTAAACCTCCTATAGCAACTAATCCATTTTCAGATAGAACTCAAGAGAAGAAATACTTTTTCTTCCCTTCTTCTCCCCAGGACTACTTCTTTCTTTCCCCTGTCCTTCCTTCAACTCCTTTTAACCCCCCAGCGTCTAGCACGGTAGGGTGATTGCAGAATCTCCCACGACCAAAGGTAAACAGCAAATACTGCTGAACAGTGACGGTTACGTGATCTTGTCCAGCCAAGGGGCCCTGCCTCCTTGGGTTGCTCTGTGGCCCCTGCAGCAGACCCTGGGGCGGCTGGCAATCGTCTTTGGAAGGATGTGCCCTCTCGGGCAGCTGCTGAGCTCCAGACTGACCGCTGGCCTTTAGATTAGCTCTAGCTCCCAAAGGACAGAAGGAGGCAGAGAGTCCTGGATTGGAGGGGTCGCTACGCTGCCCTGAACACACCTGGCAGGGGGATTTCACATGTGGTGTTTGTCACGTGTGTTTGTGTATGTTAGTGCGCCCATGTATGTGTTAGTGTATGTTTGTATACATTTATGTGTGTGTTAGAAGAGTTGGATAGGCCCTGGCTGGTATAGCGCAGTGGACTGAGCGTGGGCTGCGAACCAAAGGGTCACTGGTTTGATTCCTGGTCAGGGCACACACCCAGGTTGTGGGCCAGGTCCCCATTGGGGGACCCATGTGAGCAGCAACCACACACTGATGTTTCTCTCCCTTTCTGCTTCTCTTCCCCTATCTCTAAAAATAAATAAGTAAAATCTTTTTTTAAAAAAGAGTTGGATAGATACAAAGAGACAGAAGACTATAATACTGTCCTAGAACACACACACACACACACACACACACTCTATATTTATATAAACATGTATTTTTCTGGTCATAGAAGTAATACATACTTCCACTAGTTGTCTAGTGTTCCATAACAAATCACACCAAAATGTAGCAGCTTACAGCACAAGCTGGTGTCCCCTCGCACAGTGTGTGAGCGTCGGGGATGCAGCGTCCGCTGGGGGCCCTGACTCAGGGCCCAGTGAGCCGCAGCTGAGACGCTGGCCGGGGCTGTGTTATCGGAAGGCTCGCCTGGGGCCCGTGAACTCTCTCACCTGGCCTTTAACAGGAGGCCACGGTTGCTTCTTGCTGGCTGCTGGAAAAGATGCCGTGGTCCCCACGTTTGTGGGCCTCTCCGTAGGTCCTTATGATGGGGCAGCTGGCCTCCCCCAGAGGGAAGCATCCAACAGAAAGCAGGAATCAGCCAGGGTGCCTTTCACAACCTAGTCCCGCTCTGCTTCCCCCTCATCCATTCTCTAGACATGATTTCCTCTGTCCAGCCCCCACTCAAGGCCCCACCTTTTGGTGGGAGGGCTGTTGAAGGATTTGTGGACGTATTTTAAACCCATCACCACACCCCGTGAGGAATATTTCAAACCACAGAGAAGGAGAACAGAACCCCTCCACGATTTCAACGTGGCATGTGTTCCTCTGGAATTTTTGAGAGGACCTCACGTGCTACCCCCACTGCACCCATGGCCACCTCAGTGGCCTCTGGTCCCTGCGGGCTTCTGGGAAATGTTTTCTCTCAGCACCAGGGCCTCTCCGAAGCTCCTATATTCCGAATACAAACCGTCCCCTTCAAGAACAGCTGCTTTTTCCCGAGTGGGTCATTAATTTGGACTCTGGGTTTCTCCTCTCTTGGCCTCCGCAGCCCAAAACATCGTGGCTGGGAGTGGAGTCGGCATTAGTCACGAGCTCATCAGCCTGGAGATCTCCTCCCGCGACGTCCCGGATCTGACCCTCATCGATCTTCCCGGCATCACCAGGGTGCCTGTGGGAAACCAGCCCATGGACATCGGACAGCAGGTGAGCCTTTCTGGAACTCGGGGACGGGCCAGGCTGAAGCTGGGGAGACCTGGAGACCCCCCCACTGGCCACCCCGAGGGTCCACTGTGCCTTCCCAGCCCTCGTGCTAAGTGGTTGGGGAGGAGATTGGGGCCGTCCTCCCGGGCAGGGCCTCCTACTCAGGATCGGATGCGAGGGTGCCTGGCGGGTCAAGGGAAGATGACGTGGTGGGACCGGGGGTGCACGGGACCGCTCACGGCCTGCCTAATGTGAGGGTATCAGCCCAGTGTTACCCACTGTCCTGGAAGTCAAACAGAGCCAGAAATGTGCCCTGGCCGGGTGGCTCAGATGATTGGAGCGTCACCCCATAAACCAGACCGTTGAAGGTTCGATCCCCGGTTGGGCACATGTGGGAGGCAACCAATCCACATTTCTCTCTCACATCAATGTTTCTCTCTCCCTTCCTCTCCCTCTAAAAATCAGTACATGTATCCTGGGGTGAGGGTTTTTCTAAAAAGACAACAAAGCCAGAACTTTAGATTTTTGCATAAAATCTGCTCGTGGTAGCAACAATGAAAAAAGTTAACACTATGTCAAATGGTCAGAACATGGTCTGTGATCTCTGGTCGGGGAGCAGGAAGGCCAGCCCAGTGGGGGAGGGGGGATGGCAGCCACAGGGCAGAGCAGGAGCTGCTGAGCCTGCTGCTGCTTTTCCCAAGGGCTTCCCACTTGAAGCTGCTTGAAGACAGTCTTGCCGCGACGCTTGAGTCCCATGGGATCCTTGGGGCAAGGCCTTGGGCACCCCAGCCCACCCTCGCCCCTCTGTCTCTGCACCTGCCCTCCTCTCTCCCTGACGTGCTCTCCCCACCCAGGCTTCCCCATGGCACCTTCTCCTACCTTCTTCAGGGCTCCGCCTAAGTGCCGCCTTATCGGGGCACCCTTCCTGGTGTCTGATGCCCCGCATGTGGCCCTTCTGATTTCACTTACCCTCCTTACGGAGTGCTTCTGGCCCCCGTGCCCCGCTGGAATGTTCACCCTTGGGGGATTGCCTGTACAGTCCATGTCGAATCTCTAGATCCTGGACGGGGCTCAGCACCTGGTGGGCACCCAGCAACCATTTGGAGCTTGAACAGGTGCTCTCTGTGGGGCTTTGCTATGTAGGCAGACATCGTGGGGAGCGGTTATCACACCCAACAGCCTGTCAAAATGCATGTGAAGGACAGTGTCTCATACAGAGGTTCCCGGCCCATGTCTGTGTCACCCCTGAGGGGCAACGGCAATGTCTGAGATCTATTTGGTTGTCACAACTTGGGAAAGTGGGATTGCCACCAGCATCTAATGGGTAGAGACCAGAGAGTCAGCCAAATATATTTTACAGTGCACGGGGCGGCCACCCACCACACAGGCTGATTAATGTGGTCGACAGAGTGGAAGCGAGGCATCCTGGATCTGGGGCCTGTTTATGGGCAGACGCCTGCAGGGCCATCCTGCAGCTGTGGCAGAGGGAACAGGCACCAACAGGAAGAACGCTTTTCGTTTATGGACAGCTGACTTTACAGCTCGCTGATAAAGGTCGCTTATAACTGCGCGCAGTGGAAGGCTTCCACGGCCAAGACCAAACTGGGCCTGTTTTATGTTTGTCATTTTTATTTCACCCCAGAACTTCACTGTTTGCGTGAGGCTAGTTTGTGCTTCTGCAATACAAATTTCCCATTTTGTGGCTAACTAAAATAATTAGGTAGGGCATTGTATGAGCTGAACTATGTATAAGTTGTACCAGACTTCAAGAAATATGTCCCAAGGTGCCAGCCTTTTCCATGGCAGTTTGTATGGTCCACGGGGGAAATATTATTCAAATCTGTCGTTTTAAGGCTTATGTTGCCCACATCTCCCTTTTGCTTACAAAGTCTAAGAGATGTTGTTATTGCAGTTCTCTCATTCGAATGAGTTAGACTTCTCCCAAGAACAAACTGCAGAAAAAGTCGTTCATGTTAGGCGTGAACATGTACAGGTGTTGCTCTCAGATACTGATGTGAGCAGGCACTGAGTGTCTGCCACCAGGGGGCGCTGCGCTGAACCGGATTCTGCAATAAGGTGCCACAAATAACCGCAAGGGCGCCCCTGGGCTTCTGGGGCAGGGTCAACACAGAAACAAATCATGCTAATAGATTACTAATAATCTCAGAAGCCTCCCAGGAGAGCTCTAGAGAGGAAAGAGAGGTTTCCTCTGGCTACAGGAATCAGAGTCTCCGGGAGAGAAAGAATACCAGTGGCGGGCTTTGAGGAGTAAGTAGGAAATCAACAGAGAACTCCATAAGGGCAGGTAGGGTGGGCCCTGCCAAGAAAGGGGACAGGCCCAGCCTCAGCTCAGGAATGTGAAAACCGGGTCCTGCTCTGGGACGACATTGCCTCTCGCAGGGACGGGGGTGTCCTGCCGTGTAGCTCCATAACCAGAGATGTGTTCTTCCTTTGTGCGATTCTCTGGCGTCAGGTCAAGGCACTCATCAGGAAGTACATCCAGAGGCAAGAGACCATCAACCTGGTGGTGGTCCCCTGCAACGTGGACATCGCCACCACAGAGGCGCTGAGCATGGCTCAGGAGGTGGACCCCGAGGGAGACAGGACCATAGGTGAGAAGAAAGAATCAAGCTTCCCGGAGACGGGGAGGGGAGGGGCCGATCCTCACAACGGGAGAAGGTCCCGGAAGGGGGTCTGCTATGGGACACGCCCACATCCGGCGTCAGGTCCAAGCGCAGTCCCCACGGCCGCCCTGTGTGCTCTAGCGGCCTCTGTGCAGCCGGGACGGGTCCTCTTCACTCTCGGTCGGGGAAAGAGGAGTGGCCGGAGTCTGGTTCTTCACCCTCCTCCTTCTCACCGCTCATTTGCGTTCAGGGCCACCCTGGGTGGTGGCGGCCGCACGGCGCAGTGCACGGGCTCCACGCCTCTGAACCGTAATGTTTAGTCGAAATGGCCTGGAATGTTCTATCTCCGTCCTCTCATTCAGAGGCCCTCTGTGTCCACCTAGCCTAAACCTGCACGTCCACCCTGCCTATAGTCATTTCTTCACTTTTATTTTAATTCTCTGCATAGCACTTACCAATATTAGATATTCTTGTTCATTTCTGGTATGTTTACTAGATGAATTTATCTGGCTCTTTGCCACTAGAAGCTGGAGGGATATTCATGAAATCAGGGACTTTTCGGTTTTGTTCACTGCCACCTCCTCAACACTGACAGCAGGGTGCTTAATGAACATTTGTTAACTTAATATGTGTGTGTCATGTATTTAGGAATAAATAAAAGAGAAAAAAAATAAGCATCTAAAAATTGCTGTCAGTGCCTGCCACTAGGGGCGCTGTGCTGAACTGGATTCTTCAATAAAGTGTCACCAGTCACTACAAGGGCACCCCCTGGGGGTTCTGGGGCTAAGTGGTTGCATCATTAAATGATGCTCATGAGCTGATTCTGTAGATGGAGGCATGGAAAGTCCTCTGTTTCAAACTGAGGCACAGTATGAGAAGGCCGTGTCTCCCCCGTTAGGGGGAATTCTAACTGCAAACCTCCATTTTTGTTAACTTACTCATTTTTCTCAGAATAAAGTACAATGATTGTATTGATGTATTGCTTCCATGCATGATTGCTGGTTCCAGAGAAGGGGCTTCCTGGCTGCTACTTCCCCTCCCGGGGAAGGTGCAAATGTCGATTCAGAGATGCCTGAGTCTGTTAGTAACACGAGGTCTGTGAGTATAAGGCTACATGCTCTTAAATAACACCTTCGGGTAAGAAGACACAGGGAGAAATTCAATGGCTCAAGTGCCAGGAAAGTTTCTTAGAAATATAACAATGCAGCTGGTCAGTTGCAGTGACGCCAGCTGCCCCAGTGCCGGCGCACAGCAGACGCCCCCCCAGACCTTTGGGAAGTAAGTGACGCAAGGCAGTTAGTGAGCTGAGCAGGGGGGCAGGAGCAAAGATGAGGGCTGGTGGCGGAATGAATGAATGAATGAATGAATGTCAGGCACTGGGCCACCAAGGCTGCAGAAGGCTTTCTTGGTCCTGGCCATGAAAACATCCCACAGCCCAGCAGAGTTCTCAAACATATTTGAGAAGAAGACTGACCTTCCTGTGTTCTTCCCTAACCTCCTCCCAGGGATCCTGACCAAACCAGACCTCGTGGACAAGGGCACTGAAAAAACTGTCGTGAATGTGGTGCAGAACCTCACGTACCGTCTCAAGAAGGGCTACATGATCGTGAAGTGCCGGGGCCAACAGGACATCACAGACAAGCTGAGCTTGGCAGAGGCCACCAAGAAGGAAATGATGTTCTTCCAGGCACATCCGTATTTCAGGTGAGGTTCTTCAGGACAGCCCCGGAAGTGGGCTCTGTGGAAGCCAGCCCCACCTACCAGAATCGGCCAAAGTGAAAACCGACCTGCATATAAAAATTATACCGTGTAGCAGAGCCAATCTTCACCTTTATTTTAGTGTTGAATGCATTGGCTTGTTTAAACAAATCATTTTTTTCGTGGGCTGTAATGACAGGGCTGATTGAAAACGGTAATATGGCGTTTCACAGAGCACAGGGCGCTTTGGTTTTCCAAAACATTTTCGCTTGCCTTCTCATTTGCTCCCCACAAAATCCTGAGAGATACATGCAGCAGAGGAGCTCCTTCCCATTCTTACAGCTAATGACGATGAGGTCCAACCGACAGTGAATGGAAACGGGACTGGAAACAGATCTCCCAGCTTCCAGAAACTGATGTCGCCCGTCATAGATGGTGCACATTAAAACCTGCTTCAGAGCCTGCACACTCACTGGTTGTATTAAACGTAAATTATCTTGTAGAGACTCAGCAGATTGCAAGACACCGGCTCTGTCCCCATTGCACTGGGCACTTTGCTCTTTTACTTTACTCAGGAACCTGATGGTTCCAAATGATGTGGCAACAGCATAGGGAGACCCAGAGGTCACTTCTGCCTTAAAGAGAGAGACAGTGGGTGACCAGAATGTGGGCGGCCAGGTTAGCTACTCGCTGTGTGCCCTTGGGAAATGGCCCGACCTCTCTGAGCTTTTGCTTTCTCGTCAGCTCAGGGAGTGCTGCATGACGGCTTCACAGGATTGCGTTTCCGACTAATTAGTGGGATGCATGCGAAGGTCCTGGTGCACCAAGAGTCTGCACTCCGTGCAGCTCCTCCTTTCTTCCTCTCCGCTTCCGCCTTAAATGGAAGACACAGCTCGTTTGCAATAGCAGCACTGGGGGCCCACACGGATGAGGGAACCGCTCGTCGAGCAGAGTAAAGATTCTGCAGTCATCACACCCTTGGTCTCAACCCTGAGCAACAGAAGCTCCTGGAGAGTTTGTTGAGATCCAGCTGGTTGTGTCCTGTCCCAGAGTGTCTGGGGTCTGGTGGCGGGGGGGGCGGGGGGAGCCCAGGAGCTCGTGTTTCTATCAGGTTTCCAGCTGAGGCTGATATTGCTGGTCCAGGCAGCGCACTTTGACAACCGCTGCTCACGGGCCCGGGGCCAGTGCAGTCCACTGGGGGCTCTCTGCTGTTCCGCAGTCTCTAGAATGTACCCAGCTTGCATTGCTGAACCTGGGCGCCCATTGCTTATCCTCTGCCTGCCCACCCTCCCCCAGCCCTGGCAACCACCATTCTACTGTCAGACTGTATGACTTTGACTATTTTAGATTTCAGCCCTGGCTAGTGTGGCTCAGTGGATTGAGTGCCAGCCTGTGACGCAAAGGGTTGCTGGTTCGATTCCCAGTCAGAACACATGCTTGGGTTGCAGGGAGGTCCCCAGTAGGGGGTACGTGAGAGGAAACCACACATCGATGTTTCTCTCCACCTTTCTCTCTCTCTCCCTTCCCCACTAAAAAGATTTTGGATAGATTTCGTATGTAAGTGAAATTGTGCAGTATTTGTTTTTCTGTGACTGGCTAAGGGAGAGATGTCCCTTAGCACAATGTCCTCAAGGTTTATTTGTAGACTCACCTATGGCAGAATTTTCTTCTTTTATAAGGCTGAGTCTTATTCCACTGTATTGTTAAAATGAACCACAAACAGAAGCCAGACTTGGAAATTCCTTGGAGTAAGCAAAGCCAGATTAGTCACACAAACAAAGCTTACTTTAGCTTATTGTCCCGGAGAAGCAAGTACACACAGCAGTGCTCTTCCTGTTGATGCCTCTGAAAATCATAAACGAAACTTAAAGTGTTTCCCAGAAGTGAGGTGAAGTAACCACAAACCAATTCCCTTATGTTTAAGAAAGTTGTGGGAATAGAACCAACCGCCGGGAAGCGTACACGGTCCCTGCTTTCTCGCTGCCCGCGTCGCTTCGGAACAGCTGGTCCCCGAGCCTCACTCCGGCTGCGGCCCGAGTGCTCCTGGTCTGCAGGCCGTCTTCCCGCTGTGTGCACAGCACCCTCTTACTGATCACGGACGGCTTCCGGGGCTCCCTGGTCTCACGTCCGTTTTTCTCCGAGCCTCCGCCAGCGTGTGTGTACCACGTTTTCTGGATCCGCTCACCTGCCCATGGGCATGCAGGTTACTTCTGAGTCCCAGCCACTGTGAATAGCACTGCCCTGAACACAGAAGAACACTAGCACTTCGAGGTCTTGGTGTTCATTCTTCTGGACAAATACGCAGACGTGGGGTTGCTGGGTCACATGGGGGTTCTAATTCTTAATTTTCTGAGAAACTGCCACGCTGCTTTTCATAGTGGCCGCACCATTTCACCTTCCCACCAGCGCTGTACAAGGGTCCCTAATGTTCCGCATCCTCACCACTGCTTGTCTTTCATGGTTTTTTTTATAGTATGCATTGTAACAAATGTGACATCCCATTGTGGTTTGATTTGCATTTTCCTGATGATTCGTGGGGTTGAGCATCTTTTCCATGTACCCATGGACCATTGACATGCTTTCTCTGAAAAACTCTTTATCCAACTCCTTAGGCTATTTTTTAATTGGATTAAATTGGATTATTCATTTGGGGAGGTGTTTTTTTGTTTGTTTTTGTTTTTGTTTGCCATTGAGTTGTAGGGGTTACTTACATATTTTGAAAACTAATGCCCTATCAATTACATCATTTGCAAATATTTTTTCTCCCATTTTATAGGTTCCCTGTTGATCGTTTCTTTGCTCTGCAGGAGCTTTTCGGTTTGGTGTAGCCCCACTTCAGTGTATTTTTGCTTTTCTTGTCTGTGCTTTCGGGGAAATCATTTCCAAGACCCATATCATGACAGTTTTTCCCCTGTGTGTTTTTCCTGTGAGTTTGACATTTCATGTCTTATGTTTAAACCTTAGACAAGTTTTCAGTTGACTTTTGTGGATGGCCTGGGATAAGGATCCGATTTCATTCTTTTGCATGGAGGTGTATACTTTCTCCAGCGTTTGTTGGAGAGATTACCCTCTCCACCTGTGTCTCCTTGGCGCCATTTTTGAAAATCTGTTGGCTGGATATGCACGGATTCATTTCTGGACTCTCCATCCGGTACATGTCAGCCTGTCTTCTAGCGCCGTGCTTTTGTGTGTTAGTAAACTGAGCCTCGCCAGATGGTTTGAAGTCGGGACGTGGGATGCCTTGCGCTTGGTTCTTCTTCCTCAAGACCGATGTGGCTATTCAGGGATAAAAAGTTGGTACAAGAAATAAAATCCCAGTTTGGACAAGTCCCTGGCCTTCTAAGAAGTGAGGTTTGTTTTGTTCTCCTGGAGGTAAAACTATTACTTACTCCATCCGCTTGCTGGGATGACAACAGGAGAAAGTGAGCGTAGCCTTCCCAGCACCGTGCCTGCCTATGCACAGGCTCAGCCCGTAATGAGCAACTGTCTTTCTCGTGCACTGCCTGGCTTGTCTGATGCCACGTGTCGCCCCAGAGCACTGAGCTCACGTGTCCACTTGCCAAGCCCAGCCCTGGGGAAATGACCTTCTGGGCCCCTCCTGAAGTCACGTGTGCTGTTTCTTCTCAGGGAGCTCCTGCAGGAAGGAAAGGCTACGGTGCCCCGCCTGGCGGAAAGGCTCACCTCGGAGCTCATCTCGCACATCACTGTGAGTCAAGAGGCGGTTGCCACCTGCAGCCTGCCCAAGCCACTCTCGAGGTCATGGGTGGGCTGAGACACCGCACTGGTTTGCCCAGATAAGCAAACAAACAAGCACATTCTGAAAACCAGTTGCTCCTGGCCGGGGGCTCACGGGAAAGCTTCTGGAGCAGGGAAGGAACAGCTGCACAGCTCGAACCAAAACGTTGAGCCAATAATTTGGGAGAAGAGAAAAGGGAAATCATAATACCGGTCTAGCAATGTAAAAGGGAATGAACACCAAGTTAGCTAATTTTTCTCTTTTCCACACACTCTTGACACTTCACAGCACATAAAAAACATTTGCCCAGCCTGATGCTTGTAAGGAGGACGTGCTCGGTTTCACGGATTCTTAAAAAACGGGCAACCTCAGACATGTCATTAGAGACGGTACGAGTGTGGCTTAGTGCTCGTTGAGATGCGGAAGATTCGTAGGGCTTGCCTGGACCTTAGTGCGTGGGGTTGAACCACGTGGCGAGACCGAAGGTTAACCCTTAGAGCGGAGATGATCCCAGGGCCCGGGTTCCCGTCCACGCGAAAGTGCATGTCAGACAAAAGCAAAGAATACTTTCAGGCCAGCAAACACATTACTCAAAACGTACTCAGTTGGAAGGAGGCTGTGGTTCTGAAACTGCAGTGCGCACAAGAAGCACCTGGAAATTTCGTGAAAACTCATATTCCTGGCCCTGGCCAGGCAGGGCAGTTGATTGGAGTATCATCCTGTACACTGAAATGTGAGTTCGATTCCCGGTCACGGCACATACCTGGGTTGTGGGTTCAATCCCCAGTAGGGTCACTTACGGGAGGCAACTAATCGATGTTTCTCTCTCACACCAATGTTTCTCTCTCTCTTTCTAAAATCAATAAACATCCTTGGTGAGGAATTAGAAAAATAAATGAAATCTCCTATTCCTGGGCCCCACGTGCAGAGTGTCTGAGTTAGGAGGTGAAGGTGGGGCCCACGAATTTGCACTTGTAAGTCCCCGGGGGATCGATGGAGCCCACTCGGAGAAGTACCGATTTGAGTGGAATCCCCTCCGTTTTCAGAAGGAGGCTCGAAAAGACATATCCCTGTGTAATTGAAAAGCAAACACATTATTTCACAAAAAGAAGTTGCATTGCCATTAACTCTTGTGATACTTGGATCTTTAAAATTTATATCAAGGCTCCATTTAACTTCTTGGCGTCACCCACCTTGGTCACCACTTTATGTGTCCTTGAAAACCCCGGTGGACTCCCCCTGCCAGGCCGGCCGCAGTGCCCTCGGCACCGGCGCAGAGATGGGGGCCGCCGCTCCGCAGTTGTCTTCGCCTGCGGTGTTCGCCTGTGTGCGCCTCGGGCGCGGTGAGCAGGGTGCAAATTGGAACTCTGCCACTTACTGCTAGCTGAGCGATGACATCAGGCAATTTGCCTCTCTGAGCCTGAGGTCCCTGCCTCGTGAAAAGAGGCCGTGAAGGCACCTGCTTTGCGCTGTGTGAGGCCGACCTGAGACGTGGAGGACCTGGGACGGCGCGGGGCCCTCAGACAAGCCGCCCCCGTACCACTCCGGGTCCCTCCTTCTCCTCAGCTTAGTTCTCGTCACTTGGCGTCGTTGGCTGACCAGGAACACCTGGCCTGACACTAACACCCAAGACGGAGCGTCTACCAAAGCACCATTTATGCATGTATAGCCCCAAATGGTCACCCCAGGACACTGGGCCACAGAAAGCTTACATTGTATTCCAGTGTACTTGTCCTCAAACTACAAAACACTTGTCCAAATCCAACAAAACCCGAGAACCGTCCATCACCCGATTCCCCGCACTCCACCTGCACGGCGGAACCCCCGAACTGACACAGACGCTCCCTCCGCGGGCTCCCTCACGGGCTTTCGGCACAACGCGCTTCACGCAGGAACAGAAACTCTGCGCCCCCTGCAGTGCGTTCACGGGGGTCCCGCCCATCCACCCAGGAAGCCTGTCGGCTCGTTTCAGGCTGTGGAGTTTCATTGTTTGCCATTATTCTGTGCAGAAATCCCTCCCGTTGTTGGAAGAGCAAATCAGAGTGAGCCTCCAGACTGCGACGGAGGAGCTGCGCCAGTGCGGCGAGAACGTCCCCAGCAGTGACAAAGACGTGATGTTCTTTCTGATCGAGGTGAGGATTTCGGGGCCTCCACGTGGCCTCTCGGGCACCAGATCCCTGGAGCTGGCCCCAGCCCCCCAGGTGGCCCTCTGTGCGAGCCCGCCCACCCGTGCCCCGCTGGGCAGCCCTGTTCATCTGGGAGACGAGGTGATTGGTTGGGTGACCCGACCTGCCGGCCCCCAGCACCACACACACGGCTGCCCGGGGCCTTTCTCTTCAGTGTGCTTACAGCACAGATCCATGCCTTTCTTCCTTTTCAGAAAATCAGAATGTTTAATCAGGACATTGAAAAGTTAGCAGAAGGAGAAGATGTTGTGAAGGACGAAGAGTCTCGTTTAATCAACAAACTCAGGGAGGAGTTCAAAGACTGGGCGCATGTGCTGAAAGCCAGTATCCAGAACGGTGAGTCCGGGGGCAGGGCTCTCCCTGCAGGCAGTGTCTTACTCCCCACGGCCGGAAGCTACCTCCTGCGCGTGAAAAGCGAGCGGAAAGTTAGCACGTCCACAGGAGAGATCCGGGGCCCCTTCGACCTCCCTGACTGCTTCCCCTGTCAGCACGGAGCCTTGCCCTCGCCAGGTCAACAGAAAACCGTCCCACTTCCCCGACTTGCTCCTGGCATTTTTGTTCTGCGTTGGACAACTCCGCTGAGCCCGTATCTCCCTTCTTGTGACCCTCAATCCCAGACGCAGAGGTCAGGGCTCTGACGGGAACCCTCTGGTCCAGGTCCCATTCTGCTCCCGCCTGGATGGCAGTTCGATGCCTGTGTGTGCCTCTGTGTGTGTGTGCGTGAGTGCATGTGTGTGCAAGTGGGTTCACACTGTGTGCTTGTGCGTGTGTGCATGCGTGTGTGCGTGTGTTGCACCTTTGTTCATTTTGGCACTTGATAAAAACAGCGCTATTCATTTCCGTGGTGGAATTCCTCCAACCCTAGTCGGGCTGGATTCCCGAGAGGCCTGTGAGTGAACCAAGAGTACGTACCTTTCTATTTTGACTGAACTAACCAGATTTTTCTCTATCAACCATAAACACTAAGCTTCTCTCTCGGGGTCACGACTTTCAACTGAAACGCATGTTTTAAGAATAAGATTTTGTTTCTTAAAAGTCCCTGTCAGGCCATGTATTTTTTTTTTCATTATTAAAAGGAAAACTTCCACTTAGAAGCATTGCCTTTGGGTACCTACAGTAGGTAAGCGAGACGTAAGCAAATGTTTTTATCTTTAAAATATCTGGGGTTGGTTTCGTGTCACAGCAAACAATATCATTCACGAAGAGGTCTCAAAGTACGAAAAGCAGTACCGCGGCAAAGAACTTCTCGGGTTCATCAACTACAAGACGTTCCAGGCCATCGTGCAGCAGTACATCGACCAGCTGGTGGGCCCTGCGCTCGACATGCTGCAGAAGATCGTAGGTGAGCCTCTCTCCCCCGCGGGGCCCTCCACGCGCCTCCGGTGGGCCTCAGTGCCTCGGGGGGAGAGGCTGGAACGCAGCGATCCAACAGCCTGCGGGCCTTCGCTGCCCGCTCCGGGGAGGAGGGCGAGAGTGTGCGTGAGCTCCATCTGATCAGGCCCACCCCTCCGCGCAGCTGCGTGGGGGAGAGTCCGATGCCAACCCAGAGCAGAGGGCCCACTCCGTGAAAGGACAGGAAATCGATGGGACCTGCTCAGGGTGGGTGGTGGCAATGGGTTTTGGGGACTCCCTGGGACTGGGCACCACTCCCCCCTCTTCTTTTGGTCTGTGAATTTGGGGAGTAGGGCCTTAGAGTAGGGCCATGGACCGTGATTTCTCCTCCCTGTGTTTTTTAACCCATTTCATTCCTGCCGGCATGTCACTGATGTTTGGTTTTTCCTTCGGTCAGAAATTGTCCGGCAAGCTTTTGTTGACTTGGCCAGGAACCACTTTGACGAGTTTGCCAACCTGAACCAAACAGCCCAAGTAAGTGCCCGCGGTGCGCCCGCCAGCCGCCGGTCCTGATTGCCCCAGGTCTGGCCTCTGAGAGGGGGTGGGTGTGTGCGGTCGCTTGGAAACACAGGGCCGGGGTGACCACTGCAGGCGTGCTGAGCTGGGCCGCCCCAGTGGCACCTGCCTCGGCTTCCACCTGACCTCGCTCTCGCTCGTGGTCTCCCGCAGCAAGGCAGGACCCACCTGAACATGTGACTGCCTCTAGTGGCCCAGAGGGATTCTGGGTCTTTCCCCTACACATCGGAAGGATAGCATTGTGTGGGTTTCCACCTAGCGACTCTCCCAGAATCCCATTCTCAGTCCAGGGGAGCAAAGGGTCCCGGGGACAAGCCCTCCTCTGCCCAGGCCTGCGCACGGGTCAGAGTCTCATTCCACAGTCTCCTGTGGATGAGCGAGGAGAAGAATTTAGGCCATTTTCCCACAGCACAACCTAATTTCTTCTCTCACTTCTTTTGCCCATTGGTAAAAACTAAACCTTACTTCTGAGCTCTCCAGCTTTCCCAGAGGCTGTGTTTGGTTCCTGGGGTCACCTCACCATGGAGGGGGGACATGTCTGGTCCTTGGTTGCCATGTCTCCCTGCTGGAAGCTTCCAGAATGCAGGCCCTTCTTCCTGGGCCTCAGCAGTTGGTCCCCTGGGTCCCGAGCCTCGTCAGCACCAGGGGGCTTGTCACCTCTCATGTCACTCCTCTTGAAAGTGATACACAGGCCATTTCTGCTTTCAAGCCCCACACCTGCAAGGGGAAACACCACATACATTGTTGTTTGCCCCGTACACTGCAAAAAGAAGGAACTGCCCGTGTGAAACTCACTGGTTCGTGCTCTCCCTCTCTCTCTCTCTCTCTCTCTCTCTCTCTCTCTCTCAGATCAGTCTCTGCCTTCAAGGTACAAAAGTGTGTTTGAAACGCAAAAGCCAAAACGTGGCTTTTCTCCACTCTGTCATCCATTTGTTTCCTATATAATGCCTTTGACTATGGGGTTGACATAGGAGTCGCAAGATTCTGGGCAAAGATAGCAAGCTGTCACCCCACTGTGTTCTTGGCACACGAGGGTCAGGTCACTCCTGAAGGCTCGGGTCCAAGCCAACTAGAGAGACAAGAGTGATGGACATGAAAATGTCAGCTGAGCCACAGCTGAGGAGGCAGGAAGGTGGTGAGGGGAGTCGAACGGAGGTGAGGGTGGGGAGAGAGAATGGGCGGAGTCAGGTGGGAGGGCACAGGCAAGGGGAGGAGCGACAAAACGGGATGGGGGAGGACGGCGACAGAGGATGCAATAGGGACCTTCTGAAAGTCACCATTGACGTCTCAGGGCTCCTTTAACCTTAAATTATTTTTTAAAGATTTTATTTATTTATTTTTAGAGAAGGAAGGGAGGGAGAAAGAGAAAGAGAGAGAAACATCAATGTGCGGTTGCTGGGTATCATGGCCTGCAACCCAGGCATGTGCCCTGACTGGGAATCGAACCTGCGACACTTTGGTTCACAGCCCGAGTTCAATCCACTGAGCTACGCCAGCCAGGGCTGACCTTAAATTATTTTTAATCCCGCGTTCAACACCATAGTACCTCCTGAGTTGTCTAAACAACAGGGCAGGGGCGAAAATAAAACAAAATGCGACGTGCTTCTCTTTCTCTTGCAACCAGAACAAGATTGAAGACATAAAGACGAAGCAGTCGGCAACAGCCGAAGATATAATCCTCCTTCAGTTCAGGATGGAGAAGCTCGTCTATTGTCAAGACCAGATTTACAGCACGACTCTGCAGAAGAAGCGGAAAGAGGTCTTTAACCCACTCGCAAGTGCGTCCCAGACGCAGGAGCCTGCCGTCTCTGCAATCACTGAGATCTCAGTGCACCGGGACGCGTACTTCTACGTGAGTGTGGGCGCACCGCGGCCTTCGCCGGGGGTCCTGACTGACAGTTGCTTAACTGAGTGAAGGAGGAGGGAGGGGCCGTTGCTGGGTATTAAACCCTTTCCTCTCTGGTAAACTACTCACATAGCATCTGTAATTGTACAGAAACCCTGTGAAGACGCTTTTAATGAATGTGTCCCAAATCAGGTTCTGCAGAGGGCAGAACATGTACTCAAGAGTAATTCCAACCCCAAACTTCTTCATATTTTATGCTATGCATGAAGTACAAAATTACCGTTATCAGAATACAACAAAAATACAACCAGCCCCACTGGTCGACGCTTAGAAGGCATTCAGTTCTCAAAGTGCCGGAAACTCGGCAGCATCCCAGAATAGGAATGAAATCCCTTTCCCTAGATTTTGCGACCCAGTCGACCTCATGGTTTCTAAACACCCCCTGCCCCACACACAGACTACAGGATTGGGGCACACAGAAGGGAGGGTAGCTTTTAAACTGCAAAGAAGCCCAACTACTGAAGCTGTTTCTTTTCTTTTTTTTTTAAGAGCATTCTTTTTTCTTTTTTCTTTTTTTTTAGAATTTTTATTTATTGATTTATTTATTTTTCAGAGAGGGAAGGGAGGGAGGGAGAGAGAGAGAAAGAAACATCAATGTGCGGTTGCTGGGGGTCATGGCCTGCAACCCAGGCATGTGCCCTGACTGGGAATCGAACCTGCAACACTTTGATTCGCAGCCCGTGCTCAATCCACTGAGCTACGCCAGCCAGGGCTGAAGCCTTTTCTTAATCAGGATAAAGAGTGAAGTTACCCAGATGTGGAGTCCAGCTGCCAGGCAGGCTGGACACGCGTATGCAGGGAGAGCATGAGGCGAGGCATGAAGCAGGTGCCGGTCTGCTTCCAGAACCGAGCCAGGGACCGCAGGGCCAGGGCGTCTAATGGAGAGGGGGAGCGCGGTTGGGAGGGAGCTCCTGGGAGGGCTGGGAGGCCCACGGTGTGCTTTCAGTTTGCTAGCCTGCTGGGTGGGTTCTTAGTGCCAGAGAGAACACCTAGTTCATAATATTGGGCAGCCCAGACAGAAGCTTCTCGTGGTTTGATTCCGAACACTGGAGTGGGGTGGGTGGGACCACCAGGACTTCGCAAAATGATCACGCACCGTGCACGCATCCAGAACCCCAAGGTTTCTCTGCGCAGCCGCTGGCCTCGGGCCCAGACCCTTCCCGCTGACCCTTCTTATCCGCTCTTCCAGGAGACCAGCAAGCGCCTCGCCAACCAGATCCCATTCATAATCCAGTACTTTATACTCCAAGAGAACAGCGACCACCTGCAGAAGGCCATGATGCAGATCCTGCAGGAGAAAGAGCACTACTCCTGGCTGCTCCAGGAGCAGAGCGAGACAGCCCAGAAGAGGAGACGCCTTAAGGAGAAAATCTACCGGCTCACGCAGGCGCGGCGCACTCTCCATAAACTCATCTATTAAAGGGGGTAGATAGGTGGAAAAGCAACATTACTTCGGGATTTATCTTGTGTGTGTTTATTGTGAGGGGAGCTGGCCCAGGAACTGGCTTCTCCTTTGGGGCGAGCCTGCCTGCTCCTGTCCATCTGTCTTTGCTGTACGGCGCTCAACACTGGAGTCTAGGTCTGAAGTCCACGCGTGCTTGGAGCACACCCACGTCTGTGAACAGGTGTCTCTCCAGTCTTCGGGCCCCACAGCCTCCAGTCTCGGCTTTCTTAACTACTGCTGTCATTCTTCGGTCATTTGTCTCCCCCCACCCATCAGGTTAGGAGACCCGGAGGGCGGGGGGCAGGGGTAAAGGTCAGCATTATATTCTTCTGAATTTCCAGAACCTCGCATGGCACCTGGGACACAGTAGCCACTCCGTAAGGGATGTCTCAGTGAACAAACGAAAGGTGGAGCTTACCTGAGGCCATGGCTCAAATCAACCTTTGGTTGTCGGCTATGGTGTCCCTTAGCCAGTCACTTTCAGATGAATTAGGTCATGCCACCTGCTGTGGTGCTGCTCCCCACCCCCACGCCCCACCCCAGGGAGAAGCAGGTCTGAATGATCCTATTATTAATTTATATTGTTTCCCTGGTTGTGACAAGTTCCCATTGCTATGTTGTCTTTTTTTTTTACTTTTTTATTGAATTTATTTCCGTCACATTGGTTTTGTGTTACGTCTTAAAGGAAAATTAATCATAACAAACAGTGTTTAAAGAAAAAATAGAGAGCTTCACAGCAGTGGTCATCTCTAGGTTGCAGGATTAGGACTCATTTTATTTCCTTTTTCACGTGAAGTGATACCTACCAGATGGGCATTTTAAGAGGGCTAGGTAGGACCATTTCTAAAAACTACCTGACCCAGAGCATGCATTCGAAGAGGCCATCAATGTTTCCCTCCATCAAAGACCTCTTTTCTTCTTTACCTCCAGGTCAATAGAGTGGCCTCCACTCCTGCAACTCGGCAGCCAGCTCGTATGTTTAGCTCTTGGATTACTTTTTGAGTCCATTTTCTATATGGCGTTAGATAAGAGTCTGATTTCATCCTTTCGCATGTGGAGATTCCGTTTCCGCAGCCCCATGTGTAGAGAATACTGTCCTTTCCCTCCCTGGCCTTGGTGCTCTGGTCAACAAGAATTTGACCGTGTGTGCAAGGGTTTGCTCATGGCCTCTCCGTCCTGTTCCATTGGCCTGCCTGTCTGTCCCTATGCCAGCACCGCCATGTTGGTGACTGCAGTAAGTTTTGACATTAGGAAGGATGAGTCCTTCAGCTTTATTCCTCTTTTTCAGAGCCGTTTTGGCTATTCGGGGTCCTGTAAGACTGCGTATGAATTTTAGGGTGCGTTTTCTCTTTTTCCTCTCTGCAAAAATATGTTGGCATTTGATAGAAATTGCCTTAAATCCATAGATTGCTTGGGGTAGTATTTGCAGCCTCACAACATTAGGGCTTCCATTCTGTAAACACAGAATGTCTTTCCATTCATTTGTGTCTGTTTTAATTTCTTTAAGCATTGTTTTGTAGTTCTTACTGTACAAGTCTTTCACTTCTTTGGTTGAGTTACTTCCTAAGTATTTTATTCCTTTGGGTGCTATTATAAATGTAACTGTTTTCTTAATTTCCTTTTCAGATTATTCATTATCAGTCTACACAAATGCAGCTGATTTTTATGTGCTCATTTTATATCTTGCCACTTTGTTAAATTCATTTATTAGTTACAACAGTTTTTTTGTGTGGAATCTTTATGGCTTTCTACATATAAGGTCATCTCATCTGTGAACAGAGATCATTTTATTTCTTGATTTTGCTTAATTGCTTAGGCTAGAACTTCCAACACTGCGTTCAATGAAAATGGAAAAAGTGGGGATCTTTATCTTATAAAGTTATTCTGGTTTTAAAGAACTTTTGTTACTTGGAAGCTGAAGATGAAGAGAATTTAAGAGATAAAACATTGGTCTTAACTTAGGTATTCTTCACTCTTTTTTTTTTTAATTTGGCTTTTCCCCTTTATTTAATGAGTTGGGTCACACACACAGATAGTAGCATAACTAAACAGAAGAATCAATGCTCTTCAAATCGTCAATGCTGTTGTAAAAGTAGTCTGAGAAAAATAAAAGCCTGATCCTTAATATTTGCTCCATAAATGGTATATTCAATCTTTCCCTTAAAGGTGCAACATGTTTCACACATATGTATACACACACACATAGCTCCAACCGAAACTCCTCATTCACCAGCTCAGGGCTGATCCCAAAATCCAGGTCTGAGGTGTCCGGGGAGGACACTTGGGGCCGGTGTGTGCATTTCCAGGGGCTGCCCTCACAAAGTGCCACAAAGAGGGTGACCTGAAACCAAGGAAGCTACTTCTCTCCCAGGTCTGGAGGCCGGGAGTCAAAGGTCAAGAATGTCGGCAGGTCGGTTCCTTCTGGAGCTCGGAGGGAGACCCTGCCTCCGGCTCTCTCCTCACTGCTGGCGGCTCCAGCTCTTACTGGCTTTCCCTGGCTGGTGGCCGCACCACTCCGTCTTCACAGGACTTTCTCCGGGTCCCCCTCCAGCCCATCTCCCTTCCCCTCCTCTTTTGAAGATACTGGTCAGTGGGTTAAGAGCTCACCCTAAACCAGGATGGTCTCATCTCAAGATTCTTGATGACATCTGCAAAGACACCACTTCTAAATAGAGTCAAACTTGGGGTGGCGGGGGATGGGTGGCGGGGGGTGGGGTAGCGGGGGGTGGGGTTGAGGGGTGGGGGGCGGGGTTGGGATTTGAACGTATCCTTTAGGGAGACACAATTAGCCCAGCAGGTCCGAGCATGGAGCTGGGTGGATGGCCCATGTTTTCATTAGAACAAGCTAAGTATTGCAACGATCACTTTAAGATCTCTGGGACTTAATACGAGTGTGTTCCCCACTCACCTCAGGGCTTTTTAAGGTGGGTTGGCAGGGTTCTGACCTCCTCGGGCCCTTCAGGCACCAGCCTCCCTCCATCTAGTGGCCCCGCCATCGTGGGGGCCTTCCAGCCTCAACCAGACCCTCTGCATCAGGCAAGAAAGTGTAGAGGGCCCTGCTGGCGTAGCTCAGTGGATTGAGCACGGGCAGCGAACCAAAGTGTCACAGGTTCGATTCCCAGTCAGGGCACATGCCTGGGTTGCAGGCCACCGCCCCCAGCAACTGCACATTGATGTTTCTCTCTCTCTTTCTCCCTCCTTCCCCTCTCTAAAAATAAATAAATAAAATCTTAAAAAAAAAAAAAAAAAAGAAAGTGTAGAGGGTTGCCAGGGAGTTCTCCAGGAGCCTGGAGCCGCGTACATCACTTCCACAGTCTAGGGGCAGAGCTCAGGCCTGTGGCCACACCTAACTGCAAGGCAGGCTGGGAAATGTCCAGCTAAGCAGGTGTGAGAAAGAGGAAGCAGGATTGCTCACTGCTCACTCACACACGCCCCCCCACCCCCACCCCCACCCCACACACAGCGGTTTCCTCCTTCAGTGTGACTGTGGATCTGGGCTTTGTTCCCAACACGTGAGGAAGTAAAGGAAGACGCCCAGATGTAAACAAGCCACATTATTTACTCACAGCTGACTAGCGAGGGGTCAGCCCCTGTCACTGGTGTCCGGGAGAGACTCACCTGTAGGAGAGGAGTGGGCGTGGTCTTAGTGGAGGGAAGGGAAGGCCCCAGGTGTGCCACAAGGAAAGGTGTGGGCTGGGGGTTGGGGGCTACCTGGGGGGCGGGCATCCTGTGTGATTGGTGAGGGTGAGTAAGTAGCTTTCTCTGGTCGGTCCTAACTTGACAGTGGGCACGAAACTTAGAGGAGCGCTCAGTTATTGATCAAGTCCTGTCTATTTTGGGCCAGGTGTTCAGCGGGCCATCATTCGCCTGCCTGAAATGGTCACTAGGGGTAAGCAGCCTGACTTCCTACCGTTCCGACCCACAGCAGCCGGCTCCCTGGGCTGCTTCTGCGGACATGAGGTTCGGCCTTGTGCATGTACACTCACTCTCCCCCAGCCGACCTGACCTCGTGGGGTCTTCCTCCCCCCTCCGCCCTGGACACTGCGGAAGCGCTTCCGCAGGCGAGTCCGCTTTGATCCAAGAGTCTGCCAGGCTCCCCAGGCCTGTGATCCACGCCTCCCCCACCCCGCTGCTGCTCGGTGTTTAGGCTGCCCCCAGGTTCCTCGCAGGGGCGGGAGTTGCTCTTTTGGTTGAGGGTTTTGGGGGAAGGTGTTTTTCTCAGTGCTGTAGCGATACAACCAGGGAGTATCCATGAAAAGTATCCACAGATGGGACAGGCAAGTTTGAATTTCCTATCGTGGCCCTATCCCCTGAGACCCCAAAATGCCCCTTTTGTCACGCACAGTGACATGATGTATGGGTTATTATTTATCGTTACATCCCAAATCATCCCAAAGTGTACCCCTGAAATTTCTGATCTCACAGTTCTGTTAGGGTGGGCGGCGAGGTGAGCTGCGAAAGAATTCCCAAAGGGAAGAAAATGCAAACAGCGAAGTTTTCGTTTTGCTTTCCCAAGGGAGGGAAAAGGGTGGATGCAGAGAAATGCACCAGCAGCACCAGCCGCACCAGCACTGCGGGGCCAGGACTTCGAGTTTTTGTCGGTGATGGGGCGCTGATAGGGCAGGATGTTGCATTTGGGCTGCAGCCTGTTGCCATGTCATCTTTGGGTGCAGGGTCCGGGTTTGGTAAGTCCCCAGAGCCTCTGCGCCTCCAGGGCGCTTCCAGTGACTTTCTAGTCCTGAGGATAAAGGCTCATGAAACAATTAGGGTCAGTCATGCTTTCTGGGGTCCAGCCAGCTCTGGAAAAAAGGGCCTGAAAAAAAAGGGGCTTTTGTCCTGTTAGTTTCTTTGCACGAGGAATTCACACGTGAGCCTCAGCTGGCGCCTCTGGCTCAGGGTCTCTCGTGAAGCTGCAGGCCAGCTGTGGGCCAGGCAGCGGCATGCTTAGCGCTCTTCACTCAAGGCTCCGCTGCAGGTGGCGGGGTTAATTAGTGGCCCCCCAAAATCTCCAGGCCCTAGTCCCTGGAGCCTGTGGTTGTTACCTTATATGGAGAGTCAGCCTTCTAGAGAGCTGGTCTTTGCAAAGCTGATTCAATTAAAAACGGAGATAACCCTGGGTTATCCAGATGGGCCCTGAACAGAATCACAGGTTTTCGTAAGAAGGAGGCTGAGGGAAGTACGTCAACAGACGGAACGGAGACGGGTGTTTGAAGATGCTAAGCTGCTGGCTTTGAAGGTGGAAAAAGAGGCCACAAGCCAAGAGGTGCAGGAAAAGCAGCTCTAGACGCTGGAAAAGAGAAGGACAGGCGTCCTGCAGAGAGTCACCAGGGCACAGCAGCCCTGTGAACAGCATGTCTCTAGCACTGAAACTGGTTTTGGGCGTCTGGCCCCCAGCACCGGAAGAGAATTAGTGTTGCCTTTTATAAGCCACAGAGTGTGCAGCCTGTGCTCCAGCAGCCACAGGAAACTGGCACAGCCTCCAAGCCCACTCGCCTGGCTGGTGACGGGCCCTAGGCCCTCAGCGGCTGGTGGGGGGAGGCATCGGTTCTCACCCTCACGTCACAGACTGGGACTCTGCTGCACGTCTCAGCCCAAACGAAAGGTCTATAGAATTCTCGGGATGGCATTTTGTGAATACAATGGATTTGATTTATTTTCTTCTTAAAGCTGCCCAAGTGATTGCGATAACAGGCAGGTGTGGGAATGATTCTTTAAAAAAAAAAGCAAAAAAAAAACCAGACCCCTGGCTGGCGTAGCTCAGTGGATTGAGCGCGGGCTGGGAACCAAAGTGTCCCAGGTTCGATTCCCAGCCAGGGTACATGCCTGGGTTGCAGGCCATAACCCCCAGCAACCGCACATTGATGTTTCTCTCTCTTTCTCTCTCTCCCTCCCTCCCTTCCCTCCCTAAAAAATAAATAAATAAAATATTAAAAATAAAAAAAGAAAGACACTATTAAAAAAATAAAAAGGCAAACCACACATAACAGAAATGACTCTCAATACATTTAAAAAAAAACAGGAGAAAATCAAGTTTCAATAAGTGTGCATGGGGAAATCACAGAAGCATGTTAAGTTTCAAGGACAGCAAGGCAAAATGAAGTGTACATGTCATTCTGGACTAAGGAGGAGGCATATAGGACTTCAAAGTGAAGTAAGGAAATTCACATGGAGATAAAAAAAGAGTTCATTTTTTAAAAGATTTTATTTATTTATTTTTTAGAGAGGGAAGGGAGGGAGAAAGAGAGAGAGAGAGAAACATCAATGTGCAGTTGCTGGGGGTCATGGCCTGCAACCCAGGCATGTACCCTGACTGGGAATCGAACCTGCAACACTTTGATTTGCAGCCTGCGCTCAATCCACTGAGCTACGCCAGCCCGGCCAAAAAGAGTTAATTTTTGGCAAATAAATGTTGGGTCCTTTTGAAACAGCAGGACACAGAGAGGACTTTGATGGAAGGAACCCTGCGAGGCTCACATTAAACTATCGTTCATATGACGCTATAGTTACCTATGGTAATAACTCCCTTCCTGGAGCAGCCCTCTTATCCAAATTCTTTTAGGCCAATGAAAGGAAGGGCAAAGCTTTTCCTAAGTTTTTTATGTCTTAAAAACATTCAGCTTAAAATAATCAATCACCCAAAAGGCGTGTTTTGGGTTGGCCAACTCTCCCCCCGCCTCACTATGGTCCAACTTGGGTCCACCTATTTCTCTCCCTCATTGTATCCATTTGCCTTTTTATTTCTATTTATTTACTTTTTACTATTGGTTTCATTTTTGTTCAGGTACCATTGTCTCCATTTCCCCCCGCACAACTCCACCCCATCCCAGCCACCCCCACCTCCCACCCTCAATCCTACCCCGCTTTGACTTGGTCCATAGGTCCTTCATACATGTTCCTTGATGACCCTTCCTGCTTTTCCTCCTACTATCCCCTCCACGTCCCCTCTGGTCACTGTCATTTCATTCTGAATTTCAATGTCTCTGGTTACATTTTGCTTGCTTGTTGTTTTGTTGATTAGGTTCCACTCATGGGTGAGATCATATGGTATTTGTTCCCCACCGCCTGGCTTATTTCACTTAGCATAATGCTTCCAGATCCATCTATGCTGCCACAAAGGAAGGAGCTCCTTCTTTCTTTCTGCTGCATAGAATTCCATTGTGTAAATGTACCATAGTTCTTTTATCCACTCATTTACTGATGGGCACTTAGGTTGCTTCCAGCACTTGGCTATTGTAAATTGTGCTGCTATGAACATTGGGGTGCATAAGTTCTTTTAAATTGGTGTTTCAGGGTTCTTAGGGTATAGTCCCAGCAGTGGAATTGCTGGGTCAAAAGGCGGTTCCATTTTTAGTTTTCTGAGGAAATTCCACACTGTTTTCCACAGTGGCTGCACCAGTCTGCAGTCCCACCGACAGCACGCTAAGGTTCCCTTTTCTCCACAACCTCGCCAGCACTTGTTGTTTATTGATTTGGTTATGATTGGCCATTCTGACCAGTGTGAAGTGGTATCCATTGTGGTTTTAATCTGCATCTCTCTGATGGCTAGTGATGCTGAGCATCCTTTCATGTGTCTCTGTACCCTCTGTGTGTTCTCCTCGGAGAAGTGTCCATTCAGGTCTCCTTCGCCCATTTTTTTTGGAGGGTTGTTTGTCTTTCTGGAGTGGAGTCATGTGAGTTCCTTATATCTTTTTGAAATCAACCCCTTGTCCAAGGTATCATTTGCAAATATATTTTCCCATACAGCTGGTTCCCTTTTCATTTTGCTGATGTTTTCTTTAGTCATGCAGAGCTTTTTAGGCAATCTTTTTATTTTGATGATGTCCCATTTGTTTATTCTTTCTTTTATGTCCCTTTCTCTAGGGGACATATTGGTGAAAATATTGCTGCATGGAATGTCTGAGATTTTCCTGCCTGTGTTCTCTTCTAGGATTTTTATGGTGTTGAAACTTACATTTAAGTTTTTTTTTTCATCTGAGTTTATTTTTGTGTATGGTGTAAGTTGGTGGTCAAGTTTCATTTTTTTGCAAGATTTCCCAACACCATTTGTTGAAGTGGTTATTTTTACTCCATTTTATGTTTCTGCCCTCTTTGTCAAATATTAATTCACCATAGAGACTTGGGTTTATTTCTAGGTTCTCTATTCTGTTCCATTGGTCTATGTGTCTGTTCTTATGCCAGTACCAGACTGTTTTGATTACTGTGTCCTTGTAATATAGTTTGATATCAGGTATTGTGATCCCTCTTACTTTGTTCTTCTTTCTCAAAATTGCTGTGGCTATTTGGGGTTGTTTATCGTTCCATATAGATTTTTGAAATGCTTGTTCTATATCTATGAAATATGTCATTGGTATTTTAATAGTGATTGCGCTGAATCTATAAATTGTTTTGGGTAGTATGAACATTCTGATAATGTTAATTCTTCCAATCCATGAACACGGTACATGCTTCCATTTGTTTATGTCTTCCTTAATGTCTTTTATCAGTGTTGTGTAGTTTTCTGAGTACAGGTCTTTTACCTTGTTAGTTAGGTTTATTCCTAGGTACTTTATTTTTCTTTTGCTATATCAAATGGGATTTTTCTTCCTGATTTCCTGATTTTTTTCCTGATTGTTGGTATACAAAAATGCCTTTGATTCTGAATATTGACTTTGTATTCCACTGTTTTGCCAAATTCACTTGTTAGGTTGAGTAGTTTTTTGATGGAGTCTATAGGATTTTCTGTGTATACTATCATGTCATCTGCAAACAATGACAGTTTTGCTTCCTCATTTCCAATTTGGATACATTTTATTCCTTTTTTTGGTCTGATCACTGTAGCTAGGACTTTCAATGCTATGTTGAATAGAAGTGGTGAAAGTGGACATCATTGTCTTGTTCCTAATCTTAGTGGGAAAGCTTTAGTTTTGCCCATTGAGTATGATGTTGGCTACGGGTTTTTCATATATGGCCTTTATTATGTTGAGGTATGCTCCCTTTACCCTCATTTTGCTGAGTGTTTTTATCATAAATGGGTGCTGTGTATCATCAAATGCTTTTTCTGCATCTATTGATATGATCGTGTGATTTTTATCTTTCCTTTTGTTTCTGTGATGTATTACGATTATTGATTTGCAAATATTGTACCGTCCTTGCATGTCTGGAATGAATCTCACTTGATCATGGTGTGTGATCTTTTTAGTGTATTGCTGGATGCAGTTTGCCAATATTTTGCTGAGGATTTTAGTGTCTTTGTTCATCAGTGATATTGGCATGCAGTTTTCTTTCTTTCTTGTGTCTTTATCTGGTTTGGGGATTAGGAGGGTAGGAGGATGCTGGCTTTATAAAAAGAATTTGGGAGTCTTTTCTCTTCTTGGATTTTTTGTAATAGTCTGTGAAGGATAAGGGTTAGTTCCTTAAGTGCTTTGTAAAGTTCTTTGTGAATCCATCTGGTACAAGGATGTTGTGTGCTGGGAGTTTTTTGATTACTGCTTTGATTTCATCAGCTTGTTATCAGCCTTTCTGCTGCTCCTTCTTTAAGTTTTGGCGGATTCTATTTTTCTAGAAATTTCACCTAGGTTTTCAAATTTCTTGGCATATAGTTCTTTGTAGTAATTTCTTACAGTCCTTTGTATTTCTGTGGTATCCGTTGTAATCTCTCCTCTTTCATTTCTGATTGTATTTATTTGGGTCCTCTCTCTTTTTTTTCTTGATGAGTCTGCTTAAAGGCTTGTCAATTTTGTTTATCATTTCAAAAAGCCAGCTCCTGGATTTATTGATCCTGAGAATTGTTCTTTTGGTCTCTATGTCATTTAATTCTGCTCTGATCTTGGTTATTTCCTTCCTTCTACTTACTCTGGGATTTGTTTGTTGCTGTTCCTCCAGTTCTCGTAGATGTGGAGTTAGGTTGAGTATTTGAAATGTTTCTACCTTTTTTAGGTAGGTCTGTATCACTATGAACTTCCCTCTCAGGACCGCCTTCGCTGGGTCCCATAAGTTTTGGACTGTTGTGAGTTCATTTTCACTTGTTTCCAGAAACTTCTTTATTTCTTCTTTGATCTCATTCTTAACCCATTCATTGTTTAATAGCATGCTATTCAATCTCCATGAACTTGAGTGTTTTTGACTTTTTTTCTTGGGGTTGGTTTCTAGTTTCAGGCCCTTGTAGCCTGAAAAGATGCTTGATATGGTTTCAATTTTCTTGAATTTGTTGAGGCTTGTTTTGTGTCCAATCATGTGATCTATCAGAAAATGTTCCATGTGCATTAGAAAAGAGTGTGTATTTTGCTTCTTTGGGATGAAAGGTTCTATATATATCAGTTAAGTCCACTTGATCTAAGGCAATGTGCAATGCTGCAATGTCCTCGTTGATGCAAAAGCAGTAGGCTCCTATAATGGTACCTGACACACAGCAGACACTTTAGAAATGTTTTTTGGAGCAATGAGAAATGGCTGGCAGGTAACTGCCGTGGCAACAGAGACAACAGGACCACATGAAATGTGAAAAGGGAGGGGCTGTAGGGGAAGTTCTCACGCTCTACCTCTCATGGCCAATTACCTCAAACAAGAAAAGACCTTACTTCCCACCTTCAGCAGGAAGATGTTTTCTGCTCTACTACTTCAGCAGGAGAAAGGAGGATCTGTTTGCCTGGCAACCCCTCAGCCGATGAAAAGCCACTACATGTCAGACAAACTCTAGTTTCCTCCAGGGGACTCTCTGCTTACAACAGGCCCTCTGAGTGCCCTCCTTTGCTCTATAAGGGAGTGTTCCTCTCCTTGGTGCTCTGGACTCCCACATGACTGGCCATTGGACGGCCATGTCCTGAACTGAAATTCTTTATCATTCCCAAACCAATCCCTTTTGCTGGAAAACTATCTGGCTATTTTTTTTTTAAGGTCAACAGGACCCAGTTTCCTTTCCTCACGAACTGTGTGATTTTCAGCAAAAGAATCCACCTCTCCGAGTCTCCATATCCTATTTGACTGGTTTTGGTGATACTGGAGAGCGTGTGTGTAGAGAAATTAGCCTAGTGCCCGACGGGGTCGATACTGCACGGATGCTCCACAACCGAAAGGTGGCATTTTTAATCCCAAGAGATTGCATTAGAGTCTCTCCATAAAACTATAAAGCATGGAGCCCAGTTGCAGCAGAAGGGGCATGAAACAGCCTGAGTTGGACTTTGAAAAACTGATAGAAAGATCAGGCTGGGCCAATTCCCATAACCCCCTGGGGAGAGGTCCTGGAAAGGCAGGTTAGTCATGCTATTGCTTCCACCATATGAAAAGTAAACTTTTTTTAAGATTTTGTTTATTTATTTTTAGAGAGGGAAGGCGGGGGGGGGGAGAGAGAGAGAGAGAGAGAGAAACATCAATGTGCAGTTGCTGGGGGCTGTGGCCTGCAACCTAGGCATGTGCCCTGACTGGGAATCGAACCTGCGACACTTTGGTTCGCAGCCTGAGCTCAATCCACTGAGCTACACCAGCCAGGAAAATAAACTTTTTTAAAAGATTTACTTATTCATTTTTAGAGGGAGAGGAAGGGAAGAGGAAAGGGAGAGAAACGTCGATCGGTTGGTTGCCTGTTGCCTCTTGTACGTGTCCCCACTCTCCCTCCCCAAACCCAGGACCCAGGCATGTGCCCTGACTGGGAATGGAAGCTGCGACCTTTCGTTTTGCAGGACAATGCCCAACCAACTGAGCCTCACCTGTCAGGGAGAAAAAGAAACTTTTACAATGTGCTTATCGCCAGGTGAACGCCAGAAGAACAGGTGGCTCTGTCCCAGAAAAATTACTTTGGAATGGCCACCAGGCTTCCCCCAACAACTGCACATCGGGCCACAGGTACACCAAGCCAGAGCTCAAGGCCCTCAGCTCAGCCCCTTCTGGGGCGGGAACAGCAAGAAGGCAAAGCCGGGCCTGGACCTAGAAGACCGGGTAATAGCAACCACCTTGCAGGCGCCAGCCTTCTCATGAATTGCTAATGAAACACCCGGAGAATGCCCTTAAAACGAGAATGGATTCAGTTGTCTTGGGGTGGCCCCAGATCCTGCAGGCAATGCCGCTGGCCCGAGGACACCCTCTGAGAAGCACTGGTCTAGGTAGGTCACACACACAGAGGGGAAAATGAAAGGGGGCAAAAGACACCTGACCCTGGACTGGTGGTGCTCCGGCCTCGAGGGAGGGCGGCAGGGCGCTGCTTTGCCCGTGCGCCAAACCAACAGACGTGCGCACACTATTCCGGTGGTTAGGGTCTGCCCCGCAGTCCCGTGCCCCGCTCTGACCCTCGCTCCGCGCAGCACCCGCAAAAAACGCGCCCAGGCTCTGCCTGACACCTGAGCGGCTGAGCGGGCAGGCCAACTCCTCCGCCTCCGAGCCTCCCCACAGCCACCTCTCTTCCGTCACGGGCTCCGCCCATTCCACCACCAGAGCCACTCCCTCCTCCTCCTCCTCCTCCTGGCTCAACCCCCTGCTCAGGGACCACCCCCTTCCTCTGCCCGCCAGCCCCGGGCCCTGGATTTAGAAAGCAGGAGTGTCTCCAATCCGACCTTCCTCACTGTGAACCAAGGAAAAGAAACTGAAACCGAGTCCGAGTTAGTTAGGAAGCAGGAAATGGTGGAGGAGAGGCCGGCCCAGGGAAACTGTCCGGAGGTCACCCGAGGCCACCTGCTGCATGCCCAGGGCCAGTCCTCTTACTCATCATTCATGCATTCACTCAAGCATGCGTGCATGCATGCATCTGAGAAACATTTATTGAACACTATGCTTGCAAATGTTCTGGATTCCAAGTGCAACAGTGAACACCCCCATCTGTCCCCTCCCCATTGGTGTTCAGAGTCACCGGGGCCAGAGCAGTGTAAGCCGGCCATGCTTCGAGGATTGGGGGTGTGGGGAGGGACCATGGGGCTCCCACAGAGCAAGGCTACTAGGCCTAGAGAAGGGCAGACGGAGGCTGCGTTCTGGAAAGGAGCCCCGTGCTCAAAGGGAAGAGCAGAGTAGAACCGTCCAACCAGAGAGGGGCCTGCCCCCCCACCCCCACCCTGTACCATGTGGCCAAGGGCCTCCTTCCGGCCTTGCGTCCCACAGTGGTGCTGCTTCCTAGCCGAGCTGTAGCTGTGTCATGGAGCTGCCCCCCAGCCCTGCTGTCCTCACAACCCCGATGTATCACAATTGAGCTGTTTGCACTGAATAGTTTCCTTCCTCATTGCACCCCACATTGGAAATTCCTGTTGGCATTGAACGGCACCGACAACCATTGGTTGATGACTATGACTTTATTATTACTGAATCACACGCTGGACAGGCCGCCTGGGCTCTTGGAGGACCTGCCCTATAACCTGCGTGTTAGGGACAGGGAGGCGCAAAGGCCTGGGGAGACACCATAAGTAAGCATGCATTTGCGTCTACTGACTGAGAGGTGGTGGCTCCTTAAATTTTGTTCCTCAGGTACCTCACTCGACGGCCAACTGCTGCCTCCCGGGGCTGGCTGTGGCTCTTTCTCCTTTCACTCCCTAAGGGGAGTCACCAGGGAGAGACCCCTGCCGCTTGAAGAGGCAGCGTCCTGCGCCCGTGGGAGTGACGTGTCCAGCCCAGGCCCTCCTTGTTCCCCCACTTCCCCCTGTGTTTCAGCAGCCCCAGCGCGTCCTGCTCACAGCCCGCCAGGAAGTGCTCTCACTCTTCTTTGTAACTAGGAAGTAGGTGAAGGTGTCGGGGGAACCAAAATTTTGCCAACCTGATGCTGCCTTCTGGGATATTGCCGTTCAGCTGGTTATTAAAAACCAACAGACTCAGGAAGAACCTCTGACCTGCGCCCTTGTACTTACTAATAGATTCAGATGGAAAGACCACCCCCCCAGGAAGGCAATCTTACAATGCTCGCCTTAGTCTGATCAGAATGAAATACGGTAAATAGAGGGCTTCGGCCAGGGCCTGTCAGCTTGCCGGCCACCTCGGTTCCCCTCTTTCTCAACTACCCGTAAACCACCCATTCTCCTGGTGCCCCTTTTCCAGAACGCCCGATACACCCAATGTTGCCTAGCTGCCTGGCATTTTCATGCATATGTGAATTCCCGATGCCCACATATTAGAATTTGATCTTCCCCTGTGAATCTGCCTTAGCCCAGCTAGAAGAACAGAAAAGGCAAGATAAGGTATTCATTTCTTTTACCTCCCACAGAGGAGAAGCCCCGCCACCACCCCCACCCCCACCCCCACAGGTGAGTGGCCCGACAAAGGTTTCTCATTAATTCCTGGGAGAGCAGCGTGTGCCACCCCACCAGGCCACCCTGGGCGGCACTGCCCGGACCCCAGCAGTGACCTCTGCAGGACAAGATGGGACCCTGGCTGTGCTGTGGGGCCTCTTCCCAGTCTCTTGGAGGCAACCACTTTGAATTTGGTTCCATCCAGGCTTTTTCTGACCCCAAGACTTGGAGCTAGGCCTGGTTTGGGGTCTTTGAGTGGAGTGGGGGTAACCCTTGCTAATCACAGTCTTGGGGGGTCTTGTCTGAGCTAAGGAAAATGGAGGCAGAAAATACCTTTTCCAAAGAGAAATGTCACTCCCCACTCACCGAGTCGTCACAGAGACCTCCACTCTCGGGGCGGCTTGATCTCCGTCCCCACTTTCCACCCATTTCCACCCCCAGAGAAATCAGATGAGCCGGCGAGGCTTAGGTGTACAAGGAAATTGAGAGAGGAGGAAGATGACACGGGTCGGCAGGGACAGAGCGATGGGGGCGACTCCATTAACGTGAAATGCTTGGAGAATTCCCGTTGATGCTGCAATGGTTACCGGGAAGCTCCAGCAGGAATTTAAAACCCCCAATTACTGTCAGTGCAATTGTTCCGAGACCAGGGGTTCTGTCACCCTCCAGGTTCAAGGCTACGTTCAGCTTTGGATGACTCAAGGCTTTTAGAGTAGCGGTTCTCCCACAGGGCAGCATGATCAGCAGCACCGTCAGGCTGCTGGGCCCAGCGCCAGTTTCTGATTCGGTAGGTCTGGAATGAGGCCCAGAATCTGCACTCCCTGGAAACACCGGGAGATGTGGATGCTCTGGAGCCTGGGCCGCCCTTGGGGAGCCTGGGGAGGCTGCAGCTCAGGGCGGGCTCAGCGGAGGCAGCTCAGTTTCGTTTCTGCGCGGTGCTCAGACCCTGCTGGTACTGGACTTTCGTTTCTCCGCGGCAGGGGGCGGGGCAAGGATCCAGGGGCGGAGCAAGCGCTGCATAAAGCGGAGGAGCGACTGACTTGCCCGCCCCTGGCTGCGAGTGCCAGGGGAAAGGTGAGTGTCGCGCTCCCCGGTCCGCGCGCACCTTCCAGACTGCCGGGTTGCGGGGCGGGGAGGCGAGGAAAGGCGGTTGGGAGAGGGGCATTTGGGCTGCTGGCTGCGGAGACAAGCTCTCCGGGGTGTGGGCATTGCGGGGTCTAGTAATAATAATAATAGTCGTAATAATAACGGTGTTGGCGGCCGTAATAATAACGGTGTTGGGGCGGACGCTTGATTCTAAGTCAGACTCAGGCTGCTGAGGCTCCTGTGTGACCGATCAAACATGCCCCCCCCCCGCCCCCGGCACGCCCCAGCCGGCAGCTTTTCTGCAAAAACTTTACGCAAAATAGTTTGAATTTCTGGTCTTGGCATATTTACGTGGAGCTGATGTGGATGGCAATAGAGAGACTCCTTGAGGGGCAGGGACTGTGGTCTTTGATTCACGAATTCAGATTTCACCGAGCATTTTTTTTTTTCTGTGTGATTGGACGATGCTGAAAAAAAGACACAAAACTCCTAGCAATTCATTTGCTTATCCTCGCCTGAAGGCGTGCTTCCTGATTTCTCGAGGGAGGGGGAAAGAGAGAGAGCGGGAGAGAGAAACATCCATGTGAGAGAGAGAGAGAAACTGCACCAGTGGACTCTCCAAAGAGCCCCACGCAGCGAGGATGGATCCCGCACCCTCTGCATGTGCCCTGACTGGGAATCGCTCTGCTGCCACCCACTGAGCCACACTGGCCAGGGCGCACAGTAATTATAGTTAAAACCACTCCTTGCTGAGACTGGGTGTGTGGGTAGGGTAGGAGAGACACGGAGTCTTCCGGGCACTGGGGTCCCTGGGGAGTGAAGTGTTGTCTCCAGGTGGGGGAAACGGCAGCCCTACGACAGGCGGACAAAAGAAACGCTACAAAACCATGACGGTGTGAAATGCGTGGGAGGCAGAAAGTAACTCTGACCCCCAGTGGCCCGTGTCCCCTTTTACTGACTGGGAATTTTTGTTTGTTTGTTTCGTAAATTCCTTTATTGTTGTTCAACTCTAGTTGTCTGCATTTTCTCACTACCCCTCCCCACACCCCTGCCAAACCCACCTCCCTCCCCCCCACCTTGCTTTCACCCTTCCCCTTGGTTTTGTCCATGTGTCCTTTATACTAGTTCCTGAAAACCCTTCTCCCCACTGTCCCCTCCCCCCTCCCTGACTGGGCGTTTTTAAAATTCTAATACCTCTGGCATCTCCAAAGCCACGAATGAATGTAACTGCTGTTTCTGGCCGGAACACGTGCCCCTGGAGGACCCGGGGACCCAGAGTAGATAAGGCATGTGTGGCGGGAAGGAAGTATGACTAGAGGGAAAAGAACATAAAGCAGGAAGGGGTGGGTTGAGGAATAGCTTTCGTGGGACTCCCTGAGCACAGCAGTTTTTCCAAAAGCATGGGGTTAAGGAATGAATTTCTAGATTGCAAAATTCCATAATCTTATCACCGTTCTCTCCTTTTACGATAAAAGGAGTGCATCCCTGTCTCCCTCCCCCACCCACTTTTTGAGCCTTGCCGCTTATTTATTTACTTATTTCTACCCTTGCCCTTTGAACTGCACACACTGAGGAAGGCCGCGTAGCTCCTGGGGGAGAGTCCAGTGGAAAGAAGCACAGAGAGCATCCAAAAAAGACTGTGGGTTCGAGCAGGGAATGCACAGCGAGGTCCTGTGCCTTGTCCATCTGTCTTAGCTTTAAAGTAGTCAAGATTTGCTAAAAGGATGCCGGGGGCCATGAAGTGGCTTCAGAGCAGGTGCCCTGTGTCCCCTCTGCATCCGCACCATGGGAAGCTGTGGGAATGCACCTGGATGAATCCACTCGGTCATCTGCCCAGGTTTGGGGCTAATTGGTATGTTTTGCAATATTTCAGGGAGGCATTGGAGAACAGCTCCTCATTTCTGTCTAACTGGTCAACGTCACAGTGCTAAGGACAAGGAAGGGATATTGCGGGTAAGTAGGTGCTTTCTATTTTTTATAAGATTTGTTTCACATCAAAGGAGAAATGTTTTTACTTACGCTTCTTATCCAAGATTATTAGGTGTGTAAAATTTAATATTCACAGATTTTTGGTCCCGGAAAAGTTTTCAAATACATTTCAAATTCATGCCTATAGTTTGGACGCAGGCAAGCATGATAAAGTGGTCAATTAAATGCTTTCAGAGAGGAAACGAGTAACAATAGAATACACGTATGTGGGGGCAAAGGTAAAAAGCAAGGCCCAAAAAGGACAGGAAAAATGACTTGGAGTTCATGTATTTTTTTAAACCGTAGGGTTCCCTATCAAATTACCATAATCGGATTCTTTCGGCTACATTAGACTATGTCCTATAATAATTTTATTTTTAAATGGAAATTTAAAAAGTGCATCATAAACTTCATTCCTTGGCACTGTCTACATTTATGATGAAAAATGTTTTATGTTTAACCTAAAATTGTGACAGGAAATACCTTTTTAAAAAAAAAATCTGTGGGCCCTGACCCCTGTGGGGGAGGGGTTGGGTGTCATCCCAGCGGGTGAAAGGTCATCAGGCTGATGCCCTGTCGGGGCTCGTGGCTGGGTGGCAGGTACGATCCGCAGTCCGGGTGCGCACAAGAGGCAGCTGAAGGACGTTTCTCTCCTTCTGCTTCTCCCTCCTTTGCCTTCTCTCTAAAAATAAATGAACAAAATCTTTTTTTTAAAATATTTTATTTATTTATTTATTTAGAGAGGGAAGGGAGGGAGAGAGAGAGAGAGAGAGAAACATCAATGTGCGGTTGCTGGGGGTTATGGCCTGCAACCCAGGAATGTACCCCGGCTGGGAATCGAACCTGGGACACTTTGGTTCCCAGCCCACGCTCAATCCACTGAGCCACGCCAGCCAGGGCTCAATAAACAAAACCTTAAAAAAAAACATCTCTCAGGCCTGGAAGCACATGCGTGAAGACCACGAGCTGCAGCTCGGCCTGCATCTCCCTCTGACTTCTGCTTCCTTGGGGTCCTCCTGCCGGGGTTTTTTGTTTTTTTTTTCCAGTCAGTAAAGAGTGGTGGCGGGGGGGGCGGGGCTTGGTTCCGTGGTTGAATGCACCCGGCTTCTGACTCGTGTTCTCCCGATCTGCTTGGTTTTCAGCTGAACGGATAAAGGAAGAAGATGGGTCATTCTGGCCTGCAAACCAAAAATCCCAGTTCGGCCTCTCCACCCAATCATGAACCCTCAAACGAAAATGCGAATGAGCCCAAGGAAAATTGGGAAACTGTAAGTTGCTGCCTGAAAAAATCCCTCTCCGTGTAGACGTGAGCTGTGTCCGTTTTGGGGCTGCCCTGGTGCGGAGCGCAGCCACTGCGGCCTGAGAGGCCCGCTGCCCCGCCCCCACTCCCCGCCTCTCCCCGCCCCCCCCACCCCCCTACCCCCATGAGCTGCACCGGGAGCACCTCCTGCAGCCAAATGCAGACCTTTCTGCCTTCCTCGATGCTGGCTGAGGTGCAGTTTTGGCCCGGGAAACCAGGCAAGATGCTGATTGGCTCGCGTAGGAATTAGCCTGGGCCTTTGGGCCCGGGGAGCCCTGTGTCCCCGCGCGTCCATGCCATGGTTCAGTCTCAGCTGCAGCCCTCGAAGGTGCCATCACCACGTTCCCGCACGGGGTAGCCACGTGGTGCCTCCTTTTCCTGGAACCAAGGCAGATGTTCCTTGGGAACCAGACGTGGCTTCTGGAATCAACCCCGCCCAAGGGTGGTCCCAACACCGACAGCTGCAGCTGTGGGGTCTTCGCGTTGGCCCTCCCTTTAAAAGGCCGGGCTTCCCTTTCCTGGAGAGCATGGCAACAGGGTGTACTTCCTGTGGCTATTGAGAGCAGTGAGTGCAGGTGGTCTGGCCACTTCGGAAAAGCTCCCTCTGTTGCCCTTAACGTGTTTTAAAGCCACGGATCCCCAGCTTCATGCAAGCTGACTCCTTTTCATAATCAACGTTACCCATATTTTAAGCAATAGTTAAAACCATGTTGAAGGACATAGAAAAATAAAAGGCCCACCCATCTTCCCCGCTCCCTGACGTAACTGTCTCCGGCATGGCTGAAACGGATGGTGAGTGTATGGGGCAGTCAGAATTCTCACAGCTCACGCCCACTTGCTTGGAAGTGGCTTTCCCTTCTCCAGGTTAAGTGGAACAGAGGGTGTCTTGCGACCTGGCCGTTCTGCTTCTAGCTGTGGGCCTCGGTTCTCCAGGTGTGGTTCCCAGACCAGCAGTATCCGCATCACCTGGGAGGGAAGATGTTTGAAATGCAAATGATCACACCCCCATCTGCACCTCCCCTAGACCCAGAGAACTGGAAGCTCCCTGAGTGGGGTTTTTACAACAAGCCCCCCACATGATCCCACTCCATGCTAAAGTTTGAGAACCACTAGGCTAGGGGTGTCAAACTCACTTTCACCAGGGGCCACATCAGCCTCGTGGTTGCCTTTGAAGGGCCGAATGTAATTTCAACTCCTTGACAGTTAAGGAGTAGTTACATTTACACAGCCCTAAAATTATGTTGGCCCCTCTGAAGGCAACCTCAAGGCCGATGCGGCCCCCAGTGAAAATGAGTTTGACACTCCTGCAACTAGGAAAACACTCGCACAAACTCTTATAAACAAAGCTGTTAGCCATGCTCCTAACAGCTTTGTTTACAAGCAAAACCCAGAACCAACACGAATACCCAGGAGGGACGGGATACATACAGAGATTGTGGTATGCTTATGCAGCAACATTCTATATAGTGGTGAAAAATGAATGAACTAGGTCCCCAGGCGTTCAGATGGCAGAGTCTGAAAAACAATGATGAACCAAAGAATCAAGTCATAGAAGAAATGTGCAGTATGATTCCATTTATATAAAGTTCCAACGCAGATGACAATAAGCAAGGCATTGTTTAGGGAAAGATGGGGTGGTGCAACTATGAAGAAGAGCAAATATGCAGTTATCACAAGCCTCAGGGTCCAAGGGCCCTCGGGGAGGAGGGGGGCGGAGGGGTAATAGGAGGAAAGTGACTGGGGAGCAGTGTGCAGAGTGAGTGTCTTAAGTACTGGGAATATGTCTTGTCTGAACCCGGGTGGTCGGCAATGCATATTTGCTAATTGTTCACCTTTTATACACTCTGCGAACGGACGATACAAGAAAGGAAAATGAAAGGAACCTAGAAGGGGGCCTGATCCTGAGGCTACTCACGAATACAGAAACACACCCGGTCTCCTGGCACGGCCACCCTGGGCTTCCCCTGTGGCGGCGTGCCCCACTCCTTCCTCAAGTGTTGTTAAGAGAGAAAATTTCACCTTGTTTAAAAAAAAAAACTGCAAGGGGAAAAAAAAAACTGCAAGGGAGATTTTATTCACTATTGCAAAAGGGGAGAGAGATGGACAACTGGGGTTTGTGGCCAGCAGGTGGGGTGAGAGAGGGGAGCGGGAAATGCTCAGAGGAACGTAGTTAGGAGGGAGGGGGTGGGGGAGGGGCTTGATGAGATACGGAAGGTGAGCGATTCCTGATGAACTGGCTTAGCAGCAGGCTGAGGAGGGGACTCAGAGGAGCCCCCTTCAAGGCTGGTCGAGACAGTCCTCGCCTCCCGCTGAACTTGGTGGGCATTTCCCATAGATGAAGTTTTGAGCTCATGCGCTCGGCAAGGTGGTGGTTTCAGCCCAAGGCAGCTTTGTCTCTTGGGACATGTAGCAGCGTCTGGAGACACTTTGGTTTCTCGACTCATGGGAAATAGTGACTAGAAGCCAGGGATTCTGCTAAATCTCATAATATACAGCATAGCCGCCCCCCCCCGCCAACACTTGTCTGGCCCAAAATAAATGTGTCTTCTCACCCTGATGTAAAGGGAACATTGCAGTAAAATGTATGCATATTACAAAGCATATACAAAATAGGAGTGAAAAAGGAAAAGGTAAAAATAAACAATAGTATTATCTCATTTTCTTCTTCATCAGGCTGTTTTCTCATCGTTGCATCTTGAGAGTTCTTCGTGCATTCTGAGTGCAAGTCCTTGTTGGACACATGCTTTGCAAACATTTTCTCACACACTGTGGTCTATCTTTTCATTCCTTTAACGGCCTCTTTTAAACATCTGATGGTTTCGTGTTGATGAAGTCTAATTTATCAGTTGGTCCTCTTGTGGATTCTGCCTTTGGAAACACACCTAAGAAACCATAGCCTAATCCACAGTCACAGAGGTTTTCTCCTGAGTTGTCTTCTAGAGCTTCTATAGTTTCAAGTTTTATTGCCACTAGGTTTATGATCCATTGTGATTTCATTTTTGTATATGGTGTGATATATGAGGAGACCCCAAAAGTTAAAACAATTATCTTGTGGAGGATAGGCCCCTTGTAGTGCAGGCTTCCCCCACTAGGTGAGTGTTCTGGGAACCCATGTGTATCAGTGTACCAGCTGGCGTTGTTGTGAGAGGCTGCGTTTGGCTTCAGTGAATTTTTTTTTGAAGACTCTTTCAGTGTGTTTGCCCATTTCATGACGGGTGATTTACGAGCGCACCTGCACACACCACGCTGACTGTTCAGCAGTTTTTGACCAGAAACAGCATGACCTCCTTGCCCCACCCTTCCCATTCACCTGCTCTCACCCCTAGTGACTTTTTTTTTGTTTCCCTGGATCAAAAAAGTCCTCAAAGGGAAACATTTTGCCAATGTGGAAGAAGTGAAACAAAAAAACAGCAGAAGCACTAACAGGCATCAAAATCGACAAGTTCAAAAGTTTTGAGCAGTGGAAAAAAATTCTCAACAGGTGTATTGCGTCATATGGACGATGCTTTTGAAGGCAACTGAGGTTTAAACATGTAAGAATAAATACACATTTTTATAAGTAAATTCTGAGTATTTTTAGGACCCCCCTTGTATAGATATAAGTTCTTTTTTTTTTTGCATGTTGATAATTAGATTTTCACAATAGCATTTGTTGAAAAGCTTGTCCTTTGTCCACTGCATCATCCTTGCACTATTGTCAGTTGTTCATGTGTGTGTCAGTTTATTTCTGGAATATGTATCTATTCTGTTGACTTCTTTCTCCATTTTTATACCAGTTATCACATTGGTGGAGTTCCCGAAGCCTTATAACAATTCCTGAACTATGGCAATTTAGCCCTCTGACTTTGTCCTTCCTTTTCAAAGTCGTTCAAACTGTTCTAGCCGTATGGAGACCATTTACATTTCTTGTGATTGTTAATATGAATAATCGGGTTTGAGAAGATCATTTTGCTATTTGTTTTCTGTTCACCATTTCCGTTCTTCGTTTCTTCTTCTTTTTCTACCTTCCTTTGAGTTCATCAAATATTTTTTTATGATTTCATTTTATCTTCTTTGATGGCTCATTAAGTTTAACTGTCTTACTGTTTGTATTCAACACCATTAACTGACCAAGCCTACCTTCAAGGGACACTGTACTCCTTCAAATTTAGTAGAAGAGCCTTATGACAGCCTGCCTTCATGTCTCCCCTCCCAGCCCTCGTGCTATTTTTGTCATGAGTTTTAACTTGACCTATACCATGAACCCCACGATACCTTGCTATTTTTGTTCAACAGTCAAATAGCCTTTAAATAGGCTTGAGTAACTGAAAAAGTGCAGTAGTAGTTCCCATTTCTGGTGCAGATTCCTCTGTGTAGATGAAGGTCGCCATTCATCGCCGTTTTCCTTCCATTGGAGGGAATTTAGCATTTCCCTGGCGGTGACGGGTTTGTTCACCCTTGGTGCGCCTGAAAATGCCTTTCTTTCCGCTCCATTTTTAGAAGGTGTATTCAGCCCTTTGAAAGTGTGGCTCCACTATCTCCTCACTGGCATGACTTCTGGTGGGAAATCGGCTGAAATCTCTGCCGCTCCGTACACAACACGCCGTTCTCCGGCTGCTTCGAACGTTTTCTCGGTATCGCTGGCCTTGAGCAGTTGGACTAGATTGATGTCGTTGACTTTATGTTTCTTATTCATTGAGTTTCTCGGATCTTCGGGTTCGTAGTTTTCATCAGGTCTGGGAAATTTTTATCTATTATTTCTTTGATTTTTTTCCCCCTTTCTTCCTCACTCTGTTTGGTAGCCTGAATAACCTGTGTATGAGGCCAGTGGACACTGTCCATCTTTGATGCCACAGGACCTGCAAGTCATGCCACCGTTCTCTTGATTCTGCTTTCTCCAGAAGCTCCAGCACCGCCTGTGCAGGCAGTACGAGGAGAAGGTGCGGCCCTGCATCGACCTCATCGACTCCCTGCGGGCCCTGGGCGTGGAGCAGGACCTGGCCCTGCCCGCCATCGCCGTCATCGGGGACCAGAGCTCGGGCAAGAGCTCCGTGCTGGAGGCGCTGTCCGGCGTCGCCCTCCCCAGGGGCAGCGGTGAGTAGGCGCCTTCCCTGTCCGTCAGCCCCGGCTCCCGTCACACACAAGCACAGGCTGGGGGCTTAGGCAACAGAAACTTGCAGAATCTCCCAGTTCCGGAAGCTGGCAGCTCAAGATCAAGGTGTCAACAGGCTTCGTTCCTCCCGAGGCCGCTCTCCTTGTGCAGATGACTGTCTTCTGCGTCCTCCGGTGGCCTTTTCTCTGTGTGCGCACGTGGGCGGTGTCTCTTTCTCTTTTCTATAAGCATGCCAGTCATAGTGGTTAGGGCCCCACCCTTTTCCCTTCTTTGACCTTAATCACCTCTTCGAAAGAGGGCCCTCTCTCCAAATACAGTCACATTGGAGGCTGACGTTTCAACATGTAGATTTTGAGTGGGACCCAGTTAGGTCCTTAGCACTCACTCCCAACTCATCTTCGTGTAACCTGCCGTTTGTGGAAGGTCTCCAGTCAATGCACATGGGTCCCCAGCCCAGAGTTCTGTGCGTCGTTCCTGAGCCCCTCCCAAGAGCAGACCCTCCCTCTGTCTGGGAGGGAAAGGTTGGTGTTCTGGTCAGTGGTGCTGTTTGAGCTCCAAGGCCAAGGCTATCGGCGAGGGCTCAGAGGACGCGGCAGACCTGAGATGGGTCTTGACGTGCTCTGGAGGTGGATGATGGGTGAGATCTGGGAGGAGATTCCAGTAAGGAGGCCTAGGGGGAGCAGTGTGCTTTCCTGACGGGAGCTGCGTATGCACTGGGGGCCGACGGAGGCTGTTTGCACCCGTTGCTGTCTCCTCCCCGAGCTGCTGGCTCAGGAAAACGCTGGGACGTCGTGAGGAACTTAAAATGGTGGCCTTCATGCATTCGGGAGCCAAAATCACCACGTGTGCCCATTCGAAGTGCACATTCCCGAGGCCACCCCAGGCATTAGGCACGCTCTGATGAGATGAATGTTTGCAGTATATGTACATAGTCCCCCAGATTGCACAGGACTTTGAGATCCGCTGGTACATAGTCCCCCAGATTGCACAGGACTTTGAGATCCGCTGGTCTAAGGCCACCACGTAGGACGTTTAAGAGCAGAGCATGGAACTGATGTGCCCGTGGTCCCCTAGGTATTGTGACAAGATGCCCCCTGGTGCTGAAACTGAAAAAACTTAAGAGTCAAGAGAAGTGGACAGGCAAGATCAGCTACATGGACATCGAGATTAACCTTTCCTCGCCTTCAGAGGTAGAGAAGGAAATCAGCAAGTGTGAGTACCTGTGTTCACTCCTCCTCACCTGATTAGGTGTCAGGGAAGACCATGTGATGTGGGTGGGGTCTGCCTGTGGTTCTCTCCTTCCTGGGCCTGCCTTGCACCCTTGGGAACCAGCCCTCCCTCCCTCTCTCCGGCCCTCTCTCCCTCCAGTACATCAGGCCCCAGCTCCCTTGTGTTTTCTCTGCTTTTCCCTTGTTAAGACCAGTGCCTGGGGACAGAATCAGACCTCAGGAATATATATTGCTTTGTATGTGAGTTAGGTGAATAACTTACAAAGAATCTAAAAATAATATGAGTTTTAACATTTAAAGCTCGTCTCCAAATATTGAGTCTTTTTTGTTTTTAATTCAAGGGCTTCTCCATTCCAGAGACCTGATGGAGAGGAATCGGGGTGGGCCTTTTTCTCCAGGCTCGGAATAGATGTGTTTACAGAATCCCCATGTCCACTAATCTGTGGCAGGTCTCAGTAACCATAAACCACAGAGATCCCTTTGATCAACTGGAAACCTCCAAAGGGAGAAATCACACTTGAAGTTGATCTAGACAGAGGAGCGACACCGTCAGTTGCTGCTGAGTGTCACTGAAATGGATAGATAATTTTCCTTTTTGGTTCTCATTTCTCCCTAGTGTGTCACATGATTTTCAGTCATTTGGGGAAGGTACCCAAGTGGCTGGTAGGTGTTGCTTTCAGTGGATTTGCTATAATGAGTAACTTTCATCCTAAGTGCTAGGTTTCTCTTTTTTTTTTTTCCTCCTCTTTAGCCCAGAATGTCATGGCCGGGGAAGGTGTGGGGATCAGTCACGAGCTCATCAGTCTGGAAGTCAGCTCCCCGCACGTCCCAGATCTGACCCTCATAGATCTTCCCGGCATCACCAGGGTGGCTGTGGGCAATCAGCCACCTGACATCGAGTATCAGGTGACATCTCAGGCTCCATCCTGACCTTGGACTCTGGGGGGAAGGGCGGCTGCATTCGATTAGAACAACAGTGCTTCCAGGGCTGAGGGTGAGGGGTGGATGTAAGGAGGGGCGGGTGGGGAATCTGGAGCATATGACGGTTACAATGTTCTCCACCCAGTCCAGTGGAGGCTTCTCTGGAGAGAGTGAGGCAAAACTGGAGATATGTTTTATACGTTTTGTGTTTCGTACAGTGACTCATTTTTGGCTCGAGTCACATTTTGTGGCAAATCTAAACTGGCATGTATTGGGGAAGGTCTTACGTGGGAAGACAGAGGATTAGAAACAATATAATGATGTTTCCGTATCGATGGCTCTCATCCTGTGGGCCAATGATTTAGGGAAGAGTCAATTCCTGTGGCATCTTGCTTTTCATTGTCCTCATCAGATTGGAGGTTTTAGAAGATGGTTAATGAGTGAAAACCTTGGTTTTTCCTGACCTCAGAGTTCCTTCTGCCACAAAGAACTCAGTTCTTCATAACTCCGGCTCAGGAAGTGCCACCCGGCTTGTGCCGTGGGCTCATTTTGGGTGGGAGGGAAATACCCCTGGGATTCCAAGTCCCCAGGGGTACTAAAGCAAGTTCAAGGTTAGCACCCATCTTAACTCTCACATCCTCTCATATTTTTTTACAGATTAAGAGGCTCATCAAGAAGTACATCCAGAGGCAAGAGACCATCAACCTGGTGGTGGTCCCCTGCAACGTGGACATCGCCACCACAGAGGCGCTGAGCATGGCTCAGGAGGTGGACCCCGAGGGAGACAGGACCATAGGTGAGAAGAGGGAAGAACCCGAAAATGCTAGGTGGTCTGACTTGGGAAATGCGTCCCTTGAATCCAAGTGCACATCTGTGGGCACACGCGCAGGGTGGAGGGTCTCCCCGAGCAGACGAGAGCTGCTAAGATGTCCAGTTTGCTGCCCACTGAGACTAGACGACGCGGGGCCGATGGACCCTTGTTGGCCCTTGTTGGCTCATAGCGCTTGTCTACCTGCCTATAAAAGCAGGTGAGCTCAGGGGGTGGGTCCGAAACAGAAAATCATTACGTCAGTTCACGGATCTGAGGTGGAAGAAAAGGAAGGACATTGTGACACATGCCACAACATGGATAGCTTTGAAGACATTTTGCGAAGTGAAATAAGCCAGATACAAAAGGACAAATACCACATCTATTAGGTCCCTAGAGGGGTCAGGTTCACAGAGGCAGAGAGTAGAATGGTGGATGCCAGGGGCAGATTGGCAGGGGGGAAATGGGGAGTTAGTGTTTGAGGGGGACAGAGTATCAGGTGGGGAAGATGGAAAGTTCCGTACCTGATGTCTGGGTTCCACAGGCCCTATTGCCTGCCCTCCAGCCAGGTTGGAGGTCCTGACACTCTTCTCCCCCAGCGGAGTGAGCTGTCCACTTCTCACGCCCATGAAGCTGTGAGTGTCCTCTAATTGAAAAGCTCTGGTTCACAGGAATCCTGACAAAGCCCGACCTGGTGGACAAAGGCACGGAAGACAAGATAGTAGACGTGGTGCGAAACCTCGTCTTCCACCTGAAGAAGGGCTACATGATTGTCAAGTGCCGGGGTCAACAGGACATCCAGGACAAGATGAGCCTGGCCAACGCTCTGTGTAAGGAGAAGGCCTTCTTCGAGGAACACCCACAGTACAGGTACAGCAGGCTCTGTGTCCCCAAGGTCCCATCCAGGGAAAACTGCTGCTCTCTGAAAGCAGGTAACTGGGGTGTGTGTGTGTGAGTGTGTTTGTTCCTTGACAATGACCATGGGGTTTGCCTGGAAGAGTACTGGAGGAATTCACATGCATGGTAAAAAAAAATAACTTAAAAAAAATCAAATTTAACGAGTGAACTTGTTACAGTGACTTAAATAGTATGGTGCTGGAGCCAGGATAAAAACGTAAATACAATAGAATCGGAAAAGAGTAGAAAACCTAGAAATAGACCCAAATGCATGCATGTGATAAATGATCAATGTGGCATTTCAAACCCATGGGCTGTGTCAGTGTGATTATTCATCGGTGGCATGGAATTTTTTTTTAATATTTAGGGGAAAAATAAAATCCTGTCCTTACTTAACACATTACAGCAAAGTCAACACCCATTGAAGCTTAGAGTTTAGAATCCCAAGGTAAAGCTCTTTCTAACCCTAATGGCAAAGGCAATTTTTTTGTTAAAAAAAAAAAAGGCAGGGGGAACACTGGTAAATTGGTTAGACTGAAAATACTGAGGAGATGCACAGTTGGCGGGAAAGGTGGAGCCTGGCTCCTCCCCTGCAGCCGGGAGCCTGCTGGCACCGTGTCTTCAAGGCCCTTTGGTGGGTACCGGGCCGGGAGGATGCCACTGAAAAAGTGCTTTCAGGGTGCTGAGGCCCCTGTGCGCACGCATGGGTAGCAGGTGGAGCCCCATGCACGGCGTTGACATCGTTATAGTCGGTTCTCCCGGAAGCCCGTGGAGAGGCCTTGTTCAGGCTTGACCCGTGTGGAAGCAGACCCCTGCCCACCACTGTGCACAGCGGCGCTATTCACAAAAGCCAGAAGGTACAGCAACGCCCGTGTCCATCGGCGGATAAACCAGATGTGGTCTATCCGTCTGCCGGAACATCAGCCTTGAACAGGAAGGGTGTTCCGACACCTGCTGCAGCGTGGGTGAACACTGAGGACATTATACGGAGTGGAGTGAGCGGGTCACAGAGAGACAGCACTGTGTGATCTCTGTAAGGCCCCTGGAATGGTCCTGTTCACAGAGACAGAGGACAGAAGGGTGGGTGGGGGTCAGTGTTCCATGGGGACAGAGTCCCAGTTTGGGAAAATGGGAAGTTCTGGAGATGGATGGCGGGGATGCTTGCGCAACAATGTGATCAGGCTCGATACCCCTGCACCAGGCACTTCACAACAGTTAAAATGGTAAATCCCATGTGACGGGTACTGTCCGATCACTAGACAGACAAGTGGGCAGGTGTGGAGAGGGAAACTCAGGTTTGCGTGGAATCTCACAACACAGCCTGCCCAGGGTGTCCCGGCCTTTTACTCTAAAGAGTGCTTTACAGCGCCAAAGCCCCATTGTAACGCACACTGGGCATGCAGGTCTGCGGAGGGCGGGCGAGAACAGGGGTGGGCTTCCTTCCGCCAGGTGGCTTTGGTATGCTTCCGCTCTCGTCTCGGGGCGGGGGAGGGGGGGGAAGGGCGTGTCCCCGGCACAGGGTACCTCTACACACCTAGGCCAATATGAGTCAACGTATTTTCATGAAGCCCTATACCAACATGCATTATATATCTATTTTTATATTGGGTTGGCCAAAAAGTTGGATTAATTTTTTCCATAAAAGACGCATTTGTTATTTTCACCAATAACTTCACTGATTCGGATATTTTGAGTATGCCAGCTCTCTTCTGCTATTAGCTTCTAGTGGATAGAGGCCAAGGGGTGCTGCTAAACATCTTCCAGTGCGTGAGACAGCGCCACAGCAAAGAATTATTTGGGCAACATTTCCGTATTACCAAGAAACTTCACAAACCACTTTGGACACAATCAATCAGTCACGGCACCTTCTCCACACACTGCACAAAAATTCATCGGTTTTGATGTTTTTTTTAAATGCATGCCGATATGACAGCTGTCACCATACAGTTGAACAAAATTGTGTCAAGCGAAGTTAAAGATGACTAAGCGCTGTTAGAACCATCGTACGGGAAAACCCAACGAACATTTGGCCCAGCCAGTACCTGTCCTACACACAGGAGGGTGTGTGTGTGTGTGTGTGTGTGTGTGTGATGAAAACTTCTAATAGGTGACTGTATTTTTGTAAAGACGCACTTGATATATCAGCTGGAAGGGGATGTTCTATGCCATGTTTGAATGATTCAAATCTACCAAAATGCCATAGTTCTGTATGGTCCAATTCTGATCACCGGTGGGGCTCCAGCTGCAGGACATTCCGCCTCGGGGGGAGTCGGCGGGGCCGCTGTGGCCTCCCCAGCAGCACAAAGCAGACCGGCGTCCTGCGGCTGCACGGGGACGGACGTGCACTTTGTCTCTTCCCGCAGGGAGCTCCTCAAGGAGGGAAAAGCCACGGTGCCCTGCCTGGCAGAGCGACTGACCACGGAGCTCATCGAACACATCTGTGTAAGCGTGTGGAGAGCTGGCCGTTCCCTGGGCAGATTCCTACCGACACACAGCGGGACCGTGGGGACGGTGGGATGCCAGTGCACACAGGCAGTTCCCGAGGGGCTTTGTGCGGCCCCAGGCCCCGGCGCAGTGGGTCTGGAGTGCAGCCTGGAGTCCTCCATGTCTGGAGAGGGCCCGGGTCGTGTGGGGGTGCTTGTCAGAGACCACACATTAAGTGGGGTGCTGATAGACTGGACCCACTTGGCCAAACTAGAAATCAGAATCTTCTCAGCATTGCACTCACTCTTCCTTTCTCATCACCGACCACTACGCTCCTGCCTTGGTAATTGTGATGGTCGTATTTCGCATCTTAAACTTTTCTGGTTCTCTTCCAATCTGTCTGGACAGTCTCTTCTTGTTCCCACTTGCAGTCCTTTTAAAATATGTCTTTGCACATACTTCCATTGTATCTTGACCTTCACGAGTCCAGTATCAGAATCCCAGTGTGCTGGGTGTTGCTGGTCATCGCCCACATTGACCTGGGCTGGACTTTGGACTGTGGGCCTGTCTCTCTCGGAACGTGGCCTGTGGATATTTGTGGAAGCAAATATGCACTGTGCACTCAAATGAGGTATCTTCAGAAAGAGGCAGCGTTTGCTTCTCCAGACGCCTGGAGGGGCTCCCGGCTTGAACCGCTTTAGCTTTTCAGCTTGAGGTTTGGGGGGACCATTCCGCGAGTGTGAATTTGGGCGGCAAACCAGTTTGAGGGCTGGCTTCTCTGTGGAGATTCTCTCCCCCCACACCCGACATGTCTCCAGGGTTCCAGTGTTGCATGCAGCCTCCCGGGGGCAGGCTGGTAGGTAGGGTTGTGGCTCCCTTACAGTGAGAACCCAGCTGTCGGGGTCCCGGCTCTGTGTAGAGAGAAGGTGCTCACTCATGAGATTCCTACCTAGAGCAAGCCCATGGGCGTCACTGAGTCCATTCCTCTGAACGCGGAGCTCAAGTTTGCTCCCCTACAAATGCCCTTGAGGCCAAACCTGGCTTTCCTCTTGCATTCCTGAGTGCTCCCTGTCACCTGGCTGTGGCTTCCAAGTGTCTGTTAGGTCCCTGCCAGCTGACTGGCACGTTGAAAGGGGTGCTTGTGCCAGAAGAGCCGGTGTTTTTTAGATGTTTGCCGCGGGAGGCGGAGCCAGCACATGCAACCAACCGTGTCATTAGGGTCCGAAGTCCCTGATGACTTTTCACCTCTAAACAACATACAAGTTGCTGCATCTCAAATTGTTGCAACTGCCACTTTTTTCAGGACCCGCTAGGCACATGGCTCTCTCTAACCTCCCTGCAGAGTTCGTGTTAGTGGGTCAGGCAAGGAATGGCTCGTTGCGCTGCTTTCACGGGGCCTGGGATCCCTCCGCGCAGAGCGGTCTTCTCGACATGGCTCTGCAGCTCTCGGCCTGGGAGCAGGACAGCGGGCAGGCCTGGTGGGGGGGGGGGCGGCGGCTAACAGGGCCCTCCCTCCTTCTGGCAAGTCTTTCTAGAGGAAGCCAGGAGGTCAAATGCACTGCTCACCTGCCTTGCACCTTCAGAAGGAAGCCTGGGACCTTCTTTTTCATTCCCTGTTCACATTGATGTATTTCCAAGATCTTGTCTCTCTGTCTTCTTCAGAAATCTCTGCCCCAGCTAGAAAACCAAATAAAGGAGAAGCAGGAGAAAGTCACAGAGGATTTACAGAAGTGTGGGACGGACATCCCGGAAGAGGAAGGTGAAAAAATGATCTTTCTGATCGAAGTGAGTATTGCTGGTGGCGTCACGTCGGGGGACCGTGTGTGAGATGTGCTCAAGGGGCCGGGCGCCCCAGGCACTTCTTTCTCCTTCTGCCCACTGTGTGGCAGAAAGGCGCCGGGGCCGATGGGCAGAAGGCAGGGTGGGGTGGGGTGTAGCGGGCGGACGGTCCCATTGCCCTTTGACACTTCATCATGAGACTCCCCCGAGACCCTGCAGGCGGTCAGTGGAGCGTGGGGTGGCCTGGTGGCCGAGCCTCTCCTTTTCCATCACCGCACAGTGGCCCAGAGGCAGCAAAGAATGACCCACCCACCCTCAGCACACACACATGACCTCCTATCCCTCTCAACGCCTGCGTTTGCAATAGCTCCACTTATATCTCTTCTTTGCAGAAAATCAAAGCATTTAATGAGGACATCCGCACTTTAATAGACGGGGAGGAATTCGTGGAAGAGGGCAACACTCGGATGTTCAACAAAATCCGGAATGAGTTTTGCCAATGGAGCCAAAAGGTTCATTCCAGTTTCAACAAGAGTGAGTGCAAGGGGCCACTGCCACCCTGGCACATGGGGCTGAAGTGGGGGGCTGGGAAGGCGGGGGTGCAGTTGGCAAGGGCGGTGGGCATGAGGCGTTAGTGATGCAGAGCCACGCTTGCTCTGTTCCACAGCGCGGGCCCCGAGCCAGCGAGCATCTATGTCAGAGGACCTCGGTAGAGGCTTCTAGAAGAAGGCAGTGGGTCTTCGTGGTCTGTGTGTCACGCTCTCTGCGTGGCAAATGGTGAAATGACCCAGATGGATCTTGACTAACGGGCCGAGGTCTTGAAGTGGGACCTGTATCTTAGTGCACTTTGTAGCCACAGCAATAAAAAAAAGGGGGGGCCACCCTTACATCATTAAATCCTCAAGGGTCTGAAAAAGGTAGAACATGTGGTCTGAAATTTACTTTTTAACACTTCAAGGAACCTAGAGGAAATCCTGTGTTGGCCAATGAGAAGGCTGTAGCAGCCGAAAGAAATAGTCTGGTAATTGCGCTTTGATTCAGGCAAAATGGTGGGGTTCCATCATTTATTTCAGCTGGGCAGAGCCCCGGCTAGACTGTGCTCGGCTTTGAGTGACATACGTGGGAAAACATATCGTACAATTACATTTTTTTCCACAACTCTGGGCCACACGTTGGAGTCCATCTGTTCCCTGGCAGAGGGGGCCGGAGGGCGGGACAGGATGGGGAACCGTGCGCCTGATGGAGAACGCCAGGGGGGGCTCGTGTCTGGGGCGGTCCCTCGCCAGCCACAGAGCAGAGGGTTGAACCCCTGCCGTGCGCATTCTCACGCGAGGAAAAGACCCTTTTCACCCGTTTCGAGGAGGAGCACAGAGCTCGATTCTGGCCAACCCCTCGTGGGCTGCTCCACCGGCATGGTCCGTGGGACGGCACCAGTGTTTATGGTGTGTGGCCTGTGAGGAAAGAGCTCCTTTTTTTTTTTTTTAATGCTAAATTTCTCCTAGCCAAGTATCAGTTACAAATCACTGGACAGCCACCAGCAGGAGAATTTGGACCCCTGACTCACCCCCTCTACAAAAAGTAACTCAGAATGGGTCAGGAACTAAAACGCAAGAGCTAAAACTATAAAACTCAGGAGGACACAGGGCTAAATCTTCGTGATCTGGGCGTGGTCCAGGGCAATGGTTTGTTAGGTAGGATGCCTGAAGCATGAGCAACAAAGGAAAAAGTAGACAAATTGGACTTCCTCAAAATTAAAGTTTTGTGTGTGTGTTTTCAGGTAACCCACAGAATGGGAGGAGATAGTTGCAAATCATAGATCTGATGGGTTTCTCGTGCCCAGTCTGTATCAAGAACACAAAGACAAAGGATCTGATTTAAAGACGGACAAAGGGTTGGAATGGGCATTTCTCCAAAAATAAGACATGCAGGTGGTCAGTAAGCACGTGAAAAGAAGCTCAGTATCATTAGCCATGGGAGAGACGTAAGCCCAGCCCAGCATGAGATCCCCCCTCACAGGTATGGGGATGGCTGTCATCAGAAAGACAGACGAGGGGGCCCTGCAAGAGTGTGGAGGGAGGAGAACACGCCTACACTGCTGGAGGAAACGCGGGCCGTGTAACCGCTCTGAGAAACATTGTGGCAGTTCCTCACAAAGCCCGGGGGCCAGCAGCTATATATATATATATATATATATATATATATATATATATATATATATATATCCCCACTATATGCATATATATACGCAAGAGAATGAAAACATGTTGGAGCAAAATTTGTATATGCATCGTCTGGGCAGACATTTCAAGAGCCACAAAAACAGGAACAACTCGAATGTCCACCAGCTGATGATTGGATAAAGAAAAACAGGGCCTATGCATGGGTGTTGGTCTGCTAGGGTTGCTGTAGCAAAGCACCGGAGGCTGGCTGTCTTATTCAGCAACAGAAGTTTCTTGCCTTCCAATGCTGGGGGTTAGAAGGTCAAGACCGAGGTGTGGTCAGGGCTAGTTCCTCCCGAGGCCTCTCTCCTCGGTGTGCAGCCCGCTGTCCTCTCCCTGTAACACCGTAGCCCTGTGCAATGGAATGTCACCGGGCCGCGGAAAGGCGTGACGCCCTCACACAGGCCACGGCAGGCACGGAGGAAGCTTGGGGACTCGTGCTAAGGGAGAGAAGCGAGGCACCAGAAAGCCACGCGTTGCCGGCGGGGTTCTGTTCATGGGACGGGTGCAGAGTAGGCAGACCCACAGAGGCAGAAAGGGGATCTGTGGTTTGCAGGGGCTGAGGGCGGAGGGAGGTGGGGAGGGCCTGCCGGCGAGGACAGGGTTCTGGGGACGATGGGAATTTCGGAGGACTAGAGCGAGGCAGTGATCGCACGGCTGTGAGTATACTAAAAGCCTGTGAATTGTGCACTCAAATTGGGTGCATTTTATAACATAGGAACTGTAGTTCACTTTACATTTTTTTTAAGATTTTTTAAAAGATTTGATTTATTTTTAAAGAGGGAAGGGAGGGAGATAGAGAGACATCAATGTGCGGTTGCTGGGGGTCATGGCCTGCAACCCAGGCGTGTGCCCTGACTGGGAATGAAACCTGCGACACTAATTTTTTTAAGATTTTATTTATTTATTTTTCAGAGAGGGAAGGGAGGGAGAGAGAGAGAGAGAGAGACATCAATGTGTGGTCACTGGGGGTCATGGCCTGCAACCCAGGCATGTACCCTGGCTGGGAATCGAACCTGTGACACTACATTTTTTTTTTTTGATGAGACAATATCTCCTGGCCACGAAAGGGTACCCAGGCTGCCATCCCTGGTGAGTGCTTCAAAAAGAGAGCCCAGGGCCCTGCCGAATACTCTCCCCTGGGCGGGGGGGCGGGGGGGGGCGGTGTTCTCCGCAATCCAGTGCGTTGAGAGGAAAAAGAATTTCAAAAGTAGAAAGAACACGTGAAGTGGTTTGTATCTAGTAAACAGTGATACCGGATCGCATTAATGGGAGGTCATGGGCCCAGGTCCTAGGTCATCCCCTTTGACCTGTAAATACTTCCCACTCAGGGGAAGCACACAAAGAAGTGACGTGTGGCAGATTCCAGATGGTGTTCATGGTCAATCCTACTGTAAAACAAATTTCAAAAATTTTTTTAGAGAGAGGGGAGGGGAGGGGAGGGAGAGACACACTGGTGCGAGAGAGAAACATCGACCCGTTGCCTTCCACACGTGCCTGACGGGGGACCGAACCTGAAACCCAGGCAGGTGTGCCGACCCAGGAGTCGAACTGGCGTCCTCTGGGTTGGCGGGGCGATGTCCAACCAACTGAGCCACCGTGGCGGGGGCCCGTCCTACTTTCTAAAGGAACTGCAGGTCCCAATATTCTATTACGATACAATGGCTTTGGTGAAAACCAAACTGGATGTGTGACATTCCATACTCAAGTACCTTTTTTTCAGAATTTGTCTGCATTCACCGCTTTCTGGCATTTCATCCTGTCTCTGTCCTTGCCATCTCCAGGTGAGCGAGGAAACGGATGTGGAGCTCTGTTTCTTTGTTGCAACCCCTGATGGTTTTCGATTTGCAAATCAGCTTTGACTTTTTCCCTTGCTCCTCTGTGCTTTCAGAAAGTCCAGAAGGGTATGATTGTGTTTAAAAAAAAAAAAAACATGCCATATTATTTTTGTAAAATAACTCCGACCTCTTCTGTCTGATGCTAGGTTATCAGAAAACTGTGAAGAAGATCATGGAGTTTGAAAACCGGCACCGTGGCAGAGAGCTGCCGGGATTCGTGAATTACAAGACATTTGAGAACCTTGTAAGAGAGCAACTTAAAACCCTGGAGGAGCCAGCTCTGGACATGCTGCACAACGTAACCAGTGAGTCCTTGCTTCCTCTTTGAGGACAGCGTCAGCCTTCTGAGCCTCCTCTGGGGTGTCTTCCAGTACCAAGAACCTGTTGACCTAAAAGTGAAACGCCAACGTGACAGGCAACGTTATTTTATTTGAGTTCCAAACAGAAGAATCGCTATTCTGGAAACACTGATTCAAGCGGGAGCCCCGATCGTGTTCTGATTGGGAGGCAAAGGCCAGGGGTACTGAGGAGAAACAAGGGGGGACAGCTACATCCGTAGAAGGAAGGCGTTGCTGTCAGGGCAGATAATGTAATACAACGTAGTGGTGCTAATTCGAAACAATGTTTTCTAATTTCCAGGGCTGTCATCATCCTATCTGCTTGCTTGTTATCCTTGCAAACAGTCCTTGAGGACACAATGTTGCCTTAGGCCCAGTCCCAAGGTTATTTTGCCTGTTGTAACATTCCAAAGTTTGAGGCGTAAGACGTGGGAGGCAGTTTCTCCACTTTAAAGTGGCTCCGTTTATAGGGTTTTTGTTCCAAACCCAACCAGCTCTCTAATTCCCTGGACATCAACTGGGCATTCCACAATTCAGTTCAGTTCTGGCACTAACTCCCCCGGGGTCAGCACAGAACCCACAGCCTGAGGGCTCGCTTCCCCAAGACTGCCCCACTTCTGGCGGCAGCCACCGGTCCTCTGCAAGTCGGACTTCCTGGAGTCTCCCCAGGGTCAGTAATTTGCTGGAACACGGGACCCAGGACCACCCTTTACTTACCTTGACTGACTTGTTGTAAAGGATTGATCACAAAGCAAGCAAATGGAACAGGTGCCTAGAGCAAGGCCCAGAGGTATCCCAAGTCCAGAGCCCATGGACTAGGAGGCCACCGCCCTCTTGGCATGGATTTGTGTCACTGACCTAAACGCTCTCTGAGCCCTGTCATGTGGCAGTGTTGATGGCAGTACGATCAGGGATCTCGTAGGCAGAAGCAGTTGTTAACTCAGTCTTCCTCCCTCCTGCCTGCCTGTCTCCCCCGAGGCTGGGGAGGGGAGGAAGAAGGCCGGACTGAAAAGTTCCAGGCTTCTGATCAACGCTTGCTCTTCCTGGCCTCCAGTTTCCACCCTGAAGAGGTGCCGGGCCACCCCGAGTCCCCTCTTCAGAACGAGAGATGCTCTTACCCCCGCAGGAAACCCCAAGGGATCTAGCAACTCCGTGCCAGGAACCAGGGGCAAAAACCAAACACGTATTTCTTAGGACGCAACACCTCCACTCTGTTCCCCTGCTGTGGCCGCCTTGCAGTCTCAGCACACTCTGCCTGTTTGAAATCTCCGAGTGTTTGGGGTCTTCTCTGGGTGGTCTTACCTTTGTCACGTGTAGATGGGACGCTGTCCGCAGCCCGTGAGGACAAATGCAGTGTGTATGGTGCCGACTGCCCTCTTTTTCCCCTGCTTTGCTCCTTGGCTTCTGGGGCGTCACCAGATCTCCTCTCTCCGTCCACTCCTCGGCGGACACTGCCCCACGCAGGCTCCAACAGCCTCGCTTTAGCAATAAGTAACAATCCTTCGTGGGTTACTGGGGGATGGCCTCATAACGGCTCCTTTTAAAAAATAGTTACTTATGTTTGGAGAGAGGGGAAGGGAGGGAGACAGGGAGAAACATCCATGTGGGAGAGAAGCATCCATGGGTTGCCCCTCGTATGCCCCCCCAAGGGGGGTCCGAGGCCGCAACCCAGGCCTGTCCCCTGACTGGGAATAGAACTGGTGACCTTTCCATCTGGGGGGGTGACGCCCCAAGCAACTGAGGCACACCAGTCAGGGCCTCGTGACGGCTCATTAGACCATGTGTTTCTAATAAAGGTTTACCTTTCGGCTCAATAATTCTATGCCAAAATCTGACACGGTCTTGTGCCAGCCAGCTGTGCTGTCTTTATCCATTCCTGAAGAAATTACGCAGTGCTAAGAGCCTTATAGCCATAGAAGTAACTTCAAAACATATATATATATATATATATATGTGTGTGTGTGTGTGTAAACTTCTTTTTTAGAAAGATAAGCTGTGAAGTCAGTCAAAGATTTTCAAGCATAAAGACACTGTACGTCATCTCAGGATAAAATTCTGCGAGAAAGTCGCACGGAAATACAGTTTTTGAAAATAAAAATAATGTAAATTTTCTGATTCCAGGGCTTTTTCCTGTATTTCTTTTCAAATAGATAATGTCGACATGTCGATCCCATTGATAAATTTGAAACCGTGACGTAGTAAGGTTTCACTACAAAATATTGATACATTTATAACTTTCCAGAAATTCTCTTCTTGGCAACTATTTGTACTCGGGATGAAAACTTTGCCTGTCACCTGAGTATGCCAGGGGACATTTGGGCTTTAAAATTCTTCTAGGGAGTTCTTGAGCCAAAAAAAAAAAAGTATGCCTCTCTCCGGGAGGGGAGCGGTGCAGGTGGGGGCGGGGGGCGGGGCGTGGGGCGTGGATGGAGGGCGGGGCGTTTCTTCCCCGCCAGTTTCTTCCTCTTTGTGCAACTTGCAAGGATGATGAATGATTCTACAGACTCTGTTTTTTTTTGTCTTTCTTTCATCAGAAATAGTCCACGATGCCTTCACAAATGTCACCAAGAAAAATTATGAGGAATATTTCAACTTCCTCAAAGTCTGCAAGGTAAAACCGACCGTTGTTTATTTTTTAAAAAATAATGATAATTAATCCTGACACGAGAAAATAGATTTCTTGGATTAAGAGCATTGCAATTTTATTATATGTTTTGAGAATCAAATCGTGAAGCTTATTGGTGGATCTTACTAACGATATGACCAGGGAAGTCTGATTAAAAGCAAAGACTCAGAGAGAGAGAGACAGAGACAGACCTGTGGTGTCTCTTTTTATGAAGGCACTAACCCCATTAATTGTGAGGACTCCATTCTCGGGACCTAGGCCTACCAAAGCCTCCCAACCCCCCGATACCGCATTTTGCTGTGTATCACGTGTGCCCGTGGTTTTGTGCACATCATACACAGGATTACTGTACCCATGGTATGTAATCCATATACCCATGCGTCATGCACATCCTTATTTTTCCCTCAAAAATGTGGGCTAAAAAGTGTGCGTTGTACATGACAGAATATGGCGCCATCACATTGGAATTGGGCGTCTAATATATGGCTTTGGGGGAACACACACACTCAGTCCCTAGCACCACGCACGCACACACACACACACAGATGGGCGGGCCAGCTCTGCCCCGCACACGCTGGAGGTCCAGGGCCGGCCCCCGGAGGCTGCCTGCACCTCCAGCGCCCCGTCTGCAAATCGCCGGCGCGAGTGGCTTCCTTAGGAGGCTGTGAGGCCACGCCTGGCACCGTGGCACTCAGTGAGGCCCGTGGGGGTGGGGTTCGGATGTTTTCTGCGTGGAAGAGCTCCCTGAGTTTCCGGGCAGCCCGTTTCTCTGAATCCCCTAAACCAAAAAACACAAAGAGAGAGACGTGGACTGACTCACTCAAATCCGCCCTTCCTCGAACCCCAGCGAGCCAGCTCCCTGCTGGAGACACACGCCTCCTCGGGGGGGAAAGCCCGTGAAAGGCTGGAAGGAGCTGGCCCGCGCAGGCCCTGAGACACAGCCCTGCGGGTTCCCAGGCTCTGGGGACCAGGGGTCTGGCCGCACGAGTGGCCCAGCCTCTCCGGGCGGTTCTGGCCGTCCGTGGGGTGGAGACCCTGTCTCAGATAAGCCAGGGTGGGGCGTGGAAGGCCGCCCCCTGAGCAGTGTGCCGCTTCAGTCCGAGGTGGAGAACCTGCGGACTCTCCGTGGACTTGGCATAGGGCCCGTTTCCCCGGGACGCGGTGGTTCATCTCTCGAGGGAAGGGTGGTTGTGTTTCTCGTGTGTGTCAGGCCAAAATCGAAGACATTAAGGTGAAACAAGAAGAAGAGGCCGAGAAGTGCATCCGACTTCAGTTCCAGATGGAGCAGATCATCTACTGCCAAGACCACGAGTATCGGACTTGGTTGGGGAAGATCAGAGAGAAGGAATTGGAAGAAGAAAAGATGAAATCCTCCGGTTCCGGTGCGCCTTCCCAAAAGAAGTCTTCCCAAAGCTTCCTCGAGGAGATCCACCAACACCTGTGGGCCTACCACCAGGTGAGTCTGCGCGTGCCTCAGAAGGTGGTTTTGGTCTCATTTCCCGTCTTACGGTCTCTTTAAGGTGCCCGCTGGCCGGCTCTGTCTCTCAGCCCTTTGTTACGCTCCGTGGAAACCACTCACCTTAGATGATGACAGAGCGCTGTGGCTTAGAGCCAGCCGCTCACGTCTGCTGTTGATTGGCTGGCTGGCCCAGGCCAAGTTCCTTAACCTCTCCGAGCCTCAGCTTTCTTCTCCGTACAAGGGTCTCCCCTCACAGGCTTCTAGTGACCGTGCAGTGGGGTGCGTGCGCGGACGCCCCTTAGCGAGGCGGTGGGTGACGAGGGCGGCCCGCCACGTGGAAGCTCCACATGGAGATGCGTGCTTTGGTGGCTACTCCGTATTTGCAGTCCTAGGAAGGGTCATCTGATTCACACCCGGGAAGGCTGCACAGCTCAGCTGAGCACACCTCAGTGAGAACCACTCTGATATGGAAAACTCCGGTCAGGTAAAGCCGGTATAGGAATCTCTTGCTTCACCCAGTGTGTCCATCCTTCCACTCTTTGTGTGCCGAAGGCAGTGCTTCTCAAGCTTGACCTCCTGGCGTCTTGTTGAAATGCAGGGGTGGGCCGCAGGTCTGCGGTGGGGCCGAGATGCTGCGCCTGTAGTGGGCTCCCAGGGGAGTGCGGTGCTGCAGGAGAGAGACCACACCCCGAGGCTCTGAGCCGCGAGGCTGAGTCCCAGGGGTCGAACTGCGTTTCCCACAAGCCCCGGCAGGGGGCGCACTTGGGAGCGGAGCCCGTGGAAGCCAGGGCAGAAGGACACGGTGCGCCTCGGCCTCTCCTACAGCCAAGCTTACCTCCTGTCCTCTCTCGCCTGCCTCGGAGAACCTGCGAGGGGAGGTAATGCGCGCGCACAATGCGACGACGAGAGTGAGGGACGGCGCTAAGTGGGTCTCCCACCGCCGTGTCCCCCCCCTCCCGGAGGCGGCAGAAGCAGGCCTCCAGTGTCTCTAGCTCCCCTGCGGGACAGCTGACGTGTGTGTGCAACCCGTGCACGTATGCAGACTGTTTTCACACCGAGGTTAGCAGCGTGTGCCGATCCGCCTCTTGCTTCCTTGGCTGTTCCCTGGAGAGCGTTCCACCTCAGTTCGCGGGGAGACGCCCTGTTCTTCCACGGCGGCTGAGTCTCCCGTCCTACGGAGGTAGTGGCCTACCGAGCCGTTTCCCCATTAACAGACGTCGTTTCGTTTCCAGCCTTTGGCTGGCACAGGGGCGTTGCAGTGAAGAGTCTCGTTTGCATATCACGTGTCCGGAGGAAGAAGGAGGTTCCTGGTGTGTTAGTCAGGGTTGCGCCTCGGAAACGGAGCCAGTAAGACACACCTGCAGATGAAGAAGTGCATTTTGAGGCCCTGGCTCACGGATTGTGGGGGCTGGCTGGACGAGGTGGGAAAGGCAGGCTGGAGATTCTCGGGCAGGAGCTCAAGTTGCTGTCTGCCGGCAGGATTTCTTGCTATTTTGCTCATAAGGCCTTCAGTGGATTGGATGAGGCCCACCCACCTTATCGAGGCTAACCTCCTTTATTAAAGCCATCCGACTGTAGATGGTAAGCATACCTACAGAACGCCTCGGTGGGTGTTTGATCGGACGCCTGGGCACTGTCGTCTGGCCGAGCTGATGCGTGAAAGTGACCATCACAGCTGGGGTGAGGAGAGCACCTGCTTTATGTTGATGAGTGCCACCTGTGGAAGGCCTAGTTCCTCCCACACTTGCCAGCTTAGTCTTTCCTGAAACTGTTGGGTGTTTCGGACAGTAGGATAGGTGAGCAATGGCATCTCATTGTCGTTTTCATTTGCATCTCTCTTGTTGCGACGAGATACTCTTATTTCTGCCTCCTGTTCCGTGAACTGTCCCTCCCGTCGGAGCTTTTCTTTCTTTTTTTTTCAAGACGATTCATGTTTAAAACTTTTTATTTATTTTTAGAGAGAGGAGAAGGGTGGGAGAAAGAGAGGGAGAGAAACACCGATCGGCTGCTTCTTGTGCGAGCCCTGGCTGGGACCAAACCCGCACGTGGGCTCAGGCACGTGCTCTGAGTGGGGATCAAACTGGCGACCTTGCTCTTTGCGGGCCGATGCTCAACCCCACTGAGCCGCACGGGGCCAGGGCTAGCCAGGGCTCTTTCTACAGGGCGGGGTTAGCCCCTGGAGGGCCGTGATGCAAACCCTGTGTGAGTTCGTCATTTGCCCTCTGACTTGGTTTATGTGGTTTCAGACCGTGCTGAAGTTTTCTAGATTTGCGGGTGGGATTTCAGAGTCGTCTCTTTGGGGGCTTCTGTGCCCTCTGTCCTACTATGAAAGGACTTTGTCTCTCTGAGTGCTATAAAAAGTAATTTTCTTCAAGTAACGCATTTCAACTCCCATATTTAGACCTTCGATCCCTGTGGAATTGTTAGGTGCCAGGAAGGAGACTCGCTCCAGGTGGCTAATAGCTGTCCCAGTACCGTCACTGAAGAGTCTCTCCTGTCCCCACTGGTGGGCAATACACCCGTTCACACTCTCTCCCTGTGTATGTCGGTCTTTTTCCAGATCCTGAATTCTGCTCTCTCTGTTTGCTATTCATGAGTCAGCATCGACATGATACATCAGTAGGTCTTTAGACAATGTGCAATTCTCCAGTCCAGTAAGGGATCCCCGTGCCCTCCATTTCTTTTTCATATTCTGTGGTCAAATGTGCATCACATAAAATCTACCGTTCGAACCGTTTCAGTGGTTCAGTGGCATTCAGCCCACTCACACGGCTGCGCAGCCAGCCAGCCACCACGCCCGCCCACCTCCTGACTCCCCCATCTTCCCACACTGCAACTTCGTTCCCGTTAGGCACGAACTCCCCATCCCTCTCCCCCGCCACCCTACTTTCTGAGTCCACGAATTTTCCTGTCAGGGACCCCCTAGGACATTAGTCCTCTGGAGTCCGGCTCACTTCACTCAGCATCGCGTTCTCAAGGTTCCCGCCCGTGCCGGCATGTGTCAGCAGTCCCTCCCTTCTCACATAGCGTCCCGGTCCGTGGTCCGGACGGCCCATGTTCGTCTCCACACTCCGTGCCCATCGCGCCGGCCCGGCCTGGCGCCGCTCCGCACGGTGCCGCCGAGGACGTGGGCGTGCGGCGGGCGGCGCTCGCCCCTCTGTGCAGGTTGCCCTGCTGTTCTTGTTTGCTTCGGCTTTGATGTAAATTGTAGAGTGGACTCGGCCTGCTCCTTCTGGAAAGACGAGTGTTTGCATCCTCACCAGGGTGACACTCACTTTGTAGGTCTGCAGAGCGAGAGTGGATGCCTTCTTCACAATCGGAACTCTTCCCGTCCGAGACCTTCGCGGGTCTTTCCATTCCTAAGGGCTCAGACGTGTGGAGCTTCCTCCTTGTGCAGACTGTGCCCGTTTCTGCAGTTTCTTCCTGCGTGTGTTCTCAGCTCTGTCCTTCTCGAGAATGAGTCTTCCCTTCCACTCTTCCTCCGGTTGCTGTTGGGAGAGGTACTTGCCATCACTCTCCCCCTCCCGTTGTCCGTAGTAGCAGCAGCTTGGAGTTTTCCCAGTGAACGCTCAGCCCCCTGCAGTTGGTGGGAGCTGGCCATTCCCTCCCCTTTCCACTCCTGAACCTCCAGCTTCCTTTTCTTGCCTTCTCGGGACCCTTTAGTGCAGCTTGAAACAGCAGTGAAACCAATAGGCGGCCTTGTCTTGCCACCAGTTTGAACGGGAATGCCAGCCACTCTTCCCCATTAAGTGTGATTCTCACCGGCTCAGATCAAGCTGTGGGCAGGGCTGTGTTCCCTCTTGAGGCCCTCGCTGTATCTTTGCCTGGTCCATCTTCTAGAGGTGCCCTAGCTCCTTGGCTCATGGCCCCTCTTCTATCTCCACAGCCAAAATGTAGGCATCTCTCCTGTTCTATAGTCACACGCCCCTCTGACTCTCCTGTCTGCCTCCCTCCTTTGTATCAGATCCACCAGATAATCCAGAATCAGACGATCCCTGTCTTGCTGTCAACTGATTAGCAATATTCCACCCACCCGCAGCCTCCCTTCCCCTTTGCAGTGAGAGTTAATGCATTCGCAGAGTCCGTGACAGGCACATTTGGAGCCATTGTTATCTCCAGTACGTGCATCATTAAATGGCGTGGACTTCCCTGGGTCAGCAATGTGCATGGTGTCCTTGTGGGCATGGGGGAGAGGTCCAAAGGAGCTGGTTTTCACCACTTAAAAATGTCTTCCCATCTACCAAAGAGAGTTTCGTGCGAACACGGCCCATCTGTGAGAGTCTCTGTGTGGCAGCAACTTGGTGCCAGCCAGGGGGAGCTTCTACCTCCAGCCTTGCTCCCCAGTTAGACCCCCTTCAGGAATCTGACACATGCTACTCCCTTTCCACCCGTCCTCCGCCCCCTCCTCCCAGGGGCTCTGCCCGATGGCCACTGTTCTTATTACATGTGGGTCAGGGCTTGTATGGCACCTATCTCCTGCTTCCACCCAAACTTTGATGTTTGGGATGATCTCCAGGAGAATGAGGAAACGACTCTGGCAGCCATATTGGTACCGGAAGGCTCAAAAGATACTTCAGGTGCCTGACTTTGTCATCCAGATATTAACCACCCCTTTCGGCTTGTGTCTGTTCTCCAACATCAGACTTCAATGCCTGCGGCCCCCAGGGTCCCTCCGAAATGCCTCCTGTCAGCCTGTCCCTTCTCTTCTTTCCTCTGTTTCAGTTTGGGAACAGGCCACCCTCCTGGCTTATTTTCCTTCTAGAACATGTAGCATATGTGCCCTGTCCACCTTGCTGGACAGGAATTTAACCCTCTGGATTAAATTCCCTGAGTGCTTATTCCATACCTGGTGACTTTCTAAACCTTTATCGTTTAGCTCATTGAACTTTTTTAATCATCCCATGAGGCCCAGAGCTAATATTTTATAGAAAAGTCAACTGAGGCACAGAGAGGTCACAGTGCTTGCTACGTGCGAGTATGTATTAGCTTCCTGAGAGAACACGGGTCTTGGGGAAGAGAACGTTTTCACTGACAGGTGGGACTGGGGGGCGGGGGAGAGAAGGAAGGGTTGAAACGGCCATTCAACCTGCACAGAACTCACAGGGCTCCTTTCTGTGACTTTGGATAGCTTAGCCTCTGTTCTAAATAATCTCAGTGTTGATTTTTTTTAAGTCATAAAAAGTCTTTTGGGCAGAGTTGTAAATAATTTGAAAGTGTACTTTTGGACTCTGTCCATTTACCTTTTTGGAGCGTGTTTTACCCTCTTCTGTCAGCAATAATCCTTTAATCATAAGGACAAGCCAGTGGGAGTTGAGCTTGCCCTTGAGTCCGGGCTGGTGCCCTCTGCCCTCTGGGGTGGGGGTAGGGGGGCGGTCCCCTGCTGCCCTGAGGACAGGGGATTGAAACCTGCCAGGTCCAGGCCCCTCCTGGTGCTCATGTGGTGAAGAGGGAGTCTCTCCTTTCCAAATGCCCCCTCAGCCCCTCTGGGAACTGTTCCTTCCAGGAGGCCAGCAAACACCTGTCCAGCCAGATCCCCCTGATCATCCAGTTCTTCATGCTCCGGTCGTTCGGCCAGAAGCTGAACAACGCCATGCTGCAACTGCTGCAGGACAGAGAGAACTACGACTTGCTCCTCACAGAGCGCAGTGACACCAGCGACAAGAGGAAGTTCTTGAAGGAGCAGCTTGGACGGCTGACAAAGGCTCGGCGCGAGTTATCCAAATTCCCCGGTTAAGTTGAGCTCCATCCCGCCCGCGTGTCTGTGACTCCTCTCCCCGAGAGCTACACCTTTGCTAGTCACCCACGACCTCCTAGGAGGCTGTGATGAGCCACTCAGTCTCTCGCATGATACTCAAGGGCCCGCCCTCACGAAGGATGTAGTTTAGGTTGGGTGGATGCTGTCTGTCGTCTTCCCAGGCACTCTCCGTGTCTGCGTCAGAGACCCCGGCACCTGCGAGCTCCGTAGAAGGGCTATCTCCTGCTTCTTTTCCACAACCTCTCACTCACGCGATGTTTTGGGACCATTAGTACCATGTGTATGCATGCTGTAGGAGTCACACCCCATCCATCTGTATTAAACGCTTTCTAACAGACATTTCTCTGATGCCTTTTTTATTGTGGGGGGAGGTGGGGGAAAGCTGAAAATGACATTAGGTAGGAACCCCAGGGAGCAGATGCTGCCCCCGGTGGCTGGCCAGGGTCGGGACAAGGGATTTGAGTAAAAGATGGCGGTCTGGTTACTCGCCACAGTCTGAAGGGAGAGGAGGGATGGAGGTAAACAGCGCGAAGCAAGCAGCATCGCTTGTTTGTCGTGTGCACTGATCAAGCTTCCAACTGGTAAACCCCTGGGCACCTACTCAGAGTCAAAGACAAATGCCCGAGTCCGGAGGAGAGATGGCCTGGCAGGCAGACACTCCGGCAGGGGGTGGTCTGGGAGGCAGAGGCAGTGGAATGCTCAGCACAATTATGCTGCAGGAGCTCAGTGGTTGTGACTCCTGGTCTGGTGAGGGCGGGGACACTCGCAGATACCCAGCCACAGCCCAGGGAGGACCCTGAACCATGGGGCTGTAGCTGGGGGTGGAGGGGGTTGTCCAAAAGGACCTGTACCATGTCCTTTAAAGTGAGTTGAAGCATCTCAGGCCTACAGGAGAGAAGGCCAGGGGACAAGCAGAGGGAGGAGGTGTGTGCCAGCCGTGCTCAAGAGGACCACCCGTGAGCGAAGGCTTTCCGGAGAGACCCACTCTGCACAACCAGCAGGGACAGAGGGAGCCCTTCCCGCCAAGGTGTCCAGAAAGGAAGGGCTTCTGGCCAAGCCGGGCAACCGCTTGTCGGGGCTGGAGAGATGGGCTTAGTTACACTGTCCCCTCCCATCACCGCCCCCGCCCCAACCAGATCACTTCTGACGCTCAGTGCTGCTCCATGCTTTGGGACGATGTGAGAATCTGTTTATACAAGAGGGAATGCCAGGAGAACCGTGCACCTCCAGGGCAGCACCTCTGTGCCTCTCCCAGGTGCCAAACGCCTGCAGGCTGGCGCAGGACCAAGCGCTCGCAGGAGCCAGCCTGACTCATATTTAAAGGGAACACTATACCAATATGCACAGACTTGTGTAAGAACAAGGGTAAGCAGGCAGTGCACGTGTCCCCAGACCAGTACTGGCCCCGTCCCTTTAGGAGAGTGGGCCAGCTTGTCGCCTTGGTGCCTGAGCGCTGGTGCCCCCTCGTGGCCGGCCTGAGTCACTTCTCCAGTACCAGGTGTCCTCACCACTGAGCAAAGGTTCTGGGAGGCCAGGGACACGGGTGGCAGTGTTGCCAAGGGTTCTTTGCTGTTATAAATGTCCTGGTAGTCCCAGAGAGGGTGGAAAAAGAAAGACCATAATGTGTGCTCCAGATGGGAATTTACCTGGTGGGTCAGGGATGGGGGCAGGGGATAAATCTGAAGGGGACCCAGGAGGTGCTCACAATCTTTCCTTTTGGCTAAGAAGAGCAGGTGTCCAGAGATCTCCCAGGCCTGTACTGTCAGCCATCAGTAAGTGAGAAGTTCACTGTCCTTCCTCTCAAATGTTCAGGACACAGGAAGAAATAGCCATGGAGTCCACTCTGGGTGATTCCTTCCAAAGGCGGCAGGACTGGGGCCAAGGGCTGAACTGCCCCTGATGTCCCCCACCCCTGCCCCACACCCATGAGGGACACCCCCAGATTCTACTGTCCCATCTGCAGCACCCACCAGCTGGAAGGTCATCAACCTGTGCAGGATACACCCGAACGTTAATGATGCCCACTCATGGAGCCTTCCAGGCACACCCGGGGCTCGGCTGACCCACGGGATCGGGCTGAGGTGGGAGCAGAGCACAGTGAGGGGCTGGGGGGAACTGGACTGGCCAAAAGCCTCCCTTTTCCAGAACACACGGTCCGGCGTGCTGCAGGGGCTTCATGCACGCTGTGCGAGGGAAGGAAGGAGGTGTGTGTGGGAGATGCTGGGCCCTTGTTCAGATGCCTTTCTGGATTTGTGGGTGTCCTCCAAGGCGCCGCGGGGCCCCTGCCTTTGCCACTGTCCTTCCCAAGCAAAAGCAAAGCCGAAAGCACTCCGATCCGGGCGTCAGACCCTGCACCAGGCACAGTGGCGGCAGCACAGGGGGGTGCCTCGGTGGTCTGTGCGGCGCGGGGGCTGTCAGGAGAGTGACAAGTCTCCAGCAAAGTGAGGACCCACGCTCCACTGTTTACGGAGCTAATCCTTTTAAAATGAAACAGCTGGGACCTTCGTGGACTTCTTCAATGTTGCTTTAGAAGCAGCATAAATTCCAGCCTTCTCTGGAAACGCCCAGAGCATCGGGGACGCGGGCTCCGGGAGCCACCTCACCCTCCCTGCGCATCCACAGCAGCCGAGGACTGTGGTCTTGGGGTTTGCAGTTCCTGACAAAATCGGGCTCCAGACGACCCCTTGGTCCCAAGAGAAGGCGGCTCTGCAATCAGAGCCGGATCGGGACCGCTAAAACGGAGGGAAGCTGGTCCGCGAACAGACCAGGCCCCAGGGTAAAGCCGGAAGGCTGGCCCCGGGAGCTCAAGCAGGAGGTGAACCCAGGTGGGGCATGTTTAATTCCAGGCGAGGCGCCTCCTGCGGGCCCAGCTGCGAGAAGCCACACCAGGACCGGCACAAATGACGCACTTCCGGTAATACTCCTGTTGGCACTTCACTATTAGTATCTCGGGTCATTTTATAGCAAGCAGATTCACTTGTTTTTTTTTTTATAAAGCTTCAAATACAAAACTATCAGCGTTTCCCTTGTCTCGGCGTTCTGGCTAGGTCTTTTGAGTGAAGCCAGCCCCATCCTAAGGGAAAACCATCCACAAAAGGAATCAGAAGTGAAAAACGTAACGGAAAAGACGGTCCAGTGTCCACGTGGGCATTTCAGATGCACACTCCACCATCATTCACGGCCTCTAACTTGTGAGCCTGCCCCCTCACTAAAATTCAGTCCTAACGCGCAATTCTATACTAGCAATGCTTCTGGGACTGCGGCGCAAATCTGCACACGCACATCCTCCGCCAAGGTTGGGGGGGGGGGTGCTCCAAAGACTCGATAGACATTTGGAAAAAAAAAAAGTATAATTTATTTGTACAACATTTCACAATTCAATTTTACAGTTTCAATAAGATACAAAAACAGAAGCCAGGCGGGGGTCACATAAATAAAAAGACGCACCAGCGGAGGAACACATTCTCACCGTGACCAGGTTCGTTCAGTAACCGGCGTGGGGGGCGGGCCCCTCAGTGCCCCGCGTGTCGGGGAGACCTCTGGGAACGCCGCTGCCCCCCGAGCCCCGAGGAACCGAGGGTCCTGAGAACCGGGCTGTGAAACCTCCCATTCTGACTCCTAGCGGGAGGATCATTCCATTCTTGGAAAGCAGTGCGCAGGACCGGAAGCGGAACCGGAAGCGGAACCTCTGGGGACGTAGTCCTGGGAAACCATGGACCCGCCCCCCAAAGTCAAGCACGACCCCTTCTCTCCAGGGGAACCTAGGGGCCCAGGAGGGGCTGCACGGAGTCCAAAATACACCTTTGTCTTCTTCATTGTAAGCACGGTGCTGTTCCTCAGCAAACTCATTTCCAGAACATGAAATTAGGAGCCAGTCACTCGTGAAAGCAGCTCCAACTGGCAAGGGTAATCATTTCAAAGAAGCAAAGGTAGCAACTACTGAGAGGCATCACAGCCCAGATTCCGTGCGCGATGAGGTAGTAACGTGTGGAAACGTTCCGTGGAAACAGCGTACCTTGAATCACACATCCCTGATTTCCCCAGGTGACCGCAGGTGCCTGTGGCTAGCGGACAGAAGAGGGTCAGCAAGCTGTGCACTCGGCCCCGCTGGGAGGACCACAGGGCGTGCGCATCTCCCAGGAGGCCGGGAGGCCGGGAGGCGGGCCAGGGAGGAGGGCGGGGGTAAGGCTGGTGCACCAGGGTGGAGCCGCATCCACCGGGCGGTGACCACCCGCCCCGCAGTGCTCAGCGGTGACGGTGGGCAGTGGAGGTCCTTGCTCCAGGGGCTCTGTCTGGACACTCACCACCACGCCCCAAGAAGAAGAAAAGGTTTCTGATACCCTTTCAAGTGACAATCAAGTCATCACCCATGAAGGGCTGGTCCCTTTATTTCCAGCCACCACCCTGGGCTGTTAAGAAGGCACTTAAAAAATGATCAGGAAAAACGTTTGTGGGGTGGGGACAGGCCCTGGGGCTTCCCCAAGTGGCCCTCTGTAGCAGGGCCCTCCAGAGGGTGGCTGTCCCACTTGGCTCTGTCTCAAGCCATGCCACAGTGGCTGAGAGGTCCCCAGCCCCACGGGCATCCCCCGGGTGGTGGGTGGGCTCGGAGGCAAGACGCCCGTGGCAAACTCCATCCTTCTGCCCTGCGTCGGCCCTGGGCACCCACACCCAGCCTGACCTGTCACCCCTTTTGGACTAGGGGTCGGGGACCAAGGCCCAGGGAGCAGCCACCGTGGTTCTGCACAGAACTGTGAAGAGTGCCAGAAACAGACAAGTTTACTATTTAATCAAAACGAAAGGACCTCTGAATCATTTCTAAAAATACATGATTATGCATAGGGAATTAAACGTCAGCCCCTTCATTTTCTGGTGGAACCGTGTCAAGGACAGGGCTGGACACATTAGCTGTTCGCCTGTTCAAAAGGAAGAAGGAAGGATGTTATTGTCTTGAGATAAACAAAAGGAGAAAATTGTTTCCCCCCGCCTTAGATTGGCGCGGCACTCACACACCACGTGAGCAAGCTTAATGGGCCAACAGGAAAGGACTTCCCTACGGCAGGGGTGTCGAACTCATGTTCACCGGGGGCCACACAGGCCTCGAGGTTGCCTTCAGAGGGCCGAGTGTAATTTGAACTCTTAAGGAATAGTTACATTTATTCAGTCCTAAAATTATTTTGGCCCTCTGAAGGCAACCTCGAGGCGGATGCGGCCGCCGGTGAACATGAGTTCGACACCCCTGCCCTACAGCATGAAGGCCCGGGAGGTGGGCTAACAGTCGAGGGAGGAGGGCACAGGGTGTGTGCGGGGAGGCACACGGCTTAGCACAGCTGGGGCATGGGCCTCCGCCGGGAAAACCAGGCTTGACTTGGTCACCGAGAGACAGCAGGTGTTTAACAAGCCTGGCTCCCGGCCCATGGTCTCTCCTGCCGTCTAGCCTTTAACTGGGTGCTCTGGCCGTGCCCAGCCATCGGCCGTGCCCTGGACACACCACGCAGTTTGCCCTCTCACATACTGGACAGCAGTCCACCCCTTGGCCTGGCTCACCACCTGGCCCACCCTTGCCCACCCGCTTCCCTCCGCTGCCGCGCAGCCCGCAATGGGACAGCTGGGTTGTCTATTCCCAGCGTTCGGCCCTTTGCCAGGTGCGCACAGGCCAGCCACAGGTGTGGTCACTAGAAGGTATTAGGTCCCATGGTTTTATTTGAGGGCCAGATCAGGTCCTGTCCTTCCCTCCCCAGACTGGAGACTCAAGAGGATACAAATAGAAGTTTTCTTTTCCCCAGCAGCCCGACCCTGGCAGGGGCAGAAACCGGTGGAGACTGCCGGTCGTGGACGCCTGGGGTGGACGGCGCCTGGCTCTGGCCCGGGCAGAGGCCTCTGCTGAGCAGCGCGGTCCGGCCAGGAGTCCCAGAGGGCGGGGTCTCAGGCAGCCCCTGGGACCTCCCACCTTCACCACCTCTGTGTGCACAAGAGAACCCCCACTGCTCCCCACCCCCAAACTACGGGACCCGCCCAGGGCGCACTCAACAGTCCAAAGAAGGATGGGGCAAAGCCACAACTTGACTGGCTGATCTGAGCCCCTGTGCTTTCTGCCCTTCACTCGAGGGGGTGCGGGGGAGCCCGCTGGGCCAGCACGGTGCAGGCCGGCGGGGCACACAGAGCAGAGCCCAAGCCCACGTGTGAAGCTCCCCTGCCAAGCTGAGCCCCCAGTTTTTTTCGTCCAAACACCACGGGGCAGCACGTAAGGGAGGCCAACCGGTAGTGACAGGGGGCACTGGCAGGGGTGGGTGGGGGGCAGGTGATGCTAAATGCAAACCGTTGTCAAGACAGGCGCTGTTTGCGTCATGCCGACGGGTGGGCAGCGGTCAGCCCCCACCCCCCCGCAGCAGGGCCACAGCTCACGGACACCCGGGCTTTGACACCACGTCTCAGTCTGGAGGACGGGACAGTTACCCGCATCTGTCGATGAATCCAGTCTGTGAATACTGTCACGTTCCCATACACTCCTGGTCTATTGGCCTTGGCACAGCCGGATCCCCAGCTCGTCTCCCCGATCAACCACCAGACGCTGTTCTTCAAAGTGACCAGAGGACCACCACTGTCACCCTAGGGGATGGAGCAAGGGACAGAAGTTCCAATGCACAATGGCGCATGCACCACTGACCTGGCGCAGGCGTGGGGGGGGGATCAGGTGGGCTTCCCAGCAGGACGTCCGCGTGGGTGTCTGGGTTTCGTATCTCCCCCAACAGGTCACAGGATACAATACAGGCCCCCAAAGAGACTATACCACAGCAATGAACTGCAGTCTAGGTCAGCCGAGAGTTACTAAATCAGGTGGTGTCTGTATTTTAAAAACAGTCAAAAACTTCTCTCTCTTCCACTGACAATTAGTTAAAAACCCTCCCGGAGGAAGCAGGGGCGTGTGGGGGGGGCTGATAGTACAGAGCCTTTAACGCCGTGACCGCTGGCTGCCACGATGTCCCCCAGCCGCCCCAGAGCGGGCTCTGTGCCCCGGCGACACGGAGCCCTCTCTCTCGTGGGGGCAGAGAGGAAGCTCGTCCGCTCAGTGGCATGGGCGAGCCCACAGGTCGAGCAGAGGGCCGCAGTCACCTGGCAGGAATCCACGCTCCCCTGCAGGTAGCCGGCGCAGAACATGCTGGGCGTGATGAGGCTGTTGTAGACGTATCTGCTGTTGCACAGCACGGGCTCGATCAGGGGCACCATCGCGGCGTTCAGCAGGTCCGATGTTTTTCCTGAGACAGACAGACCGTGCTGGGGCGGGATCTCGGGAACAGTGGACCCCCTCCTGGGGACACGCACGGCAGACCCTAGAAAGGGTGGGGGGGCCTGTCCCTGCCCCTCCCTCCTTCCGACTCCCAAGCCATCTGCTGGGGAGCCCGGGCTGTCCTCCAGGCTGCCGGGCCGGAGCCGAATGCGGCTCCGGGGTCTGGTCTCCGGCAGAAGACATCCTGCCTCGGGCTGTGGAACTCCGCCCGTGCTCCGGGAGCACCCCCAGCCGTCACTCAGGGACTGGGTTCTGGGGGAGCGACCTGCTCCCCCTCCCCACGGCTGCCCCTTCCCTGGACCATCAGCGAGCCGGCCTTTCTCCGTCCCACAGCCTCCTCCCCACGCTGTCCCGCTTCTCCAGCTTCTCCCAACGATCACCGGCACTTGCTGTCCCCACCCCTCCCTTCCCACCTTGCCGCCCCCACGTGGTGTCTGTCTTCTGGGCGCCACAGGCTCACGGAGCTGCAAGCGAACCTCACATTGCCCGTCCCCCACTGCCATCCTTCCCACCGGCACCCCCCCCCACCTGGCTCGGATAGGGCGCGCCACCACCCTGGGGCTCCTGCCACAAAACGGGAAGCCGTCCTCCCTGGACTCGTTGCTCCTGCCCCTGCTGACACTCCCTCCACCAGCAGATCTGGTGGCTCTGCCCCAAATCTCCACGGTTGCCTCCTCTGCGCCCAAACCCAGGTCTGGGCGGTCAGCTCATCGTGGAGGACCACAGCGGGGGTCCCCTCACCACTGTGTTCTGCCTACCCCTGCCCACATCCTTTCTGGGACAGCCATCAGACTATGTCACGCCCTTGCTCAACAATGCCGAGGGCTCCCCATCTTGCAGGGGACAAAAGCCAGTGTCCTGAGCATAATAACTTACACAGCCTGACACAAGCCCGCCCCTCACCCCTGGGTGGGTTGTCCTGCTCCGGCCACACTGGCCCTTCCGCTCCTTACACATTCTTGTCGTTAGAATGTCAGCTCAAACGTCACCTCTTCCAAGGAGCCTTCCATGACCACCCCCTCGCCTCCCCACCTCTTCACAGCAGCCACAGTTAGGTTTCCGGTTTGTCCGACCACATCCTGCCTCAGACACCCGTGTGGGGAAGTGAAGTAAGTTTCTGAGGACAGAGATTTCTGTCTCGTTCTGTCCACCGTGCATTCCCACTGCAGCGGGTGCTCCACGAACGGAATGGTCTGCTGCGTTTCCTTTGCACCTCGGCTGCCGTACGGCCCGGCTTGCAGCCCGGAGGCTCGGCTGTAGTCACTTCCTTCAGACGAGGGACCCACCGCCACCGTCTCCTGAAAAGCCCGCACGTCACCCAGCCCTTGTCCTCTGCACCTCGTTCTAAGGACTCAGGGTGTGTGTGCCGTGGACGCCTCTAGGAAGAAGGGTGTCAACCATGTATCAATGCTCCCCTGCTCCACGGGGCACTTCCTCGCTCCACAGACAGGAAACAGCCGGAACCCCGGCCTTTGAACATCGTCTGAGATGAGAGGAAATTACAACTGAAGGGCGTGGGGCCGGCCTACGCTGGGGGCGGGGGGGTTCTAGTTCCTTCTCCCTCTCTGGGGGGTCAGGACACAGGCCACCGCGGGCCACGCATGCCCACCCCCATCGAGTCCATCACCCCTCAGCCATCAGAGGGCAGCTGGCTTCCAGGGTGGCCTGTCGGCAACCACAAAACACGACCACGGGGAGATTGGACACTTCGCACACTTGCAACGCCTTTACCCCATGAAAAGCAGTCTCCGCACGGTGTTCCGCGGGACCCAACTGCAAACACGGTGTGTGAAGCAGGGAGGGAGGGATGTTTCCCCGTCAGCAGGTGGGGAGATGGAGGAATGCCCCAAGCCAACCCACATCATTCAGAAGCGGCACCAGGATGGAAACCGGGCCTCCCGCTCCCACACCCAGCGCCGCGCGTCACGGGACCTGCAGACTCCCGTGCCGGGGGCCTCACCTTTCTCGGAGGTGGCCCCCCACCCGGAAATCCAGCAGGGCTGTTTTGGCTCCAGCATCATGCCAGGGTTGGGCAGGCACACAGGTTTCACTCTGTCTGTTTCAAGAGGAGAACGCACCATGAGCTGGTGGGCGGGGGCCAGGGACCCTGCGGAACGCCCCGCGCTGCACAGGACCATCCACCCCCCCACAGAGCACCGGCCAGCCCGGGGTGGTGGGGCAAGGTGGTCGGAACCCTTTATACTGCAGCTCCTGCATCCATTAAACCACCACCCGCCGTGGAGGAGAGCGCGCCGGTCGCTGCTTCCCCTACACACAGGGGCACGTTTTCGGGCGATCTGGCTTTTGGGGAGCGCACTTCTGTCAGCCAGCCCTCCTGCACACCGCCCCCTCCCACCCCCAACTCAACCCCAATGCCTTCCTTCCGCGTATCACAGCGCACGTTTCTTTCCAATCAGCCTCTCCTTCCGAGTCGGTCAGAGCCGCGCACACACCCCGGGCCCCACGCGTACAAGGGAACGCACCGTTAAAAGGCAGCGGCGTCTGCAGCTTCATGAGAGCGACGTCGTTGTTCTTGGTCTTGGAGTCGTAGTCTGGGTGAGAGATCACCTTTTCCACCCGGTAGCCGTCGCCGTAGAACATGGAGGACTGCCTCAGAGTCCCCGCGAAGGCCGTCCAGTACCGGGGGTTGCTCAGCGGCCTGGGAGGCAGACACGGGCGCCACTCAGCGCCTGGGGGCCGCGCGCACCACGCTCTCGCTCGGGGATCTCCCGCTGCAGCCAAGGGTCCCAGGACCCACACGGCCGGCCGTCCCCCGTCCGAGCCAGAGGGACAGGCCCAGAGGCCTCGGGCTCTCCCCCGCCCCACCACACCTTCCATCCTTCTAGCCCCGGCTCCATCTCCTGGGCAGAGCTTCGGCCAGCCGCAGCCATTCCAAGGATGTTTTTTCTTGGACCTAAATGCCCCTCTGAGGTTTAAACCTCATTTCCCACAAGACCGGGTCGTCCCTACCTATATAGGCTAGGGCATGTCCCGACATACAGTAGGTGCTTCATAAATGTATGGTGATGGACAGACCCTAGGTCTACAGCCATCCAGGCATCACCTTTGTCTGGGTGCTTCCCATGAAGAGCACCACCCCAAGCCCTGGCAAGCCATCTGAATCCCGGGGAGGGAAGGAGGGGACAAGCTTGGGGAATGAGCACCGCTCCTCCCTCCAGCCTTGGCCACAGCCCTCGGGGGTCTCGGGGAGCAGGCGCACCTGCCTTACGGGTGCAGACACCGCACTCAGACACCGCGAGTGAGCTGCCCGGGGTCACGTGGCCGAGCCGGCCCAGCCACACTCTGAACCAGGAAAACAGCTCTGGTGAGTGAGGTTTCCTCAAAACTCGACATGTGACCCCCAAATTCCGAGCGTGACTGAGTGGCTCTCTCCGAGGTGGATCATCCAGAGCTCCCGAGATGGCAGGAAAGGACAGTGAGCTCCCAACCGCTCCCTGCACCCCCGCCCCCAGAGCCCTGCCTGCAGCGGGTGCCGCGGGCCTGCTGGCTGCGGGCTGGGCCGGGCCCCAGGTTTCACCTGCAGCTGCCCATCCGACCCTCCCGGGCGACGCCACAAAGGGGGCACCGTCAGGACCCCCAAGTATACACAAGGAAACCGGAGCTTAAAAGGTCGCAAGACCTCTTCGCCCAGGGGCACGCGGCGACCACAGTCACCTCGAACCCGGGAGCCCTCCCCCCGCCGAGCCCCCCCCCCCCGCACGTACTCTTCCACGCAGTGGGCGGCCGTCACGACCCACTCGGGGGTGATGATGGAGCCTCCGCAGACGTGGACATTCTGCACGTGCAGGCTGACCTGCCAGGGCCAGTCCCCGGGTGCGGCGTTCGCCCCGCCCACGATGCGACTCTGCCGGCCCATCTTCCTGTTGACCCCGCACTCTGCAGGCGACAAGCACAACGCAGCTGGCCGGGGAGCAGAACCTGGGAGCCCCCTGGCCCTACCCGGCCCCCTGCCTGCGCAGGGTGCACCCCGACGGCTCCCGTCCCGGAGGTCCCGCCGAGCTGGCGGACAGCGGCCGCCCCCTCTCATTCAGCTGGATTCGGGCCTGACTTGTAGAGGACCTGTCCTAGTTTTCTTTCTGGTTAGAGGGATGGCGGGACACTGCTCCAGCCACCTGGGACCCCCACCCCCACCCCCACCCCGGGAAGTACCACTTCTGCTGCCACTGAGACTCCAGACGCCCAGCAGGGGGCGCTCCTGGATGACCACGGCCCTGGGATCACCCGGAGCGGCCGAATGCTCCAGGTCCCTGAACAAAGGGAAGGAGGCCTTTCCTCCTGCGTGCGGGTCACGTTCCCCAGCAGGCGGGTGGCTGGTGAGACCCCAGGGCGGGACGGGCACCAGGCTCTCTTGGTGCCTAAAGGAGCTGGAGCCCATCCCGGCTGGGTCCAGCCGGGACCGCTGGGACCGCTGGGACATGCGGCCCCTGGGAGTGTCTGCTAGTCTCGCCCCTCCAATCAGAAAATCCGGGCTGCAGGACCAAGAGCCCCTAAAAGGACGGGACAAGGCCATCCCAGAGAGGGCGCACAGGGGCAGAGCCTTCCCTGCTGCCAGGAGGTTCGGAAACCCTGAGTGACCCAGACCCAGCGGGGGGGGGGGGCACCCCCAGGCCTCCGGTCCCACCTCGGGGTGGCGCAGGAGTGTGGCCCCTTCTCCCTCCACCTCCCCAAAGACACGGGTACGTGTCCGAAGGTATAGAACGTGTCCCTTCTCGAAACACGGAAAGGGGAAGCAGGACCCCCTTACCTATGCAGCGCAAAGAAACCACGGTTTTCGAAGAACAGACGTCACTGCAAAAGAAGGACGAGAACGTTGGCCGCGGACGCGCAGGAACGGACGTTTTCTTCCCACGTCCCCACCCCCCGCCTCCCGAGACGTGGAAGGACCCGTGGTTGGGGGCTGGATCGGGAGAGCGAAGCCACGCAGTGCGCAGGGGTGAAGGGCAGACGCGGAGCATGGGTTCGTGTGTCCGTGGGCAAGTTACTGAACCTCCGTGCCTCAGTTTCCCATACGCAGCATGAGCCAATTACAGCACCAGTTCATAGGGTGGTTGTGAGGGTAAGCATGCAACAACGTCAGCTATTATTTATTATTATTATTATTATTATTTTATCCTCCCCAAGACATTTTTTCATTGCCTCTTTAGAGAAAGAGAGGAAGGGGGGAAGAGAGAGCGCGAAGACATTATTTTTAATCTGGAATTTAAAATCATCCTCTAATTTTTTAAGGGAACCATGGGTCAACTTTGGTTTTTTTTATGACTGCTTTACACCTCTGGCACAGAAAACAACACTATCAATTACTTGCCCGGGAGCAGGAGAAAAGAAAGGCACTGGTTCAGTAAACATTCGAGGCGGTGGAGGAGAGAGAAGTCACGTGCATCTGGTCGCAGAGCGAGTTTCCTCCAGATGTGCCGAGGAGGTGGAGAGAACGCCCCGCCTCCAGCACGCACGGCTGGCCACGCCCCTGGCCACGCCCCCCTGCACACCGACTGGACGCGGAACGGAACACCGTGTGTGGCCCGCCCACAGGCGCGCCCCCTGCAGGCTCCCGCCAGAACAGACGCACCAGGGGCCTGGTCTGCACCGGTGACCGCCCGCCCGCCAGTCCCGGGGGCAGCCTGGCTTCCGGCCACGCCTTCTGAGAAGAGAAGCCCAAAGACGCCAACTCGAGAATCACCCTCGACTCCTGACAGCGGCCCATCCGAAGCGAACCCCTGCTTCTCGGACCCTTCCCCTGAATGACCCAAACAGAGCCCCAACCCCTCCAAGTCCTTTCTTTACAACCCCTCCGACGGAGACGCTCCGTGGTCCCCCGGACTTCAGGGGAGTCCTGGTGCTCCTTGGCCGAGGGACCCTGGCCATGCCAAGGGAACGCACTCCCAGGACAAGGCGTTGTCTAAGAATCCTGCGGTTGATCCCCCTCCACGAGGCAACACCGCCGAGCGGCCCCTCGGGTGAACCCCTCTAGGAGGCGAGGGACTCAGATGCTGTCAATGCAGGGAATGTCCAAACTGGAAAGAATTTCTCATGAGTTTATTTGAGCCCAACTGACCACAGAGGCCAGGAGGCAAAATCTCTGCGGACTGAGAAGAGGCTGTGGAGAGGGGCCTCCCTGTGCGCATCCGAGTCCAAGGAGGCGGCGGGAGGGGCTCCGTGACATTTACTGATGGCAGAGTAGGGAGGTGGGAGGAAGCAAAGGGGAGAGATCTCTGGATGGGATAAGACCGAGAAAACAGAGACACACTTGCTTACGTTAGCAAGTAAAGGGTATTTAACAGTTAACAGTTAACATGCTACTCTGTGCTGCTTGTGTTTGGAGGGGTCCGGGGCCTGGGGGGGGGAGCAAATCACTGTGACATCCCACAGGTCTGTTACACAGTATGCTCTCTGAGATGCAGAAAGGTAACAGACGGGCTCAGTTACGGGAAAGACTGGCCTTTGTGGGAGACACACGGCGCCCGCCCCGCGGACAGGACTGCCTGCCCTGAGCTCCTTTCCAGCGGAAAGTTCCACTTCCAGGCCGTCCTGTGTGGCTCCTTTCCATCTCCGAGTTCGTAAGGCCGCCACGCAGGCCTCCCTCGAGTTCCTCGGGCTTTGTAGGTGGCCCCTTTCCCATCCACACTATCTAAGTAAGGGCAACTCCTGGGACCCGAAGGAAAGTCTTCGCCACCCCCGCCACGGACAGGAGACACCACGTGCCAGGAGATGACCGTCTCCTCTTTTCCCCCAAAGGCCGGGGCCCCTGAGTGAGCGCACACTGGGAGACCGCAGCCGTGCCGTCCCGCCCCGCTCAGCCCAGGAAGACAGAGGGACACTCAGCCCTCAGAGGGAGCACCCAGGCTGCGGTGTCCGCACCTCACCTGGGCTCTCCTGGGCACACCTGGCTGCGCACGCCCCTCCTCCAGGGCTCGCCCTGTCACATTCCCCCGGGGACAGCCAACCTCGGTGGAAGCCAGCCCCCCAGCCACCTCAGCCAGCCGTCTGTCGCCAGGAATGCAAACCTGCCCCCAGCCTCCCACTCAGCGGAAAGGAGGGGCGGAGTGATTAACTCGCCCTTCCCTAAAACAGCACCTGGCCTGTGGCAAGCTGACAGCCTGACCAGCCACCTGGGGGGAGTGACAGGGACCTGGGAGCTGAGGAAGGCTCCTTCACAATGGACACTGTGTCTTTTACATTCAAGAACACGGCCTCCGCTGGTAATGACCCTGAGGAGACGGTGGACATTTTAAACAATTTAAACAGGTGCGAAACAAATTGAGCCACTTAAGTCCACCCCTCCCCTGCCCTCCTAACAGGTTAAGCTACGAACCATGTGGCCGGAGGTTTGGGTTGACTCCCACCCACGGGGCACACGGGCACACACGGCAGCCCACCCAGAACCACTGGGACCGAGCTCGCTTGTCAGCTGGGAGGTCCGGGAAGCGCTGGCTGAATGGAACTAGATGCTCCCTCCTCGCACCCCACAGGGCATCACCTGACACTAGGCTTGGGGCCGGGAGACCCACCGTCCCTGCTGCCTGGGACAGGGGGCGTTCCTGGGAAGCAGGACTTTCCGTGCTAAACCCAGCCCAGTCCCCGGCAGGCGGGTGGTCGGGTCACCCTGCTGTGACCCGGAGGTGTTCTTGGTTCTGGAGGCCCTCCCCGACACACAGCAGGCACGCTCTAACATCCAGATAGTGAAGAGAACAGCGTGGGCTCTCGATTTTGCCACGTCACCCAAAACCACGGAGGGCAGAGGGCACAACGAAATGGCGCGTGAGCCTGGACCCTCGCCGAGAGAACTCAGCCAAACCCAGCGTCGCAACTAGGAAAGGCCAGGCTGGGGACCACGAGGCCCCATGGCACCCCGAGGCCCCGTGGCACCCACCCCCTGCCAGTCTCATCGCAAACTGTTCAAAGGAGATGGGAACAGCACCTGTGGTAGAGTTTCTGATACAGGTCGCTGTGGCTGGCGCTGAGGTTCAGCTTCATGAAGCTGGTGGCTCCGCTGTCATCTGCTATTCCTTGGCTAGAATAAAAACTGTTCCTAAAAAGGACGGAAAATCACATTTACAAGAACGGGGAAGTCGTAAGCGACCCCAGTTCCTGTGCTGTGTGTCACAAGACTCCTCCCGCATGAGATTCAGGGGCAGAGGAACGCCTTTGCGTCTTGGAAAACAAGATCACACCGTTTAAAGAGGGGACCGTGTGAGGACCATCTCGATCTGATACACCTGAAGCATCAGGTCGACTCCTCCACCGGTCAGGGTTCTCATCTGGTTTGGGTGAGGACAAAGAAACAAACATGGGGACAGACTCACAGATGGAGAGCAGGGGGACAGCTCAGGCAGGAGGGGGAGAGAGGAGTGGGTGGAGGCACCGAGCGAAAGGGAAAAAGGACTCCTGGACATGGGCAAGAGCGTAGGGATTGGGGGTGGCGGGGGGGAGGGGGAGCGGGGCGTGTGAGGGGACTAAATGGTAGTGGGGGGAAATAAGGAGGAAGGAAACGAGAAACGGGAACAAGGACATGTGTGCGCTGTGACCTGACAGGACGCACAGATGTGGAGACACGCCCCATTGTCAACGAGGGTCCTGGGCGGGGCGGGGCCTCACCACCTCACTCAGCCCTGCAGTAGGGGTGGCATTTCTTTTTTTTTTAATTTCTTTTGAAATATATGTTAAAGTGACTTTATTTTTTAAAGATTTTTATTTATTTATAGAGAGGGAAGGGAGGGAGAGAGAGAGAGAGAGAGAGAAACATCAATGTGCGGTTGCTGGGGGCCATGGCCTGCAACCCAGGCATGAGCCCTGATTGGGAATCGAACCTGCGACACTTTGGTTTGCAGCCTGAGCTCAATCCACTGAGCTATGCCAGCTAGGGCTGGGGTGGCATTTCTAAGCATTTCATTAGCTAAGATGCCAATGTTCTCATCAAGCGGTCACGCAGGGACACTCCAAGGAGGAGACGCTCGTCGTAAAATCCCACAGCTTCCCTCGAGAAGCACCTCCTGGACATGCTCCAGGGAGACTCGGGCTGGGACCCTCCGGGAGGGGGCACCGTGTGCTCCTCCCACACCCTCCCTGTGGCCGTGTGCAGGAAACAATTCCCTCCTGCATCAATCCGACGGTCGGTCAGTTCTCGCCCATTGGATAGCCTTCATTGCCCCCCACGTGCACGCTGTGAGGGTTGCGCAGGGTCTGTTCTTGCTGACCCTCCCCGTTCACCCGCCAGCCCCCGCCCCCGCCCCAGGAGGCCCTCCATCAGCATCCTGGACCCTGGGGACCACAGCACTGGATGGAGGTCCAGGCAGGGCGCCACCCACCGGACAGATCAGCTCTGGGACTTCCAGGGAGGGGCGGCGAGAACCACCGGCCTTCCCTGGGGTTCTGCTGCCTGCTGCGGTCCTCGGGGAGCCCCAGTGCCCCCCCGCCGTGAGGCTGCGGGGCCCCACACTCACCGGTAGCCCATGTCCTGGCACGCCGCCTTCCCGTAGCTCTCGCTCCAGTCGTCCCGGCACACGGGATGCCAGGACTTCCTCTGGGGCGAGTACACCTGCAGGATGAAGTTCGGGCCGTAGAGACGAACTGCGAGGGGAGAGAGGGCCCGTGAGTCCCAGGCGACGGTCCCAACTGCCGCGAGAGCCCCACCCTCACCCGGGACACGAGGGCTCGGAGGCGGCCAGTCCCCTCTTCCCCCCCCCGGCCCCATGCTGGCTGACCACCCAGGAGGGATGCCAAGAAACTCTTCCCTCCTCCTGAAAAGGGGCTCTTTACCCAGAAGAATCGAAAACAGCCATTCAGACAAAACTTCGACCACGGGCGTCCCCGGCAGCACAGTCACACAGCCAAATGGCCGAGACAACCCGAGCGTCCACCGAGGGGTGGACGCACCCTGGAGGGTCCACGCGCACAATGGCATGCCCCTCGGCCACAAAGGGGAAAGAGGCGCTGACACTGGAGAAACATCCGCAAGCCCCCAAGACACTGCCGAGTGACAGAGGCCAGACGCCAGGAGCGGGCCCCACGGCTGGGTACTGTCTGGCTGGAGCAGGACCTGGGCAGAGACCCGAAGGGGGGTCGGTGGTTGCTCAGGGCTGAGGGGCTGGGAGGGGCGATGAGGGGGTGCCAGCTCAAGGACTCCTTCCGAAGTGACAAAAAGTGTTCTAGAATCGATCTCGGAGACGGCGGCACATATCTGAATATGTAAAACCCACTGACTTGTACTGTGTACATGGATGGCTCTTATGGTGTGTGAATTACATCTCAATAAAACCGCTTTCGAGGAATAAATGAATGAGATACATGGGCTTTGAAAGGTGCTCTTTCGACAATCATGCCGAGCAGCAGGTTGGCTGCCTCTCACCCACACCCTGGACCCAGGCAGAGCACCCAGGGGTGTGCCCAGCACCTCACGTGAGGCTCTGCCTCGAAATTCACCCACATTTTGCCAAAACCGCAGCTTTTGAAAGAGACCAAACTTTATAAATGCAGTGTGAGCCCCTCCCAATCCCACTCCTTCCTCTCCCTAGAAGCGGCTGCGCCCAGAATCCTGAGAACACGCCGTCCTGTGGGGCAGGAGTCGGGCGGGGATTCACGGAGAGTAGTGCCACGTGACCTGGATGACCAGAGTGTCGTGTGAACCCCGGCTCTGCGGCTCGGGGGGAACCTGTGCGGGCCACTGGAAGTGTCCACTGCGGGACCCTCAGCGTCGCTGCCCATCTGCGGCTCCTCACTGGCTGGACTGCGTGGCTGACACTCCTCCGTGAGATACGGGCCTTGGTCTAATGATTTCCCATCGCTTCCAGGATGCGTGATTCCTCGGGCTACATGTGAGCTAGCCACGTGTTGGGGGGTGGGGGGTGGGTAGATACATCTACTGGACCCAGACAACAGGACAGGACTCGGGGCTGACAAAGAGATGAGCAATCCAGCCATGAAAAGGGGGACGCGAGCATGTGTGTTACCAAGGGAAGGAAGCCAGTCTGAAAAGGCCAGATACTGTGGGATTCCACCTCTGTGACATTCTGGAAAATGCAAACCCGTGGAGACAGTACAAAGATCAGTGGTTGCCTGGGGGCGGGGCTGGGGGGCGGGGGGTGAACAGGTGGCGCACAGGGGATGTTTAGGGCAGTGAAACTACTCTGCACGACACTACGAAAATGGGGACGTGTCATTATACATTTGTCGGCAATGTCGAGAGCAAGCCCTTCCGTGACCGCAGGACTTGAGTCAATAATAATGTATCGATATTGGCTCATCGATTGTAAGGCATGGACCACACCAACCCAAGGTATCAGAAATCAAGGCAGCTGTGAGGGCGCATGGGAACTCTGTACTCGGCTCAACTTCTGTACAGCTAACACTGCTCTGAAAAATAAAGTCTACGCACTTTTTGAAAGTAACGAGAATTAAATATACTTCCAAAATTGAAAATAAAACTTAAACCAGCATGGTAGACAGTAGGGGAGACAGCCCTGGCTGGTGTGGCTCTGTGGATTCGGTGCCAGACTGTGAACCAAAGGGTCCCTGGTTCGATTCCCAGTCTGGGGCACGTGCCTGCATTGCAGGCCAGGTCCCCAGTAGGGGGCGCACAAGAGGCAACCACACATTGATGTTTCTCTCCCTCTCTTTCTCCCTCCCTTCCCCTCTCTCTAAAAAAAAAATAAATTAAAAAAATATTTTTTAGAAGAAAGTGGAGGAGACATTTCATTTTTGACTTGTGGATAATTTGGGAGATTCCACCCCCCTTCCAACTATGTGCATTCCAATGCTAACTAGGAGGACAGCTGATGCACCAGAGAGCCTGTGCTGGTCTCAGGCAGGATTTTTTTTTTAATTATCATGATTTTTTTCAGTTTTACTGACATATAATGGACAAATACAATCTGTAGATATTTGAGGTGTCCAACTTGGTGTTTCGATGGACATGCGCATTGTGAAATAATCACCAGAGTCGAGCTAATTAACATAGCATCACTTCAACTTGTTTCTTTGTTTCCTCGCCTCCTGCCCGCCTGCCTGCCTGCCTGCCTGCCTTCCCAGGGAGAGCACTCAGATCTGCCCTTTGGCAGACCTCAGGCGTCCACACAGCATGTTAGCTGTGTCACCTCGAGGGTCCTTCCGTCCGCTGCTGACACTTCGACACTCCCAGAAAGCACAGCGATAGACGTAGGAAGTGGAATTCACGTTAAGAACATATATATATACTATATATTTATACATATAAGCCCTCGGAAAGAAATCTCTGCACATTCTGGAATGTTCTCCACGGGCTGGGTGGCGTTCTTCTATGTCTGAAGACGAACGCCCCGTGGAAAAGTATTTCCACTCTGCAGGACAGACTGGAGGCACATCATGCGCACGGTCTGTGCTACTAGAGATCGCCCACGTCACGTTTGTCCAATGTGTTTCACAGGAATGATCGACAGGGAAACTAGCGCCCCCCTGAGGCGGACCTGGCGCATCACAGATGCACGACCCTCCGACGCGGCGGCTCACTTCCGGGAACGTTTCCTGCCACGCGCTCCGGGGCTCAGCGTGAGCGTGTGCCAGCGGCAGATGCGGGCAGAACTGACCCCCCCCCCCCCCGGGAAGGGAACGATGAGGGGGGCGTGTCCACACGCAGAGCTCGGGCAGCAGAGGGAAAGGGAGAGGAACCCTTGTCCCGATTCCCGGATGCTCGTCGCCATGAGCCGCGGAGGCAGCAGGATGGTCACCGTTGGGAAATGGCGTTAACATGCAAACAATATTTGCTTTTTTGTGCAAAATCTCGCTTGAACGAGAAGCAAAAACTCCTATTAGTTGCCTCGAAGATAAACCGTTAGTGGCTGGTGAACAGGCTTGTGTGTGTGTGTGTGTGTGTGTGTGTATAACACACCTGGTGTGTCTGCATGAGAATGTGTTTGTATACATGCTATGTGGACATGACAGTGTGTGTTTGTACATGTGGTGTGTCTGCGTGTGTACGAGTATGTACTTTACATGTGTGTTTGTGTATAGCCTCCAAAACTCCCCACTCCATGTAAGAAAAGGGAGACAAATATTACCTATCATCGCTAAAATAAAGTGTGCCGAAAGTTTGAAGAGTGAGTCACTTGCAAATACAAACACTCCCAACCGGGAGCTCTTGGCACAGAGTCCGAGGCATTCACTGGGGACACAGGTGGCCATGCAGGTGGCAGAGGCCCGCCTGGGGCACAGGCTCCTCAGGGAGGAATCCACATGCCGGGACAGATGGTGCACCCCACACAGGTGTCCGACCTGGAAGCGAGGATGTGCAGGAAGGGGGAGCTCGCCGAGGACGACCACAGGGGAAGGAAGATGACCACGCAGCGGACCGTCTTTCCCCAGGGCCCACTGTGGGAGGCACTATCAGCTCGCAGGTGTGGTGTGGGTGGCAGCAGCCCAACCCCAGCCCACAAGCATCACCTCCCCTGTTACAGCCACAAACACCTGGTGTGCTCCCCACTTCACACCTCACACTGCCTGCTCGTTGTCTGTCCTGTGGCAGACGGGAGCGCGCACGTCCCAGGGACTGGCCCTGTCTTGTCCCTCCCACTGCTGTGTGATGCAGGGCGAGGAGCACAGCCTCTCTGAGCCTATCTCCTCCTCTGAAAATTGGGGCTAACCCAAGGCTCCAGGCAGGGACTCATGACGGAATGGACTGACATGCAGGATATGGGCCTGCACCATCAAGTGCCGGTCGTGGCGCCCCCCAGTCCCAGCCCCCTGCCCCTAACCCGCCCCCACCCCCGCTGCGTGCGCTCCCCCACTCACCGCACTGGTTCTCATCCTCCCCGCTGGGACAGTGAAGGATCCCGTCGCACCACTGAAAGGCGCTGACACAGGTCCCCGAGGAGCCACACTCCATCCCCGACACCGTGCACTTGCTCTCCGCTGGCAGAGAGATGGGAGGGAGACACCCATTAGGCTCAGAAACCAAGGAAACTGCCCCACGCCCACTAGAGTTCTGTCATCCACCCCACAAAACAAGGGGGAAGAAACTTCCCCCTGAACTTGAACAAGGAGGGACATGTCCTCGCTGCTGCATACTGAAGGAAACGGGACCACAGGCCAACGGGGCAGAGCCCTGAGGGTGCCCTCCTTTCAGGGAGAGGGAAGGACCGTGGCCTTCAACAGGCTCCTCCTCTTCTCTGCCCCACGGGGATCCCCGGGGGTCTGCGTGGCCCTAGGCTGATGGAAAAGGGCTGGTGGCAGCGGGAGGGCACGCGGAGCCAGCAGTGGCCACTGCCGCACACTGGGGTGCAGGGGACCAGGTATGGCCCCGAGGCGGGGAGCCTGCGCTCAGAGTGCCAGGTGGCACCGAGTGCCCCAAAGCGCTGGGTAAACTTGAAATACTTCTCCCCCCATGTGTCAACACCACACAAACAGCACAGGATGAGGAAGAAGCATGCGACCCGGACAAAGGTTTGCCAGCTTCCAAGAGTGGCTACTCATGTATCACCGTGACTAAACAGAAGCAAAGGGAAGGCAGCGAGAGAAACGTCAGGAAGGGCTGTGGGAGGGACCCCAGCCCAGAGAGCAGGGCCATGGAAGGGTCAGCACCCTGCGGCAGCCTGAGCACCCATCCCCAGCCCGGAGTCTCGCCCTCTCCAGCTTCAGGGCAGTTCCACACTTACTGAACTTCCAGAGCAAGACCGAGGCTACCACGGCTCCAGCGAGGACGGTCACCAGGGAGAAGGTGATGCACAGCGCCTTCTTAGTCTCTGAGGAAAAGACACAAGCTTACAATTCATTGCAAAGTTCTGCAGGTGCTTTATAAATTATTTTTTATTTTTTCCACATTTTTTATTGTTGTTCAAGTACCATTGTCTCCATCTCCCCCCTACCAATCCCCCCACCCCAGCCATCCCCACTTCCCACCCTTGACCCTACCCCCCTTGGGTTTTGTCCACGTGTCCTTTATAGATGTTCTGTAACGTTTTTTCTGAAGTCACACTCTCAAATTTTATCCACTACCTTTATCATATAGCATATCAAGAAATAATCATTTCTTTTTTACTTAAAAATGTGACTTTTAAGGACATAACCTAGGACGTCTTCATTGTTCCATTAAAGTAAACTTAATGCTTTTTGGAGACTAAAAGCAGGAAGCCACGATATGAAGCAGCGTGAAATAAAGTTAGGCTCTTTTAAAAAGTAGGGTCACACCCTGGCTGGGTATTCTCAACTGATGACAGTGTCATCTGCATGTGCCAAGGTTGCAGGTTCAATCCCTGATCGGGGCACATGCAAGAATCAATGAATGAATACATCAATACGTGGAACAACAAAATCAGTGTCTCTCTCTCAGATCAATCAATAATTTTTTTTTTACCATTTTAAAGTGTGGCCTTTAACAGGGGAAAGAAGGAAAAGGGCCAAGTCGAGGAACAGGCATATAAAGGACCCAAGGACAAGGGAAACGGGACTGAATGTTGGGGGGGATGGCAGGACAGAGGAGAGCAAGCGGGGCGGGGAATGGGGACAACTGTAACTGAACAACAACTAAAAAAAATTTGTTTAAAGAAAAAAAAGTATGGTCGTAAAATTGTTACCGATTAATGTAAAAAATTGCCTGAAAGAGGAAAAGTACCTTGTTTCAGTAATTACAAGAAGCATAAGCAACACAATAATAAAGTCCCCAAAACTATCCCCCGCCCCGGGCAGTGGTAGTCCAGGTGAAGAGCTGCCTCCCCCAGGGCTGTGGGTGAAGGTCGCTGCAGACCCACGCCGGCCTGCTCCAGCCACGAGCCACGGGTGGGTGTTTGCACTTCCACTACCAGCGGCTCCATGACCACAGAGTTCCGTAAATTCAGGTGCTCAGGGGTCGCTGCGGCCACTGGCTACCATGCTGCCGCTGGGGCAAGCTCTGCCGGGCAGCGCTGACACCGGCGCTTTGGTCTGAGCGCAGGAACGTTTTCTGCTAAGAGCGAAGACTCTGGAAAAGGTAACCAGGGTCCGCTAGTCAAAACTAACTGACATGCCGTCGTGGGTCAGAACGTAAGCCACAAGTTGTATCAGGGTTCAGAGGGCAGCGCCAGGCGCCCTCACACCCAGCCATTCCCCCGTGGAGGGCGGCCCCCCGGGCCCAGGTCCTCCTGGCGGCCTTCCTGGGAAGGAAGGTGGAGAGCTACGGGGGAACGGGGGAGAAGGCATGCAAACAGACCCCCCAGCTGCCTCAGTTTACACAGGAGGACACCAGGCGGGAGAGGAAGTCGGTGTGGGGAGGCCTGGTGCAAGCACAAGTGAGTACACACTTGTGCTGCTGGGAGTCAGGCAGGGCTAGCCTGCGCAGTGGAGAGGCCAGAGCTGACCCACGTGGTTGGGGCTCAAAGCCACGCCTCTCTGCGCTAACACATTCTCCGAATTCCAGTCTGTTCCGGCCTGCAGCAGGCTCCAGCACACCTGGGGAGCCGGCTGGCCAGTTTCCTGGCTGGGGCCCACCACCAGAGATTCGGATTCAGATGGGGGCGAGGGAGGCATGAACCTGCGGCTCTGCCAGGCTCACAGGCGAGGTCAAGGCCACTGGTCTGAGGAATGCGAGGTGCCAGCCTGCCACATGATCAGAACTTGGCCTACCGTGACCCCGTCTTAGGCTGGCAGAATGGAGTCAAAGGGGCCTCTCTCTGCTACCCATTGGCCAAGGATGGTCGTTTCCTTTGTACGACTTCCGTGTATGCCATTTTATTTAGGAGGAAAGAAAACCCCAGCTTGCCTGGAGAGTTGAGGGGTATTAAATTAGGTGGTCGTATCCTCTCAGGTGTGGGGCACGCAATCCGCCCAGCTCCCACGAGGAGCAGCGGGCAGCGGGCGCCCCCGGGCTACCTGCGGTGGGCAAGCATTGCACCCTCGGTGTCTGCTCAGCCCAGACTTGCCTCAGGGCTGGTTTGCAGCTGCGTCTGCTGCTGAGTTTCATGATGACTTACTGTTCATTCACCTTCGTCCTTATCCATTGAGCCTATCATTGATTCGGCCCCACGGATTCTAGGGTTCACGAGAAACAGCAGCACAGGCTGTTTGAGCCTCCTTCTACGAACCCACACTGTGAGATTAGCCTCTGGGGTCAAGTGTAACTCTTTGTCTACACTCACTCAGTTTCTCTGTAAGCCTGCAACTGCACTAACTGTAACAGTGTATTATTGAAAAAAACAATACTTCCAAGACCTAACACTCCACTTATAGAATATACAAGGTCAGCCCAAAGTAAGGCCTGCTGGAGTGTGGTTGGCAGGGTAACAATAGGGGTGTAATAGTTGATAGTTTTAATTTGAACATGTCACCTGAAATGCCGCATGGTGTGCTTGAGTGTGATAGTGTCATGTTACAGAATTACACGCTGGTGATTTTATAATAGAAGATTTTGTCATAAGAACAGGGTGTTACTGGTGCCAAACCCTGCAGGTTTTATATGCTATAACCCAACGGTGTTCTAAAAAATAATGCCCAGGTAAGTCCAGTAAGCTATTTTAGAGTTTAAAGGAGAATTTTGGAATGCAGAAGTCTTACATGTAGGCTCATCATCTTCTCTTATCACAGGAACTGACAGGAGGTTCACATCCCTATCCAGCCGCTGAGCTACCAAGTTTCCCCGCCCCCACCCCAGAAAAGTGCAAACAGGCGTGGGCTCTCCTAGCGGGCCTGGGGTTCGGTCACTGGTATGAACACCGCCGGCTAAAGGTGCTGACCTCAGAGAGGGACCCCTGGTTTCCGAGCCCTGTCCTCTCTCTGCGAGGCAGGCACTGCTGTGCGGGCTTCCTTAACCCCTCCCCCGCGGCTTCCTTCCCACCACCCTGTCCGAGGAAGCTCTCCAACTGGCATCTCAGCTGCACCCTGCTCGGTTTGGGGGCATCCTGTGCACAGAAGGATGTTTAGCAGCATCCCTGGCACCTACTCGGGACAGGCCAGCAGCAACCGCCCCCCACCCCAGTTCTAACAACCAAAACTGTCTCCAGACAAATATCCCTGGGGGTCCAAATCACCCCTGCCTGATTGAGAACCTGGGGTCTCAACCTACCCCGACCACCAGAAAGACATCAGCGCAGAGACAGCATTTCCTTGAGCAGAGACGGAGAAGCTTGCAGGCAAGGAGAAGAGAAGACCGAGGGGAGGAACCAGGGAGGGGGCAGCAAACGCTGGAATGAGCCCCGTGGAGGGGGAGGGACGCAGAAACACGGGAGTGAGGGCCGGCGCTGGCTGACAGCGGGGGAGGTCAGGCAGGGGATACGGGCCCCCAGGAACACAGGCAGTGTGCATTCCGAGGACGCATGCTGCGGTGAGCCCACGGAGACCCGCTTTACCGTTCACCGGGAACAGCACAAGCATGCGCCGCACGCGCCCGTGCGCACATCTCCCCAGGTGAATAAAAACACCGCCAGTGCGAGCGCTAGCTAGTCGGGGCAGCCACTGGACTGGCTCCAGGAGGGGGCGGCCTGTTCCGGTCCACGGCCGCCCTGGGCAGCCCTGCACAGAAGCGAAGAAGAGAAAGGGGCCCGGGAGGAAGGGGTCAAAGTCAAAGGCGAAGTGGGCAGATGAATGCAAGAGAACAAGAGGCGCTCGACCCAGCGACGAGCCGAGGACACAGAGCGGTGGATCCCTCCGCGCTGGTCCCCGCAGCCCTCGCCGGCCCGTCCGTGGTCCGTCCGTCCGTCCCGGGTTGTTAAGGCCCAGACAGCCTCCCGTCACAACGACCACACCGGCCCCCTCACTCCCTAAACACAAAATCCTTATCGTGCATCGCAGCCACCGCGGGCTGTGTCTAGGGAACTGCGCCACGAGGAAAGGCTAGAGAGCGGATTCCCGCGTCCCGAGCTCACCTTGTATTTATTTAAGATAAACCACCCAGGCGAGGAGCAGTGAGAGAGGCCCACCCTGAAAGACCATCCTGGGAGGCAAAGCTGGGACAGGGGAGTTCCAGGAGCGCCAAGATCTCTGCAGCCCAGAGACTCCCGAGGAAGGCCCCGGGGTGGGTGGGGGGCACCTGGCAGCAGACAGCCTTGACACAGCCGTGGGCGGGGGCGGGGGGCAGGGGAAGGGAGGGGAAAGGCACGTTAAACAGACCAGCCCCAGCGGCGCAGGAGAGCTGGCCCTAGAGCTGGGGGGAGCGGCGAGCCCACCCGAGAAGATGAGGGACCCCAAACTTGGGCTCCGGCACAGGAAAGAAACGCGAACACGGTCCTACTTGAGGTGCACGGTGTCCCCGAGGAAGACTTGGGCTGCGTGCGCACGGCGGGTGTGGACGCGTTGGTCAGCACCCGCACGGTGTAGTGCGGCACCGCGGGGGGGTAGTAGTGAGCAGGGTACACCGAGAAGGCGCTGGGGGCCCTGGCGGGCTGCGGCGGGTACAGGCTCTCGGGCTGGTAGCCATGGTTTTCGTAGTACGGTCCGACGCCGGATGGTAATCCCTAGACAATGAAAAAGAAGATGAGTAAGATGAAACTCCAATGACCCTAAAGGTTAAACACAGGGTCGGGCACAAATAACGTCCCTTTTTTATTACAAAAGCTTTTCTTACCATATCACACTCAGGCACACCCTGTGACATTTTAGGTGACCGGTTCAAATTAAAACTATCAACTATTACACCCACGTTACTACCCTTCCAAGCACACTCGAGCAGGCGTTACTTCCGCCGGACCCCGTATGTCCCGTTGCACACTGGACTCGGTCAGCAGATTCTTTTAGGGCGTCTATAGTGATGCCGAAAGCTAAACTTACCTCGAGTGAAAGCTAACCAGAAGTTTTAGTTCACTGTCAATGGGTTTTAGTTTTCTTTGTTCACTAGTCATTTTTGTATTGAGGTATAATGGACGTGTAATGTATGAGTTTCTGGTGTGTGGCACAATAATTCGATGTCTGTACAACTTAGGAAATGACTGCCACTATAAATCTAGTTAGCTTTCATCACCACACACAGTTACAACTGTTTCTCTTATGACGAGACCTTTTAAGGATTTGTTTCCTTAGCGGCTTTCAAACTCGGGATCCAGTATCGTTAACGACAGTCACCGCGCTGTACATCGGCGCCCCAGTCTGTGTATCGTACAACGGGCAGTGTGTACCTTTTGGGCCCTGTTCCCCCATTCCATACACCCAGGTGTTAAGAAAAAGCATGGACGTCTGGGAATGAGTCAACACCTGGAGAATGGGGTGCGAGTTACCAGCCGGCGATGCCAGAATTATCAACGCACCCATTTTGCAGAGAGACGCGTGAGTGACGGAGGCTAAGACATTTCCGTATGCATGTTATCTGCAAATCCCTTTGCTAGCTCCTCTTGTCTTATAAAAATGTATCCTGTTTCCTCACCATCTCTTAGTGGGAGTGCACCTGGTTTACAGCTGGGGCCGCTCAGCAGCTCTGCCTAACACAATCCCCTTGTGCAGCACATGCCTTTTTTTTTTTTTGGAGAATGTGTAGACTCCCGCAGCTCTCTCCCTGCTGCGGGTGGAATCTCTGGGTCCCCAAGTCCAGACAGCACCGGCCTTCCACCTTCCCCGTGTCAGCCCCCCTCTGTCACCCGCCGGCTGGGAGGCCACACTGGCCCCTCTATCAGCGTCCGAGATCCCCACACGGACCTTCTTCCCACTCACTAATTTCTCCAGTTATTGATTGCTGATCGCGATCTCAGAGAGGACGGCTACTCTGAACAGAGGCAACCCAGCGCTGAGAATTTTCAACGGAGCCTCTGGGGAAGGGCGATTTTAAAGAAACGAGCCACGTGCAGGCTCCCGGCTGAGTGGCTCACCCACGCTCCCCTTCGGAAGTGCGAATACTACGCGTCTCCACCAGAGCACAGACCGGAAGAGCACACGAGATGCAATCTCCCGTCTCACTGGGGCGCCCGAGGCAAAAAAACAGGCGGTGCGTGTGCTCGCCTCTATCCGCAGCATCTGAGAACACGCCGTCCACCCGGGAAAGGCTGCCGTGAGCAGCGAGCGCGGTTTTCGTCCTGGTGGATTCCCGAGCAGGGGGTTGGACATTTAAAATGGGCCCAGGGAATAGATATACCAGTGACACGTAAAGGGGTGTGTGTGGGGTCGGGGCGGGGGGGATGGCGGGTGTATTTTCCAGCTACAGGATCTAGAAAATTGTTGTCCACCACATCTCTTTACTAAGTGTGCTTATTCCCAGGTACACGAGCGGTAAAATGAACAGGTGAGATCAGACGGTGGACAAGGAGAGGGCCCTTGTCTCCGACGCGGGGCGGGGTGCCAGCCCGACACCCCAGTCCGTCTTGCCCTGCCCCAGTGTGTCAGGAAGCCAGGCTGCACAACGGTCTGCTGGCCCCTGAGCCCTGCACGCTTCCTGCCCCTGCACTTGCCTGCCCTCAGCACCGTCCTGCCCCCGTCTGTCCCCACGCCGACACAGTCCTCTGTCCCATCCCCACGTCAGAGCAGGGAGGCGACGGGCCGAGGCAAGGGCCTGCACCTCCCCACACCCACCCACGGCGTTGAGACTCCCGTCCGTGCAGCCGCTGTGCAGCCACAGCCTGGCTCCTGCGCACCTGTGACACACAGAAGACCTTCCCCAACACCCCAGATCACGTGCAGGCCCAGCAAACAGCTGTGAACGGGCGGAGCAACACACGCCCCGGGAAATAACAGAGGAGAACAAAGAAAAGTCCAGGAAGATAGCAGTTAATCACTTACTGAGTTTAAAGCCATTCCGACTTTATCAGCAGCATCAGGTACGGGTAGGTATTTGGAACGTTCAAGATGACCTAGAAGGAAGAATGATAAGACTGTAATTTCCATACCAGTTTCCGTCTAGAAAGAACTAGCAGACTGCCTAGGTGAGAGTTACCTCTGTCCAGAACAAACAGCCTAGTCCTCCCAACAGCTAGTCGCTGCAGAAGTCTGGGGGTGCGGCCACGCCCTCCCGTGGGTGACCTCTGCCTAAAGGAGAAGCTGGGGACTAGACACACGCAGTAGGTGATGCACACAGTAGGTGACTCAAAGCCTCAGGCTCTGCAGAGGCTGCACCTGGGAGGCAAACACCTGAGAGGCAAACACCTGAGGCCAACTCCTGGCGGGGCCACTTCCTGAAGGTGCCACTGGGCAGTGGCTGAACCCCTCTGAGTCTCGGACAGGACGGGCGCAGTCACCGGCACTGCCGTGTGCCGTTGAGGATTCAGCGAGCGCGTGCAGGCAGTGCCAGGCGCCGAGTGACAGCAGGTGCCATCGGACGCACAGAGAGCACCCATGGGCGCGAGGTGAGGAAGGGGCCGAGCACCCTGAGCAGGTGGCCTACGACTTAGGACCAGGTAGAGGCCACACCTAACTTTTTTTTTTAATTTTTTAAAGATTTTATTTATTTATTTTTAGAGAGGGAAGGGAGGGAGAAAGAGAGAGAGAGAGAGAGAGAGAGAAACATCAATGTGCAGTTGCTGGGGGCCGTGGCCTGCAACCCAGGCATGTGCCCTGACTGGGAATCAAACCTGCGATGCTTTGGTTCACAGCTCACGCTCAATCCACTGAGCTAAGCCAGCCAGGGCTATTTTTTAAAGAAGCCATACAAAATCTCCCGTTTCTTAATAAACACATACTTAAAAAATAAGATAAAACACATCCACACCCACCCACTCCTCCATCTACCGGCCTAAATCCAGAATCGAAAGAAATTCAGAACTAGCCCCTGGGACGGGTTCGAGGGCAGAGAAAGCCCTGGGCCGTCTGCGTGCCGACGTCTGGGAATAGTTCGCAGTGGCACCTGGAAAGACCGCCAAGGTGAGCAGCCCTACAGGAAAGCCCCGCAGACGTCCCTCTCCCTCCCGGGACCAAACGGGGCCCCTTCCCTGCTTTCAGGCCACGACCAGAGAACATTTCCAGGAAGGGCCTCGGCGACCGACCGCCCGTCCACGAGACCGCATTCCAACGAGAGCGCGCTGGACTGGGAAGCTGGCCAGACCAGGTCTGTCTAGTTTCCGCCTGTGAAGTGCCTGGCACACAGTAGGTGCTCAGACAGCAGCAGGCGGCAGCGCAGCATGTGGTTAAGCCCACGACCTCTGGGACTACTGGCCTCTGGATCCAGACCCCAGCTCAGTCCCTCACTAGCTGTGACCTGGGTGGGCAAGTCAGGGAACGCTTCTCGGCCTCCGTTACCTCGCCGGCAAAAGGCGATGATAGTAACACCCGCTACGGGGGCATCAGTGGGTGCCGGGAGCTGGATGGATGCTGGTGTAGCTCTCAGTGCCTGACACACAATGAAATATGTTTCTTTTTTACTGAGTTATTAAGATTGTATTTATTTATTTATTTTAAGAGAGGGGGAGGAAGGGAGAAAGAGAAGGAGAGAAACATCAGTGTGTGGTTGCCTCGCGAGTGGCCTGCAACCCAGGCATGTGCCCCGACCCGGGATTGAACCGGCAACCCTTTGGTTCAGAGCGGGGCACTCAGTCCACTGAACCACACCAGCCAGGACCGTTTCTCCTCTAAACAAAAGTGACTGAAAGGCTGATGACGTTGCAGCTTGCTAGGGGCAGGGGGAGGGGAGGGGGCTGATCGTGGCGTTTGGAGATTTGCTTCTGGTAAGCGCTCCAGAGCGACCGGTGTCATCAACCCACTCTGAGAACCCAGCCAAGCCCAAGGCCAACAGCTTGCCTTGCCATCTCCTTAGCAAACTCATCATCTGATTCATTAATCTAAAAATAACACGAAAAAAAAATACGAGGATGTTTTTTTTTCATTTTGGGAAACCTCGCTGAATGGATCCCCCCAAGTGCACCAGATCACTGATTTACTCTTCACATAGGTAAAACATAAGAACAAGGGCATATAGACAGCGCTGAGGTCTTGGAAGGTTTTTTTTTTTAAACTACTTTCTAAAAAGTTTTTATTTATTTATTTTTAGAGAGGGAAGGGAGGGAGATAGAGAGAGAGAGAGAAACATCAATGTGTGGTTTCTGGGGGTCATGGCCTGCAACCCAGGCACGTACCCTGGCTGGGAATCGAACCTGCGACACTTTGGTTCGCAGCCCGCGCTCAATCCACTGAGCTACACCAGCCAGGGCCGGAAGGTTTTTTTTTTTTTCAATGTCAGTGGCTTTCTGGGTGAGAGGGAAGAGGACTGATCAGTAGGCAAGAGGGAGGGGTCCCCATTTAGAATACACATTGAACACGTAAGCCTTTCAATGGCGTGACTATCACACAGGAGTACACCTGTCCGGCCTCTGCCCCTTGAGGAGAGAGAGCCTGCTAAGACTCCACACCCACGCAGAAGCTCCACTCCTCCCCTCTGGTCGGAGCAGGAGTAAACGCGTCATCTTCCTGGGATTACTTTCAAAAGAGCCCTGGCCGAGCAAACTTTCTCGCCCCTCTGGTTCGCCTGCTCTGGGGCGGCAGTCACCGCCGGGGCCTCTGAGCTGTCTCACCCGCTAGAGGTCGGGATGAAGTTTCAGGAAACGAAAATTCGATCCCACTGGCGGCTTTCCCAGGCGAGGAGCCCTCTGAAAGGAATCGGTGCTCTGAATCCAGGCTTCCTATTCATTCAGGATCCCTAACGGTGGGACCAGGAAGCCGCTAGCAGAGAGGAAGGCACCCAGGCAGCCAAGGCCACGAATTGTCCGGTGAAATCCCGGGGACCCGGAGGAACGGCAGGACGCTCTGTCTCACCCCACGATCCCACGGCCCACGGAACTTGGAACCCCAAACCCGGAGCGTGCCCAGTGAAGCTCCCCAGACTGTGGGATAGAAGGCGACGGGGCTCCAGACTTGGGCTGCCTATAACGTTCTCTGGCCAAGCAGCAGGCACGGGGGCGCTTCTCACAACGGGACTGGGTCTGACAGAAGACCCGGAGAGAGAGCCCCTGGGGTCCGGCTCCTCTCTCCAAAGGGCATGTCCACGCCCACACGAGACAGCAAATCTCCAACTGGTGCCTGCAAGGAACCAGGCCACCTGGACCCAGGAGGGTGGGAGGGGGGGAGAGAGAACACCGGGCCACGATTGTGCTTTGCTGCCATTTAAAGGACACGGGCGATTGTTCTTCCTTCCAAATGCCAGCCACAATAAAGCACTTCTCCTTTAAGTGACAAAAGAAGCAAACGTGCCTCGAAGGTCCCAACCGCACCTTGTTGTCCGCCAGCTCCACCGTCCTCCAGGTGAGTCACACCACAGAACAGGTCTCGTTTCGGTCCGCTGTGGGCCTCCCTTCCCGGGAGCCCAGTCACGCCTGAGTCACCTGCGATCGTGCCGTGGACTCCCACCAGCTGCACCCCGTGACCCGACAGAGCTGTTGCCAAACCAGAGCAGTCTCTTCTCGGGGTGTCTTCGCTCTGGACAGCCCAGCACACGGTCTGCTAGAGCCTTCTCTGGAACCCCCGAACTGATACAAGCAAACCCGGCCTCCCAGACGCCGGTTCCCACACAGGGGCTCGGGGGTGCTCCCTATGACCCAGGCTGTGCCGGTGTCACCACTCACCCCCCGCATGCATCCGCTCCGGCACGGAGCCCCACTGGGCACCTTCAAGGGGCGGCCGGGGTGACAAGGGGTGACAGGCCGACAAGCCCCACCTTCCCGGGGCCTCAGATTCTATGTCCCTTCTTCAAACTCCAAAGCCAGCGACCGCAGCAGGTCCCCCCCTACCCAGTGAGCAAATGGCCCACGAGAGTCCCTTAGGTCTCCAGTGTGGAGCAAAACCACATTCCACAAAGTGACGCTCTCGGGCCTGTGGGGACGTCACACACGGTTCAAGGTAGCAGCAGCGGTGGGTTTACGCAACAGTCCCCCCCCCCACACACACACGTGTGCAGGGGACGTCGGCAAGTGGCACAGACACAGTGACGAGAGACGCAGACGGACGTCACCCCGGGAGAGGCATTGCCTGCAACATCCCAAGGCCTTTTCTGATGAGGGCCTCACTGTCCCCACACATGCTTTAGGGCAGGCACTGGGTGCGGTCCCTTTTTATTTTTATTTGTTTTAAGTCTAGCTAGTATCCTACAAAGAAACGGTTCCAGTGTTTTGTTTTGTGTGTGTGTGTGTTTTGTAAAGGCAAAATGAGTCAGATGCCACGTGAGAGCAGCTGGAAAGCTTCCGCACCCGGACAAAGCCCACAGGTCCAGGGGCCCGGAACGGAGTGCGCCCCTGACGGGATGGAGCCCCGGGTCTCTCGGGCGGGGGGGCATGTGTGCAAAGGCCACTGGCTAAAGACCTCGCCCCTGTCGGTCTGGGAAATGGGGATCACATCATAAACAAGGACACGCCCCACAGAGGGGGGCAGCGCTCGGTCCCGACACGGTGTGGGCCGCTGGGACCCACCTTCCTGTACCTGAGGGGCCCCACTGACTCTGGGTGACCCCAAAGGACGAGGCCAGGACCGAAATGGTCAGAAGTATCAAGAAGGCGAGTTGAATTCAGTCCAGGGAAACCATGTTTCAATCAGGAGAAAGTTCAAATGTCACCTTATCGATCCGAAAAATGTCCGATTTCATACTGGAACGATCACTTCTCAAGAATATTCTAGACCAGAATGGGGCTTCCGCTGGGAGGCCGGACGGGACGCCCTTGCTTTCTGTGTGGTCAGAAACTCGCAGAGCGAAGCCCCCCGTCCCTAGAAAACCCAGGCCGCCGGCTGAAATGAGGTCGGGGCGGCGCCCGGCCAGGAAGGCCCCTTGGACGGCAGTGACCCGAAGGGAACCCGACACTGGGTCTCGCGCCGCGAGCGAACGAACCGGCGACAATGAAGACTGGGCTTTGTTTCGCCTCCGGGTCCGGCTCTCACCTGGAAACCCGTTTCCAGCAGTGTCCCCCAAACCGCCAGCCCCGCACCCTGTCTTCTCGGCCTGCCCGCGTGCCCCTCCTTCTTCCACCGGCTCTGCCCTTGCGTGCCCTTCCAGGCTGCAGCAGGCGCACCTGCACGCACCTGGTGCCTCCGAACATTCTGTCTTCCTCACCACATCTCTGCGTCCGCACCCCCTCTTCCATTCCGCCCAACGCTGCCCCCCGCCTCCCCCCGCATTGATGTCTGAGGCCTTACCTCCGTCTGTCCGGACGCCGAAACCAAACACGCCTGCCACTGTCCCCTGGAACAAGTCCTTTCCTCCTCCCTCCTGCTCCTCCCTGACTCACCTCTAATAAGAGCAGAAGCGTGTCTCGGGGTCACCTCCCTTCTTCACACTCCCCCTCCTGAATATCAGTGTCCTCCTCCCTCCCGAGGTGCTTCTGCGGCTGCCCACGACACCCCCCCGCCGCCCACGTCCCAGTTCCTCATCTCCTGACCACATCCTGGTGGCCGGGGCAAGCCGGGTCCCAGGCCGGCTGGGCTCTTCTTCCTCCCGACCTCAGACTCCTGCTCCAAACGGTCCCCAGGTCACCTGCGCAAGCAGCCCAGCCCTCTGCTAGCCTCAGGGGCTTCCCCTGTAGTGGGGGTCACGGGGGCACCGTGTCCCCTCCCCTTATACCAGCGTTCACTTGCCCTGAGGACTCGCCAGCCAGAGCTCCCCTGGCTATGTACAGCCAGCCCAGTACCTATCTCATCTCTTAGGCCCATGCCCAGCAGCCACCTAACTGGTCCTGGGCCACACTCAATCTCAGGGATCCCTGGAAAGCAGGGAAGGGCCATGGAGAGCACCAGTGGCTCAGCAACTGCGGGAGGTGGGGCCGCCCTGGAGGAACCCAGAGCAGCGGGAGAGAAGGGCAGGGAGCAACGCCCCTCCAGACCCTCCTCCGCACCCCTCCCCGGCTGGGACAGCTTCCGATCCTTCAGTAACCCAAACCAACCAGTCGATAAATTGTCTTCCCTTTCTGCTTCCACACCCCAGGCTTAGAGAGGAGGGGGAGTTTCAGGAAGATTTAGAAGAATAGACTCCTCACTCCCAGAGTCTGCAGCAGCAGCTGGAACCAGGACAATGACCCCACATTATTACAAAGCCCTCCCCCCACCCCTGCCTGGCCCCCAGGACTCCTGCAGCAGGTTTAGGAGGAAAAAAGTCAGAATCACCAGCCAGCCGGGTGCTGGCTGGTCTGTGCTTCCTGGCGGACTGCCCGTCACCCCCAGGTTGGGCCCAGCAGGACAGTCAGCACACTTATAAGATGACGACTGTTCCTGGCACGATGTCCTGTGGGCGTCTAGGTTTCTCTCTCTACTAGACATGTCACCAGCATCTTGTCCCGGGATGCCTCCTCCCCCAGGATGGTCGGGCCCACTGAGGAGCCCCAGACACACTGCCGGGAGACACTGGAAGGGGTCAGCACACGGCCCAGGGGGGGCTGGTTTTAGGGGGACATTAGCCCAGCCCACAAGCGAGCCCCTTTCCCGTGAGGATCCCCAGGCCTTGTTCTCAGCATCCCTTCCTCCTCCTCTCCACAGGCTTTCATGCGCTCACCGCCCCCCCTTCCTTAAGGGAGGCAAGAGCCAGATGGCCAGCCCTCATCCCCAGGTGCCCTAGGGGAGCTTGGACACGTCGGCCGGCCTCTCTGCCAGCTTCCTCCCCACGGCGTTACATAGGGAAGGAATAACGCCCGCCTGAAAGAAAGTGCCGCGTCCATATGGGCTGTTATCCTAATATCAGTGCGGCCCAATTTGCTCCTACAACCAAGGCGCCCCTCCCCCCCACCCCGGGGCGGGGCAGGGCAGGGCAGGGCAGGGCAGGGCAGCCAGGGCGTGAGGGGCCAAGCTCCAAGGCACTCCAGGAACAACAGAGCCCGACCTCATTACAAGGTTGACCTTGGGGACACCCACACAAAGGAAGTCGCCCGGGAACAAAACAAATGTGCAGACCAAGAGCCAGGGACCCTGCTGCTCCCCTGTTGCTATTTTGGACAAACAGAGAGTTTTCAATGGCCCATCTGCAGGGGGCCCGGCGCTGAGTGTTTGCTCGCTCAGTGGGGCCCTTGCCTGCGGCTCTAACCTCACCTGCCCAGTAGGGTCTGCTGGGGTGGGGGGTGGAGGCAGACCTCACCTGTGGGAAAGCTGGGGGAGCAGGGCCCAAGCTCTGGTGAATCCCTGGGGGAGGGGGCTCCCCATCCCCTGGCCTATCAGAACCACCCCCCCCACCTCAGCAGCAGGGATGGCCCAGGAGCCCGGGTTACTTCGGTGCCTGCACACTTAGGTCCCCTGTCCTTGGAGCCACATTCCCTGTCCTCACCCTTCGTCCGGGGTGGGGGAGGTTGGCTTCATTCTCACTTCCTGGTGAAGGTTCCCACCTCCCAGGCAAAGTCAACAACCCTCCCCTCACTTCAGACTTCCTAAACGTCTTGGAACTCCTCTTTGCTGTCTCTGTAATTTTCCATTCTCTGAGTAGCTCTCCACAGCTGCCAGCACCAGGAACACAAGGTTCAGCGCGCCTGTGGGCGCCCCTGACCTTAGCCCCAGGAATACCGAGCGTGTTTGAATCGAGGGGTGCCGCAGCCTGGAGGCAGAGCCCTGGGGAACCAAGCCGAGCAGGCCGACCTCGGGCACCCCAACCCCCACCAGGTCTGTCGTCCGTGCATCCCAAACCGGATTCGGGACCACGGCGTCGCACCCTCAGGCGGGGCGGCCCGGTGCCCCACCCGCTCGTGACTTCGAACACGCAAATGCCTGGGCAGGAGCCAGTGCCCGGGGGCCACCCGCAAACAGGGCCCCTTGGAGCGGACGCCCAGACTTTTAGGCTGTAAAGCAATTCTCCCGCAGGGACCGCGGAGCCGCGAGCAAGTTGCCCACTAGCCTGGCTGGTGCGCTTGGCTGCCGCCGGGCCACTGTCCGGAGTCCTGCCTGGACAGGCGGTGCACCGACGCTCCCCGTGCCCCAACTTCCCGTGCAGGGAGCGCGCGCCTCAAGTCCAGGACTGCTCCGCCCGACCGGTTCCGGCGGGCGCCCGGTGCCCAGGTAGACGGCTGTGATCGCCGCTGCCGGGGCGCGGCCATGGGCTCGGGCTAAGGGCAGTCCCTCCCCGGGGGCGGCCCAGCCGCTCGTGCCTCGCGCGGGAACCCTGCAGGAGCCTTTCCCCACCGTCCCCCGCCGCGCCGGCCGTATCGCTCGGGGCATCTCTGCGGGTTTCCAGTTTCTCCCCACCTCGGGAGGGAACCAAGAAACAGGAGTTCAGGTAACACTCCAGGGCTGCAGAGATTTTCCCGAAACAAAGAAAAGGATCCACAATCCCCTCCTCTTCCTCGTTCCCGAAGGAGAAATGTGCACCCCTGGTCCCCATCTCGGGGCCACGGAGAGCAAGTGGCGCAGCAGCCGGTCCGGACCGAAATGACCCGCCCAAGGGACCCCCGAGGCACCCTCTCCTTCGACCAGTTGGCCAGGGACTCGCAGAACCACCTGCCCCGGACGCGTGATGCCAGGGGCCTCCGAGCGGCGCGCCAAGGGGTCCCAGGCACGCGGCGGCCGTCCCAGGCTCCACGGAGGGCGCCTCGCCCCGCTCAGCTCCTCGTGTCCGGCACCTGCCGCGCGCGCGCTGCGCGCACCTGGCCTCACCTCCCACACCCCCACCGAGTGCGGGGTCACGCTCGGCGCCCAGGTCCTCCGCCTGCCCCCCGGGAGCCCTCACCCCGCACCCGGCGCAGAGACGCTTACCTGCAGCTCTCCGGACGCGGCACTCCCGCCCCTGGTCCTTCCTCCTCCTCCGCCTCCTACAGAGCTCCTGGCCTCCTCGGTCCCGCGAGGGAGTCTCCGACCCTCCCCGGCTCTCGCTTTAATCCCAGGAGGCGGTGTCCGAGTGCCCAGGACGACAACCCCCCGCCCCGTGCAGGTACCGGTCACCTCTGGCGCAGGGAGGGGCGGGCCGGAGCTGCGGCTCCCGCTGGGCCGGTCCGGGCGGGGCGCGGGCGGCGGCGGGAGGAGGCGTTCCCCCACGGAAAGCCCCGGGACGGGCTCCTGGCCCTGGCCTGCGGCCGGACCTAGAGGGAGCTCCGGGATGCCCCCTGGGCCTCGTTTCCCCGCCCGCGGTTTAGGGCTGGAGAGGAGCGCGTTTCCCTCCCCAAGTCCGTAGGACCTAGTCTGTCGCGGGCGCTTCCAGCCCTAGGACTCCGTTTGGGTTGAGGAAAGAAAGGGGTTCCGGCCAGCGCTGGCCAGACCCCTGGTAAAACCAGGAGCTGCTGCTTCTCGAGCTCCTGTAGACGGCCGGCCCGAGCCAGGTCCCCGAGCCCCGCCTGCCCTTTGCGCCGGCGGCGAGGACCCCAAGAGTCGGCCGCTGGGGACCGACGACCCGGGCACTAGCGCCGGAGGGCGCGGCGCCGCGTGCGCAGGACCCTCTGTGGTCCTCCTGAGCCGCCTTCCTCTGCCCTCACGTCTTAAGACCCTTCCCCCCCCCCCCGACCTCGGAACGCCCCCAGAAGTGGCTCTGGGACATCCCGCCCACCAAGGACAAGGGGACAGCGGGCGAGGAAAGGGAGCGAGAGAGATCAACCTTAGCTAGCCCAGAAGGCATGGCTGCCCGCCACCCAGCAGCCCCCACTAAAAGACTCCTTCCAACACTGTTTGCAGTACGCCAAATAATGTGGATTGCTTCAGAATAAGGCGGAAACACAAGAAAACCGACCTCATTCCAAGTCACGTGCTGCCGTGGCTCAGCGCTCCTTCCTGGCCTGGCCTCCCTGCGAGCTGGACTTCCCTAGTGAGTTCTTCCACCCGGCCCCTGGGCCCTCCCCCGGAGATGCACAATCGGGGATTGTCCTGCGGTCCCCCCAGTCCTACCCTCCTCTCCTACTTCACCGGTGTCCAGCTTGTCCCAAGTAGAAGACCCTCCAGACCAAACAGGTCATACCCTCTTGTGGTGGCAGTTCTCTCATCTGTTTTGACTAGTGGCCTTGGAGCCCCCTAGGAGTGAAGGACACCATTGCTCCCCCAAAGCCCCAAAGCCCGCTACACACGGGGGAGTCTGTGTGGGTCTCTCCATTCACCCTCCTGCGGTGGTTGTTTCTTCAACATTCGTCTCCCTTGCTTTTGGCAACATTCTGGAATTTTTGCTGGGGTACCCACAGCCCCCCAGGAGCAGACCACCAGCTCGGGGAGCCACCTCCACCCACCCAGTGGTCCTAGACTGGCGGTGCCCGGGGCACACGGCAGAAGCAAACTCATGGTGTCCTCTCTAGTGGAACACTGCCGGGCACGGCTAACTTCACATGCCAATCAACTGCGCTAAGGGACGGCCAGACAGCTGGTCAACTGTCCTTTCGGGGCACGTCTGCGAGGTTGTGCTAGGAAGGGGGTTAACAATGGAGTCAGTACACTGAGTGAGGAGGATCCATCCTCCCCAATGGGGTGGGCGTCTCCCAATCCTTTGAGGGGCTACATAGACCAAAGGGGCAGGGGAAGGGGGCATTTGCTCCTCTGCCCTCAGCCATCGGCACCCCAGTCCTCGGGTCTTTGGGCTCACCAGCTTTCCTGGTTCTCCAGCTTGCAGATCACAGGTCATGGGCCTTCTGGGTCTTCACAGTCACGTGCATCAATCCCTGTAACACACACACACACACACACACACACACACACACCCATCAGTTCTGCTTCCTTTGGAGGACCCTAACTAATACACCCTTTCACCCAGGAGAAATCCCCACACCAGCCACAATCACAGTGAGATTTAGTTAAAAGCAATTAAAATGAGACATAAAAGTAGGCAAAACCAGCAAGCAATATAATAATAGATATTGCCATTGTTAGACACAGATGAGAAAGTAAGCATGTTTGCTATTTAAATAAAGTAAAAGGGAGAATCTAAAAAAATGAATATGAAGAAAAGATTGTTTGAAATTACCTGGCAGAAATGGGGAGAGAATACTAAAGAGAACTTCTAGAAATTAAAAAATGCACATTTTCAATAGCTGAAGAAGGAATCAATGACATGAAATATAAACCCCAAGATACTCATGTACAGGGACGAAGCCATAGAAGCCTAGTGGTATGAAGAATAGATATAATAATCTAAAATATGTCTAATTAGGTCTCTAAATGTGATAATAAAGTGGACATGGTAGAAACAATATTTGAAGTAATAATGATTAAGAACTTTCTAAAATTGATGAAAGTCATGAATTTTTAGATTATTGAAGCAAAACAAATCCCAAGCAGGAAAAAAAAGAGGAATCCACAGTTAAACATAACATAGTGAAATTGCAGAACCCCCCAAAATAAAGACGAGATCTAAACAACTCCTGAAACAAAATATCCCCCAAAAGAAGGCAGAATATGGTAGAATAAAATATTTAAACTGTTGGGGAAAAGTGATTGTCAACCTAGAATTTTACATCCTATACAACAGGTATCCTTCAGGAAGGAGGGAAGAGACATTTCCAGACAAATCGAGACAGTGCTGACCACAATAAAGAAACCTGAAAAGTTCAGTAAAACATGAAATAATCCCAGAAGGGAATGCCAGAGGAAATGGTGACCAAGAAAATGGTAAAAAGGTGGGTAAGTCTAACCAAATATGGACAGTACAAACTAACACCATCGAAGATGTTTAATTTGTAAAGGTAAGGAGACAATGACAGCAACAGAAACTAGAAGTGAAATGCTGGAAGATAACAGCATGAAAACGTAGTATCACCCCTAGCTGGATGAACAAAATTAAAGCATTTCAATGGTTGTATTATTCTGGAGAAGAAGAAACATACTGGTTAACTTTAGACTTTGTAGAATGTTTTGTTAAAAGGATGACTACGAAAGGATGAAAATAGAGTGCATATTGATTGTGTCTGAACCTAACGCAGAAACAATGGGATAAAGGGGGAAAGTCAATGACACCGAGGGCAGTAAAGCAAAGAAGAAGGTTGGGGCGGGGGAGGAAGGGTGAAACGGAACCCAGGAAAACGAGATGAAGGGAGATGTAGAACTATATACAAACAGGTCGATGATCATAATACATGCAAGCACTCCAGACGGCCCAGTTTATATGAACAGAATTTTTTTTTAACATAAATGATCAGAGTACCTACTTTTTAAGACAGCTGTAAGTTTATGAGACATAGGTAGAAAGGGCACATGTAAAAGAAAGCTGGTTTGGCCCTGCTCAGAGTAGACAAAACAGACTTTAGAATAAAAAGTTGCATTAAGAGTAAGGAGAATCACCTTACAATGATAAGATAAACAAGTCACTGGGGCAATGTAACAGTCATGAGCTTGTGCATACCTGATAACGTAGTCTCCAAACTATTTGAAGAAAAAATGTCTAGAACGACAAGACCTTCATAAATTCACCGTCCTCCCTCGTGGTCATGAAAGGTCAAGTCAACCAACCAACCACCAAAACAAACAGAACAAGACAGTAAAAATGTAGAAGATTCGAAGAACGCCATGAGCAAGTTTAGTGATGGGCACCTTCATGAAGTAATCAGCCAGCCGGTTTTCCAGGTTATTTCTCAGAAACAATTGAGAACCACGCTATTGCAGGGTTTCAAAAATTCTTCAAAGGAATAGAAATATCGAAAATACTGTTCAACTCATCAATGCCTCAACCAGGAAGGACAGTTCAAGGAAAATTACAAGCCAGCCTAACTCATAAATGTAAATGTAAAATCCCAAACGAATATTAGGAAAATGTATCTAACCATGTGCTAAAAAGATTATGACCAAGTTGGATTATGTTAGGATTGTGATATTGCTTTAACTTAGAAAAGCAGCTTTCGGTATAGCCCGACACAGTAACACATTCAAACAGGAAAATTATAAAGTTATCTTAACATATTTAGAACGAACATTTAATAAAATTCAACACATGTCCAGAAGGACTTTGCAAAAAGTCCTTTGCAAAAGTGAAGTAAAAGAAAACTTTCTTACCTGATGAAAGACATCTGTATAAATCCCACAAAATACCCTTATTGATAATATGAAAAAGATGATGCCTTGGCTGGTGTGGCTCAGTGGATTGAGCGCTGGCCTACCAACCAAAGGGCTGTGGGTTCGATTCCCAGTCAGGGCACATGCCTGGGTTGTGGGCCAGGTCTCCAGTAGGGGACGCTTGAGAGGCAACCACACACTGATGTTTCCCTCTCTTTCTCTCTCCCCCCTCTAAAAATAAATAAATAAAATCTTTAAAAAAGAAAAAGAAAAAGATTACTTCTAGAAACACTCAGCTCAGCATTGTACTGAAGGTTTAAGCCTTGGTAGCCAATGAGGAAAAGGAAATTAAACTAGTGAGAATTACAAAAGAAGAGACAATTTTGTCATTATTTGAAGATATCATTGTATACCCACACAAACCTCAAAGAATCAAGAGAAAATCATGAGCATTAAGAAAGTTTAGCTGCCCATATCAGATGAGTACCAAGGAAATACACAAAAATAACCTGCACTCTTCCATACCACCAACTAAGCGTTAGGAATGCACATATTAAATGTACCACTCACTGTGCAAATGGCTGTGTGAGCTGGTAGGAGAATGCCACTCTGAAGAGACACGTCACACTGTCTGCCTCTTAACCTCAAATGGTTCATCAAGAAAAAGCCACAAGTGAAGCCCTGGCTGGTGTAGCTCAGTGGATTGAGCACGGGCTGCAAACCAAAGCATCGCAGGTTCGATTCCCAGTCAGGGTACATGCCTGGGTTGCAGGCCAGGTCCCCAGTGGGGGCCATGTGAGAGGCAACCATACATTGATTCTCTCTCTCTCTCTCTCTCTTTCTCCCTCCCTTCCCCTCTCTAAAAATAAATAAATAAAATCTAAAAAATAAAAAAGAAGAAAAAGAAAAAGCCACATGTGCAAAAATGCTGATAACTGTTGGGTCTGGGAGGAGAGGGTACAGGTTTTCCCTGTACCAATCTCCTCATTGTCTGCATCTTTCAAGTGTGTGATAAAAAACTGAGAAAAACTGCAAAGGTATACCACTTAAATGGCAACAGGAAATGTGTTACCTTAGTTCAGTAGATCTACCAAAGTACGTGAAAACTACTATGGAGCAAAGTATAAGCCTTCACTGAGAGGCATCGAAGACTGAATAAATGGAGAGATAGGCAATCGTGTGTAGAAGGTACAATGTTATAGAACCTACAATGTTGTAGCAACTGTCTCTTTACATCGACATAATGGGTTTAATATCATTACAACCAAATACATGTGTCTTGGAGTGCATTGATGAGCTTAGCCTAAAATAAATGTGCCAGAGCGAGACAGAATAAGGGGCCAAGAATCACCAAGACACAGTGGAAGAGCAGCAAAGACTTGGCGGGATTATTCCCAACTAAGCCATCCCATTCAGAAAATCGAATGTAAGAGACCGAGTGTGACAACGTCGTTGTGGAAACTATGAAAGGGTGTTCGTGTAGGGCAAAGAGCAGTGAGGGAACGAACAGAGCACCCAGAAACAGACTCAGGAGTCTGTGGAGACAAGCAGGGCACGGGGCGGGGGGGCGGGGCATGCAGATCAGTGCAGAGGTCCCATGGGAGAACCCATCGTCCAAATGGGAAAACACGGAGTCAGCATCCCACGTCCCATCACACGTGTAAATCAGCGCGGGTGAGTGGAAGACCGTATGTGAAAACACAGTGTCGGAACTTTTAGGAGATGCGGTGGTTTTGCGCGGGGACAGCTTCACCAGGACGCATTTCTGGTTAGGCTGGACCGAGAGAGATCTTGGGAGATTTGGAGGGCAGAAGTGAACCAGGGCCAGTTTTCACTCCCACACCTTGATGCCGGTCAGCAGGCTCACCTCCTCCCACGAGGCCGTGGTCAGGCCTGCACGGCCCCCTTTCCCCCAGATCCCCAGCTTGCCCAGCTTGCCCAGCTCCTGGGCCGGCTGTGTGTTTAGCTCTTTCGATGATAAGCCCGCCACCACCTCCCTCCCTCCACCCCCCACCCCCCACCCCCCGCTTCTGCAGGAAACCCTCAAGGTCAGGGCTACAGTCTGGCCTTGCGGGCTTCAGCTCATGTGTATGGGTCCCAGCTTGTCTGGTTTCCCTGATTTTATATGTGCTGCGGACTAAATAATAACCCCCCTGCCCCAGGTCATATGTTGAAGTCCTAACCCTAAGGTATCACTATATGGGGATCTATATAGTGATAGAGCTTTTAGGGAATTAAAGTTCAACAAGGTCGTAGGGTGGGTTGGTGGGTGATACGATAGGGTTGATGGCCCTTATAGGAAAAATAGATCTGTGTGTGTGTGTGTGTGTGTGTGTGTGTGTCCGCCTCTCTCTCCACGTCCACACTGCGAGGAAAGGCCATGTGAGGACGCCGCAAGGAGACATCCACCTACAAGCCAGGAAGAGCCCCCCTCACCAGGTACGGAACGAGCTGGCACCCTGACCTTGGACTTCCAGCCTCCAGAACTGCGAGAAAATAAATGTCCGTTGGTTCGGCCACCCACCCCATGGCATTTCACCAGCCAGCCTGAGCCGCCTGAGACAGCCTCTGTCCCCTGCCCTGTGATCTTCAAGCGTCGGCCTCAGAATCCTACTGAGACTGGCTAGTCAGCTCCCTCTGCGGCAAGAGGTCAAATCCTCCAGCCAACTCCTTCTAACGACACCCGGACACACCTCATTACAGTACGCGGGACGGGGAAAACAGCAAGGAGGACATCCGGCTGAGCGAGGTGAGCCAGACGAGGAAGGACAGACACCGCCGGTCCGCTTAGGCGAGGTCCCCGAGCAGTCAACCCCGTGGAGCCAGAAAGCAGGTGGTGGTGCCCGGGGCTGGGGGTGGGGGACGGGGAGTGAGCGTTCACTGGGGACAGTGTTTCAGTTCGGGAGGGTGGAAAGTTCTGGACGCGGGCGGTGGTGATGGTTGCACAGGGAATGTTGTTAATGCCGCTGAGCTGTGCACTTAGAAACGGTTGGAATAGTAAACTTCACGTAGTGTCTATTTCACTCCAAACACAAAGAAGGGCTAAACTGGCGAAAATAAGTAAAGTTATTCCACACCGTGCATGGCCAAAATTTAGTCAGGGTGGGGGGGGAGGTGCGGGGACAGGCAAGAGAAAGAAGGAGGGTCTGGACTGACCCAGACGCTGTGGAAAGCTGCCCAGTCTCATGCAGTCGTGTCGAAGAGATGCAACATTTCTCCCAGAAATTCCACTGCTAAGTCCGTGCCCTGAAGATTCTTGCAGCGTGCTCAGGAACTCCCACGGGAATGCTCGCAGAAATACTGTTTCTCCTGCAAAAAAACCTGGAGACCACCCAAATACCGACAGGCGTCGGTGGTACATTCACACAGTGGGGTTCCGTACGGCAAGGAAGGCGGGGATGCCCCAGCTGCCCCCGCCACAGACGAGTCCCGCCAACACTGAGCCTCCCTGTAAATATTCGCCACCACATGACAACGTGCTCAGAGGCACACGCCTACACGGTGAAACTGAAAGAGAAAGAAACGGACGGACACGCGATTCAGCGTAGCGGTTTCCCCTCGCAGGAGCGGACGGGGCCGGGAACTGGGTTCTGGGCGTGATGGTATTGGTGACGATCCGTTTCTCAGCCTGCACAGGGATGCCATAGGTGGTCGCTTTATTTTTTTATACCTCTTTGCAAGAACCACATTCTGTCGTGCGTATGGACTATTTCATTATTTTACAAGCGATGTATGCATAATCATGGACGAACTGTTTTTAAAGGGTCTGTGCCAGGAAATGAATCCCGGGGTAGGAACAATGGAACTATTGTTCTTTGGTCCCATGCTGCTTAAGACAGGGACAGTAATTCTGTGAGGTCGGAGGTTAACCGGCTGCAGGAGTCTCGTGGGTACCCATGGTCGGGTGAGCAAAAAAGAATTAACTAGTCCCTTGAGAGACAGGGTGCAGGACCCAGAGAATGTGCTCCTAGGGACAACAATGCAAGAGGGGGTTCGCACTGTGTTTTCAGAAGCCCCGTGAAGCCACCTCTTGGTGAGCCCGGGCCCTCCGGCGTGCCCCTAAGAGGGGGTGGAGGCCCCTCGCCCACTCCCCCCCCCCGGGGGCCTACGGGCACAGCCACGTGCTTTTGGCAGGTTCTCGGGAGGAATGCAGATCCCAGCGGTTCAGACAAGAACAGGTTTTGGTGTTTGTCGTTCGTCATGGTGGAAGCATATTCTAAGGCTTGGCCCCAGGCTCAGCACGTCCTGGGCCTCCGGCCTATAAAAGAACAATTACCTTCTATTAAACATTTACTGCGCCCGTCCCCACACTCGTGGAGAGAGAGGTACTTTGATTTCTTCGCTCTGCAGCTGAGGACACGGGCTCAGGGACAGCACCTGACCTGCACCTGTCCCACAGGTGGACTGGGCTGAGGCCAGGGGTGGGTCTGTGGGAACCACTGGCTCATGGGCGGCTGTCCGAGGCCTGGACTCTTGTCACCAGGACTTGGGAAGGGCCCCTGCCCCCTGACTGTCCCCAGGGACCCCAAAGCCCAGAGGCCCCTTGGCTGAAGAGCCAGAGGGAGATAGTCGTAGGGGAAAGGGTGTGCACAGGTGTGGGGAGGGCCAACGGCAGCCGCCACCCCCCTTTCCACGGCCTCCTCCAGTGCCCGGAGTCCCAGTGTCTGACCTTGGTCCCCCCTGACGCCCTAGTGCCCTCTCCTCCACAAGGAGACTCCCCACATCTGGGTGCTAGCTAATAGGCGCTCACTGAGATTGGCATGCCCCCTTAAGCCTGGCTCTGGGGGCCAAGTTATGTATAACTTTGTCCCCAGCGCACCCAACTCCTAAAGATGGAGGGAAAATGGGATCCTTGCAAGACAAACAAAAAAATCCCACTCAGAAAGAGGAGGAGAGGTGGCATTTGGTGGCCACCTGCCCTTTTGTTCCCCTGGTCCAGCAGGATGGACCAGGACTCACTGCGCTGCAGTCCTGAGACATGCTGGTGGCCCAGCTCTGCCCCTGGGGGACTTCCTCAGGTGGGAGGGCCATCCCCACTGTGCCCGGCAGTGACCCAGGGCCACCGCGAGGCCACAGGCCTCCCTCGGCCGGAACTGGCTTCTCTGGCCTTGGGCCGGTGGCAGGCTTCCCAGGGGGTTGGTCCCCGTCCGCCAGAGTTCTGGTCGGACAAGCTCCTCGGAGCTGGACTCGGCTTGGCCTGGCCAGCCCTCACCGGCTGGTGTCCTGTGACACAGCAAAGGGTTTTGGGTGGAGGTCCCACCGCCCCCCTGTAGACCTCCCCTGTCCCAGCGGGGGACCAGGTGGACTGACACACCACGCTCTGGCCTCTCACGTGACTTTGTGACTCGCTCCTTGCATGCGGCTGTGCGGTTTCTCTTCTATGGATAGTAAGTTCCTGAGCTAACAGGCCTGCCCCGGATGTGGGGACAAGTGACACAGTCTGGCACCTCCAAGGGTACGGACTCTTGGATTCCACGCTGGGTGGCTCCTGGCTGCCTGTGCCCAAATGCCCATCGCCAGCACCCACCCTGACCCTAATCCCATCCCCACCCTCTCCCACCCCACCCTACACACACGCTGCCCCGAAGAGAGCCACCACCTAGCTGGGGACCGCTGCCCCTCTCTACGGGCGGTCTGCACCCAGTGGCTGCAGACCGGGACCCCCACGCCCCCCAGGTGGTGGCTGAGGCCCTTGCGGTGACTACACCTCAGCGCAATGCTCTCCTCTGCCCAACTCTGCTTCCTCCGGTCCCCAGAGGGGTGCCCCCAACACACCCCTCAGGAAACCTCCTGCCTCCCAGGAATCCGGGCACAGGACAGAACCTCTTGGTGCCTCAGTTTCCTCCTCATAGCCATGTAGTTAGGTTGACATGAGTGACAATATCTAAAAGGCTTAAAAGGGTAGCTGGCACCTCCTGAACACCCAGTTACTGCCTCCGCTACGGCTGCCATTACTGCTACTGCTTCTGTTACCGCTAGTAGCAATGTTGCTACTGTTACTACTATCAATGCCGCTGCTACTAATGCTATTGCTACTATTACTGCTGCTGCTGCTATTCGTAGGACTGTTACTACCACTACTACTATTGTTACTGTGGCTACTACAGCTACCACTGCTACTATTACTGCTGCTACAGCTACTGCTGCTGCTGTTCCTACTAGGAGTGTTGTTACTACTACTACTAGTAGTGATACTGCTGCTGCTGCTGCTGCTGCTGCTACTAGTACCCAGGACGCATCACCTTCCTCTAAAACACGACCAGTGGTAGCTTTTAGCAAAGTGCCTCCCTTACTGGGACCTGCTTCATTCCTGTGACGTAGTCTAGACCTTCAAGGTGGCTCCCTGGGCTCTAAGAGGCATAAATCAAAGGGATTCACTTCCTTCCATCACGTGCATGCATCCATTCTTCACTACCCTGTTCTGGAATGAACTCCCGATGGAGGACCCATCGGCCTCAGCCTGGGGCGTGTCCAGCTCCATGTGGTCTCCAACATTGTTTCCACCCGGGACCCTTGCAGGCTCTGTGGCTGCCAGAGCCCCGCACCTCCCCACCCTCGGCAAGCCTTGGAGTCTGTCCTTTCTGCCTTGTGGAGTAAACAAGTTTTTTTTCATCATGTCAGGACGAATATTCTCATCACACTGTTGCATGCTGGCATTTTGGGCAGTCGCTGGTGTAAGTGCACACGCCTAGGCACAGCGTGGGAGCTGAGCCCGCCTGGGTGCCTGGTGCGCCCTTCGCGGCGCTGCCTCCCGCACAGGCCGCGGCGCTGGCTCTAGCAGCCACGGCCGGTTGTTAAGCAAACTTCGTTAAAGGTCAGCCTCGGCCCTTTTATTTCAAGCCCACATCCTGGGCTCTCTGAAAAGCACTGCCTCGAATGCCAAGTCAGATAAGCCAGGACGGGTGAGGCGTGAAGGGGAGACCGCTGATAGGGATCCTTTTCTTTGAAGCAACGCGATTTCCGGGGGCGGGCGGGGGGAGGCCGAAGACTAAAGCCCCGCTGGCGGTCTCGGCGAGGGGGCAGGGGAGAGGGCGGCCGTGAGTGGCCACAGGGTGGACAGAAGGAGCTGCGTCTCCCTCCTGTCCCCCCAGTGAACACACACACACACACACACACGCTAATTCTACAGGTGCTCGGAGACGTTTGGGCCAGGGCGGGTGCCACAGGACCATGGAGTGGATGCTTGGGGTGGGGACCACGGTGGGAAGAGCACCCCGGGTCTGAGCGCCGTCCTTGTCCCCCTCTGCATGGGGCTGCTTTGCAGAGCAGGTGCCAGATTTCCCCCGAAGAACCTGTGCAGCAGCTGGAAAACCTGGGGCAGCCTGGGTCAGACTTTGGGGCCTCCAGGTGCCATCCATCCAAAGGGCTGGCTCGACCTCGGAGCAGGGGCATCTGTGAGGGTGTCGGAGCAGAGATAAGGTGACTTCACACCTGCGTGGCTCGCCTGCTTGCCCTGCCCCGCCCACCCAGGGGAAGGGGAAGGGCCTGTGAGGGTCTCGGTGAGTGTGGGGGGGCGGGGTGTGCTCTGTGTGGGGCTCACTGAAACCCAGGGGAGGAGTTTTAAGCCTTAGTTGCACCAAAAATCATCTTCCACCCTCCTTTTTAAAAAGAATTTTATGAAAATGTGTTTCTAAATAAGAGTACAGTTGTTATTCATTTCAGAATATATATTACTTAGGTCTTTCAAGTGAAATTAAAATATAGTATCAAATGCAACTGTATTTCCAGAAAATTCATTCATGGAATAGGCCACACGGGGCCCCGGATGTGAGTCCCGGGTCTGCACCCTCCTGCACCCTCTCCCGCCCACCCCACACAGCCGCTTTTTCTGGCATACCAACGATCTGAATCATTGCTTTCTTTGAAAAGAGAAGTATTAAAAATAATTTTTTCATTCATAACAAGTTCTTAAAACTCTAAAACTTAAAGTTTTTTCCCCCCACAAGTTTCTCTCATCATAAAACATGCTTATTTCTCTGCTTATGTATGATTTCTTTATTCTGGCTAAAGAGCACACGGATAATTTTGAAAAACAATGAAGCCAGCCGGGATCATTCTAGTCGCCGCTGTTGAATGTATCAGCCCTCGCCAGGCCCCTCCCACCCACTGCTGCCGCTCTGAGCCCGGAAGGCAGTTCAGGGAGCTGCACCTGTTTTCTGTCGTCATCCTTGTTTTCGTGGTCACGGCCAGGTTCAGAAAACCCTCGAGTCCCTGTCGCCCAGAGACACACCACGTCCCGCCCGTGAGGGCTGGTGCGCGGTGGCATGAGGCCTTCGGGATGGGGGCCATGTGCCCAGAGCTGACCGGGACTCTCTAGGTGGCCGCCAGCTTGCAGTGACCACGTGGCCCTCCTTCCATGTCCCGGGGCACGAGGATGCGCCGGTGGCAACTGTCCTCAGCTGTCACCATTTATGAGCAGAGACAAAGGGATGGCGATAGAAACAAACCACAACTGATCAAAAAGTGGCACAGTTCGTTTGGACTCGAATGCCTCTAGTTTGATTGATTTTGAATACGTGACATGCAGAGCGCAATTTAAATATAAATGCATGTGTATACATATGTGCATGCATACACACATATTTGCATGATATATATGTTGTGTGTGCACATACACATTTTCATGTGTGCACACACACACACACACACACACACCTATAGACACATAGGGTGGGGCAAAAGTGGGTTTACAGTTGTTTGTATGGAAAATAACACAATAATGAAATAGTAATACAAGAATAAACTCAGTGTTTTGCATGCTCACAGCTGCACACCTACTTTTGCCCCACCCCATACATATGATAATAAGTATATGTGTATACAGAGTCCGGCACAAATAACACCCCTCTTTTTTTTTTATTACAAACTCTTTTTTTTAGGATTGTATTTCTTTATTTTTAGAGAGGGGAAGGGAGGGAAACATCAATGTGTGGCTGCCTCTCAAACACCCCCTACTGGGGACCTGTTCCGCAACCCAGGCACGTGCCTTGACTGGGAATTGAACCTGCGACCTTTGGTTCGCAGTTTGGTGCTCAATCCACTGAGCTACGCCAGTCAGGGCTTATTACAAACTCTTTTATTGCAAAATCAAAAGCATGTAATTCTGTAACACAATATGACACTCAAGTACACCATACGACATTTTAGGTGAAATGTTCAAGTTAAACTATCAATCATTACACCCATATTATTACCCTACCAACCACACTCAAGGAGGCCTTACTTCTGCCAGACACTGTCTTTCTCATTTTTATTTTTTAGAGAGAAGGGAAGGGAGGGAGAAAGAGAGGAAGAGAAACATCGATGTGCGAGAGAAACGTGGGCCAGCTGCCTCTTGTACGCGCCCCAACCGGGGACCAAACCCACAACCCAGGCACGTGCCTTGACCGGGAATCAAACCAGTGACCTTTCTGTTTGCAGGACGATGCCCAGCCCATGGAGCCACACGAGTCAGGGCGTGAAGCGTCTCTGAATCACTGCCTCAGACTCCGAGCCTGGCTGTTTCCACCACGTTCGGCTGTTGCAGCACCACTGCAGCCTGCCCTGCCCTTCCTCCACCCCACAAGCCGTGACTTCACCTGAACCCCAGTTCTCCAAAGACCTCGCCTGCCTTCCCTGCCCCGTCACTACGGGTTCTGCCTTGTCACTGTGACTAATGACCTGGGCTTGGTCTTGTTGTCTCAGTCGTTCACCACAGAGCCTGCTCTTGACAATTAATGCACCAGTGTCGTGTAGCTAGACAGTGACCGATCACTCAACAAAGCTAATAAAGAAATTAAACAGTGGTCACGTTCCCGTTGGTAATGCCTGCGGCGCTGGGTTCAAAACGTCTGTGGTGAAACAGTAGGTCATTCTGCTGTCAGGAAGGAAGAGCACAAAAATCCACTTTCTCCTCTACCGGCCACGGCCTTGGAAAAGGACTGCCCATGATGGGGGGAGCCGTGGTCCCCAGGGTTGGGGAGGCGGTTCCTCCACCCTCTCGGTTCTTCCGGCTGCTCTAACCAACCATCAGAAAGACGGGAGACAGATCGGCAAGAGAAAATGACCCGACTTAACCACAGGCACGTGCCTGGAGCCCCGCGTGCAGGAGGGGGTCGGAGACGGAAGGGGGTGTGGGGACGGGGGAGCGTGCTGAGCTAAGGATGAGGGAAGGCACCTGGGGCTTCGGGAGGTCGCTGCAGGGGGAGCACAGTTCAGTGATTAGTAGTTTGCCCCGCCGCGTAGATAGGTAAAACGTCCTTTCTGTGGATACGTGTATCACGGGCCAAGCCCCTCATTTAAATTCTTCCAGTATTTAGTAGTACATGGGGCAGCAGAAATTCCTCTCGAGCCTGCAGGGTCTTTGTTGCTTTTACCTTGAACTGTTCCACATAGCACGGAGGAGGTACGCTTTGAGGTGACTCATTCTGAACCCCTCTGCCAGGGACCCGCTGGCGATGTCGTGGGCGGGGCTGGAGAGGGGCCGCGGCGTGGGTTGTGGGTGCTGGGGTGGGCGTGAGGGCGCCCACCTGTGGAGAGGGAGAGGGGGCACACGGCCAGAGTCACACGGGGTGAGACACCCCGACCTCCAGGGCGCCCTGAGGTCAGAGTCTTGGAGTTCGGAAGGGGTTAACTCCTGCAGTCTCCCAGGCAGAGAGCTGAATCTCTCTGAGAACCAGGTCCTCCGAGAATTCGGCGAAACCACAGATTTCCGGACCACGGCGGGTTAGATTGGCCAGCACGTGAGGAGAGTCTGTGAATGTGGAGAGCTGGGCAAATACGAGGTGTTCATCTGTCGCAACGAGCGGAGACAGATCACGCCAACCTATTCAGAATGGCAGAGATTGAGGCAGATCAGACGAACCCAGGGCTGGCGCGGGCTGGGGAGGTGCAGCCGCACCCGAGCCATCCTGTGTGCTGTGCGGGCTGTGAACCACCCACCCCGAGGGGATGCTTTCCACTCGGGTTGTCACCGGGGATGTGGATTCTTCCCTGACGGTTTCCCAGCAGACGCCAGCCAATGCCATGGGGAAAGGATGATTTATTCTAATTCAGGCGGAACCACCAAACGAACTCACACGGAGACTCCTCATCCAGGCACCGTCCCGCTCAGGGACCGTTTGTAGAATGGGAGGGACTAACCCTAACGCAGCACTCTCCTGGAGACGGTGTGTGGAGTTCAGTCACAGTTTTGGACTTTAATTGTTCTTCGACTTACATGCATGACCAGAGGTCAGAAGAAAGAGCATGGGCCCCGTTCCAAAAATGTGTCGGGCAATGTCAGATTGATCTCACTGGTCGCCGTGGGCCAAACCAGGCATGATGTATCTTACTACAGAAACGCAGCAAATTCTAAACACATCGAAACTGACATTTCACAATTGGGAGATTTCATGTAAAATCCAGTTTTCCAGCTTCTCTGGAAAGCCCGGGAGACGGGGCTGACCATGGGCTCACCATTCGGATGGGGCGGAAGCTGCGTCCGTGGGCCGAGCTGTGACAGAGGACACCACACGCTGATAGAGGGGTCTCACCACTCAGGACACCGGTGGAGTGGCCATGTGCCCAGCAGACTTACATCCCCTCGGGTGCGGGCGATCAGCCGTCTCTACAAGAGGAAGTTGAAACTAATTAGTCTCCACTTAGTGTGCACGGCAAACCCTCGCCGCCACCTCCCCGCCCTCTCTCTCTTCCCTTTCTCCCTGAAAAGGGAAGGTCCCTGCCCTCTGAGCAAATCCTTCCCTCCCTTCACTGCCTAGCCTTTACAAATACACGGCACTGGCTAAAAGGCTCTTCTAGAGCTGGTGGATAAACGAAGCCACAGAGAGCCCCTTCCGGTCAGTTCCCTCCACGTGTCACCTCCATGGCCAGCTCCCCTCGGAACGAGGAAGGGGCCATGAAACTGTAAGACAATATACGGATCCATATCTAACTGTCCAGCCACGCAAGAAGCCGTGAATAACACCACCGCACGGGAGTAGGTGGCCGTGCCGACGTGCTCAGGTCAGTGAGACCGAGTGAGACATCGGAATTTTAGCGGTAACAGCATTTGTGGCCTCACCGGGAATGACAGGGAGGTGACCCGAGAACGTGAAGATCATGACACAATTGCTTTGTGACAGGGAAACGGTGGAAGTCGATGCACAACGCACCGGAGCACAGGAATTCAGCGCCACGTTTGCAGAGAAGACAGTTCGGCACCAGCAAGACCTCACCTTCGTCCGAGGGAACGCAGGAAAACAGCTGACACACACAGAACAGGAGAATGCGCCACTCAGAGGAGGGGTCGGTCCGCCCTGGAAGATTAGAAAAAATGCCATCACAGAGGTCATATGCGCGTATGAGGTCGGGCCGGAAAAATTCCAGCCATTGTTACTGCAAAAAGAACTGTTTGTGCGACATCAAGGTAACCTGGCAACCGAGGAGAGTGGACTGGAATGCGCATGTGTGAACAATGACGACTTCTCTGTACCAGTCAGTGGGGGCAGTAGATGCTGTTGAGTGAGCGTGTGTACTGTGTGGCCATCGCATTCAAAATGAGCGAGTACAGCAATGAATCCACATCAAATTTAGTGTTAAGCTTGAACATTCCTCCACGGATACTATTCGAGTAATTCAGAAGGCCACAGCTACAGGCAACTGGTGATTGGCAGCTTCATCACGACAACGTGCCCACTCATGCATCACGTCTCGTGCAGAGTTTTTTGGTGAAACATCAAATCGCCCAGGTGACTCAGCCCCCCTACAGCCCAGATTTGGTGTCCTGTGACTTCTGGCTTTTCTCCAAAACCGAAATCACCTTTGAAAGGGCAGAGATTTCAGACCATCGATGAGATGCAGGAAAATATGACGGGGCAGCTGACAGCGATTGGGAGAACAGTGTGAGGTGACAAGGTGCCTACTTTGAAGGGGACTGAGGCATCATTGTCCCATGTACAATGTGTCTTATATCTTGTGTCTTCTTTAATAAATGTTTCTATTTTTCATAGTACATGACTGGATGCCTTCTGGACAGACCTCTCATGCACGTGCTCACGTGAGTGTGTGTGTGTGTGTGTGTGTGTGTGTGTGTGTGTGTGTGTGAGACGTCTCCAGTCATTCTCACATTTCTGGGCCCTGCCTCAGAGAGCCTGCTTCAGTGGTCCCAAGGTCCAAGACACATCTGTCCCTCCCTCCAGTAGTCTCTGGGCATGGGGACCCCCCCTTGAGGGGGGTCACCTCTAGTGGGGCCCCATCTGTAGGGACAGGGTCAGCTCTGCGAGGCGACTTCACCAGGGGTGTCTGTCCCCCTGGCCTCCGGGGGCCGCACCTGGATAATCCATGCTCCAGAGCTCGCCGTCTTGCTGGCTGCCTTTTACTAAGTCACATTTTAAAACCATCGGGAAAGAAGTGACATATTCACAGCCATTCATTTGCAGTTTGGCGGTGACACTGACGCTGTGACAGTGAGTTTGAAGTTGGAGTGGTGCCACAGTATTGTGACAAAGCTCCCCACTTGGCCTTCAGCCTGCCGTCCCTGCAGTGCCCTCGGCGTGGAGATGAAGGGAGGAGTAGATTTAAGTTCCGTCCTGTGACCAGTGGTCAAAGGGTCACATCTGTATTTTCCAAGTCGTGGCGAAAGCCAGCTGGACTCTCCTTCTACATGTGGTGGATGGGCAACAGAACCATTGAGTGGGGAGTCCGAGAGGGCTCACCTGGGCCAGGTGCCTGGGTGGCATGTCAGGGGAAGGGGCAGCAAGCTTAAGGGGACTGGCAGGTGGTGGGCAGGGGAGAGCATCTGGGGGAGGGAAGGGAGCAGAACCCATCTCGGAGCCTCCCAGCGCAGGAGCAGGAGGGCGTGTTGGCTAGAAGAGCGTGAGGCGGGAAGAGAGGCAGAGAGAGAAGCAAATGATCGGGTTGACTCCCGGCCGTTCACAATACTCTTAACTCAGCAGATGGCTTTGCTGGAGCTCCCCCCGTGAGGACATGCCCCTTGGACACCTCTGACCCACAGTTACCTCCGTACTGAAACAAGGGGTGGGTGCCCACTAAGGAGGGCCTGGCCAACCAGCGTGGGCATGTCAAGTTGGTCAAATGTGGATTTTTCAAGTCCAGCCCTGGCGCTGTTATGTACATTCTCTCACCGTCCTCCACAACGGGGGACAAAGAGTGTCGCCCCTCAGGCTGCTGGGAAGACGAAAGGACGCGGGGTGTGTAAGGACCACAGCGCCGTGCCTGCTAGGTGCTGAACACGGGCAGCCTGCTGTCATCATCCTTGGACAGCATCTGCCAATTGTCCAGACTCGCGAACAGGGGCTCTCCAGGCCCCAAGTCACCCAGGAAGGTGGAGAGGCAAGGAGTCTTCCTGCTTTAAGAGGAGAACGGTGAGGACAGCTGGACGCAGAAGCCAAGGGAACAGCGAGGGGAACCCGCCCAAGGGATCGAATCCCCGAGGGCCAGGTCCCGGGAAAGAAGCCTGTGGACCAGTTCGCAGAACCTGGGCGTTCGGGTCCGGTTGTCCGTACGGCCCAGACTCACACTTCCGTCCGTGGCACTGGCGATGTTGACCTAGAGCTTGACCCCTACCCGATGGTAGCTTGACCTCTCTGTGCACGTGCCTTCCCTCCTCCTGACCTGTAACGAAGAGGCGGGGAGAGGAAACCGCACGCCTCCCTGGGTTTCACAGATCCCAGCCTGACGTCACTTCCTGTAGGAAGAAACTGACCGAGCACCGGGCATCGGGAAGGGGCTGGAGAGGGTAGCGGGACTCCACGGTGCTGTGCTGGTTCTCACTCAGGGGCAGCACGCGCGCCCAAAGCAACTGAAAAAGACATTGCAGAAGGGAGAGTTCACGGTCAACACTTTCAGAACATATAATCTTTGTGCCAATTATATTGTGTAATTGCAACAAACACTTAAATTTAAAATTCGTATTATTTGTGATGGAATTTAATTAAATAGGTGCTGCTGAGTGTTTGCCGCCCCCCCCCCTCAATCTTTGGTTTGCAGCCCATGCTCAATCCACTGAGCTTTGCCAGCCAGGGCTTCCCCACAATCTTATATATTGAAATCGTGACTCCTAAGGCACCCGTGTTTGCAGGGAAGCCCTCGGGAGGTGACTAGGTCGTGAGAGTGGAGCCCTCAAGGATGGGGTTTGTGTCTTCACAAAGGGGACCCCAAGGGGCTGCCTCCTCCTTTCCGCCCCGTGAGGTCGCAGGGAACAGACGTCCACCTGTGAACCGGGAGGCAGGACCCCACCTGACAGGGAGTCTGCCCGCGCCCTGACCTTGGACTTCCAGCCTCCAGGGCTGCAGGAGCGAAATGTTTGCTCTTTGACCCCCCAGGCTGTGGTATCTTTGCTATAGCAGCTGGAATGGACTGAGAATATCGGTCTGATTTTCTTCTTTTTTTTTCTCCAGCTTGAAGAGGGTATCTGCCAATGGGCTTGGTACTCGAGTCGTGCTTCCCGAATGTGGTCTCCTTGGATTTGGGGAACGGTGCTGAGAGTGAGGTGTCATCAGCCCTGTTTTACGGACGAGGTGGAGTTTACCCACGTTATTCAGAGCTGCACAGTGGTCAGGGCTGGGCCAGGATTCAAGCGAGGGGAGGGCACGGGGCCCATGCCCACCGCATGTCCCTCAGCGTAGCTGGGGAGTCGGGGTGGGCACCCACGTGGCCAGGGGTGCTGTGCTCCAGGTGAGGGAGACTGGGGAGGTCTCCAGGCCGGCACCCCGTGACCTGGAAGTGGTGGCAGGGAAGTCACGTCCAGGCGCGACCCTCGGACTTCCGTCCCTCTGCACCCACGTGACCCAGCGTGGAGGGCGATCGGGCTCTTGCGGTTCCCAGGTGATGTCCAGGCCGTGGAGACACAGGCCACACAGGTCAGGTCCTTGGAAGGTGCGCATGGTCACCTGTCCTGTCTAGGAGTTTGCTGGGAGCTGGGACACGGCAGAGGGAGGAGACGGGGAGCTGGCAGAAATCAGGGACTCGGCGAGGGAGCAGAGAGACAGAAACTCACAGTGAGCCCGGGCCCTTCCCAACCGGGGCCTGTGTGGCCGCGGCTGGCCGCAGTCCGGTTGAAGGACGCAGGGGCACCCCGCTGGCCCCCGCACCTGCGGGAGGGAATCCGGGTGGTCTGTGTTTGCGTATAGGAATGATTCCACTTCTTTCCTTTCCTTTTCTCACTGCTTCCCTCAGGAAACTTCTCTCCTTTCCCCCCTGGCAGTCTGCAGTCGCCCAGAGCCCCGCCGGCCGGTTTTTCCAGTCGGACCAGAAATGTGGGCAGAGGCGCGTTCACCCCTGGGGTTCACAGGGGAGATTTCAGAATACCTCCCTCTCCAGACCCGTCTGCACGCGGGCAAGGGCTGAAGTGTCCAGGAAACCTGGGTTTGGGTTCCAGCCCCCCAGTTTCCAGCAGGGGGTCCACCTGCCGAGGATGTGGCCCCAGCCTTGGCTGGTGGCCGCCTCCTCTCCGTGCAGGCACTTGGTGAGGTGTCCTCCCCCACGAGGCCTCTGGAGGGGCGCTGAGAAGAGAAGAAAGCACTGAACAATGCACAGACCCAAACCTGAAACCACAGCCCCAGCCCGCAGGAACGGGAAACCAGGGGCTGGCGGGAGGGACGGACTTCCTTGGAACCGGCTCCTTCCAGCCCTTCCCTGGGTCAACAGTGGCCAAACAGATTGGCTGTTCACACGAGACCTGCACGCAGTGCCAGGAGCCAGACCCATACCATGTGGGGGCTGGAGCGTCTACGGTTTGGGGGAACCTTCGTGAAGAAGCAGGATACAGAACTGTACACACCAGAGCGCATCGAAAGCAGACAGCTGTTCAGAACGAGAAAAGCCACCACGAAAAAATGACCAATTGTAAAACGTTCACAGGATCACAATATCACAAATCCAGGGAAAATAAGATAAGGGTTTTACTAACTTTATAACAACTCTGTAACTACACTTTTGGGGTGCATACTTTTTACTTCTTGTAACTACCATTCTCTGACAGCATTTTCTGTCGAGAGGGTAGTGTGGCGAATGTGGTAGCTTCTACCTCCACACACTCTCCCCTCCCCACCAAGGTAGGGTGCGGGGCACCATGGGGAGACGCCTGCCCTGCACCCTCCCACCCTTGCTGGCAGGGGGTGGTAGGAACATTCTGGAAGCCACTTCCACACCTCACAGTAAACAACAAATTACCTGTGCACGATGGCAGACAACAGAAACTTAGTCATCCCTACCGACAGGTATCCCCAACTCAGCCCTGCTTAGCACCCACCCCAATAGGCCCGTGGCGACTGCAGCATCTCCAGCAGGGCCGGAGTAGAGGGGGCGCACCAGCTGAAAGACAGCGGTCCTTATGACTGCAGCTGAAATAGCATCTTCCTTTTGCAGCGTTTGCAAAACGTTATGTCACGGGAGCGCCCTCCCAGGGCTCCAAGGCTGCCGCTGCCTTGGCTGCCGAGTAAACCCCGCTCTGTGCTCCTCCGCAGGCGCCGGAACCCCTGCAGGGCTGCTGCCGGGACCGACCGGCTCCGCTGCCCACCGAGCCAGCGGGAACCTGCTGGGAAGGCGTCACCTGGACCCCGTCAAGCCCGCCCGGCCTCTGCTGCTGCAGGAGCCAGAGGAGCCAGGAGCAAGAACAGACCCGCAGTCCGAGAGCACCTTACAGGATTACAGCTGTCCGTGCCTTGATTTACCCGCCGCCTGGCTCGGTTACTTAGAGGAAACCCCCCTTATTGCTGCACAGGAACAGCGCACGGGGCTACGCTCCGGGGTTTCGGCCTGACCGAGCAGAAGGATGGCGCTGTCCTCAACAGAGGTGAGATGGGGCAGGTCTGGGGAGGGGGGGAGAGCATCAGCTCAGCTGTGGACAAGGTAGATCTGCGGTGCGTGCCCAACACCTGGGAGGGGACAGTAGGGTCCGGAGCAGGGAGGGAGCTCGGGGCTGCAGGCCCTAGTCCTACCTGCTGGTGTCCTGATAAGAAGAGGAGAAGTGGGCCCAAGAGAGTGACCCCCGGGTTGCCCGTGCACAGACCCTGTACCCACCCCGTATGGGGACAGGGTGGCCATCGGCCCGACATGGAGAGAGGCTGCAGGAGAACCAACTCGGCCGACACCTCCGACTCTGACTCCCAGCCTCCAGGGCTGCAACAGAGCACGGTTCCGTTGTTCAGAGGCTCGGTCTGCGGCTCTGGGTCACAGCAGCCTGAGCAGCCCGCGACAGGGGCGGTGCTGGGAGCCCAGGAGAAAGGGTGCGTCCCGGACGGTGGCCGGGGTCCATCATGATCATTGCGTCCTCTGCCTCTACGGGTCGCGTCAGGCGACAGCAGACGATGTCCCTCCTTCCCGATCTGTGTTCTGAGATCTTTTTCTGGTAATACACAGCAGATACGTGCGTATAAGGAGTTCAAATGTTGCAGAAAACATAAAGAGGAACGTAGAGGTTGCTGCAAGGTGCGGTAGCTTGAAGTTTTTCATTGTCTGGAAACACACAGCGATGAGCCACCCCACGCACAAAGAGAGAACAGAAAGACGCGGGCTGAAGACAGACCCGCGCGCGGCCTCCGTGGGGCGGACGTGGAGCAGAGGGGTGGGTGGGCCGCGCCGAGTGGGCCCTGGCGCCACAGGCTCCGTAACAAGGGCTCCCGCCCCCAGGCCATCACAGACCTCGGGGCGGTGGGCGCACAGTGCAATGCACAGACCCTGTATCACAGGCGTGGACACTCGAAACCTATATGATCCGATTATCTAATGTCACCTCGATACATTCAGTTTTAAAAAATTTAAAAAGGCCCTGGCTGGCGTAGCTCAGTGGATTGAGCGCGGGCTGCGAACCAAAGTGTTGCAGGTTCAATTCCCAGTCAGGGCACATGCCTGGGTTACAGGCCACGGCCCCCAGCAACCGCACATTGATGTTTCTCTCTCTCTCTCTATCTCCCTCCCTTCCCTCTCCAAACATAAATAAATAAAATCTTAAAAAAAAATGCTTCCCTTTAAAAAAAATTTTTAAAGAAATAGAGGGAGGGCAGACATTCCTCTCAAGCCGGAAGCTAACATCGCCTGTAGCTCGAAACAATCTGTACCCCACCGAGGCACACGGGGGGACTCATCCCGAACCCCCGAGGCCTAGAGTGTCTGCGACTTGCCTCCACTCACGACAATGCCGGGTGTCCCTAAAGACCATGGACAGTGGCCGTCAAAGGCATTTTCATATAAGAAAAAGCTATAAAAGGTTTAATGACTCGGATTAAACTGTCCAATCTGCACTTAAAGGTATAAAATGTGTTCATTGTACTGCACACAGTAAAAAAATCCGATGTCACACAGAAAAATTCCTGGTTCCGTACTGCCGTTCGATGAAGCCGTTGCATTCGAACTCCACCGCCACAGTGGTCACCCCGTGTACTTGGCGCGACAGCCACCGCTTTGGAGCCCGTTAATGCCCTTTGGTTTTGTCCAGTTCCTCTGGGCCCTGGCAAACCGACTCGAGCAGGGTGTTGTCACTGGAAACTTGATCCCAGACTGTTAAGTATCTCTTTACATAACACGAGAACATTGTGTCTTTTGCATTCCTTGTGTGGGCGAATTTATGTAATACAGGCACCCGATTGCTGTTAAGGCGGCCTTTTGAAACCTGGTTTTTAACACCCTAATCCTCCGAATGTGAGATCCCACAGCCTGGAGTAATACTTCAATCAAGTTACATATCTTTTCTTCTTTATCTTCTGCCAGTGAGCCAACCAGGTGGCTACCCTCAGCATCCCAACCCAGCGCCGACGGGGGTCATTTCAGGCCACTGTGCTTCCAGGAAAAAGAAGCTTGCTTTTGGTAAGGGGTGGGGGGGCAGGGCGGAGGCAGTGAGGGGAGCAGCTGGTGTTATATTTCACAATAAAAACTTTAATGTGAACAAACAAGTGTGAGAGCCCTACCTACTATATGAGAAAGTTTATAAGAACTTAAATACTAGACGGCAAACTAATCTTTTCTGGGGGACGATTTTGCAGGAGCGGGGGACACTTTATTCAGAGATATACGCAGTGATGGGGACCCCTGAGGATTTGGATTTCATGGCACCGTCTGTGCTGTTTGGGGTCAGCTGTGGGCTTCAGGTGCTGGTTTCATGCTATTTATGAATTACTCTTTTGTTAGTTATATTAGTATCCATTGAATTTGTTTTGGGTTGTCTGGTTACTTAAGGAGTAATGCATCAGTAGAATCTTTGAAGTAGCATTTTCTAACAACGACACCCTGTCCCACTGTCGTTCAGGGTGGTCCCCAGGCCTGCCCCCATGTGCCTGGAGGGATGGTTCCCCCACAGCCACCTGCCAGGGCCTTGGTGACGCAGGTTCAAGTAGTCACATGTTTTCTCGAGGAAAGTAGTAGACTGATGTGATGGGTTGTTAGATGGGTCCCAGAGCACTGTTCACAATGCTGAGTAGTACACAGAGGTTGGTGCTTTTCTCCAACAGAGGCACAATTAAATGTGGGCGTGGGGAACATCCCCTTTCCCCTCCGAGTTCTTCTTGCCGCTCGAATAATTAAAATCTCATAAGACGGCCCTGATCGGTGTGACTCAATGGGTTGGAGCGTCGTCTCCTAGCTGAAAGGTAGCAGGGTTGAGTCTGTCAGGCCACATACCTAGGTTACGGGTTCGATTCCCAGTCCGGGCACGTACGGGAGACAACCAAGATGCCTCTCTCTTGCATGGATGTTTCTCTCTCTCCCTTCCTCTCTCTCTTAAAAAAAAAAAAAAAAGGCAATGAAAAAATGTCCTTGGGTGAGGATAAAAAAAAGAAAGAAAGAAATGACATCGGACCGACTAGCGGAAGAAAATAATTACGTTTACTTCCATATGCGCACGCAGCGGTTCCAGAAGAGCACCGGCCGGAGGACAAATCGGGCAGCCGAGGTTTCTGCGCCCGTCTGCGGAGAGAGGGGGCAGCCAAGTTTGGACTTTGAAGGGGAAGGAGACCGTTTACACGGAAAAGCAAATGTTTGACTAACGTTTCCTGGGCCAGCTAACAAAGGGACACAGAGAGGACTTTGGTCCCTCTGGCCAGGGGTCCCCCCCTGGTCTGTCACGCAGTTCACGTCCAGCTGTAGTTACCCACAGGGCAGCTCCCTTCCTGGGGCAGGTCCTCTAGGGAGTCCTCTCCGGCGGTGAGGGGAGGTCACGGGTGCTTCCGAGTCTCGTTTCTTTAAAGCAACCGGCTTACAATAGCCCTTCTGCGGAAGGGACGTATTTCAGGGTGACAGACTGTTCCCCGGGAACGTGCGTGTCTGGGGCGAGTCCCCTATTGACTCTGTCCAACTTTTGCTGCCGCCGTTGCTGTCACCAGGTCATGTTCCCCTGCAGAATGCAAATGCTAGCGGCTGGCGGAGGTTGTCCTTGGCTCTAATTAAACATACGGGGATTGAGAAAGCATTGATTTCTGGGGGCCCAGGAGATGTGCGCACAGTGGAGAGCCTAGTTGTGTGTGGGCGCACACACACACAGTCTTGCACACACGTGTACACACGCTCTTGCACTCGCACACATACACACGTGTGTTCGTGCCCACAGATCTCACATGTGCACACCCACGAGTATACAGACATACATGTATACGTGCTAGAGCATAACACATACACATGTGTGCTCGCACACTTACATATACACACTCATCATCCCTTGCTTCCTCTTCAACAGCTCTCTGAGCCAGCGCCCGCCCAGGGGGAGTGGGTGAGCTGGACATTTTCCTGGGGACAGGGGGAGGGGAGGTGGAGAGGAGGAAAGGGTGTGAAGGGTCATGACAAGTGTCGTGTGCTCCACAGACAATCGCCCGTCCGAGGTTACGTGGAATAACTTGAGATGGTCCGAGGGACTCCTCATTTCTCTTCTCATAAAGAAAATGACTTAAATGACACCTCCTGAAATTAAAAACAGTCTCCAAGTCCAGTTCCGCAGAGAGGGAGAGAGGCTGTGGAACTTGGCACGCGACACTGTGTGCCTCTGGCCCATCGTGAGCGCTCCCCAGGCCCCTGACAGCGGCCGGGGGCTGCCGCGTGCAGGGCCGGAGGACAGGGCCCGGTCCCAGGGCTGTGTCTCAGCCTGGTCGGGGCCCTCACCAGGCACGGGCGTCCTCGGGAGACGCAGACCCCCTCCCGTCTTCCGGGGACGCTCAGAGATCTCCGTTCTGGTTTTGTACGGACACCGAGGGCCTTTTGCCTCTCGGTCGTACTTGTGCATTGCGGGACTTGTGAAGATCTTAGGAGCCTTTGTTTTCAAATAACAGGTGTCGTTTTTTTTAAATTGGATTTACTGGGGTGACATTGGTGGATAAAATTATGTAGGTTTCAGGTGTACAAGTCTGTAGTAATCCTCTGTATATTGTATTATGTGTTCACCACCCCAAGCCATCTCCTCCATCACCATTCACCCCCCTCACCCCCCGCCCCCTCTCCTACCTCCCCAGCCCCCTGTCCCTATGGCACTCACCATACCTGTCCGTATCTATGAGTGTTCTGGTTTTTGTTTTTTATCTTTTCACTGAATCCCTCCCCCTTGCTCACCCAGCTCTATAATCCCCTCCCCTCGGACAGCTGTCAGCCTGTTCTCTGTGTCTAGGAGTCTATTTCCAATTTGTTTGTCAGTTTATTTTGTTCATTAGACCCCACCTCTGAGTGACATCACCTGGTGCCTGCCTTTCTGTGACTAGCTTATTCCACTTAGCATAACACATAAAAAGTGTCTTCTGCGCTGCAAAATTCTATAGACTGCCAGGCAACGTGGCAGCGGAATTTGTCATGGAAATACACCCTGAGATGCACCATGTCATCCTCTGTCCTCTCCAACCTCAGCAGAAGTGGTGGTAGTTGTCTCCTGCCAGCCATTACAGCAGCCTGTTGGGGACCGCCCTGCCTGGTATCAGAAGCTGTAACCCCCGCCAAGGCTAAGGCTGAGGGAGTGACCTTGGACCATAAACCAGCAAGGAGACAAAAGCTTATCTCCCTGGCAGGAGTGCTGCTTCTGCTACTTCATCCATAACTGAACCCCAATGCTTGGTCGGTTAGCCAATGACGGGTAAGATTCCCCAAGGGGGGGATGACCTAAGACAGGCACGATCACGTGGGAGGCCCCCAAGAAAGGATTTGGGGGGCTACAGCAAAAGGGGGTGATGGATCGATCCTTGCCCCTCAGCTTTGACAAAGCCTGAGTCCTCATTGTCTGCGAGAAGATCTCCTTTATCTCTTGGCTGCCTTACTTCCCTTGCTCCACCTAAGCCTGAAACAATGACAGGGTGGTGCAGCCCTGTGCTGGAAAGGGCGGGTTCCCCAGGCTATCAGGCCTAAGAAAGTATATGTAAAATCCTGTGAAACCTGCTTTGTTTAGAATGCTCTCAGTTGAATAATAAAGGTCCAAGGAAGAAGTTTGTTCCTCAAAGTTTTATAGCTCTTTGACCCTGACTCAAAATAGGCCCTCAGACTTCCTTGTTATCTACTGTTTGGTCCTTACTTCCTGGCAATGAGTATGAGCTTTACCTGAATTCTTATGCAAACAAACCCAATAAAAGCCTGCTCGGGTGGGAGAACAAGGCACTCTCCCTTAGGGACGCTCTCCCCTAGGGAGGGTGGCCATGGCGCTCCCCACCAGAGAGAGTGGCCATTCCGTTCCTACTTCCCCACAGGACCTGATTGTCTCTGTGTATGTTTTTCTCATGTGTCGACGAGCCGTCCGCAGCGTTCCGCGGTCACTGCTGGTCGGTGGCCGAGACATAGGGATGCATATATCTTTTCTAATTAGTGTTTTTGTTTTCTTTAAATAAATACCCCCAAAGTGGAAATCCTGGTTCATAGGGCAGTTCCATTTTTTATTTTTTTGTGAAAACTCCATACTGTTGCCCACGGTGGCTGCACCAATTCACGTTCCCACCAGCAGTCCACGAGGCCTCCCTTTCCCTGCATCCTCCCCAGCACTTACCGTTCGTTGATGTATTGGTGACAGCCATCCGACAGGTTTGAAGCGATGTCTCGCTGTGGTTTGGTTTGCACCTCTCTGGTGATAAGTGATGTCAAGCATCTTTCCATGTGTCCGCTGGCCACCTGTGTGTCCTCTTTGGGAAATGTCCTTCCCGGTCCTTTGCCCATTTTGTAATTGGATTGTTTGTTTGGTTTCTTTCTTTTTTTGTGTGTGTTAATTTGTATGAGTTTCTTATATATTTTGAACATTAACCCCTTCTTAGACATACCATTGTCCCATTGGCGAATATCTTGTCCCATTTAGTAGGTTATCTTCTTGGTTTAAGGTGATTTCTCTGCTTCTGGCATCCCGAATACACACACACAATATTTTATAGACATAACTGCTCTAAAACAAAAGTAAAGTTACGGAATGCATGAAAGAGAGTGAGGAAACTCTTTGAAGCGGCACAAGCTACTGGCCTACGGGTGTCCAGGCCCAGACAGTGGTAGTGCCATCAGAATGCCAACTCCTAAGTGGAAAGAGGCACCAAGGACACCTTGTGTGGCAGGAGCCTGGAGCCAGCTCCCTGTCGGAAACAAAGGGAGGGGTGTGGTTTCCCTGCCAAGAACGTAAAGCTGGACTGCTTTCCCTAAACACTGTTTGCTTGACCTTGGACGGGGGTGGAGTTAATTAACCATAAGCCTCCAGGCCAGAACCCTAACGCAGGAGAGGAGAAAGAGGATCCCTAAACAAACAAAAACCAGAGGAGGTTGCAAAATAATGTTTCAAAGCAAAGGATAAAAATAGATGCCTTGAAAACATTTCCACCCAGTGCAACCATTAGAAGACTGCTTCTGAGGAAACCTAAACATTAGAGCAATCCACAAAGGATTTTAGCTTACAGAGGAAAGGATAATAGAAACAAACAATAGGAAGGGGAACTACTCAAGCAACTATGAATCAAGAAGTAGATTAAAAATGGCTCCTTGGAAATGCTAGAAATTAAAAAAAGCTGTAAATGTTGAAATAAACAACTTCAAAAAACAGCATACACCCTCAAGTGGACACAGTTAAAGAGAAAATTAGAGAAATGGGAGACTGTACCACGGAATGAACGCTGACAGAACAGAGAGATGAAGAAATGGAAAACATGAAAGAGACTTCAATAATACGGAGAATAAAAGGAGACACTCCAACGTCCATCTCACAGGAGTTCCAGAGCTGGAGAACATAGGGAAACGTGGAGGGAATATCCAAATTATAATAGCAAGTGATTTTTCAAAACCGAAGAAAGACACGATTTTCCAAATAGAGGGAACACGGAGGGGCCAGCAATCTACTTAAAAATAAGCCCACAGTCAGACTCGTGGTGGTAAAAATGCAGAACCCCCAAAACAAAGAAAATCTAAAGGCTTCCAGAGAGGGAAGACAGGTAACCTACACAAAGAAACAATCGTTAGGCGTCTCAAGCCCCCGATGGACGGTGGTGAGTGAAAGCTCTCACAAGGCAGAGGAACATGTCTTTCAGCCCAGAATGCTGTAAACAGCCGAACTCAGATCAAGACTGAAGGCGCAATAAGCAATTTGGACTCAAAAACGCTGAAGAGCATCATGCAGACTTTGATGAAAGAACCACAGAACCAGGGGTTCTCAACCCTGATGCTGACTAAAACCACCCGGGGACATTTTATTTATTTACTTACTTATTCACAAATGTTTTATTCACTCACTTTTGGAGAGAGAGGAAGGAAGGGAGAAAGAGTGGGAGAGGAACATTGATGGTTTGTCTCCCGCAGGTACCCCAACTGGCCAGGAACTGAACCCACACCCCAGGCATGTGCTCTGACCAGGGAACGGGACTGGTGACCCCTCCCCTTGCGGGACGACGCCCAACCCACGGAGCCACACCGGCGAAGGCCCCGGGAAAGTTTTAAACCACCAGTGCCTGGGCCACATTCCAGAGCCAAGGGTCCGTTCTTTCTCGTCTCCCTCTGTCATTCCGATGCCTGACCGGGGTTGAAATCACTCTTCTACCTAATCACTTCAGGTGGATGGAAAACAGAACCAGGAGATTTTACCGAGAGCACACAAATCGGTAACCTACGGCAGCTCATGTCATTAACTATTGTTTGGTGCGGGGGTTGCGGGTGGGGAGGGGAACCCTCTGCAATAAAGTTACTGGTTCAGGGGAGGGACTTATGGGGCAATCTGAATTTTGCTTGGTTCACCCCATTCCTCGGGGCTCCCTTCCTGAAGTCCTGCTTTAATCCACAGGGAAGACGTGCTCGGTGACAGGAGCTTGCAGATGTCCCCAGGGGCAGCCCAGCTTGGGAACCACTGCGTCAGGGGTTGTCCGTGCCAAGGACCCAGGAGAAGCAGAGAAGGCAGGAGCCTCGAGTCTGACGAACAGTCATGGGAACCTCTTAGACATCATGGGTTGGGGCTTTTAAAAGGTACACATAGGGCTCACTTTTACCATAATGTTAGACAAAGAATTCACACATTAACCAAATGAATCTTTTCTGAATGCGTGAGAAATGTCTAGAGAATTTGCAGATAACTTAAAGAATCGCTTACTTGTGTTTACCTGGGGTCTACTTTTGCTTTCACATCTCGAGGGTGGCGGTGGCTCGGCACCCTTATCTTAGTTGGAGGACTTTGAACAAATCAGCTTATTAGTTAGTGGGGTTACTTCCTTAAGTGCTAATTTAGTCATGGAAGATAAGGGGGTTGCCTGGGGCTTCCGTGGAAGTCTAGTGGCCTTTGTCCAAGAATTTCATTTTAATGTATTTCGACACATATGGAGAGCACCCGTGGCCTCCTGCTCCGACATAAACGAGTCCGGGGTGAGGAAAGCAGCATTTCTGCCCTGAAACTCGAACTCCGTCTCAAATGACCCTGCTGGGAACCTGCGCCGCGCACGTCACTGCCTAAGGAATCCAGCGATGACACGGCGCGGCCCGGAAGGCAGGCTCGCAGGAGGGGGTCGTGGATGGGGGCCCTCAAACCCAGGCGTTCACCCACAGGGCCCACCGTCTACGCCCAGGGCATTTCTGGGCTGTGGGGAGACCCCTCACTCAAATAAAAGCTGGCCAACTTTGGAAAGACTTGGGTGTCTCCTTTTATAAATCAGACACTGCTGCCCGGCCTCTCGGGGTTTTCCACGCTTCATATGCATGAAAACCCCGCATGTGTGCGGTGTGAATTGCAGGTGCCTCTGGCCCACCCTCACAGGGCGTCAGTGGGTCTGGGGCAGGGCCTGGAATCCGCATTTTGCGCCGGAGTCCCACTGGGAGGAGCCCCGCCCCGCCCCCTGCAGGTTTGCTCCCCGCCTCCTGCAGGCCCCCTGCTCCTCCGGCAGGGGGCGTCTCCTGACCCCGAGGTCCGCCAGGCGAGGGCCACTCCTCCAACGCGCTGAAATCCGCCCTGCCGCTGATGACCGCCAAGGGAACCAGAAACCGTAATGCACCGTTTCTTTCCTGGAACACTTCTCGAGTGCGGAGGCTCTGCTGGCGCAGACTCGCTCGCCGTGGTGACGGCTGTCACCAGGAAAGGCCATCCAGCCCCGGGCGGGGAGGCTGCACGCAGGGCGCCGCAGGGAGAGCCGGTGTGTTCGTGTGTCTCCGCGAGTGCTGGACTGGGTTGATTCCCTCCTTTTGCTTGTGGGGAAACTGAGGCACACGATGGCCACTGGCTTGCCCAGGCCCGGCGCTGAGACAGAACCAGCCCCTCCCCTTCAGTCCGGTGTCTTCACTCTGTTTCCTTTTGGCTCCGCCAGACTCTTGCCAACTTTTGTTGGTCACCCCTCCTCCGTGCTCGGGTGCGAGGCGAGAGCAGCTCCCCACAGCCTGGGGGGCTCCCAGAAGCAGCGCAGGAGGCCTGCGGTGCGCTGACGTTCTGGGCCGACAAGCCCGCGCCCTGTGTCCAAAGCCCAGGCGTGTGGCCCCGCTGAGGCGTGGAGAGTCCCCAGCTCCTCTTGCTGGTAAAGGGACTTGACCTTTTGCCTGGGGCAGAACCACTCACACTTCTCAGGAATTTTCTAGAATAGAATTTGGCAGGGCTGTAAACATGCCTCTTGTTTCTCAGGAAGGTAATGGGTTTGTAGCACTCTCTCTCACTTGTACAAACATGCACACGCACACACACACACACCCCTCCCAGATCAGTGGCTTCCATTGGTCTATCTGGCCAGGATCACAGGTCTGGGGGGAGGACAGGAAGGTAACCCAGGTCCGGGGCAGCCTCACCGCACTGTCCCCTCACTGTCCCCCAAGCAATGTGAACAAGAGAGGGCCAGGGGCTGGGATTGGGGGGCCTCCACTTGCGGTAGCCAGCATGAGCCCTGGGCGGGTCGTGGGCCCCCCAATAAGCCGAGAGAACGTGCTCCGCGGGGAGGCGTTCTTAGGTTTTCACTCTCCTGCAGCTTCCGCTGAGCTCCAGACGGCAAACCACGCAGGAGAGCGGGGGACAGTGAGCGGCTGCAGTCGGCAATGCCGCGTCCAGAAGCTGATGGGAAGGCGGGGGGCGAGATTCCAGGAGAACCGGAGGGAACCGCAGGGCTACGAGGAGGGCCCACGGAAGGGGCACAGGTGAGAGGAGAGCCTCCAAAACGGAGAATCCTGTAGGTGGTGGGCACTGTTCACCAAGGCGGGAGGAGTGGGAGGAGGAAGAGGGTGTGAGCGAGTACCACTGAGACGGCGAGGAGAGCTGGGCGGCGGAGGAAGACGGGCAGGCAGCACGGCCATCTTCGAGACGAACACAGCGCCCCCTCCGCTCCCCTCCTCCTCCTCTTCCACCACCTCCTTCCTGTTCAGCTCCTCCTCCTCTTTCTCTCTCCCGGAATACAATTCTTCACTTTTATGCATCTTCTCTTTGAGTTTAGACTTGATACATGCTTCCAGCAGGAGGGCACGCTTGTCTGTGAAGTAGCACACGTAGCCGTGGCCCATTCCCTTGTCTCGGGGCACAGCTCATGGCTTACGGTCGGGCAGTGGCGGGGCGGGACTAGGTGCGGGAGCTGGCAGCCTGACCTGAGCGGGGCCGGGGCTCTGGCCCTGGTCACCTTCACCCCTCCCAGTCCAGTGTCTTGCCAAACACACTTGAGTCCCAGCTGCAGGATCCCGGAATGCCTGCAATGCACTCGCCCTCTGGACGCCTTCCTAGCTTCCACCCGCCCCCCCACCGGGGTTCAGCAAAGTGGTTTCCGGGGTGACTGTTGTGTTTATAAATCCCTTGTTCCTGGAAGCTAGGGCTAAGTGTGGTTCCCCAAATGCCTGCATGTTTCCTGGTTGTTAAATCTGGGGTTTGGGGGCGGGGGGGGGGTGTTGTTTTAAAGCTTCCTCTTCAAAAGGTGTTTGCTGGATTCTTAGGGCAGCATTAACTTCCTCAACGAGTTCCCACCGGGCCTTCCTCGGGTCAGGGACCTCTCACCCTGACAGCTCTAGAACAAGGTACCTGGGCTTGCTGCAGCTGCAGCCGCCCCTAACACCTGGCACGTCGGTGCAAAAGCCCACCTGTTGTCTATCCCCCCCCACCATTCCCCCTTCCTCACCCCCTGGTTCTGCCATAGATCCCACCCACCCCTCAGCCCCAGAATATGATTCACAGGTCGCTGCTGAGACCTGCGGTGTTCGGTCCGAAAACGCAGCCAGACTGATGCTCATTGCACAACATCGGTGGTAGTCTCCCAAGCAGCCGTCAACGCATCTTTGAAGTTATGCCCCCGAAGGTCGTGCTTAAAATTAGCAGGCGGAGCTTGTGGCTTGTCATTCGGATCTCCCACAAACGACACAAAACTCAGGGATTTTGAAATTGCGTGTGTTCTGGGACCCACCTGCTCTCTTTGAACTTTATAAAAGCTGTCATTTGCTCCTGTCGCAATGTAATAGAAGCGATCACAATCCGATGAAGAATAACAGAGGAAAGGTTGATTTTCAGATGGACTTTTAGGTGTAATGCATGGAGACGTATGGTGAGAAGGGAAGCGGTGACAAACTCCGGTGTCCGAACATGTCCCCTCCTGGAGAAAACCCCGTCAGTGGTTTAGAACAAGGATGAAACCCCTCACTCCAGCTCTGTCCCCTCCAGCCACGCCCACTGCCCGCTCCCTCTGGCCTCAGGAACCCTGCACGTGCTGTTCCTTCTCCCTGAATGCTGTTCCCTCCTCCCTCCTCTTAGCCTGAATTGCCCTCACTCTGGCCTCAGGGCCCCTCCTTCCTGATCGGGTGAAGCTTTCTCTGACCTCCTGATGGGCTCACGGCCACAGACTCCTGCTTGGACAGTGCCCCCCACCCCTTGCAGCTGGACTGTAGGACTGGGTGTCTGTCCACACCTGCTCCTGCCCAGGGAGCAGGCGCGGGCCATGCAGAGGCCCAGCTGCCGAATAAGGGACCCGCCGTCCTCAGTGCTTTGTGAGTGTGTCACACAGTGAGTTCACGCCATAAACCTGTAGGGGACGGCTCTAGGATGGGAGTGGCAGGGCCATACCACCACCTCCTTTTATGGAGGAGGACATTGAGGCTTAGGGAGAACAAATCTGTTATCCAAAGTCCAAGGATGGTGAACGGCAGACTCCAAATTCTAAAGCCAGACTCTTAACCGTGGAGCTAAAGACTTGTCAACATTTTCTTAAATGAGACGTGGCTTTGGCTGAGTAACCCAGGCAGTTGTCTTAAAACTTACCTCCCTCGGGGTTCCTCGAAGCCTGATGTGTCCCTGAGAGAGTGACCTAGGCGGGGCTCTCTTGCAGGGAGGGGACGGGGGCCAGGTCCCAGGGCTCCACCTCTAGGAAATCTCGGGGATTGTGGGAGAAACGGGCACGGGTGTCCACACCGAGCGAAAGCATGTCCTGTACCCTCCCCTAGGGGGGAGGGGTTTTCAGCTGCTTCCGCAGTGAAATGCAATGAATGAATGAACTGATGCATGAATGGATTTTATCAGCCTTGCCATGACAGCCTGGGTGCTGCTTTTGGAGACTGGCTTCTATGTTAAACAGGATTCTGTCATGAGGCGTAACTCACTACAATCCTTACCAGTCTTTTATACTTGAGTGAGAATTAGTAGTGGCTTGCCCTCCTTCTGCTGGTTGACAGCTGGCTGTGTAGAAAGAAGGGTGAGGGGACACCTGGGTTCCACAAGGCTGAGGGATCTAAAGTGCCAGGAGGGAACGGAGGGGCCCTAAATACAATGTCTGTCCCATTTACAATCTTTGCGGGATTGCCCCACCTCCGCCAGAAGTCCCGGAGAAGCGACCAGGTATCCAAGAGCCATGAAGAGCTGGAACCCTAGAAAGACCAAGCCTGGCTTTAGGATCAACTCCCTTCTGCCACGCCCTTCTCTGGGACAGATGGCACGGAGCAGACACGCTCCCAGCCCGGGGGACAAGGGTGTGTGTTCTTCCGGGAACCCCGAGAGGCTCCTCTGTGCTGGGAAGCTGCCCTGCTCAGAGGTCTGGGTGTCCCCACACACCGTGTCTGTTTGAGTGGGCTTCAGGATGAGGGTGATCAGGCCACCACTCTGTTAGCCAGGGCGCAAACACACCTCGTGTCTCTCGGGAGATTTATTTACAGGGGACTGGATGACATTCTGGCTGCTCCACAGGGCGGCGATGGATAGAGTGTTGGGAGCCCGCCTGTGCTCAGGGTGAGGCTGAGAGGCAGATGACCGATGAGCAGCTGGGGGGCAGCCTCCCAGTGCCTCCTGGGCTGCAAACGGGCATTTCCTCTCCTCTTCCCCAACCTGCCTGCTCCCTCCCCTCTCCCTGGGCTCTTTGCTCATTCTCTCTCATCACAGGTGGGCCCCCAGGGTGGGGGTGGGGAGTGGCCTGGGGGGGAGGCTGGTGCGGGGGACAAGCCCAAGGTCCCAAGCTGTGGACTTTGCCAACATGCTGGGAAGCAGCAGTTCTGGAATTTTCCTGTCTCTTTAGTCACTGACGGGCTATGGAACCAGAAGCCAGTTGTGTGTTTGCTCAGCTCATGACATGAAATGAAAAGAGCACTCCATCTACTTTACGGGAACGTTACGAAACAAACCCAGTATTTTACAGCCTTGTAAAAGAGCCTGCAAGCCCAAGTCCAATGAAAACGTTGTTAAAAGTAACGTCGGCTGTCACGAGCCACCCTGATACAGCCCGTATATGCTGGGCGTACAGGTGCGTCAGATATAAAAACCCACTGCGCGCCCCTGCAGTGAGCTAGTTTTGTGTTAGAAGGACAAAAAGGTCCTTATGAGAAGCCCCCACCCCAGGGCCCAAGCTCACTAGGTATGTGGTCCCCAGATCCTCCAGCTGAAGGTCCAATGGGAAGGGTCTGCAGTGTTCTGGGCGAGGGGAGACACAACGGTCAAGTTCTCCAGAAATCACGTCTTCAACCCAAGCCCCAAAGTATTCATGCAGGTCAAGTTCTCAGGAAAATGAGCGGTCTCTGGCTCCCCGCTCCCCCGCCCCAAATCACAAAAGTCACAGACAGCAAGCTCAGACCCGCAGAGACTGCAGACCCCGGGGCGACCAGAAGCCCCCGCTGTGAGTGCGTCTCCTTTGTGTGGAGAAGGAGAAAGCCTGACCGTAGGAGTGGACAGGACAGCAGTCGTGTGGATGTGAAGAGCGCTGAGTGGATCGCCCCCAAACTGGAGTGGGAATAATGAGAATTGAAAACCCCAGGGGGTGGCAGAGAGGGAAAAGCTCTTCCTCAGAGCCCCAGCCAATAACTGAGAAAGCGATGAGAGACGTGGAAAACCGCCATTAGGGCCAACAGCCCAGAAACCACCGTTCCCAGCAAGACTCGTCAACGGATGCTAAAATGAAGGCGCAAAAATGCAGTAAGAAGCAGGATATTTGCCTTGTGGCAAAGGCTGTCCCCACTGGTGCTCTGTGGGAGGAGGGGCGGTGACCTGAGGGCAGGTGTCCCCGGACCACGTGGTGACAGGCAACACACCCAGGGAGCAGGACACCTGATGTCAGAGCTTCCGGATGTGATGCTCCAGGAAGGGCACGCCTCGCCGCTGTGGCGTGTCTGCCAAAAACACACGGCATGAGTCACATCTCAGGACATGACACCAGGAACCCCAGACGGCAGGACACGTTCCTAAAGGACTGGCTCGTCCGCCTCCAAAGAGGTAAGGTCGTGAAGTCCAAGAGAACAAAAGACAAGGAAGGTCAGGCTAAAGGAACAGACAGGACGATCACATGCAACTTGGGGTTCTGGGCCAGAGGAAGGACGTTTGTGGGCACCCGGCCGGGTGTGCGTAGGGCTGGGTGAGAGGGCAGCGCGGTGCCCGCGTCACGGGCTGGCCTTGCTGCTGGGCAGCGCGTGGGGATGGTGCTCACATTTGGGGCAGCTGAGGGAAGGGTGTAAGAGAATTCTGTGTCCTATTTTTTCTGTAAAGATTTCATTTATTTATTTTTACAGAAAGGGAAGGGAGGGGGACAGACAGGGAGAGAACCATCGATGTGCAAAGGAAACATCAATGGGTTGCCTCTTGCACGCCCCCAACGTGGGACCTGGCCCACAGCCCCGGCAACGTGCCCTGACTGGAAATCGGACCCGAGAGTTTTTGGTTTGCAAGACGCCGCCCAGACGAGCCACACTGGTCAAGATCTGTGTCCTGTTCTCACAACATTCTTGGAAGTCTGGAATTATTTCAAAATGAAAAGCTAAAAGATGAAAATATGTAGCAGTAATGTGAAGGATAGATTAAAAAAAAAAAACCTATCCAGAATATAACTCAGAAAGAAAAAGATTTGGAAAATACCCAGGGAGACCGAGGCATAAAATATGGAACGAGAAAATCTACAATGATCTAATCAGAATTTCACAAGAAGATAATAGAGAAAATGAACAGGGTACAATATTTAAAAAAATGGTTAAGAATTTTCTAGAATGATGGAAGATACCAACTATTCGATCCAGGGAAACTAAATGACTCGATGGCAAATAAAATTTAAAAATCCATATCTAAACTACAAAGCACCAAAACAGAAAGAAAATTTATATTCATAGAACCATATTCAAACTTGGGGAAAACATGGGTGTCCACTCAGCACGTCAGCTCGGCATTAGAAAAACATGGAAAAGGAATAAAAATTGGAAAAGAAGGAAAACAACATTTATTCACAGGCATCGTAGTTACATATGTCATGTAGAAAATCCCAGATTTGAATCTACAAATACCAACGATTAGAGCCATCATGTAAATTTAGGAAGATTTCAGGGTGCAATGTCAGTGTTTCAAATAAGCAGCTTTTTCTGTAGATGAGCAAAGAAAAATGGAAAATTAACTTTGAAAATATCACTCACGACACTATTAAGAATAAAATACACGGAGATAAACTTAACAAAAAAGCATGCAATACCTCTACCCTGAAAAGTAAGAATCAGTGCTGCGAGAAACGTACAAAGATCCCAATAGCGGAGACGCCGCGTGTTCTGGGGTCAAGGTGCCAACGGAGTGGGTCCCCGGGGTCCTCCCCAGCGCGGGCACGGACCCAACCCAACCCCAAACGAGATCCCTGCAGCAGGACTTTTAGGTGAAACGTGTCCAGTGAACAGTTTCCACTTAAAATGTTAACACTACAATTCACATGGAAAGGCAACAGACCTAGAAAAAAAATGTTTCGAAAAAAGAGTAACGTGGAAGGACTGTCACTGCCCAGTTCAAGGCTTTCTTTAAAGCTAAAGTCTAGACCAAGTGGGACTGACATTGACAGAAGGATACACGCGAGGAGAGCTCAGCAATGGACTCCTGCTTGTCCGGTCCATTGGGTTTTGACAAAGGAGCCAGCGCATTTCAACGGGGAGAGGACAGCCTGGAAGCTGGACCAAAGGCACCCAGCCCCAGGGCCTCACCCCTCCCTTAGAATCACACCCGACAATGAATTCTCAGTGAATTACTGACTGAAACATAGTGACTGCAGCTACGAACTTCTATGTGGGGGGAGGCAAGGACTCCTCAGGCAGGACCCAGAATCACACTGGACATAAGAGAAAAAAAAAATGGGTCACTTTATGTCATCGAAATCACAAACCATTGAGACAATTGAACAGGCCACGCGAAGACTGGGAGAATATGTAGGTGATGCCCACCTCTGACAAAGAACTTCTCCAGGATATATGAAACACTGGTATAACTTGGTAATAAGATGACATCGTATAAAAGATAAAAATACAAATGACCCAATGAAAGTGCGGACCAAAAGCTTGAAAAGGACCTCGCAGGGGAAGATATATACAGATAGTCAATAAATACGCGAAAAAAGTGCTCAACAGCAGCATTCGGCGTCAGGGAAATTCAAATGGACACCGTAATGGGATGGCTATGTCGACGTCACTGATATTATAACATTCATCCACGTCAATAGCAGCGTTGCCGCACAGGGAGAGGCCGCAGCGGGTGGGTTCAGCACGTGGTGCAGGAAAGGTTTCACGACACGAGTCCAGGTCGCGCTGTGCTGTGAGGGTGCGTTTACTAGAGCTGCGACAGTGACACAGGGAAGGGCTCCGCCTAGGACACGCAACAGGACAGCCCAGGCTGGGCTGCCTTAGCTCCCTGGGACGTCAGACAAGAGGGGGCGTTGGGGACAGGTCCCCAAAAAGCCCTCACCCCAGTCGGATATCGAACATCTCCACCCCCAACATGCCCTTGGGCCCTCCATGACCTGTGCCGGTTTGGCCCATCCCACGACTTTCATTGCAACCAGGTGTTTGGAGGTACCATCTACCTGGATCTTGGGAACCCAGTTTCAGTGGCCGACGTATTTGGGGCCACTCGAGTGACCTGACGCTGAGCTGCAGTCCCCGGGAGGGCTGGTTTCGTCCCTCCTTACTCCTGCCGTGTCGCCCGCGGGGCTCCCAACCCCAAGCTGCAGGGGTCACGAAGACCCTGACCCCGGGAAGGACTCACTCCGGCTCTCGCCTTCTTGCCTCCCCGGGTGGGCGGAGCTTCTCCCGCCTCTTCCTGGATTGGCAGACACCCCCGGCCAAGGGCGGCCAAGGGCGGCCAAGGGCGGCCAAGGGCGGCCAAGGGCGGCCAAGGGCGGCCAAGGGCGGCCAAGGGCGGCCAAGGGCGGCCAAGGGCGGCCGGCGAGTCTGGCCAGATCTCTCTGGTTCCACGTTCGCCCACACCTTCATCCACAGTGTTCCCAGATTGGTGGTGGTAACTCCAGTTCCTCCCAGCAGGGTCAAAAGACATTCCACCCAGTTCATGATCATTTTCACTGGGACCACAGCCCCCAACTGTGTGTTCAGCCCAGACAACTGGAGTGCAATGCACTTCAGCCCCCGATGAACAAACGGAGGTGTCACGTGCGCTCTTTCCCTGCCCATATCCCTCCGCGTCTTGGTCAAATAGTGCTCCACGCTCCCCACATTTCTTTCACAGTTGCCACCCACGGCTGTTCCCTGCCACTGACTCGGGGCCGAAGCGTGGACCACGACACACACGGCAACAACGGCTCCCACGCATTCTCTGCCGTTCATTCTAGATCGCCCCCGTGACCCGCACTTCTCCACGCAGCAGGGAGGGGGGTTACTGATTCCAATCAGAGACCCAGAGCCGGACGGACTGGATCCGAACCGGCAGTTGGGAGTCTGTTAAGGTGAACAAGCCGGGTTCTAAGAGAAGGTTTGTAATGCAAACATCCGCCTGCACGTCTGCTGTTGGGGGGGGGGGGCGGTTATGGGTGACAGGGGAAGGAGGGGCCTGTGGCACAGTCTCTCCCAGAGGTGGTGGCGGGTGGTGGTACAGTAGGGGCTTGAAATGTCCGTGGCAACTCCTCCAGCCTGTCCCCCACACCCCAACCCCCCCAACCCCAGTCTCCCTTCTCCGTGCCCGCACAGAACTGCTGCCTGCCCATGCACGGTGCACAAAGTTCAAGATGCATAAAGTTCAAGTGTCTGGGTGCAGAGCTGAGGTCTGGGTGGGGCTGGGCGAAGGGGCGCGGCCGGCAGGAGGACGCTGCTCTGAAGTAGGGGGCGCAGGCATCGGGGGTGGGGAGGTGGTTTTTGCGACGTCGGCAGCTGGGCCTGTGGGGTCAGCAGAGATACGAGGTGTCACGATTCAATCGGATTTCATTTCAAAGTCTAGAAACTGGGGCGGGGGGGGGGGGCATGGAGGGATGGGAAAAATATTAAAAAGAACTCGGGATTCCCATTAGGTTCAAGGGTCTTTAGTGCTAAAAACCAGAGTAAAATCTAATGAAATAAGAAGGCAGCCTGAGGGGAGCCTGCAGACCTCCGGGAGAAGATGGAAGAATTAATAAGACTCTTCTCAAGGACTCTGGCTAGTGACAGGCCGTTGTTTAATTTCTAGAACCCACGCCTCGGGGAGTGCAGGAAGGGGCTTGGGGACAGACCGGAGCTGCGCCGGGGAGAGGCCGGGTGGAGGCTGGGGGCGTTGGAAGGAGCAGGGGTCTTTGGGCCAGCTGCTGAGAGAGAAGGGGGATTTCAAATAGTTTTTCCAGGTGCTATGGGATAACTCAGTCTATTTAGAGAGAACTCATGAAGAATTAAACACCTTTTTCCTTCGTCTGAATGTTACACTTGACCAAGCTGAGCTCCACGGAAGGACCGGGAGGTTCCCATGCGGCATCCTGGCATTCTCTCTGTAGCTGAAGTGTGTTGGTCAGGCCACGGTCACGGCCGCAGACACACTAGATTAGATGGGTCAGGCTGGCTGGAGGGAGGCGATTAGAAGTTCACCGTGCCAATCTGGGCAGGAGGAGAGGGCGACTCAGGTTAGAGCTGAGGCAGGCAATGGAGAGAGAGAAGAAGGCTCACAAGGTCAAGGCTGACCAGTTTGGGACGTGAGAGACGGGGGAGTCGGGGGTGGGCCTAGGGTGGTCGAGTGCCCGCTGTGACGGTGGTGACCACCATCTCTGCAGCCCACTCACTCAGCTCTCCTGGAAAAGAGGGAGAGAAAGGGGGAGCAGAACAACCGGATTAGCGAGTGGGCCACACTGATTTCCCCTGCAGGAGCGCGGGGCTCGACCCGGAACTCCGCCACCCCCCAGGACAGCTCAGATTTCCCAGTGGCACCGTGGTAAGGACACCTGGCAAATTCCTCTCCTCATCAGGAAAGGTTTATCGTCTGTATGTTTTAATAGCGTCTGTTGCTGAAGTCCTCAGAAAGGTGCACATCTGCTCACTGAGCTGGGAGTCACTCATTCTGAAGAGGAGGAGGAGGAGAAAAAGGAGGAAGAGGCATGAAGACAGGTGAGCTGTCCCGTGCTCAGGGGCTTCTCCGAACCCCACCTGAGCTCCTCTGCATCGGGGGCTTCATGCCGGCCAGGGTCTTGGGCACCCACCTTGCTGTTGTCCTCGCAGGGGGCCGAGGTCTGGGACATAAGTTGTGTCATCTGTGAACAGAGGCCAACGCCACTGGCACTCTGTTCGCAGGTGGCCCTGCAGGGGCAGCTGCCGTGGGAGCCGGGGGCGGCCAGGGCCTGGGGTTTGTGGGCGGGAGGCCTGGGCTGTTTCTCCTGAGGAAATAACTCTGGCCGGCCGGCAGGGACTTGGTTCCTATTTGGCTCAGCCACACCAGCAAAGGCCGCAATGAAACCAGTGGCTCCCTAGGCTTTCCTTCCTCTCGTCCGAGGTGTCCCTGCCCTCCCTTCGACCCCCTGCGGAAGTCCGTCCCAGCAACGTCTGAGGGCCCACAGGTGCTGGGGCCTCCGAATCCCCAGGAGCAGACAGACCAGATGGCTCCCTGGGCGGCTAGAAGCCAGGGGGCCGCCGGCCTCTGATGGGGGACGGAGGACCGGCAGGGGTGTGGGGGAGAACAGGAACTCCTGGGACACCCTCCTTTGGGCCCAGGCAGAGGACGGCAGCCCCGAGAGAGAGGGGTGGGAAGAGTGGCCCTCTGGACAGGTGGGAGAAGAGCTGGGGACACGGCCGTGAGCAGCGGTGGCCTCTGCTTCGGCGCCTGTGCCGCGGGAGCCTGCACTCTGGGTCCCCAGGGACTCAGGTGCCTGCCAGTCGTCCGGTCTTCCTGCTGCGACGACAATAACCCAGTTTCCCTCTTCCTCAAAGGGCCTTGCCCATGACTCAGCCAGGTGTGGGCCAGACAAAACACCCCTTCGCTACCCGGGGAGGCAGGTGGGTGCAGCCAGCGCGCAAAGGCAGCGGGCCTCCTGCGTGAGTCAGGGTCAGCTGCGGGCTGATGACGCTGCTGGGGCCCCCGGCAGAGCCACTCGGTGCGGCCTGTGCGGGCGGCTTCCTCCACACCCTGGGCAGAGAAGGAGACGCGCTCCCTCTCTCCGTCTCCCCGTCCCTCCCTGTCTCTGTGTCGCTGGCTCTGTCTCTCGCTCCCTGCGTTTGGGACGGTGACCAGGCCAGACGATGCTCCACTGGAGAACCAAAACCAGTGGCCGAGCCACCCACACAGCCACGCTGGGCGGTTGCCCGAGGGCCCGCGGCCCGTGTGTACTTTCCGGGCAGGGAGAGGGCCACAGGGTGCCGGCCTGTGACCTGCTCTGCCTCCCTCTGGCGCGCCACTCTGCTCTGTCCCTGTCGATTACTTATCGCCCTTGTTGCAGGGCTGGAGGGCTCGCAGACGCCCCCACAGGGGACCGTACGAAGCGGAGCCCGGGAGGGAGGGGCACGAGATGGCAGGAGCGGGAGGGCGGCAGGGTGGCGGTCGGACCCCAGGGCCCGGACCCCAGAGGGCCTGCCCACCTCCTCAAGAGGGGACCCAGGGGCCAGTGTCCACTCTGTAACCTCCGGTTCTTCGGCCAAGCATGGCATTTCCATGTGACTTCGATTCTCTCTGTGTCACAGCTGTGTCACTTCTGGCCTCCCCAGGGCCTGGAATCTTGGGAGTCCCTAACCCCGGGGAGCAGGCCGGGCCTCGGTTTCAGAACCCAGACCCTCCAACAGGATTAGGGGCCAGGAGTCGGAGCTGGAGGTGATGATTAAGGCCAGTGCCTGAGTCGGGAGACACGGGGCAGGTGGGGCCACAGAGGTGTCAGGGGCGGCAGGGGCCGGCAGCTGCTCACCGCCTGGGAGGCGCCAGGCTGACCTGGGCAGGGGTCAGCGTGCAGACTCATTCAGAGGGAGGGGTCCTGGCCCACCACCGGAGATGCTGCCCTGTGATGGCTGGGCCCTTGCCGGCTCCCACCCCCTATGCCCCTGGGGCCCAGAGACACAGCCCCGGTCCGTGTGGGTTAGGGAGCCCAGAACTGCAACATGCTCTGTGCGCCCCTCACACGTCTCGGGCGTGGCGTGCTGCCTGCTGACCTACTGACGCGCTGGGACCTCCACTGTCCCATCCCCAGAGTTTGAGCCCGGGCCTAGTCTCCCTCCCACCAGGGACAGTGGGACAGAGACCCGGAGTCCTTGGCCTGTCTGAGCAACGATTTCCTTGCAGGTGCGTCCAGAAAAGGGAGCAGCCGTCCGGCCCTGCGTGGCGGAAAGGCGCTGAGGAGCTGCCGGTCTGCTCTCCACCCGGCTGAGCGGTCAGGGGGCGGAGAGGACCTTGCGCCCCACGGAAGCGCTCTTACGAATGGGGCAGCCAGCGAGGAGGGCCCACGGAAGCACACGGGGGCAGGGTCCGCAGGCCGGGAGAGGCCGCCCACAGACACAGCCAATGGAGAGCAGTCCCGGCGGCACTCTGGCCACAGGCAGGTCCTGTGTCGGGGGACACATACAGGTGTGACCTGGGGGTTTGGGAGGCTGCTGACCGAGCTCCTCACCCAAGGTAGGCGACACCCCTGTTTTCCTCCAGCGTGCATGGAGATTGTGCCAGAGCGTGCGGCCCGGGCGAGCCAGGGCGCCGGTATCAATATTTGCCATTCTTTGTTGTATTTTTTTTTCTCCCCAACAATAGACGCCTCCGAGATTCAGGTGTTTACTTCAGAGATTAAAGTGGGTCAGGGAAGTTGGGCCCGGAGCGATGCTATGAGAGGCCTCGGGTGTCCCCGCTGGCTGTGGTCAGAAAGCCAGCGCACCTGGACCTAAAACACCACACCGCGCAGGCCGGAAGGTGCCCCGTCGGGCCCAGGCCCTCTCTCCCTTCTGCCCAGCGGAGCGCCACGCTCCGTTCCAACCCCGGGAGCTCTGCCGGTCGGCGGAACAGAGCTCCATTTTGCTGAAATGTGCCAGCGTCCTCCAGTCTTTAAGGTTGCAAATCTGTCACTCCCCGAAGAGTGGGAACATTTAGCCGTAAGACCCTATCGTTTTAGCAAGACACAAAGAAAATACTGCTTGAGGGTGTGTGCTAGCCCCAGCCCTCACACCGAATTTGCTGCTTTTTAAAAAAAGATTTTATTTATTTATTTTTAGAGAGGGAAGGGAGGGAGAAAGAGAGAGAGAGGAACATCAATGTACAGTTGCTGGGGGCCATGGCCTGCAACCCAGGCATGTGCCCTCACTGGGAATTGAACCTGCGACACTTTGGTTCGCAGCCCGTGCTCAATCCACTGAGCTATGCCAGCCAGGGCTGAATTTACTGCTTTTTAAAGCACACGCTTCACCCCTGGGCAGAGATTCTGGTCCCCCGCTTATTGGCTGGGGCAGACACCATCAGTTGGTGACCTAATATCTGTTCCCCTGCATCTCTACTGACAGGGCTTCACTGGTCCAGGCAGGCATGTGTTCAGCTGGAAGTACTTACCTTTTCAGACGCTCTTGAAGCTAGGCGCGGCCACGTGACATTGCTGGGAAACAAGACCTAAGCAGAAATCTGCTAGGGCTTCTGGGGGAAATTTTTACTCCCTTGGAACAGATACTATCCTTTCTTTTCCCATTTCTCTTCCTCCTGGAAACACAGAAGCAATGCCCGGAGCCGCGGCAGCCATCTTGTGATCACAAAGCAATGATCCAGAGAATGAAAGCCAATGTCAAGGACGGTAGAGGAGAAAGACGGGAAAAGCAAGGGTTCCCCCCCTCGCAGCTTCATTGTCCCCCTGCCCTGATGTGGGGCCCTGGTTAGTCAGACTGTGGGTTGTTTGCCAGCGAATGCTCCAAGGATGCACTGCAGCGTATATGGGAGGTGTCACGATGTGATCAGAATTTACCCGGGTTCATTTTGGCCGGTCACTGCTGTGTTGCTCCAGATAAGGGCATAGGACGCACCCACAGTAAAGACACGAAGGGGCCCCTGGACAAGAGTCAACTGCGGAGGTGGCGTTGCAAGGTTTTGTCTGTCCCCAGAGCCCTTCACCTGGGGTTGCACGCAGTGGGATGGTCGCCAGTTTCTGTGGGGTCCACTAAAGAGCTGGGGGACACAGAGGTAGAATCTCTGCTTCTCTGGCCATGTTTTTGTTGCTTTGATTCACTTTCTTTCGTGTTGCTCTCAACGAGGGTTTCTTCATGATCCAACCTTCTCTACACCGAGTCAAGGAGGGCAGGACGGCCAGTTGATGGAGGACGAAAGGGGAGAGAGATTTCCTCGGAAAACCTTTCCTGCCTCTGATAAGATAACCATGTTGGGGGTGGGGGCAGGGAGACGTTTCCACATAAAACAGCACTGTTTTTATCAGAGAAGTGTTTTATGTTTTTCTTCCTGTTTTACAAGTAGAACTGGTGTTGGCATGAACTCACTCACCCTCAACCCAAATATTTACATTCCAGACAAATTAGTCCTGCTCTCACGACGGCCGGCTGGGCCATCCAGGGGACACCCAACCGTGCGGGGGAAGAGCACCCTGCCCGGCGTGGAGGAGGCTGGCCCTCCGCAGGGCGGCCACACACAGCCTTTGACCCCACTGGCCCAGTGAGCCTCCTGAGATGTCGCGGAGCGACCCCGACCTCGTGGCTGCCCTACAAACACTTGGCCTCCGGCCAGACCCACCCAGCTGCACGCAGTGCCCTGACCAAGCAGCAGGGCACGAGTCACAGGTCACACGACACAGGTCACACGTCCCAGGTCACAAGTGAAGCGCCCTCTGCCTCCCTCAGGAAGGACTGCTGGGGCTTGAGCTGCGGCTGCCATAGACACCAGGCCCCATTGCCAGTGGAAGTCAGGGCACCAGGGATTTGGGGGTGCAGGGCACACCTGTGCTGGCCCCCCGACATCCCAAATGCAGCGGTGGGGGGCATTCTCATCCGCACCTCGTGCTAATCAGCAGTAGAGTTCTTGCTTCCATTGCGCCTGCAGACAACTGTGACAGCTCGTAGGACACTTTGGGGGCGGGAGGGAGACGGAGGAGAGAGGCTGGGGCCTCCTCTCTGACCACAGAGAACCACGCTGACGTGCCCACCCCCCCCCACCCAGGTCAGCCCCACCAGGCTGTACACACCGAGAAGTCGGGGCCCTCCCCTCAATTCAGTATCTCTGGCTCGAGGCATGGTGGTTGCATACAGTAGTCGCTCAATGCTTGTTGCGTTGAGAAGCCCCTTTTCTGTTTGAAATAAAGACACAGTTTTTGGCTTTGAAGAAAAGCGCTCCTCTTTGCTTTTGAAATGCAGAAAGAGATCTGGTGATGCTACAAGAATTTACGCATTTGGTTTTAATTTTGTGCAATTCACACCACAACGTGTTTGATGTTCCCACACAGTGGGCCGCGGGGGGCAGAGCACTACAGCACACGCCCAGGGCCTAGACAGGCTGTGTTTTACTGAGACTGAGCTCTCACCCACAGTCAGACGCCCCATTATTTTACGTGCCTCTCAGCAAACGTGGCAGCTGCCCACTAAACCAGGACGCATCATCTTTCGGAAGTCGTCTCCCCGGTTTAGAGACGTTAAAATGTGGCTCTCGGTCCATGACACATAGGAGTTGTGCATCTTGACCTGACGTGTGACATCATGCTGGACGAGCCAGATTCACGCACGTGACGTAAATGTAATGCCAAGACCACCCAGCATCGGGAGCTGCCTGGTTGGGCACAGGAGACACGCAGGATAGGGGTTCTGAGGGAGAAACACTGGCTGGTGCTGAGGGGGACCGGGGAAGGTTTTTAAAAAAGAAGGTGAAGGTATTTGAGTCCCGGAGGGTGAAGCTGCAGAAGCAAGGAGGGGCCAGGCAGTGGCACCCCGGCGACTCCCTGAGCTCAGGCGAGGGCGGGGAGGGGGGGTAAGGGTGCGGCGGGCCGAGGCGGGGGCAGCGGGTGGTGAGGGGGCGCAGTGCCGTGATGATAAGAACGTCAGTCGGCTCACCGGCACCAGACACTGAGCACATACAGAGCTGGAGGGTCCCCGAAAGTCCCTGCTGAGACAAGGGTCACGTACAAGTTGTCCACTCTGGAAGAGCGTCCTGGAGAAACCGGTAAAGGAGCAGGGCAAGCAGACCAGGGGACAGGAAGAAGGTGAGTCCTGGGCTCGGCCTGAGCCCACGGGGCACTGGCGTGGACACTCCGCTGCGGAGTGAGGAGGCTGGGCTCTCTCCTGTCAGTCTGGGCTCCTCCGGCCCCCTTCCTGTGGCTGGACGACGTCCCCAGGCGCGGGGACTCGCTGAGATGTGTGGGGAGTGGCTCTAGCAGCCTGTGATGCATCAGCCTTAACATAAGGGCTGTTAGATGCCTGAGCAGGGGAGGGGTGCGGGTAGGAGGAGGGGTGCAGGGGAGGGGAGGGAAGCTGAGAGCATCCGCTGCTCCCCGGCACAGGTGAAGTGCGAGAAACACTCGGAGGCTAATTGATGAGGTCCCCAGGGTGATACTATTAGGGACTAGGCACAGGTGCCCTGCTCTGCATAAAGCGCTCCGTGATTGTACAGGAAAGGAAGCTGGACTAAAGTGGGAGAAACAGAAATGCCAGTGAGCTATAGGAGTTTTCAACTATCTTTTGTTCTACATAAAAATAGAGAGAGAGAGAGAGAATGGTAAAAGTAACACCATAATAAAAGGTTTAAAAAAAAAAAAAATAAGGAGAAAATACCTGCCCCTTGGACCACAGAAAATGTGCAATGTCCCTAATGTTTAAATGCTGCCAAAAATCAAGGAAGAAAAAGATTAATGAATCAGTTTTTTTCATGGGCCAGAGGTACGAACAGCAGGTTACAGAAAAAGAAATGCAAGTGGCCTGAAACGCACAAAAAACGTACTCAAACTCCAACTGAGAGAAAGGCCGATTTTCAAGAAACGCATACTATATCCCAGCTAACAGACTGATCAAAAACCACAAGCTTTTGGACACAGTCTATTGGAAGAATGGCACAAAGGGCTTCCTGGCCCTGGCCGCCATGGCTCGGCGGGTCGGACATCGTACTGCAGACCGAAGGGTCACCAGTTTGACTCCCCACCAGGGCACGCACGTGCCTGGGTCGTGGGCCAGGTCCTCAGCTGGGGGCACGTGAGAGGCAGCAGATGGGTGTTTCTCTCCCTCTCTTTCTCCTTTTCCTCCTCTCTAAAAGTAAATAAAATCTCTTTTTTTTAAGATTGTATTTATTTATTTTTAGAGAGGGAAGGGAGGGAGAAAGAGAGAGAGAGAGAGAGAAACATCAATGTTCAGTTGCTGGGGCCCGTGGCCTGCAACCCAGGCATGTGCCCTCACTGGGAATCGAACCTGCGATGCTTTGGTTCGCAGCCCACGCACACTCAATCCACTGAGCTACACCAGCCAGGGCATAAATAAAATCTTTAAAAAACAACGAAAAAAGGCATCCTCATGCACTGCCTGGGGGGTTGCAGAACGGAAGAAGCAACGCAGAGGGGAACCTGAGACTGTCTCCCAAACATACGTAATGACCCGGTGGTAAATAATAAAAATAAACTCTAGGAATTCATCCCAAAGACACACTGTCAGATCCTTCAGTGCTGTCAGTGACCCTCACCCCTGGCTGCATTCTTCAGAGCAGCTAAGTGCAGAAGGAAACACCACTGTCCGTCAGCAGGAGACTGGTGCATGAGCCAGCGGCGGTCAGGCACGGAGCGTGCCACTGAGAAAAGAAGGGGACGTCTTGGGACGCCGCGGAGTGGTGACCAGGACAGGCTGGTGAGTGACAAGTGCCAGGTGCAGCCCAGTGCGCACCCATGCCCCCCTTCGTGTGAGAAAGGGGAAGGAAACACCCATATTTTTTGGTTATATTTAAAAAATGGAACGATAAACCAGAACTTAGTAAAGCTAGTACCACCAGGGACATAAGGACACGGCAGGCGGTGGGGGGAGAGGGGAGGCACTGGGCCGCAGGCCAGACCTCGGGGGAGGGGCCTGGTGGGGAGCGGCTGGAGGTGGTTTTCAGAGCACAGACTCCCCGGGGAGGTAGGCGGCAGTGCTGGGCAGCCAATCAGATTCCTGACGGCCGCGACCGGACCTCGCAGGAGCTGAGTTGGACTAGCTTGAACAGTAAATATCCAAGAATTTGGCGAGTTGGTTGTTAAACCATTGGCGACTTTACACTAGGGGCAGTCAAGGTGTGTCTGTCTGAGGGCTGGCTCCGATCCAGGAAACGGGCAAGGGATCGAGGCTCTCTATGGGGGGATGGGGGGTAGGGAGAGGATTCTCCCCTTTCTGATCACCCAGGCTTGATTTCTGTTTTTGTTTTTGGCAGATTCTGAAGAGTATGTGAGTGGTATGCTAACCTTCAAAAAAAAAGTCATGATTTGTGGCGTTTGCCAATTTCCTTGGTGTGAACGGGAAACCCCAGAAGGAAGGACCCCGCAATCAGGACTGCCGCACATAGAAATGCTTCTCTCAGTCCCTCCTCTTCCAGGGCTCACGCACACAGCAGTGCACCAGAAAAGGGGAGTACCCTAGCGTTTCTAGGGCCGCTGAACACAGGGTTCAAGTTGAGGTGGATACTGGAGTCCTGAAGAAACCTCTTTATGGGCGCGCTGGCAAGATGCAGGGAGGGTGGGCAGTGAGGGGAGTCCCGGCTGCATCCGGCTCTGAGTGACTCCGCGGGGTCCACGGACCGACCCAGCGGCCATTCCTGGGGCCCTGGGTGTACAGGTAAAGGGGACGTCCTTGCTCGTTGATCCGACCCCTACCATTCATTACCAGGCTTCGGGAAAGGAGCCGTCTTACTGAGGGAGGTGGAGTAGAGGCTCGAAAACTGCTCTCCCAGGCCTGCCCCACCCCCACCCCGACCCAAGTCAAGGTAGTGATTCAACACCAGCACTGCAACCTGCAGGCACCGGCAGGGATTGGGGCCGCCTCCAAGGCCTACAGGATGTGCGTGCATGTGGCGTTGGTGGGGAGCATTCTCACACCTGCCGTCTGGCGCCTGCAAACCCAGACGGATCCCGGAGGGTGACCGGACTGCAGACTCAGCCGAGTGGCGGCAGGCCCCCTGCGGCGGCCGGGGCAGGCCAGCTGCGGTTCCCAGAGGAGCTCCCCCGGCATCCCTCCGGGACCCGGTGAGCTGCCAGTGACTTGGCAAAGGCGTGATTTTCCATCCCATCATGGAAGAGGCTCATGAAGAGTTTGCATTCCTACCAAAAAGAGGGTCTACACTTATGGTTTTGTCCCAACCTTGGACATAACGTACTCAGAACAGATCTGATCCTCCAGGGCATCTTGTAGGACATCACGCTGGTCCGCTACATCAATGACGCCATGCTACTGGGCCCTCAGGAGCCGGAAGTGGCTCCTACATTGGAGGCCTCGGTAAGACGTGTGCTCCAGACGGTGGGAGGTCAACTGTACAAAAATTCAGAGGTCTGCCGCAGGAGTAAAATATTTAAAACTGTTCTGGGACATGCTGCAGCACCCTCTCCAAAGTAAAGGATAAACTGCTGTGTCTTGTGGGAGACGCCACGAATCAGGAGGCACGATGCCTGACGCGCATCCCTGTATTCTGAAGACAATGCAGATTCTACATCTGGGGGCATCCCTGGACCCACACACAGGGTGGCGGGAGGACAGCCCAGAGTAGGAAAGGAGTCGGCAGCAGGGTCAGGCTCCAGAGCCAGCTGTCCCTGGTGGGAGCCAGCAGGCCGTGTCGTGTCGGAAGGGTCAGTGGTAGGAAATGTGCCATGTGCGATTTGTGGCAGCTCCAGTGAAAGGGTCCCTACTCAGGTCCCTGAGCCTTTGACACAGTCAAACCACACCCAGCAGCATAGCAAAAGGGTTGTACCAGTGCAGCCAGGTGGGACCCATCCCAGCAGTGCAAGAGTGAAAATATGAGAAGCCATCAGTATCACGCACCGTGTTAACAGAATAAAGGGGAAACCCACACCATCATTGCAATGGATGCAGGAAAAGCCTCTGACAAAAGTCAATGCTCTTTCCTGACAAAAACACTCAACAAACTAGGACGAGAAGGGAACTCTCTCGACCCAAGAGAGGGCGTTGCGAAACACCCACAGCCAACACCGTCTGTGCCTAGTGGTGAAAGGCTGACAGCTTTCCCACTGGCATCAGAAGCAAGACAAAAATGACTAGTTTCCCCACGTCTGTTACACACTGCATTAGAAGCCCCAGCCTGGTAAGTTAGGCAAGAGAAAGAAATCCAATCAGAAAGAAAGAAGTGGAAGTAACCACAGAGCTACAGTGATCAAAACAGTGGCGCACCCATGAAGACAGACGCACAGATCGAGGAATGAAACCAAGAGTCTAGAAAAACTCCTAGACATCTGTGGTCAATTGACTTTCAGCAAGGGCATCAAGGTCATTCGGGGGGGAAAGAACGGCCTCTTCAGCAGATGGTGCTGGTGAAACCCAGAAGAAAACAGAGGGGTAACTCTGCATGACCTCAGATCTGACGACGGTTTCTACATACGACATTGAAAGCACAGCCAACAAAATATAGACCCATCGGACTTCATAAATATTAGAAAGCTTTAGGTAGCAAAGGACGCCATCAAGAGAGTGAAAACACAACCCACAGTGGGGGAGAAAGTATCTGCAAATCGTAATAGTGTTCAGAATGCGTCAAGAACACGTATAACTCAAACACGAAAAGACAAACCGCCCAATTAAAAATGGGCTAAGCGTTTTTGACAGACGTTTATTCAAAGAAGATGTACAAATGGCCAACGAGCACATGAGAGGAAGCCCCGTGTCACTGGTTATTAGGGGAATGCACATAGGGACCCCAGGGAGATGCCCCTTCCTCCCCAGTAGGGCAGCTCCGAGGACGCCCACCAAACACCATGTTGGCGAGCGCGAGGAGACACTGGGACCCCCCATGCGCTGATGTCACAGAGGTAAAAGGGCGCAGCCGCCGTGGAACCCAGTCTGGCAGGTCCCCCAAAGTTAAACACAGAGTCGCCGCACGCCCCAGCAATTGCACTCCTGGGTGTACATCTGAGAGCATTGAAAAGGGGTGTGCAAACAGAAGTTTGTGCAGAAATGTTCACAGTGTAAAGTATTCACATTAGCCAAAGGGTGGAAATAACTCACATGCCCGTCAGCAGAGGAGTGGATAAACAAAGTACGGCCCGCCCACGCCGTGGAACATCGCTCACCCACGCGCGGGAGCGGGGCGCGGGCACCTGCCTCGGTGGGATGAATCTCCATGGTGAACGAAATGAGGCCCACGCGAAAGGCCACATGCTGTTCGGGGTTTTGTGTGAAATGTGCAGACCGGCAAACCCATGGGGACAGAGAACGGAGCAGCGGTCGTCCGGCTCAGGGAGGGGCTGCCTAACTGCACGGGGTTTCCTTCGTCGTGGAGGGAATGTTCTGGAACCGGAGCCTGGGCACGGTTGCACAACAGTGTGACCGTACTAAACGCCCCGGAATTACACACTGGAAGATGGCGAAAACGGTGGATTTTATATTTTGTGTTATCTCTCTCTCTCTCTCTCTCTCTCTCTCTCTCTCTCTCTCACACACACACACACACACACACACACACGGGAAACACCCCTGCTACCGGCAGCCCCGCCCCCCAGCGCAGCAGCCCTGGGTGTGATCCGCATTGTGAGTCTCAGTTGATCTTACGGGTGGGCCATCTGTGTTTTACTTTGAGAAACTTTAATTACTAATGAGATCCTGTAGCTTTGCCTATGGTTATTGATCATTTCAATGACTTGAATTTTGTATTTGGTTCTTTTGCATTATGCTCTGTTTTAGTTCTAAGGACTTTTCAATGTGCATACTAAACCTTCCTCTATCGTGCACATGGCGAGTACTTCCTGGCAGTTCAGGATCGTCATTTTGTACCCCAGAAAAATTCCCTCGGGCTTTACTTGAGAGGACCCCAGTGGTGGGTTGACCGGGGCGAGTGGGAGACCACACAGCCCTGAGTTTTTTGCCCGTGACTACCTCAGGGCCCCAGTGGACGTAGGTCGTGTGTGGTTTTTGGTCAAGGGCTACTATCCCAATCACGTCTGACCCTCTTACCCATCCTCTCCGGTGCTTTATGGTTCGGGCTGCGGCGGCGCTGGGCGTCTCTCCCACAGCGCCCTCACACGGTCACGGCTGGCATGGCAGGGGGCGCTCCGTGGCTGCGAATTCATCTCACGCCCCGTGCCTCCGTGAAGGTGGCATTAGAACCCGCGGCAGTCACTCAGCAAACACCCGCCTCGTGACTTTCACAAGTTTTCTGAAGCCAAAAAAAGAACATACAGGAAAACAGAGTCCTGCAACATACTCGCAGGTGTAATGAGTAAAAACTAATTATAGAAAATAAACCAACACTAATGAGAGCTCTCCGGCAACCAGTCTAAACAACAACAAGGAAGGGAGGGCGTGGAGGCCTCCTGCTGGGACAACACACACACACAGAGGAGGGGTATAAAAGGTGGACAGTCCCAGCACCTCACACACTCACACACTCACACACACTCATACACTCCTCCCAGCTCACCTCCAGCCCCACCGCCCACCATGGCCGCCTCCACCCTGTCCGTCTGCTCCAGCGACCTGAGCTATGGCAACCGCGTCTGCCTGCCCGGTTCCAGTGACTCTTGCACTGACTCCCAGCAGGTGGACGACTGTCCAGAGAACTGCTGCCAGCCCTCCTGCTGTGTCCCCAGCTGCTGCCAGCCCACCTGCTGTGCCCCCAGCTGCTGCCAGCCCACCTGCTGTGCCCCCAGCTGCTGCCAGCCCACCTGCTGTGCTCCCAGCTGCTGCCAGCCCACCTGCTGTGTCCCCAGCTGCTGTGCCCCCAGCTGCTGCCAGCCCTCCTGCTGCACACCCGTCTGCTGCACAACCATCTGCTGCAAGCCCATCTGCTGCACACCTGTGTGCTGCACACCCGTCTGCTGCAAGCCCGTCTGCTGTGTGCCCATCTGCTCTGGGGCTGCCCCCTGCCCAGCCCCCTCCTGCTGCCAGCCGACCCCCTGCTGCAGACCGTCCTCCTGCATGTCCCTCATCTGCCGCCCTGTGTGCAGACCCGCCTGCTGTGTGCCCGTCTCCTCCTGCTGTGCCCCCACCTCCTCCTGCTGCCAGCCCAGCTGCTGCCGCCCGGCCTCCTGTGTGTCCCTCATCTGCCGCCCCGTGTGCAGACCTGCATGCTGTGTCCCTGCCCCGGTGGCCCAGACATCCTGCTGCTGACCAGCTTGATCTCGAGCTGCTGCCTTCACTCCTGAGCACAGCTCTCCCCTTCTGGGAGCCCTTGGGGCCCCTGGGCTGGTGCCAGGACCTCCCCTCTCCCATCAGGGGACACACAGGTTCTGCTTAATGCAGATTCAAACATGCCACCCATCCCTCTTTGACAAAAGATGACCACAAATCCCTCACCAGGGGGTGGAGTGCGGGACCCCAGGACCCTCCTCTGCAGGAACAATTGCTTGCTCTCTATGTGACAAAGGCCAATTGGTATAATCAATAAAATGCTTGTGCCAGGACATATGTGTTTGGTTTCCCTTCCTCTCCTGAGCTCCTGAGACTCCAAATCTGGGCATTTGGTAGAAGTCACACAATAAAGCCATGTTCTCAAACCCGAGTTCAGAGCAGCTGAGCGACAACATCTGGGACCGATGCCATCTGCCTGCTCGTTTCCCTTCCCGACCCCAGCAGCCCACCCTCCCCAAAGTGGACAGCCCTCCCAGGCTGGCTCCAGGAGGCATGTGTGGGTGCTGGAGGCAAGGACCCGAGTGGACTTGGAGTCCTGGCCACACCCAGCCCCCTGTCCATCCAGGTTCAGGGTGAGCTGCGGAGCAGTGAAACCTTGCTGGCCAGGAGCTGACAGAGCGGCACCTAGCGCGGAGCTCGCTTCCTGGGAGAGAGGAGGGCGTCCGTGCTGGTCCGGGCACAGGGGCCGATGCCCTGAGCATCGAGAAGACCCCGTGGGCCCCAAGAGGAGTGCAAAGCTCATTTCAGACACTACTCATTCTACTCGGGTCTCAAGGCCTGTTTGAGGAGGCACGGAGCAAAAAGACACCTGTGAACACACCCTCAGGATTGTCGGGGTGGGGGGGGATGCACCTGCAGCCTCAGTGGACCACCAGTCAAGACACCAGTTAGACTGATGGGGCAGCACTGGGTGTCCTACTTATTTATCCCTTAACCCAGGGGTGTCAAACTCATTTGCACCGGGGGCCGCATCAACCTCGCAGTTGCCTCCAAAGGGCCAAATATCATTTTAGGACTGCATAAATGGAACTACCCCTTAACAGTTAAGCGAGAGCTCAGCACTGCTGCTGGGTAGAAACCAGGTGCCGGGCGGGATAAACCGAGGTGGGGGGCCGGGTTTGGCCCTCGGGCCTTGTGTGTGCCACCTGTTCCTTAACCCCTCATCAGGAACAGACCGAGGAGGACCACAGGAGCAGGGGGACAGCGAAGGCCAGGCAGGCATCCCGGTCACTCATTTATTCGTCGCCCCGGCAGGCTCACGAGGCCAGCACGTCTCCACTGAGAGCACACGGTGTGTGCCCTTTTGTTGCATAAACAAGTCAACCTCTGTGTGGATTCCGGGCACCTGTTCTGTGAAGGCCAGACAGTAAGCATTTCAGGCTTTGCTGTCCCACACGGTCTCCCCCGTGAGTGCTCGGCAGGCTTGTGCGAAGGCCGCCCTAGACAGCCTTGGAGACGTGGGCAGGGCTGTGGTCAGTGGAACTTTTATTAACAAACGGGCAGCGGGCCAGACTCACACCGCAGACCTCCGTTTGCAGACTCCTGCTTTAGTGTTTCTTGTGCCTGGCTGGTGTGGCTCAGTGGATTGAGCACTGGCCTGTGAACCAAGGGGTTGCCGGTTCGATTCCTGGTCAGGGCACACGCCTGGGTTGCAGGGTGTGCAAAAAGCAATGGCACATTGATGTTCCTCTCCCTCTCTTTCTCTCTCCCTTCTCCTCTGAAAAATAAATAAAAAGAATCTAATATCTTTAAAAATAAAAGTTTAAACTATGTACGAGACAAATGTGACCAGAAGGACACAGCACTCGGGGCCGAGCCAGGGGGACCTGTGCACGACAGTGGCCTGGGGAAACCACGCCGGGCCACGTCGTCAAACCGGATCACCCTGTTTACAGAAGGGGACCCGGGCCTCCAAGCCAAGCGTACTCATGGGGAGCCCAACACAGGACAGTGCGTCCCAGGAAACAGGATGCGGGGGAAACACCTGCAAACAGCCACGGGGGACCAACAGTTGGGCCAGGACAGCCACAGCCTGGGTATAAAGGCCACCAGGGAAAGAGCCTGCAGTCACCACTGCCCCCCCACACGATACCAGCCAGCCCCACGACAGCATGTGCCACACCAGCTGCTCCACAGGCTGCCGGGGTGGCTGCTGCTCGCCTAGCTCCTGCCAGTCCCCCGTGTGCCTGCCCACGGGCTGCAGGCCAGCTGTGTACGTGCTGGTGAGCTGCCAGACCACCTGCTGTGTGCCTGTGAGCTGCACACCCATTGTGTGCACCGCCCCCTACTGCCAGCCCTCCGTGTGCCTGCCTGGGAGCTGCAGGCCTGCTGTGTGTGTACACACACATGCACACACATACACACACATTTGTATGCATCTGTGTGTGTAGTTGGAGCTCTATAGAGGTTACCAGAAAACACCAAAAAAGTATTCTGAAAATTGATAAAAAGGACAGAATGAATCATGTATCCAGTCTTTCCTATAAAACAGTACTTTAGGTAGCCAAATATGCATGAAAGTTATTTTCTGCAGAAAAATTTTAACCAAAAACATGTAGAAGGAATGGTAGCCCCATTCTGTGGGCCCGGTGACATCATGGATCTAAGCCGTGGCTGTGAGGGGCTGCTCCGCCCGAGGCCGACAGGCCTGGGGACACAGGCAGACATCCCCCGGCCCAGCGGCCAACCTCCACCCCCCAGACTGAGGCGGCCAGACCTCACCGGGCTCTTGATGTGCAGCTCTGGGCAACACGCAACTCCGCCTGCGAAGTGGTCTTGTCGAAGAGTTGGGCCTCCCTTTCAGCCGACTGCAGGTCTTCTCGCATTTTACAGGACATGCAGGAGACGGAGGGACGTTGGAAGCAATACCTTACAGACACAGACAATCTAACCCGGAGCGCAGGAAACTCCCCGGGACAAACAATCAGACTTCCTAACGAAGAAAGGCCGTGAGAAGAGCTGTCAGCCAGCAGCGTCGCCCACACGCTGGGTGCGAGCCCAGTCTGGGCTCCCTCCAATCTGAGCAGATCACCAATTTGTCTGGCTTCAGACAACTGGACTATAAATTAAACGGATTAGATGGACACTGTGCAGAGGTTACCGGTTCACACTGGTATAAATGCTCACAGTACGCACATTCCGTGTGTGACAGACACATGTGCCTACCCACACGGAGGTTTTTATAATGAGCTGACACTTAATTTGCCCCTTCTGGTAAAATATCAAGGACTTCTTCCCGTGTCCACACACGCAGACCTAGCTACACCATTCTTCTTTTTTACAGTCCTCACCCAAGGATACATTTACTGCTTTTAGAGAGAGAGGAAGGGGAGAGAGAGAGCGAGAGAGAGAAACATCCATCCGTTGCCTCCCATATGCACCCCACCGAGGATCAAACCTATGACCCAGGGGTGTGTCCTGACCGGGGATCAAACCCAGGACATTTTGGTGTGCAGGACCATGCTCCAGCCAATGGAGCCACCCAGCCAGGGCTCTATCCTGTTCTTTTTAATGCCTATGCAATACTTTATCACACAGATGTGCCAAAATAACGTTATTCCTCTGTTAATGGCGTTCATCCTGTCTCCTTTCCTGTTGTTGCCATCACACTGGGATCACAAACACCCTTTACATCCATCTTGGTGCAACCATTTCTGCTAAGCTGATTCCCAGGAGAAAATATCCTTTTTTTTTTTATTAAAGGGAAAGGAACCCTGCTCAGGAAGGTTGACTGCCGCAGGCTGCAGTCGGTGCTTCTCAGGGCTGCCATTCAGAAGCCGGTCCCGTCTCCCACGGCCGGCACTGCCCCCAGCTCTGGGGACTCTTCAGGGGTGCGGTGAACTGACTGTAAAAGCCTGGGGAGGGCGGGGGGGTGCTGCAGAGTGTCCCACCCAGCTGCCCGCCGCTGCAGGTGTCTGAAATCTACAGTCACTGATTTGGGATCATGAGCCTGCCTGTGACTGGGCGACAGGTCTCAGATTAGCCTCCCGCTAACGGAGGGAGCCGTAAGCCCCGCCCCCTCCCCTTTGGGCAGTGCGGTGATGAGGCGATGGCGGGTGATGAGGCGACAGAATTCCTCTGGGGATCGCTCCCGGTAACACACACCAGCCACACCCAGGGGCTTCGAGGTCCCGGCCATTGAATCGAGGACTCGGGAGGAGAGAGGACAACAATGCCTCTTGAGTGGGTGGCCCCAAGAGAGGCTCCCCTGTCTTGTCTCCTTCCCGGGGACAGTGGGGCTGACCCGAACACGAAGGCTTCTTTCCTGGTATCTCCCCCAACCTGTTTTGTCCATCTCTGCGAAGGAGGCGTTGCCTAGCAACCGAAGAAGGGCAATGACGTCCTCGGACTATTCTGTTCCACTCCTGCGATCCTTAACTCCTGTTGATTATTAGCACAGCCTGGAGAGGTGACAGCCTACCTTCAAGAAAAACGACTTCTCTGCAGTCACCAAGGGGCAGTAGGGGGACCTGGGGCATGGCTTTGGGAAAGGGTCTGATCTATACTGGATTGTCAGTTCTCAGAAAAAAGAAAAAAAAAACAACAAAACAACAAACCTTTCTTCCCAAACCAACAAGATTCCTTGGGCAAGTGGACAATAGGTGTTAAGAAAAGTCTTTGAAATAGGAGCCATGCCATTTACTTTCTAATCTGCAAAGCTGCCGTGCAAATGCGGTGTTGGCTGGCCTGCCTCCCTGGGCGTTCCCAGCCTTTATACTCTGTCCATAAATCGGGCCGCTGCAAAGTAATATGGTGTAGGTAACTGCGATATAGCACTCGGGGCCTGCCCTGTCCATGTCTATAAGAATGTGTCAATAATTTACATTCTAACCAAGAGTTTCTGTGGACACAGCGGTAGAAAGACTTTTTTTCAGAGAGCCACTTCTACCGGCTGGAAGTAATCCTAGATCAGCTGGGTGGCTTGGGAACTTTACGGTATGCCCTGGGGAAAGTTGGGTTGGCCGCTCTCCTCCTATAGTAAACGGGCACCGCGGCACCTCTCCACGCACGCACACAAAGGACAGAGATTTCACGTTGCTCCTGGTTCCAGGTCAGTGCTGCAGGACAGGCCACAAGGGCGCCTCCAACCTGCAAGCCGAAAGCTCTCAAAAGAGGAAAGGGAAAGACGTCAACCCCACATGCCTACTCCCAGAGGACCACCGCGGAGTTTTTTGGCGTGTTTTAAAAAGTTCTTTTTTCTGTAGCATGAGTATCTGTTGTTGCAGGGGAAGACTGTGCTTGTTCTTCTTATAAGGTTGGGGTCATAGTGTTGGTACAACTGTGTTCCCTGGTTGGTTGGTTGGTTGGTTGGTTGTTTTTTTTCCTCAGAAAAACCTTGTTTGTGATACAAACCTGTCTGCAAAAACCACTCGCCAGGGTGGCCCTCATCCTCCCACCGCGGGTCCTTGATGCTGTCTGCGCAGCGCTCTGCTATTTAAAACGATCCTCCGTACTGGGTACGGAGGAGCCCTGAAGAGTAATGAATCGGAGCTCAGATCCCGAGGATGGTGGCGGGAGCTCTGGATCAGAGCCCCGTCTAACACGGGGGCTGGGACACGGATACAGCCTGGGAGTGTCCGTCCTTGCTGTTTCTGGCCGACTCTGCCCTGTTGTGCAGTGCAGGGCGGGCGGGCAGGCGGGCTCCCAGATGGTCCTCAATGGCCTCAGAGTTCACATCCGGTGTCTTCCCTTCCCCTTGGGCGGGGCTGGACCGAGTGAACCAGACACACACAGCCAGAGTGACAGGGTGTGACTTCTGTGATTAGGTTTGCAGCCTCATTTCTGTCCTCTGGGACTCCTTCTCCACGCCTTCCGAGCCCGCCCGCTGCAACGATGCAAGCAGCCCGGCCAGGGAGGCCCCGGCCCACGTGGCAAGAAACTCAGGGCAGCCTCTGGCCAATAGCCAGGGAGAAACGGAGTCCCTCAGGCTACTAGCCAGCCCTGCAGGACTGTATCCTGCTCACAAGGGTTGAGTGGGCACACAGGCAGATGCCTCCCAGTTGACCCTTCAGATGGCTGTGACCCCAACCGACGCCTTGACTATAACCTTGAGCTCTGAAGAAGACTGAGGTGCACGCTGCGCCTGGATTCATGACCCACAGAAACTTCGAGATGAGAGGTGATGAAAGATGTTGTTCTGAGCCGCTGCGCTCCTGACTGCTTGGCTGCACAGCAGTGGCTACTAACACAGAGCCAGCCCCTCCCTCTGCCTGCAGAGTTGTCTGTTCCGCCCACAGAAATGCATTTCCTCAACTCCTGTGCGATTACTAATGTGTGCTGCCCGCAGAGCGCCTGTGGGAACCTGAAATCAAAATAAGAGCCTGTCCTGCTCTTTGCAAGCAGCAAGCCCCCACAGTGTCTGCGGATGGGGTGAGGGGACCACCAGGGACTGTGAGGCCCAGGGCCAGCTCCTGAAGGGCAGACGCTCTTGCAGACACAAGGGGCTGAGGATGAAGACGGGACTCAGCGGGACACGCTGGCAGGGCTGTGCATCTTGTCCCCGAAATACCGCGGGTCTCGCTGCTTCCCCAAGACCCTTCGAGCGCTCCCATGGGGACCTCTCTAAAGAGGTCAGCCCTGGCTCGTGGGGGGTCCCTAGGGCCCTCCTCCTGCACCACACCACGGCCAGTGTCCATCTGATTGACCAGTGCCCGGTACCATGCAGCTGTAGGAGGGCCAAACCCCCTCCTGGTTAAGTGAGAGACAGCAGAGACCTCCGGGTGCTAGGCACGCCCAACCTGAGGTTGTGCGGTGTGGGAAAGGCCCCGGGGTACGTTCTCCTGCTCCTCCCACTGTCCTGTTAATCCTTTTGTCAAACAGGAGAAGACAGTCCTCCCTGTACAAGTTCAGGCTGGAGGCGGAGGAGGCAACGTGGGCGGGGCCCGGTGAGGGGGGCGCGGTCTCCCCTGGCGCCGGGCCGTGAGGCCCCCCCCGCTCAGTCACCGCACCGAGCAGCTTAATGTTTGGAGAAAACAGAAACCCTGGTTCTGTCCCGGCAAGCAGGCATTAAATTAATTCAACGAGGCGGCCATGAGGCAGAGGTGGCCGCGTGCCCTGGCGGCCTAGCTCAGCAAACCCAAACCTCAGCCTGTAAAGGCCCCAAGGTCGGGAAACCAAGCCACGAAGGACGACCAATGGAAGCGGCCCAGCAGGCTCCCCGCCGCCGCCGCCGCCGCCCATCCAGCCGCCCCTCCCCCCAGCTCCCCACTTCAGACCAGGCTCTCCCCAGCACTTCGGGTCTCGTGCCGCCCCAGTCCGATCCATTTTTGCTCAGACAGACTCAAAATGCTTAACATGTCGCAGCCGATCTCGTGCCACCGGAGGGGAGCCGTGCCTGGGAGCCAGAGCGGCTGCGCCCAGCCGCCCTGGGAGCAAGAACGGGTAACTTTCACTCACCGCCATGCAAATGAGGAAAGGGAGGCCCAGACTAATAAAGGTAATAGCCTCATCGTGGAGAGCTGGGCCTTAGGCTAGTACCTCACAGGCACTGTGTCACTTAACCCCACCAGGGCCCCATGGAGGGGGACTCCTGTGAGCCCACTTTATAGATGGGGTTACTGAGCTGAGGCCCTTTCCCAAACTCCTGAAGCTGCAGAGGCAGAGCTGGGCTGGGACGAAGTTGGCCCCGAGGCGAGGCTGCCAGGATTTACCAGTCCCGCCCCCACCCCCACCCCCCAGCCACGTCTCAGACCCCTGAGAGCTCTGGACGCCCAGCTCAGCCCCTCCCCTGGCATGGGGCCACTCTCAGGCTGCAGCCAGGCCAGGCTGTCCACCAGGGGGCGCCCTGAGCGCGCTGGGGAGCAGCTATACCAAAGCCACTGCAAGGCCAGCAGCCCCGGGCACAGACCCACCTCCCTCCCCGTGCCCTCCCATCCCCCGGGGTTGTGGGTGGCCTGGGCAAGCTGCTGGCTCACAACCCTGCAGTGCTGGCAGGGGTTAAAAGCCGTGCTGAGATTCTAAACGTGTCCAAGCCTGACATGAGATAGCAGGGAGAAGACACCTCTAGCTCGGGGCATGGTGCTGGGACGGCTTTGCTGTGGGATTTCTCACTGTCTCAAGTTAAGGAAGTTTGGGGCTCCGCATTCCTGAGGTTTCACAGCCATACCCTGGGGCTGCTGGCAGGCTTCTCCCCGCCCCAAGTTCCCGGGGGAAACTTGCTTGTTTTTGCAAATGGCCTCGGCTGTGCTGCCTGCTGTGTGGGGCTTCTCCCCTACTGGTGTGGGGTACATTGCGTCCCCCCCTAAAGTTGCATCCAAGTCCTACCCCCCCAGTACCTGTGCATGTGACCGTGTTTGGAAACGGGGCCTTTGCAGATGTCGTCAGGGTAAGGTGAGGTCAGGCTGGGGCAGGGCGGGCTCTCATCTGAGGACCTGTGTCCTCATCGGAGGAGCAGAGGCAGGTACATGGAGAGAGGCCTTGGGAAGACACAGGCAGAGCCTGGGGTGAGGCAGCCATGAGTCGAAGAATGCCAAGGGTTGCCAGGAACACCAGCAGCCAGGAAAGAGGCCGGGCGTCCTCTCCCAGAGCCCTCAGAGAGAGCGTGGCCCTGCTGAACACCTTGATCTTGGCCTTTGGGCCTCCAGACAGTGAGATGACACCTGTCTGCTGTTCGGGCCCCGCCATCCAATGGTGCTCTGGTCTGGCAGCCCCAGGACACTGCTACCCTGACCTGACCTCACCGCTGCCGGGATCTCTGTGGCCCTTCTCCCCGATCCTCACGTCCCTTTTTTGTGACCCAGTGACAGGGTTGGAGCTCTCTTGGGCCTTGGTGGTCATAGGCCTGCTCGGGCTAGGGGTGTCAGCCCCTATCACGGGTTCCTGTGGCCCAGGACCCTTGTGTCTTGAACCTCGCAGAACTGCTGTGTGTTCCTGCAGCAAGACAGCATAACAGGGACCCGGGTTTGAGGGGGTTGGGCCTCCCCGAGCTTCAGGGACAGCCTCCATTGCTTCAGCCCAACCAGGTGAGTCCGTCCTCGTAGCCCAGGGATCAGTGACCTTGGCCCAAGGTTGTCAGTGAACAGAATTCCTCTGACCAGAGACATGGGGTCAGAAACGAGCCTGCAGTCGGCTTCCTGCCACTGAGGCAAGGGGACCCTTGGCCTCCTGGTGTAGCCGAGGGAATGGTGTCCCTCCAAGTTCACATCCGCCCAAAACCTCAGCAAGGGACCTCATGTGGAAACAGGGTCTTCGCAGGTGTAGTGGGTTAAGGACCCGAAGATGAGATCATCCGGTGGGCCCTGGATCCTATGGCTGGTGTCCTTTGCAGAACAGGAGACACACGGAGAGACAGTGACTGTGAAGATGGGGACAGACTGGAGTGATGCGCCTACAACCCAAGGAGCACCTCAGGTGGCCAAGACACTGAGGCTGAGAGACAGGCCTGGGACAGAGTCCCCCCCCCCCCCAGACCCTCCAGAGGGAACCTGTGGTTCCCACACCTCGATTTCAGACCTCTGGCCCCCAGAGCGGTGAGAATACATCTCCTTGTCAGACACACAGTTTGTGGCAACTTGTTACGACATCCTAGCAACCTAAAGCACCTGGGCATCTCTCTGCCTGTACGTCTAAATCGCCACCCCCCATGAACACCCCCCATGGTCACAGCGTGTCAGCAGGCCAAGCCAGAGGACCTCTGGCCCAGCCCCCTTCGAGCTGTCCCGGGCACCCACTGCCCCTGAAGACAGGACTCGAGGCTCGAGAGGAGCAGTGCCAGGCTGCGTGACGCTGGGGCCACGCTGGTCGGGGACGCTCATATTAGCACATCGCCGGATCGGAGACGTGCGGGGAGAAGCAGAAAGCTTGAAGCCAGCGTGCTTACAGACTTTTTGTCCATAGAATCGTCCCTTTAATCTAACACTTTTTTTTTTAGATTTTTTATTTATTCACTTTTTTTTTTAGAGAGGGAAGGGAGGGAGACAGAGAGAGAGAGAGAGAGAGAAACATCAATGTGCGGGTTGCTGGGGGTTATGGCCTGCAACCCAAGCATGTACCCTGGCTGGGAATCGAACCTGTGACACTTTGGTTCGCAGCCCAGGCTCAATCCACTGAGCTACGCCAGCCAGGGCCTAATCTAACACTTATTAATACATCAGCGAAGAAGGAGCACAGAACGCACTCGGGGATACCACACTCAAAGCACAGCTGTGGAAACCAGGCAGGCAGCCGCGGCTTGCCCAGGCCTCAGGGCGGGTCCCAGTGCCGGTCGGAGCTGTAACGCCTTATCTTCCCGGATGAAGAAGGAAGACGAGGGTGTCTGGCAGATCTGAGACAAACTTGTGTGGCCTCAGGAGAGTCACTCACTTCTTTTTTCAACACAGAGTCAAGTTTAATGCAAGGCATAGAGTGTGAATTTTGGGGGGAAAAGATGTGAATGTGAACTTTGCAGTTTTTCTGTGCATTTCCCGCCGTACCAGCTCCTCCTCAGCTGCGGGGCTGAGCTCCCGGACAGGACAGGGTGGGGGAGGTGATGAGGCCCAGGCCCGCACAGAGCTGAGGCGCCACCAGATCCAGGGGCCACTCCAGGGGGGCCGTGGGCAGACTACACACACTGACCTTCAAAGACGGCGCAGAGCAGAAAGCGTGAAATGCGATGTTTTGGATATATGGAGTTAAATTAATAACCTATTAAGATGAACTTCACCTGCTTTATTTTTTAACAACTTTTGATGTGGCTACCAGAAAGCTCAACCTCACCCCCAGGCTCCCCTCGGGGCGCCCACCAGATGGCGCTGCGGCAGGACCCCAGCTCCCTCTCCCTCAGCCCCTCCTCCCAGGACTCCGCGGAGGGTTTCAGCTTACAGAGCCTGGGAGACGCAAACTCCCTGAGGCTTGCGCGCTGCTCCCGTTGGATACAGGGTGCAGAGGGGGACCATGCGAGGGGAGACGCTCATCAATGTCTCTAGCAGTGACAGGCAGGCCCGCACAGGTGGGGAGCCACCGGCCCGGAAGCAAAGTCCCGGTTCTCCTTCCACTTTACGGAGCGTGGCATGAAACGGCTCATTAATCCTCCGGCCTCCCCGGGTGGGAGGAAGGTCATGAAGTCTCCGGGGGAGGTCATGAAGTCCTCGGTGAGTCGCTGAAGGACGACGAGGGCTGGATTCAGGCTTTCTAGGACCCCGCCTGGCCCGGCGCAGCACTGAGCACTCACAGGTGCCTGGGAAAACACCCGCTGATGGAAGGCAGGCGTCACGCGCGTGGCTTTTCCGCCAGAACGAGTCCTGCTGACAGCCGTGTCGGCTCACGGGCTTCCCAGAAGGCCCGGGGTGGGGTGAAGAGCCTTCTGTGATTACCGTCTAACCTTCTCTGATGAGCACAAGACATTGCCTTTAGCTGCTGGAGGTGCAGGCTCCCTCCCAGCCCTCTCCAGCTTCCAGACAGCAGAGAAATTGCAGAGAAGTGGGGGAGACTCGGACACTTGGCCAGCAGGGGGCAGTATGGTACGTATCTGTCCCCTTCCTGGCTGGGCCTTGCTTCTTAAGAACAGAGGGTTGGCAGGGTCCTTTCCCTGAGAAGGTTTGGGTAGTGCTTGGAGGCTTCTGTTCTTGTTTTTGTTTTTTTGTGTGTGTGTGTGTGGTTTTTTTGGTTGGTTGGTCTGGTATTTTTGAGGCTACTGTTCATGGTGGGGAGGGATCACAAGGACTTGAGACGATGTACAAGGTTTGTCCAAAACAAGTCCAGCCATTGTTAATATAAGGAGAACAGTTTGCACAACATCAATGTAACCTGGCAGCCAAGGAGTGTGGACTGGAGTGCACAAGCGTGAACAATGACGACTTCACTGTACCAGTCAGTGGGGGCGGTAGATGCTGTTGAGTGCGCATGTGCACTGTGTGGCCGTCACATTCAAAATGACTGAGCAAGGAGAGCAACGAATCTGCATCAGATTTTGCACTGAGCTTGAACATTCCTCCACGGAAACTGCTCAGATGATTCAGAAGCCCGCAGCTATGGCAACTGGTGATTGGCAGCCGCATCACGACAACACACTCACTCACGCATCACATCTCGTGCAGAGTTTTTCGGTGAAACATCAAATCGCCCAGGTGACTCAGCCCCCCTGCAGCCCATATTTGGTGCCCTGCGACTTCTGGCTTTTCCCAAAACTAGAATCACCTTTGAAAGGGAAGAGATTTTCAGACCGTTGATGAGATTCTGGAAAATACCACAGGGCAGCTGATGGTGACTGGGAGAACCGTGTGAAGTCCCGAGGTGACTACTTTGAAGGGGACTGAGGCTTCATTGTCCTGTGTACAGTGTTTCTTGTATCTTCTTCAATGAGTGTCTCTACTTTTCAGATTACATGGCTGGATGCTTTCTGGACAGGCCTCATGAGTTCCCTTTCTAAAGAGGATTCATGCCTGTTTCAAAGTAAAATGGAGCCTCGGTCATGCAGCAGGAATGCACCGAGACGTGTTCATGGGAAGACACTGACAGTATCGATACAATATGAGGGGGTAACAGGAAGTAAAGAGAACAAGACAGTGGGGCACCCGCAAGCCAGGAGCCATGGGAAAGAACCAAAATGGGTTCATACTTTGGGGGAAGAGTTCAGGCACGGGCAAAGAATGATCAATTACATGTCAGTAACTTGTGTTTGCCCAGTGCTTCAAGGACTAAAAGTTTACAAGTCATTCCGGACACTTCTCTGAGGACCATCTTTTTACTTTCATGTACATTTGCTTATGTACTTTTAATTTATCAAGTCGGTATTGCAAATGCCCGCCCCAGAAGATGCCTTCCTCCCTCTCCCGGCATTTCCCCGCAGGGCCAGTGGGCAGCCGGGGGCTCAGCCAGCCGGGAGATGTGGCTGGTGGGGGGGTGGGTGCCCAGGAACCCTCCTCTCCAGTGCAAAAAACCGGATTTCTCCTGCTTAGCAACTTCCATTTCTGCCTTAAGTGCGTTACGTCTCTAAGACACTCTGTGTTCCGCTGTGTCTTATATCACCACGATTTTTCAACTGCCTCGATTCTTTTTTTTGAATCCTCACCCAAGGATATGTTTATTGATTATAGAGAGACAAGAAGGGCAAGATGGAGGAAACTTGACGTGAAAGAGAGAAACATTAATCAGTTTGCCCCCTGCACATGCCCCAACTGGGGATCGGGCCCGCAGCCTAGTTATATGCCGTGACCTGGGATCGAACCTGCAACCGTTTGGTGTACCGGATGACACTCTAACCAACTCAGCCACCCAGCCACGGCTCAATAGCCTGTAATTCTTATAAGAGCAAGGGGAACACCATAAAATGCTTGCCTCCTTGTACAGGCACCATTGGGTAAAGATGGCGAGCTCACGCCCCAAGCCGCCGGGCAGTGGAGACACCGCTGTATCCCGTGAAAAAGGGTTTGAGGGTCTCGATGTGAGGCGGGAGGTCTGGTGGTCCACAGGCCAAAGACAGAGCACCCCCCCCCCCGGCACCGAGCGTCAGCCCCCTCAGGGACGCAGCCCCGCAGCCCCAGCTCCCCACAGGTGCACAGTGAATGGGCCTGCTGGTCCTCCGCGCAGGGAAGCGGCAGCAGAGGCAACGTGCCTCGAACCCGGAGGGAAACCCCTCTCGGTGATCCCTGTTTGCGGGGACCTGGCTGCCCCTGAGCAGGACAGACACCCGGGCTCCCAGCTGCAGCTTCCAGACGAGGGACGAGTGTGTCCACACCCTCAGCATCGGGCGAAGCGGGCAGTGATCCCCCGGCTGCCTCCACTCACATAGACCCAGAAGCACAGGGTGCTGGACAGGCAGCGGCACTCTGACACGGGAGATGGAGGCGGGGCAGAAATTCCAAAGCCCGCCGCTTGTCTCCTTGCACACGTGGTCTGCAGTCCTGGGGGTCCAATGTCCAATACTGTGGACATTGGACATTCCCTGTCCTTGCTGTGAGTATTGCAACAATAAGGCGTTTTTCTTCTTTTTCTTTCTTTTTTTTTTTTTAGCAAAACTGGATGCTGCTAAATGCCTTGAATCCTAGTCTGGAGTGCTCATCTTCCTGTACCTGCTGAAAGTGAGCTGAGCGTGAGCAAGGCAGGACCACAGGCTGAGCTCTCCAGGCACCAGACATTTGGGGGCAGCGGGTCTGTCTCACTGGTCTGACACCCCTCCACACCTCCCCACGCACATACTCACGCTGACAGTAGGGCCGACCTGACAGTAGGGGGCGCTGTGGCAGCATAACCCACAGTCCCAGTGCCCCTGGCCTTGCGGCCTGGGTGCCAGGCCTCCGCCTCGTGGAGGGCATCGTGCTGCTGGATTTAGCCTGCATTCTGCTCCTAGAAAAGGCAGCGCCTCCCGGATTCCTTCCCTGCCCTCTGTCGGGACGCCTCCCTGCCAAGACACACAGCAGCTGTAGCCGCGAGACCTGGATGGGGCTTCGATCTGGACCCTGGAACTGGGAAGCCCGCTGCTGCTCCGGCCTGGGAACAAGCCCAGGCCCTCCAGCCGGTTCCCTCCCCTGCCGTCCTCTGCTGCGGGGCGGCGAGGCCAGCCCGAGGCCCCAGGATGAACGCCCGTCTCCTAGGACCAGGATGCAGACACCCACGTGCGGACTGCACGTTCCCGCTTTGGTCCCGGGCGCTCTGAGCGACTGCCGCGGTTCTGAGAGCTCTCGCGCAACTCCACGCGTTCACGGAGTGGGCGCTCGCTGCGTCCCTCCTGGTCACTTAGGGCCAAGCAGCCCTGGCCTGCTGGTGGCTCCTGCACTGACCCGCCCACGCTTCACTCCCTCCCATGGTGCCGTGCTTCCTGCCGGGAGAGAGAAGCCCCCATCTGAGCCCCCTGCCAACGAGCTCCCCCCAGAACTCAGCCCAGAAGACGCGGGAGGAGTGGAAGTGTTCAGGGCGCGACATTCCTGGCCTCTCGTTTGTAGGTGGGAGAGACAGAACATCCTTGGGAATGGAATTTTTTGTTAAATACAGATAAAATTTGATATTTTTACAGCAGTTTTGGGTTTACAGTGTATTTGGGAGGAGGGTACAGAAATTTCCCGTATTTCCCTGCGTCACACTTGCATGGACACCCTGTTACCAACCTCGGAGGGATACATTGTTGGCCGAGGATGAACCTGCGCTACACATTATAATCACCCGGATTCTGGAGCCCGTAGTTCACACTGGGGCTCGCTCCTGGAGCTGTACGTGCTGCGAGTCTGGGCAAGTGTCTAATGACATGCGCCCACCTCATAGCATCATACGAAGGACCGGCACTGCCTGAAACATCTTCTGTGTTCGGCCTGCTCACCCCTCCCCCCACGACCCCTGGAAACCACTCCTCTATTGCTGCCATAGTTCTGCCTTTTCCAGAATGTCCTATAGTTGGAAGGCACCTCAGATTGGCTTCTTTCACTTAGTAATATGCATTTAAGATTCCATCATATTGCCCTGGCTGGCATGGCTCAGTGGATTGAGCGTGGGCTGCGAACCAGGCATCGCAGGTTCGATTCCCAGTCAGGGCACATGCCTAGGTTGCAGGCCATGGCCCCCAGCAGCCGCACATTGATGTTTCTCTCTCTCTCTCTCTCTCTCTCTCTCTCTCTCTCTCCCCCTTCCCTCTCTAAAAATAAATAAATAAAATCTTTAAGAAAATACCTTCTAGCCCTGGCTGGCGTAGCTCAGTGGATTGAGTGTGGGCTGGGAACCAAAGTGTCCCAGGTTCGATTCCCAGCTAGGGTACATTCCTGGGTTGCAGGCCATAACCCCCAGCAACCGCACATTGATGTTTCTTTCTCTCTCTCTCTCTCTCTCTCTCTCTCTCTCTCCCTCTCCCTCCCTCTATCTTAAAAAAAAATTAAAAAAAAAAAGAAAATACCTTCTAAAAAAAAAGATTTCATCGTATTGTCTCATGACAATAGCTCACGGCCATTTAGCACTGAATAACATTCCACTGTCTGGACGGGCCACAGCTCACCCACTCGCCTGCTGCTCAAGGGCATCTTGGTTGCTTCCCAGTCCGGGCAGTTATGAACACAGCTGCTGTACACACTGTGCAGGTTTTCATTAGGACATAAGTCTCCGGCTCTGTTGGGTAAATACCAAGGAGCACAATTGCTGGATTGTATGGTAAGGATAATGCTTAGTTTTGTAAGAAACCACCAAACTGTCTTCCCCCGCGGCTGCACCCCTCTGCACTCCCACCAGCGGTGACTGAGAGTCCCTGTGGCTCCGAGTCCCTGGCGGCATTTGGTGGTGTCCGCGTGCTAGACTGTGGCCACTCTGATAGGTGTGCCGTGGTATCTCCTGGTTGTTTTGATTCGCATTTCTCTAATAATGTAACGAGGGAGTGGAATAAAAATTTAATTAGGCTCCACCAGAGACACCAAAAAAACTTGTTCCTTCGTTAGTACCTCTGTGACGAATGTCATTTATGGTTCGAGGTTCCGTTAACATGCGCACGTGTTAGGCAGACTGCTTGACGCGCCTGCCACACACTTTTTATACTTACAAAAGCATGGAAACAACTGGGAAAAGGAGGTGTGCCGCTTCAAAAGCGATAAGAGTAGAACTTTGCATTATACATTTTTAAAAGTGTGCTTTGAAAAACTGCACCCGGGTGTTCCAGAAAACAGCACCCAACCAGGTACTGCAGTCTGAACAGGGACCACCCCAGAAAACAGGAGTGAAGGTTCACAGAAAGCTCGTCCGTGGACAGACGTGTCCGTGGGAAGATAAAGGGACCCGTGCGCTCCCGGAGCACACGGCAGGGTGCGTGCAGCCAGGCGGTGCACTCCCGTGCGCTCGTCGATGCTTTGCTGCTGCTATTGGGTCTGTTTTTCTTACCGATGCAAGAGAACTGACTTCTCTTAGGGTGAATGATAACATATTTTGTCCTGGGAGAAACTGTTGGGCAATGGGGGGAAAGAAAAAGAACGAAGGGGAATAATTTACTTGTGAAATATCATATAAGACCCTGAAAGAGATAAATAAGTAATAGGAATAGCACTGGCCTCTAATAGCAACACTGTTTACTTGATAAAATTAAAGCAGATGGTTATTACTTTGCATATAACATCGGTGGTTTTCTCGCTCGGGTCTCACCGGTAACAACAGAAGGGGAAAGACACCTGAGACGATGTGCAGCCGGTGATGGTGACGCAGTCTGAGTTGAAGCGGTAGACACCAGCAGGCGGGCGGACAGGGCACAGGGCAGGGTGAAAAGACGCCTGAGGCCCCCAGCCAGGAGACAGGAGGGGGGCCGAGGAGGCTTGAAAGGAGGTGACGGAGGATATTGAGGAACGTTAGAGTGTGCTGTCTACATTGTCATTGGTTTCGCTGACCAGGGTGGTCTGTCCAGGACTGGACAGTCGGCTGCCTCCAGAGCGTGAGGTCCAGGGAAGGTGGTGTATGGGGGGAGCCCACCTGGGACGGGCAGCTGGGAGGAGCCCTCTGGGAGCCGAGACCTGGGACAGGAGGGGGAGCCACCCAGGGAATGGAGACCCTGTCCTGGCGGAGGACCCCAGAGATCCTGAGTGGGGAACGCCTGGCTTGTCCCAGGCCCCCAGGGACCCTGAGTAGAGGCAAAGTACAGACCCCCAAAGACGCCCACCCCCTGATCCCTATAGCCTGCGGATATGTGACATCACCTGGCCAAGGGGGGCTCAGGTTGCAGGCAGAACTAAGATGGCTAAACAACTGACCTTAACGGAGGGAGATGATCCTTAAAAGTGTGAGGACCTGACCCCAGGTAGCTGGTGAGAAGGTGGAGGAAGGAGGCGGGAGCCAATGAAGGTGGGAAGCCCCTGGAAGCTGAAAAAGACAAGGAAGCTGACTCGCCCTAGTGCCTCTGGGAGGAACCAGCCCCACTGACACCTTGACCCAAGTCCAGGGAGGCCTGCTGCAGTAATAAACATTCACCTTCAGAGGTGTTAGATGATACACATGTGCTGTTTAGGTTGCTGAGTCTGTGCTAGTTTGTTACAGCAGCAGAAGGAAGCTGATACACCCTGACAAAACCACTTTCTCCTGGGCTAAGCTTGAGCGCGGCGCCACGAGATGAATAAGCTTGCTTATGGACAGGGACCCTCAGAAAACCCACAGGACCTGCCCTCTGTGGATGAGGGTGGGGTGAGGAGGTGGGTGGGTCCGAGGCGGGGAGGGCTGTCCAACCCAGGGCAAGCGACTCAGCCTGGCCGAGTCTCAAATTCAAGGCCACTGTGAGGATCCCAGGGGGCGAGGGTGAAACATCCTCACACTGTCTGGCTTTTAAGAGCAGCTCAGGAAATGGAAGTTTTTGTTGGTGTCTGCACACTGACTTTTTCTGGGACACGGAAGGCTCGCCATCACCCTAAAAGGATGTGAGGCAAAGCGCAGACCCAGTATTTTCAGACTATAAGATGCACCCCACCCCACCCCACCCCCCGGCCAAAATTTGGGAGCAATAATAGTTGTTAATGCTGCTGTTGGGTTCTGTTTACATTTACATTGGTGAAATACTATGTTATTTATGTTATTACATATTTTACTACATTTTTTGGCTTCAAAATTTTTTTCCTATTTCCCTCTAAAACCTAGGTGCGTCCGATGGCCCGAAAATACGGTAAATCAGGAGCGTGACGTTAAAGTCAAAAGTGAGAACAGAAACCACGGGGAGGGAAGACGCACAGGTGTCTGCGAGGAGCCAATTCCTGCAGGTGAGAGCTGCCTCCCGCCTCCCGAGCACCTGTTGGAGAAGAGGCCCAGCGTCAGGAAGGGCTGCCCCTCACCTGCACGACGCTGAGAAGTCCCAGAAGGCATTCCAGATATGCTTGTGTGCATGTGTGTGTTTGTGCATAGGTAACACTTTCACGTGGTTTCACTGCCTATTCAAACACAGACACATTGGATGAAATGCTTACACACGCTCACCATTTATTATACCGTCAGCGAGGAGTCCCTTCAGCTCCTCCGTCAGCCCATTCCTACACCCTCTCCTTAGTTTCCTGCACATCTTTCAAGAGTTTCTTCAAGCAAATGCAAACAAACAAACAACAGACCTCCCTTATTCCCCGTTCTCTTTTTTCTTTAAAGATTTTATTTATTTGTTTTTCAAGAGAAGGCAAGGGAGGGAGAAAGAGAAGGAGAGAACCATCAATGTGTAGGTGCCTCTCAAACACCCCCTGCTGGGGACCTGGCCCGCAACCCAGGCAGGTGCCCTGGCTGGGGATCGAACCAGCGACCTCTCAGTTCTCAGGCCGGCACTCAGCCCACGGAGCCACACCGGCCAGGGCTCCCCACTCCCCTCTCACACGGGAGCCGGCCTGCAGGTGGGACGCCGGCCAGCATTTACAAAGCACTCACGCACGGAGGCAGGGTCCTCAGGACTTTCACGTATTAACTAATTTAACCTTCACAGCAGCCCAGGGTGGTAAATAATTGATCGACTCTGCTTCACAGGCCAGGACCCCAGGCCCAGGGAGGGTAAGCGACCTGTCCTTCGTCACGCAGTCAGTCAGTGATTCAGGGTCTGGGCACTCTGTGGCCACCAGACCTGTCCGATGGAGCGCCCCTGGCTTTGCTCTCTCTCCCTTTCTCTCTTCCTCTCTTTCTTCCTTTTTTCTTTCTTTTATTCTCCTATTTGTTAACTGAACAATCTATCCTTCCTTGGTATACTAGTTTCCTATTGCTTTTGTAACAAATGACCACACATCTGTGGCTTAAAATCACACGCATTCATTCTCTTCCAGTTCTGTGGGTCAAAGGGCCGCGGTGGGTTTCCCCGGCCGAAACTGCTACACCGGCCGGGCCGCCTCCCCTTGCAGAAGCTGAGGGAGAATCCCTTCCCTTGTCCTTTCAGCTCCCGGGAGCGCCCACTGTCCTAGGCTCCCGGCCCCTCCCCCACCTTCAAAACCGTAACCGGACCCCGCCTTCCTCATCCCCGCTCCTCCCCGCTCCTGCCCCCTGCGTCCGGGAAGCACCCGGGCGGTGCGGTGACGCTGGCCCCGCCTGGATGATCTGGGACACGCCCCCCGCCTGCGGGGTGCCCAGGGCACGCAGAGTGATGCCGTTCCAGAGATGAGGATGGGAACGATTGGGGCTGGGGCGGGGGGGCACTGTTCATCTGCCTCTCACACCTAGAGAGCCCCTCGGTGATTTTATTTTGCAGATCAGGGATGCTGCAAAGCAGAGAGGTTCCTCCTCCGTTCCTGGGGATCTGGCTGCTCTCCAATTTGTCACTATTATTTTTAAAAATGCTGCAGTGAATGCTCTCGGACACAGCGCGCTCCGGCACGCGGTAGGCAGAGGTGTGCTGGGTGGACTCCCAGAGGCGCGAGCGTTGGGTCGAAGCAGCCGTGCGCCTCGGACGCTCTGGCGGGAACGGCCGGCAGCGCCGGGGCAGAGGGCGCTTCCCCACGCTCTCCCGAGGGCGCGGGTCCCTCCGCAACGGTCGCCCATCCAGGACCGTGTTTCCACACCTTCACTCGGGGCGCCGTGGCGTGTCCCCCCCACCCCGGGCTGGCAGGAAACGGGGACCGCCCTCACACCGGCTGCAGACGGGAGTGGAGGGGCGCGTCCCTCGGGGAAGTGACTCGCGTGGGGGCAGAGCGCAGCTCAGCCAGTGTGCACTCTTGGACGGCTGTTAACTCCCGGCAGCGCGACACTCGGAAGGCGCAAACAGACGGCTGGGCGCGGAGACAAGGCCTGCTCCGTGGTGGCCGTTTCGAAGACGTTTTGGGCAGGAACTAGACATCAGCCCGGTCCGCCGGAGAACACCCGTTCCCATCTGCCGTGCACCGACGGAAAGCGAACGAAACGCCGGGTTGAGGCCGAGGAGACGGCAGCTGCGGGCTCCAGAGGCGGGCACCGCGGGGCGGAGGAGGCCTCCCCTGGGCAGCGTGCCCTCGGGAAAGGCCAGAGAGCGGACTCCGCTTCATGAAGCCCAGGACAAGCATTTGATTAGGAGCCCACATTCCGCTCCCCAGTGAGACGACTTTGGGGGGCCTGGACAGTTTGAGAGAGAAGATGCTATTAATTCATTGTTACGGCAAGTGAGAAATGGCCCGCGTGTACTGTGAGGACAGCGTGGCCAGAAACTGTCCCCTGCCGGCCCTGTGACTCCCGCATCGACCCCGGGACTGACCCCTGCCTGACCCCTGCAAACCAAGGCAGAGAGCTCTCAGGTGACGGTCATCTTCCCGCACAGGCCAGACCCCCAGGGGGCTCCTGGGTCGAGTCTGAGGGCCGGAATGACTCCGAGTCACTCCCCTCTCCCCTGTGACAGCGGCTTCCTGCCACACTGAGATGCTCTGGTCCCCTGCCTCAGTTTCCTTTCGCAGTCCTTCTGTGGCCCGGCAGGGTGGTTCTGGGATCCCGTCACGTCCCGGCTGGCTCTTGCCGGTCCCTGGTCTCTGGGCTGCACCTCCCGCCCCAAATGCCAGCAGCGCTTGGGCCCCACCCTGTGAGTGACAGAAGTCACCCAGAGCCACAGCTGAGCTACCGCCGGGCATCTCACGCCACCTGGCACCTCCTGGCTGCTCAGACGGACTTCCCTCCTCGCCGCCTAGGACAGGGCCACCCTGCAGCAGCCAGCAGTCAGCTCCACTGCCTTAAACCATGCTGCTCGAGCTGGGACGTGTGGGTCCCTCTAACGGAGAAGTTGTGTGAGCTTCCAGGTTTCTGTTGAATCGTTTTTATGCTCCTTATACTGTAGCAACACTAGAGTATGCATGCATAGACTACACGTGAGCTCTCATGGAACTGTAACCAAAGCGGTTTATAAATGAGGCAAAACAAAACTGTAACACTAGTACCATTCGACTTAACAGTATAAACTAAAAGTGGTGGATGATGCCCTTCCGTTAAAACTAAGCCACCGGTGTTGGGTTGAACATTCTCTTTTAGATAGTTGTATTGTTTTCATGTTTAATGTGTGAACTGGATTCCTTTGGTTTTGAGAATAACGACTCCTCTTTGGAGTCACGCTGTTGTGATTATTTCTGTTCCTTCAGCAAGGGAAGCAAGGGACCCCCCTTCACCGCTAACCCATCACAGCAGGCCGCCGGATGACACCTTTTGTTCCCTGTTGCTTGGTTTCCATGCCAACAAGACACCAGGGAAACCTTGCTCTGTCCACATAGACTGGCCCTCAGTGAGGCTGCTGTCGTCCAGGTCACTCCTCCCGAAGTCGCCGACCATGCTGACCACGGGACGTGAGGGCTTCCTGTACTTGGGTCACCCCAAAATACAAAACAGAAACTTGTGATAAGAAAGTCTACTGTGTTTTTTTCCTACTACACTTGCTGCTAACGAACTACCGGGAGCTCCAGAGGGAAGGACAGAACCCGGCCCCTTGTCCTCCCCCGGTGGGGGGGGGGAGGGGGCCGTCCTGCTGCTCCGGAGCAGGGCAGGGTCTCAGCGGAGGTCGGACTCCTCCTTCTGTCCGTGTCAGGTGACCTTGGCTGGCTATGCTTGGCCAGCTACAAAGCCTTCAGGCCCCTGTTCGGCCAATGGGAGTATGATGAGGACCCGGTGTAAGTAGGCGACGAGGTTGTGTGGGGGCAGAGAATTTAAAGTGGTCATAAATGACCTCGAGTGTGTGTGACACAGACACGTGCATGCACACGTGCGTGCTTACACACACACCTTCCCGTGCAAGCCCATACACCCACTTGCAAATATAAGGAAGAAAGCACACAGTGAAGATGGCACCAGGAAGGCGCCTGTCCCTAAAACAGTGTGTCGAGAAGCTGTGTAAATAAAGTCGTAAAAGGGTGACCGCATCTGCTGGTGGGTGAGTTTGTGGGCGGGCCGTACTCTCGGACGCCGTGGAGGGAACGTAAATGGGTGCCGGATTCTGGGGAGCAATCTCACAAATTCAGACAAAAGTTAAAACCTCCGTGCCTACTGGCCCAGCTCCTGCAGGGTGCTCGTCATTCCCCAAGGGCACAGACCCGTGTGTGATGCAGGTGTGTGACAGCAGGCGTGTAAGAGCCAAATGTGAAAACCACCCAGATTCCCAGCAGCGGAGGCTTGCTGGCACGCCCATGGCACGTCGACACACTGGCAGCGCGTCTGGCCCCCGAAAGGACAGGGTGGATTTGCATGTGTGTGTACAGGACACGTGTCTGAGACACGTCGCTCAGCAAGCTGCAATGATTACACATGACGGGATCCTCGTGTTGTTTTTAAGTTAACATAGGCTTTAAGAGGTGGAAGAGTTAGTAGCAGATGGTTAAAAATGGTTTATTGGGGGGCAAATTTGGAAGGATGGGCCATGTTAACTTTTTAATTCATGTAGTAAGAAAGCACAATCCTTTTTTGTTTGTTTTTTAATTGTGCGCACAGCCCTGACTGGCATAGCTCAGTGGGTTGGGCATTGACCCAAAAAGCGAAAGGTCACTGGTTTGATTCCCCGTCAGGGCACCTGCATGGGTCGCAGGCTCAGTCTCCTGTCAGGGCGCCTGCGAGAGGCAATCAATCAATGTTTCTCTCGCACGTGGATGTTTCTCTCTCCCTCTCTTCCTCCCCTCCTTCCCCTCCCTCTGAAAATACATACATACAATCGTTAAAACAGTCATGCATGCACGGGTGCCAGGTATTATTCCAGGGGCTGGCAACACCGGACGAGTCAACACAGCAGGCCCCGCCCCCTTGGGCAGGTGTTCTACTTCCAGGGACGGACGGACGACAAGCACAGAAATGGGTGACCTGTGTTGTGACAGGAGCCAGGGGGTCACACCGAGGAGGCCGGGCCCTCGGAGAGTGATGGTGGCCATTCTCTGGGACAGGATGGGTCCTCCGCCACCGTGCCCACTCTGCTTCCCAAAGGGGAGGACGGGGCAGGTTCTCCCTGGTGCCGGAGCAGGGGGCCTCTGTCCTAGGTAGGAGGGGGAGACAAGCACGTCTCCTCGCTCCCGGGGAGCTGCCTCTGCCCGCCCCTTCCTGGGCCGGGTGCCGTGGTTTGGGGTCACAGGCCAAGGGCAGGTGGGACCTGACTCATCACAACGATATAAAAAAGAGGATTTAAGTGTTGCTGCCTGATTCAATAGACTGCTGCTTCATGAGGAATCTTTTGAAAACCATCTTTTATTAAGACTTTATTAGGCAGGTTCAATTCCCAGTCAGGGCACATGCCTGGGTTGCAGGCCACGGCCCCCAGCAACCACACATTGATGTTTCTCTCTCTCTTTCTCCCTCCCTTCCCTCTCTAAAAATAAATAAAATCTTAAAAAAAAACCACCTTATTAGGCACCAGGGGTTTTACTTAGATTCACCACCAGCCTGGCAGCATCCAGTAAGGCAGCTGTCTTTGTCACTTTGTCGCAAAGCTGTGGACTGGAGGGGTGGGATTCGAACCTGGGCCCTGCCTGGTAACCAAGCCCGCATTCCACACTATCCTGCCTCTCTCCCCCAACTGGACTCTTTCCCCAAAGTGGCTGCCCCATGGGGCTTGTGCAGCACATTCTTGGAAATCCACGGCCTGGACACGTCACCTTGAAAGCTGCCCAGGGCCTCGGCCTATTCTCCATAAGCGCACAAGGACTTTCAGAGGGAGAAACTTCTCTGAAGATTACCGGCTGGCCTTCTGAGCAAGAACATCTTCCCCATGTGGCAGTGAAGATGGCACCGTGGTCTGGAGTCTTCCTTTTATAAGCGGGCCAGGAGAGCTGAGATGATGATGATGATGATGATAATTTCCTTACACAAGGATATGTCCATTAATTTTTCCAGAGAGAAGAAGGGAGAGACAGAGGAAAAGAGAGAGAGAAATATTGATGTGAGAAACACCAATAGGTTTCCTCTCACATGTTCCCCAATTGGGGAGCAAACCCACAACCTAGGCTTGTGCCCTGACCGGGAATCAAACCCGAGACCTTTCACTCTATGGGATGATGTTCCAACTGGCTGAACCACACCGGCCAGAGCAGTATGACCTCATTTTAGTTTAACTAATTCCATCTGCAAAAAGACCCTATTTCTACTTGAGGTCACAGTCCGAGATTCTGTGTGGACATGAATTCTGAGGGTTGGGGGAACACTAACTATTCAAGCTAATATCTCTGAGGGGGGGACCCAAAAAAACCCAGAATTATTTTCTGGACGTGGGCCCCTTGTAGTACAAACTTCCCCCACTAGGTGAGTGTTCTAGGAACCCATCTGGATCAGTGCACCAGCTGGTGTTGTTGTGAGAGGCTGTGTTCAGCTTCACTGAATTTATTTTTGAAGACTTTTTTCAGTGTCTTCATGACGGGTGATTTACAAGTGCACCTGCCCACACCATGCTGAGTGTTCAGCAGTCTTTGACCAAAACCCTGCATGACCCCATGCCCCACCCTCCCTAGTCACCTGATCTCACCCCCAGCAACTTTTTTTTGTTTTCCCGGATGAAAAAAAGTCCTCAAAGGGAAACATTTTACCGATGCAGAAGAGGTGAAATAAAAAACAGCAGAAGCACTGAAAGGCATCAAAATCGACGAGTTCAAAAACTGTTTTGAGCAGTGGAGAAAACATCCCATAGGTGTATTGCAGCCAAAGGAGAGCACTTTGAAGGTAACTAAAGTTTAAACATGTGGAATACATACACAGTTGTTTATAAATGCATTCCGGGTTATTTGGGCTTCCCCCTTGCATGTGGTGGAAGAGCAACAAGGGACACACAGTCCCACACGTGACCCCGTGCGGCAGACAGGGGCCCAGCGCCCTGCAGTGTGATGACTCCCGTGTTCGGGGCCGCCATCCCCCTGCTCAGTCGGGCTGGGCAGAGTAGCCCTGGGTCCCGCACTCTCGCTGTGCAGCCACACCAGCAACACGGCAGTCACGGAAGGTAATGAATGACCGAGGTGACAATGAGCGGAGGCTCCCGTGTCTCCAACCCTCTCCTGGGGCTCATCGGCCAGCCCTTCCGCCCTCCCCTCACTCAGCAAACTCGCTCCCCAGCCGCCCTTCCCTCCACGTTGGGTCTGAGTCAGGACCGACCGTGGAAACTCCCTCGGCTCTTCCTCACGGCTCCGCGGGTGTGGGCTGCTCCAGCCAGCGTCTCTCCGCAGATTCTGAGTCAGGCCCGCCCCTGAGCTGGTGACGTGCACACGTATGTCACTGCTGGTGCAACATCCACGCACACACAGGCAGAGCCCAGAGCCCAGGGGTTGGGGACCACCTGAAAAGGAAGGACACAGAGACGTTTGAACCTCACTCATGCCCACCTCAGGAACTCTGACACAGCTGCAGCCCAGAATCGTACCTGGGAACACTGTTGACCGATGTGACTTAGCCCGAGCCTCACAGAGTCACGGACCCACGTGCCCCAGAGCAACCTAATGAGACGTGAGACACAGTTCTGTGGGCCTCGCACTGGAGCTGGGGACACACAGTGACCGGGTGGACTGGCGGTGGGTTCGGGTCAGCTCCAATTTTAGCCATTTTAAAGCTGTACTTTCTTGAGAGAAGTTCCTCGGATTCTCAAAGTCTCTGCGCATCATCTGCAAGATGGGTATCTAACTTCCTAATTCTAGGGTTGCTTTGAGGGTCACACGAGGTACTGCACAGAGCTCACGCAGCTCAGGCCTGACCTGTGACGTCATAGTCCACGGACAGGGGACCTCCATCAGCGCCGTCTCTTCCAATGAGAGGACCGACTCACTAAGCCACCTGTCCCTTACCATCGCGGTCCAGGGCAGTGTGGTAATGCTGAGGATTGAAAGCTCCAAGTTTCTCCTTCCCCCTCCCCCCACGACCTCACTATATGCCAAAAGTATTTTGTGTGACTTCTCTTTTTAATCTTGTAAAATAAAAATGGTTGCTTTAAACTACAGTTTGCATCCCATTATTTTGTCTTAGTTTCAGGCGTTCAGCGGAGTGGCTAGACAATCCCCTGCTTGAATGACAGCTCCTGACCTTCCCCGCAGCTCCTCCAAGGCGCTCGGGCGAAGAAGGCCGGGCAGGCCGGGCTGCGTTGGGCCCTGGGAGTCACCGGCCGCGTTTGCGGAGAGCGAGATCTTCAGAGGCGGCCACTGTGTCTGCCACCCAAGGGCAGAGGGCAGTTACTTCTTGAAGAAGCTCTTCCAGCTAAATTACTCATGTTTGCTCTCTTTGTATCTTCAGCTAGTGGTGCCCCTCTGCTCTCTGGGGTCTGGCAGTGTCAGAATGGGCTTATACGGGGCAGTTTTAAAATCCATTTCGCCACTGACTCTGGTAAAAGCCATATACGGTATCAGGAAAAGAGCCCCCCTGTTTTCTGAGTTTGCAGCCTAGCTGAGGAGTGGGTGGCTTCTCAGCTTCCTCTTCAATCTAGTAAGAAACTTCTCCAAACCCCTGCAGGCCCCAGGGGCCGGCAGATGACAGCTCCACCCACTGCTTATTTACGTGAATAAAGTTTTATTGCCCCAGTGGCCCCTTTGCACAACAGCAGCAAATCCGAGTACCTGAGACACAGACTGTATGGTCTTCAAAGGCAAACTACTTACTATCTGGCCCCTTACACACACACCCACACCCACACAAAAAAGTCAATCTCTGCTCTTCTCCAAGTATGCATTAATCATTTTATTTCTTTTTTTTTTAAACAAACTTTTAGAAGAGTGTGTGGCTTACAGAAAAATTGTGCAGCTAGAGAGGGCCCCACACAATATTCTCCCCTGCCCCTGGCAAGAACTTCATTAGCAGGTACATTTGTTGCATTGGATAAATAAAATCCGCAATCCACGTTAGGGCTCACTCTTGGGGTTGGACGGTCTACAGGTTTTGACAAATTATTTTACTTCTTCACTTAAAATGTATCGTTTTTATTTTTTAATTACAAAAGCAAAGGTTCTCCCGCCTGCCACCACACTCTCCCGAGGGCCACACTAACACAGCAGGGGCACGTGCCCTGAGTGGGTCCTGTGCACACGGCACTCGCACGCTTGTGGGCCTGGGGTTTCTCGCAACAAAGCAGTGTGCTCGCCGAGGGGCCTTGAAACCGGCTTCCCACTCACCTGGAGTCCACAGACACCTCCCTCGGGTTCTGGGATGGCTGCGGGACATCCTACTGAGTGCTGAGATTCATCTACGTATTTTTTTTACCCAGAGTCATGGAGACACCGCTGACCACCAACAACACGGGTGCGAGCTGCGTGGGCCCACTCACACACAGACATCTTTCAGCAAATTTGCGATCGGCCCTCCAGACCCCTGGGTTTCCCATCAACAGTATTTTCGATCCGAGGCTGGGAGTCAGAGGGCGGGGAAGGCTGACGACATGCACTGTTCCACTGCATCTCACAGAAGGCGTGATCAGGCAGACAGGGGCCAACTGGAAGCAATGTATTAACCAAACTACCACCCACAACTCCATTGTTCCAAAACTGTGTTCAGAAACCAGCTTTCAGCCACACCATCTCCCTTCTCCAAGCCCTTCCCGGGTCCATTTCTTTCTTACCTTCCAGGCGTGATTAGGCAACAGCGCCCTCGGTGGGGGGGGGGGGCAGAGAGATCCTCAGAGACGAGAAAATCGCTGAGTCTCCCACACCCGCGGGGGTGGGTCTGCCTTGGGCAGCTGTCAGCCCCACGTTGGGCACCAGACCCTGTTACCGAAAGGATCCCGTTTCCGGGGCCGAGGGAGCCCAGGCCGTTCCCGAAACAGGCCCCCTCCCCCCGGGGTCTTTCTGTACTAGGGTTGTCTTGCCTGCTGCCAGGTAGGAACTGCGGCTCTCAGTGCCAGACTTTGGTAAAAAGGAAAGGAACTATTCATTCAAAAGCTCTGCAGGTTTAGAGCAATGGCAGAATGTCGCCGTTAAAATCCCAACGTCCCTTTAAAACGCCCACAGACACACACACGCAGTCCTGCCTTCCCCGCTTTGCCCAGCCAGGCCAGTCCGGGGTACGGCATCTCAGGAAAAGAAATAGAAGTCCGTAGCTCGGCCAGGCTCCTGGCTCCTCCCAGCAGTCCCTGCTCTGCCGGGCCGGTCTCCCACAGTCCCCAGCACCACCAGCTGTGTCCCCGCCACAGTCTCCAGTTCTGAATCCAAAAGCCCATGGCACCGCCTCCCAGCCCACCAGCGAGGGTCCCTTCACCCCGTTCTGTCCCGCTTGGTCTCGTACTGTCCTCCTGCACCGCCCTGCGTTGTCTCTCCTGCGTCCTTTCAACCCGCTCAGAGAGAGCTCTGCGTGGCTGCTGCATCTTGCTTTCCTGCTTCCTAAGCCACGTGGTCCAGGGAGTCCCCTCTCTGCTCCCAAAACTGTGTGTTTAATATCCAGCAGGGCTGCCGCACCTTGGTTTAAATCCCGGCGGGAATCTTCCTCCCTAACCCCATTTCCGACTCCTCCCACAATTGGCTGCATCTGGCAGCACTCCAGCGTCTTCAGCCTTTCCTGTCGCCTCAATTAGTCCGGTCTGGTGGGCGTGGCCCTGTGGTGTGGAGCCAACCGTCTCCAAACTCTCAGGCGGGCGCTGCAACCAGGGGGCGCTGCAACCAGGGGGCGCTGCCTCCTAATTATGTCAGGGGTCAAAGTCAAGCCCTTCTCCCCAGCGAGCCTGCTGTTGACATGCAAAATAACTGGTTTTGAAAATCAGATATGAAGCTGGCCTGCTGTTATTGACATGCAAAATAACTCTCCACGGCCCTGCTCCACGTCTCCTTCCCCCCAGCCAGGCCTGTGGGGGGTATCCTATATTCCCACACACCCCAAGATCTGGACCCCATTACAAATGCCCCCTTTGGGGGGCCCTGGGGCCTCCCAGCCACACCCCCTTACAAATGGACTGGAGCATCAGCAGATTTTGGTATCCGCAGGGGTCCTGGAACCAATCCCCCACAGAAACCAAGGGACACCTTAAGTTTCAGGGGGGAGTCAGAAGTTCTATTTGGATTGTCCACTCTGCAGGGGGTGGCACCCTAGCCTGTGTTGTTCAAGGGTCAGTTTTTCTCCAGTGCTGTGTGCTTATGGTCAGCACTGCACGGAACATTCTCGTCCGCTCATCGTGAAGCACTTGGGTAAATTTTCTGTCGAATGGATTCCAGGAAGGCGGCTGTCTCGCCAGAGGGTACGGACATACTTAACTTTGAGGGAAACGGAAATGTCATCCAGAAAGGATGCGGGATTGCCACGCCCATCCTCCCATAGAGTGCGGGCTGAGAGGCAAATTGTAGGTCCCAGGGCACCAGGAGCACCAGATGGAGTGTTCCCAGGGGGTAGGGCGCCCCCCCCCAGAGGCTTTCTGGAGGAGGTGGGCTATAGGTCTGCAGGAGTAGAGGGGGTTCATGTAACAACCCAAACTGCAAACAATCCAAAATGGCATTAACAATAGAATGGATACATGGTGGAACAGGCACCTGGTGTAATATTATGCAGCCCCAAAAAGGAACGGTGTACCGCCACACATAACATCATGAAGGGGTGAGGGGTGTGGGGGAAATTTTGGGGGCTGCAAAGTCCTGGCTGCCTGTGCTCCTTCCCCAACCTGAGCCTCCCCCTCCCCCTTTCCTCCTTTCTACTCCCTCGCTCTAGGCGGGAATAACTTCCTGATCCTAATTAGTACCTAAGCGCACCTCCCTAAAAAGCAAGATTTCTTTTTTCTTTTAGTGGGCTTTTTTTTTTTACTTTCTTAAGGCAACGTGGATAGATTCCCATAGGAGTGCCCGGGTGACGGGAACTTGCACTGCGCTGTGCTTTTTTGTTCATGCATGTTCTTCTGTGTATGTCATACTCCACAGTAAAGAAAGTCCTCCAGCTTTAAAAACCGGGAAAGCACTGGTTTAGCCCCACTTATTATACTATACCTACAGTATACGCAATACACAGTACACCTATGTAAGTGGGTGTATACATATATACACACACATGCACAGAGCGAAAGGGGCCGAGACAAGCATAGATAAATATACTGGTAAAGGCCTGTGTATATGGGATATCTCTGTGTCTATGCTGTATACTGTATGTGACAAAGAAAAGAAACAACAGAACGGAGAAACGCCCTCAGGCACCTGGACACGGTAAATGCTCCGCTTGCAAAGCTCTGGGTCCGGCCGCCCCGACCCTGTGTCCAGTCCCCGTGAGTCAGCTCTGCGGTGCCCAGCCCGGCAAGCACAGCCTTGACTTACAGCTAATCTCCCTGAGAAGCCGCTCACCAGCCACTCACCCGTAAAAGCCCTCGAGTGACTCACGAAGCTCCGCTCAGGGCTCCTGGGACGTTCGGGAGGCAGCGTGTCTGCCTCCTCGTCCCGGGCCCTCTAAGAAATGATGAGCAATCCAGGCAGCGATGATGAAAAAGAAATAAAAATGTTTCCACCCCACAGCGCTCCTGATGGAGCACGAAGGCGTGGAGGTTGTGTTGACAGGATCTTCGCTGTTTTGTTCCTGGGGATTTAAACTTGTTGCACAACCCTCAGTGCAAATCGTGGCCTCGTTACCACCGCAGCTGGGGAGTCCGCCGTAGCCTCGTGTGAACTGCTGACGGGACAAAATGCTTGCCCTAAAAGCCAGAATTTTATTTCAGTGCATGTCCCTCTGTGTATGTCACAGAGGTTTATAGCTCCCTCCTTCCCCCCACAAAGGAGTTAGATCCCTAGGGCTGCTGTGTTGCAAAGTACCTCAGGCTGGGTGGCTTAAAGGAACAGCTATTGATTCTGTCCCAGTCTGGAGGCCAGAGTCCAAAACCGGGGTGCAGGCAGGGCTGGTTCCCTCTGCAGGCTCCGGGGTGGAATGTGCTCCTTATCTCTGTCCCAGCGTCTGGCGGCTGCCTACCGTTCTTGGCATTCCTTGGCTGGTGGAGACAGCCCTCCAGTCTCTGTCCCCGCCTTCCCATGGCAGTGCCCCCATGTCTCTGTCCAAAGTTCCTTCTTTTCGTGAAGACACCAATCCTGTTAGACTTAGGAGCCACCTGAATCCAGCCTGACCTCATCTTACCTCAATGACCTCTGCAAAGACCCTATTATTTCCAAATAAGGTCACATTCACAGGTTTGGGGGGTAAGGCGTGGACATATCTTTGGGGGGGCACCACACAACCCAAAACATCCAGGAACAAGAAAAAGGGACACCCTCCTGCACGGAAAGTTGCACACAGGCCCCTGGCCTGCAGGGGGCGCCGATGAGGGGTAGCTGAGCTGCTGGCCTGGAGCACATGGCAGGGAGCCCCATGTTCCGTGTCATCAAAAAAAGCATCTCTGAGCTGCCGGGGAGCTTCAGCTTCCCAGGCAGCCTCCCTGGCCCCCCTGAGTGCAGAGCTGGGTGGGACTGAGGCCCAAGGAGGCCCAGGTTGCATGTGGCCATACTGCTCCATGCCGGGAGGAACCCAGCAGAGGACAGCAGCCTGCACGGTCCCCGTCCTGGAGAGCTGAGCTCGACGGGGTCCATGGGCCCGCGACTGTCAGGGTGGGTCTCACGTGAAGCTCACAACGGCGTGCCATGGAAATGCGGACAGGCCTGCAATCAGAAGCCCGTCTAGGTCTGTAGGTCTGTGTGGTTCCAGGCCCTCTGTACGGCAAAGAAAACAACAATGATTAAATCAAAATGAGTCACAAAAACGAATTCCTTGTAAGAACGCTAACAAATCTCAAGAAATTATGAGAGCTGTACAAATTCAGGTGACTTCTGATTGCAATCTCTTTAGGCAATTCACCAGAAACGCTCCCATAAATTGCGCCCTGCCTTCCCCTCCCACACCCGACATTCTCTGTGGCTCCCAGCTCTGTGCACCTCGGGCCTGCCGACAAAGGCCCCAGGGCTCACCCTCACTCATCCCCAGGCAAGCTTCTCTCTGCCTGGAAGGGAGGGGTGCTTTCAGGCCCTCTAGGTAGGAAGGGAGCAGAGGGGTGGGGTGGGCACCGAACTCTCCTGGCAGGAGGGAGAGGCGCTCCAGCTTGGGCCTGGAGGCTGGAGGCAACCAAGGCCTGGGAGCCAGGCGCAGCCACACTGCTCTGCCCATGCTCCTCCTCCGCCTCTCTCTTAGCCTTCACCTGCTTCCCAGCAGAACCAGCTACCAGGGAAGGGGACCCCCTCAGCAGCCACATGCAATCAGGGCCCTCTTCCCTCTTGCCCCCATGTCCCCAGAACTTCCACGGCAGCACGTAGAGTTACAGCTTGAAAGGCACCTTCTGGACACTGTTCTTTTATCCCCCTTCTAAGATGGGGATAGAATCACATCTCGCTGCTGTGAGTCAGCCAGATGGAAGGTTCCAGAGAACCGACAGGTGTCATCGGGCCCCCTGTCGTCAGGGCAGAGCCAGGCCCCAGCGGGATCCTCCCAGGGACCGCCAACCTGGCAGAGGCCAGGCAGCCTGATTTGGCGGGGGGGGGGGGGGGTGGTCTGGAGGTCAGGAGAGCAGGAAGGCCACGCTGCCCCAGTTCTCAGCCCTCCCCTTCCTCCCTCGTTCATTCCTCTCCCCTGCCCTGCCCCCTGCCTGTCCGAGCCCCATGGCTCCTAGGGTGGAGCGCTGGCCCAGAAGTCCCAATGGGCTGCTTATGTAGGACAGCGCGGCAGGGGTACCTTCTCCACGCCCCATACTGCAGCTTGGCCCTCCTAGGCATGTTACTTAACGATCTGCTGCTACAGCGGGGATTTTGGCAGAATCCCACATCTCCCTGCATCCCAGGATCCTGTTCATGTGTCCATCCATCCATCTATCCACGCATTATCCACCCATTACCCAATCCTTATTCACGACCCATCCCCCGTTCACCACCTATTCACCACCCATCATTTATCCATCATCTCTGCGTCCATTTCTTTACCCGTCCGTCGTCCATCTGTCTACTCATCACTCATCCACCGTCACCCACTCGCTTAGCCACTATCACCCATTCATCGTTCGTCACCTGCCCGTCTCCTAGAAAGTGCTGAGCATCTATCTGCTCGAGTGCCAGGGCCTGTGCTTGTCCCTGCAGCTACAAAGGTTTTCCAGACCAGAGTCCTGCTACCACGGAGACTTTGGTTTATGGAGGAAGGAGACCGAGCACGTTGGACGGGTGTCCCCTGCAGTGGTGGGTACGAGCAGTGTCCCAAGCGTAGCCCAACAGGTGAGCTGCTGCCTCCACCTTCATTCTCTTGCTCGTAGGCCTGTTTCCCAACAGCCCTGCACTCAAGGCAGGGAGCGCCCCTCCGCCCTGCTGCCCCCTCCCTGCTCCGAAGCCTGGGAACCTGCTGGAGGAATGCTCACCTCACCCGCCCCTCAGGCCAGGGGGATGAGCAGCCTGCCTCTGCCAGTCTCCACAGGACTTCCCCCGGGGCCACAGCAGCTCAAGAATGCTCTGCATTCTTCTCACTGCCATAAAGGCACGGAGGGTACTTCTGAGCTAGGAAACCAGAAATCATGCCCTTTCAGGTACATTCTTGGCTGCAACGCTGGGGATCGTGGGTGTTTTGCAGGGAGGGAGCTGGCTTGTCTGGGAGTTCACCTCTTTGACTCAGCCTGAGGCATGCCGCTGCCACTGCCACTGCCACTGGGAGACCCCTCCGCCAGGGCTTGGTGACCACAAGGAGCATGGTTAAGCATTAGGGGGTGGGGGGTGCAAGGACAGGCTGAGACGAGGGGGCTCACCACGGCAGCAGGGAGGGTGACACGGGGCACTGAGGCTCAGAGGAGCAAGTGGCAGGAGGCCCCGGGCAGTGACGGCAGGCGGAGGGTGAGCCAGTCAGCCCTGCAGGTCCTCTGGGGCCTTGCAGTGCCTGACGCGGTGTTTTATTCTGCCCAAGGACACACCTTGGCCTCCCAGTCCTGAGCTGTATCCGTCTCACTTCCAGCCCTGACACACCGAGTCACTTGGAGGCGTCGCCTGCACCCCACCCCCCAAGTCAGGGCGTCCTCCCCTTGCGTTGGGAGAACCAGGGACTTACTAATTCTTATGCACGCGTGGCCCTGCGCTCCCTGAGAGCTGGAGCGGGGCTCACCGGGGAGGCAGATGTTAACAGAGGGACCAGCTCCCTTAGGTGCTCAGGAGGAGCAAGGAGCCTGGGACCTTGGGCGAGTCCCGCCATTTCTCCCGTCCCATCGCCTTCCCCATTAAACAGTCTCGAGGAGGAGAGCGTCTCCCTCCGTGGAGTGCCCTGCAGCTTCACGGTGTCAGGAGAAGGCTTTGAGCTCCCAGGGGAAAGGCACCGAGGAGCTGGCTCTGAGCTGTTATTAGAAGTAATTGGTCCTGCGATTGGGCAACCCTTCAAAGCCGCCTGCCCCCGTCCGCTTCGCCCAGGGTCTCCGCTCCTCTCCGTCTCTCCTCTCTGCCCACCTAGCGGCGGCTCGCCCCTGCCCACCGCCCCATCCCCTTCTCATCCCGTCTCCCCTGCAGGTTACTCTCACGCTTGCCCTCCCACCTTAAGACCAACCCTCCCCCTCATCCCGCCAGCAAGCACTGTGCCTCCAAACAACCCCACTCAAGGAGGACCCCAGGCAAGCAGAGCTGGCGAGGACCCTAGGGAACACTGAATTCAAATCTCAAACCACAGAGGTGGGATCAGCTAGTGGCTCTTCTGTTGGTCTTTTGGGTGGTCCCCAGTGTGGCTGCATTGAGCTGGCGAGTCAGCCGGGGGCTGGCCGGGGTCGGGTGCCGGATGGGTGGGCTCCTCTCCCACCGTGTGGTCCCGGGGCTCCACTCCTTCCAGCCCCCCGGGCGTCTCTTCACGTGACTCTCAGGCAGACTAGCCAGCCTGCTTCTCTGGGGACTCAGGGGCCGGGCATGCCAAAGTGGAGGCTGCCAATGTCTTCTTACGGCTTGGGCCCCCAGATGGCCACTTCTGTCACATTCTACGATTCAAGTGCGTGAAGGACCAGCCAGATTCCAAAGGAGGGGGCTTTGCAGGGGCTTGGACATGAACGCTGGGAGGTGTGGTCCACAGGGAGCCACAGACTAGACGGGTGGCTGCAGAGGGAAGGGCTCACGGAGGGCGCAGACCACCAGCGGCAGCCTCACCTGGGTGGGACCGTGGCAGAAAGGCAGGTCACCGGGTCCTCCAGACCTACGCTGGGCCTCAGGGTCTCTGGCACCAGGAGGCTGCAGGTACGCTGGCCCTCGGCTTGACGTAGGAGGACCACCGCAGTGTGAGAACAAAACCCCCAGGGCTCTGGGGTGGTTGGAAGGGCTGCGGTGTTTGCTCGGTGGAGTTGGAAGCCATGGAGGGTTTGAGTAGAGAGCTAGAGAGAAAATCAGTTTTATAGAAGGATAAAGGCACGTGAGCGGCCAGATCGGGCACGGGGGGGCGGGAAGCTGTCCCAATGACACAGATGAGAGGGATGGGGACTCAGACCAGGTGGTGACAGGTGGGGAGGTGAGAGCGGGCTGCATCTGGCTGAAGGTGGAGCCGGCAGGACTGCCCATGCGTTGGGTGTGGGCTACGAAAGGCAGGAGGGGTCTGCAGGCAGGGTCCCGCTGTGGCGTCCCAGAGGCAAGGGGCAGTGAAAAAATCAGGTCGTGCAGCAGAGTAACTGAGGGTCGTTTTCACAAAACTGTGATGTTCTGGGTGCGGTGTTACCCCCTGCTTCCTGTGCACTCGCACTAGGAGGATGGACTTGCCATGTGCCGGGTCCGGGAAGAAGCGAGTTTGGGGTACGGCAGGTAATCAGGAGTTCAGGTTGCGCCCGTTAAATATGAGATGCTCTTATGTCACGGGACACACACACACAGGACACACATTCGGGGGCAGAGGTCTGCCCTGGAGACAGAGAGATGCTGGAGCCGCAGGTAGACGCGCAGAGCCCCGAGATGGAGCAATCTGCTGGGGAGCGGGTGTAGAGGGGAGGAGGAGGGAGCGGATGTGGGGTGCATACACCAGGAGGTGCAGAAGGCACGGCCCCTGGGGCGGGAGGAGAGCCGAGAATGATGCCCTTGATGAAGTCGAGTTTTTTTTAAAGATTTTATTTATTTTTCAGAGAGAGGGGAAAGAAGGGAGAAAGAGAGGGAGAGAAACATCAATGTGTGGTTGCCTCTTGAGTGCCCCCTACTGGGGACCTGGCCTGCAACCTAGACATGTGCCCTGACTGGGAATCGAACCGGCGACCCTTTGGTTCACAAGCCTGCACTCAATCCACTGAGCCACACCAGCCAGGGCGATGAAGTTTTTAAAAAAAAGTCAAAAGGTGACCCTTGTGCACAGTCAGCATCTGTCAGTGATTTATTGATCTCGGTAACAAGCAGCCAGCAGAGCGGTCCAGAACAATAGAAAAACCAAAAGACCTCAGCGTCCGATAGAAGGCGTGTTGCCGTACGGCCCAGGGCTGCCCACGCAGCTGACTGTCCCTGCGGGTGGTCCGTGGGTCAGTCAACTACGACTGTCTCTACAGGCTGGAGTCCAATGGTGTTGCCACCAGACAGAAGCACCTGCCTCACCACTGAGTCTCCTACCAGCTCAGTAGGAACCCAGCGGAGTTGTCAGCCCCTCCAATCCACAGAGAATAGCACAAAAGGCACGTGCCCGTGGGGTGCGGGTGGTCTCCAGCGTGTTTCAGGGCGGCCCTCTTGTGGGGCTGTGAGACCACCCTCCACCCCGACAGACCAGGAGCAGCGCACCCCCCTTCAGCCTGGGAGCTCCCGGGAGGTAGCCAGGAAGGAAGCTGAAGCTTCCCCAGGGGGCTGGGCTTTCCAGGAGGGATGGTGGGGTCTGAGCCAGCCAGACTCAGAGGAAAAGGATTCTTCTCGGGGAACAGTGTTTAAGGAATTCCATCAGAAAGCCGTATTTTGCACTCAAAACCTCAGGGCAACTCTCCAATGACCACAGAATTAGAGGAGTGGTAAGATTGCTGTGGGTGACCCTGGGCGGCCTGGCCTGCGGGCTGTGGTCTGAAGGCAGAGGTCACAGGAAAACCGTCAGGGTGAGATCCGGGATATCCTCGGGGCAGTTTTTGTGACAAAAAGACCACTGGTGGGTTTTTTTTTTAATTCAAGATTACTATCAAGTGTACTATTTCACATTTTCATAACCAGTTCTCCTTGGGTTTTAACGTTCCACCTACGAATCAAATTATTTTGTTACAAATTCAGGAAATTTGAGCCCTGGCTGGCGTAGCTCAGTGGATTGAGCTCAGGCTGCGAACCAAAGTGTCACAGGTTCGATTCCCAGCCAGGGTACCTGCCTGGGTTGCAGGCCATGACCCCCAGCAACCCCACATTGATGTTTCTCTCTCTCTCTCTTTCTCCCTCCCTTCCCTCTCTAAAAATAAATAAAATAAAATCTTTAAAAAAAGCCAATTCAGGAAATTTATTATCACTTTCAAGAAGGCTTAGCTCAATTTGCATTTGAATAACTAGGTCTAAACTACTGAACTCCCCAACATGGCCAGCCACCTTTGCAGCCCTGGTAAATCTTTAACCTTTGAAACTGCAAATTTCAAATGGTTTGATGGTAAGTAAATTTACCATCTTACTTCAAATGGCTCCAAGAAGCAAATTTTCCCAAGAACTGAAGTCTTTCCGCCTCTGCCCCCAGTACTGTGTACAAATTCAGTAAACTCCTCGGACACTTTTCCACTTAGGTCCACTGTTAGATCTAACATCAAATACTTGATAACATCATTTAAATCCAGATCACAAGGATCACCCAGCGGGTCTCATCATGGGCCGGATTCCCTCAGACACAGCACTTCAGACACTGTCACATGCCAAACACGCCCGGTATTTTCAGTGCGAACTTCATCTGCCACTACGAACATTTGCGGTTGATTTACTCATCATTTACATATTTAATTCTAAGCCTTCCCAGTGTTAAAAAAAGGCTCTTGACAAACAAGAAAAATGTACCTTCCGAGGCAGCCTCTGCTCACCCTTGAGAAGTTGCTCCTCCACGGGAGACTCTCGCATGGAGCCCAGACCCTCCGGGAGACGCAGGCAGCCCTGTGGAGCCCCGTGGGCGGCACCAACGGGTGGGTGGCACCCACGGGTGGGCGGCCTCGGGCCCCTGCACTCTCCTCTCACCCCCCTCTCGTCCGGATGGAGACTGCGCCGCCCCTGTGGCAGTTCCCCCACTGTCCCTTGCCTTCGTCCTCCTGCGTCATCGTCGCTCTCCGCTTTCCGGCCGGACCTGCAGCCCTGCAGTCGGCCTCCCACCCCCACTCCCTGTGACGAAGGCCTGGCCATGGCAGGAAGGGGACGTGGAACGGGCAACATCTAGACCGTTCCTTGGGTGGACACCTGGCTCCTTCCCTTTTCTGAGTCCTTCCGGCTGGAGCTGGAGTCGCCAGCGGGACCCCAGAGTGGAGGCCACAGGCTGGGTGAGCCAGACCCAGACACCGCCCCCCCCCAACCAGTCGGACTCAGCCCGTCAGCTCCCTTCCACAACAGGTGTGGGTATCCACTGGTGTCCCCGGGGACCCGGCCCATGTTTCTAGCTGTCTGGCTCCACGGTGACAACAGCAACGCCACGTGGTCAACAGGGTCAGCGGGTGAAAACCCAGGTAAAGCAACGCCAGCGTGGAGTGCCGGGTCGGTGGACATCGGAGGCCAGGAGGTGGGGAACGACAGTGCCCGCAGCAGGAGCAGCGGAGCAGTGTCCGCTGTTCAGGACAGACAGCAAAGAAACAACTGACCGCCCGGAGACAGCGGCGGGGTGGGGGGATATTGCAATAGGAACCCCCAGCGCCAAGGAGAAAGACCCCCCAGTGCCCGGACTCCTCTGCCTGCGCTTCTACCCGCAGAGCTCCCAGCGCAAGAGGGCGGGACCCGCACCGTAGGCCCAAGAATCACTCACACACGGAGCTCCTCGTTGTTGTGGGGTCCGGGACCTAGCGCAGCCAGAATAGTGAATGCGTTTCCAAAATCCCTTTGTTTTTCAAAAGTCCCGAGGTAAGGGGACACATTCAGGAATTGTTCAAACAAAACGGCTTTACTAAAAGGGAGAGAAACCTCGACATGTGAGGGAAACATCAATGGGTTGCCTCTCACACGCACGCAACAGAGTGGGGCCTGGCCTGCAGCCCAGGCATGTGCCCCAGCCAGGAGTTGAACCAGTGACCCATTCAGTTTGCAGGATGACACTCTACCCGCTGAGCCACATCAGCTGGGGTCAGGGGCTATTTAATCAGGGAAAATGTCCATGATCTATGAAAACAACTTATTTTATGCACAGCATGACCCCAGTTTTGTATAAACATTTATTTGTAGTTTTTTAAAAGCTAAATTTTAAGCAACTACAACACCAAAAAGATTCAGCAATAAAGATTAATTATAAGCCCTGGCTGGTGTCGCTCAGTGGACTGAGCACAGGCCTGAACCTAAAGGTCACGGGTTCAACTCCCAGTCAGGGCACATGCCGGGGTTGTGGGCAGGTCCCCAGCTGGGGGTGTGCAAGAGGCAACCGATCAATGATTCTCTCGCACATCGATGTTTCTCTCTCTCTTTCTCCCTCCCTTCCCCTCTCTCTAAAAATAAATAAAATATATATATATTAAAGATTAATTATAAAATTAAAAAGAAAAACAGTTTGAATCCAGGTTCACCCAAGGAGATTCCCTTGATTCCTGTGGAGACAGCTCCCTGCTCTGCGGAAGGAATGGGTTAGAAACCAGCAGAGCCGCAGGGGGTGGGGGCAGCTGTGCTCAGCCAGCCTGCAGGCCACTTTGCTTCAGGGCTCCTGATTACGGAACTTACAGGAAGTCTGCTGTTTCCTCCGCTCAGCACCCGCAGGAGGAAAGGATGTCTCATGTGCATGCAGGGAATCTGGAAAATTTCCCCCTGACTCAGCCACTTAGCATCCATTTGACCTTAAGCAAGTTACTTAATCTCAGTCTAGGGAAATGAGATAACACAACTTTGCTCCTAACTCCCAGGAAGGCTGGGAGGATGGAAAGATGGGAGGTGAGTGCAGGCGGCTTGCAGGTGTCGGTAGGGAGCTCACTTCTGTAGCTTCGCTGGGGCTGGGCCTGTCACTGCCCGGGATGTTTGCACCCACTGTGTGTCCTCGTGGGGTGTGTGCCCCCACTGTGTCCTCGTGGGGTGTGTGCCCCCACTGTGTGTCCTCACGGGGTGTGTGCCCCCACTATGTGTCCTCGTGGGGTGTTTGTACCCACTGTGTGTCCTCCTGGGGTATTTGTGCCCACTGTGTCCTCACGGGGTGTGTGCCCCCACTGTGTGTCCTCGCCTCAGACTCTGATGTTGCCCTGTTAGAGGGGAAAATCCGGTTTTTACTGTGTTTTCTAAAACCTGAGCCCTGGCTGGTGTGGGTCAGTGGATTGAGCACATGCCTGAGAACCAAAAGGTCACTGGTTCGATTCCCAGTCAGGACACATGCCTGGGTTGTGGGCCAAGGCCCTGGTTGGCAGCATGCGAGAGGCAACCAATCGATGTATCTCTCACATATCAATGTTTCTCTCCCTCTCTTTCTCCCTCCCTTCCCCTCTCTCTAAAAATAAATAAATAAATAAAATCTTTAAAAAAGAAAACACCTGTTTATCATGTGGAGGCCAATCAGCAAAGGCTCATAACTCCATATAAACCTCACCAATTGATTTTTGATTATGCGCCATGGCCAGGCCCCCTTTGAACTCCCAATGAGGAGGTTTGCCCTGGGTGCTCCCCAGGTGCAAACGACAATGTAACCGGAGCCACTTTAAAACAGCGTCAGAGCTGCCAGCCCAGAGGGACTTCCCTGCAGGTCTGATGCCTCAAACTTCTAGAACAAAGGGGGGCAAAATCCCCTTTGACTGAGCCCGAGCCACCCCATGACCCGGAAGCAACAAGAAAGCAGTGATGGTGACGACTGGACCGAGGGTCGCAGGAATGAACACTGAAACCACTGTTAGAACCAGCATCACCACGTCATTCGTCTGCACCGATGGAAGCGTCCTCCTTCTAGGGACACGGTCGTTCCCTTTCTCCCCAACGCCCCCGGCCTCTGCCTCCTGATCTGAACACCCTTCGGGCTTCCGCCTGCTCAGTGCCCTCCAAAGAGCTGTGCTCGCTGGCCTCAACCGAATGCTTCCTGCCTCTCCCTTCAAGAGGCCCTTTTACTTGCAGGTCGACGTGCGTCTGCCTTCTCCGAGGGGTGCCCGTGGCCAGCAGGCGGACTGGCCAGGCGCAGCACCTTCCTTGGGTGTTGCGTAGCGGCACAAACACGCATCTCCACGGTGCACACAAAGCACACATGCATTCTCCCTCTGTTCCTCTCTTGTCCATTCCTCAGGCCAGCAGCTCCTCTGACCGGCCACCGGGGTTTGCACAACAAAGGCCCCCGCTCGGAGGGGCTCCAAGCTCAGCTGAAGATCCGCCATCAGCATCTTGGCTTTCGTAACACTTTTTGAGCAAGGAGCACCATCCTGTGTGTTCATCCTGTGCAGGGCCCTGCAAATTCTGTAGGTGGCCGCCTGCCACCCCCTTCAGCCAGGCCCCGCACGTCGGTTTTGCCATAAACGCTACAAGACTGAGATGTGCCGTAAGGAAAAACCCACAGAGCAGCTGAAGGAGGTGACAGAAGAGCCACCAAGCCGGTAGAGACACAGGTCGGGAGCACACGGATGGCGCCTTCACCCCTGCACCCCTCCTTCCTAATCCCAGGAAAGGGCAGGGAGCTGCACCCTTCTTTGCAAAAAGCCGAGGAGACGCAGCTCTGGGGTCCACTGAGACACCCCCGGCCAGAGTTCTGAAGTCCGAGGGGTAAACAGGACTATTCCATGTTGATCTCAAAACACAAAACAACATCAAATCTGAGGTCTCCTTGTCCGCGGTGAGTGGTCTCCAGCTGTCAGCCAGGGCGTGGAGGTGCAGGGGCGGCGAGCGATTCAGGGGTTCACCGAGCTCGGCTGAGTCCTGGAGGCCCCTCCCCCAGCCTGGGGTGGGCGCCGTCCAGGGCAGAGCCTCTCTGGAGGGCACCGCGTCTCCCGAGGGCACCTTCTAGAAACGGAGCGTCTCAGAGAAGGTCTCTTCCCGGTAAACATCTTACTAATGTATAAAACAGTGATTCTAAAGGGAAAGCGAAATGACACATGCGTGACTCTCCCTCATTATCTCCTGACAGAGCATTTAAAGTCAGATCCGAGGATGGTAGACCCAGGTGCCGTCCGTAATTGACAGGTGAAGAAAGAGAGGACACAGCAGAGAGGGGGAACAACCTACTCAAGGTCGCACAGCCAGCAGCAGGGCCGGCGCTGGAATCCCGTTCTTCTAGGTCTCCGGCCCGAGGCAGAGCAGAGTCGGCTGGGTGGGGAGGGGAGGGTCGGAGCCAGGCACTGCCCCAGACCCAGCTGCCGGCGGCTCTGGAGACTCGCTGGCGGTGACCCCTCAGGCCGGCCGCCCAGTCCTGAGGAGTCCTGGCCTCTCCCCCGTCAGCGCTAAGAGGTGGGGGCCAGCAGGTCAAGGACAGAACTCGGTTTGTGTTGGACTTGAGGCATCGGCGCCTGTTAGTGTGTTAGTGCGGAGGTGTTATTGTGGGTTTATTTTCATTTTTTATTAGACATCATTGTTTAAACAGTCATTGATACACAGTTCACGTGCCATATGCCTTGTCCACGTAAAGTACACAATTCAGTGGCTTTCGGCACATTCACGGTGGTGTGCTCCTTACCACGGTCAACATCAGCACGTCCTCGTCGCCTCAGGAGGAAGCCCCGCACCCCAGCCCCACCGTCTCCCCCCACGGGCCTGGGCAGCCACCCGCCTGCTTTCTGCCTCTGTGGGTCTGCACATTTTGTACGTGCCGCATCACTGTGGCCTTCTGGGACAGGTGCTCTCACCGAGCGTGGCGTCCTCAAAGCTCCTCCGTGCTGCAGTGTGTGTCAGAATGTCAGCCCTTCCTGTGGCTGGACAGCCACCCACTGATGTCCGGACCACCCTATGGCTACTCCCTCCTATGTCTACTCCATCCTATGGCTACTCCCTCCTATGGCTACTCCCTCCTATGGCTACTCCCTCCTATGTCTGCTCCAACCTATGTCTACTCCCTCCTATGTCTACCCCATCCTATGGCTACCCCACCCTATGGCTACCCCACCCTATGGCTACTGCAGCCCGTGGCACTGTCCCATGGACCCATGGACAGATGTCCTGCTTCTCCCAAGGCCAGGCAGCTCATCCCGGGAAGCTTTCCCCCAGCACTGCCTCTGAACACCAGGCAGTTGTCTGGGGCGCTGGAAGGACTTAGCCCTCCGACTCCGGGCATCTCCTCTGGGACTCACCTGTGGAGTCTTACTGGAGGCTCACCCGACATCTTTCTCCACCTGAGATGCCTTTTGTCACAAGGGATCTGCCGCGCCCCGTGGCCCATACAACAGGGCTGCTTACACTTGGCCTAGACCTGCTGCCGCCTTTCTGTACCCTGGCCTTGCTCCTCACCGGCAGCCTTCCACCCCCACCGCCCTGGCCTCGCCAGGGTCTGAGTGGTGTCCTAGGGCCCAGAACGAGCTGTCCCCAAGCCCAGAGGGCCGGTCCAGCACCGTGCTATTGTCTCCATGACGGGAGGGGCGGGGTGCAATGGTGTGACCATTACTTTGGAGGGACAGTTCACAGTCCTGGTCACTCTAAAAAACTCACCAACGTGACGGGCCCCCGAACCTTTGTAGGGTTCACCCCTGGGGGAGGCCTGGGTCTTGTCGAGGCACCTGGAGTACTTGTCACTTCCGTCTCCTCGGGCCCAGTCAACACGCTGTCACCACTGAGTCCCAGGCCGAGATCTCAGGCTCTGTCACCCCAGGAGAAGACTCTCTCTAGACATGTCCTCACGTTGGCCTTCAATGGCCACCTTTTGCTTTAAATTGCTGATTAATAGAACTGAGAGGACGACTTTTCTTTTTGCAGCTGTTACTGCCCGTACCCAGCCTTTCCGGTGACCACACGCCTCCCCCCCACCCCCCCGCCCCGGACACCTTGATACCCAGCCCCATTTCATCCATGGCACAGCCTTTTGTCACCTGGCTCAGCAATCAGCCTTCCATCCGCACATGCTGGGGTCCTCACTGCCGCCCTGTGGGGGACCCCGCCCGGGAGACTCACTTCCCTGGGGTCAGAGCCTAGGCGGGACCCAGGGACATGCTTTGGTGCGGGGCGGGTGCTGTGGGAATGGCTGCGGGCAGGGAGCAGGAGGGTGGGGAGAGGGAAGGGACCTGAGAGACAGATGAGGAAAGTCACAACTCCTCGAGGCAAGGGGCTGCTGGTTCCAGTGCCGGCCAGTCAGGGCCGGGCCGTGGGCTGCTGGGAGAGGCAGTCCCTTCCGGAAGCTCCTGTTTGGCCAAGGGCAGTGCCCCAGAGAAGGGACATCTGGGAGCTGTGACAGCTGGGCGCAGTCAGGATCTGGGCGGGGCAGCCACCTGCACTGTGCCCTGTCTATGGGGGACGCGGAGTGCTGGTGACAGTTCAGAGGTTGTGTGCGGAGGGTGGGGCTGCCCCGCTCTCCCCACCAGCTGCTGCAGGGTCAAAGGCCCACAGAGGCCAGGCAGGTCCCCTGCGGCGACCTGGGCCGGGAGCACCCCCTCCACCCAATGACACTGGAGTTCACATTTCATCTCCCGGGAAGGACCGGACCCCCTGGGGCTTGGGGCCAGGCAGACCTGGCTCAGGGACTCCAGTCTGCAACCTCGGCCAAACACTGTCACGTGTCCTTCTACTTGACAGCCCACTGGCATGACCTTGACCGTGCCGGCACGCTGGGGCACGCACGCGGTTAAGCGGCAGAGCTACCCGAGACGCTCTCTTGGTGCTTTTTAAAGTTGTTTTCTTTACAATTACAAAAATTTCAGAAGCAATGCGCATCTGGTTTTAGAAGTTGAAGCAACCAAGAGTACATAAAACCACAAAGGCAAAGCCTCTGGCGGCGTGCCTGCTGCTGCCACCCCCCCCCGCCCCCCCACACCGGTGAGCTGTCCCCTGGCTGCTCTCCGACTAGAGTCTGCACAGACACACGGGCCCGTGAACAGGGAGTCATTTTAGGTTTTCGTTTCCTCAAACTGGACTCAAGCTGCCCCCGTTGTTCTGCCGTTGGCCTTTCCTCTTACCCACAGCACATTCCCCACGCCAGGGCCAGCGTGCCCACTGGTCTCCCCGTAGCCGCCGGGGCGGGGCCTCCCGGACAGCTCCCACCGGCAACCCCAGGCCTGAGTCTTCACCCCCGGGCCGGTGCCCCGGGATGCACCAGGCACCTGCAGTTTCCGGAGTTTTTCCAGGTGGTTCTCCAGATCAGCTGGTTGCGGTCCACCCAGAGAGTATTTCCTGGCCTCTCTCTTGTGCCCCTCTCATGCCCATCAGCACGTGACGGATGTCGTAATGAAACCAAACCCAAGTTCAGCTGCCTGCCGCCGCGAATGAAAGCCAAGCTTGCGAGGCAGGCGCTGGTGAGAAGGAAAGTGGTTTATTCAAGTGCCAGGACTTGAGAAGACGGAGGACTCTCGTCACAAAGCCCATCCTTTTTTTTTTAAATTAATTTATTTTTAGAGAGGGACGGGAGGGAGAAAGAGAGAGAGAGAGAAACATCAATGTGCGGTTGCTGGGGGCCGTGGCCTGCAACCCAGGCATGCGCCCTGACTGGGAATCGAACCTGCGACACTTTGGTTCGAAGCCCGAGCTCAATCCACTGAGCTACGCCAGCCAGGGCTCAAAGCCCATCTTAACGTCTCAGCGCAGACAGGGGTGTTTGTGAGGAGGGGGAGGGGAAGCAGAACAAAGAGACCGGGGGAGGGGCCGTGGACCAGCAGGCCGTGTCCTTGCTGGGCCGGATGTGGAGCTTTAACGTGGGCATCCTGGAACCGGTCGGTGCCGGCCAAAGTCCTGCAGCTGGGCGACCTCGTCACCCACAGTCATGGTCAAGGCCGTTTCTCGTACAAGCAGGAACCAGGGCTGCTGGCGCCTGCCGTACGCTCATAAAGAAACTGTCCGTGTGTGAGTTCTTTTTGCCAGTGCGTCAGTGCATCTCACTGTAATTCTACGGCACGGCCAGTCAGAGTACTATAAAGTTTTATTCCCTCCTACAATGACTGCCAGGATTTTGTCACGTGGACAGGGGCTAGAGAGCCTACAACAGGGGGTGGAGTGAGGTGCCCAGCGTGCACAACCCGCCCGGGGTGAAGGTCTCCACGCCGTGGGCTTGGGGCGGGCGGTTTCTCCGTCCCTCGGACGATGCCGGGTGTCCTCAGACAGCCCCGTGAGGTGGACGGCCAGCCCGCGGGCAGGGAGCTCGGGCCTGGGCCTGCGCACAGGACGGGACAGTCTGGCTCTCGGGGTTCCCGGCCCCGTCCGCAGAACCGCCGCCTCCGCAGAGGCGCGCAGAGATTTGGGGGCCGTCTCCTATTCTCCCTGAGTCTCGTGGCTCACGGCAAAACCTCGCCCTGCACTGTGTGGCCCCACCACAGCCCCAGGAAAAATGTGGGCACAGCAGGCCCTTCTTTGAGACTCCCCCCTCCTTCCGAGGAGAAAAGCTGGAGCACAAAGAGGGGCCTGAAGTGTCTCCTTGCAGAAGCCTGATACGGGGCTGGAATGTTGGCCAGAGCCCAGGAATTCAGCAAGAGGGGACATGACCTCCTAATCCTTCGCCCAGAATCTGACCGGAATCCCTCCTGCGAGGTCCAGCTCTCCCTGTGGGGCCCCGAGCCTCCTTCCGGAACCAGCAGTTGCCGGGGGGCCGGGGGGCCAGGTCTCGGAGGGCAGGGAGTCAGTGCGGTGCTCAGGGTGGCAGGCATCCCGCAGGCCGGCGTGTGAATCCACCAACACCCGCCCCAGGTCCACGGGCAGGGTGTTACGTCCAAATCTCCTTTTCTGTCACCTGGGGTCATGTTGGGCTTTTTGAAAAAGTAGCTTCAGAATTAGGGGGTGTTCGTAAAAACAGTTAGGACAGCATCCAAGCAGTGGGGAATGTCCAAGAAAAGGGAGGAAGGGAGGAAGGGAGGGGGGAAGCGAGGGAGGGAGGGAGGGAGGGAGGGAGGGAGGTCGGGGGGAGGGAGGGAGAAAGGAAGGAAGGAGGGAGGGAGCCAGGGAGGGAGGGAGGGAGAGAGGGTGAAAAGCTTTTCCCTGGGGTAAGGGTGTCAGCAGGAAGAAGCAGCTGCCTGGACATCCAGTGGCCACAAGCCCTCCTCCAGCCCTGTCCCTGACATTGGGTCCCCATCTCTCCATGGCAGCCTGGACGCCTCAGGTATGTCACTCCATTTCCAAGGAAGACCTGTGGGATTTGACGCCGCTCTTGAACGTTCTGGTCCCTGCGCCCTAGCCATGACCCCTGACCTTCGTAAGGAGCCTGGTGTGTTCTCAGGGCCTCAAAGCACTCACAGGCGTGGGCGTCTCCTTGGCAGCCACACCTGGAGTGGGAGAGGGCCCTGATGCAGGTCCCCTTGCTCGCCCTGGGCCAGGGCCAGGTGAGACAGGGCTCCTCCAGGTGGGGTCCCCGGCTCAGACAGAGGGTGGGCGAGACCTGCCGCCCTGGGCCTGAAGCCAAGGCGCCTGAAGCTGAGTGATGGGACCCTGGCGGGGACTCTGGCCTTCTCGTCTGGGAAGAGCACGTGGCCCCCCTCGTGCCAACGGGATGTGCTCTTCCCACTGCCGGCGTTTCCTGCGGTAGCAGCAGGCAACGCGGCCGCCAGGCTCTGCTCACGGGGAAGAGCCGGACAAAGCGCACTCACGTCCCTTCTGCGTGAGATGAACAGACACACTGGGGAGCGTGTGCTTGTCACGAACAGGGTGCCTGTCGCCCATGGACCCCCGAGTCCTCCTGCTCACTCCTCTGTGCTTCGAGGTGAAGACATGTTTCCTCTTCACGAAAGGGACTGATGTGTGTTCTCTGAAATCCGCTGAGGCCGCCGCAGGTGGAACCGCTTCCCAGGGACACCGTGGTGCCCACGGGCAGGACCGCCACACTCTGGGAGACCCCATCCACGCGGGGCGTTTCTGCCTGTCCAGCACCTGTGCCAGAAGGCACTTAAAACACGCAGGGCCACTCCCGAAGCTTAAACTTCACCCACAGCCTGACTTCTCCACCTTTCCGGACGCCGCCAGGAGTCACAGATGATACGCTGGGGACGCAGCATGTGTCCCGTCAGAGGGGCCGAAGAGAGGTTTGAACTCTCTCCCGCTCTTGACCTCTCCTCCAGCGAGAGGGTCCCGTGGCCCCTGCACCCTCGGGCATGACAACGGTGCCTTCATCAAAGGAAAGGCACTGGATCCTGCTAAGGGGGCCCCCACGAGTTCACACGGTGGAATCAACAGCCCAGACAAAAGGTTTTCAAAGCCAAGTCTCAACAGGGCATTTAGACTCGGGTCTGTCTGGGCCACGGTCAGCCCCTCCCACCCCAAGCCGTGCCTTCTCCTTCCTGGGTGGCCCACCGGGGCTTTTTGCTGGTCTGCTCTCGGCAGGGGTCCGCAAACTGGTCCTGGTGGGGCCAGATGCCCAGTGTCTGCAGGAACCCTCACAACCCCTCGGCTCCGCCGCGGCGCCCGCCGTGGGGAGAAAGCAGAGCCCTAGACAGTACTCCAGACAGGGCTGTGCCGGGTCCCAGTAAACTCAGGCACAAAACGGGGCATGTCCACCCCGGTGTGTGGGCACTGGACGCGACAGGGACCTGCCTCGGGTTGGTCACCTCGCCGGCCTGGGCCTCCATTTCCTTGCATGCAGACAAGAGGGCAGCAAGCTCTGAAGGGAGGGCAAGCTGGGGGAGGAGCTTCAGTGGATGGGGGGGGGCACTGCCTGAGCTCCTGTCACCACGTTTGCTGTCACCCACACTGGATGCCCCACCCCCCACCCTGCCAGCCTGCCGGAGCCAGGGGCCCAGTGTTCTGGTTTATGGGGCCATCCAGCCTGCCTTGTCTTGTTGGGACCTGGGGATAATAACCCTTACCTCACAGGGAAGGTGTGGGGATTCATGACTTCATGCGGCCGAGCGCCCTGTGGGTCTGCGGCCCTGAGCAGGGAGCCCAGCGTGCAGGGACGCGGGGACGCAGGGACACAGGCCCCTCTGACTGACTACCGTGGGCAGGCAGGAGCCGGCGGCCTGGGGCCAAACATGGGCCACTGAGGTCTCTGGCCTTGAGAGTTGGCTCCCACTCCTCTGCCCTTGGGGCTTTCAGACACCTGTTATCTGCAGTCCTATCCAGAACCTTCCCCTTGGGCAGCCGCCAGTGCTCAGGCCTGGGAGCACTTACTCAGCCGGACAACAGCCCACCAGGTGGACATGTGAGAGTCCCGGCGTGAGGTTCTGGGGAGCCGGCTCAGCACCCACCTTCCCAGCCTTGTCCTCGCCACATGCAGGAGCCGAGGGACATCCCATGCCCCTCGGTCACAGGTCTGGAGAGCACAGGACAGGGGGAAGCTGGCCCTTGCATGTTGAGACCACCGTTTATGGTGCTCCGGACTGTCCTCGGTGAAAGGGGTGTTCCCGGTGCCTTAAAGTCACACGGGAGGGACGGTCTCAGCTCCCCAAGACTCTCGTGACCTACTGGGGCACAGCACTGTCATCTTCCAGTCGCTCTCAGGCACTGTCCAATCAATGAACAATGGAGCTCCCATGAAAGAAAAGCAAGGCTCCCAGATTTCCACAGGGATGTCTCCCCGCTCCCTCCCCTCCTGGGGCTCGGGCTGCAGGGCCGTGGACCGAGACCCATGGGTGTCCTGGCAGGGACTCCTGTGTCTGTCACCTAGGGCTGCCCCAGGCGGGGCCACTTCAACCTCAGCTAAAGTCCTCGCCGTTCTGGAGGCTGGAAGTCCAGGATCGAGGCATTGGGAGGGCTGGTTCCTTCTGGGGCTCTCCCTTGGTCTCCTGGACAGCCGTCCTCTCCCTGTGTCCTCACGGGGGGCCGTCTGTCTGTGTGTGTCTGTGTCCTCATCTCTCTTCTCATAGGGACACCAGTTGGGGATTAAATTAGGGCTCGATGATCTCATTTTAACTTAATTGCCTCTTTAAAAGGCCCCATCTCTAGCCCTGGCTGTGTAGCTCAGTTGCTGAGAGCATCGTCCAGATGCGTGAAGGTTTCAAGTTCCATCCCCGGGTCAGGGCACATACAAGATGTAACCAAGTGGAGCGGCACATTGGTGTTTTTCTCTCTCTCTCTTCCTCCCTTCTCCCCTGTCTACAGTCAACATAAATAAATAAATAACCCCATCTCCAAACACAGTCACACTCTGAGGTACTGGGGGTCAGGACTTGCACATGTGAATTTCCAGGGATACACTCCAGCCCATAACACTCCCCTCAGAAACAAACTCGACACATCCCTCCAAGAGGGACTTCCCCTACTCTCTCGCACCCAGGAAGCCACCCAGGCCTGCACCCATGAGGGGACACCCCTCTGTTAGCATCAGCAGCTGGGCATGAGGGAGATGGTTCTGGGCACTGCGGACCTGGAGGGCTGTCGGGCTGTCGGGCTGTTGGGCAGGATGCCCACCCTGGGACCTCCGTTCTGACTGCTCTCCCCACCCTCCCCACTCCCACCCCGGCACACTGGTGTCCATCCCTCGAAGCCTGTTGAGCACCTGCTCTGAGCCACCACCCGCTGGGGGACAGGGAGGGTCCGCAGGCCTGCACACACTACAGCCACACCCTCCCCCCCAAGAGCCCTCATCACTGTGCCCTTTCTCTGTCTCCCCCGTGAGACCTCAAATGCGGGGACCTGGGGTTGCATCGTACAGTTCTCCACACCCCCCAAAGTAGTAGCCAGTGTGCGGTATGTGTGCCGCTGGCTTTTGTCCACTGTTGCTCAGGGCCACGGTGGTGAGCCAGGAACCCAGCGCCTGTCCCCGAGAGAAAGCTGGAGAAGGGGAGAACTTGCCTCTGTGTGACAGGGACAGTGTGCGATGTTCTCGGTGCCAGCACCCTCTGAAAGCCGCGAGGACTCCTCTGGGTCAGACCCTGAGAAAGGCCGGCACTGGCAGAGACGAGGGAGGTGGGGGTGGGGGGCAGCTGCCCAGGCCAGGAGCCGGGAATCAACTGTGGGGAAACTGTTTCTTGCCTTTCCTTCTTTCTTCCTTTTTGATGAGACAAGATTGAAAGTGGCCTTGAAATGAGAGCAGGCGGTTCCTAAGAGTCCGGTTCCTTGAGAGTCATTTTGTCTTCTTAAAAAGAAAAAAAAACAAACAAACCAGGATTTTCAAGGGTGGAAGGCCTGCTCTGAGTGGATTTACAGAGCGGCCCAGCCTCTGGCTGTCCTGGGCCCTGGGGCTCCAGCAGCGGGGCCAGGGGTCAGGGACAGCAGGGCCGAGGGTCAGGGACAGCTGGCCGGGGCCAGGGGAGTAAGTCTCTGGCTCAGCTGGTGGACACTCCATCCTCTCCCCCTCCTCCTCTGGACCATCTCCTCTTCGGGGATAGGAGGGTACCAAACCAAACCCTCACCCCAGACTGGGGGCGGGGGGGACGGGCAACGGGAAGGCAGGCCAGTCCTGTGGGGCCCCTGGACCGGAAATCAGGAGTCAAGAGACCACATGCGCCGGCCACGCACCAGCCGAGCCAATGCAGAACCCAGGGCCGGCCCGACAGGCACGCCAACTCCAGGTGAGACGGAGCCGATGCCCACAGGTGGCGGCCAGCTGTCTCTCCCAGACACAGACCCACCGCCCGCCACCTGTCGGTCGGGAGGACCCATCCTCGGGGTCCCGATAGTCTTATAATTAGGCCCTCGCTATGAGGCTGGTGTTTTATTATAATGACAGCTTGGGTTTATGCAGCATCTACCTGCAAGGAATGCAGGCTGTGCACAGAACTTTCCTTAGTTCCGGCGCCAAATCCCTGTGGGGTCTGCCTTGGGGCAGGGAGGGGTTAATTGGCCATTAGCGTTAATGGAACTGAGGCCCAGCTACCCAGGACAGGAAGGGGTTAAAGCCAAAGATTGGAGCTTAGCTTTCTTTGTCCCGTCCTTGGTCCTGGGCTGGCTGTGACAGCCACCCCCAGGTTTTTGAAGAAGGCAGGGAGGCCAAGGAGGGTGCCAGTGGCCACCCCAGAATGGCCCAAGGAAGTGAAGCTGTGGCAGCTGATGGACCCCGTTTCTGAGACCGGCCCCAGGGGCTCTTGGGCCGGCCTGCCCGCCGGGAGTGTGGTCCCTGGGGGAGCGTCGGTGTTAGTCCTGACTTCTCTCCCTGCCCCCCACCGTGGCCTGTCCACGCCCGGAGGCCACCAGCAGCAACAGGGCATTCGCCACGTGCGAGAACGGGAGGAGGACACCCCCCCAGGGGGCCAGGACCAAGAGGGAAGGTGATGCTGGTAAGAGCGTCAGCGGGTCCCTCGGAGAAAATGCTCTCCAGCAACAAAGGGACGGCTGGGTCCCCTGTCGCCTCTGACCCTGGGTGACACGTTTATAAAACAAAGGCAGGAGACCAGTTCCGGGCCACAGCTCCTTTCCCTTCCAAGGAGGGGACGTGGCCACCAGGGCCAAGCCTTCCACGTGAGCCTGGCCCCACCGAAGCCCCCGCCTGCGGGCATCGCCCCCACCCTTGGGCCCACTCCACAGTGCTACTCTGACTGCAGGAGCACCGGGCTGCTGTGGGCTGCCTCCGGGAACCGGCCCACACGGAAGCCGCCGGAACCACAGAGGGTGGGGAGAAGGTCACTGAACGTACCCGGTCCAGAGACAGGGCTCCCCACATGCCAGCCTGTGACCTCGGATAAGTGAACTCACCTCGCTGGCCATCGAAGTGAAGGGTCTAGGCCCCGCCTGGGGACCCCCTTCCTCCACGCACTGCTTTGAGCGCCTGGGCAAATGGCCAACTCCAGGCAGGTCCAGAGCAAGAACAGCACCAGAGGGGCCTGTCGCTGCTCGTTGGGCCGGAAAGCAAGGGCACTGTCAGGCCAGGTCGGGAGGGTGTCGTCGGCCAGGGATGGGACAACTGAGCTTCCAAAGAAATACAAAATATATACTGTTGACTGAGATACCCCAGATATGTAACCCCCCACGAGTTCCCAAGGACGCCCTCCGAAAGCCCACCTCACTGCCACCTGTGACTCCACCAGGACACCCGTCTCTCACTCTGAGCACAGCCACCTGAAGGAGGTGGGTGCGCATCTCGCTTTTCCCAGGTGAGCTTCATTTCGGAGTTGAAACACAGCCCTAGCTGTCGTGGCTAAGGTCCTCCTTCTAGGGAACTGGCGCTGATGAAAGTCCAAGCAGTGAGAGAGTCGCAAATCCCCATTTTCCAGCCCTTACTGAGGTCACAGAGGGCAACACGCCTCGGTGGGTGACATCATGGGTGAACGCGGAGGGGAAGGGTGGCCTTACCTGCCGGAACCACCTGAGACCAGCATCTGCCTGGGGGAGCTCCCTTGGCGCTCCTGCGTTCCCCATGGGCTCTCCTGGGGGAGCAGGAGGAGGTGTGTGCAGTGAGCAGGGCTCCCGCTCAGGCACAGAGCCGAACCTGGGAAGGGGCAGGGACCGGCGAGGAGCCTTTTCTTTCTTCTATCAGCTTCTCTCTCTTTTTTTTAATGAAATGGCTACCATTTCTTTTTTTTTTTTTAAGATTTTATTTATTTATTTTTAGAGAGGGAAGGGAGGGAGAAAGAGAGAGAGAGAGAGAGAAACATCAATGTGCGGTTGCTGGGGGCCGTGGCCTGCAACCCAGGCATGTACCCTGACTAGGAATCAAACCTGCGACACTTTGGTTCACAAAGTGGTCCGTGCTCAGTCCACTGAGCTACACCAGCCAGGCTATCAGCTTTTCTTTAAGGGCAACACACAGGGCTCCTGACAGAGCTAATGTACCCAGGCATATGGGGCTCTGGGCAGGAAACCCCTTTCAGTCCTGGGGACGTGTTGGCACCGGGGGGGGGGGGTTTGATGCTGCTACTCCTGCTGTCCCGCCGGAGCTGGAACCAGAAAGCTACGCAGCCCCCAACTGGCCAGGTCAGTGGGCAGCAGCCCGAAAGGATAGGTGGGGCGCTGCTGAGACGTGAAGTGAAGGTTCGGTTTGGCCGTGGCCCTTACAGAGAGCTACCACATGGCTCCTTAGGCCCTTTACCGTGTAACCCTGCAACTGTTTGTTTCCCATCTTTTTGCAAATTATTTTAAAGATTTTATTTATTAGGGAGAGAGAAAGAGAGGGAGAGAAATATCAATGTGTGGTTGCCTCTCACATGTCCCGTACTGGAGACCGGGCCCACAACCCAGGCGTGTTGCAGGGAATCAAACCGTCAACCCTTTTGGTCCTCAGTCCGACGTTCAGTCCACTGAGCCACACCAGCCAGGGCTATTTTTTATATTTCTAATAAACCCCTTTGGCCACAACTAACTAAAAAAATAATAATAAAGTAACATGTTGCATCCAAAAGATGATTGGATTTCTGCTTCTCAAGAAAGTTGACGTGAATGCCTACCTTACACAAACTATTTGTCAAAATGCATCGCCCGCTGTGTGGGCGGTGAGGTCCCGGAGCGTGCGCAGACCCGAAGACACAGATCATCTGCTTCACGAACCAGGGTTCACGGCAAAGCTGGGGCTCCTCTGAAGGCTGTCGAAGGACGGCGACTGACACGCACCTGAGTGTGGGCCACCGCTCCATGAAGATAATGACTTTGTACTTAGCTCAAATGACAACGCTAATTTCGTTTGTTTTCAGGCTTCCCCGTGCCCGTACCAGACGGAGAGACAGCTGTTCCTGCGTTGGCTGGGCGAGCGGAAGGGTTTCACAAACAGCCCAGAGAGGCCAGGTTCATGTGCCATCAGATAGTTCAACTAGGAAAGCCAATTAAGTTAATTTGAATCATTATTTAATTTTTATTCCAATCGCTAAATGAAAGTGAAGCCTCTAAACACTTGTGCCGTTGAAGGTGTGCCGCTTAATGTTTTTAAAAATGCAAAATGTAAGTGTGCATTCAGTGACGTATTTCACATTGATGATATCGCTGGTTTGTGCTGCGATAACACGAATACCCGTGTCGTACGGCGTCGTCGCAAAAGTGCGCCGTCATTACATTACGCAAGCCTGGAGCAGGAACGATAATTACTTGTAGCAAACGCGTAATTCCAAAATGAGCCTGAGCAGGCTGCCGTTTATCTCTAATTGCATAAAAGCTGCAGATATCCGAACTCACAAACATTTTTACGCCTAGAGAGTTAAGAGTAACTGAACCCCGAAACTTCTGCGATGAAGCTAACGCAGATTACGAACAAGAAGCGCTCCGTCAGGGCAGTGCAGGCTTTCTTCCTCGGAGGTGCCCCCATCCGCCGGATTGTAGCGATATGTACGGAGCCGTTGAAAAAGCCGTTTGTGAAGTGGTTTGAATCACTTACAGTGGCACTGGATTTGCGTGTGTGTGTGTGTGTGTGTGTGTGTGTGTCTTCTAGACTTGGGTTGCATTTTGTTCAAACTAGTCAACAAACAGCTAGCCAAAACCTTCTCCTTTGGGAACGTTTGGCCAATTATTGCGATTGCGGAAAAGATCACAAGCTGAAAGAATGTATAAATTTGTAGCCACAAAAGGAAGAGCCCAGTCAGTCATGTGACGCCTGCCCGAACAGTGGGCGAGAACGACTGGGATTCTGAAACTGCTCCTTGGAGTGTCACCGTTTATGGTGGATTTTTGGTAGAGCTCGTATTTTAATTGGACGGATATTTTATATATATATATATTTCATATATAAACATATATTTATACCTCATATATATATATATGGAGTGGAATAAAATTAAGTAGGTACGGCCTATGATTTTCAGCATAATAAATTTGACCAAGCATTCCAAACATCATCATGAAAAAATGCCTATTTGACACATTTCCCCTTATAAAAACATTTATGAAAGAAAGGCTCCCTGTGAAAGCATCTGGGCTGCATCACCGAGACTTTTATGACCCAAACCGTGAGACTGTTCTTCCAGCAGGGCGGGCTGCGGAGGCAGCGGGCAGCGGGCACGGGCCGCCTGAGCCTCTGGGAATGCCAGGCTCAGGAGAAGGCTCCAGCAGCAAACTCTAATTATCTGTCACCATGTGCCTCCTTCAAGAAGACTCCAGGCAGTTTTGTGAGAAGTTAAAAGTAGCAAGGCGATTCTGAAAATAATACACGCGTCTGAAAAATTCCACTGAAGAGGCAACTCCAGCAAGCCAGGTTAAAAACTGACGAAAGGGTGTGAACATTTATCCATGATAATTATTCTGCTCATACTTTGCTTTTAATATCTAGATAAGTAATGAAGAGAAGGCTTTTTTGGCTTTAAGGTAACCAAGGTTATTCTTATTTTGTAGAAAGTATTTCCTTTTTTTCTCTGTCAGTACAATTTTCATTTTATGAGAAAGACAGTTACATAGCACCATTGTATTTTTTTCCCCCTGTCTTTATAAGCTAAGAGCAAATTTCTTGTAGAGCAAATTTATTTTTCCCTGGCTTTATTGAGTTATGATTTACATCCAATTAAATCCACCCGTTCTGAGTGTGCAGTTTGGTGCGCTGGGCAATTGTAAACCGGCATGCGGCCGCTGCCACCATGCAGACAGAGGACTACCCGTCCCTCTCCGCCCCCAGGGTTTCCTGAGCTTCTTGCATATCCCTCTCCTGAGCCCTGCCCCTAGGGACCACTCCTGTTGACTGCATTTAAACAAATTTTTAAACAACCTTATTGAGGTATAATTGCCAGCAGTAGTCTGTACCTGGAGAAAGTATATGTTTTTGACATGCGTACACGCAGTCGACACTAGCGCCCCCGTCAGGAGAAGAACCGTATCACATCCATCCTCCCACTGAAAGGAGACCACAGTGTGTTGATCCTTCCGGCCTGGGGAGGGACCGCTGAATGGTTCCCGCTCTTGGCAATCATAAGAGAAGCTGCTGTAAACATCTGTGCAAAAGTCTTCACGCGGACATGTGCTTTCCTTTCTCTCGGTCAGTACCTGGCAGGGGAGTGAGTGGGTCGTGTTGTACGTGTCGGTTCAGCTATTTAGGAGACCGTCACATGGTTTTCCAAAGGGGTTGTACCATTTTCTATTCCCGGGAGCAGTGCATGGGAGTTCGATTCTGTGCAAGGAGACCCAGGGACCTAGCGGGGGCTTCTGGGAGAATGTTTCCCTCATTCTCACCAAGGGACAGGGGATGGAGAATTCCTCTTCCGCTCTGAACATTATTGTCCACCCCTGAGGCTGGGAGCAGGGGCAGCTGTCTGGGCCCCGGGAGAGAGAGTCCGCTGGAAAGGACAAGCCAGCCGCAGCGACGGGGGAGCCAAGATGGAGGGAACCTGGTCCGTGTGGGCATGGCTGAGCCAGTGGAGTTACCATCCTTCTTCAAGACTGAGTTATGCAAGAGCACAATTTTCCCTCCTTGTGCAAGCAGCAAAAAACGTTTCCTAGTGCTTAAGCCACTTCCGGCTGGGTTTTTCTCATGCACATTATTAAGTCACCCGTTCGGCACTTAATGAATCTCGTGCACACGGGGGCCTTTGGGGGTCTTTGCGCCGGTACTTTGTACATGACCACAGGGCTTCTTTCTATCCTCCTCCCAACTCCTCGGAGATGCCGAACATATATTCATCCAGCCAGCATCTACTTAAACTGATTTATTCAAGTCTGTGTCCAAAGTCCCAGACCCACAGCCAGGCCCTTCCCAGGCACTCGAGGAGCAGGAGGAACCATGCACACAGCTGTGACCGCCAAGAGCCCCGGACAGAGGGGTCTGTCCAAGGAGACTGAGTGCTGGGGTTCCACAGGGGCGGAGCCCGACAGAAGGCTTCCTGGAGGAGGTGGCCTTCAGACTGGGCTGGTTGTGCCTCAGTGGGTGGAAGCAAGAATGAAGGTGGGTGTTGAAAGCTCCCAGGGTCATTGAGGCAAAACCAAGTCTTACAGGAAGAAAACCACACTTCCTTAAGGGCATCGTGGCCCAAGTCAAAGCCTCACACGAGGGAGAAGTCTGGAACCGCGGACACACAAGACGGTGGGGGCCCCTCTGGGCCTCTGCAAGGAGATGTCGCCTTCGTCGGCCACGTGGGGAAGAGGAAACGCGATGAATGAAAACATCACGCCCTTCTCTGTGGAACCACACGCTGCGCTCCGGGGAAGCGGCCTGTCCGGGGCGCAGGCCTGCGCTCCTGGCTTCCGGTGCAGAGCTCTGGTTCATCAGCCAGGACGCACGTGCGCGGCCGCCTCCAGGTGAGGGTGGAGACGACACCTCCCAGGACCCAGAGCCAAACGGGGATTCCTGTCTTCTGGTGACAAACAACGAAGGTCCCTCTCACCTCTGTATAGCGGAGATAACCCCCGACTTATATAGGAATTTGAAAGACCGAATAACTAAATTGTTAAAAGTCGAAAACACCGTAATAGCTCAGGAAATGGTGTCTGTTCTTCTTGCGAGATCTGATCAGCGGATCGAGGCAAAGGGAAAAGGTCACTCTTTCTGGCACCAGGGCTAAGCACTCACTTCTTAAATCCAACCAATTTAAAAGCCACCCCTGCCCCTCTCCCCTCCCCCCGCACACATACACCCGTTCTCTCTTGAGCGAGCTTCTGCTGAGAACGTTTGTGCATCCACCGGCTCACCAAGGAAGGGCAACCCATTTAAGGGCTATTTTGTAGTTTACTGTAATGAACTTGCTATGCCAGCTCTAGGCATTAACGAGCCCCCAGGGGAGCAAGCGTCCCGGGGAAGGCATCAAGGCCTGGGTCCAGGTGTGCACGGGGTCACAGACAGGGCAGAAGGGCCAGGGTCCTGTCTGGGGTGGGGGGCGGTGGGCTCAAGAGCACCCTCCATGTGGAGAATCGGTCACCAAGCCTGTGGACTGCCCAGCGACAAAGTGGGGACTCTGTGGGGTCACAGAGGAGGGTCGTGGTGGGTGCGGGGTCCCCTCTGTGGGGCCGCCCCGAGGGCCTCTGCTGTGCCTTTGAAACAGCAGTCATTCAAAACAAGAATCTCACGGCGACTGTGTTTTGACCTGCCGGGATGTTTGGTGTGTCTGACAGTCTTCCAGAAGGGGCTCTGCGGCCGTGCGTCATCCATGGCACAGGTCCAAGTTCACGTGCTCTTCGGAGGAGGATGGGGAACGTGAGCAGGTTCCCGGAGCCCTCGAGACTGGGAGGGAGGGAGAGGCCAGGGCGAGCTCACGTGGTGTGTGTGTGGGGGGGTGCCTTTGATCAGAAGTGCACGGATTAGGAGCAGGTTGCGTTAACTGTTACATGGTGAGCTCATCGCTGTGTCTGCGGGTTATTCTCCGGCGGTTTGGCAAAGATCACAATGACTCTTCCTAACACAGTCTGGGGACGGGAGCCCGGATGGGAGTGCTCTGGATCAAAGGCAGCTGGACTTCCTGGCATCAATGCAGACTTCTGAGTTTCTGACTGCATTAATGAATGAACAGAGAAGCCAGAGGGAGGAAGGAAGGAAGGGGAGGGGGCGGGAAGGGATGGAGGGAGCAGGGAGAGAGTCAGTCCACGTGATTGGGTGTTTCCCTTCCAGGCACTGGCTGAGGGCAAGAACCCGACTCTTAAGCAACTAAACTGCCTGCTGCCGGAAGAAAATAAAAACGCCCAGGTGAGTGTGATGCAGGGAAAGGACGTGAGTGTCCAAGAGGAAGCAGAGACAGGCCGACGGCATTTAAAAAGCAAAGCCTTGTAGTGCTTAGTGACAGCTGACAGTTATGGCGCCTGTCTAGACTCAGTGCCACCCGAGCACACTCCAAACACCTGTACCAGGTGAGCATCTGCCGTAAAATAAAGCAGGTGAGTGAAGCCAAGTAACTCTCGCAGAGCCAACCAAGCCTGTGGTGGCACCCCTTGCCCCCACCTCCAGCCTCCCCCCGACCCCCACCGAGCCCTGGTCCCCTGTGTGACAGGGAGGGTGCCCGGCCAGGCAGGTGCACTCCAGGTGGGAGGATCCGTTACCTCCACTGGCTAGGTCCCTCCCTGGCCAGCAGAGGAAGTTGATTTTGAGTTGGGCTTGGGGATGAGAAAGACCGGCAAGTGGTCCGCACATTGTACCCAAGGCTTTATGGACGGTAGACTCTGCAAAATATCCCAGTTGAGAACTGCCATGAAGAAAGTCAGAGGTAGATGATAAATGCATTTCTCCCAGGCCTCACTTGACACTTGCGCTGTGTCAGGGTTTCTTTCTTTCCCCTTTCCCCATTTTTCTTAAAGCTCGTGGTGATCAACAGGAGGAAGGCAGCCCTGCTTCTGGATGGCTAATTCTCACAGCCTAAGAGGGGGACTAGGCAGGAAACCATGCAGGTGGTATCCAGGGCAACAGAGGGTAATTGAACACCAGCCACGCGCTTGGGCCTGCTGGAGTGAGCAGAAATCAAACATGTCAGAAAGACATGGCAGACGCCTGCCGATGGCTCTCATTATTGATTAGGATGCACTGGGCTGCAAGTAACAGAATAAACAGCCCATCAACCGTGGCTTCAGCAAACGGGGTCCTTCTCTCTTCCAGCGCAAGAGGACTGCAAGTGTTCCACTGCCGGCAGTTCCAGAGGTTCATCTCTTTGGAGCCAGCACCTCAGCAGCTCCCAGCTCTGTTCTCAAGGTCACAAGGGAGCTACCGCAGAGCTGCAGTCAAGTTCCCTCTGGTCCAGAGGGAGGCTGGCCCAGTGAGTGAGCATGTAGCTCCCCATCGTCTGGGGTGGAGGCAGGCATCCCACAGTCACTGGGAGCACCCACAGGGTCCCAGGGTGCAGCTTCTGCCGAGACAAGCGCGGTCCAGAGCCCACCCGGAACTCTGGGAGAGTGGGCACATTCCTCGGAGGCCCTGCTCCGGCTTCCCCACCTGCAGCATGACTCACCTGGCTCCTGTCACAGCTTGCCCGGTTGTAAGCACGGTGTGTTTGCTTCCTCCCTGGAGGACTGCCAGCCTAGATTTTTTATGAGCCCAGTGTACACACGGATGGGGTTCTGGTGAAGGCCACTGAGGGGACAGCCCGTCCATAACCCCACACCCAAGTCCAGGGTGCCAGGGCCTCAGATGAGGCCCACAGGCTCCCTCAGAAGAGGAAGAGGAGGGGGTAGGACAGTCAGAGGAGGCCCGAGCAATCCACTCCTGCCTCCCACCGTTTCCAGGTGCCTAATCATGACTTCAGCCACTGGGAGGTAAGGGCGGGGAGCTCCGGGAGCAAGGGCCAGGGCGCGTGACTCTGGGCCGCAGCACACAGCTCGGGCCTGAGCGGAAGGAGCAAGAGCCCAGACTGGGGTGATGTTCCAGTTCCCGGCCAAGCCAAGGAAGTGAACCTCTCTGTGCCTCAGTTTCCCCTCTGACCAGGAGGCTGTTGTGAGGGTTAAGTGCAGTGACCCCTGTGCGGTAGGTTACTTGCAAAAACGGCCACCATTGTCCCCCTCTGACCCACACCCTTTTGCAATGTGACTCTGTAGCTTCTCTCCCCTGAGGTGGAGTCTTTTCCATGTGCCTGGAACCCAGGCAGGCCTGGGACTTCAGCTGGCCAATAGGATGCCACGCAGGTGCCATTGTGCCAAGGTGAGCCCCGCTGCTTCTGCTGGTGGGGGTGCAAAATGGCAGAGCCCAGAGGTAGGATGTAATCGGCCCAGGGGACAAGTGGCGGAGGCCAGAGGGCCCGGCCCGCAGGACCGCTCAAGGCCAAAGGCCATGTATGTTCTCCCCACATGGGAATGTCACCCGGAAGGGACCCGGGCTCTCCAGAGGCATAAAGGGATAATGTCAAGGTCCTGTCCGTCGTGGCAGGATGTTCACGGGGGACTGAACTCTGGGTGGGGGCACGCCTGCCCCACGGGTGTCTTTGGGTTACTCGGTGGGGCCGGTGGGATTTGCAGGTGCCGTGCATTGCAGTGCGCCGGAGCAGCAGAACTGAGGGAGGCCCCTTGCTGGCCCGTGGGCACAGGGCGAGGGGCCTGCAGGGGAGTTTGGGGCGGGCCCGGGTGGGCCTTCACCGGCTGTCTTTATAAAAAGGATGGCTGGAGTGTTTCTAGGCCGCTTGCTTGGTTTGTGTTTAAGTCATCTGCCTACTCTCTGCACAAAAGATGCTTTCTTTTTTGTTGGGGGTAGAGGGGAGCGGAGGCCTTGCCCTTTCCTCTGGTCGTGTTGACTGAGGCTCGGTAGGTATGTGGGGAGGAGGGTTGGGCCCAGAGGAGCGAGTAAGCCCTGCAGCCCAGCACCCGGCCTGGTGCTCCCGGCTCTGCAGCAGCTCCCAGCCTGGGGCCTGAGAGTGCCACCAGGCCCGGCACAAATAACGCCCCTGTGTTATCACAAAGTCATAAGCATGTAATTCTGCAACATAACACTATCACACTCAAGCATGCCATATGGCATTTTAGGTGAAATGTTCCAATTAAAATTATACATCATTACACCCACATTATTACCCTATCAACCACCCTCAGGAGGGTATCACCTCTGCCAAACCCCATGTTTTTTTGTCCTTAAAATCATCCAGTAGCCAAAATGCTGAAGCAAAAACACATGGTCCACACAGCCACCACTGCAAACCTCCTGTGTGTCTTTCAATTTTACTCACAGGTCCCCGAATAAAACATAACAGGGACCCTCGCTGGTGTAGCTCAGTGGATTGAGCTCAGGCTGCAAACCAAGGCATTGCAGGTTCGATTCCCAGTCAGGGTACATGCTGGGGTTTCAGGCCATGACCCCCAGCAACCACACATTGATGTTTCTCTTTCTCTCTCTTTCTCCCTCCCTTCCCTCTCTAAAAATAAAAAAATAAAAAATAAAAATTAAAAAAAACATAACAGAGAGTGTTACCAGGCATGCTCCGTCAGCCCCAGGGACTCAGCCCTTTCACCGGCGGGTCCCTGGAGGTCTCGTCTGCAGGTGACAGGAGCTCTCTGGACCCACGTCAGCCTGCCCGGTTTCTGCTTCCTCCCTGCCCCGCAAAGAACACGATGGAACTGCACAGCCACCGACGATTTCGCTGGAGCCCACGGCTCCTGCAGGAAGTGGGTACCCACAGAGGTGGCAAGTAATGGAAGGAACCCGGGGCGGGCATCAGAATGCCCAGCCTGGAAGCCGGGCTCCTGAGCCCTATCAGAGTCAGCGGACTTGGAGTGGGGCCCGAGAACTTGCATCCCCCACAAGTTCCAGGTGCCGCCGATGCTGCTGACTAGGGCCTCCACCCGGAGAACCCCAGGCTTAGAGGGCGAGAGTGTGTTTCCGGTGCCAGCAGCCTGGCTGTGCAGTGTGACTCTGAGGGTAACTGGGTTCACAGTGGGGGACAAGCCCCTCAGGCTCTCCCTGCCTCAGTTTGCTTGCATGAAACTGAGAGAATATTAATGCCTACCCCACCTGGCAAATGACACATCAGCATTATTTAAAGTGTAATTACGCACGGCAGGGAGGGGAGAAGCAGAGCTCTGCCGCCCCTGAGCGTCCTCCCTCGCCTTCCGCTCCCCACCCGCTGGGCTGGGGTAAGGGGGACCCCAGCCCTGCCCCGGGAACTGGCCATAGGCACAGGCCCTGGCTGCCCTCGGCAAGAAGACCTCAAGGTCAAATTTAGACTCCCAGGCCAGGGCTCCATCACCTGCACCTACAGAACTGGGAGAGCCAGTTCCCCCTGCGTGCACCGCTGGGCACCAAGGGTGGGGAGGGAAGGAGGAGGAAGCCCCTGGAGGAATGTCAGCGAGCCCAGGGCAGCTATGAGGAGGTGCTGTGTGGTGCACTTCATCCGTTTCCCAAAGAGCCGAGGGTCCCACACGTGTACCTTTCCCATGTCCCCTGGGTACTCCCACGCCACCTTCCCAGAAGCCTCTGCTCTCAGGCTCGGGGTCCCATGCAAGGCCAGGTGGTAGGCCTCCCCCAGCGACGGCTGCAAGTGCTTTGCTGACTGCACGCGCCCTGGAGAAACGAAGCCCCTTCCTTGCCGTGTGCCTGGGGCTTCTCTCCAGCCTGGGACCGAGAGCTTTCCAGTACGTCCCTCTCCCTTCACCCTTTCTTTCTCCTCGAAATCCCTACCAGAGCCACTGGAGAACTCTCTGGAACAGAGATCCCGCAGCCACCATCATCATTGTCCAATGTTCGCCACATGGCTCCTCCTAAGCAGCCCGACCCTCCCCCCTCCTCTCACACCACTCTGTCCCCATCTCCCTCTGTCCGGGAACCACCAAGCATCGGGACATCTCCCAGCTCCACGCCTTTGCACCTGCTGTTCCCTTCTGCACCCGCCTACCCGCCAACTCTGGAGGCCAGCCTCCCGGTGCACCTGCCTCAGGGAACTCGGACAGTCACACTCATGTCTGTGCCACCGCCCCGTGCTGGGGCCGCCGCTGTTCCTGTCACTGTGCCCCGGCCCTACTCTAGACAGTGGCCTGCTCTCAGGGCTGGACCCCTCCCCGCGCCCCAAGAGGAGAAGCCTCCTCCATGCGCCTTCTGTTCACCACCCAGGCAGGGTCTGAAACCGGAGCCACATCTGGTGTGGCCGGGTCACCCCCACGCTGCTTGAGGGTGAGCTCTGGGCTCCGAGCATCTGCGACCCCGTTCCAGCCTCACCCACAAGCTGGGGCAAGTTCGAGCAGCTCTCGGAGCCTCTGATTGCTTGTTTGCAAAACGGGGCTAACCTCTGACTCAGAGCGGTAAGAGCCGCCTGGCATGGGCACGCCCACCCTAGACGGAGGCAGGTCGAGAGCCCAGCTTCTGAGCAAACCCAGCGCCAGGCAGCCGAGGTGGTGACCCACTCCCTGCTTCGCCAGCGGACAGGCCACCTACCAGGAGTAGAGGGTGGGTGGGCTGTACATTTTCACAGCCCAGGGCAGCCCACAGGCCCCTACCCAGCCGGCGCTCCCTGCATCTGTTCTAGAATATTCCTTTCTCTGGCCTACTCATTAGGAGGCATCTGGACCTGCCCTCCACATTAGAAGGTTCTTGGTTTGGATGTGCTGACGCCTTAGGTTCGTCCTAAGGCACATCCAGGCCGCCGAAGGAGGCAGGAGCCGCTGGGACAGGCCTGGGTGTTGCATTTTGACATTCTGGGGGTGACTGACCTTAGTCTGTTTTTCTTCTTGGTGACCAGGGCTGGGGTGGACAGGACAGCTGTCTCTTGTTACCCTCTGCCCCCTGTGTTGTCTTCAGAAGGCATACGGTACTTGCCAGTGGGCTGAGTTAAACATGGATCCATGGGGGACTGGGGGGAGGGGGTGGGGGGGGTACAGAAACTGCCCTCACCTGGCTGCCCACTGAGCTACCAGACGACGTCCTGCCCCTGTCAGAGGGCTGGCGCGGCCTTGCTCGACCATCGTCCCTGAAGACTCTGGAGCTGTATTTGGGGGCAGAGACCTAACAGCCCGCAGACACACATCTAACACACACACACCCCGTGGACATATGCATGCACACATGCACACACACACATGCAGTACACATATGAGCATATATACACATGCATGCACACATGTTGTAACCCCAAACAATGGCACACCAGGTTTTATTTTTTTTTTGCTTCAGATTCCCACATAATGGAGGTTAGTTCGGGCTCAAGAATGCAAGACCGGAGGTAACTCATGGTCCATACGTGTGCACATGCGCACAAGTTTGTGCGTGTCCTTGACACTCAGAAACCCCCAGGAAACAGTGGCGGGAGAGGCCCTTCACCCTCCACCTCTGATTCCAAGGGCCGGAGAGAAAAACGGCCTTAAGCTGCAGTGGAAGTGAACATTGACCTTGCCCAAGGTCAGTTTCTAGGACAGGAGGCCGTGCACTTGAACCCTACGCAAACTGTCGGGTGTGTCAGAGCCCAGCCAGTGCCTCCCCCGGAGACGGTTCTGGCCTCAGGCTGCGCCCAGCTGAGGGAGTAGAGGAGTGAGGGGAGGGGGGTTTCTCCCCAAGGGCTTGGAGGGACCCCCACTGCCCCAGGGGTGTCGGGCCAGCTGCAGATGCCCTCCTCAGCAGGCGGCGTTGGCCTGGGTGCATGGACCTCGAGATCAGCCTCCGGCCAGCCAGCACCGGCTGTACAGATTTGGTCTCCGGTCTCCAAACGTCCCACAGTTAGTCCCCTCCTCTTCAAAACGGAGGCGCTACCAGCCCCTTTATGAAATGATTATGAAGACGGAAAGAGTGTCTGGGAAGCCCTGGACACTCCGCACGGTTTGAAATAAGTACGCGACAGATACGGGCCACAGGGCGAGACACGCCGAGAGGCCGGGAGCCAGGGTACTCGGGTAAAAAAGGAATCATCCTTGTTTAGGAAAACGCACCCTTAAAAAGGCACCTGAGGGCCTGCATGCCCACAGAAAAGAGGGCAGTTCCTCCGACGAGGAGAAGCGGGTAAGAGGAGGGGGTGGGGGGGGGCAGAGAGGGTGCAGCCAGGGGGACTCACCTGCGAGATTCCCCAGGATGTAACATCCCCTGGGTGGCGGCCCCCACCGTGTTCCTCTAACCACAGACAAGTGCAAACGAGGAAACGCAAAATCTCCGCCCCCAAAGATAACTCCCACCGATGCTTTTAAAAATAAAGGCACTTATTGGTAGAGGATCCGAACAGTACAGGAAGGCACAAAATAGAGGGAGAGAGATTCTCCCTGCCCCAGCTCCATGATGCTCCTCACGTAACCTCTGTTCCTGAGGTAGCAGGGGGGCCGCTGGCCTGACTGGCAGCTCCAGTTCGCTCTGACAGCACCCGGGGGTCCCCAAGCCCATCCCGGAGCTCGGCCACCTCTCCGTCCTGGGACCGCATGGGTTTCCCGGGCTGCTGTAACAAACACCACACGCTCAGTGGCCCAGAAGAGCAAAGATGCGTTCTCTCGCAGGTTTAGAGGCCAGGAGTCCACGGTGAGTCTTTAGGCTCTGGGATCAAGGCACCAGCAGGGACGGCTCCTTATCCAGCTTCTGGTGTCTGCCCGTGTTCCTCGGCTTGTGGTCACATCACTGCGGTCTCTGCCTCCCGGTCACGTGGCTGCCTCACCTTCTGTGGTCAAGTCTCCCTCTGCCTCCTTCTCGTGGGGATGCGTGTGGCGGCATTCCGGGCCCATCCGGATAAGCCAGGAGCAGATGCCCGTCTCAAGGTCTTTCACATAATCACGCATGCAAGAGCCTTTCTTTTGCCACACCGGGTCAACATCGGCAGGTTCCAGAAGTTAGAACGAGGTGGTCTTTGGGCACCATTGTTCAGGCTACCCCAGGGACCACGCCGGAGTCGGGGGAGGGAGAGGCTAGTCAAGGGGCTTAGACCGGTGGTGCCAGATCAACGGTACATTCAGTTCTGACCCACCTTCTTCTTTATTTTTATTTTATTATAGTGTAACGTGTTTATTGATTTTAGAGAGAGAGAAAAACATTAGTGCGAGAGAGAAGCATCAGTTGGTTGCCCCCCACAGGAACCCCAACCAGGGATCAGATTCACAACCTAGGGATGTGCCCTGACCGGGAATAGAACTCCCAACTTTTGGGGATATGGGACAATGCTCCGGCCATCTGAGCCACACTGGCCAGGGCCTGACCCGCCTGCTTCTTGAGAAGCCCCATCTGGCACATGACCTACCGTGTGTTCCCCCCCCCACCATGTTCCCAGTGCCTGCAACCCTGTCAGGAGCCTGGCTTTCCCAGAGCTAGACTCCCTGGTCCCCCAGTACCCACGGGACACTTCATGCCTTTCTAGGCGGTGCAGCCAGCCCTGGGCCCCAGGCCTGCGGCGTTCCGCCGCTTCCCAGCACAGGCCCTGAATGCCAACTTCTTCCCGCCTACCTCCCACCACTTCCTGTGGCCCTCCACCAGCTGGCCCTGCCTCTGGCTTTGCTCAGCTGCCAGGGTGTCCCCCAACACCTCCCTGGGCCCCCCCCTTACCAACCACAGAGTTGCTCCAGCGTCTTCTCTCTTCTGCACCTGGACACTCCTTCCTACACACCTGGCGTCTTGGTGGGACCTGGGATCCACCCCCGCTCTGACACCCACAGCCCTGGCTAAGCTCACATTAGGACCAGGAGGGGAGACGGTGGTGGAAACAAGGGCAACCGTGAGAATGGCTCATGGCCAGGAAGACCGCGTGGGGTCTCTGCCCGCCGGCTGCACACTTGTCTACAGGGGACCGGCCTCGGCCCACAGGACGGGAGTGACGGCGCAGACCCCCCCCAACGAGAGCCCACCCCTGGGTTCACGGCCATCAGCCAGCACCTGGGAACCCCCACGACGGGCCCCGAGCGCCCAGAGCGGGTGCGCGGGTTAGCTGTCTGGCTCTCTCCTCTGTAATTAGCAGCTGCCAGGGGGGCAGTGGGTTTGGACGCTAAATAGCTCCCACAGGTGCAGAGCTACGCCCCCGGCCCCAAGCACCCCCTCGTTGGCCAGCAACCACGACCGCTTCCCCCAAGGGGGAGAAAGCGTGTGTTTGATGCTGTCAGCTGTGGGGCGGACCCTCAGTCCACGGGTTCTCGCGTTTGCACGTGGCCCGTCTCAGACCACGGACCGTCCCTGGGACCGCGGCGGGGTTTTCTGTGCCGGGGGAGGCTGTGCTCGCAACACACACGCCCGTCTCATTGTGCTTCACCGTGTAGCTCCTCTCAGATACCGTGTCATTGTCATCGTTGTGCGCATTTCATTCACGCTTATTTTTTGCTTTGAGTGTGCTCACGGAAAATTAGAACAGCTTCGGATATGGGGTGTTTGACCAGACCCGCCATGGGCAGGGCAGTCGGGACTCACTGAAGGCTCAGAGGATGGTTACCATCTTTCAGCATTAAAGTGGGTTTTTTTTAAGATTTTATTTATTTATTTATTTATTTTTAGAGAGGGAAGGGAGGGAGAAAGAGAGAGAGAGAGAGAAACTTCAATGTGCGGTTGCTGGGGGCCATGGCCTGCAACCCAGGCATGTGTCCTGACTGGGAATCAAATCTGCGATGCTTTGGTTCACAGCCTGTGCTCAATCCACTGAGCTACGCCAGCCAGGGGTATTAAAGTGTTTTTAAATTAAGGTAGATGCATTGTTTTGTTCTTTTTTTTTGACATCATGGTATTGCACGCTTAAGAGACTACAGCATTACATAAACAAAACTTTTCTATGACTCGCTTTATTGTGATATTCGCTCTTTTGTGGCCGTCTGCAACTGAGCCCACAGCACCTCCAAGGCCTGCCTGGACTTTCTGTCTGTGGCCTGCCGGATGCCCGTGACCGCCCCTCGCCGTGGCCGTGCTCTAGCCAGACTCCTCTGAGCGCTCCTCTCCACCAGGCCTCCGCCTCGGCCTGCACGGACTTGAATGGACACTAGCACTGCTTCTGACGGCTCACGGCCACATCCCTGGGACGGCCCGGCCCCCGTCCAGCGCCTGCCGGGGGGAACTCACGGCTGCCGAAAGCACTGTCTGTGCGAGCCCACAGCCCGAGGCAGCGGCCCTCTCAGGGCAGAGGTGTTTCCCGTGGGCCAGCCTGTCCGTCCATCGTTTTTCACTGCCCTCTACCCCACTGAGCCCCTGCTCACTGTCCCCTGTCCCTCCCTTCTCTGTTCAAAATGCCTAGTCACCTTGCTGCACACGGAAGCCGGGGAGTTCAAGCCCCTGAACTCAGCTCTGCCGGGCTCTCTTCCCCGAGCAGCAGGGTTGAGGTCTGTCCTTCCCACTTTAGCGGGTGCCCCGCTTTGCTTATTGCTGACGCACACGCCAGCAGGTCACCGCTAGTGTGTGTGGGGGTGGGGAATGGGACCTTGAGGGCGGAGCGTGGCTTTTTGCGCCTAAGTCCCCGTGTCTGCCACAGGGCCGGTGATGGCGGAAGGAGGGAGGAAAATGTCGAGAACACTACGTATTCTAAAAATTAAATAAGAGTTGAAAATGGCACATGACTTAGCGCCAACGTTTCTAACCGTCTTCCCAGCCCCTGGGCCCAGAGCAGTGACCAGGACCGAGCACCAGGTTCGCTGCGGCTACCCTCAGGTCTGCAGCTCCCAGGGAGCTGGGGGTGCAGCCCCGTGCTCAGCCCCAAGGCCCTGCGCCCAGAGCCAGGCTGGAGGCACAGAGCCTGGGTTCAAAGTCTGGCTGTGCGCAAGTCCTCGGCCTCGGTGGGTAGAGAACGCACAGAGGGACGGGCTCTTTCTGTTGCCCGGGGCTGACACCTTCTGTTCGGATCCCGCTCTAGAAACAGTGTGTGTCTGCCTCCCACGATGCCGTCTCTCATCGGGTGACACCGGAGCTCTTTTGGCCCAAGTTTCCGCCTTTTCAAAGCTGTTCCCGAGACCCACAGGTGCAACCAGACACCCCCAAATCTGACTTTGGGGGTCTGGTAGACAGAGTAATGACATCCCCCAAATTGGCCGGCACCCTGACCCCTGGATTTGTGGGTATACCCCTTACCCAGCAACGGGGACTTTGCAGACGGGGTTCAATCAAAAACCTCAAGCTGGGAGATTTTCCTGGATTACCCAGGCGGGCCCAGTGTCCTCCCAAGGGTCTTTCTAAGAGGGAGGCAGAAGGTCAAGGTTACAGGCAGGCCCTGTGATGACCGGAGCAGAGAATGGAGCCCCCCCCGGAGCTTCCAAAGGGAAGCGGCCTGGCCAGCAGCTCCGTGTCGGCTCTTTAAGACCCTGTGTGGACCTCTGTCTTCCAGAACTGTAAGGAAATAAGTTGGTGCCACCTGAAGCCACTACATCCGTGGTATTTTGTGACAGCGGCCACAGGAAATGGCAGGGGCCTGCTAGAGGCCAAGACTCATGCACGGGTAAGTGCGGGCCCACAGTGAGACGGGAATCCCCTCCCTCCAGGTGCGAAACAGCCTCTCCCCCTCGGTGACAACAAAGTCATAGTCGGAGTACTGTACCCCTCACACATTCCTGCACTTAACCATGGGGGGCTTGCGGTACCTGCTCCCAGGTACCTCCCAGGCTCCTGGCAGGATAAAGGTTTGGATAGGAGGTGACGCCTCCCCGAGGGAGTTTTGCTGAAAACAGGGGGACACAAGAGGGGACAGGGTCTATGAGAGCCCCTCAACACCCGGCAGCAGGACACCTCACCCTCGGACAGGCCTCCCCCACCCTGAGGAGCTCAGAGGGACCTGCCCACTGCGACAAGAATTTCACACCCACGTGCCATGTTCACACCGCAGTTTCCACCGCCTCACCCACCCGCTCCCTGGAGGGCAGCAGGGCAAGGGCGACCCCTCCTCTCACAGCTGGCGCAGCCAGGGGCCAGGGGAGCTCTGCCATGGGGCCAGGCCACTGGCACGGGTGTGGGAACCTCGGTTGTCCTGGAAGCAGCCTCAGGACACAAAACCTGCAGCGTCAGGGACCTGCCTGCCGGGCCCTGCCAGCCTGGCCCCAGGCGGAGGCCCGGTGCCCCGGGGTCTTGCCTTCTGGGCACTGCCCACAGCTTCCCTTATCTCACGCCTGGGGCCAGGCTGGCTGCTTCCTCCCTCTCCCCACGTGGGCAGACAACAACCACTATTGATCTTCACTCCCCGCAGCAGCACCCACTCGCCTTGGGAGCCACTTTCGAAATTCCTTTCCCAGGCTCAGCCCTCGCCCGGAGCCACAGCCTTGCCAGAGAGGCTGCCGGAGCGGGGGAACAGTGGGTAACTCCTGTGCGCCTTTACTCAGCCCTCCAAGTCCCAGCCTGCGGCCTCCTCCCAGTCCACACGGGTCCTGGGGCCCGGGCTCCGGGCCCGGGCCCATTGGAGCAGCAACCAGGGCAGTGCCCGATGGGCAACCGCTGTGACTAGGACCCAGCTGGGAACCCAGAGCCCAGCCTGCAGGAGCTCCTCTGTATTTTGCTGCCAACCAGTTGGCTCCTTTCGACTCCCAGCTGCCGCCTTTCCCCGTCCCAGTGGCTCGGCCGTCTCTGTGGAGCAGCCACCAGAGGAAACAGCACGTACAGGACGCACCCTCTCCCGTTTCTCGGACGTGTCTCCTGCTCCAAAGCAGGACAGCGGGGACCGCCCACGGCCTGCTGGTTCTGAAAGTGACTGTTCCCGCCACTGTGGGAATAATCAAGGACCCCCCCCCCCCGCCCACATGAAAACAAGCCCAAGCCGTTTGCCACACAAAGGGATGGGGGCCCATCAGTCGTGTCGGTGGAGACTCAGAGGCAGGCGAGGGACTGGGAAAGGGATTTATGGAGGAGCTGGCCAGGGGGACTAGACGTGGGGCGTCCTGTGTCACTCACTGGTCAGGGGGACATATTTGACTTTCCTCTAATGGGTCCTCGGGAGTGAGAATAAAAATTAGCAAAGCTGAACGAGTTCCCATCAGACTGTCAGCTGATTTCTCAAAAGAGACCTTACAGGCAAGAGGGGGCTGGAAAGAAGTATTCCAAGTCATGAAAGGAAAGGGCCTACATCCAAGATTGCTCTCTCCAGCAAAGCTTTCATTTAGAATGGAAGGGCAGATCAAGTGCTTCTCAGATAAGGTCAAGTTAAAGGAGTTCATCATCACCAAGCCCTTATTGTATGAAATGTTAAAGGGACTTAGCTAAGAAAAGAAGATAAAAAAAACATGTATAGTAAAATGACTATACACAATTGTGAGCAAACTCACAATTATTAACAACCACACCTGAAACGAAAACAAAAGCAAACAACTAGAACAGGAACAGAACCACAGAAATGGAGATCACATGGAGGGTTAGCAACAGGGGAGTGGGAGGAGGACAGAGGGAAAAGGTACAGGATAAGTAGCATAAATGATAAGTAGAAAATAGACAGGGGGAGGGTAAGAACAGCATAGGAAATGTAGAAGCCAAAGAACTTATATGTATGACCCATGGACATGAACTAAAGTGGGGGAATGCAGGTGGGAGGGGGTGTGCAGGGCGGAGGGGAGTGAAGGGGGGAAATGGGACAACTGTAATAGCATAATCAATAAAATATATATTTTTTAAAAATTAGCGAAGCGGGCTCTCCCTGACCGAGTCCTCGCCGCTCTAAGCTGCAGAGGTTGTGGGTCAGTCCGCTGGCCTGTGCGCTCTGGCTGTCATCTCTGCAGGGGACCAAAAACCTCTCCTCTGCCCCCTTAGGTTCTGTCACTGGGGCCGGCAAACGCAGCCGAGAAAAGCCGTTACCTACCCAGAGAAAACGGCTTATTAAATATGCATCGTATTGAAGCCAACAAAACAAGTAGTTGGCTCCTTAAATGGTTAAAGGCGTATACCCCTGACTTAGTGGGGAAAAGGGAGGGGGAAGAGACGGATTTTATGGGCTTCTTTATCTATGAGATAAACAAACAGGTGTCTTCAGGAAAGACAAATGAGTTTTTGGGAGAAGAGCTGGAAGAAAGTGTGCGATGACGTTCCTCTGAACAGGTGTGAGCGGATTTTCTCCTGTCTCCCTCAGGGCCCCAAGAGAGAATGTACGGCCTCCTCATTTCCCAGAAGTTGCTGCTTTTAGATAAGGGAAGTATCAAAGAGGTTTTTTTTTCCCCCCTGCATCTGTTGAATCTCAAATGTCTTGGGCTTGAAATAATCTTTACGACAACGCTGGGCATCCGAGGAAGTCCCCGCAGCGGCCCATGCAGGCTCTCAGCACCGTCAGGGTGACAGGGAAACCCCTCACCCAGGCGGCCCCTCTTGTGGGGGGCAGAGCTGTCCTACTCTGGGGTCCTTCCCAGCAGGTCACCCCACTCCCAGAAGGGGCCCCTGGGATGGGGTAAAGATGACTTCACTGAAGAAAATCCTACCCATCCACCCACCCACCTACCCACCCACCCATCTATCCATCCACCCGCCGTGCATCCGCCCACCACCTGATTTAGCAGGAATCGTGCTTGACGCTCAGACTCTGAAGTTCATGATAACACAGTCCCTAATGTTAAGCTGTCCACACACTAGTCCAGTGGGAGACAGAATCATGAAGAATTACTGATAGTGCTAATGGAGAAGTGAAGTTATAATAGATATAACATTCCAACAGTTTGGCCCTGGCTGGTGTAGCTCAGTGGATTGAGCGTGGGCTTCGAACCAAAGTATCACAGGTTCGATTCCCAGTCAGGGCATATGCCTAGGTTGTGGGCCACGGCCCCCAGCAACCGCACATTGATGTTTCTCTCTCTCTCTCTCTCTCTTTCTCCCTCCCTTCCCTCTCTAAAAAGAAATAATAAATAAATAAAATCTTTTAAAAAATTCCAACAGTTTATCCAATAAACGATCCGTCCACTGGTCTGCACCCCAGAACAGAACGTCACCAACACACCCAAGGAGGGGAGTGGCGGGAAACTGCCCCCGAGCTGGTGAGCTGGGAGCACGCTGCCTCCCCAGGCACTGTGGTTTATATCGTCCAAACGCTCTGCCCTCAGGACTTACCATTTTCCTAATAGGAGTGGAGTTGAAAAAGCACACTTCAGTATTTCCTTATTGCTCAAAGTCTGGTGGGTCCTTGCGCCCCTTCTGCACCTGAACTAACCCACCTCCCACCACCGCCTTGCCCGAGACCCCCGCCCCACCCCAGACAACCAGGGCTCCGCAAACCCCCCAGCCCTCATTCACCTTGAATTCCGTCTACGGCGGTCTCCCCTCCATCCTCGCTGGGCAAACTCCCCCGACTCCTCAAAACCCAGTTTGAACATCTTCCTGCTTGAATCTCACGGCACTGTCAGTCTGCTTCTAAGATTTTGTTGGTACTTTCCAAGCTCTTCAAAAATGTGCGTGATATTTCCATACGGAAGCACCATAACTTATATTGTCCATCATTGGTTTGGGAGTGCAGTCGTTAATTCGTTCCAGAACTCATGACGAGTGCCGAAACCGACGAGTACTGAATGATGCAGCATCCTTCTCTTGCAGGGCAGGGTCGTGACTCACACACGTTCTAGCAAGTGTGACGAGTCCCGAGCCAGTGATGAGTGCCAAGACATTGTCTTTCTCTTCCAGATGCAATGAGTACAGGGTTTGGTGAGTTTTGAAGCCGACGAGGACTGAGGTATAACTGGATTGAGGTTGTTTCCAACAACTGCATTATAAATAACGCTTTGATAAGCCTTCTCATTCACGATTGTGTATCGTATCTCCGCTTCCTCATGCTGACTTTCTCTAGACCAGAGAGTGAGAACGTATTTTCAGGCTCTTCCTAGATTTTTCCGGAACAGGGTGTACAGCCTGTGCTCCGCACAGGTGTGTGGGCACGCCCATCCCGCCCCCAGCCTCGCCAGGATGGAGCAACATCATTTCAAAGAGTATGCGGTTCGATAGCTAAAGATGCTACTTCTTCATTGCTTTGATTTGCATTTCATTGACTGTTCTTGAGCCTGAGTTTATAAAAATTAGTGTATTGTTAACAGTTTATTTATATAGCGCAGTGCTTAAAGGCTTCGGAATCCAAGATGAGCTCAAACTTTGGCTCTGTGGATTAGAACTTGGAGGCTTGGGGGAGAATCTGTAACCCATCTGACCCTCCGTGTCCATCAGCAAATGGGGGCTCAGGCACGGGCCCCCCTCGCAGAGCCATTGGGAGGACCATCTGGGACCCAAGCGCTCCATAAACAATACCCTCCCGCCCTGTCTGGCATAGCTCAGTGGATTGAACTCAGGCTGCGAACCAGGAATCGCAGGTTCAATTCCCAGTCAGGGCACATGCCTGGGTTGCAGGCCATGGCCCCCAGCAACTTCACATTGATGTTTCTCTCTCTCTCTTTCCCTTCCCTCTCTAAAAATAAATAAATAAAATCTTAAAAAAAAACCCAATAGCCTTCCAGTTATCGGAGTTCTTAGACCCTAATGCTTTCTGTTCAAATAGTCTGTGCGTGGTTTTTGACCATTTTTTGGCTGAAGCGAATCTCTCACGTTAATTTATAAGAGCTCTTCCATATACTCGGGAATCCATCCCTTTGCTTACCCATGCTTATGCAGATTATTTTTTTTAAACATTTACCACTTATTTTGCATCATTTTTACTCTAGGAGATTTTTTATTTCATGTAGACAAACATACTCATAGGTTTATGATTCCTTCCAGGAAGTTTAGGCCAACAATTCGTTCCCAGAACTGAGATCAGTTAAATACTTTTCTCTCCATGTTTAAAAAATAATTTGACCCTTACATTTAGCAAACTGACAGTAACTGGAGGGGAGGTGGGAGGGGATAATGGGGGGAAAGGGAGGGGGAAGGGTTTTCAGGGACATCCATAAGGGACACATGGACAGAGCCTAACAGGGATGGGCTCGAGGGTAGGAGGTGGGGATGGCTGGGGTGGGGGGAGGGGGGGAAGAAATAAAGACAACTGTACTTGAGCAATAATAAAAAAAATTTTTTTAAGATTTTATTTATTTATTTTTTTTAGAGAGGGAAGGGAAGGGAGAAAGAGAGAGAGAGAGAGAGAGAAACATCAATGTGCAGTTGCTGGGGGTCATGGCCTGCAACCCAGGCATGTGCCCTGACTGGGAATCGAACTTGCGACACTTTGGTTCACAGCCCGAGCTCAATCCACTGAGCTACGCCAACCGGGTAAAAAAAAAAAATTTAATTAAAAAAATTCACCGCATTCACAGACAGGCTTTTGGTTGAAGTTGGTAGGAAGGACCTAACCTGATCTTTTTGCAGTGTCATTTGGAGAACAGTTCTCCTTTATGGACTTCAGGACAGGAGGTGACACAGGGAGGTGTGTTTCAGGGTCATTTTGCTGGCTCCAGGGTGGTAGGAAGAACAATAGGAAGCTTTATTTTTTTTTAAGATTTTATTTATTTATTTTTAGAGAGAGGGGAAGGGAGGGAGAAAGAGAGAGAGAAACATCAAGGTGTGGTTGCCTCTCATGTGGCCACCACTGGGGACCTGGCCCGCAACCTAGGCATGTACCCTGACTGGGAATCGAACCTGCGATGCTTTGGTTCGCAGCCTGAGCTCAATCCACTGAGCTACACCAGCCAGGGCTCAACAATAGGAAGCTTTCAATGGCCAGTATGAACTCAGCGCTTACTGCGTACGGGGCTCCAGTCAAAGCCCTCTGCACATGCTGATTCATCCAAGCCTCATACCCACCTGACGAGGAAACTGAGGCATGACTTGGAGTGTAAGTAACTTGCTCAAGGTCAGAGTCACAGTGGAGCCCGGAGGAAGGGCTGAGGAGACCAGCTTAGCCAGCGCAATGGTCCGATTCTTGCATGTTCAGAATTCCTCATCTGCAAATAAATAAACCGTAATTCCCATTTTACTTGTCTTACCAGATGGCCGAGGGGAAGGTCTGAGGTCAGGCTACGTTCGTGGTGCCTGAATGTGACAGTGTTCTTCACACGTGGGGGAGGAGTCTACTCCTTGTTCCTCCTTTTCTGGTAACTTCCCTCTTCTCTGATCTGGAGGAGAAGGCGTTCCTGGGGCTCCTGTCCACAGGGCTTCCATTTGTCCCTTGCAGAGAATTCCACTTTCCTCGTCTATGCCTGACGGAAGGGCAGGGGGCGTCGCCCACCTGGGCAGTGGGCCGTGGCCGCTGACCCGCCTCGCTCGCCGCCTTGGACCCAGGTGTGGTCCTGTTAGCCCGTCTTAGCGGATTGCTGGCAAACCCTCTGCCGCAGGCATGCCGCCCGACTCGCATTTCCTGCTGAGGGAGACACTTGTCCCGTGACATCACCTCCCTCTCCTGTGTAAAGCCGTGCGTACCTGCTCCCCCACCCACCTCCTTCCCCGCCACCTTCCCCTCCGCCCCCGGCCGAGCTGGCTTCGTCCTGGGACAAAAATCAGGTCAGCACATTGGTGAGGTGGAGTCGCCCTCTGAGTGGCCAAGATGAAAGGCCCTGGAGAGTCACGGACCTCTCATTGTCTTTGGGGTTTGACATCTAAAGCCTTCGTTCCCTCGGGGAGAAGGTGGGGTGCAGGAGCACCCATGGGTCGGAGCGCCTCAGCAGCCGCAGGTCGGCAGAGTGGAGGCAAGCTCCCCACGCCTCATCCCTGGCCCCAGCCTTGGGCTTCGGCTTGAGAAAACCACCCCCCACCCTTGGGTCCTTCAGCACCTTCAAGGCACCCATTCTCTGCACAGCAGGAGCCCCAGCGGTTGCCATTCTGGGATCAGGTCCTGGCAACGCTCCATAGTAACAGTGAGCCGAGAGATTGCCAAAGCGCCTTCACCTGTAACCCGGGGAGGGTTCCTTCCCCATGGGTTGCCATGGCGGTCTCACGACAGAGTGGCGTTGATGCAGAGATGGCCTCTGCAGAGGGTGGCTTCAGTCCCTGGAACACGCCGCGGCCAACAGGACTTGCCATGTCGCCACCGCAGCCACCTCCCGGGGGATGCCCTCCCGGGGGAAGGTGTGGGGACCAGTCGGGCAGGTCTGCAGGAAGCTGAGTGCATCTGGATCACCAGGCCGGTCCTCAGCCTGCCGGCACCACACCCCGTGCGTCAGCCTCCAGGAGGCACGCTGGCCTGTTCCGCCGCGTTTCCTACCATTTCATCCACGAGTTACATGGGGCACAGGCGGTGCCCAGAGCAGACCTGCCCTGTGGGAAGAACCCCGGAATCCCCTACCCCCTCAGCAGTGACTCCGCACGGGACGCTCACCAGTCCCAGCACCAACTCAGGGTGCTCACTCATTTTGTTCTCACTGAACTCGGCAAGGCCTGAATTCGCTCAGCAGACAAGTGCTGAGTGCCTGCTCCCTGTGAGGGGCAGCATTCTTTGGAGAGTGGAGGCACCCTCTGACCCAAGGGGAGCTCCCACCCCAAATAAGGGCTCTGGAAGCACTGGGGTGACTTAGACCAGGTGGTCTGTGGTCTGTCCCGTGCCTGGCCAAGCACTGCAGAGGACACAGAGCTGCCTGACCTCGAGGGGAAGGTCATCGGCAGGAGGGCTGGGCCGGCATGGAGCAGGAACCGTGCCCCGAGCGTGACCCCGACTCGGAGTGCAGGAGCCTAAACAAAGCCGGGAGGAGGGTTCTGACCTGACAGCTGCGTCAAAGACACAGCCCGAGAAGAACCAAACACGAGGAAAAGCACTCAGGGTCCTCCAAGAGAGCGTGGGCTGGGTGGATGGTGCCGATGGGGAAGCAGAGAAGAAAGGGACTTTTTCAAGTTCGGTGACGAGAGAAGAGAGACGACAATGACAGGAGTATAGCTTCTAGGGACAGCCCGTTGCAGGAAGAAGGTTTTCAGGGTGTGGACATCCTGGCAGCGTGAGGGTGGGCCCAGTGAGGAGTGTATCACATTGTGTCCCCCCGAAAGACATGTCCACCTGCTGACCTCCTTCAGAACCCTTGAGTGTGGCCTTCTTGAGAAGAAGGTTCTTGGTGGCCGTAAGGTTTAGTGTGGGCCCCAAATCCAATGTGACCGGTGTCTATAAACAGAAAAGGAAATCCGGACACAGACACACACACAGAGGCAGGTCAACGTGAAGACACGCAGGCAGGAGGCCATGTGAAGACAGGGTCAGAGGGGCAGGAAGCCATCTCCAAGCCAAGGAGTGCCCACGGCCACCAGACGCTCGGGAAGAGGCATGGAAAGTTCCATGGAAGGCTCCCCAGAGCCTTCAGAAGGAGCGGGGCTCCACCAGCACCTTGATTTCTGATTTTTGGCCCCCAGAACTGTGAGAGTACAGCACGTTTGTAGAAGCCCCCGGGTTGTAGAATTTGTTAAAACAGCCACAGTAGACCAAGGCAGGGGATAAACAGCTCGGTTCCAATTTCTTGGAGTTGGACACAAAATCAGATGGGACATGTGGTCGGAGCAGAGGGGTGAGTCTGCCCGAGGGCAGGCCCCCCTTCCCTTCCACACTCTCCCCTGGGGCGGGCAGGACCCCGAGGAATCCCTCCGGGGGCCGAGCTGCAGGAAAACGCCCCATCCCACACCGAAAGCAGGCCTGTGGCAGTGTCTGAACGGATAGGAAATGACGAGCCGGACCCATCTTATGGCAGGAGAAAGTCCCCAAGCTCCTCTGCTGCGGAAAAGCCAACACTCGGGTCCCACTGGGAAAGAAGACAAGAGTTTTCAGAAGACAGTAGGAAAAGGAGGACAGAGTCACTGAACAGTCTCCCTCTGCCCCACTGTCTGTGGCACCAGTCCTACCTGTTGGAACCTCTCACTTGTTAATTGGCGGCTGGCCGTGTAGCAATAAATTCACCTGTGCCCGCTCATAAACCTGCCAAAGGCAGGGGATGACTCTGTCTTAGTCACATATGCCTGTGCTCAGGCTTGAGCCTGCTCAGTGACCAGGGCTGGTGGAGCCACTGGACACAGCAAAAAACGAGAACCTCAGGCCGTGTCCTACAGGCCACACACTGAGTGTGGGTTTCTAAAGTCAACTCAGCAGCAATACCCATGTGCTTGTGCTGATTTTCTCCGGAGAAGAGAGAGCAAAGCTTTCAGGCTATTATTTCTTCCTTTTTAGATGGAATGTTATCACATTGTTTAAACAGTCAAACAGCATGGCAAGGCTTGCGGTAAACAGAGGTTGTTTACTTCCAATTCCCTCTCCCTGCAGTGACCTCCTTTCAAGGTATCAAGTCTCTTAATTGTTTTTTAGTGGTCCCCCCACCATGTTTTAACAAACATAATTATCCTATAATTTCTGGGGATTTTTATTAAAAACACTAACACCATAATCCCCACTCTCAACCTTTTTTACCTGACCCACCCACCATCTTCATAATTTAGTTACATCACAGTCTTTGGACAAATTGATGATTAATGTTGACATTGTTATGACTCTCTAAATGTTCTTGCAATTAAGCCACTTAGGGCGCTAAGATTGTCTTTCCTTTCTTGTGCAACTGTTTGTTTTTCCTGGAGTTAACTATTGCCTCCTTTTTTCATGCACTTACGTCTTTCTCTCTCCGGGTTTATTTCCTTGCTCGAGTAAAGCATGTCCCCAGTAATTTCTTAAGAAAAGATGCATGTGAGGTACACTTTTTAAGTCTCACATATCTTCAAACATCTTTGTTCCACCCATTTATTGATTGTTTGTATAAATAAAGAATCCCAGATAAAACTTTTTTTTTTTTTAGAATTTTGAAGGCATTTCTGACCCTTTGAACTTATCCTGTGGTTTTTCTTCTATCAATACTTAGGGTCTCCTTTTTAAGCCCCAGTGTTTTTAAATTTCAAAATGTGAAAATAGATCAAAGAAAAGGAAAAAAGAAATGATGAGGAAGAAGGAGTGGCTCCAATGTTAGGAGCTGTGTTTTCCTGTGATCTCCAGCAGACATCCATTTCCACGGGATCGTGTGGACATCTTTAAGGACAAGAGGTGCTGGCAAACATGTTGCCTGGGAACACTGCTGCCCCAGCCGAACTGGGCTATGTCAGCAAGGAAGAAGAGAGAAAGGATGTTGGGGAGGCCCCGAGCATTGTCTGTCACAGGCGGTTAGACCTGCCCATCCACATTTTCGTGGCCACCTCTTGCCTGTTGCTGTCTCTTTCTCTTTATTCTTATGGGTGGACTTCTTACTCTTCCAGTGCTGGCGTGTCTTTTTTTTAAGATTTTATTTATTTATTTTTAGAGAGGGGAGGGAGGGAAAAAGAGAGAGAGAGAAACATCAATGTGTGGTTGCTGGAGGCCATGGCCTGCAACCCAGGCATGTGCCCTGACTGGGCATTGAACCTGAGATGCTTTGGTTCAAAGCCCAAGCTCAATCCACTGAGCTACGCCAGCCAGGCCAGTGCTGGCATTTTAAAGGATGTTTTAAAGGAGTAGAATTAGTGAATATATTCAACCCACCAGTTTTAACCTGAAGTCCCAGGAAAGGCAAAGGACCATTGAGTTAACTTATTTCCTTAGGGATGGGGGCATTTCATAGTTTGAGTTGAAGGGAGGAGAAATCTTGCCTAGTTGCTTTGGGTTTTATCCCTCTTCTTGCTACATTGCTATGAAGGAAAAGAGCCTTCATCTTTAAAATGAAGAAACTGGGTCAAGAAATCATTTCCCATGATAAACTCCCACAGAGGGGAAAAAAAGGAAGTATTGCTGGAAATGACAGATGGAAGGCACAGAAGCCCATGGAAAGATGCTCGCTCATTAATCATCAGAAGAATGCAAATTAAAACTACAATAAGATACTACCACACATCCACTAGAGTGGCTAAAATAATAACAACGACAATAATAATCTCACAATACCGAGTACTGGTGAGGATGCAATCACTGGGCAGCCACTTTGGAAAACAGGTCGACAGTTTCTTACAAAGTTAAACAACTCTTTATCAAAGGATCCAGCAATTTCCCCAAGAAGCGAAAACTAATGTTTACACCCACACCTGTATACAAATAGTTATGGCAGTCTTATTCATAATCACCCCAAACCGAAGACAGCTCGAATGTCCATCACCTGGTAGATGAATAAACAAACCCTTATGACACCAACCGTGGACGTCACTCAGCAATAAGAAGGAACACGCTATGACACACGCAGCAACATGGGTGAGCTCTGGCGCATCCCGCTGAGAGGGGAAGCCAGCCGCAGAGAGGTGCATCTGTATGATTCCGATGCGCTGACATTCCGGGAAAGGCAAAACGGTGGCTGCCGGGGCTGGGGTGGGAGGACGCTGACCCCAAAGAGCGATGGGGAGCGGACTGGGGGTGATAGATATATGTGTCCTATGACTCCATCGTGGCAGTGGGTACACAGCTCCCTGCCTTTGTCAAAACTCACAGGACTGTACACTAAAAAGAAGGAGTTTTGCTGTATGTCAATCGTGTTCAATAAACTTGACTTGGAAACATCCGCTGAAGTCGAGCACGCCTGGGGAGTGCTGCACCCTGGGCCCAAGGACAGAGTCAAGGCCCCGAGAAGAGCCGCGGGCCGTTTGCCGAGGGGATTCATCCCCGAGTGGCACACGCTGGCAGACCCCAAGCCCGATGATCGCGAACCCTGCAGTACAGGTGGTCTGCGACCTGCAGCTGGGCGGGGACAATGCGCTCCCTGATGGCGACTCCAGGAGTGGTTATCGGGCTTGGCGCTCAGGTTCCTTGGCAGAGGGCCGCCCCCTCTACCACTCTGGGAGACGGACGCGGGTCTTCTCCGGCCTAGGATGAGAGGAAGGAGGGCAGGCCACGTGTAGGTCCACACCCACTGGGAAAGGGCAGCTGTCAGAGGGGAGGGCCACTGAGCCCCAGGCCTGGAGACGGTGCCAGCCCTGCCCTCAGAGCCAGGGGACCCCAACCACCAGCATTAAGGGGCACACCGGTTGGCCACTTTCTCATGGGCTGGGTAGCACGTGTCCATTTCACAAAGCCCCCTTGAAGGAGCAGTGACGCCCTCTCCGTGTGTCGTGGGGCGTGGCAAAGCCAGGATTCCGATGCACTTCCTTCAGCCCCTCAGCCCTGGCCAAGGGCAGAGTCCAGGCCCCGAGAAGGCCTCCCACGGGGTCAGAGCCCAGCAGCAGACGGAACAGAGCAAGGTTCAGATCACTTGGCTAAGGAATCCTCCCCTGGTCATGCCCCTCGCCAGTGCCCTTCCAGGTGGTTCCCGAGCACAGTTGGCGGGGGGGGGGGGGGGTGACTCAGCCCCACGGGAAACGCTCACATGGGTTCCCGCTGCCAAGGAAGGTGCCAGCTGCGGAGTGCGTGCTGTTTCCTCGCCGGAGGCTTCCAGGCAGGCTTGGCACCTCCCCAAGCCCACTTGGAATCAGCCCCGGGGCTCCTGCTGGCCAGTCCAGCTGCTAAAAATAGTTCCGGCCGGCAGCCAGAGTCAATGCCATCCCATTTTCCACAGCGGGCGTCAGCGCAGATTGACAATGAGTCGCTGACTTCCCCGTGGGCAGAGGGACGCACTCAGAGCCGGAGGGTGGCTGCTGGACTTCCCAGCGTGGTTTCCAAGCGCTTGCCAGTGACAGGTGGGCTGTTGCCATGGTCGCACTCAGCCCCGGGAGAGGAGCTGTTCTCACGCCCGTTTGAAAAACACCACAACGTTGAAATTCATGCATTTCTTGTTTCTGAGAAAACCAAGTCGGTGACATTATAGACAAAGTGCGTCTATGAACGTGGCCTACAAAGGGGTTCTTTATTGGTCAGGCAAATTGTCAGCGCGGAAACCTTCTGAGTACTGAAAATATACCCAGTTTCTCAAAAATTGTGCGGGCGTGCAACTGTCTCCTGAGCTAGAACAGATAACTGGGTGTAGTATTCCCCCTTTTCAAGGAAGCGTCTGAAAAGGCATTTCCAGCCTGGTGAGTTAGCTCCCCGTCTTTGTTTCCCGCACGGCCTTATGGAGGAAGGCAGCGCCGAGGGGGAGCTGGGAGGGCGGACACGCATGCTCCCGCAGCTGCAGGGACTGGGACTCCCAGGGCAGGTGCTGGCGGGCCGGGCACTCCCTGACAGCTTTAGGGGAGGGTCCCCGGCGTCCCTGGCACATCCTGAGGCTGATAGATAGATATGACTGCAGGCGCCTGGCCACTATCTTCTCCCATGTCCTCCCACCGCGTCCTCCTGTGCTGGTCTGTCTCTGTCCAAAGTTTCCCTTTGCCTCGGAATGCCAGTCACATGGGGTTAGGACCACCTCTGACTGCGTTTGCATGTGATCACCTGTGTACAGACTCTGTCTCCAAATAAGGTCACATTCTGAGGTTCCGGGGGTCAGAACCTGAACATATCTTTTTTGGGGGGGGCCACATTAGTCAACCCTCAGCACAGCCCAGTTCCTGATCGGGCAGTCGAGGAGAAGAAAGGGAGGGGAGAGCCGTGGGAAGACGGAGAAGCCCTGTCTGCTCCAGACCCTCCTGGTTTATTCCTGTGGTTTGCGTCCATAAAACGTGCCGGGCAGACAGAGCGCAGGGCATTGACATGCAAAGTTAGGGCACAGAGTCCCCACGGTGCCAACCTGCAGAGGGAAGAGTGTTGAGCGAAGGAGAGCTGACACCTTTCTGTGACTTGTCCGGAAGGCCGTTCACATCTGACCTCAGTCTAGCGTCTCTCCGTCTGGGTCAAGTTCTAGGTGGAGGCAGCAGGTCACTGAACCTGGAACAGAAGTCTTGGCCGACGGACTGCCCGGCACATGGAAAGCCAGCACACCTGCGTCTCCCAGACTGCCCAGTCAGGGGGCTGTGGCCGGGCTGGGACAAGGGAGGGGGTGGCCAGACGTGGAGGGCTGAAGAAGGATCCCTGAGCTTCACCCCGACCACACAGGCCTCATTCTGTCTTTTTGGAACGTGTGGGTGGAGGGTATTTGGGCTCTTGGCCCCTGGGAACGCCCTTCCCTCCATCTGGGAGATGGTGTCCAGGGGTCGCTATGAGACTCAGCCTGACCAATGAGAAGTAAGGTGAAGTCACTGAGGGCTTCTGGACAAGGTAGGATGCTGTGATTCAAGAGCTGTGATGAGAGAAGCCCCTTTGCTGCCTGCCCCTTCTTCCTGCATTGGATGTTTTCCTGAAAGGGCATGATGCCCGGAGCCCCTGCAGCCATTCCACCACCATGGGGGAAAACCAAGAAAATCTCACCAACTCAATGCCCGGCCTCCAGATTTCATGAGAAAATTGAAAGTATTGCTTCAGCCCCTGAGAGACAAAAATTCTATTCTTTGTGGCCAAAAGCATCCTAACCATAGCACCCCGTGACCAGAGTCGTTCTGCTTATTAGCAAACGGTCAGGAGGCCAGACCGCGTGTTCTTGCTCTCTGCACTTCGGCATTCTGGGTAGAATTGGGCTGAGACCTCTCCTGACACCTTCAGACCATGGTGCTCTAGACAAAAACTTTGTCCCTTGAAATGCCCTCATCTTCCCATTCCCATGGGGCCAGAACCTTCTGTTTGCGAAACAAGTCCTGGTTGCCACGGAGACCAGGACATCTGCAGTGGAGGCAGGGCTTTTCTGTGGGGTCAAAGGTTCAGTCCTCGGGGTGGGGGCGGGGAGGCAGACTCACAGGCCCTTCTGTTTAATGACCGATTATTATCATTTGCACACCACGGTCTGGTCACTGACCTTTCCCCCAGTAACAAGGCCACGGGCCTGCCCAGGGCCACCTTCCTTGTCTTCACAGCTCTTTCCCTTTGTCCCCCGGGCATGTGTCAGCAGGGGAGCCTGCAGGCGAACCTGGCTGGAGGCCTGGGGGTTCAGAGGTGACCCTGATCCCTGGTCGGCACTCCCAGGAGCTCGCAGCAGCACCCGAGGGGAAGCCTGCACCTCGCTGCCCCCACCGGTGACTGCACCTGGGCAGCAGGGCCAGCGGCGCACCAAACAAACTCCGTTTCTAGAACTCTCTCTCAGACCTGCTGGCTCCGGGCAACGCAGCAGGCAGTGGGTAGAGGCACTTACGAGGCTCCCACGGAATGGGTGCCCTGCTCGCGCCGCTCTTGTTACCTGTCCATCCGGCCACTTACTCTGCCGCTCAGCACGGGTTCATCAAGCACCTGCCGTTTCTCTGCTCATGGGGCCCCTGGGCAGAGCGAGGGCCCCTGGGATGATGACCTACGTCCCCAACCTTGGACCCTGTGCATCTCACTTAAATGGCAACAGGGACCTGCAGCCGTGTGGTTCAGTTGGGGACCTTGAGCTGGCGGGACTCTGCCACAGCAGCCCCGTGGGGTTGATGTCACCACAAGGTCCTTACAAGGGGGCCGGGGAGAGTCAGAGGAGGAGCCCCCCCCAGCACAAGGGGAGCAGAGGTTGGAGTGCCCGAGGCAGTTAGTGGCTTTTGGATGGAAAGAAGCAGGTGAGGCCCCAAAGTTGGGAAACCCAAGGGAAGAATTCATCCTTAGACGCCCCCCACCCCGCCCCAGGAGGAGCGAGACCTGTAGGAGGGTAAACGCCGTGGCCTTAAGCCACTGCTGTGATAAGGTGGTGCGCAGCCTCAGGAGACCAGCCGCTGCCTCTAGCTTTCTTGTCCCCAGCTCGAGCTTGGCCCCGCCCTCCTCCTGCTGGCTCCGGCGCCCCACCTCGCAGCTTCCCGGGCTCTCCCCGCACCAGGCAGCCTCTGAGCACGGGGGGTCCAGTCTGAGAGGCAGACAGGCCACTGCAGGCCCCTGCTCTCACGGTCCGGATTTAGAGTGGGCACTCAAGAAGCCGAGAAAGGCCCCATGCAGCCTGAAGGTGGACACCAACGCCGCTCCCCAAGGTCTGCCTCTCGGACGCACCCCGGGAATCAGGTTCCACTCACCCCCCTTCTCACGGGGGGGCCCCTTTCTAAAGAGCGAGAGCACAGCAGGCTTTTTGGACACCCAGTGTGGAGTCCCTGTCAGCCCTGACACATGTCAGGGGCTGTGTCAAGACGGAGCAAACGCCCTCAGGAGGGGCCTGGGAAGCCCCCAAACCACAAGTCTGGACACCTGGGTTGCCGAGGTCCAGCCTCGGCGGGGTCTCAGGGTCCCCGGAGGATGCACGGCACAGGCGAAATGAATGAAGCGAGACACCCGGTGGGGTGCCGGAGGACAGCCAGGCTTTTTGGGGCCCGACTGACTCACCGAGAAAAATTAATCTTTATTTTTATAGGGGAGGTTATACAACTTTCAATGCATAGTGTGGTTATTAAAACAGAAACGGTTACCATAGGAATAATTTTGAAAAAACACAGAAAGTTTTATAGATCAATCATGTTATACAAAGGTTATTTTGACCAAGAGGGTCATTAATCTGGTAGCCAACGAAGCTATATGGGCACAAACTTTCAGGTGCCCATTAGTAACTAGGTGTCTATTAAGATTCTAGGGATTAGTCTAAATGAAAAGGGTGCAAGGGGTGATTTATAGGTTTTATAGAAATTAGCTATTATCCGTTAAGGTTACATTTGTCTAGGTTAGGTAACTGGTTTTTTGCCTAGGTTTTTTGATTTATATATCTTGGGATGATTGTATTGAGATTATATTGAGATTATTATTTTCAACTAGAACTCCTTGCTTCTTTACACTCCTGTCCAGGGTATGGGAGGGCTAGTGGCTCTAATAAATCTTAAGCTTTTGAGTGGTGACTCCTTAAGCAACGTTCCTAGCAACAGCTTCCTCCAGCGTTCTGGCAGTTGGTTTGCCCATAGTTTGATTTTGTCCTTAACTTCCCAGGTGGGGGAAGCAGGCAGCATTAGGGTTGCTAGGGGTCTCTATTCTGTGGTCAGTAAGTCATTTCATGCAGAATCAGAGGCATCGTGCAGAGTTTTTGTTATAACGCACAGGTATCCAAAAACCGCACCCCCTATCGCTAGCAGAGGCAGGCATACAGGAAAAGACAGACAGGAGATCCGGCCACAGTCGCCTCTGCTGTGCAGATGCGTCTCACCCGACTTGACTGTGTCAAGGGCTGGCTGTGGGTCGGCTCCCGACACTGGGCAAGGACTCCCTCTGGACGCCCACAGCGGTGGGACCTCCACCCGGGAGGGCTGGAGGAACTCAGAGCTCGGACCACCCCCCCACTCACGCCTGGCCGCACCACAGGTCCTGCCAGGGGACTTCCACTCCACTGGACACATGCTGCCCCTGTGTCACCTGGCTGGAGACCAACGCCCGCCTCTCCACCTACGGACACCAACAGAGGTGGGACTTTGAGCCAGACGCTCACCCTGCACGCTTCCACTGTGTAAGTCCCGCCTATGTGTGTGACTCTATTGGCGTGCTGTGCGGTGGGGGGAGGGGGCTCCCCTAACTAACCTGGCACTGTGGAAAGACTCAACGTGTGAGTGGCTCCTTTCAGGGTCATTCCCATGCTCGTGACACCCCCCCAACACCACGCAGGTGGCCTGTACTCTGAAACGCGCTGTGTGGGAGGGAGAGGAACCCAGTCATTGCCCAGGAACTGCGAATATCTTCCCTGTCGTTCGGTCTGTCCATTACCCGGAGTATGAGTTTGCCAGGGCTGCCGTAACCAGGCCACAGGTTGGGTGCTTAAACACAGACGCGCATTCTCTCACTGTCTGCAGGCCAGAAGTCTGAGGTCAAGGTCCTGGGGTTGGCTCCTGGAGGGTCTGAGGGGGGATCTGTTCTGGGCCCCTCACTCAGCTTCTGGCGGCTCCTGGCCCTCCGTGGTGCGCCTTGGCTTGTAGATATGTCTCCCCAATCCCTGCCTCCGTCTCCCCAGGACGTTCTGCCTGCGTGATGGTCTCCCTGCTCCTCTGCTGCCTGCCGGTCTCCTCCTGCCTCTGACGAGGACACAGTCATCGGGTTCGAGGTGTGGTCTCATCCCGAGATTCTTCAATGGATCCCATCTGCAAAGACGGGATTCCAAACAGGCCCCATTCACAGACACTGGGGTTTAGGGCTGGGACGAATCCCTTGGGAGCCACTGTGCACTGCAGCACTCGGAGCTAGAGAACAGCGCTCCAGGCCCCCTCATCTGTGAGGAGGGGGGCGAGGCCCAGCATCAGGCTGCTGTCACCAGACCGCACCCCCAGCCTCTGCACAGCACCACACAGATGCCTGCTCACTGCCCCCTCGGAGGGCCATAGAAACAGCACCCGCTGCTGGTTGCGGGGGGACCCTGTGACCAGAAACCAAGTGCAGAGGGGCCAGAAGGTCAGCCCCAGAAGCAGGGGTCGGCGTCCTGGCTCAGCCCCCACGGTGTCCCATGCAGCCCCTTCCCCATAGTGCTCCGAGGGCCCCCCCCATAGAATGTGTGCTGACATCTGTAGGGCTTGGCCGCGGCCACGGCTCACAAAGGTGATGTCGTCTGTCTTACATAGCCATCAGAAAATGACAGTTAACATTTCCCGTGTGTCCTGGAAGTCTGAATGTCACCCCTCCACGTGAGCACAGAATCAGGAGCACCAGAATCTGCCGCCGCCCCTTTGCACAATTGTCAGCTGGTGGGTGTGGAGGGATGGGTACCCACTCCTCAGGGGTACGCAAAGGGGTCGCGCACTGTGGGGACAGAGTGGGCCTCCCCCAGCGCTTCCTAACTAGGTGGACGGCACCCGTCTCGTTCACCAGGAACATGCACGGGCTCACACCACGGAGGGGCGGACAAGGCGTGGGGTGGGGGGGCACCAGGCAGCAGCGACTCTCTAGTGACAGTTTTACAGAGACAGAGCTCACGAACCGTACAAGTCGCCCACTCTGGTGTGCGGTCCAGCGGTTTCTGCTGCGTTCAGTGGTGCTTAGCACATGCAGGATGGGCAGCCACGGCCAGTCGGTGTTAGAACATGTCTGTCACCTCGGAAATAAAGACCCTGCCTTTCAGCTGTCAGCCCACAAGTCCTGCACATCGAGTCACCCCTGACGACCGAGAATGGACTTCCTGTGTCTGTGGTCCGCCTATCCGGCACGTCTCATGCCGGTGGAACCATGAGCTGCGTGGTCGTTTGCGGCTGGCTTCCGCCACTGGGTACCACGTTCCTGCAGCGCCAGCAGCGGAGAACCACCCTGGCTCTGATGGGTCCCTCTGGCACTTTAAATCCCTGACTTCCTCTCCGTCTGACGCCAGACCCGCCCCTGGAGGGAGGGCTCACGTGATTAGGCCAGGCCCACCTGGGTCGGCTCAACTCAGAGTCCACTGATTCGGGACCTTAATCACACCCGCAAAATTGCCTTCAGCAGCACCAAGAGTAGTCCATGGTTTGGGCAGATGGGAGAAGGCCTGTGTGCACCAGGGGTGGGACACATGGGGCGGGGGCTGTGAGAATGCAGCCCAGCGTGGCTTGCACCCACCACCCTCATCCAGATCGCCTGCTGAGAGCGTTCCCAGGCTCCGCCCTGCTCTGGGGTGGGGGGTGTAACAGGGAAGCAAGCAGCTCCTCCACTTCCAGTGTAGATGGGGCACCACACAGAGCCCACAGGAATCTGACCGGTGTTTGGAGTTTGGGACAGTTGGAATTTCAGAAAGCACCACACACGCACGCACACACAGGCGCATGCATGCGTGCACATGTATCATCCTTCCTTCCCATTTCTCAGTCAGCGTAGAAGCCCACTCGCTACCCAGAAGGCTGTCCTGAGGGGTGTGGGTTGAAGCCCCCCGCCCTGACTCCCACCCCAGTGCCTGTCCTTGCCCACGCACCTCCCCCTCCTCACCACCTCCAGCTCTCCGCCATTCATGACACCCGTCTCCCTGGCATCTGCTAGAAAGAGCAAGACTCTTCTCTTGACGGGGAGGTGGCACTTATCATGGAATGCTTGGGTGGCTGGGGCAGGGCTGTCTGGGAAACGCCTCGCTGGCCCCTTTAATTGCACCTGGGAAAGTGCAGTCGCTGAGGACGTGCACCCTCCTACGGGGTCCGAGGTGGGCCGTGCACCTGGGTGTGGGGCGGGCGGGCTGGCTGGAGAAAGCGGGGCCTGAGCGAGGAGGAGGAGGAGGAGGAGGAGGGTGGAGCTGCGGGCCAGGCAGGATGTCCCAGGAGAAAAGGGACAGATGTGTAAGAGGGGCCACTGGGCTCTCAGGGGCTGGGATGAAGGTCAAGGGTGGTGACCCAAAATGGGGCCACAGACTAGCTAGGGGGAGGGGCCCTCATGGGGGCAAAGAGGCCTCTGAAGGGCCATGGGAGCCTTCAGGCCTGGGAGTGAGGGTCTGGCTGCTTTCGAGGGGCTGGTTGCTGAGGGAGGAGAGGGCCGGAGGCCTGGAGCCACTGAGAGGGCCTGGCTGGTGTCCCGAGTTCATCTCGGGGTTCACTCACGCTACCAGGAAGGAAAAAGCCGAAGCACCAGCAGGACAGGGAGCAGCCACCCTTGGCCGATGGCCGTGGGGGGCCGAGTGCCCACTGCAGTGCTGACATTGCCCGCACACTTCCCACCGGACACCGTGGAACCCTGTCAGCCCCTCCGTGGGGGTGAGGGTGCGGGGGGCTGCCCCACCGGATGCCCTCCATCAGGGGCTTAGCAACTTGCAGAGGTCCCCCCCACCCCCCACCAGCAGCTTCACAGGGACTCAGGGTGGGAGGATCTGAGTCTCCTCCGCAGCTTTTCCCACGGTGTCCCCGGCCCAGTGCTCAGACAGGGATGCCGTCAGCACCCCCAAACCCCTACCCCGTGTGGCCAGTGACGAGAAACAAGGGACTTCCCATTTTGAGGAGAGCCCTTTCCTCTCGCTGTCTGTCTAGGGTTACAAATGACAAGGCTCGCTCTCTTTGTCATGCAGGCAATGCCCCCTCCGTGCTAATGGGGTCACGACATTTGCGGGTTCAATACAACCTACAGAGTAAACTCACTTGGGAAAAAATTCAAATTCTGGAGCCTTGAAAACCCAAGCGTTATGCTTTTCAAATAACCGAGCATTGCTAGGAAGATGTTATGTGAGTAAAGTGGCCGGATAAAATACAGGCTGCCCCGTTAGAAGTGAATTTCAAATGCACAAGAAACAGTTTTTAGTGTAGTGTTTATTGTATAAATAAGAAAGTACAAGCATCAATTATACATATTCATAAATCATTCATAAACTTGTAAAAGCCCCATACAATGTTTCGGATAGTGTAAAACATTGCAAACAACTTTTAATACAAATTTCAAGAGGGACATTTTAATACAAATGTCTTTAATGGAGAAATTTCAATTTTTCAATTCAAAAATATGAGGAATTTAAATCTGAATTAGGAAGTTAATAGGCAGCATCACAGAGAACATGTTAGTAGAAGGGTGTCCCGGGCAGCACTTGGGGCGCCCTGACGCTGAAGAACTCCTTCCATGTCCGTGTGTCACTCCGGAGTGACTGGGTGCCCTCTATTCCTCTCCGTCCTGCATTTTGCTCGCTGAACCTGTGGGCGGCTCTGACAAGCCCGGGGTGCTTGGCGCCCATGCAGCCTCCGTCAGAAAGGGCCGGTGGTGTCGCACCGCCCACTGCTCGCACACGCCTGCCCGGCGCACAAGACACACCAGCGGCCGGATGTGCACGACGCCATCTGAGAGTGATGGCTGGGTGGTGGCAGGTGGCAGGTGGCCTGAGCTCCGCCCCTGGCTCTTCCGGAAGATGATCTTGATCTTGGGCCTCAGCCTTTCCACCCTCGGGCCTCAGTCGTACCACCTGTAAAGTGGGGTGCCAGGGCCCTCCCAGTGCTGGCACTCCACATTTAGTCAGGAGCTATTCTGATGGGGGAGGGGTGCAGACGATGATGAGAGGCCCCACCTCTTGGGAAGGTCAAGCAGGATGCCCGGGGTGGGGAGTGGGGGTACGCAGCCCAGGATGGCAAGCCTTGACCCCTGAGAGGGAATCGCAGGGGAAAAAAATGGAGGCAATAGCCCCCCCAGGCCCGGGCACGCCCCTCCCTGAGGGCTGGAGGCCAGACGGCTGGTGAGGCCCAGAGCAGAGCCCTGAGGTCTCCCTTGTCAGCTCAAGGATGTGGAGATTGGGGGTGAAGGTCAGGGGTACCCCAGGAAATGCTCTAGAGAGGTGGCTGACGGTGAGCTGAGGCCTGGTGGGAAGGACAGAGAGCAAAAAGCAAGTTCTAGAAGCAGTTAGGGGGCAGAGAGGCAGGGCCGGGGGAGGCTGAGGGACCTTGCAGGTGGCTGGGGGGACACTGTGTCGGAGGCGGAGGCGGGACAGGGAGAGGCCCGTGTGGGAAAGTGGGCGGCAGGGGCAAGTTGAACCCTCGCCGTCACGGGCCGTCCTGACTGCCAGGTCCCTGACACCGAGGCCTCCGTTCCCGTGCGGGAGGAAGGCAGGGCCCAGTCCCCAGGCTGCCCCCACTCTCCAGCGCACACAGACGGGATGCCCACCCCCTCCTCATCCCCTGGGAGAGGCGGCCTGGGCTCGGCGTTAACGAAGAAGGTCAGGGCACATGGGCCCTGGCTCGAGCAAAGCTGGAAACTTCCATCCAGGGGCAGTGGGGCCACAGCCCTTCCCCTGGGCTGGGAAGTGGAGGGAGAGGCCAGCTGTGAAGGCAATAAGGAGGCCACCTGTAAGGTGGAGGCCGCCCGACCCGGGAAGGCCGCCTTCAGGTCAGCCCAGGTGACAGTTTCCTGTGGCAGGTCCCAACAGGCCACCACTGGCTTTGATAAACGAAGGAAAAATGTGCCCGGATAAGTAGACATGGTTCTGGTGACCGGCCAGCCTTGGTGCTGTGTGGTTGTCTGCGTTAACTCCTTCCCTCCCAGCATCTCCTCCCCGGATCAGCGGCACGGCCTGGCACCCACAGGGCCCCTCGGTCCCCTGAGTTTACGTGGGTGCTAAGTGGGGACAATGACGCTCATCCAACTGCAGGAGGGACTCCCTGGGACCCCGGGTCTAGTAACTCGGTGACCTGTGCGGCCCACAGCACCCAGGGCTGCCGATCGGGGAAGGAAGGACAAGGCGATGGTTAGCTGTACTCGTCACCATGGCCGGGCCTCGGTGCCCAGGCATTCGGTCAGATGTTATTCTGGCCGTTACCACGAAGGTGCTTTGGTTGAGATTGACATTTAAAACTTGAAACTTTGAGTAAAGCAGTTTCTGACCTGCTGCCCTTGGTTGGACGAGTCATGAAACCTGAAAATGGACGGGGCGCAAAGTTTTGCAAACTGTAAAAACCTGCCGGTGGTGCATGCCCAAAGGGACGGCTAAAGGGGACCCCTGAGAGCACACGTAGACCTTGGTCGCAGCAGCGCTGCTCCCGACAGCCAGAAGTGGGAACACCCAAACGCCATCGCAGCACGAACGGATAAACGCACTCGGTCCGCCCACCCAGGGGGAGAGTATTCAGCCATGAAAAGGGAGGCCACGCTGGTGCATGCTACAACGTGGGTGGCCCTCCAAGTTGCTGCTCAGTGACAGGGGACACACATAGTAGGTAGCCTACTGCATGATCTCGTTTGTATGGAGTGTCCAGAATGGGCAGATCCATGTGGCAGGCAGACTGGTGGTCGCCGGAGGGCGGGGGGGCAGAGGGAGAGGGGAAGGCTGGTCCGTGGGTGCAGGGTTTTACTTTGCAGGGATGGAAACGCCGTGGAGTTTAGCCAGAGGGGCTCGCACCGCTTTGCAAATGTACCGAATGCCCCAAGGGCTGTGCTCTTCAGATGGCTTGTTTCACATTGTGTGCCTGTCACCTCAGTACACGGCTTTGAACAACTGGCTCCCCAGCCAGGGGAGCAAGGGCTACCCCTGCCAGGACCTGCAGTCACACAAGCAAACAGCCGCACACTCGTGTTCTTCTCTTCCAGGCCCGCGGACGTGGCGAGGGGAGCGGCTCTCCCTTGGAATCCAGCCCGTGCGCTCCCGCTTCCCAGGCTGGTTTTCTGCGTTTCGATTTCCCTATCGCTTCTGTAGGTGGAGGAAAGCCGTGGAACCCAGCTGCGTGGTGCGAAGGAGTCAGACTGAAGCATTCATGCTTTCACTCATTCATTCTTTCATTCATCGCTTCCACAGTGTGTCAATATCGATGTTTCTGGCCCAGGGCCCCTTTCCCACCTGGCAGCATCGGCCACTTCCTGTCGTCTTGTTTATAGAGGGCATTGCCGCCGAAGCCCTCGGCCCCCCCACCCCGCCCCTCTGTGAAGAAGGATGGTGGGTGTTGGAGGGCGCCGGCCTCAAGGAGAGTGAAGGGGAGAAAGCCCAGAGGTCCCCCGCCTGGGGAGTCGGTGTTCGTGTGGCCGCTCGGTGACGGTGCTGGGAGGTGGGGCAAACAGGCCACACCCGAGACGGAGACCCCCTTGCAACAGCCCCCAAAGTGATGGAGGTCCCCTGGAAGGCAATGGGAGGTTCACCTTAGCAGTCTGGGCAACGCCCAGCAGGCCAGGCGGCAGGCGGCATCATCAGAGGTGGGACCGCATCGCCTTCCCCTGCCCACCAAGGTCCCCAGAAAGAGCCGTATTTGCCCGCACTCAGGGGCAGCTGGAGGCCACCTGGTTAGGTCCTCAGAAGAAGGTCAAGATCCAAGCCTCCTGAGGCCAGAGGCGAGGGCCTTCACTTCCTTGGAAGCCTAATCAGGAGTCTGGGCGGAGGGCTGGGAGCTGGAGGAACAGGCTCCTTAGGGAAGCCCCACCCGGTTACTCAGTGGCAAGTAAACAAGGATTATTCCCACTCGGGGCTAAAGGAACGTTCCCCGGTAAGTGCGGAAGCCACCGTGGGCCTCCGATGCTTATCTGCATGGAAGAAGAAGTCGGTGCGGAGAGATGACCAGGCCAGGCTGTCCGTTCTAAATCAGTGGAGCAGGCCTTGGGGGGCCTTGCAGTGGTGTGAAATTCTCAGCAGCCAGCCCGGTCACCTGCCCAGGAATGTCGAGCTGATGTTGAAACGCAGGCGGCTGCCCTAAAACGCGAAGGCAGCGCCTGGCGATTCCTGGAACTGGGCATCGGCCAGAGGGAGGGGTCTCCCGCCATCACACCCTCCCTGCCCCTCATTTCCCATCCCGTCAGCAGTCAAAAAACCAGGGTAGGCGGCTCATGTCCTGGGTCTGCTTTTTCATCAGACTGGTGAGGATGCGCAGTGTAAACAGTCAGAAACCCCAGAAAGCGGAGATGGCGTTCCCGGCCCTCTGGGCGGGGGCCACCCACTCTCACCCAGCGGGGCGGCCATGTTTTGGTAATGCTAATGTTTGGTAACTGTTCATGGTTTAGGTACTCATTCCCGATGGTGGAACACGGAGACTTAGTTCTTTCACAAAGACCCCACCCCCACCCACAGCCACTCAGCATAGTTACGTCATCGCTGACAAAGGAATCAACATTCGCTGTTCGTGCCTTGCCGTGACTCGGTCGGTCAGTGTGGGCAGGCCCGGCCCCGGCCTGGGCGGACGAACGTGAGCACTTTCCTGCTGCATGGCCGGAAACGTCACACAGAATGTGAGGATTCTTCTAAACGAGTAGCCAAACACCCCAGGAGGAGCGGGACTGAAGGCTCCAGCAGCCGAAAGAGAAGGGAGACATGGAGGCCAGCCTGGGCCACCCAGGGCTTCAGACCTTGCACGGGGCTGTCCCGGGGGACCTGGGGGGGAACGTCCCAGGGGCAGGGGATAAGGCCGGGGCCCGGGGTGGGCAGAAAGCTGTACAGGACACCCCTGAAGGGCCCCCTGAGGGGATACATCTACCTACTAGCAGGAGAAGACCCCAAACTGGATCTACCTCGGCCTGTGCCATGGGTGGAACAAATCCCCCTCGAGAAATCAGCAGTGATGGGCTGTTCATCTCCAGGTTTGGGATGGAACCGTGTACCACCTACACAGTCCTGTGTACAACACCACACAGCCCCGGAACTAGCATACAAGTGACCGCAGGCCGGCAGTCCAGCCGGGAGCCTTCAAACACAAACTGTCAGTGAAGGCGCGTGCTGAGCCCACGCATGAGGGATTCCCACAGGTAGACAGACCCCTGATGAGAATGAGCTCCCAACCCAAAACCACAAGACGAGGGAACCACAAGACGGGGGTCCCTGCGGACAGGAACGTCAGATAGTGGCTTCAACAGGCAGGTGTTGGGGGAGAAACGACATCGGACACAACACGCTCTGGCGAAGGGTCGAAACCACCCCTCAAAATCGAGGATGAAATGTTTGCTACGACCGCTCCCACTCACCGGGTACTGGACCAGTCCTTGGGCGTGCGGTAAGGCAGAAAACGTAGATAAACGGAAGGTATAGGGATTGAAATAAAGAAAAGTAAAATAAGATGATTACGGGTGTAAAATGTGGAGGTAGACACGGATGCTACGGGGGGGCGGGGGGGCAGAGGCAGTGAAGGGGAATGTTCAGAAACGAAAACGACAGTGAGTGGGAGGACCGTCTCACCCGGTAGGTAGGTCGACGCCGGATGGAGTAGGCGCAGCCTCGCCGCCCCACGGTCAGCTCCACCCGGCAACCGGAAGACACAGCGCCTGCTTCAAGGTCAAGGAGGCGGGAGGTGGCACAGGGAGATCAGCAGATGGGACTCTGAGTGGGAAGTGGAGAACCGAAGGAGGACTTGAAAGGAGTTCTAGATTTTTAGAAATTGCTTTCCCGAATGTGGGTGGCATCACTGTCTGGTCTCCCACGTTCTCCTCGGCTGAGCTCGGTCTGCAGCCTCTGACTCAGAAGCCCACCCGCACCCCCGGAAGCTTTAGGGCCCCCTCTCCATCCCGTTCTGACTTGCCAGGGCACTGACCCCCAGTCTGGGCACACACGGTGGTCTTCTCCGTCTGAGACTCGTGTCCTTTTGTTTGGGGATGTTACCTTCTTCCTCTGTTTCTGGAACTCTTAGCGCGGGGATGCTGGGCCCCGTGGAATCATTCTGACCTTTCTTTCCTTCTTTAAGGAGCTTCACTTCTCTCATCCTATTAAAAAATTTCCAATTCCTGTTCTCTAAATGTTCACCCACACACGTGCTCGCACACACACTGCTGTTCTGGTTTCCATTGGTTTAAAACCTCCTCTTTTCTCTCTGAGATGAGAGTAGATTTTTAAAAAAGTTATTCTTGTTTTTTTTCAGTTGGAATTCTTAGAGATTTTCTTTTTTTAAGATTTTATTTTATTTATTTTTAGAGAGGGAAGGGGGTGGGGAGAGAGAAACATCAATGTGCGGTTGCTGGGGGTCGTGGCCTGCAACCCAGGGCATATGCCCTGACTGGGAATTGAACCTGCAATACTTAGGTTCGCAGCCCGCACTCAATCCACCGAGCTACACCAGCCAGGGCGAGTGTAGATTTTCACACTTATCCTCTGATGCATACACTAGCTCTGTCTTCTCTGATTTTCCTCTCTGCTCGTTGGGTTGGCTGGGGATGGCGTCTGTGTCTGTCATGTGAAGGGCATTCTTTGTGTCTAGTGGGCTCACTGTGTATTTCCCAGACGTGAGTAGCCAACAGGAGTTTGGAAGTCCTGTGTGCAGGGGGGAGGCTCCTCAACGGGTGGGGGTTACTGCAGGGTGATGGGGCGCGGGACCCTGAGGTGCCAGGCTGCAGACGTGTTCCTGTGTTCCTGTTTGGGGGTGCGGGGTGTGGAGGGGAGAAGGGAGAGGCTGCGGGGCTGGGAGCAGCTCAGCTCTCTCACCTTCAGGTACGAGGGAGGAACCCCCAAACCCAGAATTTATTTATTAAAAATTGTGTATTTATTCTTATGTGTTTAGACTTCGGTCACCTTCCAAGTGCTCTCCATGTGATGCAATACACCCATCAAGAGGTTTTTGAACTCGTTGATTTTGATGCCTTTTAGTGCTTCTGCTGTTTTTTTTTTTTTTCACCTCTTCCAAGTCGGCAAAATGCTTCCCTTGGAGGACTTTTTTCACTGGGGTACCAAAACATAGTCACTCGAGGCAAGATCAGGTGAACAGGGAGGATGGAGCCGAGGGGTCATGCCATTTTTAGTCAAAAACTGCTGAACACTCAGCGCAGTGAGGGCAGGGGCCCTCATAAATCACCCATCATGAAATGGGCAAACACCGTGAAAAAATCTTCAAAAAAAAAAAATATTCACTGCAGCCGAACACAGCCTCTCACAACAATACCTGCCGGTACACTGACACAAGTGGATTCCTAGAGCACTCACCTAGCAGGGGAAGCCTGTACCATCAGGGGACCACCCTCCAGAAGATAACCCAGTTTTTTGGGGTCCCCCACCTTATATGTAGACTTGACCTAATTCCTCCTGCGGAGCTCCTTCCCTGCCCCCACACTTGGAGTCACCGGGGCCAGGCCCGGCTGATTCACGCCTGACCGTCTTGGATGGACTGCGGGCAGGGCGGGAGAGGCCTGGGTGTCCCCACTCCTGGGGGAGACGTTCGGCGGCCCCATTTCTCTCCCATCTTCTGCCCCTCTGGAGTCTGATGCCTTCACCCCTGAAGGTTCACATTATTGTTGTCGGATCTAACCATCCTAAACGCACTCTGTCAAACGGCTGTCCCAGAAGCTTGTTCTCAGTGTCTGTGCTTCTCTCGTCCAGGCCCAGGAGAGAAGTTCGCCGACCACATGGCCAGCAGACTGGTGATTCACGCCATCTCGCCACGTACGTGCCAGCAGGCCCTGGCTAGCCCGTGGGTGACCACTTCCAGAAACGGCCCCCGCCAAGCTGGGAAAAGCTTCATCGCGGGGACCAGGGGGGGCTTGTCACGACACAACTCGGCCCGGTCCCTGCCTAAAGGGAGACCCCAGCAAGCCACCTACTGCCACTGCTGCGGCGGAAGGTGTCTGCAAGCGCCTCCCTTGGGACACGTCCTCTGTCCCCTCCCTCCCTTCCTCCTCCAGACCCTTCCATTCCAGACAGAAGGAAAGGCTTCGCTCCTCTGTTGACCCTCCCCATCCACCCTGGAAAGACCAGCTCGGCCGCGTGTGGGGGCTCCTTGTGTGGGGGCTCCTCGTGTGGGGGCACATCACCAGCAGGGGGTCCTCCAGCGTCACCCCACACCACTCACCTCTCCCTTCCCCTGAAGGCCAAAATGGGGTCTCACATGCTCTGAGCCCTTCCCCGTGCCCCCCAGGCAGCCCCCACGTGGTGAGTCCTTCCTCCTCCATCAGCTGTGTCCCTGGGAGGCCCAGGAGAGGCCGGGAGGTGAGGGAGAACTCTCCTCCGGGGCGGCCTGCTGGCCTCCATTCCTCAGCAGGCTCTCTCTGTGGCCGGCCTGCCTCCTCACAGCCACCCAGGCAGGACAGGGAGACAAAGGAGGTCCCACGGCCACCACGGCCGCGGGGGAGGCGGCTGCCACCCCGGCGTCAGCTTTCTCCCGCAGCCAGGGCCGCCTCCCCATGGCCTCCCCGCAGTTCCGCTGGGTGCCGCCTCGCCTGGGTCTCGTTTTTCCAGTGGCACAGCCGGGTGCAGACGGTGGCACAAGAAGGAAGACACCCTCGGGGAGACCGAATTCCTTCTGGTTGCCACAGAGGGACCGAGGCTTGTTGAAACCTCCGGGCCCCGTTCCAAGCGTCAGCATCCAGTCCAGATGTCGCCGTACCAAGCACGGGGGTCCCCCTGGCACCCTGGGGCCACACCCTCTGGGCGGCACCACTCCCACCCTGGGGAGTCCCACCGAAGAGCCACGCGTGCTCTGTGTGTCCGTTCCCCAACCGCACACACACAGTCCTGCAGGTGAGAGGGGGAGGGGCGTCTCCTGTCCCGCAGGCTGCTTACCTGCCGCCGCGCTTCCTCACCCTCATCCGGCGTCTGAACATGTCCTCTCGGATCTGAGCTGGCTTCCTCCCGTGCATGCACGATACAGACGTCAGCGCTGGCCACTGGCCAGGCAGACCGCTCACTCCCTGCTGACCCTCTCGCCGGCAGTCACCGGGCAGCTGCAGAAGGTCCCCCCAGCAAGGGGGCTGCCTCCGAACGAGCTTTTCTCCGTTACTTGGGGGCTTCACCCCCTTCACTTATGTGGGTGCTTTCTTCGGTGTCTTCTTAGGTGGCTTAGGAACACGTGGGTGCCACTCTCCTTGGTGGGGACCCCAGCTTTGTGCAAGCACCCCAGCACAGTGCCTCCTCTCTCAGGCGGAGCTCAGTGACTGGAGACGACCTTCTCCCTCACTCCGAGGTTGGTCTGGGGGCTTCGCTGAGCTCCAGAACAGGGTTCTCCTCCTCCCAGCTCCGATACATCTGCGGGGCGGGGCCGGGGGGCAGGTTCTCTCCCTGACCCACGCACTGTGTCTTCAAAGCCACCGGGCAACATCTCCACTGCTGGGCTGATGGGGGATCCTCCCAGAACACCCACCGCCTTTCTCCCAGGGTTCCAAGAGGGGCGCTGTGGGTCAGGGAGCCCTCTGTCCGTGTCCCTGAGAGAACGCAGACGCACATGCCACACACAACACCTGTCGTCTGTAGGTTGTTCCGGCTCTTCTGTGGCCTCTCCGAAGGGGCCCCGTGTGGCGTAACTACCAGCCCCCTTCCCCCTTTTCCAGTAAGAGCACCCTGATTTTCCTTTAGGAAACTACCACCCCCCACGGTCAGGGGAAATCAACAGGCTCGACCCAGGTTGGTCGACCAGAACATTCTCTTCCCACAAACGATTTTAGGAGAGGGCAGAACCCTCTCCTAAAGCCACATTGCATCAGTCCTGAAATGCCGTGTGTTATAAAATGTATCGTTATCGAAAGTACCTCTAAAAGCAAAATACAATGGCCATTTCAATTGTAAGATGCCATAATTCTCAGGGCTCAAAAAAAGTGTCTAAGAATCTATGAATTATGTTTCACTTGGGGTTTCAGAAGGTGAAAAAAACCCTCTTTCTACTGGGATCCTTGAGCTGAGGTGACTTACGCTTGGAGGGGTCAGGGCTGTTTCCCTAGCAAAGGGGCCCACCCAGTAGTGAAACCAACATTGACAAAAGGTAGCATTGTGTGAAACACCTAGATCCAGCCATTCCTGACACTGTACCTTCTTCTTTGCCAAGGCCTAAAGCAATGACTATTATCATTGTGTGGAACAGACCGCTCAGCCAGTGTACCTTGTCCCTCCTTACTCTGTCACCATCAGTGCCACTGTTCCCCCTCACCCCCCCAGATCACAGTGTTGGTGGACCTGTGACTATTGGTGCAGGCCCTTGTGTGGAGTTCCGAACCCCTGACTTCACATGGCAACTAATCACCAAGGCAGGGGAGGGACAGAGGAAGAGAGGGAGGAGGAGGGTGGCAGGAAGGCGGTTAGAGGGAGGGAATGGAGGGAGAAGAGTAAGTGGAGGGAAAAAGTCCAGGATTGAGAGTCCAAGTTCTCCAGAACCTGGCCATCCAAACGTAAGCCGTGAGGAGGCGAGGACTGCCTCCCCTCTGAGTGGCAACTTGGGCAAGGCTTGCTTCCTTTCCGCCGCAGTGCCTATGGGCAGCCTTGGTGACCCCGCCCACCACGCCCGTGCTTTTGAAATCAGCAGCTAATGCTCGGCTCAGAGAAAGGCCTGTGGCAAACAAAGGCCCCGAGAGCTGGAGTCAGGTCCAGTGACCCGGAAGATGGTGACGCCTAGCTGCTCAGCGCTGGCGAGTGCGGTGGCCAAGGGGTCCACCAGGGGCTCGCTCAGGAAGCCCTGGGACACGCAGGTGCCCGCACAGCCAGTCTTCAAAGCAAGGGCACCGGGAGGCTGAATGGCAGCTGCCCTGGCCCAGCTGGGACTTCAGGACTCTGCACCCAACTTCCTAAGATTTGCAGGACACAGAGTCATGGGACCATGGCACCCAAAGGGACACGCCATTCCCGGGCCAGGTGTCCATGCTCTCTCTGCTCGTGGAGAGGGTGGCTTCAGGTGTGTGTCTGTGAGGACACCGGCAATAGCCACAAGGCACTGGAGCCCCAGGGCCGCACCTCTCGGTTGGCTGGAGGCAAGATGGGTCTAAGCATCAAGCAAACTTGGGCTCTTTGTGCCCAGCTGGCGGGACGTGGACGGTGACAGCACTGAAGCCGAGGCTGAGGGAGGCCGAGTCCTTGGCTGGTGTCTCCAACCGGACACCCTGGTCTGTAACCAGGGCCTGTCTGGGGCTGCGTCTCCTGGTTCTGGCATCATTCCCTAGCTTCCGGACCGCAGGGAGCATGATCACCCATGGGTGCTGCTCTGTGCCTGGCGGGCTCAGCCAGGGCACCCACTTCTCCTGGGACCTGCCGTCTCCAGATCTCAGCACTGCTGCAGGCAGGCTGGCATCTCTCTGACACGGCCCAGGAGGGACCAGCCGAGGGTGTCCAGAGGACCCAGCCTCAGAGCCACAGCACAGCACCACACATAACGTTTAAGACTCCCTTTGATGTCCTCCCAGGTACAAAGGGGTGGTTTTGACCTAAAGTAGGTCTAGGAGAAAAGTTCATGCAGTCTTCACACCAGAGCATGCTCCTGAATGAAAACACATGGGACAGGGCTCAGAGGGAAGGGGAAAATAATGCCCATGTTTTCTGGGGAAAAATGTAACCTCATTAAACTATTACTATCTTGAGGGATAAAGGAAAATGTGGAAGTACCTGGTGGAAAAAAGGGAAAGAAAAGCCACATGGCAGAGTTTGGGTGGGAAAGTTCTTGATTCCTGGCACAAAAGGCTTTTCAGAAAACAACCCCGTCACCTCATAGGCAGCAACTTTCACTGGCACACTGCTGGGCACAAGGCTGGCTCCGCCCACATGCGTGGACACAGGCTGAGGCCACCAGCGTGGTGGCAGGGAGGTTCCTTGCACACAAGAGGTGGACCAATTACGCACACATGTTGAGGGTGCAGAGGATCGACCCTCCGTCAGAAGAAGCAGATATAATATGGAGTAACTAGAATACCCCGGGGGAGTTAGACTGTAACTGAAGACATTGATGTGGTCTTTAATAAAAAAATAAGAGATGTGTATGTTTACACACATGCGAGTTACACACACTTCCCAGGTCTGTCTGCTGAGAGCTGTGGCACCCCAGGAACCGTCTAACACATCTAACACCCAGACCTTGGTTTCTAAGTACCATTCTCCATGAAAAGAAACCTGCTACCTTGGAGAAATGGCTGCTTCTGAGGCTGGGGTCGGGCAAGAGCAAGATGAGCCTGGAGTTCTCGTTGTGTCAGAAAGCACGAAATGGCCCTGGCTGGCGTAGCTCAGTGGATTGAGCACGGGCTGTGAACCAAAGTGTCGCAGGTTCGACTCCCAGTCAGGGCACATGCCTGGATTGCAGGCTATGGCCCCCAGCAACCGCACATCGATGTTTCTCTCTCTCTCTTTCTCCCTCCCTTCCCTCTCTATAAATAAATAAATAAATAAATAAATAAATAAAATCTTTAAAAAAAAAAAAAAGAAAGCACGAAATGCGCAAGGGTGGCGCGGATGCGGCCAGGGCCCACCAGAGCCAGCATGAAGGCAACCTGGCCACACTGGGGTCACCTTGAACATCCGGATAACAATAACAATGGAGTTGAACCCGGGCTGATGTCAATACGGGCAGACCTCGGAGACAATGGGGGTTCAGGTCCAGTGACCGTACAGGAAAAAGTCCTTGTTTTTAGAAAATACGCATATTTGGGGTCAGGGGAAACATTGTCTGCGACCTACTTAAACAGGTGGATGGATGGACAGATAGGTGGGTGGGTGGACAGATGGACAGCTGGAGGGACAGGCACATGGGTGAATGGGCAAAGGGTACATGGGGAAGAAAGCAGGACAAGCAGGCAAATGAGCTGAAAATGTCAAGAACTGGGGAATCTGGCTGAAGGGTACACCTGACTTCTTTGTACTATTTAGGCACTTTTCTATAATTTGAAATTTTTTCAAATTGTAAAGTTAACAAGTGAAAGTGAAGAATTATAAACTCTTAGAAAGAGAGAGAAACTGTGGTGCTGGGAGCTTCCTCTGTCAAGGCTAACCCAGCTCCCCGCTGGTTCGCACACAGATGGTGGGGTCCAGGGAAGCAGGCAGGAAGATCGGGTCCCTCCTCCCCCTCCCCTCGTCCCCCCACGTCACGTGGCCAACTCGGTGCCCACGGACTACCCTTCTGCATGTAAGGGCATCTCCAACAACACGCAACCGCCCGAACCTCTGGTTTCCAGACACCCCGCTGCTCAGGTTCATTCATAAGAAAAAGCAGTCTCGCTGACTCCGAAAACGGTAGACAACACCCTGGCTTTATTTATTTACATCCAAGCTTTTCATGTTACAAGCGGTCTTTTTAAAACAACAGGGCACATCATCGTGAGAGCGAGAGGCGTATTAAAACATAGCCAGTTCTGAGCAGTCTGGATATTTCCTGTCATAGAAAAGAAATACCCAGCCCACAGACTCACATTAATATACATGGTATATTAATATCAATCTCTGTATCATACAGCACAAGTCACGTTCGCAAACAGGACCGTCTCCCGCAGCGAATGCACTCTCATTACAAAGTCAGGGGGTGCGCCATAGGACAGCACATACGACAGGGGTGAACAGGGCTGGGTCACCGCGTCTTTTAGAGCCCAGAGTGTCGGCTGGTCTCCTGGGGCCGCCTTGGGGGTTCCCCGACTCAGAGGTTTGCAGGCAGGTCAGCGAGCCCGTCTGAGCCCCCCCGTCCCCCAGAATGGCAGCTGGAAAGAAGACAAGTGAGAAGGTTCACCTAACTAGGTAATACTGTTTTGCATACAACACTGAGGTGACAGGTGAATTTTTAAATGCCTCTTGCCTATTTGGCTCTAGGGTTCAAAATGCATTCTGCGCAGTAGGACGTGAATGACAGCCACAGGCCTGTGGAAGTCATGCTGTCCCAAGGAGCAACGGAGGCGCAAGCTCAGTGTCAGAGACGGCACCTTACCTACCGGCTTTGACAAACAGTACCAGCGTTTACGCAGTAGGCACAGGCCAGACTATCAGATGCTACGAACATTTTGAAGAGCTTTCAAGGAACAGCTGATGCTGTGTTCACCTAGCGAGGGCGTTCCATCACGCAAGAATTCCACTAACACACTCTGAGTCGATCTGCTTCGTCGGCTCTGCCGCTGCAAATGAAGATCGAAGACACAGCTCTCCCTGCCCCTGCACCCTCAGGCTGGGGCGCCCTGGAGGCTCCACTCGAGATGCAGCGGGCTCGACAGCACCCATGACTGTCACCGAGGGACCCGCCTCAGAAGCAGGAGCGCAACGAAATGATTTCCACCCACCGTGCCTCGGACGCCGGGCACACACAGATGGGTGGATGGATCAGCACCGTTTAACCACCTTCATTTGGAGGGTGACCCGCATGGATGGACTCCTGGCGGGCACCCCGAGTCAGCAGCCTCTTGATGGCCTGTTCGGTCAACGTGCCGCCAGGCCATCAACAACAAGGTGAGGGTTGCTGGCCAACACACAGCATCTTTCTATCCCCACCATGGACCATGACGACGGGACCAGAGCCCCCGCAGGGGCCCCAGTCTCCGAGGGCGGCAAGCTAGGTCTTGTTTCGCCGGAGCAGCGTGGCGGCGGGGCCCTGGCTGCCCTGGAACTTGAGGCTCTGCAGGTTGACGTGCGCCCCGTGCTTGAGCAGCGTCTCCACCGTCTTGGCGTGTCTGCCCCGGGCGGCCAAGTGCAGGGCGCTGAGCCCCTGCTCATCGGACAGGTTGAGCACATCGGCGCTGACCAACTCCTCCACCACCTCCGTGTGTCCGCCGGCTGCGGCCAGGTGCAGCGCCGTCTGGTTCCGGGGCCCCAGGGCCAGCACGTCGGCCTTCTCTTCCACCAGCAGCTTGACGGTCGCCAGGTGCCCATTCCGGGCGGCCAGGTGCAAGGCAGTGAAGCCCTCCGAGGTCACCACCTCCCTGTCGGCACCGCGATGCAGGAGCAGCCTGGCGGTGCTCGTGTGCCCCGTCTCGGCGGCCACGTGCAGGGGCGTCTGCGCGAGCAGGCTGCGGACGTTGACGTCGGAGTGCAGGTCGATGAGGATGCGGGCCACGCGGTAGTGCCCCCGCTGGGCGGCCAGGTGCAGGGGCGTCCTCCCGTCCAGCGTCTGGGCGTTCACGCTCACCCCCGGCTGCTTGCCCAGCAGCTTGACGATGGGCAGGTGGCCCTGCCAGGCGGCGTAGTGCAGCGGCAGCCAGGCGTCCTTGCCCTGCAGGCCCACGTCGACGCCGCGGCGCAGCAGGATGCGCACCACGCTCTCCTGCCCGTGCTGGCAGGCCACATGCATGGGCGTGCGGCCCTCGAAGTCCGCCTGGTTGATGGAGGCGTTCCTCTCCAGCAGCAGCCGCGTGCTGCCCTCGTCGCCGTTCTGGGCGGCGAAGTGGAGGGCCGTCCACTGGTCCTCGTCCGTGGCGTTGACGCTGATCTTGCGGGCCAGCAGGAGCTCCACCACGCCCCGCACCCTCTTCTCCACGGCCAGGTGCAGGGGGGTGGAGCCCCTCCCGTTGGTCAGGTTGGGGTTGGCGTTGTTGAGGAGCAGCCACTTGACGCACTCCTCCTGCCCGGCCTCCACGGCCAGGTGCAGCAGGCTGGCGCCACCCTCCAGCACCAGGTCGACGTCCTGGGGCTGCAGGATCTTCATCAGCCGGTTGGTGTCCCCACTCACAACGGCGTCCACAAGCTTCTTCCTCTGGACGTCGGTGGTGCCCAGGTCTGCGGGGAGAGCAGATGCCGGGCAGGGTCAGACGCGGCTGCTGCCCTCAGGCTCCCCCCGCAAGCGGGGCTGGTGGCCAGATGGGGCCCGCACCTCCCCACGGCCTCCAGGTTGCTTTTCCCCTGCAAGTGTCCTGTTGTCCCTGCTGGTTTCATCCCAGATGTGGTGGGCAGGCCACTGAATGACCTCAAGGGGCCCTTTTGTCAATTTGCAAAATAAAAGCCATGCTGGCCATCCTGTACGGGCAGCTCATCAGAGATGGCGGTGACTGCTAATGGGACGAGGGGCGTGGGGCCCCATTTGGAGGTTGGGCCGGGAGCAGGCAGCTCTGAGGGAGGTTGAGGGCTCCTCCCTCCCTCCCTCCCTCCCGCACAGGCCTTGGCACAGGTAAGACCCTCCTGCACAGCCAGGTGTGCGGGCCGTTAACACTTCACTGTCACCAGCCTGGCCAGGGTGGGCGCATCTCGGGGTTTGGGCTCAGGGAGCCCACCATGCAACGGACAGCCCAAACCAATCACTGAAGAGAGGGAGGAAACAAAGAACCAGGAGTCGGGCCAGGAACTGGGGGCACCTCCTTCTTTCTGGTCACCGCATGCTGCCCGCTGCCGCCCCCATAATGACGCCCGTCACTCCCCAGCCCCCCCCCCACAGGGCCCTCAGCTCACCGCCCGTGGAAGGCTCCCGCTCGAAAGACAGGGACAGGGACCCTCTGGAGGAGAAGGCGGAGTCGACGGAGGATACCCCCGACAGCCGCTTGTCGCTGTTCGCGGACGGGAGCTTGGACTCGGAGGAGCTGCGGCTGAGCTCGTCGGGGCCCTCAAGCGTCTGCGAGATGCCCGAGTCCAGTTGTGACAGCAGCTCGGACAGGCTGTAGTCCTTGTCGAAGGCTGGGGCCGAGGCGCGCTTGAGGGCCGTGGACACGGGTGCCTGCAGGGACGCATGGAGGGAGGGGCGTGAGGCTCCCTCCACCGCCTGATGGGGGAAGGGGAACACATGGTCCCCGGTTCGTCCCACGGGAAACAGAGCTCCTGCTTACCCTGCGCGAGGCCCCGTGGAGCCCAATGTCACCGCACTGGCCCACAGGGCGGGAAGGCCTTGTAAGGGAAGCCTGACTTGATAAAAAAAAAAAAAAATGCCAAGGCCACCACCGGGCTGCCCTGGGCGCCCCCACATGCAGTGGCAGATGACAAGGACAAATAGCTGAACGTCACCAGACTGCAGGCGCGTGGGACTGAGTGCTGGGCAGTGTTCGCCATGTGGGTCAGCAGGGGTACAAAACAAAGAAAAGAGGGGCGACTGGGCCGGGGCACCCCCTTTCCTCCTGCCCCCCCCAAACACACTGCCTACAACCTGTGCCCTCTCCTCGGAGCCGGGAGAGCCTGGCTTGGTGTTGAGTGTGCATGGGGCGGGGTGGGGCTGGTTGGGGCGCAGCGATGGGGACCACGCTGGGACTCAGCCTTCAGGGGCTTCCCTAACAGACATCGGCGAAGGCAGACACCCAGCCGGCGATTACGGGGCTCTGCCCGATTCATGCCCGTTTGACCCCAAATCCTCCCTCTCCTGGGGAGGTGCTGATCCGAGCTGACCCGGTGTGTGGCGTACAAACCACACCCATTTGCCCGGCGCCCACACCTTCCTTATCAGGGGACCCGGCCGCCTCCCCAGAGCACCTTTGCTCCCCGACCAGGCACACGCTGTTCAGACAGTGGCAGCACCATAAATGTTCGCTCGTCTCCCAGCCTCACACCCACAGCCCGGGGCGGGCTGCCCAACAGCAGACCACACGTTTAAGGTCAGTCATCGGGCCGTACTTTGCAAAGGTGTGCCGTCAGCCCCGGCCCTGGGAGCTCCTCATCACATCTTACATGGCCCATGGGACGCTCACTGAACAGACCACGTATGAGAAGACCCCCGAGCCAGGGCTGCGAAGCCCCTCAGAGCCCAGGTCTCCCCCGTCCCTGCCAACCAGGCCTGCCAGGGGCCTTCAGTCCCCCGGTTCCAAGAGCACCCACCTGGTGGCTTTAGTGTTTTAATATCACACAGGCCCAGGCCATTCGTGTGTCACTAGACAGGCGGTGGGGAGAGGGCACAGTCGGGCAGGGGATAAATCTGGGGCCACCGAGACTGCCGTGGGGCCTGCCCTCCTGTCACTGCGCACAGGGCCGCCACGACCGCCTGAGGCGGAATGGGCTCAGAGGTCAGGCAGCGCCTCGGAACCAGGGGCCGAGGGGCCCAGGCTGGCAGGTGAGGCCAGGCTGCAGACGAGAGGCCTTGGTTTGGAAAACTCAGCCCCCAGGCAGCCCCAGGTCTGCCTCTCCTCAGTCCCTGTACCTCGCTCTTGGGCGCCGGACGGGCTTTCACCTCCGGATCCTCAGCGGCCTCCTTCACCTCCTCATCGGGCTTATCACACAGGTCCTCGGTTTCGGAAGTGATTTCTTTTGGGGAGAAAAGAAAACAGGACACGTTACTTGCTTGGACAAGGACCTCGGTGTATGCTCTCCATAAACACATGCCCCCGCAAGTGGGGGTGCCTGAGGCGACACCCAAAGCATCTGCAGCTCGAGGACTCAGTCGGCACGGTGACTCCCCTCGCTGCTGGCCCCCAGCTGACCTCACGGCCCACGCCGAGCCTGCCGTAGGCCACCCTGTGCAGGTCTCACCAGACTCGAGGGGTCCCAGGGCTCCAGGGTCCCCAAGAGGCCTTCCAGAGCTGGGGGAGAGTGTGAGACCCACCAGCACCTGGCATGTGCCCCCCGCCCCCGCCCCCACCCCCCCTCACTCATGGGTTCGCCTATGTTTTAAATGCAGTGATCAGTTTCAAATCCACCAAGGTCACGTCTTAACCAAGTGACACATCTGTTCCATGGGGACAAGACCCCAAGAAAAAGGAAAAGAAAGCCACGGGCCAGCGGTCACGCCAGTCCCTAAAAGAGGCATTGCTGCATGTGAACCGGAAACGCCAAGGGCAGGCTCCTCCGGGCAGCAAGCCCAGTCCCGGGCTGCAGCGAGGGGTGGGGGCGGCTAGCAAGGACCTCAAGTTCCAGTCGCCCTGCCCAGCCCTGTGCGCCGAGAAGCCGAGGCCAAGCTGTCCCTGCGGGGCTGGCCTGGGTGCATTGTCTCTGCACAGCCCTCCCCCTTGGGGCCAGCCCCCACCCCAGACCCTGTCCTGGCCATCGACTCCGTCCTGGGACCCCAGCCGATCGACCGAGCAGCAACATCTGGGAGCACTGCGCTGGGAGCCGTCTGCAGGGGCGCTCACCTTGGAAGGTGGGCCGCTCGCGAGGGTCCCCGTGCCAGCATCTTTGCATGAGGTGCAAGAGCTTGGTGCAGCCGTGCGGCCTGGCTCTGCAGACGGGTGGCAGCTCCGGGCGGTGGCCCTTGGACACTTTCATCATGATGTGCAGGAAGTTCCTGTCATCTGCGAAGGGGAGGCATGGGGGGTCAGGGCGGCTGGGGGCTGGGGGCCGGCTCCCTTAGCTCTGGGAGGAACCACAGCTGTGGGAGGGCTCCGAGGGATGCGAGTCCCTGCCCTCCAGTCACACTGTGGCCGGGAGACCCCACCTGGTTCCTTCTCAGAGCACATAGATTTCATTCACCTTCTCTTCCCGGGCACACCTGTTTTCCACCTTCCCGGTTGGAGACACTAAAGGGAAACCTTGTGCCGTATCACAGAGCAAATCTTTCTGGGCAGCCAACTCAAAGGAAAACCGAGTTCAAAGGAGGGAGATATCTGACGAGACATGTTCCAGAGTGGCCGTGCCTGCCAAAGGGAGGCACCACGCATGCATGCCAGAGTCACACGGTCCGGCCCCCGCGTGCATCCCCATCTCCCTGCGCTGACAGGGTCGCCCCGAATTCTGATTCCCACCCCAAAGTACAGACCACAGGCTGGCCTCGGCAGTGTTTCAGGACAGGGCGTGCAGACAGGGTCTCCCAAATTCATAACGTGGGGCCCCACCTGTCCTTTCCAACCTCCTTCAGAAACTCGACTGGGCTTATTATTAGCATATCATCACCTCGGTCACAGACTGAGGGTCCCCAGGGGGTCCTCCGTGGGCCAGACGTTTTTCTCCACTCAGCCTAAAGCCACACTGTCCGTCAAGCTGGGCTCCGAGCACCCTGCCCCCAGGAGACCCACCCCCACTGCAGTTCCCAGCGCCCCCACGGCCGGGAGCTCCCACGAGCCTGGAGAGTCCCGGCAGAGCGGCAGGTGTGGGAAATTGGCCCCAAGCCCCCGACGGCTGCCAGGATCCACTCTGATGTCTCATTCCGCTTTCCCGTCGAATCTTGTGCAATAACTCTCATAGGTATCTACGCGTTATTTCCATGGGAAGAACTCAGACTTCCCAACACCCAGCAGGGTTTCTGGATACGGCGGAAGCACAGCGAACACCCAGAGGATGTTCTGCTGCCAGACGCAGACAGAGCGAGTCCGTGAGACACCTTCCGCCTCTGCACCTTGAACTCCGCCTCCCTGTCTGCCCAGCAGTGATAGAGCAGCGGGCCTCAGCTCTCGGTGCTAACACCGTGCACCTGGCCTCGGGTGCCGCGTCCATCAGATAGCGTCATGCCAGGCTGGCGTGCTGCCACGCTAAAATAATCCAGACCCTGGACCTCCACGGAGGGGGAGTGGGAGGAGGAGTTAGGGAGACCGGGTGACAGGCGGAAAGACAACACGAACTTGACCCTACAACGGCCTCATCTGTGTCTCTTCCTGCAAAGGTTCCGTGACCTGGGGCCACACACTGACGGTGACCTATGTTTTTAGGTGTTTTTGGTCAGGACACTATATTATAAGTGGTCCGGATACGCCGACAGAGGAAATGAAACTCTCCAATGAGGCGAAAAGTACTTGACTTCGCCAAGCCGGCCGTGGCACTAACACTCCGAGGACGGGAACCAGAACAGCAGTTGCTGGAAAGGGGGAGAAAGGCCACAGACAGCTCTGGGGGGGTGTCGGTGACCCGGGTCACCCGTCTGTGCCAAAACCCACTGGACGGCTCTGGCACTGGTTGCCGGCACTGCGAATGTACTGCACATGACCACACTGTGTGCTTAAAAATGGTCAAGATTGTACATTTTGGGTCCTGTGTATTTTATCGCCATTGAAAATTAGAAAACTAGAGAAAGAATGAGCTGGAAATAAGCACAACAGGCAAATCCAGAGACAGAAAGCAGGCTGAAGTCGCTGGGGGGCGGGGGCTGGGGCATGGGAAGTGACCACTTAATGGGCACAGGGTTTCCTTTTGGGGGATGAGAATGTTCTGAAACTAGACCGTGGTGGTGACTGCGCAATGCTGTGAATGTACTTAATGCCAATGAGTTGTACACTTGAAATGGTTACAATGACCGATTTTCTTCGTGCCTCACATCACACACACACGTCAGAATTAGCTGGCCCCTTAACACACCACCGACCAGAGCCCTGCACACCTATGCCTTTTCCAGTGAGTGCGGCACACAGGGCCACCTGCAAGGAGGTGGCCACGGGTCTCCACGCCAGGCTGGTGGGCAGGGCAGAGCAGCCCCTCCCTCAGGACGGCCCCTACGGTGGGAGTGTGGACCACAGCCACCACCTAAGCAGAGAAAGAACCACGCAGCGGGCCTGCCGCGGTTCCAGAGGAGATGGGGGCAAGGTAAGTGCACTCACCTTCAAACGGCTTCTTCTGCGTCAGCACACTCCAGATGACAATGGCGAAGCTGGTGGGGGGAAGCGGGCAGGTCAGTGTCTGGGGGCCAGACCCGCACACAGAGCCGCAGCTCTCATGCAAAGCGCCTGCAGTCTCCGAGACAGAGGACAGTGAGGTGTTTCTCATGAACCCTTTTAAACAGGCAAACGGGCTGGCTGCGGACCATGAGGATGGCTCGGACGTGCACCAGTGGGGAAAACCCGGCCAGTGGGGCTGGACGTGCCAGCTCCGGGAGAGAGCCCCCCCAAGGGGTGCCACCGTCAGCTGCATTCACCCATAGGCTGAATTCACCACCGCCCTCCTGCAAACACTGGGCGTCTCGTGCTGACCGCAGCGCCGGGCCTGGCGGGTCGCTTGCTCTCTGGGAGTCCACCGGCGGGCCGGAGACAGTGCTCGGCAGACAGAGCTCGGGGAAGGTGCTGGCAACCCCGCCCCGGGCCCCCCGGGGCTGCTGGGAATGACGGACGGGCCGGGGCAAAAGTCGGGTTACCGTTGTGAATGCACAGTTAATTCGTGCGTTATCACTTATTCGTGACTGTATTATTTTCCACACGAACAACTGTAAACCTCTTTTTGCCCCACCCTGTATACGTAACATATAAAAGGACTTCGAATACCCCAAAACAGAGCTCAATCTGATAAATTTAGAAAAACAAAAGACCAGAAACCAGGAACCCGAAGGGTAAGCCACCCCCTCCCTGGCTCTGAGACCACGGTGGCTGTTCACAGAGACCCGAGGATTCTCTGTCGAATAGTAACTGAAATCTCTGAGTTCAAACATTCCAACTCCCCGCTCTAACATAAATAATCTGACCCTCCCCAAACTCTGCAAGCTGTGTGTGACTAGCACCCCAAGTGCCCGTCGCCGGCGGCCTGCCGCTCGCAGCCCTGCCACGCACAGGCACAGCCCAGCGGTCAAGGTCATGGTCACACCAGTCTGCCAAGACTCCGGGCAGCGGCCAAGACGAAGGGCAAAGCGGCAGGGCTTCGGGGCTTTGGTGCACGCTCGCACCCTCCCTCCCCCCCTCCCTCTCCCTCTCCAAGGCGTTCTTTGTCACGAGACCTCCGGAAGTGGGAAGAGGCAGCCGCAGGGACTCGGGGACTGTCCTGTGGGGCAGCGACACTCAGCTGGCGCGCCACAGGCAGTTTTCGAGCGTGCGGTGCCTGGCTGTTTAGTCAGGGGCACGGCCCTCCTCTGTCTCAGACGGTCAAATAAAAAAATGACACCCGCCAGCACCACAAAAGCTGTACAGGGTGAAGGGATCAAAGTCATACCTATTTTTCTTTTTTGTCAGATCAGCAAAAAATAGAGTTTTGGGTGTGCCGCAGGCTTTAAGTCATGAGTTTGCCTATGCCGTGAAAAAGGAGGAAAATCCCCAGTCGAGGACACAGATCCCACTGGTGCTCATTTATCGACAGCCTGCCGCTGTCCTCGCTCCTGCACCCGCCGGCTAGAAGCCCCCGACCCCTTCATTTGGACTAAACCTCGCGTCTGACCCCAGCGAGGAGCCTCTGGGACACTGCCCGTCAGAGCATGCACACCTGGGGAGCACAGCTCCCGCCAGGCCCCACACACGGGGGCTGGGGGCCGCGCCCCCCCACAGCCCCGCACACACCTACCTGTACACGTCGTGCTTGGTGTCGAAGAGCTGGCTCTCCTCTCCGAAGCGCTCTGGGGGCAGGTAGGCGACGGTGCCGCACACGCCGTCCACGCCGAAGTCCTGGGACAGCCCGTTGCACTTGGCCAGCCCGAAGTCAGAAATCTGTAACAGAGCGGGTGGAGGCGGCTCAGCAGGCTGCACGGCCACACGCAGGACTCACCCCGAGAGCCAGCACCGTGCTCCCGGGGGCAGACGGGTGAGCACGGCCGCTCGGGGAGAACCGCATCTGGAGTCGTGAAGAGCTTGATGGGTGTGGGGGAGATGACCCTTGAAGCAAGGAATCCACTGGGGAGCAAGAACTCCGGAAGAGTCATCACCTTCGTCCGCCAGGCATCCAGTGTGCCATGGCGGTGGGCAGCCGGCGTCGGCACACAGCGAAAAGGCAACACTCAGAGGTCCTGGGTTTTCAGACCACACGTGTGAGCGAGGCCGGCCGGGCCTGGTGCTAAGGAAATCCAGTTACGCAACCCCAGCAGCTGGGCAGGTGGCAGCAAGTTCTTTAAAGGGAACTGCGCCTTCAGAAGCCCTTTAAAGCGAGCAAAACACACCGCGCAGCCGCGCCCTCCACCCGGAACGCTCTGTTCCTCACAGACGCTTCCTGGCCCCCCCACCAAACACGCGCCCCCCCAAATAAAGAGCTGGCACGTGTCTCCTCTGTCCTCTGGGGTCCACCAGCCTGTGGGAGCCCCCGGCCCCTAGTCCCCCCACGCCTCCACCTCCACCTCCACCTCCACCTCCACAGGCACGCACACCGGGGAGGTGGAGCCACACAGACTCTCAGGGGTCACCGGCTGGCCCTCCAGCCCCCCACCCCTCGGAAGCCACTGCAGCACCATGGGCCGGACTAGGCCCCGGGGAACTGGCATGAAGAAGGGGCTCAGAGCCCACAGGAAAACAGGCCCTTGAACAACGTTCTCTCCGAGGCTCACGGATTCCTTTCGGCCTCCTACTCAACTCTGGGCTCCCCCTCAAACACACCTGCGGAGCAGCAGGAAATGGGCTGAGTCAGGACTCAGTTCTGGGCTCCTGTGCCAGCTCACGGGCAAGCCAATGGCCTGGCACCGCCGCCACCACCACCGCCGCAGGAGGCAGGGAGGAGTTAGGGCTGATGCCCCGCTCCTTCATGGGCTCTCTGACCACGTCTGCAGGGAGGTGATGGGAAGGAAGCCTGCGAGAGCGCCCGGGGCCGCGGGGGCAGCCGGCTTGGAGTTCCCAGGCCTGCAGGAGCCTCCCGGCTCTGGAAAGGAAGGCGCCAGTTCCCCAGAATGAACCCATCGCCCCGCCCCCTGGCAGACGCGTACAGCAGCTCACAGCCACGCGGGGGCCTTGGCACCCGCCGCCCCCACCACGCTGGCAGCCTTTTCTCCTCACTTCTGCTGGTTTCAGACACAGCCACCAGCTTCCGGTGTACTCGGTGGGAGGAAACAAGCATACACTCTATGTAAAAGGCTCTGAGATCAAAATGCAAACCCAGAAATCAGAATTCTGATTTGTGCAGGCTGACCCCCTCCCACCTGTAGATTTCTCCACTCGTGTTTCCCCCCCACCCCTTCTGCGGAGCCTGTCCCCTTCTTCAACCGGGGGGCCTGGGCCACCCCTGTGAATGGCAAACACGCGGCCGGGAGCCCCAGACTGACGCAGGGCAGGGCAGGGCAGGGCAGGGCAGGGCAGGGCTGTGCTGCCTTGGGGGGAGAAAGCACTGTGGACCGAGGAGACCGGGGCCCTCGGAACCTCTCAGAATCCAGCCTCCTCTGGGCGAACTGGGCCAGGGGTGAGTTTGAGATTCTAAAACCAAAGTCATTTCATCTTCCATTTGAAGTGGGGCCCCTGCTGATATATATGAAAATCAGCATTTACTCTTGACGTTTTGTATATTTACTATTAACATCAAGTATGAACTTAATAGTCTTCGATACACTTTGCAAAGCAGGTTGCGCCCGTGAAAGCCGTGTCGTCCACAGACAAGAGAAAGTCTTCAGGGCCCAGGGCCGGCTGACTTCTTTCAAGGTTCTAGAACAAAGCTTTATTGCATCAAATAACCACAGACTGGAAAGTGCCCAGTTGGCCAATCCATCAATGACCTGACGCCCCAAACAAGGCCGAGCTGCCCTCCCACACCCCACTAGCAATCTCGGAGAGTGCAAGATGCGTTGTGCAAACACACCTTGTCTGTTTGGGGCTGTGCGAGGTGACTAACTGGCCTGATTAAGAGGGAGTCACGGCAAAGCCGCCCCACGGGCCCGTCAGGGTGCCCTGGGCCTGGGAGCAGCAGTGTCACCTCCCTTCCTGTCACGGAGCCCGCCCCACGCAGGCTGAACCCCACACCCCGCTCAGGACCCCCAGGGAGGCCCCGCTTGGCTCTTGAGGGAACCGTCGCCCGTCTACTAACCTGACACACAGCCCTGGGCCTGCGACACCAGGCGCTTGTCGTCAGAGGGGAAGGCAGGTCCCCACAGAGGCTCCTAAGAGCCAGTCAGATGTGACCTACAAGGGCACAGCAAGGTCACGGTGTCGGACAGTCGGACAGTGGCGCCCTGCTCCTTACCGAGCACGTAGTGGGTGCCTGCCACTTGCAGGTGGACCCGGCACTGGGGACGGTCCCCGGATGAATGGCCACATCCCAGACGTGGCAAAGGTGGCTGTGCACTAGCCACAGAGATAGATACCAACACCAAGGACACGAGCCCTCACCCAGCACCTCCACGGGCTAGGCACGCGACTGTCCCGGACCGCTCACAACAACAGAGGTTCCCCCCACCCCCGTCCCCGCACCCCCACCAGGTGGCGGTGCTGGGGGGAGAGGAGGGCTGAGCTCCTACGCAGGACACTGAGAGGGGCGCTGTCACTGGGGCCCCTAAGGGAGGCCCACAGGCCCCCCACGCTCCACACGACCTGTCAGGAGAGGTGGATACAAAAGCCCAGCCGAAGACTACACTTTCAGGGATCATTTCTACAGTCTGTTAAAAGCCCAGCTGGGCCAATGAGGGCCCGTGACTCTGGACAGACACCTCAACGGCACCTGGCTGCAGATACACCTGTCGGAGTACCTGCTGCCAGTGCGCACTCCCAGCAGCCTTCTATCACAGCCGCAGTCCCTGACACTGGGCGGGGAAAGGCCTTCCGGAACCCCTCACCCCAAATCCCAGCATCGCCTGTAAGTTTTCGAGCTGCTTCCTCCACCTAAAGCCTCCCCCGCCTGCACCCCACACCTGAGAGCAAAAAAGGCTGATGCTCTGTGAGGACCCAGTCCTGCCTGGTACCATGCCCACCCCAAGCTGGGCAACACTGGCCCATGATGTTACCCCTCTGAGCCGTGGCTTAGCAGGAGCTGAAGGCCACCATCCCCTTGGTCCCCCACTTTGAAGATCGGGGTGGCTCCTGCAGCGGGGCCCCTGGCACACAGAGCGAAGGGTCTGGCCTTCACCGGGTGCCCGAGGGACCGCACGCTGCTAACAGGGACTCTCGTCGGTGGCAGGCAGACAGCCCTCCCGACCACGAGGACACCAGACGGGACACTGTGCCCACCCTCAGCTAAACCCTTGTTCCTGAGCGACACCTACGGGAGGGACGACTTGTAATCACTGTCCCAAGTGAAAACAGAATTTCTCCTCTGGCCTCGGGCGGGCCCAGCCAGGACTGCGCTGCCTGCGGCAAAGCCTGGGCACTCAGGGCCCCTGTGTGGGGCTGGCCGGCACCGCGGTCCTGCCCTGGGTGAGCACAGAGACCCAGGCAGAGCCGGGGGAGGGGCCAGACTGAATTCAGGTCCCTCCTTCTCGGGCCGACAGGGAGGGGTCCTGCAAGTGTGGCCAGAATGGCAACGAGGCGGACCTCCCAGGCAGGTCCCTTTGCGGGTCCCCAGTGTGACCCAGCAGGGCCCTCGGGCCCTTCCACGTGGGAAAAAGCCGTGGCGCGTGCCCCTCCCCGGCGTGGACCACACAACACCCAGCCCACGCAGGCTGGCCGAGGGAGACCATGCTCACAGACACGCCAGCCTGACAGCATCCCTCACTGCCGATCCCAGGTGGCCGGCACCTGGCTTCTAATTCTACTAATGCACCACACTTGGTTGTATAAGCTGACCAGACACAGAATGAAAGAGGGCAGCCGCCGCAGGCCTCGCGATACTGGAACAGGAGGAGCCCATTGGAGGGGCCCCTTCACCACGCCTCCACAGCCTCCACCTCAGAGCACCCCACATCCCCTCCGCCCCAGCCTCTGCAACCACCGAGGGCGGGCAGCCCAAGGCCACAGCTTCACGTGGACTCGGCCTGATCTCCCACCTGGTTCCCTAAGACACCCACTGAGACCAGAATCCGCAGGTCCACAGCCTTTCTCCAAGGTGCCTGGAATGCATGGCCGTGGTCCAGGATTGGGGGGCATGGCCCGTATTCAGAGTCCATTCTCCAGCCGCACATTTTGGTGTTTGCACCCAGCACTGGAGCTCCCAGACATTCTTAGCTAAGAGAGTTCTCTGCTTCCAGCTCCTTCCCACCCGCGCGCTGCCCCGAAGGTTCCTCCTGACCCCGCAGCCCCCCTGCCCTCTTCCAGCGCTCCCCGCCCTGCCGCCCAGGCCCCGGACGGGAGTCCCCCACCTTGACGTGGTAGTGGGCGTCCAGCAGGATGTTTGCGGGCTTCAGGTCCAGGTGCAGCAGCGGCGGGGACATGCAGTGCAGGAAGTTCATGCCCACGGCGGTCTCGTGGATGATGCGGAAGCGCAGGTCCCACGGCAACGGCTCGGAGGCCAGCAGCTTCTCCAGGGAGCCCGTCTCCATGAACTCCATGACCAGGCCCATGGGATCCTGGCAAATGCCGTACACGGGCAGGATGTACCGGAACTTGGCCATCTCCATCTTCTTGGCTTCTTCCAGAAGCTCCATGCGCTCCCTGGAAAAGGCGAGAGACGTGAGGAACTCGCACTGGTCACCGGGCCACTCACACAATGCACCGCGGCCGCGCGATAACAGAGCCCACAGGGCTGAGAAAATTACTCACACACACACACACACATGCACACGCACACACACACGGGTGCCTGTACACATGTGCACGCATGGAGCTCACACTGACGTCGCACAATTGAATTCTGGGCTATCCGTAATCTTCAGTCCCGCAGCTGCCCAAACACACCTGAGTATTACCTGAAACCCCACGGGCAGCGTGGAGCCAATGCACAAGCACGGGGGGCGGGGGGGGGCCTGAGTGAGGCGGCAGGTGCTGAGCACCCCTCCGGTTGGGGTGAGGGAAGAGAAGCGGAGGTTCCCCTAAGAGCTGTCACAAATCATCCGCCTGAAGACCCCAATTCACCCTCCTCGTTCAGGTCGACCCGTCAGCTGGCCCCGTTTTTCCTGAGCCCGACCCCACCCTTGAACTCAATGCGATGGCGCAGTTGTCTCGTTCAGGGGCTGCGGCCGACTGCTGCCCGAGAACCACCTACGTCAGCCGTGTTTTAACGCAGAGTAACATCCTATGTGCCATGTCGACCACGCGTGTGCCTACAACTCAAAGGTAACACAACTAGTGACGGCGTGGTCCAACGGTCACCGCCTACCACACACAAGATTTCCGTTATCCCCAAGAGAAACTCTGCACCTAATCAACAGCATCCCGCCCCCAACTGCGTCTCCATAGCATTTATTTTTTAGGAACTGGTCTGCTTCACTGATCATATGATTTCAATGGAGGCCCGTACCGAAATGGCACCCTGTTCTTGGCTGCATAGTACTCCACCGCGCGGACACCCCCACACTGAGTTTACCTGCCCCCTCTCCCCCGATGGATGGATGAGGGTTGTCCCCACCTCCTGGCTACAGTGACTAGTGCCGCCGGGGATGTGCGGTGCACAAGGACCTGTTCACACGCCCGCTTTCACTCTGGACATACACCTAGGAGAATCGCTGGGTCGTGTGATCGTCCTGCTATGTTGAACCGCCTGAGAACCTGCCAGGTTGCTGTCCACAGCCCGCCTTTTGTAAGGAAACTGGGGCTGCAAGACAGTCTCGCCTGTCCTTGTCTGCACGCACACTCAAGGCAGAGATGAGGGGTTGTAACAGACCCGCCCCCCCCCTGCCCCCCACCGGCCTCCATGGCCTGACATTTTTGCTCTCTGGCCCCTCAAGAAAGTGTGCAACCCCCGGTCTCAGACCACTTCCTGAGGCGGCCTGTGGACTTGATGACCGGATCCCAGGGCCTTGGTCGCTGTTAGCACTGCAGGTCAAAGTCTCAGGCAGCACTCGGGGACAAGGCCTCAAACCCTGCGAGGGAGGAGCTTGACCGCATGCGGTCCATGTTGGCGGTTCCCAGGACACGGTGCAAAGCACCCAGTGGGCGGGCTGACATGCAGGTTCCCGGGCCCTTCTGGGTGGGTGCTGGGGAGGACGCTGCTTTCCCATCAGCTCCGAAAGGAAAAGCTCAGAACCGCAAGCCCAGACATGCCACAGGGAGCTGGGGACTGGGCAGTGCGGCGCCTGCTGAGGGACAGGCAGGCAGCAGGCTGGGGCAGCCTCAGCCCCCCCCCACCGGCCCAGATTCAGATTCCAGTGCACACAGCCTGCCCATACCCCACATGACAGGCTAGTTCCCACCACGGGGTCCCCAGGAGCTCGGAAGCACCTGCCCGCCCACCTGCGCCCGCCCCACTCCCCAGCCCCCTCTAGAACCGTGCTGCAGAACCCAACACTGCACCACCAAAACGAGTTCGGTTCTTACTGACCTCTCGCCTCTTGGAGATGGCGGTGTGCTCCCAGGGTTCCCTGACAGTTATGACAACAATGCCCAGGGAGGAGGCGGCCGGAGAAGGGGGGCTGGGGTTACACTGTTTACCCAAGGCCGCAGCGCCCCAGCCCAGCCTGCACTCAGCTCTCAGCGCTCCCCGTCAGGCCCCCGGTGAGCGTCAGGGAAGGAGCCCTGTGGACACACCCGCAGATCCTCACCCAGAGGCGACTTTGCCCCCGGGGGACACCGGGCACCATCTGGAGGCATCTGGTTGGCACGAAGAGGGCTGCTACCGGCAGGCAGAAGGTGGCGGCCGGAGATGCTGCGCAGTGTCCTACAAGGCACAGCACAGTCCCCAGGCCACAGGTGCCAACAGTGCCGGGCCTGAGAACCTCCGGTATAGACTGAAGCTGCGCATTTGCAGCCAAATTTAACGTAAACCGCTTAGTCTGGAGTCGCCCACTCAGGCACGCCCAGCATGCACTTGCATTTTGATCCGTATTTAATTAACTACATAACAGAGTACCCTCTATGTATTAGAAGTGGTGATAAAGAGACCCCCTCTACACCTTTATCAGGTGTATCTTCTAGGGGAGAAGATGGAAAATCACGGCAACACAGGACGTGGGGTTGAAAATCTGGGTCCTGTGCAGGGCAGGTCCAGGAACCTACAAAAGATTTAATACTGGGGCCACCAGCTAGCAGGAAAGGGCAGCGAGACCCTCCCAGGAGTCCAGGCTGGGGGCGACTGCCTGTGGAGGAGACAGAAAGGACCACCCTGATCCCCTGGAGGTCCCCCACTTCTGGAAGCAGCAGCAGAAAGGGGAAGGCTGGGGTGGAGCGGTCAAAAGTCGGGGTTTTCACAGTCTCAGGAGCAAAGAGTCCCGCTGGCCTTAGAAACGAGTGAACCCACCACGAACCAGGAGTGAATCAGGGCATCCCCACAAAACAAAACAGAGTTCAGGCTGCACTTGCTCGCTTAACGCTCCGGTCACGCAGCCGATTGGTGGGAAGCAAGACGCCCACAAGAGTGCCCTGCCGGCTGCAGGGTCCCTGGGCAGGGCCGAGGGCTGTGCCCCCCAACTTCATGCAGCAGGGCCTCCACAGGTTCCCGGCCTGGCCTGGCCAGCCCCACCCTCAGCACCGAGTCAGGCTGTGGGATGACACAGACCCTGACCCCCGACCCCCGACCCCCAACCCCGTGCTGAGCGGCAGCCGTCTGAGAGAGGAAAGGACTGGTGCGAAGGCCCAGCATCCTTCAAACCGAAGCCTGCCACTTAAGAAGGAGAGAAAACGACACCCCAACACCCCCGTCACCCCAGGCCGTCACCCCAGGCCGGCTCCCTTCTCCTGTCCCCAGAGACCTGGGCTGTTCTCCACGTGACTAGCGGCCCTGCCACTCCTCACAGCACCCCGGCTGTGCGGTGGGGCTCAGCACCCGCCGCTCCTCCATTTCCTGTGCTGTGAAGGCCCGTCCTGGGACCTGCCTGCTCCCACCCACCAAGAGTGCTCTTCCTGGGGCCCTGCGCCCCGGGCTTGGCGAGTGTCCTGCTGCAGGAGCAGACACCCCCACCCCCCGCCCGGCCGGGTGCAAGCTTTCGGGGCCTGACAGTGCTGGCGTTTGCGGGCCTGCCACGAGGAGGGCCGTGAAGGAAACTTTGTTTCACAAAGAACTGAATTCTTTATTGGTGACATCCAGAAACGTTGCTATTCTGTACTTCTATCCAGGAAGGCCATTTTCTCCTGTATCGTTGTTTTGTTTTGTTTTTTTGAGATACAACAATTTGCAATCCATTGCATGAAAGGGCTACAAATACGCCTTTGTTAGCCAACCAGAATACAGACACTTCCCTTTACAACTTGCACCTGAGATCCCAGTGCAAGTAGCCGGTTCGTCAGTTGTCACAGCTGCTCAGGGCCACTGCCCCTGCTGTGCACAGCGGTTTACGTTCCAAATCTTATGAAAAAAGGAAGCCGTGATGTGGATTGTTAACTACATGTTTAAATGCGTCCTCTGCACCAAACCTGATTGATAACAAACTCGTCGAGAGCACAGTCCATCACCGCTGGCTGAACGTCTCAGGAAGCGAAAGCTCTCAGCCACTCTGCAAATACAGTGTTTTCTTCCCTTTGCCCAAGGGCTTCACACAGAAAACTCAGGTGACTTCTGATTGCTGAGCTCCTCATCAGCATGTCACTCCTCCAGTCCCAGCTGCTGTTCAGCCAGGTGCGCTGCTCTTGCCCCCGCCCCCAGCCCTTCTGCCAAACCATGTACCTGACTTCAAAACACAAACTAAAAGTGCCCCCCCCCGCCCCACTGGCTGGCGGGCCCCCTGAACGCTGCCCGTAGCCCGAACGTTCTGAGAGCCCCCACTCCCTCTTTGGGACCAACGCCAGGCAGGCTTCGCACAAATGACACAGGACACTTCGCCCAGGGCAACCAGCTCTCCTGGAAAATAAGTCATTGTTTCCAGGGACGAACCACCTTCTCTCGTGACAGCTCAGTAAGAAACGCCTTCCTGTGGAGGGGTCTGCTGTGACCACACACCCCTGGAGTGAGGAAGAGGGTCCTGGGACCGCCCAGCCGGAGGCTCAAGGGGACTCGAAGGCCAGCCGTGTAGCACAGGTGAGTGGTCTAGAGAGGGTGACCCTGGTGACCCTAGAGAGTCTACACACAAACACAAAAGCTCATCCTGTTTATATCTCAGTAACTACCAAACCCAAATCCAAACACCCCCCTTGCTCCAGGTCTTTCTTCAGTGCCTCCTGGGGTACCCCGCTGGGACCCACCCTCCCCCCACCCTCCCCCCCACCCTCGGGGCCCCAGGGACCACCACCAACTTCGGGGAGCCACAGCCCTTCCTGGATCGGATTTCTCAGCAGCATTTGCAATTCAATAAGCCCGTGATGGGCCCTCTCCGGCAGCCGCTGCAAAGGACGGGAAAGTGTCCCTCTCACAGGAAGAAACCACCAATTGTTATCGGTCAAGGGCAATTATGCTTTAAACACTTTCCCTCACAGCAAGCAGTGTTCCTGGTTCCCGTGGATGGCACAAGAAGAACCGTGGGTCTACTACTGTGATCACTATTATGATTATTGTTATTATTTCTATTATTATGTTTGGGCCTGGGGAGATGTTTCAAAGCAGTCTCAGAGCCCTGGTGCTGGGTGGGGCCCGGGGCGGGGGTGCGCGGGGTCTTCCAGGGCCAAGCCTTCCTCCCGGTCACACGGCCACCCAATCCCCATCTTCGCTGTTGGGAGTGAGGTTCCGCGCGGCCCACACCCACCACGACCGACCGACCCTCACGAAGATGCCCCCCCCCAAATGCAGGAGGACGGGCGGGCGGCCTGTGCCTCTTCTGAAATCATCTCCAAACACCTCCTCCCGGGCTGGCTGTCTGGGGAAGGACCGCAACTCCCGTTTCCCACCAGCCGTGGAGCGAGGGCCCCCACCCCCAGGACCCTGCCCTGGACTTGGAGAGAAAAATCTCTGGGAATTAAGAGGACCAGAGGGGGCTTCAATGTGTCCACGATCCTTTCTCAAGGGCACTTACAACAGTTTCATTTAGTTTTCTCTTTGAGGGAGGGGCGAGGGGGAGGGGGAGAAAGGCACACACAGCAGGCGGACCGTGTCCAAGGCACCGGCTGGGGACCCTGCCGGGCTGCCAGGGATGCCAAACACCAAAGGCCTTCCCATGGCTTCCCTCCCCTGCTGGAAGCATGTCCTCTGGGAAAAGGGGACGGGGCAGCCCAGGGAGGGGTCCCGTGCCAGCAGAGAGGGGCCGGGACAGGGCGGGGGAAGGTGCTCCAGGAACACAACCCTCTCGCCGCCGCCGCCGCCGCTGCTGCCGAGTTTGGGGGAAATGGTGTCATCCTCCCTCCCGTAGCTGGCGCTCTCCACACGGCCGGCTTTCTCACCCCGTGCCAACCCAGCTCCGTTCCCAGGGAGCCAGCCAGGGTTCCCACACGGCTATTTTTAAAACTGACAAGAAATGGACTTGTCGGGCTGTCAGCCCTGTACTTACAGGGCCCAGGGCTGCTCAGGCTCGTCCCAGCGAGCCGGCGCCGATGGCGCAGAGCTGCTGGGCCTGTGCCCAGCCAGGCGCGCAGTTACTCAGGGCTTCCTCTTAGCCCGAGGGCTGGGGCTGGAGGAGGGGGCCCCTGGAGCCACCCGTCCTGGCCTCATGGCAACACCCCCATTGCTAGACTCCACCCAGGCCCCAGGACCCCCTAGTGGAGGATCCGTGGATCTGTGCTCCAGGGCCCTGGCGGGGGGGAGGGGGTGCGTGTCTGAGGCTGCACAGTCCCCCACCCCACCTTCTGGGAAAGAAGCACAGGCCCACGAGGCCTGGGGCAGCCTGCAGCTCTCAGGACCCCTCAGAGCCCGGGGTGCTGCTGGGGATGAGGCCCTGCTGTGGCTAAGGGGTGGCAGGAAGGCTGGCGACAGGGCATCGGTGGGGCACCAAGAGACTCCAGCCCACCTGCCCAGAGGTAGGAGCAGCCAATGACAATCAGCCCGGCCCACACCCGTACCTGCGGTGGGTCCCAACGTAACAAGTGGAAGGGGCAAAAAGGACTCCAATCACCCTGGGAAATCAGAGGCCCCGTGCTGGGGAAGGGCAGCAGAAGGGCGAGGGTCAGGGCCGGTGCTTGCCGCCGGGAAGGGCCTCCACATTGAACTTTTGAGAGTTGGTGGGCGGGCGCAGAGGTCTGGAGATCACCCCAGACAGGCTATCAGCTCCCGTGCTTGTGGCGCCTGCCCCCTCCCCATCTGGAGTGGTCTGCCTTCTTATCCTTCAGTCTCTCCCTGCCCTCCCAGTAAGCACCGGGGCCAGTTTTGGATCACACCTGGAAGCTCCCCGAGGGGCTGCCACCCAGCAACCTTCAAACAGGGGGAGTCCAGACTCAGCCTGGAGGGGTGCAGGGCTGGGGGCTGCACCCAGCAACTCCGGGAAACCCCACTCCCCACTCCAGGGAACGGCCTGCCAGGAGTGGAGTAGGCATGGAAGGCAGCTCACCAAAAGGGCAACGAGGCCGACCTGCCAATACCTGGCAGGACAGGCGACCAGACCGTCTTCAGGGTCTCGCTGCAACCAACCCTGCAGAACAGCACTGCGGCTGGCTGCCCCTGCTCTGCGGTGCAGCGACACAGACCCGAACAAGAAGCTTAAGCTGACCCCAGGGAATAATACTTCAGTCAGGGGCGTTTTTCTGGGCCCAGAGCAGGTGTTCTGACCGCCTTCCCAAGCGGAGAACTCAGCCTTTGCAGAAAGGGCAGAACCCCAGCCTGCTCGCTCGCCGCAGCCGGCAGAGCACGCGGGTGAGTGGCCTCCTATTGGGCGAAGCGGACGTCGACCCGGCCGCCCCGTACGTGCCACCACCTGCCCTGGTTTGGGCAGGGCAGGAAAGGCTTCCAGTTAGAGGACAAAAAACACTTTTCAGCCGGGCCCTGCAAGGTCCTAAACAACCCGCCTCCAGTGGAGAAACCCTACCCCCAGTTGGGCCACCCAAGAAACGAGGGCACAGTTGCTGGAAATAACAGATTCTAGGATGCAGGCTGACTCATCAGCCAAGGGGACGGCGGCTTTGTTTACTTGGCTCCTCCCGTGTAAGAAGCTGGTGGTAAAACCTTTGCTGGTGAATACATCTCACTTGGACCCAAAGACCCCCCATCCGACGAACATCCCCAACAGCATAAAAACACCCCCAGGGAGAGAGGGTCGTGCCTTTCCGGATCTAGCCACTCCCTGGCTGGTATTCAGCGAGGGTTGCATTTCATCAAAATAACCACACAGCGCCCCTCCCGGCCCGAGCAGCTTCCAGGAACCCGGGTGCAGTGAGGGGAAAGGGCAGGTGCCGCTGCCCCAGCACCTCGCCCTCCCGTCAGAGGTTTTCGCGACACTTGTCACAGCTCCCCCGAGGTTTCCAGGAAACACCACTGGGTTTGAGGCTGACGGCAGAAGGACGGACACCAGTCTCCCACCCCTCTCCTGCACCCTCCGCCGGGCCAGCCTGAAAACACCAAGTCCGCGGGCGCCCCGGGCCCTCCTCCCCGGGCGTATTATTCCCGACGACACGCCGTGGCAGCACACACATGTACGTCCCTTACGTCGTGGGGGCACACTGTCGCCTCCAACGTCACCACCCTCCTAAGATGCAAAGAGGCCCCACCACTCGATAAGCGCAGGGCAGGTCTCTGAGCCGGCAAGGGCTAGATCGGTGTGGGGCGGCGGGGGGGGGGGGTGGTAACCGCAGCTGCTTTTCTGAGTCTGCCTGGGTCCGGGGTGTGTGTGTCTAGGGGGGACCTCCAGGCAGAATAGAAACACGACTCCCACACAGAATGCGAACTTCATCCAGGGATAGCTCATTGTTTGAATGCGCTCCATTGGAGCGTGCATATAAATGACCTGAACGTGAACGCAGAGGGCGAAAAACAAACCACAGGGCTGCTTCTCCGGGCCCTCCCCCCTCCCCCCCCCCATCCCCATGCCCCAAATTCTGCAGACCACAACGGACCCACCCAGTGGAACTGGGCGGCGCACCGCCAGGCCCAAGCACCAAAGCGCCAAGAGCCCGGGCGCCGAGGAAGCCTGGCCCCGCCAAACCAGTGCTTCCGACCGAAATAATTACCGTCTTACACCAATTTGTGCTCCAGCGTAAATTACTACGTGAGTCGAACGGAGTCTCACTAACTCACAAAGCCCAGATCCCCACACGGCAATTTCGCTAAGCCCGGCGCAGACCGCAGTACCAAGGTGAGTCCCGGGAGGACCGGACGCGCCTCCGAGAGGCGGGGGGGTCGACGACGCCAGGGAGCTCAGGACCCTAAAAATCCGGAGCTTCACGGGAAGCCGGGTGGCACCACTGGGCACTTTAAGGTCTCGGGCAAGCGCGGCCTGCCGAGGTCGCAGCTAGGCGCCGCAGCTCACAGACCCGGCGTGCGCAATTAGACCCGGAGCTCCCCAAAGCTCCCCGCCTCGGCCGGGCAAGCCGAGCGGACACTGCTAGGGGCTTCACGGCCTCGACCGGCGCTTGGTTTTCCCTTCGGGGCTGCTTCACAGGCAACGCAGGTGGAGAGAAGGGGACCCCCCAGAACCCAAGCACCCCGACCCCAGTCCGGCCCGGTCGCCCGCACCGTAGCGCCCCTGTCTGGGCCGCTTACCCGTCGTCGACGTGCAGAGTTCTCGACGAGGACAACTTGATGGCGAGCCACGTCTTCCAGTGGACATGGCGCACCTTGTACACCTGCCCGAACCCGCCGGAGCCGACTTTCTCCCAGCCCGCGAACTCCTTCGCGTCGAAGGTGCGCAGCAGCCCCAGGGCCCACGGGACCCCGCTGTCGCCCTCCATCGCTCCTCTCTCGCCGCCAGCCCGAGCCGCTCGGAGCCTCAGCGACAGCCCAGGTGCCCAGGTGCGCGCCCCGCCCGAGACGTCACTTCCTCCACGCGCCCCGCCCTCCGCCGGCCCCGCCCCGGGAGCGGGTCCCTGCACACCCACCGAGGGACGCGCGGGGTCACTGCGTTCTCCCCGGGGTTGCTCAGGACGTGAAAAGGACCCGGCGGAGCGCGCAGCGGCAGTCGTGGGGGGAGCGTGTATGTTTAGATCATTGTAGAGTCCCATGCAGTTGTAGGAAAAAAAGTATATTACAGCTAGGATAGTGTGTATCACAACTAGGCTCTTATTCAGATTCCCCCAGATCTGCTGGTCCTCTGCTATACAACGCTGTCGCCTGCAGAGGTTGGGGTCTGACTGCAGAACATTCCATCGCGCAAGGACCCCCCTGTGATCCCTTTACAACCGAACCCCCAAGTCCTGGCCATCCCTCTGCTTCTAAAATTGTTATATTTCCAAGTGGGTTGTATTTGCACACGGGCGTCCTGTAGCGTGGCACCTTTGGGCACTGGCTTTTTCCACTCGGCGGAAATTCCTGGAGATCCGAGTCTTTTTTTATTTTCCCACACCCAAGTTTGCACTTTGGAAGTAACTTTTTTTTTTAATCACCCCAACAGCAAATCTAAAGCTCCAAGGACAGTAGGAGTTCCCCACCCTTTCTTTGGGGGAAAAACAAAAGTGTCTTTTTAATATGTAGAACAGATCCCTTGAAAAGGAAAGATGTTTTTTCCGCCTTTGGGGGAAAATATTCCCGGCCTGAATTCACAGCACTCTTGGGAAGATATCTGGGTCAGAGGTCGGGAAGCAGGGTTGGAAACTTTCACACCCAAAAAGCACCCACTTCTGTCCCCGTGCACGGTGAGCAAAGACGGCCTCTTGGCCAACAGAGATGAATCATGAGAGCAGGACGGGGAGACAGGAGAGGAAGCACTTCCAAGACGTCGACTGTATTTTTGTGTTAGTCACCCAGAAAGGAGAGGCCGGTCCTACCTAGCCTGTGTGGGCATATGATCTTTTTATGCTCCAGCAAATAACTGGGCTCCTCTCCGCTTTGTAAACAGCCCACTGCCTCCCCTCCCCCACGAGTACTCTTTATGGAGAGTACTCTTTGGTGGGTACTCTTCGGAGAGTACTTTTTGGTGGGAACCAAACAAGGCGGGTCCCCAGGCCTCTCGGGAAGACCAGGCTGGCACATTCTCTTCTACATCATCCTGAGATCAAAACTGATCTCCTTGAGACTGTAGAGCATCATGGTTATCTCGAGCTTGCTGGTAGCAAACATAACTTAATGTGTGAACCAATATTTTAAAAATAATTCGGATTTTGCCCTGGCTGGTGTAGCTCAGTGGATTGAGCACAGGCTGCGAACCAAAGTATCGCAGGTTCAATTCCCAGTCAGGGTACATGCCAGGGTTGCAGGCCACAGCCCCCAGCAACTGCATATTCATGTCTCTCTCTCTTTCTCCCTCCCTTCCCTCTCTAAAAATAAATAAATAATTTTTAAAAAAAATAATTGGGATTTTGAATAAAGATAACTTGAAAGTAGGCATTGTCATTAGTTGGGTGGGAAAAAAATGAGTTGACTAGAAAATGAGTCATTTGTGCTGTTTCCTGGGCTCTCAGCTCAAGGCATCTTTCTCCAGACCGGCTGCAGACTCCGGTCTCACCCGCGTGCAGTGAGAGCGTAGGGGAGTGAGAACACACACCCGTCTACTAAAGGAGCATGCTGACTTCGTGCATTTAACCCTGTGCTCGCTTCACTTGACCAATGTTTATGGGTTGTCCGTGGTAGGCTCTGCACCGGGCTCCAGATTCCACAGGGGCCTCAACAGCCAGCTGCCAGCTGCCAGCTGCAAGCCGAGAGGGGACAAAGATCACCTGCCAGGGCTGGGCGGGACTGGCCCTGCTCCTGCCCCTGCCCCTGACCTGGCTGCTCCTCACACACGCCACTCAGCGCCCCCTGAAGGCCAGTGTTTTAACCTGTCAAAGAAAAACAAAGTCCCTTTTCAGGGATTGTGAAGGCAGCAGAGTTCTATCTGAACCCTCTGTGATTGTAGGTCACTGTTATTTATCTTAGTGGTCCTTGGTCACTGGCAGGTAAGGGGACATGTCAGAGTATAAAAGGAACTTCCAGGGGCAATATTTTAATCATGATTTTAGCATTGTTTATTTTATAATTCCAGGGGATAAACCTGCGTGGTTACCCCGTGGCCATCTGTGGCACCCCAAAGAGAGTTTAGGTATGGATACAAGACACTTGGTATTCCATTAAGTTATGAGACTAAAGTGCCAAAAGAGAAGACAGAATTTAGTCTTATTTTGCTGGGCAAATATTTAACATAATAAATGCACACTAGGCAAGAAGATTTTAAATGAACGCAGCAACTCATTTAGTTGAAATGCTTTAAATAAATCATGAAAAGGCACAAAACATAAAGAGCTGTCATTTTTTAACTGAAGATGTTTTATTATTTGTAACCTTTAAAAAAAATCCCCAAAACAGTTTGAGATGGAGCATATACGAATTAAAATTTAAAGCTTTTAACATTAGCTTTAAAATATAATAAATCTTATCAGAATGCTAAATAAGACAAACTGAATATTAAATTTAATTTTCCATCTTGAAGAGCTGTAGAAACTTTATTAATAAAGAAATCTTATCCACAGTTGTGTAAGTATTCACAATCTCCGAAGCGATGGAGTTCACTACAGTGTCAAAAATTTATATGAATGAAAACCTTTCTTCAAAGCATAGTTTCACTTTTAATATATTTTAGGTTAAAAAAAAATTGCCCCAGTGAAAGAAAAATATCAGGTGAATGATGGTGAGAGTGTTGCATCTCTGGCGTGGGAGGTGGCCGTCGCCAGGATGAATGCCACACGTCCGAGAGGTGCCAGGGTGGGCGGTGCCAGGTGGCCAAGACAAACCCGGCGCACCGGGCTCCGGGCCAGGCGATTCCGGGGAGATGGAGGCCCGAGGGCAAGGTGCTCTGACCGGAGACAGCTACCCGGCGAGGAGCGCTGGTGGGGAGGGGAGGGCCGGGAAGTGCCAGCCACCGGGCTTCTGCGGACGTTTTCCCTGAGAATTCTTAAGTCCGCGTCCTCCGGGCACAGCGCGTCTCAATAGGCGCCTCTGCCGTCCAAGTCCCCGGGTGTGCCCGGCCGCGAGCGGATGTCCCTTTCCCCACGCAGCCACCTATCTGCGCGCGCTGGCCCTGCGACCCGGGCGAGGGCCACAGCTGCCTCTGCGCCCCGCGGTGGGGGCCGGACCGACCCTGCAGGCTGAGGACAAGGCTGGAACGGGGACCCTCCTGGGTGGGACCCCGGCACCCGGCCCGTGGGCGAGTTGGCTGGTCCTTGCAGTGGGGTAATAGGGTTCCTTCTTGGGATGGCCGAGGGGCTCAAAGGAGACAGCGCGCCTGGCGCGCGCTGGGGGTGGTAACAGTGCCGTGTGTCTGTCGCCTCTGGGGGGCGCTCTGCTGCGTGAAGCGTAAACCCATCTCCTCGGGGTCCCGGGAGCAGTGCGTGGCCAACACACTGCTCCCCGGCGAACGGCTCAGCCAGTCTGGGACCGAGCAAGGCCCCGATCCGGAGTGTAGCCAGCGGCCCCCAGGTCCTCCCGCTTGACCAGCCCACGGTGAAGGGGCAGTGGAGACCAACTTCCGCGCCGCCCACCCCATCCTCTCCTCGGACCCCCGCCTCCCTTCCCCCTCCCGCCTCCGGCCTCAGCGCCCAGCCAGCGCCCCGCCCCGCCCCGCCCCTGCCGCCGCACCTCCGAGCCCTGCCCCCGTCAGCCGGGCAGGTCCTTCCCCTGCGAGGAAGCCTTGCTCTCCTCGAAGGACAACTCCTGCTGCAACTCGCTTTTGAGAAATTCCTGCATGATTTGAATGCTATGTGCTCAAAGAGCATAGCTTGTTCAGGGCTGCGGTCCTGCGCTCACTAATTCCGAAGGAGTGGCTGGAGAGAACAGGGCACCGTATGTGCACAGTCGCTGGCTGCTGGCGAGGGTTCCCAGAGCCACCCCTGGGGCTGGGAGAGAGAGGATGGGGGTGGGGGGCACCCACTCCGTCTTCTAGCTTTCCTCAAGAGAGTATTTCCTTTAACACAAACCTCCCTTTTCAGAGATGCCTCTGAATTGTGGGAGAATATTGTGCATTTTTTAAAATTGTTTTAAGCCACGTAGTTAGTGAATACTTGGCTATGGATGGCTGCCCAGGGAGACGGACAGACCGGCCTCCATCCCAGAGACAAGAATGCTTCTTCATCCCAAACCAGGAAACACGGGTTTTCCGTGCCCACTCGGGGCCTGCTGATGGTAGCTGATCCATGAGCTCAGGTGGGGGGTCCGTGTGGGTAACTTTATGTCCTGCCCGATGACCTCGGAACTGGAACATGGGCTCTCCTGGGGCTCCGGGGTGCAGGCGCACCCTGCAGACCTTGGGACTTGTCCGCCTCCAAAATGACACGGAGTCAATTCCTTATGATACACACACACACACACACACACACACACACACATCCCTGTTGGTTCTGTTTCTCCGGAGAACCCTGATTTCACCTTAACCCTATTTTCGAAAGCTAGCCAGCCATTCTATTGGCAAAACGGCGCACTCGCCTTTTGGAAGGCTGTTTGTGGTTTATATTTCTTTCTTGTTTTTAAAGCCATTGCTAAGCCGCTACAATGAAGGCTGATGCTGCTGTTCAGGGTCCAGTGCATGCTTGTCCAGGACGGGAGTCTCCCCTTGTCTGGACAGCAGCAAGTGGGGAAGTGAGGTTTCCCCTTTTTGCAGCCGAAGCGGCTGCATTAAAATGATCTTCAAATAAGGCCTGTGAAGGTCAGGCTGGCCCCCGGCTCAGCTCAGCGGGGGGTGTGGGGGAGGGCTCAGCTTTTACTGCTTCCTCTTCCCACCTCCACCTGAGCCCAGAGTGCCCCCTCCCCCACCCCGCCCCAGGGCCATCGTGTCCACTACGAGGGCTGGGAGCCCTGCCTGCCCGTTGTTCTGCCAGCGGGGTCCCTCCTATCGCTGCCCCAGATCTGACATTGCCAGCCAAGACTTCTCTTCCCAAGATGCCTATTTAGAAAGGAATTCTCCGCGGGTACTTCTCACACACACCCTGGTGGCTTTGCCAGGTTCTCAGGGGAGTGGTTCCCCGAGGTGGCCACCTGCCATCTGTGGGCCGAGCCGGGGAACTGCAGCTGAGGCCACTGGGGGACCAGGACGGTCCCACAAGTGAGCCAGCCAGCCACAGAGTCACTCGACAAATTTTGTGGTGCACCCACTCTGTGCCAGGCACGGCCCTTGCCACAGATGGCCCTGCCCTCCTGGATCTCTGGGCCCGGGCCTCAGAGGCAGACGGCAAGGTGCCGCAGCCAGGGCAGCCCGAGGCGTTCCAGCCCTGCAGGCCACCTGGTTCTCTTGCCTCCGTTTCCCCCACTGGAGAATACAGAAGGTGAAACTAGGGCCCCTGCTTCACAGAATGGTGGGGTTTAACGTGGGAATAGGGTAACGTGTCCTCAGAACAGAGTCTGCGTGTCCTGTGCCCTGTGCACATGTCAGCTCCGAGTGCCTTTCTTCTCTCAGTCTGGGCTGCTCTCAAGGGCTTTCCGTGATGCTCTGACAACGTCCGATCTGCCATTAATCCCATCTGGTGTGTTTTATGACCGAAGTAGACAAATATAATAATATCGAATTACATGCAGTGAAATAGCAAGCTACAGGCATTTACATAACGAGCCCCCTTTTTATTAAAATACTGTACAATTTGTAAAAGCAAAAAGAAACCTAAATCCCCATTACTGGGGCATTGGGTGTATAAGCATCATGCAGGGACATGGAGGAATACTATGCAGCCATGAAAAAGGAGGATGCTGTCTCAGTGATCGGAGTCCCCTGTGAACAGAGCAAGGTGGGGGGAAGCACAAATATACACCACAGTTTATTCAAGACAGGGGGGAGCGGGGAAGGCAGCCAGCTATCTCTGTCCCTCTGTCTACCTACCTATTATCTATCATCTATCTATCTATCTATCTATCTACCTATCTATCTAATCTGCTTCTATTTTAACAGTAAACATTGGGAGACTGAGTCTGAAGTATTTTGAAGGATACCTACGGGGATGGAGAGGGGAAGGACCTGCCTTGCTTCATAGATTTGACTTTGGAACCATGCAAATATTTTACAGATTTATTAAACAAATTAACTTTTAAAAAGCAGCCCCTAAGTATCAGAAATAAAATAAGACAAAAGAACCAAAAGTGTATCCCTTGGGTAGCCTGAGCCCCCAGAGCACAGCTATTCCGAGCGGCTTTAAAATGTGGAAATCTGCAAGTCACTCCTAGTGGAAAATTCACTAAGGACACAAAGAACCACAAAAAAGAAAGGAAAGGCTCAGAGCTTTCCCAGTGCTCGTGCTGCGGGAGCTGCTTTCCGGGGACCGGTGTGCGTACGCGATACTCAGCCCCCGCCCGTCCCTGTGTCACGGGGATCGGAGGGCTGTGTGCGAGAGAACAAGTGTCGAGGGGCTCTGAACTTGACAGGGAAACCATCAGCCCAGAATAATCCGAAAACTTAATAAAAATGGGTAATACAGCCGTGCCGTGCATTGGGCTGGCAGTCCACCGTGATCCGAGTACACATCTGGGAAGAACAGCCCTCTCTCCCCCCTCGGTACCTCCTGCCAATTAATCTTACGTAAACGCAAAATCCCCATTTCTACTAAAGTCACGTGTGTGGTTTCATGTAGCTCGCCTTTCGGCCACGCTAAGAACAGAAGGTGAGATACATCATTGAACGTTTACTTAGAGTTTCTTAAAACGCCAACCGCCTCCTCAACTGATCAGTTCATTCTCTCCGTAAGCAACAACGAGGTGATCAGGATTTCTTATTTTTTTTTTACTATTAATGTTAAAGTTTAGCAAAATATATTCACTTTTCTAGGGTCATGTGTCATTTTAAAGTTATGAAACAGTAGGTCCAAGTGACAGATGGAACGAAGGAAATAAGTTCTGCAGAGATCAGGGTTTTCACGGTTTTAGTAAGAGCCCTGTGCCGACTCCCCACCCGAGGTCTGGGAGGTACGTGCGGTGAGGTCGCCCACCCCATCACGGCAGGCAGCCAGGGGCCGTTCCGTGTGCTTCCCCACGCAGCACACACAGTCTTAAAGCTGGAGGGAACTCAGACGAAAGTGACTTCAATGAATGGAATCTTTAAATTAGTTTCAAGCACATCTCTGCTTTGTGACGACTCATCTCACTTGTAATTGAAAGCTTAAACAAACAATGCATTATTTAAATGCTCGCTTTTAATTTGTTGAGGGAAAGGGCAATGTTTATTATTAAAGGCTATGGCTCAAATGTAAGGCCCATCTGGGGGGAAGCAGGAAAACATCAAAGGAATGACTGTAGAATAATGAAAGAAATGCATTCAATTTTTTTTTAATTTTATTTATTTATTTTTAGAGAGGGAAGGGGGAGAGAGAGAGAGAGAGAGAAACATCAATGTGCGGTTGCTGGGGGTTATGGCCTGCAACCCAGGCATGCACCCTGGCTGGGAATCGAACTTGCGACGCTTTGGTTCGCAGCCTGCGCTCAATCCACTGAGCTACGCCAGCCAGGGAAATGCATTCATTTTTATAAACCTTTATCCCCAGACTGCCTTCCCTCTGGAGGCTAATGTACGTACGTTTCTCTGCCCTGTGTGTATGTGAACCAGGGCCTCCCCACTCGGCTGCCCCAGACCCCCCAGGACACGGTCAACCCGGGGTACCCCACACCCGTCAGTCAGCACACAGAGGCTTGGCTGGCACGTCTACATCCTGGCATTTGGGGACCTCTGGGGAAGTGCCCAGTGAAGCCCATGGGTCCCCCAGCCAGCCCTGCCTGTGCCCAAAGGAACTTCCAGACTGGTGGAGATTGGAGGAAAGCTTCCCACGTGAGAGGCAGAAGACAATCAGAAAAGGGGGGCAAGGAGGTACCGAGCACCAAAGCCTGGCGTGAAATCTCAGAGGAACGAGATGAAGTGGGAACAGAGTCTGGGAAGGAAGAGGACTGGAGGAGCAGAAAGAACTTGGAAATGAACACTTGCTAGTCAAAACCAAACATTTTCACAGCCAAGGAAACCTCCCCCGGATCACCACAGAAGGCAAAGAGATACGAAGGGGAAGGAAAAGCTACGGCAGCTCAACAGCCCACTACCTGGAGCCCCCAAGAGAGGGAGGAGAAGCGGTGGGAGCCGCCAGAGGAGGACACGGGGCTCCCCAGGCTGTTGGCCGCGCCGCGCTGGCTGGGACCCGTGGTGTGCGCATCGCGTCAATGACGATAAAACTTAGTGAGAAAGAAAACGGGAGGGAAGGCGGTACAGCACCCCAGCCCCTCACACCCTTGTCTCCCACCCCTGCGGGCACACCTGCCTTAAGTCACCCCCGTGATATGATTTCATTTCTCTTGGGTAAAGACCCAGGAGCAGAATTGCTAAGCAGTCGGGGAGAGATATGTTAACTTTAAATGGTACTGCCAAACGGCTCTCCACGGAAGCCAGACCATTCTGATCTCCCACCGACGCTGGAGATATGTCTACACACAGGCACACGTGCATATCCATGCACACACACGTACATATGCATAAATACATATACACGGACACACACACATACATATGTGAACACACCCAGAGCACAAGCACACATACACACATAATATATGCACACATGTGTGTGTAGACATGTGTGCATAAGACTTTAAAAATATTGGCTACTGCCCTGACTGTGTGGTTCAGTGGGTTGGGTGCTGTTGCCCAAAGCAAAAGGTTGCTGGTTCAATTCCCAGTCAGGGCACATGTTTGGGTTGAGGGTTTGGTCTCCCTTCTGGGCGCGAGTGACAGGTAACCGATCGCTGTTTCTCTCTCACATTGATGTTTCTCTCCCTCCCTTTCTCCTTCCTTTCTCCTCTCTCTAAAAATAAGTAAATACAACCTTTAAAAAATATTTGATGCTCTGAATTATGCCTTTAAGAAGTAATACTAATACGAATGTCTCAGTGGTTGCTTGCACATTTGTTTTGTTTTGCAAATTGAAGAGTTGAAGTTCCAAATGACAACACCACGTTGTTTTAATGTTTCTATTGGCTTCTCTTCACTTAGCCACATGAGCTGTCCACTCCACACCTGCCCACTGGGCACGGGGTTTGTCTGAGCGTCTCCTCTCTGAGACGCACAGCCCTTCCGTCGAGGTTTCTGTGACAACAGGTAAGAGACACATCAGAAGACGACGGAGGTGGGCTGTAAATCAGGGAACGTGGGTAGTACCCCCGTACAGCAGATGCAAGCCAGGTGCTGGGTACTTAACTACAAGTCTTGCACTGCCTTGAAGTAAACGGGTAGTCTTTCTTGTAATAGAGCTGAGAGACTCTCCAGCTAGGCATGCAGAGCTCTCTGGCCCCAGCGGCAGCCAGTCTCTTTGAACTTGACATCAGGGCGCATCACGGCTTAGGGAGCAGGCGCCCGCATCGTGCCCCCCCCCCGCCGGGTGCTGCCCTGTCGGTGTGCACCCAGGGAAGGTGCGTGTCCCCTCCGCGCCCCGTCCTCTGCCTGTGCTGCGCGCTGCGGAGCTGCCCATGGGTGCCGCAGGGAAGACCTTTCCACAGAAAGTGGGAGTCTTTGAAAACTGGTCCACAGATGTGGGGAGATGGAAGCTTTTTTAAAAAGTCCTTCACCCTGGCTGGCAGAGCTCAGTGGATTGAGCACAGGCTGCGAATCAAAGCATCGCAGATTCGATTCCCAGTCAGGGCACATGCCTGGGTTGCAGGCCATGACCCCCAGCAACCGCACATTGATGTTTCTCTCTCTCTCTTTTTCTCCCTCCCTTCCCTCTCTAAAAAATAAGTAAATAAAATCTTAAAAAAAAAGTCCTTCACATATTTTAAATCATTAATTCATTTAACTGTGAATGATCGTTTGCTCAATTTAAATGTTAATTTAAAATGACTAGTTTATAATAACTTATCAATATTGGTTCATAAATTATAATAATAAAGTACCACACTAATAATGTTAATAACAGGGGGGACTATGGCAGGGGAGAGGGACCCGGGCGGGGGGCTCTACGGAACTTCTGTTCTTTCCCTGCAACTTTTCTGCAAGCCTGCACCAGCTCTGAAAATGAAGCCTTTTGTTTGGTCAGAAGACAATGATAGATTATTTACACATACTATGTAAATGAGTATATATAAAATATGCTACTTGTATATCTCTATATAACATGTGTATACATAAAATAATTGTCTTCTAACACAATTAATGTATGTATATGAGGTCTGCATAAAAAAAGTTCAGCCATCGTTAATATAACAAGAACGGTTTGCATGACATCAATGTAGCCTGGCAGCCAAGGGGAGTGGACTGGAGTGCGCATGTGTGAACAATGAGGACTTTGCTGTGCTAGTCAGTGGGGGTGGTAGGTTCCCTTGAGTGCGCATGTGCACTGTGTGGCCGTCTCATTCAAAGGACTGAGCAAGTAGAGCAATGATCTGCATCAGATTTTGCGTTAACTTGAACATTCCTCCGGGGAAACCATCCAGATGATGCAGAAGGCCGCAGCTGTGGGCAACTGGTGACTGGCAGCTGCATCACAACAACACACTCACTCACGCATCACATCTCGTGCAGAGTTTTTCGGTGAAACATCAAATCACCCAGGTGACTCAGCCCCCTGCAACTTCTGGCTTTTCCCAAAAACTAAAACCACCTTTGAAAGGGGGGAGATGTCAGACTATCGATGAGATTCAGGAAAATATGACAGGGCGGCTGATGGGAGCTGGAGAACTATGTGAGGTCCCAAGCTGCCTACTTTGAAGGGGACTGAGGCGTCACTGTCCCATGTACGATGTTGCTGGTACCTTGCATCTTCTTCAGTAAATGTCTCCATGTTTCATAGTTTGTGGCTGGATACTTCCCAAGAAGCCCTAACTATTTGCAGGGGCCATGGCATGCTTTGAAGCCGTAGTCTAAAGTGATTTAACCCTCAGCCCGTCGGCCCCTATGCCCAGGGTGGCCTCTACAGCGTGGGCAGGGGTGAGCACTGTGGCCCCTCCGTGCCGGCTTCCCACTCCCTTCCTGGCATGGACAAGGGAAGGCCCCCCCAGTGCGGGTGACACCAGCTGGCAGGGGCCCTCCCTGGTGACTCAGACAGGGAGAATGGAGTGCCCCCGACATTGGGGCTGGGCACAAGCCATTGCAAGTGGTCAGAGATAGGGAGAGAGAGAGAACATTGTTATAAAAACCCTAATTGTTCAATGATAAACTATTCAGCATCAAATCATGGCCCGTGTACCAACCAATGAAAACCACCGAAAGAAGCTCATTACAAGGAAATTCAAAATACTGGGAGTCAATTTAAAAAAAAAAAGAAAAGATGAATTCTCCAACTTCTCTAGGGACTCATCTCAGTTTTTCTTTCCTTGGCTACGTGGACTCTAATTAACCAAATTATAAAATTTGACTTCTTTGACCCTCTCCAGAGTAGACTACTATAAAGTGATGTATCTGTTCTACTTAAGTCTAAAATCTTCATAAAGTGGCCCTGGGTCAAGTAGCTCAGTTGGTTAGAGCATTATTCTGATATGCCAAGGTTGAGTACTTGTATGTTTTATTTTATTTTATTTACTTACTTTTTTAGAGAGAGGGGAAGGAAGGGAGAAAGAGAGGGAGAGAAACATCAATGTGTGAGAGATTCGATTGCTTCTCGCACGCCCCCAACTGGGGAGCCGTCCCCCAACCAGGGAGCCGTCCCCCAATGCAGGCGTGTGCCCTGACTGGGAATCGAACTGGCGACCTCCCGGTTCGCAGGCTGGGCTCAACTCACTGAGCCACACCAGCCGGGGTAGTGTTGAGTATTCAATCCCAGTCAGGGCACATACTAGAATCAATGAATGAATGCATAAATATGTGGAACAACAAATTGATATTTCTCTTTCTCTCTTCTCTCTCTCAGTCCCTTCCCCTCTCTCACTGGCAAGGTCTTTGCTGCAGTACTGGTAATACACGCTCCAAAATTAAACATAAATTCATCAGTAAAGTATGGTTTAGTGAGAGATTCTTAAAGAAAATAATTCATATTTTCCTTAGAAATCTGTAAGAGATAAAAGCAAATAACAAGGAAGCCCATGTACAAAGCAAAGAGCTAAGCACAGATGAAAGGAACTGAAATAAAATAAAATGGCAATTAAAAAATTTTAATATAAAATCACAATAATAATCAGCAAATATAAATATTTCAGAAGACATGTCAACCTACCCCCATGCACTAATATTAAACACTCATTTGCAAAGACAAACTAAATGAATATTAAAGACAAAAACCTATTCGAAAATGCTAACTAAAAATGGTGAACTTGAAGTACGGGTGAGAGTGTGTTGTGTGACTGTGTGTGTGAGAGTGTGCATGTGTGTGCTTGGGCTACAGAGAAAAAAAATTTCCTTATTTCAGCAGATGTTTTCTACGAAGAAGCCTTCCCAGTGACAGAGTCCCCCAGTCCTGAGCGCAGAACTGGGCAGGTTTTGTTATGGGCCCTGCGGCCCCGGCCACGTACTGCCCGATCCTAACACGTGCTGCACACGCATTCTTCCCATTTAGACATGGGGAAATCAAGGATATTCTTGCCCTTTCTAATGCAACAGAAAAGACCAAGTGGCTTGTGAGAAAGCACCTCAAGCCCCACACATCAGGACAAAATCAGGAAGGCTCCTATGAGTTAATCCTTCTGAAAGATCGTGCCTCAAGTCTTTCTTGCTATTGTACCCCAAAAGTCCAATGCCACCCTGACTCCTGACATAATCTGAGACTGTCTCAAATTTGTCAGCATAGAAGAAGTTTGACAACCATAAGTCGCCCAAAGTTATGATAAGAAATGAAAGATACATGCCTATAAAGTCACCTTAGATCTTTGGTAAACTGCCTTTCCTTATCCTAATATCAGAAACAGATCTTCAATAGCATAAAGATGTCAAAAAATTTTTAATCTAGGATGAAGCCATTCATTGGATGGGTACCCAACAGTAAATGCAATAAACTACTAAAAACACTGTAACTTTAAATGAGTTAAAAACAATAACCATGGAAAAGCTATACCATTTTCTTAAAAAAATAAAAACCTCCAAACCTTTATTCTAAAAGCTCCAGTTTCTGCACTTCCATTTTCCCTGTCTTAACCGTCAGTAATGCACATTCTAAACCTTTCCTAAAAGAACTTCACATCGAAATATAATTAATTGGGAAAAGTGCTTCTACCAAATCGCACGCCGTTTTTCCCACAGGGCAGCCAGGAGGAAGGCGAGGCTGTGCATGCAGCAGACAGAAGCGCCCGTCTGCCTGGGTGCCAGAGCCCCTCTGACGTCAGCGTTAATGTCCCCCGTGTGAGACTTCACTGTACGATGACGCGGTGACAATGTCACAGCCCTGTCAGCCCAGCGCAACGCCAACAGGAGGTATCAGAGGCGGAGCTGCGAAGACTGAGTCATTATCCGCCCACCTACCCGACGGAGCGGCCCTGCGTGCTGCAGACACACACAGCACCATCGCCCGCACGTCAGACTCAGAAGGAGGAGCCGGCGATAGCACAGGATTGCAGTCCAAAACCCTTCAAAGCTTCCCACTTTCTGCCCTAACTGAATCTGACCACGGAAAAAAAGATTTTGCATGGGTTACAAGAAAAAAACAAACAAACTAGCAGTTGACCTGCTGTCTTCCGGAAGCTGTATTGTTTCACGAGATCAGAAACTTTATTTTCGGAAAACATTCCTGGACGAGACGGGCAAGCCCGAACGCAGTTCCGGGGTGTGTCCAGGCCCCGCCGTGTAGACTGTAAATGAGCTCCTTCAGCTGGGCCGTGGGATAGAGGCCGGGTTCCTCTTTGCAAGGCAGGGCAAACGTGCAAGATGACTCACTGAGGCAGTATGCACAGCCTTTGTCTAGCGGGGCAGCCCTCTGTTTACACCGGCTGCAAAGGAAGAGAGATGGAAGGTGTACACGGAACCTAGTGTCATTTCCCCTCCAGTCAGGACGGGACTGTAGTGACTGCAATTGTCCCCAAGGGTACCTGCTCTTCCTGGATGCCGGACAAGTTGAAATGTTCAATTCCCCCCAAAACCTGATCATCAAAGAAATCGAGTTCGAAGTATATTATAGGCTTAGGTAGAAAATGAAACCATTGTCTTTGCACAAGAACGAGACACGAACTTGACCGCATGAAATCCAGCATAGGATCCGTGTGCATCAGGCAGCAGAGCCGAGGTGAGGAGCAGGCCGTGTTCCCTTCGCTTCCTTTGTTACACGGAGCCTGCGGGGCTCTGTGTGTGAGCAACGAAAACAGAGCCCTTTGTGCGGGATCTTCCGGGGCCACGGTGCACTGTCCCATGAGCCGCCCTTAACTCCTGTGGGTAGACACAGGCCACCACAGTGATGAGACCTGGTAAGTGTTCGTCTGTCAGGTCACAGGGAAGTGACATCCCCGTTTTCTCCATCCCGGAAAAGCGAGGCTTTTTAAAAGGTTAGCATCTTGGTGACATTGTGTGAACGTTAGCACCAAGATGGCACAATCGTCAATAGGTTCTAGAAAATCTCCACATTCCGAAGCCAGGCTCATGGAGACAAAATGATTTGGAGTTTCTAGGTCCCTAGACTTCAGTCTCTCTCTCTCTCTCTCTCTCTCACACACATACCCTTGACTAGAGTATGCACAGTAACCCCTCAGGGGCACAGCCCATATGGGGGGGCCCCTGAGGCCAAGGGTCGGAGAGGGGGCAACCTCTGCAAAAAATGCTTTCAGGCCGGGGCGGGCCAAGCGGTTCGCTCTGGGTCTGCGGCGTGAGAGGTTAGGAGACACAAGACCAGAACCAGCTCTCCTCCACCTCTGCTGCTGCTGCTGTTGTTTCCCGTGAGCAGAACACAAGGAAACACCTTCAGGGGCCCTACACAAGGGTGCTGCAGGACGGGGACACCTGGGTGACCGTGTGGCTGTGTGAGACGTCTTCCCCTTGCTGCATTAGTAATGAAATACACCACGTCTGGGGAAGTTAACCCGTGTTCCCATTCTTGGTCTGGAACAGCGGCACCAAACCTCAGCCAAGGCTGTACAATCTGAGTTGGCCCAGGCTGACGACCAAGATGCCTGGCTCCGCCGGGTCACCGGGGCCTGGAATGAGCCGTCTCCCTGTCTCCCCCGGCCCCGCCGCCCAACAGTGGGTGGTGCTCTCACAGCAGCTTGCCCTGCCAACCCGAGGTGCCGGTGAGCCCCCCAGAGTCAGAAGTCTGCTGTGGCTGGTGAACAATGGGTTAAATTATTTAGACTTTGACGCCACTTGAAGGCAGGTGTGGGGGGGGCAGGTTCATTACAGTCAAAGTGGGACACTGCCTGGGTGCCAGAGTGGGAGCCACACAGGACAGTCCGTTAGGAGCCAGTAAAGGCTTCTAATTTTGTTGTTGTTGTTGCTTTTTAAGTTAAAAAGGAGAACAAATAGGTCTCCGGTTAAAAAAGCAGTCTCCACGCTCTTCGGCGCCACATTTAGATGCTGGCTGTTTCGGGAACATGCTGACGAATCCCGGTGCGGTGCTCTCCCCCAGGAGACTACCAACGTCCCTTTGCGTAGCTGTCTACCTTGACGTTGTTCTTCTTCTTTAAAAAAGGTTTTGCTTATGTATTTATTTTAGAGAGAGGGGAAGGGCGGGAGAAAGGGAGGGAAACATCAATGTGTGGTTGTCTCTCTTGCGCCCCTCCTGAGGGCCTGGCCCGCAACCCAGGCATGTGCCCTGACTGGGAATCGAACCTGCGATCCTTTGGTTCATAGGCTGGCTGCTCAATCTGCTGAGCCACACCGGGCAGGGTAACCTTGATGTTGCTCTTCTCCTGGAAGGAATTGTCTGGCCCAAGTAGGGGGCTGGCAGCTCCTCAGAAGTCGCAGTTTCTCTAAAAGTACTGACACTGTTCTCAATGCACGAAAAGAAACCTAGCCCCACAAACAGGACATCACGGATTCATAAAGCCGGTGGTGTGTTATGATCCCCCCCCACCCCGGCAGCGAGGCTCCCCATTGGTTGAGAGAGCCCACGTCATCTCACAAGGAGATGATGGCCACCGGGGGGGGGACTGGCCGAGCTCAAGTCCTTGGAGGCTCTGCCGGAGCTATGACTCTCCTTACTCTAACCCGAGGTGAGCTGGGCAATTAAGGACGATCTGTCCCCGTTACAGATTCTTACTGCTGCTTACAAGATGCACCGAAGAGCTGCAGATCTAATGGCATGCACTTCAGCTCTCAGAGGCTAAGGAACCAGAACCAGAACCACCGATGTCCAAACCACCGAGAGAACTCGGTGCAGCAGGAAAGATCTTTGCTAGGGACACTGGGCTACTAAGGACACGAGGCATGGGTAGCTTTTGTAGCGGTGGCACTGTCTGGAAACGTCCACTGCTCCTTTATTTCCTCCACCGAGACTCTAAGAGCCCGGGATGGGAAGTTCCTGGACAGCAGTGCAGGAACAACTGGGCTGCCTGGCTGCATGCCACGAGGTCAGGATTTCCCAACGTCTCGGGAAGACTTAGACATTTCAAGAGCTAGTTCCAACTGGATATAACAAACAGGGAGCTTTTTTTTGTTTGTTTTTTTTTAGTGCTTCAAAGCTTTGGGAGTCAAGGAAGTATGTTTCTCCCAGCACTCAGGAAAAACATCTAACATAGATCGAAGTGTCGAAGTAGAAGGTGTGGGCGCCCTTCCTCCCCCCTGCCCGTGCGCCTGAGAAGGACAGACTCTTTTTCCGATTTCCCAAAGCCATGACCTCAGACTGCAAGTTTCGCCCTTAGAATGCAGCATGAATACTTCTCACCACCCGGGCGCCGTGTGGTGCTGGTGACGTGGAACACACAAACCACACGGAGACGACCCGACGCCGGCTGCCGGGCTGGCCCACAGTTACTCCCCAGATGAGTCCACGCACCGACCTTACAGTTCCGTCACCCCGCTGGCCCCGGGGACTCGTCCTACAGACACAGACACAGAGACTTACGTCCGCAAAACTGCGAACTTTTGTAGCAGCTCTTGTTCAGACAGCCCCGGACTGGAAACGACTCAGAAAGCCCTGCAGGGGGGGAGGGGTCCAACAGACTGTGGTTCCTCCGCACAGCAGACTCCGCACTCAGGGGGAGCAGACAGCCCGGGCAGACCTCAGGGGTGCTCTGCGCCGTGAACAGCCGCCGATCTTCGAAAACGACACTTAGTATGCGGACTGCAGGGCAGACGCACAAACCAGCACCGGTGAACTTGGACATGTGCGGCATTTCACACACACTTGCATGCACCCATCCTCTTCGTCCCTCGGCTGGGCCGCTGTCACAGAGTACCATAGACTGGGTGGCTTATTTAAAAAAACACCCAAAGTGTCTTTCTTCACACTTCTGTAGGCTGGAAGTCCAAGGTCAAAGCGTTGGCAGATGTCGTGTCGGGTTAGGGCCCACTTTCTCGCTGCCCTCCCTGGGGGCAGGGCGCTTTCTGGGGTCTCCTCGTAAGAGTGCTGACCCCCTTCATGAGGGCCGCCTACTCACCTCCCAAGGTCCCACCTTTGTGGGCAAAGGTGGGCAAAACTCGGGACAGGAGACGCTCGGAGCCCAGGCCACGCTCCAGACTGTCATACGAGTGGTGACTCAGCAGTGTTCGGGAGGAGCTGGACGGCCCCCGCGTGGGACAGGCCTCACGCAGCGGGCGTGGAATGTGGGTCTGTGTCCTCCCTCTTCCAGGGAAGTGTGCTGGGCTGGGCCCTCTGTGGAGACACAGGTGGGCGGGTCTACGTCCCGCGGAAAGGACACCTTCCCCTGTGTCTCCCGCTCTCCGGACCACCCGTGGGACGCTGACCAGCCTGTCCCCGGGGAGAGAGCAGGCCGCGTGGTTCCCAGGCAGGTGGGGGCGGAGCTCCGTGCTTCAGGTGTCGCCTGGGAACGCCAGCGGCCCCTGCGCCCAGGACTGTGGCATTTGGACGTGGAGCCTCAGCTCCGCGGGGAGCGGGGGCGGGCGGGGGCGCTGGGCCCAGCCTACTCTTTGTCTGGGCAACCGTGGCCACGTGGACAACTGTGCTGACCGTGTCACCACACGAGTCATGGCATCCCTGTCCTTGCAAAGCAAGGACCCTGTCGATATTGAGCTGCTCAAGCCAGACACAAAACTGAGGAGGAAGCAGCCAGCGGCCTGGCCACCTCCGCCCCTGTCGGGACTTGTCTCTCACGGGTGTGCAGGGACGGTGCTCGGGTGGGCGAAGTGCTCCGCGGAGACCCGACCTCACGAGCAGCGCAGGGTGTGGATGAACCGAGAACGGACCCTCGCTGTCACCACCCCCCGTGGAGGCTCCAGAAGGCTGACTGTGCGCGGGAACCACACTGGGCCTGGCGCGTGAGGAGGTGCTCAGAGTGTGTGGGGTGTGGCCAGGTCAGCTGCTAGCTACCTGATGCTGTGGACAGTGTGACGCAAGTGTCTGCGGCAGCATTTGGAGCTCACATCCTTATTAGGCTGGATGACATTTCAGGTGTCTCGTTACTCTAAACAGGCCATCTCTAACACATCAGAGTACAGAACAATATTCGATCAATGAGGGATCGTTCCAGCCCAAAGCAATGCCTGAATTAAGTATTCCACACTGGCTACTCCTATTTTTTTGTGCCTGTCCTCTCTCTCTCTCTCTCTCTCTCTCTTTTTTATCCTCACCTGAGGACAGGCTTATCAATTTTAGAGCAAGGGTGGGGGCGGGGGGGAGAAACACTGATCAATGGCCTCTCAGACGCACCCCAGCCTGGGTCCGAACCTGCAACCTAGACGCGGGCCCTGGCTGGGAAAGCTCCAGAGACCTCACTGAACACTTCAAGCAATCCAAGCGTTTGCGTGGGTTCCAGGCTGCAGAGAAGTCAAAATGCAACTGTTCTCGAAATACATACAGTGAATCAGGTGCTTGGAAAAGGCAGTTTGAGAGAGGGCCAGCGACTGAAAAACACAGGCCACAGCACCTTCTATTTGTCATTGAACAAACGGATGAGACACGAAATACACCCGACTTCTCCAATCTTACCGCCTTTGAAAAGTCACTGACCACCGCCCTGAGCGGGGAAGCCACGAGCTGTGCACCTCTGGACCCGATGGCTGCAACAGAAAACGTGCCGAGTCTGTGGATCTGCCTCCTGAGCCCGGAGCCTGCACGGCCGTCTCCCGCGGGACACAGGGAGGTGGCCCCTGGCCCGGAGAACACACCCCACGGGACAGCCCCCTCCTGGCCGCAGAGCTCGGACGAGGTCAGGCGTGGGAACCAGGGCGCAGCTCCGCAAGCCCCGCGTCACCTGCCGTCCAGAACTACACAGCGCTACGAAGTCACAGGCCCGAAGTAAACGCTCGTGATTTACTAATTCGGAACCACCCAGAGGGATTCGCAGAGCCCGGTGGCCACAGAGGCGTGATCCGATTTCCTCTTAGGGACCCGGCTGTGCGCCTGGGCTCAGCCAAAAACATCAGCATTTCCGTCAGCAAACAGTGACAGAGGCGCAGAAGACCCCAGAGGCAAGGACGGTGGCTGAGCGGAGCGTGGTTTTCCGGCGCCCCGGTTTCTCCAAGGCGCGCTCAGAGCAGCCGCCTGATGACGGCACTCGGGGCCCCCTCCACCCAACACGGTCACCCCACGAAGGCCAAACACGTCCACCGGACACTCGGGAGTAAATTTCATTTTTATTCGGAGTTCGCACTTATTGTAACAAGAAGGGTTCTCACGTGTCTGTCATTTAAATAAACAGTGGTCACTCGCCGGGCCACATGAGCGCAGTTAGGTTCCTTAAAAACATCTGATGCATTCTTACCCTCGGCACGAAAACAACTTCTTTAAAAAAATAAAACTGTGATTTAAAAGGCCTTTATTTCATAGGGAAGGAGAATAAAAGATAGATGATAGCCGGTGTTTAACCACGTTTGGGTTTTTTTAGTTGGTCACCTGCCCTTTCTATTCTGCAAACGCAAAAAAGAAATCGTCAGTGATTAAAAAAAACACAAAGCTCAGGAATCCCGGCGCTCTGGACGATTCCGTGGACACCTGGACCCCTCACGGTTGGAGAATGGAGACAATATCTTAGAAAATCTATCACCCCTCACCAAAATCCCTTTGATGAAACTATTATGTAAAAAGCAGTTAATTATATACATAAATAACATAAAAATAATTATCATAAATTAAAAAGTCAAACGATCTCCCACAACTAGTTCATCCGAGGTGAGAGCCGTGAGTGGAGGAGGAGCCGTGTGAGTGAGTGACGGGAACTCGGACGCCCCCTTGGGGCCGCCTGGGGCAGGGCTGCCCTCGCTTCACGAAGGCGTGTATTGCACTAAACGAATCCTAGCCCCGCCCTCGAAATCGTCCCTGTTGGAACTAAGTGAAGTGCTGAGAACGGTCTCTGGCATCACGAATCGTCCTCGGCCTCGCTGGCAACGTGAGGCGACTCCGGCCTCCGTCACCCACTACGGACTCGTACTCACTCAGTGTTCCTGCAAGACGGACTCCCAGGTCACACGGGGTCTGGGACAGAGGGCGATCAAGGACAAAATAAGGCAAATCTATCATTTCATTCTGGACAGCGTTAAAAAAATCGTCAGGGGAGTAAAAAAAAAAAATCACACTTCTTTCTGTGTCCCTGGCTGCGCGGCAGGAGGCCAGCTGCTGTGTTTCAGCCGCACACATGCACACACACACACACACACGCACACACACACGCACACACAGCAGCGGCGTCCCCAGGGGAGCAGGCTGGCTGTCCCTCGGCACGCTCATCGGGGGCATCGACCCTCCTCCTGGTGGCCGAGCCTCTGCTGGTGTCACTGCCCGGCTGTATGGGAGCGCGGCACCACGGCCGTTCAGGGCAGCGAGGCCTTCCCAGCTTATTCCACAGTCACAGACCACTGGTCTGCAGCCACACCGACCTTTGGGGTTCAAGTTGAAACAGAAAGAAACGTGAATTTCCTCCCTGCTCCTCAGTTCAGAGGACTTTGGCAGAGCCTCGGTCATGACGCACACACGCGGCGGTGGGGCGTCCACACGGAAGGCACCACCGAGCAGCGGCAGCACGGCGCCGCCTCGCTGCACCCAAGGGTGGGCCCCCTGGCTCCGGGGCATCGCGTGGGACGGACACAGACTGACAGTCCTACAGTGCAAATGACTTCAGCACGTTCAAACGTAGAAACGACAGGGCCACCAGAGTCTCGAATGCACTAACATGTGCTTGAAATAAAGTTTCTTAAGTGAAGAAACGGTCCTGAAAATCAATGCACGAATTCCATTCCTAAGACACCTTCACGCCCGAGTCAGCGGCCCCCTGTCTCTGTGCCCCTTGCCTGGGACGAGCCGCAGGCCGGCAGAGGGCCGCGGGCTCCGCAGCCGTCTGCTGGTTCCCGCCCGGAGCCGTGAGAGGAGCCCACTCGGCTCAGCTTCCGAAGCAGGGGCGCAGTGTGACTTGAACTTCTACCGGCTCCCTTGCAACAGCCATCCCGAGGAGGGAGCCGCCTGTGGCCGCAGCTGGCGTGCGACCTGTGAAGACCGTCCGAGTTCTGACCTGGTAACTGAGCTCCTGACAGCACAATGCTCGCCTCCGATGCTCCTGCTTCCCCCGTGTCTGCCAGACCCAGTGCTGCCGGGGAGTGCGGCGGGCAGGGCAGGGCGCAGCCCCGGCTGACGAGCGGCCTGGCTGACCCAGCACCTGCAGCCTGCCGGCACCCACGACCGGCCCGCCGAGTCAGGCTGGCTGACCGTAACAGCTGCTGGGGGATCTGGAGATAGTTCTGCAAGAACTGAGTCCACCTCACTTACATTGCAACGTATGATTTTTTTTCTCTTTGTTTGGTATCCAGCAAACACACCTCCACCCGGAGCCAGGGGAGCTGTCTGGGGTTCCCTCGGCGAGTCCTCCGCCAGGCGCCTCAGTAGCTGTACATCTGCTGCTGCTGCTCGGCCTGCACCTGGGGCTGCGCCGCCTGCGCGGGGGCGGCCTGCGGCGGTGGGGCCGGCAGCACGTCGGTCTGCGGCACCGCCCGCCACGTGAGCGGGTGCTGGTCGCCGAGCTGGCTGCCCAGGGGCGTGATGGAGTTGACCAGCGTGGTCAGGTTGATGAAGTGGGCCACCGACTGCGGGTTCGACGGCTCCGGCTGCGGGTGCAGCTGCAGGTCGTTCTGGCGGTTGTGCAACATGGCGGAGCCGCTGACCGTGTCAAAGGTCACGGTCAGGATCGAGTTGTCCAGCTGCAGCTGACGTTCCGGGGCGGCCAGGTGTCCAACAGCCACCGGCTGGAGGTTGGTAAACTGGGTCCCGGCCGCCGTGGTGATGGGCGTCATGGTGATGTTGGTCAGGCCGACGGAGCTGGACGGAGCGGTCACGTTTGGGTCTCCGAGAGTCACCACCACCTGGAAGAGCCACAGACAACGCGGAAGGGTTACTCAGTCGCTGCGGAACGGAGAGCGGCAGAGGCAGGCGGAGCTGTCGTGCTGGGGCGGCCACACGGCCGGAGGAGGTAGGCGAGGCCCCTCTGGGTGAACGACCGAATTGGGTTAACTCTGTCCTGAAACCGCAGCTCCAGCGAGAACAGAGAAACAAGGTGAGGGCACGATCGCAGAGGCCGCCGGGCAGAAGAGAAGCGAACCGCGTCAGTGGCCGGGAAAGAGCAGAGGACAGCCACAGTGAGAGACAGAGAGCATCATCTTCGCTGTGCACCCGCCCCGCCCCCTCAGGAGCCTTGCCGCTCCGCGAGGAGCCCAGCCAGAAAGCTGAGGGGCGGTGGGGAGCTCTGCAGCGCCAGCAGCCGAGGAGCCTCAGCGAGAGTGGCTTGCTTTCACATGCGAGGGTGAAAGGGCGAGTCAACCCGGATGTCTGGGCAGCGTCAGGCGCACACGGATGCAAGATTTGGGGGCCCTGAGCCTCACCCCCCCCGTCCCCCACCCAACGGCTCTTTCCGTGTGCAGGCCTGCTCGCCCTGACTGGTCAGCAGACGAACGGGGACCACGCCCACCAGGAAGGGACACACTTAGGCCACTGACAGTCTCCCAGGTCCCAGCCAGGAACGTAACACCCGGAAGGTCACGCTGCCAGTCCCCGTGACAGCTGCGGTTTCTCGGTCCCCACTGGGAATGCTTAGGTGGGACACGGGATGTGTGCTGGCGGCACCTGCGGGCACGTCAGACGGGGAAGGGAGCGGCACCCTTGGGGCTCCCATGCCTGCAGCAGCCCTGGCCGCCCCCCGCCCATCCCCCCACAACTGGGCCCTGACCCCAGCACAGGGTGCAGCCACCTGCTGGATGCTCTGCACGGCCGAGTCGGTCTCGTCGCCCACGCCGCCCGTGAGTGCCGGCTCCTGCTCCGGGTACTCGCTGAAGCCCGCGTCCTCGGGCCCCGGGGCCCCCGCCTCCTCCTCTGGCTTCTGCTTCCTCTTGTGGCTCCTCCTGGCGGCCTTCACCGGCTTCCCTTCGGCCAGGCCCTCCTGCTCCAGGCCCAGCTCAGGCTGCAGGAAAACAAGTGTCGGCAACGTGCGGGTCAGCGGGGTCGTGACCCCACGGTGACAGCCGTGGTCCCAGCACGGGCCCCGGACAGGCTCCGGGGTCAGCGGCAAGGCTCTTGGGTCACCGAGCTGCCGCAGGAACCAGAGTGACCACAGCTCGTCTGCTTGCTTGCATTTGCAAAGACGGACGTAAGTTTCAAGAGTTTTTGTTCAAGGGAGCAGATTACCTACAAGTCGTATTTTTAACAGCTACATTTTGTGCTGAAATATAAACAAAAACTTAAAAAACGAAAATTTTAAGCCACCGTTTCAACCCTGACGAGCTCGGCCTGAGGCTGAAAATGTTCCCACATCAGGCGGGCTCTCACCCCCGAATCCATCTCAGATCAAAACATGTCTGACCACGAGAACCAGGCGGTCCCTCCTCTGGGGACAGCAAACAGGGCCCAGCCGTGACGGTGACCCCAGATGGTGCGCACCCCCCACGCTCCTCTGGGAGCTGGAGCACTGTGGCCAGTCTTGTGACCCACACGGGGCTCGCTCAGAGTCACAGAGGCCACTGGACAGTGGTGGCCAGCACGGCACCCCACTCAGGCCGTCCAACCCCCTCCTGGACCTCTGGTGCCCCACCACAGGACTCGGTCTGATGCAGTGGTAGAGAGACCTGGAGGAAGCCAGCCAGGGCACGGCCGTCGCCCGCGTCAGGGCTGCCGTGGCCTCTGGGGCGCCACCAGCCTTGTTGTGTCCACGCAGCCCGAGCCGGCGCCCGAGCACTGGGCTGCAAACACCGTTTCAGGAGAAAGAGGTTTCACGCGATCTCAAAATAGCTCCGAACGAGACACGCTCTCTTTATAGTGAAAAGAAATTTTTATAAGGGTGTTGATTAAAAGTCCCTTTAAAAAAGTAAGTTCATCCAATACGTTTAAAGTGGGTTTTCTTATCAATCTAATCATGCCAAGTTTCTCTGGAAACCATCGGCAATGGTTAACTTTCAGCGTCAGCTCGGCTGGGCGAGGGTGCCGCCGGTCCGGTGAAACTGCAGTCTGGACGCGGCTGTGAAGGTGTTCTGTGGGTGAGATTAACGGTTAAACCGGCGGACACTGCCTAAAGCGGATACCCGCTACATTCTGGGTGGGCCTCGTCCAATCAGGCGAAGGCCGTAAGAGAATAGACTGTGGTCCCTGGAGGAAGAGGGAACTGTCTCCGTCCGCCTTCAGACTTGAGTCGTGACATCAACCCTTCCCTGGGTGTCCAGTCTGTCCTCTGGCCTGCACGTTTCAAACTCACCAGCCTCCTCATCACAGGAGCTGACTCCTTCAAGTTTTAGAAGGTTACAGAAACTAAAAAGGCTCTCGGAGAGATGAGAAGGCAGGCCAAAAAGACAGAGGGCGAGACAAAGGCGAGACCAGAGGCACGGACCAACGGCCTTCCCAAAGTGCACCTGCGCCTGCCTGAGTCTGGCGGCCCCACCCACGCCGGCACCTGCGTAGCTGGAAGTCCCAGGGGCCTCTGCTCTGTGCTCACCTGCACAATGCCGATGGAGGAGGCGTCGATGGTGGTGGTCTCAGGGAGGTGGTCCAGGTCGTCGATCCTCACGGCCAGGACCTGCGGGAGAGCGTGGGGCAGTGAGCAGGATGACCCCTCATGGGCACCACCCCCCCCGCCTCGTGTTTCCGAGCTGGCTCCGCTTGGGACGGACCTTGGAACCTTGCCTCCAGAATCCCACGCGGGCCCGCGCTCCCCTCACACCACGTGCCCTCACGGCGACCCTCTGCGATGCTCGCGCACGTGGAGGGTGCCCCCCAAACCTGTCTGGGCCTCGCTTCACGCCCACCCACCTGCGCCCGGGCAGGGCGCACTGCATTTCCCGCCCTTTTCTGCTCATACTAATGGGTGATTTCAGTCAGCGAAACTTCAGCGAATCTTGTTTCAAACCAGTGTCCCACAAGGAATCGCCGAAAATGAGATCTCTATGCCTTAAACACTTTCCTCTGTAGTTTGCCCCACGGGTGGGTGCTTTCTCCCCCACCTCCCCACCGGGGGCCACACTGCCCGGCCCTGAGGGTGCGGATGCCTCACTGTGCTCACCCCCTCCCACAGGTCCCTCCCGCTGGTCAGCGGGTCCTGCCCTGATGCTCGTCCCTGCTACCGTGACTAGCTAAGCGAACCAAGTCGTAAGGGAGGCCGTGGAACATGCGAGCAGAGAGAGAACGAGCCCTCCGAAAAGGCACACTGAAGGCGGGCTGCTAAAAACGGGAGACGGGCCGTGGACATGACATGAGACCAGGGAGAGCAGCGGCAGTCTGCCCGGACGGTCCTGCACCCAGAGAGCTCTGCAGGCACCGCCGTCTCGGCTCAAGTAAAGCAAAGGTGGAGAGTCACGGGCTCCCCACTGTGGGCGTGGCTTATGCAAGTAAGAAAGACAGCGGGAAGCACAGCTCTGGGGTGACGGGCGGGCGCCGTCTCCGACAGGGGAGTAAACCCAGGGGAGCAAACCCAGGGGCGGGCATGTTTCGGGTGGACGGGGGTGCCCACTGTGGCCCTGGGGACCCGAGTGAGACTGGGGTGCTGCGAGACCGCGTAAGAGCAGCCAGATGCCGCTGATGTGTTTTCTACCACTGCCGCCACCACGACCAGCGCCACTACCGTGACCGTCACCACCACCACGACTGCCGCCACCACCACATCTACCACCTTCATCATCATCATCATCATCACCACCACCATCACGGTCCTAGTCCCACAGTCGGTCCAGAAGCTGCCGCCACAGAGCAGCAACCACAGAAGCATTCACTGGCTTTGCTTGCGTTAGGACATGAGACCAAAGACGGGAACTGTTTTTGTGTGCGATAGCTTTTAAAACGTTAAGTAACGTTCGCTCAAACCGGAACGATCGCAGGGTGAAGCTGTGCCGCGGCGCCAACTCTGAAAGATCCGGAACACGTGCAAGTCGTTCACGCGCGGCACCTGGGCCCGTGAGTCGGCCTCCAGCGGCCCGGCCCCGAGCCCGCGCGCAGACTCGGAACAGGCCCACCGGCACCGGCACCCGCCGGCCTCACACCACCGCGGAGCACCCTCCCCGGGGCCCCGCCCGCCCCTCCGTCTGCCCTTTGCCGCGTTTTCTGCCAGATGTCGCCTCCTGCGCGTCCCTCACCTGTAATGACCGAGCCGCTCGCCTACCTACTTCCCCGATCCCTCTGCTCCCACCTGAGCTGGCACCTCCGGGGGGCGGGGCTCGCCCTGGTTGGCTGGCCCCGCGGCGCCCCCACCAGTGGGCGTTCACTATGCGTCCCTCCGACCGGCACAGAGTGAGGGGCAGCGGGACGGCCCGAAGGGGAGCCCAGGGAGGACAGGCTGCGGCCTGAGACCCCAGGGGCCGAGGACGGACAGAGATGACGATGAAGACAGAAGAGCCGCCGCCGCGGTGGCGCTTTCCTTCCCTTTCCTCGTCCGCCCATCGCCCCCTTCTGGGAGCCAGGTCTGCCCAGCGCAGGTGTGCCGAGGAGTGGGTGACGCCGGCGCACAGGCCCCGTTTGAGACGCGGCCGCGAAAGGCGGCCCTGCCGAGCGGCCGGTTGGGAAGGGATCGTCACCCCTGCAGAAGGACTCGGTGGACAGACACGTCTGCGTGTGCCAGGCCTCCCTCCCCGCCCAGCCAGTCAGCGACCACGGACGCGCACACGCTTTTACCACCCGGGACGACGGAGACCCACGGAGTGACGCAAGGGCTCCAACTGGGCTCCGGGGAGGCCCCTGGGGGAGTCTGCAGCGCCTGCTCCCAGCCCTCGGCCCCGGGGCCGCCGCCGCTGTCGCCGTCGTGAGTGCGGACGCTTCAGGGCCCTGCTTGGGGCTGTTTTCCCGGTGGAAACACTGACGGGGGAGCTCTGGGGAACCCCGGCTCCGCGCACCAGAGGATGCGGGCGCCTCCGAGGACTGGAGGGCTGGTGGTCCCCTGCCCTGCCGGCGCGGGCGCCGAGGAGCTCACTGCACGAATGCCCCCCGCGTGACGGCAGACGTGACTGGCGTCCGTGAGGGGCGAGTACTCCGCACGGAGCCGAGCGTGACCCGTCACCTCGCCAGCGGGAGAAAACCGCCGTGCGCGGCTGTTTCCTGCCTTTCCTGCCCCACCCATCCCGCTCCCGCGGTCCAGGTGAGTGTTGCAGACACACGGGCGATGCACGACGGATGCCGTGCACACTCCGCAGGCAGCACATCCTGCTTTTGCGACAATGAGCGTCCCACGAGCTTGTTTAGAATTGTTTATAGAGTCAGGCGTGTGGCTCAGCCGACACTGATTTAACCCACTCCTCGTGCGTGGCGTGGAGGCGCCCAGAGAGTCATTCCTCACACACCGGGCACCCGTCACGCTGCCCCCCAGAGGACCCCCACGGCAGGGGGCCCACCCGTGCAGCCGCACGGTCACTTCCAACCTAAAACCCTCCTATTGGGTCGATGGGTCGGGGCGGCACCTGCTGCGTCAGCGCCTGCGTCTCCGGGGTGCAGTGAGGGCGGGTGCTTCTGCCTGCGCGTCCCCCACACGTGTGTTCCCTCTCACACACCTGCCTCTCCTGCACACCTGCATTCCGCAGGTGGGTCTCACCGAGTGCTACCATCTCTGCCCGTAAAGGCGGCGGTGCCTGTGAACGGCGGGGACATCCCCCCCCCACCCCGGTTCCCGGTCTGCCCTCTGCGTGTTCTTTTCCCTACATGGGCTCCGAGTGTGGTCGTGTTTATGTATGTAGTCAGGTCTCCTGGTGCTTTTGGTCACGATGTCTTTTGTTGCTTTTATGCGTGGAGAGTCTTTCCCGTCCAGTGACCTGAGAGCTATTTACCTGCACGTCCTGCTAGTTTCATTTCTCAGTTTGCTTCTTTTTAAAGCAGAATGAATTATTTAAGGTCCTGGGCCTTCTTTCAGAATGAGCTCCCAGGCCAGCCAGGTCGTCCTGCCTCTACGGTTTCTCCCTCTGGGCCCGCACAGCCACCCTGCCGTCGGCCCCCGACACCACCTGGACACTCCCTGTTCTGCACGTTTTATTCGTCTCTCCAGAGGGAAGAACGGGGGGCGGGGGAACGGGGCCGGGCTGTGCTTCGTCTCGCAGCAACTCCGGGGGGAATTAATTTACAGCCTCAGCAAGCGCCAGGCGAGGCTCTTCTGCTCACTGGTTCAGTGCCTCCCTCCTACGTGCCGGCCCTGCGATCAGAGGGAGCGTGAGGCCCAGGCCCTGCCCCCAGGGGTTCTGGGTCTGCGAAGGGAGGCAGATCCGCGAGCCGGGTGGCAGGTGGCAGTGTCTCGGGGCAGCAAGGGCGTGCCCCGGGCGGAGGGCAGAGGGGCCAGGCCAGTGTGGGGGCGGGGGCGGGGGCAGGGGCGGGGAGGAGGACGCTCACCTCCGGGTGCTTGCGCCGCATGTGCCGGCTCATGGAGGCCCGGGTGGACACCTTGGTCCCGCACAGCTGGCAGCTCTGCGCCTCCACCTTGTCGTGGGTGAGCTGCACGTGCTTCTGCAGCATGTACTCGGTGACGTACTTCTTGTCACACACGGAGCACGTCCACTGCTTGCCCACTTCACACACACACACACACAGACACACACACGAGGAGGAAGAGACAAGCACAGGCTGTGAGCAAGGTTGCCCCATGGCCTGCAGGGCAGGCGGAGGGGGGGGGGTGCTGCCCCCGCTGCACGTGCTGCCAGGATGGCCCCCCAGGTCAGCCCGAGACGAGTTCGACTGGTGTCCTCCCTCCCTGAGCGCAGAGCCTCGTCACTGCTCCAGTGCCTGAAGATTCCAGCCCAGACGGCTGGGAGTGGTACGGGGCTGATGCTTAGGGGGCAGGGGGCTCCCACTGAGGCGGGATGGCACCAGGCAACAGTCTGACACATCACAGGGTCACACGCCACCCCCCCACGCCCCACCCGCCGGGACTCCCTCGGGCCACACCCGCTCACCTGTGTGGATGAGCTTGTGGGTCTCCATCGTGTTCCTCTCGCTGAAAGTCTTTCCACACAGCTCACACATGAAGTCTTTAATCCCTGCGGGAAAAGGCACACTCACTTTGGGGTGTCTCCCGGGGCTGTAAATAGGCGCGGCAGGTGTCTTGTCCCTGACATTTGGAGAGGCTGCAGGGGCAGGTGGGTTGCCAAGGGTCATAGGCAGGGAACTTCCAGTCGTCAGAAAACTGCGGCTCAGAAAGGCTGCCCTCGGGAGGCGGCAGGTGAATTTCAGCTGGCGCCCACCGGACGGCCAGACACTCTGAGTGAGCAGGACCCGAGGCAGGGAGGAGCTTTACTCTGCACGAGCTCATGACAAGGGGAGGCAGACACCACGGTTGTGGAACTCGGGTGGGTACCGTGAAGGTCCCCATCAGCTCCAACCTGGGTCTCAGAGCTCCCATGGGTCGCTCCGTCTGGGCCGACCCTCCCACTTGCCCCCGGGTGAGCTCATGGAACCAGAGCCAGAACCAGAGCCGAGAGGGTCCCACCAGAAGTGTCTCTCTCTGACAGAGTCCCCGGCCAGGGTGAGCCTCCTCCTGTCCTGACTCCCTCTATGTACACGTTTACCCACGTCTAAGTGTTCTATAAACAAGAGGCGCATATTTGATGTCACGGAGGCTGCCTTTCCTCCTGTTGTATCATGAACTCTATGAAACATCTAACAGCGTCTCATCACTTTTAATGGATGCATTCTTTTTCAGTCATTGCCCTGATGAGAGACACTTAAGATATCCCAGGATCTGAAATCAGCTTGGATACGCCTCTGGACCCGTGTGATCACTTCTGGGGCGAGGGGCCTGCAGAACTGGCAGGTGCCGCCACACCTGGCTGGTGAGTAGGCAGCGGCCGGCTCCAGTGCGCATGCACAGGGACACGAGTTACAGGGCACTGGGGGGACTGGAAGCTTCCCTGACACCAGCCGCCTACCCACGCCTCCTGGAGCTCCGAGCCCGCTGGAACCCGGGTTTAATGGGAGCTAAGGAAAGTGAGAAGCAGCGAGGCGTTCTCGTTGGGGCCATTCCACCACGAGGCGCAGCGGTTGCCGCACACTTGCACTCCTCTGGCCAGGACTCACCTGTGTGCCGCTTGTAGTGCTTGAGCATGTTGACCTTCTGCGCGAACTTGCGGTGGCACTCCTTGCACTCGTACTCCTTGATGCCCTTGTGCAGCTTCATGTGGTGGCGCAGCGCGTGCTTGGTCTTCATGCCTGCCAGACACCAGCGGGTGGGCGCCTGCCGAGGCCCACCGGCACCGCAGACCCCCCACGGCGCTCGTGCCCAGGGCCCCCACCCACAGGGCCAGTCCAGATCGCTCCCACAGTGCCAGTGCCCAGTATCACCACCCATAGTGCCTACACCCAGGGTCCCCACCCACAGTGCCAGTCCAGATTGCCCCCACAGTGCCAGTGCCCAGGATCCCTGTGCAGTGCCTGAGCTCAGGACCCTCCCCCTGACACACACACAGTGTACGTGCCCAGGACCCCCCACAGTGCTGCACACACAGGTCTCAATGACTGCAGAAAGGGTGAAGGGGAAGGACAGAGCCGGGGGCTGCTCTCGGGAAGGCTCGCCCACCAAGGGGGAGACGGGCAGTGGCGCCACTGAAGGTGTTTAGGGTTTACTGTCGGCGTCTGCACAGCCCATCTCAGCAGTGCCCACCCGGCGGTCAGCGCTCAGAACAGCGAGAGCTGTCAGTAAACCTCCCTAGCGTGCGGTTGTGGCTCAGTCGGGTCACTAGGGGAGGGCAGTGCGAGCCTGCCTCCTGGAGTTTCCTGTTGGGACTGGTGTTGTAAGGGTAATGGAGATCGGGAATACAGCCACTGACGTTCTAGCTTTACGGTCTCAGCCTGAACTTTCAACCCACCTTCAGTTCAACTTCACAAAGTCAACCTTTGCTGAAGGCGGTGAAGCAAGCTACCACCTTCCTCAGGCCAGCAGAGAAGGGGTCACCTGGTTCGGGGTGTGAATGAGGGGCCGAGGGTCTCAGCCTGGGGCACGCTCTAGGCGGGCAGTGCCGCGCAGGAAGGGCCCGCGTGAGGGCCCCAGGGCGGCCGGCAGGGGCCCTCTGGAGCAGAGGGGCAGCGGCTCACACGCGTGCCGTCACGTATCCGGTCCCCTGGCCCAAGGCTGACCCGGGAACTGGCCTCTGCAAGGGGGCAGTGGGAGCAGACCGCCGTCACCGCCCTCAGCGACAGTCCTCTGGGAGGACTCCTGCGCCCACAGAGTCCTCGAGGCTTCATCGGGTCAACAGGGCCCTTCCAGGTTGCCTGGGAAACCCTTGGCCACGGTCCAGGGGCATGTGAACTTCACCCAGCTCCTGACTGGGCTCTGAACCCTGGACCCAGATGGACCGCCAGGCCGTGCCCTCCTCAGCCCGTCCCGCACGCACAGAGAGGGGCTCCTAGGCTGCGGGGGGACTGCAGGGGGGCTGCAGGGGGGAGGGGCGAGGACGTGTGTGGGCCTGGCACCGACTGCGGGGCAGCGTCTTTCCGCTTAAAGAGTCACGCGTGCTCACAGGGAAGAAGAAACGACGGGTGACAAGAGGTTAACCCGGCGGATGGCTCTCCAACAGCCTGCCCCTCCAGGGCCACACTCCTGGGTGTATTCTGGCCATGCACCCCGAGACCCGCCGCTGTCTGGCCACTTCTGCTGGCTCCACCATTTGCTGTCGCCTTGACACCAGGCCCGGCCTGGCCCCTGCACTGCTCTCAACAGTACATACCACTCATGGCGTGCACTGTTCATTACAGACGCCGGAGCGCCTGCCACGGCCCAGCACTGCAACAGGTGCCAGAGGCTGAGCAGGGAGCCACGCCAGGTCCCCGCTTCACCGGGGAGGGACAGACAAGCAGGGCAGAGTGTCCCACGAGGGAGAATGAGGAGAAGGACAGAGTGATGAAGATGGCGGGAGGGCAAGCGGCCGGGAGGCTGGGTTGTGCAGGGGCGTCACGGGATCTCCCTCAGACGGGCATCTGCGAGTGGCCTGGGAGACTGGGAGGGGCCGAGAGCGACTGGGGGGAACGGCACTCCTGGCAGGGGGAACAGCCAGTGCAGGGGCCCTGAGGCCGCCGCAGCCGACCCGCCCACCGTGCCCCGGGCAGTGCGGCAGGGGGCACACCTTCACGCAGCGAGCACACTCCGCCCCACACTGGCTGCTCGCCCAGGCCGCGCCATCTTGGCTTTGACCCCTGGTGGGACAGTCCCTGCAGGGTCAGCACCCGGTGGCTGGGTGGACAGAAGGGAGTTGGTCAGTCTCTGCTGTTTGCCCCAACCAGCACCTCTCTCCCATGTGCATCTAAAACGAACTTATTCTGAACCACAGAAATAACACACGGTCATTAAAAAACAAAACAGAAAGTGCTCAGAAGTAGAGGGACGACAAAGTCCACCACCCACGCTGACCTCCCCATCCCAGCCAGTGCTGGTGACGCTCAGGTTTCTCTTTCCAGTTTAAAAAATTTGCCCTGGCTGGCGTAGCTCAGTGGATTGAGCGTGGGCTGAGAACCAAAGCATCGCAGGTTCGATTCCCAGTCAGGGTACATGCCTGGGTTGCAGGCCATAACCCCCAGCAACTGCACATTGATGTTTCTCTCTCTCTATCTCCCTCCCTTCCCTCTCTAAAAATAAATAAATAAAATCTTAAAAAAAAAAAAAAAATCTGAGAACAGTTCTGAAATACACACGACTGCCGCCCGGTGGCCGTTTCAGGGAAGGGATTTTAAGGCTGCATAACTGTGATTTTGCTTCACTCTGCATCACATTTCCAACTTCCTCTGTGGAAAATAGGTATTTTTTAAATACTTAGAATCCCCACCCTGGCCAGTGTGGCTCAACTGGTCGGGCATCATCCTGCATCGCAGGTTCGATTCCCAGTCAGGGTACATGCCTGGGTTGCAGGCCATAACCCCCAGCAACTGCACATTGATGTTTCTCTCTCTCTATCTCCCTCCCTTCCCTCTCTAAAAAATAAATAAATAAAATCTTAATCTGAGAACAGTTCTGAAATACACACGACTGCCGCCCGGTGGCTGTTTCAGGGAAGGGATTTTAAGGCTGCATAACTGTGATTTTGCTTCACTCTGCATCACATTTCCAACTTCCTCTGTGGAAAATAGGTATTTTTTAAATACTTAGAATCCCCACCCTGGCCAGTGTGGCTCAACTGGTCGGGCATCATCCTGCATTGCGGGTTTAATTCCCAGTCAGGGCACGTGCCTGGGTGGCGGGCTCGGACCCCAGTAGGGACACATGCAAGAGGCAACTGATGGACATTTCTCTCACATCAATGTTTCTCTCCCCTTCTCCCTTCCTCCCTTCCCTTCTCTCTAGAATCGATTAAAAGAGAAAAAAAATTCCCAAACCTGGAATGGGTCTCTTCTCACCTTCTTAAATCGCTAAAGGCCTGGTGAGCTGGCGTTCACGCAGGCCACACGGCCCTCTCACCAGGATTCGTCCTGAGCGTCTCACAGTACGTGATGTGTTTCTGAACAGGCTACTTCCCTGTGACCCTCGGCTGCCCCTGCTGCCCGTGGACACCCACCGGGCCTGGCACACTGGGCCCGGCTGCCAGGTACCGGGGACCCTCCTCACCTCCAACAGCCGCTCACCTGAAAGTCCCAGTCAGATCTCGAATTTCTAAGGAGAGCGTAAAGGAGCGCTGTGCAAGAGCACCCCAGGGACACCTGCGGCGATAAAAGGCTGTCCACACAGCACCCCTTGATGCACGAGTGGGAGGGTCCGCTTATGGGGTGCACAGGACCAGGTCTGGGCAAGGCTGTGAGGAAAACCAATGCAGTGTCCACCTGTCCCGATACGGAACGGTGTCCAGGATGGGTCCTTAGGTAAATGAGAAGCAAGGCACAGAAAGGACAGGTGAGCACAGCATCTGCAGGCCCACGTGGCGACCGAGGGATGACTGCGGAAGGACACTGCCGACGCTACGGGGCCGTGCGGAACAATGCGGCAGCCCGAGAATTCACGCCGGTGTTTGCTGAAAGCATGCAAGGCACGAAAGAACTCTTTAAACACTCACCACATTTCAAATATAAAAACAGTATTATAAGATGCGGCTCTGACCTCGGTGTTCACCCCGGGCACCTCTGCCGGCCCCGCCAGGCCTGGGGGGGGCGGTGGTGAGGGTGGTGCCGAGGGCCTGGGTGTGGTTTCTCCCTGCCCACCTGGAGTGGATGCCCAACCACGCCTGTCTACCTCGGGCCCTTCCCACCTCTACCCTGCTCTGCAGTCTCTTCCAGACGTGGGGTGGGGGGAGGGCCGGCGGTGGGCAGCCAGTGGGGCAGGGCCCAGAAGAGCTCGGGCACAGCCTGGGGCTGCAGCTGGAGCTGAGCCAGCAGGGCCCTCACTACAGCAGGCACAGAAACTGCTGGAAACGTTCCCACCAAAAGATTAACAAGGGATCTTTGGAGGAGCGTAACTGAGATCTGAGGTGGCAACAACAACTTCACCTCGTACACCCACTTGTGCGTGGTCGGGCTCCTGCGGTGCTCCCTCGGGGAGACAGCCTGCATGTGGCCCTCGCAGGAGGGGCTTCTGGGAGACAGCAAGGGGCTGGGGGTGGGGGAGGAAGGGAGCACCGGCTCACTCCCCGTGTTCCTGCAGTTCATTCTCTCAGCCGTGTGCGTGCGATCTGATGTAAGCGGACTAGAAGGGCTATCCAGTGAGTGGAATTACGGGCATTTATTTGTGTTAACTTCATACTTTCCTATTTAATTTTAAAAACCAAATAGAGGAAGATGGTTTTACTGGTGATTTCTGCCAAACATTTAAAGGATTAACACCAATCCTTTTCCAACTCTGCCAAAAAAGCCAGAGAGGAGGTAACACCCCCAGACTCATTTCACCAGGCCGGCATGCCCCGACACCAACGCCGCACTGCAAGGCACTGCAAGGAAACCACAGACCAATATCCCCAATAAACGTAAATGTAAAACTCTCAACAGAGTATTGGCGAACTGAATTCGACCGCACATTAGAAGGGTCACTCTCCGTGGTCAAGTGGGGTCCATCCCTGGGATGCAAGGACGGCTCGACACCTGCGAATCAGTGCACGTGCTGCGTGGCGCAGTAACAGAGTGAAGGACAGAAAGCACTCGGTCACCTCAACAGACGCAGAAAAAGCATCTGACAAAACACAACATCCTTTCACGACAGAAGTGCTCAACAAATTGGGTCCAGAAGGAATGTTCCTCAACACACTAAAGAACGAATCTGACAAACTCACATCACACTTAATGGTGAAAACTTAAATGCCTTTCCTTTAAGAACGGGAATAAGCCAAGGATGGCCCCTCTTTCTGGTTCTATTCAACTTAACATTAGAAGTAGTAGAGGGAGCGAACAGGCAAGGGAAAAATGGTATTCAGACCAAAAAGGAAGAAGTAAAATTATTTCTGTTCAGAGACGACATGATCTGATATGCAGAAAACCTAAGTACTCCAATAAAAAAACTGTTAGAACTCATAAAACTCAAGAGGAGAGAAGGCTCCCAGACTCATTTTACCAGGGATAAAGACACTACAAAGTAGAAAATTATAGGCCAATATCTCTGATGAACACAGGTAATAAAATCCTCAACAAAATATCAGCAAACCGAATAGAGCAATGCATCAACAAGCTCATACACTGTGATCAAGTGGGATCTATTCTAGGAATGCAAGGTTGGTACCACAATTGCAAATCAATAAATGTGATTCACGGCATAAACAAAATGAAGGCTAAAGACCACATGATCGTATCTATAGATCTAGAAAAAGCATTTGATAAAATCCAGCGCCCATTTATGATAAAAACTCTCAATAATGTGGGAATAGAAGGAAAATACCTAAACATAATAAAGGCAATGTACAATACCCATAGCCAGCATCATACTCAATGGGCAAAAACTACAAGCATTCTTCTTAAGATCAGGAACAGGACAGGGATGACCACTTTTGTTGGGAACCGCCCTGCCTGGTATCAGAAGCTGTAACCCCCACCTAGACTAAGGCTAAGGGAATGCCCTTGGAACTGTAAGCCAGCAAGGAGACAAAAGCTTATCTCTCTGGCAGGAATGCTGCTTCTGCTGCTTCATTCATAACTGAACCCCAAAGCTTGGTCGGTTAGCCAATGACGGGTAAGATTCCCCAAGCGGGGAACGACCTAAGACCGGCACGATCACGTGGGAGGCCCCCAAAAGAAGGACTTTGGGGGCTACAGCAAAAGGGGGTGATGAACCCTCGCTCCTCAGCTTTGACATAGCCTGAGTTCTCATCATCTGGGAGAAAATCTCCTTATCTCTTGGTTGCCTTAGTTCTCTTGCTCCACCTAAGCCTGAAACAATGACAGGGTGGTGCAGCTCTGTGCTGAAAAGGGCGGATTCCCCAGGTGATCAGGCCTAAGAAAGAACATGCACATTACTGTGAAACCTTCTTTGTTTAGAATGCTCTCAGTTGAATGAGAGGGTTCCAAGAAGGAAGTTAGTTTGCTCCTCAAAGTCTTACAGCTCTTTGACCCTGACTCAAAATAGACCCGCAGAGTTCCTTGTTATCTATTGTTCCTTACTTCCTCATAATGAGTACTGTACTTTACCCGAATTATTATGCAAAACGAGCCCAATAAAAGCAGGTTTGGACGGTAAATTGGCGCGCTCCCCACTAGAGGGGGTGGCCATTCCGTCTCTACTTCTCCACAGAAACTAGTCTGTCTCTGCGCATGTTTTTTCTAGCGTGTTTTCGACGTGCCATCTGCAGCGTTCCGTGGTCACTGCTGGCCGGGGACCCACGAGTCACACTTTCACCTCTCTTACTCAGTATGATACTTACGGGAAGTCCTAGCCACAGCAATCAGACAATAAGAAGTAAAAGGCATCTAAATTGGAAAGAAGGAAGTAAAACTGTCTTTATTTGCAGATGATGTGATACTGTACATAGAGAACCCCAAAGAAACTACCAGAACTGACAAGTGAATTCAGCAAAGTAGCAGGATACAAAATTAATATCCAGAAATCAGTTGCATTTTTATATGCCAATAACAAACTAACAGAAATGGACATTAATTAAACAATCCCATTCACAATTGCTTCAAAAAGAATAAGATACCTAGGAATAAACCTAACCAAGGATGTGAGAAACCTATATTTGGAAAATTATAGGGCACTGAGAAAAGAAACTGAAGAAGACACGAGTAAGTGGAAGCATATACCATGTTCACAGATAGGAAGAATTAACATCATTAAAATGTCCATACTACCTAAAGCAATATATAGATTCAACACAATTCCTATCAAGAGTCCAATGACATATTTACAGAACGAGAACAAATATTTCAAAAATTTATATGGAACCACAAAAGGCCCCACACAGCAACAGCAATCCTGAAAAAGAAGAACAAAGTTGGAAAAATCATGCTACCTAGCATCAAACTATACTATAAGGCCATAGTCATCAAAACAGCATGGTACTGGCATAAAAACAGACACATAGATCAATGGAACAGAGTAGAGAGCCCAGAAATAAACCCACACCTTCACAGTCGATTAACAGTCAACAAAGGAAGCAAGCACATACAATGGACTAAAGAAAGTTTATTCAATAAATGGTGTTGGGAAAACTAGAAAGATAAGTGCAGAAAAATTAAACTAGACCACCTTCTTACACCACACACAAGAATAAATTCAAAATGGATCACATACTTAAAAGTTACAGTCGAAACCATAAAAATCCTAGAAGAAAACACAGGCAGCAAACGTCAGACATTGCTGGTAGCAATTTTTTATTGGATATGTCTCCCCAGGCAAGGGAAACAAAAGAAAAAATAAACAAATGGGACCATATCAAACTAAAGTGTTTTTGCACAGCAAAGGGAATCTTTAATAAAATAAAAGGACAACCCACAGAATGGGGGAACATATACACTGATACATCTGTTAAGGGCCTAATATCCAAAACTTATAAAGTATTTACAAAATTCCACACCAAAAAAAACCCCCCAAAAAACCCAATTAAAAAACGGGCAAAGGACCTGAATAGACATTTCTCCAAGGAGGACATACAGATGACCAATGGACATGTGAAAAGATGCTCAACCTCACTAATCATCAGAGAAATGCATATTGAAACCACAATGAGATATCATCTCACACCTGTCAGGATGGCTATTATCAACAAATCAACAATCAACCAGAGCTGGCGAGGACGTGGGGAAAGGGGAGCCCTTCCTCACTGCTGGTGGGGATGCAGACTGGTGCGGCCACTGTGGAAAGCAGTACAGAGACACCTCAAAAAATTAAAACTGAATCTGCCTTTTGACCCAGCGATCCCACTTCTGGGAATATATCTGAAGGAATCCAAAACACCAATTTGGAAAGAACACGAGACCCCTATGTTCACTGCGGTGTTATTTATAATCACCAAGATATGGAAGCAGCCCACGTGTCCATCAATAGATGAGTAGATAAAATCAACTATGGGACATTTCCATAATAGAATACTGCTCAGCTATAAAAAAGAAGAAAATTTTACCCTTTGCGACAGCATGGATGGGCCTGGAGAACATGATACTAAGTGAAAGAAGCCAGTCAGAGAGAGACAAATGCCACATGATCTCACTCATATGTGGGCCCTAAGGAACAAAGTGAACTAACAAGGAAAATGGGGACAGACACGTAGATGGAGAGCAGGTGACAGCTAGTGGGGGGCATGGGTACGAGGTGGAGGGACTGAGCAAAACGGAAAAAGGACTCATGGACACGGACACCAGTGTGGTGATTGCTGGGGGGGAGGGGCTATAAGGGGACTAAATGGTAAATGGAAAAATACAATAAAGATTGAGTAAAATACAGAAAAATAAAAAATAAAATACTGTTAGAACTAATAAATGAATTAAGTTGTAGGGTATAAAATCAATATACAGAAATCAGTTGCATTTCTATACACTACCAATAAGTTGTATGAAAGAAAAATTAAGAAAGCAATCACATTTATAATAGTATTGAAAACAATAAAACACTTGGGGATAAATTTAACCAAGGAGGTGAAAGACCCATATACTGAAAACTGTAACACACTGGTGAAAGAGATTAAAGAGGACACACATAAATGGAAAGATATCCCATGTTCATGAATAAGAAGAATTAATATGGTGAAAACACCCAGACCAGCCAAAGCAAGCTAGAGATTCAATGCAATCCTGATAAAAGTTCCAATGGCATTTCCCACTGAAATAAACTACTCTAAAATTTGTTTAGAACCACAAAAGGCCCCAAGTAGCCAAAGCAATTCTGAGAAAGAAGAACAAAGTTGGAGGTACCACTAGACCCGATGTATCATATTACATATCGCAGAGCTACAGTGATCCAAACAGCATGGTACTGGCATAAAAACAGGCACACTGATCCATGGAACAGAACAGAGACCCAGAAATAAGCCCTCCCCAAAACAGCCCGCTCACTTGTGACAAGGGCGCCACGAACACACAATGGGGAGAAGGCAGTCCCTTCGATAAATGGTGCTGGGAAAACCGGGTTCACATGTGGAAGAATAAACGCCCATCTTACACCGCTCACAACGATGAACTCGAATGGATCCAAGATTTCAGAGTAAGACCCGAAACATAAAACTCCTACAAGAAAACACAGGGTAAAACACCCCTGCCACCGGTCAAGGCAACGGCGGCTCGGCTAAGGCACAAAAGCACAGACAACAGAAACTGCAGCAAACACGTGGATGACATTAAACTAAAGAGCCCTGCGCAGAGCAAAGGAAACCACCACCAGGACAACCTACAGAGCCAGAGAAATGGTCACAAACCACATACTGAGTAAGAGACGTGACAAAGAACTCGTACAACTCAACAGCAAAAGATAAAAACCTTTACAACTCAATAGCGAGCGAGTGAGAGAGAGAGAGGGAGAAAGAGAAAGAAAGAGAGAAAGAGAAAGAGAGAAAGAAAGAAAGAAAGAAAGAAAGAAAGAAAGAAAGAAAGAAGAGAAAGAATCCAATTAAAATTGGGCTCAGGGCCTGAAAAGGCATTTTTCCAGGCTTACAAACAGCCAACAGATACATGGAAATGTGCTCAGCGTCACTACGCATCAGAGAAAGCCATTTAAACCATAATGAGATGGTTTATATGAAACCAGTGTAAGTGGTTTTTGATGGTGAACGCCGGCGTGGATGCGGAGAAGGGGAGCCCTTGTGCACGGCCGGTGGGAACGAAAATCAGGGCAGCCGCCGGAAGACGAAATGGCAGTTCCTCAAAAGACCAACAACCGAACCACCACAGGATCCAGCAACTCCTCTTGTGGGTGCGTCTCCAAAAGAAACGGAAACAGAGTCTTGAAGAGAGACGTCTGTATCCCCGTGTTGGCTGCTGCACTAGTCACAACGGCCAAGAGAGAAAACAACCCAAGTGTCCATCACAGATGAACGGATAAAAGAGATGTGCTCTACCCAATGGAATACTATTCAGCCACGAGAAAGAAGGAAGTCCTGCCATTTGCAACAGTGTGGACGGATGTTAAAGGTATTATGCTAAGTGAGGCAAGTCTGACAGAGAAAGACAAGTACTATGCATCACTTGTATGTGGATTCTTAAAAAACGAAACCTATGAAAGCGGCGCAGAAGGGTGGTGGCGGGGGGGGGGGGCTCAGTGGGGGGGACCCGGGGAGAGGTGGTTTAGGGCACAAAGAGCAGATGGATCGGTTCTGGGGACGCAACACACGACGCGGCGTCTGGAGCCCATGCTGTCACACTGGGAACCTCAGAGCTGCTGACAGCCTCGACCTGCACTGGCCTCCACACAGAGGAAAGGCCAGTAAACATGGGATGCGACGGGGGTCGTCCAACCCCCCTGTAGCGATCGTACTGCGTTTATAACTGTGTCAGACCGACGCACTGTACGCGTCACACTTACACAATGTGGCGCGTCAGCTATGTCTCAATAAGAAGAAAGGAAAAAATGAAGCCTTCGTGGAATACAGAATTTCAGCCAGACCCCGACGGCAGAGTGGTAACTTCATCCGAACCAGGGCCGGCCTGCTGCCCCCTCCCCCGCCGCCCCCTGGTGGCCGCTGGGAGGAGCCAGAGAAGGGGCCCCTGAGCCAGGCCTCTGGGTCCTCGTGGTGGTTTTTTAAACTCAGAAGGGGACTAAAATCTGACCGTGTACTGGGGTTACCTGTTTTTAAGTTTCACTTACTGGGAGATATTTCTTGAACAGGCTCGTTATTTAACTAGTTTCACCTGATTAAATACGGGTCCCAGTGATCGCCGGTCAGAATAAATCACAGTCTTAGCCCCTAGTGGTTGCGGTCGGCAGTAATTCACAGCCGAGTCTACGCTCAGACCTCAGACCACATGGTGATTCTTAGAGTTATTTCGTATTGCACACAATTGCACATTTGTACTACTTCCCCGCTTTCAAAGCAGTCTGTGCCTCGAATTCTTCACATCTGTGTTGGTTTTAGGTCCCTCGTTTAAATGCTATCCTCACATCTGGGCTCCCCCTGACGGCTGTGGTGACCCCTCGCACTGATGTGCCAGTTTTTGCACCCCCCCGCCGTGAGAGCTCCCCTTGCACTGATGTGCCAGTTCTCAAACACACACCCCCGTGAGAGCTCCCCCTCGCAACTGATATGCCACTTCTTGAGCGCCCTCCAGTTAGAGCTCCATGGCTGGTGGCACACCTGTGACCCAGATGTCTGCACCTGGCCGGGCGCCAGGCCCCACACCTACCTTTCCCGCACTCGGCACACAGGTACTCCCGGATGTTATCGTGCACGCGCATGTGTTCCTTCAGCATGTCCTTCCGCGCAAAGGACTTCCCGCACTGCTCGCAGGCGTGGCTCTTCACACCTTACAGACAAACGCAACCAAATTTGAGGCCCGTGAGACCCGCATCCGTGGTCGCAGCATCAAGGCAGTAACCAGGAGGGAAGGCGGGCCCCCTGCAGCTGGAAGCAAGGAGGCAGCCCGAGGACTGCAGGGGTGACGGGCAGGGGGCGGCCATGCTGGGAGTGGATGAGGGGCCCGGATGGGAGGAGCCGGGGACAGCAGAACGCAACAGGAGGGGACGACGCAGGGCTGCTCTGCAGAGGCGGCCAGTGCGCCGGGCCAGCCCCCGGCCCAGCCCCCGGCCCGGGGCCTGGGGGGACACCTACCCGTGTGAATGAGTTTATGCCGCTCCAGGTTCCCGATGCTGTTGAAGATCCGCCCGCAGATCTCGCATGGGTGGATGTACCTGGAACCGGACCAAAGCCTCAGGGCGGCCCGCAGCGGCGGGGACCCCTGTCCCGGGCACCGCGATCGGAACAGGCGGGACCGAAAAGGTGCCATGGAGCTGGCCACGGACACAGAGATTCTAGCGCTATCAGGGGCTTCATGCGACCGCCACTCAAACCCACGTCTATGCCCGAACCCCAGCTCCCCCAAACACGACTGGATCTGGAGGCTGGGTCTAACAAGGGAGCGGGAAGAAACGAGGTCCCTGGAGGAGGCCCCACTCCAGTGCGACTGGCGTCCTCACGAAGAGGCGAGATGTGGACGGGGAACAGGGACGACTCTGAGGACACAGGGAGACGGCCAAGTGCGAGGCAAGGAGAGGGGCCTGGAGCAGGTTCTCTCTCCGGCCGCCCAGGGGAAGCAGCCCTGAAACATGGCGATCTCAGGCTCCGCCTCCGGAATTGGGACAGCCTGCTCCTGCTGTTCCCACTGCCCAGCCTGCGGCCCTTTGCTGGCTACTGCAGCCGCCGCCCACCACTCACTCGCTCGGGCTCGGGGCCCCGAGTCTGGGCTGCAGCCAGACACGGGGCTGCCAGTCAGGGACCCTGATCACTGGGGGAGGGGCTTCTGGTGGCTCCACAGGCCTGGACGGCGGCCAGTCACAGGGGGTCCTGGCAGGGAGGGGGTATGCGGGCCCGGGGCAGGACTAGCGGACAACAGGATCAACGGGGACCCGGCCGGGGCTGGCAGAGCGGGCGGACTGGCCCGTTCCAGCGCCGCTGCCCGCGCCTCCCTCGGCCCCCACCCAGCGCTGCAGCCCACAGCCCGGGCCTCACTTCTGCACGTTGGGGTCCGGCAGGTTCTCGCGGTGGATGACCATGTGGGCGTGGTAGGTGGCCTTCAGGGCGAAGCGCCGGTTGCAGGTGCTGCAGCCGTAGCCCTTCTCCTTGTGCACCTCCATGATGTGCTTCAGGTACTCCTTCCCCCGGCCGAAGGTGAGCTGCGGACAGGCCCACGGCTCAGCCCGCGTGCAGCCCGGCCCCCGAGGCTCAGCACGCACTGCCACCCACCAGGGCGCAGGGACGCCCGTGAGAGCCCGTCACCCTGACAGGTGCGGAGGGGGCTCTTAGGGGCAGGGGCAGCGCCGGGCCAGACTGCAGCGAAAGGACTGTGAGGAGTGGACCCAGCGCCCCCTGGGCCCCCTGGCAGATCCCGGCCTCACAGCCTCCTCTCCACCCACCTGACCTCCCTGTCTCTCACCCCCACCTGATGCAGGTGCAGGGCCAGGTGCCTGGAGGAGCACACAGGTGCCGGTGCTCACAGGGAACATGGGCACCTGCACTCGACAGGGCATGACCTGCGCTTTCCTGAGCAGCGGAGCCCCGAGCAGGGACCACGGAGCGTCCGGCCAGCTGCTGAAAATGGAGCCCAGGGTCCCCTGAGAACAAAACCGCTGCCTCTGAGCAAGGCCCCCTACCACGTGTGGGGCGGGCGGTGGCGAAGGGCCACTGGCCTGAGACGGGGGAAGGGGAGGCCCCGTCCACGGCCGCCCTTCACGGAGCCAGACGTCCCCCTGGTTAGCCACCCGGCCGTACTCAAGCCAGTCAGGAGAGTGGTTCTGAGGGATGGTCCACGTGACAGCCGTGAGACCACACTCCACCCCTAAGAACGGTGACATGGGGCGGCCTTTCAGGACACCTGTGACAAGGCCCACATGAATGGGGGAGGGGCCGGGCCAGGCTCCCAGAGCCTGAGCCTGAGCCTGAGGGGTCTGGCGGCCCTGCACCCGAGCCTCCTGTCCTGACGCCCCGAGCCGTCGGGTTACCTGACACCTTTTGCAGCTGTACTTGTGAGGCTCCGAGTCTGCGCTCTCATCAGAATTGTCGTCGTTTTCCTCCGAGGAGATCCCGATCTTGCCGATGAACTCTTCCCTTTGGTGGTCGTCCATCAGCGCGATGTCCTGCAAAGGTCGCAGAGGCCGGTTTCCGACACGCCCGGGGACGGGCAGGCAGTCCTGCGAGCTCCCTGTGTGGGGCACGAGTGGCCCACCCCAGCTCCCCGATGGCAAACCCGCGGGCCCCTGCCGGCATTCAGAGACCTGCCGTGCCTGGGGCCGACCCCACCAGGGGGTGAGGGCGGGCAACAGTGCACTCCCTGACCCCTGAACTTGGGAACACCTAAGGCCCCGGCCTCAACGGTGGCTTCTGTCAATGGGGGGGACTCTAAGGTCTCTTTCCATGTGACGTGATGGTTACCACCCCCAAGTTCCTAAAGTGCCATTGACTTCTCCAAAAAAGAAACACTGGACAGTCCTGCCACAGGCCGGAGACACCCAGGGAGGGGCAGCTGTGGGGGGTGAGCCTGGGAGCTGAGGGAGCGGAGTTTCAGGGGGTCAGCGGCCACGTCTGGAATGGAGGAGGGCTGGCCATGCCTGGCGGTCAGCTCCCGGTCTCAGCCACTCCTTCCGACGGCCGCAGGGGCCGTCGGCCACTCTCCCCACAACTGCCCACTTTCAGGCGGCGGCTGCCAGGACGCATGGCACTGCTGGCCAGGTTTCGCCAGGAAGCAAAACTAGGATGCTGGGGCAGTGACGGAGGGGGGTTGGCGGAAGCAGCGTCCCAGCGGAAAGTTCTCCATCCTCTCTCCCCCCGGCTCCCTCCGGCCGAAGCACAGAGATTTCCCCCGGGGCTGCAGCTGCACTTCTTCTACGGGAAACCCCCACGTTGGCACCAGCTGATCGCCCACTCTCCGTCAGCAGAGGAAGGGCAACACTCGGAGAAGAGCCAGCCCCAGGAGCACGAGCAGCCGTCGGGGCCACACGCTGGCGGCACTCAGACCCGCCAGGCCCTCTGCCTCCGTTGGGTTCAGGCTGACCCCCAGAGAAACCCACCTCCCGTGGCAGGGCTCAGGGCCCCGTCTCGCAGAGGGAAATGCGGGGGCTCCAAGGGTGGCAGGACTAGCACCCACAGGTCCCCACTGGGGACCCCCACCATCTCTCAGACCCGCCCAGTGAGACCCCGGCCTGTGCCGGGGCTGGGAACTGCCCCAAACAAGCACTGAGCTGCAGGCTGGCGGGGGTCTCCAGGGAGGGGGCTCCCAGCTGCATCTGGGTCTCAGCACCCTCATCACCTCCTCGTTGTCCTTCAACTGGCTCTTCCCCCCGACCCTCAATGATGACCCCAAGTTCTCGCTGCCCCCCACCCAGCTCCGGCCCCCTCCTTGCTGTCCTCAAAGGCAGGGAGGAGGAGGGCAGCAAATGCCACCCTCCCCACCCCCGGGCCTGGCGGGAAGAGCTTTAACAGGGGCCCTGCGTGGGGCTGCAGGAGACCATGGACAGTGGAGTGGAGTGGGTGAGGACGCGGCCAGAGGGCCGCGGGGCCCCGCGGGGTCTGCCGGGAAAGGGGCTGCCACCACCGGCACCTTGAAGTGGACGTGGATGTGGTCCCTGAGCACGTCCACGCGGAAGAACTTGCGGCCGCAGATCTCGCAGGTGTACTTCTTGTCGCCGTGGGTCAGCAGGTGCTTGTTCATGTTGCTCCTGCAGGAGAACACCTGCGGGCCGAAGGGGCAGGCGTGAGGCGCCTCCCACAAACACCGGGCTTCTCCGCAGAAACCACAACCAGACACACGCCGTTTCCTTCCGTTTTCTCCGGAGAAGGCCCACAGAAATTGGGAAATGCTGCCACAGGGCAGCAGGCTGGGCCGAGCTGCCACCGGCTGGCCGTCTGGCTGAGGCCGTCGCTCCTCTAGTGCCCGCCCCGGGGCCCCCCCAGCGCCCGGCGGTTCACGTGGGCTGCACGTGGCTGACTCAGAAACTGGACCCAAACACGGGCCAGTGGACACGTCCCCCCACACCCCCTGCGTGTGTTGGCGCAGAGTCCGCTGGGGACCCCCCGGGACCCCCCCCCCCGCAGCACACGCTCTGCACACCGAGGGAGACACTAGTTCCAGACCCGGGCACACAGCCGGCCTCGGTGCATCCTCGCGTCAAGGGAGGTGAGTGGGGGCGTGGCAAAAGGAAAAGGGCTCTAACGGGGCAAACACTCACTTCTGAGCTCACTCACTGGAGACCCAGCCCAATGGCAAAAGACCCAACGACAAGGGGACCGATGAGAGGACAGTGCAGCCTAAGGCCACCCGAGTGCCCCTTCGCCCCCCGAACTTTCCCCTGGAGACTCAGCAGGCGGAGCCCCGAGCTGCAGCGTAAGGAAACCACGAGCTCTGGGTCTCGGGCTGCAGGGCCGCGAGCGCGCGTTACCTTGCCGCACACGGGGCATCCCGAAGGCTCCTTCTTGTAGCGGACCAGGCTCTCACCGCTGGTCTCCAGGTCTTCTCTCTTCACCCGCCTGACGCCTGGAAAGCCCGCCCGCCCCAGTGAGAGAGTCAGCACGTGACAGCGGTCAGTTCCGCTTCAGCCCAGCGCCATTTCCAGAGGACGGCAGGCGGCTGCCCACAGCGTGGGGACACACGAGTGAGTGGGTGGTGTCGCCCGGCTGTGACGTGGGCCAGCACTCACCGCCGCGCCTACACAGTGGGAGCAGAGACCGCGTGTGCCTGGGGTTCACAGCGTTTGCACCCAAAACACCTCCCCTACCCCCCGCCACCCCCCACCCCCGAGCAGCGAGCGGTGTCCGTCTCACGGTGTGGAGGAGGAGTTACGATGGACGACCACCGGGCGGGTGTCCGCACCCGATGGACAGGTCCAGGGAAAAGCCAGGCCGCCTCTGGGTAGGCAGGCTTCTCATTAAAAAGGGGCCACTACTCATCCTTCCAATTAAATCAGTTCCCTTGGGATCGGGGTGCAAACTCGGATGATGATAAAATCTGTATGGTTTTAAAGCATCACTGTTCATAAATGGAATCAAAACGCTTTTAGAAGTTTGCATGAAACAGGTTATCTTTGAACAGAAGAGAGACATTCACTTCTCAGGGTCTCTTTTTCTACACGTTCCGGGACATCCCCACGTGACAGGGCGTGAAGCACGGGGCTGGACGTAAGAATGCCTGGACCTCCGCCGTCTCCACAGGCAGCGCACGTGGAGGCGCACGGCCCACAGGCCAGAGCGGGGCCTGTGCTGACTCCGGCCGAGGGTGGGGGGAGCCACGGAAGGGCCGCAGCAGCCCCGCTCACGCAGCAGAGAACATCGAGCGAGCGTCAGGTGCAACACTGAGCTGTGACGCAGCCCGGGTGCAGGCATCCACCTGTCCTCCGGGGACCACCAGCAGTGCTGACGGCGGCCGGCACGCGGGGCCGCACTCGGGACCTCACGAGCGGGGTCTGGCTCACCCCCCCCACCAGCCCAGGGAGTCCCACGCACAGGTGAGGACACTGAGGCCACCCAGTCACCACGCTTGGCTCGTGAGCCCCTCTGTGCACCCCGTACCGAGTCAGAGGAAGAAGCAGGGTGGACCTGACGAGGCCACAGGAAGCACCGCCAGGTGCAGCTGGGGAGCGGACAAGCCGAGACCCCAGGCTGGCTTAAGAAAGGCATGACGATGCGTGTGTCCGCACGCCTGTGTGGCACCGTCAGGCTTCGTACACCGCTTCCCAACGAGCATGCACGGCAAGTCCTCACGTGACGTCATGTCATCAGGAGGCTGTGCCGAAGCGTCTCTCGCTTCCACCAATCAGCCTGCGGTGGAGCTGGTTCCGTGACGGGTCATTTCACTTAGAGTCACAGAACCTGCCAGCGGTGGTGACTGCGGGCTTCACTGTACTCCATTTGCAATTCTTTAGAAAATGGTTTTTATTTCCCAAACTTTTAAGAAAAAAGCGCTTCGCTCGGTGAGGGCTGGCTAGCAGGAGCGCAGAGTCTCATTAGGGTAAGACGCCTTGCGGAGGCCTCCGGGGGTGAGGGTTCTCCCCGCAGTGCTCACGCCCTCCCTTTCGGGGTGCCGCCCGCACAGCTCTGGGTCCGACCCCCCCACTGGCCCGTTTCCAGTCCTGATGCATTCCCCCAGCTCGCCCCATCGCTGGACCCCTGAAGTCCACGCTGCTCTCGCCCCTGACCTCTCGGGGATCCACCGCCTGGACGGGCAGCCCCCGGGCCCCGAGCCTGCTACAGACGGCAGGGTGGGGGGCCCCCACAGAGAGCAGGGGAGCCAGGGAACGTCGGCCTCGGCCCGCCCGGAACACTCTGCTCCGTGCACGTGGCGGGAAGCAGGTGTCGTGCACGTTCCGCACACTGGCTTTCTCCTGCCTTCTATCACGTCAAATGCATTCGCTCACTATGTCAAAAGAAGCTCTGAAAAAATGTTCTTGATGACTGGGTAACCTTCAGTCCTGTAAAGAGCCTGGGCTCCTTAACCCTTTCCCCTCCTAACACCTGGGCACTTGCAGCTGCTCTCATTGGCACACGACTCTGTGGACCCCGTCTCCCCGCCTGAACCGAGTTCCCACAGCGTGGCGACTCCATGGGAGGGTGGCAGAGCCAAACCGCGTCCAGAGAGCTATTGGCAACATGGGCACGGCCCCTCCCCCCGCCCCAGGAGCCCAGCCCCCGGGCAGGTGTGCTCACCCTCCAGGTGCCTCCTCTGGTGGTCAAGCATGACGTCCTTGCGGTAGAACATTTTGTTGCAGACTTCACACGCAAACTTCTTGTCCCCGTGCTTCTTCTTGTGCTTGGAGAGGTTGCTGTTGGTGGAGAAGAATCTGAAACACATCTCACATTGGAACGTCTTGTCATCTGTCCGGGAAGCAAGCAGACACAGCAGCTCTTAGGTGAACGGCACCAGATGCAGGCTCCACATTGCGGCCGTGGGAGTGGGAGTGGCAGTGGGCGCAGGTGAAGGGCGGAGATGCACCAGGGCCCCTCGGCCAGGGAGCAGTGTCACCGGTGCTGCTGTGGCTTCTGCTCAAGCACCAGGCCGGAGCAAACATCCAGCTCCCCTCCTTCCACCCCCGAACCTCACCCCACCACCCTCCTCCACCTCCTCCCTCCCCGCCACGCCACCCAGTGGCTCCTCGCCAGCAGTCACAGTGCTCTTCCAGGGACTCCGTCGGTCCCCACCCCTCTCTGTCCCACTGCACTCTCTCCCTCCAGGTGCCAAGGATGTCCCCGGCTCCCCCGGCTCCCCTGAGGCCCTGCTCTGGTGGGCGCAAGCAGCATGGCCACCTCTCCAGGCGTCTGTCTTTGCCTGACCCGCCTGGCCTTTCCCCTCGGCTCAGGGACCTCAGGGCCTCACGCCCAGCACGAGTGCCCGGCCCTCTCTGCCCGTTCTCTGCTCTGCCCCTCACCCCACCCCCACTACACCTCCCCCCACAGCCATCACCCACAGGCCTGTCCCCTACACAAGCCCCGGAGGGCAGCCCTCACTGCCCACGGCCCTCCCGGAGCGCCCATGCCAGGACTCTCGTCCCCAGGAGCCCCCCCCCGCAACCCCGCAGGACGCTGTGCAGGTGGGCCTGCCGGTGCGGGCCACGGTGCATGTCCCTCTCCAGACCCAGACCCAGACCCTCGGGTCGCACCCCGTCATCCTCACTTCCGGGCCCTGGGCTCAGCCTGCTGGCCTCGCTGACGTCAGCGGACACTGCCAAACACACGGGTCCGAGGCCCCCAGAAACCTGCTGGTTTCTGCGGCGAGTCTGACTCGGGTCTCACTCTGCTGCAGCGGGGCCCTGGGTGTGTGGAAGGACCCCACACCCAGGGTCTCCCACCGGGCTCTGCTGACACGTGGGCCAGACCCTTCCCTGGGGGCCGACCTGGGCTCTGGGGTGCCTTGCAGCATCCCGCCCCGCCCCCAGCCTGCTGCGACAACCAGCATGTCCCAGGGGCTCGGGGCCCCAGTTCTCGGGTGGCCCCGATGCAGTTGGGACGCAGCCCGGGTGCATCTACATAATCTCCTGATCACACACTCACGTGTACGCGGTACGTGTGCTTATGCAAAACATGCTCACGCTCACTTCAGTGGCTACTCGACAGTCCACCCAGTTTACTTCGTTATTCCGATACTGTCGATAATTCAATGATCCGTAACAACGCAACTCCCCCCGCCCCTTTCTGCTAAGCTCCCCCAGCAGAGCTTCGCAGGAATGGGACCACCAGACCGAGGGCGCCTGCCAGCTGCTTTGTGAGGAGCCGCCTTCACCAGGCTGTTCCGTCAGGTCACAAAGACCCCTGCCCAGCCCACACCTGCTCACCCGCCCAGGTGAGCCCCCTCCGGGCAGCTGCATCCCTCCCCCGGGAACTGACAGCGTGGAAGGTGCAGCGTGCCCTTGGGCTCTAGCTTTCCCTCCCGTGAGTGCCTCCCAGTGCCCCTCCCAGCGTGTGGCGAGAGACCCCTGTAGACCATCCCGGCCAGGGTGTGGCCTCTGCCCACCGGAGGGGAGCTGCAGCAGAGCAGCCGGCGCCGGCGCCCCGCCCAGGGCGGCTGCTCCCACCGTGGCACCCGGGCACCGTCGGGAACGCTGACGGTGTGTCTGCTGCCAACACTCTCTCCCACCAGCAACCTGGGGCCCTCGGGCCCCACGTCTGTGTCTGCGAGGAATACAGCAACAGAGAACAGAGGCCTGTGCCCTGGGCTCTGGCGGAGGGTGGGGGCGCGGGGTCACCCGGAGACAAGGCGGCGGATCTCTCAGCAGCCGACCTGCCCGGGGGGCCTGGAGGGCCATGTTTTTCTTGAGGGCCTGGACAGGGGCCCTCGCCATTCCAGAGTCCGATGGCCAAGGGCAGTACGGGGACCACTCAGGAGACTTACACCAACACCCGCCCTGTCACACCCAGGACAGGGGGTGGTGAGCAAAAGCTTGAGGAAAGCCCACCGACTGCACACCCCAAAGCCCGTCCCTCACGTCACACGCACTCCCGGCTTCGTGGTCGGCGGAAGACACACATGTTCCTAACGTGAACAGGTAAAAAGTGTGACAGCAGGCAAGCACTGTGTCATGCCAATGAGCTCCATTTCCAGGTGTACCCTTCGTTCTCCACCCCAAACTTCCACGCTGCGAAACAAGAGCGTCGTCAGAAGAGAGAAAGAGCACGGCAGCCACGGCCGCCAGGGCCGCCCGGCTGCTCCCTGTACCGAAGGAGGCAGTCAGGTCAGGTCAGGTCTGGTCGGCCAGAGCTTCAACCGTCATGTAGCGTCTGCGGCTTTGACCGCTACTGTTACCCTCTGTCGTTACTTCCTGTTTCCTCTGTGTCCAGAGAGGCAGTTAGAGGACAACTCCTCCTCCTGGACCTGGGGTCGCTCACCACACACCGGACAGGGCAGGGCAGGGCGCCACCACTCTTGTTCCTGACACCCCGACAGCCCCACCCCACTCCCCCACTCGTGCAGATCCACGAGTGGCCACATGGGGCGTCGCCTGACCGGGATGACAGCCCCGCCTGCGGCTCTCTGCTGCTAGTGCAGCAATGGAGACTGCTGGGTGGTTTGGCCCCAGATTTGGGGCAACACCTGGGGTGCAGGGCTCCAGGGAATGCAGGAGCTACAGCACACTGGCAGTCTGTCTGAACACGTCCAAGGTCATTTAGTGTCGCGGGCGCGGAGGCTGCAGAGCACCTGGAGCTCAGGTGAAACAAGACTCGCCTGCCATGGGAGCAAGCGAGGCGCCGTGGAGAGACAAGCCGCGGTTTCCGACAGGGGCCCTCACAACACAACAAACGAACAAACGAGCCAAACACGGGGACACGGCAGACGCCGCCGGGCCAGGTGCCGGCTGCAGCGGGAGGGGCCGTGGAGCTGGAGCTAATGCTGGCTAAGGTTCCCCAGAGACCCACCTCAGCGAGAACCAGCACAGAGATACGAGCAACGCACACAGAGGGTCGACAGGGAAGGGCTCGGTGTCAAGGGCTAACCTGGTAGGTCTCTAAGCCGCCGGCCACAGGTCCCCCCCTCTCCCGGGTGTGCTAGGGCTCCTAGAGAGAGGGAGAACGCAAGTCACCCGCAGCGCACAGGGAGGGCGCAGAGGGGACAGGGCGGGGCTTTCTCCCCCGGCTGGGCTCCCACGCCACTGCCTCCCTGCTGTGCACGGGGATCTCTAGGTTACGTGTGCTCGCCAGCCGCCAGCTCGCCAGAGACGGCGCCCAGCACGCTTGTCCAGACCCAGGGAGCCCCCCCAGCCCAGGCGCATCTCAGCGCCAGTAAAACAGGGGCCCGCATCACTGGAGACTGGCGGGCAGACGTGGGCTCAGAGCAGCGTGGTCTGGGCAGGGCGCTGCGGTGCCCTGTCCTGGCCGCTGGGAGCTCCCCACGGAAGGGAAGGCTCATGGCTACGCAAGACCCTGCTGACAGGTGAGGGACAGGCACTCGGGCAGGCACGCCCCACCCCTCTCCATGTCTCACGTGGTCCTGGCACAAGCGCAACAGCACTGCCCACCACGCTTCGCGAGGCTGACCGGGGTCTCGAACGTGGGGCATGCACGACAGCAAGTGAGAAAGGTGAGCTCCTCTAGACGCAGGGAGCTTCCACCTGCACCTTCAGACGAGCCGATGAGTGGCGGGGAGTGTCAGAGGAGCGGTTATCTGGTGACTCCACCTTTACTCCCTTCCCTCGTCCACGGTTTCCATCCCGTCCCCCGGGAAGCGGCGCTGGACGGCGCCCGCTCACCTGTCCGGCAGTTGTGAAATTCCAGCGCGCTCTCGATGCGGAAGGTCTTCTCACAGGTGCCGCACCGGTACCTGTACTCGCTGTCCACCTGGGCAGAGGGCAGCGCGTCAGTGAGCGGAGGGGCCCGAGGAGGTTCAGGCAGAACGAGCTTCCTGATGGAACATTCTAGCAACTTTCCCGTGTGTGTGGTTTATGACGTTTCTCTATGACTCTCCTACTCAACGTGGGAAGGTGAAATTTTTTCCCTCTTCCCACCCAGCTGCCCTAGAAAGAGCGCCCACACTCAGGTGCCCGTACAGCCCGCAGCGGCCCCCTGCCCCCGCACCAGCTCCTCTGGCCACCGCCCCCCCCACCCCCCTGTCTGTGCCTGGCCAGGCCACCGGAAGGTGTCCTGAACCACCGGGCTTGGCCCTTTTGGTTCTCTCCTCTCTCCCGACTCTAACTTCTCCCCCCCACACCCTGACTGTTGGTCAGAGGCCCGAGTCACCCCGCGACCAGGAAGGGGACCCGCGGCTGCACCCACCTCGTTCCGGCTGTGCTTGTAAGAGACGTGCTGCTTCAGACTCTCCTTGCGGCTGAACAGCTTTGCACACTCCTCACACTTGAACAGCTTGTCACCTACGCAACCAACAGTGAAAGGCTGACCCGATGGCAGGCGCAACCTGAGAGACGGGTGTCCCCGAACCGCTGGCTCGCGGGGCCCACCCAGGACGGGATGGGCAGCCCCTTGGCCTCGCGGCCGCCGGCAGGGACAACAGCCGGGACTCACCGTGTGAGCGCACGTGCCTGCTCAGGTTGCTGCTGTTCTGGAAGACCTTGCTGCAGGTGCTGCACTGGTACACCCGCCGGTGCTCCCCCAGCTGCCGGACCAGCTTCCGCCGGATGCCGTGCCGGCTGGAGAGGATCAGACTCCTCTTGAGCGTGATGCTGCTGCTCTGGTGATGGGGGAACCTGACCGGGGAGACAGGCGAACGGTGAGACACCGGGGGCCCTGGGCTGTCGGGGGCAAGGGTTCAAGGCTCCAGACACCTTGGAAAGGGTCCTTCCACGTGGTCCCGGCCTGACGGGAGGAGGAAGGGGATGAGCTCAGGCATCTCCCTGAGGCCCGGGATTCCAGAGGGAGGGGCGCCTGGGACACACGATGGTGCAGGAAGCTGTCTCCGTGCCAGCCACGCGCCCTAGCAAGTTTAGCTCCGGCCACCAGGGGGCCTCGGCTCAGTCTGTGCTTCCACTCATGTGGCCACATCCACGTGGCTTTCCTCACTGCTTCCTACTTCCGCTGGGCCTGCTTTTTAGAATGTCCTCTTCCTGTGACCCTCGGAAACCCTCGGGGCACGAAGACAGACTGTGAGTAAACAAACAGGTAACCCCGTTTCTAACTCGGCTTCGGTTTCAGCGTTTCCACAGGGTTCCGGACCACGGAGGCCCAGGTGCGTGTGAAAATGGTAAAAGGAACTCCAAAAAGAGCCAGAGGGGAAAATGATCGCCAGCCGCTCATTCAACACGGTCAGGGCAGACCGTGCAAAAAAGGCAAAAGACAAAGTACACTTCCCTTGTTCGCTAGAAGAAGAAGGGAAACGCTGAGTAAGGTGTCAGATCCACAGAAACTGAAAGATGAAACTGCTTTATCACCATGGCCGAGGAGGGGAGGCGGCCCAGCGCGTGCTCGCTGGAGGCGGAGCGGCAGGGCGAGGTCTGCCCACGCGGCCGGTGGAGGGCCACTCGGCCTCGAACAGAGGCCGCCGGACGCAGGCTCCCACGCGGGGGGACCTCGCGCTGCCTGGCGGAAGCCAGGCACACAAGAACAATGCTGTGTGGCCTCACTCACACGAGGTCCCTCCAGTGTTCAGGTTCACGGACACAGAGAGCACAAGGGGAGGGAGTGATGGTTACATAGGTATAGAGTTTCCGTTTAAGGGAGATAAAAAAGTCATGAAGGTGGACGATGGGGAATCTGTGTGAACTCTACTCTGAAAATGGTTCAGGTGATAAATGTCATGCTATGCCTACTTTACCAAAATAAAAGTACTTAAAAATTTTTTCACAGTGCCATTAAACCCCTGGGTTCCTGTTGCTTCCCGAGCTTTCCTGCTTCCACCCCAAGACACAAACGCCCCCCCCAACCCCGTCACCAGGCCCTCCCTCCCAAACGGGTTCACGGCCACGGCGCTCCCTGTCCCATGTGCTTCGGCTGGACTCACTTGGGCACGGAAGTGGCGTCGCTGGGGGTGGTGGCCAGCTTCCCCAAAACCAGCTCCACGATGTGCTCGTCCGGGGTTGCAGCCGCCGGCTCGTCCGGTGGCACCTCGGTGACGATCTCCGCCACTTGCTCTGTGCAGAAGGAAGGGGAAAGGCCAGGTCACCGCCGGGGCCGGGGCAGGGGCAGGACACAACCCAACCGCGACAGCACGCCCACGGGCGCCGCAGCCGGGCCCACGGCAGGGATGGCAAGGTTTACGCGGGTGAGGAGAAGACGAAGGAACGCCAGTGCCGTTTTAGAACCCACATGTTCATCTGCACACGCAGAAAAACAAAACAGTATTCTTAACACAAAACCGGAGCTGCACACCGTGATGCCTTGTTAAAACCACAGCAGTCACGTAACGCCACTTCCATCCCTCTCCACGCCAGCCGAAAACACAGTGCTGTGATAGCTGGTGGGATCTTCTAACTTATCACATTAGTCGCGACGGAGATTTGGAGATACCAGTTTTATCATTAGATAGCCAGCCACCTTAAGTACGGTCCAAAGCAGATAACCATTCAGTGCAAGAGTGGGCTACAAAGTAACCACAGTGGTAGGGGCCCCGGCCCGGACCTCTGGACAGACAAGGCGTGGGGAGATCACACAGAACGTAGGCACCGCTCCGGCCACTTCGCCCACCGCACATCCTCCCAATGCAACTACCCACCCGGGAAACAATCACAGAACAGCTCTGTCCCTTCGCTGGCCCTCCCTGTTCAGACCAGGGGGGCGGGGTCTAACCCTCTTCTGCCCTACCAGCCCCACACAGGCCCACAGAGCGGGCTGCGCACCGGCCAGCAAGAGGAATCCTGGGATGTAACAGCGGCACCAAGGAAACGGCCCAGCGGTCAGCAGAGAGGGCAGCGAGGAGACCCAGGCCGCGGAAGTGGGTCAGAGGTCCCTCCGAACTCAACTGGGGATGTCGTCACGGAGAATGAGCTTCTGCCGGGGCTGGGAAACAAGCAAGCCAGGTGCCCACCGGCAGGTGTCGGGGCGTCCATGCAGTGGACAACACTGTTTGGCCACCGAGGGGGAGCGGCTGAAACCCAGCGTGGACGAGTCACCCCACATGCCATACGTGAGACACCTCACACTGAAGGAGACCATTCCCGCAAACTCCTGGGGTGGGCAAGGCCGATTCACGAGAGACGGGGGAAGTGGCTGGGAGACGGGAAAGTTCTGTCTTCGTCAGGTGCTGCTCACACAGGCGGACCCACCTGTCCAAGTTCACAGCCTGCACACTTTGGAGTACGAACTGTATCATGTGTAAACTATACTCCAAAAGAGCTAATTTACAGGAAAAGGGGACTTAGAGTCCACCTCCATGTGGGATTCCAACATTCAGTTTTATTGCCCTAAATGCAGGTGACAGGTGACATGGCCTCAGGTCCCTCCCAGTCTCCCAGGACCGGCCCTCTCCTGTAGGAAGAGGCTCCTCCCCCAGGACCGCCCTTTCCTGCAGGCTCCTCCCCCAGGACCGGCCCTCTCCTACAGGCTCCTCCCCTGGGGCCAGCCCTCACCCAATGGCTCCTCCCCCGGGACCAGCCCTCGCCTGATGGCTCCTCCCCCAGGACCGGCCCTCACCTGCAGGCTCCTCCCCCAGGACCGACCCTTTCCTGCAGGCTCCTCCCCCAGGACCGGCCCTCTCCTACAGGCTCCTCCCCCGGGGCCAGCCCTCTCCTACAGGCTCCTCCCCCGGGGCCAGCCCTCTCCTACAGGCTCCTCCCCCAGGGCCAGCCCTCTCCTACAGGCTCCTCCCCCAGGACCGGCCCTCTCCTACAGGCTCCTCCCCTGGGGCCAGCCCTCTCCTACAGGCTCCTCCCCCAGGACCGGCCCTCACCTGCTGGCTCCTCCCCCAGGACCGACCCTCTCCTACAGGCTCCTCCCCTGGGGCCAGCCCTCTCCTACAGGCTCCTCCCCCAGGACCGACCCTCTCCTACAGGCTCCTCCCCCAGGACCGGCCCTCACCTGCTGGCTCCTCCCCCAGGACCGGCCCTCTCCTACAGGCTCCTCCCCCAGGACCGGCCCTCACCTGCTGGCTCCTCCCCCAGGACCGGCCCTCTCCTACAGGCTCCTCCCCCAGGACCGGCCCTCACCTGCTGGCTCCTCCCCCGGGATTGGCCCTCACCTGCTGGCTCCTTGCCTTCAATGACGACCAGCGGCTGCTCTGGTTTCGAGGCTCTGGGTTTTCTCCCTCTTCGAGGCTTTTTCTTCTGCTCTTTGGCGGCACTGAAGCTCTTGGGAACCGCGGGAGGCTCCCCCCGAGACGCGTCTGGTTCCTTGTCCGGAGCCCCTTCCTGCTGGCTGGCCGGGGCGAGGCTCTTGGTTTGCTCCAAGTGGCCCAGCAGGTGCTCTGCAGCAGGGGAGGGGGGGCACATGCAGAGGGGCGTGGGGAAGCCCGTCAGTGGGGCCGCTCCCCACCCCCTCGGTTCGTTCCTTCGGTTTTACTTGACGATCACGTGCCCTCTGCAAAGGTGAATAAACTTTATGTCCACTGCTTTTGAAAGTAAAGCATTCCCACTGCACCAAACCTCACTGGTACCTTGAAAAGTCAGGTGATAAAACCAGAGCGGGTGCACCGCACACCGGTGTGTACAAACCAAATGCTTGCGGACACACACGTGTGCACACAGAAGTATCGGAGGACATGTGAGAACACCAATAATCTCTAGATGGTAACATGCCAGGCCATTCTAATTTTCTTCTCTTAGCTTATTTGTATTTCGTAATCTTTCTACAGTAAGTACATAACACGGTCACTAAAAAACGTAACCTCTAAGAGGAATATGAGAAACATTCAATCCATCCATGTCTTTAAAAACAGCACATAAAAGCAAACAACCCTTTGCTTTATTTTCAACTGATAAAAGCCTCAGAGACACCCCAAGCCAAGAGACCAGGACAAAACACGGGAGACAGGCGGCACAGCGGGTGCAAAGGGGAGAGTGGCCAGACCCCCAAGGGCAGCTGAGCCCGGCTCAGACCAGCGGGGTCTCGGGGCACCAGCAGGCAGGAGGGGGGGACCCACAGGACCATGGGGACTGACGCCCTCAAACACACTGGGGCCAAGGACGGGTTCCTCCTGCTGCAAACCTCCACTGGCTCAACTCGGGCGCCACGGAGGAAGTTCTTGCTGCGCCCTCACCGGTGTCATGCTCGGGGACACGGCGCTGGCAGAGCGCCCACCAAGCACGCGTGCGGGGGAGAAACAAACGCACACAACAGACGCAACGCTGCGTGACGCAGGTGGGAGGGAGGGAGCGTTTGGCAGCCGAGCCACACGCAGCAGAGCAAGCTGACGATGACCTGCCCGGCGGCCGGAAACACTTGGAAAGACGAGACACAGTCAGAGCCTCCCCCGGCTGTAACACGGAGCCGAGCTTAACAAGCGAAAGAGAATGAGACCGTGTGACGCCAGACACCGCAAGGGGACCTTTGAGAGCCAAAGCGCACAAACGCGAGCTGAGGGAGGCACTGGGCGGAGGGCGGGGCCTGGTCTCCTCGCACGCAGGTCTGAGGGGCACGGGCCCCCCCAGCCCCCCCCAGCCCCCCCCCCTCCCCCGCCGCCACCCAGGGCAAAGCTGCTCCGGGAGGCTGCTGGGGAGCAACCCGGTGGCCAAGCCGTGCATCTTGCCGTCTAAAAGGCGTGGTGTGCCCGAGACAGCGAACATCGCAGTGACCAACCCAGGACTTTGAAAATCCTGACGCAACAGCCCGCCCCCCGCCCCGCGCCGCCCTTACCATTCAGGAGCTGCAGCTCCGGGAAGGTGGCGGAACACACCTTGCACGCCCACTGGCTCGGCTCCGACTCCACGGGGGCGCTGCTCTCCGGGGCGCCTGCAGCTTCAAGACAGAGACAAGGCGATCCGCAGCAGCTCCTCCGTCCCCGGACGCCCCACCCCACAGAGGGTGCGCCTGTCCTCGCAGGTGACCGCCACAGCAGCGGCCGCTCGGGAGCGCTTCCGAGGGTCCAGGCACCATGCTGCCCTCGCAGTTTTACACGCACAGACTTGCTCAGTCCTCATGCATCTCCCCGTTTCTCAGATGAGGAGACCGGGCACCAAGAGGCGCAGCCACAGCAGCCTCAGGCAGGGTCTGGCTCCCGCACGGAAGCGTGTCTTCCTCGAAGAAGGCAGCCCCGGGGGACCAGGCAGACCCTTCGAACGACCTCCAGGGAAAAATGCACGCACCCTAAAGACGGAGCCAAACTCCTCAGTCCCTTATCAGCTCACACCATGAGAGAGTGGGACCCAAACATCAGCCAGTGAGCCCTGAGGCCGGTGTGGCCACGGCCTCGGCCCGGCGCTGTTCACCACGTTGGGCAACGACAGGAATTCTGTGTGACTGCGCAGTCCTGGACAGTGGCGACAGGTGCTAGTGCCCCGGGGGACTGAATTCTTCTTTCTATTTCATTTGAACTTAGATTTAAATGGCCCCCCGGGGCAGGTGGCTGCTGTCCAGGCGAGCCTCTCGTCTTTCTTCCTCTCGGGACCCCAGCGGCCAGAGGAGGGAGAAGGTGACCAGGGTCCACGGAAGACGGAGGGAGACCCTGGCTGGGGGGAGGGGAACTGCAGCCTCCTTTAAAAATGCCCGAGACCACATGGAGGGGTATCAGCGGGGAGGGGGAGGAGGAAGGGTGGGGGAAAAGGTGCAGGGAATAAGTAGCATAAATGATAAGTAGAAAATAGACAGGGGGAGGGTAAGAACAGTATAGGACATGGAGAAGCCAAAGAACTTACAAGTACAGCCCATGAACATGAACTAAGGGGGGGTGGGGATGCTGGTGGGAGGGGGTGTGCAGGGCGGAGGGGAATAAAGGGGGGGAATGGGACTACTGTAATAGCATAATCAATAAACTACATTTTTAAAAGAATGACTGATGCTCTTGTGGGACCTAAATGTTGGGGATGGGACCTCCTGGCTTGGTTTCTCTGAACCCCGCCTGGCAGCCTGTCCACGCTGGCCTGGGGCCCCGAGCTGCCACCACCACGTCCACTCCTGTCACTGTACAGCCTGTGCTGACCCTCACGGGCCACACGCACAGCTAACTCCCAGGTCCTTAACTAAACCATCCAGCATGGTGACTGCACAGGCTTTCAGTACTGGGGGGTGGGCGGGGGGTGGGAAGCACAGATCTTTCTGTATCAAAAACGAGCAACAAGGTTGCAAAGAATGGAAGAAAAAGATGTCAACCTTTGCTACCACTGTTTTCATGCCCCTTCGGAGTCCTTGCAAGATTAAAAAAGAAGAAACGTAAGCGCACTGTGAAACTTCTGTTATGCTAAGAACAAACAGCGAGCAGAGGGTCAGGAGGGAGCGGAATGGGAAGCAGGAGCCCGTGATGGGCCGCCCCCTGCCGCCCCGCCCCATCTCTGCACGGCCCTCTGGGAACCCCCGCTCGGAGGGAGAGCATCGGGACATGGGGGCGAGCAGAGGTCAGAGCCAAGTTCCGGTTTCTCACTCACCTCCTCACACACACAGGCATCTAAGAGGACAACCGCCCTTGCCCAGGGGAGTCCCAGGAAAGGACGGGAGGCGGGTTGGCCTGAGGCTGCCCTGGCCGACCCACGTGAGTCAAGGCCCGTCTCCTGGAACAACGTCACTACCGTGAACGTGAGTTCAACCCCCCGAGCAGGGGTCAACAAGACTAACGAGAAGACCTGGTCGTGACGACTGTCCCCTCACCAGGGGAAGGGCTGCATGTCCCCAAAGGTAAACATTCTTAAGGAAGAAAACAGCCAGCAACCAGAAGGCAACGCTCGACAGCCCACAAAAGAGCAGTGTCTCCCCAGGGTGTGACACCGTGGCCAGGACACAATGCCACAGAGACGGAGGCCGCAGGGAAGGTGCTCCTCCAGGGGGCAGCGAGAAGGGGCGCAGGTAAGGGAGAGCGGGCAGTGAATGGCACGCACGGCAGGGCCAGCTGGGTAAACACGCACGGCGTTCTGGAGCAGGGAAGAGACGGGGAACACCGCGCAGAAAGGAGCTCGCCAGAGCCCGGGCCGCTGCGTGCAAAGCCCCTCCCGGGGTGAGGAGCACGTTCTCCCCGCCGACTGGGGCGGGGCTCACACCCCTGCGCCCGCCCGTCCGTCAGGGCTCTCGGACCTGCACCCGGACGTCTCCGCATCTCCCTGTGTGTCATCCACGCGTCACCCGTGCTGCTCTAAAGGACACTAGCACGAGCCGGCCAAAAGCGCCGAGTCGTCGAGTTAGAACGGTGATGCTCTGTGTGGTTTAGAGCACGTGCCCACATGCATGACATGTGTGCATGTGTGCACGCCTCACCTTTTTCATCGCAGAGGCAGTTTCGGGGACCCGGTGTCGGCGGCCGACCCTGAGCCCCACAGCCGCCCGCTCAGACCCACCATGGTGGCCGATAACTTTCACTGCATTCAAGAACTGCTTGTCATTTGTCCCGGAACAGAAAACCATGAACAGTATGTCCAAAATTTCAGAGTACCTAAGTTCACCGGTCTGGGATGACCACGCCCCCCGGGCCATGCTGGCTGTCCCGTCGTTGACAGTGTCCTCCATTCTCAGAAGCCTAGAGGAGGGACCACGGTCACCCTCGTGATCCTGACGGCCAGTGCTGGGACGACACAGCACCAGGCTCACTCCGTCCAAACCTGTTCTCTCAAACCTCAGCTCCGGGTGGAAAAGCTCTCTGGCAGGTAAACGCAAACGGAACAACTACAACTCCAACAAGTGGCACCAGCCTTTGCTTTGACCTTGACCTTGAGCATCATGAGGGTGTACCACCATCATCCAGGACGTAAGAGACAAGGTCAGCCTCTAACACCCCAAATCCCGACGTGCAGCCTGGGCCGCTCCCAGGCACACACGGTGCCAGCTGCTTGGGCCGGGAGGCATCGGGGACGCGAGAGAACCAGGTCAGAAAGAGCCCGGCGACCTCGGGCCGCGCCTGGGGAGGCCAGCTCGGCACGCTGGGAAGTGCCGCCCGACCCAGTGGGGCGCCGCAGCGGTGCCTCCCGGGGGGGCCAGGCGCCTGCTCGTAGCAGACCCCAGAGGGCGGTGGAGAGTCACCGTCCCTCCAAACCCTTTCCGTCCACTTCCCTGCCGAAGCAAGAACACCCCATAAAGCCCAGCCGTCCTGTGAACGTCTCGGGGAAGGGGTGAACCCCCACCGCCAAGCTTCCTCCATTGTCCTGCTGCCGCCAGACCGGCAGTGGGGGGCCGTCTGGCACCCCCGACACTCCCCATGGACATCCCGGGGGCTCCCCACTCCACCAGCCCCCACCCAGCCTGCAGTGGGTTGCACAGGGGCCTGGAAGCTTGGGATAGAGCCCCTGCAGTCGTCATGAGAGTAAGGTGAGGTCAGGCTGGAGGAGGGTGGGCCCCACACACGGTGACTGTTGTCCTTGTAAGAACGAACACAGGGACACAGGGAGAGGCCTCGTGAAGCTGCGGCAGGGACCACAGTGATGCAGCCACAAGGCACCAACGCCAGGGGCTGCCCGCAGCACCAGAACCCAGGAGACAGGCTGCAAAGGATTCTCCCAGAGCCAGCCCCGCCCCCACCTCCATCGCGGACTCCTGGCCTCCGGACGGCATGGGACAATCTCTTCCTGCTGTTTGGGCAGTGTCACCGAGTCCTCCCCTCACACAGTGCCGGGTGTGTCACCCGGGGCAGCTCCCCAGACCTCGGCCACCTGAACACACACAGGACACACAGACCTTCTGAGCGAGGAGGCTGAGGCTCTGGCTCTGGCGCCGCTCCCTATCACATTGGGTTTGTAACAAAAAGGAAACAAGCCATTTGCTGCTGCAGGCCTGCCACTAGGGGGCGTCGGGGCAATGATGTTCGTGGCAACAAGAAAACAGGTCTCCCCCACGGCACCAGGGGGAGTGCACGCCAGCGCAGCTATGATGGGTGCAAGACGTCCGGCATCAGCCACGTCCCCGAGGACCCGCGCCACCAGCCACCAAGACCCACGGGCAGGAGAGATTCAGACTCAACGGGTCTCCTTCACGAAGCGATGCTGGAACCCTGGTTCTCCGGACACGACTGATTGGCTTTTCCAACAGGAATGGCGGGTTTGGGCCAATCGCACGTGTGACTTTCACCGGGTCTTTCTCTGAATGCGCACACGTGCACGCATGCACACACATGCACGTACCCCACATTCTGGAGGAGGCTGTAAGGGGGACCGCACAGCCCCGGAGCCAGACCCTCCATCTCCTGCACTGTGACGGGGCAGGCTCCTCGCCCTCTCCGGGACCGGTTCCCCCTGCCCCACATCAGAACAGCGCCCGGCCTCGGAGGACCAGGAGGAGCTGCAGTGTGGGAAACCCGGGGGCGGGGCAGGGCAGGGCCGGGCCAGGACGTGGCTGGCTGTGTCCAAGGGCGGGCCTTACTGCAGCAGAGCTGAGAGGCACGACTTCCCACCCGCAAACGTCTGGCTTAGGGGAGAGCTCTTCGAGCTCTTCTGCTGTCCGTCAGCCTGGACACTTACCAAGCAGAATGGCAGGCCCAGCCACGTGGGGTCAAGACCACCCCACGCCCTCCCCACGCCCAGCCAGCTCGCCAGGCACAGCCCCTCACTGCCGTCGGGCCCCGCCCCTGCATGCAGCCCGGGGGCCCAGCCCACGAGAGGCCGCCACGTACCGTGGGCCCCGGGGCAGGCCTGCTTCAGCATGGGCTTGTCCATCTTCTTGGCGTAGAAGGCGGCGTACCACACGCGCAGCTCAGTGCCCGGCGGGATGTCCCTGGAGGTGGTGAAGTACACGTCGCCGCCGTGCTGGTAGGCCGTCAGGTTCTGGTGCGCGGGCTCCGCCGCCGGCCGCACCAGCATCATCCAGTTGCAGTCGTCCTCGTTGGAGGTGTCGAAGCACACGGGGTGCCCGTCCTTCTGGAACACCTGGGGGGGGACCGCCGAGCAGGGTCTGGTTACCCCCAGTCTGCATGCGTGTCAGCATGTGTGTGTGTGTGTGTGTGTGTGTGTGTGTGGGTGTCGGGGGTGGGGCTGAGCAACCACTCTAGACGGTGCTACATGGGGGGCCAAACCAGGCTCCGTGCCCGTCCTATTTAGGGGGTTACACTAGTTAGGAGGGTCTCAGGCAGGTGAGGTTGGTCATGGGGGAAAGAGAAGAGGTCGATACAGTGAAAGACCCAGGTGTCATCGGCAAACCCGAGCGCTACGCCTGGCCCAGGTGGGGACTGAGAGACCTGAGGTCTATACCTGGTCCAGGTGTCGCTGGGACACTTGAGTTCTCTGCACAGCTCAGCTGGGGATCAGGGTGCCTGATTTTGACCTGTGGCCCAGGTGGGTGGCTGGGTAGTGCTACTCGTGGTCCAGGTGGCACCAGGAAACCCGAGGCCCACTCCAAGGCCCAGAGTTATCGGGAGACCTGAGTCCAACGCTCGGCCGAGCTGGGCAGGGGGACACCTGAGGTCTCCTCGAGGTCCACTCGTGGACAAACTCTAGTCAGCTGTCAAGCGGGCATGAAAGCATCTGAGTTCACTCTTGGTCTAGGTGGCATCAGGACACCTGAGTTCAACACCTGGCCCACGTGTCACTGGATTGTCTGAGCTCTACACCTTGTCCGGGTACCAGCGGGACACCTGAGTTCCACGCACGACCTCGCTGGGAATGAGAATGACTGAGGTCTACTCCTGACCCAGGTGGGAAACGGACACCCGACTCCACACCTGCCCGTGCCCCGGATGGGAATCCGGATGCCTCGGTTGTACTCAAGGTGCAGGTGTCATTGGGCTACCTGGGCGCTACACCTGGTCCGGGTGTCATGGATTCTCCTGAGTGCTATGCACGGCCCAGGTGGGAAGTAGGGTGCCAGGTTGTACTCACAGTCCAGATGGGCATCGGGACACCTGAGTTCTCCCAGCCCTATTACAGGGTGTGCAGTGACTTAGGCAAAGCCCCCTGTCTTTCTAAGACGAGCCCTGCTCTGTAACAGAGCACTGTTCCTTGTGCATTCAATGCGAGCAGGGAGCAGGGGGAGAAACGAGTGTTTTGAAGTTCAAAGGAAGCACACAAGTACAGTGGTTCTCGTCTCCTATTTTCTGATGCGAGTGTTACTTCCTCACTTTCTCACGTAGGAGAGAAATCTCTCCCTTCTCCTGGGCTTTCCCCGTAGGGGCTCCCCACTGCGACCGAGCTGGAGGCCCCTCTGAGGGGGGAGCCCTCGGAAACTAGGGAGAGGGCAGAGGGGGCCACCGGGTGCCTAGTGACCCCAGCTGCTGTGGGGGTGCGCTCCCGGGGGACCCTCCGCCCTCCCTCCCTGCAGGGGCAGAAAGCCGCCCCAGGCACACGGGTGCTCGAGGCTGAGCTGGGGCCGGGACAACTCATGCCAGACGCAGACCCTCAGCATCGTGTCACCGAGAGAATCCAGGAGGCGCACACTGGAGCCTCGGCCCACCGGGGCTCTGCACCACACGGCCCAGGCCCCACGGAGGCCAGCAGCCAGCAGCCTCTCTTTTCGTCCTTTCTCTCTGGCAAACAAGCCAAGTGCCTTTACTTCCCCCTCGTTTTGCTGACATTGGCCTTGCAAGTTTCTTTTCCCAAGGACTGCCCCAAACCTGAGGTCATCGATTTCGTCTCCATCCCGAAACGTGGGTCCCTGCTGAGGGTGTCCAGGAAAAGCCCACCTCTGTGGGCAGCTGCTGCCCGCCCCGCGCCCCGCCCTGTTCCCCACTGCTCCTGCTCGGGCTGGCTCAGGCCGGTGCTGCGCCGGGCATGGGGACGGCCCACAAACAACACCTGCACCCCCCGGCCTGGGGGGTGCCCATGGGCCACACTTCAGTGCTGTAAGCCTTCCCTGTGCCTTCTGTCTCACTTTTCTCAGTTCCACACGGTAGCTGACCCACCCCTGTCTGGCGGGCTTTCGGAGCCACCACACTGTGCCGGGGTCCACCGTGGCCCAGACACGGCGCTGTCCTCTGGAAAGGGCCGGGCAGAGGACACTGGCTCTGCCCTGGGGTGGCGGCAGGCAGCCCTGCCAGCGCACGACTGCCAGAGAGGACAGCACCGCCCGCCCCTACGGCCGGTCACTTCCTCCCAGGTCGTGGCGGAAGGGAAGGCAGCATCTGGGTCTCCTGGTGCCCGCGTTCTAAACACACTCCCTTCCGCGTCTGCGAAGTGGGAAACGACAAAATGCTGACTTAACCTGGATGCTCCCGTGTCGTGAAAAACACACTAGAGGGAACAAGGGGGACACTCTGCAGGAAAGCGAGCAGAACTGCACCAGCCGGAGCCATTTCCAGGACGCCTGGAGCCACCGGCACTCCGGCCCCGGCGCCCGCTGGCTCGGAGGACGGTCACACGGCGCCCGGCTCCCCGGCACGGCCCTCACCTTCAGCGGAAACGCGGACTCCTTCTCCCACTTGGCGACTCTCCTCGACTCGAAGGGGCCGAACTGGGTCCGCTTGACGAGCTGCGTCACGGCGAACACGCCCTCGGCTCCGTCCTCCAGCCGCCGGATCTCCAGGTTGGAAGGGAGGGACGACCTGACCGTGGAACAAAGCCGGTCCCTGAGCGCCGTCGGGCTGCAGCCAGGCCAGCACCCAGACACGGGCGGTGCTGGTGAATGAAAGCTCGCTGTCGCCCACCACCCAGGGCAGCCAACGGAGGGCCATCTACGAGAGGGCAGTCGCAGTCCCCACCCGCCCGAGGCAGAGCCAGCACACCCGTCCGTCCTCCGGGTGTGGGGTGCGGTGGGCCAACGGGCACCGCACAGACAGCCCTCGCCTGCAGAAGCACCCGGTCCGGGAAAGGGGAAGACCACAGGAGCCCCGAGACCAGGCGCCACGTGGGAAGTTCCACGGGAAAGGCGGGAAGAGCCACGGCATTCCAAAGGCCAGAAAGGGGCTTCCAGCTGGGCTGGACTGGCTGCCTTCATGGAGGAGGTGGCCTTTTTGGGTAAACTAGGAGAGTGTCCAGGATGCGGTGCCACGGGAGAGGGCACAGGGGCTGGGCCTCCAGTGCGTGCCAAGGCACCAGTGGGGAACCCGACCGCGGACAGTCCCGCTGGGGGGCGAGCGTTCCCAGTGGGCTCTGCAGGCAGTGGCAGGCGGCCGCTGAAGGCTCTGGGGGAGAGCCGATCCAATCTCCATGCAAAAATATTAATCTCTCTGTTTTGAGAAGGTAAGTCACAGTGAGAAAAAGTAAATAAATAAAGAGGCTGGACAACCGGTTGGGGGGCTTCCAGAAATAGCACTGAGAAGGTAAGTACACGTCTCCACATGCCAGGCACTAGACCACTACAATGACACAGTGATTGTACGGGGCTCTGTTACTCTGCTTGCTCTACAGACGAGGCAACTGAGGGGCAGAGAGAACGCCTCATCCAAGTTCAAAGAGCTGGCATGTGGCCGACCCGGGCTGTGAACCAGCAGCCACTCAGCCCTTGCTCCGGCCCAGCAGGTGACACGGCCCCCACAGGGACATGCGGAGTGGCAGAGCCACCGAGCCTCCTGACTAGACCTGCAGGTGCTTATCCGCGAGCTGCCGTGGCTTCTTGCTGCCTGCACTCGCTGCCGCCCCCGGCCCCACCCCTCCCGGCCAGGCCCATGGTGGGCGTCCGCCAGCAGGAGGGCAGGCCCAGATCCGGCCACAGGGGACCCGTGCGAGCAGACCCGCCACTTGGCCGTCGCCCCCCAACCCATAAACCAGCCCAGCCAATCGGTTCCTCCATGGTGCCCATCCTGGTCTCCTCCGCCTGGCTCCTCAGAGCCACGAACCAGACATGAGCCATCCCCTCTGCAGCCTCAGAAACACGCCTGGTCCTCCTGGGGACACGCGATACGGCCCACTGGGGGACGGAGGTCACAGACGCCGTGCGAGGCCAAGGGCAGCCCCCCTCACTGGAGTCTGCCCTCCCCCTTCGGCCGCGTCCTCCCTGCTGGCAGACGTGGGGGCCGCCAGGCCCTCACTGCAGCCGCCACACAGACCGCCCCGTCGGCCAGGCAGACCTGGAGGAACAGCCAAGGCGGTCACTCACCTGGCCCTGCTCAGCACGAAGGAGTCCTTGACCATGACCACGGGGCCCAGCTCCGGACACTCGGAGTCGTGGTACTGACTGCAGTCTTCACACCCTGCAAACACACGTCTGGCGTCAGGGCGGGGCCCCCGACAGACGCCGCTGGGCCCCAGGCCCCGGAAGCTCGGACTCCCTGCCCATCGGGGGGCTGACGCTGCCCCCCACATGCGTGAGACAGTGCAAACACAGGGCGTGCTCCCCGAGCAAAGGCCCGGCTCTGCGGGGCGTTTCGGTGGGAGGAGAGGCTTCCCAAGGGGTGGCGACAGATGAAAACTCACCCGCCGCGCAGGTTTACGATAAATCTAACGCATCGCACGTCACTTTCCAAAGCCCTGGATTACTTTTCTGGATCGACTGCCGCCCCCTGCCAAGTGCCCTTGGCCGGGGACTCTGGGAAAGACGAACCTCTTAAAACGCCACCCCCGCCACCCATGTCTCTCGTGTAATAAACCGTGTTTCTTAAGGCGAGTAAAATCACTTCAACCGAAAAAGAGACAGCACTTCTGTACTGGAAAGGCACAGCGTGGACCCGAGGACGCGACTCTGCCCTGACAGCCGGCGCCACCCCCCGCCCCGAGACACGCCGGAGGAGGGGCTGGGCCACTCACAGATGAACATGATCTCCTCACTGCCGTCCTCGGCCATCGCTGCCACCTGTCGGGACACGGGAGAGCGGCGTTAGTGACGGGCTTTCTGCCGAAGCGCTTCTGAAAGGAAAGTTCCCACGCACAGCCTCCCGGCGCCCAGCATGCAGTGGGCCGCCCGCATGGCAGGACGGGGCTGGGGGCCTCGGAGTCTGTTCTCGCCTGAAACAATGTTGCTTCTTCATGCGAGCCACTGACTGGGGCGACTTCTAGATTAGGGAGCCTTCATGAATGCAGACTTTCACCTTTTTATATCAGCCATGCTTTCATTTGTAAAATAAATACGTCACCATTTTTTTAACTTTCTTTTTTTTTAGATTTTATTTATTTATTTTTAGAGAGGAAAGGGAGGGAGATAGAGAGAGAGAGAAACATCAATGTGCGGTTGCTGGGGGTCATGGCCTACAACCCAAGCACGTGCCCTGACTGGGAATTGAACCTGCGACACTTTGGTTCGCAGCCCGCGCTCAATCCACTGAGCTACGCCAGCCAGAGCTAATATGTTACCATTTTTTAAGAGCCAGTTTTCACAATCCCACTTCCCCCGCCCCCGGACTGTGAATTCTTCCAGGACGACTGCGTCTGGGGCAACTTCTGTTCTTCTTCAGCTGCCGGCTCGTGCCCGAAACCCATGGGCCTAAAGCAACCATGACACCGCGGAGGAGGGCCCCCTGCTCGCCACGAAACCCGTCAGACCCAGTCATTCCAAGTTCCTAATCATCTTTTGAAGTACAGCTCCACCGCAGGCAGCTGAGATTAGGCCCCCCGCATATTTGCAAGGTGATCTGGACATGTTAATTCTAGAGCCTGGAAATAAAAAGGCTCACCTCACGCAGTTCTGGGGGAGCAGAAAGGGCGATACACCACCCAGCACGTGTTGATCCCATAATGTGTCACTGCATAAATGATCCCCCCTCCCACGCCCTCCATCCCCAGAGAGGCCAACCCAGTGCACCCTCCTGCATCCCACTTCTCGTCCCACCCCCTGTGATGTGGACACCTTTTGGGGAAGGGGTGCAGGCTGGCGCTTCCTGAAGGCTATTCCGCAAGGCACCCCTCTCCCAGGAGCTGGAAGAATGACACACAGACAACGCAAAGTCCAAATGAAAACTCGGATTTGCCAACACACGTTTGCCCTGTGGCAGTGAGGTAACAAGGAAACAAGGCAGAGAGACCGGAATGCCAATGTGCCCTCAAAGTGCCAGAAGACAAATAACCTGGGGGTGTTTTTTCCTGCAGTCTCTACTACTACACTTCGTACCTCCCTTGGCCACGCCCGCCTTCTCCCACCTGGACGGTGGCTCTCCTGCGCTGCCCTGGCAGGCCCACCCACTTCCCACGCGGCACAGCGCTCTTCCAGAACCCAAACCCAGTCGTGCAAGTTGCCCAACTGACACTGAAGGCTCCCTGTGCCCGCGACCTCTGCCCCTCTGTGCCGCGGGCGGACGCCCACTCTTGCTCATTGTCTCAGTTTAATTGTCACTTCTCTGGGCAGCGCTCTCTGATCCACCTGCCCAAATTAGGGCCCTTGTAACCCTTCCTGCAAGCAGCCCGCAATTTCCCGTCACCACAGCTTTCACCGCGGAGACCGTCCGTGTGTGTGTGTGCTGCTTATCTGGTGTCTCTCCCCCCACTGGACCTGGGGGCCAAGAGGCAGGAACCACCTGCACATGCTCAGAGCCTACATGGCCGGGCTCTGGGTCCCGCCCCCCGAGCAGACCAGGTCCGGAGCCAGGTCCTGCTCCTTTGTGGCCTCCTGGGGGGGTGGCTGTACTGGCCTGTCCTGCTTCCACAGGGCTCCTGCCTCCCCTCCCTCGGACACCGAGATTGGTTACGGGTTTTCAGCAACACATACTGGAAAGAAAGTTTGAACAGAAAATCTCTGCTGGTCAAGAAATCTCGCAAACCAGTAATGCTGCTACAGGCAAGGGCAGCTCTTCAGGAAAGCGCCTGGGGTCCCCGAGAACACTTGATCGGCTCTAAGGAGACAGCGTCCCGCTCTCGCCCAGGCATTGCTGGGACACCCACCGCTGCCACCAGGCTGTGCTAACGGGTCACGTTAGCTGGGGGGGCGGGCCACGAGGGAGCCCCTCCTCCCGCGGACACTGCAGGATGCGGGGCTGTCGGGACCTGCTGGAGGGACGACAAGGGGGCTGGGGAACGACCCAGACGTGGCCAAATAAATGTGTCCTCATCTTCCGCTTCCAAGGAGAAGCTGGCCAACACTTCAGCTCCCCACGGAAACACCACGTATTCCACAAGGGGGGAAAGATCTAGAACAACACGCTTTCCTGCAGCCACCAGGCAGGTTCCACACAGTGTCACACCTGTCTGGGGCATGAGTGCGCTGAGCCTGTGTCCATACCACGCCCCCCAGCGATGGCCCAGGGCTCCGGGGGCCACGGGGGCCACGGCACCAGAGCCCGGCCCTCGGGCAGGCAGTAGGGGGGCCGGGTCCTCTCTCGGCTGCGGGAGTGCACCACCCCGGACTGAGATGTGAGGCACCCCACTGCCACCCCGGCGTGGCAAGCACAGAAACCTCATCACAGGACTTCGAGTTCCCGCACACGTTTTCTGCAAAAAGCACGGCGTTGCTGCTCCACCCCCGGAGTTCTAAAGCCCGCAGATCTTCGAGGGCTGGCCTGCCAGGGCCAGGGAGCGGCCCTTCACCCGCACAGGCCCCGCAATCAGCCCCCAGGCAAGCGGGGCCCCCCAAGAGGGCCCTGGGGGGCAGGGGAAGGAAGCGCAGGCTCAGTCCATGGCAGCAGACGTTTCTTAAGACTATTTACTGCGGAGGTGACGACGCTCGTCCCTCAAACACACAGAGTCCTACGGCACTGGTCCTGCTGGCCTGGCTGACTTCAGTCGGCACGACGACCTCACGGTTCATCCACGCGGTGGTGGGGGTCAGAACGTCCTTCCTCTTCACGTGGGATCGTGTTCCATGGTCTGGATGGACCACGTTTTGCGTGTCTGTCCGTCTGCTGTCGGACGCTTGGGTCGCCCGCCTCCACGTTTTCCCTGTTGTGACCGACGGCCGTGGGGAGCACACGCGTGCAGATCCCTCCTGAAGGCCCTGCTTCCGCGCTCCGGGGCACGTGCACTGGGCTGGCCGAGAGCCGGCTTGGTTTTTTTAGCAAAATAAAAGACGCGCTTTTCATTTTCACCAGCAACTTCACTAACGTGGGTGTTTTGAGCATGTCGGCTATCTCCTGCGTGGTGTAACATCGATTGTTCTCAATTAGCGTTTTGACTGGATCGCTGTCAACTTCAGCTGGTCTCCCCGACCGCGGAGCTTCCACCGCCCAGCGAGACGTCTCCAGCCGGAGCTTCGAGAACCGCTTCTGGCAGGTTCGCCCAGTTCCAGCACCTTCTCCACACTCTGCCCAGACCTGCTCTCGAGTCTCAGCTGCGGTTTTTTCCTTCCTTGGAATAATAAAGCATGGTGTGCTCAAAATGTTGCTTATCTTCTTCCATCTTCAACGTTAAAAGAGCTACACAAAAATTTACCAGTTTGGTACGTTGTTTTAAATGCACACTAATGACAGGGCAGCTGTCACAGTACAATCTCACAAAATAATTCTGGATGAAGTTAAACACAACTAAGCGGCACTAGAGCCATCACATAGGAAAAACCAAAGGAACGTTTTGGCCAGCCCAGTGCTTACAAAGGGGGCGGCTGGGCCACGTGACCACTCTGCGTGCAGTTTTCTGAGGGGCCCCCGTGCTGTTTTCCACGGCGGCCACCCCACGGTACACTCACACCCACGGGGCACAAGGGTTCCCATCTCTCCACACCCTCTCCAACACGTGTCATTTTCTGATTTTTAAAAAATACAGTAGTCATCCTCAAGGACGTGAAGTGGTTAAAAGATTATATTTTAATGTGATCTACAAAGGCTGGGTTTTAGGAAAAGTAATCAGCTTGGAAACATTGGAAAATAAAAAGCCTTATAATTTTAAAACCCAGGCAGTGAAAATAACTCAGAGAAAAAGGCGTTTTCGGGGAGGCTGCCCACGTGACTGTGAAACGAAGATCACCTGGTCTGCGACCCCGGCGGGGCGTGCCTGGCCATCCCGCCCACTTCCATGACAGAGGGGGACAGACATAGGAGGGGGCAACGAAGGCGGACGCCCCGGGAGTCTGTTCCTGGCCTGGGTGACTTCCCACAGCTTGTCAGGGTCCACAGCAGCCCTCTCCAAGGGACACAGAAGGCGAGCCACACTTGTAATATGATTTTGGCTGCTGTTTAGTTTTGAACTATTATAGATTCACGGGAAGTTTCAATTACAGCACGGAGAGGTCCCATGAACCTTTCCCAAGGTTTTTTCCCAAGGCTTATAATTTACCTAACTATACACAATACCCAGACTCTCATGTGACTGTAGCACTAAGACCTGCACGCTATCGAAACCAGGGAACTGACCTTGGCCCCGCACATGTGCACGTAATTCTGTGTTTTCTCACAGGTGTAGGTTCACGCACCCACCACCGCAATCAAGGCCCAGGACTGTTCCGTCGCTAAGAAGACCTCGACCATGGGTCCCCGTTACAGCCACCTCCCGTCCCTCACACTATTCCCAACTCCGTCTCTGTAATTTCTCAGTTCAGGAATGTAATATGAATGGAATCATACAGTGTGTGATCTTCGGAGACAAGCTTTTTAAAAAAAAACCTGCACATAATGCCCTGGAGACCCATCCAGGTCGCTGCGTGTATCGATAGTGCATCCCTCTTTCCTGCTGTATAGTATTCCACGGCACAGCTGGGCCATCCGCTCCCTGAAGGACACTGGGGTTTCTCCCCATTTTTGCCCAGGACAAATAAAGCTGCTATAAAAACCACGCTCTGGTTTTTCCGTGGACATAAGCGGTCATCCCTCCGGGATAAATGCCCACGCGTGCAGTCTCTGGGCCGCGTGTTAAGTGGACACTGGGAAAACGGAAGGCGGCAGGAAAAGAGGACAACCACGCACCAGAGGAGGTGGCTCTGGTAACAGAAGCCACGGGCACGGTCTCCGGGAGCTGGTGAAGACGGCACGCGTGGGTGTCGGGCTGGGCTGGTGACGCAGGGCAGACCCAGCCTCTCCCCCTGCGCCAGCACGGGGCTCACAACCGTCACTGCGGCCATTCTCACGGGTTACAGTGGCTCTCACTGGGGTTTTCGTTTGCATCCCCTTCCCTAACGACCAAGGAGACTGAGCATCTTTCCATGTGATTTTATTTGCCAATTGTAAATGCTCTTTGGTGCAATGTCCCTTCCTGTCTTTTGCCCACGTTCCTGGTGGACCGTCTGGGGTTTGGACCGCTGAGATTCGAAAGCTCCTTAGATTTAGATCCTTGGTCAAAGAGGCAGTTCGCAAATATTTCCTCCCTGCTCACGGCTCGTCTCTTCGTCCTCTTCACAAGGCCCCCGCAGGGCAGAGGTGTTGGATCTGGGGGAAGTCCAACGCAACAGTTTTTCCTTCCAGGGACCGTGCTTTTGGCACCGCGTCCAAGACCTGTGCACTCGGCCCCAAGTCCCAAAGATGTTCTCCCACATTCTTGGAAAAGACTGACAGCTTTACATTTTACATGCAGTTTCCAGTTTGAGTTCATGTTTATGTTAGGACGTGCGGTGGCGATCCAAGTTCATTTTCGTGCTCATAGAGCGGCATCGGCTCCATTAAATTGCCTTTGCACCTTTATCCAAAACCAGCTGACCACGTTTGCGTGGGTCTATTTCTGAGTTCTCGCTTCTGTGCTATTGATTTCTGTGTCTCTCCTTCCGCCAGCGCCACACCGGGCGGAGATCAATCAATACCATCCTGACTGCCAGCATCGCTTTGTAGTAGATCCTGTCACTGGGCGGACTGGCTCCCCTGCTTGCTTCTGTCTCCGAGTCCTCTCAGCCATTCTAGCTCCTCTGTCATTCCACACACATTTTAGGGCCATCTTGTCTGTATCGACAAAAATCCTTGCCAGGATTCACATGTGTAAGTTTGGTAACATTGTATTTAACAGGATATATCCCCAATACTATCGTTTCAACGTGTAATTCACATTAGAAATCATTCGTGACTTTTTTCATGTGACGTCTTGGAACTCCAGTCTGTGTCTGATACTGCGGGCCCTTCCTAACCCAGATCGGTCGCATTGTGAGTGCCCCGCAGCCAGCGCTGGTCCGGAGGTGTGGAACACCTTTTTAAGCAAGAGGGCCATTTCCCAGGGGACACGCCCTCATGACAACATTAAAGCGTTAAGGAAAAAAATCGTGAAAGGGAAAAAGCAGAGAAAAAACAAGCGATTTTTACCAGCGTGCTGCGGAACTGTTCCGAAAGGTGCTCTGTGGGGGCCAGGGCGGGGGTAGCAGGCGGGCAGAGAGCAGTCTTGTGGCCAGCACGCTTGTGACACGCTGCAATCCCCCGTTCTGGAGTCTTGTCACAGAAGGTCACACTAGAGGCCCCGAGAGGTCCCGCGGTAAAGTCTGTGGGAACGTGTGCAGCCCCCGAGCTTCCCTGGACCGGAAACCCCGCCCCCCGCAGCCAGCGATGCACGTGCGAGACCCACAGTCCCGCGCACAGACTCTGGGGGTCGGTGCGAGGGAAGGGGCTGGTCCTGCTGAGACAGGAGGGGCAGCAGGGACCGGGCAGTGAGCCCGGCTCTGCCATTTCCCGGATGGGAGGCCTCCTCGAGCTAGTTTCCCTCCACGGGCCTCAGTTTCCTCACCTGTGCAAGGAGAGGGTTAGAGGAGCTACTCTGAGCCGCTTCCCAGCCTGCAGAGGGGCACACCATTTCTCATTCTAGTTCACTGCTAGGACCTCACGCCACGGTGGCTCTCAAAGATCTCCATCCCATAATCCTCTATCCAGCACCGCTGCTGTGCTACGGATGTGTTTTTCAAAAGCCAGCTTTCATGTTACAGAGAAATGGCACACGGAGCAATCACTCCTCGACACATATTAACCAAGAAAGTTCAAACTCATGAATTGGGCATTGACAGCTCTGTAAACTGGCTGGGACCTCCCTTTCTTTCTAATCTTACTTCACACGATACGTGACGCACCGCTCCAGCCAAACGAAGTGACGGCCCTGCCCCAAGAGCTTTCATCTCTGGATTTTCTCTGCTCCCCCACTGCACCCCCGCCCCCGACCTGCACCACGGCCTCTGTCTCATTCGGGTCCTTTCCTCCCTCCCTGTCTCGGTCTGGCTGTCTGTGGTTGCAAGTGCCACCCAGTAAAACCCCAGGCTGCCACTGCGTAGCCCACACCCTTTCTTGCTGCCACAGCGAGCCCACCGTGAGGGCAGAACCAGACTCTGACACAGCCGGGCCCAGCCCCAGCCCCAGGCTTGGCGACTGCACCTACAACACTCACCGCTTCAGAGACTGGTTTCCCAGAGCCATGTCATCTGCCCCGCCGACTCCCAGTCCAGGATCGGCGGGCGTCTGGCGGAGGGTCGTGACAGCAGGTGGGGGAAGCCCAGAGACCCTCTGTGTGTACTGTAACAGGACGGGAACGGATCAGCGGGACTCCGCTGTGACCGCAGACAGCCTGCCAGCAGCCGCCAGCAGCCGCCGACTTCAGCCGTGGGAATCGGGGGCAGGTGGGGCACCCGAGTGACGGGACACACACCTGCATGACCTACAAGGTCAAAGCCAGCCCCCTGGCCAACTCCAGCCACCTCTCAGGGCGAGGCTCTTCAGTACGACAGGGCGGCGGGGTGTCTCACCTCCACTGCTTGCTTTTGCTCCAGTGTAAGATCATTTTTATTCTAAAACGAGTGGCTATAAAGAATATGCAGAGCCTCAGAAGCCAAAGAGCGCCCCCTCCTGCCCGCCTCCTTTCTGATCCCATTCCCAGGTCGACCCCTCTCATGTCCTTGGGTTTTTCTGCTAAACCTACTTCCACATCTTGAAACAGCAGGCTTCTGCTGGGATCCCCAGAACTCTCAGCCTCAGGGGCTGCAGTTTTAGCTCTTATTGTGGTCAGCTTCCTGACACGCTCTCCCCTCCCGTCACTCCCCAACGCAAGCCTGGCTACGCCAGAGCGTGCGGTGTGATGGCTCTGGAGGTACCACCGGGGGCTCCAGAAGCTGCTCCACAGGGAACTCCGGTCCATCACTAGCGCACGTTTCTAGGGGCAACTAACTTAGTATTTTATTTGCTGCTGCAGTGCGTCGGTTTTACGTTGTTTTATGTGCACGTTAGTGTTGTTGTGATTTGCCCACGTCTTGAGCTGCTGCTTGTGTGTAGGTCTTGCTGTGCGTTGATTCTGTGCTGCTGCTGTTATGGGGCGGTCTCGTTGGGTGCGGGTGTTCTGGTGTGCTGTTTGTTTGTTGTCTGTGCGTGGGTTTTACTGTACTGTTTTTGTGCAAGTCTTGTGTTGTTTGTGTGTAGATTTTGTTGTGCTGCTTTGTGTAGGTTTTTGTGTTGTGTGTGACTGCCGTGCTGTTTTGCTGGTTGTGTGGAGGTTATGTAGTGTGCATGTGTGTGTGGGGTTTGGCGGCAGAGGCAGCAGTGCAGTGGGCAGGGTACCCACGGCTGCATCCTTGCCCATTCTGCAACAGCTCCTCCTATGGTTTGTTTTCCACAGGATCCAGCTGGTGGCGGCCCAGTGGTGCGTGGAGCCCACCCTTCCCGTCCTGTCTGCCCGTCAGGCCTGACGTAGGCTGGCTGCTGGGCCTTCCCTTCACCGTCACCTGAGTCTGTCTGTTCTCTTGGTGTACCTGGAGCTCCCGTTCCCTGAGGCCTCCTGCTTCCATTTTCCTGGTTTAGTCCTTCAGTCTGGGGGGCACATTTCCCTGTAGTTTCCTTAGAATGGGGCCTTGGAGGTACCTCTTTGGAGAGGGCTCACCATATCTGCAAATGTCTTTATTCTAACCCCACGTGACGGCTGGCTTGCCTGGGCGCATGGTCGTTTCCACGCAGAGCACTGAAAGCTGGGCCCCATCGCCCTTCAGCTGCCAGTGTTACAGCTGATGAGTCTGGTGTCTCTCTGGCCGGCAAACTTTTGTATGTGACTCCCGACCCCGGATCTTTCAGAAATTTTTGTTTTAGCTGCAGGGACCTCGAGTTTCATGACCTGCTTCGATGCTGGGCACTCGTGTCCTTCGGCCTGAAAATCTTCTTGTATTCTTTCTTTCATAATTCCTTCTGCTCTCTCTTTCCTAACCTCTTAGTTTCATCAAAGATGACATCTGTATTTCTGATTTTCACATCTGGCGCTTTAAGAGGGATTTCTCATCAAAAAGGTGAGAGAGAGGCCTTCTCTCTGTCATCTTAAGAATAGAAACTGAGGTAGCATTAACGTTACCGTGTTGGTTAGAGCTTTAACTGGCAGTCCTCTTTTTACTTAACAAAAAAGGGGGTGCGTGAGTACCAAGTCTTATTACATAATGGGCCTGTTGTGACGGACAGAGGCACCCTGGGACCTCTGAAAGACCCTCGTGCACCCTCAGCCTAGGGCCGGGGAGCCCTGGAGAGAGAATGAGTCGCGTCAGAGCACCGCGTCCGGAGGAGGCAGGTGCGCTGGGGGAGAGGGACCAAGCGGGGCGCCAGGAAGCCAGACCACAGGGCCGATCAACAGAACCAAAGCGGCCTGGTTGGACAGGGATGCCTATAAACCTCTTGAGTAAAAAGGTGCTAAAATTATGTTATGTTTTTAGTCGCAATAAAAAGCAAACTTTCTGTAACTAATTAGCATCCGTATCTTTTAAACTTACAACAGGCCAAAGGCCTTGAGAGTGACGGAACACTCGGAATACCCCGTCTCAGAGACCGACTCTTCATCCAGCAGGTGCAGTCCCCTCCCCCCGGAGAGCAAGGAAGAAGTGACCGCCCTCTCGCAGGAGGCACGACCGAGGGACACTCTACTCCTCACGAGCTGGCTCCCAGCGGCACCGCGGGCAGACGGCCCACGGCTGAGGGTGTTCTGACGACACCTGCAGCGCATGGACGCTCGCAGCCGGGAGGTGGAGACGCAGACCACGCGGGCCGTCGGCAGGTATCGACAAGTCACACGGAGCCGAACACACAGGGCGCCTCTCAGGGAAGGAGCAAAGGCGCCATCTCTGAGAAACCCAAGTTTCAACTGTATGGCAGTCTGAGGAAACAGGACACCACGGGCCCGGGAAGACTCAAGGGGAGGACTCGGAGCTGGGCTTCCTCGGATCTTGCTGGGAAGAGAGGCCTCGACCGGGCCCCCACGATGACCCTGAGCTGCCTGCCCAGCCGGTCCGAGGGCTTCTCCCTGCCCCAAATCATCCAGGACCGGCCTCTACATCCCCTTCTTCTCATTTCCTCTTCCAGAAACTCTCCCTCTCTCCAACTCCCACCTAATCTTTTTTTTTAAAGGTTTTATTTATTTTCAGAAAGAGGGGAAGGGAGGGAGAAAGACAGGGAGAGAAACATCGGTTGGTTGCCCCTCGAGTGCCCCCTACTGGGGACCTGGCCTGCACCCCAGGCCTGTACCCTGACAGGGATCGAACCAGTGACCCTTTGGTTTGCAGGCCAGTGCTCAATCCATGAGCTGCACCAGCCAGGGTTTTTTTGTTTGTTCGTTTGTTTCTAAAGATTTTATTTATCCACCCAATCTTTAAGACCTCATTCAAATGGCCCTCTTCCCTGAGGCCTCCTGGCCGCACTTGTCACACACCAGGCGGGCACGCCACACTCACCCTTCCCAAAGAGGCCCGACCTTTGTTACCAACACCCTCTCTGCGGCAGTGAGCCACGCCCCCTGGGTTACTCACACCAGCTCCGGACAGCACCCACTCATCCCTCCCCTCCCCTCCACTGCCCCGTTTCTGTTCTCTCCCATGGCAAGGATCCTGCGAAGGGCTTCCTCACCTTCCGTTCTCTCTTCAGTGGGAAAACTTGCCCCCCCCCCACCACTTCACCTGGCCACCCATCCCTCCCTCCACCAGCTCCGGGCCCTGGGCAGCACCCCACAGTGGGCCCGCACCCTCCCTCTGGGAAACCTTTCTTGTGTGGTCTCCAGCCCTTTTCTTCGTTCCAACCTGTTGGGCGCTCCTTCCCAAGCCCCTCTTTGTTCCCGTCTCGGCTCCTGTCCAAAGCCACGGTAGCAGCTGGACCAAGCTGGCCCCTCGGTCCTCTCTCCCTCTGCGCCCAGCACGTATTCCCGTCACCTCCCAAGCCCGTGGCCCGGTCCAGCATCGGCCCTTCCAGGGCCCCAGACGTTGCCTGGTGCCTGGTTGCAGGCACCAGCAAGCATTTTGCTAATATTCCTGCAACAGTGTTTTTACCAGATGCTCTTCTCGGCACTTGAGCTGACAGCGTAAACTGGCATCCCTGGTTTAAACAGCTGCAAGGGATGTAAGTTTCCAGTATATTATAGATATTGACTTCTGAAAATACAAGCGTTATGTCACTCTTCTAAGTGTGTCTGCTGGACTCTACGGGGCGGTGCCCACTGCCTCCATTTACGAAGCACACGAGCGCGCTCCTCCTGGCCCGCCAGGAAGCTCACAGCACTTCCTTCTCCGGCATCTCCCATCCCCGTCATCGCTGCAACCGCTAAACCCAATGTTACATATTCGTGCCCGAGACGGCTCTATCGATCACACTACAGATGTGCATAGAAACCGCATGTTCTGACTTTCTGTGGCCACGAGGAAATGCTAACTTCTTCTGGACTGAGTTGGCACTGCCGTCATCAAGACCCCACTGATCAGAACAGAAATGCAGCATCTGCTTCGGTAAACAGAAGCCGTGGCGTCACAAACAGAGGCAGGCAGGACTTTTGCCACAGTTGCCTCACAGATTGTGGGCAAACGTTCGGCTGGGCCCCGGTCTTCCTTCTTCTACGTGTGGGTGCAGGAAACCTTGTCCCACAGACACGTGGGTGGAACTGGATGAGCTTGGTTATGGCCGTGTGCCCACAGCCACTTACCCACGACCACTGCCAATGCCAGTGGGTACCCACTTCCTCTGTCAGCAGGAGGGCGCCTTCCATCTGCCAAAAGTCTGAGGTCTTATCCTACAGTGAGTGTGCTCCCCAGATACCCACACATCTGTGGGCGCCCTGAGGTTTCCACACCCCAGGGCCATGGCCCACACCAAGACTGGGGGTTTCGGGTCGCCATCTCCTGGACAGTACAAGGGACCCTTTCTCAGGAAGGCAAGGGACCTGGGCCCTGGGCAAAGGTTTATCCCACCCCAGTGGGGCAGTTGGAAGATGCCGCTCCTCTGCAGGGCCCTGAATCCCCCTGGTCACATCCCACCTGGGCATACCTGTCATCTTCACCTTAGTAAATGGCACCTCCTGTCACCTACTGCACATTCCCCAACCAAACCAGCAGCAAGGTCTGCCTGGCTCCAGAAATGCACACTGTCCTCACTCCTCATTCCCCTTCTGCCTCTCCCCATTTCTAGGACAGTCTTTGGGGCCAGCGTTTCCCACGTGTCAGCCACAGAGTCATCAATAAAAAGACACAGGTCTGTTCCCCCCCTGCCCAAAGCCCCCAGCGGCATCCACTTGGCACTCAGAACAGCCCATGCTGCCCTCCAGTACTTTCTCCCCTGGACCACACTGGCCTTTCTCACCCTTGGATGCACAAAGCTTATTTCCACCCCAGGGCCTTTGCACTCGCCATCCGTCTGCTAGTGACGCCCTTACCCTAGATCTCCACTGAGCGCCCCCAGCACTGGTCTCCAGCTCAGACAGACCCTTCTGGTCCCAAATGCCCGGGTGTACCCACCCCTACCTGTACCACGGCCTCCACTGGCTCTACCCACCCTCAACCTGACACAGCCTTATTGTTCATCGTCTTATCCTCCTACCCCCAGACCACCGGTCCGCCCGGCTCCATATTCCTCTTGCTCTCTGTAGTGCCAGGCACACAGCAGTCGCCCGGGGAATAAACACTTGTTGAACGAATGGCCAAACAAATGAACGTACACATTCAGGGACCAGGAGGTTAAACTGAACAGGGACCGCCCGCACTTTCCAAATGTGAAAAGGAAGAGGAAGCTGAGAAAGCATTTAAGTCGCTGCTTACAATCTTAAGCTCTGAAATCACGTGTCAGAAAGAGTTGCCTTAAATCTCCTTTCACCTGCAAAGTGGCAGAGTGGTCTTCTCCTGGCCTTCTACACAGATGTTATCAAAAGAACAATACGAGGGATATGTCCTAAGGAAACAGAGTCCTTTCTCAAATACAATTGCTCCAAGAATAGCTATTAACCCCTATTGGTGTTCATTTATTTGTCTCCTGAAAAAACAACAACAACAGGATGTCCCTTCTGCTTCCAAAAGCAAACATATTACTATAGGCCTTGCTGGCAACGTTTCTGTACAACTATGAATCAAAGCTGTCGGGGGTAATGGATAAATTTTACTACGTTTCCCTTTCAAAATCCAAACGGTATTTCTCCTATTTCTTAACCATTCGCCATAAGGCAGTGATGTCAAGGAAATGCAGAGGAGCGGAGTGGAGCAGTGAAAATGTGGAGAACGTGGAAATGTCCAGGTTCTGAAACAAAATACAGTGTGGTGTCTGTGAATGGGGGGGGAGGGGGGGCGAGGATCTCACTTATAAAAACAAAGTGTCTGCCCTGGGGCAGTCTCAGAGAGAGAGTTCTCATTCTTGCCCTTTAAGGTTTATCACAAAACCAGTGGCTCATTTGCTTGTCACCCTTAAACACACCCTCGGGAACCACAGTGGGTTCTCCGGACCCAGTCGGGATCATATGAGAGAGGCTTACGCAAATGTGGTTTTTGTGCGTTGGCATCTTTACATACACACGCGGAGTCCACCTGCCTTTGGTCACACACTTGTTTCTACCATTTTAATCCGCCCTCGAGGGGAGAAGGAAGTAGGCAATTTCCGAGCATTTGTGGAAAACAAAACCTCATCCACTCCATTAGGAGCTTAATAAGGGTAAACACATAATAGCTATAACCATCAGGTAGACCTGTATTTCCATAATGAGTTCCCACTTCTAAAGCTGACCTCACCGAGAATGCCTGTCCCTCTCATCAGAGGCCACATGGCCAGCTCCTCCACCTGTCTGCGCCAGGGCGCGCCCAGCCCAGCCACCCACTCGAAGGCGGGCACATGTCACCTGCTCACGGATTTGACTACCTTCCCGCTGCCACCCTGGGGTTTACAGAAACAGGATGCAGGGTGCTCTTGGAGGGGCCTGGGCAGCCCCAATCGCCCAGGCTCCTGCTTCTCTAACCGAGGTGACACAAGTCCAGGGGCCCTCGCGCGCGCGCCCCGGGGCTATGCCCCGGTAAGGAGAGAGTGACACCACGGGGGGGGGGCGTCGGCGACCAAAGCACCGGGGGCGGGGACGGCGGGCCGGGGGCGGAGGAGCCCCCCTCCCCGCGCCCGCGGGCCGCGCAGGCGGGGGACGGTGGGCGCCGGCCGGTGGGCGGCGGGCGGCGGGCCCGGAGCGCCCCGGCGGCGGGGCGGGCGACGGGCGGCACTCAGGGCGATCCCGGAGCGGCTCCGGGAAATCCAGCCGGGTTTTGACTCTGATCGCCCACGGTGCCCACAGCCGGCGAATGTAACAAAGAACAGTCGGCATGGCGGATGGACCGGGGCGACGGCGGCAGCAGGCCGAGCGGGGCTGGGGCGGCGGACGGGCGGGCGCGCGGAGGAAGCAAGCGCGGGCCGGGCGGGGGCGGTGCGCGCGGGGACGACCGGCGGGCGCGGGGCCCTGGGCTTTACCTGCCTTTGGAATGTGCAGAGCGGGATCGGATCCGGACTCCGGGTTGCGATCCGCTCCGGAAACTGCGCAGCACCGGAAGCCGGGGGGCGGTAGCGTGGCATTGTGGGAGTTGTAGTTCGCTGCGGGACGCGGGCGGCGTGGCCCGGGAGCGGGCGGCCTGGTGGCGGTGGCTGGGACTGGGAGCGGGCAGTATGGATGGAGCGGCGGGCAGTATGGTCCGAGAGCAGGCGGCGTGGACTGAGGAGCAAGGGGCGCGGCGTGAGCGGGCCGCGTGGATCTGGAGCGACCGGGAGAAGAGGGCCGCGTTCCGACTGCCCTTTTCTTCGGAGCAGGAGGAGGTGTCTGGCGGCCACGCGCTACCCCTTACCGAGTGGCTGGGCCGGGCCCCGCCACCCCGGCTGAGACGTGCACGGACGACTCGCACAGCCCTCCTTACCCTTGTGGTGGCTACGTCAAGTCTTGGCGTTCTTTGCGGGGTTAGGTGGAAGAAGGGGTCGAATTTTTCATTAAATCAGGCCTGGGGTGTTTTGCCTAATCATAACTTCGGAATGTAGCCGATGGGCTGCTGCGCTTCTTGGCCATCTTTCTAGTCCATCGGTTAACATAGCGCTTGCTCTGCCCCCAACAAGCCCTTGAAGTATTAGATGCCCGGCAGTTGGCTGGCCAGCGGCACAGCCGGGCCCTTGAATCCTGGCGGCGCGGGCTGCTAAACGGGCAGTCCCCGAAACGCACCTGTGCCCCAGGGCAGAGGCAGGTTGAGGCCAGACCCTGGCACTGAATGTTTCTTCCTCTTCCCATTATCAGCTTGGGGGATCCCATCCATCCAATGGAGCACGGAAACAAAATATTAGAAATGGAAGGGACTAGAGGGTCTTTTAACCTAGTCCTGGCCTTTTAGAGTCAGAAGTAAACTGCCTTGTTCATGTCTGCCTGGCCAAAACCCCCATTGGTAATGTCAAAGACAGGTGATGAACTGGGGGGACATTATCTGAAATTGACACAGGCAAGGATTCTTTTGCGTGGTACATGTAAAACTCTTAGTCAATTTTTTTAAAAAAAAGTATAAATAATCCAATAGAAAAAAAAACAGTCTAAGGACAGTTCACAATAAAATACAAGGGCTCTTAAGGTTATGAGAAGCTGTTCAAATACTGTAATAAGAAAAAATAAAGTGCAGTGAGATCATTTTTATCTGTTACATTAGCAACGATTTTTTAAAGTATAATAGCATTGTTTTGAAGAGACCAAGAAAACTGGCTATCTTATCCTTTTCTGGTGGGAGAATAAATTGGTATAGAGGGGTTTTTATCCCACCACCAGGTTCACTTGTATGAGTTGGTACATGTGTAAGGTTAGTCCTGGGTACCCATTGGAAGGGCGCATCCACAGGTATGGGGCAGTGTGGAGTGTCCTGCTGCTAGGGACTCCTTTCTCGCCCTCCCTGACACCCTGCAGTGACCTCCCAGTGGTCTGGACCACAGCCTCCCAGACCATGTTGTTCCTGTCACCTCTGCCAGGCTCACTAGCTGAGCCTGCCTCTGGTCTGCAGACACGGTCTCAGAGTCCTTTGTACCCACTCCTTCCGTTTTGGAACACTTTCCCTGGTCTCCCAGGTCTTTGCACAAATGCTCCCCAACCTCTAAAGGCACAAAATGACCACTACTGCTCATGTGCACCCCTCCCCACCACCCCACACACACCCTTCTAGTGGCATGACAATTCCCGAATGCCCAGATGGCTGGTTCTCTGGGCCTCTCTGTACTACCTGGGTATCAGCACGCAAAATCAAAGCAGGTCATTCACGGAAAAAGTGACAGATCACAGCAGGGCTGAAGAGGTAGATGAGCTCAACCCACATAAAGGCATTTCTCGCGGGAATGCACGGGGCACAGGGCGGGGGCTCACAATATCACCGTCTCCTCGGACGGGTTCTCAGCGTGTTTAGTGTATTCCTCTGTGAACGCTGGAAATGGTGTCTTTTTTTTTCTTTTAATCACTGTTCAAGTACAGTTTTTTCCCTTTTACTCCCAATCCAGCCCACCCACCCAACCCTCCCCTCTTCCCTCCCATTACCACCCTCCCCCTAGTTTTTGTACATGTGTCCTTTAAATTTGTTCCTGTAAACCCTTCCCATTGTCCCCTGAAATTCCCTCTTCTCTCCCCTCTGGTCACTGTCAGCCTGTCCTCTATCTCAGTGTCTTTGGTTATATTTTGCTTGTTTCTTCGTTTTGTTGCTTAGGTTCCTGTTAAAGGTGAGATCACGTGGTATTTGTCTAATGGTGTCTTTTTAAGACAGATTGATATCCAAAAATTTTAAGGTAAAAAATTTGGTTGCTTAAAGTTTCAAATTTTCAGTGATTACCGCTGATGGAATGAATGTACAATCTTTGAGCCCCAGGCAGAAAAAGAAAAGAAAAGCCATCTATAACAGATATTAGTGGGGAACTTTGAATATGGACGTGATACTCGATAATAGCATTGAATCAATGAAAAGTTTTCCCAGCATGGACATTGTGCCAGATATGATAGGCGGGGGCTGTCATAGGAAGTGCATTCTTAGAAAATGCATTCTGAAGAAATTTAGGGTGAAACGTGATACCTCAAAAGGTCACAGAATTGGTGAATCTAGGTAAAGGATCATTCTGTAGGTTTGAAATTTTAAAAAATAAGCTGGGGTAATTTAAAAAAAAAACATAAACAGAAGAACTTCCATTATTACCAGTGGGTTTTCCTAAGAATACCATCTTCTCCCCAGGCAAAGACCAGCTGTGGCATTAAGAAGTAACCACTCCACCGCATGATCCCCGGTTGGGGGTGATGACCTTAGTCTGACCCATCTCATCAGCTCTGGTTATTGATTTAAGTATAAAACTCCGTTAGTACATTGTAGACATAATGTATCCTAAGCCACTTCTCACATCCTCTCTAGCTTGTGTTTTCAGTCTGGCTCATTTTCCCCATCCAGATAAAGAAAGAAGCCATTAGCACATCATTTAAATCCTACTATGTGCAAAGCATTGCATCACCCTTCATATTCTTCTCACCCATCACAGGGAGCATTACACTTACAGTCCAGAAAAGACCACATGATGCCGTAAGTCCTGTTCTCTCCATTTGACACAAGGCAGCAGAGACTTGTGACTTTGACCATGGATTCTCCAGTCAGACAGCCTGGGTTCAGACTCTCCTCTGCCACTTACCTGCTGTGTGATCTTCGGCAAGTTACTTAACCTGTCTGCGCTCCATTTCCCCATCTGTAAAGCTGGGCCAGATCATAGTTCACCGGCTTATCTCAAAGAGTACAGGAGTCACTATGTGTAAAGCACTGGAAATCATTCCTGGTGCATAGTAAGTGTTCAATTAGTATTAGCTAGTATCGCTGTGATCTCAAGTCTTTCTCTATTTTTTGTAAAAAGTATCAAGTGGACACCTTACATGTAAGGCACCTAAGCATCTAACTTGACCTCTTCAATATTGAGGACGTGAACAGAATCAATAGTTTTGAATGTCTGGCACCTGCGAGGCACAACCCGGCAGCGTGCACTTCGGACAGTCAGGGCAGAGAGCCGGGGTGAGTGGGGACTCGTGGAGAAGCTGATGCTTCCAGGTCACGGTGGGAAGTGTTTGGCCTGGCCCTCTCTCCCCTCAGGGGGTACACTGAACCAGGTCATCCATCTGGTATGCAGCCCTCTGTGGAGAGTGACCTGCCTTCTCTTTTAAATAAATGACTCCTTGACCTGGACGCGCAGCACCCTGAATTCGTCAAGGTGACTGAGGGCAAAGACAGCGTGTTTTTCGCCATGTGCATCCCCTCTGTCGGGCCCTGTCCCCTGACCCTGGTAGGATGGGCATCGGCTGCCTGTGCTTATCTGGTGCCACCAGCTGACTTCAGTCAGGGGGGTGCGGCTATGAGCCCAGGGAGCTCGGGCACTTGCGTTCTCACTGGGGAGCGAGCGTGGAAGAGAGCATATGGGCCATGTGATAGGGCTGGGGCGTGCTGACAGAGGCGCCCAGGGCTGCGCTGACAGAGGCGCCCAGGGCCGCCCTTGGTGGTCGAAGCCCCTTCGTGGAGAAGGCAGGGCCTGAGTCCATTGAGAACATCAGAAAAGTAAGGGGTGTGTGCTGGGCGCACCTCCCAGAGTGGCCACAGGGAAAGCAGACTAGTTTGGGCCGTGTAGCCGGGACCGGCTGAACTCAGTGTCCACGGGAGGTGACAGGTAGGAGGAGATCAGGTTCGGGAAGCTGGTAAATTAGGACACGCCCATCCAGGCTCCTGGGGGGGGTGGGGGTGGGGGTGTCGGCCCCAAGTGCACTTCAGGTCACACAGGAAGCAGTTCAATCCCAAGCCTGGAACCCTTCAGTCCCAAACAAAATGCAGTGCTGTCACCTTTTCTCACCTTGAGGGTCCAGAATCTGAGCCCTGTGATGACTAGGGCTTTGCATGGGCGAACTCTTACCCTGAAATGCAAAGCTGGGGCTCCATCTGGGCTCTGGAGCGAGCACTCCACACCCAAACAGGCAGGTGGGCTCAGAACAGCTGAGAGGAAGGTTGAGGGGCAGGGGGGTTAGTCCAGGGGAGTCTGGTTGTTCCGCCAGTGCACCTGGTCTCTGAACGCTCCCCTGCTTGGGCACAGCCAGGGGAGCGAAGTCGAAGGAAGCGGAGGAACTGATAACAGCATGGAGAGCTGCCAGCAAGGGTTGCACGGGACGTGGCTATCCGTGTATTGCTCTAGACCCAGCGGCCCTGCCCCACCCAGTGACGGCCGCGAGGCCCGCGCAGGTGCGGACACCACCCGCCCCGTGACCCCACCAGGCGTCTGCTCTGCTGACCCCGCCTGCTCTGCACTCACCCGTGGGCCACGGCCGGGCACAGCGTTCATAACGGAGGGTAATGGATGGATAAAAACGTCCACCCCAGGGGGAAGGCGCCTCTCAGGGCTCTGGGGGGTCACGAAGGGTCCCGAGGGCACCTTGTGGCAGGTTGTGCCGCCAGGGGCCAGTCCAGGTAGACAGACCCCGACTGGCAGCTCCCAGGATGTACCGTGACCCGAGAGTTCATGCTACCACTGACTCCCTAGCACGTGGTTTGGCCCCAGCCCTAAACCAGGGCACTCAGTGACTTAAAAGTCCAATAAGAAGGATGTCAGGAGGAAGGCCCTTGGCTGGGAACCGGCGAGGAGGAAGCCTCTTCCCTTACACCAGTGACCAGGCCAGTCACGTGCCGTGGCTGCTGACGCACCTGACCGAGGAAAGCCCAGGTCTGAGGCCCTCAGAGAACCCCTCCGGGCCAGCGCAGGCTCCGCAAAAACGAGTCGGTTTTAGTGTTCCATGTGTACATTTATTTCTTCAAAGACTGTTCACGCTCCAGCCCCATCGTCCCCAGCCGCACCCCCCGCACAGGGCTGGGCGGGGCTGGCATCGGGTTTTAAAGTGCCAACAAGGAATACAATCATTGTCATATAAATTCATCAACACACTGGATCGCAAGCCAAACCTTTCCACATGCCTAGAAAACCTTTCAGTTTCTTCTTTAAAACAAACAAACAAAAAATGTAGCTTTAGTGTGACACTGGGCAAACACAAGTACAAGCCTAAATGATAAGTGGTACGTCACTGATCAGCGGGAGTGCTAAACCCATCTGCCTGTTCACGTGTAAAGCGCAAGTGCTGAAGAAAAGGAACCGGAGGTGACCTGAGTTTGCTTCGCAGGACTGGGCGGCGCGTGGGTCCCGTGCCGCTTGCTTTGGTGATCGCGCCGTGGCAGTTGGGGGCGGTGGGCTGCCTCAGGGTCTGCGCCAACGCGAGACCCGCTTCCCATCTGGGAGAGGTAAGTGGTCTGACCGCCGACGCCCACCGCCTTGAACGCCGAGTTTCCAAGGACCGTGAGATTATTTACTCGGGAAGCACCCACATTTGGTGACAGCAGAGCAAACCTTCTGCTCAAGAAGAACATTTGCCACTTTCTCCTATGGATGTGGCTAGGAGAACCAGTCAAAGATCTAGACAGGCTTCTAATTTGTGATTGGTTGGCAGTGACTGGCCAGGTAGCCATCACCAGGAATCAAGGGCTAGTTTTGAACTTCAACTTGAGACGTGGCTTAAATAAAGTACTCTGTCTAAGTAGCTGGTTTTGAACAGAACAATGAGATAGATACTTCTGTTGATGTTACATTACTTAAAGCTCCACTCCCTGCCTCCCCGAAGACCACAGGACACCCTCTGCAAAGTGCCCAGAAGCGCTGCCAGCCCATTAAAACCCTCCCACACTCCTGGCTCCAGACACATGTCAGATTAGTGTGCATGAGGAATCACTACTAAAATACCATCCTGAAAAAATTCCATCAAGACCAAAAAAAGCAGACGGGAAAGCCCCTGGAGCTACTAAAGCGTGTCAAAAAGGTCAGGGAATCGGTAGGTTGCAAATTAGCGTGCTTTGTATCTGGTGTATAATCGCAATTGATATTTCACCGTCGTGACATCGGCTTTAACATAAATACCCTGCACCATTAAAAAGCACACCGGGACACACAGCTTGGAAAAGAAACATTCACAGTATCGATGCAGCCCATTGTCTCGCGGCGCTCCCCTGACGGCCTTTTCTCCTGCTGTTCCCGGCTCTGTTCTTCATCCTCCGTAACTTCGGAGAAGGCCATTATGGAGACAAAGTGTGTGTATCTGGAGGACGGGCTCCTGGGTCACGGGCAAATGGGCAGGGGTCTCACGTCTACCCCACAGACACAAAGAATCGTGGACCTCCATGACAACATTCTCCACGCCCGTGTTAATACACTCGCTTCGCAGACAAGGGCGGGGTGACGCCCACGGGGCACTTTCCCGGGGTCCGGGGGAAATTTCAAGTCACGGAGAAGCTGAGAAAGCAGAGAGAGCCCTTGACGGAGACAGCAGCAGGGAACAGGGTACTCCTGGGGTCCATGGCTAAAAAGTTTTTTTTTTTTTTTTTCCCCAGGGGAGAGGGGAGAACGAGAAAAACCCAATTTAAAATTCTGATAAAATCACACTGGAATAAATAGAGTCCCTTTGAATTTCAGGATTAAACAAACACAAAAACTGTACTAAAAACTTCTGACCAGTGTCTTGTTTGCGGACACACAATGTCCTCTTGGAATCAATCCTTGCGTGTTACACGTCTGCCCGCCGCGAGAAGGAACAGAAATCCTTCAAGCAGAACAAAACATTAAAGGGGCCATCGTCCCAAAAAGACCTGTAGTGACCACTGCCCTGTGGGGACTCAATTGGTATCAATGTATTTCATAATGCCAGGTGCTACTTTACAACGATTAAAATCGGAATAAAATCTATACAACAAAGAATAGCAAAAAAGTCATTTTACCCTTGCTTGGTAATTCCTGGGACACTGAGGATTTTTAAATGTGCCTCTTAAGATAAAATCCTTAAGGTCATCTAATTTCTCCCTCCAAATTAAAAAAAAAGGGGGGGAACAAAGTCTATAATTTTGGTTTTTATAAAAGTGTTTGCTCGTCCACGGCTCCACTACCCCTGAAATAGATGCTTAAGGATTCACAAAAGCGCCTGAAGGAAGGAGAGGCCCCCATGTCTCATCCCTGACCAAAGTCAAGTTTCCACAAGGGCCTTCTAAACCTCGTTGGAGGAAAATGGATCTTATTACACCATCAGAACCGTTCACGCGCAGGACAGGTGCCGCCCCACAAGCGCACCTCCAAAGAGCGGCACCTGCAGGAGGGGCCGGTGAGACGCTTCAGGATGAACCTCAGCGGTGCGCAGCCCGGTGCAAAGTGCTCGGAAAGATGCCTTGGGACAGGCAAGTCATATGTCAAGCTTATTGTATTTTCCACCGGGAATCCAGACTCCCTGAAGTCCGTCCAAGTGGAATTCAGACAGGCTCCTGAAAGGAATCCGATGCCCGCTCGGGCCACTTTTTATTAACCCTCCGTTCCTGAGACATAAAAGAGTTTTTGCCCTGAAAGTACTTTGTTTCAGCTACTGGCAATATTTGGCAAACCAACCTCGGGCTAAGAAAAATCCAGGTACGCACGTGTGGGTGCCACGTCCTCTCGGCGGTCACTGACCGCCCCTCAGTGCCCTGGAGGGGCTTGCTATGTTCCTGTCTCGCAAGAGCCCGATGGGGACAAGGCCTCCCGCTGACTGCTCCATGGGCGCCGCAGGAGCTTTGGACGCCACAGCGAAAATGCAAAAACCATGTGAAGAATTTGTATGTGTAGTTCCCACCGGCACACAGGCTCCGACCAAACTTAAAAAAGTGTTCGGCATCATCTGCATAGGATATGTTTAGTATTCGCATCCTTTTCCGAGTTCTATGGCTAACAGCAAAGGCGAATGTCTTCCCGCGTTTTGTCGTCGCGTCTCCATTCCCAGCGCGTTCCCGTTCACAGAAGTCTGCCTGGGTCCCGCCTCTGCGCTCAGGGCCAGCCGCACCGCGCACCCGGGGCAGCCACGCAGGAGAGGTGACCTATGCATCCCACTCACAGTGACAGCACGGAGGGTCGTCTCCTCCTGGGGGTGCCCAGTCCAGGTGTAGACCCAAAACAATACCCATCAGAGCACAGAGTGGGAGAGACCGAGGCCCCACACCTGCCCCATCCACGCCTGGTGTGGTGTGCTCCCTGGTTCGCAGGCAACTCTCCTTCTAATATTGAACGTCAGCGCCTATTAGATTCGAGCACAGCCCACGTGGCAGAGGCCTCCGGTCCACTGTGACGTCTGGCGGTAAACAGGTTTAGTCCATTCTCTCTGTGGGGAAACTCCCAGCTGGAGACCCCGATTTTCCTTCCCCTTTAAAAGACGGCACTGTCGGGGAAAACCCGGCTAGAAAAGAGGGGCGCCTGACGGCTCACAGGCACTCCCTACTCCGTACAGGTGGGCCGTTAGTGGGTCCCCGCCTCCAGCATCGCTGCGAGGGAGGCCGCCCCCACCCTCAGCCTACACCCCAGGGTCCCCGGGGGCGCCGTTCATGGTGATCTTGCTCCGGTGCTTGGACAGCAGCTTCTTGTTGAGGATCCTGGTGAGCGTGACCCCCTTCCTGCGGGGCCCCTCGGGCTGCTGCAGGAACACCAGGTCGTTGTGGGACTGGCTCAGGCTGGGGTCCTTCTGCTGATGCCGCCGGCGGAAGAACAGCTTTGCGCTTTTCCTTAAAATGCCTCCTGGAAGAGCGAAGCACAGGGGGCTGGTCAGCAGGGCTGTGGACGCAAAGGGACAGGGCGTGCCTAGGCCGAGTTGAAAAAGGAGAGAGCAAACTTGAGTGACAGTAAGCAGCAGCTTACTCCCCCAGTGTGCCGCCGCTGTTGGCGGGAGGAGAAAGCACTGGAGTCTGGCTGGTGGGAAGCACTTGAGTTTTCAAGATGGAACGGAGAGGCGGTTATGAAAGCAGAAGCAGTGAGTGGACTACCCCTTGGGATCCCTTTCAGGACAGGTATTTAAATCACTGACTCTGGTCAGCCCCGGTGGCGGCAGGCCGTCCTCGGCTTGGCCCCTTGGGTCCCCTCAGCCCTCCACCCCCGACGCCCCTGTATTAGGGGGGTTGTAGATGGCAGAGCAGTCCTGGGTCCCCCCCAAAGGACAGTCCTGCCACCAAAACCAAAGGACCCCGAGAACAACGGTACTCCCTTTCCTGGAAAAGTTAAATATTTACCGTATTTTGCCTTGTATAATGTACACTTTTTTTGCCCAAGTTTTTTAGGGAAAAATAAAGATGCACATTCTACATGGGTATAATAATCCCGTGTATAATGCACACAAAATGTGGGTGCGCATTGTACACGGCAAAACACGGTGTATGGGGGGGAACAGATTTTTTTATGACTCCACATCAGGCTAAGTCCTGAGAGGTATCTGTCGCTTGACCGTTTTTGACCCACCGAAGCTCAATTTCAGATGAATCGACCTGTGTGTACGTAAGGTCAGGTAGCAGAACACGGCATGAAAAACAAATGAGCAGCAGCAACAGTCATTTCCATTCTAAAGGCTCCTTAAAGGTCAGATGCAAGCTCACACGGCAACAGAACTCGTTAGTCTTACACGTTCACTTTCACAGCCTAACGTCCTGGAGCCAAGGTCCAGCGCGGTCCGGTCCGGGAGCCTGTCCGGCTGGCCTGTGAAATGCATTACCACTTGTGTGTAGGTGTTAGGGACTTTGAAAGAAGAGAGACCTGCAGATCACACAGGGAGCTTTTATCATGAATTTAGCAAGTCATCCTTTTCCTGAGAGACAGATCTGACAAGTTCTTCAACGGCCTTGACCTACGAAAACACCCACCACGCCTATTCAAACGGGCGGGGAGGGGAGGAGCGTCAGATTTCTCCTCCCCAGGCTCCGTCCGCAGACTTTGGACAATGAACACTCACCCACGGGGAAAGCGGCACGCCCGGGACTTTAAGAGGCCACTTGCTGGACCTGACATTGAGGATGAACCCCATGTCCCATGTGCTCTGCCCAGACTCACTAGGCAGCAGAACAGAGCGGCTTGGGAACGCCAAGAAGTGGACCGATTTAATCTGCTCAGAGCTACTGAAAAGACTTAAAAAAAAAAAGGTTTTTTTCCTCTTTGGGTCCAACTAGGTAGTCAATTCTAAAAAATCATTGGGGCACTTTTTACAATGACTGCAAGTGGAGAGCCATGGTCAGGGTTCAAGGACAGCTGGGAGGGCGCTGGAGCAGGAGGCGAATACAGGTGTGCCCGCGGCTCTGCTCTGGCCCCCGGGCCTGAGGTGTGACATCTGTGGGCCGCCTGTGTCCGTTCCTGCAGCCATTCCAACCCCTAGGACAGGCAGCATCACGGGAGGTCACCACCACCAAGTGCACTTGACTTTGCAGTCCGGCTGGTGGGGTGCATGCAGAGTGCCCACTGGTTAATCACCTGGTGCAGCAAACGCCCAGGTGCAGTGTGGGGGCTCCCAGCCTGACCAGGCAACCTCAGGCTGGGGGCGTATGAGCCATTCCTGATCAGTAGGCCCCTGCTTCCGGTTAAGCCTGGCATTCCAGAAGCACATGCAATGTGGGGCTCTCACGCCGGAGTCGGGAGGAGGCAGAGGGGCTGAGGGGCCCACTCGGTGAGCCCGGACTCTCCAACCCCACGCCCCAGCCCGGTCTCCCCAGGGGATGGAAGTGTGGGGAGGGGAGCAGACCGGTCCGCCTCCAGGCCAGCTGGACGCCTGGGGTCTGGGCAGTCGGAGGGTCTCTCCCAGAGGTCCCATCTCCACTCCGAGGCCCCTTTCCCGTGTGTCCCTGCACTGAAACTGCGCTGGGGTCTGGAGCCGGGCCGGGCGCACGAGCAGGGGCGGTGTTATGGACTGGACTGCGTCTCTGCAAATTTCCTGTCTTGGGGTCCTAATCCTCTTATTCAGAGACAGGGTCAAAACAGAGCTGATTGTGTTGCAGTGAGGTCACTGAAGGGTCCCTGATCCAGTACAACTGGGGTCCTTTTAAAAAGGGGAGACTTGGGCCCAGCACAGGGAGATGCCCGTGAGGGGTACAGACAGCGAGCGGGGTGACCCATTTACAAGCCAAGGGACACCAGCGATGGCCAGCAACCGCCAGAAGCTGGGGGAGACCTGGACGGATTCTCCCTCACGGCCTCAGGAAGAACCAACGAGTCGCCCGGCCTGTGTTTCCCCCAACATGACATGTCTTGGCGTGGCTTCCGTGGGGACAACATTCCGTGTCCCCGCTTCTTGGACAGAGGGGAGGTTTGCAGTTCTGAAGGCTGGAGCCCCGGACACACCTCCCGGCAACCTCTGCAGGAGGGAGAGCTTAGCCCCGGCTGGCGAACGAGGAAGCCGAAGCTGTCCGAGGTGACGAGTTCTGGTGACGAGCTCTCTCCTGCTAACGTGGGCCCGGTGTGGGATGCCTGGGTTCTCATGCCTGCTCTTCTCCTCCTGTGCTCTGGCTCCCATCTGAGCTGCAAGTGGACGGGACCCACCCCTGAGAAGTGGCCACCGGGAATCTGTAAGGGGCACGTCTGTGGGCGGCCACTGGGGAGGCCACTGGAGGGCCGGTGGATGGCGACCGTCAGAGGCCGCCACAGAGCAGAGCCCTGCACCCTGTGTGGACGTGGACAGGCTTTCTGGAACGAGGCAAGTCACGCAAGAGGCATGCTGGTGGCGTGGGTAGGACAGGACACCCGAGGGAGACCGGCCCTTCTCCGGGGCCCACTGTTCACTCATTAAGCAGGAAGAAGAAAGAGCACAGGCAGAGGCGACTCCATCATCATTTCCGAAGACAAAAGGTGAGCGTGCGTAAGGCCGGTCACTACGTCACAGCGACCTTCGGGGTCAACGGTGCCGGAGGAACTCGGCACTGCACGGTGGGCGTGGGCTCGAAGCGCAGGCAGGCGAGCACGCGCCCCTGGCAGCGGGGAAGCCACGCTGAACAGAGCCGCCCGGACGGACGAACGCCCGTGTGGTCGGTTTTCTGGGTCGACGTGGCCCGAGCACCCGTGACTCCACCAAGCCCTACCGCAGCGGTCCTGCTGCGAAGGCACCGGGTGGACGTCCACACCGGGTGGCCGTCCACACCGGGCGGCCCGAGCTAAAGGAGGTGACGCTGGACGCTGTGGGTGGGCGTCATCCGACCGACTCAACGCCGAAAGCGCACACACCAAGGTTTCCTGGAGAAGAAGTCCCGCCGCCAGGCTGCGTCGCCAGCTCCCGGAGGCACGTCAGCCCCCAGCGTCACGCGAGCCAGGTCCCCGAAATACGAAACACGGAGCCGATCGGCTCTGGCTCTCGGGGAGCCCTGACTGGGGACCTAGACAGTAACCGATGGGCTGGAGTGCCGCACCTGACCTTGCGCCCACAGACTCTGCCACCCTCGCTGACTGGGGGGCCCACGAGAGGGGGCGCCGAGCTGTATGGGCTCTGCCAGCCTGACCCCTGTACTCCAGCCTCCCTCCTGCACAGGCCAGCGGGCAAGCAGCAAGGCTCACCCACAGCCTTACAGATTCCTTGAGGCAAAACTGGGAGACAGACAGGTTATGTGACCTTTGAGGCCAATAACCAAAATCTCAAATGGGGGACAGGAAGAAAGAAAAAAAAAATCATCTATCTTTCCCTGGTTTCAGCCAAGTTAAAAAAAAAACACAGAAGAGGCTGAAGAATAAACAATCTACGAAAGAATTTGAAAATTCTTCTAAACCCAGCTTGAATAAATGTATCTCTTTGTCTGCAGAGGGTCTCCCAGACGTACACAGTTCGTTGAAGAATCTGCCGTGAAACCTGATGGGCAGGAAGCAGGACCGCAGGCGACCTTACACACTGCCGTCAGCCACCCAGAGAGAGGCTTGGATTTCAGGCTGAGCCACAGACGGCCCGGTGCTAACAGGGACTGCTGGGGGACAACTAAAGATCGGTCTGTATGTGTGTCACCGTCGTTTTGTCCCATCCGCTAACAGAGACAGGCCCTCCCGGACTGGCCGAGAGGACGCTGCCACGCCCATCTGCCCAGGCCCTTTTCTGGAGGACCGTGGGAAGACCAGCGCCCTGAGGAGTAAAATTATAACGGGGCAGGGAAAACACCAAGGGTCAGGGATCGATTCCTGCCATGTTATATCATATATGCTTCCCTTATAGCAAGATCACACTTCGGTTTTTTTTAGAAAAAAATATAGAAGACAAAAATAACTTACTGTGTAGGTAATTAATTCTGGCTGGCATAGCGATCCTCTTAAGGAAAAGGAAATGAGCAGGAGATGAGAGGAGGTGACAAGTATACGAGAGCAAAATAAGAATGAAAGACAGTAAGTTGTGGGGCACGGCGTTCCACACACACACACGCAGCTACTGGGCAGGACACGGGGCGAGCCTCTGCGAACTCACTGGTCCGTGTGCTCCGCATGGCGGGGAGGCACAGGGCATGGACCGACCGTCTCAGCCTTTCCTAGGGGCACGGCCCCGTCGCTTGCGGTGCATTCCCATTGCTGTGCGACCACACCCACCGATATGTAGTCGAGCTAAAAATAAGCCCAACTGCGGGGAGTCAATCTCCTGTATTGGCTGGAAAACCAGCGTATCGGTATGTGCGTGTGCAAACAGCAGAACTCCAGAATTCTACCCGGGCGGCCACTCTCGGAAACCCGGCAGGAAGCTCGCTAAGGGGGCTCCGAAGCCCACCCTGTGAGCCCGTGTTGCAAAGCGAGAGCACGCGCCCCAGAGCTGAGCTCCCTGCAGCGCCAGCTCAAAACACCCGGGGCGGGAAAGAGAGACGGTGCGGCACCCAGAGCACGCAATGGGCAAGGACTCCTCCGACGCCGTCTCCTAGAGAGGCTGCGTGCACATCGCTTGGAAAGCACTGGGATGGAGAAGCCACTGCAAAACACCGCTGGGTCTGTCCCTTTTAAAGCCTCAGGTCGGCAGAGCCCTAGGCCTGACACCCTCACAGCAGGCCCCAGACGCTGACCCTCAGTGGGGAGGGGGGGGACTTGGAGCACGAGCTGGAAGTGCCCCTACCACACCTGCCTGGCACCTTGGTCCCCAAAATTGCCCTTCTGGAGGGGTGTCATCCACCGGGCTGGTGGCGGGAAAGGGGCAGGATGGCCATGACACAGCAAGGACGGACACCCAAGGGGGGGAGAAGCAGAGGGGAAAGGAGGGTGAATGCACAGTGGCCCCTGAGTGGACGAGGGGTCAGCGAGGCTTGGCTTGTACAGATGCACCAGGAAGGCAGGGTGGGAGGTTTGGGTTCTGTGAGGAGAAGCAGGAACGAAGGGAGGGAAGGGGCACCCACCCGCCTGCCTGGGGTCCAGGTGAGCTCCCTGGGGATGCCCTGGCCTTGGACAAAAACTAGGCTAGAGAGGGGTGTGCTGTCCCATGGGCTGGCAGCTGGGCCGCCTCTTCCAAAACCTGGGCCCAGAGGTCACTGTGCAGGTCACAGCTCCCCAAGCTGCTCCAGGTCATCAGACTTGGTCCTCGGGATGACACGCCCCGGGGCACGAGTGGCGGATGGAGGCCTGTGGTCCCCTCGTCATCACGAGGTCCAGACACCATGCCCAGGAGTTGTCCTCCTCTCTCTTTCTCTCTTTCTCTCTCTCTCTCTCTCTCTCGTCTTCCGACTTGCAACTCCTTGCCTATCTGTCCCTACTCTGCTCCGGCCAGGGTGTGGGTCACGAGGGAGAGACACGAAGCAGATGGGACGGAAGTGGCTGAGGAGGGACACCGGTTCCCAAGGACCTGGGGCCACGGGCTGCTGCTGGAGGCACCCTGTGCACTGTGGGGGGTGAGCACGCTCAGTTGTGGCCTTGGGAACTGTCTCCAGACACTGCTGACGCCCCTGGGGCGCAGTGGCCCCATCTGAGAACCCCTGGTCCAGCACACCAAGAACAAAAGGAGCAGAGCAGCAGGGGCAGGACAGCTGACCAGGGTCCCGACTGGGATTTCCTGACCTCTACGAGCTCGGGGAGCTGGTCCCACCGTCACTCCCAGCTGGGCTCAGGTCCCCAACGCTGTCTCCCTCACTGGGCTCCCCTCCCTGCCTGGCAGGAGGGGTTTGGTGGGAGGAGGAAGCTGCGTCTCCGTAAGTCCCGACGTCTCACTGCAACCAACGCGGCCCTGATGTGCCGCTCCCTCACTAAGTGAGGAAATCCGCAGACTGTAAGCTCTGATTTACCGCGGGTGGAAAGCCAGGGACTGCTCTAATGGAATGAGTACCTGGGCACCACACGCGTCCTAAGCTCATCGGCTAACTCTCTGGGGAGCGTCTCTCCGTGCTCCGTGCGGAGCGGTTCGGGTCCCCGCGGTCAGGGGCGGTTCGTTTCGGGGTGGAAGGGGGAGTCTGAGAGGCACAAACGAGTGAGTAGAGGTGCCAGTCTCCACACTGCGGGCGGGGCCAGTCTCTGCCTGGCTTTGTTCTGGACAGTTCCCCTCTGGATGGGGGGCGGGGCGCAGACAGAGGAGGGGCGCCTCTGGGCATGAGCACAAACTCCCCGACAACGGGGACAGACGACCCTGCCGCCCACGCAGAAGGACTCTGAAGTGCCCCTGTCCCCCATGCACAGTGGGCTCAGACCTTCAGTGAGGGGTTTGGGCCGGGGCGGGGACACTGTGGTGGGAGGGACCACGCAGGGGGGGAAGGGAGCAGACCGGTAGACGGAGAGCTTGGGGGCTGGCCCAGGAGCAAAGCCATCGTCTGGGAGGCGGGGGTGCGGCGGGGGTGCAGGGGTTGGGTACCTTTATGCTTTTTGGGCGCGCCTGGCTCCCAGGCACTCAGGGAGCTCTCCGACAGCCCGTCCCCGTCGGGGTCCAGCGAGGCTTGGCCGTCCCAGGCCTCAGCCTGTGACTCCTTCTCCGAGTCCCAGGAGGACAGCTCGCAACCCGGGGACTCCAGGGCCAGCGGGGCCGGGGCCTCGGCCTCCTCCTCGGGCGGGGCGGTGGCCAAGGCCATCTCTGACTGGGACGCGGTGTCCCCCTCGTGGGTGCCGTCCATGGAGGCCGCATAGTCCAGCATGAGGGCAGCGTCACTGTCCTGAGACAGGGAGGTCTGTCCGGGGAGAGAGAAACGGTCGGCGTGAGGAAGGGGGGCACAGACTCATGGGAGGAAACCCCCTTCAAGCATCCCGACTGATTTCCAAGTGTCGGAAGCGGCCCCAGCCCCCACGGGATGGTCGTTTAACATGGCAGCTGCATGGCAGTGGGGCTGAAACTCAGCCAACGCCGGGAGTAGAGGCCCAGCCTCAGCTTACAGTGGTGGTGGGGGGTGGGACGGGGGAGGGAGCCGGAGAGATGACATCCGTCCCCCAGCAGACGGGCCACCACCTGGAAGGCCTGCGGGAAGCCCCAGAGCCACGTGAGATGGAGAAGTGAGCTCATCCGCCTAAGTCTGGGAGATCACGCAGCGTGACCCAGGACGTGACCTCGGAACCCCAGATTCGGTTCGTTTCTGAATCTTTGTTTCTGCAGCACCTTTATATTTTCTGCAGCAGAAACTAATCAGCACCCACTGTGCACCCTAAGAACCACACTTGTGTGTCAAACCTATGCAGGTGCTAAGCTGACCAGTAGGGCTGGCAGTCAGGAAAGGGGCTTGTTAGGGGTGGGAAGTGACGACGGGGGGCACCGGGGAGGGGGGCTCCATCAGGGCTGGTCTCGGGTTCTTGACCTTCGAGCAGCTGCCCAGTGGCATCTGCTTCGTGACAACGGGCAGCTGCTCTTTTCCAACTCAAGTGCTACCTTGCAAAAGTGCCCCTGACTCAAGGTTGGACAATTAGCGCACCAGGAGAAATAGCAACTACATTAAATGTTAAGATCCATGAGTTCCTAATGCTTCTGAAATAAATCCTTACAGGGGATTCACAAGTCTCATCCTTATTTCATTCGTGTGCATTCAGAACTTAAAAAAAAAAAAAAAAAATACAACCCTTGTGTCCGGGAGCCGCCGGAGATGCCATCGCCACCTGCAGGCTGTTGCTGGAAGTGCATGCAGGAAGCCCAGAGAGGCATGACCTGGCTCCCGGGGGGGATGCCTGCCTGAGCGGGTTGGGACTTGAGCACGGGCCACCCACGCCCTAGTTTAATGTCAACACCGGCGATCCACCTCTGGCGCCTCCCGTGACGCACCCTGGCCTTTCTCCTGGTCGCTGAGAGGTCCATTTTCAGCCTGCCCGCACACTCCCGTCCCACCCTCTGGGCGCCCTCAGGGCTCAACCATTCTTCCTCCCACCGTCACATCTCCCAGCTGTCCCTCCATCGCCCACATTCTCCTCCCTCATTCTGGAATGTCCAAAAGAGTAAGGGACTACCGCACGGCCCCTCACCCCCAGGGGCGGGCCTCACGCCCACCATCAGCTCTGGACAAACGTCACAGAGCAGAAGGAAGGGGACCGGGACGGGTTTAATAACGAGCGTGTCCCTCTCGTTTTGCAGGAGGCACAAGACGCTCATTGCAACCAAGTTAAAGTGGTTTGGAGATGTGTCATGTGGAAAGTGAGAGTCCCCCCCCCCCCGCAATCGGGTGGAGGTTCTGTCCCCAAGGGGGGGTGCTGACATGCTGACATCAGGCCTGCCTTTCTCTTGCAGCAGCTTTTCTTCAAATGATTCACCAGGCCCTCGCCAACCGCAGCACCCCCGGTGAGAAACGGTCTCGTTTCCTTCCCACACGGGATCAGCTGTGGGAATGGGACACCGCGAATCGCCCCCTGGCTGGGTGAGGGGCAAGCCCTGACTTTTGGACACACAGAACTTCCTGGATGACGATGGAGTGCTCGGGCCGGCGCCTGCGAGGGGAGGGCCAGCGGGCAGGGACAGACAGGGCACGGCGCAGACAGATGGAGGACGCACCTTGGAGATCCCTGATATGATGATGGTGCTCTTCTTCCGCGGCGAGTTCAGCTTCAGCTTCGAGGACTCACGCAGCTGCCGGATGGCGACCTCAGCCACTGGGTCGGAGCCGTTCAACACCAGCAGTTCTGCGGGGGGAGGGGGGGCAGCGTTGACACCTTAGCAAAAATCGAAACTCTGTGCACCCGTGGTGTACAGCTGATGCCCTGTGGGTGTGAGTTTTTCCTTGATGGGGGGGGGTGACATCGACAGCTGGTGAACCAACAGAAGACCTCTCACCTTTGGGGGGCCTTTGATCTTTAAGGGGCAGCACCGCACCCCCTCCCTGGCCAGACTGGGGAAGCGCACACCAGCGTTCAGGCTACGAAGGGCCAGGGCGTATACACGGCTCCTTCCTTCCCACGGGGACGGCCACCGAGGCCGCCATCTGGGGGCGCGCAACCTATACGAGGCACCGAGCCACGGGCTCTGTGCACATCACTCCGTTCAGCTGTCCCCCAAACCCTGAAAGAGGCACCTTCTAAACCCTCACTTGAGAAAGGGGGACACGGTCAGGCAGCCAGGTGGCGGCAGAGGGGAGTGGAGGCCCAGCCAGGTGTCTCGGGCACAGAGCTGACGCCACCAGCTCACGCCGTGCTGCTCGAGTAAAATTAAAATGACGCCGTGTTCCAGGTCTGCGGATGGCAGACGCTGCCTTTGCAAAGGGTGCGGCGACAGGATGCATGCAGCCCACAGCCGCCCGGCCACCGCCCCCGGTGAGAAGAGAGAAGGGTCAGGAGAAGGGGCGCGGGGAGGACGTTCTAGGAGAGAGCCGTGCCGTGAGCCCCAGTGATGCCGAGGGGCAGGTGTGGGAGGGCCGCCTCCGCACGCCAAGCCCGGTGGTGCTGTGCTGCCCCCAGAAGGCCCTGCCCAGGTGGCAGGCGGACCTGAGACAGCCGCTGTAGCCCTGGCTGCATGGTGCGGGAGCTGATGCCGGGGGCTGGCTCCACTGCATGAGGAACCAATGAGGAACTCACGGAGGGAGCGCCAGCCCCAGGTTCTGCCTGGGGGCAGGGACCCTGCAGTATGGGGCAGTGGGGTGTGCTGCCACGGGCAGGAGCTGAGAGACAGCCCTCGGGACTTTGCCCGTGTGTTGGAGGCTGTGACTCAGGGGAACCCTGAAAGGCTGTACCCCAAGAATCACAAACATTCCCACAGGGGTGGGAATCAACCGTGTCCAACTCCCACCGGGCTGAGGGGCTGCAGAACCACCCCAAGACAGCACCTGTCAAATGAGAATTCCTGCCACCCCTGGCCCGGCCCTGCCAGCTCCCCCTTGCCCCACCCTTGACCTTGGCAAGACCAGAAACAGGCTCAGTGAGCAGGGAGCAGAGCCAGAACAAAGCTGCCCACATGCCCCTTCTCTGACCACAGGTCCCACAGGTGGGGGGCAGTGGCATGAGGTGGGGGTGGATGTAATTCCCACATTTAGATTGGGATGCGATTTAAAGAGACAGTAACATCTCTTCCAAGACAGTTATCACCTGAAAGTAACCATAAACACGGGAAATCGGAACCCAGAGTTCTGGGGGGGAACCCTCCTACTCCCCAGGATTCACAGGACCGTGGAGACAAAAACGAAGGTGGCCTTAGGATGGTGCCTCCCGAGTCCCCCTAACCGTATGATACCCATGGACCAACCGGTGTGTTGAGCAACAGAAAAAAAAAAAAACAACGTTCAGGAACTTCAGAACGTGAGGCGGAAACTGGGTTTCACGTTTATTCTGTTACAGCACCCCCTCGGCCACAGCAGGGTGCCGCCGCCGTTCCCAGCCCCCGACCAACTTCCATTCCCCTCCTTGCCTTCCAGGTTTCTCCTCGTTACTGAGAAAACCTTCCCAGGCTCCCCAAGGGGAGGCTCGTCCCTCCCCAGGTGAGCGGCCGTGAGACGCACCGAGGGGGGTGCAGCGGGTGGGCGGGTGCCGCAGGGGTCGCTTTCCCCTTACCTGTGTCTGAGGACGACAGCGTCTTGCTGACGGGAGCGCCGTGGCAGGGGACGGCTTGGACGGAGATGTCCTTCTCGATCACCCGCACCTTGACGGGCGTCCGCAGGGGCGACTCTGCCAGGGACAGGTCCTGGTTACGATGGCCCCCCCACGCCATCTGAATCCAGGTAGGGGGAGTGAGCTCACACCTGAGTTCAGCTCCGTCTCGTGTCGTTGGGAAAGGCACGGGACGGACCCCAAGAGTTTTTTTTAACAACCTCTCTTATTCTTTTCTTTTGGTTTGGAGGAACAGGCAGTGCCAAAACGGAAGCTCAAGTTTAAACAAAATTTCAGAAAGGTTTTAATTAAGGGAGAATGTCACGTTCTGTTTTGCATTCAAGAACTGTGTCGAGCAACCTATTCTGGAAAGATTATACTTTCGTATGGGCAGATAGACAGCATACATTTTAAAAATAATAAGAAATCAGCCCTGGCTGGTGTGGCTCAGTGGATTGAGTGCCAGCCTGCAAACCGAAAGGTTGCTGGTTCTATTCCCTATCTGGGGCACGTGCCTGGGTTGCAGGCCAGGTCCCAGTAGGGGACGTATGAGAGCCAACCACACATTGATGTTTCTCTCCCTCTCTCCTTTCCTTCCTTTCTCTAAAAATAAATAAATAAAATCTTAAAAAAAATAAATTTTATATATATATATATATATATAAAAAATAAGAAGTCACACAGGCATACAGACGTGTGGCCAAGATGGTGTCTGTGGGGACAGGCACAGAATTCGGCCTCGTCTGACAGGACCGCACATCAAGCCTTCTGATCCGTGACTCTTAACACGAGACACTCCACACTGACCATACATCCTGTGTTTCAAGAGCGCATGCTGTCCCCACATAAATGTGACGGAGTTCTTAATGTAACCAGCTGTTTCACCCAATTACCTCAATTTTAGCTTTAAAATACACTACAGGGTTGACCCTTGCTTCAGCTTGTCATTTACTTGACAAAATAGGAAGATAGTTTTCTTTAAAAAAAAAAAACAAACAAAAAACAGTGCACGAACGTCTCGCCAACCACCACGCTCCCCGGGCCACGAGAGGACCCCAGCAACAGCGCTGCAGCCCGGGGCAGACGCCCGCGGGCAGCGGGGTCGCAGGGCGTGGGGGACGTGTCGCAGGGACACCGTGTCTCCTCTCACCGGAGCTCAGCGGGGACGCCCTCCCCGAGTCAAAGCGAGGCTTGGTTTTCACGGCGGTGACGGTCGTGACCACAGTCCCACAAGGCATCACCGTGCGGTCCTTTTCTATCTTGGCAGCGGGCGCGGGCAGAGGGGTCTGCCAGGACTTTGCCTCAGCGGGCTCCACGTAACAGAACTGCGGGGAAGGCAGGCCATGCGTGGGTGGGGGTGCGAAGGCCACCCCTGGCCTCCCCAGTGGGTGTCGGAGTGAACTGCGGTTAGTATCGGAGCGAACCCAGGGCTCCCCAGAACCAACCAAGGACGATGAGACCCCTGCTGAGACCCAGCCGTGCAACACGTGTGATGGGGACACGAGCTGAAGGGACAAAGGAAATGACAGCCCTTTCTGGGTTAGGCCCACGGGGAGCAGCCTCAGGAAGTTACTTCACATGGCAGACACCTCGACCAGGTCAAGGGCAGCAAGGGTCACAGTCAAGTCTAGGAATGCACAGCTCTTCTCAGGTGAACTCCTTATTTCACGCTCGAGCCACAGCAAGACGGACGGACACAAGTGAAGATGCTCCTCATCCTAAGGGGCAACTTGGCCACCTACCTCTGCGGTGACCGAGCCCAGCACCGAACTGCCCGCCGAGGGCCCGCTGGTCAGTGTAAAGCTCTGTGGCCCGGAAGGCTGCTTCTTGAACAAATCTAACGGGACGGTGGCCGTCGCCAGCGGGGCTGAAAAGACAGGACACGAGCAATGGGCACTGTGCGTGCTTCCAGGACGGCGAAGAGGTCGGCGTGCGCCGCTGCCACCGGACCAGCTCCCGGTCCCGTCCTGTTCCCTGGAGAACCTCTGACAAATGTCAGGGCCAGAGCAACAGAGGAGGAGGAGAGGCGTGACGATCCCTGGCAGCGTCTGAACCCGTGCTGCAGTGGAAGGCCGCTGCTGCCGTGAGCATCAGCCGTGGGTCCCACGACAGAAGTCGGGGACAACACTGGATTAGAGAACGGGGTCGGCATTGGTGCAGGAGGCTGGTCTCAGCGCACCGCAGACGCGTGAGAACGCCCCATCCGCAAGAAATGCACGCTGAGGAATTTAGGGGTAAAAAGACCAAGATGCAGAGAAGTGCTCCCCGGCGGTCCCCACGTTTGCCCAAATGTGTGTGCTCGCGTGGGGGCTGACAGAGAGACCACGTGCACCAGCAACAGTGACCAAGTGTGAGCACGAATAATAATAAAGGAAACAGGGCAAATGTTAAAATGTGTGTCTGAGTAAAGGCTCCATATTGCTCTGTCCTGTGTGTGTGTGTCTGTCTGAGTTTGGAATTTCAGGCCCCACCCCGCGGGGCTGGGCTGGAATTCCAGCGGAGCAGGCCCAGGGTCAACTCGGAGTCACCGTCTCCAGGCCAATAGGGCCCCTCTTATCTCGCGAGCAGCCCGGCCCAGTTATCTCGAGGCCGCAGGCCAACGGGGCTGCCTCAGAATGCTCTCGAAGCAGCAATGGCTTCTTCCTGTGTGTTTGCGCTGTTAGGAGATAAGCAAACGGCCTGGGTTCACCCCGGGACAAGCCCCAGGAGGCCTCCCCACTTCTTGGATTTGGTGTGTTTATGGGGATTTTTTAAAAAAATCAATAAATATTAAAACTACTGATCTGTACACAGGCATTTTCCTTCCCACAGGTTTACGTTCACTTTAGCGATTTTTTTTACCTCTAATTGCTGCTTTCTTGTATCTAAAGCAGGTGTTCCACTCGAGCTACTGTAGCTTATTTTACAAGAAAAAGCCAGGTGAGAGAGGCAACCGTGGCCGGGGGAGGGGTGGGGCGCTGGAGGGGGATGGGGACTGGGTTTCAGCCTGGGAGGATGGACAACTTCTGGCGACAGAGGGCGGTGATGACCGCACCTTCATGCCACCGTGCTGAAGGCCACCGAACTACACTAAAAATGGTTGAGAGGATACGTTTTGTTACATTTATTTCACCACAATTAAGAGGTTTTCTTAAAAAGGTCTGTTGAGCCTAAAGGGGTTGAGAACTGATCCTCTGAGCCAAGAATTGTTAAATAAAAAATTTCGGTTATTTGTTAAAAAAACAAACAAGCCAAAATAAAAAACCAAACCAGATGACTATCCCGTAGTTTGCCATGTATAATGCTCAAGTTCTTGAGGGAAAAATAAGGCTGCACATTATACATAGATGGTAGTAAAATGTAGGCGCGCATTATATGCAGCAAAATATGGTATTCTTTCCCAAAATGTACAACTTTGTTAATAACCGAAATGGACTTTCGACTAAACATTCCCTTGGGAAGCCCCAGATGGTTGGGGGGAGGGGCGGGCCTCCTCGGGGTCCCCCGCCCTCCCCAGCTTCCCAGGGCCCTGGCGGGGGCGCTGGATGACCCTCCCAGAGAGCAGGGCCTCCGTCTCCACCCACCTGCTCACCACCCACCTTCTGAGGCCGGCCCATCCTCGGAAATCTGCAGGTGCAGCTCCTTCGACTTGGCGTTCAACTCGCTGTGCAAGGGAAAAACAGCTGTGAGTCCTTCACATGCTTTCTTGCTTTTCTGAAATAGTATTTTTTTCAGGCATCATCAATATTTTCACCAAAAATATGAAGATTATTAGCAACCTCACTATCCAGAAATGGTTACTGTCAATAGGTGTTTAGTATCCCGCTATTTGGCCTTAAGAGATTGTCCTTAGCCAATTAACAACCAACCCTTAGTAAGGGGTGGGTTGTTTTAATTTTTCATCATCATAAACCCGCTGAGCTAAACACTCTCATCCACGCATCTTCATGCAACTGCGTGATCACTTCCTTAAGAAAACAGTAATTGTCGAATGGTGTGTGCATTTGAGATTTTCTTTATTTTATACCCATTGATGACCGCCCACATGGTTATTCCAATTCACACTTCCATCGGCCATTCTCACTCTTACTCTTCAGACACTGGAAAGGTGCAAAGCTGTCTCTTTCGTGTGAGTTTGCGTTACTTTCACTAGTTCTGAGATTAAACATATTTTCGTAAGTTTCTATCTACAGTTCTTGCTTTTTTCTTTCTAGTTTGAAAATTTTGACCAATTTTCTAAGAGAGCATTGTATTTTTGTTAATGATTTATAAAAGCTCTTTATATTATACATGGAATATTTTCTTCTTCTATATTTGTATTTGTCTATTGTTCAAGCCTCAGAAAGTGACTTTTATATTTTAAAAAATACTTTATATGTTATATTTTTAAAAATATATTTTAAAACAAAATATTTATATATTTTATTTTTTCACTTTAGTGAAATATTGTTTATATTAGTTTTTATATTATTACTTCTATCCTATGTCCACTATTACTTCTCACGGTTTTAACGGCTTTGCCTGAGTCGTCTAGACCTACAGTAACAGCTCCAGCTAATGACCACTTTGCCTTCCTTGCTGGGGGGGTGGGGGGGGGGTGGGGGGGGGGTAGTCTCTTTATCTTATCTAATGGCACTGACCAGAGCTTCTAGAACAAACAGTGGGTATCTGTCTCTTGACTTCAGTGGGACTGCTTCTGGTGTTTATCCCTTTCAGTGACTTCTTAAAGATCTCTTTAAAAACATGCCCATGTATCTTGTTCTCATTAAGATTTTTAACATGAGAAGTGGATATTAAATGTCACTGAATATCTTTGGGCCATATACAGAGCTGTCTTCAAAAAGGAATCTATGTTTGGGGATGGGGGACATGGGGAGAATGGGGACATCTGTCATAGTGTCACCAATACAAATAAAGTAAAAAAAAAAAGAAAAGAAATCTATGTTTGACTTAAAGCTACCTCGGATGCTTAATACACTTTTTTTAAATAAAAAAAACCAAAACACTTTTCTGGTGCTACAAAATGATCGCAGGAGTTGGCAGTCTTGAGTAGGTGTCACCATGGAAACCCAGGCCCATGGCAACCGAGCTGCACGCACAAGGTGAACTCTCCTTCCCAAGTGAGGTCAGCAGTGTGTTTCAGGAGGGCGCTGGAGAACTTCTGAACGGGCTGGTTCAGCCGAGCGGCACAGCGGAGGTTGCGGTTGCCTGTAACCAAGCAAAGGGGCACCGCGTGGCCTTTTACTCTCGTCTGTGCATTGCTTCAAGACACTTCTGCGTATCAAAGAAAGGCTCCATGAAAATGCCTAAGGTCGGGGCTCGCTCACACTTCTCCGGGGCCATTTCATCTTCCATTGGCCATGTACGAGCTCCCAAAGCACCCTGCTTCATTTGGGGTTAAAGATTTGGCACCCCACTTCACATGCAGAGCCCCCCCCCCCCCGCTGGAAGGACCCCAGTTGCCTGCTCGCCCCTTGGTTCTGGCCGCAGGCACAGCCTCGCAGTGGGGGACCCTTCCCGGGGGCGACCTGACTGCAGCAGGGATGCGGCCCCCACTTCTGGACAAGACCCAGCACTCGCCAAAGGCAGGGCACCTGGGATGACTCCCAGAACCCACCGCCCGGCGTACAACAAACAACGGGTGTGTTCTTCACACCTGACTCTGCTCACTGCACACCTTTCCCGGGGTGTAGTTCCGGGTCATGAGGCAGCCCCTGGAGGCACGCTCGGGCTGCTGATTCTGCCTCCAGGCGAGGCCTGCCCATCCACCATCGCATGGCCGTAAATACAGTGCGTGACTGACAGTCACTGGAATCTACTGATCCCACGTGCCTGGTGGCGTTAGGGGTTTCACACACAGAGCCTGACTCATTAGTCTTCACCGTCGGCTTCTGAGGGAGACTCAGACCCCGACAGGGACCCCAACCCGGGCCAACCAACTCCCAGGAAGTCCCCTCTTAGTCAGTAAGCGCGGGGCTTCAGAGGGAAGCACGCAACCGCTGTCACCAAAACTACCTCCCACACCAGCTTTGCAGACAGGGTCTTGGTTGTTACACACGGCTTGTCTGCACTTGGAGCAAAAGGACACTCCTTGCAGGCAGAGAGAAGTAACCCCCAGCGGTCTCAGACAAGAGAAGTTCCTCCTGCTCTCGGCAAAACCGAATCGAAGGGGAGAGCCGAGTCCTGTCCTGAGCTACCACACTGTTGGGGTCTCAGTGGTGACCCAGAACCCCCCAAAAAGTCGTCCATTCTGGGGATCACTTTTGTCCTCACTCAGACGGCAGGCTGTCTGCACCCGTAAACCACTCGTGTGGCGCCTCACCTTCCAGGACAGCAGAAGGGTCAGGGATGCTTAACGTGCATTGTCGGGTTTGATAGTGGGGGACAAGGGGGAAGAAAAGAAGGGTAGTGCCTTCCAGGCTCAGGGAAAAGGGTGAAGCTACCATTGCGTTCCTTCCTTCCTTCCTTCCTTCCTTCCTTCCTTCCTGTTTCCAAAATCCAGGTTGTCACTTGGCGGACTATTGCATTATTATTACAGTTTTGGGGCTCTCTCCTCAGAGGCAGGATCACACTGCAGACCCAACTGGAGGGAGCCACCAAGAACCCTCAGATCACCCCTCCCCCTGCCCAAGCTGTGGGACAGCCCCTTCCACGGCAGGCCAGGCACCTGCCGTCGTCACCCAGCGCTCCGGCCGACCGCCACTCACCTGAAGAAGCACCAGGATCGTTTAGCAGCGAGGCTCGGATGTTCTTCACCAGTAATTTGAGATCGTGAGCCCTTGGAGGTTTGGGGGGGCAGGGTTCCTGAGAGGCAGACGGGGTGCGCCGGAGACTCTGCCGGAAGAGAAGGAGCCGTGCGTGACCCTCGGGGCAGCGGAGGGTGGGGTGGTGGGCAGCGGGGTCTGCCCAGTGACAGCTGCCCTCCTCACCGGAGGGTCGGGCACCATCCGCCAGAACCGTGCCCCTGCTTGGGAGCCATCTGTATCCCCAAAGCAGCAACGCGTTCAGCCAGGGAGGGCTCCCCAGAACCGTGCTGTGGGCGGATGCTGGAATGAACATGTGGGCCCAGGGCTGACCCAGGCCAGGCACTGCAGAGGCAGTGGCTGCCCTCCCCAGGCCGCGGGTCCCCAGGCCGCGGGTCCCCACCCAGGCTGTCCTCGGCCTGGGCCAGACAGCATGCCTATCCAGTGCGCCTTGCTCTGCCTGCACCGGGGCACCTTCTCAGGGCTGAGTCGTTTTCCCAGGTCCCTCAGCCCTGGAAGGACCAGGTCTACAATGCAGGCTCCGAATGGAGAGTCAAGAGTCAAGTTTGAGCTCCCAAAAGGTGGAGGGTCAGGCCTCATCGGGGTCAGACTGTGCTGAGTGGCCCTCTTCCTGCCATCCCATGGGGCTTTGCAAGCCTGAGCCCTGACCACAGAGCCTCCCCAGAGCACGGTTACTAGTGACCAGAGGGCAGGCGCCGGCGCAACCTGGCTCTATCACCGAGAGGGGAGGAGTGTGGCAAACGCACGCCGTCTCTCCCCAGAGGTGGACCACAGTCCCGAATGGGGGCCCACACCCCGAGAACAGGTTTACCTGAACTTCCCTCGTGTCCACAGGTTTGGTGCTCAGAACCACCGACGGGCAGGCGGAACTGACCAGGTACTTCAGGATGTCCTTGAGAGTTTCACAGATGACATTCACCTCGGCCTCCTGGGCCTGCCGAGAGAGGAGGAAGTCACCGAATCATGTCAGAGTCACGCATGCACACACGTGACAGGCCAGGTGAGCGCCGGCTCCGCTCACTGTGTCCCTGGGATGAACACACTGGGTGTCGCCGGCCGGGGCTCCGGGAGGTCAGACCAGGACCCGGGAGGCATCTGGGAAAGGGGGTCCTTTTCACCGATCTCAGAAACAATTCACCTTAAAAAATTTAATCATGGGCACCATAGAAATTCTAATATTTCCATGCATATCCTTTTCAGTCCTTTCCCCCAAACATACAGACATGTGTTTTTTCTTTCTTGGACATTGACTTTTTTTTAATTAAAGAGTATCCAAACACATGGAACGTCCTGATAAGAATGAAGATAGGCTCTTAGAAGAACAACGAAGTTGGAAACTTGCACAGCCAGATGTCAAGATCTGTAAATCGACAGTAATTAATACCCAGCGGAATTGTGTCCGCACATTCCAGAACGTTCACAGTGCCACTATTCATAGCAGCCCCAAACTGGAAACTACCTAAGTGTCCACCCGTAGCTAAATGGGCCCACAAATCATGGGGCCGTCACACAATGGAATGCTTCGGGGCGATGAGCACAAACAGAAGAAACCACCCACGAGACACAGATGGCTCCGGCAGACGTGATGGGGAGTGAGAGGTGCCACACACAGAAAAGCCCTACTGTGTGCTCCCTGTACATAAAGGACGGAAACAGGCACAACCAGCCTGAGCTGTTTGCACAAGGCGGGCAGGATTCTAAGATGACCCCTCACCTCAAGTGCAGGCGGGACCTGAGGCTCGCCCTCTGCCGGTGGATACAGCCCAGGTGACACAATGACAACCTGTGTGTTATATAAGACTTCCTCTGAGCACACTGGAGAAGGGATTTCTCCTGCTGACCTTGAGGAAGTAAGCTTCCACAATGTGAAGAGGCCACAGGGCAGGGACTTGGGAGCTGAGAGCAGCCCACAGCTGACAGCCAGCAAAGAACTGGGACCTCAGTCCTACAGTCACAAGGCACTGAGTTTTGCCAACAACCACACGAGCCGGGAGGAGGGTCCTGAGCTCTGGAGAGGTGCAGTGTGGCCGAGACTGTGGTTACCGCCTGTGAGACCCTTCTCAGCCCTGCCCAGACTGACGGACAAAAACTAGGAGATAATACACCCGTGTTGTTTTTTGCTGCTAGGTTTGTGGTAATCAGTTACACACACAGATAACTCACACTCGGTGGAGTCAGGAGGACGGTTTACCCTTGGTGGGGGCCGGGGGCAGTGAGTAGAAGAGGGCAGAGGAGGTCCCTGGGGAGCTGCTCCCCTAGTTATTGAGCTGGGTGCTGGGCACCCAGGAGTGTGTGGTACGTGAAAGCCCCAAGCTGGGCGCCGACAACATGGGCACTGTTCTGTATATCGTATCTCAGGAACAATCTTTTTTTAAAATAAAAAAAGATTTTACTTACTTTATTTTTTTAGAGAGGGGAAGGGAGAGGGAAAGAGAGGGAGAGAAACATCAGTGTGTGGTTGCCTCTCGAGCACTCCCTACTGGGGACCTGGCCCGCAACTCAGACATGTGCCCTGACTGGGAATCAAACCGGCGACCCTTTGGTTCACAGGCCAGCACTCAATCCACTGAGCCACACCAGCCAGGGCTCTCAGGAGCAATCTTTAAGCAAGCAGATCTATTTTTAAAAACTTCAATTAAATTCCTGTTTAAATATTAATTAAAGCTTTCGTTGTGAACTCTTAAAACCAGGCTCTGATTTGAACAGAGTGCGGCTGGCTGCGCAGGCGTCCACGCCGTTGCTCGTGGTTTCGGGACAGCAGCTGCAGTGCAGTGTTTGCCAGCGCCTGGCAGCCCTGGTCCCGATCCCAGCTCGGCCACTGAAGACTCTGGGGCCCCCTGGTGTGCCTTGTCACCTCTGGTGTAAATACCTTCGCTGGGGGGGGCTGCAGCCTACCCAGGACTACAGACCTGCAAACCTCTCAATGCATGCGTCTGGAAGTGACCTCAGAGACTGGTCGGCAGTGTCCAAAGACAACCGGCTGGCCGGGCCTTGTTACGGCAAACTGTGGCCAAGTCTGCCATTTACTGAAAATCCACTCTCTGAACGAATAAGAATCAAAATAGCTACTGCTGACATCACTCTTAGGATGTGTCAGGCTTGATCTTACACACTTACTATTACTAGTTTAATCTTCATGACCACCTTGAATATCCCTGTCCCTACTTTACAGGCGAGGAAACTGAGGCGCAGAGAGGTGAGGCACAGAGGGGAGGGTCACACAGCTCAGAAGCGGCCAAGCCGGGAGGCAGACCCAGATGTTAAGGCTCCAGGGTCTGCATCGCACAACCGCTCTGCCACCCCTCTCTCTTCAAACGCTCCTCGACACCTTAGCTTCTAATTGAAGTAAAGTTCACATACCATAAAAGTAACCATTTTAGCCCTGGCTGGCATAGCTCAGTGGATTGAGCACGGGCTGCGAACCAAAGCATCGCAGGTTCGATTCCCAGTCAGGGCACATGCCTGGGTTGCAGGCCACGGCCCCCAGCAACTGCACATTGATGTTTCTCTCTCTCTCTCTCTCTCTTTCTCCCTCCCTTCCCTCTCTAAAAATAAACAAATAAAATATTTTTAAAAAACCCCAAACATCTTAAAAAAAAAGTAACCATTTTACAGTACGCATTTAGTGGCATTTCCTGCATTCAAAGAGTTGTACCACCATCATGTCTGCGTGGTTCCAAAACATAGTCATCACCCCCCTCCCCCCACGGAGCCGGCTGGGCTCGGCCCCAGTGGCCGCAGGAGAGCGGGCCTGACAACCAGGTGTGACAGAATGCCGAGGAAAACCGAGGTTTCATCCCTTCGGTGGTTCCCCACCTCGGCCACACACGCGTGCTTACAAACTTCCCAGCCCAGTTGCGCCCACATGGGGGTGGCAGGCAGCCCGCAGGATCCTGAGCAGCTGCCAGGGGAATCCAGGTGCAGCCGGGGCGAGAGCAGGCACGGAACCCACCACCACGCCCACGCGTTCACGATACGCCGCGGGGGCCCCGACACAAACGCACGCACTGACCTCCCCCGGTGCTCTGGGCTGGACCGAGATGGCCATCTCCGGCACGCGGACGAACGACCAGCGGATCTGAATGTCCTCCCTCTTCTCCTTCATGTGCAGCTCCAGCTTGAAGAGGAAAGTGACAGGGGTTATCGGAGGGCTGTGCCTGCCCCGGGGCCTCACCGTGCACCTCCGTGTGTGTGTGTGCGCACGTCTGGGTGTGCTCGCTGATTCCTCAGGCAACTGCGTCGCCCCCCGGTGCCGCACCAGGTGCTCTCGCAATAAAGCGAAGGGTCCCACACTCCGACCTTCCCCCTCACTACCCGCACTCGCCTCTGCCTCCACCCGCCACTCAGCAAGGAACCTCGGGGTTGGTGGCTGACGGCCAGATGTCACGGAGGCTCTGCAGGCTACTTCAAAGTCTCTGCACTCTGCATTTCTCTTCCGGGAGCATCAGCAAGAGGTCAAGGGGAAGGAACCAGGCTGCCCGGGCCAGCCCCACGCCCTGAGGGCCGTGCTCACAGCATGCTGGCGTTCTGGTCCTCTCTTGCCCGGACCACCACACAACCTCTGCCCGGACTCTGACCTCTCACCGTGTCCCATTCAACCCTCCCCATCCGTTGTGGCAGAAACGTGGCCCCCACAAGATGTCCACACCCCAATCCTTGCCACCTGTGAATATGTGACCTCACGCAGCCAAAGGGACGCTGCAGGTGCAATTAGGGGAAGAACCCTGGGATGGGCAGGTGGTCCCAGGTTGTCCTGGGGAGCCCGGGGGATCCTATGAGCCCTTACAGATGGAATAGGAAGGCAGCAGAGCACGCCAGAGGTGTGACGTGAGGATGGAGGACAGATGCCCGGAGCCCAGAGACACGGCTGGCTCCGGAAGCCGGGAGCTGCCCACGGCTGACGGCCAGCACAGAGCCAGCTCTCCATCCTCCCACCGGCTCTCCATCCTCCCACCGTAAGGAGCTGAATTCTGCCAACAACCAGAACGAGCAAGGAACAGGTTCTCCCCTGGAGCTTCCGGAAGGCCCGCCAACACCTGGATTGTAGCCTGTGCTGGAACCAGGCCCCAAGAACAGGGACATCACAAATCTGTGCTGCGTTAAGCTGAGTTTGCGGTCATTTGTTTTCACGGCCGCAGCCAACGAAAACGCCAGCCTTCTCGCTTTTCAGCCGGAGACAAAAATCTCGGCTCTTCCCATCTCCAACCTCCGCCACAGCCCCCAACCAAAGGGAGGAAAGGATGGCTCCAGTGTTTCTGAACACTCGGGACCCTCCTCTGTGCCAGGGAGAGGGCAAGAGAAGGGATACCCTCCCTGGTGAATCCAGAACAGGTGCACTTGCATTTCATCAACACAGGTCCCGGAGCCGGGCCGGGGGGCGAGGGGGGGCGTGGCAGCGGGCCCCACGGTGGGCCCCTGTGTGCCCCTTTCATCCGGAGAAGGAAGACAGGCAGGAGCCAGCGGCCCTGAGCATTCATTAATAATGGACCCATCTCAGGCAGCCGCCTCCGCCTGGGGACCAACCCATGGGCAGCGTTGACACCGTGCTAAGGGATCAAAGATACAATTGTGCTACTGGTGTCCGGGCTTCTCCGATGGCACGGAAACCCATCTCAGAAACCACGCTTGCTCTGTTCGCGTCTCGGGTCCTTGCTGGACTCCCTCAGTCCTGAAACGTGTCAGAGGCCCTGTACGTGAGTCCCCACACTCGGAAGTTGCTTTCTAGACACACCGCCCCATAAATTTGGGGGGGGGGAGTAGGAGGCATTGATATCTGACAAGCCCATGAGGCCAACACTTAACCTCTTCAACTCCAAGAGGGGGTGTTATTGTAGGGGGAGGGGGGCTAGATTTCAGAAAATCAAACTATTCAGGTGGCCGGAAAATCTTGTTCGCCCAGCGTATTTAAAACCGTGGCTTTGTAAGAAAAGCCTATGGAGTATCATCTTCCCTTCCGGTTGAGAATCCTGGGTGACTTAGGCTCAGTCCCCCAAATTAGCAGCCAACCACAAGGACAGAGGGGAGGGAACACAGGGTTGAATCGGCAGTGACTGTTAAAACACGCAGAAGTTCACGATCGTCACACACTCCTGAACAGGGGGCTTCCGTGATCTGCTGCTTCACGTCAGGGACGCGCAGTTATGTGGCCGCTCAGCAGTCCGGAAGTGTCACCTGTGAGTCTGTTATAATTATTATATACGTCTCTCTACATAATCGCTATATATCATTATAAATATTCAGAGATTATTTATATGAATGTATAATTCATATATAAATATACATGAATACAAATATGTAAATATAATTCAATATGTGATTCATATATAATTATAATTATGTATTTGATTATATATTGAATTATATATATATATTCGTAACTGAATTCTATAATTCAGTTACATAGACTATTCAATTCCTAGGCTATGAGTAGACATATACAATAGTTACATGTCTATCATAATAGTTATAATGTCTATTACCCAAATTATAATGGTAATCCTCATTTTTCAACTTACAGAAACAATAAGGGGTCTTTCAAAGTTGACGCCGTCTGGAACTAAAACGAGGAAGCCCCAGTCCGGCCCCCGAGCTGTTCTTCCGAGTGGCGGCCGCCCTCCGAGGCCCAGAGCTGGTTCCGAAACAGCCGCTCACCCGGCCCTGCCCGCCGGCAGCGCCCTGGGCTGTTCAGCACCTCGCACCACGCCACCCCTCCCATTCTGAGTGTGAGCAACCTCTAAATTCCTCACACACGTGTGCACATATGTGTGCATCTGTACATGTGTGTCTACATGAATGTATACGTGTGTGAATGTGTATGTATATAACACACGTATCACACGCACTATTTTATATCCACAGAGTCGATATGGAGGGTGGGGGACAGCTGGGAAGTTAGGAAATGAACGGCAACTAATAAACGGGCCCTGTGAGTTTCTGAGAACGGTTTCCCATAGCCCGGCCGGCGCAGCCCACCCGACCTCACCTGCAGATGCAGGGGCGTGAGCTGCACGCCGTACCGCTGGCGCCCCGCGTCCTCGGGCTCGGCCGGCCCCGCGCTGACCAGGAACTGGATGGTCTTGCCCACCACATGACAAGACACCACCTGAGGGGGACGAGAGAAGTTTAATGGAACTTTAGGGGACAGAGGGATAGACAGAGAGAGAGAGAGAGAGATCAGCAAGGATGAGGCTTTAGAGTTTCAAACTTGGAGAAATACCCAGATGCACATCTTTTCTATTATTCAGAAAACTGGAAAAAATACTTCAAATCTTCTCTTCCCAATGGCTTTCTCGGGAGCTAACGTCTTTCTTCCCCACATCTCGTTGTTGGGCTCCCTCCACATGTAAAGACTCTTTTCTCTAGATACCGCTCTGTCCTATTTCTCCACGCGGGGGGCGGTTTAAATTCCCCAGACGGCTCCACAGTCACAAAAGTGAAACCCATTAGCCATCAGCTCTCACTAAAAAATGAGCCTTAAAAAGAAAATAAGTTATACGTGTGACAAGTAAAAAAAATTTTTTTAATGTATCCAGAACACAAGAAATTGTTCCTATCTAAATCAATTTTAGCTTATCATGGTTTTCAAAGATGGGGGAATAATTCAAAGAACATATGAAATATTAAACAGCTATGAAATTATACAGCTTTAAAAATAGAATTATCAAATGAGCTCGTTTAGGAAGACAAGTAATGACACCAGGAATAAACCAGGCCATACTCCTGATGTAAATCACAAAGCATTTGCGCTGGCTGGTGTAGCTCAGTGGACTGAGCTCCAGCCTGCAAACTGAGGGGTCGGTCACCAGTTCAATTCCCAGTCAGGGCACATGCCTGGGTTGTGGGCCAGGTCCCTGATTTAGGGGGTGCAAGAGGCAGCCGATTAATGTACTTCTTGCACATCGATACTTCTCTCCCTCCCTCTCTCACCCTCTCTCTGAAAATAAAATCTTTTAAAAAAGTAAATCACAAAATGTTTTAGAGGGATGACTTCAACAGTGGTTAAATATCCAGCTCCTGCCCCAGAATTCCTCTGCAGAAGCAGATCTTGAGGGATGAGGGCTCAGCCACCCTGCTGGCAGCATGTCAAGCGGGCCCAGGGTGGGGTGACTTCCAGGCCAGGTGCCCGGCGCACGCCCGTTGGCAGACGGGGCGGTGGTGGAGGAGGGAGGGAGGCTAAGCGGTGACCGGCATGTCTGGCCAAAGCCAGGCCATCGGAGGGCTGAGAGCGAGACGGCACAGGACGGGACCCCCTCCACGTCCCAAGGGACCTGCTGACCCCACATGCGAGGCTGCTACTTGGGAAGAAAGAGAATGTTTTTTCATTCTCTGAGGGGTTTATCAGAATAGAAAATACCAGTGCAAAGATGATCAAAATAGTCCTTTGGTCAGAGCCTACTCCTTCACAAAGTTCAGGCTAGAACGTCCCCTCTTTCCTTTTCCTGGTCCCTGGCTCCTTCCTCCCAACGTCCAGCGTCTCTCTGCTCCAAGCCCACCTGCCCCGCCCCCACCAACAAAAACACACCTGTATCCCAGGCCCCCCAGCAAGGGATCAACTTCCTGTAGCTACCACAGAAGACCTCCAGGCACAGACCCCAAAGAAGGGAATCTTGCCCATGCTCAGTGCTGGCAGGAAACTGCCAGCCCTTATTTCCGCCCATCCTTGGAAGGTCACTTCCCGAAGACTCATTTACGTGGATTAGCTACAGTATCCTCATCATACTATGGCATCTCCAGAGATCACGGGAGGTTGGAACAAGAAAATGTTTGTATAAGAAATGTCATCTATTCATTTTTCAAAAATAAATGCCCTATAAACTGTCCTTTTTGGAGGCACATGGTTTGATGCCAAGTGAGTTCTGCACACAACCGACATGACGCAGAGAAAATTCACTGTCCCTTGTCTCAGCACCCATGTCTTTTTTCTGTAGAAAGCAGACAACCAGATAAATTGACTGGTTTACTTCTCCTATAGCTTTGGGATCTTCGATACTAAGCCAACTAGAATTTTACCAAGAAGACGGACAACTTTAGCCCTGGCTGGTGTGACTCAGTTGGAATGTCCTTCTGTAACTGAAAAGTTGTGGGTTCAATTCCAGGTCAGGGCGCATGCCTGGGTTGTGGGTTCAATCCCGGTCCAGGTGCTTATGGGAGGAGATGGGTCGATGCTTCTCTCCTACATCGATGTCTCTCTATCTCTTTCTCCCTTCCTCTCTTTCTAAAAGCAGTGAAAAAATGTCCTTGGGTGAGGATAAAAAAAAAACTTAAAAAAAAAAAAAAGAAAACCAACAACTTTATTAGCACCCTGACTCAAGCAACCAAGAGGTGGCTTCCTTCGATCCAGCTCTACAAGGAGCCTCCCCACAGCTCCACTCCTTGATACACAGACAGCTCCGGCCCTTGATTACAACCAAATAAATGCACACACACACACACAACTTGAAAAGACATTAGAGCCCTGGCTGGTGAAGCTCAGTGGACTGAGTGCCAGCCTGCGAACCAAAAGGTCACCAGTTCGATTCCCAGTCAGGGCACATGCCTGGGTTGGAGGCACATGAGGGGCAACCACACATTGATGTTCCTCTCCCTCTCTTTCTCCTTCCCTTCTCCCTCTCTAAAATAAATAAATAAATAAATAAATAAATAAATAAACAAACAAACAAATAAATAAAATCTTGGGAAAAAAAGGCATTAGAATTCCTGGAAGGTTAGGCCCCGAAGACTCGATCACCGCACCAGTCGTGTCAAGGAGATTTGTGCCGAGAGTGAGGCACGCATCCACGGGCCGAACAGCTCTCCCCAGAAGCCCCGCTGGAGGGCCCTCCCAGCTGACGGCCTCCGTCCAACCCTCTAAATAAAACCAAGTCCCGCACAGCAACCATTTCCCGGCCTCCCTGCAGCGCTCTGCTTGGGACGCTAATGAAAACCACCACCGATCCCGCCTCCACAGCGGCCAAACAAAGCGCTACCACTGCTCCCACGAGGCCAGGCGCGGGGACAACGATCGGGCCACATGCTCTCCAGGCCAGCCTCTGCCCTCCCGCCACCCGGAGAATAACAACAGTCCATTTGTCAAATGGATGAGAATGACACGCAAAGGAGCTTTTAGAAATTAAGTGATCTCCTTTTAGTGCATTAAGGTGTTATCCACAATGGGGATTAAATTCTGTCAGCCCAGGGGACAGGGGCAAGGCCTCGCCACCGGGAGGGTCCCTCTCATGGAACAGCAGAAGGCAGGGTCCCCGGGGAACAGACCCCAGCCAGTCAGCCGCCCTGCGTGGCCAGGAGGTCCAGGGCTGACAGCCACTGCAGACGGAGGCCCTGATCTCGGTCTGCCCCAGACTCTCCAGCCTGCTGCGGGTTCCCGGTTAGCTCCTCAGAGAGTCCCAGTGGCCTGGAGCTCTTCCAGCCTCGAGGCTTGGCTTCCCCACGGAGCGGTCTGAGAGTGACGCTGGATCTTTCAAGCTAAAGAGAATCAAGGTCTCGTATCGGTGAGAGGGCCGAGGACCTGTCCGAGAACAGAAGCGCACCCACGGGCCCCAGAGCCAGACCCCACAGGGCCAAGAGCACAGGAATGAGGGCCTGTGGCAACAGACACCACGAACGTGCCGCGTTATTCTGAGATCGTTCTCCCAAAGCCAGCAAGGACCTGCTCGGCTCCACAAACCATTCCAAAGTCCAGTAACAGAAGGCTGGGCTGAGTGTCCCAAAAAAACCCCCTTCCTCTGCACTCAGGAAGGCACTAAAGGGAGCGGGGGCAACGCGTGGGAAAGGTCCCAAAGGCAGAAGTCTTGAACTCAAGGAGCATGTTGACATAAAAACATACAAACCTGCAGAGAATTTGTATAAAAACATATTTGAGCCAAACAGAGGATGCACCTGGAAGCAAGATCTCAACAGACTCAGAAAAGTGCTTCTTTTATGCATTTGGAGGTCAGGGGAGACCATAAGGAAGAGCACAGGATGGCGGGAGAAAGCCAGGCGGGGACCAGATTACGGGACAGTGAAGATTGTGTGCTCTCTTGAGGGGCATCAGGCTTTGGAAGGAGGGGTCTGACAGGGGGCTTTTCAAAGGTGTGTTAACCTAGAGGTGTGGATGGAACTAATAGGGCTTGATGAAGGCAAGGATAAGCCTTTTCCTAAAGAAGTTACGTGCCTGGGGTGTGATCTCTCAGGATGACCTGACCCATTAGGCATTCAAGATCAGACCACCCTGGGAGGTTACTTCCTATAGAACCTTTTTTTTTTTTTTTCGGTCCACAAATACCTGGACCGGATTACGGGACAGGTGACGGTCAGGGCATCCCTGGTCCACTTCCGGGATGCAAAGAGAAGGCAGCAGACAGAGGCGCCGTCAGAATGTGAAAGCGAGGACATTGCACCACGACACGCACAACAGGATCCCGCGTCAAGACCTGCACCCTCGCAACCCTGCACAAACAGCTGTCACGTTGAAACTGTGTTCCCTTGTTCAGCGCGGGGCCAAAGAAGGCCAGGCCGGGCACTCCCAAGTCTGGCTGCTGCTTACCAACCAGAGTGTCCCCTGATGCCTCCCCCCGCACCCCGCGCCCCCCTCTTCCCATTTCCCCTTCCGACTCAGCCTTTTGTACGGTTGCCTCAGCTTCTTCTCGCAGAGAACACTTGGGAGAACTGGCAACAATTTAATTACTTTTGTCTCCAAGAGAACTAGGAGCACAGCCGAGAAAAAACGCATCCAGAAAGGTTGATGTCATTGAATATTTTTCATTTGAATCATCCTGTGTAACATCCTGAGAAGACAACTCCGAAATAAAATGGAAGGAAAAATCCTTCGCTAATCATCTGGAGTTCCCAATCAGGTTTCATTCCCAACTCTGTGACTGAGTTTCAGCTCTGTAAAGATTCCTGAAGATAGCATGGCTTGAGCCTTGACGGGTGTGGCTCAGTTGGTTGGGCATTATCTTGCAAAGCAAAAGGTCGCCGGTTCGATTCCCAGTCAGGACATATGCCTGGGCTGTGGGTTCAGTCCCTGGTAGGGGGTGCCTGTGAGTGGCTCACACTGATGTTTCTTTTTTCTCCCTCTCTTTCTCCCTCCCTTCCTTTCTTGCTAAAAATTAAATAAATATTTTTTAAAAATACAGCATGGATCTGATATAAAATATTGTTTCTACTCTGGAACAGAGGCTCCATTTTAAAAGTAAAATCCAGCCCTGGCTGGCGTAGCTCAGTGGATTGAGTGCGGGCTGTGAACCAAAGCATTGCAGGTTCATTTCCCCGTCAGGGCACATGCTTGGGTTGCAGGCCACAGCTCCCAGCAACCACACAATGATGTTTCTCTTCCTCTCTTTCTCCCTCCCTTCCCCTCTCTTAAAATAAATAAATAAAATCTTCAAAAGAAAACTTAAAAAAAAAAAAAAGAAACACATGCCATACATTCCCTTTAAGATGAAGGGCAAGAAACTGGTTCTTTTCCAGGCTGGCTGTGGGTGCTCTGGTCTGGGGCCAGGTCACTCTGTCACATCCAGCCCTAACACCCACGCTCTGTTTCGACACCCAAACAAAACCACTGACACCCAAACAAAACCACCGACACCCAAACAAAACCACTGACACCCAAACAAAAACCACCGACACCCAAACAAAAACCACCACTGGCCCGAGGGTCCTCTCACCGGATTCTCTCCGGTCGGCGGAGTCAGGCTACACCCAACCGTTCCTGAGCCCAAACAAACAGGTGTCTCCCCCCACACCTCCCCACCCCCGAGGAAGCGCTCCCTGCCTTGGAAAGACCCAGTTCAAAACAATTTCACAACCTGTTAGCATTTTAGCATAAATTCCAGGTTAATGGACTGCCTGGAATTTCAAGTCATGCAAAGCAAAAGCAAAAGCAAAAAAAAAAAAAAAAAATCGACCAAACATCCTCCCTGCAATAGAGAGACGAACATGATCGACTTTGAACCTTTGCAAACCAGGGGACCCACTGAGGTTTGGAAAGAGCAGTGGAGATTCCAGAAGCTCGCAGAGTATATTTCAGTGTATAAATGTATAACAGCTAGCCTTAGAAAAAAAAAAACAAACATGTGTCCACAATACACGATACACACCCAGTGTCAGCTGTGGGATTCCCCGACACGCAATGCGAAATGATCTGGGGGGAAATCCCAGGCGATTGCCCAATTCTGTGTTGCTTTGGCTTTATGGAAACGAAAGCTGATTAATGCCTTTCAGTTCTCTTTTCCTATCTTCGTGATCTCTTTCCTGGCGAGGGTGGGAGTGAGGGCTTAAGTGAAATAATACTACAAAAATGCAAAAACAATCGTCACAGGGCTGCTTACGGTGTGCGGTGGTGGGAGCTCATTTCTGGGGGCCAACTGGGGTTCAAATCCAGCCTCCGAGACTTAATCGCTCCTGGCCACTTTGGCCAAGTGACTTGGACCCTCTTTGCCTTAGTTTTCCCCTCTGTACAGTGGGCACAACACTTGTTCGGGCAGAGGAGTGTTCTAGCACCATGAGGATGGACTACGGCCCATGGCCCAGGGCTGGCCACACCCTACAGCATCAGGAGTGGAGACGTGGCGGCATCCTGCCTTCCCGCAGAGCACCACGCAGGCTGCTGCCCTCGCGGCCCCGCCAGGGACGGACTAACCCTTCACACATACACACAGCACCTGCAGTTCGGGAGAGAAGGAAGCACCCAAAACAGGCCCAGATCCAACCAGCGTCTCCCTGGCTTCATGGCTGGCCCCCTGTGCTGCTGGGTTATTCCATTTACCTAAAACTTTGACCCACAGCTGGTCATTCCTTAGAAGCCTCTATGTATTTATGAATGGTACCGAAATCCAGGATACATAACGCTTTCCACGTAACACTTGGCCTCACCCTAAGAAAGCCGGCAACACTGCTGATCTCTAAAGATCACTTCCAGCCTGTTAACTGACAAGCTTTCCAAACAGACGTTACTTCAAAGAGACATTTAGTCTGCTTCCGAAACGAAAGAAGTCCATGGCCACTGCAGCAGAGTGCCCGTCACAGGGCAGGCGCCCAAACCCTGATGCACTCCGAGAAGCGTCCATGCCGCGCCCCTGGGCCTCACACCTGCACGGAGCTGTAGGACTGGCAGCCCAGGGACGTGACTCGGGGGCCCAGGGACACGCCAGGAAGGGCAGTTGCCGCACCGTGCGGAGGAAGAGCTGGCTCGTAAGCCACGGGCGATATTGAAATCAAGGTTTCCTTTTTCTGGGTCACACATTCTGGAGCGAGCCTCTCCCAGGAGGTGAGGAAAGAGAATGCAGGTGGAAAGTTGCTGCTCCGTGTGAGGACGTAGTCACGGTCTGGGACAGAGAAGAGCGCCCGGTGCTCGTGGGGCCTGGACAGGAGGCGGAGGGAGCCCCCGGAGGGGAGTGTAAAGGTGGCGGCTCCCCCAGAATGCCCCGGGGCAGAGGGGTGGCCTCCCCATACAGCCCTCGCAGGTCACTGGGCCTGGGCAGCCCAGGCAGAGAATGTGGACCCACACATGGTGAACCCAGGGGACAGGGATGCTGGAGGCCCTCTGAAAAGGTGCCCAGCTGGCCAGTCCAGCACGGGCTCCCCGCAGGGGAGACTTTTCTTAGGAACATGTCACGAGCCCAGCAAGGCTGCTGCTCGTAATAAATATCTGGTCCCTGTCTCCAGTTCCTAGCACCCTGTTCCAAAAACCCTTGGGGTCTCCCGAGTGACGTGTCTTGTGTGCTGGTGGCTGGGGCCACTGGCTAGCTCAGGAGGAGGGCTGGTCACCAGCAAGACCCAGACAGGACTAGAGGGGCTGGAAGTTCCGGCCCTCCTCCCAACCTCCCGGGAGGGGCGAGGGGCCAGAGACAGAATTCAATCACCAATGGCCAGTGACTTCACCAATCCTGCCTACATCATGGAACCACCACAAGATGCCCCCGACAAGGGGACCAGAGGCTGTGGGTCGGTCAGCATGAGAGGCGCCGGGAGGGCAATGCCCGCAGAGGGAGCTGGAAGCCGACCCCGTCCCCACCGGGCCCTGCACGTGTGTCTCCTGCACGCGGCTGCTCCCGAGCCTGTGTCCTGTGCTACAAACTAACTGGCAACAGGAAGCAAACGGGTTTCCCGAGTTCTGTGAGCTGTTCTAGCAGATTATCGACCCTGAGGAGAAGTGGGAACCCCCAGTTTTATAGCCAGTCACTCAGAGGAGGGGTGGCTCTGGCTTGGGATTGGCCTCTTCTGTGGGGACAGACCTGTGGGGCAGAGCCCTTAACCTGCGTGTGAGCCCTGCGCTAGTCCCTGCGCGAGTCCAGCTGAACTGCTGAATGCCCAAGGGAGCCGGAGACTGGTTGCTGGGCAGAAGGGAAAACCCATGCACTTGGTGGCAGGAGCGTTATGAGCGCGCAGCTCCGCCTGCCCGACCCGGCCGGGCTGCAGGTGCCGGGGTCCTCCTGCAGGGCGGCTCCACCTGCTCCATAGCGAGACCCCACTTTCCATGCAGGACCCCGAGGCAGGTTTGCCGAGGAGCCAGGTGTCTGCAAAGGTGATGACTTTGGCACAGGGGGGTCTTCGGGGATTGCAGGAGGGAAGCCCAGGTGTAGGGCACCCAGAGAGCAGCGCAGGGCAGGTCCCGACCCTGGGGGGCTGCAGGGAGGCTTAAGACCAAGCACAAACCCAGAAGAGGCTCCCACAGGCAGACCAGAGCCCCCATCCTCCGCTAAGGGAGCACAGACGTGGCTACACGCCAGACCCCCTTGGGCCAGGCAGGCTTGTCTCTGTCATGAGCTCGATGTCATCCATGTGTGTCAGGGCTGAGTGAGAGACGAGGGAGATGCAGCCTGACAGTGTGGAGGGAACTGAAAAGGGGAGGCCACGTCCTTAAAATCACACCCCGTATTCCTCCTGCAACAGCTGCTCGAGGGCCTCGGGCTCCGTCGATTTTCCTTCTCGGGAGTTACCCTGAACAGGACGTCGAGAGAACACACAACAATGTGGACATAGGCTTCAACGTACACTTGGGGTCCAGTGGGAGGGGGGGCGGCCAGCTGTGCAGGTCAGCACCCTGCCCAGCAGGCAGCGCGGGCACGTTAGCCGCTGTGGGCTCACCTGCATTGAATGCAGGGATGAGAAGGAACCTCCCACTGCGGACTGTTACGGGAGGAACCTGCAGGAGCCTGGCTGGATCCCTTTGCCCAGGGACGCCCTGGAGCGTGCTGCGGTCAGCCGAGATGCTGGTCCAAGAGAGGAGAAGGCCACGGACAGGGTCCAAGCACCCAGGTGGGTCTTGCTCCCAGCTTCCCGGAAGCCAGGCAGATCCCGGCAGGGTGTCCCCACTGGTGGGCGTGCACGGGACCCGGGCCGCCCAGCCCTCCTGCCACACACTGCACCGCCAGACCCTGTCCTCAGGGCCCCGGGGCCTGTCCACCCGCTGGCCGGCCAGCTTGTCCGAGGCAGGCAGCGTGAGCCACGGCACAAGGCAATGACAGATTCTCATGTCTTCGTCGGGCTGAGAACACGTAAAAGTTAAGCACTACGAAGAAACTTGTAAAGCAAAACAGGACCGTGTAGACACTTCGCCATCTGCCTAGGAAGGTAAAAGGTCTCCGGCGCAGCCGAGGGAGGAGGGCTCAGTGCAGGCGTTAAAAAAGGAAAGTTTCTACCCTTCTAAACGGCCTGTGACTTTTTAATGGGCAGGCAGTAGTTCTGTGATTGTATTCAAACAAGCACGCACTAACCACCCACTTTCCATGGTACTACACACACAGCGAGACCTTTAAACACGGCCTACTGTGGTTTCCAGTGTCTGCTCCCTTCTCGTCACCTCCGGGCCAGCCCTGAGCACTCTGTCCCTCTCTGACTTGGGAGGGTGGCAGAAAACACCAAACAGGAATTGCCCACCCCACAGGGATGCGATCCCTAAGTGCCTGTAACACAGAGGGCCTGCTTGCGTCACTGGGGGGCACTGTCCACGTGACAACCTCGGGTAGGTTGGGCTGGCGGGGGTCTGCGCCCCAGTCCCCCGTCTGTGAAACTCGGGCATGAGAACCCCTGCTCGCCAGCCCCTTCCAGCTCTACAGGGGCTGGAAACCCAAGGACTTCCAGAGACCGCCCCCCGCCCCCGCACCGCACACACACACTTGTTCTGGAACACTCAACTGAGCCGAAGCGTGCACACCTACAGCCTGGCAACTCCACGCCTACCCTCGCACAGTCCGGTGCTTGCACCTGAGGGGTTAGGACACTGTCCACATTCGAGCTCACCACAGCTGTGTGGCACTTGTGAAAAAGAGAGAACAGCCTAGTTGCCCACGGACAGAGGATGGAGAAAGACGTGCTGGTCCACCCAGAACCCTGAACGGTGGTTGAAGCAAACAAATAGAGCTCCACAAACCAGCCCTGATGAGTCTCAGAACTGCCGTGTCCGGCACAGACAAAGCTCACGGTAAAACTGTACACACAAAACGATAAACGTTTCAAATGCACAAACGACACTCCAGCTGGGACTGGGAGGAGACGCACGGGGGGCAGCGGTCTGGGACTCGCCCTGCTCTGCCTCTCCACCTGGGGTCACAGAGGGGTCCCCTCCTTGCCGTCTGCTAATGGTGCGCTTCTAACTGGAGAATAAAACGCAGAAAGATACAGGAGTAAGCCTTGTATTTAAGAGAAAGTTTTGTAGGATCTTTTACAGATACTTTCCATTTTAAGAAAATCAGTAAAATTATTTATGGTATTTGACTAACAATAAGTAATTTCAGCTTGTGACCGGTTAGCAACTGTAAAATGAACTCTACATAATACCTTAATGGCTTAAATCAATACACCACATTGCTGAATATGTACATATATACTCACATACATGTAAATGTATATTTTCATTGAGATAATTCACATACCCTATAATTCACCCTTTTAAACTACAGAATTAAATGTTTTAAAGCCACACTTCACAGAGGTGTCTAAACCACCCCACCGTCACTTTTAGAGCAGTTTTGTCACCCCTGGAAGAAGCCCGGCACCCACAGCGGACACCGCCATTTCCCCTTGAACTCTGACCCACGCCCCACCCCCACCCCCCCGCCGGCCCTGGCAACCACCCATCTACTTTCTGTGTCTATGGATTTTTCTATTCGGGACATTCCACATCAGTGGAATCCCACAATACGTGGCCTTTTGCATCTGGCTTCTTTCATGGAGCACGTATTCAAGGCTCATCCACGTTAGAGTGTAGGCCAGAATTTCATTCCTTTTAAGGCTGAATGATATTCTATTGTACGGATATACCACCTTTTATTTATTATCCACTCACCAGCTGGTGGAGCAGATTTTGTTCATGTAAAGAGTCTGCAGTTTCCATGATTCTAAGGCAGAATAAACTACCCCCACCCGCTTCACATGCATTTCCTGGGGAAGGAAAGGCCCACGCGGGTGACGGCTCCCGGCTCACCTTCTCCTGGGCGGACCTGGCCGCGCTCCACACTTGCTGCACTGCCAGCTCCAGGGGCGGCTGCTGCGGGTCCTCCTCGAAGGACAGGGACAGCGGGCCCTGGGACAGAAAAGCACAGTAAGCAGATGCACGACGGTGATGCCTGCTTTTTAGAAAAAATTACGTATTTCCTATAAAGCTCTGCAAATCTGAGAAAATATAATACAGCTTGTTTTTGTTAAACCCATGCTTCTCAGGGGCGGCAATGGTCAAAAGTCAGTAAGTGCATGCTCCCGGGGGGACCGGCTCAGGCTGGATTTGGTTATGGGACATGGATGGGAAGTAGAGAAACACAGGAACGAGAGCAAAGCCGTCACAGTCAAGGTCGTGAAGGGTGTTCTGAATGCTCACGTTCACAACACAAAGAAGGCAAGCTCTTTGGGAGGTGCTTGTGTCAGTCGGTAGGTCCGTGGGTGCAGCACCATATCTGTGTCCTCCCCTTCTTCTGGGGAAAACCCCATTGTTTTTAAAGAATCACCTCTCCCTGATCCCTGGTTCCTGGCGCTGTGCTTAAGGTACCCCCTTCTCTCTTCCCACTGCCCCGGAGGTGGGTAGGCAGGAGCCCCCAAGGGCCGGCCGCCTCTCCCTGGAGCCGGGACCCTTGGCTGGAAAGGAGCCCAAGGAGCATGCTCCTGCCCCACGGCCTCCTGGTCCAGCCCTGCTTCGGCTCTGCCCATCCTCCTGGACCCTCCCTGCAAATTCCCCCGTGGCTCATCCGCCTGCATCTGTTTAGGTTCTTGCCATTCAAAATCTCCAAGTGAAAGAGATGTGCAATTAAATTAATATGACCCCCAAGGCAACACGACTGCCATTTTTGGGAGAGAACAAACCAGGGCTGGCGCAGCCAACCAGGTCTTGTCTGTTTTAAAATAAACTCTCTTGAGAGGCCGAACACTTAGGCCAACAGCCCGACCCTGGAATGAAACTCTTCTTAAAATGCTTCCTGGCGATACTGAACATCTTTTCATGTGTCTCTGGATCCTCCGTATGTCCTCCTTGGAGAAGTGTCTGTTCAAGTCCTTTGCCCATTTTTTTAAATGCTCAGTATTGCTAGCTACCAGAGAGATGCAAATTAAAACCACAATGAGATACCACTTCACACAGGTCAGAATGGCCATCATAAACAAAGCAACAAACAACAAGTATTGGTGAGGTTGTAGAGAAAAGGGGATCCTAGTGCACTGTTGGTGGGACTGCAGACTGGCGCAGTCACTGTGGGAAACAGTATGGAATTTCCTCAGAAAACTGAAAACGAATCTTTAGTTTTAGAAAACTAAAAATGGACCCAGCAATTCCACTGCTAGGATTATACCCTAAGAGCCCTGAAACATCAATCCAAGAGAACCTATGCACCCCAATGTTCATAGCAGTGCTATTTACAATAGCCAAGTGCTGGAAGCAACCTAGGTGCCCATCAGTAAATGAGTGGATCAAAAAACTATGGTGCATTTACACAATGGAATTCTCTGCAGCAGAAAGAAAGAAGGAGCTCCTACCCTCTTCAACAGCATGGATGGAGCTGGAGAGCATTATGCTAAGCGAAACAAGCCAGGTGATCAAAGACAAATACCATATGATCTCACCTTTAACAGGAACCTAATCAACAAAACAAACCAACAAGCAAAACATAACCAAAGACACTGAAATAGAGGACAGGCTGACAGTGACCAGAGGGGAGAAGGAAGAAAATTTCAGGGGAAAATGGGAAGGGTTTGCAGGAACAAGTGTAAAGGAAACATGGACAAAAAACTGGGGGGGAGGGGGGTGGAAAAGGGAGGGAGGTAGGGAGGGCTGGGGTGGTGGGCTGGGATGGGGGTAAAAGCCAGAAAACTGCACTTGAACAGCAATTAAAATAAATCAATTTTTAAAAAATGAAAAACAAAAAAAAAACACCTCCTGATGCACATTGTGCTCAGGCAGGTTCCGACTGGGGGCTGTGAGGAGAGCATGTGCCCACAGCTTCCCCCCACTCCCCGCCCAGCTCAGGGGCTCCCACTGCAGGGAGCTGGTCCCGGCTACAAGACACGATCGGGGCGGGAAAATAAAATTCTGCAAGAGGCACACAGGCTCTTCTGGCAGACATGGCGCAAATAAGCAGGCAATGGCATCACTGGGGGCTACGTCTTAAGAATTCCGTGTGGTCCAAAGGAGAGCAAACAGACACAGAACACTTTCAATCACACCTCGTCCTGTGCCGACCCCGCCAACCTCGCTGCCCAAAATTCACCATCAGGGAAGTAAATCCACTCCCTAAGAGCGATGAAATCACAGTTGGGGGCTGTTCTGCCACATTCTCCAAGGCTGGCGCTTGCTCTGCTATGGCCAGGGGTACGCCGTGAGCCTGGGAAGGACACGGTCCGTGTACCAGGCTGGCTGGCTGAGAGAGCAGCCCCCAGCACGAAGCCCAGTGCCAGGCAGGGAACTGACCCATCAGCAGGGGCTGCGACAGCTGCCGACAGCTGCCGATAGCACGGTGAAACAATGCACCTTCTGTCCCAGCCGCAAGAGCCACCGGTGCCGTGAGCAGCCTGGACACAGCCTCCGGCCCTGGGCATCGGTGGGTGCAGCCCACGCCCTCTTACCTTGCAACCTTGAGGATTAAAACCCTGGAAAGATCCTGCCGGGAAAGCTCACGTCAATGGGTGGTGTCACAGAGGAAATAAATTACTAGGTTAAAACGAGGACACAGGTTCCTTTCCCTTTCGTATTGCCTCACTGTCAAGTTCCAGGAAGCCCAGCGTGTGCACAGCACTCAACCACAAACTCACATTCCAGGTGCTCCCGACCCTGCGGAGACTAAGGCCAGACTTGCTGTCCACCTGGGAAAGCGACACACAGGAATCACCAGGAAAACACTAGGAAAGGAAAACCGTGAGGAGGACTAGCCCTGCCAGACGTTAGCACCCACTACAGACCCCCTACATTCCAGACGAGGGGGACAGGACACGAACACGCAAATAGACCAGGGGACAGGAGCAGAAAGTCCCAAACAGACCCAGATACCTTTGCACACTTAACGTGGACAAGGGCGGCATCCCAGGTCACTGGGTAAATACAGACTCTCTTTGATCAGGATGTGGGAGGAACCCCACATGGAAGGCAAACACTAATAAACGAACCCAATGCATTACAAATGAACATCATGACCACCGAGGCAGTGCAAAAACCCAGGTCTAATAGGCCGAACCTAACGCTGTGTCTAACACAGACGCCGTGATCTGGGCAGTAAGCGCGCTTCTCGCTGGGGCACGGGTCAGCAGTTCAGCAGCTACTCTACGTGAATGCTAGACTCGACCAAATAAGTAAACACGTCCCAGATGATAAGTCCCTGATGCCTCCCCGCTGGAGAAGGAAGTTCAAAACAGGGCAAGGGCCAGATGAGATGAACTCTGTGCTATTGACCCGGAAGCCCAGCAAGCAGCATCGAGTCATGGTTTCGAAAGCACAGACAGAAACATAGAGAAATACAGACGTGTGCATGAGTGTATTATATGCACACGTATGTTTCCCAGCTCTGCCCACTAAAAAGGTGCAAAAGCAATGAGACCCCAGCAGTAATGAGCACACCTGATGCTCAGGCCTTGGCTTCGAACGGCCTTGACGATAGAAGGGATCAGGGGCACCTGGAGAAGTGGCCGAACCCGGGGCCACAAAAGGGAAAAACACAAGAAGAGTCTAGAAAAAGCACCTGTGGGACCAGGAAGTAAGGAAGTGCTACACACACACACACACACACACGACTTTCTATGTTGATGGAAGAACACAACAGCTTGTGCCACCGAAGCAACAAGACAAACAGTGACAGTGTTGCATGTAGCACCCCGAATAAAATACCCACGAGTCCACACTGATGTGAATAATCAACTAAATATACAGATGGAAGAGAAGTGGCAGCTCTTTCTTGCAGTAGAATTCCAGTGGATAAATGTGGGAGAGACAAAAACAAAAAAAGAATCACCATTGAGCAAACTCCGCAGAAGTAATTGTTGCAGACTCATCATGCAGACAGATGCCAAAATCCATCCACAGAGAGTAAGGATAACAGGATGTATGAAGTCTCGAAGTATCTCCGCAGGGTCCCTTCGACTCCAGAGGGGATGGATGGCACAAGCAGAGACATAAGACAGAAGAAGAGAAGCCAACAGAAACCACCTCTACCAAGGGATCCAGGCCAGCGTCCCCAGCGGCAAGTTACAATGACATCATGAACCCCACGACAAACTACATGGAAAGGGGCACATCGCTTCTGTGGTAGAACCTCAGGGCAATTGGGTAAAAACACAAAATTGAGGGACATTTGGCAAAAGAATAATCGACACTGTTCAGAGTTGCCACAGTTGTGGAAAACAAGGAAAGACTACAGAACTGTTCCTGACTTCCGGAGACTAAGGGGAAGCAACAACTTAACGTCATGGGGGCCTGAATGGGACCCTGGAACAAGGAAAGGATACTGGTGGAAAAAACCCATGAAATTCATATAAGGTCTTCAGTTTAGTTAAAGACCACTATCAATGCTAGTATCTCTTACTATTGCAATGTTAATGTCACTGTACCATGGATTATAGTAACATCGCGCCGATGTTAATTTCTTGTCCTGTTACATTAATATCATTGTACCATGAATTATAGTAACATGGTGCCAATATTAATGGCTTATACTGTTACAATGTTAATATCATTGTACTGTGAATTAGTTACATTGTGCCAATGTTAGTTTCTTGTCTTGTTACAATGTTAATATCATTTTACTATAAATTAAAGTAACATTGTGCTACAGTGATATGACACTGGGTAAGAAATATATGGAAACTCTCTGAATTACTTTTGCAACTTTTCTATAAATCTAAGAGCAATAAGAAATAAAGTTTTCTTTAAAGGGAGCTTGGAAGAAATCAGCCCACCTTTACTGACTCTGTTTGCTAAAAGCCTCACAGAGATATCTATCCTCTCATGCAGAGCGGATTCTGTTTTCCATATTGAACCTACTCTTCTGCAGATGAAGCACAGAGAGGTCAGGTTTTGCCCAAAGGCACACAGCCCCAGGGCTTTTGGCCTGAGCAGTGAACACAGCTCTTCCAAGCGGCTCAAGAAGTCCCCTCCCAACTCAGCAGCCCAAGAGGAGCAGGCAGGAGTCAAGTTAGCTTTGGCTGCATTTCAGTGAAAACACTGCACCCACTCTTCCTTTCCCTGAACGGTTGAGGGTGCAAGAAACAACCTGACCTGGTGCCTATTCCTGGGTTTCCTATGGACAATTTGCAGAGTCATCAGTGAGCCAGCCTCCTTTCATGTTGATTCTTCAGAAGAACACAAAGCACATTAAACAGCTTGTTTTCCCCAGGCCTGGCTGGCTCCCAAGCGGGGAAGGCCTGCGTCCAGCTGGGGAGACGCGCCTGGCCGCCATGTCTCCCCCTTCCCGTAACAAGCTTCTAACAGGCCCCACCCTCACCCCCACCCCCACCCCCCACCGCCTGCTCTGAGACAGCCTTACACTGGGCACCAGGTGGGCTGTGCCCAGACAGACAGGGCTCTGGACTAGCTCACAATCCCGTGAGACACAAGTGACCACCAGTTGCCATTTGATTCAGGAACCAGCCCAGGCTGCTGGGGTGGGGGCGGGGGTGGGGCAGCATCCTGGAAGTATGGAAGGACCAGGGATCTCTTTCTGGAAGGTTTACGGAAGTTAAATAAGGACAAAGGTGAAATAAGTGTTCCAGATAAAAGGAATAACCCTTGGAAAGGCCCCCACAGGCAGAACCCTGAATGTTTGAGCAGCAGAAATGAGACCAGTTTGGGGGTGGGGCTCACAGTGAAGGGTGCCCCCCCTTACCCAAGGTTGCCTTCATATTCTTGCCAACTGACTTCTTTTTTTTAAAGATTTTATTTATTTATTTTAGAGAGATGGAGAAGGGAGGGAGAAAGAGAGGGAGTGAAACATCAATGTGTGGTTGCCTCTAGCAAACCCTACACTGGGGATATGGCCTGCAACCCAGGCATGTGCCCTGACTGGGAATCAAACCGGCGATGCTTTGGTTCGCAGGCCTGCACTCAATCCACTGAGCTACACCAGCCAGGGCCAGCCAACTGACTTCTTATACTGTGGCCACTATGTAACTGGAAAAAAAGCTATGAAGGCTTGTCACTTGGTTTGCATTTTAAATCGCTGAAGCTCATCTGCAAGTTTGAGCTGTGAATGACCTGCTCCAAGTTCAAGCAGCATCTTTCCTGTTTTCTTCCCCTGAAAACCACAAACTGTCCCAGTCTTGGTCATTTGCATTTGGAACACCCATCTGAAAAATGTCCCGAGGCCAAGGACTGAGGGAACAAAAGCGTCAGGGCGGCCCATGGCTGGACACGTCCAGGACACAGCCCCCACTCTGGGGTCAGGACTCCCCACGTGTGGGCGTCCACCTAGGGAAGGAAGCACGGTCCAGCTTCCCTGCAAGGGTCCCTGGGCCACAAGGCCTGGCTTCCACAGCCAGTGAGCTGCTGCGGGAACGGCAACCCAGAGGCCCCCAGGTGGGTGGCGGGGGTGTGGACCGTCACCAGGTTGCCTGACTGTCACTGGCAGACGCTTCTGTAGACATCAGTGTTATGCAGGGGAACTGAAGGGAAACCCTCAGCTGTTGCTTTTGGGTGACAGGGCATTTGTTCCAAATCTAGTGCCTGAGAGAGAAAGGCAGGTCTGGGGTCTCTGTTCTCCGTGATGGTACTGTGGTCAGATGGACCGGAATTCGGTGTTTGATGCACCAGAGCGGAGAGGCAGGCGGTGTTGGGCGACCAGCTGATAGCTGGCGTCAGGACCGGCCTGGACCCAGCAGCCTCTCCCTAGTGAGAAGCTGGCATGGGGAAGCTCCCTGCACCCCCACCAGCCTGCTGAGCCCGAACTGCAGGGAGGGGGAAGGCGTGTGCGTTTTCCCGAAGCTCTCCAGACAATTCACCTGCGCTCCCGAACACCTGGCATCTGCCCGGCCAGCTGGCGCCGCAGTGATGGCTCCCCCAATGCCTCTCCTGCCCGCCACCCTGTCTAATGTAAGAACAGTATCGGAGTGAGGGTCGGGATTCACGGGGCTGCCCCAGTCACGGGTCACCCAGAGTCAAAGGAGGCTCCACGAGCTACCACTCAATCCTCAGGTCTCCAGGGGAAAGGGGTCCCGTAGTTGGGGGTGACACATTAAACAATCAAACCCTTTGCATCCTTTCTTTAAAAAATAAGATTTTATTTACTTAATTTTTAGACAGAGGGGAAGGGAGGAAGAAACAGAGGGAGAGAAACATCCATCGGCTGCCTCTCATACCCCCCGGCAACCAGGGTCTTGGCCTGCAACCCAGGCATGTGCCCTGACCAGGAATCGGAACAGTGACCTTTGGGTTTGTGGGACAGCGTCCAACCCTCGGAGCCACTGCAGCCAGGGCCCCTTCGTATCCTTTCTTGCTGGACCTCAGTTAAGGAGACACATGGGTCTCCGAGTCAAATCTGCTGCCCACGGGGGAACGTGAGCAGATGCGGATGGACTGTGACGGCCAGGGTCCAGGTCAGCCCCGGCAAGGCTCTCCGGCTCCTGGGCCTCAGTCTCCCCTCTGGAGAAGGAAGGGGCTTTGCTAGAAGAGTTTGGGATTCCTTTTGCTCTTACAATACAAAGCTGGGTAAGACTTAGAATGAGAGGAGTTACTGTCTCCATTCAACAGAGAATTCCACCTTTCACAAAGATGCTGGATATGATTAATGATGTCCGGTGTGTCCCCAACCTCCCCAGTGACAGGCTGAGAAGTGGTCTCCTCCCCAGCCAGGGCAGAGAGATAACAGGACAGGCGGGGGGCGGGGGGGGGGACAGGCACTAAGCTGTGGCTCTCTGGGCCTAGCGGGCACGGAGCATCACCCCTAATCCGGGATTAGTGGGGATCGCATTGGAGGGAGGGCACAGAGAAACTGCAGAGCTGGCTGTCGGGGTCAGGACACCCAGAGAAACACCAGCCTTGCTGGCAGCCATGCTGCCATCGGTGCTGCACCCGTGAGGGCCTCAGACAGGGGAGGGTCTGTGACAAGTCAGTAGGAAGGGGCCGAGTTCCCCAGGTCCTGTCCGCCTGCAGAACCTTCCATTTGAATTCAAACTGAGCAACACGTCCAGGCACTGGGGAGCACAATCCGATCCAATCCACGGCCACCCAAGGCTGCCAGGGGCGCGTCTGCACTGCTTTGAGCTTGACCCCTGTGCACTCCGGCCCCTTCCAGGCAGGAGTCTGCAGACACGGATGCCCGTGACTGCAGTGCATGGGCAAGAGCAGACAGAGCCCGCTCTCTCTCCACTCCCTGAACACGGAGCCCTTCTTCCCTGCTCCCACCAAGTCGAGCAAGTTGGTGAAAGGTTTTCTTTCGAAACCTTGGGTTCCTTTAGGGTTCTCAGCTTCACCTGACCAACCAGACATTCTAGGGAGGAATTTCCGACGCCCCAGGGCAATCTGGGAGTGGTGTCTGAGGAATCCCGTTTCCCGAAGCCACTCCAGAAACGGCAGGAAATGAGAGCAGGATGGGTTGCGCAGGGCTACCCCAACTCACACACGGAAGGCAGGACCCAGCCTGTGCGCCCGGAACTCCGTCGGGAGGCCCAGGGTTGGAGTGACGGACCCTGCAGCTTGCTCACCCGACACACCCTTGAATTTGGGAGCAAGCAGGGACAAGGCTCTTACGAACTCACGCAACACCACCAGCCAAGGTGGGCTTGGCCCCAGAACCTGGCCTGTGACGCCAGGTCAATCAAGGGTCAATGACGGTAGCCCGGGGGGGGGGGGCGCAATTCTGTGTTGGCCCCCTGTGTGAGGCCACATGGGGTGGCCTCCCATGGGGTGGGAGTCCTTTAGGGCTCCCACAAGAGATGGGGTGGTTCCCCTGACCAGGAAATGTCCAGCTGTGGACAACAGGGACACGGGCTGTAGGCGCCAGGGCAGACGGCCGTCAACTGACCTCGAAGCATTTATTTTTCATGTGTACGTACCGCTTTGTTTTTCAAACCCACGGCCGTGTGAGTCAAGGCCGTGGCCCAGAGTCCAGGCACAGGGCCACGCGGGGACACTCCGAAGGCTGGTGGGCCCAGGCACACCGCATTCGCTGTTCCCGCTGCCAGTGGCACAGGCTTTGCCCCGCCCCCCCTCCACACACACACACACACACACACACACACACACCAGCTCACACCTGGGCAGGATCTGAGAGCAAGGAGGGCCCACAAAGGCTGGGAGGCCATCCCCGCACTCCCACCAGGCCCCCATTCCTGCCCGGAACTAGGAGACACCAGGAGTTTGTCATCAGACTAAGATATCTTAAAAGTAAAAATAAGTCGCCCTGTCATTAATTCCGGAAGAAACAAAACCACAGGAATGTGCGGCATCAGGGCATGGGTTAGGTCACAGGCCCCTGAGCTTCGTTTGGGGCGGGAGGTAGCTGGATTCCAATCCCCGCTCTGCCCAGCGCGGGCTGCATGACCTTGGGCGGGTCACCTAACCTCTCCAGACCTCTATTCCTCGCCTGGGAAGTGTGGACAGTCCCAGGAGTTGTGAGGATTCCCATGAGTGCGCCAAGAACCCTCAACACAATGTCTGGCAAGCGGCTGGCTCTCGACAAATGGCCACCCACTTCATACGCCAGGAAACGCAAGCACACCTTGGAGAAATGCATTCTCGGTGGGATACAGCCCTACTGATGGGAGCGCATTCGGGTCCCAGTCATTCATACATCAGGTGCGAAAGCAGAAAGTGTCCAGCCAGGAGCCGGAATCCACCTGGGACTCTGGGAGGGCGGAGGGGACCCGGAAGGGAATGGGCCCCTCGGACGCGTCTCTCCAACAGCCAGTGCCTGACACACCTCATGTGTGGTGGATAGGGTCTTGTCACTTCGTCTTGACTCCCCAGGGTCTTTCTCCTAACTTTCAAGGATGCCGTCCCCGGGCAGGGCTCACTGAGGATCAGTCGAGGGCTGCGTGAGGCTCCAGAGGAGGCTGAGCGCTGACAGCCCGCACCCCGCCGAGCGCCGCACCCCACCCGCGGCACCACCGCCGCCCTCACAGAAACTCACCCCCTTCCGTCCGGCCTCCTGATTCAGGGCGGCCACCCAGGCGGCCTGCCACTGGCTCCTCCAGCTGTTCAGCGTCAGAATCCAGGAGAGCAGCACGTCCGACTCCGGGCGCCGGTCCTCGCCAGGCTCCGCCGCCCGCCGCGGGGACCGCGATCGCGCCCTGGCCAGCGCCCACTGCGCCAAGTACAGGCCCACCGTGCCCAAGGCCACAACGAAAAGCGACACCAAGACCAGCCACTGGACTTCACCGAACCACGAGTCCGGGCGGGACATGGTGATGGCGCATACCCGGCGCGCCTCGCCCCACAACTTCCCAGGGCAGCCCCTGGCGGGGCGCGTAGCCCGCGGTGGCGAGCTCAGGACATCAGCCAGAGGCCGGCGGGGGGCGTGGAGGGGCGCAGCGGGCTGGATCTGGGCTGCCGGCGGCGCGGGCCTGGGGCCCTGGGCGCGGGGCTCCGAGCCGGCAGCCGGGAGCCGGGAGCCGGGAGACCAGGCGGGGCGAGCTGGCGGAAAAGCCGGCCCGCGCACGGCGGCCACAGTCCGGGACTGCGCCCCAACCCCGCGCACCTGGCAATGGTGACGCGGAGACCGGCGTTCCCGACTCGGCGTCGGTGTAGTTCCCGGGGCCGCAGCCCGGCGCGCTTCCTCCTGCGCGCGCCGCCCCCTTCGTTCCGCCTGCTGCCCAGCAGTGGCCGGAGAGACTCCGGCTGGGGGGCGGGGCCGTGGGGCGGGGCGGGGCCGGGGCCGAGGGGGAGGGGCCTAGGTCGCGGGCGCCAGCGCCATCCCCGCCCCCTTAAAGGCCCCGCGCTTCCAACCCTTGTGGGCACCGCCCCCGCCACCGCTCTGGGCTTTGGTTTGGCCACACGCGCGCGCCACCCGCCCCTTCCCGCGGGCAACCGCAGAGCGGTGGCCCTGTTCGGGAAGCCAGGCGCGGCTTTCTCCAGCGCTGACATGCTCCTGGCGTGGCGACGCAACGCGGCAGCGCGGTGCGCGGGACTTTCCAATTAGCTGGATTCCAGGGATGCTGTGGGGCTGGTGACTCGGCTTCCCTGCGCGTGTGCGCGTGCACGTGCATGTGTGTGCACGCCTATTTGAGCCTGTGCATGTGGAAAGGTAATTTCTAGCATCGCCAGGTGTCCTCCACCATGACAGTGTCTGGGTTTGACATAGGTGGAAAGTCCCTGGGAATCCAGGACTCGCACCCGAGTCAGGAGGGCCTGGAGACTCGTCATCTGCGCCCGGATGTGTTATCTGTTAAGAAGCGTGCAGGCACTCCACGGTCTGGCAGCCCCGCCCTGCGCCCCTCACCTTGCAGTCAGGCATCATCATTAGGAAATGCCACAAAATCCTAGCCTAAAGTTCTCCGAGGCCTAAATCATAAAAGTGATTCACTGATACTTTCTGCAGCTGTATTAAGGGGATTTGACCTTGAATTGGGTTGGCTAGATCTGACATTTAGCCTTTCGTTACCTGGCCAGAGTCTGCCGATGGGCCTGTCTCATGAGTAAGCCCAGTGGTGATTCTGGCTGTGCCCCAGCAGCCCAGGGGTGCTCCCTGGTTCCTCCTCGGCCCCTCCAGGCCACTGCACAGGATGCCTTAGAACCCGGCGGTGGGGTGGGGGGGTTTGAAGAAGACAGGCAAGTCGGGCAGATGTGATGGGCAGCTCTGAGATTAGGATCTAAATCTGGTTCCCAGGCTAGTGGCATTTATTGCCACCTGTTATGCAAAATCCCTGGAACAGCTTCGAGAGAACCATAGGTCTGTGATGGCTCTGCCCTGGATACCAAGTACTAAAGACAGGGAGTGAGGTACCTTCTAAAAAGGAGAGGTTGGTGTGATGACATAGGCAGAGGTGTGTGTGCATGCTTGTGCGTGTGCAAAGGCCCTGAGGCCTGTGTGTAGCTCCCTACCCCTGAGGCAGAGTGCAAGGGGGTGGTGTGAGGGCTGGGGGTGGTCAGAGGTGGGCTGGAGGCTGCCACTGGAAGACGGGGTAGTAGACTGACTCACTGACAGAGAGAAGCCATACACTGTTGGAAGCACAGAGTGAAAGAATTGCACTTTACAAAAAGATCACTCCCCGCAGCAGGTAGAGGAGGCTGGGTTGAAAGAAGTGCAGGGGGAAGAAAGCCCAGCTAGGGGGTGACCCCAGGGTCCAGGAGAAGGGTGTAGTCAGGCTAGAGCATGGCAGGGGGGAGGGGGCAGGCCCCCACAGCAGAGGGTGTTCCTTGCCTGAAGGCTGGAGGCCAGGAGGTGAGAGAGTTTGAAATTGTGGGACAGAGGGTGGCAGCAGGAGGGTGAAAGAAGTTTCGAGGGCCCTGATTTTCTTTTGAGCAAAAGGAAAGAATGGGGAGACAGCTGGACCAAGCACCCTCTGTGAGAAACAGAACAGGAAGCTGGCGGGGAGCTGAACTCATTGCATCGCCCAGGTGAGCCGAGCAGGGGAGAACCAGCCCTTGCCAGGCAGGTCTGATTGTAGAAAGTGGAACTAAAACGATCCTCTGAGCTTTCCGCAAGCCACCTGGTCATTAAACACTGGCTCTCCCTTCATCCCACAGTCCCTGCAAGGTTGGGGGCGTGGCTCTCCCTTGCCCAGAAACCTCCTCTTACTGGAGCAAGCCTCTGGTTATTTCCTGATCTGCAGCTGAAGGACTCCAGCCCTGCCGGCTCCCTTGCCAGCCTACCAGGGGTCGCCAGATACCTCGGCTCCCCGTCTCCCTCTACTCCAGCACGTGCATGCGTGCACACTGGCTGTGGCCAGGGTGGCGGGCAGGAGAGGGCCCGTCCTGTCCTGTGTGACTGGTGGAACCGGTCTCATTCTTCACGGCCACTTTCCAAGGGGTGCGCACCCCCTCGGCTCATCCAGAGGCTGGTAAGAAATTGTAAACTAACAACCACCCCTGGTTTGGGGTTTCTACAAAGGGCTGTACACATTTAGGTACTGAATCACTTCTGCGCAGAACCAGATGGAGGGAGAACAAGGAACCCCCTGGGCTTACAGGAAAACGCAGTTGACTGAAACATGCACCAGTAACGTCTTGTAAGTCTGTGGAAAAAGCCAGGCCACCTTCACGTCTTCTCCCAGCCCGGCATCACGGTCTCCCAGGCAAGGAGGACACTGGATGACTCGGCTCTCTGTAAGGGCAGCCTTTCCCCCTCATGTGCTGGCATTCCCTGTTCCCAGCATGCGGCCCTCCCCCGCACTCCGCATCCCTCCAGCCCAAGGGGCCAGACTGCTGCTCCGCCCGCCAAGGACACTGGTTCTGGCCCACCCCACCTTCCGATGGGTCAAGTCCTCCCCACTCTGCTCTGCAGAGGTCGTTTGCTGGCTTTGGCGCTCCTAGAAGGTAACTCCTGTCTTTTGAATCCTGCATCTCGCACCCATTGAGCGTCTGTGAGCAGGTGGGGCAGGCCTGGGGGGTCTGGGCACTGGCCATTGCCCCCAAACCTGGGTCTTATACAGGGGAGGGTGCTGAAACCAGCGCACAGGGAACCCAACTTCACATCAACCTACAGGACCCACCAGAAGCAGCCTCCTTCCTGGAATATTCCGGAACCTCAGACCAGGTGGGTCCCCTGGGGATGGAGAGGAAACAGCAGAAACTGTATTTCCGAATTTCTCTTCAGAATATTGTATGGTAACTGGTTGTGAGACTGGGCACAGGAGTAAATGCTCCATTGTTCTGGTTTTCATTTTGAAAATGTTTCGGGTCCTGGCTGGTGTGGCTCAGTGGATTGAGCACCAGCCCGCAAACCAAAAGGTTGCCGGTTTGATTCCCAGTCAGGGCACAAGCCTGGGTTGCAGGCCAGGTCCTCAGTTGGGGGCGTGCGAGAGGTGGCCAATAGATGCATCTCTCACACATCGATGTTTCTCTTCCTCTTTCTCCCTCCCTCCCCCTCTCTCTAGAAATAAATATATAAAACCTTTTAAGAAATAAATAAAATGTTTCTAAAATGCTCTTCATGGAGACAAGTATTGCTTGCTGGGTGATCTTCACCCAGTCACCCCATCCCTGGACGACTCTTCCATGCTTCCAAGATGGAGTATTTTAACGTCTTCCCCAACTTGGCCCAAGAGATTCTGGGACAATGTTACATGTTTTAAGATTAAGAAATATGCTCAAGTGTCATCCAGGCTTCATATCTATAATCAAAACTATACTTATTAATACTAGAAAGTAGTCACCATTGAACCAGATAGTCTCAAAGGGTTTATAAAATGCTGAACCAAAATTGGGATGTATACATAAACACTTGTCCAAACTTTTGCTACATTTCCAGTAAAGTAGTGTAAATTTCTGGAAGAGGAAAGGAAGGCGTCAGGGGAGTTTGTGGTTTGTCTCTGACTTGGCAGAGAAGCTTCTTTACCCCGTAGCAGTTTGCTTGCTGACGATGACGGTGGTGGTGGTGGCGGCGTAGCTTGAATTACCCAGTTGCGCCAGGTGCCTCGATGGAGCAGCGCCCCAGGCCCCTGCAGGGCTCGTGGGGTGAACGACCTGGGACGGAGGACCTGTGAGTGCAGATGGCCGGTTCCCCCCGCTCCTCCGGGGTCCTTCAGGGAAGACATTCCGAGAACTCCCTGGTAGCAGAATGCCGTGGAGACTTGGCTCCATGCCCTCCCTTCCCCCCTCCACAGTGGGGTCTGTGTAGTAGAGGCTGGGGCCCATCTCCTTGATGACGATCTCAGGGGCTTAGTCATTTCCACTGTCCGAGGCCGGCTGCACTTTGGGCCAGTTTCCTGTCGTGCCTGCGGGTGGACTCCCGGAGCCTTAAACCGGGTCGGAGGTCACCTGTGGCCAGAGCCGGAGCTGCTGCAGCAGCAGCAGCAGCAACAGCGGGCTCCAGGAGAGGCCCCGAGCCTCCCCACTGACCATTCCCGTGACTTCCTGAGACCTTGTCCGCGGCGCCTCCCTGGGAGAAAAGCAGCCATCCCTCAGAACTGCGGAACCTCCACAGGCACAGCCTCCGAAGGGCTGGGAGGAAGCCGCTGCGCCTGAGGGCTGGGCCACGGGCCAGCTGACCCTGGTGCGAGTGCGACCACAGCGATGGGGGTCACCAACCAGCCAGCTCCTGCCAGCCCCAGCAGCGCTGCACGGCCCTGCGGTGAGGGCCCCATAGGCACAACCCGGGCAGCGGGCACGGAGGTCACGGCCGTGTGTGTGTGTGTGTGTGTGTGTGTGTGTGTGTGTGCATGCACCAACAGACACACGGGACGTCTGGACTTGATGGGCTCACCTAATGTTTATGGCAACACTCAGAGCATGACATTGTGTTAGAAACGAGGAAGCTGAGTTCAGAGACGCTGAGTCGCCTGTCCAAGGCCACACAGTGAGAAAGTGGCAGAGACAGAGTTGGACCCCAGGGGATGTGGACCCAACGCCCTCATTTTTTTCCATCCAGTTTTATGAAGCAAACAAACTCTACTAAAAAGAGAAACATGTGAAAAGGTGGAAACGAAGGGGTCCCGGTTCTCATGTCCTGGAGCAGGGATCTGTCGGAAGAAGACGAATTGCCCTTTGTGTTCTGGAGTCCAGGAGACACGGAGTCTCTCAGCCCAGAGGGGAAGGAAGTTCACTTAGTTCCCTCCAGGGACCTGGATGGGGCGTCCGCTGAGCCCCAAGCCCTGCCTGGGGAAGACAGAGGTGAGTCTCTGTCCCCCCACCCCCGTGCCTGCCTGCAGTGGAGATGGCTGGGCAATCAGAGGACCATCCCGCAGGTGCCTGGCGAAGAGGACCCCCCAGGCTGACCCTGCCCCCCAGGAGAGCAGACCGCCTGCAGGCCGGCCCCTCCCTCTCCAGGAGCCTGAGTCACGCCTCGCCTCGCTGCAGGGTGGCTGCAGGGAGGCTGCAGGGCAGGGTCAGAGGCAGGGCTGCCAGCTTGCTGCGGCCCAGCCAGTCTGCCAAGGGCCTGCCCCGGGCCACCCGATGACGCAGCCCCTGCAACTCAGGGCCCACGCCAGGCAGATGGAGGAATGTGACCCAGATGACAGCTTCTGCCCCCACCAGGTGGCTCAGGGAACCCTCCCAAAGGATTGCCCAAGGGCAGGCTGGTTTGGCAATGCTGCCAGCACCCAAGGCTGGCACCAGCCTTATGAATGAGAATATTTAACCTCGTGTTTTCTATCTGCCGACAAAGGGCCCTTAAGGAGGCTGTCATCTAAATTGCGTGTTTTCCCGACACAGAGAGATGCTGGCCGTGCCCTTTGTCCCTGATACCTGAACACACACATTGCTGGAGGCACGTGTGTCCACCGAGTCGTGTAGAAGTCGCCGTCCTAGGGACTCCTGTGGTGGTGGCGGGGTCCTGGCAGGAGAGCACTCAGAGGGGGACCACGATGAAGGGGCAGAGGCCAGGTCCCTGCCCAGCCCCCGCCCTTGCTGGGACTCTGCTGCGGCCACACCGGAGGCTCCAAGCGGGGGTGTCTGCCGTGGGGCCTTGTTGCCGGGGATGGATCCGGGGCCACACCAAGGGGCACCACGCCGGGCTTCTTAGCACCGGCTGGATACACACACCTGCTCATTCCCACTGATCTGGCCACTCCGGCGCCCACTTCAGAACAGCACGGGCGGGTGGATGGCTCAGCTAGAGCGGGCGTGCTCCCTGCTGGTCAAGCACAAGGGGAGGTCCCATCTCAGCGCCCAGTGCGGGCCCCTGCAAGGTGCCTTCTGTGTGAGCAACCTTTTCCCCGCATACCACCGTTGTGTTATGTGTTGTTTTTTTTTTTTAAAAAGCCTTTCTGGGCACAAGGGTGGAATTAACTGAATACCTGGGGGGATATTAGTCTCTTTAAGAGTTAAAGGAAATGCCTATGAAAGGGCTTTAAAAATAGCCCTGCAGCAGCGCCTCCCTACAAATAATTAATGTGCTCATTACAGATGACCACCGTCTGCTGCTGCGGCTCCCCGGCACGCCCAGCGAGACGGAGGGAACAGTCGTGCCGGATCGGGAAATACCGCAGCCTGGGGACAACTGGGGTCGTGACGAGGAGCGGAGACACGGGTACCTTCTGTGTTGCCTAGCACCGGGCAAGAATGCCTCTCATAGACACTCACCGGGGACATCCGGCTTCCGAGAGGTAGAGCCAGACCTGAGCCCAGGTGCTGCTCGCGCCACCCCCCCTGCTACCCTGCAGCGAGTCGGCGTGACGTCCCTGCGGCATGAGATGACGTCCTTGCGGGAGCCAAGTGCAAGTGCACACAGGAACACACTGCCACACTCTGTTTCTCACTGATTCCAATGAGCGTCAGCCCCCAGGCCGCTCCAGGCGGAGGGTGGGGCTGCGCCTGGGAACCCCTGAGGTCGTCCTGGGCTTTCTCTTCACGCAGCACTTCCGGGCAGAGTCACCTTTGCACGTTCTGCCAGCTCCCCCCCAACCCCCGCTTGGGGAGCCCCAGAGAGGGAGGAGCCACCTGGGACCCCAGGTCCCTCCCTGTCCATTCCGCTCTGGTTCTCCTGGAGCTAAAGGGCGGGAGAGGAAGCTGGGAGCTCTTGGGAGGAAAGCAGCCCAGGCCTGGCCCTCAGGCTCCTCTGCAGGTGACACCATGAAGGCAGATGGGTCCCAGGGGGAGAAAAAGTCCCTGTTTGTCCCCACCCTGGCAAGTCGGCACGAGCACCTGGTGATCCTGCCTCCCGTGTGTTCTGAATGCCCAGCACCTGGTAACTCGTGCACACTGTTTTAACACCACACCTCTCTGTCCAGCGAGAGGGGGACAAAGCTCCCCTCGGGGACAGCCCTGGGGCGCACCTCTAAGACCGCGGCAGGGGACAGCCTTCCACACAGACAGCCAGGCTTCGCTGAGCGGCAGGGGTCTCGGGGCCAGCCCAGCCGGAACAGGAAAAAGAAGGCCGGGTGATTTCCTGGTATGAGCCTCCCTAGCTCCGGGGCAGGACGGGGGTAGGGCAGGCTGGGTGGCCTGGGTCACCAAGGAGCAGCATTTAAAGCCACAGGGAGCAGATGAATGGGGAGCAGGTGAAAATGAGACCCCCCCACACCCCGTATGGAACAGAGCCCTCGAGGGAACCCAGGACGAGAGTGTTCCAGGAGTCAGGAAAGCTGGTCTGCATTTACACCAACTGCATGGTCTCAGGAGGTCATGCAAACACTCCCACAGAAGGGGGTGTCGCACCAGGAACACCAGGTGCACCCTCAGAAGCCCCTCTGCCAGGCGATGTTGTTCATCTTTGCGTCCCTTCCAGCTGTCACCCCCGGCCAGCCTCCCTGGCACACTGCCAGGTGTCGTTTCCCACACGGTGCCTTGACCCAGGGGGTCAGTGGGGTTCTAGAACCTCTGTGGACCCGTCCTCACGCCCCTGGGTGGGCATGCATAACGTGGTTCCGCAGGGCCCTTCTCTTTCCTGCTCCCGCTGAGTTTATCTCTTCCTAATTCTGGCCTTGCCCACGGTCGATTCGATTCTTCCAGCTTTGGTTCGGTCTGCAGATTTGATCAATACCAGAACGCCGTCCAAGTCTCGGTTCTAGAAGTGGGAGCGGGCATCGGCCAGGGCCTGGGAGAGGTGGCGCCGGCCCTGCCTTGGCACCCGCCTTGGCTGGGGGCCACAGCCTCCGTTCCTGAGGCCGGTCCTCCAAATGGCAACGGGGCACAGCGCTGTCCTCGCTTGCATATTTCTTGGGTTACCACTCTGACAACACGACCCACCATTAAAATGAGGTTGTTTACTGTCATCCATCCACTCATCCACTCACTCGCTGGTTCGCTTACTCATTTACTCAGCGTTCCTTGGGCTCGCCGCCCACACTGTGTCAGGAGCCACCTGCCGTCTCTGTCCTGGGCCACACCTGAAGAGATGCAGTCCCCACCTGGTGTCACACGCTTGGGGCCCCACCTCCGATCCTCCTGACCTCCTTCTTGCCTCGGCCCCGCTCTGGCAGCCAGCTGTGCCCAGGTGGCACCTGGCCACCCTTTGCCTCAGTGGCCCCGGGTGTCTCTGCCCTGAGTTTCTTTGTCACCTCTGCAGGGGACTGTCACAACCATCTAGAACACACGCAAACTTTCAAATGACAGACCACTCACGTGCCCTGGGCCAGGCCTTGACCAGGGGTGACAGGAGGTGGAGGGCACACCCTCCCTTCTCAGATGCCCCTCCACCTGACCACAAAGGGTCCCAGCGCAGCATCCTTCCCATCTTGCTTTTCCACCTGTTCCCCGTCACTGCCTCCAGGAATAAATCACAGGGGAGCAAACTCTTGCTCTATGGGGAGGTGGCTAAGGCCTTCCCAAGGGGCTCACAGCCCAGTGGGACAGACAGAGTTACCCCCAACCATTACTTACCGAGCATGTGCTGACGGGAGAATTTCACAGCCTTGGGGGCACAGAGGAAAGGGACGCCGATTCCGTCAGGGGTGGTCGTGGGCCTGCGTCTTGAGTGGAAGCAGAGGCCAAGGTGAGGAGGAAGCGGGCTGGGAGGGACAGACATTCTGGACCGAGCGTTCAAAGGCCAGGAAACAGCCCCCGCGGTGCCGGAGGCTCTGGCCGGGGCCCGGATCCACGCGAAAGGGTTTGCCGGCCCTGGCTGAAGTGAGTTCGGGAACAGAGGGCAGGGCCTGGCCCAGAGTGACCACGGGGAGTTCGGTTTCATGCGAAGGGGAACTGCCCCAGGATTTGGGCACAGAGGGGGCGCCACCAAGTCTGCACGTCGCTCGGAGCTGCGCTTCAGTGTGGTCCAGGTCAGGGAGCTCTGGCGCCGCCTGAGCTTGTCAGAAAGGCCGACTCAGGCCTCGCTCACCCCAGACTCGAGGAACCAAAACCTGCATTTTAATCAGGGCCCGGGGAACCTCAGTGCACGTTAAAATGTGAGAAGTCCCATCCCGGCCACCTTGCAGGCGATGTGCTTCTGACTGGGGTGGGGGCCGGGGTGGGGTGGAGCTCGGGTGGGGGTGGGGCATTGGAGCTCCGTCAGGGCTCTGCTGGGAGACGCAAGGGGCAGAGGGTTCGGAGGCACCTGCTCAGGAATCTGGCAGGGTGACACGGAGGAAAGAATGCGGGACACCTTGCTGGCCTCACCCAGGGCGGGGTGACACACCTCATGGAAACGCAGGGTGAGAGCAGCTAGGAGGGGTGGGTGGTGAGTTCCGCTGAGACGAGCCACATCCCGGGTGCCCAGCGATGACGGGTCTGGGACTTGAAAACCAGAAGGGTTCTCTGGGGGCCGATTTGGGCCAACTGCCGGCCTGGGGTCCTGGCTGCGTTCCAAGTCTTCACAACCCGTCTGCTGACTGATGCACTCTAAACTGGGGTCAGGGGTCAAGGTCCGCATGACCAGACTGAAATTTCTAGGAAAAAAAATGCTCCTTTCATTTGCGCCTTATATCGGGACCTCAGAGTGCTCCCCCCAGATAGCACCCCTTTTGCTAGCTGGGGCGCTAGGTTGGGAGTGAAGTAGTGAGTAAACTAGGGTGCAGACTGTCACCTCAGGGCTCCGCTGGCCGGGGGTTTCTCAGCCCAGTTGGTTTGTTAATGCTGGACCCTCAGACCAGGTAGATCCAGGCACCCAAACCCCAGCTGCACGGACAGGGCAGGCCCCCCATCCTGCAGGCCGCTCCTGCCTAGTTAGGCACCTGCTTCTAAGAATCTGCAAATCACAGGGCCATGCCCCCTGCCCAGGGGCAGCATGGGAAAGATAAAGGGTAAAGGAGGGTGCTGTTGGGGTGCTCCATCTCAGGAGGGAGACAGGACTTGGGTCACCACACAGCTAGCTCTGCTCACCTGCAGGCTCTGGGCATCTTTGTGTTGGCTCACCTGGGCCTGAAGACCTGGCTCCGCCCCTCCGGCCCCCAATGCAGTCGCAAGGGCTCTCGTCATGTGGTCTGGCTACAACACCCTGCCCCCTGCCCCCCAATCCATACTGCTGAGTGAGGTGGGGCCACAGAGCAGCAGGGCCCCCAGCTCCCGGCCTCACTTAGGGACATGCTGGAGGTTCCGGTCTGTCTCCAGCTGGTCGTGTGTCCTCAGAAGCTCCGTGGAACCTCCTGGAGATGGGGCGGGGTGGGGGCAGGTCTCAGGGGTCCCGGTGTCCACTTCCCCATTCCTGCTGCGGCCCTCAGGCAAGCTTGCACAGTGGCCACACAGCGGCCGCTCTGAGCCCCCTACCGGAGTGGAGTAGGCAGCTCCTGCCCTGGCTGATTTCTCCTCCTTGTTTAAAATTAATTTTTAAGTGTTTTAATTTTTTTATCTTTTTCATTGTTGTTCAGTGAAAAAGCACCTTCTGGGATTCCTTAAGCCAACCGTTTCACTGGAAGAAAAACAGTGGATTCCGTGGAGCTCCCGTCTGACTAGGATGCTGGGACATCGATTGTCAGTTTCCAGACTCGCCCAAGGATCCCGGGTGCTTGTTGAAATGCAGGTTCCCAGGCTCCCCGAGGGACTGACACAGATTGGTGTGCAGCCTCACTGCTCTGTGTCATAATGCGTCCGCCCAGGCTGGGAGCTTATTCTTGCGAGCCAAGAATGCAGAGGCCTGGGCCCTGCCCAGCCCCGGGAAGGCGGAACCTGCATTTTCTCAACAGGTCTGGGGACTTGCCCTCCCACAACAGTTTGGGAGGCGCCGCTCTCCAGCAGCGGTTCTGGAGCTTGGCTGCATGCTTGGGTCCAGCAGAGTCCTCAGAAGAGACAGCAAACCCCCTCATGCCTGGGGCTCAGGGAGGGCTTCTGAGGGGCCCACAGTGGGCCCCGGCATTGTGTACTTCATGTTGACTTTGGGTGTCTGCTGAAGTTTAACGCACGTAAGGACAAGTGCTCGCATCTCGGTCAGCTCCCCGGGTTTCCCCGCTGGGCCCCACCCCTGCAACCCAGACCGGGGGTCGAAGCGCAATCAGCACCCAGGACCCTGCAGACTCCCTTCCCGTCACCACCCCTCGGCCCCCCAAAGGTAACCAGACACTGGCTTCTCACAGCCGGGTTCTGCGACGGTCTGTCCTCCTCGGTGCGTGCATCTGGCGACGGCCGGTGTGCGTTCCCGCAGCGCTGGGCGTGCTGTGGTTGACCCCTCCCACCGCTGGGCAGAAGTCCCCGGTGTGGACCCGCCACTCCGCCCTTCCGCTGCCCATGGGCCTCGGGTTGCTTCCGGTTTGGCACTACGGTGAACATGGCACCTGTGTTTCTTAACAGTTCCCGTGGTGGTTTTAATGTCCAGCCAGGTTCGAGAGCCACCGGCCCACATGATGCCACCACACCTGTTGGGCTGGAAACAAGTGTGACCTTTGCCATGAAGCAGCCGGTAGGCACCTCCGCCCGGACCTTCAGGATGGGGAGTGTTCAGCACACACCGTGTGCTCGGTACACACGGGTTAGGCACAGCGAGCCCCCGTTACCGGGGATCAGTGAGGACCCTCCGCACGTCCAGGCTCCCAGACGCGAGCTGGGGGCCACCCTTGCAGCTTTCTAGGAGAGCAGTCTGGTCGTGGCGACGCTCTTCTGCACACGATGTCAGCCCCGACCCCGCAGAGTCCCGGCTCCATGTGGAAGCCACGCTCAGTGCCCGGACACTTGTCACTGGCCCGAGGCTCTGTGTCCTCAGTGCTGCCCACGACCTCCGCCCTCAGGTAGCCCCGCCGCCCCTGCTCTCGCTCAGGGTTTGTTAGCTTCCTGGGGGTGGGTTATGGTGGGGTGGGGCGGGGCGCAGTCGGAGAATCTTCCTCCTTCTTACCGGTCTGGTAATTCATCAGAAAAGGTGTCTTGTTCGGAATCCAACTGCTCCCAAAGTAGGAATCTCCTTGGAGCAACTAACTCATCCTGTGCCAGAAATGAAAGTACTCTCTATTTATTTTTAAAGAAGTGTCCAAAACCCTGCTAGAATTCCTAATCGCCGCTATCAGGCTAATAAACACACGTAAATGCTGGGAGGCTGTCAGCCACGGAACAGCTGTCCCAGCAGAGGTTTGGCAGCCCGAGTTCCCCTCTCTCCGCCTGGGGTCTGTGTCTCCTGGCTGGTGTGCACGGCTGCCCGCCTCGTTTCTTCCTTTAATCGGGGCCGACTTGCCCACTAAGCACCGTGTTTAAGGGCCTATGGTACTTTCAGGGAACCACAGAAATGTTTTTCTGGGAGACCACAAGAGTATTTTCATTTCTTGAAAAAACCAGAAAGAAGAAACTGTGCTTTTAGGGTCGAAGAAAATGTTCTAATTTTTAACTCAGCCGGGGTTATATTTTTCTCGATGTCAATGCCGTTGTACAGTAGAATTCATGTATATATTTTTTTGTGGAAGAAAATTCCCCCCAAAGTTCTAGGGCCCGCAAGAATTATAACACGGCCCTGCCTCTCACGCATGTTAAAAAACACCACTTGTCGGTAACATGGTCTGTTTAGTGCTCTGTCCTAGCAGTGCCATTAGAGACACGGTCGTTCCGGTGAACAGAATCCCCCCAGTTGTGCACGGCGTGAGACCGTTCCTCAGCTCGAGAACTCTGGACTGGAACTCTTTGGACCCGTCAGCGTAGGCTCCCAGGGGGAGAGCTTCAGCTCCTGACTTGTGTAAAGCCTTTCCTTAGTGATGGCCACGGTTGTTTCCAGCTGTTCGGTAAAACAAAACAAACAAACAAACAAAAAGCCCTCAGGAAACATTCCCTAGACATTCCTACAATAGGGGTGTGAGGGGCTAAAGGCAGAGGCCAGCCCTTCAAGGAGACCCAACAGCACTTGGTGTAAATTATTTTATTTTTTCAATTCTCACCCAAGGATATGTTTTTATTGGTTTTAGAAAGAGGGGAAGTGGGGAGAGAGGAAGGAAGGAAGGAAGGAAGGGAGGGAGGGAGGGAGGGAGGGAGGGAGGGAGGGAGGGAGGACCATGTGAGAAAGAAATATCGATGGGCTGCCTCCCATACACATCCCGAACGCGGATCGAACTGGCAACCTAGGTAAGTGCTCTGACTGGGGATCGAACCTGTAACCTTTTGGTGCACGGGATGATGCTCCAACCAACTGAGCAAACTGGCCTGGGCTACATTATTTGATTTTTAATGAAAGGGCCAGTAGGGTAGTTTTCCACCTTAGGTTCTTTTCTTTTCTGAGAAATCAGACAAAAATAGCATCAAACATTACACGCTGTCTAATCCTCTGTCATCGGTCTTCGATTCTGTGCACAGAGCTGGTCTTCATAAGCTCTACGAACTCAACCTGAGACCCAACTTCACTGCCTGCGAAAACCTCCTTTTCATCACCGAGACCATTAGAAGCAAACCTCTGCCTCCTTGCGCACCAGACTCCTGTGTCTAGTGCAAGATAAGGTCTCTTCCTGATTTCCCGACTTCTTTATCACGCACGCAAAAAAAAACCAGGTTTAGTGTGCCTGCCATTTTGACGACATGTCCTCCGTCACCCAGGACGCTGAGACTCAAACACGATGGCTCCCCCTGCGGCCATCCAGTCGGAGGCCGCTGAGCCTCTGCTGCAGAGCAGGTCCTGGCCGCCCCGGGGTGGGGGGGGGGCGGCCTGAAGACCAGGGCGAAGTAAAGGCTAGGGACAGGGTGTGGCCAAGGCTTCCCACCGTAAATGAGCAACACAGACAGAGGTGAGTTTACCATGAAGCTAGCGGAGCTTGGGCTCCGGGGCCCTCCCCTGTACAGACAGCCAGGCCACTTCCCAGCCGGGGATGTCTCAGGGCGGCGAGTCTGATGAAAATCCAACTGCGAGAGACAGGTCTGTCTCTTTCCGAGCTAACGCCCCCTCCGCCAACATTTCTTTCAAGACGGTTGGCACTGAGGTGAATGCAGCCTTTTTGAGACCTGACTCCAGGTGAGAAGAGGAGGAGATACATTTAGTTTGGATTTAGTGAGCCGTGTATGTGGTTTTTTTGGTCAGGCCTGAGAAAACCTCTATGGACTCCTGCCTGCCATGCTTGGAATTTGGGGAATTTTTCCGCAGGCAAGTTCGTGTGTGTGTGTGTGTGTGTGTGAGTGTGTGTGTGTGTAACATCCACAAACACCCAGTGCTCCATGCTCAGGACACGTTCGCTAACCCATTGGTAATAAAATAAGTTTCAGTCCCACTCCTGACCAAGACAGAGTCACAAGGGCTGGAGTCACTCTCTTGCAGGAAACGGCTACATGCCAGGCAAAACACACGAAAGGATGGTTTTTGAGTCACCGAGCATCAGACACCAGAGAACGGAGAGTACCGACGGGCGAGGATGGAAGGAGGCAGACTGGTGGCGCCCCCCGACCGAGGAGCTGAGCTGGACAGCCCGAGAGGAGGGGGATGCCACTCGGAGAGCGGCCCCTGGACCCTTCAGCAGAGGACCGGCCGGCACGTGTGCGCGTGAGGACACTTCCTGGGGCCAGGAGAAGGACCGCCTGCAAGCGTCCAGAATGAACACTCCCTGGAGCTCACGCAGGGCTTGAAATCATTCACGGGACACGGGTAGAAAGATTGTTGTTGCCTCCGTAAGGGAGCAAGACTAGCTCTAGATTAACTGTTGCTTCTGATCCCACTTAACACAGTTTGAAAGCAAAACCTAGTCCTGGCCAGGTGGCTCATTTGATTGGAGTGTCGTCCTGTACAGAGAAAGGTTCGCAGGTTCAGTTCCCGGTCAGGACATGTGTCTGGTGTGTGGGTTTGGTCCCCGGTCAGGGTGCATACGAGAGGCAACCGATTGACGTTTCTCTCTCACATCAGTGTTTTTCTCTCTGTTCCTTCCTCTGTCTCTAAAATCAATGAATAAAACCTGGGGTGAGGATAAATAAATAAATAAATAATAAAGGCAAAACCTAAAAGGATAGAACTGGTTCCCAGTGTGTTCATTATGCCCCGTAAACAAACCTCCAGAATATTTATAGGGACATAGAAGTAGCCAGCACCCCAAGGTAAAGTTCACGATGTTTGCCATTCAACAAAAAATGATTATCAGATATGCCAAGAGGCAGGGAAATGTCACCCAGAACGAGGAGGAAAAGAAAGAAATTGAAGGCAACTGAGAAATGGAAGTTGTCATAACCGTATTCCATGTGTTCAGGAAGCTGGAGGAAAGACCGAATGTGATGAGTGTAGGCACAGAATATGATATAAATAAGATCCAAGCCAAACTCGTGGTAGGAGGGGTCTAGGCAATTCAAATAAACCCAGGGGGGTGTGTGTGTGTGTGTGTGTGTGTGTGTGTGTGTGTGTGTGTGTGTCTGCTGTCCCTCTAAGTCTGTTCCTGTAGGGCCTGGGAGAACATTTCATGCCCATATGTTAGTTTTCCAACAACAGTCTCCACTGAAAGGAATCGGATTCCTTGGAGAAAGGGTTTATTTCAGGGCTCTGGCAGGGAACAATCAGGAGAAGCCCAGAGCATCTTATTGCGTGAGAAAGTAAGAAAATACTCAAAAAAATAAAGGGGACCTGTCAAACGTCGGAGAGGCCACTTAAACGCTCTCACTGGCTAAATCCGGGAGAGTCTGAGAATCAAAACTTAAAAACAATGGCAACTGATTGATTACAAGCCATAGAACAGACTAGGGCTCCAGGACCCACAAGGCTCAAACAAATGAATCAACCAACGAGAATAACGGGATACTTTTCTCTTGCAGTAGAAAGCCCACAGATAAGTGAAGACAGAACAGAGGTATGAGAGAAATCTCCACTAGGCAACGATGATAAAAACAATTCAGCCACGAAACATCACCAGAGGCTAAAATTCATGGATAAAACTGAGATAAGGAATATAGTCTCAAAATATCTCCCCACTAAATATTTATTAACTGTGAAGGGTGAAAAGCATGGTGGAGAAAGCTGGCAGAAACGGTTTTAGTCCAACGGCTTACAATTAGCACCATCCACAAGGGGACAGCCAGGGGCCGCGTGCCACCCGTCGGGGGAGGAAAAGCACACGGCCTCTGTGACGCCCTGGGACAAAAACGCACGACTTGGGTCTAATCACGAGGAAACGGACGGACTGAAATTGAGGGACACTCTATAAGGTGAGCTGTCCATAATCTCCAAAATGATGGAGGCCAGAAAAGTCACGGGAAGACCAAGGGTGGTCCAGCCTGAGGGGAGAAGGGATCCCGGAGCCGTGAACCGGGAAGGTGTGGGGAGAAGAAAGGTGAAAAATAAGGAAAACCAGCCTGTTGCTCCTTTACGGATACCACATACACGCGTGCCCGATGCTTCCCGTCACGGTGAGCACTCGTGTTCGCCGTCACTGTGATCCTAGTAATGACTGGCACTTAGCTACTGCTATTCTTAGGTTGACCGATGAGTTTGTTGAGAAAACCCACCACACTGGGGTGGTGTAATGGGCACTTAAGTAGTGCCAGCAACACAGCACGCACACACCCAAAACGAGTGCGTGGCCCTTGCCGGCCAAGGGACTCGCCCAGCTGAGACCGGCCACCTGAACACTTCCATTCCTCCCAGAACTCACGGAGAACCATATATGAATCCAACCACTCCGGGTCTCTTACTGAGCAGCTGAATCAAAATCTGGGAAAACTACTTACGAGGCCCCTTCCCTCGGCCTGGCCTCAGAAACACAAGGCCGAGGACCAGCCCCTGCCCGTGGGCCCATCCCGTTCTCATTTAGGCTACACGTGAGTAAAGCAGCGACCAGGCCGTGCCAGGGATTTCTGGGAACACGTGGTCGGGGTCATTACTCTGGGCTGGGGTGAGGAGCGGGTGAATAGGCGCTGGGAAGTGTTTCCGAGAAGAGAGATAGATGCCACCATGTTGACGCTCAGCTGGGCAAAACGCAGGTTTGCATGATCGTGAGGTTGACTAACCAACCAGAGGAGCCCACTGCTGAGGAGGGGGCCCATGGCCGAGCGTGACACCCCAAGGCATGCACAGCAGGGCTGCGGCTGTCCTTTATTTTGTGAGTACTTCTATGACGACAGGGGGAACATTTCCCTCCAGACAGAAGCTTTATATGAAGAATACCTGCCACTGAGCTCCAAGAGCTGATGTCTGCGGGGCCAAGGCAGGCTCTCTGGCTGCGTAAACACACCCCGAACACACCGTCCTGTGCATTTGTCTGAGACCAGGGTGGACGCGACAGGAACATAACCCCAAACCTCGGAAAGCTTGTCACTCAGAAGAAAGGGCAGATGTAAACTTTCAGGACAAAATCAGTTGGTGGCAAATTGAATAGAAGGGCTAAAGGAGATTCAAATAAAGATTTTGCCACGTATTCCTGGTGCAGTGTTTTCAAGAAACTTTTAGCCAGGGGATCCCCAGAAAGACTAGTTTAGGGTGTCGGGCAGCCGTCTGAAGAGGCGAGTGCAAACCCAGGGGTAGGAAATCGGAATGACCGTCCCAGCCCATCTTTCCTCCCCTAGTTCCCAGCCAGCTTGCTGGTGGTGAGCTGCATTCTGCAGCTCCCGCCTCCCCTCACAGGGCAAGCCGACGCACTGTAACCGAGTCAGCGTGTGCTGGGGTCACGAAGAGCTACTTAGAAGGAAGAGAGACGCTGTCACACGAGGCCTTGAAATTATGAAAGAAAACCAGTTACCGATTGGCTACGCTGAAATGTTGATGTAGGGTGCTTAAAAACTTTTTTATGCATTTACCCCCACCATCGTTTTAAAAAAGACTAATTGGAACAGTAAAGGAAAAAGTGGGTAGGCAGATTGCTGCTTATGTGGTTTTATTTGTGGTGCCCCAATCAGTGAGGCTGTGGTGCAAACAATTCTATGGGCACCCTGGAAATGTCGGGGAAAATTAAATTTCTTACGGCTTGTGCGTGGCTATTCCTGTTAGCCAAACAGAAGGGTTTCATCTTCACGTTCCTAAATGTCCATGCTATTAATCATTATTATCAAAGTGTAAAACATTCCAATCAGACGGAGACTCAAAACAAAATACAGTACAAATTTATTGACTCCCATCATTTTTAGTCAAGATTTAAGCAAAGGAAACAGACAACAGAATTGGATACAAATAAGCAATGGATTAACATTCCACAAGAAATCCTATTTGACTATGAGTTTTCAGTCCAAAAAAGCTTATTTCTAAATAAAACCAAATGATTTATTCTGCTAAAGGTATAACAACAAAATATACACAATTATAAAACCACGTTTTTCCCTTTTATCAATAAAACATTTATTTAACGAAAGTTTTGAAACAGTCTTGAATTAATCTCAATTAAGAAATTATCCCTTTTTGGAAATCAGTATCAACCAAGTGTGACTGTGGAAAATCTGGACAGCACTAAGAAATGACCAAAAGCACTGAATTCAATTATTTTACAGATTTACAGTAAAATACTTTGGTTCCCAAATGACTGTCTCTAAAAGGCATTTTTCAAAAGCCTGACATTAACTCACTGTTCAGCTTCCTCCTGGTCGAGTGGCAGTGCCACAGCCAGGGACACTGAGAAACACTGAACGTACTAAAAAGTAGGCAAACCTCAAATTTCTTAAAGTGCTAAAGCCACAAGAGAAAAACCTATCTTTAAAACTTAAAAAAGACCAGTGTTAAAGAGCTTATTAAAGAATGTCTATTATTTAAAACAATGTTTTTCACAATTATTGCAAAAACATTTGGGATATCAGAAACCGATGAAACTGACTTGTAATATTCTGGTATTAGTGCAATTTATAGAGAAACTTGTTATGAATGACATCTAGTTATTTTGTAGTAAGAAAATTCAAATAATTGTATTTCCTAGCGTTCCAGATTACAGTGGCACACATGTACACACACACATTTGAGGGAACAAAGGCCGACGTCGGATGAGTTTCCTGTCTCTCGCGCACCCCGTCCTGTCGGCCTGTAGATGAAAACGCCCCTTGCCTCCGTGAGAGGGAGGGCAGGCTGTATTCCCGCTTCCGTTCTCAGCACCAGTGGGTGCTGCGTGTGGATCACAGCATCACCAGTCAAGTGCGGGGGCCAATTTTTAAAGAGAAGGCTATTACGACCCGTAACAGCGCAGAATCTTCCCACAAACGCACACGACCTCACTGTTGAAGTGTTAGTTGTGTATTTTGGTAAAACTATAAATGCATACTAATCCTACCAGTTTTAAAGGTAAGTATTCTGTAACCCTTGAAGATACTACTATAAAAAATGTGCACTACTTGTTACCTCCATTGCTTACCTTGATAATGACATGTGTTTTATGGTGTTCCTCCCTCCCTCCCCAACGTGAAGAAAATGATTCAATAACAAGTTCTCAGATTAACAAAGAATATATTAAAACATCTTACATTCTTTCCACAACTGCATAAAAAAGCAGGCATCCTGAATACTTACAAGGAATAATGAATTTTCTACATTTTCAAAAATTACAATTGGAAAAAACTTTTTCAAGAATATATTTGCCAGCTAAAGAGCTGCAATGAAAGACCAAGTTGTCCTACACCAAGTATTTGTCTGAGATCAAGTTTTCAAAAACCTGTTTGCTGAATAAAGCAAGTAACTCGTCTTTCATTACTTTACTTCTTAACATTTAAAATAGTTACATGAATGGAAGCATATTTTATTTTCTGACCACCAAAATAAACTCTCAGCCTAATGCTTTTAAGGTACAGTATAAAAAGTAATAGAAAAACCAGAACTGCGTTATAAATGTTTTTGGTTCAAAATTTTATTTGAAATCTTACCTTCCTTGCTTCGACAAAAATGTGAACTAACGAGACAAACCACTGGCAATTTGTAAAACCTAACAGGTTTGCAGAGCCTATAGTTAGATCAAAAATATTTGTTACTAATTCACTTTATTAAAAAACCTCAAAAAAGTAGAATAAAGGTTCAAGTCCTGGGATACTAAATTTACAATGCCAAGAGACTGTCTACCATGGAATTAGTAGGGATACTTGAACAGCTGTAAGTAATGATTACTCTGAGGGAAGCTTCTGTAGTGGTAGCCACCAGGTGTCAGGGTAAGAAATACCCAATCATACAGGGGATGAACTCAATGGACAACAATCCATCCTAATGTCTGACATAAAATCATATGCTTTAGTTTTGCCTTTGGAATGCAGATTTCTTCAAGAAAATATAAAGATGGTGATAATCATTCACTGTAACTTAATTTGACTTTATTTTCTCCATCACATGTAGGTAAGAACAGAAATGGGAAGTAACCACACATATTTGGGGACTTCTAAGTTTTCAAATGAACGAATACGAGGGGAAATTTCCCATGTAATTTCTATAATGTATAAAGTCAGTTAGTATTTTATAAAAACACTTGGATTTCAAGTAAGAAATAAGCACGTCTTTCGCAGCACTGGTGCGGAATGTGGGCACTGAGACCGACGAGGACAGACAGCCCTGCGCTGCCGGAGCGCGGGGTTAAGTGCTCAGGCAACGATTTCTGAGTCACAGTAGATTTTTTAGAGAGAGTAGTTTGTAAAAAAAAAAAGTAAACTTGGGAGTCTTAATCCGTATCACTACCTTAAAAGGCATTTGTAATTTCAATTTTTCTCCTTTTGTATATCTACCCCACCCAAGTGAAATAAAAAATTTTACCTTTTGAACCAGCTCCTTGAACTTTGGATAACACCCACTGAAAGGCTTTCCATTGCAATTTAATTTCAAATACAAAGTAGGAAAAGAAGCCCAAACCCTATGGGCCGAAAGAAGAAAAACTGACCTTGGACCCTTGACCGTGCCGGCTTTCACACCTATTTATGAAACACTTGAGTGGGGACCGAAAGCAGGATGGCTACGGATGTTTTACCACAACCTCCAACAAATCCTAACAGAACTTTTCACAGGACAAAGAGGTAGGAAACTGTATATTGTAAATATTGGTTTTGAGAAGCACGTGAGACTGCAGTATGGCATTCCTCCCTCTGCTTCAAGTCTCCAGAAGTGAATGGTGACTCGGGATTCAGGGCTGCTACACTGACTCTGTGAATGTAGGTCCTGACCTTATTTGTTATGCTAATGTTGTTAATTTCAAAATAGTGCCATGTTACCTTTCTTCCAGATGCACCCAGTTCTCAATGTGTGGCAGCGTAAACCAGAGGAAACCCAACACTCAGTCCTTCCGACGCCGGGCGGAACTTGGACCGGTGATGCGCACACCGCACGATGCGGCGTTTGGGATACAATGCCGGTCGCTGCTGCAGCTTCCATGAATGCACTCTAGGGGCCTTCCAAAAATCTTTTTATTTTCATTTCCCATCTTCTATCAATAATTATATTAAATGACCCAAGAGCAAGTTTTTATTTTAGAGAAATCTAAGTATTACTATTGCTGATTTAAATTTCTCACAATTTTCATACAAAAAAGTTCTACGTGACCACAAAATGCCAAATATTTTTTATCAAGTGTCAGGATAACTTATTAAAGTTGAGGTTTATCATTTTTTTTATTGCTCGAGTATTCTAAAGTCCTAAATTAATGCTGCAAACTACTCCACTTGTTCCTGGTAAGTTTTGGACTTAAGAGCATGGCTAAGATTTAACTAAAACTTAGGTGTCTGATATAATCAAAACAGAAATCTTTTAATAGTATTTTACTAACTGCAAATCAGCGGAATAAAACACAAAACCACCTCAAGTAAAAGATTATACTGACACTGTGGAATGACGAAACATGCAAACAACCAAAAGCAATCAAATTTCAACATTAATGAAGTAAAAATGTCCTGTGACTGTAAGGTCAGAAGCACTGTATTTTTTACAGCTTTCCTAAGTAGAGGAGTAAAGTTTTGGGTAAAGACATTACTAATTAACATCAGTTTACCTCAAACTTATATTCCAACATAACAATTTCCAACCTTTATTATTCTTTTGTAAAAAATATTTTGCTTCTTATATGACACATTTCACCATGTAGGCTGCAAGGTGGAGACCACCCCCATTTTGAAAGGGTAGGTCTTTTAATTGTGGGTTTGTTCATGGCTCCAAAGACTGAACGCAGTCTTGAATGTCCTATGGCAAAGTTTACACATAAACTGTCTTTTAAATGTAATCGCTGAAAGGGGCGGGGCGTGGTAGAAAAGTGTGTCTGATTCTTGGGGCACGAACAGTTTCTCCGTGGCGGGAGCCGCGTTTTCAGACAGACCCGTGGGGCTGTCAGGCTCTAGGGGCTGGATCTTGGGCAGCGGCGGGGGCGGGGGCAGCGGTGGTGGCGACGGAGAGTTTGTGGGAACAGGGCCCACTTCGGATTCTTTGTGTGCTGAGTTCTCTGTAGCCTGAGACATATGGGACTGGAAGTGACTCCAGAGCCGGAAATTGGTGCGAAAAGCTTTGTTGCAAACATGGCAGATGAACGGTTTCACGGAACACAACAGCTCCTGGTGCCGCTCCAGCTGCTTGTGCGCTGTGAACGTCTTGCCGCACTTTTCGCAGGACCACAGGCCAGAGTCCTTGCTCGAAGCTGCCTCTTTGGGAGCTGTGCTGGCCTCGGGCACCGCCTCCTCAGCTTCCTCCAAAGGCTCCTCTTTGACTTGGATCTTCAGTGGCTTTGAAAGGCTAAGGTCTTCTGGGAGACAGGAGGAATCTTCTGAATCGAAGTTGACCTGCTCTGAACAGTCACTGAATGTGTTGTCATCTTTTGGAGTGACCACGTGGTTTGCTTTCTGAGGCTCGGGCTGGGCCTGGGGCCTGGAAGAGCCGGTGACCTCACCGTTGTGGTCCAGGATGGGTAAAGAGAAGTTTTCAGCGAGAGACATGGTGTTCTGATTGTGGACTTCCACTTGGTGCCGCCAAATGCTGAAGGAGGACTTGAACGTGCGCATGCACTCCAGGCACGTCAGCTTTTTGTACTCACACTTGCTCTCGTGCTCGTGCTTGAGCTCGGGCGAAAAGAACCTAAGGCTGCAGTAGGGGCACACGGTGGCGTTTCGGCACAGTCGCTCGTGGCTGCCTTGCTCTAGGAGAGAAGAGAGCTTAGCGTTACAGAGGCGGCACTGGAAAACCTCCTTGTTCTCTACCGCACCGTCAAGAGCGAGCGCTTTCGGCTTAGCGACCTTGTGTCCTCCAAGGGGCTTCTCTCCTGGGTGCATCTTTATGTGCTGTTTGAACTGAGAGAGAAAGCGATAGGCCTTTCCACAGTAAGTGCAAATGTACGCGCCTTTGGCTCGCGACCTCAAGTTCCTCTTGATGACTTGAGCTGGGGAACTACTCTGCCCCTGAAAACCAGGCTTGCTGCGCCTCAACTTAATGATCAGGGCCTTCTTAATCTCTCTCTCTCTCACTATGTCAATCAACTTTCTTTGGAATTTTTCATCCAGAACGGCATGTGAACTAGAGGCTGGTGACGGGTTCTTCACTATGCCGTGCTGGGTCTGACAGTGGGTCCACACCTTGAAGTTTGTGTGAAACCGCTTGTGACAGATGTCACAGGCGTAGGGCTTTTCTGGGTTGTGGTACATGTTAATGTGCCGGTGAAGACCTGCTGTTGATCTAAAGATCTTAAGGCAATGTTTGCATTTAAATTTTTTGTTTGGTCTTGTTCCCTCCAACTCACCAAATTCATCTTTATTCAAGTCAGAATCTGGAAAATCTGCATTGAGAGTGGGGCTTGAGCCTTCCTCAAGATTATCTTCTGACACCAGAGTGCCATGCTCATCCACCTTTAACTTCTTCAGCGGCAGCCTGCGGTCCGCTTGGAACCTCCTTTTGGCTGGGAGTCTGCTCATGTCTTTTTGGTCATCTTCCGTTTTCAGAGACTGGTCTCTCGTGCCAGACGCCACCGCGGCGGCATCTCCCACGGTGACCCGAATGATGTCAGAGGGGTCCGCCAGTGGGCTGCAGGGCTCCGTCTTGATTCGCACCTCGGAGCCGGCGGGGGCGCCCTCCCTCTCCGTGGTCTGAGAAGCACTGAAGGACCTGAGACGGTGCGGCTGGGGAGCCCCGTCGTCCAGAGCTGGTTTTTCACCGCCCTCTTTTAAAGATGATTTTTGAGACACAGCACAGAAGACACTCCCGGGTGCGTCGCTGGGTGCCGCGGACGAGCCCTGGGGAGGCTTCAAATCTATGGAGGGCGAGTAGACAGGAACCTGGCTATCCATCGACAGTGACCGTCGCAGGAGGCTCTTAACGAGCGGGCCGCTCCTGTCGATGCTCTGGTTTGCAGGAGCAGACCCACTGGACGGGATCACCAAGCCTAGCTTTGAATAGTACAACAAGTTTCTGTCCTCGCCTGGGCCACTTCCTCTGTTAGTTTCTTTCAACAGATAAGGAGTCTCCGACGAGCTTCGGAGAGACAAAACAGGCGGCCGTGGCCTTTTCAGAGCCAGCTCTATAGCCTTTCCTTTGGGAAGCTGACCGCTCCCACCCGGTTTATCGTCCACTGCCTGCCTGTCTTGTAGCGGCGTGGAAGGCAGGACTGCGTTCCTTTTCACCAGACTGCTTCTGTTGGTGTCGTCCAGAGATCCGGAACGTTCGAGAGGCTTTGCATATCCCACTGAGCCGTCTTTTGGCCAACTCTTCTCAGTCAGTGACAAGTTGTGAAGGGGTTCGATGGGCTTGGGAACATGGGGCTTACTGGTGTTGGCCTTGACTGCAGTGCCTGGGGGAGGCCGAGAGGTATGGCTTAGATCAGGCGGACTCTGACTGACAGCTTTTCCTTGTGCTTCGTTCCTGCTTTGACAGACAATGACGCTTCTCTTTTGAGAACTGTTTTCATCGTGCTCCATGAATACTTTTTTCCTGTTGGGACACATTGGAAAGGGGGCTTGAGGTGTTTTAGAAACGATGTTAGTCAGAAAGGAGATGCCGAGGCTGTAGCCTAGTTCCTGCACAGCAGCAAGGCTGCCTTTCTCGACAAACAAAGACGAGGAGTAAATGTAGTTCAAAACGTTATCAAAAGCATCCGGTTCACAGAAGTCAAGCTGGAATACCGTTTGTGACTCATTCTCCTTATTTGTGAATAAACTATGAAAGTATTCACTGCTAGCAGCCAAGACATTTTTATGAGCTCGGAATTTCTGGTCTCCAACAATCAGAAGCACGTCGCACAACTGCCCTTTGAGGCGCTCCTCGTTGAGAGCGCTCAGGAGAGAAATGGCGTGTGCTGGGTTGATGTAATGCTGTAATCCCTCCATTGCTTGGGTTATCTGAAAGACAAAGTATGAAATTATTATGAACGATGCAGTAAACAGTCTCCACCAGGCAAAATGCTCCTCAGGGGCAGGGCTATTCGAGGTCTTTTCAGAGGTGCCAATATTTAGCAGGTTATAGGCACACAAAAGCTTTCTGGATGAATAATCTTATTTAAATAACAAAAAAGATGAGGAAACAAGTCTCACGGTGTAAGTAGATCAGTAAGCGTTAAAATTTAGGCATTTTTAGGAACTAAAGACTATGACACAGGCATTTTCATGCCATCAAAAAGGCTGCTAGAACTGAGCAGGTATGTAAGGAAGCAATGTTTGAAAATGAGGGTTTATTATTTAGGTCTTTGCCTATCTGTTGTTTGGTTCTATTCTTGTTATTATTAGTTTAGGGAATAAGTATAAATAAGTCCTGAGTTGCCTTAAGTCTGTAATTCTGAGAGGAAATCTACTTTATTACTGTGTAGGGATTCCCAACGAGCTGCCCAAGACATGTCTCTGTGGGATGAGGATTATTTTGAGCTAAAGGCAACGGAGACCCTGTGGGCTCGAGAGAAACCTGGCCCTCAGACAACCCAGAGGAACTGAATTAGGGACCTTGTCCATAATAAGATTATCAGATAACCTTTTGGACCTACCTAGATGGCAGGACGGACTACTAACTACTGAACATCTGCTTTTATTGTCCTACAATGGCTGTCCTCTGCTCTGAAGCCCCCAAGATGCCTCACCTCATCTGAAATTCAGCATGTCACATGTACCTCATTTCCCATCTCTGAACCTCTCATGTATTCGGGGTTTCCAGACATATATATGTAATTAAATTTCACTATTTTCTCTTGTTAATCTGTCTTATGTAGATTTAATTATTAGATCACCCTAAAGAGCCTCGAAGGGTAGAGGAAAGTTTCTTCCTCCCCCACAATTGAGTATATTTACTTGCAATGTGAATGGTACACAGTGGGCTGCAAAGTAGAGATCTTACCAGGCCTGTAAAAATAGGTACGGCCCTGGCTGGCATGACTCAGTGGGTTGCGTGCTGGCCTGCAAACATAAAGGTCACTAGTTTGAGTCCAGGTCAGGGCACATGCCTGTGTTTCAGGCCAGGTCCTCAGTTGGGGGTGTGCAAGAGGCAACTGAATGATGTTTCTCTCCCTCTTTCTCTCCCTCCCTTCTTCTCTCTCTAAATAATAAACTAATTTTTTAAAAAAGATTTTATTTATTTACTTTTAGACAGAGGGGAAGGGAGGGAGAGAGAGGGAGAGAAACATCCATGTGTGGTTGCCTCTCATGTGCCCCTGACTGGGGACTCGGCTTGCAACCCAGGCATGTGCCCTGACTGGGAATCCAAACTGTGACCCTTTGGTTTACAGGCTGGCACTCAATCCACTGAGCCACACCAGCCAGGCCTAAATTTTTTTTTTTAAAGATTTTATTTATTTATTTATTTTTTAGAGAGGGAAGGAAGGGAGATAGAGAGAGAGAGAAACATCAATGTGCAGTTGCTGGGGGTCATGGCCTGCAACCCAGGCATGTACCCTGACTGGGAATCGAACCTGCGACACTTTGGTTCGCAGAAAAATTTTTAAAAAGGCACAAATTTGGGCCCTGGCCAGTTGGCTCGCTTGATTAGAACATCATCCCATACACCAGAAAGTTGCGGGTTTGATTCCCAGTAAGGGCATGTGGTGGAGGCAACCTGTCGAAGTTTCTTTCACATCAATGTTTTTTTCTCTCTCTCCCTGGCCCCTGCCTCTAAAATCAATAAAAAACATATAGAGTGAGGATTGAAAAAATAAAATAAAAATAAAAACTGAAAATAGGTATGAATTTTGAAAGTGAAAACCATTTGCTAAATACCACTGTATCCTAATTACTATATTACAAAGGTTAGAAATGTTAAAGAGTAAGAGTTTTTTTTTATGCTAAACATCTTGCAATCTTCTGAATATTTTATTCTTACCAAATCACATGTTCAACAATAGCACAAAGGAAAACTCTCGCTTGGGTCTAAACTAAAATTGCTAATTCTAAATTAAAGAGTTTGAGTTGGGATTCCACCGAAAGTCTCTTCAAATCTAAAGGTAAGACACAACCTAGTGGCGGGGTGCAGGCTCTGCCCAAGACACTGGGGCTGGAGTGCTGGCTCCTCCCTTGCTGATGACCAGCCTCTCTGAGTATCGGGCCCCCCCCGTCAAACGGCAGGAACTGCGCCCTCCTTCAAGGCTGCTTCACGGTTTAGGTGACACAGCGTCCTGTGCAGTAAGGACTTTACAAACGCTGTGCAGTTCATTTGTAGGGTTAATAGGCATTTAATTCAGTATCAAAAAAGGGTCTAGATCAACTCCACCCATGTCTCAGGGTCTGCTTTTGGGGAACCCACAATAAGACACCAAGGGAATCTGACACTGTAAGTACAGGCTGAGGAACTGCGTGAAGACTAAACCAAGAACGTGACGTCCGTCCTTGAACGTGAAGCCAATGGTATTCCACATACCATCTGTACCCTATCCCTATATGCTGAAAGTCGACATTTCTTTTTTCAGAAAACTTGGTTCAGAAAGTTTCCTTCCTTTGCTTTCTTCACATTATCGTCCCCGCTTTTGCTCTAAGCAGGCACTTCCCACCCCTTGAACCACAGGCACCTATAATCTTTGAACAAGAACACATGGGAATTAGAGAACCTTAAGTCACTCAGAACTAAACTGTAAGAGAAACAGTCACTGTCCCTGAAAATTACTTAGGGATTAAAAGTATTTATCTGATACTGCATTTAGAGTATCAATGAGACTGCTTGCCCGAGAAGTGGCTAAACACGCCCAAATTCATAATATGCCTGATAAACAAGAACCGTAAGGGAAAGTTGGAAAGAACTTTGAAGAGAGAGTCACACAGTGAAAGAACTGAGAGATTCTGAAGTGAGAGACTATTTCCAATCTAGTCACTCAAGCACTAATTGAACATTTACTGCCACACACTACTGTAAACACTTTCATTCATTAACTCAACATTAACAGCAACCCTAGGCTGTAGGTACTATTATTACCCCCATTTTACAGATGAGAAAACAAAACACAGATGAATAATCAACGTGTTCAAGGTCACCGGGACTAAGCAGCAGAGCAGGACTCACACAGAGGGACTGGCGTCAGAGGCCACGCTCTTAACCCTACACCACCGCCTCTGGTTTCCTCAGTCAGTGCTCACACAAACACTGGAGCTGGCTGCTGTCCCCATCCCTGTTTTACAAATTAGGGGACGGAAGCACTGAGAAGAGGAGTAGTGTGCCCCGGGCCACCCAGTCAGTGAGCAGTGGGCTGGAGTCTGGCCCCAGAGCCTGGAGTGTTAGTCATCAAGTTACATGCTTCTCGTAGTAGGACACCTGTCTAGTATGTGCCAGAACCTGCTAACTGTGGAGGATGTCAACCTGACAAGCACGATCCTGCCTCACGGTGCCTGAAGTCTTGCCTGGGAACAGGGCAATCCATCGTCGTGCTCCAATATGTGAAGCACCAGACGGGTGTGTACAGAGCAGAGAGGGAGCACAGGTGATGGGCACTGATCCACGTGAGAGGGAGGCCAGGGAAGGCATTCAAGATGAGGCCTCATGAACAAGCAGGAGTTAAGGCCGTGGGAAGAGTCGGGAAGGAAGAGTGAAAGGCATTTCAAAATTGGGGCAGTATGCCCAAAATCACACAGACAAGGCAGAGGATTGGGCTGGAGCAAAGGATACATGTAGGGGAAGGCAGGCAAGGAGGCTGGAGAGGGGACAGAGGCCCGAGGGCCCTGGGGCTCCACTCAGGGCTGTTAGAGGACCACGACCTCTCCTGCCTCCCCAGTAGCCCAGGACGGGGGCTCTAGATATCCGGAGCGACCAGATGGAGAGCACAGGGCAGCGCAGGCCCCTCACCTTCAGGTTGAGGTCCTTGCTTTTACCTTTCAGTTCAATTACTAAGACTTAAAAACAATGGCCCCTTTCCTGGTGGGGCTGCAGACAGATAACATTTTGAACTTTTGTATGTTATGACAGTAGGTATACTGATGGAGTTTCACAACTAAAAACATAAAATGCTACATCAAGAATGCGGGCAAAAAGGGGGGAAAACCACACCTGCTAATGTAATGAGATAATCCAGCAAAACTCTTTGTGGCTGGTGGATGTGCATGCAATCTGATTTCTCAAAATCTGTTGCCCTTTCTGCTCTTTGGCCCCCAGATGAGGCCAGCTTTGCTACTGGGTATACTTTCTCCACCACAGACCTGCTGGCTCATCAAAGTCCAATTTCTTATGCATGTTTTAATTATGAATAATCAGCCTCACAGAAGACAGTGCACCATAAGTGTGAAAGCTCTCATGTACACACCTTGCCACCTGCATCCAAGTCCTGTACCTTTTCCTTTGCTCATCTCCACCTGACTCATCAGTGCAGGTGTTCCTGCTACCACTTTTAGTCACGGTGGAAAAACCTCAGCACTCTTAAAAGAAAAGTGGGTGAATTGTGAAGAAAAGGCCCTTTGTGAGTGGCAGAAAAGGCTGGGAGGAAATCCCCAGGAAAACCAGATTCTGAAACAGGGCTGTGACTTGCTTACCACTCGGAGCCCCGCACACAAGTATCTTCCCCAGCTCTTCCTGAATTGTTTCTATCTCATGTTGTTTCCTGAAATTTCAAAATAAGAGAACCTTTATGATTAACAATTCACGGAAGTCACAGCTGCATGGGACTTTCAAATCAGTGCATTTGCCTCAACTCCTGGCTTTGCCACCTATTAGACGTGTAACCTTGCAAAGGTCACTCAACCTTTCTAAGTACAAGTGGTCTCCTTAACCTGATGAGCGGGGCTGACACTGCCCATTCACAAAGGCCTCTCACGATGAACACGAGACGCAGCACGTCTGAAAGTCCCCACCACACAGTATTTCTGACACAGCCAGGGTGCGTTTTATTCTCTCCCTTTCCTAGTTGGTCACGTGGGCCTGTGAGAAGCCTTGTGTCACAGGAGGCGCTGTGACGGCAGATGAGGGAGCTGGCTCTGTGTTCTACAGTAGCACACGTCCCCGCGGCAGGACAGACACGCGTGCTGACGGGTACAGAAAGTGGACGGTAATACTGACCGCAGGAAGCAGTTAACTGGGCCGGGGTGGGAGGACAGCTGGGTGAGCAGCAGGGACACCAGGAAGATCCGGGACTCACAGCTCACTTGACTACTACAACAACACTACAGGTTCCACTCTTCACTTCCCACTGCAGATCCTGTCCAGAGATACTTCACTCATCTGGTCCTACCAGGACTCCAAAACTCCCAGAAGGCTAGCCACGGCCTGTGCGGCCAGTTCCCTAGAATGGCTACAAAGCCCTTCACAACTAGATCCCAGAAAATTAATTCACACCATCACCTCAAATTCCTCAGATACTAAATGCTAAGAGGAGCGGGGAATTCATATTTTAATATAATTTAATTCAATGCCAATGATTTTCTCTTTATACCAAATTTAGATCAGTGGCAAGAAGTTAAAAATTTTAAGGGGGTAGGTGGAAGGCAGGCAATTTTGATATTCACAACATTCTGGGGATAGAAACAGGAAATGGAAAAGCACGTGGGTAAAAAGACTCATGGAAATGAGAAAGGGGCTCAGAAAGGAAGATGGGAAGGAGCCGGAATAATCTCCTCGCTAACCTTCAAGTTCCAGAGACTAAAACTCAGGTGGCACTGGAGCTCAGGTACGTTATCAATCAGACTGGCTCCAGACCACCACACAAATCCTTCCCACCAGTTCTGTGGGGAACCGTCTCTCTCCAGTTGAAACATCGACCTAAAATTGAACCCTGGGCACGGGATCCTTGGGGAAGCTGGGGGCTGCTTATACAGTCCTGAAATGGCAGTGGGGAAGAAGAAGGGGTGCATGTCACAAAAGGGAAGCACACAGTCCGAGAAGCCATGCACCTACAGCTGACTGGAATATAAACACGCGCACACACGCATGCACACACACACGCCATTCCGCCCCAAAACCTCACCTCTGGGTTTAGCCCCGATTCTCTCCACTTGATTTTACTATTAGATGGTGACAGGGAGCTGGCTCTGAGTTTAGTTCTTATCGTCACTCACTCTGGGACAATGGAGACATCCAGAAACTTCTGAAGCTCCTCACATTTCAAAGCCAGCCTTGCTTATCTGATCCTTCAAGAGAGTAACGTCACGCACTCCCTTGGATTCCACCTCCCCACATTTTTGGTCTCTAGAGAAGGTCTGATTTTGGTTGCAGGTGTGTTCTCTGCACCTCCAGCTGAATGGCCCCACTGTAACGGAGTCCAGGCCCAGTGGAGCCTCTCTGGGCCCGGCTGCCTGCAGCCACCACTCCTCCTGCTGCAGGCGGCGCCCTGGTTTGGCTTTGGAAGAGCTGCACGCAGGCACGCACACACTCCCAGGGACAGCCTGAGGCCTGCTCTCCCTTGTGCAGGGCAGGCATGCAACCGAAGCCAAGCCGATTGATCGGAAACTTTCCCTCTGGAACATGGGCCCGGCAGAGGCGACAAAGGCAGTAAATGAGTGGAGCTGATTTATCTCCGCAGCAGCCTGGAAGTGCAGCCTACCCGTGCCTGGCTACACCGATTCCTGCGGTTACCATGGTTTTTGTCCTTCCCAGTCCAATTCTTTAGATTTCCTTAAACCTCATGAGCAACACTGTATCTTTATAATAAATTCCTTTTTCTATTCAGCCTAACCAGTCAGTTTCTGTTCTTGTTATTAAATGTCTCTAACATATTTCTAAGTGGTATTCATTTTTCTGTCATACCTTCCAGATCCATCCTTGCTAAATTGCTGCTCCACTGAGCTTTCTACAACAAAGCTGTAATCATTCTCCAGGTGTACACATTGCGCATTACTATTATTAATGCAATTTACTTGAGCTCCTACTACATACTCGAGGCATGGTAAGATATACCTGAAACACAGGGGTGCACAAAATAGACAAGGCCCCATGTTTCAGTGAAGTAAATCATGACTATCAAGGAAACAAAAACCATGATACAGACTGTCCTCAGTGTTATAATGGAAATAAACAGGGTGCTGTGACTACGTGGAGAAAATAGGGGTTTGGAGAGGATGGTCAGGAAATGCCGAGGTGACATTTTAGCTGAGAGGTAAGATCTAAGTGAAATGAGCCAGCCCTGGCTCTAAAAACAAAACACTAAAAACAATGGTTCTCCATTAGGTCAAAAGGCAAACTTTTAAAGACCTGTACTCCAAGGCTCTGTGCATTTGGTTTCCAACTATTTTTTAGATTTTCTTCCCCTTAGTTATCCAGAAGGTTAACTTCGTCTCTGAGACACAACCCGCACGCACCTCTCGCTTCTTCCGTCACCTAATCTGTGATGTTCTACACCTCACCTAACCCCTCCCCAGCACGCCCCTCAGCCTGACGTTAATCATCTTTCAAAGCTCAGCTCAAGTCCCAAGTGACTCCCCCCACTTGCCACCCATTCACATGCTGAAGTCCTAACCCCTCAGTACTTCAGAACGTCTTTAAAGGGCTAATTAATTTAAAATGAGGTCTTTGGGCCCAACTCCATCCGGCTGGTACACTTATAAGGAGACACAAACGCAGAGGCATGCCATGTGAAGACAGAGAAGACAGCCATCTACATGCCAAGGGGAAGCCTCAGGAAAAGTCAACCCTGCAGATACCTTAATTTTGGACTTCTAGGCCCCCCGAACTGTGAGAAAATAGACTCCTGTTGTTTACACCACCCAGTCTGCGGTCCTTCCTCATGGCAGCCTAAGAAAACTAATACCCCTTCCCTGACTACTTCGGTCTATAACAAGCACGCACCTTTCAACTCCCGCATTACACAGAGTGGCACCATTTACACAGCGTGTATTCACTGCCTCATACTGTTAGCCGTCTGTCTCACCGACAGAACTGTAAGCCATTTAAGGACCGAGAATCTATTTAATATCTTTTGACGCTCTTCACAATGCTCAACGTATTATCTTGCACAACAATCCATATTGATTTTTCAGTACTCTGGCACCCCAGTTCAATGCAGGAGTGGAAACCATGCCTTTGTTTCCTAACATGAAGCCGGGCCCAGCACTGCTCTGCTTTGGAATATTACCCTGATTCTCCTACCACTTCCTAGATAAGACCCAAATGCTGGAGTGGCACACAAGACTCTTCCGACTCTGGTCACAATTCCTCTCTCCACCCTTACTGGACACACCGTACTACCCACTCTACAAACTTGCACCCCTGATTTCTACCAGGTAAACATAGTTGTCTTCCTTTTCCTTTACGTGGTCACCTTCTACAGAAAGATCCAGCTCAAATGTCACTGTTCCCATAAAGTTTAATAGTTTGTACCTAGCTGGTAGTTCAGTCATGTGAACTACCATCTTTCATCTCTTTGCAATAACGTAACTATTTCTGAGCGATATGCTTTCATATCTCCTTCAGGAGAGTCCCTGAAAGGGAGAACCCTTGTTTCCACCTGTGTATCCCTAATGCTTAGCACAAGGCCTGGCAGGTTATCTCCTGGGCAAAGAGAGAAGTCACCACGCTCAAGGCTCGAGACCTGGACTCGCTCACCTTCATTGCTCCAGCCATCTGCTACAGAGCTCAGCACGTGGCAGCTTTCTCTGCTTTGTGCGTAAGTTCTTGTGGCGTTAATTTACCACTGGGTAATCACTTTGAAATCTGTGTCTCTGCTTGGACTTCTCCTTGGAACTCCATCCAGCCTCTCAGGTGCCCAAGGAAGACGCCCATCACAGGGTATGCCACGTGTCCAGGACGGTAGGTATGACCCACACCCCCTAGTGCCGACCCCCATATCTGCTTGTCCTCACATGGTCCCTGTTCGGTTTGGTGTGCTACCAGCCACCAGGTCTTGCAAACCTGAAACCTCTTCTTCTTCCTTCTAGCGTGCCACTACCACCTGTCAGGCCTTGCTCAAGGATGGCTCAAGAATCTGCTCTCCCATCCCCATTCGCTTTGGGGACATATAAAACGGTCCCTTCAAAGATCTCTTCTCCCAGAAACTCCCTCAGTAACTTGACTCTTTTGTTACACACCTAATGCCCCCTGCTATAAACACTATAAATTTCTCGAGGGCAAGGGTTATAACCTTTTCAAGTAAACCAATGCCCCAAATTTCTCCTTTCTTTTTAACAGCAATACTTAGGGATACTTAAATTTAAATGTAAAGACTGTTAGTCATTAAAGATGAACGAGGAATTGACTCCAAGCATCGGAGGGAGAAAGTTTTAAAAATAATCAACAAGAAATCTTTCTAAAATTGATTAACCTATTTTCTTGTTTTAAACAAGGTACACAGAACACAATGCAGGCTCCTTACTGACGACTCAGGGCCTTCATGAGGAACGACCCCTGGGCTATATACTGTAACACACTATGGCTTCGGATGCTGGATGCGACAGAGCTGTCGGCCCTTGCACTAAAACCCCCAAGCTGCTACACTGTGCGGAGCTGGATGAACGTTCCCCCCGTCTCCGCTGTCGGGCAATTCCGCTGCACCCCCCCTAAAAACACCCCACCTCCAAACACGCCGCTGCAGAAGTACTCTCCTGAACCACGCAGCCCTGTGGCTGGAGGGCGCAGTAACCGGGGTTAAGAGCTAGGACCGTGGGGCTCCCCTACGGCCAAAGGTACGATCTCTTGTAGTCAGCTACTGAACTTGTTCCGGGTAGGTGGTCTGCGCTAGGACAGAACCCAATACAAGATCACGGGGACTCAGACCGGCGCAAGTCTCTGGGCTGGGGTCTCCAGCGCCGCGGGTCTGAAACCCCCCTTCCCCACCGCCTCCGGCCGCAGAGTTCGGACCGGGGCTTTCTCAAGTGGGAAACCATTAAAGCCGAGCAGAAACGCTTGTGGCCAGCGGAGGGGGCTGTGCTCCGCGGCGGGCAGTGGAGAGAACCGAGAAAACAGGTCTTCCAAACGGCCCGGAGAAAGGAGTGCGCTCCGGGGTCCAGGCGTCCGGCCGAGGGCCGGCCAGGGGGCAGAGCGCGGAAAACGGGGTTAACTTGGGTTACTGGCCGGTTATCCCGGCAGCCGCCAGGCGGGGCCCGAGGGGACGACGGGAAGGGGCGCCGGCCGCGGCAGGTGCGGCGTCCCGCTGTCCCTCCGGGTTCCGCGCACGCTCGCGTAGCCCTCGGCGGACACCGGCCAGTGACCAGCATCCGCGACTGCGCGGGACGGGAGCACGCGCCCTTGACCGGAAGGCGTCCCAACCGTTCCGCGCCACAGCTCTCGCCGAGGCCGGGCGCGCCCGCCCCCAGGGCCACCTGGCCGAACGAGGGAAGCCCAGTGAGGGACGGAGCGTGCGCAGTGGCGAGGGCGAGGCCAAGTGCGGGAAAGGAGCATGCGCAATGTGAAGGCACAATGGGCTACGTGGGAGCCCGGGGCATGCTCGGTGAGAGACGGGAGCCGGCGCACGCGCAGAAGCACTCGGAACCCGCAACCCACTGGTAGAAAAAAGAGGAGAGAAATCACCTCAGAGTTACGTCAGGAAAGGCCGCGTTTTGCGGGGAGGCTGGGGCCTCCCACAGAGCCCCGCAGTTCTCCTAGGGCGAGGGCCGTGACAGTTACTCACCGGTCTTCAGCCCGGAGGCAGACGCCAGGTCCCTTTCCGCTCACACTCGGCTCGCGCGCGCCGCAGCCGCCGCTGCCGCTGTGATTCCATCCATCTTGAATTTGACGTCATCCCACACCAGGGATGAGGTCATCGCAGGCAGCGCTCGTCACGTGCGCGGTGCTGTGATTGGTCGCCAGGCGCCGGGGGCGGAGCGAGGGAGGTGCGCGGCGCCGGGGGCGGGGCGAGGGCGGGACCGATCGGGACGCCGCCGGCGCCGCAGTCTGCGTCGCGCCGCGCCGGGCTTCTGCCGGTACTGCGCCCACGCGGTTCTCCCCCGCGCCTGCCTGCCTTCTTTCCGCTCCGAGAGGCGGACTCCGGGCGGCCGTGAAGGGAGGCAGCGGCGGGAGATGCGTGCCCCGCGCGGGCTCGTCTTGGTCGTTCGCCCCGCCCCCGGCCCGGCGTGTGCGGCAGCTCACCCACACGCCCCTCGGAGGTCGGTTTCCCGAGCGGAAGCGCGTCCGCCGGAGCCGAGCTGGCGACCCGGGGTTGCGGAGTGGGGTGTGGCGTCACCGACGGCCGTGGGCACCCGTGCCGGTGATGCTTGGCTCGTGGTAGCTCTGCGTTGGGTCGCCCAGAAACATGGAAGCTTCACAGCGCGCGTGGAAGGTGCACCGGAGACGGATTTGCTGACCTTGAGCGCTAACATTGTCTCCTACTGAAAAGACCTGATCGCGGATGACCGCTTGATAGTGAACTGGAGTAAACAGGGTCTCCCGGTTCACTCTGCGTGAACAGAGTAGGGTGACTACTCCATTAAGCCTTAGGGGAAATGCTTGTCAACTGCGTGTTCACGGACAAAACCTACCCTTTTAGGAGGCACCCAGCTGAAGCACTGAGCGGCCACGCACGCAGCAGTTAACTTTCTCTCATATATGTATCAATTCTAACTCGATGTCTCTTCGTTTTTCTGCATGAATATTACAAGTCCACTAATCAGAAAACTCACCTCTCTTTCAATCTAAGCCAGAAAATTAGTGTAACAAATGCCAGACTGTAAACACGAAAGGGAGATTCTGTTAGATAAGCTAAATAGAACATCATGTTGCCTAATGTTTTTCAAATGTTTTAATTTTCAAATAAGTTGTTTACATTTTTAAAGTTGAATTCATGCACATGACCCTAGAAAAAGTACTTTATGACATGTTGGAGAAGTAGGTGTAGGAGATAATGGATCAGGTTTTAGCAACTTGTCTCAAAATTACTAGCTGTGTTATCAGTTGTTATAGTTTCACTAATTTGAAGACTATCCTTGTCTCAAAGGATGAAGCTTGCACCCCAATTTTCCCCCCACCACTTTCAAAAGTGCCTATTTTGAAATGAAAGGTGGTATAGCAAAACGTGGCTTTGACTTAAAAAAGAAAGCAGAATGCAGCAGTGGTTGTCTTTCAAAGAACTTTGGGTTTGGGGGTCCCCTGTGTTTAGGCTGGGTGGGTGCCTGTGATTATCCCCATGTTACAGTTGAGAAGGTCAATACCAAGCCATGTAGTGAGAGCCGGACTCCACCTGTATTGCTTTCTGGCTGCCTCAGGAAGATACACGTGGGTGTCTCCACTTCAAGCCATGTGATCAGGCTTTCGCCCTTACCATTTCCGCTCAAAGGGACTTGACTGCTAGATTCAGCAGAAACCTTTCACTTTCAGTTGGCCTCTTTGATTTGTGACTCTGTACCAATTCTTTTTTCAAATCTGCCAGTGTAGTGATGCCTCATTCCCCTGGATTTTCTCCCTCTTACCTGACCCTGGTTCTCTGGTTCCCGTGTTGGCTTCCTCTGCCTGAGTCCAGCCTCACACTTGGGGTTTCCCAAGGTTCTGCCTTGGCCCTTTCATCACGTGATACAGTCTCAGCCATCCCTGGGGCGGTAGCCCAGCTGCCTGAGCTAGGGGCCTTGGGGACCATCTCCATCCCTCTTTTTCTCCAGTGTTCGCCCATCGCCGAGTTCTGTCCACCAACCTCCTGAGTGTTTCTCGATAACGTAGCCACTTTCCACTCCGACAACTTTGTGACTAGTAACTCCCCCTATCTCCAGGTCTTTCCCTTTCAATCCACCCTCATACTGCAGTCAATAATTTTTAAAAAGATAGTAAAACGTATGCCATTCCCTAGCTTAAGTTTTCGATTGGCTCTCTGTTGCCCTATGGAGATAGCTGGGTGGAAGTACCCATTACTTAAAAGGTGGTAGGGGTGGAGGTCACTGACTTTTCATGGGCTCAACTCTAAGTGGTGTTTTCATTTAAAAGGAGTCCCGAGAAAATAAGAGTGGGAACTTGTGGGGTGGAATCCTAAAGTTAGGTCCTTATCTAAATGTCCGGACTCTGGGTGTGAGTAGGGTTGTCGTACAGGAAGAAGACGAGGCAGACACTCAAAGTCACTGTTTGGTTCCCCCAGCCTGCCAGGACCCTCTCATCCCCCTCGGCTAGTCCAGAACCCAGCACGCCGCCTGGCCTATGGTAGGAGCGCTACATATTTTTATTGAGTATTATCCATACTCATTATGCATACTCATGCATACTCAGGATGCATCCCAGAGGTTCGCTAGCGCCGTGTGTATACTTTTATTCATACGCAGTTCACAGCATTTATATAGCCAGCTTCTTGTTGGACAGTCCATCTGGATAACCCACACTGCTCACCCAGCTGACTCATGGCTACACTTCCTGTCTGCTCGCCTCCTTTGACCTGCTCTTCCTTCCCACTGAATGGGGCTGCTGTCCGTCCCATTACCCAAGCCAGAAGCTTGATGGTTATTCGGAGGACCTCTCTCAAAGTCTGCATCCAGCTGTCACTAAGTTCTATCCATCTATTTTTTTATATGGCCCCTTAAATCTGCCCTCACCTGCTCCTGGTCTCTGGCTAATCACTGTAGCTCCCCAACCAAGTGCCTGCTTTGGTTTTGCTCCTTCCCTTCTCAGTCAGTCTGTTTGCAGTCAGATTATCTTTCTAGATGCAAATCTCGTGTCTGCTGGGATGGCCTCTGTTGAGCAGGTGAGACCGCTTCTCTCTGCTCCTCCCCTTCACCAGCTTCAGCCACGCACGGCAAGGAGTGGCACAAACTAGGATGCCCTTTGCCTACTCAGTCTTCGGGCAGATCAGACGGCTCCTCCCAGCGCCAGCCCAAGGCTTCCTGCCTCTGTGCTTCCGTGGTTCTGCCATTCATCTGTGGCTGGCTGCTTGCTAGCCAGCCTCTGCACTAGCTTGCGGGCTCCTTAGTACAGAGACCCTGTCTAAGAACCTGCGTATTCTTGGGCAGAGCTTCGGGCCCATTGCTCGGGCTGTTCTTTGGTACGGCCAGTCTCCCCTCAGAACCCAGGTTCTGATTCAGTGGCATTGGTAATACTACAAAACCTAGTTTGTTCGCATTTCCTGAACCAAACAGACACAGCCCTTTCATAAGTTGGGGGAGGGAGACCTATACAGGTTTACAAGCCCAAGCCTCTCCATTTTTGGAAGCAGAAAATTTTAATCAGCTGCAGTTTTCTTAACCATCTGTTTCCTCTGAAGATGTACTGAGACGTCCAAATCTGCCCAGCTTGTCAGTTGGAAGGTTGCCCCTTTAAAAAATTAGGTTGCAGCCCTGGTTGGCGTAGCTCAGTGGATTGAGTGCGGGCTGGGAACCAAAGCATCACAGGTTCGATTCCCAGTCAGGGCACATGCCTGGGTTACAGGACACGGCCCCCAACAACTGCGCATTGATGTTTCTCTCCCTCCCTTTCCTCTCTAAAAATAAATAAATAAAATATTTTTAAAAATTAGGTTGTGGTAAAGGATGATATATTAGTTTTTTATTGCCGGCATCACAATGACCACAATTATGGTGGAGTAAAACAGCAGACATTTTTTTCTTTTGTGGGTCCAGAGGCCTGAAGTCCAGCGTCGGTATCACTGGGCTGAAACAAGGTGCCTGCAGGACCCTGTTCCCTCCGAGGCTCTCGGGGGCAAGCCCCCCTGCCTCTTGCAGATTCTGGTGGCTGCTGTCATTCCTTAGCTTGTGGCCACATCCTTCCGATCTCTGTGGTCACATCGCCTTCTCTCTGCGTGTTAACTCTTCCCTCTGTCTCTCTCTTATGAGGGCATTTGGGATGGCATTTAGCTATTCCACCCCCCCCCAAAAATAATCAGAGATAATCTCTCCATCTCAACATCTTTAACTTAATCACATCTGCAAAGACATGATCAAGGTCATGATACAGGGCCAGGGGTTAGGACCTGACGTCTTTGGAGGCGAGTTTTCGAACTACTACAGGTGAGACAGTTTTCCTGATCACATGTTAGCAGTGGGCGGGGGGAGGGGGTCTTAGAAAAGCATATGATACAAAAGAAGAGAAGGGAACGGGACTGGGAAGTGGCGAAATGTCAGTTTAGGTGGCTGTGCGGTGGGTTATGACTGTCGCCTCCGTTGTGAGCACCAAGGGAAGTGCTCGGGCTCAGAAGTGGGGTGGGCGTGGCTCGCTGGTCAGCCTGGTTCAAGTGGGGCCGGCCCCGCGCTCTCACCAGCGAGAAGCCTTGTCTTTAAACATCAGCGTCAGAAAAGAGGGGTTCCAAGGTGGAGTGCCTCCCCACCTGGAAGCAATGCTCTGCTGTGTGGTTCCCTTTCTTAGAAGGGCCTGGTTACCTCTTCCAGTCTCTCCTCACCACCCTGGTCCTCTAAGACCGAAGACACCTCAGAGTCCTCCCGATCAGGAGGCAGTCGCCGCGGGCAGTCACCGGATCGCACCAACTCCTCCGTGCCAGGCTCTAGCAGCCCTTTTGCTGTAAGCAAGATCGGAGGACTGCCCGTGTGCCTACGTGCGCGTGTAATCGCAGTAGTAACTCTGAACGTTTGATTATGAACTGGACGATAGGAAAATGGACTCACATGGGATTTCTTAGGTAGTGATCCGTCAATCGCTATCATGAAAGGAGGCGCGGAATAAAATTTCTTACGTTTCCGTTAAAATCTGCACCATGGGATTCCTTGCGTAAAGGAAGACCCACCCTCCCGAGGCCAAGAAATGGGGTGAAGACCGACAGCTACTGCGGAACAAGCGTCTGCTCTCAACCGTGATTCAGCCCGCACGCCACCACGCTTTTCGGGAACAGTGAACCCCGCGGAACACACCAGAAACCGAGGCCTGTTAAGGGGAGGAGGCAGAGGACGGGGACGGGAACCAGGTCTGACGGCAGAGTCCCTGACCTTTCAAATGAGCTGCTCTGACAGGGTTTCTGAAGCATTGGATAGAAATGTGCTGGCTGGTCAGTCTTTTGTCTTCTTTCTCTCCGAGTGGGGAGGGGGCGTCCAGAGCGTGGAGCTGGTGAGAAGCTCCGGGAAAGGAGGAGGCGTGGGCAGGTGGGGGTCCGCTGGAAGAGAGCGGAGGCCGGGGATTCATGCTCCGCGGCCTGTTTGGTGACTGAGCGAGAGGATGGGCTACCTGCGCCGTAAAGAGTGAGGTGTGCCCCGGCTGGTGTGGCTCAGTTAGTTGGAGCGCCGGCCCGTAACCAAAAGGTTGCGGGTTCAATCCCCAGTCCGGGTGCATGTGGGAGGTGACCAATTGATGTTTCTCTCTCACATTGATGTTTCTCTTTCTCCCTTCCTCTCTCCCTAAATACAATGAAAAGTAAAAATGTCCTCGGGCGAGGATTAAGAAACAGTGAGGGGTGTGAGGGGATACGGTCCACGGCTGTCTCTTGGCCATTCAGCATTACATTTATGTGCCTGGCGTGGCCCAGGCTTTGGGACTGGAAGGTGAGTACCCTCCCCCCCGCCCCCAAAGGGACTGCCGTTCTTTCCAGGGAAACAGACCTGAGCCATCAGTCCAAGTGGTAAAAGCTACAAGGCTCGTGTGCTCGGGACTGTGAGCCGCGAGGGAAGGAGGTTCTGTGACCCGGTGCTCTCAGTGCCGGGAAGGGAACTCTGGAATCCATCGGTACAACGGCCACACGCACGTCAGGGGATCCGGCTGTGTCCCTGACATCGGCTGTGCTGGTTCGGGGACAGCCAGGAGGGACTGACCGCTGTCAGTCTGGATTTCTACACTGAGACACCGGGTTGCAGGAGGAAGTGATACACTCAGCACAGGGCCTTGATCCAGACAGCCCGTTGCAAGCAGCAGTTCCACTGCGCGTGGACGAGCGCCACGGCGGTGGCTCTCATCACGACGTTTCACAACAGCTCGAGCACGCTCATTGTCTTCGGACATCCAGCCTCATGCGGTTGTGTGTGCACAAAGAGGAGATGCTGAAAAATGCTGACTAGAGTAAAAGAAAATGCTGACTAGAGTAAAAGAAAATGCTGACGAGATGTATCTGATCCTGAAACTGGTTTTTTTAAAAAGAGCAGAGGCGTGACAGTGTTTTGTCTGTTTCTTTTTCCTTTCCTTTTTTAAAAAAATGTGGTGACTTTAGAGCTTCACCCCTTCTCTCTTAACAAGAGTCAGCCTCGTCGCCCTGGTCCGGATCGTGCGTCAGCCTACTGGAAAAAGCAATGAATGTGCCTTCGAAGTTCATTTTAACCTTTTAACAGGACCTCCTGCTACTTAATCACCTCCGAAGTTCATGTGGGTATTTGGCATGTTTTAGGCTGTAACTTTGGCACATTTAAACACCAGTATTTCCCCAAAACTTTATATTGAAGTAGCGATTTTATAACTAGACTTGATAAAGCACTCTGAACTTGAAGCTTGCTTGCGACACTCTCACGAAAACTGGGTCCCACGACTCAGTCTGCTTTCTCCCTCACGGAGCAGCGCCCCCACCACCGGCCCTCCCGCCGTGCGACTCCGTTGACCTGGTGCCCGTCTGGTTCCCTGATATCTGCGAAATGACTGCCTAAAAATAGACACCCCGTTCCCTCGATGCTTCCTTTCCCCCTAAGGTTCACCAGTTATTGTCAATGTTCCCACGCTTTGGAAAGTGACAGGTGGTGCTGGCCAGCGGCGGAGGACCACAGTAATGTCCTCAGAGGTTCGACCACGTCTGCGTATGTGATTCAGTTGACATATCCGTTGCTGTCAGAAGTCTAGAATTTTCAAAATAACGATGGAAAGATTCCCAAGAATTTTTGACTTAAAAACAAGTACGTTTCAAAAATAAGGTGTTTGGAGTCTGTGACAGGGAAGTGAGGATGGGAAGAAATGTGTGGGCATCCCTCTGAATTTCCTTCTCAGGCCCCCTTTCCCCCTGCAGTCAGGGGGCTGGAGTGGCAGCCTTAGCATCACGGCGTGCTTGTTAACACGGTAGTACCGCTGCTACCAGCAGTGGGATAACTATTCGAAAATTAAGCCCTGCGCTCTCTCTCCTGGGATTGAAGTTAGCACATCAGAATTCAGTATTAAAAGTAAAATCCTCTCCCAGTGCTGCAAGAAAGGGGGCCCTCACTGCTTGCATTACTTTTTACTGGCTAGTAGAGTGAGTGACCTGTTTTGGGGTCAGGTGCCAAAAAAAAAAAAGGCTAAGTGGTTACCGAGACAATGATGCTATCATACAAACCATTCATTGTTTTAACCAGTAAAAACTAACCAAGGCGTTAAGCCATGTGGTTTGTGGTCCTGTGCTGTAGCGGTACCGGGAGCGCCAGCTGTGTGTGCAAGGTGGCATGTTGTAGAACATAAGCTTCCCGTTCAGCACTGATCCTCATTCCCTGCCATTCACCTGTGCTCATTGCTATAGCGCCGTAGGCTGGGGGCTTACACAAGGGGCGCTCATTCTCTCACAGTTCCGGAGGCCCGCAGTTCCCAATCACAGGGTCCGCAGGGCGAGGCTCCTCGCTCCGAAGGCTCCAAGTGAGACTCCTTCCTGCCTCTTCCAGCTCCCCTGGCTGCCAGCGCCCCTTGGTGTCCTTGGCTTGTGCCTGCATCGCTCCAGTCTCTGCCCCTGCCTGCACATGGCCTTCTCCCTGTGTCTCCTCTGTGTCTTCATATGAGGACATCAGGCATTAGGTTAGAGACCACCCTACTCTAGTGTGACCTCATATGAACTTGGTGACATCTGCAAAGGCCCCAGTTCCAAATAAGGTCACAGTCATGGGTTTGGGGGAGTCAGACTCCAATGTATCTTTTTGGGGAATACATTCAACCCATAGCAGTGTCTCTTATGGAAACCTCTAAACGTGGTGGGTAGGTATTTTCATTGCAGGCACTTCCAATAACAGATTCTTTAAAAATGTATTTCACAAGTGAGGACTGAGTGGCGACTGAAGCGATGTTAAAACGGTCTCCGAGCGTCGGCCACAGCTGGGCGAGGCTTCACGAACAGATCTGGGAGAGTGGAGAGAGCAAAGCCCCTGTATGTGCATAGGAACTGCCTGCATTTTGATTGTATGGAAATTAATCATTCATTTGCTCATTCATCAAGTACTTGCTGCATCCTAAGATCCATGAAAGAGAAGGTGGACCTGGCCCCCACCCTGCCACCATCTCCTCGGAGTTTCTGGTCAGTGTCAAGCAGTGGGTGCTGTTTTTCCCCGTGCCTCTCCCAAATTTTCACCTGACCCTGGTCCACCTGTAGCTCTGGCTTGAAGTGCATCCTGAACTTTTTTCTCCCCTAAGTCTCCCATTTTCCATTCCAAATCAGGGTGGCCTCCCACAACCTCATCCCCATACCCAGGAAGGAGACATGGGTGGTTGAGTTCCTGTTTGGGTCTGGCCTGTGGCTGGACCTGTGGGCTCCCCCGTGCTTATCCATCCCCACCCTGGGTGGGCAGGACCGTGGTCTCCCATTGTTCTTTGGACGTAGAGATAAGGATGGATGGTGCCCATGGGTGATGCAGGCACCAATTAAATTCAAAATCACTGGGAAGGGAAGGAAAAAATGCCAATGTCATGTGAACCATAAAACATCTGCCACTTTATATGAAAAATAATAAATATAGCACATTAGTCAGGGTATGTGTGTTTTGTGTGTAGCAACAATGTCATTCCTGCAGTGACATTCTCCAAGAGAAAAGTAACATCCAGTGGCTTTGTCACCCGAACCAGAAACAACCCAGATGGCCATGAACCCGTGCTGGCACAAAGACAGAGTGCCATGTCCATCCCACAGAACACAACTCAGCCATAAGCAATTACACGAGAGTGTAGATGACATCAAAAGCATCATGTTGAGTGAAAGAAGCCAGACCCTAAGGCTACATGCTGTACGACTCTGTTTATATGACATTCTGGGAGGGGCAGAACTACAGGGACTTAAGTCAGGGGTGCTGAGAATGAGGGGGTGGTGAGTGATCACAGAGGGACACAAGGGATTTGGGGGCTGGGTAGTAGGATGCTCTATATCTTTTTAAAACATGATTTTTTTTATTTATTTATTTTTAGAGAGAGGAGAAAAGAGGAAGAAAGAGAGGGAGAGAAACATCCATTGGTTGCCTCTTACATGCCCCCAATGGGGACCAGGCTGGCAATCTAGGCATCTGCCCTGGCTGGGGATCAAACCGGCAACCCTTTGGTTCGCAGGCCGGTGCTCAGTCCACTGAGCCACACCAGCCAGGGCAAATGTGCTACATCTTGACTGTGGTGCTGGTGACCGATGTGACAGGAATTTCCGGCACTGCACACCAAGAGGGATGAATTTTACCGCATGTACATTTCACTTCAATAAATCTGTCTTAGAGAGAGAAACACAAAGAAGGCGAAACAAGCTCTCCTTCCCAAGGTCTGCAAGTTCAACTTCACAAGATTCTGACGTCTTCTGACACCCTGCTGTGCCCTCCTGTGAGGCCCAGAGGACAGAATTTCAGAGCAATTCCCCCCGAATCTTCTTATTTCTGGGTTTTTGGTTGGAGCACGACCCACACAGTCTCTCTAACAGTCACAGGGAATAAAACCTTGCTGGCTTCCTTCATCCCTCCAACTCTTCGCTGATGCTTTAATCCGGGCACCTTATTTTTCCATAAACAAGGACATTAGGAAACAGTACTTTTGGCAAGCATTTTTGTGGAGAATGGTTTTCTTTGGGATACTTCTATTAGCAGAAGGAATGTAAATGGTGAAATCAGTCTGGAGTTTTGGTGAGTAGTTCTGAAGTGAAGAGTCAAAACTTTGCCCGATGCTATGACGTTTATACACCCGGGAATAAAACAGTAATTGGGAAAGCTCATCCCTTGGGAGCCCAGGTTTAGCGCTGAGTCCTGAGAAGGGGGAACATGAATTGGTTGTGCTCCTGTGGGGCGAGCGGGTGCCCGGCCCCAGCACCTCCCCTGGTGGGCTGGCTCCTTTGCCCACACTCTTCCCAGCAGCCCTAGTCCCAGGCCCACATGGAGAACTGCCTCTGCCGTGGGCCACGGGCACCTCGAGAAATCAGGGTGCAAGGCCCCGGAGTTCAGCCCAGAGCTTTGAGCCTGCTCTGGGTAGTGCTCACATTGTGTGGGCTTGTCCCGTCATACTGACCCCAACAGGGTCTTGCCACCTTCTGGATCTTTCCTTCGGAGGTGGAGTCAGGCTGTCTTGGGTTAGGCAGGAGGTGCTATCTTGGGGTCTGGTCAGCTCCTTCTCCCTGCAGATGAACTTGAACATGTTGGGAGCCGAGGTGGGGGTCTGGGGAGGAAGTGGGCGGTCCCAGTCAGGCCTCCAGACCTCAGCTGTGGCCTCCGACCAGTTTTCCCCAGAGCACCCTGCCCGTGGGGACGGGCTGCCAATGGTGTCTCTCCCAGTGTTGACACAGAGGCATTTGGCTCTGGTTCCTTGCACGCAGCTCCCACCTACACGGGTGGTCTTTGGTGCCCGTCCATCAGAGCACCTCCCGACCGCGAGGCCCCGCCCCAAAGGCCCCCACACTGGGTCGGGGCACTGAGGCGAGGAGTCTGGCAGGGATGCCTGCACCGCTGAGGAGCTGATCTGCTGGGGCAGGTCGTGGTGAGAACAAGGTCCTGAACCGCTGTCCACTCGGGGTTTCGGGAAGATGGGCTCTTCAGGTTCCCTGGGTGTCACAAAGGCTCAGAGGCTGCTGCATGTTAAAATTGGAAGGACTGTTTTGAGAACAGTCTGGGGTTCCCAGCAACATTGAGGGGAAGGTACAGAGACTCCCCCACCGTGTACCTCCTGCCCCCACGCAGGCACAGCCTCCCCGACGGTCAGCAGCCCCCCTGAGAGTGGTGCCCTCACTATAGTCAGTGAACGGCATCCACACGTCATCAGCCCCCAAAGTCTACAGCTTACGTCAGGGACGCAAGTCCGGGGTGTGCTTCTCGGGTCACCCCCCCTGTGGGTTTGTACAATGCATGACACGTGCTCACCATCTTTGCTGCGTACGGAGCAGCCTCACTGCCCAGAACACCCTCTGTGGCTGCCTGTTTGTTCCTCCCTCCCTCCCCACCCCTCCAAACCCCAGCAGCCACTGATGGCTTCACAATGGCCTCGCGCAGTTTTGCCTTTAGGTGCTTTTTACAAAGAGCATTTTATATGTTTATTGTCTTTTCCCCATGACCATTTAGTCCCCCTATACACAGTCTCCTCTCCAGCAATCCCCACACTGTTGTTCATGTTCATGGGTCCTTTTCCCTTTATGCTCAATCCCTCCTCCTTGCCCTCCCCCCACCTGCTTTAGATGGAAGTCCCTCGAAGCTTGCCAAAAAGCCGCAGTCACAGGAAGCGTGTGATAATTCCCACGACCCTCCGAGCCCAGTCCACCTGCCACCGAGTTGGCCCTGTTTGCCTGAGCGTGCGCTCCCTCTCTGCAGGTGCATGTATGTGGACCTGAATCACGTGAGAGCACACCACGTACGCCGTGGGCCCGACTCCGAAACGCTGCAGTGCACGTGTCCAGGAGGTGTGAATACGCTCCCACACGTGCTTGGCCCCTAGAAAGGCTCAGTGAACGGGAGCTGTTGTGTGCGACTCCGGCCGCACCGGCAAAGGTGCCCGTGCCCCTTTCTCGCTTGCGTGCCGCAGACAGAGCGCAGCAGCCCCGAGTAGCCCGTGTTTCTCAACACGCCTGCTTCGTGCTCACTCACCGTGGGTGGCAGCCTTTCCCGTGGCCCCCAGCCACGGAATGCGGCTTTTATTTTCGAAGAGAGAACGGCTTGTGCTTTCAGAGCTGGTCTAGGTCTGGGCTGGGGGAGCCAGAGGTCCCAGAAGTGGGGGAGGTTAGTGGCCTGTGGCCAGTTTAAGGACAGGACAGAGTCTCAGGGAAAACAAAGCCATGGGGTACAAAACAAAAGGCCCCCCCCACCTCATGCATGCTGGTTTAAGTTGAATTAAAATATTTGGACAAAATGCCATAGTACTGGCTAACGGAATTCTTCCCATCTCTCCCCCACCCCCGCCGCCGACCTCCTCTGCAATTCCTGGGTGTATGGGGCGACCATGAACTCTGCACACAGAGATGACGTCACTTGCACAGGTCGAGGTGTCCTCCACGGCATTCTCTGTCCTGAGCTTCTGTTTCCAGACATGATGAACGCGCCCCGTGTCTGAGGGTGTGCGAGGCATGACTACTGGGATTATTTTTGTCTTTTTAGTCATCGTTCAACATCTTTTACCATTTTAACTGTGCAGGCTTTTTTTTAAAAAAAGAAAACAAACCTTTTTCCATACAATAAGCGTCTGAGCTCAGAAAAGCCAGTGTTGTTACTCATTGTCACCAAAACCCAGATGGTGTTTTCATTTTGTGCTTGAATTGGCTTCTGGCTTCTCTCTCGGCCCTGGAAGTGCCTTCGAATTTCCATTTATTGGGTCAAGCTGTTCTTTAATCCACCAAAAAGTGCAAGGCACACGTGTTCCTTAGTCTCTTTTGAACCAAGATAGCTAAAGAAAGATTTTTTTTTAAAGCAAGCATGTTTAAGTTTATGTATGTTCGAAGAAGAGAAAAGAAAGGTATCTTCTTCCAAAACTCCCGTGGGAGCTAATATATCACAAAGAACAGTTTGCAGACGGCTGAGGACAAAGGAAAGAAGCTGTGTCTGGCCAAACGGAGACAAGAGCCAGGCGTCTTAGTCCTCCCTGTGGCTGGGGTGTGGGACAGGGACAGAGTCCCGCTGGACAAAGCCCCGGCTGTGGGACTCCTAGGTCAGAGGGCACAGATGGATCCCACAGACTGCTTAGCAGACCAGTTCCTCTTGGTTCCCAGGAAAGTCACGGGTCTCCGGAGATGGGAAGGAACCTGGAGGTCTCCAAGTTCAATGCACCCCCTTCTCAGATAAGGACACCTGAGTACGCAGCCCAGGGGCTGGGTCAGAGTCCAGACTCAGACCTTGGACTCCAGGGCTCTGGGCCCCAAGGGTCGGGAAGCCAGGAGAGAGCCCCCTGCCGGTCTCCAGTCTTCTGGGAGACGTCTTCTTCTACTCTGCGATGGAACAGCTGGAAAGATCAAAGCCTTCACACGGGGAGCTAAACTCCAGGTGTGGGACTACCTGGTCCTGCAGTCGGCTTTCCCTCCTCCCGCCCCCATTCCAGATGTCTTTGCAGACACTGGTCCGGGCGCCACCTACCCCAAGTCGTGGAGTGGAGAGCATTCTCCTTTACTGACGACGCTGCTCCTGGTCACGTCCTTCCCAATGTTTGCAGAGCACGGAACAGCAGCAGGCTTCCATGTGGCCTCGTGGAATCCGATCTGCAGGACCTGCCCAGGTGTGTCCCTACTCTGGTAAACTTGAGGTCCACCTGCTCAGCTGGCTCTGCATGAGGAATGCAGACAAGATAAAGTCAAACTGCATAGGGCTAGGGCTGGAGCTAGGGCTGGGGCTGGGGCTGGGGCTGGGGCTGGGGCTGGGGCTGGTTTGAAAGTGGTAAGACGAAGGTGAAACTCAAGGTCAGGAATAAACTGGTTTCCAGGAGACATGCCCCAAAATGGGGGTTCCTTCATTCATCTAGGAAAATTACAGATTTTGTCCTTATTTTAAGGATAAAATAGTTTTTCCAGAACCACCAAAAGCCTGGTAGTGGAACACAACCCCCTTTCGAGGTACCGAAGTCAGGTACGACAACTCTCAGGAACCAATCACTGGAGACAGGTATTACCGTACCTCTGCGCTGGGGAGCTAGAAGTGAGGAGAGGGAATGTTTTGTAGAAATACTGAAGCATAGTTCCATTAAATGACCAACACCGTCTTAAATAGAGAATGGCGACAATCGTCAGGCTTTGAGGGGTGTTATGGGCAGAGTCATGCACCTCCCCTCCAAAGCTGTATTTTTTGAAGTCCTGACCCCTCCCTAACCTCAAAACGTGGCCTTACTTGGAGATGGGACCTTTAAAGAGGTGGGCTGGGGAGGGGCCGTTAAAGAGACCCTGCTGAGGACTGGCTGAGGGGTGTGTGGGTGACCCTGGTGCAGAGGTCAGAGAGCAGGGAAGCACTGAGCCGCTGAGCCTGAGCCGCTGGCTGTGGAGACGGAGGAGGGGCCCCCATCCAGGGGAGCAGGCGGCCTCTGGAAGCTGGAAAAGGCGGGAAGTGAATCCTCTCCTAGAGACTCGGGGAGGCATGCAGCCCCACCAAACACCTTGATTTTAAACTGCTGGCCTCCAGCACTTGAAGGTAATATACATTTGAGTTGCGTTAAGCTGCCAGCTCAGTCCACTGTGACTGTCACAGCGATGACAGGAAGCTGATACACGGGTTTTACCACGGGCCAAGGCAGGGAACCAGGCGAGGCTGAACAAAAAAGAACATTCCTGAAAGTTGCCCGTTCTAGCGGACCCTGGCCTTCCCCTGCATAAACAGGCCCAGGTCTGCTGTCCAGGTCTGCTGTCCACGGCTGTGTGTCTGAGTCTTTTGTTAAAGCTTGTCCAAGGAGTTTGTTCCCGATTCTTTCAGAGGGATCGGTCTCGCCCAACTACGGCCAGATGGGAGCTTGGGCCAGGCGGCTGGCCTTGGGCACACGGCAGTCTCTCTGAGTCTTCGCTGGCATCCTCAGACTCGTCACTACCTGTTCTGAGAAGGTGCCTCCCAGCCCTGTTCTCAGAGCATGGGACCCCCACTCCTTCCTGGGGAGTCATGGCTCCGGCCCTGGCGACTCTCCTGGCCTTTGGCTTCCTGGTGAAGAGGATGGACGTTTTCTCAGCTGAGCCTCCACTTGGTCATCTGTGTCCTAAGCAGACGGATCCACCAAGCTGCCCTCCCCGGCCCGCGGGTGGCGGAGCAGGAGCCAAGCGCCCTGCACCCAGCCCCCTCCGGCAGACACCCATCCCTTCGGCTTCAAAGCCAACACGGCTGAGTCCTTTTTTCCCCGCTTGACCGTGACTTTGAGCTCTCGGCTCATCTGAACGCCCAGGTCCGGCGAGTGCCAGACAAACAGGGGCATCGCCACCTCAAACCAGATCTGATTCGGTCCCGTGCCACTCCCCGGCTGTGCTGCAGACCACCCGCCGGGGTCATTCTGGCCTCCAGGGGGTTCCCAGTCTCGGGAGGAGACAAGTGATTACCAAACACGAAATGATACAAACCTTTGACTCTTTCGTGATAAGGAGTGTGATGAGAGTATCTGGGCTGTTACGCCTGGACCTCCTCTGGCCTCAGAGCCACAAGTAGCATCTACTGTAGTTGAGTGGCGTTCAGGCCGAGGGCTGAAAGCCGAGTGGCAGTGGGCGGGGGGGGGGGTGTGTCTATGCATGTGGGGGAAGGGGCGGATCGCACATATGCTAGAAAGGAACAGCATTCCTTCACTCCTCTGTCTCTTCTCTCGGGAACTACCCATGGACGCCAGGTCAGAGGACAAAGCATCTAGAGCCACCGTGCCCCGTGCGGACTACGGGGACCGTGAACACTGGCACGTGGCCACTCATGTCCAGAGCGCAGAGAAGGTGGTAGCTTAGGACAGAGGGCGGCAGGGAGAGGAGAGGCCAGGCCGGGCCGGGCAGGGGAGGGTTCGGGAGGCGGAACTTCCCTGGACTGAGGCTGACGGGAAATGGGGGAGGTGGGCGTGGGAGCACCACGGGGGGACGCCACCTCTGGCGTGGACAACTGGGGCACCGTGGGGTCCTTTAAGGTGGGGAGTGAGCTCAGAGAAGAGGGGAGTTCAGGGGACGTGGAGGCCTGGTCCCTCTGTGGACACACACACCCGTGGTGGGATGGGGGCGTGGGAAGGAGGGGGCAGAGGGCAGGCAAAGCCCCGGTGGGACTGTTAGCAGCGCCCAAGTCCTGTAACCCTCCACGCAGACGGAAGCTCCCCAGTTTGCAGAGGACAAAGCCAAATACCACGCCTCCCCTCGGAGGCCGCCTGCACCCCAGCCACGTCCCAGGGTCCCCTCCCCTGACATCCCTGGCGCTCCGTGGGAGTGCGGCGCACGCCAGTGGGCTGTTGCCTGTGTCTGCCTGCCAAGGATGAGGACATCCTCTGGACTGAGGCAAGAGCCTGTCTTACTCACGGGACAGGCCAAAGGATGGGATGTCACGGTCCCAGGCAGCAGGGACGCTCCCCCGGCAGGGGCTGGAGAGATGCCGCAGCTCCCTCCTGACTCCGTGGGGCAGCTGCGCCGCGTGTTCTGCCTGGCCGCTCAGTGGGCCCCAGAGACACTGGCCCTCTCGTTAGGGTCCCCGTCCTCCCCCTCCCCTGTGCAGGCGGGGACCACCCCCCAAACCGATGACTCACACACGAAGCCTCCTCGTCTCACGGTCTGTCATGAGGAAGCCAGATGCAGGCACTGGACAAGTCCTGCTGACACACCAGGTCCGCTGTGTCCATTTACTTGGGAAACGAAAAGGGTGTATTGTGTCCATGTAATTGAAAAATCAATAAGGAAACTTTTTTTTTAGCATGAAAAAATAGGATCCTGGGAGTGCTGCTGTATGAGATGGTGCATTCTGTCAGAGCCCAACGTACTCATTATGGTCTTTGGGTAATAACAGAGCATCTGGCACCAGGTTCTTCTGATGTTTCCAAACTTGTTTCGAAGTTCATTTGCCCTGTGAAATTGACACATTGCTGCCTACTGCCATCCTGTCTGACTGTGAAGGGGAGGAGGGGACCGATCAGCAGGGATGAACCCCGGGGCAGGGTGACTGTCTTAAAGCCTCGTGAGGCCCCATCAGGTGGGCTGTGGCTGCCCCAGAAGACAGCCTGACCTTCCAGCCAAGGACCGACCCCTCCCTCCCTCCCAGTCGGCCGGTGAGATCTGACGTGAGTGAAACGGGGAAGGTGGGGAGGTGGGAAGCAGGTGCCTGCAAGCGTCTTTTCCCACCTTCAGGCTTTTAAGACCTGTGGATCCCACGTACGTGTCCTTGCTTTTACCACCCTCCCCGACCCCCACCCCCATGCCCACCTTGAGAAAAAAGCCCTTTTCCTGCTGTGTGTGTGGTCTCTGGGGTCCCACAACCAGGGCTTGGGTCTGCCTCGCAGGTGGGGGGGCTGAGAGTCCAAAGTCGGCTTTGTCACCTTTGAACATGGACGTCTGCAAATGCAGCCGCCTTCCTCACTCTCGGAATCCAGCAGAGAGGACAGTCTGGGCATCCTCAGGGTTTGTGTTTGAATGCAGGCTTTCCCCCTGCCCCCGTAGCCTAGGCCGGGGTGACCCCGATTTTCCCTCCCCGAACACCCCCAAGAGGGAGGAGGGGATGGCATCTGCCCAGTGTGCCACCTGGGGACTCAGGGCGGCGCGACCCAGCTTGGAAGCAGCTGGGGAAGGGCGACCTCAGCAGACTCCTGAATGAGTGACTGGCATCACAGGTTTCTGCACGGCTTGGAAGTAGCCCTTTCCTCTTGGAAGTAGGAAAGATAACAGTGACACGAGCTCAAAAATACCAGGAGGAACTGGAGGTGTTTGCTTTCTGCACAGAATGGGATTATATTTATAGTCCCCACTCCTGCCCCAGCTTCCCAAAGGATGCACAGGTGGCTCCAGAGTCCAGGCCCCAGAGTTGCCAGGCGACTTCAGGTGGGGCAGGACCCTTTTATTCCTACACGACTGCAGTCCCCACGTCCACTTTGGCCTAAGCCACCCAAGGCTGGTCGCCCGGCGCATCTGGGAGCTTATCTCAGGCGCTTCCTGCCGTCCCCCTGGCCCGGAGTCTGACCTCTGCTCAGCATCCGCCCGAGTCCCCACCACGGACAGGACGGGAAGAAGAAACATCCGCTTCCCTGGCTCAGCATCGTTTTAGGACGGAGATCGGCACGCACAACGTGTCTTCTCTCTGTGTCCCAAATGGCAAAGGAAAAAGACGGGCCATTTAGCAGATTCCGGGGCAAGGCAGGGTCGGGGACCGTCGCCTTTCAAATGTGTTTGTGAAACAATGAGGCAGGAATCAGCCACGGGCTTTTCCATGTTTATTTGAACTACGATGGAATCTTCGATGGCAGCCTTTATTCAAAACATGTCTCAGTGAAACGAAAACTATTTGGGTTTACCAGCGCTGTGCTGGGAGAGAAGGGGGAAGCATTCTGGGAAACCAACATTGGGTTTAAGCATCTCAAGTCCAAACATTTGGGAGCCGCTGGTTTCCACGTCTGTCGGGGAACCGGATGACCTCACTGTGCTAAGGCCAGGGCGGCTGTGCAGGGGGATGGGTTGTAGGTGGGGGGAGAAATTCTCGCTATTTCTTATCCACGCGGAAGATACCCCCGCGCACATCGTAGAACTTAGAAGGAAAGTTGTATCAGGATATGCAAGACTAGCCCCTTAGGGACTTGACTGTGGCCGAATGCAATGTATTTTAAGATTCTGAAGTCATCACCGCCGTGCTTTATTTTCTGAGCGATGTGCCCCGTCTCGGAGGCAGAGACGCTGCACTCCAGCTTTAAGTCATTACCACAGAGCTCAGACGGAAGCCAGGTGTGAGGTCACCGGCTGGCTGCTGCCAAGGGCAGAGTTAGAGCGGAACCGCCGCCCCGGCTACAGTGTTGCGCTTTTTGAGCCCGCACCGTGAGCCGGGTGCTGGGCTGTGCACAGGTGAGGCCCAGGGGGACAGGGAGCTCACAGAGCTCCCTCCCCTGCCACCGTGCAAGGACACAGTGAGAAGACAGCTAGCTGCCTACGACCCAGAAAGTGGGTCCTCACCAGACGCCGAATCTGCCAGAGACTCGATCTGGACTTCCCAGCCAACAGAACTGTGAAAATGAATTTCTTTTGTCTGTGAGTCAGTCTATGGCATGCTGTTATCACAGCCTAAATGGACGAAGACACTCTGTCTCTCTCTCTCTCTGTTTTTTCATACGGAGATATACACACATGCATACAGGTCTGGCACAAACAACGCCCCTTTTTTATTACAACATCTTTTATTACGAAATCATAAGTGTGTAACTCGGTAACATAACAGTGTCACACTCAAATGCACCATGTGACATTTTAGGCGAAATGTTCAAATTAAAGCTATAAATCGTTGCACCCCTGCTATTACTCTACCAACCACTCTCCAGCAGGCCTTCCTTCTGCCAAAGCCTGTATATATGTTTTTTCTATGTGCACAGTTGTCTGTGTATGTATTTTCATCACACGTGAACTGCGTTCTCTCCCATCGCCGGAGTGCATTGATCAGAACCAGGAGCCAACACTGCCATATCTCGTGTTCCGTTATCAAGTCCACCATCAGCACACTCGAGCAAATAAAACATGATGGCAGACGGTGCCCAGGAACAGGGTGGCAAGACACGGGACAGGTTCCCCCTGGCATCTTCCTGGTGGGTCAGGGCTGCCGGTGGGCTGGCCCATTGCCGTCATCCTCACAATTTCCTCCCCTGGGACGAATAAGGGAGGTTCTCTCTGCCTGTTTCTATTCCGCTGAAAAGGTTTGGAGCCCTGGCTGGTGTAGCTCAGTGGATTGAGCGCGGGCTGCGCCAACCAAAGCATCGCAGGTTCGATTCCCAGTCAGGGTACATGCCTGGGTCGCAGGCCACGGCCCCCAGCAACCGCACATTGATATTTCTCTCTCTCTCTCTTTCTCCCTCCCTTCCCTCTCTAAAAGTAAATAAATAAAATATTTTAAAAAATAATATACGTTTCTAGAAAACCCGTTCCCTTTGCAGCGGAGGACGAAGAAGCTCACGGCCTGCAGAAAGCTTGCACACGAGGACTTGGTGGTAAGGGGCGGAGCCAGGCTCTTTCAGAGGCCACTGCCTTAGGAGTCCCCACAGTGGGACCAGCCACGGAGGGCTGCCCGGGTGCTGTGTGGGTGGAAATGAGTTCCAGCAGGAGCTCTGGGGCAGCTGGGGAGTGGCCGCAGGGCCTTCTGCCGGTGGCCCTGACCTCCCAGGCACTGTCACGACGTTGACTAACAGCTGACAGGTCCCAAAAAGACATCTGCTCGAGTGGACGGATGTCCCTGTGTAAAGCAGCCCACTTCTTGCTGAGTCAGGACCTGGGGCTGGACTCAGATGACCTGAGTTTGAGACCCCACTTCCCACCGGGAAGCGAGCATTGGCGGCTTTTTTGCTCGACTTTGGCAGCTGTTTCAAGGGCACGTGACGTCACGGATATAAAAGCAGGATCTTTGCGGTCAACACGGTAAAGCCCCGCCTCGGCGGGAATTGGGGTTCCTTTTGTAAGCGGCAGAGGCCGCCCGGGCAAGGGCTCCCCAGTGGCCAGCTTTTTTTTCATGTATTATGAGAAATTTTAAACCCACAGGAAAGCTGAAAGAAAAAAACCCCATGAAGGTGAACACCCTGAATTCTACAGTGAACCTTTTCTATGTTGATTTTATCATATGTCTGCCCCTCTGTTGGCCCCGCCCGCACCCTTTAGCCCCTGCTTTCTTGCTTTTGATGAAGTTCAAAGTCACCTGCAGACATCCGTGCCTGTCACTCTAAATAAATACTTCACCATGCTGAACATCCCTCAGAGTTCAGCATCGCTTCGTGTTCTTTTCTTTTTCGGGATAAAATTTGCATACGGGAAAAGACACAAGTGTTACGTGTACACCCACTGAGTGGTTTTTGTTTTGATTTTATTTATTTATTTATTTTTAGAGAGGGAAGGGAGGGAGAAAGAGAGAGAGAGAGAAACATCAATGTGCGGTTGCTGGGGGCCGTGGCCTGCAACCCAGGCATGTGCCCTGACTGGGAATCGAACCTGCGACACTTTGGTTTGCAGCCCGAGCTCAATGCACTGAGCTACACCAGCCAGGGTGCACCCACTGAGCTTTGACGAACAAGTAAGCCTGCATCAAGGAACAGAGGAACGCTACCGGAACTCCAGAAAGTCCCCGAATGCTCCTTCCCAAGCGGAACCCACGCGCATCCCTCAGGATCAATACTCGGAGCTCTTCTCACCTCAGGTTGGCTTAGCCCATTCCAGAACGTTCTATAAATGCAAACGCTCAGTGTGCACTCCGTCGTTCCGGCTTCTTCCCTTCGGCGTGTCACCTTTGTGAGGCACCCGTGCTGTTGGTGATGCAGCGGTGGTTCGTGTCCTCCCTATTACTGAGTCGTGCCCCGCTGCAAGGACACAGCACGGTTGTTTATCCACCCCCCGCCCCGCTAACGGGCCCGTGAGCTCTTTCCGGTTTGGGCTATGGCGAACGCAGCTGCTATGAACATCAAAGAACACAGCTTTTTGAGGACATTCATGTTCATTCACCTTGGGTTAAGTGTCTAGGGTTGGAATCGTGGGGACCAGGGTAGGTGTACGTTCTGCTAGGTGAGAATCTTCCAGCCCCTTTCCTAAGCGGCTGCCCCCTTCCACGCTCCCGCCCACGATGCGTGTGACCTGCATGTCCTTGTCAGCGCTGTGTGTCGTTTTCCTAAATGTCGGCCACTCCGGGGAGCAACTTCCAGGGCCTCTCAAAAAACCCAAGGCCTGTTTTGCCTCCACCCATTTTCGAAGGCCTGTGAAACTTTGTCCAGATTGGTAGGTCGAGGGCCGAAGTTGTGCGCAGACTCTGACATGTACCTGCACCACGGCCGTGGTCCCCTGGCTGGCACTTGTCTGCCTTTAGGCACGGATGTCGGCTGTCATCCCCCCCACTGTTTCCAGGAAAGAGTCAGGGACCAGGTGCTCCCATCACCTGGTGTGAATGAGCTTTGTCACTGGCTCGCTCCTCTGCTTGGGGCAGAATTTCCTCAGTTCTTCATTGGGCATAAAGGGACACGGAGGCCCAGGTCTTGGGAGTGCTGTGCAGCCACGCCAAGGCTTGAGCCCCGGCCGGCTCCCGAGCCTGGCTTTTCCCACTGGCATGCAGCCTGCGGGCAGAAGCCCTCCTATGGCTGGGGTGTGGAGGACGCAGGCTCAGGCAGAGAGAGCTCACCCTGTGTCCACTCTTGCCCCGCTGGCCCCTGGCCCTCTTGCATTCTTTGTGGCTTTGACTCACAGACTCCCAGATCTGATGGAGCTGCAGAGACAGGCTGGCAGCGTCTCCGCCCGTGGACCAGTCTGGCCCTGCTGCCCTTGTAACTGAGCGCAGGGCCGGCTGCCCGCCGCTACGAAAGCTAATACTCGAGAGGCGGGTGCTGATGCAAAGGAACGTGGTTTGTTTGCAGGTACCGGCCACCTGAAAAGTGGGGCACTCACGTCTCAAAGCCCATCTCCCCCTCTCGGTGGAGGGAGAGGTTTTTGTAAGGAGGGAGAGGGGAGCAGAACAAAGAAATCAAGGGAAGGGGTTGAGAAGTTCTCTACGTGCAGATTAGCACAGTTCATTCCGATAAGCGAGTGATGGGCCGGCGTGCGTCACCCTGGGTTACTCATCCTGGCTCCACGTCATCCTGGCTCCATAGTTGAAGGTCAGCAAACCTCCCGGAGCTGGGACGCCTGAAGGTCGGAGTCTGTATATTTTGAAGTTAGTAGCTAGGATTCTTATACAAACATGCTGCTTATCTGCAAACCACATATTAGAGTCCACACAGACACAATGTCAGAAGAATGGTTGGGGGGGGTTACCATTTCCTACTGTTATACCCCCAGTAAGGTTTCAGCTCGTCCACAGCCACACAAGGCATGCCTTCACAATGCTCCAGCTCATAGGACCTTACATGGGCCTTTGGTCACCTTGAATACTCCCAGTGTCAGGGAGCTCATTACCACACAAGGTGGCCATTACTGCCCAGCTGTAACTGTGAGAAACCTCTTTCTTATTGAGCTGAAACCCACCTGGGGATAACCTCCAGTCATTGTCCCTTGTTCTAACTTTCAGCTTTCTACCAAATAAATATGCACCTTTTCCCCGTGACAGACCTTCCAAATACTTGCCATCAGCCATCCTGCCTGGCAGGAGTCCTCCAAGGGGACTCTTCTCGGTTGTGGGCACCAGACCTGCTCTGCCCAGGCCCTTCCCCCGCCCAGGTGGTCCCCAGTCCATCAATATTTTCAGCCCCTGAATGTATGTCAACTAACTGGAGGCGGGGCCTGTGGGCCTGGGAGAAACCCACTTCCCGCTGGTGTTGGGCAGAGTGGAGTGGACATCCGGGACGGCACGGTGTCCGGGGCAGGGTGGGGGATGGCATGACAGGCGGCAGAAGTTGGGCCCCCCTTTGATGTGCCCTCACCCAACATCACGTCTGCACGTGGGCAGGCCTGGCTCCCCCACCTTGGGTGAGGGGTGTGAGCAAGAGGACACCCCAGAGGGCTAGGAACGGGGGTGGGGGGGCCCTCAAGAAAGGGTAGAGTGAGACTGTAGTGCCTGCCTTGCAGCCCTACCTGGGGCACCTGGGCACCATCCTGGACGGCCCATGGGCACAGGGCAGAAAATCCTCACGGGAAACTGCCTGCGTGCAGGACCCCCGGGCAGGGCAAGGGGGCAGAGGCAGCGCCGAGGGAGCCTTGCCCCCCTGCCGTTCCCTCACCCCTGGAGTTTCTGGTCGCAGGTGGGAGGGTCTCATTCTGGATTCTGCTACTGAGATAAGGCCCCAGCGAAACGTCTTAGATGCCCTTTGCTGGAACTCCAGACACTCGAGGACGTGAAAGAGCTGCCGGTCCAAGGCCAGAGCTGGACTCGCTAACCGAAGGGGGCGGTGGCTTGAGGAATGGAGGGAAAGAGCAAGAATGTGGCCCTAACCCCAGGCCATGCCCTTCCCTCTGGGAATCCTCTCTGACTCCCTCCCTCTTTCCCTCCCTGCCTCCCTGCCTCCCTCCCTCCCTCCCTCCCTTCTTCCCTCCCTCCCTCTCTCCTCTCTTTCCCCTCCCCCTTCTCTTCTTTTCCCCCCTTCTATTCTTCTAAGAAAGGGTATTTCTAAGAGGCTACATTGGAGAAGAAGAAGTTACATTCTTTCCAGTTTATAAAAGTTGAGAAAGAGGGAGACGGGACTAGTCAAAGAACGTGAATGAAAGACCCACGGCTGTGGACAACGGGTGTGGGGACTGCCTGCGGGAGTGGGGTGGGGCTGCGTGGGGGGTGCGGCCTGAAATGGGTGGAGGAGGGCAAAGGGGGAAAAACGGGGACAACGGTAATAAAATAACAGTGATGATAGAAAAGAAAGTAATATCAATGCAAACCAAAAAAGCTGAGAAAGGAGAATTTGAAATGACTGTGTGTCTCTGGGCTTTGCTCTGGCAGGCCCTGGAGGGTGTGGCCGACTCCCTGGGTGGACAAGCCAATTTGACCCAGAGGTCCCGTTTGGCAGTGTCTGGGTCTAAGTCCCTTCAGGCTGTGGCACAGCCAGACCCGGCCCGGTTGCTCCGGGGTCCCAGTGGCCACGCTGCCGTCCTCCGGCGCGTCCTGACCAGGTGCTGTTCCTCTGTCGGGCTCGCGGGCCAGGGAGGCAGAGCCGCTGCAGCGCGGGACAGGGGCTGCTTTCAGAATACCTCTGGCCTGCTCGAGTTTCCTCGCCTAATCTGCTCCAAACAGCCCAGGAAGTCTCAGAGCCAACCCCTCAAACACTGTGTGCCAGATTTAGCATCCACGGGGCTCGTCTTCACGGCGAGCAAATGGGTCTCAGCAGGAGCATAATTTCCTTCTCTGCGGTTGGCCTCCAGCGAACATTACGCCAGCCTCCGCATTCGGATGTCTTCCGAGGAAGGACAAGCCGAGGCCTGGGCGAGGCCCCTGCCCGAGTCCTGTGTGATTCGTTCTGTCCTTTCCATGTGTAATGGTGTCCTGTGGCTGCTGCTAACAAATGACCACAAAATGTGTGGCTTAAAGCAGGAGGATTGGATTCCCTCGTGGTCTTGGAGGCCAGAATTCTGGAATCCAGCTGTGGGCGGGGCCTCACTCCCTCTGAAGGTTCCAGGCAACGATCCTTCCTGCCTCTTCCAGCTCCAGCGGGTGCCAGTGCCCTTGACCTTCCCGGGGTTGGGGCTGCCTCGCTCCAGTGCCCACCACATCTGGGCGTTGTCTGCCTCCTTCTGAGGACTCTGGGCTCCGCCTGGTCCAGGATGATCGCATTCTGCAGCTTCACCTCCATCACATCTGCAAAGGTCTTACTTCCAGATAAAGGCACATTCTGAATTTCTGGGTGGGCACGAATTCCGGGGAGATGCGGTCTAACCTGCCGCAACCACTATCCTTTCTCGCACCTCTGCCTTTTCGGGGTGCCCCTGACACTCTCGGGGCACTCCCAGGAAGCGGCGGCCCCAGCCGATGCACAGGTAGGGTTTCTCCCTGCCTCATTCAGCAGATCCCCGCAGTGGCGCTGGAAACACTGCATCGCCTTTCTCCTTCTGGGATGGAAAAATGTTCTCCGAGGCTCCACCGGCCAGGGAGACATTCCAAGTGCTGCGTGGTAAGGCTGGCACGGGTCTGAGTGCCCAGCCGAGGTCCTCCAGTGGGTCCTCTTGCTCGCCAGGCACCGCCCCCTCGTAGCCCGTCCCGTACTGCTCTCCACGCCAGCCGCCTGGCACCTCAGCAGGGCCGGCGATGAAGCGGAAAGGCCCGCCTGCCCGCCATCCTCCACCCTGCGGTGAGACGCCCCGTCCTTTCTTGGCCAGTGATTTGGAAAGTGGTCTGAATGAGAGGGGACCGCTGCCCGTCTATGCATGTTAAACACATAACAACGCTAAGCATAAATGCACTGCCCGGACCGAGTGTGCCACCACTACCCATTTCTCCCCTGGCATGACTTCCTCTCACTCTCGGGTTCCCTCTCCAAGAGGGCGGTGGAGAACTCGGCTGAGAAAGTGACTCCGCCTGTTGGTGACACCTGTGGGAGAGAGGACGCCCCCAGCCCCGGCCTTCCACACCAGAACGGAGCGTTTTCCTGTCGGCTCGTGTCTGTTCTGGGAGGTGTGGCTGTCGTTCTGGGAGGCCTGCTGGTTTACCTGAAAATGAGGTGTCCTCGGGCAGCGGGTGGAGCCTCTCATCTGTGCGCTTGGCTTGGTGATAGCCTGAGGTGCATGCGCGCTGGCCCCAGGCCATTCAGTCAACAAGCACTTATTGAGCGGCTACTGTATGCCAGACACTGGGCTGGGTAGCAGGAGGGGTGGCTCAGCCCCCATTCCTCCTGTTGGGTTGGCCTGTGTCTATCAAGGAAGAGGAGCCCACGCTCCAAAGGGTATAAAGGATAAAGGGGCCAGAGAGGTCAAGGGCAGAGGGATGGGGCTGGTGACGGCAGGGAAGGATGGGGATAAATTTAGCATTTGAGCCGGTGCTGATTGGACCAGTGTTTGTTTCCCTGTTGTTCCAGTTCTGTCTGGATGGCCCTCATGTCCTTCCTAAGCATTAGCCTCTCAGGCCAACCCCAGTGGTGATACGTGACCTTGGCCTTCGACCTCAGGCTGGTTTGGACCCTGGACTCAGCTCCTCCACTCATCTTGGTCTCCGTTTGTGTTCTGGTGGTGCTGGTCTGCTCAGGGTCTGCCCCGTCTACAATGGCCCCTAGCATGACCCTTCTAGGGCCAGGAGTTTCGGGAGCTGAGAGCCTGTTCACTCTCCGCTGAAGCCACCCACCTGTGAAGGGTACCTTGCTCTGAGGCTGTGATCTCAGACACAGAGGTTGGATGGGATGTGGGTGGGGAGCCCCACCTGCCCCCAGCAGGTTCACCCAGTGCCAGCTTCTCCTCGTCACGGCACGCTAGATAAGGCATTCCGGCCCTTAACAGCCCTTACTATCTGACCCAAATGGCTCCCGCTGCGATTGAAGTCGACCTCTGCGGCCCCGGCCCCGAGTGACACGGAGGCCCCGTCACACCCACCTGAGGGGTGGGGGGCAGGAGATGGCCCAGCCCACCCTCACTGGCGCCCTGCACCGATGCCTGTTTCAGGGGAGACTTGGCCCTCAGGCACCCGCCAACCTGAGATGTGGCTGGAGGAACGGAGGGATGTGATGGGGCATGGCCACACGGGGGCCCCTCTGAGCCTCGGGGTCCCTCCCCGCCACCAGTCCGTCGAGGAGCCGAGCTCCGGGCCCAGTGCCCTCCGCCTGCAGGTCTCAGCTCCGTCCTCGGACCCTATCGTCATGCCACCGTCGGCTGTGCGATGAGGGGTAACGCCAGCCTCCTCCACGGCACCGTCCGATTCCTCGGGCTGCTCTGGCCAAGTACCGCGCTCTGGGGGGCTCAAAACAACAGAAACGTGTTCTCTCACAGGCTGGAGGCCAGACGTCTGAGATCCAGGTGTCCGCAGGGCCACTGTCCCTTCCGGGGTGGCCAGCACCCCTTGGCAGCCCTTGGCCGGCAGCTGTTAGCTCTGCAGGCTCTGTCTCCCCCTCACACGGCCTGCGCTCCCTGTGCATCTGTACCCAGACTGCCCTCTTACAAGGATTCAAGTCATATGGGACTCAGGGCCAGCGAGACCTTGCCCCAACTAAGGGACATCTGCCGAGGCCCCAGAAGGCCCGTGTGAGCGCATGCGGAATGGACAAATGGGCCGGCCAAGAGCCGACCCTGCAAACAGCTCGGAAAGGAAAAGTCTGGACATCAAAAAAAAAAAATGTGTTTTGCGCTGATGATTTTTCTCTCTTCCTCTCCTTTCTTCTCTGTTTTGATTCTTCTTCCTCAGCGGCGACTTCTCTGTGTTCTCCCGCCCCCACCACCCCTCCTCCACCTCACTTCCTGTTTCCTGCCCCAGGTCTGAGCCTTTTCAGAAGCTGAAACCACCGGGGCTGGACTTGCCCACCCGAGAAGGCACGCTTCTGCCTGAACAAGAGGTGGTGACGGGGCTTTCTCCTGTGCTCGGACCCCACGCACGTCCCCAGCAGCTTCCTGTGTCATCCCGTGTCATCCTGGGACGCGGGCCCTTGATCACTGCTTGCAGGAAGAGCTCCGTGGGTGTGACACAGACCCACCTGGGTCCTCAGGGGCCGGACAGCCCCTTCTCATGCCCCGATTTAGTTCTACTCGTCTGCAGAGCGAAGCCCTGCCCAGGCGTCTGGCGGGGCCGGCTCTGGCTTTGATCTCAGGAGCTTTCTCCGTCACCCAGGAGGCTCTGAGCTCACCTCTGACCTTGTCTGCAAAACCAGCAAGACTGATAGATAGTGCAGGGTGCTTACTGCCACCAGCTCCAATTACACTGTCCTGGTCAGCTGGGGCCACCATGACACAATGCCACCTACTGTGTGACCTAAACGACAGAAACGTGTTCCTCCCAGTTCTGGAGGCAGGAAGTCCAAGATCATGGTGCTAGCATGGTCAGTTTCCGGTGAGGGTCCTTCTCATCCTCCATAGGGCCTCCTCCTTCTTTCTGAGTCCCCAGGGGACGAGAGAGAGCAAGAGAGAGAGGAGGGGGCTCTAGTGTCTCCTCTTATAACAGCACCAGTCCTATCAGGTCAGGGCTCCAAGCTTATGACCTCCTTTAACCTCAATAACTTCCTTACCCCTCCTATAATCACACTGTGTGTGGGGGGGAGGGGTGGGGGCAGCAGGGCTCTAACCTATGAACTTTGAGGGGACACCGAACATTTAGCCCAAAGCATACACACTAGTCTTCTTCAGGGCAAGCCTCCTTTCCTCCTGTGAAGCATGAAGAGAAATGCAGCGTGGACAGCTGGCTGAGGCCGGGCCGGTGGAGGCAGAGAGGGCGGAGTCTGGGCTGGGGTCCTGGACACCCCAGGGCTGGATGCTCTGGCACTTTTCCCCCTCGGTCCTGCGGAGGCTGGCGAGCCGAACCCTGGGACTCTCTAGCCACGGTAAAGAAAGGCCTCAGGACAAAAACAGTGCTCTGGCGCGAGCAGGAAAGGGCACCCTTTTTCTGGTGGGATGATGAAGACCTTGTAGTAGACGCGTTAGACCACGGGCAAGGATTTCCTAGGGCGGCCGGTGGAGAACGTGGGCTGGGCTGCTCACGGAAAAGCCCAGGGGTCTGACCTCTCAGTCACCGTGGAAGATGGCTCTGGAAGGCCTGCCTCGCTCTTGCTGTTCCTGGGATTGCGTTCAGGCGATGTTGCTTTTGTTTCATTGTTTTAAATCCATGCGGCGGAATCTATTACTGGACAGTCTGGATGGTTCTAGAAACGCTGTTTCTACCTGTCCTGAGGGAGACAATGCCATTAGGACGCGCTGGCAAGGACGGGGACGCACACAGCGGGTCATCCTCCCACCGTGCGGACTCAAGAGCTGAAGTCCCAGAGCTGGGGGCGTCCCCAGCTCACACACAGCAGCCGGAGCTCTGTCTGGAGCCCTGGCCGCCCTGTCTCAGCTCAGCCTGCAGCCACTGCCATGATCTAGCACCCGTGTTTGGATGCATTTTTGTTTCTGCACTGGCATTAGTTTCTATAAGACCCATTAATTCTATATTTTCAAACTATTTAGTAGGAGCAGTGCCATTCCTGATCACAGTATTTGTGCTCTTATTAAAAGATGCGAAAATTCCTCCATCATCCTCAGAAGCTGAGTGGAAGGGGCCTGGCGAGGCATGCAGCCCGGACTGGTCGGGGGCGTGGTCCTGAGCCCCGGCAGTCTGCGCCCTGCCCTTCCCTCCGCGAGGACAAATGTGCAGGGAAAACAAGAGGCCCCGTGCTCCCTGCGGAAAATAAGGGGAGAGACTTCCTCTCCCTCCTTTCTCTTGGAGCACATTCGTACTTTAGAAGACTTGTAACCCAAGAACTTGCTTCTCCCGTTGAATGTATACAAACCTTTTGGAAGACTCACGGGCATTTTATCGTCTTTCTCCAGGCAGGGAGCGTCTCTTCTTGGTGCAAAAATCAAGGGCGATGGGCCCCACCCTCGGGTGTCTGTGGGAGGGCAGGAGCCTAGCTTGGGTGGCCCCTTCCTTTATTTTGCAAAATGACCTCCCTCCTAAAGAGGTGACAAGTGTATTTGTCCTCTCGATAAAGCCACTGAGCTAACAGAGGGTCACCCCCATTTCCAGAGTGAACTTAGGGTGAGCATGTGTGCCCAATGGTGCTGGCAGGTCCTCGTACGTAGGGACTGGTTATCACTTATCTGGAGAACCCGGGTGTAAGGGGCCATGTCTGCTCAGCTATAGAAAAGGTGAGACTTCCATCTGCCTCTGTCCCCTCCTGGCAGATGGCCTCGGAGCCCATGGCCTTCCGGTCTGACACACACCCTAATTCAGGGATAAAAGTACCTCCTTTCTCTTGCACCCCTGTGAGAAGTCTTCTGAGTGGGGGGCAGAGTGTGTTGTTACATCTCCCCAAGAACACCGTTCCTACAGTTACTGACCCTCGGAGGTGGACACCTCGAAGGTGCTCTGTAGTTGCGGAGGCTGGCGCACACGTTGTTTTACATGGTGCTCACAAAGTTGGGGGCATTAGCACGCTGGTACGTTAGAAGACACAACTGTCCCCATTCTGCAGATGGGGGAACTGAGGTGCAGAGAGGCTCGGGTTGCCCTGGGAAGGTCTGTGCATTTCTGGTAAGCCCCCTCACCGTGATGCCGCTGGGGGCGGTCCTCGCCGCACCCCAGGAGGCACTGTTTTAGGTACAGAGGGCAGCCTGGATTGCGTGGGAAGGGGGACAAGAGTACTTACGGTGTCTCCCAAATCCAGAGTTTTTACACTTTGTGAAGCTCCTCTGAGGTTCTTTGTCACGACATCCATCACGGCCAGGGTCCCCTGGCAGTCACCGGGCCTGGGCGGCCCCTTTGAGGTCAAGCCGCCTCCCCAGCCCATCTGCAGCATCATCACCATCTGTTGGCAAGAAACAGAGCGGTCACCAGACCTCACACTATCCCCGCCCAGAACCGCCCCTCTCCCGTTCCCACATGCCCCCGAAGCCAGGACACCTGGTGGTGGTCCCACTGTGGGCTGCCACAGCCTGAGGACAGCCCCTGGACATGTGCTTCTGCCACTCATGCCTCTTCTTGTGCTCATCTTCTCCAACCAGAGGTCAGGCGAAGCAGGCGAGCGCACGGCCCCGCCCGGCCAGCTCCGCCCGGCAGACGGCGGTTGCCAGGGCTGGGTGCTGCACAGGTTTCCAGGAAGGAGGCTGTGAGCAACGAGCAGTGTCACATGTGCCATGTCTCCCCTAGACGACTGTCTCGAGCCCCACCATGGCCATGCACATCTGTCCCCCAGGACACTGTCACCACACCCCAGGGGAGCACGGGGGGCATGTGCATTTTGGCTCAGAGGGTAATGACCGACGAGATGTTATAGTGCAGTCTGTTGACTCTCTGTTCATAGGCCCACAGGACTCAGAAGCTGAGGTGAGGAAGGCCTCCTCCGTCCACAGGTGGGGAGAGCAGGCAGAGCTCAGCTCGGGAACCGGCACTGGAGGCAGAAAGCACAGTTCGGTTCACGGCCACGGGGACCCTGGTTCCAGGGACAGGGAGCATGTGCATCCTGTGTGCTTATACTTGTGCATGCATGTGAGCGTGCCGGGGAGTGTGCACCTGCACGTGCACACGTGAGGGTGTGTGTATGCATGTGCCTGCCTGTGTGCGCAGCATGTGTGTCTGCATGTACACACCTACACATGAATGTGCAAGTGTGTGCCTGCACATCTACATGCACATATCAGTGTGAGAGAGTGTGGATACACATGTGTATATGTGAGGCTGAAGGTGTGTGAATGCGCGCACATGAGTGCGAATACACATGCGTGTGGGCATGTGTGATGAGCCTGTATGTATTTCTACATGCGAGTATGAGTGTAAATGTGTGTGTGTGCGTGAGTGTGAGTGCACGTGTATCCTTGAATCTAGCACTGCACCATGGTGGCGGTGCCTAGTTTCCAGCCTTGGACACGGAGCGAACCGGGGACCTCCGCTGGGTGCCCCTGTGGCCGGGCACACCCTGGAGGTGATAGACAGGATGCCCTGGAGGGACGCCCCTCTCCCCGCTGGGTTGCAGCGCACGGTCATTTTCTCTCCAGGGTGTTTCCATGAAAAGGGCAGACGTGGAAAATCCCTACTGCAGTCGCCGTGCACACAAAGACGCCTCCGGGGCAGCTGGGGGAGGAGACCTCACCGCGGAGCAAACTCGCTCACAGGTCCTTTCCACGCCCGCACGCAGGGGAGGCTGAGCCAGGACCCCGCCGGAACCAGACTGCCAACTGGGAGGCCTTTTGGGGTTTTTTTTTGGTCATATGGGTTATAATATAAAGAGAAAATATGTGTGATGGCATTTTAGGGACCATTCCAAATTAGCATGAAGTGCCTGGCTGGCTAGATGTCTTGGCATTGCTCCCCGCCCGGGGGCAGGGGCTGGCTGCTCGCCTGGCGGGCCCTGTGACCAGACGGGGAGTGGGGTGGAGGATGCAGGACTCGGGCTCGGGGCCGAATCTCCCGCTCCCTGGCTGTGTGGCCTCTCCGGGCCTCGGCTGCTTCTTCTGTGCAATGGGGACAAGAGACCTCCTCCACGGGGTGGCCCTGAGGAGGAGGAAAAGTGGGGCACAGCACCGATTTCCAGTTTAAAATGTATTATTACCCTTGATGTCATCTTCATAGTTTATAGAAACGGCCATACGTGATAGAAGGGAAAAGCTCTAAGAGGTGATGTAACAGGATATCATAATACAGACTCAGCTTACATTTTTAAACATTCAGATTTACCTAAATTATATTTTGTGCTAGTGCTAAATTTTGGTTTCTTGAATATTATATTATAGCTTTGAACTACATTCTTCCCTTGCTGAAACTTTTTTTAAAGATTTATTTATTTATATTTTTTTTAGAGAGGGAAGGGAGGGAGAAAGAGAGAAACATCAATGTGCAGTCGCTGGGGGTCATGGCCTGCAACCCAGGCCTGTGCCCTGGCTGGGAATCAAACCCGAGATGCTTTGGTTTGCAGCCTGAGCTCAATCCACTGAGCTACGCCAGCCAGGGCTGAAACATTTTTTTAACCTCCATTCCAGCACACTCGGTGAGTCGAGCCTGCTTTCCTGGATCTCCATAAAGGGGCCATTTTCCGGAAGACTCCTGCTGAGCCCCTGAGCTGCACAATTATTGATTTCCAGCTCTGGCTTTTTTTGGTCACCTTGTCCTAGCAGGTGCCATTTAGCCATTAACCAACCATGCGAACGCAGCCATTAATCATCGCAGAGGCTAATCTGCTGGGGATAAAAGACATGGCAACGTGGATGCGGGTGCTGGGCTGGGAGCTCCCTGCGGGGGGGAGCTGTTTAGTATTCCTGACACCAGGGACTCAGGCTTCTGAGCCAACAGCCAGCACGGGTGTTTGTTGCCCTGTTTGGAAGTTTTCTCGGCAGAATTAATGAGACGTCCCCCTAATGTTGAATGTCACGCCTCAGTTTTCAGTCCCGAGCCCCGAAGGACGACCCAGCGGGGGATGATGGGAAGACAGCTTGCCCTGGGCAGCTCCTCACACAAAATTTTAAAGTCCATTCCACAAAAGTCACCATGACGGCCACTGCGATAACGCAGAGATCGGCTGTCATTCGGTCACCCCTCCTGGTGCTGGTCTTCATTCCCGCGGCCTTTGGGGATCCAGCCCACCGCTGCCCGGCCACACAGAGTCTCGGTCTCTCTGGGGACAGGCCTGCGTGAGCTCTGCACTGACTTGCATCGTGACGCTGTGTTTTCCTGCGGCTGGAAGTCTCCGGGTGAGCCTGTTCTCGTCGGTGGGATGTCATGCACAGCTGCTCGGCTGCCCTGTCCTCCAGCGACGGCGGGCTCACTGGGTTTCCGCGCCGAATCCTGCCCTCGATGCAGAATCCTGCATCTCTGGCAGTGCAGCTCCCCCGCCCCCAGGCAGAGCCTCAGCAGCCTGCCTGCTCTGGGTTAAGGTTTCGGGACATTTTTTACGGCTTTTGATCTGTCCTGTCCACTCTTGGGAAGGATGCTTTTTCTGAATCTGATGGACCACTTTGATTTGACGCTGTTTTCTCCTGCCAGTTCACAACGATAAGGTTCAGAGAATACTTTGGACGGGCTGGAGGGAGTCAGATTCGGGTCTGAAATGTGTTTTCTGCGTAACAACGAGATGAGGCCCGGAGATGAGGTCTGGCGGTTGGGTACTCACCTTTCCTCAGAGATGCCATCTGCCTGGAGTGAGAATGGGTTGTGACATGCAGGCGACCCCCCGGGGACACGGCGTGGCGGTGGCAGGCATTAACGAGCAGGCAAAAGGGACTGCTCTCCGAGAGCGCACCCTGTGAAGCCATTGCCACGGTCGGCGGCACAGGGAACAGAAGGGCCCTTTCTCCGGCCCAGGCGGGCCAGGCCCCTTTGTGCTTCTGCTCAGGAGAGGCCCAGAGCCGCCGACACCACCGCCCAGCCATGCTCAGGACCCTGGGGCTGGCCCTGCTGCCTCTGCTCAGCACTGTGAGCTCTAGCCAGGCCAGCGGCTTCACAGGTGAGGGGTCCAGGCTCCACGTGGGTGATGCTGGAGGAGGGGCTCACTGGGAGGGAGCCTCAGTGGGTAGGGAGAGCAGCCTTGAGGAGAGCTGGGCAGGCAGAGATGAGGAGAAGTAGCATCAGTTCCTTCTCACCAAACTTCCTTGGAACCACCAAAGGGGTGGCGTGTGCGCCTGTGAGTCACCTGGGTGTCTGCAGGGCTACAGGGCAGCAGAGTCTGAGTCTAAGGGTCTTGGGGGACCCGGAGCCACAAGCGTTTCTGCGGCGGGGACGTGTGGGTGATGCAGGTCCACAGGCCAGGCTGAGCTGACACAGAACCGACGTCTCTGAAACTTGGTGTTCTCAACTTAGAGAGGAGGAGACGGAGGCCCGGGTGGTCAGGAAGTGGCCCAAGGCCACACAGCCGGCTGTGGGGCAGAGTTTCCACCAGGGCCACCCGGACGGGGCAGCTCTCTGTCCAGCTGCCCGTCTACTTGGGCTTTGCCAGTCCCCTGAGTGCTCAGCCGTAAATGAGGACGAAAGTGGCCTGGGGTGGGGGTGTGGGGGGCTAGCGAGGGGCTGAGCGAGGGCCCCTGTCCAAGGCCTTTGCGGGGCACATGGTCAGCTGCTAAAAAAAAAAAACAAAAACAACATTGGGTTTCTGAATCCCCAGAACTGCGATAGGAAAACTTTTAAACCATTTTCCCCCTGAAATCTGTCCTCTTCAGTTGGGAACTCAAACAGATCCATGTGTGCCTATAATCAGCTTCAGAGTTGTTCCAGCTTCAAGTTTTTTTCACCCGTAAGTGGGATCTTGGTGTAATTGGGATGGTTTTTACATGATTTTTCCTTTGGAACGGGTAATGGGTAAGCCACACGGCTCAGCCGCAGAGCGGACGGGGCTATCACGAAGCTGGAGGAGAGAGCTCAGGAGGTGTTTCATGAGCCCTCGTTGTGCCCGGGAGGACCCGGGGGACAGACGCTCGGGGATGCTTGGGGGTCGCACACCTCCTTGGTCCTATGGGCTGGGTATTGCCTTTTCAGGCACCGTTTCATGTACACCCTGCGACCCAGGGCGTAGCTAGTACGTACAAATGATGAGACCGGGGCGCTGGGAGGGCGTGAAACGGGCTCGGAATCACACAGCTGGTGTTGGCGAAGCTGGTGTGAACCTGGGTCTCCTGACCCCGGGACCCCGGCTCGCTCTGGAGTGTGAGGATGTCCCACTTCTGAGCCGGGAGTGCACCACCCCCGACTCCCACGCTGACGGCCCTCGAAGGGCAGGGTCTGTTCACAGGGCTCTACTGGGGGCTCTGCCAGGAAGTGAGGCACGCAGAGAACCCCGTGGCCTCCGGGAGAACGTGGAAAACAAAACAAGCCGCTCCCAGGTGCCGTTTCACAGGCGCCGTGTGCGGGGTGTGTGCTAACGCTCTGCTGGGACCTTGATCAGATGGGGACCGGTGACTCTCTAGAGACGGAGTCATGTAACCTTCATTAGTGGTTGGCATCTCGACCTAGGTTAAGACGGAAAACAAAATCTAGGCCCACTTGGCCAGATTCCCCATGCGGGATGTCCTTGTGCTTTGTCTTATTAGTCGCTCATTCCGTTACTGACCACTTCCACGGGGGCCATCGTCCCTAGCCCCTCATCCAGCTCACCTGTACGCTCCGGGCCAAGTAACTCTGGTCTCAGAGGCTGACTTCTCCTGCCCCACCCACATAGCAAGGGGTCTCCCCTCCCTTCCCAAAGCTTGCTGTCACCCACCCTTTGGTGCAGACTGGCAGCAGGTGTCTCCATTCCCAGAGACCCGGACACCCACGGTGGTGACGGGGAGGCAGCCACGTGGTCTGCGTGGCTGCGGGGTGGGCTTGCTCGGGGGTGGGGTGGTTCTGCTCTCTGTTCAGCCCAGGGGAAGGCTGCAGACTCTCTCATCAGCCCGGGCCTGAGGGCCAGCCTGGACAGTCTCCTAAGGCTGGGAGCTCAGAGGACGAGACTCTGAGGGTGCGAAGTGTATTCAGGCCGCGCACTCCTTCATCCTGCACGGAGCGCCCCATGCTGGCTGCGTGAGTCCCTGGGCCCGTCTGGACAAGTACAGCAAGCTGGGCGCTCACACAGTGGAGATTTAACCCCTTCAAGCTCTAGAGGCCAGCAGTCCGAGGTCAAGGTGCCTGCAGGACTGGTTCCTCCTGATGGCTGTGAGAGACTCTGTCCCGTCCTCTCCCCCAGCTCCTGCTGGTTTGCTGCCAGTCTCAGGGTTCCTCAGCTTGTGGGAGTATCACCTCGACCTCTGCCTTCATCTTTGCATGGCCTTTCCCCCGAGTACATCCCTGTCCCTGTGCCCAACTTTCTCCTCTTGTAAGAACACCTGTCCTGTTGGAGGGGGGTCGCCCCGCTCCAGTAGAACCGCATCTTAGCTGATTCCATCTGTGAAATTCCTGTTTATAAATAAGGTCACACGCTAAGGTACTGGGAGTGAGGACTTCGACACATGAATTTTGGGTGGGTGGAGGACACAGTTCAGCGCGTGCGTAACAGTCCTTGCCATGTGAGACAACAGAAGCTCCCTGGGCAGATGCGGTGTCCCAGGGACACGGGGTCCCCGACAAAGAGACACAGGGCTGGTGGTGGTGGTGGGTGTCACAGGAACCTACAGTGCTATCCTCTAGCCTCTCTGTCCATGGTGACGGTAACGGTTGGACTGCCCTTCATCTACAACCCCTCCTATTTGCCTGAGATTTCTGTTTGTTTATCTTCCATTCACCCCACAAAACGCTGCCACAGCCACCAGCGCCTGGGACACAGTGGGCCTCCAGTACACAGTCATCGTGGGAATTGTCACTGGTGCATTTCCCATGTGACAAGCTGGGCCCCACGGAGATTAAGAGGTGTGCACTCCGGCTGCAGAATCACGGAGCTCGCAGCGGAAAATGGGGACCGGAGCCCCAGAAGTGTGACTCCTCCGCGTCTCCCTTCTGCGTACCCCTGGGGCCGCGGGCAACGTGGCTCCGCCTGGTGGAGCTCCACGTTCTGTACGGGAGTGTTTCTCGGCAGGAGAGTCTCTGTTGACGCTTTTTCCCTTTGAGTTTACGTTGCTGCACTGACCTCTCAGCAGGCTAGTGGGCAGATTCCGAGGGTCCGCCCGAGTGCAGGGGGGCTTGGTTCCCTCGCTTCCGCAGAAGCGAAGGGAACCCACCTTCGCAGCCATTGGACCCTGGCGCTGGTTCTGTTTTTGGTTCGTCGATCCTCTTCCTCCCTCCTAGAGAAAGGCCTGTCCTTGCTGAGCTACCAGCTGTGCAACTACAGCGTGACCCAAAGCGTCCAGAAAGTCGAGACCGTCCGAGTGTCCCACGTGACCTACGCCCCCTGTGGCGGATGGATCCCCTGGAGGCGGTGCCCCAAGACGGTCTACAGGACCCGGTACCTGGCAGTGGACGCGCCTGAGCCCCGGAACGTGACCGACTGCTGCGAGGGCTTCGAGCAGCTGGGCCTCTACTGCGTCCTGCGTGAGTCCGGGCTGCAGGGGGCGTGGCGTGGGGGGCGGGGACTGTGGGCCACCCCCTATTTCCTTTTCCCTGGGAGGCCTGCTGAGTGTCAGGAGAGTCACTGTTCACATGCATTAGCTCTGAACTTCCCAGATCCTTCTGGAACGCAGTTCTTAATCTTGAGCACCTGGATCACCTGGGGGGCTTGTCCAAGCACAGATCACTGACCCCACCCCTAGACCTCAGACCCCGTGGGTCAGGGCTGAAGTACAAGTTCCCAGGTGGTCCGATGCTGCTGACCCGGAGGGCCCCAGCTGGACACCTGGCTGCACACAGAAGGGCCCCGGGCAGTTTTTTTTAAATACAGTTTATTGATCATGCTATTACAGTTGTCCCATTTCCCCCCTTCACTCCCCTCTGCCCTGCACACCCTCTCCCACCCACATCCCCCCCTTTAGTTCATGTCCACGTGTCGTAAGTTCTTTAGCTTCTACATTTCCCATCCTATTCTTGCCCTCCCCCTGTCTATTTTCTACCTACCGTCTATGCTACTTATTCTCCGTACCTTTCCCCCTCTCTCCTCCTCCCACTGCCCTGTTGCTAACCCTCCATGGGATCTCCTGGCAGCTTTAAGAACGCTGATGCCTGGGTCCTGCCCTCAGGTGTCGTAATGGACCTCGCCTGGGGCATAGCCTGGGTGTGGGGGGGGCTTTTAAAGCTCCCAAACCACTGATCCGGAGCTGAGTTGGAGAACCAATGTTGCAGTCCCCTCTATGTTGGGGGTCCCCCTTTTCTTTAAAAAAGCTGCAGTGGATGCTTTCTTTAACTGAACTCCAACACGTGAAAGAGATGGAAGGGGTCCCCTCAGTCCCCTCTAACTGCCCAGAGGCCCCCGAGTCCTCTCATTTCCTTTGCGTGCTTCGGAGGATGCTGGAGGCGGTTGCCAGGGTGACTGGTATGGCTGTGCGGGGCAGTGCCTGAGGCTGTGCCCTGTGTGGGTTCAGGGCTCAGCCTCTCGATGTGGAGGGAACTTTCCAGAAGACCTCTTCCAGGGAAAGGGTGCCTACGTGAGCGTGTGTGGGTAGTGGTGACTGTGACATCTGAGTCAACACCAGATCTCAAAATGGGGTTTCTGAGCAGTCAGAAGGCCCCCCTGTCCCCACTCGGTCCTGGAGGGGAAGTGGGCAGGGTGTGGCTGCAGGGAGTGTCTGCGGGGGTCACCCTGAGCTGTGAGGGCTGCTGCGTCCAGAGGGCAGAAAGCCCCAGCTCAGGCGTCCAGGAGGGGGATCCCGCCCAGGCGTGGCCTGAGGCCCTGGCGTGGACACCGCCCACCAGGGGTGCCTACCTCCTCAGGAACAGGGGTGGGGGGGGGGCGACAGGATGTAGCCTGTGCCCCGCGGGCCCTGCGGAGGGCTGCGTGGGCTCCGCACGCTGAGTCACCCTGAGCCTGCCCTCCTCCAGTTCCCCCACACACTGCAGCAGCCGATGACCCCAAATGGGAAAAGCATGATGAGGACACATGTGATCGTGGTTTTATGCTACATGACTTTTTCGATTTTTAAAAAATTCAGCCTTGGGAATGCAATGGTAACTCCTACTTTATGTTGCTCGACAATGCATCTTTTTTACTGTAATTACAAAGAGGGACACATGGGCTGTGCAGAAAGCCTGCAAACAGAGCGGACTCACAGCAGACAGGGACCCCTGACGCTCTCCAGAGACCCCGTTCGGAGGGCCCGGCACCGAGCTGTCCTGTGGGTCAACTCAGGGTCGCCTATTGAAATGATGCCTTTAGCACGAACACCACTACCATCCATGAAACCAGACAGGGCCAGCTGAGCCCGGGGCCACGGCTTGGTGCCCGTTGCACATGCCGCTGGCTCTCTAACGGGGTGCTTGAAGGGAAGGGCTGGCCTCCAGAGGGGCTGCCCAGGTGCGGGGTGCAAGGAGTCCCCCTCCCTGTGCTGTAGCAGCCCCTCCTGCTTTCTCTGTCTTCAAGGGCCACACGCACACGCACGAAGGGGCGGCCAGCTCAGCTGCTGCCCCTGTGCTGGGGGCAACTCTCTTCCCGGAGGGTGTGGGGGTCCCATTGTTTGTGGAGACCACAGCACCTTGGTCTGGAGCCTCAGAATCCAGTGAAAGAAGGCAGGCGTGGCCCCGCTCCATTTGTCTTCACCTGTGAAGGCCACACGGGTGAAGACCTGCTGGCCGTGGTTAGGGCTGGTGATGTCACAGGCCCAGCAGCCCGGAGGAGGACCGAGATTGGCTGAGCCCCACCAGCCTCACCCACTAAGGGTGACCTTTCTGTAAGGGCTGCCGGCCTGCCCAGCTCAACAGGTGAAGTCCCAGAGGGGGGAAGGCAGGGAGGGCTGGTGTCCCTTCCCTGCCACCTGCTGCTCCTCCTCCTTCCCGTCAACAGACCAGCCTCCAAGAAATGCCTCTCGTGGGACATCGATCCCACTTTTAAAGCGTTGGCACCTTTTATTAGGAACTCACCGGGTGGGGGGAGGGCTGGAATGTTCTAGTTAAGGAGCCCCTTGGGCAGGGCAGCTCTGGGGAGCTACAGTAGGGCAGTGGCTGGAGTAGGGAGGACGGGGACATGGGGGTCATGCTGAGCACCTCTTCCCGCCCCTGAGCTCAGGGCCGGTGCGTCGGCAGCTGGAGCTGCCTGTGGCAAACACGTTTACACCCCGCTCATTGGCTGCACAGCCTTCCCCTTGCTGGCGCGGCTCCGTCTGCGGGGCTCGACTGTTGGATCAGAGCTGCTTCAGAGAAGCCTGGTTTCAGGCTGGCTCTTGGGAACCTGCAGAGAGAAGTCTGGTTGGTTTGCACAGAATGGGGCAACGGCCGCCCCCTGGTTGTGGTAGCTACGGGCACAGCCTGGGAATTGGGGGAGCCTCCGGGCATGGGGTGACTTGTGTCTTGGTGCTCTCAGCTCTCGGGTCCTACCTCCAGGCAGCGGCGAGGCCTCAGACTAGCTCCTCCTCCCCCTCCGACTCGGCAGCCGAGTAACCAAAAAGGGAAGGGCGTTATGAGGACGTGCCCTTCATTCGAATGACTTTCACTTTCTGAGAGTCAGGCATTTTTAACGCGGCAACTCATACATGATTTCCTTTAGATGCATCTCTGTACTACCGTTACAAAAACATATACGAGCCGTGCAGAAAATCTGGAAACTGGACGTGAACACGGGAACATCACCCGTATGCCGCCCCCGCAAGCATGGGTGTTGTGACCCTTTTCTGCTCCGTTCGGGGCAGACGTCTCACAAAAGTGTGGTGGTCCCGTTCTGGGTTTTTCTGTAGCATGCTTTTTACCATTTGGCCGTGTACCCAGACCATGTTTCATGTCAGGAAATATTGTCCTGCGGCAGGATTTAGCGGCCACATGGCATTACCTCATGTGGTTGGGTCGGCATGAAGCAATCCCCTGCATCTAGTCAGCGCCAAGTTTTCATTGTTCAACAAAACGCTGCGGTGAGCGTCCTGTGGTGCCAACGCCGCCGTGCACAAGCTGGGTTACTTTCTCGGGAGGAGTCCCTGGGGGTGGAACTCACAGAGCATCTCAGCCGACGCCCACCCACTGCGGTGACCCCTGGTTTCCACCGAGCCCGTCCTCACCACGGGCTGGTTACCATGGCAGAAGGGCCCCACTGCGCCCGGATGCTACCCAGATCCCCATCCTCCCGGGCTGAGACCAGGGCCCCTTTGGGGAAGGAGGACGCCGGGGAAGGAGGCAGGAGCGGGGATGATATTCCAGGAGGACCACTTTCTTAAGCCCAGGAGGCCTCTATGTGGCTGCTCACGGAGCTCGCTGATGGGCTGTCCCCCCGGGACGGGGCCTGACCTTGGGCTGCCAGGCACGGGCGGTCCCGTCTCACTGTTCGTGTTGAGGCAGAGGCAGGAGAAGCACATTTCTGACTTCCGACCGAGTTGGAACTGTTGACTGTTCTCTTGGGCTCTCGGTGGGTGCCAGCCCTGTGGGAAGGAGGGGGTTCCCAGCAGTAGTCAGATCAAGACGAACTTGAACTTCAAAACACGTCTGTTGTGACTGACAGCCATTTGTGGAAGCTGGCTTTTCTTGGTGGCCCGCACTTCCCTTTCATTTAAATAAGCCTTTTGGTTTAGAATTGTTTAGATTCTAAACTCAACTGGACAGACAGGTTGCAGAGATGTAAAGGGAGTTGCCTCACACCCTTCAACGGGGTCCCCTGGTAGTGTCTTGTGTCACCACGGTGCACGTGTCCCTGATGAGGAACCGAGGTTGGTGCACTGCTGTTGGTGCAGCCGGACACTCTGTCCAGACTTCGCTTTTCCTCTAAGGTCAGTTTTCTGTCCCAGGAGCTGCCTCACTTTTACTCTGTGTCTCCTTAGCCTTGAGGCCGTTGGTTCTACAAGAGGGGAGGAAGCAAAGACCTTTGGATCCTTGCTTGGTGGCACCACGGGGATGCTGGCACTTTCGTCCCAGTGGCTCGGTGGGCAGCACCGCTCACCCATTTTTTAGGTCCCCAAAGCCAGCCCCTGAGGGGCAGTTTCTCTAGGACATTAGACATCGGAACGGTGCTGCCCAGGCCTGGGCGTGGCCCGTGAGCGGCTGCACCGTGTGCCCCCAAGAACCACAGGGGTGTCAGCCTCGGGAGGCACCCAGATGGGGTACCCGAGCAGCTCACCCAGGTTTTTACTGCCAACGTTGTTAACTGCTCACAACTTCCCCCCAGCCCTGAATCGGTCTGAGGAGTTTGCATCAAGACCCGGGGCTTGCCCGAAGGTGGGGCAGGAAGCGGCCACCTCGCCCTGCGTCCTGGACGCCGACTGCCCGGGACTTCAGAAATGCTGCCCCTTGTCGTGGGGCCACCGCTGCGTGGCTCCCGCACCCCAAGGTAAGACTGAGACCTGCAGCGAAGGAGGTGTCCAGTCAGGCAGCCACCTGTGGGCTGGGGTCCCACGCTGGCCTGGTGAAGGTTGGGGGGGATGGAGCGATTTCCGGGAAACTCAGCTGACTTCCTGGGGAGCCCACAGCTGTGTGCAAAGCACATCCCGCTCAGTGCAACGTCTCTGCCGAAATCTGGCCACTGACGTGTCGTGGGGGGGGGAGGGGTGCTCACAGGTGCCCTGAGTGGGGACACGTTCCTGACAGAGCAGTGTCCCAATCTTCCCAAGTCACCTGGGGGGCCCTAGAGCTCCGGGCGGCCCCTGTTGGAAGCTGACCTGTGTCGTAGTAGGAAGGTGTTCAGCCGCTCATGCAACACCACAGGGTCCTGGAATCCTGCTTATAGCGTCTGGTCGGCGGGCCTGGAAGGCTCTGGTCTTGACCGTGGCTGCCTGCAGGAGAACTGGTTGGTCAAGGTTCAGAGCTAGGGGAAAAAAAACATACAGATATTACAATATATTCTAGTATTACTATAAATAATGTGAAGTATTACATATCACATATATTAATTATGCTATTTTACTGTAAACATCACAGCATACATATTCTAAAAGATCTATATGACATACAACATTATCTAGTATGTGTTATCTACAGTAACATATAGTACATGAGGGGGAACCCCCCAAACCGGGATTTATTTATAGAAAGCTGTGTGCTCATTCTTACATGTTTAAACTTCAGTTGCCTTCCAAGTGCTCTCCATTTGATGCAATACACCTACTGAGATGTTTTTTCCACTGCTCAAAACAGTTTTTGAACTTGTTGATTTTGATGCCTTTTAGTGCTTCCGCCATTTTTTTGTGTCACGTCTTCCACACTGGCAAAACGTTTCCCTTTGAGGACTTTGTTTCATAGGGGAAAAAAAACGTCACTTGGGGCGAGATTGGGTGAATTGGGAGGGTAGGGCCCAGGGCTCATGCCGTTTTGGGTCAAAAACTGCTGAACACTCAGCACGGTGTGGGCAGGTGCACTTGTCAATCACCCATCATGAAATGGGCAAACGTGTTGAAAGAATCTTCAAAAAAAAAAATTCACTGCAGCCAAACTCAACCTCTCACAACAGTGCCAGCTGGTGCACTGATGCAGATGGGTTCCTAGAACACTCACCTGGTGGGGGAAGCCTGTGGTACAAGGGGCCTGTCCTCCAGAAGATAATTCCAGTTTTTTGGGTCCCCCTCATGTATAGGATTGCATATATTATTATGTGACAGAAGTGCGGGACGGGAAGTGGGGGGAGTGTCTCACACCAGCCAGGCGGCAGCCCCTCTCGCATAGCAGAATAAATGCAGAAGGGCCAGCCTCCTGCCTCCCAGGCCTCCTGTCCGCCTTCTCACCCCAGGGCCTCTGGTGGCGCCACCGGGTCCCGGGCCTGTAGCTCGTCTGCCCTCTTGCAGCTGTAGAGAGGACCGTGACCAGTTCCTGGTACAACGTGACCGTCCTGGTGAAAATGGACTTCCGGGAGCTCCAGCAGGTGGACCCCAGGCTCCTGAACCACATGCGGCTTCTGCACTCCATGGTAGGCGAGGGGAGAGTGAGCCGCAGGCCGCCCTGCTGGTGCAGGGGGCGGGGGGAGCGGGGGCAGGAACACGGCGGGAACCCCACTGACCTTAGAATGCCTAACTCTGAAGGAAATGTGATTTCTTATTGTAAAAAGCAAAGCTCCAAAGAGGTATCATTTACATGCAAATAAGATGCATGCACACCAGTGTGCAGCTTGAAGTTCGACACACACAGCGCTGTGAGCCCCACCCCATCACGATACAGGCCATGGGACCCTCATCTTTTAACAGCCTGTTGCTTAAAGCAAGGGTGCCCCAGTGTACATGGCCTGGACCCAGAGCCGTGCCCTCCCTGGCCTCACGCAGACCCCCTGCATCCTGGAAAGCCCTGGGGTGAGGGGCCTTCCGCCGGCACTGTGGACGTCCGGGGCAGGGTGGCTCTTAGTCTCGGGGCTGCCTGTCGTCACAGGATTTCACAGCATTTCACTGGCCTCATTGCACAAGAACCTGGAGACATGCCTAGCGGTGACAACCAGAGCTGTCTCTGGATGTGGCCACAGGGCCCCTGTTCCAGCTGGAGAGCCCCGCTGTAGACACAGCTCACCCCTTCTGACGCTTCAGAGCGTCACCCACTTCATCTTTAATTACATCTGCGACGACCCTCTTTCCAAATAAGGACCCGTGCCGATGTCCTGGGGGTAGGACTTCAACATAAGGGTTTGGGGGTGGGGGGGTGGACACTCTTTAGCTCATGGCGACCGGTGCTGCAGAAGTATCTATACTATACTCCAGTTTGCAGGACTTTTACTGCGGTGATGACAGAAGTACACTATCGCGGAGGTTCCCGGCTGCGGACCAGACTGGCGCGTGAGCCACGAACTCACCCGGCCAGGCCTCAGTCTCCCCGTCTGTCTGATGGGGCGCCTTCCCCGGGTGATGCTCTCCCTCTGGCTTCACAGGTCACCAGTGCCCTGCAGCCGATGGCCGCCGCTGTCCACCACCTGCACTCGGCCTGTGGGGACACTTCGACCACAGTGTCCAGGCTGCTGCTGGGCCTCCCGCAGCCTGTGCCCGTGGCCAACGTCTCCGCCGTGCTGGACGGCATCGTGAAGCGTGTCTACGAAGTGATCCACATCCAGGTGCAAGGTGGTGCTTTCCCGAGGTCCCCTCCTTGCGGGGGTTGGGGGGCGCGGGCGGGAATGGGAAAACGATCCGGCAGGTGTGGGGTGGCTGACCCGTCTTAGCCCCTTCTGGCCCAAACCAAGTTTGATCCCCAAGTTTACACCCCGAGTCTCCTCCACACCCTCCACACCGGGGTTTCTCCTTCCGTCCCGGTGGGCGCTGGGGGACAGGCCCCAGAGCAACACGCAAATTTCTGTCTTCAGCTCTCGGATCCTCCATTTTCCTCTTGCCCCTTTCCCACCCTCACCGGGGACATCCTGGTACCTAGAAGGCTTTGTCGCAGAATCTGTGCAAAGGTGAATTTGGTAAAGCACACAGATGTGGCCTTGTTTCTGGAAGAAATTACCTGGTCCGCCTTGCCTTGCCTTGCCTTGCCTTGCCTTGCCTTGCCTTGCCTCTCCTCTCCTCTCCGCCCTCCCCTCCCCTCCCCTCCCTCCTTCCCTTCCCTTCTCTTTTTTTTTCTTCCTCCTCCCTTCCTGTCTTCCTGTCTTCCTTCTCTCTCTCCCCCTCTTCCTGTCTTTCTTCTCTATGGCAGGGGTCAATGACACTTTTTCTGAAATTTCAGACAGTGAATACTTTGGGCTGTGGGCCCTGGCCACATAGTTCAGTTGGTTAGAGCACTGTCCCCCTACCCCAAGGTTGTGGGTTTGATCCCTGGTCAGGGCACGTACAAGAAACAATCAGTGAATGCATAAATAAGTGCAACAAGAAATCGATGTTTTTCTCTCCTCACTCTCTAAACTTAAAAAATAAAAAAAAATATTTAAACTTATGAGAAATACATTGGGCTGTGGGCCACATGGCCTCTGTCTCAAGTGCTCAGCTGCCAGGTGACATGGGAGGAGCCCAGGATGTGGGCGGTTGGAGAGAGTCTGTTACAGAATGTGGGCTTTGGCTGGGCAGTTTGGGGGCTGGGGAGCTCTGGCCCAAAGCTTTGCTCTAGATTGGACATTATTAGAGAGTGAGGGTCTCCGACTGGGTATCTCAGTACGTTTATTTACAGAGAGAGGCAAGCTCACCTGGAGATAAGCTCTAATGAGTATAAAACTGAGCCACTCATTGCCCAAGGTGGGTGGCGATACCTTGTGGGTGACCCAGGGGTCTTTTTCTATCCGGCTTTGCTGAACCGTGCGGTGGCGTGGCTCTGTCTCACGTGACCCTGGTCCGGGCATCACCTTGTGCGTTCCCTGAGACTGTTCCTGTTGCTAGGAGAGTGACAAGGCCCCGCTGTGAGTGACAGGCCACTTAATGTCGGGGCTGCTCTGCTCTCCTTTTCGGCCCGGAGAGGTGCCCATCCACCAGATTAGTCCTCAGGGAGGGTGTCTGGACTCCCTCGTTTTGTGACCCGTCAGACTCAATGCGACCCCAGGGCGACTGGCTCAGGCAACAGCAGCCACCCAAGTGCATGTGACGGCTGCAGGCCAGCGCGCCGTGGGCCCGGAGGCGTGGGCCAGGAGACGTTGGCTTGGAGGCATGGGCCGTGGGTCGTGGGCCAGGAGACGTGGGCCCTGAACCATGGGCTGGGAGGTGGCCAGGGGCCCGCAGGCTCTCTGAGACCGGACTTCCAGAGGCACCTGGGGGCTGCTGCCGGCCCACTTCCTCGGCTCATAGGACACCCCCTTGGAGGCTAATGAGAATGACCCGCTGGTTACAACTTACCCGCTCTTTTCCACAGACGTAGATGAGTGTTTCCATGAGGAACTCAACGCCTGCTCCGAGAGGGAACTGTGTTTGAACGTGGAGGGCTCACACCAGTGCGCCCGCCACCCCGCGTCGCCGGCCTCGTCTCCCCAGGAGCCCAACTGCACGTGCGAAGAAGGTAAGGCAGCAATGAGGAGCCTGTTCAGGCTGGACGGCCCACAGGCCACAGAGGCCCTCTCTGCTCGCAAGGAGGGAAGGGCTGGCTCCTGGGCAGAGAACCGTCACCCGGCTCTGTAGATGGTTCTTAATCTCACACCAGGCTCTTCTCGCCTCCGTTCTTTCATGGAACCATTGTTTGTTGATGCGCCGCCCGCTGGGTGAGATGCTGGCGGTAGAGACCCGTGTGAAGAGATCGCCATCACCGCGCTCAGGAAACTCAGTAGAGAACACACCGATCAATGCTTGTTAGGCAGGACGCATGTAAGGTGCTCACGGCATGACCTGAGATGACCGGTTAATCAGATGCAAAGAGGAGGAGGGAAATGAGCCAGCGTGCAGAAGTCTTGGCCGAGCTCTGGAGTAGATGGTAATTCCTGAACGAGTTGGGGGAAGACTAGGGTTGCTATTCTGACTTTTGACAATAACACTTTAAGTGGAGAAGGGATGGCATTCCGGGGGGAGGCCAGGATGCTGGCTGAGCTGGATATCGGGAGCTGGGGTTCCAAGGGGGGCCGGGCTGCAGTCTGAGCTCATCGGCGTCCAGGTGGCATTTCACTGTGGGCATGGCTGGTGGACGGCAGTGGGGACTGTGGCTGAAGAACCCCACTCTTTAGAAGTCGGTACAGGAGGAGGGTCTTGCACAGAGGCAAGGGAGGAGGAAGAACAGCAGGAGAGACAGCCTCAGGAGTCTGTGTACAAAGAGGAGGAGCCGAGATCAAGCAGAGTCTGGAGGAGAGACGGACTCCCAGGAGGGTCTTTGGGAACAGGAGTGATGCCAAAGCAGGCTTAGGTACTGTCGGGAGAGACCCTGGCTGATTCCTGGAGCTCTGGGGTCTGGTCAAGCCTTCTCTCTTTCGGAAAGCTGCTCTTGGTCTTCTCCCCTAACCCCAGGACTTCCCCAGCTGGGGGGTGACAGTCACCTGCAGCTGCTCCAGTGGCCAGCATGTGGTCAGGGGAAGCTCAGTGCTCATGGACTGCAGGGCTGTCTGCAGGCGAGCAAGGCTGCAGGCGCAGCTGGGGTGGTGAGCAGAAGATGCTCGGATGGAATCTTCCAGCTAGCATGGGTGGGCGGGGAGCATCGGGTTAGCATGCATTCATTCAGTCACTTACAGGACATATTTTAATGGGTGCCTACTATGCGCCAGGTACTGTTCCTACCATGCTGGGTGAAGAATAGACTGTGTTCTGACCAGTGTGGTTCAGCTGGTTGGGCATCGTTCCACACAACGGAAGGTTGCCAGTTTGATTCCCAGTCAGGGCACATGCCTGGGTTGCAGGTTCTGTCCCTGGCTGGGGCCCACGTGGAAGGCAACCAGTCAATGTTTCTTTCCCACGTCGATCTTCCTTTTGCCTTCTCTTTCTCCTTCCCTTCCCCTCTCTCTAAAAATAAATAAATAAAATCTTTAAAAAAAAGAGAATAGAGTAGAGGGGTCACTTGGGCAGACCCCAAATCGACTCTTTCCTTCCTTAGTTACAGAACTTACATTGAATTTTGTGTGGAAACGTGTCCATTGAAAAGACTACATTTCCCTACCTCCTTTGCAGGTAGGATGGTCATGTGACTTGCCTTAGCCAATGAGATGTAGCAGAAGTTGTCAGGAGCATCAGAAGGACTGCTTATTGGTTGCAGGCCCTGCTGAGACTGAGGCTGGGCAGGATAGGGCTCAGACACTGGTGATGGGGGAGCGAAGACAGTGAAGGGGCCTAGGTCTGACGTACCATAGACGTTCCCTGTGCAAGGGGCTTCCTGTGACATGGAGCAGCCGCTCCCAAGCCAAGTGACTTGGGGCACGGCAGGGAGCAGGAAGGCACCGCTCGGGCTGGGCCCTGGGACTGGGGGCTGGTGGGGGCACAGCAGGCGCGGTGGGGGAGGGCGTGTCTGCTAGACAAACACCAGGCCTTCCGAGGACACCCGGGCACAGACCCCAGGTGGGGGGTTGGTGGGAGAGGGGGCTGCGGGATGGGACTCTGGTACCTACAGCAGACACCGCCTCATCAATCTGGCCACTAAATGTGTCTCCGGTCACTGCTGCTTTATCACTTTAGCACCATTCTAACGACAGTGGAAAGATAAGTCGCACCAGGCTCAGCACGCTGGCAAACTGTTTTATTCCCCCCCGCCCCCGTTCCCTTCCAGGGTGTCTACCCTGTTTAATCCTACTCTGCATGCAGTTCTGTATGCTCCTCACTCACCATGATGTCATGTAAGGGCTTCCAAGAAACAACCTGGTCTTCATAATCCTCATTTTCGATGGTTGAGTAATAGCGATGTTGTGTAGCAGTGATATAACGTCTTAGCTATTTGCCTCATGGGGGGCATTAAGGTGGCTGACAACATTTTGCCACAAAAACTAGAACTTTCCCGAACATCATGAAGTGGTTACGGAGAGTATTGTTATAATCACGTTTGAATCACTTATTTTAATGCGCGTGTCCTGTATCCCCTTTAAAGGAACATAATCGTGAGGACCCTCCCTTTGTTCATAACAATACGGCCAAGAGCAGCTTAGCACTTAAGTCACCGGGCTCTGTAATAAGCCCTTGTGCCATGTCATCTATTTAACCCTTAGAACGACCCCACCAGGCAACTGCCCCACAGCGCGTCCCCCAGGGGCTGCCCCTCGTCACGGCGTGGTGCCCTCTCCTCCCCCATCGGTGAGAAGGGTCAGGGGCGGACCGGAGGTCTGGAGCCATGGACTTTCTGCTTTGGTGATCCAGAACTCAGCAGGATGCTCAGTGCAAGGACCTTACCGGCCCTTCTTGCTCTGCTTTTGGGGAGGGACGGGGGAGGGTGGAGGCTGCAGGCGATGCTGGGGAGGAGCTGGCTCCCAGCACCCTTCGGAGACCCGGAGGGGCCCGGGGTCAGCCTTCATCCGCTGGAATGCTCTGCCTCGCCCAGGACAGAGCTCCACAGGGCAGGTCACCGGGTCCCCGCCAGGGAGTCCCTGTACTTGGTGAATAGTAGACACTCGACGCATATTTTATATTAGTGGAGGGAAAGGGAGAGTCGGGTGGCAGCACCTACCAGCCCACCTCCAGCAACAAGACACTCCGCTGTGCAGCTCACGGCTTTGAGGGTCTGTGGAGCACTGTGCCCACAGGCTTTGCCCAGACCCCCCGCCAGACCATCCTTAGAACGCCCGCACGGTGCCCCTGGGGGCGGAGTCCGGTCGCTCGGGGAGGACAGAAGATCAGGATACAGCTGTTGAAAACACGCTGCTCAGATGCTGAGTCGGGAGGTTCCTTCCAGAGAAAGGGCCGTTCTGCAGGTGAGCACAGGCAGGGGAAGCTGCCCCTCCCTCCCCCGACTTCACCCCTCTGAGGGCAGAAAAGGCGAACCCCACATTGCCAGCTCAGAGACTTAGGAGTGAATTCCAATCGCATATTGCTAAGGGAGGCAGCACATGTTTTAAATTTAGAAGCTCATATAAATGAGCAATCTGCTGGAATGGTTTAGAGGTACAAGCCCGTGGAAAATCCAGCACAAATTTCACATGCTTTTCTTGTGAAATTAGTCATTCGATGAATGACACACGGGGCAGCGCGATTCTTGCCCAAAACAGAAACCAGAAGAAATATTGCCCTGTTGGCACGGAACATTCCAGGAACACGTTCTGCTTTTAGGACAGAGTGGAACTGTCTTCAGGGTTACCCTAGCTCCCTCGGACACGGTTCCCTTCCTTGGCTGGGCCGAGCGGCCACTTGGCCCTGGAAAGAAAGGTTTTCTGAACTTGCACTTGGCCAGGGCAGGGCCGCCGGCTCGAGAGGCAGCCGGCTGGCAGGAAGTAGCCTCCCAAGCCCACCGGAGCCAAGACTCCCCATCCCTAGCAGAATGCTCAGACTCCTGGCTCAAACCCTCTGTATTTCTACCTTTACAAGGGTCAGGGGTCAGGGGGACAGGCCCAAGGGAAAAGAGGAACAGCCCGACAAGGATATCCTAGGAAAGGCAGCGTCTCCAGCAGGTCCCTCCCTGCTTCACCAGAGACAGGACAGGGCCGCCCAGAAGAAACAAAGCCCCGACCCACGGGCGGATGCAGGGACCCCCATGTGCTTCACCGAGACAAAGGTCAAGTTCCCAAGGGAAGGATGGGGAGGGCCACCTGGCAGCACTGTCCTCGGATCACAGAGAATCCAGAATTGGGCGTTATTTCCTAGGATCACATTTTAAGAAGGTCGTGAAAAAGCTAAAGGGGCCACGAGAGCAGCGTTTCCCGGCTAACGAAGGATTAAAATCCAAGTTCAAGTATAAGGGGCAGAAGGACTCTTTCCAGCTTAACAGGGCTCCAGCTCTGTCCTACAAACGAGGGATTAGACTTCATATGTCGGAAGCTGGCTGATTTTGCCCCAACACAAAGGACTTTCCAAGTTGCTGTCCAGCCCACGGCTGCCTTGGAAACTAGGGAAAGGGAACGGGGTGTGTGTGTGGGGGAGGGAGTAGATTCGTATCCCATGGCTGCTGTTTCAAAGCGCCACACCACTGGTGGTGTGAAACGGCAGAAAAAAGGTAAAAAGAAAAGGAACAGAAAATGATCAAATTTATTATTTAAAAAAAAGAATCAAACAGCAGAGTTGTCTGTGTTCCCTCACAGTTCTGGAGGGCAGAAGTCTATAAAGGTCGGCCGTGTCTTCTTCAAACACACTCGGCCTCCCCATCCTGGGAGAGTTACCAGGGAGCGGTGTGAACGTACACGGCGGTCCCCAACGCTGTCCTCGTGCGGCAGGGCAGGGAGGGCTGGGCGGGCTGTTCTCATAAGCCTCCAGTGATTCATCTCCACCTGCTTTGTGGGGGACCCACCGGGGTTTGCACTGTAGGGGAGCCTGTGTACAGAGGGTGCCCCTGTTTATAAAAGGCAGCTCAGGGCTCCATTGGAGGAGGACCAAGGGCTGAGTCGAAGGACTAGGGCGAGGCACTAAACCTGTTCTGAGCCTCTGGACAGCCAAGGCAAAAAGGGGAAAAGGTTGAATTATACTGTTTTTTGTTTGTTTGTTTGTTTTTTTACTGAAAGGAAACATATACATTTGTCTGGAAAGAGATTTTTTTCATGCTATTAGAAAACATGTTTTATGAATCCTTACATAAAGACTTTTGGAAAATGTCAGATGCTTTTTAACTGCTTCCTTCTTACAGTGGTTTTGCAAGAGATTTTTTAAAAACATCCTTGTGGCTAGCTTTTTATAGAACTCGAATTCTGATGTAAAAATTATTGTGTCTGGACTGAGGGCCAGCCTACTTTTTACATAATTCATACAACCCAGGCACCTCTTGTAGGCCAGAACTTCCCTTCCAAAAAAGAGATTTGATTATATTCGAGCGTTAAAATACATACTCATTGTTGTACTAGAGTAGCATGTACCAGAGTGCTACATAGGAATGGTGTTCCCCCAAAACATGGATTTCAATATAAAAATGTGAGAAGCCTCAGCCTGTCACCTAGCTTTGACTCAGCTATCTCTTTCAAGACCCCATCTCCAAATACTGTCCCATTGTGACAGGCTGGGAGCTCAGCCTGCCACCTCCGAGTGTTGGGAAATGCGGTTGGGCCCATGACTCGCCGTAGCAACCCAGCTGCAAACATAGGGGTTCCCACGTCTTGGCTCCCGTGAACGACGCTCAGGGAACGCCGGAGCTCAGAGAATGCTTTGCGATCGTCGTTCCGTTTCCTGTGGACGCATTCCCAGAAGTGGAATGGCTGATCCTACGGCAGCTCTAGTTTTAATCTTTTGAGGACCTTCCGTGCTGTTTTCCACGGGGGCCATACCCACGGTGCACAAGGGTTCCCTCTCCTCCACGCTGCGCCAGCCCTTACCAGTCTTACTGATGACGGCCGTTCTCACAGGGTCACGGTGGTGTCTCAGTGCGGTTCTGATCTGCGTTTCCCTGATGAACAGTGGCGTTGAGCCTCTTTTTCGTGCTTGTTGGCCGTCGGTGCATCTTTGGGGAAATGTCTACTGGATTATTCGGGTTTTGCTGTTGGGTTGTAGGAGTTCCGTACGTATTTTGGATACTAGCCTCTGAGCGGATGCATGATCCGCAAATACCTGCTCCCACCCCGTAGGTTGGCTTTCCCCTCGTTGGTGGCTTCCTTCGTTGTGCAGACACAGCGCAGTTGTTTTATCTGTGGAGCCCCCCTGTTGATTTCCGCTTCTGTTGCCCCCCTCTGACGCCCCCTGAATCTTCTCTTCCTGTGTGTCCGCAGACAGCCCTCCTCCCATCAGAGACTACATGGTCCTCAGCGTCACCAGCAGCAGCTTCCACGTGTCCTGGCGCCTGAACGGCACCCAGAACTGCACCTTCCACGTGCAGGTGTACCAGGGCGGGCAGCTGCTTAGGAGTGTCTGGACGCCGGCGACTGCCCTGGAGGTGGCTGGGCTGGAGGCCGGAGTGCTGTACGCAGTGAGGACGAGCTACCAGGCGTGCGGGACCAATGTCACCGCCACGCTGACCGTCAGAACCGGTAAGGCACTCGTCTGAATGCTGAATGCCACCTGTGAGCTGGTCTTTCTATCCTGGTTCTGCCGCTGGCCCCAGACGCTCAAAGTGTTGCACCTCTTTTATTACCGGGCAGGGGCAGCCATGGGCCTGCCCCCCACCCCCCGTTCTGATGGGGCCGTGGGCGCTGCGTGTCCTCTGAGCAGTGTCTGGACGGTCAGAGGCTCCCTCGATCCCCTCCACCGCGTCGGACACCTGCGCTGCTGAGGGCTCCCAGGGGCCCCCGCCGTGCTGCGGTCTGGAGCTCTCGTAAAGCAGTCAGATAGCTCAAGGCAGCGAGAGTGGTGAAGTAGAGGCTGGTGGTGATTTGCACGCATCGAAACACTTCTGTCACACTCACCTCCACAGGGCTGAGTGTGCATAACTTCCCCAAGCCAAGACCTGAGCACCATGTAGCATCTGCATAAAGCACGTCTCATTCCAAGGACACGCTAACGCCGTGCCCACCATGTCGGTGCTATGAAAGAACCGCCCCCCACCCCGCCCCGGGATCAAACACCATGTAGGAATGAGCGGGGGATCCGGGTGTGCAGAAGGCAGCTGGCATGGCCCGTGGGGCTCTGTGCCGGGCAGCTGGCTTCTGCCCCGCCCCGAGGCCCTGGCTCCCCTTTGCCTGGCCGCCAGAGCGGTTCCAGCACCCCCTTGCTCGGCTGCGGTGGCGCCTGGGTTACGCAGGGCTCAAGCTGTTTCTTAAAAATCTCCCCTCGACGAGTAGGCTTTAGGAGACACATTGACAGACACCTGGGGGATGTCGGATCACTGGATTTCAGCTAATCTGCGTGATCGTCTGTCTCAGCTGCCCGTGTGTTTGGGGTCACCGTGAGGATCCTGAACCGCACCCTGACCGCGTCGCTGCTGACCCGCGGCAGCCCCGAGTACCAGGACTTCGCCCGGCAGCTGCTCCAGGAGGTAAAGCCGAGGGCAGCCGCAGCGCCTCCCCCTCTCCATGTATGGGGGAATCAGTCCAGACATGGGGCCGAGCCATTTGGGGCACATGGCTTTGATTCGAGGGGTCGACGGCACGTGGTCCTGCAGCCGGGGCTTTCTGTCGCGCTTCCCTCCAGGGGGCCTGGGGGCCTGTCTGCCCGCTTTGGGGCAGCATTATGGAGGTAGCGCCTACCAGCGGCCAGGCACCCATGCCTCCCTGTGGCTAGAGGCGGCCACGGCACACATCCTGGGAGAGCCAGCCCAGTGGCTGACACTCTACCCTCGGAGGATGAGTTGGAGAAAAAAGTGACTTGATGAACTGTCGGGAACCGTGAAGGGTCTAAGATTTGACCCTTCTTGCGAGCTAATAAGTTAGCCTGTTCCTGGGGCCTGGATGCTGGTGGGAGACACGCAAAGCCCGGGTCAGAGGCAAAGGACTTCATTCCAGCAGAGCAGGCGGCGTGAGCGTTGGTGCCCGGTCCCCTTCTGGCCCCCGAGGCCCACAGGGGCCGGGGTAGGTGAGGCACACGCTCCCCATGGCCCCAGCTCCCCTTTGCCCAGCCGCCGGAGCGGTTCCTGCCGGTCTGCATCAGTCTCAGCAGAGGATCCCCAGTCCTAGGGAACCCGCACCTTTGTAACGGGCAGCGAGCAAACCTGCCTCAACCCTGTCCGTAAAGAGTCATTACTGTTAGTGTATCAGATGGTGAACAGACCCGCCCTTCATTCAGGAGGGGCTGGAGTCTCTCTCCCCGCAGGCCGCTCGCCACACAGACATCTTGGAAAGATGCTCTGAAACGAAAGAGCAGTTCATGCTGCTTCTGGCAAATTGTGTAGAGATGCAGGAGCCAGGAGGAGGGCTGTCTCCCAGCATGCACTTGCTGGGAACCTTGGCTTCTCCGCTTCCTTGGAGAGGCCCCTCTTCCCTTCGGTGGCACTTGCAAGCGTGCAGGGATGGTGTGATGGGGACGTGGGACAAGGCGGGTGTCTCCCTCGCTCCAGCAGGGCGGACCCTGAGTCCCTGGCTCGGCCCAGTTGTTCCCTGGGGTGGGTGGGTACAGCCCTGTAAGTGGGGGCAGCACCAAATAGCCATGAGATGGTTCCTCAGTGGCCCCTGGTGGTCCCCTGCCCCCTCCATCAGTCAACCCGACAGCCCCCCTGCCTCTCTGTCACACCAATGACCTTCACACCGATTTGCGGGGCGCCCAGGGTGCCGTGTGTAAATCTGTCCCAGGGTCCATGTCAGGGAGGCCGGCTGCCGCGGTCCCGTGAGTCCTCACCAGCGCCCGGTCCGCTGTCCCGGGGGAAGCCCGGTTGGGGTGTTTGCCCTAAGAGGTTGGTTGCCCGGTGCCTGTTCATGGTCATGAAGGGGACACGTGGGTTCTGTGCCCCATCTGTCAGCCACATGAAAGATGTCGCTGGGAGATCGGTTCTGACCAGTGGCCACCGCCCCTCCCTGGCCAGGTCGAGAGTGCCTTCCCACCAGCTGTGTCCGACCTGCACCAGAGGGGGCAGCTGCGGCTGCAGGTGGTGTCGCTGCAGGCCGGGAGCTTGGTCGTGAAGCTGCGAGTGACGGTGCGGGACCCCGAGATCCCGGTGGGTGTCTCCACGCTGGCCCCCATGCTCCCGCGGCTGTGGGCGAGCACGGTGTTCCAGATTGACCGGACGGGGACGCTGGTGCAAGGTAGGTCCCCTCCCCACGCCCCGAGCGTGCCGCCCAGGTGCGCTCTAATGTCTGTGCTGCAGTATTTCGGGCCAGCGTTGACTTTATTCCAAAAGAAAGATCGGGCAAGTGAGATTCTAGTCTTTAGTCTGTAGTACGCCGCAGAACCCGGGGTGCAGGGTCACAGCAGCAAGACAGCGAAAGCCCACCGGCCTTGCACGCCTGTTGTCCCAGAAGGGCCCCGGGAGCTTATGCCCTCGGAGGTGCCACTGGGTCGCTGCTCCGGGGGTGCAGCCGGGCTGCAGGGCCCATGAGGGGAAGAGGCCGAGAGCTCACTGTGTCTGTGTCAGCGCCCAGGCCCCGCCTCGCCCCGTGTGACTCACCGACACGGGGGTCGGTTCCATCAGGCCAAACGTTGTTGTGCAATTGCACTTGGTGTTGCCTCGGGGCAGGCCGTCACAGGTCAGAGATGAGGAGGAGAGACCGAGAGAGAGAGATGCAGAGACATAGGAGGAGACAGAGATGAGGGGGAGGGGGAGGTAGGAGAGAGGCACCAAGAGACGGAGAGAGATGGGGGAAGAGGGGCCCAGGGAGGGTGGGAGGGAGAGAGACAGACGCAGAGAGAGAGAGAGAGAGAGAACTGCAGAGTGAGGGAGGCTCTGCCTGTCAAACCAGAGATGCGGTTCCCTTGCACAGCGAGGACACCTGCAGTCTCTGTGTCAGTGAGCCACACCACGCCATGTTCACGTGGCCTCCTCCCTGCGTCCCTGTGTCCCTGTGTCTCCTGACCCTTCTAAGGACACTGACTGCCTGGGGCCCAGTCTGTGGAAGGGGCGTCCGCTGGCTCCCAGTGGAGCTGGATCCAAGGATGAGCTGTGTCATCTCCTTGGAGCACTGCCCTGGGCTGGCTTGCTGTCCCCCCACCCCCAAGAATGCAGGGAAGGCTGACCCTGTGTTACACTGGAAGCCGCACCTGCCTGCTGAGCCTCGGGCTTGCTCTGTCCCTCAGCCCCTCGGGGACAGGGATGGCGGTGGCTCTTTGCACTTGGCGGGCTCTGGGTGTGCTGTGGGGGGGCCCTTGGCCTGTGCCCCTGGGGCCCACCTGCGACCAAACAAGAGCCATCCGCCACTCCCCAGAGATGGCCTTGTGCCCCACCCCAGGGCTTGGGTTACTCGGATCTTTGTCCAATGATGCAGCGTGTTGAGTGGTGGCCTCCAAAAGAGATGTCCACATAGAACTTCAGAATGGGACCTTATTCGGAAGAAGGGTCTCTGAGATCATTCTGCATCTGGGTGGGCCCTAAATCCAGGGACAAGTGTCCTTAGAAGGGCCAGAAGACACAGGGATAGAAGGACACGGACACAGGGAGGAGCCACGTGAAGATGGGGTGGCGTGCTCACAAGCAGAGGAACCCCTGAACTCCCAGAGCAGGAGGGAAGGAGCCTCCCCAGGAGCCTCCATCGGGAACCTGGCCCTGCGGACACCAGCACTGGGAGAGAGGCTGGTGCTGTTTAGAGAGAGGGAGAAAGAGGGAGACACAGAGGGAGGGACACACTGACATGAGAGAGAAACATCGATTGGCTGCTGCTTCCAGGCACCCCAACCATGACCAAACCCGAAACCCAGGCATGTGCCCTGACCGGGAATCGAACCCGTGACCTTTTAGTTCACGGAACTATGCCCAACCCACTGAGCCACAGTGGTCAGGGCTGAATTGTGTTGTTGTAAGCCAGGGTAAAAGCTTGTGGTAATGTGTTATGCAGCCTCAGACAACTCCTGCAGAGGAAGAAGAGGCACCTTGCATGGCTGACTTTCTAGCGTTCTCAGCAGACCGTTTTGAAGTCCCCCCCTTCCCCGCACGGAGTTGCAGGGGCTCCCCAGACGGGAAGGGCCCAGAGAAGACCCGCGCCCTGCAGCATTCCTGACTAACCATGCGCTGCTTGCGGAACATGCTGGAGCCGAGCGGGGGCTGGGGGAAGGCTTGCCTGTGCAGGCGATTGCCCTTGGCCCTGGACCCGGAGGCCTCGGCTGTTTATTGGCGGGGGAGGTGCCCTGCCTGTGCAGAGTTTTCTGACCCAGTTACCACTGGCTTCTGACACCAGAGCCCGCGGGACTGTCCCCGGGCCACAGTCCCCGCAGCGGTGGCAGCACAGGCCTGAGCCCACGTACGTGCGTGCGCGGAAGGCACTGTCCCCTCCCCAGAGGCCCCTGCCCCGCAGGCCGGGAACAGGAGGGGAAGCACGCTGACTGCTGCTCTGCAGAAAACCGGTGCAGAAAGGGCGCCTGTCCTCTGCAGCTCGCACAGAAGTGATGCTGTTGGCATCACCGGAGCATTCTTGGATCGTTCGGGAGCACTCGCTGCCCGTGAGTCAGTATGTCCCCACAGTGAGGGGGTCACGTTGTCCTGACCTCGTCGTGTCCCTGAGGCCCCTCCCTCCTGGGGTCACTGGTGGGGGCCTCGTGTCAGGAGGGGTGAGCCCTGTGCTGGGGCCCGGATGCTGAGCACCCCCGGGTCCTGCTCGGTGTGCCCCGCAGGAGGCGGCGTGGCATGGCAGGTAGTTCGTGGCTCTGGCTTGAGGCGGGAAGGTGGGAATCCCATCCCTGACACTGCTTCGCTGTGGGGCCTGCCCTGGAGACCCCACCTTCCTGGGCCTCTGTGCGCTCGCCTGGGAAGTGGGGAGAGTGCCACGCACCCCGCCACTTCGCGCTGCAGTGTCAGCGAAGGCATGGTGTGGGGGCGGGGCTCAGCACAGGGCCTGGCCTGCAGTAGACGGCCGCGTCCCAGGTGGGCTCTTCTCTAGGGCCAGCATCCACGTCACGGGTGAGTCCTCAGGCCTGGGAGGTCCTCCCGTGCCCCCTCGGCCCCCGCTGGTCCTCCTCCTCAAGGGGCTCCTACCCGCTGCCTCCCATCCTCCCCCTTCCTCCTGCCCCTGCCTCCCCTGTCCTTTAAGGCCTGCCCCCGGGAAGGACCGTGCTACTCCTTTGCTCTCAAGGGACAATGACCAACTGGCCTCTGCTCTCATCCACGAGGCCTCCACGTGGACCCCTGTGCCTCAGGCTTCTGTGCGGAAGGCTTGCCAAAAATTGTACCCAAACGCAGGTCCCGCTACCTGCCACAGTGAAAGCCAAACTCGTGAGCCAGGTGCTGGTGAGAGGAGGGAAGTTATTCATGCAGATGTCGGCAACCTGGGGACACGGGGGACTCTTGTCTCAGAGCCCATCTTAGCATCTCAGGGCGGGCAGAGGTTCTTGTAAGGAGGGAGAGCAGGGAGATCGAGGGAGGGGGTGAAATTTCTCTACGTGCAGAGGAGCACAGTCCACTCGGATAAAGACCTCGGAACTGGACAAAGCGATCATGTGGTGTGCATCCTCCTGGTGTACGTCATCCTGGCTCCCTGTCGTCCTGGGGTTATGGTCAAAGGTCAGCAGACCTCCCGGAGCTGGGATGCCAGAAGGTCAGAAGCGGTTATCTTTCGCAGTTAGTTCCTAGGATCCTTGCACAAACATGCTATTTATCCTCGAGCTACACAGTAGAGTCAGCACGTACAGAAAGAACGTCAGAGCGACAGTGAGCTGGGTTGCAATCCCCGGCTGTTACACAGGCGGTGGGGGCGGGGGTGCATGAGCAGAGGGGGGCGGCCCTGAGACTGCCACCAATCCCCCCATCTGCTGCTGGGGGCTTTCTCTCTCTACAGTCAATGGCGCTGCCTTTTGTGCAGCTTTGGGGTGTGGTGCTGTCAGAGCCAGTTTTCTGTGCCTGCATTTCCCCTCAAATGTGGATCTGATGCTGGTCCCCGGGGAAACAAGGGTTCTGGCCCCCACTTCACCTCCAAAGGGGCGCATGGGCCCCAGCGTGAACCCCTGTGAGGAGCCTGCCCCTTCCAGGATCCGGGGCCTGGTTTTAGGCCTCCCTGACCCCTTCCTGGGGGTGGGGGCACGTGTACCAGGAGTCAAAGCTGTGTTTGATGTGGCTGTCCCCCTCTTGTGGGAGGTGAGCCACACCCCTGTCCCAGCTTCCCGGCCAGCAGGAGCAGAGCACAGCTTCCTCCATGGGTCTCCTGCCCGTGTCCTCCTCTGGCCGGTCCAGGAGGTGCAGGGCCACCTGGCAGCTCTGCTCGCAGACCAGCCTCCTCCCTCTGACCCAGAGAACCGCCTGGCCTTGGGCTTTGATGCAAGGCCAGACGAAGTGGGGTCGCCTTGCTTGGGCTCGCTCCTGAGCTGTGTGCCGGGGGAGCAGAGGCTACGGGGGTCACCAGCACTAAAAATAGCCACCAGGGGCTCAGCCGGTTGGAGCCCAGGACACGACTGGGACCTCGCTGTCCTTGGGGCCCTGCTGCTGGGCAAGCCTGGTCCCTGTCCCCGGCTTCCAGCTCCCCAGCACCCTGGAGCTGCCTGCAGACTGGAGGTCAGGCAGGGCTCCAGGAACATCTCGGGGCCGGGGCAGCAGGGCCCTGTCTGAGAAAGAGCCCAGGTCAGGGGCGTGCGTGTGTGTGTGCGTGCGTGCGTGTGTAAGTGTTGCATCAGCTGATGAGTGAGCCCGCTGGTGTCCGGGGAGCTGCTTCCATGAAGACCACATGAAGCAAATCTGCAAACCACGGAAGGGGCCTCGGAGCCCTTGGCTGCAGTTTTCTATGCGCCGCAGAACCGAACTCGCCCCTTATCTTGACTTGAATCCCAGCCAAGCCTGACTCCTCGCGCGCCCTGGGCGTGGATCGGGCGCTCAGCCCCAGGCTCCAGCGGGGCGTGTGCAGAAGGGTCTCGCAGCCCACCCGGACCCGGTGAATGCAGTCCCCTCCCGGGGCCCCAGCTTGCCCTGCTAGCAGAGGTGACTCTGTTCAGGGCCACCTGTTCGCTTGGGGGGTAGGGGAGGTGGGCCAGGGAGTGACCCAAAGAGCTGGCGGCACTGGGCTGAAGGATGGAATCCTAGGGCTGTGGGAAAACTGCCCCCACCCTGGCTCCCCCCAGCCTGAAAGTCGGTTGGAGATAGGCCGTTAGGTCTAGCATCCTTATTGCACGGAGCACGTCATTGCTGAGACGTGAGTGAAAATGCACAAGCCCATCAGATTCTTCTTAACCCCGGTGCGAGGGTGGGGGTGGCGGTCCCAGGGGTCCAGAAGGGGGGAGAGGACAGGTCGAGAGAGAGAGGGAGAAGGGAGTGGTGTTCCTGACGAGTTTTGTTTCTCAGTTGGGCCTAAGGCAAGCCCTGGCTGCCCACTGACCGGAAGAGGCAGGGCTGGACCGGGTGTGGGTGGCTGAGCCAGGGCTGGGGGCCCTGCGGCGATTTGCAGGGAAGGGGACTCATCTCACGTTCTTCCTCGCCCAGGTCAGAAGGGTCAGGGCTTCCTGGTGACACGGAGTCTGTGGGCCTTCACGGTCATTTCCCAGAGCGGGCGCTCAAGGGCCGTTCCCGTCCGTGTCGGGGAAGGCTCGGGTCACACGCAACTGGACATCTGCCCAGTCGTTTTCCTATTTCTTCCTCGAAACGCTAACTGTCAGGGGATGTTGACACACCAGAGAGACTGTGTCTTAGGACAGAGAATAAACAAGGAAGAAATATGTTCCGCTGTGGGTGCTAATGCCTCCAAAGCAGCCAGCAACCCCTAAGTTTTGCTCTCCAATCAGCCAGCCAACGGCGAGGGTCAGCGCAGGCAGGTGCTTAGCTTGTGGCCTTGGTTCAAGTTCAGGCTCCTGGGGAAGGGTCTGTGCAAGGTCTCCTCCCACAGGTCTTGGACACTGCGGGCATGTCCCTCAGTCCTGGCCTCATCCTCCTCTGGGCCGTCTGCTGCAAAGACAGTCAGGAGGGACTCGGCTCCGTTCCCATCCGTTTTCCGGGCAGCCTCGGGCCCTTTTCTCACCAGCTCCCGTGCTTCTCTGTCCTCCCCGCAGACTGGGATGAGTGTGCGGACAGCCTGGAGCACGACTGCTCGCCGGCCGCCCAGTGCATCAACCTCGAGGGCTCCTACACCTGCCGCTGCCTGACGGCCAGGGACGCCAACCCCTCGCATGCGGGCCGGGCCTGTGCAGGTGCGCCCTGCACCCCTCCCCTCCCCTCCCCTCCCCTCCCCTCCTCTCCCCTTCCTTCCCCTTCCCTTCCCTTCCCTTCCCCCAGCTCTGGGCTGGCTCCCCCAGGGACCTGGGTGTGGGGTGGGGCCCGCTTCTCCATCAGGCACGAGGGGCACGGGGCCCAGGGCCCACCACACTGTTAGGAACCCATGGAAATGTTTTCATTTTAATTCCTTTTAAAATCAAAGGAGAGACACTAACATCATAGTGATTATCAGTCATGAATCCAATCTTTAGACCAGTGCAGTATTAAGACATAATTTTTCATTCTTTTATGGACAAATGTATTCATGAAACTCATAATGCAGCCCCCAAGGAGGGGATCCCTCCCCAGGGTGTCTGGCGCCCGAGAGGCTGTAGAAGCCCAGGCAGGTGAGGAGAAGGCCCTGATGTGGGACCAAAAAGCTCTGCCCTGAGTGTTTTGGGGCGCCAGTTCCAACTGCTTGGTGGGGCTGCCGGGAGGGCTGAGTTGAGGGGCAGGAGGAGGCCCGTGCAGATGCGCAGGGCTGGCGGGACCAGCCACCTCTGCCCTGGCCGTGGAGGGGTGGCGGTACAGGCACCCGGCCCCCTTTGCCAGCCCAGTGAGGGCCTCCAGCTGGAAGCTGCAGCCGAGACTTGCCCCCAGAAAGGAACTCTGCTCCTCACCCGCCGTGCACGTGGTCCCGCCCCCTCACACCCAGGAGGCTTCTCTTCTCCCACCTTCTCCTTAGTCATGTGATGTCCAGCGGGCGGATGGCCGTGGCCAGCACACGCCCCACCCCGAGCACACATTTGGGGACGTTGCTCCATGTCCCAAAGGCTGGTCGGATCCACCGGCGGCCTGCGGGAGCCAAGGCCTGCAGCCCTGTCCTGGCTCTGCGGGCCCCCTCCCCGTGGACCCCCACTCTTGGGGTCTCAGCGTCGTCATTTGTGAAGTGGGGAGGCTCCTCCTGGTGCTCCACGGGAGTCGCTTGGGTGACACCCACACTAGACATTGACAGTCACCAACTGAGACGACGTGTGTTCCCCCGTGGGGCCCGCCCGGGAGGCTCTGGCTCGCGGGCGGTGTCTGGTGGGCTTTGCTCAGATGTGTCTGGACAAGACACCCCCGTGAGAGTGGATGTCTTCCAGCAGGTGACATGGTGAGCCCCACGGAAGGCGCACTGGCCCTGGTGACAGGGGTAACAGCCCCCGCTCTCAGCACAGAAACAGCAGCCCGTGGCCTGGAGACCCCTGCCTCGTCACCCAGCCCCGGGCACCCGTGGGACACCCCTGCGGTGGGCCAGGCCCAGGCCCCAGGGACTCCACCCCAGAGAGAGGACAGCACCGTGGTTGAGTGGCACAGAAACAACACAGGCCGAGGCGTGGAGGAGAGTGAGCCCGGCGAGGCCCCGGGTCTGGGGGTGGGCCAGTGGACGGCCAGCAGGGCCCCTAAGCCAACTGGCAGCCCTGTTCTGGGGGCCACGGACGGCCTGGTGGACACCCCCGGATGGATGCTGAGGAACTCCACCACAGAGCCGCACGCCGGGCCCACCCCTGCCGAGGGCCCCGAGGGCCATGTCTGGCACGCCAGCCTCCCCACGTGGGGCGCACTGCCGGCACCCCCGGACCCCACGTGGCCACAGAACACAGACCCTGGACGCTCCGGCTCCTCAGACCTACCCTCGGCCTCCACCCCCGCGTCTCTGAAGCCCCCGGCCTGTGGTGAGTGCCTGGAACCCTGGGGACACATGGGACCACGTGGTCGGCGTGAGCTCCAGGGGCACAGACGCCTGCACTTGTCGAGTCAAAGCCCCTTCAGGGACACTCAGGCGGGCTTGTGGTGTCGGGGCTCGGCGCCCCGGGGCACAGAGCAGCCCTGTCCCCGGGGGGCCGCCTTCTGGTCTAGTTAGGACGAGACTCTGTCTCCGTTCTCTCTAGCCCTCCCCCCTGCCCCCGCCCTTTCTGAAGCCTCGCAGCTGCCAACAGCTGGGGCAGGAATTCAGGCATCTGGAGGGGATGCCGGGGTGCGTGTCACCACGAGCACCAGGGCACAGCCTGCAGCCGTGTTGGACCCCTCCGACATTCCTGCTCCTCCCCAGACGCGCTGACCTCAGCTCTGCAGGCCCCCGCACTGTGCTGACTCCCGCTGTGCAGCCCCAGCCGTGCTGACCCGAGCTGTTCCATGTTACACGTTACACATTACACATTACACGTACAGGCTCGGGGCATCCCCAAGGCCCCTGGGCGACAGCGCAGGAGACAGGCGACAGCTCTGTGCGGGAGAGGGCCTGGCCGCCTCGCTGGCCCGACTCTGGCTGGCCTCCCCACGAATGCAGCTGTCAAGCCCGTTTCCTCCCCTGAGCTGTGCAGCTTCCAGGACTGAGCTGTGAAACCCGCGTAGACCCGTGCTGTTGAGTGCCCCCGGGCCCCGTGAGGATGGCTCTAGAGCCAGTAGCGGCCAGCCTGCCGACTCCTCAGTGTCCGCCCAGGCTTGAGGGGGACAGCACCTCTGGGGGAGCTGCCCACAACCTGCTCAAGAGGCCTGTTTCGGCTAGTCCGGGGACCTCCGAGACAGACTCCAAACTGAAACGTTAGGGGTGCTCTCCAGCGGCCCTGCACCCGCGTGCTCAGCTTGCGGCGAGGAGACCGCATGGGACCACTCTGGGCTGCTGTCCTCTGAGGACGCCTTAGGTCCCGGGTGGTGCCCTTGATTTTCGCGCTGGGCGGAGCTCCTTCTGTCCTTTCTCCTCAGAGTGTGTGTTTTCATTCTTGGTGTTTATGTCCACTTCCCAGTTCCCGCCCCCGTCAGAAGGGTCACGGTCTCCAACGTGACCAGCACCGGCTTTCACCTGGCATGGGTGGCAGATCTCGCCCTGTGCCCCGCTTTCCAGCTCACACTGATGTCCCCGAGGAGCCCCCCTGTGCACCTGGAGACCCGGAATGCGGGTCTGCAGCTGCGGGGCCTGGAGCCCGGCGTCCTGCACCTGGTCGAGATTGTGGCCAAAGCGTGTGGGAGAGAGAGTGCCACGGCACGCCTGAAAGTGAGGACAGGTAACGGCTTTCGGAAACGCTAATCGCCATCGGCTCTTAAAGGGAGGGAAAATGCACGGGAAAGGTTTTCGTTAATTAGGGTTTGAGGGGGCTGGATTTCCTTGCGGGCTGCTGGGTGTCCATTGGCTTCCCAACGTAGACACGGCTGGCTCACGAGTCACACTCCGCTGGCGTGGGATGGTCAGACAGCAGGCGGCTCAGTTCAGGAAAAGGTGTTGGGGGATGGTGGGCAAAGAGGCGGGGTTGCCAGGGGCTCCCCACTCTGCCCCGGAGGTTGCAGACACCTGCTGTGTCCTGCGCGGAGGAAGACGTGGGCGGTGCAGATCTGCCGTGTGTCTCCTGTTCCTTCTGACCGCTGTCACTCTCAGTGCATGGGGACCTGCTTTCCAGGAAGAGTGGCAGGAGACAGCCGGGCCCGCAGCGGATCTTGAATGGCGCCCCCAGAGCCGGGGGCTGCAGAGTGAAAGGGGTGGGAACAGAACCAGACAGATCACACGTAGGCTCTGATAAGGCACGGCTGATGGCCGACCACGGCTGTACATCCAGATAAAGTTCCCCTTCTCTCCACACGAGCATCGGTCACCCGGAGCGTTTCTTGAATGTCTAACTCCCCCGCACAGCCAAGGGCAGGCCCGATGCTGCCGGTCAGTCCTCAACTCTGGGCGGCTGCCCGAGAGGGGATGGCGGTTGTCTCCGAGGTGGGGTGCACGCCGGCAGGAGTGCACTGAGAAAAGTTTAGAATTTTTGTTTATGTGCTTTTTTACGTTCTAATTGGCCACGGTTGGGAAATAGAAGGTGTCCGACGTGCTGTTGTGTGAGTTCGTGGGAACTGGACAAGGGGAGGCCACTGTCGGCTGGACGGTCAGGCAGGGCAGCCCAGAGTCAGCATCAGTCTGGCCTCCGAAGGTCTCACCGGCTGGAGGGAGGAGCTCCCATTGGGAGCCCGAGGTGGGTCCATGTCTGTTCACACCTGTGCACCTGTCCTGCTCCAGGTGGCTTTACGACCAGGCCACACACTCCGTTGTCCAGAGTCTGGGCTGGTGGCCCTCAGACTCAGCGGTGGCAGTGATCCCGAGGACATGGCGTTCGGGCTGGTCCTGGAACATGTAGTGAAACAGTGTCGTGGTTTGTCTTACACCAGGGGCCACAGGCTCCTGGGGGAGGGACTCTCAGTTCCTGATGGGTGAGCAGGGGCTTCCCAGGTACCTGGTGAAGAGCTGATTGAAAACTGAAACGGCTTCTGTGCCGGAGAATAGGCAGCCGGACTGCGTTCCTGGGTCAGTTCTGCAACAGGCACCCCTGGAAGTCCTGTGCGGAGGGAAAGATGCAGGTGGAACGGGCCGGTGCCAGAGCAGCAGCTGCCCTGATGCCGCAGAGAGGCAGGGCCAGAGGGGAGGAAGAAGAGGGGAGAGTGTCAGGACCCTGGGCCCTCTGTCGTGGGCCGTGGGCCCTGAGCCAGGCAGGGCAAGGCCACCTGATGTCTGGGCTTGCCGGGCACAGCCGGTGCGCACCGAGGCCCTGGCACAATGGGCTGCTAGTGCCTCCTTTCACTCTCCAGGTTGTCCCCGCTCGCTGGTAAGTTCCCCGGACACGCTCTGCACAGGTGATGACACAGGCAGGGAGGAGCGAGCTGTAGGGGCCGAGCTGATTCCATAGCCTCCGGAAGGTTCTCCTGTCCCCAGGCTCTGTCCTGGGGTCCTCCAGTCTGGGGGCTGTGTCCGCGCGTGTTAGGCACTGTTCCTTCTCGTAGAGCCCAAGCCGGCCTCGGTGTGATGACCTTCCAGGCCCACAGGAAAACACTGCCATTCCGATAGACGTGATGGTCTGTTCCCCAACGCATTCCTGTCCCAAACGCGTGTGTGCTTCCTCCTGCAGCCGCCCAGAAGCTCAGCGGGAAGGTCAGAATAGCGAACGTCCGGTACTCGGAATCCTTCCGCAATGCCAGCAGCAAGGAGTCCCGGGATTTCCTGGCGCTCTTCTTCAGGATGGTGAGTTGGTGAAATTGCCCTTGTTTCCTTGTGGGATGCGAAGGAGGGAGGCAGGTGGCCTCCTACCTGCAGCCGAGCGGGACTGCGACCCGAGGGTGCAGAGGGCGCCCATCTTTCGAAGGACGCTGGGCCTCCCAGCTCCGGCGTGGCGCCTGGGGGTCCCGGGGGCTGCTGCCAGACAGACACGTCAGCGGGGGGGTGGGGGTGGGCAGGGGCACGCTCCTCTCCTCTGCTGCACCCTTGCTCGCATGGCTCCCTGTTCGGGGAACCTTTCCCGAGGTGGGACCCCTTGGAGCAGACAGCCCCTCCCCTGCCTTACAAGAACACTTTTTTTTTTTTAATTGAGATTCCTTTCAGAAACCACAAAACTCAGTTTGGTATTTGCAAAATTGTGCCGCTGTCACCACTTTCTAATTCTAGAACATTTCATCACCCACCTCCCCCCAAACCCCCGACCCACTGGCAGTCACTTTCCATTCCCCCTTCTCTCTGCCCCCCGGCAGCCGCCAGTGTTCTGTCTGTCTCCAAATCTGCCTGTCCGGGACATTTCACAGAAATTGAGTCATGCAGCATGTGATGTTTTGTGTCTGGATTCTTTTCACCGAGCATCACGTCTCCGGGGTGTATGCACCCCGCAGCGACATCCGAACGTCGTTCCTGTTAGTGGCTGAATAATATTCCCTCCTGTGGATGGACCACAGTTTGTTTGTCCATTCGCTCAGTGATGGGCATCCGGGGTGTTTTCAATGTTGGGCTGTTGTGACTAGTGCTGCCAGAACCGCTGGCTTTAAAATATTACTTTTCCTGCTCTTCCTTGCACTGTCCTCTGCCACCCCCTGTAGCCTTCTGCGGGATGCTGCATTGCTACAGTTTCGTCAGGCGGCGTTCTCAGTGTTCTCCTTATTGGAGGCTAGCTCACCCTTGGATGCCCAGGGGACACACTGGCCATGGCCCAGCGGTCTTATCTGCACAGGGAGAAACCTCACGTGTTTTAGCTCCTCCTTATCCTGGGAGTTTACGACACAGGGGCGAGAGCTTGGCGGCACTGTCTAGTGGTGGCGTGTCATGCCATGTGGCACCTGACCGGTGCAAGTGTCCCCACCTTGTCTCTGGTCACCCCTGCCAGTGTCACTAAGTGATGAAAACAGTCACGCCCTCTCCAGGAACTGTGCAGCCGAGGCGCCTGGGACCTGGGATTCTGCTGTGTTTATCCTGGCCCCTCGCGTGTGTGGATCCCAGCGTTGGGGATGGTTGGATGCATTCGTGCATCCGTCTCCTTTGGGGTGAACGATCATTACCCACAATGCTCAGCAAACGCTGAAGTCCGTCCACTGGGCTCAGTGGTCACGTGGGGGAGCTCCGTTTCTGCACTGAGTTTCTCGATTAATCTTTCCTCTTTGAGCCTTTTCCTCTTCTGCCTATTTTTCGGGAACAGGTTTTTGTTTCTTTTTTTTGGTTTGTTTGTGTAGAATTTCAGAATAGCAAATAATTGTGCCACTTATATGGAGGATTTTAAGACAGATTGAGAAGTTGGTTTAATTCAGCATCTTGTTCTTTGTAAGTTTCTAGCAAGGAGCTTGGAACTTGGCTTGAGACTGGTTTGAAAATCAGCTAAAGGTGACAGTGACATTAGTCCAAGACTGTGACAGGTCACTCTTAGGAAGTCCCAGAAGAGCAAAAGAGACACAGAGAGGGAGGGAGAGATAGATACATACATACATACATACATAGACCAGACAGACAGACAGACAGACAGACATAGGTGGTAGGTAAGAGCTGACTGATCGAACGATAATCATGCCAGCCACCTGCCTGCAGGCAGCTCCTGGTGTCTCTGGGCCTCTGCAGCCTCTGCTGGGTGACAGGGGACTTGCTCCGTTTGACTGCCCCAAGGCTGTGCCTCAAGTACCTCCTACAGTGCAGAGGCGGCCGAGTTTTCTCTGTGGGGGCAGAGCCTGGAGGTGCACTTTGCCACAGAAGATTTCCGTCGCACGGACTCCTTACTGGGCATCGCTGTATCGTGTGTCTCCATGGACACGTCGGCCATGATGGGCCACGCTGGTGTGGTGTCATGGTTGGTGTAAGGCACTGACCAAAGCGATAGAGCAAAAAGCAAGCCTCTAAGAGGCAGGCACAACAGGGGTGCTTGTGAGGGAGCAGTTTTTAGAAAGCCGGAGAAGAAGAACAGAGGGGACATGTTCTAGATTGTTCTGGAAAAGACAAGCGAGGGAGGGGGTGTCCCTCCCTATGACGGCTCCTTCAGCCCCTGGCCCCACCGTGGCTCTGAGCTGATGGGGGCAGATCCTGAGTGGCTGTGGACCCCCTGTGAGTGACAAGCCCCCAGGGCAGGGGTTTTGTGCCCAGTCCCACACTGACTGGCTGGTACCTCAGACCCCACAGGCACGGGGGCTGGGCCCAGACTGCCCTGTGGCTTTGACCTTTCAGCCAAGGCCAGCCCTGCTGGCCCAGGAGGAGCCCCTTGGGGACAAGGACGCTGTTTGCTCTCAGGCAGCTCGTCTCGCCAGCCCTGTGTCTCTGCAGGTGCGGGATTCCCTGGCGCCCACCATGCGCCAGCACCTGGACGCCGGCGGGGTGCAGGTGGAAGTGACCCGCATCTCCAACGGCAGCGTGGTGGTGGAGTTCGACCTGCTGATCCTCAAGGACCTGGAGGTCCGGGACGTGTCTGCCGCGTTCCTCGCTGCCCTTCAGAATGCCTCTCTGCTGGAGGTGGTCGGGGGGGACGCCGCCCTGTGGGGTACGTGCAGGTCGGGCCTGGGGCGGGTCACTGGGGCTGGGGTGAGAGGCCGTGGGAGCCCAGCCACTGCCTTTGTTTCTGGAAGGTGTCGCTCACGCACCTCCTCTTCGGGGCTTCCCGGCCTGAGATGAAGACGGGAACAGATGAGACCCTCGTCTCACTTGCTGCCACTATCTTGCTTTTGCGTGTGTGTGTTTTTGTTTTTGTTTTTTTTTTATATTTTATTTATTTGTTTTTAGAGAGGGAAGGGAGGGAGAAAGAGAGAGAGAAACATCAATGTGCAGTTGCTGGGGGCCGTGGCCTGCAACCCAGGCATGTGCCCTGACTGGGAATCGAACTTGTGATACTTTGGTTCGCAGCCCGTGCTCAGCTCAATCCACTGAGCTGAGCAGGCAGGGCTATTTTTTGTTTTTTATTGGTTTGTTTGAAGGTTTAAGGGTTGAGAACACCTTCCGGTGAACTTGCAGAGATTCCCAGGGTGCCGCTCCCTTGTCCTAGGCTGCGCCCCCCCCCCCCCCACCCCACTGCCCGTTTCCGTGGGCTGAGGGCAGATGCATCCCTCTCTGCAGCCAGACTTCCTGCCGAGCACAGTTGCCAAGGAGATCCTAGTGACAGTCATTGAAAAGAAAAGCAGGGAGAAACAACAACGTAGATTCTTTTCTCATGTCTTAGCTCAAGCTGCCGTATCAAAATACCACGAATGGGTGGCTTAACCCACAGACGTTTATCTCCCAGACCGGGGGGCTGGTCTGGTTTCTGATGAGGGTCCTCTTTCTGACGTGTGTCCTCAGAAGGAGAGCTTCCTTAGTGTCTCTCCTTATAAGGACATAGCTCCCAGCACATCTGAGCCCCGCCCTCATGACCTCTTCTGACCTTAATTAGCTCTACAAGGTCCCACCTCAGAACACTGTCACACTGGTGCTCTGGGCTTCCAGAGATGGCCTTGGAGGGGGCACAGTTCAGTCCACAGCACGTGTCCTGCCGAAAATAGCTGACACAAAGCTTCTAGTCACGTGCATAAAAAATCAAAGACAACACAGATGAGTATTTTTCTGAGTTTTTGAAATGAGAAGTGCCTTCCAAGTTTAAAAGCAGAAGGAAATCAAAGCCCACCGAAGAACAAGCTGGAATATTCGACTCCATAAAACTGTACTTTTTTTATGTTAACGTAAAGGCACCATGATAAAGCAAGTAATGAACCAAAATGTACTTTCAATAATTTGACGAAGAATTATACTCTAAATACAAAGAGAGATCACATGCATTGGTAATGAAATGCTAAGAACCTGGCAGAGGAATGCAGAAACGTCTCAAACGGACGCCACACGGAGGAAGAGACGCAGATGACGCACAGAGACGTGATAACCGAAGGCTCCCCACTAGGACAAGCGTCTCCTCTTTCCCGTCCAAGAGCGCGTTTCACAAACGATAATACCAGTGAATGGGTGGTGAAGGGGGGGTCCGAACAAGCTTGCCCTCCCCGGAAACCAGTTTGGCCGTGTCCATCCAGAGCTGAAAGAATGTCCCTCCACTCCGACTTTGTCAGGCCACCTCTAGGACCCTGTCCCAAGGAAACAGGTCACAGGTGAGACCATGGTTCACCCCCGAAGATGTTCACCTTCAGTGTTTCCTTAAAAGGTAAAGTTTGGAAATCTCCCACGGTCCCCGGATAGGGACCAGGTTAAGGAAACGGTGGCACGTCCGTCCGTGCCACGGCCGTTACGCCGTGATTAACCGCGGGGTTGGCCAGACACAAGTGTTCATGACGAAGCGACGATCGGGGAGAGCAGGACTCGCGTGTGCAGACAGCACACGCTCTTGCCGTGTCGTCGTCTGTGCCGTATTCGAGGGACGGAATACGCAGCTGCGTGAACACGGCCACTCCTGGGAGGGAGGGACTCTCCAGAGTGGGTTTGTTCTTGGTGAAGCCGTGCCGCCTCATTCCCGTTTTCTCCCGTGGGTCTGCGTCACTGTCTCCAGTGCGCGAGTGAGTGTGGAGACGGAAGGCAGGGGTGCTGAGGGCCTCCGCCCAGGACTGCCTCGCCCTCTGGGTGCCCCCCCACCCGAGACCAGGAGTTGGGTGGGGTGCTCTGATGTGACCCTGCCCAGTGTCCCCTCCCAGTCCCCGGACCAGGCACCCTCCTTCCAGAACAGCCCCTGCAGCCTTCCTGCCCCCTGCCCGCACCCCACACCTGTCTCCAGAGCTCCCCCGAAGTGGTTATCTTTGTTGTTGTTGGATAATCTCCAACCTTCTCCGAGATGCGTGCTTCGGAAGGCGGTCTGTAAACGGCTGGCCGGGCCACCCTCGCCCACAACCCTCCAGCCCACTGAGAGGGCCCCCTCTCTGTTCCCCAAACGCCGCGCAGACTACGACGAGTGTGAGAGGAGGGAGGACGACTGCGAGCCTGGCACGTCCTGCCGCAACACCCTCGGGTCCTTCGCCTGCAGCTGTGCGGGCGGTGCCCCCGACCTCCCCGTGGAATTTTCTGGAAGGCCCTGTGAAGGTAATGGCCTCATCGCCCCCTTTCTGGAACACTGTTGGACAACCCATTCTTTGAAAAGCAGCAACGTGCTGCTTTTCCAAACGAGGTCAGCCTATTTTTACGTCCTGGCTGAGCTTCCTTACATGGGGTGTGTGTGCACGTGTGTGTACGCGTGTGAGGGGGTATGTGTGCATGCATGTGTGTGTGTGCACGTGGGTGTGTACACGCTGTCCCTTCACGTTCTCCCATTTAGCTCCAGCCTCCTGGGTCGTGCCCCACACCCCCAGGTGCTTTTTCCCATGACCGAGGTGAAAACGCACACCCACGGCCTGAGGTGTGTTCTCTCAGATGTAAAAGATCCTGCGAGACGTGCAGCCCGTGGGACGGCAGCACGCAGGAAACATGTCCACTCAGCCCCTCTTCCCACCCAGCGCTGTCCCCGTTCCATGGGCCCTTAGTGGGTTCGGCACTGACTCAGATGATGCCTGCCACCCAGGGGTCGGGGGTCACCTGAAGGGAGACAGACGTTTATACAAGTAAACAGTTGTCACAAGGGATATAGAGCGGGCACCGTCTGAGGTAGAAGCAGGAAGCCCAGAGGAGACTAAGTTGTTTCAGCCCCATGTGTGTAGTCAGGGAGGGCTTCCTGGAAGAGGTGTCCTAGAGCTGGTCTTAAAGGATGGCTAAGACAGCACTGGGCAGAGAGGGCTGTGGTGGGGCAGGCCGTGGCAGGCGGGGGCAGTGGTGAGGACAGAGCTGTGAGGGTGAGTGTGATCCAGGCGCACAGCCAGGCCGGCTGCAGCGTGGGTGCCTGCAGGATATGGGTGGGAGAGGGGCGAGCAGACCGCCGAGGGCGGTGGGTGAGAGCAGTTGAGAAGGCCGCAAGCCACAGGAGCAGTGATTTGGACGCATCCTGCAGGCTGGGGCCGCTCGGTGAGGCGGCAGAGTGATGGGTGAGTCCTCCACGTGGAGAGGAGAGGAGGCATGTGCCAGGGTGGCAGGCAGTGGACCCAGCCCGTAAAGGAGAGCCCCGAGGGGGGCCAAGGTGCGTCTCCTTGGAGGAGGGAGCCCAGGGAGAACGGTGGGCACCTTTGAGGACCCTCTTCGTCCTCCTGGAGGGTGAAACCGGATGTGCCCCGGGGGACACAGGAAGCTGGGGCAGGAGCGAGGAGCTCAAGGATCCTGAGAGTAAACTGGATCAACTCATCTTAGGGATAGGACTCGGGAACTCCTGAGGGTAGAGGGCTTGTCCCAAGTCCACAGGCTTGGCAGAGGCCCAGCATCGGCCTGGGAGGGGCCGGGAGGGCAGAGGGTCCCTAGGTTTCCTGGCCCGCAGGGGCCCATGGGGAAGGGAGCCAAGCCCGGCCGCCTGGGCTGGCGGAAGCGTGCCGCACGTGCGTGTGGGTGGCCGTGGCTGGGCTGTGCGGTGCCCAGGTGTGCTCCTGCAGAGCGCAGGCGGTTCCCGGTCTGCTCTCCCCCACCCTGTTGCCCCTGGGCCGGCCTCGCTGTCCCGGCTCACGCCACAGCCCCACACCCAGAGCCGCACTTTGCTTTCATCTCCTCGTGTCTCGCACGCAGGTGACTCTTCTCTCAACACGACCCGGGCCCCCGATTCTTCTCCGGCCCCCAGCCTAGAGCAGCCCCCCACCGCAGCGGAAACTAGGGCTGCCCCCGAGCAAGGCAACCGCCCGGCCGCCCAGGGCCCGCCCCCGCGGCTGACCCTGACCGGTGCGGTCAGGGTGCTCTGCGAGATCGAGAAGGTGGCCATCGCCGTCGAGAGGCGCTTCCTGCAGCAGGAGTCCATCCCCGAGTCCTCCCTGTACCTGGGGCACCCGTCCTGCAACGTGAGTGACAGCAACGGCACACACGTGTTCCTGGTGGCCGGATGGAGCGAGTGCGGGACCCTCGTGCAGAGCGTGAGTCCGGGGTGCCGGGGGGGGGGTGTCCAGGCTGGCTGGACCTCCGTGTGCGGAGGGACCCGGGGCCCAGGGAAGACTCTGCACCCTGAGGTCTCTGACTCCGGGTGAGGGGCCCAGCCAAGGAGTCGGGATAAGGCCACGTCCTCACTGGAGAGTGGGCAGCACCCTAGAACCAGGGGGGTGGGGGGCTGAGGGCCCGGCCCTGCAGGGGTCCCAGAGCAAAGGGCCCGGGGGAAGGCCTGAGAGTCAGGGTTCTAAGTGTCCTCTCAGTGGGTCTGACACACAGGCAGGGCCGCTGGGGGAGGAGGAGACGCAGGAACCCCGGAGCCTGTGTGCGAACGTGGCTGTCTGTGTGTGCAGGTGTGAGAACATGGATGTGTGTGTGTGGGGGGGGGGTGTGTGAGTGCAGGCTGGGGCAGAGCAGTCCAGCTCCTGCCTGGGATGTTCCCCAGGGTGGCTCCTGAGGGCGAGTGCCACCATGGCCGGGAGGGCCAAGGTCAAGGCTGCAGGCGGCGGCTCGCTGCCTTTGTTCCTCGGAGCTGGACAAACGCCTGATGCAGCACAGTTACATCCGGTCGGTCCAGCAACTGGTAGCGCAAACGGAACTCTGTCCCGCCTGAGTTGTGCCAGCCCTGGAATCCGCACAAGGTCTTGGTTTTCTTTGACATTTGTCAACACCCCATTTCCCCTTGAAGACTGATTTGCACAAACACAATGGGTTGCCAACAGCAGGTTCCACCTCCCTTTTTTCGTGGCAAAGCAGTTTAAATTTTACCGGCCTCCAGGTTTAAAACACAAGTTAAATTTACAGTCGCAGACGCATCTCTACGTTCGATGACTATAAACGGATCATGGTAGGAAGAGACAGAAATCCGTCCCTGCCCCCAAAGTCTCGCTAGAGCACAGAATCACGTTCATTAAGTCCCTGCAAAATCCTTCTGAAGACAGAAAGGGACTCTTCAGTCCTCCTGAGACACTGGCCACAATCATTCAAGGCACCCCCTGCACCGCTGGGAAGACACATTCCGGACCTGGTGTGCCGGGCACGGCCCACTGCAGACGCGGCTGCGGGACCGTTAGAATGCTAACTGGCGGAGCGTGGGTCTGCGCCTTGGCTGAGAAACCCCAGGGCCCAGACAGCTCAGGCCGACGGTGACTCCAGAGCACAGAGACACAAATATAAGCCACTTCTTTTTTTAAAAAAATTTTTTTAAAGATTTTATTTATTTATTTTTAGAGAGGGAAGGGAGGGAGAAAGAGAGCGAGAAACATCAATGTGTGGTTGCTGGGGGCCGTGGCCTGCAACCCAGGCATGTGCTCTGACTGGGAATCGAACCTACGATGCTTTGGATCGCAGCCGGCACTCAATCTACTGAGCTACACCAGCCAGGGCACAAGCCACTTCTTAAAAGACGCGAACACAAAGAGAGGCAGGAATTCGGAAGTGTGTACTGGCTTCTGTGGGGACAAATTGGTAAAGAATTACACCAGTTTGCTCGCAGAAGCTAATGTATCACCGGTCTCTACAAAGGACAACGAATTCCAAACATGAACGTGAGTGGGGCCCTGGTCGGTGGCCCAGTTGGCTGGAGCATTGTCCCGTGTACCCGAAGGTTGCAGGTTTGATTCCTGGTCAGGGCTCACATGTAGGTTTCAGGTTCAAGCCCCAGTCGGGGCGTGTGCCAGAGGCAGCGCATCAGCGTTTGTCTCTCACGTTGGTGTTTCTCTCTCTCCCCCTTCCTCTGTCTGAACGTCAATTAAAGAACATAAAAATGAACATGGTTTTCAATAATTGAAGTGTCACTATGTATATAAAAGCCCAGGCCAATAATATCTAATAGCTTCTAAAGATGGTCTCACGGCGCCGATGCAACCAGCTTTACCAAAGTTTGTCCAGGCCTGTTTAATACACGAGGAGGATGCATTCCTCCTGCAATTTCATACAAAGTAGCAAGCAGAGCAGCGGAAGGGGAAAGAGACTGCGGAACCCCCAATGCAGCCCCGCCCCTTGCACTCCTGGAGGCCCCATCTACACCCCGAGTTTTGTTCCCAAACCCTCTCCTGTTGGAGCCTGCTGGGCCCCCGGATTCCTTGTCTGTCGGATTCGTGGGTCCCCTTGGCAAAGGTAGCCACGGAATTTTCATTGGCAGCAAACGCTGAACGGACTGGTGACCGTATCAGGCTCAGGCCTTTTCTCTTCCATCTGCCATCCATCCACCATCTGTCTGCCGTGAGCTCTTGTCCCCGGAGGAGTCCAGCAAGCAGCTCCTCCCGCGCTCTGGACTTGCACTTCCGGCACCTCTGCTCCGCCTTCTCCACTGCCATCATGTGCAACCCTGCCCCCCGCTTCCTCCTCATCTCTGGTTCTGGGTACTGTCTCCCCAAGAAATGACTCCCTTCTGGGGTTCTGAAGGGGTGAGGCTGGCCAGGTGAGCGCCCAGCAGCACCCACGGCTAACCGTCCTCGCTGGGCGCCCCGCCGCAGGGAACCCAAGCTGCCCTCATGGGGCCCAGTGCTCGGTTCTGGCGACCACTCAGGCAGTGGCAGTAAAGGGGCCTTGGGAAGTCCACCACCACGGTGGGCAGACTCCAAGCCGCCGACCAGCCGAGTGCTGCGCACGAAGAGTTGGCCCTTCGGGCGTTTTGTTGAACAAAAGCCTTCATTCAGTGTCAGGATGGGGATCTTCACAGAAGGGTCTGTCTGCTCCTGGAGCCCTTCCCACTGAAGCCCACCGGGGAACGGCCCCCCTCGGGGTCTCCGTTTCTGCCCGCTGGGGCCTTCTCCGAGGCAAGCCCATCTTCTCGGCCTCGTTCTGCTGTCTGGAACCTTCTCTCCTTTCTGCTGGACTTCCACAGTCCCAGCAGCCAGACCGTGATATACCAGCCGACGTTGGAATGTTTGTATTTACACTCGAAACCGGTTTGCTCCGCACCTTGGTTTATGGGCTTCTCCCGATTCCCCGAAGACTCAGGCACGCAGCGTGAGCCGCGGTCCGCTCCCACGCCCGAGCGCTCCCTCTGGGCTGCCTTTCCAGCCCTTGCGTCCTTGTCCCTTCCCCAGGCCAGAGGATCGGGGAGGAATGCTGGCCCGCCTCGCCCGCGGCTCTGCCACTCCCTCCAGTGAGGGGCTCGCACCCTCATGTCCAGAAACACACATGGGCACCCCAGCCTGGGCTGTCTCTGGCTCTCTCCCAGGGAAGAAACTGGCCCAGAAAACAGACTCCAGCGGCATCCGGACCTCACCCCCTTTTTGACTACTTATGATAGAAAAAAATCATTAGGGTTTTTGTGTTTTGGTGGGGAAATCTTGCAAAAAAAAGTCCCCGTCCCAGCACCCCGAGCCGTGGTCCGCAGCCGTGCGGGGGTCCTGCGGGGGGCCAGGCGCTCGCTCACGCCCCGTTTGGCCCGTGTGCAGAACGTGACGAACACCGTGGTGAGGACCACGCTGCGGAATGACCTGTCGCCCGAGGGCATCATCCACCACCCGAAGGTCCTGAGCCCCATCCACTGCGCCTTCCAGAACGACCTCCTCACCTCGTCGGGCTACACTCCGGAGTGGGGGTGAGTGGAGAGCCCCCTCCCCCATCTCCCCAGCTCGTGTCCCCCCCCACCCCCGCCCTGCCCCGAGGATCCATCCAAGAGGCTGAGTATACACAAACGTACGGTGGCCGGGACTCGACTCATGACTGATAGCTCCCCTCATTTTTGCTCCCCCTTCTGACTCAGGACCGACCACAGAAAGTCATACGTCTGCTTCCCTAGTCAACCACACAGGACACCCCCCTTCCAGCGAGCCCACCCCCAGCTTCCCCAGGAAGACACCCCCATCAGGGCACACCCGAGACTCCCTTTTCCGCTAGGAAGCGGCCCCTCTCCTCCACCTGCCTTTACGTGTCCCACAGTGCAGGGGACAGCAGCTGAGCCCCTGCCGCCGCCAGCTGGGAACAAACAGACTTTCTTTGCTTGTGCTCCCTGGGGTATTCTGTCCTTATTCCCACACTTCCTTGCGGGGGGGCCCGGGTTGGGGAACGGGAACCAGGGGGGCCCTAGGAGGGAGCCTCCTGAGAACTGCTCCGTCTTGCAGGGTTTACACCATCATCGAGGACCTCCACGGCGCTGGGAACTTTGTCACGGAAATGCAGCTGTTCATCGGAGACTCTCCCATACCGCAGAACTACAGCGTGTCCGCCAGCGACGACGTCAAGATCGAAGTGGGCCTTTACAGGCAGAAGAGCAACCTCAAGGTGGTCCTGACCGAGTGCTGGGCCACGCCGTCCAGCAACGCCCGCGACCCCGTCACGTTCGGTTTCATCAACAACAGGTAGGGGCGTGGGTGGGCCCTGGGTGCCTCTGCACGCCCCGCCCCCACCCCCTGCCCCGCTTGGGCCCTGCTCGGGGGGGGGGGGGGCCCTCGGAGTTTCCAGACCCGTACAGGTCTGGACCTACCTGCATTGCAGGTAACACCCCAGAGGAGACCCTCTCCACCTAGGGAACTGGCGGGCTGGCCGGCCTCACCTCCCACGAAGCCTGGTGGGGACGCTCCATGGGCAGTCAGGTGTGCTGTGCCTTGGTCCTCCGGGGGCGAGGACAGGAGGGCTGGCTCACAACTAACGAGCCACCTCCGCTCTCCCCCCAGCTGCCCCATCCCCAACACCCACACCAGCGTGATTGAGAACGGGGACTCCAGCAGGGCCCAGTTTAAGCTGAAAATCTTCTCCTTTATCAACAACTCCATCGTCTACCTGCACTGCAAGCTGCGCATCTGCATGGAGACCCCCGGGACCACCTGCAAAATCGTAGGTGTTGGGTGTTCTAAGCTTCTGCCTGGGCCTCCCCCCCCCCCGCCCCCGCTCGTCATGATAAGGACGCCCAGGTTGTGGGTGGCTCTGGGGCCTGACTTCCGGGGAGAGGTGCTGGGTGCTGCAGGCGTGGCCCCCTACAGCCGGGAGGTCCCCAAAGTCCTTCTTGAGGCCACACCCTCCGCTGGCCGTCACGTCACAGCGACCTTGTTGTCCTGATGCCATGGTCCTCCTCCCCGAGGCGACCGACTGCATATTTAGGGCTGAAAGATCTGTTTTAGTTTTTAATACTGTTTTCAGCTCCGTTGGTGGAACACCCCTGAGTCACAGCCCCTGTGACATTTAGTCAGGTTTTTTTTTCTTTCCCTGCGTGCGGCATTCCGGCTGAGATCATGAATAACTTTACATTCTCATTTCCTTACACCTGTGAATGCAAAGTGCGCTTCGTGGTCCGGAGGTTGGAAAGCTCTTCTTCGTACCAGTGACGAGTACGAGAAGTGACTGTCAGGTGTTTTCTGTGGCCAAGGACAGTGTAGAGGGCCCTGCTGGCCGTTGGTTCGGCCCCTGTGTGTCTCTCTGTCCTTGGGGGTATACGTCTGTCCCTCTGCTCCTTCTGAACTCCTGAGGCTTTCCTGGGCGATCCCCCTCTGAGCATCAGTGGGTCACGGAAGAGGGAAACCCAATTACAGTCGGTTTTGCTGATGTCGCTTTGGCTCAAACAGTCGGTCTTCTGGGGGAAAGGGACACAGACCCCGGTGACTGCCAGCCAAGGGCACCTGGGAGCCTCACCTGGTTCCACGGGCCCCTCGGAGATGCCGAGGGCATGGATAGCCACAGGGACCCTTCGCCTCTGCAGGGGGCGCCAGTTCCCAAATTCTTCACGATAGGAGCGCCACCCATTTCTTTCCAAGTCCCCTTGGGAGGGGTGTTGTCCCGGGGCTTTCCCGGGGCTGCTGGGACACCGTACCCTGGAAGGAGCTGGCTTCTGCTGTAGACACTTGTGGTCTCACAGTCTGGGGGCCGGGAGTCCGAGACCGGGGTGTGTGGGCCGTGGTGGGTCCTCCTGAGGCTGCGAGGGGGAGTCTGTTCCGGGTCGGTCTCCTGGGCCGACAGATGCCCCTCTTCTCCCTGGGTCTTCCCAAGTCTCGTCTCTCTGCGTGTCTGTGTCTGTGTTCAACTGTCCCCTTTGTCCGAGACCACGGTCGTGTTGGATCAGGGCCCACCCTGGCGTGTCCCACCTGACAGTCACTTCTCACCTGGAACATACGCAAAGGCCCTGTCTCCCAGAGAGGCCCCGGGCACCACCTCGGGGGCTAGGGCTTCGACGTCGTTTGGGGGACACAGGCAACCGGTAGCGGGTGTACAGGAAGCAGATGCCATCCCGCCACTGAACCTTTCTGTGAGGCGAAGGCCTTGCAAGGAGCAAGGGGCCGCAGCAGCCTGTGGGGAATGCAGAGGCGACTCTGAGAAAAGCTGCCCCTGCCACCCGAGGAGCAAAGGGACCCTTGCTGGGAGCTGGAGGCAGCTCAGGGCGCTGCCGCCTCTCGCCGCTCTTGCGTGTCCCTTTGTAGCCAGCCCCGCCTCACAGTGGGCAGAGGGCCCACAGTCCAGGTAAGGGGTCCAGGCCTCCGCAGCCCCCCTTCTCCCCATCTGAGCTCGTCTGCCGTGATTGCATGTTTTCCTGTCTCCAGCAGGAAAAAACATCCACGACTCAGAGTAGCATCCCTGAGAGTGGGTAAATCCCTCATGAACATGGCTCAACTAATGTGAAACTTCTCTCCTTAAAAAAAAACAACACACAGAACTGCAATGACTTCCGGTCGCTGAGGAGTGGTGACCCCTCCGAAACTCACCAGATGTCCTGGGGACCCCTCATTCGCTCTAACGGTGAGTCGGTGACTTGGTTTAGACAGTTAGAGAAAAGGTGTGGCCAGTGCCGTTTCACCAGCGTGTGAACCGAGAAGCGATTCCTTGGAATGTGGAGCTCCTGGGGGTTTCCCAAAAGACTCACCAGCGCAGTAACAATGGCAGCGCAGCGCACACCCCCGGAGAGCCCCGAGCGGCTTCCCCGCGCTGAGTCACTGCGTCACCTTCTGTAGGTGCCGCATGTACTTCTATGAGGTCGGATCTCCTCCGGGCAGGTGAAGAGACCTCGGCTCCTGGGAGTCCATGGGTTTAGATGAGGCGTATCTGAGGCGGTACAGTGTCCTGGCCCTGGATGAGCGTGCAGTGGGTTGTGTCAGGAAGGAGTGCAGGCTCCAGGCAGGTCGGATCCTGTGCACACACCTGTGAATGGGGATTCTGTTGCATTTCAGGCGTGGCTAGGTCACAGGCGGCAAAGCGAAAACGTGGCACTGCTGTCCTCTCCCAGTGGACACCTCCCCTCAGCCAAGGACGTTTCCCGTAGTTTTGAAACTCACCCTAAGCCCTGGCTGGCGTAGCTCGGTGGATTGAGCGCAGGCTGCGAACCAAAGCATCGCAGGTTCGATTCCCAGTCAGGGCACATGCCTGGTTTGCAGGCCACAGCCCCCAGCAACTACACATTGATGTTTCTCTCTCTCTCTCTCTTTCTCCCTCCCCTCCCTCTCTAAAAATAAATAAATAAAATCTTTTTTTAAAAAAAGAAACTCGCCCTTAGTTTTTCCCAGAAAACATTTTCTTTTCCTTGTGATCTATCCTATTTTTAAAAAGTGGTTTGGGGAAATTGTGTGCTTTGGGTCAGTAAGACCAAAGCTGCCAGCCATCCCTCCAACCCAGTATCTGTTCCCCTCTCCTGGCATAGTAATGAACCCCCAGTTTTTAGCTGGGAATAAAGAACTACAATTTTTTTTTACGTATATACCCAACCTGGCAGCCAGGCGCGGCCCTCTGAGTGAGTTCTGGCCAAAGAAAAGCGGGCGGGAATGTCAGTGACAACTTCCGACTCTGTAGGAACAACCCGCGCCCACGCTCCGCCCCCCCCCATCTCCGTTCCCATCTCCCCATCCTGCTGCCTGACACACCCCCGAGACCACTGCCCCAGCCGCCACCCCGGGCCAGGAGGGCCACAGGGGCAGGAGCTGGGGGAGCCGGGTTCCCCCAGGACACCGCAGAGCGGAGCTGCCGAGGCTGGCCTGGGTTCTGACGTAGCCAGTTTTTATGTGAGAAAGAAAGAGATTTCCATCTTCCTCGTCGCTGCTATTCTGGGGTTTCCTCTTCCTTTGCAGCGGCACCTCATCCTCCTTGCTTTTCCTTTCCTGCCGTGTTCCTTCCTCGCTCGGACGGCCCGGCTTCCTCCCCGTGTTTCCTGGCACAAGAACGCCTGTGTCTGGGAGGCCGGGTCTGAGCCAGGATGGGAATGCTAATCGGGACTCGGGTCAGGGAGGGCTTCTCGGCCAGGGATCCTCGGCGGCTGGTCCTCGTCCAGAGCGTTTGGGAAACGTGACCCTTCACGGGCCCCAGGCCACGCCCCCGCCCAGTGCGCACTGGACCTCGGGCAGCTGTAGGCCTGCGCCCTTGGATAGCATGCTTTTCTCGCCCTGTGCACCCTCTTAAACTGCCGAAGAGAACCGAGGTCCTGACAGGAAACAGAACAGAGGTGGTCGGATGTCTGCGTCTAGACGCACCCCTTCTCCTCATTCACAGACGTGGCAGACGGCGTGGAAACCGGCGTGGGGAAGGCACTGGGCTCGGGGTTGGGACACCTGGGCCTGCGTATAGGTTCTCCTACTTACGAGCTGCGTGGTCTTAGGCAACTTCCCGAATCTTCTTAATTGTACCCATCCACTCATCCATCCACTGTCCTTCCATTCACCCCCTCACCTACTCATCCGTTCACCCTTCCGTCCGTCCATCTATCCATCCTTCTTCTTACGTCCACTCATCCACCTGTCCATCTGTTCATCCACCCGCCCACCCCCTCCCACTGAGTCATTATTTCCGTAAGGGAAAAGCAGGCACTGCTGGGGTTTTTTTTAGCACACAGGTGCGCTACGATGTACTTCGTTTTTACCCATCCATCCTCTGATGGACACTTGGGTTCTTCCCACCTTTGGCTGCTGTGAATAGTGCTGCTATGGACACGGGTTTATGAGTGTTTCTGTGAGTCCCTGTTGTCAGCCTCTGGGGGCCACACTCTCCTGTGTGTCTTTTTGGCCCCTCCCTGGGTCCGTGGCGGCCTGTGCGCCCCTGTGCTGTAGAGTGTGTGCGCCCCATGTGTCTCCGTGTGGGTGGTCCTGCCCAGCTGTCCGCCTCCACCCAGAGGGCCTGTGGCTCCCTCCTGGGCCAGTGCTTATCCTGAGCGCTGGGCAGGCCGACCTGTCCTGGCTACTGTGCGCTCCCTGCCTTGGGACACCGTCCTCGTCACCTCTGGGGACTCACAGGGACACTCACACCTCACTGCCACAGTGCTTCCGATGAGACACTTCCCAAGGAGAGTGCCACATAACAGCCGACCCCTGTGGGGAGCGTGCTCTACCCAGACTCAGTCCTGCCAGCAACCACTGCTGTGCTGCGCTCCTGCCTCGGGCAGACCTCTTACCCATGCCTGCCCCGCCCCCTGCAGGCGAGTCTCCAGGTGTGCAGCCAGGCCTGAGGCCCAGCTACATCGTCCTCATCGTGGTGGCCGTCTTCGCCGTGGTGACGGGGACAGTGGCCCTTCTCATCGTGCGCTACCAGAGAACGACCGGAAAGTACACCTTCAAAACCCGGCCAGACAACTTCAGCTACCAGGTGTTCCACGACTAGGCGGCCCCGGCCGCCCGGCAGGTGGGTGAGGGGCAAGGCACGAGGTGCGTCCAATGTGCGCGTCCTACCTCTGCCTCTGATGGGGACGCCTAGTGTGTCTCGGTGGCTTTGGCAAAAGGTAGATTTGTGGCTGCCAGCGTTTGGTGCCTGTGATTTATAGTAAGAAATATAAATTAGTATAGTATAGTATAGTATAGTACACTATATTCGGTCTTTGTTCACCGTTCCTGCACGGAGCTCCTGAATCGCTGGGGTTTCCTGAGAGATGGGAACTGGAAAGGTGTCTTCTGTTACCTTACGAGGCAACCTTTAGAAGGCACCCAAGGATGGGGCTGGTTGCTAGGAGAACCGACCATGCGATTGGAGGGTTGGCCAGGTCGGTCCCACCCGCTGACCTCTGGAGAGGGGCGAGGAGGGCCTGGAAGTCCAATCAATCACCAAGGGCCGATGATTGACTCAAACAAGCGCTGTAGCCTCCATAAAAAACCAGCATGACGGGTTCCGGGAGCAGTTCTCCAAGATGTCCACAAGGTGGAGCACCAGGCGTCAGGGGCAGGAAGAAAGAGCTTTCCTGGGGTCCCTGAAGCCTTCTGCTAGTTGGGGTCCTCTGTCCTCCCCTGAGTGTCCCCAAGAAGGGGACTGTAGGGAGCGGCACGGTCCAGTCCACCTTGACACTCCAGTCGTAACATCGGGCCTGCCTCTCTGTGGGGTGTTAGTCTCTGCCGGGGGGCCCACCACCCTTCTACTTACCGACCCTGCTCTGTCCTGTCCCCGTCGGGGTGCTGTGTGCGCACAGGCCCCACAGTGACTGGCCACTGCTCCCCACTTCCTCAGGGGGGGCTGCAGCTTCCCCGGCCAAGGACACCTGGCCTGTGTGTTTGGCTCCTTATTCTCTGGAGGTAGCAGATCTTCACGACAGCTCAGCAAAGTGCGACAGACACTGGTCGCACCCTCCACGTGAGGAAACCAGTCCCGGAGGGTTCCAGTGCCTCCCCCAAGGTCACACAGCAGGGGCGGGCCACACAGCACACCACGCCCTTGCCCGGGTCGCGTCCTCTCACCTGGAGGCAGAGGAGCTGTTCAGGGAGCTGGTGCTGCAGACCCGGGAGAGACCACACCTCTGCTTTGTCCTGGCCCTTTGCTGGGAGGGCGCCTGGCAGCGAGGGACCCCCCATCTGGGGTCTCGGAAACCCTCGCTGTCCAGACGGGAGGGCCAGGCCAGGGCCAGCGCCCCAGGCCAGTCACTTCCCCGCAGAGACCGACAGGAATTTCCGTGGATTTTATCTAATATTTGAATCGGGAATCCCAGCAACGGGGCCCATGCTTGTCCCAGCTGTCCAAGGCCATCTGGCGTGTCGCATCTTCAAGGCCACGCTGCTGTCCTTGGGATGGAAACACCGGAGGGCCATCGGCCCCCCTTCTTCCGTTGTTCTCTGGAGCTCCTGTCTCCCCCAGCAGAAACGTCTGGAACTAGTTTTCAGGTTCCTGCAAAAAACTCTGCTCTTGGCAGCACGTTAAACAAACAACCATCCCTCCCTCCCTCCCTCGCCAGGTTGGTGCTGGGCACAGGAGCTCTGGGTCCGCAGGGCGGGGTGGGGGGTCTCCACAGATGACATACAGACACAGAGTCCCCGAGGATGTGTGTGTCTGGCTCAGGTGTGTGCGCCAGGCACACCTGCCAGCTGACAGGGGGCATGGGTCATGGGGCGGGGCGCATCGCTCCCCAGAGGCCAGACCCCAGGCCCCGCAGTTCTGCTTTCTCTGCCTCCGCCTGGGAGTCACCGCCCTGTGACTGGAGCGCTGCCTCTGTCTATGCAGCCAGCACAGAAGTTGCGTCCTCAGGCCGGCCACAGCCTCCGCGGCCCGCACTCCAGGGGTTTCCTGTATGCGCCTCTCCTTTCCTGTGTGCAAACCGACCCAGTGACCCCCTTTCCTGCGCAGGTAGCCCTGACTCGAGCTCAGTTCCTCATTCATCAAGCGTCGACAGAAGCCTGCTCTGCCCCACATCCGGTCCTCGGGGAGCCCCAGGGACGACGAAAACATGGCTCCACCTGCCCCCAGGCGCCCGGCGACTCTGGAGGTCCGCACAAGCAGGAGCTGCCGGAGAAGTGGGCAGGGTGTGGGGGGCGCCTGGGGCCTCGGACACAGGGATCCTCAATCCAGGCGTGGACACAGCTCTGCCGTCACCCAGGTCCCCTCCACGGCCCCAGAGCTCCCAGGCCCCTTACCACCGAGTTTGGTCCAAGTGGCCCTTCCTGGCTTTGCTCACCATTGCCGTCCGTCTGTCCGTCCATCCATCCATCCATCCATCCATCCATCGTCCATGTCCAGCCAGCCCACCATTCAGCATGCTTTGTCAAATACATAATATTCTTCGTTTTCAAAGATATTTCACAGTGCCCTTAAAGTTCTTTTAACACTATGTCAATAATAAGCATAGTATTGATGTCCTGTTTGGTCGATGTATACACTCTGTAACTTTCCCCTGCTTTTCTCCGGGATGTTATTTTTATTCCCACGGTGGTGACTCAGAAGGTACTCTCTTAACATGAAAATCTTCATGCGTAGATACAACGTAACATGTATCATTATGCTATCTTTCTCCAGACATTTCACAGCCATCTTAAACGTCCCCCGCCACACGGGGAGGGGCCATGGAACCACACACAAGGAGGAGTGGGGGAGCTGTGTCCTCGGGGTCACGAAATGAACTACTGAGGAAATGGGCCTAGAACCTGAGTATGTTAGTTCAGCGTTTTGTCCATGAGACCGGCTGACAGGTGATGCTTTTCACTGCATTGAAAACAAATGTGATTGCATTCGATAGTTAACACCTGAATGTAGAATGTTTTCCCTCGATGGCCTTAGGATTATAGCATGATCTCTAGTTTTTAATGTGTGAGGTTAGTTATGTTGAATATCCTGGACTACCATGAACACACACGTTTGGGAAAAGCGCAGTTTTTGATTACTGGATGTTCTCAGAACAGTCAGTACAGAATTTGAATGTGTGAGCTTGCGGATAATTGACTTCGAACGAGTAGAATAAACTGCATGCGGCACTGAGGCGTGGCTGTGCTGGTGGCTCTGTTGCGTTCAGGGGCTCAGGAAGCTCCCGCCGAGGGCCCGGTGTGGTGCGGGGCCGTCCGGTCTGGGGAGACCGCCTGCGTCTCCGGCTCTTCCCAAGCTGCGTCCATTTGTTCTGACTCTACTCCCCCCGGGAGCTATGACTCCCCTTTCCCGAAGACGAAGAGACGATAAACATGCACGAACCCAGGCATGTGCCCATGGCTGTGTGGATTCAGATTCCACAGCCGATGTGCATTTTAAAACTCCGTCTTTAACACTTCATCTGCAGCTTTCCTGCCATCTCCAGAAGTACACTACCTTTATTTACGTGTGGTTTGCATAATAATGAAAATTTGGTCTCCCCTCTCCTTCCCTCACCCGCCGGCTGCAGTCCCTTCTTTCACAGCCATTCCCTGAGCACACACCACACTCTGCTCCAGGCCTCAGACTCAGAGCTGCTGGTGAGATCTGAGGGAGCAGGCTGAGTCCTGCCCTCAGCACACAGTTCTGTTGGGGGAAGAGACACTCAGAGGGGTGGATGACGACAGCCATGATGAGTGCTGAGCGGGACAGGCACGGGTACCGCTGTCCTGGGAGGCTGGGGGCGGGAGAGACACGGCGTAGGGCGCACGCACACCCGTGCTCGTGCTGCTTCTCCTCCGGGAGGGCCCCGGGGTGCTGCCGTGTGGGAACACGCTCAGTCTGCACATTGCCCGCAGGTGCAGTGCTCTGACCCTAGACTCGTCCGGCTGGCTCGAGAACCCAAGTGCAAAGCCTACTGACAGAGGAGGAGGAGGAGGAGGAAGGAAGGGAGGCATCCAGGGTGGCCCGGACATGGGCAGAGGCTGTGCACCGCTCCTGCTCTTCAGCGCGGCTGTCCCCCTAGCGCTGTGCAGGGCACCGCTGCAAGGCTGCGCTGGGGGTCTTGGAAGACCCCTTCACAGGCCGAGGGGGCTCTGGGCCATCCTGCCCGTGCAGGGGAGGGGGTTTTGTAGGAGCTATGCACATACTTTGCAGCTACGACCTTACTCACCCCTCATTACAAGCCCTCATGGGTGCTGGCTCTCACTGCACGGTTGAACGGAGCCATGCAGCTTTCCCAGTGCTAGTGCGTGGAGGAGCCTGTCTGGCCTCGAAGCCCGTGGTCCCGCTCGGCCACCTGCCACAGGTCGTGGCAGGACAATGAACGTGGCCAAGGATGTTCCCCTCTCACACATCTAATTGTTACAACCACCTTGGCAGTGAGAAGTTGCCGATCCCATTTTACAGGCAAGCAAACTGAGGCCAGAGGTTGATATTTCTGGTCCAAGCAGCTCAGAATGGAAATTCAGAACTCCTCCCTCCTGGTTTGGGCTCTTCTTGCTCCTCCAGGGAATGGGAGGGAGGGCCTTGGAGCACCTTAGAGCTCAGGATACCTCTGAGACTTGGAGAGATAGTCCGGGGCTCCCCCAGGCAGATGGCCTCCAGAGTCGTTGTCACATTCAGACACCCCACCGCCGTCCCAAGTTCCTCTCTGCCCAGGAACCCAGGCTGCACCACCCCCTTCTGACCACTAGATGGCGGGGCAGACCAGGGCAGGAGGTCCCTCTGTTTCCATACCCTCCACAGACCTGTTTCTCTCGTTTTTGTTTTCTTTTGCTCAATTTGACCTCTTGCCGGCAAACGAAGGGGAATCTGAAGTCATTCCACAGTCATTCCAGAGGGGGCCCGGGGCACCTCTCTGCTAGGGTGGGGCCCTGGACACCCTGGAAGCAGCTCAGAAATTGATGCTGGTCGTTCAAGACAGACAGACCCGGCATCTTCAGAACAAGGCATTACTGGATGCTCTGGCCAGTGCGACCAGCCGCCCACAAAACCCGCGTGGGCTCTGCTTTCCCACCCCGACTTCCCACAGAGGCAGGGGAGGGGGGGAGGGGGGCAGGGAGTTGCCTCCTTCCCCTCCCTCTCCGTGCCTGGGAGGAAAAGGGCAGCCTCACCAGGAAACAGGGTCTGAGTGCAGTGGAACCCCTAAGACTGAGTGGGCGTGGCAGCTCCCCTGAGCGAGGACCCCGGGAGGGGACAGCGATGGCTGCCTGCAGGGGGTCCTCAGGACCTGGGGTCCGTGTCTGTGTCAGAGCGGAGGTGCTTCAGGCTGGGCCTCAACGTCGACACGGCTGGGGGAGCGAGGGCTGGGAGTCAGGGTCGCGCAGGGTGGGAGGTTGCGGGGCGTGGAGGGGAGCCACCGCCTGCCGGGTGCCCCCCCCCCCCACTCAGGACGTGGGGACTTGGTTCAGTGGGAGAGGCCATTCTCATCACCAGGGACTATGGATCTCACTTGGGAGGCCCCGGATGCCAAAGGAATTGTGATGGCAAGAGATGGACATTAAGGACTTCGCTTGGGGGTTCCTTAAACTAGAGACTATTTGGAGTTCGTACCCCACAATGTAGCATGTGATTGTGGGAGGCAGGGTGGTGTGGAGATTAAAGGCACCGGCTCTTGCACGTGGGACACCAATGTCCCTGAGCCTCAGTTTCCCTGCCCACGAAGTAGAACTGGTGCTTGCATGGACTGGGGGACCTTGGGCTGCAAGTAATGGCAACATTGGCTCCTGCAGGCTGTGATGCACTGTGAAGAAAGGTTTGGGCCTCTGGTAAACGAAAAGCCCCAAACAGGGTGGGCTTTCGGCGAGGTTCAGTCCTGCCGCTCTCGGGGGCCCTGGTTGTGTCCGTCTTTTGCTCTCCTATGGTTTCAGCTTCAACCAAAAGGTCCCTCACAGCCCCCAAATACCTGTGAGCACTCACCTGGACTAAATGCTCCATTCATGTCTAGAAGGAGAAAGATGATGTCTCCCCCGACTCCTGATCAAAAGGAATGAGATTGTCTCCTGACTGCAGCGTCCTGGGTCACGTCCCCAGATCTGAGCCCATCACTGGGGCCAGGAGGGTGTCCCGTGCTGGCTGATTGCTGGGATCCGGGCCGAAACCTGGCCTGGAGCCTCGTCCATGGTTGGGGTGGGGGTGGGGTGGGGGAGAGAAGGTACCATGCCCGTTGGTTCCAGCCGCTTGGAGGCCACAGGAAATGAACACGCTCAGGAGAGATAAGGCTCCACGTTTCCGACTCACACCGCCCGGGCTGGCGCCTGAGCAAAGAGGACAGGACTGGAGGCGAATCTGAACGAGTTTGCATCGATGTCCCCCTCTCTGCCTCCCTCTGGGGAGGGGCCAGGTTCCGGGCCCCGTGGGCTCCATGCCCCCCGGATTTTCCCTGGGAGCTGGGGAGGATAATATGGCCTCGTCAGATGACCCCTGGAGAACGTTTTTGGTGGGCGAGTGAGGTCTCTTCTCACTGGACTGGTTGTGCTTCGATGCCACTCAGCAGCCGTTTGCAGGGATGAGGGGGGCCCCGGCTGTGGCTGCGGGGTGTGTGTGAGGGGCTCTCTCTGGGGGAGTCTGGGCCGGCTCCAAGAGTTCCCCTTTGAGATCCGATTTTGACAGCCAAACCGAGGAAGTCACCCACCCTTTCCGGTCGGGGCTCTGAGGCTCGTCCTCTGAGCCGGGCGATAAAGGTGCTTGTACAATGCTCACCGTGAGCCCCCAGGGCCGGGGGCTGGACGCACGTCGCCCACTTCTCGGTGCCACCGTCTTGGGGGGCACGGCTGTAGGAAGGGCGCAGAGGCCCTGAGACATTGGGAACGTCCTTCCATGATGCAGGAAGGGCAGGCGCTGGACCTGTGAGCCCGGGGCTTCCTCACCGTTCCCCAAAGTGTGGACTGCAGAACGCCAGTCCCCCGGGAGTTGATGGGCGTGCAGCAAGAAGGGGGTTTATGTCTGAACAAACTCGAGAATGGCAGCTAAACAGGGCATGCAGAGGGGCTGTCACGGGACCTCCCCACCACTTCCCCGGGCGGTGGCCTGGCCCCCACCACCGGCCTGGCCATGGAGCGGGCTTGACCTGTACTTTCCATCTCTGGGAACAGAAGTTTCCATGACTTGGGGTGACGGTGGGGAACAATAACAATGTGACACAGGGTGAGCGTGGTACTCGGCCACCCCCATGGAGCCTCTTGCTGCCCTCTCCCCAGCCCTGCGCCCCAGGGTGGAGGGGGTGGTGGTCAGCACCTGGCCTGACCCCTCAGGGGCTGGGATGGAACCCTCCCAGCAGCAACCCTTGGTGTCTCTTGGTGGCTGTCAGAGGCCACCTCTGCTGGGACTTCGTCTCCTGTTGTTACAGGGTGCAGGCAAGAGGGGGACCCCAAATAGGGATTTGTAATGGGGTCCAGAACTCAAGGTGTTCAGGAAATATTAGGATGTCCTCACCAGCCCCCCCTCCCCCCCCACCCCACCACAGGCGTGGGTTGAGGGAAGAGACAAATGGAGCAGGGCCACTGAGAGCTGTTTTGCATAGCAACAGCCTTGCAGCTAATCTCTGGCATGGTCATTTAACATGTCTATAACCTTTAACTGGTTGCATAGATATGTTAAACAGCTGTGGCCTTGCTCTGAGCCAGGGAGATGGGAGTAACTTCCCCACCCAGATGTAACTGGGGGGCAGGTCCCCCGAGTTACAGTGCCTGCATGGGAGCTTGGACAAGATTGGCTACAGGACATGGGGCCACCCCTGCCCAGACTCAGGATGGCAGCCCAGTGAAGCTGGAAGGATTTGAGAGTGCTGGCAGGTGTAGCTGATGGTGGGAGGAGTCGGAAGTGGGGCTGCAGAGGAGGATTGGCGCGGGGATTTAAACTGAGAAGTGGCAGCCATTGAGGAGGGGGAACTGTGCAGTTTTGGCTGAGTGGAGACTCCCGTGGCCCTGGGAGAGAGAACCACACGGCTTTGCCAGAGTGGGGACTCCCACGGCCATTGTGCAGAGAGGACCACCTCTGACATGGAGGGACCGGACAGTGAAGGGTGAAGTCTGTCGAGGTGGGGTGTGGGGGAACCTCGAAACCGTGAAACGGTCTTGCTGTGTGATCTCTACCCCTCCTTCTCGGAGCGGGTGCGTGGGTGAAAACGATCCTCCGGTCCGTGCCCCAGTCCCCAGTGGCACTGAACACCTGGCCCGCCTCCCCGCACCTCGTCTCTGGTGAGAACGTGGAGAGGCTGCAGGCGGGCACCCCCGCATGAGTGCTCAGCTGGAAACCCGGATGTGGGCTCGAAGGCTGGCAGCCCCAGCCCAGCCGTGCGGAGAGAAGGGGCGTTTTCGACTTTGCTGATCCGTCTGAAGGACTGAGCGCCCAAAGATGGCTTTCTCCCAAACCACCGGAGGACAAAGGCAAATCAGCCCCACGCTCGCTGGCCTGGGGCCACGCCACGGTCGGGAATTGGATGCCGCGGCCACATCTGCTGTGAGACAATGCCCAGCAGCCCTTGTCCTGAGGGCTGGGCTGGCTTCCCAGAGCCGTCGTTTCTGCAGAAAGAGAGCCCAGTCTTCCCAGAGAAGGGGCTGCCTGAGTTCTCGGCCCTTCCTGCCGCTGGGCCCACCGCGGTCCTGCAGCGGCAAAGACGGCCCGCAGGGCGCCAGCCTGCACCCATAGTCTCATCAAGTCCCCGTGGCCGCCCGAGGAGATGGAGGGCCTTTCTCCTCTTCAGTGAAGCTAAGGGACTGTCTGGTTGGGCCCCCAAGGCCCTGGCTGTTGCCTCCCAGGGCTAGGCATGGACCAGCGGCTGCTGTAAACGGTAGCGTGGACTTAGCAGTTTAACACAATGCAATGGCATTACCCACACTGCTTGCTGGAGGTCAGCAGTCTGCCGAGTGTTTCACCGGGCTAACATTGGGGAGTGGGCAGGGCGGGTTCTGCCTGGGGGTTCTGGGAAGGCTTCCTTTCCGGTGGTTCTGGCTCCCAGAGGCACCCTTGTTTCCGGGCTCAGGGCCGCTCCACCACCTTCCCAGGTAGAGGGCTGCTAGCCGGGTCTCTCTTCCCTTCACAGCACCGGAGGTCTCTGCCTCCACCTCTCACGTCTAAGGATCCTGGCGACGGCTCTGGGTCTGCCTGGAGGACCAGGTTAATCTCCCCGGTGTCGGGCCAGCGGATAAACCGCTGCAGCTCCATCTGCCACCTTAATCCCTGTGACCTGTAAGCGAATGTGTTCACGGGTTCCAGGATGAGGGCCTGGGCAGGGTCTTAGCCGGGGTGACTCCAGACCTGTGCCCCCACCAAGGCCCCCTCTCGCTCTGCACTGCTGGCTGGGCGCCCCTCCCTGGTCCAGCCTCTACCTGTGGGGTGCGCTGGGGCTGGCTTCTCCAGGCTTTGGGGGGCCAAGAATTAAATAGCTGTTAGTAAAAAGTGACATAAACACACAGATGAATGAATGGTAGTGAACCAAAGGTAACAAATGTCCCAATTCATTCCTAATTATTTTACTACCAGTTACCGTCCCCTACACTCGTGCAGTTATTTTCCGCTATTACATCTCAGTGGCAGAGATTTTTTTTTTAAGATTTTATTTATTTATTTTTAGAGAGGGGGAAAAGAGGAAGAAAGAGAGGGAGAGAAACATCCGTGTGTGGTTGCCTCTTGAGTGCCCCCTACTGGGGACCTGGCCCACAACCCTGGCATGTGCCCTGACTGGGAATCAAACCGGTGACCCTTTAGTCAGGAGGCTGGTGCTCAACCCACTGAGCCACCCCAGCCAGGGCTGAATGGTGGAGATTCCAACACCTCACATCTCTTTCGAAATCTGGGTTCAGTGACATCATGGCGGCAGCCTGAAACTGGCCACGATGAGAGTATTTACACCATGGCAACAAGCAAACACTACAAATCGGGGCTTATTTTGATTTTTGTCGATTATTTACACTTAAAGTAATGGAGAAAATAACAATGCAGATTAACCGGAAAGTCTGTCATGCTTGTAACTATTATATGGCGACCAGCACAAAAAATGGTCAAATCATAGTCGAAACTGCAACGATCGGCTGGCTACAAATAAGAGTTCGGCAAAAACCGTACAGAAAGCGTTCTGCGCAAATCAACAGGGATGTATGGGATTCACCACAAAAAGAACGGTCTGTTTTATTATTATTTGTAAACTGCACGCTCTTTTCCCTTTGTAGCAATAACCTGGAGGGTGCACTGACGTCCGGATGTAGCGACATGCTTCCCTCTGCGCAGAGCCGGCTGTTCAGCACTTGCCAGCGCACCTCGGCCTCCCCTCCCCCGGCTGCACCTCCCAGCACCACCTGCTCTGCCCTCGGCGTCTGCACTCGGTTGCCCGGATTGCTTCCTGCTTGTTCAGATAGTCTTTGCTCAGTGGGCGGGACCCGCCTCACCCCACCCTGTCCCATCTGCTGCTTCTCCTGCTTGTCCTCAGGCACAGCCAGCAGCCGTCTCCTCTGGGAGGCCCTGGGTTGTGTGGAGCGACACCCCTAGGTTTTCTCATCGTACCCTGGCTGCTCCCCACCCCAGCTCACACCACTCACCACACCCAGCCCTCCGCCCCCCAGAATCAGGCTCCCTTCTCCGTGCACAGAGCAGCCCAGTTCTTACATAGTAGGTGCTCAATGAACACAGGTGCTCCGTGGAATGAGTAGGACATTCACGGGAGGAGCTGGAGTTGCTCCCGACTGGGTGTAAAGCCTTTGCATCTTTCCCGGGACAGAGAAGGAAACGGGAGAGGAAAGAGAAAGCCCAGATGTAGACGCAGTTCTGAGGCAAGCGGCTCCCGGCAGAAGGGGCCTCTGGGGGCACTGAGGGGCCGTGGGGAGTGCCACACACCAGCCCACTGTGCCCGGGGGGCCGGCGTGCCTGACAAAGAGTTTCTTCACGCAGATCCACGGACGATGCAGAGCACAGGGCTGAGGGCAGATCAGTGTCCCTCCCAGGGCATCCTGGGAGCGGGATCCTGCTCCAGGTGCTCTCAGAGGACAAACAGGAGCAAGGGCGAGGCAGTCAGTGGGGAGACAGTGGCCCCGCGACCCCCGGCACAGTCTGCCCTGATGCAGAGGCCATCCTCGTGGGCTGCCCTTTCTCCACCCTAGCCAGGGCTCCTGGGCAAAGGGCAGGAGATACGGGTGAGGGCAATGCAGGCCCTGCTGGCTTCCTGGGGCCCGCCAGCCCTGATGGTCAGATGATGCGGGGAAGTGGGGGAGGGACCAGATAGGGTCCCAGGAGAGGTGCCTGGCTGGGTAGCAGGTGGAGTAGCAGCGCTGACCAGACCCCAGCCATGCCAGGCCCTGGGGTTAGCCCCTTTCCCTACACTAGCCCTAGGAGGTGCCTCTCAGGGTCACCCCATTTTATAGTGGGGAGACCGAGGTTCTCACCTGGTGAGTGTCAGCACCAGGACAACCTTGACCCAGACCCTGAGATCACAGAACACTTCCTGACCATGCTCTTAACATATTGAGTGCCACTTGCTAGTCTGGCCTGAGGCCGCAGTGCTGCATGGGCACCTGCAATGCCCTCTGGGGCTCCTCTCCCGTTTTGCCCCACTCCCAGGGGGAGGCACTTACCCTGGTCCCTCCTTTCACCTTGCTTGGCAGTTAAGGGCCGCCCTGGAGCAGTGGGGAGGGCAACAGGGAAGCAGGACCCCCCCAGCTGGGCTCACACCAGGAAACGCCCGTGGAACGCCCACCCCACAGCTGAGGCAGGGAGCGGGCCTCATCTGGCTCCTTCTCCGGTCCTGGGGAGCAGAGGAAAACGCCCTGGCCTAGGGTGGGCGGGCAGGACAGATGGGGAAGGACGGGAAGCGGCCCTCAGGGCCGACACCAGATGCACTGGGAGACTGCTGGGTTCAAAGCGGTGCTCTGTGTCAGCTTTCCCCTCTCCTCGGGGAGCCACAGACGCAGGGCAGGAGGAACAGGGCAGTGGGACCAATGCCGCTAGTAACAATACGGGGGCTCAGGCCTTGAGACAAGGGGAGGGCCCTGCAGCTGCCCGTTTTGGAAAAGGCAACGACAGATCACAGGGCTCAGGCAGGGTCTCCGGAACGGAGATGGGGGGCGGGGTCCCCGTGCAGGCACGGGGCGGGGCCCTGCACCCGTTTGGCTCTGAGAAGCAGAGCCTGCGCGGCTGAGTGAGGAGTGAGTCCACAAACCCCCTGCCGGGAAGCCGTGTGTGGGTGTCACGTGGTCTCCATATGAAAAGAGAAAGCAGAACCTACACGAACACGAGAGACCCAGAGGGGGCACGTGTCAGGTTTATCTCGCTGAGCGTACGTGGATAAACTTGAGAGTCAGACACCCAGCTCCGCGGCCCTGCCCGGACACAGACGGCCGACGCCTGCCGCAAGGCTGGCGGCCGGGGGATGGTGGTTAGTGTCGGGTGAGGCCGAGTGTCAGCCGAAAAGCGTAGGGCAAGACCGAGAACGGCTCTTTAGAATAATAAAGAATTCTGCTCACGGCGAACTTGCCCCTGGTACGAACACTTCTGGACCACATATGTCTCCTCCTGCGCAGAGTCAAGACTGGAAGAGACAGGAGAAAGTGTATACAAGGGCGAGGGGCTCATAGAAGACTTTCAAGGAAGTAACTGCTGTGGTTTATTTGTTAACTGTTGTTTTTGTGTTTGACCCAATATTTTACTATGGAAAAGTCTCAAGTACACAGAAAAGTTGGAAGAACTGTGCAAGGAACCCTCATAGACCCGCCCGCCCCCCCCCCCCGGGTCAGGGGTCAGCCAGCTCTGGCCCGGGGCGTGACTTGGAAACTAAGAAAGGCTTTATGTTTTGTTTTGTTGTTTAAGATTTTATTCATTTCGTTATAGAGAGAGTGGAAGGGAGGGAGAAAGAGAGCAAGAGAAACATCAGTGTGTGGTTGCTTCTCACAGGACCCCCCCCCCCCGCCCCCATTGGAGACCTGGCCCACAACCCAGGCATGTGCCCTGACTGGGAATTGAATCAGTGACTCTTTGGTTCACAGTCCGGCGCTCAATCCACTGAGCCACCAGGCAGGGCAGCGTTCTGTTTTTAAATGCTTAACAATAATCAGAAGGGGGAGAATACTTCGGGACACATGAAAACGGTGTGAAATCCAAACTTCGGCGTTCAGAGACGGAGCTGAACGGGAGGGAGCACAGGCTCACAGGCGTATTGTCCGTGGTCACGTCCTCGCCCCCGTGGCCGGGTCGGGGGAGTGGCTGGGACAGAGGGCGAGTGGCCGTGAAGCCTGCAGTGTTTACAGCCCGGCCCTTCGCAGAGAGGCCGGCCAACCCCTGCCCTGGGCCCTAAAATAAACATGCTTCTCTGAGTGCTTTGTCACACGCCTGTCCGTCCCTCTACCATCTGTCAGTCCACACTGTCTGGGGTGCGTTTGAACGTCAGAGTCACAGTCACGCCCTTCTTCCAATGCTTCCGTGAGCACATCATTCTTCAGAGTTCATGATGACGAGTTCACGGGTGTTTCTACAAGGCAAGACAGGTAATGGGAAAAAAATACAATAAAACGTGAACTACCCAAGAAAAAAAAGAGAAGATGTGCCAACAGCAAAATGTATAAAATTTAAATCGAATCCTCTGTCAAGGTCAAGTTGCCTTATGGCCTTTCCCAGGGAGGCAACCTCAGTCCTAGGTTTTTTCCACCCCGGGTTCGCTTTGCCGGTTCTGGGCTGTCGTAGGGACAGAGTGGCACGGCCTCGTGGGCGAGGGGTCTTCCGCCCCTCGCGGTGGTCTGGGAATCGCACCGCTGCACGGTGCAGGGGCAGACCCTTCTGCGGGAGGGTGTTATTTCACTGCACGGATGTGCCAGCATTTGCTTGTTCGTTCTCATGACGCGCTCCCCAGCCGACCCTCCAGTGCCTGGCTGGTTCCGATGAATCTACTGTGTCCTGAACTCTCCCTGGGATGCTTTTACTTCTCTGGACAAACACCTGAGAGAGGAAGTTTGGCTCATGGAGTGTGTGACTGTTTGGTTTTACAAGACAAAGTCAGACTTCGTCCAACGTGGTCGGACCATGGCACCTCCCAGTGGCGGGAATGTGCGTTGTTCCGTGTCTTCGCCAACGACCGGGGTCGCCATTCTTCTCAGTTTCACCCCTTCTGGGAGTGCGCAACGAAGTTTTGTGATTCATTTGGATTCTCCTGGTTACTAACGATGCTGGACATCGTTTCGTGTACTTTTTAGACATTCTTGTATCTTCCTTGGTCAGGTAAAAAAAATGAGGCTGATTTCTGCCAGGTAAATATTTTGTGTGTCAACCTGTATTTTCTTGCAGATGAATACCATAAGACGAAGGATCCAGTATTGTGGACATTTTTTGATGCTGAAATAACCAGTTACAAATACACAGCTCTTACAAATTTTAACTTCATCGGGTGGTAGTTTACATGGCCAACAATACACCCATTTTAAGCGTCCACCCAATGCATGGGACGTGGGGTGAGGCTTGAGGTTTATCTATTTAATTATCACACGGCGCCTGGTCATTCCAGCCCCATTCATGGAAACACTGTCCCTCCCCCACTGAATCACCTGCGCGTCTTTGTTGCAAATGCATCCACTGTGTGTGTGTGTGTGTGTCTGTGTGTGTGTGTGCGCGCGCGCTCGCAGGAGTCTCCAGCTTTCCCCACGAGCCTGTGTCTGTCTTTGTATTCATTCTACAATGTCTGGGTCACAGTAGCCTTCCAGTCCGTCTGAAGGTCAAGTAGTATCATTCCTCTAACTTCATTCATTTTTTTTAAAAACGGGCTCTTCTAGCTTCTCTGTATTTTCTTATGGAATTTTATAATCAGCCCGTCAATTTCTACAAGAAAAAGACGACCAGGATTTGCGGGGGGGGCACATTTGTACAGAAGTGGTATTGTTGCTTCCTAGCAGGTTGAGTAGAACTCACCAATGAGGCCACTGGGGATTAGAGGTTTCTCTGAAGAAAGTTTTTAACTACAAATTCAATTTCTTTAGTAGCTAGAGGGATATTCTGGTTATTTATTTTTGTTGAGTGAGCTTCGGTAGTTTGTGTTTTTCAAGAAATGTATTCATTTCAAGTCATTTGTCTCATGTATTGACATAAGTTGCTCATAATATTCCTTTATTATTCTTTGAATGTTTATTGTTTCCGTAGTCCTGTCATAATTCCTAATACTGGTGATTTATGTCTTTTTTTTAAATTTCTGATTTCTCTGGCTAGAGGTTTATCAATTATAATAATTTTTTTCCAAGAATTTAGTTTGCTTTCATTGATTTTTCTATTCTTTTAATATGTTCTTTTTCAGTGACTTCTGCCTATTATTTCCTTTTTTCTCACTCTGGGTTTATTCGTGGTTGCCTGGCTAGTTTTTGACTTGCAAACTCGGACCACTGACGTGAGGACCTTGTTCTTCCCTCACGTAAGCACTGAGAGCTGTGAGTGTCCTTGTAGCCACTTGAACTGCACCCCATGATGCTGATATGTTGTGATTTCATTTTCATTCCGTTTGATGTATTCTGATTTCTTTGGTGATCGTTTTCTTTGGCCCATGGTTTGTTGCTTGTTGTCACTGTTGTTTTTAGAAGCATGCTATTTAATTTCCAAATATTTAGGAGATTTTTTTTCCATGTACTTTTTGTTATTGAGTTCCAGTTTAATTACTTTATGGTCAAAGAACAGACACTGCATAATTTGAACCACTTTACATGCATCAAAACCTGTGGTATGACCTGGCCTACGGTCTTTCTTGCTCAATGGTCCACGTGTCCTTGAAAGGAACTCACTGTGCTGTGGGGGGTGCAGTGTCTACAGGTGGAAATGGGGCAGGTTAGTTGATACTGTGGTCCTGAGTAAAGGCAATATTGCTACTAATTTTCTGTCTGTCAGCTGTTGAGGGAGAAGCATTTAAATCGCCTCCTAAAATGGTTGATTCATCTCTTTCTCTTTTAAGTCTGTCAGCTTTTCCTTTATGTATTTTTGAAGCTCTGTGATTAGGTGCGTACACACTTAGGATTGTTACAGCCTCGTGATGAATGTAATCCTCTTTCATTCTGAAATCATCCTCTTCGTCCCGGGGACAGCCCTTGCTCTGAGGTCTGCTTGGTCTGACGTGAGCACAACTAGTCCAGCTAACCTCACGCCTAGTACATGCACGACACATCTTTTTCCATTCCCTTACCGCTAGTCTGTCTGTGCCATTGTATTTAAAGGAGGTTTCTTTAAATATTTAGGTTCTGTTTTCGGTCTGCTTAGACCATCTCTGCCTTCCAATTGGGATGTTCAGCCCTTTTATAGTTGAGAAAATTTGGGGGATGGTTAGGTTTAAATTGACCATCTTGATTCTTTTTCCTTGTTTTCTTCCCTTATTTCATGGGTGGCAAACACAAGGCTCTTGGGCCAAATCCACCCTCCACCTTATTTCATCCCGCCCGGCACCTTGTTTCTACCTGGCCGCAGCGCCGAGCCCTCGCTTAACTGTTAAAGAGCAGTTACATTGATACAGTCCTGGGGTTATGTTCAGCCCTTTGAAGGCAACCGTGAGGCTGATGTGGCCCCCGGTGAAAATGAGTTTGACAGCTCTGCCTTATTTGATCAAATGTGCCTCAAGTGTTTGCGTGTGTGCGTACAGTAAAATAAACAGAACACTTTCAATGTGGGACTTTCCAGTACTTCATTTTATCTCCACTTTGGCTTATTAGCTGTACTTTATTGGTTTGTCACTTAGTGGTAACCGTATTGTTTTCAGTGTTATGCTCTATTGCACCTTGAACTTGTCACAGCCTGCCTTCAGGTAATGCCACACCACGTCACCTAGAGAGTGTAAGAACTTTGCGATGGCGACTGCACCACCTTTTCCCCCATGCCCTTTTCTGTAACATTGTTTTCATCTTGTGCATTCCACTTTTGCACGTGTTAGGGATCTCAGAATATGTGGTCACTTTTTAAAGCAGTTCGTTTATAATCGCAAGTAAAAAAACCCTAATTTTCAAAGGGAAATACCATCATCATAAAATACCCACATAACACAGCAAGCGCGTTGCTGCCAGAGTGTGTGGTTGGTAGGGTAACCGCCGCATTTTTATGTGTCATTATGTATTTGTATTTCTCCTGCATTAGACAATGAGGTCCCTGAGAGCCAAGACAACATCTGTTCACCTTGCAACCTCAGCCCAGTGCGTGGAGCTCGGAGAAGTCGACCAACGTTGTACCGCTCCTTAACTTCCTGACGACCAATGACGGCCTGACCTGCCGAATGAAGGGAGGGCGAGACGACTGAAAGGCACATGCGGGAAGCGCGGGGGGAGCACGCTCTCGCCCGCAGGCAGACGCCCGAGGCCTCCTGCTCCTCGCTTTTACGTGTGTCTTCTCCCCTCTGTCCTCACACTCAGCATCACGCTCCCTCTCCAAACCTGACGGGCAGGAAGAGCCAAGCAAGGACTTGAAGCGCACTTAAAGGAGACCTTTAAAGGTCACAGATCGGGACTCAGGGTGGACCCTGCCTGTGGCTGCATTCCCAGAACCGCTGGGTGAGGCCCCAGCGGGTATGTCGTCTATCAGGGGGCCTCGGATGGTTTGTGTTGGGAACAAGCGTGACGTGCGTGAGATCTGGGAATGGGCAGGGGGGTCACTTCTGGATCGTGTCGTCGCTGGCTGGGAAGTGGCCCAGAGCCCCTGGCTTGCTGCTTGCATCTTTGTGGCCGTGGCTGTTGCCGATCTCACTGGGCACACCGTGGCGGTAAGCAGCTTTAACAAGTGCAACATTTTTTCTGCAACTGGACTAGAGCATCGGCTGACTAGTGAGGTAGGAGGTATTAACGCTCTGGGATGTGGAAAATCTGTGCTTACACCTTTGACGTCGTGTATGGGATGCATTCTGTAGCGGATGGGTGGCTCAGGAACCGTGCAAGCTGGCTCGCCACAGGCAGCAGTGAATTCTTCTGAAAACAAGGAAGTGGAAACATTTCTCTCCTATCATTGTGAACTCAGAACAATCAGGGCATTATGGATTTCACCCTGCTTTGCTGACCTTTCCCTAGTTTCCCAATCCATGAAATGCCGAGAGCAGTATAAAAATGCTCATGACGTGTTTTTTAAAAAAATCTACATAAGTAAATAAAAAAACAAAACAAAATAAAATTTCTCCCTTTCAGCTAGCATTCACCTTCTAGGAGAGAACTTATTTCAAAGAAGGACCTTTAGTGCATACATAAATTTTTTTAAAAAGCTAAAAAAATTCTAGCCCTGACTGGCATAGCTCAGTGGATTGAGCTCGGGCTGTGAACCAAAGCATCGCAGGTTCGATTCCCAGTCAGGGCACATGCCTGGGTAGCAGGCCACGGTCCCCAGCAACCGCACATTGATGTTTCTCTCTCTCTCTCTTTCTCCCTCCCTTCCCTCTCTAAAATATAAATAAATAAAATCTTAAAAAATAAAAAGAAACTAAAAAAATTCTTTTGAGTATAGAGTTAAAATTAAACTTCGGTTCAGCACTCTTCCCGTTTCCTCGTTCATCGATCTACCACGCGCAGATCGCGCCCTCGCGGACAGGGCGAGGAAGGTGGGTGCGCTGCCGCAGAGGAACGAGGCGGTCAGTGGTCATGCCCGAAGACGGGGAGGCAGCAGCGCCCCCGACAACCATCGATTCTCTCTAGATCTATTTATTGATCAATTTTGAGGTCCTGTGGATTAGCCATTGGCCCCCCATTCACTGCATCGCAGAACTAGCAAGGCCTTTGAGGATCGTGTACTGTGGTGATTTCTGAGCTCTTTTTGTGTCCTAGCCAAGGAGACTGGTGTCTGGCTACTCAGAGGAAAGAGCGGCCTCCTGGCTGCAGGTGGGGGACTTGCAGCTCAGCCCCCTCCTCGGCAGCCCACTGCAGGGAGAAGAGGGGCTGCCTTGGGAAGTGACCAGCATCTCTGGGCATCTGGAAATCACCTGGAGGGCTGCAGTGGGGGTGACCTGCTGAGTCGGTGGCCGGGACTCCCATTGGCTAGGGGGCCTTGGGGAGCGGGGACCTTTCTAAGCCTGCAGGCTAGGACAGAATCCTGCATAAAAGTCTATTTGGGGTCCACGTGGGTCCCAGCCAGTGTGGTGAGCTGCCGGCTAACCTCGAGATGGCTCGGAGAGAGCAAGGAGTCTAGGAGACCCTCCCTGGGCATTGGGGCAGGGTTTTTCCCTCAGGAAACAGCCCAGGGGGCTCACTGGGAGAGAGAAGTTTCCAGATTGTCATCTAGGCCCTCCGGCAATGTCGCCACGTGAGAGTGCCAGCGTCGCCGTGGCATTTAAAATGGGAGTCCGTGGCTGGAGCTTGGTGCTCTGGAACTATTCAGCCTGATTCGACCATTTCAAGCTGCTGCAAGCAAGTGAGCCAGGCCTTGACTTGGAGGTTCCACTGACTCTTCTTCCAAAATGATAAGGTGCCATTCAGGAAATTGCTCCTCTCTGGCGCTTAATGACATCCTAGCCCCTGGGAGGACTGATTTCATCTCATAAACGCTTGAAAGTGTGTGTGTGTGTGTGTGTGTGTGTGTGTGTGTGTGTGTGTGTGTTTGTGAGAGAGACACATACAGGGAAGGAGAAAGAAGGGGAGAGTATTTTAGGAACTAATGTATAAACGCAAAGGCTTATCTGTAACTCAGAGATGTAGATCATTCCTCTCTCAATGACCTGAATTAACTTCCAGTTCTATTTCTATTTTGGGCAATTATTAGCTGTAATTTCCTTAAAATGCTATTTAAAAACTATTATCAAAAAATGGCTGTTTGTCCGGACTCTCTCTGAGCGGCAGCCACCTCCAACTGGTCTAAGCGAAGCACGGTATTCGCGGGCTCACAGAAACGGGACACCCGTGTGCACGCAGGAGGCCGCTGGCTGGCAGGGCTGCCATGACGTCACCTCGCAAAGGCACTCAAGGCCAGGGTGGGGACAAGGCCGGGAGGGCCTTGACTCACTGTCAGTGGACACAGGCTGCTTTCCCATTGGCTACGGTGGCCGTGGCTCAGAAGGGACTCTGATTGGCTCAACCTGTGCCATGTGAGCAAGCCTAGACCAATCCCTGTGGACTACGTGGTTGGCAAGAAGTCAGCCCTGGGTCGGGGCAGGTAGAGAGAGGGGGTGGGTTAACTGCAAAAAGGCAGGGTAGGTGCTGGACAAACAAAAGCCACCAGAATGGGACCCTGTTTTTTTCTTTAAGAGTTTATTTATTTATTTTTAGAGAGGGAAGAGAGGGAGAGAGAGAGAGAGAAACAATGTGTAGTGGCTGGGGGCCATGGCCTGCAACCCAGGCATGTACCCTGGCTGGGAATCGAACCTGGGACCCTTTGGTTCCCAGCCCACGCTCAATCCACTGAGCTACGCCAGCCAGGGCTTGGACCCTGTTTTTCAGACTCTTCAATATATTTTTTTATGCTTTTATTTATTTATTTTTAGAGAGAGGGAAAGGGAGGGAGAGAAAGATCATCAGTCAGTTGCTCCCGCACACACCCGGACTGGGGACAGAACCTGCAACCCAGACATGTGCTCAGGCTGGGAATCGAACTCGCGACCCTTTTGGTTCGTGGAATGACGCACAACTGACTTAAACCACACTGGTCAAGGCCAGACCCTTCAATACGGATAGGCCCACCGATAGCACAGATGCTACCCTCCAGTCCTTTCTGGGACAAGGCTGGGTGTCAATACAGACAGTGTCTAAACCTCCATTGTGTTTCGTTTGGAACACTTCCCGCCTGCTGTCTTTGTCGCTAGTGCTTTCACAGCGTAACACTTAGCCTTCAGTCTGGCTGCTCTTCTTCCTACAGAGCCCGCTTGTTCGGCCGAAACCCTTCACCCCGGTGTCCAGCACGCAGGGCGATGGGTCGGCATCTGCAAGTGGGGAGCTTTCTGCGCTGGCATGCCTGCTGACCTTGGTTCCTCAACTTCCCCGTCCACCGACCTTCAGACCTGCCAGGAAGGGGAAGCTGTGTGGATATCCCTGCTCTTTCTGGCAACGTTCTTCAAACTGTCACTGCATTTCCCGGGCAGCACTTGTTTGCATGCCCTCCCCCTCGGCCGTCCCCCTGCCACGGAAACCTCCTGACTCCGCTGACGGGCGCTCGCACGCTTCCTGGCTCCCCCGCGCCCACCGAGATGTTTTAGTCTGACGGGCTTCTGAAAGAAACGAGCTCGGAGTGCAATTCTGAGGTTGTGTTTGCACGGCGGGGACGGGCCCATGAACGCTTCGAAGCAGCCACCCTCTCTTCGGCCGGGAGGAGATGCCGCAGGGGGCTTCTTTGCTGGGGCGGCGGGTGTGGAATCCTGGAGAATGTACCTCCCGAGCACGCCAACACACTCCCACTTCTTTCCAGAAGCCATCCTGCCGCAGCCTCCCCCGGGAAGCGCTGTCCTCTTCAGCCTTCTCCAGGGCACGCTGGCACTTCCCGAACGCCGGCCCGAGGCCGCTTGTTCTGGGTGCTCGTGCGCGCCAGTGCGTGCCTATGTGTTCACGTGGGCAGGTGCTCCATAAATGCTTTTAGAGGAACTCAGGACGGATTCCGACATTTGCACACGGGTCTGCTCCTGTCTGGGTTCTCCTCCCCAGCTCTGCAGTGGCCCCAACATGTCCGAGCTCACTGTCGCCCACCCATCAGTGAGCCGTGAAGTCCCCTCAGCTCCGAGGGCCCCATGGGGGTTTGCCAACTGCCACTCAGTCACGGGGCGGGGGGAGTGGGGAAATAATGGCACAGCTGTGGCGTTGTCTTCAGATCCTACGAATGAACAGAGCCCGGTGCTGGGTTATGTCCTGGAAGAGCTCAGTGACCGGCGCCTCCCCTCCCAGGTGGCTGAGAAAGATGACCGGGTAGCTGGGGCGACACACCGAAGTGTCCCTGACAATCACAGCGCCACAGGAGAAATGCCAGATGACGTCCTTCGTCCGTGAAACAATGAGCCAGGCTGGAGGCTCCCACCTTCCTTCCAGCCGGACAGCCCGGCTCCCAGGAGTCGGGCACGCATGTCCGCGTGCAGAAGCAGGGGCAGGGGGTGGGGCGAGGGGAAGAGTCCCTTCTGCGATGCCCCTCAAATCCAATTCGACTTTTTTTTAGAAACGTGGATTTCCTCCAGCAAAATACCCTTGGCTGCCTTTCAGAAAGCAGGCCATTTATATGTCGTTAAACATTTTTGGAAACATTCTCACACGAGTGCACTGAAGTTTCGTGTAGCGTGAAGACTAAAAATACACCCGCTGGTTTGCTCTCTACTTGCAATTTTGACATCGCCTATCAACACACTCAAGCAGCTGCCATTTCATCGTTAGATCTTCTATTTGGATTAAATACTTTGAAAGTTTTTTTTAAAGGTATGAGACAATTATTAGAGTGAAAAAAAATCTTGACTTATTAAAATGTCCAGCCCTGGCTGGTGTGGCTCAGTGCACTGAGCACGGGCCTGTGAGGCAAAGGGCTGCTGGTTCGATTCCCAGTCAGGGCACATGTCTGGGTTGCAGGCCAGGTCCCCAGTAGGGGGCGCATGAGAGACAAGCACACATTGATGTTTCTCTTGCTCTCTTTTTCCCTTCCTTCCCTTCTCTCTAAAAATAAATAAATATAATCTTTTTTAAAAAATGTCCAAGAGCCTTTAGAGAGTGACCACAGCACAGAGTGATTCTCCTGATTTGGGAGGTGGGTGGCGCAAGGGACCAGATGGGGCACTGCCATGGGCTGACCACATGACCTAGAGCCCGAACCACGGGCCTCGCTTTCTGTAGCTTTAAGAGGCTCAGGCTGTGTGTAGGGGATAGGCATCCTCAAGCTCGCTGAATGCTGCCACATTGCCCTCCAAAGTGGTTGTGCTATTGTCCGCCCCCCCACAGAGGATGCCGGAAGGTCCTGTTTCCCTGAATGCGGGCGGACCCTCGTAATTGACGGACTTAACCCATTTTTCCAGTCCCAGGAGTATAAAATGGTATCTTACTGTTTCAATTCCTAGTTCCACGTGGACTGACACATTGTGGCGTCTTTTCATACATTGATTGGATGCTTGAGTTGCTTCTGTGAATCCTTGTTCATCTACTTGGCCCCTTTTAAATGTTAGATTGTTTCCTTTTTGTGCTACACTGGTAGAATTTCTTTTCTTTTTTTTTTTTAAGATTTTATTTATTTATTTTTAGAGAAGGAAGGGAGGGAGATAGAGAGAGAGAGAGAGAGAGAAACATCAATGTGCGGTTGCTGGGGGTTATGGCCTACAACCCAGGCATATACCCTGGCTGGGAATCGAACCAGGATTTCTTGATATAGTCTATACATCAAGTCTGTGTTTCAGTTGCACATATATATTTTCCCCACCCGATTTTATTTAGCAAACTTTTATTAGCTTCTTAAAATGAATGATACAACACAGCCTCTTTTTCTACTCTTTGAAACAGCTTGTGTAAGATGAAGATGATCTGTTCCTTGAAGATCTGAGAAAATGCACCTGAAAACCTGTGTGGGGTGCTTAGGGAGAGGGGAAAGTTTTGGCTACTCATTCGATTTGTTTATAGATTCGTTCAGGTTTCTGTTTCTTCTTGATTCAGTGTTTGTGATTTTCACTTTTGTAAAGACTGTCCCCTTCAGTGCTGTTTTCAGATTCATTGGATAAAGTTACTCACAGTATGTCTTAAATACCTTTTAAATTTTCACTGCAGTTAAATCCCACCATTCATTCTTGTTAGTCATAGTTTGTTCTCCTTCCCCTTCCCCACTTCCCTTCCTCCACTCCGTCCCCCCCTCCCCCCGCTGCGTTATGGTTAGCAGCGGGTCTCTTTTCTTAGTTTTTACAGAGAACTCACTTCCAAGCTTGCTGATTTGTCATTCTTGTTCCTAGGCATGGCATTTAGCTGTTACAGAATCCGGAGTCCTTGCCTGCCATCCATCTGGGTGGAGCCAGCCTCTCATAACTTCTATTGTCATTTCCTCACTCCAGAGCCGTTTCAGAGAGCGTTTACAGTTTCCAAACGTGCATTTGAGCTTCATATTATCGATTTGTAATTTAATTGCACTGAGGTCTGAGAATGGGTTCTGTCTAATGGCCATTTTTTAAGTCTGTTGAAACTTAAGGAAAAAAAAAACTCTTGGCTAATGATTAATGAACCTAATTTCACATGCCCTTCCTTGAAAGAACGCACGTTTTTAGTTTGCGGTGCTAGCTGCCGGCCACTGCTGTGGCCATGAGACCTCCACCAGGCAGGGCCCTGCTGAGGGGAGCGGAGAATTCTCCCAGACTCTCTGTCCCAGCAGGGCTCCTGCCCCGCACCGGTGAAGTTGTCCATGGGGTGTCAACCTCCTGCACTTCTTGGACTGCTCAGGGTTGAGTGCTGAGTGGGAGCCCACTGGCACCCTACTTCCGTGCATCCATGACGCCAGGGGTGGGGTGGGGAGCAGGACATAAGAGGTGTGGGGCTGGGCAGGCTGGGGGGACAGCCATCCGTGGGGAGGGATCGAGGCACACACCCCTGTTTATGAGGTCACCGCTGGCACCGGCAGGGGGCCTGCGGATTGGAGCTGTGTCCCAGGCACCCCGGCCAATCTGCTTGCTAATCTGCCGGTGTCCGCTCTGTGTCTGTCTATCGGCCCCTTCCTCGTCCCCTGGAGCTCCCTTGCGTGTCCGTTTCCTCATGGCTTACGCTGGAAATCTCGTGCATCGTGATGCTAGCCTCTTTCCTCAGGTGAGCTGTTAGGGCTTTAAACAGCTCTTTAAGAAACATTTTACCTGCATGCCTCAAGATTTAAGATACAATAGTTTCAGAATAGCCCTGGGGATATAAAGGACAGTATAGGAAATGGAGCAGACAAAGAACTTACACCCAGGACCCATGGACACGAACAGTGGTGAGAGGATCGCCTGAGGGAGTGGGGGGTGCTGGGTGGAGGGGTCAAAGGGGGAAAATCAGGACAGCTGTAGTAGCATAATCAATAAAAAATATAATAAAAAAGATGTAGTAGATGTAATATGGATATTTAAAATATCTTCTAATTCCAACATGGTTTCTTTTTTGACTCATAAGTTAGTTAGAAGTGTATTTATTAATTTCCAAGCACTGGTCCTCTTCCCCAAGTTATCTTTATGTACAGATTGATTGATTGATTGATTGATTGATTTTTTTCCCTTGTTACCTTTTATCGCCCTTATACCCCTTCCTCTTCCCAAGTTATCTTTGTGGTAAAGTATTCACTTAATTCGGGTCAATGAGTGTGATGTTAATGAAACCAAACTTGAAATTTTTTTGAGACTTGCTCTGCGTCCCCAATGTAGGTGAATTTCTGTAAATGTTCTGGGTGTGCCCGAAAAGTACGTGTTCTCTCTCCACTGCAGACGCTCTCGGTGACCGCCTGTCCCCCTCGGGCCCTGTCGTTCTGGGGTGTCCCGTCCAACTTCCGGCCGCCAGTGTCTGCGTCTCTGTGTCTGAAGGCTTTTCCGGACTAAAGAAGGCAGGGCAGGCCTTGGGCGCCTGGGAATGGCCCCCCCTGGGGGGAGCACACTCGTCCAACAGTGAGCGCGGGAGCTGGGGAGGGGTCCCTCCCCCCGCAGGCTGTGAGGGGCCTGTTGTTGTCCTGTGCGGGAGCCCGAGGTGATACTTTCCTTCTCTCTCTCGCTCTCGCTCATCCTCTCTTTCCTTTTCAGTATCAAAATTTGTGAGCATAAAATTGGAAATGTAACAAAATACTATGTACCGCCCACCCAGCTTTCAGAACCATCACCCAAACTGATTTTTACCTTCTGATTTTTAACAATAATTAGATCATCTGTTGGTTTTTCTATTCCAGAGAATTTTTCAAAGGCGCAACCCATTCACTCATTCTAGAAAGAGCCTGATTTCTGACTCAGTAATTTCTACCTTGATCTATGTTAATTTGTTGTTTCTATTTTATGCCGGATATGAAGTGTTTTGGTATTGATTTCAACGATTCTCTCCTTCTTTTACAAAATGTTTCTGAGTGGCTCTTTCATATATTTGTTGTGGTCATTCATCTAATACTTTTTCTTCTTAAAAAATTTATTTCTGCCATAATCGCCTATACAGTATTTTTCATTTTAAACATTTTACTTTGCAAAGTTAATTGCACTTGACATTCAATATAATATCAGTGTCAGGTGTGCGGCACAGTGATGAGACCTTCATACGACCTATGCGGTGACCCCCCCCCCCACCCGTGCCTTCTGGCTCCACGGTTATTACAGTGTCTCTGACTGTGTCCCCGTGCTGTGCTTCACATCCCTGTGGCTGTTCTGTGACGACCAACATGTACTTCTTTTTTTTTTCAATTTCACTGTTTTAAAGATTTTATTTATTTATTTTTAGAGAGAGTTAGGAAGAAGGGGAGTACAACATCAGTGTGTGGTTGCCCTAGTGCACACCCCATACTGGGGATATAGCCTGCAACCCAGGCACGTGCCCTGACTGGGAATCAAACCAGCGATGCTTTGGTTCACAGGCCTGCGCTCAGTCCACTGAGCCACACCAGCCAGGGCTCAATATGCACTTCCTAATCCCGTCACCTTTTTCGTCCAGTCTCCCAACCGCCCTCCCGTCTGGCAACCATCGGTTTGTTCTCTGCATCATTGAGTTTGTTTCTGGTTTTTGTTTGTTTATTTGGTTTGATCGAAGTGAACTCACGTGCTGAATGTTGGTTTTGTTGGCTAATCACTGGTGGGCGTTCAGTTTCTTCGTGAGTTTCAGATTCGGGGCTGCAGGCTCATTTGGGGCGAGAACTCTTCTGTCGCTCTGTGCACCCCCCTCACCTCACTGGTCAGGGATTCTGTGGCTGCCTCGCATGCCCCCGCCCACGCCAGGCCAGCCTCCTGCCTCTCCCTATGCTGGGGGGGGGCCCTGTCCAGCAGTGCCAGCAGGGCAGCCACGCGCGCTGTCCATTTCGTCCTCCGTGTCCGTGTCCCAGCAGCCCCAGCCCGCGTGACCACCCGCAGCCACTGCTCCTCACTGCTTTCCACCAGCAGGGCTGCCCTGGCCCCTCCCGGGCCTTAGGCAGAGCCGTGGCTCAGTCCCGCCTGCCTCACCGGGCATCCAGCACCCGCCGGCAGCCCCCGATCCCCTTGGGGCTGGGGCTGCACATCTGCGCCCTTCCCCGGCCATGAGGGTTTTTTCATATCTGGCTTTGGCTACCACGTTGTCTCTTCGCAACTCTGTGTTTGGGGCAACAGGAACTTCCTGTACCATCTCGCCTGGAAATCCCCGTCTCCCTTTCCGCTGAAGGGCTTCAGGGGGATGAGGGTGTCCAGAGAGATGGAGCGCCTGCTGGACATCACATGCGCCTTGGCGGGGGGACAAGGAGCAGGGCCCCCGTCCCCACCATCCCACTGGCCACTGCGCCACGGGACACCACGGAGCGAAAAAAAAAAACAGGCTCCAAAGTCAGTGTGAACTAAGTGGACAATGGCAAAAATGTCCACGTACTCTTATGGAACTGTCTAGCAACTGAACTCTACAAAGCCTTTTTTGTGTAAAAGTTAGGAAAGGTGAAAGGGACTGTGTGTGCACTCACCTGTGTGTTTGTGTAAAAAAGCAATAAATGAGGGAGAGTCCCCGAGTTAATGTATCAGGAACCTATTTGAACGTTGGGTCTAAAATTGTTTTTTTTTTAAACATGAGTGGTTAGAAGTTGAGGAAGTGCTTTGTTTAAACCATAAGTGGTTCTTGTGCCCAGAAGTGAAGAATCCCTTGGACCGGCATGCCACCGTCCTGGCAAACCCCCCCACTATGCACTCGGGCGGGAGGAAGGGGACATGGTGGCAGATGGTCCAGCTGCTGGCGTGCGGGCTCGGGGTGGGCTGGAGCTGGCTTCTGCTGGCCGACGAGAACCAGTTGTTAAACCCAGCCATCATTCAAAATTAAAGCATTTTATTTTTTTTAAATTTTATTTATATATTTTCAGAGACAATAAAATGTCTCTAAAATGTCTTCCCTCCCTCCCTTTTGAGGAAAGGAGAGAAGTAGAGAGGGAGAGAAACGTCCATAGGCAAGAGAAACAGCGATCAGTTTCCTTTCACACGCCCCAACTGGGGACCTGGCTCCGAAACCCAGGTATGTGTCCTGGCCAGGAATCAAACAGGCCAGCCCTCCGTCCAATGAGCCACGCCAGTCAGGGCCAAAATTAAAATAATTTAAAAACCAAAGATTATAGACGTGCAAACGACATCACTTCCTAAGTACTTCAATGTTCTACTATTATTTGATGGTCTGCTACGCGCATCTCTCTGCGTGCCGTGTGCGGTGAAATCTTGTCGGTAGCTTCAGGTTGGTCACCGGTGAGAGTATGTGCACCCTGGAAACTGGCGAGCTCTGCAAGTCCGAGATTTCCCCCTCTTCCCAAAGGCCAGTTGTCACACGTTAATCAGCACACGGTCGTTTAACGCCATCGCTTTTTGGTTTTCCACGTCAGTGAGGCCTCACGTACCCTTCTCTCCGTGTCACTTCAGCTGGCGTAGTAACTGTGCTCTCATTGGAAGGTCAGTGTCTCAGGGTCCCTGGGGAACAGATGGACGAAAGAGTCCCTCAAAAAAACCCAAAAACCCTACTTCGAATATAAGAGGAAAAATTAGAAAAATCAATGTAAGAGAAAATTTATTTGTCAATTTCTTAGAAACGAACTCTCAAGGTGAGAAAGACATGGCCCACAGAGAAGCAATACAATATCATCAGTCATTCCCAGAAGCCAGCAGGGAGGTGAGGGGCATGTAGATGGACCGAGAAGAAACAAGGGGAAAAAAGTAGCCGAGTTTACCTCTACTAGCAGAAGTAAAAAAGAAAGGAAGAAAGGAAGGAGGGAAGGAACAAAGGAAGAAAGGAAGAAAAGAAAGAAAGAAAGAAAATTAGCAAACTTCATGTTCATACATTGAACACGGAATGACTGAATGAATTACGGCGTTTGCAGTTCAATGGAAGATCATGTGGCTCATAAAATAATGGGTAAGATTTTTATACGTTGCCATGAAACAAATACTTTCATGTTAAGGAAGACAGTCACGTGGCTAGGATGATTCTATACTTATATAAAAGAAAGCAAATTACTTTGCATGAATCACACACACACACACACACACACACACACGTGCGCGGTTGCTTATGTTACGGCGAAAGAGAAATGTACGGGGAGCACACGGCCTTGGTCAGCTCAGGCCACTGTGACCAAACACCGTAGTCCGAGCAGCTTTGCCCACAGAAATTTGTCTCCCGTGGGCTGGCAGTCACACTCTGAGTCTCCCCTGATAAACACACTTCCTCATTTCGTACAATCTGGATAGCCTGACAGAGCCTTTAAATTCTGGCTTCTTTTTTGCTTACATTTCTTCTCAAATTCACTTCCCTCTTCGCACATTTTACTGTAAGCCGTCAGCCGGAAGCAAGCTGCTGCCTTGACACGTAGCTCCACATCCAGTTTCCTAGCTTGCAAATTTTACCATCCACAAAACACGGCACGCAGGGCAGCCGAGCTTTCCTGCCAATGTCGGACAGCCCGGCCCTCATTTCTACCAGAAAACGCCAGCCTGTAGCAAGCCCTGGGTGGCCATCCCGGCCTTTTCTGGCCTGCAGCTCCCATCTCTGCCAGCTGCTGCCCGCCACCTGGTGCCAAAGCCACCCCATACTCTCGGGCGCTGGTCACATTAGCGCTCTGACCTCCCAGTACCAGTTTCTTAGTCAGCTTGGATTGCTCCAATGGAACACCGTAGGCTGGGTGGCTTATGAGCCACGGACTCTTATTTGTCACAGTTCTGGAGGCTGGGATGCCTGAGGTCAGGGTGCCAGCGTGGTCGGGTTCTGGTGAGGACCCTCTTCTGGTTTGCAGGTGGCATCTGCTCACTGTGTCCTCAGACGAGCACTCGCTCTGGGGTCTCTTCCTCCAAGGGCCCCAAGCCCATCCTTCAGCGCCCCTCTCGTGACCTAGCCACCCCCCAGAGGTCCCACCCCACCCCCAGCACCCTCACATCGGGCGTTAAGTTTTCAACAGACACATTTCGGGGTGGGGGGCACGATTCAGTCCATAGCAGATAGACACTAAACTCTTAACACTGGTGTCTTGTACGTATGTTGACGGTATTCACCTAAAATAAAAGGCCAAAGAGTGAGGCAATAAGCATTTATTGAGATCAGAAAGAAAGAATCCTATTCTGGAAGCAATGATTCGAGCAGACGCCCAGATAGCGTCTGGTGAGGAGACCCGGGCGGCAGGTGTTGATGAGTGCGGGCGGGGGAGCCGCTGCGCCCGAGGAAGGAAGGGGCTGCTCTCGGGCTGATAACACACGGTAGTGATGCCGATTCGAAACGACGTTTCAGTTCTCAGTCCTGCCGTCGTCAGTCCGGTCGCCATCACGGACGCTTTCTTGTTACCTTTGCAGACAGCTCTTTGGGGCACGAGGTTGCTCAGGCTCAAAGTTTGTTTTGTCCTGTTCTCTTTAAAAATATATATGTTATTGATTATGCTGTTACAGTTGTCTCAAGTTTTCCCCCTTTGCCTCCCTTTGCCTGGTAGCCCCCCTACCCTCACCTCTAGAGTCCCCTGTTAGTTCATGTCCATGGGTCCTACATGTAAGTTCTTTGGCTTCTCCATTTCCTCTACTATCCTTAACCTCCCCCTGTCTGTTCTGTACCTACCAATGACACTTCTTAATCCCTGCACCTTCCCCCTCCACCCCCCTCTGATAACCCTCCAAATGATGACGTTCCAAGTGATCTCTATGTCTATGATGCTGTTCCTGTTCTGCTTGTTTGCTTAGTTTGCTGGGTTTTTTTTTTTTTTTTAGATTTAGTTGTTGATAGCTGTGAATTCATTGCCATTTTACTGTTCATCGTTTTGATCTTCCTTTTCTAAATAAGTCCCCTTAACGTTTCATGTAATCATGACTTGGTGATGATGAACTCCTTTAACTTGACCTTGCCTGGGAAGCCCTTGATCTGCCCTTCCATTCTGAATGAGAGCTTTGCTGGAGAGAGCAATCTTGGATGTAGGTCCTTGCCTTTCATGACTTGGAATACCTTTTGCCTGCCCCATCTTGCCTGCAAGGCTTCTTTGGGAAATCAGCTGATAGTCTTATGAGAACTCCTTTGCAGGGAAGTCTCTACTTTTCTCTTGCTGCTCTCAAGAGTCTCTCTTTATCTCTAACCCTTGGCATTTGCATCGCGATGCAAATGCCAAAGGCATTTTCTGACGTCTCTGTTCTGACGTCCCAGGGTTGGAGGCATCACATGGGCAGGGCGTCTCCTCCAGGGTGGCAGGTCCAGCTCCATTTTAAAGTGGCTCACTCATGATCTTTTTTAAAACATCTTTTTTAGAGGTAAAGAAGGCTATAGGCATTTTCAGTTGTGTTTATTTTGTTATAATAAGCATGTATTTCTTTTCCTTATCTTTAAAAAGAGATCTTCCTCTTCTTTCACTTTTTGAAAAATTTAGTCCTAAGGGTGTTAGGTGGGCTGAGCAGGGGGGAGCATCTGCCCTGGGGTTGGGGGCTCAGTGCCGGGGTTCAGGGTAGGTGCTGGGGCTTGAACAGGGCAAGGGCTGTCCACACAGAGGGGAGACGTGGCGTAGGGCATCGAAGCCAGAGCTCGGTGTCCACGGTGAGGGGCTGGCATGGGGAGTGGGTGTCCAGCAGGACGAGAGGTGAGCCCCGCAGGGGGCTGCCCCATGCAGCGTCCTGAACAGGGCTCTTTCTGTCTCAGTCAACGCTTGTAGCCTGTCCGTTTAGCCTTTTGTTTTTCGGTTGACACTTCCAACCTACACATGAGACATCTGTCTTGAAATTCGGTGTGTATCTGCTGCAAACTGAATTGCGCCCCCCCCCCAAATTTATATGTTGAAGCTGACCCACTTTCTGCTCCTATGTCTCCAGGGATAACTTGGGGCTTGGAAAGAGACACTCCCAGCATTGCTGGCTCACGTCTAGGCCATGAGGACAGCCACTCGGCTAGTTTAGTTCAAACAGGGACCCGCCAGGGAAGCCTGTGGTTGGGGGGCTGGGAGCACAGGCCCCCGACTCAGAGTGAACGGGGCCGGGAGCCACAGCCCCACTTTCTATGCCTGGACACGCCATGGATTCCTCTGGGCCTCGGTTGTTTCATCTGCAAAGTGGGGGTGATATAGGGTCACCAACTCACTCTGGTTTTAGTGCTGAAAGTCCTATGTCCCAGGAACTCCTCAGGACAGCTGGTCCCCCTACACAACACCCCCACCTGTAGGTTGTCATGGGGGGTAATGCTCAGGAAGCAGGGAGACAGCCGAGGAAAGCACCGGGCTAGCGGCAGGTGGATGGATGGATGGATAGACAGATAGATGGACAGATAATGGTTTCCATAATAATGGAATCAGTTTATAGACATCTGCTGGGAGACGGTGTAAGACACTAAAACCTGGTGTACAAAACAGATTAGGGATTATAGACAAGCCAGCTTATGTGGGCCGATCAGCAGTCCGTATTTACGTTTTACTTAGCTGGGCAGGCCAGCGACAAGCTGAATGGGTGGCCGGGCTCTGGCTGCCAGGCTGCTCCCCACCCCCGCCTCAGGGCAGTGCCTCTGCGTCTGTTTCACGGGCTGCGGCTGCTCCGTCCCGAAAGTCACGGGGATAAGCACAGCAGGGACCACCCTCCAGGAGGGCCCACTGCCCAGCCGTCCGCAGTCTGGGAGTGCCAGCCTTTTCCGGGGTGCAGGGGCCTGGCCAGCTGTCTCCTTCTCCTCTCCAGGTCGAGAGGGGCTGCAGGGAACATCAAAGCAGCAAGGCCAAGGAGAAACCAGGGCATTTTCCGTGATCAAATCTCTAAGCTGAGGCCGTGACTGCTAGGCAGCCAGGGAGGAGCTGGGCAGCCAGAGGTGACGGAGTTGGCTCTTGAACTTGGAGCAAACCTGTGACCAGGAACAGGGGAAGGCGGTTAGAGACCAGGGAGAAGGGGTCTGGGCTGTGTGTGTACTCATTTTAAAGTCATCTATCTATCTATCTATTTATCTATCTATCATATCATCGATCTATCATTTATCATCTATCATTCATCTACTTATTCATAGTCACTTCGTGTGGCTTGTGCTCACTTATGTTAATAAAAAGGTATCTTTTTATTTAAAAGGCCTGGGAGATTCGCAGTGGATTTCAGTGGAGGCTGGACCGCTGCAGGGCTCAAAGGGGTAGCCGGTCCTTCCCACTGAAGCCCCAGGCCCAGCACACGCCGCTCTGCCGGACAGCTGGGTCGCAGCCACGGGAGTGCCGTTCAGCCAGCAGCCCCTGTCTCCGTGCTGAGCTGTGAGCTTTCACCGGGGCGTCATGAATACAGAAGTCCCTTCTGTGCAAGGAGCCCCCACACCCCCAGGGTTCACAGGGCACTCCCCTGGACCCATGGACATCTGTTGGCGTCTCAGGAATTATCTTGGGGGAGAGTCTCAGACACATCCCAACCCACAGTTTGAGGGGAGTAGTTGCAGAGGAAAAAAGGCTTTAAAATGACAGGAATAGAATTGACCACTCTGCAGATAAGACAACCTTTAAATTAGGTTGTAAAGCAATCAATAAAATATTATTTTACTTCCCCAAATATACTAACACACCATTGGAAGGACACGAAGTGCAGAGAGGTTAAGCTAAAGTGCAACTTCAGGGGCAATGCACAGCGGCCACATTTTCCTGGACCCTGAAGCAGGGAACACGCGACCTTCCACAGGAGTGACCTCAGCCATCCAGGCTGCACTTGATTTTACGTATGAAAAAGCAGTTCCTTTCCCTCACAACGTGACCACTCCCCCCCCACCCCACTACACAGGCATTATCTAGTAGAGAATATTTTTAGATGTGTGCCCACTCGGGTAATCTTTGACAAGCGATGCTTTTATTGTGGACTTTGGAAAAAGAGTTTGCTTGCCTATGAGAGCACATCTTTCCCTGGGAAAGTCTGAAACCACGGCAGGTTGTGACAGCCCCAGGGAGGGTATGGCCTGGATTGGTACCCCCTCCCGACCCCCTACCCCATGACTGCCCCTCCCCTTGGCTGGTGTCACTCATCGATCAGGGCGCTGGGTGCTGCAGAGTGTGGACGTGGCCCGAAAGGAATTGAGGTGATGACAGCCTCACTGATTTAACCAGCTCAGCCGGCCCCTATGGCAACTCTGGCTGCCTTCACTTTATGTGCCCGCCTTGCTGGTGTCAGAGGCCAGAAGTCTTGGCCTAACACTCAAGGCCCCACCCTCAGACATTACCGAACCATCTGATATCTTCAACCTGTGCAAGGTGGTCCCGGCGCTCTCCTCCCCCTTCCACCCTACTTCCCCTCCGGGCCCTGGGCGGACCACAGCCCGGGACCGCCCTCTGGGTGACGCTGGGCCATAGCAGCCCACACACCAAGTCTCACCTGGACCCAGGTGGGCGCCCCAGGGCCCTCCTCACTGAAGAATTGACCTTGTGCAAAAGACCAAGGCCAGGCCCCACCCCCTGGAGGTCGGAGGCTGGGTTTGGGATATTTTCCGACAAATGCAGCGTTGTAGAGCTCTCTACACTGGGTTCTACAATTTAATACCGTGAAGAATTGCAGTAATGCAACTTATCTACAAATTAAACAAAAACGGGCTTTTATGGACTGGCCTGGGAACCTAACCCCTGTGTCTATGGGAAAATGCAGTCCACATTTGAGACAATAGGCCAGAGAAAGTGCTGGCGCGCCCCGTGTGAGGACTGCCAGCACTCCGGATGCGGCCCGTGCCTGTGGACTGGGGCTCGGCACGGCGCTGGAGCTGACATGCCACCCACTCCGTGAGCCCGGAACCCTTCGTCGCCAGCGGTGTGGGGCTGAAGGAGGGGGCTGGGCTGCCACCAGGTTAGGTGTGAGATTCTAGTAGTCAAGCTTTCCACTTGGGGTTCGATGATTTCAGAGGGCACAGGCTGTAGAGTCGATGTCCTGATACCGAGTGCACATTTTCATTCTGGGTCTAGTGCAACGGAAAGAGATGGCCAGCCCACCCCGGGGACAGGAAGGCTGACACTGAACAGCACTGTCGGTCTCCTTGGGTGCCCTCCAGCTCTGCTCTGTTGGAATAGGACAGCTCACTGCCTGGACGGAATTGTCTTAGAAGCTCAGCGATCGAGGTTGATTCTCATGGGTGCTGGACGTTAGAGGATATTTCCGTGGCTCTGTCCAAAAGCCGCCCCACGTTTGATGCCACCTTGCACAACCCACCCTACCCGACCCAGCTCCCCACCCCTAGACTCCACTGTCATTGCCCGGACACCTGACTGTGACCACCACCGCCCACCGTTGGTGGTGACCAAGTGGGGATGTGCAGCCTGTTAGACGAGGAACACTCACACGGAGCTCCAACCACCGACACTCCTGCCTTCGAAGCCCCCCCGGCCCTGAGAGACGGGCCTGCTAGGATGGCTGCTGCCTCTTCTCCCAGCTCCCAGGCTGCAGAAACGGCCTTTCCCATAGTTACTGGGGCTGCCCCAGCCCTGTGAACAGGACTGAGGCTGCCTGATGAACAGACTTCGAGACTGAAGGTTTGGCTGAAATCCTCATGATTTTATCAAATCACACCACACACACACACACACACACACACACACACACACACACACAGAGTCATGAGGCCTGCCCGGAAAATGTCCAGCCTTGTTAATATAAGGAGAATGGTTTGCACGGCATCGATGTAGCCTGGCAGCCGAGGAGAACAGACTGGAATGCGCATGTGTGAACACTGACAGTCTCACTGTACCAGTCAGTGGGGGAGGTAGATGCCATTGAGTGCGCCTGTGCACTGTGTGGCCGTCATATTCAAAACGACTGAGCAAGTAGAGCAACGAATCTACATCAGATTTTGTGTTAACTTGAACATTCCTCCGGGGAAACCATCCAGATGATGCAGAAGGCCGCAGCTGTGGGCAACTGGTGACTGGCAGCTGCATCACAACGACACACTCACTCACGCATCACGTCTTGTGCAGAGTTTATCGGTGAAACATCAAATCACCCAGGTGACTCAGCACCCCCTGCAACTTCTGGCTTTTTGCAAAACTAAAATCTGAGCATTTCACCTAAAATGTCATATGGTGTGCTTGAGTGTGCTATTGTTATGTTACAGAATTATATGCTCATGGTTTTGTAATAAAAGATTGTGTAGTAAAACATGGGCGTTATTTGTGTCAGACCGTGTATGAGTCACCACGGTCCCAGAGAACCATGAGTCTCTGGTTCCTGAGACAATGAGGCGAAGGGGCAGGAAGGCGGTGTGGTCAGTTCTCCCCATGCTCCCGCAGCCCGGCCAAGCCCCCACATTTTGTGATCCTGTGACCAAGAGGACAGGTGCCCGCACTCACCTGCTGCGCCGCCGGGAACAGAGAGGGGCCCTGAGTTCTGGCCTTGGCCTCCCTTGGCAGGGAACTCATGAGTGCCCAATGCAAGTGGACACCGCTGGGCAAGGTGAGGGGCTGAGGGGGCCCAGCCGATCTCAGAAGACGGCAACAGTGTCCACCTCAGACGTGTGTCCTGCTCTTCTCAGGCCCCTTGGAAGAGCATGGGGCACGCACAGCTTCTTTTGGGAGGCCAAGGGACCCAAGCATCTTAGAGCAAGGGGACCAGAGAGCATATCCTGTGAGGGGCGGATGAAGGAGCCAAGAAGGTTCTAGTCAGAGACTTCAGAGGCTGGTGCAGAGCCAGGAGGGGTCAAGATGGCAGGGGACGAGGTTGGCTGGACAAGGCGGAGCCAGAAAAGCTCCAGGGACAAGAGTGTCACCAAGCACACCCAGGCCGTTCTGGGTGCACGGGGCCCTTAACACGACTCTCATGGCTCTGTTCCAGGTCTGAATCTTGGCTGGCATTGACTTTTCCCACTTATTTCCTGCCCAGTCACTGCAGCTGACAGCCCAAGAAGCTGTTCTAATCCCTCATAAAGCTGAGTTAAAAGCCCGACACAGTTGAACTAGCAAGTCTCTACATTGCGTCACAGTTTAACTTGTGCAGCAGTTGAGACAGACTTGAGACACCCTCTCCCATTTTTCCATGTGGCAGTTACCATGGGAACCTTGAGTGCACACACAGGTTCGTCCACAATTAATCACAAACCTTTACAGAATCCCTCCAAATCCTCTATCAACAGAAGCAGATACGAATCCATCGTGAGCTGGTGACAGTGTCCATGAGTTAGCTTTGTTTGTAGGAGAACAGAGTTTTGTATACATGCCACATGCTACTCGAATTAAATTTCCATTATGGTCAATTTTAGCTCATGTTTTAAAAAAATAAAGGATGTTTTACTCAAGCTGTGGGCTGTCTTCGGATGAGTTAGGGATCCTCAATGTGGAAGGGCCAGTTCAAGGAAAATGGTGAAAAGGATTTTTATCCGAAGACCTGCTGTTGCCCAAGACAGCTTCCCACAGTGTCTGAGGGTGGGACGCACCGCCTGACTTCCTGTGACCACACGGGCTGGGTTGCTACTCTGGCCCTATTACCCCGGGGCGGGGGGGGATTGCGGCTTCACCTCCTGCCTCGTGCCGGGGCTGCAGTGACAGGCCCGGGAGACACACCCGCCCAGAGGGCCGCGAGCTGTGGGTCAGAGGTGAGGCTCCTGTAGGAGTGGCCCAGGTCCGGGACAGGTTCCTTTCTGTGGGAGTGGCTGTGGTGTTTAGAGTCAAGTTCCAGGGAGCAAAGTTAGCGATCCACTTCATAATGACTATGGTGAATACGTTCAAATGGCAAAATGGATGCAGAGAGGGGGCATTCCCATGGAGGGCCAGGATCTACAAAAATATCAAATGGACATGCTAGAAGCACAAAGAAATACTTTGAAATATGGCTTTTCAGATGACCTTAACAGCAGATGGGATACCAGAATGCAGGATTAGTACATTTAATGACAGATCAACAGAGAATATTCCAAATGAATCACAGAAAAGGAAAAAATCATGGAAAAATAAAGCAAAGGTAAGACATGCAGGACAGGACTGACCTCACACGGATGCAGCTGGAGTCCTGGGAGAAGTGGGGGAGGGGAGGGGAGGGAGCAAGCTGCAGCTGAAGAAATAATAGCCAAATGTTTTCTAAGTCTTATCAAAAATAGCAACGTACAGATTCAGGAAAATAAATCCAAACAAGGTGAATAATTTTTAAAAATCAAACTTAAGCACATGATAGTCTAACTACATATAGAGGAATCTATAAAATATTAGCGTTAATAAAGTACCTTAGGAAATTCGCTAATATGTGGAAATTAAACAACACCCTTCTAAATAGCCAACAGTTCAAAAAGGAAAGAAATCTCAAGGGAAGTTGAATGTGCTTTGTGACGAATGAAAATAAAACACAACAGACCACAATGCATGGGATGCAGTAAAAACAGGGCTTAGAGGGCAATTTACAGCTCTAAAGGCCAGTATGAAAAAGAAGACCTCAAATAAATAGCTTAAACGTTCACCCTGAGAGCCTAGAAAAGAACACACTCAACCCAAAAGCAGCAGCAGGAAGGAAATGCAGATTCGAGCGGAAATAAATGACATCAGCAAGGTTACAAGATACACCGTCAGTGTTGGAAAATCAGTTATATTCCCACATGCTAGCGGCAAACAGTTGGACAATGAGATGAAAACATACCACTTAACTAAGAGGCAATATGAAAAAGGCTAAGTCTAGCTAGAGACTTACTCAGTGGATGAAAACTCTTCACTGAAGACCCTGTAGCACCGTGGAGAGAGCCTGCAGATGGCAAATAAATGGGGAGACATTGCACAGTCATGGACTCGCGCATGCGGAGCTGCGAGGGTGTCAGCCCGCCTCACAGCGACCTATGAACACCGCCACCCCAGTCGGATCTCCAGTGGGTTTGCTTTCTTTCTCCTCTCCCTTTTCTTGGTGACAATTGACTGGCTCATTCTAAAATTTACATGGAAATACAAAGGATCCAGAATGCGATCATATTTCAGGACTTATTTTAAATCTATGGCAATGGAGATGGTGTGGTATTGGTGTAAAGACAGACAAACAGCCCAATGGAAAAGAACAGATAGTCCAGAAATAGATATTTCTCCCATGAGTATATCACTGTGCTGGTACGATTCTGTGGAGAAAGGATGCAGTCCTCAGTAAACCGGCGCTGGAGCCATTAATTAACAAGCACACAGAAAAATGCACCTTGACCTCTGCCTTTCAGCATACATAGAAATGAATTCAAAATGAATGAACATTATGAATTCAAAATTCCTAAACTTGTTCCCTAAACTTGTTTAGGAACATGTTTTGAAAATGAAAACAATGGCACGTCTAGAAGAAAATACAGGGAAATAGCTTCATATTCTTGTGATAGGCCAAGATTTCTTAAAGAAGAAATAAATGCAAAAGACACCCCTAACCTAAAAAGAAAAATATTGGTAAATTAGACTTAATTAAAACTAAGAATTGCCCTCATTAAAAAAAAATCAAGGAACTGGCAAGCTGTAGATTGGGAGAACATATTCTCTCTCTCTCTCTCTCTTTTTGCTTTATGAACATCCTTTTTTTAATTTTAATTGTTGTTCAGGTACAGTTTTCTGTCTTTTACTCCCATCCCAGCCCACCCCCCAGCCCTCCCCACCTCCCTCCTGTTTCCACCCCCCCCTTTGTTTTTGTCCACATGTCCTTTATACTTGTTCCTATAAACCTTTCTCCTTTTTCCCCTGAAATTCCCTCCCCTCTCCTTTCTGGTCACTGTCAGCCTGTTCTCTATTTCAGTGTCTTTGGTTATATTTTGCTTGCTTGTTTGTTTTGTTGATTAGATTCCACTTACAAGGGAGATCATATGGTATTTGTTTTTCAGCTTATTCTGGCTTATTTTGCTTAGCATAATGCTTTCCAGCTCCATCCATGCTGTTGCAAAGGGTAGGAGCTCCTCCTTTCTTTCTGCTGCATAGAATTCCATTGTGTCAATGTACCATAGTATTTTTGATCCATTCATGTACTAATGGGCACCTAGGTTGCTTCCAGAACTTGGCTATTGTAAATTGTGCTGCTATGAACATTGGGGTGTATAGGTTCTTTTGGATTGGTATTTCAGGGTTCTTGGGATATAGTCCTAGCAGTGGAATTGCTGGGTCCATTTTTAGTTTTCTGAGAAAATTCCATACTGTTTCCCATAGTGGTTGTACCAGTCTGCAGTCCCACCAGCAGTGAACTAGGGTCTCCTTTTCTCCACAACCTCTCCAACACTTGTTGTTTATTGCTTTGTTTATGATGGCCATTCTGACCGATGTGAGGTGGTATCTCATTGTGGTTTTAATTTGCATCTCTCTGATGGGTAGTGATGCTGAGCATCTTTTCATGTGTCTCTGGATCCTCTGTATGTCCTCCTTGGAGAAGTGTCTGTTCAAGTCCTTTGTCCATTTTTTAATTGGGTTGCTTGTCTTCTTAGAGTGGAGTCATGTAAGTTCTTTATATATTTTGGAGATTAAACCCTTATCTGAAGTATCATTGGCAAATATGTTTTCCCATACAGTTGGTTCTCTTTTTATTTTAATACTGCTTTCTTTAGCTATGCAGAAGCTTTTTATTTTGATGGGACCCCATTTGTATATTCTTTCCTTTATGTCCCTTGCTCTGGGGGACATATCAGTAAAAATGTTGCTGCATGAAATATCTGAGATGTTCCTGCCTGTGTTGGGAGAACATATTCTCAATACGTCTATGTGACAGGCACACATCCAGACGATCTCGAGAAATCTTACAAATCAATACTTGCAAGAATACAGTTTTTAAATGGGGGGAAATCGCACAGGTACATCATTAGTCAGCACAGAAAGGCAAACTGAAACCAGCGTGCTTTAATCCCCCTACATCTGTGAAGCCGGCCATGAGGTGGTGCATGCAGTATTCCAATTATGTGAAGGTCAAGAATAAAGCCAACTAACCCAGGGGGACAGAAGCCAGCGTAGTGTTTACTCGAGAGACAGGAATTGATTGGGACCAGGTGCAAGGAACCGTTCACGCCGTGGAAATGTTCTCCGTGGTGATTCATCCGGGCGGTGAGTAGGCAGGTGTATAGATATGTAACAATCACCAAGCTTTACATTAAGATGGGTGTGGGGTTCATTTTAAAAAGAAAAAAATAAACCCTTTCTACAGGGAGAAAAAGCACGTGTCACCTCTGAAGCCAGACCTGATTGGTTTGGGCCCGAGATGGGGCACTTTCTCCATGTGACCTCAGGAAGCCAAATAACCTCTTGATGCCTTACTTCCCCGTGGAGGGTAATAGCAGCGTCAGGCCCGCAGAGCTGTGATGCCAATTAAGTGAGCTGGTGGCTGTAGAGTTCAAAGCACAATGTCGGCGCCTCCAAGAGCCTTCGTGGTTACCACTCCTTGTCACCAGGTGATAGCCAGTTGCTCTCAAGCTCCGAGGTCTCAGACACTTCATCGTTGGCTAGAGCTATGATAACACGCTATTATTTAAGTGATTCCAGAGCTCCCGATAGGACATATTCAATTATGACTCTGTAGACCCTGGTGAATTTCTGTTTTGTTGTTGTCGGTGCATGTGATACAAATAAATAAATTCCACCACGTTCACAAATGCGAAATCTACCCTCTGCCCCCAACGTGGCAAGTCAGTAGACTTCACAGTTGGCCAATCTGTGGGCAGACAGGTGGTAGGTGCTCTTTCGTGCCAGTAACCTACGAGGGAGCAGGCTGCCCTTTAGTAACCTCTGGAGCTTCCTGTTTTCTACAGTAACAATGGCATTGGGCAATATCATCACACATAAGATTGCATCATTCCTATTTTAAAACCGTTCTTCTTGTAGCATAAAACAGAAATTGAAACACTGTGGTTTGGGGTTTTTCATGTGTCTGCAGTGGTGAAAGCTGAAATTCTGTCCAGCCTAAGGCTGGGGCTTCTTCCCTTTCTTAGTTGCAAAATAAATACGCTCCGCAGCTGACCATCTGTCTGCAGAAGAAGGCCTCCTTGGGGGTGTTCACAAGTGAGCCTGTGGGTAAGTCATTGACAAAATGCTTTTTAGTAAAAAGAGATTTTTAAGTGTAAATGTATGGAGTCAATGTAACTAGTTGCAGGTCAAATAAAATATGTCCTGTCTCTTGTTATAGGCAGCAAACAATAATTTGCATTTAAACTGTGATGTCCAGGTCTTCGACAGCAATTAGTCGGTCGATCAGATTTTGGAGAGCTAGCCAGGACCAGGCATCTGCTAAGTATTAGGGATGGGTGAAAACACATCGGAGCTTCTGCCGCCCCCGGGCCCAGACACTAGCAAGGGAAACGCAACGAATCTGTAAATTCGGATGGGGGAAAACTGCGATGCTTTAATATTTCTTCCAGTTTTGTTGAGGTGTAGTTGACATAAAACGTTGCATTAGTCCGAGGTGTACACGTGACCTGAAATGTGTTTATATGGTGGAGCGATCACAGGGATGAGTTTCATTAACATCCATCACCTCACATAGTTACAACTCTTTCCCTGTGAGATGATGAGAACGTTAAGATGAATGTTGTAGCAACATTCAAATATACGATCCAGTGTTGGTTAACTGTGGTCCCTGTGTAGTACTTGCATCCTCAGAACTTACTGGTCTTGTAAATAGAAGTTTCTACCTTTTGACCGCCGTATTGATGTCTTATATTTAGCACTGAAGTACTGGCACTCTGAGGTTGGTGACCTAGAGTCCCTCTGTGTCTATATCTACCTGTTTTTCCTTGCAGAGCGTCCGACACAGCGGTTCATCGTAGGAGGCGGAGAGGAGTAAAGCCACCGGGGAGATGGTGAGCCGTGGGAACAGAGGGGGCTGCGGGGGAGGGGTATGGGCTCGGGATGCGCGTGTGGGTTGTGCACGAGCCTCCCTGTCCTTTCCGGGCTCCCACGCACCATAACTGCTCCATCTCGTTCACCGCTCACAACGGTCCTTTTTCCTTTTGTTCCCATTTTTACTGGTGAAGACTGAGGCTTGGAGAGGTTAGGAACTGGCTCAGCATCACCGACAGCTGGTGAGGGGATGGCACCCCACCCACTGCTGTCTGCCTGCAGCTGCCTGGGTGTGCTCTCTCTCTCTCTCTCTCCCTCCCTCTCTCTCTTTCTTTCTTTCTCGCTCTCGCTCTCTTTCAGTAAGGAGCTGGAGTCTTCGCCTTTTCAAGTTGACAGTGTACAGTCCCAAACACTCCCGTGCCTTGCAGACCCGTTGTGTTCGGTCCCAGGCGCTGGCTGGTCCTGTGTCTTCTCTTCCTTCCTCACCCCCCACACTCCATTTGACATTCATGCTTCTGCTACGGGTTTGGTCCGAGGCCACCTCGTCCAGAGCGGCCTCACGAAGGACTGTTCCATGACTTCCAAAACATTATTTTAAGTTTTGAGATAATTGCAGTTCCCATGCAGCTGTAAGCAAGATCCCACGGGGCCTTTACCCAGGCTCCCCCAGGGCCGATGTCTTGCACAACTCTAGTTCAGGATCACATCCAGGGTGTGGACACTGATAGGGTCCAGATACAGAACATTCATTCCATCTCCACAAGCATCTTGCATGCCTCCCTCTCATAGCCACGCCCTCTTCCTTCCACCGCACCCCGGCCTCAGCCCCCGGCGGCCACTCCTCTGGTCTCCATTCTATAATTTCAAGAATGTAACATAAATGGAATCACATAATATACATAAACCCTTGGAAGTGGCCTTTTCCAGGACTCTCTGGGGACCCACCCGGGTTGTTATGTGTATCAGTAGTTCATTCCTTCTCATTGCTGAGGTGGGTTCCGTGGTGTGGATGGATCACATGTTGCCAACTAGTGACCCACTGAGGGGCATCTGTGTTGTTGGCAGGTTTGGGCTATTACAGAGTAAACTGCTGCGAACACGTGTGGGTGGATTTTGGTGTGAATGTACCTTTTTATTCCTCTGAGGGAAATGCCCAGGAGGGCCATCGCCGGGGGGACTGTTTTTGCAGAAACTGCCAGACTGTCAGCCAGCCTGGCTGTACCTTTCGCATCCCCACCGGCAGTGGACTCGTCCCCCAGTCCAGCGACACTGCCCAGAGTGGGGGTGTCGTGTCATCTTTTATTTTAGCCGTTCTGATGGGCATGCAGTGACATCTGATTTGATTTTAATTTGCATATCTCTAACGGTTAGTGCTGCTGAGCTTCCGTTCATGTGCTAATTTGCCATCTTCTTCAGGGAACTGTCTGTGTCTTTTGCCCAATTTCTAATTGCATAGTTTAATTATCTTTCACTGTTGAGCTTCGAGAGTTCTTTTGACCTTCTAGGATTTGGCGTTGGGTGTGAAGTTTGTAAATCTTTTCTACCAGCCGGTTCCTTGTCTTTTCGCCTTTTTAACCAAGTTGTGCATTTTGATGTAGTCCAGTTTATTAATTTTTTATCTTAGGGATCATGCTTTTGGTGTTTAAGAACACTTTGCCTGGCCCTAGATCTCAAAGATTTGCTTCCTTCTATTTTTTCCCCTAAAGAAATTGTTTTACATTTAAATCAATGATCCGTTTTGAGTTCATTTTTGCATGAGGCATGAGATTTAGGCCCAGGTTTGTTTTTTTTTTCTGCGTAAGGATGTCCAACTGCTCCAGCACCATTATTGAAAAGCTATCTTTCCTCCATTGAAGTGCTTTGTACCTGTGTCAAACCTCATGTTTTGGGGCATGTTTGTGTGGGTATAATTCCAGATTTTCCATTCTGACCCATTGATCTTCGTGTCTATCACTTTGCCTGTCTCCAAACAGGCTTGATGACTGTTATTAATCTTGAAATCAGGTCACCCAATTTCCCTTACTTTATTTGTCTTTCATAAGATTGTTTTAATTATTCTAATTCCTTTGATTTTTTCAAAAATTTTAGACTACTCTTATTTATCTCTATAAAAACCTTGCTGGGGTTTTCCTCGGAATTGCATCAAACCTGCCTATCAGTGGGGGTTGACTGACATCCTCACTGTGTTAAGTCTTCCAGTCCATGAACAAAGTATGTCTCTCCATCTTTAAAGATCTTTCATCAGTATTTCATGGTTTTTCAGAGTCTCCTGCTCTACCGACTGAGCTAGCTGGGCGTGGCTTGTTTCATAGTTTTTAGTTTATAAGTCCTGAACATGTGTTTGGAAGGTTGACACCTAAGTATTTTCTTCAGTTTGTACAATTGGAAATGACGTAGCTTTTTTCCTAAAATTTCAATGTCCATTGCTAGAATATAGAAATGAAGTTTATTTTTGTATGTTTATCTTATATCTTGCAACCTTGCTGAACTCATTGTTCTAGGAGTGTTTTTGTTGATTCTTTGGGATTTCCTGTGATGACAACGATGTCATTTGCAAATAGAGACAGTTTTACTATTTTTATTCCAATGCCGGACCTTTTGCCTGACCACACTGGCTAGAATTTATTCCCAGCACTACATTCAGTAAGAGCGGTGGAAGCAAACATCCTTGCATTATTCTTGATCTTCAGGGGAAAGTATTCAGTCTTCCACCATTAATTATAACATTAGCTGTAGGTTTCTTGTAAATGTACCATATCAGGTTGAGGAAGTTGCCCTTTATTCCTATTTTTCTGAGAGTTTTTTTTTAAATCATGAATAGATGTTGAATTTTGCCAGAGTGCTTTTTCTGCAAATGGTATATGATCATGTAACTTTTTTCTTTAGCCTGTTAATATGATATACTACATTGACTGATTTTCAAATATTCAATCAGTCTTGCATACCTGGAATTAACCTTATTTGGATGTAGTGCATACATTTTAAAATATATTATGGACTTCTATTTGCTAATATTTTGTTAAGGATTTTTGCATCTGCATTTATATCCATTTATAAGGGATATTGCTCTGTAGTTGCCTTTTTTCTTACTATCATCCAGTATGAGGGTAATACTGGCCAAATAAAATGAATTGGAAGTATTCCCTAAACCTCCTGGGCTTGGAGAGTTCTTTATTTGGAACTTAAAATTATGAACTCAATTCCTTAAAGTTATAGGGCTACTCAAATAACCTATTTTATATTCAGTGAGTTGTACAGTACACAGGTTTTTGAGCAGTCGGTCCATTTCACGTACGTTGTTGAAATTACATGTATAGAGGTGTTCACAGTGCTCCCTTACTGTCCTTTGGATGGCTGTGGGTCCCGTAATGGTGCCCTCTGCTCGCCTTTAATATTGGTCATTCGTGTCCATGTGCTCTCTCTTTCTCCTTTGTAGTCTTGCTAGTGGTTTGTTCATTTTATCGATTATTTCTAAGAACCGGTTTTGTGTTTTGTGGTTTTGTGATTTTCTTGATTGTCCTTCTATTATTAATTTCATCGATTTCTGCTCTTATCTTTACTTTTTTTTTCTACTTGTTTCTACATGTCTGAGGCAGGAGTTTAGATTGTTGATTTCAGACTTTTCCTCATCTTCAATTTATATGCATTTAGAGCTACAAATGTCCCTCTCTGCATTGCTGGAGCGGTGTCCCACCAACTTTGACAAGTGCACTTTGATTTTAATTCAGTTAACTGTATTTTGTATTGCTTCCAAAGACCCCCTCTCTGGCTCAGGGATTGTTTAGAAGTGTGTCGTTTGGATCCCAAGTCTTCAGTGGTTTTCCTATGACCTTTCTGTTACTCGTTTCTCATTTGATTCCATTTGGACCTGAGAACACACTCTGTATAACTGCAATTCTTTTGAGTTGGTTCAGGTTTGTTTTATGACCCAGGATATGGTCTATCTTGGTGTATATTCCAAGAACATTGGAAAATGACGTGTATTTGCCTGTTGGTGGATGGAGCGTTCTGTAAGTAATGACTGGGTCTTGTTGGTCGGTGGGGTTGTTGAGTTCCTCTGTGTCCCTGCTGATTTTCCGTCTCGTTGTTCTAGGATTCCCGTGACAGAGGTGTTGCAGTGTCCAACCGTAATGTGGGGTTATCAATTTCTCTTTTCGGTTCTACCAGATTTTGCTTCACATCTTTCGGAGCTCTGTTGTTTGGTTCATACAGGGTGGGGTGAGGAGTCGATTTACAGTTGTTCATGTGGGAAATAATACAGTAATTAATAAATAATAGCACAAGAATAAATTGTCTCATGCACTCACAACCATAAAAATACGTTTTACCCCACCCTGTATTTAGGATCGCTATGTCTTCCTGGTGGGTTGGCCTTCTTGTGTAATGTTCTACGTCTGAGACATCTTCCCCCGGAAGTCTGCTTTACCTGGTGTTAATATAGGGAGCCACTCCTGATTGCTTCTGATTAATGTTCGCATGGTCCATCGTGTTTACATCTGCTTTCATGCTGCCAATGTCATTGCATTGGAAGTGAATTTCTTCCATGTGAACTGTTCGCTGTCCTGAGCCCGCCTACGGAGCAGACGAATGTGTCCGCCTGTTTACACTCTATCCAGTCCCAGATGCTTCCTGCGTTGTTTTCTCCCACCTCCCCAGGCTACCGCCAGTGGGTTTCAGGGACCCCTCTGCCCCATGTCTTCCCCTCTGACTCTGATGTATAAAGTGAGTTTATAAGGTAAAACTCATTTCCCAGGGCATTTTCTCAATCCGTCGAGATGTTGCTTCCTGGCAATTGCCATCAGTTTGATTCAAATGAACTCATAAAAATTCTCTACAGGTTTGGATGTTTCTTACGTTTAAGTGTGAGAAGGAGGCCTCCGGTAATTTTCCAGTGTCTGTCTCTGAGACTTCTGTCCTCATCCTCAGCTTTGAAGGTCCTCTCAATGCCAGACGTTATTTCCTCTTTGTTCCTTTGTAGAAATACTTTCCTAGATCTTTCATGCCGCTGGCTAATGGAAGAGAACAGAAATAATCTGTTTGCAATGCCTACTTTGCCTCTTCCTAACTTAGTTTATGAACTAGTTGGTCTCTTGCACTTCTCTTTCCCTGTAAACATCGCTCATTAATCTTGTCTCTTCATCTCAGCCTCCGGGCACTTCCCCTCTTGCTTCCCCAACTCTCATCTTGCAGCCCCGCCTCTGCCCCGACCTCCTGGCAGGCTGGAGAGGGAGGGGCCCCTAAAGGGTACAATAGGGTAGGGACATCTGGGCATTGGAGACAGAACTCCATGGTAGTCAGGCCAACAGCAGGACCCTCAAACCAGAGACCGAGTCCTCAGGGTGCCCCAGCTCGCCTTCATTTCCCAGCCTCACTGGCTGGGCGTCTGCAGAGATAAAGTGGACACACTGTGAAAATGGACCTTGGGGGATACAGTGCAAAGCAGGCAACTGAAACTATGTAATTATAAGGGAAGTGAATGTGGCCGGCTGCTGATGGAGTGCACGCACCTGCCTGCGCAGGGAGGCTTGTCCTTAGGAATAACGGGAGTGGCCCCGGGACAGCTTGCTCATTAGTGAGGGGAAAGTACCCCGAATAGGCATTCAGTGGTATCCCCAAGCTTCACAAGGGACAAACGGAACTTGTGCAGAGAAGGGTGAGCAGGAAGAAAGGGCGACTCTGTGAAACAAGGCTAGAGGGACAAGGGATGTTTAGGTCATGGAAAGCAAAGGCCTCCAGACAAATATGGCGCCGGGATTGGTTAGCTCAAGACCTGCTGTGCGGAGGAGCGGCTAACTGACTCTGTGACCGTGGAACCCAGAGCACTGGGGGTGACGGAACTTGATTAGTGACAGGAACTGCTTGCTAACAATGACAACTACTTAATCCTGGAAGAGGCTGCTGGTTGAGGCAGGAGGTGCCTCCCCACTGGAACTTCTCAAGCCCCGCCAACCCCCGACCTTCCTCACCCCCCCCACCCCTCTCCACCCCTCACCCCTGTCAGTGATGTCTTACCAGAAATGCCTACTGGGGCTGGGTTCTGGGAGGGACAGTCCTGGGACGAGTGCCTCTTGTGTTTACATGCCTAGCACCCACACTTCTTCTCAGAGTGACCTGAAATGGCCTCGGCAAAGCACCCATGTGCCAATCGCTACACATGGTTCTGTTGGGACTGACTTTCCCCTTGGCCCATTGGCCCGTTGGGCACATGTGACTCATGCCAGGCCACTTGGTGTTTGGCAAGCCCCTGGGCACAGTGGCTGGCTGCCAGCTGATAGGATGCAAGCATGGACCCGTTGCCAGGGTGGGGCAGAGACGGCCAAGCCGAGGGCGAAGCCAGCAGACAGACAGCAGAGTCATGGAGAGTGCTGCAGACCAGGGGCTGAGGCCGTGGGACGGGGGCTCAGCCCCTGGCAGGCCTAAAGCCCGTGCACCTGGAAACTGGGATTTCCATCCTTCACAACCAGGAGTCCCGATACAAATGGCACATATCTGACCTCCTCTACCATTTGCTTATCCCCTAAGTTGGCACGAGAGGGTAACATTCGTGAGCATTAGAATTCGAGTGTTTGCTGTGTGCCATGCATGGTGGGAAGGGCTTGACGTGCACTGTTTCCTGTGGGGCTGAGCTTATTATTACCACAACGTACAGACGCAGAAAGGAAGACAGGGCATCTCTGTGGAACGAGGCTGGAGGGACCAGGGGTGATACGGATGAAGGCTCTTCCAGGGGCCTGGAACTGAAAGGCCAGCAGCTCAAGGCACACCGACAGGGAATCACTTTCACTCCCTTCCCTCTGGGGCTTCATCCTCAGGCTCTGCTCACGGTCCCCTTGGCCAATCCCACGAGCCCGGCACGCAGACATCACCTCACACCTCTGGTTCCTGACCACTTGAGGCTACAAATCACGTTGCACAGAACTGGGGTGGGAGAGGACAGGGGAGATGTCCAGAAGGAATCTCTGGACATGTTCTTAGGAGTGAGGAGGCTAGATACTGCACAGAGACTAGATGCCAGCACAAGAGGACCACAGTGTCACGTCACTTGTCCTGTCACACAGCTGGCAGTGTTCAGCCAGATTCCCATAGACGTCCCCTCCCCCAGTTGCGTTCCACGTCACCCTCTCCTGCTTTATGTCCTGTCTGCCTCTGGAGCAGGGGATGGCAGCAGGGCGGTCAGCAACTCCGGGACCCAGAGATGAGGCACCTTGGTCTCTGCTTTTTGGCCTAAACTCTCCCCAAGTTGTTCTGGGTTTTAATCCTCTTTCCAGAACATTCAGAGGTTGTCGACTTCCCTGTTCAGTATATTTAGGGCACCACGCGGCCTCCTGGGCCTGGCACATGGAGAGGGGCACCTGGAAATACAGCGGGCAGATGGGTAGAGGTATTGCATCAACTCTTTCAGTGAAACTCTTCAGACAAAAGCGGAGCTATTTCCCCCTTGAACTCATACATCATAACTCTTTTGATTAGAGGGGAGAATTGGTTGTGGTCATTAGACCTGTGGGTGTGAAGTCCACCTGCCTGGTATGAAAAGCTGTAGCCCCTTTTTAGGTGAGAAGACAGGCTCATTCATCTGAGGTGTGGTGGGGAGGGGAGACCCAGGTGCTCTGGAGGTGAAAATAGATACATTCCTGTGTGCCGTCCCGACATGAAAACTATTGAACAAAAAAGCTTTAACCTCTGAGACTGGGAGTAAAGAATGCCTTGCCACCATGGTTACCAAGAAATGGTCCCGTTTACATATAATAAGAGCTTTAGCAGATGCCAGGCCATCTGATATTCCAGTCTGGGGCCAAACAAGAGGGTATCTGGAGTGTCATTCCTTATGCAGTTACCTGGACACAGCTGTGGACCAGGTACTGGGCCAGGCAGTGGAAACACCTCTCTGCAAAAGTGAGCCTATTTCTCATCGTGTTGAGGGGCAGGGTCGGGGATGTAGCAGGAGGACAGAGGGCTGGGCCCCTTCACCGAAGTTACCAGCCCTTTGTTACCAGCACGTAGCTCTGCAACTGTCACAACGCAAGACTTTGCCTCCGTGTGTGTGTGTGTGTGTGTGTGTGTGTGTGTGTGTGTGTGTAGGGGTGGGGCGGGTAGTCATCCCGGATACGGAGCTGTAGTGGGGAAGGGGGAGACGGAGCAGTCATCTCATTTGTCTTCAAGGGCGAAAAACGAAAAGAGAAGATCCCCTCCCCCTTCTCCTGCCTCCCAGGACTCTTGAAGTCATACATCCGTGCAGGCTTGGAGGAGTCGGTCCTAGAGGGGGACCCGGTCGTCTGTCAGAGCCCTGGGCCGCTGGCTTAGCCCCCGTGAGTTTCCGGATTCGGGGGCTCGGGGGCTGAGAACGGCTTACAGCGCCTGCGTGGCCCAGGGGCGCAGGCGGCTCTGGGAGTGGATTTGCCAGGGAGCTGGATCCACTGCCCCCAGCAGGAGCAAAACAAGAGCACGCGCACCTGCCGGCCCCGCCCATCCTGCGCAGTAGCCAATGGCAGCGTGTGGGCGGGGCGAGGGCAGGGCTTACGCGGGCGGGGCGAGCCCCGGCACCGCCGGAGCTGGAGCCCGCGTCCGGCGCATTGGCTCTGTCAGGAGCGAGCGCATCCTCGTGCCCGCCGCCGGTCTCTTTCCTCCGTCGCTGTCGCCGCCGCCGCCGCCGCTGCCGCCGCCGCCGCCGCGGCCGCCTAGTCCCCGCCGCTGCTGCCGCCCCCGCCCCCGGGGCATGGCCTGTTTGATGGCCGCTTTCTCGGTCGGCACCGCCATGGTGAGTGAGCGCATCCTACGCCCCCGGGGCTTGGTTCTGTTTTCCAGGAGAGCAAGAAACACACAAAGACCTGCGCCCTCACCTTGACACCTGCCCCTAGGTCCCAGTCTCCCATCGTCCATGTCCTGGCAACCCGGCGCTGTGGGATGCTCCTTGCACCCGCCGAGGTCGCCGGGAAGGTGGAGGGGCCAGGAGTGGGCTGGAGGCGGCCAGCACCCCAGCAAGTGAACAGATGGCCTTGACCTCGTCCGCCTCTGTCTGAGGGGCCTGGGGCCCGGGGACCTGGAGTGCACGGGGAGGGCCCCATCTCCCGCTGGCGCGCGCGGCCCGGGCTCCTGAAGCCGAGACTTCCCGCGCCACCCTCCGGAGTCCCGGGCACGATCTGGGGGAACAAAAGAAGCCAGAGCCTTGCACTGCCCCTGAGCTCTCCGGGAACTGACGCTCTGGGACCTGCTCGGGAGGGGGCGGCGGAGCCCCGGGGAGGCAGACAAGGGCGAGCCTGAATACCTGCAGGCCACCTCTCTGCACCCTTTAGAGAGACGGGGTGGAGACAGAAGTGCTCTTCTAACGTCTTGGGAGGCACCAGCTCCGCGGGGGGACCACCCGGTGTTGGCGGCTAATGCATGCTAGATGCAGCAAGTGCTGTTCCCAGGGTCGGTCAAAAGTCTCCTCTTGCTCATTTATAATAGCTCCATAAGCTCACAGTAGGGCAATACAAACAAATTAGCCATCTGCCCACCCATGCTAGGGCCTTTCTTTTATTTCTATGCCTAGCGAGCCGGCATTGCAGTTAGGTACTTATGCACTAGATTTCAGGTCATCTAAAGTACAGATTGAGCATATTACGTATTCCAACCCATATTGCTCTCCCCATCCATCCCTCTTTCCATCCTTCGTCTATGTATTTACTATCCTGCTAGTTCCTTCCCATAGGCTGTGAGCCCACAGAGCATAGCGGCACCAATTTGTCACCTCCACCCCTCGCCTTATTTCATTTTTAGCATCCTGTATTGAAGTCAGCAGGGCTCAGCAGTATTTGACCGACAGTTACCTCTTGCCTTAAGCTCAAGAGGAAAAAAAAAGTAGCCGGGTTTCTGCGCATGCTCTGCTCTGCCAACTGCATCCTATGATTCCAAACAGGTTACTGTAGAACATACCGCGCCTCGCCAGCTCATTATATAATGATTTTGTGTAAACTGATAGAATGGGGCCACGGGCACGTTAAGGAGGTTGGTAGAGCAGGGGGGAGCCGGGGGACTTACAGGACAGATCTTATCTCTGGGCTTGCTCTGCCTTTATCACTTGGCTTCTTACAGAAAAGAAGGCTGGGGAAAAAAAAAGAAAAAAAAAAAACAGGGAAGGCAATTCCCTCCTCACCACCTTTGCTTTGATCTGGTTGGGTGTTTTGGTCACACTTGGCAATCCTACCTTTTACATTTGCCTATGTATTTGGGATTCCTAAATTATGCTGGTAATGGAAAATTAAGGAGATTAGCATTGTTAGTTGTAAGTAAAGAAAGTTTCAAGTCTTTTAGGTCCTGGGTAACTCTGGAAGTCCTTTCAGAGCTGCAGAAGTGCCTTATACACGTCGGGAAATAATGAATCAGAATGTTTTGAGGCACAGAGGTTTTTATGTCAAGATCGTCTTTGTGTTACGTTATGGTTGATGCACAGCCCCAGACGCACGTGTTTGGTTTCAGGGCAATGCCTGGACTTTTTTTTTTTTCAGGGAACTTTTTAAAAAATTATTTTCCTCTCTGAAAACCTTGTATTTTTTTTTTTAATTAAAAGAGTTCTATTCAAGTCCTAAACAATGAGCCCTGGAGAGCGCCCGAGGATCCTGAGATTGGCCTGGCCGTCTCCCCGGCTCTGGGGTTTAGCCCATGCTGACGGGGCCAGGTGTGAGTTTAAAGAGAGTAGTACTACCTGGGTAGTGGGGTCTCTGAGCTGGCGGAGGGGGCGGGCATGGGTTCCCGATGGGATGGTGGTATTTGGGGCTGAGCGAAACTGGGCTTTGCTTTCAGTGAGGTTGACCTTCTGAGTGACCACCCAAGTAGCATCTGCCCTTTGCTTAGTCAAGGGTGTGCTATTTAGGTTATTTTTCCGCAGGCAGTGGCCTTGAGAATTCTTGTCTGTACATTTTCCTCTAATGTGCCCCGGGGTACCAGGGAAGGGCTGCTTAGGTGGGAACTGAGGCTGGTGGCGATAAACCAAAAAGAGAAGTCATAGTGCATGCCAACACCTGGTGCTTGCAAGTTCCTCTTCCTTTTCCTCCTTTCCCCATGATGCTGGTGTGTGTGTGTGTGTGTGTGTGTGTGTGTGTGTGTCTGTGTGTGTTTCTATCTCCAACTATGCTTCCCTGGGTCCGTAGAGTGAGCCAGCCTCACAATGGCCTGGTGGGTGGGTGGGTGGGTGGGTGGGGGTGGCAGTTGCTGCCTGTTAGAGACCCTCTCCAGCTAAACAGGAATCTCTCCGTGTTAGCATTCACACCGAAAGCAGCACCAAAGGAAGTATTCCCACCAAGCACAGGCAGGATCACTCCAAACAGGAGCTCCCGGGCATTCCACGCCCACGAATGGACCTACTGTTATTTACCATGTATGATGCAGCACAAATTGTGTGTGTGGAGGGGGTGAGGTCCAGATAACGTTTTGCTGAAGTAGGGGATCACACCAGGAAAGGGAACCAGTGGGGAAGGAAGATGTATTTGTTCATTATTAACGAGCTCAGGAGGCCGAGGACAATGAGCTGTAACCTACATTGCGGGTCTCTCTCATCTAAGGATGTGTTTCCAGAGACTTGGTCTATTTTGGAGTGACAGCCACCGCCTCCCATCACACAGGCTTCCCTGATTTTATTACTTGGGCGAGGCCAGTGGACGCCCACGGAGGAAAGGTGGATCACGGTGTGCACAGCTTTAGTGTTCGTTTATGTGGGTGTGGGGTTGTATGGTTTTCTCTGATTTTTTTTTTTTGTGGCTTTCCCTATAATGGACAGGGGCTGGGATGACCCAGGGTCACCTACAACTTGTCTGTAAAAAGCTGCGCACTGTTAAGGATGCTGGCTAGGAGGACAGGGTGCGGATCTACAAGCCACACAGAGCTGGGTCCCAGTTTGGCTGCTCACCAAACAGGGGTCTCGGGCAGGGCGGGCAGTCTCTCTGTGCCTTGGATCCCTCCTCTGAAATGGATGGGGGGGACGACAAGGCCCCCTGCTACAGTTGGAGAGAGAGTAAGAGGCTTACTCTCTTCAGCCTGGAGTTCAAAGGGCACATTGTACTTGCTGCATCAATAGTCATTGTTTACAGTCACTCACCTACTCTGCAGGGGTGTTATTGTTGAATTCTCTAAACTGTGAATACTGGCCCCTCTCTCTGCCTCTCTCACTCTCAGATCAGTGAAGTCACCCAGCTTTGTCCTGCACGGCCTTGCATGTCCCTCCCGAGTCTCTGCGTGGTCTCATTATAGCTCTGGCCTCACCGTATTGCAACTAATGGCCCCTATGTTTGCCTGGGGCCTGATCTTGAATGAGTTGCTGAGGCCACAGGCCATGTCTGTGTGGCTGAGCACTCGCCCCCAGGGCTTTATTTGGTGCTCAGTTTGTTAAGTGATCAAGTGAGTGAGAGAACAGATAAGCTGAGGGTCTAGAGGGGAAAGTCAGGTCCTTACGGGTCTGGCACCTGCTGCGGCCAGTAGTGAGCAGGTGGTTGTCTGTCCCTGTGTTCATCAGAAAGGGAAGCTGTGGCCTCTCCTAGGCCTCCTCGGGGGTTGGCACCTGTGGTGGACTCTGGGGGAGAGTATGGATGCTCTGTGGCAGCTGGAATGCTGGCCACGGTGGAAGCTGAGGGGACCGCCCCTGGAGAGGAGTTGCTGGACACTCCTGGCCCCCAACCAAACACATGGCGACTGGGAATTCCAGGCTGGAGCCAAGTCTGCCAGCAGGATGTGGGCTTGGACCCAGATGGTCAGCCCTCTCTCCTGGATGGCATGGTGGGGTGAGAAGGGACCTTGGAGGCTGGGCCTGGGGCTTGGTTTGCCCATCGTTTTCTCCACGACCCCCCACAGCCAGGGTTGGGTGCTTCCGGGGCAGTTACGGAGTCCAAGTGGGTTGTGAGCCTGGGACAGCAGCACGTGACCCAAAGGACAAGATGGGTGGGCGAAGGGCATCTAATGCCGGCTCTGGGTGCCAGGGCCGAAGTTACACCTTTTCTCCCCATCACCCAAAGCTAGGAGTGTGCTGAGCTATGGCAGAGTCTGCTGCTACGTCTTTAAGGGGTCCCGACACAGAAGGCCCAGGGCGAGCAGAGGCTCAGAGGCAGAGGCGGCCGGTCCTGTGGCTGCGTCTCTTGGGAGCCGGAGACACACCTGTCCTGCCGAGGCTCTGAGGCGCCCTGGTGTTGGGCTAACACAGACCTTCTCTGACTTCCAGAGTGTATGAACCTACTTATGTTTGCACTGGAAACGTTTCACAGGCTCGGTGCCAGTAGCAAACCAAGCTTAAGTTTGGCAGTTTTATTTTGCACTTTAATTTTTATCCACAGAGTGTTATAGTCAGTGAGCCGAGCGTTGATGTGGTTACGCTTTCCAGAGGTAGGCGATGCCTGAGAGGCGCGTGCCTGCCTGTGTGCGCACGGTGCCCTGTTCTTAAAGGTCAAAGCAACGTTCTCAAACATCACAAGGAGCAGACACCCCTATGCCCCCATGTGCCCCTCCCTCTGTGCTTTAGACGGTCAGACCCACCAAGCCCTCCAAGATTTCTGAGCCCTTTTATACCGTGATGGAAAAAATGCCAGCTCTCCAAGGACACAGTCAGGCACCCTCAAGAGGACATTCCAGTAGGGGAAGGCTTGTTTTGGCCTCGTGAGTTGCTGGGTTGGTAGGAATAGTTATGGGTGGTCCACTCGCAGGTTTCGTTTTGGACTTTTGGTTAGGAACAATAATGATCAAAAAGCTATCAGCTCGAAAGCAATGCCTAGCAAAGCTTTGTGGAAAAATAACAGTGTGGCGTTCATTGTTGCTCTTCAGGACGAGTGGCTGCCCTGCAGTGGGCCCCCAGCCCTACCGCAGTCCCGGGGGCCCGAGGGACCCACGACGGTTCTCTCCTAGCCAGGCTGACCGGCTTCAGTGGTGTGAAGGAGCATCGCCACAGGCCCACACTTTGGGGCTCTACGGAATTCCCCCTTGATTCAAGAGACAGCTAGAGAAAGCACAGCATAATATTTGTCCACCCCAGGGTTCTTCTGAGTTTTGCATATTGATTTGTTTGGGGTTGCCAAGCCATTAGAAAAAGATATTCCTCTCTTTGCATAGATACTTCTGGTTCCTGGCACATCTGTAGCAGTACAGTTGACTCCAATGGGAGCTGGATAGCCACTGAGTTACAAAACGCTAGGTACTGGCCCATTTCAGCGGAAGGGGCCTCTAAGGGGTTTTTTTGTTTTGTTTTGTTTTGTTTTGTTTTTATGACTCAGATTCTGGGATCACTTCTGCCCCTCCTTTAACTATAGAGCTTAGAGCAAGTTCAAGTTCCTTAAATCGTCTGTGCCTCAGTTACCTCGTCTGTATAATAGAGAAAAAATATCAATCCTTCTAACTTTTTCCAGTGCTATGATTAAGTTGTAACAAAAGAGTTGTAAGTGACTTGGAAAACTTACAAGGGAAACACAGGCCAACTCCCGCAAAACCCAGAGGCTCACACGTATCCTTGCTCTTGAGAAACACTGATGAGGTTACAGGAGACAGATGCTAGCAAAGCTCGTTTTAAGTAACACTTTCAACTATGGATTTTTAGTAGCCTTATGTGCCTTTATTGGGATTTTTCACGAGTAGACTGTACACAGAGAATGTTTTATGGTGGCCAGTGTTTCATTCTTTGAAACGACGATTCATTTATTGTGGTTTGTGATGAGGGTTTATGACTCCAAAGGAAGACGGGTTAGATGAGGCTCCTATCCTACAGTAAGCGTTGTTTTCCTAGGAGAAAAAGGGACGGCTAGAGAAAACAGATTCCCCCGGGGAAGCTCTCCTCTCTCCCGCAGTCACTCCATAATTTAAGGAGCGTTGTTATGAATATTCAATGACCTTGAACCCAGTAGCCAGTCTCCTGCGCTCTTTTCCCTGATGCTCTTTTCCTTGATGTGGCTCATATCCTCTCCTGGTGCTTCCTCCCCGCGTTTTCTAGAATGCCAGCAGTTACACTGCAGCGATGACGGAGCCCAAGTCGGTGTGCGTCTCGGTGGACGAGGTGGTCTCGGGCAACCTGGAGACCACCGAGAAGGACCTGCTCAACGGGCACCTGAAAAAAGTGGACAACAACCTCACGGAGGCGCAGCGGTTGTCCTCCTTGCCTCGGAGGGCGGCTGTCAACATTGAATTCAAGGACCTTTCGTACTCCGTTCCGGAGGGACCGTGGTGGAGAAAAAAAGGTAGGGCGGGCGGCCGCTGTGGGTGTGAGGAGGCGAGAGGGACCATGGAAGGAAGCAACGGGTCATCTGCGGAAATCTGGGTCTGCAGTTGGGAGGCTGAGGCTGCCCACTCTGTCCCTGCCACGGCTGATTGATGCGGCTACTCTGTGCCCGGGTTTATTCTCGCCTATACTACGAACAGGTGGATAGATGATTCAAGACCCTCGGTGGCTCTCACCTTCTGATCGAGTGCAGAGAATTTACTAAGATTGGCCACATCTTTGTGGCTGGTTTTGGGAGCCCACTCAGTGGGTCCTCCTTCCTCGAGGCTGTTTCGGGTAGGCCCTCGAGACAGGACAATTTTTCACTGTTTCAGAGCAGAATGGAAGACAGGTGCTCCCTCCCAGGTTTGAAGTGTTCAGAGGTAGCTGGCAACTTCGCAGGCCCTCTCTCCAAAGCAATCATTTATGTTGGAGGATCTTGAAAGGACTCGTGTGGGTGGTGTTGATGGGATATTTAAAAAAATAAACTATTAGCCAATGAACCATAGAAATAAAAGTAGGAGAGAGAGGGAGAATGGAAGTCGGGAGGTCTCTGGACAGCCACAGGCCAGGAGTTTGCCGCCAGCGTTTTGCTCACAGGCTGAACTAACAACTGATGGTGTTTTTGAGTTTTCTTAGCAACCTGGGTGTTCCTTGGCCAACTCCAGACTTGTGAAGTGTGTGGGGTCAGTGCCACCGGGGTTGGTATTTCTGACGCATGTCTTCCTGTGGCGCTTACTCCTCATTGCCCTCGGCTCCGTGCGCCCGTCACCCACCGGCCTCTCGGGTGGGGACCCATGGGAGAGGACACGTTGAAATGGTGGTCCCTAGTTTCTAATGAGTCACTTGAAACATCTTGAAAATCTATGAGGAATGTGGAACAACGGAAGAGACTCTCATACCACTGAAACACTAATTTTTTTTAGAACCCCTAACTTGAATCTAGATTTGACCCCTTTTAATTTTTGAAAAAGATCCACCAAGACTTACTTCTTTTTTTTTTTTTACTTTTCTTTTTCTCTTCTCTCCTACCTCCCTTTTGTTCTTCTACTTTCTGGAAGCTAAGCCACTGAGGCCGTGGGCCTGGGCACTCTGGACTTCTTGGTAACCAGGATTTTAGAACCTGGACTGGCTGGTCCCTGGGGCCTGCCAGCCACGCTGGTTGTTGGATGACTTTACGTCCGTTTGCACAACCGGGAGTGGATACCAAACCTGGTTGTGTAGCGTTATCTGACACATTTTCACGGTGTCCAGCCTGTTCTGTTAAGAAATTCCGTGGCAGGCTCCGTGTTGGGTTCATTCATTTGTGCCTGCTGAAATGTCAACATAGGGTTTCAGCCTTTTCCTCCTGAACTTGAGAAAAAAAAAGACTTTTACCAAAAAAATGCACCAAGGGACCAGGAGGGCCTTGGTATGTTTGGCTCGTCTTGTCTACGCAGACGAACCCGTGAGCAGCCTGGGTCAAGTTCCGTCCATCTGCTACACGTGGCCTTAGGAATGTCGCCCGCATGGTTGGAGATGCTTGGATGGCTCTTGTTTAAAGTGAAGATAGCTCGCAACACAGAAGTGCAAACATTTGAAAACTGCGGCAGAATCTCGGTCTGAAATCCAGCTCAGCAGGCAGGTGCTCAACCATTGTCTGTAAGTGAAGAATAGCATTTCCTAGTCAGGCGTGTGGCTCGTCTACCCTGTATTTTCTGAATGTTAGAAGGAGTCACACTGATTGTCCAACTTAGCCAAAGATGATGGCATCTTAACCAGCAAGGGAGGGGCTGAGACTTGCAAGTTCAGCTGGGGTGGCTACCAGATAGACGCTTGCCCTGTAGTAACCCCTGCTGGCTCAGGGTGGGAGGAGGGGGAGGGGGAGGAGGAAGTGAGCCCAGAGGGACCTGCCCATGAGTCAGAGATGGTTAGGGCCAGAGGAAGCTAGGCAGGATGGGGCTTCTGTGTCCCGGTGGCTGGTTGTGGACACGCGAGGCCCAGTTTCTGGCTTCCTCCCAGGCCCCCTCCTCAGCAGCAGCTCCTGTGTCCTCTTCACGCTGCCCGTCCTTCCCCAGCCTTTGTTGGTGGTACCCTGCAACTCAGACTTCAGGTGGTTTTTCACTCCAGCATAAATTCCGGGTGTGACATTATTGTCTGCCTTCTCACTGTATAGAAAGGAACCAAAGTGGTTAAGGCTTGCCCATGAGTGTGAGCTAGCCAGGCAGGCCTGGGACTCAGGGGGGCAGAGGGGGTGGTTCCTAACGCTGCAGCCTGACTGGGTGCCTGTGCCCTGCCCAGCACGGGGCCTCGGGGTGCCAGCGTCCCTGCAGCGCTCCTTCTCCAGGCTTGATGCCTGCAGAGCTGGCTCTGCTGCCGCCTGCGGGATTGGTCGCCCCGTGAGGCTGGAGGCTGCACCCAGGGAATCTCCTGAAAGCGGGGAATCAGCGCCCAGGTGCATCTCAGAGCTCACTGCGTCCTCATCCCCAGCAGGCTCTGAAGCGCTACCTGTCCAGTGAGCTAGTAATTTGGGGACTGTATTTCCCCAACCAAGAGCCGCCTCCAGGATGAACAGTACAAGTCAGCATTTAGTCTGGACCCGGGCAGGGGCTCGTACCTGTGAATCCCACCTGCACCTTTCCCACCGGTCCACTGCCCTCCTGTCGGCTTCCCAGCCACTCCTCGGGTCTGGCTCCTTGCACTCGAGGGCTTTCCCGCTTTGTCCTTCCCAATGCTGTTGACTGTCTCCATCCCCAGCAACGAGGAGGATAAGCTGAGAAGTCAGATCCCAGCTTCTCTCTCATTCCCCTTTTCTCTACGTGGCCGTTGTGTGTTTGGCCTCCCCTCGGTGTGACACCCAGGGTGACTGGCCTTGGGGGAAGGGGCTCTTTCTCTCACCTCTCTCACCGTATCGGTTTTGCTGTCTCTATCGAGTTGATTGTTTTTGATGTTTCAACTTTGCATGTGGAGCTCATTGCAATGACCATGCCAGGGTTGGATGGCAGGGCATCCCGCAGGGCGTGGGCATCTCCGACATGACAGCTGCAGGGCCTGGTTGCGTAGCAAAGGGAGCGGACCCCAGAGCACACGTGATTGCTCAAGGTCAGAGTCCACGCTGGGCTCTGGCTGTCTGCCTCCCAGTCTAGTCTCTTCCTTCCATCGCAAAGACACTGGACGGCTCCGGTAAATCCCGGGAGAGTCCTTTTCTCACACAGCGTCTGCCATGAAATTAGCACCGTAGCCATGCCGCTGTGACACCAACTCAGAACGCTGCAGTGAAGCTTGCATTGTGATTAGAATATTCTTTAACACTCCTACATAATTATCTTAAAGAAAGAAGATAGAGAATGAGAACGCCACGATCCTCGGAACAAAGGCGTGAGTGATGGATGGCGGCGTTGAGGAAGGGGAGGCCAAGCGCTGGGTCTCGAACATTCTGGAGCTCGACGATTGCCAGGCGTTGAACAAAACACCTTGTATTTTCAATTGCAGTCGCATTGTCACCATATGATTAATGATGTCTTGGGAGGAAAAACTTGATCATGTAATAGATTCCTAGTAGAGAGCGTAATTATGAAAGGAACTGTTCCCAAGAGAAAAAAGTGCACCCCAAGGGTGATTTCACCGGCTTCTGACACAGTAATGAGTTTCCCTCAAGGAATTCACTCCCATAGCCCAAGTTGATGGGACAGAAGATTCGGAACAATACGGACTTCCACGGGGGCACAGCAGCTACTGAGTCAGGGGACACACCTGAGCAGTCCAGGTGGGCCGCCCTCATAGAGCTCTCAGGGTGACCTACCTGGGGAAGCAGCTTCTGCTTCCTGCGGCAGGACGCTGTTGGTACGCGAGGGACCCCAGGCTGAGAGGACAGTCCCCATCCAGACGCTCTGGGATGAAGATGTGGGCGGTCACGAGGACATCTGCCCCTGATAGGCACTTCCCGGCTTTCGGGGCTCATCCGTGCGGGGGTCCCCAATTTTTCTTAGGATGCGACTGGTCATATCACACAAGTGGAGCGTTTGGGGTCCTCTGGATAGTGCTTAACCCCCCAGCCCCAGCCCCAGCCCCCCCCAAAAGCGCAGCACTTTCCATTTGTGAAATTAAAGCAGGTCCACTTGGCTCAGGGGCCAATGCTGCCCTTCGTACTCATGGAATACATGAGGGTCAGAGGCGCATCCCAGGTCACAGGAGGACAGATGGTGGGACTTGAGAGCTGGCCTGTGGGATCTGAGGCTAAGACCCAACAAGGACCCCACTGTGCAGCTGACCCTGAGGTGGGCCCACCACTAGACCACCATAGCACAGGTGGGCCTCGCCCCATTTCACGAAACTGTCAGTGACCGGCCTGCACAATTCTGACTGATTTTCCTCTTAATGGACATGCTTGGATGTCAGTCACCTCTGCCATTCATAAGGAAATCCCCTAGTCCTTGGGGCGGTCTCTAGCTGTCCTGTCCCGTCCCCAGGGAGGTGAGGCTAAGGCAGAAGCATGGTGAGGCATGCTTTCCCATAAACAGGTGACATGATTCTTAGAAATTAAATACCCCTCCCAGGATTACGCTGCGATGAAGCTCAGGCTGAGAACAAAAGTAATCTCATCTGGGGCTTTAGCACGTTCTTTACTGTTCCCTCAGCCAGGCTGCTGTCTCAACATGGTAACACTCCAACGGGATGAAATAGCATCTCCTGCTTTGAAATCCGATCCCCCAGCCTCCTCCTTGCCAAATGCCAGGAAGGAGTTAAACAATCGGGGTGCTCCAGCTTATCTGTATTGGTTTGCTTCTAAGCTATAAAAATGCATTTCAACACCCTTCTCAAATTCCTTTGCTTTCTCTTAATTTCCGTAACTATCTCCCAAGGCCTGTAATGACAGGCTGGTTAAAATGAGTGGAATGTGCCTTTAATCAATTCCTTTAAGGAATTCCATGAAGGGAAGGCCAGAGCCTACCTAACCAAGTGTTAGGTGACTTGATCCAGCTCACTGGGGCAGGGATGGGAAGGGCAGGCAGTTATGGGGGGCGGGGGGCGGGGTGGGGGGGCTGCAGAAATCCCGGAGCAGCAAAGGGTTTTGTGGGGGGAGGGGCTGCTCAGGTTCAGCGAGGATTTCTGTTGCCCCAGTGAGAAGGGATAGATTACTCTTGTGTTTCTTGGGAGCCATCATGCTAAGGTGGGCTTTCTTTTGTGTGCAGAAGGAAATTGCTTTTAAGTACTCTGCCTTTGTCTTTATTGGAGGCTATAGCCTTTTATAGTCTTTTCAAAGACTATAGGCTTTAGACTGTGTAGCCAAACATAGACTCTTATTTGGTGCAGTGTGGTGAGCCTAGACCTTGCTGCCTACAGGGGCACCTCGCTTGAAGCTCAGGTGTAATACATGGGGACACAGGGAGAGCCCCACCCCTCCCTGCTGCGGCCAGTTCTCAGGTCCTCAGTTCTCCGCAGATCCCCATGGCAGGCAGGCAGGCAGGCAGGCAGGCAGGCAGGCAGGCAGGACACCCGCTCAGGGAGGGCCCTTTGGTGGTGGGTCATCCGGAACAGTTGTGATTGTTTACCTTAGAGGCTCCGAAAGAGGCTTTGAAAAACTGCTGAGGATGGGCCAACGCTGGCGGCACGCTCACGGCTGATGAACGTAGAGCGACTGTGTACGAAACCAAAGGGTGTGCAAGTTTATAGGGAGAACGTGTACACAAGGAGTCTAGATGCTTCCCTACTCCGGCCAACACACGCTCCCTCTCTGAGCGCGCGGCAGGGAAGCCGAACCATCGTCCCCCTGGGCCCTGGCACCTGCGGCGTGCCACTGTCCGGGCTCCACACCCCGTGGAAATGGCTCAGGCAGCTCCGCCCACAGGGGCCTGGAGGTCTCCTTTGCTCCTTTGCTTCAGTGTCTGGCCACCTGTGTCACCTTCGGATTGGCAGGCTCTTTATTCGGCTCACGCTCCCTCACTTTCCCAGAGAGTGGGCCTGTCCCTGAGCCTCTGCAGAGTGACTTTGCAGCCCTGTGCTCTGCACAGTGGAGGGCCGATGTCACTATGTCACTTTCTGAGGACATTCTTGCCACGCTTGCTGGGTGGGTACCCTCCTGTCTCCTTTTAAAACCTCAGATACGCTTGTCTCTTGTTGCAACCTTCACCTTCTCGAACTGCAGTCCTCTCTTACAAACCGGCACCTAATCCGCCAAGGCCAAGAAATAACCCAAGGTGACATTTTGCTAAACACGAAACCATCTCTTTTGTTTATAAATTGGCAGGAAGAAAATGTTTAGTAACCATACACCTGCTCCTTTTTGAGTTCAGTTCTAGAATCAACAGATTTGCTTATTTAAGAAACAAAGGTACCACATGGGTCAGATTAAACTGTTTAGAAAGAAGACACCGTACAAATTAGGGGTGTGTAGAATGGGGGTGATTCTCTATCAAACCCATGCTTGATGAAGTTCCAGAACCTTCAGAGGAAAGCTTACCTTCCAATGAAATATATCAGATACAAATTTTTTGCTGCCCATAATATGAACAAAGGCTGCAAGAGGAGTGTGTAAAGTCAAGGATGGAGGCTGGTGCGCCTGTGGAGTCCAGTCTGGCCGCTATCATCAGTTTCACTTCTCCCTCTGTCAGCTATGATGTTGTCGGTCACTCATCCTTCTGCTCTGTAGGGTAAGTGGCATTTGGTGCCAAAATTAAGACACGCCAGACTGACTTCCAGATTGATTATATCCACCTGAAACCTATATTTAGAATCTGACTCTTGGAGTGCAATGGGGACTCGGAGCTCCCTTGGCCTGACCTCTCACCCGAGGAGTAGTCCTTCTTGCCCCATCCCCGACAAGTGGGTGGCCAGCCTCCGTCTGAGCACCTCTAGGAACCAGAGCCTGACACTTCCCCGGGCAGCCAGGCCTGCGTTTGCACAATCGGAATTCTTAGAAACGGCTTCTGTCTGTCGAGGTGAAATCTGAATTTGAGTAATGTTCACGAGTTGATGCAGGGTCTACTTTTTGGAACTCTGCAGAATGGACCTCGGTCTTGGTCTTGAGTGAGTTCATAAGTTGAAGGGAGGGAGCCTGACCAAGTGCAAGATAGTAACCAAGTGTGTCAAGAGCCGGAGCGCCATAAGAAGCATATGGCCCTTGGAGGAAGTGAGGCCCGAGTCGTGCTTTGGGAGCAGGCAGGCATCTGCGTGGCATCAGTGGGGGCAGGGCGCGGGGCAGGGGCCCTGCTGCCTTGTGCTTGTTCTCTGTAAACTGATAAGGGCGGAGCGCCATAGAAGAGCAGATGTGAGTCACGTTTTCTGTTTCGTTAGTGACATTCGGGCAGCCCTGTGCGCCCAGACAAAAAAGTCCCTGGCCCCATAGCTCGACTGCCTGTCTTGGGAGCGAACTTTTAGCAGGAATTTTGTGGGATTTCTCAGTTGTTATTTCTCTCTTCCCACTTTTTTTGGAAGAGTGCTTATTTTTTTAACTAACCATGTTTTTGTTTTGTTCTTACTAAGCAAATGCTGTTAGGTAGAGCACACTGCATCATTAAGGCATCATGGGAAAGATGTAGGGGCATATCAGTGTGGGCATCTTCCCCAGGAGGGAGGGCGTTTTAGGGGGAGGCCGACCTCGGATTCTGCCTGTAACCTCCGGTGCAGACTTCTCAACAAGCTCCATCGAGAACGCCCCCTTTGTTATGTCACAGGGTCCCTAAAATGAGCTGTGTTTTAGGTTTACTGTACCCACGACATACATGATCCCAAACCCTGGTGGCAGCAGAAATGCCAAAAAAGGCCTCCCCCCTCCTGGGGAGGGGGTTCCCAGATGCCCTTATGGGCTGTGAGGTGGGGGAGAGGGGGCACCTGGCTTGGGCTGTGCTGAGCACCTCCACTGGCCTCTCCCTCCTGGATGGGGTTATCGGGCCACCTGTCTTGCATCCCGACTTTCCTTCCAAGGGCATTGAGACCGCCTAGTCTCCAAGGGGCGAATTCGTTCTGGCCTTATTCACCAGCAGGCCTTAGTGAAGCGCTGGCTTTAAATATGGAGCAAAACCCCATCTCTTTCCCAGTATGGTGCCACGCTCACCCTGCAGGCCGGGGGAAGGGGCGGGGTGACGCTTGCACTGTCCCTGCCAGGCAGCCGGACACACCGGCTGCGCATCTGGCGGAGGCTGTCTGGGACTTTCATACTCCTTTGGAACCCTAAAACCTCACAGCTTGGAAAAGAAGAGTACCGCGCGGCCCTCTCGCCGGCACGCAGGTGCGGGCGGGGCGGGAGCGCAGCTGCGCTTGCGCAGTAATGCCCTGCCGGTCGCCGCCGCCGCCTGCGCCGAGGTTACTCTCGGTCAATGCTCGCGGGTAACCTCAGTGGCCAGGGACGATTGGCTGAGCGCCGGGCGCTGTTGCTAAGCGGGGGCAGAGGGTGTGGAACTCCTGGAGTCCCTGTGCTGCGGCCTCCCTGGGGTTGGTCTCTCCTTCCCCCGGGCTGGGGTCGCCCTGTGGACCCCGGGGAGTGCAGACCCTGTGATCTGTCTCAGGGCCATGGAACACCTGGGCCTTGAAAGTGCCGGAACTTTTCCTGTAGCCTAATTTTACTGCGAAAGATGCCTCTAAAGTGGTTCTGAGGGATGGAGATATTTTTAGTAGTACTCGTATTATTTTAAGTATGATTCGTATTATTTTGATGTCTCTCTGAGCATATTTGGGAGACTTCACTGGAATGGAAATAGCACGCAGACACTGGGGCCGTCCTAAGGAAGATGGCTGGCTGGCATCGCGGCTGGTTTCTGTGTCCCTGTAGCTTTCATCGGATGGGGGAGGCTTCACAATTTCCCAGACTTCTATTAATTTTTTAAAAACTTTTCATTACATTTATTGCAGTGACAGTGGTCAATAGGATCGTACAGCTCAGACTTCTGTTTGCAGCAGCAGGTCTCATCATGGGGGCAGGCAGGCGGAGCCCGTTTCCCAGGAGGCAGACAATGTCTGAATCCACTGCTCTTGTTTCGCTCTGTTTTGGGTTCACCGGGTGGGTGAAGGGACGGGAGGCAGGAGGGCCTCTTGGGTGGGGCCGAGCAGGTCGGTCAGGAAGCCACCGGCCCCTGTTCTTGTCCGAGGTCAGGGTTTAAAAATGTCCAGGGTGGCTTTGGAATCCTGGAATTCCCCCCAGGCGTCTGAATTGCGGACCCAGTCAGCCGGCTGGAATCCAGCCGAGAGGCGGCCCACGCCTGCGCGGTCACTCCCACCCTGAGTGTGCGTGTGCGTGTGCGGGTGGGGCGAGGAGAGGCCAGGCCAGGTGTGTTTTCTGTGGAATAGTTTTTGGTGACTCCACAGATGGGGTAAACATGATTTCTGCCACTCGGGCTGCATTCTAATAATGCCTAGAAGGCGTGGGACCACTCTGGTGGTCCCACACATCACCTCTCCCTGGGACCAGGGCCTTCTCTAGACTCCTGCCTTGCAGATCTGGTTCCTTTGGGCTTAATTCCTGCGAGTTACGAGAAGTTAAACACCATCATTTATATGCTTTTGGGTTCCTGAATAAAGGCAAGTCACCAGGGGCTAACAATTTTTTTTCACAGTCCTGGGTTTTGCTTGCTTATTTAATTATGGAAAAGACATTTTTATAAAGCTATGTGGAGATTATAGTTCTTAAGCAGCTGAGACTCGTTGAGCTGAAGGTGGAATACGGGAAGTTAGTTAGAGGTGGCGGCGGTGGGAAACTCGGACACGATAAGTTCCCTCTGTCCCTCTGAGGTTTTGTGGGTGAGGCCAGTGCAAACCTTTGCAAAAGGAAGGCAGTGCACAGGGTGACAGCTGAGGTGGCCTGTTACTAGGATCACCACGCGCGTCGCTAACAGAGGAACGTACTGTATACAGAAGTCCGGTTGAAAAGTGGGAGCCCTTACATTTGAGTTTCATATTTTATCAGAGTTCCCATTAAGACTTGTAGAGGAAGCTTGTGGGTTTCCTGTTTCTAAACTAAAGACCTACCTATCAGCTTGTCCGGAAAGTGGTTAGGTCCTAAATGGTGGGGCCTCCAGCCATATGTGTCCAGTCCTGCCCTTCCTTAAGTTGTCCCAGATGTGCCATGTGTGTCCTGGGCCAAACGACACGACCTTCCCTCGTCCCTAGTTTTTGTCTGGCTTACAGGAAGGGGGTGGCGGTTTTTATCTCGTCAGCTTCTCTCTTCCCAGGGGTGTTCTGTGTTCCTTGATTTTAGAACTGGATAGGTCTCTGTAATATAAATTTCAAAGTGCTTAGCCTGGCAGAAAGGGTTCAAGGAGAGCCCTTTACTCCCTGCCTGCCAGCCTCCTTTCTCTGCAGCCACTCCCCACGGGCTAGCCAGGTGGGCTGCCTGTTAAGAAAGGGGTTTGCTTTCAGGATTTGTGTGTTCTTGGCCTGTGCCACACCCTCTGCCCGGAGCCCACCTTACCTCCCGGGCCGGGGGAAGGAGCCTGCCTTCATTTGTCCCTACGTCTATGGCTAGGGTCCTTCCCAGGCACCTCCTTCTGAGCTTTTGAATGGGGACTGTATCAGTTACCCCTCGTCCCTATGGCACAGCCCAGAGTGGGGAGTGGCCGAGGGCCACTTACTGATACTGTAGTGGGCTCAGTGCATTTTAGTGTGTAGGTAGGTCACTGAAGGGTTGGATTTTGTGTCCTTGGTTTTATTAAGGATTTTACTGAGTAGTAATAATGATAATAATAACAATAGCCTGGTAAGTGGTTCTCTGTGAGAATTTCTGTACTGATCCTTCTCTCCTTCTCTAAGGCTTCCCAGGTTTCTTGGTCATGGCCACTATTAGGACCTCACCCCGGCATTTCAGAGATGTCAATGAATGGTTCTTCTTGAAGGCCATGCACTTTCCAGGCCCAGAGAGGCCGAGGTTTCGTTCTCTCTGGGAGGTCTTTCGAGACCTGCAGGTCACCACTGATGAGAGCTGCGTGGTTGAGACTATTTACATTGATGTGCCTTCTGTACATTTGCAGTCACTGCATGGAAATTTCCACACTGGGTCAAAGCTTTCACCACCTTCTACTTCAAGATTTGGCCCAGGAGGAAGGTTCAGGGAGGTCATCTCGGGAGGATGCGAGACGCATCAGGTGCCGTGCATTTCAGCCTTGTGGCCGGATGTTCACAGCTGGAGAGGAAGGATCTCGCACTGCCCACTGCTCCCACTGGCAGCCGCGGCGGGCCCGGTGGCCTCGCCGACGTTGGTGGCGGGCCACAGTCCCTTTGTGGCAGCAGCCTCACCGGGGCACGGATGCTGTTCTTGGAATTGCACATGTTTAATGTGAAACTTGTCAGGTTGTACTCTTGTAGAAAATGCTTTCTTTCCTTCTTGTGCAGTAATACTAAGTACGTGTGTAACAAGAAGGCGGTTAAGATGAATCAAACTGTGCATGGGGCTAAGTCACAATTTTCTTTTTTTCATTCTTTCTCTAGTGCTTTTAATCAAATGATTCCAGGCCCCAGCACCGTTGGCACTGTGTGCTCAGTGGGGGGAGGGCTGGGCTGGGAGTGCGGGCCCCCCCTGCTCTTAGGAGCTAGGAAACTGGGTGACTGACTCAACCTCCCTGTAAAAAGGGCTTATTGACAATGATAAAACCTGCGTTCTTGGATTAAATAACTTGGCACATATGAAGCACCGTGCCTGCCACGCGCTGCTTAATGGACAGCCCTTATGAATGATGTGATGTGTGATACAATGGCCTAGAATTGATGGGATGGATCGAAGCCTTTTAGTTGTCATTCTAAAAGTAAGTTTGGGGTAAAATCTTATGCTTTTAAAATGAAAGAAGTAGAATTACTTCATAGTCATGGTAAATGTTGGCCTCACCGAGTGACTCCTCGGTGCCGGGCATTGTTCCAAATGCCTCGTCCCGACAGGCCCCCGTGAAGGAGGAAGAGGGGACATGTGTGGGACTTGCCCAAAGTCACAGGGCTGTGTGCCTTGTCTTAGAGGGAGGGTGCTCATCCTGGGCTGCGAGGCACCCCGGTGTGGGCGAAAGAGGAGGTCGGTGGCCTGCCCTGCCCCACGGGGTCCCCAACAACCACATGGGGCATTGTTCCCGCACCACCAATGAGGAAACCGCGGCTGGAGAAGTGTAAGCAACAGGTTCCGAGTTCCTCCCAGGGCCACTAGGACCCCAGGATCAAGTGCAGATTGACTGACCTTCATGCTCCTCCTCTTTGCCCGTTGTCATGGGACACAGATCCAGTGACCACCCAGGCCCGGGGCCAGTTTTAGTGAACTCAAAACATGAAAATGTTTACTGCTCCCAGGCTGGTGCCTTAAAACGTTCTTTTCGGTGAGTTCGAGGCAGCATCGTGGGCGAGAACTCTGAGGAGTTGGGAGGGCTGAGCAGCGTGGAGGGCTGCAGCAGGTCTCATGACCCGGCCCAGGTGAAACCCGCCGCCCAGCTTCAGGGAGGGGAACAGCTGTGACGAGTGCACGCCGCACGTGCTCGCATGCAGCAGCTGAGCCCACTGGTGCCGTCCACGTGACTGAGGGCAGAGGTGGGCGGGGAGGGGTGAGTTCTGCTGCTTTGTCCCGTTGTCAGCACGGGGTTGGCGTGGGCAGAAGGAGGCGGGGCTTAGGGGTGTGGGGTGGCCGCTCCGGCTGTCTGCGGCCCAGCGAACAGGATGGCCATCTCTGGGAACGCTGTAATTCTGACATTTGCAGGCTCACGGGAGCACTGCCCATGTTCAAAAGTGACTGCCTTGCCCTGGCTGGTGCGCTCAGTTGGTTGGAGCGTCATCACATAGACCAAAAGTTCGAGGGTTCGATTCTTGGTCAGGGCACGTGCCCAGGTTGGGGGTTTGGTCCCAGTTGGGCACGTATGAGAGGCAACCCACCAATATTTCTCTCCCCATCTCTCTCTTTCCCTTACCCTCTCTGCAAAATCAATAAGCATGTCCTCTGGTGAGGATTAAAAAAAGAAAGCGACGGCCTCTCAGGACGCTGGGCCACCAGGTTTCATGCAAATGAGTGCAAAGTGGATGTTCTTCCGTCATCGTGACGTCAGTGAGCTCGCTGCACACGGAAACCATTCCTGCGGGGAGCCTGCAGCTCCGGAGGGCATTAGTAACTTCACACTGTTTCTTAAGGAGCTCCACTTTATTAAGAATGCCCCGTGCTGCTTGGTTACTTGCCTTACAAACACGCCTGTTACTGGAAGCACAGATAATGAGCTTCCATGTTTCTGAGAAACATGCGGCCAGTGTGTTAAGGTAGATCCTAGTGTGTTTTAAGCAAAATTATCAGAGCATGTGCCACTCTTACTAGTGTATTTTGACATTCTGAGCATCTATCAGGGGATATTGGCTCTTTAGCAAACTGCTCTGAGAGGGGAGGAGGGTGCTGTGGCAGTTGAGGGCACAGGGGGCTGATGTCCAGAACCGAATGGTAAGTCTAAGGACGGGATACATGCTAAGCGATGAGTCAGGTGAATTAGCCGCAGGAAGAATGCTGACCTTTTAGGGGCCGGTTCCCCTTCCCTAGCTCTGGTGTTGTTTCCCACCCCGCCCCCACACCCCCAGCTCCCCTCCGAGCTGATGGAGAGGGTGGCGGTGGTTGTTAGTTCACACCTCCAGAAGCCTTCATGACATGAGGCAATGGTCTCAAACCTGGGTGAGCACCAAGACGACCCCGAGGGCTTGTGAAACACAGGGGCTGGGCCCACCCAAGGGTCTGATTCAGCAGGCCCGGGGCAGGCGAGAGTTGGCATGTCCAGAAGTGCGCCGTGATGCTGACCTTGCTGGTTGACCTTGATGGGACCCCACTCACCCCGAGAACTGCTGAGCTAGAGCAGAGAGGAACAGATGGCCACCTGAAAGCCACACCTGGCCCTTTAAAGCTGGTGCCAAGCGCTCCTACGTGCCCGTCAGTAAATGAGTGGATCAAAGCACTGTGGCACATTTACACAGTGGAATGCTATGCAGCAGAAAGGAAGAAGGAGCTCCTGCCTTTGGGACAGCATAGTTGGAACTGGAGGGCGTTAGGCTATGTGACATAAGCCAATTGGTGAAAGACAAATACCGTATGATCTCACTTATAAGAGGAATCGAATGAACAAAATAAATTAACGAGCAAAATAGAACCACAGTCATGGAAACATGGAACAGACTGACAGCGACCAGAGGAGAGGGGGTAGGGGGATAAGGGTGGAAAGAAAGGGAAAGGGCCAGTCAAAGAACATGTATGAACGACCCACGGACACAGACAGCAGTGTGGGGACTGCCTGTGAGAGCAGGGGGTGGGCAGGGTGGAGGAGGGAAAGGGGGAAGAATTGGGACAACTGTAATAGAGCAACAATCATAATTGTTTTTAAAAGCTAGAGCAGGAAATGACCTTGCCAGCCTCTTGGGGAGGATGGAGGGGGGTGGTCCAGGCTCGGGGTCTCAGGATCTCTGCAGCGCACGGTCAGCTTCCCTGGGGCTGGGGTGGGAGTGGGGGCGGTGGTGGGGCGAGGACACAGGCACTGCTTTGTGCGGAATGCAGGGCCAGGCGCTGGCCTCCTGAGCCCCCTGTGCCCTTAGGGAGCCTGTCAGCCCTCTCCCCTCCACAGGGACCCGGGGGAAAGCTTGCTGTCCCCTGGGACATCTCTGTGGTCACAGCAGGCTTCCAGATGCTGGATAACAGGGCAGGAATGCCTAGATTCTGCAGTTTCTGTTCTTATTTAAGAGAGCGCAGCCTGTATTTGTATCTTAATCTGACCTGAGCACTGTGTTTCAGATAGTTTGTGTGTGTGTGTGTGTGTGTTTATTTATACTTGCTGGTGGCAATATCACCTGTGTGGGGTAAAGAAGATAAGGTTTCTTTCTGCTTCTTTGTAAAACCTATTCAAGCCCCAAAGAAAGCTTTTTGAACTCTAGCACCGACTTGTCCACCTGCCAGCTCCTCTGTGAAATCTGGTACGCAGACTGGTGTGAAGGGGCAGGCGTGATCCCAGGATGCAGCGCTGTGCAGACAGACAGGGCGGCCGAAAACCGAGAGGTCTAATCTGGTCATTTCTTTTCTTGTCTGCAAACCCTCCTTGTCCCTGGCTAGAAGAAACATTGCTCTCTTCTGGCTAACACGTCACTGGAAGTGGCAAAGTCCTTGGCAGAGGCTGGAGTGTGGGGTGGACCTGGGGTGGAGAGAGTGTGGCCGGAGCAGACGCGGGGCTCACAGGTGTTCAGGACGGGCAACCCAGACCCTGAGCGGCCCCTCTCCCCTCGGGTGCCAGGTTCCAGCAGGAACCCACCTGGGCTGCTCTCTCAGTATTTGGGACTGTACTTGACCCTGACAGAATGAGGTCGCCCTGGCCCCAATCCTCTGCACCAACAGATAAGAAACTAGATAAGGCAGTTGACACAGATATAGCTTTGCCAATAAATCAGTGTATCTAAAACACCTCAAAATTTGGCCCTGGCTGGAGTGGCTCAGTTGGTTGGAGCATCCTCCAATGGTTGAGGGTTCGATCCTCGGTCAGGGCAGCCAGGTGACACGTCTGTCTGTCTGTCTGTCTTTCACCCTCCCACCCCAAAGCAATGAAAAAAATGTCCTTGGGTGAAGATAAAAGAAATAACTGGTGTCGTAGTTTCGATTCCCAGTCAGGGCACATGCTTGGGTTGCAGGCCACAGCCCCCAGCAACCGCACATTGATGTTTCTCTCTCTCTCTCTCTCTCTCTCTCTCTCCCTCCCTTCCCTCTCTAAAAATAAAAAAAAAAGTCTTTAAAAAAAAATAAAAGAAATAACTGTGCGGTCCCCACTGTCTTTTTGGTAAAGAACTTCAACCGCTTCCTCGTCTCACAGCTGGCAGATTCTGAGTCACAGGGGTCATAGTTCATGAATTTTAAGAATGACACTTGGAACGCAGAGGGGTCCTAATGGCTGGAGCGTGGACCGGCCGCGTGAGGGCTTCTCGCCTCCATGCGGAGGGGCGGGGCTGTTTACGTGGCGTCTGTTTTTCTATCACAAAATAACCGACTCCCACAAAAAGCTTGGGAAATACCTGCTTTTTTGAGCTGACAGTGACCTTCACCCTGGGGGAAGCACTTTCACACGCAGAATAACCATAAACAGAGAAAGCCCCCAGCTGGCTGATTAGACTTGAGGTTCAGGAGGTTGTTGACCTGGCCGAGTCTTACCAGGAACAACAGCCTGTAGAAACCAGAGTGTGAACTTCACCACTTCCTGAGTCACTGGCGGAGGGTGGCCTCCAAGTAAGAAGACTCTGTGCGTGGCGGGTCCTGGGTCCCCCATCGTTGCCCCAGCTCTGTGCCCCAAGTGGCCCCTGCGGTGCAGGCCCGTGTTAGGGTCCGAGCGTCCGGAGTAGAGAGCTGCGCTCCCTGCACCTGTGTTCCCGGGGCTGCCTCCGGCCTCTCCAGGGAATTCTGGACCCCGTGCTGGGTGCCCGAGTGTGTAGGGTGAGGCAAACTTGCGGGTCAGAGGGCTTTTGAAAGTCCGTACATGAAAGGACCAGAGAAAATGGGGTTTTACGTAACAACGTAGGCCTTTCCACTGGCTTGTGAGGAAGCTGTGGGGCTGGGGATTTTGTGGTCCTGAAAGTTATAAAGGAACCAGGATATGGCACTCTTCTCCTGTTGATTTAAGTTCAGTCCAAATAAAGGGCTTCGCAAATGCGGGAAACGGAGTATGTGGGCCCCAACTTGCTTCACGAAACTGCTTGGACAAAGCGCTGCCCTGGAGGGCGGGGCCCTTTCCTCTGCAAGCCGTGGTTTGCAGAGAACCCTGCTGTTAGCCCAGGCGACAGGAAGACCGCAGGTGGCATGGCAGACACATAGACTGAAGCCGGGCCCCCTTGTGTGAGGGGGGCGGGGTGAGGCCCAGGAGGCTGGGTGCAAGAACAGGAGTCCCGTTACAGGCAAAGGAGGGAGAGCCGCTCGGGGCTGGCCCTAGGCCAGCTGGGTGGGTGAGGCGTTCGCCGGGCCGACCTGTGGGGGAACCAGGCCACTCGAGCATTTACCTGTTTGTTCCTCAGTCCCACCCTTTCTCGAAGGCACCTGCACGTCTGTGTGTCTCGGTGGAGCTCTGACGTCTGAGCAGATGGGGCAGCATGAGACGTCCTGAAGTTAGATCAGGGACAGCGGCCCTCGCTCCACAGAACATGCCAGAGAGGCCAGGGTGGGTGGGGGGTACCCGCGGCTGCTCTGGGCAGGCGAGGGAGGTGGATCGGCGACACCATGGGTGCCACTGTCATCTTCCAGGTCTGGGAGATGGCAGCAGCTAAATTTGCCATCCAAGCAGCTCAAGGGAATAAATGCAGGGATTTTTACAGAACCTGCATGTGTACATCTAAGGCAGTTTCTTAAGGGGAAGAAATAGTCATCGACGGATGTAAAATAGCTTTGCTGGAGGTACCGGCAAACACGAAAGCCGTTCTGATAGACTACCGGCCAGTGAGTATTTCCATCCAGTGACCTCAGCTCGGGACAGGCGAGTGGACGGCGCTGCCGGGGCGCAGAGGCCGCCCCCGTCCGCCGCAGCGCTTCCTCCTGGAGATAAAGGGGTGAAACGTAACCCCGGAACCTTTTAGTTTCTTCTGCGTCATCTTGCCTTGCAGAAAGCCTGACAGGTCGTTTCAGGAATCAATGGCAGACGCAGACATGTGCACCTGTATGTCTATATACAAGCAGGACAACTCTATTTACATGTGAGTGTTTCCTAAAGTTAGGGAGAGCCCTCCAGGGTTCGTGTAGTCCACTCTTCTCATTTTGTAGATTAGAAGTCAGGGCCCAGGGTTTTTTGTTCAAGACAAACCGGATTTTGACACCAGATCTTGTTTTTCCCATATCTAAATTCATACCTAATATGCACATACTTATTTTATTCTTTTTTTTTAAGATTTTATTTATTTTTAGAGAGGGAAGGGAGGGAGAAAGAGAAAGAGAGAGAGAAACATCAATGTGCAGTTGCTGGGGGTCATGGCCTGCAACCCAGGCATGTGCCCTGACTGGGAATCGAACCTGCAACACTTTGGTTTGCAGCCCGCGCTCAATCCACTGAGCTACACCAGCCAGGGCACTTATTTTATTCTGAACAGGAAGGTGGTGTCTTTAATTCTGTTCTCAATACTAAAGCTCTGTGTAACCAGATCAGGGTAAATTTTTTTTAAAAGGCAAAACATTACCATTACAATAAAGCCACAAGATTGTAAACTTGACCGTGATTTAAAAACTGTGTCAGGGAATAGCTATCATTCATTTCTTACTGAGGTAAGAAACGGTAGCTATTTTGAACTTTTGAGAAATAATTTCTAACCGACTCTTTTTCTATTTCTTGGTGAGTTTGCTCCTTTCTCAGTAATTCTCGTAGTAGAAAATGTTTGAACTTTCCCCCCATTTTCATTACGAGGGACAAAGGCTCGTACTGGGCTAGGATTTGGGGGAGTCTGGCACCTCTGGCCACGTTCTGCAGGCTGGGGCTGTGGGGTTGTCTGATCTGCGGTTGAACGTCCCCTCTGTGAGAGGAGGGGTCCCGATGAGGACACGGACAGGCAGGGTGTGAAACTCTACCTCCAGCCCCTGGCTGATGGGTGCAGGGACCGCAGAGAGGGAAAGAGGGGAACATGGTGGGGGGGGGGGCTGTGAAGTGGACAGCTCTCTGGCTGTCCCTGCTGAAGACCAGGCCTCTCTGTGGCACTGGGGGCCCCTCGTCTGCGATGAGACTCCCCATGAGGCCCAGAGGAGGGGCTTTTGATGTGGTCCGGCCTCCTCGGTGCGCGCTCAGGTGAGAGGGCAAAGCCAGGGTCAGGACCCCTTTGTGGCCTCCGCCTGCAGAGCTCCGCTCCACTTGGTGACTCGTTTGTGACAATGACTTCTTCGGCACATTCACCCCAGCGATCAGCCCAGCATCGATGTTTGCACAAGCACGACACGAGCCTGCTTCTCAGGGGGCACCCACGCTAGCTGCCCCCGCTCAGCCCCCACAGGGAGACCACAGCCTTTGGTGGCTGCAGCCCATGAACCAAAGCCATGACTGACCCCGGTGTCACTTTAGAAACTGCCGCCCCTTCCCACAGCAGCTCCCTAAGGGAAGCCCGGGTGAGCCAGCCGCTCGCTGCTGGAGTTAGAGGGACAGGCTGCTTATTATTTTCTGTGGGTCCCCAGAACCGGGCGTCGCGGTTCCCAGGGGGCCCGGTGTGCTGCGAGCTGCTCCGAAACGCGTCTGCTCCAGCCCCTGTCATTGGGCAGCCAGCGGCGGCGGGGGACAGCGGTGGTTCTATAACAAGGAGCATGGGGAGCAGCGTGTGGGTCGGAGGGTGTACTTCTCCTCACGACTGTAAGGGAAGGTGACGCCTTAGATATCAGACAGAGGGGACCTGTGCAGCGCGGGGCTTGGGTCTGCCCTGGATGGCAGACGCCTGGGCACACGCTGGCAAGAATTTCTTTCTTTCCTTTTTTTTTTGACTTGAGAATGTTTCAGGGAAAGAAGAGGAGGCTGAAGGGCGAGGGACGACTGGATGGGTTAAGAGCTCTGTGGATGCACACAGGACATCCGGGCCTCAGCTTTCGGGTCACCTCGCCGCACCCACACTGGGAGCCGCTCTGCCTGCACTCAGGCGGCAGCCTCGGCCTTCGGCGACCGAGGGGATTCCGCTCTGGGGGAAGGAAAGGCGTGTGCTTTCTCCCAGTCCTCTGTCAGACGTTTCCCGCAGCAGTGGACTGAATGCATGCTCCTGAGCTGAACTGGCCACAGGGGTTGATGGGAAGGGGACTGGGTGGGGGAGGGGCTGCCCAGGCTGGCAGAGGCTCGCGGGCGGCGGGGTGCAAGGGCCAGCTCTGGAGATGAGCAGCAGTGGTCGGGGGAATGCTGGCTCCTCTGCTGAGCCGGTGGGTGGCCTTGGGCAGGTCGTCAACCCTCTCTGAGCCCTTGTTTCTCATCTGCAAAATATGGAGAAGAACCTGGTCCCCAGCTTGCTGAGAGGCATGTGGGGGAAATGTGGGCAAAGCTGGCACGTTTCTGCCGTGTATCCCACAGGATCCCGTCCAGAGCCGGCGGGACTGTCCTCAAGGGCACAGTTCCACAGATGAGAGAATCTGCACCCCTACCCAACCGAACCTAAGCTGCTGTGTGTCCCCAGAACCTTGGGGGTATCAATAGGCACCATTTCCCTTTAAGGCACTGCTAGCGCACATGGGACGTGCCGATGGTCAGTCGTCCCATTTCTCCGGGACTTCCTGGCACAAGTTCAGGACTAGAGTCAGCTCACCCCGGGCGAGGTCATAGGGCAAGCGGCAGGCTCCCGGGATTATTGGGGCGCAGTTTCCCATCTAAGGAGTGTTCCGCAGGCACAAGAGTGTTGTCTTCACTTTCTTCTGAGGGAAGAAAATAACTTTTTTCCCCTTTGGGAAAAATACAGTCCTCTGTCTAAAAGTCAACGCCCCTGGGGTTATGCTTAAGATTCCAAAGCGATTACCCACGGGCGTGGTGGGAGGGGCTTCCCAGGGCCCTCACCCCCCATTTCTGACCTGGGGGGCTGGCTCTCAAGGAAGTTCAGTTTGGGGGAGTGTCTAACTTCGCATGCACTCACAATGTGTGCATTTCTCTCTCTGTATGCCCGACGTCAGTGACATTTGCCTCAGACAGGAGTCACTCTGAAGTGTATAGAATGCTCATTTTGCTTGAGATTATGTAAGGGGTTTATGGGTGACTTTTGCACATCCATGCAGGGATACCCGGGGCCCCTCCAAAATGCACTGCACAGTAGTTCTCGACCCTGTGGGCTGGCCTCGGGGACCGCCTGAAGAGCTGAGCTGCCAGGGCCTCCTGGGACCTTCTTGCTGACCCAGCACTCGCTGGTCTGAAGCCCAAGGGGCCTGTCGGAGGCCATGGCTCAGAAAGAAGCTCCAGCCCAATGGTGGCGCCCGAGACGGTGGCCGTGACTCTGAATTCACTTGTGCAAAGAGTTCACCTTCTGTGTGTGAATTCCATAAACTTTTTTTAAGTGACCACTGCATGCCTAGTCCCGTTCTACCCATGGGACGTGGTGATTCGGGAGACAGTTCTGGTCACATCATTGTGGAGCGGACGCCCTGGGGCCTCTAGGGGCAAAAGTAAGGAGAGCTAGGAGGAAAACGAGGTGTGCGTGGGGTGACTAGCACGTGTCCTGGCTCGTGCCGGGCACTCAGCCTGTGGCCGGCGGGCTGGCCTTTAGGAGGAGAGGTCTCACAGGACATCTCCTGTATTCCCGCCCTTACAGAGCCTCAGGAGCCTCAGGAGCCTCAGGTCACTGAGATTCAGGGCGGCCCTTCCCGGCCCTGCAGATGTCACACCCATGTGCTCCCCGCCTTTCCGTGTCACCCTGGGAACCGCTGTCCCCTCTGGGGCATGAGTCATCAGCCTCAGGAGGCCTCATAGCTCACTTGACTGGACAGCCGATCTGTTTAGCCCCAGGGCTCAGGGACAAACTCTCTGTCCCAGTCTGGTGGCCGTAGGGGAGGAGACCACGGTCTGTCCCCCACTCTGCCGGCCTTTGCCCTGGCAAGGGCCGGATGCTCCCCCGGCTGCCACACCCGTGGCTGTTCCTGGCTTCCCGGCTACGGGCATCCCAGCCTGTGACCTTCCTGCAGCCACTATTGTTATCTGTGTCCCAGCGTGGACCCCAGCCCCGAGGGCCGGCGCCAGGTGACGTCAGAGCGAGAGCAGTGCCTGTGGGCTCTGCCCGGAGGGAGCAGCTTCCCGGAGTCCCAGCAGCGAGGCTGCTTTCCGGCCGTCACGACCCCTGTGCAGGCTGCACGTGGCCTCCAAGTGGCCAGTGGCTATCTGCGTAAGGCATCTGCCGCGTCAGGCAGCTCCAGGTTTACGAGGGACCCGCTGGGGATCAACCTTGAACTTTGAGCAGGAACAGCCTGTAGGGCGTTTGCTTGGGAGTAACCCTGCTCTGGGCCTGAACCCACGAGAGGCCGCTAACGAGCCGATGTCTGGCACGCCTGGCATTGAACACTCCCTCCGTGATGTCAGGCGGGTCCCCTGTGGCCCCGGTCCCAGAGCTCAGGGCCAACACAGCTCCATCCTGCTTCAGGGGCTGCTGCACTGGCAGCTTGACCTTGCAGGGGAGAGGGCTCTGCTGCCCCAAGGCCCTTCTGTCTGTCTGTCCACCGAAGGGCTGACGCAGTCCTCCGGGACCCCCGTGGGCCCCCGTCAATGCTCACCGGCCGGTGTTTGCTGACCTCGCGTCATGGACGTGCCGGCGGCAGGCGCCTGGCTCACGGGCAGTTCTGTGCTGCTCTGCTCAACTCCCTCCCTTTGTTCTCTGCCCCTCTCCCCCCGGGACGACCCTCACGGCCCTCCCCAAGCGGCTGTCACTCTCCGTAATGAGCCAGATCTCAGAGCCGCGGGCTTCCTGCCTTTGTTTCCGCTTCTCTCTGCCTGACTAAACAAGGCCTTGGGGACTCCTCATCTCAACCAAGGTGGCACCTGGTGACAGGTTGGGGGTTCAGGCGTCTTGTCTGGGAGACACAGGAGTGCTCCAGACCCTGGCTGGGGCTTGAAAGCACAGACCGGTTTGGGGTCGGGAATGGGGGGCACCCCGCCTCGGCCTGGGGAGCCAGCGGGCTCTGGTGGGGTGCCCGCCTCCCCTTCCCATCAGGCCCCGCCCCCTCGTGCAGCAGCTGAAACATGGCGTTTGCGCGGCCCTGGTCATTCAGGGGTGCGCTCTGGGGCTGTTGCTCAGGAGCCGGGAACTCTTTCTGAATTAGGCGTCTTTGTGCACAAACCCCATTTCTTCTGTTTTATTCTTTATCGCACATCTGAACAGTGTACTCAGAAAAACCCCAGAACCCCGAGTGGCGCTGCTCGGGATGCGTAGATAATTGTGTTTTTACGGAGCGCTGGGGTGGAGACTTGGCAGAAATTGCAAAGCAATTTGGTGTGGCCCCCGAATGACAAACTTCTAATTATAAATTAATTAATAGAGAGCAATGATTTATGAATAAATCCTACATGAATAATTTATATTTGTATAAATTATAAATAAAAATTCACAAAAGAAATAATACATTAGTCGTGTGGTTACCCATCGTGGGGGCCTGGGGCAGGATCTGCTCGGGCTGGCTGTGGGGGCCAGGACGCGTCCCCTGGGCCCCGGACACCCGCGTCCTCATTCTGAAAGGAGCATGGTGGAGCCCTCGTACCCTGGATAGTGTGTGTGAGAGCGCCTCGCACGGTCCCGTGGCCGGGTGCACCGGCGTGCCATGCACTCGTCTGTGCGGCACCGGGCATGAGACCGGCCGGTCCTGCGACGGTCGGTAAGTGAACGCCCTCTGCTGTTTTGCAGGGTACAAGACCCTCCTGAAAGGCATTTCCGGGAAATTCAACAGCGGGGAGCTGGTGGCCATCATGGGCCCTTCCGGGGCCGGGAAGTCCACGCTCATGAACATCCTGGCCGGGTACAGGTGAGCGCCCCCCCCCGCCCCCCGCCCCCTGAGGAGAACCAGGTCCTCGCCGGCTGTGGCATCGTGACAACAGTACGGATGGCGAAGCCGCTTCCGTCCGTCCCGCCTCTTCTTACGGTTCCCCTGCAGAGGCTCCAGTGAAGTCAGGGGATGGCGGTGGGGGCAGGAGGGGGGGGCAGGTAGACTTAGGAGGCTTTGAGTCTGTGCAGGAAACAGCCCAGGGAAGCAAGTGGCGTTGAAAGCATCAAAAGGCAGCTCCTGGTCACTGCACCACAGGGTGGAAGTGGACGCTGCACACTTAGCACTGGGGGGGGTGGGCGGCCGTGGGACAGAATGGCTGGGGTCCCCGCCGCCTCTCCGGCTGAGCCGAGGCGCCCAGGAGAGCCTTGGACGGTGGAGATGCGCGTGGGTCTGGGAGATAGGGGGTGAGTGCGTGTGGCTCGCCGGGCTGTGCCCCCCGTTTCCCAGCACACATCGGGTGCCCCAACCCGTCCACTGTGGGCACAGAGAACAGCATTCCCGGTGGAGAAGGGCCAGGCACTTGGCTGAGTGGGTCCAGGGCACTGGCCCCCTCCTTTTTGAGCCATGTGAGCCCAGGGACCCTGCTGTGTTCCCTCCCTGTCAGCGTCAGAGCCGGACCCTCAGGAGCTTGTTCTGATGTAGCAGCCACACGCCCGGCTGCAGTGTAGCCTGGGCTACCCACAGGACTGCTCAGAAGCCCATCTTAGAACCCCCCCGAAAAGCCAGGGGTGTACCTGTGACCTTGTGGCTATGTGTAGGAGCATGCACATGTATCTCTGCTTGTTTATGGGCACTTGTTACAAACATGCCCTCCCCTGTCTGTGCTGGGCATTTGCTCTGTGCGGTTCCTCCCTGTGAGTGCGGGGGCTGCCTCGGGTCTCCATCCTTCCTGCCCCGGGAGGGTGCTGCTGGGAGGGGCTGCCTCTGTGCCGGGCCCTCTGGGGCGGAGGAGCAGGGGCTGGGCTGACGAGTCCCCTCCTGTTCCTGCAGGGAGACCGGCATGAAGGGGGCCATCCTCATCAACGGCATGCCGCGGGACCTGCGCTGCTTCCGGAAGGTGTCCTGCTACATCATGCAGGACGACATGCTGCTGCCGCACCTCACCGTGCAGGAAGCCATGATGGTGAGCTACCTCCCTCCCCTCCAGCGCCCAGTGTGGGGCAGGGGCTCAGCCAGGCCCCTCCCTCCAGTGACGTGCTGACGCCAGCCGAGCTGTTTGGACAGCTTCAGGAAAACACACCTCTAGACCCCTGGGTTGTCATAGACCCTGGATGGCAAAGTCCAGGTCAGATTCCTGAGGAAGTTACTGACCCGATTGATGTGGGTGATTCCTTCCGAGGCGACCACAGTCCTACCCCCTCGGGCCCGAGGGTCTGCCCTTCCTATCCGCTGCCCTGCAGTCATTTGTGGCTTTGGACCTGAGTTCCAGTCAGCCTGGTGCCAAGTCAGGGCCCGAAGGCCTCATCCTCTGCTGACTCGCCTGCCTGCCAGGTGGGGGAGTGGAGCCAGCATTTGCTGCCAGGCCCTACACGCACGTACACAGCCGACAGCCACCAGACACGCAGTCTTGCAAAAGCACAGGGCAAGGGCAGCCTCCAGGCTCAGCTGCTAGCCCAGGGCGTCCTGTACTCTGGGGTCCAGGACGGCCGGCCGGGCCACCGTGCTCTTTGAACAGACCCCAACCCAGCCAAGTGCCCTGCCCTGGGGCCGCTCTTTAAAGAGGCCCAGCCCACGCCAATAGGGACCACACGGACCCAGCTCTGGGTAGCAGGAGCCACTACAGTGTCTCCCACGGAGAAGAGATGGGAAGGTTGCTCGGCCGCCCTTCGCTCACCATGGTGTGTTTTGTGGAGAGGCTGCTCGGCTCCCTGCTTTGCCCTCGCCCACCGTACGAGACGGGGCTCCAGGCCGCTCTGGGCCGTGACGCCGTGTCCTCTGCCTGTCTGCCTTGCGCCCTGGGTCAGTGGGTGGGCTTCGCCTTGGCTCCCAGCCTGCACAGGTCGCACCCTGCGCTTGTCATTGGGACTGAGCGGAGCTTCCTCCTCTCCGGCATCCCAGGGCGGCGGCCGCTGGCCTTGCATCCCGAGGGCAGTTGTTCCCAGGGGATCTCAGCGAAGGGAAGCAGGCTAAGGCATCAGATATGTGACCTGCGCCCTAACCTGCTTTGTGCACACACGGAAAGGAGGGCCCCGTGGGCTTGCTCCTGGCATCGTCCCTGGTGCTCGGTGCTCTGGAGGTCAGGGGACACCTCGCCCCCGGGCTGGCCTCCCGAGAGGCACGGGTAGCCCCGACTGTTTATCTGGCCTCCAAGCCAACATTCTGATGAGGGCGCAGGGAGTTCAGGGGGGGCCTGCAGACACAAAAGTAAGTTCAGGAGACATGCCCCGTCCACTCCCTGCTGCCTCCTCTCGCACACAGGACTGGTGCCTCGTGTTGCCATCTCCCTCCTCCCCCAGCCTCTCACCGGGCTCTGCCGTGAAACCCGTTTATTTTCAGGATTAAACTAAGTGAGATTTTACCGTGAGGTTTTGTCATACATGTCGGGATGGTACTGGCTGCCAGCTGTGGGCTGTGCATGCTCATGAGCTGCTTCTGACCCTCACGACCACCGGGCCGACCCAGAAGTGCCCCTCGGTGTCACCGGGCAACCAGCCGGGGTCCGGCTGAGCTGACCTTGGCCTGGCCCTGTCCAACTCCGGGACTGTGGCCGCTTCCCCTGCACCTCAGCCTGTCACTGATCCCCATGGCAACGTCGCCAGCTCTGTGGTGGGCGGGTTCTGACCTCGCCGTGGTGGCCGGGAGGAAACCGAGGCTCCTTGGTCCCCATAGCCACAGAGGTCGGCAGAGCAGAGCCAAGGCTGACACTGGATGTGATGCTGGCAACCCAGCAGGGTCAAGGGCCCAGGGTTGTGCTGGCAAACAGGGTCTCAAACAAAACAGCCCAACCGGAGTCCTGATCAGTGGGTCTTGCCAATTTCTGTGGTGTCAATGCTCTCCAACAGGCTGTGATGAGCAATGGAGAGTTTTGAGCTACCAGCGGTTTAACAGGCGGCTTGTGAAGTTCCTCCGTGCACACCACTGGTCCTCAGCCCCTGGAGACCACGGTCTCCTCATCTCTCTGCTGCCCGCATGTAACTTCCCTCAGGGGCACAGCAGCGATTCGACGGAGAGGACAGGAAGCACCCCAGACATGCACAGCTCTCGGGGACCCCACCTCCGCTGAGCCAAGGGAGGTGGGAGGCCAAGACCCCTTCCGCGGGTTTTCCTCCAGCCCCTGGGGCTCTTGGCCTGTGGTGTGTGTTGCGAGGTTTGCCAGCCGAGGGCCACTTGTCCTGACTCTGTCCTGACACGGTGCCCCTCCTCCCTGCAGGTGTCCGCACATCTGAAGCTGCAGGAGAAAGACGAGGGCAGAAGGGAGATGGTGAGTGTGTGCGCTGGGGCCGCAGGTGCACGAGCGCCATTGGCCCAACACCTGGGCAGGGACCTCTTCCGCCCTGGTTTGGTTGGTTTGGCGCCTCGCCTCCCGTGGGGGGGGATGGGGACATCACGGTGTGCGGTGCTCTAGCCTGGCAGCCAGGAGCGGCCCCTCCACCGCAAGAGCCCCGGCCTTGACTCTCACGTCCTGGGACTGCCACACAAGCGGCCGGGACGCGGCAGGACACCAGCCTGAGAGCCTCAGGGTCCGCCCAAGTGCCGTCCCTTTCGGGGTTTAACATGCTTCATACGCAGTTGTTTTTTATAAAATACTAACCGTGAGGGTGCCTCATCATTCAGTTAAAAATAACCAGCCTCCACCCACACACACTGGCAAGAAGAAATTTGATGCTCACGTGTTATTAACCAGCCTTTTAAAAATAAAATGAGCATGTTTCCAGGCTGAGTAAGACCTTCTTCTAACCCCGTTCGTGGCCCTCCTCGTTTCCCAGAACTCCGGGGAGCGGGGAGGGCGGTAGGCCAGCGGACCCGGGGGGAGCCCCAGAAAGCCCCGTGTGGGGGACCAGTGAGTATTTACACATGCTGATGGGGGACTCAGCCCCCCTCCTCTCCGCTCCCACCATGGGTGCCAGCGGGGTTTTTGGTATTAGAGCAGAATTTGGTGAAATTCCACTTACAAACTAGTATCTCCTTCTGAGGCCCTCGTGGGGCCGCAGCCCAGCAGCGGGAAGGGTAGGGCTGGTGGGGGAGGCGAGCCCCAGTGGGGCAGCCTGGCTCTCCATCTGCTGACGGAGCGGGGGTGACGACAGGGCACTGCCACACGCGGAGGGAAGACCAACAACCATTCTGTTTGCGTCCGTCACGTCTCCTGCCCCGTGTGATCGTTCCTGCCACCTCCGTGGGAGCCACCTTGGAGTGAAAAGAAAGGCCGGCACCTTCAGGGTTCCGCCTCACCCTCCCTGTCCTCCTCTCTCCGCCCCGCCGCGCCCTCCAGGACTCTGAGGGTTCAGCCTTGAACCAGGGGAGGGGAGGGGTAGCTGCACAGTGTGTGTGGGAAGGCCCCGTCTCTGCGGCCGGCGAGACTTGTCCTGCCGAAGACGCATCACGCGGAACTCTTCTATTCTGAGATCGAAGGGGATACGTGGATTCAACAGGCCTGGAGCAGAGATGGAGAAAACACGGGAGTCACGCGTGTTTGTGTCTCCGGTCAATGAAGGTCGTTGGCGTCGACGCAGCACCAGCAGGAGCCCCCCGTCTCGGGTGCGGGGGGAAGAAGGACACTTGATGCGGTGCAAACAGCGCAGTTGTGACGCAGCACAGCAGAGGGGTGTCCCCCTCAGCCCTGGCCTCCTGGGACCCACTGGGGAACCGCGGGCCCCAGCTCCGGCGGCTCTGGGCTCCCGTCTCTACAGAGGGAGTGGGAGGCCAGGCGCCCTCTGCCTGCGGGGCAGCGCGATCCTGAGTTAGATGATGCTGTTAATGTGCCTGAGCTGCCCGGAGCAGGCGTGACCCATTAGTAAGTAGGCCACGGAGGACTCCACGATGCATGACCCGCGTGGACCCGCCCCCCGTGTGGGACAGGTGCGCCGGGGAAGGCGGCCTTTGCCACGGGGCCCGGAGGACCAGCGCGTGCCGCCCAGCCGACGTTCTGTATTGAGGGGCGCAGCCTCCTGCAGCGGCTGGTCTGCCCTGGCGGGACCTTCACGGGCAGCATCCAGCCCTGTCCAGGCAGCTGGCCGGGGTCATCTGAGTCAGCCTCCACTGCCCCGAAGGCAGGTGGTGCCTGGCCTTCCGTTCCCTCCTCACGGATGGGATCCCGGAGCCCCGAGGCCGGGGGAAGGCCTCCGGCACCCACGCTGCCTGCCCGAGCACGAGGGGCGGGCGAGAGACAGCTTTCTCGGTAGCGAAAGGAGGTGCCGCTCAGGAGGGCCCGCCCGGTGGGTGTCCTCCGTGTCCTGGGCCACAGACCGGAAGGCAGCCCCGTGCTGCTCTCTGCTGGACTGTGTGGCTGCATCGCCCCCAGGGAGCGAGAGCCTCACCCCTCACTCCAGGTTCGTGATGTCGGTGGAACAAGGCAGTCGTGGGCCACCCCTGCGGGGCCGACGGGCGGTCTCGGGTCCTGCCCGCGCTTCTCACCAGCCCATCCTCCTTGCCTCCGCCCTGCGGGGTCAGATCCCATCTCCGACAGGAACCCATCAGCAGGATCGCGTGATTATTTTAAGGATAAGAAGCCCATCGCATGCCCTGACTCATTTCCCTCCGAGTCCCTGTCTGGAAACACAATAGACTGGAATGTTCTGGCCGGAGTGGAATGTGTTGTCCAACTTTCCTCGTTTCCCAGAAAAGCAGCCTCGGCCCCCGAGAGCCCCCCAGGGAGGGGGTTTCCTCAGGAGCAAAGTCCCCAGGGCCACGCAGTGCTCTCTGGCTAGTTTTGAAATCAGACTGGCCTGCAGAGTGTCACCCCGGGAAGATGCCAGCGGCAAGGGGAGACCCCTCGGAGGAAACTGTGGACAGGCAGAGGGCACGTGGTGCGCCCCGTTGCGATGACCCTCATGCGAGCGGAGGCCGGCCAGCACGAGACTTCATCCAGTAACTGTGCTTCTGTCTGCACAGGAGGGGAAGTGGGCCAGGAGGAGTGTCCCCCCGCCCCACCTCGGTGGCCTTTTCTGAGTGACCTCGCTGACCTCTTTTCTGGGTTGGTGTCCCTCAAAGGCATGCCCTTCCAGAAGAGGCAGTGTGGAGTGGGGCTCGGGATCAATAAGAGAGGACGAGCAGGATTCGAACCCAGGTCCATCTGACCAGCTGCCTCCTAGCCCATGGAGCAGCAGTGCAGTGTCCTGGGTCTCTCTGACACCAAAACCAAGTTTTGTACTGACTGTGCTTAAGTAATCCAAGCGCCGGAACGGAAATTTTCTTCCTTGTGAGCTCTTTCTCCTTTTGGATGACCTCATCTCCCCAGAGAAGCTGCTGGACTGGCTTCACCCAGACGGACCCAGGAGCCACCAGGGTGTGGGACGATGGCCGGGAGAATTCTGGGGGGTGCCCTGGGAGGTGAGGCCGTGCGGAGGCAGGGAGGCCGGCAGCCGCCCCCCGAGAAGACGCGGCACCCGAGCACTGCGGCTGACCCCCCGCCAGCCCTGAAGACTGCTGACCCTTCCGTTCCTGAGCCAGCGCTGGGCCAGTGATCCCATCCCACGGGGAGGGCTCCGCGCGCACAGTGGATGTCTGTGTCCCAGGGGCCAGCCTGCGTCCCGGAGGGCCTCGGGGCCGCAGAGGGAGGGACTGGCTGCCCCAAGCAGGGCCCTCGTCGAGCCACCCCTTCAGAGACCTTGCTCTGCTGTTGGCCAGTGCGCAAGGGGGCTCCCCTCTGCCTTCCGAGAGGCCTGGCCTGCCTGCGTGTGTCTGCGGGAGCGGCCTCCTGGTAACAGCTGCCGTCGATGAAACACTCACGTGGCCACGCCCTTTCATGCATTATCTCACGTCACTGTCCTGGTGGCCCTTCCTCTGTGCTGGTCAGAAACCCCATCACCTGTCCATCTGTGTGTCCACCAGTCCACCCATTCCACAGACCTGGGCCCTGGGCGGGGCTTGCAAGTGAAGGTCACAGCAGCAGGGCAAGGACTCCGCCCAGGCGGGGGGCCTAGCGTCCCCACGGCTTCTCAGCCTGTGGGACCCGAATCAGGACCTGGGACTTGGAAACCGGCAGCCTGGCGGGTGGGACTGGGGTCATTGGTGTCGGTCTGTGTGTGTGTCCGGGAGTGAAGCGGGGGAGGCAGCAGGTTTCCATGGGGACGCCAGAGGCAGTGACATGCGGTGGGAGGTCCCTGAGGGCCACGGTGACTCTGCCGCCCCCACCCCAGGTCAAGGAGATCCTGACGGCTCTGGGCTTGCTGTCTTGTGCCAACACGCGGACCGGAAGCCTCTCGGGCGGGCAGCGCAAGCGCCTGGCCATCGCGCTGGAGCTGGTGAACAACCCTCCCGTCATGTTCTTCGATGAGCCAACCAGGTAGTATTCAGAGGCAGTGGAGGGAGGAGCCCCTGACCTCTCTGCCTGCAGATTTTCGGGGGCCCCTACTGTAGCTTCAGATGAGGGAGGCATGAGCCCTAGATGTCCCGTCTTTCCCTCCCTATAGAGGGACCCAAATTCGGGGTCACAGAGCAGAGGCTGGACTCACCTGCTGAGTCTCAGAGGCTGAGATGAGGAGACGCCATGGCTCAGGCCTGCGCACGGACCACGCAGTGCCCTGTGAATGTGGGTGTGGTTTGGGGGCCCCACAAGCGTCTCATGGTGCCCCTTGTCTTGCAGTGGCCTGGACAGCGCCTCCTGCTTCCAGGTGGTGTCCCTGATGAAGGGGCTGGCTCAAGGAGGGCGGTCCATCATCTGCACCATCCACCAGCCCAGCGCCAAGCTCTTCGAGCTGTTCGACCAGGTACGCAGGCCCTGCCCTGCCGTGACCGGCCCTGGCGGACTCGGATTCCGGGCACTCGGGGCGTTCCCCTTAGTCATAGCATTGTCGTCATGGTTGAGTGGCCTCCGATGTTATGTTTCTTACGGTGCTGGAGCCACAGCAGCTGGGGAAGGAGCTGGGAAGAGCGGGCCAGTGTCCTCCCTCTGGGGCTGGCGTGTGGCTGCAGGGCCTTGGGCGAGTCGCTGCTACTGTTGTGGCTTCGTTAGCTTCCCTGTTACCATGGGGAACCCCTGTTTCATGGAATCGAGTGACAGGTTACTTTATTTGTATAATATCATGTTGTATAACTCTTAGGTTTTGATATTATGAGCAAAAAAATAAGTCCCAAGGGTCAAAGCATGTATGGCTCCAAAATCTTTCCTGAGTAGGTGGTTAGTTAGTGTAAATAAAATAAATATAACAAAATAATTCAGGGCTTCATGATATTGTCAGTTTTCTCTGACTTATCATGGATTTCCCTGTGAACTTTAACAGTCTTGGGGAGGGAGGGAGGGAGCAAGCGAGGAAGGAAGATAAGAGTGAATGGATGGATAGCGGAGTAAAAGGATGGGTGGATCTATAGGTGGGTAGGTGGGTGGGAAGATGGATAGATGTATGGTGGATAGGTGGGTGGATGGATGGGTGGATGAATAGATTGACGGATGGATGGTGGATGGATGGAGGAGTGGAAGTGTGGTTGAGTAGGTGGTGGGTGGGTGGGTGGATGGATGGGTGGGTGGGTGGGTGGAAGTGTGGTTGAGTAGGTGGTGGGTGGGTGGGTGGATGGATGGGTGGGTGGGTGGTGGGTGGGTAGATGGGTGGCCAGGCTGAAAGCGCCAGCTGCTCTGTGGAGGCAGGCACGGCTGACCTTCACCTCTCCCTGCTTCTTCCAGCTGTATGTCCTCAGTCAAGGACAATGTGTGTACCGGGGGAAAGTCTCCAATCTTGTACCATACCTGAGGGATTTGGGCCTGAACTGCCCCACCTACCACAACCCGGCTGACTTTAGTAAGTAGAGCCCTGACCAGGAGGGAAAAGGAAGGGTGTTTGTTTGTTCGCCGCTGTTGGTGGGTTTCCTCTTTCACCCGAGGCCCCAGTCAGGAGTTACTATTTCTCAGTGGCCCAAGTGCCGTCCTGTGAGAGAGAAAGAGGTTGGTTTTGCTCCAGATAAAATATCTGGGAACGATAACACGTTTCAATGCCCCCGGGGTGCCAAGCACAGCTCAGGGCCCCGAGCACCCCCTTTTCCGTGGCCCCACTGAACTGCCACTGGTCTGTCTCGTCCCTCACACCCGGCCCTACGTGCAAAATGCGGCTGACTTCCAGCTTCCGCCCCGAGGCTTGGGCGCCCGCTGCAGGCGCTCGGTAGACACTGGATGGGTGCCTGTGCTAATGGAGAACGCACTCATTATTTTCATCTCCAGGCTCCTGACATGAGAATTTGCCCAGCTGGGGGCGTTTAGAGCCGAAAGAACATTGCTTGCTAAATGATTTTATCCCGTCGTCATCCTCACGAGGCTCATGTACAGCCAGCGAAAAATGTTCTGCCCAAATCGTGGCTCTGTCGTTGCAAAAGTGAACGAGGCCCAGGGTTCGCGTTAGTGGTCTCGGGTGCTGTCCTGGGGGCCTGGCTGACCCCCCCGTGCGCCTGTGTCCCCTGCAGTCATGGAGGTGGCGTCCGGCGAGTACGGCGATCAGAACGGGCGCCTGGTGAGAGCCGTCCGCGAGGGCGTGTGCGACTCGGACTACCGGAAAGAGCCCGGGGGGGATGCCGAGGTGAACCCTTTCCTTTGGCACCGGCCCTCTGAAGAGGTAAAGCAGGCAAAACGATTGAAGGGGCCGAGAAAGGTAATCCCGCCCCCGGCCCGGGGAGAGCGCTCCCTGCGCTGTGCCCCCCGCGGCGCGTGGCACTGTTTCTGCGCCGCGAGGAGGGGCATCCCGGGGTGGGGGGGTCTCACTGCCTCTCCCTTCTCCGTGTGTTCTCAGGACTCCACGTCCACGGAGGGCTGTCACAGCTTCTCCGCCAGCTGCCTCACGCAGTTCTGCATCCTCTTCAAAAGGACGTTCCTGAGCATCATGAGGGACTCGGTAAGCGCGTCTGCAGCCGCCCGTCACATTCAGGGGAACCTGTCCCGAGGGACCTCTCAGACCGCTGTCCCTCCATTCGCATCGGTCAGCGTTCACTCTGCGACGCTGCTGTGACAAACGCCCCCAAATGCCAGTGGCTATGACAGTAAATATTTGTGGCTGAGCGTTGCGACCCTGCCCTCATCCTGGGCCTCCGAAGGGAGGCCCAGCTCCTTCTTTCTAGAATGTGGGGCAGGGGACGTGCAAGGGAGAAACCAAATGTAACACTTCCGGCGGCAGCCTGTCGCTTGAGCTCACCTTCCTCTGGCCAAAGCAGGCCATCGGGCCGAGGGTGACGAGAGGGAGCACCTTCCTCCCTCAGGGGAGCACTGCCAGGCACGGGGCTCCGGGGCTGTAGGGAGGCTGGTCAGGGAGGAGGGGGCGGCAGTGGAGAGCCATGGTGATGGCCGCCTTCAACGTGGACAGTCTGACCACCTGCCCACGGGGGGCTGAGTGCTCAGCGGGCCTCTGGGACCGAGTGTGGAAAATGGAGTTCTGCAAGGGTGGGCCCCGAGGTACCCACCTGCCGTTCCTTTCTCCACCCTCGTCACCACGTGTCCTCTCCTTTAGAACGGTTCTGCTTTAACCACGATAAACTGCTCCCTGTGCAAGTGTGTGAGAGCTGGCTGAGGGTGGGGGGCTTGCTCTGCTGTGTGTGTGTGTGTGTGTGTGTGTGTGTGTGTGAGAGAGCTGGCTTAGGGTGGGGGGCTTGCTCTGCTGTGTGTGTGTGTGTGTGTGTGTGTGTGTGAGAGAGAGCTGGCTGAGGGTGGGGGGCTTGCTTGGCTGTGTGTGTGTGTGTGTGTGTGTGAGCTGGCTGAGGGTGGGGGGCTTGCTTGGCTGTGTGTGTGTGTGTGTGTGTGTGTGAGCTGGCTGACGGTGGGGGGCTTGCTCTGCTGTGTGTGTGTGTGTGTGAGAGAGAGCTGGCTGAGGGTGGGGGGCTTGCCCTGCGGGAGGAGAAGGGGCAGGATGGAGCACGACGTCTGTGACGGTCGGTGCACCCGGAGGCCTTGGCCCCGTTGCCCCGTCACTGCCCGGCCCCCCAACTTCCAGGCGCACGAGTTAACAGCCGTGCCCGCCCCCAGGTCTTGACACACCTGCGGATCACCTCGCACATCGGCATCGGCCTCCTCATCGGCCTGCTCTACCTGGGCATCGGGAACGAAGCCAAGAAGGTCCTGAGCAACTCCGGCTTCCTCTTCTTCTCCATGCTCTTCCTCATGTTCGCAGCCCTCATGCCCACCGTGCTCACGTGTGAGTGTCCGCCTGGCCGCCGCCCCCTCTCCCCATAATCCGTCATTCCAGCCCAGGAGTCGGGGGCCGAGGCCATGGCCGCTCAGCCGAGAGATGAGTCTTCTGAACACACCGTGTCTTGTTTTTTAAAATACCGTGTTCTTTGTAGACAGGTGTACACTGGTGTTTTTTTGTTAGACAAGGAAATACACGCCATAATTTAAGCCAAAGGAATGAATCACTAATGGAAAACTTGTATGCACGGTGGAAGGCTAATGTGCAAGAGAGATTTCTAAGAGGTGTTCTAACCCCATTTGGTTACTAGGACGGGCCTGGGGCAGCCAGGCTGGTGAGTGGCGAAGGCAGTACAGATGGATTTCCATGTAAGCCTAGATGGTTTGCAGAATAAGCTGCCCTCGGTCCCTGTGGGCTGACGGTGTAGAAACCCTCTGTTTCAGCCAAATTACAGCATAAACACTTCCTCCCCATGGTGCCTCCTCCCCAAATCGCCCGCAGTTTCCAAGACCAGTTTGTGAGCTCTTGGCCACAGGAAGGAACCACACTGTCAGTTACTCAATGAGAATCGGTTGAGTAAGAAATGCTTACATGAATCACTAATATTCAACATTCATATAGATGTCCCCCCTTGGTGACTCCCAGGTTATAAAAGTGGTCGGCAGTTTTCCCAGGCTAGTGACTCCGTCCTTACCTTTCCCACCCAAACCCCGAGGACCGCAGGGTTGAAAGGCCCGGCCAGCTCACCTGTGTCAGTTTCTGGCCCAACGGGTACGTCTGCTTGACCCTTTTCCCATTCCCCTGCCTCCTAGTTCCCCTGGAGATGGGAGTGTTTCTCCGGGAACACCTGAACTACTGGTACAGCCTGAAGGCCTACTACCTGGCCAAGACCATGGCCGACGTCCCCTTCCAGGTACACGCGCAAAGGGCATGTGCTGGGAGAGGGGCACGGGTTCTTCGCCGTGCCCCCGTCAACCGGGGTGGGAGGCCCCGCTTCCGCCAGAGGGTGACGGCCCCTGTGTCCCCAGATCATGTTCCCGGTGGCCTACTGCAGCATCGTGTACTGGATGACGTCACAGCCGTCCGACGCCGTGCGGTTCGTCCTGTTTGCCGCCCTGGGCACCATGACCTCGCTGGTGGCGCAGTCCCTGGGCCTCCTGATCGGAGCCGCGTCCACGTCCCTGCAGGTGACTACCCGCCGAGGAGACGCCTGCCCACCACCCTGGAGAGGCTCAGCGCCAGCCCCTCCTCCTGGCTCTGCCCTCCTCACTCTCCTGAGATTGGCTTCCCTGGGTCAGTCTCGGGGTCAGGACTCCCGTTGTCCCTGCTGGTCAGGACTGGCATAGCGACAGCTGCGGGTGCCCTTATGTGGCGCCCCATGTATGCCAGGTGCTGGTCTCAGAGCTCCCCACCCAAGAGTTCACGCAGTCCCGAGCACACCCTGAATTCGGTGCTGCGCTGCCCCCTGCTGACAGGTGGGGACAGAGAGGCCCAGAGAGGCATGTGACTGGGTCAGGGTCCCGCAGCTAGCTCAGAGGCCAAACTCTCGATGCCCAGGTTTCGTTGCTTTGGGGGATCCAGTTGCGCATCCCTTCAACCCCCACTTGCACCCCCACATTCCCACCCCATCTGAGTCCCTCCACATGCCCCCTTCTAGACTCCTGTGCCACCCACCCACCCACAACCTGCCAAACCCACGTGCGTTTGCTGTGTCTGCGCCTCTGTGGCCTCGGGGAGCTCGGGCCAGGCCTTTCCTCAGAAGCAGAGCCAGAACTCGGGGGATCGAGAGCACCCGAGAGCAGGCTGCTCGCTCCCCAAGCCAGAGGCTTCTCCGCGCCATCTCGGCCCACGGACAACCCGTCCTGGAAACCAGTCCTTCCCCAGCAGCCCAGGGGACTGTCCAGGGGACCGTCCTGGAGCAGGGCGTCCGGGAGCCGCCTGCGGAGGGAGCCAGGCAGGCGGGATCATGAGCTCTCTCTCCTTGTGTCCCCCAGGTGGCCACCTTTGTGGGCCCCGTGACGGCCATCCCCGTCCTCCTCTTCTCCGGGTTTTTCGTCAGCTTCGACACCATCCCCACCTACCTGCAGTGGATGTCCTACATCTCCTACGTCAGGTAGCGTGGCGAGGGTGCCCTCTGCAACTTGGGAGCTTTGCGGTGCCAGAGGGAAGGGGGCTCCTGTGCCTGTGCAGACGCTTGCCAAAGCCACGCCCTGGCCGTCCACGACACGCCGGCGGCACAATGCCGAGGTCACGGATCCAAGAGCTGCACCTTTTACTTTTGTCCCGGTTTCGTGTGCTCCCCCCTCGGCCGCACACACAGCCAGGGGAGCAGGACCCAGGCTTCTCCCTCATCCCCCGAGAAGGCCGGGTCGGCCCGCATTTCTGCTCCTGTGTGTCTGGGGGAGTGTTTCCACCTTTACGGGGCATCATTCCTCTCCGGAATAAGTGGTGCTCATCCACGTGTCTGAGCATCGTGAACCCGCATGAGCGAGCCCGTGGGAGACAGGCCCTGACCTAAGCGTCCCAGCGCCCCTGGACACGAGCATCCTTGCCGTGGCCGCCGGGCCACGTGCTCCGCGCTCAGGGGCCGCCGGGAGTGGCGTGCGGGTCCTCGGCGGCCACGCTCATCCCCAGGGCGTTTCTGGCCAGCCGCGGCATTTCCACGGGACACACACGGCTCCCGGGCTGGGACAGGCTTTTCTTTTCTGTGCCAGTTCAGGCCCCAGCAGATTGTTCTGGAAGACAAACGGGGAACAAAGCGTCTGTACAGAGTTTCAGGAAACCCGACACCTCGCCTTTCTCCCCAAAACGAGCGTTTTAGCGTGTTTGTTCCGGCGGTGCAGGGCTGGCAGGAGCGAGAGACGGGGCGGCCGTGTTTTGTTAGAGCATGCGTGGTGCTCAGAGGGCGTCAGACTGTCCTAGCGAACCGCTGAGAAGCGTGCGCCCTCAGAAGTAATGCAAGGGGTGTTCAGGCCCTTCGGCTGCGGAGCACACACCTACGGTCCGTCGGTCCGTTCCGTTTGCAGGGGACAGAACTGGAGGACACAGTGACGCTGTCCCCGGGGCTTCTCCAGGGAGGGCTGGGGGCAGAGGACGTGTCTCAGTGAGGACGGATCTGGGAGCCACGGAGACGGGGACGGCGTGCTGCTGCCCGCAGCAAGCAGACGGAGGCAGAGTCGGGGGTGGGGGGAGGCAGAGTTGGGTCTCGGGGCGGCGCCCGCCTCACGCCGGCCTCTCTCCTCGGCAGGTACGGCTTTGAAGGGGTCATCCTGTCCATCTACGGCCTGGACCGCGAGGACCTGCACTGCGACATCGACGAGACCTGCCACTTCCAGAAGTCGGAGGCCATCCTGCGGGAGCTGGACGTGGAGAACGCCAAGCTCTACCTGGACTTCATCGTGCTGGGCATCTTCTTCATCTCGCTGCGCCTCGTAGCCTACTTCGTCCTCAGGTACAAGATCCGGGCCGAGAGGTAGAGCGCCGGGACGCCGCCGGAAGAGAGGAAACATGGACACGGCCGCCGGGGCAACCCGTGGGACCGCGGCGGCGGCCGGCCTGTGCCCGAGGACGCAGGGACGACTGTGACCCAACCCCCGGCCACCGCGTCTGGTTGGTCCGTGGGTGCCAAGCGTCCGACGGCTCTGCCCAGTGGGGCCGGGCCTTCTCTCCATCACCCTTTCCAGCTTACACTAGGAAGACGATGTAGAAAGGATGATCTCCACACGCAGAATCTCAGACTCCCAGAGCTGGGGCAGAGCTGACGCCTGCAACCCTGCCGGTGGCAGGAGGCCCCTCCGCTGGGCACCGCGCAGTCGCGTCCTGGGGGAGAATGGCAGAGAGGGAAGTGGCCCCGTTTTACAACTTGGTTTTTTTTTTTCGTAGTTTCTGTCTTTCTACAGTTTGTCTCTTTTTGCAACGAGAAGTCGTTTTCCAAGCCAAAAGTTGATGAATTGCGTTCCTATTTAAGAAACTGTATCTTTCTAGTACTTGTTGAAGAGCGTTGTTCGGGGTGAGCTGGCCTCATGGATGAACTTGGGAAGGGTGCCCACGCGGGTTCCAGGCTGAGAGGAGACTTTGGAACTGTGCGGCCCACGACGCCGTGCGGAAATTTTGAAAAGTCAAACGAAAAGTTAGGCGAAATTGGCCAAGTCTTTTCAAGTATTTTATTTTCTCTTTGCTTCTTATTTTAAGCAAAATATATTGTTTCTTTCTTCTTAACTTTCTGAGCACCTTAATTTTGCTAAAAAAAAAAAAAATTCTAGAAGACCCACCCTGTTGCATTTTTACAACCCTTTCCTTCGTCCTTGATCACATCAACTACCTCCACTGAACCTGGGAACACCAGCTGGGGGGCATCAGGTGTGGGTGTTGAGGGGGCCCAGGTGCAGCCACGAAAGGCGAGCTGACCGCACAAGATGGGACCTGCCGAGACCTCATTAGGACCCACGGCCCGAGCAGGAGCCCGGCGGGCCCTCGGTGCGGCCGAGGTGTCTGCAGCTCACCAGGCAGGCCGTGGGCGAGTGCCCCTCCGGAGGCCGGTTCTTGCGGCGTCTCAGCCAAACCACCTTCTCAGTGTCGGCCTTGTGCAGGCCTCGCAGGCCGAGGCCCCCTCTTCCCGGGGACGTGATCGCGGGAGCCACTCTCTCTGAGGCCGGAACAGCAGCGTGAGCAGGGTGAGCAGCCTCTGACTGCCTCACGGGGCCCCGCACGCCTGCCCGCTGTCAGAGGCAGTGTGCCCCCAGGCAGGAGGGGGCTCCGGCCCAGGAAGACCACCTGAGGGCAAGTGGGACTGCTCTCCCTGCTCACGCACATCGCTGCCCCGGGACCCGGGCCCCCTAATGCAAGGCTGTGTGTCTGTGGGCCAGTTCACACCCTCTCTGGCCCTCGGCTTCCTCTTCGGTGAACGGAGGCACCAGCTAGTCTCAAGGCCGTTTCTGCTCTAAGAGATTCCTCGGTTCCGTTCCCAACACTCTTCGTTCCTACTTCGGAGAACAAAAGGAGTTCCATTTTCACTCGCCCACAAATTCAACCTGCCAGTTCTTAGAGGTCGATTTTGCAGCCTCAGACCCTTTTTAGCAGACACCATCGAGGTATATTAAAATGTAAGTTTAGGTTTGCTTGTCCCACACGGATACAGCATTGCCTCCCAGGCTGTGTTATATGTGACCAGGGTCAGACTTAGCCTTTGTGAAATGTCGTCTCAATTCCAAGGTGGGCTGGCTTGTAGGACATCACACATAGACCCACGCAGGAACAGCCTAGCGCATGCAGAGCTGGGGAGAGGAGAGAATCACCCAGCACGCCTCAGCACCGTGTCAGGTGAGGTCAGTGTTTAGGGACCCACCCCCCGCCACCCCGCCAGGCGAGCCCTTCCGGTGGCGGCTCCCTGTCCCGACTCAGAACGTGCACAGTGCCAGGCACTGCCCGAGTGGGGTCGGCTGTCTCCGAGGCAGGGCGGCTGCATCCCATTCCCCGAGCCCTCGGCGTTGTGTCTCGGCAACTTCAGAAGGAAACCGCGAGATTCCTTCAGCTGTAAAATCTCCACTCCTGAGCCCACAGAAGGGTGTTTTCCATAGGGGCTCATGCTTCCTGAATCTCGGCTTCTCACTGTTGGCAGAGGACAGTCGTCCCTTCCCAGACGAGGCCCCGATGGAGGCTGCCCCTACCCAGGGGCAGATCTTTGGGGACGGGACGGCTGTCGGTCTGCTAGAAGGGAAACCCGCGTGCAGAGTAACCCAGGGCTACCTTTAAAGGATGCTAAGTGGGGTGTAGCAAGTGCACTAAGCCAGCACCCCGGGACAGTTTGCCTGGGAAGACCGACAGCCGAGTTGACTGAAGAAGCGTCACCGCCGGGATGCTGCCTTCACCCCAACGTAACTGTCAGCGGGTGCCCCCCACTTGTACGTTCTCATTGGAAACCCCTACCAGCTTTTACTGCCATGCAGCCGTTCTGTTCAGATCTCCAGGTACTTGCCCTCTGCTTTTGTTTCAGGCTAGTTTGAGAACACACCTGATTCCAGTGGCCTCAGGTAGCCTCCAAGCCACCTGCTGATGGATTTTTCTAAACGGCTGCGGTGAGGAGGCAGGCAGGGATGGGCCGGCCAGCTTCCCAGACCCAAGGCTTCTCCGTGGTTTCTGCATGCGGGGGTGCAAACACTCCTTGCACCGCTGACTGGGTCTCGATTCAGAGAAGGAGGAACCCCCCAGGTATACGATGAGCGGCTCCCCCAGAGGGGGGCAGAGCAGAGGTGGGAGCTTGGAGATTTTTGCTGTCAAATGAGACTTGTCAGGAGAGAAAGGGGCCCTTGGGATTCTAGCCACTGTCCTGGCCCCAGGACAGCGTCAGGGGGGCCCCTCGCCTCTGTCCCCACGGAGAGCACGCCTGCCCCCTCTGTTATGCTTGCTGAACATCGGCTAGAGCGTGAAATTCTCCCAAAGTTGCTGCGGGTGGAGCGGGAAGCTTGCCCCAGAAGATGCTGGAGTCAGATTATGTCGCCTTGGGGGAGGGCCTTCAGGACCCGGAAATGATGCGGACTGACCGGCTTTTAGGTAGAAACTGCTCCCCAGAAAGGTCGGCTTCCCACCCCGAGCAAGGCAGGGCCGGGCAAACAGGGACTGGCGACGTCCACAAGGTCAAAGTCACTTTGGTCGTGTCCCCGAGGAAAACTTGAGCTCCCGTGGATTCAGCATCTTTCTTGGCGACGTGTTCCGGGTACCACGCTGGTGCCTTATGAGTTCCTCTTGTTTGTCTACTCGGCCAATGCGGACTGGCCGTCCCCGAGCTCGGTGCTTGCCCAGGTGCTGGGCTCGGGGAGGGAGCTCAGACGACGTGGGCCAGCCCCCCAGGGCAGAGAGGTGGGAAGGGACCCATGACCGTGTCACTCTTCTCATTCAGGAGACGCAGGACACCGGGGCTGGCAGAGGGGCAGCAAGGTCCCTGGTCCCAGGGCCAGGAAAGAACGGATTTGGAATTCGATCCCCAGTCTGACCCCAAGGTGTCTCTCTCTCTCTCTCTCTCTTTTTTTTTTTTGCTTTGCCACATTGCCCCCTGCGCACAGAGTACAAGCATATGTGACAGCACTTTGTATAAAATGCAATGCTAGCTTAGTGGCCATTCACCTCGGAATTCTAGCTCCCACCAGGTAGCTGAGATGGGGGGGGGGGGCACGCCTCTCCCCTTCAGGTGCCTTGCCAAGGGGTGCCACCTGCAGACGAGCGTGGGCGGACAGCTGGAGTGTGTGTGTGTGTGTGTGTGTACACACATGTGCACACGTGCAGGCTTGTGCTAGGTTGTGTGTGATAGCATATCCCTTCGTCTGAGAGTCCTCGGCCATCCGGCACTCTGAAAAAAAGGGAGGGAAAACCCCCCCACTTCATGCCCGCCGTGCAGATGGTAAGGGCACAGCCAGGCCCACCGAGGTGCCCTGCACGCCCGCTGAGCTGCAATGGGACGAAAACTAAAGCGAAACCGCTCCAAGTGGGGGGAGGGATTGCGGAGTGTATGACTATACAGTTAGATACTTTTGAGAAATGAAGACTGCTAATAAAGTATTTTATATACAGCTTTTTTCTCGTGTTCACTGTTAAATCCTTCCGATTCAAAACGACGTGCTCCAACGCGGCTGGTGACGGTGCACTCTGCGGTTCTGTTTCGAATGTACTTGCTGTATCTTTAGGAGGCGTTCGGGTTTCTTGCCTGGGGTTCTGGTCCAGCACTGATTGTAAACAATCGCCTTCGTCCCTGGGGAGCGCTCGTGGTTTGTGCTGAACTGTCTCAGAGTTTCGTGGTCCGCCTCTGTCCTCCCGGACTCCTCGCCCACCTTCTCCTGCCCTGCTCATGCCGGCCGTGACCTCAAGAAGTGCCAAGGCCCCCAGTGCAGGCGGCCCGCACCCTCCCGCCCCTTCACCTTTGCAATGGTCGCCGGGCAGTGCCCCACCCGGGCGTCATCCTCAGTCACGGCTCCAAGCGTCTGGGACAGGCCGTGGCGCCCAGGGGGTGCTGCTCCGGGGAGAGTGCCCCCACGAGGCTTGGCCCCCTTGTCAGGCTGAGCGGGACCCAGCAGGAGTCTGGGGTCACCCGCTGCGTGAGCTCCCGGGTCCCTCAGCTTCGGGGGCAGCGGTGCGTAGGGCCCGGCTGTCACACGGGGCTTCCCTCCGACCCGGGACACGGAGCAAAGAGCCGGGCCGCACGCAGTCACAGAACCCATGGCCTCTGCCGTCCTCCTGAGTGACAGGGAGCCAGGGGTGGCGTGCATGACCAGACACGGGGCGAGCTCGTGATGGTGCTGCCTGCCGACGGAGCCCACTCTGCAGAGCACGGGCCCTCCCTCCCTCCAGTTTATGTGAACGTCAAGGTCGCGCCGGGTCCTTGCACTTGGGTCCTCTCACGTCAGGGAGATGCCTCTGAGACAATCATCGGGGCTGCCCTGGGACCAGAAGCAGGGAAGGAGCGAGGCACCCCCCCACCCCTAGTGCACATTCATTTTCACACTCGCAAGCTCACTCCAGCCTGTGTTAAACCCACGCCTCCTGGGCGGGAAGGTGGCGAGTGTGAGGAGGGTGCTGTCATGACCCCCCTTCTTCAGGCTGTGCGGCCAGACTGTCTCAGACCAGGGCATCCCCCTCCGACTCCTGTTCCCGTCTTTGGGGAAAGGGAAGGGTTTGACCTTTGCTCCGCTTCTGATGTTCTCCCTGAGCATGCTCACTTGGAATCTCCCTCCAGCAGGTGTCTTGGGGCCCCTCCAGGAAGCCTCCCTGCACCTGTACAAAGCTGGGGCATACACATGACTCCCGTGGGCGCGCGCCAGGCTTAGGGCCCCAATGCTGCTCCGCCCTCAGCTAGTCCCCTGGGGCCAATAGCAGAAAACAATACACACGCAACCAGCCACCACATTCTGGCCAGGGGTAGGGGGGATTGTCGTGGGCAGGGACCCCACCCTGGGGCGTCTCCACCATGCAGTGACCATTGCAAAGCTGAAGAGAAGGGAGTGGACGCACAAGAGTGCCCTGGCCGTGTCCCCGCCCTGGGCGGAGCCTGCAGTTGGGCCTGGGCCGTCTGTGCGGTCCTTCCATGGCCGGGGCACCGGCCCCCACGGCCACCCCCTTGCAGTACAAGTCAAGGACACGGCCACAAGCATGTGTGGATGGATGTCTCACGGGCCTTCGTGGTTTTAACCAGATCTTGGGAGTGGCGTGCGCCCCGGGGCCACCCCCTTGCAGTCCAAGTCAAGGACACGGCCACAAGCATGTGTGGATGGATGTCTCACAGGCCTTCGTGGTTTTAACCAGATCTTGGGAGTGGCGTGCACCCCGGCCACATAAATAAAAAATGGGGAAACTTCAAATGACTACATTCAGTGGGAGTTTCCTCTCAGAGGAGCGCCCCTGTCCTGTTTGCTGCGCCTGCATGGAGGAAAAGGGGCGGAGACTCCAGCTGGTCACCTGTGGGCGCCTTCAGCCCCTTTGCACCTGCATTTAAGCGTGGTCCCGATACTGCATACAGTTAAATGGCATCTCCTTATGTTCACTGATGTGGGAGACCTGATTGGGGTCCCTTGTAAGCCACCTGCTGTCCCATTCGTGATGGGGGTGTTGGTCAGGGCAGCAGGGGCCCACTGAGCCGCGACAAGACGCTGAAGCCCGGCGGGCCAGCATAGGAGTGGTGAGGTGTGACCGCCCCCTGCTGGCCTGCTTGGCGCCGTTCTCAGCTCCCCTGGACGGGTGTCCCTTGAAGGAGACCTCAGGGAGCCCCTGCTGCCAGGACCCGGCGTGAACTATTGTCCTTTTGCTTTACCTGCCCCGAGGCCTGGTCTGCACCAGCCCTTCCTCCTGGCCCAGCCCTCGGCCCAGCACTGGGAGCTTTCGAGAAAACTGCACCTGCCAGACAAGGCTTCGAGGCTTCGCTGGGGCACCAGGCGCATCCGTTCTCCCTGCTGGGGGCCCGACAGGCCATCTGCTGCTGGGTGAACTGGACCGGGCCTCCAGGGGAAGGCAGGAAGTCCTGGGTGTGCGGGTTTACGGCTCAGCCCCTGCTCACCGTGCGTCCCTGGAGGCCTCAGGGCAGCCTGGTCCGAACACCACGACGGGGACTTGGTTTTCCTGAGAGCATTTCACTGGCTGTGGTGGCTGTTTTGTTTTAATGCCTCTCCATGTTTAACAATTCCATCATCATGCACCTGTGGGGTCCCCTTTCCATGCCCTTCAGATTGCAGACCACTCCAGCTTCGTCATTAATGGCCCATCTGTAGGTCCTCAGCTAATTCATGGTGAAAAGGTCTTGTCAGTCGAACGGTTAATAAAACCCCCCCACACGTGAGGTTTCTGTTTTTATCGCTGTGACCCCCGTGGGAGGGGGAACGGAGCTGAGTTTCTCAGTAGAAGAGCATGTGTGTGTGTGTCAGAGTGAACCTCCGTGCCCGGGGCCCTGGCCTCCCTGGTCGTCCCCGCGCGGCCCTGCGGGTGCGCCCCGATTGCCACCGACTGTCGTGAACCGTTGCCCTTCATTTGACGCTCAGCTGTTGTAAGGTCTTTCCTCTGTTCTTCCTTCCAAAGCAAGAGTCAATGCAAGTAACTTTTTTAACCTGCGTGCAAACCTGCAAATATTTAATATAGAATTATATAAGCCCTGCTTTTTTGAACACTGTACGTGTGTAACTTTGAATTGAGTTACTGAGGAAATAATACAGTAGCTTGCACGCTGTGAGAGGTTTGCACTGTTGTACATAAACTCGGCACACGTATCTACGTACATATATATATATATATATATATGTATATGTATTTAGAAACGACACAGCCTCCCTCGGGCCTGTGCTCCTGCTTCGCTCCACAGGAGCGCACCCCAGGTACAAGCCCTGACTCGACCTAACACGCCGTGTCCTGCTCCGTGGATTTCTGTAGAGTTGCCTTCTTAGATTTGTACATGCATTTTTTGCAGACTTGAACTTTGTTTTCTCAAATTAGATGCCATTTATGAAAGTGCGACATGAACCAAATAAAATGGTTTATTTTCCAGATTTCCTCTCTTCTCTCTCTTTCTGGCTTCCAGGACCACCAGCCCTCTGGCCCGGGGGTGGGGGGGTGAACGGGCTGTGGTCTGGCTGAGCACGGGGAGGGCTGTTTTCTCCTTTTCGCTCGGGCCTCGCTCTTAGTCCAGCTGTTTCTGTGGTAGGTGCGGTCATGGGTTCAGATGACGCTGGGAAAAGAAACGAAGTGTGAGGGTGGCGACGCACCAGCCCCCGGTGGCGATGTGGTGGGAAGCACAGAGTGAAGTGCTTTTTCGTGCCTGATCGAATGTAACTACCATCCTTGGGGCCAGAGAGCCACCGCCAGCCCCATTTCTCAGATGAGGAAACTGAGGCTCAGAGACAGGAGACGCCTTGCCTGCAGCAAGTGGTGGAGGTGGAGTTGGAGTGGTGACCGTGTGGCTGGGGAGCCGGGGCTCCCGACCCCTTCGTCACACTCCTCGCCTTGGGAAGAGACATTGAAAGCAAAGGAGGAGAGTTCCTCTTGTCACAGGAAGTGGCCTGGCGGAATGCGTCCCCCTAACCAGGGGAAACTCCTCCCGGACGGGTGGTCAACGGGTAAGGTGATGGACAAATGCCCCCAGGAATCAGCTTTGGGCTCTTTACCATCTAAGGGCCCAGTATGGGCCAACAGCAGGGTTCGGGTGGGCCGGGGCCACGCGGGTGTGGCCGTGATGGGGAGGCCAGGCTGCCTTTGTCCATGTGGAGCAAGGAGTGTGCGCAGGGACGGGACAGAGCAAGGCCGAGCGAGGCCTGATGCCCCAGTGCTCCCGTCCCCCCGCTTCCTGCCCAAGCCTCTGTGTCCCAGGTGCGTCCCTGTGCTCCCAAACCATCCGCCACCTTCCCCATGAAAATCCCCACTCTTTCTCCACTCCTTCCAAAACGGTCTTCATTGGAACTTTTAAATCACAAATATCCTATGTGCTTGCTTCCACAAATAACACAAAAGTTAGTCATCTCGCCCCCACCCACCCACGCACACCCCGTCAAGGGTGGACAGCCAGGTAACAAACAGCCCGTTCGCCCCTCGGGTCAGCGCGCCAGGAGGAGAGGGACACCGCGCCTCAGCCCACACCTGCTTCACACCCCCCATGCCCAAGCGCAGGCAGCACTCCAGACCAGAAGAAACAGCGCTCCCCACTCCCGCTGCGCAGCACACTTTGTGGAATGTTCCAGAATCTGTGCAGCCATTTGCCTTTCAATAGATGTTGTGAAAGGGAGAAAACTGTACTTGAACAATGATTAAAATAAAATAATAAAATAAAATAAAATAAAATAAAATAGATGTTGTGGTCATTTCTCCAGTAACAACCATACTTCAAAACATTTGAAAATTGGGAAAACATCCTTACACGGATATCCTTGCAACCTGCAGTTCGAACCACAGATGCCTGCCTGCATACAAGCAAAGGGAACCCAAAATGTAAAACGGGGGCATCGAGAAGTGTTTTGACTGAAGGTGGGAACCTGCAGGCCCCACGGGCCCCCCTGGCTCTCACGGTGTCCCCGAGGGGCTGTCGAGGCCGCCCCGCCCAGCTCAGACCTGCCGCCGAGAGGCCTCTGGCCTCCAGTTCCACCTGAGGGTGGTGACTCTCTGGGCCGCAGGCTGCCTCGGGGATGTTGCCAAAAAAGGGCCTTCCGAGTGAATCCCACCCACCTCACCCAAGGGTGCTCAGTGTCACTGGGGACATGACCGTGGCCTTGACAGCAAAAGTGAGTGCCGCTTGTCGGCAGCCTCATTCTACACAAAGATGGAGCGATAAGAAATAGAGATAAAACCCTAAGAAGAACAGAGTGGTTTCCCCACGTGCCTCCTCCTCCCTTTCCCCCTGTGGGTGAGCAGCCCTCGGGGGGGGGGGGGGGGGGGTCTGTGCCCAGCCCTGCCTCCTCGCTCAGAAGACTTTCATGCAGCCACCTATTGGCTCGGGACCCTGAAAGGTGATTTGTTTCTCCTAATTTCCCATCTCATTATCATATGTGAGTGCAGGCGGAGGAAGGAAAGGGGACCTCTGCCCATCCAGAGACCAAGGGCGCCTCCCCATTGGCAGGAGCTGCGGTAGCAGCAGAGGAAGAATCCAGGACGCTGTCCGAGGGCTCCCTCTAGAGGGCTCTTGGGGCGGTGCGCCGTCCCGCGGAGCTGAGCAGCTGTGCGGGATGGACGCGGAGGAAGGGGCTGTGTGTGCCCCGCAAACCCAGGAGGAAGAGGCCACGGTGACCATGCCAATAAGGGCAGAGACAGCTGCCCAGAGAGAAGCAACCAATAGCTCCCGCCCCTGAGTGGGGCCTGGTGCCACCTGGAAGGGGTCAAGGTCCCCTCGGAGGCCACCTGGCAGGACCGGTGGCATCAAGGACAAAACGAGCCAGTCCACGCCCTGGTCCCTGCAAAAGCCTTGGGACTAAACCCTTGGTTCTCAGCAGGAAGTCAGGCATTGTCTGAAGTCAGTGAGTCAGCAGAGACGAGCACACACATGCACGCGAGAGAGAATGCACACGCCACAAAACCCGCCCTGCTGAAGTGTGCAATGCACTGTTTTGTGCGCTCTGTAATTCCAGAATGTTCCACCACTTCCAAAAAATGCCCAGGCTCCATCGACAGTCACTCCCCACCCCCTTCCCCAGCCCTGGCCACCACTAACGTACTTCCCATCTGTGTAGCCTTGAATGTGGAATCACACAACGTGTGGCCTTGGCTTCTGGCTTCTTTCACTCAGAAGAAAGCACACTGAGGCTTCAAAAGCAACAAACAGTCTCAGGAACAAAGGGACCAGCAGCACCGAAAGGCTGAGGAACCCCCAACACCAAAGCATCAGGACCAAGGTCCTCATTACACCCTCAAATGCCCTGGGATACAGCTGTCGCAATTGTCCCCAGGTGCCAATGGGGACTTCGAGGCTTAAGAGAGCCTCCAACTCTTTCCAATACAAAACAATGCCTCCTGAAGAGTGGGGTCCAAGGGGAGACCATCCAGCCCGCGGAAGACCCGACCTGAACGTGGCCATGGTCGGCAGCTCTGCCCACCCAGCCCTTCCTCCCCCCTCCCTGTGCTCGGGTGTCGGACCGGCAGAGAGGCCATGCCTGCCCTTCCTCCCTCGCCGGGCCCCCCAGGGAGACTGCTGCTCGCCTGGCCCTGTGCTGGCATCTGAGGAGGCAGCAGAACCCCCTTCCCAAGATGCCATTGAAAGACGAAGAATTCTTGGAAGAGTCATGACGTCCAGTGAATTCCAGCATATTCTGAAACAATACCCAGCCGTCCAGCCAACAGGGAAGGAGCCATCATGTGTAAGACGTGTCAAAGCAACGCTTTGAATGACCGACTGCTCCAAAATCCAGGATGCGGGGACGGCATTTAAGCAGCATGGGGAAGTGATTAACAGGTTTAATGGCCACAGTGCACGTGTGTGTGTGTGTGTGTGTGTGTGTATGGGGGGTTATTGTTTCTCTCCCCTTTCAGCAGCAGCAAGGGGCTCTGACTTCTGATCGGCAAATCAAAGTTCTCATGCCATAGTTTCCGGAAGGTTCTAGTAATACATACCATGTTCAAGTCAACAAGGAAGCTATTTGGTATCAAAACAATCCCTGGATCTTACAAAACCTAGTTCATTATTCAAATTCACCCTGAGCGGCTGGTGTATTTCACAACCTTGAACCCCGGGTCAGTGTCTGCTTCTCTGCTGGGAGCTCTCGTCCTCCCCGACGTCACAGGGAGGGACGCTGCCCTCCCCACCCACTCGGTTTTACTGTCGGGTGTCCACCTCGCGCACGGACACTGCTGGGCCCAGCCCACCCGGGAGGCTCCGATCTCTTCACCAGAGCTCTGCGATGTTTCAAAGCTCCCCAGGTGATTCTAATGCTCATGTCCACGTCCATTGTCTGGATCCCCTGAAGCACTGGCCTAGGGGGATGGGGCTGCCACCATTCACGCTGACCGGGGCCCAGGGCGCGTGGGGCAGACAGCCAGAGGCTGCCTTGCGTGGTGACTGACCCCCGTGACCCCTGCAGGAGCAAGAGAGGAAAGTGCGGAGAGAGGAGGTTGGGCCCTGGGACAGGAAGATCAAGCCCCTCACCTCCCCCACCCCACTCCCTTCCACACCCCTCCCCCACCTCCAGGAGAGCGGCTCCTATGCCAGGAAGCAGGTTGGTTCCGCCTCTGAGTCCGGCCCGGGGTCTCCCTGAGACCCCGTGGAAGCGCATGATCGGGACGGGGCCCTGAACAGTGTGGATACAATGGAACAGAAGCCGCCGTCTGGGTGGGGGGCTGGGATTGTCCCCCGTGGTGGTGTCAGTGGCCGCGATGAAGAAGCGGTGACTCCATCTGGCCACTGAGTCACAGGTAGCTGGCGACAGCGGAGTCTGTGAGGGGTGGTGGCCGCTCCCCTGGGCTTCGGGCTCCGCCTGAGAAGGGTGGGTGCAGCAGCCTCAGGATGCCTGTGCCCCCGGGGTGGGGCTGTCCCTTGTCACCGCCCAGGCCTGGGCTCTCTCCTCACCCGGGGGGCCGGGCAGCCAAGTACAGCAAGTGAGCATGTCCGCCAAGCGCCCCCGTCCTTCCTGGTCGGTGCGCCTGCTCTGAGGGCCCTGGCGGCCCACAGCCCTGAAACCCGGCAGCCGTGCGACCACCGGAGTGCGGCCTCGGGACACGGGGCCACAGGGGCCACAGGGCCACCCAGGGCCATGGTGAGGGGACCCTCAGAGAGGAAGGACAGAGGAGTCGTGCGTACGTGGGGAGCGATGTGCCGGGCCCAGGGGGGTCTTGCTCTCCCAACCACCTGTCACATGTCATATCCTCCCACGTCATACTCTCCCACTGGGTGAGAGCAGCCGGAGCCGCCACACCCAGGGCGGCGGGAGTGCGCAGGGAACCGTCCTGCAGGGGTGTCCAACCCGCGGCCCTCGGGCCACGTGCGGCCCAGCGTGGCTGTGAGTGCGGTCCGACACAAGATCGTGAGCTTACTTAAAACACTGAGATTTGACTTTTTTGTGATTACGTGTCACAATGTACTTAATGTGTGGCCCAAGACAACTCTTCTTCTCCCAGTGTGGCCGGAGACGCCGGAAGTTTGGGCACCCCTGGACTCTAGAACACTGTCATAGCTAAGGAAGGGACAGGCCCGGTGGGGAAATGGGGCTGGCTCCGCAGTGCGTGGGGGCAGGGCCCCCGGCTGCAGATTCTGGGGTGGAGCCCACCCCTCCCGACACAGCGGCAGACAGCAGGGGCAGGTGGGGACGTGGCTGGTGGAGGCAGAAAGGGCAGTGCAAAGAGATGGCAGAGGTGGGCAGAGACAAGCCGGGGGCTCTTTGGAAGCACAGATGGGGTAGGGGGTCACCATGGGCCAGGCCAGGCAGCCGGGAGGCACAGAGTGCCCCCCTAGAGAGAAGGCCCCGGGCAGGCAGCAAGGCGATGAGCAGAGCCGGTTGTGAGAGCAGGACAGAGGGGTGACACCCAAGCGGCAGCCCTGTGGCCTGACCTGAGGCTGACACCCAGGGCCCTAGGTGACCCTTAACCCCCTCCGGCTGAGCTCAGGCCTGGCGTTCGGGGCCGGGCAGGAAAAGGGACACAGCGGCGGGAACTGCACGGGTAGCTGCAGAGTCCCGAGTGAGGATGCCACTCCAGGCCTGTGCTCCGTGGTCCAAGACGTCCCTGGAAGGGCTCACCCCCAAGGCCTGGGAGGCGTTAGAGGGGACACACAAGGCTTGGGATTTAGAGACCTGGACATCCTGACGAGGTCCCTTTCAGCGGGGGCTGTGGGACGGCTTCCTCGGCTACCAGACAAGGGTAGAACTATCTCCAGGGACCTGGTCCCAGGCGCGAGCTCAAAAACAAAGGCTGTTGCTCTGAAGGCAGCCGGTGTCTCTTTTCCAGCGGGGAGGGCAGCTCAGAACGAGAAATAACCCCCCACCCCCACCCCACCCCGCCTAGTGCGTCCTGGCCGCTGTGCAGCCTGAACAGGCGTGCGGCAGAATTTCCTCGTGCCCTTAAGAGAGCCCCCACCGCGGAAACAGCAGCGGACACTCCGCCTGAGCAAATGTGCAGACGGGCCGGGGCCCCTGATCTTTCCGCCGTGGGACCCCGGCTGCTGCTGCCCCGGGACTGCGTGTCCCAGACCGGCAGGGGCAGCTCTCCGTGGAGGGGCGCTGAAAACTCCAGGAGAACTTCGAGATGACCCTCCTTCCTTTGTCTGCACACCCGGGTCCACTTTCAGGAGAGAAAAGGAGAAGGTGGCCACCCAAGGTGAAACACATGTTACACTTGCAAGTAAATACAAGAAAGTGCCCGTTTGTAAGATGGTGGTTTTTTGTGCGTTTTTTTTTTTTTTTTTTTACTTTCTCTTCACCAAGAAAAACATAAATTTTTTTTTTTAAAGTTTACATTTGAAATGTGTTCGCTCAACGTGCAGGAGGCAGTGGCCTCCTGGGAGGTTGTCCCCTCCCCCACCCGCCCCCGCCCATCACGTCTGCACCCTCTCTGTCTGCAGCAAACCCACGGGCGATGTGGCTCCTTAGGGCCCATTTTCTGCCCCTGATCCCCAGGCTGGGACTGACCCTCTTCTCAGAGATGACGGGACACCCCCCGCCGTCCCCTGCCTGTGACAAGCCGACAAGGGAGTGAGAGCGACTTGGCGGAAATAAAACAGAACACCACAAACTCTCGGGAGTGAAGACCTGTCCTCATGCTGGGTGTGGATTTTTATTCCGGAAGTCATCAGGCCCGGGGATTAGGTTTCAGCCAAGGCCTTGCCGGGAGCGGAAAAGCAAGGATGAGCAGACAGGGCTCCAGAGGGTGGAAAGTCATCTCCCGAGGTGTCTGGGGGAGGTGGGCGTGGCTTCAAAAGGTACATTCTGGAAACAAATCACAGGATGCATTACCGGGAGCAGGTCTCCTCTCCACCCCCACCCCGCTGCCCAGCTTCTCAAAGCCAAGTTAGGCTTCAAGGTCAGCGTCTTAGGCTGCATTCTCCCCGCAGTCCCTGGGGAAGTGCTGAGTTCCCCACCTCGCACCCCAGCAGGCCCAGGGGTGGGGGGCCAGGTGATAGGTGAGATGGGGCCCTGCAGAACCACCCAGCCCCCCCCTCCGAATTATCCTGGGACAAAGGCCAAGAGCAATCCCTTGGGTGCTGGTTCCAGGAAGCTGTCCTCCTTAGAAGATGAGCTGGCACCTGGGCTGCCAGATGGCTTCTGGTGACCTCCACGCCCAGGATGTGCGAGGTGGGGCCGCCGGAACCAGGACAGCCACCCCCGTGTGCACGCCATCTGTTGCTGGCTCCCTGGGGTGGCTGTCTTGCACCCCACCGCACCACCGAGGGAGGGAGGGAGGGGTGGGGAGGGGTGCACTTGTGGGGAGGCGTGGAGAGACAGAGCCCCATGCCCAGCGCTGCCTCCCACCCCCCGTCCGCTGCCTGCGTGTCACAAGGGGTGCTGGTGCGTTTGCTGGACATGGCTGGCAAAACCGCCCAGCTTTCCAAACCTCCATATCTTCCATTTCCCTCCAGGACAGTTTTTTAAACTAGTTCTCTCTACATATTGCCTTGACTTTGGCACCTTTTGGAAACAATTGCTTTTGCATTTTGAGCGAGCCGCCGCCCTGCAACAGCACAGCAGAGAGCAGCCGCTGGCGGCAGGCTGCCCCGAGCACAGAGCCGCCGACCGAGGCCTCCGTGAACGGACGGCCACGGCTCCGGGTGTCCTGCCCAGGGCCCAGGGTGGGCACGCGGGCCGGCTTACCTGTGTCCTGCAGAGGCTTGAAGCACCAGGGCACCTCGGGGATGCTCGAGTCGAAGCAGCAGCCCCTGCTGTTGCACTGCTCGGGGGTGACCTCGGGGTAGCCGCAGTCCACGCGGTCGGTGGCCGGGATGGCGCACTGGCTCTCCGCTGTCCCGGACAAAGCCCAGTCAGCCGCCAGCGCCCCGCTGGCTTGGGGGTTGGTCTGCTGGCTGCACTTTGCACGTTTGCACCCACCCCCTGCCCCCTCCTGAGTTCAAAGTCTGCAACTCCCCTCCCCAACATCTGCTTGAGGCCAACCCTCTCTCCGTGTAAATACATAAGAAGAAACACTCTGCAGGGGGTCTGACCGCCCACCTGGAAGCTTCCTGCACTTGCCAGGAACTCATTACAGACGTGCGTTCCCTGGGGCTGGCTGCCGCCCAGGGCATCCGGGGTCCCCTGGAATTTTGTTTCCGGGTTCACCGTTTTATCCAGAAAAACTCCCATTCCGCCCCCCCTTTTTTTAAAGCCTTTTTTTAAAGATTTTATTTATTTATTTTTAGAGAGGGAAGGGAGGGAGAAAGAGAGAGAGAGAAACATCAATGTGCAGTTGCTGGGGGTCATGGCCTGCAACCCAGGCATGTGCCCTGGCTGGGAATCGAACCTGCGACGCTTTGGTTTGCAGCCCGCACTCAATCCACTGAGCTACACCAGCCAGGGCCCCATTCCCCTTTTTCAATGGAAAGTGTAACAGGATGTATTCATCCAGTACAGAAAGTCACCATGCACGCTGAGCTCTTCACTTCTTCCTGCCTCTCCCCACCCCCAGATCATCATTGGGCCTGTTGCTCCTTCGGTCCCCGGTGCTCACTCTCTGAGCTCGCCCGCCCCTGTGTCTGAAGTTAGCGGGAGGCCACCTCGCCTCGTCACCTGACCGGAGCTCTGCTCTGCAGTGCAGAGAGCACCTCAGTCCTCTCCTACGGCTGCCAGTCCGCACTTCCTCAATCCCTTGCTGCTTCCCACACCTCGGGATCTGCGGGAATCTTTAGACCGCACGGAGGACCCCTGCAACCCGCAGATGTTCTGACGCAACCGGCGCATCCTGAGCCCTGGGGGTCTAGAGGGCGCCCAGGTTGGTAGCCCCTGCCTTGGACACAGCTCAGTAGGTAACTGGACAAAAGCCTCCCCTAATGTCTTTAAACTTGGGTTAATGAAGCAGCTGCACCCCCTTCCCCCCTACACACACACCCAGATCTGCCATGCGAGGGCCGAACGACCCAGAACGGCTCTGGAAGTCCTCCCCGTGAGGTGTGTCTCCTTTTTGTTTCTAGTAGAGAAGGCGCCGAGACAGTGCGCCGGGCACTGGCTGCCTGCTGGGCAGACCTGGCTGCTGGCCTGGGGCCCCACACGGATGGCGGGGAGGGGGGTGCCTTAGGACTGGCACTGACTTCCTGAGCCTCAGGTGTCTTGTCTACAACGGGACAGCAGGACCCGGCTGGCAGGGCTATTGAGGGACCACATGTGTGTTTGGTCAATGGCAATCATGACATTATCATCGGGGCATGGTTGCCTCTCTCAAGCCCACAAAGAGCCCCCAAGCCTGTATCTTTCATGTGCCTGTCCCCCGGTCCTGGGCCCCTCGCTGCCCCCGGCCCCCACTTCCCCGTGGAGGGAAGAGAAGGGAGGGAAGGCGGTACTCACACAGGCCCACATATTGCCCGGACGAGCTGGAGAATGCCAAGGTCAGGACCACCGCCAGCAGCCAGAGCGCTCTGGCCTCCATGGTCGCGGACGGGCGCTGGGGACCCGGCCCTCAGAGGACATGCTGCGTCGGCCAGGAAGGCTCCTTTATAGCTGCCCCTGTGTTTGCACTGGCACTCTGGAGCCTGTTTGCTTGGGGGTGGGCCTTCCCTGCTCGCCAGCCCTGCCTGCAGTTTCCAGGACCTGATGGTGAACCCCCCAGAGGCTCGGCTCCCTGCAGCAGAGAGGGCGGTGCCGGCCCCACCAACCCCACCGGTGACGCGGGGCGTTAACACGCCTCTGTCAGGGGCAGGGCTGTGTCCTCCCCGCACCAGCCTGGCCAGGAGGAGAGAATAAAAAAGGCTCAGCGTGGGGCTGGGCTTCAGCATTGACAAGCCAGCCAGGAAGAGTCCCGAAGGTTCCCTAGGCCCTGACTGGGGGTCCCCCGCCAGTCCCAGGCCCGCCCTGGGTCTTGAGAGGACCGGCAGCCCACCCGACTCGGGGACCGCGCCTGGGACTCCGTGTCTCTCTCACGGCTTCTGAAGAAGGGACACGTGCCATTCCTTTCTTTTTTACTTTTTTTTCCAGTAAAAATTTTTTTATTATTAACTACATTGTAAGAAAGGTATTAAGTACACTCATTCAATACATCTAATAAACATATAATATGTGTTTAAGATCAGGCAATGCAAAAGACCCCTTCCCATCTGGAGATGTCCATGTGGAATACTTTCTTAGATATTTTTCCAGAAATGTTCTCTCTAGACCTAAGCCTGTTGTTGTTGTTGTTGTTTTTAACACAAATGGGAGCTTGCTGTACACCTTCACCCAGCTTGCATTTTCTTTAAATGAAGACTCTATCTGGGAAATGGTTTTATAACAACATGCCTAAATGATGGGGAATACTTATTCCCATTTTTCAGAGGAATAAACTAAGGCTCAGAAATGAAGGTGGCTGCCCAAGGTTCAAACCTAGTAGACCGGGTGGTGCTGAGGTTCAAACCCCCTCTGTGGGACCCCGAAGTCCCAGCTGTCCATCCCAACCCCTCTGTCCTGGGCAGGTGACAACCCGGTGAGAACAGGACAGTACAGGGTCCTATTGTGTTTATGTCTCTTTTCCGCCTGCGGCATTTCACCTGACTGTTCAGCACCAACGCCACCAGGAACCTGGGGTGGATTTTGCATATCGTCCCGGAAGTGGGGGCACCTGTCTGACCTCACTTACCACCTGGGTTTGGGGGGTGGTGTTGAGGGGAACTGACTACCCATGGTTTGGCCACGGAGTTGTCCTCCACCGAGTAACTAATGGGGACGACAACCGTGTCCCACGTTGTGACTCCCCAGGCCCAGCCCCTTGTCCGCAGTGAGCCCCAGATGAGTGGGCTTGGGGGTGACACCCGCACTGGCCTGCCTCCCCCTCCAGGGCAAGCGCTGGCGAAGAGCGGGGGCTGCGCCGCCCTCGGTGTGTTTGCTTTGCACCTGGAGGGGGGCTGCCCCGCGCTAACGGGCAGCGTGATTCTCACGTTGTGAAAAATGTCTCCTGGGGAATTCCTGGCAGCCCTTTCTGGCCGGACCCCCGCCTGCCCACTTCCAGAGTACAGGCCAGGCCAAGCCAGGGGGCAGGGCTGGTTTCAGAGAGCGCAGTCACCCCAGAAACAGGCTTCAAGGGGACAGTTACTCGGGGCGGCCCTGTCAGGGGCCACCTCCGCCAGTGTCCTGGGCTCCTCCCATGTTTAAAATTTTTTTTTTAAATTACAGCTTACATTCAGTATGGTTTTGTATTAGTTTCAGGTGTGTGGCATAACGGTAAGACAATCACATACTTTATGTTTGTCCCCCCACCCCCTGGCATCTCCGGGACCCATCTGGCACCGTGCATAGTTATTACAATATTGCTGACTGTATTCTCTGTACTGTACTTTCTTTTCTTTTCTTTTCTTTTTTTTTTTGAAGAAAACAGGTTTAACAAAACACCTTGTACAGTATTTATAACATTACTCAGTGTATGTTGAAATGTAAAAGTTGACTCAGTAAAAGTTGAAATGTATGGTGTCTCCAGTAATACATACTGGTGTTTTTTTAAAATTTTCATTATTGTTCAAGTACAATTTTCTATCTTTTACCCCCATCCCAGCCCATCCACCCATCCCTCCCCTCCTCCCTCCCATTTCCACCCCCCCTAGTTTTTGTCCACGTGTCCTTTATACTTGTTCCTGTAAACCCTTCCCCTTTCCCCCTGAAATTCCCCTGAAATACCCTCCCCTCTGGTCACTCTCAGTCTGTTCTCTATTGCAGTGTCTTTGGTTATATTTTGCGTGTTTCTTTGTTTTGTTGATTTCTGTGCTGCACGCCCCGCCCTCCTGACTACGTTGTAACCACCAAGCTCTACCTCTTAACCCCTCTTCCTCTTCCACCCACCCCCTGACCCCTCCCTTCCGACAGCCCTCAGCCTGTTCTCTGCGTCTACGAGTCTGTTTCTGTTTTATTTGTTCATTTATATTGTTCTTTAGATTCCACATATAAGTGAAATCATATGGTATTTGTCTTTCTCGACTGACTTGTTTCACTGAGCATACTACCCTCTGGGTCCCTCCCTGCTGTTACAAATGGTAAAACTTCATCCTTTTTAGGGCTGAGTAGTATTCCCCCGTATAGACGTACCACAGCGTTTTACCCATTCGTCTGCCAAAGGGCACTGGAGCCGCTTCCACAGCTTCCTCGCCGCAGTGCCTTCAGGGTCGCTGGGGGGCTGGGACAGTGCACCCGCCGGACTCTGCCCCCAGGCAGGTAACTCAGAGGCGGCGGGATGCTGCCCTGGGTGGCCGTCGCCCGGAACCGCCGCCTGGTGTCTGCTCTAGTCTAACTCAGGCAGTCTCCACTGCGCCCAGGGCTGGGGCCGAGGAAGGACCGTCAGAGGCGACCGATCCCTGTCCTTGAAGAGTCCCCCTCAGGAAGAACAGTTGCCTCGTAGGTGGGGAAGCAGAAGGAGCTGGTCTGGAGTCCTGGGCTCCGTGACCTTAGGGACGTCATTGTACTGCGTGTGCCTCAGGTTCCTCCTCTGTCACATAGCCCCCAGCCCCCAGGGCCCTCTGAGTAGGTGACGCAGAGCCATGCTGCGTGCCAGGACACACACTGGTCACCTGTCGGGTGTAGCACAGCAGCAGCCACGGGGGCAGAGGGTCCAGACTCTCGACCCCCCCAGTGTGTAGAAGCGGTGGATGCGGCAGGAGGCTCAGGCCTGCAGGTGTTGGTGGCACGGGCTCCCTGGAGAGCAGGGGGCTCGCCTGGCCTGGCCCTGGGAGGCCTGACCCCTGAGGCCTAGGGTGACCTTGTGTCTGGACTGTCCTGGGACCCCTCCCCTGCAAGCCCCCCCTCTCACCCCAGGCCCGGTGTGTAGGTGTCCCAGGGAGGGCAAGCACCCCCTGGGCGGGCTGAGTGCTGGGGCTGCAGCCTTCCACCTGCGGGAGGCACGGCCCCTGGCACGCGTATGCAGCAAGCACAGGCTAAGTGTGGGTCACGGGCCAGGCGAACGTTAGGCTCTAAGCGCCCCAGGCATGGCCCGTGGCCTCAGAGACCACAGCCCTGCGAGGGAGGATGAGCCTTAAAGCGTGAATTGTGATGCAGCATGATATGAGAGCTGGCACAATGCTACACAGCACGCTTCTCATGTGGGGTGAATCTGAGTGGGGTCTTGAGGGATGAACAGGAGTTCAAAGACGGGTGAGGGTCAGGAGGGTGTTGCAGGCAGGCAGGCAGTACTAACTCAGCACCCCGCAGGAAACAGGGGGTCCGTGTGTCCTGCACAGGGTTGTACATTCCCTGTCACCTCTCGGCTTCTGACGTGCTCACTCTCGGCTCCTAAAGCCAGCGGAGAGCCAGATGGAGGAAGAAAGTGCAAAGTCACGTTAACTGAAACCTCTGGGTGGGCCTTGATGTCACCTGCCTCCCGGGAGCCTCCTGCCGACCAGCTGTCGTGTCATCCTGCAGCTGCCTCGGCTACCAGCCCCTCTCTCTGTGTCCCGCACGGTGTCCCCCTGCCTGGCCTGTCCCGAGCCATCAGGGCCCAAAGATGGCCACCGGCGCGACCGATTCAGGGAGGTTCCTGTCTTTTGGTGTGGTTTCCACTGAGGACAAATGGGGGAGGGGTCCAGCCATGCAAATGTGTCACCCACCGACTGCGCAGGGGGAGTGGGGGGAGGACAAGGAGTGGGTGAGTCAGTCAGGACAGAGGCCATGGGCCCTGGAGTGCCCCTCACGGGCCCCGGCCTCCTGCGCCCCGGACTGGGCCAGTGTCCGTCCTCCACATGGGGGGTGCGGGGGGGGCACAGATCGGCCCCTGGGAGTTCAAGGGGAACCAATTTCTGGCTCAGGGTCTACTTGGGGGGCTTTTGGCCACGGCAGCCTCTAGAACCAGAGCTCCTTGGGGTTTGGAACGAGCGCACCGGCCCAGGTGTTGTTCTGGCAAAGAGGCGTCCCCGGGAGTGAGTGGACTTACGACCCAGACCCAGAAGTGCGGAGATGAGTCGGAGATAACCAGAGCCGGGAGCTGGGGAGCAGGTGTGTGTGGGGACACCGGGCTCCTCACTGACAGCCCCACCCTCGGGACCCGGCCGGGCCTCTGGAGCTAGAGGTGCTGCAGCAGGGAGACAGGTCCTGGCAGCGCATTGAGGGGGGGCCTGGATGTGCCCTGTACCCGTGCCTGCCAGGCCCTGCGCCCAGCCTGTCCCAGCAGGGCAGCAGGGAGGGCAGAGACAGACCCCAAGATCCCGGGGCAGCAGCAGGGGACTCCGGGGAGCCCGCTCCTCCCACCAGCCCGCCAAGCCCAGGGGGAACAAGCCACCACCCTCTTGGGCTTAAGACTTCTTCCCTGTGGTTGCAGCCATTGTCACCAAGTGACTTCCAGGTGCACTGGGATGAATAGTGTGCCCTCCCCAAATGCACGTCCTTCCTGCAACCTCAGCACCTGGCCTTCGTCGGGTGTGATTATCTAAGTCAGGCTGAGGGCAGACTGCAGCAGGGTGCGCCCTCGCCCCGGCCTCACTGGTGTCCCTACGAGAGTGGAAGAGATACAGAGACAGACGTGCGGCAGAGGGAAGGCGGTGGGGACACAGACTGCAGGAAGACCCCCGTGACCACCAGGGCCGTGATGGGAGTGACGCAGCTGAGGGCCGGGGGCTGCCAGGGCTGCGGCAGCCTCCACGAGATGGGGCAGGCTCGGGGGGCCTTCCCCGGAGCCCTCGGAGGACGCCCAGCTCTGCAGGCCCCTGGACTTAGCACAGGCGTCTCCAGAGCTGGGAGAGAAGATTCTGGTCGTTTCAACTGCCCAGTGTGTGGCCCTTTGTCATGGCAGCCCCGGGACACCAGTCCAGCCAGGGACGCCCGGCTCTGAGTGTCTGTTTTAACTCGCACTTTCCCGAGTGAGGGAGGGGAAAGGCTTGGGAAAGGTCTCAGCAGCTTGTCCTGCAGGGACCCTCCCCTGTGCTGCCCTGACCCGGCTCCCGGGGAAAGGGGAGAGGTCTGCACCCAGGTCTGCACCCTGTCTGTGCTGGGACCCAGGCCTGGCCCCCGCCCCCTGGGCCCGTTCAGTTGCCAGTCTCTATGACTCATTGGCTGAAGCCAATTAGCCCTTTCCACATCCCCAGGGATCCCCACCCAGCCTTTTCTTCCTAGTTCCTGGTCTCAGCGGAGGCTAAGACAACATGCCTGGTGGGAAGCATAGGACGGTCACTTCCCGGTCAGGGCCAGGCCAGGCTGTACACACCAGGAGGCCTGGGCAGGTGGCAGCCCACGCCGAGGGGGAGGGGTGGCCAACAAGGAGGTGACTGTGTAAGGGATTGTCCAAACAGGGACACTTTTCAGAGAGTGTCCGGCCACTGTTAGCAATCACGCCAGGACCCCAGCTGTGAATGGGGATGGTCCCCAGCCAATGGGACAAGGCCCACCTCCCCCTCGCCAGGTGGCGGTCATTTACGAGTCTGTCCCAATGCCATGTGGCTTCAGTGGGGCACATTCCCAGGACTCTCCAAGTTCTCACACAGCATTTTCTCTGAAATCCTCTTCCCCCGAGCCTTTCGTGGCTTAGGTGCGGTGGCACTATGTCAGGGTCCTCCCAAGTCTTAGCCAAACAGATTTTAAAACGTCAAGATCTGTCTGTCATCTTCCCTGAGAACTGCTGTGGCATCTGCTGTCTCCGGGCGTCTCAGCGGAGCCCCCACTCCGACGGCCTCCTGCAGGGGAGCGGTTCTGACTGTCTGTTCATTGGACCCTGTGTCCCCGTCAAACCCAATGGCAGGAGGTCTGCTCGTGCTTCCTGGGAGCCGTTAACGGCGGGTCGCAGTGACGGGCCAAAGGGAGACAATGTCCGTTTCCTCCACCGGGGACGGGCCGGTGGGTGGGAGGCAGCTCTGCCAAGGACCCCCCTGGACATTCTGGAAGCTCCTGCAAGAAAAGCGAGCCCAGCAGGGAGGAGCCTAGTGGGGGCGAGAAGACCCCTGCTGTAAAGGCTGCAATTTCCCCCCAAAAGTAAACTATATATTCAATGCATGTTTATTTTTTTTAAAGATTTTATTTATTTATTTTTAGAGAGGGAAGGGAGGGAGAAAGAGAGAGAGAGAGAAACATCAATGTGCGGTTGCTGGGGGTCATGGCCTGCAACCCAGCATGTACCCTGACTGGGAATTTAACCAGCGACCCTTTGGTTCGCAGCCTGCGCTCAATCCACTGAGCTATGCCAGCCAGGGCAATGCATGTTTAAACGGAAGCCCCAAAGGGAGATTTTTGTGAGACACCACAAATGAATCCTAAAATGTAAATGGAAAGGGCCAAAAATATCCAGTAAAGCTTTGAAGAACAAGGAGTAAAAAGAGGCAGAGAAGAATCAGAGGGTGTCTATCTACACAAATGTTCAGACTGATCACCTACAAGTGGAACCTAATCAACAGAACAGACAAGCGAAATAGAACCAGGGACAAAGGAATAAAGAACAAACTGACAGTAGCCAGAGGGGAGGGGGGAGGGAGATACCAGGGAAAGCAGGGGAAGGGTCATCAGGGAACCTGTGTAAAGGACCCACGGACAAAGCCAAAGCGGGGAAGGATGGAGGGCGGGAGGTGGGGATGGGTGTGGTGGGGAGCGGGAAAATGGAGACAAACGTACTTGAACAACCATAAAAAATGAAAAAAAAAGACGTTACCAAACCATCACATTGCCCAGGCAAGTACCAGCGCGGTGACAGAACCCCAGACGACACAGTGGAGTGGAAAGCAGGAGAAGCAGGAGGCCGGCCCTGTCGCGCCAGTGCACCTGGTGATGACAGAGACATGCTGCCCATCCGAGGAAGCGGGGGGGGGCGGGGGGGGAGGGTGGACGATGGACTCTGTGGGGTCACGGCAATCACCCTCAATGGAAAGAGATACATGCGGATTTCCAACCTGCCAACACCAGGCATCTTTTCATCGTCCATACGGAAGGGAGGTAAACTTAGATCCACAACTTAACAACCCGTTAACAAATTGCCAGGTGCATTAAAGGGCAAAAGTGAAGAGTAAACCTGAAAGCATTAGAAAGAAAATACCAGACCCATCTCTCCTTCCGAAGATAAGAATGGAAACTCTGGAAAATGCGGGGAAACAATGACCTGCGGGCACAGGAGAGTAAAAACAGACCAAACCAACCCGCCCGGTGCAGTCCTTGAATGAAAGGAAAGAGGGGAGGGGAGGGCAAATTCCCTCTTTCTGGGTGTTTCCTGAGGGGAGGCCACAGTGAAATGTCGCTTCAGAACCCTGCGTATTGTGATACCGTTTCTGATTACTTAAAAAACAACAACCAATACCATTTTGTGTGTTTGCAGATATGCATGAGAGTAAAGCGCCCTGACTCCCGGACAACGGGGAGCTCCGAGCCAGAGGGACAAGGAGAGCAGAGGGCACACTTCCGGCTCTATTTACATTTCCTGCAACGCAAGGCATTGAGGCAAGAAGAGCAAAAAGATCCTACACCAGTACATCTGGGCAGTGCATGTACAGTGGACCATAACATCATTGGTTGTCTGTCTCGTGAGGAGTTTGAAACGTGGTCATTTAAAAATTTTATGAAAAAATCATAAAGTGGCTTGGGGGGCTGGGCGAGGAGGCGCGGGGTGCGGGCGAGCCTGGGAGACGCCAGTCTGCGGTCTGGGGTCTGGGGCCGGAGCCCTGGCCCCCTGCAGGCCCGGCCAGCGTCCGGGAGGGATATCGGGTCCGGGGCTGGGGGAGAAGACCCCTGATTAATCCCATGCACATCCAGCTTGATGATACATGAAAGTCTCAAGCTATTTCAAGTTGTCTTACTTAATTCTTAGTCCTTGGCCCCTGCAGTGCCATCTCAGCTGTGTGTCTGCATTGGTAGAGCCGCCAAATCCCCTGAGGATGAAGACCTGGCGGTGTCTCTGGGGAAGGGGCAGGGACAGCGAAGGAGTGTGACCCAGCATCCCGGCAGGGAAGCGCCACCCGAGGGTCCCTGTTTCATACCGTTCGTCTCCGCACCAGAGGCACCGCCCTGCGCCCTCCAGGCCGTGGGCCGTCTCACCCGTCACCTCAGGGACGACAGACAGGGAAATGACCCCAGAGACTGTGGTTCCGACCTCTGAGAAATGACCCCTGACCTGTCTGGCCATAGGTGGGTGATGGCTGACCACTCACGGCGGGGAAATGGTCTGTGAGATTATTTGTCTCTGAAATGCGGAATAAGAGCCATGAGAATTGAAAGGGTCTCACGTCTCAGAAAACGCAACCTCATCCCCTGCCTGGTGTTTTCTGCCACGTGTCCGGCAGCGGCGGTTAGCCCAGCGGCAAGGTGGTTGTTCGGGGGAATTCTAGAAGCTGAAAGCAGACTCCGCCCGTAAGAAATGGGTTGTTTGCCAGAAACAAACACAACGCGCCATCAGAACTGCGGAGGAGGTCAAAGGGGCGCAGACTGGAGCCTCCACACGAGGCCTTGACCCTCAGGTTGGGCGGGCAGCGGGGTGCTGGCCGGGAGGCGTGGGGGGTGGGGCGTCTGCAAAGGGGAGGGTGGCCTCTCTGCGCGGAGGAGGGTCCCTTGGAGCGGGCCACCTCTCCAGAGGGCTGCTCTCGGGATGCTGGCTGCTGTGGGCTAACAGTGCCGTGCGGGTATTTGCTGGGTTTGCGGCAAGCCCATCGCGCACATTGAGTCTTTTCCTGCTCCCAGCCTTTCCCTGTTTCAGAGGCTGCCTTTGTCCTGCTGCAAGGGACTCCCAACCCACCGGGAACTGAAGGCAAAGGGTGAGACTGCAAAGAACGCCATCGTCCACCAGCAAGAGCCTCCTGTGGCCAGTGCCGCCCGGAGCTCTCAGTTATAAAGGCACCGCCCCCACCCCCACAGTGCTCAAGGCTCATAATAGCCCTGTTTTGCACATCAAATGGCAAGAAGCTGAATACCAAGGCTCATTCACGGATTGTTCACACAAGCGAGGCACTCATCTGAGACCCCGCTTCTGCGTGTCTTCAGGAGTTTTACCCGAGGGATATTTGTTGAGCTCCTACAGGCGGAAACGTTACCGAACAAAGAACAATTGGTCAATATTTATTAAACATCCGTTGTGTGCTCAGGCCTCCGCCCAGGTGCCGTGGGGGTTGCAGGGCAAGAAGGTGACGTGGTCGCCCCGGATCAGCCAGTGGCAGTCATGGAGGGAACTTCCTACCCCCGCCCCCACTCATCCCCACGGTGGGATCCAGGAGGCATTCCTGTCGCTATAGCGACGGCCCTCTAGTGGATCAGCCCATTAAGGTCAGGCAGGTGGATACGCTAACTTCGAAACTAACTGCACAAATAAGCACGCACTCGCGTGGGAGGCAGAGACCGGTGGGCACAGGGGCCTTGAGGTTCACACAGGGCTCCCCCCCACAGAGGGCGTCTTAAAGGAACAGGAGACTCTGAGTTGAGCCAGACAGAAGTGGTGTCAACGGGGAGGTCTGGCTCGAGAAACAGGGAAGTAAATGAACGAAGACTCAAGCACGTGCCTCTCTCTGGGGCATCGGGGCAGAGCCAGACTGTCCTGAGACCCAGAGCACATGGACAGGGGAGGAGACCCGGGACAGCTCCCAGGCAGGAGGGTCCCCAGCCCCCAGGACTTGGGCTCCAGATGGAAGCTGCTGGAGGACCAAGCCCCATGGTCAGGACCTGGGCCCTTCACCTTCACCTTCACCTTGCGGTTTAGCAGGGAATGAAAACTTTATGCGACTCCGTCTTACCGTGACATAGAATTACAGTGAGATGCACTGACGCACTGGCAAAAAGAACTCACACACGGACAGTTTCTTTATGAGCGTACGGCAGGCGCCAGCAGCCCTGGTTCCTGCTTGTACGAGAAACGGCCTTGACCATGACTGTGGGTGACGAGGTCGCCCAGCTGCAGGAATTTGGCCGGCACTGACCGGTTCCAGGATGCCCACGTTGAAGACCCGCATCCGGCCCAGCAAGGACACTGCCTGCTGGTCCACGGCCCCTCCCCCGGTCTCTTTGTTCTGCTTCCCCTCCCCCTCCTCACAAACACCCCTGTCTGTGCTGAGACGTTAAGATGGGCTTTGAGATGAGAGTCCCCCACCCTCCAGGTTGTCGGCTCCTAAATAAAACCACGCCCCTTTACATCAGCACCTGCCTCTGGAGTCCTGGCTTTCGAAGCGGCAGGCAGTCAGCCGGACCTGGGTTTCGGTTACGGGAGTGCAGGGGAGTTGAGAGAGGATGGCCCTGCGGGGTCAGACACAGATGGGATTCAAGCTTGTGTGGGGGTCACGGTTTCCCGACGGACCACCGTGACGCCCCACGGTGGGCGCGGGCTCAAGCGGTGAGGTGCAGGCGCCGTCATCAGGCTGCCGGCGGGTGTAGTGCCGCTGATCCAGGAGACCCACGCACAAGGACCACTTCGTGACGCTCACAGCGAAGATCTTGAGATGCAAACCCCAAGACAGTCTCGGTCCCTCGTGACTCCGTGACAGCTTGACTTGGGCCAGCGCACTGCGTGGGCTCCTGGACCACCTCCCACAGTGGGTCGCATGCCCAGGGCAGCTGCCCCGTCCTGGGACAGAGCCTTGACTTCCGCTGCCCTCCCAGTCTTCTGCCGAGCTGCCTCTGCCCACTGGACACTGCTGCCTGCTCTGGCCCCTGGGACCCCGGCCGCAGGAGGATGGAAGTCCACACAGTGGGGCAATTGCGGGAGAGGGGTGGTGGGTCGGCGAAGAGGGTGAGGGATGTTGACCCTGGCCCAGGAAGGACGGGAACACCATAACTCAGTGCTGCACCCTGGGGCCAAGTTACTTATCTGATAGACGGCGTGGCTCTGGGCAAGCGCCGAGAAGCTACTAGAAACCGAGCAGCAATGGAGGCCGAACACATCCTCTTGCTGCGTGTTTACAGGCCCTGGAAAAGCAAACGGCGGCAGATGGGCAGGCTCCCTGCCCCGGCTTTACAGGCGGTAATGAGGATCCCCTGGGGCATGATTCAATACACGCGGGCGCCAAGGTACACTTGGCAGAACAACGCAGCCAGAAAGCAGGGAAGTTCAGAGATTCTGGAGCTAATTAACTCTCAGGGTTAATAGGAGGTTCGAGCGTGATAAGGGGTATGGAGCAGGCGGGGACAACGGCTCCCGAGCCTTCTGACCGTGAACACTTTTCACGGTAGAAGGATAGAGCCCCCAGCCTTCCTCGGGAGCTGCAAAAATAATTTATAGTTGTTTTGTATGGTATAAGACAACACGAACTGGTGCAAAAATATTTATTTTGGATAAGCATTTCAATAAAAATGCAATCGCGTACACTGTGATCCTGTTTTGAAAACTTGCTTTTACCTTCTGAAGAAACACAGGTGTGGTCTACGAGATTTCAAAATCAATCCCTCAGATAACTTATCTGTCGAAGGTCTGAAGAGAGCTTTTCAGTATTATTATTTGTATTATTATTCTCTTTGTCAGGTTCCCGTGTTTCTTCGCCAGTATTCCTTTCGTTCTCTGGTTTTAACCAATAATCATTATGATTACAATTAGTCGATTATAATTAATCAGTTAGTCATTGCTAAAAACGTAGACCTTGAAAACACTAACCATCAGAATTGGTTTAAGGACTCAGATGCAGAGCAGGGGGAGTGATGGGACAGCACAGAGGTCAGGCCACAGCACGTGGGCATGACAAGGGACACTTCATAAACCACGGTTCGCCACAAAGGTGTGGCCAACACATCTTTGTGCCCAGACAGAGCTGGGCAAAGGTGCTCGACTTTCCAAAGCGGGAGGGACAGGCAGTGCAGGCAGACACCTGCAGAGACAGCGCTGGTGCGCCCCGGGAAATGTGCCGTGTCTGCGGGCAACCCTTTCAGCTACACGGCAACCGCACGAACAACAAGATTGTTAAGAAAATAGAGTCGTGGCAATGTAATCGATACAGCAGGTCTTATGGACACAGGGGTGTCAACCTTAAGTCCTGACCAGCTCTTCTTAGGTGCGCAGGAAATAGTCACAAAACTTAATCACCTGTTTGTTCACAAAGAAAGCATTTCATTCCACAAAGTAGGAACAGTTAGCATTGCTCTGGGGTCAAACACCACACAGCCAGAAAATCACGACAACGTCTGTGGAAGGTTCTTGCACATGGGCATTTAAATACCTTTTATCAAACATGTGTGGCTAAAGGATAAACTACAAACCAAAATGAGAAACGTTCTTAAAATTCCTGCTAATCGAAACGCCACGTTTCCAAATCTAGGAAGGATGTTCGCAATAGCGGTCGCAGGAAAACGGACGGCTTCAAACACTCACCGGTCATCAGTGCCCAACTCAGAAAGCCAGGAAAGGACTAGGAACCCAAGACAAAATAACATGGCGGTTGAAAAAATTAATGACGTTTGTCAGGTCGGAGTCGCTCAAGGCACCGGACGGACGCAGCCAGCTGAGGAGAACGGGGTTGAGTAGCGGGAATAAGGGAGAAAGTGGACCCAACCCAGGGACGCTGGGACTGGGCCGGTTGTCCTTAGGTCCGGGTTGTTGAACACAGAAACCCACGAAGGGCATCAGAGTTGGACTGGCCAGAGCTGGCTGCTGGGAGCAGCTCCAGTTACAGCTGCATCATCCCCTTACGCCAGAACGGCCGACCCCCAGACCCCACTCTTCCCGTTTTTTCTGGGTGGGGCCCACAGGCAGCTTCCCAGGTGCTGTTTTCTCGCCTGGGGATCTCCCATTCCTCCCAGGCCTGCCTCGGTCTGTCAAAGTTGTTAAGAGAGAAGTAGTTAAATGAAGCAATAAATTAAAATCTCACTTCTTAAAAAATCTGTGCAAACCACCAGCCAACCTGAACCAAAAAAGGAAGAGAACCCCCCCAAATATACAAAATAAGAATGCGCCAAGGGAAAACACCTATTAAAACAGAGAAAACTTTATAAATTATAAGAGGCTGCTCTGAATAACTCTATGCAACTAATGTTTGAAAATCTGGATGAAATAGATAAGTTTCTAGGAAAATCTCAATTTACCAAAATTTTCCCAGTAGAGACGTAAAATTCAAATAAACCATAGAAGAAATGGAGAACTTTATTGAGGAGCAAATCTGTAAAATGCCCTGATAGCCTCAGGGTTGCTCAGAAATTCCAGCAATGCCAAAAACACCAAATTGTCCCAATGCTGCCTAACTGTTCCAGAGGAAAAAAAGCAAAGGAAAATACCCAAATTCAGGCTGAAAAATGAATTTTAAATGTGTCATAAGTCCAAAATATAAGAACCAAAGCTATAAAACTTTGGAAGAAAATATAAGAAAATAATTGTGGCTTTAGATTAAGTGAAGATTTTTTAAAGCTGAGATACATAAAGTGTGAATCATAGAAAAATTGAAAAAATTAGACTTTATCAAAATTAAAAGCACGTGCTCTTTGAAAGGCACTGTTAAGAAAATGAAAGGCAAGTCTCAGATTGGAAGAAAATATTTGTACAGCATATATCTGATAAAGGACTTGTGTTCAGAAGTGACAAAGAACTCCTACGACTCGATACAGAGAAGGCAAAACACCTGATTAAAATGGTGTAAAGTATGTGAACACGTGACCAGAGAAGAGGTAAGCAAAAGACAAGTGCAGGAAAAGATACTCAGTATCACTTGTCATTAGGGGAGAGCAAATCACCTGCAAAGGGGCCAGCACACCGCAGACGCCTGCCTGGCTGAGAGCACAAGCTGGGGCCGTTGTGGGGAGGGGCTGCGTGTCGCCCGCTTGGCTGGCGAAAAGGCAAAACGGTACAGCCACACTGAAGAGCAATTGGATTGTGTTATCAAGTTCAATACGATCCTCACCACACTCCTCAGCAACCCCGCTGGTGTTTGCCCGGGAGAAGGCATTCACCCAAGTCCACGCAAGACTCGGACACAATTGTTCGCAGCAGCGAAGAGCTGGAAACCACTCCCACCTCTGACCAGCGGTGCTCGGCCGACACTGGGGGGAACACCCCTCACTGCGGAGTACTACTCGGCGAGGAAAAGGGACCGGGGGGCCTGCAGGAACCTCAACAGACCACGCGCTGTGAGATTGAGAATCTATGAAGTTCCAGAAGAGGCAGAACTTCAGCGGAGAAAGCAACACCTGGGTGTCTTGGGGCTGGGGGTTGGGAGGCGGGCACCGACCACCACAGCAGAAGGAAACTGGGGGTGAGGGTGAAGACGCCCTACATTTTCACTGCGGTAGCATTTATGTGACTGTATACGTTTCTCAAAACGCACTGAGCTGATTTACTTAAAATGGGCGATTGTTATTGTCTGGAATTATATCTCAATAAAGATAATTTAAAAATAAAATCCAAGGTATAACCATAACCAATGCGACATTTCTATTGTGCAGACAGTGGGCTGACCAATGAAAGGGCGGTTCTGGGACTGAATTGTGCTGTCCACCCCCTCCCCCCAAATCCACGTGAGGAAGCCCTGAGCTCAGTGTGACGGTGCTGGGAGACAGGCCCTTGGGGACATCTAAGGTGCAGTGGGGTCAGGGGCATAGGACCCTGCTCTGACAGGACTCGTGTCCATGCAAGAGGGGAAGAGAGACGCACACTCTCCACTCTCTCTCCACCTGCACGGAAGGGCTCATGTGAGGACCCAGTGAGGTCTATCTCCTGCCCTTAAGAAGCTATACACAGACACCAGATCTTTGCAGCCTGAGGTGCCCAATAGCGGGCAGGTGCAGGCTGGGGAATTCTGTTCCTATGTCGGCCAGCAGAGGGCACTGCAGGACAGGCATCCTCCTGAGCATCCTTGGCCCTAGCAGGTTCTTTATGGGGGGAAAACACCTTAGATTCAGTAGCCACAAGTCCCAAATGGGACAAATGGAAGGGTCCTTCCTTCCTCAAAGCCACCTTTATGACTGCAAAATTAGGGTTGAGCACCTGAGTGCTGAGCTGTCTTTGGATCACAGGAAATAAACGTGGAAGCTGTCACCCACGAGCCCGTGTGGAAGCCTGGCCGCCCATGCCTGAGCTGCCAGGGAGGCCTGGCTGGGCTGGAGCTGGGTCAGAGACTTCCAGGAGCCGTGGAATGAGGCTCCGCCTCTGTCCCCAGCCCCTCAGGGTGGCAGGGAAGCTGCGGAAATTCCCTGGGGTGCACTGGGACCTCCCACCACCGCCCCACAAATGGAGATTAGCCTAAGGGAGGGCCAGAGGCTCGGAAAGGGAAGGGCACAGAAAGCTGACCGCATCCCGTTTCACGGAAACGCTGCCAGCCGGGGCAGACCCCCAGGGCTTTCCCCATGAGGTGGCAGCCTCGGCATTCCAGCCCGCAAGGGGGACCACGGGGGCCCACTAGCACCACAGCCAGTGGCCAGGGCCACAGAAGAACCCCCAAGGAGGGGACCTGGCAGGGACTGGCCTTCCTGCATGAGTAGGTGGGACCCTGGAGGGGCTGATGGGTACTGAGACCAATGAGACCACACTGTCACCCGGAGGAGTGGGCCTGGACTGTTGGGAAGTGGGTGTGTGAGTAGCAACAATAACTCGCCCTGCGTTCTCACTGGGCACTCACCGTGTGCCTGACGCTGCTCAAGAATTAACTCACGCAGTCCCGTCAAAAGCCTGCGAGAAAAGGTGCTGTCAACACCCTCGCTTGGCACGTAAGTAGAGCAAGGCACAGCCCATGTAACTAACCTGCCGAAGGTGGCACCGCTAGGAAGTGACTTGGATGCAGAAATGGTTATATAGCTTAATGCAATGTGTGTATTTCGGGGACCCGACACATATCGTATTATAGCAACACCCTTATTCCGTGGGGCCCCCTGGAGGTTGAGATGGTTCTGGAGCCTTTCCTCCTCCTTTTATAGGCAGAGGGGTGTCAGCAGAAGGGCTACTCCCCTTACCCCGAAGCAACAGCCAGAGGTGTTTATGTGCATGAAGGGGGACCCCCCAAAAACTAAATTACCTTCTGGAGGGCAGGCCCTGGTAGCACAGGCTTCCCCCACTAGGTGAGTGTTCTAGGAACCTGTCTGTATCAGTGTACCAGCTGGTGTTGTTGTGAGAGGCTGTGTTTGGCTTCAGTAATTTTTTTTAAAGACTTTTTTAATGCATTTGCCCATTTCGTGATGGGTGGTCTGTGAGCGCAAATGCCCACACTGTGCTGTGTTCAGCCGTTTTTGACCAAAATCGGCATGATCCCCATGCCCCACCCTCCCTATTCACCTGATCGTACCCAGAGTGGCTTTTTTGTATGCCCCTGGGTGGAAAAAGTCCTCAAAGGGAAACATTTTGCTGATGTCGGAGAGGTGAAATAAAGAACGACAGAAGCACTAAAAGTCATCAAAATCGACGGATTCAAAGGCTGTTTTGAGCAGTGGGAAAAAGTCTCGACAGGTGTATTGCATCAAATGGAGAGCACTTTCAAGGTGGCTGAAGTTTAAACATGGAAGAATAAATATACAACTTTTTATCAATAAATTCTGGGTTTGGGGTCCCGTTTATATGTACCTCATCTCCAAAATACGTATCCTACTACAGATAGGTGTCACGTACTCCCTATAATGAGAATGCAGTAGCTCCCCATTGCTCCCCTACTTCCAAATCCCCCGACCCACTAACACTCATTTGCCCCTCCAAAGCCACGGCTCCCAGGGCCGCGTCTGCGGCCGTCAGCCGATGCCCGGTGGTGCGGAGAAGTGAAACCAGGAGGTCCAGCCGGTGACCCTCCACCTGCCTTCCCGTCTCCGCTCTCCCACTGCAAACGCATGTCTGTTCACGGCCTGTTTAATGTCTCCTCCTGGGCATTTTTGTGCTTTTTGATGGCGATTTTGCCACTTAAATGGTCCCCAAGCACAGTGGCCGAGGGTTCTCTGGAGTCCTCGGGGCAAGAAGGCTGCGGTGTTTCCCAGAGGGAAAGCAGGGTCGCCAGGCCAGCTGGCTTCGGAGTGGGCTGCAGCGCTGCTGGCCGTGAGCTCCATGTTGGTGAAGGAACGGTACATATTCTGTCAACAGAGACACCCATCCAGCCACGTCCCGCGTGGACAGGCTGATGTGATCTGTCGAGGTGCTGTCAGGAGCCTGGCCCTGCATTTCCCCCGGTGGCAGTGGCTCTGTATCTGCCTGCTCAGGGCTGTGACTTTCTAGACAAAACCACCTCGGGAAATGAGAACCGATTACATCCAGTCTGCAGTGAACGTGCAGTGAGAGGAATGAGTACGTACCTGGCCGTCAGGACCCACCCACATCCTCCTGGACGCAGGCACACCGCCCTCACGCCACGTGGAAAAGGCTTTTGCACGGGGTCCGAAGAGTGGCCCTGCGTGGTGTCGGGACGAGAGGGGCAGACGATCGCCCTGGCCCAGACTCGCCATTGGTGGGCCCCCTGGGCACCAGGGGGGCTCTCGAACATTCACTGTGATTCCCGCCGCACTCAGCTAGGAAGGTGAGTATCCCCACGCTGTACAAACAGGACAGCTCACAATCTGAGAGCGATAAGAGAAGCTCCCCAATGTCACACACCTGGGGTATCACCCCCTCCTTGCACTGTGACATCCACTCCGCCAGTGTGCTGCCCAGTCCCCTCTCCTGTGACTGCTTCTCAAGCAATTACCTAAACCAGCAATCAAGGGCCCGGATGAACCTCAGGAGCCAGGGGACCAGGGCAGTGGGAGTGAGGGGCCTTCCCCCTCCCCCAGCTCCCGATGGGACCCTCTCCACCAAGCCTCCCCCTCCCCCACCACCCGCGGTGTGCCTGCCGGAGCCTGGCGGTGGCCGGGGTGCCTCTGAAGGGACAGGGGATGGGGGGAAGGGCAGCAGAGACGGGCAGGGGAGACCGGAAAGAACTCGTCACTGGAGGAGAAGGAGGGGAAGGGACGAGATAGGAAGACAGAGAGAAGGACAAAGAAAAGTTCGCATTGCTGGTGGGAAAGGGTTCGCATGTCACCAACCATTGCTGCGGGGGCAGCGAGGACCCTCTGGTGGCCCACCTAAAGGAGGAGGAGAGAGGGACAGCGCCATCCAAGCCACACGGGGTGCAGAGCGGTGAACTGCCGTGAATGACTCTGGAGGAGCAGGGGTTACAGTGTCTGGAACAGGGACCCCCAGCCCACAGCAAACGCCACTGAAACCGCCTAAGACCCCACACGCAGCCCTCAGCAGGGCGACGCCAGAACCGGCTCAGCAGCGAGGGTGCTGACGCGTCCCAGAGAATCCTGGGGGAGGAAGGGGGGTGGGCGCGGGGCCAGAGAAGGGAATTTGGAGACAACGCCTGCAGTGTGGGCGCCCAGAGGTTCCTGCGGGGGGGCCCCTCACTCAGCCCGAGAACACCAGGTCTGCGGACCAGAAGATGCCCCAGGGCCGCACGAAACCCGGAGCTCCCACCGAACCCAGCGGGCAGGAGCAGAACCGCCGGGCGCTCGGCCCTGGGGCGTGGGGAGGGACAGTTCACACGGCCCCTGCAGAGGGACTTGGCTTTGCCCTGGGTGTGGCCGGCCTGGCTGACTCGGGCACACGCTAACTACGCCGTGTGAACTGCAGTGACAGGGGAGAGGCCCCCAAAGTGGGCCCAGTCGCTTCCCTGAAGAAGCACTTTTCAAAACTCCCACTTTCCAAAGCAAAGTCGGTGTCCCTGGTCCCTCTGGCCCCCGGGAAGGGGAGGCCTCGGGTTTCCGAGGTGGCAGGGTGGGGGGAGGGGAGTTGGGTAACACGTGCTAAGCCAGTGGGCTCAGCTGGAGCACGGAGCAGGAGCGGGGAGAAGCTGCAGACAGACCAGCCTGGTGTCCGGTGCGCCGCAGCCCCACTCTGACCCCTTCCCATAGACACAAAACACCTGTCTGCTAACACCTGCCCACGGGTAGGCGGGAGGAGCCTCAGTCAGAGCTGGTGCGTCCCCTCCCGCTGCTCTGGGGGGGGAGGGGCTGTAGAAAACAAGGACGCAAACTGGTGGGGGGAGGGTGTTGGCAGCCAACGCAGCCTCAGCCCCTCCCGACGCCCTTTCAGAAAGGGGGCCTGGCACTCAGCTCCAAAGCAGGTGGTCAGCGATGCGTTTGGTCAAAGCGGAGTGACTTTGTCGTTGCAGCCTGACACTACAGGTTACTGTGAGAGCTGTGAGGACTAACGCCACCTGAGTGAGTATGCGAACGACCGGGCGGGCATAGGTATGACAAAGTAGGGTGGGTTCCGAAACCCACTTACACATGACACTTGGTTGCTGCTGGAGTCACTGAACCTATCAATGAATTGCCGCTCTTACGGTGAATGAAAAAGCATTAAAACCACACACGCGTGTGCACACACACACACACACACACACACACACACACTCATGCAACACTGTCTCCACCTCCGTGCCAAGGAAGCCAACGTAAAATTGAGCAGGTTTTCAGGGTTTTCTTTATTTCCAGACACCGAACGTTAAGCCACCGAAGGGGACAAACGTCGGCCGAGAAAACCCAGGAAGTTAGGACGCAAGCACGCGCCGGCCCGGACGCTCACGAGGGGTGTGCTCTCGTCTGGTGCCCGGGCCTCCGGGAGCGGGCGGGTCCTCTGGGGCCACTGCCTCCTCTTAATAATGACAGTCTGGAAACGGAAGACGCAAGACGGTGGGCGGTGGGCGGGCGGGCAGGGAGCCCAGGGGGCCGAGCAGATGGCCCTCGGAGCCTCGTGCCAACAGGCCAGCGGCCAGGCTGTGCCCGTTGAAGAGGGGCCCCCCTCCCGGGGCAAACACCCAGGGCTGGGGTGTCCTCGGGGAGGGGGACCTGTCCAGGTAGACCCTCAGCTCCCACTCAGAAACTTCGGACAGTGGAAGCTGTGCCCTGCACGGGTCAGGGCCCTCCCCTCACTTTTTGGAAGGTGCCTGCTTTTCCTTTGTTTTGCCCAACTCAATGTCTGGAGACACGTGGGATGGAGCGGGTGGGGGAGGGGGACTGGACACCCCCAGCACTGGCCCCGAAGCAGGACGCTGTGGGCAGAAGCTGTCACGCCTGGTCACGTGGGAGAGGACAGGAAGGTCCGAAAAAGAAGGAGCCGCATCTGCCTTGTTCTGGGCCCCGTCCCCAGCACCCAACACAGGGGTGGCATGTGGGGGCACCCCAGAATGGTGACTGGGCTGCCCTGAAATGGGAGAGGCCACCCAAGTGGGCCAGGATCCAGGGGTGTGGCTGGCCATGCAATGCTCTCACACCACGGCAAAGACGCACGATGCTGTGCGTGGCTTTAAACGTATCTAAAGGAAGCTGCCGTGGCTGAGAACATTCTGGAACTGCCTTCAGAGCCAGTTCACAATGAAGGTGGGCTCACTCATCAGTATACTTGTTTCCTGAAACGGCGACCCCCGGGTTCAGGAGCCCTGTGGCATTCGGGCGTGAAGTCCAGCCTGGGACCCTCCCCGTCCCAGCTGCCACCTTCCCTGAGAAGGCCCCCGTGTCTGGGAGCCAGGCGGGGGCCCGGCCGCAGCGAGGTTACCTTGCACAGGCTGCGGGAAGAAACACCAGGGCACCTGCGGGATGGTGTCGGAAAAGCAGCACTTGCGGGAGGCGCACTCCTGGGGGCTGATGCCCGGGTAGCCACAGTTTTGGCGGGCCGAGACTTCCATGACGCACTCCTCGGACTCTGGTCGCCGTCACCAGGTTTGGGGGAGAGACAACGCAGACACTCCATTAGGCCCGCTACAGTGACCTACAGACTTCTGTCCCCATCCTCCCCCACAGGAGCACTGATGGGTGTACAGCCAAGGCCGACACCCGTGGATGGGGGATGGGGGGGCACCAGCGGCTGGCCGCCCCTTCCTCCCCACAGATGGCACAAGTCAGAAGGTCTAAAGTCCTGGGGTCTCGAGAAAGTCACTCCTCCTCTCTGGGCTCGATGTTCCCCTCTGTGAAATGGGGTGGCCACCCCCAGGCCACAGCAAGACAAGGTTGGCAAGTGATGTGTAAGACTGCAAAGTATTTGGCCCACGTGTTTGACCCAACGGCACCTCTCCTCGAGGGCGGGCCCCGGCCAACAGCCAGTCTCAGGGCCGGGAGCCTCCCACTGAGTCCCCTAGAGGAGCTCCCGCTGAGCCCCCCAGAACCAGGAGCTCCCGCTGAGCCCCCGGCATGTGGAGGAGAGGCCGTGGGCCCCGCGTTTCAGACCCACCGGCGAGCTCCGCACACACCACGGTTTTCTGCGCGCGCCTGGGAATGAAGGACCTTCTCCCGTGCTCATAGGCACTCGCAGAAGGCAACCCTAGACATCTTAACTCCCTCATCCCGGGGGTCTGTGAGCTGCCAGGTTGCTGGTGTCCTATTAAATGCCCCTCCAGGGGCCACACTATTACAGGTAGGAGAGGCCTGAGAGTTGTTTTCTCTTTAAAGACAGGAAGACAAGTTCTGTCCACACACGGGTTCTCAGAGATGTCTGCCAGAAGGCACAGGGGACCAGCACTTGGGCCTCTGGGGGTGGATGCGGGGCGAGGGGGGGCACTTTCCCTTCCCTTCGGCAGCCCTGGGCACCTGTCCCCAAGCACCGTTAGCCGGGTCCTGGGCTGGCAGCCGAGGGCACAGAAAGAGAATGGAGCTCTCCCGCCCGGTTACCTTGCTTCGGGAGGGGGTCGAAGCACCAGGGGACCCCTACGACGCTGGTGTCGAAGCAGCACCCCATGTCGAAGCACTGGTCGCTGGTGATGCCAGGGAAGCCGCAGTTCTTCCGGCTCTGGGGGCTCATCCGTGAGCACTGGCAGGGTGCTGGGGAGAGACCCACGGTCAGGTCTCCCCTCCCTGCGCCCCCCTGCTCACAGGCGCATGCTTGGGACCCCTTCGCTGTCCACACAGGGAAATGCGAAGACTTATCTCACCCATAGTGATGGGGCTTTGCTGAAATGGTTTTATTAGTAAAACACACAAGCACGTAAATAAGTAAATAACCTTCTGGAGACAGGTGGACAGAGGGACCCAGGTGGAGGTCCGATGAGAGATGGTCAAGGCCAGACCCTGGTGGGGCCTCCGGCCCAGTCCCTCTCCTCAAGCTGGCCCCCCAGCTCCTGTGGCCATTCTGACCTTGAACCAGCGGGAGGCCCTTCTTGGAGGTGGTGTGGACCCCAGGTGTCCTCCCGAAATAGCAGGAAAGCAAGCGTGAGCGTAATCAGGGGCTGGCTGTGTCTTAGGATGCCTTTCCCACGGCTCCCTCCCTCAAGTTCACTCATGGTCCCGCCTTTCCCCCTTGAGAGAGACAAACAGGAATGGACACCCACCAAGGGGGACTCCCATACTCCCACTGCGTTCGGGGTGCTGGCAGGGTCTCTGGGGTCACTGGCCCCGACGCTCCGCTGCCCAGCCGCGAGCACTGAGCCCTGGAGGCTCCCCGAGAGATACTCACAAGGTTTCTCGGCCCCCGCCAGCACGCACAGGCCCAGGACGAGGACCGCCGCCAGGAGCCGGGTGCCTGCCATGTCCAAGTTCAGCTGCACCCAGGGGCGCCTGCGAAATGCAGGGCTCCCACTGCCAGCGGGTGTTTTATCATCTTCCCTCTGTTTGCTCAGCAAGCGGAAATAACCTTTCTCTCTCGCCCCTGGCCCCGACACTTTGGATCCTTTGTTCGGAAAGGGGCTGAGACAGCTCGGCCGGCAGACACAGGGCCACGCAGGCAGGCTTCCGGGCCAGGAGCCGCGCTCCCCGGGCACCCACGAGGCCGCCCCTGCCCGGGGCCGAGGGCCGGTCACTCCAGTTTGCCAACGTGGAGTGAGGGCCACGTGCGCGTACGGAGCCCAGAGCGTCACACCCAGGAAGGGATAAGCCAGGTATTTCAACAGGTAAAGTGGAGGACTACCGCAGGATTTAAAAAAAAAAATTATCAGCCCCAAGGCTATCAGGGAAAACGACCAGGCCGGCTGTCAGCAGAGGAAGACCCTTGCTTCTAGAATGGGAGGGTCTCCAAGGAGGACGGGAGACACTCCTTCAGGGCTGCACAGGTGGCGGGGGGGTGGGCTCTCCTGGCCCCTTGCCAGCACCTCCTTCCTCCACGTTGGGGGGGTGGCTGCTCTCCGTGGAGATGATGCATCTGACCAGGCAAGAGGAGGAGCCCGGATGGGTGTGGAAATAAGCTCATTTCAGCAACCCTCAAAACTGCTCATTTTCTCTCCTGTGGGAACTCCTTGCGTGTCCTAAAAGATGCTGCCTGCAACCTGGCCACGCCCAGGGGAAGGTGCTCTGGGTAGGGGTCCCAGGGCAGGACAGAAAGGGGGAGGAGAGGAGCCAGAGGGGAGGCGCCCCACCAGCACACGCGGAAAGGCGCGGTGGGAAGGCCGGGAGGGCGGTTAAGTTCCGCACCACCAGAGGACTTGCTAGGACTCGCCAATCTGTCCCCCATCGGTCGAGCAGCCGGGGACCCAGAGGTTCAGGGAACCCGAAACCCTGGGTCCTCAGGGCCTCCGGGGGTCCAGCTAGCACGTCTCCAGGCGAGGTCCTTGGCTGTCCTCTGCTGTGGGACCAATGGGACTCCTTCTCTGAAAACCACGCAATGTCAGCTTTTCCTGCCCCATGTCCCTGTCGCCCTTTGTCACCACAGAGACAGGAGGCCCCGGATCATCTCCCCTCTCCTGGCTTCTCATCCCCTTTGTTCTCTCTGCTTCCTCCCCCCGGACCCGACTGCCCACTGTCCCCAGCCCGGCCCTTCCGGACGTCCAGCCGAGACCCCTGAACCATGGCCAAGACACAGCTCGCCAGCCTCAGCCCCGAGGCTCCCGCCCTCCTCTGCCCCCGACAGAAGTGTGGGTCTCCCCTGAGATGCTCCCTGGCCTCCATCTCAGGCGGAGACGCTCGGCACCACCCTCCCGGGCACCAGCCACCCGTACGATGCTTGGGGGCAAGTTAGAACAAGGCACATTTCTTCAGGACAAGTTACAGCAGATGTGACGTTGGCAGTGTGAGTGGCGCCCTACAGGGGCATGGAGCTGTGCACGCGGCGCGTCTGCACCCGCGTCGTCTGTCCACGCTGCGGTCACATGGGCTCGGGAAGGCGGCTGGACATTGACCTTCAGACCTGATGTCTCCGTCCTCACTCAAAAACCATGCTCCTTGGCGATGAGGGCCGTGAACCATCCCACTTTCCACGCCTCCGCTAGCTGCAGCGCCTCCTCCTGTCTCCTTTCTCGCAAATCCTCAGAGTAAGTCTTAAAAGTCAATTTAATCTGCAAGTAAATCAACTGCCTGACAGAACGAAAACTTAGCCTTTGTGAAGGGGGACAGCAAAATCCAGACACGCCACCATGTTTAACACAAAACCGAAACTCACTCGTTGCGCGAAGAGGCGTGACCCATTAGAAAACTCAGTGAGTAGAAACGGACCCAGATTTTGCACTGAAGTGTTCAAGCATTTCAAGGGAGACATAAAACTATGGTGAGAAAACAAATTTTAAAATCTGGATTCAAACATGGAAACTGAAATTGAGCCACACGGAAATTCTAGACACGAAAAAGAAATCTAAAACGAAAAATCCACTTTTCATGGGCTTTCGATCGGGAGCTGGACAGGAAGAGGCTGGCTGACCGGACGCCGGGGCCGTGCGTGCGTGCGTGCATGCTCTTCAGACTGCAGCGGGCGGGGGAAAGGCCCTGATACAGGGGACACGACCCCCAGGACCTGCGAGGGAACGCCAGCCCGTCTACCATCCACAGAACTGGGGTAGCACTAGGAGAGGAGAGAGAAAGCGCAGAGGAAATAATGACAAAAAACGTGGTAAACTTGATGAAACATGTAAACTCACGCATTGTAGACGCCCAGTGACTCCAGACAAGGGAAAGAGAACCACAGTGAGTCGCAGCGTGGGCCAGTGGTTGAATGTAAGTCATTAAAAATATGTTCACAACAACCGGAGAAAACACGCACTGCGTACGGAGGAGCATGAGGAGAATCACAAGCGACATCTCACCCGGAACAACGAAAACCTGAGGGCAACAGGATGGCAGTCCTGCAGTGCCCACAGACAAGAAAAACCTTGTCAAGTCAGAATTCTATACTCAGTGAGAATATCCTCCAAAAACAAAGGCGAAATACTTTTTTAAAAAAATAGATTTTAGCCCTGGCTGGCGTAGCTCAGTGGATTGAGCGCGGGCTGTGAACCAAAGTGTCGCAGGTTCGATTCCCAGTCAGGGCACATGCCTGGGTTGCAGGCCATGACCCCCAGCAACCGCACATTGATGTTTCTCTCTCTCTCTCTCTCTCTCTCTCTCTCTCTCTCTCTCTCTCTCTCTCTCCCTCCCTTCCCTCTCTAAAAAAATAAATAAATAAATAAAATCTTTAAAAAAATAGATTTTACTCTCTAGAGAAGCTCTGGGTTCACAGCAGAACTGAGCAGAAGGTACAGAGATCCCAACTTTTTTTAGACAAACCAAAGCTGAGCAAAGCTGTCGCTTACAAACCTGTTCTCCAAGGGGTTTTGAAGGCAGCCCTTTAGGCTGGAGCTGCGGCGGTCCTTTCATGTGGGGGTGAGTTCTCCAGACTGCCACGGCCGGGTCCCTCCCCTCCCCCCGCCCCCGGCCAGATGTATCCAGTTCCAGCATCTGCGTGGCCTCCGTCACCATCTGCATTGACCCCCAGACTAGTCCTGGGGACCTCCCACTTTGTTGGCTACACCTGTCTCTTAACTCGTCTCTGAGCCACAAATAATGTTGTCCCTCTCCAGACAAAAGTCAATCGCTTTAATTATCTTTATAAAATAAAAATCTCGACATATCCCTCTTCGGCCACTCCCCTGCCTCCCACGGCCTGCAGGGTGAAAACCAGCTCTGAGTGACCTGAGCATGAAAAGCAAGACACTCTGCGAGCTGGGCCCACATGCCCCTCCAGCCTCCTCGGCGGCTGGGGGCCCCTCGAGGGGCAGGCACGCCCCACTCCCCTGCAGACGCCCTGGCCTCGGAGCCTGTGCCCGTGTGTCTGCATCTCTCTCGGGGATCCGCCTCCATGCTCCGTCTCGCTGCCTCCTCTCTGTGCTGTTGCTCTCAGTCGGGAGTCACTTCTTTCAGGAAGACTTCCTTTATTGCCCCCAGAGAGGCGACGGTGCCCTTCCCGCCTCAAATAAGCACCCTTTGTTCACCCGATTCAGGACGTCAGCTGCGCCTACATTTTAAGGAGATTTTTACTTTTCTGGCTTCTTTATGAATCGTACCGAAGGTACCAGCTGGCACTTACTGCAGGCTAACTTTGTGCCAGGGGACTGACTACGGGTTTCACGCATTGGGTTGCATTTCATCCTTACGGCAGCTCGAAGGAAGGGCTGATGCTCCCGCCCCGTCTGATGGACTCCACAGAATACGTGCAGGGTGAGGCCGGAGCTGGGGCTGGGCCTTGCTCATTTCGTATCCCAGAACCGGACCCAGCGTCTGCACACCGTGGGCTTTCCCAGTGGACGGGGCGGGGGTGGGGGTGGGGGCTCAGGGGGCAGACAGGGCGGAGAAGTGGATAACCCCCACCCCGGGAGCTGAGAAATGGGAGCTTCCCAACCACACATGGCCCACCACCCCGATCACCGCTGGAACTTGTACAGTAACATGTACACATAGTCATGGGAACATAACTAAGGCAAACCTCCTCCCGTCTCTGGGTTACAGTGTCTTCCTCTGTAAGGGCAAGTGGGATGGGGGCTGACTATTCAGCGCACACCGAAGTCGCTCCTGCGTCCTCAAACCCGAGCAGGATGAGATGTCATTCTTACACTAGCATCAGGGGAGAAGTATTTTCACTGCCAACATTTACAGGTCTGGTGCCCCCGAGGGTGGAAGAGGGTGTTGCTTCATGGGGATGAACAACGTACAATTCCATTCCCCCCCGCCAACACGCCCAGCTTTGCAGGTTTCTGAGTCTGGCGGTGCTGCGCCGTGGAGTGGGTGGATAACGGAGTTCCTTCAGAGCCCAGACCAAGTGTGTCCACTTAGTGAGGAACGTGGCCAAAGTTAGGAGAAGACAGAAACAGGTGAACCAATGAGAACTCATCAGCGGAGAACCAACTCCCTGCTGACGAGAGTGTTGATGCGGAGTTTGGGAGGGGATGAAACTCCAGATTTCTTGACGAGTGATGTTAGGGAATATAATCGGATGACTATAATGGGAGCCCATTTTCTAGTGTGTTATGCAAAGTGGCGCCTCCTTGTACTTCTCTGAGAGACTTTATTCAGGATTTGCATTGTTGTAAGATGTCTCTTTGGTATCTGGGTGTCTGTGGTGGCTTGCTTTACTTGATCCCATGCTGAGAAAAGCCAAAATCTGGTGGATTTTAAAACTTTAAAATATTTAAATTATTTAGGTTACCACATGTCACAGCAAAGTGATGGGAGCTGGCAAACGATGGCCCATGGATTTGTTGCCTGTTTGTTTAAATAAAACTTTATTAAAACTCAGCCATGCCAACTTATTTACCCATGTGTTTATGGCTACTGCCACGCTGTGATGGCAGAGTCGATTAGCTGTGACAGGGACTGGATGGCCCACAAACCCTAAAATATTTACCATCTGGTCCTTTGAGAAACGACAGAATCTGCCTACCCCTATATTATCATCTTAAAACTCTCTAAACATAAACTTGGAAATGCTTTAAAACTGTTGGGAGACGGTTCTGCATGCACCTCTCACATCCGTGCAATGCCCGGCAATCTGTCCCTACAGCAGGGGACCTAAAATCAAGGTCTGGTATTGGGTGTGCCTTGTCATCAGTGAGCGGAGAGGGCCTCCCCACCTGCCCTCACTGACAAGGCCCCCAGCCAGAGAGCCCTCCTTTTCGATTTCCTGCTGGCCCCTGCGTGGGGGATCTCACTTTCCCGCCAGCCCACAGAATTATTCAAACAAGCCAATCACATCCTCCGTGGGAACCATGGGCACCCCACCCCCGTGATACAGCAAAGCCCCCTCCCACAGACCCCCGGTTGTTCACTCTGTTCCCGAGTGCACCCCAGATAGCCCTGCATGGCATGGGGTGTCCTCCTCTCCTGGGCTGTGAGCGCAGGTGACTCATACGCTGGAGCGGTCCCAGCAGCGCAGAGCCCGCCACCCCCATAACGCTGGGCGGATGTATCCGCCCCCACCGCCAATGAGACGAGGAGGAGGCTCGCGGAACAGTCCTCCGCTCCAGGCTCCCTTTTCAGGGAGGTCTGTGCGCAAACACACTGAGAAGGTAGAAGTGGCGTCTGCGCCCGGAGCCGCGGGCAGGCAAGCTTGCTGCCCCTTACAAGACCCATGTCCCGGAGGAAGTCAGGGTTCCTCTTGCGCAACGCAACCCGCTGCATGTGCTGGCACTCGTCAGGGCCCGCCTGTGCGCCCCAGGAGGACTTGGGGGCGCAGACACCATGATCTCCTGGGCTCCCTAAACTGTGAGTGTTCACGTCTTTCATCTTTGAGCCCGGACACGCCCATCTTCCGACAGTGTCCACGAAACCATTAGCTGGCAGGTCGGGTAGACGCTGAGCTCTTCTGAGTCCTTGACAATGATGAATTAGAACAGATTAAATACACAAAAAACCCCTTCCATGTTCGCCTTTGGAGTAGATGTTCCCTACTCACCAGGCCCACTCAACCTTATTATACCTCAGACGTTCGAAGGTGTGTGCAGTTCTGCCTGACTTAACCTGCTTGCTGCCCCCAAGGTGTCCAACTCAAGGCAATGTTAAGAACTGAGGACAATTAAGAGCACACAATACAATATATAGATGATCCATTATAGAATCGTACACCTAAAACCTATACACATTTATTAACCAATGCCACCTCAATGCATTCAATTAAAAGTTTAAAATTTTTAAAAAATAAAACAAAAGAAATACCTTTAAAGCCCTGGCTGGCATAGCTCAGTGGATTGAGCTCGGGCTGGGAACCAAAGTGTCGCAGGTTCGATTCCCAGCCAGGGTGCATGCCTGGGTTGCAGGCTATGACCCCCAGCAACCACACATTGATGTTTCTCTCTCTCTCTCTATCTCCCTCCCTTCCCTCTCTAAAAAATAAATAATAAAATCTTTTAAAAATTTCCTTATAATCTATACCTTTAAAATATCATAATGCTATTTATCTTTCTGTTATTAACTATAATCTTCTGTCCACTCAGACCTTTAAATGGATGGCTATTTCCCAAGAGCTACTGACGTTTAGATCAAATATCTAATTGTTCCCTAATAGCCACTGATGTCTCCTATCAGACTCATAATTAGTGGATATTTCCACCACCCGCCCCTCCCACTCTCCCAAAGAAAGGCAAGGGAGTTTTCTTAAGCTAACAATATCCTTCTCTATGACCCTACAAATATGATCTTAACCCACAACTTGGCTTGGAGAGTTGGTTCCTGCCCTGGTCTTTGGTTCAGCACTGTCTGAACAGAACCCTATTGTGTGGGACGTTATCTCGCAGCAATGGTGACCTCCAAGTGCACTACCAGCCGCAGAACAAACAAGTTCAAGGATCAAATTAGGGTATTCAAGCCAGAGTTTATTAAAGCAATCCACAGCCCAGGGCGAAAAGCACAGGGCAGGTCCACACTCCCCATGGGCGCAGGTGGGTGGAACGACCACACCCCTGGATCCTGGATCACGAGGGATTCTGTCCCGTCTACCTCCTGGCCTTTCCAGCAATGCGTGGTAACAGGGACCAAAACTGGGGTTTGAGCAAGGGTCCAGATACACACTCGGGTTTTGATTTGTTTTTAAATATAGTTTATTGATTATGTTATTACAGTTGCCCCATTTCCCCCCTTCACTCCCCTCTACCCTGCACACCCCCTCCCACCCACATTCCCCCTGCTTCAGTTTATGTCCACGTGTCATACTTATAAGTTCTTTGGCTTCCACATTTCCCGTACTATTCTTGCCCTCTCCCTGTCTATTTTCTCCCTACCATCTATGCTGCTTATTCCCTGTACTTTTCCTCTCTCTCCTCCTCCCACTCCCCTGTTGCTAACCCTCCATGTGATCTCCATTTCTGTGGTTCTGTTCCTGTTCTAGTTGTTTGCTTAGTTTATTTTTGTGGAGTTTTTTTGGGGGGTGGTTGTTAATAATTGTGAGTTTGCTGTCATTTTACTGTACATGTTTTTTAGCTTCTTTTTCTTAGATAAGTCCCTTGAACATTTCATATAATAAGAGCTTGGTGATGATGAACTTCTTTAACTTGACCTTATCTGAGAAGCACTTTATCTGCCCTTCCATTCTAAATGAAAGTTTTGCTGGATAGAGCAATCTTGGATGTAGGTCCTTGTCTTTCATGACTTGGAATACTTCTTTCCAGCCCCTTCTTGCCTGTACGGTCTCTTTTGAGAAATCAGCTGACAGTCTGATGGGAACTCCTTTGTAGGTAACTGTCTCCTTTCCTCTTGCTGCTTTTAAGATCCTTATCTTTCACCTTAGGTAATGTAATTATGATGTGCCTTCGTGTGTTCCTCCTGGGTCCAACTTGTTTGGGACTCTCTGAGCTTCCTGGACTTCCTGGAAGTCTATTTCCTTTGCCAGAGGGAAGTTCTCCTTTATTATTTGTTCAAATAACTTTTCCTCTTGTTGCTCTTCCTCTTCCCCTTCTGGTATCCCTATGATTTGGATGTTGAAACGTTTAAAGATGTCCTGGTGGTTCCTAAGCCTCTCCTCATTTTTTTGAATTCTTGTTTCTTCATTCTTTTCTGATGGCATGTTTCTTTCTTCCTTCTGGTCCACACCATTGATTTGAGTCCCAGTTTCCTTGCCATCACTACTGGTTCCCTGTACATTTTCCTTTATTTCACTTAGCATAGCCATTTTTTCATCTAATTTGTGACCAAATTCAACCAATTCTGTGAGCACCCTGATTACCAGTGTTTCGAACTGTGCATCTGATAGGTTGGCTAGCTCTTCGTTGCTTAGTTCTATTTTTTCTGGAGCTTTGATCTGTTCTTTCATTTGGGCCATTTTTTTTTTTGTCTCGGCAGCCTGTTATGTAGTGAGGGGCGGAGCCTTAGGTGTTCACCAGGGCAGGGCAACACACATTGCTGGGTTGTGATGGTATGTGTGGGGCAGGGGTCCGAGAAGGAGCAATGGCGCTTGCTCCACTCTCTGCCAGATTTCAGTCACTTCCCTCACTTCCCCCAAGCAAACTGGGCCCTTCTGGTGCTGATTCCCGTGTCGGTGGGTTTGTGCACGTTCCAGGACCCTGTGGGTCTGTCCAACGAACTCTCCTGTGAGGCTGGGAATCTCTCCCGGCACCTCAACCCCCAGAAGTGTTTTCAATCAGTGTTTTAAGGCTTTATTTCCCGGCGCTGGGACCCTGGGTTGCATGGTCTGACTCACTCCCCAGTTTCGCCTGGTTTATCTGCGCAGGAATGTGGGACTGCCCCGCCCACCAGTGGCCTTGCACACCACGCCCATCCATAATGTGCCACCTCGCTGGGTCTGCCAGCCGCCACCCTGTGCACCCAGGGTCTGCCAGCCACCACTTTGCCTTGACCCCTCTCTAGGTGCTGCCCAACTCCACCCCTCCTGCTGGTCTGGATGAATGTGTCTACTTTAACTCCTTGGTTGTTGGACTTCCATACAGTTCAGTTTTCTGTTGGTACTGGTTGGTTTTTTGTTTCTAAATTATTGCTGTCCTTCTTTTGGTTGTGCGAGGAGGCACAGCGTGTCTACCCTATGCCTCCTCCATCTTGGCTGGAAGTCCTCCATGGTCAGGTTTTACTGGGGAGACTCAGAGCTGGCCCTGCTGGACCAGCGGTAACCCATGGTGACCCACAGAGGTGGTCAGTCTGCTGCTGGTCTGCGTTTCTGGACTGACACCCGGGGCCCACATGGGGCCATGACGGGAGTCACTGCTGAGTGCCTAGTCTAGGGACGGCAGCGACAGAGCCGTCAGCCTAGACGTGCAGTACCTGCGCCTGAAGGGTGGCCTCTGCCCGCTCTCCCGTCTGTAATACTGCGTCTGCGTGTTTCATCCTTTTGATGGGGTACCGTGCCCTACACGCCGCTGTCCCCTACATCTCAGCAGCTAGTTTCCTGCCATCTGGACCTGACACATCCTCAAGTTCATGTATCCCATTTGTCCTCTCCCCACGGTAGCAGGGGTGACTGGTCTCAGATAACAGTGAACCTTCTGACACCTACGTGCTAGTGATGGGCGCGGACTCGCACTCTCTGGCTGCAAGTAGCAGGTGCACCTGCTTGGGGCTAAATTGTGTCTCCCTCCAACACACAGCCTGAGGCCGTCACCCTCACTATTGCAGAACGTGACCTTTGGGAGAGATAAGGTCTTTAGAAAGGCGATTAAGTGCAAATGAGGCCTGTAGGGTGGGTCTCAGTCCAGCAGGACAGAGGTGCACAGAGGGAGACCGGGTGAAGACACGGGGAGAAGACGGCCATGCACCAGCCAGGGAGAGACCTCATGGGCCGCCGGCCCTGCCGACCCCTCGGTCTTGGGCTTCCAGCCCCCAGATCTGCAAGAGGATGACTTTCACTGTCTCAGCCACGCAGTGTGGCTGGTGGCCGCCCAAGCTGACCAATCCACCAGCTCAAGCTGGAAAAAAAGCGGGGGTTATGATGTGGGTGTGGGGTGTCAGTGGGACCCCTCTGGGGCGGCAGCACCGCCAGCCTTGGCGCCCAGGACACACTCCCTGGGCCCCTCTCTGTGCGTCTGCCTGTTCTGCTCCCCGCCCCCCAGGCCTCGCGGCTGGCTGGGTTCCCTCTCGGCTCCTCCGTCACGCCCTCCAAGCTCCTTCCAGGCCCAAAGCCGCCTCGCATGTCCCCACACCATGTATCTACCAGAAAATCCCCAACTTCGTCCCAGGAACAGAAGTCTCTCCCCATGAGAGACTGCCTGGAACTTTTGTCTGAAGCTCTTCAGGGATGCAGGAAGCTCTAGAAAGTTCCCCAATTTGACAGTTTCCAGGCCGGTGGGCAGAGGGCAGCGTATGGGGCACTGGGGGCAGGTTTGCCGGCGCCCAGCAGTGAACGGGGCAGATTAGCATTGCATCTTCGTGTCTGCTAAACCCAAGAAAGCTTTAAGCTGACACATCACTCCCTTGCCTTGTGCTGAAGGGACACGCCTGTTTCCAAAAACAAAAATATAAAGTGTACAAAACTTTTCACTCCCAAGCCACGTATTCACATTTGAAAGTTGTAAGGGTGCTTTTCACACCCCACCCCACCCCGGCAACAGCCAGTGGTTTTAGGTGCAGAAGAGCACTGGTCCCCAGATGACCTTTCCCACAGGTGTCCTCCTCCTGTTTGCCGAGGCTGGGGGGTGGAGAGGGGCTCGGGTTCTTCAGGGGCTGTGTGTGCATGTGTGTGAGTGTGCACACGTGTGAGTGTGCACGCGTGTGTGAGTGTGCACGCCTGTGTGCACGCACATTTGTGTGTGTTCCCCAAACTGTGAACTGCTCCTGTGCCTTATCAGCAGGGCTGTAAGTCACTGAGACGCGTTATCACCACACTGGCCTTCTCCCCACCACACTTCCGAACGCTGCAAGGACTTTGCAGGGACCCAGGGAAGTCGGCCATTGCTTCCTGAAGACACCCGTTGTGCCCCCCCTCCCCCCACTTTCCTCGCCCACCTGCACAATGCTGTAGAGGGGCATCGGTGGGGTTGTGGTACCAGACACCCCCCAGATGATCACTGCCCCTGGGCTTTGGGGTGGGGGGTGCGGGTGGAGCCCCAGGGTGGGGGGCTACCGTTGGCAGAGGCTGGTCCTGATGTCTGCATATTCCTGGGCGTGAGGAGGAAACATTTCACTCCTCTGGGGCTTTTGTGGGTTTTCTTCCCAACCTCCTCCTACTCTCTTATCGCACCTCGCCTGGTGCGGATTACGAGGAGGAAGTGGCACGTCACCCAGTGCCCTCTGTCCCCTTTGGCCCAGCTCCTGCACCCACACACGCTGCCCCACCTGTCACTGCCCAGGACTCGGCAGCTCCCACCGACCCCCAAAACTTGAGAGAGTGCTGTAGGTCCCTGGACGTGTGTGGGTGGCCCGAGGAGGGACAGCGTGGAGCATGGTCCCAACGTCCTTCTGAGCATCTCGGTTTTCCAGACCCTGCAGACGGGTGAGCTTCCTCGGCATTGCTTCCCGTCAGGGGTCTCAGGGGTCGTGCACGCCGAGCTCCGCCCCCCACGTTTTCTGTCCCCTCCCCTCAGTCGCATTGCACTGTTGGAATTCTCCTGGATGCTGGTGAGTTTCTGGGAGGACAGTGTGGCAGAGGTCATCTTCTTTCGCACCCACCTCTGCTCCTGTGCAGGGTGCTGGGCCAGGACGGGCCAGAAGGGCCTGTGTCCCAGCCCCTCGTGCTGAGGCAGGGACGCCCCTGCAGGAGTCCCCGGTCTCTCTCCTCCCCGACAGACCTGGTGTCCACATGGTGGAGCCGCACGACCACACATTCTGGAGGTGGACGCCAGAGGGGGTGGGCGTGGATCGTGGGCCACGGATTCTGTCTGCGTAACCTGATCTGGGGGAGGGGTTGCCGCCCCTGTACCCATTCAGTGCCTTCGCTGGGCCAGAGTCCAGGGAAACCAGAGGAAGGCAGGGGACCCACCGAATCAGTCCCCTTGTCACCTGGCCTCTGGGACCACAGTCGGACGCATTTGCCAGGAGGAAGGCGGTTGCATGTCCCTGGCCACAGGAGGACTTAGCGTCTAGGAGCCCCCGGTCGATGCGCCATGGCTCCCCAGAAAGGGTCCCGTCACCCACCTGCTCTCCGTGAGATGACCCCCAGGGACAGCCCTCTGCCGTGTGAGCCCCACTGGGGGCCTCGTCCGGGTTTCAGAGCCACAGGAAGCAACAGTGTGGGGTGTTGCCCCCGTGTCCCAGACCCCTCTCTCCGCTTTCTCTTGAGTGCATCTTTGACATCATTGCTGGCCCTCGACCCCGGGGGGCCTCCGACTCCAGTCTGCTGAGCCCGTCTGATCGGGGGGTCTGCTCACTCGGCGGGTCACTCCCCACCTGTGGGCACCTGGTCCTCCCTTACAAACTGGGGGTGGCGGCAAGGACCGGTGTCATTGGTGATGGCTGTGGTTTTGGAAACCTAAAGTGAGGCTTTCGGATTCTCTCACACGCAGCTCCCCCTGCCCGCTCCCTCCTGAGGCCAAGGCAGAGGTGCGTGCTGAGGGCTGAGGCGGTCGGATGGCTTAGTGAGGAGTGGGGGGCCACCTGGGGCGTGGTGCGGAGAATGGCCGCCTATGTTCCTCTAACAGACCAAGGGCCCGGCCGAAAAGATGCCTCCTAAGGACTTCCACCTAGGGCAAGAGTTTGCCCTGCCTGTGACGGCTGGCCATAGAGTGACTGTTCTGTGGTGCGGAGAAGACACAGCCTTGGTTGTGTGTTGCCAGGGAAACCTAGTGGGGAGTGCTTTACCCCGTACGGACACTTGGGTTTGCTCAGCACGAAGTCTAGAGGTGGGTGGTGAGGGTCCAATCAGTAGCCCAGGGATGTCAAGGTTCTCATTCTCTGGCTGTCCCTCATTATCACAAAATGGCTGCCTGGAGCACCGCATCAGAGCTTCATACCACACAACATCCGCAGGCAGGCTGCGGGTGTGACCAGGGCGGCCACAGGGAGCCCTCCTTTTACCAAGGAGGAAAAGTCTTCTTCAGGAGCCCCCAGGTAGATGCCCCTTCCTACCTCATGGGCCAGAATAGAGTCACAGGGCCACCTCTCACTGAAAGAGAGGTGGGGAAAGTAGGCATTTGTCCCATGTCTTTGTGGAGTGGAAGTCAGGTAAGAGGTAGGGGAAGGAGGGACGAGATGGCCAGAACTGGGAAGCAGGTCTACCACAAGAGGTCACGGGGGAAAGTGACCTCCCTGGCACTGGGGGGTGTGCAGGGAAAGGCACAGGGAACAGAACCAGCTGGACTCCTGAGAAAGCTTGAGTCTCACTCCACAGACAGAATCCAAGGGACACCCATGGACCCAAGGACTCCCTCACCTGGCAGCCCCCCCGGGTTGGGGAGGAGAGGGGGGACACTGAGCCCCTCCCCACGGAGAGGATCAGGAAGGGGGTGGGCCAGGACAGACTGAGAGGTTTATTCCGGAGGCTGCCACCTCCACAGGCTGCCACTAGAGGGCACTGCCTCCCACAGGGGGCTAGACGGATGAGTTGGTGTCTTTTTACCTCTGTGCGGAGCAGACAGAGGCTGTGAGGGAGACCACATGGTAGGGACACGGAAGAGAAGCGAAAACCTCTCTGCTGGTTCTCCAGTGCGGAAAAGCCACGGCGGTCCCACCGCACACAGAACACGACACGCGACTGACCGCACACACGTGGGCGCTGCTGGGTGCCTGCCCGTGCCCAGGTCTCCCGGCCCTGCGGCCTCCCTCTGTGCGTGCTGGTCCCGGGGGCAGAGTGCTGGGGGAGGGATTGACCCCACCAGCCGGGCTGGAACCACTGTTCACACGGAGCTCAGTGCCCCTCCTTCTCCGTGGGAACCGGCGGCCGTGGAGGCCGGCAGTGCCCCTGGGACCCCACGGATGGTTGTCCAGGTGGTGCCCGGAGCAAGGACCCCGGATGGGAGGAGGAAGGGATCTGGGGAGCAATGGACTTGTTTCACTGAGCTCCTGGGGCAGGGGGACAGCCCAGAGCTGTGGCCTCTGCTCCCTCTCCTCGCGGCCCTGTGGGGGCTGGGCCATCTGAGGCTGCCGAGAGACTACCAGGGCCGCGCCGCTGGCTGGGCCTGGGTGTCTGTGCCATGCCCGGGTGTACTCGGCGGGTCCTCCCTGTCCTTCCATGTTGCCTGTGTCTGCAATAAGGGGGCGTGTGCCCTTCATCTCCCTCTCTTTGGGGGTGGGGGGGGTGTCTTTAAGATGTCACCTCACACTACACTCTGCAGTGTTTTATTAGACTCTGCTGCGGGTTTTATCTCCTGAGCCCGTTCCCACCTGGGGGAAGGGAAGGACTCGGAAGGCCGTTTTCTTGCACGGCAGCGGGCCGTCCACAGAGAATCGTGCAGGAGCGTTAATAGAGTTTGGTGTCTATTGTCTACTCAACAGGCGTGTGGCGTGGAGCTGTTTCTCAGACTTTGCAGTGAGTGGCCTCGTGCCGGGGGCCCGGCTCCTGGCAGCGGCTGAGTCCACCGCGGCGACCCTGTTGCCCCTGCATCCTCCCGCCTGCACCCCGCACCCCGCCGGAGACGGCAGGAGTTAATGCGCAACCGTGACAAGAAACCACAGGGAGAAGCAGGCATGTCTCTTGGAGAGAAAGGAGAATCCTGTGTATTTTCTAAAAGAACTAAAAGCACGGACTAGCATTCATCTGTTTTCATTGTTAGGCTAACGCAGAGCACGAACACTCAGAGCCGTCGATCTGGGCAGCGAGCGAAGGGCAGGGCGGGCAGACGGCTGGCTGGCAGGCGTGGGAGGCCGGAGAGGGTGGGTGGCGGCGCGGAGCGGCAGCCGCCGGCGTGGAGGGTGGAGGGTGGAGGGTGGACGGTCGCATTCTGAGTCGGTCCGGACGCAGCTCCCACCGACAGAGCGGCTAAAACTCACACTCCTCTGAAAGGGGAAGGTGGCGAGGAGAAGACATGTGTCAGTGAGTGAGAATAAGGACGTTCTTGCACTTTTGAATCGTTCCAGGAGCTTTGACTCGAAAGTTGCAACGGGGAGAGTCTTTAGAAAACACGGACTGTCTGCACATTGTTTCCTTTCCTGTCACTCCCGCCCCAGGGCGAGCGTTGCAAGGGTGATTCTTCAGGACATTTGGTTAGAGGTGTGAAGGGCGGGGGGAGACAGGGTTCCTCCCCAGACCGTCTCCCAGCCCCGCCTTTCATCCCCAGACCCGAGTCCAGCCCGCGGTAGGGACAGTGGACGCCACTTCTCCGCATGCACCCCGTGGCCACTGTTCTGGCTGAACACGCGGCTGGCCACGCCCACCAGGGGCCTGTGGTCCCGTGCGGTTTTCCTCTCCCGTGCTACGCCATCCGCCCCCGCGGTGGCGGCGGCGGCATCAGGGACGTACCTTCGGGAGCGTCCTCGATCTTCCCGGGGTAGAAGCACCACGGGTAGCCCGGGACGGTGTTGTCGAAACAGCAGCCCTTCTCTGCACACTGGGAAGGCGTGACACCGGGGTAGCCGCAATTTGCTCTTTGTTTCGGGGCCACTGCGCATGTCTCTGAAAGGGCACCAGGCAGGAGGCGAAGGTCAGTCGTAGGCGGATCCTGGCCCAGGACTCGGGGTCCACGAGGGACACCCTGTCCTCATTTCCTGACATGAAAACATGTAGCGGCAGGGAAAACGCAAGGTCTGGGATTGTCGAGCCTTGCCCCTAACCGAACAACTTATTCAAGTGCTCATTAGTTTCAACAGTTACTAAACTTGCTCAGTCGCTATACACCTGTTAGCGCCGGGTGTGTGTGCCAGAAACAGGAGCTGGCACGGCAGAAACAGGCAGCGCGGGTCCCTCAGAAATCGAGCGCATGCCAGGCTCTCTGGCAGGTGGTGGGGCCCCGGAAAGCAAAAATAGAGACATGCTCGTCAAGAAACCAGAAGTCGGATAGAGGAGAAAGCCAAGTATGTGTATAAAACAGCACAGTGAAGCCATCCCAGTGTGTCCAGGGCAAGCACAGGACGGACAATGGACAACAAGCCCGAGCCAAGCAAGGAGCACTTCCCGTAGGAGGGGGCTAACCCCATGAGGATGAGGCAGTGGGTGTTCCAAGCAAGAGGAGCTGCGTGTTCAGTGGCGGTGAAGGGGGAAAGCAAGTGGGTTCGAGGAGGTGTAAGTCGACTCGAGGGTACGACGTGGAGGTTGGGGTGGGGGTGGTCTGGGAGGAGCCGAGCTGGGGCCTAGGGTCGACGGTTTCAGCCCAGGAGCAAGAGCTCTCCCCGGGGGAGCGATGAAGTGACCCAAAGCCAAGAGCTCCCACGAGGTCCAGATGCGCGGTCTGCAGGCTCTGCGGTGGGGGCCGGGGGCTAGGGCTCTGAGAAGGCAGACTCGGCGGGCCGAGGCAGGGAATGGAAGGGGCGTCTGGAGCTGCTTCCCTGTTTCTGTCTTGCAGTGGGGGGCAGAGGAGGGGGGGAGTATCCCTTCCTGTCACGTGGGCTCAGAGGCGCTCCTGGCTGTGCACCGTGAGCACGAAGACAAGGAGGATGAGGCGTGAGGCCTCGGGGGCATGGAGAGCAAAGGGGCAGAACAGACCCTGAGCAGAAGCGGGAGGAGAGAGCCAGAGAGACGGGCGGACCGAGAGTCAGGGCAGAGGTGGCCACAGCGGGGCTGGATGGGGGCATCGGACGCTGGGAGAGACAGGCCCTCCAGAGACGGGTGGATGCGGGACACCCTTCCTAGACGGAGGGGGCAGGGCACCCCCATTTACTCCTTTGTGAAATCGGGTGAAGCATTCTAACAGTGAGAAGTGATGTTTCCTGAGCACTTTGGAGCTTACAAAGCACTTTTCACAGACATCGTCACACCGAATTTCCATGGCCACCCTCTAAGGCGGACTATTGATCACGCTCTGGAGACAAAGGCATCAAAACACAACAGGTTCGGAGGAAGCAATAGTGCCCTCTCTCCCTGAGTGACGCCCGTGGACTAATATTGATCATGCACCAATGGGACAGGCGGGTGGGGCTCCCCCGAACATGGGGCCCAGGAGAGGCCACACACCTGCCAGAGAGGTTCTCGGGATGCCCACCCACGGAGCAGGCACTTGGACACCTGTGGACACTTTGAGTGGGTCCACACCCTGAGGTAGAGTTTGTCTGGGACATTTAGAAGTGCTGTTCTTACACCCTCCATCACAGCTTGCTCTTTGAAATGCGGTATTGAAGAAGAGCCTAATATTCCAGTGTTGGTGCTGGAAGGAATCTTCTTCCTCCCAGCAGTTTGCAAAGGGCTCGCTGACCTTGAACCCCGATGCTGTCACCACCTGCTGTTGCCTTCTGGAGCAGCACTTGGCCCCAAGGTTTGCACTGTGAAGCGAAGACCCCATCGAACTAGCTCTCCGCGGCCACCCAGAAGCAGGAAGGGGCTGTCTTACCGGCCTGGCCCTGAGCCTGCGCGCTGAGGGCCAGCGAGAAGACCAGGAGCAGGACACAGATCACCTTGGGCTCCATGGTGGCGGCGACCTTCTTCTCCGCTCCCCGGGGACTACGAGTCAGGGGTGAGAACCCGTCGGAACCCTCGATTTTAAGCCCGGGCTCTGTTTGCCGAAAGAGCCTTCCATTTGCCTAAGGAGGGTCTCAACGCCTTTCACGCCAAGTAATCTGCACTGATTAAAAGGTGTTTCCCAAACACGGGCAAGCGACGCGCATGAGTCTGTTGATAGAGGAGACCGCGTGGCGCAGTCATCCCGGTGCGGGGTGTGAGAGTCGGCACAACGTGCCCTTATCCGTGGGAGTCTCCTCGGGTCGTGACCCGGCCCGGGTCCCACCCGTATCGGCTAATGTCAACATCACACCCACTGGGAAGTGATTCACAGCGGGAGATGGCCCACGAAAGGCACAGTTGTGTCAACAGTGGCTCACGGGGTCCCCGCCACACAGTTCAGGGGGGAGGAGAAGGACGAGACCAGGCCCGCCTGCCTGGCCTCGTCCTTCCCCTGTGGGCACACCGTCCCTTTCAACTAGCTTGTGTCTCCGAGGCTGGGGTGCCGGGGGAGGAACTGCGCCCGGACAAGGCGAGCCGGAGAACGACGGGCCTGCCCCCTCCCCACGTCCTCTGCCCGGGACTTGAACTTCAAACTTCACATTTTCTCCCTTGGCGGTGCCTTGTTAGGCATTTCCCTGGCGAATTCGCGTGAGAGCAGAGCACATCCCCCACCGAGGACCCGTGCCTGCACGGAGGGGGCTCCCGGGCCAGCTGGCACTGGCCTCTTATTCTCAGGGACGAGTGGGCATTTTTACTTACTTATCTAAATTCATTTCTTTCCTTTCCTTTTTCCTTTAGAAAATGAGGCTGTGTCCACAGGAGCAGACATGGAAACTGATAAAGTGGGGGCGCTCTCCCCTGTAACGGGATCCCTCTCCCCGCATCTGTGGGGTCCGGTACATCCTCCCAGGGAGACCCCCCAGGAGAGAGCATCACAAAAACCCCCTCACCCCGGCGGCCCTAGGCATCTGCCCTGCTCTGGCTCTTCCTCTTTCGTGGTTCTTTTTACCTTTGGATGTGCAGAGGGATTTGCTCACACGCACGAGTGTGTTTCCCATTTGCTCACCCTCTCGTAACGGTGGGAGGGCCGTGCCGCGGGCGCTTCATCTGCCTTGTGCATTGCGTGGCCTCAGCACCTCCGATGGGGCCTGACTCAATACGTAGCCACGGGAGAATGAGTGAATGAGTAAAGGGATATGTGTCTGCAGTGAGAGGTTAGGCTCCGAGGCAAGTGAATCTCATCTGGGAGAGGTACTTACTTTTAGGGGAGCTGCAGCCCCTCCCGGTCGACTAGTGCCACCACACTCTTCCTCACTCCTGGCCCAGCCGGCCCCTGCCCTCCGGGGCTGCCAATCCCGAGCTGGAACCACCTGACGTGCAGGACCCGGGGAAGGACCAGGGCCCGGAGAGTGCTCTGTGGGGGGTGGGAACTGTGCCAGGAACAGTGGGGCCGCCAGACCTGGGCAATGCTCACGGTGGGCAGAACTGCCCTGCTCACTTCTCTCATAGATGAGGAGCGTCTTTGCAGCATTGTTTGCATAGCTTTTTAGAAAAGAAAAGAAAAGAATAGCAGAGAAAATAGGAATAAAGAGAAAGAAAGATGGAGGGAAGGAAGAAAAAGAAAGGACGGAAGGGGGAAGGAAAGAAGGAAGGAAGGAAACAATATAACTCTTCATAAGCATTCATCACCAGAAGAAAGAGAAAAAGAACCTAAAGTGTATGTATGTATAATATATATACCATATACATGTGTAGGATACCTTGCAGAAGATGGAAAAGAATAAATAAATAATAAAAAGGATAAATATTGAAAACAAATTAAGAAGATAAGAATGCTTCACAAAGTATGGTATCATTTATGGTGCAGATTTCCAAAATATGTCAAACCATACAACATCCTCTTAGAACGGCACCCAGATGAAATACAGTGAAAACGACAGAGACGGGAAGGGGACCTCTGACCTCTGACCTCTGCATAAGGGGCCCGTGTGGGAAGGAGGGAGGAAGGGACATGGGGTCAGGGAGGGCGCAAAGGGCCCTCAACTTAAGTGTGATGTTTTCTTTCGTTGAGAAAACCTGAAGGGTGTGTGGGGCAAAGGTTGGCGCCTGTGAAGTTACGGGGGAGGCGCAGGTTCACGGGTGTGCGCTGCATCATCTCTCTGTGTGAACAATGATCTTGCAAGGCCCAGCTCCTACCTCCTGGGGGAGAAGCTGAGAGAGAACCTCCAAGGGTCCGACTCTGCCCTCCCGTGTGGGTGGTACCCCTGGAGGACCCGCGACACTAATACAAGATCCGGCAACAGCCATATGTGCCCTGTTTTCAAACATGCCAACCCGGGGAAGACTCAGCGCCACACAGAGTTGAGCGCTGGTCCGATGTAACGAGTTGGTCACCTGTACCAGTATTTTCATGACCAACAGTTCATGCTGGACCCCCCCCACCCAACTCAACACATGGACGCCTCCTGACTCAAGGTGGGCTGGCAGAATCCCACCCCCGGGATCTTGATGGACACACTCCCCACTAGACTCCATGGAGTCAAATCTGCATTCTGGCAAGTTCCCAGGTGCTCCACACGCATGGTCAGTGCGGGAGCTGGTGCTGCAGCCGCGGAGGCATCCCAGACTCAGGGAGGCCTCAGTGTGGGAGTGGGTCTGTGTTGTACACCCTTCTCAGCCACCCAGGACTGCCTGTGGGTGCTCCCACCTCTCCAGTGAGGGGCCAGCAGCACCCTTCACAAGTCCCGTGGCATCTCCAGCCTTCGGAGGCCAGAGGTGATGATGTATGACTCAGTCCCTAAGCAAGAGCAGAGGCCCAGTCCCTTTGAGGAAGGGCCTGACTGCGAGGCCACAGTGCATGTAATGAGCCTTCCCGGGTCATTAATGAGCATGTAATGAGCTGGACCAGTTGCCAGAGCTACGTGTTAAATTGTGTCCCCCAAACGGTGCTGAACCCCAGGACCTGTGAGTGTGACCTTACTTGGATGTAAGACCTTTGCAGATGACCCAGGAGCAGATAGCGCAACAGAACAGCAGGCTCATCTGCTCAGCAGCCAGTGGGTGGATTCCAGTTCAGCAAAAGCCTGAAACCAGAGTGACACAGGGCTCCTTCCCCACTCGTGTGCACGTGCCCAGAAAGCAAACACCAGGAGTAGGAGTGGCCTTCCTTATAACTGAACGGAGTAACTGCTGGGAGAAGTGTTGCTTCCCTTCCCCGTGGCCGGCTGTGGTCTTTCTCACCCATTAGAAGCTGTTGTCCAAGAGAGACTCAGGCCATTGACCCAGCAGGGGAGACTCACCCTTGGGCCCCGCCCCCCATGCCAGTGAACCAACAGTCAGAGGGGGACCGTTGGCTGGAGGGATTGGTCCTAGGTGCCAAGGGAGACCTGTGTTACGGCCACCGAACCAGGTGAGGAAGACAATGCTTGTGGCCAGGGGAGTCACTGGGGCTCCTGCGGGTGCTTTCTCACCGCATGGTCCTGGCCCATGGAAAACCGAGGCAGCCCAGTAAATACACGTCCAGGCTCAGCCCCCACTGATGTCAACACTTGGGTCATTATCACCGCCGCAGGCCAGCAACCACACCCAGCTGCAGTGAGAGCAGTGACAACGGGGCAGAAAATGGGAAGGAGCTACGACCCCCACCACCACCGAGCACAGACCTCGGCCTCTCGGCCAGAAACCCAAGCAGTGGCTGTAGCAGCTGTTTTACATAAGTTAAAGAAAATAGCAATAAATACTTAGCTAATTCCTGGAAGATTTAGGTATTTCTAAGCCTTGTAGCAATAACAGAAATCATCTAAATGTATATAACACACACAGGTGGAGAGCCAATTTAACTAAGTAAAATATTTTAAACTTAAGTATAAAAAAATTTTTAAAGATTTTTATTTATTTATTTTCAGAGAGAGGGGAGAGGAGGGAGAAAGAGAGGAGAGAAACATCAACCTGCTGTCTCCTGTTGTCCCCCGAATGGGCACCTGGCCCGCAACCTAGGCACGTGCCCTGACGGGGAACCGAACTTTCGATCTTCCGGCACACGGGCCAGTCGGCGCTCAATCCACGGAGCCACAGCAGCCAGGGCTGAATATAAAAATTTTTTTTAAATTTTTTTTTAGATTTTACTTTTTTTTAGAGAGGGAAGGGAGGGAGGGGGAGAGAGAGAGAGAGAGAGAAACATCAATGTGCGGTTGCTGGGGGCCGTGGCCTGCAACCCAGCATGTGCCCTGACTGGGAATCGAACCTGCGACACTTTGGTTCCCAGTCCGCGCTCAATCCACTGAGCTATGCCAGCCAGGGCTGAATATAAAACATTTTTAACTGTGAACATTTATAGTATATATGATGAACAAAGGTTTAAAAACTTTAAGATATAAAAGGCTCACTTAGGTTGAATTTTAAAACCCCAGAACTCCAATAGACAAAGAGGCAAAGAGCGTGAGCGTGGATTTCTCAGAAGGCAACGTGCAAGTGACTACATTATAGGGAAGGCGAAAAAAATTATTAGTAGTCAAATAATTTAAAATGATCGCAATGTGCAGGTCAATCAAATTGTCTGATTTTGTTTTTTAAATAGAAGATTCAGTGCTGCTGAGAGTCAGGTGAAACAGAACTTACCGCATTGTGCCATATATAATGTGCTCCCATGTTTTTGGCCCAAACTTTCAAGAAAAAGAAAACACTTTTTGTTTTAATTTTTATTGTCTTCAAGATTTTATTTATTTATTTTTAGAGAGGAGGGAAGGGAGGGAGAAAGAGAGGGAGAGAAACATCAATGTGTGGTTACATCTCATGCAGCCTGCAACCCAAGCATGTGCCCTGACTGGGAATCAAACCAGCGATCCCTTGGTTCACAGGCCCATGTTCAATCCACTGCGCTACACCATCCAGGGCTGTTTTAATTTTTAATTCAATTATTTATTTATTTATTTTTAGAAATAAAACCAATTATCATGTTCCGAGGTAACCTTTTGCATATGGATATTGTTGGGTTTTTCTAGAGTTACACTTTTAATGCATAAACATAAATAAATGAATTGAAAACATATAGATATGGAATTAGTACTACCCATGTATAATGCGCATCCTTATTTTTCCCCTCGAAATTTGGACGAAAAGGGCCCATTATCCCCGGCAATATGTGGCGGATCTGTCCTGGAACAGCTCGCCTTAGGGTAGTCAGCACGGCACCTTGCATTGGGGGCCTGAGAAAGGGCGCACACTCTGACCTACCAACTCTACTTTGGGGGTCGCCCTAAAGGAAGAATCCTAAACACAGAAAAATCATTTTGCACAAAGATGTCATCACAAGAAATCTCAGCGGTTGTAAAGCATGGCAGATAGAACCAAATCACCAACCGCGGAAGGTCGGTAACAAATGTCGGTGTGCTGCTGCCCGATGAGGTGCTCGGCCACCACCCGTGGCGGCGTCTTGTGCAGTTTGTAAGAGCCTGGAGAATGTTCACACTCTAGTGTTAAGTGGAGAGAACGGGACAGAAGTTTACAAACAGCTCAGGAGAAAAACGAGAAGAAAGAAGCTGCACCAATGGGTGTCACTGAGCGGCGGAAGGATGCCACGCCATTTTTCTTGGAGCCCATTTCCTAGCCACCGAAATGCTTCTGCAGTGAGCAATCACTTTGTCGTTGAAAAATACTGTATTTTTTAAAAAATTAAATGCAGTGGTTTTGCTGTTGCCAAAGAGAAAGAAGGAGGAGCGTTCCCCCATCCCCCCCAGTCGGTGGGTCATGCGTCAATCGCAGAGCTGTATTTGACCTTGGAGGGGCTCCACCCCGGCCACACCCGCCCCACGACCTGCTTCCTCCTACCTTCCCTGAAGTCAAACACAGGAGTGGGGTTGGTGCGAGCTGCCTGTTATCTCTTAGATTCCAGCAACCCCACGACTGAGGCCGCCCGTTCCCACCCAGTGAGTCCTCGTCCCACCCAGACGCCCATTCGGGACATGCCGGTGAGATGCAGCCTTGCCCCTGAAGGGAGCAGGATGCCCCTGGGTCCAGCAATGGTAAAAACAGGAGCATCCCCTGACACCCCTCCCCCCACACTCCTCCAGGACTCACCAAGCTCGAGTTTCCCCACCCTTCTTGCCCAGCCCGGGGTGGTGGAGCCAGGGCCCAACGCCTCTTCAAGGCTGCAAAACCATTGTTCGGTCTTAACGGTGGGTCCTGGGAATTTAACCAGGAGTGACAGATGGAGAAGTGGAGACCTAATTCCTCACTTCCAAGCCATCCCTGCCGACCCCCTGACTCTGCCAACCTACGGTTACCTAAGTCTCCAACACTCAGCAGGACGCCCCCTCGGCTGAACGAAGAAGCCCTGGTCCTCCCAGCAGGTGAGCGTGGGACTCACCTGCTCGTTCCCGGCGTGGGTCCCGGGGAGCCCGGGGTGAGTGTGAGCACTGCGCCTTCCCTCCCTAATCTGTCCGTCAGTCCCGTGGTGAGCAGGCTCCCGGGACGCTGACCACGGTCCTGCCCGCCTCCTGCCGGCGCTGGCTGGAGTTTGCCTCACCTCTCTGGACCGTGAGCACTGGCTGGTCCAGCCCAAAGCCTCCTGCTCCCGTGACCCGCATGTCCCTCCTGCAGCCGCCCCACCCTGATGGAGCCCTTCAAGGTGGCTCTTGGGTCAGTTTCAATCCACGTCCACCCCAGACACAGGTGTGTGGGTACATTTTTTAAAAAAATTTTTTTTAAAGATTTTATTTTACTTTTAGAGAGGGAATGGAGGGAGAAAGAGAGAGAGAGAGAGAAACATCAATGTGAGGTTGCTGGGGGTCATGGCCTGCAACCCAAACATGTGCCCTGACTGGGAATCGAACCTGCGACACTTTGGTTCGCAGTCCGAGCTCAACCCACTGAGCTACGCCAGCCAGGGCATGGGTACATTTTTTATTTCAGGCATGAGGAGGCTCCACCTGGCCTGGACCGATGGTGAGCCGTCCTGCTGAGGAAAGGACAAGATTCCATACCCGTGTAAATTACCCAGAAGTCGCGCTTCCTGGGAGTGAGAACGCGCCCGGAAGTGGTTGAACCGCACCCTCAGCCCTGCCGCCCCTCCCCCGGGGCATGACTGCACCCCACCCCAACTCACACAGGACCCCCTGGGGAGCTCCTGCCGGGGCCTTCAGGAAGCCAGGGCCGCAGATGCGTTCTCACGATTCCCAGCCGCAGGCCGACGCTCGCCGTGGGGCCCTGATGCCTGCCTGCGGTCTCGCCCACTTCCTGTGGCTGGCTGTGACTCGGGTGGGCACCCCCAGGTATGGCCTGGCAGTGGCCAGCCCTCCACACTCCCGTGTTCTCCCCCCTGCCCACCCCGGGGAGCTCTAGCTCTGGAAGGGGGGATATGGCACCAAGGTCAGAGGTCCAGGAGGCCGCTGGCCTCCACCCCTCTGGGAAACAATCTGGAACTTTCCAGACACCAGAAGGAGTGGGTAGATGTGGCTGCCCTCCCCAGGCCCCACCTGGTGGCCAGACCTGGGAAGTTTCTAGGTTCCTTCTGAAGAAGGCTCTCGGTACGAGGAACCAATGGGCAGCTCGACCCAGAGACTGTTGCTGATTCTGCCCCATCCCTTTCCTTGTCTTATCCTCTGGTGTGACGACAAAAAAAAAAAAAATCTGCGATGCTCTAAATGAAATTACAGCGGGCCGGAGGGAGCAAGGAAGAGGCCAGGGAGGTTAGTCAGTTCGCAACAGCAGAGCAAAGCCAACAAAACCCTGCCCGCATTCCTGAGTGGGGGCCGGAGCTCTGCATTAACTCCCGGGGGGCTGTTTCCGCGATTACAGAAAAGAGCCAGGCACCCCCAGCCCCCCGCAGCCTCTGCCTCTTGCTTACGTGTCACAGAACTTTCCGGGCTGTTGTGACCACTGGTCCGAAGGAGCCAACACGTCTTCCTTCTGCTCATGCCCCTAGCCCAGCACTGCCCGCTGCCCCCTCTCCCACCCACCCGCTTTATCTACAGCCAGTGGAAACTCTTGCTGTAACCAGAGCAGGTTATGCCTTTCTCCCCCGGCCCATTGCCATCAAAGCTCCGGTCAGGTCCAGGATGAGGGGCAGGCTTGTGCCCTCCACCCAGCCCTGCTGCCGGTGGTTCGGACTGCACGCCCCTGGCCCTGGTCCCTTTCTGGCGGGCGTGGGGCTCAGGAAACCCTTTCTTTCAGAAAAGCCTCTGGCTGTGAAAGTATTTTTGCTCGCCAGGGCTTTCAGGCAGTGAGTGTGACGTGTTACTACTGGGCCGGGAAGCATTCGTGTATACGAAGTCTGACGCTCTGACTCGGGCACCTCCTGCCCAGCGACCCTGCCTGCAGGTGACCGCCTTGGTGGGGACGGGTGACAGAGAGAAGAGCGCACCGCGCAGGTGCCGGCGCCACGTCCGTTCACCAGCTCTCCCTGGGCACAGAGGGGTCTGCGAGGGCCCCCCCCACCCCCGGGCTGGTGGCGAGGGCGGCAGCAAACCCAGCTCTCCCTGCAGGCCCCCTGCAGCCCCCACCTCTCCCGGAAAGGAGGGAGGGCGGGGCTTCTAGTTGGCACCCAAGCTGAAGAGGAAAGAACAGAGGGGGAAAGTCAAAAATCACTTTTAGAGAAAATGTGTCTTCAGAGTCCCTCTCCCCGGCTCTGAACCTGTGACACCGATTCCTAGTGGATGGATTGTCAGGGCCATGGCTACTGTTTTCTTTTCATCTTTAAAGAAAACTCCTCCATTTTGCGGTTTCTCACCCCCTAGGGATGTCACTCGGACCACTTTGCTGTGAATGAGACTTGGAGTCGTATTTTATCACGTGACTATGGCCACTCCAGGGCAGACCGGAAAGCAGGGTGGCAACGGTGATGTCATGATTTTCACTCACAGAGTCGTTTTTTGTACTTGTAAGGGGACAAATGCAGAGACTTCCTAGAACCAATCACGGTGTTAAATTGTAAACACCCCCTCCCAAACCAAGTGTGTGCTGGCTCACGAAACAACAGAATTTGGACCCAAGTCCATTTAAGTGGCGTGTTTCTCCTGTTGTCACCATTCATCCACCCGTGTTCACGCGCAGTTCCGGCCCCCCACCCCCCGGGTCAGGCACTGGCATCACAGGTGACGGAGGACGAGCACGGCCCCACCTTGGGGAGCTCCCGGCTCAGACAGACAGACACAGAAATAAATGAGCACAACGGAAGGGCCACCACGTGTGTACACACACACACACGCATGCACACGCACACACACATGTGCACGCACGCACATGCACACACACACAGACCACATCCTAGAGGAGCCTGAAGAACAGCTTCTTTCTATGGGTCCACAGATTTGCAGGAAAATCCAGGTTGTTTGGGCAACACGGAAGAGGTGCGTGAACCTGAATGTGGCGCGCCTGCAGAGGTCGCCCGGGGGCAGGTGCACGGCGGGGGGGGGGGGGGGGTGGCTGGGTGTGCTGGGTGTGGCCGGCCCCCCTGCAGACACAGAGAGCATGTGTCCCAAGTCACCCGGACAGCAGCAGCTTGGGGAGGTTTCTTTCCCACGCCGTGGGGAGAAGGTGGCCCAACAGGTAAACGTGTCTAAATCAACGGATTTGGAGCCAGTGCTGTTCAGTGCCACATAGTAGGGACTTCGCTCTTCTCGGTCCTCCCTCTATTTCCACATGACAGCCATGTCCCTGAGCGTCCCTGAGCCTCCCCGAGGCTGGAGGCCAGGTCATCAGGGCTTTGCATCCCGCCCTGTTTGAAGGGACAAGGTTCCAGCCCACGAACCCCCCGGCCCCGGGCTGCTGTGCTGGGTGGGAGTCCTCGCCAGCCTTTGGACACAGCCAGCAGGACGATGGGCCTGCGCCTGGCCCCCCTTGGGTGGGTGCCTGTGACAGGCGACAGGTCTGCACACCCAGACCTCCGAGGGCCTTCCTGCATCGTTCCAGGGGAGGGGACAGGCGTCAGCAGGTGTCTCGGAGCCCAGCCGGAAGATATCCTCTCAAAAGAGGGAGGCAGGCAAGGCACAGTTTTCGTGGCCAATGACAGCATTTGAGTTGCTGGCCAATGTTTAATGCTCTTTCCCCCCCAAACTGTCTATGCTATCATTAGGCCTTCTATAGTTGTTTAAAAATGTTGAAATTAGGCCATATCACACACCATGGTGCAGTACTAGAGAGAGAGTGTTTCCCACGGTCCTCTCCTGGCTGTCCAGGGGCAGGGAGGCCCCCTCACTCACTAACTTGGCCTCAGGTCCAGGCCACCAGGGCAGCAGCCCAAGCTGCACGCGGCCCGCGGTGCTGGCTGTTTCTGAGGCCGCACGCCAGCAATGCTGGAGCCGTGACTCTCTCCTCGGGCTCCCGCCCGGCCTGGCCATGACGCGTGAGTCTGTGGAAAAAGGAACAGAGAGCCCCGCCACGGCGCTGCCGCTTGAGCCGGCCGCTGTCCCCAAACGTTTCTGGAGGAAGGAGAAGCGCATCACGAACTCGGATGACGAACATGTCTCAGAGGGGTTCAAACAGGCGCCGCAAGCACCAAGGAGTGTAGTTTTGCAATTAGCTAATTGCTTTAATTCCTGCTGGTATGACGGGCTGGGTGCAAGTCCTGAGTGCCCCGCGGGCCTTGGGAAAGCCACTCCACTGTCACACTGCAGGGTCCTCTCCTGCAGGACGGGACTCCGAGAGCTGTCTCGCGGGGTGCTTGTGACCGTTAAACACGAGAACAGACGAACCCCACGAAGAGCGGTGCCGGGGGCATGGTACACACCGATTAAAACCACCTGCCACGGCATCACCCAAGGCCCCTCGGGAGAAGACTGACTGCAAGCCAGCAGCCGTGTCCTCAGGAACGGCAGCAGTGACCAAAGACGACAAATGACACCGAAACAGGTGAGAAATGCGTGCCCGCGGACCCCTCAGTCAGGCTTTCTCAGCTGAGGTTGCTGTCACGCAGAAGGAGTGTCTTCTCACCCCGGGATCTTCAGTCCATGAGCTAGCACAACGTTCAGAGAGACCCAAGCAAAACCACTTAAAATGAAAATATCTCGTCCCTTCCAACACACACACAGGCCCGTGTAGCGACTCTGGCAGGGCGACATGATGCCTCATCCGATACGGTTGCGGGATGGGATCCCCCGCTCCTTCCCGCATCCCCCTCTCCGCCTCAGACCGCCCAGGAGGGTCCCCGGAGCCGCTGCTGAGACACTCACCCCTTCCCCACCGTTGCCTCCAGGCAAAGGGGCACATTCCCACTCTCACGCCTTCGTAGGTGAGAAAGCACCACGCTGGTTACCTACCGAGTAACCTCTGTGCGCTGTGGGGACTACAGGTATGTGGGTCACAGAGGGCGGAGTCTCTGACCCTGCAGGTGCCTGCAGAGGGGTGCGGAACCTATGGCCTCGTAGTGACACAGGACCGTCTACTCCACAGGTGGCAAACACAAGGCCCGCGGGCCAAATCCGGCCCTCCACCTTGTTTTATCTGCCGGCACCTTGTCTCTACCAGGTGGCAGCGTGAGCGCTCACTTAACTGTTAAGGAGTAGTTACATTTATGCAGTCTTAAAGTTCCATTTGGCCCTTTGAAGGCAGCCGCGAGGCTGATGTGGCCCCTGGTGACAATGAATGTGACACCCCTGGTCCACTCTGTTTGCCTGAGGACCCAACGTCCTCGGGGTGAGGTGGTCCTTGTCTCACTACCTGGTTTCTCCCTCTGCTCTGGGTCTCCTGACGGAGCAGGAGGTCGCTCTGATCTGCGGAGAAACCTGCTCGGACAGGGATAGGCAAGCCCCACGGGGCGGGTAGGGGGGAGCCACGTGACCGAGCGTCTGCGACCGAGCTGATGAAGTCAGTGTGCACGGGCGGGCAGACACTCAGACCAGCTCCAAGTGCCCGAGGCCCGTGTCCCGTGGAAGCGAGGGACGCTGATACACCAGGCACCGAGTGCTACAAAATAGGATAGAAATATACCTTAAAACTAGTCATTTGGAGATGAAGTTCCCACGTGCAGAGGTCTCGGACACCTGCGCTGGGTTCCGGTGCCCAGGGGTAAACGGTGGGTGCGGGGGCGTCTGCGGCTCTGGGCCGGCCCCACCCCCGCCCCCGAGCAGCTGGACCGTCCGTGGCTTTGCGTGGCAGGCTTGCTGGTGTGGTCACTCGCGCTGGAGGGCGGCGGTAGAGAAAACCTAATCGACGATGGGAAAGGGTAGCACTTCACAGGCGCTCCTGTCTTTGTTCTTAGGGAGGGTCAGAAAGGCACTTCAAGGTCATTTTAGTCCAACGGCCCCGTACCCCGTCCGACATGTTAGAAGCAAATGGTTCCAGATGCAGGGACGCCCCGCCTTCCGGCGCTGCCGGTGGTGCCCGGAAGCCGAGCACCGGAGGCACTCGCTCGCGTCCGAAGTTCCCAGCCGGGAATCCATGGAGGGACGGGGACGTCTCCACTGTGGCAGGAGCTCAACGCGGTGGCTCGTCCCCTTGCTCTTCAAGTTTTCAGGTCCCTCTGGAAATAGAAACACAGGCGCCTTCTCCAGCACACACTGGGGGCAAGGGGGCATCTGCACTTGATCCCGAGTGAAGGACCGCTGCTCTCCACGATCAGTGGGGACAGGGTCGGCCTCGGCTGCGGGGCGGAGCGGGGGGGGCCTCGGCTGCAGGGGGCTGCCACCTCGGCGCAGACCCCCGACTAGCGTTCCCGGAGGAGAGTGACACAGCTCTCCCCCCTCCCCCCACCCCGGGGGCATGCACCGCCCCGCCTGCCGGCTTTCTCTTCGTGCTCCCAAGTCGCGACCTGGGCCGGAGCAGTTCTGTGTGAAGCCCCAGTGGGCAGAGGAAACCAGTGGAGGAAACGAAGGTGATCTAGCAGCAAGTCCCGTGGGCTAATGAATGGGCAATTAATTCCCCTCAAGAGGTGTGGGAAGGAAGCGTTACCCTTCGCATCAGCACGGATGGACCTGGAGAACACTAGGCTACGTGAAACGAGCCAGGCGGTGAAAGACAAATGCCACATGATTTCAGTCCTTTGTGGAATCAAATTAACACATGGGACGAGCAAGCAATGCAGAGACAGACTCCTAGATAGAGAGCGGGCTGACAGCTAAGGTCGGGGGAAGGGTGGAGGGTGGAGGGTAGAGCAAAAAGGCAAAAGGACTCATGGACATGAGTGTGGTGACGGTGGGGTGGGGAAGGGGAGTATAAGGGGACTAAATGGTAACAGAAAAAAAAACAATAAAAAATGGGTGAGCTCTCGAAGGGCCCTGGCGTCCACGTTCCGAAGGAGCAGCCGGCCATGCCGACACCTTGGGGAAGCTCTCACGGGAAGGGAGCCTCCCTGGGTCTCCCCTGGGGACACCCGAAGAGAGACGGGCAAAAGGGTGAGGCTCATGCTGGCCTTCCTCGGGCCGGAGGCTGCAGCGATGCTCTTGGGTGTCAAGAGGGCCACACACCTGTCAGAGACAAAGCGGCTCCTCCAGTGCCACGGGGCGGGGGGTGGAAGCGCTTCCTAAGCCTGATGGGGAGCCACGTGGCCTGAGAGTGTGTTCTCGAAGCGCGCCCTGAAGACCTGGACCATCCGGGTCACCAGGGCCCTCACCCTGCACCCCCGACCCTGCCCTCTGGAGAAGGCTCCTGGGGTGGGGTTCAGTGGTCACAAACAACCCAGGACAGCCATGTGCACCCCTACATTGGAGAATGGCCGGTGCATCTGCCCAGCATATGCCGGGGCTGGAGTCTTAAGCAAGGGCCCTTAAGTCTCTGGGGCCTTAAACAGGTCCCCTCCCCTGTCACAGGAGGCCCGTCCTAGGACCTGCCACCCAGGGTGATGCTGGGGGAAACGGGCCGAGACATCATGCGGTACCACGGTCAGAAGGCTCCCCAGGGGGCTTGGGGAGCTTGCCCCACCCCAGCCCCACTCCAGAGCGTGACGACTGGGGGCTGGTTTCTGCCAACCGCACCTGTTTGAAGTTCACCTTTCATGATCAGTAGCCTGGCCACACTGACCCCCAGCCGTCGCGGGCATCCCCGTAGAGGGCCTGACTGCTCCTGCCTTCCTACCCTGCACCCACCACGCCCACACCCCTGTCCATGCCCCAGGCCCCCACCTCCCGGCTCAAGGGCCATCGAGGCCACTGCATTGAGGAGCTGCTCTTTCATCCACCTTCTCTGATACTTTGTTAGAGGCGGATGGGTAGCGGCTGAATTTTGTGCTGAAGAGCTTAGCACCAGGCCAGGCTGCCCATTAGCAACACAATGAGCACCAGCCGAGGCTTCCCAGCGCCCGCCTTCCAGCATTTGCCGCCCCAGCCAGCAGCCAGCAGCCAGCAGCCAGCAGCCAGCAGCCTGCAGCCACTAAGAGGCGGGGACTGTCTGCACCTGCCTGGGGCACCCAGCTGCGCGGCAGCAGGCTGGACCGGAAACCACGCCAAGTCCCAGGCCTGGGCCTCACCTGGTGCAAAGAGAACCATGAGAACCTCCTCATTTAAAGCGACAATGCCCAAGAAAGGCGTGGAAAATGGGTGCCTGAGGCACATTAGGAGTCTGCTATCCTTCCTGGCCCATTGTTTCACGTGGGAAGGGGCCTTTAAAAAGGTCTTGGATCCGCACAACAGAAAGCAGATTACATACGGGAGGCCAGGGGCTGAGGCTGTGGGTGGAGGGGGTGACTGCTGGATGAGGTTTCACGTCGGGGTGGCGGCACGTCCTGGAACCCGAGAGAGGCGGTGGCCCCAGACCCTGAATGTGCTAAATGCTGCTGGAGTGTTCATTTAGCCCAACGGCTAAATGCCGTTGGAGTGTAACGCTCAAAAAGAGCGTTACATCGCTCTTTTGCTATGTAAATTTTGTCTCAATTTAAGAAAAAAAATTTAAACATGCCTTTGAAACGGGTCCAAAGCGTGACGTGGGGCTCAGAGCCTGAGATAAGTCAGCAAATATTTGCCGAGTGCCCCGGAGGGCGCGGCGCAGGGCACCGCACTGTGTGAGCTCCCCTGCGGCCTGGCGGCCTGGCTGCAGCACCCCCGCCTGCTTCCCTGGGGCCGGTGTCACCGCCGCCTGTCCCCTGCCGTTGGCTGTGGCGCTCCTGCCCTTTGCCTGAGTAGCCCATTCTTCCTCCCCTCCACCTCCAGGGTCCCCTGCCAGCCTCGCTGACCTGTGTCCCTGCTCCAGGTCCCCCCCTCCAGGGAGGCCCTTCCAAAGCACACAGCTGCCCACACTTGTCCTGGTCAGAGACTCTCCATCCCATCCCTGGCTCCTGGCAAGGTCCAAACCCCCTCCCCCAGTGGGCATTGGAGGTCCTTTCCCCTCCCCCGTCTGTCCCGCGTCTACCCTCTATTCCACGCGTGCACGGGCCAGCTCTCCTTGTCCCCACCCCCAGCATCCTCTCGGCTGCCTCTCCTCCTTTGCCAGCTCCGTGGAGACCCAGTCACCGCCCGTGCCCACCCCACCGGGGCCACGCCCGCACGGAGCCCGGTGGTGGGTGGAGGTGCTCACATCCGAGCCCGCACCGCAGAGCCACCGAGTCACTGCTCGATGAATCATCCGCCCACGGGCCCCTCCCTGGCTCTCTACAGCGGGACCAGGGTCGCTGGAGGCGAGCTGAGAGGGTCCCCGTGAGCTGGGCCGGCGCCGCGCCCCCACCTCCAGCTGCTCGTGGATCCAGTCCAGGAAGGAGGTGATGCGGGTGTAGACCCCGGGCTTGTTCGCGTCCGCACAGCCGATGCCGAAGCTCGTCGCCCCCACCAGCTTCCACAGCCTCCTCTCCTGACACACCAGGGGTCCCCCGCTGTCCCCCTGGACGGCAAGGAAAGAGACTGAGGGCCCCAGAAGAGGCACCGCCGCGGCTGTCCCTTGTCCCAGGGCAGGGCTCCCCTGTCACCACATCACGAGATCCGGCGTGGGGACGGCTCTGCGGTCACCCCCTGCGTACAGCCCTTCCAGAGCTGACTCAGCATTCCTGGCGGTGGGTCCTTTATCCCTCAGGGTGGTCGCCCCAGCCAGAGTCCCCACACACCGAACCCACGTGGGTCAGGGCAGCTGCGTGCAGCCGAGGGAGCTCTCCAAGGGAGGACCTATCTCCCTGGCCAGGGGCGTTCGCTGACCTCCGGACCCAGGCAGAACCGGGGTCCCACCCACTGTGGCTTTGGAGGCCCACGCCCACAGGTTCCCACCTGCTTTCCGCCTCTCCCGTCCCCTGCAGACTCTGAGAGCCAGGGTCAGGAGGGAAGCACCCCCGGGACCCCCACCTTCCGCCCCGCACCCAGGCGCAGTGGGAGCGCTGGGTAAACAGGGCTGGCCGGGCAAGGATGTGATATCCTGAGCAAACTTCTTCCCCACACCCTGTAAATTTGCTTTTTGACCAGCCGCAGGGAAATAAATGCTGGCAGCGACCTGTCCCATGGGCAGGGTCACCCTAGCAGAGCCTCGCCTCGCCCGCTGCCACAGCCCCTGGAGGTCCTCACGGGTGCCCACCTGGCAGCTGTCCACACCGCCTTTCAGGTAGCCGGCGCAGACCATGGAGGGGGAGATGATGCCACCATACACGTCCTTGTGGTTGCAGATCTTGTTGGAGATCAGGGGCACGGCCGCGTGGTTGAGGACCGGGGAGGCATCGCCTGTGTCAGAGGGTGGGGGGCGTGCGGTGAGGACTTCAGAGGCCTGGGGCCACGCCTCTGATATTTGGATGGCAGAGGCGGCCACGCCGGCGAGTGCACGGTGGGGGTTCTGCCACGAGCACCAGCCGGCCCCAGGGCTCTGTCCCTACGGACGTCCCACACAGGCCCTGCCGCTTCAGGGCAGAGCCCCCCTCTTCCCTAAGGGGACCGAGGTGGGGAGCGGTGGGGGGGGCAGCTGTCACCACCACGGACCTCCCGGGGGCCTGCCCTGGGTCAAATGCTTGATCACACCAGCCTGTTTGGTTCTCAGAGCAACCCAGGTCACAGAAGGGAAACTGAGTCTCGGGAGGGTCACACACAGCCCTTGGAGGAACCTTGGGGTGGTCGGAAGGAACATAGCCTCCCCAAGCACCCACATTCCAATCCCCAGTACCTATGACCGTGTCACTTTACATGGCAAAAGGGACTTTGCAGCTATGATAAGACCGGGAGATGGGGGACATGGTCCTGGGCTATGCGGGTGGACCCTGAATGTGATTACGAGGACCCTTGGGACTTTCAGAGGAGAACACGTGAAGACGGAAGCGAAGGTCAGAGGGGGGAGGCATGGAGGACGCTGAGCTGCTGGCTGTGAGGATGGAGCAGGGGCCACACGCCCAGGAGAGCAGGCGGCCTCTGGAATCTGGAAAGGGCGGGGAACTGGCTCCTCCCCAGAGCCTCCAGGCCCCGGCACGTGGGTGAAGGTCTCCCCGTGGAGGCCGAGAAACAGTTCTCCTTTATGCCTTATTTCTCTCCTGACAAAGTCTGCGATTCCGAGACCCAGGACAGATGGAACCGTGACTCATGACCCGCAGTGACCGGCTCACTGAGTGGACTCGTAGCCCCCAACAGGGACGCGCAGGTGTCCCACGGGAACGTGACACTGGGACGGGGTGGGGAGGCGGGATGAGCTGGTGTGGACATCTACCCCGGCCCTCTGGGTTCGGGGCTCCCTGGACTCGGAATCTCGGTCTCGGACCACTGACCTCCCTCCTCGGTGGCCCCCCATCCCGACGTCCAGCACATTTTCCCGTCAGGAAAGTTCTCTTCGGAGTTGGGCAGGCACACCGGCTGGACCATCTCTGTGCGGAGAGGAAACAACTCTCAGACCCGGGAACACAACCGATCTCGTCGGCGCTCACCGCTCTGAGGGCGCAGGCGACCTCCCAAAGAAAGGCCAAGAACCTTGGTCATCGGAGAGCTATTAGCTCAGAGCGGGGGCCCCTCCCCCACCAGAGCCCTAAAACTTCAAAGCCACCCTAGGCTGTGGCTACTTCAGCAAGTCCAGGCCAGGGGTCCGCATAGCTTCTGGAATGGGCCAGACGCTAACTAGTTTCAGCTTTGCGGACCAAGTGGTCTCCGTGGCAACCGCTCAGCTCTGCCACAGCAGCACAGAAGCAGCCACAGGCCGTGGGAAACAAGTGGGTCTGGCTGTGTTCTGATAAAACTTTATTTACAAAACAGGTAAAGGGTCTAATTTGGCCCGTGGGCCACAGTTCGCCCACTCCCGGGCCGGGCTGTGGTACAGAACACACCTCCACGGACATCCCTGTCCGTCCCGACAGCCCTGGAGGCAGCCAGCTTGCCTGTCCCTGTGGGCTGTCCCGTAAGCCCCACCACAGTCAGTGTCACGGCTGTCACGGGACTCTCGCGTGACACAGTCCGGCATGTGCTACGCTTCTCTGGGTATGACAATACTGGAAGGCAGAGAAAGACTACGGGGAGGGTCCGTTTTAATTTGATCACAGTACAAATGTTGACACTTCGTTTGGTACGGTCAAATACCATGCTTGATAATTAGCCCACGAGCATCGCCACGTCAGTCCCTGTTTCTCGAGAAGCCTTTGTCTCAGAGTGCAGCGTGTGGAGCGCCACGTGGCGAGCCCGCGGAGGACCTCCCCCCCGCCCCCGAGGTCAAACCTGCCCCTGGGCTTGAGCCAGGGCTCCGCTCCAATATGGAGCCACCATGACCCTGGGGAGGGAGGGGGAGGCTACAGCTGACGTGGGAGTGGGCTCCTAATGCTTTGTTTGCAGGTGCGAAAAGTTTGACAGTTCTGTCCCGTGTGGCTTTTTTTGTGACCTCCAGAGGTCAGGTCCTGACATCTCCTATGTGAAGAGAAACAGGGCCTGCCGAACTGAGAAAGAATGTTCCTGCGTATTCTGGGGAGCTGCAGATGCCCAGGACCTTCCAGGTCATAAAGAAACGGCTGCGGGAAGGGCCGCACTGCAACCGGCGGGCCGGCCTGGGCCGCACTCGCTTTATCAGCCAAGTCTGAAGCACTGGGCACGCGAGTGGCACTGGCAGGGGACCTCACCACCAAGCTCTTCATGCCCACAGGTCGGAGACGCCCTTCCACCACCTAGAGGCATGCCAGGTGGCCTGCCCTGGGCACGGCCCTTTTATCTCCAGGTAGCACCCCAGGGAGAAGGTGGCACCAGTGGGAGCCCCAGAGGGACCAGGCAAACCAAACTGACCAACATAGAGCCTCAAAGTCTCTAAAACCAAACCATCACCAAGGCCTGCACAGTGACCCTGATCGGGGCGGCCACCTGCTACAGCTGAAGATGTGCATAGGACCAGTGACCCTTGACCACTCACCCGCACACCCAGAGCACGATGGAAGGCATCCCATCGTGCCAAGAACCAGGAGAACCCCCACTTCCGTGAGAAGAGAATCAGTGAGGCCAAGACCGAAATGAGTCAGATGGTGGGTTACCGGACACCTGCAAAGCGCTGTCATCACCACAAAGCAACAGGACGACAAAGACACCCAGGCGTACCGTTGAAGGAGAGCGGCTCCGCCAGCTTCATGAGGGCAATGTCATTGCCCAGCCTCTTCGGCTTGTACTTGCTGTGATAGATGATTTTCTCCACCAGGTGGGAAGGGGCCGGACTGTCCAGCAGGGAAACTAGGCCCACCTGGATGGTCCACGACTTGGGGAGGTACAGGCTGCAATGAGAAGACTGACAGGTAAAGCAGGAAGAGCCCAGCCTGCACCTCAGGAGGCCCCGGCCCAGCACCAGGGAGGTGGCCGACGTGTCACGGCCCTGCTTGCCCGTGTTCGAAACCCCCGCAGCGCCCCCGCCCAGCAGAAGCACAGACCCACCCCACACACTGCCTGCAGCGGCCTCCTGCCCTGCACCTCGGAGGGAGGTACAAATGACAGGGAACAAAAATAACTGAGTGTTTTCTTCTAGGCTAATGTCCCCTGAGAGAAAGAGACACTGCCCTAGGGTGCCTCTGTCCCCACCCACCCTGCACAGTCTCCCACCTTCCCGGCACAACCTGGCCCGCCACAGGTAGCTACGGGGTGGTAGGTCTAAGGCCTCTATGTTGCTGGGTTTCCTCCTGTGTGAGAGCTTCCTTCCCTCTCTTCCTACCTTTTCTCTCTACCAGCCGAGGTCTAGGATCTATGCAGCCGAGGGTGGCGGGCGGTTCCTGGTGAGGAGGGAGGGTCCCTCCACACGGACTTTACTTGTGATGATGTGCTGTCGCCTGCTCTCTCTGGACCTGCCGCTCACCACCCACATCCACCCTGTCCCAAAGAGCCCGGGCTGGACGGGTCTGGGGGAGACGAGGACCACCCCCAGGAGGCGGGAGCACTCACTCGTAGACACAGTGGGCGGCGGTGACAATCCACACCGGGGTGATGACGGAACCCCCGCACAAATGGTAGCCCTGGAACTGGAGGCTGGCCTGCCAGGGCCACTGTGCGAGCGAAGACATGTTTCCACCCACGATGCGCGAGCTGTAGCCCATCCTCAGACCACAGGCTGCCAGGGGGAACAGGGTTGGGGGGCCATCCCACAGACCTTTCCCGTCCCGGACGTCCTGCCACCCGCACAGCGCTCCCAGCCAGGGAACAGAGCTGGGAGGGGGCAGCTCACAGGAGATCAGGGACAGGGGTGTCTTGTGAGGGTGCGGTGGGAAGAGTCCATCAGAGCAAACAGCCTGACGCCGGCAGGGCCCCTCCCCCAGGCGCCCACCAGCCGGGGACGGTGACAGCGCCCCCAGGAGCACAGGGCGCCTCCCACAGCCCCGCCTCACTGGCACGGGTGCTGGTGTGCTGCTGCCTGACTCCTCCAGACCCTACCCCCGCAGCGAGCCTGCTCCCCCTCCCCCTCCCCCTGCTTGCCCCGGGGGTGGGGTCTGGGTCACTGAGCAGCCTGTCACAGCTTTCCCCTGAGGGGCAGGGGGAGGAGAAAGTCAAGCCCCCAGAGCCACTGCAGTGACAGGACAGGACATGCCAAGGTCCAGTGTTCTGCTGAGAAGCCACTCCAGGCCACCTCCCCCACCTAACAGAGCTCACCCTCCTCCGAGGGAGGGGGGCCCACCTGGCACCTAGAAGGATGGGTCTCCGGGCAACCAGGGGCGGGGAGGGGAGGGGCGGGACTCTGGGAGCGAGCTCTGGCTCCCATTGGCCTCCGAGCTTCTGACACTCTTACCTGTGCACTTCAGGGTGACCACGCGGCCCGAGGTGCATTCTTCCCTAGAGTGGAAAGAGAGTGAGCTCATGATAAACACCCAAGGCCTGTGAGGTGGACGTTGTTCAACTTAACCTTGGGTGAAGAGAAAAACAAACCCTATTCCATTCTTTTGCTCTTGAATACAGATTACAGCTGTAGTCTATGTCACAGAATTGTTTTTTTTTAAAAACCACTCGACGACAGTGCGGTCCTGTGTGAGTGACAGGCACAGAGCGTTTCTCAGCTCTGTGGAGCTGACGGTCAAAGACACATTCCTCGCTCTGTCACGGGCACTGGGGCGTTTGCGTGTCTGTTCTACCCGGTGCTCTTCACCGCCCCCCGGGGACGGGCAGTGCCCGCTGGGCGGACGGCAGGCTCCCCTGGTATGACGTCCTTGCGACCTGGGACACGCCCCCGGGAGAGGACACCTCCCACAGCGGAGAGGTGTCTGCGCTGGAAATGACAGGTGTTCTGCCCGCGTGGGTGGGAGCCGGGCCCCTGCGTTTCTCCGGAGCCAACCAGGTCCCTCTGTGACCCTTCCTGCCCTCAGAACCCCAGGCCTGTCACAAGACTAGCTGTCCCCCGGAAACGCATGCGTGTCCAGGGGTGGCTGTCCGTGATGAGATGGACAAGCTGATGAGCCGTGGTCCCCCAGAACCTGGAACACACTCCCCTTGGGGCTCGGTCCAGGTGCCAGGAAGAGCGCCTGGAACCCAGGTCCAGCACACCTGGCGTCTCCATCCACCAGGCAGGTAAGCCCTCTGAGCTTCAGGTGCCTGAGTGTCAGCCAAGGACACTCGTTTTACCTCCCCCATGAGTTGTTGGGGAACACATTAAAGGATTTTGTGAACAAACACGGATATGTTTCTTTCTGAATCTTTCTTCCTGATTTTCCCCTTCCTACCCTCCCTCCCTCCTTCCTTCATTCCGAACACATTGCAACACCTACTCTTTGACGTGCAGCACCACGTTGACCATGCGCACCCCACTGGTACTCCTTTAACCCCCTCCTCCCTGCCTCTGCCGGCCACCTTGGCTGCTGCCCCGCCCAGTCTCGCCCCGCCCAGTCTTGCCCCGCCCCCCTGGCTCTCTCTTGTTCCCGTGGCGCCGCCCACAGCTGCACAAATGCAGCAAGGGAGGGATGGCCGTGCAGCCCGGCTGGCGCTCACCTCAGGTACACCGACTGGTGCAGAGCGGTCACCTTGTCGTCTGGCAAGAGGTGGTTGATGGAAACGAAGTCCTCTTGGAACTGCTCCTCCAGCAGGGTCACTCTGAGGGTGTCTGAACTGACGTAGCTGTGAGCACAGGGAGACGCGGGGGTGGTGTGACACTGGCTCTCTGTTTTGGATCAGCTTGTGCCCCGGTCACAGCTTTACAGGTGTCCTCTTGGGGGACATGTCCTTGTGTCCCCCCAAACCACCAGCGTGCCCAAGTCACACTATTACAGGTACACTGGGGGGACGTCACTGCGCTCCCCAAAGCCGTCAATGGTTTCCTCTTGTCAACGTGTCATTGAGACATTCCGAAACCGGAGCAGTCTGGAGTGGTGGACTCATCGGCCCCACCCCGTGGCCCCGCCCATGAGCACAGGCTCTGGGCCCCTGGGCCCACGCCTGATGGGGTGGGACCCAGCAGAGCAGCAGCAGTCAAGGGCGGGCTCCAAAGAAAGAGAAGAACCGAAAGAGAACGCGGAAGCCGGTCCCAGAACGGAAGCACCAGGCGAGGGAGAGAGGGACGAGCCGACAGTGAAGGAACTGGGCAACACTGAGGGGCACCTCCCTCCGGAGGGACAGGTCGGCGTAGGAAGGACTGTCCCACCAGGGGGCTGGGGTGGACAGAGACCCGAGGGCTGCTCAAGAAGAGCACGCAGGTGGAGAAGGAAGGGGTGACTGGGTCTTTGTGCAGAGCAGAGCAGGGGCCTGGGGCCTGGGGCCTGGGGACAGGGGACAGGGGTGGCGTCCCAAGAGGGAGAGGAGGGGCGACAAGATGGAGGACGCCCTCTGGTGAGCCCGAAAAAGGGCCTCCATAGGGAACACACACCCTAGTGGTGGCGATGGGGTGGAGTGTGTGTGTGTGTGTGTGTGTGTGAGCACACAGGTGTCTGATGTGTGTGGTCACATGTGTGGTGTGTGCACGCACGTGTGGTATGTCAGTGAGTGAATGTGTGTGATGCGTGTGTGTGCACGCACAGAAGTGGTGTATGGTGTCATGTCTGTGGCATGTGAGTGAGTGTATGTGTCTGTGGTGTGCAGGTGATGTGTGTGGTATGTCTCCGTGTGCACATGTGTATAGTGTGTGTGATTGTGTGTGATGTGTGCGTAGTCTGTGTGGCTCGTCTGTATTTGTGCAGAGGAAGGTCTACAGGCGCTTGAGGGGTGCTGTTTGCTGCTGTCGCTGAGCTGGAACTGCAGCTGATTTCTGAGTCACCAGGGGAGATGGAGGCAGATCTCAGGGGTACGGGCTGGGGGGCCTTTGGGGTTTCACTGGCTTCAGAGATAGGAGCACAGAACACGACCCATCAGATTTGAAGCCGGAGGCTCCTGGGGGAGTCAGAGCAGTGAGGCTGCCGCCACCCAACTCGTTTCCTTGGAAACAAACAGGAGTGGTTTCCCTGTTCCCCCGTGTCACTGCACTCACTTCCTGGGAGGCACGTGTAACTCGGGAGCCTCCCTGCTCCGAACCCAGAATCAAGAGCAAAGAGGGAAGGGTGACCACCTGGGCTCCCGTGGAAGATGGCAGCTGCCGTGAACCAAAGGAAGGGGCGGGAGAGAGAAGGAGGCCCCGCGTCGAGGAGAAAGTGGGTCGTCCCCATGCACGAAGCCCCACGGCCGAGGGCAAACAGTGCCAAGTGAAGATTTCACTCCAACGGTTCTTTCCCCCATGTGTCGCTAAACTACAGTGTTCGAATAATTGTGTTTTCACCAAGTTGCTGACTGTTTGCACCTGGTTCTCTGGGGCTCCTTGGGGAGTGTGTGCACGGATGAGGACGTGACCCCCAGGACCAAGCGGGGTGGTGTCAGGAGGTGACTCCAGCTGTGGCCTGAGGCACCTACGGGTCTTGTCCTTGTGAAGGACTTTCGTCTCAGAAGCTCTTTTACTTCCTGTTTGCATCTGGGTCTGTCCTGGCCCTCAGACACGCCCCAAAGTGCCATTTCTCTGTGACCTTAAAGTGAGGGTGATGTCCAGCCTCGTGGGGTTGCCACGAGGGTGCAATGTGACAGGAGGCTAAGCACCCTGTGAGCACCCAACTGAATGGCAGCTGTCTTTCTTCCCCACGATCACTAGTAATGTCCACCCATCGCCCGCCTGGAGTGCTCTTCAGATTACCTTGGAAACCCCAGCTGGGCACAGGCGACAGTAGCGTGGTGACTCTTCCAGTCGTCAGAGCACACGGTCCTCCACGCAGCCTCCGTGAACACCTGCAGCACGCCGTTCTGACCGCTCACGCGGACTGGCCGACGCGCGGGCATGACCACGCGTGAGTGGCCCGCAGAGCCCTGAGCCCAGGGCAGAGGTTCCTCTGCCGCCAGCTCAGACCCTCCTCTGCTGAACCCGCCCCGCCCCTTGCCCATGGCGTCCCACCCTTGCAGGGCCGGCCTGCCGCCGGGAGCCCCTGAGCGCTCTCGGAGATCTCGTATGGCTCAGGGAGTCTCCCCAACCGAAATTTTCAGCTTCATGGAACGGCCCTCCCTTAGCACCCAGCCCAGGGTGTCCCGGGGGCTGGTTGGATCACAGTTGAGGACATGACTTGACTCTGGCATTGACTTGGGACCCATTTCCCCAATGGGAAAGGCCAGGGCCGGGGGGTGCTGACCCCCTCCTGTGCCGTCTGCAGTGGAGAGGCACGGTCTTACCGCATCGGTACTCATCCTCCCCGGCCTTGCAGTCTGAGACGCCATCGCATCGAGCCGTCAGTTCAATGCACTTGAAAGACGACCGGCACCTGTACTTCCCGGAGCAGTCGAAGTGGACTGAGGACAGACGAGGGCAGCAGCAGGGTAAACAAAGGCCCCTGCCGTGCGCTGCTGCACTGACAACCATCCACTCGGCCCATGGCCTTGAGCCTGCCCTCTAGTAACGAGGCTGCCCTGACACTGCACCTGTGTCAGCAGCCTGGCGTCGGTTCCAAATTCCAGGGGGTGCAGCTGCTGCCCCCAACGCTGTCTCACTAAGTGGCCTTGAGACACACCTGGAGGTGAATCTAGACCCTGCGGGGCTCCAGGTCGAGAGGGAACGTGGATGGCTGCAGCCTGGCTGGCTGGGCCAGCTGAGCAAGGAGCCCTGAGTGAGGATTTGAGAGCGCCCCCCCGTCTGTCTGCCTCCTGCCGTCGCCGACTCAGAGCGGCAAGCGAAAGGACTGCAGGCCACACACCCAAGCAGGTAGGGAATGACACCAATCTGTATTCCAGTTATTTGAGAGAGAACATGAGAAATTGTTCCCTAATGGAGACCATCCGAATGACTCACTTTCTCAAAAGCCACAGGCACCTTCTTTTAAAAATAGCAGGCGGTCTTGGCCTTGCCTGAATGGCCTCCTTGTCTCCTGCCCCCAGCCCTGCCCCGCCCCCACTCGAGGATTCTATTTCATCAGCTGCCTTTGGACGCTGCTAACTGGGCAGGTTCCGCGGTGACGAAGCCCCGAGCGTGGCCAACAGCCCCTGCTGGGCCTCCAGTCGGCCTTACGTTCACGCAGGCGAATAACACTCAAAGCCAGCAAACCCGGACGCTGTTTGCCTCCAGTAACGAAGGCCGGGTGGCCACCTAGGGGCCAGGGAGCTCATGAAAGTTTAAGAGCCTGAGCAGGTAGCTGAAAGCCTGCTAAATAATGAATCGTACTCACCGCCCAGACCCGCGGCCAGAGCCACTATCAGCGCAATGACCCCAAGGACGATGATCGGGAAGAACTTCAGGGGCAGCAGGGACAGGATCTGTGCGGCCACAGCATCCGCATCTGAGAACCGGAGGAGGAGGGGGAGGGGCAAAAATCCACAGAGCAACACGTTTGAATAAAAGGAAACTTGAAGTGTAGCTATTCATCTCCCCCGTATATTCTGCAAGGGACGGTTCCCACCCAAAGAAAGCAGCCTTTGTGCCCTGGCTGGCGTGGCTCAGTGGATTGAGCGTGGACTGTGAACCAAAGCATCGCAGGTTCGATTCCCAGTCAGAGCACATGCCTGGGTTGCAGGCCATGACCCCCAGCAACTGCACATTGATGTTTCTCTCTCTTTCTCCCTCCCTTCCCTCTCTAAAAATAAATAAATAAAATCTTAAAAAGAAAGAAAGAAAGAAAGCAGCCTTCGTGCGGGGAAAAGGGCCACCAGCCGGGGACACGTTCTCTAAAAGTCCAGCCCCACACTCTGCAGCTCTGACCCAGTTCTGTTCCCCGGGGTGGAGGGACGGTGGTGTTATGGGTTGAATCACGTGTCCCCAAAAAGATGTGTTGAGGTTCTAACCCCCAGCACCGCAGAAGGTCATCTGACTTGGAAATAGAGTCTTTAGAGAAGTACTCAAGTTCAAATGAGGTCGTCAGTAGGGGGGTCTAACCTGTCTGGTGTCCTTGCAAAAAGACGTTTGAACACAGAGGCTCATGCACACACACACACACGCACACACACACACACACAGGGTGACATGAAGAGACACAGGGAGAGGCCGTGCGAAGGTCACGGCAGAAAGCAGGGTGATGAGTCTCCCCGCCAGGGAACGCCGAAGATCGCCGGCAGAACACCAGAAACCAGGAAGGGGCGAGCAGGATTCCCCTGCACACTTCAGAGAGGGCAGGGCCCTGGCAGTGCCTCGGTTTCGGGTTCCTGGCCATCGGAATGGCAAGACAGTATTTCTGTTGTTTTAAGCCACCTCGTTTGTGGTTCTTTGTTTCGGTGGCCCCAGGAAACCGAAACAAAGAGAAAGTAGGACGCCAGCTTTCGAGGTCATTTTCTCACAGGGGAGGGTGACGTGTAAAATCCATACTCTTGGGAGAGGGACAGCTGGGCCCTCTGAGAGTGTGGCCAGATGACGCAGCAGGCCATTCTCTGTAGGTCTTGTGCACGGGGGCACCAATGGCCTTGGGTCCAGAACATCTTTCCAAGGACATCGGCAAAGCAAACAGCCTTAGTGGATGGAGACAGGGCCGGGTCTGTGCAGGTCGGCCTGTGGCCCAGTATAGGGGTTCAGGTTCCCTCCGCTGCGGGTTCCGCAGCGGTCATGCAGACCCACCGGGTGTGCAGCGTGCGCCTGGGCTGCTCCACGTCGCCTCCATGGGGCTTGGTGGGCAACAGCAACAACTCAAACAGGATGCGTGTGCCGCCTGTGCTGTGAGCAATAAAGTCCTTTGCGTCTGACCCGGGAGTCTCGTGTCTTCTGCCAGCATCCGTGGATCTGTGATAGGCTGGCCTGTTAGCCTGCACCAGAGCCCTCCCTCCAGTTCTTGGCTAACGTACCAGGCAGTCTGGGGGGGAAGGAGATGTGAGGGGCATTAAGATCCCCAGAGGCACGAGTCTCTCTGTGCAACAGGACAGGTTCCACTAGCACCCTTCACTCTCCGAAGAACAGGCCATTTCAAGCACATGATCTCATCAATCCTGAAAATGCATCCACGCCCAAGGTGTCTTCCCTGCAATTGGCAAGACTGGATTGGAGGAAGGGCAGAAAGCCTTCTGAGGGTCACGCCGTTGCTAGGGACAGAGACCGCCTCTGCCCTTCTTCTCTTGGGCTCGGAGACGCTGAGCTGAGAGGTCTCCCGTGGGAGAATCAAAAAGATCTCGCCCTGCCTGTCTCTACACACAGCTTCTCCTTCTGGCAATAGCACGATTATAAAATGGTCAATATCATTCCAGGCTGCCTTAAAAAGAAAAGAGTTTAAATACAAATATATCGGGGGAAGAGGTGGATTAGGAGGGAAAGGAGGAAAGAGTAAGCAACAGAAAAGGGTAAGGGGGAAAAGGGAAGACACCAGGGGAAATAAGGTAACTCGTGCCACATACAATCCTCCGTGATCGTGAGGGGTGCAGAGCAAGAGAGGAGAACAGACGGAGAGACGGAGAGACGGGGAGATGGACAGTAAGCTCTTTGCTTTGGCCTGGATGCACAAGCGGTTTGTTCGCGGTTGCGTTCTCAGCACCTAGAACAGCACCTGGCACCTGGTAGTTCTTGGTAAATATTGGTAAATTGAATGGATGCATGGAGAGATGGATGGACAGATGACATCATGATAATGAAGGTTGTTTATCTCAGGGTTAGAGGCCAATTCCTCTCAAGGCATCAGTGCATAGCCTTGACGTGGTAGAGCAGACGCCTCCCGTCCACCCTCCCCCACCCCCAGAAATCTCTCCCGTTGAGATGTGTTCTCTCCATTTACAATTTAAAAATCAGCAGGAACCCCCAGAATGACCTCATATCATCCCAGTTATTCTGTAAGAGTTCAGTTAGGAAACACCCAGATGGTAGAGTTGAAGATTGTTGCTTAGTCAGAACCCCTGCATCAGTGCACACTGGCCGCTTCGCCACTGCATCCTGGTGCCCTGTGGGCGCCGCCATGGTCCCACCCGCCTTATCCTGTCTTTGAGGGTGTGCTTAGAATAAGAAGAAAGATGCATAGCACCCCTCCAAAGAGGAATGCAAATGATAAACAAGCATAAAGAAAAAACCCTTCAGCCTCTCTGGAGATGAAAAAGAAACAACACACGTTAGACACAATTCCCCATCAACTCCCCAACACAGTACTGCAGTTGTTGGTATTTGTGGTTGTTACACTCACTACCGTCCAAAGTGAAAGGAGATGGACCTCCACATACAGTCGACGGGAGTTTGCATTGTGGGAACTTTCTGACAGTCACATTTGCAACATGCACCAAAAGTTTAAAACTGGATGGAATTTTTGACCCAGCGAATCCACTTCTAGGAATGTATCCTATGACGTCACCGTAGATACACACAGATGCCTACCTACAAGGACGCGTAGAGGAGGGTCACTGATAACGTTGACGCATGGGAAACAGCCTCAGCGACCAAGGGAAGAAACTGGAGAAATACTGAACAGGATGGACGCCAGGTGGTAGAGAGGGCGGTCGGCAAGGTTTTCCGGCAAAGGACAAGATAGCAAATACTTTAAGTTTTACGGGCCACATGGCCTCTGTGACAACTACTCAACTCTCCTACGGCATAAAAGCAGCCACAGACAATATGTGAGTACATCGATGTGTCCCAGTAAAACTGTGGTCATAAAAACAGGCAGTGGGCCGGATTTGGCCCATGGACCATAGTTTGCCCAACCCTGAAGAAGATTTAGGTATTAAATGCCATGGAAAAATTAACACAATACTGTTTAGTTTTTTAAAAAGCTTCAAAATGATACAAATAGTTTATGTCACTTCCAAAGGGGAATAAAGATATTGGCAGGAAAAAGGCAAGAAATCCCCCATAAACTGCTCATAGAATTAGCCCTGAGTAACGGTAAAATTGTGGGCAATTAAAAAAAATCTTTTTGATTAACTATTTTTCCAGATTTCTACAATGAATAATGCATTGCTTTATTTAAAAAGAAAAGTTTTAAACACCTTTTGTTCCTTCCCCCACCAGAGCTAATCATGAAAAAACTAATAAAAGTTAGCATAGAGAAAAATGCATATCACTATTCATGTTCAGATTATATTATCAAAATATTAGAAACAATCATATGTCAAATGATGATAAAATGGTTATGAAATCACACATATACTTGACGGAATAATGTTATTTTTAAAAAGACATTCATGGCCCTGGCTGGCGTAGCTCAGTGGATTGAGTGCGGGCTGCAAACCAAAGCATCACAGGTTCGATTCCCAGTCAGGGTACATGCCTGGGTTGCAGGCCATGGCCCCCAGCAACCGCACATTGATGTTTCTCTCTCTCTCTCTTTCTCCCTCCCTTCCCTCTCTAAAACTAAATAAATAAAATCTTGAAAAAAAAGACATTCATGAAAACCTGGCAGCACCTGGAGGAGGCCCGCCCGCCTGCCAGCACCACGGATGGATGATGCATATTTACAGGAAACGACGGGAAGAAAATGAATGCAGATATAAAAGTGGGGTAAAATTTGGGAGTTAGGGGATTGCAGGGTACTTTTAAAATTTACATCTATGTTAATTTTGGAGAAGTCTTTTTCAATTGTGTATCTTTCATAGAAATATCTCCTCCCATCTCCCATCCTCTTCTCTCCCCCCACCAGCATCAACTGTGGTTTAAAAGGAATCATTGGGGTTACCCCCAATCATGCTTTCCGGACCCTCAGCCAGAGCCCCCAGGGCCCCCTTCCCAGCCCCAGGGGCCAGGGAGCCCCTGACTGCGTACGGGAGCAGCGAGTCCTGCTCGCTGTGACAAGCCCCCGTGGGCTCTTGCCAAAGAGATGCCAGCTGGACAGGCATTGTGGAGTCCCCTGTCTCTCCACATACTTGTAGCCTGTTTGCAAAATGTACCCTGTCGCCTGCTATTGGATTTTAACCTAGGCATCAAATCCTTCAGGGAAGGATTTCAGGGAGGCCCAGCTTATTTTAAGTTTTCTAGAAGGGCTGGTGAGCAGCGGGTTCCCAAGACTTCCAGGAGGGCGCAGAGAGTCTGGCCAGCAACTGACCCCTAACTCCCAGGGCCCATTGGAGCCTCCATTTCTGAGAATCTTCATGCAAAGAATACAAAGCCCTGTGTGCACAGAGTCAGCAAGGGGCGGGACAACCGTCCCCTCTGACGCCCCCTCTCTCCCACAGTCTGTACGCCAGAGAATCACATATGTTCAACACGTGAGGTGCAAGGACGTCTGGTGAGATATTTCCGCAGCGGGAGACGCAGCCCTCAGCCACGTTCGCCATCTCTAGATGGGGGTGGGGGGCAGAAAGCACACCTGGTTGCACCTACCTGGTGTGACGGGGCTTATTTTCAGATCGTCAAGGCCGAAAAGGGATCGGAAGGAGAAGGGGGCTTCAGCCGCCGGCGGGTCGTTCTCCCCCATGGTGACTATTTCAGGGCCTCTGAGGTTCGGCTCCGCCTCCACCTCCACCTCCTCGGCCAGGAAGAACAGAAAGCGTTTGCTCCCCTGTTTACGGCTCCAGCACCAAATACATCTTTGTTGTGTTAAGTCTTTGAAATCTGACAATCCACATGAAGCGAATTCCATGCCAACTAATCAAAACTCTTTGTCTGGTGAGACGCATTTTTTTCCCCAAGCCACAGCAGATAACAGAGAAACTTCTAGAGTTAGCGAACAACAGTGAACTTACTTCTGCTAAAATAAGGACTTTCCCAACATTCGTCCCACCAGTCTTAAAATCAACTGAGTGCACATCTTCAGAGAGGCGCCCTCTTGCCAGTTAGAAGTCCCCAAACCCCAACGTTACAGCAGATGAATGACTTTCAAAGCACACCCCCTCCATTTTCCTGCCATCGCCGTGTCTGTATCACATGAACTCGACCCTTCGCCTGCGCGTGCGAGACACCCACCCCCCACGTCCAAGGTTCTGATACTCACATACTGTCCGCGCCCCTCCGATGTCAGCGGCACCAGAGAAGGGACACTCGCCCACAGTATTTGTAGCTTTCCTGGCTCCCGCCACCCTGACCTAATTCAGGATGAAAGTATCCGGGCCCTCGGGGTGCCCGGTCCCCGCCCCAACTCCCAGCAAAGGGAGGAGTGGCTGGCGGCCGGCCGCAGGCGGCACCAGAGCTACACTGGGCTCTGTGTCCTGCAGGAGAATTCCTCCCGTCGCCAGGCCCCAGGGGCCAGAGCCCCTGGAAGGCATTCCTGGCAGATCTAAGAGGGGCGGAGGGAGGGAGGGAGGGGATGGCCAATGTCCCAGAGGCAGCTTCTCGGGTCACGCTCCGGGGCAGCAGGTGTGACTCCGCCAGGAGCCGGCTTCCTCAAGACACTCACGTCCAGAGGTTCCAATGGGCCCAGAAACATGGACACTTGGAGCTCCTGCCTCTTTTGTTTGCTTTGTGCTTCCCTGTTGTAACCTTTGACACTGAACAGGGAACTACCAGGCCACTTAAAACAAGCTTTGTCTTCATGCTGCTTCACGTGGTCACGGGAAAACCTAAGCCAGAGGTGGGCGCTAGAACAGTCCATTTCATTCCCACCCTAAGAGCAGCTTCGGAGAGTATCTTAGAGAGCTACTCAGTTCACAGTCGGCCTTTTTGACTTTGATTCTCGCTTTGATCCTGGCTGACGGACCATCAGCATGAAGCGAGTTAGACAGGTTAACTTTATAACTAGAACACGACCAAATGATAAAACACTCCCTGAAACGTGGAACCTGGGGGAGGAAGTCCCTCCCCAGATGGGCCACGGCTGGCTGGTTCCGCACACTGAGAAACATTGAAGAGTCACCACTGTGTGGAACCTTCTCTCCCCACACCTACTCACCATTTCTGGAGCCGCCATCGTCAAAAGCAGAAATAATTTCCTTTTTCATTATAAAAGCAAGCGGGATGGTGCGCAGGCTGCCAACGGTTCAGTCCAATCGGGAAATATTTCCACCAAGTCACTCAGCCTTGTCGACGCGGTCATCACAGCAAATGGCACGGTCGCCGGTGACGGTGTAACCCAACCTGCCTGTGGTATCAGGTGGCCGTTGGGGGTAGGACCGCGGGGGCCAGGGAGGGGAAAATGTGGCTTCCCTTTAATTAGTAAGTAAGTAAGGTAAGCAAACCTTTGCAGAAACTTCTCAGAAGAGAGTCTTTGGAACACAAGCACTCCTCCTACTTAAAAGAACAGGCCAGCCCTGCCCTGCTCCGCAGGCGCACCCAGGGGGCAGGGAGAATGACCCGGAGGGGGGTTTCTGTCCCCATCCCCCACCACGTGACTGAGCCCAAGTGCAGACCTGCAGCTGCTCGGAAGACAAAAGGCAGGGAAGCTGACTGTTCCTCGCAGCCAGCTCTCCGCAGAGACGCGCCATTCTTCGGGGACCTCTCCGTCCCGAGGGTGTTTCCGCGCACGATGCGGCTTCAAGATGTTTTATCGGGAGAGAGACAGCCCTGAGCTGTGGGCCAGGGCACCGAAAAGGGCCCCTTTGGAAGGCGGGTGGATGTGAACCAGGCATTCATTTACTCAGAGAACTCTCCCGGGCCAGCGGCCATGAGCCAGGTCCCCAGACTCAAGGGAGGTGGCAGATAGATCGAAGCATTCACCCGTGGTCTCTGGTGGTGACAAACGCTAGGAAGGGTTGAGGCTGGGAGAGGCTAGGGAGGGATGGGACAGGGTGGCGGAGGCAGGCCTCCAGACAAAGTGACGTTTCTTGCAAGGCCTGGGCGATGGGCTGAAGCGGGCCTCGTGAGCTAAGAGGAGAGGTTGTTCCAAGCGCAGGACCATCAACACGGAAGGCTCGGAGAAGACGGCTGGGGTGAGAAAGACCCTGTGCCTGGAGAGGCCGATGGGCAGACCACGGAGGGCCCAGGCCCCTGGAAGGAAGGGGTGTGGTTGATTCCTCCGCGGTGGAAAGCCACGGGGCAGCGGAGCAGGGCGAAGTCCGCATCTGCGCATGTGCATTGAGTGCAGGAGCCAGGGGCTGGGGACAGGGGCTGGACGCACAGAGAGTCGAGAGGAGGCTGCTGAAAACCTCTGCCACCGTGGCCGTGACTCAGCCAGACGTGCTAACCGTGCAGATGAAGATGAGGGCTGGATTTGGGATTCTTTCCAAGGTAGGTGGGCGGGATTTGCCCGTGGCAACAACAGCCGGGAGGACAGAGTCAGCCAATGATGGTTTAAGTTCGGTCTCATTTTCCGGCCTCCAGCACCTGCCCAGGCACCTATCCACGTCTCTTGGATTTAATACAGATTATCCGTCAACTCATAACCCTTCTTCACATCGTCCCTAACTACTCTCCGTTCCCCGGAGGAACGTTTGCCTCAAAGACGGGGACAGGAAACTGAGAGCCGTGACTTTCATTGCTTTTACCTGAGCGGTAGGTGCTCTCCCCGTGCCTGACACGGCAAGGAGTGTGCGCCGGGGCTCCGTGTCCGCCCACTGGGTGATCCTAAACCGAGACTAACAATACTTTGTAATTTGCAGAAGACCAAACGCCACCACGAGGTCATACGAACATGTGTCAGCTTTTGTTAACATGTTGGGATGAGTGTCTGGTGAGGTCAAGGGCGGAGCTAGTTTAGCAGCAAGAAGCAAGGAGGGGACCATGAAGTCGCTTAAACTTCTACCTCTAACCCTGGCTGGAGTAGCTCAGTGGATTCAGCGTGGGCTGCAAAAACGAAATGTTGCAGGTTTGATCCCCAGTCAGGGTACATGCCTGGGTTGCAGGTCATGGCCCCCAGCAACTGCACATTGATGTTTCTCTCTCTCTCCTTCTCCCTCCCTTCCTTCTCTAAAAATAAATAAATAAAATCTTAAAAAAAAACCCTTCTACCTCTGTAAAGTAGCCCCTTGAACCGCCACCTACAAATCCATTCCATCGAGCTCATCTGATTTTTCTGTGACTTTCCTAGTGTCCCCACTGTGAATTTCTATCCCAGGAGTCCTCTAAGTCTCAGGTACGCGAGCACGGGTGGCCACCCTATGGGTCAGAATTATTTTAGCCTCTCATAAAGGAGTCGGGAAGTATTTCCCAATTCTAAGAATTGGGTCATTTGGGGGTATTGGGTCATTTTTCGTGCCACTGTAAATTATGTATTTTTAAAATTTCACTCTACTGACAGTAAAACCTAACAAGGAAATTACAAGAAAGGAAAACAACAGGCCAAGCTGATTCACAAACATCAATGCAAAAATGTTAAACCAACTAGTAGCAAATTGAATACAGCAATACATGGCAAGGATAACAGATGATGACCGAGCAGGTTTTATCTTAGGAGAACAAGGTTGGTTTAACATTCAAAAGTCGGCTGCCGTACCTTACCTCATTCCCTGAATCAAGAAGGAAACCCATATGATCATCTCAATAGATGCAGAAAAAGCATTTGATGAAATTCAATGTCCGCTAATGATCTTTGAAAACACCTCAGCAAAATAGGAGTGGAAAGGAATCTCCTTAATCTGTTTTAAGGGTAGCTACCCAAAAAAGGGCACTTTTTAAAAAGATTTTGTTTATTTATTTTTAGAGAGGGAAGGGAGGGAAAAAGAGAGAGAGAGAGAGAAACATCAATGAGCGGTTGCTGGGGGCCGTGGACTGCAACCCAGGCATGTGCCCTGACTGGGAATCGAACCTACGATGCTTTGGTTCACAGCCCATGCTCAATCCACTGAGCTACACCAGCCAGGCAAAACAAAGCACTTTTATTTCAACATTGCACTGGAAGTCTTTGCAAGAACAATGTGGCAGGAGAAGAAAATAAAGTTTATAAATATTAGAAAGGGAGGGAAAATTGTTATTGTTTGAAGATTGCATAATTGTATACATAGAAAATGCAAAAGAATCTACAAAATATTAGAATTAATAAGTGATCTGAGCCAGATTATTATATGGCCATTGATACATGAAAATTAACTGGGTTTCTCCACATTGGCAACAAACAAATGGAAATAGAAAATAATTTTACACAATAGCATCAAAAACAGGAGGAATAAACACATAGGAGTAAACTTTGTGACAGAAGTACAAGACACTAGAAACTCCAAAACATTTTTAAGAGAAACAAAATAGATATACCATGTTCATGGATTGAAAGACTCGGTATTGTTAATTTGATCTAAAGATTCAACATAATCCCAAATAAAATCCCAGCAGGCCTTTTTTTGGTGAAAATTAGCATACTGCTTCTTATTATCCTCATATTTCTTCCCTTTTCCTTTTTAAAATGAATTTTACTGAGGTTTAATCTCCACACTGTAAAATGCACCCATCAGTTCAGCCAGACATAAAGATCTATGTACCTGCATAGTCACCAACAAATCAGGTTGTGGGACACGTCCATCACCCCCTAAAACTCTCTCAGACCCCAGCCTTGGGCCACCATTCTCTCCCTTCTGTTTATGTAAATTAGTTTTTACCTTTTGTAAAATTTAATATCAGTAAGATCGTATGGTGAGTATAATTTTGTATCTGGCTTCTTTTAGTCAACACAGTGTCCTTTTAAATTCACTCATGTTTTTGCATGAATCGACAGTGTGCTTCTTTTTACCGATGAATGTTAACCACTGATTGAAAATGCATAATTTAAGTATCTGTTCACCAATTAATGGACATCTGGCTTCTTTCCAGTTTGGCTCCACTGTGAATAATAACATCACCATGGACATTCACGTAACAGTCTTCGTATGGACATGCATCTTCCTTTCCCCTTGGTAAGCAGAGAAGAGTGAATCGGTCGTATAGAAAATGTATGCTTAACTTCAAAAGAAACTGTCAAAACATTTTCCAAGGTGGTTAGACAATCTGGCATCTCCACCAACAACGTATGGGTGTTCCAACTATTCCACAGCCTTGTCTACACTTGGTGTCGTCAGCTTTTCAATTTTAGCTCTTCTAGCAAGTGTGTGGTGGCACCACATGGTGTTTCAATTCACATTTTCCTGATAATGAATGATGCTGAAATCTTTGCACATCCTCATTAGCCATTCATGCATCTTTTTTTTTGTCAAGTGTCCATTTAGATCTTTTGATCATTTTTAAACTGGATTTTTACATTATTGATTATAAGAACACATATACACACAATAAATACATATATACATTATTTATGTTGTATTATATTATGAACATGCTGCTTATAAATCCTTTTTCAGGTATCTATATAGTGACACTTTCTCCCAGTCTGTGGCTGCATTTTTTTTTTGGTATCTTTTAAAGAGTAGAAAGTTTCTACTTTGATGAAATCCAATTAAAATTTTTTTTATGATGTATGCTTTTAACATCCTAAGAAAGCTGTGTCAACTCCAACATAGCAAAGAGTTTTTCTCTTAGAAATTTTAACATTTAGGTCCACCACGCATTTCGAGTTAGTTTTTGTGCATGATGTGAAGGGTTGAGGTTCACACTTTTTCCACATTAGTATGGAGTTTCCCAGCATCATAGGTTAAACATATTAACCTTTCCTCTACTGAATTACATTGACCCCTTTGTAGAGCAACCCTTGACTACATGTGAATCTGTTTGCATTCTCCAACGGCACACTACGGCAACGTGATTTTCATGTTTATATGAAAATGCAAGGGGTGCAGAGGAGCAGAGACAGCCTTGAAGAAGGCAAAATCAGACAGTTTAGCCCTACAGTAATTAAAGCAGTTTAATATGGACACAAAAATAAACAAATCAAACAAGAGAACAGAAGGAAGTCAGACATGGTCTAATATACAGGGTGGGGCAAAAGGAGGTTTGTAGCTGTTCCTCTGGAAAATTATGTAATAATTAATAATAACACCAGAATAAACTCTGTGTTTCATGGACTCACAACTGTAAACCTACCTTGTATATATAGTCTCCTGAGTTACAGTAAACATTCTACTGTGATTTGCTGGGCAGGTGATGGTCTTCCCAATGAATGAAGTTGTGGGGAAATATGTGAAAGTTACCCCTACCTCACACCATACAGAGAATTAATACAAATGGGCCGTAGAGATAAATGTGGACAATAAAAAGGGTAAAACTAACAGAAGAAAACATGGGAGACTGTCTTCATCAGTGTGGGATTAACAATGATTTCTTGAACAGGATACAGAAAGTTCTAACCATAAAAAAAAGATTGAAGGCCCTGGCTGGCATAGCTCAGTGGATTGAGCATGGGCCTCAAACCAAAGTGTTGCAGGTTCGATTCCCAGTCAGGGTACATGCATGGGTTGTAGGCCATGACCCCCAGCAACTGCACACTGATGTTTCTTTCTCTCTCTCTATCTCCCTCCCTTCCCTCTCTATAAATAAATACATAAAATTCTTTTAAAAAAAGATTGGTAAATTGATTTTCATTCAAATTGAAAAGTTTTGTTTAACCCAAAGACATTCAGAGATTAAAAAAGCAAATCACAACCTGGACGAAGTTATTATTATTAAATGCATTCAACTAAAGACTTATATGTGGAGTTCCCACAAATTAATAATAAAAAGCAAACCATCCATTTTTTACAAGGCCAAAGATTTGAACAGGATCTTCCTCAAAGGGGCTATTTAGCCCTGGCTGGCGTAGCTCAGTGGATTGAGCGCAGGCTGCGAGCCAGGCATCGCAGGTTCGATTCCCAGTCAGGGCACATGCCTAGGTTGCAGGCCACGGCCCCCAGCAACCACACATTGATGTCTCTCTCTCTCTCTCTCTCTCTCTCTCTCTCCCTCTCTCCCTCTCTCCCTCTCTCCCTTCCCTCTCGAAAAATAAATAAATAAAATCTTTAAAAAAAAAGAGAGGGTTATTTAAGTGGCCGATAGCCTTTCTCATGGTGCTCCATGTCACTGCCATTTAGGGAAATACAGATTAGAACCACAGTGAGATACCACGGCACACCCACAGATTGGCTAAAACTGAACAGACTGACAGTATCAAGTGTGGGCAAGGATGCAGGGCAGCGGAATGTCCACCCATGGCTGGTGAGAGGGCAAATAAGTGGCTGCCTTGTAAACCATTCGGCAATTTCTCACGCAGTGTGCACATATCCTACGAGCCTACAGTCTCACCCCTCGATAGACAACCTAACAGAAATGCACATCGGGACCCATGGGCATGTGTGAGAATGACCTCAGCAGCAAAACCACTGAAAAGCACACAAACGACATAGACAGAGAAATAAATTATGGTGCCTTCACCTTGTAGAACAGTACCCAGCAATGCAGTACTCTGACTATGGCTACGTGCAATAATCATGTGAATTAACTTCACACACAAAAGAAAGCAGACACAAAAGAATACATCCTGTGTGGTTGTATTTGTATAAGATTCAAAAATAGGCTAAGGTGATGCACAAGTTAGTGAGGTAGTTACCTTTTTAGGGGAGGGAGAGATAACTGAGAGGCTGGGTGGGGACGGGGCCGGGGCAGCCTTAGAGGTCCTGGTCAAGTTCCAGAGAGAGTTACTCAGCCTTGACACTTGTGGTATGTTGGGCTGGGCCCTTCTTTGCTCTCATCTGCACGGCAGCGTCCCTGGCCTCCTCGACTGGGACAGTAAAAAACGTCTCGAGACGTCTGGGCTGTGGGCCCTGGGGGAGGGGCGCCAGCACTCTCCCGGTCAAGGACCGGTGTTTATTGCTGGTCCTGGGGGAGCTGCTGGGTGCGTGTGCTCACTTTATGAAAATTCGCTGAGCCACACGCACACACAATCCAGCAAGTTTCCTGCACGCGTAAAAACTTTTGTAAACTGAGAGATTTTTAAAATTTAAAAAAAGAAGTCAATGCATAGCTAAAAGAACCAAAACTTTTAAAGTGAGCACAGAAAATTCTAGAGTGAGCAGTGGAATGTCTTGTGTGCATATGAGGAGACGAAGGTCGCGGGTGTACAGGGGTCCTGCTGGCAGTGGGCCCCAGCAGAGAACCCTGTCCCCCCTGCTCCCACCCCCTAGCCCCTCCCCCCACCCGGTCTCCTGCAGACTCGCTCCCAATGCAGCCCCGAGACAGAGCCCAGGCTGGGTCTACACGGGGACCTCTGGAGCTCGAACCCCGCTGTGGAACCAGGGTCGATGGATGCGGCTGCCCAGCACCCTGCAAAGAGAATTCTGAAAACCAATATCCCGTGCAAACAGGATATTAGCTTTTGTCAGAGAGATCAAAAAAAGTCTTGAGGTTTTTCTTCGCAGCCTCAGCCTCTCCCTCTCTGGCTTCATCTGCTCATTTCAGCGTGCAGGCAGGAAGAGATGGCAGCCGGGGAGGTGCAGGTCTACGCGAAGGTCAACAGCAAGCTCAAAGGCCGCAGCGCCTCCTCGCTCCTGGACCCCCTTCTGGGGATGGGCTTCCCGGCACACACTGCGTGAGTACTGCCCGGTGGGCGCCTGCCCCTGCCTCCCAGCCTGGCCCTTCCGAGGCCCCTGCCACAGAACAGCAGGGCAGCTCGGGGCAACTACTTCCTGTCGCAGGGGCGCCCGTGGCAGGGTGAGAAACTCTCTCTGGTCAGACCCTTTTCTGCTTTTTTGTAAACGTGAAATGATCGGGACGTACTCTGCTGGCTGAATGGTGGGGGGCCTGGTTTGTGGGAAGTAGAAGTGTTACCACAGCACACTGTTTCTCAGGGTTTGGAGGAGCTGGGGGCCTACTTGTACCCTCTTCATAAGGCAACTCAGTGACTCTGAGGGGACATTTCAAACTCTGATTTGAAAGTGAGTCCCTTATTCTGCTGAGATGAGAATGTCTCCAAAGGGTGCCGGAAAGCATTCGTCCTTACAAAAAGTCTTTTGACTGTCCGGTCATGAAACAAAATGGTTAGGAAACTACCGGGTTAGCACGGTCCTCCTTGCCCACGGAGAAAGTCCACATGTAGAAGAGTTTAACCCTAGGAGAGAGAGAAGACACCCCGAAGCCACAAGCTAGGATACCGACCCCGGATTACTGCTTCCACAGGAAACCGATTTCTTGGAGCGGGTCCGCTCGGATGCTCACCCTCACGGAAAACACATCAGAAGCCCCCTGGGGGACCCCTGGACTTGGGAAAGGGGGCAAACTCTCCTTAAACCCTGTAGCCAAATCCCAGCCAAACTGGGCGAAATGCTGCTGAAGCTAGAGCCCTTCCTTCTGCAACCCAGATAGGGCTGCGTCCTCACGTTCGAAATACACCCGGGGCCCGTGACATGGAGAAGGGAAGCCAGCGCGAGCAGAGCGCGTGCCGTGCGCCCAACCCTGTCCTGAGCGCCTTCCGCCGGGTGCAGGCGGGGACACTGAGGCCAGAGGGGGCAGCCGGAGGCAGGGCAAGACTCAAGCCCCACTCTCGAACGCACCTATGAAGCCCACGCTTTGTCACGCCCCTGACCGGTAGCATAAACACATGCTCAGAATACCCTCTGATTTGAACATTAGCCACATGTCAGGGGTCGGACACGTGTGCTAAGCTTCTCATGAGTCTGAAGCACCCCAAGTAAGGCTCCACGCCAGGGCCTCTCCGGGGGAACCTCTCCAGGGGTTGCATCCACAGAGCAGCACTGGGCCGCAGCCTCCTGGGCTCCTCATCACCCCCCGACACTGCGGGCTGAACCCCTGAACGAAGTCCCTGAACCTCACTCCTGGCTGTTCAGTGTGGTCCGGTTCAGTTATTCAACCGGCGTGCGCACATCCTGGTTGCAATGCCCAGTGAGACACAGCTGGGCCTCAGGGCCCCGCAGGCTGGTAGTGGAGGCAAACAGACATGAGCTCATTGAGATGACAAGCGTGGTGACCGTGGGGCAACAGAGGAGCTGCACATCCACCCTGCTGGGCGGTTGGGGGAGGGCTTCTGGGAGGAGGGGGCTTTCGAGCCGGGCCTGGAAGAACCACGGGCATGTTGGCTCAGGGCCACATTTGGCAGGAAAACAGGTGCACGCCGGGGCTGGGGCCCCTCACAGCCAACTGCAGGATCAGAGAGGGGGTCCACCTGGCCCCGGTGCAGGGTGCCTGGGGCATAGCGGGGGGACAGGACTGCAGGCGTGGGCGGACCTCAGGGCGTGAGCCCTTGGACTCCAGGCCGAGGGTTGGAGGCGGGGGCCCCGGGAGGAAAACGAGCAGGTCGGCATTGTCCAAAACCACAGCAGGCTCTGCAGAGGACAGAGGCCTGGTTGCCGCGTCCAGCTGGGAAGCGAGCCGTCCAGCTCCGGGCTGGGCTGCCCCTGCCTCTCACCCTTTCCCCCCAAAATGGAAGAGAGGGTTCTGAATGCTCCTTGTGTTCCGCTTCCTGTAGGCTGAAGGCGTTGGCAGCCACTGGGAGAAAGTCGGCGAAAGAGGCAGCCGAGTGGTGAGTGCGGTTGTCTCCACACACCGGACAGTGTGGAAATGGGGGGACTCCGCAGGGGGACCCTCCTCCAATTGCTCAGTATGGTCCAGACAGGGCGGGGCCGCCTCCGGGCCCACCCACCCAGCTCCGAGGAAAAGGAATAAACAGCTCTGGTGTAAAGTAAAACACAAAACAGCGAGAACCTCAAACAAGGTTTCCTTCACTTAGAAATTCTGGTTCAGTCCAAATGCGGCTGTCCAAGACGGGAAAAGTCCGCTCGGTTGTGGAGCGAGGGGAAGAGCCCTTTGGCTGGTATAAAAGAGAGGCCGCCACTCTCTCGGGTGGCAGCCTCGGATGGGGACAGAGTTTACTGGGGTCCTGAATGTCCCCTAGGGCATCAATTGGCACATTGCAGTTCAAGGGGTGCCGTGTGCCTGGGGGCAGGGGCGGGAGCCCTGGCTCAGGGCCGCGCCACCGCCCGCCAGCTCCGGGACTCCGCACACCGCCCACGGCCACCGCCCACGGCCACCGCCCACGGCTCTGGGCCCCCGTTTTCTTATCTGGGGATCTGGAGAGGCCGCCCCGCTCTCTGAAACCCAGTCCCGCCCGAGTGTGCCATGATGCCATCCTGCTGCCTGCGGCGGGAAGTCCCCTCTCGCTGTGCCCGAAACTGCCGTCGTGAAATTCCAACAATAAAAACCGGGTCCTTCCAGGCTGGGGTACCCCTCACGGAGCAGGACGACAGGCGCTGACAGTGGTCCTCTGCGTGCCCAGCATGTCCCCCGCGGGAATGCCCCTCCTCCTCCAGAAACCCTGGGCCGAGGGCCACGCATGCGGCCCCTCCACAAGAGGGAGAGAAACACCAGGACTCAGGGCCAAGCTGTCCCGTTTGAACGGGACCCACAGGACCCACTGCTCTGAGGGCCCTGGTTGGTCCCTCAGCCACCAAGACCAGAAGTCCCACCAAGGAGCTGGGAGGCAGCAGGATCCCCTAGTCCCTGCGCAGGGTGGGCCCGACCCCTCTCACACTCAGGGCGGTGCAAATGAGGTTCCCTTAAAAACAACAGGCACCTGCCAGCGTTGGTGGGGAGCGGGGACGGTGGTCTCTTCCTTTCCTGGTTGCAATCCGGGGTGCCTGGTTGCATTCTGGGGTGCCTATCAACTCTGAAACTGGGTGTAGCCACCCAAACAAGCAGTTCCAAGTCTAAGGGCACCCTCTGGAGAAATACAAAGGGACTGAAAACAAAAATGCAAAAGCTGTAATTACAGCGTTAAAAAGAAAAATGATTTAAATGCACCCCTGTGGGAAGGATGTACCAACGGTTACCTGTGTTCACGATGGGATGTTATACAGCCCGAGAAATTTCCTGCTCAACTAGGTGTGTATTTATTAACATGGAGGAATCAGAAAAACACTGTCGAGTAAAAAAATGCCAGTTACGGCCCTGGCTGGTGTGGCTCAGTTGGTTGGGTGTCATTCGGCAAAGCGAAAGGTCACCAGTTGGATTTACCAGCCAGGGCACAGGCGCGGGCTGCGGGTTTCGTCCCCGGTCAGGGCGGGCAAGAGGCAACCGATGGATGTTTCTCTCCCACATCGATGTTTCTCTCTCTCTCTCTTTCTCCCTCCTTTCCCCTCTCTCTAAAAGTAAATAAATAAAATCTTAAAAACTGCAAGTTGCAGAATAATTTGAACAATGGCCTATAATTTACATAAAACACACACAAGTGCTATCTATGAATTTATTACCTAAATGTCTGGAGGAAAACAAAACCTCTTAACCGTTGAGGTTGCCTCCAGAGGGGTAAGGAGTCAGGGGGAGGGAGGGGGAGGGGTGCCTCTGTCGGTGTTTTTTATTATTATTGTTAAGGAGATGCATTTGCACATAACCAGTGTTTTCCCGAGTGGGTGCACATTGCATTCTAAACTTAGTATTATCTCACAAGCGCTTTCCTGAGACATTAGCGAGTCTTCAAGACCGCAGTTTTTAACGAACAGATAAGTAAATGTACTGTCATTTCCCTAGCTTTTCCTTCTTTCCTATCGTAAATAACTAACTCTACAGCAAATGTTTTATCCACGCAGTTTTCTTTTCTACTTTTTGTTTTTTTCCTTTGGTTCTGTTTCTGGGAGTAGAACGATTAATTCCAGCGGTCCGGGCGTTTTAAGGCTTTGACCCGGACGGGCCCACCACCGTGCGTGGGGATCGCGTAAACTCATCCTGGAGCCTCGCCGCACCTGCGGCACGACGGCGTGTGACTTAATCCTTTGGAGAACATTGCGTTCATCTGACACATGAGAAAAACGGTCGTTTTCATTCTCCTGTTTATTCTCAGTGAGAATGCTCTTGAATTATGGGCTGCCTATTGATTTCCCTCACACCTAAAATAACTTTTTCTGAGTTGAAAGGAAATGTGATGGCCCCCCCCCCAAACTCTGTCTCGTTCTCTGTGGTTTTGATTTTTACCTTTAATTGGAAGTGTGAGATAAAATTAAAAATGTGAATTTTTTCCCACAAAACGTTCAGCACCCAGGAGCTGGCTGGACCACAGAGGTCGTTCGAAGGCCAGGTTCTGAGTGTCCCCGTCACCTTCCTCGCACTTTCTCGGCCTCTGACCTGGGAATCAGAGGGGCGGGGTCTGAGACCCGAGCGGCCGCCCCGGCGCCGTGTTGGGCCCACCTCACCGGGAGGGGTCGGGAACAAGGGTCGTGATACGTGTGGCTCCGGTGCTCAGCAGGGGCTGTTGCTCTGAGGGGCCAGCCTCCGGGGGGACAGGACCTTTTTGTCATGACACCAGGTGAAGGTGGCCTGTGCTCCGTTGCAGGCTGCGCTGTCATTGCAACGACCCTTCTCTGGATGACCCCATCCCCCAGGAGTATGCCCTTTTCCTCTGTCCCACGGGGCCCCTGCTGGAAAAGCTTCAAGAGTTCTGGAGAGAGAGCAAGCGCCAGTGCACGAGGAACCGAGCCCATGAGGTCTTCCCTCACATAACGCTCTGTGACTTCTTCACGGTGAGTCGGCCCCAACGTGCCTTTGGCGCCCGTTAACCCAGCGGCGGAAGTCATTTTCTGCGAAAACCAGGCAGTGATGGGACAAAACCGAGGGCGGCCACTTGGTTTATTTGGATGGGGTGGGCCACAACCGCAGTGTTAGCTGACCTCTTCCTGCGAGATGTCCTTTACTTTCCTCCTCGCCTTTAGGTGGTCAACTCCTACTCATCCTTCAGAACCCAATTCATTTATCCCCTCTCTTTTTTAAGTCTTGCCCAGCTTCCCAGACAGAAGGAATTTCGGCTCTTTGTGCTCCCACCTTCCTTCGTTGATGTCTCTAAGTGGCACTTGCCCTGTCATACGACAATGTGTCCGGGGCAATGTCTCCGCATTCCTCACCAGAACAAGTCCTTCGGGGAAAGCCACCCCTAGAGATGGTCACGGGGCCTCAAACAGAGCAGTGGGTGGGTTTGGGCCAGTCACCGATGTAGGACTGGTCCCCGCCTGGGGGACCAGCCCCAACTTAGAAAATGGTCACACGGACAGCTCCACAGGGGCCCTGGGAAGGTGAGGAGGACCTGGCTGCTGAGAAGAGGAGCAGGTGTGAGAATGAGGGAGGGAGGGAGGGACAGACACCACTTCCTCTGCGGTTCCATCAGAAAATCCCGGAGAGGACACACCCTGGCCCAGCCCAGCTGTGGCCAGCTCTGTGGGCTCCACCCAGGTCCAGCCTCGCCATCTAGACAAGCCTCTCTGGGTGGCTGGCGGGGGAGCGTGGCACCGTGGCACTAGGAGGGGTGTTGGGACAGAACTGCGGGTGCGACGAGGACGCAGGGTCAGAGTCTGTGTTGGTTCTCGGTCCTCCCAGGGCCAGACTCTCCAGACTGAGAGGTGCTGGGGATTTCTGTGGGAGAAACGCCCGTGATGGATGAAGGGGAAGACAGGACGGGCAGGGCGAGCCTCGCAGGCCTGGCGCCCGTGCACGGAGGGGAGGGCGGGCCGGGGCCCAGAGCCTCACCCGCATTCGCTGCTCCCAGAAAGACGGGGAGCTGGGAGCTGGGACCCCGTCGGGCGCAGAACAAACCCATAACCCCAAACACACAAACCAGACAAATTACGTTACAGTTACAGCACTGTGAGCAGAAAAGGGGCTCACTGGGCTGCACAATTTTATTAATTACATTAATAAATGTTTAAATATAGTAAATGATCCACTTTAAAACGGAGCTGGAGCTGCCCCCACCCCCCCGGCGGAGGACCTGCCCCGCACGTCTCACGCCTCAAACCCCGGAACGTCAGAACAGGGCCAGGTCAGCTGAGGCTGCGCCTGAGCTACCTTGTGCCCAAAGAGCTGTCTGCAAGGATAACGGGAAAGCAGAGGTGCTGACTGCCAGCTCACGATGCTTTAAATTACTTAGCATGGACATGATGACGGTATGTCCTCTGCACCAGTAGCGATGCCTTCCTTCTACCGATGGAGCTGTTCCCCACCCCCCTTTCTCATCAAGGCCCCTGGCCTTTGTCTCCGAATCGAAGCAGTGTTTGGGCTTCTGCCTGAATCAGTGTTTCCCGAGTCGCTCTTCTTTGGTCTGATCTCACATAAATGCCCGTTGCCTCCCACGTTGAAAGCCCTTTCATTTTAGGTGAACGGGGGACCTGGTAACAAGCGCTGAGAAAGCACACAGCTGTCTCTTCCCTTAGTGTGAAGACCAGAAGGCGGAGTGCCTGTACGAGGCTCTGAAGAGAGCCGGCGACCGGATGCTGGGCTCCTTCCCCCCGGTGGTCCCTCTGGTTCTCCATTCTTCCATCAGCTACCTGGGCTTCTTCGTGAGCGAGGGCTCTGCAGACATCATCCGGGAATTCGCCACGATATTCGCCACGGAGGCGGCTGTCTTAGCAGGTAGGCAGGCCCAGCCATTGGCACCTGCAGGGCCCGTTAATAGAACGTGTCCGGGGCTATGCTCACCGCCCTTGGGCGCAGTGGGTGGACCCCAAAGGCAGGAGGCACGCAGGCTGTTCCTTAACACAGCGGCAGTCAGGCGGCTGGCCGGGCTGGCCGGGCAGGGCTCAGGGGTGCACTGCCCTTGCCCGGGCCACGTCCACCCCCACCACTCCCTTGCCAAGCAACTTCTCTGATACGGCCTTGACCCAAGGCCGAACAATTTCCCTAGATCCTCCCTAATGCGCCCAGTGTCCTTATAAAGTAAGCAAACAGAGAGCCCGCGTGGTCTAGTCTCTGATGGGAAGAGCCTCGTTTGCATGGATTTCAAAGTGATTTTCCAAACCCCCACCATACTCCAGCTTCGGGGAAACTGTCCCAGGTGGGGACGCCGCGTGGCTGTGTGGTGACAGGGGTTGCGGGCTGGTGCGCGCACAGAGAGACAGGGCCGCCCCCCAGCCCCGGGCCCACCTTGGGCATCTCTCCTAACCACATGGGCGCTGTGTCTAAAACACAGGTCCTCGCTGATTTATTTGAAGTTTTAGGTGTGAGCTTAGTCCTCTCTCCTTGGCCTTTTGGGGAAAGATTGTCTAGACTCACTCTGAGACTCAACAAAATCCCCTTTTCCCCAAACGCCAGCCAGGTCTGGGGACTGAGGTTCGGGCTAGCATTAGCGGGAAGAATTCTGGACTTGACCTTCGAGGATGGTTAGCCGTGTGCCTTAATCCAGGCACCTCAACTCCCCGAGTCATTTTTTTTTTCTCTGCAAAATGGTGAGGCTCTTGTTCTTGGAACGATGGAGCCTATTTTTGTGGAAATTCCCTCTTGTTCCTGGTACTTCTCAGTATCATGATCTGCCAACTCTGAAACTCAGAGGCCATGGCCCTGGTGGGAAGACCCCTCCCCGCCCCCGCACAGGTGGCCCGTCTGCTCCGTCCTCACACAGGTGTGAGCCCAGGTCCATGACTCTCCGATTTCCATTGGCAGGCTGCCTTGTCGAGCCTGGAGGTCAGCTACGCTGGGTAGCTGTGAACCTACCCTTGTCTCTGTGGATGTGTCTCCTTTACGTAAAGGTGACCTCAGAGGTTGTCTCTTGACTCTCCTGCCCCTGAAAAGACAGCATGGTTCTTGTCCGGGTGCAGCGTGTCAGCCACGCGCCTCGGAGCTGGCCCGGTGCTTCCCTTCCTCTTCCCTTCTCCCCCCAAAGTGGGTCTCATTGCCCATTTCACAAACGGAGAGACTGAGGCTCGGAAGGGTGTACTGTCTGCCCGAGGCCACTGCCCGGGGTTGAGTAGTGTCCCTTCAGATTCATGTCTCCCCACAGCCTCAGAAAAGGGCCCTGCTCGGAAATAGGGTCTTTGCAGATGTAATTAGTTAAAACGAGGTCACCCTGGAGTAGGGTGGGCCCTGAGTCCCATGACTGGTGTTTGTGCTCGGAGAGGACTCAGAGATGCAGGAAGGAGGCCACGAGAAGACGGAGACAGCGATCCAGTGATGCAGCCACAAGCCAAGGAGCACCCAGGGCCCCAGAAGCAGGAAGAGGCAGGAAGGACCCTACCCCTCCCAGAGGCCCAGACAGAGCAGGCCCTGCCAGCACCTCGACTTGAGGCTTCTATTGTTCAGAACTACGAGGGAACAAATTTCTGTTTGAAGCCGCCCAGTCGGTGGCAGTTTATGGCAACAGCCCCAGGAAACCAGCAGAGCCCCCTGCCCGGGGGGTGGGGGAACTAGGCCTAGAGTCCAGCTGCGTCTCACTCCGCACCAGCTGGGCTTCCTACTGAGCAGCCACGGGTCCTGAGAGGTCGGTCCAGGCCGGACCCTGAGCAGGCTGGCCCTGCCCTTCTGCTCCTTGTGCCCCGAGCCTGACCCCGAGGGCTTCAGAAGGGCCAGCCCCAGCTCCGCCGCTGTCTCCCAGGTCCCCCCTGCCCCCATCGAAACATCCCCACGGGCATGGGGCCACAGAGAGAAGAGAAGACAAGAGCCCATTCAGAAGTCGGGGTGACTCACTGATGGCTCCGGTGACAGCAGCGGTAGGTCTCGGGCCACACTGACTCAGGCGGCGAGGCGGCCCTGCCCCTTCCGCTAAGGGAAGGAATTTCCCCGACGCCCACTCAATCTCTTGCCTCAGGCTTCTCGCCTCCATGGTGGTGGGTGAAACCTGGGTGGGGCTGCCAAGTCTGGGCTCCAGGAAGTGTCGGTGGCGCCCTTGACGCTTTTCAGAGGAGGGCAGGTCCCGTCTGCTGCCGCGTGCTGCCCGTGGGGAGGAAGCGGGTAACCGATAGTAACTGAAAGACTCGGAGACACTGTGGGTTCAGGGACCGGTTTCCACAGCAGCCCCCGCAGGCGGCCCTCGCCATCCTCGTGGCGCTGCCATCGAAACGGAAGCTGAGTCAAGCCAAGGTGGCCCGGCCGAAAGGAGCAGCGTGGGTCTAAAGCCAGGTCTACCTGACACCAAACTGTGAGCTGTTCCCGTCCGTGGCCGCCTCCCCAGAACAGAAAGCACTCTGTGGCCCAGGTGAAATCAGACCCCGGCTGACCCGAGAGGACCGAGGGCCGAGATCCCCGTGAAGACCAGGGCCCGCCAAAGCGAGCCAGGTGTCAGAGAGCCTGTCACGTTCGACAGAACTGTGTTGCCTGTGGCATTTTCTCCCCGAGACTCTGCAGCTGAGCAAGAAGCCACTGGCCTGGAGAGTGGGCCCACCAGGCCAGGCCACTGAGTAACGTGCGCCGCCCCCCCGGGGGTGGAGCATGGGTTTCCTAGACGAGTCAATCCACTGTTGGGGCAGCTGGCTTGCAAAGTGATAGGTCCCAAACTCTGCCCGCAAATCCCCATCTCTACCCCCACCTCTTCTACTTTTCCTTGTAGAATCCGCAGGTACCCAACCATCTCCTTTATCAGGCGAACTCTGCAAGACGGCACAGTCTGGGGGAGTCCTTGCCTGGCGGAGGAAGGCCTGGCGCGGAGGCAGGGAGCCGTGGGTAGGGGCTCGCACTGCTGAGCCTGGGTATGCAGCCACCCTGGGCTCGCAGTCATCCGGGGCGCACGGTGCTGACGGCGGGCATCCCTGTGTTTACCTGGTTTCGCAGACTGCACCGTGAAGCCCTGCACCAAGCAGCTGCATCTGACACTGGCCCACAAGTTCTACCCCCACCACCAGAGAACGCTGGAGCAGCTGGCCAAGGAGGTGAACCCGGGCCACAGCTGCCAATGGACCGCGGCGCTGTACTCGCGGGACATGCGCTTCGTGCACTACCAGGTGAGCGGCCTGGGCCGGCAGGGAGACGGATCCCCCCGCAGAAACTGCCCATGTGGCCTCCCCAACCGAGAACCCACCCCAGCCGCCCTCCGCTGGAGGTATTTTAGTGCAAGGAAGCACTTCTATTATTTCTATACAATTTTTTCTTTCTTTGTGCAATTTGCAACCAGCATTGTTTTCTATATATAGGGTGAGGCAAAATAGATTTACAGTTGTGAGTATGTGAAACAGAGGTTATTCTGCATTTATGAATTATTGTATTATTTTCCATACGAACAACCATAAACCTCCTTTTGCCCCATCCTATGTAAGTTGCAGACACACAAATTTGAGGGGGAAATGGAAGCATTTCTGGCAATAAAAAATGAACTATTGCAAAGATTTATCGATATATTATGTTGCTTATTACTGTGTCTTGCCATGTATAATGTATACATTTTTGCCCATATTTCTGAGAGAAAAATAAGGATGCATATTATACATGAGTAGTACTAATTCCGTATCTATATAAATGTTTTGAATTCTTTTATTGATGCTTATGCACTAAAAGTGTAACTCTAGAAAGCAATAATGATATTGATATGCCAAATAATACCCTGGAATGCAGTAATTGGCTTGGTTTCTAAATATAAATAATTGAGTTAAAAAATTCAAATGAAACCTCGTTTTCCCTAAAAGTTCAGGCCAAAAACATGGGTGTGCATGATACATGGCAAAATACGGTCATTTGTTCACATAATGATTGGAGTGAAGCTTCATCCCAAGACTATCTCCCACTAAACCGATTCGTTCAGACGGAAACCATGCAGGGCCCCTCACCGACCCACGGGACACGTGCGGCTGAATCCACCGTGTTCCGGACTGTGAAAGAAGCTGTCAGACACTTCACAGCAGGGAAGGTAGACGTGGAAGTCGGGTTATGCTTTGAGGTATTTCATATAAGAAATAAGGACAAAGATAGACAGATACAAAGATACATGGATACATGGATCAATAAATGACAGATGACTGGTAGAAAAAGAGAGTGATGATAGGCATTATTTCTATAATGTGGCCCAAGACAACTCTTCTTCCAGGGTGGCCCAGAGACACCAATGGGTTGGATACCCCTGTGACTGGGTAGAGATCAGTAAAACCAAGCACAGGACTTCTGATTGTAATCTATGTCCATGACAAGGAAGTGGTATTCTGTAGTCTTTTGAGATTAAGATCTCAGAAGCCATATATGATAATTCTCATCTTCTGAGCGTTGTCAGCAGAGAACCAGGGGTCAGCCAAGGTCTTTACTGTATCCATCCCAGTGGATGGTAGAAAGATAGATGACAGACATGATAAACAGATGATCGATGGTAGATGATGGATTGGTGATAAATACATGCATATTGTACACACATACTAGACAGATGACAGACACCAAAATTCATTTCTAAATCTATCCAGAGGCTTCTGTGCTGTATTTAGTCATATTCTAGCCATCTGTCATCTGACAGAGGCTTGGGGGGCACCCTGGAGACACGCCGCCCATGAGAGAGCCTAAGAGCCGAAGGCAGACACAAGCCCCCTCCCGTCATCTTTCCCAGCCCCCGTCCTTGCTGGAGACCTGAAAACATTTGCCTCCTTTCCAGACCCTGAGGGCCATGTTTCAGTACAAACCCCAGAATGTGGACGAGCTGCCACTAAATCCCGGTGACTACATCTTCGTGGACCCCACGGATCAGGAGGAAGCCAGCATGGGCTGGGTCATTGGGCTCTCGCAGCGGACCGGCTGCCGAGGCTTCCTGCCCGAGAACTACACGGAGCGAGCCAGCGAGTGCGACACCTGGGTGAAACACAGGTGAGCGGCGCCTCCAGCGGTGGTGGCCCAAAGGTCCCTGCGCTGGTGTCTGAGAGTGTCCACCTGCAAACTGTGGCCACGGTGTTTGCATGCTTCTAGACCATGCCACCACTGGTATAAATTGCAATGTTATCCCTGAAAGGATGGATACAGTAAAGACCTTGGCTGACCCCTGGTTTTCTGCTGATAACACTCAGAAGACAAGAATTATCATATATGGCTTCTGAGATCTTAATCTCAGAAGACTGCAGAATACCACTTCCTTGTCATGGACATAGATTACAATCAGAAGTCCTGTGTTTGGCTTTACTAATCTCTACCCAATCACAGGGGTGTCCAACCTACTAGTGTCTCTGGGCCACCCTGGAAGAAGAGTTGTCTTGGGCCACACACTACCAAATACATTGCGACACACAATCACCAAAAAACCTCATAATGTCTTAAGTAAATTTACGATTTTGTGTGGGGCCTCATTCATAGCCAATCTGGGCCCCACGTGGCCTGTGGGCCATGGGTTGGACACCCCTGCTTCTGCGGTCCTATGGCACGTTATTAGCTTTCTGTTGTTGTATAACAGACATCCTTAACCTAACAGCTAACGCCGCATGCATGTATTACCTCGTAGTTTCCACGGGTCAGGAGTCTGGGCATGGCTGAGTACAGGGGCCCCCACGGCTGGGGTCAGGTCTGGGCTGGGGATGGGGGCTTGTTGGAGGCTGAGGGTCTTCCCCCAAGCACGCACGGTTGTTGGAAGAATTCATTTTCTCGAAGCTACAGGGCTCCTGGTGGTGTCCTGTTCAGCCGGAATTTCTTAATTTTAGCGCCTTCAGCATCACCTGAACAGTCTGAGGAATTTCAAAATCACCAAGCACCGGTTCCTCTTCCTGAACAATTCTTCCCTCGATTTCCCTCTCTCCTCACACCTTTAACCCTTTGCGTGGCAATACGCTTAGCAGCGTAACCGACTTCCTCACTTACCAGTTCTGCTTCCCACAGACAATTTCACTAAACTTTTTCCCACTGCATCATAAGGCCTTGTCTTCCTCCAATTTCCTATGACGTGTGTCTGAGTCTTCACCAGCAACACCGTTCACGTCCGTATTTCTGTCAACAGTCTGTCCAAGGCCATTGAGGCTTTATCGTGCTTCTCCAAACCCTCCCAGCCTCCACCCACTGCTTGGTCTCAGGTATTCGTTACAGCAACACCCCACTCCTGTTACCAAATTTAGTGTCAGGGAGGGTTTAACCAGAGAAGCGTAACCGGTAATTTTTATATTATAGTTACATATGCACACATACATATTTATAATATAAATACATACAAGTGTATTTCATATTATCCTATACTCAGATATAATTATTTATAATATAACTAACCCACATTTTGTTCTATTATTTTGTATTATCTGTGTAATAATACATGCATACATTGCACGCCATGTGTCTACATACACATGCATGGATTTATTACAGGGGATTGCCTTGCGCAGCTGTTGGGGCTGGCTGAGCAAGGGCAGGCTAAGCAAGGGCAGGCAAGAAGGAAGGGAAGGAGCCCAGAGCAGCCTGGGAACCATGGCGAGCAAAAGCCCACAGCCTAGGTGTGACAGTCGGGAAGGACCACCCACCCGGCAGGTGGGCGAGCAACTGCAGACACGGTCGCTACTTGCGTCTCTGACCTTGGAGAAGCCCTGGGCCTTTTTGAAAGACCTTCAGGCTGAATAAGTCAGGCCCAGGCAGGATACTCTCCCTTTCGATTAACTTCAAGTCCGTTGATTAAGGACTTCAATCACATCTGGAAAATCTCTCCGCGGCCGCATCTAGATGGCTTCTGGTTGGATAACTGGAAAAAAAGGTGTGCGTGCATTTTCAGCCATGACCTAAATGCCTGTGGAAGAGGTACCTAAATTTAAAAACAAGCCAGTGGAATAAGCTGTGGTACAGCCACACGATAGAATAGTTGCGATTTTTTAAATGGTCACGAGGAGGTATTTTAGGCGCTGACGTGAAAAAGCCCAGGGGAGCTGCAGAACAGGGACTGCAGCACTGTTTGTTGGGAAGGGTGGAGCCAGACACACTTGTCTGTGCGTATACACACATGATGTGTATTTATATGCACGTCTATGCTTTAAAGTTCCCCGGAAAGGAGGATCTCCAGAAACTTCTAACAGTGGCTACCGAGTGGGGCATGCGGGTTCAAACTGGAAGAATGAACAGGAATGGGAGGAAGGCTCTTCAGTACCGTTCCATAATTTTTAAATTTTGAACCATATAAATGTGTTACTGATTCGAAATAGAAATTAATCTGTTTCACATATAGAGAAAAGAATATAAGGGAATTGGGTCAGAGGGAAACAAGCCAGACAAGCCGGGGCTGAGGTTTGTACACCAGGTGCATGCTGGGAGGTCCCAGCTCCTAGCTCTCCCACACCCAGGGTGACAGGGCTGCGGCTTCCCACCAGCCAGCACAGCCATCCCACGAGCGAGTGGTCCAGCTGTTCAGGAGAAGCACAATTTTGCAGATTCAGACCAGGGTCGTGGGTCCCCTGGGCCACCACAACATCACAAGATGTTGGTGCCACTTGGGACCGCAGAGATAATTAATTCCGTTTCTCTCTCTGGAGGGCTGAGTACCCTCAGACCCAGGGGGTAGGAGGCTGTATGAGACCACACATTTAAGGAAGCACTTGTTTCCCTTTAGTACAAACTGCATCCTCATTCCATCCAATACACGGTTTAAGGAAAGCAGGAGAAAGACGCTGGTCCCACCTTAACTGACCGTCAGAGTTCCAGGAGGTCAGGGCACCCCTCCTGCCCCTGTCCTCCGGCTGGTCCTCCACTCCCTGCTCTGCTTTCTGCTCGCTATCACCAGGCAATTGGCAAACCTGGACGTTTCTAGAACTAGACAGTCAAGACTCAGTAGCAGATAAGTTTGTGGCTTGAACATTTTTCTGCTACACAATTAATCTGTCGGTCACCCGTCACCAAAATAATCATTCCAGCCTTTAAGCCTGACATTTCTGGGACTATTCTTCTTAGAGACACATTTCTCTTGGGAATTAATAAGCATTAAAAAAAACTGCAACAAAAGGAGAGAAAAGTAAAAAGTGCGAGGCTAGGCTGGAGGGTGTCCTCTTGGCCTTGTTTCGGGAGCACCCCCATCCTCACTGGGGGGTGGGGGGTCAGTGAGACAAACTGTGACATGACTATTGGCCAGAACGCCAGAGAGCCGGCCTGCTGTCAGACTCAGGGGTCCCAGCACAGCCTTTTAGAACTGTCAAAAACAAGCTTTATTAAACGCTCACTGCTTTTCAACTTAGACAATGGTCCTTGGAGGTCTGGACTTCGCTGATCTGTTGAGTAGTGGGACGTGTAGAAGTCCATACCCCTAGGGCGTCAGCTGCAGGACTCACCCAAGCTCCTGCAGCCCAGGTGCAAGAACTGCTGGCCGATAGGTGCCTGAGAGCATGGTCACAAGTACACAGGGAGGAGTGCCCCGCCCACCTTAGGAGACACGCTTCTAGGTAGGAGTTTGCAGCTGCAGTGCCCACGGCGTGGCCACTAAGACCTCAGTCACCTGTCACCAGTACAACAGCCCTGGGAGTCTGGACTCCCTCAACGCCCATCCACACGGCAGTGTTTGTGTGTCCGTGTGAAGAAAAGGATCCGAGTTGATCGGAGTGGTCATGCTGGAGGAGTGTTTTCCTGAGCCACGGCACTTTCCAACTCTCTGAGTAGAAGAATGTACGTAGGAAAAGCGTAGGACCGAGAGCTGAGAGACCTGAGTGGCAGGGCTTAGAAGACACCTTGTCGTCTTCCCGCTGTGGTGCAGTTTCCAACACCGAAGCCCTACAAGCCTGTAACTTTGCAAAGCCACAGAGCACGCTGGTGCAGGTAGCTCCACCGTAATAATGGTGTTGTTCTGGGCTGAGCTGCGTCCTCCTACAGTTCATACGGCGAAGCCCTGACTCCTGGCACCTCGGGATGGGACTGTATTCGGAGATGGGATCTTTACAGAGGAGATTTGCTTAAAATGAGACTGTTCAAGAGGCCCTAATCCCATATGACTGGCGTCCTGGGGAGAAAAGGAGATCGGGACACAGATGCACACGGAGGGACCACCACGTGAGGACGTGGGGAGGAGACGGCCACTTTTAAGGAAGGAACCAGCCCTGCCAGCACCGTGACCCGGGACTGCCAGCCCCCACATTGTGGGAGAGTACATTTCTGTTGTTTAAGCCGCCCGCCCAGTGTGTGACACCTTGTTATGGTGGCTTTAGCACTGACACAGTGACGTCATCCCTACAGCCCCACCGACCCCAGCTGGGCCCCTTTCAGAAGCCTTTGCATTGTCATGCAAACATGTCCAGGGTATAAGTCAACCATTGAGGGTTACCTCTGAGTTAAGGAGAAAAACAGAAACATTAAAATGCGAGGTCCTTTTCTTTCTCCTCTCACCGCCAACATCCCGTCGTCGTTTTGATTGCATTGCATCTGAAAGACTGGCGCAAAAAAAGAAAAGTCAATTTTGTCTCTAACTGTAAAGTTGACAGATGTCATTTATAGATAATGAGGCTGCACCGTATGCAGGGTGAGCCGCAAGCGGGGTGCCGGTGCCCCCGCCTCGCCTTCAGGAAGAAGAAACCAACCAACATTTCCTGGGTCGGTGTGAGTGGGCGTCTATGAACCGCGCCCGCGCTACCGAGAGTGTGCTCCTTTGAAGAGGGAAATGTCAATGGTTCGGATACCATGTCAGTGTTTGGGGGCTATTTATGACCGACCAAAGCTCACTTGTCACGTGAGCCAAGTGAGCCTGCTTGACCCGGTTACCCTCGACGGGAGTTCACAGTGCAAGGCAGCGCAGGCAACAGCGTGCAAAGAGAAAGTAGAGGCCGCAGGCTATTTAAGAAATGCATTAACTACCACGAGAGACCGCGAGGGTGATGGATGGTCCGGGGCGTATGGCCGTGGTGGCAAACGCCGGTGACGGGGGGCACCGAGGTTTGAGATGGAAGACAGATGCCCCTGCGATGCTCCCAGCCCTGTTCCTCCTGAGGGTCTCGGGTGGAGGATGGGGGGCCATCAGTTTAATGAGAAGTGTAGGGGTGCTGAGGCCTCTGTAAGAGAAATGCAAGGTCTACCAATGGGCTAATACATAGAAACACACCACATGTATGATCCCGGAAAAATGAACCGTGACTATATTGATGCCTCCTGGAGCCATTTCCAGGTTTTAGAGAGACCAGGAACAGGCCCGGGGCATCACTTTCTAGACCTTCAGTGAACAACTGAGAAGTTTACCTGGAAGAATCAACAGGGGAGAGGAGCTGAGAACACTTTGCACAGTAAAGACGTCAGAGGAGACAGCTACCCTGCCAGCTGTGAAGAGTGTGCGGCAGATCTATAATGTGGCCTTGGCCCGAGGGGGAAAAGAAAGACACAGACCAGGGGACCAAACAGCCGCCAGACAGGAGGCGGGGCCCGTGGGGAAGAGCTTCCGGAAGAGGGAAGGAAACGGGTGCAGAGAAAATGGCACTTCACGTGACCTCACATCAAAGCCCAGAATCAAACAGAAAAAGAAAATGGTGTAAAACTAGAAGGCAGTTAAAGGGAACGTATTTCTGATGTCTGGACTCCGGAGAGAGCTTTGAAAGCGTAGAAACGATGGAGGGGATCTCAGAGGGACCCTTAGATCTGTCTTTAACAGTGGTTATTCAATGCTTGAAGCTTGAGGTTTCTCTGTGTTAAAAATCACAAAGAATACTATGATCCAATGAGCCAGATGACAGCAATGCTTTTAAGAAAATAGTAACGAGCACCCTGGCTGGCGTAGCTCAGTGGATTGAGCGCAGGCTATGAACCAAAACATCGCAGGTTCGATTCCCAGTCAGGGCACATGCCTGGGTTGCAGGCCATGGCCCCCAGCAACTGCACATTGATGTTTCTCTCTTTATCCCTCCCTTCCCTCTCTAAAAATAAATAAGTAAAGTCTTTTTAAAAAGAATTAAAAAAAGAGAAAATAGTAACGAAGGCGAGGGCCCCCTACCAGTCATCAGATTGGTAGGTCCCCTACCCACGTGACTAGATTACGTGCCTCCGCCTCCTCCTCCCGTAAACTGTGCCAGCTGGGGCCCGGGCGACCCTGGACACTCCGCCCACGGGCACTCCTCCCCGCCATGTGGTCTGTGTCTCACTGTTCCCTTTAACCAGAAGGCCATCTACTGTACTCTTCGTGCCCACCCACCGTGACAGGTGAACAATCAGAAGAGTGTCCACCAGCTGTCGCCACCACGCCACCCACCTGTGGTCTTTGCACCAGCTGCCCTCCTCCGCGTCAGACCGTGAAGCGTGGTGCACCCGCCTGGCCCGGGCACCTGCCCGTGGTGCCTGCGTCCCCTCCCTCCTGCGTAGCCCATCACTCCAGCAGCATGCCAGTGTCACTGCTGTCCCCAAGACCTCCCCGATCCATCCCACCGGCAAGCCAAATCAAACACTATCCTCTTTCCCATCCCCCTCTCTAGCTACTGCCCCATTTCTCTGCCCCGCTTGTAGATTATTTAAAATTGAGTTCCCCAAGACCTTTCCTTTTACAAAATGAACTTTCCCCCAGGGCACACGGTCTTTTGCTTGCTCCCGCCCCTCCCAGTTCCTTCCACACACTCTAACCTAGGGCACCCCACCGTCACCGCCGTCACTGCCACCCCCTTACCCTAAGTGTGCCGCGGTCTTTCCTCCCAGTCATCCCGGAGCTCCTGGACCCCACCCACCCCTGCACCTTTCTTGACTTGCAGGACAGGTAGCAGTTTCCTCGTGGCCCGAAAACTGTGGGCGCTGCTTTTACCCGCCCCCCCCACACCATCCGCCCCTTTCCTGTGTGTGTCCATGGCTCATTCATCCCTGCACCCCAACCACGCCCACCTTTACACCTTTGGCCGCTATAGAAGGTGACTCTAAGAGATCATTGCGTCTGCCCAGGCTGCTGGAACAAGGTGCCATACCGCAGGCTGGGCAGATAAATGGTAGGGATCTGGCCTTTCACAGTCTGGGGGCTGGAAGTCCAGGGTCGAGGTGTCAGCAGGGTTGGTTCCTCCGGAGGCCTCTCCCCTTGGCGTGTAGCTGGCAGTCTTTTCCCTGGCCCTCACACGGTCGCCCCTCGGGGTGTGTCTGTGTCCCAGTCTCCTCTTCCTATAAGGACATCGGTCATGGTTGATCAAGGCCTACTCAAATGACCTCATTTCACCTTAATTACCTCTTTAGAGTCCCCCTATCTCCACATACAGCCGCGTCCTGAGGTCCCAACAGTTTTAGGACTTCAACATAAGGACTGGGCGGGGGGAGACCAGTTCAGCCCTTCTCAGGCGGTGGTACGGGGACAAACAGCCGAGAGTTACTCGGGGTTTTCTGTGTGCTGAGCACCGAACTCTCTGAACTCCTCCTTTCGTTGGTCCTCACCATGACCTCCTGCCTTTCACGTCCGTTCTCGAGCGCGTGCCTGACCCAGTGCTTCCCGCGGTCCCCGTGACCCAGCACCTCGTTTCCTCGCCCACAGGACATACACCTTCAGCCTAGCCGCGGACCCGAACTCCAGAAAGGACGGGGAAGCCAGCAGCAGACAGAATGGGGAGCTCCATCCTCCCCCAAGGCCACGGAGCGCCAGCAGCCTGCAGGCTTTACAGGTGACGGGCTCCCTTTTCTGTACCGTGAGCTCAGCGACATCACGCTTTATGTCAGCTCTGCTTGGACACAGCCTCGCAGGTGTGGCTTTTGTCCTGTAGACACGCGCACCCTTGCTTCCCTGGACCAGAGCGCAGACTCTGGTGCGCCGGCAGGAGGCCCTACCCTTCGGTGCCGAGGCGCCAGGCCACTCCGTCCCCTGGGCACAGGGTGAACCCCCATGGCTGAGAGCCGGCCTGCACCCTACAGGCACCTGCCGGGTGTGCGAGAACAGGGAGCACATGGCTGTAACTCGGCCGTGGTGCCAGGACGCAGGGTGGGGACGGGACGGGGACACAGCCCTGCCGGGAGTCCTGAGCTCCCACCCTGATTCTCTCATTACCAAGCCACGTCACCCCGATGGAGTCCCCTCCTCCTTAGGCCCCAACAGATGGAGCTTCTGTGTCTTCAAGTCAGGCTGGGAGAGGTGAGGAGGCCCGTGCTCAGTGACAGGGGGAGACAGCAGCCTCAGTCCCCAGCCAGGGGCACAGCAGGGGCGTCTGAGCCCCCCACCCACATGGGAACACATGCAGGGGTGCAATGGACACATCCATGGACAGGGAGAAGCTGGAATGAAAGGCTTAGCCTGTGTCTACCTCACTGGCGCTTTAAATGCACAAAAACCCAACATCCGCCTCCCTGTGGACTGAAGCTTCTCAACCCGTCTGAGTGTGCCCCTTCCAAACAGCAGGAAACCAGAGAAGACCGTGGCATCAGGTTTGATAGAACAGACTTGCAGTGGGCTTAATAATGGCCCCAAAGATAGGGGGTCCCAGTCGCTGGAACCGTGAACGTTACTTTATAAAGAAAAAGGACCTTTGCATGTGGCATGGAGTGAGGGCTCTTGGTGGGGAGAGCATTCTGGATTATCCTGTGGGCCCCAAATCTGATCCCAACTGTCCCTATGGGAGGGAAACAGAGAGAGTTTGACGTACGCTAGAGGAGAAGACACGGACACCCAGGGAAGGACCATGTGAGCGTGAGGCAGAGACCAGAGCGATGCAGCCACCAGCCGAGGGTTGTAGGGGCCGCCGGGCACTGGAAGAGGCAGGAGGAACCCCCCCCCTAAAACCACGGAGGGAGCACAGTACCCTGACACCTTGCTTCTACGTTTCTGTTATCTAGAACCATGAGGGATTAAATTTGTTCTAAGCCACCCAGTTGGTGGCACTTGGTTACAGCAGCCACAGGACACACACACAACCTCATGACTAGGGAGTCACAGCAGCCCTGTTGTTCTGTGGGGCCCCAGGTCGGTCCATTCCATTCCCCGTGGGCTTTCCACTGTATCTTAATATTCTCGGTGCCAAGCTCTGCTCTTCAGAGTCGAAATGCTGCAGGCTCCTCCAGGGAAGGAAACGCCCCAAGTCCCAAACCCCAGCCTGATGCGGTGATGGCACTTTAAGAACGTCAGCCAGCAGACGGCCGTGGGGAGCCCGGGTGTGCCTTGCAGCCCACTTGCAGGGCAAGCAGGGGCGAGAATGGGGTGGGATGTTCTCATGCTCATTCTCGGCGGGGGACGGCGTCCTGGAGCCAGTCTAGGCAACCCCTGAGCCGCCGTACTCCCACACTGTGAGAGGACAAGACAGCTTCCTCTGGCGCAGAGTGCCAGGTGTTCGCGTCCGGGCCGAGCAGCTGCACACGCCAGTGCGACAGGGCCCAGCTCTTTGCATTGCCTTGTCCCTGTGTCCAGGTCGTGGTCTTAAGAGGTGGGGCCTTTGGGAGGTGCTTGGTCCTGGGGGTGGAGCCCTCACGAGTGGGATTAGCGTCCTTATAAAAAAGTCCCCATAGCTCCCTTGCCCCTCCCACCCCGGGAGGACACAGGAGGAGTCCGCCACCAAGAAGAGGGGCCTCGCCCTGACCTGTGGCACCTCCAACCTCAGGAACATGGAGAAAGAACTGTCTGCTGTTTATCAGCCACCCCGGTGTGTGGTGCTCTGTCGGAGCGGCCAGAACGGACTAGGACGAGGGCTAAGGACCTGGGAGAGACTGGATAGTGGAGAAGCTGATGTGCTGTGGTTTGGGGCCACTCCCATTTCTTTTCATTCCTTTTACAAGGTTGTATAATGCCCAGGGAATAAAAAGTTGCCAGAAATGAAAGAGATTCCCAGCTGCAGTTCCTAGTCCTCTTCCACGGCAATGCCGTTGTTGGTAACACGGGACGCAGCTGCGGAACAGGGAAGGAGGGGACCCGTTTCTCGGCCAGCCATTGGATGGCCGAGATGGCGCTTTGAAGAAGTTTAATGATGCAGATGTTAACGTGCACGTTTTAACCATGTCTGGCTACGCCTCTCTACTGACGGGCATATCTGTGATCGTGTCTGCGGCTGACCGTGACTCCTCTTCCCTCCCTCCGTCTCAGGCCGCCATCGTGAGGCGAAGCGTGCTGGTGGTGCGCCACGGGGAGCGGGTGGACCAGGTCTTCGGGAAGTCCTGGCTGCAGCACTGCTCCACTCCCGACGGTAGGTCCGGTCCCGGCGGCCTCCCGTGCGCACCGACGCACGGTCCCTCTGACAGACAGCATCCCTTCCCTTCCCGAGTGTGCGCGCGGGGCTCCCCGTGGAGCCACTCTGTAGAGTGACTCCGTGTAGATGGTGCGTGCGGACGGACCCTGCTGCGCCTCTCCCTGTAGGGGCCACGCCGTCTGTGAGTGTCTCAGGTCCAGCGCTTTGCGGGAGGTGGAGGGACGGTTTCCACAGGAAGCGGGTCTGTTGGTGCGACACACGGCCGGTCCGCCGACTCTGGCAGCACACGCGGTGTCTGGGTAGGGAGTGCACCGTGACTCCCGCGCAAACCGCCCTGGCCCGAGGTCTCCGAACCCTCAGCTGCTGGCGCGTTCCCTACCTCATAACCCCATCACTCTAATCTTCACTGCGGGGGTCATGTCCCTCAGTTGTTCGGCCCCCCTTTCTAAACCGATGGGAATGTTTTGGAACATGTCTGCTGCTCACTCCAACCTCACCCTCTAGATGCGGAGAACCGAGGACAGCGCCTGGGGTGCAACACACGCACAGGCCAGCCTCGGTCCTGATGATCCACACCTGCATCACGGCCCATCCCCTGGGCACCGGTGGGCAGCCACGATTTCTAAGCCAAGGCTAATTGTGTGCGTGGAGGCATTGAGTGAACACAGGGATAAAATCCATTCACAGTAGCCAAGCGAGTCGGGCCCTTTGGGGTCCCTCCAGAAGCCCAGAAGGCCAGCAAAGGGGCAAATGAACGGGGAACACCAGTGGCAGATGACCAGCACACACCGGGAAAGTTCTGAGCCCATCGTGTCGTGACCGAATATAATCTCCAGGAACCCACAGAGGTGGTGCCATGGTGTCTCCACAAAACAAGGCCAAGTGGAGACAAGTCTCGGGAAAGAAACAATAGGACGAGAGGTGGATATGAGGAAGAGGATTTGGTCCTCGAGAGAAAAGATCAAGCCACCGGCTGGGGAAGATATTTAAGGCGCTGGAAATCACCAGGTTAAAGGACACTGCAGGTGGGTCTTTTCCCAGGGAAAGAACCCCTTGATAAAGCGAGTGCTGACAGGCTAATTCGGCTGCACTTCGCAGGCTGTACCATTTAGTGAATTACGACAGGGCATTTTGGGGGGCTGCCGGCCCCTCCTCTGACTCCCATGTTCCTCCTGATCTCTGCTCACTTCTGGCGCAAGCACCCACCCCTCACGTGCCCCTCACTTCCCAGCGGTGCTGGCCCCGGGCACCCCCATTCTGCAGACTCCACTTCCGTCAGACCCTAACCCTGCTCCGTAACCCGATCCTCTGAGCTCTGCTCTCTGCCACTCACGGTGACCGCAAAGGGTCACTGAGGGCAAAAATGAGACGGAGCGGGTTGACGTCTATTAGATCACAGATGCCTTGGGGAATATGGCACAATCGATGGACCTTCTCTTTGAAGGAAAAACCTCTTTCCCAGCAAGCACAGCCAATGCGTTGGCATGTGATAAAGGCCTTTTTGGAAGTGAGTGGGTGGTCCCGTCCGAAGAGCCAACAAGACGGTGAAAGCGGAGCAGACGCAGCGGAACGTCCACAAGTCCGCCTACCACGGGTGACCAGCCGCCGGACCACACGAGCAGCTGGTACAGCCATGCAGCGCCCGCGGTGGCGCTGGACCGGGCGTGTGAGGAAGCAGTGCTCGCTGCCCGAGCACCTGCGGGAGGCCCAGAAGGAGACCCACCCATGGGGACACCTGTGTCGGTGAAGATGCACCTGTGTGACACCATCATCCTGCCAGAGCCGGCGGGCAGCGTGGTGGGCGTGTCCAACAGCCAGTCCTTCAGCCAGGTGGAAATCAGGCCTGAGATGACTGGCCACCGATTGGGTGACTTGTCCATCACCTACAGGCCTGGGAGGCACCGCCAGCCGGGTGTCAGGGCCACCTAGTCCTCCGCTTCATCCGTTTCAACTAGCCAAAAAAGGCACAGACTTCTCTTGAAGTCTCTGCCAGTGGAATTTCCAGGGCGGGAGCTTTCAGCAAAATGATGGATGGAAACTAAAAAGCAAGGCATGCGCTGACCCTTGCACGCTGGGGAAGGGCTGGGAGGCTGCCAGGGGGCGGGGGCGGGGTATTCGGGGCTTGCCCTGTGGTGTGTACAGGCTGCAGGAAAGGCGCCTGGGCTGCTAGGACCTGCTGCACCAGGAGGTCTGGGGGTGGCTCGGGTGAACGGGAGGGCTGGGCACGGAATGGCGTCCTCCGTAGGGTGATCGATAATTCGACAGTGAGATCAGACATGCCACTGACTGACCTCTGACCAGGTTCCGGGTATTATCTCAATGATTCGTGGAAACAGTGTTTCCCCTTTTGCTGATGAGGAAGGTCAAGTCATTTGCTTCTAATCACACAACCAATAACCTGTGGTGCCAGGATTTGCACCAGACCGTCAGATTAAAGCTCAGGGTCCAACTCTAAGTGACCCGTGGTGCTTTGCAGCCTCTGGGACGGATGGGGGGGGGGAGTCCAGGGGACCCTCCGGATTCCAGGCCTCCCTCAAGCAGTTGACTGAATAACGGACAATGCAGGGGCCTCTCCCGCCATAGGGACTCTGTCCCCATAGGCAATATGACACCCTTAAGCTATGGGGAACGGGTCGCATTTCACCTAATTAATTAACGCCAACCTGAGATTCTTCTCAGGTTAAGCTCTGTCAGTCATGGACACACTGGGTTCTCAATCAGGAAGGCCGGGGGAGGGAGTCCGCGGGAGGGGTCAGGAGGGGACGGGGCGGGTCTCGGGACCCCTGGGGCCGAAACCTAGTTTTCTGTACTTGAGGGAATGCATGCGCGGCAAAGCAGCATTTTCTCCTGGGCTTGAACTCGCGTCCCAGAGCCCTTGTGAGAAAAAACAGTCGACGACAATTTCAGTGCCAGCCCCATTTCCCGCATGGGCCTCCATCGGGGCAGGGCTGCGTGCCCCCTCGGGGGAGCTCATCGTCCGGTGCGTGTTTGTGCCTTAGGGAAATACTACCGGCCAGACCTGAACTTCCCCTGCAGCCTGCCCCGGCGGAGCCACGGCCTCAAAGCCTTTGAAAACGATCCGCCATTATCGTCTTGTGGAATTTTCCAAGCCAGAACGGCAGGTGAGTTGGAGCGCCTCTCTAGTGGGATTTGGAACAATAATCGTCGGCAGTGGTTGTCACTGACGTGTGCTGAGCCCTTGCTCCCTGTCCTTGGAAGTCAGCATTGGCATTATCCCCGCTCCGCTGATGAGGGCGCTGGGGCACAGAGAGGTTAGGGGAGCCACCCAGGGTCACACAGCGAGCAAGTGGAAGTTCAGAGATTTGACCCAGTGACAGGTGGTTGGGGAGGTCGGAAGGAATGAAAGGCCTGGAAGAACAGAGAGGGACAGAATAAATTAATGACTACCGTGGGCACTAAGGATGTCATTTTTTAAAGTGTTTAAAAATACATCCCCTCTTTGATTTTATTTCAAAATCTTCGGGCCTTTGTTTTGTGTCTGGGGTTCTGGTTCCACAGGGTTGACTTTTGGGGAGAGGAGAGGCCCCTGGGCCCACCTCGCCTTCATTTCATGAATTAAGAAACTGGAATCTAGAACCAGGAAGGCACGTGGGCTTCCCGAGTCGCCCAGCGGCTGACAGAAGGGGCCCACGTTCTGACCCCTGGAGGGGCCAGAGCCTGGGGTTCCTGGCGCCTCCCCGGGCGGGTCTGACGTAGGCATTCCATCCCGGGGAGCTGGGCAGGCGGGGTAGCTCTGATCTGTAGCATTTGCTGAATGCAGTGGTGTAAATCGTGAGCTCACACCCAGGCTGGTGTCAGGGCCACGGAGGTGAGGTCACTTAACATGCAGGTAAGAGTTAGGACACAGACGGGACTCCCTCGGGTCAGTGTGACCTGCTCCCCACAGCCCTGCTTGGGCGTCTTCTCCTGCTGGACACCGTGGTGTGTGTGTGTGTGTGTGTGTGTCCTCTCTGTGAAGCACCTGTGCAGTAGCGTGCTCCATGCCTGAATCCTCACCTGGATGTTGGCACAACCTCCCCGCGCGTACGTGGAGCATCTGTGAGTGGACGTACACGCGGGCAGTTGTCAGCCGCCGTGTCGGTTTCCTGGGGCCGCCACGACAAAGCACCACAGGTGGAGTGGCTCAGTGCACAGAGATGGGCCACCTCACAGCTGTGGAGGGACGCAGATGCCGGGGGGTTGTTTTCTCTGAGGCTGCGAGGGGAGAGTCGGCCCCGGCCTCTCTTCTTGGTTTATGTCCGGGCGTCTTCACCCTGTGCCCCCGCACCATCCGTGTGTGTCTGCCTCTGTCCAGTGTCCCCTGTTTACAAGGACAGCAGTCAGGGTGAAGTAGAGCCGCCCTCATCGCCTCCCCTTAACTCGACCACCTGCCTCTACAGGCCCCATCTCCAAGGCCAATCACATGCTGGGGCACCGGGGGTCAGGACCCCCACTTATGAATTTAGGGGGGTGCTGTTCAGCCCGTGACAGCACCCACTAAACCCCCTGATGGCAGTCCTGTAGTTGTTCTTCTGAAAAGGTCCCCTTCTTTCCCAAAGACGAGGTCCCCTCGCGCTCGCGCTGCGAGGGGAGGCGTGGCTCCCAGGCTCCACCTCCGGGACCCCCAGGTGGTCTCGCGTCCCCATCACTCCAGAACCCACTCCCAGGAGCTTAACGCAGCTCCCACCCGTCGGCTCACTGTCGGTCGACCAGAACCGCATACGCAGCACGGATGGGCCCTCTGTGCAGGCCCTGACGCCTGAGAGCACGGTGCTGCTGGGCCGAGTGCCCACCCGAAGGCTCCTAGAAGCCGTTTCCATTCATGCGGCTGCGGGAGAAGTCCGTTCCTCGTGGCTGCAGGACGGAAGTCCTCCCTCCCTCGCCGCCATCAGTGCGGGGCTACACTCAGCCCCGAGAGGCCGCCCGCACTTCCCGCATGGCTGTGGCTCCTCCACCCCGGACCCAGCAGGAGGGCTTCTTACATGCCGAATCCCTCTGCCTTTGAGTCTCTCTGACTTCTGTGACAGCGGAGAAAATCTCCGCCTTGGATGGGCTCCCCTGACTGGGTCAGGCCCCCTGCGGTGACATCCCTCCTCCCACAGGACATAACACGGTTGCAAGGGCGCCCTCTCCCCCTCTTCACCGGCTCCACACACCCCAGGGGACTGCGCCCCGTGTGCACAGCAGGGGTGGGAATCTTGAAGCCACTCAAGATCCCGCCTCCCTCGGGTGGCAAGCCTCCCGTTGTAGCTCCCTCCACGAGAGGCCACGATCACACAGAGACACTGTCCTCCTGCTTTCTTCCAGGAGAAGCACTGCTGGACAGCGGCGTCCGAATCACCTCCGTGTTCACCTCCCCGGCCCTCCGCTGCGTGCAGACGGCCAAGCACATCCTGGAAGGTCGGTGCGAACTCAGTGAGCCGCTCGGCTTGCTTTGACCTCCCGGCTGTTCTCTGAGGGGGGAGGGGAGTGGGCGGAGGTGGGACCCGCAGGCAGGACTGGCAACGGGTGGGCCCGAGAGTCACAGACAGTTAGGGTCCAGCCTTCTCAGGACCGCCAGCAGGGACTGAGCCCCTTGACATTCTGGGAATGCCCGGGTGGTGACGGAGTGCTGAGGCCTGTCACCACTCGGTCCACCTTCAGTGACTTCTGCTGGGGGAGGGGGTGTTGTTGTTGTTTTATTTTGTTTTGTTTTAATTCTGGGGAGGGGCATTCAGAAAGGCAGAGAGCTGGGAACCGCCATGGTCCTTGGAAGTCCAAAATGCCCGACTCCCAGCGGGGACCTGTCCAGGTCCACAAAGGCTGATGTGGTTCAGAGGCTGCTGGCAGAGTCCTGGGGCTCCCGCTGCAGGAGGAGGGGGCTCCTGCCAGGGCGGGGCAGCCTGTCCTGGGGCCTCGGGCCAGCTCCTCCCTCTGGACCCTCCACACCCTCCTCGTGTGGGCCAGAAGGATGGGACGTGGTTCCCCACGCGGGAGCACGGGCCAGCCATCCACGGTGGTGGGACAAAGGGGTAGTGCGTGGACACAGGTGCAGCTGATGGGCAGATGTGCGGGAGGGGCCTGCCTCTACTTTCTCAAACACACGGGGGTCGGGGCACCAGCTGACGTCACTGTGATGGTGTCCTCTGAAGTCTTAAGAAGGTCCTTTTCTAGGAATAACCTTGGTCTCCAACTCCCTACCCAGCCTCCCTCACCATGGTGACAGTGTCTGAGTACGGGGCCTGGGATGTCCTTTAGGCCACCCTCCCTGACAAGAGAAAGGCCGAGAGCTCCAAAAACATTCTCCATAACTTTACCCTCTGTGTCATCATCCATGGTTCTCTGTGATTGACATATTTGTTCCAACTTCTGTGAGTTATTTTTCTATGATTTGGGCCTCCTGCATCTAAAATTAAAAGTTCTCCAAAGTGTTTTCTGACCGTGGCCAATGTCAATGTCTTTACCGTGACCCATCGCTGACCTTTACCCTGTATGTAGACCAATGTCATTACCGTGACTATGCCTGTGGAAGGGCACGAGTCGACACACCGTAGGTTAATTCGGGGACACAAGGGCACCTGGCCTTCTTCCCGGGTCTTCCCACATGGCCAGCCCAGCTTTCAGACTGACATCCGAGACACTACGTGCTAAACCTTATTTCAGCGCCGTGTCAGCGAGCGTCCAGATGGGCCATCTCCTCACGTGTGACCACAGATCTGCGGCCGCGATGTCCCCGGAAGGAAGAGAGGCCAGCCCCACCTGGCCAACTCTGCAGACGTTCCCCTGTGTGACCTATCCACAGTGGACACGAGCCCTTCCCAGACTGGGGGACAGCGCAGGGGCCCCGCTAGCTGGCTTCCCTCTTTTCTGAACGTGCTTGCAGAGGAACCCATGGCGTGGACCAGGGGTACATGTTGGGGACTGACTTTATTGCCGGCTTTTGAGTTTGATGCAGTTTTCTCCACTGCGAATAAAAACGTCAAGGTCTGTTTTTCTTCCACGCACAAAGAGACGGCCTTGCTCTGCAGGCCTTTCGGTCCAGGTCTAAAATGCTCAGGAAGGGTGAGTTGGAAGGAGTCAGAGTGTTCCAGAAGACGGTGTGCTTGTCAGGAGGACATCCCGTGCGGCTGACGCCCTCCGAGACCGGTTGCGTCTTGTGCGTGGGTCACCCGATTGGCCGAGACCTTGTTGGTGGGCTCCCACCCTTGACCCACGGGCGAGGCCCCGTGCTGGTCTGGCTGCGGCATTGTGCCGGCCCATCAGGATGAGCACCAGGCTGGACCTGCTGCTGGTGGTGCAGGGAGACCGAGAGGCTGTCCCTTCCTCTCAGACAGAGGGTCCTCACTCCTCCGACACCATCCAACTACCTCGTGATTTTTGTCTCAGAAATGGTGCAACCACAGGTGATCACAAAACAGTATTGGCCAAAAACAAAAATCGTTTTTTAAAGATTTCATTTATTTGTAGAGAGAGGGGAAGGGAGGGAGAAAGAGAGTTAAAGAAACATCAGTGTGTGGTTACCTTTCACGTGGCCCCCACTGGGGACCTGGCCCACAGCCCAGGCCTGTGCTCTGACTGGGAATTGAACTGGTAACCCTTTGGTTCGCAGCCCATGCTCAATCCACTGAGCTACACCAACCAGGGCAAAAAAAAAATCACATTTTTGAAACATATTCTTTAGATCTAGGAAGAGACCTATTTACACAAAGCCAGAATGGAAACATGGAAATAATAAGCACTTGTATTGTGTTCGACACAGAGCTCAAACTGGAGAAAAAATTAAAGATACGCGTGGAGCCTGGGATCTTCGAATGGACGAAATGGGAGGCCGGCAGAACCGCCCCGACCCTCATGACCCTGGAGGAGCTGAGAGAGGCGAACGTCAACGTCAGCATGGAGTACAGGTGCGCCGTCCGCACAGCGCCCGCGGCTGGGGTTCCGGGTCCTCACTACAGGCAGTGAGGGGGCGCTGCCGCGGTGGGCAGTTGCAGAGGGGAGAGAGATTGGGCTCAACTCTGAATGCAGTGAGGACAGAGGGGGACTTGCAGGGTGCGGGGTGGGTGGGTGGAAAAGATTTCTGAGAGGGTCAGGTGATTCGTAGAAACTGACCTAAGGGGATTCTTGACATAGGCAGACCAGGATGGTCAGACGGGGTGGGGGTGGGGGGCAGAGTTTGCTCTACCGGGAAAGGGGACCAGGTATCCGGGGTGGAGGATGAGCCCTAAACTGCCTTCGCAGGGTTCTTGCTGAAATGGACCCCACAAGCACTAACCCCCAAGGTTTAGGCCTGTAGAGACCGAGGCTCAGAGGAGCCTAACTAGCCTTTGGCCGAAGCGAGCGTCTTTGTCTTTCTCGGCCAGTGGCTAACTCTTGGCCAGCACAGACCCCATCTGGCACTCAGCATGCCGGCCGGAGCAGGACAGCAGTCCTCAGCCAGTTGGGGGCCCCAAACTGGGGCCTTGTTGCCGACAGCGAGCCCTGCTTTGAGCAGAGCGGCCCTGGAGGGCGTCCATCCTGAGCCCTGAGCCCGCACAGGGCTGACCACCACTGCCCGCCCCCCAGCAGGCCAGCGCGGCAGCCGTGCCCTCTCTCCCCCCAGGTCCGCGTTCCCCTTCGCCGACCTCCTGCCGGCGGAGAGCTACGACGAGTTCGTGCGCAGGTGCGCGGTGAGCGTGGAGCACATGCTCAGCGGCTGCCCACAGGACGGTGAGTGCCCGCCATGCTCTGCACGCGCCGCCCCGGGGCTGGGGGTCTTCCCCCGGGATGGAAACTGGACCCTCTTTTGAACTTAGTAATCCCCCAACCTCATCCTCCCCACTCCCCAGCCACAGAGTGTCACCCACTGCCTCTGCGCCACCCCAGCACATGGACACAGGGTCCCCGCCCCTCAGGCCCGGGGACCCCAGCCCTGGGATGGAGGGCCTGTGGGACCCGGGACAGCAGGGGCAGCATGAACCACCTGGGCCAGGTTCTTAGGAAGCAAAGAGAGCAGGAACCAAACCACCAAAGGTCGGGACATGTTTGCGTGACAATAGAAAAAACACCCGTGCCAGCACCATGGACTGGTGAGGCCCTCGGAGAAACCAGAATGTGGGTTGGAGTGTGGAAAAGCCGCAGGAACTTCGTCCATTCCGTCAGGAGTGGCTGTAGCCAGCGGCTCGCATACGAACGCAAAGTCCTTGTCCTTTGGGGGCGCAGACTGAGGTGTCCCCTGTGGGGCAGCCGGGTGTCCACACTGTGCTCTAAAATAGCATCGAAGGCAGAGATCGGAGGTCACAGGATGGGCTGGGAGTGGACAGCGGCCAGCGCTCCTTGACAGGTGTGCGGGGTGCATCGGACCTTCCATGCCGTGTGCAGGAAGTGTCCGCGGTGAGACGGCAGAAGTCAGCTTTACAGATATTTAAGTCAGCAAGTGTGTGTTGAATACAACGGTGTGTCGGCGTCACACAAAACATCGCTGGCCGTGTACATGAAGACGACACGCTCTGCCCTTGAGGAGTTGGAATGTTGCTGGGGAAAGGGCACGAACATCCGGAATATTAGGAGTATTAGTAACACAAAGAGGAAGAATGTCAGACAGAGTCAGGAAGAGACCATTCAGCCCACTTCGCCACCTGTGTTCTTTCCCGCCCTGCCCCTCATCCCAAGATGCTCCAGGGGTGCAGAACTCGACTGACGAGGAGCACAGGGAGGAGCTGAGCACCTGGCCCCTCCCGGGGAGCCCCCAGCGCACCTGGGTACGTGCACGGAAACACCGTACAGAAAGAGACCCCAGACCTTGCCGAATCCAGCTCCCCAAACGCGCCTGGCCCTGAGGATGCTTCCGTTGCCAGTTCTGACCGATCCGAACCTGGGGAACATACTCTTGGAAACCGTGCCTTTGTGACGTTGGATTCACTATTGAACACCTGCTGCTATTCACAGTCATTGCCACAGGACCTCAGAGGACAGAAAGTGACATATGATCCTTCCACTGAGCTTTTTCGGGGCCGCACCCCAGCCCGCCCCTTTCTGGCTGTCCCATTTCAAGCCTCCACCACCAGCTGCACGACCGTGCCTGGGGATGACCCTTTCTCCCAGGGCCCCGAAGCCCTTTGCAAGTGCAGATGCAGAACCATCGCTCTGTCCGCCCCAGGGTCTCCTGAACACCGTGTGTGGGCCACCCACTGCAGGGAGCACAGCCCACCCGTCCAAGCTGGTGGCCAGCGCCAAGGCGCCCAGGATGCAGCCCCGAGTAGCAGCACGAGGAGGAGTAGAGGCCAACGTGCCTGGGAGGAGGAGGAGGAAGAGGAGGAGCGCATGAGCAAGGCAGGAGGGTGGGAGGGGTGGGCAGCAGCGGGCAGAGCCGCAGGAAGTCCAGCTGAGCCAGAGGGTACAAGCTAATACCTACCAATCGCCTGGCACAGGTGGGCCCTCCACAGACACTACCTGTTAACTCCTCACCTTCCTGTGGGGTCTGAAATACCACCTCTACTTATGCCGCGAGACTTTGAAGCTCAGAGGGGCTGAGAGGCTCGGGTGCCCACGTCACCCGGCTGGGGAACACAGGCCAGGGGTCCAACCTGGGTCTCCACCTCCCGAAACAGCATCCTGGCAACCAGCCCTGAGTCCGGAGGCCAAAGACACGAGTGTGAAATTAATAGGAAATATCGCAGGAGCTTCAGTCTAGGTGTCACACTGGAGAAGTTACAGTCACATTAACAGGTGACAGGAACAGTCTGCTCAGTGTCAGTCAGCCTGGCCTTCGAAAGGAAGCGCTCGGTCTGATTTCGTCCTCTAGGTGGAGCCAGTGAGTCTGGCCAGGACCCCCTCCCTGACTCCGCCCTTGCGCCTCGGCACCTGGCAGCTGGGCTGTGCCCTGGCTTGGGCTCCCTCGTCCTGTCACCTGAGGGAGACTCCCTCAGCCAGTGGACTCTGGATGTCCTCTTCTGAAGTGAGTCATCAGCAAGCTAGCTCATGGCGATCAACCGGCTGTAACTCTCGCGCTGATCAGATCAGGCCTGGGGGGGGGGGGCGGGGGAGGGGCAGCCACCACTCCACCCCATGAGAGGTGGCGGCTCAGATCCAGGCAGGCAGGATCCCATCGCCGGGGCTCACACGAGCCGGAGCGGCCCCCCCAGACCTTGCCTGAGGACGTGATGCGCTCTGAAGAGCCAGCCCAGTGCAGTGAGAGGCCGGGCTGCCTTACTGAGCAGTGAGTTACCCAACACACCTGCTCCACCCCGGGGCCTCCCACGGCGGCGGTGGGGCACCAGGAGGTAGTTCCACCCCGAGGATTTTGGGGACCCCTAGTCTAGTAAAAGACGCCTTCTGCGCCTGCTCGGACCTTGAGCCGCTCTCCGCCCTGCAGCAGGCATCGTCCTCATCGTGGGCCACGGCTCGGCGCTGGACTCCTGCACACGCCCGCTGCTCGGGCTGCCGCCCCGGGACTGCGCGGACTTCGCCCACCTGGTGAGAAAGGTACGGCCCGCCCTTCCCCTCCCCCCGCCCCGGGGCCGCCGAGCGAGCTGGGCAGTGCTGGGCCGCAGGCCATACTCACGCACCCTGCTCGGAATGAACACCCACGTCCTCACGGCCCAGGGCGGCAGGGCCCCGCCGTGCCCTGAGGATGCGCCCACCTGCTCTTGTGCAAAGGGCGGCCTTGGGCAGGGGGCCGGTGGGACAGGTTTGTGGTTGAGACCGTCAGTATGGCAACGTTGGCCATCTGCTGCTGAGATCATACAAGAAACGAGACACAGGACTTTTTAAAGGTCAGTTCACACGATAATTCCTTGCCACGCCGGCAGTGGAGCAGATGGTCCTGTAAGGAGTGGACAATTTGGATAAAGAGAGAAAGGACAGTGGCTGAGCTAGGCTGACTTGCTCTGGGGGTGGGGACGGGGTAGACAGAAAGGAACCCCCACCCCCGGGCCTGGGGAGCCACCCAGCCACACAGCACACAGGAGCTGACGTAGCCGCCACCGTGCTGAGCGCTGGGCCCGGCTGTGCAAACACTTCCGGGAGAAACAGACAGGGGACAGACACATAGAGAAGGGCAATGGGTGCGTGGGCCGGCTTGCGGAATGTCACCGGCAAAGCGGAAGTTGCTTTTATCCATTTAGTGAGATAAGTCGAGGCAGACAGACTCGGAAACTGAGACCCACCACCCGCCCCTGACCAGGAAACCTGCTCAGGGCCGATGCACCCTCTGCTCTTGTCCTTCTATCAAACTGACCAGTTAATTAACCAACGGCCTTGAGGCCGGGAGTACAGAGGCGTAGACAACGCCCGGCACAGGGGGTAGGTCCTCGACGTGGCTCCATTACACGAGGTCGCCAGGGAGCTCTGGCGGCCACGGTCCATTTGCCGTCCGTATGGGCAGCAAGGTGTCGCCCAGCCCCTGAGGGCTGTGGGGGCCGCAGAAGAAGTCCAGCCAGTAGACTTTCAGCTCTGTGCCTGCTCCAGTCAGTGGTGGGATTTTTGCAGATTTTGTCTGGCCAAAGAATTACCAGACATTAAAAAGAGAGAGGAAGGAAAGAAAAGCAAAAAACATGAACAAAAAGGCCTAAAAAACAAAGATATGAAAACGCAGCACCTGTATCTTTGTGGGAGGCTACATTTGAAAACGTAAGCCGCTCTGCAAAGAAGGTACCGGGTCCCCAGCCTCAGCAGTGCAGACTGGGGGCGGGGAACTCTGCACGTGGGGGCGCCCCGAGCCTGTGGGGTGTTAGCAGCACCCCTGTCATGACCAGCGAAACTGTGTGCAGGCGTTTCCCACGTCCCAGGGTCGTTCCCCACGAGGACCGCGTGTCAGGGTGTGCAAGGCCAGTCTGGTCACCCCACCCCCTTTGCCCCATGCCAGCCTCCAAGGCGTGCCTGTCAGGTTGGCTTTGGGACGATCGACTGACCCGGTGTGAGACGTTAGTCAGGGAGTGGTCTCGTTCTGTTCCAGATTCCTTCCCTGGGGATGTGCTTCTGCGAAGAGGTCAGAGAGGAAGGCAAGTGGGAGCTGGCGGCCCCTCCCGTGAAGACGCTGACCCACGGCTCCAACTCGGCGTTCAACTGGAGGAACTGGATCCTGGGCAACTGAGAGCCGCCGTCAGGTCGCGTGGCTTCACACGAGGATTCACACGAGGAGGCGGAACTCGCGCAGAGGCCGTGCGGTGCTGCGACTCGGAGCTCTCTCTCGGCCTCGTCTGACGTGACTTGTAGAAGCACAAAAAGCACTTTCGGGCCCAGGGAGCCTGCTGTGTCACTCTCACCTGCAGAGCTGCAACCCTGCAGGCTCAGCTGCAGGCGCCACCTGGTGCCACGTCCGCCACGTGGCTCGGAGGGACACGAGGACTGTGACTCCCGTTTCCAGGAGTTAAAGACCCACCACCCACATGCCAAAAAGGATATACCCACTTTATTTCACATGTTCTTACTCATCAAGTTTCCGGCCATTTTCCCCTTTTCTATTGTAATCACTCTTTGGCTATAGCCACACGAACAGAGAGAGGTAGAATATCCACTAAAATGAAATGAGAAGCTATTTATGAGATCAAAACCTGGAACCCACTGCTTGATGTCCACCCACCGCCTCAAATTAGTGTCCGGCTGCCGCTGTGACAAACACCACGATGGAGCGGTAAAGACAACACACACTTTAACACACACACGCACACTTCGTCTTGCTGCACTTCTGGAGGTCCCATGTTCTAGGCCGGGTCAGCAGGCTCCACACCTCCCGGAGGCCCAGGGGCAAGTCATTTCATTGCCTTCTCCAGCTTTTAGAGGTGCCCCGTCCTCGCCCCCAGGACCCCCCTCCAGCTCCCAAGACAGCGGTGTCCCCCCTTCAAACCTCCGTCTCGTCCCTCTGCTCCACCGTCACGTTGCTTCCCACTTCTGACCTCCTGTCTCCCTTTGGTGAGGTCTGGCGGCATCTGGAAGTGGACATGCTGTTACCTGGGACCCCCTGCAACCCACCCTTGACCTCATCTCCTTGATTCTCTCACCCGACAATCCAGGAGAACCTCCCATCCCAAGGTCCTTCACTGAGTCCCATGTGCAAAGGCCCTTGGCCTTGGAGGGGAGCACGTGCACAGGCGTGGGGTTCGGATGCGGATGTCTCCCGGGCCGCCCTTGAGCACACACACCCCCAACACATCGGGGCTGCCGTCCCAGGTGGGAGGATCTGAGACACCCCCAGCAGAGGTCTTTTTTAGCCTCTCCTCTCCGTTTTGATCAAGTGGAGAGGGGAGGGGGGCTTTGAAAATGGGTGGAGCAGGTCCTTCCCTGACCAACAGTGAAGATAAACCAGAGAGGGACCCGCCAGCACGGTGAGACCTGCCCGCCCAGGTGCCGTGAGTGAGACGGTGTGTCTGACTGGGAGAAGGTGGTCCAGACAGTTTTCAGGGGGGTCTCCCAGTGGTGACCTCTCACCCCATCCCTGCTGAAGGAAAAGACAAGTCCACCCCAGGGCTCAGAGACAGGACATTGTCATCACAGGTTGTGCTGCCCAGCCCCTGTCCCTCTGCTTGCTCTCCTGGATGACCTGGTGCCACGCCGACCTCACTAACCTTGATGATGAATAAAAACGTTGCCAGTCAAGTTCATGGACTGTGGGGTGGTCCACAGATGTCTGGATTCACCCTCCAGGGGTAAGGCTCCCGAGTCTCATGCCCTTGGGTAACCAGAGGGGCAGATAGTGACCCTTGCAAGGGACACCAAGGTGCACTTGCATCTCGATCTCAAGGTCAAGTGTACAGGAAACACCATTTTGTTTATATTCTATAATCCTGGTCTGACCAGACACCCCCCATTCTGCTGCAGTGACAGAAACGCCTGTTGGACCATTCTTAGCTGCCAGAGAGAACCCCGGTGTGAGGACCGCGTCCTGGGAACGGTCCCGGGGAAGGCAAAGCCTGAAGTGTCTGTGAACGCTGACCACTGTTTGACTAAGATTTCAGCTCTATGAGCTAACGGAAAACCAAAAATTAAAGGAAGGAAGGAAGACTTCTGATCACTCTCCTCTTTCTTCTGCCTGTGCCCATCGGTCCTTCGTGCTTCTGAGCCTAGTCTGACCCCTGCTGACGTCATCTGGAAGTGGATGTCTGGTTACCAGGGACCCCCCCGCCCAGCCTCGTCCCCTGGATGCTCTCACCTGGGGCCTGGGAAACGCAGACCTGGAAGGAAACCCGTCAGGCTTTGCCTGCGTCCCCGCCCCCACACGGGGGACATTCGTGTCGATCTGTGCGGGTCTTCACGCCCCAGCACTTGGCTCTTTCCCACGATGGGAGGTGAGGAAAACGGGAGGGGGAGCTGCGCTCAGGCTGGGCCGCCAGGGACCGAGGGGCTAACTCCGTGCCTCTCCCGGGGAAGGAGAAGGGCGCAGGGATGGGCCTAGGGCCGCCTGTGTTTATCTGAGAAGAATCATCACGATTTTCTCCTGCAGGAAGTCTTATTTTGGAACCAAATTGGAAATGTTTTAGATACGATTCACGTTGGTGAATTTTATGGGCTGAGAGTCATATGGGTGTGTCCCTCGCCCAGATTCATACGTTGAAGTCCTGACCTCCAGCATCTCAGAATTGGCCTTTATTAAAGTAAAATGAGGTCACTGGGGCGGGCCCTGATCCCGTGTGGCTGCTGTCCTCACGAGGAGAGGTTAGGACACAGACACGCAGAGAGGGACACCCATGCGAGGACATGGGGTTTCTCCTGCGGCCTCTCCACGCCAAGGAGAGAGGGAGGCCTTGGGAGAAAGCACCCGGCCGACACCTTGACCTTTTGCCTTCGGCCTCCGGAACGGTGAGAACTAAGTGTCTGTTATTTCGGCTTCCTGGTCTGTGGCACTCGGTCACGGCAGCCCCAGGACACTCGCAGGTGCAAACCGTTGATCCAAACACCAGAAACGTGTCCCCGCGGAGGGCTGAGCACGGGTCACGCGGTGCCACTCAACACAGGCACCTGGGAGCGGGCCCGGGTGAGCCTGTAAAAACACCAGGGTCCGTATGGCGCCTCCCCTGAGCTTTTTTGTGCTACTTTCGCACATTAAACATAAAACTCCGATTCCCCGGGAGCGGTTTCTGAGAGGAGTGAAGGCAAGAACACGGCGCCCAAGAGTCCTCCCGCTCCCAGCCCTGGGGCAACGCGGTCTGCGGGCATTGGCGGAGGAACCCCTCAAGCTCCTCCCTCCCACTCCCACCTCCATGTGCCTCCAGGAGCCCCCAGGGGGCTCAGGGGGCTCAAGAAGGAGTCCATGGGACACACAGCCTCAGAGCTTCCCAGCACGCATGTCCTCAGCCCCTTCCTCAAGAGACCTCGGGTGGCTGTGCCAACCACCAGCCATCGGCAGGAAGGCAGGCCCCAGCTGGGGTCACTGCCAGTGCGCCCAGTGCACAGTGGGGCTGCGGGGTCTCCCCCACTCTGAGCCCCTTTGTCACCTGGCCTCAGGGCTCACCGAGTCCTACAGACAGCCCACACTGCTCCCTCGCCCTCCTCCAGGCCCCCAGATTAGCCCGAGGAGCCATGGGAGGGCAAGGGGAGAGAGCAGGGGCGCCCCTCCCCACCCACAGGCAGAGCCCCCGTCCCTCCAGCCCACACCCCGGAGGCCTGTCGTCAGGGTCTGCAGATGCCAGCCCCACAGACCTGGAAGCCATTAAAGTCACCCCAAGTCCTAGCGCCATGAGAAGAGAATTCAGCCAGTGGCTCCGCTCCGAGGTCAAGTTCGGACATCAGCTGCTTTTGTTTATGCCAACTCCTTCAGGAGACGTGATGACAGAAAGTATCCCGTTTGCCTGGCTGTGACAACAAAACAAAGCACGCCTAGGAATGCAGTCACGGGGACTCATGAGAACGTTCACAGCCCGTTGAGGGCACAGGGACTGAGGGGGTGGAAACACGTGCCGTGTCATCGCGTGGAAAGATGCAGTGTCACAAAGATGACCTGTCCCCAGATGAACCCACAAAGAGGGTACTGAAGTTCATATGGCAAAACAGACATCCAGGAAGAACTACAGGAATCCCAAAACAGCCATGGAATGAGCACGTGTTTTGCAGCTACAATGATTACAAGTGTGGCGGCAGCCGTGGATCGTAGACATAAAGTTCAAGGGCATGAGTAGAAACACCAGCAACTGGCCCCCCAACGTGTGGGGGGGATCACAATGGGGCGATGGGCGGGCTGGGCTGCGGGAGGTAGCTGAGTAAACCAACAGTGTGGGGGAAACGGGGCTGCTATCTGGGAAAAAGAAAGTTGGAATCATTCATTCCTCACTCATTACACACACACACACACACAAATCGAAGATTTAAATGTGAAAAAAATGAAATTGTGAAACCGTGAGTAGTCATCATGTAAGAATTTCAAGAAAATCCTCAGAATAGGGGAAGCTCTGCGTCAGCACGCCACAGACGTGCAGAATGCCAAGGGAGAAATAGATAAAGTCGACTAAGCCACTTTCAAGTCTGCTTTGTAAAGAGCACCGTAAACAGAGTTTAAAAAGTAAAAGGCCAGCTGGCAAAGCTCTGTGCTGCTTGGAGACTCGGTCCAGCCCGCCTCCTCCACGGAGCACCCCCCGGCCGTCCAGCCTGCGGAGCTGGCCCCCTCTGGACCCCAGGGCGGGCTTGTCTGCTGGTCCGTGGCCACATTCTGCCTTGTCTGCTGTTTGCTCTCACTGGTGTGTGTGTGTGTGGACCTCGCTTCTTTCAGCGGGCTGCAATGGGGAATATGCCCAGTTCAATGCGAGCTCAGGACCCGGGCAGGGAGGGGCACGCGGTAACAGATAGTGATTCACCCGGAAAACTGCTCGTTCGTGTAGCCCCGAGGGTTCTCAGCCTCGGCACTGTTGACACTGAGGGGCGATAAATAGCACCTCCGGGTGAGTCACCCAGGTGCACTCTTTCTTCTGACTGGAACGCATAGGAGTGGTGAGCTTAGCTGTCCACAGTGACTCCATCAAGCCTTTGGCTGTGGCTTCCGGAATATAGGGACACACGGGACAGAAGAGCGAGCGAAGGGACGCTCCCAGGAGGAGAGACGTCCTGCCAGGCAACGACTTGGGCTCTTCCGAACCAGTGGTGCTGGGGACAGCACGAGGCACAGGGCGTGAAGTATATCGGGTTCGCTGGTGCTCCCCAGCCGGAGGCCCCCCCCAGACCCTGACGGTGTGGTCGCACGGTTATGGGGTCTGTGTAGTTTGCAGAGGGGATCGCCACAATCTCCCATGCAGCCCCACGTCCCCCGTGGCAGGTGGCAGGAGAGCGAGCACATGTAGAGTGCCTCTGAGGGAGTGCCGAGTGGGCTGAATTAGAGACAGGCTTCGGGTCTGGGTGGGGGGAATATATGTGCATGGCTAGCTGTTCTGCAGTGACTTCCACGGCCAGGTCCCTAACTGCTGGCTGCTCTGGAACAGCTTCCAGAAATGCTCCTGACACCTGTTTTGTTAAGGTAGGGTTGTGCTGTAGAGGTGTGGGGTCAAAGGTCAAATCTCAGTCCAAACCCGTCCCACAGACCCGGCACAGAGCCTGGGGAGGCAGAGAAGATGCGAGGGTGGAAGTGCGGGGTCCTCACCCGCACCCCGGGGTGGGGCGGTTTCTCACTGACCCCTCCCGTGCCCCTCCCCGTGCAAACAGTACAGCCGAGGTGGGAATGGGAGGCTGCAACTGCAGTCCTGAGCAGTGGGGGTTAACTGCACGCCGGGAGGAGGGGCCGCCCCTGCACAGCCACGTGAGAGTGACAGGTCGACAGGTCGACAGGTCGGGGTGTGAGGCTGTTTCGTGCCCTGACCCCTCAGTAGGGCACAAACCACAGGAAAGGAGCCGCTGTCCCTGTCGTGCTAACCTCCCTGTAGAAAAGCTACAAAATTGTCATCAGAAGGGCAGGCAACCAAAACATGCATGGGCAGAAAAACGGAAAAAGGTGGAACAGAGAGAGAGTCGTGTTAGGGAGTGAACTAATAGTAATAATCTGATAGTTTTCTAGATGCTGTGCTGTTTGTAAATTTGTCAAGTTTTTAGTTTGTAACATTTTAGAAATTTCTGTCTCCAGTCTAAATAAATGCTTCTTTCCATGTAACTTTATATTCATAGCGCCGTGTGCTTTTTCTTCAAGAGGCGGGATGCTGTGTTCACAGTGTGTTCTTCTTAAGGAGGCCCCGAGTTTAGGGACATAAAAACCAAGTGTAGGACATGGTCTGGGATTGGGCAGACCAACTAGGAAGGACACTTAGGGGGAACTGAAGACACTGGCCCCCTGAGTGACCCTGGCGACAGAGAAGAAAGGGGGACGCAGAGCTGGGAGATGAGCGGCAGGGGCCTGAACTGGTGCTGGGGAGAGAAAGGGGGGGCCAGGAGGGGCTGGCTGATACTCCAGAACTGTGAGGGCCCTGGGTGTTAGCCTCCAGCCCACCAGGAGACCTGAAGGGTGTACACACAGGCCGGGGCCACCCCTGTGGGCAGCCTTGCCCCCCAGCCATTGGCAGGGACCCCCATCAGAGAGCCCCGAAATCACACTGACATGCTGAAGCCAGGGGAAGGGCGGGAGCGCGCCCTCCAATGGCAGCTTCTGGGCCTTGCACGGGGCCGAAGCGTGTTTACGGTGCTGTGGTTTACGAGAATCACACAGGAATTCTGACTGCCCGGGTGTCTCCCTAGCTCCCTTGAGGGCAGCCCGAGAGAGGAAAGGCAGTGCACAGTGACCGCACCAGCTCGGCCAGAAGCCCCGCCGCGTCTTCTGTGACGCACAGTGGCACCCCGCTCTCTATCCTAGAAGACACCCCTGAAAACCAGGGCAAGATGACCTGGCCACTCCCGCGCGAAGGACTTGAAGCACAGGTGGTGTCGTCTACAGAGGACAACGAGAACATTTATTTGCCATCGTAAACCGTCTTCACAAACTACGTAAGAAAGAGTAGTGACCGGTCGGCGTTAACTCCGGAGGGACGGGCATTCGCAGGGCGCAGCCCCCGCCCTCGGCGCCCCGTCTTAGTCGGGGGGATCGGACTGTCTGGAGTCATCCTCTTCGAAACTCGCATTTCCTGGGAGAGAAAGGGAAACGTGAGTATATTCCATGCCAACTTTTTTCTGTTTTAAAACTCTCTACTTGCTGGACTGGATAATTCTCTGCGTGGGGACTGTCCCGTGACCGCAGGACACATAGCAGCAGCACTCCCAGCTCTACCCGGTGGGGAGGCCGGCAGCCCTGCCCGCTGCACTGCCCGGCCCTCCGAGTCTCCAGACACGGCCCAATGCCCCCAGAGGCCGTGCTCCTTCTCCAGGTGCCGCTCCCTCTGTCCAGGCTGTGTCAGGCAGCTGAAGCCTCAGACACTGGCTAGTCCCCATGGCGTGGCCTCGACCTGATCTCCCCCCACCCCGCCTCCGGTTCTCAGATTCCTCATCCTGAGTATCGCTCACCCTGTCCCCCCCCTTGCTCCCCCACCATGGCTTCCGGGTGGAGCCCCTGCCCCTGCCTCCTGCCTGGCCCCAGGGCACCCGCCCCCGCCAGCCCCAGAGGAGCTCCCTGACTAGAGGCCCCCTCCCCACGGTGCTCAGGACCAAGTCCAAACACCGCCTCCAGCTCTCGAGGACAGGCCATCGGAAAGGGACCCTGCCCTGCTCCCCACCCCGACTCTGCGGCCTGTCTGGGCAGCATTTCCTTCTTGGTTGCCATGCTCCTGCCACCTCCAGCAGCCTCAACTCGGCTGGAGGCGCCCCTGTCTCAGAAATACTCCCTAATGCTGCTCCAGGTGAGTCGTGCACCTGTCCTGTCCCCGGCAGTCAGACAGAGGCCGCACAGCAGGCACACTGATGTCACGAGGCAGCCCCGTTGCTGACATCCTGCCGGTTGTCTGCCCGTGCCCCAGGGGCTGAGCGAGCACCGTGTCTGCCCCCTGCCCAGAGCCGCCTCCTGCGAGCATCTCCGTGCTGGCGAGACTCCGTACGGACACAAGCCACCGGGCACTGTGCCTCCGAGGGGTGGCCCCCCTCTGCACCTCGCATGTGGGAGACACGCGGTCACGGGCCGCCGGCCGGCAGAGCCAGGTTTCCGGGCCCGGCTCTCAGCCATGAGGCCGCGCGGCAGCGGTGCCAGCTCTTCAGTGCATGGCCACCATACTGGGCGGCACATGGCTGACCCAAGTCCAAAGCTATGCGTGTCTAACGCCTTTAGATAGAAAACAGCTTTGTGTGATTAAATCATTTCACATGCTATTTTCAAAAGAAAGGGAATGTATTTGCTCTGCATTTACAGCAAAGACCAACTTGGCTGCCTGGGGCCCCGGGCCCAGGGACCGCAGAGGCTGGGCTGCTCCCGGGCGACCGGGGGCCTGTCCGCCAAGACAGCCCCTTTACACCAGATGCAGGGAGTTGTTCCGAAAGCAGAGAACCCTCTCTGAGCTGGCCGGCCAGCTGTGCCCTCAGCTCCCGGGGAGAGATTTGTAAAGATGCTAGGAACCAGAAGCCCCAAGGAGACTGGAGGTCACACCCTTCTCCCAGGACCTAACGTGGCAGAAGCTTCTAGATTAGTGGCTCATTCAAACCCACTTAAAAAGGGCTGGTTCCCAGCACTGCCAGCCCCTGCGCATGCTCCTGCGACTCAACCCTGGAAAACGTGCAGTAACACACGGCCGTGCCGTGCATTTCTCAGGGGACGCCGCGGGCTGGGGCCTGCTCCCCTGGTAGAAATGGAGGTCAGCGAAGAGCAGAGAGGGAGCAGGCTGGCCCCCGCTGCCCCTGCCGCCGTGGGAGGTTCTCGGGGGAACCGATGAGGCAGCAGCCTTCCCGCGGGTCTGACGGGAGTTCACAGGGGAGCCCCAGAGACCTGCTCCCAGCCTCGCAGCCTGTCCCGGCGTGCATGCCACCTCCCTCCCCCCCCGGGCCTCCTGCTCCCCCAGAGCCCGGGCTCACCCTGCTCCACGTTGTCATAGCGGAAGTCCTCCCGGCCGTAGTCGCTGCCCTCCTCCCGGAAGGTGTCGGGCTCTTCCTCGCCGGCCCTCAGGAATTCATTCTCCCCATCGGAACCATCCGTCAGAGGCTGGGCCTCCTCCACAGGCTCCTCCCCACCTGCGACGAAACGAAGGAAAATCGTGTCCAGGGGAGCACCAGCCTGGGTGGGGGTGGCTACTTCCTCGCCTGTGTGGTACCCACCCTCCCTCCTGCTGAGAGCAGCACCCCGCTCCTCCCTCAGGGGACCACCCCTCCCCAGGGTGAGTCACCCAGCTCCAGCCCAGGCCTGGCCAACAGAGCAACCTGTCCCCAACCACAGTGACAGATTCAGGGATGATGACCCTAATCCCAAAGGTTTTGATGACCATCTTGAAAAAGAGAATCTCTCTGTTCCCCATGTTTCTTGAGCTGACTGGTGACAATTTGATAAAGTCAATGAGAATTAATCTCCATGGGAAGAGGGCAGAGCCAAAGCCTGTGAGAACAGAGAGTGGAGGCCTGATCCAGCCATGCCTGAAGCTGGACCACCTGACCTCTCCACCTGTGTGAGCCAGTACGCCAGTACTAGTTCACTCAGGCCCACTTGGCTCAGCTGTCAATCCCTGGCAATTCTTCAACACCCCAGGCAGTCTCACCACTTCTCAGGAAAACCATTTTGAGGGACATGGGACAGTACGGCCCAGACCCTTCTCCAGGAAAGGACCCGTCACCCAGCTGCAGTCAGCTGGCTTTCCTGAGGTCACACCCACAGCCAATCCCTGACCAAGGTGAGGGCATAAATGGTCCAAGGGACATTTCAGCCCAGGGGTTCCCACAGAATCAACCAAGGTTGTTGAGGGCCTGAGCCACGGCTTGACCCTGTCCAGTCACTCCTGCTGATCACTGCCCTTCCGGCCCCAGAAGCCTCAGGCCCCAAAGGCTGCCCCTGATGCCCGCCCGCATGTGTCCTCTTCCCTGGAGACTGGCCCGCAGCGGGTCTGCACAGAGGCTGTTCTCAGCGCCCTCCCCCCACCTCCCACCGCTGCAGGCCTGTACCCTCCATTCCTGGAACCTCCTCCTGGCCAGGGACGTCCACCGACGGCTGCTCCTCGGCGAGGGTCGGTGTCCACAAGGCCAGCTCGGTGATTTTGGTAGCTTTCCATTTCGGAATGACAGTTACTACTGCTTCCTCCTCCTCTTCCTCTTCCCCTCTTTCCTAGGTTAAGTTTGAAAATGTGAGTTTGCCAACTGTGTAAACCCGGTGTGGCATCCTTAAAGGGACGGGCGACAGGACGGGTTTGTCCTTACACTGGAGCATTTGTGCAGCGTAGTTCAGTGGCTGGGTCAGCTGCCAGCTGCCTGGTACCACAGAGGGCGGAGCGCAGCTCTGGATGGAGCCAGGATGAGAAACGGCAGCACAGCGGGCCGGCGCTCTCCCTGCAATGCCCAGGACGCCTGCGGGCTTGCACGCCCCAGCTCCGGAACTGTTAGGGCAACCGAGACAACATGCGCTTTTCCGTGGCTCGGCCACGTTTCCCCGCTCTGGGGCTCTGTCTGCAGGATAACCTCATGGTAGCTAACCTCACGGTAGCTAACCTCACGGTAACCTCACGGTAACTACCGTGATGTAGCTAACCTCACGGTAAGCGAAGAACTAATGGCATGCTAAGACGGCCTTGTAATGATGTCGACAAGGAAACACTAAAGCTCCAGTCTCAAGGGTTACAGGAAGAAAATAAAATTCCAGGGCAGCTACTTTCCATCACTCGGCCCACGGGAGGAAGTCCACGGCAGGTCACAACCCCGTGCCACGAAATACAGACCTAGAGCAAAACCCATAGGCTTATTACCAACATCTGCTTGAGATTTTCTGCTTTAAATACCATTTCAGTTCCTTGAACGTCACCCACAATCCACTACACTGACACCAGGACGCGTGAACAGGGTGCAACGTGCGCTTTGAAAAACACTGTTCTCGGACCAGCATCGGTGAGCTTCTCCGTCCACTCTCTGGGGCCTTGCCAGCCGCCTGGTGCCTGCGGCCACCACTCACCCTGCCGCGGCAGTTTGGAAGAGCCACAGATGGCACGTAAGTGAACCGGTGAGGCCGGGCTCCGATGAAACCTTACTTACGGAAACGGGCAGCGGAACCTCGGACACTGCTGGTGAGCACGTGCCGTGGTGCCACCGCCGTGGGGAACTCTGGGAAGTTCCTCAAAAACGAACCATGGAGCTATCCTACAACCCGGCAATGCCACTCACAGGCGTGAACCCGAAAGGGGAGGACAGAGGGGCTCAGACGGGTATCTATACACCAATGGCTGTCGCAGCACTGCCCACACCGGCCGAGAGGCAGAAACACCCGAGCGTCTGTCCATGGAACATGATCCAGCCACGAAAAGAAGGGAATTCTGACACCTGCTGCAACAGGGACAGGCCTCGAAAACGCTGTACTGAGCGAAGTCAGGCAGACACACACAGACGAATGTGAGCGGTGTGATTCCACTCACATGAGATGTCTAGAACAGGCAAGCCACAGGCGGAAAGTGAATCAGAAGTCAGCAGGGGCAGGGGAGGGGACAGGGAGGTGCTGGTCAGGGCGACAGAGCGTCAGCGGGGTGACGAGGTGACGGGATGGAGGTCGCACAACAGTGTGAGTGGACTTACTGCCACCGGGGTGTACACTCAAAGTGGTTAAAATGACAAATACCATGTTGTGTGCAGTTTACCACAATTGGGAAAAAATCAAAACGCGCGGCCACCAGGTTTGGTCCGTGGGCTACAGTTCGCCGCCCCGTCTCTAAGGGAATGCACTCCCCTTTTGGGGTCAAAAGTGAAAATCCAGGCTTTTCTGTTTCACCACAGTCGGGGCCTCCCCCAGAATGCAGGGTGGCTGTGGACAAAGGGCCTTGGGTCGCCTGCATCGGCTCATGGGTGATTTCTGCAGGGGGGCGGGGGCGGGCTCGCGTCAGCATTCCCCTCCTTAGATGTCACTGATGTTCTTCCTGCTTTCTTCTCAGCTTCCCGAAACTCAAACTCAGTGCTTTGGAGTTTAAATGTTGACTGGAGAGCCTAAACTGAAAAACAGCTGATGAGATGTGTTTTGCTTTTATCACCTCACGGGTCCAAGGAGCTGCTCCCTCGCCAGGGAGACTTACAAAGGCCGGATGCGTTCCCAGGGGCGGTAAGTACATTCAGCAGGCAGGTCCCGGCAGGGGCCCGATGGGAGGCCTCCCACCCCGCATGGTCCAGCCACGAAGCCTGAGTGTGTTCAGTTCCTGACTAGCGTACGGGTCACCCACACACAGACAAGTGCGCTGAGCGGTGGAACCACACGGGCAGGGGACGTGTCCCCGATGACTCCTGGGAACCCTCCTCACCCTCAGACTAGGCGCCTGGGAACCAAGAAGACACCATGCTCGGGGAGGGGGGTGGGGGAGCCTCATTTTTAGCAACAAAACCAAGCATTGTGGCTATTTTGTATTTTATAGTTAACTGAAAAAAAAAGCGACCCTGGCCAGGACTCATGTCCGCCGGAGCAAAAGGGCAATGAAGCAAAGCAAGGGGAAAAGGCCAAGGGGACAGGTTGTTGGGGTGCTGGTCACGGCAAAGGAGGTGGACACCTACTCGCAGACCTGCAGGAACCACAGGCTGACGTCGGGAACAAAGTGGCTGTGGTGGAGGGACACAAAGGACGTGGAACACGACAGGAGAAGCAGCCGGGGGATGAGGGGCCAGAGGGCCTGTTAGGGTGGCAGGGCACCCTAGCTGTGCCCGGGGCGGGGGTGCCGGGGGGGATGTGCGCGGTGTTTTACTGAAAGGCCTATTACCTGCAGGCCTTGGCCCGTCAACAGCAGCGGGAGCACAGACACAGACACCCCCCAACACGCCCCCGCATCACCCCCACCCCTAACAATGACAAATCAGCGGGCTAGTGCTAATGCGAACATGGAGTATCAGTTCAGCGTTAATGTCAATGTTAAGAACTGGAAAGAAAGAAAAATTTTACTTGGTGCGAGTCATCTGGACACCCCCCAAACACTGAGTTATTACTGCGCGAATTTGGTGACATCGTGGTGACAGAGTTCAGCCGCCGTCTCGGGGACCTAACTGTCCCGAGCCCTCCAGCGGGGCTGGAACGGGCTGGCTCCCACACAGGAAGACCCGGCCGAGGCCTCAGTAATAACTGCGGAGTGACACCGTTTAGTTCCGGCCCAACACGTGCAAGCGAAGGAGGAGCGAGGAGACGCGGGCGTCCCCTACAGCTGTCGTGGCCCCTGTCCTTGGCCGTGGATGGGCTCAGCCTCTCTGAGCGGCTCGCCTGCCCGCCGGTGCGGGAAACGAGATGCCCTCTGCCACTCACCACGTCTGTGAGCTGATACTCCCCGTGCTGCTCGCATCCGATGTCAAACACGTACTTCCCAGGGCCGACGGGCTGCGGGCGGAGAGAGGCCAGGGGCACTTTTCACTCTTGAGAGCCCGCGCCCAACAGGAAGTCCGAGAGCTTTAGAAACGCCCACCATACAACCCGCCCCCATCACCGGAGGGATCTGGGGACCTGCACTGCGGACCAGACAGGGCTTTTGTGAAAGGACTAACGGAAATGCAAAGTATGGGGCCTGCTTTGTTTGTCTTTTAAAAGTTAGCTTCAGCCCTGGCTGGTGTGGCTCAGTGGATTGAGTGCTGGCCTAAAAACCAAAGGGTTGCTGGTTCGATTCCCAGTCAGGGCACACGCCCGGGTTGCGGGCCAGGTCCCCAGTGGGAGGTGCATGAAAGGCAACCCCACATTGATGTTTCTCTTCCTCTCTTTCTCTCCCTCCCCTCTGTCTAAAAATAAATAAATTTTAATAAAAAAACTTAATTTTATCTCATTTGTAAAGGTAATGTATTTATTACAGAATTTCACTAGGGGAACAGCCACAGGCAAACCAGATAGAGATGGAACTATTGGTAATATTTTCATGTAGTTTCTGTAACCTTGCTTCTGGAATGGAAAGTTTTTTTATTAAAAACCTGATCACACTCACATACGTGCACACTGACTCCTACTCCATTTTTACTTGAAACTCTGTGTGAATGCCTTCCCGTGTTTACAAGTGTTCCTCCCCAGCACCGGCTGTCCACCTGGTCTCTTATTCCTCGGGGGAATTATCGTCTGCTTTACTCATTTACTGGGGCTGATGGCTGTGCCCGCACCCTCCTTGGACAAGGGCCGCTGCCGGAGACACATTCTGAGTGGAGGCTCTGGGTAAAACTGCACCGGTGGCAGTTGCCCGGGGTGAACCTTCAGCAGTGCCGTCTCTGGGCAACCGTGTGCCCAGCGCACACACACGCGAGAATGAGGCCTCACTAGTTTCCAGTCCTACGACAGCGCTCAGAGCCGCCGTGTCTTCCAAGCCGTGTTTCCTCCTGGACTACAACACCTCGTTCTACCTTTACATCTTTGTAATATGTAAAAAAAAAAAATCATTTTAACTCATCTCTTCTAAGTTATTTGTCAGGTTGCATTTTTCCCCCAACATTTTGACCATTTAAATCACATTGATTAATGTCCTTTATATATTAAATGTTGCAACTATCCTAACGCTATTCATCATATAACTCTTAAGTTTTTTTATGGTGTTTTCTAATCTAGATTGTTTTTATCGGACAAAATCTCCTGGCTTTTCCTTTATATTTTTGTTTAGGACATTTCTGTCCTCATTTTAAAGTTAATAAATATTCACCTCTTTTTTTTTTTGCTGTGATTTTTCTCATTTACATTTAAATCTTTATTTGGCCTAGAAAGTACCTTTATCTATGAGCTGAAGGACAAACTCTGATTTGAATTTTCTCCCAAACGGTTACCAAGTTTCCCAGCACCATTTCTTGACTTCTCCCGTCATTTCTTTGTTAATTGGAAATGGCATCATTACCAAGCGCTAAATCATTATGCACACTCGGGTCTGTCTCTAGACTGGCTGCTTCGTGATCTGTACGTCTCTGTCCTAGCAAACACCCCGCGAGAGGCCTGCTGGGAATCCCACGTGCACCGTGCAGGTTTGAGGGGAAGGCGCTGTGGTACCGAGACCAAGGGGAGCGTCTGTGACAGGGCATGAACGGTACGTAAATGCAAACCGAGTTTTCAGAGAGCCTGAGGCTACTTCCCTCACTCAAGTGTTCCCGGCGTCAGTCAGTCTCTGACCCCCACAATGCGTTCCAGAGACTCTCTCCTCGGGGACAGTGCCTGCCTGGGCCCAGATTGGAGAGGCCACGAATGCCAGGGTGGTGGCTTCTGGTTTGCGGGGCTCTCCCTGCGCCCCACCAGGGCTCAGACATAACGCCAAGAGCAGTCACAAAGCCCTCCCCACAGATGACCGACATGCGGACGCCCCGACCTGGAGGCCTCAGACCCAAGGTCTGGCGCTCCGGGCTGTTCTCCAGTCCCACAGCCACCAGGTGAGGAAGGGCTCGAGGTCTTTCTCCCCAGCTCCAGCCTCATGTACCCCAAGGGACACAAAGGCAAAACCCCCAAATGCTCAACGGCAGAAAACCTTTAGCTGTCCCCGACAAACACGGATCTCACATCTGACTCACTGGCCAAGCCTCCCCGCACCCCACCCTGCCCGCTGTGGGTATCGGGAAGCTTGGAGGGAGGCACAGCTGCCCCATTTCCCACACTCGGAGGGATGGGAGGGTTTCCCTGAGTTATCAGTATCTTCCGTTCACACGGTCACACAGGCTGGGGAGGAGGGCGCTGCGTGTTTCACTGGCAAACATCGCTTCCTGCCGACTTACGTTTTTGTTCAAGAACTTGCCCTGGTACCTGTGGTTCAGGTGAATGAGCTCGGCCGCGCCCTCCTGCTGTCCGTTCACCCAGGTTCCCACATACTTGCTGCCAGTCTCCGCGTAGATGTAGGTGCCCTGCCCATGCCTGGTTGAGACAGGGAGCACACACAGAGCCTTCTGTTCTGCAGCACTGACCAGCTTTCCAGAGCATGAGACAGGTACTTAGGACGGCCTGGGTGGACACAGGCGCACGAGCTATCTGTCTCCTGTATCTGCCCCACCGAAGCACTCCTCCTGCTCACCGCGCCCACGCACAGGGTGGGCAGCGCCTGCTGCACAGCAGGCACCTTCCTTCCGGTCAGCTGCGTCTCGTTTGGAAGGGGCAGCACTCCTGGGAGCTGAGGCTCAGCCCCCAGAAGCCTCTTTGTCTCTCACGCCCCCAGGGTTCTAAGGTGAAGGACCCACGTGCTCTCCCCCACGAGTGTGCATCGTCCAGCAGCCTCGCCTTAAAGCCGCGAAGGGTTTGAACGGCCTGGCAGAGCTGGTTCATGGGCTTTTGTCATGATTCTGTTTCTTAGTGGGACATCGTGACAGTCGCATTGCGTGAACCAACCCGCAGCACTCGAGACACCCGCACCTTTGGTGAGCAAACCAGTCTCCGGTGTAGGTGTCGTTGTTGACGTAGTAGTAGATGCCGTGGCCGTGCCTGAGGTCGTCCACCCACTCCCCTGGAAGAGAGGACACAAAAGCAAGTCCTGGTGAGAAGCAGGGAGCCCAGCCTCCGCCACCTCCCCTCCACCCTCCTCCCTGCCCGCCGGCCGGAAGCCATGCAGTAGGCAGCTGGCTGAGGGAGGCTGAGTCAGGGGCTCGCTGAGCCCACCGGGCAGGTGTATGTATGGGGTCACAGAGACTTGCGTGTGCCGACAGCTGGTCTCACAGCCGGCCAGCAGCACAGTGAGGATTCGAACCAGTGTTTGTCCGCCCCGTTGCCAGCGGTCCCAACCCCACACTCCTCTGCCTTATGTGTGTGTTCAGTGACCCAGCAGTCCTCTCGAGGGTTGACCCTCAGCCACGTGCCAGCATTTCACCCCATCCTCCACCTCGCCACCTGGCTCCGACGCACCTTTCCAGCCCAGCCGCCCCGGGCAGCCCCACCGCACGCAGCTTTGTGCGAGTGGACACTGTGCCTCTGCCAACCGGGCCTCTGGGCGGACTCCTCCCTCCCCTGGGTGTCCTTTCCTGCCCACCCACGTGCACGGCCCTGCTCGTTTCTTTGGACATATTATAATCGGTAAAACGATCCTCAAATTCCCACCACACCTCTGCCATTAGGACAACAGCAAACTAGCTCATGAATGTCATCAGTCAGAAGGTACTGAAGGTATTTCTTCGCCGAAAACTCAGTGTCTTCAAACCTCACAGCTCACATTTGAAAGAACCTTCACAGAGGTCTCCAAAGTCCACAACTGCCCTAAAAACCAACACGGAAGCTGACCTCCAGGGTTGTTCAGCAAGAAAAATATGTAAGTGTTTTGCAGAAAATTTTCAAAAAGGGAAGAAAAAAATACATTGCAAAAGGCACTAAATTTCAAGCCAGAGAGGATGGGTAAGCAAACTTCTGCAAAAGTCCCAGTTTCCCTGACAACTTGTCAGAGACTCTGCCCAGCGGATCACGGTCCCCTGATGCCACTTATCACCGGGACTCTCAGGCCGTGAACTGCAGACCCAGGAAGGCAGCCGAGAGGAAGATCGCCCATCGGCCAGGGCTGCTCATGGCAGCTCCGAGTCAGGCTCCTGCCTCTGCAGTGAATGCCCTTTAATACGTTTATTGCTGTTGCTTTACATTGAAATTTAACTTTTTGTTTTTAGTCTTTCTACCCCTAATCCCATACTCTTTCATCATTCTTGATCATATCAAGAATAAAGTGTTTTTCAATGATGGTTCCTTCCAGGAGAAACCCCTGTGGTTGGTGGGTGGGTAGGTGGTGGCCTGGGCTGCATTTTTCTCTGCCTGAGCACCTGTCAGTTACAAATCTCTCCATCCACCTTCCCCCCACTCCTCCCCGTGGCTCCCTCCAGATCTGGTGCTCTGGAGACTAAAGACCTTTCTTTGAAAAGTAAAGGCCCTCATAAGATAAAGGAGAACAAGACGCTCTTCCCCCATTTGAAGCACAGTTGGTCGTTGGTTTGTTTGCCCTGCTGGAACCTCCCCACCCACCCCAGCTGCTGGGTCAGGGAAACACGAAAGAGAAGGAAGCTGGCGTTTCTGGAGACCCACCAGCTGGGGTCTTGCACTCGCCACCTCATTGCAGATGTGAAATAAACCAAAACACGGTTTTGCAGAAGCCACGCCCAAAAACCAGAGAGATCATGCACACGGCCCGAGGTCACAGAGCAGGGCTAAAAAGCAGATCAGGGTGTGTTTGGTTTCAACGTGTCATGCTCTCCTCTCCACAAGCACCCCAAGAGGCAGGCGCCCACTTCTTCCTCCAGCTCCTGCCATCTGAGAGCTTCCAGAAAAGCCATCTTCAAGTCCTACCATCTTATTTCTGCACAATTTCGTTATTAAACATCGTCCTATGTATCAGCTGCATTTGGCAGGCCACAGGACCAGCACGGAGAGTGAGGCTCCCTTCCTCTCCTCTCCCAATCTCCCAGCCCTCGCTGGCCCTTGGTCTCTGACACCCACTCACCCCTCCAACTTCATCCCCCAGCCCCTAAGCCTCCCTACTTCCCTGCCTCTGGTCAAGTTGACCGCCTACCTAAGAATGCCCCCCCAGATCCCTCCTGTCACAGCACCACAGCCTCTACCTGTTCCTGGGCTCCCTAACCAGCTGTGCCTCGGCACCTGGGAGACTGCACCGTGCCCTGTGCCTCGGGCGCAGTTTTTGCACACTCGCCAACCTGCAGAAACCCATCCTCTGTCCCTGACAGTGGCGGTCAGCCGAAAGACAGTGAAGAAGTCAGCTATGTGCTCACTCAGACTTTGTGACTGGAGAGCAGTTCACTGACAGAGGTGAAGGTAGTATTGTAGCTTCTGACCTCAGGGAAGGGACTGAGGGGTCGCCGCACCCTGCACGCTGCAAAACCGTATGAAATAAGCAAAAGTGTACAACTGTTTCCAAGGAAGTTTTACATGTTAGCTAACCTCCAAATTAAGATGTTCTTCAACCCCTTTTTCTGAGTATCTTTTTTACATATACTTATATGGTGCTCAAACTGTATGAACATCTACACTGACATAAAAAATGACGACAGTGAGGTTAGGTTCATAAGGATTTGGGAAGAAATAAATTAAACCCTGAGTTACATTGTTTAAGGTTGACTTAAAAAGCAGTGGGTGTATCCTCTGAAGCAAGCCCGCTAAGACCTGCGGAACAGAACAGAAGCTCCGTCTCCGGCAGGGAGAGCATGACACTGTGCAACTTGGCCTCAGGTTCTGGCAGGAACCCTGTTGTAGAATTCCTGGGTTCCGGTTTCACCTGGCAGGGAGACAGTCGGCTCGAGCTTGCGCCCCAAGGATATTTCACCTTCATTCAGAAGTGGTCCTCAGAGATCCCACAGGCACGTGGGCACCCAGTGGGCATGTACTGACTGCCTCCCCTCCATCAGGGATGATTCCGAGTATTCCACACGTATTAATTCACTGCAGATAGGACAGCTGAGGCCGGGAGGGATGACGTCCCCTGTGCAAGGTCACGCCTATTGCCGCCACAGTTTAGGGCTTGGGTCACAGGTCTTTTGGGAAATCTGATGAAGCTAGAGAACTTCTTCCCGGAAAAGCAGCCCAGAACATAGAATTTTGCACACGGTTTCTGATGGCTCGCACCCACTCCCCACTTGTCTCTCTTTCCAGGTTCGAAGCTTCCTCCGTCCCTTGTTGGAAGTAGACTGCAGCTGTAGGCACAGCAGGCGGGGCCTGCGGCAGCAGTGAAGTTCTTGGAGACAGGGGAACGAGAATCTTCCTGAGACACAACACTGGCATGTAAAGAAGGGTGGCAGAGATCAGAACACCGGTTTAATGAGGCAGAACGTCTCTCTGACGAGACGCCCTCAGGGAAGGAAGGCACCACCAGGTCTAAACGAAGAGTGTGCTCCTCCGAAGAGGGTCGACCAGAAATGGAAACAGTAAAAGCAACATCCCAGAGACAAATGCCACAGGGCATCTGACATCATAGGTGCAACCCCCTCCCCAAGGTGTGTGCTCGCCCAGCGGCCTCCCTTGCCTTTTTGCCTTTGCCCCTCAGCACACAGGCTCACAGGAGAGAATGTGCCGGTCACAGGGACAGTCACATTTCCCACAGTTACAAGGCATTCCGGTTTCTGCATCAACCCTGTGAACCCAGGAACACAGTTTGTGTTTGTTGAATGACTGACTAATCTGGAGAACTTTAAGCTTTCTCATTTATCTCTGCATTCACAGACAATTCCCCAAGAAGACCTTGGCAACACAAAAACCTGCTTCGTGAGACCATTTTACCTTCGTATTTTGATCCATCTGGGTATATAAAAGTGCCTTGACCGTGCTTTTTGTTTTTAAAATATTCTCCAACGTATCGAGCGCCATTTTTAAATTTGTAGGTCCCCTGAAACACATTGATGACAGGGTTCATATCTCTCCTGCATCGAATACCCACTGGTAGAGTGTTAGATACAGAAAACCACCCGCTCCCACCACCGAGTCCGACCTGGCCGTGTCTCTTCCCGTGTTCGTAGCCCCCCTCGTACACGTCCCCGTTGGGCAGCCGGGCTCTCCCGTGGCCGTGCCGCTCGCCGGCCTCATTCCGTTCCCCTTCGTACTCCTGGCAACAACAACGACAACAACCCATAAAATTAGCACAGTGACCGCGGTCTCGCTGGGAGTGCCAACCACGTGCTAGGTGTTTTATAAATAGTATTCCATGGAGTCCTCCCAATCCTCAGCCCAGTCTTACAGCTGAGGCAGGTAAAGACGCCCGGGCACAGGAAAGTTACAAATCCAGTGGGGCCATCTGGGGAGAGAAATTAGGAAGCTGACTGGGCAGGCGTTGTGGCAGACACTGAGCAAGCGACTTTTTTTTTAAGTGCTCCCCAGAGAAACCAGTCAGGGGGTGGGGAAACAGGTAGGAAAGAGGAGGTCACCAGGCACAGGTGACACCCAGTGATGTCCCAATCTCAGCCCTCATAGCGCAGGGGAATCTGGAGTGCAGATCACGGCAGCTTGTCCTGGTTTTTAGCACTAGCTGCTGTCTATTGTGGGGGCGGGGGTAAGTTCCAGGCACTTCTGGCTCTCCCGACTGGCCAGGTGGCGCTGGTGGCTCCAGTGCAGGGGGGAGGTACTCACCCTGCAGCAAAGCAGGTAGAAGGTGGGAGATAGATATACCCAGCTAATTAAAGGGTCTGGGCAGCCACAGATGGCATCTATCCCAGCAGAGGTGCTAGATTTTTCTTTTTCTTTTGGAAGACTTATTTATTTATTTATTTTTAAGATTTATTTATTTACTCAGAGAGAGAAAGGGAGGGAGAGAAACATCAATGTGCAAGAGATACACGGATCAGCTGTTTCTTGCTTGCCCCCTACTGGGGACCTGGTCCACAACCCAGGCATGTGCCCTGACTGGGAATTGAACCAGCAACCTCATAGTTCGCAGGTTGGCACCCAATCCACTGAGCCACACCAGCCAGGGCTAGGTTTTTCCATTCATTCGAAACTATCTCAGTCCTGTACCCTGACCACACACACAGAGGCTGAGGCTCCAGCCTGTCATCTTCTAGGAAATGGCCACCCTCTGGCTGAGTGGGGTTCATCCCTGGACAGGACACACATGCTCACACAGAGCCCAGCTCGCTGGTTGTGCATCCCTTACCTCCTCTCTGCTGCCTAAACCAAGGAACAATTCCAACGACCTGGGGCAGTTCCCACAAGAGTGAAGAAATAACATGCAATCATAGACATGTATGGTAATATCTTCAGGAGCCTTTGCGAGGCTGAGACCGCCTCCCCATGGCCTGAAGGCTGCCTGAACGCAGCTTTCCGTCATTCACCCGGATCCTGAGGATCCGAGCTCCACTGCAGAAATGTTTGTTCAAGAACATAATGGCACCTTGGGAGGACCCAGGCTTCCAAGGAAACCACCTGGATGGAGGGTAACAGCAGGGAGGAGGGCCCTGGGCTTTGACGTGGAAATCTTTGCCTTCACCGGGAGGGGGGCCAGAGGGAGGGGGCCAGAGAGAGAAGGCATGTGGCGAGCAGACGTCATAACGTTTTACCTTTCACCACCAACTTCCAGAACGCAGCGCCCGCTGTGGCCGGGGTGGTCTTCCTCCCTACTATGCGACCTGGGCCTCCAGGGGTCCACCCACCACCGCATACCCCGGAAAGCGCACCCCCCTCATCCGGAGCTCTCACCCCAAGATCATTTTCTCCCTCCTCCTCCAACTCCTCGGAGCCCAGGTCCGACATGGCCTCTCCTCAGCCTTGATCCCAGCCTCGGCGGTGGTGTTTTGTAGTAAGCACCAGCAACCCGCACCGCGGCGTCTGCAGTCACCATGGAGACGCAACCGGCCCCTCCTATCTCCCCGCAGTAGGGGGTAGACCTGGAAGGCGCGAGGAGGAGCCACAGGCAGCCTCCGTGCGCTGCCACAGCAACGGGACTCACTGACCAATCGCGGGCCCGGACGGGAGGGGCGTGGCCTGGGGCGAAATCGGTACCCTCCGGCTCTCTAATCCGGCGCCACTTAGCTGGCCCGGGGAATGTTTGGTCGGCTACTGGGTGATGCAGCGACGAGGAGCCACCTTTGAATCAGGCCCCTGAAGAGGACAGGGGCGCTGGAGGCGGGTCGGGTCACCTCCAGAGAGGGCTTGGTTCTGGGCACTGCCCCTTCCGACCCCGCCCCTCGGCTTCTCCAGCCCCTGCTGTTTTGGCAGCTCCTCCTCACCTTTCTAGGCTCTTCCGCCGCTGTAGTGTTGGTGGTCCACAGAGGTGCGTCCTCCCAGATCTTCCCTCGAGTTTGTAAACATCTCCTGACTCTAGGAGGCAGCTCTGGCCTCTTAGCAGAGGCGCGTCCACACGCAAACACACTCTACACGCGCGCGCGCTCGCACATACACACGCTCATTCACACTCCCACTCAGTCGCTAAGGAGCCCTCTTCCTGCCATCTGACAGTGTCCTCCAGATATCTGACAGTCTCCTCCAGATATCTGACACCGCCTGCCCAGGGCCCCTCGTGATCTCTACCCCAATTCCTCTTTCACGGCCGGATCCGGGCTTTCTCACTCGCTCTGTAAACTCTGCAACAGCCTCTAATTGAGTGTCTCTGCCTCCAGCCTCTGGCCCTCTTAAGCCACATCACACTCCTCGGCAACTCAGAAACCCAAATGCAGGACTGTCTCTCGCTGGAATTCAGTTTCTCCAGGTTCAAGGCCCAAACCATCTTCTTAGTCTCGTGACCCACCATCCCCTTCCTATACTCGTTATGAGCTTCACACAAAACCAAACCACAGGCACTTCCCCCAGATGCATCCTTCACTTCCCCACTTCTATGCCTTTGCCTGTGCCATCCCCTCTCCCTGCAACGCTCCCTCCCCTCAGCTCTATCTAGAAACGTAGCTGTTTTCCAAAGACTAGCTAAGGGGCCACTTCCCCGCCAAAAAGCACCAAATCCATAAAGAGCGCCCTCAGGGAGAGAGAGGGGAATGGGGAGTGGAGAAGGAGGAAGGACTTCAGCTCTGTGTGCCATCCGCCTATCATCCATCCCTCCACTTTAAAGGTCTGAGTGTGTCAAAAGGCAAACCTGAATTGTATGTGGTGAGTTTGTTTTATTAGTATATATTAAGCATATTTTTCTGTATTTTTAATTTTGTACATTACATATGTGAAACCTCCTTCCTTCAGCTTCTCTTGATCCTTCGAGTTAGACGCGCTACTACTACTGTCTCTCTCTTAACTCCCACGGTACCCCAGTCGCCTTTATCGCACGCACTTTCTGTCCCACATAGCAGCCGTCTATCTGGGTGGTGATCCGATTCCTAGACACTCAGAAGCCCCACCACCCTTACCTTTGTCTCCCCACAGCACCTGGAAAAGTGCTTTCACACAGCAGACGCTCAACCAAGCCAGTGAAACCCAGTCCCTATGGGCCTTTAGAACCCTAATGCAATGAAAATATGGTTGAGGTTTTTTGTGTAATCTGTTTTACTTCAAAGAATCTTTGCATGTGTGGAAATAAACAAAGACCATCCCAAAGAGAACAACAATGACTATGTATTCAGAGCTCGTTATCGCAAGGGAGTCAGCCATTACATTTGCATTTGGCAGAGAAGTGGGAAAACTTCCTAGGGGAACAAAGGCAGCGCTCCAGGTGCGCTCCAATTGGAGGCGCTGTCCTGTCCAGCCCGGGGAAGCCGTGGGAAAGAAAGCTAACTCGAACTAGGGCCTCCTAGGTCAACTTTCTCTCATTGGTCCTAGAAAAACTCTCAGTTATTAATCGAGTCCTGGCCACTTGAGGCCAACTGTAAACATCATGATTTAACAGTTTTTCTCTGGGGAAAAGTGAGGAGTTTGGAATATTAGATCATTATTTTCTTCTTTAAACTCGGAAGTTGCTGCATTTACTACAATCGAGCACGTCTATAATGAAACATCAAAAGGATTTTAAATGTTAGAAATCTGGAATGGTAATCAAGGATGTGCAAACAAATGTTGGCTTTTTGCCTGTACCAATAAACGTGAAAACTTTACCTTTCAACTTTGCTTTAACAAAGACAGTAACTAATGTTCGCTAGGTTCTGACTGTGCTGGTATGTTTTAAGAGTTTTACGCGAATTATCTTATTAAATCCTCATGATCATTTCCCCATTGAACAGCTAAGGAAAGGGAACCTCGGAGAAATAAAGTCATTGCTCAAGATCACACAGCCAGTGCGATTCAGACCAAGTCTTCTGACTCGAGAGCCATTACTATTAATCACTACCCTCTGCTGCCTCCCAGACCTCTGATTTAAAGGAATGACTCTGGTTTTCTGGAAGTGACCTCAAACCACCTACCAAGCAGAGAAGCCCTGGCTCAATAAGCCTTAGATTGAAACAACAGAAAGTGGCTTAAGCAAACCCTGTCCTAAATCCCATCACTAGCAGCTGGGTGCTCAGCCATAACGCCAGAGAATCCTAAAATTTACAGTTTGTGGTTCATACAAATTAGTCAGAGTTCCTTCCAGAAAATCTTTCAATACAGTAATTTCACTACACTCCGGATTCCCCAGTTGTCCAAACAAGGCAAAGACGGAGTGAACCACAGGGCCACTTCCCAGCTTCCAGCAGCAGCCGGGGGACAACATTCAACCTCCTCCTTCCAGTGGGAGGCTGTGCCCCAGCTCAGGTCAGGCACAGAGGCCCCCCTGCTCTCTTCCTCTGGAGGCCTGGGGGGGGTCCTAGGAAGGTCAGGCCAAGTCGATTCCTGGTCCCCCATACTCCCTGACCCTCTCACCCCTGGGTGACTTGGACGCGCTTGGTGATCACAGAAGCAGCACTTTCCAGTGCAGAAGGCCCTCAGAACACTTGCTTAACTCATTTTCCTCCTTTCTAGTCTGAAATGAAGGGCAACATGGGAAGGACACCCTTTTCTACCTCGTCAAGACCTCGTTGGGAAGGCGCTTCCCATAACCCACCAGCAGGGGCTTCCCATAATCCACCGGCAGGGGTCTCCCACCGTCCCCACCCAGCCGATGCTTCCCACCCTCCCCCGGGAGGGATCTCCCATCATGCCTCGGGAGGGAATTTCCCATCACCCCCTGCAGGGCTCTGGGCCGAGGCAGCCCTCGGTGGTGGAGAAGGGTGGATCGGGGCGGCGGGGCCTCGGGTGAGTGCAGAGGAGGAACACCCACGGTTCCGCCAAATTCCGCTTCCCCAGTAAGAAATTCTCTCCTTGCCTTTGTTACATGTGAGGGAGAGATCCCCACCCGTCCCTACCTGACTCCCCCGCCAAGTACAGAAGGAATGAGTAAAAGCGTCGGACCTCCTGGTCGAGGTCCGTCTCCGCAGAGGCCCGGGCGAGGGCGCCTGTTGCCCCCACGTGGGGCTGCCCTGCAGGAGAGAGAGTGCCCTGGAGACCCTCCTGGGGTCCCCTTCCTCTCTCCCGCACCTCTATGGCCCACCTTGGAGCTGGGGGCCAGGCAGCCTGGCAGTTGCTATGGCAACTGGCCAAGTCCCTGAGCTTTTCCTCTGGGCTACCCAGGACAACGCCGAGAAAAGGCTGTTAAGAACTGGAGGAGCCCGAAAAATGCCAACAGGGTGTGTCCGTTTTTTGTTTAAGGGTCTAGCAACCGCGCAGATAAAAGGCGGGGGCTTCCAGCAAAACGAATGCAGGCCCGCCTTCACGATGGGAATGTGAGGTTATCTAAATATTTGTATTCCTGCAAATTGAAGTATTATGGATGCATTTACATAAGCATACAGCTATAGATAGAGGTGTATGTGTAGGTAGACATAAAAAGACAGGAATTGCAACTTCTTTTTTTTTAAAGATTTTATTTATTTATTTTTAGAGAGGGAAGGGAGGGAGAAATAGAGAGAGAGAAACATCAATGTACGGGTTGCTGGGGGCCATGGCCTGCAACCCAGGCATGTGCCCTGACTGGGAATCGAACCTGCGACACTTTGGTTCACAGCCCAAGCTCAATCCACTGAGCTACACCAGCCAGGGCTGCAACTTCTTTTTTAAAAACAGTTGTTTTTATGGCATTGAGTGGATAGGAGTCAGACCCAGGGTTGGAAACCTAGTTCTGTTTGCTTCTCTTGGAAACCGATGAACCCATCTGGAAAATGGGGGTGGCCATGAACGTGCCCTCTTCGAGCTGCTGTGGGGTCTAAATAAGATGTTTGTAATGAGCGTAGCTCAGTGCCCAGCACACGGTCAAGCACTTAGTAAATGTTAGCTGTTATTACTGTTACTCACTGGGCTGTGGTCACTCACGGAGTGAGCTGAGCGCCTTTCGTCTACCAACAGGTCCTTAGGAAACTTTGGACAAGCTTTGACTCATTTTCAATCATCGTTTCTCCCCAAAGAGGATCGAACTGCCAAAGCTGGTTCAGCCAGGTAATTATGACAATCAGAAGTTGGCCTGTGATGAACAGATTGTTTCCAGAAACATCTCCATACGCAGGTTCTTTAGTGTAAGTAGTTTAGCTGTTCGAGGCTCTGTCCCCTGTAAAAATGGCAGCCAACAAAGAGGAAATAGCCAGATGCACGTGGACACACCTTACCAGAGTCCCACGGTTTATGGGAGGGTATTGAGAATGCTGTCATCAAGAGAGGAAACAGAGTCTTTTCAGCCCAGAAAGTAGGATTATTCAGGAATGCCCCACACCTACAGGCAGACGGGTTAGTGGAGTCAGCCAGGGTGGAGTGATGGGAAATCCAGCAGACACGCATTTCAAGTTGGGCAGCAACTCCAGGGGAGGGGCCGAGGCTCAGCCCCCCTCCCCCGCCGCATAGCACAGTGGGCAGCACATAGTAGGTGCTCGATCATCGTATGCTTACCAAATTGAATGTTGGATGCCATGTTACCACAGAGCTGTACTTCATGCGACACTTGGAGGAGAAAGAAAAGTGAAGTAAATCGATTTTTAATTCTTCTTTTATGATCTTCTTTAATTCTTCTTAAGTCAGATTCCATTTTCCAGGGGCTCCCCCAATATGTCAGTTAAATGACTACAGTCAGGTGTGCTGTGTCCCTAAATCAAGTTCTAGGGGAATGGGGGGAGTATGAGGAAATAGGATCAAATTACAGACCCGTCTGGGGTAAATTCAGCATTAATCCTTGGTGTTAAAAAAATTAGCCCAACTGCGATACCTACAGCTACCTGTCAGTCCCTCATCCTAAAATGGATGTCCCTCTTCCCTACTGGTGGATACGTAAGGTCAGTTCTACTCTTGATATCACAGATGGCCTTGCTCTGGCCCATGCGGTGTGGTGGTGGGAGACCCCGTGATACCAGGGGCTGCACCTTCCAGGGCCCAGGCATGGGTCGGGTCCTCTGAGGAAGGGACGGGGGAGGAGGCTGCAAGCTGAGTGGCGCGTGCACTCTTCTCCCAGGGGAAGGCTCACCCTGCCCCGCTCGCAGGGAGGTCCTAAGGCTCAAAGAAGGTAATGAGGGTTGAAATGTTCTGGAAATGCCCAATGCCATGTAAACATAATGTGTACATTTAACTTGGGTTTTTAAGTCACTGCTTATATAATATTTGATATATACAGAAGAATGCATGTTCTTCTATGTCCGTAATACAGCAAAGTAAGGCAGTGGAACACCTGTGAAATCACTCCCCAGAATAAAGGAAGGAAAGAAGGAAGGAATAGAATCACCGTGAATGTCTGAGCGCGTAGATCTCTGTCCACGGCTCAGACCCAGCTCTGGAATTCAGTCAGATCGACTGGAGATCACTGGGCGGGGTGGGGGGGAGCATTAAGACTCAACACACACTACTCACTGCATTGCCTTCTAGGATGGCCGGCCCAGCCTGCTGTCTCCAGCACAGTGAGCGGCCCTGCTGCCCCCTCGCCTGCTGTAAGTAGTTTTCCTCCTTTGCTAATTTGATGGGCAGAACAGCGTCTCGTGGTGCCTTTACTTTGTACGTCCTTGGTTATTTGTCAGGATAAGCCCGTTTCCCCTGAAGGCTTATTCTTCATCTAAATTAACTATTGTTAGTTATTTAGATAGTTTTTCTGCAGGATACCCTCATCTATCTGAGTATGGTGTCCCTTCTTCCTGAAGTGTGATCTCCGTGTTTCTCTACCTGGTGAACAATTCTTCACCTTTACTATCTTGCCCAGATGCAGCCTCCCTGGGGACACCTTTCCTAATGGCTTCAAGCCTCTCATGACCATCTGTCCAGTGGTGCTTCTGTCAGACTCCCCACACAGGTGTTACAGGTCAGGTTCCCTAAGTGTCCTCAGGGCCTGGACCCTCACAGTCTAGCACAGAGCCTGACCCATAGTCTAGGCTCAAGGTATTAGAATTACTAAATGCCATTGGCAAGTTGGGCAAGTACAGTAAAGTATAAAGAAGAACATGAAGATGACCAATAACCTCACCTCCCAGAGACGGCCACTGTGGCCTTCTGGTGTGAGTCCTTTGGCATCTAAGCTTTTCAAGTGCATACAAGGTCTATCTGGAAAAAGTCCTGCCATTGTTAATATAACGAGAGTGGTTTATGCAACATCAATATAACCTGGCAGCCAAGGAGAGCGGACTGGAATGCACATGCGTGAACAATGATGCCTTCACTGTACTAGTCAGTGGGGGCAGTAGACGCCATTGAGTGAGCATGTGTACTGTGTGGCCATCACATTCAAAATAAGCGAGTACAGCAGTGAATCCGCATCAGATTTTGTGTTAAGCTTGAACATTCCTCCTCGGAAACTATTAGGATTCAGAAGCCCACAGCTGTGGTCAAGTGGTGACTGGCAGCTTCATCATGACAATGTGTGCACTCATGCATCATCTCGTGCAGAGTTTTTGGCAAAACATCAAATCCCCCAGGTGACTCAGCTCCCCAACAGTCCAGATTTGACTTCTGGCTTTTCCCAAAACTAAAATCACTTTTGAAAGAGCAGGGATTTCAGACTGTCAGTGAGATTCAGGAAAATATGACGAGGCAGCTGATGGCAACCAAGATAACTATGTGTGGTCCCAAGGTACCTACTTTGATGGGGACAGAGGCGTCATTGTCCTGTGTACAATGTTTCTTGTATCTTCTTGAGCAAATGCCCCTTTTTCTCATAGTACATGGCTGAAAGCTTTTCTGGACAGATCCCATGTATATTGGCAATTCATTTACCACCACCCACGATCACAGACCATTATGCAGTAAAGATGTCCAAACTTCTTCACAAGTGTTTTAAAAGACTAAATAATATTTCACCATAAGGATGTGCCAGAATTACCTCGACTCAGTCAAGGTTCAATAAAGAATGAAGGGGAACATTCGATACAATATTGAAGGAGATACGGGCACTGCTTAAGGACATTGTGCTCCATTGTGTGTTTAAGAAAGTACCATTTCGGGTGTTTTTTCTGGGTACCTCGTTACCCCTGCTCTGGGATGACCACCAAAGGCCCTTCCCCAGCTCCGGGTGCCGGCCTCTCCTCTTCCGGCTCCGACAAACCTGCTCGCTTGTTTGTGTGTCTCTCTCCTCCCCAGGAGGGTCTGGCTCCCAGGACAAGCCTCGGAGCGGTTGCAGGCCAAACACAGCCGTCCGGAGAGCTGAACGAGTCGTTTCCCTCCCCTGCACAGAGACGAGAGCCAGGGAGACCTTACACCCGCCAGCAGTGTGAGGCCTCCCGGGACTGGCATCTGCGTCCTCCGAGCACTGAGGTCTGGCACTGAGAAGGCTCGGGCCCGGGCTGGGACCCACTTTGGGCCTTGCCAGGGCCCTGGCTGCCACCTCCAGGCGGGGCTGGGACCTGTCGGCTGGATGCTATTTATTTATGGCTCCGTCCGGACGCAAGCGCGCTGTGACTGGGCGTTCAACGGCAGAGGTGTAGTGAGCGTCTCCAGGGTGCCCGGCTGGATTCCAGGTGATAAGGATTCGTGATGCCCGAGACAGGTGAACAATCCCTGCCCTCGTGGAGCCCACGCCCTAGCACGTGATTCCGCCCTCACTTCGGCCTCAGGAAGCCCCGGTGGGCACACTGCTGCTCGGGAGAGGCACGGCGGGGGGAGTGGAGTCAAGGTCTGAACCGGCAACTTCAGACTCCGCGTCCCCAGCCTGTCCTCCCCGGCCACCGCTCACTGTGGGATCACAACCATGTTCAAACAGATGATCTGGAGTGACAATGAAGGAAAGATGTCATAGCCTATAAGGAACTAATTTAATATCAAGTTATACCAGTCTATTTTTAGAAAGGATTTCAATTATAAGAACTAAAAACACATAGTTTCAACCACAGGAGTTCAACAAGAAGTGATTAGAAAACACAGCTACTAGGAGAGCCCAGAGCCCAGCCTCCCTGTGACCAACAGCGAGTGCGGAGGTCACTGGGGTGGGCTGGGAGGGGGAGCAGGCTCAGAGCACCGTCTCTCCACCCCTCTGATGGGGGTAAATGCAGCTAACAGGGCAGAGACACGCCCTGCAAGGCCAGACTTCCACAAACCCCGCGTTGGCCGGGAAGACGTGGGCACCCCGGAGAGCCGGACCACCAAGGTCAGGTGCGGAGAGCAGGAGCAGCCGCTGTCACAGCCCACCAGGCTGTCAGCACGGTGTTTAAAATAAAAGTGCCTTCTCTCCAGAAATCGTCAAATATAGGCTTGCGGGGAGCTTTAAAGTACAGCCCCTCGATTTAAGCCACATGTTTTACCAAACCACACCTGGACTGAACACCTCTCAAAAATGTCCCAACTCACTCACCACCTTTACCTGCCCTAGGCCAGGTGAGAGAGTCAGCTTCCTGCTTCCACATTCCTGACCTGGTACCCCCTGAGAGCTGAAAAGGCGGGGGAGTTTGCAGGCGACAGGCACGGGCAACATGTGAGCCCTGCGGGGAGCTGGGCACTGGGGATGGGAGACCTCTTGTTTTGGGGATTAGGCCGGCTCTCTGACGTCCCCTCCTGCTCCCCCTGACCTGGTGGGACCAACAGATACAGCCCCTGAGGATGACTCCCGATGTAGGTCAAGGCTGCTGCCTGGCCCCTCCCCGTCCGGGAGGAGAACCTCGGGGGGAGATGAGCTTTCACAGATTTATAGAGAGTGAATCAAGAGGTCTGCAGCCAGAGGGGCCAGGGCCGGGGAGGGGACAGCTCCTCTCCGGGCCCCTGCAGAACTGGTGGGGCAGCTCCTTGACGCCAGACCGGGCATCTGGACTCTTGCCTGCCTGGAACACGGGTGGTGCTTCCTGGTGGGGGCCCTTCGTTGCATGCATCATCGACAGGAGTCATTAAACAGAGATCTCCGTGCTCACCTGTCAGCACCGCTAGAGTCCTTGATCACTGGAGATAAAAGCAGCTTCTCTTCTCCGTACGAGCTAAACAGGTTCTGATTTATCTTTCCTTATCTCTCAAGTACTGGTTAATTCGTTGATGTTGTCCAAGCTTGAGGCGTTTTCTCGAGCTCCGAACGAAGTCCAGCGTCCTTGAAGCACCCTTCGGGAGACAGCACCCAGCTGGGCAGGGCTTGCCCGTGGGCCCACGGGGCCTTCCCGGGAACGTCGGCCCCTCACCTGCACGGCCCTCCCGCCGCACGGCGTGGTGGCCCTGGGGAGACCGAGCTCCTGCACAGGCGGTCCTTCTGGAAAAGTCTCAGCTCCGAGCCCAGGGCTTGCTTAGCACAGAAGGCTTTCATTTGGCTTACCGAACCCTCTAGTAGGTGTCAGAGTTGCCTCTTTCTCAAGAGCAGGGAAAAGGCGTGACTCCCCACTGCCCGCCCGGGGGATGGCAGCAGCTCTCCCTTCACACTGGGTCCGCCCACCCGTCTTTCCCCTCTGAGCACTCGGGCTCCCTGACACGCTCACATGCGCACGCCCTCACCCAGGCGGGCGCCGAGAGAAGTGACCTCATGTCCTCCCGGCCGTCCTCTGGTCAGTGTTCTCTCTTGTTACCCGGAGTCCTCCTGATTTCCCTCCGACACCAGAGGCCACCGCCTCTCTCGTCACTGTCAGCCGCTGACCTCGCCGGCTGCCGCACCGGGGGCCTGGGTAAGGACTCTCGGCTCAGGCCGTCCCACCCTCACACCGACCCGTCTCCAGATGGCGTCTGCCCCTCACCAGGGCGTGTTCCTCCTCGCGGGTTTCGGATCCCTTTTCTGCCTCGAAGGGACACGTGTCCCTGAATGGGTAGCCTCCTTTCCTGGACGTCCGCACTCCCGTCCTCTCTTCTGACTTCTGGAGAGACTGGGACCCCTTCTGACTGGGGCTCCTGGGAGAGATGGAGGGTTCCAGGTCTGGAGCAGAAGCTGGGTGACAACATCGTGTCACAGCAGAAAGCAAGGACGCTACCGGAGGTACCAGGGACATGTCAGAAGCACCCAGATGATTCTAAGAGGCTCCCACCGACCAAAGACGGGCAAGGGACATTCAGGAAGGGGCGTCGCTGCGGTGGGTCACCACACATCAGTGGTGACTCGGTCCCCCAGCGCACATAATAAAACACAAAAGAAGATGCCTAACTTTTGAGGAATACTAGAAACCACCTCATTATTTTTGAAAAGTGACAAAAGAGGGAGTTTGCATTTATCCTGCTTTTTGTATGCAAACTGGACCTCGGAGTTAACTAACTGATGTTGAACAATGGAGGAGGAGGAGGAGATCCTCGTTACAGAAGTATGCTAACAGAGAAGGAGTGAAAGTAGTTCAGCATAGGTCCACCACCTCTGTGGATGCTGACTTCCAGTGAACTAATCAGCTCAGACAAGGAGCATCTAAGGCATCAGAAACAGCTCACCAGATGCCGTGTGCTTGCCAGATCTGGTCAAGCCTCTCGACCTCATTGCCAAGTTCAGGAAAAACGGGGAGAAAGAACATGTTGGACCGTGTCGTAAAGTCGGAGTCGGCACAATGCGGAGTGTGGGAGACTGCACGGTAAACGGCCTGGCCTCCGTGACAGCCATGGCAGCCCGTGGCTGGGGCGGGGCGAGAGACCAGGGAGACACAGCACACAGCACACGCGTGGCCTGTTTGGAGCCCCACTGAACGACCAGACTGAGAGCCAGGACGTTGATGGGACAGGGACGTGAGAACACGGGCTGGACGTTGGATGCTGTTACGCAGCTGTTCTTGTTGCTGGGGAACCAGGATGATGGTCTTGTGGTTACATCTAAAACCATACAGTTGGAGATAACATACTGAAACTTTACAAGCGAAATATTATCATGTCTGGAATTTCCTGCAAAATAATCCCGGGGGTGGGGGAAGAGAGTGGGTCAAAACAGAAAGGAAACAAAACTGGCCACGGAGTGATAACCAGCGCGGCTGGGGGACGGGTGCCCGGGGCTGCGCTGCACTGTCCTCTTGACTTCCGCCTGTGCTTGCAGATACCCATACGTTTCAAAGCACCCTTGCTCCTCCCCCGGCCCTCCGCAGCTCTGGGCCGGTCTCTCCGCCCTTCTGGACTCGGTCGTCTGCTCCCCGCTGCCTCCTCTTTCTCACCCCCCCCCCCTCAATCCCCGCAGCAGTCTGCCGCCCGCCCACCGCGCCCCAGCCCAGCCCACCCCGCAGAGGCATCAGCCCTCATCTTCGGGGGGAAGCCCGCAGACCCTGACTTCTTCGCAGTGCCCGACTCCACGGCCCACTCTCGCCCCTTCTGGAAACGCCGCCTTCCTTGGGCTTCTTGGACGTCACACGCCCCTGGCTTTTCCCACGGCTCCACCGGTGGCTCCCAGCCCCTCCTCCCTGCCTGACCCTGAAATACTGGCACCCCCGGGAACTCAGTCTAGTCCCCTGCCGTCATTGCTGGCAGCGCCAGGGCCCCTTCTCTGGCTGGGGCTCTGCCAGAGTCTGCAGACCCACACGTCCAACCCTGGTTCGTGGAAGACGGAGAAGCTCCCCCAGGAGCCGAACGCTCAGCAAGTGCGAATCAGTTCCTAGCCCAGCCCCGCCCCCGAGTCTGTTTGTCCTTTCTGTGTTTCCTCTCTTCCTGAAGATTCCACCATCCCCTCAGCTGTCCAAGCCGGACACCTGTGGATCATCCCCGGCTCCTCTCCCTCCCTCGCCTCCCCTTTCTCTCCCCTTCTACACCTTTCTGGAATGTGCACTCCCCAACGGCCATCACCTGCGGTCTGGATCGCTGCAGGAGCTCCCGGCCCGCCCCCTCCACGTCACTCGCACCCTCAACACTCCCCAGACCGGCCCTCGGCTTGCCTTGTGCTCCTGAGATGTCACCTCCTGTGACCTTTGAGTCTGGGTGAGGGGACCCTCTCTGCACCCAGTGGAGTGCCCTCCACTACAATATGTAATGCAGTGTTGGGATTGCTCTCGCCAGTCTGCCACCTCCACTTGAGGGGAGGGGCACCAGTGGGGCCATAGGTCTCCACCTCCCTCTGGGGTTGGTTGGTGGGAGGACAGGAGAAAAGGAAAGTCGGCTGTTACTGCCCCCCCCTTCCTTTCCTTCTCACCTTCCCTTCCCTGCTGGGCTGTAATTAGACAGCCAGCTGCCTTCCCTACCAAAGACATCCCCACCCCAACCTCCAGCAGTTCTGCTGCGGCCTCAGCTCTCAGTCCTTCAGGCTTTGGGGAGCTACCAGCCTCCTCACATTGCTAGCCTGGGGCGCATTTCTTCCACTAATGTCCCCACACCCTGCTGAACCTTACGTAACAGCTCAGCACTGGGTTAAGTAGTGCCCCTACAAAATTCATGTCCTTCCGGGGGCCTCACAACGGGAACTTGTTTGGAAACAGAGGGGTTGCAGATGTAATTGGTAAGGCAGAAGTCCTACTGGAGAAGGGGGCACCGTAAATCCAACGTGACTGGCGTCCTTGGGAGAGGAGAGAGACAGACACACAGACACACGGAAGGAAGACCGTGTGAGCGCAGACACACAGGAAGACACCACTGGCTGACAGAAGTGGACCAGAGTGGTGCAGCTACAAGCTGAGACACACCGAGGGTGGCCGGCAACACCCGAAGCTAAGGGGAAGGCCCAGAAGACACTGAGCCCGGAGCCTGCGGAGGGAGCGCAGCCCTGCCGACACCGATCTCGGACTTCTGGCCTCCGGACTTTCCGTCGCCTTGAGCCGCCCAGGCCGAGGCTGTTGCAGGGTGGCCCTGGGGAGTGAATACAAGCCCCTTCCTCCCCGTCACATCAACTTCCCTCTGAGGGGACACCTGCCCTTTGCTCTGTGAACTCTCCAGAGGCAAAGACAAAGGCCCCCGGCTGACTCTGAGGCCTGGGTGCTGGCGCAGGGCCGGCCTCTGCGGGCACCCCATGAACACCTGTCGGAGGGGACTCGCCTCTCATTCCATCTGCTCCTCTCACTGAAATAAAGTCAGAACAGACTCAAAGCCAGCGTGGAAGTTCCGGGCGGAAGCAGGGTCCCGCCCTGGCAGTGCGCTCCAGGCAGCCCGGAGTCTGGGCACCTGGGCTCATGTCTCTGGGGCCCGGGCCCCGGCTGGGTCAGCAGCCGCCCGAGGGCACGCCGCCGCCAGCCTGGCATGCTCTGTCATGCGTCTGAAATACTGGATAGGAGGAGTCCACCCGAATCAGAAATTCATTCGATGCTCACTAGAAATTTTAATGTTACCTGTCAGTGAAAGAAGAGGAAGAGTTGTTAGATTCTTTAAATACTTCAACCGTCATGGAATGTGTGTGATTGTGAAGAACGGCTTCAAGCTCTCTCCTTGCGTGGAGAAGGTGTCTCCATGGTGACGTCCCAGCTGCGTCCTGAGCTGTGTGTGGCGGTGTCACACACACAACCTGGATGCTCCCCGGAGCAATTACAAGTTTGCATCCCAGAATGTGAACTGTTTCATGTGGAAGTTCACACAAGCTTCCTCTGTCCTCTAATGCATGTTTCAGTGTTTCTTATAATCACATAAGAGATTAATATTTGATAAACAATCAATGCCTTAATCTTTATAAAGTTAAAAAGCCAATATTTTCAGCGAGCGAAGGTGACCTGGACCGCACGGGGTGCCCTCTGGTTTCCCCAGCGTGCCCCACACGTGTCACCGCTATCTACACGAGAAGGTGGAACCACACCGGGACGCCCTGTGCTGTGCCGCGCTGCGGTCACTCGTGGGGCTCGCAAGCGTGAGTCCGTGCCCTCCGAGTCAGGACACATCCCGAGAGCCCCTCCAACCCCTGAGAGAGGTTTAGAAACTGCTAGTCCTGACTCACGTGATAAGTCAGGATACAGAGGTGTCTCCTGTACCCAGAAGCCCAGTGAAGGTTGCTGGAGAGGGCAGAAATGCTGGCCTGGGCCTGAGAGTCCGCACTCCCTGGGCAAGGCGTCGTTTTCCAGCTGCTCAAGAATTTGGTCTCGTTCCTGGGGGCGAGGGGGATCTGGAAGGGTGTCCATCCGGAAGGACAGGATCTGCCCTGCCTCAGGGGGGCAGTTGGAGGAGCTGGAAAAGTGGGTTGCCTGAGCGGGAGCTTGAAGCGCGGAGGTTGATGCCCAAATTCTGGGAGAGAGGAAGAGCTGTGTGCAGACAGCAGCGTGAGTCCGAGACTCAGCCGGGGGCGGGGGGGCGCTGGGAGCCAGACTCGGCTGGCTTGGAGGTGCCGGGAAGGGAACGGGGCATGAGGGGAAGGAGAAGGAGTTGACTGAGCCTGAGCGAGAGGAGGTCCGCAGAAAGAGACCTCGCAAAGAGGGGAGAGAAGCCCAGAGACCCTGGGCCAGCGCTCTTGCAGGATGGGGGTGGGGACGGGGGCGGCCAGGAGGCCTCCTGTGGCTGTGCCTTAGTAAGGCCCCGGAGCCACAGTGAGGCCAGCAGGTGTCCCTTCTGCGTGAACACTCCTCAGAAGTGAAAAGAAGGGGTGCATTTGACGTGACCCAACTCAGCGTACAGAAAACAGTGTTAGAGTGCTCTAGAAACGGGGTCGGCAGGGAGTGGGAGGGTTTTAGGTCTGGCAGGGAGGAGGAGGTCTTCCCCAGACCTGCCTGCGGGGCCTCTGGGCGGGGCAAGGCAGTGAGCCTGCCGGAAGTGCAGGGCACCATCCATACAGACCTTTCGGGGCATTTGCAGCCCGGCCTTGGATTGGTCGTGGCCTCAAGAATAGTTTTAACCAGGGGCAGCCTTCGGTCGGGAACTTCATTTGCAGTGTGATTCTGCCTCCCCTCGCTCGTCCGGGGCTGGGCCCCCGGGTTTGGACGCGGTGTGCGCCGAGTGCGCTCTGTAGGCACTCCACTGCCCGGCTGCAGTTGGCCCTTCTTGCGGCTGCCCAAGGTCAATTTTGGGCAGGAAGAGTGGGACTCGGAGAAGGATGGTTCCGGGATGTGAAGGCACCAGCAGGGGAGCGGGGAGCGGGGGAGGTCAGGTTCAAGTGACTGGGGCCAGGCTGGTGTTCTCCAGCACAGCCGGGTGAGCTGCCTGGGACAAAAGATGGTTCAAGGTAGCCTCTCGGCAGGGTCCATTGTCACTTAATGGAACGCTACCGTCATGATTCTGACCCCTGAGAAGGGGCAGTAGGAATCAAGGCCAGGAGGTCAGGCAGGCCCTCTTCAGCGCTGGTCCTTGCTGGGGAATGCCTTGCTCTGCTGCTGTTGGGTGAGACCTACCTGGAAGACATCAGGCCCTTGGGGAGCTCGTGGCTGGCCAGTGGAGAACATGCCAGTAACTGTCCCTGTGCTGGCTGGAGAGCAGGTGCAAAGACACAGGACTGCGGGAAGAATCTTGGGCGGGCGGGCGATGGCGGGTTGAGGGCTGGGGGTGGGGGGTGGTGGATGGTAACAACCAGCCCACGCGGGGGCGCCCCCAGGGCTGGTTGGGACCCTGGGCTGGCTCCGATGGGGGGGGTGGGAGGGGCGGTTCAGGGAGGAGATTATCGGGAAGGGGAGGGGCTCAGCCGGCACCCGCCGCCCGGCCTGGCGCCCCGCGGTCGCAGGAAAGTGAAAGGGCCGCGGGGCTTCCGCACGCGCCGCCCCAGGAAGTCGCGAGCAGGAAACGCCCATGGAGGCCCGGCAGGGCTGCGGTGAGCCGGCCTGGGCAGCGCAGGTGAGACGTAGGGACGGCGATCGGCGGGGACCCTTTCTCACCGCCGGCACCTGCAGGGCCGCGGGACTAGGGCGCCGCGGCCATGCCGCACCTGCCACCAAGGGGACGGCGGGGGATGCGCATGGGGACCGGATCCCTGAGCCGTGCTCCCCCTCAGCCTGTCTTTGTGCCTGTCTTTGGCTTGAGCTGAGCAATCTCGAGCTCCCCCGGCCATAGGGAGGGAAGCCTTTGGAATAAGGGGTCTAGAGGAGCGGCCGGGAGCCCCTTCCGGCGCCCGGTACTCGGCAACGCAGGCATTCCCGCAAGTGGAGGCGGGGGCGCCGGCGCTGGGCCGCCAGCCGCCAGCCGCCAGCTGGAGGCTGGGCAGGAATGATATGAGCTGTCCTGCCCGGTCTCCTCCCTGGCCGCGCAGGCCTTGGTGACAGCTGGTTGTCTAGGGATGGGGCCGGAGGAGACCCGCTCATTGTCCGCCGCGCTGTGGGGATGTGGGCGTGCCCGCCGGGTCCACCTGCTCTGGGGACCAGCCAACCGGGAGGAGCCGGCGTGGAAAGCCGCCCGGGAGGCTCAGGCGCGTCAGCACCCTGGGCCTTTGGGTTGTTTGTCTGCTGGGCAGCTGGTTGCGGAGCCCGTGAGCTTCCTTGCCAACAGGAGTGACTGCGACCTTCAGTATTTGTAGGACTTAAGGCGCCAGAAAGACCCCCAGCCATCGACCACCGCCATTGGGCACCTTTTTCCTCTTTCTCCCGTCAAGCTGGTGACTGGAGCTCCCCGGGAACCGTCATGATTTGCATTTGAACGAACGGAGGACACTGGAGAGCCTGTCACCCCACCCCCAGGTTTGAATTTCTAAAGGTGGAATCTTAAGCCTGTCTTTCCTTTAGTCTGCCAGAGGTCACTATCTGGAAAGCGTTGTCTGCCCTGGAACTTAAACTGCGTGAGGGGGTTTGAGTGGGTAGCGAGCTCGGAGTCCTGCCGCTCCAGCCGGCCGTCTCGCCCCCACTCGGGCGGGGGCCGAGCTGGCAGGTCGATGGGTGCAGGTCAACCTCGGTGTCCGTCGGTCCTAGGGGAGAGGAGTGGCTTTCATCCTTCAGCCGCCGGGTAACCCTTGTGCATCCTTCACGTTGAGTAGTGTGTTAAAGCGGGAACTGTGGAAAGTGTTTTGTTTTGTTTTGTTTCTTTTTTTTTTTTTCATTTTTTCCTGGAAAGGGAGTTGTTTCTCAGAGAATGTTTTGGGGGGATATGCCTTTCCCACCCACCTTTGCCTGAAAATAAGATCCACTTTAGAGAATTTTTTGTTTAAGTATATTACTTAAAATACTCATGAGGCTGCTTTGATTATTCTGGAAAGACCCTTTGATATTACTCTGGCTGTGACTTAATTTTTCTTTTAACTTTTACTGATTGGGGAGGCGGGGAGACAGAAAACATCAGTTTGTTATTCCACTTATTTTTGCATTCAGTGGTTGCTTCTTTTTTGTTTTTAATTATATTACTTTTTAAAAGATTTTATTTATTTATTTTTAGAGAGAGAAGGGAGGGAGAGAGAGAGAGAGAGAGAAACATCAATGTGTGATTGCTGGGGGTCATGGCCTGCAACCCAGGCGTGTACCCTGACTGGGAATCGAACCTGCGACACTTTGGTTCTCAGCCCGCGCTCAATCCACTGAGCTACGCCAGCCAGGGCCAGTGGTTGCTTCTTATATGTGCCCTGACCGAGGATCAAACCCGCAACCTTGGCGAATGGGGATGACGCTCTAACCAATCGAGCTCCTCAGCCGAGGTGGCCACTACTCAAGGCTGAGTCTCATTATTTTCACCTCCAAAGAGCACAGGGAACTAACTGGTCTAGGCATCACGGACCACCCAGGGGTGTGTCTGAGGGCAGGGCCCCGGAATGCATATTTTTCTCCAGTCATTCATAAGGGCTGACTAGGTTGGGCCTTTAGGCAGAAGAGTATAGAAGCGAGCGTTACACAGACTTCCATGAAGACACTCTGGTGGGATGTTTCCCAAGTTGCTATCTTTGACAGTAGAAGGAAACTGGATCTTCCTACATGTCTCCTGTTTGGGTGGTGAGGGCCAACGTCGGCTAGTAAGAGCCATTAAAAAAAAGTCTTCGTACACACTTGGGCTGCTGCCGACCAGAGGATTCAAGCCAAGTGATTGGATCCAGCTCCACCATCTATCTCTGAAGGGGCAGGGCCGGGGCGGGGCGGGGCGGGGTGGGGGCGGGGGAGGTGGGAGGGAGGAGGGGACGGAGGGAAGCTGGCCTGACCTGATTTGGCCCCACTGCGTCCAGCCACCAGCCTCATTGCTCTGCTCTGAAGTGAGCGCTGCCTCTCGCTCAGAGTGGCCGTGGCTCCCACAAGGGAGGAGACCTCAGATGGAGGGACGCCAGTGAACGGAGCGCTGTTCTGTGGGCACTTCCCAGGCTTCGGAGGAATGGGCCTCGTGACGCTGAGCTCTCACCATCCCACGTGCAAACCCACCGCCCGCCCATGTCCTAGATGCACTTACTGGGAGAGGTCATAGCACTAACTCTCACCCATTGCCTGGGGGGGCGGGGGGGGGGGCGGGTCATGCAGGGGCAGGACCAGCCTGACTATCTCAAAGGCAAAGGAGATTTTCTTCCCATTGCTTTTTCCGGTGCCTCCTGGATTGTTGTTGGTGCTGCAGGTTTTACCAGAATTGAGTTGAGGTTGATTGATTTGTTGATCAGTCGATGGCGGTGGAGATAAGCTGCGCCTCCAGAAGCTGCGTGCGGACTCAGGAAGACACCGGACTCTGGCCGTCCGCGTCTGGGCACTGTACAATCTAAACCAGACCCTTTGCTCCTCGGCCACATCCCAGAACCGTTTCCCGAAGTCTGTTTCCACCCCAACAGAAGCCCACTTGTTTTGAGCATTTTAGTAAAACAGATTTTAAGTCTGTTTTAGAGATTTGAAGAGTTGTGGGGGTTTATTCGACACATCTCTTGCGCGCTCGCTCTGCGCGGGGTTGTGCACCAGGTCAAGGATGGCCTCATCCTCTCCTGGGTGCACGTCTGCTGAGCACCTGCCGCACGCCAGGCTGGTGCTGCCAGGCTGGTGCGAGGGCTCTCTGTGGACTGTGTCACTTCCTCTTTACAACAACCCTAAGACGTAAGTGCCGCCATCCCTGCTTTTTAGCAGGAGAGAGAGCCAAAGTCAGCTGCAGGGGCTGGTGACGCTGCAGGTGGATTAATAGCTGAGGCTGTGTAACCGTCAAGGCCCTGGTGGGGCTGAGGGGCCCCCTCCACTGCCTCCGGCCCGAGGGGAGGCACTAGGGTGGGAGGTTCTGGGGTGAGAGCTTGGCAAGGATCTTGAAGTTTCTGGTTTTGGTATAAAGGAAAATCATTGAAGAGAGAGCATTTTTTGAAAGCTCTCTCTGGAGGGAGGGCCAGAATGAGCGTGGGGAGTGGTTCTGTTTGGGAAGACAGGCATTTGCCCATCAATGTCAGCCCTCCAAATCCAAACAGTCGGTTATTACTTGTCTGTTCCCCTAAGGAAGTTGTTGGGAGACATTAAATAAGTATCAGCTTCCTTGAGATTACGATACTGACGTGCTGCTGCGCCAAGAAGGCCGCTTAGATCAGCTTCTTTAAATCAAGATTAATGTTTACTCAAAAGTAACTTTCATTTAAAAAAATTACGTGACCTGTGCGTTTTCAGTGAGTGTGAGTCAGAACAATCCGTGCTCTGTGTATACCGGAAATCGTGTTATTTAACGCATTGGTCAAGAGATTCCTTGCTGCCAAGTGCAGAAGAAAAACTGGAAAACGAGACAAGTCACGAGGTTGGCTTTGGGACAGGAGGTGTGCCGGGGCCCCCTTTCGGTGCTCGGGTCCCCCCGCCCACTCCTTGTCTTGCTCTGCCTTCAGCTCTGCCTCCGGAATGGGGTCATTGCCCGTGGCCTCTGAGGGGCCGCAGGGGATGAGCAGTGGGGAGAAGACACGAGGTGAACTCCATTCCCACAGCGTTAGATGCGTTTCGATCTGGCTGCAAGGCCACAGTTGAGTGGTGGGTTTGACGGCCTGCCATCTCGCCCAGGCCCACGTTCCTTTCTGTGACCGCGGCTCAGCCGTGGGCGGCTCCAGAGTGGGCGGGACGGAGCACGTCCAGTTCCCGGGCGTGCTCTGCTAATGGGGCATGTGGTGTGACCGCCGGGCACAGACTGGTCTCTCATGAATGTTAATGATCTCTCATAATGTTAACCACCCGCAGGGTGTTGTGGTTAAGGGTGAGTGGGTTGGTCTCCAGGTGCCTTCCAGGTGGAGATGAACTCAGTGGCTCCTTTCCTGTCATCGGAAGGTCACATGAAATTCCTTTCAGTGATCTCTGAACAAGCACCCCCCACCCCCCGCCCCAGCACAGACGCTGCCTGCCACCTAGTGGCCCTGGTGGTGAGCGTGCCCATCATCCTGGAAGGTCAGCTTTGGGCTGGGCTGGGTAACAACTGAACAGGGAATGGATTCCGCCAGGGATTCCAAGGTACCGTTGCCAGAATACCTGACTTTTCAACTCCTCTTTCCCCTTGTAGAGAGCTAAGCCTCCGCAGGAAGGAGGAGGGGACGTGACACCCAGCGGGACACCTCTACTCGCGTTCCAGCCTGTGTGAGCGCAGGGGCGAGCGGGAAACTCGGAGCCAGGATTGCCACCCTCTTTATGAAGCGTCCGATCGCGTGACCAGAGCTCCGTGGCCCGTGCGTAAATGGCTCGACTCCCTGCCGGCATTCGCTTCATCGTCTCATTCTCCCGGGATCAGTGGTGAGTCCTGGGCCGGGAGCCGGTGAGGGCCACTGTGCCGCTGGCTGTCCCCCGCCCCCGGGTTCATGATAAGACGCACGCGGATGCTGGCCTCCCCGTAACCGCGGAGTCACTTCCCAGCGGCGGAAGCTGTGAGGAGCATGGCCGAGTTGTTCTCCGTCTGTGGCTCTGGAGGTGACAGGTAGCATTTAGACCCCTTCGAGGTCTCCAGTGGTTTCTGTAAGAATCATGGCCCCCATGGAAAAATGACCGCCGGCCACCGGCAGGACTCTAACGTGCCCGAGAGTGAAATCAGTACGTGAACTCGGATTGAGCTCAGTGCGTGGCCTGGCTGGGACAGAACTTCAGGGAGAAGGGAACGTCTAAGCAAGTTAAATGCCGACCAGAGCACAGCTCTCTGCTCCGAGAGCACCTCTGCGTGCGTGCGTGCGTGCGTGCTCTGTGGGAGCCCTTCCCTGGGGCAGGTGGCGGGTGGTCGTGAGCCCCGTGCTCCTGGAGAAAGCCACGGGCAAGGGCGGAGTCGGTCTGCAGCCGGGCTCTCTGGCCCCTGGCGCGCACCCTCAGTGGTGCCTTCCCCGCTGATCTCGGTCGGGAAGGAAAAAGTTCCCCTCTGCTCTCTTAGGCTCAGTCACTGGGGGCATGCAAATTACACTGACAAAAAGATTCACAGGAGAGGAGAATCGAATCCCACGTATGCAGGAGTTGACAGAAAAACGTGACTCACAGCGGCTGTTAGAGTTTGGAGTTTGTATGCCAAATTCTTTTTTTTTTTAGATTTTATTTTTTTTTATTTTTAGAGAGAGGGGAAGGGAGGGAGAAAGAGAGGGAATGAAACATCAATGTGTGGTTACCTCTCACACCCCACTACTAGGGACCTGGCCTGCAACCCAGGCATGTGCCCTGACTGGGAATTGAACCAGTGATGCTTTGGTTCACAGGCCCACGCTCAATCCACTGAGCTACACCAGGCAGGGCTGTACGCCAAATTCTTGATGGGGGAAGAAGAGGAGGAGGAAGGCACTGGTGGGAAAACAGCATTGGGAAGGTAAAGGGGCCTGAGGACAGCACACGGGCGCTGTGTCTCTGTCGTGACCGGGCGCTGTGTTTCTGCCGTGACCGTATCTGTTTGGGCGCGGTGTGGACCCCTCTCGTCTTCAGGAGCGCGTCAGTCTCCTCGGGTGCTCCCAGGGAGGGACTCAGGACAGATGACTTCTTAAGGGAGGCTCTGCTTTCAGGCAGAGAAGAGACTTTAGGAGCTCAAATGCTTTCTGCTCAAAATAATTTTCACACCACAGCGGTGTACCCTGGAACCCCTTCCTGTCCGTCACGACCACCCACTTGTGGCCTCCACGCCCTGGGCGTCTTCTCCGGCCCCTCTAGGTGGCGGAGCACCCGCTGGGTCTCAGGTGCGACTTCGGCCACCTCGTTCCTTCCAGGGCTGCTCCCTTGTTGACTCATTTCGAGTCTGCTGCAATTCTAGCCACAGGTGTTTAAACACTCACCTTTTATTTCCAAAGCGTTCATCTAGCTCCTTTGTTTTACAGCTTTATTTTGATACAGTTTTCAAACTCACAGAATTATGAGAATGTTACAGAGAACTGCTGTAAAGTTCCCGTGTGTCACAGACTCTTATTTTTGTGAGGTTGAGAGCTACAGAGATACAGCAGTGCATCCCGAACTGGAGCGAGCGTGCGACTCCCCCCCAAACCACTTGTTCGAGTGCAGTTCTGACTCGGGAGGTCTCGGGCGCCCGGGAGCCCGCGTTTCCCAGGTGCCGGTGCCGCCAGCCTGCCGACCACACTCGGCGTAGGAAAGACGCGGAGTTTGTTTCAATTCCGTTCCCTCTCTGCCTCCACTTGCCTTGTGACCTTTAAAACTTATTTTTAGCTGAGATTCAGCAATCCTAAAGAGACTGGCTTTAACGTGCCTCCAAAGGACATTTTTTGTGTTTCTGCGCAGCACAACTGCCCGTCTCCGGCAGCATCTCGGGTTCCCGCTGGGAACTGACTCCCCGCTCTGAGTGCAGCTGGGATAGGCCGGCGAGTCTCGGGCTCCCGTCTCACGGCGGCAGCTGGTGGAGGCCCTCGAGGCTCCGCTCCCAGGAGCCTCCGGGAACAACGCAGGTCCAGCGGGAGGCAGGGTGGGAGGCAGGAGGGGCTGCAGGGCTCTCTCGCGGGGCTTTGAGTCTTGAGTGGGGAGAACCGAGGGCAGAGGGACTGTCAGCGTGCATCTCGTCCCGCTGTGGGGCCTGGGCCCGGCCGGCAGACAAGTCCTTAACATGGCACCTCGTTTTCTTCTCCGTGTGCGTGTCTGCATGCACGCGTTTTTAAATGGACGTCTGAGGGTGAGTTAGAGACGTCATGTCCTTTTAGTCTAAATACTTCAGTGCACATTTCCTGTAAACGAGAATTCTCACCTAACTACACACAAGGACCGGAGTCAGGAAATTGAACACTGATACAGTGCTACCACCTAACCTGCAGTCCTATTCAGAGTTCTATCGGGTGTCCCCTCACGTCTTCTATGGCTTTCTTCCCGGCCCAGGGTCCCGTCCAGGTCACACTGCCCCTTGGGCTTACCCTCCTCCCACCTGAAACTGTTCCTTGGCCTTTCTTCGTCTTTTACGACCTTGACATTTTTGACGGTACAAGCCATTGTTTTATAGACTGTCCTTGGTTTTGGGCGTGTCTAGTATTTCCTCATGCTTAGGGTCAGAGTGTGCATTTTTGACAGGAATACCGCGGAAGGGAGACAGCTTCTCGCTGATGGCGAAGGAATTGAAACTATGGGGAGGGGAGGGACTGAATGAACCATGCTGTGTTGGGCTGGAATTAAAGATGCCCAGAAGAACTGGTGGGAGCGCGGGGGAGAAGTGGGTATACAAGGCTGTGTGTATGTGTGTGGCATGTGTATGTGCGTGTGTGTGTGTGTGTGTGTGTAAAATGCTACATCCCTGCCCACCGAGAGACCCTGGGGAGCGCAGCGCCCGCAGCAGTGAGCACCCCTGCTGCCGGATCTCGGTCTCCGTGTGCCGCCCCCACAGAAGGAGCCGGCGTCTTCGGGGACGAGGTCTGCCCTGGGGCAGGGGGGCTGAGAGGATCCGGGAATATCTTGTGCCAGAAAATAAGGGGGTGCTTAAAAACAAAGGGGCTGTCACTGCCACATCTGGGGTGATTTGAGGTCTAAAATAAACAGCACTAGTGACGGACTTTAGCCCACTGAGTACGTTCCGAGTCCGTGAGGCCACGCAGCGATGATTCAATAAATGCGTAAGCAGGAGAAAGTGAAGCTCTTCCGCACAGCAAATGTCAGCTCCTTGGGAGAGCAGCAGTGCCCCTCAACCTCGATGGCCTGCCTGTCACTGTCGGCAGTGCGCAGTTTCGGTGAGGGTCACCGAGAGAGGGACACACTCTCTGAGGTGGGAAAGTAGGAGGAACCGGTTCTTCACGTCATCTCCAAGTGTGTTCCCACAGCTTCCTTACTCGTTGTTCACAGCGAACAGTCGTAGCTTCCATCTGGCCAGCAGCCCCTCCACCACGTGGCCAGCGCTGCCGTCACTAGCGCCCCGTGCCTCCCCTCAGGGGCTCTGAGCAGGACTCCACCCCGGCCGTGGGCGCTTTCCTGGTTTCTGAAGGAAGGGTGTCTCTGGGCTCATTCCTGCGCCGAGTCACACTGCTCAGTAACTCTCGTCCAAAGCACTTGTGCATTCCTTGTTTGCATGTGACTGTGATAAGTAATCTTCCAAGAAGGACACATATTCCACATATTCTGCGTGGAGTCTTTTAATTTGCCTCTGGGAACATGTCTAAGGAAGCTTTGAAGGTGCGCAGCGACCGTCATTGCCGAAACAGGCTGTCTTTGCTAGAAACTGGAGGTTGACCCGAGCGCTCTTGCTGTAACACTGGTAGATGCAAAGAATGCTCGAGTCGGGCGTGACTTCAGAAAGTGAGTGAAGCACTGGCGAAGGAAAGCATTAGGTCATTCGGTTTTTATTGTGTTTTCTTCCCATTCACAAGCCTAAATGCAACACCAAACACAAAGAGTACCAGATTGTATTCGTTTCAAGGGCTGCTGTAACAAAGTGCCCCACTCTGGTGGCTTAAAACAGCACATTTGCCCTCACTGTTCTGGAGGCCAGGAGGCTGAGGCCCAGGTGTCAGCAGGGCTGCGCCCGCCCCCGAAGGCTCCGGGGAAGAACGCTTCCTGCCTTGTCCAGCCTCGGGCGGTAGCTGGCGGTCCCCGGGGCTCGGGGCTCGGTGTGTGGCTGTGCCTCTGTTGTCTCACGGCCTCCCTCCCCACCTGCCTGTGTCTCCACGTGGCTTTTATAAGGACATCAGGCACTGGATTCAGATCTCATTGGATTCGAGGTCACACATGAGTTACATGTGACCTCAACTTGACTAATGACATCTGCAACCCTATGCCACATTCTGACAACTTCAGGGGGATGGATGGTATCCAACCCAGTACACAATAAAAGGACACAAACATCCTCTGAAATCCTTGCATCGTGCACGACAAAGGCAGAAAGAAGATGGAGAAAGAATTACTAAACGGGCAGAGGACTTAGGAGAGTTACTCAGGACTCTAGTCCCTTAACCCAGGACAACCCCGCAGAAGTAAAAAGGTTCTCTTTGTGAACCTGGCAACCTGCAGGCTGCCTGCTCAAGGCATTTCACTTCCACTGAGAACCGAGCTGCAAATTCAGTTCGGCCACAAGCGTGTGCTGCTCCCCTCTGCGGCCAGCGTGCGCATGGAGCGTCCCTGGGCACGCACTGCACTCGGCATCCCCCCCGCCCTGCGGCACAGCCCAGGAACCCCGTGGTCCCCCGGCCCAGTGCTGGTGAGCGGTCCTGCAGAACCAGTGGTCAGCGAAGGGGCGGAGGCCCGGGAAAGGAAGCCCGGGAACGGAAGCCCGGGAACGGCGACCAGGTTCCCATGACCGAGACAGCTTGACTTGACTACCTAAGGATGCTGGTATATGAGGGCCCAGGGCTTTTCAGACGTTGTCTGGACACATGGAGGAGCTCTTTATTTGCGGGTTATTAATTCTACTTTATAAATATGGTAATGTACTTGATAAACAGAGTATTTATAACTAGAACCCTCTGTTTCTGTCTTGGTAGAGAGCAGGAACCCAAGGTTCATTTAAGTAAAGCTACTTTCTCAAAATCCTTCTTAGCTGTGTGAGAGGACGTTCGGATTCTCCCGGAGGGTCACATAGCGGTGACTGGTGGTGTCTCGCATCCTTGGGGGGCTCCAGGTTCTCCCTCCATACTCTGAGGTGGGAAGGGAACCCAGTCTGAGAACTTGTCCAAATACTCCTCGTGGAGATTGGGAAAGGGACCCCTATGCCCAAATGGGGGCAGCTCAGGGCTCCCCACAGACTGCTGTCACCCTGGTAATTTACATTCGGTGAGAAAACAGTTGGCCAGCGAATCCACCTGGGGGTTGGGAATCTGGGTATTGAGGCTTACAGAGCTCCAGTAGTCTAGACCCTTCCTGTGCTGGCAACTTAAGGCACCTAGGAGCAGTGGGTGGAGTGACAGAGAGCTTTCAGCAGATAATTGAGCGACTTCCGTTCTCCACCCCAGCAGATGGTTTTCAGAAGCATGGGGACAAAGGCCTGGACTTTGTAACGGATGCACTGCACCTGCCTAGTTTCTGCTCCTTGGGATAAAATACACACTTTTTTTATGGACTGACTTTCTCCTACCTGGTCACTGGCACGGGCTCGGAGAGCAAAGAGTCCCGGGAAAGCCATCGGAGCGTGCTTCCATGATGAAGAGGAGCACGCGGGGCTGTTTCTTCACTCGTGTATCCAGTGTTTATTGGTGCCTGGAAGCGGGTTTGGTGTTTTCCTTTCCCTAAGGCACAGGTTTCTGGTGGTCCCATCAATCCTTTTCCTCCCGCCTGAAATAGGGCCTGTATTTTTTTTAATCTAGAAACAGTTATTTGTCCCCCACTGGCCAAAGAGGCGGGCCCCCCAGGGTTCTTTGTGTTATTCAGTGAGTGCTGCCCTTAAGGAGTACATTACGACGATGACATGAGACAGGAGGAGGGGTTTCATTGTCCCCCAGGGCCCCCGCCCATCTCTGCTTGTGGGTAACTATCAATGCCAGCCATCGCCCAACTTGAAAGTCATTGGCCTTTCCCGGCCAGGCCAGATACGGGCCTGGTGGCGCAGGGTGAGAGGTGGGGTCTCAGGACTCAGAAGGACCTGCCCCCTGGTGGAAGCCCCTTGTCTTCACCTCCTGCCAAACTCTTTTTCCTCCTGACTTTTTTCTTTTCTTTTGGCCTTAGGAAATATTTTTCCATAGCGTGGTTCAAATTTTTAGACTGGAATAAACTTTCATCTTCTTACTAGAGAATCTTCTTTCCTTTAGAGTCCCATATATTTCAGCACCTCCCCCTTACTGCTTTTCTCATGAGAGCCGCTGGGCTTTAAGCCAGAATTTTTATATCGGCGGCCTTATTCATAGCTTGTGAGCATCGCTGGGTTTTTCTCATTGAGGTCAGTGAGATATTTACGTTCTTGCCCCGCTCATGTGCTTCCGGAAAGTTGGACAGAAACTAAAAAGGGATAAAATATGATCTTAAATGCCCAGGATAGCAGGCTTACAAGAAGCTTGCGGCTAATTTTGCTTCAAACTAAACAATCCTTTCTTTTTGTCTGCCCTGTAAGCACGTGTTTATCTTCTGAGTCCCAGATTTCTCTTTGATTATAGTTCTTTTAGTGAATGTTTAAATAGTTTCAACTTGGACGGAAGTCCCACCTTTTAAATATAATATTATGGTGATATTATAAGTAGGATGGATAGTTGATAGAGGACTGAATGAGTAATGCACAGTGTAAGAAAAATTTAAAGTTGCAGTGACCGTGTGCTCTTCACGCAGCTCCCATCACTGGCCATCATCTTCTTCCCTGTTTTGTGTCCCAGGTACAGAGCCTTCATTTTCATCTTGACGTTCTTGCTGTATGCCAGTTTCCACCTATCTCGAAAGCCTATCAGCATAGTTAAGGTAAGAAATCATAAAACACTTCGCTTCCTATCCCGCCTGTAATCTCGATAACGAACGTGTGTTACTTTAAGAGGCAGCTGATGGGGGCGGGGTGGGGTGGGGGTGGGGCGGCTGCAGGGGGAGGAGATAAGTGGAGAAAAGGAATTAGGTAGAAGCAAGGTATTTTGTTGGTTTGCTTTTTTTTTCTTTTTTTCTGAAATTAAAATCTTTAAAACGTTTTTTCGTTTATGCTTTCAGAGGTAGTATGCTTTCAATTATATTACTTGACAGTTTCAGACTTCTAAAGCTTAATGAAATGTATATTCCTGTCTTGTGTGAATTTTCTCTCCGAAGCATCCAGTCTTAAATTGTTCCCGAACGGCCCCCACGACCCTCACGGGTGGATCCGAGTCGGGCCGTGGCGGAGGTTCCTCGTCACCCCCGGAACTCTGAGTCTCTGTTCGAGTGGCGGGTGGACGGGGCTGTGAGCCAGGCTCTTCCTAACTCAACGAGACGGAGGGAAGATTCCAGCAGACAGTCCTCCGTAGTAGCCAGTTATGACTTGGGGGGAAGCAATGAGATTTTCTGACCCTCCTTGGAATGACATCACTTTGCCTAGGTTGTCAAAGGGCTCGAATGGCTTTGGACTCTTGATGGTGGAAGATATGAGGAAGTTGTCTATTGCCAAAGGTAGCTCCTGTACGGCTCTGCCTGCCCCCCTGCCCACTTCTAGTCGTCGGCAGGACACAGACCCAGGACTGGGTTATGCTTGGTTATCCTGGCTGCGTAGCTGGCAGCAGAGAGTTCCCGTGACTCAGTGGAAGTCGGGACCCAGCCCAGGGGCACCAGGCTCCCAGCTCGGAGCCTGAGTCCCTGCCAGGAAGGAGGCACGGCTGCCTTTTGTCACAGGACAAAACTAAACAGAAATGCTGTTCTCTTACTCACGAAACAGAAATGGAGCATGTGTAACCTTTTCTGTTTCCCATGGATGGCTCCTCCCTGGGAGTATTACGTGACAGCAGAGAATGTTAAAGTTCTGTTTGAAGCCACCGTCCGCCACCTTCCTTGTCCCATGCTCCCATGGAGGGCGCGTGTCAGAACCCCCTCCAGCCCTGGTCCCGGTTCCCTCTCCCACCCGGCCTGCAGCTTTCTTACTGAAAGCTGACCAGAGCAGCGTCCGTGAGGGCTCGGGTCTGGCCAGCTAGGCCTCCACAAGAAGCAGCAGCAGCTGGGCAAAAACACCTGACTCCCGAAGGCGAAGAGGAGGAGGAAGTATAAAATCGAGGGAACTGGGGAAATGCTGAAAATGCCAGCCTTAAGCAGGGAAGGACTGCGGGCCCCCACCGTGTCTCTGACCGGAGCTCACGGTCGTGTCCGCAGCCCCGCACGGTCACCCTGGTGGAGTGTGAATAAGCTGAGCACAGGCCGGGGCAAGAGGCAGGGCTCACTCACCAGGGGGAGCCCCCAGCCCCCACGAGGATGAGCTCTGCTGAGGAAAGCTGTTTGGCAAATAGCTACTTTGAATTTGTAAAGCAGGACCCTTGGCTAGATTTTTAGGGCAGTGCCCTGGTAATGATGACACAGCCACGTGACCACCAGGCAGCCACGTGCCATGTCCCATGCCGGGACAGATACTGACACTTACCCAGGAAGTTGTCACCTGGCTGAGGTCCGGCCCCGTGCCAGCTCCTTGTGCCCTGTCCGCCATCATACCCACTGCAGGCAACCCTGACTGTCACCAAGGTCCCCACGGAGTCATTCCCCTGTTCTTGAGCGTCACGGGTGGAAATGGAGTCCACCATTGGAGGTTTTCTGTGTCGGGCTCACTGTCCACGAGAGGCGTCCCGGTCATTGCAGGGACCGGGCGCTGGTTCCCTTGTACCGGGCAGCGTTCAGCTGTAGAAACCGAGCGGGATGAACCTGCTGGCCCGCTGCGGACGGGCGGTCCGGGGATGACGGGCAGCCGGCTTTCAGCGGCACAGCTGCCCTGAGCAGTGGTCTCCGGTGGCCTGGGACGTGCGTGGGTTTGCTGTGTGTGCTCAGGGGCGGGGCTGCTGGAGCCCAAATAACCTTGCCTACCCGCTCTCTGTGGGCCCTGCAGGCAGCCTGCCCTGGCGGGCGGTGACCCCTTCCCCAGGGCTGGAAAGAGGGGCGCTGTTGGTACTCTGCACCCCTGCTGAACTCACCTGCTGCGCTCCCCCTCTCTGTCCTCTGTCCTCTGTCCCCCCTGTGGGTGTCCTAGGGTGAGCTCCACAAGTACTGTGCTCCCGGGAAGAAGGACGGGGTCAGGGTCAGCGACCAGAGCCAAACGGCCGGCGGCGTCCCCACTCACCAGCTCCCCGACAACGAGACCGACTGCGGCTGGGCCCCGTTCGGTGAGTCCCCGTGTCCGCGCACCTCTGACGTGGGCGCCCCTGCAGGGCTCTGCACAGACGGGCGGGCCAAGAGGCCGCTGGCACGGCCTGACTCGCCCGGCCTTGCCAGTTCGGCGGCGGTGCCGGTGTTCCTGAGTGGGACCGTGTCTCAGGGAGCAGCTGTGTCCCACCCCGGGTCCCACTCCTCCGCCACCGCTGTGTCCTGGGGCCTGTGTGCAGGTGACCCGCCACCTGAACAAGACCCTCTCAGTGCGGAGGTCTGCTGAGGACAGCGTGCAGGTGGTGTGTGTCAAAGCCGAAAGTCAGGGTGCGCGGAGCGCGAACCGTGGGTGGGAAGGAGAGACCACAGGGCCCGTGCGGGGCTGGCCTCGGCGGGGCGCGAAGGAAATGAACAAGCCGGTGCCCACCGTGAGCCGCGCGGGTCCGTTCCCACCAGTAACGTGCGCTTGGCGCTTGTTCGGAATGTGGCGGCTGCAGTTTCCTTTGCCGAGAAGCCAGCGGCAGGCGTGCCTCCGCATCCTCCGTGTCCCTGCTCTGAGCCCAGCGCCCGCACCCAGAGGGCAGACGCTTTGCATCCCCCTGCCCCCGCCCCGCTCCAGCAGGCACTCTGATGGTCAGTGGGAGCGAAGCGCCGCTCACCTCTGCCTGTCCACTCTCACCCGCGCAGATCAGGACAACTACCAGCAGCTGCTCGGGGCCCTGGACTACTCCTTCCTGTGCGCCTACGCCATCGGCATGTACCTGAGGTAGGTCTGCCCGAGTTTGCGAGGCCCTGGCCGGTATTCCACTCAGTGCAGAACCGTCTCTGGTGCGCCGAGGTGCGCAGGACGCCTGACGCCAGCCCCACCCGCAGGCCACTTACCGTCCAGGCTCTCCTCGGGGACAAGGAAAAGGCGAGAGCCAGCGTGCACTGCTGTGTCTGTGAGGACACGACCCCGGGGCAGTGCACGTGGAAGACCCGGGCCCCGTGCTGCTCAGGGCGGGCTGCCCACGCGTGGCCCTCCTGGCCCTCGGGCGCAGGACGCACTGGAGCCCTGCCGGGGGGTGGCCACCTGGCACAGGGCCCTGGCGGCCCCTGGTGGTGCTCAGCAGAGCGCATCCTCGGCTGCGGTCTCAGGACCGCCATCTGTTCGCAGTCCCGAGCCACCGATTCCACAGTGTACGAGTGTGTGCCGGGCGCGTCCACCTGGACGGCCCGCACAGAGCCCCTCACCTGAGCGCCAGGCCGGGCGGCGTGGCGGCTGGGGCGTGCGCAGAGACACGCTGCTGTGACCCGACCCCGCCCGCTCCTGTGGCCGAGGGCGGCGCTCTGCGGCTGTGCAAAATGGGGGACGGTAGTTCTTACCTGGAGGGACTGTGGCGGGGATTTGACACACACAGGATGCTTGGCACAGTGCCGGCACGTGGTGCGTGCCCAGTGTCTGTCACACGTGATTGTCATCCTGGGTTCTTGATCCCATTCTTGAACTGACCTTGACCTGAAGGTGTACGTGTCGAGTGGGTAACGGGACCTGGGTTGGCGGGTTAAACACTGGTATTATGTCAGTCCAGCCAGGTCGGGGAAGAAATAGTATAATAGGGACGGAGCCCTTTGACCCGAGAAAGAGGCTTTGGTTCAGAGACTGAGATCTTTACGGATTCGAGGGTCTCGGGGATCCCGTCCGTGTGGAGCCTGCTCACTGAGGCCCCCCAGAGCGCGGTGGGTCAGGACCTGGGCCCCACCCCGGCCCCGTGCACTGCCGGTGGCTGGGCCCGGCCAGGCAGCTTCCTCTGGTGGAGTGGATGGTTTGCTTTATTGCATTTGCATATCTGCAGAGTGCTGCAGAGGGGGGCGGTGACACAGACGGAAGCCCGAAGCGTGTGGTGCACAGCAGAACGTGAGCCCGATTGACGGGAAGTGCCGTGCAAGCCTCAGGCTTCTTGGGCCTGGGAGGCAGCCAGGCTGCAGCCGAGTGCCACGCGGAGGGACAATGCTGTGCTCTGCACACGGGTCTGCCTGGACACCCGTAACCCCGAGTATAAAAAGACCCAGAGGCCCAGTGCGTTTTTCTCAGTTACTAGAAAGCAGTAGTTAAATATTCTCCTCAGCTGGGCGTAGCCTGGCCCCTCAGGAAACATAGGGCGATATCTGGGGACATTTGTGGTGTCACAGCTGGAGAAGGGGTGCTGCTCTCACCGAGTGGGCAGGGACCCGGGGTGCCACTAACACCGCAGCACACAGGACAGCCCCCCACCGCAAAGAGCTTCCTGGCCCAAGACATCAAGAGCGCTGAGGTTAAGGGACCTGGTTGAAATGAAGTGGTTTTACTGCTGCTCATTTATTGGCAAAGGCCATTTTTCATGCGGCTTGCCAGGGAGGGTCAGTGTGAGGTTCTGGCGAATGCAAGGTCCCCCGCTGACTCGTGACCGCAGCATGGGCGAGCACCGCTGCCGCTCACGGCCTTCAGTGACACCAGGGCACACGGGCAGAGCTGGGCGCGATGGGCGCCGTCTGCAGCCCAGGGCATTCCTGGCTGGTGTCCGCAGGTGTGGGGTGGCCGTTAGTGCCTGAGTGGATCTGATGTAATGTGGGACGGGGTCCCTTCCATCAGGCCTTTTCTTTCAAAGCTTTTTAAAAATTTTATTAACTTATTTTTAGAGAGAGGGGGTGGGAGGGAGAAACATCAATGCATGGGTACCTCTCATGCGCCCCCTACTGGGGGCCTGGCCTGCAACCCCTGGCATGTGCCCTGACTGGGAATCAAACCGGCGACCCTTTGGTTCACAGGCTGGCACCCAATCCACTGAGCCACACCAGCTGGGACTAAAACTTTATTAAGTAGAGCTCAAATTTGGGCCCAGTTAATGTGGGTTAGTAACTTAATGACAGCTGAGAGACTAAGAGACTGGCTCATGGTTATAGGTGTTACCTTTTTATGACATTTGTCTACAGGTTGACAGTTGAAACTGTAACTGGATATTGTTTATATAAAAGCAGGATTAACTAGCAGGACAAGTTTTGGATTTTTTTTTTAATTGGCAGCCATCAAAGTGTAAGCCATGGTATACCAGGTTCATTATTTGACAGTTAGTGACTTTTGCTGGAAATAAAAAGTCTTAAAAAATATTGCCAACGGACAGTTTCTGGTTAATAAATGCTCCACGGGGAAATAGTTACGATGAAATCTTCTTGGAGATTGTGGTGTTTGGAGTTCTGAAAGCTCAGAGAACAGCATAAAAACACCCGGAAAGAAATCGCGGGTCGTTTACACTGTGGGTGTGTTTGTTTGCTCATGCTCGTCTGTCCTTTTTCTCATCCTCAGTGGCATAATAGGGGAGCGCCTGCCCATCAGGTATTACCTAACTTTCGGAATGCTGGCCAGTGGCACCTTTACTGCCCTGTTCGGGCTGGGCTATTTCTACAACATCCACAGTTTCAGCTTCTACGTGGTAACTCAGGTAAGGTCCGGGTCCGTGGCCCACCACGCGCGGGGTCTCTGTGATGAGCTGCACGGGGCGTTTATGTCCCAGGTCCCTGCCTCTGCCAGGAGAGACGATGGCGGTGATGGGATCGGGGTGGGGGGCGCGCACAACAGACGTGCATCCAGTCTGATGTCAGGGTCGGTGCTGACGTGCTGACGTGTGAAGTCTCTCTCCCGTCTTCTCTGAAGTTCCGGCAGCCATGCAGTTCCCCTGAAGTTTCGGGAGTTGCCTCTTAAAGAATCAGTTTGTCCGTACCCCTCAGGGACTGCAGCGCCAGCCCCTCTGCCTTCACCTGGAGGAGCTCTAGGTGTCCCGTCTGGTGACAGCTTGGACCACTCAGGAGTCCCAGTGATGCGGGGCATAGCGAGGGCAGGAGGAAGGGAGGACTGGGGCGTGGCTGGCAGGGGACAGGGTCAAGGGAGTCGGTGGGCGGAGAGAGCCTTACGGGCCCCAAGGCCGAGACGGGCCCTGTGGCCTTGCCCTTCCGGCTGGGCCCAGCCCTTCCTGAAACTCTTGGCTGCTGCCCCTCCCAACATGCCTGCGGACAGATATTTACTAGAAATGGAAAATGACAGAGTGATGAGCTTAACTTCTGAGGCTCTTCACATAGCCTGGGGGAGATGTTATAAAATCATCAAAGTAAATTGGACATACTTTGCTTTTTTAAAAAATCCTCACCCAAGGATATGTTTAGTGGCCTCAGAGAGGGAGGGTGGGAGAGAGAGAGAAACGTTGGTATGTGAGAGAAGCATCAATCAGTTGTCTCCTACATGTATATATCCCAACCGGGGATAGAACCTGCAGCCTAGGTGTGTGCCCTGAGTGGGGATCAAACCCACAGCCTTTTGGTGTATGGGACAGAGCTCCCACCCACTGAACCACCCAGCCAGGGCCATAATTTTCTTTTAAAAATTTTGCCATAGGCTTTGAAAAAGTTTGACTGTTTTAATTATAAAAGTAACATACTTTATAGTAATATATAGAATTAGAAGGAAGAAAAAAAAGCAATTTCCCAGCATTCCAGCACGTTCCTGAATGGAAGGCCAGCCCCGGCTGGCCCTGAGGCCAGTCCAGCCCGCGGCCACTAGTCAGCCTGTGTCCTGGGGAGCTGGTCCGGCCCAGTCATGGTTATAGGAGGCACTAGGCGGGGCCTAGTTGTCTTGAAAATTTGCCTCTGACGCTCCTGGGACTAAAGCAAACCTGTTTGCCAGTGCACTTGCAAAAGCCCTTCTCGAAATGTGAGCTCAGGGTCCTCTTGGAAAGGGGGAAGTGCTTTCTGCAGGCTTTAGGTCAAGGTCAAGCTCGGCTCAGAGAGTCATTAACAACAGTACCCTCTTCACGACAGGAGACGTGAAAGTGCGCAATTTACAAGCTATAATTTATAATACAATCACAGTTCTATAAAAAGAAGACATTTTTTTTCTCTTTTTATGAAGTTTAGATTAGACAGAGATTGGAAACTTTGGCCCCAAGCCGTTCATCTTCTGGCAAGAGATTTTTGTCTTCTTTTCTTTTCTTTATTTATTCTAAAATTTTCACGATGGGCATGTCTTACATTTGTAGTTATACGTATGGTTTAAAATACAACTTGGGTCTTTGGGGCTCATGGTGGATAGGGCGTGGCCTCTTCCTTTGTGGGCGGGTCCCGGCCGTGCTCCCAGACTTCCAAAGAACAGAGAAGGGGAGGCTCCTGCGGTCCCCACCCGAAGACAGGACGTGCTTTCTCCTCGGTGAGCCCTCCCCCTTGTCCCCTGTCGCAGATCATCAACGGACTGGTGCAGACCACCGGCTGGCCCAGCGTCGTCACCTGCCTCAGCAACTGGTTTGGGAAAGGAAGGTGAGAGTCTGTGTGTCAAGTCCGTGCTTGTCTGCCCACCGAGCTGCCCACCCGAGACTGAAACAGAATAACTGAGTGTCCACCGTGATGGAAAAACACAATTTTCTTTAAAAGGAAGGCGAGAAAAGGCCACCCTGCTTCCAGCAGCGTTACTTTTTAAAAGATGTTTTTAGACTTTAGTTTTAGTTTTTCTTTAGATTTATTGTAGGAAAAAAAAACCACTTTATTCTATGAACTAAGATCATGAAAATCTCTGGGACTCGAGGTGCTGAAATTCAGATGGCCTTTGTCCCGGGCGATGCCCTCCCTGCCGTGGGCGGGGTCGAGTCTGCACCAGACGGCACAGCTGACCCGCAGCGCGGCCCTTCCTGGCCTCCGGGAACTCGGGCAGAGCGCAGAGGGCAGGCCCTGCCCTGGGCCTTGGACACAGAAGCCACGTCAGAAACGAGACACGAAGGCAGGTGCACCCGTGCCAAGTCCTGACGAGCCGCCCAGCCCCTGGCGGTGGAGGTGTGCCCAGCCTCTGTCCAGCACTCCGCCCAGCCTCTGAGTGCCGTCCAGGCGACGCTGTAACGTCTGTGTGATGCACGGCCTCAGGCCAAGGCCAGGGCCAGGGCCAGGCGAAGAAGTGCTGGGAGACACTGAGGATGGGGAAACGGAAGCAGGAAACCAGCTCACGGAGCCTCATCAGATACTCCGCCCACCTGATAGGTCCGCAGCAGAAACTTGTGTTGATGGGATATTTCAGCCAATTATTGGATTGAGTCTGCAGAAGCACAAATTTAAATTTGGGGCCTTCCAAGAATTTCAGGAAGCGGCCTCATTCCTCTTTGTAGTCATGCATAGAGAAGCTCTGAGAGAGACATGTAATAATCCACACATGTCTCCGAGGCAAAGGGAAGCCCCGTTCTCACGCCAGCGTCTCCAGGCCCACGTCCGGCAGAGGTGCCCGCGTGGCCCCTCTGTCCCCGGGCCGGGCGGCTCTGACGTGGCGCACACCCTGCTGGGCCCCACTCCACGGACCCACGCAAGCTTCCTGACATCATCTGCTGCCCGTGTCTTGTTGTGTTGCAGGCGAGGCTTGATCATGGGGGTCTGGAATTCCCACACCTCCGTGGGCAACATCCTGGGGTCCTTGATTGCTGGCTACTGGGTGTCCACGTGCTGGGGCCTGTCCTTCATCGTGCCCGGGGCCATCGTGGCAGCCATGGGGGTCGTGTGCTTTCTCTTCCTTATCGAACGTGAGTACCCGGGGCCCGGGAGGGGACCCCCGGCAGGGCTGTGGGGGCAGGTTGCTAGGAGAACAGGCTGTTGCTTGGGCCTCTGTGGGTGCATGGTTTTCCTGCGCTCACCTCACCAGGTGACATCCTTCTTCAGGTGTAGACTTCCCCATTAGCTGTATTTTCTGCCGGTTCCCAATTTCTGGAGGAACCGATGTTGGAATTCCTTCCACCCTGGCCTCCCCGCCGCAGCATCGGGCGTGCGTGGTTCTCCTTACATCTGGGAGTCTCACGACTCCCTCGGGCCCGCTCGGGCCAGGTGGCTGCCGCTGCTCGCCGCAGCCTGGCTGCCACCCGCTGAGACATGCCTTGCCAGCTCCTTCACTTTCTGATAACGTACGTCTTGGACAGTGTTGTGGAACGTGGCTCGACTTATAACCACGTATCTTAATTAGGGGGGGAGTGTCCATTCCAGACTCGGTACGAAACTTGTTTCAGTTGAATTCGAAGTTAATCTGTAAAACAGAGCTCCAGCAGGCCTCGGATTCTTAGTCACGCTGATGCCAGACAGGCTGGCGCTGCCGCAGCTGCTGTCTGTCAGGGTGTTCCTGTCCCACGAGCTTTCAGCCGTACCTTGTCACCGGAGTTCTAGGAAAAGTCATCTGTGCCACCTGTTTTCCTGCAGGCTGCCTCTGCAGCACCTGGCGCTCTTGTCACCTGGGCTCACCAGAGTGTTCCTTACACGTCAGTCACCTGGGGTCACACTTTCTCTTTGCTAGCGCAGGCCCCTGGGTGCCACACGTGTGCTCGGCCCGAGGTCTGGAGTCCGAGGGGGCTTTTGCTCTCTTCTCAACTTCCGAGAGGCTGGTCCTGGGGGAGGGGGAGCGACCCGGGAAATCGGAGTGTGTGGCAGGGGACGTGAGCTTGCTGCTCCATTCGGCCTGGTCACCCTGGCCGGACCTTGCCCCCGCTCAAGGCGGGATTTCCAAGAATAAGGAAGTTCTGGTTTGGTCTTTGTGATAAAATGGGAGCCTCTTTCCCACCGAGCCGCCCTGCTGCCGTGGTTCCTGTGGGGTGGGGCGTTGGGGAGCGAGGCTGCCCCGAGTCTGAACGGAGGGTCCCCCTGGAGCCACCTCCTGTTGCTCCACTTCCGGTCACCTCTCGTCATTGCTGTGCCTTCCTCCTGTCCCGGGGTCCCCCTGCTGGCGTCCCTCTCCGTGCACCGTGGGGACCTCGGGGCTCTGGTTTTCTCCCACCTGGTCCCCTCTGGGGACAGGAACACCATCTCTCAGCTTCCCCGGGCCCAGGGCCCACCAGGCCCTAAGCAGTAGACCGAGCCTGGACGGTTGGCCTAGGAAATCTTACCCACGTGGAGGGCCGAGGGGGCGCATCCGGGCCTGGGCTTGTGCCTCCTGTTTCTGGGGTTCTCCTCGGCGGCAGGCCGGCCCCGACGGGGAGTTCTGAGGCCCCACGGCTGGGGCTGGGCGGTGCCGTGGGGCCGGAGGCCTGGCCGCAGAGCTCGTCCCGCCCTCCTGTCGCCGCGCTCTCACCCCTCTGCCCATTGGGGTTTCCCACCTACAGTCACAGCCTCCTGCCTCATCAGTAGTGTACTCACAGCTCTGCAGGGTCCCTAATGAGACCCCCGTTTCTGTTCCTCGTGGTGCCACCAATAATTCCTTCCCACCGCCCCTCCTTCCCCGCGTGACCCTCTCCTGGCCACCCGGCCTCGCATCGTGTGTGCTTTGGGAGCAGGATGCTTGCTGAGCTCCGGTTTCCCACCACAGCCCTGGTCCTCCCAGTTTATCTCACCCGGTGCCTGGTCCTGGCAGTCACCTGCATCGCTGGGCTCCTCCTCGGATGGGGAGGAGGCTGCTCCTGGAGGCTGGCTGTCCTTGTCACAGCGCCCCGCCAAGGCCGTCCCCAGTGCCTGGGTCTTGGACCATGGACACTCGCAGGACTTGGCCTTTCTCGGCCTGCCCCCCGAGGCTCCCCATCTCCAGCCCCCCTCTCTGTGTCTCCCCGGGTGCGGCTCTGCCTCTGAAGGCACGTCTGCACCCTGTATTCAAGTCTGAGGTCGACTCTTGTTTGCACTGGAATGAAGGCATCTCTCAGACTCTTCCTACTAGTTAGCAAGCACACTGCCTGAGGCTGTCCTTCTTCCTGGTCACAAACCAGACACTTGGGAGGGGCGGGTAGGGAGGGGCTTCCCTGTCCCAGGCAGGGTGCCTGAGTCCTGGAGCTCCGGGGAAAGAGCGTGGGGCTCAGGGTGCCGGCTGACCCACCAAGGTCACACAGTACGTGGGGAAGTGTGACCACGTGCCGGCTCACCCGCTCAGACGGTCTTAAACTTGGCTCTGGACAGCTTGGGTCCTTGGGACGGGTTCTTGTGGGTTCAATTAAAACTTTTTTTTTCATTTAGATGATAATCTTTTTTAATTTTACTTTTTATTGATTATATTGGAGTGGCATTGGTTAATAAAGTCTCGTGGGTTTCAGGTACACAGTTCTATAACACGGCACCTGTGTATGGTGTTGGGTGTCCCGCACCCCGATCGGGCCTCCTGTCGGCATTCCCCCTGCCCCCCCACCCCCGTGCTCTCTTCTCTCCGCCCCCGCCGCTCCCTCTGGTGATCACCATACTTGTCTGTGAGTTGGGTTTTTTGTTTTCCCTCCATCCCTTCACCTTTTCACCCAGCTCCCCAACCCCCCGCCCTTCTGACAGCTGTCAGTCTGCTCTCTGTAAATACGAGTCTGTTTCTGTTTTGTTTCTTAGTTTATCTTGTTCACTAGATTCTGCCTGTAAGTGAAATCACATGGTACTGGTCTTTCGCTGACTATTGCAAAATAAGATTTTCTCCTTTTTCACAACCGAGGAGTACCCCATTGCTCGAATGTACCACAAGTTTTTTACCCTCTCCTCTGCTGGTGGGCACTCGGGCCACCCCCAGACCCCGGCGACGTAAACAACGCCGCTGCCGTGAACGCGGTGTGGGGGTGGGGGGTGGTGCGTGCTTCCTTCTAAGTGAGCGCTCCGGGCTCCTGCAGGCGGATTCCCAGGAGTGGAGTCGCGGGGTCACGAGGCAGTTCCATTTTCAGTTTTTTGAGATAACCCCGTACCACTTCCCACAGCGGCCGCGCCCGCCTGCTCTCCCGCCAGCAGTGCTCGAGGGCGCCCTCTCCGCGTCCTCGCCGGCACTAGTCATTGGTTTGTTGACCATGGCCACTCCGACAGGTGCGAGGTGACGTCTCTGGGCAGTGAGCTGGAGCGTCTCTTCCCATGTCTGTCGGCCCTCTGCATGTCCTTTGGGGAAGCGACTGTTCAGGCCCCTGGCCCGTTTTTTAACTGGGTTGCTTGGTGGGGGGGATTTTGTTTTTTGGTATCAGGTGGGTCTTGTTTTGGTTCAATGTTCGTGTTGGGGGGAACACCCGGCCCCGGGTTCACACGTGGTCGCATGTTTGGTATTTCAGATCCAAAGGACATAGCCTGCTCGCCCACCCTGGTGGCGGTAAGGACTCGCTCTCTGCCTCATGGGTCTTCTTGGATGGTGTGTCGTCTGCCGGGTGTCTGATGACTGTCACAGTCTGGTCCTGTCTGCACAGTGTCAGTGGGTAACAAAGAGTGGATAAGGGTCCCGCCCTCCAAATACTGGCAGTTTCAGGCTGGGTTAGAGACCTCGTGGAGGGCGACCAGAGGCCGTGCCTCAAGAGCAGTGGGGACACCCTGGCTTTCCCCTGGACAGACGTCGCCATGTGACCGCAGAAGGACGCGATGAGTGAGCTGGCTGATGCCACTTCAAAGTGCTGCCCACACACGTCTCGTGGGTCGTCAGGACGGCCCAGCACATCATCCACCTCCTCCCTCGTCTGCAGCGCCTGCTGCCACCTGTCCCCTCTGACCTCTGCCCGTGCCCGCCTGGGGACGACTGGCCTGCGCTCTGGGTTACCGAGCAGATCCGCGGCCACGGAGGGCTCGAGCCCTGCCCGCTCACACAGCAGGTCTCTGCCTTCCCCGAGCCACTCGGTGCACTTCCCGCCTGCCCGGGCCAGCCCTCCCCCACAACAAGGGACCTCGCCCCCACAGTCCACCTGCCCTGTGCTGTCAGCTTCTCGCTCCCCTGTGGCACTCCCAGCACGTGATGTCACCACCCACCTTGGACAAAGCCTCCGTCCCCCTCACGCCAGGCCCCCTGCTTACCTTAGAGCGCCCCTCCCTGACTCCCCTAGGACCGCTCCCCTCCCCTCCCCAGGCCACCCCATGGAAACCTCGCGCCAAGGGCCCCAGGAGCAGCAACTGATCACATGTGGTCAGGGCTCTGGCTGACCCACTCGGCCTGTCACTGGCATTTGACACAGTTCCTCCCATCCTCCCTGAACGGCTCTCTTCCCTGGGCTCCCAGACACCACGCTGGCCAGCTCTACACAGAGCGCTTGGCTGGCTGGCCTCGCCCCTGTGCCAGCCCCCCGATGTGGGGCACCCCCAACCTGGTGCTTGGCCTCTTCTTTCCTCATTCATTCTTTCACTGCATAGGACATTCTGTGCATGCCCATGTGGGTCGACCTTGAGTCCCTGCTGATGCCCCCAGCACGGCCCCTTCCCCTGAGCCTTCTGGTCATGGATTCTACCACCTACCTCATGTCACCAGAGATGTCTGGTTGTCTTCTCAAAGTGAGCGTGACCAGAGCTCTTTACTTCCCCCCATCAACTTGCTAGGCCCGTGGCATCCACAGTCTCAGGGATACCCCACCCACCCTGTGGGCACCCCAAACCTGGAGGAATCGTCCCAGCTCTGCCTTCCCTCTGCCCCTCAGCCTGTCCACCGCCAGGTCTGTGTGTATATGTGGGATGGAAACCCTCTCATCACCTCCACGGCCCTGGTCCAAGTTGCCAGCACCTCCTCTCGTCAGCCCCTAAAACGGCGCCCTTCTGCTCGACCAAACCGGCTCTTCCCACTGCACTGGGGAAGCCTTCCCCGAAACGGATGTCAGAGCACGCCGCTGCCCTGCTCACAGCCTGCGGCGGCTCCTCCTCCCCGGTCCACTCAGTGCAAACCCGGTTCCCCTGCCGCCAGTCTCCCCGCTACAAGTGAGAGAGAGCCCTGCAGGCGGGGCCCCGTCTTGCTGCCCTCGATGCCCGGCTGCAGGGAGGGGCCCGGGGCCTGCTCAGGCCATCGGTTACCGCTGCAGGCCTCTGAGTGCAGTCACCTTGCAAAGAAGGATTCTGGTACCTTGCAAAAATAAGAAAACAAAACGCATCTTGAAAATCACTCCCTTCAAGAAAATTATTGCCTTATGATCCTTAACTACAGTTGACATTTTAAAATGTTTTGAAAGCCACGTTTCTGCCATGATCTTGAATTTCAACATCCAAGCTTCTGTGGATCCACTTCCAGTCATGCTGTGGGGCAGCCTAGAGGCACGGCCACCTCTGGACCTGGTGCTGGGACAGCTGGGGTCGGAGGGCAGGGACTGTTAGCCCCTCTTCACGCTGGGCCCCAAAATTCAAGTGGTCACAGACCTAACTGTGAAAGCTGAAACCGTAAAACTCTTAGAAGAAAATACTGGAGTATATTTTAATGACCTTGGATGAGACAAAGCCTTCTTAGATAAGTTACAAAAAAAAGGACAAGGGGCAGAAGAAAAAATAAATTGAATTTAATCTGAACATAAAACTTGTGCTTCGAAGCATGGCTAGAAAGTACAGCAACAACCCACAGATGGGAGAAAATATTTCTAAATATTTTTTAAGATTTCATTTATTTATTTTTAGAGAGGGAAGAGAGGGAGGAAGAGAGAGAGAGAAACATCAATGTGCGGTTGCTGGGGGCCATGACCTACAACCCAGGCATGTGCCCTGCCTGGGAATTGAACCTGCAATACTTTGGTTCGCAGTCCGCGCTCAATCCACTGAGCTACGCCAGCCAGGGCCATATTTCTAAATCTTGTATCTGGTAAGGGACTTGTGTCTAGACTGTATAGAGAACTCATACAACCCAGGAATAAGAAGCCAGTCCGGTTAAAAAATGGGCAACGGACTTGCACAGATACTTCTCCAAAAAAGTTACCCAAATGGCCAGTGAACACATGAAAATCTCTTCAATGTCACTAGCCGTCAGGGGACCATAATCAGAACCATCGTGAGGCGCCACTTCATCTCCGCTGGGACGGCAGGAATCAGAGACAGACGATGAGCCGAAACCCCCGTTCACTGCCGGTGAGGGTGTGAAATGCCGCGGCCGCTCCGGGAACCAGCCCGCTGCTCCCCGCGAGCTTCGGGTGCTGCCCCGTGACCCGCCGGTTCCGCTCCCGGGCGCGCGTCCGAGAGCAGTGAAAACGCGCCCGCGCAGAAACTCACACTCGAGCATTCATCACAGCGTGAATCCCGACGACGGCCGAAGCGTGGGAACGGTACCTGCCAGGTGACGCGTAGACGGAGCCGCGCGTCCACGCAGCGGGCTGGTTTCCCGCGGTTAGCAGGCTGAAGTCCAAGGGCAGGCGCCACGGCGCGGTGAGACTCGGAAGCGCGGTGCTGGGGGAAGGAAGCCGGCCCCGAAGGCCACGCGCTGCCGGACCCCAGTGAGCGCAGCGTCCAGAGCGGCAGAACCGTAGGGTCAGAGGTCGTGAGCCGGGGGTCGAGAGCAGGCAAGGGCCAAAGGAGGGGCGACTGCTCACGGTGACGGGTTTCCTTCTGAAGGACGACGACAGGGTCCCCCAATCGCGGTGGTGGTGGCGGTCACCCAACTCTGGGAACCGCGGAATCGTGCCCCTGGGTCCTGGGCGGTTCCTCAAGGAAAAAGTCCGTTGTCACCTTCTGTCATCCAAGGGTCTAGAACTCACCTTCTGTCGTCCGAGGGTCTGGAACCTCGAGATTAAACACGTTCGCCTTTGTTTTATTTCACTCGCCTGTCTTTCTTCCCTGGGTAGCGTTTCCGTGCGGGTAGTGAAGCGAGGTGTCATTTCTGGCTGTCGCCCCGGTGATGGCTCTGATTACGTTTTTTTCTTCCAGCACTCAAAAAGCTATGAGAACGGCACACACAGATTTAGACTGCAGAGGCCAGCCGTGCCCGACGAGAAGCTTCTGGTGAGTCGTGCGTGCCGCTGCTGCTGAGCAGGAAGTCAGGGTCGCCGCCTCGGGGGGGCCTCCGCGCAGGCGTCCGGGTCTCGTGTTTTCTCAGGGAAACCTGAATTTGCCCTTGTTAGGTTTCTTTGGATAGTAAGGCTGAGCTCACTTTAAATGTGCAAGTGAAATCTGAAAGTCAACCACTGGTTCAGCAAACATTTGCAGCATCGAGTGCCGCAGGCGCTGGCCAGGGCGGTCCCTGCCGGGAGCATCAGTGACACTTCTCGCTCCCGTGGAGCTCCCGTTCTGGGGGCTGGGGTGGGGTACAGACAGGAAACATGCTTTCTACAGCAGCCAATGCCGGGAAGACAGAGCCCGCTGGGAGAGGAGTGGGCAAGCCCTAGTCCAGGCCTGGTGGCGGGGGCCGTCCCTAAGCAGGTGGCCCCGAATAGAGCTGCGAAGGCAGCGAAGGGAGAGTCTGCATGCACCTGGGCCAGGGGGGACTCAAGAGGAGGGAGCTCAGGAGGCTGGGAATACGAGGTGGGCGGCCCCAGAGATAACACAAAAAGTCATCTTCTGGCCCTCCGCCCTTCCACTCCCGTTTTACAGAAGAGGAAGCTGAGGCGCAGAGATGCGGGGACCACACTGCAGCCCAGTGGTCTCCCACCTCTGCCTGGGCCTCCACCCCCGACGTCTCAGGACGCTTCCAGGGAGTTCCTCACGTCACCTCTGCTCCACCGACCACGCGGAGGCCCAGGGCATTTTAGATTTGGCTTTCAGTGGTGAAATTCTAAGCTGTTTTCTTTTTAAACCAAATCGTTTAAAGGATACACATAGTCAACAGCTTCTAACTTCTTTTCATTTCTGGAGTCAGGGAAGTCTAAAGTCAAGGTACCGGCACAGCCAGTGCCTGGTGAGGGCTGGCTCCGGTGTCTCTTCTCGGAAGGGCGCGAGCCCCAGCCAGAGGGCCCACCTCCAGCACCACTGCGGTGGAGATGGGGCTCCTCGCAGGAGGGATCTGGGAGGAACTCAAGTACTTGGTCCTTAGCATCGGGTCTTAATCGATGTCCAGATGGCTTAGCCCTCCCGACTGTCACCGAAGATTTACCCTTTTCCTTCGATGCAAGGTTTCGGGCTCAGCGTTCTGGTGCAGCTACTGACCAGTGAGGCCGGCCACGTGTTCGGAGTGTGGGATCACTCTCTCCTTCTCTGTTCGTTCTGGGAGAGCCTGTGTACTGGTCTGTCACCAGGGAGTGACGCAGCTAGGGGCCCCGGCAGGTCTGGTCTCAGGCCCGGCCACACCTCAGTGCAGACCCGACCGGGCAGCTGTTGGCCCTGGTTCATAGGTGTCCCTCGCGCAGGGGCCTCTGGGCACCACCCAGGCTTGGCCCTTGTGCTTGTGCGGCCGGGGAGCTCACAGGCTGCAGCGGCTCCCAGGCCGGCAGGCAGGGCGCCCCACCAGCTTAGCAGGATGCCCTGGGGTCCCCTTTCCCCGAGAGGCCCAGCTCAGGCCCATGGGGCCCGAGGCGAGTGCTCCTCAGCCCTGGACCACGGCCGCCTTTCGAGGCCGCTGCTGCCTTCTCTGTGTGTCGGGCATGGTTCCCGGCGACTGCCGCGGACGTGCGGGAAGAGAAGGGGGGGGGGGCGCAGCGGAAATACGGATGATGAGAAAGGGGCTCTGGCGTCACTCAGCCACGTGGTGGACCCTCTTCCAGTCCTCGTGGGTTGTATGATGGTTATCGTGGGGGCGATAGAAATTTGTCATCCTTGTAGCCATGTGACCTGGTCACCCCGGCTTCTCGGAGGATCTTTCTGATTGGCTGACTCAACAGACACGGAATGAGCACCACGCGGGTGTTTACTGCTAAGGGTGATTCCACCTGTGGTGCAGCAGGGACCCACGACTCCCCTTGGGGGGTGGATGGCTTCCTCCCAGAGGGTGGGGGCCGCTGGCACTGGTGCAGGTGCAATCTGCACACCCGGGCTGCCCAGAGCCCCCGCAGGTCCCTGGGCTTGGCCGGGGTGGAGACCTGTTGACGTGTCTCCGAAACTGGCCCACCGGTGTCGCTCGTGAGGGGAAGGCTCACCCCCACTCAGGCGGCAGCTCCTCGTCTCCACGTGCTTGTGTGGGGTTGGCGTCGGGAAGACCGTGTGCTTCTGCACGGGGGGTCTGTGCCCTTCACGCGGGGGCCTCAGAACGTACGGCACATGCCCGAAGGCCAGCCCCCGAGACCCCGCCCTGGCAGAGAGCCGGCTTCCAGCTTCCCGGGACGGGGTCCCGTCCCGGGAGGATGCAGTTAAATTAACTGCATTTTGCACCCCACTGGCACGGGCTGTGTTGAGATAAGTGCAATGCAAGCCGTTGGATCTCGCGGGAAGTCTGGGATGCAGAGAAACACCTTTAAGTCCCTGAGCTCGGTCGTCCCGTCCCGAGGAGCGGATTCAGACCGTCTTGCGCGGCCTCGGGCCCCGCCCCGCGTTGTGGACCACTGTGCTTTTGCTCCCATAATGCAATCTGTCCTCTAGGAACGTCCAACACCAGGATTTTAAGAACATCAGAATTGGTTTATGAATATTAAAATAATGTGCTTCTGCTAATGTGTGTCCATTGTGAGCCCCTTGGAAAATACAGGATCATGAAAAACTTGCTGGCATTTTCATAAAGACTACATGCAGTTTCATCACTTGGTGACAACCATTGCCACTTTAGAATTTAGTTTCTTTCTCTAAATGCATTCTGTAGTTACCTAGTTACACGTGTATATAGGCAAACATAAAACTAGATTGAATATGTTATATATAAATATATTCCTTGAGATCATAGCGAAAATGCAGTTTTGCGTGGTATTTTATCATTTAATGTGTCATAAACATTTTCCCATGTCGTTAGAATCTACAACCTTATTTACAGCTGCAGGATATATTATCAACACGGGTGGACCTTACCACAAAAGTGTGTGACATTCATTTCATCGTACAAGTAGTTTTTCGTCACTCAGATTATTTTTCACGGACAGGGCCCTAGACTTGCTGGGTGGGTCCAGGGTTCTGCGTGTTCAGTGAGCATTCCCTAAAACGTGGGGAAGGTCACGATGACGAAGTGACGACCCTGGTGAGGATGTTCTCCCAGGTGTCCCCGTGACTTTCCGGGGGGCACCCGGGCGTCAGGAGTTCTGGCTGGGCTCCGCCAGCCGGGCTGATGACCTCTCCTGTTCCTTTGTCTTTTCACGGGACGCGGCTGCAGGACCCGGAGACGCAGTGCCTGCTGCTGTCGGACGGGAAGCGCGCCGTCCGCCAGAACCACGTGGTCCTCCTCCCGGCGGCCGACGGCGGGAGCAGCATGGCCGCCATCAGCTTCACGGGGGCCCTGAAAATCCCCGTGAGTACTTGCGCCTGGGGAGGGCTCCCGACAGGGGCATTGGCGCGCACCAGGAAAAGAAACTGGCCCGTTGGTGACTGAGCTGGCGTGGTGACACGCCGTGAGCCACACGCACGTCCTCACGGCGGGGGCCTGTGCAGACACGCACTCCTGCCACTCCAGCATCACTTACACGGGCCGGGTGTCGTGTCTGCACCCCACCGCGGTGGGGGTCCCACGCACACACAGCGTGGGGAGCGGGAGCGCTTCGGTACCCCGCGTGATCCCCTTCTCACGCAGACTCCCCAGGCCGTGTCTGGGGTTGTCCTCTCGCAAGTGCCGGCTCTTTCTAAAGGGGGACCTGACGTGGGACTGGGTGGGAACTAGGTGGGTCCCGCCTATGTCCTGCTCTCCTTCAACAGCCAAGGTTTCGGAGCGACGTGGTGCGAGCGTCACAGCAGTGTGAACTTTTCCCGCCCGAGCTGATGGGAGGACGTGGGTTTCCATCGGAAAGGGGAGCCGTGTGCTATAGGAGCCTGCCGCACAGCTGTCCCGAGACCCCGCCCCCAGGCTGCTCTGTGCAGCCCCAGGTGCCCCCCCCCCCCGCCCACCTGGCAGTGCTGACGCCAGACCAGCGCCGGGGCACCTCACGGGAGTCAGGGAATCCGAGGTTCTGCTGCACACTGAAACGAACCGTGACTACACCTTCCGGCTGAGCGCCTCTCTCTCGTTCAGGGTGTGGTCGAGTTCTCCCTGTGTCTGCTCTTTGCGAAGCTGGTCAGCTACACGTTCCTCTTCTGGCTTCCTCTCTACATCACCAACGTCGGTGAGTCCCCGGCGCCGGAAGCACCGGTGCTGGGTTCTGTGCGGTGGCCGTGATCCGCGCTCCCTTGGCCTGCGGGTTCCACAGACTTGGGAAGAAGAAGAGACACACGTGATGCATGATGTCGTGCATCCAAACACACGATTAGTGGAAATGTACAAAGAGGGAATTGGGCCAGGCGTGTTTTGTTGCCACGGTAACAACCTTGACGGGGGTAAAGGGATGACATGTTCCACCCCAGCCATGGCTGCCAGCTCCAGGCAGCCCCTCCTGCTCTGGGGCAGCCTGCACTTAAATGTGGGCGCCACCAGACCTCAGGTCAGAGTGGCAGGTGAGCGGGAGCAGAGGCCCTGGGGGGCTGAGCCAATAAACGCTCTGTGACCTGACCTGGAGATGGGTTCCTAGGGAGGAGCTCTCATTTGAGGGAAGAGTGGACAGTTTGTCTTATTTCCAAAGCCCAGCGGGGCTGAAGCTGTAGGTTGTGACTGCCCATGCCAGCTCCGTAGCAGCAGGAAAGACCAGGAGAGGGTCCAGAAGTTCTCGAGAGAAGAGATCCTTGAGTCCAGGGGCAGCAACCTCTGCTGAAGGGGGATAGGGGTGGTCAGGATGGGGCGGGGGGCAGGATGGTCAAGGACGAGGGGTGGTCAAGGAGGGCCCTGAGCTTCTGGCTGTCCCCTGAGAGGCAGGCTCTGGTGAGTGGGACAGGCAGGTGACATGAGGGGTGCAGGTCAGCGGAGGGCAGACCTTGTGTTCCCAGCAGCGTCCCAGGGACCAGCAGAGGCAGACAGGACCCCGAGACAGGAGGGCCGAGTCTCTCAGGGACAGAGGCTGAGGAGACAGAGAGGGGACCGGCATGTTCGCAGGGCCAGGGCCTGTGGGAGCGCCGGGGGCCAGGCGCAGGGAGCTCTGGGCAGTAGGTCCCCTCCCCGCCTGGCGACCCCACCTCCGTCCTGTGCTGCATGTAACTCCGCCCCATGGAGCCAGAGCGGGGCTACTGAGACGACTCAGCAGGGCCGTCGCTCGTTGCCGGGGCTGAGAGTGTTTAGCAGCTGTCTTCCTTCCTGCGTGTCCACCGCACGGGGGGCTGCTTGTCTTCTTGGCCTCCGAGTCAACTAGCCGCTCCCTGCTGTGAGTCACGCTCGTGAAACAGAAGGGGGTGGCGTGGGGACCTCCTCTCAGAGACACTCCTGTCGTTCCAACAGACCACCTGGATGCCCAGGAGGCAGGGGAGCTGTCCACCCTGTTCGACGTGGGCGGGATCTTCGGTGAGTCCCTCACCGCCGCCGGCTCTGCCGCCGTGGAAACGGGCACGTGAGCACCCGCGGCCCGGGCTCTCTCGGAGCGGGCTTGCTGCTGGGAGGAAATGTGTGCCCCGGGGTGCATCGTCTGAGTGGGCGTGTCCCCTCCTGCGCCCTGGCCCTCACTCTGAACGTGAGCGGGCGCTCTGCCAGGCGCACTCGGTGGGTGGCACACTGGTGGTGGTGGCGCCCTAACAGGTGAGGGGGCTCCGGGCCAGCCTAAAACCAGACCCCAACATGCCCTCGCTGCCTCCCTGGGAGGTGCCCTCCGGGTCCCTCACGTCTGACCACGAGCACCCGGGCCCCTCCGGAGGCCGGCGTGAAGGGGGACGTGGGGGAGGACGTCACTGTCTTCTTGCTGCTGCCCCGTCCTCCGCTTCCCTCCAAGCTTCCCTCCATGGGACGCTGCCCAGGGAGGCGAGCGCCTCAGGCCCCGCCCCTCCGCTCTGCAGGCGGGATCCTGGCGGGGGTCGTCTCCGACCGCCTGGAGAAGAGGGCCTCCACCTGCGGGCTGATGCTGCTGCTGGCCGCACCCACGGTGCGTCTGCCCCTGCCCCACCCACCGCCTCTGCCTCTGCGAACGGCGCCCCGCCCCTGCCGCCCCCGCCGCCCCCGCCGCCCCCGCCCTGCCTACCAGCACACGCTCTCGGGTCGGGCCCAGCTCGCTCCGTGCACGCTTCTTGGTTTCTGGGGACTGCCCCTCACCCCAGAACCTCCCTCGGCAAACCAGTGGGCCTGCAGAGCCCCCAGGCCCTCCTGGGCCAGCCTCCCCCGCCCCACTGCAGGTCAGGGCCCTCCCCTGGACTCCCACTGACCCTCAGGGCCCCCGAGGCCATCGCCACCTCAGCAGCGCTGACCCCGCCGCATGTTCACAGCTGGGTCCCTGCCGCCCTTAAGGATTCAGTAGCGCACGGCCTCGGGCAGGCGCCTCTCCCTCCGTGGCTCAGCTCCTCCTCTGCAGAATGAGGGTGACGGCAGCCCTTCCCATTGTCAGTGCAGGCTCGAGTGCAGCGCTGTGTCATTACTGTTGTTTTTACAACAATACTACATATAATGCTGTTTCTCATCAACCTGCATGACAATTATTTGGCCATCGGCCACTGCACTGGGCTGTGATTGTCCCTAGAATAAGCCTAGTTTTCAGTCATCTTGGGGTGGCGGACACTGCCCCACACGGACATTCAAAGAATTTTTACTAAAGAACTGACTGTGCGTGTCTCCCCCACACACCCCCCCGCCCCAGAATCCCACTCCCCAGGCGCAGGCGTTGGGGCAGACGGCCGGAGGGGGAGACGGTTAGACTGGGAGGGAACTGCCCCAAACCCGTCCTTCTGCCCCGGGAGCTCAGAGAGGGAGGCGCCCAGGGTCCCCCGGCTCAGCGAGCACCCTCAGGACCCGCGTGCCTGGGACAAGGCCCGTGGCTTCTGTCTGGGGCAGTCCCCCAGCTGGGTGGCTGCCCGAGCGTCCCCTGCCCCGTGGGCCCCGGGCAGCCGCTCGGCTGCGCGTAGCGAACCGTTGCCTCGCCCCGTTTCACCCGCCCACAGCTCTACGTGTTCTCCACCGTCAGCAGGATGGGCCTGGAGGCCACCGTAGGTGAGTCCCAGGCCTCGCCGGCCTTGCACACACGTTTTCTGACCAGACAGCTCGGGGAGCTGGAATGAAGGTTAACAAAGGAGCATTCAGCTCATGAGACTGGAGCATATGGTGTGGCTAAAATAGTCCCCGTGTCCCCTTCAAGTGGGGCCGTTGGGAGAGGCCTCCCGCCCCCAGGCACAGGGCCTGACCCTCTGCAGGTCTGAGAGTGACCCCGGGAAGGTGTGGCCGCCTGGCCCGGGGCAGTGATAGGCCTTGAGTGCCCGGTGGCAAGGAGCCGCTCCCAGGAGCCAGATGCCACCCCGGAGGCAGCAGGCTGCACCCCGGCAGGTGAGGGTGGGCCAGAGCAGGGTGGGTCAGGCGCCCAGCCCGACCCCCCAGCTGGCCCCTGTGGGCTGCCGTTCAGGGGCAGTTGCGTAACACAGGGGGACTATTTTTACCTTAGGGCTCGGACACTGAGAAACAGTGTTTCCGCCCTGACAAGCCAGCAGTGGGGACCGGGAGGGATGCAGGCCGGGTGGGCTCCTGCTGAGAGTTCCCCGGAAGGCAGCTTGCTGACGGGGCTGGGGGTGTGTCACGGAGTCTCCTGCCGCCCAGGCCCCAAAGCCGCTGCGCAGGGGACTGTGAACTAGAGGACACTCTGGGAAAGCAGCTGCGTTTCAGAACTGGGCACCGCCCTCCTGCCTCGGGGACGCTGCTGCGCTGGGCGGTCCCCTCGAGGGCGCACGGGCGGAAGTCCTTTCCGCCGCAGATGAGGCCGTGTCTGGTGGCAGCCGACACAGACGACAGGGAGCCTCTGCTGCCCCAGGTCACGCGTGTGCTCGCACACCAGGTTCTCGCCCTCTCGGCGTGTCAGCAGCTGCTGTCCGTTGAGGGGGAGGCGTGCAGTTCCGGACTCCGGCTGGGCTTGCCAGAGGTGTCTTGGGGCAAGTCTCAAGGAAGATGCTTGTGACAGTGGCCCTGGCAGTGAGCCTCACGGGGTGTGGGGGCCACCTCCCCAGCATCCACTGGGGCCAGGACCCACTCATGATGCCAGGGTGCCCACCTAGGGGGTTGCTGAGACGGTGGAGGCTCTCCCTGTGGTGCCCCCTAAACACCCCTGGTTTCCGGTCCCCACAGCCATGCTGCTGCTCAGTGGAGCCCTGGTCAGCGGGCCCTACGCGCTGATCACCACCGCCGTCTCTGCTGACCTGGTGAGTGGCTGCTCGGCTCAGCACACAGCCGGCAGGGGCCGGGGGGCCGGGGCGGGGCAGGTGCTGCGGTGGTGGCCACCTCCTCCACCACCCCACCTTATGCGTGTGGACTTTTGCAAAGCAGAGCTCGTGCTGGTTTGTCATCTGGGACTTGTGTCCCCTACGTGGGTCTCATGGGTCCTGCCCTCTTCCCCACCCCCCGGCATTCGTCACCAGTTAGGCTTTTAGATCCCGCAGAGCCATCCAGCGCGTCGCAGAAGCCCCCCAGAAATGCGGGGATGGACACGAATGCGGTCCTGGCTTAGGGACAGGGCGTGTGTGCCCTTCATCCCCTGTCTTCCTCGGTGGCTGGTTGGTGCCTCAGTGAGGACGATGGCTGTGCTGAGTATTTGTTTATTCAGAGAGAATTCGAAGAGTCCTTTAAGCTAGAATATGTTTGAGCAAGTATTTCTGATGATTTCTCTTAAAAGCTCCAGAAGCTTTGCCCACCATCCCCAGGTAAGTCTGGGTGGGCACAGACTTCATTTTCCCGTGGAAGACACCCCACGTCCCGAACTGCTCTGCAGAGATGCTTGCGTGAACTGTCCTGTGGAGGGCGTGCCCTTCACGTGCCCTCTGATGCTGCTGGGACAGGCCTCACACGCAACCTTCCTCCTCCAGGGGACGCACAAAAGCCTGAAGGGAAATGCCCACGCCCTCGCCACCGTGACCGCCATCATTGACGGAACTGGGTCTGTAGGTACGTGAATACTTTTAGCTCTCAGAGTTAATTGTGGTCCCCGGGGAACCACGTGATCACGTCCTAATTAACAGATGCCACGATTCCAATTGCTTTGGTGATACTAGGGTCCACTGGCCTTGTTAAAATATGAACAGGTCAAAAGCGTGTGCGCACCCAGGGGATATAAGTGTGTGGCACTGTCTGTCCTCGTTGGTCAGATGGCTCCAGAGACAACGTGGCCGTGTGGCTGGTTGGCATTAGTTTTCGCCAAAGCCGTTGGTTGCAAGCTACGGCCGGGCCCTTGGCCCTCTCATCTGGTAACTCTTCATCACTCCTGTCTCCAGGACAGAATCTTACTTAGATGCAAATGACAGGCCCTGTCTGGCGTGGCTCGGTGGGTTCAGCTTTGTTCCATAAACCCAAAGGTCGTGGCTTTGATTCCCCGTCAGGATACCTGCCTGGGTTGCAGGTTCCATCCCCGGTCAGGGCGCATGGGGGTGGCAACCAATTGATGTTTCTCTACCTTTCTTTTTTCCTCCCTCTCCCCGCTCCCCCACTCTGAAATCAATGAGCATGTCCTGGGATGAGGATTTTAAAAAGTGTGAATGACAGGAAAGCTAATGGGTCCCCAAGCATGCCAGACTCTGGGCTGTAGCATCCTTGTCGAGGTTCTCAGAGACAGTTCAGCGTTGTATTCTGAAGAGCAGAAAGGTGCTAAGAGACAGAACTCACCCCCAGAAAGGGGCAGCAGGTGGGAGCTGGTAAGACGCCAGCCTGATCAGAAAGAAGGCTGGTGGCAACAGGCAGTGTCTTTGACCTTTCTCGAAGTTTCACGCACGCCATGACCACCCCCCGCTGCAGGTGCTGGAGACACCTGTGCAGGCCCTTGGCCACCCACCGTTGGGAAGTTCGGGCTCAAGCGTCTGTTGTGCCCCAAACCGCAGCAGCCCCGTGTCTGTTTTCATCTTTGGTTCCTTCATTCAAGGGTGACTGGATCCAGGAGTGACTTTGAATTTGCTGGATGGTGTTCGTGGTCACCTCTCTGACGTTTATTTTATTCTTATTTTTTAAATTTTATTTACTTGTTTTTAGAGAGAGGGGAAGGAAAGGAGAAAGAGAGAGAAGCATTGATAGAGAGGAGCATTGATACACAACTCGAGACAGACATGGATGGGCTGTCTCTCACACACCCCTGTGCCCTGACCGGGAATAGAACTGGCAACCCCTTGGTTTGCAGGCTGGCGCTCAGGCCACTGACCCACACCAGCCAGGCTCTGATGTTTATTTTAAAGTGAGACCATTCCCTTTGTGGGGGACCCTCTGGGGGCGTGCAGACATGTCCAGGAAAAGGGAGGTGGGCGCTCTGCCCCACGGCACCTGCAGGGCGGCAAACTCCCCTGCGAGGAGCAGGCCCGCTGTCCTCCCCGGCTGTCATAGCCCACGAGGAACTTTCCACACCTGGAAGCCATGCGCTCAGTCAGAAGTCAGGGCTCCTGGGCTGAGCTCCGCTCCAACGGACTGGGCCTGGGCACAACCGGCTCTCTGGCTCCTGTCGTCCTCGGAGGCCTTTGTGAGCCAGCCCAGTGCCCCCGCACCCCCTGCCCCGTGAACCCTGTTGTTAGAGCTAGTCAGAGCTCAGCTAGCAGCCCTGGCTGCTGTTGGAAAGCAAAAGAGGGGACTTCAGAAAGAGGGGAGGTATGACTTAGGTGAGAAACACATCTTCCTTCACATTCTCAAAACCAGAGGGACGCAGCAGTACCTGGCCCAGGCTGTGGGGGCGGGGGCCGCTGCATCTGCAAAGGGGCCACGGTTCTGAACGCCCTTCCCCCACGGAGGAATGCAGGGGCGCCTGGACCGTGGCCGGCCCCTTCGCTGACCTGCAGTGTGAGCTGACGCGGTGGACTGCCACGCCCACACTGAGAGGTCTGGCAGGGACCCAGACCCCCGGGCTTTGCCAGCTCAGTGCACTGGGCCCAAGGGCATGGTCACCATGGAAACGGCACACGCTGGCTCACCACTGGGTGTCAGTCATTATTTCTCTCCAGAAGTGCTGCCCAGCTAGACAGAAGCAGGAAAAGGCTCGAGGGGAAACGCACACTGTTCAGCACAAGCGCCCACAGGACAGTCCACCGGTGCCTTTATTAAGTGCGGTGACTACTGGTTTCAGCGCAGGCAGAGCGTCACTGACGGTGACCGAGTCGGTGCCTCGCCCCGACCCACAGACTCACGCGGCCCCGGGGACGCCCGTTCATCGGCTCCGTGCGGTCAGCGCTGGACTGCGCCCCGGGGAAGCGAGGCACGCCGCCTCCCCGTTTCAGGCAGAACAATTAAGTGGAGCCCTGAGTTTGCCCAAGTTCATTTTTATGTTACCCGAGCAAAACATGCTGTCGCTTGAGAAGCCAGACGGGCTCACAAGCTTATTGTTCCGTAAATGACAGTCCCTTGGCTGTCCCCTCAGCCCCCTTTCTAGAAGCAGCCGCCTCCAGCTGTCCTTCCTGGTCTCACGTACGCAGGCACGGGTTTCTCCACGCGTCCGTCTGTGACCGGGGCGGTCGCCGTCCTGGTGAGGAGGGCGGGGGTCCACCCCCACGGGCCCTTTCCTTGTCCTCGTCAGTAATCCAGTGGTGTTGACATCCTTCACCCTTGAGCCCAGAAGAGCTTTAGTTTATGCTTCCTAATACGTATGTTTTGTTTATCTCCAACTATCAGATGCCTCATTTCTCCTCGTGTTTAAGTTTCTGTCACAGTTGTCCCCGTGTTCACGGTCACCCCAGACCCCCTCTGTGCGCCCCCTTCGGCTCCGTCAGCCCCCGGGGGCCCTCCACGGCCCTGAGTCCGCTTCCGTGCTCCCGCCCCCGAGTGTCCGAGCTGCTGTCACCGCCTCCCAGAATCCCTTTCTTCCGCCCACGTTGCGCCCTGGTTTTCCAGGCCCCGTATTTGCGGCTTCTCGTTGTGAAAGTGTCTTCTAGTCGCTTCTGCATAGTAGTGTCTTTGACTTTGAGAACTGGAGAGACTGTGGTGTCTGAATTCTGCTGTCCCTCCCTGGGGGACGGTTTGTCGGCACGGAGTTCGAGACTGAAAGTCCTCTGTCTCCGGGTTTCCCGTGTCACACAGAGAAGCCCTCTGTGGTCCTTAGCCCGGGCCTTCACCTCTGACCCTCGTTCGCCCTTGGACACTTCGGGGCTCCCGTCTCTCTTTCTTCCTGGGGCCTTGCTCCCCCTCCCCACCACCCCCGTGCCCTGGGTGCCTGGGGGCCCACTCCGTCTGTTCACACCTGCCCGCCTCGCTGGGAAAACAGGCTCCATTTTACCTGATAAGGTTGTTTCTCCTCTTTTCTGTGTATTTTCTTTCTGGAAAACATATTCAGGTGTTTAACTTTCTGGATTAATCCTTCAACTGTCTTTTCTTTCCTTTCTTTTCTCCTCCCTCCCTGTACCTTTGTTTTTTTCTTCTACTTTCTCAGAGATGTTCTGGACCGTCCAGCCTCTGTACTGAGCTTTGTACTTGGGCTCTCACAACTCCAACGCTCGTGGGTTCGCCCACCCGTTTGGTGCATGCTCCTCCACCTCCGGCCGCCGTGCGTCAGGCCGGGCCCGGCGACGTTGCCGATGCCGGCGCGGCGTTCAGGCACCAGGGCAGGGTTCCCGTGGTTTGACCCGATCGTCTCATAGTCCCTGGGGTGTTATAACCTCCTGGGCATTTTCCTCTCCCCAGTTTGTCTGTTTCCTGTGGGTTCCCTCCCTCCCGGTTCATTTGCTGTGGTTGAGCTTGCCCAGATGCAGGCCCTCTCGGCCGGCCCTCCACGCGTTCGTGCTGAAGGATGAGCCACTAGGCCCCTGTCAGAGGCCCTCTGCATGGGAGGGCACGCCCGCTGCTGCCCTCCACAGGAGTGGGACCGCCTGGAGTCTGGAGGAGACGCCCCCACTGCCCACGGGGGGGTGCGGGCCTAGCTGCCAGCATCTGTCACGTGCGGGAGGGCAGGCGGCGGGCTGGTGGAAGCTGGTGGCCTTCCCTGCATTGCCCTGTGCTCAGCGGCTGCTGCATCCTCGCTCCACCCTGGCCTTGGTGTCCGGAGCCTCTGGTGCAGATTCTCCAAAGGCTAAGCTGCTGCTCCCCTGCAGGGTTGGGGGCAGGAGGGGCATCACTGAAGTAGTGACATTGGGGGGAAGCCCTGGGATCAGAGGGGTGCAGGGGGCGTATCGAACAGTGCTTCGTGCAAGGTCACAGCCGACTCCCGCCGTCCCACCCTGCCACCCGCCCTGCCTCCTGCACTGGGGTGGGCCTGCCTCTGAGCCGGGGTGGGGCGGGGGGGGCATCCTGGCTGGCTTCCTCCAGGCAAGGAAAGTGGCGCCTGCGTCTGTCGTCACACCCCGTCAAGCCCATCCTCCAGAAACAGGTGCCTTCTCCCATCTGTCCGTCTCTTTCTGCCCCTCTCTCTGTGGGTTTATAATTTTTTTAAAGATTTATTTAATTTTATTTTTGGACAGGGGGGAAAGGAGGGAGAAAGAGAGGGAGAGAGACATCCATGTGTGGTTGCCTCTCACACGCTCCCCTTCTATTGACGACCTGGCCCAAAACCCAGGCATGTGCCCTGACTGGGAATCAAACTGGCGACCCCTTGGTCCGCAGGCCAGTGCTCAGTCCACTGAGCCACACCAGCTAGGGCTCTAATTTTTTAAATTCAATTGCAGTCCATTTCGTGGTGTTTGGGAGGTATAGGACAGCCTACTGTGTGTACCAGGAAGTTCTTCTGAGACTTGGAAGCAAAAGTGCAGTTGCTTCTCAGATTATAAAGGCAGCGAGTGCCCTTTGCAAGCACTCGACAGAGCGTCAGTGCGTGAGCAATAAGGGGAGAGCCCCTCGTCGCCCCCGTCCCCGAGAGCAGACCTCTGTTCACGGCCTGTGGGCGTGGACGCTCCACACTTCTCCGCACGCCAGACCGTGCACCACCCGCACACGCGTCTCAGCCCAGCCCAGTCCCCTGCAGGAAAGTAAGTCACCAGACCACGGCCACGGGCATGCTCACTCCGCTTTCGGCGTTTTGAGGAATATTTGCTTTCTTTTTTTTTTTTTAATTTTTCATAATTTCAGACTTAAGAAAAGTTGCAAACAAGTACAAAGAACTCACACTATGTTTGCTTTATCTCCCCCACGTTCTGACACACACACATTTATAACACACATGTGCACATACATGCACACTTACGGCTACACGTGCATATTTTTTCTGAACCATGGAAGAGTGCGCCGCAGACTGGCTGCCCCCTCCCAGGAGCTGCGCGGCCAGTGTGTGCTCCCCGGGAGCGGGCGGGGGGGGGCTCCCTGGCGCAGCCACCGCACGGCGAGCCGACTCCAGACGCTGCCGTCAGCACAGGATCGGGGCCCCCAGACCTCGCTCGTGCTTCTCCGCATAATGTTGTCATAGCGTTAGGTTCAGGTTTCTCTAGGATAGCATTTCAGGTGGCATGATTCGATCAAAAGAATGGACATTTTAATGTCAATGCGTACTTTAGCCTCGCTGCTAAAAGAGGGCTATGCCAGTCGCGCCCTCAGCAGGACCGAACATCATTAAGCTTCTCACCCCTCACCGTCTGACAGGTGACAATGACACGGGACTGTTTTCACGGCTTCCGCTTAATTGTCACTGAGGGCGCGAGCGCCGTTCTGTGTCTCTACTGGGCTTGGGTGCTGCCCCGGTCACGTCCCCGGCGGCTCCTCAGGCAGCAACGTGCCCGCTTGCCTCGTTCCAGGAGCAGCCCTGGGCCCCTTGCTGGCTGGGCTCATCTCCCCGTCGGGGTGGAACAACGTCTTCTACATGCTCATGCTGGCAGACGCCTGTGCCTTACTGGTAAGTCGCGGGGCCCCTTCCCGGCAGCCTGTCCAAGACCCTGTTTCTTTCTGGTCTAAGCCAAGGGCAGCGCAGACGCAGGTCAACTGCTGCGGGCCGCGGCAGGCGGGAGGGCAGAGGGGCACCGCACGGGGGCCCCAGCTGTGGGTCCCGGCCCTGCCGCCTGGCGGCCTCGGGGACTGTCCGTGGCGTGTGGTCCAACCGGGTGGCCGGGCTGTCACACGCATGGGCTGCCCCTCGCCAGTTCACGCCGACACCCAGAGCTGGCGGGTCCCCTTGTCGGGAGTAGTGCACAGACCAGAACGTGCGTCACATTTCGGGAGCTGAGCTTGGTCCTTCGGAATCGTTGCGGCTGTTTGTAGCTTATCCCACACCCGCCTGTGACAAGCAGCGTCTTCCTGTTTTTCCTTGCTCGTAATGGTCCGCTTTTTATAATTACGAGCCGCTTCCTTCTAACTCTTCGCATTCGGGACTTGGTGGGGTTGATGTTGCTAAGACACCAGCTTCAACTCAGCAGGCCGTGCTAGTAGCTGGAGATCAGGGTTCAAACTCATGCTGATCCACTTACCTGACACAATGATGTTGCTGCCGGCCATGCTCTCAGCACCAGCCTCCCGCCCCCCACGCTCCCACCTCCCACCGAGATTGCAGAGCCAGAGCGCTGCCCTGGGTGGAGCAAGGCAGCGGACCGCGTCTTACCTGCGGGGAAAGCCTCTTCCCTCTAGTCTGAGCTCACACCGCACAGACAGGACTCTGAGCTCCGCCTCGAACCTTAAGCATCTAAGGAAATAAATGTCCTGGCTGAGGCTCGGTCCTGCGCAGCTGCATGGGTTCAAATCTCCCTTCAAAACCTCCTCCAGCCCCCACTGCCTTAGCCCCCCCGCACAGAGGTTCCTCCTGGGTGGGAGGGTGCCCTCTGCGTCTACCTAGTGGGTCCACCAGAAACAGGATGTCCTGCAGGGGTTGTTTCAAAGCCCAGGGCACTGCTCACCATGGGGGGCGGTGGGATCTTCTCTGGGCGCTGGGGTCCCCCTGGGGAAAGACCAGGAAAACACTGGCACAAAAAGTTACATGTGGGGCGGTGCTCAGTCATGCGTCTGGACCTGTGACCTGGCTCTGGGCCCTTCAGCAGGAAAAGGGCCGTGCAGGAAAAGGGGCCGACCGAGCAAGGGGCCAGCGCCAGTTTGCCCGCCAGCAGCAGCGGCTCGCCCGGGGCCCGAGGTGGGGGCTGTTCCGAGGACAGCCTGCTCAGCCCCCTGCGGCCCGTGCCTGCTCACCTGGCCTTCACAGTCGCCTGCGCGGCTCTCTGTCCCCTGCTTGTGCCACCGTGGCTGGGGGTCACCCTGTCCTTACTCTTTTTCCAGTTTGGATGTCTGATGATTGGGCTCATTTTATGGTAAACGTTCCTCGCACCCGAGGGTCATACAGGCTCAAATGTGCCCTGGCAGCCTTGTTGCCAGGAGCGTGTCCCCGCCCCCCACACAGTGACCCGCAGGGCGTCGTCAGCGGCAGCCGCTGCTGTGGGCATGGGGCTGCAGCGGGGGCAGGGCCGAGCCTGCGAGGTGACGAGGTGACCACAGGTGCTGCCGGCACCCGGGGCCCTGCCCTGACCAGGTGGCCTTGTCTGTGTTTGGGTGCAGTTCCTTATCCGCCTCATACACAAGGAGCTGAGCTGCCCAGGGTCAGCGACAGAGGACCAAGTTCTGTAAGTCCCCCTGCCCCCCCCCCCATCCCCGGCCCCTTCCCCCAGTAATTAGAGCGGCTCGGCTCTGGAACTTCACTCAGGCTTATCTGCCTCCCGCACCTGGCTGTCCCTCCAGGAGGGAGGGCGGCTGGCAGCTCCCCTTTCATCTTTCCTAACAAATACCTCGGTGGGTGTGATCCTGGCAATCTCTCCTCCTGATCTGAGAGAGTGATGGGGAGGGAAATTGCCTCCTTTGTCCCCAGGGGCTTGGCTTTCTAACACAGATGGCAGCAGCTGCAGCCCTCAGCCTGGCCTGCCCTGTCTCCTGTGTCCCCAGAGGCTGGGGCGGGCGGCAGGACCACTGCCCAGGGGCAGAAAGCTGGGCTAGGCTGGGCTGGGCTGGGCTGGGCTGGGCCGGGCCGGGCTGGTGGGGCTGGTGCGCAGGGCAGGGGTTGAGCGTCTGCCCTCTGACCGCCGCTGTCTGTGTCACCCACCGGCTGCCGTGTCGCCCTTTTCTCTCAGGTTTAAGGAACACTGACCGCCGGCTCCTGCAGAGGGAGGCTGGGCCTGTCCTCCACACGCCATCGTCCTCCAAGGGAAAGTTCAAAGAAAGGATCCTGGGTTTGTGTTGAATGACTTACTCTTGCCTTTTGCACACGCACCTGGAAGAGACACGGAAGCCACCCTGAGAACTCCCGGTACTGTTTTAGACGAGCCGTGGCGCTTGGGACAGCGCTGAGGACGCGCCGCCACCGTGGCTGAGCCCAGCCCGGGCGGCGGGCACCTGGCAGGGGCTGCTGGGAGGCGCTCAGGTGCCCTCCACCCCTCAAGTATCTGGGGCGGAGTCTCAGATCGGGGTGAGCGCCACGCTGGCGGGGGCTCCGAGGACACCAGGACATGCCGTGTGGAAGACAGTCAGGGCACATACAGCAACCAGCGAAGAGCCACCTCCCAAGGACAAGAACCTGACCACCGGGTCAGAAACGCACACAGAACCTAGACCCGCCCCCTCACCCGAAGACCCCGGCAGTTCCTCCTGCTCTGTGCCCACCTGACAGCCACGGTGACCGGTGAGCAGTGATGAAGCCGTCCAAGCCCTTGTGGGTCAGAGGCACCGGACACCAGCCCAGAGCCCCCGGGGGACTCCCACCCTCCCGGCACCGAGGGCCAGGCGCTGCTGGCCCACTGCGGGGGGCGCCGGTAGCAGACGGGTGCCCAGGGCAGAGTTTGTTCCACTGCACGACACGCCAGCCTGGAACTTGGCGCTGCGCAGCCCCGAGCGGGTTATTTATTGAGACGCACACTGCGCTGCGGAAGCCCCGCACACACGCGGCGCCCGTTATTTATTAGGGCCGGCCGGCCCGCAGTTCCACGGCCACTGTTTTCTGGTCGTCGCCTAGGAGGATCCTCATCCGCCCTCGGAAATAAAGTGTTTTTGGTTTTTTTAAAAAACGTGGAATGTTGATTGTTCCTGCTCCCGTTTCCATTATTTTAGTAAAAGAAAACTTTCGAATAGAACTGCTCATTCTTGGTTTTCCCAGTTTTCTCAAGCGGAAACCGTTCCCACCGGAGCAGGGCCCAGCCGCCCGAGCCCGCGAGGGCCGGAGGCGTGGGGATGCAGCCCCGGAGCGGGCCCTGTCCACACGGAGGCCAGAAGCCACGCAAGCCCCAGGCACAGGACGTTTTGTGAAGCCTGCGGTGTCAGGCACGTCCCGAGATGGTCCTCCACGGGGAGGTGTCACACCGGGGGCGGCGGCGGCACTGGAGGTCGCACAGGCGAGCACAGGCTTCTGGGCTTCCTTGGCGTGGCACCTTCCAGTCTGCAGGCTGCCTGTGTTTCTTGGGGGGGGGGGCCGTGTGGCAGCCCCCCTACTCCCCGTGCACGGAGAGGGTGCCGCCGCCCTCACAGCGGGAAGGGCAGGGGTCGGTGCACGGCCAAGGTCATGGCTTCACGCCCCTGCAAGCCAGAGAAGGGCCGGACGGGGTAAGAGTCCTCTGACCAGCCTTCGTCCTCGCTGGCAGGCTGGCTCTTTTTGACGACACAAGGTCCTGACCCAGTTTAAAGTTCCCTGCCACTAAAAATAGAAGTCCGTGAGCACTAAGTGGGTTGGGTGCCGTTTCTGGCGCAGTTCCCTCGGCTCACAGGTGTCCCCCTTCCGTCCGTCCTGTGTGTTGTCCCCCGCAGCCCGCGGCCCCCCGGCTTCCGGCCCCCGGCCCCGGCTGTCGGCTCCCCTCCCCGCCTGGCCCGCAGGGGTCTGCGCCCCCGCCGGCTGCAGCCCCTGCTCAACACACGGCCCTGTCCTCCTCCGTGTCCACTTCCCAAGTAAATCGAACGAACACGGGGAGGGATGAGACATGGAAGCCGGCCATTCAGTAACGCACGGAGAACCCTTTTCTGTCCTCTGTGGCCCCGTCAGGTGCTGGTGTCCGGTGTTAAGGAGCCCCCCTTCACGTTCACACCTCCCCAGGGGAGCGGCCACCGTCTGGTTCAGGGACAGGCAGCCTGAGGCAGGTCACGGTCGTCGCCGCCCCGGCTCCCCGGCCCCCGGGCTGCGGTCATGAGGACAGCCCCAAGGCACCGGAGGAGGGGAGGCCTGCAGAAAATGAGGAGGACCGATGGCTGTTCTTTAAAGCAAGTTTGCCGAAACACACTCACGGGCCACAACTGGAGGATTTCCTCCTGACCTTAAAGGGGAAAGTGTATGATTTGAACATAAAAATGCTTTGCTTTATCCGGGGCAGCAGGTGGGAGGCCTCGGTCTGCAGGGAGCCCCTTTGGTGGCAGGCGGGCTTGCACTCACATGGGCACGGGCCTGCCTCTCCGGAACTGTAAGACTCTGAGGTTCTCCCGTGCAGCCCCCATGCACAGTGGCCGGGTGAGGGGGATGCGGGCTGGAGAAGGGGCAGCGAGGACCAAGGGCCGGACCGCAGTCTTCAGTCCTGGAGACGGAACGGCTGGGCAGCTCTTAAATGAGACACCTCCAGGTCAACACCCAGCACCGCCCCTCCAGTCTGCAGCTGCAGAATCCAGTGAGACTCAACTACAAGAAAAAATGAACTGGGAAAAAAAAAAAAAAAACAGGTCCTAATTGTGTGTGGTTGGATCCCGCAGACACAAAACCCGACTCCGCCCAGTCACGGTAGAAGTGGGTACGTGTCCCCCCCGGGCTCTGCGTCTCTGGCTGTGAGGGGCCACCATGCCCCGCCCGGCCTGTGGACCGCAGGTGCGTGTGGCCGTGTGGCCGCAGCGAGGCTGGCTCGGAAGCTGGCCTTGTGTGCAGAAGCTGCTGTGACTTGCTCACATTGTGTGTCATGCACACTGACCCAAGGAGCCTCCGTGAGCCTGCCGAGCCCGGGGACCCGGCAGCCCCTGAGCAGGCTGGCTGAGCTGCAGGCTGAGCTGCAGGCTTCCGTTTCTGGGGGCCTGTGTCCCAGGCAGACGTGGGACAGCTCTCTCAACCAGCTGGAGACGGTGCTGTTCAAGGTCCTGAAAATGTGAAATGTTTCCCTGTTTTCCTCCTAGGAGGCGGTGGGAGGAAGGGTCACAGAAGTGGGTGGGGCTTGGCTCCGGTCCCCTCCCCCAGCACCCGCTGCACTGTCCCACCTGTCACTGAAGAAGCACAATGCAGGACGGACACGGCTCAGAATGTCAGCACAGCCACGGCCGTGGCAGAGCACTCGACCCCAAGCGCAGGCCCTCCCGGGTGCATGGCCCCCTGTGACGGCACAGGCCCCACGTGCATCCTCCTGGCACAGACTTACGATGGGAACCTCGGGTCAAACTGAGAGCCCCGCTGTCCTACCAGCCTCCAGAGCCAGAGCCAGAGCCAGAGCCAGGAGGAGGGGCGGGCTCACAAGGTCCCCCTCCCCCCCCCCCGCTGGGCCCTCCATATTATGCAGCCAGTAGAGGGTAATGGCTGCCTTGTGGGCTTCCTTTTCCGGTGTGTTCTGGCATGTTTTCTGCTGGAGAACAAATGCACGTTCTGAGCTCCTCCCTCAAAGCTTTGCACAGGTGGGGCCAGCCTCGCTCTCGGCCCCAGCCCCCCACTCCTCTGTCATCCCTTCACCAGCCAGCCTGGGCTCGTTGTCACCCGAGGGCGCAGACTTCCTGGTGCGCTGCTAAGGGAGGCTGGGTGAAGGGCTGCTGGCCCTGGCCCATCAGCATCCCCGGCAGTCCCTTCGGCCCCTGCAGAGGGACGCCAACCGAGGCAGAGCCCTGTGCCAAGTCCCCACGGGCAGAGGTCCCGGGCACAGTGGAAACTTCCAGCGGGAGCCAGACGCCATCATGCCCAAAATAGGACAGGAGTTGGCAGGGGTGACGGACGTGAAGTCACAGTCCCAACGGGATCAATCCGGTGACAGGGCAGGAGTGTCACCCTCAGAGCTCACTGCGACCCAGCTCGGTGGGCACCGCGTGAATTGTCGACGGGGGTCCCGTCCTCGCCGGGCCAACCGTAGGTGGGACACCGAGGGCAGAGGGGGACACGTCTGCAGCTGAGAAGGCAGTCAGAGGGCAGCGGGGCACAGGCGTCCCCTGGCTGGCGTTGGGCTGGGCGCCCCCCTCTGCTCCAGCAGGGGAGAAGGGGACGGAGCACGTGCCCATTAGAATTTCCCAATCTTTGGGATGCCCCTCCCACCTGCTCCAGGACACCCTTCTGCGTGGTCTCGACTGGAGCGAGGCACCGGGTTAGCAGAGAGAGGGCTCAGGGGTTGGTCAGGGCGGGATCCGTCAGGGGCCACCGTGACTGTTTGGGGCTATCGATGAAAACCGACTGGGAATCGCACCACCTGAGCTTTTCTGCAAGTAACCACGGCGGCCCCACCCCTCGGGGAAGCTCTACCTTCGGCCTGCACTGGCCGTCCTGTCACTTGTCAGAACGCGTACCGTCTGCCTCCAGGCCACTGTGGCCCGGTGCATGTTGAGTGGAAGCCAGCTCAGTCAGATGTGCTTCTGTGGGGTCGCTGCACCCGCAGCCTAAAGAGGCTCAGGGCCTCTCCGCATGGCAGCCGCACCCCAAAGCGTCCTCAAGTCCCTCGGCGGCAGCTGGGGCCCGGCCCGTGCGGCCGCTCCTGCTCTCCGGAGCTCTAGTTTGTGTCGAGCAGAAGGGCACACAAAGGACACGCATCCATTCTGAAGTGCACCCTCGGGTGGCATGGGTGCGCTCACCGCATGGTGCACCTGCCCCCGTCCAGTCCCAGCTGTCATCCACCACTGGAGGGACACCTGCGCCCACTCAGCCACCCCGTCATCTTCCCCCCAAGCCCGTCACATGTAAAACGAGGGTCTCGGCTCCAGGGCTGTTCCAGCACAAACACCCCAGAGCTCAGTGTCTGGAGATGCCACCCCTTCCACTGACAGGGCCTCGCCGGGACACGACTGCTCACTTCACAACCCCGTGCCCTCGGCTGCACGGAGTCTGTGGACCACGAGATGGAAGCCATGGCCAGCGTGGCACAGCCGTTTCATAGCCAGCTTTACTCTGTGAGCAGAAAGAGCACACCCTGAAATGACGATAGTCAGAACAGTATAGTAAATAGATAAGCCACAAACACAGTCGTCTGTCATCATCATCAGGTGCCACGTGTCCTACGCAGTTGCGTGTGCTGCACGTTTATACAACAGACAGTGCAGTGGGGCTGTGGGCACCAGTGCCGCCAGCCATGTGGGAGCAGTGCCCTGTGCTACGAGGTTACGGTGGCCACACAGTCACTGCAGAACAAGAGTCCTCCAGTGCTGCTATAACCCCATGGGCCCACCATCACTAGGCAGCGTGTGGCTGCTCAGCCTTGGCCTGTGCCTTGCCTGCCCTTGGAGCCCCTGGGAAATCCGGGGCGCCCCTGAGGAATGGAAGGGGCTCGGGCTGGAGACGCCGGTGTCAGACCGCCGTCCTCAGAGCCTTGCGGCTGCAGTAAGGCGCTCAGCGGGTCTGCAGATTCCTGTCACCAGCCAGCTGGGGGCAGTGAACGGCCCAGACACCTGGGCCGGGAAGGCAGTGTCCCACCCATCCAAAGGGTCCTCCTCATTGCTCCCCTCCCAGGCAGCAGCCAAGGGGGAGCTGGGCCCAGACCAGGGCGAGCCAATGTGCTGACCAACGCCAGGGCGGTGACGAGCCTCAAGCAGGAAGAGTGCACATGAGTGAGCAAGGTGAGAAGCACCCCGTGACCTGTCTGCGTTGCTCATATTCATTCTCCCCCTGTCCGTCCGGAGGCCTCTGTGGAATTGTTCTGAACACCTTTCCCTCTCCTCTGCCTGTCGGATTTGTTCATTGGTGGTTTCTTGACGGCCCCCAGTGGCTTGGTCATGGCTGGGACACAGCACAGGTGTGTGCCAGTGCGCACGGATCCACCAGGATTAAACATGATCGATTCGGTCTACCTTCTTACCACTTGGAGTCACACTAAGCCTATGGCCCAAGACACACAGCCAATTCTGGCCAAAACCTGTCTTTCTGCCTCAAAGTGGATGCGGCTGAGGGCCACGGATCGGCTGAGTCTGCACCAGGAAACCCGGGGGCTTCGGTGGACACCCGCGAGTCCGGCGGCTTGCCTACGGGCAAGGGCTACAGCGTTGACTCCATAAACACGTCCGACCCCCAAGACTGAGGGTCCATGTTGCCTTCTCTGCACCCGTCACAGAGAGCCAGGCCCTGGCCTGGGAGTCCCTTGCAGCTTCTGTGCCCGGTGGCTGCACGTGGCCAGCTGTGCGACCAGCCGCCAGGGCAAGAGAGAGAACGTGACCAGCACCCCAGACACGGCCCCTGGGCCCTCCCTGCCCTGAGAAGTACATGTGGCTCTGACCTCACTGTTTGTCATCTAACTCAGCAAGCAAGGGCGGGCGGCTTCCCACGTGTCTTTGGGAGCAACTAAGCCGGGACGTGGGGCGGGAGAGGGGAGATGGCGTTCTATGTCTGAGGGTCGTCTCTGAGGACGGGCTGGCCGTGCAGAAAATCTGGGGAACGACGGAGCCCACCGTGCAGGGGAAGAGCTTGCAGACCCAGGGACTTGAACGGGATTTTTCCAGACAAGCGGGGCCGAGGGAGGAGGAATAAGCAAGGGGCAAGGGAAGGGGTGAGGCTGCGAGAGCCAAGCCGGACCCTGGGTGGGTGCAGCGGTAGGGGACAGCAGCCGCCGTGGGCTCAGGGGTGGGGACCCGGTGGCCAGGGGTCCTCGGAGCAGAGGCCCTGGAGGTGGGGCCGGTATTGGCCAGGACAAGGGTGGTGTGCTGGAGGTGACTCAGGGGGCACAGGGAAGGGGAAGTGGGGGGCGTCAGGAGACACCAAGAAGGGCAGCAGCCGAGGGCCAGAAGGAAAGCAAGTCTGGGTGGAAGAGTCACAGGTTGGACTGTGGTCACATAGTCACAACTCCAGAGCTGGCAGTGACTTCAGAAGTCACTTAACAGTTGAGGAAGCTGAGGCCCAAAGAGAGAGACACCATGGAGGCCAGACCCAGGCGTGTCGGCCGCTGGCCTGTGTGTCCGTCCCGTCCTGGGTACGTGCCGACCCCAGCTGACCTCCGCCCCAGGTGCCCGGGGTGCAGCCACCGTGCCTCTCGGGACCCCCAAGCCCCCAAGGGCCGTCTTCACTCCATGACCTCAGCCCCCGCTGCAGATCTGGGGCGGGTGCCGGGGGTGCCGCAGGGTCCAGGCAGGGGCTGTGCCACCGTCTGACAGAAAACATGGGGCCCCACTGCCCAAGGTCTGCAAGGTGCACCTGACCAGGTAGGTGTCTGAGAGGCTGAGGCCGGGTTTGTGGTTTTTGTTTCCTTTTGTTCTAGTATCACCCACTTCCCTTTGCTGCCACAAGAGGGCCCCCGAGAGCCGGTTCCCAGAAGGACCTCGGGAAGGACAGCGCCCAGCATCCAGGACGTCCTCTGCAGGGAAGAGCCCCCCCACCCCCAGCCTGGGCTCCCCCCGTGCCCAGGAGACCCCCACTGCGCTCCCCTCAGGGTCGGGCTGTCAGAGGGTCCAACCGCTTCTCTGGGCGCATTTAACGTGGTACAAGGAACCGAAGGGCAGGCGCTTTGCCTGGGATCGCCAGCTGGGCGAGGGGAGGAAGGGAGGAGGGTGGGGACCGGGTGCAGCCCGGGAACAGGGCTGGGGAGCGCGGAGGGAGGATGACCCCCGACACAGTTCAGGTTCCCGCCCAGGGAAGCCCTCTCTCGCTCAGCCACCGCGCACTGCTCCCAAGGCTTCTTGTGAAGCCTCGTTACCCCCTCCTCCTAATTAAAAAGATGAAGGACCCAGGCCCAGGGAGCTCACTGCACCGGAGCCCCGAGGCCCCTTGTGGCCGAGCCAGGGTCAGCATCGGGGGCTCCTGCAGCTCACTGACCATCCGTTGATCCCCAGCCCGGGCGGGAGGCCCAGACTCACCTGCTCTGACCCAAGACGCCACAGCCCGTCAGGCGTCCCTGTGATTTTTGTCTTGCAGCTTTTTTATGCTCCTTATGGGAATTTTCATGCACCAAAAAAACAGACAAGACGACATGTTAAGTTCCTTGTGCCCGTCGCCTAGCAGTTAGCAGTACAGCACATTAACTGCTTCATTCTGACCTAATATGTCGCTCTCAGTTTCCTCCTAAAATATGTATTTTTTAAGAAAAGTCCAGAACCCTGTCATGGCACCCCAAACAACTTGGCTGCCTGAACAGGACCTTTTGCTCCGCCTGTAGCTGTGGGGACAAAGGCCAGACGAGGTCATCGGAGCCCCGACAAGCCAGGGGACGCCATGCAGCGGTCCCACCAGGAGCAGAGCTGGGAGCCCCGGGGACGTGGGTCCCGCCTGGCGGCCTAACCCATGAGCCCCAGGGGCGAGCCCCACCCGTGCCGGAGGTCACACGTGTGCCCCCTGGAAGGACCCAGAAGGTGGGTGTGGGCGAACCTGGGCACGCGGGCCTCCGCTCACCTCCTCGGCACGGGATCTTGTAAGTGGAAAGGGAAGAGATGAGTAAGATGCTCGAGCCACCACTAACTTTATTTATAGAAACCGCAGGACGGAGTGAGAGAAGCATGTCTCGGGAATACCGAGTAGGGGGAGCGACGAACCGATGCCTCCAAATTGTACAGGATGCAGGGAAGGCGTCCCAGAGCCAGTGGCCCAGAGGGGCGGGGACGGGGTTCGACCGGAGCTGGGGACCCCCGGAGGGCTTTCAGTCGGGTGACAAACGGATCACGCTCCTGACCCGCTCCAGGACAGGCCCAGCTCCGCTCCGAAGCGGCCGAGACATTTGCCAATGCAGCGCAGGGAGCAGTGAACACAGCATAGTTCCAGGGCTCCCGAGGGAAGGCGGAACTAAAATCCAGGAGCTGTTCCCAGAATCAGCACCCTAGCGGGGTGGGAGTGGCGGGAGGGGGGGACACTGAGGCTTTCAGGTAAACGAGCAGGTGTGTGCCCCAGGTTTGCCGTCCCCAAGACGCCGTCCCGTGTGCGGCCAGCACGGGCCAGAGCAGGGGACGGACCGCAGCACAGGTGTGCCCGCTCTCCTGACCGGCTTGGCCAGCCCCCTCCGTAGGGCTCGTGCCCCGGCCCTGGATGCTACCGAACAGGCTTACGACGATGCATCGTCCTCCGTGAGTCCCCTGCAAGTCCTCCCGTCTCTTCGGTCCTCCGTAGTAGTCATTAGCATTTTTTTGCCAGGTATTTCCAGACCGCGCCCCTTTTAAGTACTGCGGCGAGGGTACCGCCAGCCCCTGCCTTGTTCGGCCAACATGCTGTGAGTAGGGGTGACGGTGACATGTTCTTCCTGGGCTGGAGCATTGAACTGCCCATGTGTGACCCTGCCCCAGGTTCTTTGCCCTCTGCCGCGGTGGCTGGTGGTGTCCAAAAAGGTAGCTGCTCTGCAAGTCTGGCTTAGATGGGATCCAGAGCCCCTGACCCTCCCTGACGGTCCCCACTGGTGCCCCCAAGGTCCCAGGTGTATAGCCGGCAAGACAGGAGGCTGGTGGGAGGGCAGGGAGGAAACTGCTATCAGAGGCGGGGAAATGGTAGCTCGAGGTAGACAGGGGTGACTCACTGAGCAGATCTGTCACCTGCGACTCCCTCCCCACCGTGGGAGGGGATCTTACACCTCAGGAAACCGTGGCTCCAGGGGAAGTGGTTGGAAATGAGATCTGAGGAGTGTGTGTTGCTTGCCTCGGGCTCTGCTGGAAAGATGCAAGAAATAAACGAGCTCAGAGAACAATGACTTGGTTTGCAAGAGAGGGGAGGGTGAGTGAACCAATCGGGGGACTTGCAGCGTCAGAAAGAAGCCGCTGCTCCTCCGACACCAACAGCCAAGTGATGAAACGGAGGAGTGCCCGCCGGAAGCAACAAGTGCAGCGACTAACCCCAGGTGCTTTCAAGAAGAAAATCAAGCCCCAGACTTACCTCCACGTCTAACACCTCTGGCAACGAGGCGACACCCAGAGGATCATTTCAGAAGGACAGAGGAAGCAGCCGGGGCCAGGGCTGACTGAGCTCCAGGCTCCAGAGAGAGAGACCAGCCCTTGTCTCCCTTCACTGCGGCCAGAAGTCACCTAAGAGGATGGGACCACCACGGACACCGCTAACCTGCAACACAATAGACAAGTCTCACGATGCGCAGCACTGATGTGCCAGAAAGTATGTGCGAACACGGAATTAGCAAACCCTGAACCATCGCTCCCGGGGGAAGTATAGGGTTACGTTTTTGCAAGCTTCTGGGGGCAGCATTTTTGTCATGGGAAAAAAAACTCAAGCCAAGCTTTCTAGCTTGAGTTCCGAAGCTCCACCACAGGCCGACCTAAAACTCTGAATAGGTCGCATCCCACATTAATGTGTGAGCGATTTGTCTCGGGTCCAAAGCGAGCGTTCCCACAGAGGAAAGGCCAGCCCTCAGGAGCCCCGTCGTGGGCTGAACCGCTGGGGCCACAGCAGTCAGTGGCCTGCATTCCGTGCTGTGGAATCGGGGGTGCAGACAGGAGAAAGAGATGTGACGTGTCCCTCTCTCCACCGAGCCTGAGGAGGGCCCACCCTGCCTTCGGCACTCCCCCACCTCTCCCTGTGTTCTAAGCACCGGCCGCCAGGCCTCCAGTGTCTTCCTGGGGTCCCCGTACCCACGGGAGATCCCCACCCCACCTGCCCCGCACCTGAGGTGCTCCTTACCCCCAACCCAGCTCACAGTTCTCTGCGATGATAAAACCCCAGAGTCCTTTTCCACAGGGCATCTCGGCTCCGAGAGGAGGGAGGGAGGACGCTGCTACAATTGACTCACACTCATCCCTCGCCCACTTGTTTGCAGTTGGATGGAGGCACCTGTTCTAACAGGTGCCTGTCACCCCAGGCAGCAATGGCAATGGCGAGGAGAGAGCCTACAGGGAGGGTGAGTGACATGATTGGGGGAAAGGGACATCATCAGGGCAGTCCCTGGGGACCCTATACCTTGCTCAGTTCCCTCAGGGAAGACCTGCTTCTCCAGCTCCTTGTCTCCCCGGAACTCCGCATCCTGGGGACCCCTCAGGGTCCAGGTCTGGATATTTTCCCATCAGCCCTGGGGTGGGCCAGCGGCCGTGTTGCATCCAGAGAGGCTGTGGCGTGGGAGACAGGGACAGGCAAGGACAGGGGCCGCCCTGGGCGTCTGGACTGCGTGTGTTTATGGGTGTTTATAGCACAGGCGCCTGTCCACTTAGGTCCTCTGGAGACACGTATTTTTAAATTTTTTGCCTCGGATGAATCAAATATGTTTACATGCGGCTGTGCTGTTGCTTTTTTTATTATCATCGGTTGAAACTCAAACCGGAGTCAGGTGCGTGTTCCCGGCAGGCTGCGGCGGCCCACGACCGCCGCTCACAGGCAAGCCCGTTGCCCTCAGTTTCTCTGCGAATCAGAAAGCCTCCGAGTGCGCCGTAGCCGCAGGAGGACGGTGCGCGCACCCGGAGCGGTTCAGCTCTCACCGCGAGCCCAGCCTGGGCCCCACCCCCCCCCCACCCCCGCACGGTGGGCGTGGCTCTGCCCAGTCCGCAGGCGAGGGCGCAGGCTCACGGACGCCCAGTCCTTGCACGGTCATCACCGCTGGCCAGCCCAGGGCTGCCTGCCTGGTGCGTTGGCCCCTCGCAGCTCGGCGGCACTGTTTGCCGTTCTCGGGGACGTCCATGGGTTGCCCACTGCCGGCTCAGGCCCCTCGTGCGAGTAGACCAAGGGACCGGGAAAGGCGCCATGGTGGCCGGAATCATTGATTCTCATCGTCTTGGAGGTATGGGGCTGCCGATACTTTAGGGAAGGCCCCAGGGGCACCTGGTTTCTCCCACGACCTGCTTTAACTGCAAACAGGCAAGAGCAGCAAAGAGCCTGATGAGGGGCAGTAACTCCCAAGGATGGGTCTGGGCGTCTCCCTGACGGTGGGAGGCGGCCGCGTGGCTCCGGCCCAGGTGGCTGCAGGAGCGAAGGAAGGGCGAGGGTCGGTGTGGTTGGGCGCAGCAGCGGAGAGCAGGGTGTTCACGATGGCCAGTGTCTGCGGGCCACAGCGTTGTCACCGACCCTCCCAGGGACCTTCTGATCGCGCTCTCTGCTGCCGGGCGCGCCTGGGTCCCCGCCCTTGGCTGGGTCTGCTTCTCCGGCTTCTCCTCAATGCCGGGCATATTGGTTATTCGGTTGGAGTCCGCTCCTGTCGTTTCCAAACAAGAATCCAAGTGCACACCCGCGGCTGGAACACCTGGCAGGTCCCCCTGAGTGTACGCAGGCTTCGGAGCCACAAACGGTCTCACGACCGGCGGAAGCAATTAGCTCTGTCTTTATTTCTAGGTTGCAGCCCGAACCATAAGACATGGTCCATATCTTTTACTCTTCTGTGAATGTAGTAAGGAGGTTTTTGTCCCAGAGGAGGCTTACTGCGATGGGTGAGTTTTCTCGTTGGAAAGAGAAACAGCAGGTGTCTGTCAAACAGGGGAGCAATGGGCCGCGTCCCGACCTGCTGTCCCCCGCGCAAATCACCACCCATTTTGCTCGCACCGCCCCCCTCTCTCGGCTCTGCAGCAGCCCATTACTTCCGAGTGCGTCTTGGCACAAAAGCTCGTGTTTTCCGCACGACGTTACCCCTTGAAGAACTTTCACAAGGGAGACAGAAGGACTCAAGAGGCCAATGAAAGAGGGTTTCCCCAGTGCGAGCGGGTCCCTGGTGTCCCCGGGGCTGTGAGATCCCTCCGCTCCGCCGGGAGCAGGTGTCTTCCGCGCCCAGCAGCGCTCCCTGCGCTCGCTCGCTTCTTGACCTGTGCACCCTGCAAAAACAAGCGTTGTGAATTATTTTAAGTGGCTGCCTTCAAAACGGCAGGGTCTCACCTCGCGACAGGACCTCACGCGGGATTCAGGGGCGTCGTAAAAAGAAGTCCGAAGGGCCCGTGGACTCACTCAGGCTTCTGAAATCAGGGAAACCTGCTCACGCCTCTCCGAGGAATGACCCCTGGTCATCTCCCCCGCCCCCGCCCCCGTCCCCTCGCCCCACCCCACCCCCGCCACCAGCAGCAGGGCACCCCGGCTACTGTTCTCTTAAGAACCGCACTGAGACGTGACCTGTTGTCACAGTGGGGTGGGGTGGCCTGGCGTGGAAATGCCCAACGTGAATGTGATTCGTTCACAGCAGATGTTCTAGGAAGCCCGCGTCTCTGCCCAGAGGCGTCTGACGGTGACATCGCTAGGCTGAGGTTCCCCAGGGTAATTGTGAACTTGAGTCCACAGAGCGTTGACCGCGAACCTCCCTGAAAACCGCCCCGTGGGGCACGGCTGCGCTCTGGAGCCAGCTCGCCTTTCCTCCGTGCAGCGTTTCTGCGTCCCGGGTGCCGAACAGAAGGCCTGTGGGCCTCCCTGCTCCCGAAGGCTGCAAGGCTCGGGGCCTGGCAGCAGAAAACAGGGAGGGAAAAGCAAATCTCAGGCATACACGGAAACCCCCGCTCCGAGGAATGCCATCTTCCACTGGGGCGAGTTAAAACCTTAAAGCATGGCCAGAAATGTAGCCCATCCGCTTCTGGGTTCGTATTCCAAGGAAATGCAGCTGAAAGCTAAAAATAAGAAAATGTCCACGATGAAAACAGACATTTCACCAGGCAGCCACGAGCACCCCCGCGGGAGGTGCAGGCAGGCCTGGGTGGCGCGTTTGTCCGTGGAGCGCCAGAAGGAGACACGGGTGAGGCAGGACGGGTGGCTGAGGCGGTCGAGAAGGCCCTGCCCGCCCCCTCCAGCAGCTTACACTGTACCTGACCGCGGGGAGCCCGGAGCAGCCCACCTGTTCTCACGCGGACCGGGGCGTGCACTGGCGTTCCGAGCGGTGTTGTGGAAGGCAGCCGTTTCCTCTCCCTTCTCTGTACACTGGGGGTCCAGCATTCTGGCCTGACACTTCCACGGCCTTTAGCTCCTTGGGGGCGGAGCTCTGAGGACGCACATGCCCCGCCCCCACCCAAGGCCCTCTTCCCGCTGCCCTGCTGCTGCGATATCAGCCCGGAATAGCTGGAATGCCCCATGGCCAGAGCGCAGGAGAGCAGGAGGTGCTCCCCCACTGTTGCCCACTGAATGTGGGCCGCTGACCTTCCCCCAAGCCCTGGTGACGGTCCTCAGAGTCCCCCTGCCCCGCACGCACCGTCTCAGTCCTTCCGTGGAGCGGGAACTACTTCTCTCCGAGTCTGTCTCCACACTAGGCTATGGCCTCTATGAGGACAAGCTGCCCTCACTCCACCTGGGTCCCCGGGGGCCCAGCTCAGCACCCCCCACCCACTGACACTCAAAACGGTGCTGCTGAGCAAACGAACGAGGGAACACACGGCACCTTCACTCGTGTGCTGGCCTCCTTCCTGCACGAGGCTGTCGGGCCCAGGTCTCAGACTCAGGGTGTGGCGGGCAGCTGGACAGCGCCCACTCCAACTGAACTGGGAGATGTGACTCCCCCCCACCCCCGCTCCCTCGTTCCTATTTCCCAGTGACTGAGCTCCGCCCAGGGTGGACCAGCACCACCCCGAAAGTGCCACCGGGCAAGCTCCTCTCTCCCTGGTGGCGAGGGGCGGCGGGAACCTGCAGTGTCCAGGGAGAGGCGCCGCCCGTTAGCCTCGTGGAGGCTGCTGTGTCTCCTACCTCCCGGGTGCTGCTGGATTTATTCATTCACTCCTTAAAAAAAAAAATTGAATCCCTATAATGTGTCTGACATCACGCTGGATGCTGTGCAGATTACTGAGATGAACGAGGCAGAGCCCCGGGGAGGGGTCAAGTCCACGGCGGGTAATGTGTGATCGGAGTGGGCGACCCCCGCCGCGGAGAGACGTTCGCTGGCCACGCACCTCTCCCTGGGCTCCCTGAGTCACATCTTTCCAGTTCGATGTGCTCCGATTCCAGGCCACGTCGTGACTGCGTTCCCGGCGCAAGCTGTGCCTCCAAGTGTGGGGCCTTAAAAATACGGCCCGTTCTATTTTGATGGAGCTTCTGTCATCTGCATTTCCATTCTCGGGCAAGCTGTCAGTCACTGCTTCCCTGAAATGCATGTGGATGTGCACAGACTAATTTCGGGGCAGCTGGATAATGACGCGTATTGAAAAGCAGCTAATGAGCGCTTGTCTTCCTGGGCATGCTGTGGAGGTGGGGTCGGCCCCGTGAGTGCGCGCCAACCCTCTCACCTCCCTGCACAGCGATCAGCAGCCTTCCGTGCGGCCGTGAGCAGCCGGGATCATGCTGATTGAGGGGCAGAGAGAAGGGGGGTTCCCAGTGAGCCTTGCCGTGGAGACTGAGACGCACATTTCAAGGCCACCCCCCCCCCGACTCCTCATCAGTCATAGCCACTCAGTCCCCTGCCGTGGCCCAGCCACAGTCACAAAAGTGGGTACCCACCTGGCTTCTGACTTTGCAGCAGTCATGAAGCTCTTTGCAATGGTTCTCAGCACCCACCGGGTGGGGGAGGGGGAGGGTTGTTAAAAACACAGATTCCCAGGCCCACCCTCAGGGAGACTGATTCCTTTGGTCTGGGGCGGGGCCCACACAGCAGCATTCTTAAATACTCCCCAGCACAAACCCAGGGGCGCTGGGGAACCCGGATCTGCTGGAGGAGCGCTCCTGCCTTGGGACTCGGAGGCAGAACCCCGTCTCTGCTGGATTCGGCTGACACCCGGGTCCCCCGCAATTCCTCAGAACATCTTTGCTTGAATTAAAAGATTGACTTCTTCTGACACTCTAGAAGCAATTTAGCTTATTTCACATGAGGCATTAGTATTTCTTCTCCAGAACAATGTAGTAAAATGACTGCTTTTCTTATCTACCAATTTGCAATAAGGTAGGGTTTTGTACAAAATACACACCCGCACCAGTCTTAACATTAACCAGATCACACGGGGCCATAGTGAGGTTCTCCGCAGCTGCAGTGACACCTGTCACGAAGTAAGCACCCAACGACTGTGTGCCCACCTGCCTGTGGGACTTCCATGATGGGACACGCCGTTTCTCCTAACCCAAACCAGACGTCGTTATTTGTTAAGTCGTCCCTACACCTGTGCCGCTATCCATCATCCACACAAAACTCCGTACGTGGATCCAAGCATCCATCATCCATCCACCCATCACTCATCCAAGCATTCACGGTCCATCCATCATCCACCCACCCATCACTCATTCATTCATTTAAGACATATTCTCCGAACCCTTTCAACACTAGCGTCACTCCACCAGGTGCCTGTGGCTTACGACTTTAACCTCATCCTTAACTCCTCCCTTGGCTCTTTTTTTTGGAGGTCGCATGTAGAAGCACACACAGGGACCCCGAAATGCAAGTGCCATGGCCCAAGAAAGCTTCACCTCCCGTAGGGTCGCCAGCACAAAGCAGCTGTTGCACGGCCCAGGGCTGGAGGTCAGCTGTTTGTGCCAACCTTGGGCTGGTGCACAGGGAAACCCTCATTGGTAACAGCAGCTCTTCTCACTTGGCCCTCAGTTAAAGCAAACAACAGAATGCTGAGAACTCTGGAGCACATCCTCTGTTTACTTAGAGACGGCATTTGTCCTCCCTCCGAGAGGCAGCCAAAGAGACCTAACAATGATTCATTAAAGCTCTGTCTGCAGGGCGTGGAATCAGCCGCCGGAAAGGTTTGCATTCAGTCAAATAACCAGATATTTATTCCAGAGTGATAAATCCTCAGTCTGGCTAATGCTTCCACAGAGGCCAGTGGTTCTTTTCTCGTTCCATAACACACTAAAGCCATAACGCTGCGCCACTGTTCGCCTTATTAATAACACTCTGTAAACACCGCGCTCGGGCAGGGAGCACTTCCAAAGAAGCCTTCACCATGTTGCAAAGAGCTTCACCTTTCCCAGTTCGATGCCATTTCGTGCACCAGCCTCTTCTTTTTTTTCAGAGCTGGAGAGGGAGTGCAAGGCCAGTGTATAAAGCCAGCCAATCACACGGACCGTAGAATGGCATTAGCCGGGAGGCGGGTTATTATTTTTACCATGCGCATAATTACATCAACCCCATGCGCCTGGTAACAGCGTCTCTTAAAGGAATTAATCTGGGTTCCAAAATGGTAAAAAAAAAATGTATGTTCCCCGGATATGGAAGGGCTGTGTATTTTCTTAAGCCTCCATGAGGAGACGTCTATGCAGCGGGCCTGGGAGGCCGCGTGGGCTCCGGGGGAGGTGGGATGAGGCTAAGCAACCACAAGAGGGGCTGGCGTCGTGTTCTCCTTGGAGCCGAAGGGGCTCGTGAGTGGAACTGGACGGCGTGTGCACACGCACACACGTGCACGTGCGTGCCTGGGGAAGGCCCACGCCTCCTTCCCAGGCTGATCACGCGCTGAGCACTGAGTTTTGCGCGGCTTCTCTGATAACAAGCGACCGCTCATAATAGGGAGGGGAACCCGTGGTGAGGGGGCCACGGCCCGCTGCCTGCGGAGAGGTGAAGGGGGACAGAGGACGCTGTTTCCTTTCTTGGCAATCTACGAAGGATAGCTCACGTGTCGACAGAAAACCTGCGTCGGGGTCAGGTTATACGGGGACTTCCCACACTCCCCGATGGTGACTGTCAGGCTACTTTTGAGCAAAATACTGAGGCCAGCTCTCTGACCCAGAGAGAGGGACTCCTGGCCACAGCGGCTGCTCACAGCGGGGATGACAACAGCCAGCAGGGTAGCCAGCCCCAAACCCCCACCCCCCACACCCAGGGGGGGTGAAATGCCAGGGAAGGCTTCCGGGCCGTGCTGCAAGGCCCTGTGCCAGGAGCACCCCCGTGCCAAGTACTTCCATACAGCCATCAATCACTCTCCTCCGGGCTTCTGCCCAAGCTACCTGGGCCTTCTGGGGGACTTCTCAAAGGGGAAGGTCGCTTTGGACAAAGGGCAAGACCAGGGCTACCTTTTAACATTCTGCTTTGAAGTCACCATTTCAACCTCGGACCCCTGTCCAGAGGCCCACCGCCTAATGCACATTAACTTCTTCTGTCGGCAGGCAGAGTGCCTTTGCTCTTTCCTGGGTGTGAGAGCTTCTCTGGCCGGGCTGACAGGTCCCCTCCCAGTGTCTTTATTCATTTATTCATTCTCACGCAGCTTTGGATGGCCCGTGGGGCTATGCGGGCTACTGGCCTCCCACACAGGGAGGGCTCGTGAGAACACCCTGCCTCTCTCCGTCTCTCTGCAGTCCCCGCGCTCTGCCCTCGCTGGGTGGAGGAAATGAGCGTCTATCCAGGCCCCTTATCGAACATTCTGCAGAGAAGAAGCTTAATTGTCCGTGAATTTCACAGCAGAAGGTTAACTCCTCAAATGCCGCTGGGCCCCACATGCGAGTCTGGACCATTCTGCACCCAGGGACTGGGAGGGGGACAGGCCACACAGCGCCCTGGCTTCCCAGCCAGACTCCCCAGCTGGAAACCGCAGGGGCCTCCCTCACCTCCGCACCCGGGTGGCCCACCCACCCCTGACGTGCTCTCCAAGTGTCAGTACACACGGATGGCTCCGGACAATTGAGTGAGGGACGGCGGGCGGTGGGAGCCAGCTCCACCACGGGGTGACTGGGAGGTGACAGTTAAGAGGAGGGGCTGGTGATGGGTTAGAGCTGATCTTACTCCCAGGTGAAAGGACCCGGGGCTCCTGGAGAAGGGGCTGATTCTGGGCCTGGGACGGGAAATACACATGATGAGCGTGGAGCACCGTGTGGTGCAGAAGGGAAGGATGTGCGGGGCGGGGGGAGGAGAGAAGGGAAGAAAAGCACGGGGAGGCACGTCAAGGGGACGCAGCGGCCGACTGAAAGAGCCGTCTGTGGCCGGAGCTGGAGCAGTTTGAGCGAAAAATAAATAAAGCGATACTGGATTACAGCCCGAGAATAAAGTAAATGCCCGTGAGTCCCCGCGGACATAAATAAATGGTTGAGTAAATAAACACGTAGGGGAGAAGAGACGGATTTCCCAGGCAGGAGCACTCGGAATCCAGGCGGGCGCTCTGCCCTCCCGGGAGTGAGTGTGGGCTGTGTGTGACGACTGCCTCCCAGAGAGGACCGCATGGGAAGGGGGACAGAGTGACTGTACAGGGGAGAAAGCGGACAAACAGGACCTCTGCCGGGTGGCCAAGGTCAACATCGACAGTGACAAGGAGTCAGGTTGGCGGCGTGCACCCCGGATGTGATGTGATGAAAATGGCACCTCGCCTCCGCGCTCTTCCTGCTCCAAGCCCACACCCCACAGAAAACCCCCAGACAGGTCCAGCCGAGGGGCTCCCTGCAACACAGCTGGCCCGCACCCCTCAAACCTGTCAAGGTCACGGAAAGCCAGTCACGTCTGAGAACTGTCACAGCCCAGAGGAGCCTAAGGAGACGGGGTGACTGTGTGTTATCTGGTTTTCTGAATGGGGTCCCGGCACAGAAAAAGGACATTCGGGGAAAGCCAGGACAGTCTGAATGACCTGTGGACTTTGGTGAAGAACAATGTGTCCCCGGCTGGTATAGCTCAGTGGATTGAGCGCGGGCTGCGAACCAAAGTGTCGTAAGTTCGATTCCCAGTCAGGGCACATGCTTGGATTGTAGGCCATGGCCCCCAGCAACCACACATTGATGTTTCTCTCTCTCTCTCTCTTTCTCCCTCCCTTCCCTCTCTAAAAATAAATAAATAAAATCTTTAAAAAAAAAGAACAATGTGTCGACATGAGTTCATTCACCGTGACAAGTGTCCCACACCAAGGCAGGAGAGTCACAACAGGGGAAACAGGTGCGGGATACATGAGGACTGCGTACACTCTCTTTGCAGTTTTCCTGCAAACGTAGAGCGGTTCTGAAATGAAATCTTTATTTTTAAAAGGATAATGAACATATTCAGCTTGTGACTCATGACCATGACTGCTCAGGCAGTGACCCGGGTCCCCACCGAAGTGACGTGTGCTGGACACAGGCTGGCCTCTCAGGGTTCCCTTCGGAGCCTTTGTCACCGAGTTCTCAGGAGGTTATTCTCTTTCTACTTGGGTCACAGGGCTGGTGGGACGGGAGTTCTGGGAAGCCGGCCAGCAATGGCACTGGCCCCGTGGGGAAAGGCCACCGGAGGGACAGGAGACAGACAGATGGATTAAGTCCGACTGATTCAGGCCCTGCATCTTTTTGCATCTAATGCCAGACCCACCCCTGGACTTTTTGGTTATGCGCCAAAGCATCGCCTTTGCTTACGCCCGAGTCGAGATTCCGTCACTTGCTCACAAAAGATTCTCACACACCCCGGATGTAAGTGACGTTGGCTGGTCCTGTCTCAGAGAGAAAAGAAATGTGGGGGACCGTGTCTTGCGTCATCAAGAAATGTGTAGGGCACCTTGCAGATGCCAAGTTCAAACCCGTTTGTCCTGAAGCTGCAAACTGCCCCGCACATAGTGGCTAGCCGTCCTTGTCTTTTCACCTTGCCGGTGACGTGGCTGACGCCAGCGATGACAATGCGGAGTTTCACTGGCAGGCTGTCAGACCTGCTCCTGCCATTGTGCTTAGAAGAAGAAGGGGCGACAAATTTACGTTTAAGCAACAACAGCGACAACCTATAACCACAGCGACAGACCGACTCCTGTACCAACATCGTATTGATGTGGACAGCTGGTCGCCAGGGAGGCAGCCTTTGAAGAGAGACGGGGAGCACACACGGGGAGCCCAGCCCACGCTCTGGCGGGAGGTCAGCAGGACCAGCTCCGCCCCTGGAAGGCCGCACCGCGCCCCCGGCGACTCTCTCGAAAGGTCAACGCTGGCCCGCCAGCCCCTTCCGACAGCTGGATGCCGTTCCTTGGAGTCATCTCTGAGAGAAACTGCTGCCCGCCCATATGTGGGGGCAGAAATTTTGTTTAGAGTATTCAGCTGGCTTTAAAGGGGCCTCTTCAGCAATCCTTAAACCTGTGCTCCCAAGGGGAAAAAAATTACAACTGCCATGGCAACGGTGATTTAGAGCTCGCCGTACATTAAGCAAACCACGGGGCTCGCGCACAGGGGCCTCCGAGTCTGTGCACACAGTCGAGAGCAGGAAGGAGGGGCCTGCGTGGTGGCGAAGAGGAAAGTCCTGGATCAGGGCACGCTGTGGGCAACCGCGTGCTTTCCACACCTGGTGCCGCTGGAGCCTGTACAGGCCCTAACAGCCCATTTTACAGAGCAGAAGACCGAGGCCTAGGAAGGGTAAGCAACTTACCAGTGCTGCCGGCCAGTGAGAACTGGACTCAGATCCCCACTGACCAGACACCAGGGCCCGCTGGCCTAACCACTACAATGGACAGGCTGGCCTCCTCACACACATCCCCTGCACCCAAGCCAACTCGGGGCACCCCACAGCTCTGGGTCCTCCAGTGGCTCTCACCACCCCTAGAACGAAACCCCAGATTCTGCAAAGCCAGCCCACTCTGGCCCCAGCGCTCTGCCGCCTCTTCTCCACCACCTCCCTGGCCCGGTGCCGGCTCCCCCCGCCGTCCCTGCTGCAGCTCCTTCCACCGGGACAGCTCTTCCTCTGAGAAGTCTCCTCCTCCAGTCGATTCGTGTCTCTGCCCAAATGCCACCTCCTCCACAGTGCCTTCCCTGACCACGATACCCAAAAGAGTAGCCCAAAGAATCTTCTATGCTTTTTCTTAGTGTGTTTTTTTTTCTTTTCTAGGTTTTATCTCTGTCCTGGCATTATACACCATTGGTTTGTTTATTGTCTGTCTCCCCACCAGAACATAAGTCTCAGGTGGATACTTATTATCTGTCTCCCCACCAGAATACATGTCCAAGGTTAGTAGAATTCTGCCCATCTTGTTTGTTGGTGGAGCTTTTCGCAAACCCATGCTACAGATGGCGCCTACCGTATCGTGTGTATGTGTGGGGAGGGTGCAGGGTGGGGGGTTACACATCTCCGTCCTCTGTTGGCCTGTGAGCTCGTTGGAGAGCAGGGCCCAGCCTCGCATGGCCTCACCCCATCCTGGCTCCCATCCCCATGCTTCGCCTGACTACAGCTCCTCGAGTGCTTGTTTGCTCTTGTCTGGATCTGGGCCGGCCCTGAGGCTGCAAGGCCCGGTGGGTCCTGCCAGTCCACCGGCTCCACCCGCTCCACCGCTGGTGCTCATGACACCTGGTCAGGAACAGGCCACCTCGAGCTCATGTGTCCAAACTCCGGCAGGTTCTTTGATTCCCTCCATGCCCCTCCTCTCCTCATTTCTCAGTAGAAGCTGCTTTGGAAAATTCCAGTCTCCTCTGGTCTAAACTGGTCTGAAAGCTGCTTTTCCTCAGCAAAGGGTGTCAGGTGGTGGGAGTGGGCCCAGAGGCCAGGGCTGGGGTGTCGGGACTGAACTCGGAGCCTCTCCCCAGGGGCCAGAGCGTGGGGAGGAACGCCCCGGCGAGTGCAGGGGCTCGGTGGGGCTCAGAGCGCGAGTCCAGAGTGAGAGAGAGAGCGCAAGTAGGAGCAGGCAGGGCCCCTGAGGCTGCGGCAGCTGCCACCCCAGCGGGGTCGCTGTCATGGCGCAGACAAGGGGGACCTTTCTGAGGGCAGGTGGCCCACAGCTGGGTCTGCAGAGACCCTGCTTCCTGAAGCTGCGGTCGGGGACGTCCGCCTGAGTGACGGCGACGGCACGGCAGTGTCCCCCACATCACATGGCTGCAGGGCCGCGTTGCTTAAACACGTGAGTATCGGTAACAGCTCACAGCCAGGAAAAAGGGAAAAAGGGATAGGATTTCCCTACTGCGAAGATCTCATTTTTCTGGCACCTGCAGTTTGTAAAACGTACCATGTCTCACACATTTACTTGTTTTGCGGGAAGCAACGGAGGAGACGCCCTGCCCTCTGCCCCTACGAGGATTCAGAGGCTCCTCCTCTCAGCCGCCATGAAGCCTTGGGTCGTGGGCGACATGGGAGGGGGAGAGAACTCCTGGAATGCAAGACCAGGACCTTCCTGTGCACTGGACAGGCAGCTGCTCAAGAAATTAAGCACAAATTTAAAAGAGGCATAGCCACGAACTTTAAATTTACAGAAACATTTCTTTCACTGAAACATATACACCAGCTCTGGCCCCTACAACGAGCATTCGGCACATTTTCACAGCATCGCAAGCACCGTGGAGGCCACCGAACTAAATGGCCCACAGCCGCCTCTTTAAGAAGCGTGCAGCGAAGCTGGACCTCCAGGGCCCGAGGACACGTGCCCCCAGTGCATCGTGGGGCCTGCACACGAGTGGGGCTCCGTGTCCTGTTTCCGGAGACGAGGCTGTCCTCCCGCGGCTGATTCCAGGGACCCCGGCGGGCTCACTGCTCAGCCAAGCCCGAGGCCGGCGGTGACTTGGCTTCTCAGCGCAGCCCCGACGCTGACGTAGAATCTGGAGCTGCTCCGCGTGGCCGCCTCGGGAGTCCCTGCAGCGGACAGGCTGAGGGCAGGCTGACGCCCACCACGCCCTCCCAGGACTGTCCCAGAGCCCAGAGGAAAAGGGAGCCCCCGGCCGGTGGGGTTGGCGTCTGTCCGGTGGGCGGCCATTTCCCCCGTGCCACGGAGTTGGGGGAGGCCGTGAGATGACTCAGAAACGAGGGCTGGGGGCCAGCCGCCGCCTCTGTGACAGGTCTCAGGGCCCTTCCCCGATGGCTGGGCCCCGAAGGAGTCACCCCCGCACCTCACCCCACCCCACGTGTCGTATTTGGAGCCTCCTTCAGTCCTCAGCAGCCGCCCCGTTCTCCGCTCCCCTCGCCGTGAACGCAGCTCTGCAGAACCAGAGGGCGCCTTCCGCTCCGTCCACCTCCCGATCGCTGGGACCGCGGTCTCCAGAGAGGTGGCGTGCTTTCGCAGCTAAAGGGCCAGCAGCCCCCCACCCAGGGTGTCCCCCAGTCACACGCACATGCAGCCTTGGAGCTCCTAACAGGTGAACGAAACTGACCTGAGGTCCCGCCAAGGTCATGGGAGAGCCCTTTCGACAGATGGGGGGGACATGAGTGAGAGGCGTGGCCAGAGTTCACGTTAAGACATTGGAGGTGTTGACGTGCCGCCGTGTACGGGGGCAGGTGAGTCCTGGCCTTAGGGAGCCCCCCCTCTTCCCGGCACACAGCGGCAAGCTGGCCGGGGCTCTCTCCAGCTGAGCCCCCCTGATTCGCCTGCACGGGAGCCCGGCTACAGAGCTCGGCCCGTGCGGCCTCCCTGCGCCCTTCCCGGCCGCACTGTGTCTGGGGCTGCGGCTCCGAGGGACAGACAGGAAGCACATTCCTCCCGGGGCTGGACGGGGAAAGAGGCCTCCCGAGGTCAGCGTGAGACAGCTCTTTCCCTTCAGAAACTCAGAAAAGCCATTTTAGCTGAAGGGGGCAGGGCGGGCAGAGCTGGCACTTAGTACCGGCTTGAATGCTAAGTGAGCCAAGGTCAGAGATTCAACGCAGGCCAAGAGCTTGGTACAGAGGGCCGCTGGCTGGTGGCTGCATCACACAGAGACACTCACGGATGGAATGTGGATGGCCACGCAGCTCGGGGAGGGGGAGGCCCGGCCCCCGCCGTGAAGACCCCACGGCTCCCTCTCCCCTCCCCAGGTCACAGTTTGCAGGAGGACAAGGGCAGTGACAGTGCAAGGCTGCTGTTCCCGACAGAAACACGACGACACGTCAGCCCCGCGCTCCCACTGCACGCCGGGGCTTATGGACCGTCACACACTGTCCTGGGCCCCCCACTATCACCCCCATCCCATCAACCAGGAGTCTGAGGCTCGTCCGGGGGCACACCGCGAGGGTCACAGAGGTACGCCAGGTCTTGGGGACCTGGTGGAGGAGCTCCCCACCTCGCTCCAGAGAGCTGGGGGCCCAGGGGATATGACACCGTGAAGGTGGCACCTTAATGGACCTTAAAGGAGAGGCAATCGAGGTGAGGAGAGAAGGAGAGACATTCTCTGGGATGAAACAAGGTGCAAACGGCCGATGTGACAGTGAGTTTCTGGTGTCTGCTGCAGAAACGGGGTGGGGCGGGGACACAGAAGGACAAGCCGGGCAGCAGATGCCTGGGGTTCCGCACGGGGAGGAGATGGGACGTCCCCAGAAAGACCTTCCAGGGAAATGACAAGGGCAGACCAGCCCACGCACAGGTGAGAAGGGTGAGAGGGTTAGGGGAGCAGGGGACCTGGCAGGACACCACGAAAATGGGCCAAGACAAGAGGAGGGTCTGACCCACCAGCCTCCACAGAGGCGGTCGCCGTCCCAGGAAGGGGGTTGGGGGGGCCAGCGGAGGGAGGGCCCGCAGGGGCGGGGCGACTCCACACCGCAGCGATAAAGTGACCCGAGTGTGCTCAGCCCTGAGGGGTCACAGCACCCCACTCCCAGGGAGACTCCTTCCGTAACCAGCCACTTCGAACGTGTGCTGGAAACCGCTCCATCCAGCACTAATTTTACCACTTTTACAGTCCTCCTTTTCCCAATTTTATGGCCATAAACATCACAGCATTAGAAAAGTATTTTGAAAAACATGCCTAGAACCCCACCACCCCAACACAGCCCCTTCACAGGATCTCCCCAGATTCCTGCAAGCCCCAGCTGGTTGTCAGGGGCGTGCGCAGCGGCCGGCACACTTCGGAGGAGGGCCGGGAGGCAGGGGGCCGACAAACCGGTCTCAGTTTGGGGTCTCTCATCCCAACGGCCAGAGCCTAAACGCCTCTGTGGATTCTCCTTGTCACTGAAGTTACCGGAGTTTTCTCGGCTTCTATACACTCTTCATAATCATTGACCTTGATCTTCCCGTCAGCAAATGTGCCACGGTTTAATTAGTCGGTCCCAATCTTTGTAAATTTAGGTCAGTTTTTTTTTTCTTTCTCTTTAGACTTTTTTTCTTATACTAAATGACATCTCCTCTCTAGGCTGATAAGAAATCCAGATTGCCTACAGAAGAGTGGCGGAGTTTTGATTAAACACATAATGCCACATTTTGGAGGTACCATGAATACAATTAAAAGATGTAAATGCCTGATAGTTACTATCCTTTGTATAGAAGCAGCTGGTGTAAATCAACAATGAAAGGGTTTTTTTTAAATGGAACAAAGGGCAAAGAATATGAATTCACCGGAGAAACACAAATGGCCACATACAGGAGCTCCTCCTCTCACTTGCACGAGGAGAAATGCCATTGGAAACGAGACACGCTCCCTCGGATTGGACTGGAAAACATCGACAGGGCTAAGTCACATTTCACTGAAGGCACGGGGAAGGGGCACTCCGGTTGTCTGATGGGGGGCGCATACACGGTGCAACCCTGTGTGATGTTGGGATTGACAATAAGAAATACATAGTTGCTCCCCGTCCCTGTTTCTGGCACAGAGCTTCGGAAACCTTTGGAATTTCCCAGGGATAACAGCAGCAGGCCGGGGGGCCTCGATATTCCTAGCACGGTCCTGGCCATCCCTCCTGAGATGCTGTCAATGAGGTGGCTTTTGGAAAGCACCTAGGGCCAGTTGCCAGGGGAACTCACCCGCCCCCTGATCGCCCCCTGATCAGCGGCTGGAAATCTCAACCCCACCCTGCCCCCACCTGTGGGGGGAGGGGAGAGCCTGGAAGTGGCATCCACCACCAACCGCCCAGGATCTAACCCACCCTGTCTGCAGAACGGGGCCTCCACTCGAACTCAAAGGATGGGGTGCGGAGAGCTGCCCAGCTGGTGCCACACGGACACTCGGGGAGAGCAGGACACTCGGAGAGGTCGTGGGGGTGCCGTGCCATTTCCCACACCTCGCCTGGTGCGTCTTCTCTGCCTGCCTGTTCCCGAGCCCCATCTTTGTAGGATAAACCCGTGCTCTGGTGAGGAACAAGTTTCTCCGAGTGCTGTGAGCCACTCCTGCACATTAATCAAGCGCCTCCGATCTACAGCGGCCCGTCAGAAACACAGGTGACAACCTGGACTTTCAGGGGGCATCCAAAGTGGGGGCAGGCAGCCCCATGGGACCGAGTCCCTCCCCTGTGGGAGCTGACCCTGTCTCCATGCAGGTGGCACCCAAGACCCGCTTGCTGGCGTGGGAAGCCCACACACCAACCCACACACTGGAGCTGGGAGCTCAGGCCGCTTTCCACCACGCAGGGCAACGTGGCGAAGTCAGAAATGGACACGTGCACACACCGTTATCCAGAAATCTTACTTCCAAGAATCAGTTCTGCAGAACAGCAGCACAAATGATAGACAGGGGGGTGTTTTTTCACATGGTTTACAACCAAAAACTCTTGGAGGACTGTGAACGCCCATATCATGCAGTGCTGCGTCTCACCTAAGCAGGTGGGAGAGCCTGCAGTTTAGGGACCCAGGGAGGCCCACAAAGGGGCGGAGCTCGTCCTGTGACCCAAGTGGGATTTTGACTTTCTACAACACTGTATAGACTATTTACACTTAGTAATAATTTTGTAGCACCAAACCCACTGGGAGGAAGACGCGTGTGTGACTCAAACGCTCCTAAAGCTGACACTGCTGCGGTCGTCTCTGCATGCACGCTTCAGTCAGGTCACCGGGAACTTGGACCCGAACTTGAACTCCGGGAGCACCTTGCCAGTGGTTTTCTCAGAGTGTTGGGCAGTCTGTGGGTGTTGTTCGGTCCCTAGCGTACGTTCCAGGCGGTCTGATTCCTCCCAGAGGCCGGTGGTCGGAGCTTCCGAGTGTAACACGCCTCACCTCCGACCGCTTTATAACCCCACTCCTCTCCCCCCGAGTGTCCGGAGCCCCGGGAGCCCGACCCCCTGGGACGAGGCCCGCTCCGTGCCTCGTGTGAAGTGAGCGCCGGTGCATGCTGCCTGTTCCACAAGTTCGTGTTGTCCTCCCATCCCACCCCTGGTTCAGAAAAGTTGGCATGGAAAGCAATTGGATGCTTTTGCAGAACAGCCCTTTAAACACACCAGTCAGAGCCGGGAGAGAGAACACTCCCCTGGCCCGCCCAGCCCAGGGACGCTGCTGCTGCTGCTGCTGCTGCTGCTGCTGCGGGCAGAGCGGGACCGGGTGGCATGGGGCCATGCTGGAGGATGCTCGGCCCGCCCCCGCGCAGCCTCTCTGGACAGACTTGTTAGATCCACCCTCCAGCCTTCTCCCGAGTGCTCCTGGCTTCCCTCCCCTGTCTGTGTCCTTGGTGGCAGCTGCCCACTCTGTGGGGACGTAGAAGACCCTCCTCTTCCTCCTCATCCTGGCTTTGCCTCTTCTTGCTGAGGATGAAGAGCAGGAGTGGGACCCGGGGACCGCAGCCTTGCTCAGCCCTCTGAGCATCGATGTGGCTCTTGCACTTCACCCTGCAGTTGTCCTTTGGGGCGGGCTCTGTGGCCACTACAGGGTGAGCTCCGTGTAGAGGTTGCAGCCCGTGGGCAGGCAGGATGGTCCCGGAAGAAACCGCAGCCCATTCGGGGGTGGGACACAGAGCCCAGACCTGGCCCCAGCTCTCAGGAGCCTGATGGCTCTGCATCTCCAGGAGCTCCTGCACCTCCACCCCCTTCCCTGTGAGATGCAGGTGGGCGGGATCTCACACCTTTGTCCCAGACAGCTGGAAACTTCGCTCCCTGGAGCTTCCCCAGGACTTAGCTGCTCCAAAACTGCGCAAACTGGGTTACTGAGGCCACCCAGACCCACAAGCCTCCCCTGAGGCTCCTCGTCCCGGCCCTCAGCCCACCTGGCAGCGGCCAGCAGCAGGCGGTCTACTCGTTGGTGTTGTCGTGATTCTGGGAACTTACATGGGCCACATTCCTGGTGGACAGGCCAGGACCGGGAATGCGGGTCCAGACGCAGCAGGGGATCCTCAGGCTAACGTCACGGGCACCCGAGGGCTGGTTCCTGGAACCTGACCCCAAGGCCCTGAGGGACGAGGGAGCGTACATTTAGGCAGAACCACATTCTGTGAGAAGGAAGGACAGCCCAAAGCAGAACGGCCTCAGTCCAACAAAGGAGCAGAGATGAAAGACTCGGACAGTCTCCTCCGAATCGGATGCAGATCCCACCACTTCTCATCCTGTCACTGGCCTCCCGCTGCAGCCCCTCCCCGCCAGGTCATTGCCCCCCCCCACCCCCAGGCCCAGGGCGGGAGGACCCTCTTAGAACCAGAAGAGACCACTTCTGCCCCTGGTCCGCCTCCTGCCCGGACTCTGACTGGGTGGAGCTGAGTCCCTCGTAGGCACCCCCCACGCCCCCCCCACCCCTCTGACCTCACACTCCCCTTCGAACCCTCCCTCCGCTCCAGCCACTCTGGCCTCCCACATTAGGGACCTTGGGCCTGAGCCTGCTCCCTTTGCTGGAAGGTTCTTTCCTCTCCCGGACACCTCTGCTTGCTTCCCACACTCCACCTTCTGCAGCTCCTTCCCTGCGTGCCTCTTCTCCTCTGTGCTCATCGTTATCCGCCCGGCGACACGTCCTATTTATTGAGCCCATCTGCCTGTCTCCCACTGAAACGCCGCTCCCCCAGGCCAGGGCTCGTGTTTCTGTGCTCTCCAGCGAGTGCACTGGGCCTAGAGCGGCACCAGCACGCGGTGAGGACAGAGCCCGTGGCGGCCAGGGTCACCGCAGCTCCGTCAGGAACGGGGTCGAGGCCAGGACTGCTGTGTCGCTGCTTGAATCCCCGCATGGCAGTCTAGTCAGTCGGAGACTTAGGGAAGCAGCTACATTCCGCATTCTGAATATAGAACCAGCCAGGCGGTGTAAGAGGCCCGGCCCACGTGCTGCCACAGGCACGGGCGCAGCCCCGCCCCCTCCAGCCACCAAGTCTGGGCGCTCATCCTTCCAGGGTGCTCGGAGGAGGAGATCCGAGGGGGCTGGGTCAGATGACAATAACACATGGAGAATAAATAAGCGCCAACCTCATGAATGAGCCATCTGCCGGGCAGGGAGAGTTCTGTGCCAGCAAGCAGTGCTCCAGCCCCGCAAATCGGCGGCTGGATCGGCCCAGACAGCTCCAGAGCGTTCAACAGCCAAGTCAAATATGATCGTCCACCGTGGGCGGGGACACATCACCAGGGGACTCACTGGAACACACGACTGGAACACCCCCCTACACACACACACCCCCACTCACACTTCAGAGGCCTCCGGGCTGTCCCCTTCTCACCCTCAGTGACTTGCAAAGCAAGGGTGTGCGGGGTGCCCGGGGTCCCTCCACTGCACTGGAGGCAAAGCCAGCATCACTCTCTGACAGCCCCCGTGAGCCAACAAGGGACATAAAGGGACACACGCTGGGCTGCCCAAAGCCTGAAGATGTTTCACCTGAGGATGATGAGCCTCGCCTTCCCCAGGGCTGCAGCCTAGCCCATGTGCCAGGTGACCCTGGACCCAGAGTCCGGAAAGCCAGGGACGGTGCAAAATCTAGACAGGCAACGGAAGCAAGACGGTGGCGTGGGACCCGCTTAGAAGGAAACAAACTGCCCGGACACCCCCTTCCCCAAGCAACGGGGGCTGGGAGCCCCTCCACCCTCCCTGCACCCTGTTCCCCCTGGGTGAGCCTGCGGAGGACTGGGGAGCCTCAGGGGCAGGCCCCAGTGCGGTTTTCGGGTCACGTCTGCCTGACATCCCTGCGTTCCCCTCCAGCATGCCCGCCCGACGCTCCCTGTGACGGTTAATAAGGGGGGAGGGGCAGAGGAGTGCTGAAACCAGAACACAGCAGGGGGGCTGGGCAGTCCTTGCTCTGGCTACATTAAGGACAGAAAAATTCGCCATGTTGGCTCTGGGGCAGATAGAAGAGGCTGTCGCTCCCAAGAACAGACAGAAAACTTAGGGGAAGGACGTGCCTGAATTGAGAAGAAACTTGTCCCGTTTCCCATGCAAATTAAATGAGCAGGCAGAGGGGAACCTAGGAGAATTTTCCCAGTGCTAAGTGCTGCTTGGGTTTGCTTCATGACCACACACAGCTCAGGGTCCCGTGCCAGCCAGGTGCTGGCTGAGGACTGGCTGTCCACCTGAGGAGGTCTCTACAGGCAACTCTCTGTGGGGGGAGGTGACCAGCCCTGCAGCCAGAGGGGGTCGCTATGGGAATCTGCTCCAAGTGTCCCTAGCCGTGGGCGCTTGTCCAGAGGGCACGTGTAGAGGCGCTGCCCATTTGGTCCTCTCAGCAAGCCGGCCTGGGTCCAAGGGAAGAGGAGAGTGTGTCTTCAAGTGGGAAGGAGAAGAAGGGAGTGGAGAGCAAGGAGGGAGAGAAGGGGGAGGAAGAGGAGGAGGGGGGAGGAAGAGAAGGAGGGGGGAGGAAGAGGAGAAGAAGGGGGGAGGGGGGAGAGGGGGGGTGAAGAGAGGGTATGGGGAGGGAGGAGGAGAAGAGGGAGGAGGAGGTGAGAAAGGGGGGAAGAGGGGAAGGAGATCGGGGGAGGAGGGAGGAAGTAGAGGGAAAAGGGAGGAGGGAGAAGGGGGGAGGGAGGAGGCGGAGGGAGGCGGCGGCAGAAGGAGGAGCGCGAGCCGCAGACGCGCGCGCGGCGGAGGCGGCAGCCGGGCGGCCGGGTGCGCGGCCGCGCTCTGGTTGGCTGGGCCCCGGTGCTCCGCCGCCCGCCCCCGCCCCCTCCTCCTCCCCGCCCTCCCCGCGCCGCTGGCGTCGAGAAAGTACAGTAAAAAGTCCAAGTGCAGCCGCCGGCTCAAGATGGGATCCGGCCCCTCCAGCTACCGGCCCAAGGCCATCTACCTGGACATCGACGGACGCATTCAGAAGGTAGCCCTCCCCACCTCCCGACGCCCCCTCCCCACCTCGCTAGCCCGCAGCGTCCGCCCCTCCCCGGGTGCCAGCGCCCGGGGTCGCAGCGCCGGCGGCGGGCGGGGGACCGTGGTCCGCGGTCGGGACTGTGGTCTCCGACAACTTCGGCAGGGGGCGGCAGGGCTCTGCGGGGCGGGTCTCCCGAAGAACTGGACCGCGGTGGGAGGGGGCGATTCGCAGGGCGATAGTTTTAAGATTTCGTGGGCAGAGCTTTCTTTGTAACAAATCTGAGTAGGCTGAGTTTGTACGTTCAGAGGCTGGTAGGTGAACCCACTTCATTTCCGGCGGAACGATCCCAGGGCAGATGCCTTGGAGCTGGTGGTCAGACCTGCGGACGGTCCCCTCGCATGGAGGGCACCGGAGCAAGCCCCCCCCCCCACCGCCCCTGCGCGGTGGTGCGGCTTCCGGGCCGGGCCGGTGGGGAGCAGGTGCGGGCTGGCTCAGCGGGGGCTACTCCCAGCTGCGCGTCTGTGTCCCTGTCCCCGTTTCCCTCAGGTAGTCGGCTCTGACAGTAGAGGGGTGGGCGGACTGGGACTGCGCTACCTCCAGGGCCCGCAGAGAGGCTGAGTGGCCTGCTGGACGGGCTCTGCTGTCCATCCGCCTTCCTCTGGAGACATGAAGCCCTCCAAATGTCGTGTCCTTAGCCAACTTGAGTCCCACGGGAAACGCATCCAGAGCAGACCCTTTGTTGGTGGCCCCACCTCTTCTAAAGCCCCTGGCATGGATCCAGAAAGCCCTGACCCCTGCTTCTGATTGGCTGAGAGGGACAATAAGTGAGCCGCTTAGAGGGGGGCTTTCTTAGCCCCCACTCCACTCCCCCCATGGAAAAGCCATAGTGAGGCCACCCTTCCAGCCGTCAGCTGCACACTGTGTCACCTTGCACATCCCCAGGAGCACCCCAGTCAGGAAGCCAGGCCGGGATGCCCAGCCAGGCACAGAGCAGGCGCGGGGGGAGGGGGGGGCCCTCTGGTTCTCAGACGGGCCTCCTCCAGCGGCTCCACTTGCCCACAAGCCACCTTGCTCTCACTTGTCCCCAGTTTTGGTCCTGGTGGAGTGAGAGGCACAGCCTCCCCTTCCCCCGCTGTCGTCCACTTTAACAGAACCAGACAGCGGGGGACAGGCGGCATCTGCACAGGCAGGTGGGCGGCAGCAGGCACAGGCCCCCACCCAAGTCCCCTGACTCCCAGGACTGGGCACCCAGGACTGCACAGGGATGTATAACACCCCACACACACACACACACACAGGAAGAAATGGCCCTTTGCTGAATACCCACCCCTGCTCCAATGTGCACATGGATTCACATACAACATGCATGTAAAACACAAAAACACATGGATAAACACGCATGCAAACAGGCAGACACATGCACACACACACTGGCGCATTCTTTTCCGCCCCACCAGAGAAGGAGTGTCAAAGATCGGCCATTTTCAGCTTTTCAAAGAGGCACCACGGGATGTGGTCGCGAGGTCGGGAGTGACAGCTCCTTCCCAAAGGGCTCCGGGGAGGCTCCGCTGAGGTGGGTGTAGGGGCACAGGGTCAGAGGGCGGGCGGTGAGCGCGGAGTCCGGCCCGGCTGCTCTGCTGTCACTGTGGGCAGGGTGGTTTTCCCAGGGCGACACACCCGAGGTTGGGGTGACCTCCAGGAAAAGCAGCCTGTGGGTGGCTCTGGGAGACCCGGGGCACCTGCGTTTGGGAGGGAGGCCGTGGCCTTGGGAGGGGCCGGCTCTGAGGTTGTGCTGGCGCCGCCACTTCTGTGATCTCCAGCGCGTCCGTGGGCTGCCCTGAGCTGGGCCGCTAGCCTGTGAAGCGGTGTGACATCTTCACCGAACAGAGCTGGGGCGCCGCCGGGGCGCGGGGGCACTGTGCGCGCTCCCTCCGGCCCGCCAATGTCCTTTACCCGACACAAGTGAGGAGGAAGTGGGCCATGGTCTCCACACCGCTGCCCTCCCTGCGGTGTCTGTTACTCATCCTTGACCTTGCTCGGTGGCCTCTCCCTGTGTTGTCGTCACTATTGGAAGCTCAGACCCGGACTCGTAGCCTGGCCAAGAGCCAGATCCTGCGGGGCTTCCAAGCGTGTGCCGGACCCTGGTCCCCTCGGGACTCCACACCGGCAGCTCTGACCACACTTCCGATGTCTCTCTCAGCCGAGGGCTCTTTCCACTCAGGGCTGCGTTTTCTTCAGGCCCCAAACGCCGGATTAATTCTGACGTTCCCCCACACGCCGCCAGGTTCTGTCTCCCCTGTGTCCGTCCCGTCCTGCCTGTGAAAGGTCACGGACACAGACCCCGAGTCGCCTCCAAGGACAGGGAGTGGAGGGAGGACAGAAGGCGTGGGTGTGACACTGTGGCAGGTGGCTTTTGTCCTCCTGTCTGGTCATCTGTCCTGTGGCTCCTGCATTCCTTCTGCCGTCTGTCGCCCAAGTCACCCCACTGCTGTCATTCCACGCTTTCTCCAAAAGGTGGCTCCCATGGGTGTTATCTGCTCCAGCAAAGCTCCAGGGGGACAGCCACAGTGTCTGCACAGAGGCCAGTGCTGTGTCCTTACTTCCACGTATTGACCCTGGGTTAGTCTCCTGTCTCCCGTGTCACTGTTTCTTGGCCGTCACATGTGTATAACGCTGAAGCGCTGCTGGTTGGAAGAATCCAGTGGGGCCAGGCCAACCACTTAGTCAAGTCTCCAGAGGCGTTTACTGAGCAGCTACTATGTGCCGAGTGCTGGGGTCCGGTGTGAACACACCATTCACGACTCTCAGGTAGTCCCACTGAGTGAAGGCCCCCACTGGCATGACAGGACAATGCCCTTGACACAGGAAGCCCGAGGGGCTCCTGCCTGGTGGCCTGTCCAGGCCTGGGTGTGCCGACCTTCCGAGTGAGGCAGAGGGAGGCCCTGGTGGCGTCCCCAGGCCTGGGCTCAGGCTGGGGCGTGTTGGGAAGCCTGGTCCCGGCCAGGCTGCTAGGCCTGGGGCTCCTGAGGCCTCTGTGGGTGCACTGCCCTGGTCTACCAGTTAGTCCCCTTGGGGACAGTCCCCTCGTGCCGGCTCTCTGCTGGGACCATCTTCCAGCTGGTGTGCGCTTGCCCCGCCTCGACCTGCAGCTGGCTCCCAGGTCTTGATGAGCCAACAGCCACTCGCTGAGTTGTTTCTGCTCTAAACCAAGGGAACCAGTGAGAAGAACTGGAAGGGAAGAGCAGTGTTCAAAAGCTGTTAGCATGTCGACAGAGGACGGTTCCTATTTCCTAACAAACCGCCCCCCCCGCACAACCCAGACTGCTCCCCCTCCCTGGCGAGAACCGGGCACCCGGTATGCTCAGCCTGTGGGTCTTTCTCGAGATGCGTGTCTCTCACACAGCCTGGCCCTACTGCGACTTGGGACCCCAGATCATGCCCCCTGGACGCCTCTGAGGCCAGCACACAGCCCCCCTCCCCCGCCGTGGTGCTGTAGGGCCCTGGCCCACCGTCCCGCCCCGCCCTGGAGGTTCGGTCTCTCTTCTGTGGCTGAGGCCTCCCGCCTGCACTCGGAGCCCAGGCCTCTGCGCACCCTGCTGGCTGTCCAGCAGGAGGGAATCCCGTCTCTCCCTGTGTCCCCTGCCCTGCCCTGCCCCGCCCTGCCCCGCCCAAGGGACCCCAGCTCCCTCTGCCTTTGTTTCTTGCCTTTGCCGCAAACACAGCGGGCGTTTCCCACTCACTGCCCGTCTTTCGGGGCGGTCCTGTCTTCTGTTGGTCAGAGGGTCACCTGCCCCGGGTCTTGTCCGGCGTGGTCAGCGCAGCAGGACCTTGAGTCCCCTCCACAGGCACCTTTTCCCCGCTGGAATGTGTCTGTCCTGCCGCCTGGCGAAGCCCCGTGGAGACTCCCTTTCACATTAAGGCCGGCCCCTCTGCTCAGCCCGCCGCTCAGAGCATCCTTGTCCCTCGGACCCGCAGGGCCCGCAGGACCCACAGGACCCTGGTGCAGGGCGGGCGGACCCGTCGCTTCTCTGGGCTTCTGAGAGCCCGCCTGCTGCTGCCCCGGTCCCTGCCAGGTGGACCCCCTTGGCCATCATCAGTAGTTCCAGCAAAGCCCATGTACCTTCCTGTACGTGTTTATAACTTAAGATCTTTAAGGAGATGTTAAAACGGTAACAGAAGCTAATGGCAACCCAGGCAGGTTGGAGAAAGGGGTGCTTCCGCTCCCTTTTGGGTTTCCAGTGCGGAGCAGGGGTGCAGCTGGAGGTGAGCGGGCAGAGGAGCAGGCCACTCTGACCCCAGCCCGACCCCGGCCCTCGACGGCGCCGTCCGTCTCCGGCTGCGTCAGAGCTGGGCTGTGAAAACCGAGTGTCGGGATTTTCGGTCTCTTTTTCAACAAGCACATCAGCCATTGACGCAAACCAGCCCGGCCACTGCAGCCCATAGAGAACTTCTGGAAACACGTCTCCAAATCCCTGCCCCGGGATGCGGAGCAGTCGGGGAGCTGCTGGCCTCTCTCCTCTCCCCGCCCTCCCCCCTCTCCCCTTCCCACGTGCCAAGGTCTGAAGGCCGCTTAAACCAGACATTTCGGCAGCTAGAGGCCCCGGGAAAGGGGTGGCTGGAGGCGTGAACCCCACTGACGGCATCGGGGCTGACAGATGATGACGTGGGCCCCTCGCAGACCGAGTGCAGCGGCATCGCACGCCCCTTCTTGGAGGGGCTGGGGCCGCTCCTGCTGGCCACACGGAGGGGGGCAGGCCTGGTGCTGGGAGATGGCCTGGCTCTGTCGCATGCCGGCTGGGAAGTCACTTTGTCCTCGGCGAAGTGGGCTCAGCGGTGGTGCCTCCCATGGGGTGACCGCAGACGGCACTAAGCGGTTCCCACAGCGTGCTGGTCACTTGGGGAGGCTCAGCAAACCCGGCCCGTCCTCTGGCCCCGGCGGGCACAGCACGGCCCTCCCCTCCCCCTGGGCCTGTCCACTAGGAGGCTCGGGAAGAAGCCACAGCAGGTACTTCCTTGGCATCTGTTTTGCACCTCTGGGAACCCGCTGTGAACCTGAGCCACAAAGAGGGAGGCAGTGCCAAGGACCCCAAGACCCCGGGCTCCACTGCCCTGGGCACCTTTGTCTCCAGCCTGGCGGGAGCTACTCATCTATTTGGAAGTGGGTGCTTCACACCCTAAGCTGAGGGGTCCTTGCCAGAGCCATTAGGGGCCACGGGGCTGCCTGGCTTCGGAAGCGTGCAGAATGCACTCTGGGCATCAGGGAAGAGGGACAAGGGCAGTGTGGGGGGGGGGGCGCACACTCACATCAGACTGCGCGTGTGAGCAGCATGCAAATGAGAGACAAAGTGGGGTGCAGCCAGGAGGTTGGTCTCCGTGCCGGCGGTCAGCAGGCTGGGGGGGTGGGGGTTGTGCTTCGGGAACTGGCCCACAGGTAGCCTTGGGTCCCTGCAGGCTGGCTTCCTGCGCCCCTCTCCGGGGTTTGCTGCCTGAGGATGCCACCTACCCCACCACAGTCCCCCCCACCACAGTCCCCCCCACCACAGTCCCCCCCCACAGTCTCCCCCAGCACAGTCTCCTCCCCAACAGTCTCCCCCCCACAGTCTTCCCCAGCACAGTCTCCCCCCCCACAGTCTCCCCCAGCACAGTCCCCCCCCCACAGTCTCCCCCACCACAGTCTCCCCCCAGCACAGTCTCCCCCAGCACAGTCTCCCCCAGCACAGTCTCCCCCCCACAGTCTCCCGCAGCACAGTCTCCCCCACCCCCAACAGTCTCCCCCACCATGAGCGGCACAAGCTGAACCGTCTCCATTCAGCCTCCCGCTCCCCGGCTGTGGGTGACCCAGCAAGCGGTGTTCCTGGACACTGTGGGGGCGCTGGTGTTTGGCAGTGAGGACTCAGAGAGTCTCAAGAGGACACAGAGGGACCTCAGGTGTCCACCTTGACAAGACGGCAGCAGCCCACCAGCTGGTCTCACCCCGGGGAAGGAGTTGCCCTAGCCTCCCGTCCTGCCCCCTGGGCCAGACAGGTGGGGAGATGAGCGCTGTCCACCTGGAGGAGTTCCACGGGGACAGACGTGCGCGGGCTGGGCCCTGCTCCCGCTCCACAGAGCGGAAGCCCCAGCCGGCAGGGCGGCACGCGGCCAGTGCAGGGGCAGGTCAGCGGCCCAGCTCGGAAGGGGTGTGCAGCCCCTCGCTCAGCTCACCAGGCTGAGTCCTCCTGCGTTTGTGGTTGGGGATCTGCCTTCCCGAGGTTTGAGTGTTTTTGAGAGAAAAAAAGTTTGAATATAGTGCAGACCTAAAAACCCGCCTGCAGGAGAGGTGCATGCATCTCTCCGGGCACCGCGGCTCGCAGCCCTGTGGCGGGCCACCTGCAGGTGCACTCACGGGCTGTGCAGAGGGCTTCCGATGTTTCCGAGCTCAGAAAACACCTCTGCCTGTGCTGGTGTGGGGCAGTCCGCCCCCCCGCCCCGGCTGCCTGTCCCCTTGACCCCACCGCGAGCACGCGCCGGGCACGGAACTCACAGCACCCCTCAAAACGTGGCCCAGACACAATGAAAGACGAGCCAGAACCTGTGTTCACTTGGCTTAGATTCCCTGCGGACATTTTTTTTCCATTTTTAAAAATTGTGGGAAAGGACACATGAAGTTGTACCATCTCAGCCGCGTCTGAGTGCACGGCTCAGGGGCGTCAAGCACATCACACTGTCGCACAGCCGTCACCACCGTCCGTCTCCAGAACTTTCCATCCTCCCCAACTGAAACCCCGCCCACGTTAAATGCTCACCCCCACCCCCCACCCCCAGCTCTGCTGCCCACCCTTCTGCGTTCTGTCTCTGTGACCCTGCCGGCTCTCGGGACCTCCTGGGCGTGGAATCACACGGACCCTGTCCTTGCGTGACTGGCTCATTTCACGCAGCACCCCGTGCTCCAGCTCCCTCCGTGTTGGAGCGTGTGTCAGAATGCCCCCCACGTGAAGTCGGAACAGCGTCCCGCTGGGTGGGGGTGCACATTCTGTTCACCCGTCCGTCCTCCACGCATCTGCCTGACTCTGTTCAGCCCCCGGCCTCCGTGCTCACTTCCTTGGCCTGCAAGGTGCCGGCCGGCTGCAGCGGTGCGCTGCTGTGTCTCCCAGAAACTGCTCCCCGAAACCCTGCCGTCTGCCGGTCGCAGTCGTGTGTGCGGGAGGCCCCTGTGCGGCAGAGCCCGTGACACGTTGCAGGTGGGGAGAGGAGCACCCTCTCCAGGGCGGACAGGTGCCTTTCAGATTCGATCACACCCAGCCTGTCTAGCAGCAGCGTGTCGCCATGGTCCAGAGCACGGATGCTGGGGCACGCTGGGCTGCGCTCGAACCCGGCAGCGTGTGAACCTGGGAGCGCGTGGGTGAGTTACTTACGCACCTCGGGGTCCCCTCCGTTAAGTGGGTGGTGAAGGATAGAGGTGTGAATGCGTGTCAAGTGTAAAATGGGGCCGGCACGTGAGGAGTGCTCTGCAGCGTCGTGGTTATTGTTATCTGTCTATTATCTGTTGGTTTGTGTTCTGGATTCGAGGCAGCCGCATCCCCGTGTCTGGGCGGGGGAGCCTCCCCCAGAGCCCTCGCCCCGGGCTCCCGGGCCGGCGTGCGGACTGTGGGCATCTGCCGTCATCTCAGCCCAGGGCCGCGTGTCCAGGCGTGATCTGTGGGTGCTTCCCGCTCACTGACACCGTGTGACTGCGTGTCCCACCTCAGCCCCCAATCCGAGCTCCTTCTCCCATTCTTCTTTTTTTTAATTTAATTTTTATTTTTGATTTTACAGGGAGGGGAAGGAAGGGAGGGAGAAATGTTGATGTGAGAAAGCAACATCAATTGGTTGCTTCCCCTAGGCGCCCCAACCAAGGACCAAACCTGAAACCCAGGCATGCGCCCTGACCGGGAATCGAACCTGCGACCCTTTGGCTTGCAGGACGATGCTCAATCAACTGAACCACACCAGTCAGGGTTTCCCCATTCTCCCCACCAAGGAAAGGCCTGTGAATGGGCGAATGCCTTTCATCTCTCCTCCGACCCTGTCAGAGGTGAAGCTGCATCAGGGCTGCAAGGAGGAGGGGAGGGGGAAGAAGAGAGGGAGGGAGGGTGAGCATGCAGCGCAGGCACGGTTCCCAGGCTCCAGGCCCGTTGGTCTCGCTGGAGGGGATGGCAGTGCTGCCCGCAGCACTTAACAGTGAGGTGAGGTGTGGTGCTGTGCTTGGAGAGGGCGTGGCCAGCGCTGTCCGTCACAGCCCCGGAGCACTCTGCTGGCTTGCTCACTTGGTTGCTGGCCACACCTCCCCCACGTCCCTCAGCCCCCTGGTGCAGCCAGGGAGAGCTGCTGCTCGCCTCTGGGAGGTGGACGGGGGCCTGGGGGACACCACGTCAGAGCCCGCTGCAGAATGGCTGGAGCTGGCAGGATTTGGCACAGGCCGGCTCTCCTCGGTGAACCCAGGACACTGCGGCCAGGAGGGAGTGCCGCCCCGGCCTCTTCCAGTTACCGCCGCTAAATGGCCGCCGTAGGGTGACCCAAGCGCCGGCTGTCCAGACGGGGTTCGGTCATCCTCGGGGCCCCTCGCACCTTGTGCTGACTTATTCTGTAAGCAGAGCAGGCGGCAGAGCCCGGGGGTTCAGGCTGTCTTTATCCTCACGGCTTCTGCCTTTGGGATTTCTTTCAAAGCTTTTACTGCCTTACACATAGCTGGAAGGGAGGCAGAGTATTTGACATCATTATCACCTAGAGATGGTCAATAATCTCTCCGCCTGGAGTTTGCGTCCGACAGAGCAGCTGGCCCGGAGCAGCGAACCAAGGGCCTCCGAGGGCCGACGAGCAGCAGCAGAGGCAGCTGGGGCGGCGGGAGGCCATGTGGGCCACGAGTCCTCTGGTCCCGCTGTTTCCCAAGTGCTCCGGGGAACGGCCGCCAGAAATGCGTCCGCTCAGGGCTGCGCTGCGCACAGGGAAAGGTTACGGTGTGAGCGGCAGCTCAAGGTTCCCAGTCCACGGCCAGACAGACATACGCCGGAATCTGAGAACGTCCTGCTGCCACAGTGAGGAGAAGCCCAGCCACAGTCCGGTTCAGAGACGGGAAGCGCCGGGCAGCGTGACTCCAGAGGTGGCCCGTGAGTGACCGTGTTGTGGCCACTCGGGGTCCTCAGGACTGGACGTCCCCCTGCACCGCCGGGCTGTGCACATGTGGTTCCAACACAGGGTTGAGTCCCGTTCTGCGTGTGGTGTCCTGAAGGCTGGGCCCCGAACAGCAGAGACGGGGGTGGCGTCTGCGCCCAGCTGGCAGGGACAGCCTGGAACCTTCCAAGAAGCCGGGGCCAGGAGAGGAGTCCCCACGGCCAGGTCGTAAAGGGGAGCGGCGAGCGTCCCCTGCGATGTTTCCCGAAACAGTGCTGTGTGGCGCCGTGCTGAGAAGGTGACGGAGACGGGTCCCAGCCTGCGCGAGCTGAGAGGACACGCCCGTGCAGACGGGGCCCGGGTGACGGAGGGACTCGGACAGACGCCTGGCGGGCAGGGCAGGCAGACGGCTCCTCTCAGAGTCCGAGCCGTCGCCCCGGGCGTGAACGTGTGTACCCACATAATCGCCACCTGGTCGGGGCGGTGGGGGGGCTCCCGTGTACCAGCCTGGAAGATGCGGGCTGAGTGGGCCAGCGGACTCGGGCTGACATGCTGAGCTACAGACGCCCGGCCACCCTCACTCCCTGCTCCCCACCGTGTCACCGGAACCTGACACAGAGTACCAAGCCCCGCACCCCATTTTTAAAACCAGTGTTTCACCCCGCATCCCCCCTCCCAGGCCTTTCCCCGAAGCCCAGGCATCTCCGGGGACCGGGGACCCCGAGTCTCCTGGTGTTGAAGCTAGAGCAGCCAGGGCTGCGGCTGGGCGCCAGGCCTCCCAGAAGCCTCTGGGCCCCTGCTGGGTCTGGGGTTTCTGATTCGGTCTCGGCCTCTGCAGTGACCGCACTGTGTGTCCTCCCGATGACGGATGAGGCAGCCCTGGTGCCGCATCAGGCCCAGACGCCAGAGGGGCCCCGCGAGGCGCCTCCCGCTCCCACCTGCCCCTGTGAAGTACCAGGCCTGGCTTCTGGGAGAGGGAGCCCGGGGGTCAACAGCTTCCAACCAACCACCGTGAGGCAACCCAGGCATCACACCAAACACACTGCGCCCGAGAGCGAGTCCTTGGTTCAGCGCAACAGCGAGTGACAGGCTGAGGGACGTGGGTGCTGCGTGATGCGGGCTGTGGCTGCGGTGCAAAGCTGGTCTCAGTGTGGTCCGGGAGACACTGATGTTGCTTCACAGGCGTCTTCAGGAGCCGGGGACCGGCGGGGGGCCTGAAGCAGAGCAGGCACGCGAGGTCTGCAGCCTGGCGAGGTCTGCAACCCTGCGGGAGCAGGCCGGCCTCTGCACGGACACGCAGCAGGACGGGCGGGAAGGTGACTCCAGCCGCCCTGGCGGCAGGCGGGGGAGCCAAGTTGGGCCGACCCGAGGTCCCTCTTGCCCACGTTCCGAGACATTTCTTTTCTGGCAGGAAAACCACGCTCAGTTTTTCTCATGGAATTTCAAGCAACAACAAGGAAAGGAGAAAGAGGAGGCAAGGAAGGGAGGGAGGAAGGCCTTCTGCCCGAGGCGGACAGAAGCTCCTGGGGCCCCGCCCGCCCGTCCACCAGTTCTTCCCAAGGTGCCTCCGACTGGGGCGCACTGGATGCTGTCCGGGGCTCCTGTGCGAGGGCCTCGGCTCCGGCTCCGTGGTGCTCAGTTGCCAGGACGGTGGAGCTCTCTGGGTCTAGGCTGGGGCCAGGCGTCCTCCTGCCTCCCGATCTTAGGTCTCGCTTTCACGCGGTTCCTTCCACGTCTCTCCACCCTTGCCCAGCCACTGCCGCTCCCACAGCCCGCCTGGAGACGGGGCTGCAGGGCTGCGTGTTAGGAAAGGCCTCCCGGTGGAAGGCACTCCAGGGTCTGTGGCCCCGGGCCCTCCTCCCCAGCCCCTCCCCCTCCCTGTCCCCGGGCGTGCCCAGGAGCCCTGACCCCAGGGACAGCCTGTGTGGAGCACACCGATACAGCAGAGCCGGGTCGGCGCAGGGGAGAAGTGGGCGGAGAGGCAGGGGAGGGCTCTGGGTGGGGGGGATCGCAAGGATTGTGCATCCACAGGTGCCTCTTCTTTGAACCTGAGCTCAAGGAGTAAAGCACATTGAAGCCAGAGAGACACCTTCAGTCTGTCCCCTGCTGACACAGCTCTCCGGGCTCCGGCTCAGCTCACGTCTTGTGCTCTCCGCTCCTTGCTTTCTGCCTCTCGGGTCCCCTGTGATCCATTATTTATGGCCGTGGAGACGGGCCTCAGACACCAGAAGTGAAAACCACAAAACAAGGCAACCCAGGAGGATGGCAGGAGCGGCGATCGCAGCGGCCGTGACAAATGAGCTCAGTGCGGGGGAGGCCCGAGACCCCGCAGACGCAGGCAGGGGAAGCGGCCCCGAGGCCTGCCCAGCCAGACGGGAGTCAGAGCTGGCGCTGCGTGCAGACAGCCTGGGGAGCTGCAGACAGCCTGGGGAGCTGCGTCCTGCTACAGAGCGTCCTCCCCCAGGACAGGAGGGGCCCACCCACTCCCAGGCAGCCCCCTCTGGCCTGCGAACGTCCCAGCTCCTGCCCAGGCCCACACCAGCTCTTCTGGGGGCAGCTGGGGGCCTGCTCCCCAGCCCTCAGTGTCTCCTCCCTCCAGCCCGTCCCTCGTGGATCCCCCCTGAAGTTTGGCCCCACTGACACATACCATCCGTGCCTCACATGGGTTGGAGGACTCGCTGCCCGCGGTCACGGTCCCAGCCTCCTCCTCTGTGTGTGTCATCAGCCCCTCTGCCTCCCGGGCGACTGGTTCTGCGGTCTCCCTTAGGGCCTGCGTGGGTCACCTGGGGTAATCTCATCGCACCTGCAGACACTCAGGTGCTCACCAGGTGACAGTCCCAGGCTCCTGGGGTGGGGATGTGTGTCGTTGGGAGGTGGGACATGACTCAGGGGCTGTGAGTGGATGGTACACGCGTGTCCAGGCTTGGCTCCCACCACGTGTCCTCGGCTGCAGAGGCCCAGTGGCTCAGGCTCGCTTCCTCACTGCGCCCTGCCCCAGCGGGAGCACTGGGCTGGAGGGTGGACGGGCAGAGTGAGGAGACCACCCCTTCCCGTCCCCTCCTGCCTGGTGCCGCCCTGCCCCCTGTGCTCTCCGGGCGGGCCCTCAAGGTCCGCCCTCTCTCCCAGCACCCATCACGTGCACTTTCGTTTCCGGGGGTGATTTTGACATTGATGGCCCCCCCCCGGTCTGCCGGCCAGCTGCATGTGACAGTTGGGATCTTAGGTCTCTCTCTACGCCCCACCAATTAAGTCTCATTAAATTAATTCACGTTAAGCTGAGCACTTGCGTTGTCATTAGTGTCTAAAGAAGTTAAGTAGATCTACTTGAGGAAGAGAAAACGGAATCCATGGCTACCAGGACCCAGAGGGACTCTGAGGGGAGGGGGCCTTGTCCCCCCACTCCCATTTCCCTCTGGTTCCCGTGGCCGGGTGCACGGCCTCAGGCTCCCGTGATCTTCATCCGGTCGCTCCGCCTGCCTGCCTGCCTGTGGCCGGCATGGAACCAGGGAACCTTCTCCCCGTCCCATCCCAGAAGGTGCCTGGCTCGGTCTTTGCTCTCTGACCGGTGCTCCGGCCCCTATGCCGTCTCTGCCCACACCCCCCTTCTCTGCATCCCTCCGGGTGGCCTCCCTCTCATGCACTGACTCCCCCCACTCCTAGCTGAATGCTATTTAAATTTTGGGTTTTGCCCTCTGGCTCACCATCACTTAATTGTCTCATCTGCTTGGCATAAGGCCAAGGAGTATTCTTTCCAAATAAAAACAGCAGAGACCCCCCTTCTCTCCTGAGAACTCGACGCGAGCGCAGGGCAGCAATGCCGCCGTGGGACCGGAGCGTGCGAGAGCTGCCTCTGCTGTCCATCCCCGGCCCCAGAGCTAGGGCGGGGGGCGTCTCTGTCCCCGGCGGTGAAGGCCCTGCGTGTTCGTGGTGGAGCCTTTGAAAATTTCGGAGCAGCACGAAGAGGAAATGCAATAACCCGTGACCGGGTTATTGACCTGTCTGTCTCTCCCCAGACAGGGGAGACCGCCCCCGCCGGTGTTTCCTCCGTGCGCGCACACGTGCGTGTCTGTCTTCCACGCGAGTTTCTGTGCCGGTCGCCTGCCCTCGGCACCTCGTCGGCAGCGTTTCCGGTGCAGCGTGCAACCGCCCTGGAACACGGGGCGCGAGTGCCTGTGTGAGGCTCCACCGCGGAGGCCGACTCACTCACAGGTGGCCCTTCGTCATGCGTGCCGAACCCCGTGTGAGAAGCAAGGCGAGCGGAGCTCCCCCAGCGGCGCGTGGTGGGTGGCACAGTGAAGTCGCGGGACCGCAGCGGTCTGGGCGTGAGCCCGGGAGGCGGCCGGCTCGCCGGGAAGACGCGCTGGTGCAGGGAGAGCGCCCAGGGCAGGGGCCGACACGTCACGGGCGGTTCTGTTCTCTTGTTTGCTGTCGTTTCCTTGAGAGCAATTCCTGGAAATAGGACTCTGGGTCCGAGGGCCCAAGTGTTCCCTGCCTGCTCCCTGCCCACCGCCCCGGCTTGTGGACTCGGGTTCCTGGGGGGGGGGTGTCCCCCACAGCGACCCCAAGTTGGTGCCATCGCCTTATTTCAAACAGGCTCCCAGGGACAATTGCAGATTTCCGCAGAGGAGAGACGACGGAGAGGCCTGTGTGCCCTGGGGTGACGCCTGGAAAAATTCCGTGCAGTGTCCCCGCCAGGATGTCGGCAGCGGGACAGTCCCCCACATCATTCAGATGCCCCCTGTGCGCGGGGACCACCCGAGCGTGTGTGTTCGGTCAGGACACTTTCATCCCACGGGCAGGTGCTCCTGTCCCCCCCGCCCCCCACAGCCGCCAGGCAGAGCAGCTCGTCCCTCTCCTGGCCACACCCAGCCCCAGCCCCACCCCCGTGCCACCCACCCCACCCCCGGTCCCTGGCTCCCAGCGGACGCTGCTCTGTTCTCCGCGTCTGTCATGTCGTCAGGTCAGGAAGGTCCTGTAAATGGAATCCTGCGGCGTGTGACCTCTGGGGACTGGCTGTTGCTTGCTCGGCCCAAGTCCCTGGAGCCCCGTGGGAGCGGCTGCATGGGCCGTGCGTCCGTCTCCATTACTGGGCAGGTGGCAGGGCGCGGGCACCGCCTGCAGGCTGACGTCCGCCCGTGGAAGGGCGTGCAGGCCGCTTCCCGATTTGGGCCACGCACCCTTCTCCTGAGGGCCAGTCTGATGAAATCAGTCAGCTCCTCAGAGGCCGGGGGGCTGTTTGTGGAAGCCGGTACCCCTCCCTCTGCGGGCTGGGCAGAGGTTTCCGATGTCGGGGTGACGCTGGTAATAAATGCGCATCCTCGTCAAGTTGTAAGAGGGACTGAAGCCATGGCGACGTGCTATGCTGAAACTTAAGGGGTTTTGGGGGGGCAACAGCAGGAGCCCATGGGAAGAGACGGAGGAGGGGCGGAAAGGGAATGTGGCTGGAAGAGGCCCCCGGTTCCGATTAATGCAGGAAGGGCACACAGAGGTCACGCCTCCTGGCTCCCCGGGAAGGCCACTCGTGGAAAGAAAAGGTCCCTTTCTTCCCGGCTCCGTGTGGGACCTGGCACCACGGTGTCTACTGGTCTCACCTTCCTCTTCAGCCGTGTAACATCACCTGGGGGAGAGACCCTTTATAAGGTGGAAAATTCTGCCCTGAGAGTCGTTACTCCACCCTCGGAGGAGCGCTGGGAAACCGCCGTTGTGGCGGCGGAGGAGGAGACTTGGTGGGCGCGAGGGAGCCGCGCCAGCGAGGCGGTGACCGGGGCTGCGTGTGGCACAGCAGCCGGCCCCCAGGGCGGCTTACCTGACTCGGGGAGTGTCTCCTCACTTAGGAAGGTGACCCCGTGTGCTCTGGGGTCGTGAAAGGGCACGGACGCCCCCGCAGCGCAATGGGGTCGTCTCCTGGGTGGAAAAGCTCGAATCGGGCTTCACAGAGAAAATCCCGGGACCCCCGGTCCTCTGACCACCCCCTCCCCTGCCCGCCCCCACGCCCTGAGCTTTTCTCCCGCAGCTGCAGCCATGGTGGTGTCTGTCTTTCCCGGCCTCCAAATGCAGCCCCAGCCTAAATTGCTTGACAGTTATTCTATGTGTCCTGGGTTGGGAGCATTTCATAACGTAGCCCCACAAACATCCGTGTGAGAAACCCACAATTTCTAGTGGCCACAGACTTCATGCCAACCCAAACTGGAATCTGACAGCCCGGCAGGAAATGTTCTCAGCAGCTGCGAGGGATTCCTATCCAAACAGAAACAGGAAGCCAAACTGGGGGGTCTTTTCCCCCCCAGTTCCACAGTGTGTGGAAGACACGGAAGGAGATGCGTGCGGGGGGGGGGGCGCTGGGAGAGGGGCCAGGCCGCCCCTCTGCTGTTCAGGCCCCTGTAGTGTTCCCACGACCCTCCGCCGGGCGGGACGGGCGTCTCATTGCTCAGAAGGAACCGCTTCCTCAGCAGCCGCGGCCGGCAGCCTTTGGACTGAACAGACGCCGAAGTGATGAGGGTCCGTGGGGCGGGGACAAGGACGAGTCATTCTCACTCGTGTGGAGCCCGAATGAAAGGCGCCACACCCGCGCTTTCCCGTGCGGTCCTGCCCAGCGCTTCGCAGCCGGGGCCTCCCTCGGGCTGCCCGCTCTCCGGCCGCCCGAAGGCCTGGCACCGCACGGGCCCGGCTGCGGGCCGGGCACCCTCCACCGCAACTGGTCAAACACCCCAAAAAGACAAAGGCAAGGAGAAAAAGGGGAGCAGATGATGGGCGTTAGGACGCGCCTTTCTTTTTTTTTTTTAATTTTATTTTTATTTATGTTTGGAGAGGGAAGGGAGGGAGATAGAGAGAGCAATATCAATGTGCAGTTGCTGGGGGTTATGGCCTGCAACCCAGGAATGTACCCTGGCTGGGAATCGAACCTGCAACACTTTGGTTCGCAGCCCGCGCTCAATCCACTGAGCTACGCCAGCCAGGGCTAGACGTGCTTTTCTTAAAGCGCCGTTTCACAGCGTGTTCACAAGGGCGAATCCGCACGTGGGTGTGAGTCGCCCGCGTGGGGGAGCCTCCGTCCATCCGTGGGTGCGCTCTCCGAAAACCAGACCTGGTGTCTGGCGAAAACGGGACACGGCGCCTGCGGGGCAGTCCCCGCTGGGGCTGTGGGCCCACGGACAAACACGGCCTCCACGTCTGAACACGGGCGGCGTGGCCGCCAGCACCCCCCGTGGCCAGGGCCGGGTGGGCATGGAAGCAGGCGCTGGGCCTGCGGCACTCCACGGTCAAGGTCGCAGGTGAGGTCCGGGAGGCCCACCTCTGGTGGTGCGCACCCCTTCCGCTCACTCCCTCCCCAGTGCCGGCCGGGAGCCTGGGCTTCCCAAACCTGCGCGCGGCACAGCCCGGGCGGCCTCCCCGCCGTGGTCTGCTGCTGAGTTAAAGGACTGGTCGCCGGAGGGGTCTCACTGGACCGGCCCCTCCAAACTGGACGTAGAGCTTGATCGCAGCCCCTTTCATATCCACAAGAACCGCAGGAGCGGTCCAGGCAGGGGGTCGCAGCCAGGGTCAGGCGGTGACAAAGGCGAGCCCTGGCTTCTCCCCACAGGCCCAGGGGGAGGAAGCCCGGATGCCAGGCCCCTCTCAGTAAGTGGAAGAACCTTCCGGAAAAGGTCTGGCACAGGTGGGCCTGCCCCCATCTGTGGGTGAACGCCTCGTTGCCTCTGTTGGCCTTGCTGAAGCCGGGACCCCCCGGCCCCGCCCCCACGTTGCTGCTGGCGTCGCCGGTGCCCTTTTCCCCGTTCAGGGCTCGCGTCACCCAAGGCCTGTTTCCCCTCCAGAGCCTGCCACCAGCTTGTCCTCGATCACTGGCCTCCTCTCCCGCCGTGGGGCCCTGCCACATTCTCACTGCGCGTCTCACCAAGGGGCACCGCCGCCCTCCCGGGTGGAAAGTTTCCAGGAAGCTCCGCGCAGCGCTGATCAGATCTGCACCCCTAACCTTGTAACGGCAAATGTGATTGTCTGGGCCTGCCCGGCGGTCTGGAGACAGCGTCCTCCCGGCTTCTGGCACAACCAGCACAGCATGTACCTGGGAGGCGGGCCCTGGCGGGGGGGCCCCTTCCTGCAGCCTCCCCTCAGTGAGCCCCTGCGTGGGCGTCCGGGGGCAGAAAGGGAAGCACAGAACCTCCGCTTTTTGTCGCTGGAGTCGTGTCTCGGGAAGAGGCCTCTGGACCCAGAACTGAGAAGAGGTCACTCCCAGGCTTTTAGAAACGGCCCTGTCCTGTCTCTTTAACCCCGAGGCCACCTGGACGCGGGTGTGGCAGCCCCGAGCCACCGGCTCACAGCCACTAGTCGTGTTTTGCTGAGTGTGTTGGTCAAGGCGCTTTTGATGCCAAGAACCATTCTTACGCCAGTTCAGGAAGGTGCGTGTGGGGGGTCTATGGGTGCCGGAAGGGGGGCTCGCCCAGAGCTCTAGACACTGAGGGTCCCCAGAAAAAGCCCCGGGATCCAGGGTGCCAAGAAGTCTGGGGGGTCCTGGCCCCCTGCTTTCCTCTCTCTCTCCTCTGTGGTCAGCTGAGGACGGATTCCCCGAGACCCTGCACTCACCCTGGTTGAGCCAGCAGCTCTGAGTCATGTGGGGAAAGTTCTGGTGAGGAAAGGTGATTGGGTAATGGGCAGTCACAGGTCAGACCCTGGGGGCGGGGCCGGCCGCCAGGAGCCAGGACCGCATGTCCAGGGCTGTAGGGAGTGTGCTGGAGAGGCAGCTGGTAGAGGTTTCCTGCGCTGTGACAGGTACTGGCTGGCCGCTGCAGGCCCCCGGGTCTCAGCCCTCGTCCCCACTCCTAAGGACAGGACTAGAGGGCGCCTGCCGGGAAGGTGCCCACCAGCCAACCCGGCCCCACCCTGACCGAGCACCAGGCCCCAGCTTGCGGCTCTCCCCGACGGGTGCATCAAGGCCGGTCCTGAGCCCGGGCTGAGCCAGGGAGTCAGCCAGCATGTGCTCCAGGAGCACTCGCCTCTCTTCCTGGTCGAGTCTGGCTGTCCGTCAGTCCCAGCAAAGCAGAGGACCCCGCAGTTGTGCGCGTGCAACTTGGGGTGGAGGCCCCCCCGGCCTCACCCTTGACTTTCCAGAGTCAAAGGCAGCTCCCTCCCCCAAGAAACACAGGAAACAGAGGAGCTGCCTTAGACGTTCTTGCTCTAAGCTGTGGAAACTCGGCAGATTGAATTCCCACTAACATAAAATTGGGTCCCAAGCACAGTGCAGCCAGATGATGCATTCGGCAGCTCGGAGACCCCTGAAGACCTGCATCCAGAGTCAAGGTGTTAGACCGAGCAGGGACTGCAGGGTTCCCGGGCACCTGAGAGAGAGACGGCGTGACACTGAGTTTCGCGTTCGAGCAGCAGGTGCTCTGAGCGCTTCCTTTCAGACGCGTTGCCTCGTGTGTCTCTCCTCACAGCCCTGAGAGGCAGGCAGAGCTGATGTGGTGAACCCCCTTTGCTTCCAGAATGGTCTTGCTCACCAGGTTGGGGGGGAGAGAAGACGGCAGGCAGAAGGAGTAACTGTGGGAGGAGCACTGGCCCCCCGGCGCCTGCCGCGGCACCACTACTGCCAGGCCGCTGGTGGAGTGTGGACGTCAAAGACAAGCAGAGAAGTGGCGTCGTGGGTGCCGTGCCCAGGTGTGGACACTGGACAGCGGCGGCCTGGGGTGCAGTCCTGGCTGCCACCCACTGACTGGGCCGGTGGGAGCCCTGTGTGGCTCTGTGTACCTCCGGTCCCTGGTGGAGACCCCTCGGCCTGGGGCTCGCCCTGGGGTTCATGCTCGGCGTCAGTTATTCTGTGCTGCAGGGGCCAGGGGGGCGGGGTGGTCTCCAATTCCCGGCGCTCACAGGCCCAGCTGCCTCCAAGGAAAGATCAGTATCCGGGGACGGGAGGCCTCTGCCCTCTCGTTGTCTCGGGCCTTGTTTTAATGTCACAGGCTGCCAGTCAGACCACACGAAAGAGCTGGGGGTGACCTGCCACGCTCAGTCCTGAGCTCCAGCCTCGGTGTGCGTCACGTGGGGCAGCGGGACACAAATCTCTGTGGGAACGAAATCCCTTTCGTTCATCTTACTGCCCCCACGCCTCACTTATTTTATAACTCCCCCCCTTTTGGCGCTCTTTGTTTCGGGATAAAGGATAAAGGAGCTGCGGAATGAGTCGGCCTGGGGACAAAAAGCCTGGTGCCCTCCGGACAAGGCTTCCTCAGGGCGGGGGGTGAGGGGGTGGGTGGGGTAGGGGCGAGTCTCCCCAGGCCGTCCAGCACGGGCGGACACTGTGGGGGCTGCGTGCCCACAGCCAGCAGCCTGATGTGGGCCGGAGCTCCTCGGACACCCTGCCCAGTGGCGGCGGGACCCTGCCCAACACACCCGACATGGGGGTGCACACCCCCACCGCCTCACCCCGGCCTCTCGCCTGCCTCGGCCCTGCTGGAGGCTCGCTAACTAACTGAATGCTCGAGGCAAAGGCATAGAAGGGCCGCGCATCAAAGGTTTCCACCCAGCGCATTAGGGGAGCGAGGGACCTGCTAAGCTGTCACAGCCGGTTTGAGAGAGGAATCAAAGAGCCTTGTGTGTCTGTGCAGAATGTCGGAAGACATTTGCCAGTGGATGCAGCGCGGGTGACCACGGGAGACCCCCCCTCCCCCCCCCCCGCCGTGGAGTCTTTTCTTCTCGTCCCAAACTTCCGTCCAGCCTCCCAGCCCGTTGTCGAAAGTACTCTGAAGGAAAGGTTGTTCCGGACCACAGAACGGGGTCGGCCTCCCGAGGCCTGGCTGCGTAGTTTATGCGGGGCGGCGAGACGGTCGGCGGGCGGCCGTGTGGGCCTCCTGGTGTTGGCTGCGCCGGAAGACCTCACACCGGGGCTTGGCCAGGCTTCGGTTGTGCGCTGTCCCAGGGCTGGGAAGGTCTGGGCACAAAACTCTCTTACAAATTTGAACTCACCTCTTGTCGGGGTCCCCAGAACACCCCAAGGCCCCTGTGCTCCCAGTAGGTAAGGCCTTTCTTCCTACCAGGACAGCAGGGCCTGGGGGTCAGGGGTCAGGTCAGTGCCCTGGGGGGGTCAGGGGGGATTGGCAAGCACCAAATCCTTGTAGTCACACTTAGCTCCTTATAGGAGTCTGGCCACACCTGAGTAAATGAGCAAATTGGCTTCAAAACTGATTCCCCCAGGTGTACCCTGGTCAGAAGGGGGACAGATTCTTAGGGTCACTTTGCAGATAACAACACGGCTGTAAAAAGTAAAGGCTTACTAAAAGTTCCTGTATTAGGGGAGGGCAGACAATAAAAATCAGATGCCATTTGAAACTGTTTCTTCTCGTTTTGCAAAAGCATCTCTTAGGTTGTTAAGCCTTAAGGATAGCACCCTGGCTGGTGTAGCTCAGTGGATTGAGCACGGGCCTGCAAACTCAAAGATCACTGGTTCGATTCCCAGTCAGGGCACATGCCTGGCATGTAGGCCGGGTCCCCCAGGAGGGGACGCTCGAGAGGCAACCACACATTGATGTTTCTCTCTCTCACTTTCTCCTTCCTTCGCTTTCTTCTTCCTCTATAAATAAATAAATAAATAAATGAAAGAGTTGAGGATAGAAAGAGCTGCTTCACGTCGATCCAGAATCGATCCAGAATCGATCCAGAATTGATCCAGAATCGATCCAGAAAAGAGCAGACCAGCACAGTGGAAGGTCCTGCAATGCCCTCCCGCTGGGTGTCGGGTTAGCCACGCCATCAAACTGTCTGTTCTTGAACGACAAAGAGCTCTGGAAATCCCGGTCGGCGCACTGGCGCGGTCTGGACATCGTCCAGATGAGGCTGTGAGACGCCTGTCCCCACGGTCCTGTTCTCTGGGGCTCCGAAGGGCCCCTTTTCAGCGGAGTCACGCGCTGGCCTCTCACGGATCGCAGAGCCTTTCGGGCAAGTGTCTGAGTCAAGCCGCCTGTCGGTGGGCGGCAGCGCTGTGCTTTGGCCTGTTCCGTGCGAGATAACGCTGGAGCGCACAGGAGCCGAGTAGCTCGCGCAAGTCGCAGAGGTAAGAGGCGGAGGGAGCGTCCAGGGGCCGCCAGGCAGCCCGGCAGCCCGGCTCCCACGCCTTCATCCCAGCCGCTGTGGTCTGTGCAACGGCTGCCCTCGGCAAAGTCCAGCTCCTTCTGCAAAGTCAGGGAGCCCCCCAGTCGTAAGGGGCTGCGATCCCATTAGCAGCCCCCTCGCCCTCTGAGGTGCTGTTGTCGATAGCGGCTCCTTCAGTCAAGCCTCCAAAAGCCCATGGCTTGAAGCTGTCTTGCCCGGTGAGACTGCAGAGAAGTAACCCCCGAGATCATTTCCAGCCCCCCCACCCCGAGAACTCCCAAGGGCTGGGACAGGACTCCTGCTGGACATGTGGTGTCTGTGCACCTGAGCCCCTCCAGGGGTGGGGACCTTTATAAAGGAGCCTTGTCTGCCTTGACTACAAAAGGTGCCCCTTCTCCTGGGCAGAGGTAGTGCCACCTGACCTACCCAGGGATGGAAATGAACTTCACAAGGTTCAAGACGGCAAAGTCAGGGATGTTCCCATGCCAGTGTGTGAGCGGCCAGGACCCCAGGCACAGCCCTCCCACACCACACCCTTTACAGCACAGCTGGGAACACCAAGGCCTGTGCTGGGACCCCTGGTGGTGCGTTGTCATGAGAACGCGGGCCTGGCACGTGGTCAGAGGCCAGGCTTTCTGGCAGTGGGGTCAGGAGGCTTTATGGAGATGTTGTCACTGAGTCCTAATGGCTGGGAACAGAGAAAGAATAAGGGAAGGGGAGGAGGAGGGACTGGAGCAGTGGCCGGAGCAGAGAGAGGGCCAGGGGTGGGGACGCCCGTGGACTGGAGTGAAGGCCGGAGATAGGGGCGTGGCAGGGACTCAGGCTAGAAAGGAAAAACCCTGCAACCTCCCGTGGGCAGGCGAGGAGGTGGACCTTCGGTGGCACAACCAGATCTGAGTTCCGGAAACCGAGGCTGGGCCCGGGGGCGAGACCGGAAGCAGAGACCGGTGCGGGGATCGGTTGCTGCGAGAGTCCAGGGCTGCAAGCCAGGACCGCGGCTGCAGGGTGGGCAGTGCAGACCAAGGGCACCGTCACTGACGGTGACTTCGTCTCGGCGTGGCCAGGCCGTCGGCACACAGGAAGTGGTGTTAGTCACAGAACAGCTGCCTTTATGGGAGGAAATATCTGCTCATTATATTTAAGTGTTTCCAATAAAGAAAGATGCAAACTGATATTAGCTGAAAAATCACCACCCACTCAGGCTTGCTTCTCGGCCCGGCCCAGGCTCGTGGCAAAGCGGGCTGCAGCGCGGACCGTTCCCTGTGCTGTCCAGCCGTGAAGACCACCTCCCTCGCTGTGCTCAGGGCCCCCCAGGGTGGGACTCGAGACCCCGTGGACAGAAGGCGCTGATACCAGTGCATTCTCCCCCATGGGCTGCACGGGCGCCCAGGCGGTCACGCGTGATTCATTCTGCATCCCTCCTCCCTGTGATTTCCTCTTTGATTTAGTCATGCCGCCTCAGCCCCAATCCTAAAAGACAAATTTTTCTAAGTAAAGACCTTTAAAAAATTTGTTTTACAAATCACGGCCTTCCTGAGGCCACTGGGGACTCCCTGCGGTGAGACATCCCTAGGCCCAGATTGTCTCCAGTGAGTCAGACACCCCGGTGACAGGTGTGTGGTATTCACGAGGTGGTAGCTTTGTTCTTACAACCCTTCCCAATGACAAAGGAATGAGGTTCGTCACATGCTCTCTACATGCACCGGAGGAGGAGTATTTTGAATGAGGAGTATTTTGTGAAACGGTCCAGTGCCCGCGGTTACATTTTATTTCTTTTTTTTTAAGATTTTATTTATTTATTTTTAGAGAGGGAAGGGAGGGAGATAGAGAGAGAAACATCAATGTGTGGTTGCTGGGGGTCATGGCCTGCAACCCAGGCATGTACCCTGACTGGGAATCGAACCTTCAACACTTTGGTTTGCAGCCCGTGCTCAATCCACTGAGCTACGCCAGCCAGGGCTTATTTTATTTCTTTTTTAAAAGAAACCCTCGGACTCTGACATCAGCACGGACACTGGCCACCCCGCTCCGCCGCTCCTCACGGCCCGTCCCTCTGTCTTGCAGGTGGTCTTCAGCAAGTACTGCAACTCCAGCGACATCATGGACCTCTTCTGCATCGCCACCGGCCTGCCGAGGTGAGTGGCGCGGCCTCGGCCTGCCGCGAGGCACCCTTCTGCCTCCGTGTCTTCCCCTTCGCCTCGACAGGGAGGCACCCGGGGAGGGCGGGTCGCCCGGGGAGGAGGGAAGGGAGGGGTGAGAGGAGTGGGAGGCCCACGGGCCCACCTCGCTACAGAACCCTGGCGGTTTCAGCCACAGCCCGCCCACAGGCGCCTGCAGGCACCGCTGTGCCCGCAAGGAGGGAGCCGTTGGGCGGAGTTAGGCAGCCGGCACCACTGAGAGTTTGCTTTTTCTTTCGTTTGTTCATTTGATTTTGCAGAAGGGATGAAGGGGGGTGGCCATGTCTGGCTTCGGCCCCCCGTCCCCAAATGGTCCAGCAGGTGTCTCCTGTCTCAGGGGGTGGGTCATAGCAGATCCGTATTTGGGGAAGGACCGACTTCTGAAATGAGTCGAAAAGGCCAGTGCTCTGCCTGATGGAACCGTCAGAATTCCATGAGAGTTATCTTCCCACATCCACAGTGCGTTAGAGCAAGTGCGTCTTCCTGTGGCGGCTTTTTGATTGCGAAGCAACCCAGAGTCGCTTGGGCATGACAACTGCCTTTAAAGTCAGAATCTGGGTCAACAAGGTGGCCGGGAAGCACCATGGGAGGCTGTCAGAGACCCGTGAGAAAGGGGGTCTGGAGCTGAAATGACAGCAAACGGCAGGCACTTTGCAGCGGCAAAAGTAGCCCAGAGATGGGGCATCCCTCACGAGCCCTGTGCTAGGAAATACACACATGCTGTTCTCCAGGACGACCCCAAGATTTGAGTGCCTCCCCCCGCATTGCACAGATTTCACAAACACACAGCCGAAGAGCAGGCAGCGCCCCCCCCTGGGGTGAGGGGCTGCGGGAAGGCCCACCTTACCCACCCGCAGCTGCTCCGTGGGAGAAGCCGTGCCCGTGTAGGTGGGCTTCACCCAAAGGGGCGAAGGGGGGAGGCAGAGCGAATCCATCACGAGCCGATACAGTGTTTCTTTCCATTCTACCCCAGTTTCACGTAACCTTCCAGCTCAGTAAATTAGACTTTCAGGTTCCCGTTGGAAGTTCCTTGCAAGTCTATGAAGCATTAGGACTGCCCAGCCTTCTGCTTTATCCACAAACAGAGCCTCGGGCCTGAAGGGTGAGCCCCTGGCCTTGGGTTTCCGGGCTCCCATCTTGCTCGAGGCCCCTTCGAGGGTACATGCGCCCCAGGGAGACCGTCCTGGGGGGAGGCGCTGACACGGCGTGTCTTCCAGGAACACGACCATCTCCCTGCTGACCACGGACGACGCCATGGTCTCCATCGACCCCACCATGCCCGCAAATTCCGAACGGTAAGCGGCCGGCGGCTTTCGCCCCATCCTGCCTCCTCTGTCGTGTCTCTGACATGTCTCCCCGCCCACACGAGGATCTCTGCGGCGGTTTTCATAATTTACTGCTGGAGAAGTCTGAATTCAAGCTGGAGGTGGGAGGGTGGGGGTGGGAGGGGCGGGGAAGGGGTCTTCATTCCGAGGCTTCCTGGCCGAGATGGTAACACCTGCAGTGCGCCAGGGCTCCGCACCCGGTTCCCAGCAAGCGCTCCGGGAGCTCGGATCGGTGTTATCACCACTTCACAGATGGGGAAACTGAGGCACGGGGGGGACAGAGTGATGAGTAGTGGAACCAGGCTGGGGGACCCTATATTCACCACCACCCCCTGTCCACCTCAGAAAGGGGAGCAGGACATCCGCTGACCAGCGCCCCCGGGGGACAGTTTCCCCAGTGGAACGAATCCTGGTGTTGATGAAGTCCCGCCCGAAGAACTCCTCTCTGCACTGGGGAGGGGAGGGAGCCCTGGCTAGGAGGTGAAGGGGAGGGCCTGGGCGGGGGTCAGCCGTGAACACATTTGTGGCTGTAAGTCCAGGTGGTAAAGCCCAGCTGTGTGTGGCCAGAGGAGAAAAGGACAAGGACTCAGAGCCATGGCCACTCCACCCCTGGCCGGCCCTTCTGCCCAGCAGCCTGCCGAGTCCCCAGCGGTCCCCCCTCCACCCCGGCAGCTGGGCGAGGCAGGGTTTAAACAGCATTCTCCGCAGGGAACAGGAGTGTGACAGGGGTTGGGGAGCCGCTTGGGTCCCCAGTCCATGTCTTCTGGTCCTAAGAGACCGGTGTTAGTCCGGACCTCGGGATGTCCCATCAACAGGGAGCCGTGCCAGCTTTTCTGAGCCCGCAGGACAAAGCCTGTGCCCAGCAGCCCCTCCGACACTCAGCAGCTGGTGGGCTCGCAGCTGCTTCGTGGCAGCTTGGAAATATTGGGGCTCCCCATGGTCGGGGCCTTAGGGCCTCCCCTGCAGGCTCACCCCACCCCGAGTACGTGCACACTTGGGCGCCCAGGGATGGACACCTGCTTCGCTTCCCCCCGCCCACAGGAGCCAGCCTTTCCGCCACCCCACTAGGCTGGGTGCAGATCCCCCACTAGGCTGGGTGCAGACCCCCCCAAGCCCAGGCGAGGGTGCCGTCCCCCTGAGGAAAGAGAACAGCCGAGGCTCTGGGGCAGGGAGCAGGCCAATTAGCACCCTGGGGTGAGGGGAGAGCAAAGCCCTAGGGGACTGTGGCCAGCACTGGCCTTCCCCATGTACCCGGACGCCTCAGCCAGGCCTCCTGCGGCCGCAGTGCCCATCAGCCCCCCTGACTTCACCCATCAGGAGCTTCTGCCCCCCAGTGATGGGCTCCGGGCTCCCCGGACGGAGTGCTGCTAATTGGCTCCAAAGCCGTTTCTCTGCAGTCTGTCTATTCAGACTCGGTCACTCCTTGTCACTGGTTTGGTACTTAATTCTATGTCAGTACTTCTCGGTGGGGGCGAGGGGGCCACCTGGTCAGGTCTGGAGACACTGTGGCTGTCACAAGCAGGCGTCCAGTGCGAGGAGGTCAAGGTACACCCTGCCCAGCACGGCCCCACCACAGAAACGGGCTGCCCAGCGTCCATGGTCAGAGGCGGGGAACCCTGGTCCGTGAGGTCTCCACCACCTTCTCTTCACAGAGCTGTTGGCCATCGCCGAAGGTCGCCAGCGTCTGCGCAGTGCTGGTCAGCACCCCCAGGTTGGGGAGGGGGGTGGCTTGTGGCAGCAGAATGCCCCTCCCTGCCCTCTCACGCCCACCAGGTTCTGACCCTCCAGGTCTGGGCCCATAGTCAGCGTTTCTGCAGGTTTCCAGGTGACAGTGAGGGTGTCGGTTGGGACCCCAGCAGAACCCCTCCTCTGACCTCTGTGCTTCCCACCACCCTCAGCCCCTCGCCTTCTCCCCACATTGGAGATGTGACCTTTCCCGCCTGGGGACCTGCCGCCTCCCCTGGACTTGCCCCGTCTCTGTCTGCTTCACACCCTCGCCTGGGACAGGTGGCGCCCGCCCTCAGAGGTGTCCCCAGCTGGCCCATCTTCCCCAGAGTCACGTCCGAGCGGCCCCCCGCATGGCCTCCCTGTCCCCTTCCTCCCTCTCTCCTGCCCCATCGCTGTGGGGGGTCCTCTCCCTTCTAAACACACAGCATTAACTCGTCCAGCATTATAAACGCATAATGTTCAGCCCCGGCTGCCGGTTGAAACCACCAGGGAGCGAGGACCAATTAACCGGGAATTTGTGAGGGGTTTTTAAAGCTCCCCATGCAGCCCAGCTGAGAACCACTGATAGAAAGTGTGGAAGCCCTGAGGGGTGACCCTCGACCCCAGGCTGGTGCTCAGCCCGCCGGTAGCCGGAGCTGCCCGTGTCTGCAGACAGACGCACGGGCCCTTCCCTTCTAGGAGACGTGCAGGGTTCACTTTGTTTCTTCTCAGCAGCGACGGCCAGGTCAAGGGCGCCGTGAGTCAGGCTGTGTGTGTCCCTCGAGCTTCCTCTGCTGTTGAAGACATTTTCAGCCTCTCGGCTTGGCCTTTTCACCTCCCTGCCCCCCAGCCTCAGGCTCGGGACCCACCTGGTGGGAAGGGCTGGGTGCCAGTGCCAGCATCGCCCCCCATCTCCCGCTCACAGGGTGAGCAGTTCGTGATGTCATCCCCAAATGCCAAGGGCTCTTGCCTGATCAGACGCGGGGACCCCGGGGGTCCCATCTCTTCTGTCTGAACGCTGTGGCTCATTGCAAACCAGACACCGTGACCTTCTGGGTCTTCCTTTGAAACGCGTCCGGCCTCAATGCCTTCCTCAGCCGGCTGCCCCCCAGCGTGTACCGTCACTTCGGGTCCCGGCTCCCCACACACAGACTCCGGGCTTGTGCCTCCGGTTACCCCGCGGTTGAGTCCTACCTGCCTTCCGGGAAAATTGGCCCCCAGCACAGCCTTTCTGTACTGTGCCCCAGCGGGGCATTCTCCAGGCTGCATTAGCTGCAGGAGGTCATCCACTCCTCTGTCAGAGTGGCCCGAGTCCTCCTCGAAACACCGGTGCCCACATACACGACCGCATCAGGGCCCACCGCCGCCACCAGGACACTCGCCTTCCCTCCGCAGACACCTGAGTGCCCGCCGGCAGCTCCATGCCCAGCTGCTCCTCTTCCCCGGGCAGGCAGGCGAGAACCCGCCGAGGGCCCCCTCCCGCCCCAGGCCCCTGGCTGTTCCCTTCGGTCAGAGAAGGTCCAGACCAGCATTGTGACTCGCCTGCAGCCTGCTGGCGCCAGTCGGGGGCTCTGGTTTCTAGCAGCGGGCTGAGTGGCTTCCGTCTCTCGGGGAGCTGGTTAGACCGGCGACGGATTACCCAGCAACGCTGATCCCTGGCGACCAGCGAGTACAAAGAGACACTTCCCAGTGTTGTCCCGACAACGCTCGGAGGAACCTTGAGCCGCTCGTCCCCATGGTCATTTCTGGACGGGGACCGTTCTGGACCCCCTGGTCGCCAGCCCACCAAGGTGTTGCTTCTGGACAACGCCACCCCGTCCATTTCTGCAGCAGTGGCTTCAAGGCCTCCTCCGAGGAGAGAAACAGACGCTCACAGGGCATGAGAAGAACTGGGGCGTGGAGAGAGGAGGGGTCCAGAGGGCCACAGCCCGTGTGCCCTCGCACAAGCCCTCCTTTGGTTTCCCGGTCCAGCCAAGGTGTCACATGTGCAGCGTTCTGGTGGACGAGGAGCTGTGCGCCCATGAAGGTGGCGTGCTCGGTCGTCCCCCAGCCTGGGAGACGGGCCCCCTGGGTCCCGGCGGGGCGCCTTCCCCACTCAGCGTATTTGAAAAGAGGGCGCCCAGGCGGTAGTGTTTTCAAAACAAACACTGTAGACGTTCAAGGCCAGTGGATCCTGAGAGTAGCCTGCATCGGTTTGGTTGCTGAGGAAGAGCGAGACGAGAGGCTGCTGGTGGTAGATGAGCCAGGAGCCGATTCGGTCCTGGCAGCCCCGCTGTTCCAAGTCAGGATGGGGGTCAGGAAGCCCGGAGGAATCTCGGGGAGCCCGCAAGGCAACGCCGGCATCTGTGGGTCACGAGCCTGGAAGGTCCCTGTGGCCGCTTGGCACGTTCGGGCTCACTGCCCGGCCCCACGCCCACTGTCGCTTCAGTCACCAGTTCAGGTTCCCATCCCCCAGGTCACCCACGAGAGGTTCTCCTCTGCACGCTTTCGCGCGACTGCGATGGCTCTGCGGGGAGTGTCAGAGTCCGTTCGGGATTGTGTGGTGATGGAAGGACCCCTGCCTGAGTCCGCCCCTGAGTCCTGTCCGTGGGGCGTCTGTCCTCAGCCAGGACACCCGTCTCTGTCCCTCCCCACCCCCATCCCTGTGTGGAGCCAGCCTTGTTCCCCACGGCATCCCTCCAGGTCATCTTTAAGCACTGAGTGACCCTCCCCGGGACAGCTAGTGCAGCATCTGTCCCCTGTGGAGACGGCCCACAGCGTTTCCGTGCCAGCCTTCCAGACCATGGCCAGACACGTCCTTTCAGTCTGCACGCGAACGTGGAGGGCAGTCCCGGGAGGACGGCAGCGTGTTTGTCGTGCTCGCCTTTCCATCACCGGGACCTGCTCACGGGGAGCCCTCGGGGAGCCAGTCACCGAGGGGAGGAGTGACCCAGTGAGTGTGGGGAGCCAATGACCTCCGCAGATGTCCGCGTGCACTGACCCTTTGTCCGTTCCCAACTTCACGTGCTGCGACTGCAGATTGCTGTCACGAGCCGTGGAGTCTGCTCTGGCTCCCGGCGACCCCGTGAGTGCGTGGCAGCCACACCGCCTGGTGCTCAGCAGGCCTGGCTCGCTCCTGTGGACTCGGCCTCCGGCTCCTTCCCTGGACTCCGTCCATGTTATCTCTGGTCTCTGTCTGTCCCCGCTGCCTCCGATTTCCTCAGCAGCACTGCCTCTTCCTGAGGGCCCCGCCCCCTTGCCATGTGCCCGACATGGGACAGCTTCAGCTTTGTCTCCAGCCACAGCTCAGGCTGCATCTGCCCCCACATCCACAGAGGGTTCTGTACCTTCAACTCTGGTTGGGGTCACTAGCTTGCCTTCCCCAGGGCCGTGGCAGGCCACACTTGCACCAGCGACACTCATGAGAGTCCGCTTCCCTGGGCCTGGTGGCATTTTTCTTAAGGTTAGTCTTCCTTGCTTCCTTCTTTCCTTTTTTTTTTTTTTTTACTATTAATAGCTATTGCTTCTTTCCATCCTTTGCCTACTTCCCATTGGCTTAATTGTCTTTTCCCGTCCCTTTGCCAGAGGTCCTTGTACATCAGCGACTGACCTTTCATCGGTCTTGAATGTCACCGGTAGTCTCTCCCCATCCTGTCTGGGTCTCATGATTTCTGAGGTGGCATCGCCAAGATGCCAGTGTATTTTCAATGGAGCCCTTGGCCCCATCCTCGTGGCCCCCTCGGGAGATGCAGGCACCAGGAGAGGAGAGGACAGAGAGCACCCCCCGCATCCTGGTCAGCGGCTGGGGCGGACGTGGGCAGTTCTGGTGGAGTCCCCACCACCCCAGCTGGACGCCACGCCCGAGCAGCCACAGTGGCACTGAGGACAAGATTGGTGTCATTGGCCAAATAGGAACATGATAGGGAAGTTCATCATTTCACTCATCTGCTAGAACTATTTAGAATTCTTCTGAACGAAGAGCGTCAGCAGAACAGCCGAAGGAACTAATTTGAAAAAACATATACACACCTAATCCCCTGAATTCTAATTCACCCGGGAGCTTATCTCGGGGACCAGACGAGCCGCGCCCGACTTCGGCAGCCTCTCACGGTGCACTGTCTTCTCTCTTGCAGCACGCCCTACAAAGTGAGACCCGTGGCCGTCAAGCAGCTCTCCGGTAAGGCCCTGCCACCATCCTAACGATTAAAAGAAGAGCGGAAGGCTCCAGGCTGCCCGCGGGATGAATCTCTCTTAGTTGCGCATTAGCATGTAAAGCCCCCGCTCCTGCAGGCCCTAAAGCCATACGCAGCCGCAGAGACAACCTTACATACACTCTGCTCGTGACGACTGCTGAGGGACCCCCCACCCTCTCTCCGAGGACTGAGCAGACACTGGGCAATAGATAGCCCACTCGTGTCCTCCCGCGGGCCGAGCCCGGCCTGCCCGTTTAGACCGTGAGCCACAGAGGTGGGCCGTTTGCAGCCAGCCGCCCCCCTGGGATGTCTGTCAGTCAGTGGCGCTGCTGCTTTAAATTCCCATTTCCTCTTGGGCCTTCTCTCCCTGTCACTTACGTAAGCCTCATGCATAGGCCAACGCTCCTATTGGAGCGTGTATTTTGGTGAGCTTTGGAAAATGTAGACACCGCTGTAAGTAGCACCAAAATCAAGGCACACGGCATTTACATCACCTGGAAAAGGTCTCTCGTGCCCCCTCCCACTGACCCCCCCCATCAGCAACCCACCTGCTTTCCGACACCGTGGACGAGATTTATCTTTTGAAGGGAATCAGATAAAAGAAATCGCACACTGTGTGCTCGTCTCCCCTCGCCCGGGTGCTGCGCGTGTCAGTAGGTCAGTCCGTTTCACTGGGGAGGCTATTCCGTGGGGGGAAGGACCCCGGCTGGGTCATGCAGCCACCTGCGGAAGGGCGTCTGGGCTGTCCCCAGTCCGGGGCTTTCTGGACCGGGCTGCCGTGACAACGTGTGTGAGGACGCATGTTTTCCTCTCCATGGGACTGCTGGGTCGTACGGTGAAGCACACGTTTCACTTTATTTCTTAAAATCGCGTGTCGGTTTTTCCAAAGTGGCTGCACCAGTTTGCATTCCCACCCACACGGGGGGGGGGGCAGTTGTTCCACTCGCTCCCCAGCACTTGGTAGTAGCAGTCTTCATGTTACTCGTTCTAACGGTGTGCGGTGGAATTGCGTTAGGTGTCCATTCCTGTTTTCCTAGTGGTTAATGACAGTGAGTGTCTTTAAAGTATTTGCTGGTCATTCATAATCATTCTTCAGTGAAGTGTCTGTTCAAACCCTCCTGATTCGGTGCCGGTGGCGGCTGCTTCCCTCTTGTTGCTGAGCGGTGAGTGTTCCCAGTGTATCTGGGGGGCACCCCCTTTGTCGCCTGTGCATTATAATATTTTCTCCCAGCCTGCAGGTTGCCTTTTCGTTGTCTTATTAGTGTCTCTTAATTAATGATCAGCCATCTTAACCTTGGATTAGGCCTAAGTTATCAATTTATTCCTTTTTGGTTTGTGCTTTCTGTGTCCTACCTAAGAAATCTTAGTTTATTCCATAATTAGGAAGTTTTCTCCTATGTTTTCTTTTATAGTTTTCGCTTTTGCAGGTCTGTGACCCATTGCGAGTTCATTTTTGTGTGTGGTGTGAGGCGAGAGTGGAGGTCTCTTTTTCCCTTTCCAAATTGAATGTTCATGCAATTTTAATTTTTGTGAGCTTGACAGCGACAGAGCAGGATTTTGAAACCACCGGTAGCCTGCCAGGTGGTGCGCATGGGACGCTGAGGACTCTGGACCCGCCTCTTGTTTCTAAGGTGATGATGTTTACCCAGGAGCACTGGTGGCTTTACATCGCTTTTCTGCTTGCGCAGCTCTTCAGGGAAACAAGTCAGGCCCTGGCTGGTGAGGCTCAGTGGGCTGGGGCGTCGTCCCGTAAACCAGAAGGTCTGTGGTTCGATTCCCAGTCAGGGCACATGCCTGCGTTCCAGGTTCGGTGCCCAGCCGGGGTGCGTGCGAGAGGCACCCCGCCCACGTCTCCCGCATCGATGTTTCCCTTCCTCTCTCTCCCCCTTCCTACCCCTCGGCCTGACATCAGTCAGCATGTCCTCGGGTGGGGGTTCAAAAAGAAAACAGTTCCGTTCTCTGGAGAGTACATTTAGAATAGAAAATGAATTTTAGCTTTTTCTACTGCAAAAATGCTGTCGAACATAAAAAGCTTATTAATCCCTTGACTTCATCATAAGTTTTTTCACATCATCGTTAACTAAACCCTGTGCTTTTTAGGGATTTCACCTGTTTTCCCCTGACGTGCCTGTTCCGTCCCCGCAGACAGCCCAGGTCCCCACGTAGCCACCCGTCGTTCCGTCTCCCCAGGCTCCTCCTCCGCTCTCACGGGTTCTCAGACTTTCCTTGCTGTCAGGAACTCGGCATTCTTGAGAAGCCTGTATGGAGTGTGTCCCCCATTCTGGCCTTGTGGGTCCAGCCCACCTTCAAATGGGAGAGGAAAGACCCGAGGTTCATGTTCTCTATGCAAACACCCATTCCCTCCAGAGCGTTTGTTGAAAAGACGATCCTTTTCCACATCGAATTGTCCTGACACCTTTGTCAAAAATCAGTTGACTGTGTATGTACGAGTCTTCCTCAGGACTCGCCGTTCTGTTGCATTAACCTCCATGTCTGTCCTTAGAGCGATGTCACGCCATCTTGATTACTGTAGATTTATACAGTGAGTCTTTTTTTTAAGATTTTATTTATTTATTTTTAGAGAGGGAAGGGAGGGAGGGACAAAGAGAGAGAGAGAGAAACATCAATGTGCGGTTGCTGGGGGCCGTGGCCTGCAACCCAGGCATGTGCCCTGACTGGGAATCGAACCTTCAACACTTTGGTTCGCAGCCCGAGCTCAATCCACTGAGCTACGCCAGCCAGGGCTTATGTAGTAAGTCTTGGATTCAGGAAATGCAAGTCCAGGCATTTCTCTTCTTTTTCAGAAATGTTTTGCTTATTCCAAGTTCCTTTTATTTACAAATGAATTTTAGAATCAGTCTGTCAGTTGCCTCCAAAAGAAAAGTCTATTGGGATTTTGATGGAAATTGGATAAATATATAGGATTAAATTTGGGAAGAATTACTGTCTTAATGTTCAGTCTTCTGACCCATGCCTATGGGGTATCTTTCATGTAGGTTTCTTTTAATGTCTCTCAATAGTATGCCATAGTTGTCAGTGTGAAGTTCTTAACATGTTGATACATTTATTACTAAGTATTTTATATTTTTAATGCTATTGTCAGTGGATTTTTGAATTTTAATTTCTTATCATTTTTGGTGTATAGAAACATAATTGCTATCGTGTATTGACCTAGCTAAACTATCACTTGTTAGGTCTAGTACCTTTTTATGGATTTCCTGATTTTTTTACCTCTGCCTGTAGAGAATTGCTTCTTGCTCTTACATCTGGATGCTTTCTATTTCTTTCTCTTGCCTTACTGTACTCGCTAGGATGTCTGGCCCATAGACGGCTGGAAGGTGTGAGAGCAGAGATCCTTGCTCAGCACTCAGTGGCCGAGAGAACGTGTGGAGTCTTCCAACAACAATTATGACTTTCGCTGTAATTTTCTTTAGATGTCCTTTATCAGGTTGAGAGCTTTTCTTCTTTCTATTCCTAATTTATTTGAGAGTCTTCATTATAAATTGGTGTTGAATTTTGTCAAATGCTTTTTCTGCCTCTACTGAGAGAATCATGTGGGGGTTTTTTTTTCCCTCCGTCCTATGAATAGTGAATTTAACTGATAGGTTTTTACATCATTAAACTAATCTTACATTCCTAGTACAAACTCCATTTAGCCATGGTATGTTTCCTGTTTGTTCTGGATTCAATTTGCAGATATTGTGTGAAGTTTATGAGGGATATTGGTCCACAGTTTTTTTCTTACGATGTTCGCCTGGCCTCGTACAGTGAACCAGGGAGTGTTCCCAGGCCTCCTCATGTTTTTTCTGGGACAGTTTTTTAAAATATATATTTTATTGATTATGCTATTACAACTGTCCCAATTTTTCTCCCTTTGCCCCCCTCTAGCCAGTACCCCCCTTCCCTCCAGCAGTCCCGCCCCTTAGTTCATGTCCATGGTCGTGCATGTAAGTCCTTGGGCTTCACATTTCCTGTACTATTCTTACCCTCCCCCTGTGTACTCTGTACCTACCAATGTATGCTTCTCATTCCCGGTACCTTTTCTCCCATCCTCCCCCTTCCTCCTCCCTGCTGATCTCCATTTGATCTCCATTTGATCTCCATTTCTGTGATCCAAATGATCTCCATTTCTGTGATTCTCTTCCTGTTCTGGTTGTTTGCTTGGTTTGTTTTTTTAGATTCAGTTTTTGATCATTGTGAATTTGTTGCCAGTTTAATGTTCATAGTTATGATCCTCTTTTTCTTAAGTAAGTCCCTTTAACCATTTCATATAGTAATGGTTCAGCGATGATGAACTCCTTTAACTTGACCTTATCTGGGAAGCATTTTATCTGCCTTCCATTCTAAATATTAGCCTCGCTGGATAGAGGAATCTTGGATGCAGGTCCTTGCCTTCCATGACTTTGAATACTTCTTGCCAGTCCCTTCTAGCCTGCAAAGTTTCTTTTGAGAAATCAGCTGACAGTCTTATAGGAACTCCTTTGTAAGTGACGGTCTCCTTTTTTCTTGTTGCTTTTAACATTCTCTTTATCTTTAACCTTTGGCACTTTAATTATGATGTGTCTTGGTGTGGTCCTCTTTGGGTCCATCTTCTTTGGGACTCTGTACTTCTGGGAGACAGCTTCCTCCCACACAGCAGCCTTGTCCCCTGTCTGAGCTCTTCTCCACACAGAGCCACAAAGTGGTAACACAGGTTGTCTCGCCCTGGCAATTACCTGAGTCTCCGCCCCATCCAACTTAAATGGCGCACTTTTCTACAATAGGCCACACTGCTAAGACAGGGAGTCAAAGCAGCTCTATCTAATACACAGAAACAAACACAGAGAGGCTGCCAAATTGAGGAGACAAAGGAATATGGCGCAAATGAAAGAACAGAACAAAACCGCAGAAAAAGAATGAGAGACAAGCAATTTTTCTGGGAGAGTTTGTATAGAGTTGGCCCTATTTCTACCTTAAGAGCTTAATAGAATACCCAGTGAACCCATCTGTGCTTGGAGTTTCTTTGAGGGAAGGTTTTAAATTTTGAGTTCAATTTCTTTTTAATTTTAGAGAGAAGAAAAAACAGGGAGAAAGAGAGGGAGAGAAACAGTGATGTGTGAGAGAAACACCAGTCAGTTGCCTTGGCCTGCAACACAGACATGTGCTCTGACCGGGTATCAGAACCCAGGACTTTCCGCTTTGCCGGACAGTGTTCAACAGCTGAGACACGCCGGTCAGGGTGATTTCTTTAATGGACAGGTGTACTCAGGTTTTGTACTTGTTTGGGAATTCATTTTAAGAGATTGTGTTCCTTTCATCTAAGAATTTATTGGCATGACAGAGTTTGAAATATGTCCTTGTGATCTGTCTTGTGTCCACAGGATTATAATGAAATCCTTGCTTTCATTCAAGATATTAGTAATTTATATTATCTTTCTTTTAAGTTAATCAGTCTAAGTAGACATTTATAAGCTTTATCGATTTCTTTTTCAAAGAGCCAGCTTTGGGTTTCATTGGTTTTCTCTATTTATTTTCCTGTGTCATTGATTTCCCCTCTTACCTTTTTTTTAAAGATTTTATTTATTTATTTTTTAGAGAGGGAAGGGAGGGAGAAAGAGAGAGAGAGAGAGAGAAACATCAATGTGTGGTTCCTGGGGGTCATGGCCTGCAACCCAGGCATGTACCCTAACTGGGAATCGAACCTGCGACACTTTGGTTCGCAGCCCACGCTCAATCCACTCTCTTACCTTTTTTATTCCCTTCCTTCTAATTTGCTCCAGGGTTAATCTGCTGTTCTCCTTCTATCTAATAAAAGTGGAAGCTTACTTCAATCACTGATTTTAGATCCTCCTTTTTTAAAGTTATTTTATTGTTGTTCAGTTACAGTTGTCTGCATATTCCCCCACCACTCCCCGCCACCCCAGCCAAACCCACCTCCCTCCCTTGCTCCCACCCTTCCCCTCCTTTTTTATAAAATTTAAAACTACAGATCTCCCTCTGTGCATCCTTTAGCTGCATCTCATAAATTCTGGCATGCTGTGTTTTCAGTTGTACTCAGTTCAGAATATTTTCTAATTTACCCTGTAGTTCCTTCTATACTCTGTTTACTATTTAGAAGTATACTATGACATTTTCAGATATTTGGGTATTTTCCAGTTACCTTTCTGCTGTTGGTTTCTATTAATTCTGTTGTGATCAAAAGTAAACCCTGTATAACTTAGGTCTTTCTTTTAAATTTTTTGAGATACACGGCATATCGTGGTGACTGCCTGTTCTGCTGTTAGGTCAAGTTCATTGATAGTGTGGTTTCAGCGTCCTACACCTTCACTAATTTTTGTCTATTTGTTCTACCGATTGCTGAAAGATGAGCTTGAAATATCCACTATATCATGGATGTGTTTCTTTTCCCAGTTCTCTCTGTTGTGGCTTCATGCAGTTTCAATCTCTGTTTTTGTGCACACACTTATTTAGGGTTGTGGTGTCTTCCTGATGGATCTACGCCTCTATCCTGACGGAATTTGCCCCTTACCCTCGGTACTCACTATTCCTTGTTTTACAGTGCTGTTTGTCTCACGTAAACATGGCCACTCCCAGCTTCCTTATGCGCAGGGCTCACGTGTTGTATCCCTCCCCATCTTTTTACTTCTAGTGTATCTGCGTCTTTACATTTGAACTGGATTTCTGACGGGCAGCTTTTATCGATGCTGGCAATTCCAGTTTTTAACTGGAGTTTTTCACCATTTACATTAAAGGCAATTACCCATACGGTTGAGTTTAAATCTACTGCCTGGCTATTCATTTTTCTGCCTGTCTCATTCATCCTTTTTTGGTATTTTTCTCTTTTCCTACGCCTTTTGGATAGTGAGGATTTCTTTTTTTTTTTAAAGATTTTATTTATTTTTAGAGAGGGAAGGGAAGAAGAGAGAGAGAGAGAGAGAAACATCAATGTGCAATTGCTAGAGGTCATGGCCTGCAACCCAGGCATGTACCCTGACGGGAATCGAACCTGCGACACTTTGGTTCGCAGCCCAAGCTCAATCCACTGAGCTATGCCAGCCAGGGGGATAGTGAGGATTTCTTCGTTCCGTTTTTTCTCCACTCTCAGTTTGTGACCTACACTCCATTACTGTGTTTCTTCGTGGCTGCTCTTGGTTTTACGTTACGGATCCTCGGTCGTCACAGTCTCTGTGCTCTCAGCAGCGTAAGCGCCTGACCGCTGTGCGCGTCCTGTCCCCCACCCCGTTCTCCGTGCCGCTTGCTTCTGCCTTCACGGAGAAGCTCGTGAGACACTGCTGGCGCTTTTGCTTTCTCCACTCAGGGATGCTTGTCTTCATCTCTTTGCATGGATCCGGGTTTGCATTTTTTGCCATACTGTTGGTCGTCTGGGTCTTGTTTCCCTCATTAAAAGAGCGCAGGCTCTGCCCTGGCAGCAGCTGGGTCGCTCGCCAGTCAGTCTGATGCCTCTGGGACGTGGTCTCAAGGTTGCCCGGACGGTTGTGGAGGAAGCTCAGTCCTGCTGCTGAGGCATGACCCCTCCCACCCTGGGTCATCACTGGACGCTAGGCCGCTCCCCAGGCGTCCTCCACTCTGGCTACTGGGAGCTTGAACATTTGGACGTGAGGTCCGGGGGATGCTGGGGGCAGATCACAGGTAACAGTGCGGTCCATGTAGAGGCCACACCAGAAGGGGGAGGGGGAGGCCGTGGAGGTGGTGAGGAGTGGTCAGATCCTGGCGTCTTGTGAAGGGAGAGTCAAGGTTATTTCCCGAGTAGAAGAGACACAGGGAAGACCGACGAGTCAGAGAAGCCTCCGGGGTCCGGCCTGAGCCACTGAAAGAGTGGAGTGACACCCCGTCCCCGTGAGGGTGGCGCTGAGGGGGGCGCAGGTACGGAGAGGGGAGTGGAGCCCGGTTTGGGACGTGTTGGACGTGGTTTGGCTGTTGAAAGTCAATGTTGAGGAGACGTGTTGAGAGGAGCCTGGAGCTCCCCCCCCCCAGCTGGGGGTGTGACACGGGGGTGGGACATGTGTGTGGCTGTGCGGCTGGGTGAGCTCACCCAGGAGGGGGGAGGGAGCAGGAGGGGCTACAGGCTGAGCCCTGAGACCCGAGGACGGAATTCCAGAAGAAGGAAGAGGGCACTGGCCACTTGGCGCCACCCAGGACGCAGGGCCAGGGGCTGGGAAGCCCCCGAGTGAGGGGCGGACGACACAGGGATGGGCTCCGGGGAGCGAAGACTGGAGGCCCCGCCGCCATCCACGTGCAGAAACGTACCAGACTGTCCCGGGGGGAAGAATGGAGGGGATTCTGTATCACTCTGGAGCCCAGCGAGGACCAGTGGGAGACGGACTGGGGGCCCCTTAAGGGAAGGAACTTAACGGAAGCCAGAGCCAGTGTGAGTGGCTCTGGCTGTCTTGAGGACTGAGTTCTGCCCGCGTAGGACTTGGGGTGAAGGGCTGGGTTCCACGTCCTCATGGGGCCCCCATAGGTGGCTGAGCCGGAGGGGTGGGCGGTGGGGGAGGGGGTTGTTTCAGACACCCCCAAACCCGGGATCTCAGGAGCCACAGAGAGGTTTGCTAACAGACGGTGCTGCAGAGCACACAAGAGTCGTACCAGTCTCTCGGCGCCGTGAGGTTTGGAGGGAAGGGACAACAAGAGGCGTGTCTGCTGAAGTGCCAGGGCGAGTCCCCGCCTGCCCAAGGACTTCCTCTCTGCGAGGCAGGGGCACAGAGGGCGTCCGCCCCAGCATGGCCCTCCTGGAGGCAGAGGGAGCTGACGCACAGAGGCTGGCCCCCTTGCCCCGCGGTGGGACCGCGTGTTCTCCAGCGTCATCTATGCCGCTGACCAGAGGGACCCCAGAGCCAGGAGTGGCAGCAGTCACCCCGCCCCCGCGGTCACCCTCTCCCTGACGCCCCCTCTGCGGCCTTACTTCCTTCTTTGCCTCAATTCCCACGCCCTCCAAGGGTTTCCTGGGGTCACCCCCAAATACATCACAGGCACCCAAGTCCTCGGCTCCAGCCTGCTTTCGAGGGCCCCAACCTAAGAGCCGTAGACTGGGGCACTGGGAGGGTAAGGACAATGGGCCACCCCTCTGCCCTCGTGCATCTGCCGGGCGGGGGGAGAAATGGGCCCAGGGAAACTCCCGACCCCATGGCGCTCCAGTGGCCCCCGCAGGGCAGGGATTCGGATACGCGCCTCACATGGTTCTTAAGGGGATAAATGAAGTGATTGGAGCAAAATGCTTACTTAGCGCAGTGCCTGCCGCCCGGTCGGTGCTCAGGGAAGGGTGGCTGGCGTTTAGAGTTGCCTGCAGGCGTGTGCGAAGGGCTGCAGCTCCGTGTCCCCGGAACTGCTGGGCTTCGGTAGAACACGGATGCTTCCGAAGGCTAAACCCACGCACGAGCCGCTGGCTCGGTTTTCACTTGCAAGCGAAGCTAATGCTTGAAATGGGAGCACGGGCACGTTGCGTGTGAGCGATAATGCAGCTCCTTCATAATAGTCCCTATTTTTAGTGAAACTTCACGGCAGACAGCTTTCTAATCATAGCCTTCGTCGTCCTGGCTTGCCTCATTTTTAAAACAGATAGGATGCGGTGCATGAAATGAGAGCTAACCGTCCTCCCGCGATGCCTGGGGGGCTCCTCCCTTTCTGTCTCCTGTGCCTTCGTGGAAGTATGTGTTCTTGCCCCCTGTGGGGCGGTCTAGCCCACAGACACAGCATCGCTCGGACCCTTCCTGCGCTCCGTGTGGGTGGCCAGCACGAACACCGGAACCCAAGGGTCACGACCTGAGAACCTAGTGTAGTGAAGACGACGATGACCTCTGGACGTTCCTGCCGGCACCTCGAGGAGGCAGCCACTCGGAGCGCCCCCTGCCTCTGGGCACTTACGGGACCAGGCAGGACCCACAGGCGTCCACGTCTGGTGGAACAGCCGTGAGGCACACACGCGTGAAATTGCCCAGGATGATGGCTTTGATAGAAGTGCGCCCCGATCCAGACTAAAGACATTGCCAGCACCCCAGAGAAGTTCCCTGTGCCTCTTTTTTTTTAAAGATTTTATTTATTTATTTTTAGAGAGGGAAGGGAGGGAGAATGAGAGAGAGAGAGAAACATCAATGTGTGGTTGCTGGGGGCTGTGGCCTGCAACCCAGGCATGTACCCTGACTGGGAATCGAACCTGGGACACTTTGGTTCGCAGCCTGCGCTCAATCCACTGAGCAACACCAGCCAGCCTGTGCCTCTTTTCAAGTCAGCCGCACACGCCGTCACAAAGCTGCGTCCTCTCCTGACCGCGAGTTTCCCAGTGAGACATCCTGTGGCGTGTGCCCCTTTGGGAGTGGGTTCTTCCACTCAGTGTTGCATGTTCTGGATTCACGCAGTTGGTGGTTTCCTTTTGTGTTGCTGAGTAGTGTCCCACTTCGTGGGTGTCCACAGCGCGTCCTCTAACCTGCCTGCTGATGGGCGTTTGGGCAGTTCCCAGATTGGGGTTCAGCTGCTGTAAGCGTCGCGTGAGTCTTACTGTGGACGTGTCACTGAGGGCATGTTGGGTGACACTGAGGAGGGATGTTGCTGGTGGCCATGACCAGTGTGTTTCACTTTGTAAGAAACTGCCAACGTTACGTCAGATCATTCAGAAAACGGAGAAGAAAGTCAACTTCCAGCACGTTGTGTTCAGCCCCGTATGGAAACATGACAAAACGTACTTTCTCTGGTTTCTGAAAGGCTTTATGTAATGTCGGTATTATTTCTTCTGGAATCCCTTTCTATGCAATGTGTTTCTTGATATGGTGGGGGTTAGCTCTTCCATGTTGCTGTTTGCTTTTTATTGATCTCGGTTTTCTTTCCTGCTCCTTCTGTTCTGCCTTCTCTTGGCTTAATTGGATAAATTTTTGTTTTCTATTTTATAAACACCCTTCTTCTGGCTGTTTAGCTATACTTTTTAGCATTATTTTTTTTGTCGCAGTGGTTGTTCTAGGTATTACATGATGCATCCTTAACCTTTATAAAAAAATTACAGACTTTATTTTTAGAGCAGTTTCGGTTCACAGCAAAATTGAGGAAGAAGTCCAGAGAGTGCCCACGTATTTACTGCCTCCGCACAAGCTCCCTCCGCCGCTCCCAGCACCCCGCCCCTGCGTTAGAATTACACCCTCGCTGTAACCCATGAGCTGGTGCTGACACAGTATTGACCCCAACCCACAGCTGACATCGGGGTTCCCACTCTGTGGGGCACATCCTGTGGGTTTTGATAGATGCGTGATGACGTGGACCCCCCCATAGTATCACACAGAGTAGTCTCACTGCCCTAAAAGTCCTCTGTGCCCTGCCTGTTCGTCCCTCCCTCCCTCCTCCCAAATCCCTGGACACCATGACCTTTTTCCCATCTCCTAGTGTTGCCTTTTCCAGGACGTCATGGAGCGGGAATCAGACAGAGGGCATTGCTTCTCTCACTTAGTAACACACAGTCACACTTCCTCCATTCCTGTTCACGGCTTCATAGCTCTGTTTTTTGTCAGTTTATCAATTCACCTATCGAAGGACATCTTCGTTGCTTCAAAGCCTTGGCAATGGTGAATAAAACCGCTGTAAGCACCGTGTTCAGGTTTTTGTGTGGAAGTAAGTTTTCCGTTCCTTTGGGTAAATACCAGGGAGCGTGACTTCTGGATCGTGTGGTAGCCTATGTTGACCATTCTTTAGAAGACAGTTTTGTAAGAAACCGCCCAACTGTCTTCCCCCGCGGCTGCACCCCTCTGCACTCCCACCAGCGGTGACTGGGAGTCCCTGTGGCTCTGCATCCCCGTCGGCATTTGGTGGTGTCCGCGTGCTGGACTGTGGCCACTCTGATAGGTGGGCCGTGGTATCTCCTGGTTGTTTTAATTTGCAGCTCCCTGGTGACAGAGGATAGGAAGCATCCTGTTATATGCTCATTTACCATCTGTATCTCTTCCTTTATTGAAATGTCTTTGTAGATCTCTTGCCCATTTTTAAATCATAATTAATGTTGTGCCACTTCCCAATAAAGGCAGGGACTTTGCAGCAGTATAATTTTACGTCCTTCCTTCCCCACAACCTGTGAACCACTGTTTCCGTATAGTTTACGTCTGTGCTGTAGACTGAATGTTTGCTGTCCGCTCACATTCATACGTTGAAACCCTAACCCCCGATGTGACGGTGGGAGGGGTGGGCTTTGGAAGGTGATTCACTCACAAAAGCAGAGCCTGCGTGAATGGGATTGGTGCCCTAACGAAAGAGACCCCTGGGAACACCTCCCCCCTTTTCCCACCACGTGAGGACACAGTGCAAAGACAGCCATCTGCGAACCAGGAAATGGCCCTCGGCAGACACCAAATCTGGGCAGGCACCTTGATCTTGGACTTCGAGCCTCCAAAACTGTGAGAAATAAATTTCTGTTGTTTATAAGCCAGTTTATGGTGTTCTGTTAGCGCAGCCCAGATGGACGGAGGCAATCTACATACATTATAAACTCCATGATTCAATATTATGATTTCTGTTTTAAACAGCCAGTTGTCTTTTGAAGAAATCACGAAAAGAAACTTAAAGATAATTTTTTTACAGTTAATACATGTTTGCAATCTAAAGGGATACTTCCAGTCAAGATGGTGGCATGGGTAAACACGGCTCATCCCCTTGAACAGCCATATTGGAATTACAACTAAATTATAGAGCAGCCATCACTCACAACTGTCAGAAATCAAGTTGAACGCAAGCCTGACAACTATGGAATTGAGGAAACCACATCCATCCAGACTGGTAGGAGGAGGAGACATGGAACGGGCTGGTCCCATACCCATGTGCAGTGGATAAAAATCCAGGAAGGATATCTCAGGAGTGAGGAGTCCCAGTCCCACACCAGGCACCCCCAACCTCGGTTCCAGTGCCAGGAAGATAAGTCCCCAAAACTTCTGACTGCAAAAACGAGTGGGGACTGAGCTGGTAGAAGAAACTACTGGAGTCCCAAGCAGTTTTTCTTAAAGAACCCACACACAAACTTGCTCAGACCCACTCCCTCTGAGCCCCAGCACTGGGGCAGCAGCTTGAAAGGCACCAGTGGCAGACAGGGAGGAACCGAAGAGTCTAGCATCAAGGCAGGAGCTAGGGGACAGCTTTCTCCCAGACAGAAAGATGGGCAGAGGCCATTGTCACTTTTCTGAACTCTCCCCCAACAGAGCCACAGAGCCAGCAGGTGGGTGCCATATCTGAGACTCCATCAACCTGGCTAACATTGTTTGCTCCATCCTGGAGATCCCCTGAGACTCCATCCCACCCAACTTAAGGGCCACCCAAGCTGTTAAGAGAAACTTTACCATATGAGTGGCTGGTCTTGGTTCATACTTTACAACTTCCTAAATCCTCTCAAGCAACAGCTGGCCTCAGTGAGCTCCCAGTCCCTGTACCTCCTGCTAAGTGGCCCCAGGCCCAACACTAGCAGCAGCCAGCCTAGATTCACAGCTTGGAATTGCCTGGGATTCTCCAGGCCCACTATAAGTGGCAGCTATCTCAGATTGCTTTATAGCCCAGGCAGGGTGGCCCCGGGCCAAATACAGGTAAGGGCTGACCTTGGCCTGCACCACCCAGGAAATACCAGAGCCTGTGCACCCAGTGGACAGCAACAAACCATGCTGAAGCACCACCACCCCATCCCTGCACAGCTGATCCTCCATGGAGGGCAGATATTGGTGGTCAGGGGTCACAGCCAGTCCTTTCAGCCGACTAGCCTGGGAAAATTCCTCCCACTGATCTGCCAAGAGCAACCAAGGCTCAAATACAAGAGGAGGGTGTACTCAGCCCACACAAAGGGCACACCTCAAGTACCCAGCTTGGGTGATAGGGGAGACTGGACCCTACATGTCACCTACTACATTAGTCCATGCTACCAAGACAGGAGTCATAGCAGCTCTACCTAACACATAGAAACAAACACCAGGAGGCTGCAAAAATGAAAAGACAAAGAAACATGGCCCAAATGAAAGAACAAAACAAAACTCCAGATGAATAACTAAACAAGATGGAGATAAGCATCTATCAGATGCGGAGTCCCAACCACTGGTTACAAGGATGCTCAAAGAACTCATCGAGGACTTCAGCAGCATTAAAAAAAAAAAAGATCCAGTCAGAAACGAAGGATTCACTAATTGAAATAACAATTTACAGGGAAACAACAGGAGAGTGGATGAAGCTGAGAATCAAATCAGTGATTCGGGGCATAAGGAAACAAAAAACAAGCAATCAGAAAAACAAGAAGAAAAAAGAATCCCCCAAAATAAGGGTGGTATAAGCAGCCTCTGGGACAACTTCAAACATTCCAACATTCACATCACAGGGGAGCCAGAAGGAGAAGAGAAAGTGCAAGAAACTGGAACTCTATTTGAAAAAAATAATGAAAGAAGACTTACGTAATTTTTCCAGGAAGTAAGTCCAGGAAGCACAGAGAGTCCCAAACAGGGTGGATACAAAGATACCTACTCCAAGACTCATCGTAATTAAAATGCCAAAGGTTAAAGATAAAGAGAGAATCTTAAAAGCAGCAAAAGAAGTTAGTTACCTACAGGGGAGTTCCCATAAGACTGTCAACTGATTTCTCAAAAGGAATTTTGTAGGCTAAAAGAGATCGGCAAGAAATATTCGAAGTCATGAAAGCAAGGACCTACAGCCAAGATTGCTGTGCTCAGCAAAGCTATCATTTAGAATCGGGGCAGATGAAGAGCTTCCCAGACAAGAAAAAACTAAAGGAGTTCATCATCACCAAACCATTAGTATGTGACATGTTAAAGGGACTTATTTAAGAAAAAAAAGATTAAAACTATGAACAATAAAATGGCAATAAATACATATCTATCAACAATTGAATCTAAAAAACAAACTAAGCAAACAAGAACAGAGACAGAATCATGGATACGGGGAGTGTTTTGATGGGGTTGCCAGATGGGAGGGGGCTGTGGGAGAACGGGCGAAGAGCTGAGGGGATTAAGAAGTACAAATAGGTAGCCACAGAATAGCCGTGGGGAGGTAAAGTACAGTGTAGAAAATGGAGCAGCCAAAGAACTCACATGCATGACCCCTGGACGTGAACAATGGTGTGGGGGTGGCCTGAGAGAGTGGGGGTGCTGGGTGGAGGGGGGTAAAGGGGAACAAATGGGAACAACTCTAATAGCATAATCAGTAAAATGTATGCACAATTTTTAAAAAATACATGTTTGCCATTTTTGGTGCTTTTATTCCCTCCTGTGTATCCTAGCTTCTAACTGGTGTTATAGCCCTTCAGCCGAGGAATTCCACTTTGACCTTGACATTTCTTGCCTACAGAACCGCTGGTGACTAATTCCTCAGCTTTCGTTTCTCTGAGCATGCCTTTCTTTAGCAGGATGGCTTTTCAAGGTATAGAATTCTGGGTTCCCGGTTTTGCTTTTTAAACGGCATTTGCAGGTGTTGATTCTTTTTTTTTCCGGCCCGCATGATTTCTGATGAGAAGTCCGCTTTTATTTTATCGTCATCCCCCTGCACGGAACGTGTCTTGTTCCTGTGGCCGCTGTCAAGGTGCCTTTCCTTTACGGCTGCTGTCAGCAGTGCGCCCTGCTAGCGGTGGCCCTGGTGTGCTTTCTGCTCGTTCCGCGTAGTGTTCATTGAGCTTCCATGGTCCGTAAATTTGTGTTTTCACCAGATTCGCAAAATGGTCAGCTATGATTTCTTTAAACGTATTTAGTGCACCATTCTCTCTCCCTCTCTTTCTGAGACCCCTTATTACACATGCGTTAGGAATTTTGCTATGGTCCCTCCACTGGCTCTGTTAGCTTTTTTAATCCTTTTTCTTTCTGCTCTTCAGATTGCATAGTTTTTATTGATCTGTCCTCAATTTCCCTGACTCTCCTGCGGACTCCACACTGCGCTACGCCCCTCCATGAATTTATTTCGGATGTAGTTTTAAATTCTACAAGTTTTATTTGATTCTGACTCATAGATTTCTCTCTCGAGGTCCCCCACCTGTTTACTATTTCCTAACATCTTTTGCTGTAGTCCTCGGATGCGCTTATAATGGCGGCATTAAGGGCTCCATCTGCTCACTTCAATATCTGTGTCACTTAGGGCTTTATTTTTTAAATTTATCTTGCGACAGCCGCTACGATTGCGTGCAACGTGTAAAAGCCCACAGATGGAATAAGACATTTGGTCTGCAAGAAAGGCTCCATCTTTAATAGCTTTTAGCAAAAGTCCTGTCATTGGCACCGTGATCGATTAGTTTATTGGACCGAGTTACCCCGACAGCATTACCTGTATAACCACCAGTCTCGTGGCGTCACCAGACTCACCGTCAAAGCCCAGACATGGTGAACCAGGGCTGACCCCCTTTGACCTCACCACAATTAAACTTTCCCATGGGGTGCCTTGTCGCAGGGACCAGTTATCCCAGAAGGGACAAAGTCCCACCTGCATGTACAGTCAGCTGCCCGTTCTCACATTCGAATCCATCTGAGGGCATTCTCAAAACACTGTCAATACTCACGTGCCTCTGCCTCGGAGGTGACTTCATCACACCGCGGCGGGGTGGGGGTGGGGCTGGCTCAGAGGGAGGAAGAGTGAGGTCAGAGGCCTCTCCCCGGGGTAAGTGTGACGCTGCCCCATCTTTGTAGCTGTACGTGGGAACATGACTTGGCTGTGTTGTACCTTGGCCTTGACTCTAGATCTCGCAGCTGCTTTGGGTTATTAGGGGAATTAAATGATCAATGTATGCAAACTACTTAGGACAGTGCCCGGCACATAATAAGGGCCCAATCAAGATGGTTACGGTCGGTTGGTCGGGCGCAGGCTGTAAAACAATAAAGGAAAATCGCATAGCCAGCTGTCCCCGAGGCCACGCCCCTTCCAGGCATTTTTCTGCTTGCAGACTAAGCCTGAGGAGAAGCGGAGGGTGGAGGCGGGGGTCGGGGGATGGACAGGAGGAGGGCGTAGGGAGAATCACACCCAACCATCTGAAGTCAAACTCAAACTGTGCAGAGTAGGAGGGTCCCCTCTGAGATCCCTGTCCCTGAGGAGCAGCCCAGGCAGGTATGAAACACCCCCCAGAATTTCAGATGTGCTCAGCGGGGTCCTTGGAGCCATTAGGTCGGAATGGCTGACAGCATCCAGTTAAAGTCATACCACAAGTCATCTGGGACATAGGTCCCTTTGGCTGCTTATAAACAAAAGTGATTGCTCGGAGGGACAGACCATGGAAAGGGCTCCTGCGCCTTTAAGAAGCGAGACGAGGTCACTGTTCACCACGTAACTTTATTGTGCTCCTGGGTTATAAAGGAAACGTCCTCACTCTGCATGTCTATTTTATGACGTTCATAAACAGTGAATTGCCCATGGCTGAGCCCTGGGTCAGGACATCCTCCACCGGCTGGAGGGGCCCGGAGAGCAAGAACGGGACAGGTGAGTGCGCCCCTCTAGCTTCCCTGGAAGAGGGCGGTGACACCCCAAGAAGGAGTCAAGAAGGGCAAAGGGGGAGTCCCCCTCCTGGCCTTTCCTAAGCAGAGCCTTGGAAAGAGCAGAAATAAAGGCACCCCCCAATCAGAGCCTCAGGGGCATCTGTCTTTTGGGGTCCAAGCAGTGAGGGTTTTCCGTCATGCCAAGCAAGATGCCCCTTCCCGAAGGGGTAGCAGTGCGCGGTTTCCGGTGCTCTGGGAGGGCACCTGCTCCGTACCACTCCATGGAGGATGCTCAGCAGCTCACTCCGTGGCTTCAGGTGAGGCTGATAAGGTGGACCACGGCTCATTGCATCATATTAACAGCATCGGAACACAACAGTGGTGTGGGCCACGGGTGCCCACGTACTGAGAGAGATGGGGACCAATGGTGAACTCCAAGGCACCTCGCGCATGCTCACGGCTGGTGTTCATCGCACCATCGGGGGGGTCAAAATGTGGGGTTCCAATGCCCGTGCCGACACCTGTGCGTCTTCCCTCAGTGCCCGGGTCGGGGGCCCGAGGATTGCTGGGGCCGGGTCTGCATTCGTTTGCTCACGGGGAGAGAGGTGGGCACCCCAACCAACTCAGGTGTGCGGAGGATGAAAGAATGACTACCGCCATTCTCTTCAGCACAGGAGGAAGCGATAAGGCAGGCAACGGGCTGGCGAACTGAATCAGTGCGTTGTGTTAAACTGGCCTTTCGAGCTGGAGTGACGGGTTTTGCTGGCCTGTGGGTCAGTTAGAGCAGGTTTGCATGTCCTTCTGTGCTGGGGAGCCCCGGCGTCTCTGAAGCAAGTAAACAATTCCTGGAAGGGGTGGGAGTGGCAGAGGCGGGTTCCTTGAACTGCCCACAGCAGCCCAAGGTGGAGTCGGGGCCCCAGCCTCCGGGCATCGGGAAGTGCAGCACTCCGGTAGACTCTGCCCTGGGCACTCATGAGAGCAGCTGGGAGGGGCCTGTCCGCCCAGCCCACGGGCTCCGCCCTGTCCACGAACCCCGAGAGGCAACTCCGCAGTCATCTCCAGGGGTTAGGAGGTTCCAGTCCCCTCGGTTCTGTTCCAGCGGTCAGGTCCCGAGGCCGCTAAGTGCAGATGCACGGCCCGAGGCTGGGCTGGTTGGGAAGCACCCTGAAAACCGGACCCAGCCTCTGCTAGCCTCCGAGACCGCCCTGGAATAGCTTAGACTCTTCTCTGACATGGGAGACGCTCTGCCAGCCCCGGCATTTGCCCAGCAGTGCCTGTCACCGGAGAGGCCAGCCAGACAATCTAACCCAAGCACTCCAGACTTGGCCGGTCCAGCTGTGACCTGGAGACCAGCAGCCCAGACTCGCAGAGGCTGACGACGAGCCCACCGAAACCTCTGTCCTTTGGTGGTTCGAGGGTCATTGGTGCCTGAGCGTTGCTGCGTGCCCAGACGTAGGGACCCTGCTAGACAATCCACCAGCTGCTCTCGAGGGGCAGTTTCCTCTGGGGAACGTGCGAGTGGGCTGTGAACGTCCGCTGGCACTCACGCGGCCTCCTTCTGTGCGGACCGCCCGTCTCTCCGAATCTTGTGTCCATTCTCCCGGGCTCCTTTAAAAACTCCGAGTCCAAAGCCCTGGCTGGCGTAGCTCAGTGGATTGAGCACAGGCTGCAAACCAAAGTGTCGCAGGTTCGATTCCCAGTCGGGGCACGTGCTTGGGTTGCAGGCCACAGCCCCCAGCAACCACACATTGATGTTTCTCTCTCTCTCTTTCTCCCTCCCTTCCCTCTCTAAAAATAAATAAATAAAATCTTAAAAAAAAATCTGAGTCCACAAGGACCCCACACACCCGGTTGTGTCCAACCTTGAATTGCCAGCACCCCTGGCTGTTGCTGGATATTCGTAAAGCAATTAAATTCTCACCCTCATCACGTAGCTCAGTTGATTAGAGCATGGTCGTACACCAAGGCTGTGGGTTTGATCCCAGGTCGGGGCACACACAAAAATCAACCAGCGAATATGCAAATAAGTGGAACAACAAATCAATGTTTATCTCCTTCTCTCTCTCTTGCTCTCTCTCTCCCCCTGCTCTCTCTAAAAAAAAAAAAAAATGAAGACAGAAAAGGAAATTCTTAAAACAAAATTACTTGACTATGCATTAATTTAAAAAAATTTCATATATGCCATGCAGCCAGCATAGGAGCAGGTGGGAGGGCGCATGTAATGTCAGTTTTTTCTTTTTTTATTTTAAGATTTTATTCATGTATTTTTAGAGAGGGGGGAAGAGAGGAAGACAGAGAAGGCGAGAAACACCCATGTGAGAGAGAAACAAGATCAGTTGCCTCTCACATGTGCCCTAACCAGGAACGGAACCTGCCACCCCTGCAGGTGCCCTGACCTGGAATCGAACCAGCAAACTTTCACTTTCCTGGAACAACGTCCAACCACACCAGGAAGGGCCGGTTTTTTCAGATAAGGTGTGGTTTGGCCACAGTGGTTGGGAATGACTAACTTTTGCGAGTAAATCTCTTTTAACCTCTTGCCCCTAAATCTAGGAGTTTAGGGCTCCCGGAGGTTTCCAGAGGTGCTGAGGAACTGAGGGCCACATTCCAGACATCACAGACAGGGTGCTGCCTCTTCTCCACCTGGAGGTGGTGCCCCCAGACTCAGCCTGTCACCCCCGGGAACTAGGAACTCCCCGGGGAAGGCGCTGGAGGCAAGAAAGGGCTGCCGTAGTGATGTAGTGCCACCTACGGCCACCAGCGCCACTTGGAGATGTGGTGGGAGCAACAATGACAACCAGAGCTGATACAAACAGCACTCGCGGCGGGCCCTGCCCCGAGTGCTTGACACACGTAAAATCGCTTTGTTTTGAAGTGCTGGAATCCGCTGGGAGGAAACAGCGGCCACCACAGGAATCGCGTGAGTGGGGTGGGAGCCGAGGCCCCCACTTCCGGACCGAGGTTGGGTGTGTGCGGGTGTGTGGGTGGGGCTGGCCTTTGTGCACAGAAGCATTTCGCTCCTTCCCCCAGGCGTGCAGATCGTGCATTGTCTAAAGGGAAGGCCTCACACACACAGAGTCAGCGTGAGCACACGACCTTGGCCGTGGTGCCCAGGCTGCCCTTGCTAGAAGCCCAGCCCTGCACCTGAGCCCTTTCTGAGAACAGCTGATAGGTTGGCCTTGGGGGGCACGCGGGCTGAGGTGTGGGTGTTCCCTGGACCAGAATGCAAATGACCATCTGCCCCTTGGCCCACGCCACCGCCAGGAGGAGAGAAAGTGTGAGATAAAGCGACGGGAAGCATTATGGCCACGTGGGCTGGAGGTCAAATCTGGGCATTAAAATGCGATGATGCTCAAAGGGCCCCACCTCCAAAGTCCAAAAGAAAATACCTCCTTAACTTTTTCTTCTGTTTTCTCTATAAAACATTTTATTAAACGTTCTTATTTTAAAATAATTAAAGATTCACACTCGGCTGTAAGAAAAAACACAGGCAGAGCCCGTGGCGCCTTTGCCCGTTTTCCCACGATGGCCACACCCGTGCAGGCTGCAGCTCGGCGTCACCGTCGGACTGTGCCTGCCGATACGGGCCAGACGCAGAACTTGCCATCCCCTCACTCTGCCCTGATACACCCACGACCCTTCCCCTCCAGCTCCCTCACCCAGAAACCCCAGAGTTGTTCTCAAGTGTCCACAATCCTGTCATTTCAAGGGTGTTCTTTAAATACCGTCGTTCCATAGGTGACTTGGTGATCGGCTTTCGTCGCTCAGCGTCGTGCTCTGGAAGTTCGTCCAGGTTGTGGTGGGTACGGACGAGCCTGTGCTGCCTGGCCCCGAGTTGTGTTCCCAGGTGCACCCACTACAGCTCGTTTATCTGGCCACCCCCCCCCGAAGGGCGTCTGGGTTGTCCCCGCTTTGGGGCCGGGACCAGTAAAGGTGTTCGGAACCTCACGTCCAGGTCTTTGTGTGAATGTGAGTTTCCACTTCTCTGCTGCAGGGTGCAGTTGCTAGGTCATACGGTAGTTGCACCTTTAGAATTTTTAAGAAGCTGCCAAACCGTCGCCCCGAGGGGCTGCGTCATTTTACATGCCCACCCGCCGTGTGTGTGGCCGTTTCTCCACACCTCCACCAGCATTTGGGGTGGTCACTCCTTTCTGGGTCCGCCTTTCGGTCAGTGTGCGGTGAGTCGCTCCGTGGTTTTAGGGTGCACGTCCTGATGGTGAAAGACCCTCGCGTCTTCTCCCGTCCTCCTTCCTTTCGGTCTGCGTGTGCTCTGCGGTCAGACGTCTCCTCGTGTCTCTTGCCCAGTTTCAGGTTGGCTTTTACTGGTGAGTTTGGGCAGTCTTCCAAAATCGGCATCCAAGTCTTTGTCAGCTGTGTGGTTTGCCAATGTTTTCTCCATGACTGAAGCTTGTTTCTTCAACCTCTGAACACGATCTTTCTCAGAACAAAAGTTTTCAGGGTAAAGATGTCCGGTTTATCGATTTTTCTTTTTATGGTTTGGGGTTTGGGTGTCCAGTAAGCATTCCCTGCCTAGCCCAAGATCCTGAAGATTTTCTCCTATTTTTCTAAAAGTGTTACAGCTCAGGGGGCAAACACAGGGCCCTCAGTCCAAATCCAGCCCTCCACCTTGTTTTATCCGCCCGGCACCTTGTTTCTACCCAGCAGCAGTGCTGAGCTCTCACTTAACTGTTAAGGGGTAGTTCCATTTATGCAGTCCTAAAATTACATTCGGCCCTTTGAAGGCACCCACGAGGCTGATGAGGCCCCCGGCAACAATGCATTTGACACCCCTGGGTTATAGTTTTATATTTTACATCTGTGGTCCACTTTGCATTAGTTATTATGTAAACTGGGAGGTTTAGGTCGGGCTCATTTTCCTGCCTGTGAATGTCCAGCTGCTTCGGCACCGCCTGTTGAAAAGACCCCGCCCTCCATCGAATGCGTCTGCGCGCTGGCCAGAGATCGGCTGTGCCTGTGTGTGCGCGGGCATGATCCCGGGTTCCCGGGCCTCTGCGTCCGCCCCTCAGAACGTCTCCAGCATCACGAAGTCTTGGTGGTTGCAGCTGTGGGATAGGTTCTCAAATTAGATCGGCAACGCCCCCCGTTTTACCTTCTTTGCCAAAACTGTTTTAGCTATTCTAGTTCCCTTTTAGTTCCATATAAATGTTAGAAAACCTTGTCTGCTTCTACAAAGAAGATCTGCTGGGGTTTTGATAGGACTTGTGTTAAACCCGTCTATCACTTGGGGAGCACTGACTCCTTTGCCCCGTGGAAGCCTCCAGCTAGGTCTCTGCACTGATTCGTGTATTCTCTAACTTCTTTCCTGGGTGTTTTGTGGTTTTCAGCATGCCCCTTCTGCATAGGCTTTGTCCTGATTGCACCCAAGGTGTTTTTTTTTAAGATTTTATTTATTTATTTTTAGAGAGAGGGGAAGGGAGAAAGAGAGGGAGAGAAACATGGATATGTGAAAGATTCGGCAATCAGTTGCCTCTCACACGCCCCCACTGGGGGACCTGGCCTGCAACCCAGGCACATGCCCTGACTGGGAATCGAACCAGCGGCCTTTCGATTTGCAGGCCAGCGCTCAATCCACTGAGCCACACCAGCCAGGGCACACCTAAGTTTTTAAGAGTTTGCAAATGGTACTGTGGTTTCGTTTCAGTGTCTCTATGACCATTGCTCATATGTGTAAATACGTATGTTTATCCGATTACGTATGTTTATTTTATATCCTGTGAACTGCTGAACTCACTTATTAGTCCTGAGAGGGTTTTGCTTTGTTTTGGTTTTTTTGTAGAGCCCTGGGAATTTTCTATGTAGACAATTAGGTCATCAGCAGAAAGGGAGTTTTATTTCTTCCCGTCAGCTCCCACGCCTTCCACTTCCTCTTGTCGCCTGCTGCGCCCGCCGGCTGGCAGGCCGGCACTGTGCGGAGCGAGAACGGGAGAGCGGAGCCCGCGTGGCCGCAGTCTCAGGCGAGGGCGTTCCGTCCTTCACCGGCCAGGACGACGTTCGCTGGTGGCCTTTTGTCGGTTCTTGGTCGACTTGAAGAAGTTCCCCTCTTTCCCTGTTTTTTGAGGGTTTCGTCATGGCCAGGCGTTGAATTTCGTCAAGCACGTCTTATGAATTAATTGATATGATCGTTTGAGTTTTTTCTTCTTTAGCCTGTAAATATGGTAGATTACATTGATTGATTGATTTGGGAATCTTGAACCAGCCTTGCATCCCTGAAACAAACCCCACTTGATCTCATTTAAACCCCACTTAAATACATACTTATTTTTATCTATTGCTGAATTCCGTTTGCTAATATTTTTAAGGACTTTTACCTTGGTTTTCATGAGGGATGTTGGTCTGTAGTTATCCTTTTTTTTGATTGTCTTTATCTGGATTGGGAATCAAATGAATACTAGCTTTGTAAAATGAATCAGGAAGTGTTTTCCACTCGTGTTCTTTTTTCTGGAAGAAATTGTTTAGATTTGTGTTAATCCTTCTTCAAATGGTTGGTGGAATTCTCTAACGAAGCGTCCCGCCCCTGGAAATATCTTTGGGGGAGTTTTTAAATGTGAAATGTAACTTCCTGAGTAGTTACAGGCTCGTCAGCTTGCCCGTTTCATAATGGAAGAGCGGGGTGGTTTGTGCTTTCCTAGGCGTCAGCCCACGGTCATCAGAGATGTCCGAGTTCCGTGCGTGACATTGTTCGGAGCGTTCCCTTTGCCCTCGCCATCTGCAGGGTCTGTGGTGGTGCTCCCTGTTTCATTCCAGTGGTGGCAGTCTGCGTCCTCTCTCCGAGGTTCTCCGTCAGCCTTCCTAGAAGTTCGCCAGTTTATTGATGTTTTATGTAATCAGCTCTTCCTTTCATGGGTTTTCTAGATTGTTTCTCTGGTTTCCATTTCATTGATTTCTGCTCTTTCTTATTTCCTTCCTCCCGTCTGCAGCTGCTGTGGGTTTATTTTGCTCTTCTTTTTCTGGGTGGGTTCTTAGATTATTGGGTGGGGACCGTTCTCTCTTCATGGAAGCGTTTGGTGCTGTGAACGACCCTCTCGGCATGGCGCCGTCTGTGTCTCACGGCTGAATTTCGACGTGTTGTGTTTTCATCTTCCTTTGGTTTGGTGCCTTTTTACATTTTCCCAGAGGAGGGCTTCCTCTTCGACCCGTGGATTACTCAGATGTGTGCTGTTTAGTTTCCCAGTGTGTGGCGGTTTTCCTGCTGTGCGTCTGTTACCAGTTTCTAGTTTGATTCTCTCGTGGTCAGAGAACATGCTCTACATGGTTTCAGTTCTTCACGGTCTAGGACGTGATCTGTGTTGGCACATGCCTGGTAGACACCTGGAAGAAAACGCCTGTTTCACTATTGTTAGGTGGAGTAGTCTATAAATGCCAGTTGTTTCACGGCCTTCTAAATTTATCTCACGACCTCGAGGTCATTGACTCTTGGAGGTTAAGGCTATGTTACTTGTGCCAGAGATTTCCGCACAAGCGATCTGAAGTCCGGCTGATTCACCAGGGAGGCAGGTGGAGCCTCTCCCTGCTGGTTCTCACCAGTGCGGTCACGTCTTTCTCTCCCCAGCGGGTGTGGGCCCCCCAGAAGCCCAGGGCCTTGGGTCAGCGGCAGCTCAGCACCCGGCTCCGTGCAAGTGTCCCTGACAGTTTTACTCTGATCGTGGCGAGGGATGTAACCCAAGGATGTTTTCCTTCTGCTCGCCCGAGTCATGGAATACTTCACTCAGAGGGAGCCTTGGGAACCTTCCGTTCGGGATGAGTTCTCAGGAGGTTCATGTAGATGGGTTAATTTCCTAAGTTTTTAAGTGAAATTAACATATGTTTATTTTTTAAAGATTTCATTTATTTTTTTAGAGAGAGGGAAAGAGAGGGAGAGACAGAGGAAGAGAAACATCAATGTGGGGGAGAAACATCAATCAGTTGCCTTTCCCATGCCCCTGACTGGGGGGGGCCTGGCCCACAACCCAGGCATGTGCCCTGACCAGGAATCGAACCAGCGATCTTTCAGTTCGTTGGCCAGCGCTCAACCTACTGAGCCACACTGTACAAATGTGTAGGATACAGAGAAGCAAAAAGAAGAAAATAAAATGTGCATATAATCTTACAGCCAAAAAATAACTACCGTTATTATTTTGGAGTATATCCTCCCAATGTTTCCAAAAATGGGATTGCACTGGTTTACAGTCTTTTTTCTGTTTTTGCTTTAACAATAGACATGACCATTTTCCGAGATATTATTTCTGAGAGCAGCACGTGATTGCGCAGCACAGGTGCGCCATCGTGGATTTGGTGCCATTTGAAGGGTGTGAGGGTGTTAGTTTTCGTCTCGTGAAATACCACTGACAGGCATCCCTGTGCACGTGTGTGGTTATTTCCTGGGAATGGGGACACCAAGTCAGGGAACGTGTGTAGCTCTCAAGTCCTGTTGCCCAGTTGGAGTACTGGGGTTTTCTGTGTGTGTTTGGGCAGGTTTCTTTCGGTTTCGGTGAAGGGTTCGGCAGAGAGTCAGCACAGACCCCACGGAAGCGGGACCCAGCCTCGGGGAGGCTCTCAGTGCGCTGGGGCCCGAACTGGCGGCCAGCTGGGGCCAGGAAGCGATCGCCGCCTTCCCGAGAGCGTAGACCTGCTGGAGAAGACAGGTCTTCGAGCATCCACTCCTCCCTGCGAGGTATCTGGCTTTGGGCCAGGCAGGAAACAGGAAGCCAGGCAGGGTATATTCAGCCTGGGAACTCACCCTCGTAAAACCAGTCACCCAGCCCGGTTTTTGCGTGCCAGGCAACAAAGGGGCCGACTTTCACCTGCTTCCGCTCCCTGGACCGCCGTGAGAACCCCCCGTCTTGCACTTCAAATATGCCTTGAACTCTGTCATAGCAATTGCCCTCATAAAATGCACCAGGTCACTGCAGGAAAACATCCTCCATTTAGAGCCCTGACCTGCCTACGTTTTATAGCTGGTGCTGACAGCCGTGGCCGCTCTGCTGAGAGGCCATTGAAAGACAGGTGGGCAGCCTGGGACGGTCCAGGAGGGAAAGAAAGAGCATGTGGAGGTGGGTGGAGAGGGCCAGGTGCTGCCAGGGGGTCAGGGCCTCGGTGCAGGTGAGGCAGGCCGCTCCTCCCCGAGCCGTCGGCGCCACGGGCCCACAGCACGCGGACTTGGGCTGCGCTATTCCTCGGACCCTGTCCTTCTTCCATCTGTCTTTCTCTTTTGGTCTGTAGAAAAAGAAGAGTTAATCCAGAGCGTGCTGACCCAGGTCGCAGAGCAATTCTCAAGGTACAGACTCTTCAAATAACATAACCTCCGGAGGTGGATGCTTGTTCTTTTTGTCACAGCGGCGGCCTCTCCCCCGAGGCCCTCTCAGCCGGCAGACACCTACCTGCAGGAGCTGCCTTCCTAACTCAGTCCTCCCGTGACCTCTGTAACTAGCCACTTCGGTGGGGGCCAGGAAACACTTGCCTCCTATCACAGGCCGAGTGAGGTGGGCGCTTTGGGATTGAGAGCTCGTACTGCCGAGAATTGTCTCTCCTGGCTCTTCGGAGACTCAGAGTTCAGTCCACAGGCATCGCCACCATTTTTGAAACTGGCTTTCTCACGGAGATGCTGTGCAGACGTGGGTCCCTTTCATCCTGGGTCACCCCCCACTGCTGGGGTCAGTACTTGCCATTTCCCAGGCCTGCCCCAGGGGAATTCACACAGGGAGAAGGCCTATGGGTGGTGCTTTCTTAAAGCCTAAGATTTGTTTAACTGAATACCCCGGAGAGGGCTCACCAGGTCCCCTGACATGGTCTGTGCCCAAGGGCAGGGCTGTCCCAGCTGAGAGCAGAGCACCCCCTCACTGTCCAGTTGGGGAAGGACACCGCCCTTCCCCAACGGCAGGGTACTGCCATGTACCTTGGGGGACATGCACCCTCCAAATAGTCTGAGGGTATCTCTCTTTCCTCCCTCCCACCTCCAGACCGCGCAAGTTTCCTTAAAAGCGCCCGCGCCTCACCTGCCCACCTGCCTGCCTCCTCCGCAGCACTAACTGCACCGCTGTTGGCCGAGCCCCTTTCCACTTCGAGGGTCTTGTTATGACGTACGTCTTGTCTTCTTTTTTTTATTCCTAGAGCATTTAAAATCAACGAACTCAAAGCAGAAGTTGCAAACCACTTGGCAGTGCTAGAGAAGCGTGTGGAACGTGAGTGGAGCTCCTTTCCTTTTGCTTCCGTGTCTTCGAACTTCTATGTAAATTGACCTCCTCAGCCGGTGGCGAGAGGCGAGGGGAGTGTGAGGTCTTTTCTTTGTGAAGCGCCTAGAAATGAATGTTGACAGACAGGCTAGACCCGAGGCTGATCCCAGTTTTTGAAAAGTAGCGAGTACACGGGAACATGTTACAGTAAGGGCTTGGGCAGAAAACACTCCTCATTTATACCCTCTGCGACAGCGTGGTTGGAACTGGAGAGCATTATGCTAAGTGAAATACGCCAGGCGGTGAAAGACAAATACCATATGCTCTCACCTTGAACTGGAACGTAATCAACAAGAGAAAAAAGCAAACTAAATAGGACCAGAGTTACTGAAAATAAGAATGATCTGACAATAGCCAGAGGGGAGGGGAGGGGAGAGGGGACCGTGGGGAGGAGGGGTTTCAGGAACCACTGTAAAGGACGCAAGGACAAAGCCAACGGGGAGGGTGGGAGCAGGGGAGGGAGGTGCGGTTGGTTGGAGGGTGTTGGAGGAAACACAGACAGCTGTAACCGAACAACAACAAAATGATGTAAAAGAAAGCACTCCCCCCGGGCGGAAGGAGAGCAGGAAGGCCGCGGTCTAGGCCCCTCAGGACCGGAGCTCCCGCTGAACCCCCGTGTGTCTCCTTTCCCATGAATGAGGGCGCACCGACCTGCGCAACCTGCAGTTCTGGGGGGATAGGTCTGCTGTCACCACCTCCCGCTCCCCTGCCCACCCGAGGGACAGCGGACAACCTGCTGGAAAGCGAAGAGTCGACTCAAGTCTTGATTCCGTGACCAGAAGCTAAAAATCTTGGGGGGGAAACAGCTTCACATCACGCGTCCTTTATGTCCTCGTCCACAGGTCAGGAGCTGTGCTGGAATCCTGTGTGCCTCGTGGATCCCCATCCCGCTCCCAAAGTGGTGGGGGCGGGGCGGGTAGGGGGCGGCGCTTCGTCAATGTCAGGGCAAAGGGTGGCGGTTCAGAGCCCCGCGTCTGTGACCTTGGAGGATGACTAAACAGAATGCGGACTCAAGGCCGCCGGGGCTGTGGCGGCACCAGACTCTAGCCTGCTGATTCACATCCTGAGGACTTTGCTAAGGTCGCCTTTCATTATCGTACGTGAATTGCTTGGGTTTTTAGGGTCATGCAAAGAGCAATTCACCTAGGTCACTTGAAACGTGATTCACACAGCCCTACTTTTCAAAGGGCGTTGACATTTTTTAAAGTCCTCTTCGCCGTGCCAACTTCAAAACAGTTTCCTGTTCCCCCCGTGGATGATGGAGAAGCCACAGAGAGATCAGCGCTGTGCTCAAGTTCACTCAGCACATGAGAAAAGTGAATAAACGTGGGACCAGCGGCTCTCTCTGCCTGCTGCCTGCCCTTCTGGGACAGGTCGGCATCCTCCACTTCCGGCCGGGGTCCCCCCCACCACCAAGGAGGCCTGAGAACGCCGGCTAGGAGGCAGGCTGCCTGCAGCTGGGCATGCAGCAGCAGCCAGAGACCACGGTTGTGGCTGCGTTAAACAGAAAAGGGCCTTTCCCCCCAAGGATTTTGGGGAGCTGCCATGGCGACCAGGAGGGCTCAGGAACAGGGCCCCGCTATGCCACAGGAAAGACGCCCCAAACTCCAGCTTCGAGGACTCCGTGAGGACACTGAGCGGCTGTGTCTGAGCCCCGCCCGTGTGGTGCCCGCGGCAGCACCCCGCGCTCTGTTCTCAGCGAGCCTCGGCTCCCGCGCCCACTGCCACAGACATCGGGCTGCTTCTCCCCGCGTGGCCTGGCTCCAGATTCCAAGTCTGGACAGTGGGGGACCGTGTGTCCACACCCTAGGTGCAGGAGAGGCCGTAAAAAGTGCGTGAGTGTCCCGAGGCCGTCATGACCAAGTGCCACAGACTGGGAGGCTTGAAACCACAGAAGTGAATTCCCCCACAGCTCTGGAGGCTGGGAGTCCAAGATCGAGGCATCTTCAGGGTCAGTTCCCTCTGGAGTCTGAGGGAGAGTCTGTTCTAGGCCGCTTCTAGCTGCGGGTAGCTACCAGCCACCCTGGGCTCATGGCCAGACCACTCCAAACTGTCTTCGCGGGGCCTCTGTCCCCTGCGTTTCTGTGTCTCAAGTCCCCTCCGCCGATCTCTTTTAAGGGCACCTGGCTTTGGATTTAGAACCCACCCTAGTCCGAGATGATCTCATCGCGAGAAATCTGCCAAGAACTGTTTTCTAGATGAAGTCCCGTGCACAGCTCTGGGACTGGGGGTGTGAGCACGTCTTTGGGCGGGGAGCACAGCTCAGACCCCCGCGGTGAGCATCTGGCGTTTCCGCCTTCTGCAGTGGGAGGCGCGCTCGGCTTCCCACCAAGCCCCGCCGAGTGGGAACCTCCAGACACGGGAAGGGGTTCAGCCAAGGAACACAGACAATGAAACACGTTTGCTGCCGAGTTCCCGTCTCCATTTACAGAGGGGAAGGTCACCGTCGGGCGTGCAGATGTCCGGGGGCAGCGGGAAGGTGTCCCCTGCTCTGCCTCCTCCCCTCCCTCTCCCGCCCTCTGCCCGTCTCAGCTCCCACTCCCCACACGGAAGCCGGCCCCAGAGCCCACCGTCACTTGCAAACAGGCCAGCGGAAGAGGCCAGGAAGGAGTTTTCAAAACCCCTAGAGAGAAACTGTGTTGACCTCCACCTGGGCGGCTTCCAACGTCTGGCCGCGGGGACGATGATCGGGCCAAGAAGAATTTTTATTTTGCCTTCAAGCACCATGCGAACTGAGGACCCTTAAAGGGCGCGGCCCATAGGATCTTCTCGCCCGGCCCGTCGGAGCCCCAGAATTCAGAACTGCCTCGTCCGTCGGCGGGAGGGCATCTGCCCGCAGGGCCTTTGGGTAAACCGCAGAAATCCAGCAAATTAGCATGAATACCTGAAGAGGCCTCGCCCCGTCTCCTCCACGCCCAGGCTCGCCGCATGGGTAGAAATCGCTGCTGTTTTGGCCAGCCGCGCGCATTTCCAGCACCAGGGTGCAGGGTGCAGGGTGCAGGAATGCCGGGGAGGGAGCTGGCCTCTCCCGGGGGCAGGGAGGGGGCGGGAGCGGTCTAGGAACGGTGGGCTTGACAGCAGGCCCCCCAGGACCCCGCTCTGGAGCCTCTGCTCCAGGTAGCCCCTGCTTCCCCCCCCCCCGGCTGCCCACCTGTGGGAACACACACAGACACATACACGTCCATACACCATGGCCGTGGGCACACGCGTGTGCACTCTGGCGTTCACGAGCTCTTTTCTGCGTCTCGGGGTGGGGAAGGCATCCAGCCGGTGCCGGCCACCTGCGGGGAACCTGACATGGTTTGGCTTGTTTTCAATGGAATTTCCTGCTTCTTTCCCACCTTCTCAAACACATGCTTCTTCTGAATCCAATGTAAATGTTTCCACTTCCTTCGTTCACGTTAAAAGCTTCTTTTCCTTTCCCTGTAAGATGGTTGTCACCTTCAAGGAGTCTGGGGTCCTGCTTAGTTCAGAGATCTTTTGTAAACAGGGGACACTCCAGTCCGCACCTGTTTCCTGGTTGGAGATGAAGCATCATGGGGGCCCCACTTCCTTCCTTCCTTCCTTCCTCGCTTGCTGGACACTGGCCACTGCGCCGGGGCCCCTGCGGGTGGGCTCAGGGCTGCTCTGTGCCCGGGCCTGGACCGGAGCCTGACCACGGGGAGCGCTGGCCCCGTGGGCCATGCAAACAGTTCAGGAGACTCGACGCTGAAACCCAGCCTCGCTGTCCTCCTGTCACTCGGGAAATGTGCTGCATGCGAATTCTCACCCAAGTCCCTGGAGGAAGTGTTGAAACACGGTTCCCGTGGCCTTAAACAGCTCCAACTAGCTCTGCAGCTGAGGGAGGGCCTGGCCGCCCCCAAGGCCTCTTCCCCGAGCCCAGCGAGCCCGGGCAGGCCGGTGCAGAAGAGGTGCCCCTGCACCTGTTCTGCTGCTCCTGCCCACGCGTGAGGCCCTGTCCCCGAAGCCGGAGTCCCTGTCCCCAAAGCCAGAGTCTTTCTTAGAAAATCATCCTTAGAGGTCCCCTCTCTCTGCGGCCTGTGGCTTGTCCGAGGAACCACCTCTAAAGTCCAAGGGAGGACAGCCTGGCGTCCAGGGGTGCTCCTGCGAGTCAGTCTGCCCGGCCAGGACCCAGCCAGGGAGAATAAACCTCAGCCTCCTGTGCTGCATGGGGCTGGGGGGCCTCTGCTGTCATTTGGGTTTCTGGGCTGTGCCCACCTCTGTTTAAGGTTCAAGATGGACAGATAGGGCCACATGTGTGACACTGACATCCAGTGGAGTCCGTGCAGGGCTCTGTGGGGGAGGCCCAGCTCCCTGGCTGGGCTTCCTCCCTCCCTGGACGGAGTGGGCGGGGCTGCCGTGGGTCCAGGCGGTGGGCTGTGCAGCCTCCCCAGAGCAGCCCCATGTCTGCGAAAGGGGCTGGGAGGCAGGAGCCGCGTCTGCTGGTGCCCGGCCTACAGTGCGCTGGGTCGCCGTCTGGGCCCACCGCCCCACGTGCCGCTCTTCAGTTCCACGGCTGGTTGTTGTGCTCTTCGGTTGATTAATGCAGGACCTGCGCCATCTTGTTACTCACCATCCATTTCCTTGGCAACCAGGCCCTTCATAAAGGTAATTGCCCTGATGATGAATCTCTGGGATTCACGGTTAGGGAGATGATACTGTGTGGCCCAGGGGGCTGCGTTGTAACACCGCCCCCAGTCACTGGCCAGGGAGTCCGAGCTGCGTCCACTGCAGTATCAGGACGGTCAAACATCACGCACCCACAGACCCCGGGAGCTAGGCGACCCCTGACGTACGGATAATGGGGAAAAGCAAGCGAGAAAGCAGAACACACAGCGTGATCCCAATTTTGTTTTTTTTCACATTAAGACAGACAGTTAGAATGCATGGGGAGGGGGGGATGTTTGGAAGGATGCATGCCAATATATGCAATGTTAGACAGGTTGCTTTTTGTCCCAATAAGATCACAGATAAATGTTCAAATACTCTTCGAGACGCTCTGTATTTCCTGTTTCCTACAACTATCACACGTCATTTCGTATAAAATGATGTCGGAGACATAATAAATGTAACCGTGGACCTCCCCCACCGGGGGGGGGGTCAGCTCTCCCGTGGGCCCTACGCTGCGACTCCATCTCTCCCCCGTGTCTGTCCCGCCTCTCGGATCCGAGTCCTCGCCACACGCCGGGTCTCTCCTCCAGATGTGCCCTCTCTTCGGGATTTTCTGCCCTCGCTGTGGCGGTGAGGCTGAGGCCCGTCTGGCCACCCGTGTGGAATCGGCTGCCATCGGCCGACGTCCGTGTGTCCCCGGCAGACCCGCAGACACAGCTCCACGGTGGCTCTCCCTCTGCGGGGCGATCGCCCTGCAGCGTGGACCGAGGTCTGGGAGCCCCTGGGAGGCCACCCACAGCATCCCCCTGCCCGAGCGCCGACCGTGACGGCTGTGTGCCGACGCGTCTGTTCTGGGAAGAGGACCCGTGGCTTTCCCGGACTTCCCGGCGGGGTCTGCGACACGGGACAGAGTGCGGCAGAGCGCTGCGAGAGGAAGGGCGTGTGCTCAGAGCTCAGAGCGAGCAGAAACACACCCAGCGTCGTTGCCCCAGCGGCGGCAGTGCACCTGGCGTCGGCCACCGAGACCGCCACCCCGCTGGTTTGAACCACTTGCATGGAAGGCCCAGGCTTTGGTCCTGTGTCCTGGTACCGGAGGGACAGTGGCCCAGGCGTGGCACAGAAGGACGTCACCAGGACCAGATTTGGACGTCAGGTCCTCTGGATTCCGGTCCCTTTGGGCAGAAAGAAGCGGTGTTTTCACGTAGCCTTGCCCCCCCACTGCGCCCCGACCCTGGAAACGTGGAGAAAACCTGCCCGGGGAGGGGAGGTTGTGTTTCCAGCCGGCTTCCCCGGCGCGGTCCCTGGAGAGCTTCCCCGGCATGCGCTCTGGGGCCAGAGCAGCACTTCCTGGGGGGCAGGAGGAACTGCCAAAGTCTCTAAGTCTCTCCGTTGCTTTGTTTTCCTTAGAAATCTCAGCGTTTTATTTTTAGCCGTATTCAGATCCACGCTTGATGAAAAGGGGAACGGAGTGGCATCGTGGGCCGCGTCTTTTTGCATAAAAATTGAGGTGTGATTACAAAGTAACAAAGCCAATCTTTTCTATTTCTTGTGAACCACTCTAATCTAAAAGCCTTTCCAAAGCCGCCTGCCTCGGGGCAGCATTTCTGGGGCGGAGTGAAGGTCTGGAAGTTGAACTTGGGCTTGGAGACCTAAGCTGCAGCTCCTTCTTTGATGAGAACCTGGCTTTTCCGGCCAGGGCTCTGCCCTGGGGCTCCAGGGATGCCCTCCTGCCCACGTTCTGTGCGCCCTTAACGTGACCTGGCAATTTCCCACCCTTGCAGGGGTTAACCACCCACGCCCTCCCCCCTCACCCCCAACTGCTCCCGTCTCAACGAAACGTTTGTCGTGGCCATTGCTGGGAAGTTGCTGGTGGAGCCTTCCTTGCATTGTAGTGCCCTGGGGCCACACTCTGCCCCACCCCCCACCCCCGCCGCAACTTTTCCTTTCTTTTTGATTAGAGACTTCTCTGTCCCTTGCCCTCAGCTCAGGGGTATGAAGAAAGAAAGCTAGAAGTGGGTACAGGAAAAGTCAAGGTGCAGGGAGAAGGGACCTCCGTCCCACAGAAACCCACAGATGAGGGCCAGAGCCCATGCCTGGCCACGGAACAGGCCCAGGATGTTGGAGCTGAATGGGGGGAGGGGCCTGGGCATCAGCGGCCCCGGCAGGAGTGGGAGCCCCTGCACTGAGTCAGCTTTCCTGCCAGGGACATGGGCAGGTGGCCCCCACTTACCAGCCTCACAAGAGCCTCCCTGTGTATCCATGGTAACCCCTTGTCTCTCTTGGTCGCCAGTGGAAGGACTGAAAGTGGTGGAGATTGAGAAATGCAAGAGTGACATTAAAAAGATGAGGGAGGAACTGGCAGCCAGAAGCAACAGGTAAGGTCTGCGCTGCGAGAGCCAGCTGAAGGGTGGGGGAGGGCGGCGCTCCGCCTGGATGTGGGGGTGGGGTGGGGGTGGGGCTCGGGTCTTGGTTTTCCCAAAAGCACAGCTGGAGCTCTTGGGGGTGGGCGGGGTGGGGGGGGGAGCGCAGTCTGGAGGCGGCCCTGCTCTTCTGGGGATTTGCTTTTCAATGACAGAGCTTTCTTATCACAAAAGCGAGTTTGCAGCCTGAGGCTGGGATGCTGACTATGCATCAAGGGGAATAATCCTCCAGATCAAAGAGTGCGGATTAACTCCCCCACAGTGAAAGAAGTTGACTCCACTTTCAAAGACAGGGAACAGTCAAAAGAAAAGGCTCTCGGCTTACAGCGGACAAGTGTCCCGGTGCCCCAGAAGTCCCCCTCCCAGGCGGGCTGGAAGTCCCCCTAGCACGGAGCAGCAGGTCAGGGGAGGAGAGAGGCCTCCAGCTGTCCTGGACACAGAAGTCACTCGTCCTGCCAAACAAGAAGGGGGTCCGTCACACCATCACACATGCCCCCAGGGAGCCAAAATTCCTGAAAAAAAAAAAAAAAAAAGACCCCAGCCTTCATCACAGCCCCTTCCAAAGTGGGATTTTTGCACGGTAGGACCCTTGACCGGAACCATAATCACAGATATCACGTTTAGGGCAGAGGTGCCCACTCACGGCAAAGGTGACGGCAGCGTAGCCAGCGCACGGGGCACCCCCTGCGTGCGGCTGGCCGGAGGGCTCTGCTCTCAGGGACCAGCCTGCTCTGCTGGACTCTCGCCCTGCCTGGAGTTCCCACCCAGGGGACCGCGTGGTCATGACGTGGCCCCGCATCCCCGGAGCTCCACGCCACCAGGTGCGGCAGAGGCTACCGCCGGGCCTGCACAGGGTTGAAGGGGGACCGGCGAACCCCAGTGCAGCCCTGCAGATGCACCCGGCTGTCCCACAGAGTCACCCCACAGGTGGGCGACCTCTCCCTGGTTCACGGTGTGGAGTGCAGCCTGCTTAGGGAGGCGGTGAGGCTGCGCTGAAGGGTCTTCCGGGGGCAGGCGGTGAAGGGTCCCTGATGGTCGCAGCCCGGTCCCATGAGAGTCTGGCGGGGCTGGCCCTCCTCGGGTGGGCTCGGGGGCGACCTGACGGGCTCAGAGCCCTGTTGGCCTGTGTCCTACAGGGACCAGGTCACGTTCATGACACACTTTCTTCGCAGCTTGGATTTCAGGGGGTCTCACTCCGTTTGATTTGGGGCAGAGGAGTTTGCGACCACAGAAAACGGTGTGAATAGTGCATCCTCGCCGTCCTGTAGCAAGAGCTCTTTAGGGGAGAGGAGACGGCCCTTCTTGTGACCTCGTAAGAGCTGTGGACTTAGTTGTTCAGGGCAGCACCGGGGCTGGAACCTGGTTTGGCAGCTGGAAGGACACTCAGACCCTATGTGACCCTTGTCATGGCGTCACCCTTGGCTCCTGACTTACATGGTTCAGCTTCCCCCTTGCTGCCCCGGTGCCCCACCTGCCACATGCCAGACCTCCGTCCTGTGGCCAGTCCGTTGCCCAGTTAGCCAGGCCTGTCGGCCACGCTTTGCCCCGGCCCCTCCCAACAGGCCTCAGACTGGCCGTCGTGGCTGAGCACCACGTCCACCGTGGCCAGAGGGCTGTGACCTGATGTGGTGCCCACGGGGAGGGGCCACCTGGCACGGCTGCCCACCTGTCCAGGCCCAGGCGGGGCAGGCGGCCTCGGAAGGGGATGCGGGTGCAGCACCAGTGGCTTTCCCAGTCGTCCTCGGCGTCAGGGAGGAGAGGGTCCAAACTCGAGTCCTGGTGTCCAGCCTGACACTGAGGGCTCCAGGAGCCTGTCCTGTTGGCGCGTCAGCCCCGTGTCCGTGCAGCTGCTGAAGGACACCCCCCCCCAACAAGGGCGTGTCTCAGGCTGGGACCGTGTCCCCTTGGGTTCCTTCCCACCTCTGGGAGCAGCGCCTCACCCACCCACCCACAGGTCTCACCCCAGAGCCCATGTAACGCTTGGCGTTCGTCAGCCTCTGGTCCCTTCTCAAATGACTAAATGCCACCCCCTCGGAGCAGCCAGGGCAAGTCCGGAGCCCCAGCCCCGCTGGTCTGGCCCCTGCGTGTCTCGGGTGCCCCTGCTCCTCCCTCCCCCTCCCTCTCTGTAGAAGCCAGGAGGGAAGGGGTGGCGGGGGGCTGCTCCCGGGGGGCTTTCTGGTGTGCGCTGGTCCCACAGGTCCAATCGCAAGGGAAAACCAAGATGTCATGCCAGTTGTGTTCATTTCCTGCGGCTGCTGTAACAAATGCCACAAACTCGGGCTTAAAGCAACAGGAATGTATCGTGTCACCGTTCTGGGGGCCGGGAGTCTCCCATCGAGGTGTCGGTGAGGCTGCGCTCCCCCTGGCAGGCTCTGTCCCCGGCCTCTCCCGGCCCCGGGCACCAGCAGTCCTTGGGGCTCCCTGTGTCGAAGTGACATCGCTCCCGTCTCCGAGGCCGACTGCACGTGGCCGCCTCTCCTGTGTGCGGGTCTGCGTCCACATGCTCCCTCTTGAGGAGGACACCAAGTCACTGAGTGAGAGCCCACCCGACTCCAGGTGTAACTAGTTAGCCCACCTGTAACACCCCCATTTCCTAATGAAGTAACACCCCCAGATCTGGGGCTAAGACTTGAACGTGTGTCTTACGTGAGGTACAACTCAGCCCGCAACACACCGGGGGGCGGGCGCACCTGATCTCAGAGCACCTGGGAGGAAGCCGACCTGGGCCCTGGAGACAGGACGTCTGTCCGTCAGCTGCAGGGCACGCCCCGGGGCAGGTGGGGCTGAGCCGAGGGGCGGCAGGTGCGGGGGTGCTCACCGTGGTAATGCGGGGCCCTTCTGCACCCCCCCCCGCCCCCCGAGAGCACATTCTGGAGCTCACAGCTCCCTGATCCAAAGAAAAGACTCCCAGCGTCCTAACGGCTCCCGAAGGCAACATTCTCAGCAGACAGTTTCCGCAGCGTCCCACTCAGGTGACAGACGGGAGACGCGTCAGTGTGACTCTTCGATCAGCAACAGAGCCAGCTGGGGGTGGGAGCCGTCTCAACCATCGCTGACACGTTTAGAACCAAGGGGGCCGGGCTCCTGGGCTCAGGCTGGGTCCGGAGCAGCATCACCCGCGCCGGGCCCTGGCCCGGGAGCCCAGCAGCCCGCTCTGGGCCGGAGGGGGACAGCCCTCCCCTTCTCAGGGGGAAACAAACCCAGGAGCAGCACGACCTGCGGTCTGCGTACGCTCTGTGTCTGCTGACGGCGGGTCCCATTCCCGTCGTGCAGGGGTGCCGTGGAGCGCTGCGGCGTCCTGGGACCCGGCCTGTTAAATGCGACCCCCCCTGCACTGCTGGGCGCAGAAACTGCACCTCTGAGCGGCTCTGTCCCGGGCTGCCGACCCAAGCCTGCCTCTCCGGGAGGACAGAGAGAAAAAGGCCCCTGGCCGGGCGAGCCCCACCCTGTCCCCAGCCACCAATGGCTCACGAGCCTGAAGTGCTGACCCACAGCCACCCACACAGGGCCCCCCTGACAGGGCCTCGGGGCCAGGGTCTGCGCGCGCCAGACCCCTTTCCTCTCGGGGAGCAGCAGGCAGTGGCTAGCGGTGTCAGGAGGTGGGCAGGCTCACAGACACCCCCAGAATAGGCTGCACTCCCCCAGGACACTCGCCTTGGGGTTTCTCATTTTTCTCCCCCACGAGGAAAGAGGTCCAGCTGCCTGCTCAGATTTAGGGCACAGAGTGGAGCTTGCTGGGTGACCCCAGGCAGGCAAGGGCTGCAGAAACATGGGTGGCATCTGAGGGCTGTAGGAGTCTATCATCTCCACTTTATCCCAAACAAATGGCCTTGACCGCTGGACTGAGCCTCAGGGGGGGCGGAGGCTGAGAGCCCAGGAAATGAAGCAAAAATATGCCCCAAACAGAATGAAAAGGAAAGGCACCGTGTCAACTGCTCTGTCAGCTGGAGGATGCTGGTTCCCATGGCAACAGGGCGCAGAGGGAGCAGGCAGGGTCGCCCGGGGAGGTGGGGAGACCCTGGCACCAGTTGCCAGGCACCCAGCCGGCGCTCCCAAGGCTGGGGTTTCCGAGGAGGCGGCTGGATTCCAGCGGTCTCAGTGTCTTGCCGGGGAAGCGCCCGCAGCCCTGCGGGGAAAGGCACGCGAGGACTGGGGTTCCTAGGAAGGCGCCAAGAGCAGAGAGGAGGTGACGATGGTGCCGTCTGGTCGGTGCACAGACCGAGTCCCTCACCCTCAGAAATGTGCGAAGTGGGGGGGTTCTCCTTCACGGGGTGACAGTGCAAATCGTTCGCTTGGCACCTTTTCTCGGTTCATTCTGTGGCTCTCGTTAAAGCCTCTCCCCCCGGGGGCGGGGGCTGTCCTGAGCAACGCTGGTGGTTTTTGTGAGCACCACGGGGATGAGGGGAGGAGTGGGAGTGGCCCGTGCCCCGAAGTGATGCTGAAGGCTGTTTGCTCAAAAAGGGGAGGTGCGGCCTCCCCGGGCACCCACCAGGCCAGCCCGGTGAGGGGCGAGAGTCACCACAAGGACGGACGGCAGCCGCCGTGTCCCCAGTTACAGCCTGGGCACCGACTTCCCGGATGAGCGTTGGTGTGTAGGCATCTGGTTTTGAAGGACAAGTAAGGAATATTATGTCGTCGTCTTTTGTCGCTTGCAGCGCTGTGAGCGCTAAGTAGGTCACCTGGTCACCCACACCCAGCTCCCACGTCCGTCCAGAAGGCGCAGTGCAGCCCCGCTGCCCCCCACCCCACCACCAAGGGGCTCCTGCGTACTCGCCCCCCGGGCGAGTACGGTGGCTCTGCCGTCCGAAACACTGTTTCGTAACAACAGACGACTGGGCGATGAGCCCCTCTGTGCTCGGAGCTGTTGCTCGTGTCTGATTCTTAAGATGAACTCCCCTGAGCGGACACACGGCTTAAAGGGTGTGGATTTCTCCGGGGTTCCCCCTCCACGGTCTTCGGTGGCTCTCCCCGAATGTGGAACTTTATTCACGAACCACACAAGTTGCTGCTGCACACCGGCTGGCCCCTGCCCACCGGCCTGGGAATCTCAACGAGGGGGCGCAGACACCCCTACCCCCTCGTGCTCCCCAGCGGCGGGAGGATAGCGAGCATGTTCATGTCTGAGGACGTTAAGGTCCCCGGGTGGGGAGGAGGCCACAGAGTGAGTGGCCAGATCTCCTGGAGCAGCCCCCCCCGTCGCCCGGGGGGTGACCCCACAGGCTGGCACACCGTTCCCAGTGCCAGACGGTGGCGCTCCATCCGGAGCACACCTGGCTCCTTTGTTCCATTCTTATTGGCTGACGCTGACCTTGGGCGATGGAGACAACAGAGCCAGAGAGCAGATCCAGCTGTCAGGGTGTGTGCAGCGGGAAGAATCGGGCCCACCCCGGAGGTCTGTCCGGGGGCTGGGGTGATAGCTGCAGTGCGGCCATACCCTGGGGCACCAGAGGAGGGCTTGCTCTTAAAGGAGTTGATCTCTGGGAGGTCAACACCCACCGAGTGTGTGGTGGGTTAAGTGAGTAGAACTAGGTGGCAGCCTGGCCACTGTGGTGGCTCGGTTGGTGGGAATGACGACCCGTGCACCAGAAGGTCGCGGGTTCAGTTCCTGGTCAGGGCACATGCCTGGGGTGCAGGTTCAGTGCCCTCCCAGGGGCATGCGCTGGAGGCAATGATCAGTGTTTCTCTCTTTTTCTCTCTCTCCTCCCCCACTTCTCTCTGGAATCGATTTTTTTTTTAACTTTTAAATAATTAAATTAAAAAGCTACTTGCCAGAGAGTAAGCTTGTACAATTCCATCTTCATTTAAAAGCACAAGGGCTGTCCCTGCATGCCCGTGCCTGGGAGAATCTGGAAGGACACCCAGCAGCAGGAGGCATTTTCAGGGTGTGAGATTTAAGAGGAAAGAAGTGGGTGAAGTGGGGACTTAGATTTTTTTTTATTTTACTTTATCTACTTCCATGTTGTTTGAAGTTCTTACGGCGGAGTGCTTTGCTAATGGTTTCGGGAGCTGGTCTGCAATGCGGGTGGCGTGCCCCCAGCCCCCAGCGTCACCTGTGGAGGCCCAGTGGGGCCCCTGGGGGGTTGACAGTGAGACACCACTGGCTTCATGACTACTGTCCCACAACAGATGAGACCGGGAGGGTGTGTGGGTTCTGCTCGTGGTCTGGTTTGGGGTTTGGGTCGCTCGTGTTTGCTCTGAGGAGGTCCCCACCGCCCACGGGAACGCCGAGACCAGAGCAACGGACTGATCTTTGCTTTCCCCCCCAAGGACCAGCTGCCCCTGCAAGTACAGTTTTTTGGACAACAGCAAGAAGTTGACGCCTCGGCGGGATGTCCCCGCTTACCCCAAGGTAAGGTGCAGCTCTGCCTGGGAGGAGACAGCGGCCTTGTCCACAGCCCCAGGGCACAGGTCCCCACCCCCCCCGCCCCGCCCGTCCCGGCCACCCCGGCTATCTGGCCCCAGCAGGTCCCTGAGGTCCGCCTGTTTGTGAAGACCGCTCCTGCCCTGACCCCAGGCTGTGGGGCTGATGCGCCTGTTACTCTCAGGCCGAACATTTTTCTCCCTGACATTTGTTTAGCAAAAGCGGCCCCAGACCAGGATGTAAGAGCTAGGTTTTTAAGTAAATCTTTAAAAATCTGCTTTCTTGGGTTTCCTGTCCCTGAACAGTACACCATTGTTATGAGAAGTTCTGCTTTTCTGTCACAAAAGATGTCTCTGTTACGAGAGATCTCGGCCCCTGTTAAAGCAGCAGCCCCTGGGCACTGGGGAGGAGGGTCTTCAGCCAAGCTCCAAAGGCCACCCACCCGAACAGTGCCTTCGCTGATGAGTGAACAGCCGGCCAAACTGAAATTCAACACCCTCCAGAGCGAGTGTTCGCACCCCTGCTTGTTCGCAGGGGCCGGGGCCCGGGCCCTGCAGGGTGTCTGAGGGTTTCAGGCGGACTCTGGTGTATTTCCTGTGGGAAAACGTGACCCAAATCTCACGTTCAGCCCCAGGGGCTCAAGAGGCCCAGCTTAGGTCAAAACGAAAGGGTTTCAGTGCTCTCCTGCAGTTCCTTAAAAAAAAAAAAAAAATAGCAAATCCCCAAAACCTGGGGGAACACCGTGACGGTTTTACATCTAAAGTCATAGTTTCCGCTTCCCGTGGCGATGGACCCCGACTCCGGTGACCTGCAGAGCCTGCCTGGGCTCACGGGCGTCCCTCCAACAAAGAAAAGTAGCTTCCCAGCCCTTAGCTGAATTTATTTATACCAAGTACGTTTCTCCCCTTCGCTTCGCTCTGCCGTGTTTTTTCCGAGTCAAGGTTGAGCTGGGACGCACGTGCAGGGAGTTGGTCTTCTGCAGACGCAGAGCGCTGTGGGTTTGGACACGCCCGTGTGGTCGCGTCCCGTCCACCGCGGTCAGGGGATGGAGCGTTTCCGCCGGCCCCGAGCGGCCTCTCCTGCCCGCGTCGCCGTGCCCGGCGCTCTGGCCCTGACGCAGGCAGCCACCGCCGGGATGCCTGGCCCTAGCACTGGCCCCGTCCAGGATTCTTAACACAGTGTAGCCTTCCAGTCTGTGCCCCAGAGCCCCTGACGGGGGGGACAGGAGAGAACACCCGCCGCCCCCCAGAGGTGACCGGCCTCTGTCTCGGTGCTGAGGCTAACGCCGCCCGCTGTCCTTCCAGTACCTGCTGTCCCCAGAGACCATCGAGGCGCTGCGCAAGCCCACCTTCGACGTGTGGCTCTGGGAGCCCAACGAGGTGAGTGAGTGAGGGGTCCCCCGGGACCAGCACCTCCGGGACGTGGGGGAGGCGTCCGCGCATGCTTCCGCCTCGTCTTTCTCCTCTCTGTTCTTTTCGGTTTTTTTAAACTTGACTCTCCAGGTTCTAGTTAAACTGACTACCGGTAGACTCAGGGGGGCCCTGGAGACAGAACTCAGGAAGAGGGGTGTCGGACAGAGGGGCAGGCGGTCAAGTGCAGGGGCCTCAAACCCTGGGGTCCGGCGGCACCCCCCCCCGGCCAAGGAGCATCATTGTGTCGTCGCCGTGAGTCCCAGGGGCCATGCGCTGACCCCACAAACACCCTCTCGGCGGGCCAGCTGCTGCCCACAGACCCCCACCCACGCTGTGGAGAAACAGCTCCCTAAGAGCGGGCTTCTGCGGGAGAGTCGTGCTGGCACAGGCGGCCGTGACCCCCGGACGTGCGCAAGGACGAGATCTGGGACAGCGGGGCATCTCCTGCAGGGAGATGTTTCTTTAACGCTTCCCTTTGCTGAGAAAACACAAAACCTGGAGACTTCCTGTGCTTGGTCGAGCTACCGGATCAGATCGGTCGTGCCCCTCTCTTTCCGAACCTCGAGAACACAGGAAGTCCTCCCATCACAGACGTCAGCCCACAAAACTCTGTGGACGCTCCCAGGCGTCCACTCACAGAGACACGCACAAAGGCTGCCCCCGGCCAGCTGCCCACCGGGACGAGAGCGGCGGTGGCAGCCCCCCTGCAGATCGCAGAGAAGGAGACTCTGCACCCCGAATGCTCCCTGGCCCGGCCCAGCACCCAGGGCACCCGAGGGAGCCCTGCTCACGCACTCGTTCCTGCTCTCCCAGCAGAGGAGACGCCTCGGCGGCACCGACCGGAGACCCACAGACTCCGCCTCCACCCCCCGAAGCCACCCTGAGAAGAGCCAGCCTGTGTCCGAGGGACTGTGCCCCAGCAAACATCAAGCCGGATGACTCGTGTGCCCCAAAACCCCCGGCCACCAAGCGGCGCACAGGACGGGAGCGTGGCTCTGCGGGAGCAGGAGGCGTTGCACGTGTGCGGCCGCCCCCGCCAGATCGACACGCTGTCACGTCCCTGATAACGGTGACAAAGGGACCGGGCGCGGGAGGCTGTGCAGCCCGGAGGAATGGAAGAGGCATGAGGAGGACCTCCAGTCCCAGTGGCTCCCCCTGAACGAGCGACCCGGGCTGGCCTGTCCGTGGGCAGGAGGCCACAGCAGATGGCCGAGCACGTGCAGACCCCTGCTTCCAGCAGGTGGACAAGCCCCGCTGCTAGCAACGTCTAGAAAAAGCACCGTCCCTGACGCTGCTTCGACCTCAGCCCACCAGGAGCTAGAGCAGAGCCGGGGCCGCCGAGGGCTCAGCACCTGCGTGCGTGGGCGCTCGCTGCCATCCCTGTCTCTGACGCAGGTCTGCGTGACCAGAGCGGGGACCGATGTGCCCGCACATTGAGAGGGTGAGGGACTCACGCATCAGTGATGGGCAGGTCGCCTCCCTGACCTTGACACGTGGGGTGGCTGGCTGCACAGGCAGACCGCGTGGCCGCCTGCCGGCCTGGGCGCCCACCAGCCAGCTCCACGGCACTAGTGAGGGGTTCCAGAAAGTCTGCAGCCGCCTGCGGTGACACACCAGAGATGCCCAAAGACCGGACCCCGACTCCACAAACCTGGGGACACAACAAATTTTGGACAATGGGCGGCAAAGATGAACAACCAAAGGGCCACACCCGAAAACATCAACAGCTCACTGGGCCCCCCCAAAACTGCACCTGGCCACCCACAAAGCAGCTGGCACCCCGAGAAGGTCGGAGCCCCCAATGGGGGTGGCGATGACAGGGGCTATAAATCTCCCTTCAAGCAGGGCCGACGCTGTGCCCAGCCTCACCCAGCGTCCCCCCTTCACGGACCAGGAGGCCGTGACTTCATGTGGCTGGGGTCCCTGGCAGGCTGCAGGAACAAGCCTGCCTGTCCACCGAGCACTGGGCATACAGGCTGGGCCTCCTGGCCGGCCCTTGGGTCCTCCATGCTCCCCGTCGTCCAGCTGCCCCACCATGACCCGCCACACCATCCGGGCTACCAGCCAGGGAACAGGTGCATGACCACGTCATGCCTGCTCCAGACCCACCGCAGAAGTGGCACCAGGCGGTCTTGTCTGCCGATCATCTCCAACTCTTGACGCGGCTCTCACAGCAGACACTTCACTCAGCTCCCGGGGTGGCCTGGGGCCTCGCCCGGGCTGGTGGGGTGGGGGCGGGGGGCATCCGACTGCAGCCTCAGCCCTGAGGCCCGCTGTGGCTGTGCGGGCCCCGGGTCGGCGGGCGGGTATGACGGAGGCAGGGCACAGGTGGCGGCCCCTGGTGGAGGAGCGCTCGCAGGTGTCATGCGCTGCCCCCCTCCACAAGTGACATCTTAATTGTCCCTGCTCCTCAGATGTCTGTCTCCCGGGCTCTGCATCCCAGGAGGCAAGGCTCTCTTTGTCAAACTTTCATTTATTTAAAATAATTCAGTCCATTTCCCCTCGCTTAATTAGCTCCAAAGCTCTGAGCGCCGTTTCAGTAGGCGATGACAGGGGTGATAAATCTTCTCTGGGATGGAACACAAAATCTATTTTAGCTCGGGCAGGGCTTTCTTTAGGAGATCGTCAGGGAAGGAAGGTTTGGGAGGGGACCTTGACCCGGAACGGGCTCACCTTCTGGACTCCGCTTGTAGCACGTTAAATGGTGACCTCGGGCCCCGCGGGCCCCCCGAGTCCAGGAGGTCAGTCCCCAGAGCCCCTCACCCCCCGCCCCGGCTCAGGCGGGGGAAGGGCCTTCCTGTCTGTGAGGCTCCGCCCCCAGGCGCGTGTTCGGTGGAGCCGCGTCCCAGAACCCCGCACTGGGATGCTGACCCACGGAGACCGTGTCTCCCGGGTGGAAGTAAGTAAAGGCACTTCTGGGGCGGCGCTCTGGGCGGGGCGTGCCGCCTCTCATCCCGTCGCTGGTTGCTCCTTCTTGCATACCGTTCCTTTGACTGCCCTTCCGACTTCGCATCCCTTCTGGGGGGTCCTGAACCCCCTCAGTCGGCAGGCTTCACTCTCAGGAGCCCGTGGGGGGGGGGGCCCACCCCCGGGACTGGGCCTGGAGAAGCTGCCCGGCGTGCCCTGCGGACGTCTCCCAGGACCGTGGGGGCCGGGCAGCCTGCACTGGACCATCCTGGCCCCTCCCGCGCCCGCAGATGCTGAGCTGCCTGGAGCACATGTACCACGACCTCAGCCTGGTCAGAGACTTCGGCATCAACCCCATCACGCTCAAGAGGTGGCTGGTAAGTGGCGGCCCCTCCGGTCCCTCCTGAGCACGGTTTCATCGAGTTACACGGGAGTGACCATTGGGCACCTTCCCGATGGCACTGGGCGTCCTTGAGAGTTCTGCCAGGACAGCCGGCCGGTCTCTGCGTCCCCACCGCACTCTCCGCCCCTGAGCTCCTGCTCCCATGAACGAGAAAACGGTGAGGACCCAGGGCGGACACGAGCAGCAGCGTGCTCCAAAGCAGGGCACGTATAAGCACTCATGTGCAAATGTGCATGAGTGTGTAAGTGCCTGAGTCTGTACGTGCTTGTGGGGAAAGTGCACGTGGGTCCGTGTGTCAGTGTGCATTTGTAAGTGTGTGCACCAGTATGCGTAACACATGTGTGAGTGTGTTGTGAATGCCTGTAGGTGGGAGCATGTGTGAATGTGTGTGCGCATGCGTGAGAGTGTAAGCCTGTGCAGAGGTGTGAGTTTGTGAGTATGTGTCTGTGACATTGTGTATAAGTGTGCACATGTGGGCATGTGTGTGTTGACGTGGGTCCGTGTGGGTGTTCGTGTGTGTGTTCGTATGTGGGTGTGGGTGTGTGTGTCTGGGTATGCATGTATGAGTATGTGCTGTGGGAGTGTGTGTGCATGTATGCGTGTGTGTTTAGCAGCAGAGCTTTCTGAAAATAAAACATTACTGAGAACCAAACATCAAAGACCTGTTAAAGGTCTCACGCTGACAGGGACCCAGGGTCCCTCGAGTAATCCTTCCAGCTCGCCCCTCAGCCCCGTGTCCCAGGGTGACACCCCCTGGGACACCCGAGTCCACGAGCCCAGCTGAAAGCCTGGGCAGGCCTGTGGCCATACCCGCCCTCTGGGGCCACCTCGCCCCCACCTTCAGTGACCACGGGAACCCTGCTGGCCTCGGGTTCAGACGCGCATGGGGCAGGGAGCGTCCGAAACAGCCAGCAGGGGGCCTCGGGGGGCAGGGCGGGCAGCAGGCGCGGGGCAGTCAGTGCCCTGTCGTCCCCTGCAGCTCTGCGTGCAGGACAACTACCGGCAGAACCCGTTCCACAACTTCCGGCACTGCTTCTGCGTGGCCCAGATGATGTACAGCATGGTCTGGCTCTGCGGGCTCCAGGTGGGTCTTGGGGGGCCCTTTGGTGGGGGGTGACACTCCGCTCAGGGATGTGGGCCTCCCCCCGTCCGGAGGGGACAGCCACGGGGCTCCCCGGCGGCCCCTGCACCCTCCCAGGGAAGCCACCCAGCCCGTGGCGGCGCCCTCCAAGGCGAGGCTCCTCTGATTCAGGGAGCACGTGGGCCCTCCTCTCCCACCCCAGAGGGTGGGCGGTGGGTCCTCTCTCACCAGGTGGGGGGCTGGGGGGGCTTCACCCCACCCACATCGCTCACCCCCCACCCTGTCCCGCCCCTCCTCACCCACGTCCCTCCCTGATGCAGGAGAAGTTTTCCCAGATGGACATCCTGATCCTGATGACCGCAGCCATCTGCCACGACCTGGACCACCCGGGATACAACAACACGTACGTGGGCGACGGCCTCCCAGGGCGCTCAGACCAGCCCCGCGTCGGAGCGGTCAGTGCGGGCTCCCTAGGACACAGCTCCCCACTGTGGGATTCTGCCCGTGGCCTTGGGCCTCTCTGGGGCAGGGCCCTTCCAGGTTACCAAACCCTGAGAGGCTGCCACACCCTTTTGCAGTCCTGGCTCCAGGCTGCTCCTCCGCACGGGCCTAGAGCCCTTCCGGCTCCAGGCCTCCCAACCCCCCGAAGCAGGGCACGATGCCCCCATAAGGACTGGATGGCGGGCTGCCCACCTTCCTCGTTCTCTGGATCTCACTGCCCCTCGGCAGCCTCCGCAGCCTGTTCCCAACAGGGACAAGGCTGAGGGCTAGGACCGAGCGGGCTGACCAGCAGTGGGGGCAGTGGGGGCTTTGCTGGAGCGTTGGTCCACTCTCATTTGGGGGAGGGGGGCGAGGGCACAGAGCTCTCCCCACCTAACTGCCGAAGTGCAGACAGTGTGGCAGTGGTTTGCATTTGCAGTGACGTACGGCTGCTTTCTGTCAAGTGTGTGCATTTGTGTATCGAGTTTATGGTGTGGGTGATGACCCCATATGTGCCCAAGAACCTTGCCAGCCTTTCCTGGACCGGAATGGACTCCAAGGTGTGGAAGTCCGTGGGCCTCCCCTCCCCCGTGGCCCACTCCCAGTGGTGGTCCCACACCGGCCTGCACCCCAGTACCCCATTTGTCTCCCAACTGCCTGCCTTCTGCACGCAGTGAAATGTTTTGCAAGGTGCCGGGACGAAAGACCTGGTCACCTTCAGGGCACCTCAGCAGGGAGAAATGGAGGTTTCTGGGTGGCTTCCACCTGGTGGGACTCTAAAACCTTGGGGTTGTCTCGTTCAAGGGGCAGCAGCGAGTTGGGGGAGGCAGGAGAAGTGAGTTCCCGGTGCAGGCAGAGTGCAGTCGCCTTCACCAGCCCCCGCACGACTGCCTTCCAGCCCCTACGGGCACCGCTCAGACACCTGGGCGTGTGGCCCTGACTCGCAGGTGCCTTCGAGTGCAGCCTCCTGAGGCCCCTGTCCCCTCGCCCCCGCCCCAGGTACCAGATCAACGCCCGCACAGAGCTGGCCGTCCGCTACAATGACATCTCGCCCCTGGAGAACCACCACTGCGCCGTGGCCTTCCAGATCCTCGCCCAGCCCGAGTGCAACATCTTCTCCAACGTGCAGCCGGACGGGTTCAAGCAGATCAGACAGGTGCGCGGGGGAGAGCACTCGACTGCAGAGCGAAGGGGTGTCTAGGGGGAGACAGCAGACACGGCCACAGAGAGCCCCCGCCCAGTGGCTGAGGCTCCCAGCCACCGCAGTGCCCGCCAGGGATCCTGGGGCACCGGCCCTCCTTCCCGCCGCCTGCAAGGCCACGTGGTGCCCCAGCACATGTCCCCGGGATTCCACCAAGACACTTCGCAGCCACCGTTGAACCTACCCTTTGAGATAAGCCCTTCCTCCAGCGCGGCCCCGGGGAGCGAGGCTCACAGCCTTGGGTGACTCGCCCAGGGAGCAGGAGTACACACGGCAGGCCCGACCAGTGTCCCCTAGCCCCCGGCTGCCTTCCCCAGCCACCCCAGGACCCAGCCAGCTCCACTGCCCATGTCAGATAAGGGACCTTCCTGCCTCCCAGGGCACTTGGGGGGGAGGGTAAGAGCGGCATCTGTCCCGAGACAGACACTTCCAACTCACCACAAATGACACCCCCTTCACACAGGAGGGTAGAGACACGAGTGTGCACTCCACCCCCTGGAGTTTGCGGAGGGGCGGGGAGGTATCAGGGTGATACCTTGGGGGAGCACAGTGGGTTGAATGGTAGCCAACCCCCTGCCCAAAAAAAAGGTATGTCTGCCTCCTGAACCTCAGACCTTGAGAACGTTACCTGCTTTGGAAAAAGGGTTTTCACCATTGTAAGTGAGCTAAGGTCTCTAGATAAGATCAGCTTGGGCTAGCTAGGTGGACCCCAAACCCAGTGACCAGTGTCTCTGGAAGAGACAGAAGAGGAGGAGACACAGGCACGGACAACAAGGGCGCGAGATGACAGAGGCAGAGACTGGATGGATGTGGCCACCAGCCAAGGAACACAGGAGCCACCAGAGGCTGGAAGAAATGGAAACAATCCTCCCCTTGAACCCCAGAAAGAGTAGAGCCAGGCCGACACCTTGATTTCAGACCTCCGGGCCCCAGAACCCCGAGGGAACACTTTTCCGATCTTCTCAGTCACCAGGCTGCGTGCACGGCACAGGGGCCGCCGTCAGTGTCGGCGGGAGCCGCACTCTGGCAGTCCACAGACAAAACCCGCCCCCATCTGAGGTCCCCGTAGCCGTGCGTGGAGAGGCACCCAGTAAACAGTCCAGCACCCAGCACTGGGAGAACACTCACCTCCCTTCTGGAGAGCTGATAAGCTTCCCTCTATCAGAAACCAGCTTCGTAAACCATTGTTTCCCCACTGGTCCCCGCTTCCAGGAAGCGCAGAGCTAATTACAGTGCTTAATCACTGTTGTCATTGAGTCACGGGCTCCTGGTGCCGTTCTCCCCTTATCTCCAGGCGCTCTGGCCTCTGTCCCAGGTTTGTGGAGCCACCAAACGAGCCCTCTGATAAGCCCTAGGGAACCTTTCTCTGGAGCAGGGAAAGGGCAAATCCTAAAGATCTGAAGACTTAAAGACAGCAAACAGTGGCAGCTGCCCCTGCGGGCTGCCCAGCGACCTGGAATGCATACGGCTCAGAGAAGCGAATCATCTGAGACTCGGCATCGGTGTCCCGCCCTCGGGAGGGAGGGGCCTGACTGGAGGAACGGCCTACCCCACAGCCGGGATCTTCCCTGTGCTGTCCCCCAGGGGGACACTCTGGGCTGTCCTGCGTCCTACGCTTTACTGATGTTCACGTGAGACTTTTTCCGAGGGTAAAATCAGGCGTCCCAATTTTTTAAAATTCTATTTTGTTGATTATGCTATTACAGTTGCCCCATTCTTTCCCCTTTGCTCCCCTCCACGCAGTACCCCCCGCCCTCAGGCAACCCCCACACCTTGGTTCATGTCCATGGGTCATGAATATAAGCTCTTTGGCTGCTCCATTTCCTACACTGAACTTTACATCCCCATGGCTGTTCCATAACTGCCTATTTGCACTTCTCAACCACCTCACCTCTTCCTCCACTCCACCACACCCCCCCCCACCTGGCAACCATCAAAACACTCTCCATATCCATGATTCTGTCTCTGTTCTTGTTTGCTTAGTTTTTCAGATTCAATTGTTGAGAGTTATATATTTATGGCCATTTTATTGTCCATAGTTTTGATCTTCTTTTTCTTAAATAAGTCCCTCTAACATTTCCTATAATAATGGTTTGATAATGAGCTCCTTTAGTTTTTACTTGTCTGGGAAGCTCTTTATCTGCACTTTGATTCTAAATGATATCTTTGCTTGGTAGAGCAATCTTGGCTGTAGGTCCCTATTTTCCACGACTTTGAATATTTCTTGCCAATCCCTGCTAGCTTGCAAAGTTTATTTTGAGAAATCAGCTGACAGTCTTGTGGGAATTTACCTATGGGTATCTAACTGCTTTTCTCTTGCCGCTTTTAAGATTCTTTATCATTAACCTTTGGCACTTTGATTATGCTGTGTCTTGGAGTGGACCTCTTTGCATCCATCTTGTTTGGGACTCTCTGTGCTTCCTGGACTTGCATGTCTATTTCCTTCACCAAATTCGGGAAGTTTTCTTTCATTATTTTTTCAAAGAGATTTCTAATTTCTTGCTCTTTTTCTTCTCCTTCTGGCCCCTGTATGATGCAATGTTGGGCCATGCTACCAAGACACGGAGCCAAAGCAGCTCTACCTAATACATAGAAACAAACACAGAGAGGCTGCCGCAATGAGGAGACAAAGAAACATGGCCCAAATGAAAGAAGAGATCAAACCTCCAGCAAAAGAGCTAAACAACATGGAGATAAGCATCTATCAGACGCAGAGTTCAAAACACCGGTTGTAAGGATGCTCAAGGAACGTAGTGAGGACCTCAGCAGCATAAAAAAAATCCAGTCAGGAATGAAGGCTACACTCATTGAAATAAAAGATAATTTACAGGGAATCAACAGCAGAGTGGATGAAGCTGAGAATCAAATCAATGATTTGGAACATAAGGAAGCAAAAAACAAGCAATCAGAACAACAAGAAGAAAAAAGAATAAAAAAACAGTGTAAGGAGTCTCTGGGACAACTTCAGGCATTCTGATTTTTAATAAAACTTTGTCATGGGATATTTTGAGGACTAACTCCTCGCAGGCAGAGACCCTTCACTGTTACACAACTAAATCTTTACAGGGAAACTGCACCATTCGAAATGCCAGTGGTGACCCCCTGCCCCCAAATGCATTTGAGATGACCTGTAGTGGCTGACTTGAGTTCTGCGTTTGGTGCTTGTGGCTTTATTTTCTCGAAAAAGCAGCACACCATACCCAGGACAGAGGTGTGTTTGTAAATGCTTACGGGATGAGTGAGTGGGGGGTGAGGGCGTGGATGGATGAGCAGATCGACGGACGGACAGATGGATGGACATGTTAGATGGGTAAATTGATGGGTGGATGAGTGGGTGGGATGGATGGATGGTCAGATGGTCATGGTTTTGAATTACATCATTTTTAAACCAATATTTGAGTAACAAAGTAATAAAATGTTTATATTAAGAGCTCACTGCACCCTCACTTACATATTTGTAAACAGAGGAACGCCATCATTCCCAAGCAATAGACACGCGTATAATCACATACAGACCAGACAATAGAAAAAAAATACCCTTGGAAAATCGGTCATCGACCTCCACCACGATCTGGAAGGGACACGCCCTGTGTCCGGGTCACTAAAGCGGGGGAAGCGTCATCCTCGGCTGAGCCAGCCGCCCCCAAGCCAGCCCTCCTGGGAGGCCGGAGTGCGGCTGCTGCTGCTTTGCGGACACCGCCTGGGAAGCATCAGGCTCCCTCCTGGGCTTGAACCCAGCCTCCTCCTCTCCCACTGCGGCCCAGGCAGCGTCCTCGGCCTCCTCGAGTCTCAGGTTCTGCGTCTACAAGTGAGGGCAGTCATTCCCAGACACACACACACACACACGCAGAGTTGGCGTGAGCACTGAATGACGGAGTGCCTGCAGAGGGCCCGTGCACGGCCGGCGCTCGCGGGGGAATCGTCGGGGTGACGCCCGGGGTTCACGCTTTGCTCTCCCACCATTCAGGGGATGATCACGTTAATCCTGGCCACTGACATGGCAAGGCATGCAGAAATCATGGATTCCTTCAAAGAAAAAATGGAGAATTTCGACTACAGCAATGAGGAGCACATGACCCTTGTAAGTAGGCTTTGCGGGAGGGTTGCTGGTGAATGAGTCCTCCCCTCCAGCTCAGACTCAGATTCGTGAAACCAAAATCCTGGCCTTGCCTTGGAGCGAGGTGCCGACGAAGTCCCCCGTCTGTCCCGGGAAAGCTGCCTGGCAGGGGCCCCCTAGGGGCGGCGGTGTCTGTCCGCCACCTCATTCCGATTTGAAGATAACAAGTACGTGAGGGCAACTCGCCTGGCTCTGGTCTCCTAGAATAAAGTTGGCTCTCCCACAAAGATGCCGCCCCAGAAAACACACTGGATACCAGCCCCCGGGAGGGTGACTGCGGCACTCGGTGACCGAGGCCTGAAGGCTTGATTCAGCTCTCTCCGGGACGGCCGTGCCCGGGCTGGCCAAAGCCTGGTGTCAGGGGCAGCGTCCCCGAGCGGCCTGACGCCTCACACAGGACACAAGGGTCTGCCCGGGAGTGACAGGTCAGGGCGATGAGGGAAGGACTGGAAGGCAGTGCCCACCTCGAGGTCCAGCTGAGGCCGTGCCAGGCGGCGCGCTGAGTGCAGCTGTCCTTTGCCAAGTCCCGTTCCCCAGGCCCCCGTCCTGGAAGACCAGCCCAGGCAGATTCGGGGCCCCCGACCCCTAAGGACATTCCTGCCCAGCTCAGCCACAGACCCTGAGTGGCAGCCGACACTCGGAGCTCAAACACGGGCAATTCCAGGTGACGGTCACTTGGGCCTAGGGCAAGTCATTTGGGCCGCAGCTAGTCCCAAAGGCACTCACCCGGCTGGTCACCTGAACGGTCCGGCTGAATTCTCTGGCCTGACAAGTCTCCATCAGAAAGACCCTTGCGTACCCAGACCTCACCAGGCCCAGAAGACCAGAAATGCGTCCAGCTGGGGAAGAGCACAGACAGGATGTGGCCAGGCACGGGGCTGTGCTGAGGGGGCCACCGTTGGGGCCTGGGGAGTGGAGAGAGGGGGGCCAGAGCAGGACCTGGAAGGGCGCAGTGGGGAAGAAGGGGCTTCTCCAGGATGGCGGCTGGGGCTGAGGTCCACGGGCGGAGAGCCCCTGCCTGCACAGGGAAGACGCCAGGCTTGGGAGCAGAGGGCAGCAGCTAGTGCTGTCTCTGGCACTGGAGCAGTTTTGCTCCCTCTGGGCCGGAGGGGGCAGGAGGAATCAGATCCCGCCCCGAGGATGCCCATGGGGTCGGCAGGCAGCACTGCGGTTGCCACTCCCGTCGGGGGAATGGCGAGCTGAGGCTATGCCCTCCCTGCTTTTACGTGAGGGTCCCCTTCAGCTTATGTTTCCAATGTGCTGTTTTGTCATTCGGGGGTCCCCACACTCTCCACTTTTATTACCCTTTCAACCTCTGCTTCCTGATGTCAGACGAACTCAGAAAGAGTCTGGAGGCTTTGGCTAGAAACAAAAGGTGAAGATTTATTCAAAGGTCTCAGGGTTTGCAGCCCAGAAATACAGCTAGGCAGACACCCAGAAGTGTCCCAAAGAAGAGAGAAAAGCTAAGAGTTCTTATGGCAAAAAGTACATTCTTGGGAAGAGTCAGCCCAGCACCCTTTGCCCCAGCCGGTTGGGATCGGTCCAGCACGGCTGTCAGTCAGATGCCGGAGGTCTGGTCGTGACCAGTGGTCTGGATGCGTGAACATTCTCCCCTTGGTCCTTCAGAGGGTGACGGAGGGCTGACGTATGTCCAGGCATCGATGCAGGACCGGGGAGCTCAGGTGGAAGTTCCCAGGCGGGTTAGAACAAGCATCGAATCCTCTCCTCACGCCGTAGGCAACATGATCTTCCTAATTTAGCAGCTTGTCTGCGGTGGCCCCATTATTCATCGCTAACGATGCCTCTCCATGCTTTTTCTGTGCCTTCAGTAATCAAGAAGACACCTTTGACCTTTACCGTGTACATTCATGTGACAGAATGTCCTTGGGTTAAAGGAGCTGTGTTATCCCTCAGGTCTCTCCAGGAAAACATTCTGAGCCTGTGCGGGGTGCAGTGACCCCCCTCCTCCCCCGCTGAGGCTGAGGGTCTAGCTGCAGACCTCCGGGACCCCCACCACAGGTGACCTGGCCTGGCCTCGGAGGGGGCAGCAAAGCTCAGCTCCCCCCATCACAGCCAGCACCGCTCACCCACCCACCCCCTGCCTGGGTGGCAGTCCAGTCCGAGCAGGGATGTGTCCTGCTCTGTGCGCCACCGCCTGACGCCACATCTCTCCTTGCAGCTGAAGATGATCTTGATAAAATGCTGTGACATCTCCAACGAGGTGCGTCCGACGGAAGTCGCGGAGCCCTGGGTGGACTGCTTGCTGGAGGAGTACTTCATGCAGGTGAGTGTTTCATCCGAGCTCCAGTGCCCCGTGCGCAGCAGTCCACCCCACCCCCACCCCCGTCACTCTTCCCGGCCCCTCCCGTGGGGTCCCCACGCGGACGTGACAGACGGGCCGCCGTGGGCCAGCAGATGGAGCGGCGGGAGTTTCTCCGCAGGCGCCCATCAAAAACGGCAGAGGCTGTAACCCGCAGCATGAAGGGCAGGGGCAGCCTGGAGCCGCTAAAGCTGTAAAACTGCCGCGGGGTCCCACCGATCCAGCCGCTCCGGGGGTGGGGGTGGCGGACAGACAGCCTGAGGGTCAAGAAGAACTGCAGAGGCAGGGGGGTCCCGGGCAGGCTCTGACGCAGAAAGCCAGGCCAGCCAACGTGGAAGGTGCTGGAAGGGATAATAAGCTGTGACTACAACAGCTTGGTAATTACATCCCAAGAGAACACGCAGCGGGGGTTCCGCAAGCTGCTTCTGCCACTGAGCGTCCTCGTGGCCCAGGTGATGAGCCTCTACCTGTCCCCTCCCCTCCAGGCGTGGCCCTGCCCGACGAGTGAACACCCTGTTAGCACTCAGGAAATCACCGTTTTTTTTTCTAACGATTAGTAACCGTTACTGCTAATTTATGCAGCGCAGAGCGGTTTGGTTGGTTGTGGTGTCGCAGCTCATCTTCCTCCTTCTCAAAGAGCACTGATTGTCAGAGTCCCCCAGGTTCCACAGATGTCCCTTTCTTTAATGTCACCCTCTGCTGCTGCTCTCCCCAGAGCGACCGAGAGAAGTCGGAAGGCCTTCCCGTGGCCCCTTTCATGGACCGGGACAAAGTGACCAAAGCCACAGCCCAAATCGGGTTCATCAAGTTCGTCCTCATCCCAATGTTTGAGACAGTGGCCAAGGTGAGTGGCCGTCACCACACGCTGGACAACACGACAGCGTGAAACACACTAGTGCACAGCCATGCACACACATGCCTGTACCCACATGCATGCACATGCTCGCGCACACACGCACGTGAGCTGTCACTGCCTGCCTGACAGAAACCCCACCTGCCGTGACCCTCCACCTAAACACCAGCATGTCCAACACGCATCCTCACCCCTCCGACCTGTCACCCTGCAGCGCAGTCTCAGAGCTTCCTGGCTTCCCCCTCTGAGCCAGCATGGCCGGCCCCGCTCGCTCCCATGGGGCCCTCCTGCACCGTGCCACAGTGCCACAGCGCCGCTCAGAGCCACTGCAGACCCTGCACTCCCGGGGCACCAGCCACGAGCCCATCCTCTCCTCTCACTGTCCCCTCCTAATCGGTCCCCTTCTCCTGTCGCTCCACTCTACCCAGTGCACAGCATTGCCAGGCCGACCTCAGCAAGGAGACTGTCTCCGCCTCTCCCCCCGAAGCGTCCATGGCTCCCCACTGCCCCATGCGGGGCCGTGGTCCCCCAGCCTCTCTAGCACTTCTGTCTTGCGGGATGGCCTGCCCGCAGCTCCTCTCCCCCCCACCTTTCTTCCAGCCTCTACCTCGAAGGCCACCCTCCCTCCCCCTGGGGTGTCCCAGCCTCAGCCCCATGCTGTTGCCACCAGCCTCCCGCTACTCCCCCGACACGCCCTTCCTGGAACCCCGCAGCACCGTCACTTCTCTGGGAGCTGCGTTCTTGTGCTCGGCGCTCTCTCCAGAAATGGCGCCTTCACGGCAGGGGCGGAGGTCGCCCTGCCCCGCGGCAGGCGACAGAAAGTGTGGGGTGTGAGGGGGGGAGGCTGTGCGCCCAGGGCTGCAGAGCTGGGGAAGGCTCCACGGGAAGGGGCACCCCTGAGCTGAGTCTCACAGACTGGGGCCAGTCCACCAGGTGGACAGGCGGGAGATCAGAGCCCCTTTGTCAGGCCGGGGGACAGGTGGGAGCGGAGCCCGCTCGGGCTCTGGGACTGTCAGGGGCCTAGTGGGTGAGGGTGGCACGTGGAAGAGGGGAGAGTGCACCGTGGACACCACAGCACAGACAGTCGGCCGGACACGGGAGGCAGAGGGAAGGGCGTGGCTTCCACCAGGCCCCCATGACAATCAGGAGACCACGGGGACTCTGGAAATAGGTGGGCAGGTGGCAGGTGTGAAGGGGCTCCGAGAGCCGTTGCCCGGGCGGCATCAGAACCTCCATCACCCCGGATTCTGAGGCAGGCGGCACCCCCGGGAGCCCCAAAAGCACCAGTTGGAGGCATGTTTCCCTCGAAGTCCATTGAGACACGGGACCTGCCACCTGCGTTCCCCCAAACGCTCCTGTGGCCTCGGTGGCAGGCCGTTGACTGAGCCTGTGCCCCACTCCAGCTCTTCCCCGTGGTCGAGCAGAGCATGCTGCAGCCCCTGTGGGAGTCCAGAGACCGCTACGAGGAGCTGAAGCAACTAGACGATGCCAAGACCTTAGAGGTAAACGCGGCCCCCTCCGGCCAGCAGGCCGCCCACTCCCCCCACCCTGCCGGCGGCACTGGGGTGGCCCCTCCGGCCGGGCGCGCACGCCCACCCGAAGAAAAGCCACGTCGGTCAAATCAGGGAATGGTGCTGCCCACCTGGGATGGGACTGAGGGTCCGCGGCCACAGTGTCTCCCTCCCCTCTGCCTGCCCCAGTGAGGACCTGGTTCCAGGAGGGGGCGGTGGAAAGAGACGCTTCCCCCCCCCCCGCCCCCGGCGAGGGAAAAGCCACCACCGTGTCCCAGCTTCAGGCCACGGACTCTCACACGGGGCAGCTCGGCCCCTCCCAGGGTCCGGGGAGACAGACCAGGCCTGGCGTTAGGGCGCTCTGGGCGCTGGTGCAGTCCCCAGGCTCAGAGCTGGGGTGGAGGCTCTCCACAGAGCTTCACGAGCCAGTCTGCGCACATCACTGTGCCAGGGCCCCCTGCCTCTTGGGACCACCCAAGAACCTCCCCACCTGACCTCCAGCCACCGCAGGTGTGGCCCCTCCCTCCGTCTCCAGAGGCCCCAGCGCAGCCTGAAGTCTCCCTACTGCCTCAGGCTCCGTCCCCATCTGGCCTTGGCTGGCCTCACCCCATCCCGCCCTGGCAGTGCCCCCACCTGTACCGTGTCTTCTGCACAGCTCACTTCAGCCAGGCCCCCCCCCTCCCTGTTACGGCGTGTCCCGCCCCCACGTCTTTGGCACTGGGCCCTCCCACCACGCACTGATGAGGCTCGCCCTGTGCTGCTCTCGTCTCTCTCAACCCACGCGGAGCAGCGCTGGGCGTGCTGCAGGAGCTCGGGAGATGCAGACCAGCCGCCTCGGTCTCTGTAGTTAGGTTCCAGCAGACAGTCACAGGTCCTGAAGTGCTAAAAGCTTACGAGCAAATGACAGAGGCAACCGATGTCAGAAGAGGCGTCGCCCCGCCCAGGCCCCCTGCAGGAGAGCTACAGGGCCTTCACCCTCCTGGGCCATCCACGAGCCATCTCGATGGGGCCACACCGTCACTGCTGCTCCCAGTCTCAGCTGCCCAGTGGGGGCCCCTGGGACCCTCCCAGGCACCTTCTTGCCCCCAGAAAGGACAGACCCGAAAAGGCAGTAAAAGGGCCATGGACTCCCCATTCACCACCACCAGTCCCCGGGGCTGTGCACACCGTGTGACCTTGCCCAAGCGCCAGACAGTGACCATGCCGGGTGAGCCCCCCCACCCCCCAGCAGGAAGGCGGCTCGCGCGCAGAGCTGCGTCTGAACGGCTCGCACGGACGTCCCGGCACAGCGAGGCTGCGGGCATTCGTCTCTGCCTCACACTCCAGCCCCTTCAGTCCACAGGGAGCTCCTGAGCAGACGGCCGTCACTCCGTGTCCCCGGAGCCTGACCCTTGCCTTCTGTGTGCTCTGTCCTGGTTGCAGACGACCGAGAGCCGGCCGGGCGGGGGCCCCGACAAGCCGAGGGAGAAGAGCAGAGACGCGAAAAAAAGCGAAGGTAGTGCCCCTGCGCGTGGATGGCTCAGAAATTCCCACCGAATCACTGAGACACGCCTGGAGTCTGGGGAGGGAGGAAGAGCAGGAGGGAGGAAACCTGAATGCCAAGTATGTTTCAATACGCGACACTCCTGTCCTTGTTTATGACCATTAGAATTGGGCTGGGAAGGAAGGGGGGGGCGTGCTTTGGTTCATAGAGAAAGGTCAGGAATTAGCATGGGCACCACTTCTAAAGGAAAACGCTTCTTGAAAGCCTTTCACAAAGAAAGCGTTTGCTGGCACCGCTGTGATCGTGTTCCCGCGCCTTTGCGGACATCAGCCATTCGGCTCAGTGCCTGCGGGAGGCGCCCCAGCTCATTCGGCCGAATAATAAGGTCACACCGCGAGTGTGTCTAGAGGACCGTTTCAGAGAGAGTCTCAGTTCGTAGAGCATTCAAGGTGCCGGGCATGAGACACGGGTCTGGTTTTGTGAGGGGAGCGGAGGCCCCAGCACCCGGCACACCAAGCTTTGGGGCCAGGCTTTGCTGGTACAAGCTCAGTGTCGTGCACAGGCCGCCCAAACTCTCTGAGCCAAGGTGAAGGCAATCACACCGTCACTGCTGCTGTTTCAGCAACTGCCCGCTGAGCAGGGTGCTGGTGCCCGAGAGCGCGCGGCGGATGCCGGCTCTTCACGGTTTTGAAGCCGCATCAGGGTTTTGAATGGCTTGGAAAAGGGATCGAAATTGTTTTATTTTGCCTAAATGTGTTCGACAATATGTCCGACGGCCTCATTTTTCAAACACAGTCTGTGTCTAATGCTGCGACATTCGCCACATCGTGTGCACTTGGCAGTCCCGACACACACAAACCCGCAGTCACTCTCCCTTCCCTGCAGACCGTGCCTGACGGAAGCGGGAGCGCCCGTGGGTGTCCGGGGCCGGGCCGCCCGACCCACCAGCGAGGCCTTCACCCGGTGAAGAACTGATCCTGACCCCCCGGCACCCCACGACCACGTTTTCTAAGAACCACTTTGTTCACTGATGACAACAAAAAAAAAAACGAAACTGAAATTCATGATGCTGTACAGAATTTTTATTTTTAAACTACCTTTTAAATAATATATTCTTATATGGAAACGGGTACTGTACTGTTTCTTTGGTGGCGTGGTGTGTCTGAGAGACCATGGAAGCCCCCCCTTGTCCCCTCCGTGCAGACGGGGCGCTGTGCGTGCCCCCAGATGCGGCCAGAGCGCCTGCCCAGTCGACGTTCTGCGCATGCCTCCGCGTAAATCCCGCATGAAACGTCAGACCGCCGCCCGGAGCGCAGGGCGCATGCGCGTCCTGTGTTTGTGAGCCGCGCGGGGGCGCTGGTGCCTGTGCGGGGAGGTGAGGCCCGAGGCAGCCTGTCACCCTGCAGACGAGACCGAGACCACGCAGGACGGCACCTCCCGCGCCTGCTTACGCGAGGTGGGCATGGAGCCTTGACCGTAACTCAGAGGAGAAAAGGGGCCTCGGTGACTCAGCACATCTGAGTGTCTTTTGCAAGGGAGACGCTAACCTTTCCTTCCTGCCTTTGTTTTCGGGACAAGCAGTGGGGGCTTTCTGGCTGGCACGGAGCCCACAGAAGGACCCCAGTGTGTGGGAGGGGCCACAGGTGCCTCCTGAGCCCCCACTCTGCGCCGCCGCCTGAGCTTACACCACCCCAGTGCCCCCCGGGGCTGTGGACCCCACCCATGCCCGCTGTAGGGACAAAAGCAGCTGTGAGAGAGCCTCCACTCCAGAACGGACCTTTCAAGGGCGTCTGCACGCATGACCTGGCCGGTTCTGTGTCCGCGGAGCATTCACGCCCTCTTGGTGCGCTCCAGAGCACTGCTCCCATCCTCGCAGGGTTCATTTTTGAGCTGGGAGGTTTTCCATCTGTTCTGAGAGCTGCATTTCTCCAATTTTCACACCTGTAAGTAGGAGAAAATCCTCTCCCAGGCCGTGTGCCTGCTTTTTCTGTTATTTTTTAAAAGATTTTATTTATTTATTTTTAGAGGGAAAGGCAGGGAGAAAGGAGAAAAACATCAGTGTGTGGTTGCCTCTCATGCGCCCCCTACTGGGGACCTGGCCAGCAGCCCAGGCATGTGCCCTCACTGGGAATCAAACCGGTGACCCTTTGGTTCGCAGGCTGGCACTCAATCCACTGAGCCACACCAGCCAGGGCTGCTTTTTCTTTTAAAAACACACGGAGCCCTCCCACTCCTGCTGAATGACAACATGCCTGGCCTTTGCGGTGGGACCGCCACGCCCCTTGCCCTCCTGCCCTGCCTTCCTCCCTCTGGTCCTTAAATGGGTTTGGTGCCCCTTCTGGATCAGGTGCCCTGTGGGCCGCACCCTCGGAGCTCCCGGCCAGGCCAGTGGGAAAACCAGCAAATAAAGGATTGTTGTGCAGCTCCACGCTCCTGCATTGCTTGTGGTCACACAGGACACCTGGGAACCGGCAGGAACAGCCTGAGGGCAGCTCCAGACTCACCTCTGAAAGACCAGTGGGCACCAGGAGGAGGCAGGGGGAGCCCTCCGGGGGGGGCTGAGAGCCACAGCATCCGTGAGCCACTCTCTAGAGGACCTGCCCCACAGCCCCGCTGCTCCCGCTGAAATTCCGACAGCCCAGAGCTGATCTGGGGTGACCCACGTTGTTCTGTAGACACGTACCCTGCAAAAAGTAATTTCCCAGGTCCCCACACATCCCAGGACCAGCCCTGGTGACTGGTACGTGTTAGGAGCTCAGACATTTGCCAAATGAATAAGTGAATTTGAATCTGTGGTTGCTGCCCCCCAGGAATCACGTCAGAGAGGAAGGTCATCCTGCAGAGTGTGTGCGGTGGGGGTGGGGGGACAGTGACACGCGTGTGTTCTGTGAGAGTGTGTGTGTGTGTGCGTGCACGCACATTTATACGCCCACCTGTGCCTATTCCACACCGAGCCTCCCCCCGCCGCCCCCGCCGCCAGAAAGGAAGTTAACACGATGCAAAGATGTCTGGCGTCTCTCCTTGGCGCAGTTTCTCAGACCTGGCAGCAAACGGGGTAGAATCAGGGAACATTTGGACTGCGCTAAGGAGCAAAGGGGCAGATGCAGAGAGAGGCGGGGGAGGCAGACGGTGGGTCCCTCCCGGAGCAGCAAGACGTGGCATCCAGGCCCCCTCAGCATCTGATGGCTGTTCACGGCAATGAGAGCTCTGGAGTCATCTCTGCTGTTTTTCCTTTAAAATAACTTTACAGCCCTGGCTGGTGTGGCTCCGTGGATTGGGTGCTGGCCTGTGAACCAAAACGTCGCAGGTTTGATTCCCCATCAGGGCACATGCTTGGGTTGAGGGCCGGTTCCCCAGTTGGGTGCATGCGAGAGGCAACCAATCAGTGTATCTCTCACACACTGATGTTTCTCTCCTTCTCTACCTCCCTCCCTCCCCCTCTCTCTAAGAAGTAAATGAAATCTTAAAAAAATATAATAATAATTTTACAAAAAACTTAAAATCCCAGTTGGGATGGAACAGCAGGAATCCTTACGTGGTGGTGGCCGGCTGACCACCCTGCCTCTTCTCACTGCGGCTGGTGGGTGCCCAGAGGCGCCTGTTCAGCAGCTGCTGTGTATCCCCTGGGTGCTGGCCGAGCTGGAGGAAGGGGCCGGCAGCGTGGCACTCAGCGCCCAGCACGAGGGCCACTTCCGCCGGCTCCACAGGCCAGGGCTGCCTGCCAGCCTGAGACACATGGTGTGCTGCCCACGGTTGACTGGTCGGGAAGGAACCACGCAGCAATGCTCCTTCTGTTCATACTCGACCTGCCAGGCTGGGACAGGCCCGTCCATCCTGAAGGGGAACCCTGAGGGGTGTCCGGGGGTCCCAGCCAGCCTCCTCTGGCGGCGTCCCCTCCACGGGCCTCCAGACCTGGCTGCTCCTGCCCTCCTGGGCTGTCCAGCTCCCACCAGCAGGAGGAAGGTCCCCCAGAGGCTGCCTGCTCTGGAAAGAGCCTGGCAGGACTGGGTTTGAACCCCACTCCAGGTTCCTCTGCTCCCCGACTGTGTGGGCTACACACCTTCTGCATCAGTGTCCTGTGGCCACTGCAAGCCTGGTGGCTCCGAACAATAAGAGTTTACTCTCTCTCAGTTCTGGAGGCCGGAGGCCAGACCCAGCGAGTCTGCGGGGCCTGTCGGCTCCAGGGGAGAACCTGTCCTAGTCTCTTCCCAGTTCTGGTGGCTGCCAGCAACCCTTGGGATTCCTTGGCTTGTGGCCGCATCACCCCAACCTCTGCCTCCACTGCCACACGGCCTCCTCCTCTGGGTGTCTCTGTGTCCAGATTTCCTTCTTATAGGGACAGCAGTCACTGAATGAGGGCCCAGTGTAATCCATATGACCTCATCTTAACCTAACTATCTCTACAGGGAACGAGTTTCCAAATAGGGTCGCACTCATAGGTGCCAGGGGCTATGTTCATTGCGGGGAGGGGCACCGTTCGAACCCCTGCACCCTCGTAGTATGTTTTCCAATCTGTCAGTTCCCACCTCTCTGGGTTGTGGTGAGGATCGAACGAAATAATGTGCCGGACATTGGGCATAATACCCAGCACCCAGCTCTCCATCGACGCCAGGTACCCCTCCGGAGCCTGCCTCCGCCTCTCCGTGGGCTATGGCAGTCACCCACGTGCATCCCCTGCCAGGGCAGGGCCGTGGCTCTGTCATCTGGGGCCGTTTCCTCTTGGCCAGGCTTCCCCCAACGAGCGGGACCTGAGGAGGGCAGAGGGCAGGCCCCTGTGGGACAGCAGACCAGCAGACCCAGGGAGGGTCCGAGGCAGGTGCGGAGAAGGGCCAGTGGGGTCTCTGGGAGGGGACCGGGACACGGGGGCAGGGTGACTCAGAGAGAAGAGCTGGCAGGAATGGGTCAGGAGGAACCGGTGGGTAGAAAGCTAAGGAGCCTGGAAGACAAATTCTGACCACAGGCTTGGTCAGACTCCAGCTGGAAGTGCGGCCTTCAGCCGTCAGAGTGTGACATGGAGAGTGCATTGGGCAGCCTCTGCTGGGTAACCCCCCACCCTAAAACTTAGTGACGCGGAACATGTTCATCCTTTCTCCCGGTCCTCCGGGTTGCCTAGACAGGGTGTCGGCCTGGCCCCGCTGCCTGGAGCCGCTCCTCCCGATGGCTGCACCCACGTGTCCGGCAGTGGTTGCCTGACGTCCGCTGGAGTCCCAGCCACGCGTCTGCCGTGTGGCTGGGTGACACGGCTCGTTCACGTGCTGGCGAAGTGGACCCACAACCAGAGGCATGAGCCCCGGTGCTCGAGCACCCCGAGAGTGTCTGGGCACACGTTTATTACGCTGTCGGCCACAGCAGGTCACTGGGTCTAGTCCAGATCTTGACAGAAGGAGCTGCAAAGAACTTCTGGCCATTTTCTGCCCTCTGCCAGAGGGAGGGAGACTGTGGTTTCAAACCAAAGACGGTGGAGTCATCCTTCCGTCCTCTCTAGAGTCCTGTTTTAACCTCTTCCACCACCAGATGCCCACCCCCTTTTCTCCCTAAGCCTGCCAAGGGTTACCTGATTTCAGGTGTGGAGGCACCCTGCCAGCCAATAAAGAGCAGCTGAACCCGTGCCTTCGCTGTGGTTCTGATGCTGCGGTCCTCAACCATCGCCCATCGAGGGAGCTCAGCTTCCTAAGCTGCATTGGCTTCCAGGGAGCGACCGCCCCAGGCCCACCGCCCGCTCATCTCGGGCTGCCCGCCAGCGCTGATGGGATCCAGGCCCCGACCTCGGGGGTCGGGGGAGCCTTGCAGTTCACCTGCCGGACCCGTGAGCAGGCAAAGGGACGTTTTCTTACCACTGGTGTGATTCGGCCTCACCAGATTTTCTACATCGTTATTGTACCAACTCATCAGAAGAACCTAACAAAAAGGTAAAGAATGTTTAAACAATAATTTTGCAGAACAGCACATAAGAGTTTTGTTTTGTTTTTATAATGAGCGTAAGGTTTGACTCTGACGCCCTTTGTGCTCACAGAAAGTGTCCTATTTGCTGTTTAACATAGTAGGAGAGGGCCTGGCTGGTGTGGCTCTGTGGGTTGAAGGCCAGCCTGTGACCTGAAGGGTCACCAGTTCGATTCCCAGTCAGGGCACAGGCCTGGGTTGTGGGCTAGGTCCCCAGTCAGGGGCGTGTGGGAGGCAACTGACGGATGTTTCTCTCCCTCCCTTCCCCCCTCTCTCTAAAAATAAATAAAATCTTTTATAAATAAATAAATTTAAATGGTGGCAGAGCAGGGCGACTCAGTTTTCTGAGAAGTTCAGAGGGGACCTGGCGTTTGCAGGCAACGCCAGGCAGGGCGGACACCGGCGTCTCGCAAGCGGGAGAAGCCTGGAAGACACCGGGGCTCCTCCGCGGGGTATGCCAGGCTGCAGCTAGAGCGAAAACTGTGTGTTTCCAGGGCCCTGAACTTGATTTTTAGATGTTCATTAAATAGGCACAAAACGGCTTGTCCGGTCTGGTCCCAGTTTTGCTGGGGAAAATATCAATAACGGGCATTTCACAGGAGGTTATTTCCGGGTGAGAGTGCCACGGGCCTTTTTTCCTGCACTTCCCACCTCTGCCACAATGGAAATGCACCGCTTTTCAGTCGGAAGGTAGCCGGGCACAACGGTGTGTTCTGGTGGGGCGGCCCAGCCGCACAGCCACACCGCGGGCCTGAGGCTCCGTGGCCAGCCGTGTCTCCGGTGAGAGGCTATGAATGCTGAACACGCAAGACATGTCTCTAAGCTACACGCAGGCGATATTCGTTTTCTTTATATTCATGGTCAGAGAAACCCCACCCGTAACGGAAAAGCAGCCACACTTTGGGTGGTCCTGTAGCCCCAGCCTGGGGGTGCTCTGCCCAGCCCCACCTGGAGACCCCAGGGCACCCTGCAGTCTGCATGCCCCCTCCCAGCGGACACCTGACTTCCCTCAGAGCTCCCCTGAGTGGGACTGTGATTATGGGGCCAGCATTTGGGGCTTGATTAGATCTGCAGTTCATGGCCATAATTAGGCGTTTAATCACCCAGAATCCATCATGCGACTTGAACTGAATGAGGTTAGTGTGGAGTCTGTGGGATAACCGTGGTGGTTGAACTTGTTTATTAACTAGTACCTGATCTTTTCATTCTGTTGGGCACCTGCAAAATCTAACCTTGTCCGTGAACTTGGGAGCCTCCCCCACACCTACCTGATATGAGCAAAGGTGTCAGTCAGACCAGACATTCCATCAGGTCACCTGAGCTATAAACTGCAAAATTACCAGTCAGGGTTAGGAAGCTTTAAAAAAAATTTTTTTTTGTTCTCTTAAACAGCTAATGTGTGACAGGTGAGAGAGGCATCTCGGGGACTGCCCAGAGCACACTGGGGTCGATGAGGGTGGGCACCAGTAAATTCGAGGGAGACAGATTCTCGGGTCTCATGCTGGTGCCCAGCCTGGTGTGGGCAAGAAGTGCTCAAGGTTGCTCGATGGACACTCGAAGGGATGCACGCAGGTGACCTAAAGGAATTAAACGGCAGAGCTTGGACTGTTACCGATACAGCTAACCTGGTCAAGCTACTGGGTTTAGTGCTCCCGTTTTCAGCTGAGAGAGTTACCAGCTTTGCATCACAATGGACCTGAGGTCTGGAAGAGGAAACAGGAGGTAAAAGGCAAGCTATGCCCTCCCTGCAAGCACCTCAGACCTGGCACTTCAGAGAGGGTCTCACATAGTGTGTGTGTGGGGGGGGAATGCCATGCGGTACATTTATGATCTTGTGGCTGTGGCTGTGGCGGGCCACTGTGCACCACGTCAGCCACCCAGATTCCCAATGTATTTGTCTTTAGGAAAATGCATCCGCTTTTGTTCAGAAATCAAAGGGCCTAAGTGGGAAATGGGGAGGGAGGGGATATTAGCATTACTGCAGAAAGGGAAAGGGGTGCTCTTTCCTCCTGGCCATAAAGGGTCCTTTCAGTGGCTAAAGCAGCGCTTTGCTGTGACAGTAGTTCTATCAGAAATGGAGAGGCCAGTCAGCGGGGCAGGGCAGGGGACAAGGAGGTGAAACTGGGGCAGGGGGCCCACGGAGGGGGCAAACCCAGCCCTCCTGGGTCCCAGCCACTCAAGTCCCCTGGCCTCTGCACAGGCCACCACACCTGCCCAGTCGTCACCAGCCACTGCTGAGGAATGCAGAGCCGTGAGGTCAAGCAGCCCCGGGGAGGGGTGCGAGGGGTGCAAACCGACAGGCCCCGTACACCTTCGTTTATCAGCCGCGCAGCCTCCTCGCCGCAGCTTGGCCTGGCCGGTGAGTCAACATCTGTCACCTGCGCCCACCAGGAGGGTGAGGAAAGACTCTTTGTTCCCAGTGCAGTTGGTCACTTCTAACAAGCGTTGCTCCTTTATATTCTGAAGGTTTTATTTATTTGTTTTTAGAGAGGGGAAGGGAGGGAAACATCGGTGTAAGAGAGAAACATCGATCGGTTGCTTCTCACGAGGACCAAACCTGCAACCCGGGCGTGTGCCCCAATGGGGAATTGAACCAGCAACCTTTTGCATCACCAGACGATGCCCAGCCAACTGAGCCACATGGGCCAAGGCCAACACTGCTTCTTCGTGAGCCGGAGAGAGCCCCACACTCTAGGCGGCGCACCCGGGACTTGTCCTTCCTGGGTCATTTCCTGCTGTGTCTCCAGGCGCAGCCCCCTAGCCTCTCAGGACCTCCACAGCCCCCTCAGCAGGAACTTCTGTGGTTCTTTTAAATTCCCCATAAGGAGAGCTGACGCTGACTCAGGTGCGGGAGACCCTCGTCATCAAGGCCGGGGCCCAGTGACCGACCAGTCCATAGGTGGTGTCCACCCCTGCCAGGACACCCTCCCTGCCCACAGGCTTGCCCCACCTTCCCCCAATCCAGGAAGCACCATTCAAAGACAACCAGAGGACCGCTTTCTTGGGTGATCCCTGCCAGACTCTCATTTCCAGCCCGAGTCTGTTCCCTGGGGGGCCCAGCGCTGGACCGGACCAGCAGGTGTCCGGAAGGCAGCGGGGCTCAGGGCAGTTTGCACAGGGAGAGTCCTCGTGGCTCAGGGTGTGCCGGGAAACATGTACGAGTCTAGGACATTAACCTCTCCTTGATGAGTTCCATAACCGAGAAAATGAGCATTTTTTAAAAAAATATTTTATTTATTTACTTTTGGAGACAGGGGAAAGGAAGGAGAAAGAGAGGGAGAGACACAGCAATGTGTGGTTGCCTCTAGCGCATCCCCACTGGGGACCCAGCCCGCAACCCAGGCATGTGCCCTGACTGGGCATTGAACCGGCGACCCTTTTCTTCGCAGGCCCACGCTCAATCCACTGAGCTACACCAGCCAGTGCAGAAATGATTATTTTAAAACATTGAGCTTTTTATTTTGGATAACTGCAGATTTCCATGCCATTGTAGGAAAGAATACAGAGGGATCCCAGGGGCCCTTTACCCAGGCTTCCCCAGGGGTGACGTCTCGCACAACTCTCGTTCAGGATCACATGCGGGGGGTGTGGACACTGACACAGTCCCCATACAGGACATTCCATCCCCACAAGCATCCCGCATGACGCCCTCCCATAGCCATGCCCTCTTCCTTCCACCGCACCCCCGCCTCAGCCCCTGGCGGCCACTCCTCTCGTCTCCATTCTATAATTTTGTCATTTCAAGAATAGTATACAAATGGAACCACATGCTGTGTGCCACCTTTCGGGGCTGGCTTTTCCCACTCAGCATCATTTTCTGGAAACTCACCTGGTTGTCGTGTGGGTCAGGAATCTGTTCCTTTTTAGTGGTGAGTAGAGTCCCATGATGTTAGTGGGCCACAGTCTGTTTAACCATTTACCAATTGAAGGACACCTGGGCTGACTTCAGTTTTTCACTCGTCCCAATAAAGCTGCTATAAACATTGACTAAGAGGTTTTGTTTGAATACGACCTTTCATCTCCCTGGGATGACTGCCAAGGGGTATGAACACTAGGTAATATGGTCATTGTTTATTTACTTTTTAAAAAAAGATTTTATTTTTAGAGAGAGGGGAAGAGAGGGAGAAAAAGAGGGAGAGAAACATCTATGTGTGGTCGCACGCCCCCTACTGGGGACCTTGGCCTGCAACCCAGGCATGTGCCCTGACTGGGAATTGAACCAGTGACCCTTTGGTTCACAGGCCAGCACACAATCCACTGAGCCACACCAGCCAGGGCTGCTCACTTACTCTTTAAAGAAACTGTTGTTCCAGAATGGATATACCATTTTAGTTTCCCAATGCACCGGTGATCCAGTTTCTCCACGCTTTCATGAGTTTTTTGTGTTTTCATTTTTTCACTTTAGCCATTCTGCTAGGCCCCTGTGGCTTTAATGTGCGAGTGCACGACGGCTGAGATGCTGAACGTCAGGAAGGATGTTCTCTATATGTCCTCAGTGGCAGAATGTGTGCTCATGTCTTATTTGGGGCAAGGGGGGGAATTGCTATGTTACTTTTTTTTTTTCTTTTACTGCTGAGTTGTGGAAGTCTTTTGCATACTGTAGATACCCGTTCTCTGTCAGACGTGTGGTTTGCGAATATCTCCTCCCAGTCTGCAGCTCATCCTTCTTTCTCTTCACATCATCACTCACCGGGCAGACATTTTTACTTTTGATAAAGTTCAATTTATGAACTTTTCCTTTTACTAAGCTTACATTTGGTGTCAGGTGTAAGAACTCTCTGCCTAGCCCTAGATCCTGACGACTTTCTTCCATGTTTTTTTTCCAAAAGTCTAATGGCTTTACACTTTAATCCACAGTCCATTTTGAGTTCACTTTTATACAAAGTGTGAGGTCAGGGTTGAGGTCCATTTTTTCAGTGTTCCATTGCTTCAGCTCCATTTGTTGAAAGGACTCTTTTCTCCACTGGACTGCTTTTGCTCCACTGTCAGAATCAACTGCGGCCCTCGCCAGGTGCCTCGGTTGGTTGGAGCGTCATCCTATTGCACGCAAATGTTGCAGGTCCGCTCCCCGGGCAGGGCACACACCTAGATAGAGGGTTCAATTGCTGGTTGGGGTGCAAATGGGAACAACCAATCAACATTTCTCTCTCTCTCTCTCTTTCCTCTTCTCCCCCTTCCTCTCTCTCTCTCTCTCTCTCTGAGATCCTTTGGGTGAGGATTAAAAAAAATCACTTGTGCATATTTGTGTGGGTGTAATTCTAGGTTCGCTGTTACATTCCGTTGATCTCCGTCTATCCCTCAGTGTCTTCCCCAATATCACAAAGTCTGGATTACTGTAGCTATCCAGAGGTGAGCAAAAGTAGATTTTACAGTTGTGAGTATGCGAAACAGAGTTTATTCTTATATTATACTTGTACAGTTCCGATTATAATTTGTACATTTATTATAGTACAATTTGTATTATAACTGTAAACCTACTTTTGCCCACCCCCTGTATAATAGGCCTTAAAAATCAATAGACTGATTCCTCTCATCTTCCTTTTAAACATAACTAGCTATTCTAGTTGCTTCCTTTTCCATATACATTTGAGAATAACCTTGTCTGTATCTGTAAAATCTTGCTGGGTTTGGGTAGGAGTTGCATTAAAACCTGTATTTCAATTTGGGGAGAACTGACATCTTCACTATGTTGTCTAATCCACGAGCATTCAGTTCTTTCATCAGCACTTTGTCGTCTCCAGCACACGAGTCCTGCCTTGTTACATTTACACCTCAGTACTTCCTTTTGTTTCGGTGAATGTAAACTGTATTGTTCATTTTAGTGTCTGTGCATTCATTGCTAGTCCATTGAAATACAATCGATTTTTGTATATTGGTCCTGTATCCTGTGACCTTGATTAACTAATTAGTTCTAAGAGCTTTTTTCATAGATTCTTTGGGATTTTTTCATGTAGACAATCATGTCATCAGCAAACAAGGGCCGTTTCATTTCTTCCCCTGGCCTGTGTGCCTTCTATTTCCTTTTCTTGCCTTATTGCGCTGGCTGGAATGGTAGCACCATGTGGAATAAGAGCCGTGAGTGCAGACATCCTGCCTTGTTCTTGATCTTAGAGAGAGATCATTCCATCTTTCACCATTAAGTATACTTTTTGTAGATGTTCTTTATCAACTTGAAGTTCCCATCTGTTCCTGTTTTTCTGAAAGATTTTACATTGAATGGGTGGTATGTTTTTGTCAAATTCTTTCCACATTGATTGATATGATCTTGTGGTTCTTTCCTTCCTTATCCTGTTAAAGTGGTAGATTACATTTGACCAGTTTTTTGCACATTGAACTAACTTTTTATCCCTGAAATAAACTCCACTTGGCCATGGTGATTAATTCTTTTTATAGATGGCTGGATTCTATTTGCTAATATTTTGTCAAGGATTTTGCGTCTATATTCATAAGGGATATTGGTCTGTAATTTTCCTTTTTTGTTCTGTCTTTTCCTGGTTTTGGTATCAAGGTAACACTATCTTTGTTGAATGATTAGGAAGCACTCTCTTCTCTTCTATTTTCTGCAAGAGGTTGTGTGGAACTGGTGTTATCTTTTTTTTTAAGCTTAAAAGAATCCTCCGGTGAAAATATCTGGCTGTAGGGATTTCTTTGGGGGGATTATTTAAATCACTGATTCAATTTCCTTAATAGTTCTAGAGCTATTCATATTATCTTTTTCATTATAGGTAAGTTTGCTAGTTTGTGTTTTTCAAAGAATTGGTCCATTTCACCTAAGTCATAAAATGTGTGTGCATGGAGTTGTCTGAGGTGTCTCCTTATTTTCTCCTTTTGAAGTCTGCAGCGTCTACGGTGATGCGCCCTCTTCCATTCCTGACCTTGGCAATCTGTGTACCTCTCTCTCTCTTTGCGTCTTTGTCGGTCTTGCTAAAGGGTTATTGATTTTTTTCAAAGAACCACCTCTTCATTTTATTGACCTTCTCTATTATGTTTCTGTTTTCAATTTCATTCTCTTCTCTAATCTTTATCATTGCCTTCCTTCTGTTTGTTTTGGGTTAATTTTATCCTTTTTTTTTTTTTTGAGAGCAGGGCCCACATCATTGATTTGAGATTGTTTCTCCCTTCTAGTGTAAGCATTGTCTACCGTAAATTTCCTTCTCAGCCCTGCACTGTTAAACTTAATAGGTTATCCTTTCATTTGTATTCAGTCTGACATATTTTTTTTTTATTTCCCTTGAGACTTCCTCTTTGAACCGTGGATTATCTGGAAGTGTGTTGCTTAGTTCCACTTGTTGGGAGACTTTCCTGTTAGCGTTCTGTTGTTGCTAATCCAGCTGGAGTCCGCTGGGGTGAAGGGACACACCTGGCATGACCTCAATTGTGTCTGATGTGTTGAGAGGTGTGTCATGGTTCACGATGCCATCTGTCTGGGTACGTGTTCCGTGGACATTTGAAAAGAGTCAGGATTGTGCCTGGGTTGGACAGTGTCCTATGAATGTTGATTAGATCCTATTGGTTGGCGACAGTGCAGTGTTCTTCACCTTCCTTGCTTATGTTGTGTGCAGCCACAGGTTGGCTGAGGCCTTTCACTGAGGGCCACAGCCCCTGCCGGTCCCCTCTCTGGACCCGAGAAACAGCCTCTTCCCTTACCCTTCCGCACCTGAGGGCGCCACAGCCTCCTGTTCTCGCTAGCGCCAACATACTGGGTTCTCTAGCCCCGCCCCCAGCATTGTAACTTTCTCCAGTGACCCAGTTTTCTGTGCCATCTGTTTCCTGCTGTGGCCTCATCGCATCATACATAGCCCGGAGGGCTCCTGCCATTACCCGTGATGCCTGCTGCAGAAATTTCCACTGAAAATGAGCTCACAGTGTGGTTAGCTAGGTTTGCACATGCATAACAGAGACTTCCATTTCCACTTAGAATGCAAAAAAAAAAAAAAAACGCAAAGAACATCACTCCCACACTAACGACGACGAAATTCAGATAATCCTCAAAGCCATCAGACAGATGAGTCACGGAGGAACACAGTGAACTGAATTCCAAAAAGAAACAAGACCCTTTAAGGGGAGACAGAGAAATGGAGAGAGAGAGAATGGTTTCGTCTTTGACGCAGCACGAAACAAAGAGGTGGCTGCCATACGGACGGATGAGGCAGACTCAACTGAATGCTGAGAAATCCCGACAGACTAGTAGGAATGACAATTGGGAAAAGCTGGGGGTCCCGTAAGTAAGGGGAGTTTTGCACACACTGGCCAGCTCTCCGCCACGGGTGCCCACCGGCTGCTTCCCAGAAAGACGGGAACAGGGCAGGAGGCCCGAGAGAGCGCTCAGGGGACACGGGTGGGCGTGGAGGGCTCCGAGGCTCCTGGGGCAGGGACAGGCCCCACGTGCTTCCCGGACTCTTACAATCAGAAGACCGAAGCTGCTGCGGAAGGGGCAGAAGCAAAGATCCAGTGGCTGTCGGGGAGGGGGTAAGAGCTTGGCGAGGGACCCCTCCGGTGGGACAGACAAGCAGGGGCAGCTAAAAGCCGAGGGGGGCACGGGAACCCTGAGAACCCTCCAGCCCGCCAGGCCCCACTCTCGCCAGTAGGCCACTACAGCCCACACCTGGCGGGATTTGAAGTCTGTGGCACTAGGATAACCATGGCAACCACAAACCAAACCAGCCAGCGCCTAACCAGACGGTCCAGCCCCCGCGCTAGGCTAGCGGGAGGCTAGAGGCACTGATTTCTGTGCCTCTGTCTACACGTTCTGTCTGCGTACTCCACTGGGTACTGAAAAACGGTGTGGAAGTCTCCAGCTGTCATTGTGTGTTGTTTATTGCAACATTCAGTTCAGGTTTTTCTTCACAAATTCTGAAGCTCTGTTGTTGGGACGTGCACGTTAAAGACTGTGATGTCTTCTTCATGACGTGACCCCTTCATCTTTATCCCTGGCAACAGGGGGCATCGTTTGGCTGCCTGAATGGTCACTAGGGGTAGCAGCCTGACTTCCTACATGTCTGACTCACAGCAGCCGGCTCCCTGGGCTGGTTACTACAGATAACGAACCAGTTGGTTTCCTGGGCAGATTGCTGTAGGCTGTGGGGTCAGAGTCTTATTTTTATACATAGTTTGGCCACTGTCCACTTGTATATTCAGTCTTTCAGTATTTAGCATCAAGGTCACCTCATGGTCCCAACATGGCCACTGCAGATCCAGCCATTGTGACCACATTCCAGGCAGAAAGGAGAAGGTAAGCAGAAGAGCAAAGAGCATGCCTCCCCGGTGAGTCTCTTTACAGGACTCCACCCAGATATGTCAGTTGACAACTCTCCAGCTGCCCCTACCTTCACAAAGGCTAGGAAGTGTCATCTTTACTGGGTATAACAGTGTCCCCCCAAAACACAAGACCTTCTGTTACAGGGAAAAGAGAGAATGGATACTGGACAGACAACTGGCAACCTCTTTCACGCCTTCAGACTGAAAAAGTGGAAGAACAAATCTACAAGAAAAAAACACATTATGGAATATATATCACTGTCATCTTGAATCTATTCTTCAATATGAAATATTTGCTGTATGACAATTACTTTAATAGGGAACAGGTTGATCAGAACTCTTCATAGTCAAGGTTTTGTGCATGCACCGTCCTCTCCAGGGCCTTCCCAGCAACCCTGCTCTCTGCCCCTCCACCTGCAGGGCACCGGGGCAGAGGTCTGAATATACTGATGGGAACACGAATTGAAAACTGTTCAACTAAAATGAATTAGTGCAAAGAAACAATCAGTTCAGGGAATTGGTCACTTGGCAAATTAGCTCTTTGGAGAACTGGCTTTTAGTGATTGCCAGAGAGTAAGGAGGGAGTTCAAGCAAAAGCCCGCCAGGTTGGGGCAGGGCAGGGGGGCTCTCCTGCAGGGTTGGTGGGCCCTCTCCAAGCTCAGGGAGGCAGGTCCCCCCAGGCTGGAAGGCTGACTTGTCAGTGCGGTGATCACTCCCTCCGAAGTGGATAAGGTTTGTCCTCTGGACACAAGGACATGAACCAAGCTGAAAAGGCAGAGTTCCGGAGAGACTACCTTCTGAAGAAATGCATGGAAACGGCTGCCCTGCACATTCGAGAACCAGTGTGCTTTCAAGATAGGGCCCTGGGCAGCCGGGCGCGGGAGGGCCCTTGCTGGGGAAAGCGTGCTCGCGGGAGGCAGGGGCAAGGACAGCCCTCTGGCGCAGGTGGCTCCATCCAAGGCATCTGGAGTGTTTAGGAAATGAGAGCAACTACTGTGTGAATTCCTTCCCTGACAAAGGGTCCAGACAAGCACACGCTTCTGCACACACATGCATGCATACACATGTAAGTGCATGCACACACACACACGCACACTGCACTTGCCCTTCCTTCCCTGGGGTTGTCGGTTTTCTCAGCTGCTGGGAACGGGTTGGGAGGTGTTTTCCGTCTTTGCTCTGAACAGTGTGCTCCTCACAGCCCTTGCTCTGCAGCCCCATCTGCACACGTGCCCCCCAAAGAGGTGCCACCCCCAGCTGAGCCTTCGAACACAGGCAGGGAGGGTCCTCCTGCCACCCACGGTCCCACGGAAAATTCCTCCATCAGAAATTCATCTCTTTCCATTAAGGAAGTGGCTTTTATTCGAATGCGAAAGGGGAGGAAGAAAGACTCCACCAGCAAGGACTCCCAACCTGTGAAAAGGAAACTGGAAAGGCCTCCAAACCCCTCTGGGCGGGGAAGGACAGCCCCCAGGGAGGAGGGGAGGTTTGCCTTGTCCTGCTTCCCTGGCACAGCAGAAGCAAGAACGGTTCAAAAAAGAACAGGAAAGGATTGGATTGGAAGCTTTTTAATGGTAAAAGAGAAAAAAGTTGGTGAGTTAACAACACATTAGCGACAACGTAATTGGAATTAGTCCTCTGATGGAGTCTGGCTGCCACTGGCAGGTAAAGTCTCGTCTCTTCACGGCCCTTGAGGTGACTTCATGGGGCAGCTACTGACTCCAGTGAGAAGGGGACAGGGAGGAGGTCGCTGGGGGGAGGGGCGGCGCTGGCCCCCCCCAGCACCAGCCGCAGGCTTTTCCAAGGCCCGTTTGGGTGTTTTTCCTCATTTTCTGGGTTAAGATTTTTCTATTTCATTTCTTCTCGCCACTATTTCTAGCCTTCTTGCTGGTGCATTCCATATTCTCAACTGTATACTTAAATTAACAAAGTCAAGTTACTAACTCTGCCCTCTTGCAAAAGGCAAATATCTTTGGATACTTAAGTTTTGTTTTATTTAAGTGCATTTTTGTTGCCCAGTGTTTGGGGGCTTACCATGGTGTTCTAAACTTTTTAAAAAAGATTTTATTTATGTACATATAGCAAGAAGGGAAGGGAGAGAGAAAGACAGGGAGAAAAACATCCATGTGTGGTTGCCTCTCACACGCCCCCAACTGGGGGCTGTGGCCTACAACTCAGGCATGTGCCTTGACTGGGAATCAAACCAGCGACCTTTCAGTTCACAGAGCGGCGCTCAATCCACTGAGCCACACCAGCCAGGGCTACCATGGTCTGTTAATGGCCCAAGTAAACCTCTTTTATCATCAGTGTTATTTTACGTAGTCAATACTTGTTTATGTTCACCCACATTTTCCAGTTCCTTTGTCCACCTCTCCTTTTGCATCTCAGCTTTCTTTTGCAAGAAGAAAGCTTCCTTTCACGGTAAATCCCCTTTGCTTTTTGCTTGTTTGCAAATGTCTTCAGTTCATCCGAGTTTAGGAAAGATCACCTGGCCGAGTCTACCAAGCCCAGCTGGCAGTTACCCTTTTCTCGGCACTCTGATTCTCCCGCCACCTTCCAGCTGCTGCCACCGCCATGACCCGTCAGCCGGAAGCCCACAGCCACCCCATGAGTCGTCCAGCACCTCTCTCTGCGTGCTTTATGATTTTATTTTTGTCTTCCAAAAGTAAATGGCTAGAATGGAAAAGCCACAAAGAGGGGAATATGGCAGAAATCAAGCAAGGGAAAAGATGTAAGATGAACTTAAACGTCACATCTGAAGGCGGGCAGGACAGAGGGGATGAAGACAGAGGGCGGTACATGGAGGGACAGCATGGCGAGGGGAGGGCCAGTACAGAGTCAGTGGCGCACCGCTCCTGCCTGCCACGTTCCTCTTATCTGAGCCTTGGTGAACTGTTTTGGGGCTGAGGAGAAGTGACCTGGAGGACAGCAGAGCTGGCTGTGAGGATGACATGAGTTGACATTTGTAAAATACTTAGAGCGAGACCTGACCCCTAAGTTTTACGTGCACTGGTTCAATAAGCATCTTCCCGCTCCACCGTCCTCAGAACAGTGCCTCGTGGGCCCGGATGATGGATGGGAGGCCAGCCATCGCGACTGCATTCCAGGAAGGAGGACAGCGCACAACACTCCCCCTACTGTTTGGAAAGCCCCGCCCTCTGGCTGAGCAGCGCTGTGCCCAGCTAACATCAGGACTTCATCACCGAGTAAAACATTCATTTCACTACACGCAGCCGCGCAGTCAGCTCAGTGAATAATGTCATCTTCTCTAACAACCAGTTCCTATCTTCATTTTGCCGGGAAGGTGGGGAGAGTGGAGAGGGGGATGGGTAAAAACTCAGCTGAACCCGGGGACAGGGGGCGAGAGAAGGCACCGTAAGGGAGGACGCGGTGAGGAGACAGCACCCAGCAAGGCGGGTCCAGCGATTCCATTTCATGTAAATGGAACAGGCTCGTCACTTAGAAGGCAGCTCTCTCAGAGCAGAGGGAAAAACCCAGCCACCTACCATTTACAAGAGACGCATCTAACTATAAGGAAGCAAGGATTAAGGAAAGGCTTGGAGAAAATACACCAAGAAAGTGTTAACCAAAAGGGAGCTGATGTTGCAATTTCGGCACCAAGTACCAGAGCCCCTGAGGCAAAGAACATGACCAGGGACGACGCATGTCCTTGGTTAGTAATAAACGGACAATTTTTCTTTTAGGAAACCTTGACCCTATGAGCCACTAAGTAAATGTTTTCAAAATATGTACAGCCAAATTACAGGAGGAAATGAGTAAGTCCTCCGTTCCTCCCCCTCCCCCCACCTCTGTTACTCATTCAGTCTGAAAGCCTTCGGCCGGCCCGGCTGTGGGGGGGCAGCTGCGGGGTGCTGCTGCTTCACGGTCCCCCAGGAGCCCCCCACATGACTCTGAGTGCCTGTTATGTGGGGGGGGGGGGACTGTGCAGGCTCGGGGACAGAAAGACAACAGCGCCTTATCTCACAGAGACAAGAATCCAGTCCTGGGGAGGGTTGGACCTGGGAGGCAGGCAGACTGGTTCCACCTGTCACCGCGTCTCAGGCTCCGGGTCTGCGAAGTGGGGTGATGGCAGCTGCTGTGAAAACGCAGCAGCATGGACCCTGGGAATGCCTCCCCCGGTGGTCAGCAGTACTGGGGAAATAATATTTTTCTTCCTGTATCCATGGAAACAGCCCTCGCAGTCCTCAAAATCACTCTCCCTAAAATGCGAAGATCTCAGGGAGAAGGCTATTTTCAGAATCAAGAGTCACCTCTCACAACTGATTGCTCGGGCCCACGGTGGTCCCCTGACGAGAACCACAGAACCCATGGGTAGGTGTGGCCCGTGCCGGTCAGAGGGACCGGCCAACCCTGCCCAACGTCAAGTGAAACTTATGAGCTGGAGTTCCAAAGAAGTGTTACTGGAAATTCCAATCCCAGATCATCCATTCATTCATTCATTCATTCATGCTGTGACTGACCTCTCACACTCGTGAAGACACACACAGGCATTCATCACACATGACACACACAAGAACAGTCACAACTGCACAACCGCACAGACGCAGTGGCCCAAGCTGAACACAACGCAGCAACGTGGGTGGCTCTCCACACTGTGATACAAACCGAAAGCGCCAGACACAAAAGAGACTTTGAACTCGACTCCAAGCACACCAAGCTCAAAAGCAGGCAAAACCAATCTGCAGTGTTAGAGACCAGGGCTGTGGTCCCAGGGCGTGGGGGGAGTGGGCACAGGAGCCTGGAGGTGGGGGGACTTCCTGGGGCTGCTGACCCGGATGTGGAGGTGGCAACACACCGTCGGGACGATGACAAATCAGGTCGCGATGTCTGCTCACAAAGTCCTGTGCCGTACCTTTGTGGCAGGTGCACGCTGGCTGGCAGCTCCCCAGCAGGCTGGTTGGTGAACTGACATTCTCAGGTGAACAGATGAAACCAGACAGGGCTGGTGAGCAGGCTGGGTCCTAGCGCAGGCTTCCCGACCAGCACCTGCTGCGGTGGCAAGGGCGAACCTGCTGCCCACAGCCCCAGGGGTCCCGGAGGGACACTCACAGGTGCCGCCTGGCCCTGCCGCGAGAGGGAGCCAGGCAGAGGTCACACGCCAACGTGGGAAGCGCCAAGGGCTGGGCCGAGGTGGCAGGTCTGGATACGAATCACGCGGGCACAATAAACAGGCTCTAAACCAGAGGCAGAGCAGACCCCCGCCAGCCCTCTGAGGGGCGCTCTCTCTCCCGATCTCGGACTGCTGCCCAGTCCAAATCAGTAAGACGACACCCGGGGCTCTGAGCCACCCCCTCCCACCCCTTCTCAGGTTACCCGCCTGTCCCCACCCTGGCTCGGCCGTCACGACACGGAAGGGCGAGCAGAAGCTAGACACACGTATGTACATGCTGGAGTGTGGCCGAAGACAGTGAGTGAGGGATGGACCAGCGGATCCCGGGAAGTGGGGGCACAGAGGATCAGAGAGAACCCCAAAAGGGACCAGTGGGGTCAGCTGTCCCCAAGCACAGCGGGGGGGGGGGGGATGAGAAAACCCCGAGGGAGGCACTTCCAAGTGTGGGCCCTGAGAGGGGTCGCCAAAGCCTTTTCTCTGCTGAGCCTGTGGACCCACCCGAGGTGGGGGCCCCACTTGCCCCCGTTCGAGCGTGGTCCCGGGGAGGCAGTGATGGCTGGGAGCCCAGGCAGAGTCTCCGGGGTGGAGCCCTCTGCACCCTGTTCGAGGGACAGTGTGTGATGCCCCCGTTGGTGTGCACCCGGAGCACCTTGGGCCCCCCATCCTACTGTGTACACTCGCCCCCACCCCAAAACGCACCCAACCACGCAAAGGCAGCTGTGGGTCCCACCCCGCGCCACCTCCCTGTGGACTTCCCCCCTGGGAGCCTCTCCTCCCTCTTAGCTCACCCATTGTTCCTCCTCTGCCAGCTCATTCCCACACACACGCACAGCCCGGGTGTCGCCCGGGTGTCACCCAGTGGTCAAACACCGTTCCCACCAACACCCCCCTCCTGCTCCAGGGCCCGCCCCAGGCTCCCACACGGCACCGAGCTGCCGGGGCCCCCGTGTGCCCCCCACCGAGGCCACCCCTCGCTCAGCCCGTCTTTCCGAGCAGCCATGACGCCTCGGAAGGGTGAGGGCCCAGACTGCCCCCCTGCGTGGGTTTGTCTGACCCGGGGGCTGTGCGTGTCGGCAGGAGCTCCGCGGCAGTGACGTCGGCCCTCAGTGCCGCAGGGCGGGGGCGTGGCGTCCGCACGCTGGGCTACGGGGGACCCTGATCACCAGCGAGGGTGGTGTCTGCCGGGCTTTTCCCTCATAAAGGCATCATGCTCCCTTTGTAACTAATAAATACCGTGGAGGAGGTGCTTTGAAGTCTTGCTGGCAACAATTGTTACTGTGGCGTTTGCCTGGTGATGGTTTTGTACTTCGGTCCTGCTCTGCACATGTACTGATTGGGGTTCTCCTGTACGGAGGAGCCACCCCTTCTGCAGCTGTTTACTTGTTCAGTGACTGATTCACATCGGGATGGACCCGTGGGTATGTGTGTCATGCTGTGGGGTGTCATCCAGTCCTGCCCTCAGTTACTTCCGGCTCAAACCGTTCCAGCTTTGCCCACAGGAGCCCCTTCGGGCTGGCCCCTGCGTTCTCTCAGCCAGTGCCCATGGGTTTTAAGCTCGTCCTTCTTTTCTTGCTCCATAAAACGTTCCGGCTCAGCGTGGGTTTTCCCTGCCCCAGCCCTGGAATCACCCTTTTCTCCGAGGATCCCTGGTTTCTTTTCTTTTTTTTTTTTTTTTTAAGATTTTATTTAGCCCTGCCTGGCGTAGCTCAGTGGACTAAGCGCGGGCTACAAACCAAGGCATCACAGGTTTGATTCCCAGTCAGGGCGCATGCCCGGGTTGCAGGCCACGGCCCCCAGCAACCGCACATTGATGTTTCTCTCTCTCTCTCCCTCCCTTCCCTCTCTAAAAAAAATAAAAGTAAATAAAATTTTTAAAAAAGAGATTTTATTTATTTATTCTTTTCAGAGAGGGGAAGGGAAGGAGAAAGAGAGGGAGAGAAACATCAGTGTGTGGTTGCCTCTCACATGTCCCAAACCGGGGACCTGGCCTGCAACCCAGGCATGTGGCCTGACTGGGAATCGAACCGGTGACCCTTTGGTTCACAGGCCCGAGCTCAATCCACTGAGCTATACCAGCCAGAGCTAACGTATCAGAATATTTAAATCTAGGAAGCAAAACCAGCAGGACATTGGATAATGAGACAAAACCACAACTGCAGCTAGACATTTGAGTGCACAAAGGTAGGAGGACGACGGAGTTCCAGCTGACGGCGACTGAGGCGGCCGCCAGCCTGACCTGGTCCGCGTCCCCAGGGCGCTCCTCCAGCCGAGGACTCGGAACACACTCAGCCGAGGGCGCACGGAACAGCCAGCACCGTGCGGAGCACCGCACAGAGCTCAGCACACGTGCAAGGAGTAACATCGATGTGCGTCCTGAGACCACAGCGGGGTCCAAACCAGGAACCGCCCCGGCCAGGTGGCTCAGTGGGCGGAAGTGCCAGCCTGCGCGCTGGAAGATCGCCGGTTCGGCTCCTGCTAGACTGCAGGTTCGATGCCCATCAGGGCGCGTGTGAAGCAGCTGACTGCTGCTCCTCTATCACATGGATGTTTCTCTTTCTCCCCCTTCCCCCATCCTCTCTAAAAATCAATCAACATATCCTTGGGTGAGGATTAAAGGGGAAAAAAAAACAGAAACCAGTAACAGAAGAAATCTTAAGAAAAAAGTCCAACGTCTGGAAATGAAACCGCACGCCCAAAGAACCAGAGATCAGAGAAAGCACAAGGGACACTGGAAACGAGAGGACACGTCCACACGTGGAGGGTCCGAGGGCCCGGGGCTGCCGGGAGGAGTGCGCAGCGCTCCGTGTTTGCGGTAGAAAGAAGCTCTTCCGAGGTGGCTCCGTCCGGGTGGCCGGTCAGTCACTGGCTCTTGGGAGACCTCAGCTCCTTGCCCACTGACCTCTTCACAGGCTGCTTGCGTGTCCTCACCACCTTATGGCTGGCGTCCCCCGAAGTGGGTCATTCCCGCTGTTCTTAAGGTGACCTTGCCAAGGATAAGGTCGCGTTTAAGTCTGGAAACAGGCGGCCGCTTCACTGATTCCCACGTTAACAGCCCGCGCTGCCAAGTCTGCGCCTTGGCAGACTTCGACAGCATCACCTCAGATGCTGAGCACGAGAATGCACCCAACTGTACACGCTGTGGCGGGCTTAGAATGAACGAGGACAGGCAATGTCATCCAAGCTAAACACGACTGCAAGCCAGCAATCCCACTGCTAAATATGCACGGGACAGAAACGTTTGCACATGTTCCAGAAGACAGAGCCCAGAATGCTCACGGCAGCCCCTTTGGAAACTATTCAAATGCTCCTGACAGAATAGATACGTTGTGGTATCTCCACATATGGGAATACTATGTAGCAATGAGAATGAACCACTTACAGCCAGTGCAACAACGCAGATGAATCTCATCCAGAAAGTTGAGCCAAAGCAAACTAATCTGTTAATCAGCCCCGGCTTCAGGCTTCACCGGGGAAGAGGGAGTGTGAAAGGCTGGAAGGAGCCAGGGGGACCTCTCAGCTGTTGGTAAATGCTCTGTTTCTGGTGGGGACTGTCACACAAGTGTGTCCAGTTGGTGACATTTCAGTTTGTGTATTCCAGGTGCACTTCCCAGGTGTATACTGCACTTAACATGAAAAAAGCAGCAGAACCCTTAGAATTAAAAAAGGTGATATAGCCAAGTTTTTAAAAATCAGTGAGTTGGAACAAAGCACAATAGAAAAAAAAAACTGACAAAAAGGGAAAAATGCAATTAAGGGTGTATAAGAAAACCAAGTCCTCAGCTCCCACAGTAGGGCCACAGGCAAAACTGACAAATCAAGAAACTGCTTTGAGCCCTGGCTGGTGTGGCTCAGTGGACTGAGTGCCGACCTGCGAACCAAAGGGTCGCCAGTTCAATTCCCAGTCAGGGCACATGCCTGGGTTGTGGGCCAGGTCCCCAGTGGGGGGTAAATAAGAAGCAACCACACACTGATGTTTCTCTCCCTCTCTTTCTCCCTCCTTTAGTAAAATCTTAAGGAAAAACACAAGATTGCGAGATGCAAATTGTGAGACGGCGGTGGACCTGCCTTCCTTAAAAAGCCAGACACGGAAGATCGGGGACATGCTGCTCCAGATGAAGCGTTAAGAGTCGTAAAACCCTTTAATTAACAACGTACGACTGTCATGGGTTTACCAACCAGGAAAGTCTCTGGGACAACTGGGGACAAGTCAGGAAAGACCTGATTACCAGTCAGGGCCTCCCCAGGAATACAGCTCCTGTCACCGGTGACTGGCCGGGACCTCTGACGAGAGGACTACTCCCAGGGGCGTGGACAGGGTTTCAGAACCAAGAAGGAAGCTGTCTCTGCCCCTGGCGCCAGTGGGGCTGGAGCCCCATAGGCCTCTGTCCTGACGGGACACAGCCCAGCAGGAGGGACCCTGCAGAGGAGGGGGCTGTGCCCCCCTTCTCCCTCCCCCAACACACCAGCTGCCTGGCTTCCTCTGGCCACACCCACCGGGAGCCCGCAGTCCACGCAGTCCTCGCGTCCTGGGACAGAGGGGAGCAAGGGTGCCTGTGTGGGCGAATGGAGACCGACCCACAGTAGAGAAGGAACGGGGGGGTGGGGGTGGAGGTGGAGGAAAAGGTGGAATGGGTCGTGGTCACAGCCAAGCGGGCCACATAATGTGGTCTGTCCAACCACGCATGACCTTGGTAAGGATGGAAGTAACGTGGACGCAACCACCAGGAAGACATAAATGACCGTGGCCCTCCCCGCTCCGCTCTCCTGACCCTTCTTCCCCTGGGCGCCACCCTGCACTGCCTGTCACTGCCTGTCAGGTGTGTGTGGGCGAGAGGACCGGCCTCAGACAGCCCTACCCCCTCCGCACCCCAACCCAGGGATCCTCCCAACCTGCCCCTGCGCCCGGATGACCGGGACCCAGACACGTGTTTCCGACGCGAGCTGCCCGCCAGCAGGGACCACCATGAAGGTTTAGGGGGAGACGTCAGCCTGAACGCAGAAGAGCAGGGTTGCGGTTTTTACCAAACGAACGGGCCAGCTCATTTTAAAGGAGTTCATCAACGGGGGTCAGTGAGCTTTTCAGTGGAGAGCCAGACCAGCAGTGCCCCACCTTCGAGGCACCAGGGATGGGGTTCGTGGCAGACAGCTTTTCCACAGATCGGAGTGGGGGGGGGTTTCGGGAGGATCCAGGAGGGTCACACTCAAGCTCACCTCCTGCCGTGCGGCCCGGCTGCGGACAGGCCCGGACCGGAGCCCACCCACGGCCCGGAGGCTGGGGCCCTGGGCTGGACAACAGGCAATGTGGCCGCTGTGGGAGCAGGGACAACGCAGGCCCCCACCCGAGAGGACGGGTGTGACCACACCCCGTAAAGTTCTACTCTGGGGCACAGCGGTTTGAATTGCGTATGACTTTCAAGTACTGTCATCCTTTTAACCGATTCACAACCATTTGACGCTGTGAAAACCATTCTCAGCCCGCAGGCCGTACAAAGCCGGGCAGTGCACAGGACTGGGTCTGCAGACCGGGGTGCTGACCGGCCTTAAGATCCGACACCCACAAGGGCACACCCGAGCCCTCTGCACACCAGGCGCTCTGAAGCAGGTGGCTGACGAGAGCGCTCCCCGCGCCCGACACGGAGCCCCTCCCGCACAAGGGCCACGGCCCGGGCCCCCCCTGCCGCCCGGGGACCCCCACTGCACCCCTGGTCCCCCCTCTGCCTGAGCACGTGGCAAACCACAGTCTTCACACAGATGTGCAGGGAAAAGCAAGGCACGTGAGGAGAGCGGGAAGCGTTCCAGCCCCTGCGTCGTGGAACGGCTTGTTTCCCGGCACCCGGGGAACCCCGCGCCACCTTTTTCTTCAGACCGAAAGTGGACGGCTCAGTCGCCCACAGCACACTCATCAAAACCGGTTTTACTCAATGTATTTTGAAATTAGATCCACGTGTCGCTGCTGAACATTCCCAGAAGCTGCGAGCAGCTCTCATCGTCACTGACCGGTGATGGGATCCAGCCGCCACCCTGTCCTCTGGGGCGTGTGCACACGGCTCCCGTCAAAACAACGCACACATGCCAGCAACCACCTCCCAGTGGACGGCGCCTCCGGCCTGGCTCCCGCGCCCGCGCGTCTTGAGGCAAGTCCGCTTCGCCGCCAGCACGGCCGCCGAGCTCTCACGCCTGCGGCCGAGCGGGAGCCCCTTGCTGCGTGGGGATGGAGCACGTGGCCAGGGCCGCGCCCGTCACGCTGCCTGGGCTGCGATGGCCCACCGTGGCGAGTGGCCACCAGGGTGGACGGTGCAGTTCGCTGCCTGGAAGGACCCGCCAACAGGAACAAAAGGAAAACACCCATCGTGCTGGTGTAAAACCGTTTGCTTGTGGAGTGCCCCGGGGGAGGGCGCGCCAAGCGTGGGCGGCACTATGGAACAGAGCAGAGGAACCAACAGGCGCTGCGGACACAGGCCCACATCCCCCCAGCGTGAAGGCGAAGGGCTCCCGGGCTCCCCGCTGCCCGCTGGGGCGGGGGGAGGTGTCCAGCTGAGCCAGCACAGGGTGCGGCCTTCCAGTGGCAGCAAGGGCACCTTCAGCAGAGCCTCTGTCAGCGACAGGACACTCTGGAGCCCAGGACACCACCCATCACTGGGACAGCCCCAGTGTCTGCGGAGCTGCATAGCCCTCACCAAGTGTAAGTGGGCAGTGACGTCCCCGTTTTCCTTCCTGGGAGCTGCCGTCAAGGGGGGAGAGAAAAACCTGTCTTCCGGAGCTGGGCGAGCCGCACCAGGGCTAGGACGAGCCACACCAGGGCTAGGACAAGCTGAGCAGGGCCTGGGGTGACACACGTCGGGGCTGGGATGAGCCGCACCAGGGCTTGGACAAGCCACACCAAGGCTAGGACGAGCCACGCCAGGGCAAAAACGAGCCGCACCGAGGCTGGGATGAGCCGCACCAGGGCTAGGACGAGCCGCACCAGGACTAGGATGACTTGCGCCAGGGCTAGGACGAGCCGCGCCAGGACTAGGACGACCCGCGCCAGGGCAAGGATGAGCCGCACCAGGGCTGGGACGAGCCGCACCAGAACTGGGACGACCCGCGCCAGGGCAAGGACGACCCGCGCCAGGACTAGGAGGAGCCGCGCCAGGACTAGGAGGAGCCGCGCCAGGGCTGGGACGAGCCTCGCCAGGGCTGGGACGAGCCGCACCAGGGCTGGGACGAGCCTCGCCAGGGCTGGGACGAGCTGCGCCAGGGCTGGGACGAGCTGCATGGGGGCTGGGACCAGCCGCGCCAGAGCCACGACGAGCCAGGACGAGCCAGAATGAGCCGCGCCAGGAGCAGGACTAGCCGCTCCAGGACGCCTCCCCGGACTTTGCCCTCTTGGTCTGCCTGTTGGGCCCAGGGGGCGGGTTCTTGTGTCGCTTCTTCCGCAGCTGCTGCTGCAGCCTCTCCTGCTTCTTCTGCAGGTAAGTGGCCATGTTGTCAAAGGTGGCCTTGTACAGACTGCTGAAGCCATCGTTCACGCCGGCAGAGCCTGTGCGGGAGGAACGGCACAGATGGTGACTCGGGACGCCACCTCTGGTGGCAGGACCTGGCGGGCCCCGGAGACCCTCCCACAGCAGGGAATGGGCCCGGCGACAACCTGACCACCTGGAGTTCTCTGTGGACTTCTGGCCCTTCTCCACGTTGGCCCCCAGGGGGCCCACTCCCGGTAGCCTTATCAGCGGGACCCCAGACTTGCTTCTAGCAGAGCACGAAAGCTGGCTGTTCCTGAGACCACTCACCTGGAGGGAAACTCCACGGGGCCCGTCAGTGACGCACAGGCCTGTGCCCCCACACATGACCTCCGCCTGCCCTGCGCGGGTGACCTCCCAGTCCCCGAGGCGCTCTCACCCTTCCGCGGTTCTCAAGGTCAACTTGCCTTCCCCGCACTCTCTTCCCCGAGCCTCCCCACAACCCGCGCTGGAGACGGGGTTTCATTGCAGAACCTCCCAGAATGACGGCTCCGTCCGTGGCCGTGGCCGTGGCGCCCTCACCTTCCAGCATGGCCCAGTTCCTGTGAAGGTGAGCACTGACCCTCTGCACCGCGGCCGTCTCAGGCACAGTCTGGGAGGCAAAGGGAGAACCTGTGTCAGCAGGTGCTGCTGGCGCGGTAACGGGCAGCGCTGCGGGCTCCCCACTGCGGGCCCCGGGAGAGGCGGGTGACCGCCCCGTGAAGGCCGGGTGCAGCCGGCTGACCGAGCCCAGCGGCCGCCGCCTCTCGTCGGGATGAACACCCACGACGTGAGGGCTGCCGGCATTTCACGTGCTGGCGTGTCACGTGTGACTTTATCTACGAAGCCTGGCGGGCCTGCCAGGGGCCGGCCGGTGGCACTCTGTGCACTGCCACCTCTCCGGTAACACGACCTGAAAGGCTCAGGGCTCTCTCCAGAGCGCGCATACCAGCGCACAACTGCAGAGGACGCGGAGGTCCGCGAAGATCTGCGGCCATGGCGGTCCTGCGAGATGCGGGACAGGAGGGCAAGCACGTCCCCGCTCTGTCAGCGGGGGGGACCGACCCAAAGAAGGCGCGGGTTTGCTCGGCTCCCAGGCCTCTCGCCACACCCGGGGGCTCCCCTAACCAGTGGGACCAGTGCCCCAGGCCAAGGCCTTGCTACGCGGCAGACATCAAGGACACACGCCAAGTCTCCGCCTCTCTGCTAAAAAGACCGGTGTGACCAGGACAGGCACAGAGAAAGCATGCCAGATGGGGGTCCCCAAAAGCCTCCTGCAGGCTCCATGACACGCCGGCCAGTGTCCCAGCTCCCTGGCCCCACGACCTCCTCAACCCTGGACACACCCTCTGGCACTCAGGTGTGATCAGGCGGAACGGCGTGACAGCTGGGGCCCACGCCCACCCCAGGCTCAGGGGACAGCGGGGACCCAGCACGACCCACCTGCCACCGGCCGTCCACAGGCCTGCAGAGCACGAGCGGGGCTTCCTGGCAGTCCTGCAGCACCCACAGCCCCTGGCTCTCCTCGAAAGCCACGTCCCACACTCGGTGCTGGAAAGACAGCTGCTGCCTGCAGACCAGCTGCCGACCGGGGGCGTCCAGCCGGAAGATACAGACCACGGGGAGGCTTCCCACGAGAAAGAGGGAGAGTGTCACAACTCCCGCAGCCCAGGCCCGCCCGTGCCGGGGACCTGGCCCTTGCCAACGTCTCGGCTACCCCGAGCTAGGAGCACCCGCTGAGCGCTCCCAGGGCCCTGGGCCACAGGCCAAGAGGTAAGAAACGCCCGCATCACCGAGTCCTGGGGCAACGTGCGCGGCAGCGAGGGCAAACAGGGCGGTGTGGAGAAGACAGCCCTTCTACCTGCGGGGGTGGGGGGGGGAACAGGCGGCACACCTCCGGGCCAGCACGGTTACCCTCCCGAAGCCTGCGCCCTCATTTCTAAGACAAGCTGAGATGCCCTCCCAGGACCTGTTTGTTACGGGACCAGCAAGGAGGGGGCACAGAGAGGACGCTCAGGAGGAAGCCGCTGAGTGGCGAGTGCTGCCTGAATCCGCCTCATCCACCACTGGCCCTCGGGCGGGAATGAACGAGGCCGATTCCACCGCCACCGACCCCCCCGGTGGGATTCGGTCACACACGGAAGACCAGGCAGAGGCCCTGCTTCTGTACCGCCGACCCCCAGGTGGGATTCGGTCACACACGGAAGCCTTGCTACTGTGAAACGGTGGATGTGAGGAGCGTGTGAAGAACGCCATCACAAAGGGACCGCAGCCACATACCACAGCCCTCGGGAAGGGAGACCCCTGCAGGCCGCTGCGGCACCCGCACACCGAGCAGGCCTCCCGAGCTGGGAAGGCGGTCTGTGTCGTGCCCCCTACCAGCTGCGGGGTGCGGGGGCGGCGGGGGGGGGGGGGCCTGGGAACAGCGAGCTTACCAGTCACACAGCAGGGCCACCCAGCTGTCCCGGCTCCAGTAAGTGATCCTGGACACGGCGAACCTCTGAAAGGGGGACAGCGGATCAGCTGCGTGTCGGGGACCCACCGCCCACTGTTCCACGCCCGCTGGGAGCACACACTGCCGGCAGACTGGCGGCGCCCACGGGTGGCCCAGGAAGGAGGAAGGGAGGACGGCGCCGGGCCTTTCTGCCCACCGCTGCCCGCCTGCTTCACCGTCACTCCAGCACGCCGCGGCCCACGGCCGTCCCCGGACTGTGGAACGTCTCTGAAGCCAGCAGAGTCGGTCAGAAAGCAAGGGCAGAAGGGCACGGAGAACAGGAGGGGGAGGAGGGACTGTTCAGGTCAGACACAGCGGGGGTGAAACGCTGATGCCGGCCAACAGAGGCCGACCAGGAAGGGCCTGGCACTCCCCCGGCCGGAGCAGGGCTGCCCTCAGCTCCCGGAGGCCGGATGCACTGAGTGGGTGGGAAGCCTGCTCGTCCTCAGCCCCCCCATCGCCTGCTCTCCCCCCTCTTAGAGAGGACCCCCGCCGGCCGCACAGCCGGGGCACCAGGGTAAGTGAGGGCACGAAGATGACGGGCGGCCACAACTAACCAGGCCTCTGTCTGCCACAACTTCCACGGCTGCAGAAGCCCAGGCAGGAGGCACCCACGGGCAACCAGAGCAGCTGGAGCCACTGACCAGGCGGCCCCTGCAGGCACGTGGCTGGGGGTCCCGGGGGCCCTGCCCCGAGTCAGGCTCGGCCTCAGCCTACCGAGGCCGAGCGTTCTCGGCCCAGCGAGAACGCCGACAGCGGAAACAAGCAGCCAAGCAAGCCGGGACCAGGCAACAAGCCCTTCACCCCACGCCCAGGCCTTGTGAGGCACCAGGGAGAGCCGGGCTCCCCAGGGCTGGCAGGGTCCCGAGTGGGGACCACAAGGGGCCACGCATGGCATCCCTGGGGACAGGCAGAGGGCGCCCACCCCTGCAGGCCTGAAGAGACACGACAGGGGACCCCTCGTCCCTCCCCACCAGGCCCCGGCGGGCCGTCCACGTGTGACCGACCGGGACCCAGGCCGCACAGAACCAGCTCAGGAGCATCCGAGCTGGGTGTGCACGAGCACAGAACCCTGGGGACCCCGAAAGACAGCCCATACCTCCCCTCCCACCACTGAAAACCTCCTTGGCAACGGAAGGCCCAGGTGACCTGACCTGAGGGGACCCTGAGATTAGTCCATGACGGACGACAGAAGGTGCTGAGCGGGCACTCGGCCGGCTGCCCGGCCGATAGACGCACAGCCAGCCTCTCTGCCCCGCTATTTCTTCCGTTTCCAAGGGGATCAGGGGCCTTCCTGTAAACTAACTGTTCGAATGCAAGCATGGTAAGACACAAATTATTTCCCACTCACTGACTAGCTGCCTTCAGAATTTGAAATACGTGATTTCTCCCAAGCTGGAAGAATTGCAGCTGCACTAGCAGCGAAGAAGTGTTTCCAATGTAAAACATTCTTTTCACAAGACGAGTGACCAGCGAGGCGCCCCGCCAGCCCCCACGACCAGAGACAAACGAGGTTACCTTGTCGCTCCAGGGGCCCGCTGGCTCCTGCGGGCTGGCCAGGTGACAGCAGTGCAGCTCGCGCCCTCGCCTGTACTCCCAGAGCCTCAGGGTGCAGTCCTGCGCACAGGGAGGGGTCAGCGCCCCTGCGGGACGGGCACCCCCACAGGTACACGGGCTTCCACCGGGTCACGGGGACGGTAACCCCGGGACAGCCAGGGCACCCTTCCCACACAGCAGCTCTTTGCTCTAGAAAGCTCATGCAAGGCATTACGAAAAACAGGTGGCCCCACACGGCAAAGTGGGCAAAGGACACACGACCACCTGATGTCACAGGCCAGGCTGTACTCAGGGCAGGCACGCGTGCACACACGCGCGCACAGGCACATCAAAGACCAGGCATTTGCACGAGACACGCGTGGGGCTACTGAGTGTGCGTCAGCAGCAGTGGGGGCGGAGCCCAGGTCCCTGTGCGGCTCAGAAAGAGGTTCCTCTACCAACTGTCTGAACCGAGGTCACGGTGTTATCACAGAGGCCACAGCAGCCCGCAGAAAGGACTCCTTGCACACCCACTCTAACTCTGCACACACACAGACGTGCACCTACACGCACACAGACCCGAGCACGCAGTCACAGACCAGGAGCGAGGCCCGGCCGGCTCTGAAATGCAGGAAACAAGCACCACCTAGTGGGCAGCCACCAGTGAGGAGCACACTGGCTTCCGAGCCACAGAGCCACAGCCAGGAACAAAAGACAAGCCCCTGCTGGGTCCCAGTCCTGACAGAGAGGACCCCGGAGGGGTGGGGGCGGAGGCGGGGCGGCACGCTCACCCCGGATGAGGACAGCAGCAGCTCCGGGTGGTTGGGCACCACAAAGATGCGGCTCACGAACCTGCGGCACAAGGAGAAGCAGGGTGACCTGGGGTTCCAGTGCCGCTGTGACACGGCGCTGCCGTGACACCGCGAACCCCGTCACCTCGCCGAGAAGCCTCCCACCCCCTGACCCTGACGCCAACCGCAGCTGAGACAGAAACAGGTGGCCATGTGGAGGGCGACGAGGGAGCCAGGGGAGCAACACCACGGCCCCCACGGAGGACGGCCCGCAGGCCCGGCGAGGCCCCCGGCCACGCCTGCTGGGGGGACCCACGGTGTGCGCTCGCTGCTCCCGGCTGCCCTGCGCACATCCCCTCAGCCGACCCCCCAGAGACTCGCACAGAAGGGCCCTGCCGTTGAGCCCCCAGGCAGAGAGACCTGGAAGACAGCGGGGACGGAGGAGCGGCCACACTGCCCAGAGGCCAGAATCAGACCAGCTGTTCCTTGGCCCGAGGAACCGCCTCTCCCCAGACACCGGCTCAGGCAGGGCAGTCGGAAGCCAGCCTCTGGTCCCTGTGAGGGGGATGTGATCGGCTCCCTAACGCACAAGCCCCGGGGACCCCTCAGAAGGGGCCGTGAGTGCCCTCTCGCCCTCCCTGGCCGCGGCCCCCCACCAGGCTGCCTTCCGGAAGGCTGTCATCTCGGGAGCTCCGCTGAAGAAGGGACAGCGCAGTCACGGGACCACCGCAGCCCGTGCCCGCCACGAAGGCTCAGGATGGGAGTCACCTCGGACTCACCAGGAGAGAAGCAGCAACCAGTTTCTGCCGCTTCTAAAGGAGATTCTTAAAATTCGCTGATGAGCTGTGACTTGCTCACAGAAGCACCTGCCGAGCACCTGCCGCTTGCCGGTCGCTGTGCCGAGGACCAGAGACAGCGACAGACAAGAGCAACGGAGGCCCTGCCCGGCGAGGGGACCAGAGAGACAGGTCAGGGACAGGGAGTGTTGGCAAAGGGCTCTGCACAGTGCTGGCCGGCAGAAACACAGCACCGGGGTCATCTTCAAGCGGCTGCGGGTGACCGTGCCACCAGACAAAATAGACACAGGTGATGTGAACCCTCGTGCTATGCTCTTACGTCACTCCATATGTCCAAATCCTACTGTTTCAATCTGCAATCAGTGCAACTCATAAATGACGGCCATTTTTGCATCCCTTTTCACACTAAGTCTCTGACATCGGTGTTCTGCACGACGGGCGTGTCTCACTTCAGACTGACCCACCGTGGCTCCTGAACTGGATGGCACAGGCTGAGAAGCACGCTGGGGGGTGGGGGGGGACAGGGGGGCCTTCCTGGGACGGCAGGGGGCAGGCAGCGGAGGAAGGAGAGCACCGGGTGCGGCACCGTGAGGAAGACTGTGCCCGTCAGTGCAAGCCGCACGTGCAAAGACACCGAGGTGGAGGGGTGCCCGGTGGGGTCCAGAGGCCCCAGCAACGCACAGCGACAGGCAAGGGCTGGAGGACTGGCGGGCGGTAAGAACTGCGGGTGCTGACTAGGGAACAGAATAAAAACCCGAACAAGCTGTTGTGACGTGCAAACTCAGTGCCGCCGGCCTTTCTAAAGGTCATTTGTACCATCCATTCAAAATCGAGGAAGCAGGAGCAACCTCAGAACCTAGCAACATCCCCCCAAAGTCTCCCACTGCCTCGAATAACGTTACTTTAATTATCTCGGCCAACCAAACTGGTTTTCCTCTGCGTACACTGCAGTTAGCCCTCTGCCTGAGAAGAGAGCGTTGCTCAGAGACGCCTCCCTTACAGAATGCCAAAATTCACCTGCAGAGAGCGCTCCCTCGCACAGGTCAGAGACCACGAAGCGACAACTGCCTGGGTGCAGACTTTTTAGCTCAGGGACAGGTAAACTGCTCGAGTATGTCCCTCATCCCCACCTGGTGACTGCTCACCACTGCCGGTGTCTACACTGAGCAAGCGGGGTGTTCCTGAACAAGCCCCCCGCCACCGCAGGTCGTGGGTAACAGACTCGGAGCAGCCACTCCGAGTGGGGGGCTCCCAGCCGACGCACACGGACCCTGCCGGCGGGCGGCCAGCGCCATCCAGGGTGATGGGACACTGGGGTCTGAGGCCTCGGCGCCAGTAAGAAAACTCCCCCGGCACACGTGACAGCAGGAGATCCTGACGGTCACGCCGCCACAGGGCCTGGCCCGCTGAGAGCGCTCGCTTCGCCCGGAAGCCATACACGGGGTGGTTTCCTCCTCCCTCAAGGCTCACAGGCTCAGCCAGCATCTCCCCCGACCACCAGCTCCCCAGACGAAGGGCCCACTCCGGGCTTACACCCGAGCCCCGTCCCCGGGAGGCGGGAAGGAAGCGGGGAGACTCACTCGGTGTGCCCCAGGCAGAAGGCTTCGATGTTGTGCGGCGCCAAGGCCCAGCTCACCCGGATCTTCTCGTCCCGGTCAGCGGTGAGGACGTAGCGGTCATCGGGGCTCACGGCCTGCGTGCGGGGGTGAGGGAGGGCAGGTCCACTCACGGGACAGCCTGTGCTGCTCCGCTCCTGCCACCCCTCGGACCCCTCCTCTCCAGCCCCCCCACTCCCTGTCCAGGCAGACGCCCTCTCAATACAACTCGTCACCGCCTCCGCCTGCCCGTCTCCAGCGCCCAAGGCACCTCTCCCTCCTTCCCATTTCACATGGCCCCGTGTCCAGCCGGTCACCAGGTCCTGACCCCCCCCCATCATGTCTGCGTGTCCCGGTGGGGACTCACCCCAGCTCCACCACCCGTGGCTGGGCCTCTCGGTGCCTGCGGCCAGACGGCTCCCGGCTCAGGGGCAACACCACGGTGATGCCCGTGAAGCACCAAGAGCAAACCCTGACCAGGTCCTGGCTGTGCGTGTTGTTCTCACGCCCCTCCACCCCGTCACCCCGACCCAGGCCCACCCTCCCACCCAGAACCAGCAGCCCCTCCTCACTCGCCCTCACTCTTCAGGGCTCCACTCCCTCTGCCCCCAAACCTGCAGAGGGCTGCCCCGCTATGGGAGAGCCCACTCCCACCCAGACACTCAGGGTGGCCCTCCCGCCCCCACCCCTGCCCCACCTGAGTCTGACCACAGCCGAGTTAGGCAGCACTCTGCCCACATACCACATCCAGTAGCATCGACAGGTGCCCAAGTTCAAGTCTGCCGCATTCGTGTGGCTCCAGCACTGAAAAGGAGTAAACGTCCCCAGACTTGTCCGCCACCAGAACCTTCTCCTCAGAAGTTGTGAACGTCAGGGCCGTGCACCTCCTCACCACGGTCCTGGGAGGCCAGAGAGACGCCCAAGGCTGGGGGACACGGGTTGACACGGGCCGGCGCGAGATCCTGCGACCGATCTGTCAGCCATGCGTCTGGGGTGGCGCCAGCTGGCCGGCACGCACTGTTCCAGACGCTACCTTGAAATGGCCACTGAAGCCTAAAGAAATGATTTCCCAGCACGCATCCAGACAGGACCCTGTGCTTCTCAGGGCCAGAGGGACAAACGGACAGAAAAGGCCGGAGGATCGCAGGAGGAGACACGATACGTAAACATGGTGAGAAAAATGATGAAACAGAGACAGTCAGTCAGGCCCGGGGCAAGATCCGTCAAACCCCTCCCGGTTCTGTGGCTCCGACAGCGGCCTCTGCTGGCTCCAGTGGGCTAATTCAGCGGCTGTGACAGCCTGGCCACAGCTCTCCGGAGCAGCAGCTGAGACAGTCCTCCCAGAGTGCTGCGCTTGGCTTCCAAGGACCTCGCCCAGCGCGGGGGAATCCAATGTCCCCTTTCCCACACCCCCTGTGGCACCGAGTTTCCACTCGGCTCCACACTGTGGCCCTTTGTCTCACGCCAGACGGGGGCTCTGGGCTGCTCAGGCTCCCTTCCGCCCGGCAATGGTTCTGGCACGCAGCCTGGCTCTGCAGAGTGGGCTCGGGGGTTGGGTCTGGGGAGTCGGGTAGCAGGGGGGAGGGAAAGGGCAGGTCATAAGACAGGACTGGCCTGCCCCAGGGCAAGGCCAGGGCCACAGCAATCTTCAGCCTAAGCAGGGTCTCAGCACTTTCCCCTCCCTTCACGGGGTGACTGGGTTCACAGTCAGCTCCACCGACTCTGGAGCCAAAGTGACCGGGTTCGGGACCTGGCTCTGCCCTTCCAGTCTGAGTGGGATCAGACTGCCTGCCAGTAGATGAAGAGGAGGACAGTGCCCCCACCCCCGTCACGGGCCCTGGGCAAACGACTGGTGCTGTGTGTTAGTTGCATACTATGATTGTTACTGTCACTACTGCTACTGGCATGCACGCGTAAGCTGTGCGCTCGACATTGTAATTATTCAACATTAGCATTTCATACCTGACACTCAGACACTGCCATGGTTTTGTACGGAAAAGAATCAGACGCTTACTGTCATCAGTTAAAGCAAAATAGCTTCCAGACGTGGAGAAGGTGGACGCCAGGATCGTGTCACTCCCCTTCTCCACAGGCTGCCCGTCCTCCCTGAGAAAGAGACGAGAACGGTGAGGCCTCGCCGGAGTCGACACGGCTGCATTCCTCCAGGCCAGCCTCGGCCACCTGAATCGTGAGCCAAGGCAGGAAATGCCGTGAGGTTCACGTAGCCAACATATCGGACCTGCTCGGGGGACATGGGGAGAGTCACACAGTTCTCATGCTTAAGGAGTAAAACCTAAACAGAAAAACCTCTCAGTGAGGACCTTCCGTGACCACACGGCCTACTCCGTCATGGCCGTGAACTAATTCAAGACTAGAGGCAGGGCCCTGGCTGGTGTGGCTCAATGGGATGAGCGACGTCCCACAGACCAAAGGGCCTCCAGTCCAACTCCCAACTCCAGTACAGGCCGTGGGCTGTGGGCTGGGTCCCTGGTTGGGGGCATGCAAGAGGCAACTGATGGATGTTTCTCTCCCTCTCTTTCTCCCTCCCTTCCCCCTTCTCTAAAAATAAATAAAATCTAAAAAAATAAAATTAAATTAAAAAGACCAGAGACAAAGATTAAAACAAGTTTTTAAAAAATAAATGAGCCACAAGATCAATTCTGCTAAAGAAAGTCACCGTATAAAATCATCACACTCTGCTTTTCTTACTTGTCAATGAGCCAAAGTTAATTTCATACACTGCCCCCAATGCCCTTGAAACTGACGGCATTATTTCAACATGCCAATAAAATCATTACTGATAAAAATAAATCATTTTGAAAAGTCCTAATATTTTCAATGCCTAATTTGAAAATTAGCGCCCCCCCCCACCCCAGTTCTTTCCTGGGGTGGTTTATCCACACAGCGAGGTGAAGAGAAATGCAGACTCCAGCGACAGGACGACTCCTTCTTAGGCTCCCAGGTCCCACCGGTCAAACCATGACTGGAGCCCTGAACACACTTCGCCCTCGTCTCACCCTTTATCTTCCTGTGGCTTCTTTTCCGCAGTGGCGCAATCATACACAAAGAGGCTGTCATCGTCACTGAGGAAAAACAACAGAAGGACTTTAAAAGGAGCACTTTGTTCATAAAAACACTCATTGCTTTTACATCCCTGGAACAGAAAAGTATTCTAAAGGTCTTACCCACAACGGGAAACTGTCCGGTCTAGGTACACTACTTCAGGGAACAGTCGCAGAGCTTTATTTGGCCTTATCTGTTCGGATTTGCCGTGTACAACTGGCACAGCTCTGTATACAAATCAGCTTAGGAACATAAGCGAGAACAAAAACTCAACAAGAACTAATGCACTATTCTCGCAGGCACTAGGACAAAATGGTTCTGTTGGATGAAACTGTGTTCTGATACTATTTGCGGCGGGTATTCTGTACCCAAATTTAAAACTACCATTTCCTGCTTGGGAAAAATGTCTCACCTACCGAAAAAAGCTCCCATGACTGCCAAGCACCAACCAATACAGGCGCCAACTGTCTCTCCCACCAGACCCGAAGTTCTCTGCGGCTTACCCTACTCCCACCCCCAGTGCTTGGAAAAGGGGAGGCATCTTGCACAAACCTACAGCCTAAAGGGACTGTACTTTAAACTCTTCTCGCATGGAACACTGAAGCATAGAAAAGAGAAATAGTCCTCCAAGTCAGAAACCGTGCTGGCCGCTAGTGAAGCAAGCACATGGGTGTCTCCCTGTGCCACGTGTTAGCTACTGGGATCCTCTTCCAGGATGTCCAACCTGCAGCCCGTATGAGGCCAAGAATGGCTAAGAATGTGGCCCAACACAAAATCATAAACTTACTTAAAACATTACGAGGTGTACGTGTGGGCGTGTGTGATTATGTGTGGCAGCGTATTTAATGTGTGGCCCAAGACAATTCTTCCAGTGTGGCCCAGAGCTGCCAAAAGGTTGGATGCCCCTGCAAGGGAATCTGGGATACATGCCAGGTTTGTGAGTAAACTTTGTGCAAAAACCTTAATTTAACACCGAGGTGGCTTTCTGAAGCCAACCACTGAACACTGACGCTGCCGGTGTACCTGTTAGACACGTCATCTGTTTCACCTGCGAGAATCGAATCCCTGGGATAAGAAACAAGGGGCAGGCACTGACCACAACTAATACCCATGAGGCTCCCGAGGCAAGCCTACTAGAGCAACAAACATTTCCTAATTTAAAAATCCCGGGCATAGTGTACACACTGGGGAACGATAAGGAAGGAGGGTTAAATTGGGGAAAAGCAAAAGCAGAAACGTGTGACCGGCCACTAGGGAGTTGAGCTCAGCGGCCTCCGCACCCTCGAGGACGGCGTTGTAGCATTAAGACCTTCGACTGCTGAAGAGTAAGTGGAGCAAGGGGTCGACGGATGCTGAAGGGCATATGAGGCAGCAGGTCCCACCGCAAAGTGAGGGAGTGCGCCCGGAGATCAGTAAGCCCCACTATGTTCCCAAAGAGTAAATCCCTGCAGCGAAGCAGGCCGAAGCAGGCCGGGGCCGCCTTCCTCCCTACGTTCGGGCCTAGAGGGCGTGCCCAGGACGCCGCATTGGCCCCAGCCTGGCCCTCCTTGTTCCCCAGTAACCGGGTCCCGCCTAGACTCCGCAGATCTCTGCAAAGAGCGCCCCAGACAGGTCACCGAGGGGGCGGGGCCCTAGGCAGGGAGCGATCGGTGCTCTGGGAGCGATTCTTGGCAGGAGGGCTGAAAGGACTGACACTCTAGGGCGGGGCAGGCACGCAGCCGGGCCGGGGCGGCAGCAGAGGCCCGAAGGCACTGGCGGGGCTCCTGGGAGGCACCTCAGGGAAACTGGGGTCTCCAGGCCCGGACGCGCACCCGCAGCATCGGTTCACTGCTGCAAGCCCAGACCCCTCACCTGCTTGCAGTGGTAGTGGCCAGGAACCGGCTGCCTCCCCGCACCACCACCGCCTGCCCGCATAGCGCCAGCCCCGCGGAACTAGCCATCAGCCGGGTCCTCGCGCCTCTACCCACGTGCGCAGCTCAGCCCCTCTTCCTGACGGCGCCGGAAAGTGACGTTCGCGCGGACGCCTCAAGGTGACGTAATCCCGGTCCGCCGCCGCGGAAGCTGGAGCCCGGAGCATGCGTAGAACGTTCTCCGCGCGCTCTCTCCGTCCAGTAACCCTGGTTTCGTATCTCCGCAGGTCTGGGTGTGTTGCTCACGCAGTTTGTTGGGGTGAAACTTGCACGCCACACATGGTAACGCTGCTTAATGTGGGTCTTTTCCTCCAGAATGAGTAAGGACGTTTCGGGATCTTTCTCGTGCTGTAGCTGGACCTGCTAGGTTCTCAGTAAATAGTCCTTCAAGAAATGTGAGGGATGGAGTTAAGATCCAGGTCCAGGACGTGGTGTCGGCGCGCGGGAAGGGAGCCCTCCGTAACCTGTGCACCGAGACAAGCCATAAGCGCCCCGGGTGCTAGTTTTCAACCCAAGATAGGGTTCGTTCAATATTTGCTAAGTAAATAAATGCGACAACTAATTGTTGCTAATAGAGTGGCATCGCCAGTCACCAATTGAACAGATTTCTCGGGACTCGTGGTCCCCGCATTACACATTCTTCATCTACTCCCATTTCTCTCCTGGACGCCCCTTCGCTCCATCTCCGTGCCTTTTGCCATCACCCAAACCACAACAGACCTGCTGCTGGCCTCCACATCTTCTGTTACCCAGAGACCCACTTCTCACACTACAGCCAGAGAGAGATTTTTGCGCCATACATCCGATCGTTTCACCCCCCTGCTGAACCCCAAAAGTGGTTTCTCATTGCTCTCAATATAAAGACGAAATCCCAATCGTGCACTGTGAAACTACATGCGGTCTGGCTCCAACCTGCCGCAGCCTTCCCTTCTCCTGCTCAGGCCGTGACTGCCCCTCCAGTTCATTGGCCCAATGCCCTTACTAGCCACGGGCCCTTAGTGCATGCACTTCTGCCTGCCTGCCTGCCTGCCTGCCTGCCTGCCTGCCTGCCTGCCTGCAACGATCTCCCCACCACCCATCTTTTCACTGTCCCTAGTTAATTCCAGTCACTCCGTTTCATACCAGTGGAGCCCTCACTTAATGAGGGAAGGTTTCTCTGACCTTGCACTGTTGGCATTCACAGCTCCATGATTACTTGTTTAACGTCTGTAACCAGACTGCAAACACCATGTGGACCGGGACCTGATACCTACTTTTGCAGGTCACTGTCGTCCCAACTTGCAGCACAATACCTGGCATGAAATCAGTGCTCAATCAATATTTGTAAATAAATGGAACAACTAATTGACTGTCTTAAAGGAGCAGCTATGTTTATCTATGAGGAAGAGATAGGCAGGAGGCTTAACGAACTAGGAGAATGCTGACCCAAACCCACTTCCTGTTCAAACAAGGATGAACCTACACCCAAAATTAAAGGTAGCTGCTGCTGGCAAAGCAGAATGCTTGGGGGAGAGCTGGGCTTCCTTCAAGTCGATGAGGTAAATGGGAATTTTATGGAGGCAGGAATGGAAGACAGCTTGTGTACCATGGGATGAAGGACACAGAGGGTAAGGGGAGTGGTGGGGAAGAAGGGGCAAGTGAAAGACTAACACATTGCAAGGGCGAGGTCACCAATGGAGGGGGTGACACTGGGCAGTAACCACAGGGGAAAAGGAAACGTGTTTCTGAAAGTGAATCTGCTGCAAACATCACTGCTATTCAGCTAACCTGACTGGCACCATGAAAGTTTGTACTCATGGTCTGGGACATTTTTCAGGCACACATGGAATTTACACAGTTTCTGTTCTGGATGGGATGACAACTCCGAGACCACAGAGGTTCCAGAGGGACTCGTCATCCATCACCAGGCTCGTGAACAGATGAAGCTTCCTTTATGTCGTGGTTTAGATCTCACAGAATGTTCCACAACACACATCACGACAGATACAATGAACTATGATTGCGTATTTAAACTGACCTGAAAGCTTTGCTACCTTCGTGCTATAGGTCGCAGCCTTGAGAAATAAGCACAATAAAAAAAAAAAAAAAAAACGTTGCTTGGAGACTGAATAGTAAAGATTGAGGAGGAATCACACATTATATTGAGACCCAGAGCATGCCAACATGAAAACATAGAGAACTGTGCTTGGCCATCAGGTGTAAACACAACTTAATCATTTTGTTGGGGTTTTTTTAAAGTCCTCAAATTCTGTTTTAATTTTCTTTTTTTTAAAGATTTTATTTATTTATTTTTAGAGAGAGAAGGGAGGGAGAAAGAGAGAGAGAAACATCAATGTGCGGTTGCTGGGGGTCATGGCCTGCAACCCAGGCATGTGCCCTGACTGGGAATCGAACCTGCGATGCTTTGGTTCGCAGCCTGCGCTCAATCCACTGAGCTATGCCAGCCAGGGCTTTGTTGTTGTTGTTTTTTTAATAAGTCACTTGCTTTGCACCTTAAATTCTTATAGTACTTGTGCCAAGAGGATTTATTTGCCTCAAGATTTTTTTCTCATCGAATTCCGCGATAACCCATACCTTTCTTTTTAATTTTAACGAGTCTGAATTGAAATGCTTTTAAGCTTATTCTTCTTTTCACACTCTTCCCTTTCATGTCTCTTCCCAGTGCTACTTACTTTATTTTGTTGTGTGCTACTAGATATTAATGTATGTCTACAAAATTATTGTTTAAGTGGGTTTTATCATCATGACAATTATATGTAAGTAAACTATAAAGTTCATCATTACTATGATACCTTGATATTTTACTGTCCAATTATTTTAGCATATTACCTAAAGCCCACAACTTAAATTTCAGTTGTGTATAATATATGTTTGTTTTAAGATTTTAAATAAAGAAGCCCTGGCTGGCATAGCTCAGTGGATTGAGCTCGGACTGGGAACCAAAGTGTCCCAGGTTCGATTCCCAGCCAGGGCACATGCCTGGGTTGCAGGCCATAACCCCCAGCAACCGCACATTGATGTTTCTCTCTCTCTGTCTATCTCCCTCCCTTCCCCTCTAAAAATAAACAAATAAAATCTTTAAAAAAAAAGATTTTAAATAAAGATTTTATGTATTTATTTATTTATTTATTTTTAGAGCTAGCGAAAGGGAGGGAGAGCGAGAGAGGGAGAGAAGCATCAATGTGTGAGAGAAACATCAATCAGTTGCCTCTTGCATGCCCCTACTGGGGACCTGGCCCGCAACCCAGGTGGATGCCCTGACTGGGTATTGCACTGACCGCCCTTTGGTTTGCAGGCCAGCACCCAATCCACTGGGCCACACCAGCCAGGGCAATTTGTCTGTTCTTTTAAAAAATTTCTTATTGTGCCTCCTTAAGCTATCACCAAGTTTTCACTTCCATGAAATTTTAAAAACAATGAAATCATATTAGCTGTTTATTGCTTGGGTAAAAATGGAGAGCCATTCAGTTTTGTACCATCTCTCTTGGTAATTTTCTCAAAGAAGTTAGCTGTGTTATCAGTAACTGTATCTGCTACCCACTGCCATAATAATGCATAACAAGCATGACATTTTTTGGCCTAAAACAGCTGTTACTTAGCTTGTGATTCCGTGGCCCGGCCAGCTGGGCAGCACTTAGCTGCGGGGTTCTTGCGCCGGATGACCTTTGCTCTGTGACTCTGGCCTGCCACTCGGGTGGATGAGAACCTGCCGATCTGAACGGCCTGGGATGGCTCATCTCCACTCCATCGGGCCTCTTGTCCTCAGAAGGGCATGGGGCATGGTCCGCATGACAAGCACCACCAAAGAAAAGGCCACAGACCTCATGAGATCCAGGCACAGAACTAGTGCACTGTGCCATGTGCACTTCCAACACATTCTGTCGGCCATAACAATGTCAGAAGGACAATAAGAGCCAAGGGGTAGGGAAATAAATTGCCCCTTCCGACAAGAGGTACAGCAAAGTCACATACAAAGGGTCTGGACAAAGGGACCCATGGAGAATTGAGGCCATTTTTATAGTCAAGTCAGCCCCCAGGCCCCAATGATTTACGTCTGTTCACCTGAAAAGCACTCACGTCCTCCCAAGATCCCAAGAGTCTCATCCACCCGCAGCCTCAGCCTCCAAGGCCAGGGTCTCAGGATCTGCACGATGCGGCTCCTCAGGCGCAGGTCCTCTGATCCGGGGACCTACAAACTAGCGTGCTGAGTGGCCTTCCCACACGCCAGCCTAGGCAGGTGGACTGGAGAAGGGTAACCACGGTGAACGCTTCCGCTGGGAAGGGGACGCAAGGGACACACAGAGCAGCCAGCCTGCGGCAATTCTGAAACCCACAGGGAGGTGTCTGTGGGGCGCCCCGGGGTGGCGAGTGTTCCTCGATGAGGCGAGTTCACTGCTGGGAGCGTTCCCCCGGGCGACATCCTAACCTCGCTCTTGCCTCTGCCCTCTGGAATACCCCTCCTTTTCCAGCACCTTCCCGGTCACTTTGAAAAATATGCCCTTTGAGCAACTCTCTTAAACCTCTTCCTGCCCTGAGCAAGCTGGGGACCCAGAGGCCATTGTTCACTTTAAACTGCCCAGGCCCCTGGAGCCAGCGGGTGGTTCTTTGTTCAGTACAACTCCCCAAGAGGCTGCAGGGGTGTCGGCATCAAGGCTGGAGAAGAAACATCCTTCGTCAGGTCCCCCCACTCAGCGACAGCGGAGCATCCGTCCACAAGCAAATGTGCCTTGGGGGGAGCTGCAGGGTCCAGCGTTATGTGCCATGGAACCAGGGTGTTGCCACCTGTGCAAGGTGACAGGCATACAGACCTCGGCCCCAGCTGTGGAGGCGGCAGTGGCCCACAGACCGCCTCCAGCCCCTCTTGGCCGGTCAGGGAGCCCCTGGGAGACACCGTCTTAGACAATCGCCCAAAAGAGAGCCTTTGTAGGAGTCCAGCTTTCCAGTGGACAAGTTCCAGCAGGAACATATATGAGCTTGGGGCACTGGAGAGGGTAAGAGAACCGCGTGACGACCGGCACCACCACGCCCCCGAGGCAGCCCAGCTTCCGGCCGAGAGAGACCTTCTCAGCCCGTGGTTTCTCCCACAGGAGAAAGTGAGAGCGCTTGAGTGCGCACCCAGCTTCCCCAGCTGTGCCAGGCGCCGCCAAGGAGGTTTATTTATGTCTCTCTTGCCCCGACCGGAGTACCAAAGAGCGGGGCTGGGGGAGCAGGAGATAAAATTCTCAGAGGAGCTTAAAGGGATACCAACACTGCTAAATGCATCATCACAGACTCTATCAGGCAGCCTGCCCGAGAGCCACTAGAGTTACCTGCAGACCCCTCAGCTGGCCCACGGGCACCCCAGCACCCACCCACACACGTCATCCTCACACAGTGCCACCCTGCTCCTCCCCAGCGGTGGTAAGTCTGGGCAAAGGAACTGCCAGCACACACAGAGCAGGGGCTCACATCATCGGCGGACCGAGGACAGACGTCAAGGTGGAGTTGTGGCACCACCCTCGGAGGACAAAAGCACCCATCTTTCGCATTGTAGGATCCACAGAAAGACAGCCAAGCTTAGGAATTCCACCACAAGAGGGAGCAAGAGACATGGAGCAGAGGTGTCCACACGCAGGGCTGACGGAAGGTGTTTCTCTCCGAAGGCAGGCAGTGCTGATGCGGAGGTGAGAGCTCCTTCCAAGGCGAAGGCAGCAACACAGACTTCAGAGAACGTGAAAAATCCAGGAAACGTGACATCACCAAAGGACCACAATAATCTTTCAGGAACTTATCTCAAAGACGTGGTGATCTGCAACTTTCTCAATAAATAATTCAAAATATTAAGGAAACTCAGGAAGATACCAGAAAACAAACAAGACAGCTCAATGAAATCAGTAAAAACAGTGCATTAAAAATGAAAAGTTTGACAAAGATAAAAATAATAAAAAAAGGAACAAAAGAAAAATTCTGTAGCTGAAGAACATGAATGAAATGAAGAACGAAAGAAAGAAAGAAAAAGAAAGAAAGAAAAGAAAGAAAAGACAATAGAGAGCGTTAACAACAGAATCCAGCAGAAGAAAGAATCTGCTGTGGCTCAGGGGACTGAGCACCAGCCTGCAAACCAAAAGGTCACTGGTTTGTTTCCGGGTCAGGACACAGGCCTGGGTTGCGGGCCAGGTCCCCAGTAGGCATGCAAGAGGCAACCAATTGATGTTTCTCTCGCACATGATGTTTCTCTCCCTCCCTCTCTCTCTAAAAAATAAAGTAAATTAAGTAAGAATCTGTGAGTCAGAAAACAGGAACTTTGAAATATTCCAGTTGGACGAGAACAAAGGCAAAAGAAATCCTGTGTGATCTGTGGAGTCCTGACAAAAGGAACAATTTGCGAGCCATGGGAGATCCAGAAGCAGAGGAGAGGGAGAAAGGGACAGAAAGCTCATTTAAATCAATATTGACTGAGAACTTCCCACATCAGAGGAGAGATTTGGACATTCAAGGTCTTGAAGCTCCTAAGTCAACAAGCAAACACGACTTAACGAAATCTTCTCAAGGAAGCATAATAAAACTCTCAGAAATCAGAGGCAGAGAAAATCTCAGAAGCAGCAAGAGAAGAGGATCTTGTCATTTATAAGCTGTCCCCACAAAGCCTTCCGCGGTTTCTCAGCAGAAACCTCACAGGCCAGGAGTGAATGGGATAAAATATTCAACGTGCCCAAAGAAAACACTGCCAGGTGAGAATACTCTTCCCAACAAACTCACACTTCAGAAACTAAGGAGAAATCAACTTTCCCAAACAAGCAGAAACAGAGGGAGCATGTCACACTTGCCCTGCAAGAAATACCGAAAGGACTTCTTCAAGGAAACGAAAGTAACATGAAAACACAGTTAATGCACAATACAAGCGTAAAGGTAAGTGAATGTAGTCAGATTCAGAGCACTCTACTTCAGAGCACTGTAATTCAGTGGTGTGTTTGCCACTTAACTCCAGCTTAAAGGTTGCAGGACAAGAGTATTGAAAATAACTGTGGCCACTATAACTTGTTAATGACAGCGGGGGCGAGTTCTATCCCACCACCAGAGTTCCGTCCAGAGTGGCTCAGAGCTGGGCCATATGTGCAAGATTCGCACAGACCGGATCTTGCTGGACAAACCTATTCATTGTTCAGTGTTCAAGAAGATAGATATTGGAACCTCCATTTTTTTCCCATTAAAAAGTCAGCATCTAAAACGATAATATAACTTTGGGGCACCAAATGAAATGAAGTATTTGTGGGGCAGGGGGCGTTACTCGTCAGACTGCACTATGAAATATTTCATCCATACCAAAAATATGCAAGTAAAATAGCAAACACTTGTGTACCTACAGCACACCTGAAGAAATAAGTATTACCAATGGAACTGACGCTGTAAGGCTGCCTTCCACGTGGACCCGCCCCAGTTCCCCCGCCCCCTCCAAAGGTAGCCATTGTCCCCTTCCGTGGGTGGCTTGTCTTTCTTGGTTAACAAGTAGGAAACTATGTATTCTGGACACGAATTCTTTATGAATTAAACGATTTCCTAGTTTGTGGTTGTTTGTCTTTAATTTTTACAGTGCCTTTTGCTAAAACTAAATTTTGATTTTTTGAAATTTTATGTATTGATTTGAGAGAGAGAGACAGAGACGTTGATGTTCCACTCATTCGTGCATGCATTGGTTGCTTCCTGTATGCGCCCTGACCTGGGATCAAACCCGCAACCTTGGTGCACTGGGATGATGATCTAACCAACTGAGCTACCCCACCAGGACCAGAAATTTTCTTTTTTTTTAAAGATTTTATTTATTTTTAGAGAGGGAAGGGAGGGAGAAAGAGAGAGAGATAGAGAGAGAGAGAGAAACATCAATGTACGGTTGCTGAGGGTCATGGCCGGCAACCCAGGCATGTACCCTGACTGGGAATCGAACCTGTGACACTTTGGTTCGCAGCCCACGCTCAGTTTGCTGAGCTACACCAGCCAGGGCTCCAGAAATTTTCATTTTAATGTAGTTAAATAACTTGGAGTGTCCTGGATCACAGGAAGTGTGTGTGTGTATGTATGAGCCCTTAACCCCAAACTGAAGAAAGAATAAGGGTGGAGGGGGGTAAAGGGGGAAAAAAATTGGAACAACTGTGATAGCATAATCAATAAAATATAATTTTTGCAAAAGAGAAAGTATAGGCCTGGACACATTTTCTTCCCCACCCAGCACAGTGCCGGGGCTGAGACAGACGTATTTCCCATGGCTTTTTTTTGTGGGCAGGCAGCCTTGCCCAGGTTCCCCTTGTCAGCGAGGGGCGGCTCTGCAAGGGCCCCCTCCGCTCTCCAGCTGAACCCCGGGCCTTCACAGGCCAAAGCCTGGTCTCCTCTCCAGATATCAGTTAAACCAAGGCACTGGCTTTACCAAAATCAGCAAATGCTCCCTGGGCAGCGGGCTTCTCCTGGCTTCTTGGTTCTGTTTTTTGGTCCCTGGGGACACACACTTCCTATGAAAATGTGATCACATTAGACCAAGATGGGGTGCACTCAGAAGGCCCTGGTGGATGCAAAAAGCGAATCCACTCGGGAGGCGCGCATGTTCAGCCCAGGCTTGGGAATTCCCCGGGAGCCCAGAAAGACGTGAGCTTCAGGTATCTTACTGCACAGCGATCATGGACAAGAGACAGTGGACAACGGGGAACAGAACTGGACATTTGATCAGAACCGGTGATTTAGATTTTGCTTGTAACATTTTTCCCAGAATTGCTAAATGTTCTGTAGCCCAAGGGTTTTTCACAACATCTAGTGGCCAAATACTGCCAGAAAAAGAAGTCATCACATGCTTTAAAACAGTTTTAAGTACCCGCAACTTCGCTTAAACTTTCCTTAGCAAAGAAAAGCTTTAAAATTTACTTCTCCTGTATGCTGAGCTACCTGTTTTTGTTCTCTTTTGAAAAAGGTTTATTTTATTCTCATTCAAGAGAGAGGGGAAGGGAAAGAAACAGCGATGTGAGAAACACTGGTTGGCTGCCTCCTACACGCCCCCAACTGGGGATTGAGTGGTGCAACCTGGGCATGTGCCCTGAGCAGGAATCGAACCTGTGACCTTTCAGTTGTAGGACTACACTCTAACCAACTGAGCCGAGCCAGCCAGGGCTTTATTCTTTTACTAAAATGAAAACTACCTTATTAGCTTAGCAAAGCATACTATATAAGGTCATCCTAAACAATATTTTTAAACCAGTGTTATTGAAAGTGGTTTGTAAAAAAATTTAAAACACATAATTGTATTAATTTACATAGGATAGTGGCATAATACATTTCCTTCGGGGCTTAAAAAGAATGTATATTTAGCCCTGGCTGGTGTAGCTCAGTGGATTGAGCGTGGGCTGCGAACCAAAGTGTCGCAGGTTCGATTCCCAGCCAGGGTACATGCCTGGGTTGCAGGCCATAACCCCCAGCAACCATACATTGATGTTTCTCTCTCTCTCTCTCTCTATCTCCCTCCCTTCCCTCTCTAAAAATAAATAAATAAAATCTTAAAAAAAAAGAAATCCTATCTCTAAAATAAAAAAAGAATGTACATTTTAGACAAAGATGCAGAGCTTGGGTGTGAGTGCAGATGCTGTGATAGCGCAGTATTTTTATTTTCTTCTTTGACCCCAACACCTTTGAGTTCACAGCTTGGGTCCCAGTGCTGCTCCAGTAATCTAGTTATCTTTTTAAAAGTTTAATTCACCCTTAGGATACATATGGGAGAATTTCTAGTAGTTTATATAAAACTTCGGGTGGTTAATAAAAGAATACAGACAAATGTAAGTTTTTGAGGTTATTCACCTGAAAATAAAAGGCCATGATGAAAAGCAACAATCCTTTATTTAAGATCAAGGATGGCTATTGCAGAAGCACCGATTCAGGCAGAAACCTAAATAGTGTTCCAATAATGGGACTGAGGCAAGGGGTTTTTATGAAAAAAGGGAAATAATTGCATGAACAGAAAGAAGGAATTTGGAATTGGTGCTAATAAGCTAAATTATTAGCTACACACGGCTGTGTACTAATTCTAAAGAATGTCTTTAGTTTCCGGTCCTGGAGTCCGGAGGCATGCTTTCTTGTTAACCTCACAAACAATTGTTTGGAAAACAGTGCTGTTCCGGCCCAATCCAAAGGTTACTTTGCCCAGTACATTCCAAGGTTCCAGCAGTAAGACGTGCAGGCAGGACCTCTGGAATGGCCATTTTAAAATGGCTCCACTTGTGCCAACTTTCACAAGGTTCTGTCTGAAAATGCTGGTTTGAAACTTGGTAGAGCTCCAGGCAGAGGTGACAGGTCCCTGCAGAAAGAGAATTAACAATTGGAGGACCAACCCCTGCTGCCAGCAAAATCTAGGCTGGTGTTTCAGCTGGCTGGAAAATACGATATAATCCCCTCTCCACAAATATTCATGAAGTCACCGGCCCTTTCTCCAGCCTCTGTATCTCTGATTTTTCTGCAGCATCTTATATTTGCTTCTTGCATTTGGCCCTGTGGTTTCTATTCCCTTTGGCCAAATGCAGGGCAGACTGTGCACTCCAGGCATAGGCATTGGAGTTACAGGTTGCCATAGTTACCTTCACACTCCTAATCATGTTGCTTCCTTAAAAACCATTAAGACATCCCCTTACTCACTGGGTCTCTTCCTCTCCAGGTCTCCCCTCCACCTTATCTGTCCCCTCTTCCGTCCACCCTGGCTGATGACCACACCCCATCTCACTGGGGGAGGTCTTTTCATTTTGTTCTCGAGTCTTAAGGCACCAGTCCGGTGTCTGCCTTTAGCTGGCTGTGCCCTGCTGTTTGTGGAGGGGACCTGGGGACTCTGAAGCAGGGTGATGTGAACTAGGTTCCCCAAGTGGCAACTGTGGCTTACCTTCAATTTTCTTAATCACCAGCGAAACAAGCACACTTCACAAAGACAAGCATGAACCTTTCTCTAGGACAACGAAGTTAATTTGGTTTGAGCAAAGGGTAATTCTGTTAGCATGTTTGTTTTTCTTTCCTTCTCCCTGTAGGGATGTTTTTAGGACAAGAGTCTCAATGTCCCACAGTTCTAAATCTTATTACTAAATGTTATTCTTGCTAAATGTTAAAATGTAGCACAGAATTTTGCAGACCAACTGTATCCAGGATGAGCTTACCAGGAATGCAACCAGATAAAGGTAGTCGGCTGCAAAAAAGAAATCAATGTGTAATAACCAAATAGTGTGTATAAGCAATGGCTAAGTCTCCTTTCTAGGAGACAGCTGTTCATGTGAGTTCCCTTGTCTTTTTTACTTCCTGCAAGTAAATAAAACTACATTGGGAAAGCCACGTTTGGGATCTTGAGTAAAGCCCTGCACCAAACGCTTGAGTTTGGTAACAGAGACAAAGGATTCCTTTCTCGTTGCACGCTAGGATCTAAGGTTGTTGTTCTTGCCTCTCAGGGTGGATTGGATAGTGGCAGGTCCTACTGTATTCGTTTGATTCTCTCCGATGATAAGAGCCTGGGGGACCAGTTTACACCTGTTTATCTTGCCACCTGAATGAATCTCTAGCCTAGCCCAGTGAAGTTAGAATTGCGGACAAGGTCCACTACGATGTGATACTTAAGGGCACCGGGCGTGGCAGGGCTGGGAGCAGGGAGACATGATGAATAAGGGAGAAGGAAGCCGATTACTAACTACATGTATTCCACGGTTTTGCCAAATGTGGGGGTAAATCTGCACCGATAGCTATAAACTTGGATTTCTGATCTTCCTGGCTCCGGTATTATTGTTGTTACAGGCCAAACGCGCATCCACGATCCCGTCTGAGGTCACCCTGTACGAGGGGCAGTGCACAGGGGTGGCCGCAGAAGACCACACCGATGAGAGGATGGGGTCCGACCTGACACGGCCGAGTGGACGCGGGGAGGTGGGGAGGTTGGGCACAGGGTGTGGGCGGGACTTAACGTGCAGAAGTGCTTCAAGCCCACCAAACATTAGAGGACTGTTAACCAGAGCCGAAAAGCTCCGGAAGGGGCCTGAAGTCTGTGCACCTCAGGAGAGGACACCGAAGACCTCGGGTCCACTCTCCGCACACGCATAGGAGACGTCCCACTGTGCAGCCCCGGGCCGCGAGAAACGCTAGCCTGCGATTGCAAACTCCTCCGCAGCACGGCCTCGGGGGTAAAGCAAAGAGCCAAGCGTCCCTGGGGTGCGCGCGCAGGACCACGCCCCCGCCCTCTTCCGCTCCTGATCCCTCTGATGATTGGTGTCCTCCGCCCAGGGGGCGGGCACTCAGGCGGTGGTGCGCGCGCAGCGGCTGGGACCCGGCCAGTCTCCGCCTGCGATTGCTGCCCGAGGTGCAGGAGGCGGGCTTTCAGGCGGCCGTGCGCGCTCTGCAGTGGCACCAGTCCGGTTGCGAGCCTCTCCAGGCCCGCCCCTCGCCCGGCCCGCCTCCGAGTCACCGCGATGGCTGCCTTCCTTCTGTTCCGGCAAGGACGAGCCAGGGCGCTGAAGGTATAGGGGAGCTGGGCCTGTGGCTGCGAGCCCGCGTAGGGTCGCGGCGAGGGCGCGGTCCTGAGGCCATATCTGGCCGTCCCGGGGAAGCCATGACCCGGCTCTGCAGCGGAGGAGAGGGTGCAAGGCCGGTGCAGGCAGCCGGGGGCAGGGGCCGGCTCCCGCCCAACCCGAGTCCCCTGGGGAGCCCCCGATGTGCGGCGTGCACCGCCTTGCTCTGTCCAAACGGTTCAGGACTGCGTCTTTCCTTACTGAAGCAGGAGAAGAAGTGAGGGAACTTCTGGGCACCTGGTTGACCCGGCAGCTGGTTTCGCAGCTGCCAAGAAGCCAGCTTACATTACCTGGTCTGTGAAAAGGAAGGAAGAAGGGCTTGCTTTCTTCATATATGAAAGCTAAGGCCACTTCACGACATCTAAAGTTTCAAAAGGTTCTTATTACATAGCAGTAACTAATCATTGGTAAATAAATTAAAGCACAGATGGGAAATCTATTGCCAGAGAGTCTCTTTACTCCTTGAAAACTAGTTGCAAACGAGTTTTTCTGCGTATACCCATGCTGAGTGCAGTCATGAACAAAAAATTGTTACTCCTTCATGTATGCACTGAAGGCGCCTCTGTTCTTATGTGGAGCGTCTACAACAGTGCCCAGCACACAGCAGGTCTTAGTAAATGGATGCCGAATAAATGAACAGGTTATAAAATGCTTGCCGCTTTGATATTACTGAAAACAAATTTGAAGCAATTTTTATCATTTTTAAAATACTATTTTAAGCAGTATTCTAGTTTACTTTCTAAGTATAGAACAACATTTTACAAAAAGAATCATAGTATTTTGTAGGTTAATAGTTAATTGGAGACTACAAAAAAGTATGCACAGAAGAAAGTCTGGTTGGAGAAGTACCCAAGTGTTAATAGTGCATGTTCTTGAACTCAGGTTTTGTTTTTCTTTTTGCAGCTTTTTTGTATTTTTCCATAATTTCTACAATATACATATATTATGAAAATTGTAATCATTAGAAATGTATGAATGCAAAGGAAAGTATTCATCTGTAGTACTAGCCTTTGTAGCTTTTTTGTATTTTCCATAATTTCTGTAATATACACATATTATGAAAGTTATAATTATCTTTATAAATATGCCATATGAATTTAAAGGAAAACATTCATATGTAGTAATAATACATAATCGTCATATGTACTAATAGCGGTTGTAAATGGTGTTTCACTAAAGTATCCTTTTGAAAATTATGTTTTACTTTTCTTTTTTCAAAGATTTTATTTATTTATTTTTAGAGAGAGGGGAAGGAAGGGAGAAAGAGAGGGAAGAGAAACATCAGTGTGTGAGAGATGCATCCGTCAGTTGCCTCTCGCCCACCCCATAACTGGGGACCTGGCCAACAACCCAGGCATGTGCCCTGACTGGGAACCGAACTAGTGACCTTTCAGTTTGCAGGCCAGCACTCAATCCACTGAGCCACACCAGCCAGGGCTATTTTCTATTTTTCAATTAAAGTTTACTTTACTTTTTTTTTTTAAGATTTTATTTATTTATTTTAGAGAGATGGGGAAGAGAGGGAGTGAAACATCAGTGTGTGGTTGCCTCCAGCACACCCCATACTGGGGACCTGGCCTGCAACCCAGGCATGTGTCCTGACTGGGAATCAAACTGGCAATGCTTTGGTTCACAGGTCTGTGCTCAATCCACTGAGCTACACCAGCCAGGGCCAATTAAAGTTTACTTTCAATATTATATTGGTTTCAGGTATATGGTATAGCAGTTTGACAATCATACTTTACAATATGTTCCCCCTGATATTCCCAGTACCCACCTGGCACCATACATAATTGTTGCAATACTATTGACCATGTTCCCGGTGCTGTGCGTTACATCCTGGTGACTGTTTTGTAACTGCCAGTTTGTACTTCTCAGCTCTTTCACCTCTTCACACCACCCCCCAAACCCCCTCTCCTCTAGCAACTACCAGTGCGCTGTCTGTGTCTATGAGTCTGTTTCAATTTTGCTTTTTCTTTACATTCCTAAAATATCCTTATTTGCTCATTCCCTTGTCAGACTATGCTCCTCAAAGGACAAGTGTTTCCAGGACTTGGTCCTGCAGCTTCTCTCTCCGCAGAATCCGGAAAGAGTGACAAAGGACTGCCACTGAATTCCAAGAAGCAAAGCACACCAAAAAGTAAGATTTCCATGGTAGTCATAGGTGAAAAGAACGCAGATAAATCAGTGAGCTCCCCATGAACTGAAAGGAGTTTTTACTAGCTACACAATTCATGCTTCTTTGTTTCCAGCAGCATCCAGATTATCATCAGACATGAGGTTTGTAACAGATATTAGACCAAAAGTATCAGTAATGTAACAGTCTTCTACTCACCATTCAGCCCTGAGTGGGATGCAGAGTATGAAGGCTCTGGCTGTTTGGGTGGCCCTAATACGTCCTCCCTCCCAGGAATCCCACTTTTCTCTCCCTGATTGTGACTTTTTTCCGCAGTGTTTTGAGACTCATCTGTGGCTTTGCTCAGCCCCAGTCCAGGATTGCAGGCGTTACTCTGTGGCTGTGAAGAGAGTTAAGAGCCGGCCCCGTTTTCCATTGTGACTCGCTTTGATGGAGCATGCTCGGGGTCTGCTCTGTTTGCAGCTCTTTGCACGGTCATTTTGTCTTTTAGCACCAGTTTCACTTTACTTGTCCTCCGAATACCAGCGTAGCCTGTCCTCATTGAAGGGCAAGAGGAAATGCAATGCTATGTTTGGTTTGGTTTTATTCTTCAGTTTTAATTTAATTTCATCTTAACCCTGACCTGAGGATATATTTATTGATTTTAGAGAGAGAGGAAAGTGGGGGTCAGGGAGAGAGAAACATCGATCGATTGCCCCAAACGGGGATCAAACCCACAAACCCATGGAGTGCATGGGGCAGCAGCACTCCAGTCAACTGGGCTGCTCAGCTGGGGCCGTTTTGTTTTGTTTTGCGTTGTTTTATTTTATTTTATTTTATTTTATTTTCAACAGTATGTTTTAAATACTTCTTGTGTGAGAATTTTATGTTCTATTCCCACTCGTTATCAGTTGACTGTAATCCAGGTCCGTTGCATTTAGTCTTAACTGATGAAACCTTAGTTGAGTCTTAAAAAAATATACATAATATTTGCAATCTCTTGGCAAAATCTTTAATCTTCATATGGGGTTTAGAACGATACTCTGAGTTTGTCTTCTTTTCGTGATGATGCCCTTTTCTCAGTTTGAAAGCGTTTGGATTGGTTGTTTTGTCCCTCCTTGGTCTGCACGCAAAAGCGTGAGCGGGTTATAAGATACTGGCATTCTGTTGAGAATGCTGCCTGCCAGCTGCCATTCACACGCCATTGACCTTGACCCAAGAGGCACACATTCCTGGTGATGTCTTCGGCCCCTGTCCACTGTACCTGCTTCATTTTTAAATCGGTGCTCTCTTTCTTTAATCCGTAAGCTTTAATATAAGGATCTTAAAGTAAGGACTTTGTTTGTTTGTTTGTTTTTATTTTGTGGGCATAGCCGCAATACCATTATCACACCTAAAACACCTTTATAAGAATGTCAGTTGAGTTCTGTGTTGTGCCTGGCACGTGTCTGACATTCTTTACTGGTGAATGAGTAGTTGGGTTTCATTACTAATGTTATCCTTGGCCTTGGCGAAGGTTTTTTTTTTTTTTTTAAAGGTTTTATTTATTTTTTATTTTTAGAGGAGAAGGAAGGGAGAAAGAGAGAGGGAGAGAGACATCAGTGTGTGAGAGATACATTGATTGGTTGCCTCTCTCATTGCCCCCAGCTGGGGACCTGGCCCGCAACCCAGGCATGAGCCCTGACAGGGAATCGAAATGGCGACCTTTTGGTTCGCAGGCCAATGCTCAGTCCGCTGAGCCACCCCAGCCAGGGCAGGCTTTGGTGAAGCTTTATCTTTTATCTGCAGTCCTGCCTCGTAGGTTTATGAGCTTGGATTAATGGAATTTAAGTTACCATCGCAGAGCCAAATTTGCCGCTTTTTAGCAACTTTCTTCGGTATGTGGAGTGGAAATGGGGTGCTTCGTCCTGTGAGAGTTTGGGATGCAGCTAGGGGATGGGAAACACGGAACTGGGGGGTTGGTCTTGGGTTCGCGGCTTCTGCCTCTGGACTCAGCAAACCCTGCAGGCCCCCGAGCCTCGGCCCTTGGTGCCGGAGTGGGGCCAGCGATCTCACCGGCCGCCCCGGGCCGGGGTGGGTCCGGTGGGAAGTGGTAAGAGGGGTGGTGTGTGCAGGGGCAGTTTTCAGAGCTACATTATCGTTAACACACATTACATTCCTGTCTCAGAACTTAAGAAACAGTAATCCCTAGGTGAGGAAGAAGTAACTTACACTTCTGAACCGCTGTGTGCAGACATGCCAGAGCTCCAGTGATGGAAAAGCGCGAGACACAGGAGCGCTTTTCACACAGAGGGAGCAAGCACGTGGCCAGGCTAAACCCCGCCAGCAGTGGGTGGGTTTTGTTGCATTTGTCTTTCCAGGACAGTCACTACCGAAGTGAAGCATTGCCAGGTGCATCAGCATCCTGCCTGTAGGCAAACGTCAGGGATCTCATGAGAACACACAGGTGAATTCATGCTTGTGTTCGAAGTTGGAGCCGTTGTCCCTCCACGTGACAGCGCTGTCTTCCAGGGACGCCGTTCTGCACCGCTGAGTGCAGACTGGCTGCGGGCCCTGGCACTGCGGCGCAGCGGTTTGGTGGCAGCCCCAGACCACAGCGGCCGGCTTCCCTCGGAACCGCAGAGAGGGGGCTGGGCTGGGCGGCAGCCGGTCAGCGGAAAAGCAGAGTGCTGGAGTTTAGTTCCCCAGCCGTTCCGTGGAATTCTCCCAACAACGCAGCATGAATGGAGGAACCTTTAAAGCAGGGGTGTCCAGCCCACAGGCCGGCTGCACTCGGCCCTGGGTGGCTGTGGATTCAGTCCAGCACAAAATCGTTCATTTACTTAACACGGCACTTAGTTTTATTACTAAGTTTTATACTAAGTTTTACTACTTAGATATACATATTTTCTATATTAGTGATCACAAACTTAGGACCTGCTCGATGCTTTTAAAAGATTATCGAAAGGGCCGCTGCATAAGTAGGGTTATTATGTGAGGACTTTTTTGTTTCTCCGTGGTGGCAGATATCACGAAAATTATGCGCAGACCTTTTTTTTTCTTTCTTTCTCATCCGTTTTCATCAGTGTTTGCGTATTTAATGTGTGGCCCGGAGACGCCAAAAGGTTGGACACCCCTGCTTTAAAGCATTCTTTTCTGTATGACAGGAGTTTCTTTTTCAAACAAAATATATCATTGTTAATCCCATTTGAAATTTTCTTCCCATTTCAGTAGGTGCTGCCTCAACCCATAATGTAGTTTTAATAACTTATTTACCATTTTAAAAACTTCACAACAAATTTTGGAAGATTCAGGCATAATTTCTCTACTCAAAGCAGCCTGTCTCAGAGGAGCTTTATTTGAAGTTACCTTTTTTAAAAATTCCCTTCCTCTTTTCCACCCAGCCTTCCACCCAGCCTTCCATCCGCCTCCCATCCGGCACCCATCAGTGTGTTCTCTGTGAGTTTGTTTCTGTTTCGTTTTGCTTGTTAATTTGTTCAGGTGTTTTGATTCCACATGTAAATGAAGTCGTCCAGTATTTGTCTCCTGGTGCCGGAGGGCTTCCCTCCCTCCACATCCGCACCAGCACTTGTTTGTTATCTGTTCTCTTGGCGACGGCAGTTCTCACAGGTGTGAGGTGCTACCTCATTGTGGTTTTGATTTGCGTTTCCCTGGCAGTTAGTGGCATGGAGCACCTTTTCGTGTGTGTGTGTGTGTGTGTGTGTGTGTGTGTGTTGTCTGTGCATATGTCCTTTTTGGAGAGGTGTCTATTCAGGTCCTCGGCCCATTTTTTTTAATTGGATTATTCACTGTGGGTTTTTTTTTCTTTGAGTTGAATTAATGTAAGTTAATTGTGCATACTTGGGAATTTTAGACTCAGCGTAGAGGCGGATTAGCGATGCAGGTGAGCAGGCTGTGGGGTTCGGAGGCTGGCATGCCTTCTACGCTGCAGTTGGCAGTTTCTGAGCCCTGTCAGGTATGGGTTAGGGAGACGGGGAGAAAGGGAGAGTTCAAGTGCTCACGCACTTCTTTGCCTCGTTTTTATGTCTAAGGTGCTCCTGGAGCTCCGTGCGAGTCCTGAGAGTTGCCTGCGTCCGCACCTGCTCTGGGCGGTCAGCATGCGGATTCCGGGCTCGCAAGTAGCTGCGGAATCCGACGCGCCGTGCAGCAGGCGCGGAGGCGGAGGGGGCAGCTGTGAACAGTCACTCGTGCGCCGGCCGTTCACGCACGTGTCTCCGTGCACTGCCCGTGGGCCTCTCCGCCTGTGTCCGGGTTCTGGTTGGTCCTCAGTTTTCCTTCATCGTCTTCTGTTGTTCTGTCACATGTAGGTCCCCGAGCCCAGCACACTGTTACAAGCCTGGTTGGGTGCTGGTACTCTAGGAAAGCTAGGAACACGTTTTTTCCACTTTAGAGAAGTTGGATTGATGTCTCTTTAGTATAAAATAGGCTGGAAAATAAAGACTGGATTTAGAGTTTGTTCGTTTGTAATATATTTTTTTAAATTTTACTTTAGATTTGAAAAGGCGTTTTAATTTATAAAAACATGTTCTACACTTTTGTCCTAATCTGTGCAGTTAGAAAAGATTCGCCACCTGAGGAAATGGACATCAGCTCTAGTCAGTGTGCTGTGTGATTGCATTGTTTTTAAATAATTGACTTGACAAAATGGAAGACTTCCATTTGCACTTACTTGATTTTTTTGCAGTGTAAACCCTGTTGCTTCCAGTGGTATATATGATACTAAATGATGGTGGACTTTTGTGGCCTTACAGTACTTCTGCTTTGCTCAGTTGAAGAAATCCCCGGATGGCTTGTGATCGTGAAGGACTTTTCTTCCTCTTAGGGCAACTTCATTTGAACCACATTATCCCCCCCACCCCCCGCCCCCACAACGCCCTCCCCGCCAAGCACGTGGATGCGTGCGCCCCAGGCCCGAACCAGGCCTCTGTCTCCTTTTGTTTCACCGTTTTGTTCAGAGAGTTCAAGTTCATACAATATGGAACACTTTTCTAATATTCAAGAAGCACCAGTTTTTACGGTTTTGAGAAATTTTACATTTGTAAAACTTCAGTAGTTATCTCACATTATAGTTTATCTTAAATTTGGGTGAAATTGTTTCACAGTAATTATCAAAGAAGCTCTCTTTTGAAAAGTGTAGACAAGTTTGTTATTTCTGTTGTTAAAAATCCCCATGTTAAAAACTGCCAGTGACAAAGAAAAGCATCTGCCTTTCTTCCTGTTCTCTTGGGGGGCTCGGCCCCCCTCAGGGTGGGTCCCTGGCGCACTCCTTGGGGTGGTTACTTTGAAGGTGTTGTGAATGACAGAATGGCATATGATAAGATGTCTGTGACTTTGATTCACTTAGACTGTTTGACTAAATATCAAAAATAATATTCCTCTTTATGCCATTTCCTAGATGTAGTGGACCCAAAGGAGAGGGGCAAGCTACTAACAACCCCAGCAGCAGCCGAATTGTCTAGAAACCTAACTTCACCCAGGTCTTCCTCGTCAGCTGGGACTCGAGGCGGGACGGTAGCGGGCCCTCGCCCCGGTGACGACGTGCTGCTCACAGCCAAAGGGGCTCAAGAGGTTCTGTCGACAAAGACCTGGGTAGCGCCTCCCCAGAAAGGCCCGTCCGCGCTCAGAAGCCAGGGCCCCCGCGCAGCGGCCCCTCGGAGGAGCGGGGGAGTGGCGGGCGGTTCGTCGTCATCTTCGTCTTCGTCCTCGTCCTCGTCCTCGTCCAGCTCCTCCGACTCAGGGTCTGACGAGGAGGGCGACGGCCCAGCGGCGGGTTTGCAAGGGATGGGCAAAGGCGGAGGAGGGGTGCCCAGACCGGGGGCCTCCCTCTCCTTTGAAAACAGGGCCCCCGAGGTGTCGGCGTCAGCAAGGGAGACGGCCCGGGCGGCACAGCCACGTGGGGACCTCAGCTCTCCGGAGGGGCCCCGGCAGGCAAGGAAGAAAGGGGCCTCCGTGAAGCCTCCGAAGGTCGGAAAAGACGAGCCAAAACCCACAATATCCAGGTCACAAGTACATAAAGAGTTTATGAAGGCGAAAAAAACGCAGAACATATTCAGCTCAGATACAAGAGATAAAGAAAGCCAGAGGCCATCTGAAGGGACAGATGTCTCGTCCGACCCTACCAAATCAGGGGCGTCTGCACAGCCGAGCGCGGGCCCAGCGCCCACGAGACCAATGGCAGGCCCCGCCGTCGGAAGGCAGCTGCGGGCAGCTCCCCCCGAGACCCGAGGGAGACAGTTGGCAGAGTGGGGACCAGAGCCCACCGGGGCAGTGCCTTTTTCCCCATTCAAAAAAGAAAACTTGGGGAGGCAGATCATAGAAGGAATCTCAAAGGCAGACGAAGAGATTCTGGAAGACCGGGGACCAATAACAAATTCAAAGCTAGTTCCTGTCCAGAACACAGCCATGTCTGACGAGAAGACGGCAGAACTAAAGCTTGAGGCAAAGGGCGAAGTTGCTGAAGACGCAGCAACCCAGGCGGGAGGCCAGGACAACACACGGGGTATATTCCTTGACCGCTGCGAGCTCTCCTTGTGCCCCGGGGGTGGTGAGACTGAAGAGCTGTGGGGTAGAAAGAAGGGCCACCACTAATTGGACTCCACAGTGGGAACGTGGCCTGTTCCACTGTCTCAGATCAGCAGCGGGGTCTCTCTGAATTATGAGAGATACATGCCTTACAGGCAGAAGTCCCTGAAACATTTCATTTTTATATTTTTTAAAGATTTTTATTTATTTTGTTTTTTAGAGAGGGAAGGGAGGGGGAGAGAGAGAGAGAGAGAGGAACATCAATGTGCGGTTGCTGGGGGTTATGACCTGCAACCCAGGCATGTGCCCTGACTGGGAATCGAACCTGCGACGCTTTGGTTTGCAGCCCGTGCTCAATCCACTGAGCTACGCCAGCCAGGGCTGAAACATTTTAAATTTATCTTACAGTGAAAGAGTAGGCCCTTGGCACTCTGGGCTGCCCCCGAACCAGTATAGTTTTGAAAACTGGCATGTAACGCATCACCCTTAACGGTTGGGGGTAGACAGTGTCCGCTTCACGAACTTGCAGAGCAGCTCACTGAAAGGAGAGGGGAGTTTAGTGTGAAGGGCGGTAGTTAAATTCGGTCTGGTGCTGTACAGGCGAGCCACCAGGTGGTGCCTCGCGCACCCTCATGCCTGAGGGGAAACCTGCAGGTCAGGAGTTCGCACAGTGAGTGACTCGAGGGCAGCCGTGGACCGTGTAGATCTTTTCACTGGATGCCTCCTTCTGCTTTACCCGAACAGCCCAGCGGGCTGCTTTAGTTTTCTGCAACGAATTTTCATAAAGGGCTTTTTTGCTAGCACCGATTTTGAAAGGGAAACTGTTTATTCCTACTTATGTTACCATTTTCTTGTGCGTTGAACTTTATAAAACAAGAGTGTGCTTTTTAGGTAGGTCATAGCCAGACGGTCTAGGAGGTCTCTGGTTTTAGGATCTGTGTCTCTTCCAGACTTCTTCAACACGCACTACTGTGACTAACACACCCCGCTCCTTCCTGTTTGCTCTTGATTCTTTTTAAAATCTTCCTTTTGCCTAATTGACGTGACCTGGTCATCATTGTTATCAGTTGCCTTCTGCTGACAGAGTTTACGTGTTTTCTTCCCTCCTTTTTCTCTGCTTGTCATTAATGTGCAAAGTGCCGGAGCTCACCAGCCGCTCCCGACCTCCGGAACCGCACGGCCCGGCGCCCCCATTTCAGTCACGCTGCTGTAACCTGGGGAGGAGCACCAAAACCTTCAGGAGGAAACAGAATCTGGGTGTTCAGAGTGCAAACTTTTTGAAAAAACTTTGCTTCTGATTTTTCATGCACGCGGGAATCTCCCAGTATTCTCTTTGCCCTGTGGGGGTGAGCCGTGCCGCCCAGGAGCGCAGGGGTTGCGTCTGTGCGGTGGGCCACCGCGTCCCTGAGCCCCCCGGACTCTGCCTTCCAGGGGTGTCGGGTTTTGCCAGGTTTTCAATGCCCACATTCACCTTCGTTTGGAAGATGCCCCTGTGCCACACCAAAGATGCTCTACTCACGGAGATGGGAAAGATGCCTGCTCTTTAGACATCTTTTTTGTTTAGTATAACTAAAAAAAAAAAAAGCTTTTGGTATGAATTCAAATAGTGGGAGAGTGAATTTAAGTTACATTTTGTGCAGCCTGAGTAGAAGCAGAGCGCACGCCCCGGTGATGGAAGTTCGGGGTCGGTAAGAACGTGACCCAGAGTTTAGCCAGCGTCTCGCGAGAGCTTCACCCTGCCGCGGTTTTGTCTCACGCTGCACACCGCTGGACAGCGATGTCTCCTCTAGCTGCACACTTTCAGTTTCAAGATCACCAAATGTCTGGGTGTGTGGGTTTTAACTCTTTTTTTCCATTTAAGGAAATAAAGCTAAATTAGTATTTTTTTTATTCTATGAATCTGAAGTATACCAACAACTTTTTCCAAAAGTTAAACGAAACCTACGTGTCCCCTTTCCACTCCCTCTTGACTGTGTTGTTACTAAAACAGGTGGAGTTTATCTAATTTTCCTGTGTTCAGAGACTTATGCTGCTCTTGAAAATGTTCTTCTATAAATGTTTGCTTCTGTTACAGACAGATTTCTAGTAGATCTCACTTTTTCCCCCTGAATCTTTATGTGACCCCAAAGTCCCACTATAATCGTTCTAGGCATTTGCAAAGTTCGGAGAAGCCCAGGGTGCAGAAGCACATGAAGTAGTAAGTTAAGGCACATTACCGTAACTATTCCGTTTCTTGTTGAGGCTGTGTGTTTTAGAACAGATTCGCAGCTAAACTCTCGGCCTTGGTTTTGAAGACGCTGTTGCTTTCATGAGCTTTTCTAACCAGACACCTGATAGCAGGGCTGCAAAGCAGTTCTTTCCCCGTCCAACGTGCTCACTGCCTGTGTTCCGCCCGCAGAGCCCGTGCAGGCCGCCCCTGCCGCCGAGCCGTTCGACAACACCACCTACAAGAACCTGCAGCACCACGACTACACCCCGTTCACCTTCCTGGACCTGAACCTGGACCTCTCGAGATTCAGGATGCCCCAGCCCTCCTCCGGACGGGAGTCGCCTCGCCACTGAGAGCTCGGTTTGACGATCGCGCTCACGTCGTCTGCTGCGTCCCGGGCCGAGAAATAAAGTGCGCTCGAGTCCCCAGGCCTGGCGTGTCACTGCTCCCCTCGTACACCCTCGCAGGGGAGGGCGGGTTGGGGACCCGGCGCCGCTCGCTCGCTCGCTCAGCGCGTGTTCAGGAACGTCTGCGTGCAGGGAATTCTCCCCTGAGGCCCACGGACACGTCCACAGGGTTAGGACACGTGGGTGCTTCCCGGCAGCGTAGCTCTGCGTGGAGCCCCTGGCCAGTCAGTGCCCATCCGGGCCACCAGCTGGGCGCTGACAAGTGGGACGGCAGCCTCTGCTTTCACACCCAGCTCTTAATCAACTAGCAGTGGGAGTTTGCTCGTTTTAATTACTGCGTTGCAAAGAAATAAAATTACAGCATTTTAGTATCGGAGAAGGAACTGTCCTCATGTTCACTTGAATTCGGTTTCCGATGTGAACTCGGGGACGCTTTCAGCGGTGGGGCTGGGGAGAGGTGGGAGCTCTGTGGCGCCCAGGTGGCCGCGGCCGGCCCCGCTGGATCCGCTTCGGTGGCGGGATCACCTTCCTTTACTTAGAACGTGACGTGCCTGGGGGTGGCACACGGTGTGCACCGGGCAGCCTGCGGGCGTGCAGTCAGCAGACTGCTCGGGGGAGGTGACACATGGAGGTACAAGTGCCGCAGCCTGGGAGCTGCGCTGCAAGACAGCGTGGGCCCCTCGCAGCACTGCAGGGCCTGACGCCGGGGGTTCCTGGCGCGGGCAGGACAGTGTCACGCCGCGCTTTGTTCTCACGCCTCCCTCCTCGTTCATGGGCTTCGCTTCCCTCTGCGTGAACTCGGGTCCTCGGCCTCCAATCAGCTCACAGCGAGCCGTGGATTTGAAACTTAGGATTCACATTCCCATAAGCCTGCCTTTCTTAAAATTAGTCCAAATAAGAAAACCAAAATTGAAAACAGTCTTGAAAACCAGCGCTGCGATTGTCTGCCTCCGATGGTCTTACCACCCAAGAGGCTTAGCAACTCAGCAAGTTTTCTGAGCACATTTTTTGTTGTAAGACTACTAAAACCACGTTACCAAAGGGAAGATGGGAAATAGTAAGATTACCTAAAATCCGCTCTGCTAACCCAGCCATTAGTAGCATTTACAGTGGGGATGTCTATAGTTAGATGTAACCACGTAACGTGCGTAGTCTTCTATCCTGTTTTTCTTAGTGGCCTGCATGTCACACCGTGGCCCACAGACCCCCTGTAATGTTTAGGGGTGGCGGGGAGAATAGGATGTGAAGCCACAGAGCGAGTTCCCCTGGACTGTTGGTGCCGCAGACTCGAACATCTTTCTGTAAAAATGACTGAGTGTATTTTGCTCTGCGTGAAGTCTTCCCTCGCAGCCAGTCCGGTGGGGCTGTCTCTCAGCCCCTCTGGGACTTCGGTCCCCTGTCCTCCGCCCACCGAAGAGGCTCCAAAAGCAACAATGGGCAGCACCAGGCAGGTCTGTGCCTTAGACCCATTGTCTCGAGCGACCCCTCCACGTCCCACCTGGCGGCGACAGGACGGTGCCCGCCGAGCGCAGCTGGGGTCTGTGCCATTTCCCGGGTTCTCTCCAGGGGCGCTGCCAGAAACAGCCGTGTGAGCACAACTCGCTCTGTGTTTGGTCTCGTCTCCTTAAGACGGACGTCCAGGAATGGATCTGACCGGTCCCCGGTGATTGGCCAGCGTTTCCCTCGCTTTCATTTCCGTGGGGTTCTTTTTAACCAGCTTCACAGGTTTGAGTCGAACGAGGTAGGCAACTGTTCTGTCTGTGTCTGTACTTTCCTGTCACCCGCACTCTGGCATCTCTCCAGACATGTGTTCTCTTATGCCTGTCAACTCCCCGTGGGCCGGAGGACACGGCGTGGAGACCACAAGTCCAGTCCCCGCCCGTAGTGGGTTCTCGCCCCGACGTCTACCGACTGCTGGCTGATAACTGAAAATCGACAAGCGACTTGGGGAGGTGGGTGGTTCTGAGTCTGCTCCCAGGCACCGCCTTGTGTTTTAATAGCCCCGTGCTCCTGCCTGTCTCTCCAGCATTCCGAACCTGGAATGCACTTGGCAGCCTGCACTGGGTCATCTGACCTAACCCCGTGTCTGACACTGAACCCAGAAAAGACCAGCATTCAAGCTGCCCATCACATACCGACCCTCATAGGCAGAGACAGAGACTGAATCGTTATGGGCGCTTTATTCAAATGGCTGGCGATCCGAGAAGACGGCAGCTTCTCACCGTAATAGATTGTCTTAAATTCCATGTTAAAATGGCCCTTTTTATAAGGAGAACAAAGTGTAGGTGAGGGGTTTGGAATTCAGGGAAAAGTTAAGTGGATTTAAAAAGCGTTCTCACACTGGGCAGTGGTCTTTAGCAGTGTCCTGGGTGGTGGTCCCCTCACCCTGGAGTGCAATGGCTCCATTACCATATGGAGTTGCTTGCAGGCCTCCTGGGACGCACAGGTGGAACTGCTTGTGGTCTCCTGGAGTCAGGGCGGGTCACGCCTTCAGCTCCTGGAACAACAGCTTTTGCGTGCATTGATTACTAAGCTTATTAGCTATCACTTAAACTAAAGTTTTCCAACTCTTATGTCCCCTATCAGCACTTGAGGAAGCAATCCGAGGTCTGTGCAGTGAACTGCCCAGCGGCGCAGGACCTACTGCACCCCACCAGACGCTGCAGGAGACAGACACGCTGCAACATCCGTCTGTCCCGGGAGAGCAGGGAGTGGCGAGCTTTTCCCCGTAAGGGGCCAGATGGGAAATACTTTAGGCTCTGTCACTTGCACTCAGTCGGTGTGGCACAGGCCTCTGTGAGCCTTACCGGGGACGCAGAGAGCAGGGTTTCTCCAAGGGCCACTGTTCATGGGCCCCAGTGTTCACGGCTCCTGCAGCTCACCGAATGAATGGAAGAGCTGGCCAGAGAGAAGACTAGTAAGTCGTGTGTTCCGGGTGCCCTGTCCCCTGGTTCTGCCTCCTTCTGTCCCTGGCCCTCTGTTCCTCTTCCCTTTTCTCGCCAGGCCCCATAGAAGGGTCTGCAGCAAAGGCTAGAGTGCTGTTTCTTCCGGAACAGTTTTCACTCCTACGGGTCTCGAACAAACATCGCTGTGAATGCCTCCTACATGCGGGCCTGGGCTGACACGCCCTGGGCTCCGAGGAAGGGAGGGAGGCCTGTGAAAACACCACGAGGTAACATGCCATGTCCGGTGACGGCAGGGTGACAACGGAAGTGAGCTGCAGGGAAGAGGTGGAGGCAGGTGTTCATCGGAGAAGGCCGTGCGGGACGCGTCTCACCCAGGAGTTCACTGGGTGCCCGGCGGGACTGTGGAGGGACCCTGGCGGGCCTTCAGGATGGGCGTGTATATGGAAAGGCCTGGATGCTGAGAAGCCGTTGGTTTTCAGGACACTAGGTCCTCGGGCATGGTGGGCGGCTCCGGCTGAGAGGGGACGCACCAGGGCTGCATGGGTGAGGGGCTGGTCCCGAGGCTCGGGCTGTGTGTCAGCCCGCCCCAGCTGCCGTGTCAAAAATACCGCAGTGGGTGGCTGAGCTGAAAAATGTATCATCTCCCACCCCGGAGGCGGGGAATCCAAGGTCAAGGTGGTGGCCCAGTCGGTCCATGGTGACAGCGCTCTGCCTGGTCCGCACTGGCTGCCTTCCGACACCGTCGCGCCGGGGATCGGGACTTCAGTGTGCAAATCTGGGGGGACACAAACCTTCGGTCTGTGACAGGCTCTGATCTGCAGGAAAAGAACTGAGCTGCCCTGTTTCGTAACAAGAACCAGACTGGCCGTTTGTTGGGACTACTCGGACAAAAACGGTGGAAGGGGCTGGCCGCAGTGGACGTCAAGGACTAAACGCCCGTCAGTGTGGAGACCAGATGGCGTGGAAGTCCACGCTCCTGCTCCCACGCTTCTGGTGCTTGGGAACTTTCGTAATAACGAGAACTTTGTGAATCCTACTAGTGCCGTGGAGAATAAAGTCGCAGAGGACGACACTCGAGACAGAGAGAGGCAACGGGTGGCTTTGCGGATTCCTGCAGGCAGAGCAACGCTGCGTCTCGCTCAAGCCTGGCTCCTCGCCTGGGTGGCCGGGAAACTGGGAGGCCTGGACAGGGTAGCCACACGGCTGTCCTGAGAGGTCAGTCCCGCCTACAGCCGTGCCAACAGTTTGTGACCGACTCCCACCCTTGCCCGCAGCAGGAATCGGGTTTTGACCGTGTTAATCTGGTCCGTAACTCTCACCCCGAGTGCGGGTGCGTTTGTATTTCCTCCAGGCTCAGAGGCAGCAAGAGCGAGCGGCTCCGGTGACAGCCACATGCCTCCGTCTCTTGTTCCATCTGCTCTGTCCGTGATTCGATACAATTCTTCACTTTCAGCAAATTTTCCTGTGATGTGTCCGAATCGACCTCCTATTTCCGTTCCTCTCGTTCGGACCTCTGCCCACGGGTGGCAGCACTTTGGTCTGCCTTCCAGCTGCCTTTCCTACAGAATGGATCCTCCACGCGCCCTTCCTGGGAGGAAAGCTGGGCGCTGAAACCCAGCCCGCTAGGAGCTGATTCATGAGAAAACTCAGGAACAACTGCCCAGCCAGCGGTGCTAAGAGGACTGGGTTTGGCCGTAGAACTCATTTGCATATGGAACTAATACAAAACAAGGACGGGATCACGGTTGCCAGGCCGGAGGGGACTGTCACAAACCCTGACAAGTAAAAATCGCAGGAACCGAGGACTGGAGGCAGGAGCAGGAGCTGCGAGGCCGCAGCCTGCTGTGAGGCCGCGGCCTGTGAGGGACTGGGTTCATCTTTCAGAGCCGGTCGGGCCTGTCTAAAATAGAAAATAGAAAGGGCGCTGGTGGGGGTGGGGGTGGAGCAGGGACTCCCTGCACTGCCTCTTCATCTCAGTGGCACTTGTGAGGAACCAGTATCTTCTGAAAAAAAAAAACCAACCACATTTATTTATCTGAAGTTTAGAAATCCCTTCGTTTTTACTTCAGTTTCTTTTTATCAATTAAATTTAATAATTTAATGTATAGTTTAATGCTTTGTATTTTTAAAAGTGTCGAAATGAGGTCTTTTATGTCTGATAGGTTCTTGACAAAATTTTAAATCAAAGCTTTAAAATATGTTTAATATGCCCTGGCTGGCATAGCTCAGTGGAATGAGCGCGGGCTGCGAACCAAAGTGTTGCAGGTTCGATTCCCAGTCAGGGCACATGCCTGGGTTGCAGGCCACAACCCCCAGCAACCGCACATTGATGTTTCTCTCTCTCTCTTTCTCCCTCCCCTCCCTCTCTAAAAATAAATAAATAAAATCTTTTAAAAACATGTTTAATATTCAGTCTTTTAAAATATCTAATTTTTCTTACAGGCTTTTTTTTTTTTTTACAAATGTTGTTAATCTGTGATGCAGTCACAGTTTAATGACCACCTCTCATCTTAAAAAGTAAAATTTTATTGGGCATGCATTTCTTGGTGAAATGTATTGGAACTTTCGATTAGTTTTTATATTCAAGAACAAATATAACTTAAGCCTAGTTTCATGAATAATAACAGCCAAAAAGAGAGGCAGAGAAAGTGTAGGCCACGCCCAGGGACGGGTTTGGGTTTTGTGGGGCCTGAAGCGCATGGAATTAGGAGAGCTCTTTTTAATGAAAACATACTGCAGAATTCCGAATGCAAAGTAAGGTATATAAAAGTGAATATTATTTAGAATGAAGGAAAAAGCTTACAAATTTTGAAAGCTGGTAGATGCCACAAACCTGGCAACATCCAGGAAAAGAATATGATATTTTTATTAGCCGCTCGGCGTGCCTTGTGCCAGGCAGTTAATAAAAGAGTTTTGGCTGCAGACCTCGTGACTGCCTTTTCACAGGACGGTTTTGCAGCACTGTTTTGCTAGAATGCAGGGGTAATTCAGCTTTTCCCTCTTCACGGTTGGTCGGAATGTGTTCTCCGATAGTTCAGATACATAAAAATGTGGCTTCACACACAGATGTCCTTGCCGTCCGTGCCCCCGCTCCAAACACAGGAACCGTGTAAAGTTTATTTTTCCACACGACTCCCATCAAGAAAGAAGGAGCGGGGCCTGTGTTTAACCGCCCCGGCTGCCTTCGGGAGAACGCTCTGGGCAGGGGACGGGTTCTGTCGTCCGGGCAGGGAGGCGACCAAATCCTCTGCTTACGGCTGTTCACAACGGAAGGGATTTCCCACCAGCCAGGCTCTGGCTTTCTGAATTTCACACCTGCTTCCCCTTCTCCACGTGCTTCTGGTGCCAGACATCTCAGGACATGGTCATAGCTCATGCTTATGGTCATGTCATGCCTGTGGCCACATCACACGTTCATATTTCATGTTCATGGCATGCATGTGTGGTCATGTTACATGTTCCCATTCATGTCACACGCTCCAGGTCACCTCAGAGGTTCGTGATCATATCACATGTTCATGGTCCTATCACATGGTCCTAGCACAGGTTTGTGATCGTAGCACATGTTCCCAGTCAAGTCATGTGTTTTCATGGTTACATCATGGGTTCATGGTCATGATCATATATCACATTGTTACGTCACATGGTCATGGCACTTTTATGATCATGTCATATTTTCATGTTCATACGCTTTGGTGACCACTTTCCCGGTGGTGTGCCTGGTGGGTCAGCTCAGTGGGGAGTCAGCATTTGGCTGGAAGCCGTTCCCACACCAGACAGCTGTCAGTGGTGCGGGCACACAGGGAAGTCCACGTGAACCCGAAAATGCATCCACTACCCCCGAACTAAGTGCACCCTGGCCGGCCCCACCGTGCACGCAGCCGCGCCAGCCCCGGACAGGAGGGAGGCGTGACTGAGGAGCGGGAGGGGATCGAGATCAACACAGCAGCTTTGGCAAATTCGACAGACGTGGCCACAGGGAGCCTGGGCTATGCCCCACCCTGCCCCGGGGAGGGGCCTGATCTTGTCTCCTGGGCTACGTGGGGGGGCCACCTCTGGGCAGTAGTAGGTGTCAGACTTGCACACGTTCCTCAAAGGTGGCCAAGTGCATCTTTACACTAAAAGCCACAGCACTTGGCCATGAAGTTCATCTCACTCTGACCTGTACACGTGGAAGAAATGAGTGACACGGTTGACGAGTGGCAGAAGGCCAGACTGTGAACACAGATGTGGAGTGTTCAATGACTGGTTTTCACACAAGTAGAAGAACTTACAAATATCCAGTCATCTGCAATATTGTTTCTTTTGACTTGGGGGTGCTACCTCGGTACTTGAACTCAGGCAAAATCTGCCACTGAGCCCCTCTGGGAGAGCACCGGCCACCGGGCCACGGCTGGTGTCCCCAGCGTGCCTTCTGCAGGTGTGGAGTACTGGAGTCCCGGGACAGAGGGACAGCGAGGTGAGGTCTTGGACCCGCCCCGAGTTGTCGCCTGGACTCAATGCGCCACACCCCAGGGTTCTTGCCTGTCTCTGCTCTGTCGTCTGAGGACCCCTCCTGCCTCCCTCACCGGAGCTGGAAGGGGCACAGCGGCAGGTGACCGCAGTCATCCGTGTCTGCCCACCTTTTTTAACCTCTAAGCAGGCATACAGGTGTACGGCCAGGGAGGACAGAAGCCCGTCATGGGGTCCTGGTGCTGGGACTAGTGGGGCTTACTCTAGCACGGTGAGAGGTCTCTTTGAGGGGTACATCCCTAGGATGATGCGAGGAGGCCCCCAGGTGAGTGAGATGCAGCCTTCCCTCTGTAGCAGGGGCTCAGGGGCGTGGTGCGGGGGAGTGGGCTGGGCAGCGCTGACCACTGGCTTCTCCAGGGCATCGGCTGTGCGGGAAGAACACGAGAAGGTGTGTTCTCCCACGCTGAAACCCCTGTCTGCTTCCCTGTAGCCCACGAAAAACACCTTTCCCGCACACAGGGTTGGACACTCGCCAGTCCAGTACCACCTAGGTGATGCTGAGAATGAAACCGTGACACCGATCGCCCTCCTCAGTCACTGTGGGTGGAGAGGGACCGCTGGCCAGTGGAGGGCGAAGACCATGACGGGGGTGGGTTATTTGGGCTCCAGTTAGGAAGCAAGTCTTTTTAGCCCACGAGGTTGAAAATGTCTCTTCTGTCATCCCCATCTGCCGAATCCCAGCCTAGGATTCAAGGTCAGGGACGTCCGTGGCCATCTAAGGTCTGAAACAGGCGACCAGCGGCTGGCAAACGCACAAAGAGCGTAAACATGGGGAGAAAGGGGGTCGCTTCTTTGCATTTTTCCAGGCGGTGAAGATCTAGCTGACCGCCAGGACTCCCTTAGCAGAAGCCGCCCAGAGGCTCTCTGGGCCCGTGGGTCCTAGGAGGCCGCCTGGCCCTGCCCCAGAGCGAGACCCACACACAGCAGGGAGCAGGTCCAACCTCTCCATCTTGGTGCCTGTTTTTTCTCTGCCTTCCTTTTAAGCGCTGGCTTTGAAATCGTAGGAACCGGAGCCCAGGCTCCAAGCATATCTTGATGTTTTTAGTTCATCACAAGCCTTGCCAGGTTTTTATTTTTAAATGCGGGGCTTAAAATATATCGTCCTCAAGCTCCGAGCCAGCCCGGGGAAGCCAGAGGAAAGAAAGCACCGTCTTCTTCGGAACATATGGCGAGTCGCTGCCGCCGGAACGAGGGAGCACGCGGAAAAGAAAGGTGCTCTGGCTCGAAATAAAAACGCACGTTTATTGCATGGAAATTGGCAAAGCCTCATGCGCCCCAAAGCTGTTTTCAGAGAGAGGGTTTGTAAACTATAGAGTTGATGGAAAGAGAGAGAGAGAGGAGGAAAGGTAGACACTCCCCAAACTGACCGAGGCCCTGGGGGCCGGAATGCCCTGAGAACGGACACAGGACACAGGGAAGGGAGGGGGCGGCGGCACGGACACACGGAGGAGGTCATTCAGGACGTAGATGCCCAGGTGCGCGCCCAGCTCCCGGCGAGGTCCACCGTCCTGCCGCGGCCTGAGGGCTGCTTAGCTCACTTCCTTTCCTTGCTCCGGCTTTTGGTTCCCACCATCCTCCCCTTTCATGCTGCCGCGGGGCCCTGTAAAGCTTCCTGATTGTACCGCCAGATAGACCATCGCAGACGAAGGTCGTCCACGCGCAGGGGACAGCTTAAACGGCTTACGGCGCTTGAACTACTTTAAGGTTTATTTTCAGCATCTTTTGATGTCCTCTGTATGGTTTTTTTTTTTGTTTTGTTTTGTTTCAATCTTTTGGTTACTTAGTCTAAAGTCCATCATTCTCTCTCCACTCTCTCAGCACGCTGGGGGTTCGTAGGTCTCTCTTCGGCGTTCCGGGAAGGCTCCATTTCTCATTGTTCTTGGGAAGGATTCGACCACGCTGAGAGCAGGGAATTTTAAGCAGTGTTACTGGATAGTCGACGTTTTGGGTTATCCGAATTTATGATTGGAGTTAGGGTGACGTTAGAAAAAACGCACACACAAAGGGGACTGTCGGTAGTGTGTAATTGTAGAGGTATTAGGTTAATGTATAATGTATAAGTCTGTGTAATGGATAGTTTTTATTCATCATAAAATTTTCAAATGACTCGCAGATGTGCGGCCCTTGCAGCTGTTTCTCCCTCGCTAATGGCCTTGGGCTCTGACTCAGAGAGAGGTTTTGTGCCAGCAGATTCTGGCACGGACGACGGTTCTTGTGATACTCCCCCGGAGGAAATCATTCATTGTCTGCAGGGGTGACGATGACAAACCAATAAAAGGCTGAAGGGGGAGGGGCTGGGGAAGGGGGAGGGCTGGCTGGACCCTGGCGTGGTAAGAAGGCTCTTTTGGAGCTGATTTCAAAAAGGAATTGTATTGACCTCACAGTTCTTACCGTTCGTTGATTGACCTCCAAATTCTTACCGTTGATTAACAGAAATCTGTTTCTGTTTACAAAGTCTGCCTTTCTCCCGCTGGACAGAGCAGAGCGGCTGTGAACAGCAGCGTGAAGCTGGAACCGCACTTTGGAGAGAGAATTCCTCACCGGGCGCCCACGGCACCCGCACGGGCTGGTGCGGGCTGTGTCCGTGGCGGCTCCACTGTGCGGACCTCGCGACGCCCCCCACCTCCCCCCCACCCATCATGCTGGCCTCCAGGGCGGGACTGCTCAAACTTGCCCCTGTAGGAATCACCCCAGGGTGCCAGTGAAAACGTGGATTCCTGACTTGGTGGGCCCGAGTGGGGTGGGAGCTGCCAGGAGCGAACAAGGAGGCCAGACGGGTCCCAGGCGGGGTGACTTCCAGCATCGGTGTGAGCGACAGGCGGACGTCACCGTGAGCTGAAAGGAAAACGCTCGGCTCTGTCTTGCGGGTTTCACGGGACAACCTAATCTCAGCTAAGCGTTCAGGAGACAAAGAACAGGAAGCTGGCGGGGTGAGAGGTGGGGGGACAGTCTGCACATAAAAGGCATCTTCTGTGAGTCTGATGGGAGCCGTGAGAAAAAGCACACAGCAAGCCTTATCTAAATTGCTCCGGAAGTGGGAGTGGTTCTCAGCGTGGCCTTCTCCTGGGGAGGGGGCTCCAGCGAAGATCCATCCTTTTCAGCGCCAATAAACTGCATCTGGGACAGACGCCCAGTGACTCTCGGCGGGCGGAACTCGTCCAGGCTCTGAGGAGCTCTGCGGTGGGGCATGGAGCGATGTGGGTGCCGACACAGGGATTCTGGCCCTGTGTCACTGGGTCGCTCCTTGGTCGGTGCTCCCCATCCTATGATAACCCGAGGTGCCAAGGCGTGGCAAGTCACCGAGTCCTCTCCAGGGTTTGCCGGTAACTTCCGCTCCCGCTTCTCCAGGTCTTCGACTCGGAAGACCTCAGGCCTCCACGCTTCCCACAAGGAATGAAGGGCCTCACCGTTCCCGTTGCACATCCGCTTGTACCGAGGATGGCCTGGCTTCTGCCTTCTCTCCTCGGTGACTTTTGCTGGCGGGTCCCCTCCCACCTGAACGGGGTCTGACAGAACTGCCCCGGGTGTCCCCAGGACAGCCCTTGGTGCTAAGTAGGTGGCAGCTGCTTCCAAAGGGCACGAGCTGCTTCCCGCTGCCCCCTCTCCATTGCTGCGCTCAGCCAGTGCCAGCGAGGACTGGACGGTCTGTGGACACTGACTGGGCACTGGCCCCACGAGGTGGCCCAGGGGTGCTGCAGCGCTGGTCCCTAACCCTAGTCACCAAGACCTGGCTTCCCATTGAGGGAAGGACAAGACAGGGAGCAGTTCCCAGACTATGGGAGGCAGGTGACAGTATGTAGTTGTGGCAGTGTGGGGAGGGACCTGACTCATGGTGACCCAGGCATCACCCCCCCCATACACTTTCTTCCTCCCCTGTGAATCCTGGCAGTGCCCCCATTGGCCAGCCCCCCTGGAAGCCGGGAGCAGCCTGTGCAGGCTGCCCTCAGGGCACAGAGCAGGTGGGCGAGGGTGATTGTAACAGTGTGTGTTATTTGATCATTAAAGCCTAATGTGACTGTTCAAAGCAGAAATAAAGCAGTAACAGGGCAAGGGCTAGAGCCGCTGCGTACCTGTGACCCACCCCTCAGCTCAGGTGGGGCTGGAGCTCAGGCTTTCCCTGGGAGGGCACCCTGGGCCTGTGCATCCCCCGTGTGGCCAAGGGGAGAGGCCCCGGGCCCCCTGGGTGCTGTGTTGAGATCTGGGGTGGGTGCAGGACTGATCGGGACCAGGCACCCCCGGGCCCAAGGAGAGGGTGCGGGGCTGAGCCGTGGGATTCTGACTCCGACTCCCGAGGTCAGTGCGGACCCACCGGGCAGGGGCATCGTCCTCGACAAGATGGGCCTCGTTCCAGCCGCCACCCGCACTTTGGGGGTTCCAGGCCACTGGTGCTTCTGAGCAGCTGGAGACTAATTTCAGGGGCTCTCACCACCCCTTGTGGTTCAGCCAGTTGCTAGAATGACTCAGAACTCAGGAAAGCGCTATAGTTTCACCGGATACTGAAGAGAGATAAAAATCAGGAGTGGCCCAAAGAAGGGACCCACAGGGCAAAGTCTGGGAAGGCCTCCAGTGAGGAGCCTCTGTGCCCTCAGGTGGCACAGTCCTGCCACACCCACGCGTGCCACCAACCCAGAAGCTCACGTGGATTTCCGAGGTTTTGAGTTCTTACTGGGGGTTTACCATGTGGGCGCAGTCGAATCACTGCTCACATGATTGAACTCAATCTCCCAGTCTCCCCCTCTCCCTGGAGGTCAAGAGGTTGGCCTGCTATCACCAGGTTCAAAGTCCCAGCCCTCTGAACCCCTGGGTGGCCTTCTGGCCTGATCTGCCCTCATCCTGAAGCTATTTAGGGGGCTGCCAGGACCCACCTCATTAGCATAAACTCAGGTGCGGTCTGAGGGGTTGCAGGTGGCCTCCCAGGAGCTGGGGACACTGGGGACAGAGACGCAAGCCCTTCATTACACAGCAGCTCCCAGCCACACCACAAGGGACCAAGGAAACTCCCAAGTGACCTCTGAGGGCTGCCCTGAGAGCCACACCCCTGTGGGGACTGGAGGGGTCCCTGTTTCCCCAATGGCCCATGCACCCAAAGCCTGAAACGTGGTCAGGAGAAAAACCCAGACATTCAGGATGTCTCAGCGGGAGGTGGCCTTGCAGTGAGCTCCCCTCGCAGGAACGCTGGTCTCACCAGTGCGGCGACAGAGCAAATATTTCTAGGCCGCCGTTGCCGAAGGTCACACACTTATTCCCATGACTCCGCGTGTTTGGATTTTAGACAGCATTCTTCTGAGTCAATGTCACTTGGGGGATTTAGCTTCCTGGTTATTCTGATTTTTAGTTTCAGGAAGTAAACTCTTTTGATTTATGTAAATACTTACGGGGCTGAGATGAAATCATCTCTGTGAGTAATCTGTTTGAATATCATCGCTGCAGCTGACGTTGTGTGGGTGACACTCTCTGTGTAACTGAAGAAGTCACTTGGGGGGACAGTGTGCTCTTGTTTACAGGAGCAGGGCTAGCTAGGGCTAGGGAGTCGCTTCTGGTGACGTCCTGCCCCACAGGGCCCGTGTGGGCTTTGGGGTGAGATTCTTAGCTCTTCGCTGCCTCTATTTTCCCATAAAAGAGGATTAATAACACTTGCTCCTGCTGCAGCGGAATAACGTGACATCTGGGGTGGGTTTTAAACTACTTAAAGTGGGGAGAAAAGGAGGGGAAACTGAGGAAATAAAATTGGCAAGATGTTAATGATTGTACAGCTGACTGATGGGGACACAGAGGTTCATTATTCTCTTCTCTCTACTTTCCCGTATGTGAAAACCTCCAAAATAAAAAGGTTAGAACATAATGATAACACCTGCCCCGTTTACCGCAGGGGAATGCCGTGAGGCGGCGCCCTGTCCTCAGAGCACCTCCGGGCCCTTGCAGAAGGGCGCCACATAACCACGAGCTCGAGCTGCTATTCTGTGGCCCTCCAGTCATTGCATCACACTTTCAGTGTTGTTGACAAGGAGACAGAAAATAGATTAGGGCCCATGGGAAGGGTGGCTGTGAAAGGAGGAGATAAAACTTCCAGAGCCCTGGATGCTCCCCAGAGGAGGTGATCTTCATCTGACGAACCAGAGAGGCCCATCTGGGCGAGCCGGTGATGTCGGAAATAAATCTGCAAGATATCAAAAATATGTTGCCGGGCAGCTGACAATTTTATTCTGAAGTTCTATGTGTGTAACATTTCCGGGCTCCTAAATGGTAAATCATAAATTTTTATTTATAAATCACTGGCTCCCAGATGAGCACACTGAATAAAAAATAAGCTGCCACAGAAGCTGGTTAATTTCTGCCAACCTGACACCCAGGAACAGGGGGATCTAATGAGTCTGGGGGATCAGCGAGCCAATGGGAGAAGCTCATGCGCCGCAGAGGTTGTGCCGATCACAGCGTGACTTCTGCATTGTGGCAAGGGCAGCAGAGTTGTACAGGAAGACACGGCATTAAACCGTGTGCTGTGACACTAACCAACAACCTCATCCCTACCTGAAAGAAGTACATTTGGGAAGACATACTGTTGGCTTCCTATAAACCCCTGAGCTTCCTATGGTAGTGTAAAGAGAGCTAGCTAAATGCTAGTCACAGATCTGCTGTAAAAAACTCAGAAAGGACCAGAATGCCGCGTGTTGCGTGGAAATCATGCCTCTGAGTTCCCGTCGCGTTTTCGTGGGCGGTGAGCATGGGACCTCATCCCCCCAAGCCTGCGTGATGGGATCCACGACTCATGGTAACTGAGAAAAGGTGTGTTTTCACTTTCATCTTGCTGAAAGTGAAAAAAAAAAAAACCCAGCAGTGCCCCAAATTATTCTGAAGCTCAAGGACTCCCCGGTTTTTCTAAGACAGAACCAACGTGAGTGCCCAGAGACATCTCCGGTGATTCAGAGCGGCTGGCGGTAGCAATGAGACAGGGGTGGAAGCTCACTTTTTTGTTAGCAAACCCTTCGGGCAAGGGATGATGAGACGGTGTAAACAAGGCTTACGGGGAACCTTTGAATAAGTAAGAGATGCCTTCACAAAGAAAAGTCTGGCCCTGGCCAGGTAGCTCAGTTGGTTAGAATGCTGTCCCGATACACCAAGGTTGTGGGTTCGGTCCCTGCTCGGGGCACATGCAAGGATCAGCCAATGAGTGTATCACTAAGTGAAACAACTCATCGACGTTCCTCTTACCCTAAAATTAGTAAAAATTTAAAAAGAAAATATTGAAATCTTTATGCATAATTACCCAAACCTAAGCTAATTGTAAATGATTCCATCTCGTTGTTAAACAGGCTTCTAACGACCCTTATTAGGCAACAGTTTGTGTTCCTTGTTCACAGCGAAAGCGGGAAAAGGAGACACCCCGTGCTGGGATGAGGGCTGTGACCTTGTCTTTACGGCACAGCGGGGCTGCAGTGAGCCTTGAACTTGTCCATTTTTTTCCCCTTTAAAATGACCCAGATTCCTCCTGGCCCTAGAATTCATAAGCACGCTTTGTTTTCCAGTAACGAGTTTATTCTCTAACTTTCCACTGATCCTGACTAATAGTGGCCCGTAACAAAGGCCCTTACATTTGTAAACAAATCTGTGTGGACGCAGCAAGAAACAGAAGTGCCGTCCAATCCGACGGGCAGCGAGAGAGGAGGTGACGCAGCCACCAAGAAGGCTGCTTGCTGACCTGGCTCACAGGTGCAGCCCGTGCTTTGCTCTCTCTCTCTCTTTGAAAATACGCTGCAGAAGACGAAACTCTGTCCTCTGATGTCTCAAAAGATGGTAAACATTCATCTCAGGAAGATTAGGAAAATGGCCAGGAATGAAGGGACAAGAAAAAGAAAAATTTTGGCCCGATGCTCCTGTTTGTAGTGACTTTGTGCTGTCCCCAGGGCAGGGGGTGGTGTGCCGGCTCTGTCCCCTCTCCCTTGGGCTTCCATCTTCAGAGCCTCAGGTGAGCCCACAGCAGAGCTGAGTCCCGCAAAGGTCCTTGCAGCCCGCTGACGGGCAAGGAGGTGACAGAGGGGGCCACAGCCCAACCACCAATTTTCCAACCTTGTCCCTTTCCATCCCCTCTCCTCCCCCCCACTCCTCAGCCAGGCAGTGGATAGAGCCCCTCCAGGTGGGAGTGTCCCAGCCTGAGGTGGGGGGCCCTGAGAGGGCAAGAGGGCAACTTTCCTAAGGCCACACTGACTGCAGTGGGCAGATAGGAAGCAGGACTACAGGACCCGAAAGCACATTTTCTGTGGCTGACCCTCAGCTTATGATTGTCATCGTCCCTCTAGAAGACCCACAGGGAGAGCAGCTGACCTGGACATGGACCCCCAGGGTCATCCATGGAGGCTGGGGCCGTCCACAGAGGGAAGGAGGGAACGGTGCAGTCAGTAAATGAAGCGTGCCTGCTCTCCTGATGGCCTCAGAGTGCCATCACGGGGGTCCGAACAGGGATGAAAAGGGGCACCGTCTTTGTCAGTGGTCCCCAGGGAAACAGAACCGATTGGAGGAAGACGGGTATGTGTATTTATATATACATGTATTTATAGAGATCTGTATCTATCAGATCTATCTATCTATCTATCTATCTATCTATTGAGAGATTGATTGTAAAGAATTGGCTCATGGCATTGTGGGTGTCTGAACTTTGCAGGGCAGGTCAGCAGGCAGAAAATTCTGGTGAGAGTTGATGTTGCCATGGTCTGTTGGTAGAATTCCTCAGGGGATCACAGTCTGTTTTCTTGTCAAGCCTTCACCTGATTGGGCGAGGCCCACCCACAGGACAGAGGGTAATCTGCTTTCCTCACAGTCTACTGATTTAAATGTTAATCTCATCAACGAAATACCTTCGCTGCAGCATCTAGATTTGTGTTTAACGACACAACTGGCCCTGACTGGTGTAGTTCAGTAGGTTGGTCTTCATCCTGCAAAGCAAAAGGTCACCAGTTCGATTCCCAGTCAGGGCACATGCCTGGGTTGCAGGCCAGGTCCCCGGTGGAGCCACGTGAGAGGCAACCACATGTTGAAGTTTCTCTGCCTCTCTTTCTCCCTCCCTTCCTTTCTGTCTAAATAAATAAAATCTTAAAATTTTTTTAAAGTAGATGATTTTTAAAAAGAAGAAAGTACATAAATACGATGTAAAAAGAAGACACTACAACTGGATGCTCTAGCCCAAGCAGGTTAGCACAACCCTAAGCATCCCTGTTCCGTAGCTCAGGAAATGCCACCTGCCCTCACACCGCTTCGGCTGCCCAGGGCCAGCTGCACGTGCTGTTGTCATTTCACAGTTCCGGCTTATTGGGCTTCCTTCCACCTGTCTGAGCAGGCCAGCGGCCTCCCGCACAATGGGTAGTGTGTGCACCTGGCCCCGTCTGTCCTGAGCCCCCAGCCTGCTTTCGTGGTACAGTTCTGGGTCTCCACTGTGACTCGCTCCATCCTGTCGCTGGTTATCGTGTTTCAACTGTTCATTGACCTAGTCAAGACATTGTCTCTCTTCACACACATCGGAATCGTTATTCAGCCTTAAAAGGGAGGAAAGTTCTAACCCGTGTCACAGTGTGGAGGAACCCTGAGGACAGCATGCCGAGTGAAACAAGCTGGCACAAAAGGACAAATGCAGCACAACTCCCCTCAGAGGAGGCGCCTGGAGACAGAGAGCAGGACTGTGACAGACAGGGCCTGGGGGCGGGGGCGGGGCAGTGCCTGCTGCAGGGCACAGAGCCTCGGCCTGCCACTGGAGGGTGGTGGGGGGGGGAGCCCTGCGGAAGGCGAGTGCAAGTGCGCTCAAGGTCACCGAGCTGTGCATTTACACCCGGTCGCCACGGCGAACTTCGTGACATGCGTATTTTACCACAGGGGGGTTACGTAGCTCCCAAATATTTGGGGATCTTTTCCAGTCATCTTTCTGTTCTCGATTTGTAGCTCAGTCCCATTGCGGGTGGGAGGACATGCCTTGTGGACTTAAACCCTTCTCAGTTCCCTGACACTTGCTGGCTGGCTCTGTCCTGCTGTGGGTTATCACATTTCAGCGGTTCAACGACCTCATCGAGGACTGTTCTCTTTGAAGAACTGGCTTTCATCAAATGACAGATTCCAGTCATTTGGAGAATTCTTGGAGCATACACTTTATTACAACATTTGAGCAGTCCCTGGCTGCAGTGTGAGAGACCCCAGAAGAGCGAACACAAACTGAACCCCAATCAGAAGAGGCAGGCAAGCGGGCACTAACCGTGTAACGCCCAGTACAGGATCTCACACCTTGTCAGGTCTCAGTGACAAATAATAAGCAAGGGAGAGATGGCAGTGAGGAAAAGCAAACTCGAGGAAGAGACCCTGTGACATTACTCATGAAGAATCAGTTTGATGAACTTCATTCTTCTTCGTGCTGTTCAACTCTGACCGCTGCTCTCAAGGCGTGGCCCAGAGGACCCCCAAAACCCACTCAGAGAGCCTGTGTGGTCAACATTTATTTTTAGATTAATACTAAGATGTCACCTGCCTTTTTCACAGTGGCATCTGCAACGCTGGCGCAGCTGCAGTGACGGGTGAGACCACAGGTGCCTCTGCACAGAGGGGTCGAGGCCGTGACACCAAATTCCACCGCTGGTCACTGCGTTCTGCAGGACCAGCGCTCACTGTGAAAAAAGGGTGGCTTCCCTGAGAATGCCCTTGTCAAAGCAGAATTTATTAATTTTTTAAGTCTTTGATTATTGAATATGCACCTTTTTAAAAAAATATTTTATTTATTTCTAGAGAGAGGAGAAGGGAAGGAGAAAGAGAGGAGGGAAGGAGAAAGAGAGGGAGAGAAACACCAATATGTGGTTGCCTCTCGTGCACCCCATGCTGGGGACCTGGCCCACAACCTGGGCACGTGCCCTGACTGGGAATTGAACCAGTGACCCTTTGGTTCACAGGCCTGCGCTCAATCCACTGAGCTACACCAGCCAGGGCTGAATATGCACCTTTTTAATATGCTATGCACAGGAACGGGCAGGATGCATGACATGCTCTCCAGACCCAGGTGCAGTGGCTGCCCAGGGGAGCAGCCCTGGTGTGACCGAGTTGGCTTAGCTGTTGTTTTTCATGGGGTACCCTTTTTTTTTTACCTGAAAGAACAATGGACAAACTTCTGGTTATTCAGACTTGGGCATTTGGCAGTTATTTTCCTAAAAATGAACAAGTTTGTCACTTCAAAGAAACCAATGCACAGTATTCGCTTTCTGTGACCAAATTCGAATTTTCAAGTAAAAATTAGGATTCTGGAGAACTTGTACCTATTGCCGAACCCGATCACAGCCTATTACTTTTTTTTTAAACAAATTGCAATTTCTCTTTTACCTATTCTTTTTGAAAAGATTTTATTTATTTACTTTTAGAGAGGGAAAGGAGGGAGAGAGAGAGAAACATCAATGTGCGGTTGCTGGGGGCCGTGGCCTGCAACCCAGGCATGTGTCCTGACTGGGAATCGAAAAGTGTCAGTGCCCTGACACTTTGGTTCACAGCCTGAGCTCAATCCACTGAGCTACACCAGCCAGGGCTACAGCCTATTACTTAAAGCCTTCTCTGATGAGGCAGGTGGTGACATTACAGCTGTGGTCTTTTAATACTGACTAGTGAGACGTGCCAACATTTGGAATATCTGCATAATGCAGTGGATTAATATTTTCCAAATGACCGCATGGACCTGTTACAAAGCCACATGTGGGTAATGGATCTATTCAAAGTGCTGGAGAGACCAGGGAGCTTTAGTCTAACAGCACATCATTTCGCTACTGTGGTGTCACAGTTCACACTGCCACGAACCTTCGGGAAACACCCACATGTCAGTTTGGGTGGAGGGTGTACCTGAGCGCTCCTCCACGTCCCCACCGCGCATGTCGGCAAGGCCAGGTTTCCGTGCGCGTGTCCCAGCAGACGGAACACAGACGCAGATACGAGGACCCCGCTGTCCGCCAGTAAGCCAGACATTGAACAGGTTCTCCGCTATCCTCACTCATTTTTTTTGAGAATAATTATTTCTCATAAAATGTTATTTATGCCCTGGCCGGTTTGGTTCGGTTGGTTGGAGTGTCGTCCCATACACTGAAAGGCTGAGTGTTTGATTCCTAGTTGGGGCACACGCCTGGGCTGCGGGTTCAACCCCTAGGTTGTGAGTGAGAGACAGCTAATCAATGTTTCTCTCCCCCTCATTCTCCCTCCCTTCCCCTCTCTCTAAACCAATAAGCATGTCCTTGGGTGAGGATAAAAAATAAAAAGTTATTTATGTTGCCATGGAACAACACGGAATAGGTTTCTTAATATAATTTAAAATCAATTAATATAGATCTTTAAAAAAAATTTGCCCTGGCTGGGGTGGCTCAGTGGATCAAGTGCTGGCATGTGAACTGAGGGTCGCCGGTTTGATTCCCAGTCAGGGCACATGTCATGGTTGTGGGCTAGGTCCCTGGTGGGGGGGTGTGTGAGAAGCAACCACACATTGATGTTTCTTTCCTTCTCTTTCTCCCTCCTTCCCCTCTCACTAAAAATAAATAGATAAAATCTTTGAAAACAATTTCCCAGTTTTAATGTCTAATACTGTATGCTTTTTGTCAACCCACAGTCAGCTGTGAAGCGTGGCCTGGCAGTCTCTGGAGAGTCAGGGTGGGGCAAAGGGACTCATGCCAACTGCTGGGGGTGGGGGGGAATTCAAGTCTCAACTTCCCAATTCTTTATGTTTAGGAAATTCCTTATTTTATGAGCTTAATCTGAGTATTTCAGAAGGTAGGAGGGGTGAGAAAACAGCTAAGGAACATGAACCTTGTGGTGGGGAGACAGCCCTCCCCTCATGCCCCCAACCGCCCCCCCCAGAGCCGGTTTGGCACAACTTGCAAGCCCCTCCCAATGCTCCTGACCCACACCTGTGTCTGCTCTTCCCTTTGAGCTGATTGTAACATCTCAGCAGTTCCCACGTTCAAGGAGCTAGCTCACTAAGAAATCTGCCACATGCTGGTTACACATATGGGACTCATGTTTCTGTCTTTGGTCGACGTGATTTTCTATTGCCCAGCCCCAAATCTGGCTGCGGCTGCCGTGTCCTGGCTGCGTGTCGCTACAGTTCTTCCGGGGAAACTGTGGCCAGTGCGGCAGCGTCTCCCACCCTGACCTTTCCAGGGGCTTCACTGGAGGAAACGGTCTCTTGAGAAAACGGAGGTTTGAGAACGAAGACTTGTGGGCCGTCTTCGCCTGGCCTGGCTCTTTACAGGCTCTCCTCGGCTAGGGCACCTACTGTGCGCACTGGGTGTTTTCTAGCAGCAGCCTCGTTTCCTCCTCCGCGTAATCCCGAGATGTACCATTGTTCCCACTGAAGATGGAGGACGCTGGACCCCAGGGAGGGGAACCGGCCTCATTCAGCGTCATGTGGTAGGTGGCATGGACAGACTTCCCACCTGGGGCTTTGGAGCAAAAGCCCAGGGCTCCTTTGATGACATCCACAATGGTCTCTTTCACACAGACAAAGAAAATAGGTGGCATGCAGATGATCCCCAGCAATCCTCTTTCTAGTGTTCACGACTTCATGGGATCTCTGCCCTTGAGTGTGGCTTGCTTCCGACCAAAGGAATAGGCAAAGGCGATGGAATGCCACTTTTGGGATTACTTCATATAAGACGTAACTTCTGTCTTCCTAACGGGCTCCGGTCTTTGGCGGCTTTGATGAAGCAAGCTGCCGTGTCATGAGCTTCGCTATGGAGAGGTCCCAGTGGTGAGAAACTGAACATAACCCTCAGGCAAAGCCAGCAAGGAGCTGAGGCCCTCCGTCCATCTGCCACTGGGCACTGGATTGTAAGCTCTGCGAGACAGGGTCTGGGCCTAACTTTTCTTTTGCATAACTTGACATAAATCTTCAGGGTTGTTCCAACATCATGCAGCCACAGGCAGAGTCCGTGCGGCCCTACAGAACTGCATCTTCCCGCCTGGGACAGGCTTGCCGGCGCCTTAGCAGAGTTCTCCTGGCCTTTCCCTGTGGCTTCTCTCAAAAGTGCTCTGCCTGTCTACCTGTCCCACCTATGTGCCCGTCTCCCCCGCCTCTCAGCCTGACGGCACTGGCTGTAGGTCTGAGTGTATCTACGAGTATTTATATGTGGCTGTTTATTTCACACACCTAAATACAGTTCTTGGGACAATAGTAACAACTCTAGAAAAGACATTGGAGAGGAGCCAGAATGCTGGTTACATACAATTTTTTTTTGTTAAGAAACCACCTGGTGTGCCATGAGTGGAGGCAAAGGCTACACATGTACCTAATTTTTATTTTTATTTTTCCTAAATAAGGCCTCCCAAATGTGTGAGCATCAGGGCCACAAAACCTGGAGGTGATTACTGATGGTGTTTCAAGCCCTTCCTCTTTTTTCTGGAGATAGCCCCGTGAAAAGAAGGAAAGACAGATCACGAGGGTACAGAGGCAAAGATGACCAGAACACAGAGGGCAGATCTGATGGTGGGTGGGCAGGGCCTGGGCCAAATCTGCCTGTGACGTACACCACGCTCTAGGGTGACTGCGTACACTATGTCTTCTCTGTTCCCAAACCCCTGCTGCTTCACTTAATGGGAACCAGATGAAAGCTTCAGACCAGGGCGGAGACCAGGGTGAGGTGAGGCCAGGGCCACTTATGGCAGTGTGGGACCAGCGCAGTCACATAGGCTCCTGTCCTCAGAAGGGCCCACACTTGGTGGGCATTTCCATTCTGCACTGGGCCCTGTACATTACATAGTGGGTTTGATTCACTGAGTTTTTGGTATCACCTCCATCTTTCCACCCAGGTCAGTGGCTTACTGGCCTCCCCCTACTCAGGCCTAGAGTACTCTCTGGAAAATGTGGTTCTGCAATGCCATGCAGACTCTACCTGTGAGTTCATGGGTTTATGCAGCCCTGAAGATTTATGAGGAATGTCTTCCTGGACTGTTCAAGACCGACCGACCCCAGGCACCCTCCAGCCTCACATTCCCATCCTGGCAGGCCTGCCGAGCATCCATTCTCCGAGCTGTATATCAACTCTGTACAGCAATCCCACCTGGTGGGAATGTTCCTGCAAAAATGGCCAGTTGGACAAACCCTGTGCTTCTGTACTCCGGTCGGTGATGCCTTCCCTTAACGTCTTGGAGAGCAATGCCACCGACGAGACCAGTAGGTGTACTGTGACAGTCTTCACCTTTAAATACAGACCACATTTTCCCTGTCCCCCCTTCACCTGCTGATAGGGCCAGCTCGGGTCACCTGGGGTACAGGTATACTGAAGGCAAAGCGCCAGACCAGAGAGGCGTGCCTGCAGCGGTAGCTGGAAACCGCACCCCCGGGACAGACGGTGCCCGGGGCCAGGCCAGTCGCTGGGCAGAGACCGCGGCTTTGGGCACACGTGCGCACCCGCTGTGCAGTCCCAGCCCGCGCCCACGAGGAGAAGGCGGAGGCTGCCGCGGGCCTGCACACAAAGGGGGCGCGCGCAAGCTGGGCGGACTCGGCGCGGACACCTGCACGGCCCGGCCTCCAAAGGTCTCTGAGGGCAGCCGGGATCCGCCCAGTCCCACCTGCAGCAGGACGTGCGGAGTGGGGTCTGCATCTCCTCCCGCAAGGCTCTTCCCACCCGAGCCCGCTCCACAAATCTTTCCCGGCCGCTGGAAAGCAAGCGGAGGGGGCGTGGCGCCCGCCCAGGTCACGCCTTCAGCTGCAGAGTCGGGAGGCGGGAAGCTCGGCCAGTTGGGGGCGGGGCCTGGCTCGGGCGCGAGGCGGGGGCGGAGCCGGCCCCCGCCCGCCCCCGCCTGCCTCTCCACCCCCGGAACTCAGGCCACGCCCCACGCCTCTGCGGCGCAGGGGCGGGGCGGGGCCCGGCCCCGGATGGCCCCGCCCCGTCTCTGAATATTGATGCCGCGCGCGTCGGCGTCGCCCTCCTCCCATTGAGCGAGGCTGTGTCGCGTGGCCCAGCGTCGGCGTGACGGTTGGACGCGGGCGCGGCACTGCGGGTCCCGATTGCTGCAGCCGCTTGTCAGTGTGATGAAGATTGGCACCCAGGTAAGCTGTCACTCAACCGCTCCGCCGCCGCCGCCGCTCCGCCGCCCCGTCCCTATCAATCACGCCGGCCCGCCGGCGCCGCGGCCGCCGCCCCGTCGCCACCGCTTGGGTCTCCGTGGTCCGCCGCCGCCTGGGAGGGCCGAGCCGGACCCGCCGCCCGGGGCAGGGGGCGGGGAGGGGGCGCGAGTGGGGGAGGGGAACCAAGGCCGCGGGGAGGGGCGCTATCTGCCGGGCAGCCGCGGGGGCGCGCCCAGCTTGTTTCTTAGTGTGGGTTTACGGACGCGGAAATTTCTGGAAGGCTCTGCCGCCGTCGCTGCCGCTGTGCGGGGCCCGCTGTGAGGCGCGCGCTCCTAACCGTCCCTTAAGGAACGCGGCGCGCGCCCCTGCGCGGGCGGGGGCGGGGCAGGAGTGGGGGGACGCGCGGGCGGGGGCGGGGCCAAGCCAGGGGCGCGCGGGGGGCGGGGCCGGCGTGAGGGCGCGGGGGCGCGCGGAGGAGGGGTCAGCTTGCCTGCCGCTTGGGCCGCGCCTTTGGTTCAGACACTGGGGGGTTCTCTGCGGGGCGCTAGGCGGGAAGATGGCGGTTGCGGCTGTTGGAGGGATCAGTCCCGGCCTCGGGCAGTGCAGGTCTCGCTGGCCATGCCGGGGTCGGCGGGGTGGAGCAGGGTCCGGTGGAGCCCCGGAGGTGTGGCCTCGAGAGGGAGCCGGGCTGTGTGCTTCGGGCCAAGGTGCCTGTTTCGGAATTCGTTGCGGAGCTAGCGCTGGTATTTAACGGCCAATTTGAAATAGTGTGTACAAGTGTCGGACACGGTGAAGCGCTCGCCGGAATTTCACATTCCTTTAGAAAGGAGTGAGTCACTTCGGAAATATTAGGAAAAGTTGAGTCTGCTTTATTTCATCCTGATGGCTCTGGAAATGCCCTGTTAAGTGGTTCTGCCACACCAGTTAGGGCTCCGTCGTGATCTGTGACCCCCAAATATTTCTTACATGCATTGCTGGCATCGGAATCCGTGGTGAGGGCAGAAGGCAGACAGTTGGTGTGTGTGGGTTTGGGCGGGGGGAGCTGTCCGTAACCAGATGTGCGTTTGGCGCTTGAGCACAGCCTTGCAGCCACCCAGGATGTGTCTGATGCGTCAGGGGTGTAATTTAATAACGGAAGCTAAGAGTCAGCTTTCTGTGAAAGCTACCAGTTTTTCCTTAGGAAGTGAGCACGTTCCACTCTGGGGTAAAAGAAAGCTTTAGTTGGGTATAACTTTTTTTTTTCCTGATGTGTCAAAAAAGGTAATATTTTACATATTCAGTATGTTTATACTATATATCATGTTTTAGTAAAGTACATAATATTTTACAATATATTCTAAATATTACAAGGAAGAATTGAAGTGAAATAAAATGTTTGCTGGTAGTTACTGGCGATGCACACACATCTGGTACATGGATTTGGAGGATGGCAGAGTGACTCACATCTATCTGCCTGTCGTCGCTTTTTCCTTAATTTACTGCCTGGAGAGTGAGTGGTACGTGCATCATCCAGTTACGGTATTTGGTGGAATGCACAGTGTGCCATTGTGTGTTAGGGACTGACGTGGGGCTTTTTCTTACCCAGCCATGGAGGGAGCTTCCTGCTCAGAGGCTTGGAAGTGGACGTGGGCATGGGTGGACGGAGGCCCAGGACTGGACAGGTCAGGTGCTGGGCTTGTGATTTAGGTGCCAGAAGGCGGGGGCATGGTGGATGACGCTGGGTGCAAACCTGAGTTGTTGGTTCCTGTCCCCTGGTTTAATCTGTTTACAGTTGTGTCAGTGTAGTGCAACTGTAGAAAAGTACTACCAGAGCAGTAACATTCTAATTACAACTTTCATTTTTGTTGCAAATTGTTAAGCATTTTGAAACCGTTTGGATGAAAACCCTGAAACTGCTACTGATGCAAACCATCTGCCGTCGGGTTCCTTCCCTGTGTTCCGCTTGGCCCCTGGGCCCTCCAGGAAGATGTTTTAGATGCAGTGGCATCCAGAAGAGAACCTGGTACTCTGAAGGACAGTTATTAAAATATTGAGCCCAAATGGTGATCAAGTTTCTCATGTGCCCTTTATTAGCTGAATTAGTACCAGACTGCATGCTGGCTCCAGTAATTAATTCCTTTGCAGTGTCGATAAGCAGACCGACAGTTTGAGATTTTCTGACGCAACTGTTATGCTTTGTGAAGATATTAGTGGACTCTTTTGGTGAAAAAGCTCCAGGTACTGCTGAAACTCCAGGATTCAATGTCTAACCTCTTAACTGAGTGAGGACTAGATTTCAGCCAGAGGTTATTGCAAATCAAGATGTGATGTTTTTCCTCACTCAGGTTCACAGACATCAAGTTCAGAACTTCTGCATCAGGAGTCATTTTGCCCTCAGCCCATCCATTAGTAGGAATACGTGTGTGCCCTTTTTCCCGTTCTTTAGATCATTGCACGGATGACAGTGGGGACAAGGAACTACAAACAGTCTGGGGTCACCGGGCGAGGGTAAGGGCAGCCGCAGGAGCCATGGGGGTGGGGGTGCTGTCTTAGACCAGTGACTGTCAGCCCTTTTTGTATGATGGCAAAAAGTACATTTTTTGCCTATCTGATAAGAAAATAGATTCACACCTGGCAGCTTTTGTAATATTGGCTGTTGTCGGTTTTTAATTTGACAGTCTGAGCGAGAAGAGGTCAGTGACCCTGCCTGAGTAGTCAGGTGCTGCATGTTTGAGAAATTCTTGCAGCACCCTGTTGACCATCGCTGTGTTAGATCACTGTGGCGGTCGCTAGCTGAGATGAGTTACTCTTCTTTCCGTTTATACTGGCTATTTAAGAAGACACTGTTGGGGAGGAAAAATGAAATGAAATCCTCTACCCTTCAAGTTCTTCTGGCTGGACTAATAATCAAATTAACAGAAGAAAGATTAGTAGGAGAAAAACACAGTAAAGTTTAGTAACATATATACATTGGACAGACTAGAAACGCTGCGTAACTTGCCCAAATGGTGGAAGCTGTCATCCTAGGTACCGCCTTCAGCTAGCGACAGAAGATGGTGGAGGGTCGGTTATGGGAGGGCACCAGGCAGAGCACTGAAAACCTGGGTTAGGTGGTTTTGCAGGTTAAGTTCCTGCCTTTTCCTCTGACAGTGCAGGGAGGCCAGAAACAGTGATGGAGATAGCCTTTACAAATCGAATTGTTTTTTACGAGGGGTAACTTCTGGGTTTTCCGGTTTCTCCCAGGTGTGCTGTTTCTTAAAATTAACCAGCTGAAAATCAGGATCCCAAAGTGGCATATTTTGGGGTCACAAGCTCTGTTCCCCTTCAACACAGAAAGTGGAAGTAGAGTGTAGAAAAAGTTCGAGCTGGAAAGCAGGCGTTGATTGACATGATCATTTGGTGGAAAGGCCTGGCTGCAAAGGCTGTCAAATGAGCCTACTGCATCTGCCACGTTGTCCCGCCCACAAGAGTGTGCGCAGAGCAGTGCCAGCCGCCCGCGGCCCCTTGTGTTGGTGGCGTGTTGCCCACCCCACCTACCCCACTCGGGCCAGCCAGTCTATTAACTGTTTCTGGGAAGGCCCCTCGGATGGCCAGGGGACCTGGGGAGGAGACAGAACAGCTGCTTAACTCTGTGTAGGATTCCTTGAGCTTTTTCCAAATGTAGAAAACTGCTGATGCACCAGGTCGAGAGACGGAGGGCCTGTGTGAGCTAGCTAGCTAACATTTTGGATTTATTGTGTTGTCTTGGCTCTTTCTCTAAATGATCGGATCAGTCATCCTGACAGGTCCAGTTACCAGGCCCTGCCCTCCCTTCCCTGAGGGTGAGCTGCTCATCGTGGGCTGGCGGCACTCCTATGCTGGGAGACCCTTTCTGCTCCGGGTGATGTCATCACCCAAAAGGCAGGTGTCTTGCACTTGTCTGGTCCAGTAAAACCATGCGAGGTGAGGCTGTGGGCATGTTTGCTGGGAATGCTGCTTTTCTTGTTTGCCACCTGTGACTGGCACAGAGCGATAGTTTTAGTGAAGTCTCAGAATGGCAGGGAGCAGGCTGACTTCATGAAGTCCAGGGGTCTGGGGCCCAGCAAAGATAAGGAAAATGGAAATCTAGCAGGATTGCAGGGACCACTGTAGTGCCGAGCCTTGGGGCCAGTGGAGCTTCGGTTTGGGCCCTGGCAGGATCTGGCTGCCCCCTGGGGTCTTGGCCCTCTGACCCGGTTGGACTCCAGCTCTCCCGTCTGCTCCGCTCCCTGGCAGTTGCGTCTTTCCTCCCCGCTGCCCACAGCTCAGGCTCGGCTCTCCCACCTCTTCCTCCTGGCTCCCAGCACCCCACGGGGAGGATGGGACAGAGCTCGCTTTCACCCCACCCTCCGACAGGCGGCGGCCTTGATCTGTCCCGGGGAGGGGTGGGCTCCTGCCCTCTGCACGGCTGCCCCTTTTCATTGGGGTCTGCAGTGGGGCGGGGTCACTCCAAGGAGACTGTGGATTTGGTAGGGACTGTGATTGCAGTTTGCAGAGCAGTCTGATTAGACTTTTGCAAAAATAATGTATCAATGAGACCCTGTTAATCTGTCAGTATATGTTATGTTTTGTCTAAGACATTTTATCAAGGCTTGTGCTTTTCGCTCTAAAAATTAGGAATTTAATTTTGTATTCTTCTAAATTCAGTTATGTATTTATATATACTTTTTAAAAAACAAATGTTTATTTCAGCAGAATTTGCTGCAGCACAAGTGGAAGTGCCCCTGTGGCCCTTTGGGGCGGCAGTGAGAGCAGTAAGGAAAGGGCGCTGTTGACACCCGGGGCTGGGGACGCCCGCCCTGCGGGGGCCGTCCTGTGCGCTGTGAGGTGTAGCAGCATCCTTGGTCCCCCCAACGTGCCGGTGAGGCTCGAGCCCCGGCTGCGGCAGTTATAAATGTCTTCCGATGTCGCCCAGTCTTTCCTGGGGGTAAAATTCATCCCTTGGTTGATCCAGAACAGCCTTTCCCTAAAGGTATGGGGTGGAAGCTGAGTTTCACAGGACATGTGTACACTTTTATGTATTAATCAGTTAAGCTATTTTGTATTTTTAGTCAATATTGTATGTCTTCGTATGTTTACATAGTCCAGGTACAATAGTCCAATGTTTTTCATTTTAAATATTTAAGATAGCTTCACAATTTTGTGATTGTTTTTTTCTGATTATTTTATGTCCACGCCTGATGTTGCAGAACCTTGTGAGCATCTTGTTTTTGATCATTTTCTGTGTTTATTTTATCCACTGGCCCAACAAGCCTAGTTAGGGTCCCAGGGGACATGGGTAGGGCAGTATCGCTGCTGGGCCCATTTCTGAGACGCAGTCCCCCAGCACAGACCGTGCCCTAGGAAGAAGGACTGTGCGAGGGGACCCTTGTCTCGGAGGGCGGGGTTCACATTGTCCATAAAATGTGTTCGTTGACCCGTAGTAACAAGTACCTTGTGAAGGGATGAGTATCGGCTTTTACTGGTGTCAGTGATGGTCAGGCTCTCAAACACAGAGCTGTGATGCGAACTGAAATTCCACCACCTGTAATAGTTATCTAGCTCCGAATCTACTAAAACAGGTCCTAAAACCATTAAAACACCTTTGTGGTTAGAATTTTGCTGTATCGTTAGTGAACACATGTGGATCTTTGGCTTAGAAATACGTTTTTTTGGAAGGTTTTTAACAATGTAATATCTTTGATTTCATTTGAATATTAAACTTCAAGTGGTACTTCCCCAAACCTTGTTTGAAAAATAAAGTGATTTCTTGGCACACGTTGTCCTCAGAATGCGTCATTGGGGTAAGGGATGTGAAGGACGCCAGGACAGGAGACAGGGGGCAGGTGGTCAGAACTCACTGAGCTGTAGTGACCGTCAGTTTAGTATTCTAAAAGGTATCTTGGAAAAGACCTCCTTTTTGAGTGTACAATTTTAATAGTTTTCTTGGATTCTTGAGAGCTTGCTTTATTAATAATATTAGCAGGTTTAGTTTGGAAAACAATCATCAGTTAAATGCTTTGAGGAAAGCTTAGTAACCACCAAGAAAATCTGGGGATGCCGTTTGCCAGTGTCTCTTGACTCTCACTGTGTCCCCAGTCCCTTTCTGGCTTCCCGGCATCTCGGCCATCTCGTGCAGACCAGAGCGCCGCGGGGACCCTGGAATCTCCTGCACTGCTGTGGCGTAGGCGGTCATGCCCCGGAGGTGAAGCAGCTTTGATATCAGCCGGGGAGTTAGTCACCCCGCTGAGAAGGGAAGCCCTCGCTAGGTGTGGCTGCCCCCAAGGAGGGAGTGGCTTTACTGCATCGGCACGTCTGGAGATTAAGTGAAATATGCAGAAGACTCGATGTCCCCCAAACAGCAAATTTTTGATGGGTAAAAGAAGTTATGAACATATCTTTGGACAGCTATATTTTAGGCCAGCATTTGGCAAATTACAGGCCTCTAGGCCAGGTGCCAGTAGAGCCATTCACGGTACATTGTGAAGGAAGAAAATATACACCAGAGACAGCATGGGCCCACAAAGCCTAAAATAAGCACCCGCCAGCTGGCCCTTGACAGAGGAGTTTGCTGACCCCGCAGTCAGTTCTCAGCTGCAACAAGTCCAAGTCGGTCTGGAGAAATGGAATCAAATAGAATAAGTCTGTCGGGGCAATGGGAGTAATAAAGGGGAGGGTAGGATACTGTCCCTTAGACGGTGTCTTGCTGCGACTGGCATATAATGACACCTGTGCGGAAACGGCCTGTGTGGGTAGCTCTCGAATTGTAGTTAGAATCATGAAGGAATCCACGTGAACAAATCCTGACAGCTGTATCTAGAGATCTTTGCTTTTGCGACCAGTTCTCATTGCTTCATCGCTCCTTTGTTTTTCCCTTTTGTTGGCGTCTGAGCCCGCAGAAACTGCTTTGCTGGAGAAGTTAGCATGTGGAGTGGGATACTTGGGTATGGGTACCACCTTGTCCAGAAGCAGTTGTTCTGAGACCCAGATGCCACCAGAAAAGCAAGGAGGGCTCCTTCCTCGGGGGCCCTCCTGTGGGCCACACTGGGGGCCGAGGAGCACAGTGCAAATAGGCCGCTGGAGAGCAGGCCCCAGCTGGGCTGAGAGGTGCTGGGGGCCGTGGGGCCAGGGGCCAGGGAAGGGGTTGCACCTCGGTGGGGCCGGGCCACGGCTGCCTCGTGGGTCTTTGGGTCATCAGGCTTCTTTTTTTCTTTCTAGACTCCTCCCTCATACTTCTTTTTTTTGCCTTCACATCTCTTTTGAAGGTGACAATTATAGTACAAAGCATTTGAATATTTTTTCTTTGTAGCTATATTCTTGATAGGATGTCATTAAAATTATCAAGTGTACAGACTAGTCAAATAATATGTTCAAAAATGGTTGCTGTAAGATGCTGTGGTAAATCTGAGGTCTATTAAAAAGAGGCATCATAACATTGTATGATTATATAGAGTATATAGAGTATCAAAGGTGTATGTATGTGTTTATTTATGGTATTGTACTGGTTACCTGGCAATAATTGGGAATGAAGCATTACAGCTAAGTGAAACCCACAGATAATAAAGTTCAACCTTTAAATGCCCTGAAATTCATTTTAGGGTTTAAAAAAATGTTCTCAGAGGGTCCTAGAGGTTGCGTCCCTGATTATTGCTACTCACTACCTGCACTGAACCACAAAGGTGGTGGTGGGTCTCAGCGTCCAACACTGAGGAGCGCGCGGTGAAGTGCGCGATGAGCGGACGTTTGCGTTTCCTTGACGGAACAAGGGTTGCTGGGGAGAGCAACCTGGATGTCGGTGGTGGTTTTAGGCCGTGGGAGGGTGAGCCACAGAAGACTGAAGATGTTTCACCCCAAAATGCCAGAGGGGAAATGGAGCAATGGAGAACTTAGTCATTTCCACAAAAGGGAGTTACGGAGAGGAGAAAACGAGGAAGCTTGCTTGCTACAGTAGAAAACAACTGAGATGGCTCGAACAAGCCCTCACTTACCAGCAGTCACCGTTTGTCTTAAAGGGTTCAGTCTCCCAGGGGATAAAAACTCCATATTTAGTAAACAAGAAAGAAAGAAATCTAGCTAAATTCGGTGTGTGAGTGGTACATCTAAAACTCCCGCAAGGAGGTAGGGAACAAAGGGCTGGAAAACTGTGGAAGTCCCAGCAGAGCAGGCTTTGCAGTATTAATACCAGATAAAAGTAGACTCACAGGGAAACACGCTGCAGAAATACCTCAGACTGCCCAAAGGTACAGTTAATACGCATACACTAACATCAGGAGCTGTGGAAATACGTACAACAAAGGTTGATGGGAACAGGAGAAGTTGACAGCCCCGCACACGGGGGCGCACGGCACTGGAACACCGAGCAAGCCGCACACACACGGAGGGGCGCGGAGGTAAAGGGATGTGGGGCGGGGGTTCTCGGCCTGGCCTGGTGGTGGTGGGGCCAGGTTCCCCTGGTCAGGAGCCGTCCCGTGCGCTGTGGGATATTTAGCAGCCTCCCCGGCTTCTGCTCGGTGGATACCGGTAGCTGTCCCTTTCCCTCCTCCTGAGAACCAGAAATGGTTCTGGACGCTGAGCATGTCCCCGTGGGGCGGCAGTTGGTTCTTGCTGAGAACCACTGATGTCAAGGATTTAAATAACATGGCTAATGGGTATGCACAGAAATTTGTGCCCAACGAACAAAATATAGATTCTCTTCAATTACATGGGACATTGAACAAAACCGGCCACACAGAAAAATCCCATTTCAAAAAGTAAGTTCTATAGGCCAGATTCTTAGACCACAGTGCAACCCAGCTAGAGCCAAAGAGTGAGTGAATAGCTAAAAATATCTACCTGTAAATGTTAAAACCCCCTTATATCTCTTAAAGAGGAGACTGAAAACTATTTTCAGACTCTGTAAATGAATGACAGAGCACCGTATACCACAGCTCATAGGATGAGGCAAAAAACGTTACCAGGAAACAGAAAGTGTCTCAGCTGCGTTCATTAGAGAACAAGAAAGGTGATTAAGCTTTCGGCGCCAGAAACCAGGAAAATAAAATGAAAGAAAATAGTCTGTAGTAAGGACTGTTTCTGCTTTCGCAAATTGGATTAAGAAGAAAGGAGAACACAGTGTTTACAAAAGGGATGTAACAACAGATAAGAAAATTTTACAGATAAGAACACACCATGTGTAAGTTGATGGTAATAATTTGAAGAGCTGTGGATGGTTTCTAAGGAAAACATAAATGACCAGAATTGGCCTTAAAAGTAGAAAATCTGTACAGATCAGTAACTTTAGACGTAATTGAAAAAGTTGCCAAAGATTTATCTCCTCAATAAGGCAGTAGGCACTGATGCGTGAGTTAGATCAGACTTTTCCTGGAACAGATAATACCTGTACTGTATGAGTTGTAGCAAGCATTCACTGAACAAAAGCATTATTGAGCGCCCGTTGTGTACCAAACAGGGTTCCCAGCTGCTGGGAAGTAGTAAAGGCTAATCAAAGAATCATCCAAATGCATGGAGAGTGACAACTGCATGGTGTGCTCCGAACTGTGGGTCGAAGGTTAGGGATAGCCTTCCTAAGGTGGGTATGACTGCCCCGGGTCCGGGAATGGACGAGGGGACGAGGAGGAAGAAGACCGTTCCAGACAGAGGTAGGATAGTGTGTGAAGAGGTTGTGTGTTGTGGGGTGGGGGTGGTACAGGGCTCCAGAGAACCTGGAAGGGCCTGATGTGGGGGTTATACGGTGGGGGGGGTGCGGGAGGAGGACAGGTAAAGAGCCCAATCATGCTGGACAGTCAGTGGCTGTGTTAATTTTTATGACTTGTGTCTGGGAGGCAGTAGGAACCCCCTGACAGGTTTTAAATGGGTGTATTATGATCAGATCTAGGTTTCCAGAGGATCCCTTTAAAGACTTGGAAAAAGGGCCATATCCACAGTAGGGGACTGGTTAAATAAACCCTGGTAAGCCTCACTTCAGAGGACTCACTCTGCAGCTTTTAACAGGGGTGGAGGTGACCACTAACCTGCTATGAAGCATCTTTAGGGTACAGCATGTGAAAAAAGTAAGGCTCGGAACTGTGAGTAGAGTGTGCACCTTTATCCGAGAGAGGCGTGTGAATATATGCTTATAATAAAAAAGGAAGGTGAAATTAGGCTAGTTAAAATGGGGTGTCGTATTGTAGAAGGAAGGGACAGGGTTGTAATTGGGTTTCTGACCACATCTGTTCATAGAACCATATGAATGTTTTATATAGTTTTTAAATAAAATGAAATCAAAGTGGGAGACACTAGTATCTAAAAATTAAGAGCAAAATGGATCAAAAGAACCTAACGTGATACTGAGCTGGTGGCTCAACTACACAGAGAATTATTTCCGGTGACTTTGGGACAAAGTGGATTGCACACCCACCCCGGTGGGTGAGGCCTAAAGATGCAAGAACTGCACAGAAACCTTAACCAGGTTTCAGTGCTCACGTTGTTAGTAATGTTCACATCGCTATTTTGAACAAAAAAAAATATATATGTAAATAATCTCATATGATAGATGAGTCATTATGGTACTGTCTTTAGGAAACAAGATTTTCAGGGTAAGAGAAAAAATGTACAAATATGAAATCAAAGCAGTTAATACTCTGTAATCTCAAGTTTGAACTGGAGCTCTCAGTGTTAACTTGTTTTTTAAAAAATTTGTATGAGAAATTTTCTTTTTCTGTTCATTAAAAAGGCCTAGAAACAGGGACCAGTCAGTAGCAGTGAGCACGCACGGCACCTCCATTGCAGTCTCCACACACCTCTTCCCACTGTCGGGAGTCGGGGCCTCTTGGATGGACGGCAGAGTCCGGGTTTGGGGCAGCAAATGAAGATAAGCCTGGGGTGTCTCATTTTACTGGAGAGCAAGAAAGCTGTGAAGAATTACTAGGGTGGTAACTGACAGTGCTGGCATTGGCCGAAGACGGGATAATTTGGAACATAAACAAATATAACTGTACTTATTTTTAAAATGTTCAAGCCCATGAGGTCATAATACTAAAACAGCCTCACTGGTCACTGTTGGAGGCAAGGGAACCAGCACAGTGTTCTGAAAATCGGTAAGTGGAGGGAAAGAAGCAAGTCTTAAGAAACCCCATTATTGAGGCTGCAGTGTGGAGAATAGACTCGGGTGGGGACAGTGGCCATGGAGACAGGTCTGGGGCATTGTGGGAGTTCATAAAACGGAGATATGATGGGGGGGGCTCCACTCCCTCTTAGAGAGGTGAATGTTTCATTTGCTACATCATACATTTCTTTTTTATGTTTTACCTTTATTTTATTTTAGAGAGAGGGGAAGGGAGGGAGAAAGGGAGGGAGAGAAACATCGATTGGTTGCTTTCTGCAAGTACCCAAATAGGAGTGGAGCATGGAGCCCGAAACCCAGGCATGTGCCCTGACCAGGAATCAAACCCACAACCTTTCAGTTTGCAGGATGACGCCCAACCAGCTGAGCCACATCGGCCAGAACTATGTCATGGATTTCTTGTACATGGTGATTGAGCATGAAGGAGGAATCCCTTTCCTTTTCAGTAATTTGTGTTTCCATATTTTGGAGGTGCCTGTCTTCCAGACAAGGATCAGGCCGTCATTTTCTTTAGACTTGTTACTGTTTGCAGAGCAGCTTATGTGTGTGCAGTGCTGAATGTTACATTTTTGCCACAATTGAAAGTCATTCGTGGTGTTTACCTGATGCATTGCCTTCATTCATTCTTTTAAATAGTGTTTCCCATTTTGAATGACACCATAATTCGTAGATTGAATTGATAAAATTAATGTTTGTAGGAATCAAAGTGAACAGATTGTCAAATACTGTCCTGATTTTCTTACGAGTTCCACAATTATCTCAGAAACAGCATTACTGTATTCTCAGTGTGTGAGACAAAAATGGCAGGACTTCAGAGCCAGGGTCTGACCTCACAACGGTCCCTTCGCTGCTTTGTGCCTCTGTTTCGCATCAGTAATCTGAGGACCACGTTAACAAAGCATCTGCTGGAGTGTTCTGGTTACTGCCAGTGGGAACCCAATTACTCTGTTAATGGCATGAAACCACCACTTAATGATGCTCCCCAATCTGTGGGCTAGGAACTTGGGGAGGGCGCAGTGGAAATGCCTGTGTCTGTGTCACAGTGTTCGGGTCCCCAGCCAGAAAGATGCAGAGGCTGGGGGTGGCTCGATGGCTGAGAGCTAGTCTTTGGGGGGAATTTTCTCAAATTGGGAAGTTGATGCTGGCTGTCAGCTGGGGCTCTTGCCCCGAGCATCTCTGTGTGGGCCCTCCATGAGACCTGGGCTTCCTCACCGCACTGGGGGGGCGGGGGGGGCGCCGAGGGGGGGGGGCGGTGCTTTCTCACAGCGTGGGAGGGGGAACTTCCCCACAGCATGGGAGGGGGAACCTCACTGCGGACAAGCACTTCTGCTTCCTGCTGACGCTGACGACACAGGCCCAGGAGTCGCACCCCGTTGTCTCTCCCACTGCGTTCTCCAGGTTCCGAGTGAGGCGGCCAGGTCAGCTCAGGTTTGAAAGTGCCTCACGTAGGTCTTGACAGACATAGTAGATTCAGGATATTTTGAAATGTTCTATTTCTTAAGTCTTTTAAAAAGGATTTTATCTATTTTTAGAGAAGGGAAGAAGAAAAAGTGAAGCATCACTTGGTTGCCTCTCACACCCCCCCAACAGGGAACCTGGCCTACAGCGCAGGCCTGGGCCCTGACCGGGAATTGATCCAGCGACCTTTCAGTCCGTGGGACAACGTCCAGCCCACGGGGCTGCAGCAGTCAGGGCTACTTCTTAAGTCTTTTAAGAGTAAATTAGCTATTCATGGACCTTGACTCCTCCATATACGTGTTATAATATTTTTTTGAGTTTCTAAGAAAAAAAGAAATTTTCGTTGGGACCCCAGCTACAGGACGTACAGATACTGACGTACCAAGAGAAACTGGTAAAGTGTCCGTGACCTGTGAGGACTGAAGGCCCAGTCAAGCTGACAGGTAGAGTTAGTCCCCACAGCCCGGGGGCACTGGGTGCTCAGCAGTCTACCAAACAGTATCGTGACAATGAGATAGGGTTGACAGGAGCAAGAAAAGCCATAACGTATTTAGGAACTAGTCTAACCACGAGTGCAGGAGGCCTCCACGGGGAAGATGTCCAACGTCACACGTCACGCAGGTGTGGGAGGGGGCTCGGGCCCTGGAGCCGGCAGACCGGGCTCTGCAGGGGTGTCTCCTGTCTGTGCACCGGAACCCATCGGGACTAGTTCACCGTCCGTCCGTGCGAGGTTGCTTCCTGCGCTGTTTGCTGCTCCAGCCCCGCACGCACGCACGGAGAAGACCCTCAGGAAGGGGATCTGTGTGGACCGAACGGAGGGCGCAGCGACGTGCCCGGCGGGCTGCGGGGCCTGCCTTTCGCCCGGCGGCTTCCTGGGAGCCTCTCTGTGCTGCTCCCGGCCTGCTCACCGCGCCGACAGGTGATGACGCGGCTGTGGCCGACTCCGCTGCCCTCTGTGCATGACGTGGGGCTTCTGTTCCCGTTTTCTGTTAGTGCGAATAAAAGTCTTGTCGTTAGCATCTAGCTTTTCTTGCCACGTTTAATGTCCTTTCAAGTGGGACGTTTGAGCACAGAAAAGATTATTTGAGGTTATTTTAAAATTGAAAAGCTACAAAGTTACAGGCCAGTTTTCTATACTTTTGTGTAGAATTTACAGATTTTAAAAATTCTGTTCATAAATTTAGTGTATTTTAACTAAACTCTACTTTTAAGTCAGCCTTTGATCAACTCAAGGTGATCAGATGAACTATGTCATTTTTAACGATTAGTCCCATTCACAACTTACACATTTGGAGCTATAGTTTTAAGTTTAGTGCATTTAATTTTCTTTGCTTTTTTAAAACAGACTTCATTTATTTACTTTTAGAGAGGGGAAGGGAGGGAGAAAGAGAGGGAGAGAAGTATCAGTGTGTGTGGTTGCCTCTCCTGTGCCTCCTACTGGGGACCTGGCCCACAACCCAGTCATGTGCCCTGACTGGGAATCAAACTGGTGACCCTTTGGTTCACAGGCCGACACTCAGTCCACTGAGCCACACCAGACAGGGTTAGTGGATTTAAGTTTCATTTAATCACTTTATATATCTGCCTAAATAAGTAAAACCTCAGGTAGGTCTCGTAACTTAAAATTATACATACAATGAATCTCTTGTTCTCAAACTTTCCAGTCCTGTCCCCCAGGGGGTAAGCCCTGTGGTCAGGGACTTGGTCTGCTCACTGCTGTAATCCCGGGACTAGAACTGTGCCTGACAGTTGATAAACTTGCATAAATGAAGAAATGTTTGTAATTTTTGTTAATTTTACTTCTGTACCTCTTCACTACAAAAGAGATCATGGCTCATGGCTAAAAACCAATAATGCAAGTATATGTTTTAAATTAAAATCAAGGCTAAACTTTAAGATTAATTCACTAAATTTTCTTAACTATGGCAATCACTTTGAATGTCAAGTAGATTATTCTGAAGCCAAATACCAAAATATTAAAAATCTAAATCTTCCACAGGGCTTAACGATACCATTGAGGCACTAAGTCATCTCGGATGAATATAGAGGGACCCACATTGTCCAGAAAGTTGTGCCCGGGAGGACAGATGAGGCCCTGCCAACCTCAGGGCCTTCCCCCTCCCTCTGACCCGCACACCACATGCTCCTCTGCCCTCTGACCCGCACACCGCACCCTCCTCTTCCCTTTGACCCACACACTGCACCCTCTTTTCCAGCCTCTGTGGGCTCAGCCATCTGCAGCCTTCCCAGATTCATCCGTACGGTGTGAGCAGGAAAGACTTCACCACCGGGTGGAATTCAACCGGTCCGTTTATATCTGATCCATTTCTGATAAACTTCTCTTATTCTTCCAGTCAGCTTGGACTAGAAAGTTGAAAAATATTTAAAATGTCAGCCTCTCAGATTTGGCCCGTGTTTCATACTTTTCGTCTGCCTTTAAGGTCGCAACATGAGCGCTACATTCTCTGGTTGACTTGAGAAGGCGGTGATATGTTGTCACGACTGACTGCCTGTGGTCTCGCTGCTTTCCAAACCAGTCAGGCAGTCTGTGGGTCCTAGGACTCTCCGAGTTCCAAGTTTTACTTCATCTTTGTTGGCAATGTGGTTGTTTTAAATTTAGTAATTGCTGGATGAAAAGTATATTATTTTAAAATTAGCCCTAGCTGGTGTGGATCAGTGGGTTGAGTGCTGACCTATGAACCAAACGGTCGCTGGTTCGATTCCCGGTTAGGCCACATACCTGTGTTGCAGGCCAGGTCCCCCATTGGGGGCATGAGAGAGGCACCCGATCAATGTATCTTACACACATTGCTGTTTCTCTCCCTTTTTCTCCCTCTTCCCCCTCTCTAGAAAGTAAATAACCCCTGGCTGGTGTGGCTGGGTGGATTGAGTGCTGGCCTGCAAGCCAAAGGGTTGCTGATTTGATTCCCAGTTAGGGCACATGCCTGGGTTGCTGGCCAGGTCCCCAGCAGGGGGCGCATGAGAGGCAACCACACATTGATGTTTCTCTCCCTCTCCTCCCTCTCTTCCCCTCTCTCTAAAAATAAGTAAATAAAGTCTTTTTTAAAAGTAAAATCTTTTTTAAAATTAGCATTTCTTTAATTACTAGTGAGTTTTCATATTTCTATGCGTGAAGACTGGAAAGTTGTGCTTTGTATCAGTCTGGCTGGAACTCTTGAAAGGGTACCAAAGTGACAATTTCAGCAAGTTACATATCCTTTTTTAATTGAGTGAAACTTGTAGAAATAAAAAGGAGATAAACTGATCCTGGAACACTGGTATTTATTATAAGTACATTAGGTTGGCAATTCTTAGACTTGGATTTTAGAGCCCCAGGTGGTGGTAAGAAATTAAGACACCTGTTTGAGCTTCAACATAATAGGTACTTATTTTTACATGTAATGGGGGGTGAGGAATAAAGATTAATTGATTGTTTCTAAATCTTAAGTTAGCCTTTGGTGTTCACATGTTGCCCCATAAAACAGATTGTGACAAAGGACGACGAGCCGCTTGGTCGGCAGTCATCCTCGGGTTAGAGGCCTTTGGTTGTTTCCCCGTTGCTGACAGGTGTCACTCAGTCACTCAGATTCTGTCCTGGGCCAGCAGTCTGAGGTCTCGCGGCTGAGCGGACTGACAGAGGCCGTGGCCAGAGCACAGCGCCGCCTCCTAAGCCCGAGCAGTCTGCTGGGATGAGTACTGTGAATTCTGCCGAGACCTGTTTGCCTGCCTGCCCCGCAGGTGCCAGGTGATGTTACCACCAAAATGTGGCCTGTCGTTTTGATGGAGGGGGATTTGGAAAGCTCTACAAATTCTCAGTGATGAATTTGCATATGGCTTTTCCGAGTGGTGGCTGCCTGTCCACTCCGCCCCTTGCAGCCGGTCCTGAGCAGATGGTGCCACCTGCTGGTCACTCCTGTCTGCTTCTTTGGGGTCCCTGTAGGAATACTGGTCACCCTGGCACTCTGCCCCCTCTGTTTACCAAACAATATACATACACTAGTCGTATAAAATTGCCTTTAAAAAAATCCTCACATGGTGTTCCATTGTAGAGGAAGCACACATTTTCAAAGCTTGTGACACAAATTTCAAATTTTTCCTTTAGAACAATTGTACCAATTTATAGCAGATATTGAAGTTTTAACCAGTTTTGATAGAAAGACTGCTAATCTACACGTTTTTGAAATAAAACTCTGATTTCAAAATTTTGAAACACACAGAGTTAAGAGTGGAACAGCGATCCCCCCACTTCCACTCAGCAGATGCTGACTTCGGCCACAATTTGTGTGTATGCCCTTGCGGACCATTTAAAGTAAACGGTGGGTACCATGGCCATGCCCCTAAATGTCTCAGCCTCGCTCCTCAAAGCAAAGATGTTTCCGTGAGTGTACAGCATTATCCCACCACCACCACGCTCAGCCTCTCGTGCTGGCACATGCCAACTGTGTATACCGTCTCCCCAGAGTTTCCTAAGCTTTCTTCCACAGCTGCTTTTTAAACCAGGATCACGTGCTGCATGTGGTGGCTGTTTTTCCGTCTCTTTGAGCTCAGAACAGTTCCCTCACCTTTCTGTTTCCATTTGTGGGCACCTCCTCAGGACTGGGCAGGTCTGCCCAGAAGTTCTGTTTTTTGTTTGTTTTTTTAAGATTGTATTTATTTATTTTTAGAGAGAGGGGAAGGGAAGGAGAAAGAGGGAGAGAAACACCAGTGTGTGGTTGCCTCTCACGCACTCCCTACTAGGGACCCGGCCTGCAACCCAGGCATGTGCCCTGACTGGGAATCAAACCAGTGACCGTTTGGTTTGCAGCCCATGCTCAATCCACTGAGCTATACCAGCCAGGGCAGAAGTTCTGTTCTGTGTCCCTTTTGGGAGGCCCATCATGTTCACTTGTCTCATTGCTGTTGATGTGACTTTTCACCTTTTGGTTGACGTGTTTTCTGCCAGGTCTCCACTGTGAAGTCACTGTTTTCCCTTGTAATTGATAGTATCTTGTGGCAGGTCTTCTGGGACCATGTGCGTTTCCGTTTCCCGCACCATGCTTTCACAGGCTGGCATGGCCATCTGAGATACTTCTTGCCGGAAGCAGTGATTACTGTGCCGGTCGCCAAACGGTGATGATTGAATTCCATCCTCTACATACTGCCGGAACTCTGCTGTAATTTAGAGCCCCCTTCCCAGCCCATGTATTCATTCATTCGTGTATCGCCGTCAGCATGGACTTGTGGGTTTTTACTGCACTCCCAGTTCCCATCACATCTTGTTGCTCAGATTGTCCCAGACTCAGCCAGCAAGAGCGCCTGCAAGCTGGCTCGTCCGTCCTTCTGACGATCCCCATAATTTTCTGAGCACCAGTTTCAGGCACATCTTGTGCTTGACCTGACCCAGCCCTAGAATCAAATCAGCCGTTTCTCTGAGGAGTCCTGATTTTCTTCATTGAGAATGACATTTGTCAGCCAATAAATAGGTGCTGAGTGCTCACTGTGGCTGGGTGTCCCGGCTTCTAGGCCCTCTCAGTGGACACAGCGGGGAAAGTGTGTGTTTGCATGCATGTGTGTATATGTACACATGTGTATGTGTGCATGTATATATGTGAGATACACGGATCTACCCTTATTTCTCTATATTTGTGTGTGTTAAAAACCATGAATTCATCCTGACAACTCTTGTTTCCAGCCGGTGGGTGGGGGCGAGCCACGGGGAAGACCTGGGGAAGGTGGTGTGGATGACGATGTGTGTGCACCAGCTGGCCTGCTCCGAGCTCGGCCAGCGTGCGCAGAACTGCCGGGCTGGGCAAGAAGTCGGCCTGCGGCAGGAACTACAGACGGCCATCCCTTTAGCTGAGCCCACACTTAGAGTGGGGGAGGGGCTGGCCAGGGCTGGCCAGGGCTGGGGGCATGCTGTGGAAGGGCAGGGGTGGGCAAAGGTCGGCCTGGGACTTGATCTGCAAGGGTGGTTTGGACCAGCTCTGCACTTTGGAAAGGAGAATAGGGGGACGGAGAGTAACAAAGAATAGAGGCCACAAGAGCTCCTGCCCTGATCAAGGTGTGGGCCATGGTGCGGGGCAGATCAGGACACGCTGGGGTCACTGCCCAGGGACACAAGGGCGGATCAGGGCACTGGGAGGAGGGCCAGGGTTTGGTGAAGGCAGAGGCTCAGTTTCAGGTTTGCAGCTGTGTGTGTGTGTGGGGGGCGTGTCTCTCAACATCGGAAGTCTCAGAGGGCAGAGAGGGCAATGTCCTGATGACTACACGTGGGCCCCTCCCTGGCAGTGGGGTTTCCAAGTCCTGCTGTCCCACGTGGGGCAGAGGTGTAACGGCCACTTCAGTGAGAAGGTGTCTTCAGACTGAGAGACGGAGCGGCCAACTCCACGGGCTGTAATGGGATTTATTATGGGGTAATGTACTCACGGGAAGACCGGGTGGGGCTGGAGCAAAGACAGGGGACCCAGCATTTGGTGCAAACTCTCCGCCCCAACACCCAGCACTCCTGCTACTGCACTGTTTTATACTGTAACTCGGGTGCTCACGGCTGTTGACAGGACAAAGGGACAAAGGACGCAGTAGCACCAGGCCCATCCCTCCTGATGGTCAGTACTGTCACCACTTTGATATACGTCTCAGTTGCCATCCTGGCATCACCAACGGAAGGATTTATGGTTACATTTAGAGACCACCAATGGTCATTAACTGGAGGGCTTTGATGTTCTTGCTAACGACAGTGGGGTGGGTCAAGGCCACGGCACGGAAGGGTGCGGAGACGGAGGTGGTCCTGGCTCACGCCTGCATCTTGCACCAGGTGCTCTCCTCCCCCTCCATGGGGCCGTGCTCAGCCGCTCTTTTCCTTCGCCCTCAGCTGCAGTACCATGGCTGACCCCTCCTCGGGCCTCCTCCACCGGCTCGAGTGGCATCACTTGACTCTACTCTTGTCCCGCTGGCTGCTGCCCCTCATTCTGTGCTGGACCCTCCACTCCCAGCCTTCTTACACTGTCCCCCTCCTTTTTCTTCCCGGGGGTCTCGTGCAGTTTGGTGGCTTTATTCACTGCCTCAGGGTCCTGGGGTTGCCTAACCAAGTCCCACTAACTGGGTGGATGGAAACAGCAGGAACGGGTTTTCTCAGGGCCCTGGCAGCCAGAACCCACAATCAAGAGGTCATGGGGCCATGCTCCCTCTGAAGGCTCGGGCCTGCTGCCACCTGGTGGCCAGGCGCTCCAGTCTCTGCCTCCGATTCACGCAGCCATCCCCTCAGTGTGTCTCAGATCTTCCCTCTCTAAAGACTCGTGAGGCCCTTGACCTGGGCCCTCCCCTCAGTCCAAGATGGTCTCACCTCAAGATCCTTAATAATTACATCTGTGAAGATCCTCTTCCAGATCATGCCCCATTCACAGGCACCGGGGTCAGAACTTGGGCACATCTTACAAGATACAGTTCAGCCCCCGCTGTACATACTGACCACACCCTGGTGATTACTGACTTTGTGTTTCTGGCCCGGACTCACTTGTTCGGAATTTCCTCTTGGACCCTGGGAAGCATCTCACACCGAGAATGTCCTGACTCCTGCCTTCTCTTCCAGGCCACAGGACCCGCTCCTCACCCTCTGCTCCGCACCGGGACATGTGGCTCGCCTCTGCCAGTTGCTCAGGTGGGAACGCTGGACCCTTCCCTGAGCCCACACCCAGCCCCAGGCCACCTGCAAGCCCTGTGCTGGCGCCCCCGCTTGTCCACACCCCCATCCTCTGTGTGTTCCCCAGTCACACAGCCCGTCCTTGACAGTCAGAGGGACTCTCCTAAGATGTATCAAGTCATTCTTCTGGTCAGACCTTCCCGGGAACGCCCGCAGTCTTCACTGTGGCCCACGCGAGTCTGCCCCGTGAACTGGCCCCGTGTCTCCTGCTCCCTTCCCTGCCCTTCCCCCTTCACCACTCTGCTCAGCTGCATCAGCTGCTCCTGTGGGCGCTGCTGGTCCCCCTGCCTCCAGGCGTCACAGGCAGCTGCCTCCCTCCCTGTCCCATGTTGCCCCCAGGCACTCACTGTCAGTGGCCCTGCCCCGAGTCATTTTCTGTCCCCACCTGGTTTTCTTCCTCTCAGCACCTCCTGACATTTACCCGTGTGTTTTGACAGGGACACAAGCCATGGTTCCCTTTCCTGTGTCACATGCAGATGTGGCTCAGCCTCCCTGAGCACACCTCTGTCATTCCTGTCTGTGCTCCAGCCGCCCCGTCCCAACAGTCCCCGAGTCAGGTGCCTGCGGTCTCTGCCCGTGCCTTCTCGGGGAGCCTGCTCTGTCACGCACCAGGGGAGCCCCTCACTCACCTCTGTCATGACACCATGTGTGCCACCTGATCTTCCTCGTGTTTACGGTCCCGCAGCCCTGGCCTTGTCTGCCCAGGGCAGCAGGGCCTCCCTAGCCAGTGTCCTGCACGTGTAGACACTCACTAGACATCTGGGCGAGTGAAGGAATAAATCCAAGTGGCTGAAAAATGTGATCGCAAGTCAGGCCCCGTGCAAGAGCAGCAAGCACATGATTGCCACGTACGTGGGTGATGCCGAGTGGGATTCGGCTTATAGCACTGAGTTAAAGATGTTTTTTTCTCCATGTGAAAATAGGTCTTTAAAAAATTAGTCCTGGCTGGTGTGGCTCAGTGGATTGACTGCCAGCCTGTGAACCAAAAGTCACCGGTTCAATTCCCAGTCAGGGCATAGGGCTGGGTTGCGGTCCGGTCCCCAGTTGGGGGCGTGCGAGAGGCAACTGATCGATGTATCTCTCGCACATCAATGTTTCTCTCCCTCTTTCTCCTTCCTTTCTCCTCTCTCTAAAAATAAATAAATTTAAAAATTATGTGGAGGCTGTGGAGTAGGGGACAAAAGGATGTACTGCAGTTACTAACTAATGCTTTTCTGCTTTTGTTTTCCAGACACCATTTGCTTGTGACTCAAGATGATTTGATGTTTTATAATAAACTCATTAACCATGATGGCTACACAGACATTAAGCATAGACAGCTATCAAGATGGGCAACAAGTGAGAGCTCGAGTTATCTGTGTTTTAATTACACTCAGTTGACCTGGTACTAAAACACAGTGGTGCTTTGTATATTAATAGTTTAATTTCCCTGAGGTTGCAGGTTCAGCTTTAGTGTATTGTGCATTTATTTCATGTTGCTCAAATGATTTCCTAAGTGATACCAAGACCGCTAGTAATTTTGACTCCCTTAAATCATACTGTTGTGGGAATTTTCCATTTTAATATCAGTGTTAGCAAGTATTGTTGCTCTTAAAGAAAAGGCGGGTGTTCCCTGACCGGGTGTGGCTCAGCGGGGTGGGTGTCGTCTGTCTCACGAAGTGGAAGGCCGCAGGTTCCGTTCCCAGTCGGGGCACACGCCCGGGTTTTGGACTCGGTGATCCCTCCCTGGTCGGGGCGCTTGCTGAAGGCAACCAGTTGATGTTTCTCTATCACATCAATATTTTTCGCCCTCTCTTTCTCCCGCCATTCCTCTCTCTCTACAAATACATAAAATCTTTTTAAAAAGTAAAGAGAGAAAAGCTGGGCTGTTAACCACAGGTTCCCATGCTGACGGTTGCTAATCGGAGTGGGAATTGCGCAGTTTCACATTCCCCGGTGTGAGCGGCAGGGGGCCTGTCCTGACGTGTGAGTGGAGAGAGAGAGACATCCATTTGTTTCACTTACCTGCGCATTCATGGGTTGAGTCTTGTCTGTGCCCCGAGCAGGGATGGAGCCCTCAACCCTGACGCATCGGGATGGCACGCTAACCGACTGAGCTACCCAGCCAGGGCACGGGCGGCTTTCTCCATAGCTCTCCCGCTGTAAGAGCACGTTTTCCTTGAAGCCACCCAGGTGTTTTGTGTTCCGTCGCCTGAAGGAATTGGGGAGGAGGGGCTCACTGAGGCCTGTGCAGCCTCCCTTGGGACTCCTGTGGTCATGGGGACGTCCTGGGTGCTCCCCGTGGGCGCACGCCCCCTCTTTCTCGGAGTCCGGGAGCTGGTTTTAGTAGAAGACATTCAGCCCCGCCTTTGCCCCCCGCCATCCCCACGGTCAGAAGGCAGGAACGGAACGGCCGTGCCAGCAGCCGTGAGGATTGCGGTGAGCGCGGACAGCAGTGGGGCCGGCTCCCCCACAGGAGGTCACAGCCCCCACTGGTGAGGCTCTAGGTCGGTTCCAGGTGGGCGGTCAGGACCCCAGGCTGTGCCCCTGACGCTTGGAGGCTCTCGTGTCTTTCCTGGGTGGCCAGTTGTACACTGTTTTGAGTTTGCTTGCTCTTGCAGAGATTTTGCTTTTGTAGGCTTTGAAAAAAATTGTGTTTTTTGCTTCTTATAGGAATTGAGATAGAGAACTCTGTTCCAGCCTGCTCTTTCACCTGCAAGTCCTTTGGTTTTTCCGAGTGACTCTGCTTCTCCCACACAGATGTGATGATGACCCCTCCCCTGAGAGCCCGTCCACCCATATTGCCTGGCCCCTCAGATTCCAGGCCCCCCCCACTGCCCCTCTAGTGCACTGCACTCACCCCACCCCAGCTCACCCACTTGCCCGTCCCACTCCTGGGCACCCTCTGCCCTGCGGCCCTGGACCTTCCCTCCGCTCCTCTTCCTGTGGCGGCAGCTTGGCCGGCTCCTTCCTGCCCTGCTGCTCTGTGCCTAAGTCTTTGCCTTCCTGCCACCACTCCCCCAGGGGCCCGCCCTGGTCCCCGCTGCAGCTCCCTCCGATCCTTTCTTCCTTCCTGGCCATGACCACCTCCTGACATTCTGCCTCGTGATGGCCTTCTGTGCTTGTCTGCCTCCCTGTCTCCTGTCTGCCTTCCCCCTGCCTGTGCCCCGATGCATCCGAGCTCCTGGCGCAGTGCTGGGCACGGCAGGAGTGGTGGGCCGGTTTCCCCCCTGATCTTTGTGTAGTATAGTAGTATACATAGCTATACCGGATTTAGGTAGCCACTTTTCTGAAGTTGACCATTTAGATGCCCCTTTTTTCACAGTCATGAAAAAAGAAACCTTGAAATATATACCGTAAGGCTTTTTTATAATACTGTCAGCTTTCCCTGCAGAAAGACTTTGAGTGGGCTTGAGTTCCTTTAGTGCTTTGTTTTGCTTTTTTTAAGAGAGAGAGAGAGAGAAACAATTTCCCAAGTACACTGTGTCATTTAAAGGTTGCAGAACAGACGTGTCCTGGTCATCAGACTGGGGGAGAGCCTGGGTCTCCCTGCGGATCCCTCGGCTGCGTCCCTGGGGTGTCAAGGTGGGGTTCGTGACTGGGCCCTCCCATTTCCTGGGATGAGTCCCCTTCCTCGAGGCCTGGCCGCTGGGATCAGGCAGGAATGGGAGGTGACCTGCTGGTGGGTGATTACTCGTGTACTGCGGCAATTCTTCTTGTAAACAGTTCTTTACGTTTAAGGGTTTAAATACTTTTTACCTAACTCACCAACAACACAGCTAGTTTAAAGCCATTTAAATGATAATATTTTGAGGACTTCCTGTTATACTTAATACTGTTGTTTTAAACGCAGCCAGCTGGTCTTTATTTTCTAGATACAGTGACTTTTAAAAAAAATGATAGTTTATGTATTACTGGAGTCTGAAGGCAGATGGGGGGAATTTCAGCCCTGTCACGGAAGATGGGGCGTGCTGGGTGTCGGTCGTTTCTGCGACCAGATACGAAGAGCTCGAGCTGGGACGGCGCGTCCACTGTCCTCTCCCCGTGGTGGTCTCAGCGCCAGGCCGCACTGCTGGTGGGAGGAGCCAGACTGCGTGCGGCCAGTCCGTCAGCGATGCGTGCTGGTTATGACTTTGAAGATCATGAGCATTTCACAGATGTCGATTCTCTTTGTTTTTAAATGACTTGGAAATTTGATCTTTAACCACTTTATAAAACTAAATTAAGGAGGAGTTTGTGGGTAGCATTTGTTTGTATTGCTGCCAGTCACATAGCTGGCAGTTTACCGTTCCCCTTGTCTCAGGCCGCACTCCCGCTCGAGAATAGAACGCTCAGTAGTGGTTTGCTTCCTGTTTAGTAGCAAAAATTATCCTCCTTTCACAGTTCAGTAACAAAAATTGTCCTCCTTGCACAGATGCAAGTAGTAACGGAGTTGAAAACGGAGCAAGACCCCAACTGCTCGGAACCGGATGTGGAAGGAGTGAGCCCTCCCCCCGTGGGGTCCCAGACTCCGATGGACGCGGACAAGCAGGCCATTTACAGGTAGCGGGGAGTCGGGAAGCGCGTGGGCCGTCGGGGGCGAGGAGAGGAGACGGCTGTGTTAAAGGGGACGTCGGAGCTGTGGGCCAGGCAGAGTGAGGTAGGGTAACCACTGGAGATATTTGCAGATTCGGATGTTATTCTGCATTTTAGTTTACCTTGCAAAAAATAATTTTCAGGCCCAGATGATTTTACTGGAGAAGTCTACCAAAATTAGACAGAAAAAAAGCAGCAAGGCTGCACCGTCTCGTCCGGAAAACAGGAGGTGAAGGAAGGGACGCTTCCCAGTTCGCTTCACAAATTGAGCATCACTCTGGTGCCAAAGCAATGGGAAAAATGCACAGACAAGTATCCCTCATGAATTTGGACATAAAAATCATCAATGAAATATTAACAAATTGAATCCAGCAGCAAAAAGTAATAGAATATATTAGAATGATAAATAGTGTCCGAGTGGTGTCTGTCTCGAGACTGGGTAGTTCGCTGTTCAGACGTTAAGCAGGGAGACCCCCGGGGCAGTCGTATCAAGTGATGTGGAAAAGCGTTTGAGAAAATCAGCAGCTAATTATCAGTAAAACTGAGCAAAAGAGAGCTTGGACACTGATGAAGGGGAACTGTGAAAGCCCGCAGCTCACATGAGACCTGATGGTGAGGGACGGACCGCTTCCCCCAGGACTGGGGCCGAGGCAGAGCCGCCCCCGGACCCTCCCACTCAGCGCTGCTGTGGGCATCCGAGCCAGTGCAGGGAGACAGGGAGGGGGCTAGAGAGGAGGAAGCAGGACGGGCTCAGGGCACAGACAACACGGCTGTCTGCACAGAAACCCGAGCACCTACCAGCAAACTTCCAGGTACATACGGGGTTTAATGAGGTCACAGGTTACATGCAACACCCAGAAAGTAGTCCTAGTTCTATACCAGTAACGTATGACCAGAAACAGAAATTTAAAAGACGGTGCATTTACAAAGGCTCCAAAAAACCTTAGGTATGAATCTATGTCTATACAATGCTGATGCAGGCAATCAGAGACAACGTGATAAATGGCAGAACATACCATGTCCGTGGATCGGAAGGCTCAACTTAATAAAGATGTCAGTTTTCCTAAAATCAATCTATAGACTTAGCGCAATTCCAATTAAGTTTTAGCAGGATATTTTTGTATAGACAAGTTCATTCTAAATTTTATATAGAAGTCAAAAGAACTAGATCAACTGAAACAATTGTGAAAAAGAATAAAGGACGAGTCTGTTTGATCATAAGATTTGCTATCACTTTACAGTCATTAAGATATTGTGACATTTGTGAGGCAATAGACACATAGATTAATGCCACAGGTAGTCTAGAAATAAATCTACACAAATATGAATCAGCGGATCTTTAGCAAAAATATAAAAACAGTTCGGAAGGGAAAAGGCAGACTTTCTAGCAAATGGTATCAGAACAATTGGACACCTATGTGCAGAAAAAAGATCCTTGATCTACTCTTACATCTTATAGAAAAATTTACTCAAAATGGACCATAGAACTAAACGTCAATTTTAAAACTGTGAAATTGGTGCACCCATTACGATGGAATATTATGCGGCCATAAAAAGGAACGAGGTACTGACAACCTGTCACAGCATCAGTGAACCTCGGAAACGTTGGGCTAAGTGAAAGACGCCAGACACTAAAGGTCCGTGTTATACGAAACGTCTAGAATTGGCAAATCTCTAGAGACCAAAAGCAGATTGTGGTGGCCTGTGGCTGGGGCTTGTGGGTAAAATGGAGAGTGGCTACTGGAGGCTACAGGGTTTCTTTTGGGGACGACGAGAATGTTCTGCATTCACTGGTGCTGGTTGCACAGCTCTGTGAGCATACTAAAGATTATCGGATCGTACACTTGGGGTGGATGAATGCCATGCTCTGTGAGTTCCATCTCCATGAAGCCCACAGGTCCAGCACCTCCTCCACACGCACACACCGAAACGTGCAGACGTGCAGCACCCACGTTCTTCCTCTCCCCCCAGGCACCCACTGTTTCCGCTGTTGGCCTTGCTGTTCGAAAAATGTGAGCAGTCCACGCAGGGCTCGGAAGGCACGACTTCTGCCAGTTTCGACGTGGACATTGAAAACTTTGTAAGGAAGCAAGAGAAGGAAGGAAAACCCTTCTTTTGTGAAGACCCAGAAACTGACAATTTGGTGAGTAAAATAAGTATTTTATTTCTTCCAAATTTAAAATCTGGTCAATAAATTTTAAACTTCGAGTTAGAACTTTAGACTATTTGTAGTTCTGCTAAAGGGGAGCATACTGCACTTCATCCAATAACGTGTGTGTGTGTGTGCGTGTGTGTGTGTGGCTTGACTGTCTCCAGCCTTCTCCCGCCGCCCTTTCCCCTGGTGGTTAAGCTGGTTTCGGCCTGCATCCCAGATGGCCCAGAGGACCCAGCTCTCCCCTGAGCACCTGGGCAGGTTCACTGGGGTTGGCGCGCTCACCTGCCCCGTTCTCCGGCCGTGTGTCTGTGCCCCACATCAGCCCTTGGCTTTCCCTTGATCGTGGACATGTGGCTTCACTCTACAAGACAGCTCTGTCTTGAGGCTCACACTGGTTTGTGGTGGGTGACAAAATTCACGACAAACTGGGGAGGCCCGCCAGCACAGAGCAGGGGGAGGCTTACCGAAGGTCACTGAGGCCCCTCGCCGCCTCCCGTGGCCTGTCTGTCCGGAGCGGGACTGTCTCACATCCGGGCCCCTCCCAGGCCCAGTGCTCTGAAACTCGGGGCTCTCTGCTTTCTGAAGGAAGACAGAGAGTTCCTTGGAGGTAACGTCACTGCTGCATCCGCGGGGAGTGGTGCCAGTCAGTACTGGGGGGCGCTGCTGGCGCTGTCCGGGGCCCTCACTGGGCTCCCGTTAAAGCCTGCCAGCTCCCAGACCACAGCCTTCGTCAGGCCCTGGCCAGCAGAAAAGGGCCTTTGGAAATCTTTTTCCTAAATAAATTGTCTGGGTCTTAATTCTTGCTGCTGCTTTTTAAGTTTCTTGTTCCACATTTCACCCTTATAACCTAATAGATTTTGTGGGTGAGTTGTTTGACTTCGAGTCTGTGTCCTCATGTTGGAAACAGGGCTGGCAGTGCCTGCCCTTTTGGGCTTAGGGCCGGCCGCTCTCTCTGCCCCCGGATCTCTGTCACACAGCCCGCCATCGCCGAGTGGGGGGCAGCAGTGGCCCCCGTGGTCCCGGGCTGGCAGGGACCGAGGGTCTCCTGACTGGTGTGAGAGCACAGGGCCTGGAGGGCTTGACGCTTGGTATCCTCATTACCAACGGACCGACTGGTTCATTCCACAAGTATTGGACGTTACTATGCCAAGGTCACGGCCGGAGTAGCTGAGCTTTGGGGTGTGAATGCACAGGCAGGTGCTGCTCACGGTAATGGTTTTATTATCAGTGTTATAATTATCTCCTGCCGTGGGACACACTGCCCTCAAAACTTAGTTAATTAGTATAAAATCGTGAAACTTAGAAAAATCATAAAGAGAACACTTTTAGGATCTAGGGCTAGTCTGGGGCTAGGCCACCAGCACTTAGACTTGACACCAAAAGCACGATCCAGAAACTTTATCAGAATGCAGAACCACCTACGAGGGCGTCTGGGTCCCCCCGCATTCACAGATGGAGAAGTGGGAGCAACGGAGAGTTGGTAGTTTGCCCCAGGGGCTGGAGGCAGGGGTGAAGCTGGCTGCGGCCCGCCGCTGTGCTCGCTGAGGTCCGTACCGGAGAGTAAGGCGCCAGGTGGTGGTAATTATAACTTGATGTCATGCTGCCTTTTCTTGTCTGAAAGTCTCCATTTTCTCTGCTTCTAGATGGTAAAAGCAATCCAGGTTTTGCGTATTCACCTCCTTGAGCTGGAAAAGGTTAATGAACTCTGCAAAGATTTCTGCAGTCGATACATTGCTTGTCTAAAAACGAAAATGAACAGTGAAACTCTCCTGAGCGGGGAGCCTGGAAGCCCGTACTCCCCTGTCCAGTCCCAGGTATTTACGTTCGGGTCCCGCCCTGCTTCCTGCTTGCTGCCACCCCGCAAGGGTGGGCGGTGCCGGTCCGGTCCGGTCCGAGACCACTGGTCCTTTCAGCACTGCGGCTGTCACGGTGGCTCTCCTGTTCAGAGGGCCTCCAGCTCCCAGCCGGAGCCTGGACTGAGCGCGAAGCCCAGAGCCAGCCCCTCTGGCCCCGGGCAGTGAGTGCAGTGGGGCCCCCGACCTGCGTGCGGGTCCCTGAGTCCCGTGGTTCTGGAGCTCCATCCACTGCTTCTCCTCACAGTATGTTTTTAAACTGTGGGAATGTACACACATCACAAAATTGACCCTCCGAACCATGTTTAAGTGTGCAGTGCAGTGGTCCTAAGCACATGCACATTGGTGTGCAGACACCGCCACTGTCCACTTCCAGAACTTTCCATCTTCCCACACGGAAACTCCTCTGGGGACCTTCTGTAAGGGGAGTCATTTGTGCTTTCGTATTTGGCATATCTCACCGGGGAGTGACCTCAGGGCCCCTGCGCACTGGAGCCCTGCGGCAGGCTGCGGCGCGTGCATGTGGGCGGAGCCTGCGGCTCCCTGCTGGGCGACGGTGGTGACCGTCTCCCCGTGTGCTAACTTCCCGTCCGTGTGTCCTCTGCGGCAGAAGGTCTTCTCGCATCTCTTGCCCGGCTTCTAATTGGGTTATTTTTAAACTGTTGACTTTTTAGGGAAGCCTAGGTACTAGTCCTTTATTGGGTATATAGTTTGCGAATATTTTCTCCAAGTCTGTAGCTTATTTTTTCTATACTCTTTTATTTTTATTTTTATTTATTTATTTATTTTTAGAGAGGGAAGGGAGGGAGAGAGAGAGAGAGAGAGAGAGAGAGAGAGAGAGAGAGAGAGAGAGACATCAATGTGCGGTTGCTGGGGGTCATGGCCTGCAACCCAGGCATGTGCCCTGACTGGGAATCGAACCTGCGACACTTTGGTTTGCAGCCCGCGCTCAATCCACTGAGCTACGCCAGCCAGGGCTCTATTTTTTCTATACTCTTAACAGGGTCTTTTACAGAGCAAGTATTTCCTCCGGTCTTTATTTTATTTTATTTTATTTTATTTTACTTTATTTTTTAATAATAATTTTTTAAAAGGATTTTATTTATTTTCAAAGAGAGGAAAAGGGAGGGAGAGAGGGAGAGAAACACCAGTGTGAGGGAGAAACACTGATTGGCTGCCTCTCACGGGGAACCTGGCTCACACCCAGGCGTGTGCCCTGACCGGGAGTCTATCTGACCGGCGCCCTTCGCTTGGCGGGGCGATACGCAGCCCACTGAGCCGTGGCGGTCAGGGCTGTTCATTTATTTTTAATTTTCATTTCCCAGCCGCCCACCCTCTCCCTTTTAGCAACCATCAGCTTGTCCCCTATATCCGTTTGTCTGTTTCTGGTTTTGCTGTCGTTGTTGTTTATTCATTTGTCCTTTTAGGTTACTCGTGTGGTGGTTGTCATATTTTTACTCTCCATGGTACCCTCCAGGTCCATTCAGGTCTCCGATGGCAAGATTTCATTATTTTGTTGCTGAATAATATTCCATTGTATATGTACACCACACTTTTTTTATCCATTCATCTGTTGACGGACACTTTGGTTGCCTCCGTGTCTTGGCTGTTGTAAGTAATGCTGCAGTGAACACAGGGGTGACTCTGTCTTACTGAATCAGCATTGTCTGTTCGTGGGCTCAACGCCCGGAAGTGGAGTTGCTGAACCGTGTGGCAGTTCTGGTCCTGACTTTCTGAGTCTCCGCGGCGGCTGCTCCAGTCCGCATTCCCGCCAGCAGTGCTCGAGGGCCCTTTCTCCGCGTCCTCGCCAGCACTTGTTCGTTGACTCGGTGGTGACAGCCGTCTGACAGGTGCGAGGTGATACCTCGCTGTGGTTTTACTATGCGTTTCCCTGACGCTGAGTGATGTTGAGCATCGTCCCACGTGTCAGTCATCCATCTGTATGCCTGCTTTAGAAAAATGTCTCCTCGGGTCCTCTGCCTGCATTTTCATCGGGTCGGGTTGTGTGTGTGTGAGTTCCTTATATATGTTGGATATTAACCCCTTACCGGATGTGGCATTTGTGAATATCTTCTACTGTTTGGTAGGTTGTCTTTTTGTTTTGTTGGAGAAAACCACTAGGTTTTCTTCCTGTGCAAAATCGTTGTAGTTGGATGTGGTCCTATTTGTGTAGTTTTCCTTTCAGGAGAAACATCCACAAAGCTATAGCTAAGGTCAGTATCCAGGAGCCCACTGCCTACGTTTTCTTCCAGGAGTTTTATGGTTTCACGTCTTACATCTAAATCTTCCATCCATTTTGAGATTGTTTTTGTAAAGCGTCTAAGTAAGCGGTCCAATTGAAATTGTTTTGCATGTGTCTGTCCAGTTTTTCCAACAGTTATTAGAGAGACTGCCTTTACCCTACTTGATATGCTTGCCTCCTTTGTCGTAGATTTATTGACCATATAAGCGAGGATTTATTTCTGGACTTACTATTATTCAATATTTTTTAATATTGATAGTTCCTATTTATCATCTTTTTTTAATTAGTTGTGATTTTGGTGTCAAGTTTAGGAACTCTGTGCCTAGCCTTATGTCCCGGAGATTTTTCTCTTACTTTTTCCTAAAAGCTTTATATTTTACATTAAAACCCATGATTGGTTTTGAGTTAACTTTTGTATGCAGTGTGAGGGTTTGTCCAGTGGCTCCAGTGCCGTCTGTTGAAAAGGCTCCTCCCCCGTTGGACTGGACGTGCGCCTTGGTCGGAAGTCAGTTGGGCGTGTTTGTAGCGTTCCTCCTGTTGCACTGCCTGTGGGTCTGCGCCGTCTAGTCCTGACTACTGCGTGTTAGGGCTCAAAATTGGGTAGACGGAGTCCTCTCACCTTATTCTTTTTCAAAATATCCTTTCTCAAAATATTTTCGCTATTTCTAGTTCCTTTGCCTTTTCACATAAATTTTGGAATAATCTTGTCTATATCTACAAAAAAATGTTACTGAGATCTTGATAGGAATTGCATTAAATGTGTCCGTCATTCTGGGGAGAACTGACGTGTTGGCTGCTGTGTTAACCCTTCCAGCCCGCACACGCTGTGCCTCCCCACTGGTCCATTCTCCAAGAGTCTCCTTCACTAGTGTTTTACAGTGTTCCACATGTGTCCTGCACATGCGTTTTTAGGATTACACCGAAGTATTTTATTTTATTTTTATTTTTTATTTTTTTTAAGATTTTATTTTATTTTATTTTTTAGAGACGGAAGGGAGGGAGAAAGAGAGAGAGAAAAAACATCAATGTGTGGTTGCTGGGGGTCATGGCCTGCAACCCAGGCATGTGCCCTGACTGGGAATCAAACCTGCGACACTTTGGTTCACAGCCCGCGCTCAATCCACTGAGCTACGCCAGCCAGGGCTGTATTTTATCTTTTTGAGCAATTATAAATGGTATTATATTTTTAAAACTTCATTGTCTATGATATTTTATAGAAATACAGTTGGTTTTTTAATATTTATCTTGTATCCTGTGGCCTTGCTGAGTTCACTTATTAGTTCTAGGAGGTCCTTTATGTAGATTCCTCAGGATTTCCTACCTGTTTAGTCATATCATCTACAAATAGGACAGTTCTCTTTCTTCCTTTGCGATCTGTGTACCTTTAATTTTCTTTTCTTGCCTTATTGGCTAGAACATCCAGTACTATCTTGAATAGGATTGGTGAAAGCTGGCATCCTTTGCTTGTTCCCAATCTTATGAGGAAAATGTTCAGCCTTTCACTATTAATTTTAATTTTAATGGTAGTTTTTTTCCCCTAGATGCTCTTTATCAAGTTGTGACAGTTCCCCTCTATTCCTATTTTTCTGAGAGTTTTTATTACTTTGAATTTTGTCAAATGCATGGATTGATATGATTATGTGATTTTTTTTTCTTTTGCCTGATAATATGGTAGATTACATTGAGGTTTTGAGTATGGAACACGCCTTGGATTCCTGGAGTAAACTGTACTTGGTCGTAGCAGGTAGTTCTTTTTAAGTGGATTCCTGAATTCAGTTCGGTAACATTTTGTTGGGCATCTTTGTGTCTGTAGTGAGGGACCCTGGTCTGCAGCTGTCTCTCCTGGCACGGCCTTAGGCTCGGTTTGGGGTCAGGAAGTGCAGGCTCCAGGAAACAAGCTGGAGGGCGTTCCCTCCCGCTCTGACTTTGGGAGGGCCGAGAATTGGTACTCGTTGTTCTCTAAATGTCTGATAGAGTTCTCCAGTGACACCAGCTGGGCTGGAGATTTCTTTTGGGGGTTTTTAAACTATGAATGTAGTTTCCGTAATAGTTACAGGGCTATCCATATTCCCTGCTTCAGTCGGATTTTGTCTGCGATGTCAAATTTCCGTGCCCAGGTCGCGGTCCTCCTCCTCCTCCTCTCGGCGTCGGCCAGGTCTGCCGCGACCCCCCGCTTCCGACATTGGTCACTTGTCTCTCCCTTTTCTTCTGTCAGTGTGGCCAGAGGTTTGTCCGCCTGTCCATCTTATCAAAGAACCTACTCTTTTTTCACTGCTCTTTTTCTGTTTCCCATTTCATTGTTGTCTGCTTCGATCTTTATTGCTTCTTACCTTTTGCTTGCTTTGATTTTATTTTGTTCCTCTTTTTTTTAGGTTTTTGATGTGTGAGCTCGGGTCATTGATTTGATGGCTTAGCTTTATTCTGACCACGTTAATGTAGCCTACTTGGCGTGTGCCTGCCAAAGCTTTCAGAGTAACCCCTCTGGGGGGTAGCCTCTGTGCTGCTTGTCTGCTCGGATGTCCGGGTGCCTGCGTGTGCCGGACCGCAGGCTGGGTGCCAGGTGCGGGGATCCCTTCCCTCCCCAACCACGAAGCCAGCCGTCAGTCAGTGGGTAAATTAGCCTGTTTGGCTCTAACGTTGGATGAGTAGACTCTCCAACATGGTACCCACGCATGTTTACGTGGAGTGCGCTGCGGGCCAGGCCCAGGCCCAGTACTCCACACGCGTGCACACACAGAGATGTGTGCGTGCTAACATCAGCGGGGCACAGTGCTGTGCAAGCCTGGGGTGGCTCCCCGTCTCCACCCAGAACCTCCCAAACCTGTGGCGTACTCTCCTGAAAGTGCTCATCTTGTCGGGGAGGCGCTGTTTGTCGGAGGATCCAGGGCCCAAGCCGAATCGAGTGGAGAAGGCGTGGGGTGAGATGAGGCGATCTTGGTGTCCCTGGTCATGGCCCACAGGGCTGTAAGGTGTGGCTCGCCTGTGACGAGGCAGGTGGAAGGTGGTCTTTTGGGAGCCAGTCGAAACTAGCATCTTAGCACTGACCCTCACCTCTGATAGTCGGTCAGTCTCGTCGTCTCCCCTGGTGTCCAGGTGCCTGCAGCCTGCCTCCGAGACAGCCTGCCAGCTGACTGTGCTCTTTGCCTCAAGAGTCCCCTTTGGCAATGATGCCATTATGCCACTTGTTTGGAATTTTTCACCCTGGGTGTTCTGTTTCCTAATAGCCCTCCCTGTGTGTTTCTGACTTACAGCAGATTCAAAGCGCCATCACAGGCACTCTCAGCCCCCAAGGAATCGTGGTGCCTGCATCTGCGCTGCAGCAGGGGAACGTAACCATGGCAACGGTGGCAGGTATGGCAATGGATGGAGGGACACCTTTCCTTGAGCTGTGCAGAAAAACTCATTCAGAGTAGCATGGTGATATATATATAACTATAACTTTTAATTCATGCCAGTTCCCTAATAGGAGTCCCCAAATCTAGACCTCTTTGAGTGTTTGTTTCTTTTTAATTTTCAATGACAGTTACTTTACACATATTGTCTTTTCCTACCGAAAAATGTTAGGAAGAAAGGTTTTATATAGGAGTTGAAACTTCATAGCAAAAACTAATTGTAATTTTCCTATAATGGTTTTTAATTGTTGTCTTAGCAGCACCTGGGAGATAGTAAATCATGTCATTAACTGATGACAAGCAAGTACAGATGCATCTTAGTCTTGGTTTAACTTGTGTAATAAAAACTGTCACAGGAGGGGACAAATTCTTGAGTCCTCTGGTGCACGTAGAACGTTGCACATACAAGGCCATCATGAAAATAAAAGGAGGAGGAGAAATTTACACTAAAAAAATCCATGTCATAGCACAAAGGGAAGCTTCCACAGGAAATAAAGCACACTTGATCAGAAAGAGAACTACAGTAAAAATATTTGTCATCTGACACCTTTGGCCAAGTCCTTAGATATGTGCTAATTGTGGGGACGTATTGAGAAAACGTAGGTGAGCACAGGGCGTGGAGGCGCAGGCCCCTGAGCCAGCAGTGTCCCGGGTGCCGTCTGTGAGGACCGCAGGGGTGTCCGCCACGTGGCGCCACCTGGGCGCTGCTTGTGCTGTGAGTTCGTTTTGATAATTTACAGTGACAGGTCGGCTAGCAAACTGTGGGTCATTTGAAATGATGTGAAAAGCCCATCAGCCCTGGCCAGTGTGGCTCAGCTGGTTGGAGCATCATCGTGTAACCGAAACGCTGCAGGTTTGATTCCCAGTCAGAACACACAACGAGGTTTCAGGTTCCATCCCCAGTCCAGGCGTTTGCGATTCCTAGTCCAGGTGCATACGGGAGGCAACCTGTTGATGTTTCTCTCTCTCTTTCTCTGTCCCTTCCTCTCTCTAAAAACAGTGGAGAAAAGATGGATAAGGATAAAAAAAAGTTCATCAAACTGGTGACTTTATTCATTTCATAGTGTAGTGAGAAGATTGGCTTTAAGACACTGAGATCTAAATGTACTTTTTTTCTTCTTCATTTTTGAGGTGGCACAGTTTATCAGCCTGTTACAGTTGTCACTCCACAAGGCCAAGTAGTGACACAGGCGTTGTCACCGGGAACGATCAGGATCCAGAACTCCCAGGTGCGTGTGCCTTCCCTCCGGCAGGATGGGCGGGCGGGGGCGGGGTGCGGCTGCACAGGTACAGGCAGGCTGTGGCGGTTCCCTCAGACTCGCTGTTATGCAGCAGCCACCAGTCAACCTGAATGTACTGTTTTGTTTTTCACTCTTCACCCCGCTAACTGTAAAAAAGTCACCAAGTTCAGAAAAGTCTAAGGAAGCAGGAAAAAAGTCACCCATTACCTTCCCCTCGAGCAATCCGTCTTGTCCAGTCGTGCACTTGACTCTGAGCCAGGAGACCTGAGGCCATGGAGCTGCACTGCCCTCCACCCCCAGGTCACAGCAGATCCTCAGGCAGATTTTCGGACCGCGACCGGCTGGCCGGCACCCCCAGCGTGAGAGTGTTGGCCAGGCCGTGGCCTATGCACTCTGCAAAGCTTCCCCCAGCCTCCCTGGTGAGGCCCTGCTGAGGTGGCACAGAGTTCGGGGTGTCCGGGGCCACTTGCTCAATGCCCTGCCCCACACCCTGGGGAGACACCTGAGAGAGGGCTCCCTCTTGCCCTCTCCTCGCTGCCCCCTGGGGGCCCTGCTTCCAGAAGGCTGGTCCGCTGCTACCCACTCCCCCCACCCCATGGCCCACCAGCTCCCAGAGCACGAGGCAGCTCCGAGGGCAGCAGCGAGAGAGCTGAGAAGGGAATAACATGCCATGACCTTAGGATGGCCCTGTCCTCTCTGTGTCTTTGGTAGAATGTGGTTGGACTTGGTGGTCCCCCAGACCCCTCTGAGTTTTGGACTTGCACACACACACTTTTGCACTTAGCTGGGTTTAATTCAGAAGGACAGTGTCTCTGTTCCCCGTTCTCATCCAAGAGCATTGATTCCTCCTGAGTGTCGTCACCTTGCCTTTCGACTGCCCAGCTGTTTTCTACGTCTCCGAGGCCCCCCATGGGGGTGTGGGGGTGTGCTTCTCCCGGAGCTGGTCACTGTTTGATTTTCCCCTTTGCTCAGTGTCCCTGGTGCCGATGGCCAAACCCTCAGTATTCTCAGTGGTGCCCATGCACCAGCCTGCGTCCCACGTCAGGGCCGGTCTCGTCCCGGAGCTCTCGGCCCTCCGGGCTCCCGTGCGCAGGCTGCTCTCTGCCCAGGCCCTGCATGGGGGTGTCCTCGGACTTCCCTGTGACACCCCCCTGAGGACGGCCGTCTGTGGAAGCCCCCACTCGCTGCTTTCTGGGCCTGGGAAGTGCACAGTGTTGAGAACTGATTTTGGTCCCGTACTTGGTAGGCCACCTGTGTGCACGTGCAGCTCTAGGCGGGGCTCACTCCCGCCCCCGCAGGGCAGCGTCCGTCCGTGGTGACGGCTGCAACACCACCTGTAGGCGCACCTGGAGGGAGAGGCTGCGCCTGGGCAGTGCCGGGGCCCAGCAGGGCCTGTACCTCCGTCTTTTCTAGGTGTGCGTGAGACGCCTACCTAGGGGGTGTTGTGCACGTCCCCTCTTGTCAACATGGGGCTACGGAGAGCGTTCCCTGCTTCTCTTGGGTGAGGGAGGTGCGGTTCCCAGTGGCTGCCGAGGCCCCCGCAGAGGCCGGCTCCTCAGCCTTCGCCTTGGGAGCCCTTGGTATGCACGGCGCGTGCTGCCGTTCCGTCCTTGCTGTCCCACTGGCATGACCTCCTCAAGCCGGGGGTCCTTTCAGCTCCCTGTCCGTCCTCGGTGGTTGCTTGAAATCTCTTGGAGGCCAGGGACTCGGGTGTTATCATGTCCGTTCCTAGAGGAAGCGAGACGGTGAACGAGACGTGGGACTCACCTGTCTGCAGGTGACGACTCGGGCCTGCTCAGCATCCGTCCCGCCCGCCTTGCCCGACGGGGCCTTGGCCCGGCCGGGACACTGCGGGGAGGGTGGTTACGAGGCGGAGGGAGCCAGAGCCTGGGGGCGGTGTGTGTGCCTCTGCTGTCAGCAGGTCGTTTCTCGCCCAGATCTGTGGTGGTTTCCTCTGCCGGGAGTCGTGAGCCTCTTGGACGTGTCGTAATTGTCTGTGCTTTCTAACACCAGCTTTCCATTGTTTAAAAGCTTCAGCTGCAGTTAAACCAAGACATGAGCATCTTGCATCAAGACGACGGCTCCTCCAAGAACAAGAGGGGGGTCCTGCCGAAGCACGCCACCAGCGTGATGCGGTCCTGGCTCTTCCAGCACATAGGGGTGAGCGCGCGGCGGCCTCTGCCCGGCTTGCTTTCTGGCTTTTCCAGGGAAAAGCGGCTTATGCACGCTAGTAGGCCTGGCCTCCACCGCCTGTATTTTGCTAACTGTCCGTGGGGGTTGAGTGTGGGACAGAGGGGAGGGGTACCAAAAAGTGGAGGACATCTCTTCAAGGAACTTAGGTGGAATGGGGGACCCCTGGGGAAGAGGGAGTCGGTCCAGCTCGTCTCGGTCTCTCGCGCGTGTGGGAGGAGCCGCATGTGAGGGGCGGGCGGGGCGGGGTGGGTCCAGCCGGAGCCGTGGGCAGAGAGAAGAGGCGTGTGGGCAGAACCTCCATGTAGCGCTGGAGCCCGTGTTGGGTTTTTGAGGCAGATGTGCGTGAAGGCCCCCAGACAGGGCTGGAGAGAGTGGGCGTGTGGACAGAGGGCCCGGCAGAGGCCTGTGGAACCTGGGAGGCGGCTGGGCCAGGAGGGGGCCCCGATCCCCCGCAGCTGTCTGGGCGCCCAGTTTCCTCCCGGGGCTGTGGCCGCGTCTTCCCTGCGAGGCTGTCTTGTCTCGGGAAGCACACCCTTGTCCGTGATGTGATGTACCGGGACGCTCACTCTTTACCAGGCTGAGCCCCTCGGTCCTCGCACCCCTGACCGCGGGCAGGCCTGCGGCCCAGAGTAGCTGTCAGGGGCGACTCCCAGGGTGGCGGCCAGGGTCAGGACCAGCCGGAGGGCCGCCAGGGGAGCGGGTGGGAGCAGGGGCGGGAAGGTGGGTGCTCCCCGCTGAGCTGCAGCCACGCTTGAGCAGGGCAGCGCCCGTGGGGGTGCGGAGGGACGCGGGAAAGGAGGTCTGATCGGAGGCAGCCGGCAGCCTCACGAACCAGCGCGAGGCCAGGCGCTTCCGCCCATGGTCACTGTCGCCGAGTGCAGTGGACGCCTGCTCCTTCAGCGGCGCCGGCCCCCGGGCTGTGCCTGAGAGCTGGGCTGGCACCAGACCTGGCGCTTCACCTGGCGGCTGTCACAGCCCACTGGTGTCTCCAGCGCTGGCCGCTTCCTCACCCCCACCTCCTCCGTCTCCGTCCTGGCGCCGGTGGTGTCGTCAGGCCCACGTCCCCCCCATGCCCACCCTCCGCCCTCACCCTGCCGCCCAGGCGCCTCTCTCCACTGGGTGGGGCCCCGACTGGGAGCCCCGAGGCCAGCACCCGGTCTCAGCCGTCTCCTCTCCCTCTGGGTTTGTCCCTTGTCCCTGTCTCACGCCCCACTGTCCTCCAGCTGGCATCAGGCTCCTTCCCTGCGGGGCAGGGGCCTGCTGGCTGTGCTGTCACCGAGCAGTCCTGGGAGGAGGGGGGACCCTCCCTTCCTGAGGCCCCGAGCTCCCCCCCGGCGCTGGGCCCCTATCTGGTGTCTGTTCTCTGTCGGGCCGTTCCCACCAGCAGGACGTGGCAGCGGGTGTCAGGAGAAGGGACAGTGTGACCTTGTCTAGGAATTTGTCCTACAAAGACAAGAAAATGAAAGATTTTATGGATAAAGTGGTACGATGATGTTCACTATCCTAATGGGACACAAGTTAGTACATGAATTAGAGCTCATCAACTCGATAGAATATTATACAGCTAGTTAGTGTGATAAGCAGGCACTAGGAGGCTTCAGGTAGGTGGTGGTAAGTGAAAAAGAAGATGTTTTTAGGTATATTGTGAGTCTGAAACCAATAAATATAGTGGTGATGCAATGTTAGAATGTGCACAAGTAAGTGGTGGGATTGGTTTTCCTGCTCAGTGTCCTTTAATGTTTTAATAATTTCTAAAACAACAACCCTGCTCATCGGTTCAGTTAAAATGCCACTTTTTTCTCCTAAGAAGCCATACGCTCGTCCCTAGAATCTAATTGAGTCACCACCAGTCAGGGTGAGGGAACAGACAGACCGCTGCCGAGGTCCTTCGGATGCTGTTCCGTTGTCCCCCTCAGGCACAGTGCCTTCAGCATCCTGGGTGCCCACTGGAAGTAAGAACTGACACCCCCTCCCGCTCCAGGGGTGCTGTTCACGCTCGGGGGCCCTGGTTGGCGCGAAACAGGTTTCTGTGCCCTCAGGTGTCAGGGCGCACGTCTCACTGGCTTCTGCACGTGGACAGTGCTCAGTGCTGGAGAGGCCGTTCATTGCCATAAATGGACATTATTTCCCTTTGTGGCTTCTGTGAATTTTGAGAGTTACTTCTGTTTTAATTCTCTCTTTTTTAAGTGAAATGTTTTAATAATACATAAAAGAAGGGGATCTAACAGATGCCCCCACCCCGTTTGGGTTCTTTGTCGACAGCACATGTGAACCTAGCTGAGATTGTTCCAGAAAAGCCTTAGAGCACATAAGTGCATCCCATAGCGGTCTCTCCTTGAGGTCCCTGTGCAGAGACCTGTCACCCGAAGTGACGGCATGGAGCAGCCTGCCTAGCCCCTTCCCGCTGCCTTGTGGAGCCAGCCGGGGCGTGGGGGGAGTCCGTACACTGTCCACGCCCCGGCTGCCTCCTCTGTGGAGTCAGGGCCGCCTGGCTCAGGGGCGACGGCGAGGGGCCGGTGAACTGCTGCAGGGCGTGCAGAGGGGACAGGGGTGTCCCGTGCCTGCTGCGCCCCCGGCTTCATGAGGCCAGACCCCACCTTGACCCACTTCAAATGGGTGCCATTTATGGTTCATGAATTACTCCTCGGTCAAGTTGATGCAAAAGCAGTGGACGTATCAGGGGCTTAGGACAGCACCTGGGGTGACAGCAGGACTCAGCGGTGTCAGCGCAGCCATCTCGGAGCCCCGGGCTGTAACCAGCCGCTGCCAGGGTGCTCCTGGGCGGCCGGGGAAACACTCCGCTCTGTTCGCATGCCCCTAAAAACCGTGAGACGGAAGTCGGGTTTTCGCTGAGAGCAGTATGGACTGATACTCGCCGGTTATTTACCAGTGGTGGTTTGCGTGCCGCTGCTTTACCTAGAAAATCCTGAGTCCCCCTTTAACAACCGAAGTTCACGGTAACCCCTCTTCGCTTCAGCACCCCTACCCGACGGAAGACGAGAAAAAGCAGATTGCCGCCCAGACAAACCTGACGCTGCTCCAAGTCAACAACTGGTAAGACCCGCCGCCCCGAACTGTGCCCGTCGGTGCCGTGGGGCACTTGGGAACGCTGGCTGGCGCTCGTGACCAGTAGCATGTGTCGGAAAGCTGAGCTCTTTTCACGAGCAGTACTCGGTTATCTGAGTGCTGGCACTGGTGGCAGACACTCAGAGTGAGCACACACCTTCACTTACATTTTTCATGATCAACGCCTCACTGTGAGCTTTTTGCTTACATCCTACTTACCCGACTAGAAGTGTGTTTCTCTGTTGTGTTACTGTCAACAAGTCCCCCCATTCATTCAGAGATGTGGTGTCTCCATGGCCAACCTCCCGGGCAGTAGACAGCCAGGACGAGGCGTCCTGACCTCTGGTGGCCCCTCTGCAGCTCTTCCGCCGTTCCACACCTGTGTCCCCTTGTCAGCCGTGGCTGGGGGAGGCAGCTCCTCCACCGTCCGCGTGGCGGTCCTGCCCCACAGCGGGACCTGGGGGTCTTAAGTGGGAGATGTTCAGCATGACAGTTACTTTCTTAATGAACCATCCTGCTCGGGTCCTGGGTCACACGTGGCTGGGGACACCCGCACCCTGACCACGTGTTCTCCTTCAGGGAGAGCTGTCCACGGTACTAGGGGTGCCAAGGTCTAGGGTGCTCTGAGACTTTGTCGACCCTTCGTCTAGGGTGTATTTACTTATTATTTGGACATAGGAAGTGATTTCAACTTATGAAGTTTCCATGCAGAAAAGAAAAGACAGCACAAATTCTAGCACTTGTACACATGGGTATATTCTTATTTTAACTGTAAAAACTTAAACCTGAAGGTCAGTTAAGTTCCAATATAATGATAAAATCTTCTAATTTTGGCAGTTAAACATACAGGAGGTATGCTTTTGCATTGCATTAAATATTTCTGTTATCTCACATTTGAGCCATTATTTTTGGAGGGGAGTAGCATAAATAACTATTCTATATGGATTAGTCCTTATTAAATATTTTTAATTAGAGTACTAACAGAAATCTAAAGGTTTGATGTTTGAGATATTGTTGCTTTGATGTTTGTAATGTCTTGCATGCACTTGGTGGTACTCACACAGTCTTGTGTTGAAACCTCCTGTTTTGATTTAGTCACGATAGTGAGCGGCTGACTCAGAGGAATAGCAGACACAGAATGCCTTCTTCGAGTGTCCCGATGCCTGGTCCCTGTGCAGTCCTCTCCTTACTTTCCCTTGTTGGTGGACTTCCTTGTGTTCCCCAACTGGCTGCTCTGCGGTGTTCAGAGAATGGTCTTATCTAGGAGGTGTAACACCCACTTTTAATTTTTAAGAACACTCACAGTGTAATGACATGACTTTTGTAAGTTTGAAAATTTTTAAAATCTTTTAATAGGTATAGCTACTTTTACTCTTTGTGACTTTTTCTTCGCTTCTTTTATATTCACAAAAATTGCATCATGGACTGAGATTGAACATACCCATGATTAGCCAAAGCAGCGGGTCCTGGGAAGGAGCAGCGGACTTCCCTCCAAGGCGCCGCTGGCGTCAGGGGATGGCAGAGCTGCCGTGAGGGTGTCTCTTCTGGGCCACGCTGGTGCTGCGGGGCTGGAGATGGGCGCCGGGCGAGCTCCGTGGCGTCAGTCTGTCATGTGCATTATTAGATGTGTCCAAATGCAGTTTGACACGTTCTTGAAGCTTAGGGTTTATTTTTTTTTTAATTTTCACCCCAGGACATGCTCATTGGTCTTAGAGAGAGAAACATTGATGTAAGAGAGACACATCAATCAGTTGCCTTCCATACATGCCCCGGCCAAGGGTAGAACCTACAACCTACTTATGTGCTCTGACTGGGAAACAGACCCACAACCTTTCAGTTTACAGGTTGGTGCTCCAACCAACTGAGCCACCTGGCCAGAGCAAATCTCAGGGTTTTAAAATTAGCCCTGGCTCTTCATCATCACCAAGCCCTTATTGTATGAAATGCTAAAGGGACTTATCTAAGAAAAGAAGATAAAAAAAAACATGTATAGTAAAAGGACAGCAAACTCACAATTATTAACAACCACACCTAAAGCAAAACCAAAAGAAACTAAGCAAACAACTAGAACAGGAACAGAACTACAAAAATGGAGATCACATGGAGGGTTAGCAACAGGGGAGTGGGAGGAGGAGAGAGGGGGAAAGGTACAGAGAATAAGTAGCATAGATGGTAGGTAGAAAATAGGGGGAGGGCAAGAATAGTATGGGAACTGTAGAAACGAAAGGACTTATGACACATGGACATGAACTAAAGGGGGGGATGTGGGTGGGAGAGGGTATACAGGGTGGAGGGGAGAGAAGGGGGGAAATGGGACAACTGTAATAGCATAATCAATAAAATATATTTAAAAAAATTAGCCCTGGCTTATGTGGCTAGGTGGATTGAGTGCCGGCCTGTGAACTGAGAGGTTGCCGGTTCGATTCCCACTCAGGGCACATGCCTGGGTTGTGGGCCAGGTCCCTAGCTGGGGGTGAGCAAGAGACAGCCGATCTGTGCATCTCTTGCACATTGATATTTCTCTCCCTCCATGTCCTTTGCTCTAAAAGTAAATAAATAAAATCTTTAAAATTAAAATTAAGCAACCTTAGGACTTCTTGGTCAAGATGGAGGTATAGGTAAACATGGCTTGTCACCTCGCACAACCACAGCTAAATTACAACTAAAATATAGAACACCCAGAACCATCAGAAAGTCGAGCTATAGGGAAGTCTGACAACTAAGGAATTAAAGAAACAACGTCCATCTAGACAGGTAGGAGGGACAGAGGGGCAGAGACGAGGAGACCTGGAAGGGGCTGGTCCCGAACCCACGTGTGGTGGATGTAAAAGGAAGGGATATATCTCAGAGGGAGCGAGGGACCCTGTCCTCACACCAGACCAATCAGCCCAGGGTTCCAGTGCCAGGAAGATGAGTCCCCGTAACTTCTGGCTGCGAAAACCTGTGAGGTTGGGCCAGTGGAGGAAACCGTAGGGTTCTCAGGCTTCCCCTCCTAAAGGGCTTCGCACCACACACGCATTTACTCAGACTCACTCCTTTGGGCTTCAGCACCAGCGCACACAGGGAAGAACCAAAGTGTCTGCCAGCAGGGCGAGAGCTGGGGGACAGCTTCCTCCCAGACAGACCTCCTCCCGGACAGACCTGCAGACAGCGGCCGTTATACCTTTTCCGAGCCCTCGCCCACACAGAGCCATAGTGCAGTGGCACCATATCTGAGTCTCCGTCAACCCGGCTCACATGGTAAGCTCCGCCCTGATGATTACCTAAGGGTCTGCCCCATCCAACTTACAAGCCCACCCAAGCAGTCTTCCCACCCTGGCAACAGAGGCTTTCCACATGAAGAGCTGGGCTTGGCGCAGACTTCGGACCTTCCTAAATCCACTCAAGCAACAGCTGAGCCCAGTCCCCGTGTCTGTCGCTGAATGGCCCTAGGCCAGGCACCAGCAGTGGCTGTCTGGCATTGATTGCTTTATAGCTTATGCCAAGGGGCCCCAGAACACAGAACACAGGTGGAGGCGGACCTTGGCCTGCACCACCCAGGAAACCCCAGAGCCTGCACACCCAATGGGCAGTTACAGACCACGTGGGAGCACCACCCAACCACCTCCACAGGCCACAAAGGAAGGTGGTTACTAGCCAGGGGTCACAGCCAGTCCTACCAGCTGTCTGGACTGGGTAAATCCCTCCCATTGACCTGCTGATGACAATCAAGACTCATCTACAAGGGAGGGAGTACTCAGCCCACATGGAGGGCGTACCTCGAGTGCCCAGCTTGGGTGATAGGGGAGGCTGTGCCACTGGGCCCTTTGGACACCTACTATATTAGGCCACTCTGCCAAGACTCGGAGTCGAAGCAGCCCTACCGAACACATAGAAACAAACACAGGGAGGCTGCAAAAAGGAGGAGACATAGAAATATGGCCCGAATGGAGAACAGAACACAACTCCAGAAAATGGAGATAAGCAATCCATCAGATGCAGAGTTCAAAACACTGTTTATAAGGATTCTCAAGAAACTCAGTGGGTACTTTAATAGCATAAAAAAGACCTAGGTAGAAATGAAAGATATATAATGGAAATAAAGAACAATTTACAGGGAATCAACAGCAGGGTGGATGAAGCCAGGAATCAAATCTATGATTTGGAACATAAGGAAGAAAAAGATATCCATTCAGAACACCAAGAAGAAAAAAGAATCCAAAAAATTGAGGATAGTGTAAGGAACCTCTGGGACATCTTCAGACGTTCCAACTGTCATATCTTAGAGGGGCCAGGAGAAGAGAAAGAACAAGAAATTGGAAATCTACTTGAAAATACAATACAAGAAAACTTCCCTAACTTGGTGAAGGAAACAGACATGCAAGTGCAGGAAGCACAGAGAGTCCCAAACAAAATGGATGCGAAGAGGCCCACTCCAAAACACATCGTAATTAAAATGCCAAAGGTTAAAGATAAGGAGAGAATCTCAAAAGCAGCAAGAGAAAAGCAGTTAGTTACCTACAGGGGAGTTCCCATAAGACTGTCAGCTGATTTCTCAAAAGAAACTTTGCAGGCTAGAAAGCACTGGCAAGAAATATTCAAAGTCATGAAAAATGGGGACCTCCAGCCAAGATTGCTCTACCCAGCAAAGCTGTCACTTAGAATGGCACAGCAGATACAGTGCTTCCCGGACAAGGTAAAGGGAAAGAAGTTTATCATCACCAAGCCCTTATTATATGAAATGTTAAAGAGACTTAAGAGAAAGAAGATCAAAACTCTGAACAATAAAATGGCAAAAATACCTATCCGTCAACAGTTGAATCTAAAAAACCAAGCAAACAAGAAGAACAGAGACAGAACCATGGATACGGAGAGCGTTTTGATGGTTGCCAGATGGGAGGGGGCTGTGGGGGGGGTGAAGCGGTGAGGGGGTTGAGAAGTACAAACAGGTAGCTGGAGAACAGCCATGGGGGTGTAAAGCACAGCACAGGAAATGGAGCAGCCGAAGAACTTACACGCCTGACCATGGACATGAACAAGGTGTGGGTGGGGATGGCCAGAGGGAGTGGGTGGGGGCCTGGGTGGAAGGGGACAGAGAAGGGAAAATCACGACAACTGTAACAGTGTAATCAACGAAATACAACATTAGAAAACGGGAACTAGCTCATTTGGGCATGCCTTTTGAAAAGCTCGGTGGTCGAGGCTGGAGTCGGCCCTGGAGGCCCGGGGCTCATCCCCCACTCCGTGCCCCGCAGCGCAGGGCGGGCAGGTGGGGACACACAGCCTCAGGCTTCAGGGGACACAGCTCTGCTGCTTTGACCTGCCTCTCCCCTAGAGAAAACAGCGTCACGTCGCGTCACGTTTGCAGTTTGGGCAGTATCATCGGCATCACCATGAACATCCAGTTCGCAGACGTGGGCTGAGTCAGTTAAAGTGGGAAAAGGGTGACGTGGGCGAGTTGGTCTCGATTCCAATGAGTTATTTTGAAAGCCACATGCCCTGTTTTTTTTTTTTTTTTTTGACACTTAGATAATATGCTTGTCACCACTCTAATACCTGTTGTGAAAAGGAAGATGAGTTACTCTGATCGTTTCGTGTTGTTTTTATTTTAATACTTTATTTATCTATTTATCTATTTATTTATTTTTAGAGCGAAGGGAAGGGAAGGAGAAAGAGAAGGAGAGAAACAACAATGTGTGGTTGCCTCTCACGTGCCCCCAACTGGGGACTCGGCCCGCAACCCAGGCATGTGCCCTGACTGGGAATTGAACCTGCCACCCTTTGGTTCACAGACCAGCACTCAATTCACTGAGCCATACCAGCCAGGGCTCGTGTTGTTTTAAAGCAGCTTATTTCCTGGAAAGATTTTGCTGCTCTTCCAGGGGTCTTTAAAAAGGCCGTTTTGACGGAAGTTCTTCCTTTGTCCACCTCAATGCTCAGGTTCATCAATGCTAGAAGACGAATTCTTCAGCCGATGTTGGATTCTAGTTGTTCAGAAACCCCCAAAACAAAGAAGAAAACTGCTCAGAACAGACCAGTGCAGAGGTTTTGGCCCGACTCCATTGCGTCAGGAGTCTCCCAGCCACCGCCCAGCGAGCTCGCCATGTCGGAAGGTACAGGGCCCAGGGCGCATGCGGGTGACAACACAGGGTGGGTGGTGAACCCCAAGCACTGTCACCTCCCGAAAGTTTAGGGGACATGAACCAAGGTGTGTGCAGTAGTCTGCTTCTGTGTCTGAAGTGTGAGGACGCGTCCTCCCGTGTGCTAAGGGACTGTGCGAGGTCACTCACACACAACACGTGAAACGTGACCCACACCAAGGTCCAGCGCCAGCAGTGCACTCTGCGGCCTTTCGTCTTCCTTTTCCCTCGCACGTGGGGCAGAGGGTGGCATTGTCACCTGGTCACCCCTGGCACTTCTGCCTCTTGACCCCTCAGGCCCCTGGGAACCTCGTCTGGCTTTGCCTGCCCCCTTTGACCCTGCCCCCTCTCCGATGTGTTTACACACGCCTTTCTGGTTTGTTTGCGGGTGTTTTTAAGTGTATGTGATGGGGTTACCACCTCATTGCTGCTCTTTCACTCTCCTCCTTGGTTGCCCCTCAGCAAGGTAACTGCTGTAAGTCAGGCACGTTGGGGCCATTATGTGTTCACAAACGTCCCCCCTGCCTGGCAGAGACTCCGGTTGCCGGTCCGTTAGGCAGTGAACAGTCACGCTGTCGCGGATGCTGCTTTGGGTTTCGGACTATTTTTCTGTCTCGTGGCGGATCATTTCTCTTCCTACCTGCCGGCTTCCCCGTCCCTTCCTGCCGCGTCTGAGCTCCCTCTCGCCCCACCCAGTGCGCTCTCACAGCAGACACTGCGGGTCGCCCCTGGCAGTGCCCTGCGAGCGGTTCTTTCTGTCTCGGCCGCGGCTGCTGGTGTTTGGGATCCACGGGGCACAGTTACAACTGGCGCTCCGTGCCGCCGCCCTCTGCCGAGTCTGTCCTCTGTCAGCTCTGGGTCTGGTGAATGAGTCTTTTTTTAAAAAAAAGATTTTATTTATTTATTTTTGGGGAGAGGGGAAGAGAAGGACAAAGAGAGGGAGAGAAACATCAGTGTGTGGTTGCCTCTCGCAAGCCCCTTATGGGGGACCTGGCCCACATGACTGGGAATCAAACCTGCGACCCTTTGGTTCGTAGGTGCGCACTCAGTCCACTGAGCCACACCAGCCAGGGCTGGTGATTGAGTCTTGTTCCCAGCAGGTTCAGTCCCAGGCTGACCACCCCCACACTCACAGAAGGCCTTGAGTGCTCCGCCCAGTGTCCAGGTAGTGGGTGTGTCCACTCTGGCTCCTGAGCTCTGGATACCCCTCTGTCCTCTCAGGTGGCCCTGGCCCCAGCACGCGCGTGCCGTCTGTCCTCTGCCCAGTGCTGAAGGCATCCCACCGCCGCCGCGCGGGCCGGGCTTGGTCCCGCCCCTCACAGTGGGCGGTGCATCAGGCTTACTTTGTTTCCATTTAACTCCTCTTGACTCGTGGTGTCTGCATTTTCACCTTTGTCTTTATCTTGCGGGTTTTGATACGTAGTGACCCTAAATTCGTGTTCAAATAATTTATATTTTAAGTTGTTATTTTCTCTTTCAATACAATAATTAGTTAGAAGGGTACTATTGCTCTCTGCCCCTCTCCTCCTCTTCAGAAAAAGCAGTGCCTGTCTGTTAGGGGAAAAGTTCAAACGCGATTATCCAGTGAACAGAAATCTCCCCTCCATCTGAGCGTCCAGTCTTCTCCAGAGATGACCCTCATCCCCAGTGTCCTGTCCGTGTCCCCAGTGCACACGAGACGGTGTTCTGTGCACCGGCAAGAGTGACAGAACCTCTCTTCCCAAATTTAACATATCCACAGTGATGCCTCCCTTTGCTCTCGCCATGTATTAATATGCTGGAGACTCCTAACGGGTGAGCACGTGAGATGCACCGAGGTTCCCAAGACAAACAGGAGTCAGCGCGTCTGAGGTTCTTTCCGTCTTTCCCCTTCCCGGCTGTTCTCGCTCGACCTCACTCCCCTCGCTTTGTTTCCTTGTTACGTCTGTGTGGGCCTCTCCTGTTCCCCGGTCTCGTGTCCTTCTTGGGGTGCTTGTTCCGCCCTGACCCCTGAGACCTTCCGCAAGGCCCGAGGCCCACCCCAGACGCAGCCTCCCAGGTGCCCGTTGCACCTCCCAGGCACATGCAGGGGTCTTCCCGGGAGGTCAGAGAAGCAGGGAGCACCCACTGGGTGACCGCATTTTCCTCCACCAAGCGCTGACATGAATAGTGACCGCCGCGTTCTGCTGGTCTGCCGCAGGAGCCGTTGTGACGATCACCACGCCTGTGAGCATGAACGTGGACAGCCTCCAGTCCCTGTCCTCGGACGGCGCCACCCTGGCCGTGCAGCAGGTCATGATGGCGGAGCAGAGCGAGGACGAGTCCGTGGACAGCCCGGGGGCGGGCAGGGCCGCGCTCACCCCCGCCCACATCAGCGGGCTGGTCCTGGAGAACAGCGACTCCCTGCAGTAGACCGCGGCCGGGACCCAGGGGGCGCCAGGACCCAGGGCCGCGGGCCTGGCTTTTTAATAGTTTGCACAGCAAACATTTTACACAGTTTTATTTCTGACCTGTTTTATATGTAGATATAGAAGAGTGCACTTTTGTATTTCATAGCGAGCTTCCAGAGCGTCTGTGCCGGTGCAGCGACTTCTTTCGAGCGTGTGCGCGCGTGCGTGCGTGTGGGTTTCCGAGGAATGTCTTTAAAGGTGCGACGCTAGCAATGTGATGGATGACAGACACCCCCGTGAGCCCCTGGCTAGGTTAAGGATCGGTGCTGCCGTTTCGTAGAGAGTTGTGCAGTTTCAACTGAGTTCTGTGGTTAAAGCAGGCCTCGTGGGCTGACGGACTTGTGTGGCCCACGGGCTGAAAGAAGCTTCCGCACCTTAAAGCCGCCAGTGCAGGGCGGACAGGGCACGACATGGCAGCAAACTGGCGCGACTCCGCGGCGGGCGCGCACAGCCCCGGGGCCTCTGCGTCCCCCACCGTCCGGGGCCTGTTCCGTTCGCTATATATAGAAAGAAACTCCTATTTTTACCTTGCTGGACTTATTGGATAAAAAAGCTATTTTTATAAATTCCTTATGAATTGGATTATAACTATATTGAGGGTAAAATTTCTAGAGGAGAAACCATACATGCTTACTATTTCAATTTGGAGTGCGATGAATTGGCCGAATTTTGTGAACCTGCCCCAAGATAGCTAGGGTAATAATTTACATTTACTACTATGGAAGAAACAACTATTTAATGAAACTTTGGTATCTTCAAATTTTAGTTCATCCGTAAATGCTCAGATTGCATTTCCACTTAATCTAAACGTACGTGGAAAGGCACCTGCCCACCAGGACTTCGTTAAGTGAAGTGGTAGACAGTGATCAGTTAACGCTCTCACCGTCCGTGTTTCAGTCTAAGTTAAATTTGACGGCGGTTAAGTGGTGACCACACCACATTAGCTGCGTATTGTTTTAGGGTTTGTTAGTCAGCCATATGTTACGCATAGAATGTTTATTATTATAAACTAATATAAAATGTCCTCCATCCCATTGGCTCAGACCTGGGGTAAGTCGCAAACAGTCACCTTTGTTCCGTGATGGACAGAGAGAGACCGAGAAGGGAGGGGACGGAAATGAGTGGGGCCGTGCTGACCGCGTGCCGCGGGCTCCTGCTGTCGGGTGCACGTGCACCGGCGGTCCTGGGGCCCGTGCGTCCTCCTCATGGGCGTGACTCTGGAGTTTCCAGAGCCCTCCTCTCCTCTCCAGCACACGAGATCTGAAATAACGTTAGGGCTCCCGTTTCCTGGTGACGAGACGGACCAAAATCGTAGACTGGGTTTTGTCTACTTTGGTTGATTGGCTTTCACCTGTTGGCTGGCAAGCGGGGCTGTTGAGCAGAGAGAGGAAACAGGACACCTCATTTCACAGAGCAGGCCTGCGTGTAATCCGATCGGGGTGCTTCCCGGGGGTCGGCGCCTTCCCGAAGGAGGGGCCCACGGCTGGGAAGGCCGCCATGCCTGGGCTGCAGCTACAGCGGCTGGTTGTGGACCGGGGTCACTTTGAGAGGTTTTCAGAGCTAGAGCAGATTTTTTCTGGGGCTGACTTTTCCTTATAAATGGATTCATTAAAGTCAATCATAGGAAACTACTTCCTGGATAAACTAGAAGGCAGGGAGAAATAATAGGAATTTCTTTTAAAAAAGTATTTCAGGAGCTTTAAAAAGAAAAACTTGACTGTCAACTCTTTGGGGAGATAATACCATTTTTAAGCAGGTATTGATTGCATTCCTTATTTATGAACAGTTTTTACTATTTTAAGTCTACACAACTTTAAAAGGTCATTTTAGCTTTACTTAAATTCTAACTTTTTTGGACTTCTCAGAAACGAGGGTCGGCGGAAGCCAGCCCTCTCCTCCTTGGCCCCGCCCTCCCTCCGTCCCTCTGGGCCACCCTGCTCTTCGGTTTAGTGTGGACACATTCAGAGGGTATGGGCTCCTCATGGCTCAGCAGACTGTCAGCCAGGGCTGCGCACACCACTTCAGTTCGGAGGCGGCTGCACCAGGGTTCTCGTTGGCCCAGACCCGCGCCTCTGGGCCCAGGGGCACAGCGTGCGCCTCTGCAGCTGAAGCCGGTGCCCTGAGCTCTCAGTCACTGTCATCAGGGGACCAGGGTGAAGGCCACTTAGAGAGCATGCACTCCTGGGCAGACCTAGCCTGCAGTTTCTCTGACCTCTCCCCCTAACCACCGCCTGCCGTGGCTGTTTGGTCCGAAAAACTGTTGCCCAGCACACAGGTTGTCAGAGTCCGCCTTGTTGGAGCCCGTTGTCCAGCCCTCGGGCGTCACAAGAACCTATGAAAGCACCGCTTCTGCTGAGCTGTCACCGTGAACGGGCTGATGCTTTGCTCTGGTTAAACTCCCCGCTGAGGCACGGGGCTTCTGAACGTGTGAGACCCCAGACAAGCATGTCATCCCGCCGCTCAGCTGCTGAGCAGGTGGCTGACAGCTCCAGCCGGTGGGCTGGCCCAGCGCCCAGTCTTCTGGTCCCAGATGGTGAATAGTGTAAGCATTTACCCCGTGCGCAGAGGGTAGGGCCCCGCCCGTTCACAGCCGCAGGGCGCCGCCGCTCCAGCCCCACACCGAGGGTCTCGGGGTTCGGTTCCGTCCCGTCGTCGTGTGACCCGACTCTGCCCTCTGGGAGAGAGTGTCGGAGCCCTTGTTTCTGTCGGACCAGCTCAGACGTGCCCGGGAGGTGTGACAGGCCCAGTGCTGGCCGTCGGGGACAGAGTGACTCGGCAGCCTGCCTTTGTTTTAGTTACGTTTGGTCTATGAACTGACAATCTTTAAAACGTGAATACTGTAACAATATGTTTTCTTGGATTGTTGTCTTTAAAAGGGATTTTTGTGAAGCAATTGATTTATCAAAGCAAAAAAAATTAAAAATAGAAACACGCTTTATGGCAGTTGTATTTTCTGAAGCTCACGTCACCGCATGCCGCTTTCCCGTTTTAAGTAATGCGTTCAGGCTGTTGACGTGTTTGCTGGTGACAGTTGGGGTTCGTGGTGACCCCTGCACATTTAAACTCAGGGTCACCCTGCACTGGAGCCGTTTATGTTTTCAGGAATCTACGATTACTTCAGTTAGTCATTGGTTTTCCAGGAACAAATTAGAAAGTTCTATTTGCATTTTATTGTATTTCATCATGAATCTTAGGACTCTGATAGAAACGAGAAGAATGATTGATGAGTGACGTACTGCCTTTCACGGCTCCCACTGGAAACCGTGTGCCAGGCGCTCCGGCCCCCGGGACAGGCGTCTGGGCTGCTGCAGAGGGCGCGTCAGCGACCCCAAGACTGGGCTCTGAGGCTGCCGTGAGTCAGCACCTGCACGTCTTTAAACAGAGCAGCGTCTGAAAGCGTGGATCCCGCCGCAGACCAGGGCTCACGGCTGCACTGTTCCGGGAGGGGCTCCGACGGGCGGAAACGGAGTCACTGCCTGGTCGCGCTGACGCCTCGAGGTCAGAGGTGAAGGTGGGCATGACATTTAACCGGGTAGGGGCCCAGCCCTCAACCGTCACCTCTAGACTCCAAGTGCTCTACTTGGAAAGAAAAGAAATTTGGCTTGTGAGGTTTACTCTAGCTCAAAAGTACTGTTTTTGACAAAATTTTATCTATCTTGAGAGAGATGCATTAACAAGTAATGACCCCGCAAACCCTGAAAATGAGAACTGAATTGGCATCGAATGTTTAGCGCTTCGGCTTTTTTTGCTTCGTGCAGACGTCCCAAGTGAGGGCCGTTATGTTCAGTCCGCGTGCACTGCTGTATGCGCTCTGCTGTATGCACACGGTAAGAAGAAATTCCTCACACAGATTATGTTTGCCCCTTTTACAGTTAGATTCTCTTACCTTCTCCGAGACCTAGGATGGCCACACCATTTTTACACTGAAACTTGCACAACTGCAGCCCACGTGACTCGCTGAAGCACACACTGCTCCAGGAGGCTCGCTCTCTGCACCCCCCCACCCCCGTGACCCAGGCCGGGGCGCCGGGCCTCTGCGAGGGGTGGGCGGGGCACAGGGGGTCCTGTCTCCGCAGGGTTTCCTGCTCCGGCCTGGCGTCCGTGAGGGACAAGGGAGTGTTCCCTGCCTGAGGAGTTCCGCACTTTACATACAGAGAGCATTTGGAGAGCATTACCTTGCACAGATACTTCTATTTTTTATATCGTGGTTTAAATGAACCCAAGACTTCAGCCTGTGAAAGCCAACAGTGGCTGTGACATAAAGGAGGAACTCTCTCATCCCAGCAGGTCTGATGGGGGCATTTTAATGATGTTGGTGGCTTTGGTTGCTTAGACATTTTTAGAAAATGGGTGGTAGATAAAATCAGGTGTATTTTAAAAAATACTTTGCTGTAAACTCAATTTTCCCCTGACATTATCTCAGCACAGCCACGCGTGTTCAGAGGTGGGCTGTGAGGCCCTGGCTGGCTTGTGTCTGGGGCTGGGGGTCTAGCGCAGCCCCGAGTCTGCAAACCGGAGGGTGTGCGTGTCAGCCCAGAGCAGCCAGCCCAAGGGCTTGCAGGGAAGGCTCGGCCGAGCGGAGCCAGGGAGGCTGAGGAAGTGGCGTTGGCAGGAGGAGGTGAGTGTGTGGAGGCCGTGGGCTGGGGCCCCCAGCATGCATCTGTGGCTTTGATAACAGCAGTGTCAGAGGAGGGTCAGAGCAGAGGCCCCGGGTCGCGTCCCAGGGTGACTTGGAAGCCAGAAGAAGGTAGCACAGGAACTTACTTGGTTGCCTTGAGGCGAAGACATCTCAAGACCCCAGGTGCAAAGATGATGAGACAGAACACCGGTGGTTTGGGCAGAGCCACAGGGAGGGTTTGCGTTCGGTGAGGGACGCGTGGACTGTAAACAGGTGACCAGGTGAGAGGGGCCTTTCCCTCTTTCTTTCTTACATCTAACGCTGTCAGGGAGTTCGTAATTAGGGCGAGGGGAAGATTCCTGCAAATCAATGAGAAAGAACTAGAAATCGAGAGGAAAACGGCAGGGTGCTCACTGGAAGGCAGATGCAGGAGGCAGCAGGCAGCAGGCCCAGGAAGAGCCGGGCGCAGGCCTGGGGAGCACTGTGTCAGGCAGGGCCAGGCGGGCGGCACTGTGTGCGCACGCGAGCGGGAGCCTGCACGCTGCTGGCGGGCATGTCCGTGGGACTGCCGGGCCCCCGACGGCACGGAAGGGTGATGAGCGTCTCAGCCAGGGCGCATGCAGGGCTCATGGCAGCACCTCTCCTTTCTGACACTGGGTTGTTTCCCCTCGTTCCGTGTCTCCTGATTTGTGGTTGATGCCGCCTGTTTTCTGTAGAGCAGTAGGGACCGCAGTAGGTAGTCCTCAGGCCCAGAAGTGGGCGCATCCCCTCCGACAGGCCGCTGGTGTGGGGCGAAGTCAGTCTGTTCGACCCGTTGCTGGGTGTGGGTTTCGTTGCTCCGGTTACCCTCAGATTTCCCCAGCCCGGGTCTCCTCTGTGTTCCTGCCAAGCCTCAGCTTCCGGCAGGTGCTGCGAGCCTGCACCTGGCTCTGGCCAGCCCCCAGCCCCCACCAGCAGAAGACCAGATGAGGCTCAGGTGGAGGCAGGGTGTGGACCTGGTTCAGCCTCAGTCACAGGCAGGCCCTGTGTCTGGGGCTCAAGGTTCAGCACCTCAGCGGTCTGCCCACTCCTACCTCTGCTGCAGACACAGCTGGATAGGGTCTAGGGCCAGAGCCTGCATCTGAAAGGTTTTCTGCTCCCCTCCACCAAGCAGTGGTTCTTACTGGGAGGGGACGGGGGTCGTTCCTCCCCCAGTGGATTAAGGCTTTGGCTTCACAGGAGGGAAGGGCTGGTGTGGTGGGTGGGGTGGCAGGCCTGTGTACCTGGGGCGGGGCAGGGCGGGGCGGGGCGGGTCTCCAGCTCCCTGCCGCAGCCCTCCCCTTTGCAGCTGCCTCCTCTTCCTGCACTGCCAAGGGGAGCCACCCTGTGTCCCCTCCCACTCTGGAGGGCTTGTCACTCTTTGGGATTGAGTCACCTGGTAGCCTTGTGACCACAGCTCTCTGAGCTTGAGTTCAGATTTTGCATGTTATCCACCTTTTCTCATTGTCAGGGTGCCTGTCATGTTCTCGTGGCTTCCTACATCCGAAATGGAAGCGGAGCCACAAATGGTGTGAAAAACCAGGTTCTCAGATAAATGAGGACGCAGGGAAAAGCAAAACCAGGTCTGTCGCACAGTCCCATTGGCGAACGAGAAGCGCGCAAAACACCGTTCGTTGTCTGAGGACACTCCGCGGCCGGGTGGGCGGGGAGGGGGCCTCAGCTGCGGGCCCAGGACGGCCACCAGCAGCGAGGGCAGCCTGTCCAGACCCAGAGTGGGGTGCAGACCCAGCTCTCTGCACCAGAGGTCCCAGGTTCCATGAGGATGGGGATCAGGCAGGGGGAGACTGGGTTTGGAAACCAGTTCTATTCAGAAGGTAAGGGGTGGTTTCGTTACTGTCCACCTTAGCGCTGAGCAGCGCAAAGCCATTGCAGTTCCTGGTTCCTTGTCCGGGAAGGTCGTTCTCTATGCAGGTGTCCGGGGTCTGGTGGCAGGTTGTGTGTTCCACGACGGCCACGGCAGCACTTGCAGCCCCACGTGTTCTTCTAAGACTTTGCCCATCAAGTGAGGCCCCTCCTCCTGAAACTGGGTGGGGTTTTGTTACCACTGTAACAGCGGAGCAGCAGGAGGTGCGCGGTGACACTGGTAACTGAGAGGTTTACACCGGGGTGGACCGCTCCCACCTAGCTCTTTCTTGGGACCACTGCCCATGGGCCCCCAGCCACCGTGCGGTGGGGACGACCGGCCACACGCAGAGGCTGTGAGCGGTTCCAGCCAGAGCCCGCACCAACCAGCAGGCAGGCGAGAGTGAGCGCGCTCGCAGACGCGTCCTGCTGCGCTGGGGACGGCAGAGCAGAGACGGCTGTCCCTGGACTAGCGGCTGCTCCAAGCACAGCCGTGGGGCAGCGGTGGCCCCTGCTTTCCGCCGCTGTCGGGGGCGGTTTGTTAAGCGCCCTCTTTGTGCTCCGCGGCGCTGGGGTGGGCCTATTTTCCTCCAGCGGGTCAGCACCGGCCTCTCGGAAGCCCACCCGCAGACCCACGGACGCACTCAGTGAGCCTGGGGAACCCCGATGCTGGCTCTGGATCCAGTCACTGTCCCCCAGCTTTGCTGTTGGGTGAAGGGAGGGTGAAGGAGGCATCTCAAGGGGGCTTGGGAGGGAGTGGGCCACGCACACACGGCCCACTGCCGGGACCCCACGGCCAGACCAGACGCCCGCGTCCTCCAGGCTCAGCGGTGCCGTCGTCAGCGCGAACGGCTGGCAAAGCGGCTCTGCGCTCCAACTTGTATCATCCCTGACTTCATGCTCACCGTCCGGCCCCCGCCACCAGCCACCCCAAGGCCAGTCCTGTCTGAGGTGCTCCTAGTACAGGGGCCGCAGGCGTGAAGGAGACGCCCGCCCAGCCCCGGAAGGAAAGGTCTGGTTATTCTGAACTAAGTCACAGAAGCCAGATTGAGTTAACGAGAAGACTAGACAATAAAACGAACAGACCTGTCCTGCTATTAAAATGCTTAAGGAATGACTCATCCGCAGACCGACCAGTGTTCCTAAAACGGAGTCTTTGTGAGCAGCATCTGCCCGATGATGGAAGTGCAGTCTGAAGCACTCTGTTGTCTTAAGTAGGTTACGTGTGATCTGGCCCTGCTATTCTTGCACACACTGGTCCTGCCAGCCCTTTCCTTTTAAATAAACAGCACAAACAAGAACGCCATACTCCCCACGGGGCCCAGCGCACTGGCTTGCCCCACAGGAGGCTCCCGGCGGCCCAGGTCTGCATGTTCGTGCCCCACCCTGAGGTCGCTTCAGTCCACCCAGGCCATGCCCCGGCCGTGGGGTGTCCCCACCTGCCCCAGCCTAGTTACAGCTGTGGGTGCAGGGCAAGGAGGCCGAGTTAATGAAAGGAGGGAGGGTTAGATGCCAAGGAAGGTCAAAAAGTCCCTGGCCCTGGGCGTCTGCCTCCTGCTGTGGGGGCTTCGGCAAGATCCCAACAGGAAAATGAGGGGAAGCGGGGTGCCTGGTTGCCCACACTCTCACGGCCAGGACTCTGCATGGACCGTCTGTTTCCTCCGCCCCTCGAAGCGTTGCTCCTGGGCCCTCTTTCTACTGCAGCCTGCGGCTGCAGGGTCCACTGTCTGGGGATCTCCCTTCCCTGTCATCCTGTGGGTGCCCTCCATGGCCTCAGCTGCTGGAGCCCCTGATCTCTCCCTTGTTTTACTCATCTCGGGGGGAGAGTAAACAAACACTGGATACCTTCCGGTGCTCTCCTGGGCAAGGAGGCCACTTGCCTCGCCGGAGACATCCGTACCTGCCACGGCTGTCAGGGGAGAAGGTGCTCACAGCAAGGGTCTGGCCGCTGCCCCTTCTCCTTTCAGAGGCTTTCAGGCTCCGCCCCTTGTCTCCCAGCCCCCACGTGCTGGAGACGGAGAAGTCCGCTGCCTTCCATATTCCGAGGCTGTGTGTGAGCCGGGCTTCCCCACCCCTGGAAGCTTCTGTTGGGTCCTGTCGTCCCCAGTGGTGCTCACTATGTCCCCCGGGTGGTTCCTTCTCCGTCCGTGGTGCTGGGAGCTGCGTGGCTCCTCGCAGTCTGCAAAACCATGTCTTTTAGTCCCGGACAGTTGCTTGCATTATTCCTTCTCTGTTTTCTCTCTCCTTTCTGGACCTATGACTGACTAGTCACATGTTAGAATCCAAGATGCGCAAAGAATTGCAAGCACGAAAAACAGGAAAAACGCATCACGAGGCATCATGATTTCTAAAACAATATTGAAATGAACAAAGATTGAGGACACACACTTTCTGACTTCAAAGCATGATACAAAGCTACAATAATGAGAACAGTGTGGCGCCGGCTTATAGATAAACATGCAGACCAGTGGAACAGAACTGAGAGTCCAGAAGTAAACCCATACATCTACGGCCAACCGATTTTCAGCAAGAGTGCCACGACCAGTCAGTGGGGAAAGAACGCTTCTTCAGTACGTGGACACAAATGGATCCCTATATACAAAAAGGGTGAAGTTGGACCCCTCCCTCACACCATGTATAAGAATTAAAATGAGCTAACTTTGAGCTAAAAGTATAAAACTCAAGAAAACAAGAGCACATTTTCATTCCCTTGGACTTGACAATGAGTTCTTAGGTAGAATTCCAAAAGAAAAACAAAAGAAATAGATACATTAGACATCATCAAAATGGAAAACTGTCAGGCCCCGAAGTTTTATCAAGAAAGGGAAAAGACACTCAGCAGAATGGGAGAAGATTCCTGTCACTCAGAATTCTGACAGGGGTCTAGTTCCAGAGTACATGAAGAACTCCTACAACCGAGCAACAAGAGACAACCCACTTTAAAAACCGCCAAAGGGCCTGCACAGACATTTCTCCGGAACAGACACACAGACAAAAGGAAGCCCAGTGTCCCTGGTCATCAGGGAAAGGCAAACCGAAACCGAGAGATGCCACAGCACACCCACTACCGTAACTATAAAAAAAAAAAAAAATAAGTGTTGGTAGAGACGAGAAGAAACCGGAAGATCTGTGCGTTGCTCGTGAGAATACAAAACGGCACAACCACCGCGGACAGTTGGGCAGTTCCTGTGAACGTCAACCATAGAATTATCCCACGACCCCGCAGTTCTAGTCCTGGGGTCCACACCCCAAATTATTGAAAACGGTCATTCAAACAAATCCGTGTATATCGACGTTCACAGCAGCACAATTCTCAATAGCCGGGGAGTGGAAGCAACCTAAGTGTCCAACAGTTGGGGAGTGGAATGTTAATCAGCCGTAAAAAGAAAGTTCTGACACCGGCTACCGAACAAACCTTGAAAAACCTGTTAGGTAAAATAAGCCAGACATAAGGCCACAGATTGTATGATCCCATTTATCCAAAATATCTCAAACAGGTAAATCCATATGGACAGAAAGCAGATCAGTGGTTGCCAGGAGATGGGGGAGGGGCAGAGGGAAATGTTTGGGGACTTGGCAGAAACGGTGGCTGTACAACATCTTGAATGTAATAAACGCCACTGAATCGTACATTTAAAACCTGTTCGTTTCAGGTATGTGAATTTCACCTCAATTTAGAAACCCCGAACACTCAAGCCCCTCTAACCAAACCCGCCCCCGGCAGACAACCGATCCATGCTTCCTGGGCCCCCTCTGCTGCTCCCCCTCCTGGATCCTCCTCTGGAAAAGGCACTTCTTTCCACCTTCATCCACTCTGGCCCCGCCATTGCACGGATTCGTCAACCCGGCTGAGGTCCTTTCCAATGCGATTTCCTTGTTGAAACATTTTAGGAGAAAAGTAAAGAAAAGCACATTCTACTTATCCAAGGGTCAGGTATTAATAAAAGGGAAATGGACATTTCCACTGGCTTCCAGCTGAGCCTCCTACACCTGCTCCTCGCTGCCCCTGGCAGCAGGGCGGTGCCCACCGCCGGTGGCTGAAAGGCACTCAGCTTGTTGGTTAGTGTTCGTGAGAGCGGAAGAGCAGGCGGCGTGCTCGGAGTCAGAGCTGGGCCGCGGCCCCGTCAGCTCTGGGTTCAGAGGCTCCTGCTGACTTGGTCTTCCGGTCCCGCTCCCGGGCAGCCACGAAGTTCAGCAGGTCAATGGCGGTGACGACCCCAAACACCATCTGCTTCTTGCTAGACTTCCCGTGGCTGTGGTCTGGGGAGGGAACAAGGCAGTGGGCTAAAGGCACCTCTGCGTGGAGCCACACCCGCCCCAGGCACTCTGAGAGGCTGAACCACAAAGTGTGGGCCCCAGCGTCTGCAGCACCTGGCCACGCCCACGGAAGCCCAAGCACCTGGGCCTTCTTCCCCTGACAGGAGCCACCTGGGTGCAGCTGAAGAGAGCAGGGTGCTGCCCTCCCTGAGCCTCGCCCACTGGCCACGTGGCCAGGGGCCTCACTGATTGAGAGCAGCCTAAGGGTCTGTCTGGGTGCCGGAGGCTCGAGTCCCAGCACAAAATGGCACCACCAAGCACACCCACGAGCTGCATCAGCTCCCACCGCTGGCCTGTGACTGTCCTCAAACCCGTGCTGCTCTCTCGGGCTCAGGATGGATGCCCGCCCCCTGGACAGCAGGGGTGGTTGAGACGGCTCCACCTGAGTGGGCCACGCAGCGCTCAGCTCAGATTTGGTCAGACATAATTCTGGGTGTTTCTTGATGAGCTCAGCCTTTGAACCGGTAGCCTGAGAAAAGCAGGTTGCCCTCCCTGGTGTGGGTGAGCCTCATCCAATCAGTTGAAGGTCTTAAAGGACCAAAAAGGCTGATGCTCCCCCCAGGAAGAGGGGACTTTCCCAGCCTTTGGGCTTGAACTGAAACATTGGCTCGTCCTGGGTCTCGGTCCTGGGTCTCGAGTCTGCCCACTCCCCCTGCAGATCCTGGGACCTGCCAAACGCGTCACGTGAGCCAGTCCCTCTAACACCCCTCTCTGCACACACACATCCCACTGGGTGTTTCTCAGGACAGCCCTGACGCAGTTGCCACGAAGCGCGGAGAGCCAGGTGGCACTGAGGGATGGCGGGAAGTGCCCAGGCCACGTTTTGTTTCTCCAGACCCCATCCCAGCGACTCCAGGGCCATCGGTCCCTAGGCTAGGGGAGCGGGAGACACAGAGGAGCCAGGCACCCTGCTGGCGTACTCAGAGCACCTCAGGAAACCTGAGGGAGGCCCCGAGGGGACCAGCTACCTGAGTTTCAGGGACTTCTAGGCAAGGTGGCACTCAGGAGGAGCGCGGCCTCTGCAGGGGAGGGCAGTGTGTGCCGCCCCTGCCACCTGGCACTCCAGACCCTCGGGCACAGCGGGTCAGGCACCTCCGTGAAGGGCCGAGTGTCCATCACAACCGCCAGCTCTGCCAGCAGCACGAGGCAGCCATGGACACAGCATCGGGTGTGGCTGTGCCCAAGGACACTCCGTTTGTGGGCCCTGACACTGGAACTCACACTATTCGGGGGGCAGGGTGTGTTCAAATACAAGTAAATGTGAGACAAAGAAGAACCGCCCCCCCACCCCCCGCTCTGGGGTCTGGCGCCCGGACGCCCCCCTCTGCCCTCGGAGCCACAGTCCTGACAGCAGAGCCACTTCCCAGGTGGGGACAGCTGGCGTACATACCTGCGGGCCCCCCCACCACTCCTGCCAAGGCCTGGTCCTGCGCTGTGGAGCCAAGGACGGGAGAGGGGTTAGACTCGGCCGCCCAGGCCCTGATGGCCCTCAGCTGGGGGTGGGGGCGGGGCAGGCTCCAGAGCGCTCCCAATTCTCGTGATTTCTGCAACCCTCACTCTCATGGGCACCCAGGCCTGGCCCACGGAGGAGTTCCCACTGTGCCCAAGGCTGGGAGGGAGGGTCCGCACCACTGACGCCCACGTGCCGGTGAGGCGCCAGGGCCCCGCTGCCCCACAGGAGCTCACAGCAGCAAAGCGCATGCAGGAGCCTGGGGCTGGGCCTCAGTGGCCAGCACCTGGCAGGGCTCCACCACCCCCACCCTGCCCCCACCCCACTTACACTGGATCTGCTCGTGGACCACCAGGGCGAAGTGGTCCATCTCCAGGATGCGTGAGAGCGTGCCCAGTGGGTCTGTCAGGCGGATCTGGAAGAGAAGCTGTGGTCAGCGCTCATGGGGGGCGGGGGCAGCCAGGCCGGCCGAGGGAAGGAGCACGAGGCAGCAGGAGAGGCGGGCGTCCCTCCACGAGCTGCCTCTGCAGCCTTTTGCAGATGCAGGCACAACGCAGGACTCAGAGGCCGACACAGCGCACAGAAAGGTACACTGGTACATTTGCACAGTGGAATTCTATGCAGCAGAGAGAAAGAAGGAGCTCCTACCCTTTGCAACAGCATGGATGGAGCTGGAAAGCATTATGCTAAGCGAAACAAGACAGGCAGTGAAAGACAAATACCATATGCTCTCACCTTTAACAGGAACCTAAACAACAAAACAAAGAAACAGGCAAAATGTAACCAAAGACACTGAAATAGAGGACAGGCTGACAGTGACCAGAGGGGAGAGGGGAGGGAATTTCAGGGGAAAAGGGGACGGGTTTACAGGAACAAGTATAAAGGACACAGGGACAAAAACTAGGGGGGTGGAAACGGGAGGGAGGTGGGGAGGGATGGGTGGGTGGGCTGGGATGGGATTAAAGGACAGAAAACCGTACTTGAACAAGGGTTAAAATTTTAAAAAGATAGGAAGATACACAGGAAAAGCCACGGGAATGTTCCGTTCCTGTCGCTGTAAAGGAGCCCGTGAGAAAGGCTGCTCGCGCAGGGACCCCAGTTCTCAGCCATTCCCGGAAAGGGAAAACGCCCCCTTGTGTGGGGACCACGGCGCCCGCCTCCAGGGACAGAAGGGGCCTCGGTGCCCGCTGCTCCAGAGAACCGGCGCTCACCTGTTTGAACTGCTTGTAGATGACTTTGTGAACTTGGTCGGACGGCTGCACCTTCCCGGCGAGCAGGCAGGACAGCATGTTCCCCAGAGTCACCATCCCCAGGATGGCCCTGGGGAAGGCAGGGGCGGGGTCAGGGGAGGGGAGACGGCCGAGCACGCCCCCAGCCGCCCGCCCTCGGCGTCAGCGTGGCCTTTGGCCGAATGTGGAATGTCCCCTACACTTCAACACCTGTCCGCTGAGAGCGCACACGTGGCAGGAAGACAGCAGTGACCAGATGCCCTGCCCTGGACCTGCCCGTCCGATGCGGGCAGACAGTACACCAGTGAGTCCTTTGGGTATTCCCGTCTGACAGGTGGTGTCAGTGTTCTCGGACATGGGACTTCTAGTGCTAGAACGGGGACAGTCCCAGGAGAACCGCGACAGTTGGTCACTGGGCCATGTCTGCCAGCCCGTCCACTGAGCCCTCTCCTCAGAGCAAGGCCAGGGACTGCCCGCTGCCCCCTGTGCTCATACTGCGTGCTGTGCAGTGGGACATGGGGGTCAACACGGCCAGTCCCCCTGCCCCGGCCAGTGCTCAGGGACATGATGTCCAGGGGGCGTGGTCCGATGCTCCGGACATTCCCATGCAAAGTGACTAAGGTCAGCCGGCCAGCCCTGTCCGGGAGTGTGGCTGAGACTGACCCCGACTCATCGACCACAGGCGCCTGGTCGAAGCCCTTCTCCCGGAGGATCTCGATGGTGTGCTCGCAGGTGACTGTGGGCAGCACCGTCAGCGGCGCCGACAGGCTCAGCTCCTGCACTGTGAGGTGCCACCACCTGAGAGGGAAGAGAGCAGGGCAGGTGGGAGTCAAGGACAAGCACGTGGACACAAGGGCAACATCATACAGGGGGACCACGGGGACGACCAGCCAGGCGTGGGACAGCCCAGGTGCCCTAGGTCCTGGGGACGGGGGTGCCGAAGGCGGTCCCAGGGGTGCGGTCCCTGCTCAGAGGCGTCCTCACCAGGGCCTCTTCACCGTGAGGTCCTCCTCCTTCAGGAAGCCCTTCTGCAGCATCCACCTGTCGCTCAGGAACTTGGACCTGCAGGCGTCGGGAGGTCAGCGGGGTCGGGCGGGGGGTGGGGGTCTCACCACCATCTGTGCTCACACCAAGGGGCACAGTTCTCACAGAAAGCCCAGTACCACCCTGGCCACATGGCTCAGTGGGTCGAGCGTTGGCCCGCAAAGCCAAAGGTTGCCGGTTTGATTCCGAGTCAGGGCACACGCATGGGTTGCGGTCAGAGTGTGGGTGACGCAATGGGCAAGTGGGGCAGTGGGGCAGAGGCCTTCTTAGGCCGCCGCGTCCTCACCCTCCCTCGGCTGGTGCATCAGGCCTAGAGGTCTCACATGAGTGATGGGAGTACGGGGGGCTGGCGGTGGGAGCAGGCTTGTGGGCACTGCCACCATGGGCATGCACTGTGTTTAAACGCATCTAGAAGACCCCAGACGTGAACACGGCAGGCAGGGAAAACATGGGCCCCCGAGATGTGGGGGGAGCCATGGCCCAGGAGGGCGGGAGTAGAGCCTGCAGGGCCCCGCCCCCAGCCCCGCCTCCCTGCCGTCAGATCTCCGGAGATGCAGCAGAGAGACAACTGTAGCGCCCAGGGAGTGCCAGGAAGGACAGGACTTGGGGGGCGGGGGTGTTTCTTACATGTAGTTCCGGATGGAGTCGGGCAGAATCACCACACAGCGCTGGCCCTCCCGCAGCTCCTGGGCCGCCTTCACGGCCACTGCCATGGCGCTGCCGGCACTGCCACCTGCCAAGGGGGCCGGTGTCAGACCCACCTGCATCCGGGGGAAGTTAGCAGACAGGAGCCTTGTCCCACCTCCTGGCCGTGGAGGCCCTCGTGATGGACGCCCTCTAGCCTCTCCCAGCATCCCTCCCCAGCCTGGGACCCCTGCTGTGGGGAGCCCCCACCCCAAGGATAATGCTAGTCTTGACTGAAAACCCCCCATGTCCCGAGCTCTCTGGCACCGAAACACACATGCACCAATGACAGCACTGCCAGGTCACTGCTCAGGGAGCCACGCGCTGGTCCCCACTGCTGACTCTCCCAGGAGTGCAAAGCTAACAGCTGCCGCTTTTGTGTGTCAAGCTGTGTCCCCAGACCCTTCTCAGGGCTTCATGTCATGCCCCCCCATCAGCGAGGTCGTTACACACAGAAAACAGAGCACGTGGCCCAGGAGTGTTGCCCCAGAGCTCCAGCCACTGTGGGAGGGTGCTCCCGCCTCCCTGTGAAGAGGGCACCGAGCTGGAGGACAGGCCGGCCGACCTCCTAAAGGTCCAGGGCAGACGGACAGCACTCAGGGAAGCTGTCGCCGCCTCGGAAGGAGGGTGCCCTGGACCATGCGCACTGGAAGCTGGCGGAGGCAGGCGCCCACCGGTCCTTCGCACCCGCTGCCACCCACTCACCACACAGCAGCCCCTCCTGCGCGATCAGCATGCGGGCGAAGGCGAAGGACTCCTCGTCATTGCACTTGAACCACTTGTCCACCACCTGCGGGCAGGGCCCAGACCGCCAGCTCCAGGGGGGGCTCAGGCAGTATGCGGCAGGGTGGGGGCCCCCAGCCGTGTGTGCAACTGCACACACAGCCACAGTCCGGGTGGCTGCGACCCTCAGCGGACACAGCCCGGCCCCCGTGCTGGGGTCTGAGACTCATGTCTACAAACTCGGAACTTTCTACCTCTCCCTGGTACGACGCACTCTGCACGTGGCAGTTGAAACTGCCTGCTGGTTCCTGCCGAACGGCCACATGGCCTGCAGGCTGGGCTCTACGTCCCCCAACTGAAGCCCCTTACTGGGTCCCTGGAGAGAGCCTGTTCTGGGGTCCTGACCTCCCCCACGTTCTCCTTGCTTACCCACCTGAACCCCCTCCCTCTGCAGAGGCCTCATCTGTGCATGTGGGCCAAAGCCAAACCTGCTGGAGTCTTTGCCCAGCAAGGTCACACATCATGTACTTGGATACATGCAGGATGTTATCTGGTATTGACCTTCGAGACTGCATTTCTTGCACCTGCTTATATGCAGTCCTGTTTCTGCCCCTCCCTCGGCAGGAGAGCCAGGCCGGGCGCCAGCGGTCAGCCAGGCATGCAGGCGTGCAAGCTGGTTCCAGGGCGAGCCCTGGGGACAGGAACCGGTCACCGGGGCCCCACCTACCGACCGGTCCAGCACCGTGGGGATGAAGTCGTAGCCGATCCCCTCCACCTCGTAGGCTGTCACCTCCGTCCGGTTCAGCTCCTCAGGCTCCGCGAGGATGGAGCCTTCGGGGTCCACCCCGATGATCTATAGAGGGGGCGGCATTAGGGCCCGTGTCCAGCAAGCCTCCTCCGGACGAGCCCAGCTATCACCGGGGGTCAAGACCGGAATTATGGGTGCCCGCTAACGATCTGCCTGTGGGGTGCAGGTCTCGTTCCCCGTTCCCGGTTCCCAGCTGGGAACCCAGAGGCCCCAGAGCTGGAGTAATCCCAGCTCAAGGGGACAGCGGGGGGAGTGGTTTCCAAGAAGCTCCTCCTGCAGAGAACGTCCCGGGGCTGCCACAGCCTTGGGCACGAGGAGCAGTGCTGGGCACGGGTTCCCCTGGCCAGTGGGGAGGCGGACGGAGGGAGGAAGGGGGCTCAGCATCGCCAGCGGGCATTTCTCCGAGCCCCGAGCCCTGCCTGCCTCTCAGAGCCCAGATGGGGCGGACGCAGGACCTGAACCTGAGAGCTTAGAGCTCCCCAGTGGTCCCTGGGGGCACCCAAACCGACTCCCACCCCCAGCTCATTGGATTGTCGGGGTTCCTCTATCTAATGGGCGGGGCCTGCAACCTCCCTCTCCTCCCCTCCCCTCCCCGACCCCAGCAACCCCGGGTCACTCACTTTGCATCCAGGACACTTCTCCTTTAGCTTCCTCGCAATGCCCGTGATGGTGCCACCTGTGCCGGCTGAAGCCACCAGCATGTCCAGCTTCCCTGATGGGGGACAAGCCACATCAGGAAGAGCATTCTAACAATAAGTGGAAACACACTCGACCCAAATGAAGGTGGGTCATAAAAAAGGGTCCGAAGAAAAACCGTTCTCCAGTTTCCCCAGCTTTCCTTCACCGTTGTCTCTGGCAAGCGCTCTGTCACTGGGCCACAGTGAGCTTGCCTCGGCCCCTGAATCTCTATTAGGTGTAAAGCCTTCCCTACGAGAAGGCCAGGCGTGGTGGCTGCCTGGGGGGACAGGACACTGTGTACCAGTGAACTGAATCGCGAAGGACAGAACCCGTCACTCTGGCTCGGCTTGGAAACCCCCTGGGCTCTGACGCTGCCCAGCGCCAGCCGGGCGTCCTGCAGACGGGTGTGAGCTGGCCCTCGTGCCGACGCGGGGGCCGTGTTTGCCAAGTGAGAGCATTCCCACACATAAAACGTGGGCGAGCACATGCCTGCACCTCGCTGCCTGGCTCCCGGGCGTGGAACGAGGCTGCCCGTAAGCCAGTGCCAAGCGCAGACGGCAAACAGGAAGTGTTCCCGGAGCCTCACATCTGTACGGACGGGAAGCTAATCGCTGACACCCCCACCTGGGCTCTGGCGACGAGAAAGCCTGAGTACGGAGTTCAGCGCCCGAGTGAGGGCTTGATGCCCAGTGCCACTCAGCAACGTGAAGCCCCAGCTGTGAGCCCGGCGCCAGCCCAGGACACGCTCGCCCCCACGTGCAGGAGCTTTTGCAGCTCTGGAGGACAGGCTGCTGGGTAAACAAAAGTCACTGCATGACCTATTTGCCATTTAGGAGAGGCACACACAAAGTCCAAGACAGCACAACAGAAGCAGGAACGTGCTCTAAGAAAAATTCGCATTTCACAGAGAGGGGGCACTTGATCTGGGTTCTGAAGGACGAATAGGAGTTCACCAAGGAGCGGGTGAGCGATGTGAACACTCCCAGGCAGCCAGAGAGAGGGGCAGGGAAGGTGCACAGAGGGGCGAGGGTGGCAGTACGCACCGTCGCACTGCTGCAGGATCTCCTCAGCCGTGCTGTCGTAGTGAGCCACGGGGTTGTTGACGTTGCGGTACTGTGTGGAGGGAGAGCACAGGGGCTGTGAGTGAAGGTCAAGGACACTGAAGTGGCAGCAGCCACAGGGCATCCGGCAAACAGGCAGATGAGCTCAGCACAAGCCAGAGGGGTTCTGGCAGCCCAGGGAAGAGGGGCCAACGGCGCAGGCAGTCTCAGGAGCCTCAGCAGACACAAAACATCACACCCAGCTCTTCAGAAGATGCGACTCGCGAATTAGCCCAGGAACGAAATTAGTGAGGCGGAAGAGCTTCTAGTAAAAAAGTGTTTTTATGTGTTTTACGCCTGCAGAGAGCATCCAGGGTCCTCAGCGAAGGGCGCTGCCACCCAGCGTGACGAGCAGAGCCTGACGCAGAGCCAAAGGCTGGGCCCAGGCCGGAGGCCCTACCCTGCTGGGAGTCAGCAACTGCGTGCCACTCGCTGCGTCAGTCACTTTGCAGCCCCCACTCCTGCTGCAGATGCGGCACCCCCCCACGCCGAGGCCCCCAGGGGTGCCCCACCTCGAGGAGTCCGCACTCCGAGTGCACATCCACCCCAGCCCCGAACCCCACCTGGTCCAGGATGTGAGAATTGGGGATCTCGTTCTTCAGCCTCCACGCCACGCCCACGTGGGACTCGGGGGAGTCGAACCTGGCATTGGTGGGTGTCCTCACAATCTCCGCCCCCAGGGCCCGCAGCACGTCCACCTGCCAAGAAACGGAGCCTGTCCCCACCCGCCAGGCCTCCCGGGCTGGGGCAGGGGCCCTGGGAGACAGCCCGCCGCTGGCCTACCTTCTCCATGCTCATCTTCTCCGGCATCACGATGATGCAGCGATAGCCCCTCACCGCGGCGGCCAGGGCCAGCCCGATCCCTGCGGACGACAGCACACGGGCGCCGGGTGAGGCTCCGCGCATGCGCCTGCAGCCCCTGCCTGGGAGGCCAGGGACGAGCCCCAAAGGCCCGAGGAGAGGGCTCTGCAGACTCCCAAAAGCCCCACGTTGTCCCTCTCCGCCCTCAGGGGCAAGAGGGAGAGTGCGAAGATGAAGTAAAAGGCAAGTGTGCTCACGGGGAGGAAAGCTGGGCTGCAAACACAAGCTCCAATCCCCCAGCTTCTCCTGGGCGCCCACACCATGGGCTGGGCGCTCGGGCGGCAGCAGTGAGAGCAAGTGTTGTGGGCGGGCCGTGCGCACACGGTCCTTCGGGGGAAGGCAGAGTGGCCCGGAGGGCAGGCAGAGGGCAGCAGGGCAGCCTCCTCTCTGGGTCCAGAGGGGCCGGGGCCACTGCCCGGAGGACAGGACATCACGCCAAAGAGGATTACTATCGAGTCTCAAGACCCAACGGGCCCTGGCTGGTGTGGCTCAGTGGGCCAAGTGCCAGCCTCTAAACCAAAAGGTCGCCAGTTCGATTCCCAGTCAGGGCACATGCCTGGGTTGCAGGCCTAGTCCCCAGCTGAGGGCATGTGAGATGCAACCACACATCAGTGCTTCTCTCTCTTTCTCCCTGCCATTCCCCTCTCTCTAAAAAAAATAAACCTTAAAAAAAAAATAGATCCAGTGGAATTTGCCAAGCGAGGTTTCAGACTTGCTGGGGACCTGGCACCCCTCCCTCTGTCCTGTTTCTCCTTGGCAAGGGGCGGGGGGGCATCTGTCCTGTGCCTGTCCCACCACCGTATTGGGAAGCGCACGACTGGTCCGGTTTCACGGGCCACAGTGGCGAGCAGCCTGCCTGGACTGCGCCGGACTCAGACGAGACCCCGGACTGCAGAGCGGGTGCTGGAGGGAGTCCAGACCCGCGGGGCTGCTGGGATGGAGGGGGTGTGCTCTGCCTGTGAGGAGGACGTGGGGCTTGGGGGCCGGGTGGCAGAGTGTCATGGGCTGCACCGTGTCCTCCAAAATTCCCACGGTGAAATCCCAGCCCCCCTCATCTCAGAAAGTGACAGTATTTGGAGACCGGTCTCGGAAGAGGTCAGTATGGTTAAACGAGGTCGCTGGGTGGCCCCTGATCCCACATGACTGGTGCCCTAAGAAGAAGAGGTGAGGGCACAGACACACGGAGAGGGGGCGACCGTGTGAGGACGCGGGGGGAAGACAGCCGTCCACTCGCCAAGGAGCCAGGCCTCAGGAGGACCAGCCCTGCGAACCCCGAGGGCAGGCTGCGGCCTCCAGGACCGGGAGGGAACACACGTGTGTTGATTAAGCCACACGGCAGCTGCAGGGAATGAAGGTGGATCTTTACTCTCAGGGGCAGCTGCTCGCCCGGGCAGCAAACACCAGCGAGGCAGGCCCGACTGTGGGAGGTCAGGGGAAGCAGGAACGACCCACAGGCAGGTGCAGCGCGCATGCGTGCGCACTGAAGTGCCCGGGAAGAGGCCGCCAGCCAGGCCGGCGCATGCAGCTGCGGTCGCCCTGGCCAGGGGGCCCTGGCTTGCCCCAGCACACACCTGTGTTCCCAGACGTCGGCTCGATGATGGTGTCCCCGGGCTTCAGGGTCCCGGCCCGCTCGGCCTCCTCGACCATGCGCAGGCTGATCCGGTCCTTCACGCTGCCCCCCGCGTTGAAGAACTCGCACTTGGCCACTGGGAGCCAGAGACGGTCGTGAGACAGGAAGAGGCCCGGACCCCTACCTGGTCCCCGCAGTCTGTCTGCCCGCCCTCCCCCGCCGCCTCCACTACCCGACCCACTGACGACGGAGGGCCAGGCCTGGTCTTCCCGGGTTCTCCTGCACAGCGGCCCCCTCCACGCCCACCCCCCACCACAGCTGCAGGAGTTCCTCCCGCCCACCAGGGACCAGGGGCTACCCTGAGGGAAGGAGCCCCGACTGGGTGGACGGCTCCCAGTCCCAGCAGGAGCTTGCCGGGTGCGCAGCAGTCGGCCAACTTGAGCCCCTGGTACCCCAGAAGGCCCGGCCTTCCCCGCGGCCCCTGCTGGACAGACAGCCTGATGCTCTGAAGCCACAGCCTCCGGTCCCATTCCCGACCAGGACGCAAACCCCTCCACGCCCACCTCTCATCAGCCGCCCCTGGAGACACCCTTGCCCAGTGCCACAGGCTGTCCACCACTCTCACCGCCCAGCAAACACTCTGTCCTTCCGGTGCCGAGACCTTTGCTCGGCTCTTCCCTTGAGACCACCCCCTCCCTCCCATCTCCTAAAAATGAGCAGTGTTCGCGAAAAGAGGGAGATGCGGCACAGGGCGGGGCCTGAAGACCCTGCGCTGGCCTGCAACACTCACAACGCAACAACCTCTGACCTAGTGCGTCCTGGTTTCTGAAATCCCACCTCTACACAGGCGTCGGCCCCCAGAGCCAGGGGAGGCCCCTCGGGGGCCAAGTGTGGGCGTGTATGTGGGTGTGTGCACTGGTGTGTGTGTGTCTGCGTGTGTGTGTGCATGGGCGTGGGGGGGGAGGGGCTCCCAGAAGCCTGACTGCTGGGTGGCCTGCGCCCCGGAACCCTCCCAGGTCTCACACTGGAACCATCGAGTTAGGTCGCTCTAAGCAGCCTGAGAGAAGACCAGCGCCGGAGCAGGGATTGGAGCTGGCCAGCTGACGGCCTCCTCGGCTTGTCCACGTGCGAAACGGACACACCAAGACCTGCACTGGGGCTGCTGCCAAGCTCGGGCGCAGTGGGCCCCCACCCCCCTCATCTGAGGAAAGAGCGCAGAGCAGCCTGGGCCGTGGGGCCCGCGGGGCGCCCCGGCACTGCCCGCGAGCGTGTGTCGCTCACCGCTTCTTAGGAAATTCTTTCCCCAGCGGGGAGCGGGGGACTCTGCTGGTGGCACCCCCTCCTGTGTCAGCCACCCGGCCTGAGTCCTCCCCTGGGTGGTGCCACTTCCTAAGGCCTGCTTCCCCCTCAGGGTCACCTGCCCCTCAGGCCCACTCCACCCCAGGGTGCCCGGTCCCCCCGACAGGGTATCTGCGTCTGCTGTTTGCTCTGTGACAACATGGCAGCTCTACTTGGGCTCCTGCCCTGAAGACGGTGACGGTGAGGAAACCCCCCTCCTGCCAAGCGGCCCCTTCCCCAAACGACAGGTGAGACTCGGGGAGGACCCCCTTGTTTGTGTAAGGTAAGGTGAGGCCAGACAGAGCCCCCACATTCCCGCTCCTGTCTCGTAAGTGACAGATGAACTGTGTGTCCCCACAGAGGCATCTGATCACTGAGTTAACTGCTCCCTGCCCAGGTGACGACGGAGACCCTCGTCACGAAAGCCGTCCCCGGTGTCACATTGCCCTGTCGGCAGGCGGCCTACCCCTCCACAGAGAACTTGAAGACCTCGCTCTGCTCCCGGGCTCCAACCCCTCCAGCACTGTCCAGGGCACACCAGTCTCCTTCCCAGCTCAGGTCCACCCGAGCCGCCTGCCTGAGCCTGCTTCCTGGGGCTCCGCATGCTCCCTCTGTCACCCTCGGGCCCCAGCTCGCAGGTCCCCTCCTCGCCGACACTGGCTCCAGGGCGGCCCGCCTGGCCACCCTCCAGCACGCTCTTCCCGATCTTACCTGACCCGGTCTCGGTGATTCATCAACCCCACGAGGGTCCAAGGGGCCCACCCCGCACCCCCAGCCCAGGGAGCTGCCGCGGGGCCGGGCGCAGGACGGGGGACGCAGGCACTCACGGAGTTCACACTTCAGGCCGAAGTTCTTCCCGATCTTATTGATTCTCACCATGGGGGTGTCTCCAATTTTCTTCAGGATATCTGGCAGGATTTTGGGGGATTTTGTCCTAAAACAGAGGAGTCCATGATTATTCAGAAAAACAAAGCGGTACCAGTCTTGGCAATCCAGCACATTCTTTAAAATAAATCCAAGACCTGGCTTTAACGAGGGACCTGGGCGGTGGTTACACAAATATGCACACAGGATAAAAAGTCACCATCACACACACACACACACACACACACACCCTGAAAACCCTATGAAGGGCACCGTGTCCATAACTCAGTTAACAGCAGCTGCACCAATGTCACTGCCTGGGTTTGACAGTGCACTGCAGAGCTTGGGGTGCCCTGGGGGGACTGCAGAGGTCACGGCCCGGGTTTGATAGTGCACTGCAGAACTTGGGGGGCCCTAGGGGGACTGTGGCCTGGCTCCCTCGTGTTCTTTCTCCAGAGTCAGGCCGCTCGGACCCGGCGTGGCGAGGAGGCAGGATGCAGGGCTGGGAGCTGATCTGTCTTTGCCTTCAAGGAGATAATGAGTTTTGCCAGCAAAGCATTCCTTTGGGGGGACATGCAAGAGACTGAGAGAAAGAAAATGCACTACGGTGGCAATGTAAAGGAGTCATCGACGGGCAGCTAGGTGCAGGGGACACAGGACGTGCCGACGTTAAATCATTCCCAAGTACAAAAGCGGACTCTGAAACGACAGGCCCAAGTCCGCCCTTTTAGAAAGTCTTCCCTGGGGACCGTCAGCACCTTTCCTTTGATTCTGACCATGCACGCCCCCGCCACCTCCTCTTCTCTCCGATCAGAACACCGCTGTGACCCCAGAGCGGAGCCCCTTCCGACTGCCTGGCGACCAGGCAGTGGCGCTGACTGTGAGGAGCGCCTGCCCGCACTCAGGAAGTGTCGGGCACAGGTGCTGTGAAGCGTGATACTCAGGACAAGAGAACAAAGACCTCCGGTTGGTCCCTTTGTCCTTGGGGTCAGGGTCAGGGCCAAGTCCCAGGTGGACCTCGGGCCCACCCATGTGGGGTCTCCTTCTCACCGGCCAACTGTCTGCCTTCATGTGCCCGCGACCAGCCCAGCCCCAGACGGTCTCTGCCTGCCAAGCCGGCGGAGGGACAACATTCGGGCATGTGCGAACCATGACCCGGTGCTTCCTACACGGCTCCTGCGGCAATGCTTCCTCCTCGCCCTCAGGGGCGGGTGCTCCCTGAACACCCAGGGAGGCACATACACAACTGGCCTGAGTTTCAAGGAGCGAAACAGCTTCCTGCACCCTGCCTGGGGTGTCCAACGTACTCTCCGAGGTCCTCAGGCTTCTGCGAGCCCCCATCACCAGCACTGAGCCCATTGAACGCCAAGCCCCGGCTCCCGAGGGCTGGGTGACTCCTGGCCCCACCCCCCAGGAGTCCTGAGACAGGCGGCCGGTGCTGCATTCCCCCCACCCCCGGGGGGCCCAAACCGGCAGCAGGCTGGCATCCCCCTGCTCCCTTCCGCTGTGAAAGGGAGCTGGGAGGGCCAGCCACGCCAGAGGCAGGGTGTCAGGGCGGAGGGAGAGCCTGGGCTGGGGGCAAAGGGCGCCTGACCCGATTTGGGAGGCCAGGTTCTTGGGGCCACGCTGGGGGCTGACTCGTTCATTAGTTAAAGCGTAGGCTGGACAAAGGTGAACACCGGCACAGTCACGTGGGGAGGGACTGGCGGGCTGGGGGTGGCTGAGGCACACCGGACCCGAGGGGGCTGTGGCAGCGGCCAGCGGAGGCTGAGGCCCACGCCCACCAGGCAGGGGGCAGTGGGCAGGCCAAGAACCATGGTCCAGTGTCCCCCTGGTAGAAGAGCTGGAGTCCGGCTCCCTCACAGCCGGGACCTGCACTGGGGCAAGCAGTGTGGGGCTCCAGGCCTCAGGACGGGGTGGCAACCCCTTTGGGGTTTGTACCTCGGGGTAAGCAGGCCCGGGCATGAGGTGCGGGAGTAACGGCATCTCACAAGCTGGAGAGGGCAGAGGCCTTCCCACCCTGAGACTCAGAGTTAGGTCACCCAGCCCTAGGGAGCCCGGGTGTCTCTGGCCTGCCTAACCCCAGCAGCCACACCCCCGCCTCACCCCAGCTTTCACCCACTGCTAGGTTTGGTTTAGTTCGTTTTTGGTTTTTTTTTTCCTGGTTTGGTTTGTTTTGGCACGAGGGTTCATCCTGTCTGGCCAGCAGCCAACTTGGCCTCCAAAGCACCCAGCACTGAGATATGTTCAATGCTCGGAGCTTCTGGGTTTGTAAATTTCCATTCCTACCTATTGACCCCCACAGAGAAGGGCACCCTTCTCTCCACCCCCCAGTTCTGATTTTAAAATCAATAATCACGAATGTCGATAAAAGAGTTTATACAGAATGAGAATCAAACATCTAAAAGGCATACATAGCCTTTGACTCTGGGGGACTATACTATGAAAATAAAGACAGTCCTAAAATTTAGTGAGCTTGATTTAAGTTTCACAGTGGGCCGGGGATGCCGTCTTTTTTTTCCCCTTTGCCCCTCATGGATCTCATGCTCCTAGAACAGGGCACAGAATGTAGCGGGTGCTTCGTACACATGTGCTGACCACATGAAGTGTAGTAGTGTCTACTGTGGTTATTCAGAACGAGCTTATTGCTACATCTCAATACCACTGGAGGCTTTAAAAAGTTATGGTTGATTCCTCCAACGGTCTCTGTCCAACCTCAAAAAGAGCCTGCTGTCGAAAACCAGTTCATGACCGGGAGAAATGTGTTTGACTTAGAGGTAAGTAGAAAGGTGCTAACCCTCGTAGCTGAACGTATGTGCACTCGTTTCAAACCTGAGTGTGCAGCCAGGCAGACCTGGGCTAGAAGCTTCCCTCTACCCGTCACTCACAGCGCGTGGCTCGGGCACCGCCACGTACGATTCAGCCTCTACTCTCACGGGGCACCGACTCGGGTGCTGGGCTACGGTGCAAACAAGCCTTGGCTTGTCTGAGGCTCCCTGAGCCTCGGCTGCCTCATCTGTAAAGTGCCCCCATCCTGCAGCTCACTGGCCGTCACAGTGATTACAAGTGGGGGGTTGGTTGCACCCCACGTCTACAATCTCCCCCCCTCCAGGTAACAGATGAGCCACGGCGTGACCATGAACGGGGACTTACAAGGCAGTGTGGTGATGAGGGGACTCGGTGATGGGCCTGCCCAGCTTCCAGGAGCACCTGCTCGGGGCATCGGGCCGGATCCACTGGCGGTCCTTGCTGTCCTTGTCCCCCGGAGGCCCCTGCTCTGGGCTCCCCTTCGCTGAGTGTGCCCCTGACATGTGGGGGCACCCTGCCGCCCCTGCTTCGGCTTGGGGTGTCTCAGAAGGCATGATGTGACCTGTCAGGGGGATGGGGAAGAGAAGCCACCCGTTGAGGCCATTCCCAAATGCTGCAGAAGAGCCTGGGGTGGGGCTGCCGGGCCTGGCCTCTCTCCCAGCCCCGCTGGGGGTGGGGCTGCACTCGTCCCATCGGCTCAGCAAGAACAGGCCCAGAAACAGGCACCGGTGCTCTGGACAACTTCGGCGGTTTCCCAAAAGGTTAACCACAGAACAAACTACCAGGTGGCCCCCACAACTCAACTTCTAGACATCTATTAAAAAAATGGAAACATATCTGCACACCGCATGCATAACAGCACTATTTGCAGTAGCCAAAATGTGCAGGCGGAGCAAGTGTCCATCAATGAGTGAGTGGATATACTCGTTCAAACTGTGCTATATCCATGCATGAATATTACTTGGCCAAGCCCAGCTGGTAAGTGGAACAGAACCTTCCCTCTGTCATCTTCGGGGGAGGGGGGTGCTTCTTCCATCTTGCAGAAGCCCCCCACCCCAAGTCATGGCCCTCCCTCCTCACCCCACCCCTACTGTCCAGAGGTGAACAGCCTGGCATAGCCCTGGCCAGTGGGCGCTCGCTGGGTCACTGGACTGGCCACGATCCCACGGGGACTCAGCCCCAGCAAGATGCAGGCCTCTCCTTCCTGGAGACTTGCAACCTCCAGAAAGGTAAAGAGCAGCTGGGAACACAGATGGAAATCGATCTGGTCCGCAGAACCCAGAAGCATGCTGCCTGGCTACCGGGTCCGAGCTCACAGGCTCTGGCCTGCACTGCCTGGCTCAGCTGCCAGTGGCTACAGCAGGCTACCCCCACGCTCTTTCCACCCCTTAAACCGCAAGACCCTCCTGAGGTCATGGTGCTGGCAACGGCACCCCACACTTGCGCACTGGTCAGCAGGAAGGGGTATGGTTAGGGCCAAGGGTGCAGACAGTAGTAAACTCGTCTTTTGAAGTGAGAATTTCCAGGTGAGAGACCGAGGCCCTCCAATGATTCTGGACCCCGTCGGATCATAATCCTGAGGCTAATAGGTTTTTGTTCCCGCCTGGCTCCCACCCCTGACACCATGCCCGGGAAGGGCCCCGCGCCCCCACCCCCGGTGCCCCCTGCCCCTCACGGGCACGCAACTCGACTGCCGCCCGCGCAGCTACATCAACATTTACCCCCAACCTATGCAATTGGCAGAAAGGAACAATTTGCCAAACAGCCATTTCCTATCGGGAATGCGGCGAAAAATCAATGACGGGCACCCTCCCCATAATTCCCTCCCTTGTCTCAGCGCCGCGGTCCCAGGCTCGCGACCCCGCGTGCTCCGCAGCCCGCAGTTGGGGTGGGGTCCCGGGCCCACGAGCTCTGAACCCTCGGCTTCAGGACGGTCTGCATTGCGGGAGAGAGGGTCCCGAGAACCAGGAGGGGTCGCCAGCCCAGCTTCGCCTCGTGCGGCTGCAGATGATGCAACTCCGGCGGGGGATGGGCGCCCCGGTACCCTGACGACCCCTCCGCCCAGGTCTGGGGCAGGGCTGGGCCGAGTGGTGCTCACCTGGACCGAGCGCGGGAAGGGGGCGTGTGGGGCGCGTCCAGGCGATGCGAGCGGCGGCGGGACACCTGTGACTCAAGGCCTAGAGCATGGCCTGGCGGGCCTCCGACGGATCCTGCGTCCACGGGTGGCTGGAAGACGATTGGCTGAGAGGCGGGGGCGGAAGGCCAGCTCTCAACCAATCCCGAGGTGCTAGGAGCCAGGCCGCCGCCGCGCCCGCGCGCCCCCGCGCTGCCCCGCCCCCCGTCTCTCCTCCGCCACCCCCAGTACCTGTCCTGGAGCCCCGCTCCTCCCATCCTACCCCCACTGCCGCCCGGCGGGTCGGGACCGGTCTGCCCCCAGGCCCCACCCATCCCCAGGGCCCTGCTCCCACCCCACCCCCCAACTGTGCAGGCGCGGGCTGGACCCACGCCTCCCCGCTGCCCCGCCCCCACCCCCCACTCTCCTTAGGAGCCGCTGGGGGCGGGAGGGCCGCGTTCCTCCCCGGACGCCGCGGCCCGGGGGCTGTGTGCGCGCGCTGCACCCGGTGTCCCGATGCCGTGGTACTGCTTGGGTAACTGCTCCCTCTGCGCGGCGAAAGAACATTTGCGGGTGAATTTAAAACGTGCCGTCTGGAGAGGAGAAGGGCTTGGAAGGCCCTAAGGATGAGCCTCGGCAAATATCCCGCCCTCGGGGCCCCTTTACCCGCGGTCTGGGGCCTACGCGCTCCTGCCCTCTGGTCTCGGGACCGCGGGGGCGAAAGCTGCGGCGGCCCGACGGCTCACAGTGAGCGCTCAGCACCTGGGCTGTGCGCGGACAGCAGCGGGAGGGATGTAGGGACCTTTTTCCTGTCCCGGTGCCGAGACGCACCAGCTTGGCCTGCCCAGAGCCCTCGTCCGCCCAGCAAGGGGACTCTCACTGTTAAGAGAAGGGACCCGAGCTCACCGAGACTAGGTCAGAAGTCACAAAAGCCCCTTAAAATCGGATGTCGCGCAGGTGGTCCCCAATCTATGGACGCTGGGGCTGCCGGCCAGGAGGGGTCTGGGGGCCACTGGAAGGCCAAACCTAACAACAATATTTCAAACGCGTGTGCCCTGGAGTCCTGCAGGGCTGAAGGGAGGACCCCTCAACGGGAGTTTCTCGGCACCTGACTAGTCAAGTGCGAAGCCTCCTGGTTTGGACACAGGTGGGCACATCGAGTCGCTCTGCTGAGCACCGTGTGCCTAGGGTCCATCCAGAATTGTTTAGCAAGTTCCTGCCCCCTGCCCACGCCCGTCCCAGGCCCTGGATACAGAGCCCAGCTTAGAGTAACAGGGGCTTCCTTCCCTGCGCTGTTCCTGAACTATTTGGGCCAGTGATTTTCAACCTGAGTGCCGCAAGAATTTTTAAAGCATGCATTTACCTGACTATTTACTCAGGGACACTGACCTCTTTCCCCTCGGGTTGTTGAATTCAATAATGACAACAGCCGTTCGGTGGGGGTGACCTGTCTTAAACCATAAATGTATAGGTCATATCATACAGTTGCATCATACTGGTCATGTCATACAATAAGGTTGCACCTAATTAATTCTTGGTGCCAGAAATCCTTATATACAAGTATAGGCACCTGATTTTTTTTAAAGTCATTTTGGAGCAAGAAGGGTAGGTAATTACTATTACTAGTAGTAGTAAATCAGTAAAAATTATACCTGTTTTTGTCAGATCAGGAAAAACTGTGCTTTTCGGAGCACCACAGAACTCGAGGGGCTAGTCTGTGCTCCATGAGATGAGGACGGTTGGGAAGCACGGATCCGGGAGGAGGGGCTCAAGCACAGAGCACGTTGTAATGAGATGCCCACTAATGAGAACCGGTGTAAAGAACTGCAAAGCCAGAAATGTGGAAGAGGGGCCGCAAGGTGAGCTCGTCTTAGATCAGGGGATCGGGAAAAGTCTCTCTGGACAGGTGACCTTAAGTGGAGACCTCAGGAGCCACACCTTGTTCTGCGGGAGAAATGTTCTAGGCATTGTCATGCCTGGGCAGGAAGCAGCGCAGGCCTGAGTCAGAGGGACCCCTGCAGTGAGGAGCAGGGAGTGGCCAGAGAGGGTGGGAGGGGGCGGGGCCTGAGCACTGTGAGCCAGCATCTGGACTTTAGCCTGGATGACATGGGGCCCTTGGGGGTAGGGTTTTTTTTTCCTTTTGCTATTGAGAGGGGAAGGTTAGGGAGAAAGAGAGGGAGAGACACATCAATGCATCGACGTGAGACAGAAACATCGATTAGTTGTCTTGTATGCGCATCTGACTGGACCGAACCTGCAGCCCAGGCATGTGCCCTGACCAAGAATTGAACTGGTAAACTTCAGGTTTCTGGGACAACACTCTACCCACTGAGCCACACTGACCAGGTCTTGAGGTCGTTTTTGATCATGCTTTGTATGATTTTCTCTTGGCATAATTTCAGACTGCCACAAAAGTGGCAAGGAATTCCTAGATACTCACCCAGATTCGCAAATGTTAAACTTTTACTAATCCCCAGAACCTGTGAGTGTGGCCTTATTTAAACCTAGAGTCTTTGAGGGTATCATCGGCTTTTGAGGACATCATGCTGGAGCCCGCAGAAGAAGAGGGAAATCCGGACACAGACACGGAGAGGAGAAGCCATGGGACCGCAGAGGCAGAAACTGGAGTCAGCGGGCCCGAGACAGGGCTGTGGCACCAGGAGCCAGCAGAGGCAGGAGGAACCCCCACCAGCCCGCAGTGCACAGGGAGGGCAAGGCCCTGCCTTGCTTTTGGACTCCTGGACTCCAGAAGTTTGTGGCAGTTGTAATGGCAGCCCAGGGACTAACATTTTGAAAGATTTTTGACATAATTTCAGACTCCCAGAAAAGTGATAAGAATAATACAAAGAATTCCCAGAGGCCCTTCCAAATGTTCATTTTTTTTTACGTTTGCTTTACAGTTTTTTCTCTCTTCCTCTCTGTGTATTTGTGTGTATTATATGAATCTAAATATCCATCATCTGTTTATTGTCTGCCTATTTATTTTTTTTAATATACTTTATTTTTTATTTTAGAGAGAGGGGAAGGGGGCAGGAAAAGAGGGAGAGAAAGCAGCGACGTGATCAGTTGCCTTCCGTAAGTGCCCCGGGGGACTGAACCTGCAAACCCAGGCGTGCACCCTGACTGGGAATAGAACCAACAACCTTTCAGTTTGTGGGACGGTGCCCAACCAACTGAGCCACACCAGCCAGGGCTCTGCCTGCTTTCCTTTTTGCACAGTTGAGAGTAAGTTGCAGACGTGATGTCCCTTTCTTCATAAACACTTCAGTGCGTATTTCCTAAAAATGAAATATTGTTTTCTATAAAATAGACAATACAACCGTGGAAATCAAGAAGCTAAGCTAAAACTGCCCTTTAAAAAGTCTTTTAAAAAACACACACACACACAGTTAACATCATTTCAAAACTATGATCTAACCAACAGAGCCTCCTTTGAGTTTGCCGATCACCCCCATGGCGTCCTTCATGGCAAACCCCTGACCACAGATTGCACGCAGTGGCCGGGTCTCCTTAGTCACTCTGCGTTAAGACACTGCCGTTTTTGAAGCGTCCAGGCCAGGTCTTTTGTGACGTTCCCTTGTGACTGGACCCAGGGGTGCACTTCCGCCGGCTCCCGTAAGAGCCATGCTGAGTTAGTGCCTGTGACCCGGAGGTCTGAGTGTCCCTTCTCCGGCAGGCATTGTTAACTTTGAACATTTGCTTTCTCTGCTGCAAAGTTATAATTTTAATCTTTGGAATGAACAAGTGTTTTGTGGGGAGATACTTTGAAACTAGGTAAACACCCTTCCCACACTCACTCTCCAGTTGTAGCTTCCATTGATGATTTGTGTGTGTCTGAATCAGTTTCTGTTAAAATGGTGGTCAAGGGGTGCTTTTCCTAATCCCATCATTCTTTCTACGTTTGTTATTGGGCATTCCACCAGGAGAGTTTTTCTTCTCTCTACTCACTCGTCTAGTGAATTATTTATACCAGCGTGGATTCATGCACCCTTTTAAGAGCATACGGTTACCATTGAAAGTGCACAATCCAGTGGTGTTTAGTATTCAAACAATATTTAGTATTCAGAGTTGTGCAATCATGACCACAATTTAATTTGAACCTTTTGCCACTCCACAAAGAAACTCTGCATCTATCAGCAGTCCCTCCGCATCCCCTTGCAGTCCGGCCGCCGTAGGTAACCCACTCCTTTATCCTATTTATGTCAGGTGGTTCCATGGAGTCTCGCCTTATGAAGTAGGTCATACTGTTTTGTTTTTAAAGATTTTACTTATTTATTTTTAGAGAGAGGGAAAGGGAAGGAGAAAGAGAGGGAGAGAAACATCAGTGTGTGGTTGCCTCTCACACACCCCTTACTGGGGACCTGGCCTGCAACCCAGGCATGTGCCCTGACTGGGAATCGAACCGGTGACCCTTTGTTTCATGGGCCTGCGCTCAATCCACTGAGCTACAGCAGCCTGGGCACGTCTTTTTATTGTCAAATAAAATGTTACTGTGTGAGATACCATGTTTTATTTATCTGTTCATTAGCTGATGAGTTCACCTAGGCTGTGATGGATAACCTTGCTATGATTGAACATGCATGTACACGGTTTTGCGTGGACATATGTTCCTTTCTCTTGGGTCCATGCTGAAGACTAGAACTGCTGGGTCACATGTGATTCTATGTTCAACCTTAGGAGCAGCTGCCAGACCGTTTCCCGTGGCAGCTGCGCCGCTGACCTTCCCCGCGGGAATGCAGGGGACTTCCGGCGCTCCACCTGCCCGTCCCGCACTGGCCCTCCCTCGCTGCGTGGCTCAGAGCCACCCCCGTGGGTGCGAGGTGGGACCTGGCTGTGGTTGTTGTGATTGCATCTCCCTGATGACAAACGCTGTGGACTGTTTTTCTCGTGCTTGTCCGTCCTTTGTGTATCTCCTTTGGGGAGATGTCGGTTCCGATCCTTCGTCCGTTTTTAAATCGGGTCATCTGTCCTTTTGGGGTTGAGCTGGAGGAGTCCTTTATATATTCTGGACACTACACCCTGGTCAGATGTGTGACTGCAAATGTTTCCTCTCGATCTGCAGGTGTCTCTTCGCTTTCTTGACAGTGTCTTTGATGGAAAAAGCTTTCAGGTTTAATGGACTTCTATTTTTCTGTTTCTTTTATTGTTTGTGGTTTTGGTGTTATATCTAAGAAGCCATTGCCAAATCCAAGGTCATCAAGATTAACCCCCATGTTTCCTTCAGTGAGTTTTATTTCTTACATTTAGGTTTTGATCCCTTTTGAGTTTTGAGTTCCTGCTTTGTGTATGGTGCGAGGTAAGGATCCCATTTCATTCTTTTGCATGGAAGTAACCAGCTGTCCCAGCACCATTAGCTGAAGACACTATTCTTTCCCCATTGGCTGGCTTGGCCCCCTGGTCAAAAATCACGTGACCACTGATGTGGACAGTTCTTGCCAGACCCGCCACTCTGTCCCACGAGTCTTGTGCCAGTGACACTGTCGCCGTGTGTTTATTACTTTACCTTTGCACTGAGGTTTGAAATCAGGAAGTGAGTTTTTCCAAGTTCCTCTTTCTTTTTCAAGAAGAAGGGCTGACTGGGGCCCCCTGCAGTCCTGTGCGAATTCCAGGGTCAGCGTTTCTGTTTCTGCAGGAAGGCCGCTAGGACTGCGGCAGAGGCTGCGCTGCATCTGCAGACGGCTTCGGGGGGAGTCACCTTCCAAGTGATGTTTGGTCTCCCAGTCACGGACCCAGGACGTCATCCCGTTGTTCAGGTCTTTCCTTTCTCTCGGCGAGCTTTGTGCTCTTGCGCGTACAAACCGTGCCCCTTCTTGGTTAAATTCATTCCTAAGTGTATTCTTTCGGGTTTGGAGAGTAAGACTTCCAGTCCACGAACACGGGATGTCTATTCACTTAGGTCCACTTTATTTTTTCCAGCAACGTTTTGTCACGTTCAGAGTGTGCGTTTTGTACTCAGCAACTTTTTACACCATCTGTCAACCGTTCTCTGTAAGACAAGACTACTAGGGGGGCCGGTCTTCCCCCGCTGTCCTTCTCCCCACCACCTTCAGGTGCTGGAACCGCTAACCCCGACGGCCGTTGCTGAGCTCTTACTGCGCACGTGCCAGGCACTGTCCTGACCGCTTGACTTGTGTTAACTAATGGTGCCCCATGACAATCAAAGGGGTGGGTGCTGTTTCACCCTGACTTTCTGAGGAGGCACAGAGAGTGAGTCTGTAGCTAGTGAGGAGCAGAGCTGGGGTGCAGACCCAGGATGCGACTCCCGCTCTGGCCTTCTCGCCTCCCAGGCAATGAGTCAGCCCAGTCTTGGGGTGGATTAGGTTGGGCCACGTGACATTGCTGATATTTGATCTTTCATGACCTACACACACACACACAAAAGGCAATTTCATGTGATTCAACTTGTTAAAAAAAAAACAAAACCCTGAGATTTGAAGCAGGTGCTTGAGTCTTTGTCTCCGGATTCAGGCGGGGCGTTTTCTGAGGTTCTGCTCTGCAAGGTTTGAACGTGCTCCCCAAGGACACCCCAGCTGTGGGTGAGCCAAGGGCACCTGGACGTGCGTGGCATCTTCTGAGCGAAAGGCTGCAGTCTGTCCTGAGATGGGGGCCCGCAGGGCATCAGGCAGTGAGCACTCTTGTGCTTGTTGTGACAGTAAGTCCCAGGGGGGACAAAGGGTAGGTCCCCTCCCTAGGAGCCCTGCTGCGCCATCTACATGAGTTCCCCGGCCAGACAGAACTCCCCGCCAGGGCCGGGCACTGAGCGGGTGATCTCGCCTGCTGGCTGACAGGTGTCTGGGCAGGGGACCTCCGCCGAAGGGCCATGTGGGCTACGGGGGCCTGTCCGGCTGCCCCTGGAGCAGGAACAAGGGAAGGCGGCCACCTGGTTGGCCTCGGGACTGTTTGGTTGAGAAGCTTCCATTATATAAGAGGTGCAGGGGGAAAGAGACCTTGAACTTTAGAGAGAGGAATGTGTGTGCTCTGTCCCAGGAGTTAGACTTGGGAGGACAGTTCCATTTCCCCAAGTCTAGCACTTTTATGCCACTGGCTTTCTTCCCGTTTGCTCTGCACAGCTGCTGGGGAGCCGCCCTGGACAGTGGGGAGGAGCATCGTGGGAGACGGGAGGGGGAAGGAGGAGCACGAGGTCTCACCCTGGGCGGGCTGTGAGGTGGTGCTTTGGGGAACAGCTGCACAGTTCTCACCTGTTCAAACCTTCTCGGGTGGACGCCAGCAGCCTACTGTGGACCCAGGAGGAGCCACGGAGGAGCCGTGCGGTTGGGGGGGGGGAGGGCAGCCTCGACAAGAGCTGGTCCCCTCCCAGCCCACTCAGGGCCACCGTGAGAGAGAACACGAGGAACACTGGGGTGGGGAGTGACTTTCCTTCGAGTCCAGGATTGCGCTTCCCAGAGAAGGCAACCTCCGCCACAGAGACGCCTGTCCCCCACCCCTCCCGTGTCCTGCTCTGCCCAGAGGAGGTGCGCGGTGTCCGGCGGGTGGATGACCAGGCTCCGACACTGACTTGTCTACTTCTCCTGACTGCGGGACACAGATTTGTTGGGAAGCGCAAACTCTGGGGACTTACTCCCTACTGTCCTGTCCTCGGTCTGGTACGAGGCGGCCGTCCTGGTGGCTGTGCTGCTCTGCAGACCCAGGCTGTCCTTCCGACGGGCCGTCCCACAGTCCAACCATGGGTGGAGAAGCATGACAAGTGTTTGCGCCTTAAAATCCAAATCCATGCCCTGAGCGGTTGGTTAGGTGTCGTCCCACAAAGCGAAATGTCGCCAGTTCGACCCCCAGTCAGGACACATGCCTGAGCTACGGGCTTGGACCCTGATGGGGCCTGTACGAGGCAACTGAGGTTTCTCTCTCACATCCGTGTTTCTCTCACTCCCTTTCTCCCTCCTTTCCCCATCCCTAAAAATAAAGTCTTAAAAAAAAATCCAAATTCATGTTCTCCAATCAGCTTTATCAGTAGTCAAGTTGATAAAGGGGAAAAAATCTACTGAGGTTGAAGCCCGGGGGGCAGCCTCGAGCCCCCCATCTGCTGGAACAGGACCCAGAGGGTCCTGTCCTTAAGGGGAGGAGAGCAGAGAGGTGGGTGGGCCCAGGCTGCATGTAAGGGCATGCACTCCTCAGGCCACGGACAGGTGAATATTGGCAACACATGGCAACAGGGGACTCGTCTCCAGCCTATGTAAAGAACTCCTAGGAGTCAGAAAAAGACAGATTATTCAATTTAAAAAAAATGGGCGAAGACTTGAAGAGACGCTTCATAGATATGCACATGGCCAACAGCTTGAGGTGCCCAACTTCATCAATTCGTCAGGGACATGCAAAGTAAAACCAGAGAGATGGGCCCCTGCTCCCACCCCCACCCCCACCCCAAAGGGCTGAAGAAGAAGACGGAGGTTGTCTACCCCAGACCCACCCGCCGGCCCACCCCCCTCATGTCTGGCCCAGACCGTAGCAGTGGCTTCCAGGGTGCCCCTTCCCCCACTGCCCGTCTGTAGCCTCCACGCTGCAGGGAGATGCCGCTTTGAAAGCAGAAACCAGTGTGGGTGGGGGACTGGCTGTGGGCGTGGGAGGGGATGGGGTGCGGAGAGCGGTGGGGAGAAAGGTGGGGCAACTGGGACTGAAGAATACATTAAAAAAAACCACAACTCCACCCTCTTCTGCTCAGACCTTCCCACGACTCAGGACAAAACTCCAGGCCCTGCCTGAGCCCCCCAGGCCCTTTAAGATGTCTCCGGTGGCTGCGCCCTGAGCACACCATGGAAGACACTGCAGATGACGCCCCGCACCCGGGGCCCCGTCCTCTGGTCCCCTCTGACCAGTCCCAGGTGGCCCCGTGGCTTGCTTTGACCGATCAAGTGTGGCAGGAAGTCCGGGCGTCTTTCTGATCAGAGGCGTGAAGAGCCAGCCAGGGCTTCTCCTCTGCAGGTCTGGGTGGGCGGGGGAGGCTGCGCCCAGGAGGAGCTGCCCCACCAGCCCGCGGGGTCCGCACGTCTCTGCAGGACACCTGAGCGCCAGCCCACCCTGACCCACGCTCCCCCCACCCGCCCCGTCTGGCCTTGTAGTTTGCCCCCGCCGTTCCCCGCCCTGGAGGGCACTCTGCCTCAGTTCTCCCGGTTTGCCGGGCGGTTGGCACCACACTGCCACACCTCAAGCTGCAGTACCTCAAGCTGCACATTTTGAGTGGCCAACGACATACTGGATGTTGCAAACCAGCTGAGCAGAGGCAAGAAAAACTAACACAAGGATTCCAGCTACACAATATTCAAACACAGGCAGAACCACTGTTGAGGGAAGACTTAAGACTGAAGACGCAGATCTTAAGATAAAACAAAACAGGTGATCGGAGACACGGAGACTGGTTTCCTGGGGGGCGGAGGGAGAGCTCCGCACCGGAGGGCCGGTCTGGGTGTCGCCCGACTACAGTGCGCCCTGGGAGGTCTGCGGTTCTCTCTCCTTTATGGCAGACTCCGGTCAGGTACAGGTGGCCCTGGAGGGCAGGCGTGAGCTGCACGGGCCCACTTCTGTTCAACAAATACTGTACGTGCATTTACTCTCGCGATATAGTATCTCTGTAAGCTACTTTTCACATGCATCTCAGCTAACTTTGTCTAAAACTAGACTCACCTTTTTCTCTGATTTCACCCAGTCCCCTCGCCCCTGGCTACCATGCCTGTCCTCTACCGGACTGGCCAAAAAGCCTGTATGGTTTTGTCCACAAAATAAAGGACACGTTTTTCATTTTCCCCATTAACCCTCATGGATTCGGATATTTTGAAGTATTGCTGGCTATCTCCTGCATGGTGTAACGCTGACTGTTCTCGATTTGATCGCTATGAACGTCCACTGGTCCACCTGACCGCGGAGCATCGTCCAGTGACAGATCTCCAGCACGAAACTGTGCAGACCACTTTTCACACACTCGATGGGTGACAGCACCTTCTCCATACGCTGCACAAGTCTTTTTGTTTCAGTTGCATTTTTACCTTTTTTGAAATAATAAAGCATAATATGCCAGAACTGTTGCCTATTTCCTTCCGCCTTCAATGTTAAGATGGCTACACAAGAATTCACCATTTTGGTTATTTTAAATGCACGCTGGTATGACAGCTGTCACAATACACACTAATGAAACTGTTTTGGATGAAGTTGAAGACAACTAAGTCCTACTAGGGCCAGCTTACGGAAAAAAACGAAGGAACTTTTTGGCCAACCCAATACCCCTGTGGACGTGTTTACTCATCAGATTCCACACGTAGGTGAAACCACACGGCACTTGTCTTTCTCTGACACACTTCACTCAGCATAACGCCCTCCAGGGCCGTCTCTGTGGCCACAAATGAGAAGATGCGGCTCTTTGTGGCGGACCGACCCCCCGCCGCGCACACAGGTCTTTGCCGTCGTCGTACACGGACACCTAGGTGTGCGGCCCCCCGTACCTTGGATGCTGGAGGCGGTGCTGCGGTGAACACGGGAGCGCAACGCGCACCTTTAGGGTAGTGTTTTCGTGTTCTCTGGACGAACCCTTGGAAGCGAGTCACTGCTGGGTCCAAAGGTATCTCTAGTCTCAGTATTTCTGAGGAACCTCTCCAGTGTTCGGCAGTCCCACCAACAGTGCACGAGGGCCCCCCTTCCTCCACGTGGTTGTCTGCTTGGTGACAGCCACGCCGACCAGTGTGAGGGGACACTGCGTTGTGTGGGCACTTCCAGCTACAAAGTCGATACACCTTTAACCACTGATGCTGAAACGACTTCCCCGCATGTTCTGCCACCGGCACTGCCACAGCCCAGTCAACGGAATTGCCGTGTCTTACCGGTCACAGGGCCGTGTGGGCTAACTGGGGTGAGGAGCCCGATCCCGCGGGGCCCTTCTCCTTCCCGCTTCGCTCCAGGTCTGCGCAGGTCCCGGTGCCCATGGGGACCAGCAAGGGAACCCAACTCTGGGGCCCAGTCAACACGGCCACTTCCAAACCCGTTTCTCAAGGGGAGAAGCCTTACTTTAGTCCTGAAGTGCCGGCCGGGCTATTCCAAGTGCTAACTAACAAGGTGTTTATCCCATTTGCTCACTTCTGGCACATGCGCACATACACACACACACACGCGCGTGCGCGCACACGCACACCAACGTCTGGCAGGAGGGCAGATCTGCACCACAGGGCTTCCGAGCCCCCGAACCTGGCAGTGTGAGGACGCAGATGCGCGCCCTGCATTTCGTGCACGCCCCTGAAGTCAGGGGCGCACGGGGGCTCTCAAAGCAACCCCAGGAAACTCACGAATGACGAAGGAAAAGGTGACGCTGACTGCAGGTCACCCAAGACCAGCCTCCCTGTAAACGCCAGTGTAGCCCTCAGAGAGTTACACCCACACACCTACTTACTCGCTAGTGAGCGAAGGGGCCTCACGGGCTTCCCCCACCAGTCTGCCCGGCCTCAGAAGAGAAGCTCTGGATTGCCTGTTAATACGGAGCTACCGAGAAAGACACTTGACCTGTTCCCGTGTGACGTTTATCTCCATCGGTGGGTATTTTATTTCAGAACCTAAGTTTACCCTCCCCCAGCCCGCTTTCATGTCTACCCAAAGCGACTGACGGACATCGATCTCCACTTCAAGGGCTGGTGACGAGTAGGTTTGCAAAGGAAGGGAGATTCAAAGCGGACTCTCCACAAGAAAAGTTAAACCAAGAATACTGTATCACTACAAATTTTATTCAGAAACCCATCTTTGTTTTTTTTAATTGTTTTTTTTTTAAAAAAAATTCCCGTTATGAACTGGGCTGGTCAATCAACTACAGCACTTCCTAGCAGACATACGGTAAAAACGGCCTGGCTCAGAATCGCCCGGATCGCTCCCGGTCTCTCGACCGCCTCCTGTCACGCTCCCGTCCCCCGCCGCCTCCACCGCCTCCGCCGCGACCACGGTCTCTAGACCGAGAACGACGCTCCCGGGACCGGGACCTCGATCGATGCCTGCAACCAAGGAAAAGAAACAAAACCTTGGCATCCAGACACGCAACATAAAGCCACAGTGACCGACACTCCCAAACACCGTGCCCTATCAAACTGAAGACATCACTGAACAAGAAGAACGCCGCCCCCCCGACTGCAAGCCCCACTGTGAGTCCTGACTTTGGGTGTCGAGGTGTGTGGGGGCGGGGGGGCGGGGCTCCTTTGTTCGCCCATGCTCACTTTTGCTGACAAGAGGACAGAGCCACGGACGGCACCTGCATCCCCTAACACGGGTTTAACGGGACGGGCGAAAACTCAGTCTGTGCAGGGACAGCGACTCCGTGTGCCCTCTGACATCCGGGTTCTCTGCGTTGTGACGTGACCGCCTGCGCTTACAGACCAGGACCAGGCCAACAGGACTGTGCTCGACTCTGCCCGTGGTCTGTGGGCGCAGTGCTGAGAAAGCTGCCACCCCCACAGGACCCGGGGCCGCCCGGCAGACACGTGCGGAGCACACAGAAGGCCGTGACAGCCGCCCGAGAGAACGCTGCACGCGGGAGGGGATTTCGGTAGTCTCCCACTGACTGCTTCCTCAGTCACTGAGGCTCAACCCCAAATGGGGGTGCACACGCAGAGCACTCTTCAAATTTTAAAGTGTGCACTGCGTTCTAAGATGTGGGAAAAAAATGACATTTAACCAAGCTATACTTTATTAGAAAAAAAAAAAAAAGACAAAAAAAGACAACAGCGAGAAAACCGCCACCCACCCACAAACCCCGAAGCCGAGGTGCACAGAGGCACCCCCCCCACCCCCCCCGCACACTCACTTCTTGCGCCGGCGTCCGTACAGCTCCCGCCGCAGCTCTCTGGAAATGGGCTTCAGATGCATGAAGTTGCAGAAGCCGCCTCGTGTACACTCTCTGGGGAAGGGGACCAGAGACCGTCACCGCGCACGTCCACACCGCGCCCGCCGCCCGCCTGCCCTCTGTCCCCCGGCGGGCGGGCCCCCACACCTACCCCATTTCATACTGGCGGCAGCAGGCTTCCCGGAAGTCGGTCACCGGGGAGAGCTCGGCGTGGATGGGCTGCCCGTTGAACCAGCGGTTGTTCAAGTCAATCACAGCCTTCTCTGCGTCTTCTTCACGGCGGAACTGAGAAGACCAAACAAAAACGCCTGCTGCCCCACTTCAGCAACACATTTTCAACGGCGGATTCAAGCGCTTGTTGTGTGCTCTCGCAGGTAAAGCAGCTAAGGTGCAATAATGTAGCACCCAACCTTCTATTTACAATGAGATTACTTAATCTTGTGATGGTTCAAGAGCATGCCAAATATGTGGTCTTGGTTTCCCAATTCAGTTGGTTAAATGAGCAAATATAACGATTTCTGCAAGCAATTGAAGTTTCATTTAAAAAAAAAAAAAAAAAAAGGAAAAAGAAACGAGACACACCAACCAACCCCTCCCTACTCAAACAGCCTCGAACAGCTCCGGAGGGGCTCGCCACTGAACGGACGGCACGCACCCCCGCACAGCCCCGCGGGGTGCACCCCGCACGTCGCCCCCCGCCTACCTTCACATACACGTTGCCAACGAGGTGGTCCCCGAGGTTGTCGCAGACGTTCATCTCCTCCACCTCCCCGTACTTCTCCTCCATCTCCGTGAAAACCTCCTGCGGGGACAACGGCGTTGGCCGGTCACCACGCGCTCAAGACAGCGGACTGACCGAACGCAACTCATCGCCAGTATTTTCAGTAACGGAGGAAAGTCTGAATTCCCTCCAGACCGATGCCAACAGCCAGTATCTCACCTCAAAAAACTCATCATAGTGTTCCTGCATCTCCACATCACTCACGGCACCTGCGGACAACAGACACCTTGCTGGTTAGGGCGGGACGGCCCGAGGGACGCTTGTGCTCACATCAGCCTGCCACAGTGACACACGGGGCCGCGCTCTACTGGGGCGCCGGCGGGACCGCGCCACACAGCCGGCTGCCACACACGCCACAGCGCGGCGAGACCTCCCAACGCCCACGACAGTCCCCGCGCTGGCCATTAAAACCACACGTTTTACTCCGCATCGTGGGCATTTTCAGAAGTATGAGAACGTTACTCTCAAAAACTTTTTAAAAAACTTTAAGATTTAAAAACTAGAGGCCAAGTAATCACATTTTCCCCCTTTATTAGGCTAAAATGAAAGCTGAAATGAATCAGGGTACATGATTAAAAGCTTATGTGCCTGACTCATTTCTCTTCACAGGTTATCAGACACATGGAACGCTCTGAAATTCTTCCTAATGCGACTGAAGCCCAAGTGACCATAAGCACCCAGCAGAACAGTTACCAAGTTCATTTACAGTACTTCGAATGCCCTCTGAGTAAAGGGAAAGTCACAATACTTTGTTGAAGAAAGCATTTTTAGTTTCTATTTTCCTCATTTTTTCTTCTCTAACTCACAGGCATTAAGTGAAATCATGTCCACTCTGTGGGTGGATTTTGCAGATTTAAATTCTATCTCCATGATCATCTCCTTTACCCAATTTCAGTGTTCTTCTAGCCTAGACCCGGTTAGTCCCAGAGCTGGCGTGGCGACACCTGACTCCCCGACAGCCGGGCCGGGAGGCCGGGCAGCGCCTGGGCTGGCCCGCTGGCAAGACTCCCTGAGGGACCCTGAGCTGCGGTGCAGGGCCCTCCGTCCTGGCCACTGCCTTTTGGCAATTCTGTCCTGAAAACCTTTTTACCTTCAAGAACTTTAATCTTTTGATTCTGTGAGTGACTTAAGTTTGCCTCCTAACTCTTAACCTCCCTGCATGTTAGTTTTTTTTTTTAGCATTTATGGAACCCAGCTTGCCTTAGAACCCAAACCCACTGAACACAGGCCCGTTCCTCCTGGGAGGGCCGTCAGGAACACGTCTCCTCCCCGAGCAGAGGCCATGCTCGACCCGGAGTTCGGCAGACGAGCCCACTCCGAAGGGCAGGCAGGCCCCAGTGGCTGAACTCACGCCCTTCCCACATCGAGCAGGGGGGAACAGAAGAAAAAAGTCTGCACGCTCAAGGCTTGGGCAGTCTGGTGAAGGTTCTACCACCAGCTGTGGGGACATTCCTGTTCTGTTCTACAGAACACGGAATACTCTATTTCGTCACCTTCTGGACAGTGTATTTGAAAATGCTTAAAAGTGCGTATATTTTATCCTCTATACTTAAAATTTTTGAGTGAATTGAAAGGCAGAGGTGAGAGATTAAAAATAACCAGCTAAAAATAATTTACACAACTCAAAATACTTTAAGTAATATAACCTGAAAAAGACCCAGTTTTCTTACAGAAACATTCTTAAACTGGGATTCATGATTAAGTTTAACACAAGCACAGAAAACCCATGTTTCTATGAATGAAAGGGTATATTCAAAAGAATCATTACTTTCAGGAAAACTGAGAGTAATGGGATCCCAAATGGCTGAAATTTTATTGGAAGGGTCTGATGCCAAATATTTCAGGTTTATCAACTTAAATTGACCTTCTTTTTAAACTGTAGTCAGAATTACATTTGATTTATACAGTCAGGACCCAGAACTAGAGCATTTGTACAGCTAAACTTATTTTGTAGCACACACAGGACAAGAGCACTAGGAACCCCAGAGAGAGACACCAAGGAAACTAACGCAACGTTCTGCTGCCAATGAAGAACCCACAGTCCCCAGTAAACAAGCAGGGCGAAGAGTTATGAATTATTGTTACTCCGTTACCTACTTTTCATTCCTTTAATTTTAATTAAGTCTACATATAAACATTTTCCTCCATCTAATCGAGCTTACTCCTTAAAAAACAGAGGAACCCAACAAAAACCAGGTACTTTAATCCAAGGGCCACCAAGTCAACCCACTGGATCTGGGGAAAGACTTCTCCACGACCAGGTCGGCATTGGCAGCTGGAGGCGTTCAGTGTCTGGGCAGGGAAGCCCGCCCTGCAGACCCAGGCGCTCCTGCGTGTTAGCGGAGACCGCCCGTGTGGGGCAGGCAGAGGCGGCGGTGGCTGCTGGGGCCTCCCTGGCAGTGCGGGTCACCGTAAACAGGGGGGCTCTGGGCCCAGGCTGCACTGGATCTGGGTCTGTGCTACCCGGTCACCTTTGACAGCGTCTCCTGTTCAGGTTTACAGCTTTCAAACCAACTGGTGAATGAGAAGCACCCGCCCTGTGGCTCAAACCCCTTGGTTGTAACGGAAGTCCAGAGTGTTCATCCCAATTTATCCACAAATGACTATGTTGACTCTACAGCTTGACAGTTTTATTTCAAATTTCAATTTTCTGTTTTTTGAGCTACCCAATGACACTAGTATCTTGTTCTCCACCCCTCAGTAAATACAATGTTCATAATTTAAATGTTTACCAATACAAGAAGAAATAGTATCTACTAAATGCCCAGTTTAGATCCACTTCCCCACCAAGCACCCCGTATTTTCCGAATGCAGTGAACCAACTCCTGAAGGTGGAGACAGCTACATAAGCACTCTGGCTCAAGACTGAATGAGCGCAGGGCTGGGGCTGAGGGCAACATTCTCAGGACAACGTTCTCACAATTAAAGCATGAGCTCCAGAATGGAGTTTAAGGGAAAAAAGTCTAATAAATAAAATCTGAAAAATAATTCCAGGATAATTTTTTAGGTGGGAGAAACTTCCAAGGACTGGTGCTCTCAGAGGGAGGAACTCAGCCCCACGTTTCACGCCACGGCCGCTCCCCCCGGGGGGCGGTGAAGGCATGGGGGAGCGGCAGCCCCAGTCAGCGGGAAAGGGCGCTCTTTGCGGCTGTCACTCTCCTGCTTAGGTCAGAGGGCAGGGGCTCAGATCTCTGACAAAGGCTTCCGTGGGGGCGGCGGGACAGAAGCCCCCAGCACTTCCAGTGGAGGCGGTCCTTGACACTAGAGCGGCAGACCAGGTGGAGTGGACGCTGAGCTCTGACACGCAAGCCCAGGGAACCGGGGAAGGAACTTGTATGAACTTACAGCGCAAACCGTCAGCAGACTGGGAAGAGTTTTGAGGGTTACGGTAAATGTTCAAGAGGGCAATGGTCTGAAATACAAAACGCAACAACTTTATATTATGGAAAATTAAATGTAAACACTTAACCGGTTTCCTGAGGTGATCGTTTCAGTCAAGACTCAGTGCTGAAAAAAAGCAAGTTATTTCTTCCGAGGCAGAGATGCCTTCTTAGCTGATGGCGGTCTGGAGCACCCTAGCGCTGCAGTGCACAGAGATCCCATGATATGCCGGTATTGTATTTCCTTTCGCAGAGCGTTCTCCATTTCAACCTTCTGGGCGGGTAAGCGTGCACGTAAGTCGGCACGCTGGCACCAAAACATTCTTAGGAAAACTTTTAATAGACAACTGAGAAAGAAAAGTGCCATATGAACCGATGATATAATTACTGTATTAGAGAAATACAATAATTACATATCATGAAATCTCCATTTCCTAGAGAAAAAATCATAATGTTGAAATAAAACCCACGCTTATTGGGCAACTTACCTTAATGATTCCTAAACATTCCTAAGAGTATTAACTTTACAGAAAGAACTTAATACATGCCAGGGGTTCAGTCACTGTAAAGACCAATGACCGGCTGACAATGTTCAAATGTCACATGGACAGACCCCCCTCGTTGACAAATGTCAATCAAGGGGAGAGACCTGGCCAGCGACCTTCCCTAGGACAGCCTCCTGAACGCGGCCAAGTATCAAGTTCTTGCTGTACACGCCAAGGACTTCCGCCACCTTGTCCTGTTTGCAACAGCTCTATGTCAGCAGCTCAGAAGCCAACATTGTGTCTCAATTAAGAGTGGGCTCTTTAACACCATTGTTTTAAAAAAATTTCTCCAACTGTGGGACTTACAGTGTGAGCCGTCAGCCGTCTGTGCACTGTTTTGGGGATTACGATAGATGTTTTGAATCAAGATGGTCTGCGGGGAAAAAAAAATAAAAAGGGGAATTCTACTGGCTGCTGTGCATATATTAGACAATTGCAAAGAGACAACTTGCTTGCAAATGGCTCAACGCTTCTTTGCTTCCCACAAGTCAGACAATTGTCTTCTTAAGAGAACACCCAAACCATCATATTATGAAAACAGAGTTTGAGCAGTGACTAGCTCAAGTCAGCCAGCAACCAAGAAGAAATGTAATCGTCACTTTGAGTAGTCCCACGTTGTGTTTTAATGCAAGATAAATAGAACATTCGCATTTTCCTATACTTTAAGCGGGAGACACTAAGATGTTGAAAAATGTACATTATAATCATATTCCCCATACAAAATTCTTAAAAAAAAAAAAAAACCAAACCAACCACCAAACGCACAATCCAACTACGTGCAGTCTCCCCAGTCCTCTGGTCTCGTGGGAAACAGGCACGGCACATGGCTTCCCTAGTGCTCACGGACACCTATCAGATTTACATGTTCTTGGTAGGACCTCTGTTTACATAATACAATAGTTTAAAACATTTGCTCTTTTCCGATCCTTCTTTTAAGGGAAAAAAATCCTTTTAGCCCTTCTGCTTTAAACTGGATCAGGCAGACTTGAAACCTTACATTGTACCGTTCTTCTTAAAATCAAGTTGTCTGAAAAAACAAACCATGTTTAAGTTAGTAGACTAATATATTACACGAATCTTAATGTCCACATCACTGTAAGAAGCGTAAAAAGAAACCCACACTGAATTATGCTAGGTATTTACAAGCTGAACCAATAAAACACATGATTTAGAAAAATGTTCAGTTTCAGCAACACGTATCCAAAGCAGTTCTTCAAGCGGTCTCACAGAACCAACCAGTTCCAGTCCTAGCTACCTTTAACGGGGAGGGGTTGTGTCAAGACCCCGAGCAAAAGTCTGTGGCTGCTGCTGGGAAAACCACCGCAGAGAACTCCCCACAGCAGGCTGCACGCAGACCCTGCACTCAGAGCCTGGCACCTTCCCCGAGCCGTGGAGCACTGCCCGCCCTGCGTCAACTCATCTCGGGCCTCGGATGTGTCCCAGCGCTGACTCAGTGTTTCCAACCGGAATTAACCAGTGACAACTCTGATAGAAAGCTACACTGAGCCCGATTATTCACCAGATAAATGCCTTTTAGGTTTTGCCCAGGCAACCTGGCAGTGCTGGCTGTTTGGTGACAGAATTGTCATTTAAAGGGGCAATGCAGGTCCATTAAAGTCGGGGGTGGTTCAGATGACCTGACATCAACCAGCCAGATCAAAACAAGACGTTCAAGTTAGCACATACAACCGACCCCACAAACTTTAATGGCATCGTTGCCTTGTTTTGATCCTAAGTGCTCAAATTGACTTGACATTAACATTTCAGGTAATCAATGATTCAGAGAGAAAACAAACCAGGTGTCTCTGGGAAAAGAAAACTGTAACAGGGCAATTGCTCTTTCAGCTCCATACTTAATCCATCTGTAAGTCACCCTCCAAAATCAAAGAACTCAGTGGATATTTAAGATGCTCAGTAACTGCCCAATCTATGGCCACTTGTTTAGTGGTGAGATTTAGTTATACATGAAAGCACTTAAAAATTAGAACAGAGAATTTAAAGCCAATTTTCCAATATTCTGAAACTTGAGACATGTTCAAAGCTATTCAAACATAGATTTTTATTATACCAACCACTTGGTAATCAGGAATACTGAGGGAAGGAAAGCCATCACCCCTGTTTGAAAAACAAATTAGACTGTGGGGTTTCCTACGGGCTTAAATTAGAAAACACTAATGTCTCTTTGCCGCACCAACTGGCCACCTTCCCTGAGCACCTGAACACGTGGAGAGACAGGCGTGAGCTCCAGGCAGCGTCCGGGGCCGACGCCACGGTTGCCCGGCGGTTCAGGGGCCGCACGCTCAGACTTCGTGGGTGGTCAGAAGGGGCTCGGCGGCCCTCAGTCTACAAAGACTGCAGTAAAAATTCTTCAAATTCCAAATGTTCTAGCATTCACGGGCATAAGTTTTCTGTTAGTATTAGAGGTGCTCTCCCTTTATTACATCAGTGAGCACTTACAGGGTACAAATTCTCACCTCTTCTTCAATTAACCAAAAATATCAAAAAATCATGCTTCTTGACTAAACCAAATCAAAGCAGACCTAAGCCCAAGGTAACAGGCATCTCTCAAGTCACTGAACAGACTGGCTACAAATAACTGATACGAATGCCCATCTTCCAACGTTAAGTTTCATCTTTAGTGTTTCCACGCTGTGATGTAACTTGCTAGCTCCTTGACTAGGGGTCTCTGAGGGAGGGGACACACCCTGCAGGACCGGAGACCTGAGTGCAGGGCATGATGGGTCTGCCGGCAGTCACCCCATCCCTCCTGGAGGGTGGCTCTGTCCCCATCCACGGCACGCAGAATGGGGAGCGGAAAGCCCACTCTGCGTCTCCCGTGCCCAGAAGAGGCTCAGTCGAGGCTGGCATGGCTGCCCCGGGCCCGTGTCTGTGAGGGGGCGGGAGGGTGGCAAGGCAGCAAGGACCAGTCACTGTCAACACACACACACACGAGAACTTCGTTTCAGCAGGTTTCTCCGCAGTGAAAACAGTGGGTGGTGCTCCCAGACCTTCCACCGGAGTGGCTCACTGGCGCGGAAGAACACACTCATTATGAACACAAGTGGAAAATCAACCAGCCAGACGAATAAAGGCCCCACTTATATATGGACACAATTAACTGCCTCTGTAAAGTACATCAAGTTCTGATAATTTATGTGAAAAAAGAAAATACAGAAAAAATAAAAACAAACCTGGCTAAAGGTTGGTTTATTGTGCAACCGAGAGCATCTGTCTCCATGACGACATGCCCCAATTTTGAAATAAAATGAACAGTTGACTCTGTAAGGGAAAATAAGAACGGATTATTTTGCTGGGAAGACACCAAGCATGAAAATATATCATCACCATGACACATGCTATCAAACGACTTCGCAAAAACACAAGCACATCGGTTTTTGACTGGCAGCAGATACCCCTCCCTGGCAGCATCGTCGGACGCCCTAGCTTCGTATCTGTCTGCCCCTCGGTGAACTGTTTCAATGAACAGCACTCATGCCCAATCCCTCCTTATCCAAATCCCTCCACTTTCTACTTCTTTTACTTTGTTTTCTTATAAGTGAAGTATTAGTCTAAAACTAAACTCAACTGAAAACGTATCTGTTTTTCAGTCTTCCACGATCATGATTTCTCTTGCAGACACCGACACAGTGCAGTGAGGGTCAAGATCCTACCCTGCCACTAGCCGCCTGGGCTCGGGCAAGTCCCGCCAGCCCCCAGGGTCTTGGGAACCACCCGTAAAGTGAGGAACATGCCAGCCGGGCACTGTTCCGAGAATCGGCGGTCACGCAGGTGTGCGTCACGCACAGTGCTCATTCAATGCAATCATTATCTAAATAAAACAGGAAACAAAGTCCAGGGTCCCTTACCATGAGACCAGGCCAGTAGGAAATTTCCACAAACAGGTCTGAAGTATGGTTTCAGCATATTAAAAACAAACTATCAGGGAACTCAACCTGCACCTCTGTCCCTACTGCAAAGCCCTCCCTTAATGCTGGTCAAATACTGCACGACCCAGATCGAAACCCAACTAGCAATCCAGCCAGAGTGATGTAGCAGTGTCATGTGGCTTAGCAGATCTGTGGTCAACCATGAAATCTCACTAGATGAGCCCCACTCAAATTTACATTTCCAGAGGCGAGGAGGTTATCCTGTAGATTCAATTTTTTAGCAAGTGCCATATTTAGACAGCCAACCCAGAGTAAAGACAGAAGGACCTCAATGAACTCTGACGGACCATGGACCACTAGCCACTGATTTGTTATTAGGTAGCAATAAAGTTGGGAAAGTCTGAACTTACCAGGGGAGGAAAATGGTCGCACTACTATACATGTTTGCAAACTAACCATGTAGGTCTTACTTTCGATTACCTAACTTGAGTATACAACCTTTTATCTTCAGAGTCCCCTGAAAACGAAGAGTTTATTAAAAAAAAAAAATCTCAGAACGGGCAAAAACCCTGTCCAAACAAGCAACATCCAACTATTCCACAATGAGAACAATCCTTGTTCCCATCCTTCCAGAGATGGCTTTCATTTGTTGATGTCCAGTTTAACCACCCCACCCCGTCTCTCTGAAATGAGAACAGGAATAACTTAATCAACCAGGTTCCTGAATTAAAACCATGGCTTTTACAAAGCAGCTCAGAGAGGTGGTTATTACAATAACACCATGTAGTAAGAGTTTTGTACAGTAACAGTGAAGACACCACCTGATAGTTTTGTTTTTTTTTTTTAAACACAACAAGGCAATAAAAAGCATCAGAGGGAAGTCATGGCCCATACTAATAATAGGCCAAAGAGTGAAATTAACGGTGCATGTTCTCATCCTGCACTCACAGAGGCCTTTTTCCAGCAGGGCCGGTCCATTCAATCAGTTACATTTAAAGGCAAGTTCCCCCCATTACTCTTGTGTGAGCTGGAAGGTGCACTTAGGGTGCACATCTCTTCCACGGCATTTAACATTTTTTGATGCCTTTTTCTTTAACTATCCTTTACATGCATGCGCCCCCTCTTTGAGAACAAGATCCAAATTTTATCCATCTTTGAGTCTCCAGAGATTGTATTTGGGTTGACACCCAAGTGACTATGACAGATGATGATTCTGTCGTGTGTGTGTGTTTTTTTTTTTTTTTTAGGAAAAAGTATAACCCCCCTCTTCCAAACAACACAGAAGATTCTATCATGTGTAACAGAAGACATTTTTACAAGATGTATCCTGGAAAATAGAAACAGTTTAAACAGTTTGGAAGAAGTGGTATTATGACCAACTTAGAGGTTTACCACTAAAATCATACATTCACATTAAGGCTTTTATATAGTCTTGAAAAATCCCAAATGGTAATTACTTATTAAAGAAATAGATTAAGCCAGACATTTAGTCTTTAGGTTTTCAAAATAAGAATTATTCTCTGAACGTCTGAAGACATTTTTAGTCTAAAGTTCAACACGTGCAAAGGCGGCACTTAAAGTCAGAATTTTTAACTTCTAACCTAACGTTTAGGGAAGGCATTCAACCTTAAAAAGGGGGGAACACTCCCCTTTTCTCTTATTTTGGAACTGCGTCTTCAAGCATTTTGAAACCTCAACAATTAGGACCCTAGGTTATCTGACAATAAGCACAGCGAGATGTGTACTAGAGCTTTCCCGACACATTCGAGACTGAAAGTTGGGAGGAATTGTTTAACACTGACAACTTCAGGACAACTCGAGACGGCTTCCGAAAGCCGCGCCGGCCCAGCGGGCCGCAGAGAAGCGCCGCGCGGGGAAGGCCGCGCCGCCGGGGCGGAAGGCCGCTGCCAGCCCGCGCTCCCACAGCCGGCCCGCCCGCCCGCCTGAACGTCCACGAGGCGGCGGCGCGCGGCTCCCGAGGCCGGAAAGACCGACGCGCCCCTCCCCCACCCGCCCAGGCCGCCCGCCACCGCCCGGGCCCGCTGCCGAGCCCACTCGCCTCCCCAGCCCGGAGCCCCGGCGGGAGAGTCTTACTCACTTGTCTTTCTCGGTGCCGAAGATGGAGGCCAAGTACTCCGCCATTTCCCACCCGCAGGCGCGGACACTGCTGCCGACACGGCCGACCCTGCCCGACGCCCGCGGGAGACGTCACCCGGACGCGACGACGCTCGCCCCGCCCCCATGGCGTGGGGTTGCTGCCCAATCGGGTGACACGCTGCCAGTGCCTGGGCGGAGCTTGGGGCACGCGGGAGGCACCAACTTTTGGGCCCCCGACCTCGCGTGTTGCCCGCTGGCGCCTCCTGCCGGCGTGTTCCGATTCCTGCGCCCCCAACCGCGACCGCGACCGCGGCCTGGGGAAGCCTAACACGCTAATCAGGGCCGGGAGAAAAAGGCTGTGGGCGAGGGGCTTCTCCACGCAGTTGCCTGGGGCTGGGTCCGCGGAGCTAGGAGAGTCATAGGTGTGCCTCCCTTTCCGCACCTTCCCTGCGGGACCTGCACAGCCTTTCGAACCTTTCCTTGGTGAAAACCCCTCCTCCACTGCCTTCGTAGGCAAGGAATGGAGAAGGGGCGCCCCTAGCTGCCCCGATGGTCTTGGGAGGAGCGCGCGCGGGGGCTCGTCCCTTTTAAGGCTCCAGTTCCTAGGCTGGGCCCTCCTGGAAGATCCAGGATAATCTCCCTGTTTTCAGGTGGTCTGGAGAGTCTCTTCCTGGCAGTACTTAGCTTAATGTGTGATGGAAAAATCAGGGGATTGAACGAATCTTGGAAGGGGGAGGACACATCACTAGAGTCCTAGTTGGATTTGTGGGGAACAAGACCAGAGAGGAGGTGACGATTAGAGGAAGAGTTTTGTTGGTGAGAAATGACTGGGCCGGTTGGGGCGAGCGCGGCAGGCGTGGCGCTCAGAGTATGGGGGGCAGGCTACAGAAACAAACGGGACCACCACTAACGACTGTGATGACTACTGTGACCGTGCCTGCCCCCCATTCCATATGTTGAAGCCCTGACTCCTAGCACCTCAGACAGTGACTATAGTTGAAAGGAGGGTCTTTGCAGAGGTGATTTGGTTAAAATGAAGCTGTTAGAGTGGGCCCTAATCCAATCGGACGGGAGTCATTTTGCGACGAGATTAGGACCACAGGACAACGTGGGGAATCCAACCAGCCAAAGAGATGCCTTGATCCCGTCGGGAGACTCTTGATCTCAGACTTCCGGTCTCCAGCACTGTGAAGGAATATATGTCTGTCAAAAAGGGGTTTTAAAATTGTGGAGTCTAAAACAATATGAACACTTTTTAAATAAAGATTTTATTTATTTATAGAGGAGAAGGGAGGGAGAAAGAGAGGGAATGAAACATCAATGGGTGGTTGCCTCTCATGCCCCACTACTGGGGACCTGGCCCACAGCCCAGGCATGTGCCCTGACTGGGAATTGAACCACTGACACTTTGGTTCACAGGCCCGTGCTCAATCCACTGAGCTACACCAGCCAGGGCATTATGAACACTTTTGCTCCCACCTTTTAAGTTCTGATAGGTTAGGCTAATAACCAAATTAACGGACAGATTAACAAGAGAAAAATCAAGGTTTAATAGGCATGAGCATGGGGAATTCACATAGGCATGATAATTCCATGAAAACTCCAAAGATGGCAAGACAACACTGGCCATATAAGACATTTTTTGGACAGAGGAGAAAGGAGGGTGGACCGGGGTATAGTATTAGATTTCAGAAGTGAGAAGGGTGATTACCAGGAATTGAACAGCAGGGACACACAGGGCAGGAAAATCCTTGAGAGGCAACTGAGAAACCGTGGGACACAGGGTATCTAGCTAACAGGCACCTCCCTGAAGCCTTCGTATTTACCAGATTTCATTCAAACTAGACTAAGGCGGCATCCTAATATCCTTTTCCTCAAGCAGGTTTCTCTGGATGTCTTGAGCAGGAAAAGTGGGGCGGGCAAAAGAGCCTCCTTCTGAGTCTTGTTTCTTAATAAACAGCTTAAAATCAGTATCCCCAAAACGCAGCTTCAGGTGGCAAAACTTTGGTCCCCGCAGAAGGAAATGGCTGGGAGGGCTGGGGCACTAAGTCTGAGACGCCCCACCGCACCGGTCTGTGGGCGGGGGGGCGGGGGGAGCCTGCTGGTCCTGCTGCTGTGCATTCTGACCCCCTTCGTTCCCCCAGTGACACCTGGAACTCCATGTCGCTACTGCCCCCCGCCCCCCTAACTGAGTGGGATCTCACTGTTGCTGCCTCTATGTGTTCCTGGGAGGGTGGTGAGTGTACTGGCAAGGTCATGGCCTGTGCTCCTAGACTGCCGCTTGAGCGGCCAAGGGGAGAGTCAGCACCGACCAAGGCAGGAAATGGCTGAGGAAGAACTGATCTGGGTGCAGTTCCGGCCTCAGTGCACTGTGAGAACGTGCGATTGTTTCACAACCTTAACTTCCTGCTCCTGGGTCCCCACGGAGAGAGGACATGTCATCTCTCATCGCCCACCCACTGCCTGGGGCTTGGCCCTAAACCTTGCTTTGCCTGTGGAATTTGAGGGGACAAAATGTGAGCCCCTTCCGAGATCGCAGGTCCCCAGTGTGTGCTCCCCTGCAGTCCAGGCCTGAGTGGGAAGCGGAGGGAGCAGGCCTGAGCAGACAGGCCAGTGGCCCGGATCAGCCCGGCAGGCGGGGGAGCTGGGAAGACACCTGTTTGTAAGCAGGTGGACTTCAGGGTCGTCACTGTAGCTCTGCTGACTACTACGGCGTGGACGTGAATGGCCTACCGGGATTTCCAGTAGAAATGACCAGCAACCTTTTGTATATGGGGTGGGGCAAAAGGAGGTTTACAGTCGCGATGCAAAACTACAGTAATAATACAAGAATAAATTGTGTTTTGCATACAACTGTAAACCTCCTTTTGCCCACCCCCTGTGTGCATCTCTCTGCTAGAATGTTCTGTGATGACAGATATACTCTGTATCTGTGCTGTCCAGGGACGTGATGGCCACTGACCCCATGTGGCTCTTGAGCACTTGAAATGTGGCTAGTGTGAGGAAGGTACTGAAGTTTAAGTGACATTTTAATTAATTTAGATTTAACTTAAGTGGTCACATATGGCTACCGGATTGAGGCACCTAAAGTTCAGGGGGGAGGCCCCAGTAAGTGGCATATTTGGGACTCGTTAATAAGTATAGAGTTAACATACATAAATATGTGGGCCTCTGCACATGTATACAAGATTTTAGTATGTGTTTTTCTGGGGGAAAATATAGTCCATATTTTGTCAGATTCTCAAAGGGATCTTAGCCTCCAAAGTTAACAGGTTTCCCTGGGCCCTCAAGGGTCCTGGGTGGCGCCTGGTAGTTAAGAACTCTGTTTTGTTTTGCTTTTGTTTTGGGAGGCAGTACAAGTCATGCTCAGAAACCGAGTCTGGTTTTTGGGTTTTTTTTTTTTTTGCCAGCAATTTATTTAGCAGTTTCACTGTGGGAATGTCACAAGCCAATAGCATACAGGATGTTGGCTCTTACTGAGCAAAATAAAGAAATGCCATACTCTGAAGCAAGGGCATACTCCAAACAAGTGGCAAGTTGATCACACTATTGTTCCGGGCAAGGGGAGATGAAGGAATCAAGTCCAAACTTCATGTGACGGGCGCCTTTTTATACCAGGAGGCGAACTACCAAAGAGCCCATTCCCAAGCTGCCAGGGCGAAAGCCTCGGTCCCCTGTTGGTAGAGCACGTTGCTAGGGAACGAGGACGCCAGTGTTGGCTGGCAGGCCGATCCCTTTCAAAGGGGCTCCCTACCCAGACAGGAGGGATGCCCCGAGGCTCTTAGGCGAGTGTTAGGTTAGTGAAGAGTCTCCCTGCCCAAACCGATACTCTGCCGGCTGCAGTCTCCCCGCCCCCGTCTCCCCCTCCCCGTCTCCCCGTCCCCTCGCCGCGGTTGCTTCCCCACCGGCTCCTATCAGTAAGTCCCCGCTGGGGCCCCTCCGCAGCTGGCAAGCTGATTGCTTATCAACCGACCACAGACGTAGAATGAGGACGCCCGGCCTCTGCGTCGCGTAGGCGTCCGTCCTGCGCTCCTTAGACTCCCGTGGGCCGCCTCCGGGTTCCCGACTCCCTCCCTCTCACAAGCTTGCCGATCCCTTGGCCGCTCTCAACGGCCGCCGCGCTCGCGCCTGTTCCCGGCCGCGCTGCCTGCGCTGGGGGCGCTGCCTCTCTGCAGCAGCGCTCCGGGCGGCGGTCCTAGCTCAGGCTGCGCCGACACAGCACTACGGGCTGGGGGCTCAGACACCGAACGTTCATTTCTCACAGTGCTGGAGGCTGCAGTCCCCGATCAAGGCGCCGGCAGACTCCATGTCTGGTCGGGGTCTGCTCCCCGGTTCAGGGGAGGCCGGCTGCTCACTGTGACCCCACGTGGGAGAAGAGGCGAAGGAACCGTCTGGGGTCTCAGTAACCTCATTCATGAGGCCTCTGCCCTCGTGACCTACTCACCTCCCGAAGGCCACACCTCCAATACCACCACACTGGGGGTGAGAATTTAACAAATGAATTTTTCGGGGAGGTAAACATTCAGTCTATAGCACTTGGTTACGACTGTCTCTGGACTTACCTTTAGTTTATTCATGGGATCGGTAACACCTACTTGGACAGCCGTACAGAGCTTGGCACTTAGTAGATGCTCACTAAACAACAGCTACTTTCATGGCTGAACTGTGTCTAACTGGATGTTGCCATCTCTCTTACTAGACCGTGAGCGCTCTGAAGATCCCGGTTTTATCTTTTCCTAGATTTCCTGGTAGAAAAGACCCACAGTCCCTTATGTGCAATTCTGAAATGCAAAAATTCTGAAAATTGAAAGCCTTTTTTTTTTTCCTCCTATGAGTTGGGTGCCAAGATTTAAGTTGCCGCCAAAAATCAGGCCTGGCCGGAGCTGCTGCAGGGCCCTTGTGCTCCCCACGGTCGGGCGCCTCTACTGGCTGCCGACAAAAGTGCGCATCTTCAATTCATTTTTCCTTCTATGACTTTGGCTTCCACCGCACCGTGAATGCACCATAAAGAGTTAAAGACGCCCCATCACTTGCTGTGGGAGGGAACCACAAAAACCCTGTCCTTGTAGAGAGTGGAAAGTCGCTGGATTTGGGAACCGCGGTGACACAGACTTAGGAAACCAGAGGACAGGCAGTTGAAGTTCTACAGCGTCAGTGACGACCCAGAACCTCCGGGAGGTGGGACACACTGCGCGGGGCAGGCCGGAGAGGGCGACGTCGACCAAGGGTGGAGCAAAGGAAGCTGGCGGTGGAGACACAGAGGAATGCCAGGCAGTGGTTTGCGGGCTGGCTGTGAAGCGGCTCAGAGGCAGCAGGAAGGACTGGTCTTTGAAGGTGAGCATGACTGACTATTCAGAAGGTTATCTGTGCAAATGTAAGAAGTGTGGTGTTGTAAAAGATCCGGAACGTGCGTGGAGGACAAACTTCCGATCAGAAAGCATCTGAAGATGGTACGGTTGGATTCGTTCAGATCGGATGGGATGAAAACCTCAGCGTGCACCGGTCTCCAGCGCTGACGAGGCGGCGGGCCCTGTGCTGCGTGTCTGGAAAGGCATCCAAGTGGCTGGGGAGTGTGCGGGCAGGGTTTGAGGACCCGGAGCACAGGCTGAGTCAGGACAAGCCTGGCCGTGATGGGAAGAAGCCGCAGGTGGGACTGGCATATGGCGTGTCTCTGCGCCCTACTATGCAGATGAACATACGCTGGTAACCCCAGAAATGTTTCTTGCCTGGTTTGACGATCCCGTTCGTGAATTTGCTGCAGGTAGCCGGGATGGGGAGAAAACTTACGTGTTAGTTCCGCACAGTTGCTCCGCATATCCCCTTCTGAGTATTTTTCAAAAAGTGCAGTCACCCTCCCTTACCTGTGTTTCTGCTTTCTGTGGCTTCAGTTACCTGTAGCCAATAGCGATTCAAAAATATTGAATGGAAAGTTCCAGAAGTAAACCACTCATAAGTTTTAAATTGTGCACCATTCTGAACAGCGTGATGAAATCTCGAGCCGCCCTGCTCTGTCCTGCCGGGGACATGAATCATCCCCTTTGTCCAGCATCTTCCGGTGCCCCCCAGAGGCCTCCCCGAGACCCTTTAGACCAGCGGTCCCGACCTTTTCGGCACCAGGGACCGGTTTCGTGGGAGACAGTGTTTCCATGGACCGGGGTGAGGGACGGTCCCAAGATGATTCAAGCACATCACATTCAAGCTCACCTCCTGCTGTGCAGCCCGGCTCCTAACAGGCCCGGACCGGAGCCCATCCACGGCCTGCAAGTTGGGGACCCCTGCCTCACAGCACTGGCTGCTCCTGGGCAGTGCTGGTCCCCTAGCAGCCTTCATATTACCAGCAGCCCCCTGGCTGAAGGACAATGGGGAGCCAGCTTAGGGGTGGGAATGGGGGCGATAAAGAAACATGGAGAACTTGATGCAAGATTTCTCCGAAGGTCGAGGGTTCTGGAGCTTTGAGTCAGCCGAGACGGCACCTACAAGAGGCAGCTTCCTTCCGGGGCCACATCGGCACCCAGCTGAGAGGGGACAAGCCCCAGCTGGGCCAGCGTCCATGGCTGGTCCCCCAGGATCGTGAGCTGGTGAGAGGGTGGTTGTTTGGCGGGGGCTGTCCTGCAGCATTGACTGTGACCTTGGATAACTGACACAAGACCTTTGCCACGTGTGGCTTTCCCGACGGAATTTAACCCTAGTTCCACTGTGAGGATGACAATTCTGCCCCGGGCCTGGTGTCCAGGTGGCCCTGAGTGCCCCTCAGCCACCACTCTGGACAGTTGGGGGCTGGGTGGTAATGCCACAGTGCATATTGGCCAGGCCACAGCCGGCGGCGGGCACTTCAGGAAGTCGACGCAGCAGAGGTGGACCGGGTGTTACAGATTCCTGAGAGCTGGTCGCCTGGCACCCCTGGGGACCCACTGATGGCCAGGGAAGGACACTCAGGGTCATGGTATTCGAGCTGAGACTTCACAGATGTAGAGTGGGAAGTGGACCGTCCAGGTGGAGGGGACAGGGACTTCACAGCCTAGAGGGGGAAGAGCGCGGTGTGGGGGGAGCAGGAGTGGGTGTGTGCTGGACGCAGGGGCGGGCAGGGCGTCAGGTAAGGCCGGCTGAGTGTGCACGGGTGCTCCTGCCGGTCCGGAGGGCTGCAGGAGAGAGATTGAGTGTTGTTCTAAAACCAGTGGGTGCCACTGCGGAGTTCGAACAAGAAGGGCACTGACACCTGATTTATGTTTTTGTTTTTATTTTTTAATCCTCACCCAAGGACATGCTTATTGATTTTAGAGAGGAGGAAGGGAGAGATAGAAGCATCGATGTGAGAGAAACATCGATTGGTTGCCTCTCACATGCGCCCCGACTGAGGACTGAAGCCAAAACCTAGGCATGTGCGCTGGCCGAGAATCGAACCCGAGACATGTTGGTTTACAGGTTGATGCTCCCACCAGTCGAGCCACACTGGCCAGGACTGATGTATGTTTTAGAACATAACTGAGTTTAGAACGACATCCGGTCTCACACAAACTTGTCTATGAACGCCCACAGCAGAATTGCCCACAGCAGAATCACCCCCAGCGGCCAAGGGTGGGAAGGCCCCGAAGTCCATCGGCAGATGAACGGACGAGCCACGAGCAGGAAGGTGGCTCTGACGCACGCCACGCCACGACGGACCTCGGACACCCGAGGCTGAGTGATGGAGGCTGGACACCGAGGACCACATGTTGTGTGACTCCGTGTCTGTGCAGTGTTCCGAGCAGGCACAACCAGACGGACAGGAAGGAGGCTGGTGGTGGCCCAGGGCTGGGGGGAGGGGAGGGGGGGGCGACTGCTGGTGGGTGCGAGGTTTCTGTTTGGGTCGACGGAAATGTTCTGGAATTTATAGTGGAGACAGATGTACAATTCTGTGACTACGCTCGAAACCGCTAAATTGTGTACTCTAAAAGAGTGAACTTTATGGCCTGCGACTTATATCTCAATAAAGCTGCTTTTTTTTTTTTTTAAAGTAATGCTGGAGTGTCGGCGGTGAGGCACAGGGGCAGACGGGTTGGGGGCCCACCCCTGGGAGGTGACGCGGTTTGGACCGGGGTGGAGGCTCGGAGCTGGGATGAGCCGGGTGATTCGGGGAACTCGGGGTGGGGGGGCAGCGGTGCTGGGTCTTGCTGGCGGGTTGCATGTGGCGGGCAAGGGCATGAAAGAAAGAGGGTGGGGCCTGCGTGGCAGGGTTTGACAGTTGGGTGGGGGCTGCGGTGCACGTCCCACTGCCGTCTCTCACCCCGTGAGGCTCGTTGGCGGGGCGTCTGCGAGAAGAATTGAACAAGCAAATGCTTGCGGCCTTGTTGTGGTCTCTGGGCTTCATCCTGACGCCACCATGGAAAGACACCAAGACCTTGGACAAGAGAGTCAGTCGCGCAGGTGAGTGTCCCCGTTGGTGACGTGGGGACAGTGTCTGTACCTGCCTCTTAGGGTTTTGCCAGGACTGGTTGAACGGGCCAGTGAAGTCCCGAGCCCGGGCCTGGGCATCGGAGAGCGAGGAGGGTGCGGCTCCCACCAGCTGGGAGGCTCTGAAAAAGTCGCTTCCCCCATCTGCGCCTTGGTTTCCTGGCCTGCGCTGGACTCGTCGATTCCTGAGGTCCCTTCTCAGACCCTAATCCTGTGACCGTGTGACACAGAACACACTGCTGTGGTCTGAGAAGAGCTGTAATCTCGCTCCCCAGGGACGGTCACGTCACCCGAGGACATGTTTATTGATTCTAGAGAGGGGGGCGGGAGCGAGAAAGGGAGAGAAACATCGATCGGCTGCCTCCTGCATGTGGCGTGACCAGGGACTGAACCCACAGCCCAGGCGAGTGCCCTGACTGGGGATTGAACTGACGACCTTCTGGTTTACGGGACCACGTCCCACGAACTGAGCCGCACCAGCCCAGGCCCTGCCACACTCTTTAGATCTAGTGACACGTGGCTGGCTTCCATAAGCTCTCTCTCCAGGGGAATCGGTCAACCTGGTTTTAACAAAAGGAACTGAATCTGTGTTTTCTTTTATGAGCAGGTCTAATCGATCAGACCACGTAATTAAACCCATAAGGAGGCTTGTGGTCTGGGACCCTGGGGATGCTTTTATTCCCAGCAGAGGAAAGGCGGTCAGCACACACAGTTTCCCATAATGTGCCCTACATTTTTATTCTGGCGTTTTTACTTGAATTAATGACTTTTTGTGTGGCGACACATCCTCACGTTTCAAAATTCCAAAGTGGGGAGCCCCTGCTTGCTGCGCCCGGGCCCCTCGACGCCCTCACCCATAGTAGCCACGTCACCCACTCCCATGGGTCCTGGAGGCTGTCTGTCTGTGCAGGTTGTTGGTCTCTGCAGCTACAAGCAGCTACACGTGCATTTCCTCTGTGCTGGCGTGAACGTGAGCAGACAATACATGTTGTTTTCCACTGTCGGGGGGCTCCGCACGCAGGGCCCCCTGCGGCCGCCATGGATGAGAATAAGTCTACCAAGACATGATCTGCTTGGGGAGGAAAGGTGGCCAATCTCTCAAAGCAGAAGGGCCAAGAGCCTTTTCCTCAATGGGCTTTTATTGGGTTTGTTTGCACAAGAATTCAGGTAAAGCTCATTAATCATTGCCAGGCAGTAAGGATCAAACAATAGATAACAAAGAACTCTGAGGGCCGATTTTGGGTCAGGGTCAGATAGCTAAAGAGCTGTAAAACTTTGAGGAACAGACTTACTTCTTCCTTGGACCCTTATTATTTAATTGAGAGCATTCTAAACAAAGCAGGTTTCACAGGAGTTTACATATTCTTTCCTAGGCCTGATTGCCCAGGGAACCCGCCCTTCCCAGCATAGGGCTGCACCACCCTCTGTCATTGTTTCAGGCTTAGGGGAAGCAAGGGAAGTAGGCAGCCAAGAGATTAGGAGACTTCTTTCAGGCAGAATGAGGACTCAGGCTTTGTCAAAGCCGAGGGGCGAGGGTCCATCACCCCCTTTTGCTGTAGCCCCCAAAGTCCTTCCTTGGGGGCCTCCCACGTGATCGTGCCTGTCTTAGGTCATTCCCCTCTTGGGGAATCTTACCTGTCATTGGCTAACCGACCAAGCTTTGGGGTTCAGTTATGAATAAAGCAGCGCTCCTGCCAGGGAGATAAGCTTTTGTCTCCTTGCTGGCTTACGGTCCAAGGTCGCTCCCTCAGCCTTAGCCTTAGCGGGGGTTACAGCTTCTGAAACCAGGCAGGGCAGTTCCCAACATTCCACCTGACATTTGGGTAACAACTTTGACATATTTCTGTATCACAGCATTAAAAGAGGCCTCATTTTCAAAGTTGTGGTAAAAGATGCAAATCATAAAATGTACCATTTTACCCCTTTCCGGTGACCCATTCTGTGGCATTAAGTGCATTCACACTGGTGCACAACCATCCATCACTGCCATCCATCTCCAGAGTTTTTTTGCCCTCCCCAAATTAAACCCTGTCCCCATTAGACGCTTTCCCCCCACCCCAGCCCCTGGCCGCCACCGCCTACTTTCTGTCTCTGAGACTCCGACGGCTCCACGGACCCGCTCTTACAGGAATCTCGGGAACCTGTCCTTTTGCTCCTGGCTCGCTTCGCCCAGCACCACGGCCTCCAGGTCCACTCCCGTGGTGCCGGGCGCCAGCGTGCCCTTCCTTTTCGGAGCTGCAAAGTGCTCCACGTCTTACTCAGCCACTCGTCTGTGGATGGACACTGGTGTTGCCTCTGCTGTGGCTGTTGTGAGCCGTGCTGCCGCGAACACGGGTGTGTGCGCGTCCTCATCTTCCGGACCACGGCTGAACGGCCCGTGCCATGGAGGTTCGCACTCCGCCCTCCTCGGCGCCCCTTCAGCCAGTGTCTGTTTTTCGGTCACGAGCATGGCTGCGCTGAGTGAGCCCGGGCACTGGCGACTCCACAGCCGTGCGGCCCTAGGTTTGCAGGACACGCGTCTAAGGTGGAATCTCCGCCTCGAACAGAGGGCGCTCCTGTAGTCCAGTGATCCCGTGTCCCTAGCTCTCTCTTTTTTTTTAAAGATTTTATTTATTTATTTTTAGAGAGGGAAGGGAGGGAGATAGAGAGAGAGAGAGAAACATCAATGTGTGGTTGCTGGGGGTTCTGGCCTGCAACCCAGGAATGTACCCTGTCTGGGAATCGAACCTGGGACACTTTGGTTCCCAGCCCATGCTCAATCCACTGAGCTACGCCAGCCAGGGCTTCCTAGCTCTCTTTTTGGGGACAGCTGTTGGCAGCTGGTTCCAGGGGAGCCAGATTTGCAGGCTATGGTGTGAGGGTGTGGGTGTTTGCCAGGCAATAGTGCTGGCAGGACTCAGCAAGTTTCAGACTTTTGCGGCACTTGGGGCTGCATCTTGGACAGAAGATTCAAAGCAACTGGAAGCAGAAGCGTCCATTCGCTGGGTGATAGACACTAGAGGGCACAGTTGTCACACTTTTGGGCAGAGAAGGTGCAGGCCAGTTCTCCACTTCCGCCACCACACAAGGGATTCTTGAATGGAAAAAAATCTCGGCGTTTCCTGAGGGATTTGCTGTCCAGATTTTGGGTCCAGAGCAATTGTGGAAGATGGAAACCGGCCTGGGGACCCAGGGGTTCCTCGCCACATCCAGTCCAGTGCCTGCTCCTCGCCCACGGCCTCTCCTGGGGCACCGGGTACCGGCCCCATGGGGATAGGGCTCAAATGTTGCTACTTGTAGTTTCTTTTCAACAGATGATGGCACATTCCAGCTCTCGGCGGCCCTGCTGCTGAGCACATGTCTCCTTAGGCCATTCCTTGCCACCCTCGCCGCCCGGCTTCGGTCAGCAGCTCCTGGCTCTGGGCCAGGCCAGCTGCTCTGGGTGCAGAGAGGGGCGCCAGCTCGGAGCCACGTGGGGGAGGTGCCCGCTGGGGGCTGCGGCCTTGCAGGGAGGCTGTGGGAGGGGCGGGCCCAGGCCCTTCCTCTGCCTGTCGGTGGGGTCCATGTGTGCCTTTCCCCGCGTGTGCAGGCTGCCCCTCCCCCCGCCCCTGCAACACAAGTGCAGGGCTGTGACCAGGGCACCCAGGTTTTCAGTGTTCAGGGGTGCCGGGAGGGGACCAGAGGGCTGCCAGCAGGAGGAATGGTGGTGCAGAGCTGAGTCCGGGCTGTGCGGCCAAGAGGTGAGGCTGCAGTGAGGCTGGCGGGGGTCCCACCCAGCGGGGGTCCCACCCAGCGGGGCTTCAGGGCTGTGCTTGGAGGACGGACCCCTCTGCCCTGGCACCCAGCCCCGCCACCAGGCACCTCGCCCACCACCATAACACCTCCTGCGTGAGTCCCGGGCAGTCAGTGCTCCGTCTTGCACCCCACGATGAGTGGGCTTCTCCACTCCCCCTTCCCAGGACTCCCTGGTGGTCAGGTGAACCAGTGCCCAGTGTCGGCCTTCAGGCAGGTTTGCATGTGGGCGTGACATCACCGCAGCTGCACCCCTCTCCTATCCTCAGTGAGGGCACCTTGTCACCTTGCCTGCCTGCCTGCCTGGTGGCCCCTGGTCCCCATTACTCTCAGCTGGAGCCCCACAGGTGTGCTGCCCACCAGCAGGGCATGCAGTGGAGCCATCACCCCATTCGCAGCCCCACCTTGCCAGCTTTGGAAAGCCACCCAGATGCTCAGACAGCAGTGGGGCCAGGCCACGCTCCTCTGCCTACCCTGTGCTTTTCTGTGGGTTCAAGGACACACATCTGAGCGAAACAGCAGAGGGGTGGGGCTGGAGTGCTGTGCCCTGAGTGCCTGAGGAGGGCGGCTGTGAGTTGTGGGGAGGATCAGAGCACTGGGTCCAGGAAGCCCAATGGAGAAGGGGGCGCGTCCACTTGGTCAGGGGTGCAGGGGCCGGGCCAGGAGAGGCCCAAGGACAGACTGTGGGACTTAGCCATGTGAAGAGGAGTTTTGGGGGAGTCATGGAGGTAGGGCCTGACTGGGGGCGATTAGAGTCCCCAGGCACCCCCACGTCTCTGGGATCTGAGGGCAAAAGCTGAGTCACCATTTGACAAGTGTCCCCAGAGCCCAGCACGGCATTGGCTCAAGTTCACTTGATGTTAAGTTACTGCCCATCGACCACTGGACGGCCCTCCCCAGGCCCCAGGGCCCACAGGGACACGCCTGAAGGTGAACAGGCCGGGTCTGTGACTCCTGGTCGAGGGAGCCATGGGCGTCTCAGCGAGAAGGTGTCAGAAAGAATCTGTCACCGCAGGCCATCATCACGTGAGGCAGGTCGAAGGCAGCAGGGTTGGTGCTGGGCTGCAGGCTGTCGGACGCCGGGCGAGTCTCTGCCTGGGTGAAGCAGAAGTCTCACGCATCCTTCGCGAGAGAGGAGGCAGTTGGGATTTGGGGGTGCACAGCGACCTTGCTTCTGGGCTCGGATGCAATTGCCAGTGGCCCAGCCTCGCCTCATTCCATCACAGTCTAACGCGGCCTTGGCTGGGCCTGGCGTCTGGGAGGCTGTGTCCCCAAGGGGGCCCACACAGCCTGGCCATGAGGGCCAGGTCGGTTCCAGACGCCAGTGGCCGCTTGTGTTCCTGGTCCTCCCACGCGACTCTCCGTACGGTTTCCCCAGATCGACGCTTACTCTGAAAACCGCCCGTCACTGCTTTGCACGGCGTTGGGGCTCCTTAGCTGCGGTCACTCAGGGGGTCTGCCCCTGGCTCTGGCGCTCACTTCCCCGTGGCTTTGAGAGCAGCAAGAAGGTGCCCCCAGGAGTGATGGTTAATGTCACGTGCCCACTCGGCTGGGCGGTGGGGCCCGGCCGTGTGTCGGACACCGTCTAGAGGCTGCCGTGAAGGTGTCTGGAGGAGAGACTGACGCGTAAAGCAGAGGGCTCACCGGAACGTGGGTGGGCCTCCCCCAATCAGCCGAAGGCCTTGCAAACACAGACCGAGTGTCTCGACAAAGAAGGTTGGGTGCTCGACAGTCAGGTTAAATAGGTAAGTGGCAAAGAGACAGATGATAGGTAGATCTTGGATAGGCGGACGGGTAGAACGGTGGCTAAATGAAGGTAAACGATGGTCCAGGAAGGGGCTGGTGGGGCCTGGCCGGCCCCTCGCCGCTGCTTTGCGAGGACTGGGGTCGGGCTGGCGGTGGGCTGTCCAGGCAGCGAGAGTCGGGGCGAGGACCTCTCCGGCCGGCCTCGTTCCTGCTGACCCCCAGACGTGCCCGTTGCATCCTCCGTGTGGGTGGGGGGGTGGGCGAGTCCCACTGGGCCTGGAGCAGAGGAGGATCGGGGTGCTGGGCTTTGTGCCCGGCCGGCAGACTGCCGGCGTCACAGGAATCCTGCCGACAAAGCGAATGCCGGCCTTTGTGTGAGAAGGGCCCGGTCAGCTCCCGGGCAGCGGAGCGCCAAACTGCTGAGGGCAGGCTTAGGCCGGCAGCCGGGAACAATGGGAGAGGGGACAGCACGTCTGGGCGGGTCGCCCTTCAGGCAGCATTTCCTGCCTGCTGCTGGCTTTGCAGGGGTTTGACGAAAATCCCTGACAGGTCCTGATGTGTTGAGATAGCGGAGGAAAAGGATCTTGGGGATTGTGGCTCAGGCTCCCCAAACACACACCGCACACAGAGACACACGCTGACACGTGTGCACACCACACGCAGGGACACACCTACAGACACACACACACACAGAGACACGGCCAGCCAGGGGACCTGCCCTGACAGCCATGGCGCCCCACACCTGCCCCGCTGTCCCCTGTCCCCCTGGTTCCTTTAGCAGGTCGCCCTCCACCCAGGACCCTGCCCTGAGCCCACACTCCAGCACAAGGCCCCTTCACCCCTCAGCTCGCTGAGCCTCTCGGGGAGCCCTCCCCTCTGTGTCTCAGACTCACGCGCTGTGACGGCCCGAGCCCCTTGGGACGCAGGGTCCATGCAAGCAGCCGGGTCCCTCCAATGTGTGGGGGGCCCCGAGCACCTCACACGGGCGTGGCAGGGCGTCAGCGGGTGTCTGGGATAAACGGAACCACCTCTGGATTCAGTTCCTTTTCTTGGCTTTAGGAGAGGCATACTTTTTGTGTGTTTGACTTTTAGAAAATTTACCCTTTTCCCCTTTAACCTGCAGTGCCCGCTGGACAGCCTGACCCAAAGGAGGTGTGCTGGGCTGCGGCCGCCCGGAGTCTGCTGTGTCCCTGCTGGTAGGGCAGCTCTCTGGGCCTCGGTCTCCTCGGGGAGCACCCGGGCGAGCCAGTGCCTCATGGTCACCCCCCAGTGTCCCCAGGCGACGGCCCCATGTGCCTCTTGGCTGGATGCACCAGGCCAGCTCACCTGCCTCTCAGGCCAAGGTGGCCGGGGTGGGGGGCAGAGAGGGGCACAGGTGGAGGGGATGGCCCCTCTCCAGGGAGCTGGGGTTGGGGAGCTGTGGAGAGAGGCCAGCGGGTGGTGAGTGGAGGCCGGACACCAGGCCAAGGGTGGCGTGCTCACACAGTCCCCGGGGAGGAAGGCGCAGCTCAGAGGCGCCCACTCCCACCTCCTGACGGGGCCCATCTCCAGGTGCAGTTGCGTCCTGGGGTACTGGGGGTCAGGATGCCAACATGAATTCAGTCCTTAACACCTGCTCTCTACAATGTCTTGTGACCCCCCAAAGCAGTACTCAGCCCTTTCACGGTCACTCGCTGACCACAGTGGCAGAGACGGACAACCGGAGGCCCCGTCACCCCGCGGGCACGTGCAGCTGAGCTGCAGACGGCTGCGATGCGCCTCAGGGGGAAGCGCGTGTGTTGGGGACGCCTCGTTCAGGTGCGAGCAACGTGCCGTCGGCTGTGGGTTCAATGTTAACGAACCAACGGCATCTGTTACATCGGGCGCCTTTGAGCGGAAACACACACGGGTATCTATCGATCGGTTGACAACACTGTCGAGGCCGGAGGCCGGCGGGAGCCAAGTGGCCCGGTGTTCCCTAATGTGGTGCACAACGGCTTTGTGGAGTGGAGCAGCAGCCGAGGGCAAGGAGAATTGCTTGTGTTGCCTGTGCACCGATTCCCCGGGGCTGGGACTAGCAGGAGAGGAGACGCGGTTTGGAGGGTGGCTCGGAGCCGACAGCGCCCGCGGGCAATGAAGACACGCATGGACCCTGAGTTGGTTCCAGGACTGTCTCTAGCCTTCGCAGACTCCGCACCCCCTTAGCACGAGGCCCAGTGCTTTCTCTCACCTTGGACGGGTCCTGGCTCTGAAGTGGCATCTCCAGCGTGAGTTCAAGGAGGAGCCCAGGCCCAGACCCGAGGGTCTTATTGGGCTGTGACGACACGGGGTGGCGGGGGGTGAGGTGAGAATGAACACACACGCGTGTCAGAAACAGCATGTCCGCCATCGGCCCTCACCCCTGCCGCCTCAGCGCCAGCTTACTCTGCAGGCTGTGCCCGCCAGCCATGCAGCTGGTGCCACCGCGCCCCAAGGAGGCCTCTGCTCCCCCGGCCCGCTGCACACACAGCTCCCAGCCCGGAGAGGGGTGGGCGGGCGTGTCGGAGCTAGGGGTGGGGGCCAGGGCACTTCCGGGGGCCTGCGGGACCTCTGCGGACCCTTGGCCACCTGGAGCTGTGGAGCCCCCAGGACCAGGTTGGCGCCTCAGACTTGGCTCCCGCCTGCAGCCCCGGCCTGTTTGAGCGACAGCATCGGGGTCGGGTGCAGAGCGAGGACGGCCAGGCCTCCCCTCGGTGCCGGACGTCGGGGGACTTGAAACACCTGTCCTCGGCACGAATCACCTCTTCACGCAAGGTGTGAGAAAATCAAAATGAATGCAGAACGTGCGATGAACGACACATCGGAATTTTACGCACAGACAGGGCCGGCATGACCCAGCTGACCTCTGTCTCAGCTCTGGGATGGCGCTGCCTGACACTGGCCGCCGGCCCGGCCCTGCGGGACCCTATCCATGGAAGACCCAGCCGGCTGGACGCTAGTGCCCCTTCCATCCACTCCCCACTCCCGGGAGGGCTCTGTGTGGGGCTGCCCACCCCCCTGCCCGCACCCCTGACCTGCTGCCGCGCTGACCCCGGCCTGGACGGAGGGCCTGCTCTGAAAGTCCCTCTTCTCTTCCAGGTCTTCCGGTGCACGAATGGCAGGTGCTTTTCATTGCTTGGTGTTTTCTGCTTTTCCAGAGATTTCTACCAGCGTGCAGAAGTGTTGTTGCAGGAAGACGTGGTGGAGGCGAATCTGGTTTGAATGACGGTGTGTCCTCGCCTAGCAGCTGTGGGGTTTGGGGGCCACTAGCTGTGGGGTCTAGCCTCTGCGCCTCGATTTCCTGGTCTGTGACGCAGGAGTATGAGCACCCATGGGTGGGGTGGCCATGGGGTCACACAGGACCATTTAGCAGACAGCTGTCCTCCACCCAGTTACGGGAGATGCGTCTGTGCTGCCCCCCAGGTGAGTGGCGGTGGAGAGCTAGCTGCACAGGGGGACGGCACCCCCTGGGGGCCCCCCGGCGTCCAGCGCTTCGTGCTGGTCAGAGCCCAGGGCTGCAAGCGGTGGGCAGTCTGCCAGGACCAGGCTTCTGCTGACTGGACAGCCTTCCTCCTGAGTTCACGCTTTCTGGACAAATCCCCCTAATGCCTGCATTCTGGCCCCGGCGTATATAGGGCGGGCCCGAGCCCCGGCTCCCCACCTCACTGCCCAGAGGCCCCTGCCCGAGTCCCCACCGCCGGGGTCCCTGCAGTGCCGACGGCCACCATGGACATCGCCATCCAGCACCCCTGGTTCAAGCGTGCGCTGGGCCCCTTCTACCCCAGCCGGCTGTTCGACCAGTTCTTTGGGGAGGGCCTCTTTGACTACGACCTGCTGCCCTTCCTGTCGTCCACCATCAGCCCCTACTACCGGCAGTCGCTCTTCCGCACCGTGCTGGACTCGGGCATCTCCGAGGTAAGCCCGGCTGGTCGGGGGGTGGGGGGAAGGGCGGGGCGGGGCGGAGCTGGAGGACCGGCCGGGGTTTCCAAGGCCTTTCGGCCCTGGTGCAGCAGGCACTGAGCTCCTGAACCCTCGCCTTGTTTCATGGAGTGGATGGTGACAGCTGAGGGGAGGCCTTTCCCCTTCCCCCCAAATCATCCCCCTGACACGCAGAGGCTGGGTGGGCACCCCCACGGCAGAGCCTCCCGTGCCTCCGGGGAGGGGCCGGGAGGGGGAGCCCACCTGGGCCCGACCGCTGTCTTTTCCTCCATCAGCTCATGAGCCACATGTGGTTTGTAATGCACCAACCACAGGCTGGGAGCCCCAAGAACAACCCCACCAAGGCAAGTTCCACGGCAGACGCGAGCTGTGTGCTCCGCAGCTGCCCCGCTCCCCTCTCAGCAGGAAGCTGGGTGGGGGGTGAGCTGCCCAAGGTCCCCAGCCGGGGGCCGCCTCCTCCCTGAAGCCCTCTGCGGCCCACAGAGATGCGGAGAGCGGGCTCATCCCACGTCTGCTCAGGTGCCCAAGGCCAGGCCCAAGGGGAGGCAACGAGAGCCACGGGCCTTCCCTTCCCGAGGAGCCAAGACTGACCCCAGGGCCAGGGTGCTGGAGGTGCTGGCCTCTGTCACCCACGGTCTAAACACAGGCCCGCCCGGAGCTGACACAACGCCGATGCACTCTGGGGGCTCAAAGAGCCCAAACAACCCTCTGAGTGAGGGAGGCGGAGGCGTGTGGGAGTGCTTTGTGCGCCGTGCCTCGGCGGCCGCCTTGTACACTGTGAGGCGGGACCAGTCAGTGTGCAAGGACGGGGCCCGGGCTGTTGATGGAGAGACGAGGGGACGCCAGGGCATTGGCCTTAGTCCTTGTGCCGGGTCCCCCCAGCCAGCCAGCCTTACCCAGCCAGCCAGCCAGCCAGCCTTACCCAGCCAGCCAGCTTTACCCAGCCAGCCAGCCAACCTTACCCAACCAGCCAGCCAGCCAACCTTACCCAACCAGCCAGCCAGCCAGCCAGCCTTACCCAGCCAGCCAGCCAGCCAGCCTTACCCAACCAGACAGCCAGCCAGCCTTACCCAGCTAGCCAAACTTACCCAACCAGCCAGCCAGCCAGCCAGCCTTACCCAGCCAGCCAGCCAGCCAGCCAGCCTTACCCAACCAGATAGCCAGCCAGCCTTACCCAGCTGGCCAAACTTACCCAGCCAGCCAGCCAGCCTTACCCAACCAGCCAGCCAGCCAGCCTTACCCAACCAGATAGCCAGCCAGCCTTACCCAGCTGGCCAAACTTACCCAGCCAGCCAGCCAGCCTTACCCAACCAGCCAGCCAGCCAGCCTTACCCAACCAGATAGCCAGCCAGCCTTACCCAGCTGGCCAAACTTACCCAGCCAGCCAGCCAGCCTTACCCAACCAGACAGCCAGCCAGCCAGCCTTAACCAACCAGCCAGCCAGCCAGCCAACCAACCCACAACAGCCGCCCAGCCATAACCAGGCAGGCACCCACAGACGCCGCCACCTTGAGCCCCCCGTTTCCGGTCGTCAGCTGAGTAGCCGCACAGCCCCTAGTCAGGACTCCCTGGGACCTGGTCCCCGGGGAGAGCGTCAGGAGAGTTGGAGCTCCGACCTGCAGTTTCTGTTCTGATAACTGGATGGAGCCACCGGCCACTCCCCAAGGGCCCCCTGGCCTGCCGGGCAGGGACCGGAGCAAGCTCCCTCCCTGAGCCTCGGCCCCAGGCAGACCCACATGAGCGGCGGTTGGGTTTCAGGTCCGGTCTGACCGGGACAAGTTCGTCATCTTCCTGGACGTGAAGCACTTCTCTCCGGAGGACCTGACGGTGAAGGTGCAGGAGGACTTCGTGGAGATCCACGGCAAGCACAACGAGAGGCAGGTGAGCCTGCGGCCCTTCCCGTGCCCCTGAACCCGGTGAGAGGGGGACCCCAGGGCTCCGGCCCCAGGCTCTTCTCCAGGAAAGGGGGTGGGCTTCAAGTCCCCCTAAGCACAGCTGCCTCCCAGGGATGGGGGGGTCACCCCTGAGCCCCCAGCATCTGGGAATGGCTGGGGCTGTCTCCGGCTCTGTCCTGACCACTGGCGTGATGGGGCGGGATGAGGAAGGACCCCAGGAAATGCTGAGTGCTGAGGCGGCGAGCTCTGAGCCCACGCAGGTTTGCGAGTGGACCCAACGCTGGAGGGTGGGCTGTGATGACAGCGCAGGTGCATTTATTGGCGCTCCAAAAGCTTTACGTGGGTCACACGCTCGCCCTTCAGCAGCCTTCACGACCCACTGGGGTCATGACCCCAGCTGCCCTGTCATCTCGGGTCGGCGGGGGCACGGCCAGGTGGGGTGGGGGAGGGGGGCGAGGGAGCCCCGGCCCTGGAGCTGGCGGAGGCAAGGTCTCAGGCAGCGCCGGGAAGAACCCACAGGCAGTCACAGGCATGCGAGGTCCCCACGTGGAGTGGACGGGGCGAGGCCGGCAGAGCCTGCTTCTCCTGGGGGGGGGGGCAGGGGGCGGGGCGTGGAGTCCACGCCGGCTGATTAGCCAGCTCAGCCCAGGACGCCGGTCCCCACTGTGGGCTCCCAGCCTTTCCGCCTGGAGGAGGAGGAGGGAAGGAGGCCGCCCGGGGCTGAGTTGGGACTGGCCCGTCCAGGAGACGGGGGCGTTCTTAGGCCCAGGCAGGGCTTCCTGACCCCCTGGATGGACATGGATTGCGGGGACCCCGAGCCCAAGGGGCCTGTGGGCTCACAGGTAAAGGGAGACCCTGACCCAGGGCCGGCACAGGACCGTCCACGAGATTTCAGAGCGAGATTTCAGAGCAAGATGAGCCTGAAGAGCTGACTTCGTGGCAGCAACGGGCCCCTGGCAGCCAGGACCTCGGTGCGGGCGGCGCCTGGGTGACCCTCCGCAGGGGCCCAGCCCCGCCCGAGCCGCCCACCCCGGGGGAGCGTCGGCGGGCTGGACCCCCGTGCTGGGTGGGAGGCCCTTCTCCGCGGGGGCCGGCATCTCTGACGGCGCCTCCCCCGACCCACCCAGGACGACCACGGCTACATCTCCCGCGAGTTCCACCGCCGCTACCGCCTGCCTTCCAACGTGGACCAGTCGGCCCTCTCCTGCTCCCTGTCCGCCGACGGCATGCTGACCTTCTCCGGCCCCAAGGTGCCGTCCGGCGTGGACGGCGGCCACAGCGAGCGAGCCATCCCCGTGTCCAGGGAGGAGAAGCCCAGCTCGGCCCCTTCCTCCTAAGCTCTGCCTCGGCCTCGGCCCCGCCTGCTGCTGCCCCCATTCCCATCCGCCGGGGGGACCCCAGAAAGCGGGGCGTCTGTCTTCCTCCTCTTTCTTCTTTTCGTCCTCTTTTCCTCTTCTTCTCTGGGGGAAGGAGGGTTTGCCAGAGCAGCTTGGGGAGCTTGGGGCCTCGGCCTGAGGTGCTGTGACCTTGGGGTGACCTGGATGGCGACGCCAGCCGCTTGGTGGGAGTGACAGCTGCCCCACCTGTTTTAGACAGCAGCCCCACCCTCTCGGGGGACTCAGGCCTGTCTGGCTGGCCGAAAGGGCAGGAGGAGAACACCGCTGCTGGGTCATCTCGGGGTGACTCAGCTCGGAGCCCCTGACGCCCACGCCAGTACCCGGCCGCGTGCCCGCCCACAGTTCCCGGCCCCGAGGTCCCCGCCCGCTGGAAGCCCCGTGCGCCCAGGCCCTCTGCAGCCTGCTTCCCTCAGACCACCCTCCCCCCTCCTTCCTGTCTCTACTATGCTCTCGGGGCATCTGGCCACCCGCGACCCTGCGGCCTGTGGCGTGGCAGCCAATAAAGAGCAGGTGACACAAGCAACTTGCCGTCTGGTGGCCCTGCTGACTCCCTGGGGGCAGTGTGGGGAGTCGTGGAGAAGGCACAGGGGTCTGCCTGGTCCCGCTCCATCTCTCAGGGTCCGGGTCGGCCCCTGGACCCGGCTGCACGGGAGGGAGCGGGTTCCCGGAACCTGCAGGGATGAGGGTGGAGCCCGGGAGGTGGGAGGGAGAGCATCAGCCCCTTTCTCCGGCTCCCCTGGGAACCAGGGACCAGTGCAGGGGGTGTCTGGCCCTCCTGGCTCCGGCCACCCTCTGGAGGCCTTCTCTCCGGATGCACTTGTGTGGGGGGGAGCCCTGTAAGGGGTCCAGTGGCTTCCTGGGGGAAGAGATCCGGCACTCCAGAGTGGCCAGGGCGTGTCCACCTCCATCTGACACCATGCCCTGGCTCCCGGTGTGGGAGGTGCCCGCTGCAGGCGGCCTCCCCTCCGTGAAATAGGCTCAGGGGTCCTCAGGGGCTTGTGGAGACCAGAGCTGAGCCTCCCCCACCAGGAGTTGGAGGCCTTCTCCCTGTTTGCCCAGGCACCCCAAGAGGGGAGGAGACCAGGCCGGGGGCCTGCAGCCTCCGGGCAGGGTGGTGGGGGACCCTGACAATGGCACGGCGACCACAGAGAGGGTGAGGCGGGCGGCCAGAGGTGGCCTCCAGGCGCGGAAGCCAGCAGATGCTGCGGCTGGATGGCACTGCCATTGTGGTCAGGCCGTGGGAAGGGCCCCCTCCTGGGGACCGGAGGCGGGGTCACTGGGGTCTCTGACGGAGCCCAGAAGACACCCCTCGGGGTGGTGCCCATGCTCCTCCTGGGAGAAAGGGGACACCTGGGAGGCAGAACACACGAGAAAAAAATTTCCAAAAGGGATTGCTGTTCAACACGCAGTAAAGTGGTGTGTGGGTGCCAACACACACACACACACACACACACACACACACACACACACCCCTCTTGCATCTTTTTCACCGCTCTGGCTGTGGCCCCTGTCTGAAGGAGGGTCCTCACCCCCGTGGGAGTTTCCCTAGACTCCCTGTCACCAAATGCACCCCCTCCCAACAGGAAGGCCCCCCACGCCTGCCAGTTAATCCACGTCTGGAGAAAACATGGGGTGCCCCGTGTGGGTGGTGAACACGGCCTCCAGATGGGGCCAGGGCCCAAGAGTTGGGGACCTCCCGGAGCTTCCTGCTCCTCCTGGGTCCTTGGAGGGCCCCTTTTCTCTCAAACAGCCTGGCGCGCCATCGCACCGAGAGCTCAGGGTTGGGGCCCCGTCGGGGCCGGCTGCAGCCACCCCGGGTTGTCGTCAGATGCTGAGGGCCCTGTGGTCACTGCGGGTCTTGCTTAGGCCTTGTCATGGGCTGAGCTGTGTCCCCCTGTGTGGAAGCCCTAAGCCCTTCAGAATGTGACGGTATTTGGAGAAGGGACCTTTGAAAAGGAGATGAAGTGAATGAAGTGAAGGTCGTTAGGGTGGGGCCTAATCCACCACGGCTGGTGTCCCAGGGAGGAGACGGGGACGCAGACGCACACACACTGAGACGACCCCGTGAGGACACAGGGAGGGGACAGCTGTCTGTCTGTGTGTCAAGGAGCGAGGCCTCAGGAGAAACCGGCCCCGCAGACGCCAGGATCTTGGACTTCCCGCCTCCAGGCTGCGAGACCCTGAACTTCTATCATTTACCCCGCCCATCTGCGTACTCCCCGCTCGGCCTGACCTGACCACTACAGGCGCGAGGACACAGCCTGTGGCTGGGCAGGCCTCTGGTGACAGTGGCAGTAGGCTCGTGAAATCTGGATTATGCTCCTCAGGGATCTGCAGGGAGCCTCACGGCCCAGCCCAGGCAGGGGAAGTCAGAGAACCCCCCCATCACACAAGGCTCCCCGACTTCTTCAGCAGCACACATTGGCTCTTCCAGCTCCGGGGTAGGGTGGGAGAGTCTGACACCATCGGAGGTCCCCTGACTGGGATGGTCTCCCCCAAAGTCAGTCCCACGGACTGTTGCGGGAGGAACTTCTGAACCCACAGGACTCCCCACTCCCCAGCCCATTCCTCCTTCACGCTCACCTGTGTCTGCCTGGTGTGAGACCTGGAGAGCAGCACCTGTGTGGCTGCAGGGTCGCCGCAACCTGCTGCCGCCACTGCGACTCTGCCCCACAGGCCGGCGCTCCCTTGTCCTCACCGTGTCCGTCTCTAGTCACTTGTCCCCAACCCCCAGGGGACACTCCCCACACAGCCTGGGCCACCAGAGCCAGGCCCCGCCCACTCCAGCGTACAGGGCCACCCCCGCTACAAAAGCCATAAACATGAGGGCGGCTAGTGTCTCCCACACCTGCTGGCCCCTGGGACCGCCCCTCCAGAATGCTTTGCAAATAGGGACTGCTGGCCCCCACCTAGACCCACCGGATGGAAACATGCAGGGCTGGGGGCCAGGAGCCTGCACTCTCTAATTCTCCAGGCAGTGCCTGCAGCCAGGCGAACTCGGGGGACGCTAGGTAACAGTGGCTGCCTGCAGGGCGGGGGAGGCCTCCCTGAAGTTGCCTTTCCCGTCCCGGCTTCGCCCCCTCGCCCCACCCAACACGAGACCTGAGCGTAGTCACGGGCTTTTGGAGCAAGAATGAGCCGTGTCCTCCTCCTGGAGCCCCATCTGCACCTTGAGCAGCGGCTGCAGCGGCAGCAGGAAAAGAACTAACTGAGCAGCAGCCATTGTGAGCCAGGCCGTGCCCACCACACGGGCCGGGCGGCCCCCATGCGGCTTGCCCAGAAGCTTGTGAGGGGCTCCACTGTCAGGGGAGAGACACGGGTTTCCAAGCTGAGTCACTTGCCTGTGCTCCCCACGGGCGACATCCTGGCCAGGATCCACCCAGCCTGCCTGACCTCAAAGGCAGGACTATGAACCCTTCCATGCGGGGGTTTCACAGTGTCACCCCCTAACCTGTATGTCAGGAGGCACCGAGGAAGCCAGGCTAGTCCTGGTCTGCTGGTGACTTGCCATGTGACCTTGGGCAGGTCCTCACCAGTTTATGATGGTGGCGGACTAAGGCTCTGGGAGGCAGAGGACAGGGGGTGGGGGGTTGGCCAACCCACAGATGACTGCCTGCGATTCCAAGACTCACCACCAGGTGACAGAAGAGGCCTTGCCTTGGCTGAGACCTAGCTAGCAGCAGGCGTGAGCCTGTCCCTCAGGTCACCTTCACGGGTCCAGACAGCAGGAAGCAGCAGCAGCGCACATCTGCAGAGGGCCTGGCTGCTGCGGCTTGGCTGGCGATGTGGAACTGGGAGACCCAGCCTGACCTCAGGGAGTGGCGTCTGGCACAGGAGACTGGAACAGGGAGACACGATGAGCCACACAGGGAGTCGGTGGTATTTCTGTACGATAAGCACTTTTCGTTTCATTTGCTTGTTCGTAACATCGTTTGAAAAAGCAGAAGTCACTGTCTGGAGATCGTCCCTGTGCAGGTGGACATAGTACATCAGCCCTCCCTGCACGTTACCTCCAGCCCCCTTCCCCCTTCCACCCCGACCCCAGCCAGCTCCCCAGGCCTCTCCTAGGAAGACTCAGGGCAGCTTCCTGTTCTGTCATGCGTCCACCAAGGCCAGTGGGGGGCAGGGCAGGGCGGGGGATGGGTCCCAGCAGGAAGCCCCAGAGCCTGGCAGAGGTAGCAGGGTCACGGGCCAAAGGTCCTGCCAGCCAGAGGCTGCCTGCGTGTGGCCCCCTGGGAGCGTGCAGAGAGCTGAGGCCTGGGCACACGTGTCACACGGCAGCTTGAAAGGGAAAGGAGCCCCGGAGCGGAGGGACAGGCCGGGACAAGACTTCCGCAGGGCAGGGCAGGCAGCCTGCTCCGCAGGGCGGGCCTGCCACCCAACACCCACCTCAGCCTTTTTAAGATGGGGGGGCATGAAAAGCGGAGCCCCACTCAGGCTGAGGGCTGCGAGAGGAGCGGCCTGGCCAAAGGCTGCAGACCCCATGTGGTCCCGGTCAGGGCCAGCCCCTTGGCCTCTGGGCGCCAGGCCGGGGGGGCTCTGCTGTGGGGGGACTTTCTCCAAGATCTGGAACTGAGTCCAGGGGCAGCGGAGGCAGCAGGCCCTGCACCCGTGCGTGCAAGCTGCTGTCACGGAGACAGGCAGAATGGAAGCTCTGTACGCACGCCCAAACACGCAGCACAACTCACGTCCACACTCATACACACACAGACACGTGCAACCCAACACACATGTGCACAGATGCACACGAGCGCACAAACCCGCACGTAAACACCCCCCCCACACACATACATGTGTTTGCACGTACACACACGCCTGTCACGGCCACAGACAAGCAAGCTGTAGGCTCTATTTCCTGCTTCTCACTGCGCTGGCTTCCCCGTGTGTCTGCTTTGTACTTGCACTTGAAAGACACAGTCGTACACAGAGGCGGCCTACCCGTTTCTCTGCCTTGAGGAGAGGCCTCTCCCGGGTGCAGCTCAGCAGAGCTCCCGTACCGGGCGCTCCGAGGGAGACCCGGGGCTCTTTGTGCTGCTCGGGCCCCTGATTGCTTTCTGAGGCTGGGGCTGGTGGAAGTGAGGGTGGGGCTGTGTGCTCAAGGGCACCCCAAGGTCACCGAGAAGGAGGGGCAGTGGGAAGCAGAGGCGGCTTGCCATTGTGAGGAGCTGTCAGGGGCCAGCGAGCACTTCGCCTTTATCCCACCAGGAGCCAGAAATCAATAAAGAGAAAGTGGCTCAGAAGCATGGGTTCCCACAGCCAGTGTGGGCCTCTTCAGACGGAGCCCCGCTGGCATTTAAGGGTGGTTTTGCAGGTCACATGGGCCTGGGAGACCAATCAGACCCGGAGGACCCAGGTGGAGACGGAGGTCCCCTCCCCCCCCACCCCAACGGGCACGTCTGCAGGAATGTTGAGGCCCCGTGCTGGCCTGGAAATGGCCTTCACACGGTGTGGGAGAGAGTGCTGAGCTTGGCGGGGCTGGAGGCTGCTTTCTTCTGACGCCGATAGCAGCCGATGTCTGGGGTTCGAGGTGCTGGTCTCTGCTGCGGGGCCACGCCTGCGCCCACCTTCAGGGACCTACGGGGGCTGTCGCTCTTCTGCCTGCTTCCCGTGAAAATCCAGGCTCATGGAGAGGTCCGAGGACACGTGGTCCCGAGGGGACTGGGCTGTGCCTCCCAGCCGTGTCCTCCTGAGCCTGGCCCTCACTCTGCGACCGCCCGTGTCCGAGGCCGCAGAAACGCGTGCTTCCTGGGACGGGCAGCCCTCGCCCTGCAGAGCGGGCTGCACCGCCGCCCTGGGGTGGCTGGTGCACGCACTCGGCGGCTTCAGACAACAGCCATTTCTTTGGAGGCCAGAGGTCTGAGGTCAAGGTGTGGGCAGGGCCACGCTCCCTCTGAGGGTCCGAGAGGAGGGTCCTTCCTGCCTCTTCCGGCTCCTGGTGCTTCTGATGTCCTTGGCTTGTGGCGACATCGCCGCCTTCTCGGCCTCCGCGGTCACCCTCATTCCTGGCGTGCGTCTCTGTGGCTCTTCTCCTTTATAAGGACTCCGGCCACTGGATTCGGGGCCCACAGACAGTCCGGGGCGCTCTTGTCTCCACCCTCACCTTCATTACACCTGTGAAGGCCCTTTTACCAAGTACGGTCATGGTTACAGCTTCCAGGGTTTGGAACGTAGGCGTGTCTTTTTTTTGGGGGGGGTCACTCTTCCACCCACGACTAGGACTGACACCTGTGGGTTGCATGGCCCTCACCTGCCGGGACACCTTCGCACGCACCATTGACTTTGTTCCTTGAAGGAAGCCTCGGAGTTCGGCAGGACAGACACCAGCCCATTTTAAAGATGAGCAAACTGAGGCCCAGAAACGTAGAGTCAGAGGGAAGAGGCCTGGGGTAAGAGCCCGGCTCAGCCACTGGCCGAGTAAACGGGGGTTGAAATCACCGCCCGGGAGGTGATGGGAAAGGTTCCTAAGGTCCCTTTGTGAGAAAATTCTGTAGGTCCCCGATTCCACGATGAATCAAAGGCAGCGGCTGGTGATGCACCCGATGGACCCCTGCCAGACCAGCTGTCCCCGTGTGCTCCGTCCCGGCGGTGGGCCCCTCTGCTAAAGCTGGGCTTGGACACTCCCCCCGGAGGCGGTGGAGGGCAGCACGGTGGGGGGAGGGGGCTCCCCTGGCTGCATTCCAGCACTAGGAGGCCTGTGTTTCCGTTCTACATGTCTCTATGGCGATCCACGGTTGTCTGCCCCCGGATGACCCGATGTCCGGGTCCGTCAATGATTCACCCTATTAACAGACTCACAGGGCAGCCACTGACCCGGCCCGGTGCTCTCCTCTGAGGGACCCCACATGCGCCCATCCGGAACCAGGAGACGCCGTGGGCTCCACTCCGGAAACAGGATGAACCTTCATGGGTTCAGGCCCTCACCTGGCCAGCAGGATGGTGCTGGACCTCAAGCCGTCCTCAGGGCACGTGGCCCCCTGGGCCGTGAACAAAGGAGGCCTTGGTCAGGCTCAGGCGACAGGGGGACAGGGAGGCTACGGGGTGACCTGAGGCCCACAGGCCTGGGGCTGGCCCTGGGGTGAGTGCACACCGGCCAGCTCCCTGAAACGTCCCCCCACCAGCCTCTGCTCGCAAGCCCTCAGACTGTGGGTGCCACCTGGGTGACTCGGTACTGGGACCCTTCCCCCGCGGGACCCTCCCACTGCACCCTGGGCCCTGAGACCCGGCTGTCTGGTTTTAACCTTGACGCGCATCCTCAGCCACCACATCAGCCCTCCCGGGGTCATGGGGGGCCCGCAGGTTGAGCAGGGAGGGCCCAGAAACCTGGGGGCGATGGCCAGGGGAGCCCCCAGCAGCCCAGTCCAAGCTGGGACCCCGGACCTGGCACGCCCAGGCCAGGGCGGGCCGGACTCTGCTGAGGAGCCCACCGGGCTCCAGGGGCAGCGTCAGGGGCCTGGCGTTCCAGGGCTCGGCCGGGGGGCAGGGCGTGCAGACGGAAGGTTCTGGGCCGCAGGAGAGCAGGGCCGCGGCAGGAGTCCCTGCAGGGCAGTGGCTGCGGGAGGAGGAGGCAGGGGCTTGTCCAGCTGGGGCGGGGGCCTGAGGGGGCCCCTCGGGTGGGAGTCCTAAGTGGTCGGACCGCGGAAGGGGAGCGGGGAGGATGTGAGGTTGTCCTGTGCCCGGGCCAGCGAGCCTGGGGGAGCGGGCAACCCCCCGGGGTCCCATGCTTGCGGTGAATGGGGTGCCCGGTCCTTCTTTTTGGGGGAACTTCTTTTGCCTCGGTCCCTTCCCCACTGTGCTGGCCCTGGGCGTGAACTTGGGAATCTAAGCTGCTTCCTCCCCCAGCAGCCGTCTCGAACTTGAACGTGCACGGAGGCGGGGCACCTTCCACAAGTGCAGGTTCTGGCCGGTAGGTGGGGGCTGCAACTGCCTTTTACACCAGCTGCCGGGGGCGCCACCTGCCGGGGGCGACCAGGGAGCCGCTAGGGCGGCCTTTAGCCCCTGAGTTAGGTCTGCGGCGTCCCCACCCTCTGGGCCCCGGTCGCCTGTTTTCTGAGACCACGCAGTGGGGATGGGGGCTCCTGGGCACCACAGGGCAGCTCTGCCTGGAACCCCACTCCCAGTGTGGGACGGGCCAGGAGGGGGGGTCCCCGGGACGGGGGTCCTGGGCGGACCAGGCTTCTGGCTCATCTCTGGCAAGGCCAGCTCTTCAGATGCCTCGATCTGCCATGTGCCCTGCCGGAGCCCAGGTGGCCTGTCCCCTACCGCCCCACTTTACAGACACCAGTTGCCATCTGGAGAGGACAAGGAATCTGCTAGGCCTCGTCTGGCTGCTAAGAGGCAGAGGGCAGGTATCGTGGGGCCTTTGCTGCCTCCGCTGGGCTCTGGGCCTCCTTGTGAGGGGTTTCATTGTTGGCTCCTGAGCTTGTGGGGGTTGGATGGACTCCCTCAGCCCTGGGCTTCGAGGGAAAGCCCCTTGGCCCCTCCCAGTGGGGCAGGCGGGTGGGGGACTGACTGCAGGGAGGGAATTGCCCCAGACCCCCCAAAGCTGCCAGGTGGGAAAGCCCCAACGCAGAGAAAGCGGGGCTTCCCCCAGCAACCCCTCTGGCCACCCCCTTCCCCGGGAATCCCGAGAGGAAAGCGGGCGGAAGGGGCGGTTTCTTTCGGCCCAGGGGACCCAGGGGGACAGACAGTAGCTGCACCGTGGGCCCCCACACTTCCTGCCTGGGCAGCCCACCCACTCTGGCTTCCCTTCTCTCCCCCGCCCCCCCAACCCCTCCTGGGAATCAGCGCCACAGCTGAGCTTTGGGAGGAGGACGGGGCGGGGGAGCGGGGCCCCTCACTCGGGGGCCCCGTCACCCAGGGGACGATGGGCTGTTAGTAGCTGGGCCAGTCGTGCTTTGGCCTTCGTGAGAGGGCCGGTGGGGGCCGGGACAGGGACCGGGGCACCGCGGACAGGACACAGCGGGAGCAGGAGGGGAGGGCCCCGCCTCCGGGGCCAGAGGGTCTGGGTGAAGTCCGGGCTTGGGGCTCCGGTCTCCTTGCCTCAGTTTTCGCATCTGGCAGATGGGGCTCTGACATGGACCCTCCAGGGCCCGGTCTCCCTTTGCAGCTGCAGGGGCTCCCTCCCAGCTGAGGAGCGCCCCTCGAAATCTTCATGGACGTGTGAACACCCACGTCATGTGGAGGGGTGGCGCTTGCTCTCCAAACGCACCCCCCCATGGCCTCACCTTCGAACCCAGAGCCAATGGAGGTGTGCAGGTCCGAGACCAGGCCCGAGGGCCTGGAGGAGCCCTGGACCGCAGTGAGCGCTGCGGAAGTGTTTGCTCGGGGAACCTCAAGTCCTGCTAAACACGAGTGGGCCCAGCGCCTTCCCACGGAGTCTCAGGAGAAAGCAAGCCCGTCCTCAGGCTCACGAGGTTCTCACTTCCTCCCTGTCTTCTGCGCAGACCGTTGGCACTGGGCCCCAGCCACCCTGCCCCGGTCAGGGTCCCGCCCCGGGACGTGACACCCCAGCTCCCTCGGGCTGGCTGCTCCGGTGCTCCGCTCCCCACTGCGCGGCCGGGGCCCTCACCGGAGGGGCCTTCCCTGAGGCCACAGGCCTCCGGGGCGGGTCTCACGTCCAGGTGCCTGGGGGGGCCCCTCCCGGTAGGACACAAGCCCCACAAGGGCTGCAGGGAGCTCTCTCTGGCCCAGGGCCCAGGGCAGAGCCCGGCCCTGAGAAGGCGCTCCATGCATACGGGGAGTGGATGGAGGACGGATGTGGGAGGCCCAGTGGAGGCGGGGGGGTGGTCAGCGCGTGAAGCTGAGCAGTCCCGGAGAAAGAACAGCTCCCCCGGGCCCCCCCTTGCCGCTCTGCTGCGTAAACCTTCCCTTGACTCAGGGCTTCTCAGCCTGGCTGGACATCGAATACACGGGGAGCTTTTAAAACTACTGACGCGTGTCACCCCTCCCCCGAGTGGAGAGTCTGGGTGGGCCCCCACAGGCACGCTGCAAAACCTTCAGGTGGTTGTAATGTTCAGGCTGGGTCAAGGCTCGTGGTTTGGCTGGTAGAGATTTTAATTCTTTACCAACCAGAGGGGCATTTAGATTGATTCGCAGGTTCTAGCAGGTCCCATCAACCATTTCCTCTTGAGTATGAATTAGTGGAGGAGCCTGCTTCCCACCCTCCCCCCAACATCTGGGTGGGTTGGGGAGGCCTGGAAGAGGGGGACATTTTCTGGGTGGGAGAGAGAAAAGAGTTAGGAAGTTTGGGGACAGAGAGTCCCGGGGGCACGTTTGAGTGGGGGGAGGGTGATTCCAGGACTCGGAGGTGAGAAGGAAAGGAGGCGATATTTAGGAGATGAAGAAGCGTGTTTCTGCTTTCTGGATGTTTCTCACGGCCAGACTTAGGACAGAGCTGGGTGTTCCACCCCTCCTCCATTCAGCCTGGGGAGCCCGCGCCCTCCGGGCCGACACGGACAGCCCCTTGATGACCGGTCGACGGAAAGGCCCTGCCGGCCTCCCGCTGTGGCCCCTGCCTGCTCGGTCTAACCCTCGGGCCCACTTGCAGCTGTGTCTACAACGCCCTCCATCACACAGGGTTTGACCTTCCCGACGACCTACAGCTGTGGTTCTCAGCGTGGCTCCCTGCGCCACCAGCGGCAGTTTCTGAGTCTGGGGCAGGGTCCCCCCGAAACCTCCAGGTGGGACTAGTTGTAGCAGCCCCCCCGCCGTGACTCTATCCATGGGTCTCAGAACTCTGCCCGAGGAACAGGTGTTACTAGTCCATTTCACAGAAGAGGAAAATGAGGGCTGATGAGACAACTGGTCCCCAGAGCCACAGTCCCCCAGTGTTCAGAGACGCTGGTGCCAGCACCCCTCTCCCTCCCCACCCACTGCCCAGGGAAAGCCTCAGGAAGGGGGTTCCTGGGAGCAGACACCCCCCAGCCCTATCTCAGAGGGTGCGGTGGAGGCGGCCGGTGGATCACATCCCTCGAAGTGGTGACCTTGAGCAAGTCCAAGGTCCCTCTCCGCCAGAGAGCTGAAGCCGGGACCTGCCCAGGGAAGAAGTTGTTCAGGGTGCACGGACACTGGATGTGGGCTTGGAAGGGGGAAGGGAGGCAGCCGTGCCCTGGAGCTAGACTGCGGCAGACCAAACGCAGTGAGTTCAAGGAATGCCACAACTTTAAAACCCCGTGCGTGACACGTTCTTCAGGGTGTCCTTTGTCTCGGTGCTGACTGACCCTGGCGGTCAGGGCACGAACACCAGCAAACCGGGCCCTCCCCCTCCTGCATTTTGGGGGTGGGTGGCCTGGGGGTGGGGGTGGGGCTGGGGCCTGAGCCCTGCCTGCTGGGGAAACAGCCGAGCCCCTGGACCACATCAGAACGAACCTCCCTCCGCCTGTCGAAGCCGCTGCCGTGCGCTCAGGCCTGGCCGGGGTGAGTGCCCTGCTGTGCGCAGAGGGGGACCCTGCCCGTCCCACGTGCTGAGCAGGGGTGTCCCGCTTTAGGGCCAGAGCCGTCTGGGTCCCAGATCTTTAAGGTTCTGTGGTCCCTTCTTTTATCTCATTTATTTTAAAGATTTTATTTACTTATAATTTTAGAGCGAGGAGAAGGGAAGGAGAAAGAGAGGGAGAGAAGTATCAATGTGTGTTTGCCTCTTGTGTGCCCCCCACTGGGGACCTGGCCCACAACCCAGGCATGTGCCCTGACTGGGAATTGAACCGGCGACTCTTTGGTTTACAGGCCAGTGCTCAATCCCTTCTTGCAGCTGGGCCAGAGGTTTCACCACGCCCAGGCCAGTGCTGGGGTCCCGGAGGAACTGCAAGGCGAGGGGGCCACCAGATGCTTGAGCTGTGCGCCTTCAAACATCGCTCCTGTCTGGGGCGGGTTGGGGTGCAGGGCAGGAGCAGGCACAGAGCCCGCAGTGCGGAACCAGCTTACAGTGATCCAGAGCTTTGAGACTGGAACTGATGGTCCCACATCTGCGGGAAGCGGGACTGAGGACCCATTTGGCGGCCCAGGAAACCAAGGCACCGCGGGAACCAGGCAGTGCCCGGGGCCAAGGGCCAAGGGAAGAGAGGTGTCAAGGACCCTGGGGACGCACGACATTTCCTCATCCACCAGCAGGCTGGCTTTTTCCGCTGGCTCTGGAGGTCGGGAGTCGTTGTGAGAAGGGCGGGGGCGGGGCGGGGTGGACGTGCCTTCCCTCTCCTGCTCCCGGCATCCCCGTCACCAGCCGGCAGCTGCGCGGGCGGCCGGCGTCAGCCTTTCTCCATTTACGCGGGTTCCTGGGCCGCGCCCGGACTAGTGGCGAGGGCGCGCCCTGCCTCCGCGGCAGGTGGCAGAGGGCGGTCGCCTGTCCTGCGGCGGCGCCGGGACTCAACCCCGTCCAGGGGTGGGAGGCGCGCCCCCCTCCCGAGCGCGCCTCCCGCAGCGTCCTCCCTCCTGGGCTGGCGAATTTCCCGTATCCTGTCACTGCCCCTGGTGCCCCCTCCCCCGCCGCGCCGGAGAGCAGCCTCCTCCCTGTCAGCCCGGGTCCCCCACGCCCTGGTGAGGTCACGACCCCGCCAGAGGAAGGGCCCCAGCCACTGCACCCTTATCTTATTAAGGGTCCAGTGTCAGTGACCCTGAAATCAGTCCAGCCTCGGCTTCCCAGCGCTGGCTTGTGGCTGAGTAGTCTAGACTCTCTGGGCCTCGTCTCTCACCTGACGGGAGGGAACCCTAATGCAGCAGTGGGGGTGTTGGGGGACCAGATAGAACCGTGTGGGTGACGCATGGTCAACCAGGAGGGCGGTATTCTAAGGCCAGGGGAGGGAGTGGCTCGGCCCTGCTGGGGTGGGGGTGGGGCGCAGGTGCAGGCGATGGGAAGGCCTGGGGAGGAGGGCCTTGGTTCTCTGGGCTTACCCGCGCCCTCACCTGCGGAGGGGGGGGAGGGGGGAGGGCCGAGCTGTGACAGCTCCCGTTGCCTCTCCTGAACTTGCCCTTGTCCCAGGACCTCTGCATCCCCAGGACACAGTGGAGATGCTTGTGATCTAGAGCGTGGGGGGACAGTGCTGTGGGCTGACACCACTCGGGCAGGTCCTGTAAACTCGGTCCCTTATCCCTGCCCTGTCCCCAGGCTGCCGCCCGCCCGGCCCAGATGGGGTCCGTAGGTCCTGTAGACACAGGCAGACGCTGAATGTGGAAAACCAGCAGCAGGAGGAGGGCTCCTCGAAGGAGAAGTGAGGCCGTCTGTACCCACGCTGACTGCTGCTTAGCGGAGCTGCCGCACAGCTGCCTTTGGCTCAGCAAAGCAGGGGCTGCAGGAGACTCACAGGCCGCTGACACCCGCATCACTTGTGAGCAGGAGCAGGCGGGCCATGCCTTCACGTCCACGGAGGCGCCATCCATGGGGCCCGGGGTCCTGCATGGGTGCACGCGTGTATCTGTGCCAGTGCCCACCGGCTCGTGTGTGTCACCTCTGTGCACACAAACAGGAATGTCCACACGTGGTTACGCATGGGTGCCTGCATGGTGTGCACCTGTACTTGTTGCTTGGGCACACGTGTGTGAATGCACAGATGTGTGTGCACATGTTCCCTGGGTTGAAATGCACTTGTCCTATGACCGTGACCCAGACCTTCCTCAGACCTCTGTGCTGGGAGAGGCTGCGGCCTGGCCTTTGCAAGGAGCGCCCCCAGCTGGTGTGTCCCCCTTGAAGCTGTGCTGTTTCTGAGTGTGCTGTGAGACCGTGTGCAGAGGGCACCGTGTGCTCAGTACACGCAGGGCGTGGGCAGCTGGGGGATGTGTGTCGGTCACCGACTCAGCTGACCCTGTGAATAACGTGGTCGGCCTCAGGGAGTCTGGTGGGTCCACTCACTCGTCACCTGATCATCCGATCCCCAGTGCTCTACTGAGTGCCCACTGCACTGGAGGGCTGGAGTGTAGGGGGCAGGCCTTTGTCCTTGGAAAATGCTCCCTCTGGACAGGGAAGGAGGTGGGGGGAGGGGACTGGTGGGGCATGAGTGGAAAGCTACAGCAGACATTAACTGATGCCTTAACCAGACGCAGGGTGGAGGTGGACAAGGGGCCTCCCTGTCCTCCGCTCCTGCAGCAGTCAGGGCAGCCTGGCTTGTGCCGTGTAACAAACATGCCCCATGTCTCCGCGGCTTGTGACAGCCTTGTCCCCAACACCGGGGGTGACAGCTCTGATTCTGGCTGTCGCTGTCTGGCCCCACGAACGAGGTTGTGTGCTCCCCCCTCGTTTTCAGTGCCTCCTCCTGAGAAAGGCGCCCTGCCCTCTGGTGTAAATCAGGCGGGTGGGTGACACAGCGGAAACACGGCACTTGCTGGGCGCCTGCGCCAGCCCAGTGCCACTCGGGGCACTTGGATGTATTATCTCCTTCATCTGCCACAGCCTGGGGACTTGGAGGTCACGGTGGCTGTTTGGGGGAGGGGGAAGTGGAGTGGGGGGACATTTCTTGAAGAGTTGGCTACAGGAAAAGCAGAGCAGGACCCTTGCGACTTGTATTGAGGGAAACTGGGGTGCCCCCCCCATGCACAGGCCGGCACCGGGGGTTTCCCAGGAGACTCGGTGGTTGTTGAGTGGTCTCTAGACCCCTCCTCTCACCTCCTGAGAGACCAAAGGGGAGATACGGCAGTCCTTGTGATGCAGGACCTCAGGAGGATGGGGGGGGACACGATTCCGGAGCCTGCCGAGTCCCACTTCCTTTCCTCTGACCGGAACTGAGCCAGGAGGCCGGCTCCCCCTAAAGCCATTCATTCCAAAATATGTATTCCGTTCCCACTGGAGCCTGAGCACAGAGGAAGAGCCCAGTAAATGGCCGCTCTGATGCTCCTGGATTTGAGCCGAGGGCCTGAGCATTGCCCCTAAGGTTGCATGCTCGCACTCGTAACAAGCACACTCGTAAGTGTCCCAGCCTTTCTGTTGGGAATGCGGCTGCAGTGTCCACAGGGCAGGCTGCCATTGGACACTTTGTTATGCTGTCTTCCGAGATCAGCTTTGACAGGTCCCAGAATGCATTCCCAGGAAAGCTACTTGTGACAGCTATTGCTGCATAACAAGCGAAACAAAGCCAAAACAAAACTCTTTGTTTGGCATGTGGTTCTGCAGGCCAGGAGTTTCCGCTGGACTCATCTCGGTGGTCCTGCTGGTCTTGGCTGGGTCCCCTCACATGTCTCTGCTTGTGTCTGCTCTGCGTGGCCTGTCTTCCTCCAGCAGCCCACCTGGCCTGTTCTCGTGGTCCAGGTGAGATCCGAGAGAGCCCTGAAGGGCTCAGGGTCTCCTGGGCTCTGGGCTTGGAGCTGGCCGCTGTCACTTTGGCTGTCTGCTACTGGCCGAAGCAGGTTGCAAGGCCAGCACAAGTCAAGGTCCCCCTGATGGAGGAACTGAAAAGTGACACCACAGAGCGTGTGCACACAGGACAGTTTGGGACACCGAGGTCACCCTGCGTGTCAGCCCACCACCAGCAGTTCCAGTCCCGCCCTATCTCGACCCTCTCCTTTGTTTGTGCAGCTGAGCTGGTAGCCTGGCCACGAAACACGTTTCTCCAGCCTTGGGGATACTGCGACCTTGACTCCTTTCCCAGAAGTCTTTTGTCTGGGACTTCCCAGGCACTCCCTCCCTCCCGGGCCAGGCTCGGGCTGGTTTTGATAACAGGAGAGTTTGTGTTTGGGAAACAAGGGGTGGGCGTTCCCTTTAAAGTCACCTGCAGTCCTTGAGCGCAGCTGGGGGGAGGGGGCTCCCTCTGCCCGGGGGCCCCTGGCAGGGCTCGGCTTTGAAGTCCATGGCCTGGGGGGGGCACACCTCCTCCCTGCTCCATTTATTCGTCCTCGTCCTCGTTGGCCAAGGACGTGCAGGTGCCCTCCCTACAGTGATCCGTCTGTGCTGACTACGCATGAGCACAGGAGGGGTGCGGGAGAGAGAGGGCTCAGCTGAACACACGGCCAGGAGTGGGGAGCATTGTCCCCCCTGGCTCACCAGCCCCACCCAGTTGTATCTCAGCCAGCTTGACCCCTCTCTGCACCCCCGTCCCCACCAAGGGGTCCTTAGTACCTCTGGTGGCCCTCACAGCAGGCCCCTGGGGCGGCTCTCACAGTGGGTTCTCGGGCCCAGGCCTCCCCGCTTCTGGGCCCTGCTCTGGCTCGCTCGCGGCTGAGCGTGCGTGTGTGAGGGGAGGGGCATCAGCCCTCCTGGTTCTTGCCCTCTGCGGGGAGCCAGTGTGCGGGGATCCAGTGTGCGGGGAGCACACGGCTGGCTGGAGAGTGCCTGACACCCTCCACCTCCTGGCCAGACGTCTGGACTTCCCCCGCTGCGTGAGAGCCCTGCGTGCCGATGATGGGGCAGCTCCCAGACGCCCAGCTCTGGGGACCTGACTGAGCTGCTCAGGGCTGGCTGCTGGGGCAGGGGCAGCCCCCTCGGGTTCTTGCTAGCTTCTCTCTGAGGTGGGCCACGGGTCCCGGTGCTGACGCTGAGGTCTCCGTGGGCCCCGGGGGGGGGTGTTGGGTGGGCTGGCAGGTGCTGGCCTGTGACCGTGCTGGCCCTAGGTGGGGGTAGCAGCCCCAGAGCCCCCTGGGACAGCTCAGCGAGTGTGCGCATGGCTTCCTGGCCGGCAGTGGCACTGGGGGCCCCAGGCCTGCGCTCATGGAAAGCACAGGTGTCCCCCCAGTGCCCAGTGCACTCTGGGCAGAGGTGACCATGGGGGTAACCACGCCCATGTGCACCCCTGTTCCTCACTCTCATGTGCATGGACAGGCTGCTGTATGACTGGTGCCGGCTGCAGGTGAGTGGAGCCCTTTAAACGCATTCCCGTGCACCCCTGGTGGGACCTGGCCGCTGTCTCAGTCTCCTGCTGGAGTGGCACCTGTTCTAAATTGTGATCAGGTTAAATTAGATGGAAAAACATGCAAATGCCGTTGGAGCTCTCTGGCAAATTAGCATGCAAATGGGCGGAGGAGGGGACCCCTTGCGCAGGAGAGCGCCACGCGGTTTGCCTAATTATCCAGGCAGTCAAATGGAGCCGGTGGGCTGTCCGCGAGCGTGCTCTTCAAAGGGGGAATTATTTCAGCTACATTTCCTAGTTTTCTGCGGTTGCCTAGAAAAGCCAAGAAAAGATACCTTCCTGCTGTTCTCTGCCCTCCCCAGCCCCTTCCCATCGAATGGGTAAAAGTCGGAAGGCTTTTTCCTACTACCAGTCTGGACATTTTCCTCGGTCAGCTTTCGACTGGTCACAGAACCTAGAATCCCAATATATTTTAAACTGGGGGTGGGGGTGTATTTTGGCCCAAGTTGCTGAAGACGAAGCCGTCAGGGACCTGAATCTGTAGTCACCTGGATTTAGGAAGGATCGTGGGGGCCTGTTGGCAGGTGGTGCCACGCTGGGCGAAGCCTTAAAAACACAGAGTGCACCCGGGGGGAGGGGCGTGAGGGGTTAGCCGACTTCAGGAGCACACAGAGGCGGGGGCACACTGGCAGAGAGGAGCCCGTGGTGACGGGAGACCAGGCACTGTCACAGTAACGGGCCATGTGTGGTGGTGTCCAGTTCCCTCGCTGGGTACCATGACCTCCAGCCCCATTCAAGGCCAAAGGCATCTCTGGGAATCCCAGAGGGCACTGTCATTTGGGACAGGGAGAGGAAGCATCCTACGTCACTCCGTCCTCTGTGACCTCCTCCTTCCTTTGGGCATCCAGGGCACGCTGTCCCTGTCACAGAGGTGGCCCCTTTGTTGCTTTTCCTCATGGTTTTCACTGTACTTTTCTTGACTCCCCCAGATGGTGGAGGACTCGTTCCGTGCCTTCCTGGGTCTGTCATTCTCTTCTCCTGCCCTGGATGTCGCCACGCACAGCAGTGCTGGGGGGCGAGCTCGCCACAGCACGATGCAGGACGGTCTCCCAGCTGGGACGTCTGCCGCTCCCTCTGAACATCGGGGAGTGGCAGCACCCCCAGTGCCCCCTATCGGGGTGACAGGGGAACGCGGAGCTCTGCTGACCTGTGGGGAGTCTGTCTCCCTGTGACGGTGTCGCTATGTGCTTGTCCTCTGTCTCAGAGCTCCGCTGAGCTCTGGGGCTCACACTCTTTCCAGACAAACCAACAAGCAGCTTTTCCCGAGTCCCCGGGGGTGTGCACACCTGTGGGTAAAGGGGCCACCAGAGCAGGTGCCTTTGGGAAGATACGGCCATCAGGTAGTGACCACCCTGTGGCTTGACGTGCACCTGCGTGCACCTCTGCAATCAAGGTGGGGGGTGTCGGTGGTGTTAACCACACGCTAGGGGGATTGGGCTGAATCCAAGTATTTTTTCCTCCCGGGATGGAACTTGGAGGTGGAAAAATCACATACAAATTAATGTGGCCAATTAAAAAGTACACATTGAACAATGTTCATCATTTCCTGTGTCTTTTGTCCTGCAGCAGGGAAGTAGAGAGTAAAGCAATAACAATAACACAGACCTTGCTGAGAAATGCCTTTGGTTTTTGAGAGCTCGACATATCTAAGTTGTCCTCCAAGGTTACTGCCACGGTCAGGAAGGTCCACTGAATCATCCGGACAGTTGAAGTAGACAAACTGGGAAACCTAGGACGCCGGAGGAGGTGGGACCCAAGCATCTCAGACCCTTCAGGAGAAATGGGAAACTACCACGTCAGAGCTGTCAGCAGCGTGTTCTGCACATGTTTTGGGGTGACAGTCCCCTTGCAAGGGGTTGCTTGCGGCTCTGCAGACGTGTGGCCAGGTGCCATGCTTTACTCTCGGAGGACCTGGAAGCCCTCAGCCGCGTAAACTGGGGATGGTTCTAGAGGATCTGTGTCTCCTCAGGTTATGCTGCCTTTACATACAGTGTTTCTCTCCCCACTCCCCACATCCCGGGAGGCATGCTGGTCCCGCCTCAGCACTGAGAATGAAGAGGGACACGACAGGAGCCAGAAAGAAAAGAGGAGCCCTGGCTGGCGTAGCTCAGTGGATTGAGCACGGGCTGCGAACCAAAGCATCGCAGGTTCGATTCCCAGTCAGGGCATATGCCTGGGCTGCAGGCCACAGCCCCCCAGCAACCACACATTGATGTTTCTCTCTCTCTCTCTCTCTCTCCCTCCCTTCCCTCTCTAAAAATAAATAGATAAAATCTTTTAAAAATTAAAAAAAAAGAGGGGAGGCTTTACCTCGGGAGGCTGTGCCATGCCAGGCACTGCCTTGAGAGCGTGGATGCCATGCAAGCCTGATGAACTTGACCACAGACTTTGAGTTTCCAGAGATGGTTTTATTTCACCAAAGCTGCTGCTGATTGAACACTCTGGACAAAATGGAAACAATAATTATTTGAAGGCACTGGAAAGTGACATAAAGCAGGGGGGAAAAAACCCCTAGAGGGGTACGAACTTTGAAAGTGGGGAGCCCCCCATGGCCTGCTCTGTTCCCGAAGGCCCTGTCTGGACCCTGCGGTGGGCTGGAGCTCCAGCAGAAGGTGGCGGTCTTGTTGGGCTAGGAGGTGAGGGGCTGGGGTTTGGCATTGCTGTATGTCTGGAAATTTGGGGAGAAATCTCAGACAAGTCACATAGGAAGATGCCCCTAAATGTGGAATACACTCCCCACAGATCCTTTGGGGTTGATCACCAAGGGGTGCATTTGCGGAGCAAGACACTAGAAAGACCGGGAAGAAGCGACAGCTGGAGGGTGGAAAGGGCGGAGCAGAGCATTCGGCATCTGGCCAGTACTGGGAAGACTGAGTTCAGAGTTCATGTCTCACCAGGTGAGAGGGACTTGGTCAACACCTTACGCTTTTCCTGAAAAGGAAAATGGAGTAAAATCTGCTATGTGCTGAAACAAAATGACTGTTAATTATATAATCGGAAGACTGAGTGCTATATTCAAACTGCTGAGAGAAAAAACTGATAACCTAGAACTGTATACCCAGCTAAACTATCACTCAAGCATGATAGCAGAATGAAGACATTACAGTTACATGAACCCAGGAGTTTACTAACTACAGACTCTTTCCAAAGGACATCTGTTTAATGGTTTTAAAAGAGATCTAAAACCTTGGTCAGAGGTGATGGGAGTGGGCCAGGTGTTTGTGTTACTCTGGAGCAGGAGAGGGTGTTAGGGGTGCATGCTAAAATTTAAGAAAAGGAGAACTCAAAATAGGCAATAGAATAAAGGGGTTAATGTTTTTTGAATCCTCACTTCGGGATATTTTTTTTAACATCAATGTGCGGTTACTGGGGGTCATGGCCTGCAACCCAGGCATGTACCCTGACTGGGAATCGAACCTGCGACACTTTGGTTCACAGCCCGCGCTCAATCCACTGAGCTACGCCAGCCAGGGCAAGGGATATTTTTATTGATGAGAGAGACAGAATATCAATTTGAGAGGAACACTGGTCAGTTGCCTCCCGCACGCACCACAACTGAGGATAGAACCTGCAACCGAGGTGCGTGCCCTGACCGGGGATTGAACCCGCAAACTTTTGGTGGATGGGACGACACTCCAACCAACTGAGCCACTGGCCAGTGCTAGAATAATGGACTTCACAAAACTCTCAATCAATCTAAAACAACATAGAAGAGGAGAAGAAAAGCCTAGAAAAGGAGGGCAAATAAATAAGCCTGATCTTGGGAAAATTGCTAGTTTTGAATTTTTATGGTCCATGATTTTTGGGGGACCTGAGGGAAAGACCACCCCCTGTGGATGGGAATGAGGTGTCTCAGTCATTACTTTTCCCCCACCAGTCATCCTCTAAAGGGGTAGGTTTCGGGTGAGGAGTGAGGGTTTTAGAGGCAGGTCTTGCCCACAGAAAGGGGGCAGCAATGGCCTGGGCCTTGAGCAGCTGGAACCTGGCCTTCTGGAGAGAGAGACAGGCTCGCAGCCCTCTCACTGGTGTGGCCAGGTAACCGCCCGGTGCGGGGGGAAGACTAAGGCCTCCGTGGGAGGCAGAGAGAGCTCACGTCAGGTGTTGAGGTTCCCTCCGAGTACCCAAGCCTTCAGTGAGGCACCGTTAAATGTCATGAACCACGCCTTGAGCCACCACCATCCCCGAGAGGAGCTGAGAGAGGAGCATGCACCCTTGGGTGGTGCAGGGGGACACAGGAGAGAAGAGGGAGGCTGACCCCAAGATGCGGAGAATGACCCGCACAAAAAGACAGCAGAGGCCCAGGCCAGGCAGGCTGAGGGGCTCGCCACCCAGGGGACAGCCGCCCCTGGGGGCTACTTTGTAGAAGGAGCGAGCCTTTCCCAAGGGCTGCGTAGCCACCTGTGAATGAGTGGGCTCAGGACTCGGAAGTGTGGACGTCACGGGGAGATGGTGTTGCAGGCCGGTGATGTCTGGGACACTTGGGATCTGGGATGTGGGAAAGTGTCGTTTGCTCTGCGTCCTTCTGACATGGAACTGTGTCCTCTGCACCACCGTCCCACCTTCTCCCCACATCCGCTGAGGGAGGGTCACGTGGTCTTGGAATTCCAGCCCCGGTGCTCAGATTATGGGCTCAGGGCTGGGTACCCCGAGCAGCCAGCACTTGGCATTGGGGCTGCACCTCCCTCCTCCTTGGACATCATCACGGGCACCGGGCACGCCACAGGTGCCTGGCTGCCTGCACGAGGACAAAGCCCACACAGGGGGAGGGCAGAGCTGGGCCGCCTTGGAGAAACAGAGCCAGGCCTTGACCGAACCGCGCAAGCCTCCTCCCTCCCTCTGGGCCCCCCATCCCTCCCGAGCCAGTGGTGTTGGCTCCTCTGTTACCTGTCTCGCCTGGCACACAGATGTGAACGGGGAGTCATCGATTGCGTCACCTGAAGGAAGATGCAAGCCAGAGCTCATGCCAGCCTGACCTCAGCCTTTAGGGGGGTCTCCCACTGTGCACTGCGGTCGTGGGGACTGAAAACATTAGATGAGACCGGCCACGTGGCAGGCCTCGGGGGGGCCCCCCCGCCATCACCCCGCTGGTCCTGCTGCAGGACGCAGGTGCTCTGAGAGGAGGGGCCTCCTGGTCACCATTCCCCCTTCCCACCAGGGAATGGCTCCCCGAGGCCAAGGCCACAGGGCCAGGGCAGAGCTGTAGCTCAACTCAAAGCCTCGACTGTGTTCCGAAGCCAGGGGCCAGCGGTTCTCCAGGGGCCAGGACCCTGTCCTCTGCTGTTCATCCATCAGCCGCGCCAGCAGGCAGGCACTCAGGGCTCGGGTGACACCGTCTTCTCTGAAGACCTGTTGAAATATTCACAGCCTGGTGCGTGCTCCCCGTGCAGGGCTCTGTTGTGGCACTGTCCCCCCCCCCAGCCGCCCGGTGCCAATGAGCTTGCTCCTCCTCTGTGCTGGGATCACATTATCATCCTTGGTCCTGCAAGGGCCTCATGCTTTATCTATCAGTTTAGTCCTTGGTGTCATCAGTCCGCAGCTCCATTTCCGAGATACCCTGACCACCGCTGGGGTGGGAGCTGTGTCGCCCACTGCTCTGGATTTCACACGGCATGCACGGGGCCAGCGAGGGTTAGAGTGGCAGAGGGCGCCGGGCCCAGGGCCAGCCCCTCAGTGCTCTCATAGCCAGGGCCCGCTTGGGGGACGCCTGCTGCACTGGGTTTCAGGGGGGTGCAGCCTGGCTGATGTGGTCAGTGCATGACTCAGGATGTGTCAATGGAAGACACGTCCAAACATGTGAAGAATTTTTATGAGTTTATTTGAGCCAAACTGACGACAATTGCTGGGAAGCAAGATGTCAAATGCTCCGCGGAATGAACAGTTGGCAGCGTCTTTTATGCATTGGAGACCAAGGAGAGACCATGAGGAGGGTTACGTGGAGGTGGGAGAAAGCAAGGCGGGGACGGACTGGGGGACAGTGAAGAAAGACGGGGTGCTCTCTTGAGAGTGCTCAGGCTTTAGAAGGCGGGGTCTAAGGGGGGCATTTCAAAGGTGTGTTAACCTGGATGCACAGAAATAAGGCGCAGGGCCAGCTTAAGGCAAAGATGAGCCTTTTGCTGAAGAAGTTATATGCCGCGTGTGACCAGCAGTGAAGAACTTGTGGTCAGCTCATCCTGTGGGGTGGCTTTCCACGGAACCCCGTTTTTGTCTAGAGGGCAGTGCAAGCAAAGGGCAGGCTCCTAGGGGCAGAAAAAACTGGCCTGCCCCCCGCTCCCGGTGACAGGCTGGCTGTGGACACACCGGCCCCTCAGGAGGCACCAGGCTCAGCCCTGGCAGGAGCTGGAAGGAGGGTCTTCTGCCTCTGCGTGGCCCGGACCCACCTCATGCCTCCTGGACCCGGTGTCCTCGCCTGTGACAGACGGGCCAGGGCCGGCCTGGAGGGTCAAGGGGCCTCCGACAGCGCGATCAGGAAGCATGGGCTGGCTTCCTGGGAAAGCGCACACACACATGCTTGCACACATGCACACACAGATGCTCACACCCACAGCACCCACAGTGTGTGCATTTGCACACACACACTCATGGGTCCCGGGAAGTCGGTCCTTGGATCCCTGGTTGAAACCTCTGGACGGACTGTCTTCCAGCTGCGGCCACCTGCTCTCACTGCGTCAGGAGATCAGCTCAGTGGGGTGCCGCCAGCATTCTTCTCGGGAAAGGTTTTATTTATTGGTCTGACAGAGAGAGAGACATGGATTTGTTGTTCCGCTTATTGGTGCATTTATTGGTTGATTCTTGTATGCGCCCTGACTGGGGACTGAACCTGCAACCTTGGTGTATTGGGATGGTGCTCTAACCAACTGAACCAGCATTCTTGAAAAAGAGAGAATGGAATAGAGTGGAGTGATGGTGGCCTTGTTTCACGACCCTGCTGTCGCGGTGTACGACGCATTTCCCGCTGTGGTCGACGGCCCAAGTGTTTGGCAAACACGGATCCAGGCCACGGATCAGGTTCCTCCATGTCCCCCTGGAGGGGGCGGCTGGGCAGGGACATCCGGCCTCCCTTAGGCCTAAGCAGTGGGCTGTGGGGTGGCCCTCCCCACCCCTGCGGCAGGGAGCCAAATACCTGGGAAAGTTACTTTCATTTCCTGATGTTTAAAGCCTTGTCTTTCCTTGTTCCTTTTTTTATATTATTTTTTTTTCAAGGAGGCTTCGTTTGAAGGCTATCAGAGTGCTCCCCTGCTGTCCTCCCCACCCCTCTGCCCACATGACTCCCCTCTGCTCTCTGCAGAAACGTTGGCTGGCTGGGGGGTGGGGGTGGGGGGTGAAGGGTGGGCGGGGCCCTCCGAGCTCTCTGGCGGCCCCACCAATCAGCAGCACGCTTGGCTCCATCCGCGCGGGAAGCTCGGTGGTGGGAGACGTCCCTGGCAGGCCTCCCCCTGCTCTGGCCAGGTCTGGGAGGAGCCCGTGTCTCACAGAGGGCGCGTGCCAGCCTCCCCCGGCAGGCCCACGGTGACCCTTCACTTTTGCCAAAAATAGAGCAAAATCCAGTTGCTTCTCGAGCTCTTTGGGGGACACAGAAAAGAGAAGTAACGAATCTGTATTTCTCCCCAAACTTTCTGGCTTCACTTTTTTCTGTTTACTTGTGGATTTCTGCACTAAAACCACGGGGCTTTAGTTGCTCTGCGTCTGAATACAGTGTAGAAACACAGCTTCTCCCCTCTCTACTGGGTTTCCCCGCCGTTTTGTGATTTAGAACAGTTTTACGTTTTCACTGGGAAGTGCACCGGGCTGCCGGCCCTGGACGACACGGGGCTGAGCTGTGAGGCCCGCGTGTGCGTGGACTTTTCCAATCAGTATACAGTTGGCCCACTGTGCCCCGGGGTTTCGAATCCGGACTCGACCAACCTCAGGAGAAGTCAGCACTTGCGATCCAAAGGGGGCGGGGCCGGGGACACCGCCGCCCCCTCCTCAGACCAGCTCAGCCTGGACCGCGAGTGGGACAGGCAGCTCTGCCAGCCCCGCGGTCCCCTCGTCCCTCCTCCCCTCGGCCCCGAGGGCCTGCTTGTGCTCCGGCGCTCCTTCCCCAGCAGAGGGGTCCCGCCCACCAGAAGAGGGCTAGCGGCTTCTCTGGGGACAGAGGCACGCGTGCAGGCGGCCTGCGGACCGGGGACTGTGTGCCAACGCCACCTCCCAAGAGGCCTGTGAACGCCGAACACACCAACACGGTGGCACCCGTACAGCACGCCAGCAACACCCCCTCCTGCCCCGACCCCCAGTCAGGGCGGGGCTGCAGCCCCGCCCACGCCTGTCAGTCAACGCAACGGGGTGTGGGAGCTCGCCGCGGAGGGCGACCTCTCACGGACCTTTTGGTAAATGGGAGAACTTTTCTTTGACGTGAGTTTTCTGATGTCAGTCTGCTTCCCGCAGAGGCTACCTGCTGGCAGTCAGGGAGGGAGGAGGGGGGCGGATACAGCCGTGAGTCAGCGGTAGTGGGGGAGCGGGCGACAGAGAGAGCAGCACCCGCGGGGCAGAGGGCAGGTGGAGGTCAGCACAGCAGGGTGTGCTGGTCCGGGCGTGGGGTGGGGAGGGCTTCTGGTGCCGGAGGAGGGGGCCTCACCCCCACTGCAGGGAGCCGCGTGACCCCTGCTTCCCGGCTGCACCCCATCGTCGCCGGGCATGGGGGCGAGCGACCTGAGCCTCCGTGAGACGTGAGCAGGGCCTCAAATGTTTCCTTCTACACCTTTGAGGCATTGGCCGTACGTTTCCTCCCAACAGCAGTTAGTTTGATGGTAGTGTGAGAAGTGCTCATTTTCGTGCCCTTATAAACCTGCCTCCTGGTTCAGTTTTGTGCGGGTGGGTGCGTGCAGAGCGGACGGCCACAGGGCTGAGTGCTCGCCCTCTGTCTATGGAGAGCTGCTGCCTCGGGCTCCTCTCTGCACCAGTCCTGCTGCCCTGCCCGGGCCCTGCCCCGGGGCGCTGGGCCTCTCCCCGCCCCCACCTCCACCGGAGTTCGCAGCTCTGTCTCCTGAGAATCTCCCTGACATGCGGGCTCTAACAGACAGATGGTGGGCGCAGGCTGCGGACCTCACTTCCTCTGCCTTGTCCTGCAACGGCCACCTTTTGGCTCTGCGGGTTCCTCTAGGGAAGGTGGGTGGTGCGCGGAGGGATCCTGGGGCATGAGAAGGACTGAGGGGTTCCGAAGGCTCCATGACAACCGGGGAACGCCTCCTGCTCCCATCCTCCAGTCTTGGTTTCTGTGACAAAATATCAGACGTCTGCACCCCTGGGGGTCAGATGGGTTCCCCACCCTTCCCCCCACCCCACCTCTTCGCTTCTCAAGCCCTCTCACCTGGCTCACGGTGGGGTAGGGTGTTGGGGACCAGCTAGCTCATTGCCATGCTGCACGTGACAGTCAAGTGACCTTCCGGTCTCAGCGGGAACCTGAGGCTGAAGGACTGTGGGGAGATCTGGGGTACGCTCTTGCTGCGGAGAGGCTGAAAACAGACCAGGGAACCTGTGCAGGTGCCGAGAACCAGGTAGGGCCCTTAGCAAAGAGCAGCACAGTCGGGCCAGGTGAGGGACACAGTGGGCGTGGGGTGGCAGCGAGCTCTGGGCCTGGGCCCAGGGCCCAGGATTGGCTGCCTTTAGCTGCTGCTTCTGTGGGGAAAGGGCCTCTCCTTGGATTTTTGCATTTGCACAAGGCCAGCCTTCTTCCTCCAGGCCTTCAGGTTGGTTCTGGCTACTATTTCCAGGTTGCTTTCCCTCCACGGTCCATTCCCCTGCTCCCAGCTGCTGGGACCGTGGCGTTTCTGCCGCCACCCCCTTTCTGGCCCACAGCCATGTGGCTTTAAGGAGTGGAGAGGGCTGTCCCTGGGATAGGCTGCGGCTTGCTTCCTCGGGCGGCCTTGTCGAGGCAGGACGCCAGGAGCTGGGCGCTAATAGAACGTGAAATGAAGCTCTTGGCCGAGGTGCCTCTGTCCTGGGTGAGTCGGGTTTCTGGTGGCCGGGGCCTTGAGACAGCATGCCAGGACAGTCTTCTGTTGCGTTCACGAGAGGACAAGCCTCGGTGTAAGCTTCGTGCATGAAGGAAAGGGGTGGATCACGGCTCAGTGATGGTGGAAACGGACTCGACATAAAGCGAGAGCTCAGATGTGCTCTGGGCCCCCTGTGCTATCTTGCCATGGAAAGACAGAGGCTCCGTTCCTGCTGAGGAGTGGGTGTCTGGGCACCAGGGGGTGGGTCGTGCAGGTGGACTGATGCCAGGCCTCCTGGTTGGGCTGGGGTTGCGGGGGGCCGTCAGGGAGGAGGAGGAGGGAGAAGGAATGCCCAGGTGTCGAACGGCCCCAGAGCAGCTCCAGGGGCTGTGCGGCTTTGCTATCACTGCGGCCGACATCGGCTCTGTGGGCCGCAATATCTCATGCACCACACACCGTGTGTTTCTTCCCATTTCTCTCTTACAGCGTTCACTTGTCTTAACTTTAGCCAGTAACAGCCTCCCATGACCTTGTCCTTCGAGGTCCAGAGTTCACTCATGCACCATCTCTTGACATACCACCTGAGGTTCAGCTCTCTTTACTATACATCTTGTTCATCAGTTGTGTATTAGTTTATATTGTCTAAGTAAAGGAGTTTTTTTTTCCCCAGCTAGGCCACCCCGCAGGCCACTGGCAGGTGTGTGGACTCACTATTCTGGCCAGGTGTCCACTCTAGCCCAGTCAACTGGAGGAAATGGGTCAGGGTCAAGGGTCATGGGGCCGAAGGTCAGCTCCCTGGCAGGCCTGGTGGGAGGGTACGTTTCAGTGGACGGGCTGAGGCCGCAGGCACTTTCATATCTAACGGTCACCACTGCAGCTGACCGAACTTCCCTGAGAGTGGTTTTCTGAGGACCTGCCCACTCAGAAGAAAGCTCTAGAAACAGAAAGCTCTGCTGGGGTGTGTGGTGACAATGCAGCCAGGGCACTGTACTCAGAAATGGGGCTGATTTAGAGTATCCTCAGCTGGGAATCCCAGTTCATCTGACTCTGAGTGGAGTCGTGTGCTCGGGAAGTCTGCATTTTACTTTCATAGTTTTGAAAGAGGGATGAGTAGGTCACACAAAAAGATCGAGATCACAGAGGGTTGGAATTAGAGACATTTCTGCCCTAATCCCTCGTCTGTCTTGCCCTGAACAAGGCTCGGCCCAGGTGACCAGGTGACCACACCTGGCGGGATTCACTCTTCTCCCGCCTCAGGCCTCCCAGGGTCTGGCACAGGCAGGCGCTCCTCCGCATCGGTCGTGGTCACCTTACCCGTCTGCCGGAAGCTCCTAAAGGTCCGCTTCTAAGAGGTCCCAAGAAAGCGGACCGGAAACAGTTTTCAGTATTTCTGCAGCCAGCCACAAAGGCGTAGACAAAGGTGGTTGTCTCAGCTCAGGTAACAGAGTGAATTCCTTTCTGTTCTATGTGGTTTCTCACAGATTCAAATGCTAATCTCTTCTGGAAACACCCTTACAGACACAGAGATAATGTTCTATCAGTCTTTGGGGTGTCCCTTAGCACGATCAAGGTGACACAAAATTCACCATATCACTATGTAGGCTTCCACTTAATCCCCGGTTTCAGCCATATGCCTCGTGCCTGACGTCCTCTGAGCCTGAATCAACAGAGCTCATGCTGTAATCTTTCAGACAATGGGGCTCCAGAGGCTCGTGGACACATGCCCTGTCCTGGAGGGAGACCTCCACACTTTGAACCAAACCCCCTGTGTGACCGCATACTTCACCCCACCCTTTGTGTCATGGGTATATCCGGTTCCTGAGCCATTCTGGGGTTCACCCTCAAATGGCTCTTTCACTGAGAGCCTGTGAAAACAGTAAGTGTGTCTCGTCTTTGTTTTCTGAAATAACTTTTGCTCAGCCTTGCTGTGAAGAATAGTTTAGCTGGGTATAAAATTCCAGGTTGACAGTATTTTCTCCTCGCCACTTTGGAGACACCATTTCCAAGTCGTTTGACATCTATTGCTCTTGATGAAAAAAGGCTATTGGCAGCTGACCTGTTTCTCCTTTGTCAGAGACCTTTCCGTCTGGGAGCTTTTGAGGTTTTCGTTTGCTGTGTTTATTGGTCCTGTTTGGCATTTGATGTGCCGTCTCTCTGAGGACACACGTCTCCAAAGCTTAAACATTCTGAGCCATCACCACAGAAGTTACCTTAGAATAACTGCAGTGTCCTCTATTTCCCGCTATCAGAATTTCCAGTAGGTGTGTGTTAAATCTTCTCTGACTCCCACATCTTGTAACTTTTTAAAAAAGATTTTATTTACTTATTTCCAGAGACCAGGGAAGGGAGGCAGAAAGAGAGAGGGAAACATCAATGCGTGGTTGCCTCTCACACACCCCCTACTGGGGACCTGGCCTGCAACCCAGGCATGGGCCCTGACTGGGAATTGAACCGGTGACCTTTTGGTTCTCAGGCTGGCACTCAATCCACTGAGCCACACCAGCCAGAGCTAACTTTTCTTTTATAGTTTCCTTCTCTTAAGATCTCTGGATTATTATCTTAGCTCCTCATCGCTAACTTACAATTCGCTAATTACTTGTTAAATGCTTCTGTGTAGCATTTGTTTATTGAGGTTTAAAATTTTCATGGGTGTATTTTTTCACTTCTGGTATTTTTAATGGGTTGTTTCCTCTGTCCTGTGCTTGGCCAGCAGTCTTCCTGGCCTGTTGCCTGATCTCTGAGGACTCTAAACGTAGGTGATGTCATAACGTCTCTTTCAGTTGCTTTGTGGCTTCATTCCTCGCATTGGATGAGCCTTTGTCTGGGCTGCACAGAGTGAGTTCTTCTGGTGTGTTTTGAACACTTACCTTGAGTAGGTGTTTTCTATTTTATTTTGCCACTCCCCCTCGCCCTGCAGTGGGCACTTGTGTAGCTGCCTCCAATGGGTCCACAGTTCACAACGAGGTCTGACCTTGGACTGGGATGTCCCCCTGGAGGGTGGCAGCACCATGGCTGACCTGGCTGTGCTTCCGGTTGCGCAGCTGTTTCCACGGTGCTGGTCTCCTCTCTCCGCCCCTAACACCGCTGCTTTCTCTGTCACCTCCCTCTGATTTAGCACGGCCCTCCTCCTCTGGCTGCCCGCAGGCTGGTCCCTTCCCTCCCACCCTTTGCACGTGAGGCGGTCAGAGCCTTGCACGGTGCAGAACGGCTTGCAGCTGTCCCCAGGTCAAAGCCCCGCCCTCCCCCGAGGGACTGCGAGTCTTCCCGCCTCGCACCTCCAGCCCCACCCCCTCACACCCAGGGCTTCTTCCCTCTGGGCTCTCCCCTCTGTGGCGTCCCTACTCCTCCTCGTCTTCGTGTGAGTTTAGGTGACCTGGCGCAGCCCCCTGCCGGGTGTCCCTGCGGCGTCTCCCGCCCCCCGCAGTGCAGCAGGAGATGCCCCGCTGTGCCGCACTCCCCCTAGAGTTTGGCGAGACCAGGTTTATCCTCCCATCTCCAGGGCTCGCTCGGCACGGGGAGCTGCGCTGCAGAACCCATTCGGTTCCTGGGAGGAGGGCGTGGCTGGCCCTGTCTCGGCGGACGAATCCGTCAGCAGCCGTAGCTCATCTCCCTCCGGCAGCGGCGAGGTGGGGACAGCCATGCGTCAGAGCCTTCCCCCAGCCTCGGCACCTGCGACCCTGCGGAGGGCAGGAAACAGCCGGGAAGGGCCCCCTGGAGGAGAAGGCAGAGGCTGAGTTCTGAGCGGTTGTCAGAAGGAGAAAACGAAAGTCAGTACCCACCCAGAACAAGTCAAATCGTGTGCAGCCTGCGGCAGTTTCCCAATCAATCAAATCCCTGCGCTGTTAGCATTTCTCCCAACAAGGAGCTTTCGTGCCTCGGGCCCCTTACGCACAGATCCGTGCGTCTGGGCACGTCGCCTGGCCTGTGGTTCAGAAAGTCTGTGTGTCCACTCACTCAGCAGCCTCCAGGGGCCCTGGGTTACAGAATACTAACAACAACAATAATATGATTTTCTCTACAAAATAAGGATATTACTCTTTAGGGTGGTGTCGATCATACCCAAGAGAACCTAAGTGAAAGGGAGAGAGGGAGTGACGAATGAGAGATATTTGATGGAGCCTTGTGAGTGAGTCGCTGGACAGCCATGTGACCAAGCCACACGCGGGCGGCCGCGGCGGGGACTCTCCTGCCGGCCTCGAAGCCAGGGGCAGGGCGGGCTGGCCAGGGCTGGTGCACCTTGGAGTCGCAGGGACTTTTGAGACTTCACGAGTGGAGTCTTGGGACTCCACGAGTGGAAAATCGGGAGAGCGACTCTTCTTCAAATGTGCTTTTCTATTTGGGGAAAGGACTTGCATTTGGGGGGTGGGGGTGTCACTCGGCTTTCCTGGGCTCTGAAAGGCGGGCTGAGTTTTCTGTCCTCTGAAGGAGAAGGCTTTGTCTCGAGGCCAGGCACCCACAGCCCTTTGTGTCGGGTCCTCACACTTCTATGGGTTTTCTGCCTGCCGAGACGGCTCGCCAGTTTTAGCCCGGGCTGCTCCCTGTTCTCCCTTCCTCGTTGTGGAGGGCACCTCCTCTAAAAGGCTCGTTCAGACTTGGGCTGGCCTCGGATCTGACCCCTGAGTGAATGAATGAGTCAGGTGGTGGAGGAGGCTGGGCCTTCAGGGACCGCGGCCACCCCCTGTCTCTCGTTCCGTCTAAACACCAGCTCCGGGGAAAGAGCGGAGGAATCATTCCCACTGAGGGCGCACGTCACCCAGCAGGGCTTGGCTTCACCAGCAAGGGGACCCCCCTCAAGAGCAGTCAGAGCGCTGGCAGTGGCGCCAGGTGGGGCGGGCTGTCAGCTTAGGGGGAGCTACTACTAGTATGTCCAACAATACTACTGTATTGGTGGACAGGCTCAGAAGTCCAATAATCGCCCCAATTCCGGGTGACTGTAAGTGCCACCCACGTGTGACACACATGGACTCCCAGCCTACAGGACAGGGCCATTGGGTGACATCAGAGGCCACAACCCTGTGGGCCCCTCCGCTGTGGTCGGGGGCACCCCAAGGTGCACAGGTCTCCTCCAGCGCACCGTGTGTGGCGCTCAGGTGACCGGCTTCAGCCGCTGTGCCCAGGGCCCTGTCTGCTCGGCTCTGCCCGCCTGGCACCCCCGGCGACCCCCTCGCAGGCACCGCAGTGTGTCGTCCCTCACTCCCTCCCACAGGCTTGTCACAGGCGGGCGTTTTCATCCCCTCCCACGAGCAGGCTGGGCTGAGCTCGCTGAGGAAACTGAGTGTTTTTGCCCCACTTTGTCTGGTGGCGGCTGCTTTTATTATTAGCCGAGGGAGGGGGTGGCCAGGGAGGAGCCTTCCGTGGGTCTGAGTGGACAGCAGTTTGCAGTACCCCCACTGTGGGAAATGAGGCCCGGGTGTGGCGGCTGGGAGAGCCAGGACCGTGAGGCAGAGCCTTTGAGCCCTCAGTGGAGTGGGGTGGGGTGGGGCGGGGCGGGGTGCGGTGGGCTTGGCGGCTGGGGCACAGCCACCTGCTGGTGTAGAAGGGTTAGGAAACGTTCCCAGGAGTGAAGGGGAAGCCACGGCTGGCCATTCTGTAAGGTTTGTCGAGATTCTCTTTTCCCGCCTCCCTGTGCGGGTTCAGGGGAGACGTGCAGGCTGCCCAGCGCTCCACGGGGCCCCTCCCTTCTCCCGTTGTGTCCTCTCCAAGTGGGGAGCGTGTCACCTGCCGTGCAAACTGGTGGGGTGGCCGAATTACTGCCCTGAAGCCCTGCTCATTGCAGGGACCGGCCCACAATGCTGCTCACCCTCACCGTTCGTTCTGCAGCAGCGGCCACCCACCCACCCACTTCTCTGGCCACTCTGCGGCCGGGCGGACTCCACACCCGGGACGGCTGGGCCAGGCCGACGGTGTCCACTCCTGCTGACCAAAGTGACTGACTCTCTGGTCACTTAGATGGGAAACACATTTCTCTGAACCTCTAGGATTGGGACTTCAGGCTGCATCGGTTGACACTGGAAGATTCTAGAACTTCGTCCCTGCCCTGGGTGTGTTCTTTGTCATGGCCTCATCATTCTCCTGCAGACATGACCAGTACATCCGTTCAGAAGAGACAGGTGCATGGGCTTACATTGGGGGTCAGGGGTCTGTGCTGTACAGACTGACTCAATGGGGTTGGTCTTGGGGGGAGACCCCAGGGTGCTCTGCAGGGGGGCCCAAGCCAGCGTCCTGCAGGCTGGGCGTGCACTTGGCCTTTTCCCAGCACAGCCCCCCGGTGGGGGCTGCTGCAGTCCTGGCCTCCGTCGCTACCCAGGACTCTGCGACAGGCTTCTTGGTGACCATCAGGACTAGAGAGCCCACCAACACCATTTCTGGGGTCGCTCCTTACAGGGCCCGCTCATTTACTCATTTCTTTCTTTTTTTTTTAAATCTTCATTTGAGTATACATTCACTGTTTTGGGAGAGAGAGAGAGAGACATCGATCAGTTGCCTCCCATATGCACCCCGATTGGGGATCAAACCTGCAGCCTAGGTATGTGCCCTGACCGGGAGCCAAACCCCCAGCCTTTTGGTGCACGGGATGACGCTCCAACCAGCTGAACCGCCCGCCAGGGCAGGGGCCCGCTTATTTTAACAGGACCCCATGCTCCAAGATGTTCAGATTCAGAAGGCGTTGGGAGCTTGGGGACATCCGAAGGCCCCTGGGCTCCTGAAGTTGCAGCCACCACCCTACAGGAAGCCTTGGAGTCCTGCCACCTGGGGGAGGGGGTGTTGGCTCCTTCCTCGAGGTCCCATGGGTTGGCCCCTCGCTTTCCAGGTCCAGCCTGCTATTCTGCAGACAGACCGTTTGCCACGACAAAGGGCTTTGAGTCAGGAGGGAGGCGGTGGTGAGGCTGCCTCCTGGGGCCCCGGGGAGGAGCCCTCTCAGAGGGGAGGCGCCTCTCAGCAGCTTCGTGGTGAGATTCAGTGGCTGCAATTTTCTAAATTGCAGAAGTGAGAGAAAATGACAAGTTCCGGCAACGTGCCGGCTGGGGGATGGGCTGCGATCTTGCCAGGCTGTCATTAATTTCTTTTCAGCGGCTGCCAGTTAGGTGCCGCAAGACCCCGGCTCCCGGGCAGCCAGCCTGCCATTATCTGTCATTAGGAGCTGTGCTTAGCAGAGGGATTGAGTGTCTCAGCTCCCAGAGCTATCCCAGAGGGTCGTAGGCCAGCTGCATCGCCCTGCAGCATCGGGAGTCTCATGTCCAGAGCTCTGGGCACGAAAGGTGTCCAGGGGACTGGGCCAGGGCCCCTGGGCCCCGAGGGGCCTCACGGGAACTGAAGCCGAAACCCAGGCATGTGCCCTGACCGGGAATGGAACTGATGACATTCCACTTTGCGGAACAACGCCCCGTCAACCTAGCCACAATGGCCAGGGAAATTCCCCTCTAATTGCAAAAATAATTCTTATTATTTCCCTTTCTCCTCTTTCTCTCCGCTGTCTTAGATTCTTGGCTTCTCCTTCTGGGCACCGGGGTCTGAGGACTCCCCAGCTCTGTGGGGGGTCAAGGCCGCACTGAAGGGGATGAGCCCGGGAGAAAGCCGTGGGCCATCTGCAAAGCCACCGGCCATCCCAGCAGCCGGGACCTGGGGCTGCGTGCGGGGGCCTCCGGCCTGGATGAGCTCCGTGTGTTTGTTGAGAAAACCAGTGTTGGTCTGGAATCCAGGGAATGAGCTAGAATTCCAAGGGTCATTGCTTTTCTTCTATTTTGTGTACTTTCCCCCTAAACATTATAAGCCGTAGGACTACTATGTTTTGTTTCCCATTTTAGCATTTCGGCTCCAGGCTGAGTTTAATCAAAGCCACGTTTAAGTGCCACACGTTTCCCTGATTTGTAAACTCTGTTCCACCTCTGTTCCCGTCACATGGACATTTCTGCGGATCAGAATAGTTTCCAGTTAGGTGGCGTGTCGTGCCTCGTTCCAGGAAGCAGCGAGGGCGGCGGGAAGATGGGAAAGACGCCCCCCCTCCACCCCACTTCCCCGCCCCAGGCTAGATCACATCCCGGTCCTGGACGTCCCCTGCCTGCGGGCCCTGCACCTTCTCGCCTGCCGTCTGTGGGTGGCCTTTCCCTCAGCCTCAGGCCTCCCCGGGACCCTGCTGTCTCTTCCTCTTGAACAGGCGGCTGAGCAAACACACCGAGAGAAAAACGAGAGGTCGCTCAGGGTACGCAGGCAGGAGGCCTCTCCGTCCCAGAGCTAGAGGGGGCCAGTGACCTCTCTTAGCCTCCTGCTGTGCGGGCACCCTTCCCCCAGGCGGCTGCTAATGGGGGGGGGGAGGAAGAGGCGGAACCCTGTGACTGGGGGCGCGGTCTCCTGCACAGCAGGTGGGCTCCAGAGCCTGGCTGAACTGGCCGTGGTCCCTGTCTTGGGTCCAGCCCGGGCCTTCGGGGTGACTGTGGAGCTTACTTTGGGCCAAGGGACTTGGGACGACTGGCACGCACAGAAAGGTCGCGTGCCCCCCGGCAGCTGCGCGGGTCCTTCTCCGCCTCCTCTGGGGAGTTGGTGCCAAACAGCCAGTAAAGCAAACACCAGCCCTGAGGGTCTCAGGCCCTCAGGCCTCACCCCTCAGGGAGCGAAGAGTGGGTGCTGTCCAAGGCCCCCCCCCACAGGCCCCAGGGACCCCCAGGGTATCACGAGGACCCAGAAATGTCAGCAATTCCCAGAACTTCCAAGAACAAAAAATACATGAGCACATCCTGCTGCCACCCCATTGGCTGCCCCCCAGACAATGCCAGGGGGGTGTGCACCCCCACACCTGGGTGACAGGGAGCCCCTTGGCCGAGTTAGGCTTCAGGGGACAGGAACGGTTATTCCATGGGGCCGAGGGAGCGTGGAGCTTTGCAGTGACGGGGGCAGGGGGGTGAGTTAGCTCCTCTGCCGGATGGTGGGGGCCCCCCCTGAGTCCCTGAGTGGCTGGGAAGGGCTACAGGCCAGGCTTGGCCCCCTTCCCACTGTCCCTGACCAGAGGTGGCAGTGCTGGTGTTCCAGCTAGAAATCAAAAGACAGGGTCGTTTAAACTGGTGTTGGGGTGGGGGTGACGTCAGGGACTACCCCTCTTCCCACTAAAGAGACAGGAGGAAGGCAGGGTCTCTGCCTGGTCCCCAGGGCTCTCTCCTGCTGGTGTTAAGCATTGTTTTGGCCCCAGAAATATTGTGTCTGCCTCTCCGTGTGGGGCCTGAATAGGGGCCTGTGTGGGGGACGGAGGTGGCGGGGAGAACCCAGCAGGTGGGGCCGGGAGCCTGGGGCCTGGGTGAGTGCTGATGAGTCACGTCCCGTTTTGTGACTGGTGCAGCGCTGACGTGAGTCACACGCAGTCAGACCCCAGGAATAGAACCTCCAGAGGCGGCTCTGCGGGGTCTGTCTGAGCCAGTGGCCTGGCCGAAAACGGAGGGGCAGAGGCAGCTGTCCCCAGAAATGAGGTGACTGCGCCAGCTCCCCGGGCAGGTGCTCCTCCCACCCACCCCCAACCCCCTGGCCAGTGGCTTCTGGACATCCCTCACCCCCGTCCTGAGGTCGGCAGTCCCTCGCCACGACACTGGGGGGACAGCCAGGGAAGCTGGGGGCGGTCCCTGAAGGCTGGCTGTAGGGACAGCATCGTCCGTGGGCCTGGGACTCACTGCTGACTAATCCCCTGGGGAGTGGACAGACCTGGTCTCCAGGGTCCAGTCCTGTGGTCACTTCGAAGTCAGCCAGTGGAATGCATCCTGAAAACCCTCACAAATCCCTGGGGAAGGCCCCGTCTGGGTCCCTGGTCACAGTTTGAATTCGCTGAAAGGAAAAGCCAGTTTTCCTCTTATTCTCTCACGTTCCTTATTTGTGCTGAGCTTTCCTGGAGACTCCATTGAGTCTCCCTCTCAGGCAGATGTCTGTAAGCACCCCCAGACTGGTGGTACTTGTCCCCCGCTCCACCCACCGCCCATGCCTTCCCACCCCCTGGGTGGGAGCAGCTGCCACGCGCTGGGACGTGCCTGGTTCAGTTGGAGTTTGTGCCGCACTGAATGGAGCTCTTCCCCCGCAGTGGAAGGGGCTTTGCAGAGGGAAGGCGCAGCCCCAGCAGAATCGAGGGTGTGCCTTTGACCCAGTTAGGGCAGCTCTGGGCAAGCCCTCCTGATTGACAGCTGGGGATTGCTGACTGTGCTGGTCTGAAGGGGCTGCCGGAGGTGTGCCGCTCTGGGGGGCCAAGGAAGGGGGAATGCCTTGAGCTGCGTGACTCAGAACAACCGCCACCAGTGCGCTAAACCCCCAAACCACCGCACAGAGTTTACTGTGACAACTTTAGGTTCAAGCGTGACACCGAGCCTCTTTGCTTCCATGCAGGCACTGCTGTCCTGGGCGGCCTGGTCTGCGTCTCCGCGGCGATCCCGGCTGCTGGGTTCGCGGTTTGGGCGAGAGCGTGAGATCTCTGGGCTTCACGTGCTCCGTGCGCTCGGTCCGGTTTCTCCGGAGGCTTCACTGCATTGGCTGCAGGAGATGGGGACGGGCTCTGCCCGATTCTCGGGTCCAGCTGGCCCTTGGACAGCTGGGCCATTCCCGTGGCCCCCGGCACTGAGGGACAGCCTAACTCTGTCCTGCGGATCACTGGGACTCTTTGCGGGGTGGGTGGGTGGTTTCCTTGGAAGGAATTCCAGGATCGTAGGGGTCTGGCCCTTCTGAGGGATCAGGACTCAGCCAGCGAGACGGGGACCTGCTCACAGCCCCGACAGAAGGGGCGCAGCCTCCCAACCCCAGGCCGGGGCGCCTTCCCTCGCTTCATCGCTGTGTTCCGTCCGAGTGTGCGATAGGGTGCCCCCTCGACTGTTGGATTTCCTCCCTGGGAAGTGGAGCATTTCCCCCAAGAATTGGTTTGTACTTTGGGAAGAGCCGGCATTCCCTGCGGCTGGGTCTCTGTTCCTTCCTGCGTGGATTCCCGTGGTCCCGCTGCGCCCATAGCTGGGCTGCAGACCCCACATGTTCACGGATCCATCCCAGGCCTCTGCGCCCCATGGGGCTGCGGGTGGGGGGCAGCGGCTCCCCGGGGCCCATCCTTGTCCCCTTCTGCACAGAGGCACTGGTCTGCAGGACGAACTGCCCCCCGGGGCCACTTCCTCAGGAATCAGGAGGGGAAAGCCCAGCCATATGTACACAATAGCAAAGCAGAGACAAGGAACAAAACCGTTTATCAAAAGCGGAGAGCAAATGACAGGAGCAACAACCCCTCTCTCCGCCGCTTCTCCCTTGAGCTCAAGGAGGGCCCGTGGGAACGCCCGTCTCCCATGGGCCCTCCTCCACCCACTGTGTGAGGTCTAGGGGCTGGAGGCCCCCGGGAGGGAGCAGTCAGGTGGCCGATCTCATCATTTGCCGAGTCCGGGTTTGCAAACTCACCTGCCTGCTTGAAGTTATCTAGCAGGGAGTCACTGGGAGTGACCCCAGTCACTCCCAGTCACTCTCGGACACCTGCAGGGAGGGGATGGACCCCAGTCACTGATGCTCATGTTCCCAGGTTGCGCCAGGCGATGCTCTGCCCTCGGGGTTCAGCTCTCGCGGTAAATGGTGTCCTCTGCAGTCTATGCAGTGCCTTGTTTTCAGCATTTTTGCTTTTTGTCGCAGACTTTGCTTTTTCAAGTGACCGGAGGGCTGTGACGAAGCATTGTCCCACGTCCTAAGTGCGAAGACTGTGACGTGCTTCGGAGAGGAGAGAGAGAGACGTGTGTCGGGTCAGCTTTGTTCTGGCACGTGTTCTAGAGTGGCCAGTCGTGTTCAGTGCGGATGCGTCAGCAGCACACACGCAACAGGGCGTCTTTGTGTAGATGCGCGCATCTTACGAGGGCACGTGTTGATCGATGGGCAAAAATGTTGTGACTGGGGCTTCCGAGAAGCTCGCCTGTGTTTCCCCAGGAAGCAGAGGTTCAGCACCCGCTCATCCAGCCTCGGCTGCGACTTCATGAGACTGACTGTGGTTCAGCTGATGTTAGAAAGGAGAGAAGTCAGAACCCAGACTGCCCTCCAGCTTCCAAGAACCCTGGACTACGTGTGTGTGTGTGTGCGGGCTGAAAGGTGGCCGTTTGGAGCCTCAGCACCTGCCCCCCAGGAAGTCTGTGCAGTGGAGACAGTTTGCACTGGGGGCCCTTCTGTGGGGTGGGCGCTGGGGATTAGTCCCTGCAGCCATGGCGCTCTGGCACCCGCTGGAGAAGCTGGGGGCCAAGTCCCTGAGGTGGTATGATGTCAGGGTTCGTGCGGTCCCAGGAGGGAAGCTGCTGCTAGCCAGCTGTCTGGCCTGATACTTCATGTACGGACCGTCACCGCACTGCAGGGGTGTCCCCAGGCCGCAGAGAGGGCAATGGGTCCCACCCTTCACATGAGCAGGCTGAGGTCCTTGTCCCCGGGGATCAGCAGCGCTGAAGGAAAGAGGGTTTGGGTGGCCGGGGGAAGGAGAAGTCCTGTTGGTGCAAAGGGTGCGAGGGGACAGTGGGGCCAACGGGAGGGGCTCGGGCAGCGGGAGAGGAGCAGGCAGCGACGCCCAGCCGCAGGAGATGAGGACAGAGGAAGGAAGCATCTTCCTGCACAGTCCTGGCCTCCCCAGTGCTGGGTGCCGGAGCAGCCCTCACTCCCCGTGCCGGCCCCTCCCCTCAGCCACGATCCTCCTATAAATGTCACAGGATGACGGTGGCAATGGGCGCGATGATTGGCGGGGCCCCTCCTGGGAGGCAGGTAGCTGCCCCCCTCCCTCTGTCTGTCCGGCGAGGGGAAGTTCTTTTTGGATAGTTCTCCATCCCTCACCTGCCGCAGGAGAGTCACCCACCTCTGTGGCGGATCACCTGGGGACCTGGGGCCCCTGCCAGCACAGGTAGGGGCCCGGTGTTTTGCTGCAAATGGAGGAAGTTCACAGAGATGCCGAATATCATGTGTGGCCCGGGACACACACGCCCGAGACCCTGAGACACGCACCTCATCAGTTACGTTCGCCCTGCAGTTACGCGCTAAGCGGGAGAGTGTGGCTGTCCTGCTCCTCCCGACAAAGACTCGGTCATGTGGCTGCCACGACCCGCCATGCCCCGCGATGGGGCAGCGAGAGGGTTTGTGCTGCAGCGGCGCAAGGGTTCCCAGTCCCCGGACACTCGGGAAATGACGTGCTTTGGCTTTGTCATCTCTGCTGATGGCCGTCTTCCACGGGGCCCGTTAGGCCTCTCAGTGACGGAAACAACCCCTTCGGGACAGGACCTGACGGGGCCTCCCAGAGGTGGCGCCTGCATTTTACGGGTCCCTATTAAAAAAGGAGCCAAAGCAATGTTTTAGAAATTATGGCATGTAGTGTTTATAATTAATGAACTAATTGTCAGCTCGTAAACATCAAATGCCACATAATCGTGTCATTCAGAATGAGACGACAGGGCTCATGAAAACTATTACTTTATGTGCATGCGGCACATAAAGTGGTGGGGTCTGCTTTAGAGGCAGCAGGGGCCCCTTCCCCAGCCCCACGGAGAGCCCCGAGGCTCCCGGAACCCCCACCCGCCCCTGGGCAGGCCATGGTCTGACCTTCTGTCTCCTAATCACTGACCAAGTAGCCCAGGTTCCTTGGCTCAGAATGCAAGGCCTTGGCCGTCCTGTCCCCGGTGAGCTAGCCAGCCGGACCCCTTCGGCCCAGCTGCGATAGCCCTGCAGGCTCCCCAAGGAGCCGTGTGAGCACCGCGGTGGGCTGGACAGTGACCCCGGAAGGTAAGTCCGTGTCCTGATCCGCACAACTGTCACCTGTTGTGGCACGAGATGTGATGAAGTTAGGGACTCTGAGAGGAAAAGGTTATCCTGGATTAGCAGGTGGCCCTGAATACCAACCGCCCCGCTGCCCCTGTAAGAGAGAAGCCGAGGGCACAGACAGACGCGGGCAGGAGAAGGTCCTGTAAAGACGGAGCGGAGAGACGGGGCCACAAGCCAGGGATGCCCGGAAGGCTCCTCCCCGAGAGCTCCTGGGGGAGCCGGAACCTGCTGACACCCTGGTCGCAGACTTCTGCCCTCCAGACCTGGGAGAGAGTAAGTTCCTGTAGTTTTGAGTTGCCATGTTTGTGGCAGTTTGTTTCGGAGGTCCCAAACAAATCTGTGCTCGGAAACCAAACCAACGCAGTTATTCTGGAATGTGTGTGTTTGTTCTTGTCCCTGTCACACTTGGCGTCCACCCGATCACCTCCCCACCTGCACTTTCTGAGGCTGAGCTGAGAGCATCTCCACGCCCCGCCCCCCAAGGGGTTTCTCTTCCCAGAAGCCCGGCACCAGGGCGCTCAGACTTGATGCACACAAAGCGCCCAGGGCCCTGCCGATGGCGGTCCTGGGGTTCCATCTCCAGGAGTTCTGACCGACTTGTCTGGGGTGCAGCCTGCGGACTGGGGTTTCCAAAGTTCCCCTGCGCATCCTGCCTGGGTGGTGCAGGCCGAGGCTGGGCCCACTCTGGGGGGAGCAGGGTATCCCAGGGAGGTGGCCCTTCCGCTGGGAGCAGAGGAGCTGGCTCCTCTCGGCCCCGCGCTACTTTAGTGCGGTGTCCGTAACTTGGCAGAGAGCAAGTGTCCGGCAGGGAGACCGAGCACCTGCCCTGCCGTGAGCAAAGCTTTGGGCAGACGCCAACCCCTGCGTTTTAATTTTCCTGGGCTTTCTGAAATGCAGGTGAGCCACCTTGACAACTCCCAGGTACCAAAGGCTGGCCCCAGTCTTCCTGGCTGTTGAACTGTAAAAATGGTACACGTCACTGAAGAAGGCCAAGGACCACACCCACTCAACGATTCTCATTCGTGTGGCTGTGTGAGGAGGAGGAGGGTGGAGAGCGGCGAGGCCCCGGTAATGCTGAGCGGAGCCAGGAGTGGAGCCGCCGCTCAGCAGCCGGCCGGCCCTCTGTTCTGGGTTTAAGTGGACCGGTCAGCCCAAGACCGCAGCTCCCCTGGGAGCCCGCCCACCTTGCTGTCGAGGCTGTGAACTGGGCAGCCAGGTAGACCCCAATCATTGGGGCACTGGCCTTGGTGCCCCGGTGCTGCCCCTCGGTGGCTGGAACAGCTGACCTACCCGTGGGGAAGAGCCAGCATCGCCCACACATTGGTTTGAGCTGCTCCTGTCTCCAAATGCATCCCGTTCAGAAGGGGCAAAGTCCCCAGGCAGCTGCAGGGCCCTGGGCTGCCGTCCATCCGGTCAGAGCACGGCCCTGTGGAAAACGCCCCCTTTCCTCCTCCTGCGATCTGTCTTCCCGGAGGGAAATGGGAGAAGCACGTTTGCGACTGCGCTCCACTCGTCCTCAAACGCTGCTCTCCGTGGGAATACCCTCCTTGCTGGCAGCCGTTCAAGGAAAAGCCGAAAGCCCTCAGAAGAGAACACTTACCACATCCGGACTTTATTAATTAAAAATGTTTATTTCCTCACACTCGAATGAGTCACATATTCACAGGGTTCAACACCCAGAAGCCACTCGACGCGGCATTAAGACTCGCTGTAAAATGACAGCCATCAAGACAGAATGGCGTCTGCAGGGGGACAAACACACGGGTCAACAGACCCGCCCTCTGATTGTTGGTGGCGCTGGGTTACTGGGTGTGGATTGGCTGCCTGCGGCACTTACTCCCGCCTGCCTGCCTGCCTGCCCGTGTGCTGGAGGCGGGCGGCTGAGCTGCTGTGTCCGAGCAGAAAGCCCGACAGACACGGCCCCGTGGCATTCGGAGGATGACGCAGCACAGCTGCGACACACGCTGGTCACCGCCATCCTCCTTACACGTGCGGGGGCCACTGGAACTCGGGAGAGGCAGGGTGGGCACGCCTCCTAGTGCAGACGTGGCCCTGCCAGCCACACGGGCAGGGGACGGCCGGGGCGGGCGGCTTGGCACCGACACGGGGCTGGGAAGGGTGCCCGACTGGAGTGAGTGCGGCCCACCGGGGAGCGTCAGCCTCCGTCTGGGTTTAGAAGCTGTCAGAGGAGACGGGCTTCCCGCTGTGAGAAGCCGAGCTGGGCACGTGGGACGGGGCGCTGCCCTCCCCTGCGAGCACTCGCCCGGTGGACGGCGGTGTCGCCTGCAGCACAGAGTTCTGGCTTCGCTTGTGCTGTTTACTGTTCGTCCTCTCACCGCGGCTCTGCAGCACCGTCTCCCTCTTCAATCTCTGAAAGATTTTGGGATCGAATGGCGTGTACAGTTTCCCAGCGGGCTTCCTTCCCTGCACATGACCTCGTGAGCATTTGCTCGCACGCTCCATTTTGCTATAATCCTGTCAAATGACTGAAGGATATTCTGGCAGGTGGCTCAACCATTCACTTAAGCGACCTGTCAACCACAGCTGGTCATTACTTAATCGTGGGTTCATTCCATGGCTACCCCTGCCTGTCAGCTGTGTGGCACCTGGCGGGCCACGCGGGGCGCTATGGACAGAAAGCAAAGCCACCGATGAGCATGTTTGTTGCAGAGGGCACAGGGCGCCCTGGCAGGACCTGGCATTAGACTGAGGGACGGTGCCTGCGGAGTGATGTCTGGGCTGAGGTCTGGAGAAAATGTAAGATTTAACACGCCAGGGGGTCCAAGGGTGGGCTGTGAGCTGTCTTGACTCAGTCAAGTGCATTTCTGGTCATCTGATTATTCAAGGAACATGGGGCCCACTCTATGGAGCCGAGACACATCTGTTCACCGTCGCACACAGCATAGAGAGGACCACGCAGAGCATCCTTGTACACGAGAGGCCCGTGCACACAGCTCTGGTGTGCTGCTTAGATTAAACCCCTAGGAGTGGAGTGGCTCATTGCTGAACGCTGCAGACCTTTGCAAGGGCTGGGTGCTGTTCTTGACCTTGGTGACTGTTCCTTTGCTTTCCAGACTCCAGACTTTTGCAAGGACCTCTTGAGACCACACACCAAGAAGCATCTCAGCCGGCACCAGGAGTGGCACACCCCTTCCCTCCTTAACTGGGCACCCAGCTCCTGAGGCTGGTGGGTACAGCTGTGTGCAGATGGGGTGGGCTCAGCTGTCAGGAGCAGCCCCGTACCCAAGGCTGCTGCCACAGCAAACATACCTCAGCTGGAGCCCGGGGCCCGGGGTTTGATGGGAAGCCGAGTAGAGAGGGATGTCTAGTAATGAGACGGCTTTCCATTGTGGGGTGGAGAAGGCTGGGGACTAGACCCCTGGGCCTAGAGGGAGAGGCAGCAGGAAGTGGGGCTCACCTTTGGCCTCTCTCCTCTGCCCCCCACTAGTGGTTTCCACCGGCCAATGGCTTCGCAGGGCTGCTGCGGAGGATGGCGGGTGGGAAGGGAGCCCTCGCAAGAGATGGCGATGGAGAAGGACATGACTCTGCAGATCCCAGGGCTGCCAGGCTGACCGAGACAGATGTGAAGGAGAGGGAAAGGCCCGGGTGCTCCCCAAAGGTCGGGGAAGGCAGGCTCACACACACCCTTCCAGGTGAGGGTCCTCCAGCCCCACTCTGGGCCCCCGGCAGGCTGCAGCCACCAGCTTGGTAAAGCAGCCAGTGGGCGACAGCGCTCAGAGGCGACAGTGGGGGTGGCTGCTTCAGTGGGGCACACTTGCCCTTCATTCGACCTGAGCCTCGTGCACTGGGCGCTCCCAGCTGGCAGGGCACCCAGAGCAGTGCGTCGATGAGCACCCTGTCCAGCCGTCAGGCTCAGCCACGGCCCCCTGCCTCTGCTGGTGTCCTCAGAGCCTGCGGTGAGGAGCGGCGGGTCTCCCGTCTGTCCGCTCGCGGGCTGGGGGGTGGCACATCGGCTGCCCTGGGCTCCCTGTAGCTCCCTCTTTATGTGGCTCTGAGGAGCCCCAGATCCTCAGCTGGCTCACCCCGAAAGCTTTCCTGCCTCCCAAGGGCACTGGGAGAGAAGCATCCCCTGGCCATGGGATGTGTGGACCTCTTCCTTCTGCCCTGGGCTTGTCTCCCCCACCTCCACCAACCCTGGACCCACTTAATGTCTGTTTACTGTTATTTTACAAAGTATTTCTTTCCAGTAGTTCTGCCACACTGGAAGGAGTTTTTATTTTAACTCTTGAAATATATTTACTTTTGGCCCGAAGTCAGGTGGACGGCGGTTTCCCATCAACAGTGAGACCCTGGTGTCTGAGTCCAGGGAAGTCCGGTCTCTGGTGGATTTGCACACGCCTCCGAGCTGGGGGAAGGGGGGTGGCAGCCACCCAGTGGGAGGTGGTGGGGGCTGACGCGCGGCCCGTGCATGACCCGTGTGTTTAGAAAAGTGTGTAGGAGCTGACAGGCAGGCCCACAGCGGAGCCATGGGTGTGTGGCAGGGAGAGGCTCCCACCACACTGCCACGGAGCTGGAGCCCAGAAAAACTTTCTTTTGAAAAAACAAGATGGAAGTTCATTTCCCTCTCACATGGGAGAAACCTGGAAGCAGGCAGCCCCAGGCTGGTGGGAGTTCAGTGATGGGGGGCTGGCTCCCTGCATCCTGCTGTAGCCCCCATCCTAGTTCATGACCAGGGTGCCCCCTAGGCCCAGCGTGGCTCTGGGGCTCCAGCCCTCAAAGCCGGGAACATGTGGCTGGGCCCTTCGCAGGGGGCTGGAGCCCGCCTCACGGCACTTCCCTTCCCTGAGAGTCCTTTTCTCTTCACTGGTTCCCTGTGCCTGGCCTGCAGGCCTGCTCTTCAGGGCCTGGGGGGCCTCTCAGGCCCGCCCTAGGCTGGGGGGGCCAGGCAGTGTCCGGGGGTGAGATTCCAGGGCCTGGGAGGGCTGTCCCCCTCCCCATCAATGCCCCCCACAGGCAGCCGATGGTTAAATGGGGGCAGTGGGTGGGGCTTGGCTGAGAGAGATTTGCACACAAAACCTCAGAGAGAAGAGCTTATTGACAACCTACTCCCTGTCTGGCTTCCGTGCTCCCTTTCCCGACGACTTGGAGAAGTGACGGCGTTGTCCCTTTCTGCTAGAGCAGAAGGACAGCCTGGCAGCCTGTGCGGTGCCGTGGCTGGGAAGGGAGGGAGAGGGCCAGGAGGGTGAGGTGACAGGAGGGTGACGCTTTCCTGGGCCAGCCCGCCTGAGCCTCCTCACGTACCCAGGGCGCCCGCCTGCTCTGCATTCCAGTTCAGAGTCCCGGCCGTGCCTCGGGAGCAGACGGCTGGCAGCCCGAGTCCCACAGGAAGCCGGGTCCCCGTCATTGCCCTGTGGGCGGTGCATTCCAGAGGCCCCTTGGGACGCTGCCCCGGATCTCCAGGCCTGGCCGCCTTCCCACCAGGGCCCGGCGGCCTTCTCCCGCTACGTGACTGCCTGCGTGTGCACATGCCTGGCTCTGTGTGGGTGTGCGCCTGGGGCCTGGAGCCGCGCTGAGAGAGGACTTGTCATCTGAAGCAGACCAGCAGGCAGAGACGTCAAAGCCGGTGGCAGAGCCACCCGGTGTGGGGCGAACGTGCTGCTGCTTTTTTTAGCCTGACCGCCTGTGAGCAGCGGGAGCTGGGACAGGTGACACAGGTGGCAGAAGGGGAGGGGGCCTTGGCAGAGCGTGCCGACGTCGGAGGCGTGCCACCCGCCTCGGAGCCCGGGTCCCCGGGTGGGGGAGAGGAGCCGCTCCCCGTGGTTTTTGGTGTCTGGGATTGTTTTCAAACATGGGGTTCCAGAGCCAACGGCTGCCGTTGGAAAGCTTTGGGACTTGTGCATGTTAAGGCAAAGTAGTGTAACATGGGGCGGGGGGGGGGCACCTGCTTTTGCTTTTCTGGGCGGGCTCTGCAGGAAGTGCATAGGGCCTGGTCGCTGGGGAGACAAACACCAAGCAAGCTGAGCCACGGGAGGCAGCGGACTTCACCCGGGACAAGCAGGCTGGGTGCCGGGGTGGTCAGCACCTTGTGGCCCACGTGGCGGCCGCAGGGCCATTTGGAGGGACTGGGCGGGCAACCGTGGGGGAGTGGCCACAGGCCCTGCCTGCCAGCTATCGTCCGGTAATGCTGCAGAACAATACAGGGATGGGCAGAAGCAAGTTAATAATAATAATGAATAATATAATAGTTAATAAATAATAATAATAATAAGAGAATAAACTCTATGTTTCATGTGTGCACAACTGTAGGCCTACTTTTGCCCGTCCCCGTGGACACCGGGGTTTGACTCAAGGACGGGCTCGTCCTGGGAGGCGCCCCCGCAAACAGCACCTCGTAGGAGCAGAGCTGAGGCTCTGGCTCAGCTCTCTTTCCACACCCCACTCCAGGGAGGTGGTTTGGTATTGGCAGGGAGCGCCTCCATCGGGTGCCTGCTTTGTGGGGCGGGCCCCTCACCTGGCTCTGCTTCACAGTGGAAGACACTGGTGCTGTGAGTCACCTGCGTGATGGGTTTGGGGGTTCGACTACACCCAAGCTCCCTACTCCACCAGAAACGCCTGAGCTGCTGCAGCCTCTGCCTCCCCGGTGCAAGCCCGGCCTGGCACATGACCCCGAGGGCTGGGGAGCGTGGCACAGCCTTGGCTGCTCCCTCGGGTCCGTGCACGTGACACCCCCTGACATCACCGCTTTCCCCTTCCACGCACCTGCCGCCCCGGTCGGCCCACCCTGAGCAGCGGGCGAAGTGTGGCCGCCTGGGGTGCCTGCTGCATTGGTTCTGCCGGCTCCACCTCGGAGCCTGCCCAGTGCTGCTCCCCCCAGGAGCTCCTCCCTGGCAGGCGCACGGCAGCCTCCTTGGCCTCACTGCCCTGGCCCATGGCAGTGGGTGCCCGGGAGGGAATCCACCGTCTCCGTAGAGGTGACGGATCTGCCCACGGTCTGTGGCTTGCACTTAAATCCAGCGTCTGAGGGTGCAGGTAGCTGGGGTGTGTGTGTACACGTGTATGTGCTGCACATGCATCTTCACATGTAAACACACATATGTGTGCCTGTGTGCTCGCATCTGCCTTTACGAACCCCCAAAGGCACGTTATTGTACTCAATCTGATCTTGACCATTTCTTGCAGCAACATTTTGTCAAGGCCACGGTGCTTGGCCGTCACCTATAATTTGCTTATGTGCGGCACTTCCCAGGCCGCTGTTGGGGGTCCGTGGGCTGACCGGTTTGGGAAACACTGGGACGGACCAAACGTCGAGGAGCTCACACTCTGTGATTTCGCCAACTGGCCCGTCATCCCTGTCCCCTGTCTCTCCCCAAACAACACAGCGTTTCATTGAGAGAGTTCTGAAACGCTTTTTGGGGTTAGCGTGACGGGCCCCCGAAACCAGGCTGGAAGGCCCCAGGACTGTGTAAGGGACGTGGGGTGTGGGACGTGGAGCAGCCAGTCTGGGGCACGCCGGGCACACTCAGCCCCTGCTCCAACCGCGTGCATGGGACAGGCCAACGTCCGCTCCCTGGGATGTTGTGTCCCAGGTCTGCTCCTTCCCGGACCCTCGGGGAGCGAGGCCGAGCCTGCCGGGTCCAACAGACACTTGTTTCGAGCGATGTCACGGAGACGTGCCGGCTGGAGGCCGAGGTCCCTGTCTGGTCAGTGAACAGAGGCAGCCGCTCAGCCTTCATTTGGAAAAGCTGCGTCCTGGCCACGGCCTCGGTTTCTCCCTCTGAAAGTGGGGGTTCTGCCAGTTCCTGCCCCAGAGGACATGGGGCGGGTCCCACAGGCTGGGGCGTGCAGAGCCTCGGCACAGCAGAGCACGGGGAGGGGGGTCATGGGCCCCGGGGCCCCGTTCCGTGGTGGGCATTACAGGCGCGTGAGCCCTCGGGGCCTCAGTGGGCTCCTCCAGGGCCTCGGAGGCCTTCGGGGGCCCTACTGTCCAGGGCTCGTCCAGGCCAGCAGAAGGGGCGGCCTTCCTCTGCCACGCCTGCTGGTTGGTGGGCTCCTCGTGACGGCGGTTTTCAGTGGAGGCTGGCTCATTCATTCACTCATTCATTCCTTTGTTTGTTCACAGCAAGCTTTCTTTGGGTTCAACACCCCAGGCACTGTGGCCACCTTCAGCCTCACGGGGCTTAGGTCCCAGGGAGGGAGACCATCAGCTGTGTGTAAATTGGGGGACAGCGAGAGACGGGGGTGGGGGTGGCAGTATTTCAGCTCCGCTGTCAGGTTGGTCCTGGGAGGGGCATCGGAGAGAGAACCAGGGGACTGGTGCCTGGGACCCCCTCTGAGCAGAGGGCAGGGCAGGTGCCCAGCTGGGCCGGGGTTGGGTGGGCGGGGCGGTAGGGGTGTGAGGGGAGAGGCTGGGAGATGGATGGTGGGGTGGACGGCAGACCCTGTTTGGCCTGGAAGGTGCCCAGAGGACCCGGCTTCCTTGGCTGGAGGGTGCTCAGCTCGGGTGGGTGGACGGGACCCACATCTGCAAGAGCTTACTGTGGTCATGTGGGGGGTGGGGGTCCCGGCTAGTCTGTAAGGAAAGGTCTGCCCTAGCAGGAGGCTCCCGTGGCTGTCCCGGGGGGTCTCCAACCTGGGACCCCCCCCCCCATGTCTTCCAGCCCCGAGAACATCCTGTGCCCTGCTCCCTGGGCCTGGCCGGTGGCGCAGATACCGCCTCCCCCAGCAGCCTCTCCCTCGCGTCTGCAGCGTCTGCGGCGTGGACCTGCTCACCTCCTCCCCTCGCCTGCCTGTGCACTGACGCACGCAGGCACGCAGGCACGCAGGCGGCAGCCCGTCGGCTCACAGCCACCGTCAGTCGTTGGGACCTCACGGCTGAGCTTCTGGGGAGGCCCCGGGCTCCTCCGGCTGGTTCCTGACTCTTCCCTCCCAGGGAGTCCTGTTTGTTTTTTTGTGCCATGGTGGGGGCGGGGTGGGGGGGACAGGAGGACAGGGGACACAAAGCACAGTCCCCACCTCCCTTCCCAAGAAAAGAAAATCAAAGTCCATTTCAACGGGGACCTGGCAGCCCCGGCCGGAGTGTCCGCTTGAGCGGCACCTGGAGCTGCCGGGAATCCACGCCACTGTGACCGGCTCCCACCCAGTCCCTGGGGGCGGTGGGCGTCCTCTCCGTGGCTTGCAGCCTCGCCAGTCTTTTCTGAGAACCGCTGCCTCCGGCTGTCGCCTCAGGTCCCTTCGAGATGCACAGCTTTACTCCGGGTCCCAAGGGACAGCGTGGATACCCGTGCCTTCGGCTGGGGTGCCGGGGCTGGCAGGAAAGGAAAGCAGCTCATCACAGACGGCGGGGGGGGGGGGGGGCAGGTGGGCAGTGTCCCCCGGCTTCTCCACGTCCAGAGAACGCCACAGCCCAGGTGGGGCCGGGCGGCCACCCCTCCCAGCGTCCACGGGCAGGCTGCCACTCCCTGAGGACCACCTGGACCCCACACTGCACACACAGCCACTCCCTGCCCCACGGACGCCCCTGGGGGGGGAGGGGTGAGAGAGGAGAAGTGCCAGGGGTGGGGTGGTGCCGGGGGAGCAGGGGTGGCTGTGCCAAGGCAACGGGGGTTGACGAAGGCTGCCCTGGGCCGTGACAGCCGACAGGGTCTCCATGGTGGGTGCTGCCGGCAGACCGGCAGGGGGTGGGCGGGGGAGGCTGTCGGGCACTGAGCCACTCAGCCCCCTGGAGCCCTGGCTTGAGTCTCCGAGGCAGCCTGTTGTTACAAAGCTCTGCGGCCTCTGTCGTTTCCTCCAGGTTTTGATCTCCAGGGCGAGGGTGGGCTGGGGAGGTGGCTTCAGGCGTGTGCTCCCAGCCCAGCATGGCAGGGGCTCGGCAAGCTTCTGTGAGTGGGCTGGCAGGCGCTGGTGGGCCTGCGGCCCGTCAGGAAGTTTGGGAGGTCTGTCTGGAGGCCCCTGCAGGGCCGGCTGGTGTGTGTCAGGACTGGACCCAGACGACGGTGTATCAGCCTCCTAGGGCCGCTGTAACAAAGGACCACAGGCTGGGTGTGTTCTCACTCAGCTCTGGAGGCCAGAAGCTGTAAATCAAGGTGTCCCTGGGCCGTGCTCCCTGCGAGATCCAGGGGGCGGTCTGTTCCGTGTCTGCCAGCTCCTGGCGTTGCTGGCAGTCCCGGGCCGGTAGACACCTCACTCCAACCTCCGCCTCCACCTCCGCACGGCGGTCTTTCCCCCGCGCGTCTGTCTGCATCTCTTCTCCTCTTCTGAGGACACTGGCCACACTGGGGTGAGGGCCCACCCTCCTCCCGTCTGACCGCCTCCTCACTCGCCGCCTCTGCAATGGTGCCACTTCCAAACAAGGCCACGGTCCCAGGTACCAGAGGTCAGGGCGTGGACATGTCTTTTGAGGGGGGATATAATTCAACCCACAACTAATGGCAAAGTGGTCCGCCCACTTTGGGAGCCAGAACGGGCTCAGACGCAGCAGGTGGGCCATGGGGCCGTGGCCCGTGGCTCAGCCCTCGGTGACTGGTTACCTGGGAGTGGCCCGTGCCGGACGTTGTTTAGCAGCACGAAGGGAGCATCAGCACAGTCGTGCTGGCCCCATGCCAGACGGGCTGTCTTCAGGGGTCGCCAGGGCCGCCATCTGTGTGCCTCTCTGGGGACGAGGGGCAGCAGTTGGCACTGTGTGGGGGACGGCGGAACTGTCTCCTGTGCAGGCAGCCCCGGGCTCCACGGGCCTGGGAGACGAGGAGGAGAACCCAAGACACTGCCTCACGAGCCGCTGCGAGGACGACAGAGACTCATGCCCTGGCCAGCGGTGTCCGTGTCCCTGTCCACCCAGGTGGGGGCTGCCCAGAGCATCCAGGGAAACTGTCTGAACACACCTGCAAATATCCGGCATCAGCTGCCGCCTCGGGGGAATGCTGAATGGTCCCAGAGCAAATTTGGGCTTTTCTCACAGTGCAAAGAGAGAGGAGACCTGGGGGCGGGGGCAGGCACAGCTCAGGGTCTCTCGGGCCCTGTCACCCTCCAGCGAGTGACGGACAGGCATGGCCCACGTGAGTGTGGACAGGGTCAGGCACTGTCCTCTGCGGGGGTTTCTGCCCTCGAGAGCACAGCCCGTTCGCCAAGCAGCCCCGCCCCAGGCCCCAGCAGGGAAGGCTGGAGTCAGGGCCCTGCTGCCAGCCAGCTGTGTCCTGAGTGCATTTCCATGGGCTCAGGAGGTCGGGGGGCCCGAGGGACTGACATGGGGAGCCTTCCTCTGCGGGGGAGGGAGCCTCCCACTTCCCTCCCACCAGCCCCAAGGGGACCCCCCCTTAAGGCAGGCTCAGGTGGGCACCAAAGACAAGCTTGTTCTTCCAGAAAGATCTCTAGACCCCAAGAAGCCCTGACAGCATCCTGGAGAGGCCAATAGAGAGGCCAGCCCCGGCAGCACCCAGTGGGGGCACCTCCATGCAGATGCACCCCTGGGAAGCTGCAGGCAAATGCTTTCTCATCTCTAAAATGGACAAGGGTTCCCGCTTCTCAGTGACCTGCCTGGCACAGGGCGGGAAGGGCTTAATAAATGCATGTTACTACTAATAAAAATGTTGTGTCAGTTGTGTGGGGCTGCAGGTCACATGCAAGGTGACCTTGAACCACAGCTCTGTGGGAAACGACCAGTCCGTTGCCTCCTCTCCCACCTGGAGAGGATGGGGCATTTGCTGGGCCCCGGGGGGTGAGCCAGCGCCGCCATGGGTCTGGGGGCCCGGGCCCCTGTTGCTCTCCTTGGCTGGTGACTCCCCAGGGCTTCCCGGGACGCACTGTCGCAGAGCAGAGCTGCACCCTCCAGAACTGGTTCTCCTGAGCGCAGGGCCGGGCGGGACAGAAACTGCACACAGTGTACCCAGGAATGCAAATGACTCTGCCCGAGAAAAGGGAAGGGCACGGCCACGGCCCGGAACTGGCAGCCCCTGCACGCGGACGCAGCTGGCGCGGAAAATTCCCCTGCCCACGAGTCAGCTCTTCTTGTCTTATTTTTGGGAGATGGGGGGGCGTCCCTGATTCATGAGACCTGAGGTCTCACTGGGCCTGTGGGGCAGCTGTGCCATCCACCCCCAGCACAGCAAGTGTCCCTTGAACATCCAGCCTTGGCAACATGGGGAGCCCCCTGCCATGGTGACTCTGTTTTCCAGCCTCAGATCAGGAGTTCAGACTCGGAGAAGCCAGACTGCAGGGAGCAACACCAGCCACTCTGCCGGGGCTCGGGTGGGCACAGAGTACTGGGATTCGGGGTCTGGGGGGACCAGGGCTGGGCTGGGGGAGGGGAGGCGAGAACAGCGGGGGAGAGGGACTGTCCCTGAGGAGAAGCACCCGAAGCGTCGCTCTGCCCACTCCCCAGCTCCCGGGACAAAGGAGCCTCCTTCTGAGGACGCAGCGAGGACCCCGAGAGGCCTTCCTCTGCGTAGGACGGAGAGACCCGCTATGTTTTGGCTGAGAGGCAGGGAGGAGGACTCCCCCATCTGACAGATGGGGGCGCCCTGGGACAAGCCCTATGCCACCGAGGCCCAGCCCGCAGGCCTGGAAACTCTGAGGCCCCATTGCAGAGCAGCCGGGCAGCTGTGGGCAGCGGGGCCCTCCAAGGAAGCTGCATCTGAGTGGAACAGCTGGCGCTGGAGCCAGGCCGCCTACCTTAGCGGGGTCGGACATTGCTGGGGGAGGGGGGCCTCCTCCTGCTGCAATTCAGACGGTGCACAGCAGTAATTAACGTGGGCCCCGGGCAGCCAGTCACCCTGCCCCCCCACACACACACTTGTCCATAAGCACGCTTAGATCCAGAGGAGGACCGGCCAGTGACCAGTTGTTGAGCGTGCTCGGAAGCGCCTTGCCTCGGAGCCTCCAGCCTCCTGCTGCGGTGCTATCTCCCCAGCTGCATGGAGCTCCCCCACCCCTCCCCCAAGCCATCCTGGCGATCCAGGAAGGTGACAGTCTGAATCAGAGGAGATGAAAATGCTTCAGATGCTGAACCGCCCACGCGTCTTTACTTCCACCTCCAATGTACTGTTTGCGGTCGTTGAAATGGGACTTCAGAGGTGTGCTTTGAAAGCAAGGCCACTGGCACAGGGCCGCGGCGGCCAGCCTGCGTCCCCAGGGACTACACCCTCTCCCCTCCCAGACGGGAGAAGCCAGACAGTGGAAATACCACCTCACACGGAGTCCTCTGTCCCGGCGGGTCAGCGGGGGACTGCTAGCGGGCCAGAAGGCCACGGAGCGATCTTCCAGTGCCTGTGGACACTGACGGTCTCTCTGCCCCAACCCGGACCCAGAGCTGGGGGTACAGCGGTCCTCCCGGGGACTCCTGAAGAATGAGGTGATGCAGGTCGGACGGGGGAAGGAGGCACTGACTTTCTATCTGGATTCTCCAGACAGCTGAGAGCCCCTCCCCCACGTTGTCACACTTAGAAAGGGGTAGGACCCGGTGGCTTGTGCACAGAGGCCCGTGCGGACCACCCTCAGGTCCGGGCCCACCCTGGGGGAATGAGAGGGTCTTCTCCGGGCGGTGGGACCACTGCCCTAAGTGAGGGAGCTGCCTGAGGACTCGTGGGCCCTGGACTGGAAGGACGTTCCCTAGAGCGTCCACGCCTCTCCTCCCTGGGGACTCTCGTGCCCCAAGCAGAAAGCACCCCACTTCTTGGGGCTTCCTGAGGCCGAGTCTTCCCGGAGCTCCAGAAATGCAGCTCAGCTGGTGAAATCAGAGCAGAAATTCAGCTGTCGAGAGACAGTGTTGGTGGAAAGGTCCAGAAAGAGGTCGGCTTAGTGGCACACTGGTGAGACCTTGACCCGCTGGGGGACACTGCGGCGGGCCCCGAGGAGCCAGTGCCCGAAGCTGGGAGGCTCCTGGGGACCTACACTGGCTGGGCCCCGAGGGAGGGGGCTGGGGGCACAGCAGGGCTGTGGTCCGCGTCACAGACACGGAGATGAGCAGGTGGTGCAGGGCCCTCCTCCCGCCCCAGCCTGTTCCAGGAATAGCCCGGTCCTTTTCTGGCCCGGGACCCAATCCGCCTGTCCCCCCCCACCACCCCAGGCAATCAGAGGAACCCACATGTCCCCAGCTTCGCCTCCCAACAGGTTTCTTTCACCAGTGGGACCCCACGAGTTTGCAAGTTTCAAAACCTTGGGTTGTTCCGAGTCAGACTGTTCTATGCAAATCTTCCGAGGGCCAGTCAGCTCACTTCCCCACGGGAGGGACTTTCTGCCGCGGGTCTGCCTCTGCAACCCTCTGGACCGATTCGAGTTGCTTCTGCTCGCAAGCCCCCGACCCCGTGTCCCAGAACCCACAGACTCGGGGTCTGGAAGGGGCCAGGAAGGCTCCACCTCTGACCGGAGGTCCTCAGCCGGCGACGTGGACTCGGGGACCTCGGAAATGTCCGCACACATTTCGGTGTCCCAACGTGGGGGCTGCGCAGTGAGCCTAGAGGGTGGAGGCCAGGGTGGGTGCTCAGCATTCTCCAGCACACAGGGCGGCCCCCAACACAGGGGCTCCTGGCCCCAATGTTGACAGCGCCGGCTGAGAGGCTGATCTAAACCGGCCGGACCCCGAGTGCCAGGACCTGTGTTAGAGAGGCCAGGAGAGACTCACCACCGGTGAGGGCAAGCCCTTGGAGGGAGCCTTGGCTCCTGTGGCCTGGAGAGGGGCGTGTCCCCTTTGGGGGGGACCCTTCCCTGCCACCACCGACCACTCACCACCCACCAGGCGGGACCCTGTCCGTTTCGATGACTCGTCCTCTCAGTGACGGAATGCAATGGTTCTGCGACCCCCGCCTTCAGCCCAGGGCAGGATCTGACCTTCCGCCCCCGGCAAGGTGGTGCCCAGTGGGAGGTCTGGCTGCCCACCCGAGAACCCTTCACTGTGGGTGACTCCTCTGCATTTTCCTCCCCCTCCTCTGGACTCAGAGGCCCATCTCCTGCCTGCCGAGCTCCTGGCTTCCCTCTTATCTGCAAGGGAAAGACTGTGGGGTCAGGGACTCTGAGGCGCCGGAGGTCGGTGGACACTAGGAAGGTGACCGGTCATCGTGTCCCTGTGTGCTCTCCCAGCCCGGGCCCTGCCTGGCAACACTCAGGTGCCCTTTCCTGCTCAAGGGTGTACAGACCGACTCACAGGCTGGGCTGTCAAGTTGGGGCGCTTGCTCCTCCACGCATCTCCCCCAGGAAGAGGGCTGCAGAGTCCAGCAGACCCCAGAGGGGCGGGAGCAGCGAGGGGGGAAGGGCTCCCGCTCGCAGGGGAGAGGGAGGGGCCCTGCACAGACAGTGTCAGCAACCGGGCAGAGCACCAGACAGCGGTGGGGACGCCCGGACGGCCCGGGAGCACACAGGTGGGAGTGCGGAGGTGCCGGAGACAGGGGTCAGCAGTCCCTCCCGGGCAAAGGGAACTCAGGACTCTGAGAGCTGCGGCGTCCCCGGCAGCCGTGCGCAGTGCAGGGAAGGGGCGGCGGGAGTGGAGCTGGGGTGGAGAGGAAATGCCCACAGGCGCAGAGTTCGGTCTGGGCAGCCAGCACAGGTCGTTGACTGACCCCACGTGGTCAGGCGGGAGGCGGGACCCCGGCGCAGCCCCAGGTAACACCCGGACACACCAGGCCAAGAGGCTTCAGAGCCGAGGGGAGGGGCCTCGGAGCCCCTAGGGGCTGCCGCATGCTGATGGGAGGCTTTGCAGGGCCTTGAAAGCGTCCTCCAAGGGCATCTGTGTTCTGCGTGGGGTTACACATCATGGCGGGTGGTGGGCCCCCAAAAGGCAAATCCTGGAGTCCTTCCATGGGATCCTATGGGTGAAGAGGGTCTTGGCAGGTATAATCTCATTAAAGATATTGACCTGAGACCCTCCTGGATTATTTGGTGGGCCAGAAATGTACGGACAAGTTGAGGTTCTTATTACTAAGGCAGAGGATGGAGAGGACGTCAGGGTCACCAGCAGTCCTCTCTGCATCTGTCCTCACGGCCGCCTCAAGGGTCTTGGACGGAGCCTGATGGGCAACGGCGCCCGCCCCTCCTGACCCGGCCCGCTCAGATTCCGCCTCTGCTAAGCCCACGGCACACGCTGCCCAGGCGCCTGAGTCATGACTGCGCTCCTTCTTCCTCCCAGAGGCCAGGCTGCCAGCGCCAGCTTAGCGTTTGTTTGCTGAGCGGGAGCTGAGTTGTCCCTGGGTACGGAATCGGGAGGCAGGGGCCAGGGCTGCTGGCTGACCTCACGGTGACCTGCCACCCACGCCCCCGCCCCCGCGCCTCCTCCAATGCCAAGGCTTTACGAGTCTGGCTCCGGCTCGCAGAGACCCCCCTCTGCACCCCTCTGCAAGGCTTCAGAACTCTTTCTAATAAATCCCAGATGGAGGGGACGTGCCGCCGAGCAGCGCGATTCACTCCCTGGCATTCTTGAGACTTTTAACAGCCAAGGGCTGTCCAGAGCTGGTCGAAGGCCATGAAGGACAGACACATGGCCTCAGGAGGGGACCAGAAACGGGAAGCAGAGAGGGACCAGGCCCTCAGCTATTTCTCTGCAGCCAGCGGCCTCCAGATGGCTTGGCCCGCCCTGCGTGGCTTCTCCCTGCACCTCTGAGATCCTCTCTCCGCACACCAGAGCCGGGAGGCAGCGGGGGTGGGGCGGGGGGAGGCCTGGCACTGGGCTTGGCAATGCGACTCATTCATGCCATGATGTGACTGTCCCAAGCATGACGGGTGGCAAGACTGTCCTTGCTCTCCACGGCTCCGCAGATGCTAGGGATGCACCAACGATGACAATGTGAACAAGCGTCGTCAGCGGATGCGTCATCCTTGGGCCGTGGATGCCGAAGGCTGTGAGGTCCCTTCCTGCAAGGAGCCGTGTGTGTGTGTGTGACCGTCGCCTGCAGTGCCGCGGCGTCCGGATCCTGGTTGGACCGGACAGCCCTGCGGTTCTGAGAAGCCCTTTCCTGGCGGGCCTCGGGAGGAAGGAGAAATGTGAGTCTCGGGCGCTTACAGAATGCCAAGTAATTAGCACTCCTGACATCAGAGGGAGCACTGTGAGATTTGTGTGCACTTTATAGAAGAACCAATTTACATATTCAAACAATAAAAAATGTCTCGGGGAGTGCTAGCCCCCTGATGTTTCCAGCGTCTCCTCCGTGCAGTTCCAGAAGTCTCCACCGCCGGAGGAAGGCACAAGAAGGCGCCCGCTGGCTCCTCGTCAGAAGGCTCGGCCTGTGCTCGGCCAGATGGAGGAGGATGTGAAATTGTTTTGCATATTCCCGAGGTGGGGAGCAGTCTGGCTGTGCACGCTCACCCTGGCTACGTGCCCACTCGACTCAGCTCAGCGTAAAACAGGAAAAAAAAAATGAGCTCATCCTTCCAGGTCCTGATGTAGAAATGTAAGGAGCAGGAAGGATTTGATGTTTAGTTTCCAGCTCGTAAAACTCAATGCCAGCTTAGGCGCAGTGGCCGCCGGAGGAGGGGCGGGCAGGGCAGGGCAGGGGAAGGCGGGGAGCCGCCACTGCTCAAGGGACCCATCCCGGGAGGCGCAGGGCACACTCACTCCCCCCAAAGGTGGCCCTGCAGCCTCCCCCAGCTCCCCCCGGGTGATGGGTAGAATCGTGTCCCCGGAAGATGGTGAAGTCCTATCCCCCGCACCAATGAATGTGACCTCACTTAGGAGCAGGGTCTTTGTAGATGACCAGGTTAAGATGAGACCACTGGGGTGGGTTCTAATCCAGGATGACTGTGTCCTTATGAAAAGGGGAGGGGCTGCTGGGACAGTCCTTGGGGATGTCAAGACCTGGTAGTCTCGCTGTCCTCTGTCAGGGGAAGTCCCCTGGAGGCTGACGTCATGGCTGCACCCCTCGCCTCTGTGCCCCGGCCGCCCCCACCCGCAGACATGGGCTCAGGAAACAAGGCCAGGTGGCCGCAGGATGGGTGAGGAGAGAGGCCACCGGGTCTTGGAGTCCCCCAGACCTGTCCCAGCAGCCCTCCCCTTAGAATCGGTCCTTGGGGCCCTGGGCTGGCTCCAGAGGCCCCTCCTCCCCGCAGAGCCAGCTAGATGCTCGGCCAGGGCCCAGGGGCCTTTGGGACCCACTGCCCCGCCCACATCTGGTCTCTGCCTCGGGCGCCCACATGCACTGGCCTGCCTGGGCCCCTCGTGGGTCTGCCCCCACTTCTGGGGGCCAGTGGGTCTCAGAAGTCCCAGGGCACAGAGACTCCCTGGTGTCTTTTCTTGCCAGACCCAACTTTGTGGCCGGCCCCTTTCCCTGACAGGTGCCACAGGGCCTCCCTGCAGACGTCGGAGATGGTGCAGCCTGGTGAGGGCCGCACCAGCGGGGGTGACAGCGGAGGGCCAGCGGGCAGGGAGCAGTGTGCCCGGATGCACTCGGGAACCGGGCCGAGCCCGGCCCCAGGCCGGGGACTGGAGCAGAGGCCAAGCCGTGCTGACAGCCAGAGGTTCTCAGAGAACATCTGACCCAGCTTCCCCCTTTTCTCCAAAACACCGGGCTCAGAGATGCGTCCGGGGTTGTCCAAAGGCTCAAGGGCAGCCCTGCAGCCCTGGTCACCTCCGCCCAGGGCAGTGACCTTTCCAGTCGCCCTGGTGCCCCGGCAGAGACCTGCAGACTGGTCTGCAGGTGGGCCCTGCCTGTCACGCCAGCTAGTCTAGGCCATCGGAGAAGCAGACGCCGATAAGGGATGACCCACCTGAGGTCGAGGGTCGCCTCCACACGCCATCTTGCTTCCTCTGTTGTTTTTCTAGTACATCATCCCCTCACTGACTCACACCCCTGCCCGGCTCCCGAGGACACCTGGGTTTCCAGGCCCTGCTCTGGACTGGGGACAGGGACCGTGTGGGGACAGGAACTGTGGCCCATGCTCTGCTGGGCGCCCAGAACCTCCAACAGTGCCTGGCATCCGGGAATGCTCACTGGCATCTGCCACCTCAATGAACGAAGCAGCGGAGGAAAGGGGAGGGACCTGAGTGTGGGGAGGGTCCTCAGAGCCTTCTCCCAAGCTAGGGACCCCGAGGACAATCTGAGTCACCTTGAGTCATGACCCCTCACTGCCGTGATTTGGTCCGGTCTGCTCCCCACCCGTGAGGCCCTCCGAGTCCAGTCCCGGCAGCAGCCCGCCGACGAGGACAAGCCCAGGGTGCACCGCCCAGTTCCGGCTCCCCACGCCGGGTTGCGGGGAAACGCCCCTGTATTGCTTTTTAATGGACTGCTTTGTTCTCCGGCTTTGCACGCACAGCCAGCCGGCCCGGCTGCCCAGCGTGGCCCCATGTTGGTCATTAAGAGAGCCGGTCGCCCGTGGCGCTGGACAGTGTCCCGCTACCCAGGGGAGCCGGCGGGAGACCCACGGCTGGGAGCACAGGGGCATTGTCTCGCTTCGTCTTCTGGCCCATGCCTCGGGAGTTTCTTGGCTGCAAATCCACACCAACTTCGCTGGTGCCCAGATGGTCCCAGGGTCATGAGGAGCCCTCTGGGGTGCTGTTGTGTTTGGCGCTCAGACATGGAGCTGAGCAGGAGGGACAGCGGGCTGGAGGGTGGGCTCCCCGCCCACCTGTGGGTGCCACTCCCATTCCACAGGCTCCCTGACTGCACCGGTGCTCCCCAGTGTTTTCACAGGAAGCACGTGCTCGCATGGCCCCAGACCAGCCCCCCTCTGCACCCACTGGCATCGCACTGGCCAGTGACCCCTAACGGTGGGCCACTTGGGGCAGGCGGTGGGTCTCCCCAAACATCAGAGCCAGGAGGGAGCTTCTGGACACAGATTCCGGGACCATGTCCCAGGCCCCAGTCCCAGGACCCAGTGGGGGTGGGGCTGCATGTTCCTGTGCCAGGGGAGGGGAGGACTGGCCTGTAGCGGAGCTGGGAAGGGGGCCCAGAGCCTCCATCCAGTCACATGCTCCTTTAGCGCAGGCTCTTCAGGCCGGGACCCAGGTGCGGCGGCCCTCGCTCTCCTGGAGCCCACGGTCTGGAGCAGAGGCAGGCCTTGCTCTGACAGCATCAGCCACACTTCCTTCTTCTGGCACTGTTCCCAGCTCCTCAGCCTCCTAAACCACCCGCGCAGCCAAGACGACCACAGGTCTCACTTACAGACGTAGCAGGACAGAAGCACAGAGAAGTCAGGCAGCTTTGCCAAGGTCACACAGAGGCCAGATTTGAAGCTGGGCACCCTGGACCCCAAGTGCATATCCTGACTGTTCCATACACCGCCTGGCCCACTCGCACTGCACAGAGCACCTCAGCAGCATGACATAAAAGGCAGTGACGGGTACAGCTTCTGATGTGGTGGTCAGGGAGGACTGCTTGGAGGGGGTGACACTTAAGAAGGAGAAGCCCAGAGGGAAGAGCCCTTGAGCCATGGCTCTGAGGTCCTCTGCAGAGACAGAGCACCAGGCAGGCCTGCAGCTCAGCAGGGGGCTGGGTCCACGAAAGGGCTCTGTCTGAGCTGCACGGGCGTGGACACATCCTGTCCCTCACAGGCCCCCGCTGGGCCTTGAAGGTTGAGCCATGGGGGGCGGAGCCCAGGAGACTGCTCTGGGACAAGCCCTGGAGCATGAGCTGAGCTGGGGCTTTGTCCTGGATGTCCCCTTCCCAAGGACAAGTTGATTGCGTCCCTGATTGGATGTCCCTGGCCCTGAGTCTTGTTGGGGCCTAGCTATATTGCTTCCCACCATGCCAAGTTCAGGGGCTTTAGCCCACGGAGCAGGTGTGCTGGGGCCCCTCCCCCCACAGCAAGCCTCCCCTCCCCCTAACACCCTGCATACCGAGAGGGCAGGTGGCTTCTGAAATGAAACAAAGCAGAAACCACTCTTGTTGCCACTGCTACTGGAATGACCAGTGTCCCTTCCTTTTGGATTTGCATATGAGTCATTGAAACCACCAGCCTCCAGCTTTGAACTTGTAGGAGTGTCCTGGGGTGGCCACGACAAAATGTCACAGACTAGGTGTCTTGGAATAACAGGAGTGTATTCCGTGCCAGTTCTGGAGGCCAGAGGACCCCCCCAAATGAAGGGGCACTTGAGTCACAGACACAGGCGCCCAGAGCCCTGTGGCGACGGAGACGGCCCAGCTGCAGCCAACTCCCATGACGGCTGTAATTACTCAGGCAGAATGGCGACTGTAAACAGACATTAAAAGATTCTCAATTACACGTGAATCTCCCGGGCAAAATTGTATTTCCATAAACACTGAAGAAATGACTCGGAGAATCTCATCAGTGGGGCCAGCCTGGAACCAGCACGAAGGCTGCAGTGTCTGCGGCGTCCACCAGAATAAGGCCGGTCCTGGGAGCCCCGGCCCCTCCCAGTTTCGAGATACATTGCTGGCTGGTGGGTGTTCTCTCTCAGGGGACCCCACGCCAGAGTCCCCTACTCTCCCCACGCTCACTCCCCCTCTTCCTACCAACCTCCCTCTATCTGTGCATCCTGTCTCCCCATCTGCCTGCCCGCCCCCTTCTCCTCTGTCCAAATGTCCCTCCCGGGTCCCACCCAGCACATGCTCACCATCTGTCCGCTGTCTTTGGTCACACCTGGTCAGTCAGCCCCAGGCCTGCGGGCTCATACTGTACCTGCCACATCTGTCCAGGGGGAGCCACAGAATTAGGACAGACAAAGTCAGTGTCAGCTGCCTGACCAATGCCTCTAATCACTGTCACGGAGATGCCCTCTCGTCTTGCACCCTCCTGGCTGGATTGCTCCCTTCCCTGGCAGGGCTGAGGGGGAGCGATCTGTGCGTGCGAGACGGACAGACAGACGGACGGACAGAGAGGTGTGCGCAAGCGCAGGGTCTACTGCCAAAGGGCCATTTCCACCCCTGCCCTCACCAAGGAAACTCAGCGCTTCGGAGGGTCTGACCGCAGGCTGACACCCCCAGGTATGCACGTTATCTGTAACCAGCTCCTTCCCCCTCTGTTCCCATCAGCAGCAGGTCAAGACCCACATGAGTTTGACGCTAATGGAAAATCTGCCTTGTGACTCATGGAGTGGCCTGAGTGAGCAGGCGTGTGACAGTGAGGGTGGCCAGGCGGAGCTGCCTCTCCACAGGGAGGAATCTTGCTCTGGGGCCACTGTGCCCACAAGCTCAGCCTTTGGGCTCCAGGACCTGGACCCATGGCTCTCCATCGCAGCCTACGGCAGGCATCCCCCCTACTCCAGCAGCCAGCTCAAAGGGGGGCGGCCGTCCACGGGCCCTGGCTCGGCTGGGTGGGAACAATGCCAGAATTCCAGGCATTTGGAAACGGAGCAGCTGCAGGGACAGGCTGGGGCCCCGACTGTCCACCCCCACCCCAGATCCCCTGTGTTCTGACTCAGCCTCGTCACACCAGCTGCTCATTAAACCTGGCAAGCAGGAGGCAGAATAAAAACCCTGCCTTTCAGCCGGCACTTCAAACGGAAACCTTCTCAAGCCCTCCAAGTCAGGGCTTTCTTCTCTGCAGATCGGCCGGTTGTGGGTCCAGGGGGCCGGAGTGGGGCTGGGAGGAGAGATGCATTCCAAGCATTCATTCACTCGGCTCGTGTTTACAAGCTCCTCCTGCGGGCCGGGCTTGGGCTGGCGCTGCATCCGCCGCCTCCTCCTCATCGTATGTCAGTGAGCAAAGCAGACAGACCCCTGTCTGTACACAGCTTGTGCCCCAGTGTGGGAAGACAGAAAAGCAGCAGAGACTTAAGAAGTGAATTAGTAGGTTAAGAGGGGCTAAGTGCCGCCCAGAAGCAGGGCGGGCTGCAGGGGACCGCCGGGAACAGGTGTTCGCACCTCCACTTCCGCGCTTCAGGATGAGGCCGCGGGGCTGTGAACAGGGTGGAAACACCTCCCACGTGTGTTTATAGGCTCCCTTGGCTGCCACATGGAGGACAGGTGGTGGCAATGGTGGCTGGGAAACCAGTGGGAGCCTACTGCATGATCCAACCAGGTGGCGAAATGGGCAGATCCCAGATGTGTTCTGAGCAGAGAGCCAGTGCGGTTTCCCAGAATGAGGAGACTTGGGTGTCCATCTGAACAACTGGAAGGACAAGGGCTGCTGCAGCAGCAGGAGCTGCAGAGGACTATCGCTGGGTCTACCAGATGTCCAAGTTAAGAAAGTGGGTCTACCAGATGTCTAAGTAGAGGAATTAGGTCTACCAGAAATCCAGGTTGAGAAATCAGGTCTACCAGATGTGCAAGCTGAGGAAGCAGGTCTACCAGATATCCAAGGTGAGGAAGCAGGTCTACCAGATATCCAAGGTGAGGGAGCAGGTCTACCAGATATCCAAGTCGAGGAAGCGGGTGTACTAGTCTGGAGTCCAGGACAAGACATTGGTTTGGAGGGAAGTATCCAGGAGTCAGACAAACTCTTCTAAAAAATATCTTTAACTTGGAGACTCATGCCAAAGTCTTGCAAACATTTATCCAGCACCTCTACTACGGTCCCTAGAGAACCCCTGTGGTCAGGATGTGGGGCTGTTTTGAGTACTCCTGAGGGTGCAACTAACCCTTAGTGGGGGACAGTGTGCATCACCCAGTGCCCCCTACAGGCTGGGCTGTGGCCCGCCAAGCCCCTCCAAGAGTCTCAATCACCACGTGGCGGGACAGGAGCTGACAGCCACTCTGCTCCTGTGGCTGAGGTCCTGTCATGTGGCAGAAACAACAGGTGGGGCTCGGTGAGGGCTGCACCTAGCCTTCAGGGTGGCAACAAGAAGGTACTGAGTGTGTGTGTGTACGTGCCTGGGAATGTGTTATATGAGTGTGTGAGTGTGTTGTGTGAGTGTATGTGCATATGATTATGATACACATACATGTATTTGTGCATACGGCAGGGGTGTGAGTACACATGTGAGTGTGTTTGTATGTAAGTCTGGTTTAAAAAGTGACCGAGTGAACTCATGCAGAAAGAATCTGGGGTCAGAAAGGGCTCTGCCGTGTAGACTTGGAACGTATGCCCAGGCCCCCAGAGGCAAAGGAGGCAAACGCTTGCTGTAGCAGAGGCACGATGTAGGCACGATGCCCAGCCAGGAGCTGGCACACTCCTCCCTGGGACTCGCATTCCCATGCCCGCCCCCCCCCCAGTTGGTGGAGATAGTACTCATTGACCAGGAGCAGGGTGGAAGGAAGATTCGAGAAGGGTGGAGGACAAGAAGAGGAAGTAAACATCTCCTGGGTGGGTGGGCAGGCGTCAGGACAGGAGGGACTCCGGGGAGGGCCACACCCCCATCCAGAGGCCACTTCCTGTGAGCCGCTCGTTGGGGCTTTGGGAAATAAGTAACCCAAATGAGCAGGGGTCAGCTATGGGCACTGACCACAGGAAGTGTGACCTGTGCTTAGTGGTTCAGGGAGGGACAAGGAAGCATTGCTGGTCAGCGGGAACAGAGGCTAGGTGGTAAGTTCATGGCTGCCAGGACTGTCTAGGCCAGCAGTAATTTCCTGTGGTCAGGTGGCCCTCTTGGTCCACAGGCAGCCAGCCTGGATGGGGGTGGGGCGGCTGGCGGATGATTTGTGCGGTGTTTCAGGAGGAAAATTGGAATTTAGAATGTTGACCTGAAAGCAGACATCAAAATGTCACAAGATAGCTCTGGAAAAGGGCTACCTCTTCCCCAGCTCAGGGATCACCATCACACCACTGTACCACCACCATCACCATCACCACCACCATCACCCCAATCACCATTCACCATCACCCCATCACCGCCACCATCAATGCCAGCACCACCAGTGTCACCACGATCATTGTCACCATCTAGTCACAATTTGGTTGGGGGGGAGTGTGGGTAGTAACTAGATGTTTCGCTTCGGTCTGCCCCACACATTTTCCCCATCACAGTCCGACCTGCCTGCATTGTGCTCCAGGAAGCTGCCCACAGGGTGGGCGACTTTGCCCACCTGGCTCCCTCGCTTCCAGCGGGGGCTCAGCCAGTCGGAGGTAGAGGCGTGAAGGGAGGCAGCTGGGAGAGGCGCTGTTCTCCTTCGCTGGCCTCGCTCCACCGCATTCCCGCAGTGGCCTGGCCCTCCAGGTGCACAGGTCCTGCCAGGTGGCCCTCCCTGGGCCCGGCCACCGACTTCCCTCCCCCGGCTTTTCGGCCAGGTGGTCACGGCTCCTGTTCTCACAAGTCCCTCGATGCCTCAGCAGCCCTGCTTGTTTCCCTCACCCCTGAAAATGCTCTTTTCGTTAATAAATGTCCTTGCCACCCCCACCTCCCGCTGCGCCAGTGAGCCACCTGCTTCCTGCCCGACTCTGGGAGATGTCAGTCTGTGATGTGGCAGGCGCACGCACACATCCGGGGAGTCCCTGCGGCACCTGTGCAGGCCCCCCCACCCCAGCTGCTTCCTGCAGAGCCAGGCAGGGGCGCCCAGGCTGAGCTCGGGAAAGCGGCCTGCTCCTCTCGGCTCCTCTTTCTGCTGGGCTAACGCTGGCCGCTCTCATCTGCCCTCCCCAGCTTCCTCTCCTGTCCCCCACCCAGCCCAGTTTTGTGTTTACGAAGCAGCTCCATCGTCTCCCATCCCCTCTCCTCCTAGTCTTGATTCCGGGCCGAGAGCCTCTGCTCAGACCTCAGGGCTCCGGCCCCTGCCGTCAGCTGGCCGCCACCTTCCGAAGGCAGCGAGCGCTCTCTGCGCAGGGCCCTGAGCCCGGGCCTCGGCCTCTCCCACCCCTGGACTCTGGACAAGAGCCCCGAGGAGGGTCTTCCAAGTAGGACGGGTCATCGCCACAACAGGTTTCTGTCCCGTCTCCTCTGGCCGCCACTTCCTGAGCCCCAGGGACACTGGATTCATCAAACTGGGGCCGCTGGCCCTTGGACGGACTGTGTTCCCAGGGCGCGTTGGAGACTGGCTCCACTGGGCAGGTGCTCCTAGAACAAAATGGAAGTTTCTGGTATAACACCCCCCCGGGAGGAGGGGCTGGCCCAGGGCTGGAGATGCTGCCTCCCTTCCTGCAGGCTCCTGGCCGGGCCTGGAGGCCCCCGCTGCTCCCGGACCTGAGCCTTCATCACCCTCACTGGCCCCACGGCCCCTACCACCATGCTTCCCTCCCCCTCTCCTTCTTTCCTCGCTGACAGTGACGGCACAGCCACCCCACCTCTGTGCCTGCTGGCCAGCAGGCCCATAAGTCCCCTTGGGGTGGGGGCTCACCCTGTCCTTGAGCACAGCCGTCCCCACAGAAGTCATGAGCTCTGTCCCCAGAGGTCGGGGAGAGGCTATAGGTGCCCGCCACAAAGCTGCCACTTCTCTGAAATCTCATGTGTCCGTGGAAAAAACATCATTCCCACCTGCACTCTCCTCCACACCAACTGACGCTGCACAGTGGCCCCTCCCAGGGGGTGCGGCCTCTAGCCGCACCTCTGCTCGCCTCTCCCAGAGCCTTCGGACCCGAGGACCCCACCGGTGGATGCTGGTGATGGACGTCTAGTGGCCCCGACTGCCAGGACGATGGAATGACAGCGCACCATCCAGCCGATGGGCGGTGGAGCCGGAGTCAGAGCCCGGACTTGGCCGGCGTAGGGCAGGGTGCGGGCCAGACACCCAAACAAAGGCCCGTTCACCAGGGCAGGAGGGTGCCAGCAGCGGGCCTGCCGGGCCCCGTGGGGTCCACCCATGGACTCACAATGGACAGCCTGTGTCCCGGCCATCTGATCCTCCCAGAGCCGCCCGGGCCCGGTGCCACGGACAAGGTGAGCGAAGGGGAGAAGGCGCAGTGAGGAGCCTCTGTGTCCTTGGCAGGGCCGGGCACACGTGCGTGGTGCTGAGGGGTCAGCCAAGGTGGCGCGGGCAGAGGGACAGAGCGACCGAGCGTGGCGGTCAGGACGGTGGCCCCAGAGGCGTCCGCAACCTGATCCCGAGGACTGTGAGTATGCCTCCTTCCCGGCAAAGGGGGATTCACGTTGCCAAGGCCCTGCCCCTAAAACAGGAAGCATTCCTAGCTTTCCCGGCCGGACCCACGTGTCAGGGGCCTCTTCGTTGGGGGAGAGTGGTTCAAGGTCAGAAGCAGCATGAGAAAAAATGGCCACCCTTTGCCGCTTTGGATGGAGGGAGGGGCCACGAGCCAAGGGGTGTGGGTGACTCTAGAAGCTGAGAGTCAGAGGACAGACGCTCCCCTGGAGCCCTGAGGAGGAGCCGCCTGCCCACACCTTGGCTTTGGCCCAGCGAGAGCTGTGTAGGGCCTGTGAGCCCAGAGACCGCCAAATACACCTGTGTGCCGGAAGCCGTGGGGTTTGTGGTCGCTTGTTACCGCAGCCCCAGCACCCCCTGCACTGAGGCCTGAGCCCTGTGGGAGTCTCAGTCCTGCCCCTCACAGCATGTGACCGGGGGGCGGTTTCCACCAGGCGGAGCCCGGGACCCCCACAGGAAGGTCAGGAATAGCAATACCCCCCACGAAGGGAGGGGACAGTGAAGCAAGACACCACACGCAGGGCTGGCAGCACAGCGACTGTGCGTAGTAAGGGCTGGCCCCTTCGTCTCCGGCGCGTGTGCCTAGACCCTGGTTCATCTGCTCCTGTGGATTATTGCTTGTCACTGGGGCGAAGGGCGCCAAGGGGAGGCCTTTGGGGGCCGGGGGGGGCCTGTGGGGTGGGCAGTGGCAGGTGGATCTGCTGGCCTAAGGACAGGAGAAGTGGACAGGATGGGGAGCCAGGAGAAGGGAGCCGTGTCCCTCCTGAGATGACCAAAGTCATGGATGTATGTCCCAGACCAGGGCTCCCATTCTTGCAGCCCAAATGAGTAACAGGTGAGTGGAGACGTCGCTGTTCTCTGGCCCCGGCCTGCACACGGGGCCCACGCTGGACAGACCACCCAGCAAGGAGCCCTAGAGTCCAGCAGCCTCTCCTGGTCACCAGGACACCCGGCAAAGATGAGCGTTTTCTGTGAGGCCGGAGTGTGGATGAGTTTGGGGAAGCACGTGTCGGCGGGGGGCGGGAGGGAGCTCAGACACGTGGCTGGGACAGGCTGCCAAGGACGGTGGGCCGCCCCATTTCCTAACCCGAGAACCTGCCACTGGTGCTGAGAAGCCGTGGCTCTGAGCTGAGGGCCCACCCTGGCGTTCTTGAGCAGAGGGGGAGCCCTGGCGTTCCTGGGCAGGACAGGGGCTCCGACCGTGGGCTCTCAGCTGGGGTCTCTTGTGGAGAAGCTGTCTCAGAGCTCAGCCAGCAGCGTGCAGAGGCACGGAATTATGCACCACGGGAACTGCCAAGGCCCACAATGGCCCCACGTGTCCTAGACGCACAGGAGAAGTGAGGGGCTTCTGTCCACAGAGACCCACAATCCAGGCAAGTGCCCCAGGGCTGCCCGGCACCTCCCTGAGTGGCCACTGGTGAGCCTAGACCACAGCCAGGGAGGCCGGGTCACCGCCCCCACCGGCATCAGAAACAGGAGGTGGGGGCCCAAAGGGGGACGGAGGCCTGTCCCTTCCCCACAGCTCGGGCACCCCGCCCCCCCCACCCCAGGCTGAGGTCCAGGCCCCAGAAGTGAAATGAACGGGCCCAGGCCCTCCTGACCCTCAGGATGACCCACAGCCTCCTCTCTGTCTCTCGGGTCACCGCTCCTGCTCCCCCTGCTGCCTCTCCCAGGGGCAACTGGGGGCTCTCGTTGCTGAGACCCACTGTCTCGGCACCCAGGGTCCTGGGGTGAGGGTATCCATCTGTCCCCCTACCTGAAGCTCCAGGCACAGCCCTGTCTGTTCTGCCAATGGCCCCAAGGAGGGTGCGGGGGCCTGCCTTAGAAGAAAGAGGGAGGGGGATCCCCACGGCCACACTCTGGTCTGTCCCGGGGGGCCGGTGTCCCTGCCTGCTCTCCCACAGCTACCGTGGGCTCCCCTCTCTCCAGCCAGCCACCGCCGCTCCCCACCCCTGCCCACAACCACTGCTTCCAGGGTGCGAACCCCGAGCCCTCCCCACCCACTGTCCTGTGGGGAGCCTTACACACTTGGCCAGATGCCCTGACCCCTCCTCTCAGCCCGGCCACCTCCGCCCTCCCAGGAGGCCTCGACCATGACTCACCGCGTCTGCTCTGGGGTCAGGCAGAAGCAGCCTCGCTTGTTCAGACTTCGGAAGCGGCACCCTCAAGAAGTGGGGCACCGACCCAGCAGGCAGCTTGCGATGGGGTCCCAGGAGACGGGAGTTCACCCTGTCCCCGGGCCCTGCCCCCCTGCTCCAAGCTGTCCAGGTGGCTTCCCTCCCGTGGCTGGCCAGCTCCCAGGCTCGCTCAGCCCACTCCCCTGGCCTGGGGCAGGTCATGGTGAGGGCGCATCGTCTGGGGAGAAGTCTTTGTCATCCTGATGTGTGGCTCTGACCTAAGTGGCTCAGAGGTCATGCTCCAGCCCTGGAAGAGCAAGGACAGCTGCTGGCCCTCAGCGAGCCAGACCGTCCTGAGAGGTGCCTGGCCTGAGGTCACAGGGCAAACGGCAGGCCTCAGAGCTGGGGGCAGCAGAGGCTGCTGAAGTCACACAGGAGCACCGGGGCTGTGCAGGGAGGTGGCCCACGCTCTCAGCATGACCCTGTCTGAGCTGGGCTCGGCTGGCGTCGGCCCTCACCCTCTGGCCTGTGTCCGGACCTGGTCCCTGAGGTGCCTGGCTGGACCAGTTAGCTGAGCTCCTATTGGAGATGGGGGGCAGTCCTGTCTGCTGACCCGTGCAGTAGACTGAGTGGTGGACCCCCACACAGACGTCAGCCCGGACCCGTGAATCTGAGCTGATGCCCAACAAGGGCCTTTGCAGATGTGGTGACGGTCAGGACAGGGGTCAGATCACGCTGGATCAGGGTGGGCTCCAAATCCACGGGCAGAGGGAAGCCTCAGACACACCGGAGAAAGCCACGTGAAGACTGAAGCAGACATTGGGTGATTTGCCTGCAAGCCACGGACCGCCAAGGGCTGCCGGCCTCCACCGGAGCCCAGGAGACACCCTGAGCTCGCCGTGCCCTGGAGCCCCGAAAGGCACCAGCCCGGCAGACACCTCCCTCTGAGACTTCTGTCCTGCAGGACTGTGAGAGAATGGCCGCCCCCTGGGTACACCCAGGAGGCTCAGAGTCAGGACACACGGGTGACTCAGCTCAGAGCCCCGTCAGCCAGGGGCAGAACTGGGGTTGGGGGCAGGGAGGCCCTTGGACACCCTGCCTGCACAGTACATGGTGAGGAAGGAGGGGAGCGTGGCCCCACTGTCCCCAAAGCCAGAGCTCGGCCCCACTCAAACCCAGTCTGGGACACATCCGCCCACCTCGAGGGCTGAGGGCACAGGGCACCGTGTGCCGGGGAGCCGTGGTGGCACAGGGTCGCATGGGCCTCCTGCTTGGAGCAAGAGGCGCTCAGAGCGGGTAAACTGAGGCACCACTGGCACGCAGGCTGTCTCACAGAGGAGCAGGGGGTAGGTGCAGACAAGGGCAGGTGAAGGTGGGGTGCAGGCTGTCAAGGGTGGCCCCTGCCGGGAGGGCCTGGGAGCATCTTCCTGTCAGGGTGTGTCTTGGAGCATGGCCAGGCTGGGTGAGCAGACACCCTGATTCGTGCCAGCTCAGTGTGGGTCAAGGGGAGTCGGGGAGGTGCCTCCCCAGCAGGACAAAGTGCCGGTACCCGAGGTGACTCACGATTGTCCCTGGCCCGAGTGGGAGGGGTGAGGGAGGAAAGAAGGGCCGGGAGGGCCACAGTGGGAGGAGGTGTAGAGGTGGCAGGGTCAGCCAAGCTGCCACAAGCCTGGCCCCCTCCACACTGGACAAGGCTCAGCCCACAGCTGGGCGCCTGAGGGGCACCGTGGGAAAGACACCACGGAGCCAGCACGTTTCCACGCGCCCCCCGCAGCCTCGGTTTTCATCGGGGTCCCCGGAGGGTCCTTTCATCTCGGTGAAATTGCAGGCTTGCCGGAGCAGCTGGGGCCCCGCCAAGCCCCTCAATTAGCTGGAGTCCTCTGGTGGCCAAGGGGTGCAAGTCACTGCCCTGGGAGCATCCTGAGCCCCCCGCCCCGGGGCGCGGGGGAGAGAACTAACTGGCTTGCCCTCCTCCTCCTGCCCAACCTTGGCTGCTTGCATCATGGAAACTGCTTCCAGAAACCCACTGCCTGAGCGGTCCGGCTCGCAGGAAGAGAGGACCGGGATCAATAGGCAGCACTTAGTAGTGAACGTGCAGCCACCTCTCCCCAGGGACTGCCCCGCCAGAGCTGTGCCCCAGAGCTGTGATGTCACTGCTGCTCCACGCGGCTGCCAGGCGCCTGGCGAGAAGCCCCTCCTGCCCAGCTCAGCACTGACGCAAATCAAAGGCTTCCAGCCCTCCCGGCAGCTGCCGCCCGCTCAGTCGGCAGCCCTGAGAGCCACGGTGGGGAGGGCCATGGGGGGCGGGCTCCAGCGTCGGGCCTGGCATTTAAGATAATCAGCTGTTCTTTAAAGGGTGGCCAGCGTGGCATGTGGGCTGCAAGGAGAGCCAGCCAGCCCGCAGAGCCCCGGTTCTGTCTGCCAGGCCGCCGCCTGCCCTGCCTCCCCATCCAGCAGGGTCAGGGGTCTTTTGCCCTGGTCCTGGCTATCTGCCAGAGTGGCACTAAAGTCTGGGAGGAAGTCAGGCCAGGCAGACCCACCCAGAGAGGACGGGGCTGAGGGCAGGGCAGCCTCTGCGTGGCGGCCAGCAGGGACGAGTTGGGTCTGGTTTCCCCTGGGTCTCCTTACACCCTGAGCCTCGCCAGCAGCCGTCCGGAGCAGCTACTGCTCGGCCTCCCTCGGCCTCTCAGGGGCTGGTGGGGTCTCATCTTTCACGAGTCTCACATGTGACAGACACCGAGCGCTCCTCAGAGGAGTGAGGGCGGAGAGCGTCCTTCCAGGTGCCTCCGTGAGAGCCACCAGGGGCGCCTGGGTGCCCTGGGAAAGGTCACCCCTGCCCCACAGGCTCACCCTGCCAGCGGATTGTGTTCTTCCTCAAACACACATGCACACATTCTCATACGTGCATGCCTGTGTGTGTGTGCGCACACACACACACACCAGAGAGCAACCACATGAACACACATGTACACATGCACATACACAGCGTGAATCCACACGTGTGCACACATAGGCACATGTGCAGTGTGCTTAGCTCCCGTGCACACGAATGCACTCATGTGCAAACACGCACACACGCATGTGTGCACACTCGTGTGCACACTCGTGTGCCCACGGTGGGTTCAGCTGCTCTCCGTTTCCAGGTCAGCTTTGCTGGAATCGACAGGGTGCTTTGCAGGACTGCCCACTTCCTGCACAACACAAGGACCCTCGTCTCCTCTTTTCCTCCCCCTCCCCCCACACACCTACTGTGTAGTCAAGGTCGTGACCCCATGCCCGTGGCTCCTTGGACGAGGAACAGGGGGTCCAAGGCCTGGGAAAAGCCGCCGGAGGGTGAAGGCGAGGCAGCTGCTCAGGACTGGGGGGCAGGCCCTGGTGGGCGGGACGGGACAGGAGCTGAGGATGACGATGCCCGGGCAGCTGTGGGCCAACTTCTGCGTGGACCGTGGAGGTGCGGCCCCGAGCTGACGGGGAATGCTGGCGGAAACGCCCCAGACAGCGCAGCAGGATGGCAGTGGGGCTGGAAGAACAAGAGGACAGACCCCCCGGGTTCAGGCGGCGGCGCCTTTGGGGAGACCCCACCCGGCAGGCGAGTCTCAGGTACGAGCTGAGGCCCCTGAACCGGAGCTCCTGCTCTGGGGTCGGCAGGTCTCCACGCTTCCGGGCTGCCCTGTGCCCTCGGGCCACGCTGCCCAGCAGCCCGCCTGGGCTGTGGGCCCTGGGGGCTGCTCTTTGCAGGGAGAGCGTCCCCTCCGCACCCCCTTCCCCTGCCTTTGCTCTGCTCTCTGGGCTGAAGTTGGCTTTTGTTCTGTTTTGTTTTGACAACCTAAACAATTGGCACAGGCCGCATCAGCCTACGGGCAGTCGGCCAACGGTCGCGCTCCCCACGTGGCCGGGCCGGTGGCCGTCCTGTGCAAGTGGGGCTGGGGGCTGGGGGCTGGGTGGGGGAAGGCTTGTAAAGGTGTGCCAGAGGTGGAAGAACCCCTCCCCCGGCACCCCGAGTCCAGTGTTCCAGACAGGATGAGCCACCACGCGGCGTTGTGAACGACACAGCACCCCGCCCCCCACAGGCAGACAGAGCCCGGGCCGCCGCCCACCCTGGAGCCCAGCCGGATGGAGGGGGGCGTTTCTTCTGCTCCGTCCCGCTGCGCCGGGCCCCACGCGGCCTGCAGCGCCTGTTCCCCGGCCCACTCCCTGGCAAGGCTCGGTGGCAGCGCCGCAGAGTCAGTATTCCCACACGTTCCAACCTGCCCTTCGGTTGGTAAGACGTCAATATTTGCTCTTCCATTAAGAAAATAATCAGAAGTTATCCTTTAAGCAGAGTGTACACACGGGTGCCCTTCAAAAGCTGGTGCTGCTCTTCCTAAATGGGCGGAGGAGGACGCCTGGCTGGGTGGCTCCTGGGGGGCGAAGCCAGCCCCCCAACCCTCCGCTCCTAGCCGTCTGGATGCTCTGGGAGCCGGGGCACCTGGGGGAGGGAGGACTGTGGGAGTCTCCGGCCTGAGAGAGTGAGATGAGAGAACGGGGTCCCTGGCTCCTGTAAGGGGCGGTCACCCTCCCAGCAGCCTTGGACTGAGTGGGGCTGGGAGACGGTGGAGGGGGAGGCCCTGAGAATGTTCCAGGGGGGCCTGCGAGGGGGCAGGGAGTGAGCGGCCAGTGGCCCCAGGGAGGGGCCGGGGACCTCGGGAGGCTGTCCGACCACAGGCACACTGAAGGACATGATGTCCACAGATCCGAACTCCCCGGGCAGAGAGCTCAGGAGGCGGCCACATGGGCCACCATCTGCCTCTCACGTGGGACCTGCTGTGGGTGGGGTCCCCCCCCACTAGGAACAACGGTGGAGCTTGGCCCGGACGCTCTGGTGTCTGGACTCCGCAGTCTGAGCCAACACAGACACTGAGCGGTGGTTCCTGAGATGGGAAACTCCTTGCCTCACAGCCCAGGGGCTCCCAAACCACATCCGGGGTGTTGTCGGAGAGCTGCCCCTTCCCTGGGTCACTGTACCCCTTGGGGAGTGGCAGCAGCCTCATCGCCTCTGTTTTTGGGGGGGAAAGTGGTGTCCTTAGAACTCTCCGGGACCTCACAACAGACGAGCAGGAGCAGCCATAGATGGGGGCCCAGTCTGAGCCTGGACGGTCTAGAGGGCCATCCGACCGCCCACGCCTGCCCTCTGCCACCAGGGACCCCGTGCCGCCCCTAGCCCAAGCTTTATGGCTGGGACCACAAGCACACCCCTCCCTCAAGGACCCAGCTGGGAAGGCGGAGCTGGCCCCACACCACAAGCCGCATAACCCCAGGTACCCCAGACTTCCCTCAGCATCCCCAACACCCAAGTGACCATCAGGGAGGCAGCCTTTTTGTCCCCACCCTTGGGCACCAGGCTGCTCACATTCCCATCAGTCAGAACTTTGGAGAACAGGCGTGCCTCCTGCAGGAGAAGGCACGTGAAGCCTGCAGGAGAGTGACTAGTGTTGGACTCCTTTCTACCAGAAAACTTGGTGGGGTGGCTGGCTTGGGGCTGACTTGGGGAAGACAATGACAGGAAACACACGGAATCAGCAGATTCTGCCCCAGTCCTCAGGCGCCAGCCCTTGCCCGGACCCCAGGCTGGTGGCTGCCGGGGCTGCAGGCAGGGAGGGGACAGCAAGGCCAGAGAAGCCCAGGGCTCAGCAAGAAGAGGCCTTGAGGAGAACAGGGCCACCAGGTTCTCTGGGTCCTGCCCCGGGACCCTGGGGAGGGAGGGTATGGCTGCCGGCTGCTGCCGCTTTGTTAGAAAGCTATGTATCAGTTTCCTTGCATTTTAGGAAAAATGCAGAGCATCGAAACCAGGATGGCCACGGCTGACTCGGTGGTGAGGCCGGCCTCCAGCCCACGGCGTGAAAACCTGGTTAGAGCCTCACTGTGGTCCGGGAAGGGAGGCAGTGTGGGGGGCTCTGATCTAACCCGGGGTCCCCCGACTGCTTCGGGGGTGGGGGCAGAGGGTCAATAGTTCAGGCCCTGTGACCACATGGTCTGTGTTGTAACCACTCGCCCTGCTACGGTGCCTCGAAATCCATCCTAGAACGCATGCGAGTGAGCGGTCGTGGCCACATGTCGATACAACTTTACTTACGGACTTTGGGATTTGAATTTTGTGTAAGTTCAATGTGTCGTGACATCTTCTCCTCCTCCTCCTCTCCCTCTCTTTCTTCCTTTCCTTCTCTTTCTTCTCCCCGCCATTTAAAAATGTTAAAACCATTCCTAGCTGGTCGGTCAGAAACAAACAGGCTGGATTTAGGACTTGGGCCCCGGCTGGTGACTCTGATCTCGTCTGATGCTCCCATTGAGAGAGGAGGTGACAGACCCAGAGGCAGGCAGGGACTTACTCAGGAGCACGCAGCACATGGTAGCAGAGCCGGGGCTGGGGCAGGTCCCCGCCAGCCCTGTGGAACACCCCCTCGACCTCAGCAGAGCCTGTCCCTTTGGGGCACAGGCACCGTCTGACCCTCTGAGTGGCTGTGGGAGCTGCCAATCGCAGGATGCAGCACACAGGGCCCCAGGGACTTGTGTACCACCTGCCCCCCGGCTAATGAGACTGGCCCAGGAGCAGAGTCCGGGAAGAAAGTCTCTCCTTCCCCTGAATCACCATGCAGGCCTCCGAGGTGCTGTGGCCAGGACTCCCCTTGCTAGACCCCTAAAGGAGCCCCCATCTGCAGAAGGTGAGAAAAAGCCTCTGCCCGGAGCGGAATGGTGGGGGAGAGCAGAGAGGTGGTGGGGCTACCTGCCAGCACTTCCAATACACCCTCTTCTTTGCTTTAAGTTATCCTGAGTTGGGATTTTTTTTCGGCAGCCCCCCAACTCCTGAGGTTCTGTATCTGGAGCTCCCCTTGTACCCCCTGGAGGAGAGCCAGCCACGCCGAGGACTCGGGGCCGGAAGATCTCATTGTGAAGCAGCTCCTTGGAGCTCAGGGTCGGTCGCCAGTGCCCTGAGGGGCCAGGGATGGGATCACACGGAGGAACGGGAGCAAACACAGACGTGCCCTGTGGCTCCACAGATGTGCCCAACGTACCTGGGAGAGCAGAGGACACGCCAGGAGCCACTCCGGGAAACCAGCCCCGAGTGCGGTTGCCCCCTTAGAGCAGCCCAGCAGACAGGCCCTGGGACACACGCCTGCCCTCGGACGGCCTATCTCCTGCCCATGATTGGGCCCCGCAGACAGATACTTTGCCACCCACACCTGCAGCCCTCGTCCTGACACAGCTGTGATCCAAGGGCCTGCTCTGCCCTCCACCCCTGCAGAGGTGCCGCGGCCACCCGGCCGCCTGCTGCTGCGCTGCAAGCCGCAGTACTCCAAAGGCCCGGGAGGCCGTCGGAGACTGTGACGTGAGCTGAAGTCCCCAGGTGTTCCAGGACAGGAGACTGGTTTAACCCTTAGCATTTTCCTTGCCCATGGCTACTCGACACCCAGTCAGCTCCCAGCCACAGCCTGCCGGGAGCCACCAGCCGATCTGACAAGGATCTGAAACATCTTTTGGCAAGAACAGAGCGGGCAGAGGCAGGAATAAAAGATCAATGTTTTTTTTAGATGAAAGCAGCCCTTCTCTAAGGCAGAGGTTTTTTTGTTTTTTCTTTGCCCCTAAAGAGAGTCAGGGGCAAAGACTTGAGGGGCACAGCCATGGGGCACCGTCAGGGTGAGGATGGTCAGCCCACAAGGCCTGGGCGCTGCAGCCTCACCTGGTGTCCACTGACGGGAGCCCCGAGGTTGTGGGAGCTCCCGGGAGGCTGAAGCCCCCACCCCGCCCACCAGGGCACCCTGGGCTACGGGGCTGGGTGTCAGGGCTCCCGTGGGACCTGGCGGCCATGAAGGCAGACGTGGTGTGCAGATGCAGGAGGGCTGAGGGAGCCACCTCCCTGATCCTCTTGGGGGAACCGAGGCTGGGAGGGCCGTCCCCAGGCCTACGAGTCACAGCTGACTTGCTGTCACTTTGGAAAGTGCGCCGTGTGGCCCCTGCACACACACACACACAGGGCTGTGGGCGTGCAAGCAGAGAGCAGGTCCCTGAGGACGGGCCAGCGGCTGAGCCCCAGTGGGGACGTGCCGCAGTTACTGCAAGTCATCCAGTGCAGACTTGGGGTCTTGGCTCCTTCTCCCACATCCCACCTTGCCCTGTGGAATATTCTGGAGAACCCGTGGTCAGGCAGGAAGCAGCAGCAGCAGCTCAGGCTGCATTCGGTGAGGGCCGCCCGCCTGCCCTGAGCTGCCACCGGAAGGGGCTCCGAGCGAGAGGATCGTTTAGATCCTTGCTTTTCTCGATTCGGCTTCAAAGCTGTGTAGTGTCTTAGTTGCGCCTACAGAGATGAGTGTGTGTGCACGCGGTGAGTGGAATGATTAGCGGAAGTGTCTTTCGCCATAGTTTCTAAGCAGTGTCCCATCCGTAATGGTTTTAAATACCTGAAGGAACTTTAATGAAGGTTTGAGGTCTCTGGTACTTTACCCGACCTCTGGAAGGTCATGCTGAATCAAGGTCGATTCTGCACTCAGTGGGTGCGGGGGTCACCCCAGGACATAATCCTGCAGTGATTCTCTGCACCCCTAAACTCGCTTCCTTTTCCTTCCCTTCTTCCCCTCCAGCCTCCTCTCCTCCCTTCCCCTCCCCCTTTCTCCCTCACTGTCTGTCCCTCCCCTGCTTCCTGTCACACACACACACTCGTATCTCCACTGTTTTCCAGACCGAGCCAACAGTGACAGGTCCTCCCCGCCGCCACCGCCATTACAGGTGGTCATGCAGGTGAGCCCTGACATCACCCACCCCCAGCGTCCGTGCCCACCCCAGAGGCGGCAGGCTATGGACCCCGTTGAACCAGGACTGTCCGAGACCTTTGGGGCTGCGGGACTGACGCGCACTCCGGCCCTCCAGCCAGGCTCAGAGGCGGGCGTGGAGACGTGGGAGACCTCGGGAGTCCTCAGGGCTCCTCGGGGAGAATCGGGCCATTGAAAGTAGATGACCAGCCTTCCCTGTTGGTCTGGGATGGAGGGGACACAGGACTTTCACTGCTGAAACCAAGAAAGTCCCGGGCAGACCAGGATGTCTGGTCACCCAAGCCAAGAATGGCACCCTGGGAGAGTCACGGGAGGCGGCCCTTCCGGGAGGCATCCTGACAAAGGAGCTGGGGGCCGGGGATCCCTGGGACAGTGGGAGAGCCGCCGATGCGCGCCGCCGGCTGCAGCGCTGGACAGTCCTGCCGTTCTCGGAAATGAGTCTTGGATAAGGGCCCAGGCTGGGCAAGTTCACTGGAAGTTGAATGAGGGTCCCAGAGCGGAGTGGCCAACCCAGCCTCGGTGACGAGAGATGAGGGTGGTGTGGGCACAGAGATGGGTGGATGAGGATGCAGGAGGTCCAGGCTGGCGAAGACTCCGACGGCCATAGGGCCTGTAACGGAGCCAGAAGGACCGTCCACTCTCACACCAAGGTCCACGATGTAACACGGCAGATGCAGCTCCCGCCGCCCCCCTGCTCTCCACCCCAGCCCCGCCTGTCTGGGCCACATTTCCCGGGGGCCAGCGGGCTGCTAACTCTCTTCCCAGGGGCTGGTGCCCACGGCTACTTAGTCGGCCCTGCCCATGGAAGAGCCTTCAAGGATATGGCAGAAGAGTCAACTCTTCCCGCTTCGAGTTGGCATCATGGACCACTGGGATCTTGTCCCTGCGCTGCTCAAGGTGGCCCCTTGTCAGCACACCCCGAATCAAGGGCAGCTCAGCCCTAACAGCTGTCTGCACAGGCTCAGGGGGCCAAGAGCAGCCCCTGGCCCCTGGAGGCACCCCTCCTGCCTTTCCCTCCTCTAAGAGCCATCGCTTTGTTCTCCCTCGCAGCACCCAGGGAGCCAGTTCCTGGTGTTCAAGTCCCTCTGATGGGACATCTGCACGAGCTGGGTTTCCTGGCGGGACCCTGACTGTCGAGCGTGCTACCGTTAGCGCGGCCATAAGCCGCTGCGCGAGGGAACGCCCAGGCCAGGAGGGGCCTGAGCTGTTTCCACGCGGTCACACCCACGTGCTCCTCACCCCTTCCTCCTGCACACACAGAGACAAGTGCAGGGCACCATGGGCCTCCGCCCTGCCGTTCCTCCGGGCCACACATGCAGTGACCGGAGGCCGACTCCTGGACACAACCTGAATGTCCACGATTGTCACAAACCACTTTGCTGTGGAGAAGGACTCTGACCCGAGACGTCACTGCAGCGTGCCGGAGAGCAAGTCACGAGCCACCATCTCTGAAGGAAGGAGGTAAGACTATAACGTGTGAACCTGTCCGTGTGGGGCCGCCCCGCCCCACAGCCACACCCTTGCCTCTGGGAGGGGAAAAGCAAGGAAGGGAGGCCTCACTGAGTACGTGCCCTGTGCTGCTTTGGAACTCCACGGGGTAAGCCACTGTACGAAATAGGTATCAAACTGGGCTGTGTGTTCTGAGAATGAAATTTGAGTGAAATGGTGTGAGAAACGACCTTGGCCCTTGAGGCAGACAGCCCCCTGGGAGCACTCGGAGACATGGCTGCCAGGACAACGCTGGGCCACGGCTGACCCTGTAAACCCAGGGGAGCTGGGCCCCAAGCCCCCGAAACCCCCAATCCCCAGGGCCCACAGCCTTGCTCCTCTTCCGGGCGAGGCTGAGGCTGAGGCTGAGGGAGGCTTCCCCCAGCCCCGGAGGTCCTGGAAGGTTGTCTGGGGCGCTGGCGGGCCTGCCTGCCCATTTGGCCGTAATGAGTAGGCGCTGCCAGGATCGGATGTGTCTAATGACAGGCCAGTGGGGCTGCCCCGCGGAGCCAGCCGCCCTGACCCACTTCAAAGCCCCACACTGGCAGCGGAGAATGCTGGTGATGGGGCTGCTCCGGCACGCTCCTGCCACCCTGCCCCCAGCTGGCCAGAGGCGCCTGAGGGGAGTCCCTCGGTGTGGCGTGAAGGAAGCACTGACGTCCCAGCCCCCACGGGGACAGGTCACAGAGCAGCCAGGAAGCCGATCTGCCCACGCCATCCATCGCCAGCGCCAGCAGCGGGGAGGACGGAGCCCTGGGGCCCGAGCAGACGTGGGCGCCAGAGGAGATGAAAGACTGGCTGCCGTGGGCTCCAGGGTGAGGTTCACGGCCAAAGACTGACCACTGCACCTTAAAGAAATATGACAGTTTATATTTTTTACTTAAAAAATATGTGCATCTTGACAGGGGCTTATCTGCAGGAAGCTGGTTTTGATGTTTCTTGGTGGGGAGCTTTGGCTGGACCTTGCCGAGGATAGGGCGCAGGGGGCGCCGCAGAGACCTCCCTCTGTTCAGCTGTCCTGCTCCTTCTCTGCCCGGAGGCCCCGCCCCTCCTCCCATCAGCCCCAGGCCCGCCGCCCTTGACAGCGGGGCAGGGAGACCCTTCTCTCCGGGTCCTTTCTGACACCTGCTCACGCTCACGTGACCTCTATCACAGGGGACAGACAGACCCGACAGCTGACCCCGGGTGTCAGGGGCCTGGTGTCCTGCACCGACTCTCCCCTAGTGCTCAGAAACACGACGCAGAGGGCCAGCCTGGGCTGACGTCTCTTCCAGAAATTCACCAACTGCCTTAGTGTCTGGACACCTTCTGGCTCCAGCCCAACAGCACTAGTCTTAGCAAACTCTTAGCAAACAAACAAACTCTTAGCAAACTCTTAGACGCTGCACTCTGAACACAGAAAACGAGCACAGCGAATTCAGAACACTAACAGTCGTTCTCTAGCAGTTTCATCAGCCACGTGTATCTTTCCTGGCCCGCACAATAAAGGAGCAGGCGCTGGGCTTCCTCCCACAAACAGGAGTCTGTCCCCCTGTATAAGTGAGTTGCAACACTATTTCCTGTTGGTGAAACAAGCACGCAGATAATGTACTAATGTGAAACATAACCCGCTTAGAAAGAAATGAATGAGGTGACGTCAGCCAGATGTCACACAAGGAGGTCTCAACTCTACCCTGTCCCCGCCTCAAAAAAACAAAAACAAGACACGCACAACTACCCACAGAAGAAAATAACTCTGGGAGCACGCCAGAGTGTAGTAAAGACGCTGCAGAACCCAGATCAGCACAAAAACCAAGGATGGCCGCACAGAAAAGCAAGCCAGCATTTTACTTTCACCCCACCCCCACTCTGGCGCACTTGGGCACCAGGAGGGATTTCCTTGGCATGGCACCCCCCTTCCCCACCCACCGAGGGAAAAGAACGGCAGGAGACCCCAGCAGCCCTCCTTGTCACTGCAGACACCTGCGGTTCTCATTCCTAAGGGTCCCCACGGTCTTCGTCGGTGCTCAACCCGGCTGGCGGGGCTGCTTGACGGTTCTGCCGCTGCAACCCACCCGCCACCCAGAGAGGGGAGGAGCAGCCGCTGCCCCATGCCAGGCAAAGAATGACCGCTGCACCATGCCACCTGCCTGCGCTGTAGCTGCCAGGTACCGCTCACAACTGTGCACACACCCTAGAACCAGGTTTCACAGCAGCTCTGCCCGTGTCTCAGACTCAGAGACCACTCTCCCCACATGTGCACCACCATGCTGGACCCAGCACAGAGAGAGTGCCCCTTGGCCACAGCTGACCCTGAGGGTAAAAGAAGGACAGGAGGATCCCAGCAGCCTTCACCTCTGAAGACGTCAACAGCCCTCGCTGCTCCCGTGGCCGCCTGCAGCCTTAACAGGTGTTGAGCCACCTGACGTGGTTCCGTGGACACTATTCTGCCACTCATTCCCCTCCCCAGCACTGGGTCTGCCACACCTCACGCAGCTGGCACCCTGGCACTCACCCCTTGGTGAAGGTCTTTCCCCACTGAAGTCAGTCTGTGAGACTGGGACGGGCGGCTCAGCTCTGAAATCCTCAGGCATCAGTGCAGAGCTGCGAGAAGCATGAAAAGTCAAGGACACATGATAGTGCCAAAGAGACACAATAACTCTCCACTAAATGGCCCCAAGGAAACAGAGATCTAGGGACTGTCTGACAAGGAGTTTAAAATCATTGTTTTCAGGAACTGAGTGAGCTACACAGAACACAGTTAGACACTCACTGAGGTCAGGAAAGCAATCCATAAACAAAGTGAGAAGTGCAACAGATAGATAGAAATCATAAAAAAAAAAAAGAACCAAACAAATGCTGGAGCTGAAGGATACAACGACTATAATGAAAAGTGAACGAGAGCTTCAGCAGCAAACTGTTGAGCAAAAGCAAAGATCTGCAAACTCAAAGACAGGTCATCTGAAATTATCCAGTCAGAAGAGAAAAAAAAAAACATTTTAAGAGTGAAGAAAGCCTGTGGGACTTTTGCGACACAATGAGGTAACTAATATACACATTGTGGGAATCCCAGAAAGAGAAGAGAAAGAAAGAAAAGGGCAGAAAGCTTATTTAAAGAAATAATTGCCAAAAACTTTCCAAATCTTGGGAGGAAAATGGAAATCCAAGTTTATGAAGCTCAAAAATCTCCAAACAGGTGAACCCAAAGAAAAGCACAGGAAGAGACATTATAATCAAATTGTTAAAAGTCAAGAATAGACCTGGCTGGTGTGGCTTAGTGGATTGAACTCCAGACTGCGAACCAAAGGGTTGCTGGTTCGATTCCCAGTCAGGGCACATGCCTGGGTTGTGAGCCAGATCCCCAGTAAGGGGCATGCAAGAGGCAACCACACATTGATGTTTCTTTCCCTTCTTTCTCCTTCCCTTTCCCTCTGTCTAAAAATAAATAAATAAAATCTTTTAAAAAATTAAAATTCTTAACTGACCACCTAATTAAAAAAATAAGTGTCATAAATAGATTATACTCACCAGCAAAAGAGTATATCGTGGTTGTGTGGATAAAGAACAAGTTCCAGCAATATGCTGTCTACAAGAGACTCACTTTAGAATAAAGATACACATTGGCTAAAAGTGAAGGGATGGAAAAAGATATTTAACTGAGAGAAAGCCGGGGTATCTATAGTCATATCAGATGAACTAGACTCTAAGTCTAAAGCTGTCTTTAGAGACAAAGACGATCATTACCTAATGATGAAAGAGTCTACTCAACAGGAAGATACAACAATTAGGAATACATACACATCCAACATCAGTACGCCTAAACACAGGGTGGGGCACACGTAAGTCTAGAGTTGTTCCTATGGAAACGGGTACAATAATTAATAAATAACAATACAAGAATAAACTCTTGTGTTTCACGTACCCACAACTATAAACCTACTTTCGCCCCACCCTGTGTACAGAAACAGATATTGACATATCTGAAGGCAGAAATAGACAGCAACACCATCACAGTGGGGGGCTTCAGTACCACAATTACAATAGCGGATAGACTATCGAGACAGGAAATCAATAAAGAAACAGCTGCGTTGAACAATACTATGGGCCAAACGGACTTGCTCAAAGCACACAGAACTTCCCACCCAGCAGCAGAAGAACACACATTTTTCTCAAGTACACATAGAAAATTCTCCAGGATAGATCGCATGTTGGGTAGCAAAAGAAGTCATAACAAATTTAAGAAAATCAAAATCATTTCATGACCACAATGGATGAAACCAGAAATCAATAACAGCAAGAAAAAGGGAAAATTCACTAATACATGGAAACTAAACAACACATTTTGTACAACAATTGGGTTGAAAAGGAAATCAAGAGGAATTTTTAGAGTATTGCAAAACAAATGAAAATAAAAACACATATCAAATGTATGGGATGCAGCAGAAGAGAAAATCTTACAGAGAAACACACATTCCAGAGAAGAAAGATCTCAGATAAGCAACATGACTTCACTAGACCTCAATGGACTACAAGAAAAACAAACTAAACCCAAATGTTAGCAGAAGAAAGGGAATAATAAAGATTAGAAGCAAAATAAATTGAATAGGGAACAAAATAGAGAAAAATTTATAAAACTAAGAGATTTTTTGAAAAGGTAAACAAAAGCAATAAACTAGAATAAGAAAAAGAAAAGACTCAAATGAGTAAAATTTGAAATAAAGAAGGAAACATTACAATAGGTGCCTCAGGGAAAAAACATCACATGCCAACAAACTGAATAACCTAAAAGGACAATGGATAAATCCCTAGAAACATATGGTCTACTAACATTTAACCAGGAAAAAACGAAAAGCCTAAATAGACTAATAAGAGAGTGAATCGGTGATCAAAAATCTCCCAACAAGGACAAACCCAGAACCCGATGACTCACAGGTAAACTCTACAGTCAAAGAAGAATTAGTAACAATCTTCTTAACTCTTCCAAAAAGTAGAAGAAGAGCACTCCAAACTCATTTTATGAGGCCAGCATTGCCCTGATACCAAAACTAGGCGAAGACACTACGAGAAAAGAAACCTACAGGCCTATATTCCTGATGAGCATGGATGTAAAAACTGCTAACAAAATACTAGGAAGCCAAATTCATCAGTATATGGAAAGAATCAAATGGGATTTATCCCAGGTATGTATGGTTCAACATACACAGATCAATCAGCATGATACCATGCACATTAACAAAATAAAAGAAAAAATCACATGCTCATCTTAATAGATGAGAAAGGCATTTATTAAAGTTCATTATCCATCATGATTAAAAATCTCAACAAAATAGGAATGGAAGGATCTTGCCTCAATACAATAAAGGCCCAATATGAAGAACCCACAGCTAACATCATAAGCAATGGAGGGGGGGGAATGAAAGCTTTCTCTCTAAGATCTGGTACAAGGCAGCCATTCTTGCCACTTCTTTTCAACATAGCACTGGAAGTCCTAGCCAGAGCAATTAGACAAGAAAAATAAATAAAAGGCATCTGTATTAAAAAAAAGGAGAAGTAAAACTGAGTCTATTTACAAATGAAAAAAATCACATATGTAGAAAACCCTAAGAGCTCAACAACAACAACAGCAACAACAACAACTGTTACAACTACTAAATAAAATTGCAGGACACAAAATCAACATACAAAAACCAATCGCATTTTTACACACACTGAACTATCCAAAAAGGAAATGAAGGCAACAATAGCAATAAAAGGAATGAAATATTTAGGAATAAACTTAGTCAAAGAGGTGAAATGTTCATACACTGAAAATTCTGAAACGCTGGTGAAGAAAACTTAAGAAGACACAGGTAAATGGGAAGCCATCATTTGATCATGGATTGGAAGAATTAGTATTGTTAAAATGTCCATTCTCCCCCAAGTGATCTACAAATTCAAGGCAATCCCTATCAAAATACCAATGGCATTCTTTACAGAAATAGAAAAAAATGTAAACTTCATACAAGACTACAAAAGACCCTACATGGTCAAAGCAATCTTGAGCAAAGAGAACATTGCACTGGAGGCATCATACTTTCCGATTTAATAAAGATCCACAACATTTAATAAAGATCCACAGTAATCAAAACAGTCTGGTACGAGCATAAAAACAGACATCGAGACCAGTGGAGCAGAACAGAGAGCTCGGGAATAAATCCAGGCATATATGGTCAACCGATCTCTGACAGGGGTGTCAAGAACACAGCGTGGGGAAAGAACAGTCTCCTCAGTGAATGGTGTTCAGGAAACTGAATATCCACATGCAGAAGAATGAAATAGGACCCTTATCTCACAGCACGTGCAAAAATCAACTCAAACGGATTCAAGACAAAGGTGGGACCTGAAACCATAAAACTAACAAAAGGAAACACAGGAAAAGAGCATCTTGACAATGGCCTAAGTAATGATTTTCTTTAATGGGGCACTAGAAATACAGGCAATAAAGGCAAACACACACAGATGGGTTACAGCAACCTAAAAGGATTCTGCTCAGGCAAAGGAAACAGTCAACAGAGCTCCAAGGGAACCCAAGGAATAGAAGTAATATCTGCAAACCATTTATCTGGTAAAAGGTTAATATCCAACATATTTAAGGAACAGATACAACTAAATAGCAAAATGTAAATAAAGAAGTAACCTGATTTGAAAAGGGGCCTAAATAAACATCTCTCCAAAGAAAACATACCAATGGCCAGCAGCTATGCGAAAAGGTGCTCAACTTCATTAATCGGGGGACACAGATGGAAACCACAATGAGATATTGCTTCATACTTGTTAGAATGCTATGATCAGAAAGCCAAAAGACAACAAGTGTTGGTGAGGATGTGAAGAAAAGAAAGAGAACCCTTCTCTGTGGTGGGAGTGTGAATTGTTATGACCATTATGGAAAACAGCATGGAGGTTTTGCAAAGAATTGAAAATAGAACTACTATGGTTGAGTAATCCCAAATCTGAATATATATTCAAAGGAAATAAAATCAGGATTTCAAAGAACAATCTGCACTCTATTCATTTGAATGTTATTCACAAAAGTCAAGATGTGGAAACAACCTAAAGGCCCACTGAAGGATGAATGGATAAAGACATGGTGTATATATATTGGAATATTGAAAAAGAAGGAAACCCTTCAATCTGTCACAACATGGGTGAACCCTGAAGATGTCACGCTAAGTAAAATAAGCCACATGCAGAAAGACAAGCATCGCTCTATCACACTTCTATGTAGAATCTAAATGATCAGAACTCACAGAAGCAGAAAGTAAAATGACAATTACCAGAGGCAGGGATGGGGTGGACAAAGTTGCATTTATGTAAGATGAGGAAGTTCTAGAGATGTAATGTATAACAGTGTGATTCTATAGACTTCCAGCCAAGATGGAGGTGTAGGTAGACACACTATGCCTCCTTGCACAACCAAAAGAAGGACAACAACAAATTAAAAAAACAAAAAACAAAAAACAACCAGAACTGACAAAATCGAACTGTATGGAAGTCCAACAACCAAGGAGTTAAAGAAGAAACACTCACCCAGACTGGTAGGAGGGGTGGAGATGGGCAGCTAGGAGGAGAGGACCCATGGCAAGGTGGCAGCTGGTGGACCAGGTAGTCCCACATTCTCATGCAGATAAACTGGGAGGAACAACTGGGGAGCGAGACAGACTGAGCAACCCAGGGCTCCAGTGCGGGCAAATAAAGCTTCAAACCTTTGACTGAAAACACCTGTGGGGGTTGCGGAGGCAGTGGGAGAAACTCCTAGCCTCACAGGAGAGTTTGTTGGAGAGACCCACAGGGTTCTAGAATGTACACAAGCCCACCCACCCGGGAATCAGCACCAGAAGGGCCCAATTTGCTTGTGGGTACAAGGCGGAAGTGACTCAAATCTGGCAGAGAGTGGAACAAGCAGCACTGGTCCCTCTTTGACCCCTCCCCCACAAACAGCATCACAACACAGTTTAGGTAGTAAGGCTCTGCCCCTTATATGTAACAGGTGCTCTCGGAGATTAAAATAAAAAAGGCCCAAATGCAAGAACAGATAAAAACTCCAGAAAAAATACAACTAAGCAATGAAGAGATAGCCAACCTATCGGTTGCACATTTCAAAACACTGGTAATCAGGATGCTCACAGAATTGGTTGAATGTGGTCGCAAATTAGAGGAAAAAATGAAGGCTATGAAAAGTGAAATAAAGGAAAATGTACAGGGAACCTACAGTGACGGGAAGGAAACTGGGAGCCGTTCAAATCAATGCTTTGGAACAAAAGGAACAAATTCACATTCAACCAGAATAGAATAAGGAAACAAGAACTCAGAAAGAATAAGGAGAGACTTAGGAACCTCCAGGACAACTTTAAAGATGCCAACATCCGAATCATAGGAGTGCCAGAAGGAGAAGAGGAAGAGCGAGAAATTGAAAACTTATTTGAAAAAATAATGAAGTAGAACTTCCCCAATCTGGTGAAGGAAATAAACTTTCAGGAAGTCCAGGAAGCTCAGAGAGTCCCAAAGAGGTTGGGCCTAAGGAGGAACACAGCAAGGCACATCATAATTACATTACCCAAGATTAAAAATAAGGAGAGAATCTTAGAAGCAGCAAGAGAAAAGGAGACAGTTATCTACAAAGGAGTTCCCATCAGGCTGTCAGCTGATTTCTCAAAAGAGACCTTGCAGGCAAGAAGGGGCTGGAGAGAAGTATTCAAAGTCATGGAAGGCAAGGACCTGTTACAGAACAGACCCGGGCGGGGAGGCAATGATGTACTATTACCAAACAGACCCATCCTCGTGCTCTGGGGTACCCCACCCCCATACTAGGTTTGCCTTGCCCACCGCCAGGAAAAGACATCTCTCAATGCCAGAGATTGGTGAAAAGAAAAGGGATTATTTATTTAAAGAGTTGATACAAACTTAAGAGTAATAATGTCTTCACTGAGATCTCAAAGTCCTCTAGAACACCCACAAATGCACAGTCTTCCCTTCTCCCTCTGCCTGTCTAGAGTACCATATCTCAGAAAAAGAAATAAAAGTCCATGGTGGTTCTCTACTCAATCCAAGTGGTCCCAAAAAGACACCGCATGGCTGCTGCATCTGGGCTTAAATCCCAGCGCCAATCTTCCTCTGATCCACCATTTCCGACTCCTCCCACAATTGGCCACAGCTGCCAGCATTCCCATATTTTTCCAGCTTTCCTGGGCTGCCCTAGTAAGTCCAGGCAGGTGTGGTCCTGCTGTGTGGAGCCAATCACCTCCAAGCTCTTTTATGCAGGCTCTGTGACCAGGGAGAGTTGCTTCCCAGTTACATCATGGGTTGAAGTCACTCCCATCCCCCTGGTCAAAGCTTGGCCACAGCTGTTTCACATGTCTATGAAACCAGTTAAAGGTTGTAGATGTGTTAAATGACTGTGCCAGAGGTTAGCTGCAAAGCTGTTGCTATTCAAAACATCTCTGAATGGTCCTGCTCCGTGCATCCCATCCCCCAGGTCAGATTTGTGAGGGTGAGGATATCCTATATATATATATTTTTCTAATATTTCCTGGACACCCTGAGTTCTGGACCCCATTACAAATCCCTATTTGAGCCCTCCCTTGGCTGCACCCTGTTACAGACCTACATCCAAGATGACTCTATCCAGCAAAGCTCTCATTCAGGATGGAAGGACAGATAAAGTACTTCCCAGATAAGGTCAAGTTAAATGAATTCATCATCATCAAGCCCTTATTATATGAAATGTTAAAGGGACTTATCTAAGAAAAAGATAAAAAATATGAACGGTAAAAGGACAACAAACTCACAGCTATTAACAACTGAACCTAAAAAAACAAAAACTACGCAAACAAGTAGAACAGGAACAGAACCACAGAAATGGAGATCACATGGAGGGTTAGCAACAGGGAAGTGGGAGGGGGAGGGGGAAGGGTACAGAGAGTAAGCAGCATAGATGGTAGGTAGAAAATAGACAGGGGGAGGGTAAGAATAGTATGGGAAATGTAGAAGCCAAAGAACTTATAAGTACGACCCATGGACATGAACTAAAGGCGGGGAATGCAGGTGGGAGGGGGTGTGCAGGGCAGAGGGGAATAAAGGGGGGAAATTGGGACAACTGTAATAGCATAATCAGTAAAATATATTTTAAAAAAGAGAGAGATGCAATACGATGAAAACAGCCGCAGCTGCGGGCAACTGGTGATTGGCAGCTTCGTCACGACAATGTACCCACTCATGCATCACGTCTCATGCAGAGTTTTTTGGTGAAACATCAAATCACTCAGGTGACTCAGCCCCTCTACAGCCCAGATTTGGTGCCCTGTGACTCCTGGCTTTTCCCCAAACTAAAATCACCTTTAAAAGGGCAGAGATTTCGGACCATTGATGAGATGCAGGAAAATACATCAGGGCAGCGAATGGTGATTGAGAGAACTATGTGAGGTCCCAAGGTGCCTACTTTGAAGGGGACTGAGGCATCATCGTCCTATGTGCAATGTTTCTTGTATCTTCTTTAATGAAATGTCTCTATTTTTCATATTATGTGGCTGGATACTCTCTGGACAGAACCTGTATGTCAAATCACCAACTTGTACACCTTAAATATGCAATTTTAATTGTCAAGTATTCTCTAATTAAAAGAAAACACACTTAGCAATGGCTCGGTCTTATACCCAAAGCTGCATCCTCCCTTAACCTCCCTACTGCCGTTGAGAAAGGGGGCACCCCACAGGAAAACAAAGATTGAATTCTGGCAGGACAGGAGTCCACAAACCCTCACGTTCCAGGGCCGGGGGAGAAGGGGGGCACTGCACAGTCTCTAACGGACAGAGAGCGGGCACCAGGTGTCTCTCTAACAGTCGGATACGTTGTTTCCATCCGGTGGGTCAGAGCGATGGGAGGATCCCGAACCTCTGAGCGGACTCCGGACGTCTTCCACCCCACGCGGGGAGGTTTCTCGAAAACACGTGCGACCTTCCGCGTGGCCTCTGGTGGCAGGCGTTCTGAGCTGCGCTTCACAGATGGGGAAGTGGAGAGGTTAATTAAGTTGCTTGTCGTCAGAAGCGGAGTCAGCGTTGGGCCTGGGAGGACGGGGTGGGGGGGATGGGGGGGTGGGGGGGGGGTGGGGGGGGGGCGCCCCTTTGTCCTTGGCAGAGCCCGGAAACAGCTGAGCGTCCCCACCCCCACAGGGCAGCTCCCACAGAGCCAGCCGGAGGAAGACGCCAGATCCACTCTGCAGTGATTCGTCTCCCTCCTTGTGATTTATAATTACTTTGTTCCTCTGCGTTTCCAGGAATTAGAAACCGTGCCTATCGACCACACTAAGTGCAAATTATTTATATTGTTAAACGGCCCCAATTATTGTTTGAGAAAATCTTGCACGCCAGTCAACAAAAGGACACAGTGGAGCCGTTTCTGAGCAAAGCCACATTAGAAAATACTCAAAAGGATGAGTAACACCGGCCCTGGGGCTCGAGTCCCTCCTCCGGACTTGCAACCCCCGACCTCCGGGGCTGAGAGCAGCTTGTAGCCAGGCGCCCCAGAGGCCCCTCGGTGCAGGCGGCAGGCCTGTCCCACCCGGTGCTTGCATCAGATTCCCAGCCTCCAGACTGTGAGAACACAAACGTCTGTCAGTGGTATTTTGTCACGGCCACCAGAGCACACTAACGCAGGGAGAGAGGGGGAGAGGCCAGACAGGGAGATGGCTGAGGGAAGGTGCGGGCTAGAGGCAGCTCCGACCTGGCCCCCGGGGGCTCTGAGGGTGTGGAAGGTGCGCCTTCCAGAGGTGCGGCAGGTGTGAGCCGCCAGCAGGTCACAGCTGGTCGTGGGTGCCGGGCCTGGCGAAGGGGGTCTGGTAGGGCATCAGCAGCACCCACTGCCTCACCCGGGGACTCTCCAACTGGCACCAACAACCCCGGCTGGGTGGGTTACTAATTAATCACTGCCCCTGAGCAGGGCGATGTCAGTATCTGGACACGAGGGCCCGGAGGAGCAGACTGGCCATCGAGCGACACGCCCAGGGCACACAGGACTTTGTGGGGCGCTGAGACCAGACCCTGCTCAAGGCTGGGGTTTGCCCCCCAGGCCGGCGTTCTCCGAATGCCGCCTGCGCCTGCCTCTGAGCCCGCGGGGTCTCCTTCAGTGGCTGTCTTGTCTCAGGGAGCCTGGCTTTAGGACAAGCTTTAGACGCCTCTCCTGGGAAACAAAATAGACTTCAGGTCATGAACGTGCCAGTAAGAAGCCCTGCCGTGACGTGAAGGAGGAGGGGCGCGGTAGGATCCGGAACTCAGCCACAGCGCTCCCAGGTCCCCCCAGTGTGTTGCACGCCGGGCTGTGTCCTGTTCTCCAAATGCCTCCCATCACTTGCTGCTGGCATCACTCACCCCCACTGCATGCCCAGCAGAGACCATGTGCGGACCCTGCAGAAAATCGACCATCGCAGGGACTCGGGTGTCTGACGGTGTGAGATTATTTTCTTGCAGTTTTGCCCCAGTGATGTGAATCGGCCTCTGGGTGACCACGTGCTTTCCTTGCGTTCCGACTTAAAGCTACAGAAGGAAAGAAAAGACATTCGTCGGCAACGCGGGCGGCAGCCCAGCCTCCCCGCTCACCCGCTGCGGTGCGTGTGCACCAGCACCCGGGCGCACACGGATCCTCGGCTGGTACCAGACAGGCAGGCTCTTCTCGGAAAGTGAGGGCCGAGGCTTGGTGGAAGGTACCTGGGCCTGAGGTGTGAAACACTAGAGTCGTCTGAAGCCTGGAGACAGCATGGCTTTGCACAAGGGACGGGGTGTCCCTTCTGGCTTTGCACAAGGGACAGGGTGTCCCTTCTCGGCGCCACCTTCCAGGGGTACCCCATGCCGTGAAGGCTTGTTTAGCCCTCTGCACCCCGGCTTTCTCACAAGGTAGGAGGCATGCTCGGCTGTGACGATTAAATGGGGCCTCTACCAGGCCCATGTGAGGAGCCCTTGGCGACCGCCAGCTCTCTGCCCCCTGCTGTCCTTCACACCAGGAGCTCAAGCACATGACACGTGGCTCTTAGCCCCCCCAAGGCCTCAGACCCACCACGAAGCATGGGTCTTACTCTCCAGGGCACCAGGTATGCAGGACAGGAGCAGAGCGCACCCAGGTGTTGATGGCGACAGCGATGGTGACAATGACGATGCAGCTTCTGCGTAGCCTCTCTCCCACGCTGACGAGGGTCTTGGTGTGTCCAAAACCAGCAGGGAAAGTTGCCTGCGCTTAGCTTCGGTCCTGGCACCCCCGGCTCTATTACCCGCCAGAGCGGCACTGTGCACCCAGTGCTGGGGCAGCGCCCCACATTTCACACTCGCAGGGTCCACCGAGGCTTCCAAGGCCGATGCAGGGGGGCCCCACTCCGTCTTACAGGGACGGGGACAGAGCTCACGCTGTGGAAACGACTTGCCCTGTGTGGCCTCGACACTCCCACTCTCTTGACGTGCTTCTGGGTCCCACGCCCCCGCAGTCTGGCGTCACGGCTCCGGATCGCGTCGCCCCGGCACACCCGTGCCCTTGGCACAACACCGAGCAGAGTGGGAGGGAAGTTCAGAACACGCCAGAACCTGAGCGTTTTATCACAGGAGCGCGTTTCACCCTCGACGTCCGGTGCGCAGCACAGAAAGACAGAGAGGCGTCCTTTCCCCTTAAATCAGGGCAGAGCAGAAACAGGACCACAGGCACCGGGAGGGACACACCTGCATCTGGGCCGGGAACGCGGGGTCACCCCCGCCCTGAGAGATAAAGGGAGGGCCTGTGTGCAGTGACCTCTTTAGAAAGCCCGCTCGTGGATAAGGCACACACGGGCTCGTGGATAAGCCGGCACAGCGCGCACGTGGGAAGCACACCCACGTCACCCGGCTTCCCGGGCGTCCCCAGCCTCGCAGGACGTGGTTGGTCACAGGGGTCTGGGCAGTGGCCCTGCCCCCCGGGGTGGGACTGTGGGGGGGGGGGGTCTGGCCTTCCTGAGTTCTCCAGTCCATGTTCGGGAGGGAGAGCTGGCCCCAAGGTGGGTGGGGTTCCACAGTGGACACTCCGGGCCCACAGCACAGCCCAGTGGGTCTGGATTCCTGCGGCATCTGTTTTTAAGGGTCTGGGAGTGGTCCTCTGGGCATGTAGGTGACAATATGCACGCAGGGTGGGATAAAGTAGGGCGACAGCTATAAAACAGAGAGAGAACACAATAATAATTAATACATAGTAATACAAAGGTGAACTCTGTTCCGCACACGCGCAGCCACACACCTATTGTGCCCAGCCTTGTGTGACCAAGTGTCAGCCAAGACTGGGAGGTCAGGAGGGATGACAGCACCAGCCGGCGGCCTTTGCGGGTTCTCTTGGCAGAGCCTGGAAGGTCGTAAACCCGCCCCACCAGACAGACAGCTCCCTTGGGCAGGGGACGCCCTGCAGGGCCCCACTCCCCTCCCTCCCTGCTCACACTCTGACGTGGGGAGCGCAGGGGGGCCCTTGATTCACCGCTCCCCAACTGCCCCCCTCTGTCCACAACCCCTCTGTGTCTTCCTTGGCTGGGAGACTGTCCCTGCCACCTGGGACCCCCTGGTGGGTGAGCAGATGTTGCCCGTTCCAGCCGCTTAATGTAGACGCCACGTGGGCTTCTGAATCATGCCCCAGAGGGGTCGGCTTCTTCTCTGAGGGAGAAAGGTCCCGGGGGTTTCTCTCCTGCGTCTTTTCTCACGACCTGTCTCCTTCCCCGCCCGAGTCACATTTCAGGATGAGTCTGCCGTCTGGCGTCACCCAGAGCGTCATCCTCCTCCTGTCCCCGGGTCAGCTGCTCGGCGGGCCTCCACCGGCATCACATGCCGCCTGCCTGCCGGCCTGCGGGGTGCGGGGGTGCGGTGACCTCACCCCTCTCCCTCCAGGGCAGGAACCGCCCACAGGGGAGCAGGGCCCCAGCTGCTGCTTCTCGCTGGGTCTGTAGCCCCAGGAATGAACCGGCCCGAGGCTGTGAGGGCGCTTGGCTCTGGGCCACGCCCACGCTGTCTGCCGGAGCCCCGGGAGACAGAAGGTTCATTCACGCGCTGGGAGTGCTCCTGAACACCGTCTCCCTGTGCTCAGGGAAGGGGCTCTCGGGGCTTCTGGCAGATGACGGAGGTTCTTTCCTGGGGGAAAAACTCCTGGGAAAGTGCATCACCTCTCCCTAACGTCCTCCATTAGGAAGACGGGTGTGTGCACGTCAGCCCTTTCCTGAGGGGAGGTCGCAGAACCTTGGCAGCGTGTTCGTGGTTGAGTAGGACTGGGCGGCCCCTTGGGGGTAAGGGGAGCCTTGCTGGTCAGTGGGCTGGAAGGCAGGCAGTTGCTGGACCGCCGGGGCCGGCTGGGCTCCGTGGTCACCCTGAGCACCCCAGACGGGGCTGGCCTTCCCTTAGGGCCCCTCTGTGCCACTGTTTTCTAAAACCTCTTTCTGGGTCACAGGCCTCTGGGTCCACAGCCCTGTGCGATTCCCCTCTCTTCTCCAACCTCGTATCTGACTCCTGCTCACTCAAGACACCGGCTCAGGGGGAGTCTGACCACCCCCCACGGAGAGGGTGTCCCTCAGAGGGCCTGCTTTATCCTCCTTGTCTCCCCTCCTCTCGTCTCTGTTGTCACCAGGCTGGTGGCCCTGCAGAGAGAGGGGTCCGCAGGGTCCGACGGTGGCAGACTGGGCTCTGGCCCCCTCCCGGTGGGAGGACTACATGTGTTGGTCCTTGTCCAGCAGGTTTGGCCATGTGGCACCTCTGGCTGATGAAGTGGGCACAGTGACAGAGCTTCCACCTGAACAGACGCCTCACGGCCATCGCCAGACTTCAGCAGGCTTTGCGCCCCCCGCCCCCCTCGGCTACAAGAAGGTAGCCTCAGGCTGGGTCTGTGCCTTCATCCAGGTCCTGGAATGAAGGGCCTCAGCCGACCCACCAAGACCGGCGCGTGGGCAAGGAACGCACCTGCCGTCAAAGCAGAGCGCAGTCTGAGCGTCGCTGTGTCCTCTGCTGGGTTCCAGCCCTCACCAGCCCGTGGGAGGGGCAGGCCTGGGGATGGCCCATTTCAGCCCTCCGCTTGCATCCCCTTGCTGGGGCAGCACCCCTGTTTCCCTTTGGGAGCCACCCCCAATTCCTTGTCAATGGAGACCAGGTGGTGTCTGCCCCCGCTACCGCCACCGGGCTCCAGGCCATGTCACCTGGCCTTGGACCGGCAGAGGCAGCTGTGGAGTCCTCTAGAAGTGCCAAGAGAAAGGTCCAACCTTTGCCCCTGCGCCAGCGTGGACAGACCCGGTCCCACCTGCCTCCCCTCCCTGCCCCCGGGAGAAGCCTCTCGAGAGGAAAGACCTGGGGGGAAAGCGCAGGGGCAGTGGAGGGGTGGCTGCCTGGTGGGGCCAGCACCCCTTTCTGCGTGAAGGGCCAGATGTTTTGCTCATTGCCTAGTTTTGGGGCTGGTAGCCACGTGCAGTCCCTGTCACACACCCATCTTTGTTTTGCATCTTTACAGCCTTTCGGAATTGTGCAAACGCTGGCGGGCTGGACACAGGCTGTCCTCTCCCCGCTGCAGGGCCCCGCCTCTGGGAGTCAGCAAGGCCCTCTGGCCAGGCCAGGACGGCAGGGCTGCCGACGACACCTGAGGACAGTGACGCTGGGACTGGAGCCCAGAGAGACCTCGCAACAGATGGACGCACATCAGGGCCCTGAGCTGTGACCGGCCAGCGGTCAAGGCCCCGGTCCCAGCTGCTGGCCAGCAGACCCAGCCGGAAGGAGCAGGTGCTGGGGTCACACAGGCCCTCTGCACCCTTGGCACAACCAGCAAGCTGCCCGGGGGCACTGGGCTCCAGAGCCCAGTGGTCTGCGGGGACCCTGAAAGGTCACCTGGGGTCTGTGGGGCGCCTGGCGGGGCCCTCTCTTCACCGTGAATAATTCACCAGAATGGAGGACTTTCCAGGCCGGGCGCCAGCTCCTCTTCCAGCCCAGCCACCAGACCTGAAGGCGAAGTAACAGCCAAGAGGGAGGGGGAGGGGAGAGGGGACAGAGCAGAGAGTGGCCGAGGAGGATACCGAGGGTCAAGGTGGCCCCTGGTCTGACCTGTCCTGGGGGTAGACGAACTGCTGTGCCAGGGGTCTCCATGGCAACTGGCCAAGAGGTGACTGATGAAAAGTGGGGATGCCAAGGCTGCTCTGGACCCCCATGGGTGGGTGGGCCCTTTGCCCACGGCGCATGGCCAGACAACCCCCATCTGAGGTCAGAATCCAGCTCAGCAGCCTCCGGAGCCGGGTGCTGCCTGTGTCCAGGGAAGGCTTGTTGCATTTCCTGTGAATCAAAGTCTCCCCTGGGGGGTTTGGGGGGCCACCCACAGATGCCAGACCCTTACCGTGGTCGCAGCCCGGCACAGCCCGGGGTGACCCCCTCACAGACCCCACCCACTAGCCCAGTGCCCTCCACAGGCCCTTGTCTGTCTCTGGTCTTGCCTGCTTTCAACTGCTTTTGTTTATTGTCAGATCAACTGCTTCGTTTGAAAGCAAATGTCTAAACTACGGAGACCGTGAAGAGGTCAGGGAGGTATTGCCAGGTGTTGGGGGGAGGGGACGGGATGACGGGGGAAGCACAGGGGACATTCACTGCACAGGGGCAGTGAGACTGCTCTGTATGACCTGACACACGTCACACACCTTTGTTCAAATCCATAGAACGCACGACACCAAGAGTGACCGTAATGCAAATGATGTCAGTGTCGCCTCATCGACTGTAACGGGGGTGCCTCTGATGTGGGGGAGGCTGTGCAGGTGTGAGGTCACGGGCTACATGGGAACCCTCTGTATTTTCTACTCACTTTTGCTGGAAACCTAAAAGTGCTCTCAAAAATAAAGTCTATTAAAAACAAAACAAAACACATACCTGACTTCCAGCCAAGATGGAGGCACAGGTGGACATGCTTTGTCTCATCGCACAACCAAAAGAGGGACAACGACAAATTTAAAAATGAAAAACAACCAGAGCTTCCAGGAAATCAAACTGTATGGAAGTCTGACAACCAAGGAGTTAAAGAAGAAACACTCACCCAGACTGCGCCACAACGCAGCGAAGTGGGTTGCCCTGCCGGGCGAGTTCGTAAGGCTCTGCCCCTTACAATGTAACAGCTGCACTGAGACAGAGAAACTTGGCCCCAAATGAAAGAACAGATCCAAACTCCAGAGAAAGAACTAAGCGACACGGAGACAGCCAACCTGTCAGATGCAGAGTTCAAGACACTGATGATCAGGACGCTCACAGAAATGACTGAGTACGGCCACAAAATAGAGGAAGAAGTGAAGGCTATGCAAAGTGAAATAATGAAAAATGCACAGGGAACCCACAATGACGGGAAGGAAATTGGGACTCAAATCAACGGTTTGGAACAAAAGGAACAAATTAATATTCAACTAGAACAGAATGAAGAAATGAGAATTCAGAAAAATGAGGAGAGGCTTAGGAACCTCCGGGACAACTTTAAAGATGCCAACATCTGAGTCATAGGGGTGCCAGAAGGAGAACAGGAAGAGCAAGAAATTGAAAACTTATTTGAAAAAATAATGAAGGAGAACTTCCCCAATCTGGTGAAGGAAATAGACTTTCAGGAAGTCCAGGAGGCTCAGAGAGTCCCAAATAAGTGAGACCCCAGGAAGCACACACCAAGGCACATCATAATTACATTACCCAAGATTAAAGATAAGGAGAGGATCTTAAAAGTGCAAGAGAAAAGGAGACAGTTCTCATCAGACTACCAGCTGATTTCTCAAAAGAAACTTTGCAGGCAAGAAGGGGCTGCAAAGAAGTATTCAAAGTGATGAAAGGCAAGGACCTACATCCAAGATTGCTCTACCCAGCAAAGCTTTCATTTAGAATGGAAGGGCAGATAAGGTGCTTCCCAGATAAGGTCAAGTTAAAGGAGTTCATCATCACTCAGCCTTTATTATATGAAATGTTAAAGGGACTTATCTAGAAAAAAGAAGAAGATCAAAACTATGAGCAGTAAAATGACAACAAACTCACAACTATCACGAACTGAAAAAACAAACTAAGCAAACAAGTAGAACAGGAAGAGAATCACAGAAATGGAGATCACATGGAGGGTTATCAGCAGGGAGGAGGTCGGGGGAGAATGGGGGAAAAGGTACAGGGAATAAGAAGCATAAATGGTAGGTACAAAATAGACAGAGGGAGGTTAAGAATAGTACAGGAAATGGAGAAGCCAAAGGACTTATATGCATGACCCATGGACGTGAACTAAAGGGGAGAATGCTGGTGGGAGGGGGGTGCAGGGTGGAGGGGAATAAAGGAGAGAAAAAAATGGGACAGCTCTCATAGCATAATCAATAAAATATACTTAAAAAATTAAAAAGCATATGCCTGAAAGTCCTTCAAAATGCATTTTCCCTTAAAAATATAAATTTATGCTTATTAATAAAATACCGTATATTTATTTCAACTTCTAGAGCTTTGCAAACATCCGTCCCTCCGGTGACTGCATCATTTGTTCTCAAAACACTGTGCATTTTAAAAATTTATGATTTTATTCTTTCTTCTTCTTTATTTTTTTAAATTGATTTATTTTTCCAATTACAGCTGGCACACAATATTATATGCGCTTCGGGCGGACGACATAGTGATTAGATGCTTCCACCACCGACGGGTGACCCCCCGATAAGCCCGGAGCCCCCCTGACGCCAGGCTCAGCCACCGCGGTACTATCAACTGTGTTCCCACGTGTGCTCCCCATGCTGTACTTTGCCCCTCGGTAACTGTTGTTACATCCGGCAACGTGTGCTTCCTGACCCCTTCACCTTTTTACCCATCCCCCAGCCTAGCTGCGAAACTCTGCTGAAAGTCAGCGTTCTGGGAGGGCAGAGGGTGCACCCAACTCCAGTTCTCCGGGACACGTGCAGGCTGTGGGGGCAGGTGCTGCCGACCCTGGCATGTCGCCGGGGTGTGCTTCAGTGACGGCAGCCCAGGGCACACATGCGTGAAACTGAGACCCCGCTTCTATTCGCAGCAGAGCCCCCAAGACCCCCAGGCTCAGGGAGGGGGTGCTTTTCACCCCCTCTCCCCCCGTGACCAATTGCTCAGGGCTGGTTCTTTTGAGAAGGGCACTCACAGGAACCCTGACAGCCCTTATTGACCCACTTGAAGTTTCCAAAGAGCAGCTCAGAGGAATATGCTCTTTCTTGCAGGAAATGAATTCATAATTAGTTTTTTTCTCCCTTGCCAAATTGGGATCCTGAGGGCCTGGTACGACGCAGGAAAGTACGGCTCAATTTATAGCTGAACCTGCGTGCCCAGGGTGTGCGCGTGGGTGAGTGAGGGAGGGAGGGAGCCTCTTCAGCAAGGGGGGGGCCTGTCCCGCTGCAGATCCACCAATAGGGCCACTGCGGGCAGAGCGGAAAGAGTCATCTGTGTTGCTTCGGCAAGAGCAACGTCATCCTGGAGGCTCTAAGCCTATCCCCACAATGGGCTGTAATTATCAGAGAAGGCTGGCAACACATTTGCATTTTAATTAAGATTAATGAATCATGCATGATTCAGTGGACCATTCTCGCTGTTGGCTGGGGAGAGAGAGAAAGCTACCATACTGACGAGAGTCTGTGACAGTGACCACGTGTCAGGTCTCACACACGAGAGGACCCCCCTCCCTCTGGCTCCTCCCATGGGCTCTGGGCAGCATTCTGTCCCCAGGGACACCCATAGTGGCTGTTCCTTGGCCACGTGACCTGAGGGTGCAGTCCCACAAAAGCTTATCGTGCAGGAGATCAGTAAATGTGACATTAAACAAACAAAAAAGTCCCGAGGTTAAGTAAAAGGCAAACAGCTGTGTGTGTGTTTTCCGGCTGCAGGTCTTCTCCGAGCCCGCGAGATGCTGCTCATGGGCATCCCCACACTCCTTTGCACCCAGAGGCTCTCCTTCCAGAATCCACCCCGGACACTGGTGCAGTGAGTGCTCCCCGGGCCGGGAAGCTGGCGACCCAGGCAGACACCCCTCTGTGGAGTGACTGTGCCGTGGGAGCCGCTGGGGCCAGCCCCCCGGGGTGGCTGCCTGGTGGAACCACGGACACACGTGCACAGAGATGGGGGTCCCTCCAGAACGTGTTCACAACAGTGGGGGCATCGGCTTGAGCCTGCCCCTGACACCAGCTCCCCGCCGGTGGTCTGCGCAGTGTGGAGCAGCCCCGCGCCTGGCGTGGGCGCTGTGTACCCCCAGCACTCCACAGGTGCCTGAAGCCCCCCGGGGGCTCCCAGGCGCACGAGGCTCGCCCCGGGAGCACACCCCCTGCTCTCAGTTTCCCTCCCTGTGAAATGAGGTTGGCCGCCGTGGGTCTGCATGGTCAGCCCAGGTGACGTGCTCGCGGCAGTGCCGGCGCCGGGCGGCCTCGGGGACCAGCAGGTGGGCGGGAATGGTCACACCCACACTCCACCCTGGGAAATCTCACATGTTTCTCTGCAACGGGCGGATACTTTGCTGAGCGTACACTTCTGGGGGACACTTTTCTGTGGGTATTCTGGGGTTCGCCCCGTCTTCTCTCAGCTCCCAGCACTACTGCACCGAGGGTGGGGGTCAGCTGTGCTCCGACGCTGGGCCTTCGTGGTGGACGTGTTCTGAAATCTCGGGACGACTCGCGCGGCTGGCAGTTCTTCACGCGTCACGGAGTGGCCTCCTCCCTCTGCTGGGCGGGTGATGGGGAGCGCCTGGGGCCGGGTGAGGGGGTCTGGGCCCTGCAGCTCCCAGCGGCTGCCCCACTGGGCACCCGAGCCATCTGGCCGGAGAGCTGGCTCTGGGACGTCGCCCCACCCCACTCATGGCATGCAGTCCAGGCTGGAGTTTGGGGCACTTACCTGGGCATAGCTCAAGGGTCAGGAGGAGCTTTCCCTCTGTGTGAGGAACGGACCCTCAGAGCCCCTGACTGCGCTCTCGTGGCCAGTGGGCTTCCCATCGGATGTGGCTTCCCGGGGGGGTGGTGATGGCAAGCATCTGGGGCTGTGTCTGGGCTCAGCAGGAGGAAGGGCAGCGGTGACCCGGCCGCCAGGGCCAGGAAGGGCAGGCTCCGCACTCGCCCCTGAGGCAGTGGGGACGGCTGGCTCTCTGCTCTGACGTCACCCGGCAGCCCCCACGCCCCACCCCGGACACATTTCCCCACCCCAGGGCTCCCAGGGGGGCTGAGGGAGGTGCCACCCACACGGGACACCCCGTCACCACATCCAGCCACACAGCCGTCCTCGAGCACTGGGCCGCCTCACGCCCTTTCGCCTGCGCCCCGCACCCTGCGCCCTGCACCCCGCACCCTGTGCCCCGCACCACCTGGAATGCTGGCCAGCATCTTGGAGGGTCTGGCTCTTCAGGCTCGTCACAGTCACTCAAAGGGCACCTCGTCAGAGACGACCATTTCTGACCCCAGAGATGGATGGAGGTTGTCGCCCTCGCCAGCCTCCCTCGTGGCCTCCTGCTGCACTGTCTTCAGAGGTGGTCTCGTTGGACACGTCTCCATGCCAACCACACCTTCTCTAGAGCCCCTGGTGCCCAGAGCCCTGCCCGGGAGCTCCGGGCACGCACTCTCATGGCCCGGACAGGGAACAGCTCCGGCCCCCGCCTCACACCTCCCGGGGCAGCCCTGGCCAGGCAGCGAGCGGGTCAGGCTCACCTGTGCCCAGGTGGGCAGGCCTTGCAGGTGCTGGATGGAGGGCTCACGGCGCAGAGGGTGAGGCCTAGAAATGCAGCGGTGGCTGGTGTGCGACCTGGCAGCTTTGTGCTTGTCGTGTCAGATGGAAGCTTAGTCTGGGGGCGGGTGGGGGCGGGGGGGTGACAGTGTGTGTGCACGTGTGTGTGCAAATGTGGGTGTGCTGTGGGCATGCGTGTGTAAGCATGAGTACGTGTGAGGTGATGAAAACAGAGTGTGTGTGTGTGTGTGTGTGTGGTGTATGTGAGTGTGTGATGTGTGTGGCACGTGGGTGATGCGTGTGTCTCTGCGTTGTCCTGGCCTGGTGCCCTCCTGTGAGTCTGGCCAGGGGCTTTCTGGCGTCTGGCTTTTGGCTCTGAGTGGCGGCCGCCGGGATGCGGCGGGCCAGGAGCAGGCGCTTCTCCTTGGGACGGGGAATTCCTCCCCAGGAAACTGGGTGGCCCTGGAGCTTGGCACGGTCCCCAGCCAGCTGCACGGGCTGGGCGACCTCAGACAAGTCACTTACTTACCTGCTGAGCTCCAACTGTAAAACAGGGTCAGGACTGTTGGGGTGGTTGATAAAAGAAGCCCCTAATACACCACCCCACGAGGGTGCTGTCAGTGGCCCCCCATCTATTTATAGAATGGAATAACAAGCCCCCTGGGGTCAGGGCCGGGAGACCTCACAGAGACAATGGGAGAAAGGTCCCCTGTGCTCTCTGCATCTGGGATCACGCTGTTCGCTGACCTGCCTCCCAATACACTGTTCATGTTGACACCCCAAAATGTGGCTCAGCAAGACACGGGCACCCAGGGGCAGGGCAGAGACGTGCTCTTGTGTGGCTGACAGCTGGGGAGGAAGCTTCAAAACCAGACAGGGCGTCCTGACCCTGGGGTCTTCAGGGCCCCAGGCCAGACTGCCGGGCGGGGGGATGGGGAACACGAGAGCATTGGAGAGCAGGGCTGAGGGGCCCGTGTGGCCACTGCTGTCTATGACCGGCCCCCAGACCCTCTCGGGGGAGGACCCAACCCAGACCTCTGGCTTTTCCTGCCTCAGAAGCCCCAGCTGTCCCAACCCTGCCAGATGCTGCCCAAAGTGACGGCTGGCCCGGGAAGAACAGACCTGCCGTGGTCCCTCTGTGTCTCTCGGCACTGCCTCCCTGGCTGTGCCTGGTCTGGCTGGGTCAGGCCATTTATGTGTACTGGTTGTCACTGGGCTTTCACTGGGGCCCTCCGGGGCTGGCTCGGGGCTGAAGTGGGCAGCAAAGCCCCCCGCCGCCTCCCCTACGGTGGGAGTTCCAGTCCCCAGTTCAAGGGGCTGCACTGACCCAGCCCTTGTCGGTCCTGGTCTTGCTTGCAGAGCCCAGCTCAGCTCCACGCTGCACCTCACTCAAGGGCGGGAACCAGACACGGCCCCAGGGGAGGGCCAAAGGACTCGCCGATCGAGGACAATCATATTCTAGGGCAACAGTTCTAAAAATCATAAGTGCGTAATTCACCATGAACCAGATTATCAAACTTTTAGACAAAGGCAGCCCCAACCCTGCCGCAGGGTGGCAGGGGGGAGGGCGGGCAGGCATCCGGGCCGGGGCTGCCCGTGTCCAGAGGCACCAGCTGCCTCCCAGGTTTCCCTGGCAACAGCCCAGATGTGGGGAACAGATACTGCGGAGGGGGAATCCCTGCCCAGAAGCGCTGGCGCCCAGGGCTTCCTACGGAGGGAACACTGTCCCGCGTGGAGAGAGGAAGTCCCTGTCCCTGGCATTTCCCGGAATCCGCTGTCAGATCACAGGGCAGCAGCCTCCGAGCCTCCCTCCCTGGAGAGTGTGGTTCCCGGGCCTCAGGGGACCTGGAGGAGGCTCAAGGCAGCATTTTCTAGCGTGTTGCCCCTTTGCCTAATTATTTTGCAAGTCGACCGACAGCAATAAGGAAGCAGAAAGCTGTCATAGTGCGTTTGCCTGCCTTTTCTTTATTCAAAGTCCTGCCCGGGCGCTGCTGCCACTGAGGATAAACCTGAGAGGAAGATGAGAGTTGCTTCCAGATCCCCCGCCGGGAAGGCCCGGGGAAAGCCCCCTCTGCGGGCAGTGGGCTGCGCCTGGCCCGGGAGGAAGTGCCAGCCCCGGGCCTGACAGGAAACCGACGTGCGTTCAAGCTGGGTCGCTTGAGGAAGCAAGGCAGGGATGGGGGGTGTCCTGCTTTGCCCGGGAGGGGGCTGTGTCCGCCCCTAGACCTGGGGAGGGACAGGTACTGACCTTGAGTTGCAGTGGTAGGCAAGCCCCTGAGGGCAACATCGATGCCCGCTGTGCCAGTCAGACTTCTCAGAGGGGCAGACCAAGAGGACATAGATTCATATTACTACACATGTACATATACATGCATGCGTGTGCATGCACACACAAGTGTACACACAAATGCATGCTAAGAGGCCCTCCCTGCAGAGCTTCATGCACGAGAACTGAGCGGGGTGGACACCCGGCCCCACTCACTCCCGACCCAGCCCGTGTGTGGGCCCGGGGGGAGGCAGGGTCCAGAGCTGGTAGTTCACTTCGGGGCCCGCCCCGAGGGTGGGGGCGCTGAACGGAAGAACGAACACGCCCGTGTCCCCACCCCATGCCCTGGGAGACACTAGCCAGCTCCCGAGAGAGAGGGAAAGAAAGCACTGAGCAGATATGGGAGCAGGGCTGCCGTAGACCCAGCGTGGCCAGGCGGGAGTGGGGTCTGCACAGGGCTTGCGGGGGGCAGAGGTGGACAGAGCACGGCTGAGAGCCACGACTGCGTGAAATGAAACTGTGTTCTGTTCGCCGCGGCCCCAGGCTCCACGATCCGTCCTGTACACTGAGAGAACGTACGTAGTGACCTTCCTGCTTTTTCTGCAATCACTTACATCGCTTGCAGAATTTTAAGAGAAACAATTGCAGGAGTACGAATGCATGTGTGTGCATTTTAGGGAGCCAGTTTTTAGGCTGGTAAATGAAATGAGAGAATGGGGAAAAAAGGGAGTTAGAGACGGAATACTGAGAGACAGATTGGACCAGAAAGCCTGGGTGAAGTTCGCAGACGGAGGCTTCACTGTCTCCTGCGGTCAAGGGCAGATTGGACCTGGGAAACCTTCTCCATCCCCTCATCCTGTGCCCCTCAGTGGTGGGCGAGGTTCTCAGTGGTGCCTGGAAGCCTCCCAGGGAGGGAGACCCTTGGAAGCAGCTGGCCCTAGGAGATGGGAAGGCCAAGGAGATACACCACCCATTGGGACCCAGATCCATCTGATATCACTACCCACCCCTGGGAGCAGGGTTGTCCTGTCAACCCCTGTGCCGTCCGTAAAAGACATTTTAGTTATATTTTTACAAAATACTTCACCCCCTCCTTCCAGATTCTGGGACATGGTAACTTGAGACACCAATTCAGATGAACTTAAACTGAAGTGTGTTTCATTGGTTTACCTAACAGTATCACCCATGGCAGCTTCAGGCATGGCTGGATCCAGGATCTCAGCGCTCTGCCTCCCTGCCAAGGCTGGCACTGGGCAGGCAACCGGTGTCCAGCACCCATTTCACACTTGCTCTCGGCCCCACTGTTCCCAGAGTGAGCCTCACAGGCTACAGGTTGTGATGGGGGTTGGGCAATGCGATAACTGTGAGGAGGACTCCAAGGGCAAGGAACGCCCACCCACCCTTCCCCTCCCCGCTGTCAGTTCTGCAGCAAAATTGAGTCCTTTAGCTTGCGGCCACCAGAGGAGGAGGAGCCAAGACCTGGGAGGCTGAGAGGTTTCCTAAAGATGACCTTTGTCACCTTACAGGTTCTCCAAAGCCCATGTTCTCCACTTTCTCTGACCAAAGAGCCCGTATGGGCAGGGGTGCAGAGGCACCTAAAAGGCACGTTCTGCAAGGAGCTCCTCCATTTGGTTGGGGAGGCGCAGACAATGCCCAGCTTCCCTCCCCGCTTCACCGGGCAGCAAGCCTCTCCTTCCTTTGGGGCTCACCCTATCTGGCTATAAGGACAGCCGCCTACCCCTCCACCAGCCTGTGGTTCATTCTGAGGTGCTCACATAACCCTAGCCACGCCTTAAGGAACTCCTCTGGGACTTGTCTGCAGAGTGACTGCAAATACCCTCTCCCCGGTGGGGCTGCCGACTTGGTAGGAGGCGAGTGTGGGATTGCTAAAGGCCACTCCCACCCCATGGGGAGAGAGCTGACATCTAGAATGAACTCAAAGACAAGCAGAACAAAGACATGGGAGGCAGAGCCTTGAGGCCACCACTTGGGCTCCTGGATCTAGCCATGCCTGAAGCCGCTTCTGGGACATGTAGGGGATGTAAGCCGATAAATTTCCTTTTTACTAATGTTCATTTAAATTGGGATTTTACACAAAGAGACTGTTAACTAAAACAGGGAGACCAGCACTCATGCAGGAATGCCAGGTTAATGTACTAGGTGCTCAAGGAGGGGTGCGCAGGCGTGCTGTGGACACAAGGGAAGGCAGGACCGCGTCTTCAAGGACGAGTGCAGGGCCAACCCAGGAATCAAGATGACCTCAGAGGGCTGAGTACGGGCAGCGGGTGGTGGGGTGGAGGCCAGGTGCCTGGGAACAGCGAGGGGCACATTGTGGACTCACCACAGGGTGAGTAAACACTTCCCAGACACACACTCACAATGACCAAACCAACCCTCGGCCCGCAGTGTCTCCCGACCACGTGATGGAATTCGCAGACCACGGCACCCCTTCCTGAAACCCCCGCACCCTCCAGTCGGCCGGCCCTCTCCCCACCAGTTATCCACGAGATGAATCTCTCTTCCCCTCCCCTTCCACCCGACTCTACCCACCCCCCACCCATTGCCTTGGCTCATGGGGGCCCATCAAAGCTCTGAGCAGCACCCTAGCCTCCAACCTGGGAGCCCCAGGCCATGGGTGCACCTGCACAGGTGCGCCATTCCCGAGCTCTGGAGGGCCCTTGCCTGGGGCAGCCCGGGTGGGAGCCTTGATGGTCTTAGTCCTTTGGAACAGCAGGTCCCCTTTTTGACCCTGTACTGGGCCCCAGAAGTCATGTCACTGGCAGACTCCTGCCCCCATGCCTCCCTGCTCTCGACCCGGACCTCATGTGGGCCTGGGGGCAGCCTTGACTCATGCCAGCTGCCCTGCCCTGTCTCTGGGGGCTGGTTTGCACCTTGGAACAAGGAATCTCCTGTGTCAGAGGCCTGGGGAGGCTGCACAGGGCTCCCAGGGCCACAGGGCTGGGCCAGGAGCTTGCCAGGGTGGACACAGTGCCCAGTGTGGGCCTTGCCTAGATTGGCTAAATGGGTGCCCTCATCCCAAGGTCATGAGTGAACTGGTCTCAGGCTTCCCAGGCAAAGTCCATTGGGAAGAGAAGAGAAGCTTTCACCCCTTGCACCTGACGCCTCACTCTGGGGCATGGTGCCTGCCTGGCACCCTCAACCCATCTTGGGCTGCATCAGGACCTCAGGAGAGAAGGCAGGAGGTGTGATTCCAGAGTCATCGTCGGAACTGGACGGAGGTGCCTGTGTCTGGCAGAGCTGTGCCGGGGCGGGCCTGGGAGCTGGAGTGGACGCTGAGCACAGGGAGCTCCTGCAGGTGTCCTCCTGCGGGCTCTCCACCCTGCCAGGTGGGGGTGGGCTTTGTTGACCTGAGGGCCAAGGGCAAGGGTGGACACCCCATCCACTGAAGCTCTAGAAGGTCAGGGTCACCCTGCAGGGACTTGGGAAGGGGACCTCCTGGCTGGCAGAGCTTTCCTGGGGCAAAGGGGCTGTAGTCCCACCTCCGAGAAGGACCTTGACAGGGGCCCTGTCCTGGGGAATGCTGGGTCAAGGCCGCTGAGCCTCTGCGTTCCGTCCGCATCTATTCCTCAAAATAGAGAAAAAGGCATCTAAGTTTCAAAGTCAAGGATGAAATGCCACCTGAAAATGACATGTGTTTACACCATCACAGAGTAACAGTGTTACAGAATGGACTCATGGCGGGGGGCAGGGAGGGGACAAAATACTATTACCGAATGGACCCCCTTCTCCCGGGGTCCCCCTGTACTAGGTTCATCTTGCCTACCACCAGGGAATTATAGTTCTCAATGTCAGAGACTAGTGAAAAGGAAAGGAATTATTTGTACAAAACTTATACAGACTTAAGAGTAATGACTTAATGTCTTCATTAAAATCCCACAGTCCCTTAAAATACCCACAAACACACACAGTCCTTCCTCCCCTCCTTTGCCCAGCCGGGGCACCATATCTCAGGAAAGGAAATAGAAGTCCATGGCTCAGGTAGCCCCTCAGTTCCCCGCAATCCACGCTCAGCTGGCCGACCTCCCTCGGTTCCCAGCACCATCAGCCGTGTCACTGCCACGATCTCCAGTTCTCAATCCAAACCCACACGGCAGCTCTCATGGCCCACCAGCAAGAGTCCTTTCACCCCATTCCTTCCCACAGTGTCTGTCCTGCTTCCCAAGCCACGTGGCAAAAGGGAGCACCACAAAGCTGCGTGGTCCCCTCTGGAATGGTTGCTGCACCTGGGTTTAAATCCCAGCACCAGTCTTCCTCTGCAGCCCCATTTCCGACTCCTCCCACAATCGGCTACACCTGCCAGCATTCCCGTATTTTTCCAGCTTTCCGGGCTGCCATAGTAAGTCCAGGCAGGTGTGGCCCTGTGGCATGGAGCCAATCATCTCCAAGCTCTCACACAGGTGCTGTAACCAGGGACAGCTGCCTCCCAGTTACATCCTGGGTGGAAGTCACTCCCATCTCCCTGGCTCAAAGCATGGCCACAGCTGTTTAACATATGCATGAAGCCAGTTAAAAGTCATAGATATGTTACATGACCATTCTAGAGGTTATCTGCAAAACTGTTCCTATGTGGAACAACTTTCAATGGCCCTGCTCCCTGTGTCCCATCCCCCAGTTCAGACTTGTGGGGGTGAGGACATCCTGTATATATATATATATATATATATATATATATTTTTAAATATGTCCTGGACACCCTGAGTTGTGGACCCCATTACAAACCCCCATTTGGGGCCCCCCTGGCTGCACCCTGTTTCAACAGGCATGCAGAAACTCAGCCACCACCGCCCAGCTCTGTCCCGAGGCCAGAGAGCTGTGGCTCAGGGCAGCCCCACGGGACAGGGAAGCAGGCGCAGGGGCCAGAATCTGGGCCCCAGGCCCGAACAGTGAGCTTCCTAGGGCCCAGCTGGCCCTGCATGCGCTGGCTGGCGCTGCTCCCCACGCGGGCCCTCTGTGAGGCAGCCCTCTGTCATAGTACTGCACCGCAATCCTTGGCTGCTGGAAACCCAGTTTACAGTAGGCTTTCATTCGTCTGCCAGGACGCGCAAGGGCCGCTGGACCGGGAAGGAGCAACCTGCCCCTGCGTGGCTCTGGTCTCTGGCCTCCGCGGTCGCCTCCCCTCGCCGGCCTCGGGTGGCGCCCGACCCAGGCCCCTGGCGCAGCCTGCAGCCCCTCCGAGACGTCTCACACGGTTGTGGCTGTGCTGCATTCACCCCCTTACAACAGGGGCTCGGCTCAGGGGCACACACGAGCCCGTGCGTACACATGCATGCGCACACTCATGCACACACTCATGCACGCGCACCCTCGGGTGGCGTTCTGCACGTGTTCGCCCCGCACCGCAGTGGACAGGCAAGGCTGTCAACACGGCTGGCACAGGGGACATCAGGTTGGCTCTCGTGAGCCTCCGGGGTGGCCCCACGGCCGGGCGTGGTTCCGGGCTGAGGCAGCAGAAGCCCTTACTGAGGGTGAGACCCTCAGGCCCTGGCAGAGGGACCCCAGGCACTGAGGATTCCGGCCTGCAGCCGCCCGTGGGCCCCAGGCCAGCCTCCAGGCCCAGAGGAAGTGAAGTCCGCCTGCCGTCACCGGCCAGCTGTCCCTGGCACATGGGAGCGGGTCCGCTCCTCCGCCCTCCACCCACGGAGGCCGGCTGCCTCTTCCTGCTTGTGGGGGTGGGCTTTGCTTCCCTGCGGTCAGCTCTCCCCCTGCGGTCAGCTCTCCCTCGGTCACGCTGACAACATGAGATGCTCTTCTCCTGCCAGGGGCTCGCCCACCTGGCCCCGTTGGTCAGCGGCGCTGTCCCCAGCGCTCAGGCACCTGACCTGAAGTCACACAGGCCAACGCCAACTGGCGAGCTGGACTTTGTCTGAGTCACCGAACCTCTTAAACCTCAGCTTCCTCCTCTGCAGCCTGAGGACAAATGGCGGCTCTTCCAGCCTGCTGTGGTGACAGAACAAGTCACCGTAAGTCAGAACACGTGGGGCGAGGGGTTTCTGTGCCCGCCTGTGCCCCGGTCTGTGCACACACACGTGTTCAAATATGAGCAAGCACACACCACAGAGCAGCACCCTGCAGGTTAGGCCCCGCCCAGCCTCCTGCCACCTTCCTGTGACCTTGGCCTTCTCAAAAAAAGACTCCTGGGAACATGCATGGCACTCGGGGTGAAGCGGGAAGAATCGGGGTGCCAGGGAACATGGTGAGCCTTGGGGCGCAGGCACAGCCCCGTGCCCTCTCTTCTGCTTTCTGCAGGCTGACCCCGGGGCTCAGCGTCCTCATCAGGACAGTGGAGACACGATGCCTGCCCACCGGGAGGGCGGCTGTGAGGGTGAGTGACCGTGTGTGACAGCTGGCACTTGCTCTACCCGCACTGGGGTCTGGTGCCCTGCTCCCCGGGCTGCAGTGCCCGCGGACAGGTCCCAGCCCTGGCTGTGCCACCCACAGGGCGTCCTCTGCTGATCCTGGCGCTGGTGGCTCGGAGGCCGCTCCTCCACCCTCTGGCCTTGGTTTCTCCACTGGGTCCCCACAGCCCATTCCTGGGGCATCTCCTGATGTCCCCGACCTGTGGCACGGGGCCACCTCCAGAGAGGTGTCTCCAGCCACCCCGAGCTCAGGGACCTTCTTAGGGAGTGGCCGTGACTGCTTCTGGCTGCCTCTGGAGCAGATGGGCCCTCTGAGGCACCAGGGCTGAGCCAGATCCACTTGCCATGCCCCTGTCCCCTGTCTCAGCACGTCACCTCCCATCCACCCCCTGCCCCGTGTGAACTGCAGAGGAGCCATTTTCATGGGGGCAGGAAGGGGGTGCCCGTGCTGGCCCCCCCAGGCAGCATCACCCACCCCCAGGCCTGCACCTGCTGCTCTGGAGCGGCAACCCCACCCCACAAGGGGGCCTGATGGGGGGGGTGCTGCCCTGAGGTTCCCAATGGGCTCTCCCAGACGGCGGGGTGGTGTCCACGTGTGTGGAGGGTTTGGCTGTGAATGGGGAGGGGCCGTGCTCTTTGCTGGGGCTGGGGGCTTCGGTTCCAGAAGCACGAGCGGCCCAGCCCCCGCTGCCCCTTCCGCACACTGTGCCCTTGTGACTTTCTGCCCTGCACTCCCTCTGCCCACTGGGGCAGACCACTTCCCGCCTGTGCTTTCATTTCCCTTCTCCCACGTAGGGAAGGTCCCCTGCCCCGGCCAGGGCAGGCAGCAGGAGGAGGCAGCAGGAGCTCCTGGGACCCAGTGTCCTTCCTCAGGACAAGTCAGGAGAGGCACCGCCTGCCCCCAGAGGGGATGGGACTCAGGGCCAGGGAACAGCCATCGTCTGGGCCACAAGTCGCCACACCCCAGAGCAAGGATGGGGAGACAGCGGGGTGCAGCCTCCTCCCATTCAGCCCAGCACATGCACTGCGGTCCCACCGGGGGCCCCTGCGTCCCAGCAGACCAGGGCAAGCACCCCTCAGCAGCCTGGCCCCCAGCCACGGGAAGGTGGGTGAGGACCTGCAGCCAGAGGGAGCCTCTAGCCCCAGCCCCACACCCAGCCCTGCCGCAGCCCCAGCCTGGGACCAGCCCTGGACACGCAGCAGCCCGGCGCATCTTTGACCCCTGTCCCCAAGGAAAGCGCAGCTGGGCCGAGTAGGCGGAATCTCACTTCCTTCGGAGATTCTGGTTTAAGAGGCTGGGCTTCCCAAGGAGGGAGGGGAGGCAGGGGGTGGCTTCCTGTTGCCTGGGCCCCCCACTAAGGCCCCCTGTCTCTCTAAAGATGGTCTACTCTCAGCAGGAGCAGAAACAGCTGTGCTGGCGGGGCGGGGGGGGGGGGGGGGGGGGGGGGGGGCGGGCTTGGCCCGCTGGCCTTGGAGCTGGGAGAGGGCGTGGGGCTGAGGCATCTTGGCGCGGCCACAGCAGGAAGGGGATGAGGCTCCACAAGTTCCCCAGCAGGTGACCTGTGACCTGGGCCGTGGGTCCTTTCTCCCTCAGAGACGGGAACTTGCCCGTTCTGGCCTCTGTGTCGCTGCGCTGCGGCTGCTGTATCGAATACCGCAGAGGGGCGTGGGGCGGGCACGCTCCCAGTTCCGAGGCTCAGAGCCCCAGGCCGAAGTGCCAGTGGGCCACGCTCCCTCCAGGGGCACCGGGGGAGGGGCCTCTCGCAGCTTCTCGTGGCCCCAGGCGTCCCTCGGCTGGTGGCAGCGTCACCTCGGTCTCTGCCTCTGTTTTCACACAACCTGCTTCCCTCCATGTGTGTCCAAACGTCCCTCTTCTTACGAGGCCACCGGTCCCGCTGGATTTGGGGCCCGTCCTGACGACGACGTCAGCTTCCCTTGCTTCCATCTGCAAAGACTCGAGGTGCAAATACGGTCACACTTGCAGGTATGGGGGCTGGGACCTCCACGTGTCATGTTGGGGGACATGGTGCCACCACAACACCCTTCTTCTCAGAAAGGAGGTACAAACGGAAACCCCATCGGAAACGGGGCTCCTCTCCCACCTGGGGGTCTGAGTTGACGTCACGCCTGCTCTAGGCGGGGTCTGTGGGGAGGGGCTCCAGAGGCGGTCACAGCAAGGGGGTGGGCCCGGAGAGTTCCCCCGCTTCCCAGGAGAGCCCCAGGTCTGGCTGCCCGGTGTGATGGCCGTGGACCACCTCTGTGACCTGGGCTGAGTGGAGACCACTGGGGAGCTAAAGCAGGAGCTCTGGGCTGCGTCACCTTCAGGGCGCACTGCCACGCCTGGTGCAGAACCTCCACCCCCAGCAAAGGGCGGGGGTGGGGCGGTGGGTCTGTGTTTTGCCCCGCCCCTCCTGCGGCAGTCAGACCTGCAGCGTCCCTCCACGGCTAATCTCTGGGGCCTCAGTTTCCCCACTTCTGCAACCCTACAGGGACAAAGCTGCTTTGCCCCCAGCCTCTCCGACAGATGAGGCTGCAGGCCTTCTGAGCCTCCTCCTCAGGAGAGGAGCCATGGGAATGGAAAGGGGACCAGACACGGCCTCCCAGCCCTGTTTGCGGAGGGCCCCCACCCCCATCCTGGTGCTGAGGGGCCCGCAGTCCACACGACCCTCCCCCAAAGACAATGCGCGTGCCGCCTCCAAGCCCTTCGTGGCTTCCCTGCACTGGGACAGCGCTCCCTCCTGAGCGGGGCTCTGCCGGTGGCCTCCAAGGGCCCAGACGAGGGGAGAGGGGACCCCACGACACCTCGGGCTCCCTCCCTGCCTCCTGCCCTGACTCTCACTCCCAGACCAGCCCTGATGTCACTGGGCCCTGGGGGGTCTTGCTCCTGCCACCACTTTGGGGATGCGTGTTGGCATGTGTCCCCCACGAGAGGACCCAGCTCTGCACTTCATTCACAGAGGGCAGTCCTGTCTGCCCCGTTCAAGATTTACTGTCCGCCCCCAACCCTCCTCCTCCCGCCACCAGCCTTGTGACCTGCCGTGCCACTCTCGGCACCGACCCCGCAACTGAGAGCTGTGTGTGTGTGGCTCTTGGTCCCCCGGGGCCCCCGGGCAGGGTGGCTGTGGAGGGCAGTGTCCCCGACCTCTGGCCCGCCCCGAACTCTCCTGCGGGCACCCTGCGTTCCCAGTGGCCAAAGGCACACCGTGCCCCGGGAGGCGATAATCACTGCCTGACTCAGACAGGCAAAGACTATTGGGCTGCCATGCCTATTTCAGGAAAATTAATTACACCCCATACGGAGAGGGAACTCGCCTGTTAAATATCTTAAATGCACTGGGCCAGAATGCCACAGCACAGCCTGCCTGCAGCGGGGAGCACGGGAGGCAGTGGGCGGAGCTTCCAGGAGCCCCAGGCATCTGCACCCTCCCCCCCCATGGTGGCAAGCAGGGCTCCAGGCCCCGCCAGCTAAGCCCCTAGCCCCGCCATCTATCTGTCAACTCCACCAGCGGAGTTCCACTGGCAGCAGACCCTCTCAGCCAGCTTGCTGCCGGGAGGGGCCTGGGCTGCCGCTGACTCCAGAGCCCGGGCGTCCCAGGTGTGCCTTTGGAGACTATCTGTGCCTCGGAGGCCAAGGTGGCCCACGCATGGGGAAGGCTGTCCCTATGTCCATTTGAACGGCTGGTCCCACCCTAGTATCCCCTCCTCTCCCTCACTTGCTCTTTGGGGTCTTCTGCTCAGAAGAGCAGAGGAACTGCAGGCGTGTCCGGGGGCCAGGGCTGGAGGCAGGCCCAGCTGGTCCCGGCAGGATCACCAGCCCCAAACCTCTGGGCCCCGCCTTCCCCGTCTGGCAGGAGTTGAAACGCACACTGGCATCCGGGGCGCAAATAACAGGGACAAGCTTCATCGGGACAGCCGCAGCTCCTGCTGCCCGGAGTCCCCCGCCTGCCCTCACTGGTCCTCAGACAGCCCGGGGCGAGTACTGCTGTCATCTGTGCAGCGGGCGGAGAGAAGGGGCTGCAAAGGTCACAGCCAGGCCGGGCACAGAGCGTGGCCAGGGAACCGCCGTCCCTGCCCACAGCCGCCCGAGGCTGCCCGCAGCCGCCCGCAGCTGCCCGCAGCCACCGGCTCCAGCGCAGTCCTGCGGGCGGACGGCACGGCCTTGGCACCAGCCTCTTGGAAAAGTGAGCTTGCTGGTCCCCGCCTTCCCTCTCTCTCTGCGTCCATCATTGGAGGCTGGTGTGTTTGCTCTTGGTTTTCAAACTTTTGTTGTTATTGTGGTTATCACAGAGAGAAATCTTCTGCTTTCATCAGATCCACAAACCACGGTCAAGGCGGGCAGCCCTGTTGAAGGCCACGGCTGCCCTGACGTGAGCTGTGGCTGCGTGTCCACAGCCTGACCTGTGGGTGTGGACGGAGGGGTGCATCACGCACCTCCCTTCCCCGTGGAGACAGCTGCCGGAGTGATGACACAGTCAGCTGCTCTCCAAACCGTAGGCGACGTCATCTCAGAGTGGACCACAGACATAGATGGACAAGCTGAAAGTAGAAAACTCTAGAAGGTAACACAGATCTTTTCAACATTGGGGTAGCCAAGGCACAAAAAGCATTAACCATACATGATAAAATAGTAAGTTAGCCTTTAGAAAAATGGAAACCTTTGACTCCATTCTTCCAGTGAAAGGCAAGGCGAAGACGGGAGGAATGCCCGTGCGTGTGCACATATATATCCATGTATGTGCACACACCGGGATATCCACATGTGTGTATAGTATGTGCATACACATATGCACACATACTCACACATGCATGTATACCTATATGACATAAGTACACACATACTCATTTGACAAAGAATATATGCAGAACATTTTATTAAAACTCCTCCAGCTCAATAATAAGAATTCAAAAAGCCCAATAAAAAATTCCCAAAGACTTAAACTGGAAAAACAGAAGAGCTAAAAAGGACACACGAAGAGGTTAGACACCACTCGTCACTAGGAAAACGCAGAATCACGACGAGGCCGCGCTGCAGAGCCACCGGGACGGCCAGGCTGGAAGGGGCGGGCACTTCCCAGCGCCGGCCCGGACGTGGGGCACCCGGGGCTCCCACGTGTGGGAGGGAGGCAGGCTGCTGCGGGCACTTCGGCGGCGGTGTGGCAGCTTCTCTTGACGTCAGTAGCCAGCATTCCACACACTGCAGCCATTGTTTCCGCCTGCATTACCCAAGAGAAAGGAGACACGCGCACGCGAGGACCCACACACAAATACAGCAGCAGGAGCATCTGTCACGGCGCCAGGCTGGAAGCAACCCCGGCGTCCGTCGACAGGTGAGTGATGAGCTCGCTCGGGCCACCCACACCGTCGCGGGACACGTCCCAGCAGCAAGGGGGACTGAGCCGGCGGCGCATGCAACACCTGGCAAGTCTCCGCCTAATTACGCCAGCGGGATGATGCCAGACATGTATGACCGTTCGTGGAAAATTCTAGGAAATGAGAACTAATCCCTGGTAACAAAAAGCAGGCATCGGCTGCCTGGTGCCAGGACAGCAGGCGGGGTCCTCCACAAAGGGCAGGGAGACCTGGGTGACCGAGACGTCCTGTGTGGCGTTCACACAGGTCTGTACGCTGTCAAAGCCCATTGCACTAGCCCCTTACGACAGGTGCACTTTACTGTAAAGTGCATCTTACGACAGGTGGGCTACAGCGTGGCAAGCTGACCTGCTCTGTGGGTACCAATTTCCGAGGGGGGCTCCCATGCCCTCGCCCCTCACAGCCTTCCATCCTCAGTCCAGTGGGGCCGGGAGCCTGGGCCTCGCACTGCACCCCTCGCCTGCTGGAAGTCTCGGGTTTAACGACAGCAGCAAAACCCCAAAGCCTGCCTGGGAGCCAGTGTGTGCACGTCAGCCCAGCATGGGCTTTCACCGAGAAAGGGCGTTGGAGCGCCCTGGCCACCTGGGCTTTCTGAGTAATGCTCAGGTCCTCTCCGGGGAGTGAAATAATGATCATCGAAGGGGAGTGAGTCAGATGAGACCCCGGGAGTTCCCCGAGGAGGGGAGCTGCACATGCCCTCCCCCGCCCTCGCTCCCCCCTCCCCTCCCCTCCCCTCCCCCTCCCCTCCCCTCCCCTCCCTTCCCCTCCCCTTCCCTCCCCTCCCAGCTACACAACCCCTCCAGGGGCCCAGTTCCAGGCCCCTTGGTTTCCTGTTCTCTTCACTCAGCCTGGACACTAGTCCACAGAGCCAGACCTTGAAAAACCCAGGGGACCCACAGAGGACTCTCCACCCTGCACATGCTTTTTGGGGACCCTCCGCCAAGATCAAAAAGGTCGCGCCACAGGACAGCCACGTGCACCCTGCCCCGACCGCAGAAACACCCTGGTGTGATTATTCTGGAAGGAAACCCAACAGGCCACCTCTTTTTCTTCCGCCCCGAACAAGTCAGTTCCTCTTCAGCCAGATTCGGTTCCTGCCTCCCAGTGAGAGGGGCCTCGTCCCCACCAGGAACTTCCCCCTGAAGCGCCCCAGCCACACTGACCCGGGGCCCCGCCCCCGCTGCAGCTGCCCCATCTCCGGGCAACCAGAAGGACTTCCTCCTGAAAGCAGGTCACACACACGAGCACGCGGGCCCCCTCGCCCCACAGCGAAAGCGCCACCAGCTCTGGGCGACAGGAACACACGGATGAACTGGGGGCAGCTTTCGGTGAAGGTCTCCCACCCCCCGTAGCAGGAGTCAGCACTTGGAACTCCAGCATCGAGATGCGTGACCTGGTCCCCGGACGCTTCCTCCCCTGTGGGCGTCTGCCCTGCTGGGCGGCTGCGATGACACCGGGGTCACTGCTGTGCTCGTGGCACACTCACTGTGTGCCAGGAGCCCTAAGCGGCTCCTGGGGGGGTCTGTTCTCACAACCCTAAGAAGTAGACTGCATTGTCACGTGTGCCACCTTGAAAACGATGACGGTGGGGCACTGTCCACTGTTGCAGGACCAGGAAGCTGCAGAGGGGGTTGAACCCAGCTGTGTCTCACATCAAGAACCCCTTCTCAGGCCACATGCTCCCCTCTCTGTGGGGGGTCCGTCGGGGCCAGCTCCGCCTTGTATTAGCAAGGACTGAAGCAGCCACTCGGTCTGCAGCAGTCACCGCTCCAAGCTACACCTAGACTCTCCCCAGGGGGAAAGGAGGAGAAAACTGCAGAAGCCCCAAGTGCCGTCACGTACGGTCCCGTGCTGAGGGAGGTGCCGGAGCGTGCTCCGCCGTGCCACACCCCGACAGGAACAGACACATCCACAGTGTCAACATCTTGTGAAACGCCCAGCAGGTGCGGTCGTCCACGGCACAGAGACGGTGGCCGGGCGAGACGCAGGTGGTGGGGGCCAGGGAGGGGGTCCCTGAACCCACGGCCAGCCCCACCGAGTCCCACGGCTGCACTGAATCCCATGCCGTGGGGGCCACCTCTTCACCTGCTGGCTGTGAACCGGCTGGTGAGCAGCCTTCCCGGAGCCTGGGGCTGCGTCCTACTCCCACGAGGGCCCCCAGAGGCTCCCTGAGCGGGGTTACATTTCCCACCCGGGAAACCTACATGACATTAATAGCCATGATAACAATGACCACAATGCATCACAAGTCCCAGAAGGACCAGCCGAGCGGGTGAGCACAGCAGTCCCTTGGCCACTGGCTGTGTGGGGAGCTGCACATGTGCCCGGTAGAGCTCGGGGCTGTTGGGGCACGGTGCGACGGGATGGGCCCCCCAGGGGAGGACCGCCCACCCACCCGAGGGGCCGAGCCCCACACCAGTCCTCCCCGGCTGACGAGGCTCCACGTCGCCAACACGGAACTGAGAGCACCTTTTAGTCTTCCCACAGCGAGCAGAGGCTGGGCCGCCGCCCTCCAGGCCCCGGTGACCCAGAGGCTGAGAGCGCCGTGTGGGCCTCCCAAGAGCCCAGCACGGGCGTCTGCGGGTCTGCGGGGTCCGGGAGCTCTCCTGGGGCTGCGTGATCTGGTGCTCCTGCCCCTCGGGGGCTGGGAGCCACAGCCCAGACGTCGGATGTTCTCAGCCCAGCGGAGCCCATGGACGGCGCTCCCAGGAAAGCAGGAGGCATCCGCGAGGTCTCCCCCTACCCCGGGACTGGGAGGCCCCACCGGCCTCTCCTCTCAGACCCGCCGGCTGCACGGAAGCTCCACACACACAGGCCGTGGGAACGCGCTCTGAGCTTCCACGGATTCCCCGAGGATCTGACGCTACAGTCACCCAGAGCCCGGCTCTCCGTGAGGAAGCCACTGTCCTTCCCTGGGTGTCTCGTCTGCCCCGAAAGAACCTTCTTCCTTCGTTTGGTGGTGAAACACACGTAACACGGGACTCGCCGTCTCAACCGTTTCTAAGTGTGCAGCTCTGTGGCATCAGGCACATTACGTTGTTGGGCCACCACCACCACCACCGTCCGTCCCCAGAACTCGGGCGTCTCCCCAAACAGGAACTCTGTGCACTGTCTGTCTCCAAGGATCTGCCTCCTCCAGGGGCCGCACGCGAGTGGGGCCCCACCGTGCCTGCCCCTTCGTGCCTGCCACGCTTCCTCAGCACGATGTCGTGCGGGCTCACCCACAGGGCAGGGGTCAGAACCTCCCTTTTAAGGCCGAGTCACATCCCAGTGTACAGATGGGTCTCCTTTGCTTGGGTGGACGCTGGGGCTGCTCCTGCCCGTGGCTGCCGTCCTGCCGTGAACTGTGCACAGGTGTTGTGACTACTCGCATCCCTGCTTCCGGTCCCTCCGTGTCTACGCCCAGCCGTGGGGCTGCCGGACCCCGAGGCGACTCCGCCGGGCTTGCGCAGGAGCAGCCCGCCCCGCCTGCACCAGTCGTGCGCCTGGGCCCCAATCCCTCCACCTCGCCAACACTTCCTGTGCGCGTTTCTGATAACGACGACCGTCCTGACGGGCGAGGAGTGGAGAACTGTGACCACGGAACAGTGACAGCACCAACAGGGCCCGCTGCTCACTGGGCAGCCGCGCCTGCCCCGGGGCGGGAAGGGGCAAAGCCAATGCGAAGTGACCAGGAGAGTTTGGTCGCCCCAGTCTCCCAAATCCCTGAGATTCAGAGGACATTATGAGGGAAGGAGCGAAGGGCGAGCGGTGCCCTGGGAGGGGCCTGAGCACCAGCAAGGCTGGGTGCGCGCCCTGGGACGCAGCTTCAGACCACGCTGCCCGCGCCCTTCCTGAGCCCTGTGCGCCCACCACCACTGCCAGGCGAGGGCAGTGGGGTCTGCAGCCTGGTGGCGGCCGGCTCTTTGTGGCCAGGCCGAATGCAGGGGTTGGCACCAGCCCTCTCCTTTCAGACCTGGAGTGTCCGTGAGCCCGGAGGGCTGGGCCTCTGAGAAGTGACTAGGAAGGGAGGCGTTCCCACCGGGACCCGAGTGAAAAAGTCAGGGTTTTTTCCCCAAATATTTGAGTGAAAAAGTCAGGGTTCTTCCCCAAATATTTTATTTAAATATTAAATTAAAAAACATACATCCACTAATCATTTGGCATACATTTGTCATTGCTAACATAAGAAACAAAATAATTCAGTTGTGGTAAAAAAAAAACAAACTGTATACATTTTAATCAGATCGCTTAGTGCCTTCCACCAGGCCGCCGCATTCATGCGAGAACGACGAGGCTGAGGAACCTGCAACACGCACGTAACACACACGTCACACACACGGAGAAACAAGACACACAGCCTGACTGACAGCAACGAGAGGAGAGAAAACCACCACGTGAAAGTAAAGTGCTTGTTGTGGTTCGGAGGCCTTTGATCTCTGGCGTGACGACAGACAGGAACTTCACAAGGGGGACGGGTTCTGTGCTGGGACCCCCGTGCTACCTCCGTGCGGGGGCGAGGGCCGCAGCGGCGCCACGCCGCCAGGTCCCCTCCCAGTCCCCAGCCTCTCTGACACGTCAGCAGGCGGCTTCGGAGATTCCTGGCAGCCCAGGGCAAGGCCAGGCCTCCCTCGGGAGCAGCAGGAGCAGCGGCGGGAGGGACAGCAGCAGCGAGCCAGGCAGACGCAGATGCAGGGTGGCCGGCTGGGCGGCCGCCACCCCACCCTCCAGGAACGCCAGGGATCTTTGGCTTTTACAGGTGCCCCCCTCCCCTGCCGTCACCACCTGTTTGACACTGAGGGTGTGAGAGCCAAGGGAGCTGAAGGCACCTGGGGTGCAGGACGGGGTGGGCCGGGCGGAGGGAGCACGCGGCAGCCACCCTCCCTCCACTGCAGGGGCCGCTGGCTGGCCCGCCGAGCCGCCACCTGAGGCCGCCTGCCAGGTGCGGGCAACTGCGCCTCCCTCCTCCACACGGGCCTGGTGTAGCACTTTGTAACGTTGCCAGAGGGGAACTTAAACCAGGAACACAACGGTGTAGTAAAAAATATAAAAAATAAGTAGTGTCTATCTGTCTTATTTATACACATGTACAGTATCTGCTTACAAAGGAACAAAGCTGAACAACACTGACCCGACCTCTCATTCCACCTTCTTGAGCAAAAGCCTAGCAGGCGCGGGCCTGGGGAAGGCGGGCCCTCCACCGGCAGGGACCCATGCCCGGCCTGGCCTCGTCGTATTGCACGCCCCACCCCGTCAGTTGTTCGTTTTGGACCCTGATAATGAAATGCATAAAACGTAATTAGCAGCGGAAAGATGTGCGGCAGGAGGTAACTTCCCTGGCAGGCCCCCGGGCCCGGTGCCGAGCCAGAGCCCGCCCCGCAGCCGGCCCGCCCCTGCGAGGCTCCCCCTTGCAGCTCGGAGTAAGAGTCCCGGAACTGACCCTTGAGCAGTTTACAAAACTCCTCAGTTAAAAAAAGAAAAAGTGATCCTCTGTTTACTGACTTCAGGGGAGAGAATTCCAAGATTTCGTGGATTATCTTCTCCTGGGCCGGCCCTTAGAGCTTTTTGAAAACTGATACATAAAGCACAAAGTTCACAGCTTTCGTCTGAAGCGTAAATGTGTCAGGAAGTGGAGAACTGTTACTTTAAAAGAAGGATGCCACTGAACACGGCACGCACGCACACGCGGTGGAGATGCCACACTCACTCCCGAGGCACACGGCTCACACCACGGCTCCGTGCAAGGCCATGGCCTCCGTGCCCCACAGCGCCCGCGGACGAGGGAGCCGCCGGCCCCTCCAGCCGCCGGGCCGGCCCGGCGAGCAGAGCCGGCCCTGCCCTCTGTCCCACCTCACTTCCCTCCTTCCCTCAGGTCCACCCGCCCCCACGACACACCCTCAATTATTATTTTTCTTCAGAAACTTTCCAGTCCCTACTCATGGCAGCAGTTGCTCAGTGCAAGGAGAAAATAAAACAAAAAAATAAACTAAAAAGCCAAAACACCAAACGTATTGCTTGTTTCGCTTCTAAGAAGTCATTGGCTTGGAGTCCAGAATCGCCTTCACATACTGAGGTTATTGCTTCGAGGAGTCGCAGCCCGTGTGGGAGGAGGGTGGGGGCGGCGCCCTCACTGCACCAGGACGAACGTGCCCCGCTGGCCCGAGGTCAGGTCCTCCATCTCACAGTCCCCGCGTGGCAGCCCCACGGGGTCGAAACCCGGGGGCAGCACGGCGAAGTGCGGCTGCAGGGGCGCGGCGGCAGGCAGGGGCGCTGTGGCGGCGCTGATGTGCAGGTGGGTGTCCAGGAGCTGGGCTGTGGAGGCCACCGGGGACACCCCGGCCTGGAGGAGGTGGGGCGGCAGCAGCGGGCCGGGCCCCAGCCCCAGCTCCTTCTGGAGTCCCGACACAAGGAGGGCGCTGTCACAGGGGGCCAGGACCAGGGGGGCCAGGGGCAGGTGGGGCGCCTGCTGGCAGCTGGGCAGGGCTGCTGGGTGGTGCTGTAACTGCAGCAACCTGGGGGACATGAGGAAACAGGGAGGGGGACAGGTCACCACCGGCTCCGGGCGCTGCCCCTCCTGACAAGTCCCACCGGCCGGGCTCGCACACCGGCAGGTTTCCGCCCCGAACATGCAGTGCCGTGCGTGACTAATCCCCTGAGCAATTCCTGACATTTCCATTCTCTGTCGCACTTCTACAGCAGCTCAGAGATGCCAACCAGACGTGACATTTTTATTCACTGCCCCCCTCCACCCCCCACTTCCAGGCTTCGAAGTGACAAAACCTGGCTGCTCCCCACCTCTGCCACCATCTGCGGGAAGCAGGCCCCCAGGTTGTCCCCCCCCCCCCCCCGACTCAGGAGTAGGGAGGCACACTCATGGATGACAAGGAGAAGGGGGAGCTCAGGAAACGCCGGCGAACGAGAGCGCCACCAAGGTCACGGGGGCCCGGCGTGGGGCGGGCCTACCTTTGCTGGTGCAGCACTTCCTCCAGCAGGCTTCTGCCCTCCCGGCCGCCGGCCCCGCTGCCGTGCAGGCCCGGGCTCTGTGTGGGCAGCGGGAAGGCGCTCAGGCCGCCCCGCGTGGCCCGGCTCGAGGAGGGCTGGCACACCTGGCGAGCCAGCCCCTTGATCTTGTTCAGGCCCAGGAACCCTTTGGTCCTCGCGTTCTTCCTCAGCTGCTGCCGGAAGGCTTTCAGGCCTGGGGAGAAGCCAGTGGAGACGGGTTACGGGCCTCTGCTCCCAGCCCAGGACCAGCAGCGCATGGCTGGCGGGGGTTCCCAGACGGTGGGAGGGAGGGAGGAGGGATGGGCAACACGGGAGTGAGGGATGAAAGGACCGGCGTGCTTTCCTACGGCCGCTGGCGCCGAGGGTGCTCTCTGCTCGTCTAGTCACTTCCCGCGCCCCCTCCCACACCTCAGCGCCCTGCGGGGCTGGGAAGCCATCTTTTGGGGGTAGTCTGAGGCCTCAGGTCCCACACCGAAAAGGCCTGCATCTGGGTCCTTCGTGGAAGAAGGGCATGAGCAGTGCCGCGGGACTCGGGAGGGGGCCCGGGGCCCCCAAGCCCTGGGTGGCATGGAGGGAGCCCAGGCAGCCAGGCGTGGAGGGTCCCCCCCAACCCCGGCCCCGGCCCCCCTCCAGGTCAGGAGCTGCTGCCCGGCATCCAAGAGTCTCCTGAACTTTTAAGACCAGACACCAGAGGCCCAGCGACTTTGTCCCGGGACACCAGGCCACCCACCCAGAATCGGGGCGGCACCTTCGATCTGCCCGGGGAGGGCTGCTGCTCCGCCCAGGCCTGGCTAGAGATCGAGGGAACCTCTGCCACCCAGGACAAAGTGATCCCCGCCAGGGCCGCACACAGCACCTCCTGGGGAAGGCGGGAAGGAGAGTGGAAAGGGGAGTCACCTTGAGTGAGCGAGGTGTCCGAAGCCCTCCGGCCCTCCTGGAAGCTGACCGGGAGCAGGGCAACGCCGCCCAGGGCCCCCTGGGCCTGCAGCACCGGGGTGGCAGACTGGGTGCCCAGCAGCGGTGAGGCCAGTTTGAGTGGGGAGCAGGTGCCCACCAGCCCGTGGGCAGCCAGGCGTCCACTGAGTCCCGCCGGGCTGTCCCCCACCGAGAAGGTCAGGCAGCTGTCGGAGCTGGTGCCTTCTGCAGGGCTCGCCGCGGAGGAGGAGACGACGATGCCTGCGGGAGGAGCACGGTGCTCTGGAGGGGTCCCGCGCTGCCCAAGGCCAACGCAACCCCCGGGAGCCCCGCTGCAGCTACTCCCAGGCCCCGGCCAGCCCTCTTGGCCCACTGATAGGGGCGGCCAGCTGGCCTGGCCTCACCACCTCTCTCCTCAACCTTGGGGGGTGGGTGTCTAAGACAGCCCGCCAGCACAGGGGTCCCAGCTGCAGCTGATTGGTGGGGCTGACCAAGGACACAAAAGGTCAGGGGCGAGGACCTGCCTCCCAGCACCTGGGGGAAGCTAAATCCCACGTTGTCCCACCACTGAGCGACCACATGGAGTGTGTGTGACCTTGGTGGCCTCCAGGGTTAAACCAGGGACAGATCTGAGAACTGTAGCCAGAGGCGGCCCAGCAGAAAAGGGGCGTTTTTATATCAGCCCCTCGTAGTCCCAACCGCAAACCCGTCCACCAGGCTGGGCTCCCATCCACTTACATGGAGGGGCGCATGGGGAGAGGGTGGACACCTCGGCCAGCGTGTGCCTGCGGCCTGTGCTGCCAGGCAGGGGCCTCTGCGCCTCCGGCTCCTCCTTCAAGCCCTGGCCCTGCCGGACCTCCTCGCCGACGGCCATGCCCAGTGGGCTGCCGGGAGACACAGAGCGCTGCCGGAACACGCTGTTGCAGGTGGCGTCCGCAGGGAAGAGCAAGGGCTGCGTGGGACGGACATAAACCGGTGACCCTGCGGCTCCGTGTGACCTGGTGTGGGGGCCGTCACCACCGCCACCGGGAAGGAGACAAGCCCCGCCCCAGTGCCGCCCGGCACAGACACTCACACACCTGGAGCGAGCCGTGGAGGTCACAGTCCATTTCGGCCTGCAGGACAGACGGCCCCAAGGCCTGGGGCTGCGGGCACAGCAGGGAGGACCGGAACGCGTCACTGGGGAGGACTTCCTGAGGCACCTGTGAGCCAGCATGGGAGGGCAGACGCCGTCAGAAAAGTGGCTCCGTAAGCCTCGCAAGAAAGACCCGGCTGGCCTTGCGCTGGCAACCAACACCCACCACCGGCCACCCTGGCTCCTCCTTCCTCCCGAGGCTGCCCTGTGTGGGAGGGACCACAGGTGGGGCCTGACCCCCAAAGAGTGACCAGCACCCCCAATTCTCCATGCATCCTGTGGTCCAGTGCTCACAGGGGAACCCCTTCTCTCTGACCCAGGGCTTAATGGGTGGGGGGACAGAAAGAGGGATAGGAGCTCAGGCTGCATCTCGCTCCTAGTCCCATGTGAGCAAGGGATTTCTCTGACCCAGGGGACAGAGGGGTGGGGCTTTAGACCCCCCGGCTCACCTCCAAACCGCTGTGATCGGAACTCCTGGGCCTCGGCTGCCGGGCCGGGCAGGGCCGGGCCAGGGGCGGGCTGCTGCGGTACTCCTTCAGCCGCTCCAGGAGGAGGTAATAAATGGCCGCGAAGTGGTTGTAGCTGCTGTTCTGCAGTGACTGGGGGAGGCGGAGAAGCAGGTCAGGGCCGGGCCAGAGGAGCGGACAGGGGCCCCACAGGGCTCCCATGTGCGGGCAGCACCTTGGGATGTCTCAGGTCACTCCCTGACAAGGCCGTTCCCAGGGTTATTCTTGGGTGGACCAGAATATCCTTTAGAAGAGTGGACAAGCTGGCCCTTAAATTAGCCCGTGCTCCCGTTTTAACTCGGCCGGTGAGTGACGCCTCTCCTGACACAGTGGCCCCCGCCCCCCAGAACAAGCACCGCTCCAGGTGAAGCCCCGCTGGGGGCGGGACGCAGCGCGGCGGCACTCACCTCCACGGTCCTCTGCCGGTCCACGCCGAGGGTCTGCATGATGCCCAGCACCTGCTCGTCGTAGTCGCCCAGGTTGGAGTTGTAGCTGAGCGCGGCGCTGGCGGGGCTCGCGCGGGGCAGCGTGGGGTCGGCCTGCATCCACCTGTGCTGCCGGATCTGGGCGATGCTGATGCGCTTGGCGGGGTCCACCACCAGCATGCGGCGGATCAGCGTCTCGCAGTCTGCGGGGCAAGGGCGGCGCACTGAGCACACGCACGCCGGCTGCTGTGCGCACGGCCCCGCCTCCTGCTGCTGAAGGGAACAGGCTCCCTTCATGCCGGCAGAGGGACACGTGACCACTCTAAAGAACAGCGAGGCCGGGAGTGCTGGCTTGTGCCATGGGCCCTGACCGACCACCAAACAGAGCCCCCACTGAGGGACGGGCCTCTGAGGGGGCGCAGTCCTCCTGATGTCCCTACGGAGGTCACTCAGACTCCCCATTCTGCCGAGACCACATGTTTACAGGTCACGGCAGGTCACATGTTTACGGGATGGAAAAGAAGAGCATGCGTGTGGAGCAGGTGAGACGCCGGGGGCGCTCGGGGGGGGACTCCCGACACCAGGCCTTCAGCTGGCCCACCAGGGGACACCCCCGGAGGCAGGCACCTGCCCGTCCCCTAAGCAGGGCACTGCAAGCACACCCGTGGGTGGGGTCTCTCTGGCAGGTAAACACCCTGTGGTGACGCGGGCCTGACTCACAGACCCAGAAGACAGTCTAGCAGGCCTTGCAGGAAATCCAACCCTCCACCGCCTCCCAAACTGCCCGCGGCAGGCTGCCACCCGGCCCCACCCACCAGCCCGCCCGCCCGCCCGCCCGCCAAGGAGAGGGCCCAGCGCACCCACCTCGAGACATGAAGAAGGGGATGCGGAACCGGCCCTCGAGCACCCGCTGCCGCAGCGCGGGCAGGCTGGGCCCGTCGAAGGGCAGAGAGCCACAGACGAGGACGTACAGCACGACACCAAGGCTCTGCAAACAACCAGATGGCATGGTCAGCACCAGTGCGCTCTTACTGGCTGGCGCCTAGCCAGTCCCGACACCCGATGGGGGCTGTGCGCGGGGCTCCTACCCAGACGTCCAGCTGGGGACCTTCGTACTCCTTCCCCTCAAAGACTTCCGGGGCAGCGTACGGGGGGCTCCCACACCACGTGGACAGCGGCTCTCCCGACTTGTAGAAATTCCCAAATCCGAAGTCTGAGAGACAAAGAAACAGACGATGACGTGATGGCGGAGGCAGCAGGGGTCTCGGTTTCGGAAGGCGTGCGAGCCAAAAGCACAGACACCCTCGCTGGGACACGGCCCCTCCCCCAGGACCCTGCTTCCTGGGCGTGGGGCGACCCTCCCGCTCACCGGCCAGCTTGATGTCCATGTTCCCGTCCAGCAGCAGGTTCTCGGTCTTGAGGTCCCGGTGCACGATGTGACGGCTGTGGCAGTACTCCACGGCCGACAGAATCTGCCAGAACTTCTTCCGGGCTTCATGCTCGCTCAGGTGCCCGTTGGAGGTCAAGTAATCTGAGGAGCGAAGAGAGCAACTTATAGCCCCCAAATCCGCAAGCATGGCTGTCGTCCAGGCCGTGACGGAGGGACGCTGTGCGGTGTCAAGGTGGGCAGACCCGAGGTGGGGGAGCTGACAAGTGGGCACCACTGGCTCTGAGCAGGTACTAAAAACGAGGGTGGCTTACCAAACATTTCTCCATTTTTCGCAAACTCAGTGACAATGTAAAGCATGTCCTTCGTTTCCATAACCTAAAAAAAAAACAATAAAGACCAAACGTTTAACCACACAAAAAGGGAACATACCGACGGTGTAAATAATCTACCCGAACCCCAGGGAACTGTTAACTCCTCCGGATGAGCGCACGCATTATTTTTGGAAAGGAAGGAAAAACTTGCGCAATAGAGAAGCAAATAAGGGGATTCCTATTGGAAAGAGAGTTTTTTAAAAATCAGAAGTGAATGCCTCATGAGCCGGCCTATCCTGATATGTCTTTGCTCTCGGTGAAGGTCTAAGGGTATCAGAATTCTCCTACCCTGTATTTCTAACTCACTTTGTCTCACACACCTGGGGACTCTGGAGGCTACAGAAGTAACAACAATGTTGAGAGTTCTGCTCAGGCTTTCTTCTAGAAGCCTAGCAGGCAACAGACTGTTCAAGCCAACGGCCAGCACCGCTGAATAATAGATAGCAAATACCCCATCCCCACGTGCGTTGGTAACATGATTAATTAGGCCACAAGAAGCCGGCTTTGCCAGGTGAGCTACGACGGTCCAGTCGGCTCTGTGTACACAAACCACTCAGCGTGTGTCCACGGCAACAGCCGGTGCCAAGTGCGCCCGAAAGCAGGGTCCCCAACCCTTCTGGTGTCACTGGCTTGCCCGCCGTGGGTGGATGGGTGGGGGGGGGGGGGCGTGAGATGGCCTGGGGTTTGGGGACCCCCTGCCTCGAAGTTTCCCTTAACTGATCGAGAACTTTATTTCACTTTGAAAAAAACATTTTAAAGAATTTAAAACCTAAGAAACACGGTAAAATTCAAATCTTTGGTACTGAAAGTAAAACTTGCTAATATCTGAATATTTAAAAATATATCAGAGGGAGACGGAGATAATATATTCTCATAGAAGAAAAAGGCTTCTTTGGGGTTCAAACTAGGGTTATTCCTGTAAAAAAGACACTTTAAAGACAACTGCTTTGAGCTGAAAATCTAGAAATGACCACCATGCAGGTCAGCTGGAAGTCTGACTGCTCTGGCCCTTGATGCGTGTAAGTCCACCCCTTTGCTCAATGAAAAAAAAAGTGACTTAGAAAAAATGAAGAGTGAATGGGTTTTAAGTTAAAAAAAAACAACAACAACAACGAAAAAAAAAAACCTCAAGGAAAGAGTTCAGCGTCTCACCAAGGCCCTGGGCCTGAGCCAGCTGGACGAAAACCAGATACCAGCGTCAGAACCAGGGTAAGCACACTAGCTGCCGCCCCGCACGGTGAAAGCAGCACACAGGGAAGGACGACAATTCACCCCAGAAAGGACCTCTAACTCGGGTCACGGGGGCAAGGCATCGCTAGCTGAGCTGGTCCACACAGGGGCCAGCGGGGGACAGGAGGGCAGGGAAGCCACGCTCTGGCTCATCCGTCCAGCTCAGTCAGAAACAGACAGGGGTCAGCCTACCCCTGCGGAAACAGGCCAGGCACGTTTCTCGGGCACTGACATCAGTGACCGGGAGGAAACTTCTTATCCAGACGGCAACTTACAAGTGACAACAGAAACAAAACATGAACACGATGTGCGCGCTGCTCTGAACAAAGATGAGTACACTGTCATTCTGGAAACGCAAGCCCCGGTGACTACTTCTCCCTTCATGTTAATTGAGCAAGGAGCCTTCCGTGGGGTGATTTCCGATGACAGTCCTACCTCCTGCCCACGGCACACCTAGCCCTGCTGACAGCACAAACACTCACACCAACCCCTGTTCATTCCAGACTCTCGGGGGCTCCTGCGCCTCAGCAGAAGGAACTTACGGCCAACACAACCGGACGACACAGTGAGCATGTGCAAAGAACTTGTTCTCCTGCACCAGGCTCGATTTCGTCTTTGCAGAAGTGGCCACTAAATAAGAGACTGCTCTGCTGTCCTAATTAAAGCAGCACTTACTTCCCAAAGATATAATTTATCAGTTTCAACAGGACAACAGAAACAAAGTCACCAAACAAACCAGGAGAGGGGCAGGGTGAGGCCCGTTCTGAACACGGATTAGAGGACAGACGGGCTCCTCGCTCTCCCGCGGAAGTGTTTTCGCCTCTCCAAGGGGAGAGCCGCGGCTGCGAGGAACACAGCCGCTCCCTGCTGCTGCTGCCGCTGCCTCTGCGCAGACGGGTTTACAAAACCAGGTGAGAGCAGTCGGTTTGCAAGTTTCATAATTCTCTGCAGAGGCAGAAGTTTCACTAGAATTTGTCCTCTTTCACTCAATGCTTGACTTGTGGCAACACACAGATCTGGGTGTTGGTCCTCACAGTAGAGTCAAGGCAACAAATTCCCCCCTCCACACATTTAAAACTGGAACAAATTATTTGATACTCAATAAAATTTCATGGGGCAAATCTCAATGATGACCCAAGAGCCAGAAAATAACTATCAATGCATCTTCACCCCTTACAGAAATCAGTCTGTCTACCCTGTACAAGCAACTCCCTGACTCCAACAAAAAACCACAGAGCAGCAGCCTTCAGAAACTGCAGGCTTAGGTTGCTGGAAATAAAGTCGAACACACTTGCCAGAAGTTACAGTGAAAGGCAAACTCCAGTCCTTCCCCTTACCTGATAAAGCTTTATGATATGGGGATGATTCAGAAGCTTCATGATCTGAACCTCTCGGTATATCTTCTCCAAATTGCTCGGATCTAGGCGTGTTTTATCGATTATTTTTATTGCTACCTACACATTTTTAAAAGAAAAAGGATATTTTTAAACAACCTCACTTAACCAAATATACACATTGCATGTTTTGCAGGTTAATTTCTAAAATACTTTATGTCCCCAAAAGGTCACAAAAAGTTAGGGTGGGGGGAGAGTAATTAAGTAATATTAACTTGAAACAGACAAAGTTAAATAATTGTCCTAAGTCTCTGCAGGCTGGCTTTGCAGGGCTTTAGCTCCGGAACCCAGAGCACTGCGCTCCTGGGTGATTTGATCATTATCCTCTTTGCTGTCCCCTAATATGTTCAAATTATGCAACCATAATACAAAACATTTTTTTTCTTTATCAAACTAAAAACTGTCAGCGTGTAGACCTTACTCGACGGACCCTACAGGCAGGAATCCCAACAGGCTGGCTGCCCCCAGGCAGGGTCCACCCCAGGGAGTGTTCGCCCCAAGCACCTGGGTTTTGGTGACTCGATGCCTGGCCAGCTTCACCACGGCGAAATTGCCTTTGCCCAGGGTCCGCTCGATGTCGTAAAAGCCCACCCGGAGGGGCTTCTGCTGACCCTGGCTCACGCCCGCTGGGGCCGCGCTGAACTCCGACATGATCACCATGGCTCCGGGCACCTGCGGACGCCGGGAGCGATCAGCGACCACCGCGATCCCACACCCGCCAGTCCCGCCGCCGGCGGTCGGCTCTGCTCTAGTCCCGCCAGACCCTCTTAGCTCCGCGGGAAGCTCAGACGCACTCCCACACTCGCCGCCCCCGCCGCCCGCGGTGGGCTCCACTCCTGTGCTCCCGGACGCCCTTAGCCCCGCAGGAAGCTCGGACCGTTCCTATACCCGTCCCCGGGCGCCCGCGGTCGGCTCTACCCCGAACCCTGTAGCGCTTCAGTCCCGTGGGGCATATACCCCGCTCCCTGCGGTCGGTTCCACTCCAGTCCCTGGGACACCCTTAGGTCCGCCGGGCGTGTGGACCCGCCCCCGCCGCCCCCCGCGCTCGACTCCTACCGAATCCCTCACCCCTCGGGCCGTGTACCCGCCGCCCGCGGTCGGTTCTGTTCCGAACCCCCAAGCCCCTCGCCCCGAAGGGTACGTGGATCCGCTTCCGCCGCCCCATAACAAAAGGGATGCGGCGGCTGCGGGGCAAGCGGCGTCCCGGCCCGACTTTCACGCGCGCACCCGCGGGGCCGCCGGAGACCCGAGCCCAGTCCCGCGGCGCCACCCCGGCCGCCGTCTCACCTCCGCCGCCTCCGGGACGCCGAGGCTGGGACGCCGCTCGCCCCGCGGCCCCCACCAACTACTTGGCCGCTCGTGCTGCTCTGGCGCCTGCTGCTCGGGTCGCCACAGCCACCGCTTGTACAGCCTGCCGGGCCGCGCAGCATGTCAGCTCTGAGTCCGCGCCGCGCACCCGGCCGCACGCGCCACCGCCCCGCCCAGGCCCCGCCCCTGGCCCCGCCCCGGCCCGCCTCCGTCGGCTCCGCCCCACCGCCGCGCTGGATTGATACAGTCCCATTGACGTCGCTTTGACGCCAGAACGACGCGCGGCTCAGCGCCAGGCGGAGGGAGAGCGGGAGATCGGGACGTTGCCAAGAGACAGGCGGCTCTGACGCGCGGGCTGATGGGGCCGTCGCCCTGGCGACCGCGGGGCAGTGACGTCAGGGGCGCCGGGCGCCGAGGGCCCGGGGAGGTCGGCCCGCGCCCGCGTTCCCGCCGGCGCGCGCCCCCTACCGGGCGCCGTGGACTCTGCAAACGGCTGAACCCTTGCGTACCAGCGTACCCTGCGCGCAGTGTTGCCGCGTGCTCGCGCGAGCGTGGCTGCGTTCTCGCCTGCCACCTCTTCTTGCACCCACCCAAAAGGTTTGGGTCTACGCCAGCTCCGAAACTGCGAAGTGCAGCACTTCTGGGTTCTTTTTGGACCCCTACTCCACAGTCCTGGTGGTTGAGGTCCTGGTCTCATGTATTCCCCAGTTTCCATCGGAAGTGCTTGGCCTTGCTGCCTCTATTGGGCAAAGTACCAGGTGAGGCTAGGGAAACCTCGAAGACTTGCAGAATGAGGCCATAAGGCAGTGCCAGGTCACAGCACTCCAACTCCCACTGAGGGGGCGGGGGTGGCGGGGAGCACGCCAGATCCTGGAGAAGGACCGCATACTGCTGGTACCTTATGCAGCATGGCAGCGATATATTCGAGGATCTTGGGGCTGCCCAACTTTGATTTTTCTTGTGTGCGAATCTCAGTTGTTCAGCGAGTTAGGAACAAGCACAAGAAAGCTGGTCAGCATCTCTGGCCAGTGATCGCGGGAGGTGAAGTCCTAAACGGGTGCTGGTGCTCCAGGCCCCAGGCCGGTGGAGTGGGTCCTCGCCCCACCTAAAGCGAGCCCTGCCCTTTCTCCATCAGATAGGCTCTCAGAGGCCAGCTGATCGCAGAGGAAGGTCTGGGTCCTTTATGATGGAGCTACTTTGATGAGGGGACCCAGCAAAATGGAGAGAAGAAAGGCCCAGAGGGCTGGTTTGGGGGCAGGGGGGCAGTGGAGGTCCAGGTAGAAATGGACTGGCTCACTGAGGTCTTCAGCTTCTCAGGTACCAGAGTAATGGGAAACGGGGTCTTCAACACCCTCAATTCAGCACATGGCGGCTCATTTCCATGTGTTCCTCTGACAATGTCCACCCAACACCACCTAGGTGCTCCCTACATAGACAGTGGAAGGACCCTGCCCTTGGGGAAGCGGCGTCCCAGGAGGGCCAATGAGCGCAGCCACCAGTGGCGAGGACTATTCCCCTTGGCGGCAGGGGGTGGGGGGCACATGGAAGGTTCTGAAGTGTCGGTTACTTTCGTGCGCTGCCTGGTCCGCCTCGCTGTTTTCCCAGAGCTGCAGGGGACCAGCGGGGCAGGAACTGTGCCCCTTAGGACTGAGGTGCCTGGTGGCCTCATCCCCACCTCCCGGGAGAGAATGAAAATAGCAGTGGGGGATATTTTACACTGGTATCGCTGCTCGCTTTTTGTTCTTTCCGCCTCATCACAGAATAAATGTTTTCTAAGGGAAGCCAGAGGGTATGGGTGATCAGAGTTTTTAAAACATTATTAGGAAGGCAGAAGTTTAGGATTTCAATTCTGCATCTGGCCTAATTTTCCTTTGTGTTCAATGAAAACACTACTTCACAGAAGGGGGTGGGGAGCAGAAGTCAAGTGAAACGGATACAGGACCGGGAAACCCGGCAGAGAGGGGAGGTGCGTGGGCAGCTGCCTGGAGACGCGGCTCCCCGGCCCAGCGCACGCGCAGGCTGGTCGGGCTTCGCCTGGTGAACGAAGGCTGGCCCACCAGACCCCCCCCATCACCCCCTCCCCGAGTGAAGGTTTGTGAGTCAGTTCGTTTGAAAAGGCCTTTCAAGGACAAGGACACTAATGGTCCCAGAGTTTTCCTCGTCTTTCCAAAGTGACCCTCGTTATCTGTCCCAGGTTTACCCGGAGAGGAGTGGGAGGAATGTTTTTCCTTCCTTCTAGCTGAATAGTTTACAACCGCTTTTGTCCCCTTCAGGGGGGAGAGCAAGAGAAAAAGTGAAGAAACCGCAGACCTGGATACCTACCCACCTGCTGTCTCTCATTCTGTGACTTCAGAGCTTTCCTCAGGTGTTACCCAGGAAACCGGCTTCTCTGCCCCTTCATACCCACCTGCCCCAGGGCTAGCCAGACTCTCTGGAAAGGTCTTAAGTGTTTGCAAACACTTGGCTGGCTGTTTGGAAACATTTTGTCATGGCTGAGTAAAAACTGCAGCCAAAGGGCTGAAGCTGCCTTCCCAGGAAGGGTCCCTGGACCCAGGTGCACTTGACCCTTGCTCCCAGCCCTTCCTGGACAGCCCTGCGTGGGCTGTGGCCCTCCCCAAACCTTTGGTGGGAGACTGCCCCTGGAGAATGCAGGCAGGGCAGAGGATGACGCTGACCTCAGAGTGGCTGTCATCTCTCCCAGGTACCCGGAGGTGCCTGGGGGCTCCTCCAGGCACCCCTCAGTATCTGGGGGTCTCTGCCTGAGTGTCTATGGCTCTTCATATCCATGGCCTCTGGAGGCGGTAATTCCTTCCAGAATCCTTTATTTCCTTTTAGATTTCTAGTCTCCACACACACACAGAAACAACAGCAGCAGCAGGTCCCTCTGCAGGCATAATCAAATGATTCAAAGAATTCTCCCCGTCCCGTAAAGGAAGATATGTACACTCTGAAGAAAGATCAGCCTCCCAGCAGCATCTTCAGTCCTCAGGGGTGACCCCGGTCCCTTCTGCCTCCTGAGGTATTTGCAGAGCTTGACGCAGACACGCTCAATAGACAAGTGCACAAACATCAGGGGATCAGAGTGCGTGGCCCGGGGCCCAGCAGGTGGGCCAGACGCGCTAACCCCAGGGGACGGCCCAGCTGTTCCCAGGCTAACTCAGGGGCCCAGGTGAACTGGCCAGCCAGGCACAGGCCAGCGGTTCGGCCTCCGATGGCATCGCCTCCTCCACCCCACTGCTCCGGGGTGCCTTTGCTCTGTGACTGCCTCGGCGATGCCCACATTCCTCAGTGCAGGCCCTCGGCAGGCTGGGAGAGAAGGAATCCAGGTCCCGGGACGTCGGGAGCAGGGTCGGACAGCCTGGGTGGGGGCAGAGGCCCTGAAGAGGCAGCCGTAGGGCAGGCAAGGCAGGACTCCAACATCTTCATCCCTGCAGAAACCTCGGATTCACGGACCACTGGTCCTTCCAACAGCAAGGGGCTAGGGTTTCTAGGTCCTACGTCTGTTTCTGTCACAGTGAGCTGTTCGGGTGGGGCTGATGGGGTTGCCCAATATTAGGGCAGGTCAGTGGAGGACACCGCACCTGGGGACCCACAGGCCTTAGGGTGTCCATCTCCCTAACCAGCGTCATAAAGGCAGTCGTCTAGGAAGCGGAAGGTGGGGGCACAGGATGGAGTGAGGTGAGCAGCTGTGAGTCAGCAAGAGCCCAAAATAGGGGTGTCGGTACTCTGTGGTGGGCTCCTTTAAGGAAAGCAGCATCAAAAACCTCATGGGGTGTGGTCACCTGTCCTGCTGGCACCCACAGAGTAAACCAGCTGAAAACGTCAGGTGGAAGTAGCCACATGCTCAAAAGCCAGAGTTCCCCACTGCTTTACTGGCAGACCCACAGTCAGGGAGAGAAGTTTTAGCTCCTTCCACGTTGCAGAGCAGAATCCCCTGGGTCGCTCTGGCTTCGTGCAGACTGGGGAACAAAGCCAAGAACCTCAGTGTGGGCTAGGCTGCCACCGCATCCTTTATTCTGGGCTTTCCACAGGGGCTGCATGGAGCACCCCGATTCCTCTGGGAGATCCGAGACTTCTGAGTGGTGCTTTTCATTTAAGTGCCTCCAGGGTGTCCACTGGCATCGGGCATAATATACACTTCTATCTTTTTTTATTGCTACTCAATCATTCAAAAAAGCATGCGAATTTCTACTCTTTGCAAGAACTTGGCAAACACCATGCCAGACGGTGGAAATGAGCATGAGACTGCTTTGAATTGTGACAGACGCACTAGTAGGGACAATGTGGGGAGGGAAGGCACAGGTCCTGAGATGGTGTGACGTGCCGAGAGAGTCGCCCACAGGACCCAGGCTCATAAAGCACCTACTGTGTGCCATGCACTGTTTGGGGTGTGAGCACAGTGGGAAGGAAACAGACACAATACCTCCTTCTCTTGAGGGTTGTCACCTGCTTAAGGAGACAGGCAGTGAAGCCATAGATGATGAACAAATGCTCTCAGAAGGCAGCGAGCGAGAGGGAGCAAATAATCAGGCCAGCAGAATAGAATGGTCTGGCAGGGAAAGTGGCCTTCGTGTGAGGACTCCTGACATTTCCACCGGAGAAAAGGCAGAGGGAGTGGCCGCAAGGCAGGAGGGGTGGGAGGAGGTGGCTGAGGGGAGGAGAGGGGAGCGGACATGGGAGCGAGACTGGCAGACACTGCCTGCTGGCTGCTCGGTGGCTGTGTGGTTTTTCTCCGGAGGTGCTTGGACAGGGTCGGTGTGGCATTGCAGGTGTCTGGGGCTTAGCCAGGGTCGGGGCGTTGCTGGGAGAGGATGATGATGGGGAAGAAGCTGTTAGAGTGTTGGCCTGGCAGAGGGTCTGGTCTGGAGTGTGGCTTCCAAGCTGGAGAAGGAGGGCGTGGGGTCGAGGCGTAGGAGGGGAGAGATGTCCACTGTGGGGGGCGGGGGAGGTCCTGGCACCTTCCAGATGGACCCCAGGCTCTTTCAGCGGCACTGAGTGGGAACAAAGTATTCTGCTCCCCCAGCAGAACATTCTCCTACAGATTAGTGTGTGCTTTTCCAGGCATCAAACTCAGGAGAAAATAAAGCAGTATGTGAGGATGGGAACCAAGAGCACGGGTGGTGCCCTCACTGGTCCCAAGTTTCCCATTGGTCTCTACCAGAAACTTATGTTGGGAACCGCCCTGCCTAGTATCAGAAGCTGTAACCCCCGCCAAGGCTAAGGCTGAGGGAATGACCTTGGACCATAAGCCAGCAAGGAGACAAAAGCTTATCTCCCTGGCAGGAGCACCGCTCCTGCTCCTTTTACTTCACCCTGCCTGGCCCCCAATGCTTGGTCGGTTAGCCAATGACAGGTAAGATTCCCCAAGGGCGGAACGATCTAAGACAGGCACGATCACATGGGAGGCCCCCAAGGAAGGACTTTGGGGGCTACAGCAAAAGGGGGTGATGGACCCTCACCCCTCAGCTTTGACAAAGCCTGAGTCCTCATCGTCTGGGAGAAAATCTCCTTATCTCTTGGCTGCCTTACTTCCCTTGCTCCACCTAAGCCTGAAACAATGACAGGGTGGTGCAGCTCTGTGCTGGAAAGGGTGGGTTCCCCGGGTGATCAGGCCTAAGAAAGAATATGTAAAATCCTGTGAAACCTGCTTTGTTTAGAATGCTCTCAGTTGAATGATAAGGGTCCAAGGAAGAAGTAAGTTTGTTCCTCAAAGTTTTACAGCTCTTTGACCCTGACTCAAAATAGGCCCTCAGATTTCCTTGTTATCTATTGTTTAATCCTTACTTCCTAGCAATGAGTAATGAGCTTTACCTGAATTCTTATGCAAACAAACCAATAAAAAGCCTCTCTGGAAGGGGAACAGCCCCACCAGAGAGAGTGGCTATTCCGTTCCTACTTCCCCACGGAAACTGCTTGTCTCTGTTTTTCTCATGTGTTGATGAGCCATCCACAGCGTTCTGTGCTCACTGCTGGCCGGTGATCGCTTCAGACTTACATCCTGCTGGTTTCAAGGGCGTGTCAAGGACTTGCCATGGCATTTTGAGGTCATCAGAGCCATAAGTTTCAAGTGTCTACTTGGAATTGCATTATGCAAGTGGCTGTACTGTCCCCTGCTGAACCCCTCTTGCTCCTCCCCCTCCATCTGACATCTCAGTCACTCCGAGGGGTCTTCTTCCCACACTTTCCAAAAGGCTTGCTTGTCTGAGAGCAGCTGGGAGGGGACGAGATGCCTGGGCCAGCCTGCCTGCTCCAGAGGGCACAGCTCTGGGGAGAAGGGGTCTCTGGAGGCCAAGGGCAGAGTCTCATGAACCGAGGGGCTCCCAGATGCCCCTGAGGACCTGCAGGCCCAGGCCACCGCAGCAGGGTGCCTTGTCCCCTGGTTGTCAAGGTGACGTAGAGGCGTCTGATCGCCCAGGACGACTCGCAGCGCCCGGCTCAGCACCCAGCTTTTGTTGGTGCGGACTGCAAAGGTGTTCTCATTCTCTCCGACCTGGTTGCCATGGTTTTTGGTGTTGTTGTGTTGTTTGCTTAAAAAGAAAACACACAGATTTACGTCACGAGGAGGCAAAGACATCTTCGGCATCACCTAATAAAAATGACCATCATCTCGTCCCCAGACCAAGCACCCCATGACAATACCTCCCAGGCACACCGAGACGGCCACCAAGCCATGCAAAGACAGAGGACACGGGACAAAGTGAGAAAGTCCACTGGCACCACCACACCCTTGTCACACTGGCATCTCCACCGTGACCCCTGCGAAACCAGAATGGACAAAAGCATGGAGGGAAAATCACACTTTGCTTGTATGACACAGTTAAATGGGAGACTGCTCGGAACAAGGCAAGAGTTTGGAGGTGGACAGAGCCTCCCAGGGCTGACTGGACCAGGAAGAAGGTCTGACCAGCCCTGCCCCAGGGCCAGGAAGTTCTGAGTTGCCCTAAGACCTGGAAGGAAATTTCTAGAACCTTCTTCTCACAAACAAACCACAGACACAAAATCAGTAGGTCCGGTTCGGGACCTGGGCCGTCAGGACTGGAACCACAGAGTCTCGCATCCCCAAACCAGCTGGGCTTGCTTCCCCTTTCTCAGGAGCGGGGCACAGGTGTGCGGGGCGGGGTGGGTGGGGCGCCTTCCCGTTCCCTCAGTGCCGCCCCGCGGCAGACACAAGACGCCACAGGATGGTGTGATGTGACTTCATCGGGTCTGTTCAGAGCCCAGGAGAAGCCCAGAAGCAGGGCTTACCCGGCCGCCTCAGTGCCGGGTCGAGCCCGAGGAACCCCGGGCTCTCTCAGGGAGGACCCCGTCCGGCCAGGCCTGCAAACACCGAGTGGACTCCCGGCTGACTTAGCAACACTGGTCGACAGATCCGTCTTCCCTTGTTGCCCACGGCCGCAGCCTGGACCCTGCACGGACCCTGCACGGTCAGCGGCAGCCACGCAGTGGAGGAAGGTGGGCTCTGTGGACCCCGAGGCCGGCTCACACCCTGCTCCCACTGTCCTGCCGTTAGCCCTCTGTCCCTGGGAGCCCCATGCACAGCGTCATCTCACCCCGTTTAAGGAGCCAGGACCCCTGGACCACAATGAGGTATCACTTCACATCCACGAAGATGACTATTATTTTTTATACAAAACCTGAAAATAACAGGTGTGGGCGAGGATGTGGAGCAGTGGGAACCCTCTGGCCCTTTTGGTGGGAATGTAAAACGTGCAGCCACTGTGGAAGTTGGTAGAGGGGGGTCCTCAAAAAATTACACATATTATCACCATACGATCCAGCAATCCCCCCTCTGGGCATAGACCCAGAAGGAGTGAAAGCAGGGACTCGAACCTGTACCCCCAGGTCCATGGCGGCATCACTCACAACAGCCAAAAGGGCAAAAGCACCTGCGGCGCCCATTCACAGAGGAATGGGTGGACCAAATGGAATAGTACTCAGCCCTAAAAAGGGAGGGGATTCTGACACCTGCCGCATCGTGGATGAGCCTCAAGAACCTTGTGCTCGGTGACGGAAGCTCCACAATGACACGGGATTCCTCGAATGCCCGGATTTACGGAGACAGCAGAGAGCGGTTGCAGGGGTGAGGGAGGGGAGTAAGTGTTTGGGGAAGACGGAGTTTCTGTTTGGGACGACAGATGAGTCACGAGGTGGATGGAGGCAAAGACTGGATAGCCATGTGAATGAAACGAATGCCACAGAACTGTGAACTTAAAAGTGGTTAGAATGGTAAATTATATATATATATATTTTACCATAATCAAAACAAAAAAAATTTAAAAAGCCGGGCCCAAGGGTCCAGCAAGAGCCAGAAGCAAGTACCGCAGGACCCCCTGGCAGCACCCCCCGCCCTCGAGAAACCAGAGGCTGTTCCAGGAATGGGACCGAGGCAGGCCGCGGTGCCCCCTCTGGGCAGACCGGATGCTGGCTGTCTCTGCACCCTGCCTGCCAGTCCCCACCCGGTGAGGCGAGGGGACTCCCGCCCAAGAGGAGGCTGGGCACAGCGTAGCTCCGGAGAGACCGGCCGCAGAGGAGGCAGCCTTCCCGGGGACCAGGTGTGACTCACAGCCTTTTCCTTCTATTTTAAATCACACCTGTGACTCATGGTTCTCCTGCAGAAATCAAACAGCACACACAGACCCAAAGCCCTCCCCTCCACCCCCAGGGGACACGCCTCTCTCGGAGAGCCGCCGCTGGTGCACACACGCTAGGACGGGCAGAAGCGTGGGTGGCATGGGTGCCTGTGGCATATGTGCGTGCTGTTCGTGTGTCTCTGGCATGTGGGGGGGTGTACCTGTGTCATCGATCTGTGTGTGTGTGCACGTGCTTGGCTCTGGCCATGGTCAAGGCCGTGCTCTTGCTCTGGGACTTGCTAGGACCAAGTCTCTCAGGGTGTCTGCCCCCACGGATAAAAAGGGAAATGAATGTTCTTGGGGTTGCTAGGCCTTGAGCACCCCTGGGCTGGGCACCAGCTGTGGGGACCCAAAGGAATGACATTGCTCTGTGGAAGGACCGCGGGTCGGCAGATCGAGGGCTGCGGACGAGGCTTGGACAGGCCAGGAGTCAGAGCCCAAAGCAGGGCAACTGACCAGCCACGTGCCGGTCATGTGGCCATGGGTGCTTCTGAGAGGAGCCTGATGGGAACCCCACCCTCAAGCCATGTGACTGAAAGCCCGGAGATACCTCCACCCCACCCAGGTCACCTGGTGCCTTGCAAGGAGCAGACCCTCTCCTGCTCAGGGTGACCGGATGGTCCTGGGGAGGCAGCTGGCACTTCCAGGACCAGTGATGTGACTGGAGCCCAGCCAGGATCTCGCCAGCATGGCCTGAAGCTTGGGGACAAGGCCCATTGCCCTTAGGGCAAAAGTGAGCACCCAGCAGAGCTCAGCTGGCCCCAGGGTCCCTGGTAGTGGGTGGTCAGGGACAAGCCTGCCCTCCGCAGGGGGTGCCCTCTTCCTCCAACATGGTTCAGTGACCCCGCCAGGCCCCCACCCGCTCCCCAGCTGAGCTTCAGAGGGGAGGAGGGTGGAGAAAACCAGTCATTAAACAGAGCCCGGCCCCTCACGGCCTGATCTTAGGGACACTGGAGGGGTTTTTCACGTAGGTTTGGAAATGTGGTCAGCTTGCCCGTGACCCTGGGAAGACGTCGGACCGCCTGGTGAGCGACACTTCTGTCCCTGAACGCTGGATCTGCCTCCAGTGTCGTCCCACAAGCCCCACGGTGCGAGCTGGTCGGCGGCGGTGAAGGGCTAGTAATCGGTGCGCATTATTACTCTGAACAATGCTGACGTGAGCATCTTTGCCAAAGCTCTTCCTTTCCACATGAAATTTTATGTTTGGGTAACACCTTAGAAATGGAATTAATAGCCCTGTCCGGTGAGACTCCGTTGGTTGGAGCGTGGTCCCAGTTACTGAAAGGTTGCAGATTCGATTCCCAGTCAGGGCACATGCATGGGTTGTGGGTTCGGTCCCTGGTCTGGGTGTGTATGCTCCACCATCCAGGCACGTGTGGCCCCTGGTCTGATGCGTACGGGAGGCAACCAATCGATGCTTCTCTCTCGCATCGATGTTTCTCTTCATTCCCCTCTCTCTAAAAAGCAGTGAAAAAGTGTCATTGGGCAAGGATTTAAAAACAAGGGACTGATAAATGGATAAATGCTCGTAAAGCCTTAGGTACATGTCGCCAAACTACTAGAGAAGACTCCTGACTTTACACCTTGCCGGCACTTAAACATTTTCATTTAAAAAGTAATTTGCTAGCCCTGGCTGGTGTAGCTCAGTGGATTGAGTGTGGGCTGCAAACCAAAGTGTCGCAGGTTCGATTCCCAGTCAGGGTACATGCCTGGATTGCAGGCCATAACCCCCAGCAACCACACATTGATGTTTCTCTCTCTCTCTCTATCTCCCTCCCTTCCCTCTCTAAAAATAAAAATAAATAAAATCTTAAAAAAAAAAGTAGTCTGCTCATTGCGGAGGTGAAAAGACGTAGTATCTGCATCAGTTTCGGGGGGCTGCTGTGACCAAGCACCACAGAGCAGGCGAGGCTTCAAACAGCAGAAGCGTGTATTCTCCCGGCTCTGGAGGCCAGGGGTCTGGAGGTCAGGGCGTCCCCCGGCTCCAGGGGAGGGTGTTCCCTGCCTCTCCTGCTGCTGTCGGTTCGTTCTGTGACGACGCGGAGATCCATCCCTCCAGTCTCTGCCTCCATCAGCACGTGGGCATGTTTTCCCCTTGTGTCTCTTCTTCTGACGAGACACCAGTCAGACTGGATTCCGGCCGTCCTCCTCCAGGCCGACCTCCTCTTAACCAATCGCGTGGGCAACAACTCAGTTTCCAAATGCCGTCACAGCCCGGGGTTCTAGGGTGAGGACACCAGCGTAGCTTCTGGGGAAACACGGTTCAACCGGTAACAGTATACATTGATGTTGCCGTGTGAGTCTTGAATGTCCCCTCCCCGTGTCATCCTCGTCCTCATGTCCACTGGCCATTTGTATTTCCCTGAGAGTCAGTTCTCTCCAGTCCTACGAGTGGGTCTTTGCCAGGACTCCCGCGGTTCTGAGTGGTAGCATGCAAATGCTTCCAGCCAAAAGGGAAAGGGGAGGCTTGTGTCGCTAAAAGGTTCAGAGCACGTTAGGCTCCGGGCCGAGCCGGACCCAGGGCCTCGGATGTTCCTTCGGGCTCCGCCACCCTTCCACCCACACCTCTCAGCTCAGCTCCGTGGGCTCTGTGCTCCTGCCGCACGCTCCGTCCTGCAGCGGCAACGGCTGATATCTCAGCAGCATGCAGCCCACGGCCGGGGCATGCCCTCTCCCCAGCGGTTCCAGCCCGTGACTCAGGGAGGCCCTGCCCTGGCCAGGTGCGCGTCACTTGTCTGTCCCCTGGAGGTGAAGTGTAGGTCAGCCCATTCCAATCTCCTGGGCTAAGGGTGGGAGGGGGTGTTCCTGAGAGCCGTGGCCAGACGAAGGAGCCACCGACTCCTCTGAGTGGAATCAGAAGACGTCTCCGACGAGGGTAAATGCTTTTTTTTTCTTATTTATTCTGAGAACTCATTTTATCTATTAAGGATGTTGGCTTTTACGTTTGTCTTTGTTGGGTTTCTTTTCTCCCCCCGGATGCCGAATGCTGCCTTTGGGGCTGTGTCACCTCTGTGACACCCTACCATGTAGCCTCACCGCGTCACAGCGTCCAGTCAGAGGGCTCCGTCAGGCCACATTCTCTGGGCGTGAACGCCGCCGCTGAGCAGGAGGGGAAAAATCCCGCGTCTCATTCTTCGGTCAGTGCACTGGCGCTGAAGGCTGGTCTTTATCACGACAGACGTCACAGCTGAATGCCGGAGCAGCGGGACAGCCGCCGCCCCTCACCAAAGCAGGGCCGTGCCCGCAGAAGTCGCTGGGGTTGTGCAACCCAGGAGAAGAACGCCAAGGGCCGCTCCTGCATGAGTAGGTCTCAAGTCCTCTCTGTCTTCAGAACATGATAAGGAGTGTGACTTTGATCTCATTAACCTGAACCGAACGCAAACACCACGGTGGCCTGACCCTCCCTGTGGCTGGCACGGCCGGCCGAGGAGGAGCTCTCGGGCGGGTCCTGGGACCAGGTGGAACCCAGGGTCCAGCTCCTGGCAGCATCCTTCCCAGCCCTGGCCCTGCCAGCCCCTACTCTGCGCCCCTCCTTTCTCCCTTCTGCTTTCGTGGGTGCAGGTGCTATTGGAAACTCGAGGGGGGGAGGGTGCCACTGTTACCGCTTTGCTTCCTCCCCTTCATTGCCAGGACCCCAGGTCACGTCATTATGTTTAAATTTGAGGGCAGCTGCACCTCAGAGGTTCCTGGTGACGGGGCCGCACAACCTCGGGCCCACGAGGACACACTTCTTTTGCACGGCTGGCAGGAACGAGCGTGTGGGGCAGGGAGAGCGGTGAGGGGCGTGGGGTGGTTACGGGGCCCCTGTGGCCCACGCGCCCGCCCAGACCATGCTCTCCTCCTCTGCCCTGGGGGAGGTGACTTAGCATAGGGGGCCCCCCGCCACCCCTCAGGTGACAGACCTGCTCCACCCTGTCCCCTTCCCAGCCCCCGCCCAGGAAGGAGGTGTCCTCAGGGCCACAGAACAACACACGGGAAGTGACTAGGAGGGAGAGGGTGAGGGACAGTGTGTGACTGACTGGGACAGGGTCACGTTGGATGGAAGTGTCCCCCCCCCCACTCCAAAATAGGCATTGCGTTAGTTAGGGTTCTCCCGAGAAGTGGAACCAGTAGAACCAATGAACAGGTAGGTAGGTCGGTAGGTCAGTAGGTAGAGCTGGGTAGACAGACAGACGGATACACAGAGATGAGATAGATCTATGGGAGGAACTGGCTCCCGTGACCCTGGAGGCCAGCAAGGCCCAAAACCCGCTGTTTCCAGCCCGGAGACCCAGGGGAGCTGGTGGTGAATGCCGTCCAAGTGCGCAGGCCTGAGAACAAAACGTGTCCATGCTCTAAGTCCTGGCCTGAGTCCAAGGGGGGAGGAGGGATGTCCCAGCTCGGCAGTCAGACAAAGGGCCACTTCCCCTCCCTCCACCTCTGCGGGGGGGGGCACCGGCCAGAGCGCTCTGCACGCCTTCATTCCTCGCAGCCCAGCGGCTGACCTCAGCGCGGGGACAGGGCCAGGAGAGAAGGGGTCCCACAGGGGCTGTGCCCCGGGCCACGTGCCAGCGGGGGAGGGGGCTGAGCCATCACAGAGCAGCAACTCGGGTCCCTGTGTTTGTGATCTGGGGACAATTCTCCCTTCTTGTCATTTTACTGTATTGAGTCCCTGTCATGGAGTTTTGTTCCTTTGTAGATGGCAAATAGCTCCACAGATCAGGAAGATGTTTGCAAGTCCTTCAGGGTCGCTAGGGACTCAGACACGCCCCCAGCACAGACTCGCACGCTCTCCCACACACGCTCACGCCCGTACCCACGCACACACCTGCACCCACATACCCACATGAGAACACACAGCTCCCCGGCCACCCCTTCTGCTGCCCCACCCCCCCGCACAGCCCCCGGTGCGCCCCCCACCCTGCATCCTCTCCCACTTCCCTTCCCGGCCACCTGGCGTTGCTGCGGGCCTCCCGGAGGCATGACAGAAGTCGTGCCAGCGTACCCTTGGCTGACCCGGGTAAACATGCCTGTTGCAATATGTATAGGAGGCCGCCTCCCGGGCCTGCTGGACATGCTTCCTGGCAGGAAGACCATGGCCCCGAGGCCCACTAGGGCAAGGTCAGCTGGCTGTCAGCCGGCTCACCTGGCTGGCCCGCAAGGCCCCCTGGCTGCAGGAGGCAGGCTGGGGCTGGGCACGGCCGCCTGCAGGGCAGGGTCTTGGCCTCGCGGGTCCAGCAAGGCCAGCTGGGAGCATGGCAGGCACACCCGGGCCCAAAGGCACTCCCACCCTGTCAGCCACGGGGTGTGCCCTCCGGGTGTGCCCAGGAGGGAGACCCTGGGTGGCCTTACCAGAAAGGCCAAGTCCAGGTCTGGGGTCTGAGGGTCCCAGGCTGGAGGGGAGAGGAGGGGCCCGAGGCTGAGCAGGAGCCTGCAAGAAGATGGTCAGAGGGGACAGTAGGAGCTCATGGGGCTGGGCTTCCTGCCCAGGCCTTTCTGTGGGTGGGGCCCAAGCATCCTGAAAGAGACCCTCAACCCGACCGGTTAACTGCAGCCCCAAGGCTGGGGCAGCCAGTGCCAATTTCTTTTGAACTGACGGCCTCCTGGGAGGTGGAAGGGCCAGGCCCTTGCGAGGATCTTCATCAGCAGGGTGCCCATTGAGGCTGAAGGTTCCGGTCTCTTTGTTCTGGCTTCCAGCAGGGGACCAGCCCTCCCCTGACCACTGTGCTCCTTGATGCCGCCCCACAGTGACCTGCCCCGCTCCACTGCGACCTGACCCTGCTCGGGTGTCCGCGGGAGCCAAGACTGGCAGCCTCCGCAGACCAGTCCACGCTCATTTCACGCATGGACAGCCTGTCTCTGACCTTGTCCCTTGCTCACCAGCCCCTCCTGAATGCCAGCCTTGAACCTGAGTCCTAAAAAGCGTGTGTTCCTGGCTCCCGGGTGGTGGGCAGCCTGCAGCTGTCACAGGCAGTGGGCTCCCATGTTGGCTTATGGGGCGTGAGGAGGTTGTCCTCAGGCCCGTGCCCCCCCCGCCCCCCGCAACACCACAACACCACCCCTGCCGGGGGGCCTTCTCAGGGCCTGTCCAAAACCCCGAGAGCAAAGGCCGATGGACAAGGGCCGAGGCTTGGTGGATGCATCTCGGCCTCCTTGTGCCACAGGCCCCGTGCAGAGGTGCCCTACGGCCCTCCCAGCAGCCCCGTTACCCGTGGCCTCTGCCACTCAGTAAAGCATCTGCCTTTCCCGGTCCTGTCTCCTCGCCAGGCTTCCCGGGAACACCTCCAACTACACACACGCCCTTCACCCAAGCTAAACGGGGGAACCCAAGCTAAGAGAACTCGAGGGTGCCCTGGCGGGGCAGACGTCCAGACCCCTTCTAGTCCTCTCCACCTGCAGCACCAGGGCTGCGAGAGCGGGCAGGGCACGTGGAGAGCGAAGGCCCTCCTTTGCTCGGCTGGCTGGGCAGGGCAAAGAAACCCCACCAAGGAGGGCTTGGAGCTGGGGGACGCGGAGAGAGGACGGCCCCGAGGCCCCGAGAGCCCTTTGTTGTTGGGTCCCTGCAGCACAGCGCAACACAGGCCCCGCTGTCCTGTGACGTCTGCCGGCGTTCCTTCCTTCCTCTCAGCGGAGCCGCGAACCCCCACCTCATGCAGATCAGGCTGGAAACAACCCCAGCTGCAGCGACCAGCTGATTTAATCAGGGAGAACTGCAGAGCCCATTAGGGCTGGTAATGACGTTCCTCACCTGCTGTTGGAAAGCTCTCCACGGCCGCAGCCCTGCGGGGGCTGAATCGGGGTGTCCCTGCGGGAGCTGGGCGAACAGCCCACCAGCCGTGCCGGCCCCTCCCCCAGCTGGCCCCTCGACCGGCTCCCTGGGGACCCACCTTCAGGAAACCTGATATATTGAAACCCAGACAGAAATCAAATGCAAGTTACTGAGGCTTGGTTTCTTCATTTCCTTCCTTCCTCCCTCCCTTCCTTCCTTCCTCCCTTCCTTCCTCCCTTCCCTTCCCTTTCCTTCCCTTCCCTTCCCTTCCCTTTCTGCCTAGTGGTTCCCAAAGGACTCCTTTCTATCCGACTGGACCAACAGACACCCTTTCAGATGCAGCTTCCCCAGAAACAAGTCATTGCATGTCGGGGGCCAGCAGCGCATGGGGCGCCTGCAGGAGAGGGAGAGGGCTTTTGTGGCTCTGTCCTCCCCATGTCCCCCCGTGGCCGACCCTGTGTGTGGCTGTGTCCTCCTCTGGTCTTACGAGGACACCGGTCCTGTTGGGTCAGAGCCCGCCTGAATGAATGGCCTCCGTTTTAATGGAATCACCTCCGGGAAGCCACACCTCCAAATGCAGTTACATTCTGAGAGGCTGGGGGTCAGGGCTTCAGCATAGGAGTTTGGGGGGACACGGGACCCATGACAACGTGCAGGAGAAGTGGCCTTCGATAGGACAGCTGCTTGATCGTGCTGCATCTTCCTTAAAGTGAAGGGGAAGAATCCTGTCCCCCAGGGCCCGGCGAGCACGGGAAGAGAGCAATCGAGGCACAGTTGGGGCGCTTCTCGGCTCCTCTGCCCTGTCGCCCCTCAGCGTCTAATCGCACGTGGGCGCCCCGTCCTGATGGTCTGGTTGTGGTTTCGTTACGCAGCACATGTCCACAGCAGCACCCAGATGTCCCTGTGAGTGGCTCAGCCACTGTCGCCCGCCAGGGTTCCCGGCAGGGGGAGCGGGTGCTGCTGGTCCAAGGGGCGGGGCTGGGACCCCACGGGGAGCGCTGAGCGGGCGCCCCCCACCCTGCCCACCAGACACCGCGGGGTGGGGGGGGTGCTTCATCTTCTCCCTGAAAGAGCCGCCCTCGTCTGAGCAAACCGACCAAACGAGGAACCCTGCAGGCCCTCGAGCACTGGCGCGGGGCCAGATGTCCACACTCGTCTTCACGCCGCGACTGAAGACAGACAGGGTGCAGCCCCGTACCACCACCGGCCTGCCGCTCAGGCTTCCCTCTCGTCCCGTCCACCCAGACCTTCCCTCTGGGAAAGGAAAGCTCCGATCGGACACTCCAGCCCCTCCAGGCCCCGGGACTGTGGCCGGGCCATCCCCTCCGGCTTCCTCGGCCAGCACCTCCACCGGAAGTGCCTGCTCGACGTGGGGAAGGTGCCCCTGGGGGTGTCCAGACCCAGGCAAGCGCCCAAAGTTTTCTGGGGCTCTTGAGACAGTGAGTTTGGGTCTCTATTTTGAAAGCTATTCTTTCTGCACAAGCTTTTTTAAAAATCGATTTCAGTGAGCCAGCGTGTCAACAGAAGACTGTGCAAGGACTGGCCTTGCAGAGGCCGGTGTGACCAGGCTGTGGCCAGCGTGACCAGGCTGTGGCCAGGCAGTGGACTGAGGGGCAGGGTCCATGCTCCCCAGCTCTGAGGTGGGGCCTGCGAGGGCTCCCAGCTTCCTGTGGACACCTTGTCTTCTTGCCCTCCATACCCCAGACCAGCTCCCGGTTCACAGGGGCGAGGAAGAGCACCCAAGTCCCCCAGTGCAGGGGCGGGCACAAGAGTGGGAAGATGAGCTGTATTTCCGGAAAGTTCTTTTCAAGTGCAGAGCAATAGGTGAACCTTGGGGATTTCTTATCGTTCACCCAGCAGTCAGGGACTGACGTCAGCAAGGTCCATCGGATGCGGTCGAAGGAATTCTGGCAACCCCTTCCTCCCCAGCTGTGTCCCCCAGATCTGAAAAACGGCCAAGGGAAAGCCAGGCCCGGGTTTGGCACAAAATGTCCTTTCCAACATGGCCCTGCCGCAGCTGGGCGGCACAAGCCCAGGGCCTCCGGGTCCGGGCCCCACCCTCAGTCACTCCCAGCTCCTGCTCCCTGTTCCTGCCTCCCAGGCTTTGAACCTGGGGCCTGCTGACCCTGGAGGAACGGCCCCTCCCAGGGCTGGCTAATTCCTTCCCTGTGCCAACCCACCCCTCCAGTGCCAGCAAGGCCAACACTGCAGGCCACCATCCTGGGGCCAGGTGCCAGGCAACCAGGGCTGTGCCCTATGCGCCCATCTGCCAAAATCATGCAAACCGGCCAATTCCAAGCCTGCTGGCCCAGCCCTGCTCATCCCTTTCCTAGAAACCACGGCGAAGGCTCTTGACCACGTTGCCCCTCCCCCTCCGGTCCCCGCCTGGGGCTCCCCCAGGGGCCCTCCCCCTCCTCTTAAGAAACAAGCTCTTTTCCGAGGCAGTCACCTGACTGTTGGCCTCACCATACTGGACAATAACAAAACCCGCCCGCACAGAAAGCAGAGGGCCCGGCAGCCCCTCCACCCCTCACCCCACACAGCCCAGAGGCCACTGCAGACAGCCCCCCATGGGGCTTTGTGGGAGCTGGTGCCCTTGCTGGGTGGGGTCCCCTTATCCCTGTCCCCATCTCCTCATGGGGGAGGGTCAGCTGCTGTGCAGTAGCTATCTGCAGGGAGCGGGCAGCCGCTCTCTGTGGGTGCTGTGTCACCCACATCCTGGGGTCTGCTCACCCCCTGGAGCCTCTGAGGGCCCCGGATACTGCAGAGGGAAGGGGTGTCCAGACGCCCCCCAGACCGGGACACTGGGCAGCATGCTCTGTGCTGGCCCGGCCCCCTTCTCCCTCACTGTTGGAACCTCGTCCCCGTCCGGGCCGTCGCTCCACCCTCCTCCCCACGTAACATCACGCCTCCGCTTATTTTGCAGCACATTCTGGCGGGGCGGCTGCCGGAGCCACGCAGCCAACGCTTCCGTCCGCCTGGATCCTATAATCCCACCACACTCCCCCTCCCCGCACACCACGCCGCCCCTGGACCCTGCGTCCTCACCTGTCATCCTTCCTGTCACCCCCACCCCCGCGCGGGCTGTGACTCAGCCCTGCTAATCCCCCAGCTCTGCTCCCCACCCCCCACCGGAGCACGTGGTTCCCTGCTCTGCTGGGATCCGGCCCCTGAGTCTCCAGCTCCTTGTTCCTCAGGTACTTCCACCTGCGGGCTGCTCCCCACCTCCCTGCCCTCCTGGCCCTTCGTGCCCCAGCCAGGGGCATCTCTGCTGCCTCCAGGAGTCCCCAGCATCTGGGACCATTCACCCCTCACCTCTCGTCCAGCCCTGGGGCGCCGGCTCCCACCACATTGCCAACTGACACTCGGGGGCTGTCTCCCCGAATGTGGCAGAGGTGATGCACAGTGGGGACGGGGGGACAGGAGAGCCAAGCAAGGTTGTGGGGGGTGGGGGGGGTGGGGAATGACACATTGGGAACCCACACCTCAGGCCTCTCCAGGGCAGGAAAGAATGGGGTGTCTCTCTTCCAGGGGGCAGATCTGGGGATACTCTTTTATTATTATTTTTTAAGATTTTATTTATTTACTTTTAGAGATAGGGGAAGGGAAGGAGAAAGGGAGAGAAACATTGGTGTGGTTGCCTCTCTCATGCTCCCTATGGGGACCTGGCCCACACCCCGGGCATGTGGCCCTAGACTGGGAACCCAACCAGCGACCCTTTGGCTTGCAGGCCAGCGCTCAATCCACTGAGCCACACCAGCCAGGACTGGGGATACCCTTTTAGAAGGATCTTCTGAAACCCACCAGAGCAAAGATGGTCCCTGCCTTGGAGCAGAGGGCTGTGGTGCGAGGGGTCGAGTTCTTAGCCCGAGCTCCAGTGGGTCAGGAAGATGCCCATGGGGGATGCCTGACCTCAGCAGAGATGAGGTTGTCCCCTAAAATCAGAGGGCATCGGGAGGAGCGGCGCTGGGATCAGGCTGACGCAACCCCGGCCTCTGCCCGCCTGCCTGGGTCTCCTGGGACGTCCTGGCAGATGTGACCTCAAAGGGGTGGCAGCTCCCTCTTCAGCCCGAGTCACCAAGACCAGGACCCTGAGCCTGGTAGTGCTGGGACACAGACGACCCGTCCGCCAGCCTCGCAGAGCCTCTGTGACGTGCTGCCAGGCCTGCTGTCTCGCCCAGTCCCGCCAGGAGGGTGGGCAGGAAGGTGGGCTGGCGGCGCCCTTCTGAGCAGAGGTGCCCCTTCCCCTGGAGCCCGACTCCTGCACCCAAGGGGGCCTCTGGGCTGAGACGGCCTGGCCACGTGGGCCAGCTGGCTTTGCAATTGGATCTTGACTCAGGCTCCTTGGCGTGGCCAGGGCCGGAGGCCACGCAGCTGGAGACCCCGGTCCATCCTGGTCACTTACTGGGAGCACATGCGCCCCCTTTCTCTTCGAGTTGGGGCGCCCATACAGCCCCTAAACTGGAGCACACCCACCCCTCCCACCCTCTCTCCTTAAACAGTACACCCACCGAGGGCAGGTGGCCATGCCAATGAATGTGGTTTCTCGAGGTTTTTTATCAGTTTCTCAATTGCATTCTCAAGACAATGGGCCCTTCAAGGCAGAAGACACCTGTGCTCTGACAGTCTCTGAGGCCTGGGTGGGTGGGGTGGGGGAGGGTCCGAGGACCGCCCCCCCCAGCAGAGCAGCAAGGGTCTCTGCCTCCTCCAGTGCTCAATGGATGTGAGGACCCAGAGGGACTTGGGCAAAGGCCTGGCACGTGGGACTTCTCCAGCCGGGAAGAACCCCCTGTGGTTCATCAACCCACTGCAGACCTGCACTTTCACAAAATAAAATACAGAGGAGCAGCTAGAAAAATGAAACTAAACAATGAGAAAAAGAAAAGCAAAGGTGTACAAAAGACAAGGCCAGCGTGTTCACCGCTGTATTCCCGTGGAGCCGACTGTCGGACGGGCAGGTGGGAGGACAAGAACGGCCAAGCGGGCCGGGTACAGGGCCGGCCGGGAGTTAGGGGGCAGAGAAGTGAAGGGAGGTGAGGACAGATGGCTCAGAGACAGGAAAGTCATGGGGTGCTGGAGGGATCGTGGCGGGGAGACAGGGCCAGGTGTGAAGGACCCCACTCCCACGGATGTGTCCCTGCCCCAAAGGGGGCCTAAGTCACCTAGAAGTTCTGCTGGGCGACCACCCCGGGACTCAGTTTCCCCACATACGTAATCTGGAAACAAACGACCTGCCGCCCAGTTGTAGTGACAGTGACATTAGGAGGCCAAGCTGAGCATGCGCATGGAACCCGTAGGTCAGCGGCTCCTGTTTTTGCAAAGAGGAAAGCATCCGCGTCTCACCGAATGACACAAAGCTGGCTCATCCCAGTGGCCGCCTGGACTTCAGCAGAACCGCTGGGCCTTTCTGGGGGTTAGCAGCCCGGGGGGAGACACAGCCCGCAACGTCTGGTGCTGATAACAGACCCCTGGGGGCTGGGCCCCACCGCAGCTCCCTTATCTTCCCCAGCAGGCCTGGATAGATGCCTTTCTAATTCAGGGCTTGCCCAGCAGCCCCGGCCTCCTTAAATGGTCAAACGTGGCCTGATGGCTCCAGCCTGGTCATCGGCTCTGGGTTCCATCCCCTGCCACGTGCCACACAGTCTGCTGGGAGCCATCTGCAGGTGGGAAGGGTCGCTCCCTCTCAGCCTCGGGCACACACTGTCCCTCCCCCCGGCCTGAGAAGGGGCCGCTTTCTCTGGGCAGTTAGGGCCTGACAGGACTGCACCCGGCTCCTGGCACACAGCTCCGAGCTGGAGGCCCCAGCAGCACCACCAGCTTCAGCAGCTTAGCAAGCGAGCATCCCTTTGCACCTGAAAATCGCCTCCACTCCCCGGTAAAGAAGAATCCTTGCTGAAACCCAGGAAGATTCTAATTTGAAAAGGCCGGTGATTAATCTCAAGGGCTCCAGACACAGCAGATGCAGGGGCAGCCCACCTGAGGTGGTGGCCCTGAGAGCACCCATCCCCCCACCCCCTTGTGGCAGAGTGATGGCAGAAGAGGGGAAGGGCCGGGTGCCTTCCAGCCAGCGAGCCCTCTGTGGGAGCTGGCCTCCAGAGAGCTATTTTGGGGGTCCCAAGGCTCAGGCTCTGCCTCTCCCAGCCCCATGGTGGCCCCCTTGGGGTGCAGTCTAGGCCGCCTCGGTGGGGCCTTGCCCAGCTCCGTGCGTCCTCTGCCCACCCGAGGGGAACTGTGGGGACACCTATGGGGCTGCCGTGGGGATTTGGGGTCCATGGCTAACTCCGAGCCCTTGCACTGTGCCACCCAAGGGTGCCTGTGATGGTGACAGCATAACGCTGGCTTTAAAGAAAGCCCTTCATAAACTCTGCCCATGTAGGGGTGGAAGTGGGGTGTCTCCCGGTGCCCCTGAGGTCTGCGGTCAGCGGGAGCTGCTCCCTGCCTGCGTTTGATCTCTGCTGCCCATTCTCCATCTCTTTTGTGACCCCAACTCCCATCGAGGGGCCCTTTGCTCCCTTCGGCTGACCCATCACTACCCCTTTGAGGAGGGGGGCAGTGTCAGGCATCTGGACTCATGGATTCACTAAAGATGGGAGGGGTTGGTTCCCCCAGGATATCCCTGCGAGCAGAGGGGCACCACTGAGTGGTCCAGGGGACTCCAAGCCTGTCCGTCCATCCATCTGTTCAGAGCGGTCCCTCCAGGCTCCCACAGCCAGCTTAGCCCCTGCCTCCACGGGCTGAAGGTCTCAGCGCCCCAGCAGCCCCGCTCTGCCCCTGCTGGTGCCCACCTGGTCCCTCCGAGGCCATCTGCCCCGGGTCTGGGACACACGTGTAGCCCACACTGTAGGGGGTACGGGCGGGTCCTGCTTTTCTTGCTCACAAAGACTGCAGCGCTGGGGCCCCAGCAGCCTGGGGTGGGGGCTGTTCTACCCTTTCCAGAAAGTCCGGGAGCCCCCCTTCTGCAGAGCTCAGCCAATGCCTTCTAACCCCAGAGTTCCCTCCCTTCCTCATGCCCGCGAGGCCCCGCCTGCCCAGCCCCTCGGGAGGAGGGCGGTGAGGGAGCTTCACCCAAACTTCCCTAAATGGGACCTCTTTTCCCTCTGTTGGGTTCACCCCTAAACTGACTCTCCCCCACCCCCAGTCAGGGGACCATTTCCTTCCTCACCCATCTTCTGGGTGGCAAGGAGCCCCCGAGGGAGGCGGGACGGGGCCCTTTGAGAAAACCGAAGCCCTGGTTGGCTGCACACTCAGCCCGCACGTTTCCAGACCACCCGGGAGCTGACGGCCAGGGCCCAGCTCTTCCTCGCGTGCCCAGTGCCGCGCCGGAGGTGTGGGCAGCTTTCCGTCCGGGCGTCCTGGGTGGGCTCACGGACCTGGGTGGGAACCGCCCTCCGGGCAGGTGTCGGCTGATGGCTGGGCGAGCTGGGAAGCTCCCTGGTGGGACCCTGCCACGGGAGCAGCACGCGCACTCCTCTCGGGCCCCTGCATGTCCCCCACCGGCATTTGCGGCCTGAATGTGGGGGCCCTGGGGACGCACTGCCAGGCCCCTGATGCGGCCGAAATAGGGGCCACATCCTAACCCTGACAGGCTCCAGGGAGGCCCCGGTGGCGGCCGTACAAACCCAGAGACCGAAAGTGACCTCCCAGGACGGCCCCCGAAAGTAAAACTTCCTCCTGAAAGTGAGTCAGAGCGGGCAGTCCCGGCCTGGGCCGGCATCTCCCCTGACAAAGGTCAGCCTTTACCTTAACGGAGCCACCGCCGCCGGCTGTCTTCTTGCCTCCGTGATCACACGCCTTTGGAATGTTGGCGTGATCCCCCTTTTCCAGACCCCTCGGGGCACAGCCTCCCACCAGAACCCGGGACCACAGACCTCCCATTGTTACCTCTTTGTCCAAATGCCATCTCTCCGCCCGTGAGTGCTCACTGGTTTAACTACCTTGCTGCACCCACCGCGTGAAGGAGTTATGTCTCTCTCCACCTCACCCTTCACCCAGTCCCAGAGACCCCCCAACTTTGCTGTCTCCCGGTCCCCTAACCCACCCCCCGTGGGATTCAGGTCCCCCTCCTCACACCCCCTCTTTGATTGTAACGTATAAAATAAGGTGCAACCCTGCAAGCGAAGTGGGGAGGGCTCCTGCTCTCCGCCACGGCTCAGCCAAAAGCAGAGACAAGGAAGGATTGGGCTATAATTGCGCTTTTATTCACATCAGAGACGAGCCATCGGAGAAGGCGGTGGGTAAAAATCCTAACATCCGCCTTCCCTTGAGCTTTCAGAAGCAAGTTTATATGGGGAGATGGGAACGGCGGCCGGAGGGTGGGGGGAGGGCTCCCGGGAGGCGGAATTCCTCCGCGCAGCGCGGACGGACGTGCTGTTTCCCCCGGGAGCGAGGGGAGGGGCGCGGGGCGGGGAGCCGGCGCGTCTTCCCCGGCCGGCGGGCTCCTTTTGTTCCCTGCTATCTCTCCGTTTGCATCAGCAGCTGGTCCCTCTTCCCGACACTGGCGGTTTGCGGTCGGGGAGACTGCGCGTTCTCCGGTCAGGGGGGAGTGGCAGAAACCCTTCGCTCCCAGGTGTCCTTGGTCAGGGGGGCTAAGGCCTTGGGAGTCCCCAGCTGGCTGTAAGTTGCTTCAACCCTTTGGCCTTGTTTCATTTTCGTGTGTCCGTTCCCCCACTCCACTCACCCGGGAGTTCTCCCAGCTTCTTGCTCTCGGGTCTCAAAGCTGGCATTCTCCAGAGCTTTGTTCTCAGCTGGACACAAAAAAAAAAAAAAATAAAAAAGCTCATAAGCAAATTCTCTACAGGTGCGGACATTTCTCAGGTGGACACTGACAAAGGGGACGGGGAGGTGGGGGGAGGTGCAGGGAGGTCCTGGGGCCCCCAACGAAGCAGAAGCAATGCGGGTGGGAGGCTCACACAGCAGAAGGTATTCAGTCGGGGGGTCAGGAGCCCACTTCTCAGATGGGGACACTGAGGTGCTGTCACAGGTCGCGTGACCGGTTAGGGGTAGAGTGGGGACTGCTCCCTTGTCCCCTGCTGTGCCCCCCGCCTCCCTCCCAGCTCCACGGCCCACCCTCACACCCCACACTCTGCACTGACCTTCAGAGGGAAGGCAACTGTTTAAATGTCCTGTTCCCTGGCCTTCATTATGACCCCGAATCAAGAGACAGAAACATTTTAAAGATCACTGAGATTTTGAAAAGCTGAATTATTGATGTGTGTGTTCTGGGGCTGCGTTCCCATCTCCATCTCCTCGGCCTCTGGCGCCCCAGAGCCTCGGACAGGGCTCCCCATCTGTCTCCCTTTCAGGGCTGCAGTGTGCGTGGTGGGGGAGGGGCACAAACCCGCCTGCCAGTCCTGGAGGAGCCTGGGGTCCTGCCTGCACAGAGACAAGCCTGGACCAGGAGACCCCAGGAGCCCCATCCCAGCCCTGCCTCCTCTCTCTCCCTGAGCCTGTGCTGTTCAGGGGACCCGAGGGATCCCCGGCTAGGACAGTGACGGAGCACTGCCCGGTCCTAACTATGGTGGGAGCAGCCAGAGACCAGCTCTGCCAGCCCCGTGGGGACAGGACGGGATGGGAGGGGAGGAGGTGGCAACCTCCCGCAGTCACTCCCCCCACACAGCTCAGGCTTTCTGTGCAGAAATAATGACGTCCTTCATGAGGCGTGTTTTGCTTGAACGCACCCCTCCCCTAAGGAAGGGATGGTGGAGGGGCGGGTCCTCTGCCCGCAGGCTGCCTGGGCGGGGGTGCCGGCACCTGCTCTCCTGGGGGCTGCCCTGAGAAGGGCCCCTGGAGAAGGCCTAAGGGACAGCACTGGAGATGCCCTGCAGACGTCCACCCGGCGTCCATCTGCACATGGGGTGGAGGAGCCACATCTCTGCCACTGGCCTGCCATGGGTCCCACCTCATCGCAGCCAGGGAGAGAGGCAGGGACACAAGGCCCCGCCCCATGAATCACGGCCCCTCTAGCCTCCTCACCTCATTTCCAAGACCCCCCTCTGCACCCCCTGGACCCCTGACACCCACTTCCAAGGTGCGTCCCGTTTCCAGAAACAAGGCAGTTTGTTCCCCAGGCCTTGCAGCCAGTGGGGAGAGGCGTCTAGACCCTGGCCTTGGGTGGATGCTGTCCCGGGTGTGGGCACAAGGACACCTCACTGAGCCCGACGTGCATCTGGGGCTCGTCCCGGTCACATGGACCAGCTCGAGAGCACATCACCGGGACCTGGACCCGGGCCAGCCTGCCCACCCTGTCCCTGAGTGTGAACGAGAAGGGTCCCCCTCCCAGGCCTTAAATCACTCATCCAAGGTCACTCAACTGCACAAGGTCACACGTCAGGCACCAGGACTCCCAAGTGGGAGCTGTGGCGCCTCCCGTGGTTTCACGTGTGGGGAGCTTCCCCCGTGGGGTGCCGGGCTGTAGAAGCCCCTCAGCTGGCATGTGGCCGGGTCTTCATGGCAGAAGACACGGAACTCCCCGAGGGAACCCTGAACTGGGGGGCTCCATGCTAGGGAGACCCTTGTGTCAGGAACGTGAATGCAGGACCGATTTTCAGAGCCTGAGCTTGTCTCGGGAGCCACCCTGCTCCACAGTGTCCCTGTTGGGGGTGGGGGACTGGCACGAACCCTGGCCCCATGCTGCTCAGTCTCTGAGGCTCAGAACACCCCCTGTATGCAAGGGCACCACCGTAGTGGGCTCTGCAGGGGGCTTCAGCAAGCCCGCCTGCATCCCAGCATTGCCCTGTGACCATCTGTGACCTAGGGGCCTTCCAGCACCCCGTGACCTTTTAGGTTTTACACCTGAAAAGCCTGCCCGCTGTGGGACCTGGGGCAAGCCGCCATGCCTCTGTGTGCTCCTCTGTAAGGGGGGCGGGGCAAGCGGGAGAATCAGGCAACTGTGAGAACACGCAGCCAGTGGATGAGTGATGAAGAACAAGACAGACAGACAGATGGACATCAGCATTGCAGGTGCCCTAGCAGAACATGATGTTCAGGAACCCCCAGAACTAGAGCATAAGGCCATGAGGGACTGGGGGGAAACTGGCCACATCTCTGGGTGACTGAGGGTTCTGAATCCACCCCATCTGGAGAAGCTGCAGGCCCCGGAGAAGCTGCTGGCCCCGGAGAAGCTGCTGGCTCTGGAGAAGCTGCAGGCTCCGGAGAAGCTGCAGGCCCTGGAGAAGCTGCTGGCCCCGGAGAAGCTGCAGGCCCTGGAGAAGCTGCTGGCGCTGGGGAAGATGCCGCCTCTTGCCCTTTCCTCATGGGTCCTAGAAGGAGACTGAGGCCTCCCCAGCCCAACCGTCCTTGAATGCTGAGAAGAAAATTGTTCCATACCCCGGCCCCACTGCCTGAAGGGAGGAAAAAAAAAAAAGGACCGGTGTGTACGGATTCAGGTGCAACCCAGAGAAGAGCACAGCGAAGGAGCCAGAATGAGGCCGCCCGCGGCCCGGCTCCAGAATTTCACACACGTGTCATTTGCAAAGAACCAGGCCAGCGACACGTGTGCGATGCCAACTTTACGACATCCTGGACACGGTACAACGGTGGAGACAGTGAAAAGCGGAGTGCTCAGCGGGTGCCAGGCGTGGGGAGGGGTGAACGGGCAGAGCACAGGGGACTCTGAGGGCAGCAGAAGTGTTCTGTGTGATTATTAACGGGGCGCACGTGTCATTATACGTTTGTCCAAACCCAGAGAGCGGACACCCCCGAAGGAAAATCCCGATGTGAACTAGGGACTCGAATACCAATGCACCAGTATAGGCTCCTGGGTTGTAACAAGTGCAGCACGCCAGTGCACGGCGCAAATAACGGGGAACTATGGGCGTCTGTATTTTCCCATCAAAGTCTCCGTAAAGGGAGAACTTCTCTAAAAGCAGTAAATCTGTTCATTTAAAGAGGAGGAGGAGAGTCCGGCGGCGGCAGGGCCATCCTGAACCGGCCCAGCTGCCCCGCTGAGCGCCCCTGTGTCCCGCATCTCGGAGAGGCTGGCCCGAGAGCAGCCCGCCGTCCGACCAGCCGCCTGGCCGCTGTCCATGCAGGCGGGCGTCCCAGAGGCTGCGGGCTGAGCCTGGGCGGCAGGCCAGGCCGGGCCGTGTTTGCTCGTGTCGGCTTTGACAAATCGCCACTCAGCTGCGCGGTGCCGGTGTCATGATTTACGGGAGCCAGGATGACGGAGGCTGTGGAGCCAGCCCTCCCTGAGGCAGCCTTCGGGGCACCCCTGGGGAACCGCGCTGCGGGTCGTCTGGAGCCCACGGGACCACAGCGCTGGGGGAGGGGGGACCTGAGTGCCCTCTGCCTGCCGGCCGGGGGTCTGTGCTGTGGGGAGTCTGGGGCCAGACCGTGTCCTGAAGATGTGCCCGCCCTGCACCCAGCACCCCCGCCTCCACCGCAGCCCTGGGTGCCTCCCGGGAATGGGGTGATGGCGAAACGCTCCCCTTGGCGATGGTGACTAGGTAGGGAAACTGTCCCTGTTTCTTGCCTGAGGCCCATGTTTCTGAGTCCATCCATTTTTCCAAGCACCCCCCACCGACATTCCTAGCTCCACTCCCTCCCCCCGGACTGTCTCTTTAGCCAACTTTCCGTCCACTGGGATTCCAGCAGAGCAGGAGGCCTCGTGGACGGAGGCCTGCACGGCTGTGCGCCGGCTGCTGTGGGGCGGCCAGGGGCCGGTGCCGCCTGGAGAAAGGAAAGGAGGCATTCTGGGCTCCCGAGTCCCCAGGAAGGGGACCCGCCCCCCACCTTTCCTATAAAAACCAGTCGTTCTCAGGGAGACAGCAAGCAAGCCCAGCTTCCACCTGCGACAGGGCCCGAGGCCCAGGGAGGCGGCGGAGGGCATGCCCGTGGTCCCGTCGGCGACAGCAGGGCCGGGCCGAGAGGTGGCTGCATGTGTCCCTCTGCTGTCCTTGAGGGCCAGCCTCCTCACGACCCAGCTTGGGCCACTGCTGGTGACCGATGGAGCTTATTTCTTTCCTTAGCCCATGACACAGATGAATCCGTTACAATGGGGTGGTAATGGCTGGTGACCAGGCCGATGGAGACCATTCCACTCCATGTGCTGGTATCAAACCACGATGCTGCGCACCTGGGACTCCTACAGCCGTCTGCGCCGGTGAACTCTCAACTTAAAAAAGACATAAAATAGTGAAGGGAGGCAGGGATCCCCAAAGGCGGAGGAAACTGCCAGGAGGAAGGTGACAGAGGCCGCCACAGCAGTGGGCCTGGGTCCCCTGCCAAGCCGGACTGCTCCAGCGAGCAGCCGGGCCACTGGTCGTGGTACCTCAGGTCTCCTGAGGGGAGAGCCCACCACCTCTGAGGAGGGCTCCCAGGGAGCTTGGGGACAGAGGAACCTGCCAAATGGCACTGCAGTGACGCAGTGGGCAGAATCCAGAATATACACCCCTGCAGGCATCACACTGGCGTCCCTTCACTGTGTGGGATGGCACCCAACCAGCCGCGCCACACCGACCAGGGCCGAAAAGTAGGTATTCTAGACAGCTACCCACTGAAGTATTTCTTGGTGACTAGTTTAAAAGAGATGACAAAAAACCAAGAACAGCAGAAAGCCAGCCCATCCGTCCTGTGAAGCCGAACTCTGGACTGTCCCTGAACCCTAGACCGTAGACCGGGGTCAACGAAAAAGGGACATGCCTGCACCCCAGGGATGCCCTAGGAGAAACACAAACGCTCCCATTTTGTTTATTCTGTACTTCGCCTTTTTAGAGCCGGGATGCCTGTATTTTACATGTAAATACCACGGTGTGCTCGTCCACAGGACACGTGAAAATAAACACGTATTTATATAACGGCAGACACCGGCAGCAGGACATGGCTGTCGCTGTCACCTCTGGCTGCTGGAGCAGAAACACCAAGGACTGAACCAGCAGGTGTTCACTTCACACCGTTCTGGAGGCTAGAAGCCCACGTGAGACCGGGGCTGGCAGGTCCGGTGTCGGGGCAGGTCCCCCGTCCTGCCTTGTACACAGCTGTCGGCCCCCTGCGTCCTCACGCAGCGGACAGAGCAGCAGCTCTCGGTCCTGTCCCTTCCTGAAAGGGCACTCATCCCAGTCCCGATGGCCCCGCCCTCAGCCTCTCCTCCCCAAAATACCATCCCCTTGGGACTGGGCTCCAACATAAGAGTTTGGGTGGGGGGGACACAATATTCAGTCCCTAACAATCACGAAAGCTCGGAGACCACCCTTCTGGAGAACTCATACAGCGAAGTGGTCCCCGAGGTCCCGCCCTCGCTGGCCCAAGGCCACCCTGTCTGGAGTCCCGCCCCAGGGAGCAGCTGACCAGCGGTGACCCCCTGCCCACCGCTGTCACCCTGGTGTTCTTCTATGCGTCACGGTCTTCCCCGGGAGCTGCTGCTGCGGCCCCCGGGCCTGGGGGCTGGATCCCCGGGAGGACAGAAATGCCAGGGCTGCCTTTGCACTTATTTCTTTCAGAAAGTACCTGCCCACAGAGAGGTGGGGACTAAGGCCCCCGGACACCCATCCACACAAACCACCAAGGGAAGCCACAGGGGCGACGGAGTGTCACCACAAGGTGCCCCGACACCCCCTCTCATCTCCCCGCCGAGGCCTGGCTTCTCTCGGTCAGACTCTCGCCCGACATGGGAGAAGCTGCCACGAAGGACATTCCCGCAGCCGCAGGCGCCTCAAGGGAGGAGCCTGCCGTCACTTTTCAGAACTCGGAAGTCAAAGCTTTAAGAATGCCAGGAATCACGCATTCCACCCGAAGAGCACATTTCCCGGATGTCATTTCAGATCGCAAAGCACGAAGTCCACGCTCGGCTGGTCCCTGGAAATGTCTCAGCGTTCGGAGAATGCTGGCTGACTGCTGGGTTTCACTGCGCGTGACCTCCTTGTCCGTAAATCACTCGGCCCCCTGGTGCCCTCGGCACGCGGCGCTGGAAGCAGCCGGGCCAAGGGGAGGCTTGCACCAGCGGTTTCGTTCCAGCGGCTCCGGCACTGCGTCTCCCTCCAGTTCCAGGGCCATGCTCCGGCCCTGCCAGAGGCTGGAGCCACAGCCACAGACGCTCTGAGCTCCCCTCCCCCGCTCCAGGAGGCCCCCAGCACTGGGCGCCTGTGAGGCAGAGTGAGGAACACAGAGCCAGCTGGTCCTGCCCGCTCCCTGCCCCCCGCAGAACACAGAAACCCTCAGCTGACGCTGCAGGGGTCTGGAACATTCCAGAGCTCCTGTCTGATTGATTGCTCAGGGCCAGAAAGACATGTTCACTGCACCCTGACCTTAGGACAGGCCCCTGAAATTCTAGCATTTCTTTCCTTAGGCAAATTCCTCGCATTAAACATTTTTTTATTATTCCAGTGCCCTCCCTCTAAATTCTCAAAACACTAGTTCAGGGCCAAACACCAGGCTTCTAGCCCTTGGGAAATCCCCTTTGCCTGAACTTGGCAGTTGGATGAGGAGAGCCGGTAGGCTGATCTCCGCACCTCCACCGAGGGAGTGGGGGGAGGGGCTGGGCTCTGGCATTTCCCCTGGGGTCCGCTCCCACACTCACACACACACTCGCGGCACACACGCACACTCACAGCCCAGCACCCTCAGTCCGCCCCGAGACCCGCAGACCCACACCCGTGCCCGCTCCCTGGCTCCATCAGTGCCCACGAAAGGCTCACCGGTCCCAGACACCTGCCCCGCGCCCCCCATGGATCTGCACCAGCCCACCTCCACTGCCCACCCACTCCAGGCCCCAGCCCTTCACGGCTCCTCTGAGCCAGACAGGGACCATCAGAGCCTCCGGTGGGGCCTCCCCTGCAACTCCGGGTCTGCTGTTCCCACCTCCCTGCACCCCTGCTGTAACTGCCCCCACCTGCTTCTCTGTACCCCCCGCCGTGGGTGGGGGAGGTGTCTTCTCTCTCTGCTCTGCTGGGACGAGGGTGCTGGCTTTCCTCCTGGCTCCTCATTGTCACATCAGGCCACTGTCCCTCCATCCTCCTTAAAACCCTCACACTGAAGCGGGTCCTTGAAGACTGCGCCCCCTCCCTGCAACGTCCTCCAAAGATCTGGGGACGGTCCCACCCCAGGGCCCAGGCGCTGCCCCTGTCACTCCACTGGGCTTCCTAGAGAAGGCAGTGGCCACCTGGATGACCCCAAGCACCTCCTCTGAGCTGGTCAGGCCTGTGCCCACCTGCACCTGCTGGGGGCCAGGCCCACCTCTACGGGGACATTATTTGGAAGCGGCTAGACTCCAAGGGTGAGGGCCACCAGGGGGACCACTGGGCTCTGAGACGCTCGGCTCAGCAGCACTGACCCCTCGGGGCCCACATCCGAGCCTGGAGACAGCGTGTCCACAAGGCTCTGGCCACCTGGTGGCTGTGCTCGCCGTGGACCACGGGGCACAGCCGGTCTTTCAGGCCCTGTTTCAGCTCAGAGTCACCTCGGTCCCCAGCCCGTGATCACCAGTCGCCATTCAGACAGAGCAGTGGGGCCACCTGGACGAGGGGTGAGAAGTCAGTGACTGCAGGGCCCACAGTGGTGGGGACACCGGTGACCTGGGACAGATGTGCCATCTGAACTGGAGCCCCGTGCAGACTGGTGTCCAGGAAAGCCGGAGTTTTAGGTGACATTGCCTCTTTTTTAAATGCAAGCAGTTCATTTCTAAGAGTGTCTCAGCACTGCCAGCTAGCAGCATCAGGGGCGAAGCGGCACCATCCACGCCAGGTCCTGCATCCCCGGCCCACCTGGCTCCTTGGCCTCACAGACGAGCAAACTGAGGCAGGAGGGGTGGGGCAGCACGCTTGCCATCACCTGGCTGCTTCCGGGCAATGCCAGACCCAAGACCCAGGCTGTGCGTGTGTCCAGTCCCACATCCTCCCGATGACACCGGTCGCCTATGGATTTTAGGAGACAAAATCGAGGGTTCTCTTGCCCTGTGTTGCATGTGTTCGGAGCTTTAACTTCTTCCCCCTAGAAACGTTAAGGAAACAGGTTTCCCTCCCGTTATGCTGGCAGTGGGCCGTTCTGCCAGAAGGAAATGACGCGTGCTCACCGGCCTGCAGTGACCGCGGAACACTGTGGATGGCTCGTCAACACGTGAGAAAAACATACACAGAGACAACCAGGTCCTGTGGGGAAGTAGGAATGGAATGGCCACTCTCTCTGGTGGGGAGAGTGCCCCATACCCCGCTGGAGAGGATTTTTTTATTGGTTCATTTGCATAAGAATTCAGGTAAAACTCATTACTCATTGCTGGGAAGTGAGGATCAAACAATAGGTAACAAGGAAGTCTGAGGGCCTATTTTGAGTCAGGGTCAAAGAGCTGTAAAACTTTGAGGAACAAACTTACTTCTTCCTTGGACCCTTATCATTCAACTGAGAGCATTCTAAACAAAGCAGGTTTCACAGGATTTTACATGTTCTTTCTCAGGCCTGATCACCCGGGGAACCCACCCTTTTCCAGCACAGAGCTGCACCACCCTGTCATTGTTTCAGGCTTAGGTGGAGCAAGGGAAGTAAGGCAACCAAGAGATAAGGAGATTTTCTCCCAGACAGTGAGGACTCAGGCTATGTCAAAGCTGAGGAGTGAGAGTCCATCACCCACTTTTGCTGTAGCCCCCAAAGTCCTTCCCTGGGGGCCTCCCATATGACTGTGCCTGTTTTAGGTCATTCCCCCCTTGGGGAATCTTACCTGTCATTGGCTAACCGACCAAGCATTGGGGGTCAGTTATGAATGAAGCAGCAGAAGCGGTGCTCCTGCCAGGGAGATAAGCTTTTGTCTCCTTGCTGGCTTACGGTCCAAGGTCACTCCCTCAGCCTTAGCCTTGGTGGGGGTTACAGCTTCTGATACCAGGCAGGGCGGTCCCCAACAAGGAAACCTTGAGCCTGTGTACCAGATCGAGTCCCCCAGACTCAGAAGTGTCCCACGGGTGCCACACTCTCGCCACCCATCTCTGTAACACGCCCGGTGGTCAGGGAAGGACCCGTGTGGCTCGGCCAGACCTACACACACCACCCTCCTCGGGCAGCAGAACAGCCCTCCGGGACCATGTGGCTGGGCCGTGGCCTCCCCCGCTCACCACACACGCGTGCCGGATCTGCTGCCCGGTCCCACCTGCTGCCCATCTGGGTGTTGCTGTCTGCTTCCTCCTCCCCCGAAGGGCACTATTCACACAGCTCGAAGCTTTGTGCGTCTCCGAGTTACGTCCCGGGGCCCACGTCTGACCGCTGTCTGGAGCTCAGCTCCGAATTCCCGCCAACACCGCAGCATCTGTTTAGTGTCCATGACAACAGAAATGTCCTTCGTACTCCCCATAGACCGGCACGGCGCTCACGGGCCCGGGTTGTGGGTCCAGCCTCACGTGAGCCCCAACGTGCCAGGCCGTGCATGAAGCCACATTGATGAGCCCCATCTTCCTGCAGCCCCCATCGTGTGGGAAGACTCGGGCAGAAGTGGAGGGCAGCTGCTTAACCTCTAAGTGATGTGTATGAAAACATGCGCAAATCTAGGATGGCCAGGACAGGCAAGATCCCAGGGACGGCCACCAGTTACTGCCATGACACCGCCTCCCAGATTCAGGGCAACGGCCGGACTTGCCCAGGCCCTACAACTGCCCCATGGCGTGGGGAGGATCACGCAGGGGGAGGTCGGCCATGAGGCGCCTGCAGGCCCCGAGCTCCCGGCCCATGGTGGGTGTGCTGGGCCAGGGCACAGATGGACCGTGGGGTCACGGTCTGAGAGGGGCTCCTAGCCGCCCTGCTGTGCTCCATTCCCCAGGGTGCTCTGGGGTGGGCTCAGAGACCCCACAGAGGCTGTGACAATGGCTCCTGTGGGCACCTGGGCAGCTTCTCACCTGGAGTCACACCCTGCACAGTCCACAGCACTGGTCATTGGGAGGTGGGACCAGGGCACCTCGCTCCCACAGCCATTTACAGGCAACCTAGAAAGCCACCAGAGTCTCCCACGGGTGGCTTTCTATTTGTCCCTCTTCACCAGTGAGCTGGAGAAAAGAAAATCCTAAATGGAATGATTTAAGATACAATTTTTTGCCACCGGTATATAAACAGAGGGTTTCGAATACAGGTGAAACTGGTTTTCTGAAAAATAGAATTACAATTTTTATGCAACTGAATTTAGTCGCCTGAAAATATTGCAGTGGCTGCACCAGCGGGAATGACTCTGTACATGCACGTGTGGGCGTCTGGTCCTGGTGAAGACGGAGTGAGCCCCACGTCTCGGTGCCTCGGGGCAGTGGGCACACAGGCAGCCAGGACTCTGAGAGGAACACCATCTTTCTGGAAGAGGGGGCAGCAGAGGGGGCCCTGGCAGGCTGAAGACCGCGGGAGGGATTCTGGAGGGGCAGAGTGGGAGGAGAGGGTCGCTGGTTCTGTGAGTGAACATGCTCCAGGCCTGGCCACCCCACCCTGCACGGACCCCCAGCTGCGCGGCAAAGGCCTTGGGAGCTGAGCTGAGGCGGAGGCCGCGGCCCAAGGACGGTGAGACGCGGCAGGCATCTGACCTCACTGGACCGACCGTTCCAAGCAACAGCATTTTCCCTGGGGATTTTAACAGGACCCGGAATTACACAACATAACATCTGAAATATTCAGGATACAATCCAAAATTACTTGACGTGTGAAGAACTGCCAGAATTCTCACGAAAAAAAGAGTCGATGGAGCCCCAAGATGGCCCAGGTGCTCGGCTCCTCCGACGAAGAATTGAGACATTGGCTACAACTGTGTTCCATGCGGAAGACACTCTGGAAATGAATGGGAAAGTAGACATTATCAGTAGGGAAACAGAAACTACAGAAAAAGAACTAAATAAATTTTTGAACTGAAAAACATAATATCTGAAATTTTAAAAAGAGCACTGGCTGGGCTCCATGGCTGAATGGTGATGACAGAAGAAAGAATCAGTGAACTCATGGACAGGTCAGTAGAACATCTCCGATCTAAACAACAGAGAGGAAAATTAAAGCGAAAAAAAAAACCCAAAAATAAATGAACAGAGCTTGAGGGACCTGTGCAGCAACATCCGAAGGTCAGACATTAGTCTCTAATATTAGAGTCCCAGAGGAGAGGAGGAAGAAATGGGCAGGAAAATACTTGAAGAAATAACAGCAGAAAAGTCCCCAATTTGGGAAAAGATATCAAGGTACAGTTCAAACAGCTGAGCAAATTTAAAATGTGCTAAGCGCAAAGAAAGGCACACTCAGACACATCACAGGGCAATTACTTTAAAAAAAAAATCAGGGCTAATGAAAAATATTGAAAGCATCTGGAGAAAAACGGTCCGTGCCATGACATGCAGGGGGCAGGGACTTGAATGACCGATGATCTCCCCCCAGTAACCACAGGCCCCAGAAGTCCCCGCGGGAGCCCCGAATGCCTGCTGCTCAGTCAGAGAAGTCCGTCTGAGAGCCTGTACACTGTGTAATAAAAAATCTGCAACCTTCTGGAAAAGGCAAAACTATAGATCCCCCCAAAAAATGTTTCTAGGGGTTGAGGGTGGTGACGAAGAGGCGGAGCACAGATTTTTAGGGCAGTGAAACTACTCCGTGTGCTACTATAATGGTGGATATGTGTCATTATGTATTTATGAAAACCCAGAGAAAGCACAATGCAAGAGTGACCCCCATGTAAACTGTGGACATTAGTCAATAACAATGTAGCAACACTGGTCATCCCTTATAAGGAGTGTGTCTTCCCAATGCAAGATGTTACTAATGGGCTTGGAGCAAGTTCTGGCCAAGATGGAGGCGTAGGTAGATATGCTTGGCTTCCTCCCACAACCAAAAGAAGGAAACAACTAATTTAAAAACAAAAAGCAACCAGAAGTCCCAGAAAATCGAACTATGTGGAAATCTGACAACCGAGGAGTTAAAGAAGAAACAAACACCCAGCCTGGAAGGAGGGGCGGAGACGGGAAGCTGGGGCGAAGAGGGGACGTGTGACAAGGGGATGGACCAGGTGGGCAAGGCGGCAGCTGGTGGACCAGGTGGTCCCACATTCGCGTGCAGATAAACTGGGAGGAACAACTGGGAAGCGAGACAGACCGTGCAACCCAGGGTTCCAGTGAGGTCAAGACAAGGCCCCAGAACCACTGGCTACAAAACCCTGTGGGGGTTGTGGCAGCGGGAGAAACTGCCAGTCTCTTGAAAGTGGGGCGGGAGCCAAACAACTGGCACTGTTCCCTCTCTGACCCCTCCCCCACACCCAGCGACACAGCACAGCCACGTGGCTCCCCCCACCCCGGCAAACACCTAAGGCTCCATCCCTTACAATGTAACAGGTGTGCCTAGACAAAGAAATATGGCCCAAATGAAAGAACAGATCAAAACTCCAGAGAAAGAACTAAGTGATGAGGAGATAGACAACTTGTCAGATGCAGAGTTCAAAACACTGGTGATCAGGAGGCTCACAGAAATGACTGAGTACGGCCACAAAATAGAGGAAGAAGTGAAGGCTGTGCAAAGTGAAATAAAGAAAAACCCACAGGGAACCAACAGTGCAGGGAAGGAAACCGGACTCAAATCAACAATTTGGAACAAAAGGAAGAAATGAACAATCAACCAGAACAGAATGAAGAAACAAGAATTCAGAAAAATGAGGAGAGGCTTAGGAAACTCTGAGACAACTTTAAACGTTCCAACATCTAAATCATAGGGGTGCCAGAAGGACAAGAGGAAGAGCAAGAAATTGAACACTTACTTGAAGACATAATGAAAGAATACTTCCCCAATCTGGCAAAGGAAACAGACATACAATTCCAGGAAGCAGAAAGAGTCCCCAAAAAGTTCGACCCAAAGAGAAACATGCCAAGACACATCATAATTACTTTACCCAAGATTAAAAGGAAGGAGAGAATCCTAGATGAAGCAAGAGAAAAGGAGACAGTTGTCTACACAGGAGTTCCCATCAGACTGTCAGCTGATTTCTCAAAAGAAACCTTGCAGGCAGGAAGGGGCTGGAAAGAAGTTTTCAAAGTCATGAAAGGCAAGGACCTACATCCAAGATTACTCTATCCAGCAAAGTTATCATTTAGAATGGAAGGTCAGATAAAGTGCTTCCCAGACAAGGTCAAGTTAAAGAAGTTCATCATCACCCAGCCCTTATTATATGAAATGTTAAAAGGACTCATCTAAGAAAAAAATAAGATCAAAACTATGAACAGTAAAATGACAAAAACTCACAACTATCAACAACTGAACCTAAAAAAGCAAAACCAAAAACAAACCAAGCAAACAAGTAGAATAGGAACAGAACCACAGAGATGGAGATCACATGAAGGGTTTTCAGTGAAGAGGGGGAGAGGGAAGAATGGGGGAAAAGGCACAGGGAATTAAAAAATAATTGGTAGATACAAAATAGTGGGAGATTAAGAATAGTATAGAGCCCTGGCTGGCATAGCTTAGTGGATTGAGCGCGGGCTGCGAACCAAAGTGTCGCAGGTTCGATTCCCAGTCAGGGTACATGCCTGGGTTGCAGGCCATGGCCCCCAGCAACTGCACATTGATGTTTCTCTCTCTCTCTCTCTCTCTCTCTCTCTCTCTCTCTCTCTCTTTCTCCCTCCCTTCCCTCTCTAAAAATAAATAAATAAAATCTTCTTAAAAAAAAGAATAGTATAGGAAATGGAGATGTTGAAGAACTTACATGTACGACCCATGGGCATGAACTAAGGGCAGGGAATGCTGGAGGGAACAGGGGTGCCAGGCGGAGGAGGAGAAAGGGGAGGAGAAAAACGGGACAACTGTCGTGGCATAATCAATAAAATATACTTAAAAAAAGATGTCCCTAGTGGGAAACTGAGCAGGGGAAAGGGAGTACCTGGGACGTCTCTGTACTTTCCACTGAATTTCTCTGTAACCTTAAATCTACTTAAAAAAAAAAAAGTCTATTAATTAAAATGAAACCAGGTACAAAATCTAGAAGAGCAAACATTTTAAAACAAGAAAAAAGTTAAAGTAGGAGCATGGTGGCCAAAAGAGAGCAGGAACTGTCTTTTTAAAAGGAAGGAGGGGGAGGAGTCTCTGGTTCTACGGCCTCTTTGTTTTACTTGACCTCTAGGGAGACTGTCAGGGGTCAGGGTTAGTCCATTATTATCGCAAAGCAACCACTAAAAGAAAAAACAATTGAGAGAGATAGAGCCAAAAGCCAATAGATAAGTTAACACGGAATACGACAAAGTTCTGAAATAAAAGCGGGAGAAGGAAGCAGAGGGACAAAAATCAGTGAGAAAAGTGAAGAGTGAAGTAACAGGCCGCACCCAGTCTTATCGATGACACGTTCAAGGTCATAAACACACCACGACAGGTTCAAAGTCGTCACAGCGCGTGTTTATTAGAAACAAAACAAAAAGCCCGTCTGTGGCGACTCAGCAGTCTCGTTACCAGGAAGGGCACGAGGCAGGGGCCAGAGGAACAGGTCCGGGGCAGGAGCGGGGACCAGCGCGCCGGGAGGCGAACAGTGAGCAGCTTCAGCTCTAAAAGTTAAATCAGGGGACCGGGCCTGACATTGGAGACTCCGTCCCAGCACCAGGGGCAGGGTGGGCTTTCGGGACCCCAGACAACTGGTGGGAGGTGCCATTTAAGCACCAGGGGGTCTGTCTGCTGGCCCTGCCGCCCTGGGGTGCCCCATCACTCCAGGGCGGCTCCTTCCCACTCTCCTGGTGGGGGAGCAGCGTCCTGGGGTCCCACGTCCCTCCACGGTGGGGGGGACCAGAGTGGGTTCCCACCCCCGGAGCTGGAAAGCATGGGTGGCCCAGGCTGCTCAGCTGGCCCCAGAGCTCCTGCGCGTGGCCCCCATGTTCCATTCTGAGTCATCTTCTGGGTCCCCAGAGAAGGCTCCTTGTCTGGCCACTCACTGGGGATAAAAATATCCGGACTCCCTTCCAGCCATAGAAGGAAGATGGGGCTGAGAGGCCGCTGTGGGGGCGGGGAGGTCCCCACCCACTGCCCCCAGGCTGCTCGGGCAGGGCCTCTTGGTGAGCAGGGCTGGCTGCCCCTTGGCACCACCCGGGGTAAAAATACTGCTCCAAAAACAGACGACACGAGGTCAGTGGAGCACATGCTCCACGCCCCACCGGGTCCCCAGAGAGGTGGCAGGAGGGCCAGCGGCCTCCCAGGGACAAGCAGCAGCTGAGGGCTGGGCGTTGCCAGCTCAGACAGCTGCCGATCTCCAAGTGTCTGGGGATGGTGTCCCAGGAAGCCAGAAGAGAGGGCCCCCGCTTCCCAGAAAAGAGGCCTGCGGCTTAGGCTTAGCTTAGCGAGCTGGGGCTATTTTTATGCATCTCTCTCCCCAGGACAGCCACAGAGGTGAGAATGGGGTGGGGGGAGGGTATGCCCAGCCCCCCCCCCCCCCAGGGAGCACCATTCATGTGAAGGCAGGAAGGACAACGCCAGGGCAGCCCCGTTAGAGGAACAGAAAACAAAACAAAGCAGCCTCCTCCGGCCTCGGTTTCCCCAGGAAACAGGGGGCCAGGCCAGTGTCCTCTGGGGCCCCTGCAAGTGGTAGAGGAAGAGACGGACCCAAAGGCTCTAGTGTCAGGGGTCGGCCTGCATGGGAGTGGGCGGTGGGCTGCCCAACGGGGCTGGGGAGGCTGTGGAGATGCTGGGGGCGGGAACAGGTACCCTCTGGATTAAACCCGATGCTTTCTGGGGGTATCCTGGGCCCCCTCCTGCCCCCCTGTTCTGTCCCCCAACTCCACGGTCATGCCTCTGAGATTCGCAGTCGGCCTAGGCAGCTCTGGCTCTCCCACCCTGGGTGCCAGGGCCAGGGGAGGTGGCTCAGCTTCTGTCCAGGGAAGTTGCAGGGGTGAGAGGGGGGTCTGCGTGCAGCTCTGGACCCCGGGGCGGGAAACACTATAAGCAGGACAGGTGTTGGGTGGGGGCGTGCAGAGAGAGAATTGGGGTGGAGGTAGTCTAACTGGGGGAGAAGCTCAAATCGGGGGCGCAGGTGTGCGTGTGAGATGGGGTTCTGAGGGCTCCGGCCGTGCCGAGGAGGCTGCCCCCAGGCCTCTGCCGCTGGCCAGAACCATGTTCGCTTCAACAAGCCCGGATGCCTCCAGGAGCCCCCGTGTTTCCCCCAGCAGAGCAGGATGATTAGGGGGCCCCCCCTAACGGCAGCTGCCGCGGGCTGGGTGATGGCCACCAAACTTTGTCCCTGTCCCGATCCCCGCAACCTGTGCATGCGACGTGACTCAGCAGCAGGGCCTTTGCAGGTGTGGCTGAGTTAGGATGTCACTGAGATCATCCTGGGCTACTTACTGACGGGTCTCTACATCCAGGTGTGAAGGGAGGGGCCAGCACAGGCCAGGGGCGGGGACCGGGCCCGCAGCAAGACTCGCCGTGCTTGAAGGAGTCAATTAACAATGTTGATGAAAATAGCAGTAATACCTGTCTCTCGTCAGGGCCTACTACACACACCAGTCACTCTACATACGTGGTGTTTATTCCGTGGAAGAACCCTAAAACAAGAGATACGGTGTTCGCACCTGCACAGGTGAGGGACGTGGGGCACGGAGAAGGAGGGGCGGCAACAGGGATGACACTGTGGTGACTCACCCGGGGACTGTGGTCGGGACCGAGGGGCTGCAGCTGGGGCCTCAGGACCAAATGTGCTGACACTGTCCCTGAACCGCGACGTACAATCGGAGGGCCGGGTGTCCCCTGCCGTCTAAACCTACGGGGTCCCTGAGCTCAGGCAGAGACGGTGTTGACAGCCAGGAACCCTGCCTGCATCTGACCGGGAGTCTGGGATGGCAGGCCTGGGACTACCAAGGAGGTGCCCGGTGACCGGAGACCCCGCCTGGGCGGTTTTCTGGTAGGTTGGCCGCGGGTCCTGCAGCCAGCTCAGTGCGAGACTCCGAGGCGGCGAAACACACGCAGCCTTTGCCTCGCCAGGCCTCACGGTCTGCGGGAAAAGCAGTCTGACACCTCTGTGCGTCTGTAAATACGAGTATCAGGCCTCGTGTGCGAAGTAAAAGCTAAATCAAAGGGCATCAAGAGAGACACGGTTTCCAAGCAAAGATTGATCAAGACAAGAATAATCACCAGAGCACAGGTCCAGGGTAAGATAGAAGGAAGGACCAGCAGGACCGGGGCATTTTCTGGAAAAGGGTATTTCCAGCCAAAGGGGAAAACTGACGCCCCGTGCGTGCATGGTGTGGGAGCAGTGTGAGGAAGGACAGCAGGGCGGGCCAGCGGGAGGACAGGAACGCCAAGCGAGCAGCCGGGCCCGGTCGGGCCCAGGGAGCCGGCGGTGGCCTCTGCGTCTCTGTCCAACCACTTTCTCTTCCAGCACCGCCCCGCCCAGAGTCCCTTTCCTGCCGGAGGCTGGGGCTTTCCGACCAGTTACTCACCACGCTCCCGGTGTTTGTCTGCCGTGTGTCTGCGCGGCCTCCCCCGCCCGGCTACGGTTGTTTGGACTTGCCAGGCTTTTCATGTATCTTCATGCTGGTTATGTAAGGAGCACTTTACGTAACCAGCAGGCTCCATTGTCCCCGGCCTGGGGAGCTGCACCAGCAATCCAGGGTGCTGGCTGACGTCCACAGCACTTGAACGGGTCAAGGCAGTGCGCGCCCAGCCTGCTCGCGCCTCCCAACATGTACCCCCTCTCCGGCCCTGCCTTCATGCCCCCCTGCCTGCAACCCCACACTCAGAGAGCAACCAGAGGTTTGGCCATAAGGCAGGCCCACCCTGTACCCTGGATGAAGACCCTTTGGGAACCCAGAAAGAGAAATGGGGTGAGAGGACCACTGAGAGGCCAGTCAGGGGCTGGGGAGGCCAGAGCAGGAGGCTTTCTTGGGTGGGTCCCCTAGAAACAGATGCTGAGACAGGATTCTGGGACAGTTTGAGTGGCGGGTGACCCTCGACACACCGGAAGGGGGCTAGGGGAGGGCAGGAGCCAGCACAGCACTGGGGACTTCTGAGAGACTGCAGACACCCCTCAGAGCCGCACCCCACCACCCCCAGGAGGTGGGGAAGCTGGCCACTTAGCCTCCTCTGGCACCTTCATTGTCAAGTGCTCCTGAGTAGTCAATCTCCAGGCACGGCTGGCTCCTGTGGCCAGAGAGAGCCTTAGGGCAGTGTCAGGGGCTTCCCATAGAAGCCATCAGCCTGGACAGGGCACTGGATGCCCAGGACCCTGTTTCAGTGCTGGCAACAGGCTGCTCCTGTCCCATGCTGGAGGGACAGAGGAGGAGAGGGTGTTCCCAGCACCCAAGGCCCAGGGTCACGCTGCCAGAGCTCGAGCCACAGAGGCAACGGCAACTGGAGACACAGCCGGAGGCAGCAAGAGGGAGGGTTCCCCTGCTGCTCCCTACCTCCACCCCGGGCTCCCAGCAAAGCACGGCATTGACCAAACACTGAACGTGACATTGGCCAGGCAGGGGAGCCTGGGACCCCAAGAGCCGGGCTCGGTAAGGGGGTCTATGGGCTCACAGGCCCAGGACCCCGTGTGCCTCTGAGAGGCAGAGAAGTGAGGTGTCAGACAGGAGGCCACATCCAAGGCCACCGCAGGGAGTGTCCAGCAGAGCCGAGAGCTCCTGGACACGGCTGTGCGGCAGTGGTGGACCCCGGGTCAGGGCCAGGCTTCCCGAGTAGCCCTATGGGAAAGCATTGGCCAAGGTCTAGCACGTTCTTCCGGGCCAGGACCATCAGCGCTGGGGGTGGGAGGCCCTGGATGCCTTGCTTCCACCGGGGCGGGGGCGGAGGGGTCCACACTCTTACATGGGCACTCAGCTGCGCCCCGGAGCCGTGTCCCCTGACTCTTGTCCTCGCCTTGGCATCGCCTGTCCTCGCCTGCGCAGGAAGGCCGGCCGGGCTTCCCACTTCCTGACCACCGCGGAGACCTTGCTCTTCCTCGCTCCCCAGATAGGAACCCGTCTGCAGTCCTCAGGCCGAGCAAGTGGGGCGCTGACTTCACTTCATCTGAGGTTCACTGGCAGGAAGTGTCATCATCTAAAAAGACTGATGCGCCCAAGGAGAAGGCCTTGTCCCAGAGAGCCAGCCGGAAATGCACGCTGCGGCCGCCAGCCGGGAGGAGGGGCTCCAGCTCGGGCCCTCCATGCTGCCCAGAGGCTCCGGACCCGCCAGCCCCCGCACGTCGCTCCCCCCGGCCTCCTCAGGGCTCACGAGCACGCTTGCGGATCTACCAGGGCAGAAGGGTCCCCGGACGTCAGAACAGGGGCCTCTCCCCAGACAGTCCCACAGAAAAGTATTAAGATTGGGCCTAATATTCCCATGACAGGGAGACGGCTCTAAAAAGAAAAGGTTTCAGCACGTAAATGGCTGCGTCTTAGTCATTGGCCAAAACGTGGAGTCCGTCCGTGGGCCCGAGAACGCCGGGCCCGACGGCCCTTCGGAGCTGAGGGTCCGTCTGCGAGAACGCCAACTTCACGCCCGCAGTTTGAGGGACACGAACGGCAGGCCGTGGGGGAGGACGACACCCTCCGTCTCTCCCTAGGACGAAGGCTTCTGTCCTTCCCTCTACACCAGCAGGTCCCCACACGGGAGTGGCCAGGGTCCCCGCCGGGGTGTGATGGGGAGGGAGGGGTCCTGCTCCCAGCGAGAGCCACGCAGGCTCGCTCCCACAGAGCGACACAGCCGCTGTGGGTGCATCATTATCATCATCATCACCGTCGTTGTTGACCTTGGCCGCCCTCACCTCCTCAGGCCCTGCTGCCCGAGCCCGAGCCTGCAGACCCACTGGGGGCACGGGGCCCGGGGCTTCAGCCCGCGGAGCCCCTCTCCTTTCGGCACCAAGGACGACATGGCTCGGCCTCAGGACGGCAGCAGCGGACACACACTGAGTTCCGGGGCCAGAGTGTCACGGGACTGCACGGCCACTCAGGAACTCTGCGTGAGCTCAGTGGGAATCTGTGAGACACGCTGGTCCTCCAGCCGATGGGCTGTATCCATGAGCCATGTCCAAGTGCAGGAAGTGTCCCCTCCGCCGGGCCACCTTGTTCCTAGAGGGACCGATGGGAGCCAATGCTCTCCCTGGGCCCCCTGGGAGCCTCTGGCAACCAGATGAAACCCCTGCCACCTGCAACTCTGGGCTCACAGGGGGAGGCTGCGTTGGGGTGTTGGTACTGAGCGTGGGGGGAGGCAGTGGGGCAGCCTGTGCTCCCACAGGGAGATGAGCCCCCCACCCCCAGTTCTACCGAGAGAGCAGTGAGGTACGGATGGGGCCACAAGGGCCCAGGGAGCTTGTGGGTCCCCTGTCCAGAGCCGAAGGGAGGGAAGGCCATCCCGGTACCAATGTCCTTAAATCAGGCCCAGGCAGCGAGGCTGTGGCCCCTTCAGAGCCTCTTCTGGCACTTTCCTCCTGGAGTCAGCACCTTTCATGAAGAGGGAGCTCTGGTCAAGGGCAGGGAGGGGTCCGTCTCCACGCTGGACACACGGGCAGAGGGAACAGGCAGCCCAGTGTCTGCACGGATCAACGGAGAGGCTTGTGTGCCCCGAGAAAGCAGGAGAGACTCGCCCGGCAGAGGCACGCCAGCTGCTCCAGGCACCCCGCTCGGCCTCCAGACACACCTGGTTCCGTCACTGCTCACCTGGGCCCTGCACGGCCGGCGGTGGACGGGCTCAGAGGTGCGGGTGCTCGCCCCAGGCCGCGCCACAGGATGGGGAAAGCCAGGACCGCCCCACGCCAGGCTCCAGAGCCGCCAGCCTCTCCCTGCCCTGGCTGCCCGCAGCTACCAGGAGGCAGCGGGAAAAGCCAGCTCAAGGAGCAGAAGGCTCGTCTGGGGCCAGGCTCGAACACGGCCTGCTGGCTCTCCTGACCCTGGGCTGCCCGGGAGCGACTCCGGGGCTGAGCTGGCGAGGGCAGGGGAGAGTCCCAGAATCCCCATGTCCCTGAGACAGGGGAGGGGCACGGGCCTGGCGCACCCCAAGGGAGCCACGGTGCAGGGAGAGATTCCACAGGGGAGCAAGAGAAGCTGGGGCAGGAGGACAGGCAGGAGGTAGGGGTCGGGGGTGACCGTGGCAACCTGGGGAGGGGTCAGAAAGGCTGCTGGACCTGGGGGAGGGGTCATGCTGGGCAGGGCAGACCAGCAGCTCCACACTGGGTGGGGATGGTCCCCATCTGCTGCTGCAGGCCAGCACGGCCCCACTCACAGCTGGCCGTGTCCTGGGGGCCAGGTGTTACCAAGCCCTCGCTCGGGCCATGCCAGGTTCTGATGTCATGGCCACGACCCACTGACCGGAGGTGTCATGACCAGAGACTTCCCCTCCAACTGGACATCAGTCGTACACTGAGACTCCAGCCCCAAGCTCTGGCTGAGCCCAAGGCCCCACCGGGCTGATGTCACTCTTCCCCTGCTCAGGGCACCACGGTCCCTCCCCGGCCCTGGGCTGCAGCAAGGTGCGCTCCGGCCGGCCATCGCCTGCAGGGTCCAGAGCCCTGAGCTGGGGGCAGAGGGCCAGGTGTGGACATCGGTGGTCATCAGACAGCCTGCATGTTTGTGTGCAGGGCCAGCAGTGCGGCCTTGTGGGTCCCCCTCTCCGGGGTCGGGCCTGCCGCTGTCCCAGCCTGTATCAGAAGAGGTGACCCAGCTTCCCAGGGGAAAGGACCCGCCTCTAAGCCGGAGCAGCCCACACCCAGGCCGCCCAGTGCGCGCCCCGCACCCAGGACAAGCCGCGGCCTGCCCAGGGAGGGCCACACGCACACACCGGGAGGGGCCCTTCTGCCCTCCGGCCTGGGCGGCCCGGGCACAGGTTTCCCTGGATGAGCCCCTCCCTGGGTGGAGCCCCACCCCCACAGAGCAGAGGGGGGTTTTCTGAAGGATTCCCACCCACGCTGCACACATCACGTGCATCATTCTGCCGCCCCCAGCCCCCTCGCCCTGCCCCCAGGGGGGAACACAGCCTCACCAGCCCGCCAGGGCCCGTGGCTGGCTGAGAGGCACCGTCTGGATTGCCCACAGGTGCTCCCAGCATCCTCCCAGCCCTTCCTGCACAGGGTGGAGTGTCGTGCTGGGCGAGAGCCTCCAGGTTGCTCCTCACAGCGGACGGAGACTCCAAATGGACAAGCCTCAGGGCTGGGTCCTCCTGAACGTCTGCGTGTTCCTCCTGCAGTCCCCCCGGAGTGTGAGCTGCAGACAGAGGGGTGTCCTCCCCCCCCCCGCCCCCCGCAGCCACGTCCGTGCAGAGGGCAGCTATGGGCGCACAGCACGTGGGGCCGCCCCTCCCACCCACATCTTCCACATTTTCATGCTGTTGCCTGGAAATTCCATTTAACTTCTCTAAACCACCCAGCGCAGACCCCTTGTGGGGGGGCGACCAGTTCACCGGCCGCCGAGCACTGGCCCCCCCGCCCGCTCTTCTCAGGAATGGATTCTGCGGCGGCGCCACTGGGCCCCTGTGAGCCTGACGGTCTCGGTCCGTCCTCCCTCAGGCCTGCGCAGGACTGACAGGCGGCTGCCCACATCGCGCTGCCTTCGCTGCCTCTGCTCCTGCCTCCTTCTCTTCCTCCCGCGGGAAGTAATTCCCCTCTTCTCTCGGGGGGCTTCCAGGAGCCGTTCCTGATACTGTTCTCTGGTGTGTCCAGGGGTCCGATCCTACCTCTCAGAGGCCCCGCCCCATGCTGGGGGCCCGGGACTTGCGCGTTCTGTCCCTCGGGCCCTCCTGGTGATTCTGTCCACACCCCTTCCCCGGTGCCTTCGTACCAAACCCAGCGAGAACGGATTCTTCCGGCTGCATCTAAGAACTGTGACGAACTCCGGGGGCACGCCTCGCTCCCCCCTGCTCTCTGCTGGGGGTGCCCCTCCAGCCCGGATGTCCTGGGCTCAGACCACGGACTCCCCCTCACCACTGTGGCCCCCCGCCCTGCGTCTCTGCCCGACTCTGCTCCTCTGCTGAGGTCCCTCCTGGACGCACGTGGTCTCCCCTTCACACCTCGCAGCCGCTCCTGAGCATGTGTGATCTCATCCCGGCCAGACCCTGCGCTCTGTCTCCTGCAGCGTCTCCCTCTTCTCCCTGGGCCACCGGGCGGCAACTCCCGAGACTCTGAGAGCGTTTCTCATCTCTGCGGGCTCCACCTCGGCTGCTCTCCCCAGGGTCTGCCTCACTGGTTTCTCCGTTTTCTCGAGCGGACACACTCTCTTCCCTCATCTCTCTAAGCGTCACAGGCAGATGGAGAGTTTTTAGGACACACGCCCATGAACTTCATCCGGAAAGAACGCGTGTTCTGAGTGTGGGTTCTGTTGTTTCTTTTTGAAAGGGAGGTGGAATCTGTACAACATACAAGCGATCGCTTTAAAATGCACCGTTTGGTGGCATTTCACGCGCTCTCAGACCTGTGCAAACAAGACACACAGCATCTCCTCGCGTGTTTAGATTTTGGTTTGCAGGCTTATTTTCAGTCGTTTGGTTTTTAGTCACCGGGTTTCTGCTTTTGCTTTATTTCTGTCTCTCCCTCCTTTTCGGTCTGGAAGTTGTGCAGCGGCCTCCACCCAGCCAGCCAGCCAGCCGGCCGGCCCTAGAGCTGGCGACCCGCAGGGGTCTGGCACCGCCACGGTCTGCTCCTGCCCAGCCTCGTCTCTGCGTCCCTCCCACAGCACCCTGGAGGCCAGAGCCAGCCCGGCCCGGCCCAGCACATCGCCCTCAGTCATGGGCCTGAGTCCCCTCACAGGGACCGAACACAGGCCCGCCGTTCTTCCCCCAGAGCCCATGGGCCTTGACTCCAGACACAGCGACTCTGTGTCCCACCTGCGGAGAGGTAACCCTGGTGTTGAGCCTACCTGCCGCCTACTGTTGCCCTGTGTTGGGCAGAGGGCTGTGGGGTGTGAGCTCAAAGGGCCGTCTTGCCCCAAAGTCCACACCTGCTCACCGGGCATGGATTTACTTTACTCACTGTTTTGGTAGAAGCACACCTCCCTGCGTTGGGCATCGCCAGCAGGGCTGTCCTGGAGGAGGGAGGGCCTACGGAGTCTATTTCGGAGGCTCCAGCGCACGGCGCAGCTCTGGGCAAACCCTCCCACACTGAGCACTGACGCCCTTCACAGCGAGGGCGGCGGGACACACATGCCGACACCCGTCCCCGGGCGAAGAGACTCGGGCCCGACCAGGAGAGAGGACGGTCGTGTCGTCTGCTCCAGAGCAGGTGTGCCAGGGAGGGCCGGAGGGTGGGGGCAGACCAGGCCGCAGGGGGAGAGACTGGGAGGGGCCCTGGGGGAGGCAGCCTGGGCCCTCCCTGGTGGTGAACCGGATGGGCCCCTGCCACTGCCCCGGCGGCCCTGCCACACCAGGCGGCCACATGCCCGTGACCTCTGTCCCCTGGCTTGGGCAACCAGCTCAGGAAGCCCTCGGGGCCTCTGTGGGCGTCTGCTAGGACCACCGAAGGGACCCTCTGCCGACCTCGTTTCCCTCTGGCCCCCCAATAGACTCACCCGCACTCTGGGGCATCCAGGGAAACGGTTTGGCTCCCGATATGGGAAATCGAGCCTCTGAAAGCCATTTAACAGAGTGACTTTGATTGATCAGTTTGCTGAAAATCAGTTCTCTAAAGGGTCCATTTACCCAAACTTGAGACGGATGTTTCAAACCTGGTCTGGGCCGTTGGCTGCAGCTGTTTGTCAGCAGGGGCCCAAGTGAGGGCTGAAAATCCTGGCCACACACCTCAGCCAGGGTCAAGGGCGCATTCAGAAGAACGGGCAGCCAGGCTAGACCGATGCGTGTCTGCCAGAAAGTAGCCAGAGAGAGAAAACGTGGGGGGCATTCTCAGTTATTCACTAAAGAGAGCACAGGGGGCCATCTGAGCAAACGGCTTCAGCGACCTGATCTACCTCTGCAGACACAGTGGAAACGAGAGGTCCGGAGTGTGGGGTGCGGGGGAACCCCAGCGGTTCCACCTCCGCCAGCTCTGCGGCCTCGGGCTAGGCCCGTGCCCTCTCGGCGCTTCAGCTGCCCCGTCGGAGCAGCGGGGAGGGGAAATGAAAGCACACAGCCCCCTGAGTGTCCGTGGGGGTCAGGGATGCCCCAGGCTCTCTCTGTTCCTCTGCCAGCGGCCACTCGGAATCCCCGTGTGCTCTACCACAAGCTGGCCGCCCCACGCACCGGGGCCTGGGTTTCAGGAGGAAGTGGCATCTGCAGGAGTGGAGAGGGCTGGTCCCTGAAGCCCCCAGGAGCAGCTTCCTCCTCCTGTCCCTGCTGTGTGGGTACATGGGGCCCTGCCAGCCAGCCTGTCCCTCCTGACCACCGCTTCCTCCTGGCCGCCCTGTCCAGCAGTCCCTTCCTTTCTTTCTTTGTAGTAGCAGATCCCCTAAAGCAGCCACCCTTCCTCTCATTTCCGCCCCACCCCCGTGCCCCGGCAGCCCAGTGCCACCCTTCGGTCACCACACCGCATTTCCCATCTGAGCCCTCGTAGCATTTGCCTGCCAGGCCCGGGCACTGCAAATCTATAGCGAGGGACTGGGCGAGGGGGGCCCTTAACCCCCCTCCCCACTCCAGGACATACTTCCCCCAGGGCTGCCTTTGGTTTGGGGCCCTCCCACCAATGATCATGGCTGCCGAAAGCAAGGTGACTCCAGATCAGCTGCCACTGGAGACACTCGGGGACAAAGTTGGCTTGGTACTAGAGTTGCTCTTAGGAGCCGCCACTGCACCATGCCAGGCACCAGGCAAGCTCCTACTGTGTGCCAGCTCCCACTGTGCACATGCCCCCACTGTGCGCATGTCCCTACTCTGCACCCTCCTGAGTGTGCGACCCTTCTGTGTGCAAGATCCCACTCCATGTATGCCCCTGCTGTGCACATGCCCTGCCGGGTATTTGCCCTTCCTGGGTTGTATACTTGCCCCCACTGTGCACACACTCCTGTATTCGTGGCCCGACCACGGGCATGCTTGCTCCTGCCATGCGGACAGACCCTGCGCCCCACACTCTCAAGGCTTGGGGCCTTTGCACACAAAGAAACGAGAGCCGTGCTCCTCACTGCTGGCCCAAGTGTGGCTTGGGCCACCTCCGTGGAGGGCGCCCAGCAACCCGCCTCCCCACGACAGCCCACAACTGGGAAGCTGTCCCATGATGGTCCCTCATCCGGCGGCCCTGGGCCTGCCTGCTCCCTGGGAGGGGTCTGCCCTTCTCCTCCCCCAACTGCACTCAGGGATGCAACACCTCTCGGGCTGCTTGGGTTGGAGACGCCTGAAGGCAGCGGCACTGGGCCCAGAGGGTGTTTCACAGGCGCCATCTGATCATCCTGCCTCATCCTTTGTGGGGGAGCCGAGCGGCCTTGCAAGAGGGCACACCCTGTCCCCTGCTGCCCTGGCTGGAGAACAGCCAGACCCAAGGCCCGCTGCTCCGCCCAGAGGGAGACCCCGAGGCACCACGTCTCCAGGGTCTCTCCAAAGGCCCTCTGGCCCTGCCCAGTGGCCCAGCCTCTTCTTTGAGCCAGAAATACATTTGCCCTTGAAAGACTCCACCCAAGGCCGTGGGGTACAGGAAGGGGCTGGCAAGGGGTGAGTTCGCCCCGAAGTCCCCGGGCGTGGCCTCCACTGGGGGTGCACAGACCCACACTCAGCGGGGGTGTCGGGGCCTCAGGCTTCAGGTTCCTCTTCTATAAAATGGGGCTGGCCATGGTCCCCTGAGCGCAGCGGAGCAGAACTGTCATAATAGGGATTTTTGCTTTTGGTTTAGGGAATTGTCTCCAGGGAGATCAGGCTAAAATACAAATACTGGGTTAACGCCCCACCTTGTCTGCAAAATTTAAAGAAAAAGCACACATTGCTGAGGTGTCAGCATTTGGTACTGAGGGAGTGCACGACTGAAAGTGCTGGGTGGCTTCTGGGCTGGAAGGCCAGGCTCTCTGAGTGGGGTAGCTGGGGCTACGTGTGACCCCAGTATTTCTAGCTACAGCTGGAGGAGTGGGCAGGACAAAAAGCCTTTCCTCAAAAAGGACCCACAAAGGGCCCGCCGCCCACAGCGGCCCTGGTAGGGCCAGTCGCCTGTCCCGAGGAAGCGGCCGTCTAAATTCCAGGCCCCCTTCTCAGTGTGTGGCCGAGTCCTCGCCCCGCACGTGCGCTGCCCGCAGAGCCCCAGGGGCGGCTCTGAACTGGCCAGGCGGGGGGAGGCGAGATGGATGCCACCAGCCAGGCCCGACGCAGGGAAACCCGCGGGACAGGTGGCCCAGCCTCCTCACTGGACGACGACCCGCCCACCCTGCCCACGAACCACAGGCATGTGCTGGGGGGTGAGCGCGGCCTGTGGCCTCTGCCCTCCCCAGGGGCGGGGACCTCCCACGGCGATGATGCGGCCAGTCCGGGGCCCAGGAGACCCAGCCCCTTGCAAGGGTCTGCCCCACCACGGAGCGTCCCAAGCTGGCCTCCCTGCGTTTTTAAGGAACGCAGAACCCAGGAAGGGGAGTGCAATTTCACCCCAAATTCATTACTTGTCCCAAAGGGACTCTCCTTGGCACCTCTCAGACCAGAGCCCCTGCCAGCATGTCCAGGGGGCAGGGTTGGGGGGGCGGGCCCGGGCTGCATCAGGGATCTGTCATGAGAAAATCAGCTTTATAACACCCACCGCCTGCTCTGGACAACCATGCCATTCACAGAGCTGGGCCTCCCAAGCCCAGCCTGCCATGCATGTGCACACACGCACAAACACATGTGTGCGCACACCACATGCATTACATACTACATGTCACATGCTATATATACGACACACCCCACATGTACTACACATCACACACCATATACACCACACCACACACTGCAAACTACACTCTCACATACCACACACACCACCGCTCGTTGCCTGAGCACCACAATCCCCTCCCTAGGCTTGTAAACACGGTTCAGGCACACACCTGTCTAAGCAGGTGAGTACACGGTGCACACATATGGGTACGGCCTGAGAGTGTGCACAGCATGCATGTGCACACCATGCATGCATGTGTGCGTGCACGGAGTGTGTGTGGAATGCCTACAGGTTTGCGGCTCTGGGGCCTGATTGTACAGAATCCCCCCAACTCACTCCTGCAGCCCTGGGGGTTGGGGGCAGGCAGGGGCTGTTGGAGTTTCGGGGGTGAGGGTGGGGGCTGCACCGCTCCCCCCAAGGGTCCCTCCCAAAGGAGGATCTCTGGCTGTGGGCGGGGGCCCCAACAGCCCGTTACCTTAGCAAGCGCCAGGCGCTGCGCTTCCGTCTCTCCTGTCGCACCAGCATTTGGCGCTCGGCAGGGCCCAGGACTCGACCTGGATGGGGACGTGGCCGGGCCGAGGGCACCCACCACCCGGGCCTGGGTTCCCTGCGGGCTCAGAACCTGGAAACCAGGAGGCGGCTTCCGGCCCAGCTCCCAGGGACAGGAGAGAGGGACAAAAGCCGCCTTCGCCTTACGGGAAGGGCGCTCAGAAAAAGGAGCATACGGCCCAGAGTGAAGACTTTGGTGACCGTCACAAAGCCCCCAGAGGCCGGGAGGAGCTGAGGGACTTCTGGAAGGACAGGGGGGCAGTGCAGGGCTGGGGTGGGAGGCAGCCGCCCGTGGGAGTCACCTACAGGCACGCAGCTCTGAGGCCTGAGAACGGCCCGGCTCAGACCCCTGAGCATTCCGCACGGGGTGTCTGCCAGCGTGGGCGTGACAGGGCGTCGGATGACAGGGCTGCACCTGGGCCAAGGGGCGCTGTGCCAGGACCCCCCCCAACCCCCCAAAGCAGGGCGCACTTCAGCTTCACCTCAGCCACCTCCCTGTGCAACTGAAAAGGGCAGACACGTGCAGCTCTAGCCAGGCCCTCCCCCACCGCCCCCCGCAGGCCCTGGGAACCCCGGAGCGGTCTGTGCACACGTGCCACACACACGCAGCGTCCCCGCGGCCAGAACTCCGTCCTCGCTGGTGGGCACGACACAGGTGAGTCCCGGCCTGCCCCTGCCGGCCGTCTGGCTTGTTGTTTCCACAGGGCCCGGGCCTGGTTCCGCTTGGGGTTCAGAGGAAGGCTGGGCAGGTCGGGTGGGCCCTCCCGCCACCCGCTGGAGGCCGCGGGCCTCCATTTCCTGCTCTGGAGCCTGCGGGCGGCCGGGGTGGGATGTGGCCGAGCCCGGTGCTAGGTCATCGGAGCTCCCGGGGGCGCACAGACACACTGCGCACCCTGCTCCCCAGGATTCCCACCTGCCCCTCGGGTGCTTCTCGAGTGGTGGGGGCGGGTGGGGGACAGGCTGCTTCTGGGAACCTCTCAAGGGTGGGACCCTGGAACCTAAACCCTTTCAAAGAGCAGGAAAACCTTGGCCCGAGGGTGGGGCTTTCCTCTGGTTCCCAAGCCCCGAGGGCGACGACCAGGTCAGGGGCCAGGACTTATCTGGATCTTCAAAGGGGCCGGAGCCACCCGCCCCAGGGGTCAGCACACCTGACCCGCTCCTCATTACGGTCTGAGTCAGGAGACTCGGATCTGTCTGTGTTCAGGGAACAGTGCGGCCAGCCCACCAGCCAGCTACTCCTGACCCCAAAGCCTGTGAGGGGGGCTCGGGGTCCCATCTGCAGGGTCAGAGCACCTCGATGAGGATTGGCAGCGGCCCCCAGGATGCCCCTGCTGGGGCCCACCCACTTGTGGCTCATCCGCTGGCTGGCCCACGCCCCTGGGCCAGGCGTCCGGACCCTCACACTGGCCCTGGGCAGGTGACAGACTGTCTGGCTTAAATGCCTCCCTGGCTAAAACTTCTAGGCTTTCCCATAGGCTCAGAGCAACCCCACCCCCACCCCCGAGAGCGCCATCTGTGGCATGCAGAGTTGCGACCCCATTTCACAGCTGGGCCCTCCCCGTAAAGGGCTGTTTAACAACAGTCTGGCTAACCCTCAGCAGATGATGCCAAGGACCGGGCCCCATTGACGTGACCTGAGCCACCAAATCACACCGCCCCCCCAACCGAGTGTCAGGCAGGCGAGGGGAGAAGCAGCCCCGTTACGGCAGCCCCTCCAGGGGGCGTGGCAGGGCAGGGAGGCCCCCTCCCGGCTTAGGGCTCACTGAGCCCTGCGGATGCTGGTCCGTGCCCGCAGCCCTGGCTTTGGGAGATGAGGAGCTAGCTCCGTAGTCACGTGAGCAGTGTCCAAATCAATGGTACGGTTCCTGTGGCAGAGGTGGCCCAGCGTGGTGAACCCAGGTCCCTCCTAGCAGGCCCTTCCTCCGCCGGCCTGGGCTGTGGGCAGAGCGTGGGGGCCGTGGGGAGGGGGCCGAGTAAGCCGGGTGGGGCGTTCTTCTGTTCTCTCTTGCCGACACCTACCTGGGACCACAGCCCCCAAAGGTGCCTGGGTGCTGGGCTGCCTGCCTGGCACCCCAACGGCCTTGGGGGCCTCTGAAGGCCCACCCCAGTGAGACTGTGCTCTAGGGGGGCACCTAGGACCTTCCTGGATGGAAACCATCCTCGCTGCTTTGGGAAGCGAGCGTGACCCAGAACTCCAGAGTGGCCAGCAACCCGCCAGAGGCCGGGGGAGAGAATGCAGCAGATTCTCCCTCACGGCCTCAGAAGGGACCGGCCCTGCACCCGACACCTTGATCTTGAACTTCTAGGCTCCAGCACTGAGAGAAAATAACTGTTGTATAAGCTGCTCAGGTTGAGGGACTTGCCTACAGCAACTCCAGCAGACGTACAGGGGAAAGAAAGGTCGTTTCTCACCATCAGGAGCCGTCCGCTGTGGGGTTTTCAGGGAAGCCCTTTATTAGGCTGGAACCCTGCACTCGCAAACACAATGGACTAGCCCGATGCCAGTCGGGGTCTGGGCAGCTGGCACATTAGGCACCACCACGCCCAGGACCCTGGGCCTGACCACTCCGCAGCCACTGCTCCAGGCGCCGAGCACCCGCCCCCGCCCGGCAGGCACACCTTACTGCCACTGTGCTCCCCTGGCCTGGCCTGGCCATGTGGACGCTGACGTTCCAGCCCGCTCTGCCCCACGAGCCTCCAGGCGGTGACTGCAAGGAGGGGTCCTGGGTGGTAAGCTCCTTAGGGCACTAACACAGCTTCCTCTGCGGGCGCCTGGACGGGGCAGAACCCAGGACGGGTGCAGGGTGCCGTCCTGTCTGCTCTTCCAGGCTCCCCGAGGACCAAGGAAGCAGCCAGCACCAAGCCCTCTCTCAGCACACTTGCTGAGGACCTACTGTGTGCTGGGCACCCAGGCCTGTCTCCAGTGAGCAGCCAGCCAGGGGAGCAGACCTTTGAGGAAGACGCTGACTGTGGGGCAGGGGCGGCCGTGGGCAAGGAGCAACCCTGAGGTTGGGGCAGGAGGCCAAGGCTGCCCACTCCAGGGCGGAGAGCTGCCTTACCTGGGGGCCAGGTGTCTGAGGAACCTCTGCCTGCTCAGGCAGCTCAGCGGCTGGCCTTGAGAGTGTCCCCTCATGCCCCAGCACGCAGAGCCCCGCTACAACCCCCCCTGCCGCAGCTAGGGGCACCCTCCCCCAACTTCAGTGGGGCCGAAGGGATGCCCTGGAGAAGAGGGGCTGGGAACGGGGAGGCAATGCTTTTCCAGGATTCCCGAGACCTTACCTCCTCTCTCCTCTCTCCCCCACCCACACAAACCCAACAGGAGGCCCTGGGTGGACCCAGCATGCCCCCCCCCCAAAACTCTCCCCCCTGCCTTAGGGCCCCCTGCAGGGGCAAGTGCTGCTGGCTTCAAAAGTGGCCCAAATCCAGGCGAGGGAGCGGGGCTGGGACATCCTGAATCTAATGACGGACAGCATACCGTGCTGAGGTCCAAGGCTCGGAACCCAGGCACCCCGCACAGACATGCCCGCCCCCACCAGAGACACAGGCTCTCCGGGCGTCTCCACAGCTGCGGTCGCCCCCTGACCCCGGGGGAGCAGCGCCGGGCCGTGTCCTGTGCGTGCTCTCCCCGTCTGAAATTGCAGAGGCACGTGGGGACGGACGGGACAGACAGGGCGGGACGGGTGCCAGCCGGGAAGAGCTTCCTGCCTGCTGAGAGGCGGCCTCCGGGAGAGCACAGCTGAGCCCCAGCAACTGGCGGGACGGAGCGGCTGGCCCAGAGATGCCCTTACAAGGGTAACGGAGCTGCGGCCGAGACCCGAACAGCCCCGTTCCCAGGGCTGCCCCAGGGGCAGTCGCTGCGGTCACCGCAGCCACAGCTGTTCCCGTCCGGCCAGGAGCTCCCAGCCCCTGCCTGACTGAGAAGACCACCCCGCCTCACCCGGCCCACCCATTCTCGGGAGGCGGTGAGGGAGGGGAGGGGGTCTGTGTTCTGTGGGACTGTTTCCTGGCGCGGACCACCATCCTCGTCTGCACTGGACACCTCCCCGCCCCCCCCCCCCCCGCTCACCTCCACTGATCTCATACCTGGGCGAGGTCGCCTCCCTTCCCCACTGCCGACCCCCTGCTAACTGGGAGATCTGGGCGGTGGTGAGCTCTGACCCCACACTGGGCCAGGGTCCCCTCTGTCGGCATCTCCCGTCTGTCCCCACGTGCCTGGCTTTCTCCTGCCTCGGGGCCTTTGCACTCGCTGAGCCCCTCCCCCCACATCCCAGCCAGCTGGCGCTGTCCCCACTCCTGCTGACTGTCCCGTCCCTCGTGGCTTTCACCCCGGGGCAGCGCCTCATTTAGTGATCCGTTCACCTATCATCTCCATCCCCGCTGGGGTCCACCACGCCCCACTTGACCCAGTGTCCACCCGGGGGAATGAGGCGGCGGCGTAGTCACTGCTGTGGACTGCACATTCTGTACCCCTCCCCAGACTCATGGGCCATGGTCTTAGGAGGTAGGGTGGGGCCTGGGGGCGGGGGCGGGGAGGTTGTGAGGGCGGGGCCCCGGTGATGATAGTGGCAGAGGAGACCAGAGAGATGGTCTCTTTCTCTCCCACGTGGGGACATGGCAAGGAGGACGGGGTCGCCTTTGAACTAGGATGTGGGCCCTCCCCACACCCCGGATCTGCCTGCTCCCTGGCAGCAGCAGGTCCTGGCACCACGCTGCCCTTGACCAGCTTCCCCTGAGCTCTGTCCTTCCTGGAGACGAGCGTCACCAAGGCCTGCTCTTCCTAGAAAGCTGGTGACTAGAATTTTCCTACAGGCTAGATCCTTTCGTGGGAAACCGTCGGAGGCCTGAGTGTACATAAACATTGACTAGTCCTGGCATCTGGCTTCCTAGCTGGGATGACAGCCCCATTTCGAGTTGGCGGTGAAAGGCTATTGCCACATTTTGGGGCTCACGTCCCAACCCCCCCCAATGGTCCCTGGTCCAGATCTGCCTGGCCCTGCAGAGCCTCTGAGCTGGAAGAAGGAAGCCTGGGGCCAACTTGTGTCCCTGGCTTAGAACAGCGCCCGACACACACAGTAAATACTGCAGCAAACAGCGGGGCGGGTCACTCCGTCTCGGGGCCTGCCCCCCGAGGACGCAGCCTTGTCAGCCCCTCCGGCCTGGCCTGTCAGGGCCACAGCAGGATCAGGGCTGGGGGCGGAGGGAGGAAAGCCCGCTGCGGATGGGCCCGGGCTGCCCAGTCTGAGCCACACCTGCCCCGGCTCCTCGCTCTGCCGTGGGACCTCACACGTGCTGCCCTTGTGGTTTGCACCCATGCGTGAGCCTTCTAGAAGGCAGAGCTTGAATGGCAGAGCATCACCCATGGACGGCAGACCCAAGCCCCCTCCTCGCCAGCCCCCCCATCGCAGGAGGCTGAGAAGAAGGCCTGTGGGAGACTTCCCTGTTCAAGCGGCTCTTCCCGCCTCCTTCCTGTGGCCTCCGTATGTTCTCCAGTCACTCGGAAGACTCCTGAGGGCCTCAGGGCGCCTCCTGGGGCTCAGCTGAGAACCACAGAGCGGCTGGGTGGTGTCTGGTGCCTCCCACAGCGGCTGCGTCTCCCGAGTGTGGTCTTAGAACGTGCATGTCCTTTGGCGTCAGCTGATGTGCAGACTGGCTGGCCTGGGGAGCCCGGGAGCCCCATCTCCCTGGGTCTCTCAGCCTGTGCCCCGGCTCCAAGAAACTGCAGTTTACAACCCCGTTTACCCCGACACCACGGGCCCCCGGCCACGGGTCCCCGGCCCGCGCTCACACTGCACGTAGTATTCCTTGAGAACTGCCGAGCCAGCCCAGGCCTTCAGTGTGTCAGACAGGAGCCTGAGGCTCAGGTGGCACAGGGACCTGCAGGGGCTCGTGCGGAGTTGCGAGTGATGGAGGACGAACTCAGATCCCCTGGGCTGACGTGGGGCCGGGAGCTCTGCGCCCAGCTCGTGCCAGCCAGGACTCCGTGCCAGGGTGGCGAGCAGGAGGGTGCCCGGCTGTGCCCGTGGGAGGCAGGGCCGTGGCGAGCTCTCGTACCCAGGGCACAGCGTGAGACCAGACAGGTTCAGTGTGACGCAGCGTCTTGGGCTAGGGCCCACGGGTGGGAGGACCGTGCAGGTCGGCTGAGCTCCTGCTGTTGGAAAAAGCGCTGTCCCCCCAGGAGTGCTCGCCCGGAGGGGTGTCAACATCCCCGAGCTGCAGCCTGCATCCTCACTGGTCTTCTGCACCGCAGGGGCATTCATCCCCTCCCGTACCGGGCGGGTCACCCCAGGTTCGAAGAGAGCTGCCATCTCCCCACCTCGCCCCCAAGAGCAGTGACAAAGACTTCCTCGGAAGACACAGAGGAAGACAGCCGGGGAAGGATGAGTCTTTAAACCAGTGATTGCTCACAGGTCATCATGCTGTCCCTGTCCCGACCCGGACCGCCCCCTCACTGGGCATCCTGGAGGGGCTGGCGGGGTTTGCGGGGAATGACGTCGTGGTTCCAGGAGCTTGGTTGGCTCCTCGGGCTGGTACGGGCCGTGCTCACTGTGCACGTGTGTGCATGCACAGGTGCACTCGTTCACCGTCAGGCGGGGGCTGGGGTCTCTGTCCCCTCCCTGCTCCTTCCGGGACTGTCCCCACCAGCCTCCCGACCTTTCACATGTGCTCTGTCCAGACCCCAACCGAAGCCGCCTCCGGGGGTCTCCCCTGGGGCACACAGACGCGCTCATCAGATGGATGGTTGTCGGGGTGACCAGGGGGCTTGCTAGGACATGAGACGGGACGCGGCCCCAGAGGTCAGTGCCGCCGAGGGGTGCGGCCGGCCCTCGGGGCACCGCCTGCATCTTCGAAAGCAGCACTACTGTGGCCCTGTCCCCGCGCGGCGGCCAGGGAGCAGGGCGGGTGGGTGGAGGGAGGGCCCTTCTGAGGGGCGTCGCTCCCAGGGGCGGGCGTGGGGTGGAAAGGAGAGAGGAGGCGGGAGAGGCCTCCCTCCCGGCTCATTGCCCGGGTTTCCCACCAGCCACCCACACGCTCTGCCGGGGCCACGTGCGGCCTGAGCCTGGGCGGCGTGACAGAGGAGCCGGCGCTGGAGCCCTGCAGCGTGGGCGGAGGGTTTCATCACCGCGTCCCCGTCCTTTCGGGAAAGAGGAAATGAGTCAGGAAGAACAGTTGTTGCCACGGCAATAACTCCGTGCAGACCCGCACCTGGGCCTCCGTCTGCTTCCTCAGCGGAGGGAGGGGAGGCTGTCTGTCTGTGCAGAGGCTGTGGGCGAGGGGCCGTGCTCAGGGCAGCTGGGAGGCGGAACGCAGGGGAAGTCACCTTCCTCCTGGCCCACCGGTGCAGGGAAGCCAGGGAGCGGAGTGATGGGTGGCTCGGACCCTCAGGGTCTCAGCACGGTCTGTCTGGAGCCCGCCCTGGACCGGACAGAGGCCCGGAACCGCCTGCCCTCTTGTCCTGGGCACCAGTGTGCATTCACGTGTTTGTAACTCGGCAGGACAGGATGATGTGTGGTGTTCAGGGGAGGTGACTCTGCTCGGACCCTGAGCCTGAGGGTGGAGGGGACGCGTGGTGAGCGCGGGCCGCTGGGGGCGACCCCCCGTGGGCCGGGCCCTGGGCCCCGGGCCCCGCTGTGAAGACTGCGTGAGCAGACACGCCCGTCACAGAGCCGGGAAAGCTTCCGCAGCCTCAGCAGCCGTGTGGCTCACGGGGCTGGCGCTGCCCCGAGTGCGGACGGATCCCTGAGACTCACTTTGAGGGTGACGGCTCTCTCCACCAACTCAAGCACTTTAGTCCGGGGTCAGCCGTCGGGCCAGGAGGGCCCCCGGAGCCCAGGGAATGACAAGCAGAGCACCCCCAGCCTCCCACAAGTCTGATGGGCTGTGTCCACCTCCCGACGACATCACAGCCCCCCGAGAGCCGCCAGCAGCCCCCGGGTCCCTGTCACTTGGGCCCAATGTCACGTTTTCCAAAGCATCTGGGAACCCTGTGTAACTGCATGTACATGCACAGATGAGTGTGGGGGCACACCTGAGCTTGCACGGGAGCTGCTGCTCTCACCTGTGGCTTCCTTGGGGACACCAGGTCTCCTCTGCAGGTGGCCCCCTCCCTGCCTAAGGACATCAGCCCCCTGCCCCAGGGAGATGCCTGCTGCTGCTCACTCCCCCTTCTGAGGGAGCCGGGGGGTCAGCGGCAGCGTCTTCGCTAAGGAAAGTGCCGCTGCGGCACCCTCCAGCGGGTTGTGCAGACGTGGGAGCGTGAGCCACCTCTGTGCCTGCGCCCCGGCCTCGGGGACGGGGCTTCGGACTGGTCTCGTCAGTCAGACGCGCACAGTGCACCCCCTGCCTGTCCCTCCTCTTCCCTTCGACAGCAAACTTGTTCCGGGGGTGGGGGGGACTGGGACTGGCGCCCCAGGCCTGTGAGTGGTGCTGCGGTGGACGGGAGCGAGGTGGCATTGTGCGCAGGTGACAGCTGTCAGCCCGTGCCCCCTGTGGGAGCGGGGCGGGCAGCCTCCGTGGAGGACCCCTCCCCACTGAAGCCATGGGACTGGGATGCCAGGATGGGACTGGGGGCGGCACCGCCAGGGGAGCCTGCCCGCTCCGGTCCAAGGGGCTGCACAGGCCAGAGCGTGCCCACTACTGCCGGCTGCCTGTTGGCGGGCGTGCACAGGTGGGTCTCGCACACTCGCCACTTGACCTGCTCGGGCCGCTGTGACAGGAACCGCAGACCAAGTGGCTGCAACAACAGACAGTTACCGTCTCCTGGTCTGGGAGGCCGGAAGTTCGGGGCCAAGGCGTGGCCAGGCTGGTTCTTCCAGAGGCCCTTCTCCCTGACGTGTAGAGGGGTCTCCTCCCTCTGTGTGTGTCTGTGTCCTGATCCCCTCTTCTTGTAAGGACACCGGTCAGATTGGAGCAGGGCCACCCTAGGGACCTCAATTTAACTTAATCACCTCAGTCAAGGCCCCATCACCACACATGGTCACATGAACTGGGGGGACCCAACAAAGCCCACCAGACCGACATTTCCTGGCACGACTTCACCTGGAACACGCCCGTCTTTGTTTCTGTTTACTTCGTGCACGCTTCTCGGAGGTGTGGCTGTTACCGTCGCAGGTGCCCAAGTGGGGGGACTGAGGCTCAGACACACACAGGCGTGTCCCAAGGCGGTGGCAGTCCGGAAGGGGGCAGAGTGTGAGTGCAGAGTTCCAGCACGGCGTGCCGTGACAGTGGTGTGGAAACGGCGTCTGCAGGCAGGGCAGTGGGGCCAGCGTGTGCTGCCGCCCTAGGTGGTGTGCGTGCCCTGTGAGGGCAGGGGCCCCGCCGGCCCTGGACCCTGGGCGGCAAGTATCGGTCAAGAACAGGCACAGTCTGAGTGTATGTGGCCATGCACACACACCCCCCCACCGACCGTGGGGCATCTGGCTGTGTGCCTGCCACCCTCAGCTTCTGGCACCTTCTGTTCCTGCTTGAGTGTGTCGGGAGGGGACCGGCCATGGTCCGCTGGCAGCAGCATCTCTAGGGACACCCTCCCCTGCAGTCACATTCGCTGTTTTGAACGTGTAGAACTGCGCATGCCCACCACGCCGTGGTCACTCCACGTTTCCACCCACGAGCCGAACCAAGGCTGCTCTGCTCAGCGGGAGGCAGCCCCCCGCCCTGCCCTGCTTCTCAGCGGTGCTTCCTCGGCCGGTGCCTGGGGCTGTGCTCAAGGCCCCACACCGGCCAGGCGGTCCACTTGCTCCTGGAGCTGTGTTTCCTGCTGGCGACCTGCCTGTGAGGACAGGGTGTGGCCGCCTCCCACCTCCGGGCAGCTCTGACCTCTGAGACAGGTCCAGGGCTGAGGCACGGCCAGGGTCTGCCTTGGCCAGCTGGCCTTGAGGGTACTGTGGCCTGGTCGGCTCTGCCCCTGCTCCCATGAGCCCTCTGTCCTGCAGACCCTCGAGACCCTCAGGCTCTGGTGCATGCTGTTGCCTGACTCCTAGGTGCTCCTCTCCAGCTTGGGCCACCCATGGGGCCCAGCTCCCATTGGTTTGGTTTGTTTGGGGGGTCCCCTGAGGCCCCTCTCCCTTTGTGAGGTGCCCCAAAGAGGGCATCTGTAGCTGTCCTCAGGAGGCAGGGTCCCTTGGAGCTCATCTGTCCTGAAGCCAGCAGTGGGGTAGGGACGCCCCTCCTCCCAGCCCGGTGCCCTGAAGGGAAAGCCCCAAGCTGCAGGCGTGGGGGAAGGCGGGCTGCCCGCTTCCCTCAGGGCTCCTGGAGAACGTAGTGGGACAGAGACGCTCGCTCTGACCGTTTACCCAGACCGGGTTTACCCCAAACCGCCTCAGAGACACGCGGGAGGCTCGCTGGGGAGAGGCGTTTGCAGCACTCAGGGCGGCAGACAGGGTCAGTCCCTGCAAGGGAAGAACTTCCACAACCAGAGGGGAGAAGTCGGCGGCCGATGGGAAAGGGGCTCATGTCACGAGCTGGCATTTTGGGGTCCTTTGGCCAGTAAACCTGGGAACAGACGGCCCGCCTGGTTCCTACGCAGGGGGAGCACACTGCACCCAGCAGCGGGCGGGGGCGGGGAAACCCGACAATTCGGGAACAGGGTTCCGGGCGGAGGGGGCCCGGCGGGACTCGGCAGGAGCGGAGGAGTCGCTGTTCCGTCCTTGCCCGGGGTGGGGTCCACAGAGCTCGTTAAAGGTCATTCACAAAAATAGAAGCAACATTGCTGTCCACGTAATGGCCTTCCATGGACAAACGGTGACCGTGTGCCTTAAAGCAGGGGCCTGCACCCCAGGGGTCCACGGAAGAGAAGGGGCGGGAAGGCGGACAGGCCCCTTGACAGAGCCCAACCTTCACGCCCGGTTTCCCCCCGCCCACCCCACCCTCACAACTCCCCTCGTCTCTGCCAGAGCGGGTGCAAGGGAAGACAGCCGCTTTAAAGCCGCAGCCCTGCCTCCATTTCTCGCCCAGGAGCGTTCTGGGCTCCAAAGTCCTCCGTCCTCCACCCACCGGAGGCCTCCTGACGGGAGCTGGAGCCTGTCGCTGTGCATGCACGGCCTCAGCCAGGGGGCCATGCCCTTGCATCCTGAGAGTCGCCACGAGCCAGGCACGGTGCAGACGTGACACTGGGTCTCCTCGGTCCTCCTGACACCTGGGCACCGAGCTCTCCCGGGCAATGCTGCAGACGGAAGCCGGGGGGCCGCTGGCAGCCCGGGAGCCTCGGGGGCACCCGCCCATCCGCGGCAGAAGGCCGCCCTCTCTGCTCCGCTCCCTGCGCGGCTCCGGTCTGGGCACCCACTGCAGCCTCGGTGACAAGAGTGCAGACCTGCAGACGGCGGTGAGTCACGAGGCCACACAGCTTCTGCAACTCCTCTCTGGAAGGTTCTGGGGCCGAGGGAGGGCAGGGCGCTGGCAGGGGTGTGACTGTGGGGGTTCTTGAGCCCTGGCCAGCGTGCAGGACGGGAGGGAGGCGCATCCCTGCTGGTGGTTGGGGAAACTGAGGTGTGGCGGGGCTGGGGCTTGCCCCAGGTCGCCGTCAGTCCCGAGCCCTCCCTGAGGCCGGGCCTGCTTGGAAGGCCCATGATGCCGTGTCTGCGCTCTCTGCTACTTCTGGGAACACAGGAAACGGGGGAAGCTCTCTGCTTCCTGAGGAAGTTTCTTTAGGAAATACGCTGAACCCCAGGGAGCCCAGATCTGAGGCTGGGAGCAAACCTGGAGGGGCCCTGGGCAGGGCCTTGTGGAGGGAGGAGAGGCTGAGGGAGCAGGGACAGGTGGCGGGAGGAGCCCTGTGGCAGGCAGGGGACACTCCACGCCAGCACAGGACCGAGCCTCTTGGGACCCGGCTTCCTGGAATTGGCCCGGGCGGGGCCTGGGACCGTGCCCAGATCTTTAGAAAACACCAGCTCCTGAGGGTTTGCTGATCTGTCGGTTTCCAGAGGAGGGATCCAATGTGGGCTCCTGCTGGCTTCTGACGGATAAGTAGATCCTCCCTCAGGAAGAGCTGGGTGGGGTCAGAACTCCTCCCCCTGGCCGGGACCCTTCGGCCAGACCTGTTGCCCCCGCAGGCCTGTCACTGGAGTGAAGAGGCCAAGTCACATCCCATCTCTGCCCTGGGGCCCCCGGGCAGCAAGGCCCAGGGCGCAGCAGCCAAACCCAGGCTTCCCTCGCAGGAGGGCGGGTGTGGGCACCCACGTCCCAGCACAGCACCTAGCCTGTGCGGGGCTGAGCAGGGGCCAGTTCTGAGAGATTTACCCAGAGCTCGATCCTCACTGTGGCACCTGTTGCCCCCCAGGGACACGGTCCTTGGGTCACTGTCGGTAGGACCTCAAGGCAAGGGGAGAGGCACCCGACAGTTACGGGGGTCCACCTGCCTGAGGCTGGGACAGGAAAGAACGAGACTCTGACGAAGGCTGGGGGCCACCGAAGGGCACGGTGCCCGTCACACAGAGAGGGAGGCAGGTGGGCCTGGGTGGGGGAGGGAAGGGTGGCCCCAAGAGCTCAGGCCCACCTGCCTGCCTTTTCTGGCGCTGGGAGCAGCTCGCCCCGCCCTGCCCCACCCCTGGTGATGGCGCAGCTTCATTAGGACCTGGGGACTTCGCCTCTCCAGGGGGCAGCCAGCGAGGCTGGTCTCCCCAGGAGCCTCCCTGCTGCCTCCCACTCTCTCTCCTTGGAGGATCTGGGGGCACATACCCTGGCATCACCTGCCACGGGCTGGAGGTGGGGACCATGCGTGCTGCCTGGGGCACTGCTGGCCAGGCGGGCTGGGCATCCCACTGCCCTGCCAAAAGCCCGAGCAGAGGGCGGAGGACAGGTCACAGCTGGAGTGGGGGCGGCAGGCGTGCCTGTGGACAGTTCTGACTGAAGTGAAGGTGAGCCGAGGGGGGTCCGGGTCTGAAGACAGGCTCTGGGCTATACGGCTCTCAGACGCCAGGCTAGAGACCTTGGGAAACCCCTGCTCGCCTTCCACCTAATTGGTACCTACCTCTAGGAGGGTGAGGGGCAGATGGGGGAGCTATCGGCAGGAGGGGCTTATGAGACATTGGGCATCCATGGAGAGCCAGGCCAGCAGTATGGTGGGGGGAGGAGGCCAGGCCGCCCCGCCCAGCCTCCTTGGGGACCCTGCATCAGGACAGGTTCGCCCTGGCAGCATCACCTGTCCCCGGTGCACACTGACGCAGATCATCTGCAGCCCTGGCTGGAGTCCCCCACAACACTTCTCACGTGCTTGGGGTGTACCAGGAAAATGCAGACAGATTTTAGCGGGAGCCCAAGCTGAGTGCCGTCAGGGAGAACGTGACAGCGGGCAGAAACACGGGACAGGCTCCAGAGCCAGAGTGAAAGCTGACTCAGATGGGGGGAGTCCCAGCCCAGCTCCTGCACAGGCCTCCCCGGCCGCACTGCTCTGACTGGGGAGTGACTAGGAATGGAAACCGCCAGGGCGTGGGGGAGGAGGGCCCACGGAGGTCAGCTCCTGCGGGAACGGGCTCTCTTCTTCTGAGACGGGAGACCGGCCTGAACCCCGCTCTGTCCGCTTTTCACTGGTGTCACCCAGGCTGGCTCCCGGGACAGGCAGCAGCCTGGCGAGAGCATCTGCTTCCCGCCCTGACGGGGCACTGGCCTGGCCAGCCGGCGGCCACACTGCAGCCACGAGAAATGCCTTGCTCAGAGACTGTGACAGATAATTTAATGGATCCCCCAGCCCCAAAGAGAGTTCGTGCAGATATGCAAAGAACAGAAACAAACGGAGCGTGGTTAGTCTACTCTTCCTGGTGCGTGCGGTCTTGAGTCCCCAGGAACCCTGAAGCAGGAACGCAGCCCCTGCACCCCACCAGGCGCTGAGGCCAGGCCCGGCCTCCGGGCACAGGCATGGAGGAGCTTCCTTCTGCGACACCGGCTGCCTCCCCTGCGCAGGTCAGAGCGCAGCCCAGCCCACAGTGTTCCCGAGAACTTGCAGAGGAGGAAGTGCGTGCTGCTCGGGGCAGGGGTTGCAAATTACAGGGAAGAGCTGCCTCCCCGCCGCCTGGAGTGCCCATTGTGCAAGGCCGGCAGCGGCGGCAGCGGCGGCCTGGGGATTAACGTCAGGGCGGACGAGGTCTCTTGGCCGGGACTCAGTGCGAGTGCCTGGGGAACAAACAGGAAGGCCGCTCACCTGCGCACAGCTCGGCCAGGGTTTCCTACGGATAGCATCAGCAGCGCCGGAGAGTACACGCAGTCTTGTTCCCTGCTTTGAGTCTCCGGTGCTGGTGACGTCAACAGGGCACGGGGCTGTCCAGTCCGGACAGGAGCAGGGGGGGAAGCTGGTCGGCAGGCGTCTGAGCCTCCGAGGCAGGGAGCCCTCGTCCCAACGCCAGGCTGCCGGCCGGGGACCCACACCATTCATTTCCCTGGTGGCTCCTGCTTCCTTGACCTTAAGATAGGGCTTTTCCCCTGGCAATTTCCAGGAATGAGATTTCCCTTCCAGCACAGCAGAGAAAACAAGATCAAAGAGTGGGCATTAGGCCACAGGACAGGAAGTTTCTGGTTTGTCCTGCAGGGCTCAGAGATGGCCTCTGCCACCTGTCAGCCCCCTCAGGCCCTGAGGGGTCTGAGCGCAGTATGCGTGGTCTGCGGCCCAAACAGGTGGGCAGGTGTACACCCCCAGAAACACCTCGCAAAAGTCTCCGTGTCAACGAGGGGGCCGAGCCCTCCTCCTGGGCCTATCAGGTGGCCCACAGCCCCGGGCCCTCCCAAGAGCAGACGGACCCCAGGCCCTGTCCAACGTGGGGACGCAGAGCCAGGAGGCACGAGGAGAACCGTCCACTCTGAGGCCTGTCCATCCCCCACAGCAGAGGGCCCCATCGGCCCTGGAAAACCTTACCGTGGTTTTCCCTAGCTCTCCACAGAAAATGCCTGACCGGGACATCACACAGAAGATAATCATCCCCTTGTGACCAGTCCGGTCAGGACGCAGGTAGCAAAGAGCCAGCCCCCCGTGCGGGGTTCGGGGACCTGCCCTCTCCCCTGCACCGTCTGCTTGAGAACGGACTGAGGCCTCTCCTGGGGGACATGACCCCAGGGCGCTGCTGCGTCCAGACTTCTACTCTTTCACGGGCTCCCCTTCTCCTGGGAAGAAGTCTCTGTTCGGGAGGTGTGGGTGTGCTCGGTGGGGGCCAAACTCCCACCGAGATTTCACGGGCTTGGAGAACAGACATAACAGGGCAACCTGGCTGGACTAGAACCAAGATGCAGGCTCACACTGAAGGAAGGCATGGCACAGGCCACATGCAGGTGCACACACACACGCACAGGCATGCACACACAGGCACACATCTGCACACATGCACACACAGAGCTGACAAGATCTGGGGCTGTTGTGCCCACTCACCGACCTGCCAGGGACATCATTACAAAGACCTGCCCTGTGCCCACACCTGATTCCAGCAGAAAGTGTCTGGGGGTGGGGGTAGGGTTGCGGGGAGACCCTGTGGTGGTGCGTATGCAGGCAGGGAAGAAGGGAGGCGCAGCTCAGCAGCAAGAGTGGATGCCACAGGAAAGTGGCAGCTACGGCTTCAGAGAAGGTGCCCTGCAGTCAGCGACACACGGACTCCTGGGAGGGATAAAATCCAGAGTGTGAGGGCATCAAGAGGCCCGGCCTCCCCATGGATGCTTCCATCAGGCAGGCCAGTGCCTGGAAAAGGCCATTCCCTTCCTCCCCAAGGAGCCAGGGCCCTGGCGGAATCAAGACGGGTGAGAAGTGAGATGAGAGAGAAGCCTGGGTGTGCTGGGCCCACCCTGGGGGCGCAGGGGCTCCAGGAGCTGGCCTGTGCGCTGCCGTCACTTCCATCCAAGGGAGCCACCAGGGCAGGGCCCCCGCAGAGGCAGGTGGTGCGGGCAGGGGCTCTGGCCTGCTCCCACAAGGACCCCCCAGGACACCTCCCTGCAACCAGGAGGACCGAGGAGTCACCAGACCCACACGGCCATGCCCACAGACACAGCACGCAGCCCGGGCCGCCTCAGGCAGGACCACAGCTCAGCTGGGCCCGAAGGCCTCCCACTCCCAGTGCCCAGTCGGAACCACACGTGAACACCTCCGACCGACAGGGATCTGCGCCACCACTCACTGGTGCTCCGGTCCCTGTAACCAGGAGGCACACAGAGGAGAGAAACTCTTCCCAACGGGAGAATCAGCCTCCTACTCTCGTCACTGGAGGAAGTGTTCAAATGCCAAGTGCAGCACCGAGATCCTGGAAAACTCGCTTCCCCAGCAGGTGGGGGAGGACGCTGATTCACCCAGAAGAGATCAACGCACCGAGCACAACGTACAAAGGCAGCCAGTGCGCTGCGTGCATTACACAGGCTGCCGTGAACAGGGCTCACCTCGGGCGCAGCTTTGATGCTCGAGGCCAGCTCAGGTCCTGGGGAGGAGCTCTTTCTGTGAATCACCTGACACCTCCGGGACTCGCTCCACTCCGCCCTTTCTGAGATAACTCGCAAGCTTCAGCCCCCCTACGTTTCTCCTCTGTCAGCATTTAAAGAGCAAAAAGAAAAGAAAAAGCACTGCCATTCCCACGGAGAGAGGGGTGACTCTCCCTCCGCCCTGCCCCAGAGCCAGGGGCTCAGCCAGTAATCGAGTCCTGATGGGCCTGAGGCTGGCTTTCTGGCCCACATGCGGTAATAAGAGAACCAGTCTGCTCCTGGGTTCATTTGTTTAAACTCTTCGGGGTCTTAAAGGAAGACTGAAAGAAAGAATTATCTCAGACAAAGACAAGACAGGTTGTACTGACCCTGTCCACAGTTAGCTCCCTGAGACAGGAGTAAATATTAACTTTGCAAATTGACCTGAAGATACTGAACAGAACCTTTTAAAAATCAATATTTTTAATGCCAATGACTCACCTACACCTTCCCCTATTTTCTAAATGTTATCACGTGACCAGGCAGCCACGGGAGCCTGCCATGATCAGCACATGCTGTGTGAATACCACCCAGGGTGGGCAGGACGCTAACTGGTGGACTTCTGGTGCTGTCCTTGACTCCCTCCCCTCCCCCTGTGATCCCAGGGACCTGTGGGTGGCACCTGGGCACGCTGGCCTAAGAGGGCGCCAGAGGAATTTAAACCACTAGTCACCAGAACTATGAAGGCTCAAGACAGGACCAGGCCCTGGTCTGGAGAACTAGTGACCACAGGTGAGGGTGGACACAAACCCAGGGGGGCCAAGGTGACACTGCACTGTGATTAAGGGCTACAAAAGAGGGAAGCAGGTTCGAATCACAGCTCCGCCACTCGGGCGGGCACCTTAACATCTCTAGGTTCATCTCCTCACTGCAGAAAGTGGCTATGAGGACTGAGCTGGTGCAAATCAGATACAAGCCCTGACCTCCACCGGACAGCAAATACTTCCTGTGCAGGTGCAGGGCTGACATTAGTGTGGGAGACCTTTCAATGTCACAGAAACACTCTTCCTGCCAGAGTGCCTCATTATGTGCCTGGCACTGCATCAGGCCGCGTGAGTTCCACAAACGTGGTTCTCACATCCAGGCAAGCACTCCTCACCCCACATACTCCCAGAAACTGTGCAGGAAAAGGCAAGTGTGCTCCTGTGCAGTTTTGCGTAGAGAAGTGTATCGGGTTGTCCAAGGCCTGCATGACCGCACCAGAGCTCACAGACACTGTTTTTGGGGTCTGCAATCAAACAAAGAACAGGTAGGTGCAACTGAACAAGGGCTGCTAGTGCGAGTTACCGAGAGTGGGCACAGGCCGCCGGGCTGGCACCAAGCAAGCACTCTCCTCCACTGTGGCATCACTGCCCATGCTCTGCACGGGGGCACGCGTGCACAGCAGCCAGGCGGGCGCAGGGCCCAGGGAGAACCTGCACGCTGGGCCTCGGACCTGGGTGTGGCAAGTCTGTGGGCCGCCAGGCGAGAGATACCGGAGCTGGCCCAGGTCGCCCGGGGAGACTGGAAGCTTCACTCTGGAAATAGACCAGCGTGCTGGTCTTGGCACCTTGGACTCCCGCCGCTCACAGTGGAGGGAGGATCTGGTAGAGGGCTGCGGGGCTGAAGTCAGGGTCACGTTTTTTACATTTTAAAATGTGAATCAGACCTTGCTCCCGCCCCAGCTCTCCAATCACCTGCCATCACACAGGGAACCACAAAGTCCTGCCCACGGCCCGCTCACTCTGCTGTCTTCAAATGCACCCCAGTCTCGTGGTGCAGGGCCTTTGCACCCACTCTTCCTGCTGCCTGGACTCTCTCCCCGAGTCCTTGTTTGCATTAAACCATTCCTATTGAAAAGCTGAGCTGCAAATATGCCTTTGATTAAGAAACGCAATAAACTATACTACCAGGAGTCATTTTCCTGGACAGCCATCTGTGCTACATGCTCAGCACACTAAGCACACCCCCGCGGAGGGAAGCAGCAGCTGAGGGAGACCCCCTGGGGACAACTCGAAACCCTCACGGTCAAGGCTATGCATGAGACAAACCAGACATTTTTAAAATACAAGAAGCATAATGTATGTGAATTTTTGCATTTTTGAAAATCATATTTGTAACAATATTTCCAAGTGACAATTACAAAATTCAACAAATGGTGCTGGGAGAACTGGATGGATATACACATGCAAAAGAATGAAGTTGGACCCTTCCCTAACACCACAGACAAATATTAACTCAAAATGGATCAAAGACCTAAGTGTAAGATCCAAGGCATAAAACTCTTAGAAGAAAACATAGTGGACACACACACTACCGTGAACTTGGCAGTGACTTTTTGGATATGACACCAAGTGCACAGGGAACAAAAGAGGAAACAGATCACATCAGACTTGATCAAAACGTAAAACTCTTATACATCAACGGACACTGTCAACAAAGTGAAAAGACAACCCACAGAATGAGAGTTATTTTTAAAAGTCATAGAGCTAGCAAAGGGTTAATATCAGAACACTACAAATTCCTGCAACTCGACAGCAAAAAGACAAACAGCCCAGTTGAAAAATGAGCAATGGACTGGAACAGATATTTCCCCAAAGAAGATACACAAGCGGCCAATAAGCACATGAGAAAGACGCTCGACATCCAACAGTCATCAGGGAGATGCAAACCAAAGCCACAACGAGAGACCCCCTCACGCCCACCAGGACCGTCGAGCAGAAAACCAGTGTGGTGAGGAGGAGGAGGATGTGCGCAGAGGGGTTCATCGGTTTGGCAGCTTCTCCAAGCGGCACACGAGAGCGCCGCATGATACGGCAGTTCCCCGTTCAGATACACGCCCAAAACCTGCAGCGGGGACAGAGACTTGCACACCGAAACCCACGGCGGCAGCGTTCACGACAGCCGAGAGGTGGAAGCAAGCCCAGGGCCCGTTAGCAGGCAGACATGAATGCACCGTGCGTGGTGTGCGGGTACAACAGAATACTCAGCAGTCCGCCACCAACGGGATGAAGTTCTGACGCGTGCTATGACGTGGGTGAACCTCGAGGACGTTACACATGCTCGGGGAGATGAGCCAGACCGAGGACACACACCTCCTGACTCCCGACAAGAGGGGTGCAGCACAGTCAGATTCCCGGAGGCAGGAGGGGAAGGGAGGGTTCCAGCTGGGAGGGGGCGGCTGAGCACGGGAGTTGCTGTTTCGTGGGCACAGAGTTTCTGTTCGGTATGACAGAAAGTTCTGGAATAGTGGTGATGATCACCTAATACTGTGAACGTTTTTAATGCCGCTGATTTCTGCACTTAAAAGTGGTTAAACTGAATGTTTAGCATTTGTTTATGTGGTAAATTTTACACAATTTTTAAAAACTTGGAAAACTACAAGTAACAAAAAATCAGTAACAATCATTCTGTAACACACACTGGCACATTCGAAGACCACTCAGTCCCCTCCCACATCTGCAGACACGTTTACGTGGGCGTGCCCTCGTGCAGGGAGACAGCCAGGGGCCCTGAAGACGAGCCCTGTGAAGGCGGAGGTGTACCAGTTAGTCGCCTTCTGCCCTCCCACCTGAGCCTGGACTTAGCAAGTATCCAAAGACTTTGGGTTCACTCCTCCCACCAGATCCTGAGCTTGCACGCCCCCTACAGGATGCTGCGTGCCATACCATGTCCTGCACTGTACCAGGGTCTGCCCCGGAGACCCGACACTGGTCGGAGAAGTCCTTCCCAAGTAGTCTAAGCACATACACCATAAAAAACACAACAGAGCAAACTTCACCTTCAGGACTTAGTAGGACATCAGTGAAGTCTATGAAAGTACCTACGAACCACTTCCCCTCGCCCTGATGTCAGGGCAACACGGCTGGGTCTGGCGGCATCGGTGTGACGGGCACACTGACAACTGGTATTGAAGCCCTGCCTTGCCCGTGGTCTGACTTCCAGCCTCGGGCTGGTTTTCTCAGGCCCCAGACTTGTGATGCGTGCTTGGGACTCTAGTTTTAAAATCCTCTGGAATAAGCAGAAGACACGGGGCCAAACAAGCACCTGGGACGAGCAGAGCTCCTTCCGACATCAGGCTTCTCCCAGTTCACACCGTGCGCAGACTGGGTCGGAGCCACCCACCAGGGCCGCCCCTTCCACACCTCCCAGGGCGGACTCAGCTGGGAACCAGGGGCCAGCTCAGACCACCTGTGAGGGGCGGGAGGGTGGGGTGGGCGACGTCCCACCGGGGGCCTGACGGGTTTCACACCCTACACAAAAAACCAGCAGCACGGGAGGAAAGAAGAGTTCCGTAACTTGAATATAAGAGCAGTTCCTCACAAATTAAATTTCAAAAATATATGTACCATTTTACTGCTTTTGTTCCCAATTCTAAAATTCATCACAGACCTCAAATACTGTCAAGTACTTGTTTTTATGCATACCTTTAAAACTGCATTTCTTTCGAATTCTAGCTGCAAAAAAATTTAAAGAACTCATGTTTTCTCCTTGACCTTCACAGGAAGAGCAGAACATTACGAAGACGGGCCACGCCTTGAAGCTGGCCTTACCTACTTTTCCTGTAACATACATTCATAACGTGTGTTCGTCATTTTCCTTCCTGAAGGCATTTTCGTAAGAACTCTCCGTACCCATAGCCTTCAAAATTAGGAGAGAAAACATCCTTCCTCCTCACGCCCCCTGCTCATCAGCTGGGTGACAAAACGTGCACAGGCTTGGCCCCTGTCCCTGTCACTTCCCTGCGCCACTGGTCCCACTTCGGCAGGAGAGAGGCCCTGCCTGCGCAGAGACAGCCCGGACTAATTACATTAGTTTAGCTCCCATTACCTTATCAAACAATCAAAGAGGAAATGATACCGTCCTAGGAAAACTACAGAAACACAACACCCTTGATTTTATTCGCCAATCATCAGGCCCCACAAAAGCATGCAGCACAGATGGACCAATTTCTGCCTCCATGAATTTTAAATTGCTTTTTACAACATTTCTCTGGCCCTGATGAGCGCGTGTTTCACAATATGCTGGCTTGTGAAATTCAAGCAACTGTGCCTTCCCCGAGCTCCTCCATTCAGCCTCAGCCGTAAATCGCACACTGCCTGCAGAAGTCTACTTAAAAGAAAAATGAGATTATTCTGAAATGCCACACAACAGAAACAGCTCACACACGTTTCCAAGACCGCCACTGGGAGGGACGCCTGCACGTGGTTTTGCGCACACAGGATGCCCGGAGCCCACGGCCCAGCGTCACGCTGGAGGAAGCACCGCCGGGAGGGCCCGCGCTCCCTGACGTGACCTTCAGGAGGGACTCTGGCAGACTTCAGCTCACACGGGCCGCATCTGTGGGAAGTGAGTGGGGCCACCCCCCGCATCCTCGGCCAGCGGCCCGGCCACGGATGAGAAGGAAATCTGTGGTGAAGGGACCCTGGCGCCCACCGTGTACACCATTTAAAGAACTTCCACCAACTGCATAGGCTCTAGTCCGTGAGGCCTTTTCAGGACACCTGTTACATGGAAAAGAGGACTTCATTCTGCGTTTACAAAGAGCCCAGTAAACACAAGGAGAGTGCTCCTACCAAGCACTCTCCTATGCGGCTCCCTAACACCAAGTCCGTACGTTTCAGAACACACACCTGGAGCGCACCACTGACTCTTCCAACTCTCTTTATTCAAAAATAAAAGAGGCACAAAAGTACAGAACCGAAACGTCCGATGGCATCTGAACTAGCAGGTTCACCAAAAGGTTTAAAGGTAAACTTGCATTCAGGGGATTAATTATAATTACTAGAGAGAGAATGAACTGTTTTTCACAGGAGTGTGTCTCGGGAAAATGCTGACCAAGGGACAGGTGGTTATTTAACCCCCGTCTGGGGGGAACCCACAGGTCTCAGAAAGTGGCCTGAGCAGCAGGAGCCACTCTGAGGAGCCAGACAGGGCCGCTGTGACAGGATGGATTCTCTCTCAGGCCCCCCTTGGCAAGACTGACCAGCCGCCCACAAGGACCTTCCCGTCCAGGAGGAAGCTGTGTGGACACCTATTCATTCCCATCCGTCTCTAGTCCAGAACGCCCGGCCATCTGTAGCACACGGCGCACAGTGATGGCGTCAGAACACAAAGCGGGGACCTCGGGGAGGGGAAGGGACAGGCCTACACATCGCAGCCCAGCGCGCGGAGGTCCTCCAGGAGCTCTTGGGCCACGCTCTGCAGCCGGGCGTTGCGGCTCCTGGACATGGCCAGGATGCGCTGCAGGGGCAAGGAGCTCTGGAACTCGGAGGCCGACTTGGAGAAGACTTCTGGTTCCAGAACCACCGACTGGACGAGTCGCAGAACATGAAGACACACCTCTGCGTCCGGGTCTGAGGGGAAAGAGGTAACGCTCTGGTTAGAATGAAACTCCTATGAAATTCCTGCTTAGAAGCAATCTCTGGGTGGAACCTACCGCCCAGGGTTCTTGGATTTGCTGAATGATAGACCTGACGGTTTTGAAAACTACGAGCTGACCCAGAAACAACATAATTTCTTGATGTAAAAGCTTAGCTCATAGGAACAGCATGACAGAACTCATCTGTCATCTATTTAGTAACATCCTGTCTTCAAATATTACTCACAATCCTGTAACTTCAAAATGCTGAACTAAAAACACAAGGGCTTTCATGCCGCTGCCGGGAATGCTGTCCCCTGCAGGACTGCGTTCACAGGCCTTGCCTCACCGCCACCCCGCCCGCGGCAGGCCCGAGGAACCTCGGCGTGCGCTCGGAACACCGAGTTCCAGAGTCACAGGCCGCGGCCTTCACGCCGTGTTCCATTCTTCCCGTGTGAGTTACGGAACCTGGCGGCCCTGCGTGCGCTGTGGCGTCCGTGAAAAGAGCTGGGCTGAAACAGCAGCCCGGCACGAAGTCCTGCCCCTTACCCGGGTGGATCCAGCTCTCCCTACCAGTTCTCCCTGTGGGGGGCCTTTAACACGCCATGAATTCACTTCTTGATTGGATATTGTAACTGGAGCCAGGCTCAAAAATCAGGGCCTTGTTCTTAGCACTAGGCTTGCAAAACCTGTTAAATAAGTGAATTGAAAGAGTGGACAGAACAAACCTTCAGCAGGAACTGCCACAATACCAAGGCCCACCCAGGGCTTTCCTTCTAATTCAGAGCCCCCAGGGCACCGCGAGGACTGCTGTGCTGGGGAAGGAGAAAAGGAAACCCTGTGGTATCCGGGATCGGGGAGGGAAGTCCAAGGCCCAGAAATTAGAGTCCTCCCGCCTTGGGGGAGGGGAAGAAAACTATGTCTAGTCCAGGACCTGCCAAAGGCACCTGCAGAGGGTAGCTGTCACAGGGAGAAGACCACTAGCAAGGCCCCACCACCCCCACACGTGTGGACAGGAGTTGAACCAGAACAACAGAGATTTCCCCTCCATCCTCCACCAGGAGCCCAGCAGACTCCGAGTAGCCAGGAGAGCAGTCTGTGGCTGGGGGAGGGGCAACAGATGGAAGGACACCCTCCGAGGCACAGCTGAGCCTTTCTGATGAGCCAAACTGAAGGCCCACAGGGGGCAGGGGAGGGGGAGGACGGGGCAGGGCACTGAGGAAGGCACGCTGGCCCCTCAGCCCCCTCCCTCAGCACTAGGAAAGGTTAGAGGAACATGTAATCCCTCAACTTTATTTTTATCAAATGTGTTTTATCTATTCTAATTCCTTCACTGTTTCATATAAATTCTAGTATAAGTTTGTCTCCCAACTGTTAAAAATTCTGCTCGGGTCTGGGTTGAAGTTGCAGTGAACCAGGATATTAATTTGGAAGAGAACTAATGTCGTCACTATGCTACATTTTCCTTTTTTTTTCTTTTTTGGCCTATTGTGTATAGTCTGTAATGAGCAGTTTTCACTCAACATTATGCTTTGGAGCATCATCTGGATTGATAACAGAAACTGTAGTTCATCCATTTCCCATCCATTTCATTGCATGAATTGATTAGAATTTATTTTCCATTCTTCAATTAATGAATATTTTGAGGTTTTCTTGATTTATATTATTATAAATTATAAACAATGCTTCTATAAACAATGCTTCTACAAAAACTTTAAGTAAGATTTTATTCTTTTTTGTGGGGGAGGGTGGGGCTTCAAATCCATATTCTATATGTTCTTAATGAAGCCTTTAAAAATTATAAAGTAAGGCATACACAAAATTAGAAAAAAATATAACTCATCTGTATGTGCTCATTACCCAGCTTAGTCATGTCACAGGATTTTTTCTACCCATCCTCCCCTTAGACAACCATCAATTTGTTCTTTGTATCCGCGAATCTGTTTCTGTTTTGTTTTGTATGTTCATTTGTTTTGTTTTATTTAGATCCTACATATAAGTGAAATCATATGGTGTTTTTCTTTCTCTGACTTATTTCACTCAGCACAATGAAAGGTCTATCCATGTTGTCATAAATGGCAAGATTTCCTTTTTTATGACTAATATTCTCTCTCTCTCTATATATATATAATCACATCTTCTTTATCCATTTATCTATTGATGGGCACTTAGGTTGCTCTCATATGCTGGCTATTGTAAATAATGCTGCAGTAAACACTGGGGTGCATGTACCTTTCTGAACTAGTGTTTTTGTTTTCTTCTGATAAACACTCAGAAGTGGAACTGCCGGGTCACACGGCAGGTGTTTTCACAGTGGCCGCACCAGTTCACACTCCCACCAGCGAGGCCTTTTCTCCACATCCAGCGCTTGTTGGCTGATTTTCTGATGAGCCATTCTGACAGGTGTGAGGTGACAGCTCACTGCGGTTTTGATTCCCATTTCCCCGATGGTCAGTGATGTTGAGCATCTTTTCATATGTTTATCGGCCATCTGTGTGTCCCCCCTGGAGAAATGTCCTCTGCCTGCTTTTCTACTGAAAAACATTTTTTTGGTGTTAAGTTGTATGAGTTCCTAATATATTTTGGGTATTAATCCCTTATCAGATGTATCACTGGTAAATACCTTTTCCCATCAAACAGATATTCTTTTCATTTTGTTGATGGTTTCTTTTGCTATGTAAAAACTTTTTAGTTGAATGTAGTTGCTTTAAAATTTTTTTCTTTTGTTGTCCTTGTTCAAGGAGATGCATCCAAAAAGATATTACTAAGACTGATGTCAAAGAGTTTACTGCCTGTATATTCTTCAAGGGGTTTTACAGTTTCAGGTCTTAAATTTAAGTCTTTAATCTAGTTTGAGTTCATTTTTTTATATGATGTAAGAAAGTGATCCAATTTCTTTTTCTTTCTTTTCTTTTTGAATGTATATCTGCACCCTTGGCACAAGCAAAGGTTAGAGGAATTTGCAGCTAGAGTGCACAGAACGTAACCACTGCAGCAACAAAAGCCAAACCCAGTCTAACACCCCAACGTGCCAACAAGAGGTGTGGCCTTTTCCAGCAGTAAACACTATTTATCTCGCTCTCTCCGCAGAGGTTGGTGGCTATGGCCCAGAGGCCAAATGCAGTCCATGACCTATTTTTGTGTAGGCTGCGGGCTAAGAGTGATATTTACACTTTCAAGGGTTATTTAAAAAGAAAAACAAACAGAAGACTAATGTGCAACAGAAACCACATATGGCCCTCAAAGGTCAAAATATTTCCTACCTGGCCCATTACAGGAAAAGTGCTAGCTCCCTCCCCAACCCCCCACCCCCCACACTCTATTGCCCTATACACAACGTCCAACATCAGATCAGAAATCACAATGACCAAGCCAGGGAAATGCAAAGCCCACAATGATCAAGTAATCAACCAGACTGAGATGACCCAGAGAGAGGAACAAATACAAGAACAATCAGAAAAGGAATTTCAAATAAATATGATTGGTAAGTAGGAAAACACTTTGGAACAAGAACTATCACCAGAAAGAAGGAGGGACTTTGCATAATTATGCATAATTATAACGAGGTCAGCGTGCCAAAACGACAACAGTGCTAACGACTCCTGTCCCTGACAACAGAGTTTCAAAAGACACCAAGCACACAACACGACAGAACTCCAAGGGCAAATGAACCAACTTGCAATCAGAGTTGGAAACTTGTCAACACTCTTACTTCCACTATTAATTTGAAAAAAGGAAGAAAGAAAATCAGTAAGGATAGAGAATAATCCCTGAACAATAAATGCTTGACCAATTTGACCAAATTGACATTTTTTAAAATTCAAAGGCAGTTTTGTGATTACAAGGGATTAAAATTGAAATTTTAAAAAATGCGTAACAGACAACAAAATAACAGTAAAAAAATGTGAAAAATCCCCAAATATAATAACACCCTTCTAACCCTGGCTGGTGTGGCTCAGTGGATTGAGTGCTGGCCTGTGAACCAAAGTGTCGCCAGTTCGATTTCCAGCCAGGGCACATGCCTGGGTTGTGGGCCAGGTCCCCAGTAGTGGCACCGGAGAGGTAACCACACATTGATGTTTCTCTCCCTTTCTTTCTCCCTTCCTTCCTCTCTCTCTCTAAAAATAAATAAATAACATCTTTAAAAAAAAATAACACCCTTCTAAACAATCCCTGGATCAAAAAGGATGTCTTACGGGAAACTAGGAAATATTGTGAATAAAATGAAAATGAAAACAAAATATTATAGAAATTTGTGAATGCAGTTATATCAGTGCTTATAAGGGCAAATTATAGCATTAAATGTTCATATTAGGAAAAAACAAAGGCCTCAAATTAGTTATCATAGCTTTCATTTCTTATTTTAAAAATTAAAAACTGCCCTGGTTGGTGTGGTTTGGTGAATTGACTGCCAGCCTGCAAACCAAAAGGTCACTGGTTCGATTCTCAGTCAGGGCACATGCCTGGGTTGTGGGCCCGGTCCTCAGTTGGGAACATGCGAGAGGCAACTGATCAATGTATCTCCTGCACATCAGTATTTCTCTCCCTCTTTTTCTTCCTCCCTTCCACTCCTTCTAAAAATGAATAAATAAAACCTTTCAAAAAAATAAAAAACAACTGCTCTTCAAAAGATACAGTTAGGAAATGGAAAGACAAGCCACTAGACTGGAAGAAAATATTTGCAAGACACTTACGTGATAAAACAAACAAAAAACAAAGCCCTGAATCCAGAATATAAAGAGATTTCTGAAAACTCAATAATAACAAAACAACTCAATAAAAATAAGCAAAATATTTGACAGCACAGGAGTTTTTACCTGTTTCCAACCTGGGCTGGTCACTCCTCTTTAGGCAACCTGGTGGTCCCCCAAAAATATTTGAAAAGACACATCTTTTCATGTGCTTACTTGACATTTGCATATATCCTTTGATTAGGTGTCTTTTCAAATATTTTATTCACAGTGTCTGTGGTTATAATTGCCCCAAACTAGAAATAACCCAAGGTCCTTCTACTGATGAATGGACAGTGACCATGGTATACTGCAGAAGAGTGATCAGCAGTAAAAGAAATAACAACTGACACATACAATAATGTGATGAATCTCAAATGCACTGTGCTAAGGAAAAAAGCCAGACTTTAAAATCTACCCAGTTCACGGTTCTGTTTACATACCATTCTGGAAACGCCTAAAACTATAGGAACAGAAAACAGATCAGTGGTTGCCAGGGTCTGGGCATCGAGGAGGGTTGATTACAAAGGGGCACGAGGGGACATTCGGAGGTGAGGGTACTGTTCCGTGTCTTGATTATGGTGGTGGTTACATGGTGTCTGCAATTGCTTAAAATCACAGAACCATCTTCTAATAAGTGAATTGCACTCGGTGTAAATTATAACTCAATAAACCTGACCTTTTCGAAAAGGTTGCATTTACACCCCCGGACCCTCACCTGTCCCTGCCCTGTCTTCCTCGTCTCAATCAACAGCATTGCCACTCACCTCATGCTCCAGCCAAAAGCACAGGCACCGTCACTGATCCCTCTCCCCTTCCCATCGCAGCCATCAGCGGCCTAGTTGACTCCACCTCCAACACGCCCTAAATCTGTAACCAGCCCCCCTAGGCCAGGTTGTCTGGTCTCATCTAGACTGCTACGATCTCCTTCTCTGGGGCTTTCTTAGTGAACACTTCCGTTCTTTCCTTTTCCCGTCCCTTTCCACTTGCCAAACAGCAACCAGATGAAACCTCGTAAATGGAAATTAGAGCATGTCACTTCTCTGCTCTCCAGCAGGTCTTCACTGCATCCAGGATAAAATCCCTGGTCCTCAATCTGGCTCAAGAAGCCCCACTCAACCTAGCCCTGCGGCTTCCCTGAGGTCACCACCCAGCCCAGCCCTCTCCCCTCCCCACTGTGCACCAGTGACACTGGCCGGCTCCTGCATCCCTAAACAGGCCTGAGGCCTTTTGCCCTAGATGTCCACTCTGCCCAGAACGCCTTCCCCTAACTTCCCTCTGCCTTGCTCCTTTTGGATTTCAGCTTAGCAACTTCAGCTCCCACATGTAAAGACCTTGGAAAGTATCACTCCTACGCTTATAACAAGAAAAGCAGAACAAACTGGAAATCAAAGACTTTTCTTGGACCCATCACTGAAGTAAGGTTGCAGGGTAATGACAGGCAAACCTGGAGAGGGACAGCCAAGCTCAGTACTCCTGGGACAGAGACCAGTGGGGCCCGAACTGAGGGGAACACGGAAGTGTGGCCATTCTGACACACTGCTGCAGGCTGGGCGTGGCTCACCACGACAGCGAGAGACTCCTGGGGGTGGCAATTTTAGCGAGAACCCCACGCTCCTGTGAGTTTGACCTCCAAGAACCCACTAGCGTCTCACACGGTCCGGCAGAGATGTAACTGTCCTGAAGCACACCTAGGGCGCTTTCCGGGACACACGCTTGTCTCCAGGAGGAGAGACTCTACCGGCCTCAACCCACCCAAGTGGACAGGTGCTTCTCCCACTACGGCCCCTTCTTCCACTCCTGACTCAGTTACAGAGAGAGGGGCGGGGGCTAAGGAACACCTGTGAGGGTCACAGCCAGGGACACAGGCCACTAGAGTCATAAGACGATGGAATACTCCCCCTCCTCTCACACACCTTAAATCACAGCAGCAAAGACCATAGTACACAACAACACACAACAGGAACTACACACGCAGAGCGTCAGAGCCGGGAGACTGCAGGACGCAGACGCTGTCTAAGGAGGAGTTCTCAAGGAAACCCGAAGGCGAAGGCGAAACGGTGAACAACAGGGGCCCGAAGCCGCTGGAACCGCGGAACACAGTCCACCCCTAGCCAAAAGAACACGAAACTGCACCCCAACAAGTAACGTCTACCCTTCAACCAAAAATTGCAAGGCACGCCGAAAGGAAAAGTGCACAGTCTGAAGAGACAAACCAAGCTTCAGAGCCACACTCAGACACGACAGAGATTCTGGAATTATCAGACCAGGAATTTAAAGAACTATGATGAGGACGCGAAGGGCTCAGGCTGCCAAAACCAAATACCACAGATGGGGCGGCTTACACAACAGAAATGTATTTTCTCACAATTCTGAAGGCTGACAGACAGTTCAAGATCAAGGTGTCAGCAGGGCTGGTTCCCCTGAAGCCTTGTCCTGCAGATGGCCTTTTCTCTGGGCTCACACCCTGTGTCCCAACCCCTTCTTACAAGGACACCCGTCAAATTGGATTAGCATCCACCCTAGTGGCCTCATTCTAACTTAATTACTTCTTTAGCAGCCCTATTTCCAAATACAATCACGAGATGCTGGGTAGGTCAGGGATTTAACATACGAATTTTCAACAGTTCGGCCCATGGCAGGCTCTAATGCAAGAACAGAAGGGCAATACAAACAGAGAGGTGGAAGCTACAAAAAAGAGTCAATTTCAACTTAAATATTCTCTCCTCAGAGAGTCATTCCTTACCACCAATGTAACTACCCACTCACCCTGTCACCCATCCCCCTACTTTAATTCTATGAATATCAATTATTCTATGGAGTTCTCTCCTCTCCTCCCACCCCCAGTGAAAGGCTTCAGGAAAGCAAGGACCTTGTCTGTCTTGCCCGTCACTGTATCTCCAATGCAATCAATATTTGCTGAATGAATGAGAAGGCTGTGTTTCGTATGGCTAAGGCTATTGTAACACACACAAAACGAACATTTCAGAACAAATAAAATAACTGGGCAAGCTGCAGAGACAGCTGTGCAGCCCTCACAAAAGGGCAAAGCAGAACAAGCCCCTGGAGGTCACATCACACATGGTGACACACACGCAGTCAAGGGTGCAGCCCGACGGGAGCAGCTTCACGGCGACATCGTCTCAAGAAACCAGTCAGCGTGGTGACCGTGCTGAAGTGAACACAGACTGGGGGGAGGGAAATGGCCTATAAGCACCCAAACTGCATGGGGGGAATAACATGGAACTCGGGTCTGTGTGGGCCACAGATCAGCAAATTCTGAGTTATAACTACACCGTTTATCTTTTTTAAAGTCACGGAAAACCTAATTCCTTGAGACTGAGAACATGCCCACAGATGGCTCACTCTGGGGGTTAGAAAAGGGTGGAGGGACGTAGATGAGAAAAGGCGTTCACCTGACTGCAGCACAGACCCGACGCAGATGTCAGGGTTAAGTGACAGGAGTTTCTGAGCGGCCACCGTACCCGTTCTTCAGGGAACGACCAAAACATGCTGCAGACAAGTGGGGAAACAGAACATCTCAGCAAAGGAACCGACAACATGGAGAACAAAATGGAAGTGAAGAATACGAGAACTGAAGCTAAAACCCTGATGGAGACAGGACGGAGGGCCCCGAGGGGGGAATCAGAGACCTGGAAGACGGGACAACAGGAGTCACCCAGTCCGGATGACCGGGAGGACACGGAGGGAAGAGAACGAACACAGTCTCCCATCCAACAGGACTGTGACAAAGATCTGACGTTCAGGTCACAGCAGTTCTGGGCAGAGAGGGAAAGTCAGCGGTGCTAGAAAGTGTCCGAGAAATAATCACCGCGATTTTACTCCACTTGGCAAGGGACACAGACCTACAGACCCGAGAGCCCGAGCAGACACCAAACAGAGCAGACCCCAAGAAACCTGTGCCAAGACACGTCACAGCCAGACTTCCGAAAACTAAAGACAGAGTCTCAGAAGCAGCGAGAGAAATGACACCTCACCAACAGGAGAAAAACAATTTGTAATACTGGATTTCTCATCAGAAACCGTGGAGGTCAGAAGGAGTTGACACAGTATTTCCCATGTGTTGAAACAAAAGAACTGTGAACTCAGAATCTTTTACCCAGGGAAAATGTCCTTCAGAAGTGAAGGGGAATTCAAGGCATTCTCAGCTGAAGGAGAACTAAGAGAAGCTGTCCCAGACCTACTCTAGAAGAATGGCTGGACCCCACGGAAACTGGACAGGGGTGCTCCTAGGTGCGTTATTCTGTAACAGCCTGTGGAGAGTGCAGCTCAGCTACTCCATGTTACTGCTGCCTCACCTTCCATTCTGTTTGGCTCAGTGGGGCCCCTAAACTGACACAGGCCCCTCATGCAGGAGGCCACGCCCTCTATAACAGCCCAGAGGGTCACAAGCAAATGTAAGTCCTGATCCAATTTCTCCAGTACCCTGAGACCAACAGTCTCCCCTACCTCCCGGTGCCTTCCCCTACGTGCCCCTTAGATAAAACCCCCAGGGGGCTTGCTGAAAACCCACTCTTTTGGTTTGAATTGACCGATCCAGCCCCAGCCCAGGAACCTCAAAGCACTCCACCCACAGCCCCTCATAACGGCATGAGTCCCAGGCCCTGCCCCTCTCTGCCTGCACTTTGCCTTGACCTCCCCAGGTGGCCCCTCCACCTTTGCCAGCTACCTCCTCCAGGACCTGTGACTAAGAAACTTCTCTATTTCAATTCCTCTTTTGTACTGCTACTGAACTGCAGCTCACCATCCAGAGACCTGTACTGCATTTATTAAGTGTTAATTTGACTATTTATAATATAGCCCAAAAGTGGAAACACCACAAATGTCCATCGGGTGATGAATGGATAAACCAAATGTGGTACAACTACACAATGGAATATTCTTTGGCAAGGAGAAGGAATGGGGTACTAAGACACACTACAACACGGATGATCCTTGAAACTATGCTAAATGAAAGAAGCCAACACAAAAAGCTACATACTATAAAATTCCAACTACATGAATATCCCAAAGTAGACAAAGCCGTGGAGACAGAACACAGAGTAGTGGGCTGGGTGGAAAGAATTATGGGGAGCGACTGCTAATGGGTATGGGGGTGTCTAGGGTGGTGATGAAAGCAGTCTTAAATTAGGTGGTGGATGGCTGCACAGCTCTGCAAAGACATTACAAAATACTGAGTTATGCACTGTCAGTGGCTGAATTTTACGGCATGTGCGCTATATCTCAACACGGCTGTTCTTAGAAAAAGGAGATTAGTGGGATAACTGACAAGATTAGATTTGAAGAGTGCAGCCAATGTTAATTTCCTATTTCAATAACTACTCTAGGGGTTTAACATTAGAGGAAGCTGGGGGAGGGATCATCTCTATACAATTTTTGCAACTTTCTGTAAATCTAAAAGAAGAAACAGAAGAGAGAAGAGCTAAAGGAAGTTATCTAAATGGAAAGGAAATGATGAAAGAAAAATCTCAGAACACCAGGAAGGAAGAACGAACAAGAACAAAATAAGGGTGCACACATCACAGACAGACTGCTTCTCTGAGTTCTCTACGGCATGCTTGTTGATTGAAGCAAAAATTGTTGCAGTCCCTGGCGTGTTCTCAATGTCCCACAGGGAGACTATTTAAGACAATTTTAGAATAGACGGGGAAAGATAAATTGGAAAGAGGCTGACCCAGTAGATAGGGATTAGTTATTACACATAATATAAAATTACATGAATAAAAACATTTTTCTCGGATGGTTCTTGTCAAAATGAGGTTAAATTTTGCATAAAACGGCACAAATCTCATGTACAATTCAAAACGCCTGGGCAGGAGCACGCGCCCATGCGCACCCTCACCCCGACGACACCGAGAACACTGCCAGCCCCACACGGCTCCCTCGTGCCCTGCCCTTCCCGTCAGTCCCACTGGGGTCTTCCATTCTACCGTATTAGTTCTGCCTGTTCTTGAAAATCACATAAATGGAACCACACATTTTTTATTTTTTAAATATATTTTATCAATTATGTTACTACAGTCGTCCTATTTTTTTTCTCTCCACTTCATTCCCCTCCACCATGCACCCCCCGCCCAACACCACCACCGGCATTCCCCCAGCTTAGTTCATGTCCATGGGTCATGCATGTAAGCTCTTTCGCTTCTCCATTTCCTATACTGTTCTTACCCTCCCCCTGTCCATTTTGTATCTACCATTTATGAGTCTTGTTCCCTGTACCTTTTTCCCCATTCCCCCCTCCCCCTTCCTGCTGATAACCCTCCATGTGATCACCATTTCTGTGATTCTGTTCCTGTTCCAGTTGCTTGCTCAGTTTACTTTGTTTTTTTTTTAAGGTTTAGTTGTTGATAGTTTTGAGTTTGTAACTGTTCATAGGTCTGATCACCTTCTTTTTCTTAGATAGATCGCTTTCACATTTCATATAAGGGCTGGGTGATGATGAACTCCTTTAATTTGACCTTAACTGGGAAGCACTTTATCTGCCCTTCCATTCTAAATGATAGCTTTAGTGGACAGAGTCATTTTGGATATACATTCTTGCCTTTCGTGACTTTGAAAACTTCTTTCTAGCCCCTTCTTGCCTGCAAGATTTCTTTTGAGAAATCAGATAATAGTCTTACGGGAACTCCTTTCTAGGCAACTGTCTCCTTTTCTCTTGCTGCTGTTAAGAGTCTCTCTTTATCTCTAATCCTGGCTAATGTAATTATGATGTGCCTTGGTGTGTGCTTCCTTGGGCCCAACTTCTTCAGGACTCTCTGAACTTCCTAGAAGTCTATTTCCTTTGCCAGATTGGGGAAGTTCTCCTTCATTATTTTTTTCAAATAAGTTTTAAATTTCTTACTCTTCTTCTTCTCTTTCTGGCACCTCTATGATTCAGATGTTGGAACACTTAAAGATGTCCTGGAGGTTCCTAAGCCTCTCCTCATTTTTTCAAATTCTTGTTTCTTCATTCTGTTCTGGTTGCATGTTTATTTCTTCCTTATGTTCCAAATCATTGACTCAAGTCCTAGTTTCCTTCCCATCACTGTTGGTTCCCTGTACATTTTCCTTTATTTCACTTTGCATAGCCTTCACTTGTCCCTCTATTTTGTGACCATACTCAACCAATTCTGTGAGCGTCCTGATTTCCAGTGTTTTGAACTGTGCATCTGATATGTTGGCTTTTTATCATGTAGTTCTATTTTTGGAGCTTTGATCAGTTCTTTCATTTGGGCCATATTTTCTTGTCTCAGTTTTGCCTGTTACATAGTAAGGGGTGGAGCCTTAGGTGGTCACCAGGGTGGGGCAACCCATGTGGCTTCCTTGTGACGCTGTATGTGGCAGAGGGGTCCGAGAGGGAACAGTGCCATTTGCTCCACTCTTTGCCAGCTTTCAGTCACTTCCTCCGCTTCCCACAAGCAAACTGGGCCCCTCTGGTGCTGCTTCCCAGGTGGGTGGGTTTGTGTACATTCTAGAACCTTGTGGGTCTCTCCAATGAACTCTCCTGTGAGGCTGGTAGTTTCTCCCACTGCTGGCTCAACACCCACAGATTTATTCAGTCAGAAGTTTGAGGTGTTATTTGCCTGCACTGGAACCCTGGGTTGTAAGGTCCATCACGCTCCCCAGTTGTTCCTCCCGGTTTATCTGCATGAATGTGGGACCGCCTGCTCCACCAGCCGCTGCCTCACTGGGTCTGCCAGCCACTGCCTTGCTGCAGGTCCGCTTCGCCCTCCTGCTGGTCTGGGTGAATGTTTCTTCTTTAACTACTCCCTGGTTGTCTGACTTCCATACAGTTCAATTTTCTGTCAGTTCTGGTTGCTTTTTGTTTTTAAATTTGTTGTTGTCCTTCTCTTGGTTGTGTGAGGAGGCACATTGTATCTACCTATGCCTCCACCTTGGTTGAAGTATCTAGAACCACACATGAATTTTTTTTAAAGATTTATTCAATTGTTTTAGAGAAAGGGAGGGAAGAAGAGAAAGAGAGAAACATCAATGTGTGGTTGCCTCTCGTGCACCCCAACTGGACACCTGGCCCACAACCCAGGCATGTGCCCTGACTGGGAATCGAATCAGGGACCCTTTGGTTCACAGGCTGGCGCTCAAGCCACTAAGCTATACCCCCAGGGCGGAACCACATATTTTTTTAAAAAGCACTATTTCATTATTAAAGTTCAAGCAAATCAAAACAAACAATTTTCTGCTTGGGTTTTTTCCTACATTTTTATAAATTTAGTCCCCTCTTAACATTTAAGGGCTATTCTCACAAAGTCCTACTAAAAGTCTGGATGGACACAGAATGACTGGATCTTATATGTCTCTTCTCAAACAGCAGACAGATTTCTTTGCAGATTTTTTAAAAAAGATTGTATTTATTTATTTTTACAGAGGGGGAAGGGAGAGAGAAAGAGAGACAGAAACAGAAACAGTGATGTGTGAGAGAAACATCAGTGGGTTGGTTGATGAGAGAAACATCCATCAGTCAGTTGCCTCTCACACGTGCCCAACCTCGGACCTAGCTTACAACACAGGCATGTGCCCTGACTGGGAATTGAACTGGTGACCCTTCGGTTCACAGGCCAGTGCTCAATCCACTAAGCCACACCAGCCAAAAGTCCTTCTGGATGTTTTTAATATTTAAGTCATTTGGGACTGGGGAGGAGGCATGTGAGGAAGAGAAACTATGCTAACAAGACACCAACAATTAAAAAACAATAATGCAGTTTTAACAAGCTAATCAAAGAACTTCTCTGGATGATGTCCTCCACGGCTCTACATGCTCGGTCACTGGAACCTGTCACAGACAGATACTTCTGATAAGCACGCAGCACACTCGTCACATCTGTCACCAGCAGCAGCATCTGGAAGGAACTAGCCTGCAGTTCAGCCTAAATCACTGGACCACATCCATGCCGAGCCGCTGGGAGGCCACTGGCTCTGAAGGTGCTGCCGGCTCAGCTCACCTGTGCCCACAGCAGGCCAGGTGCCAGGGCGGAGGGTTTACTGCTGGCCAGGGATGAGGGCTCACCAGCACTGGTGGCAGGAACGTTCACCCCCATTACTATCTGTAGAGATTTGAGGAAGATTCAGACTGAAAGGTTAGGATACAACCACATTTCAGTAAAAAGATCAGACATTTTAAAATTGCATTTCTTTGAACACAAGCGGAACTGAAATGTTCTGCCCAGAGCGGGTGTGGCTGACCCCCGTTCCTCAGGAAGAAGCCCTGACGCGCTGCACTCCCCACCTCCGACAGGAAGGCAGGTTGAAGGACTCCCTCGCCCACCTGCCCCCACACCCCGTCCTATTCTCCAGACACACACGCGTCATCACCATCGGCTTAGCTTGACGGGTCCCCCAGTGGGTCTCTCGGACACCGGTTCCCCAGAAGGTGACAGGTGCTTCCATCCTCCTCGCACCTCCCCACTGGGGAGGGGAACAGAGGACAGGAACAGCGGCTCTCTGGGGATTGAGCTGCGGCTGACTGAGGACTGGAAGACAAGGACGTGGCACTGAGACATCCATGCTCCACATACCCTGTGACAGCGCCTGTCACAGGCACTGACTCCCCGTGTCACATTTCTCAAACGCAGGCACTCGTGCTGACACAGAGAAGACTTGACAAACTCAGCCCGACGGGCTTCCTGACAGCTGACGCGGCTCCCCAAGGCACAGCTCAGACTCACACTCACATGCACACGCACACACACTTGCACACGCTCCCCGGGCCTTTCCATTCTCGGCCATACTTAAAATGTAAGCAAATGGTCTATCTTGACTTATCTGACAACTACCCCTGTTTTTAAAAGTTCGTGCATTAAACTTGTAACCGGAACCATGAGGTGGCTGTGAGTCCATCTGCATGACAGAACGTCCTACAGGCGTGTGGTGTGGAGCCTGGCGTCTCCCGCCACCACCTTCCAAAGCTGTTTGAACAAAGGCTCTTTGTTTCCTCGGCTGTGGACTGGAGTTCTACTCACCCACAAGGCTGCTGTAGAGACCGAACAAGGAGGCGCATGGAAGTGTCTACTGAAACGCCTGGTATGCAGCTGGCATCCCTAAGGAGCAATTTCCAAACGACACGAAACAAGACCTCACTTCACTCTCTCCACCAGCAGCCCATCCCCACCACACAGGCCTCTGCTGCCCCTCTGACAGAGGAGCTGGCACCCTGACCTGGAACCCTCGCGCCGCCCGTCCCTCTGGGGCCCGTGCTTCCTTCCCCAGGAATCCTGGAGCCCGTGTCCTACTTCCTCCAAGTCTTCCTTCATGCGGAAGTCGGCTGCTCAGCAGCCTCCCACGAGCACCTTAAAATTAAAACAAGAGCTAACACTCGCCTTCTAGTCTCCTGCCTTTTTTCCTCAGTAGCATTAAGTATCACAAAACACATGGTTTTGCTCATTTATTTTCTCTGCTGTCTCTCTTCACTCACCAGCTCCGTGAAGGCAGGGTCTTGGGATTGTCTGGCTCACTGCCATATCCCCAGGGTCAAAACAGTGCCTGCACATAGTAGGGGCACATCAGTAAAGAGTTGTTGAGTGAATTCAGTGTCCAGTGACAGAGGACAAAAGAATTACATGTTCAAAACAAGACAACATGGCTACTCGGAGTAAGTCTAATGAAAGACATTCAAGAGCTCTACGCAGAAAACAATATACTATTCAGAGGGAGATCTAAACAGTGAAGACAAATATCACATCATGTACTGAAGTCTCAACACCGTAAAGATGTCAGTTTTTCTAAACTGATCTACAGATTCAGTGCTCTTTTAATCAAAATCAAAACAGTTTCCTTTGTGGAGTTTTATATACAGATTGTAAAGATTACATAGAAAAGAGCTAACGACAGCAAAGGCATTCTTGAAAAAAGCAAGCAAGGAGGACGTGCCTGCGGTGCTCTGTGAGAGACAACGTGGTACTGCGGTGACACGGATGCACTGGAGAGCCTGGAAGCTCCCGGCAAGGCCAGCAACGGACATAGGCTTCTCTGAGGGGCCGTGGGGAAAGGACCATCCTGCCAATAAATGGTGCTGGGCTCTGCATATCCATATGGAAAGAGAATTAAACTTGATCCCTACCATGCAACATACACACACACCAGGGAGATGGGACAGCTAAATATGAAAGGCAGAAAAAGGAGGTTTCTAGATTATGGAGAACTTCTGATTCATCAAGCGTTACCATTAAGGGAAATAAAGGAAGACCACGGAGTGGTAAAATATATGTGCAACTTCTACAAAACCAACGAAGACTCTGTTTCCAGAATGTAGAAGTTATTAAGACGACAGACAACCTAACAGAAAAACGTGCAGGAGAGTGGAACAGAACCCGACAAAAAAGGACATCTGGCAGGCAAGCAAACACAGGGACTCATCAGGAAAATGCCGTTAAAACCACAACGAGGCAGCACTCGGCCGACGCTGAGGAAGGAGGCCGACCACGGCAGGTGCCGGTGGGAATGCAAAGCGGCCAGAACGCTCCCAGGCTGCTGGTAAAATTTACGCCTGGTGCAACCACCTGGGGAAGCCCAGCACCAGCTGCTAGAGTTGGAGACACGCACTTCCATCAATCCCAAACTCCCACTTCTAACAGGTGCCCCCAATGGGAAAATGTATGTTGTTTACACAGGCCCGCACCGGAATTTTGGAACAGCATTATCTGTAGAAGCCAAAATCCAGAAACAATCCGAATGTGTGATCCGCATAGTAAGTGGTCAGGCTCACTCCATGAAACCCTGAACAGCAGCGAGTCTCAACTGCGGGTGGGCACTGCTTGTGGCACCTGGGGGGACTACGGGCCCAAGTGGGTACAGGCCAGGGCTGCTACTCCACACCCTGCAGCACACACGTGACGGCCCCCCACCGAGAATCACGCTGCCTGAATGTCCACGGCACAGAGGAAGCCTGCAGCGCAGCAATGAACACGCCCACAGGGGCGGGCCGCACGTGAGGGGCCTCGCAAACAAAATGGGAGTGAAAAGCCGACACAGAAGCGTGATTCCGCTCACACAGTGTTCAGAACCGGGGACGAGGAGGACGAGAGCGGTGACCAGGAGAGTGCAAAGGGCTTCCGGGGTGTGGCGACTTGCCGTCTGTCAGTCTAGGTGGTGCTAGTAACGAGTGTTCCCTTGTGATAATTCTCTCGGCTGCACTCTTCTGTTTTGTATTCTTTAAGTGTGTGCACTTATTAAATCTATTTTGTTAACAGAAGAAAAGGAAAGAGAAAGAAAGAGGGAAAGGCAGGGAGGGGACAGAAAGGAAAGTAACAACTGGCCAAAGCCATTCCAGAGAAGCCCTTCCCACATGTCCGGGCCAGCAGTACTCCTGTGACAACACCCCCCCTCCCCGCCCCGGCATGCAGGTCAGTCCTCCCAGCCCACCTGCTCAGGCCCACCACACTGACCTCTCTCCTCCCTGGACCCCTCCCTCGCTCTATAGGGAGCCCTGCTGCCTGGCTCAGGTCCCCGCTCAGCCACTTGATCTCTGGGTGGCACCAGTAGTGACCTCACAGGGCTGGTGAAGGGATTATGGGAGTTAATTGCAACTAATGCGCTCAGGATAAGGCCCATCACAGAACAACACGGAGAAATGCTAGGTATTGTCACGTCATCAAGTACTTTGTACCGTCTCAGACTAATTCATTTAAGTCTTGCTTTCTGTGATGGTTAATTTCATGTGTCAACTGAACTGGGCTAAGTACAGAGCTGGAAAAACATGATTCTGGGTGTGTCTGTGAAGGTACAGCCGCAGACAGAGTAGAGGTCACCCTCACAGTGTGAACGGTATCACCAACCCCCAGAGGCCTGAGCAGAACCAGAAGCGGAGGAAGGGCGAATTCCCTCTCTGCTTGAGTGTGAAGTCATCTTCTCCTGCCGCCAGACACCAGCCCTCCTGTTTCTTGGGCGTTCGGAGTTAGACTGAATGACACCCCTGGTTTCCTGCATCTCCAGCTTGCAGAGGCAGATCTGGGGACTGCTTGGTCTTCATAATCACAAGAGCCAATTCCTGTAATGTATCTCCTCTTAGATCTAGATGTACGTATGTATGGATGTATGTATGGACGGACGGACAGGCAGACAGATCCTATTGGTTCTCTTTCTCTGGCGAACCCTGACTACTGCACCTTCTCTGCAAATCTCAAGTCCTGTAACACAGGCTACAAGGCAGTGACCCTCACGGACCCAGATCCAGTGCTGTGCGCACTCCTGATGCTCACCTCTCTGTAGACTGTCTGATGCTGCACCCGCATCACAGGGAGCCCCACTGTATGCTGTGTGCACCTGCTTTCCCAGGCAGGCCGGAGGGCTGCTGTTCACATCCTGCAGCAGGAACCTCTGTGCCTGGGGTGTGCTGGTCCCAGCTGACTGTCTATTGGACTCAAGTCTGACCTTGGACAAATTCTGGAAATAGATAACGCCCAACATGCCTTCCAAATGAGCTACACGTCACTGCAGCAGCTCATCCAGGCAAGAAATAGGATATTTACTTGTTTTCCCTCTGTTCCCTGCAGGTCTTTTTTTTTTTCTTTAGGTTAAAGAACTAGGTGCTTTGAACATTAAACCATAATGTACAAATGTCTCTAGAGTCACTGGAGTGTCCTCAATTAAAAATCTAAGTAATCCAAATCATGTCGTATATACTACTTGTTCCCACTGACGAGCACGTATTTAGAAAATCTCTCACTTAGTCACATTAGTTATGAACCTCTCTAGCCATCACAGCACCGTCTCCCAGGTGGCAACTGTTCATGTCCCTACAATGGTCCCTGATTTTTTTCTCTCAGGTTATTACTGCAACTGACCACCCCAATGCATAAATGAAAAGGCATGATACTTCTGAGAGAAACAACACAAAGGATTTCTCTACAATCACTTCTCTACGATGGAGGAAGAAAAATTCAATGGATCAAGAAAAAAAATTCCATTATAATAAGAACAAAAAAAAAATCCATGCTCACAAATCAACCAAAACTGACGTGTCCCTAAGGAGACAGCTGCTGAGCCGCAAGCCTGAGGACAGACCAGACTCACGATGTTCTATACACTGCCGCAGGAGCCCACGTGTGAAAACTGCAGTTTGAGCGCATGTAGCACTGTAGTACAGTAACAGCGAACAAACCCTCTTGTGGGTGCTGTTTAATCCTGGCTGAGTGTCTTTTCACCCTTCTATGAGTGGCCCCTACAGTGCTCTTGCTGCCGCAGGGTGACAGACACCAGGGCGTGAGCTCTGTCGAGTCCGACACAGCGCCCTGTCCTCTCTCAGAGAGTGAGTTCTCCACTCCTCCCCCTCAGTGTGAAGTAGGGTCTCTGACTTCACACACACCACACTGAACTCCATTCCCGTACTGATGGTCCCCAGCACTGCCAACAGCACCACCACGGACCCAGCTGCCCAGCCCCAAACCAAAGGGTCACCCTGGACCTCCCTCCCTCACATGCCTCTCCCTCAAAGCGTACCTCCATCATCGTCGCTGCTACCACCCTGGTCAGGCTGCCACAGTCTTCTCACCGACCCTCCTAGCCCCTGGCTGCTCTCAGCCTGCCCACCCACAGCAGCCAGAACGAGCTTAGGGAACAGCACACAAGACTGCCCTGCTCAGGGTTCCCTCCCAAGTCTTCTCAGCTGTGCCCCAGCCCTAAGGCATCCAGGCCCAACCCTGCCTCCTCTCCAGCCACACTGGCATCCCCCACTCCCGCATTCTCACTGCCCATGGCTGCTGCCGGGCCCTCTCACTGCCCGTCCTCAGCCCATGATGCTCTGCTCACAGATTTCTGCATGCTTGTCCCTCGCCTCACTTAGGTCTCCACTCAGATACCTACAGAGCAGACCCTGAAGAGTGATCACTCTTGAGCCCTCGTGCCACTCCACCCCTACCTGTACTCCGTGACACATGCCATTCTGCCTGTTCACTGTCAAGTCTCTCCACCTGAATGTGCGGTTCACAGGGAAGAACTCCTGTCCCGTTCACTTCTGACCCTCTAGTTCCTGGGACAGGACTCAGAGCTCAATGAATACTCGTAACAAACGAGCTGCCCGAGTGCACTCCGAGCCACAGCACACCCTGCCCAGAGCTCCGGCCGCCTGGGGGCCAGGCAGAGCTTCCTGCTGCCATGGAGTCAGGTGGAGTCCCCACCGCTGGGGGTGCGGGGCAGGCAGAACCCACTGCTGCCGCGAGGGCAGGCGGAGCCCTCGGCTGTGGAAGGGAGATCAGCCTCTGAGGCGTATGCAGTGGGAAACAGAAGAAACAAAGCATCCAGTCTCTAGTCTCCTACCTAGTTAGGTATTTTTTTAACAATAAAATTGTTCCACCAGGACATGAACAAGCAACAAATCGGAAAGTGCAAACATGAGTGTGTCTGTCACACTCACCACGGGGCTGTGGACCCGCACGATCAGGTTTGGGGACAGGACGTCTGGAGAGGCCCCGAGAGAGTGGTTTCACGCTGGGTTCCGAAGGTCTGGGAGCGGTGCATCTCACCACCAGGTGACTGTGGGAGGGACTGGTGCGACTTCACAGAGAAGTCTAGTTTACGTTTCCAATTTTTCCTTCCAAAAATCCAAAGAGATGCTATTACTTCAGCCATTACAAATCAAACCCCCGCATCTTGGCGGCTTGCATTAGCTCATCTGTTTCTGAATTACACTCTAGCAACAGATTCCTCACTTGCCTCCTTCCAAAATCACTTCTCAACTTTTCAACACGATACTTTAGACAACAGATCACACACAGAGGGAAGCGGAAAAGGTGTTACTTATCCCAACGAGGAATTTGCTCCTTTTCTAAAATACACTCGCGTGGCAGATGGGTCAGCTCTGATGTATATGCAGAGCCTGAGTCACAACCAAATTAGTCCCCTCAACACACGTCAAAACACATTAAAATAAGCAGCTGTCAGTACCCGCAGCAGAAACCCCACCAGCAAACACACTCTTCAGGACAGCGTATCGTCTGTTAAACGGAGGCAACATGCAACCCTTACATTTCGAGTTACACGCAGGTTTACTTTATAAATTCAGCACGGCCCAGGAGAAAACTCACAGGCTCAGGTGGGGGGCCAAGGTGCGAACAGCCAACACGCTGCTTCTGGCGGACTGGCCTTGACCGAGTTCCTGGTTGCTTAGGCTCGCCTTCCTCCTCAGCAGACCGGAGTTCACGCGTCCCGGAGTGTCCCAGAGAGTGTCGCAGAGCACCTCGGGCGACATGTGGAAGCTGGTGCCAGGAGAGCCGGCACTCCGCCAGCCCCGGGGCTCTGGCCGCTGTGCCTCCTTCAGCCGTGAGGAGCATCATGGACCTGCAGCCTGACAGCATTTGGGCATCTGATCTGAAGGATTTTCCAAGAATTGTCTTTGGGTTTGGTTTTCCAGAAAGGTCAGTCTGTGGGCAATGAACTTTAAACGGGAGAGTCGTGCCCGCAAGTGTGTGTGCACTGACTGTGCTGACACACTGTGGGGAAGGGTGCTGGGGGGGGGAGGCCATGAGCACACGCGGCCTGTCCCTCGGTGCTGTCTCGGGGGGAGGACGCCGACCCCCGAGGAAACCGAGGAACTGCCCAACTTATGCCCACTACGTGTGCTCTCTTCACCAGACGTTCGCCCTCACATAAAGACTGAAAGAAAAAAAAACTGGAAAGCACCAGTGACCTGCAGGAGAGCACCAAGCATGTCACTGGAGTCCTAGAAGGGGGGCGGGGGGGAACAAAACAAATCTTGAGGAGGTAACGGCTGAAAATAACCAAATTTAAAGTAAATTTGTACTCCAACGGGTCCAAGAAGATAAAACGACACCAAGGCACATCATACTCCGAGAGCTGAGAGCCAGTGATAAAGAGAAACTCTTAAAGCTACAAGAGGAAAAGCAGGTTAGACTGGGAGCAACAAAGACACAAATGGCGACAGACTCCTGACCGGAACCCATGTCGGCCAGGGGACGGTGGAGCAGCGCCTTCATAGCAGCGAGAGGAAGAACCCAGCCAACCGCAGGTCCAGCGCCCAGCACAGCAGCCCCCAGAGAGAACGGCGAGGGGACACTCCGTGAGACCGAGACCTGCTGCCAGGGCGCTGGGAGCCCAGGCAGAAGGGCGCGGGTGCGGGCATGGGCATGGGGAGACTGGGGCCCGCACAGAGACCGAGGAGCCACAGAACGGTGAATTCACGGATGTTCCTCGCAGATCTCCCCGATCTCTAAAAGGCAGCTGTTTAAAACAAAGATACTAAAAACGGGCTTGGAGGTGTTCCACACCAGCACGACCAGGAAAGGGCGGGAGAGGGAAGGGGCACTGAGGCTGCACGACTCCCCGCTGCAGGGGCGGTGCCCTGCGCTGCACTGCGCTGCGCAGGTGGACTAGAGTAAGTCAGACACGGACGGTTCATGCCCCAGAGTAACCACTAAAAGAAATTTAAAAAAACCAAAACAAAACGATATAGCTAGTTAGCCAATGGTGGAGATAAAATAGAATCACAAAATAATATTAAATTAATCCAAAGGAAGCAGACACTGAAGGGGGAAAAGAACAAAGAATGGGGAGAACAAGTAGAAAACAAATAGCAAGATGACATTAAACACACAATAACCACATGAACTGTAAATGATTTAACTACGATTAAAAAGTAGAGATTGTCAGATTAATTTGGAAAATACAAGGCCCAACAATGATATATTGTTTGCAAGAAAGCTGCATTTAAGTATAAAGACATAGACAGGGTAACAGAATGAAGACACATTTAAAATTTTATACACGGACACATTAATACCAATCAAAAGAAAGCTGCGGTGGCTATCCTGACCTCAGGCAGAGCAGAATGCAGAGGAGAAATAATTGCCAGGGATAAGCAAGGACATTTTGTAATGACAAGGGAATCAATTCATTAAGAGGACAGAACAATCCTACATGTATATGCACTTAACCACACAGCTTCAAAACAAATGAGGTGGAAACTGACACAACTGAAGGGAAGAGTAAACACACCCACACTGAGGGCCAATGATTCTGCCTCCCTCTGGAAAACTGACGGGACAAGAAGACACAACATCGGTCAGGACGCATCACCGGCCGCCTTGAGAGTACGGCGTCGACAGAACACACCACCCCCAACAGCAGACACACATTCTGCTCACGTGCGTGTGGAACACGTGAGACAGCCCACATTCTGGGCTATGAAACACGTCTCAGCAAGTTTCAAAGCACTGGAACCACACATAGTACGCTCTCTGACCACAGTGGAATTAAATTAGCCAGTATCGGCACGTTATCTGGAAAATCTCCAACCACACTATTTGGAAGTTAAGTAAGTCAACTTGAATTGGACATGTGCTACACAACATACTGAAGAGTAAGGTGACGTCACAAAGTCAAGTAAATGAATGGTATCACAATTCTCCACAAGTTAGAAACATTTTTTAAACTTTTTCTTTTAAAGATTTTATTCATTTGTTCTTAGAGAGAGGAGAAGAGAGGGAGAAAGAGGGGGCAAGAAACATCGATGTGTGAGAGAAGTGTCAATCCGCTGCCTCTCACACACGCCCGGACCAGGGACCAAACCTGCAACCCAGGCATGTCCCTGACTGGGAATCGAACCGGCGACCTTCCATTTTGCATGATGAAGCCCAGCCAACTGAGCTAACCAGTCTGGGCTAGAAACACTTTATATACTACATTATGTTCTGTACTGTGTTAGTCATGAATAATATGATTCACGTATTTTCAAAACATAAAGATGCAGAAGCATTCTCTTCATTGCAAATTAACCAGGGATCCTTAAAAGGCCCCCCAGACACAACTGCAGACCCCAGGGGACCCAGGAGATCTGCCCACAGCCTCTGGTGCTCGCTGATGCTGTGTAGGCTCCTCCACCTCAGAACTCACGGACACCCTCTCCTCACCAGCAACCCCCCACCCCCCCCTTTTCTGTCCCTCCCCCCACTCCTCCAGCGCTAGCCCTTCTTAAGCCTGGTTCCTGTCTGCACAGCTCAACTGATTCTGCTTTTCCCAAGGAACCAGGGGCAACCGAACATGAGCTCTAACGGCCTTCCCCAGTCCTCAGTCTCCAGGTTTTGCCCACTTTCCTCTCCAACTCTCAAACAACATCCGGCCCAGCTGTCGCCCTTCAGAGGAGCAACTCTGTATGTCACCAGCTCTACTTTACCTTCCTACATCCCAACGGAGGGAACACGGGGAGGCTCAGCCACCCCCACCTTACACCGAGTGAGTGAACACGAGAGTAAATGTGTCCACCAGACGTCACCTGCCACACCCCTGCACAGGGGAGCAAGGCAGGGCCTGGCCTCTGCCCTCTCACTTTCTAGCCCTGTGACTCTCAGTGTGACAGATGGGACGAGCGTGGCCCATTTCAGCATGTGCTGCAAGGGGGAGCTCCATGTGCAGTGGCCCAGGAGAGTATGCAGCCCCGGGGGACACAAGGTTCCCCCAGGAACTTGTCGAGAACACCACCTTCTCTGAGTGAAACCAGGAAAACCCCATACTTAGAATGTATGAATGAGGAACCTAACTGAAAACAGGAGTAGAGTTGCGGACCCTGTTGCAACCTCCAGAGGCCAGGCCACACACTCATCTGATAAATGCCGATGGGACAGAGAAGCCTCAAACAGGACTCAGTGGCCGCCCTTACAGGGCCCAGACAGTGTGACCGATGGTGGGCACCCTGGTGGGGCAGATCACGTGAAACTGGAGAAGCTGGCCAGGCTCCAGTGTGGCATAAGGTCGCATGGGGGCAGTGCTGGGCAGGCTGCTGAGGACAGACTGCACAGAACGTGGGCCCGTCACCGGAGCTGAGCTCCGTGCTGAGGGACTAGGGCGGCTCTCCAGGTTCCTGGGCTCATCCGTCTCCACTCTCTGTACATCCTTCCCATGCTTTGGGGCCAGCTGTGTGACACAGGAAGAAGGGGCTCTGGATGGGGGTGACAGCACCCTCAGCACCAGCAATGACCACCCCAGGCCGACGACCCCACTAGCCTCTTGCTCTGTAAGTCTCAGTTTCTGCAAGCATGCATGACCGGAGGCGGCCTTTCACCATCCAGATCACTCTCGGGCCCCGAAAGACAGGAGGCCCAGACCACGAGCCCAGCGGGCCTCTTAGCAGACTGCCACCATCCAGCCTTCCACCTGAATCACCAGTCACTTCACCATGCCCTTTCCACCTGCCAACAGTTCTACTTAGCACTTAAATTGGACAAAAAACCAATCCACCAACCTCTTATTAGTCAGTTGCTACACATTGCTTACTCTTCTGAAAACATCCAGGAAATCCACAAATTGGGTGTTTGCCTTGAGAGCAATGGAGTCTAAGATCTCTTTCCCGAACTCACATGGGCCACGAGAGGGAGAGTGAGGCCCTGAATAGTTAGACACAAGGAACAAAGGGACCATTCACAGTGTCCAAAACAGACAGACAAAAGCAAGTCACGGAGAAAGGCAATCAAGCTGCAAGTAAGCCAGTGACATCTATTCCCCAAAATGTAATGCTGATGGCAACCTTCTACCAGCACACCACATGGATCAAAGCCCTGACAGTGATGTGAAACCCTTTAAAGAGTGACATAATTATTATCTGTACTCCTAAGAATTAAGCACTCTGTGTGCAACCTTAAAAATTATACGTGTGATTATGTTTGGCTGAGGTTTTAAATCATGTAAACGAAGTGAAACATGGCTAATTCTGCGTAAAAAAAACTTTCACTGAACATTATTTGAAGACAAAGTAATGCTTTTAATTATCCTGATCACGTCTTCAGCACCCAGTTTTCACTTGTTATTGCTGTTAACAGCTACCATTATTGGAGAAATTGTTCAGCTAAACCATGTGAAGCTGTCATCTTTCTGGGTCTAAAGCGGACAAGAACTGGCAGCTTCACGGGGTTCCCTAGTCCTGTGCCCAGGCACTGTGCTGGGGGCTCCGGCTCGACGGGCTCAGTGAATCCTTGCAGCAGATGTCACCGGCACCACCTCACAGCTGAAGAGTGGGAGCAAGTTGACTAACTTGCTCAAGACCAACAACGAACAAGCAGGGTTTGCACCCCTCCTCTGCCACCTCCACGTCTCAGCCACAGGCAGAGGGTTCTGTTAGCTTTCAATTTGCATTTTGTAGCTTCACGTTTTGTTAAGAAGAGCAGATCAGGACTTTGAGCCAAGATGGAGGCGTAGGTAGACACGCTTCACCTCCTCGCGCAACCACACAAAGGATCACAACTAACCTCAAAAGAAAATACAATCAGCACTGCCAGAAAACTGAACTGTATGGAAGTCCAACCACCAAGGACTTAGAGAAGCCCTATTCATCTAGACCGCAGGAGAGGTGGAGGTGGGGACCCAGGGCGGACAGGACATGGTGTGGAGGCAGCAGCCACAGCGGCCAGCAGAAGGGGCGGTCCCAAATTCACCTGTGGTGGATAAAAACCGGGAGGGACACCTGGGGAGTGAGCCATCCCAGCTCCAGGCCAGACTGCGCAGCCCAGACTGAGCAGCCCAGGGTTCCATCCAGCCCGGAAAATAAAGCCTCATAACTTTTGGCTATAAAAACTAGTGGGGGTTGGGGTGGCGGAAGAAACGGCCGGTCTCTCAGGAGAGTCCGTTTAAAGGACCCACAGAGCCCTAGAACGTAGGCAAACCCACCCAGTCTGGGATCCAGCACCAGGGCAGCAGCTAGAAGGGTGCCAGTCACCTACACAAGTGGGGGAAGTGATTAGAAACGGGTGAGAGCCAAGAAAGTGGCATTGTTCCCTCTTAGACCGCTCCCCCATGTGCAGCACCACAGAGCAGTGAAGCGGGTTGCCCCACCCCGGCAAATAACTAAGGCGCCACCCCTTACAATGCAACAGATGTGCCAAGAAGGAGTCAAAGCAGCTCTACCTGATACACAGAAACAAATACAGGGAGGCTGCCAAATTGAGGAGACAAAGAAATATGGCCCAAATGAAAGAACTGATCAAAACTCCAGAAAAAGAACTAAATGAAACAGAGATAGCCAAACCTATCAGATGCAGAGTTCAAAACTCTAGTGATAAGGATGCTTAGAGATCTCACTGAATATGGCAAGCACGTAAGGAAAGAAATGAAGGCTGCACTAAATGAAATAAAAAAAACCCCACAGGGAACCAACAGTGAAGGGAAGGAAGCCAGGATTCAAAGCATTGATTTGGAACATAAAGAAGAAATAAACAGTCAACTAGTAAAGAATGAAGAAACAAGAATTCAAAAAGAAACAAGGGGAGTTTGAGAAGACTCTGGGACATCTCCAAACACACCAACATCTGAAGCATAGGGGTGCAAGGAGGAGAAGAGGAAGAGCAAGAAACTAAAACTTATTAAAAAAAAAAAGAACTAAAATTTCCCTCATTTGGCAAAGAAATAAATATATAAGTTCAGGAAGCACAGAAGAGTCCCAGAAAAAGTTGGACCCAAACAGGCAACACCAAGATACATCATAATTAAAATGCCAAAGGTTAGACTGTAGAGAATTTTTTGAATGGCATGCAAATGTGGCTCAGCCTCCATGTGGAAAATCGGTGGGTAGTGAGTGGCTAGCAGGACCACGCCCACGGAGAGGTTTTCCTGTGGGGAATCAGGCTTGTGTTGTACATAGGCTGCTATGAAACTTGCTTTTGCTAAAACTCCCTCACCCTGAATTGAGGCAGCAAGTGCTTACTATAACTTCCTAAATTCATTACTAAACCTCCCCAGTATGGAGTGTGACCGGTTCAACCACTTTTCCCCTTGGTCTGCAACATCCTTCTCTTTGAAGTAATTAGCAGCATTCTTTCCTTTGTTATCTGCAAAAGGCAGTCTCCTGCAATGACCCTGTGCATAGTAAATGAGGACTGCCCTCCATGTAATGTAGCCAGAAAAACAAAAGCCTGTCCAGGCAGGGGCCGGGGCCCTCTCACCCTCTCTCTGAGTGGCCATGCTGTCCCTTTTTCTCCGCAGGACTTCTGTAGTCCGAGTGTATTTGTTCACGAGCAGCCACAACATACAGGGATCCTGCAGGCCAGGATCCGCATCAAAAGATAAAGAGAGAATCTTAAAAGCAGCAAGAGGAAAGGAGACAGTTACCTACAAATGATTTCTTGCAAGATGGTCAGCTGATTTCTCAAAAGAAACTTTCCAGGCAAGAAGGGGCTGGAAAGAAGTATTCAACATCATGAAAAGCAAGGACCTACATCCAAGATGACTCTATCCAGCAAAGCTTTCATTTAGAATGGAAGGCAGATAAAGTGCTTCCCAGATAAGGTCAAGTTAAAGGAGTTCATCATAATCACCAAGCCCTTATTATATGAAATGTTAAAGGGATTTATCTAAGAAAAAGAAGATCAAAACTATGAACAGGAAAAGACAATAAATTTAAAAATATCAATAACTAAACCTTAAAAAAACAAAACAAACTAAGCAAACAAGTAGAACAGGAAGAGAATCGCAGAAATGGAAATTGCAGGGAAGGGTAATGGGGAGAATTGGGGAAAAGCTACAGGGATTAAGAAGCATAAATGGTAGGTACAAAATAGACAGGAGAATGTTAAGAATAGTACAGGAAATGGAGAAGCCAAAAAGCTTATATGCTTGACCCATGGACATGAACTAAGGGGGGGACAGCTGGAGGGAAGAAGGGTACCAGGAGAAGGGCAAAGAGGACAAAAATTGGGACTTTAATAGCATAATCAACAAAACTTACTTAAAAAAAAGAAGAGCAAATCAGGTAAGTTGATGTTGGCAATACTCATTTCAAGTTCTCCAGCAAATGCAAATGTTACCTCCAATTATTTACCCTCTTTATATCCCTTCATCAAGAAACTAGCAACTAATTGAGGAGATTTTGTTACATTTACTACAGAAAGAGTGACGCAGAATATTTCAACTAAGAGTATAAAACTCCAGGTCAAAGTGGCTTAAGCAGTAATGACATTTATTACTCATTTCAAGTTCAGAAGCAAGCCTGCATTCAGTGGCTTGACTGTGTCATCACAGAACTCGGTCCATTCTCTCCATTCTGTCCCCCACATTATCGCCTGTGAAGCTGACTCACTCACGGTGAGACGCAACAGGACTCTGGGCCACACGCTTCCTTGTTCACATCCAATGAAGGAGAAGGTCTCCATCATCCCTGGAGTTGGGTGGACCTACTTAGCTCGTGTGCCTACCTCCAGACCAGTGACTGCGGGCACAAGGATGCCATACATTGACAGGCATAAGCCTTGACACGGAAACTAGTGACTGGCACAAGGAAAGACTGCCATGACTGCCTCAACCGTCTTACACATGGGAGTCACCTGAAGAGGTGTGACAATCCTAGCGCCTGGGCCCCTGGGCCCCACTCCCAATCAATTAGATTACAACCTCTAGAGATGGGCACCCAAGGTGGACTGTCAGGGTGTGTATGTGTATGTGTGTCCCCCCACTCTCTTCACAAAAGCCCCTAATGGAGTCTAGGATCTCTTTCCCAAAGTCATATGGGCCATGAAAGGGAGAATGAAGCCCTGAATAGATGGGCACAAGGAACAGATGAAAGGGCCACCCACAGGGTCCGGTATAGACAGACATAAGCAAGTAAGTCACGGAAGAAAGGCAGCATGGTTCCTAATCCAAGCTGCAACCGGCTCAGGAACCGCATTATCCTCTGCACTGTCTGGTGCACAGTTTTACGTCAGGCAAAACAGGGAGAGTAATCTTAGACTGCTATGTTCAGCTACAATTGTAACAGATGACTCTGAAGAGCCCTGTACATTGCACCTAAGTGAGCAGAACTCTAATGGGCACCTTTCTGGATCAAATGGGATGGTAGCGGGGGTAGGGGGGTGGTCCCTGAGTGCTGCATGCTCCATAGATTGGTCACAGTGGCCACCTGGCACCCTGGCAATGTCTGCGCTGTGCCTGAGTCTCTTTGCAGGGACATCCTGGCTGGGGGGGTGCTGCAGGCAGGATCGTACATTGCTCCGGCTGTGTACCTTTCAGTTCCCGCCAGGACCCCTTCTGAACTATATGACCTTGGGGCATGAAAGTTTTTCTCTACAATTTTATCACTTAAAATGTCATGCTTGCGTCCAAGAAATATAACAACAAATATTTAATAAATGCTAACTCCCCAGTTTTGATCTTCTAAGTAGATTCTATTGACTTCTGAACAACAGCTTCTAAGCTGTTCCATAACTAATGTCATCAGCAGAATGTGTTCACAGCTGGAAGGCTGACGAATCACATGGGAAATTTCATTAGCTGAGGTTTAACAACCTTGGAAAGAACCATAATCCTAAAAGCCCTGGATCTTTCAGCAGTGAGTTAATGAAAAATACTATTCTTTTTAAAAGAATAATGCATAATTTGTAGAGAAAGAATTATTATAATAATTATTCTATTATTAGTGGCCTATATTAAAACAAACCACCAAAAATAAAGCAAATATCACATTTTAGTAAGTTACTTTTATGTCAGAAAGGAAGTCTCCATTTAAAGATGAACCAGAAGAGAAAATTACTCCTAATCATGTTCAGGTCATGGTGTATTTTGAAGTTAGGTATATTAATTCTTATTTTTAATTATTTCTTTTCTACTTGAAATCAAAACCCTGAAAATTAGAATCTGATTAGTCTTAAACACAAACACGTAAAACTCACGAACCCCCCTCCCCCACCGCCCAGCCAACATCACCATCACCACTGCTGCTTCTGTCCCATTCCCTCCTAAAACCCCCCCTTATTCTTAATTCTGCGCTCTGAGGGAAGTCTCCTCCACTGTCAAAGCCTCTTCTCCATTTGTTTTCTTGATCTTTGAGTTCTGACACTGGTGGACTTTCTTCTTCTCGAATGACTATTTTCTCCTTTCTAAAGAAAATTTCTAAATCACTTCCATTCACTGCTCTACTCAGTGCTCACGGCCTCCCTCTGAGGCACACAAAACCAGAATCTGTATTTTTATTCTGCGGTGGCAAGCCCATCATCACAGAATCTGAGGGACTCACGCGGAGTCACAAGCTAGGAAACTTTAGGAGGGAGAGGGACCTGCCCCTTGAACTCGGAGCTCCCAGAGACCCCCCTCCTCTGCTCAGGCCCCTGCCCCCAACCCCGGCAGACCGGCCTCGGCCGGGCGGGCTGCCGGCCCTGTGCCCCTGGTCAGTGCTCTGCTTTGTCACTGCTTCAGGAATGAGCCCCAAGCCACGGCTCTGGGCTGTCATGTGAACTCCGAGTTTCCCATCTCCAGTAACTTTTTGAATGGTTCCATTTAAATATGTATATATTTATTTTCTATATTAGAAAGGGGAGTTAGTTTACATGGAAGATGGGTTTGGTGTGGGACATGTTCAGTTTGTGGTAATACTAAAAATATATGTATTTATATACATATTTATATATAAATTTAGTATGTATATAAATGTAAATATATACATTTAGTATTTTATGATAAAATTTATATACATATTTAGTATTACCACACTGAGCATGTCCCACACCAAACTCATCTTCCATGTAAACTAACTTCCCTTTCTAAATTGACTATGAGTTCATTATACTTGGATCAGATTACATTAAATTTTAGATTGTTGGGTCTGACATATGTAAACCAAATGTTTTCTGACATCCTTCAAGATATGAGGTAGTCACTTGACCACTCAACTCTATCAACAGCTGAAAATCAAACATGTAGACTGTGCTTCTCGCTGAAAGTACGTACGTAAGCGCTGATTAGCCAGCGAGAACAGCCCTGCTGTCTCCCATGGAGGGGGGCTTCTTTGTTCCACTGGCCTTTCTGAAGGACGAGTTCCGAGTTGATACTGTTGGAGAGGTTATTTTTTTTTTGTTTTTTAGAAGATAAATACAACAGTGTTGCACTAAGAGTCTGATCAGTAGGCTAATCTTTGTAAATAAAGACCTCACTGTCCTGCAAGGCAGAAGGACACCGGTTTGATTTTTGATTCCCAGTCGGGGCACATGTCTTGGGTGCAGGTCTGGTCCCTGGCAACTAACCAATGTTTTCTCTCCCTCTCTTTCTCCCTCCCTTCCCCTCTCTCTGGTAAGTAAATAAGTAAGTAAATAAACAAACATATTTTTAAAGACCTTATGTCAAATAGTTTTCTTTCTGATCTAGTGGTTACCATCATTGCTCATGTAATAAGATGTAGCTCACTAGAATCATAACATATGTATTACTCTTTCAACGTCGCATGTTTAATAGGAATGCTAAAAACATGTAACTACCAACCAAACCTCTCACCCTTTCTGTGCATGTAACACAAGTATATGTAACCAAACACCAAATATTCCCTTGTGAAACCACCAAACTCCAAATGATGCTCTTCCTTCGCGGCCTGAGATGTGCACAGCTGCACACAGACTGAAGTCTTTCACTGGCTCATCTGAAGTGCGCTTGGAGCACCTCCGTGTGTCAGAGGCGCCTGGGACCCACCCACGAACCAAACAAAGACCCCAGCCTCCTGGAAAGCTCTCCTCCCAGCGAGGACACAAGACACACCAAATGGAACAGGGAAACGATGCGGTGCGTCAGGAGGTGACTGGAGGGTGAAGAGGAATCAAGTGTGGGGAGGAGGACAGACACAGCCCTAACTGAAAGGAAAATGATGCTTTAACTTAAAAAAAAAAACAAAAAACGAAAAAAAAACCCAAAACGAGGAATTATTCACTGAAGGTGCTGGAATAACGCAAAATTTGAGAAAAAACTAAGCAACAGCCCTGGAAAGGACAGGCTGAAGGTGACTGCGAACTACAGAATGCGTGTTGCATCTCCTGTGTCAGTGCTTCTGACTTGACTTCGTGACTGGTGTTTCTGAGGTTACTCTGGACACGGGTGAACTCGCCCCAGGTAGCTCTGGAGCCACACTTAATAGTTCCGTGGCCGAGAGGAGGAGAAAATGCCCTTCCTCACCAGAGGCAGACAGACAACTTCTACAGGAAGCCTCTGGTGCAGTTCAGCTCCTGCGCCTATCGCTGAGGTCACCACTGCAGCTCGGCCGGCCCCGCGCAGAGCAGCAGTCAGGGGAGGGAGCTCGCTCCACAGGAAGGAGCAGGAGCTTACTGAGCAGACCGGGAAACCAACCCACAGAAACGAAGTCGAGGCTAACTTTCCCGGCCCAACATGAGGACTGGAGCTCACGAGGGTGGGTGACTGACCCGAGGGTTCCACCTGCGGAGTGTGCAAAGCAGGTGGAGTCTTCAGGCAACATCAGCCAGAGGTGGGTAGCCACTAAGTGCTTGCAGGCTGTGGTAAAGAGACCGGGAAGCCTGGGCAAGGTGGCATGGACCCAGGAGACCCGCAGAAGTCCAGTCAGAGCTCAGCTCAGTGAAGGGAGAGGCCAGAGGCCACGTGGAAAGCTAGATGACCACTGCCGTCCAGGCAACCCTGGCCTGAGGGACACCAGACCCTCCTTCCGAGTGGGGGCCGAGCTGCACAGGGTGTACACACTGAGGCTGCAGCAGAGGGTACTGAGAGAGGCAGGCTTCTGATAACAGGGATTCTGCAGAAACCTAGGATGTGGTTCCTACCAAAAACGTATATACAGTCTAGCTGTAGCTAACAGGCATTCGTGAAACACGGTAACAAAAAAAAAAACTACGTCAAACTGTCTCTAAGTAAAATGGGAAAGAGCAGAGAACTCAACGTGGGCCAGAGCAGCGGAAGCAAGCTCCTGAGAGGGACGAGCTGAGCTAAGCCTTCAAACCCAGGCAGGAACAGGGAAGAGGTACAGAGTGACCGCAGTACCCACAGCTGCTGAGACGGAGGGGGCCGAGGCGAAGGGGGCAAAGATGCAGGGAGCTGTGCAGAGTATGTGAGAAGGAGAAGACCAGAGGAGGGAATGCCCATTAACCCAGTGGCTGCCATACACCCACCAGGCCCAGGCGGGCACCTGACACGACGACCTCCATAATCCCCGCTCTGCAGATGACGGCAGAGGCGTGAGCGAGGGTCGGTTCTTGCTGACAGTCCTACAGCCCTGACAGAGCAGAATTCAGATCGGACCGCTGGGCTGTCAGGTTCACACCTACGCTGGCTCAGCACCGGTTCAGGAGTAAGGAGGGGGCGGAGCGTGGGAAGTCTGAGGGCGGGTGCTGGGAGTGGGACAAGAGTCTCAGGTGAGACTTCTGAGAGTTCTGTCTTCTTGAGCAGGGGACACTGAGACTGTGAGGAGAGGGGAGTGGGTGTGGGGGGGGAGAACAGTCAGCGAAGAAGCTGATTTGGTCATCTAGGTGCAAGGTATCAAGGGAGGACAGAACAACACAAGATCTTTGTTCCTTTTTAATTATGGTAAAAAAAAAAAAACCACCCTCAAATTTAGCCTCTTAAGGTACAGCACAGTATCAGTGAGCATGTGCACACTGCTGTATGACGGCTCTCCAGAACACTTCCACCTTGCACGACCGAAAGGCCGTACCCATGGAAGAGCAGTTCCCCATCCCCGCTGCCCCAGCCACAGGCCACTGCCCTTCTGTTTTGTCTGAGTTTGCTTGCTTTAGATCCTGCCTGTAAGGAGACTCAGACAGTGTTTGTTCCTTTGTGTGTGTCTGGCTTACTTCACTGAGCGTAATGTCCTCAGGTTCATCTCTGCTGCAGCATGTGTCAGAACATCCCTTCCTAAGGCTGAATAATGTTCCATCCTGTGGATGAATCACATTTTCTTTGCCCATTTGGCTGTCGGCGGACATTCAAGTTGCTTCCTTATCTTGGCCATTGCGGATCATGCTACAATGATCACGGGCGTGAGAATCTCTCTTCAAGGTAATGTTTTCGATCACTCTGGATAAATACCTAGAAACGGGATAAGCTCTTTCACTCTCACCAGCAGTCCTTCAAAGAGCAGTTGCAGCCGAGAGCGCTTCGGAAACGCCAGCCCACCTGCGTGCCGCACTCACGCACGGCAGGGTGGCCTCCACCAGCCTCTCTGCGTCGGAGTTGTCCTCTGGTGTGATTTTATTCTAGCTGTAAGAACTTCCTTTCTTGAACAGGAGGTCTCCTACCAATAACGTCTCTGCCTTTGTTTATCCAAAAATATATTTTGCCTTCATTTTTGAAGAAAAGTGTAGCTGGATATAGAATTTTTGGCAGGCAGTCTCTCCTGCCAAAAGAACTCTCCTGCAGGCGGTCAGAACTTTGAAAACATCCCTCTGCTTTGACCACTGTTTCCAACAAGCAGCAAGCTGATAATCTTACTGCCCTTCCTTCATACACGCTTTTCTCCTGCTGATTTCAGGATGTTCTCTTTGTCTTGAGATTTAACAGTTTAACTATAATGTATCCAGACATAGATCTCTTTGGGCTTACCCTTCTGGGAATACACTGTATTTCTCGAATGTATAGACTCTCTTCCAACAAAGTTAGAAATTTTAAGGTGTTATTTCTTAAAATATTTTTCTGCTCCTTTCTCTCTTACTTCTTTTAGGGACTCTTACAGTGCACACACTGAAGTGCTTAGTAACGCCCCACAGGCCTCTGAGCTGTGGTCCTTTCTCTTCCTTCTTTGCTTCTGTTACTGTGACTAGGTAATCTCCATCCAGCTTTAAGTTGGTCGGATCCTCCTACTGCCAGCTCAGACCTGCTGCTAAACCTGCTCAGGGAAAGCTGTTCGTTTACACTTTTTTATTATTTTCTTCCTTATACTTCATCTGGGTTGTTTCACATTTTTTAGAAGTTCTTATAGTATCCTGCTTAAGGAAAGCATCTGGGAGGCGGTCTGGAAAAAGAGGACTGAGGGGGAAATGACCATTCTGCCTCTAGGCTTTGCAGCCTGCTGCTCTGTGCTAGGTCCTGAACGGGAGCTGCAGCCACCAGCCAGGTTTCCAGCCTCCGGTCTGCCCTGCGATCCCCCATCCGGACTGGCACGTGCCAATGACGTCATCTATCCTGTTGTTGCTGTTTCTCCTGATTAATAAAGGCTGTAGTCAAGGAAGCTGCTGACAGCAACCAAGGACCTCAGTTCAGTCCCCAACGGGTTTTTCCAACAATCCCAACTGAGTTTCACTTCAACCCCCAGTTTATGTGTGCCCCTAAATGGGGTGACAAATAGTAATTGCTTAATGTATAACCTCACATCCTTACACCTCCTTTATTCCAAAACACGGACATAAGGATGCCAGGATTATTTAATGGTAAATAAAGTTTAAAATTATTCATGGGGAAAAAAGAGTTCTTATAGTAGATGTTTATCTCAGTTTTCTGCTTTCTTCTTTTTAAATGCATTTCACCATTTTATATGTAATATTTTTATTACTCTTTAAAATATCTGATTGCTATTATGATTTCTTTTGCTCGTGCGTTCATTTCTACAAGTGGGATTTTACCAATTCTCTTTTTATTATCAATTTCCAGCTTTACAGTGTTGTGGTTAAAGAAGATGTTCCATATGACTCTGATAGTCTGAAATTTGTTGAGAGTCTCTTGATAGCCCAGAAAAGTCACTTTTGTAAACGTTCTATGTGTGCAGGAAACACACGGAGAGTTCTATGCATCCAGGAGGGCAAACTGGGTAACTTTTTATAAATTATTCATATCCCTATTGAGACTTCCATCTTTTTTATCTATCCCTTCTTTTATTTAAGCACATTAAATGTCCTTATTTTATACGGGTCTGATGATTTTTCTGGTGATGAATGCCTGAGATTAGAAAGCTGTTATTTCACTAATGATGTTTCCCGTGCTCTTCGTGATTTTTAACACGTGAGCTCAAGTTCTCGGAACCTCACCTGCAAAAATTCTTTAGGAACTTGGTTGAAGTCAAAGAATCCTCCAGAAATGATTTGCACTGTTCTCTAAATGGGGACCACCCAGTCGGTTTAATTAAGTCTTCAAAGCGGCAGGAAAACCAGCCCGCGATGACTGATGCTCAGAGATTTTTTCCCCCACTGTGCTCACTGCCAAAGGTCCAAAAGGCGATCTCCCTGCAGGCCCCAAGGGTCAGAGGAGCACCTTCCGTTCACCTCGGTACTGTCGGTAAATGCCTTTGACAGCCCCGTCAGGCTGTTCAGCTGGGGTGGAATCTTCAGCTTTGCTTCCTGTCCCCACCCCCTGAGGCCACAGAACCTGAAGGTCAAGTCTGACAAATGCCCTCAAAGCAGGGCATTTTTTGCCAACTCTGCTTTTGTGATCAGGGAATAACTACTGTTTTCCTAGCTCGGAGGAACATTCCTTTAGCTATCTCCCAGCAAGAACCTTCTCCTTTCTGTGTGTCCACTCCCTTCCTTAATCATTAAGCCCTCAGGACATCAGATTCTGGTCAGCATGAAACTGCTTTAAGAACAAAGTCTCAGGCCTGCTGACCACAGAAACAAAGTTTCCTCAAACTAAAGATAACATCTTGACCTCAGTTGTGTTTTCAGCCCCAGGCCCTTGAAAGCAGAACAACCCTACTGACCACATTCTCATGAAATTAGGATGACCCACAGTTGACATTAGGGCCTGATACCAATGACCACCCACTCCTAACTCCCTTAGTCACCATGATTAATGAGTTTCCCCATACATAATCTGTCCCAGGCAGGCCAGCAGAAGCCAGGTTTTGTTTTTTTATTTTTAGCATTAAAGTAATAAATGTTCTTGCAGGATACAAGATCAGTATTTCATTTTTTTAATTATATTTTATTGATTATGCTATTACAGTTGTCCTGATTTTTCTCCCTTTGTCCCCTTCACCCAGCACCCCCACTCCCTCAGGCAACCCCACCCACCATTGCTCCTGTCTGTGGGTCATGCGTGTAAATTCTTTGTCTGCTCCACTTCCAGGAGCCAGGTTTCAGAATATTAGTTCACCTGTGCCTCTAGGTTTAGCGCCACTTCCTTAAATAAGTCTCCAGTTTCTCTGCTGCAAACTACTGTTCCGTGTTACTGGGCTTTGATGTGCACAGGCAAATGGACCCCCGGAGTCCACTAGCATGTGTTGGCTGTTTTCAGTGAGGAGCATTGGTCTGGGAAATATCCCCTCACACCCCGGGCTCCCAGTGCCTGGCCCGCAAGGGTGGACTGTGGGGAGAGCTGCGGGAAGCGCTGAAGCTCTCCAAAAAAAGAGAATGGATGACCCAGAACCAGGTGGCAGCGGTCAGTGGTGGTCAGATTCTGGATATAACGGAAAATAGAGCTGTCAGGATGTTCTGACAGATTGGATGTGGGTCTGGGAGAAAAAATAAAGACAAGAACTACCCCAAGGTTTTAAAAGGCCCGAGAAATTGGAAAAAAGTAGACTTGCTGTCAACTGAGGTTGGGAAGGCCACAGGTAGAGTTCAGTGCAGGGGAAGATTAGGAATTTAGTCTAAACACGTTGAGTTTGAAGGTCTGTTGGACGTCCAAGAGGAGATGTCGAGTAAACAGTCGGATATGCGAGTCTGCAGTTCGGGGAGAAGTCTGGGCTGGAGACACAAATTTGCTGCAACTGATCAATGTTTCATGTTAATTAGACAAACGAAATAAATGTGAGATGGTCTGCAAACACCTAGCCAACATGGAAACCTGGGTAGGAAATGCAGCACTACTGTTAAAAGAGTCATCATAACACGTTTGCATTAACGGTTACACAACTTGTGGTCATCATCCCAATACACTCTGTTCTCATTAGCTATTTGCTAGAGTTCTTTGCCAGCCCTGTGGCTTAAAAGGAATGTGAAGAATCTGGAGAACGCCTGGGAAAAGGCCAGCCACATAGTTGAATAAAGGGAGGGAAAATGATCCAGCAAAGGTTAAAAGAAATTAGATTATTTAGTCAGAAATGATTAACAGTAGAGAAGTCCAAGTGCTTGAAAGCAATTTGCCACCTTTAGGTCAACTGAAATAAAAGAAAATGAGCTTTCATTTTAGCATGGAAGACTCAGATTAAAAATAAAAAAGGGAAACTAACACCAATTTAACACCTGCTGTATGAGTACTGAGTAGCAGCCCAAGCACTGCTGCCCTTCAGTGAACGTGAAGGCCCCGGGGGCAGAAATCCCCGCTCACACACAGATCAGAGACGAGGGGCCCTGAAAGGGGAGGCAGGTTCTAAGCAGGAGAGCTGCAGTGTCCGTCTGGGTCTACCAAATCCGAAGTCTATGTTCTTTAAAATATACTGAATTTCCTAATGGAAAAACTGATAAAAGTAGAAGCTGATTACTGAGAGAAGTAGTAAAATCATTTTTCCTAGATCTTCTTAAATTAGAAAACATTCTTATTAGTCTAGATAAGCCAGTTTTCAAATTCTCTTCTAGTCCTAAACTACTATTACAATCTAGAATCCTGAAAGCAATCACACCACCTGAACAGAGGAAGCACACATTATTTGTCAGGGAACTATTTTTGCTCCTATTTTCCTATCCTACAGTACAGTACGTATTCGCCTTCCTAAAATACACACCAAATCCTGTAACAAAGGTCCATTTTTAAGTTAAGGTAATTTCATACACAACTCAGGGGTCAAACACCCCGGGCTCAGCACACCTTGTTTTTGTTTGACTGTGATAACAGCTCTAAGGATATCGAGTAAGGTGACCTCTAGAAACATCTGTGAGGGTTAGAGCTGTGCTCACTGTGTTTTTAACAAAAGAACAGCGCTGACTTCGTGGACAGGAAAGCCTGATGCCCCAGGGGCAAAAAGCTGCACCAGCCCTACTGCGCGTGACCGTGACCGAGGTTCAGGCAGGAAGAGCCGGGCTGGTGCAAGAGCTCTGGGTGCGGCGCGTGTGAGGAACAGCCGCCCCTGGGGTCGCTCGCTCCCCAGGGAGCTGCACAAACTACAGTGAAACTCCCAACAAGTTTTACTCAGCCCAGGAAAATTTCTAGAGCAGGAGGGCTAGAAAGGGCCATAGAGAACATTTAGCCTAGGGCCCTCTTTTTATGAGAAAGTAGACAATTTGCAGAAGGCGCTGAGGATCCCTGTCTGCAAGCCGGCTGAAACAGAGAGGGGCGTGTGGCCTCAGGACGCCTGTCTCAGAGGCCAGGCCAAGCTGGGCCTGGAGGGAAGTGCCGCTGAGAAGTCCCCCAGAACCGAGGTTCCCATCTCCGAGGCACTTCATTAGTCCTAATAAAAATGCAAATTAAGACCACAGTGAGGTACTGATACAGCCCTACTGGAATGTCTAATGAAGAATGACCATCAGACAGACTGACCAGGCTATGCGGAGGCCAGAAAGCTAACACACTGCTTGGGGGAGAACAAAATGGTACAACCACTTTGGAAAACTATTTGACAGCTTCATAAAAACTAACATACACCTACCACATGACCTAGATATTCCACTCCTAGGTATCTACCCAAGAGAAATAAAAGCATATGTCCATGCAAAGACTTACATAAAATGTTCATAGCAGCTTTATTTATAATAGCCAAAACCTGGAGACAACCCAAATGCCCATTAACAGCTGAATAAATAACCAATTGTGGTATAGCCGTGTAACAGAATACTACTTAGTATGAACAGATCTCAAAATAATTCTCCTGAGCATGAAAGAATACAAAATGTACAAATCTATTTATGTGACGCTGTAGCAAATGAAAATCAGTTGAGAGTGCGGAGACAGCAGGTGGTTGGGAGGCGAGAGCACAAGGTACCTTTGGGGGCGGTAGGTAAGCTCACTATCCGAACTGCGGTGATGATTTTACAGGCGTGCATGTGCACGAAAACCTATCGGTTGTTTGCCTTACCTGTGTGCAGTTCATTGCACATCAATTACACCTGAAGATGCCTGTAACAAACAATGAACATTTGCCACCAAGTGAAGCTGAAGCTCAAACATAAAAGTTTATCTAACTTAAAAAAAAACAAGTCAATTATTTTGCATACTTGAGTGAAATATGTACCTACTAAATACAGTGTTGAAAATTACAATAAACAGCCCCGGCCAGGTTACTCAGCTGGTTGGAGTGTCATCCCATACACCAAATGGCTGTGGGTTCGATTCCCAGTCAGGGCACACACCTACACTGTGGGTTTGATCCCCGGTTAGGGTGTGTACAGGAGGTAACTGATTAATGTTCCTCCCTTACATCAGTGTTTCTTTCTCTTTCTCTTGCTCTCTCGCTCTCTCAAATAAATAAACATACCCTCAGGTGAGGATTAAAAAAATTATGATGAATAGATTGGTAGAAAAATGCAGGTTAAGTAGTTGTGAAGGAGAAGAGGAAAAGAGAGTATGAATAGCTTTTATTTCAAAGAAAACAAAGAGAACACATACACATTATATATAATTAGCTATGCTACAGTGCATGCACGAATGTGAAGCTTGCGAGAGTTGTAGTTTTGCTCAGATTTCCTTTTCCCCACATTCCTTAACTCTGGGGCTGCTCTTGTACCTGCTACCCAGAGCCGCGGACAATCCCTGGAGTCCTGGACTATCCTCACAGGAAAGACAGGTTAATGGCATCTACCAGCTGTTTCATCATTTTTCTTTGTGTCACAAAATCGTACCTAAATTGAAAGCAGTATTTGAGAAACAGAACTGGAAATAGCCTGGCATACCCAAGTTTCTATCAGCCAAACACTCCTTTGAAGAAATGGTAACACGATGGGACGGTTGGCCCCAAGTTCTCATACGTGACGCGCACCCTCAGCCCGGAGGACAGGTGTGTGAGCTGTACGGAGAGACGTGCAGTAACTCTCCTTACCACTCAGAAGCCACCACAGCAAAGGGATGAATCCTGGGCTCTCGCTGATGTACTTCAAGCCTTTCAGATTGATGCTCACGTTGTACAGGGACATCAGCATTAGCCTGTAACGCAAACAGAAGGTGGTGAAGTCCGGGCCCCTCCACACTGCACTGCACCCTACATCCAGCTCCTGGCTAATAAGACCTGAGCATATTTAGGGGCTCCTTACATCCAAGTCTAAAATCTGGATGACAGGCAGAGTGATCAGAAGGTACGTAAAAATAATACTTGCTTTTGTGAGCCTACAGGAAAACGGGAAACTTGAGCAGTAAAGGCAGTAACACTACCTCTTACAGGCTCACAGCATCCAGAGACACAAACGCAGACAGGAAGCTTCACGCACCACCTTTACGGATCATCTCTATTGTTACCAATCCTGCATTTACACACGGCTAACCCTAAACTCGTGAGTACAGTGAACTCGGAGAGTTCAATTTAGCTGTTTAAATTCAATCCTATCTTTTCAGTCAATGAGCATTACCCACGACGTCTGCACAGCCAGCGGGGGGGGGGGGGGTGGGGGACATACAAGCCTGTTTAATCCACAGCCTGCGGGACGAAGAGGGCCACAACCCCAACCATTCCTACCAACCAACCACACAGAACGCAGCCCTGGCCAGTGGCTCCGCTGGTTGGAGTGTCATGCCGTACACCAAAAGGTGGAGGATTTGATTTCTGGACAGGGGCTATACCTCTGTTATGGGCTTGACCCCCACTCAAGGTGTGTATGGGAGGCAACCAAATGAAGTTTCGCATGTGGGAGGCAACCAATCAATGCTTCTCTCACATCAATGTTTCATCCATCCTTCCTTTCTCTGTCTTTCTCTGTCTTTCCCTTTCTCTCTCTCTCATTGCATATCCTTGGGTAAAGATTTTAAAATAATAATAAAAATAAAATAAAAAACAGGAAAAAAAACAGTATGCAGAGTTAAATAGGACTCTATAAGTAGTCTTGGGAACTGACCACAACAGGTAATAGAGAGTTTAATGGAAACTGGAAAACTGTAGGGACTGGTTCTGACAATACTGCAAAACAGAGATCCCAAAACTTCACATGCAAAGCAATAAAAAAGGCTACACAAGTATTTCACAAGCCCTTAAAAGAATGGATGAGCTGGCAAGAAAAGAAGGGAAACACCTCTGACCAAGAAGTCGGTGAAAACACAAATCCGGGGAGGTAAGCGCCGAAGATGCCAGATTTCGGAAGCAAGGAGCCTAAGTACTGATGGCGTCGGGCAGACGGACAGCCTCGGGCCGGCACCAGACGGACTCGGACCACAGGCCCCGCAGAAAGCCAGGGGAAAGTTAACTTTCGAGCTTGGCCAAGTCCGTACTTTTTGTATGGCCTGAAAATCCACAAGCCAATAATTTTAACACAAAGAGACCAGGGACAGGAGCTCCTTCAGCTGCCAAAGTAAACACACATTCTCTTAAAGGACCCTCAGCCTGTTCTTCAAAGAATTCCCACAGATACAGTACTAACAAATATAAGTTCTTAATAAAAATAATGAAATGCATGAAGAACAAGAAATTATACATAACAACACAAAGAAAGAATAAGAGCCAGAATTTTTTTTAAAAGTTATATACTAGAAGTATCAATTACAGAATAGAAAAATGAGTATATTTAACAGGCATAAATAATTCAAGAAGAAATTAAAAACATGGTTAAGGCTCTACTGAGTATTATAAATGACCAGGCACTTCAAAAGAGACCTAGCAAAACTTACAAAAATGAAAACTGTAACAATCAGACTATAAAACTCAAAGGCAACTGACACATGGAAAGGAGAAACACGACACAGAATACAGAGCTAAAGAAATGGCAGCGAACAGCAAAGCTAGGAAGAGGGAAGCCCCGCAAGGCCGATCCCAGAACAAGAGAAGCACAGAACCCAAACTCGACCCAGGCCCTGGCCGGCTCCGAACAGCGCCGGCTCCCGGCCGACAGCGGGAGCCCAGTGCAGAGGACAGCTGGCACCCCAGCACTGAGGTGTGGGCTCTGGCTGCTGGCCACCACAAGGGAGCCAGAGTTGAGGAGTCAGGTAAAGCTGACGCCTGTGAGGACAAACATCAGGTCCCTTCAGGAAAAGACAACAGAGTCCAGAGTCCATGACATACTTTCTGCAATGTTCAGCATACACTTAACTAGCAAGGACACATGCAGTGAGCAGGGTAGGCATTTGTTTGGGGTACAAATTTAAGGGGTGTCAAAACACTCAGTGACCAAGATTGTAAAATACATTGCAATATAATTTTTTAATCAAAAGTACAATTTTTAATCAATTTGTTTTAATCAAAAGCTTGTAAAAAAGCCTCCACAATTAGCAACATATTCAACATTTTGAATAAAGATGGGACCGTCACAGTGCCATGCCGAGACAGAATGATGCCTTCGGTAGAAGGAAAATCAGCAACGGCAACAGAGTCCACTGAAAAGGGACCGACTAAATGACGGGGTGCACATACGTGCATGGCGGGAAACACGTCTTCTAGTTTTCTGTTTCCCCACTGAACTTAATTTGTCAAAAGCCAGCTCCACAGCTTGCTCGTCTGTACAGCCACACGGCTGGCACCTGCCGGGACTCAGCGCGGGCTCAGTGTAAACACGGAGAGTGAGTGACTCCCAGAGGCTGAGAGCGGCAGCAGGGCACACACGCAGACACAGGCTCTCCTCTCCGTGCGCGCGTGGGCATCTGCAAAGTCCGGGCAGGGCTGGAGGCCTCGCAGACACCACAACCAGCACCTTGGAAGCAGCGCCCAGCTCTCGTTATGATCCTCAGCCTCCGCGCCGGCCTCCACATGAGCCAAAATTGCAATCCTTTCCTATTTTCCTGACAATTTTTACACATATCTGGAATCTATGCACTAGCAACCTATTTAATGAGTTATTAAGAGATATTCAAATGTCAAATTCTTGAGGAAAATTGAGCACCTTCACTAGAATTCTCTGAGGTCTCTAATCCAATATCCCAAGAAGAGACAAGTTTCTAAGATTTTTTTTTACGGGAAAGGGGAAGGGAGAGAGAAAGAGAGGGAGAGAAACATCAATCGGGTTGCCTCCTGCACACTCCCAACCAAACACCTGGCCCACAACCCGGGCATGTGCCCTAACCAGGAATCAAACCAGTGACCTTTTGGTTCGCAGGCCGGCACTCAACCCTCTGAGCACCCCAGCCAGGGTGAAAAGTTTCTACTGTAGATGACCGACAGAGACAGCTAGAACTCCTTAAAACTGCATGCATTGTCTCTGCTGCTTTCACACTGCAAGAACAGGGCTGAGTCATCGCAACAGACATCCTCTGGCCCCCAGAGCCTAAAATGCCCTCTATCTAGCCCTTTATAGAAAACGTTTGCCAACCCCTGCTTTAGAGGATGAAAATAAGGCAGGCCAGTCTTCTCTAGATCTTAAAGGCAACGTTAACCTCTGGGAGACAACTGGAACGTGGGTCAAGTTCCAGAAAATGTGTCCAGTTGAAAGTCTCCAGTAATGGCACTTAATTTTAAGGTGTTAAAAATGACTCACAAATTGACAGATATCTTTAAAATTTCGTATTTGGGCAAAACCATCCCTCCTTAGGGAGTTAAGAGAGAACGAATGTGATCACAATGACCACGGTGCCACATGAGACCCCATGGCATTGCTTGGCTGCACCTCACAGAAGACCAGAGACATCTCCAAGGTCACACAAGACTTCGCAAAAAACAAATCAGAATGAGTTTCCCATGCAAATGTGTCTATTCCAATACTTCTATTCCAACCAAAAGTATTTTGTAAATAAACGTGTCCAGAGTCCAAATGACAAGTCAGAAGAGACAGGCCGTCCAGTGGACTCTCCTAGCACGGAGACGCTGAACACAAACGCCATTTCCAAAGTGCCGAGGAACTGGGAGTCAGACCCCCCACGACGACAGAAAAGGCAGGCAGACCCTGTTCCCTGCCACGAACCTCAGGGGAAGATTCGTCATAAGTGGGTCAATGGGCTCCACAAGAACCACGTCCCAGACTCTGCGGTCTTGAAAATTTTAGAGACATCTGACATCGATCAGAAAAGGACTGAAAGCGAGGCTAAAATAAAGGTCCTGGCGAACCTAAAATGCTACAAAAGCATCCCAAGTACAAAAGGACGCTTCCCTCACCCGGATACACCGGGCTGGGGCGGAACAGGTTCTCCCTGAGGGAAGCTGGAAAGTCCTCCTGACAGTCTGAGGACAAGGCTGGCTCACTAACAGTAAAGGCGACCCCACCAAACCACCGTCTTCTTCTTCTTCAAAGAAGTTACAACTAACAAAGCATAAACACACTCAGTACCTGCAATAAAAATAAGCAAGAGGGCACAACTGTGATGTCCCCACACACCAGTGTTCCAAACCTGGCTAAATCTAAAGTGGCCCAATGGGCAGCATCCAGTAACTCCACGGCGCAGTGAGCAATGAGGCCCTTTAGAAGACTGCAGGTGTCCCATGACAGGGAAGCGACTGCAGAGCGCTCAGACACGCCAGACCACGTGACAGAAGCCTGCAGCGGGAGGCCTGCCGGTTTCGAAAAAGCAGTGCAGTAATGAATGATTTAACGTGCTTGTTTTAGACTCCGTGCCCCTGCCCCAGTCCAGTTAGAATCTGAAACTCGGGGGTCGATGCCATATGCAATCCAATATCCACAGGTTAATTTTCACCTACTATGCAACGCTGAAGGCACACAAGGTACAAAGAACAATACATACCTCCCGGGGTAAGAAAGAAAATCTTTGAGTAGTCAAATACCCTTTGTGAACTGAGTACCTACTTCAGGGAGGTGGGAACCACTATCACCATTTGCTATCGAAACAGGCCATGCATTTCTACAAACTTGTACAAAATATGCACAAAACATGACACGTCTGTATCCGCAGCAACACACTGAATGTAATCTTCCAGACCACAGTGGCATGTTTTCCATGTCGATTTGTATAGTTCTAACACATTTTCACCGATGTGTCCCAACGTATTAATTGATCACAATCTATTCTTCAGCCGACAGAGGTACAGATAAGTTCCCAGTGTGAACTATTACCAACACGGCTGCTACCACATTTCTGCACAAGCATCCTGGTGTTTGTGGGTGAAACGTCCTCCAGAGTACGCACATGGACGTGGACCACCTGTCCTGCCACTGGGTCTATTCAACCTCCACAGATGCTGCTCACCTGCCCCCATCGCCCTCCCGCCAGCAAGCGGACAAGTGCAAGCAAGTTCTGCCCGGCCTGGCCACAGCTCATCGCAGTTGTGACCTGCATCACCGCTGAGGCTGCGGGTCTCGCCAGTGTGCTTCTTTCGGGAGCTGCCTGATTAGCTCTCGTGCTCACACGTGTATTAGGTTGTTGGCCTTTTTCTTGTTGAAAAAGCCAAATGTAGACTTTCTGAAGTTTTAAAAAAATGTTCATAGAATGATCAAACTAGATAGGTTGAAACCTAAAAAATTGCCTTTCAGGAGAATAGAGGTTATATTTGTAGGACCAACTACCAATTTATATCTCAGTAGTAGCCCAATTAAGTAGACATTAAACATTTTATGGCTAAAAGCTCTACTGCCTGGAAAAGAATACGTATTATTAGTTTCCAGATCCCAAGGGTTACAAATAAATATTTTAAAAGCTTGGAGACCTTTGTTAATATCTGGAAATGCCAATGACTCTTAAATTAAGAAATTTCAACATTATCTAACATTTGTCTTCAAAAATATTTAACCGTTAACCAACATCCTAGAAATATATTACAATGTCCTTAACGATAACTTTCCTACGCCCTAAGGTAACTAAAGTTTTGATTGGAAACAATTTAGAAATCCAATCTTGTTTGAAGATTTCTTTCAATTGGCAGGAAGCCTCTCCCGTGAAGAGGGCGTCAGGCCACCCAAATGCACTGCAACGCCTGTGTGGCTAACAGCCAACGAGGCACGGTCACCGCCCGGAAAGTCGCCTGCATCTCCTCTGCTCATTCGGCAGCGCTCACTAAGCACAGAACCAACAGAAAAGTCCCCCCGGAACCAGTGAGATCACAGCAAGGTTTCAGGACACAAGGTCACTACACAAAAGTCACTGTTTTCCTATGCACCAATAATGTACAAGTAGAATTTGAAATGAAAGTACAATACCATTTACATTAGCATCCCAAAAGTGAAATACTTAGGTATAAACCTAACAAAACATGTAAGACCTATATTAGGAAAACTACAAAATTCTGATTAATGAAATCAAAGAACTAAGAAAACGTATATTCCATGTTCATGGACAGGAAGACTCAATATTGTCAAGCTATTAGTTCTTCCCAATTTGATTTATACATTTAATATCATCCCAGTCATAATCCCAGTAAGTTATTATATGGATACTAACAAAATGATTCTAAAACGTATACAGAGAGGCAAAAGACCCGGCACAGCCTACGCACGCCTGGAGGAGGAGAAGCAAAGCCGGAGGACCGACACTGCCCAACTCCAAGACTTACTCTGAAGCTGCTGCAATCGAGACAGCGTGGGGCTGGCAGAAGAACAGACGAGTAAGTCAACAGAACAGAACACAGAGCCTAAAAACAGACCCACAGGAACAGCTGACAAAGGAGCAAAGGCAGTACAATGAAGCAAATGGTACTGCAACAAATGAACATCCACATGTAAAAAAAAGAACCTAGACACAGACCTCACACCTTTCAAAGAAATTAATTCAAGACAGATCACAGGCCTAAATGTAAAATGCAAAACTATAAAACTCCTAGGAGATGGCAGCATGGGATAAAACCTTGGATCTCATGATGTCTTTTTAGATACAACACCAAAGACATAACCCATGAAAAAATTCTTGATGGATCTTTAATGGACTTCATTAAAATTAAAAATTTCTGCTCTGCAAAAGAAAAATGTCAAGAGAAAGAAGATAACCCACAGACTGAGGGAAAATATTTGCAAATGACATCTAATAAAGGGCTATTATCCAAAATATACAAAGAACTCTTAAAAGTCAACAGTAAGAGATCAAAAAACCCAATTAAAAAATGGACCAGACCCTGGCTGGTGTAGCTCAGTGGATTGAGCATGGGCTATGAACCAAAGGGTCGCAGGTTCGATTCCCAGTCAGGGCACATGCCTGGGTTGCAGTCCAGGTCCACAGTCCACAGTGGGGGCCACCTGAGAGGCAACCACACATTGATGTTTCTCTCTTTCTCTTCCTCCCTCCCTTCCCCTCTCTAAAAATAAATAAATAAAATCTTAAAAAAGAATGGACCAGGGACCTTAACAATCATTTCACCAAAGATAGATGGTTAATAAGCATATAAAAAGATGCTCCAATAATATGTTATCAGGAAAATGAAAATTAAAATGAGATACCACTGCACACCTACCTATTAGAGTGGCCACAGTCCAGCACACGGACACCGCCAAATGCCACCAAGAACATGGAGCCACAGGGACTCTCAGTCACCGCTGGTGAGAGTGCAGAGTGGTGCAGCCGCGGAGGGAAGACAGTTTGGCAGTTTCTTACAAAACTAAGCATTATCTTATCACAATCCAGCAATTGTGCTCCTTGGTATTTACCCAAAGGAGCTGGAGACTTATCCACATGAAAACCTGCACAGTGTGTACAGCAGCTGTGTTCATAACTGCCCGGACTGGGAAGATGTCCCTCTGTGGGTGAATGCATAAACTGTGGGACATCCAGACAACGGAATGTTACTCAATGCTAAAAAGAAATGATCTTTATCAAGCCATGAAAAAACACGGAGAAACTTAAATGCATATTACTCAGTGAAAGAAGGCAAGCTAAGAAGGCTTCCAACTATATGACATTCTGGAAAAGGCAAAACTATGGGACGTGTGGGGGTAGAAGCAGAGGTGAAGTCTCTGTATCTCCCTCTCAACGTTGTTGTGAAACTAAAACTGCTCAAAAAAAAAAAAAAAAACCCAAACCTAGGTCTTTTTTTTGTTTAACCCCATCCCTGGGTCTGAGGCACCCAAGCTGCTGAAATGATCAAGATGCTCCTTTGATCATGGAGGCAGCAAAGAAAGCAAAATCCCCAGGATAGAGGCAAGTTACAGTCAAGGAATGAAGAAGCAAAAAAAAAAAAGAAAGTTTACATCAGTGTAAGAAAGGTCCTCACTCCAGGAGACTCAGGGTGAGGGGTCGGCAGGGGGGAATAAGGTGAACACACGACATGCCTACGAGCAGGCAGCCCGAGATCGCCAAGGGGGAAGCCCCACTTCAGTGTGGCGCACATGAGGCCCACGGGGCTTTGAGGCTAACCGTACATGAGTTCTGCCAGCGGTCAGATGGGGCACTGCCGACAAAGCAAGCAGACCTCTCTGAAGGCAACTCTCCTCATCTTCCAGTGCCATGGACAAGAGCTCGTTAGGGCGCAGACACAGAGCCCCATGTGAGAAGAAACCTGGCCCTCACATGCAGCTTTGCCTTGGAAATTAGAGGAGGGGGTTAGCTGGACACATAAACGCTGCCCTTGTAAGGACCACAGAAGCAAACGAGACAATGGTCTAGTATCCAAAACATGTAAGGAACAACAGCAAATCATTGAGAAAAGTACAACCCAATAGCAAACGGGCAACGGAAGTGAACAGGTAAATCACGGGAAAAAAACTTACATGTTCTGAACATGAGAAAAGGGGCTCAACGTCACTGGCAATCTAAATGTAAAGGCACACAGGCAAACAGGTATCAACAGCACAAAACTCTATAAAGAACAGAATAAATAATGAGGTGCTGAGGGTGTGGGAAGTACAGAACACTGACAGTGAACGTGCTCACTTTGATGACCAACTTGGCAGTATCTTATAAAACTGAAAATGAGCCCTGGCTGTTGTGGCTCAGTGGATTGAGCACCAGCCTGCAAACCAAAAGGTGGCTGGTTCAATTCCCAGTCAGGGCACAGGTCTGGGTTGCAGGACAGCTCCCCACACTAGGAGGTGTGTGAGAGGCAACCACACATTAATGTGTCTCTCCCTCTCTCCCTCCCTACCCCTCTCTCTAAAAATAAATAAATAAAATCTTAAAAAAAAAAAAAAAACACCACCTGAAAATGAGCATGTCCCACTTCTCAAATACTCCCTTTCTGGGAAAACTGCTAGGGGAAATTTCATGCAGGTTAGCAGGAGATATTTCTCAAAGATGTTCACTACAGCATTACATGTGTAGAGTAAAACCTGATGATAACCTGAATGTCCATCAGTCAGGGAAAAATAACTGAATGCCCTACTTCCTTTCATGTAAGATACTTAAACAGAATTATTAGATCCATAAACAACTTATAAAGCCCACACAAAACGATGTAACTCAAGTTATACTGTGTACACATATCTGTTAACACAAACACCAACGTGGACTAGCCTCTTGTTCCAGATAAGATTGAGTCAACACACCCACCCCCCAGCTTCCACTGAATGCAGCGTGAACCGCTGAGCAGAGCACACAGAGCAGCCAGGAGAGGCCCGGAGAGCACACAGCAGCAGGCAGACTGGGAAGAAGACCAGAAGTGTGAGAACCACCAAACCCGCAGCGAGTCGGCCCCTCGGCCCCAGCCCCCGAGTGGCACTGACCCGCACGGAGAAGAGTGCCAGAAGACTCTAGCGCAGACTTGAGGAGCAGAAAGCGGGTCTCCTGGCAGAGGCCAGGCTGGCAGTGGGGGCCCCCGGGTAACTCTGACTCCCTGGAAGGAAATCTTCCTCACCACCGGGAGGACTGTGACCCTCTGACCGCCTGCCACTAGGCCCTGGACATGGGCCCAGTTGTGGGGACACGACCCAGCAGGACATACAAACCCCAGCATTCCAGACCAATGACAGAAAAGGGGAACCTGAGGAGCCAACAAGTCCCAGGAACACTGTGGAGAGCTGAAGCTCAGGAAGGTGACCCCATGAGGTCGCTGTTAACTCCTGGCCTCGGCCCAAGCCATGCACGCACTGATCTGGACCCAAACAGCAGTGTATCCGACAATCGGAGAAGCACAGTGTCAACGACTGGCCAGGTCTCACACTGGCCATGGGGGCTCACAGCAGAGGCAGACCCAAGGGCACTACAGAGGCTTTTGGAAACAAAACTGACACCAAAACCACAGCACAGGGAAGGCTGGTCAGAATTTGCAGCCTGAACCCAATAGGTCGCCTGCCTGCTAAAACAAAGCATCAACCAATCCCACAGGATCAAGTAAGACCCGGCTTCTCAAAACATAATATTCAAATGTCCAGGATGCAACTCAAAGTTACTCAGCATATGAAGAAACAGGAAAAATACCCACTCAACGGGGAAAGAACCAAGAGACACCAAGGCCGAGGTGGCACAGATGTTAGCGATATCTGACCAAAGACTTTAAGGAGGCTATTATTAAAAATGCTCCAAAAAGAAAAGCGAACACTCGAAATCAATGGTGTGGTACAGACTCCGACAATGCCCTACCACTTCCTGCCCTCACCCCTGGCACCATGAGCAGAATATCACACCCTGGTAAGTTACCTGGGAGAGAGACCGCAGATATAACTAAAGTTACTAACAGGCTGACTCTGAGTTAATCAAAGGGAGTCTATGCAGTTGACTAATCTAAGCCCATCAAAAGTCCAAAGGTTCCAGGAAGGATTCAGTGAGCTACTGTGGCTTCAAGATAAGGTGGGGTCATGTGATAAGGAATTCAGTCATCCCTGGGAGCTAAAAGTGGCCCCTGCCTGACAACCAGCAAGGAAACAGGGACCTCAGAGCTACATCGGCAAGGAATGAGAGTCCACCAGCAAGCTGAATGCACCTGGAAGCATTCTTGCCCAGAGCCTCTAAAAAGCCCAGTCCTGGACAACGCCTTGATTTTGGCCACGCGAGACCCACGCTGAAGAACCCTGTGGAGCCCACTCAGACTTCCTACCTACAGAACTGTGAATGAAGGGGGTGTTGTTTTTAGCCACTAAGTTGGTGGTTACACAACAATAATAAGAGAACAGTGATTTTCATACCTAGAAGTAAGTGGCTGCCATAACAAATACTTATTTAAGTTCATTTGGAGATCATTAATACACTGGTAACCCTCGAGTATCACATGATAGCGTTCAGTACTTATTCATTGCTCTAAGGTGAGAACATTCCTTCTGTTTATGCTATTTTTCTAAAATAGTATTTAACAGACTACATCCCTGAATTCTCCAGGCAATTTGTTCCTTCTATTTTTTTTAGAACTATTGCCAAATTAATTGCGTTTTCCTGAAAAAGAGACCCCATCAGTAATTTCTGACTAATCTGTAAAAAACATTAACTTTTTAAGCTTTGGCTGGTGTAGCTCAGTGGATTGAGCGCAGGCTGCGAATTAAAGGGTCGCCAGTTCGATTCCCAGTCAGGGCACATGCCAGGGTTGTGGGCCAGGTCCCCAGTGGGGGCCATGGGAGAGGCAACCACACACTGATGTTTCTCTCCCTCTACTTCTCCGTCCCTTCCCCTCTCTCTAAAAATAAATAAGTAAAATTAAAAAACAACAACAACAACAACAACAGAACGTTCACTCATGAATACTGTCCACCGTACACTTTGAGTTTGGTGCACTGCCCCGGCTTCAAGTCCCCCAGGAGCTGCAGAATGGTGTCCAAGAGCACCCGGCTGGAGTTAACCAGGAACTCGCGACCACACGCTATGGCAGCGACATCTGCAACAGAAAGACAAAACCAAGTTTAAAATCTCACTTCAGACTCTAGAAGAGTTTGTCCACAACACAGTACTTGCTACTGTCTTTCTCCTAAAAGACCTACTGAAGACAGAATAGCCAGCGAGGCAGAAAAAAATGGCGCTGTCCACAGAGCTGACAGCCACACAGTTGCTCAGACAGGGAGCCATGTGCGCCGAGACCAGCGACACCCAGGTAGTGAAGCAGAGCGCTGGAGTCAAATACGTCTGCAGCCAGCCAGGGGACGGCACGTGGACGCTATCCGCCCGAACCCCAGACTGACAGCGGTGGGCAGCCGGGGTCCACACAGGAAGTGGGGCTGGTCACTTTACCTGGGACCGAGGACACTAGAATCGACTTTCAATCCTGGGAGTGGAATCCTAATGACTTTGAACCACAATACCAAACCTAAATCGTGAGGCCAAAGAGAGGATGAAAACTAATTGTGAAAAAAAGCTTTTTTCTAACTCTTACATCCTATTATGGGCCGGCAACAAGCACGCTGCCTCATGCCGGAGGCCCTGCAGAGACCCTGGCTTCCAATGGACGCTGCCGCGGGCGACACCAGCTCGTGAGCGTTCCCAAACACCCGTGAGGACACACCAGCGACCCAAGCATGCTTATGTACGCGTGGGCAACGCTTGTCTCGGCTAAGTCGAACGATGAAGCATGATTCAAAGTGAGCGAAGTTCCCAGTGGAAGTGAGCGGCCACAGTGGGAGACAGCAGGGCAGCGGCACCCTCGCTGCCCTGCCCCGAATGGAGAGGTTCCAAGTCGCCACAGCCCAGTGTGGTGCTTGGTGCACGATTCTAGTAGATACCTTTACTGGTTTAAGGATGTTTTCTTCTATTTTCATTTTGCTCAGAATTATCGAGAACTGAGGGTGGTTTTATGGCTTACTTGTTCTTTAACTGCACTCCAACGGCAAAGTGTAAAGGTCCATCGCCCTACCAGTTCTCCTTCACAGAACTGGGCCCTAGACAACCCTATTTATTTTTGCCTCCTGCACTGAGAAGGACCAAGAGAGGTACAAAGTCCCCTAACCCTAACCACGTTTCCCCATTTCTGCTCGACTTCCCAGCAGTCTTTGCCTCAGAAACTGGTGCTGTGTATTCAGTGTGAGAGTCACGGCAGCTGTCCTTTACTGAAGGCAGGGTCCTTCCCTGACAGGACCAGTCTCTGTCCAATGAATTTGAGCCCGATAGTGATACTTTCTAGCATATGACACCCTCTACTGATCCTAAAGAACTATCTGAAGGGGAGATGAAGCTCTAAGCATTTGGCATCATAACCTATAAAAAGTCATCTTAAAATAATTGTTCAAGGAAAAACCTTCTTCATGTAACTACAGCTGACCACATATTGGAACCCCACAGGAAACCATAAGTCTTTGCTATGAACTTTGGTAGCTAATTTGCAAAAAGTGACTCCCCAATGAACCACGCCTCTGATGAAGACCCCGGGGCTGTCCCTGACCTAAAGCTAAGGTGTGACTGGCAGAACGCAGCGGAACCGGCACCTTATTCTTAAACATGCAGAACCACACAAGCCAGGGCTGGGGGGGCCTCAGGCATCATCTGAGGTCTAAGGCTCTCTTCTCAGAAGGTGAAATCAACCGTCACAGATGCAAGAACACAGGGCTGGGCAGTGACGGAAGCAAAACTGGACACCGGGCCTCCCCCGCTTCCCCTCCCATCTGCTTTCTCACGCACCACAGAGCTTCCCTGTGTCAGCGGGAGTGTGAGCAGAAAGGGAACGGGGAGGAGAGACGCTGGGGGCCAGGAGAAGTGAGGGTCACTGACACACGGGTCCTCTCTGGACTTGGTGGAACGACTGTGTCCATGAAAGACAAGCTGCACCCAGGCCTGCCCCTGGGTTGCCAACGGTCAAAAAGCAATTCTGATTCTGAAATCATTGTCCAGTATCGTTTGAGTGAATAAGCCTAGAAGAGGCAAGGAGTGTAATTATGACTTTAGAATAACCAAAAAGCAGTTAGAAAAATAAGTTTTCCACTTGCAAGGGAAGCCAGTTAATCTTCGTGGGACTGGGACAGTAATTTGCCACATTCTTCTGTCTTCCTCACTTGTCCCTTTCACAGGTTGTTGAAAACCACACCACCTACGTCAAACAGCAGCTTGGTTTACAGCGTGCACCGCCTGCCGCAGTTTAGCAGGACATTTACAACGGTGCGTGAGGCCGTTAGAACAGGTGCTACTGCTCCACTCCGCAGATGAGGAACAGAAAACCCAGAGAATTTGCATCCTGGGAAGTGGACTCACTGGGGCTGAAAATCCAGACCCTTTCACTACACCAACCTGTCACTAAGGACGGTGACTATGGTTGAGTAAGAAATCTAACAACTTCAATGTTCAAACAAATCCCTGACTTCCAATTTTTGCTTTAGGATACAATGAAATGAAAAGAGCTACACCTCAATCCTTTAAAAGGTGGGGGCAGTAATTTGCAAAATCACACATTTTCTTGAGCACATCTGAGAGCTAAGGTCAGAGATCAACCAGCTAATACCAGAAACAGGAAAAGACAGAGGCTCCAAGAGGAGAGGTGAGGCAGGCCCTGGCTTACCTGGGGCAGACACTGGATGCCAGACAAGCCAGCAAGAAAAATCCAGCTAAAGGTTTTGACAAAGTGCCAGATCAGCAGATGCTTTGGGCTGGCAGTAGAGAGCGGGGTGGCTACAAAAGGAAAGGGTGGGGAGCTGCTGAGCAGACTTGGGGGAGGCAGTGGCACTGTCCCACAGCCTGACTGGTGGTTACGTGACAGTGCGCATTTGTCACAACTTAGGAACTGCAAAAAGGTGAGGAAAGGAACTGTCGAGGATGAGTTTATTGTATGTATCTTTTTCAAAGGAATCCCTGTTTCAGAAGGTGGAGGATCTATGTGGCAGCTAACCAAGGTCCCCGCTGTACTGCCTGCTCCCCGAGGAACGTGGTCTCAGTATTTGAGATGCATACGCCCCTGAGGCCTCTGCAAAACAGCACCTGAACAAAACCACCCCAGTGTGTGGTGCTCCCAGTACACTTCATCAGTTTGGAATTAAAGACCACACGCACACGTGTCCACATCCCAGCTCTGCGAGTTCCTGCGTGAGCCACTCCACGCGGAGAAAAACAAAGCCGAGTTGAGCTATATGCTGGGCAACAGGCTGGCTCCGCTCACGGCCAACTGCCTCACCGCTACACACCAGCTGGCGATTCAAGCAGCTCAAATTCTCAACTCAGCAGAATGACAAGTCACATATGTCACAGACTTTTGGTGTCATTTGCAAATAGCAAAAATCTAGTCATCAAATTTGCAAATGCCCTCTCTTTAAAAAAACTTTTTAAGGTGCAGCAATGCACGCTGCCCACAGTGCAAGGTGCGAGGACGAGAGCACACGCCGCCCGCTGCCCCCACAGCACACCAGGGTGCCGGGACTGGCCAGGGGACCGGGACCGGCCGGGGCACCGCGAGTCCGACCATCTCCCAGAAGGGTCGTGAGGGACCATGAAGGGACGATGTCTATGCACGACCTGCCTCACTAGTATTGCAGTCAGTAAGGGACAATGACGTGAGGAAAAACCAAACGTCCTCTCTCTTCAGTGGCAAAGAATTACCCTAAGATACAGAGTAGAGAAGAAAAAGTGATGTAAAAAGTAAGTCGCAGCACTCTAACTACTGCACTGACTTCAGAACAAAGAGCCCCAGCCCTCACCAGCACGTACCACTCCTGCGACACTGGGCGACCAGGTATTTGTTTGGCTTTGTTCCTCACGGTTTTGCCACAGAATTCTATCGTAGCTCCAACCTTTGGGAGACTTTCACTAACGAGGCAGCTTAGGTTTTGGAGTTCCTTAGTTATTATACCACAACAGCAGCAAGAGCTTAGCTTCACAGAGGCTCTCACTTCATTAGACATTGGGAAGGTGACAGTGACTCCACATGGCAAGCAGCTCAACCTATAGCTTTGTTCCGACTTCTGTAGTCGTACGGACTGACGTGCGAACTCGTCGAGGGCTTCCTAAGACCGGCCATTCCTGCCCTACAAGGCCAGACCACGGACGGCCTGTGTGACGCACCAGGGCTCGCTCACCAGAACCCACCCCCAATCCGCTGGGCCGGGGTCTCCAGGGCGAGGCCCACACGGTGTTCGAAAGCGTTCCTGAGAGACGCTTATGCTCCATCCCTGGGCCGCCACCACTGCCCTGGGCACACTCAACACAGTTACTGCACACAAAGAATTACTTACTTGTTACAATTCCAGCCAAAGCAAAGACAAACTGATTTTCGTCAGAATCGAGCTCTTTGGCATCCCCATCCAGTGACTTTACAAAACTCGCCATTGTCTGACCAGTGATGTTGAAAAATTTCAAAGCTTTCTCCTGGAAGTTTGGAAATGAGAATATCATGCCCTTTCACAAACACCAGTACAAAAACATTTTAAAACTGCAGGACACACAAGACAGACCCCGGTGTTAATTACAGAAGCAATATTTAAAAATCTATTTTTCATTAAAAGTTTCTACTGAAAAGATGAGGAAAAAAGGTTTTACTTTATTAGACTTTAATAGAATTATTAGTAGAAAAGTTACCCTGAAGACTAATTCAAAGAGTAAAATTAAAATATAGCCTGGCTGGTGTGGCTTAATGGACTGAGTGCCAGACTAAGTGAAGGGTAGCAGGTTCGATTCCCAGTCAGGGCACGTGCCTGGGTTGCAGGCCAGGTCCCCAGTAGGGGGCACATGAGGGGCAACCACATATCGATGTTTCTCTCCCTCTTTTTTTCTTCTCTAAAAACAAACAAACAAATAAAATCTTAAAAAAGCTCTGGCCAGGTGGCTCAGTTGGTTGGAGTGTTGTCCCAAGCATCAAAGGGTTGCGGGTTCAATCCCCTGTTGGGGTGCATATAGTACGCAACCAATACATGTTTCTCTGTCACATTGATCTCTCCCCCCCGCCACCTCCTTTCTTTCTAAAATCGATAAACATACCCTTGGGTGAGGATTAAATACACACACACACACACACACACACAACAATTTGAAATTCACACAATGATGGAAATACTGGGATGAATTCACCCAAAAATGTACTGGAAAAATATGTCCTCTGTTTGTCCTAGGCATGAAACCAGAGGTTTTCAAACCTTTGGCAAAACTGCTTTTCAAATGAAACCTTAACTGAAACCACAACACGCGAAGAGGTGAAGACGGCGAGCGGGCTCACGCGGCAGTCCGGGACGGAGCGCACAGCACTCCCCAGTGTGCGGAGCCGCGGCCACACTTCTCTGGGGAACAGTGAGCAGCCGGGCGCCAAGGGGCGTCGAGGGTGACGCCCGTGCTCCACGCCCGGCCGTGGTGCTGCTGCCCAAAGTGTGGCTGGCCGTCAGCTACACGCCACTCGGCGGTCCACTCACAGACACTGAACTTACGGTACGCAAACTACATCTCGATAAAGCTCAACACACTTTTTAAGCTGCATTTAGTCTCTCCCTGCAAGTCCGACACAACTGTAATGTTTAGAGATGGTGAGTAGTTCATCACCGGCCTGACCACACGTCCCCGCCAGGCTTGTATTTCCGTTCGTGACACCCCCTTCTCCCAGGCTCACACCTTGGTCTTCCTTGGTCCCTTCATCCTGTCAGCTGTGGAGCCACACTGTCGCCACATGGGCCTCAGTCGCAGGCGCCCCTCCCCTCCTACCTCCCCTACAGAGAGTCAGCTCACTCCAGCCTGACCCGCTCGAACTTGAACTCGTCTTCCCGTCCCGTCCCGCCTGCAGAGCCCACGCCCCACCTCTGATCCATCCTCGCTCCAGCCAGGTTCGCCTTCCCAGACTCTCCTCTGGTCCCGTGCACTCCTACCCGGTGCTCAGGAACCCAGTCCTCGCGCCTGCTGGGCTGCACTGTCACCCTGCACGGGCCTCACCGGCCTTCTCCCCACACGACGTCACTACGCCGGCCTCCACACTGTGTCAGCTACCCCTTCACTGCCCACAAACTCACTCCCAGGTTTGCCCGATGCCTTCAATACACTGTTTCTCTCCTCCTGGGACACCCTCCCCGTTCTGTGCCATTCAAGTTAATCGGGGCCCATCTCAAATCTCTCTTCCTCTGTGGAGCTCCTTGACATGTGTGTGTGCGCTAGTAACGTGTATATGTTAAATCACATGTCACATTCAACAAGTTACCCAACAGATAACACATGTAAAAGCACTGTAAGCTGTGTTATATGTATACAGATGCCAAGGAAGAATACCGAAGTGGAACAATGGCAACAAAGGCCATACAGCTTCTGGGATCTTACTGAATTCATTTCACACCCCCACAGAGCACCAGGTCACAGTGGGCCCCACACAGCTGAGCCCCCCAAACCACCTGACGAACGCACGAGAGAAACGGACACAGTCTGTAAGCCCTAGAAGACACGCTGTTCCCTCCCAGCCACATAAACACTGGTGGACAGTGTCCAGCCGGTCGCACTTACGCCTCCCAGAATGGCGCGGACCACCCCCTCGCTGCGGGACGCGCCCCAGAGCAGGGTGCAGGCTGCCGCCCCCATCTCCGTGCAGTACTCCGCCTGCTGCTGCAGTTGCTGCTTCGCCTCATTCAGCTGCTGGCGAAGAGCCAGTTTCTCCTGAAATCAAAACAAAATCAGAAAAATGAATAGCATTCAACTTCAAAATATCTCATGTTTCCCCTTTCGATGATATTTTAAAGAAAAGTGCACACAGAATTATAGAAAACAGTTGGCAAATGAAAACTAGTCCTTAGAAAGCCATAATCCATATTTTTAAAATAAACTTCAGAACCACAATTAACTCTTAGAAAACAACATCCTACTGCATTAGAGTTCACAAATACTGCCCAAGTCTCGAAGGCTGTCATCCAGGGGAGAAAAGGGAACAGTGTGGACACAGATTCATCTTGAGTCGAATGAAAACATTAGGCATCTCAGGTCCCAAGAGGCCATACCCAGGACCAGCACCAACTGGGACACCTGAGCAAAGTGACAACCTCACACAGCAGTCCACACACAGAGGAACATTTTAATAAAGGAGCCTGCTGCCTCCAAATGGCTCCCTCCACTGCAAAACCGCCACAGGACACAGCTGACACCCGCAGGAAAGACGGGAGTGGAGGAGGGACAGAAATGCGCAGGGAGGGCCCCCTGGGCGTGCGCTGGCACAGCCAGGGAAGTGCCAGCATCTCAAGAAGACAGAGGCCTTCTCACTCTCCCACTAGTGCCTCTGAGGAACCTTCCCTGGGAAGTCTGAGCAGCCAGGGCTCTTACCAAGGAGAGAGACATGAACTGTCCTCCTGGTGTCCCTCTGACCACCAAGCACACCTAAAGACTTACCTCCAGGTGGGTCTAGGTGATGTGGGAAGTCCCACCCGCCCCAACCACCACCACCAGTTTCACTATTCCTTGTTACCTGACATTCCCTTAGAAGGTAAGAGTATTTCCTTAATAAGAGATAAACTTAAAATATAAAAACACAGTTAATTTATTCCAAAGCATAATTAGCTCAACAGCCCATAAAGCTGAAGTATATTAGATGCTCCAGGTTCTTCGTTTAGAGAGGTGGGGGTACAGGACGAAGTCGAGGGGCTTTCTGTCCTGGGCAGAAAAGAGCAGTGGGGCCACAAGCCAAACCTTGTTGACCTCTTAACTTGGCTCTGGGGGGCCTACGCAGACCCCCTGGAGAGGATACACTTGGTATACAGAGCTTCGTCCGCCTTCCTACAACACAAAACGAGGTTTGCAGCTGTGAGTTCACGAAACACAGCGTTAACAGAGCTGCTGTGACGATCACACCCTGCGTGTCTCTTCCCACACGAACAACTACAACGCTACTTCTGCCCTCGCCTGCACAGCCGTATTTACTCTGGGAGAAAAGTGGTCACTGAGCCAACCACACGTGCTAACACTGCTTTACAGGACCTTTCGGCTCTGGGTCCGTAAGGTCTGACTTCATCACAACAGTGGCCTGGACTCCTGGGCTCGTTCTTCAGGAGTCTATCGCTGAAGCCACTCGGGTCGTGGTGACCCGTGCAGAAGACCAGACCGCAGCATTTCTGTAAGATTTCTAGCTTTCAGGAGGGTTGCGGGGCTGGCTGAAAAACGTGAAGGGATTAAGAAAAAAAATATCTCCTAAACGCAGAAAACAGTATGGGGAGTACCAGAGGGAAAGGGGGATGAGGAGGAGGTGGAAGAGGGTACGAGGGAGATCAATGGTGATGGAAGGAGACGTGACTTGGGGTGGTGACCACACAGTACAATATACAGATGATGTATTATAAAACTGTACACCTGAAGCCTATATAATTTTATTAACCAATGTCACCCAAATACATTCAATAAAAAGGGGGAAATAATCAATTCATTAATTAATTAAGAAAAGCTTCCTAGCTTCTCCACAGCTGGAGCAGCATGAGCTTCAGTTGGCCTGGTTACGGTGACGCTGCTGCAGGGCAGGGTCACACAAGAACTGCGGGAAGTGACCGGGCAGGCTGTCTTCACTGTGGTCCCATCTGGTGGTTCCAGGCACATGTGCCCGGACGTAGGGCTGTACCCAGGGTACAGTAATATATAAAAAAAAAAAGAAACAGAAAAAGAAAGAAAGAAAACCCTCAAAGAAAACAATTCCATTCACAACACCAAAAATAAAATAGGGCCCTGACCAGTGTGGCTCAGCTGTTTGGGCACCGTCCCACAAAGCCAAAGGTCGCCGGTTTGATTCCCAGTCAGGGCACATGCCTGGGTTTTGGGCTCGGTCCGGGTCGGGGTGTATATGAGAGGCAACCGATCGATGTTTCTCTCTACTTCTCCCTCCCTTTCCTTCTCTCTAAAAATCAATAAATAAAATCTTTTTTTAAAAAATAAAAGTAAACATAAAAAGGTAGCTCATGACCTGTACAGTAAAAACTACAAAACATTATTGAGAAACAAAAGACTTAAACGCAGACAGACCTCCCTCATTTCACTGCACTCGCTTTACTGCACGCGCTCAGAACTGTGCGTCTGCACCACCGCGGGTGTGTGCAACCCTGCGCTAAGCAAGCCTACTGGTGCCCTTCTCCGCACGTTCATGCACTTCCTGTTCCTGTGTCGCATTTCGGTAATTCTCACAGTACTTCAAACTGTTTCGTTATTATTATTTTTGTTATGATGACCTGTGATCAGTGATCTCTAATGTTACTATTGTAATTGTTTTGGGGAGCAATGAACAGCACCCGCACCCATTTAAGACGGTAAACTTCATAAATGTTGTGTATGTTCTGACTGCTCTACCGACCAGCCATTCCTGTCTCTCTCCCTGAGACACAGCAACATTGAAATTAGGCCAATAATCCTACAGCGGCTCTAAGGAGAAATCACACGCCTCTCACTTTACATCAAAAGCTAGATACACTAAGCTTAGTGAGGAAGACATGCTGAAAACTGAGACGGGCCAAAAGCTAGGCCTCTCGCGCCAGTTGGCCATGCTGTGAATGCAACGGGAAAGTTCCTGATGGAAGTGAAAGGTGCTTAAGAAATGATAGGAAAGTGCAACTGCCTTATTGCCGATACAGAAACAGTTTTAGTGGTCTGGATCGATCAACCCAGCCACAAGGTTCCTCAGACCAAACCCTAATCCAGAGTAAGGCCCCCACCTCTCTTCAACGCTGTGAAAACTGAGAGAAGTGAAGAAGCCACAGAAGGAAAGTTCGAAGTTAGCAGAGGTTGGTTCACGAGGTTTACAGAAAGACGCCTTCTCCACAACGTAAAAGTGCAAGGTGAAGCAGCAAACGCTGCTGCAGAAGCTGCGGCGAGCTATCCAAAGTATCTAGCTAAGATAACTAACGAAGGTGGCTACACTAAATAACAGATTTTCAATGTCGATGAAACAGCCCTCTATTGGAAGACGCCACCTAGGGCTTTCCTAGCAGAGGGGAGAAGTCGGTGCCTGGCTTCAAAGGACAGGCTGACTCTCTTGGTAGGGGCTAATGCAGCTGGTGACTCAACATTGAAGCCAATGCTCATTTACCATTTAGAAAATCCTGGGGCCCTTAAAAGTATGCTAACTCTACTCTGGACAAAAAAGGCTGGATGATAGCACATCTATTTACAATATGGTTTACTGAATATTTTAAGCTCACTGCTCAGACCTACTGCTCAGAAAAAAATTCCTTTCAAAATACCACCACTCACTGACAGTGCACTTGGTCACTCGAGAGCTCTGGTGGGAATGGACATGGAGATTAACGTTGTTTTCACACCTGCTACCACAATATCCATTCTGCAGCCCATGGGTCAAGGAGTAATTTAGACTTTCAAGTCTTATAATTTAAGAAATACATTTAATAAAGCTCGAACTGCCATCAACAGTGAATCCTCTGATGCATCTGGGCAAAGTACATTGAAACCTTTCTGGAAAGGATTCACCATTCTAGATGCCAGTAAGAACATGTGTGATTCATGGGAAGAGGTGAAAATATCAACATTAACAGGAATTTGGAAACTGATTCTAACCCTCATGGATGACTTTAAGGGGTTCAAGGCTTCAGTGGAGGAAGTAGCTGCATATATGGTGGAAAGAGCAAGAAAACTAGAATTAGATCTTAAAGATATGACTGAATTGCTGCAATCTGATAATTAAACTTTAACACACGAAGATTTTCTTCTTATGGATGAGCAAAGAAAGTGGTTTCTTGAGATGGAATCCACTCTGAAGGCAGATGTTGTGAGTACTACTCAAATGTCAGCACAGGGTTCACAGTACCACATAAACTTAGCTGATAGGATATCAGCAGAGTTTGAGAGAACTACCTTCAATGTGAAACTTCTGCTGTGGATAAAAGGCCATCAAACAGCATCACGTGCCACAGAGAAATTATTTGTGAAAGGAAGAGTCAAGCGATGCAGCCAACCTCAGTGTCGTCTTATGTTAAGAAGCTGTCACAACCACCACCCTGATCAGTCAACAGCCATCGATGCTGAGGCAAGACCCTCCCCCAGCAAAAAGACGGCACCTCGCTGAAGACTCAGATGATGGTTACACTTCTTAGCAACAGAGAGTATTTTTTAGTAAAGGTACACACATTTTTTAGACATAATGCTATTTTTGCACACTTATTACACTACAGTATAGTATAAACATAAATTTTTATATGCACTGAGAAACCAAAAAATTGTGTGACTAGCTTCATCGCAGTGGTCTGGAATGGAACCTACAGTATCTCTGAGGGAAGCCTGTGAATGGAAAAACACACCACATTCGGGGGTTGGAAGACTTGAGATTGGTAAATTGGTAACTCTCCCCAAATTGATTCACAGATTCAATGCAACCCCTATCAAAATTTCAGTAGGCTTTTTTTGTACAAAGTAACAATCTGATTCCAAAATTGAAATGGAAATGCAAGGTAAGTTTGAAAAAGAAAAACTGTTAGAAGACTAACACTGATCTCAAAAACAAAAACTTACCACAAAGCTATAAAAATCAAACCAGTGTGGCACTGGCATAAGAATGGACGTATAATCGTTCAGTAAACACTAACATTTATGGCAATCCATTTTAAGATAGTGCCAAGGCAATTCAGTGGGAAAACTGTCTTTTCAAAAAGTGATGCTAAAATGACTAGATATTTTTATGTGAAAAAAGTTAACTCAAAATGAATCCTAGACCTAAATATAAAATTTCTAGAAGACCTCTGTGACCCTGGGATTAGGCAAATAGTTCTTAAATATCACAACAAAATCATGATTCATTAAACATTAAGAACAAACAGTAAATTGAACATCAAAATGTAAAACTTCTACTCTTCAAAAGACAACTTTCAGAAAGTGAAGAGTCAGCCATGTACTGAAAGGACGTATTTCTAGAGAGGAGCGGCACGTGCTCTCCCCTCTCCTCGCCAGGGCGTGTGCTCGCCCACCGACATCAGCACACTCCAGGAAGGGGGGATCATCTGGCAAAAATGGCCCTTTGCCCACTGTGTTTAAGGTTCCCATTTGACCAGATATTTCAACTTTGTTCACACCAGCTTATGCAAAAACAACACACAGCCCTGTGCTGCCAGTGAACTGGCAGGACATCAGACCAGAGCTGAGTCCTGGGGTGCTGGCAGAGCTGTGGCTCCAGTTCCCAGAGTTCAAGGTGGTGGGACCCATCGTCCTGGCCAGGGAGCTTGGGGAAACATGGGTCGTGGGAGCCGCATGTTTGCACCAACCAAAACCTGGCACTGTTGGCCCCACCGATGAACACAGCACAGGAGTGATCCGCCATCTGCTCTGCCCTGGCTGCCCTGGCCTTACCAGCACTGGTCATGCTGAGGAAGGTCCTGAACTTCCCTTGATGGATGAAGATAAAGTTGAAAGCTGTAAGAAAACCAAGGGCGCTGTTTTGCTTCTAAAGAAGCTTAAGGTCTGGAATGACACCACAAAGATCTATGCCTCTCAGTGAATGAGAGCTGGCAAGGGCAAAATGAGAAGCCGTCCTCGAAGCCAGCGCAGGGGACCCTGCGTCATCTATAATGAGGGCAACGTTATCACCGAAGCCTTCAGAAACATCCCTGGAACCACGCTGTGCAATGGAAGCAAACTGAACACTCTGAAACTTGCACCCGGAGGGCATGTGGGCCGTTTCTGCGTTTGGACTGGAAGTGCTTCCGCACCATGATCTGTGTGGCACTTGGCGTGCAGCGGCCCCTCCAGACCGACTATGACCTTCCTGTGCACAAGACGCTCAGTACAGACCTCAGCAGAATCCTGAAAAGCCCAGAGATCCCAAGAGCCCTCTGAGCACCACGCAAGAAGATTCATCACAGAGTCCTGAAGAAGAATCCCCTGAAAAACCCCAGAATCGTGTTGAAGTTACACCTACGTGCAAAGACCACACGTCAGAACCAGGCCAGGGACCACAAGCTCTGGTGGACAGAGCAGCAGCAGCTCTAGAAGCCAGACCAGATGAGAAGGGGATTCCGGGCAAGACGCCTGTGGTGGGGAAGAAAGGAAGAAGGCCGCAGGCGTTCAGGAACAGAAGCAGCCTTTGGTGGGAGAAAAGGCTGCAGCCACCAAGAAACCAGCAGCTGAGAAGACGCCTGCAGAAAAGAAACCCACAATGGAAGAAAAGAAGCCTGCGGCATAAATTTAAATTTGTTTATTCCATGAAGGTCCAATCACTATAGACAGCTAGTTTCGAATAAACATGTCAAAGGCAGTGAAAAAAAATATTTCTAAGTCATTTCTCTAAAAAGGACTTGTATGAAGAATATACAAGGAAATCTTGCAACTCAAAAGTAAACAACCCAATTAAAAATAGGCAAAACTTTTAAGTAGCTATTTAACCAAATAAACTATATATATTAATAATAAACACATGAAAAGATGTTCAACTTAATTAGTAATAAGGAAAATGCAGACTAAAACCACAATGAGACACCATTACATGCACATTAAAATGGCCGTAATCCAAAGGACCAAAAACACCGAGTGTTCATAAGAGTACGGAAAGGGTAGGACCTCCATACATTGCTGTGGGGAACACAGAACGACACACACTTCAGTAAACAGTCTGGCACTTTCTCAAAAATTACCCATATGCTCACCATATGATCCAGCAAGTTTACCTCTAGGTATCTCCCCAAGAAAAATTAAAATGTATGTCCACACACAAACTTGTACATGAATGTTTACAGCAGCGCTCATAATAGTCAAAAACTGGAAATAACCTAACTTTCCTCAGAAACTAGTGAATGGATTTTAAAAATGTGGTCTATCTAGCCAATGGATTATTGTTCATCACTAAAAAGGGACAATGTAAGCTAACATCAACGAACTTCCAAAACATTACACCATACACAAAGGACTACGTATTGTATGATTCCATTCGCACAAAATGTTCAGCAAGGGGAAATCTACAGAGACAGGTAAAAATCATCTATAAAAAACGGAGGGCCAAAATTAATGTCATTGTATCAATGTCGATTTCCTGGCTTTTACTTTGTCCTGTAGTTACGCACGATGTTACCACTAGGGGACCCTGGGTGAACGGATGGGAGACTTCCCTGGACTTTGTGCAACTTCCTGTGAATCTATAATTATTTCAAAATAATTTTTTTACCAAAAAATAAACTGGACTGGGGCCCCGGCCGGGTAGTGCAGTTGGCCAGAGCATCACCCCATACATAATCAGGGCACACATAAGAATCAACCAGTGAATGCATCAATAAGGGGAACAACAAATCAGTGTTTCTCTCTCTTTAAAATCAGTAACTAAAAAATGTTTTAAAAGCTGGACTGGAGTGATAGTTACACAACTGCATAAATTCATTAAAAATTATCAAACCATACTTGTACAACAGATGACTTCTGCGGTGTATAAAATATATCTAAACGCCACTGTTTTAAAATAAACAATAATCAAACCCTGATATACTTTCCCATGTAAAGTGAACACTGATACATAACAGGGCATCAAAAACACCACTTTCAAGATTCCTTCAAAAACCTGTAGTTCATTTCTGATTTCTAACTCAACTACACTGTCAGTTAATTTTTCTTCTAAAAGTTTTCTGAAATAACGTACAAAGTTTGCAGTAACTTTCCGTTCATCCCCATAAAAGTAGTAAGCGCAGGTAACAAAAGACTGGCAGTCCATCCTCGTTGGGTCACTGACTGAGAAAGGCGCGTGCCGTAGGGGAGCCGCTCTCAGAGAGGACGGAACACAGGCCCACCACCGACAGGCCCGCTCCCCGAGAGCACAGGGAACTGTGCTCTGCCTGTGATCACTTCACACACGGTAAAGCCGCGGGCACAGGAAAAGGTCTGCCGGCAGGGGCTCTGCGGAAAGCCTCCTCTAACCTTACGGTGGCAGCACAGTCCTTCAAAAAGCCATCCAGACACCCTCTGACAGTTCCACCGGCACCGTGAAAGCTGGGCTCTTTCTTCTCCCGAGTGCACAGGCTGCTTTGCCAGCTCTTTCCGGGCCAGCCTCTTAGATCACATCAAGGCCCCGCTGGCCTCCTCCACTGAGCCGACTCAGCCATCGCTGAGGTCAGGAGCAAAGTTTCCCTGGTTGCAGTCACCTTTCTCCAGAGCGGTTGGGAGCTGCTGCTGCTTTATGAATCTGAGTCCATACTTTGTGATCTGACCTTTTCTTACAACTGGACTCAGTAGCTCCCGCCTTTCCTAACGACTTTCCCCCACGATGAAGTCCTTACTAGCATACGCTGATTAGGGATACAGCCCCTGGCTTCTTTCCTCGTTCCTCAGCTCTAAGATACGCTTCCAGAGTCTGGCACGTGCCCTGTGCAGACCTGGACAGAGATCACAGACAAGGCAGCTGCCAGCTCTCCACAGCAAGAAGAGACATGGCCTTGTTACACAAACTGGAATTGTATCGGCAGGACTGCTAAACAGCAAATGTAACTGGAAACAGTTTAACCTGAAACATTCACATTTAACTAAGGTCAACTGTGGGGGCTATAACACACGGATAGAGTGAATCTGCTTCACCACAGCCATTTCGTCCTCTATACTGGCAGTGCAGCAGAATGGCTTATTTTTAAGCATTACATCTGACACACCAGCAAACATGCATTTTTCCTATGCTTTCAATTTAAAAAAACAAAACAGGGAATCTAAGATTTTGTTCAATTTAAGCTTCAACCTTAACAAGGATGTCTCAGCATTTGGAGAAAGAACTGAACCAATGGACTGCGTTAACACTGATCAATCTCGTCCTGCCTGGTGGTCACCTTCTTTCAGACTGCGACACTTTTAGGCCCAAAGTCACCACACTGCAATTTCAGTTTGTCACAATTTAAGCGGAATATGACAAAGCTAAAGCTTCACCTTTCAATGTGTGATGTTCCACCTAACTCAGTTTTGAGACTAGAATTCTTTCCCTAACCTTTTCTACTTGCTCAATATGAAAGTCTACACAAAAGCCCTGTTTTGGAAATCCTCTTTGAGGCACATTCGGAACCCCTCGCAGAAGGCGGCAGTATGAAACAAGGCGTAACACACCGGTGGGGGTCATCCCTGTGAACTGGCAGCACCTGCTGCCCAGCTGTGCGGGGGGAGTGCGGTGCGCGGGTGGCTGCTGAGCCCCTGCCAACGTGCAGTGAGTGACACACACTAGCTAGTTATCACTGGTCCAATGACTGTTTTACTGCTCAAAAACAAAAATACATTCAAGCTCTAAAGTTCATCGTAACTGGCAGGATAGTTCGTTTTACAGAAGAAATAATTTCCTCCTCATAAAAAGTAAAATTAATGTATAAATTTTAAAGAAATACTATTCTCCCCTAACATTACAATCGGTTATTCTAAAAATATCTGTAACGGATCCCCTGAATTACAAATATTTCTGATTTAACATATCTTCCTCTAAATTTAAATTATGTGCACAATATTTTTTCAAGACTTTCATTACAAATTTTTATGTTTTGGAATGGTCTTTTAAACATAAAAATTAACAGCAACTGACTATTTTAGTACCAAGTAAATAATCTCCACATTAAAGGGTTATAAAATCCCAGTGTCTAACCATTTTCCGACCCAGCCGGAATACAGACCTTTAAACATACAACCCCCAGGGCTCACAGGCGGAAAGACTGCCGCTGCCGCTGCTCAGTGGGCACAGCCGCAGCGCCCTGGGCACCGTACCTCCTTGTCTCGCATGCCGTCGGCTTGCACGGTCTCCAGGCGGGCTTTAAAGTGCTCGCAATCCATTCTCAGTTGCTCTAATTCTTGCTCCTTCCTTTCCATGTCTAGAAGAAAGAGACAGAAATACCTTCTATTTCAAACCACTAATATCTTTTAAGCATCCATTTTTCCTGATCTCTTGGGAAAACTTACACTGGTTTCTTAGGTTATATTTGCATAACCAGTCCTTGAATAACCAATATTCTAAAAGTCCTGCTTTTTAAGTTTTTATCTATTATAGCCCATAGTAAAAAGCACTTTTTTGGTTTTCTGCTTTGTGTTTTTAGGACCTCACTTTACTGCCAAACTTATAGTCAGGCTTTAAGTGTGTATTTAAAGGACTGGAGGCAGGGCTGAGAAGCCCGACTGTCTCATGGCACAAACTTGTATCTGTTCCAGGAAAAGCAGAAGGCAGCTCAGCGAGGAGACGGTGCCAGCCGGAGCTGATTCACAAAGCTGGTCTCTCCACCGGGCAGAGTGACTCAGTGGGACAGCTGCGGTCGCAGTCAATGGAGGCGAGCACGGTGACGGAGACCAGAAAAGGCTGCAGTGGAAGGTGGGGACAATGGAGCACTTCCTCCACACCACGTTCATTTAAATGATTCAAATGACCAATAGAAACCCCAAAAGACATCCACGTTCATAAAGCTGAAATCAGAAGCATTATCACTTTAAATACACAGTAATATGTGGCAGAAATACCAGCATTCGAAAAGCAAAGAAACACATACTTTAAAAATGTAAGTGCCCTGATTTCAAGGGTTGAGAAAGCACCAGTTTTCATGAGGACATGCACCAAGACTGGGACAGCACGTGTGCTCAGAGACGATGGTGTCACTTCTCTGATTAAAGTGGTGACAGCTGAGGACAGTGATTCTCGGGCTTCAGGGGACCTGAACAGACACAGGCTAGGCCCAGACCTCAGACTGATGCAACAGGACTGAGGTAAGCCTAAGACTCTGCATTCCTTACAAGGCAGCCAGCGGGCTGATGCTGCTGGTCTGGGAGCAGACTTTGAGGACAACTAACTGCTTTGGGACAGCAGCCTGGTTTCTCATCACTAGCTCAATGACATCAGCACACAACTAGTGACGGCAATTGAGGGAAGCCAGGCGTAGGAATGCTAAAGGGCAGAGAAACAGAGGATGGTGAGAGAGCGTCAGAGAACAGACCCTTAGAAAGCGGAGTATTACTTCACCGTAGAGAAATGGGGCCAACAGACACTTCCTCCGGGGCCGTGCAGACAAAGGAGAAGGGGTGTGGCTTTGGAACTGGGGGTCTCAAGAGAGAGGGCAAGCGGAAGCCCGAACAAGCAGCTCAGAGGGCCTGCCAAGAACAACACGGGCATCCCAGAAGCTCTGGAGAGTAAAGGAAGTGTATGTTTCCCGGAGACCCTTTGTCCTGGAAGGAAAAGTAAAACCTAAAGCTAAACACTTAGATAGAGATTATGAAACTGGCAAAGCTTCTTTTAAAAGGTGTTTCTTAGAAACTGGGGTGAAGTCATGTGAGACCACTTGTTCTCCCTTAAATCACTTTTCTTCTGCCCTGTTAGGGTGTCTTATTCCATGACATGACTGTCACTGGAAGTCGTTCTTTTGTCCCACCAATCCTGGCCACACAAGAAATCAACTATCAATCAAGTGCTATGCTTGGAACACTACGTCTGCCTTTTGTAGCAAGTGCTAAATGAAGACATACACTTATATACGTTACCCACTGTTATGTATGAAATATGAACTGGCCACAGACAAAGAAACAAAATGAAAAAAGGAACTAAGACAAAATTACTGATGATGTAAAATTTTTACAGTTAACTTTCAAATGTTTCTTCTATTATTAAACTGCATGTTACTTAAACACGGTCAAGAAGATAGGAAATCACAGTTCTACAAGCCTTGGTACGTGTAAAAATTGGTAAGAATTCTGACTCATTATGGTAATTCCATAGCCTCTCACTCCACATAGCTGTCCACCTGCACGTTATCAGAAGGATGGGGTTAAAACACCCCCTTTGACTTCCAGCCAAAATGGAGGGGTAGGCAGACACACTGTGCCTCCTCCAACCAAAAGAAGGACAACAACAATTTAAAAACAAAAAAACAACCAGAACAGAAAATCGGACTGTGTAGAAGTCCGATAATCAAGGAGTTACAGTAGACACATTCACCTAGACTGGTAGGAGGGGCAGAGGCGGGAGACCAGGGTGGAAAGGGCTCGAGGCAAAGCGGCGGCTGAAAGACCCAGCGAGCCAGTGGATCGTGGAGGGACACAGCACACAAAGTGGCTGGCAGATCAGGCGGTCCCACATTTGCGTGCAGATAAACCAGGTGACACTGGGGAGCAGGACAGACAGAGCAACCCAGGACCCCAGCTCGAGGAAATAAAGCCTCAAATCACTGACTGAAAACACCTGTGGTTTTGGTGTTTTGCTGTTGAGGTGCCAGGAGAGACTCCCAGCCTTATAGGAGAGTTCGTTGGAGAGACCCACCAGGTCCTAGAATGTACACAGACCCACCTACATGGGACCCAGCACCAGAAGGGCCCAGCTGGCGGAAGGGACTGAAATCCAGCAGAGAGCGGAGCAAGCGCCATTGTTCCCTCTCGGACCCCTGCCTCACATACAGCGTCACAACGCAGTGAGGTGGGTTGCCCTGCCCTGGCGAACACCCAAGGCTCCGCCCCTCACTACGTAACAGGCACATCAAGACCAAAAAAAAAAAATGGCCCAAATGAAAGAACAGATCAAAGCTCCAGAAAAAATACAACTAAGCAACAAAGAGATAGCCGGCCTATCAGATGCACAGTTCAAAACACTGGTGATCAGGATGCTCACAGAACTGGCTGAATTTGGTCACAAATTAGATGAGCAAATGAAGGCTGTGCTGAGTGAAATAAAGGAAAATGCACAGGGAACCAGTAGTGATGGCAAGGAAACTGGGACTCAGATCAATGGAGTGGACCAGAAGGAAGAAAGAAATACTCAATCAGAAAAGAATGAAGAAACAAGAATTCAAAAAAATGAGGAGAGGCTTAGGAACCTCCAGGACATCTTTAAATGTTCCAACATCCAAATTATAGGGGTGCCAGAAGGGGAAGAGGAAGAACAAAAGTTCTGGAAAAGTTATTTGAACAAATAATAAAGGAGAACAATCTGGCAAAGGAAATAGACTTCCAGGAAGTTCAGGAAGCTCAGAGAGTCCCAAAGAGCGTGGACCCAAGGTGGAACACACCAAGGCACATCAGAATTACATTAGCTAAGATTAAAGATAAGGAGAGAATCTTAAAAGCAGGAAGACAAAAGGAGAGAGCTACCTATAAAGGAGTGCCCATAAGACTGTCAGCTGATTTCTCAAAAGAAATCTTGCAGGCAAGAAGGGGCTGGAAAGAAGTATTCCAAGTCATGAAAGGCAAGGACCTACATCCAAGATTGCTCTATCCAGCAAAGCTTTCATTTAGAATGGAAGGGCAGACAAAGTGCTTCCCAGATAAAGTCAAGTTAAAGGAGTTCATCATCACCAAGCCCTTATTATATGAAATGTTAAAAGGACTTACCTAAGAAAAAGAAGATAAAAAAACATATATAGTAAAATGACAGCAAACTGACAATCATTAACAACCACACCTAAAACAAAACCAAAAGAAACTAAGCAAACAACCAGAACAGGAACAGAACCACAGAAATGGAGATCACATGGAGGGTTAGCAACAGGGGAGTGGGAGGAGGAGAGAGGGGGAAAAGGTACGGAGAATAAGTAGCATAGATGGTAGGTAGAAAATTGACAGGGGGAGGGTAAGAACAGTATAGGAAATGTAGAAGCCAAAGAACTTACATATATGACCCATGGACATGAACTAAAGTGGGGGAATGTAGGTGGGAGGGGGTGTGCAGGGTACAGGGGAGGGAAGGGGGGAAATGGGACAACTGTAATAGCATGATCAATAAAATATATTTAAAAAAAACACACCCCGTTCAAGCACAGGCCGCCCCATCACATTCACTCACGTCAGGGACACCACCCCCACCTCTGTGGGCTCTCCAGGAGGAAACAGGTGCCTTTCCTCAGTGCGAGGCCGCCGCCTTGTGGCCAGATGGGAGCACTGCCACTGCCGTTGCTGCCTGACAAAACTACCCCCTTGCATTTTCTTTTTTCATTTTATTTACCTTTTTTTTTTTTACTTAAAACAATCAATGTATTGTCTCCCAATTCTGGAGGCTACAAGTCTGAGATCAAGGTGTCCACAGAGCTGGCTCCTATGAAGAGCTGTGAAGACCTCTATCCTCGGTTCATCTTCTCTCTGGTCTCGTCACATGTCTTTACTGTGTACACACTCGTGTCCAAAGTTCTCTTTTGTAAGAACAGCACATGTCAGACGTTGGATCAGAGGTCACCCTAATCACCTCGCTTTAACCTGATCACCTCTCTAAAGGCTTGCTCCCAAGTAAAGTCACACTCTGCGATACAGGAGGTCAGGACTCAGTATACGCATGGGGACGACCCTGCATCTTCCACGGGGCCGCGCCCACCACATAAAACACCATGAGGGCATGTAACAGGCACCGCATAAATATTTGCCACAAAAATAAATTTCACTTCTTTATACATTCTTTCTGCTAATCCTTGAATAAAAACACAAGTACTTTATGTTTCATTCTTCTATACTGAAATTTGCAATTTTTAAAAAATCAGAGGCAGAAATAATACGAATGGTGAATGAAACACTATACATAGTCAAGGCACTGTCTTGCCCAGCCCCACTATTAGAACAGGGGAGGGGCGGCCACCCAGCCTACGCTGCATTTCAGCAGCTGATCTGCAGCATTCAAAATGAAGGGGAAATCTCCATTTGACTGTTGACTGAATGAAGGGTGGCCGAGACAGAACAAATACATAAAAACAAACTAAACAACGGGCCCTTTCAGTATCTATTTATCTTCTGAATTTTACAATCCTTTTTGGTCATTTTGATAACATGAGAATGACTGTAACTCTTAATGCTCAGCGGATTCACAGGGAAGGTACAGAGAGCTACACGCAGGCAGGACAGAGAGCTACGGATGAAAACACCGACGAGAGAAACTTAAACTAGACAAAAGGGATCAAGTCTCCCAGCCTTTATCACTTGGCATGTCTATAATACATTACTACTCGTTTCATATTAATATGAAAATATTTGTTCTGATCAAAATTAAGAGTCTCAAATTCAAAATAAAGTCTTTTTAAAAGCCATTAACTTTTGCCTTCTTATCACTCTCTAATAGGTCTAGAAAAGAACTCGGGATTAGCTGCTGACGGATTCCATCGTTACTCCGAGCTGAGACTTGGAGGGTGTATTCATTTCCTGGTATAGGCATCCCCCACTGTCCAAAAGTAAGAGTGTTCCTATGAAACTTTCATTAGCCAAAATGACATAAAGTGAAGAAGCAATTATCTCAGGACATGTCTTGCTAGCGGATGCGGGAAATAAATGGACATAAAGCCCAGATGCTACCAGACTCGGCTGAGAGCTCTGGCGGCCCGATGCTGAGAGTGGTTCCCGGCCAGGGAGCGTGGCGGGACGCTCTCCCCGCTCCAGGTGCGTGCTGCCTCTCCAACCACTCGCTGCACAGCAAACGCTGAGTGCTATTTTCACCTTCAACCTCTTTTTGTAAAAGCAAAAACTGTCTTCAGACTGCTTCCAATGAGCAAAAGCAGGTACTAAATAATGTAGGTCTTTTCTTACAGGTTAAGTGTTGGAACGCAAACTTGCAACAAGTGGGAGGTGCCTGTAGCACACAAACTGGGTGGCTCAGAACAGAAATAAATGTACTTTCTCACAATTCTGGAAACTACAAGTCTGAAATCGAGGTGTCAGCGGGCCAAACTCCTTCTGAAACTTGTAGGGGAAGGATCCGTCCTTCCTCCTCCTCCTCTGGTTTGTGGCAGCACAATTCCAACCCGCCGCCGCCTTCACCTGGCCTTCTCCGTCTCCTCGCATTACCTCCATTCTGCCTGCACCTGGTTCTGTGTCCAGGTGTCCCCTTCTAGGAGGAGGACTGGGGCCCACCTAACGACCTCATTCAACTTAACCACCTCCCACCTCAGTGCCAGAGGCAGCATGCTGAAAAGTGAAAAAATTAGAATAGTCAAGATTTCATTTTTTAAAAACCCTCAAAGAGTTTTAATGCACTTGAAATCCCAGGGCCCATTCTAAGCCAACCAAACATTTTAATTAGCTGTCAAATTTCTAAAACGAACCAAAGGGGAGGGGCAGGGGTGGGAACTGGGAACCAGAACATGGAAATAGCATTTTCTTTCTTCCTGCACTGCCAAAAATCTGCAAACCACTATTTTTCTAACATAAATGCCACTGGAGTGATCTTTCCCAGAATGAAAAAAACGTGTGACTAATAGGAATTTGCCCTATGCCAGCGCTGCCAATGTATCAGGCGTTCCCTTGTATCGCTGATGTTTCACACCTGCACGTGAGAACTCCTCAGTTTACCTGTAAATTATCCAGGAGAAGGATTCATTCTTATCCTTCTTATGACCCCACATTACCCAGCTGTGACTGGCAGATATCCAGCAGATAACACCTAACAGGTCGACTTATCAACTAAATTTACTGGGAGACTTTAAATATCACAAAAAAAACTATGCTACATCTTGCTAAACTCAAATGAATTGTTAAGTGTTTCCCAAATCAGAGTCAGGGAATTCTGCTTTTCACTTACTGGCATACAAATACAGACACGATGTTAACAATTAGGGGTCAGGAGTGATCTATTCAAATAGTGTCTGTACACTCTCCTGGCTACTGTTCAACCTCCTCTGTCCATAAGCCCCTGGGAGACTGTTTTCTTCTTCTCCAGCCCCTGCACTCTAGACCAGTCTCCGCCTTGCTCTGTGCCCCCAAGAGCACGAAGTCCAAGTCCGGAGCAACCAGCTTCCCTTGCGTAGAGTTTCCTGTTGGATCTGGAGAGTGGCGGACCCGCCAGAAACGAGGACAGGAGACAGGAGTTGGGATGCTGACCTCCCCCCAGGCATCCCTGCCCTCCTGCGAGTCTGATGGCTCTCCTGCCACTCCCTCAGGCCCTGGGGAGGTGACGGCGCACCACTTTCTCATTCCTGGGCCTGTGCTAGCCTGGGGCTGGTTCCCCAAACCCTACCCATACCTTGGTCTGCCATCCCTTCCTTCCATTCTTTTTTTATCCCTTTTAAGGGATATCCCATATCCCTTTTCCTGCTAGGACATGGATGTGGTACCCTCTGATCTTGCCCATTTGGGCCACAATAACTTTGGGTCAAATTAAATAATCTCTTCTTGACACTCATTTGCCCCCCTCTGCATGACTCTCTCTCTCTAGTTCATATTTCTATGACCAGAAATAATCATTCTTCCCTGAGCAGAAACGGAGGTCTCCTCTCTGCTCATCAATATTCAACCCTTGCAAACTTAATCTCAAATCGCCTCAAACACTCCGGAAATCGTGTAGTACAGAAATCACTGCTAAGAACCCAAGAGGACAGCAGGGGCACTTACAGTTCTGTAAATATTTAATGAGGATTTCTACTTTACAGTATGTTTTTAAACTTTTCATTTGGGCATAATTTCAAACTTATAAAACATTACATGAACAAAAATACAAAGAATATCCACACAGCCTTTGCCCACACTTCCCCACTAGTAACATTTCTCCACACTTGCTCATCACTGGTACCAGACAGACACACACACAATATATTTCTGGAGCCATCTGAGGGTAAGTTACACACATATATCAAGGCCCTTTACTCCTCAATACTTGAATGACTATTTCCCAAGAGCGGGGAAAATGTCTTAGACACCTACTATATACACAGTTGTCAAACCCAGGCAAATTAACATTAATACCTTTATCTAACCTGGAATTGATACCCAGATTTTGTCAAATGACCCAAAATTGTCTTTTACAGTACTTTCTTCCTTCAAGGTACAGCATCCATTGTGCGGTCAGGTATTGTATTTAATTGTCACGTACTATTAACTTCCTTTAATTTGGAACATCTCGCAGCCTATCCTTTCTGGGTGACATTACAATGTACTTTTACAATTTAAAAACCACAACAACATACATGGAAGGACTCCATTTCCAGCTATGACGGCGATGCAGCACATTGATCTTCCCACCAAGAATAAAAAGGCGGCAGAACTTAAACAAAAGCCATTAGAAGGTACCCGAGAGCCACCAGGTCACACAGGACTTAAGGACCAACACCTGTGATGTGAGCGGGCACGGCTTTCCACCCACCCCTCCCTGGGCATCTGCACACTCAAGCCGCAGAGGCAGAGGCGGCAGGGCTGAGCAGAGCGGTCCACGGTCTCATCGGGCTACGGGAATAACCACAGAGCACAGAGCCATCAGAAAGCCAAGGCCTGGGGTAGGTCATGATGCTGGAGCAGAGAAGCACAGAACAATGAGGTGCCGTCAGGGACCTTTCCCCCGTGCAGGCACCCAGCAATGTGCCAGCAGCACGGAGAGGCTGCGGAGGCGAGCAGAGCTGTAATCCACCTCGTGTAGCTAAGATGGAACTTTCTGGACATGGCAGTGTTTTGTTTAGGTTGTTGGATGGCAGTGGATTTGGGTCCGTGTTCTGCTGAGGTTTTGGTCCTTACCCTAAGAGCAAGGAGAAGCCACTGAAGACTTAGGCAGGGGAGCGACATAATCAGATTGGCTTGTTAAAAATCACTTGGGCTACAGTACGAAAAACAGACTGGGCAGTGGCAATGAGTGGACACTGCCAGGAGGCAGAAACGGGGGCAAAATGGTAGGGGCCTGGACTCAGGTGGTGGCAGGGCGGTGGGGGCACACTGACGGAGTCGGATGCACGCCCCAGGGGAAACGCACAGGGCTTGCTGGAGGACAGGTGGACAGTGAGCAGGAGAGGTGGGCGACAAGCAGGATCCTCGGTCGTCTCTAGTCTGGATGTGGGAACCTGAGGAGTCTCGGGCAGCCCAGTTTGGGGTGAAGAGGGGAGATGGGTATCATGAGTCACCTGGGAAAAGGTAAAAAACTGACCTGCTCTGAGGAAGTGAAACTCTGTCCTGTGATTTTTCAGGCTGGGATGACAGACACACGTGAAGCCAGCTGCCAAGTTAACAAGAAGTAATATTTCTCCCACGGGACACAACGCAACTGTAGAAGTGTCACCACTCCTTCTCCCAGTGACTGCGGGTTTCTTGTTCAGAGAAAGCCTGTCTGTCACTATCAGGAATGCTGCTTACACCAGTAAGAAGGAAACACCCCCCTCTCACCTGCAGGATCAAAACCACTGTGACCCAGAGCAGCAACCTTGCTCTCCAGCTAGCTAGAGTTCAAACAAGGGTTCCTAGCCACAGTGTTCCACATCCATGTGAACTCCGTAGTTTCCAAGGAAATAGGACCTGGGTCCACTGTAGGCAGACCTGATGCTGACCACTTCACACACAGCCCTGGTTTGCTTGAAGCCCATCAAAACACAGCTTCACTTGTACGTCACCCAAACGCCACCCTGCCCTGGATCCTACAGCAACTCTGTCCTTTCCTTTGTGGCAAGATGCCCACAGTTCCTCTGGTGTGTGGTCTCCCTCACTGCAATGAGCCAGTAAACCTGACCTGGTGAGACGATCAGGTCCTTCCTCATGGTCATAGACTGATTAAGCCAGGACAGACATTTAGAACTTGAAATGACTGCCAAACACGTGAGAGGAAAGACCACACAGCCGTTAGATGCAGGGCCCGTGCCTGGAGGAGAGGTCTGAGCAAGAGATGAATCCGGGAGCCGCTGGCACCGAGATGGGCAGTGGAGCCATGTGCGTGCAAGGCTGCCCGCAGAGAGGTCACGGCATGAGGGCAGAATGGGCCCAGGCCTGAGCCTCAAGGAACCCCACTGGCCGACAGGCTGCTGCAGAGGAGGGGGCATCAGCAAAGGAGACTGAGGAGACATGGGTCAGGAGACCAGCGAGGAAAAGATGATGGACGACATGGTCTGGGGACGGCCAGGGACTGTGGGGCAAGACATCCCAGAGCCTACCTTTGGTCACGCCATCACAGATTCCGGTGTGACCCTTAATTCCATAAGCACAGCTTGATTTGGGCAGAGGGCTGACCTCCAAAGATCAGCTCCTGCTGATCAGCTCCCGAGCCCCTTGATGCACTTTTCAGAATGCCAGTGTGCTGATTCACAGTGAGAGCCCCAGCCACCATCAGACCGACATACTTGCTCTGGTTGGCACTTTCCCTCCCTTAAGACAAATGCACTCAGGACGATGCTCACAAGGGGCTGGATGAGCGTGGCATCAGACTGGGGAGTTTAAGAAACCAATGACCTGCAGCTATGGTAACCAGCAACGTGGACGTATCTGGTAGGGTCCTGGTGGCAAACGCATCAACCCAAATGTTGAGACTTCATGGGAGAGCAAGGACAAGAGACCCAACAGGACGGTGAGGCACTCACGGACTGGCAACCGCTCTCGGCTGAAGGAATGAGGGGACGAAACAGTAGGAAACAGTGTCGCTGGAGGCCCGTGAGAGCAGAGAGCGCGGAGGAGGCCCCCAGTGAGAGTCACAGCTGTGGAGAGGGCAGGAAGAAACGCCCCAATCCCTCTCTCTGCCCACTGATGCCTTCCACTGGTGAGCCCTGCTGGCAGCCTGCACCAGTCCACAGGGCAGAGCAGAGCAGAGTGGGTCTGAGGATTCCAAAGAGAGAATGAACTGGGCAGGGAGCTATGGCAACGATGAGCATTCTCCCCTCTAACTGAACATGGCTGCCCCTGGACCAGACGTGTTTGCGCAAACCAGAAACTTGTCCTGGGAAGATACCTTCCGGTCTGGACTAGTGCTAGCAACACAGCCCAGGTCCCCGGGGTGCACCTGTCCTGAAGTGATGGGGAACAGTCACACGCATTTGGGGAGTTAACCTGAACCCCTGAAACTTGATCTAATTGTAACTCAGCCTCAATTAGGCAAGTGCTGAATCAATCCTGGAGTATCTCTAAGAATTTCAACAGGCTCCTAGAATGATCTGTGACACAACGGCTTGTCTCAAATCTCAAAACCTAAACAGCCAAGTCCCAGCAAGCGGGAACTTAAACCAGTGCTAGAAACTGACCCACCCACCAACCTGGAGACAGGTAAACACATATCCAGCCGTCTCTGCAGACACACTGCACTCCGTGGTAAGATCCTCAACTCCCACCCATAAGGACTTAATTTCTAGAGCAGATCTTTTTCAGTTACAAAAGTATAAAATCCTTCTGCCAAGGAAGACAGGTGGAAAGAAGAGAAGCTAGTACCAGGTACTTCAGAAGACTAGCACCCCTGCCTCCAAAATAAACCAAACATGTCCCAGTGTCTCACTCAAGCCTCTCCTCTTCTTACGTCTTACCTGACACCCCCCCCCCAAACATAAGGGCTACAACTGTACCTTGGAGCTTACTGGCAATTACCGTATTTTGCCGAGGATAATGCGCACTTTTTTGCCCAAATCTTTGAGGGAAAACTAAGGATGCGCATTATACACGGGTAGTACTAATCCCGTATCTATATAGATGTTTTTAGCTCTTTTATTTATGCTTATGATTGCGAGTGTAACCCTAGAAAGCAATAACAGTATGTGTATGCAAAAGAACACCCTGGAATATGGCAATTGATTTTCTTTCTAAATGTAAATAAATAAATGAATTAAAAAGTTAAAAGGTTCTTTTTCCTGACATTTTGGGCCAAAAACATGGGTGTGCATTACATACCCACGGGAGCACATTAAACTCGGCAAAATGCGGTACTTTTGTTTTGCGGGTCAAGTCAACATGCAGGAACAGACCGCTGTCACCAACAGCGGACTGCTCGAGGTGCAGTGAGACTCACTTTTCTCCACAACCTTTAATCTCTGGAAGGTCTCCAGCACTTCCCCGTTCAGTATTCTGGGTAAGAAGTCGCGTATTTGCATCACTTCCGTTGTCAGCCGCTCCAGGTCCTTCTTCCGGACTTGAACAAATTCTTCTTTCGTCCCCATGAGCTGAAACCAGAACAAGCAGATCTTCGGATTATTGAACTTCTCTCCAGCAGGCCGCCAGCTCGCTTCCTTGTAATGCCTCTTTTATGTTCCCAGCTTCAAGTTTATGTCTTCACCTAGTGTGCTCTCTGCTGTATGTATTACCTCTCGGAGCCGAGCCCCCAGCTTTCCGAGTGGGAGCTACCCCTTTAAGCGCATACGCGACCCTGTGCCTGAGAGTCAAAGAAAACGCCAGTAACGTTCTCTTAACGCTTCATGCCACGCTAATGGAGGGAACGATTCCTACTGCGCGGCCGACCAAGGCCGCCCACCTCCTTCAGAGATCACCGCCACCCTTCCAGGTTGTCTAAGTCGTAAATAGGAGGCTGGGTCACTTCCCCCAGTACCGCCATTAACAGCGGAGGGAACCGGCGTCTTCCTCCTACATCGCGTGCAGCGGAAGTGACGTCGGGGCAACTCCGAGCCTACGCTAAACGCAGACACCGCACGCATTACGGCCTCGCGGGCAGGGAGGGCTGCGGGTGTCTGAGAGGAACCACTACCATCTCCCGTTCACGCACCCACCGCCCAAGCGCGCAGCCTCCAGGACCCGCAACCACCGTGTCAGAGGCGGGGTCGCGCGGCCCGCACCCCAGGGCCAGGCCACGCTGTTCCCAGGTGCACTGGACGAGACCCACACAGACCGCGGCCCGGGGCGGGGGAGCAGATGGTGGCAGCTCAGATGGGGCAGGGGGCAGCGGCCCAGGGCCTCCTCACTAACCCCGAAGGCCTCCTCAGCGCCGCCTGCCTCGTCCATGGCCGTCGCGGCCGGCTCCCGCTCCGTGAGCCTGCGCGGTGGCGTGCCCTCTGACCTCTCACGCCAGAAAGTGCGGGAACGCGTCCCAGATGGGGTGGAGAGGGTATGGAGAGCGGCGAGGCTCAAACTTCATAGGGTTTGCGCAGCATTCTCTGCATTACTGAAGAGGGATGGGATCGGGCAGATTCCGCTTTGGCTCTTCTGGCGTAGCTGCGGCTTTAAAGTAGTTCACTGTAAAGTGGAAGAACAGTAAGGCCCAGGTGTAACTGACGAGTGAAATAAATAGAATCGGTCTTTCCTGTTTGGCGAGAGATGCTGGACTAAGGGGCAATGCGTTCAAGTGAATTGCCACCGGTGCAGCCAGCAGCTACGCTCCCGCGCTCGCTCTAAACTCCTTTAGCAAGGATGAAAACTTCGGATGCCAGGTTCCTCAGGAAGTGCGCCCGATACTGGAGCGTCCATCTAGCCAGCTGGTTATAACTGAGATGAGCACTGTAAGTTTGAAGACACCACCTAGTAGTCCATTCGCTTGCCCCATTAGGCCCACTGACTTCGCAAAATATGGTGCAGCCTATGGGTTCAGATGTACGGGGTCACTTCACAACTAAGATTTCGTCTGTTTCTGAAACCCCCAGGAAGCTGACACTACCAAGTCCCCAGAGTGGAGTGTGTGTGCTCTCCAGACCTGAGGGCGGTCTCCTGAGCACAGGCTCCAAATCCCTGCCCACCCCCACCCTGGAACCTGCCTGCACTTGCGGTTCCCCTGCCCCAGGGACCTGCCCTCAGCCCCAGCACCTGCTATCATCTGACCCTGGCCCTGCCCGCGCACCGGGAATTGCTCTTGCAGCGAGACCAAGACACTGGAAGACACTGGAGGCGCTGCCTGCAGTGGCCGCAGAAGCTTCTCAATGGGACTGCCCAAGGTATCCCTCCAAGAATCCGAAAGACAGCCCTTCTTCCCAGTGTCCACCTGCCAAGACGGTCCAAGAAGTTTAATACAAAAAAAAAACAAACTCGGTGCTGTGCGTTTTGTATAACAGCTGCCAACGAAATAGGTGAGAGAGAGAGAGAGAGAGAGAGAGAGAGAGAGAGAGAGTGTGTGTGTGTGTGTGTGTGTGTGTGAACTTAAAGATTCCAGGCCAAGAGTCAACCCTGGCTAGCCTCGCAAGGCGACAGCCCCCAGATCTGGCTGCCGAAAGACAGCGGAGGCGAGAAGGCGCAAAGCAACGGGTTGTTTCGCCAGGTGCCAGGGCACGCCGCTCTGGCTCCCAGAACGCGCCGCGAGCGGCAGCCGGCGCCTTCGTGACGCCATCATCCCGCGCTTCGCCACGCTCCTCTGCGCAGTTGCGGCCGGAGCGGCCAGGCGGCAGTCGCTCGGGAGCGGCGGGAGCTTGAGGGGTGGCGGGCTGCCGCCAGGGATGCTGCAGAGCGCCCCGCCATGCAGCCGGCGGAGATCCAGTTCGCGCAGCGGCTGGCGTCCCACGAGAAGGGCATCCGGGACCGGGCGGTGAAGAAGCTGCGCCAGTACATCAGCGTGAAGACTCAGAGGGAGACAGGTGGGCGCCCGGCGATCAGCCGCGCCACATGGCGGCGGGACCGGCGCCGAGCCGCCGGCGGGGCTCCGGCTCGCGCTCCTGCCCGCGCTCCTGCCGCGTGCTTCTGTGTGTTCGCGCTGTGGGAACCGCTTCCTGCTGGGTCTCGTCTGCTTTTACGTTTGCGGGACAGGCCGACAGGGGTTAGGTGGGCTGCTGCTGGAAGTCACAGCGAGTGAGGAAGCTGAGATTAGACCCCAGTCTGTCCAGCCGCGCGCCCGAACTTTAAATACTGGGCTCAGCCTGATCTGCCCTGCTGTGGTCATCGATTCACGCCGTCATCAGACCAGTGCCTTTAGGAGCTGGGGTTATTATGGGAGAGAAGACCATCCCTGCCCTAGAGGAACTCGTGCTCGCCAAGCTGGGAAGGGAGATCGCTGGAGCGGAGCTCGTATAGGGTTGTAACGGAAATGGAAATCGGGGAAGGAGGGAGCTTCTCTACGCAGGCTGAACTGGGCAGGCCGCCCTGAGGCGGTGTTCGACACATCTAAACAGAGGCGGGAGGAAGAGGGAGGCCGGCCAGCTTGAGGAATGGCTAGAAGAGACCTGGAGGTCAGGGAGGGGGAGGCGGGGTCACTCTGAGGGTTGCAGTTGGATTTTAACTGCAGTGGGTGCCATCGAAGGATTTTGTTCACCTGATGGAAAATGCCCTGTAGATCCTTTTGCCCCCACCCCCACCCCCGAGGTGTGCGCTACAATATGAAATGGAGGTTTTTCTATTGCACTAAGATAAAGTTTGGTTTATTTGCTAGTATATTCAGGGTCTACTTGAAAGAATAGATATTGTCTCCCCTGTACTGGCATTGTACAAGCCTGGAAGAGAAATCACAGGGGGGGGGGACAATTTTATGGGAAGTCTGCTAGAAAGAGGAATGAGGACCAAAATTCCTGACTTAATTTTGTGAGGCTCTCTCTGACGGACTTAATTTACTCATGGTTTCAGGTATCCCAGATATATTGAAGGCTCTTAAACTTAAATTTCTAGCCCAGGCCTTTGCTACTTCAGTTCAGCGATGCCCTACTAACCTGGCATCTCCACCTGGATGTCCCATAGGTGCCTCGGACTCAGACACCTTAAAGTGACTCATTTTCCTCTCCCCGAAACCTGTTCTCTTCCGCTGCCCATCCGCCACCTGTGCTCGCTGATTGTGTTCCCACTGTCCACTCAGACCAGCCGGGTGCATGGTATTGCCCTGGACTCCTCTCTGCCTCCCGCACCATGCATCCAATGTCCCTTGGTCCCATCGGTTTCATCTCCTGAAGGACTCTTTACTGGTCTTCGGTCCGTTGGCTTGAGCCCATCCTCCACGAACCAGCCCAGAGGCATCTTCCTAAAACACACCACCCCCTTCCTGGAGATCCAGGTCTGCAGATGGTCTCTCCTCCGCTCTCCCACCCCCTCCGCAGCGTGACTGCTTCGTGCTCCAGCAGCAGCAGCAGACCATGCCTGGGTCCTGGTGGCCAGCACCCCACCTCTCGCCTCTCTGCCTTTGCTTCTTCAGCGCACACCTAAAAAATTCCCACCCTCCATCCACTCCCGGTATTGAGTATCACTTTCCTCACCTCACCCCGACTCCTCTAGGATTCTGAAATACCCCGTTTATCTCTGTTGTAGCACTTAGCCACATTGCTTCTTAATTATCTGTTACTGTGTCTGTCACTCTTCCCCCGAAACACCAAAACATGGAAAGGTTCGTCTGTTTTCTTAGCTGCAAGTGGGGGCCCATCCAGGCACACATACAAGGGCCTGGCCGTGCACTAGAACAGAAGAGAGGCCAGGTGCAGTGCCTGGGGGGCTGAGAAAGAACCTGATGCTCACAGCCCTTTGGTGAGCAGGTCTGGGACCTGAGACGCTGAGGCAGGACCATGAGGCGGTCCTAAACCTAAATTTCGCATCAGCGCCCCAGAGTTTTGTCTGGTTGGCACCCATCGCACCCAGAGGCACTTGTCTGCTGCCTCTTGTTCCGTGCTGTGTCCCTGTCGCATGGAGCAGAGTGGGCCTTCGAACAACTAACCGCAAAGTGCATTTCGTAGACAGTGGTGATGGGGCAGAATAAAGAAGGTCTCTGCCACGACTGTGCTCCATTGAAGCAGATAGACAAGTGTGGAGATAATCCCCTAACGTTTGGATCTTACTGACAGGCTTTTTGCATCTTGTCTTGGCATGGTAAAGAGAACCTGAGACGTTACTCCTACAGATATGTAAACTCGCCACCAGCAGCATAGCTTTGTGATTTTAAGAACAGATTAGAAGTGTTCATACTGCTTAAGGCGACTAAAGGTTACCCTGGTGCTTTACTGGCTCGTGTTGTGTATTCCCGGCCACAGAGTGATGGCCGTCTGGGGTTTTGCCCAGGAGGGCTCGTTCGTCCTTCCTTACCTATTGTGGCTAGTAGGCAGGGAGTGCTGACTGTGTGCTTTTATTACTGTGTGCTCTATTCTCAGCACTGGTGATGCAGCTGCGAACAGAACAGACAAAAACCCCCTGCCTGTTGTATCAGTTCTGCAACTGCAGTTTGCATTCTTGCTTCCTTTTGGTGGCACAGACGGTAGCGGTGCACCTCCCAGGTGGTGGGTGTCAGATGTGCGCCGGGAACGGGGGAGATGAATGCTTCCCATACTTACTGAAAGTTTCAGGGGGGCTCTTGCCCCCAGGGCGGCAATGACTAGGAGCTACACCTGTTCCGAACAGGTGTGGGTTCGAGCATATCACTTCACCCCCACCTGAGACAGCTCCTGTGCTCGTGCGTGGTGAGGCGCGGGCTGTTGGGTTTTCTCGTCTCAGAGCTTGGTATTTCCTGCATCCACAGCTCACTCTCATTTCATCTCAGTTGTTTGAAACTAACTAAACCTGTGTTGTCGTCAGAAACTTAGTTGTATGAGGCATCTCAACAGGTCGAGAAGCAGTTGTGGAACAAAACCGCTTTGGATAGTTATTGGGTCGGACAAAATTAGTTCATTTGTTTTGTTTTGTTTTCCATGAGGTGGATCTAGTAGCACTTAGTTGTCTTTAACCTCATTCAAAAGAATTTTGTTAGATTGGATCGTGACAGCTGTCATATCAGCGTGCATTTAAAACAAAAACATCAAAATTGGTGAATTTTTGTATAGCCATTTTAATATTAAAGATGGAAGAAAATATGCAACATTTTTGGCATATTAGGCTTTATTATTTCAAGAAAGGTAAAAAGGCAACTGAAACACACACAAAAAGATCTGTGCAGTGTGTGGAGAAGGTCCTGGGACCGATCAAACGTGTCAGAAGTGGTGGGCGAGACTTCGTGCTGGAGATTTCTCATAGGATGATGCTCCAGGGTCGGGCAGACCATTTGAAGTAGACAGCAATCAAACTGAGACATTGAGAACAATGGATGTTCTACCACATGGGAGATAGCCGACATATTCAAAATATCCACAATAAAGTTATTGGTAAAAATGAAAAAAATGTTTCTTTTAGTTTATGGAAAACCTGTATGGACTTTTTGGCCAACCCAATACTTCACCTTCAGAGTTTTGAAAAAAAAAATTAAATAATGAACATTTCTCTGTTTTGCTTTAAATGCTCTAAAAATTGGTACCTTGTTTTTACCAGCTGATTTCCTGGGTGAAAACAAGTGGTTTTATACTTAGGCTGAAAATAGATATTTAAAGTGAAAGAAGAGCTTTATACTTATGTTGAAAACAGATATTGTAAATGAAAGGAGAGCTCCAGCAGCCTATGGGTGGGAAACGTGAGGCAGTCCTAATACCCCCAAATCGAACAGTGCTTTGTTCTTACAAAGTGCTTCTCATACTTGCTCTTAATTTTGGCCTGAATCATAAACATTATATACAGGGTCCAGCACAAATTACACTCCTTTTTTATTAAAAATCGTAAGCATGTAATTCTTTAACATAACAATATCACACTCAAGCACAGCCCTGTGACATTTTAGGTGAAATGTGCAAATTAAAACTATAAATTATTGCACCCATGTGATTGCCCTACCAACCACACTCAAGCAGGAGTTACTTCTCTCGGTCCCTGTATGTCCTGAGGAGGAAATGGGCCAGCTGACGGGCTAGAGGCAGCTCAGTAACACTGCAGTGCAACTGTAACATTGCACAGCTAGTAAGTAGCAAGCTGAGGCCTGACCAAGGGTTTGTTTCCATTGTACTACTTTGTTGCCTCTCGTAGTATGAAACAATCAAAACACGTTTGCTTGCTCTCCAGCTCCGTTTCCTGCCCACTGTCTAGGGTCTGTTTATCGCGGTTACTTTGTTGAAATCTGTTTTCAATTACAGAGACGTGTGGTACGTCATCTTGTACCTTCACCCATTGAAGGTACGGGTTGTCCAGAGAGACCGATTATCACTCAGAGTTCGTTTGAGATTCTGGTGCACTTGGAAGGGCCATCTGGAGACATACTGTGTTATTTTTAAGTGAACAGGGCCAGAGCACAGAATATGTAGAACATGTGATGCTATTTAGGTCTGTCACACATGCACAACTGTGCATTTTTGTATCACATGTCAGTGAATGCATAGGGAGGATCTGGAATGATACACATCAGTAGATAACAGTGGTCCCTCTGGGAGGAGACTGAGGTTTGGGAGGCAGTGAACAAAGCATCTATGATTGTATAACTTGTGGTATATGAATTTTTTGCAATGAAAATGTTTTTATTGGTTAGGATTCTCACGGTTGCAGTTCGACAAAACATCCGAGCCACCCTAGGTTTAAGGGGAGGAAACTGAAACAGCTTCATGCAAAGCTCAACTAAAGACACAGACCCAGTTTCCTCTGCAGCAAACTCTGCCACCCCCAGATTGGTTTCATTCTCAGGCTCCCCATCATGTGGCAAGGTGGCTGAGCGCAGGTCCAAACTGTGTCTTCTTTTAAGTCTACTAGGAGAGAACTGGAGATTTTCCCAAAGCCTGAGCAGGGAGGTCTTTATCAGCAGGGAGTCCATTCTTGAAGCGGCCCTGTGGCCAAAGGAATTCATGCTAGTTTGGCGTAAGCTCGGCGCCCTGCTTTGCCGCCCTGTGGAAGAGTCCAGCCCAGACTACTGCGTCCTTCCACAGGCCCTGCCTCAACAGTGGGCAGCCCTGGAGGGGAGAAGGTGCAGCTGCCCAGCAAGAACAAGGAATGCCCAGTGTCAAGCCCGATGCAGAAACCCGTGCCGTGTAAATCCAGTTCATCAGTGTTCGTGCTTTTCTAATTTTATTATAGCTTTCCAAAAAGAGGAAAGACAAGAGCCCACAGTAACACTTTGGTAATATACAGGCTTTTTGGGGGGTGTGGGGGGGGTCTTTTTATTAAGGAGTATTTCATATTCATAAAAAGTCTACTCGTTGGTCAGCTTCAGCATTTATCAGTACCTGGCCAGTTTGTCTGATCTGCCCACTTCTTCCTTCCCTCTAAATCCTTAAGCAAATCCCAGATTCCTCATATCATTTCCAGGTGTTGACGGGAGAGACCTGGTTCTTCTTGCTGACGCATGTAAAGAATTACAGATCAACACATCTAGTAGCATGTAATCAGTATATTAGTGGCTTACTTCCATGGAAGAGAACAGGACTGGGTGGAGTAGGGGGTGAAAGGGAAAGTTTCAGGGCCAAAGCAGGGTGAGAAAAGCAAGAGCAGCTGAAGACCAGGGTGGCAAGCCCCTGGGCAGCCTGAGGCCGGGTGGCCAGAGGCCCTGTGGCCCGAGAGCCAAGAGCCCCCTGAGCCCCAGGGGAGAGAGCGAGTCCTCTGTTCTCCAGACTTATATAGTTGGTGGGATAGGAGGGAAAGAGTTACATATTGATTAACGGGTAAATGTGGCGCCAGCTTTCCTGGGGGAAATGTGACTACCCAGATTCTTATCTTGCTCCAGACCCCATTTGGTCATCTTGTTGTAAAACAAATACCAGACAATTAATTAAAATTGAGGCACTTTCCAAAGTTATTTATGGGCTCTTTCTATAAGCATCAGGGACTCCCTCCTAAAATAGATAGTGACCAGAGGTAGGTAATTAACCAAAGTTATTTATGGGCTCTTTCTTTGGGTCCCGGACCCTCTCCCACATTCAGGCCTCGGGATGAAAGCACAGTTTCAGGGCTTTCTTTCTTGTTAATATAGTGTTTCTTGTGATATAGAAACACCTGGCAATGTTATCAGAACAGGCTTAGGGCTGCTGAGTTAGCATGTGAGACTTATCTCCTCCCTGCCTCGGTTTCTCTTTATTCTACCTAATTGGTAAAAGGCATTTCCTGGCAACCAGGGTGCTAAATGCTGGCCGGTGACAGCATTGCAGTCTCCGAGTTCTTCCTATGCTGTCTCCTGCTTCACAGGTACTCAGAATGTATCTCTAGAAGATAAGACTCTTTTTAACATAACCACAGTACCATCATCACACCCTTTTAAAAACATTCTTAATATGAAAAATTCAAGCTGTTGAATTTCTCCCATCATTTCATAATTTTTAAATGACAAATCAGAATTCAAGCAAGACTTATTACATTTGGTTGATATGTCTGTTGAGACTTAAATTCTAAAAGTTCTTATCCATCTTTTTTTTTTTTTCCATGCAGCTTATTTGTTGGAGAAACTGGGTCGTTTGTCCTGTAAAGCTTCCCACACTTAGGGCTTTGCTGTCTGCGTCTCAGGGTCTCACTGGGCATGCCTCTCTGTCCCCTGCATTGCCTGCAAACTGGTATTAGCATTCAGATCTGACGAGGTGTGGGTTAGTGTGGCGGAGGAAAAAACTTCCCTCTACCTTTCAGTGTTTGGCTGATCTAATAAGTAAATCAAAGTGACACAGATTAATGAGAAAGTGACCGAATTTTATGACACATGTATGTACACATGGGAACCCCCATGTGTATGAGAGACGAGAGAGTCAGACTCCCACAGACAGGAGAGGTTCAGAGACAACGTGAAGTGTGGGGGAATGTGACAGTCTGCGCTGGCGAGGAGGCGAGGCGCCTGGGCCTTCAGAGCGGAGGAGGGCCATTGCAGGACGATAAGAAAGGCAAGTGTCCAGTAGTTAGTAGTTTGTCCTGCCCTGTAGGTGGGTCCCAGAAGTGATTGCTGGTGATATTTAGTGAGCAAAGGCGCTGATACAACTTTGTTAAGGGAGAGGTAAGGGGTCCTCTCGAGGCTGCGGGGCCTGGGTTGCCTGCAGCTCAGAACAGTCACGTGGCACAGAGACACACCTCGGGCGACTCGCTCCGAGCCCCCACAGCAGCGTCCCCGTGTTTGTGGGGCGACTTAGCAGGTGGCGCTGCGCCTTCCCTGTCGCACCGCATCCAGCATCGAATGAATCGTCGCTGATCTTTGTGAATTGAGATGGACCAGTGGGCTTGTGTGGTGTTGGTCTGGTTTATCCATTTGAAAGTTTTGCGTAATTTTTAATCTAGTGTTTTAGCAGCCACCGGTGGTCCTCACCCGGGTCCACTGATTCCTTAGTCTTAGTCTTAACCCAAGTGAACGGAAGCACAGGCTCCTTCCCGCGCTGGACAAACGTTCTGTGGTTGGGAGCACGGCGGGCTCGGGCCTGGGGGGACTCATCCCTCCCTCGCACCGTAGCCGTGTTGTGTGGTCAATAGGCGGACCCTCCAGGGCGGCTTGTTTGTAACAAGAGGAGAGAAGAGTCAGTTGGCACATCATTTGCCCAACCTCTAAAGGAAGTGCGCTTTAATAAACTAATTTTACTATGGTTTCTGGTATATATATCAGAAAGAAAATGCACCATCACAAAATTGTTATAAGAAAACTTTTTAGTAACTTGGAAGTCAATACCCATAAAGGTAAAATTTCACTCAGAATGCACTAATTAAACTTTATTCAGTCGATCAAAAGGATATTTGTCACTTCTTAATTATCTCCTGGAGTATTGAAATCACATCGATTCCAAATATATCCTTGTTGCATTTACCTAGTCAGTCACAGTTTGTTGCTCCTAAAGACTTTTCTTTATAGCTGACGCTATATTAACAAAGACCACTTGTAAGATACGTTGAGACTTGAGGGTTTGGTTCATCCTCCACAGGCTCGGGAACTCCAAAAGTTTCCATTTTCCTGATTTTATGATTGCTTATGTCCCTCAGCAGTCATGCCGTGACACGTGGGGTTAACCCAGCAGGTAGAAGACTGCGCGTGCCTTGCGGCTTGGTCGTAGGTGGTACAGACAGGTAGAGGGCTTACATAACAAGAGCCAGGCTAAGCACGGTGGTGCCGGTTAAAACTAGACTGACGTTGCCCCGTACGTGAGAACCATAAACAGGAGCGGGGGACATCGGGGTACAGCCCAGGGTGACCTCCCTCACAGCAGGATCCTTAAGAGGGTTCTCTTAGCAAAAATACCCCAAAGCTTTGCCACTTTCTCTGGGGCCAGTTGTGTGAGACTTGAGCAAATCCTGCGTCTTTTGTAGGATTTACGTTTTTTACTTTGCATGACCAATGAAAATGTTGCTGTGCAGGGTGAAATGCCGGTTTAAGCAGAGCAGCACCTTGGGGAACTCATTTTCTGAATGAACACTCCATTAATTAATTTTTTTGTTGCCATGACATTTGCTTCCTTGCATTACTTGAGTAATGAGGACACGCCATCACTACCACTCTGCCTCCATAGCTGATTAAACTGCGTAATTAATACATGTTTGTTTTGTAACAACAGGAAAACATGTGCTTCAAACGAGAAGGCCCCTGCAGATGAAAATGTGTGGGGTGGTATTCTCACCGCTCCTGTGGCTGCTCTGTGCTTTAAGAAGGGAGATGGGAGGACTCTGAACTAAGATTTATGTGTTGTTTTGCCCTCTAGGAGGTTTCAGTCAAGAAGAACTCCTGAAAATATGGAAAGGACTCTTCTATTGCATGTGGGTGCAGGACGAGCCCCTCCTGCAGGTAACACGCACTTCCCTCCGCCCTGTCCCTGGGTCCTCGGCCTGCGGAGGCGGGAGAGACTGGCTGGGCCAGTCCCCTCCTGTGCCGCACCGAGAAGCACGGCTCCAGGGACTCCCTGTCACCTCCTGTCACATCGAAGGGGGTGCCCTGTCTAAGCATGGAGGTTAATTATCTTTTCAAATACCAAAGAATACACATACATTGAAGAGTTATGATTTCTCTGCCATAGTTTCATAGTTCTGTGGTAGGTTTTACATGACTTAAGGTTTTTGTGGGTTTTCTGTTATTTGTGGTCAAAAACGTCGATGTCGTAGCACTAGTCTAAGAACCTCTGAGCGGCCTGGACTCCAGGCTGGGTGTTGCTGCAGATTAAGTGGGTGCCGGGAACTGGACAGCCACCTCCCTGGGGTCAGGGTCTCCTCAGAGCCATTCGCAGGTGACAGCCCCAGGTGACAGCCCCACCGTTGAAGGCAGCGGGGGCCTGGCACAGAGGAGCATGTGACCTGGACCGCCTGCCGAGCGCACTGGGTGCCGCCTGCTTAGAAACATGACTTCCACTGAGGAGCTTTGTCACAATGTGCAAAGGCAAAGTGGAGGGACAAGCCTGGCAGGGCCCCCTGAAGCCCCTTGGTGGGTGAAACGTGCCGGGAAGCGTTCACCTGCCCGGGTTTTAAGGCGCAGCGTTGCCGCTTCGACTCCCTGAGCACGTTTTGAGCTGGACGGCACGGCAGAGTATTTTTAAGTTGCACTCAAAAGTAACAGCCAGCGTCTCTCGTGGAGGAGGGAAACGTGGCATCAGTAACAGAACGTCCCTTCTGAGTCCGGGAGTCCGTGGGAAATGGCCGAGGGAGACCTGAGGCCGGGTGAGGAGCGGGTGCTGTTCACGAGGCTCTGCCTTTTCTTGCGTCACCCAGCGGCAGAGCTCCTGCGGTGACACTCCCACAGTAGGTGTCCTCGTGGACCCAGGCGACCACATTCTCCCCGCAGACCGGCTTGCTGAGCGCCAGTGGCACTTTGCCCAGGACAGAGCCTAGGGAGGCAGTGTCCCCGGTGCTCCCGCCACCCCGCCACTGTCGCCTGTCCCTGCGCCAGCCGAGGAGGAGGCCGCTGGCTCCACTCAGCGAGCTTCCTGCAGTGGCAGTCCGGGGTCTCACTGCGGCAGCGCCTGCTTCTGGGGCATCTGTGCTTCTGTGGCTGGGGAATTGGGATAAGCATCTCTATTTAGGCTTTAATATGGTTTCAAAGCCAGGAATTGACAGCTAATTTAGTTCTTCTGTAGCTGATTTGAACAGATGGCTAGAGGCACTCTTTCAAACATGCAGCTTAAACAAATCTCAGAGGCATAGCACATGGGCACAGCAGTCCTGTGAAATGGGGGGTGTCGCATTTATATGAATGTCGATAAAATCCACCTGCACACTCCTTAGTGAGAGTGACATTGAAAACAGTGGTACAGGCTCGCCCACCCACCCAGCAGGTGCAGGAGGGGGTGCTGGCTGTACGCTGTCATCTCAGTGCGGCCCCGTGGTAACCCCCATGTCTTCCGCACCCACCTTTGCAGGAGGAGCTAGCCAACACGATCTCCCAGCTCATCCACGCCGTTCACAACCCAGAGGCCCGTAAGTCCTGATGTTTTCGTGACTTTCCAAACTTCCTTGTTTTTCAGATTTGGGGACCTGCCTAGGATGTCTAGTCCGTATTATTTCTTCGCCTTTTTTCCAAGTGTCCACCTCTGAGTGGTGGAGTTTAACGTGAACCCAGGTTGCCAGTGTGGGGGTGTCAGGTGACACACTTTCCCATGGGCGGAAACTGTGGTCAGCTTGGGTATTGACTCAGATGCGGGGGATGGGTTTCTCGTGGACCACCACACTGGCCATCTCAGAGAGACCCACAAATGTTTTAAATCATAATCCTCCAGAATCCCCAAATTCTGAGTCACTTTAACACGTCTGGGAGCTCTCTCTGCATATGCCAGTGTGTGCAGTGACCTCCGAGTGCCAGGTTTATCCTCAAACTGGGGCCATTCAAGGTTGTCAGGGGTAATAACCTGTAAAGTAACCCCCCCTTTATCAAAAAGAGTAAACAAAAGGAGACATTTTTTCTGGGACATTCAGGGTTTGATGACTTGCAGAGGACAACAGAGACAGCAGAGTGAGTTCGTTCTGGTCACCACTCCAGAGGACAGAACACCCCAGTGGCCTTCCTGACCCTCCGTGGTTCTCTGAACTCTGACCTCTCAGCGAGGTGTCATGAACAAAATTCTGCACGGGGAGTATAGTATAGGTTTTCACCTATCAAGAAAGCTTTGTGCACAAAGAAGCAAAACAAGAAAAATCAAAAATTTTTCTGGACAAAACAGTGCTAGTTTCGTGGCTCAGAAGGGAAATTAGAATGTTTTATTGTGTAGCTCTCCCAGCCGACACTGAACATGAAACAAATGCCGCGTGTCCACCTGGGTCATCCACGTGTCCATCCAACTGACCAGCTTTGGATCGTTTGCTGTCGGCAGATGGAAAAGACCACTAGGCATGGCTCCAAAGATCTTTTGATTTAGAAACATGGCTTTCCGTGAATAAAGAAAAACATCCCAGAGAGCATTCTAGTTGGGCATTAAGATATCACCAGTCTTGCCCTGGCCAGTGTAGCTCATTTGGTTGGGGCATCTTTCCACAAACCAAAGGGTTGCGGGTTCAATCCCTGGTCAGGGTGCATGCTAGGTGCATGCATGCTAGGTTGCGGGTTTAGTCCCCAGTCCGGGTGTGTGCGAGAGGCAACCAGTTGATGTTTCTCTCATATCCATGTCTCCTCCGCCCGTCTCTAAAATCAATAAGCATGTCCTTGGGTGAGGATTAAAAAAAAATTATTTTTTTTTTTTCAAAAGAGATTACCTGCCTTCCTGTACTGTAATGTGCTTTTACTTAAATGTAATGAAATTATCAAGGGTGTTTAATGATTGGCCAAATTTTCTAGCAACCCAAGAATTCTTGAGATAGGAAATCACGAGTGGTCCTGGTTGGGGTCTCGTTGCTTTCGTGCTGCGTGGCCCCGTGTGGACCCGAAAGCCGAGCGTTCAGAGCCTCTTGCCCCCTGCAGAGCACCTGTTCGTCCAGACCTTCTGGCAGACCATGAACCGCGAGTGGACGGGCATCGACAGGCTGCGCCTGGACAAGTTCTACACGGTGAGACCGGCGGGCCCGCGTCGCGGCCACTGCGGAGGCTCGTGTGAGGGACGGAGAACGCCCAGCACCTTAAGGGCAGGGGGGGGATGGTTTGTGAAGCAGAGTAAGTTCCAGGCTTGCTTGCGGAGATGGCAGGACCGTGTGAACGTTCAACGGCCTTGAACCTGTGTGCAGGGGCCTCTGTCTTGTCCCTTTTGGCTGTTGGGGGTGGGTCGGGGGTCTTCAGTTAACCTCGTACGCTCCAGAAGTTGAGCCGATTACTGCGGCGGTTTCATTTGGGGATCCTCCGGGCCCCACCTCAGTCGCTGGCCTCGTCCCGCTGAGCCGACCGGCGTTCTCACACACGTTGTCTGTCTTTAGCTGATCCGCCTGGTCCTGAGAGAGTCCTTCGAAGCTCTGAAGCGGACCGGCTGGGAAGAAAGGTCAGTGCACTGTCTGGGTCGCCATGCGGTGGCCTGAAAACCTTTAAAGGAGTGTGTCTTTGAGCCCTTCGGTTAACCAGCAAGAGTGAGTTGCCCAGTCTGGGTCTTCCACTCTGCCAAGTGCCGAGAAAGGCAAAATCCCCTTTTTTTTGCGGAAAGGACCTAAAACCCAGCAGAGCGAAATAAAAGGGTCGAGTGCACATGCCAGTCCGCTTTTTGTACTGATTTCAGTCGTCGTGTTTTCCCTTGTAAAACTCTCTGAGCCTCGCGTGGAGACAGAAGGCCACGTCTTCTGGGGGGATGGGGGGATGGCAGGGGCTGTGTTAACAGTCCTGTGTCCCGTGTGTTTTCTTTAGCCGGGTCAAGCTTTTCCTCAATGTCTTGATGAAGGAAGTCTTGCACCCCGAGAGTCAGTCTCCCGATGCAGTGAAATTCCACTTCATTGACATCTATCTGGACGAACTGTCCAAAGTAGGAGGGAGAGAGGTAAGAAACAGCCCGACACCTGCCCACAGAGCCCACAGCTAACCCGACCGGGGCTCTGGCCGTCCGTCCGCTGCTCCTGGGAGCCGGTGGGGGGCGGGGGGGGGGGACAGAGGGCTGGAAAGGAAACATTCTTCAGCATGTAAGAGGTTACCTGGATTTGGGATTGTGAGCAATTTTTACTTTTTTCTTTTTCACAAGCATTCTGCCGTGCACAGGGATTTCTTTTTATTAAAGAAAGTGTGTATCTTTTTAAAAAAAATAATCCCTCACCGCAGCCTCTGACGGTATTTACACAGAGCTGCGCCATGGAGGAGGTAGCAGGGACCAGCACTGACTGCACTGGGTGGCGCGCTCCTGGCGCCGGCGCCCGGGCAGCCCGCACAGCCCGCACAGCCCGCACGCTGTGCATTTGGGCGTCGTCAGTGTCACTCAGTCCTATTCGGCCTGCGAGAAAAAATAGGTGGTTCGTTTTCCAAAGACACATCGGAAAGGAGAAAAGATTCTTTTTTCCTTTATTTTCATTTCTTTTTGCCTATTTTATTTCTAAATTACAGCTTTTGGCAGATCAGAATCTCAAGTTTATTGATCCATTCTGCAAAATTGCTGCCAAGACTAAGGAGTAAGTGATGCACATGTGTTTCGTTCCTGCAGTTGGTGCTGAATTGGTGGGGGGGGGGATTGTTTTTTGTCGGGAAGCACGACGCGAGGTAGCCAGGGTGGCTGTCCAAAGCTAAGAACAGCCGAATGCGTAATTCCCCATAGAACAACGTTTGAAGCTTTGAGTCATAATTCAGCTCTTCTGGCTTTGCGGTTTGACCCAGTCATTCCAAGAATCACACCCTCCGCCCCCCAGAGTTCAGTCTGCTGTCTGTCCGTCCCACCGCTGCCAGCACAGAGACCCCGGCTGGCTCCCTGCAGCCACGGTTGGTTAGCCCAGAAGCGTATGCAAAAATACAAGTGCTTTCTGAGCGGCCGATCGGTCGTGCCGGGTCCTGGGCAGGCTGAAACCGGAGGCTCAGCGACTCCTCCTCTCGTCATTCTGTCCTCCTCCAGAAGCGAGGTCCAGACCGCTGGTTTTAATCACGTGCTCTTTGCTGTGCTTCCCCCTCAGCCATGCACTGGTGCAGACTATAGCTAGGGGTGTTTTTGAAGTCATTGTAGATCAGTCCCCTTTTGTGCCTGAAGCGGCAATGGAGGAACTGCCGACCAAAGTGGGCGGCAGCCACCGCTCCGAAGACGAGAGAGCCGGGAACGAGGTGGCGTGGAGGAAAACACTCAGTAAAAAGAAGACAGGTGAGAGAATTTCCTTGAGTGGTCTTTCTCTTTTTTAGGTGAAGTCCCCACCAAACACACACTTTTTAGTGCAACGGTCGGGGTCTCACCGCCTCCGTCCCAGAACTCGTCGGGTGCCGTGGACCCCACCTGAGACAGGAAGCGGGTGCATGTTGCAAACCCCCGTGCCCGTTCTGGGGGAGACCCTGCGCCTCACACGCAGTTCTGTTACCTCCCAGGACGGAGGGCCGTTCTCTGAGGGTTTTCCCGTTGTTGCTGCTGTTGCTTCGGGTGGTGTTTGTTTTTGTTGTCTTGGCTTTTTGGTTGAATTTAAACTCCCTAATGTGGGCTGGAATCTGCAGAGGGTCCTGGAGGGGAGACCCCCCCGTGCAGCTCCGTTGTGAGTGCGCACGGGTTTCTGTGGCCTTTCCGGTCCCCGAGTTCCCTCGGCTTCCTTGTCCTGGGGCGTTTCAGTGCCAGCCGTGAGCTCTCACCGTTCTCACCACTGCGGTGTCCCTGCGGTCGCGTAGAGAGTGTGCGTTCAAGTCGTGGCCCATCAGCTCTGACAGTGGGTCACAGCATCTCGGGGTGCAGCGGCGGAAAGTGGTCGGGGCGTACCTGCACTTTCGAGATGTTATGAAGCCATTGAAAAGCAAAGTTTTCAAAAACCAAAGACCACAGGAAATTGAATGTTTTTGTAAGCAGGACACAAAACTCAATGTAGGAAGACCCTGATTTCCTTATTTTAATCCTCACCCAAGGATATGTTCTTACTGATTTCAGAGACAGAGAGAGACACAGGGAGAGAGAGGGAGGGAGGGAAACACTAATCAGTTGCCTCCTGTACACACCCCAGCTGGGGATCGAACCCACAACCTAGGTATGTGCCCTGACTGGGCATCGAACCTGCAGCCTTTTGGTGCAGAGGACGATGATCCAACTAAGTGAGCCACCCAGCCCGGGCTGATTTAACAGTTACGTGTGCCTTAAATAATCCTGGAGGATGTAATAGTTAGCCCTACATGGCAGAGTTGTGAGGCTTCTGTTTGTTTTGTACTTTTGTCCATTTTCCTAAATTTTCTACATTGATCATATATTATTTTTTAATCAGGAAAAAACAAAAAGGGAAAGAAGAAACATTTTAATTTTAAATTCCCCAGAGGTGACAGGTTAACTAAAAACCCCGAGCACGCTCTGCGTGCTCGTGGCTGCTGCCTCCCCGCCTCCCACGTGTCTGTCTGAACCGGGGGTGGCCCCCTCTTCAGGAGCGCCTGCAGTGCAGGCGCCGTCCTGTCCTCCGTCTGCCCTGAGCCCCCACCACTGACACACCCCTATGACTCCCAACCAGTACAAGTTCGAAAAGCTGAGTTGTCAGGAATTCTTCGAATTATCCATTTAATGATAAGTTTTGCTTCGCTGCATCGTGTTTCCTGAGGCAGCCCCGTGACCTTAGTGTACCACGGCGCAGCTTCTGTCTACCTCCCACACCTGCCTGAAGTTGGGCACGGGCTCCTGAGTCTGCTCTCCACCCCCCTCACTGGCCAGAGCCCCCGTGCCTGAGCCCCTGGCCAGGGGCCACCGCCCCCTGCCGCTGTCTGGTGGGCAGGCCGTGCGTGCTGGCTGCACGGAAGGCCACGGAGGCCTGTCCGGAATGGCCTGAAAAGACAGAATTTGTGATCGCTCCCAGAGGTGTGTCCATGTCCAGGGGCTGGAAAACCGAAACATCTTCGGGGAATTACAAATGTATTTGCAGGGGTTTTCTCTTTAAAGAAATTGTCATTTTGACTCAGAGACGCCTAATTAGACGGTGATTCCTTCGGAAAGAGTCATTGCTGAGTAATGGAAGAATTTTGTCTTTGGCTATGTTTTGATAGCACTGGGCAAATACCACTCCAGGAAGGACGGACTCAGTGATGACGGTGAGGGAGACGATGGTGGCAGCGTGGAGGACACGGGGCCGCTTCTCCAGGTTGGTGGCAGCTGTCGCTTGTCATAGAGGGTAGAGCTGCTGTGGAGTGGCCTGACTAATTGGGAATTAGGGTCGGAGCTAATGAAACTCTGAGGCCTAACGTGTAAAGTCCTCTTCATCCCTCCATTCACTGAGGTCAGCTTCTTCATAATGAGCTTACCGGAGACAAATTTAAACGTGATGGGTTTCGAAAGATGTCAGCCTTCATGTTGGCTTGAATGGCTAAGATCTGTTCTGTTCCATGCAGCAAAGTCAGCTCACTAGCGCTTTTCAAAGTTGACTATGTTACCAAGTGCAAATTAGAAGGGAAAGAAGAACTACAGCTAGCGTCTTCCGAGAAGAAATAGAACAGATGTTTCAAAGGTCTTCTTTAAGCCCTCGGTCGCCAGGTCTGAGCGCAGGCCGGTCCAGGCGGGCCTCTGGGAGAGCTTCCCAAGTCCCCCACGGGGCTGCGTGCTCTGTCGCTGGTGCGTGTGCGTTTCCGAGTCGGGTTTCTGCGGTTTATGTCAGCTCCTCTTCTCTCGCAGTTTGACTATAAGGCCGTTGCTGCCCGACTCCTGGAGATGACCCACAGGAAAAACATCCCTCCCTTCAACCGGAAACGTCTCTCCAGGCTAATCAGGAAGTACGTATCGATCGAGAGGATGTCGCTTGATTCTCATTCACGTTCACGTCCAGCCCTTCCATTTCTCTCACGGTGTAGGACACGCTGTCAGCACTCACCTTTTTATTTATAGCGCATGCACACACACACACACACACACACACCTGTAAACAGTGATGTTCGGTGACGACAGCTGCCCACCTGCCCCCCACCCGTCCCAGTGCCCCCGTCACACGCAGCCACACTCGTCTCTCGTGGCCGTTTCACGGTGGTGTGAGGAGAAGCCCGCTGGTGACGTCTGAGATGAGCAGACTGGGAAACTGCACGCAAAGGTGCCGCTGCGGTGGTCACCCATTGGTGCGCTGTCGACAGGGTGGGGAGGGGCGGGGCTTTGCACCCAGTCCCCCGCTTCTCCCCATGGTTATTTATGCTGAGGTTGTCGTCGATGTCGTTACGGCTGTACCAGTAATTCACTGCAGAGCCGGGCGACGTGTTACGATCGGTGACATACACCAGCTGAGTCTGATGGCGCCCCGTGTCAGCAGGCACTGTTCTGGGCACTTAAGTTAGTTCGTGTTGAGAAAAGCCCTGTCAGAGGGCTTCTGTAAACTTCCCGCTCAACCTGTAGGTTAACTCAGGCACAGGGGCATCGCTGCCATTGCCCAACGGCCCGAAGTCGTAGCTGCCAGACTCGGGGCAGGAGCACACCTCTGCCCCCTGGCCGGGGGCTCCGCCCCGGATCCACGCAGCCCTGCACGCGTCCTTTGTGTTCCCACGAACCGAAGTCTCGCGGGCCAGACGCTACTTGGCATCCCTCCACTTGGTGAGCCGAGAGGAGGGCGGCGTAGGGGCAGAGGCCTGAGCCGTTCCGGCCGTAAGGAGCAGGAAGGACAGCCGAGAGCGGGCTCGGCCTTCGCTTTTGGCCTTTGCGCCACACCGCCTCCTTGGCCTCCCCTCCTGGAGGAAATCTGTCTCACAGACACACATTGCTTCAAGTTCTGTGCCTGTGTTCACTGAAGACAGAAAGAAGGGATTTCTTCATGAACTTCTATTGTTTTCTTTTTCAGATTCCAAGATCTCTCTGAAGGTGAGGAAGTCAGAGGATTGGAACTGGTGTTCTCGCCTAAATACGGGCCTTTCCAAGCGCATTTGTGCCAAGTAGTACAACGCAAGATTGAAAACATGAGAAATGGCAGAGACCTTGACCTTCCAGAGGTCGTCAGCTACACCCCGTGCAGGCACAGCTGAGAGAAGCCCTTGGAAAAACCAGTGTGGGGCTTTTTAAAGTCTTGCCCACCCACTCTCCCGTCCCGGGGGCCAAGCTGAGCCAGACACAAGGGCCACCAGACAAGGGGTACCCCCAGAGGGCACTGGGGATGGGGGCAGTTATTTCAGCAAGGAGGGTTTCCGTTGGTCCCCCAAGTTTCAGTTCGACCCTTTATGAAGAACAGTTGGTCTCTCAGGAGCCCAGAATTTTGTTGACTACTAAGACCACTTGTCCTGTGGGGAAAGTTGCTTTCTGTAAACTTCATTGCATTTGAGCAAATCGGTGGTGTCCCTGGGACCCCAGGGGTGCTGAGAACTAGGGTGCGCAGACCTGGTGGAGACAGCACAGCCGAGCCCTGGGGCTGAGCTGGAGACTGCCGTCACCCCAGGTTTGCAGTCCCCAGCCTTGAGGGAGGAAGCCACAGAGTTGTTTGAGGTCTGGAGTTCCTGTGTGCAGTAGCTCTGAGGGTTGGACTGGAGACATAGTGAGGGGCGATGATAAAGAGGCAGAAACCGAGGTTAAAAATCTGCCTGCGTGGCGTGGGGAGGGGACGGGGCGCTTAGGCCCCCAGGGGCGGCTGCAGGAGTCTCGGAGAGCTGACTCACTGTGACTTCGGTGCCCAGCAGGTGGGATACCTCAACTCGGTTTTGCTGAGGACGTTTCTACCGATGAAGATGACCACGCCTTCAGTCAAGGAAGGCCTAAGAAAAAGGGAAATAAACTTCTGGAGAAACCGGACACGGAAAAGGGGACAGGTGAGGGAAAGGCGCGAGGCCTGCGAGGCCTGAGGAGACGGGGCGGGCAGCCCTCAGGGGCAGCGGGCGCCCTTGCAGCGACCTCTGGCCACTGTCTCCGTACATCATTACAGAGCGAAAGCTTTGCTTGTATGGCTGCAAGGTTGTTTCCACGTGTTTGGTTTCTCTGGGGCGCCCGCACTCCCTGAACGAAAAGCATTTGTTCACTCCTGGCGGCGGCACCTGTGGAGAAAGTGCCGCGGACGTGGAGGTGCTAGGAACACGCCACCCTGTGAAGCGTTTGTTTTATCACCACCCAGGTCTGCGGCCTCTACCTTTGGCCTGAAAATTAGTAGAAATCTGAACATGTTTCAGTTCCATCTACACTGAAAGAGGCATTAGGAAGGTTTCTGACCACAGCGGGGAAGGGGACGGGATGGGGCCAAAGGAGAGAACTAGAGCTCAGGTGTGCCGAGGATCAGGGCCACTCCTCGCGCGGCCGCAGAATCCCCCACGACACCTGCTGTCCGCTTGGTATTGGGGCACCTGCTTATTGACTTGTGTGTCCTTCTAGGAAACGAGTTCTTCGTGGCTGAGGGAGAAGAGAGGAAAGGCGGTGTTCAGAAGAGGAAAAGGAAAAAGAAGAAGAACCAGCTTCAGCTCGAACACCTAGGGTCCAGGGACGCAGCCACGCCCGCCCAGCAGAGTGGGGGCAGTGAGGCCGAGGCAGGTCCGGGAAGAGCACAGAAGCAGGGTGTGCTTGAGCTGGGGGCAGGGGCTGCGCCCGGCCCCCAGGAGCAGAGCGGCTCAGAGTGCCCCCCCTCGCACCCTCCCACACGCAGCAGGAGGAAACGAGCGAGGAAGAGGAACCCACAGTTCCAAGGGCTGACCTCGGAGTCAGCAGCGTCACCTTCGGAGGACTTGTGTCAAGGTGGCCTCAGCAATGGTCACGGTCAGGCGCTTGCCCCCCAAGCGTCCCCTGCCGGTGGAGCCCCAGCCCCTAAGAGGAAGCGGAAACTCAGGGCCCCCTGGGCCAACGGTAGCCCCTCCACGCCGGCCTGGCCCCCACCGCAGGAGGAGGGCCCTGCGGCAAGCCCAGCAGACGGAGAGCGTTGCCCAGCCTCCCTGCCCCAGGCTGGGAGGCTAAAGAAAAAGAAGGGGGAGCCCGGCCGCCTTGACCTCTACAACCCATGCACGCAGAAGACAGCCATCTTCAAAAAGAGGAAGAAGATGAAAGAGATGTTGAACTTGGTGGAACACAGCAGAGCATTGGAATCCGAACTCAAGCTCGTCCGGACTCTGGTAAGGTGACTGGGCGCCAGTAAGGGTGGCCAAGGTTCTGGTGCCAAAGATCAGGGGTTCTTGCCTCCTCGGGCCCCAGTTTAGGGGGGAGGGGGGACAGATCAGACCTTTGGGCTAAGGAGCTGTCGTGGTTCCTAACACCCTCTACCAGTGCGTGAAGAACTGTGACCGAGACTCGGTGGCATGCAAGACAGTTGTCATGCTGCTCCGTTCCCTCCCCACCCCCACCCAGCTGCTCGCTCCAAGGGGCTGTGGAAGGGCCACATCCAGCTGGGACAGTTGTCCCCGTGGCCCAGGCAGGCACACTGCACTGCTGTGTCAACAGACAGACCATCAAACGCTTGAGTGTCCCATCAAACGCTGGTCTTGATTTTCTTCAACTCACGGCCAGTCCTGGGCCCAGAGTTCTGTGTGGCTTGTCTTTTCAATGAGAAGACTTTCGTCCCACCTGGATCTCTAGAGCCACATGTGAGCGAGAGCCAGCCAGGCTCTGGGCCTGCTTGTCACCCCTCACTCTGGACACACGGTGCACCTGTGCCAGCGGTGGGCACCTGGTCACGTGCCGCTTTCACTCAGCGGCAGAGACGAGTAGTTGTGACAGACACCCTATGGCCCTCGAAGCCGAAACCACCTCCTCCCCGGCCCTCCGCGAGCAGCTCGCTGCCCCTGCCCAGTGCTCGGTTTGCGCACGCCGCTGTGCCGTGGTTGCGGTGACCAGGCCTCTCCAGCAGGGTGAGCGTGAATGAGTGAGTCTCTGGTCAGTAGAAGTCCCCGCTGGGAAAACAGAGCACTCACCTGGGCTACAGGAGTCTGCTGTCACCTGGACCTTCCCCTGCTGAGCTGTGGCACCTTTTCTGGGCTCTGCAGCCTCCGCCCACCCCTCACCATTCACTCAGTGCTCAGTTCACGAAGAATGTCAGAGAAAATTCCTTCTTCACGTCTCATTTCTCAGGCCCCTGCACCCTCTCAGAGAGAATTGGGACAGTCGAAAAATAAGCAACAGGGTTATCGGCGGTTTTTCCTCCCGAAGGGGGCACCGTGTCTCTGCGTCTCTGGTGGCAGGAGTGGGGCAGCACAAGAGGGAGGACCCCTGGGTGTGCCCCTCGTGGGTTCTGCTCAGGGAAGGTAGCCAACTTCCCAGCCAGGGGCACCAGAGACCGGCCAAGGGCACCAGAGTGACGTCGACCACACTGCGTTTCCCAGACTCCTGGGGTCCCAGAACTCGAGCGGGGTCTCTGGGCGGGCGGTGGTCCGGTGTAGAGCGCCCAGTGGACATTCGTGGCCTGCCTGAAGCGGACCTACGGGACCTAAGCCGGAGGCCACGCCCACACTTCTATGCCAGGGTTTCTGTGTATGATCGTGTCTCTGATCAGAAATGAAAAACTGAGTTACTTAGTAAGTCACGTGCTGCATAAGGACAGTCACCAGCAGACGGTCTGTACAACAGTGGCCCCTGATGCTGTAATAGAGCTGAAAGATTCCTGTTGCCTGGTGACGTCACAGCCGTCCTGCGGCTTCCTCAGAAGAGTGCCGCCTCCTCCAGAAGAGCCTCGGGCAGGCCCGGCCGCCACAGCAGGCGGCAGCTCCAGGGGTGGCACTGCCCAGGAGGCCTTCTTGCGGGGTGAGATGTAGAGGCGGAGACGGTGGCAGTGACCCTGACCCCATGCGGCCTAAGCTAATGTGTGTGTTTGCAAAAAGGTTTTAAAAATGAAAAAAAAAGTAATAGAAAAAAGCTTGTAGAATGAGGATATGAGGGAAGAAAATATTTCTGTACAGCTAGGACTTCCGGCCAAGATGGAGCCGTAGGCAGTCACACTGTGCCGCCTCCTCACACAATCAAAAGGAGGACAACAAAAATTTAGAAACAACAACAAAAATCACCCAGAATTGGCAGAAAATTGAACTGTATGGAAGTCCAACAACCAAGGAGTTAAAGTAGACACATTCATCCAGACCGGTAGGAGAGGTGGAGTCAGGCGGCCGGGCGGAGCGGACTCGCAGCGAAGCGGCAGCGGGTGGAGCCAGCGAGGTGGCAGATTGTGGAGGGGTGCGGTGCATAAGGTGGCCCCCGGGCCAGGCGGTCCCACATTCATGTGCAGATAAACCAGGAGAAACTGGGAAGCTAGACAGACGGCGCAACCCAGGGCTCCAGCGTGGGGAAATAAAGCCTCAAAACACCAATTGAAAACACCTGTGGGGGTTGAGGTGCCAGGAGAGACCCCCAGCCTCACAGGAGAGTTTGTTGGAGAGACCCACAGGGTCCTGGAACGTGCACAAACCCACCCACCCGGGAATCAGCACCAGAAGAGCCCAGTTTGCTTGGGGGAAGCAGCGTAAGGGACTGAAATCCAGCAGAGAGCGGAGCAAGCACCATTGTTCCCTCGGACCTGGCCCCACATACAGCGTCACAACCCAGCCACTGGTTTGACCCGCCCTGGTGGACACCCAAGTCTCTGCCCCTCATACATAACAGGTGCATCAAGACAAAAAAAAAAAAATGGCCCAAATGAAAGAACAGATCAAAGCTCCAGAAAAAATACAACTAAGCAACAAAGAGATAGCCAGCCTATCAGATGCACAGTTCAAAACACTGGTGATCAGGATGCTCACAGAATTGGTTGAATTTGGTCACAAATTAGATGAACAAATGAAGGCTGTGCTGAGTGAAATAAAGGAAAATGTACAGCGAACCAGTAGTGATGGCAAGGAAACTGGGACTCAGATAATTGGAGTGGACCAGAAGGAAGGAAGAAACATTCAATCAGAAAAGAATGAAGAAACAAGAATTTTTTAAAAATGAGAGGCTTAGGAACCTCCAGGACATCTTTAAATGTTCCAACATCCAAATTATAGGGGTACCAGAAGGAGAAGAGGAAGAGCAACAAGTGGAAAAGTTATTTGAACAAATAATAAAAGAGAACGTTCCCATTCTGGCAAAGGAAATAGACTTCCAAGAAGTCCAGGAAGCTCAGAGTCTCAAAGAACTTGGACCCAAGGAGGAACACACCAAGGCACATCAGAATTATATTAGCTAAGATTAAAGATAAGGAGAGAATCTTAAAAGCAGGAAGACAAAAGAGAACTACCTACAAAGGAGTCCCATCAGACTGTCAGCTGATTTCTCAAGAGACCTTACAAGCAAGAAGGGGCTGGAAAGATGTATTCCAAGTCTTGAAAGGCAAGGACCTACATCCAAGACTGCTCTATCCAGCAAAGCTTTCATTTAGAATGGAAGGGCAGATAAAGTGCTTCTCAGATAAGGTCAAGTTAAACAACATCACCAAGCCCTTATTATATGAAATGTTAAAGGGATTTATATAAGAAAAAGATAAAAACATGTACAGTAAAGTGACAGCAAACTCACAATTATTAACAATCACACCTAAAACAAAACCAAAAACTAAGCAAGCAACTAGAACAGGAACAGAACCCCAGAAATGGAGATCACATGGAGGGTTAGCAACAGGGAAGTGGCAGGAGGAGAGAGGGGGAACAGATATAGAGAACAAGTAGCATAGACAATAGGTAGAAAATAGACAGGGGGAGGGCAAGAATAGTGTGGGAAATGTAGAAGCCAAAGAACTTATGACACATGGACATGAACTAAAGGGGGGGAGTGTGGGTGGGAGGGGCTGTGCAGGGTGGAGGGGAGTGAAGGGAGGAGACAGGACAACTGTAATAGCCATAATCAATAAAATATATTAAAAATAAAATCACTAAAAATATATATTTCTGTACAGCCATATAATGTTTTCGTTTTCAGCTAAGTGTTATTACAAGAGCCGAGTTAAAAATGTTTAACCCTGGCTAGGTGGCTCAATTAATTGGACCCCTGTCCCGTACACCAAAGGTTGTGGGTTCGATTCCTGGTCAAGGCACCTGCAGGAGGCAGCGGATAGGTGTTTCTCTCACATCAGTGTTGCTGTCTCTCTCTCAAATCAATTAAAAACATACATTCAGGTGGGAATTTTTTTTTAAATTAAGTCTATGAAGTAAAAAAGTTACAGTAAGCTATGATTGATTTATTGGAGAAAGACAAGCACGTTTTATAAACTCGTGTTGCCTAAGTGTGCAGTGGTTACAGGGTCTCCGGTCGTGTTCAGCATCATCCGAGGCCTTCACACTTTCTCCCCACGCAACCCCTGACTCCATCCGTGGGAAACGCCCCCTACAGGGCCCTCTATCACGGTTGTGCCCCTTTTCTGTGCCTTCTCTGTGTCCAGACGCGCCAGCGCCGCCCGTCGGGTCAGCTGCCCGCAGTGCGCTGTGTCTCAGTGCCTCCGTGCTGCTCGCGCACGCTGGAATTGCCTGACCGCACGCTTCTCAGCACGGATCCCCGTCTCGAAGCCGTGCGTGGCAGTAAGGCCTCTTTCAAAGGCAGAAATCTTCAAAGCACGGGACTGAGTTTGCAGACGAGTAAAAATGGTTCTTGTGGCTGAAAAGATACGAAACCTCTGGGCCTGCTGGCAGGGAGCCATGGTGAAGTGGCAGCTTTGCTCCGCTGAGCCAGAGAGGGCTGTTTGCACATCTGGCTCCGGAAAGAGCGAGGTGTGAGGTTTCTGAGCCAGTAAATGGGTCTCATGTGAGCCACTGCGATCCGTGCCCTCACCCCCCATGGCGTCTGCACCCCCTTGTCCCACTTCCCCTTCCTGTGTGGATGGGGGTGGCACAGGTGGCACTGGGTGTGACCTCCCCTGTCTTCTCGCCCCCCCTCACACAGGGGAGCAGTGGAGCTTTCAGCCCTTTGAAGAAGAAGAAGCTGAGGACCGAGAATGACTTTGTGAAATTTGATACGCCCTTCCTACCAAAGCCCCTGTTCTTCAGGAAAGCTAAGAGCAGCCCAGCCACCTCTGTGACCCCTGCTATGCAGGTAAGCGCTGAGACCACTCCAGAGGGGCTGTGTGGGGCTGTGGGGGGGGGGGGTGCTGCACTCAGCATGCGGCTTTGCCTGTGCTGCTGTCCACGGTGCACAGGCTCCGGTTTGGGGAGCCCGGGTCTGGGTGCAGGCTGTGCCAGGGTTTCAGGGGGCCCGCATTGGCTCTGGGGCTGGCCCAGAGGGTCTGGTCAGGGGTGCCTCGGAACTCACGGGAAGAGGGGAGATCTAGAGAAACAGGCAGTGAAGCGGGTGGCAGGGAGCCGCAGAGAGCCCCGGGTTTACAGATCAGATGTGATGGAACTGGAAAAGCTGGTGTTCAGGGAGACGGGTGGACTCTCGGTGGGCACGTTATTCAGCTGGCCGGCGATCTGGGAAGACGGCGGGTGTGTGTGCCCTAACAGACCGTCTCACGGTTCCTCTCACGGCAGCCTTTTTCACGGGGAAAAGTGTGGGTAAGGAATTTGGAACTCAGGGAAGACGTTGCTCAGACAAAGCCACAGTCGGGCAGTTTCCCTGACGTCCTTTCACCCACTGACGCGTGGTTTTCTGTCTGTGTCCTGCGTGCTGCGTCCTGCGTCCTGTGTCCTGGACAGCCGACCGTCCCCCCTGGAACACAGCGGCTCAGATGCCGCCCTGACTGCGCACGGCCTCCTCCAGGGCACAACGGTCCATCGCCAGCCGTCTCCCGGAGTCCGGCTTCCGGTTCCTGAAACAATAGCTTTTCACATGCACCCGCTACTAGGCTTCTTAACTATTACCTAAAACGAAAATTTTCCAACTCCTGAGTCCCCCATCAGAGGAGCCTGCCAAGGACACCAGTGGGTGTTCAGGCTGGTGGAAGGAGCGGGGGGTGCAGTCCCCCAGTCACGGTGGGTGAGCGTGGGCCCTGTCCTGGGAGGCCAGGTGGGGGCCATGAAGGAAAGGGTCACCCCTGCCAAGTACCACCAAAAAGTGGGACGAGGTGCGGACCAGCGCATGCCGGAGGCTCATCGGGAGCTGCCTCCAGGGGATGGAGGTCTTGGTGGAGCCGTGGGCATAGGTCCCGGGCCGGCCCCGCTGGGGAGACAGGAGCAGGTGCTGCTTCAGCGGCCTCGAGCCAGCACAGCGCCCCCTGCCTGTGTTCGCATTGCCATACAAGATGCTCTGGGGCTGTCTGTGAGTGACTCCGGGTGTACAGGCACCAGGTTCTGCTCATAACGTGGTAATATTCAAGCAAAAATGGGGTGAAGTAGAACTAGGGGCTCACGCAGAAATGTGGGTTCCAGGAAGGAATTTGAGAAAGTGCTACATACACAAAATGGGTCAGCTTCTAGACATTTTTCAAATATGAAAGTTATTTTTTTTAATCCTCACCTGAGGACGTGCTTATTGATTTTAGAAAGAGGGGAGGGACGGAGACAGAGAGAAACATCAGTCGGTTTCCTCCCCCAGGGGCCCTGAGTGGGGAGCGAACCCAAAACCCAGGCGTGTGCCCTGAACGGGAATCGAGCCCTTGACCTTTCAGCTTATTGGGCAGTGTCCCAACCAACTGAGCCACACCAGTCAGGGCTCAGCTTGGTTAATGTCAGCGAATGGTTAGAACATTCGAGTCTGTTTGGAGCCCGGTGCGCAGAAAGTTGGGAAGCGCGGGTCCCTTGCCCACGGAAGCTCCGCCCCATCATAGGGATAATGTGACCAGGTTAACGCTGAAACTGGACACCAGAAATGGGCACTCTTTATAATTTTTCAACGGCGACCCTTCTCCTGTAACTTGGGAGGTTTCGAATGTGGCAATTTTGTCCTGCCTTCTTCCTCGGAAGGCAGAAGCTGGAGCCGGCGATGGAGCAGGTCACTGCAAAGGGGTGCTGGCACTGCCCGCCTCGCAGACCTGTCGTGTGTGATCGAGAAAACACCGCGTGCAACTCGGGCCCGGGGTGCGCGCAGCGAGGTCCCGATGAGGCACAGAGGCGGGTGGACCCGGGCCCCTGGGCTCCGTGCCGTGTGCCCCTGGAGGCTGGTGGGCACCTGTGAGTGGCCAGGAACTCCGACGGACAAGGCCCCTCGGCCGCTGCATACCTCTCCCTTACCTCTGTTACGGGCTTCTTTCTTCTGCAGCTCAACAAAACCCCGTCCAGCTCCAAGAAGGTCACCTTCGGGTTGAACAGAAACATGACTACGGGTGAGTGCGGGCTGTGCTCGCAGTCGCGGTCCGCTCCCCGGGCGGGCGGCCCTGACCTCAGCCCTGGCTGAGCCCAGCCTTCATCCAAGGGTGGGGGAGAGGAGGCAGGGGGCGAGGAGGCTGGGGGCTTGGTGTGTGGAGATTTCTGGGGCCTCTGGAAGGTGGTTACCTGGTAGGTGACGTGAACAGCCATCTTCCCACGCCCGCCTGCCTAGGATGCATTAGTTGTTCTGGCCTGAGATATAACGGTGTGTCGGCTGTAGCCGCCTCTACCTAAATTCAGAACCTCCCTGCCCAAAAGAAGGTGAAGAGAGGGATGTCTTGTTTTTCAGCTTTTAACATCGGCGTGATTCACTTGTGTTTGTTTTGTTTTATTTTTTCCAAAGGAAGCCAATGTTATTAAAAGTATGTGAGTTTAAGACCTGGCTCTGGTTAGAGACAAGTACCTGTGTGTGTGTGTGTGTGTGTGTGTGTGTGTGTGTATGCGCACACATGCGTGTGCACTCGGACACACACAGGCACAGAGGCCTCGCAGGAGAGACCTGGGCGATGCCCCGCCCTGCACGCACGCACACATACAACCCCCGCCCCAGGTCACGTCTGTATCGCTGGAGGCGGCAGGAGGAACAGATCCCAGAAGGAAAGGCCCCTCCTGCCGCTCTTCGTGAACCCTCGGTTCCACTCACTGCCCACATCCCAGAAACAGTCCTGCCCTCCAGGGGCTTCCCTCAGAGTCTGTCCAGGTGGCCCTCGGGGCTGGTTCCCTGCCCTGGAGTGAGTGCCCAAGCCCCCAGCTGGGGGGACAGCACGGAGGCGGGACAGAGAAATCACACCCAGTAACATGTGGCCTTGCTCTCGTCGGGCAGAGTTCAAGAAGACAGACAAGAGCATCTTGGTCAGTCCCACGGGTGCCTCCCGAGTGGCCTTCAACCCTGAGCAGAGGCCCCTCCACGGAGTGCTGAAGACCCCCACCAGCTCCCCCGCCAGCACCCCCCTGGGGCCCAAGAAGCCGCTGACCCCCACACCAAAGAGAAGGCCGACGGCCATGGACTTCTTCTAGGAGAGGAGCAGAGTCTTATTTGTAAGGACCGCTTTTGTACAGAATGCTCTACAAGTTGTAACTTTATAGGTGGGGTGTTTCCTATTGCTCTGTGAGTTGTGTGTCCGAGGGTCTGGGCGTGAGCCGTGCTGCTGCTGCTGCTGCTGCTGCGGGTGTCCTGGCTGGAGCTTCCGCTACAAACATCCTTCCTGCTGCAGCTCGCCGGGACCCCACGTTTGTGGGTCCTTCGGTGCCTCCACGGGCGTGGGAGCCGAGAGCGTGGTGGTGGCCGTCACCGCGGGCAGGCGCCGTGGGCACGGGGACAGCCAGAGTTGGACTGAATCCGCGGTGCAGTCGTCTCTCCAGCCGGGCTCAGCTGGAGGTGGACCTGCGAGCGGGGGCGGGGAGCAGCGCCCTGCGGCCGGCCGAGTCCTTCCCTGTGATCCTACCTCTCAGCCGACCCAAAGTGTCCTCACTGGCGGGGGGCAGCGCCGCCCGCTCGCCTGCCCAGGTCCCCGTGCTCCGGCTGCTCTGTGTACGGGAGTGTCCGCGCCAGCCTCCGCAATGCCTGGCGCCCACGGAGCGGCTTTTCGTCTTAAAGGAGAACCCAGCTCTCCAGGGAGGTGGCGGCAGCGTCTGAAGAGCCCGGCCCCCGCTGGAAGGCGGGCAGCGCAGTCTTCAGAACAGCGTGTGCATATTTATTTGTTCGTTGCTACCTTGTATCTGAAATACTGAGTCTTGCACTTACAGGTTTTTATAAAGTCTAATTTTAGTTAATCACAAAAAATCGGGGCCAGGGAAGGCACACAGACCTGAACTGGGGAGACAAATGAACTTGGAGCAGCCTCGCTGCTGATCCCTGACCTTGTTTAGAGCAGCTGGGCCTGCCCTGAGCCTGGGTGAGGGACGGGGTGCAGACTCCGAAGTCGGGTGGTCGCCCGCCTCGGGAAAGTGCCTGGTCCCTGGCTCCCTCTCAGGTTCGCACTCTGACAGTGCAAACCTACAGGAGGAGTCATAATGGAGGGACACCGTTTTCCCTCTGGTGCCCAGCGCTTCCCGGCCTGCTCTCTGCTCCTGGGTCTCAGGCCTCCTGGGAGTCAAAGTCCCCCGCCTCCCAAGCCAGAGCCCCAGTTGCTTACCAAAGCCGGGGCCAGCCCCCTTTGCTACTCCCCAGCCCAGGGCCCCAGCGCGCCCTCAGTGGCTCAGGCCGTGGCTTCCGGTGAAGGGCGGCCGTCTGAGATTACATCATCCAGCCGCCCGGTTCCCGTGACCACAGAACCAGGGTGGGCTTCAGCTGCACACCGGAGGTGGGCGGGCTTGCCCGCGAAGGCCCTGCTGCAGAGGAAAGGGAACTGTCCCTCGCCTGCTCTGTAACAAAGTGTCGGCGCGTCTCTGTAATGAAGAGTCTCGTGTAGGAAATGTACCTGTTGCAGCTGCGTGGCCCTGGTGTGCTGCGTTGGCTGTCGCACCCGACACTCCATCGGGACCAGAACTGGAGTGTGAAAAGATAAGATTTGAGTGGTCCGATATTTTTAACTTAAAAAAAGAATTCATTATCCTTGGTCACATTATTTTTCTAACAACTTCTATTTTAGCTTCAAAGATAGGTCTTAGAGCCAAATGGACTGCATAACCCGACGGCGCTGAGCCATCTTAGCAAGACGGTCCAGCCCACAGAGGGCGCATGTGTTCTCGGGACGCCTGTGGGGCCCTCCCCCGTGGCTGCTGCCCGCCCCCTGCCCCCTGTCTCTGAGGCGTCGGGATGCGGGCTGCCCACCCGTGGGCGTGGGCCCGGAGGCCGCGTGTCCGGGGTCGCATCCGCCCTTCTCCAAATCCGCCCTCACTCCACTTTGTGGGTAAGTCCCGTGGCTTGATGTGACTTACTTTTAATCTCTGTACATTTTGGCTACAAAGGAAAAAGAAATTTTTAAAAAATCCTCATTCCCTATACACACAGAAGAACGCGTCACATAAAGAAACTATTTAGAGTAACGGTTTTCTGCCTGGTGCCTGTCGTTTTCCTGGGTGAAATGGCCGAGCGGACCTGGCGGTCCGAAGCAGGAAGGGACTGAAGTCACTGGGCGCCGCTGGTCTGCGCGGTAGTTTGTGAAACAGCCTGTGGGGTCTGGTGTCACGCGTTACAGTGCGTCGTCCTCTCTGACCTGTCCTGAACTGAAAGCACAAGGCGGGTGTAAAGCCGTTGTTGGTGTGGGGGGGAGATTATGAAATTGAGTCCATCTTTTGATTTTTGTACATTTTCTCTGAATTTCCCCGACCGCTGGCAAGCCCCGTTCGTTTACAACCAGTCTGCCGTCGTGTCCGTGGGGCTTGTCAGTGCTCGGCAAAGCCAAGTTCAATAAAGAGAAACCTGTCTGCCCTCAGATGAACGCTGGATGTTGACTGTCAGCGGGCGCCGCCCCGGGGACGACAGCACGGCAGGAGGGGCTGGTCAGCAGGGCCCTCTCTCTCCCCCCTCTCTCTCCCCCTCTCTCTCTCTCTCCCTCTCTCTCTCCCCCCCCCTCCCTCCCTCCCTCTCTCTCTCCCTCTCTCTCTCTCTCTCCCCCTCCCTCCCTCCCTCTCTCTCCCTCTCTCTCTCTCTCCCTCTCTCTCTCCCTGTCTCTCTCTCTCTCTCTCTCTCTCTCTCTCTCTCTCTCTCTCTCTCTCTCTCTCTCTCTCGGGTGCCCCCCCGCAGGGCCAGCCAGGGGTTGCCGGGGCCGTCTCCTGAGACAGGGAGGCAGGCGCTCGCTGCCAGCCCTCGGCCTGTGAGGACGAGCACAGAGCAGCCGCCGTCCTGGGTGGACTCCCCCGCGCATCCCACAGGTGCGGCCGCCACCAGGTGTCGAGGGCACAGCCGGAACACTAAGGTCCCTGTGAGGCCTGCCCCGGCCATCATATGCCCTGCACCCCTGCGGTGCACCTGTACGCACCTGCCCCTCAGGTTTCAGTCTCGCATGTGGCTCCAGCGTCAGCTGAGGGTCCCACTCCACGCCTGTGGGCACCAGAGCACCCCCCGAGGTGAGTGTGAAGTCCCACAAGGGTGTCTGTCATTGGGGACCCCACTCTTGATTGTCTCCTCCGCCTGGCTCTTGTTCTCCGTCCCTTCCCCCCGACAGGGGCACAGGGTCTCCACCAGAACCTTCCTCCTAGGGTTAGGGAGCAGGGTTAGGTCAGAGGTTACGTCACCCTCCCTCCACAAGCCTAAGATAACACCTGAAATGGCATTTTTCGGGGTGACCGTCACCGAGATTTCTCACCACGTATGCGTGCACCCGCAGTTCTGAGCCCTCGGCGGTCAGCCGGCCCCCGCTCCCCCACCAGCGTGGGCGCCGCCGTCCGGAACCAGAGGCACAGCCCCCGTGGCCCTCAGCCGCCTGCCCCCCTCTTTCCACACTGGCTCACAGGGCGCTCAGCGGAGAACAGCGTGGCAGGTGACAGGAGCCACCCTCCCGAGAAGACGGGTTGCCAGGGGCTGCTTCTCCCCGTGGACCCCCACAGTGTGTCCTCGACACCCCTCGGCAGACGCTGCGCACCTGCCGCGCCCGGCGCTGTCCGGGATGGCACGCCACAGACAAAAGCCGTGCCCGGCCTGGGGGGGGACAAGCAGGTCGGAGTGTGCTGGCCAGCAGGGGACAGGAGCCCCGGGTGGGAGTGTAGAACCAGGGGGGACGCGTTGGCGCGAGTCTTTACTGAGCTTCAGGGACAAGGAAGCATATACACAAGCAGTTGCTGGTTCTATTACGTTTTGGAAAGAATATTACATGGAATCCATATTCTTATGTTTTTTAAAATACTTTTATTAGTTGATTTCAGAAAGAGAGAAACATCGAATTGTTGTTCCACCTACTGATGCATTTCCCTCATTGGTTGATTCTTGGGTGTGCTCTGCCCGGGGATCAAACCTGCCACCTTGGCGTATCAGGACGATGCTCCAACCACGTGTGCTCCCCGGCCAGGGCTTATGCTCTCCTCCTAACTAATCTGACTGCTGGCCAGGGCCGATTGTTTTCAAGAAGACAGACACCAAAAGAGGTTAAGAAGTCAGCCCTGTGGGTATCTGGAGGGAGGATTGCACACAGAAGGAACCGTAGGCACCCCTGGGTGGCGGCGTGAGGAGGTCGGGGGATCTAGGTGTCCCCAGGATCTGATGTGCTGGTCGGAATTAGCAAAGACAGTCATTCGGAGTCTCGAGAGAGCTATCAAAAGGCTGCAACAGACTAAGCAACATTCATTCCTTCCATTAAGTCTACAGAGGCTGAGTCAGACCAGTGAGAGGCTGTGATGTGGCTTTGCAGCGGGCTGCACCCACGCCCCCGCAGTTCTCCCTTGCAGAGCTGCTTCCGTGGGCTCGGCAGCCGAGCGGCAGCTCCGCACCCCGCAGCTCCCTGGGGTGGAAGAGCTGTTCCACAGAGACCCAAAAGCCAAAGAGAAACATTCACAGTCAAGCTCCCATCGCTACGGAGGGAGTGCAGGCAGGCAGGCAGGGCCCCGAGGCCAGGGCAGGGCTGTGGAGGACACACCTTCCGAATCTCAGACTGGGGGACTCTGCAACTCAGAGCAAAAGCCCGAGTCTCTCTCCATTCTCTCGGAGGTGACGGAGCTTCTCCGAGGGAACGTGGGGGGGGGGGGGCCTTCTCTTCTGCCAGGCCCTGTGATTTGCAGATGGCCTCACAGCTTCCCAGAAGGGAAGTTTGATGACTCCCTGTCCACAGCTGAGGGAACCAGGCTTGGAGAAGCCAGGCCTTTGCCCCATGGCACGTAGGTGCCTGAGCAGGAGTCTGGTCCCAGCTCTCTGGGTTTGCAGAGGCCAGGGTCTGACCTACTCCTACCCCTACACCAACCCCTGGTTCCCCTGGGCAGTGGGTTAGCCTCTCCAAGTTTGCCCCCTGGCCAGCACCTCCAGAGCTGGTGAGGGATGCAGAATCTCAGCCTCCCCACCCCTAGAGCCACCGAGTCGGCACCTGCATGTCAGCAGCCTGCACCCACTGGTCCATGGCCCGCAGCCATCCGCAGGGGCCCTCCACACGGAACAGCCCTCGGTTAGTATTTGCTGCATTGAATTCCCTCCGGTTGGAAAACCACACAACCGAAGGGGTTCCCTTTGCAGGACACCCCTGACGTCCATGCTAGACAGATGCCTGCCAGACCTCGTGGCCTCAGCCTCAGCCTTTCTGAGGCTCTCCTGCAGGAGAGCATGCACAGAATGCAGACCCCCACGGACCGTGGCCTCGAGTGGACTGCTGTGGTGCACCTGGCCTGCGTGTTCTTTTCCACTGAACCGTCCCAGAGTCACTCACGAACGTGACATTCTGTTCCCAAACATTCGGGCCAGCATCACCAAAGAGCGACCTCTGTAAGCACTTCATCGTGTTACTGGACAGGGGCCCGGCCCTGAGCGGGCCTGCCTAGGGCCAGCAGTAGCGTGTAAGTTCCTGACGTTGTGTAGGAGAGATTCACAGCATGGGTCCGGGTGGTCTGGGGAGAGGGAAACAAAGGAAGGACTTAGGGAAGAAGCAGCAGCAGGAGAGAGAGAGAGAGAGAGAGCAGTCCTGAGCGGTACCCTGCTGTGGCTCCCTGGAAACGTTACGGGAAAGGACTGAGCCGAGGCGGGGCTGCAGTCAGCTCACCGGGAAGTCAGGGAAAAGGGGGCCTGGGGGCGGGATCGGGGGGAAGCCTGCGTCCAGCTGCCGCTGCCCACCGCTTCCCCTGCTGCAGGCCTCCTTGGGACCCTTCGAGTTGAGGAGGAAATGAAGAGCTGGTGGCCGGGAAGGGACGGGGAGTGCCCTGGCGCATGAGCCTGCACCGTGTCTTTGTCCTGAGGGCTTTTTAGCTTTTTCTGCAGGTGAGACTCTTAGGGGGGCGGGTTTCAGCAGGATATTTTTCCAGGTGCATTTTTAATATGCTGATGCATCGAAGTGAGCTCATGGGGCAGGGGGACTATTCTTTGGGGTGCTTTTTACTTGCATCTTGGGTCTGTCTGGCTTTTAACGGGGTTTTTGTGATTCGTTCCCTGTAGGGAACTGTTTCGAATGGCATGGAAGTGTGGCTCAGCACTCACATGGGAAACCAGTGGGGAGCCAGTGGCACGCAGGACCACGCCCACGGAGAGGTTTTCCCGTGGGGAATCAGGCCTGCATTGTACCTAGGCCTCTATGAGACTTGCTTCTGCTAAAACTCCCTCACCCTGAATTGAGGCAGCAAGTGCTTACTGTAACTCCCTAAAGTCTGTGCTAAACCTCCCCAGCATGGAGTGTGACCGGTTCAACCACTTTCCCCCCTGATCTGCAACATCCTTCTCTTTGAAATAATTAGCAACATTCTTTCCTTTGTTATCTGCAAAAGGCAGTCCCCTGCAGCGACCCTGTGCATAGTAAATGAGGACTACCCTTCATGTAATGTACCCAGAAAAACAATTAAAGCCTGTGCAGGCAGGGACTGGGCTCTCTGGCCCTCTCACTGCAACCCCCCTCCCCCAAGAGTGGCCATGCCGTCCCTTTTTCTCCACAGGACTTCTGTAGTCCGTGTGTATTTGTTCACGAGCAGACACAACATACACGCATCCTGCCAGCCAGGATCCGCCACAGTTCCCCTGACTTCACCTGTCCTTGGTTTAGCTGGCCCAAACGACATGAACTGGGTCTCTGTTCTCTATCTCCCAGACCAGGGAGATTTAAGCCATGTATCCTCTGGTCAGAGAGGAAAGATATAAACCATTTGTTCTCGAGTGTCCTTGGCTAGAGGAGAGGAGCTCTTGTGATTTACCGGCTGGCTGTAAGCTGCTCCGACTGTTTGGCCTTGTTTAATTTTCTTGTCTCGCTTTCCGCATTCCACCTGCCCAGGAATTTCCCTAGCTTCTCACTAGCCTATCACAATCCATGTCACGGAATCTGACACTCCCTCCACAAGTTCATGTTCAGATTTCCCCCAGCTGTCCCCAGACATTTTTCTTGGCCAGAAAGGAACCAAGATGACACGCTGCAATTGCTTACCATGACTAAAGTTTCTCCTACTCTAGAACCTCCCTTACTTTGTCTCATGACATTGCATTTTTGAAGAGTGTGTCTAACCTGGACCCTACAGCCCACAGGTGGGCTGTGAGCACCCTGGGGATGGTCCAGCAGGGGTCGTGACCTTTCCCCTTGGCCACGGGGACCACAGTACAGGAGCACTGGCAGACGGACCCCGGCCGTGCTGAGCCAGGCCGGGCCTCAGCGATGGGCTGGTGGCCGTGACAGCTCCCACCTCGGCTTTGCAGCTTTCTCTGGAAGCTGGGACGGGGAGGGGCTCTTCCCAACTCCAGGAAGGGCAGTTCCCCTCCCAACACCGGGATCTCCTGGAGGGCGGGCTTGTTTTCCTCCAGACCTGGGCCCTGCACATCCCAGGCCCAGCCCGGGGACTGGCTGGCCCTGTGTCTCCAGGAAAACAACCCGAGGCGCCCAGTCCTCTGCTGGCCAGAAGCTGAGCCCGGCACCGTGGGGCCATGGGGCCCAACAGGCACCCTCCCCCCAGGGGCCTCTAAGCCTCGGATCTGCCGAGGACCACGGAGGTCGGTAAATTCCGGGGTGCAGCGAGCGGACAGAACCCTGGAATGAACTCTGTTATTTTGCCAACACCCTGACTAAATACCACCTTTCTATAAGTGAAACTTAAGCCAAGTCAAAGTTTTGTTCAAAACAACATTAACGGGCTTACATCTGTTGTTGGAGCCGGCACACCCTGCAGGAACGAAGTCTAAACACGGATCTGAATGTTCCGTGGCGACCCGCTGGGAGGTTCAGAGGTGGAACGCCCAGCTGCCTCCCGAGCCCCGGCCCCGGCCACGTGCAGCCCGCAGCCAGAAGGGGAGAAACACTCCCCCACACACTCACACACTCACACACTCTCTCTGGAGAAGGGCACGCCGAGTGCTCTCTCCTTGCCTGCACTGGCCCCAGAAGTGCCAGGCACCGGGCCGCAGGTGTGAAAGGCAACAGGGCTGCTTGGAGTCCCGAAGAGAGGCGATGAGAGAGGCAAAGGAAGCAAGCGGGGCTGGTGTGTTGGAGAATCGACCCGCCCCAACTTTGAGTCACAGCTGTCCCTTTCAATTGTCCGGGTTCGATTCCCGCTCAGGGCTCATGCCTGGGTTGTGGGCTTGATCCCCAGTTGAGTGGCATACAGGAGGCAACCAATCGCTGTTTCTCTCTCTCTCTCTCTCCCCCTTTCTCCCTCCCCCCACCTTCCTCTCTCTCTCTCTCTCTCTCCTTCAAGTCACTGAACACAGCCTCAAGCTACAATGACAAAAGGAAAAAGCAGGTGAAATCAATTTTAATAATACATTTCACTTGCCCACAAATACCCTCAAATGACCACGTCAGTATATAATCAATCTAAACAATTCCCAAGCAGGCTCTTTCTAGAGAGTCTGCGAAGCCCAGTTTGTATTTTACGCCAAAGGTCCCACATGTCCCATGGGACCAGCCAGGTCCCCGCACTCATGTCTCGAGGTCGTGGCGGCCCAGCCTCCAAAGGGCAGAGGAAGCGTGCCCAGAGGTCAGGTGGGGCCCCTCACAGCCAAAGGCGCCCAGGTGGGGCCAGGTCGGGAGGACGGTGAGGACCTTGAGGGGGGTTTGGACTTGGTCCTAGGGACACACTTCGAAGGTCTCTGGAGGAAGAGCCTTGGGCAGGCGGAGCTGAGGCCGGTGGGGGCCAAGCAGCGGGCCAAGGACGGGGGCGGGAGGCAGAAGAGGTCGGAGGGCTGGCCAGAGGCCTGAGCTTAGCCGGGCAGAGTGGAGGGGTGGGAAGGGGGAGGTGGAAGGAGGTTTCTGGTCGACCTGGGAGGTCCTGGGTAACAGGAAGGGAAGACAGGTGGCTCCCAAGGTGTGACCGCTGTGCTCTCCCCAGTGTCCAGGTGTGTGTGTCCTGTCCTGGGCCACCCCTCCCCTCCGTCCAAGAAGAGCTGGGAGCCGGGCAGCAGACAGACCTTGCCCTCATTCCACTTGGGGAAGCAGACTGGCCTTGCAACTGGCCTTCAGCTGCCCAGCCTGGCCGAGGAAGAGAGGACAGGCTTGAGGCGGGAGCTGGAGAGAAGTGACGGGGGAGGGCTTCCAGTAGGGGCCTGCTTAAAGGGCCAGTCACTTGAGGTTATCACGCTGCTGCGCCCTCTGACCTTCCTCCAGGAACGTCCACGGGAAGAGGGGTGTCTCCGGGGCCATGAGGACTAACCTGGCGTGAGGCGCATGGGGCCCAGGGCTTTAGGGAGGGGCCAAAGCAGGTCCTTGCCCTCGGTCGCAGCAGCAGGGCCCGAGGGGGCATGAGGCTCGTTTATTGCAGAGAAGGCTATGCGCCCCCGTCTCTGTGGGCGATGATGCCGCACTTCCCTTTCGGGGCGCAGGTCACACTGGGCCCCTGAATGCAGCCAGCAGGAGCCTTGGAGCTGAGTTCCAGGCGCCTGTCCTGTGACCGCGGTCCCACCTCCCCCGTGTTTACCGAGGGCTCCGATGTGCCTTTGGTTCAGGGACTCCGCGGCGCTGCCTCTAAAAACAGCTACAATCCTTCCTGGCATTAGTCACTGCCCAGTGACTAAGGCTCCGGCTCGTCAGTCTTTTTAAATCCTGTCATTCTTTCCCAACCCAGGGTTTTAAGACTAAACGTTGAAAATGTTTTCCGCCGGCAGCTCCTGGATCGGAGCCCCGTTTGACAGGCACCTCCTTGCTGCTGGGCGCCACCGATGGCTGTCCCGGCGCGCAGATGTCACACTGACCGCAGCGGCTCTGGAAAGACAATGGGCTCTGACCCAGGTCCCCCCAGTAACCGGCTTTCTGGTGGGAAGAGACATCATCGCCTTTCCTTCCCCACGAGCAATTCCGGCAGGGCTAGTGTGTTGGCGCTGCTGGGCCGCCAACCTTCCTTAAGGGGTGGGCGCGTGATTCTGTGCTGAAATCTGCCAGTCAATGTGCCACCAAGGGTGGGGAATGCGAAAGCTGCTCCCATTTGATCAGTAACCAAGGAACAGGCAGTTCCTAACCGGGGGGCTGGCCGAGGATATTTCAAACTGTTCAATTAAGTGGAAGGCAGTGCCCGTTCTTTCTAAAGCCTGATAAAAAATTTCAAAATACCGGTAATTGCTTCCAGGCCACCCCATGCCACACAGGGGGTGTACAACATTGACACGGGTATGTGCCCGGGGCTCAGATCACCCCTCTGAGTCCCCTGTATTGTCAGCTCCATTTCCATGCATTGGCTCATGTCCCCAAACTGGTGCTGCCGTCCTCACCCCCAGGACCTGCGGACATGACTCTATTTGGAAAGAGGGTCTTTACAGATGAGCACGTTGAAAGGAGGTTCACTAGGGTGGGTCCTAAGTATGTATGACTGGTGTCCTTATAAAAAGGGGACATTCGGACACAGAGGGGAGCACTGGGAGAACAGCCTGTAAAAATAAAGGTGGAGATCGGGGTGCTGCTGCTATAAGCCAAGGAGCCCAAAGAGGGCCAGCAAGCACCTGGAGCTGGGGGAGAGGGTGGAAGGCATTCTCCCTCATAGTCCCAGAAACAGCCAGCCCTGCCCACAGACCAGACTCCTGGCCTCCAGAACTTAGAGACAATAAATCTGCTGTTTAACCCAGCAGTCCCTAACATTTTTGGCACAAAGGAACCTGAGGGGGTGCAGGAGCCGGAACTCAGGTGAGCCCCACTCTCTTGCCTGCTGTGGATGAGGTGGAGGAGACAGGAGGCAGAGCTCAGGTGAGCTTTGCCCATGGCCTGGTCCATAATGGTCTGCGGACCAGTAGGGGTCCACAGACCGGGGCGCTGGGGAACCCTGGTTAAAGCCACCCAGTTTGTTATTTTGTTATCACCACCCTAGAACACTAACATGCTCCACTTTTTAAAGTGAGGAAACTGAGGCAGAGAAAGCTCATGTAAGTTAGCAAGGGGTGGGGCCGGTTCTGAACCCAGATGATGGGCATCACCCTCCGTCCACACCCCCTCTTCACAAAGACTCGCTGACACGCATCAGAAGGGACCGGACCGCACTGGGAGGGGGCTGAATCCAGAGATGAGCTTCTCAGGAGCCTGGGCCTTCAAGCCCTGTGTCTGTCAGGAGAATGTTACTCCTGAAGAAACCGTGGCTCGTACAGACTCAGCGGCCCCCTTTGTAACACAAACAGAACACCTCCCTCCTGAAATGAAATGCGTAAACAGTCTGCTACACTCAAGGTTTAAAAAGTCAATATACAGGCCCTGGCTGGGTAGCTGAGTCGGTTAGTGTTGTCGTGATACGCCAAGGTTTCAGGTTCGATCCTCAGTCCAGGCACACACAAGGCTCAACCAATAAATGCATAAATAAGTGAAACAATGAATATGATGTTTCTCTCTCTCCATTCCTCTCTCTCTAAAATCAATCAGTAAATATAAGGTTAAAAATAAAATAAAAGCAAGCCAGTTTTAAAAATAGAACTCAATATAATGCCCTGACTATAATGTAAAAGGGAAGTAGGAGAAACACATTTATAATAACATCACCTGAATTTCAACATGCAAACGCCCCAGCAAAGGGCTGTCCCAGCCAGGGACTGTGCGTGGGCTGACCAGCAGAGTCATTCCCACGGTTGGAAAAGCCAGCAGTGCTCGGAATGGGCCGCTCAGATCTCATCAAGCATTGCCATTGGAAATGTGATTATTGGAGAGGCTGAAGAGTTCTAGGCAAAGGTCAGAGCAAATCAAAATATAAGCCTCCATCAATTTGCATGGTTTGAACTCCTGGAGAATTAAGTTAAAGCCGTGCAAAAATGTCTCTGTGCCTGCATGCGCTGGCTCGGGCAGCTGTAACATGTCCCACAGTCAAGGCAGCTGACACCACAGACTGTTACCTCTCGCAGCTTTAGAGGCTGGGAGTCCGAGACTGGGTGCCGGCAGTCCCTGAGATCTGCTGAGAGTTCTCTTACTGGTTTCCGTGTCCTCACTCTGGTGTCCCCTCACATAAGGACAGCAACCCCATTGGATGAGGACCCCATCCTTATGACCGCACTTACCATAATTACTTTCTTTGTCCAAATGCTGCCATACTGGGGGTTAAGGCCTCAGTGTGTGGATTTCAGAGGGACACAATTCAGCCTGCACAGCCAAGGTTTGGTGTAAAACACCTGAGGTCCAGATTGGGGTCGTTGTTGACAGGTGTTCACCCACTCGAATAAATGCCAGTTCTTTCTGGGGGGGACCGCCCTGTCCTTTGCTGGGTGGGACGCCTGTCTCACCTGGAATGCAAGCCGCCAGAGCACCTTGACCCCGGGGCAATCAAAAGCGAGTGCAGACCTGAAGCACCCTGAGCTGGGGACAGCTGGTGCACTGCCCACGGAGGCCGCTGGAGACCCTTTGTGGGTGTGGCACGGGCTGGAGAGGACCCTGGCAGTTTTCCTAGGATGCACCCGGAAATAATTTTCTTTGTGTTTGTCCTGCGTGGGGATCACTGCGCTTCTCCAACTGGTGGGTTGATGTCTTTCAGAAGATTCTCAGCCACTACCTTTTCTTCAAATATTGTTTCCATCCCATTCCTCCACCTGGGACTCTAACTGCGCATGTACGAGGCCTTCAATTGTGTGCCACATGCTGTTTGGGCTCTTTCTATGATTTTTTTTCAAAATTCCCTTTTCTCTGTGTGCCTTGTTTTGCTATTTCCTGCTCATCAGCCTTCTGGCTACCGGCCCTGCCTGTGTCCACGCCCCCCCCCCCAGGAAGCCCCTCACTGACGGCCCCACCCGGATGTACTTCTCTGCCGGGGTCCAGCCTCGGCGGGTCTCAGGGTCCCCGAAGGAGGACCGGCTCGGCGAAGGAGACAGACCCCCGGTGGGGCGCCGGAGCACAGGCAGGCTCTCTGGGCCCGACTGACTCCCCGAGAAGAACTCGTCTTTATTTTTGCAGGGGAGGTTATGCAACACTCAGTGGAGCAGGTGCATAGTGTGATTACTAAAACAGAAATGGTTACCATAGAAATAACTTCGAAAAGTACAGGAGGTTTTACCGATCAACCATGTTAAACAAAGGTTATTTTGACCAAGAGGGTTATCAATCAGCTAGCCAAGGAAGCTCTACAGGCACAAACTTTCAGGTGCCCATTAGTAGCTAGGTGTCTATTAAGATTCTAGGGACTGGTCTAAGTTAAAAGGGTGCAAGAGGTGATTTATAGGTTATATAGAAATTAGCTATTGTCCGTTGAGGTTACATTTGTCTAGGTTAGGTAACTGGTTTTCTGCCTAGGTCTTTTGATTTATACATCTTGGGGGGGGCATGTTTTATATTCGTTTCCATGTATTGAGATTATTATATTCAACTAGAACTCCTTGCTTCTTTACTCACCTGGTCCCATTAATAAACACTCCTGTCCAGGGTATGGGAGGGGTAGTGGCTCTAATAAATCTTGAGCTTTTGAGTGGTCACTCCTTAAGGAGCATTCCTAGCAACCTAGCATTCCTTTAGCGTTCTGGCAGCTGGTCTGCCCATAGTTTAATTTTGTCCGTAACTTCCCAGGTGGGGGGAGTAGGCTGCATTAGGGTTGTTAGGGACTTCTATTCTGTGGTCAGCAAGTCATTTCACGCAGAATCAGAGGCACCGTGCAGATTTTTTGTTATAACGCACAGGTATCCAAAAACCCCACCCCCTATTGCTAGCAGGGACAGGCATACAGGAGGAGACAGACAGGAGATCTGGCCACAGTCGCCTCTGCTGTGCAGATGCGTCTCACCCGTCCTGACTGTATCAAGGGCTGGCTGTCGGTCGGCTCCCGACACTCTTCTCCATAGTTCTCAGGCGGAGCCGGTGGGCGTTTCTCTGGCACACACTCCCACAAGCGCAGTTTGGCAGTATGCGCCCAAATTCTCGGAAGTGAGCACTCCTGTTACCCCCAAAGCCCCACTGCTGGAAATCTGACAGTAAGAGATGATCATGCGTGCGTGCAGGCTGGGTGCAAGTAGGTGCCCCTCGAGCTGCTCCGGAGGCCGGAGCTGGGGCTGCGGTCAGTTGCCCCACGGGTGAGTCTCAGGTAGAACCAGCGGCAGGGGAGCTCCGGGGGGCCGCTGGGTCCAGGCCAGAGACGCGGCTCTCCCTCTGGGGCTGGAACGGAGCCTGTTGCTCTGACTGAGCGCCAGAAACAATACCGGCTTGTACTTAGAGGCCACATTGTTCTCCTTCTTTTTCATCCTCATCCAAGGACATTTTTTTGTTGCTTTTAGAGAGAGAGGAAGGAAGGGGGAGGGGGAGAGACAGGCAGACAGAGATGGATGCGTTGCCTTCTCCTATGCGCTCCAACCAGGGACTGAACCCAAAACTTGGTGATGTGCTCCGATCAGGACTCGAACTTGAGAACTTTCGGCCTGTGGGACAATGCTCCAACCAACAGAGACACCCGGTTAGGGCTGTTTGCCAGTTTTCAAGAATTCTGTAAAAATACACCCTGGCTGGTGTGGCTCAGTGGATTGAGCACAGGCCTGCAAACCAAACCAAAGGGTCATTGGTTTGATTCCCAGTCGGAGCACATGCCTGGGTTGCAGGCCACGGCCCCCAGCAACTCTACATTGATGTTTTTTTCTCTCTCTCTCTCTTCCTCCCTTCCGTCTCTAAAAATAAATAAGTAAAAATCTTTAAAATTAAAAAAAAAATCTAAAGATGCATATGACTCTTTCACCCATCATTCCACTTCATCGTGTGTAGTAAGAAAGTCGTAAAAAATGCACGTGAACATTGACTAACCGGTAAAACATGTACAACGGCGAGGCGCTGGCTGAAGACCAGCAGTTACACTGTGGCCGTCGGTTTGGAGCAGAGGCCCAAAGCACTCCCTCCCTGGGGTCTGGTGGATGTTCGGGAAACTGAGCACGAACTGGCTGTTTTCATGGGGAAGAAACAACCCACAGCAATTCCTCCCACTGGGAGAGCCTCAGGAATGCTTCCAGTAGTGACTGCTGGCTTCGAGTCTGGGCCGGGGCCGGATGCCGATGGCTGGAGACGGGTGCAGATCGCAGGGATTTCGAAATTCTGAGAACGCCTCTGCACCGTTGCCTCAAAGTGGAGTGGCTCCTGCAGATGGGAAGCCAGCACACACTTCTGTCAGCTGATAGTTTGTTTTGGGAACCATTCGACTTTGGAGGATTTGAATTTCCCATTCTTTACATAAGTATTTCTGACCGTCTCTAAAGGACAACCCAGACTAGTATGTTTTTCTTCTGGGTTATTGAGTGCTATAGTCAAACATCCACCACCACACTTTGGGGGAAAGGCCCAATAGTGTCTGAAAATTGTGGGTGTCTTCCCACTCTGGGCTGGGAAGAGAGACAGGAGCACCCTGCCAGAGCTGCTGGGGTCGAGTGAATATTTGGGACTCTGCGCCTATGGGGAAAGCCACCTTCGTAAGGGGATTTCCCAAGTCTTGGAATAAATCCAGGTAGGTGTTAAAAAAAATTTTACAAGGGCAAAAGCTGGAAACAACCTAACTATCCAATAATAGGGGGATAGTTAGAGAAAGTGTTGTCATGTCAGATGATGGAAACAATGTAGCCATGTACAACCACTGACAAACATCGGAGGTCATTGAACCTATAAAAATATTATGTATACACACAATACATTACAATCCGAATTTTTAAAAGTCTAACATCACTATGTCTCTTGAGTACTTAGCATGTGTTATGTGAAACCAGGCAGAGGTACACAGAAAGCAAACCAGAAAGCTATACACCCCAAGACAATGAACTTGGACAATGAGGGTTTCATTCTCTTTGTAATGTTTGTAACTTTTCCAAGTTTTCTACACCTCGAGTTTCTCTGCGAACTAGAGGCACAGCGAATGAGGGTGAAGAATCTCCATCTCCGGCAGTGCACCTGAGAGCAGGAAAAGCAACTATTGCAATGAAGTTAATCCCAAACCATCTAGGTCAGCAAACTTACTTCCAGTTAGAGGAGAGGAAAACCCAAAGGGTCCTGCAGAAGAGGGAGGAACTCACAGTAGAAGAGAGAATTTCCCCATTTTCCTGCTTTTCTTTCTTGGTGAATCAGTTGTCTCACCAGGCCCCATAAGGGTCTACAATTCTAAGCTATTGGCTCAGATTTTGAATCTTTTCTTTTTTTTAATTTATTTTTTAAAGATTTTATTTATTTATTTATTTATTTATTTATTTTTAGAGAGGGAAGGGAGGGAGAAAGGGTGGGGGGAGAGGGAGAGGAGAGAGAGAGAAACATTAATGTGCAGTGCAGTTGCTGGGGGCCAGTGGCCTGCAACCCAGGCATGTGCCCTGACTGGGAATCGAACCTGCGACACTTTGGTTCGCAGCCTGAGCTCAATCCACTGAGCTACACCAGCCAGGGAGAATCTTTTCTTCATTAAAGTATCACCAAGGAGAGAGAGGAAGCACTTCCAATACAAGCTGGTTAGGAACAAAGGGTGTGAGGTTCACGGTTATGTCTTTGGGGGGGGGGAGGGCTGGGAGCAGTGACAGCCCCTCCTAGGCTGGGGCAGAAACTTAGGACACACCTTTGTGAACTCTTGGGAGAAAACTCTCCAGGAGGCCTGGAGCCGTTTCGGGTGGAGCCCGAGAGACCCGAGAGTCCGAGAGGCTCTCAGGGCCAGCTGGCTCACCCATGCCTGCAAGGTGAGCTTCAAATCAGACCAGCATGTTTGAGCATTAAAAAGTCAAATTGCGACACTCTCCCTCCCTGCGGCACGCCCACGCCTTTCTTCCCTCTCAGGCACACTTCAAAATTCTAAAGGTCCTCAGGAGACTTGCAAGCAGGAGAGGAAAGCCAGCAGCAGACTGCCCGGGGCTAGTCCCCGGAACCTGTCTCCCAGGCCCCTTCTCTCTGACTTTCCTGTGAGCCAGAGCAGCCCTGCCCAAGCTCCCTCTCTTGCTTCTGTCCTAAGCCCTTCCCTGTTTCGCTGTCTCCAGCTTTAATAAACATACTTTTAAAAAAAAGTCAAATTGCTCTCAGACAGTTTGGGAAAAACCTGGGGTATCTCTAGTGTTTCCAGAGGCACTGGGTCAAAGTGCTGTAAAGGTGGAAAAACTCTTGGCTATTCCGAAAGAAAAAAAAAAAAGGAAAAAAAACAATTCCCTAAAAAAACTCTAAAAAAACATAATATCCCAAACAAGCCTGTAATCCAGGCTTCCAATTCAGTTGTTGCACATGAAGACATTCTGAAAAAAAAAAAAAAGAAAAAGAAAAAGAAAAAAGAAAGACATTCTGGAACTGGGAAACATCCAAAAAAACTATTCTTGAAAGGATGCAGCCACTTCTTAAAAAGCCAGCTTATCCCTGGCTGGTGTGGCTCAGTGGATTGAGCACCCGCCTGGGAACTAAAGGGTCACCAGTTCCATTCCCAGTCAAGGCACATGCCTGGGTTGTGGGCCAGGTACCCAGTTGGGGGTATGCTAGAGGCAACTACACACTGATGTTTCTCTCCCTCTCCTTTTCCTCTCTCTAAAAACAAATAAGTAAAATATTTAAAATGGCAGCTTAGTCCATCAGTCTTGAGAGAAAGCAGACTTTTCTTCCAGCTTCCATTCCTTTTTTTAAAAAAAAGATTTTATTTATTTAATTTTAGACAGAGGGGAAGGGAGGGATAGGGGAGAGAAACATCAATGTGTGGTTGCCTCTCATGTGGCCCCCACTGGGCACCTGGCCCGCAACCCCAGGCATGGGCCCTGACTGGGAATCGAACCGATGACCCTTCAGTTTGCAGGCTGGTACTCAGTCCACTGAGCCACACCAACCAGGGCCCCCCAGCTTCCATTTCATCAGGACCAGGGGGAACCTAAATCAATGAAAGGGCAACTTGACTGAGCACGGGCTCCCGCCAGGATCTGCCCTCGGCCTCCTCGTGGGTCAGCCTTCTGGACCCCTGAACAGCACCCTGAAAGAGGGCCTGTTGTTGTCTCTCCATTTTAGGAGACGGAACTCAGGGTCCAAGGCTCGACCTACCTTGTCCCTCCAAAGCGACACGGCCTTGGAGGAACTGGACTCCAACCTGAGCGGTGTGGCTCCAGAGTCCAGCGCTCACCCCAGTGCGTTCACTGCTGACGCAATCACCGACCGGCAGTGACCGCGGAACGCTGTGGTTGGCTCGTCAACACACGAGAAAAACATGCACAGCGACAACCAGGTCGTGTGGGGAAGTGGGAACGGAATGGCCACTCTCTCTGGTGGGGAGCGCCTTGGCCACCCTCTCCCCTGGAGGGTGCCGCTTGGCCACTCCTCACGTGGGGAGCGCACTGTTCCCCCACTGGAGAGGCTTTTTATTGGTTTCGTTTGCATAAGAATTCAGGTAAAAGCTCATTACTCAATGCTAGGAAGTAAGGATCAAACAATAGATAACAAGGAAGTCTGAGGGCCTATTTTGAGTCAGGGTCAAAGAGCTGTAAAACTTTAAGGAACAAACTTACTTCTTCCCTGGACCCTTATCATTCAACTGAGAGCATTCTAAACAAAGCAGGTTTCACAGTAATTTACATATTCTTTCTTAGGCCTGATCACCCGGGGAACCCACCCTTTCCAGCACAGAGCTGCACCACCCTGTCATTGTTTCAGACTTAGGTGGAGCAAGGGAAGTAAGGCAGCCAAGAGATTGGGAGATTTTCTCGCAGACAATGTGGACTCAGGCTATGTCAAAGCCGAGGGGCGAGGGTCCATCACCCCCTTTTGCTGTAGCCCCCAAAGTCCTTCCTTGGGGGCCTCCCACGTGATCATGCCTGTCTTAGATCGTTCCCCCCTTGGGGAATCTTCCCGTCATTGGCTAACCGACCAAGCATTGGGGGCCAGGCAGGGTGAAGTAAAAGGAGCAGAAGCGGTGCTCCTGCCAGGGAGATAAGCTTTTGTCTCCTTGCTGGCTTGCGGTCCAAGGTCATTCCCTCAGCCTTAGCCTTGGCAGGGGTTACAGCTTCTGATACCAGGCAGGGCGGTTCCCAACACACTGCATTTTCTAATTGTGTTCTTGACGCTCTGGCCTCGGGGGTCTCACTGACTGGGAGAGATCACCCCTCCCAGGGCCAGCTAGTTCTTCGAGGCAGCAAGGGTGCCTTCCACGTGCAAACTCACCAATCCGGAGCCCGCCTTCCACTCACGGCCTCTACCCAGCCCCTCCCCTCCAGGAAGCATTGACCCTCTGCCTTAACCACCCCAGGACTGTGGTGGGGGGCAGGGGGAGGCGGGCAGACAGCTAGAGGCAGCCCCGGTGCCCCAGAGCCTGCCCACATTACTTCAACCAGGCAATATGCATCCTGCCTACCTGACTGGCCTGGCCTTCCTCATGGAAACCACAAAAGAGGTCCTCTGCTGGACCCCACCCACTGGGCTCACTGGCCACCCCACCCCCAAGGATCCTTCATGGTGGCCTCTCTTCCTACCCAGCCCAGGGGCTGCCCCTGAGGTACTGTCTCCTAGAAAAGGCTGCTTAGCAGCCTGGGGGACGTGGGAATGAGTGGGAGGGGTCCTTTGGAGCTCTGCACCTCATGATGATAGAGGTGAGGCAGCCCATCCATCACCTGGATGGCCAACACCCTGAAAGGTCTGCACTGTCTGATGCATCCAGGACAGAGGTCTGTTCTTGGACTGCTAATTACTGGCAATTGACAGTGCTCATATAAATACCGAATTAACTCAGCTCCCTCCGCAGTGCCTCAAACTTGGGTGGTCTCAGAAGCATTTGAGGAGATGAGAGAGTCCAGGGGGCCGGGACAGGGCTGGGTCCTAGCTACTTTACCAGGTTCCTGAGGTGGCTGTCATGTGGCCAGCTTGCGGACCATAGGCATTGGGAATGAGGAACAGATACCAGAAAGCCCAAGAGAAAGTGAGTTCACTGAAACCCCCTTCTCAGGACTTCGGCCCTGAGTTACCTGGGCATTCCATCAAGGAGCAGGGCTAAGGAGGTGGGGACTGAGGATGAGGTTTCCCTAGGGAGAGGAGGGGACCTCAGTGACAGATCAGGGTCAGGAGGGGCTGACGTCAGCTGCACAGACAGAGGGATCCCTTAGCCCTCCTAAGAGCCAACGGTGGTTGACCTCACAGAACAGGCACAGGAGAAGGGCCGTAAGGGCAGTGGCTGGGCCACTGGCTGCCATGCATTCCGGGGCTCTGGCCCAGCAACACCGTCACTAGTTGTGACCTTGACCCCTGCCATACAGAATGGTTGTGAAGATCGTTAAGAAAAAAAAAGGGAGGTAAAGTCAATAATGCTATAAGCCACGTGGAATTTTAAACCAATCAGGTGGGAGATGACTAATCAATACTAGTCATCTGCCTGATAAGACCCCCTACCTTCTCCCAAGGGAAGGTGTCCTGGCCTGAAGGAACCCGCTCTTTCAACCGCTTAGTCCCACCCTCTTCCTGCCTATGACCTTGCATTTGGAACAGCCCCTCCCAGCGCCCTTCCCGTTACCAGGTGGGATGCAGCCTGATTCGTGAATTGCTTAGTAAAGGTACTTGGATCTTCAAATTTCCTTGGTTGAATTTTGTTTTTTAGCAAGATTGTGCAAACCGGTAGAGAATTTTTTAGCATGTTTGAGCCAGCGAACAGTTGCTGGGAAGCACGCTCCTAACGGAACTGAGAAAATGCTCCGGGAAGGGCGCTTTTACAGGGTGTTTAACACAGGAGAATCAAGCGAGGAGGGGCGAGGACAGCGACACGAAATCCCCGGGTGGTGGGTCAGGGAGCGGGCAGAAAGCAGAGCGGGGAAATCTCTGCGACTGGACAAAGAGTAAAAGGAAAAGACATTTCTCTTACATTCGTGGGTACAGGGTAGTTAACAAGGAACAATTACTGTGGTATTTGGGCAACAAGATAACAAGGAGGGGAGATTGTTGTGCCTTGAGGGGCCTGGAAAAAAAGGAGATTATTTTGACAAGATATGTTATCTTAGATGCCGAAAGGCAATGCCCGGCTCACGTAAGGTAAAGATGGGCTTTTGTCCAGGAAGCTACCGTCCTAGGCCACTCCCACCGTGGCCTGCTTTCTGTTAAGAATGTTGGTGTTCAGGTCATCCGTTCTGTGTGGTCACTTTCGGCCGGCCTCTGAGTCTGTAGGGCCTCCGTGCCAGCCTCTCCTGAGTGTGCCAGGGTTGGTACATGGCCCCTTTTCCCTGCACAGTGCTACAGGATTGAAGAGGTCTGTTTGCCTGCAGGCATCGGAGCCCAGTGAGACAGGAATGGGAGCTCGCAGCACAGCAAGTGAGGGTTTATTTTTAGGAAGCAACCTGGCTGGGAGTCACAGGGGAGCTACTGCTCAAAGAGCTGGCTCTCTGATGGCTTCCAGGGGCTGGGTGACACAGGGGAGAATTGTGCATCGTGGTGGCTAAGGGAGTGAGGGCTGTGGTTAGGACTGTGGTCCCTACCCATTGGCTGGTGCCAGGGTAGGGGTGACGATCAGTGCTTCTGGCCCCGATGTCAGCCAGGCCGTTGGTGCCGCAGTGTCACTGCTCTTCACGCAGGGCCTCCAGCTGATACGTTATCTCCAGTTTCACCGAAAGTCCCCTTCAACAGACCCCAGGCTTTGTTCCTAAGACCATTCGATACTGATCAGAACGTCAGTTTCCTGAGGGCTTCCTGGTGAAGGGAGGAGCCAGCGTGCTGGAGGAGGCCAGCATGAACCAAAAGGGAAGAAAGACAAATTGTATTAAAGAAACGAAGTTTCTATGTGATTGCAAGACTAAATGTGTTAATGTGAGAAATGTGTTTAGCACATAGTAAGTGCGCAGTAAATATTAGCTATTGTTAACCAACAATTATTAACTTTCTCTTCAAAACCTGGACAGCTAGGGCACTGCCCTGCTTCCCCGCCATCCCAGCACTTGCCAGCCCCTGAAGCCGCCTCCTTAGCAGGCTAGAGAGGCCTAAACAAGCTGCCTGCAGTCACCATCAGGGACCTAAGTCACCATGTCTGAAGGGCTTTAGGTGGGGGGAGGGGCAGGGGCAGCCACCAAGGGAGCCTCAGCTGTGGCAATGGTAGGAAGAGGGGGTCATGAGGGGGGGCTGGGCGCCTGCCCCCTGGAAGGCCTGTTTTGAACCTGGAGACAGGTCATGGGTGGTGGGGCGGGCATGAGCCACATGGTCCAGCCAGGGCACCCTGAGACAGAGATTCCCCTTGGCTACCTGGCCAGGGGTGGGGACTGGGTGCCTCATGGCGCTGTGGAGATGTCAGTCCCCACCAGGCCTGTTGGGAGACGTTGGGCGCCCGCTGGCCTCACTTCGGTCAGCTCTGCCACCCATAGGCGAGTGTGCCCAGGAGGGTGAGGAGGTTGGGCCTGGGTCCTTGGTTCTCAGGGAGGACATGGGGTCCGTGGGTCCTCGGGCTGGTCTGCGCGGTGGTCCCCGGGACGGCTGTGAACCGGACGCCGGTTCTGGGCCCTGCGGGGGTCTCGGCGGCCCTGTCAATCCCTGGAGTGGGGACCAGCGCCATAAGAAGGGCAGTCCAGTCACTCCCAGCCCCGCCCGCCTCCACGGTCACCGCGTCCGCGTCCACTTTCGCGTCCCCGCGCCTGTGCATTTCCTTCGTGGCTGTTCCTATCAGACCCGCTGGTGGTCCCGCGGCCCCTCCCCCCCCGCCCCGAGTATGGGGCCGGAGGTCGGGGGCGGGGCACAGAGCTGGCGATCCTGATGCAAGAGTCAATGAATGAATCCAAGACTCGAATGAATGAGCGCCGCTACCGGTGCCCTTTCTGGATAAAATTGAAAGTGCAAACCCAGCGTTTGGGGAGAAGCGGTGGCGGGCCCCGCCCATGTGGCAGGAGAGCAAAGTGGCGTGGGTCGCCGAGGCCTGGAGGAAGGGTGGCGAGAGGGGACGGCGTGGGGACAGGGTGGGACGCGGATTTGATTTTCCTACTCCCGGAAGAGGGGCGGGTGGGCGGGGCCTGTCTGAACGCCCCGCCCCCGTCCCGCCCCGGCGCTGCGCGGGACCCGCGGGTTCCCAGCCGCGCTGAGGTCACAGGGAGACGGCCTGGCGTCCGAGCCGAGCGCCTGCGCTAAGCGAGGCTAGAACGGAGCCAGAGCTCTAGCGGATCCCGAGCCCAGCGAGCAGGGAGACGCCGAGGCGCACGGCCTCACGTCGCCCTGCCAGGCCGGCATGGAGGAGTGCCGGGTGCTCTCCATCCAGAGCCACGTCGTCCGCGGCTACGTGGGCAACCGGGCGGCCACGTTCCCGCTGCAGGTACGCTTACGTAACGCGCGGTGTCCCCGCGCACCGCCGCGCCGACCCGCGGCGGAGTGGCCGCGACCTGCCCGCGTGACCTTGGCCGGGCCACCGAGGTGGCCGCAGGTGCGGGTCTGGAGCGCGGAGAGCCGGACACGGGCTGGGAGCACCTGGTGGGCTCCTGCAGGCGTCCCCGGGCGGGAGCGCTGAGTTAGGATGAAGCTTCGGTGCATGCCTTGCGCACCGGCATTTGCCACCCCTTCCCGCTTGCGGGCTCCAGCGGGCGGGGTTCTCTGGGGGCAAGAGGATGCTTTGGCCGGGACGCTGCCTCGGAGCGAAGGACACAGAATGGGCAGGCGTTTACAGTGCTCACCTGCTGGGCGCCGCATTCTGTCCCTGCCCGCTGTGGGTCAGGATGCTGGGAGGGAGGAGAAGGAAGCTCACGGACAGTGAGGCCCCTCTGGCTAGAGAGGGCCCCTGTCCTGCCTCTGACCACTCCGGGAGGTGGTCGCCAGAGGGAGATGGGGCAGAGAAAGTCTACCTGCACGTGCCGGCTCTGAAGAAGCCCACAGACCAGTTGAGGCTCCTTCAGGGTTTGGCTTTAGAAGCTGCTCTTAAATGTGTAAATCTTTCCATTCTGGTCGTCCTCTGGGGCTTTCCTCGCACCTTCCTCAGCCCGTCCTTGGTGAGGGGTTTACCATTTCCTCCTGGCTCGCTGGCTGAGCACTTACTGCTTCCTGTTGCAGCCATGAGGTGGGTGGCCCTTGTGGGGGCAGTGGGGTGTCATGCTGGGAAAGAGGTAGTACCACGGTGCTGGGCACTTCCTTGCTTTGTGGCCCAGCAGGAGCACTGAGTGGTTCTGGCAAAGTGGGGACTGTCGTGGACTGCCACCTTTCGTTTGATATTTGAGCAAGGAGCAGGCGTGGCAGGTCCCAGGGCTGGGCCCCACAGGACATAAAGGGCCTCCTGCAGGGTGCAGGCTGGGCAGAAAGACCATGGGAAGGGCCAGAGCTTTGGTGTAGAATTTGAGGGCCGACCTGACACTGCCAAGGCCAAAGCCTGAAGAGGAAATAGTGAAGCAGAGACTTGAAGGTGGAGAGGTACAAGCATTCAAGCTCAAAGGGACCAGCCACCCCTGATGGTGTGAGCAGCTCCACGGGTCTGGGCCCTGCCCCTCCTATTCTGGCCAGCAGAGGGCAGACCCGTGGGGATAGTCTGGGTGCAAACCTGGGGCTGTCCCACAGTGCCCATTCTTGGCCACTGCTCTGGAAGAATACCTGTGCACTCCCAGCTTGCTGGGGGAGGGGAGTGGAGAGAAGAGGCACGGCAGGTAGGCAGGCACAGGGCCACTGGGGTGGGACTCTACTGGGGTGGTGGCACGTGGAGCTTCAGGGTCCCTGGAGCGGAGCAGGGACAGCCCGGAAGGTGGAATCAGGAGGCTGTGGGAGCAGCTTCAGCCTGCTGCCGCCACGGTGGGAGCAGCCCCGGCCCGGCCTTGGCTAGGGGGCCGTGGGAACTGCCCTCGGCAGGTGCGCAGTTCCCTGCTGGCTTCCCTGTGCCCTCTGCCCCGCCCCTCCGCCCCGTCCACCTGTGGTCACGCTCTTCTGGGAAAGCCGTCCCCTTCCTCTGCCCACCAGCGTCCTGCAGCGACGCCCCTCGTTCCTGAACTCCCAGGCATGCACCCTCAGCCTGCACACCGAAACCATCCTTTCCCAAGTATTCAGAGGAGAGGAGGCGCCTCCTCCAGACCACTCACCTGGGGAGGTGCTTCTAAAGCACACAGCTGCAGTTTTGGTCAGGGTTTCCCTAGAGTCCAGCATCTTTACTTGTGGGCTCCTGTGCTGGCGTTTATGGGACACAGGCTGGGGGTTGGGGGGCAGGGGTCATGTCATATCATCTCCTTCCCCTTGTCATGGGGGTAGGGGGAGACACCCCTATCTGTCATTTAACCCAACCCTGCACTTCCTCCCCTCAAGGTTTATGAGGCCCAGGAGGAGCGTGGCAGGACGGGGAGCATGGAAAGCAGGGGGCCATTCATCAGGTTAGTGACCTTGAAGAGGCCACTATCTGCAATGAGCCTCTGGTGCTCAGTTGCCTCATCTGTAGAATGGGTGTAATGCTGCTTCACAGGCCGTTTTAGGACCAGCAAAGACGGGGAGTATGCGCCTGTCTCTGAGGTGCCCGCTGTGGAACGGGGTGGGCCAGCAGCACCCCGAGGTGCTTTGCTCATCTCTCCCCATGCAGAAGAACAGGGAGCCGGGGGCACCCTTGGAGGCCGGAAGCCCTGTCAGGAGTGGAGGTTGATTGGGTCCATACTTGCTTCCGTGTGCCCTTTACCCTGATCACTTCCTCCTCCTAATCTCAGAAATAAGATGTAGTGCAGTTTTGGGGCCTGGAGGGCTCAGACAAGTCCGTTCACTCTCAGTCCCGGAGGCAGGAAGCGAGGCGTGCGCGGGGCTGCCTTCTCCCAAGACCGGTTTCCTTGGTGTGGAGGTCCAGCCTTCCCCCTGTGTCCTCGAGTGGTTGTCCCTCCGTGTGCCTGTGTCCCAGTCTCTTCCTTTTATGATGACAGCAGTCGTGTTGGATCAGGGCCCACCTGAGTGGCTTCGTTGAACCTCGCTCACATCTGTAAAGGCCTCCTCTCTAAAGAATGTCCCGTTCTGAGAATCTGCTGGGAGTCAGGGCCTCAACATACAGATGTGGGGGGACACAGTGCAGCCCATGACAAGAACAGTTTCCAGAAATGTCTTAGTTCACTGGAGTCTTCCTCCACTTGCCCATGTAGTGCTTCTTTGGCCAGCGCCTGTGGGGGCCCCTTCGGCCTAGCGTCAGCTCCGGTGGCACGGTCCATTAGTGCTGTGGGATGCCTGCGGGGGCCGTGTGGGCCGTGTGCTCCGTAACCCCACATCTGAGCACCACGGGAGAAACTGGGAGATGGGTGGGGTCGGCCCCTCGGGAGGGGCTTGCGCCAGCCTTTGCCACCACAGGACGGAGGCGTCCCCTAACACTGATGCCCTACAGCTCGAGGTTCCAAAGTCCGGCTCTCCCACCTGGCTGAGGGGTGGAGAGAGAATTTGGAAATAACTGGAGAAGGGAGGCCCTGGCCAGGGCTGCACAGACTTGCCCTCACGCCCCTCAGAGAGAGACTGGAAACTGCGTGTGGCAGGGACTGGAGAGGTGCCTGTGGGGACTGATTCCACGTCCCCTGGCCTTGGACTTGGAGTTTCAGCTCAGGGACCTGGGCCCACCTTCCGAGCCTTCCTAAGCATCTCTGCAAAGCACTGTCAGTGAAAAGAAGACTTGAACCTTTGTATGTTTAAGCAACGAGTTTTTTATTTGGGCCCAACTGAGGACACGCCCGTGAAAGGAGCTCGGAGAAGCCTGGAACAGGGTCCGACTTGAGGAAGGTGAGGGGACGCTTGTGTGGGCGGGAGGACAGAGAGAGACAGCTGAGTGCCGCAGGCTCAGTGAGTCACATGCATTCAAGGGTGAAGTCGGACCTCAGGTGGGGAGAAGGATCGGATTAGGTACGGGCGCCCAGCGCCGGGAGGAGTCATGGGAAAGGGTCTGGAAGCAATTATTTCTACGTATTTGTCCGGATGTAGAAAGAATAGGAACTGCCTTCCATAATCACATCTTCTCGATTGGAACTGTTGGAAATACACGTGGCCAGCCCCACGAAGACCTTGGTTAGGGATAGACTGTGTCCCCTTGGTTACAGGTCAAGCTGGAGCAGCCTGGACACCCTTTCCTCTCTCAGTGAGGACAGCCCTCCTGGAGGTCAGATGGTGCCTGGCTCCCAGGGCACCGCGGCCTGGACAGAGCCTGGCCCTGAGGTGCTCTGCGGTCAGCGTGGCGCAGGGTCTGAGGTTCCCAAACTGCTTTTGCCAGGTCCCGAAACACGCCGCACACGGTCTCAGGCAGAGACAAACATTGTACCAAAGAGAAGGGAACAGAACTTCGACCTTGCTTTGGGTTTCGTTTCTGGGCACAGAGTCCATAGTACAGTTTGGTGGCTGAGAGGAGTCTGTTAATGGGACCAGCGACAGAGGAGGCAGCCTTGGCGCTGACCCCCCGAAGCACAGTGACTCGGGAACAGGAAGGCACTGTGGGGGACGGCTCAGTTTGGGGCTGCCGAGGTTGGCCTCATCCTCTGCCTCTCCTGACCACCCAGCCACCCGCACCCAGCCACCCGGGAAGAGGCTGGCTGGTGGGCAGTGGCACCTGGAGAGGGCCCTGGCTGGGAGACCTGGACTCACACTCCCTCGGCTGCAGTGGCTGGGGCACACGGGGAGGGTCCCGGGTGGCAGCTGGAGCAGAGCAGGAGCTACAGAGCTGCAGGGACCTGGGCAAGTGGGCGGCTCACTGCAGGTTCTCCTGGAGACCCCACTGGGCCCCCAAGGGTCACTTTAGGGCCATGAGGAGCTATCCCCAGCCTCTCACCTTTGAGAATGCCTGAGCCGTGAGGCAGCCTTCTTCAGAGGCTCTCTTGATCAGTCCCTGGGAAGATCTTTCCATTTTTTCCCGAGGATTCCCAGGGTAGAGAGGGCCTTCTCCAGCAGAACTGCATTCAGCAGGTGCCAGGAGAAGGGCACCCTGCCCTTTGAAAGCCCCAGTTTCTGTCTTGGAGGCTTTCATGCTGACGTGTCGTTGACAAGCAGTGCTGGAGTGGCCACCAAAGAGCCTGCCTCCCTCCTGCCCCCTGTGGCGGTCATCCACGCCCTTGAAGTGACCCCGCCAGGTTTGGGACACTCCTGAGCATGCTCTGGAACGTGCCCTTGTGTGCTCCAGGCCACGCTGACCTGCTGCTTTCCTCCCGGCCCTGTGCGACTCTCCCATTTCCTTCTGGAATCTTCCGCTCTGACTCAGACTTGCTCCAGGCCTGGGACATCGGCATTGTTTTTGCTGTTTCTTCCAGCAAGTCCAGAATTGCTTAAAATCTTGATTTCTTAGTTTGGGACTTAAGTTTCTGTCTCTCTTTGCTCGTCATGGAGAAAAGCAAGAATTTAATTGGTCCTAATCTTTTCTTCCTGTTGTGTGTGTGCATGTGGGGTGTGTGTACATGTATGTGCTGTGGGCATGGGTGTGCATCTGTACCCGTGGGGGTGGATGCACGCACAGGCGTGTGGGTGTGTGGTTTTGATGTGCGGTGCTGCTCTGCTGCATCTTCTGTGTGAGTGCCCGCCCTCACAGGGCAGCGCTGCTGGAAGGAGAGGGAGTGTCTGCCGCCCGTGGCTCCCATGTTGTGGGGGCTGATCGGATCTGTGGCTCGTGGGCTTGGCGGTCCCCTGGTGCCCACCCACACAGAGCCTTTGAACTAGAATCAGCCAGTGTTATTCACAAAGTGACGCTGTGTAACGGAATCAGGGGAGTTTCTCAAGGAGGAAGGAAGGAGGTGCGGGAACAGAAGCCACCCAGAGCAGCTGCCCGGTTCCCCATTAGTACCCGGCTGCCACCGGGAGCTTGGGATGACGACCCCTCTCTTAGGGCTTTGCCTGCAGCCCAGCACACAGGAGAACCCACACAGGGCCTGGCAGGAGCGTGGTCCCGGCACTGGGTGCTGTGAATCTGGAAAGTGGGGAGCTGGGTGCATTGTGCTGGTGTGTGTGTGCCGGGAGCAACCCTGGGGCCGAGGTGACGGGGTCCAGGGCTGTGACATCTGAGGCAGGGACACACACATGGGACAAAAGTGGCCATGGGACCTACCGCAGACCAGGGGGGCAGCTTCAGGGGAGAGAGGTCTGTTCCCAGTAGGAGTTCCTGCCCGAGGGGGGCGGGGGTGTGAGCTGAATTGCAGGGCCCGTGGAAAGGACGGGTGGCACTCAGCCCTGAGGCTGATCGGGATGGCAGCAGGCCCAGGACACGCGCATGTCCCCTCTTTCTTAATTCTAGTTTCCCATAAAAGTGCCTAAAAGTCTTGCAAAACAAGCCACAGTGAGCCTTCTGCAAGATCAGGGCCTCTACTGCGCCCAGCATGAATCTCTCTCCTAGAGGAACTCTGTGGTCTGGGCTGGGGGTGGGGGGTGGGGCTACACTGGAACATTCCAGCACTTCCCCACCGCTGCTGTGAAGAGGGTGCATGCAGAGCTGGGTGTGCCTGGCTGTCGGCACACTGGGTGGATGATTCAGCCTGGAGGTGGGTGTACGGCCACTGGGGCACGTGTCTCCCGCTGAGGCTGACATTGGAACGCTGCCTCAGGTCCCCACCCAGTACGTGCAGCCAGCCCGGAGGGGCGTCTTGCCAGGACAGGCCGACCGAGGTCTGAGTCAGGGCCGAAGATGGGCGCTTGCCTGGACTGGAGACCCTGGTTGCGCCCTTGTGTTTCTGTCACTGATCTTTGTGGCTTGGTGACCGTGGAGCATTGGGAAGCCGTCCCGGGCACACAGGTGCTGGCAGGCCTGGGGAGCCGGAGCCACTCCCGGGCCCTTCCAGCAGCCTGGGCTCTGCAGTGAGGCAGTCTGGGATGCAGGCTCCTCCTCCACTCCTTCCTGCGCCACACACCGAGCGTGGATTAGCGTTGACGGGCAGCAGGTGCTACCCGGGGACTTCCCCAGCAGCGCCCCGATTTTGGCTGGCTGCGCATCTCGGGGGCTCCGCTCAGGCCTGAGTCCCCTGACACCTCAGCTGAGCTGGGCTGACGAGGTCGTGGTGGAGCCGGCCTTTCTCGGCAGCCGGAGCGAAGCTGCGACGTGCTCCGTGTGGGCAGACTTCTCCGCCGAGGCTCCTAGTTCTCCTCAAGTGGGGTGCGTCTGCTGCTGGAGCCCGAAGCTGGGCTTTCGCTATCGCCGGCCTTTATTCAGAGGCACATGGGGTGGGGGGCTCATCATTGGCAGGGAGCCCCAGAGCCATAAAAACCCTACCAGGTGCAGAGGTTCTGGACAGGGGCCTGGAGCCTAGGAGAGGGATGACCTGGATTGAGGAGAGGAGCTCACCCAGGTTTCGGGGTGTTCAGGGGTCGGAAAGTGGCCGGTGGGTCTGCAGCCACAGCACAGACCTCACAGAATTGGGCGTAGTGGTGGGACGCACAGCCCTGAGGCCTGGCCTCCTGCCACAGGCAGCGGCAAGCCCTCGGAGGTCAGGGTTTAGGGGGTACACTTGGGGTCAGGAGGGGATGAGAATGGCGACGGTGGCGACTCACAGGGATAGGAGGGAGGCACCACTGAACAGGCCTGCACCGGGCCGTCGCAGCATGGAGTGGACGCCGGCTGGGGTGGAGTTCCAGGCGCACCCCGCCCCCACCTGGTTGCACAGGGAAGGAGGGTGGTGCTGGGGTTCCCGCTGCGGCGGGGTTGGCGGAGACGGGGCTTTCCCTCCTCCTGAAAGGCCTGCCTTCCCCTGCCCGCTGTCCTGGCCAAACTAGGCAGTTCTTCCTCTTTTTCCTTAGGATGACGGTTTATGTTTTTAATAGCAGGTGTGTAGAACACGGGCGTGCACAGATGGGTGGCTCATTGTAGGGCCTCCGCCTTCAAAGCCGGGGGACACGCGTTGGGTCCTCCCATCCAGATGCTCTTGCCCGTCGGCCGCGTGTGATTAGACCGGGCTCACGGGATACTCCGCCTCTTGCCACAGCACACAACGCCCTTCACGGGTCCCACCCGAGTTCGGGTCACGCACCGTGAGCCCTCACAGAGCTGCCTCCCCCAGGAGCCGCGTGGCTGTTCTCACCCACGAGAACACAGGGACCAGCCATCTGTCCTGTCCACCGGTCTAATACGGGGCAGTCTGGTCAGTCAGTAGGATCCACGCGACATCCGGGTCTGCTCCCCATGCCCTGTAATTTCTGCGCAGGCCGTCGAGGGGCGGGAGCTCCCGTCCACCCCACACGCTGAAGCTGGGTGCCAGGGAGGGGCCAGCTGCTCCCTGTGTGTCATGTATGTCTGTCTGTCTGTCTGCACTGACCCCTGGGCCAGGGGCCAGCTGTCTCTGGCTCACCTGGGGCTGGGGGAAGACGAGGTGCAGCAGGCTGGGGCCAGGCCACAAACATAACTCTGCAGTCATTCACACAGAGGATTCGCAGTAACAGAGACCATTGTTGCTGGGGGAACGGAAAAGGGGGACCCAGAGTGGGTTCAGGGGGCCCTGCCTACAGCCCAGTGTTGCCTGAAGCAGCCGACACAGGACAGAAGAGAAGAGGCTGGCAGTGAAAGCCGGGAGAAGGGCCGTGGTGGGGGTGGGTGACAGGTGCACTGAGAGTGATGGAGAATCCACAGTGCGGATGTCACTGCCAGGGGACGGGGGATGGAGGGCTGCTGGGGGACAGCCCTTCCCTTCTGCCGATCTCTCTCCCCCAGTGGGCAATGCCCGGTCGGAGCCACTGGCGGAGCAGGGAGTGAGTTCCAGAGTCGCAGCCCCAGCGCGCAGGGCCCAGCACAGAGGGCGCGTCAGAGCCGAAGCCTGGATGCGAACCGCAGGAGGCCCTTTCTCTGGGGCCCCAGGGCCTCATCTTGCAGGCCAGCCTCCTGCTCTGACTTTCTCCTGGGGTTGCTCAGCCCTGCGCATGTGCTTTTTTTTTTTTAAAGGTATTTATTTATTTTTAGAGAGAGAGGAGGGAAGGAGAAAGAGAGGGAGAGAAGCATCTATCGATTGCCTCTTGCAGTCCCCCAACTGGGACCTGTCCCACAACCCAGGCATGCGCCTTGACTGGGAATTGAACCGGTGACCTTTCGGTTGGTAGGCCGAGACTCAATCCCCAGAGCCACAATAGCCTCGTGCTTTGGTGGGTGCCCTCAGAGAGCATGTGGTCCTGATTAACGCGCCCGTGTCACTGGTGGCATTTGAAATGGAGATGGCAGCGGGGTGGGGGGGGGGCCTAGCGCTCACTGTCATTTCGAAGCAAAAAATAGTGACTCGAAGGTTGCCAGCTCCGAAGGATTAATTATCCGCATCCAGAAGCGAGGGAGAGGATATTTTTGGTAAGGTGTTCAGGACTGGTGTCGTCGTCGCTTCAAACCCGTGCCTTTAGAGTGGAATGGAGTTTTGGAGGGTTTGCAACGCTGCAAATTGTGTCCAGGAGGCCGTGAGATCAGGCGCGGACATTTGCAAAGGGCCAATTTTAACGTTAACGACTCCCGATTTTTTATTGCTTTAAGTTCTGATAATGCCGGCTTAAAACGTTTAAAAGAGCGAATTCTAAGTGTGTAGCTTGATGATTCATGGAGGGAACGCACCTGTATAATCACCGCCCCCAAGGGGAAATGGACAGTGACCAGCCTGCTCCCTGCCCCTGCTGCCCCTGCCGCCCCTGCAGCCGCCTTCCCCTGCCTTCCCCTGCCTTCCCCTGCCTTCCCCAAGGCAGCCGCCCTCCTGCTGGCGACCCCAGCGCTCGTTCTGTCCGTTGTGAACGTGGAGAGGAGACACGGAGATTGGTTGGGGGGTGGTGTGCAGGCGAGGAGGGAGAAGAGGGTGTGGAAGTGGTTGGCGCGCAGGAGGCAAGGTGGCCGGGCCCCCAGAGCCAGCCACAGCCCTGCCTTTCTGACCTCTTTCGCTGTCTGTCTTCCACACCCACTCTGTCCTTCTGCCCCTTGCTGTCCCTCTGTCCCTCACTGTCCGTCTCTCTGTCTCTATCTCCTACACAGTCTCTGTCTCCCTCACTCTCTCTCACCCTGTCTCTCCGGGAGGGTTTGCAGGGGCTGGGCCCGCTTCGTACAGCGCCCCCTGGAGGCGCCCCTTGGAGGTATTTTAATTCGTGGCACGTGGAGTGTCTGTGACAGCGACTCCACAGTTGGTTGAACTGTTGAACTCCCTCGTCTGCTGCCTGCCCTCTGCTCCCTTTCTTTGTCTGGTGGCTGGTGCTAGAAAAGATAAAAGCGTCCTTTGACCTCCTGTGGGGCACTTGCGGGAGGGAGAGGTGTAAAGGTCAGTGGGCCAGACCAACCAGAAGTCCTGGAGTTGACTCCAAGGTCCCTGCTGCCCCTTGGCCTCCCCACCCTGACGCACGGCCCTGGTCAGTCACGTCTCCCGCGTCAGAGCTGAGCTCACAGGCGTGGCCCCCGGCTCCTCGCCCTGCACAGGATCCCTGTTCTCTCCGTTCCCTGGGTGGCTTCTGGCTTCCCACTGCCTGCATGTGGCTCAGCGGGATGGGCCTTGGGTGGTGGGCCTCCGCTGTGAACGTCCTGGTGGGCCCCCCTGGGGCAGGCTGGGGGCCAGGCCTGGGGTCTAGAGCAGGGCTTGAGGGAGCCGGGCGCGAGGAAGTGCACGTGGTGTGTGCGTCAGATCAGCACACCCTCTCCCAGCCCTGCGCTGCTGCCTGCAGCTTTGCAGGAGGAGAGGTGGACTCCAGGGCTCCCCGTGTCACCAGCGAGCAAGCTGTCGGCGTCGGCTTGTGTGGACTCCGGGGCCCCTTAGACATAACTTTCTCTCCCCTTTCGTTGAAAAAGGGCTGCCACCTTTTGTGAACTTAGCTTTGAACGTGATGATGAACGCGGTGATAGCTTAACTTTTCCGCAGTCACCTGCTTTGTGTGCTATAAATAAACTAACTTGCAAAAGTTGTATTGCGGTTCCCATGGCAACAGAGCCCCTTCTCCTTCTCCTTCTCCCTTCCCCTTCAGAAACCGCTCCTCTGGGCCCCTGAGGCAGCCCAGCCAAGGGGGCCAGGGGACCCAATGCCAGGGCCGGGGTCAGGGCCCATGTCGGGTCCCTCTGTTGTCAGTGAACGGGTGTGTGGCTGGGACTGTTCGCAGGGGACCCTCGGCCCAGCCCGGAGCCGTCTTCCTCCCCAGCTGGCACGGGCTGATGCACGGCTGCACCCCAGGCTCCGGGGAGGGAGTGGGGGCTTCGGCCTTGCCTCTGGGGCCTTAGCCTCTCGTGCAGGGGGCTCAGACAGACCGGCGCCTGACGCCTCCGGGTTCCTTTGCGAGCTCCGTCAGGTGGGGTTTCCGGAAGCAGTCTAGAGGCATTGAGTTCCCCTGGTGGCGAGTGGACCCCACGTCTCAGCCCCTCAGACTGGCTGCTTCCCAACACGTTTCCTGCACAGAGGGGTGAACGGGGCGTCACCAACACAGACACCACCCAAAGTGAGGGCACACGGAGCCTGACTTGGGAAGAGCCTCCCGGGACCTGGCACATGCTGGCCCTCCTCCTCCAGGCTGGCCTCAGGCCGAGGTCCGACACCTGCCGTGGGTCACTGCCAGCGCGGCGGCTCTCTCACAGCTGGTCCTTCTCTGTCTTGCAGGTGCTGGGGTTTGAGATCGATGCTGTGAACTCCGTCCAGTTTTCAAACCACACAGGTAAGGAAGGCACAGCCTCCGTGGAGTGTGGGTGTGAGACACGGCGCTTTAGAAGTCTGGGGCCTTGCCCCCCCATCTGACGGACAGGGACACAGCCCAGGGGGTCACCCCCTGCAGAGGGTGCCGGGTGTGAGGGTGGAGGGTCGGAGTCTCCTGTCCGCAGGTGTGGCCTGCCCCTCCGAGTCTCAGCTTGGCGGCCTTGGGCTGGCTCGCCTGTGCAGGCGAGTGTAGCCGGGAGGAGTTTACTCCCCTGCAAAACGAGGACGGTATCCTGGCACCTACTTCAAAGCTGGTGCTCTCCCGCCCTCCACCCCCCTGTGATGCCACGGCCATGGGGATGGTTCCCCGTGCTGTAGGCAGACTTGTGGATGGGCCTTGGTTTTCTCTATGGGAAACGGGCTCCTGGGGGGGTGCGGTGCATGGGGCCTCGAGGGTTTCTGGACACAGAGATCTGGAGGCAGAATGGCCGGCTGAAGGGCAGGGAGGGTTGGTGCCCTTAGAACTAGGCTCTGCCGTCAGGGTGAGCCCCTGGCTCCCGAGCTCCCCGAACCCGCTGACCCCATGCTCCCCGTGGCCGCAGAGGCAGGAGGACAAAGCCTCCTTGGTTCTCAGAAATGTCCCCGCGTTGCCTCTTGGAGATTACTCTGAACCCGGGCATGGAATGTCCCGGGAGCGCCTGGCAGGATGCCTTTGCCTCGGCCCTCAGGACAATTCTCCGTAATTCTCTGGGTGCAGTTCTTCTCGGAAGGGAAGGCGGCTGCGGTAAATTTTGAACAGGGAGGGAAGAATTCCACGCGGGTTTGGAGGAAGAGGCTGCAGTTCTCACCCAAAGTTCTCTTCTGCCTTCTCTTTGCTGTGTGTGCCAGGCGCTGTGAAATTTGCAAAAATCCCAAAAAGTCTGAGTCAGTTCAGCAAACTTCCCTGAATCCCGCATGTTTTTACTGTCAGTTTTAACTCCCCTCCCTTATTTATTTTAGTGGTTTGGACACTCAATGACGGGATTAAACTTGCTGGTGAATATTACAGTGTGACGTAGTGACATTAGCTCAACCTAAGCAAAGACCCAGCTTAGAAACTCCTGCCGTCCTTCCTTCCAGATTCCCGGATGAGGGGAGGGGGCTTCCGGGGGCTTCTGTGCTGATTGGCAGCTTCTGGGCTCCTGTGGACTTTCTCAGGTGACGGTGGGCTGGCCATCCCCAAGGGTCTGAGGCAGAGGGAGCCTCTGCCTGCCCCGGGCGGGATGGAGGAAGAACAGACCACCGTGTGTCTGGGAGCCCCCTCCCCTGGCCCCGGGGTTCCTGGGAGGGCCTCCCCACCCATAGAGCAGAGCCCCCTGCCCCCACACCAGCCTTCTCAGGCAGCTCCCACTGTGGGTGACTTGGGGCGCCCCGCACTCGGGCCCACAGGGACGGCTGTCTGCGCAGCCTCATCAGGGGGCCTGCAGGGTGCGGCCTCCCCAGGGCCACCTCTGTGGCTCAGGTGCCAACCCCGTGAGCTGGAGGAGCCAGGTGAGGCCTCACTGTGCCCCTGAGCCCGTGCACCCCTTTTCACCCGTTCCACCCCCCTCACCCCTGCCCACAGCCTGCTGCTCAGGAGAGAGGCTGGCCGGTTTCTCAGACCCACTCCCCGTGGCAGGCAGTGTGGCCCCTGGCACCTGCGGAGCCACTCGGTGTCCTGCTCCCTCCCCGGGAGCAGGGTCACGTTGCCCGCTGTGAGTGTAGCACACCTACGCCACCTGTCGGTTCTATCCTGGACTTGGGACATGGACATTCCTGGTATTTTCACCCTTTTCTTTTAAGAACTGGAGGCGCTTTATTGATTTATTTTCACCACATTCCGCTGCAGCAAGCGTCTCTCGAGGAATGACTTGCCGTAGGGCTGTGTGGCCTCGGCCGGCTCGCCCCCTCTGTGCGTGTCCTTGTCCAGCACGGGGCTTCGCAGGCTATCGGGCAACAGCCTTGCTGGTTTGTTGTTTCCACCACGTGGTCCTACTGTGCGCTGAGCATGCAGCTCACACCCGCCTCGGGAGTTTGACCACACAAACCTTGTATCTATACCTTGCTCAACAAGCGGCCCCACGGACCCCGAGCTGGGAGGCCTGAGCAGCGTCCGCTACCGCCCCCTGCAGTTCTGCCAGCTGCGATCTGCCGGCTCCTCTGGGTCGGAAATCCCTTCCTCTGTTTTTACTTTTAAAACACATCTTTATTAAGACATCCTCACACCATAACATTAATTTAGTCATTTACATGTACAATTCGATGTTTTTTAGTATAGCCACAGTTACGCAACTCTTACCACTGTGTTTGCATGCCGCAGTGGAGGTGACTACCTGGTAGCCGTCCCCCCACCCCCCCCCCCCCCCCCCCCCCGCTCTCCCCAACCACGAGTCTGCTGTCTGTGCATGGACCTGCCCGTCAGGCTTGAATGTAAATGGAACCGGGCGATGGGGGCCTTCAGGGACTGGCCTCTTGCACTGAGCCTGATGTTTCAGAGTCCACCCATGTCGTAGCACACATCACAGCCACATTCCTTGTACGGCTGAGGAACATTGCACCCTGCATGTCCTCCACGTTGTGCTGTCCATCCACCCCCGGTGGACATTTGGGTGTATGAGTCAGGTTGCTATGCGTATCTTCTGTCTCCACGGGCTTTTGTGGGGGCGTTTTCTGTGTCCTCCGCTGTGTGCCTAGGAGGAGAGCGGCTGGGACGCATGGGGACTCTGTGCCCCACAGTTTCGAGACTGTTTTCCAGGCCGACAGCATCATTTTGCGTCCCCACCAGTGGTGTGTGAGGGCCCCGGTTTCTCCGCATCCTCGTCAGCAACACCTGTTATCCTGTGTCTCTCTTGTTCTCGCCGTCCTAGTGGGCGTGACTTGGGAGCTCCCTGTGACTTGAGTCCAAAACCACTCTTAAGGTTGAGAATAGAAAGCCTGACTCTGCAGGTGAGGGGTGTTCTAGGGCCGGGCTGGCTCCTTCCCTTATCAGTGGCCAGGTGGCAATCATGGAGGCTTGGCAACTTCTGTGCCGTTGACGCATGGAGCGCACCCAGAGACAGTATGGATGTTCCGGTGCATCTTAAACTTGACTTACAGAAACTGAACAGCTCTGGCTGCTGTGGCTTAGTTGGTAGGAGCAATGTCCCAAAAACCACAGGTCTCAGGTTTGATTCCTGGGCAGGGCACATGCCTGGACTGCAGCTTCTGTCCCAGGCAGGGCGAGTGGGAGAAGTGACCAGTTGACGTTTCTCTCCCTCTTTCTCCCTCCCTTCCCGTCTCTCTGAGATCACTAAACATGTTCTCAGGCGAGAATTTAAAGAGAAAAGAACATAAACCGAACATGGAATTTCATGTAATTTTTACAAGTCACTAAGTCTTTTTTCTGCAACCATTTAAAAATGTGAACTCTGTCCTTGGCTGGTGTGGCTCAGTGGATTGAGCACCGGCCTGCAAACCGAAGGGTCACCAGTTCAATCCCCAGTCAGGGCACATGCCTGGGTTGCAGGCCAGGTCCCCAGTAGGGGGCGCATGAGAGGCAGCCACGCATTGATGTTTCTCTCCCTCTCTTTCTCCCTCCCTTCCCTTCTCTCTAGAAATAAATAAATAAAATCTTTAGCCCTGGCTGGCGTAGCTCAGTGGATTGAGCTCGGGCTGTGAACTAGGCATTGCAGGTTTGATTCCCAGTCAGGGCACATGCCTGGGTTGCAGGCCATGACTCCCAGCAATTGCACATTGATGTTTCTCTTTCTCCCTCCCTTCCCTCTCTACAAATAAATAAATAAAATCTTTAAAAAAATCTTTAAAAGAATAAAGAAAATAAACACTTAAAAAAAAAGAAAAGGGATCTCTGCTGTTAGCTTGCAGGCTATGTGCACAAACATGGGGCCACCGGACCTGGCCTGAGGGCCGGTTTGCTGACCTCTGCTCTAGGCCAGTGGTTCTCGGATTTGCGGGTGTCTAGGAATCTCCTGGGGCCTTGATAAAACTCAGCACTGCCGCACCCTGAGATTCTGACTCAGCAGGTCTGGGTAGGGCCTGAGAGTCTCTCTCTCAGACCAGCCCTGGCCGGTGCCCGGGTGCCGGTCTCAGGCCTTGCTGTGGACAGGGAGGGTCTGTATTCATCATGAAAGATGGGTGGGTTTGGGGTGGAGAGGGGCCGGGGGCCCAGCTCTCCCTGAGCCAACACCTGCTCGGGACTCCGCCAGAGCTGCCGGCCCCTAGTGGCCACCTGAGGGGCAAAGGGCAGCCCTGCGCTGGGGAGCTCGTCTTGGACTCCCTGCCCAGCCCTCCCGACCCTGAGGGGACCCAGTTAACGGGCTCAGTCAGATTCTTCGTCCAACAGCCTCACCCACCTGTGTGGGTTCGTGCTGGTGCCTCCCACGGAGAATGCAGCCTCGCGTGTGCCCCCGGCTGCCCGTCCCAGGGACCTCAAGGCTCCTATAGAATTGCCTTGGCAGTTGGAGTTGTTCCAGAATCAGGATGGCTCCTGTTCATGCACACAAGCTGCCAGCAGAGGGCGACGTCACCCTTCTCCAGACCTTGCTGCCTGGATGTGCTGGGATCCCCATGCTGCGGTCCATATCGGCGGTGTTGTAGGGATCAGCTCTCCCCGTGTTTTTACTTAGGAGCCTGGAAGCACATACTTTGGAGGGGCTCCCACGGCATAGAGGACACCAGGAGGAATTCTCGCGGGTGAAGTGCAGGCTGTCCTTGATGTGGCCCTGCCCGTGGCGAATGGGAGCCGTTGGCCTGCCCCTGCCTGAGCCTCTGTGGGCAGGGCTTCCACATGGTTCCACATGGCTACCCCCAGGATGATTACACGTCTGTCTGCCTGCGGGGAACGCTTCGCCTGAGTACCCGTTAGGGCGGAAAGGTCAAGCACCTGGGCCCATTTCTTTCTCTCTTTTTAAAAAATGTCATTTATTTATTTTTGGATTGAGGGGAAGAGGGGGAAGAAAGAGAGAGAGAGAAACATCAATGTGTGGTTGCCTCTGGAGCGCCCCCTGGTGGCAGCCTGGCCCACAACCCAGGCATGTGCCCTGACTGGGAATGGAACTGGCGACCTTCTGGTTTGCAGGCTGGTGCTCAGCCCACTGAGCCACACCAGCCAGGGCTGGACCCGTTTCTAACTCACCTTTGGCTCTTGTTCAGGATTTGATTCACAACTTGCTTTGGCCACATGTTAGTCTTGTGGGGGAGGTGGGTGGGGCTGGGTCCTGATGAGCCCCTACCTGCCAGGGGGCCAGGTGCAGTGATCAAGCCCGGGCAGGGCAACACGCACAGCGGAAGCTGACAAAGCGAGCGGCTGTGGCATGTGGGGGCACGTCCCCAGTGCTGCTGCTGAAGGCAGGGAGCAGTTACGTGGTTGTGCAGGCCTGGCGTGTCCCTCCGCACTTCCTGTCACGTGACACGGGTGCCACAGGTGTCTGAGGGCCGGCCTGGAGAGCCGATGCCCTGGAAGCCTTGGATTAATTCCAGAGGGAACTGGCAGGGGGCAGTGTGACCCCGATGCCAGCAATGACACCACAGACAGTGTCGGAGCCAGCTGCTCTGTCGGGGCGACTTGAGGCCGCCCGGCGCCCACAGGGATCAGGGGGTGCCCACAGGGATCAGGGGTGCCCACTGAGTCACCATGCCTGGCTGGTCTCCATCAGTCCCTGCGTGAGCCCGTGGGGAGGGGACCGTCCACTGGTGTCATCGAGATGGCCTGGGCTGCGCCGGGCTGTCGGATGGAGCTGTCCAGCCCACGTGCCCCGGCTCTGAGTGCCCTGCTCTCCCCCAGGCTACGCCCACTGGAAGGGCCAAGTGCTGAACGCGGATGAGCTCCACGAGGTGTACAAAGGTCTGAAGCTGAACAACGTGAATAAATATGACTACGTGCTCACGGGTAGGGGCCCTGGGGGCGGTGGGTGCTGGTACCCGTGAGCCCCCCTCCGGCGGTGGGGGGGACTCGGGAGGCCCCAGAGCAGCCCCTGCCCTGGGCTCGTCCCTGGTCCCTCCCTGCTCCAAGGAGAACTCGGTCTTGTCCAAGCCAAGTCACACCTCTGGGACCACGCTGGGGCTGCAGTGTCCCTCGGGTGGGGTGGGGTCCGGGGGGGTGTCGGGAAGGGGTTGGCCCCTCCCGAAGTAAGTGACACACTCCCACCCGGCCCATTCGTCTATTTACACGCACTCTTGGCTTAAAAAAAAAGGTAACTTTGTATTTGTATACGTGAGCGTGCCTGTTGTTGAGATGAACAGGACAGAAGAACATCCCGTGCACACCTGTCACCCACGGCTTCTTCCTTTGGCTTAAAACTCAGCATTTCTTTTGGGAAGTGCCCGGGGACCCTCGTGGACGGCACGTGTTGGGGACACTGGGTCTCCGCCCTGGCCACAGCATGGCTTCGATGGCGCCTCTGTCTGCCTTTGCTGGCTCGGCTGCTGTGAGCCTTCTGTTTTGTGAGGGTGGCCCGGTCTCCCCCGCCAGGGTACACAAGGGACAAGTCCTTCCTGGCCATGGTGGTGGACATCGTGCGGGAGCTGAAGCAGGAGAACGCTCAGCTTGTGTACGGTAGGCGCCGGGCTGTCCCTGCTGGAGTGGGGGACCTGTGCACGGTGCTCAGCCCCCCTCTTGCTGGGCATCCCAACTTCATGGCCACCTCCCAGCCTGGGAGCCCCAAATCCACCAGGTCTCCGGGGGTGTGAGCCTTCAGAACTTGGGTTAGAAACATCTTGACCATGAACCTGGCATCTGTGTGGGGGCGTGTGAGGCACATGAGCTGTGTGCGTGTGCCTGTCCATGTGCTGCTCACTGCAGCTGTGTGTGTGTGGTGCCCCAACACTAGAGGGGTGGCGGGGGGTGCACTGGTGGGGTGCACGTCTGGGTGACAGAGTGGGAAACCCCAGGTAACGAGACAAATGGGAGCGGGAGGCCATGCTTTCCCGAGCTTCTAGGTGCAGTGGAAGTTGAACGACCAAAGTCATGTGGAAGTTGCAGCTTTTGCTGACGAGATGCCCTTTGTGTTCCCGCAGTGTGTGACCCGGTGATGGGGGACAAGTGGGACGGTGAAGGCTCTATGGTTAGTCGTTTCTTGCAAGCAGGTAACAGGTGTGGCAAGCACAGCTGTTGCTGCCAGTCCGAGGGCGGGGCACCTCGCCCTTCCTGGGTGGGGCGCTGCTCTGGGGGGAGGCGGGGCCTGGTCGGGAGGGGGCGGGGCTGGCGGAGGAGCTTTCTGCAGAGAGCCAGAGAGTCTGTGTCTCGGGGCCACACATCCCTGCCGCAGCCAAAGCAGCCGCTTCACAAACCATAGGACGGAGCTGTTTCCTAACAAAACTTCACAGACACAGATCTGAATTTCCTGCCATTTCCTTGTGTCACCAAGCGTCACTCTTCTGACTTGTCCCCCAAAGTTTAAAAAGTGTTAGAATGGCTCTCAGCCCATGAGCCACGCCCAGGCGGGCACCGGGACAGGCAGAGGCCTGCAGCCTGCCGTCCCTCAGTGGGAGCAGAGTGGGCAGGACGCCCTGGAGTGGCCACCCCATGCCCCTCGGGGCAGCCGAGGGTGTTGGCGGTGGAAGGAGTGTGCCCGAGCGCCCCCAGGAGCCCTCGGAGCCCTCGGGTCACCACCCACTGCCCGTCTCCGCGGTCAGGTGCCCGGTCTCCCGTGGGGGCCTCAGGCCTGGGCCCGCATGCTGGGTTTCGTCTCCTCCTCCTCCTGGAGTGTCAACCTGTGTCTCTGTGTCCTTTCTCCGCAGTACGTTCCAGAGGACCTCCTGCCCGTGTACAAAGAGAAGGTCGTGCCCGTTGCAGACATTATAACCCCTAACCAGTTTGAGGCCGAGTAAGTGGCTAGAAACAGCTAAAGCTTTCAGACCTCCCCACGGGAGAGTGACGGAGACACTGCAGGAAGTGTCCCCAGACCACCTCTGGGGCTCGCGTTCAGCTCCTCAGAAGGTCCCACCCCAGGGTCTCGAGCCGCCCGGCCGACCTGGCTTCCAGCCGTCAACGGTCGCGTGCAGTTACTTGGCCCTGACTCCCTGTGCCTGTCACACCGGCCCCAGCTGTGTTCTTGAACAGTGGGACACTTGGGGACACCGAGGGGGAGGTGGCGCTCTGGCACATGGCTGTCACGAGCCACACGGTAGAGAGTCCATGCCAGCTGGTACAGGCGGTCACGCCAGAGCTCTCCCGCATCCCCAGTCACCCTTGCTGGCCCCGTGTGCCGTGACATGGTCACGAAGGGGGCGGTGTCCCTGTTCTTCGTGTTGTTGCGTGTGCACATGGACCGCAGTCTGGAACTTCAGCCTGCCCTGTGATGTGGGGTCCCCATTTAAAACTAAAGTTTACTCTTAACCAGTCCCCAGACACCCTGTGGTGGCCACTTGGTCCGTGATGGCCTGTGATGGCCAGCAGGCTCTGAGTCAGCTCCCTGGGGCAGCTGGGGGTGGGCACCAGCCCCGGTGCAGTTCTGGGAACGTGACAGGCAGGACCCAGCTGGCGAGGGATGCCTCACCTGTGCCCGCCTGTCCTTCAGGTTACTGAGCGGCAGGAAGATCCACAGCCAGGATGAAGCCTTAGCGGTAAGGAGTCCTTCCAGGTGCTGGTGTGGGACAGAGGGACTGATCACAGTGGGGAGGGGACAGCCACGTGCCTGCGGAGGTGGGAGACGGGCACCCTCAGTGGCCAGCATCCCAGCTTCCGGTTCACTAGCCGGAGGACCGGGGGACGCACTGCAGATTTCTCTTTGGTTGCTTGGCCGCTCACTCACTTGCAGTTTCATGCTCGTGGGGTCTGGTTAACCCACGGCCGGCTCTACTGGTCACAGCAGCCCCGTCTGAGCTAACGGGGGTGGGGAGCCCTCCCACTCGGAGGGCATCCGAGCCAGATGACTCTGGGGCAGGAAAGAAGCAGTCCGTGGGTACAGGCACCCCTTGGTATGAGAATGAGAGGAGACAGGTCGTGCACCCCCACAGTGCCGGGTCCAGGGTGGGTGCTGGGCAGCTGGCCTGCCCGTGTATGCATGCGTGTGTGTGTGTGCACACATGCATGTGGGAGGCACCCCCCCCAGAGCTCACACGCAGCTTGAGGCAGAGGGTGCCCACTTGCAGCCTCACAGGCACTGCTCGGGGCAGCCCACAAGACAGACGGGTCCTCCTGCAGCCCTTACTACAGGGCGGTCCCTCGCTGCTCTGTGACTCGCAGCCCAAAGCCTTGGGCTCACAGGGGAGGGACTCGGCTTCCTCGCCGGGACTTGGGTGAGCAGGCGCCTGGGCCGAGGGGCCGTGACTGGGAGTCCACGTTAGTGCCCCCCGCACCGGAAATTCCGAATGTGTGTGCACGACCAGGGCCAGCGTAGGAGCCTTCCCCTACGACGGCAGGGAGGCCTGTGTGGCTTGGCCCGCTGGTGCTAGCCCCGTGGGAGGCTGGCAATATGCCCGCTGCCTGCAACTGGCCCTCCCGCACCCGGCCCCAGCTGTGTCCAGGCCTGGCCCCTGCTCTGGTTCAGCTGGCACTGTCCCGACCTGAGTTGACCTCAGTGGGTATTCTGTCACAAGGCACTGTGCCCTGGAGGGCAAGAAGCCTCCAGCCCCAGGAAGTGTCTGGGCACATGGCAGCAGGTGTTTGTTGAATGAATAAATGAGCGCATGAGTGGCTTCCCAGAGTGGATGGGTGCTGGGAGTTGTTGTTGCTTGGTGTTTGCTCTGTGTGGGGCCCGGATGAGGAAGCACAGTGGGCCCAGCCTGGTTGGCACCTCTGTCCAGGAGATGGGCACCCGTGGGGTGCAGATGGGGGCTGGCGGGTGTGTGCCCTCAGACTTCAAGCCAGAGGGGATGGGGACAGTGGCTTTCACTTGGCAAAACGCATTCGGCAAAGCTGTCACTGAACAGGCAAGGGCCGGTCAGGGGAGGCTCCCAGGTTCTCAGCCCCTGCTGCCTCCCTCCCCGTTAGGCCGGACCCCGTGAGAGTGCATGAGGGGCTGTGAGTGCTGGCCGCACCTGGCCGTTCCGGCTCACGGGGTGGGGTGCAGGAGCAATGGCCTGTGCTGTGGCAGGTGACTCAGGAGTGGCCGACGCACTCCCTGTGCCCGGCAGGTGATGGGACGTGCTGCACTCCATGGGCCCCGACACAGTGGTCATCACCAGCTCCGACCTGCCCTCCCCAGCGGGGCAGCGACTACCTGATCGTCCTGGGGAGCCAGAGGACCCGTGAGTCCCACGCCCGCCCCACCACACCCTCCCTCCCACCCTGCCCTTCCGCTGTCTGCCCTGCCCGCCTCTGAGAAGGCGTGGGGACCAGTGGGGAGATGAGCACCCCTTACTCAGAAGGCAGTCATTTCCCTTAGTTCCCGTCACTCCCCACCCTGCCTCGTCCTGAGAAAGGGGGAGACCGGAAGCAGATAGGGGAGGGTTTCCGTCAGCCGGGGCACAGTGGAGCTTGGGGTGCCGATACCTCCCCCACGGTCGCCCGCAGAGCAGCCCTCAGTGCCACAACGGCACCAGCGGCACAAGAATCACATCCCGACTTCCATGTGGGGGGTCGTGAGGAGCAGCCCTGCCAGGAAACCAGGGGTCCACATGCCTGACCCTCCCACGGGGCCTGGACTGGTGCCGACCTCTTGGGGGTGGGGGTGGGTGGGGCTGGGAGGTGCTTCGTGCTCCTGCTCCCCGTGTTCCTGTTTCCCCAGCGGGAGTGCCGCCTGGGTGGGCGCTCCATGGCCCGGCGTCAGCGTGACTCAGGAGGCCGGGGTCCCACTCCTGCCGTGGGAGCAGCCCCGCGGGCACCTTCTCACCGCTCCCTCTCATCTGTGTGCAAGAACACACATGCACACACGCCCTGACACACTCACATACACACCTCACCCCAGTGAGCTCACAGGGTCCCTCCAGCTCTAGGCACCGTGGTCCTTCAGGCTCCCTCTGAAGACCACGTGAGCCGGCCCCCTTGTCGGCCATGCAGGGTCCCCCCCCAGGCCATCCTGACTGCAGCCGCTCGGGACACTCGCCATTGTCCACTTCCTCCCCTGGGACAGTGAAGCCACTGTGGGGCGTTGGGAGCGGCCGGCAGGCCCTGAGCCCTGGGTTCTGTCCGGGCGAGCCGCCGCGGGTGACATCACCCACCTCGCACAGTGCAGGGGGACGAGGGGGGAGGAGGACAGACGGGGGCCCGGACCTGGGCGGGCGCTCTGCTGGCGAGGGTCCGGGGTCCCAGTGTGCCGTGCTATCTCCAGGGCACCCCGACGGCTCTGTGGTGACCGAGCGCATCCGCATGGACATTCGGAAGGTAGACGCCGTCTTCGTGGGCACCGGGGACCTCTTTGCTGCCATGCTCCTGGCATGGACACACAAGCACCCCAACAACCTCAAGGTCAGCGGGGTACACCACCCCCTGACCCCCCCACCAGTTGATCTGTTCATCACTGTGGGGAGTGGTCACCACATCCAAAGGGCTGGAGGGAGACAGGGGTGACCGTGAGCTTAGAGGTGGGCGGCCCTGGGCGGGCAGGGGTCCTGTGTCATGTGCCACGTCTGGGTGGAGTCGCAGCCCCACCCCTCCTCACCGTCCGGCGCTGAAACCCGGGGCCCTTGCTCAGGACCGAGGTGCCGCAGCACCAGTGATGGGAGCCTCTCCCAGCAGAGCGGTCCCTGTGAGCGCGCCCTTGAACGCAGTCCCTGGGCTGAGGAGTAAATCGGGCGTGGTCCCTCCTGGGCGGCCCACAGCGCAGCTCAGGACTCGGGGCGCATTCTTCCACGTCCTCAGTGCCGCGTGCAGTTTCGCAGTGTCTTAAGAAGTCCTGTCTGATGCCCCGTCAGCTGACAGCCTCTCTGTCCTCCAAGAGCCTCGTAGAGGTGCCGGGCGGGCAAGGCCTGCACTGCCTGATGCGGGAAGGGCAGTTGGGGGTACAGGGGCTGGTGGGAGAGAGGAGCCAGGCCTCTGTCTGGTTGGGTCCCCTCAAGGAAGGGAGAATTCGGCGGTCGGGACCTGGGAATGGATTCCCCTGAAGCCGTCATTGCAGGGCACCCAGGGCGGGGGGTCCGTGCCTCCCCAGCACATCTGAGTGTTGGGCTCCGAGTTTGTGTAGTGCAAAGCCTGCCCGGGGGTGCCTCCTCTGCCGCCTACCAGTGGAAGCAACACTGTGCTGTTCTCTGGCCACTGTCAGCCCTCTCTTGCCTGCCCCGAGGGCCAGCCTGCTGTGAACGCAGGCCTGCCCGCTTCATTGGCAACAACAGGAGCTCCATGTGGTCCAGGCAGGGGCACCGTGGTGCCCAGAGAAGGCCTCGCCGCTGGGCCCCAGGTTCCAGGACGGAGTTCTGTCGGACTCCCTAGCCCCTGCTGAGCTCCAGGTCTGACTGGGAGACTCAGAGCAATGGCTTTGGCCGACCTTGGAGCAGGAGGTCTCTCCATGTTGGTTTTTTGTACTTCGTTCATCCCAGAAACACTTCCTGAGCGCCCGCTACGGGCCAGACAGTATCGTTGGTCCTGAGTCACAGCCCCTCCCCAGAGCTGTCTGCGGTCCGGAGGGGCAGTTGATTGTGTTAAGCAGGCGTCCGCTCAGCTCTGTTCTGCTGAGGGGGGGGAGGCGTGGCCAGCTGGAGGGTGACCGCCAAGCCGGCACCCTCGTGACTCGGCGCAGACGGCACTCTCAGAGGCGGCTGTGGGCGGCATGGGGGGCCGGCGGGCCTGGGCGAGATGGGGGCACAGCGGTTCCCCTCCCTGCAGGTGGCCTGTGAGAAGACGGTGTCGGCCATGCACCACGTGCTGCAGCGGACCATCAAGTGTGCGCAAGGTACCGCGGGCAGGGCCCACGGGCACCCTTCGCGCTCCTGAGAGCCTCCCGCGTCTGGGGCCTGGGGCCGAGGGTGGGGAGGGAGGCGGCACCCGCTCCACTGTGGTGACGTGTGACCCGATTCTGCTGTGACCGGGGGTCCCTCTGGCTCCCTCTGTCCCCCTGACCCTGGCCTTGAGGAGTGGGGTCTGTGGGCCTGCTCTGCCCCCGACGCTCACGCTCTGTGTGCTCTGCAGCCCAGGCCGGGGACAGACAGAAGCCCAGCCCGGCCCAGCTGGAGCTGAGGATGGTCCAGAGCAAAAGGGACATCGAGAACCCGGAGATCGTCGTCCAGGCCACGGTGCTGTGAGGACCGCGTGCGTGCGCCCGCCTCCCGGCGCGCAGCGTGTCGGCGTGTCCCACTTCGTCCCGTGAGAGATGTGACGTCTGCCTTAGAGCCGTGACCGAGACTTGACGTGTCTTTTCTTTCGTGTCTGTCCAGCATCCGCTGGTGTTCATCGTGAAATCGTGCCAGTCGTGCTTTTTAAAAATAACAAAGTGATCACAGAAGTTCGTGATTTGGAAAACCAGCTGCCCTTCCCCACCGAGGCTCCCGGGCCTCTCTGGAAAACCAGCTCTGTGGCCGCCCTCAGGGGGTGGGGGGCGCCCTCCCCAGCCGGGGGTGGCCCTAGGTGGGAGGGGCAGTGGCCCCCAGAGAGTCCCATCAGCTCCCACCAGTGAATGGTCCCCTGTCCAGTTTGGGTCCGGGTGGTGGGGGCGGGTCCCCAGGGGGTGGGGGCTCTGTCTGTGTGTCTCTGAGAGCGAGAGTTCAGCGTTAACCATTCGCGTCCTGCCAGACTCTGCCAAACACCTTTATTGTCATTCTGGCCTTTTCCTCCTTGCTCCTGCTTCCAGACTTGTGTTTCTTTGCTGCTTAGGAGGTCGTGGGGCATTCCAGGTATTCCGCTTCTGTCTCCACATCGGGACAGGTTAACGCCAGCTGGCCCAGAGACACACAGGCCTGCGCGGTCACATTGGCAGGGACACTTCCAGGACCCCCAACATTCAAGCCAGTGTACAAATCTCATGAGTATCCGAGGGACCACTCTGTAACGCACAAGTGTCTCTAGGGACCTGCCGAGCAAGGTGCAGAGACACCCTTGGGGGGAGGGCTGGCCCGGGGCCAGGGTGTCTGGGAAGGTGCCGTGGTGGGCTCCTTGTGGTAGGACACCCCTACTTTGTGGCACAACAGCTTGGGAACTGCGTGTCTGCCACCTGCTGCTAGTGACATGCCTTGTGCCACGGAGTGAGTGAGTGTATAGACAGGTACGGGTGCAGAGGTGGGCTCCTGCTCCTCTGGGGGGCCCATTTCACCCCCGAGGCCCTGACAGTACTGCAGTTATCCGCTGCCGGCGTAACCTCCTCGGCTCCATGTGCCCCGAACTTTGGGGTACCCTAGGCATGGCTATAGGCAGGGGTGTCCCTCCTGAAGTCCCAGCCTGCCTTGATCTCAGCACCCTGCCCCCACTCTGGGGAGGCAGAGGGTTGCCCCTCCCGGGAGCCCACAGCGGGAGCCCGCACGTCTGAGCAGTGCATTCTGCACTTTGTAGAAAACGCCCTGAAAGGAAGAGCTGCCACTCCCCGGGGGACCTCCCGGCCCCGTGGCCCACCACTCACTTCCGGACGTCCCACACTCGGAGCCGTGGTGCTCCTGTGGGGGGCCTGTGCACAGGTCAGATTGTCTGTGCCACTCAGGCCTGCTGAGCCCTGGGGCAGAGCCCAGCCCATTGGTCCCTGCAGGCCCACTGGGCCAGGAGGAGGAAGGAGTGGCCGCAGCCCAGCAGGGGGCAGTAGGGACCAGCCAGAGTCTCCCAGGGCCCTGGGCCGGTGCAGCGCCTGTGACAGAAGTTACCACCACTGCCAAGTAGAGCTGGGGAGCCGGCCGACGGGAAGAGGTTTCTGGTCCTTGTTTTGTTTTAGTTTTGACTCTGAGAGGATGTTTCTTAAAGCTGGGACCGTGAAACAAGGAAGGGCCTAGGACAGAAGCAGCAACAGGCGAGAGCCCGGGTGGGGGCTGCTTGGGTTCAGTGGAACGTCAGCGAGAAGGGGTCCCGGGGGCCGGTTCACGGGGAAGCCTGGATGAGCTGCCGCAGCCCGTTGCTGCCGTGGTCGTGAGCCTGGGGGGGTGTGGGGGGGTTCTGAGAGCCCAGGAGTCACCCGGCTGCTGGGGAGGAAGACGAAGACGGGGAAGGGAAGGCGCGGCGGCGGGGCTCCAGGAGGAAGCGCTCTCTTCACATTAATAGCAGGAGCCAGTGTGGGGCTGGGGAAAGAGCCCAAGTGTGTCTGTCTCCCGAGAGATGGTGAAAACGCCCCCGGGAGACACGGTGCTGGTGCTGGGCCTGGTCCGTGTGCGCACACGGAGCGCACTGGAAGGGAAGCGTGCTCTGCCGACACGACGCGGTTCTTGGCTCTGTGGTTTCATTGCAGAGGCGTGGCCCCCGTGAGGTGTCCTTCTCGTACTTCCCTGTGTTTATTACACACAGACGGATGGGACTTTTTCCACCCACACAGCTTCAGCGGGACCAGGGACTCGGGCTCCTCCTGGGCTTGTCCGTGCCCTGTGGCGGCAAAGCTTCCACAGGAGGAGTCAGAGCCGGGCTCTCCGTGATGGGAGGGGCCAGCTGGGGACCCCGAGGGTGTCCTGGGAGTGTGGGGCTCCCAGGGAGACGCCTCGAGCTCCTGTGGGAGGCCGAGCTCCGTGTCCCCACGCTGATCCTGTGCTCTCCCGGCCTGTCTCCACACCTGCCCGTCCCGTGGGTCTCAGGGACAGCGGAGGCTGCAGAGGCCCCAGAGCCTCCTCCGTGCGCAGTGTCCCACCCAGGAGTCAGCCACGGCCCCTGGCAGGTTTTGCACGCAGGTCGGGTCCAAGTCAGAATTGACCTTTCCTGTTTGTGCTTTGTGAGGTGGCCTAGTGGCCCGCAGACGACCGGTGGGGCTGGCGCGGGAGGTGGTGGTCAGGGCGCAGGCTTCAGCACTGCCCAGCGTTTCAGTCCTCCTGCGGGCCAGCAGGAGGCAGCACCAAGTGGGCTCCCTTGTTTGTGAACCAGGCTGCGGTGGTCCCCACGTCCTGCTGCGGTGACCATGTCAGTCGGCCTCACCTGTGTAAGACTGGTCAGCGACGGTGGAAACCGTGCTTTCTTGATTGTCCGGCTCTCACCCTTGCCAGAACCAACCTTCACAACGTTTAATTTTGCAGCGACTGAGCCGGGCTTTAACATCTGCCCCGAGGTGGGAGGGGGGGTGTCTGAGCCCTGAGGTCGCAGGCCAGAGCACACGGCCTGCACCGTGACGCCGGAGTCCTGATAGAATGGGGTCGCCTCCCTGCTGCCGACATCCGTGTGACAGACACGTGGGAGCTGCAGGCCCCTCTGCCGACTGGCCGCCGGCCTCCGGCGCACGCCCGGCTGCTCAGACTTGCCTGCCCTTGGGTGGGCCCGCCTGCTGCCTGGGGCGTGGGGTCCTCATTGTGCGAATCAGAGACACCGTGTGACTGCACTGTACTCAGAGCCGGAACGGCCAGGCATCCCTGTCTCCCTTCTCCCCCCAATCCGGTCCCTGGGGCCCCCTCCACACGCGTCTCCCCCTGGGAGCCTCCCGGTACCTGCGTGGGCTGGAAGGAGGGAGGGGAGAGGAGTTTGTGAGTGGGCAGGGCGGGTTCTGTGCAGCCAGGGCGTTGTGAGTGTGGCCTGGCTTTCTGTGTCTGGGTGGGAGCCACGTCGTCCCCAAACTGGATTCTGCCCACCCACAGCACAGCTCACCGGGTTTCTCCCGCACGCCACCTCCCACCGTCTGCGGTGACGTACAGGAGTGCAGGGGCCCTGCGGGAGCCCCACGGGACGAGCTGCCGTGCTGGGGGGCGGGGGGCTCACTGTTCTCGTAGTGCATGTGTCTTCTTGTGGACGTCTGCAGTTTATTCTCGGTGCAAATGTCTTCTGTTTAACTGATTAAACAACGTCTTACAAACCGCATTCCCGCCTTTCATTAGCGGTCTGGGCTCACCACACGACGGGTGCATTCTGTTTGCAAGACAGACCAGTGAGTGACTTCAGGTCTGGCTTAGAGAACATTCTAAAACTATATCGATGGGAGGCTTCTCCTAGAATTTTCTTTTGAAATGCTGACAGAGTAAACAGGTGTTTACAAAGCTTTCTCACTGGCCCCGACTGGTGTGGCTTGCTTGGGTGTCGTCCCACAAAGCAAAGGGTCAGGGGTTCGACTCCCAGTCAGGGTACTTGCCTGGGTTGTGGGTTCGGTCCCCAGTCGGGGCGTGTGTGAGAGGAAACCAGTCAATGTTTTCACATAGATGTTTCTTTCCCTTCCTTCTGCTCTAAAAAATAAATAAAATCTTTTAAAGATAAAAAAAAATAAAAGCTTTCCCACTGTCTGAGCCCCACAGAGCCCCGCACTCACTGCGAGGCTGCCCACCCACCTCTGAGCTCCACTTTGGGGGGGTTGTGGCTAGTGGAATCCCAGCCTGCAGCCTCCCCTCCCCCCAGCCCCACACCACAAGGGGCAAGGTGCAGTCCTTGCAAGACAGGAAGCCCATTTTGCAGGAGACGCCTTCCTGAGGCCTCGGGTCACTGCCCTGGCTGGGACATCGGCCTGCAGGTCACCTGGAGGAAGAGGGCCGGCCCTTCATGGTGCAGCCGCTCTGGGCTGACGCCGTGACCCTGGCCCCGGTGATGGAAGGTGTGGATGTTCATATGTGGGGAACTGGCAAGGACTTCTGACCTCCATGGAGGCCCGGTGTGATTTTGAGTCCTAACTGGGAACTTGAGTCGGCATTTCAACCAGTGACTGCAGAACTGGACCGACAGGCTGACTGAGGGGCCGGCTTGGAGCCCGGCCAGCACTCTCCCGGCCCTTCTGGGGGCAGGAACTCGGGTTCTGGAGGTTTCCTGGGGTGTAATGCTGCCCGGGAACAAAGCCCACGGCCCCAGGGTCCCGGCTGTGAGGGGCTCAGTCTCTGTGAGCTTCGGGTGGTGGTTCCTCTGGCTCCGTGGCGACCAGCCCTGCGCACGTGAGCGTGCAGACGTGTCTGTACACGCGAGACGCCTGCCAGCATTGTGGAGGCACGCATGCGCTGCCCCATTCCCGTACAGTCCTCCACAAATGAACATTTCCGTGCGGCTGTGGTGAAGCCTGAGGATTTCTTCCTCCACAGGATTACCTGTGCAGTACCTACAGTGCGTGAACCAAGCATAGTTGCTGCTGTCCCTTAAATGTCCCCCTCTTAAAGGAACGGCCTGCCGTGCTCTCCGTGCCCAAGTCCCCTCTCGCCTGTCCCCCACCGGTCTCCGTCCTGGGCGCTGCCCTGGATGTCCCAGGCAGCGGGCTCCGGGCCCTCGGGACCCCTGCAAGACCCTACGAGTGATCAGGGCTGGGGGCCTCCCTTTCCCGGCCCATCCCTGCCAGATTCTGAGGCCCGGCTCTGGTCACAGATCCCAGGTCACTGCCAATTCTGGGTTCGAGTTCCTTCACACTGGGGTAGGGACAGCTCTGGCTCTGCTAGCCCAGTAGGTCCTACCCACCCTGCCACCCTTGTAGGTCATCCCCAGGTGGCCAGGGCAGCTGGAGCCATATGGCCTGTGACTCTCGGGTGCGACGGCCCCTTGACCACTGTCTTCCTGGCGCTGGGGAAATAGACGGCACGACCAGTGACCTGAGGAGGGCTTAGTAAGAGGGCCACGTACAAGCGTGCAGAAAGGGGGGTCAGCACCCCTGGAGGGCTCACGGAAGGAAAGCGAGCCGTTATCATCTTAGTATGAAGCACACAGACAGACACTTCACCAGCCCTCAGTCTTATGTCCGAGGGTACCCTTCTAATTGTTTTACACAAACACGCAGGGCAGACCAACTGGTGGGATAACCGCCAGGACGGGCCCTGCCCCCTGCCGAATCGGAAGGCACTGCTAACACACGTGCTCTCAGAAGATGCTCCGGCTTTAGGCACCTGCAGCTCCGCTTGACAGATGAGCTCGACAGCCGCCCAGGGCTGATGGTGCTTGGGACAGCTGCCAGTGCCTTTTGCACAACACTTGGGTACCTGCCAGGTCCTCGCACCCGTGGATCGCCACGAAAACGTAAAGTGTGTGACTGGGAGCACATCTAGAGCTAGCAGTCTAGAGTCGGGTTCTCGAGAATCCTTTTATTCATGGGGGAAACCACGCCCGGGAGACGGGACAGCGAGTCCAGGCCACGGTGTGCAGAGCTGAGGTGGGAACAGACTCCCGGAACCCTGCGTCTGCCGCCCACTGGCTGTGACCTGCAGAGACCCCGCTGGGCTCTCCTCCTCAGGTGGAGGGGGTCTCCAGCCAGCTCAGGCCAGTGCATGGCCGTGAAAGGTTGTAGACAGATCTGAACACTTCTAGATGGTGATCATGGTTTCAGATGTAAGAAAAAAAATCCAAATCAAAGGAGGAAATTTGCAAAGACTTTAAAATATATGTATTTAGAGCTGACATAAGCTCTCCTTGAAAGCAATTTAGTGAAGACCACTGATTGAGAGAAAAATCACACTATTAAAGCCAGAAGCACAGACACCAGCTTGGTGCAGAGCAGCCCCTCCATGAAGTGGCACAGTGTAGAGACATCGGTCACTGATGCCTACAGACACGTAATCAAAGAGGACAGAAGACCACGTGGACAATGGGCTCAGTCCAAAGTCCAGAACTAGAAATAGGCCAGCTCGTCCTGCCTGGTCTTGTTGGTCTGGTAGTCGTGCAAGGCCAAGGGCTTCTTTTTCATGGGGGAGACTTTCAAACACTCGAATATGTACAAAGGCATCATCTTCAACTTGAACCTGCAAAGAGAGTCGAGTGAGGGAGGGAGGCAGGTGCCGCCTCTGGCCTCAAGTCCCCAGACTCGCCTAGATGGTGTGAGAAAGCCCCTGGGTGCGTGGAGGCCGAGTCCCCTCGGGCATCTGCACCTAAGTGGGTGACATTCCCATCTTCCTCCCTCGGGCATAGCAGACACCCATCGCCCCAACCAGCACCCTTGGCACCCCACGTTCGCTCCGTCAGAGCCCTCAGTTGCCTGAAGGCTCAGTCCCCTCCTCCACGGAGGCCTGCGTGGGTGCACGCACAGCACTTTAGAGGGGACAGATGCCCTGAAGCTGGGCACTGCCACAGGACCCCCTTTAACACCCCTGTCCCCGCACCTACATGCCCCCCCACTACCCAGGGGGTCTGCACGAGCACCCATGTAGCCGACACTCCACCTTGATGAAGTAGTTGACCCCCGCGACCATCTGGCTCTGGTACTCCACAGCCTTGAAAAGGGTGTACTTCTTGTTTTCCTTCTCCTCCAGCTGGGACTTCACCTGGGGGACGGGCCAGAAGGGAAAACTCAGTGGCTCCCTTCCTGCAAGAGGAAGTGCCTGGCGCATGAGCTTCTGTCTACCTGACGTTCAATGTTGCAAATTGACCTCTAAGGCCTGCCCTTTACAGATTTTATCTTTTTTGAAATAATTTTTTAAAAGATTTTATTTATTTCTTTTCAGACAGAGGAAGGAAGAGAGAGAAGGAGAGAAACATTAATGTGTGGTTGCCTCATGCACACCCCCTGCTGGGGACCTGGCCTGCAACCCAGGCATGTGCCCTGACACTGGGAATCGAACCAGCAATCTTTTGGTTCCCAGGCGGGCACTTAGTCCACTGATCCACACAGCCAGGGCCCTTTGCAGATTTTTCTACAACACGATTGTTCCTTGCAATGGAGGAGACATGTTCAACTGTTCGCACTAATGAGAAAGTACAGCAAAAAATTCCTTAATTCCACCAAAGTTTCAAAGGAATGATTTCAGTATCTCACTTGCCCTTTCTTTTCTAGGTGTCAGAAATTTTTACTTTTTCACTATTATGACACTATTGGGCGGGCGAAAAAGTTCGTTTGGTTTTTTTTCTATACGATGGCTCTAGTAGTGCTTAGCTGTGGATGGAGAAGGGGCCGAGACTGATCAAACGTGTCGAAGGTGGTTTGCAAGGTTTCCTGCTGGAGACGTCTCACCGGATGGCGTGCTCCACGGTGGGGGAGACCAGCCGAAGTTGACGGCGATCAGATAGAGACGGTAACTGAGAACAATCAACGTTCTACCACCCGGGAGATAGCCGACATACTCCAAATATGCAAATCAATAAAGGTATTGGTGAAAATGAAAAATGGGTCTTTTATTTTACAGAAAAAAACTAAGTAGACTTTTTGGTCAACCCAAGACAAGTTTACACCCTGTTTTTCTCTTTTAACTTAATATAGTTAAGAGAGAAAAGCAAAGAGCAAATAGTTCCTTTTTTAACAATAAAAACTTGAAACAGCTTGCAATGTTTAACAGGTTAATTTTAGATTTAATCTCTCATTTTACGGATGAGCTTTAATTCTCTTAACTGCCCCCTACTGGGCACTTTGGCTGTTGCTAAATTCTCCTGGAACAGAGAAGGCACCGAGAAAGTGCTTTGCAGGTAAAGGGTGCCGTCCTGCATTTCCAGGGGACGTCGGAGCATGTCGTGCCTTTGGGCAGAGGCTGATCCCAGCCCCGAATCTCAAGCAGGAATCCATCCTCTGTGTGGTTCAGTCCCGTCTCCCAGGATCTTGCCCTCTTACTAACTGAGCATCTTTGTGGAGGTAGGAGAAAGCAGGTTTTTAAATTTTTTTTTCTTCATTTAAAATCTAACCTGCTATCTAGATGAATCAGTAGGCATAGGAGCACGCTGGCTTTGGCTGGAGTGCCTAGACTAGTTCTAGAGGGTTCGAGGACTTGAGTCAAGGCAGCTGCAGCAGGCGGGCTAGCTGCTGGGAGCCAAGGAGGATCACCCTTGTCACAAGCAAATGAGTCACTGAGGCCACCCCTGCACCTTCAGGGAGGGGACCCTCCCGGGGGTATGAATGGGAAGGAGACAGCACTTGGGGCAGCTCTGGGCGGGAGGGAGGTGGGTCAGGTAGGAACAGAGCAGGCTCTTCCCGCCCTTCTTAAGTTTGGGAAACCGGGAACAGCAAGGAATAGCTGGGCTCTGTGAGCAGTGCGGGGAGGGGGGGCGGGAGGCACCTCCCTCGGAGCCCGCTCACCCTGCAATCCCTGCAAATTCCTGTTTGCTGAAGTCTCCTGGGACTGACTCAACAGCCTGTGCTGTGGTCAGCTGGTCTACACCACCAGGGCAAAGACAGGGGGCTCGCAGCATTCCCTCGGGGTAGGGAAGAGAAAGCAGGGGAGGAGACTTACAGGAGAAAGAGGTTTGTTTTGCTTGTGGTCTTCTCCTCAAGCCTTCCTGCGGCCCTACCATTCCACCTTGGCCAGAACCTTCTGTGAAAGCACCTTAGTGGTGCCCACTTTACAGATAAGGAAACTGAGGCGCAGGGGTCAAGCGCTGTCTGGTTTCTGTTTTGTTTTTCAATGTTTATTTGGAGCTCATTTCAAACTTACACAAGGAGTGTAAGTTTAGGGTCACTGCGTACCTTCCCCAGGTTCACTGACTGTTAACCTCCACCCCACCTGCTCCTTCTCCTGGTCTCTGGTTTTCCCCTTCACCGCCCGAGGGCCAGCATGCCAGGCCCTTCCCCCTGAGCGCTCTATGGCTTGGTCCCCAGAAGCCGAGGCTCCTCTGTCCCTGTCCCAGCCTAGCCCCACGGGCCACGTCCCAAGTGCGCGCATTTCAGCCAAGATCTCCGCGTTCCGGCGGGCGCCGCCCCCGTTGCGGACAGGGCCAGACCGACCCCGGGCTCTGTAGGACCCAGCCCACCTACCTGGTCGGCGATGGCCTGGATCTCAGCCGTGGCGGGCCTGGTGGCGGAGGGCGCACCCAATCCCACCTGTGTATCGCTCATGTTGGGACAACAGGCACAGAGGAGCTGCAAACAGGAAGGGAGTTAGGCAAGTATGATTTCGAGAGCAGACAGCCCTCCGCCCTATATCTGCGAGGTCACCTGACAGGCGGGCGGGACCGCACGAGGGCGGGACCTTGGGAGGGCCTGAGCAGGGCGCAGCTTGGTGGGTGAGGTCTGCTGGGGAGAGATGGGTGAGGGGCGAGCGCACTGAGGATGGGGGGAACTTTCACCTTTCCCTTAATTACCTGAAAGCATTTAGATAGGGAGTCTGGTTCAGACAGACAGCAATATGTGTATATAAAAATACATATAATGGTATATGTATATGTATGTGTGTATCCATATTTTCAACCTGAGACTCACCTGCAGCGCAGGTATCTGAGTATCAAACACCCGCTCCTCCCACCTCCCCTTGATTGGCCTTCCTCCGGACCCTCAGCTCCGGACGGTTCCAGACCTGAGCTGCCAGGCAGCCTTTGGATCGCATATCTGTATGGGGCTCTGTATGCATGAAATTAAATTTGCTATTCTCCTGTTACTCTGTCCCACACCATGTTAATTGTTAGACCTGACGAGATGCCCTTTGTGTTCCCGCAGTGTGTGACCCGGTGATGGGGGACAAGTGGGATGGCGAAGGCTCTATGGTTAGTCGTTTCTTGCAAGCAGGTAACAGGTGTGGCAAGCACAGCTGTTGCTGCCAGTCCGAGGGCGGGGCTCCTCGCCCTTCCTGGGTGGGGGTGCTGCTCTGGGGGAGGCGGGGCCTGGTCGGGGGGGCGGGCGGGGCTGGCGGAGGAGCTTTCCCCAGAGAGCCAGAGAGTCGGTGTCTCGGGGCCACGCATTCCCTGCTGCAGCCAAAGCAGCCACTTCACAAACCATAGGGACGGGGGTCGTTTCCTAACAAAACTTCCCAGACAGACGCAGATTTGAATTTCCTGCCATTTCCGTGTGTCACCAAGCATCACTCTTCTTCTGACTTGTCCCCCCAACGTTTAAAAAGTGTTAGAATGGCTCTCAGCCTGTGAGCCACGCACAGGCAGGCACCGGGATAGGCAGTGGGCCACAGCCTGCCGTCCCTCAGTGGGCAGAGTGGGCAGGACGCCCTGGAGTGGCCACCCCGAGCCCCTCGGGGCACCCGAGGGTGTTGGCGGAGGAAGGGGCGCACCCGAGCCTCCCCCGGGATCCCTCGGAGCCCTCGGGTCACCACGCACTGCCCGTCTCCGCGGTCTGGTGCCCGGTCTCCCGTGGGGGCCGCAGGCCTGGGCCCGAATGCTGGGTTTCGTCTCCTCCTCCTCCTCCATCAGTGTCAGCCTGTATCCCTGCGTCCTTTCTCCGCAGTACGTTCCGGAGGACCTCCTACTGGTGTACAAAGAGAAGGTCGTGCCCGTTGCAGACATCATAACCCCCTAACCAGTTTGAAGCTGAGTAAGTGGCTAGAAACAGCTAAAGCTTTCAGACCTCCCCGCGGGAGAGCGACGCAGACAGTGCAGGAAGAGTCCCCAGACCACCTCTGGGGCTCGCGTTCAGCTCCTCGGAAGGTCCCACCCCAGGGTCTCGAGCCGCCCGGCCGACCTGGCTTCCGGCCGTCAACGGTCGCGTGCAGTTACTTCACCCTGACTCCCTGTGCCTGTCACACCGGCTCCAGCTGTGTTCTTGAACAGTGGGACACTTGGGGACACCGAGGGGGAGTGGCGCTCTGGCACATGGCTGCCACGGGCCACACGGTAGAGAGTCCATGCCAGCTGGTACAGGTGGTCACGCCAGAGCTCTCCCACACCCCCAGTCACCCTTGCTGGCCCCGTGTGCCGTGACATGGTCACGAAGGGGGCGGTGTCCCTGTTGTTCGTGTTGTTGCGTGTGCACATGGACCGCAGTCTGGAACTTCAGCCTGCCCTGTGATGTGGGGGTCCCCATTTAAAACTAAAGTTTACTCTTAACCAGTCCCCAGACACCCTGTGGTGGCCACTTGGTCCGTGATGGCCTGTGATGGCCAGCAGGCTCTGAGTCAGCTCCCTGGGGCAGTTGGGGTGGGCACCAGTCCCGGTGTAGCTCTGGGAGTGTGACAGGCAGGACCCAGCTGGCGAGGGATGCCTCACCCGTGCCCGCCTGTCCTTCAGGTTACTGAGCGGCAGGAAGATCCACAGCCAGGACGAAGCCTTAGCGGTAAGGAGACCTTCCAGGTGCTGGTGTGGGACAGAGGGACTGATCACAGTGGGGAGGGGACAGCCACGTGCCCGTGGAGGTGGGAGACGGGCACCCTTCAGTGGCCAGCATCCCAGCTTCCAGTTGGCTATCCACAGGGTTGGGGGATGCACTGCAGATTTCTCTTTGGTCGCTCGGCCGCTCCCTCACTTGCAGCTTCGTGCTCGTGGGGTCTGGTTAACCCGAGGCCAGCTCTGCTGGTCACAGCAGCCCGGTTTGGGCTAATGAGGAGTGGCCGTGGCAGAGCTGCAGCGTGGGGAGCCCTCCCACTTGGAGGGCGTCCGAGCCAGATGACTCTGGGGCAGGAAAGAAGCAGTCTGTGGGTACAGGCACCCCTTGGTATGAGAATGAGAGGAGACAGGTCACGCACCCCCACAGGTCCGGGCCCAGGGTGGGTGCTGGGCAGCTGGCCTGCCCATGTATGCATGCGTGTGTGTGTGTGCACACATGCATGTGGGAGGCACCCCCCCCAGAGCTCACACGCAGCTTGAGGCAGAGGGTGCCCACTTGCAGCCTCACAGGCACTGCTCGGGGCAGCCCACAAGACAGACGGGTCCTCCTGCAGCCCTTACTACAGGGCGGTCCCTCGCTGCTCTGTGACTCGCAGCCCAAAGCCTTGGGCTCACAGGGGAGGGACTCGGCTTCCTCGCCGGGACTTGGGTGAGCAGGCGCCTGGGCCGAGGGGCCGTGACTGGGAGTCCACGTTAGTGCCCCCGCACCGGAAATTCCGAATGTGTGTGCACGACCAGGGCCAGCGTAGGAGCCTTCCCTACGACGGCAGGAGGCCTGTGTGGCTTGGCCCGCTGGTGCTAGCCCCGTGGGAGGCTGGCAATATGCCCGCTGCCTGCAACTGGCCCTCCCGCACCGGCCCCAGCTGTGTCCAGGCCTGGCCCCTGCTCTGGTTCAGCTGGCACTGTCCCGACCTGAGTTGACCTCAGTGGGTATTCTGTCACAAGGCACTGTGCCCTGGAGGGCAAGAAGCCTCCAGCCCCAGGAAGTTCCTGGGCACATGGCAGCAGGTGTTTGTTGAATGAATAAATGAGCGCATGAGTGGCTTCCCAGAGTGGATGGGTGCTGGGAGTTGTTGTTGCTTGGTGTTTGCTCTGTGTGGGGCCCGGATGAGGAAGCACAGTGGGCCCAGCCTGGTTGGCACCTCTGTCCAGGAGATGGGCACCCGTGGGGTGCAGATGGGGGCTGGCGGGTGTGTGCCCTCAGACTTCAAGCCAGAGGGGATGGGGACAGTGGCTTTCACCTGGCAAAACGCATTCGGCAAAGCTGTCACTGAACAGGCAAGGGCCGGTCAGGGGAGGCTCCCAGGTTCTCAGCCCCTGCTGCCTCCCTCCCGTTAGGCCGGACCCCGTGAGAGTGCATGAGGGGCTGTGAGTGCTGGCCGCACCTGGCCGTTCCGGCTCACGGGGTGGGGTGCAGGAGCAATGGCCTGTGCTGTGGCAGGTGACTCAGGAGTGGCCGACGCACTCCCTGTGCCCGGCAGGTGATGGACGTGCTGCACTCCATGGGCCCCGACACAGTGGTCATCACCAGCTCCGACCTGCCCTCCCCGCGGGGCAGCGACTACCTGATCGTCCTGGGGAGCCAGAGGACCCGTGAGTCCCACGCCCGCCCCACCACACCCTCCCTCCCACCCTGCCCTTCCGCTGTCTGCCCTGCCCGCCTCTGAGAAGGCGTGGGGACCAGTGGGGAGATGAGCACCCCTTACTCAGAAGGCAGTCATTTCCCTTAGTTCCCGTCACTCCCCACCCTGCCTCGTCCTGAGAAAGGGGGAGACCGGAAGCAGATAGGGGAGGGTTTCCGTCAGCCGGGGCACAGTGGAGCTTGGGGTGCCGATACCTCCCCCCTGGTCACCCGCCGAGCAGCCCTCAGTGCCAGGGACGGCACCAGCGGCACAAGAATCACATCCCGACTTCCATGTGGGGGGTCGTGAGGAGCAGCCCTGCCAGGAAACCAGGGGTCCACATGCCTGACCCCCCACGGGGCCTGGACTGGTGCCGACCTCTTGGGGGTGGGGTGGGTGGGGCTGGGAGGTGCTTCGTGCTCCTGCTCCCCGTGTTCCTGTTTCCCCGCGGGAGTGCCGCCTGGGTGGGCGCTCCATGGCCCGGCGTCAGCGTGACTCAGGAGGCCGGGGTCCCACTCCTGCCGTGGGAGCAGCCCCGCGGGCACCTTCTCACCGCTCCCTCTCATCTGTGTGCAAGAACACACATGCACACACGCCCTGACACACTCACATACACACCTCACCCCAGTGAGCTCACAGGGTCCCTCCAGCTCTAGGCACCGTGGTCCTTCAGGCTCCCTCTGAAGACCACGTGAGCCGGCCCCTTGTCGGCCATGCAGGGTCCCCCCAGGCCATCCTGACTGCAGCCGCTCGGGACACTCGCCATTGTCCACTTCCTCCCCTGGGACAGTGAAGCCACTGTGGGGCGTTGGGAGCGGCCGGCAGGCCCTGAGCCCTGGGTTCTGTCCGGGCGAGCCGCCGCAGGGTGACATCACCCACCTCGCACAGTGCAGGGGGACGAGGGGGGGAGGAGGACAGACGGGGGCCCGGACCTGGGCGGGCGCTCTGCTGGCGAGGGTCCGGGGTCCCAGTGTGCCGTGCTATCTCCAGGGCACCCCGACGGCTCCGTGGTGACCGAGCGCATCCGCATGGACATTCGGAAGGTAGACGCCGTCTTCGTGGGCACCGGGGACCTCTTTGCTGCCATGCTCCTGGCATGGACACACAAGCACCCCAACAACCTCAAGGTCAGCGGGGTACACCACCCCCTGACCCCCCACCAGTTGATCTGTTCATCACTGTGGGGAGTGGTCACCACATCCAAAGGGCTGGAGGGAGACAGGGGTGACCGTGAGCTTAGAGGTGGGCGGCCCTGGGCGGGCAGGGGTCCTGTGTCATGTGCCACGTCTGGGTGGAGTCGCAGCCCCACCCCTCCTCACCGTCCGGCGCTGAAACCCGGGGCCCTTGCTCAGGACCGAGGTGCCGCAGCACCAGTGATGGGAGCCTCTCCCAGCAGAGCGGTCCCTGTGAGCGCGCCCTGAACGCAGTCCCTGGGCTGAGGAGTAAATCGGGCGTGGTCCCTCCTGGGCGGCCCACAGCGCAGCTCAGGACTCGGGGCGCATTCTTCCACGTCCTCAGTGCCGCGTGCAGTTTTGCAGTGTCTTAAGAAGTCCTGTCTGATGCCCCGTCGGCTGACAGCCTCTCTGTCCTCCAAGAGCCTCGTAGAGGTGCCGGGCGGGCAAGGCCTGCACTGCCTGATGCGGGAAGGGCAGTTGGGGGTACAGGGGCTGGTGGGAGAGAGGAGCCAGGCCTCTGTCTGGTTGGGTCCCCTCAAGGAAGGGAGAATTCGGCGGTCGGGACCTGGGAATGGATTCCCCTGAAGCCGTCATTGCAGGGCACCCAGGGCGGGGGGTCCGTGCCTCCCCAGCACATCTGAGTGTTGGGCTCCGAGTTTGTGTAGTGCAAAGCCTGCCCGGGGGTGCCTCCTCTGCCGCCTACCAGTGGAAGCAACACTGTGCTGTTCTCTGGCCACTGTCAGCCCTCTCTTGCCTGCCTCGAGGGCCAGCCTGCTGTGAACGCAGGCCTGCCCGCTTCATTGGCAACAACAGGAGCTCCATGTGGTCCAGGCAGGGGCACCGTGGTGCCCAGAGAAGGCCTCGCCGCTGGGCCCCAGGTTCCAGGACGGAGTTCTGTCGGACTCCCTAGCCCCTGCTGAGCTCCAGGTCTGACTGGGAGACTCAGAGCAATGGCTTTGGCCGACCTTGGAGCAGGAGGTCTCTCCATGTTGGTTTTTTTGTACTTCGTTCATCCCAGAAACACTTCCTGAGCGCCCGCTACGGGCCAGACAGTATCGTTGGTCCTGAGTCACAGCCCCTCCCCAGAGCTGTCTGCGGTCCGGAGGGGCAGTTGATTGTGTTAAGCAGGCGTCCGCTCAGCTCTGTTCTGCTGGGGGGAGGCGTGGCCAGCTGGAGGATGACCGCCCGAGCCTGCACCCTCCTGACTCGGCGCAGACGGCACTCTCAGAGGCGGCTGTGGGCGGCATGGGGGGCCGGCGGGCCTGAGCGAGATGGGGGGCACAGCGGTTCCCCTCCCTGCAGGTGGCCTGTGAGAAGACGGTGTCGGCCATGCACCACGTGCTGCAGCGGACCATCAAGTGTGCGCAAGGTACCGCGGGCAGGGCCCACGGGCACCCTTCGCGCTCCTGAGAGCCTCCCGCGTCTGGGGCCTGGGGCCGAGGGTGGGGAGGGAGGCGGCACCCGCTCCACTGTGGTGACGTGTGACCGATTCTGCTGTGACCGGGGTCCCTCTGGCTCCCTCTGTCCCCCTGACCCTGGCCTTGAGGAGTGGGGTCTGTGGGCCTGCTCTGCCCCCGACGCTCACGCTCTGTGTGCTCTGCAGCCCAGGCCGGGGACAGACAGAAGCCCAGCCCGGCCCAGCTGGAGCTGAGGATGGTCCAGAGCAAAAGGGACATCGAGAACCCGGAGATCGTCGTCCCAGGCCACGGTGCTGTGAGGACCGCGTGCGTGCGCCCGCCTCCCGGCGTGCAGCGTGTCGGCGTGTCCCACTTTGTCCCGTGAGAGATGTGACGTCTGCCTTAGAGCCGTGACCGAGACTTGACGTGTCTTTTCTTTCGTGCGTGTCCAGCATCCGCTGGTGTTCATCGTGAAATCGTGCCAGTCGTGCTTTTTAAAAAATAACAAAGTGATCACAGAAGTTCGTGATTTGGAAAACCAGCTGCCCTTCCCCACCGAGGCTCCCGGGCCTCTCTGGAAAACCAGCTCTGTGGCCGCCCTCAGGGGGGGTGGGGGGCGTCCTCCCCAGCCGGGGGGTGGTCCCTAGGTGGGAGGGGCAGTGGCCCCCCAGGGAGTCCCATCAGCTCCCACCAGTGAATGGTCCCCTGTCCAGTTTGGGTCCGGGTGGTGGGGGCGGGTCCCCAGGGGGTGGGGGCTCTGTCTGTGTGTCTCTGAGAGCGAGAGTTCAGCGTTAACCATTTGTGTCCCGACAGACTCTGCCAAACACCTTTATTGTCATTCTGGCCTTTTCCTCCTTGCTCCTGCTTCCAGACTTGTGTTTCTTTGCTGCTTAGGAGGTCGTGGGGCATTCCAGGTATTCCGCTTCTGTCTCCACATCGGGACAGGTTAACGCCAGCTGGCCCAGAGACACACAGGCCTGCGCGGTCACGTTGGCAGGGACACTTCCAGGACCCCCAACATTCAAGCCAGTGTACAAATCTCATGAGTATCCGAGGGACCACTCTGTAACGCACAAGTGTCTCTAGGGACCTGCCGAGCAAGGTGCAGAGACACCTGTATAGATACCTGTGGGCGGAGGGCTGGCCCGGGGCCAGGGTGTCTGGGAAGGTGCCGTGGTGGGCTCCTTGTGGTAGGACACCCCTACTTTGTGGCACAACAGCTTGGGAACTGCGTGTCTGCCACCTGCTGCTAGTGACATGCCTTGTGCCACGGAGTGAGTGAGTGTATAGACAGGTACGGGTGCAGAGGTGGGCTCCTGCTCCTCTGGGGGCCCATTTCACCCCGAGGCCCTGACAGTACTGCAGTTATCCGCTGCCGGCGTAACCTCCTCGGCTCCATGTGCCCCGAACTTTGGGGTACCCTAGGCATGGCTATAGGCAGGGGTGTCCCTCCTGAAGTCCCAGCCTGCCTTGATCTCAGCACCCTGCCCCCACTCTGGGGAGGCAGAGGGTTGCCCCTCCCGGGAGCCCACAGCGGGAGCCCGCACGTCTGAGCAGTGCATTCTGCACTTTGTAGAAAACGCCCTGAAAGGAAGAGCTGCCACTCCCCGGGGGACCTCCCGGCCCCGTGGCCCACCACTCACTTCCGGACGTCCACACTCGGAGCCGTGGTGCTCCTGTGGGGGGGCCTGTGCACAGGTCAGATTGTCTGTGCCACTCAGGCCTGCTGAGCCCTGGGGCAGAGCCCAGCCCATTGGTCCCTGCAGGCCCACTGGGCCAGGAGGAGGAAGGAGTGGCCGCAGCCCAGCAGGGGGCAGTAGGGACCAGCCAGAGTCTCCCAGGGCCCTGGGCCGGTGCAGCGCCTGTGACAGAAGTTACCACCACTGCCAAGTAGAGCTGGGGAGCCGGCCGACGGGAAGAGGTTTCTGGTCCTTGTTTTGTTTTAGTTTTGACTCTGAGAGGATGTTTGTTAAAGCTGGGACCGTGAAACAAGGAAGGGCCTAGGACAGAAGCAGCAACAGGGGAGAGCCCGGGTGGGGGCTGCTTGGGTTCAGTGGAACGTCAGCGAGAAGGGGTCCCGGGGGCCGGTTCACAGGGGAAGCCTGGATGAGCTGCCGCAGCCCGTTGCTGCCGTGGTCGTGAGCCTGGGGGTGTGTGGGGGTTCTGAGAGCCCAGGAGTCACCCGGCTGCTGGGGAGGAAGACGAAGACGGGGAAGGGAAGGCGCGGCGGCTGGGCTCCAGGAGGAAGCGCGCTCTCTTCACATTAATAGCAGGAGCCAGTGTGGGGCTGGGGAAAGAGCCCAAGTGTGTCTGTCTCCCGAGAGATGGTGAAAACGCCCCCGGGAGACACGGTGCTGGTGCTGGGCCTGGTCCGTGTGCGCACACGGAGCGCACTGGAAGGGAAGCGTGCTCTGCCGACACGACGCGGTTCTTGGCTCTGTGGTTTCATTGCAGAGGCGTGGCCCCCGTGAGGTGTCCTTCTCGTACTTCCCTGTGTTTATTACACACAGACGGATGGGACTTTTTCCACCCACACAGCTTCAGCGGGACCAGGGACTCGGGCTCCTCCTGGGCTTGTCCGTGCCCTGTGGCGGCAAAGCTTCCACAGGAGGAGTCTGAGCCGGGCTCTCCGTGATGGGAGGGGGCCAGCTGGGGACCCCGAGGGTGTCCTGGGAGTGTGGGGCTCCCAGGGAGACGCCTCGAGCTCCTGTGGGAGGCCGAGCTCCGTGTCCCCACGCTGATCCTGTGCTCTCCCGGCCTGTCTCCACACCTGCCCGTCCCGTGGGTCTCCGGGACAGCGGAGGCTGCAGAGGCCCCAGAGCCTCCTCCGTGCGCAGTGTCCCACCCAGGAGTCAGCCACGGCCCCTGGCAGGTTTTGCACGCAGGTCGGGTCCAAGTCAGAATTGACCTTTCCTGTTTGTGCTTTGTGAGGTGGCCTAGTGGCCCGCAGACGACCGGTGGGGGCTGGCGCGGGAGGTGGTGGTCAGGGCGCAGGCTTCAGCACTGCCCAGCGTTTCAGTCCTCCTGCGGGCCAGCAGGAGGCAGCACCAAGTGGGCTCCCTTGTTTGTGAACCAGGCTGCGGTGGTCCCCACGTCCTGCTGCGGTGACCATGTCAGTCGGCCTCACCTGTGTAAGACTGGTCAGCGACGGTGGAAACCGTGCTTTCTTGATTGTCCGGCTCTCACCCTTGCCAGAACCAACCTTCACAACGTTTAATTTTGCAGCGACTGAGCCGGGCTTGAACATCTGCCCCGAGGTGGGGGGGTGGTGTCTGAGCCCTGAGGTCGCAGGCCAGAGCACACGGCCTGCACCGTGACGCCGGAGTCCTGATAGAATGGGGTCGCCTCCCTGCTGCCGACATCCGTGTGACAGACACGTGGGAGCTGCAGGCCCCTCTGCCGACTGGCCGCCGGCCTCCGGCGCACGCCCGGCTGCTCAGACTTGCCTGCCCTTGGGTGGGCCCGCCTGCTGCCTGGGGCGTGGGGTCCTCATTGTGCGAATCAGAGACACCGTGTGACTGCACTGTACTCAGAGCCGGGAACGGCCAGGCATCCCTGTCTCCCTTCTCCCCCCCAATCCCGGGTCCCTGGGGCCCCCCTCCACACGCGTCTCCCCCTGGGAGCCTCCCGGTACCTGCGTGGGCTGGAAGGAGGGAGGGGAGAGGAGTTTGTGAGTGGGCAGGGCGGGTTCTGTGCAGCCAGGGCGTTGTGAGTGTGGCCTGGCTTTCTGTGTCTGGGTGGGAGCCACGTCGTCCCCAAACTGGATTCTGCCCACCCACAGCACAGCTCACCGGTTTCTCCCGCACGCCACCTCCCACAGTCTGCGGTGACGTACAGGAGTGCAGGGGGTCCCTGCGGGAGCCCCACGGGACGAGCTGCCGTGCTGGGGGGCGGGGGGCTCACTGTTCTCGTAGTGCATGTGTCTTCTTGTGGACGTCTGCAGTTTATTCTCGGTGCAAATGTCTTCTGTTTAACTGATTAAACAACGTCTTACAAACCGCATTCCCGCCTTTCATTAGCGGTCTGGGCTCACCACACGACGGGGTGCATTCTGTTTGCAAGACAGACCAGTGAGTGACTTCAGGTCTGGCTTAGAGAACATTCTAAAACTATATCGATGGGAGGCTTCTCCTAGAATTTTCTTTTGAAATGCTGACAGAGTAAACAGGTGTTTACAAAGCTTTCTCACTGGCCCCGACTGGTGTGGCTTGCTTGGGTGTCGTCCCACAAAGGAAAGGGTCAGGGGTTCGACTCCCAGTCAGGGTACTTGCCTGGGTTGTGGGTTCGGTCCCCAGTCGGGGCGTGTGTGAGAGGAAACCAGTCAATGTTTTCACATAGATGTTTCTTTCCCTTCCTTCTGCTCTAAAAAATAAATAAAATCTTTTAAAGATAAAAAAAAATAAAAGCTTTCCCACTGTCTGAGCCCCTGCAGAGCCCCGCACTCACTGCGAGGCTGCCCACCCACCTCTGAGCTCCACTTTGGGGGGGTTGTGGCTAGTGGAATCCCAGCCTGCAGCCTCCCCTCCCCCCAGCCCCACACCCTACAAGGGGCAAGGTGCCGTCCTTGCAAGACAGGAAGCCCATTTTGCAGGAGACGCCCTTCCTGAGGCCTCGGGTCACCTGCCCTGGCTGGGACATCGGCCTGCAGGTCACCTGGAGGAAGAGGGCCGGCCCTTCATGGTGCAGCCGCTCTGGGCTGACGCTGTGACCCTGGCCCCTGGTGATGGAAGGTGTGGATGTTCATATGTGGGGGAACTGGCAAGGACTCCTGACCTCCATGGAGGCCCTGGGTGTGATTTTTGAGTCCTAACTGGGAACTTGAGTCGGCATTTCAACCAGTGACTGCAGAACTGGACCGACAGGCTGACCGAGGTGCCGGCTTGGAGCCCGGCCAGCACTCTCCCGGCCCTTCTGGGGGCAGGAACTCGGGTTCTGGAGGTTTCCTGGGGTGTAATGCTGCCCGGGAACAAAGCCCACGGCCCCAGGGTCCCGGCTGTGAGGGGCTCGGTCTCTGTGAGCTTCGGGTGGTGGTTCCTCTGGCTCCGTGGAGACCAGCCCTGCGCACGTGAGCGTGCAGATGTGTCTGTACAGGCGAGACGCCTGCTGGCGTTGTGGAGGCACGCATGCGCTGCCCCATTCCCATACGGTCCTCCACAAATGAACATTTCCGTGCGGCTGTGGTGAAGCCTGAGGATTTCTTCCTCCACAGGATTACCTGTGCAGTACCTACAGTGCGTGAACCAAGCCATAGTTGCTGCTGTCCCCTTAAATGTCCCCCCTCTTAAAGGAACGGCCTGCCCGTGCTCTCCGTGCCCAAGTCCCCTCTCGCCTGTGCCCCCACCGGTCTCTGTCCTGGGCGCTGCCCTGGATGTCCCAGGCAGCGGGCTCCGGGCCCTCGGGGACCCCTGCAAGACCCTACCAGTGATCAGGGCTGGGGGGCCTCCCTTTCCCGGCCCATCCCTGCCAGATTCTGAGGCCCGGCTCTGGTCACAGATCCCAGGTCACTGCCAATTCTGGGTTCGAGTTCCTTCACACTGGGGGTCGGGACAGCTCTGGCTCTGCTAGCCCAGTAGGTCCCTACCCACCCTGCCCACCCTTGTAGGTCATCCCCAGGTGGCCAGGGCAGCTGGAGCCATATGGCCTGTGACTCTCAGGGTGCGACGGCCCCTTGACCACTGTCTTCCTGGCGCTGGGGAAATAGACGGCACGACCAGTGACCTGAGGAGGGCTTAGTAAGAGGGCCACGTACAAGCGTGCAGAAAGGGGGGTCAGCACCCCGGTGGGCTCACGGAAGGAAAGCGAGCCGTTATCATTTTAGTACGAAGCACACAGACAGACACTTCACCAGCCCTCAGTCTTATGTCCGGGGTACCCTTCTAATTGTTTTACACAAACACGCAGGGCAGACCAACTGGTGGGATAACCGCCAGGACGGGCCCTGCCCCCTGCCGAATCGGAAGGCACTGCTAACACACGTGCTCTCAGAAGATGCTCCGGCTTTAGGCACCTGCAGCTCCGCTTGACAGATGAGCTCGACAGCCGCCCAGGGCTGATGGTGCTTGGGACAGCTGCCAGTGCCTTTTGCACAACACTTGGGTACCTGCCAGGTCCTCGCACCCGTGGATCGCCACGAAAACGTAAAGTGTGTGACTGGGAGCACATCTAGAGCTAGCAGTCTAGAGTCGGGTTCTCGAGAATCCTTTTATTCATGGGGGAAACCACGCCCGGGAGACGGGACAGCGAGTCCAGGCCACGGTGTGCAGAGCTGAGGTGGGAACAGACTCCCGGAACCCTGCGTCTGCCGCCCACTGCCGGTGACCTGCAGAGACCCCGCTGGGCTCTCCTCCTCAGGTGGAGGGGGTCTCCAGCCAGCTCAGGCCAGTGCATGGCCGTGAAAGGTTGTAGACAGATCTGAACACTTCTAGATGGTGATCATGGTTTCAGATGTAAGAAAAAAAAATCCAAATCAAAGGAGGAAATTTGCAAAGACTTTAAAATATATGTATTTAGAGCTGACATAAGCTCTCCTTGAAAGCAATTTAGTGAAGACCACTGATTGAGAGAAAAATCACACTATTAAAGCCAGAAGCACAGACACCAGCTTGGTGCAGAGCAGCCCCTCCATGAAGTGGCACAGTGTAGAGACATCGGTCACTGATGCCTACAGACACGTAATCAAAGAGGACAGAAGACCACGTGGACAATGGGCTCAGTCCAAAGTCCAGAACTAGAAATAGGCCAGCTCGTCCTGCCTGGTCTTGTTGGTCTGGTAGTCGTGCAAGGCCAAGGGCTTCTTTTCATGGGGGAGACTTTCAAACACTCGAATATGTACAAAGGCATCATCTTCAACTTGAACCTGCAAAGAGAGTCGAGTGAGGGAGGGAGGCAGGTGCCGGCTCTGGCCTCAAGTCCCCAGACTCGCCTAGATGGTGTGGGAAAGCCCCTGGGTGCGTGGAGTCTGAGTCCCCTCGGGCATCTGCACCTAAGTGGGTGACATTCCCATCTTCCTCCCTCGGGCATAGCAGACACCCATCGCCCCAACCAGGACCCTTGGCATCCCCACGTTCGCTCCGTCAGAGCCCTCAGTTGCCTGAAGGCTCAGTCCCCTCCTCCACGGAGGCCTGCGTGGGTGCACGCACAGCAGTTTAGAGGGGACAGATGCCCTGAAGCTGGGCACTGCCGCAGGGACCCCCCTTTAACACCCCCTGTCCCCGCACCTACATGCCCCCCCACTACCCAGGGGGTCTGCACGAGCACCCATGTAGCCGACACTCCACCTTGATGAAGTAGTTGACCCCCGCGACCATCTGGCTCTGGTACTCCACAGCCTTGAAAAGGGTGTACTTCTTGTTTTCCTTCTCCTCCAGCTGGGACTTCACCTGGGGGTTGGGCCAGAAGGGAAAACTCAGTGGCTCCCTTCCTGCAAGAGGAAGTGCCTGGCACATGAGCTTCTGTCTACCTGACGTTCAATGTTGCAAATTGACCTCTAAGGCCCTGCCCTTTACAGATTTTCTCTTTTTTTTGACATAATTTTTTAAAAAGATTTTATTTATTTATTTTTTAGACAGAGGAAGGAAGAAGAGGAGGAGAGAAACATCAATGTGTGGTTGCCTCATGCACACCCCCCCTGCTGGGGACCTGGCCTGCAACCCAGGCATGTGCCCTGACACTGGGAATCGAACCAGCAATCTTTTGGTCCCCAGGTGGGCACTTAGTCCACTGATCCACACAGCCAGGGAGGGCCCTTTGCAGATTTTTCTACAACACGATTGTTCCTTGCAATGGAGGAGACATGTTGAACTGTTCGCACTAATGAGAAAGTACAGCAAAAAATTCCTTAATTCCACCAAAGTTTCAAAGGAATGATTTCAGTATCTCACTTGCCCTTTCTTTTCTAGGTGTCAGAAATTTTTACTTTTTCACTATTATGACACTATTGGGCGGGCGAAAAAGTTCGTTTGGTTTTTTTTCTATACGATGGCTCTAGTAGTGCTTAGCTGTGGATGGAGAAGGGGCCGAGACTGATCAAACGTGTCGAAGGTGGTTTGCAAGGTTTCCTGCTGGAGACGTCTCACCGGATGACGTGCTCCACGGTGGGGGAGACCAGCCGAAGTTGACGGCGATCAGATAGAGACGGTAACTGAGAACAATCAACGTTCTACCACCCGGGAGATAGCCGACATACTCCAAATATGCAAATCAATAAAGGTATTGGTGAAAATGAAAAAATGGGTCTTTTATTTTACAGAAAAAAACTAAGTAGACTTTTTGGTCAACCCAAGACAAGTTTACACCCTGTTTTTCTCTTTTAACTTAATATAGTTAAGAGAGAAAAGCAAAGAGCAAATAGTTCCTTTTTTAACAATAAAATCTTGAAACAGTTTGCAATGTTTAACAGGTTAATTTTAGATTTAATCTCTCATTTTACGGATGAGCTTTAATTCTCTTAACTGCCCCCTACTGGGCACTTTGGCTGTTGCTAAATTCTCCTGGAACAGAGAAGGCACCGAGAAAGTGCTTTGCAGGTAAAGGGTGCCGTCCTGCATTTCCAGGGGACGTCGGAGCATGTCGTGCCTTTGGGCAGAGGCTGATCCCAGCCCCGAATCTCAAGCAGGAATCCATCCTCTGTGTGGTTCAGTCCCGTCTCCCAGGATCTTGCCCTCTTACTAACTGAGCATCTTTGTGGAGGTAGGAGAAAGCAGGTTTTTAAATTTTTTTTTCTTCATTTACAATCTAACCTGCTATCTAGATGAATCAGTAGGCATAGGAGCACGCTGGCTTTGGCTGGAGTGCCTAGACTAGTTCTAGAGGGTTCGAGGACTTGAGTCAAGGCAGCTGCAGCAGGCGGGCTAGCTGCTGGGAGCCAAGGAGGATCACCCTTGTCACAAGCAAATGAGTCACTGAGGCCACCCCTGCACCTTCAGGGAGGGGACCCTCCCGGGGGTATGAATGGGAAGGAGACAGCACTTGGGGGCAGCTCTGGGCGGGAGGGAGGTGGGTCAGGTAGGAACAGAGCAGGCTCTTCCCGCCCTTCTTAAGTTTGGGAAACCGGGAACAGCAAGGAATAGCTGGGCTCTGTGAGCAGTGCGGGGGAGGGGGGGCGGGAGGCACCTCCCTCGGAGCCCGCTCACCCTGCAATCCCTGCAAATTCCTGTTTGCTGAAGTCTCCTGGGACTGACTCAACAGCCTGTGCTGTGGTCAGCTGGTCTAAACCACCAGGGCAAACGACGGGGGGCTCGCAGCATTCCCTCGGGGTAGGGAAGACAAAGCAGGGGAGGAGACTTACAGGAGAAAGAGGTTTGTTTTGCTTGTGGTCTTCTCCTCAAGCCTTCCTGCGGCCCTACCATTCCACCTTGGCCAGAACCTTCTGTGAAAGCACCTTAGTGGTGCCCACTTTACAGATAAGGAAACTGAGGCGCAGGGGTCAAGCGCTGTCTGGTTTCTGTTTTGTTTTTCAATGTTTATTTGGAGCTCATTTCAAACTTACACAAGGAGTGTAAGTTTAGGGTCACTGCGTACCTTCCCCAGGTTCACTGACTGTTAACCTCCACCCCACCTGCTCCTTCTCCTGGTCTCTGGTTTTCCCCTTCACCGCCCGAGGGCCAGCATGCCAGGCCCTTCCCCCTGAGCGCTCTATGGCTTGGTCCCCAGAAGCCGAGGCTCCTCTGTCCCTGTCCCAGCCTAGCCCCACGGGCCACGTCCCAAGTGCGCACATTTCAGCCAAGATCTCCGCGTTCCGGCGGGCGCCGCCCCGTTGCGGACAGGGCCAGACCGACCCCGGGCTCTGTAGGACCCAGCCCACCTACCTGGTCGGCGATGGCCTGGATCTCAGCCGTGGCGGGGCCTGGTGGCGGAGGGCGCACCCAATCCCACCTGTGTATCGCTCATGTTGGGACAACAGGCACAGAGGAGCTGCAAACAGGAAGGGAGTTAGGCAAGTATGATTTCGAGAGCAGACAGCCCTCCGCCCTATATCTGCGAGGTCACCTGACAGGCGGGCGGGACCGCACGAGGCGGGACCTTGGGAGGGCCTGAGCAGGGCGCAGCTTGGTGGGTGAGGTCTGCTGGGGAGAGATGGGTGAGGGGCGAGCGCACTGAGGATGGGGGGGAACTTTCACCTTTCCCTTAATTACCTGAAAGCATTTAGATAGGGAGTCTGGTTCAGACAGACAGCAATATGTGTATATAAAAATACATATAATGGTATATGTATATGTATGTGTGTATCCATATTTTCAACCTGAGACTCACCTGCAGCGCAGGTATCTGAGTATCAAACACCCGCTCCTCCCACCTCCCCTTGATTGGCCTTCCTCCGGACCCTCAGCTCCGGACGGTTCCAGACCTGAGCTGCCAGGCAGCCTTTGGATCTCACATCTGTATGGGGCTCTGTATGCATGAAATTAAATTTGCTGTTCTCCTGTTACTCTGTCCCACACCATGTTAATTGTTAGACCTGACGAGATGCCCTTTGTGTTCCCGCAGTGTGTGACCCGGTGATGGGGGACAAGTGGGATGGCGAAGGCTCTATGGTTAGTCGTTTCTTGCAAGCAGGTAACAGGTGTGGCAAGCACAGCTGTTGCTGCCAGTCCGAGGGCGGGGCTCCTCGCCCTTCCTGGGTGGGGGTGCTGCTCTGGGGGGAGGCGGGGCCTGGTCGGGGGGGCGGGCGGGGCTGGCGGAGGAGCTTTCCCCAGAGAGCCAGAGGGTCGGTGTCTCGGGGCCACGCATTCCCTGCTGCAGCCAAAGCAGCCACTTCACAAACCATAGGACGGGGTCGTTTCCTAACAAAACTTCCCAGACAGACGTAGATTTGAATTTCCTGCCATTTCCGTGTGTCACCAAGCATCACTCTTCTTCTGACTTGTCCCCCAACGTTTAAAAAGTGTTAGAATGGCTCTCAGCCTGTGAGCCACGCACAGGCAGGCACCGGGATAGGCAGTGGGCCACAGCCTGCCGTCCCTCAGTGGGCAGAGTGGGCAGGACGCCCTGGAGTGGCCACCCCGAGCCCCTCGGGGCACCCGAGGGTGTTGGCAGAGGAAGGGGCGCACCCGAGCCTCCCCCGGGATCCCTCGGAGCCCTCGGGTCACCACCCACTGCCCGTCTCCGCGGTCAGGTGCCCGGTCTCCCGTGGGGGCCGCAGGCCTGGGCCCGAATGCTGGGTTTCGTCTCCTCCTCCTCCTCCATCAGTGTCAGCCTGTATCCCTGCGTCCTTTCTCCACAGTACGTTCCGGAGGACCTCCTACTGGTGTACAAAGAGAAGGTCGTGCCCGTTGCAGACATCATAACCCCTAACCAGTTTGAAGCTGAGTAAGTGGCTAGAAACAGCTAAAGCTTTCAGACCTCCCCACGGGAGAGCGACGCAGACAGTGCAGGAAGAGTCCCCAGACCACCTCTGGGGCTCGCGTTCAGCTCCTCGGAAGGTCCCACCCCAGGGTCTCGAGGGGCCCCAGCCGACCTGGCTTCCGGCCGTCAACGGTCGCGTGCAGTTACTTCACCCTGACTCCCTGTGCCTGTCACACCGGCTCCAGCTGTGTTCTTGAACAGTGGGACACTTGGGGGACACCGAGGGGGGAGTGGCGCTCTGGCACATGGCTGCCACGGGCCACACGGTAGAGAGTCCATGCCAGCTGGTACAGGCGGTCACGCCAGAGCTCTCCCACACCCCCAGTCACCCTTGCTGGCCCCGTGTGCCGTGACATGGTCACGAAGGGGGCGGTGTCCCTGTTGTTCGTGTTGTTGCGTGTGCACATGGACCGCAGTCTGGAACTTCAGCCTGCCCTGTGATGTGGGGGTCCCCATTTAAAACTAAAGTTTACTCTTGACCAGTCCCCAGACACCCTGTGGTGGCCACTTGGTCCGTGATGGCCTGTGATGGCCAGCAGGCTCTGAGTCAGCTCCCTGGGGCAGCTGGGGGTGGGCACCAGTCCCGGTGCAGTTCTGGGAACGTGACAGGCAGGACCCAGCTGGCGAGGGATGCCTCACCCGTGCCCGCCTGTCCTTCCAGGTTACTGAGCGGCAGGAAGATCCACAGCCAGGACGAAGCCTTAGCGGTAAGGGAGACCTTCCAGGTGCTGGTGTGGGACAGAGGGACTGATCACAGTGGGGAGGGGACAGCCACGTGCCCGTGGAGGTGGGAGACGGGCACCCTCAGTGGCCAGCATCCCAGCTTCCAGTTGGCTATCCACAGGGTTGGGGGATGCACTGCAGATTTCTCTTTGGTCGCTCGGCCGCTCCCTCACTTGCAGCTTCGTGCTCGTGGGGTCTGGTTAACCCGAGGCCAGCTCTGCTGGTCACAGCAGCCCGGTTTGGGCTAATGAGGAGTGGCCGTGGCAGAGCTGCAGCGTGGGGAGCCCTCCCACTTGGAGGGCGTCCGAGCCAGATGACTCTGGGGCAGGAAAGAAGCAGTCTGTGGGTACAGGCACCCCTTGGTATGAGAATGAGAGGAGACAGGTCACGCACCCCCACAGGTCCGGGCCCAGGGTGGGTGCTGGGCAGCTGGCCTGCCCATGTATGCATGCGTGTGTGTGTGTGCACACATGCATGTGGGAGGCACCCCCCCCAGAGCTCACACGCAGCTTGAGGCAGAGGGTGCCCACTTGCAGCCTCACAGGCACTGCTCGGGGCAGCCCACAAGACAGACGGGTCCTCCTGCAGCCCTTACTACAGGGCGGTCCCTCGCTGCTCTGTGACTCGCAGCCCAAAGCCTTGGGCTCACAGGGGAGGGACTCGGCTTCCTCGCCGGGACTTGGGTGAGCAGGCGCCTGGGCCGAGGGGCCGTGACTGGGAGTCCACGTTAGTGCCCCCGCACCGGAAATTCCGAATGTGTGTGCACGACCAGGGCCAGCGTAGGAGCCTTCCCTACGACGGCGGGAGGCCTGTGTGGCTTGGCCCGCTGGTGCTAGCCCCGTGGGAGGCTGGCAATATGCCCGCTGCCTGCGACTGGCCCTCCCGCACCGGCCCCAGCTGTGTCCAGGCCTGGCCCCTGCTCTGGTTCAGCTGGCACTGTCCCGACCTGAGTTGACCTCAGTGGGTATTCTGTCACAAGGCACTGTGCCCTGGAGGGCAAGAAGCCTCCAGCCCCACCGAGTTCTTGGGCACATGGCAGCAGGTGTTTGTTGAATGAATAAATGAGCGCATGAGTGGCTTCCCAGAGTGGATGGGTGCTGGGAGTTGTTGTTGCTTGGTGTTTGCTCTGTGTGGGGCCCGGATGAGGAAGCACAGTGGGCCCAGCCTGGTTGGCACCTCTGTCCAGGAGATGGGCACCCGTGGGGTGCAGATGGGGGCTGGCGGGTGTGTGCCCTCAGACTTCAAGCCAGAGGGGATGGGGACAGTGGCTTTCACCTGGCAAAACGCATTCGGCAAAGCTGTCACTGAACAGGCAAGGGCCGGTCAGGGGAGGCTCCCAGGTTCTCAGCCCCTGCTGCCTCCCTCCCGTTAGGCCGGACCCCGTGAGAGTGCATGAGGGGCTGTGAGTGCTGGCCGCACCTGGCCGTTCCGGCTCACGGGGTGGGGTGCAGGAGCAATGGCCTGTGCTGTGGCAGGTGACTCAGGAGTGGCCGACGCACTCCCTGTGCCCGGCAGGTGATGGGACGTGCTGCACTCCATGGGCCCCGACACAGTGGTCATCACCAGCTCCGACCTGCCCTCCCCGCGGGGCAGCGACTACCTGATCGTCCTGGGGAGCCAGAGGACCCGTGAGTCCCACGCCCGCCCCACCACACCCTCCCTCCCACCCTGCCCTTCCGCTGTCTGCCCTGCCCGCCTCTGAGAAGGCGTGGGGACCAGTGGGGAAGATGAGCACCCCTTACTCAGCAGGCAGTCATTTCCCTTAGTTCCCGTCACTCCCCACCCTGCCTCGTCCTGAGAAAGGGGGGAGACCGGGAAGCAGATAGGGGGAGGGTTTCCATCAGCCGGGGCACAGTGGAGCTTGGGGTGCCGATACCTCCCCCCTGGTCACCCGCCGAGCAGCCCTCAGTGCCAGGACGGCACCAGCGGCACAAGAATCACATCCCGACTTCCATGTGGGGGTCGTGAGGAGCAGCCCTGCCAGGAAACCAGGGGTCCACATGCCTGACCCCCACGGGGCCTGGACTGGTGCCGACCTCTTGGGGTGGGGTGGGTGGGGCTGGGAGGTGCTTCGTGCTCCTGCTCCCCGTGTTCCTGTTTCCCCGCGGGAGTGCCGCCTGGGTGGGCGCTCCATGCCCGGCGTCAGCGTGACTCAGGAGGCCGGGGTCCCACTCCTGCCGTGGGAGCAGCCCCGCGGGCACCTTCTCACCGCTCCCTCTCATCTGTGTGCAAGAACACACATGCACACACGCCCTGACACACTCACATACACACCTCACCCCCAGTGAGCTCACAGGGTCCCTCCAGCTCTAGGCACCGTGGTCCTTCAGGCTCCCTCTGAAGACCACGTGAGCCGGCCCCTTGTCGGCCATGCAGGGTCCCCCCAGGCCATCCTGACTGCAGCCGCTCGGGACACTCGCCATTGTCCACTTCCTCCCCTGGGACAGTGAAGCCACTGTGGGGCGTTGGGAGCGGCCGGCAGGCCCTGAGCCCTGGGTTCTGTCTGGGCGAGCCGCCGCAGGGTGACATCACCCACCTCGCACAGTGCAGGGGACGAGGGGGGAGGAGGACAGACGGGGGCCCGGACCTGGGCGGGCGCTCTGCTGGCGAGGGTCCGGGGTCCCAGTGTGCCGTGCTATCTCCAGGGCACCCCGACGGCTCCGTGGTGACCGAGCGCATCCGCATGGACATTCGGAAGGTAGACGCCGTCTTCGTGGGCACCGGGGACCTCTTTGCTGCCATGCTCCTGGCATGGACACACAAGCACCCCAACAACCTCAAGGTCAGCGGGGTACACCACCCCTGACCCCCACCAGTTGATCTGTTCATCACTGTGGGGAGTGGTCACCACATCCAAAGGGCTGGAGGGAGACAGGGGTGACCGTGAGCTTAGAGGTGGGCGGCCCTGGGCGGGCAGGGGTCCTGTGTCATGTGCCACGTCTGGGTGGAGTCGCAGCCCCACCCCTCCTCACCGTCCGGCGCTGAAACCCGGGGCCCTTGCTCAGGACCGAGGTGCCGCAGCACCAGTGATGGGAGCCTCTCCCAGCAGAGCAGTCCCTGTGAGGCACCCTCGAACGCAGTCCCTGGGCGGAGGAGTAAATCGGGGTGCGGGGTCCCTCCTGGGCTTTCCCCCAGCCCAGCTCAGACTCGGGGCCGTTCTTCAACCTCCTCAGTGCCGCGTGCATTTTCGCGGTGTCTTAAGAAGTTGCCCTGTCTGATCCCCCGTGAGCTGACAGCCTCTCTGTCCTCCGCGAGCCTGTAGAGGTGCCAGGCGGGCAAGGCCTGCACTGCCTGATGCGGGAAGGGCAGTTGGGGGTACAGGGGCTGGTGGGAGAGAGGAGCCAGGCCTCTGTCTGGTTGGGTCCCCTCAAGGAAGGGAGAATTCGGCGGTCGGGACCTGGGAATGGATTCCCCTGAAGCCGTCATTGCAGGGCACCCAGGGCGGGGGGTCCGTGCCTCCCCAGCACATCTGAGTGTTGGGCTCCGAGTTTGTGTAGTGCAAAGCCTGCCCGGGGGTGCCTCCTCTGCCGCCTACCAGTGGAAGCAACACTGTGCTGTTCTCTGGCCACTGTCAGCCCTCTCTTGCCTGCCCCGAGGGCCAGCCTGCTGAGAGTGCAGGCCTGCCCGCTTCATTGGCAACAACAGGAGCTCCATGTGGTCCAGGCAGGGGCACCGTGGTGCCCAGAGAAGGCCTCGCCGCTGGGCCCCAGGTTCCAGGACGGAGTTCTGTCGGACTCCCTAGCCCCTGCTGAGCTCCAGGTCTGACTGGGAGACTCAGAGCAATGGCTTTGGCCGACCTTGGAGCAGGAGGTCTCTCCATGTTGGTTTTTTTGTACTTCGTTCATCCCAGAAACACTTCCTGAGCGCCCGCTACGGGCCCAGACAGTATCGTTGGTCCTGAGTCACAGCCCCTCCCCAGAGCTGTCTGCGGTCCGGAGGGGCAGTTGATTGTGTTAAGCAGGCGTCCGCTCAGCTCTGTTCTGCTGGGGGGAGGCGTGGCCAGCTGGAGGGATGACCGCCCGAGCCGGCACCCTCGTGACTCGGCGCAGACGGCACTCTCAGAGGCGGCTGTGGGCGGCATGGGGGGGCCGGCGGGCCTGGGCGAGATGGGGGGCACAGCGGTTCCCCCTCCCTGCAGGTGGCCTGTGAGAAGACGGTGTCGGCCATGCACCACGTGCTGCAGCGGACCATCAAGTGTGCGCAAGGTACCGCGGGCAGGGCCCACGGGCACCCTTCGCGCTCCTGAGAGCCTCCCGCGTCTGGGGGCCTGGGGCCGAGGGTGGGGAGGGAGGCGGCACCCTGCTCCACTGTGGTGACGTGTGACCGATTCTGCTGTGACCGGGGGTCCCTCTGGCTCCCTCTGTCCCCCTGACCCTGGCCTTGAGGAGTGGGGTCTGTGGGCCTGCTCTGCCCCCGACGCTCACGCTCTGTGTGCTCTGCAGCCCAGGCCGGGGACAGACAGAAGCCCAGCCCGGCCCAGCTGGAGCTGAGGATGGTCCAGAGCAAAAGGGACATCGAGAACCCGGAGATCGTCGTCCAGGCCACGGTGCTGTGAGGACCGCGTGCGTGCGCCCGCCTCCCGGCGTGCAGCGTGTCGGCGTGTCCCACTTTGTCCCGTGAGAGATGTGACGTCTGCCTTAGAGCCGTGACCGAGACTTGACGTGTCTTTTCTTTCGTGCGTGTCCAGCATCCGCTGGTGTTCATCGTGAAATCGTGCCAGTCGTGCTTTTTAAAAATAACAAAGTGATCACAGAAGTTCGTGATTTGGAAAACCAGCTGCCCTTCCCCACCGAGGCTCCCGGGCCTCTCTGGAAAACCAGCTCTGTGGCCGCCCTCTGGGGGGTGGGGGGCGTCCTCCCCAGCCGGGGGTGGCCCTTGGTGGGAGGGGCAGCGGCCCCCAGAGAGTCCCATCGGCTCCCACCAGTGAATGGTCCCCTGTCCAGTTTGGGTCCGGGTGGTGGGGGGCGGGTCCCCAGGGGGTGGGGGGGCTCTGTCTGTGTGTCTCTGAGAGCGAGAGTTCAGCGTTAACCACTCGCGTCCCTGCCAGACTCTGCCAAACACCTTTATTGTCATTCTGGCCTTTTCCTCCTTGCTCCTGCTTCCAGACTTGTGTTTCTTTGCTGCTTAGGAGGTCGTGGGGCATTCCAGGTATTCCGCTTCTGTCTCCACATCGGGACAGGTTAACGCCAGCTGGCCCAGAGACACACAGGCCTGCGCGGTCACATTGGCAGGGACACTTCCAGGACCCCCCAACATTCAAGCCAGTGTACAAATCTCATGAGTATCCGAGGGACCACTCTGTAACGCACAAGTGTCTCTAGGGACCTGCCGAGCAAGGTGCAGAGACACCTGTAGATACCTGTGGGCGGAGGGCTGGCCCTGGGGCCAGGGTGTCTGGGAAGGTACCGTGGTGGGCTCCTTGTGGTAGGACACCCCTACTTTGTGGCACAACAGCTTGGGAACTGCGTGTCTGCCACCTGCTGCTAGTGACATGCCTTGTGCCACAGAGTGAGTGAGTGTACAGACAGGTACGGGTGCAGATGTGGGCTCCTGCTCCCTCTGGGGGGACCCATTTCACCCCGAGGCCCTGACAGTACTGCAGTTGTCCTCTGCCGGCGTAACCTCCTCGGCTCCATGTGCCCCGAACTTTGGGGTACCCTAGGCATGGCTATAGGCAGGGGTGTCCCTCCTGAAGTCCCAGCCTGCCTTGATCTCAGCACCCTGCCCCCACTCTGGGGAGGCAGAGGGTTGCCCCTCCCGGGAGCCCACAGCGGGAGCCCGCACGTCTGAGCAGTGCATTCTGCACTTTGTAGAAAACGCCCTGAAAGGAAGAGCTGCCACTCCCCGGGGACCTCCCGGCCCCGTGGCCCACCACTCACTTCCGGACGTCCACACTCGGAGCCGTGGTGCTCCTGTGGGGGGCCTGTGCACAGGTCAGATTGTCTGTGCCACTCAGGCCTGCTGAGCCCTGGGGCAGAGCCCAGCCCATTGGTCCCTGCAGGCCCACTGGGCCAGGAGGAGGAAGGAGTGGCCGCAGCCCAGCAGGGGGCAGTAGGGACCAGCCAGAGTCTCCCAGGGCCCTGGGCCGGTGCAGCGCCTGTGACAGAAGTTACCACCACTGCCAAGTAGAGCTGGGGGAGCCGGCCGACGGGAAGAGGTTTCTGGTCCTTGTTTTGTTTTAGTTTTGACTCTGAGAGGATGTTTGTTAAAGCTGGGACCGTGAAACAAGGAAGGGCCTAGGACAGAAGCAGCAACAGGCGAGAGCCCGGGTGGGGGCTGCTTGGGTTCAGTGGAACGTCAGCGAGAAGGGGTCCCGGGGGCCGGTTCACAGGGAAGCCTGGATGAGCTGCCACAGCCCGTTGCTGCCGTGGTCGTGAGCCTGGGGGTGTGTGGGGGTTCTGAGAGCCCAGGAGTCACCTGGCTGCTGGTGAGGAAGACGAAGACGGGGAAGGGAAGGTGTGGCGGTGGGGCTCCAGGAGGAAGCGCGCTCCCTTCACATTAATAGCAGGAGCCAGTGTGGGGCTGGGGAAAGAGCCCAAGTGTGTCTGTCTCCCGAGAGATGGTGAAAACGCCCCCGGGAGACACGGTGCTGGTGCTGGGCCTGGTCCGTGTGCGCACACGGAGCGCACTGGAAGGGAAGCGTGCTCTGCCGACACGACGCGGTTCTTGGCTCTGTGGTTTCATTGCAGAGGCGTGGCCCCCGTGAGGTGTCCTTCTCGTACTTCCCTGTGTTTATTACACACAGACGGATGGGACTTTTTCCACCCACACAGCTTCAGCGGGACCAGGGACTCGGGCTCCTCCTGGGCTTGTCCGTGCCCTGTGGCGGCAAAGCTTCCACAGGAGGAGTCTGAGCCGGGCTCTCCGTGATGGGAGGGGGCCAGCTGGGGACCCCGAGGGTGTCCTGGGAGTGTGGGGCTCCCAGGGAGACGCCTCGAGCTCCTGTGGGAGGCCGAGCTCCGTGTCCCCACGCTGATCCTGTGCTCTCCCGGCCTGTCTCCACACCTGCCCGTCCCCGTGGGTCTCCGGGGACAGCGGAGGCTGCAGAGGCCCCAGAGCCTCCTCCGTGCGCAGTGTCCCACCCAGGAGTCAGCCACGGCCCCTGGCAGGTTTTGCACGCAGGTCGGGTCCAAGTCAGAATTGACCTTTCCTGTTTGTGCTTTGTGAGGTGGCCTAGTGGCCCGCAGACGACCGGTGGGGCTGGCGCGGGAGGTGGTGGTCAGGGCGCAGGCTTCAGCACTGCCCAGCGTTTCAGTCCTCCTGCGGGCCAGCAGGAGGCAGCACCAAGTGGGCTCCCTTGTTTGTGAACCAGGCTGCGGTGGTCCCCACGTCCTGCTGCGGTGACCATGTCAGTCGGCCTCACCTGTGTAAGACTGGTCAGCGACTGTGGAAACCGTGCTTTCTTGATTGTCCGGCTCTCACCCTTGTCAGAACCAACCTTCACAACGTTTAATTTTGCAGCGACTGAGCCGGGCTTGGGACACCTGCCCCGAGGTGGGGGGGGGGGTGTCTGACCCCTGAGGTCGCAGGCCAGAGCACACGGCCTGCACCGTGACGCCGGAGTCCTGATGGAATGGGGTCGCCGCCCCGCCGCCAACATCCGTGTGACAGACACGTGGGAGCTGCAGGCCCCTCTGCCAACTGGCCGCCGGCCTCTGCCGCACGCCCGGCTGCTCAGACTTGCCTGCCCTTGGATGGGCCCGCCTGCTGCCCCGGCCCTGGGGTCCTCATCTATGCGAATCAGAGACACTGAGTGACTGCACTGTACTCGGAGCCGGAATGGCCAAGCATCCCTGTCTCCCTTCTCCACCCCCCCCACCCAGGTCCTGGGGCCCCCTCCACACGCGTCTCCCCCTGGGAGCCTCCCGGTACCTGCGTGGGCTGGAAGGAGGGAGGGGAGAGGAGTTTGTGAGTGGGCAGGGCGGGTTCTGTGCAGCCAGGGGCGTTGTGAGTGTGGCCTGGCTTTCTGTGTCTGGGTGGGAGCCACGTCGTCCCCCAAACTGGATTCTGCCCACCCACAGCACAGCTCACCGGTTTCTCCCGCACGCCACCTCCCACCGTCTGCGGTGACGTACAGGAGTGCAGGGGCCCTGCGGGAGCCCCACGGGACGAGCTGCGTGCTGGGTGGGCGGGGGCTCACTGTTCTCGTAGTGCATGTGTCTTCTTGTGGACGTCTGCAGTTTATTCTCGGTGCAAATGTCTTCTGTTTAACTGATTAAACAACGTCTTACAAACCGCATTCCCGCCTTTCTTTAGCGGTGTAGGCTCACCACACGACGGGGTGCATTCTGTTTGCAAGACAGACCGATGAGTGACTTCAGGTCTGGCTTAGAGAACATTCTAAAACTATATCGATGGGAGGCTTCTCCTAGAATTTTCTTTTGAAATGCTGACAGAGTAAACAGGTGTTTACAAAGCTTTCTCACTGGCCCCGACTGGTGTGGCTTGCTTGGGTGTCGTCCCACAAAGCAAAGGGTCAGGGGTTCGACTCCCAGTCAGGCACTTGCCTGGGTTGTGGGTTCGGTCCCCAGTTGGGGCGTGTGTGAGAGGAAACCAGTCAATGTTTTTACATAGATGTTTCTTTCCCTCCCTTCTTATCTAAAAAAAAATAAAATCTTTTAAAGATAAAAAAAACAAAAGCTTTCCCACTGCCTGAGCCCTGCAGAGCCTCCGCACTCACAGCAAGGCTGCCCGCCCACCTCTGAGCTCCACTTCGGGGGGGTCGTGGCGAGTGGAACCCCAGCCTGCGGCCTCCCCTCCCCCCAGACCCCCCTCCCCTACAAGGGGCAAGGTCCAGTCCTTGCGAGACAGGAAGCCCGTTTCTGCAGGGAGACGCCCTCCTGAGGCCTCGGGTCACCTGCCCTGGCTGAGACATCGGCCTGCAGGTCACCTGGACGGAGAGGGGGGCCGGCAGGCTGGGGGCTGACGCCGTGACCCTGGCCCCTGGTGATGGAAGGTGTGGATGTTCACGTGTGGGGAACTGGGAAGGACTCCTGACCTCCACGTAGGCCTGGGGGGGGTTTTGAGTGCTACCTGGGAACTTGAGTCGGCATTTGAACAGTGATTGCAGAACTGGACCGACAGGCTGACCGAGGTGCCGGCTTGGAGCCCGGCCAGCACTCTCCCGGCCCTTCTTGGGGGCAGGAACTCGGGTTCTGGAGGCTTCCTGGGGTGTAATGCTGCCCGGGAACAAAGCCCACGGCCCCAGGGTCCCGGCTGTGAGGGGCTCGGTCTCTGTGAGCTTCGGGTGGTGGTTCCGCTGGCTCCGTGGCGACCAGCCCTGCACACGTGAGCATGCAGACGTGTCTGTACACGCGAGACGCCTGCCGGCATTGTGGAGGCACGCATGCGCTGCCCCATTCCCGTACGGTCCTCCACAAATGAACATTTCCGTGCGGCTGTGGTGAAGCCTGAGGATTTCTTCCTCCACAGGATTACCTGTGCAGTAGCTACAGTGCGTGAACCAAGCCATAGTTGCTGCTGCCCCTTAAATGTCCCCCTCTTAAAGGAACGGCCTGCCCTGCTCTCCGAGGCCCAGGTCCCCTCTCACCTGTGCTCCCACCGGTCTCCGTCCTGGGCGCTGCCCTGGATGTCCCAGGCAGCGGGACTCTGGGCCCTCGGGGCCCCTGCAAGACCCTACGAGTGATCAGGGCTGGGGGCCTCCCTTTCCCGGCCCATCCCTGCCAGATTCTGAGGCCCGGCTCTGGTCACAGATCCCAGGTCACTGCCAATTCTGGGTTCGAGTTCCTTCACACTGGGGTAGGGACAGCTCTGGCTCTGCTAGCCCAGTAGGTCCTACCCACCCTGCCACCCTTGTAGGTCATCCCCAGGTGGCCAGGGCAGCTGGAGCCATATGGCCTGTGACTCTCAGGTGCGACGGCCCCTTGACCACTGTCTTCCTGGGCGCTGGGGAAATAGACGGCACGACCAGTGACCTGAGGAGGGTTTAGTAAGAGGGCCACGTACAAGCGTGCAGAAAGGGGGGTCGGCACCCCGGTGGGCTCACGGAAGGAAAGCGAGCCGTTATCATTTTAGTACGAAGCACACAGACAGATACTTCACCAGCCCTCAGTCTTATGTCCGGGGTACCCTTCTAATTGTTTTACACAAACACGCAGGGCAGACCAACTGGTGGGATAACCGCCAGGACGGGCCCTGCCCCCTGCCGAATCGGAAGGCACTGCTAACACACGTGCTCTCAGAAGATGCTCCGGCTTTAGGCACCTGCAGCTCCGCTTGACAGATGAGCTCGACAGCCGCCCAGGGCTGATGGTGCTTGGGACAGCTGCCAGTGCCTTTTGCACAACACTTGGGTACCTGCCAGGTCCTCGCACCCGTGGATCGCCACGAAAACGTAAAGTGTGTGACTGGGAGCACATCTAGAGCTAGCAGTCTAGAGTCGGGTTCTCGAGAATCCTTTTATTCATGGGGGAAACCACGCCCGGGAGACGGGACAGCGAGTCCAGGCCACGGTGTGCAGAGCTGAGGTGGGAACAGACTCCCGGAACCCTGCGTCTGCCGCCCACTGCCGGTGACCTGCAGAGACCCCGCTGGGCTCTCCTCCTCAGGTGGAGAGGGGTCTCCAGCCAGCTCAGGCCAGTGCGTGGGCCGTGAAAGGTTGTAGACAGATCTGAACACTTCTAGATGGTGATCATGGTTTCAGATGTAAGAAAAAAAAATCCAAATCAAAGGAGGAAATTTTGCAAAGACTTTAAAATATATGTATTTAGAGCTGACATAAGCTCTCCTTGAAAGCAATTTAGTGAAGACCACTGATTGAGAGAAAAATCACACTATTAAAGCCAGAAGCACAGACACCAGCTTGGTGCAGAGCAGCCCCTCCATGAAGTGGCACAGTGTAGAGACATCGGTCACTGATGCCCTACAGACACGTAATCAAAGAGGACAGAAGACCACGTGGACAATGGGCTCAGTCCAAAGTCCAGAACTAGAAATAGGCCAGCTCGTCCTGCCTGGTCTTGTTGGTCTGGTAGTCGTGCAAAGGCCAAGGGCTTCTTTTCATGGGGGAGACTTTCAAACACTCGAATATGTACAAAGGCATCATCTTCAACTTGAACCTGCAAAGAGAGTCGAGTGAGGGAGGGAGGCAGGTGCCGCCTCTGGCCTCAAGTCCCCAGACTCGCCTAGATGGTGTGAGAAAGCCCCTGGGTGCGTGGAGGCCGAGTGCCCCTCGGGCATCTGCACCCTAAGTGGGTGACATTCCCATCTTCCTCCCTCGGGCATAGCAGACACCCATCGCCCCAACCAGCACCCTTGGCATCCCCACGTTCGCTCCGTCAGAGCCCTCAGTTGCCTGAAGGCTCAGTCCCCTCCTCCACGGAGGCCTGCGTGGGTGCACGCACAGCACTTTAGAGCGGACAGATGCCCTGAAGCTGGGCACTGCCGCGGGACCCCCTTTAACACCCTGTCCCCAGCACCTACATGCCCCCCCACTACCCAGGGGGTCTGCACGAGCACCCATGTAGCCAACACTCCACCTTGATGAAGTAGTTGACCCCCGCGACCATCTGGCTCTGGTACTCCACAGCCTTGAAAAGGGTGTACTTCTTGTTTTCCTTCTCCTCCAGCTGGGACTTCACCTGGGGGACTGGGCCAGAAGGGAAAACTCAGTGGCTCCCTTCCTGCAAGAGGAAGTGCCTGGCGCATGAGCTTCTGTCTACCTGACGTTCAATGTTGCAAAATTGACCTCTAAGGCCCTGCCCTTTATAGATTTTATCTTTTTTTGTTTAAATAATTTTTTAAAAAGATTTTATTTATTTCTTTTTAGACAGAGGAAGGAAGAGAGAGAAGGAGAGAAACATTAATGTGTGGTTGCCTCATGCATACCCCCTGCTGGGGACCTGGCCTGCAACCCAGGCATGTGCCCTGACACTGGGAATCGAACCAGCAATCTTTTGGTTCCCAGGCGGGCACTTAGTCCACTGATCCACACAGCCAGGGCCCTTTGCAGATTTTTCTACAACACGATTGTTCCTTGCAATGGAGGAGACATGTTCAACTGTTCGCACTAATGAGAAAGTACAGCAAAAAATTCCTTAATTCCACCAAAGTTTCAAAGGAATGATTTCAGTATCTCACTTGCCCTTTCTTTTCTAGGTGTCAGAAATTTTTACTTTTTCACTATTATGACACTATTGGGCGGGCGAAAAAGTTCGTTTGGTTTTTTTTTCTATACGATGGCTCTAGTAGTGCTTAGCTGTGGATGGAGAAGGGGCCGAGACTGATCAAACGTGTCGAAGGTGGTTTGCAAGGTTTCCTGCTGGAGACGTCTCACCGGATGGCGTGCTCCACGGTGGGGGAGACCAGCCGAAGTTGACGGCGATCAGATAGAGACGGTAACTGAGAACAATCAACGTTCTACCACCCGGGAGATAGCCGACATACTCCAAATATGCAAATCAATAAAGGTATTGGTGAAAATGAAAAAATGGGTCTTTTATTTTACAGAAAAAAAACTAAGTAGACTTTTTGGTCAACCCAAGACAAGTTTACACCCTGTTTTTCTCTTTTAACTTAATATAGTTAAGAGAGAAAAGCAAAGAGCAAATAGTTCCTTTTTTAACAATAAAAACTTGAAACAGCTTGCAATGTTTAACAGGTTAATTTTAGATTTAATCTCTCATTTTACGGATGAGCTTTAATTCTCTTAACTGCCCCCTACTGGGCACTTTGGCTGTTGCTAAATTCTCCTGGAACAGAGAAGGCACCGAGAAAGTGCTTTGCAGGTAAAGGGTGCCGTCCTGCATTTCCAGGGGACGTCGGAGCATGTCGTGCCTTTGGGCAGAGGCTGATCCCAGCCCCGAATCTCAAGCAGGAATCCATCCTCTGTGTGGTTCAGTCCCGTCTCCCAGGATCTTGCCCTCTTACTAACTGAGCATCTTTGTGGAGGTAGGAGAAAGCAGGTTTTTAAATTTTTTTTCTTCATTTACAATCTAACCTGCTATCTAGATGAATCAGTAGGCATAGGAGCACGCTGGCTTTGGCTGGAGTGCCTAGACTAGTTCTAGAGGGTTCGAGGACTTGAGTCAAGGCAGCTGCAGCAGGCGGGCTAGCTGCTGGGAGCCAAGGAGGATCACCCTTGTCACAAGCAAATGAGTCACTGAGGCCACCCTGCACCTTCAGGGAGGGGACCTCCCGGGGGGTATGAATGGGAAGGAGACAGCACTTGGGGCAGCTCTGGGCGGGAGGGAGGTGGGTCAGGTAGGAACAGAGCAGGCTCTTCCCGCCCTTCTTAAGTTTGGGAAACCGGGAACAGCAAGGAATAGCTGGGCTCTGTGAGCAGTGCCGGGGAGGGGGGGCGGGAGGCACCTCCCTCGGAGCCCGCTCACCCTGCAATCCCTGCAAATTCCTGTTTGCTGAAGTCTCCTGGGACTGACTCAACAGCCTGTGCTGTGGTCAGCTGGTCTAAACCACCAGGGCAAAGACGGGGGGCTCGCAGCATTCCCTCGGGGTAGGGAAGACAAAGCAGGGGAGGAGACTTACAGGAGAAAGAGGTTTGTTTTGCTTGTGGTCTTCTCCTCAAGCCTTCCTGCGGCCCTACCATTCCACCTTGGCCAGAACCTTCTGTGAAAGCACCTTAGTGGTGCCCACTTTACAGATAAGGAAACTGAGGCGCAGGGGTCAAGCGCTGTCTGGTTTCTGTTTTGTTTTTCAATGTTTATTTGGAGCTCATTTCAAACTTACACAAGGAGTGTAAGTTTAGGGTCACTGCGTACCTTCCCCAGGTTCACTGACTGTTAACCTCCACCCCACCTGCTCCTTCTCCTGGTCTCTGGTTTTCCCCTTCACCGCCCGAGGGCCAGCATGCCAGGCCCTTCCCCCTGAGCGCTCTATGGCTTGGTCCCCAGAAGCCGAGGCTCCTCTGTCCCTGTCCCAGCCTAGCCCCACGGGCCACGTCCCAAGTGCGCACATTTCAGCCAAGATCTCCGCGTTCCGGCGGGCGCCGCCCCGTTGCGGACAGGGCCAGACCGACCCCGGGCTCTGTAGGACCCAGCCCACCTACCTGGTCGGCGATGGCCTGGATCTCAGCCGTGGCGGGGCCTGGTGGCGGAGGGCGCACCCAATCCCACCTGTGTATCGCTCATGTTGGGACAACAGGCACAGAGGAGCTGCAAACAGGAAGGGAGTTAGGCAAGTATGATTTCGAGAGCAGACAGCCCTCCGCCCTATATCTGCGAGGTCACCTGACAGGCGGGCGGGACCGCACGAGGGCGGGACCTTGGGAGGGCCTGAGCAGGGCGCAGCTTGGTGGGTGAGGTCTGCTGGGGAGAGATGGGTGAGGGGCGAGCGCACTGAGGATGGGGGGGAACTTTCACCTTTCCCTTAATTACCTGAAAGCATTTAGATAGGGAGTCTGGTTCAGACAGACAGCAATATGTGTATATAAAAATACATATAATGGTATATGTATATGTATGTGTGTATCCATATTTTCAACCTGAGACTCACCTGCAGCGCAGGTATCTGAGTATCAAACACCCGCTCCTCCCACCTCCCCTTGATTGGCCTTCCTCCGGACCCTCAGCTCCGGACGGTTCCAGACCTGAGCTGCCAGGCAGCCTTTGGATCTCACATCTGTATGGGGCTCTGTATGCATGAAATTAAATTTGCTGTTCTCCTGTTACTCTGTCCCACACCATGTTAATTGTTAGACCTGACGAGATGCCCTTTGTGTTCCCGCAGTGTGTGACCCGGTGATGGGGGACAAGTGGGATGGCGAAGGCTCTATGGTTAGTCGTTTCTTGCAAGCAGGTAACAGGTGTGGCAAGCACAGCTGTTGCTGCCAGTCCGAGGGCGGGGCTCCTCGCCCTTCCTGGGTGGGGCGCTGCTCTGGGGGGAGGCGGGGCCTGGTCCGGGGGGGGGGGGCGGGCGGGGCTGGCGGAGGAGCTTTCCCCAGAGAGCCAGAGAGTCGGTGTCTCGGGGCCACGCATTCCCTGCTGCAGCCAAAGCAGCCACTTCACAAACCATAGGGACGGGGGTCGTTTCCTAACAAAACTTCCCAGACAGACGCAGATTTGAATTTCCTGCCATTTCCGTGTGTCACCAAGCATCACTCTTCTTCTGACTTGTCCCCCAACGTTTAAAAAGTGTTAGAATGGCTCTCAGCCTGTGAGCCACGCACAGGCAGGCACCGGGATAGGCAGTGGGCCACAGCCTGCCGTCCCTCAGTGGGCAGAGTGGGCAGGACGCCCTGGAGTGGCCACCCCGAGCCCCTCGGGGCACCCGAGGGTGTTGGCGGAGGAAGGGGCGCACCCGAGCCTCCCGGGATCCTCGGAGCCCTCGGGTCACCACGCACTGCCCGTCTCCGCGGTCTGGTGCCCGGTTTCCCGTGGGGGCCGCAGGCCTGGGCCCGCATGCTGGGTTTCGTCTCCTCCTCCTCCTCCATCAGTGTCAGCCTGTATCCCTGCATCCTTTCTCCGCAGTACGTTCCGGAGGACCTCCTACTGGTGTACAAAGAGAAGGTCGTGCCCGTTGCAGACATCATAACCCCTAACCAGTTTGAAGCTGAGTAAGTGGCTAGAAACAGCTAAAGCTTTCAGACCTCCCCACGGGAGAGCGACGCAGACAGTGCAGGAAGAGTCCCCAGACCACCTCTGGGGCTCGCGTTCAGCTCCTCGGAAGGTCCCACCCCAGGGTCTCGAGGGGCCCCGGCCGACCTGGCTTCCGGCCGTCAACGGTCGCGTGCAGTTACTTCACCCTGACTCCCTGTGCCTGTCACACCGGCTCCAGCTGTGTTCTTGAACAGTGGGACACTTGGGGACACCGAGGGGGGAGTGGCGCTCTGGCACATGGCTGCCACGGGCCACACGGTAGAGAGTCCATGCCAGCTGGTACAGGTGGTCACGCCAGAGCTCTCCCACACCCCCAGTCACCCTTGCTGGCCCCGTGTGCCGTGACATGGTCACGAAGGGGGCGGTGTCCCTGTTGTTCGTGTTGTTGCGTGTGCACATGGACCGCAGTCTGGAACTTCAGCCTGCCCTGTGATGTGGGGTCCCCATTTAAAACTAAAGTTTACTCTTAACCAGTCCCCAGACACCCTGTGGTGGCCACTTGGTCCGTGATGGCCTGTGATGGCCAGCAGGCTCTGAGTCAGCTCCCTGGGGCAGCTGGGGGTGGGCACCAGTCCCGGTGCAGTTCTGGGAACGTGACAGGCAGGACCCAGCTGGCGAGGGATGCCTCACCCGTGCCCGCCTGTCCTTCAGGTTACTGAGCGGCAGGAAGATCCACAGCCAGGACGAAGCCTTAGCGGTAAGGAGACCTTCCAGGTGCTGGTGTGGGACAGAGGGACTGATCACAGTGGGGAGGGGACAGCCACGTGCCCGTGGAGGTGGGAGACGGGCACCCTCAGTGGCCAGCATCCCAGCTTCCAGTTGGCTATCCACAGGGTTGGGGGATGCACTGCAGATTTCTCTTTGGTCGCTCGGCCGCTCCCTCACTTGCAGCTTCGTGCTCGTGGGGTCTGGTTAACCCGAGGCCAGCTCTGCTGGTCACAGCAGCCCGGTTTGGGCTAATGAGGAGTGGCCGTGGCAGAGCTGCAGCGTGGGGAGCCCTCCCACTTGGAGGGCGTCCGAGCCAGATGACTCTGGGGCAGGAAAGAAGCAGTCTGTGGGTACAGGCACCCCTTGGTATGAGAATGAGAGGAGACAGGTCACGCACCCCCCACAGGTCCGGGCCCAGGGTGGGTGCTGGGCAGCTGGCCTGCCCATGTATGCATGCGTGTGTGTGTGTGCACACATGCATGTGGGAGGCACCCCCCCCAGAGCTCACACGCAGCTTGAGGCAGAGGGTGCCCACTTGCAGCCTCACAGGCACTGCTCGGGGCAGCCCACAAGACAGACGGGTCCTCCTGCAGCCCTTACTACAGGGCGGTCCCTCGCTGCTCTGTGACTCGCAGCCCAAAGCCTTGGGCTCACAGGGGAGGGACTCGGCTTCCTCGCCGGGACTTGGGTGAGCAGGCGCCTGGGCCGAGGGGCCGTGACTGGGAGTCCACGTTAGTGCCCCCCGCACCGGAAATTCCGAATGTGTGTGCACGACCAGGGCCAGCGTAGGAGCCTTCCCTACGACGGCGGGAGGCCTGTGTGGCTTGGCCCGCTGGTGCTAGCCCCGTGGGAGGCTGGCAATATGCCCGCTGCCTGCGACTGGCCCTCCCGCACCGGCCCCAGCTGTGTCCAGGCCTGGCCCCTGCTCTGGTTCAGCTGGCACTGTCCCGACCTGAGTTGACCTCAGTGGGTATTCTGTCACAAGGCACTGTGCCCTGGAGGGCAAGAAGCCTCCAGCCCCACCGAGTTCTTGGGCACATGGCAGCAGGTGTTTGTTGAATGAATAAATGAGCGCGTGAGTGGCTTCCCAGAGTGGATGGGTGCTGGGAGTTGTTGTTGCTTGGTGTTTGCTCTGTGTGGGGCCCGGATGAGGAAGCACAGTGGGCCCAGCCTGGTTGGCACCTCTGTCCAGGAGATGGGCACCCGTGGGGTGCAGATGGGGGCTGGCGGGTGTGTGCCCTCAGACTTCAAGCCAGAGGGGATGGGGACAGTGGCTTTCACCTGGCAAAACGCATTTCGGCAAAGCTGTCACTGAACAGGCAAGGGCCGGTCAGGGGAGGCTCCCAGGTTCTCAGCCCCTGCTGCCTCCCTCCCGTTAGGCCGGACCCCGTGAGAGTGCATGAGGGGCTGTGAGTGCTGGCCGCACCTGGCCGTTCCGGCTCACGGGGTGGGGTGCAGGAGCAATGGCCTGTGCTGTGGCAGGTGACTCAGGAGTGGCCGACGCACTCCCTGTGCCCGGCAGGTGATGGACGTGCTGCACTCCATGGGCCCCTGACACAGTGGTCATCACCAGCTCCGACCTGCCCTCCCCGCGGGGCAGCGACTACCTGATCGTCCTGGGGAGCCAGAGGACCCGTGAGTCCCACGCCCGCCCCACCACACCCTCCCTCCCACCCTGCCCTTCCGCTGTCTGCCCTGCCCGCCTCTGAGAAGGCGTGGGGACCAGTGGGAAGATGAGCACCCCTTACTCAGCAGGCAGTCATTTCCCTTAGTTCCCGTCACTCCCCACCCTGCCTCGTCCTGAGAAAGGGGGAGACCGGAAGCAGATGGGGGAGGGTTTCCATCAGCCGGGACACAGTGGAGCTTGGGGTGCCGATACCTCCCCCCTGGTCACCCGCAGAGCAGCCCTCAGTGCCAGGACGGCACCAGCGGCACAAGAATCACATCCCGACTTCCATATGGGGGTCGTGAGGAGCAGCCCTGCCAGGAAACCAGGGGTCCACATGCCTGACCCCCCTACGGGGCCTGGACTGGTGCCGACCTCTTGGGGGTGGGGTGGGTGGGGCTGGGAGGTGCTTCGTGCTCCTGCTCCCCGTGTTCCTGTTTCCCCAGCGGGAGTGCCGCCTGGGTGGGCGCTCCATGCCCGGCGTCAGCGTGACTCAGGAGGCCGGGGTCCCACTCCTGCCGTGGGAGCAGCCCCGCGGGCACCTTCTCACCGCTCCCTCTCATCTGTGTGCAAGAACACACATGCACACACGCCCTGACACACTCACATACACACCTCACCCCCAGTGAGCTCACAGGGTCCCTCCAGCTCTAGGCACCGTGGTCCTTCAGGCTCCCTCTGAAGACCACGTGAGCCGGCCCCTTGTCGGCCATGCAGGGTCCCCTGAGGCCATCCTGACTGCAGCCGCTCGGGACACTCGCCATTGTCCACTTCCTCCCCTGGGACAGTGAAGCCACTGTGGGGCGTTGGGAGCAGCCGGCAGGCCCTGAGCCCTGGGTTCTGTCCGGGCGAGCCGCCGCAGGGTGACATCACCCACCTCGCACAGTGCAGGGGGACGAGGGGGGAGGAGGACAGACGGGGGCCCGGACCTGGGCGGGCGCTCTGCTGGCGAGGGTCCGGGGTCCCAGTGTGCCGTGCTATCTCCAGGGCACCCCGACGGCTCCGTGGTGACCGAGCGCATCCGCATGGACATTCGGAAGGTAGACGCCGTCTTCGTGGGCACCGGGGACCTCTTTGCTGCCATGCTCCTGGCATGGACACACAAGCACCCCAACAACCTCAAGGTCAGCGGGGTACACCACCCCCTGACCCCCCACCAGTTGATCTGTTCATCACTGTGGGGAGTGGTCACCACATCCAAAGGGCTGGAGGGAGACAGGGGTGACCGTGAGCTTAGAGGTGGGCGGCCCTGGGCGGGCAGGGGTCCTGTGTCATGTGCCACGTCTGGGTGGAGTCGCAGCCCCACCCCTCCTCACCGTCCGGCGCTGAAACCCGGGGCCCTTGCTCAGGACCGAGGTGCCGCAGCACCAGTGATGGGAGCCTCTCCCAGCAGAGCGGTCCCTGTGAGCGCGCCCTTGAACGCAGTCCCTGGGCTGAGGAGTAAATCGGGGCGTGGTCCCTCCTGGGCGGCCCACAGCGCAGCTCAGGACTCGGGGCGCATTCTTCCACGTCCTCAGTGCCGCGTGCAGTTTCGCAGTGTCTTAAGAAGTCCTGTCTGATGCCCCGTCGGCTGACAGCCTCTCTGTCCTCCAAGAGCCTCGTAGAGGTGCCGGGCGGGCAAGGCCTGCACTGCCTGATGCGGGAAGGGCAGTTGGGGGTACAGGGGCTGGTGGGAGAGAGGAGCCAGGCCTCTGTCTGGTTGGGTCCCCTCAAGGAAGGGAGAATTCGGCGGTCGGGACCTGGGAATGGATTCCCCTGAAGCCGTCATTGCAGGGCACCCAGGGCGGGGGGTCCGTGCCTCCCCAGCACATCTGAGTGTTGGGCTCCGAGTTTGTGTAGTGCAAAGCCTGCCCGGGGGTGCCTCCTCTGCCGCCTACCAGTGGAAGCAACACTGTGCTGTTCTCTGGCCACTGTCAGCCCTCTCTTGCCTGCCCCGAGGGCCAGCCTGCTGTGAACGCAGGCCTGCCCGCTTCATTGGCAACAACAGGAGCTCCATGTGGTCCAGGCAGGGGCACCGTGGTGCCCAGAGAAGGCCTCGCCGCTGGGCCCCCAGGTTCCAGGATGGAGTTCTGTCGGACTCCCTAGCCCCTGCTGAGCTCCAGGTCTGACTGGGAGACTCAGAGCAATGGCTTTGGCCGACCTTGGAGCAGGAGGTCTCTCCATGTTGGTTTTTTTGTACTTCGTTCATCCCAGAAACACTTCCTGAGCGCCCGCTACGGGCCCAGACAGTATCGTTGGTCCTGAGTCACAGCCCCTCCCCAGAGCTGTCTGCGGTCCGGAGGGGCAGTTGATTGTGTTAAGCAGGCGTCCGCTCAGCTCTGTTCTGCTGGGGGGGGGAGGCGTGGCCAGCTGGAGGATGACCGCCAAGCCGGCACCCTCGTGACTCGGCGCAGACGGCACTCTCAGAGGCGGCTGTGGGCGGCATGGGGGGCCGGCGGGCCTGGGCGAGATGGGGGGCACAGCGGTTCCCCCTCCCTGCAGGTGGCCTGTGAGAAGACGGTGTCGGCCATGCACCACGTGCTGCAGCGGACCATCAAGTGTGCGCAAGGTACCGCGGGCAGGGCCCACGGGCACCCTTCGCGCTCCTGAGAGCCTCCCGCGTCTGGGGGCCTGGGGCCGAGGGTGGGGAGGAGGCGGCACCCGCTCCACTGTGGTGACGTGTGACCGATTCTGCTGTGACCGGGGTCCCTCTGGCTCCCTCTGTCCCCCTGACCCTGGCCTTGAGGAGTGGGGTCTGTGGGCCTGCTCTGCCCCCGACGCTCACGCTCTGTGTGCTCTGCAGCCCAGGCCGGGGACAGACAGAAGCCCAGCCCGGCCCAGCTGGAGCTGAGGATGGTCCAGAGCAAAAGGGACATCGAGAACCCGGAGATCGTCGTCCCAGGCCACGGTGCTGTGAGGACCGCGTGCGTGCGCCCGCCTCCCAGCGCGCAGCGTGTCGGCGTGTCCCACTTTCGTCCCGTGAGAGATGTGACGTCTGCCTTAGAGCCGTGACCGAGACTTGACGTGTCTTTTCTTTCGTGTCGTGTCCAGCATCCGCTGGTGTTCATCGTGAAATCGTGCCAGTCGTGCTTTTTAAAAAATAACAAAGTGATCACAGAAGTTCGTGATTTGGAAAACCAGCTGCCCTTCCCCACCGAGGCTCCCGGGCCTCTCTGGAAAACCAGCTCTGTGGCCGCCCTCAGGGGGTGGGGGGCGTCCTCCCCAGCCGGGGGTGGCCCTAGGTGGGAGGGGCAGTGGCCCCCCAGAGAGTCCCATCAGCTCCCACCAGTGAATGGTCCCCTGTCCAGTTTGGGTCCGGGTGGTGGGGGGCGGGTCCCCAGGGGGGTGGGGGGCTCTGTCTGTGTGTCTCTGAGAGCGAGAGTTCAGCGTTAACCATTTCGCGTCCCTGCCAGACTCTGCCAAACACCTTTATTGTCATTCTGGCCTTTTCCTCCTTGCTCCTGCTTCCAGACTTGTGTTTCTCTGCTGCTTAGGAGGTCGCTGGGCATTCCAGGTATTCCGCTTCTGTCTCCACATCGGGACAGGTTAACGCCAGCTGGCCCAGAGACACACAGGCCTGCGCGGTCACATTGGCAGGGACACTTCCAGGACCCCCAACATTCAAGCCAGTGTACAAATCTCATGAGTATCCGAGGGACCACTCTGTAACGCACAAGTGTCTCTAGGGACCTGCCGAGCAAGGTGCAGAGACACCTGTATAGATACCTGTGGGCGGAGGGCTGGCCTGGGGGCCAGGGTGTCTGGGAAGGTACCGTGGTGGGCTCCTTGTGGTAGGACACCCCTACTTTGTGGCATAACAGCTTGGAAACTGCGTGTCTGCCACCTGCTGCTAGTGACATGCCTTGTGCCACAGAGTGAGTGAGTGTACAGACAGGTACGGGTGCAGAGGTGGGCTCCTGCTCCTCTGGGGGACCATTTCACCCCGAGGCCCTGACAGTACTGCAGTTGTCCTCTGCCGGCGTAACCTCCTCGGCTCCATGTGCCCCGAACTTTGGGGTACCCTAGGCATGGCTATAGGCAGGGGTGTCCCTCCTGAAGACCCAGCCTGCCTTGATCTCAGCACCCTGTCCCCACTCTGAGGAGGCAGAGGGTTGCGCCTCCCGGGAGCCCACAGCAGGAGCCCGCACGTCTGAGCAGTGCATTCTGCACTTGGTAGAAAACGCCCTGAAAGGAAGAGCTGCCACTCCCCGGTGACCTCCCGGCCCCGTGGCCCCACCACTCACTTCCGGACGTCCACACTCTGAGCTGTGGTGCTCCTGCAGGGGCCGTTTGCACAGGTCAGATTGTCTGTGCCACTCAGGCCTGCTGAGCCCTGGGGCAGAGCCCAGCCCATTGGTCCCTGCAGGCCCACTGGGCCAGGAGGAGGAGGGAGTGGCCACAGCCCAGCAGGGGGCAGTAGGGACCAGCCAGAGTCTCCCAGGGCCCTGGGCCGGTGCAGCACCTGTGATGGAAATTACTGCCACTGCCAAGTAGAGCTGAGAAGTCAGCCGACGGGAAGAGGTTTCTGGTCCTTGTTTTGTTTTAGTTTTGACTCTGAGAGGATGTTTCTTAAAGCTGGGACTGTGAAACAAGGAAGGGCCTAGGACAGAAGCAGCAACAGGCGAGAGCCCGGGTGGGGGCTGCTTGGGTTCAGTGGAAAGTCAGCGAGAAGGGGTCCCGGGGGCCGGTTCACGGGGAAGCCTGGATGAGCTGCCGCAGCCCGTTGCTGCCGTGGTCGTGAGCCTGGGGGGGTGTGGGGGGGTTCTGAGAGCCCAGGAGTCACCCGGCTGCTGGGGAGGAAGACTAAGACGGGGAAGGGAAGGCGCGGCGGTGGTGCTCCAGGAGGAAGTGTGCTCCCTTCACATTAATAGCAGGAGCCAGTGTGGGGCTGGGGAAAGAGCCCAAGTGTGTCTGTCTCCCGAGAGATGGTGAAAACCCCCCGGGAGACATGGTGCTGGTGCTGGGCCTGGTCCGTGTGCGCACACGGAGCGCACTGGAAGGGAAGCGTGCTCTGCTGACACGACGCGGTTCTTGGCTCTGTGGTTTCATTGCAGAGGCGTGGCCCCCGTGAGGTGTCCTTCTCGTACTTCCCTGTGTTTATTACACACAGACGGATGGGACGTTTTTCCACCCACACAGCTTCAGCGGGACCAGGGACTCGGGCTCCTCCTGGGCTTGTCCGTGCCCTGTGGCGGCAAAGCTTCCACAGGAGGAGTCAGAGCCGGGCTCTCCGTGATGGGAGGGGGCCAGCTGGGGACCCCGAGGGTGTCCTGGGAGTGTGGGGCTCCCGGGGAGACGCCTCCAGCTCCTGTGGGAGTCCGAGCCCCGGGTCCCCACGCTGATCCCGTGCTCTCCCGGCCTGTCTCCACACCTGCCCGTCCCCGTGGGTCTCGGGGACAGCGGAGGCTGCAGAGGCCCCAGAGCCTCCTCCGTGCGCAGTGTCCCACCCAGGAGTCAGCCACGGCCCCTGGCAGGTTTTGCACGCAGGTCGGGTCCAAGTCAGAATTGACCTTTCCTGTTTGTGCTTTGTGAGGTGGCCTAGTGGCCCGCAGACGACCGGTGGGGCTGGCGCGGGAGGTGGTGGTCAGGGCGCAGGCTTCAGCACTGCCCAGCGTTTCAGTCCTCCTGCGGGCCAGCAGGAGGCAGCACCAAGTGGGCTCCCTTGTTTGTGAATCAGGCTGCGGTGGTCCCCACGTCCTGCTGCGGTGACTGTGTCAGTCGGCCTCACCTGTGTAAGACTGGTCAGCGACGGTGGAAACCGTGCTTTCTTGATTGTCCGGCTCTCACCCTTGTCAGAACCAACCTTCACAACGTTTAATTTTGCAGCGACTGAGCCGGGCTCGGGACACCTGCCCCGAGGTGGGGGGGGGGGTGTCTGACCCCTGAGGTCGCAGGCCAGAGCACACGGCCTGCACCGTGACGCCGGAGTCCTGATGGAATGGGGTCGCCGCCCCGCCGCCAACATCCGTGTGACAGACACGTGGGAGCTGCAGGCCCCTCTGCCGACTGGCCGCCGGCCTCCGGCGCACGCCCGGTTGCTCAGACTTGCCTGCCCTTGGGTGGGCCCGCCTGCTGCCTGGGGCGTGGGGTCCTCATTGTGCGAATCAGAGACACCGTGTGACTGCACTGTACTCGGAGCCGGAACGGCCAGGCATCCCTGTCTCCCTTCTCCACCCCCCCCACCCAGGTCCTGGGGCCCCCTCCACACGCGTCTCCCCCTGGGAGCCTCCCGGTACCTGCGTGGGCTGGAAGGAAGGAGGGAGGGGAGAGGAGTTTGTGAGTGGGCAGGGCGGGTTCTGTGCAGCCAGGGCGTTGTGAGTGTGGCCTGGCTTTCTGTGTCTGGGTGGGAGCCACGTCGTCCCCAAACTGGATTCTGCCCACCCACAGCACAGCTCACCGGTTTCTCCCGCACGCCACCTCCCACAGTCTGCGGTGACGTACAGGAGTGCAGGGGGGCCCTGCGGGAGCCCCCACGGGGACGAGCTGCCGTGCTGGGGGGGCGGGGGGGCTCACTGTTCTCGTAGTGCATGTGTCTTCTTGTGGACGTCTGCAGCTTATTCTCGGTGCAAATGTCTTCTGTTTAACTGATTAAACAACGTCTTACAAACCGCATTCCCGCCTTTCTTTAGCGGTGTAGGCTCACCACACGAGGGGTGCATTCTGTTTGCAAGACAGACCGATGAGTGACTTCAGGTCTGGCTTAGAGAACATTCTAAAACTATATCGATGGGAGGCTTCTCCTAGAATTTTCTTTTGAAATGCTGACAGAGTAAACAGGTGTTTACAAAGCTTTCTCACTGGCCCCGACTGGTGTGGCTTGCTTGGGTGTCGTCCCACAAAGCAAAGGGTCAGGGGTTCGACTCCCAGTCAGGCACTTGCCTGGGTTGTGGGTTCGGTCCCCAGTTGGGGCGTGTGTGAGAGGAAACCAGTCAATGTTTTTACATAGATGTTTCTTTCCCTCCCTTCTTATCTAAAAAATAAAATCTTTTAAAGATAAAAAAACAAAAGCTTTCCCACTGCCTGAGCCCTGCAGAGCCTCCGCACTCACAGCAAGGCTGCCCGCCCACCTCTGAGCTCCACTTCGGGGGGGTCGTGGCGAGTGGAACCCCAGCCTGCGGCCTCCCCTCCCCCCAGACCCCCCTCCCCTACAAGGGGCAAGGTCCAGTCCTTGCGAGACAGGAAGCCCGTTCTGCGGGAGACGCCCTCCTGAGGCCTCGAGTCACCTGCCCTGGCTGAGACATCGGCCTGCAAGTCACCTAGACGGAGAGGGCCGGCAGGCGGTGACGCCGTTACCCTGGCCCTGGTGATGGAAGGTGTGGATGTTCACGTGTGGGGAACCGGGAAGGACTCCCTGACCTCCACGTAGGCCTGGGGGGGTTTTGAGTGCTACCTGGGAACTTGAGTCGGCATTTGAACAGTGATTGCAGAACTGGACCGACAGGCTGACCGAGGTGCCGGCTTGGAGCCCGGCCAACACTCTCCCGGCCCTTCTGGGGGCAGGAACTCGGGTTCTGGAGGCTTCCTGGGGTGTAATGCTGCCCGGGAACAAAGCCCACGGCCCCAGGGTCCCGGCTGTGAGGGGCTCGGTCTCTGTGAGCTTCGGGTGGTGGTTCCGCTGGCTCCGTGGCGACCAGCCCTGCACACGTGAGCATGCAGACGTGTCTGTACACGCGAGACGCCTGCCGGCATTGTGGAGGCACGCATGCGCTGCCCCATTCCCGTACGGTCCTCCACAAATGAACATTTCCGTGCGGCTGTGGTGAAGCCTGAGGATTTCTTCCTCCACAGGATTACCTGTGCAGTAGCTACAGTGCGTGAACCAAGCCATAGTTGCTGCTGCCCCTTAAATGTCCCCCTCTTAAAGGAACGGCCTGCCCTGCTCTCCGAGGCCCAGGTCCCCTCTCACCTGTGCTCCACCGGTCTCCGTCCTGGGCGCTGCCCTGGATGTCCCAGGCAGCGGACTCTGGGCCCTCGGGGCCCCTGCAAGACCCTACCAGGGATCAGGGCTGGGGGCCTCCCTTTCCCGGCCCATCCCTGCCAGATTCTGAGGCCCGGCTCTGGTCACAGATCCCAGGTCACTGCCAATTCTGGGTTCGAGTTCCTTCACACTGGGGTCGGGACAGCTCTGGCTCTGCTAGCCCAGTAGGTCCTACCCACCCTGCCACCCTTGTAGGTCATCCCAGGTGGCCAGGGCAGCTGGAGCCATATGGCCTGTGACTCTTGGGTGTGACGGCCCCTTGACCACTGTCTTCCTGGCGCTGGGGAAATAGACGGCACGACCAGTGACCTGAGGAGGGTTTAGTAAGAGGGCCATGTACAAGCGTGCAGAAAGGGGGGTCGGCACCCCTGGAGGGCTCACGGAGGGAAAGGGAGCCGTTATCATCTTAGTACGAAGCACACAGACAGATACTTCACCAGCCCTCACTCTTATGTCCGGGGGTCCCCTTCTAATTGTTTTACACAAACACGCAGGGGAGACCAACCGGTGGGCTGACCTCAGGGACGGGCCCTGCCCCCTGCTGAAACGGAAGGTGCTGCTAACACACGTGCTCTCGGAAGATGCTCCGGCTTTAGGCACCTGCAGCTCCGCTCGGCAGAGGAGCTCGACAGCCTTCCAGGCTGACGGTGCTCGGGGCAGCTGCCAGCGCCTTTTGCACAACACTTGGGTACCTGCTGGGTCCTCGCACCCGTGGATCGCCACGGAAACGTAAAGTGGGTGACTGGGAGCGCATCTAGAGCTAGCAGTCTAGAGTCGGGTTCTCGAGAATCCTTTTATTCATGGGGGAAACCACGCCCGGGAGACGGGACAGCGAGTCCAGGCCACGGTGTGCAGAGCTGAGGTGGGAACAGACTCCCGGAACCCTGGGTCTGCCGCCCACTGCCGGTGACCTGCAGAGACCCCACTGGGCTCTCCTCCTCAGGTGGAGGGGGTCTCCAGCCAGCTCAGGCCAGTGGGTGGGCGTGAAAGGTTGTAGACAGGTCTGAACACTTCTAGATGGTGATCATGGTTTCAGATGTAAGAAAAAAAATCCAAATCAAAGGAGGAAATTTGCAAAGACTTTAAAATATATGTATTTAGAGCTGACATAAGCTCTCCTTGAAAGCAGTTTAGTGAAGACCACTGATTGAGAGAAAAATCACACTATTAAAGCCAGAAGCACAGACACCAGCTTGGTGCGGAGCAGCCCCTCCATGAAGTGGCACAGTGTAGAGACATCGGTCACTGATGCCTACAGACACGTAATCAAAGAGGACAGAAGACCACGTGGACAATGGGCTCAGTCCAAAGTCCAGAACTAGAAATAGGCCAGCTCGTCCTGCCTGGTCTTGTTGGTCTGGTAGTTGTGCAAGGCCAAGGGCTTCTTTTCATGGGGGAGACTTTGAAACACTCGAATATGTACGAAGGCATCATCTTCAACTTGAACCTGCAAAGAGAGTCGAGTGAGGGAGGGAGGCAGGTGCCGCCTCTGGCCTCAAGTCCCCGGACTCGCCTAGATGGTGTGAGAAAGCCCCTGGGTGCGTGGAGGCCGAGTCCCCTCGGGCATCTGCACCTAAGTGGGTGACATTCCCATCTTCCTCCCTCGGGCATAGCAGACACCCATCGCCCCAACCAGGACCCTTGGCATCCCAAGATCGCTCCGTCAGAGCCCTCAGTTGCCTGAAGGCTCTGTCCCCTCCTCCACGGAGGCCTGCGTGGGTGCACGCACAGCAGTTTAGAGGGGACAGATGCCCTGAAGCTGGGCACTGCCGCGGGACCCCCTTTAACACCCCTGTCCCCGCACCTACATGCCCCCCCACTACCCAGGGGGTCTGCACGAGCACCCATGTAGCCGACACTCCACCTTGATGAAGTAGTTGACCCCCGCAACCATCTGGCTCTGGTACTCCACAGCCTTGAAAAGAGTGTACTTCTTGTTTTCCTTCTCCTCCAGCTGGGACTTCACCTGGGGGTTGGGCCAGAAGGGAAAACTCAGTGGCTCCCTTCCTGCAAGAGGAAGTGCCTGGCACATGAGCTTCTGTCTACCTGACGTTCAATGTTGCAAATTGACCTCTAAGCCCTGCCCTTTACAGATTTTCTCTTTTTTTTTTACATAATTTTTAAAAAGATTTTATTTATTTATTTTTAGACAGAGGAAGGAAGAAGAGGAGGAGAGAAATATCAATGTGTGGTTGCCTCATGCACACCCCCTGCTGGGGACCTGGCCTGCAACCCAGGCATGTGCCCTGACACTGGGAATCGAACCAGCAATCTTTTGGTCCCCAGGCGGGCACTTAGTCCACTGATCCACACAGCCAGGGAGGGCCCTTTGCAGATTTTTCTACAACACGATTGTTCCTTGCAATGGAGGAGACATGTTCAACTGTTCGCACTAATGAGAAAGTACAGCAAAAAATTCCTTCATTCCACCAAAGTTTCAAAGGAATGATATCAGTATCTCACTTGCCCTTTCTTTTCTAGGTGTCAGAAATTTTTACTTTTTCACTATTATGACACTATTGGGTGGGCCAAAAAGTTCATTTGTTTTTTTTTCTATACGATGGCTCTAGTAGTGCGTAGCTCTCTTTAACTTCATTCGAAACAATTTTGTTAGACTGCATTGTGACAGCCGTTGTATAAGCGTGCACTTAAACATTAAAATTGGTGACCTTTTGTGTGGCCATTTTAATATTGAAAATGGAAGAAAATATGCAACATTTTTGGCATATGCTTTATAATTTCAAGAAGGTAAAAACACAACTAACACACAAGAAAGGTTTGTGCAGTGGATGGAGAAGGGGCCGTGACTGATCAAACGTGTCAAAGGTGGTTTGCAAGGTTTCCTGCTGGAGACGTCTCACCGGATGACGTGCTCCACGGTGGGGGAGACCAGCCGAAGTTGACGGCGATCAGATAGGGACGGTAACTGAGAACAATCAACGTTCTACCACCCGGGAGATAGCCGATATACTCCAAATATCCAAATCAATAAAGGTATTGGTGAAAATGAAAAATGTGTCTTTTATTTTACAGAAAAAAACAAAGTAGACTTTTTGGTCAACCCAAGTTTACACCCTGTTTTTCTCTTTTAACTTAACATGAAAATAGTTCCTTTTTTAACATTAAAAACTTGAAACAGTTTGCAATGTTTAACTGAGGTTAATTTTAGATTTAATCTCTCATTTTACAGATGAGCTTTAATTCTCTTAAGTGCCCCCTACTGGGCACATCGGCTGTTGCTAAATTCTCCTGGAACAGAGAAGGCACCGAGAAAGTGCTTTGCAGGTAAAGGGTGCCGTCCTGCATTTCCAGGGGACGTCGGAGCATGTCGTGCCTTTGGGCAGAGGCTGATCCCAGCCCCGAATCTCAAGCAGGAATCCATGCTCTGTGTGGTTCAGTCCCGTCTCCCAGGATCTTGCCCTCCTGCTAACTGAGCATCTTTATGGAGGAAGGAGAAAGCAGGTTTGTTTTTAAAATTTTTTTTTCTTCATTTAAAATCTAACCTGCTATCTAGATGAATCAGTAGGCATAAGAGCACGCTGGCTTTGGCTGGAGTGCCGAGACTAGTTCTAGAGGGTTCGAGGACTTGAGTCAAGGCAGCTGCAGCAGGCGGGCTAGCTGCTGGGAGCCAAGGAGGATCACCCTTGTCACAAGCAAATGAGTCACTGAGGCCACCCTGCACCTTCAGGGAGGGGCCCTCCCGGGGGTATGAATGGGAAGGAGACAGCACTTGGGGGCAGCTCTGGGCGGGAGGGAGGTGGGTCAGGTAGGAACAGAGCAGGCTCTTCCCGCCCTTCTTAAGTTTGGGAAACCGGGAACAGCAAGGAAGAGCTGGGCTCTGTGAGCAGTGCGGGGAGGGGGGGCGGGAGGCACCTCCCTCGGAGCCAGCGCACCCTGCAATCCCTGCAAATTCCTGTTTGCTGAAGTCTCCTGGGACTGACTCAACAGCCTGTGCTGTGGTCAGCTGGTCTAAACCACCAGGGCAACGACGGGGGGCTCGCAGCATTCCCTCGGGGTAGGGAAGAAAAAGCAGGGGAGGAGACTTACAGGAGAAAGAGGTTTGTTTTGCTTGTGGTCTTCTCCTCAAGCCTTCCTGCGGCCCTACCATTCCACCTTGGCCAGAACCTTCTGTGAAAGCACCTTAGTGGTGCCCACTTTACAGATAAGGAAACTGAGGCGCAGGGGTCAAGCGCTGTCTGGTTTCTGTTTTGTTTTTCAATGTTTATTTGGAGCTCATTTCAAACTTACACAAGGAGTGTAAGTTTAGGGTCACTGCGTACCTTCCCCAGGTTCACTGACTGTTAACCTCCACCCCACCTGCTCCTTCTCCTGGTCTCTGGTTTTCCCCTTCACCGCCCGAGGGCCAGCATGCCAGGCCCTTCCCCCTGAGCGCTCTATGGCTTGGTCCCCAGAAGCCGAGGCTCTTCTGTCCCTGTCCCAGCCTAGCCCCACGGGCCACGTCCCAAGTGCGCGCATTTCAGCCAAGATCTCCGCGTTCCGGCGGGCGCTGCCCCGTTGCGGACAGGGCCAGACCGACCCCGGGCTCCGTAGGACCCAGCCCGCCTACCTGGTCGGCGATGGCCTGGATCTCAGCCGTGGCGGGCCTGGTGGCGGAGGTCCCACCGCATAGCATCCCTCTACCGCTCATGTTGGGACAGCTGGCACAGAGGAGCTGAAAACAGGAACAGAGTACCGTAAGCTATAGCTTGGTTTGCAAACAGCCCTCCGTCTTATATCCGCCAGGTCACATGATGCGGGGGCGGGACCACACGAGGGCGGGCCCTGGGGAGGGCCGGTGGAGGACACCGCCTAGTGGGAGTGGTCTGGTGGGGAGAGATGGGTGAGGGGTGAGCCCACTGAGGAGGGGAGCGGGAGGATCTTTCACCTGTCCCTTAATTACTTGAAAGCATTTAGATAGAGAGTCTGGGTCAGACAGACAGCAATATATGTATATAAAAATACATATATATGGTTTATGGTATATGTATGTGTGTATACATATTTTCAACCTGAGACTCACCTGCAGCGCAGGGCAGACATCTGAGTATCAAACACCCGCTCCTCCCACCTCCCCTTGATTGGCCTTCCTCTCTGCAGACCTGAATCAGGCCCTCAGCTCCAGATGGTTCCAGACCTGAGCTGCCAGGCAGCCTTTGGATCGCATATCTGTATGGGGCTCTGTATGCAGGAAGTTAAATTTGTTTTTCTCCTGTTATTCTGTCCCACATCATGTTAATTGTTAGACCAGCTAAAGAACCTAGAAGGGAAGAAGGGGAAATTTTCCCTCTCCCAGAGGCCCTGCAGGGGGAAGGGGAGGGAGCCCTGCTTGAGTGGGTATGGCCCTGCAGCGGACCTGCTGACTGTCCCATTCCCACTGATGTAAAAGGAGTGCGTGTTTCTTCATTTTGCTCCCTAGGCCCCGTGAGGTGTGGGCGTGGGTTCTGCAGAGGAGAGGGGGGTCTGTTCTCGTGCTGGGATGGGCATGGCACCGCAGGGTAAATTGGGGAGCGTAGCTTTAAGCAGGGGTGGGTGGCCTTGTAGAGGAGATCAAGGGTCACCCCACAGGTGGGGTGGGTAGGGATGGGCCCTGGCAAAGTCCTTGAGTGGCCCTGGCCCCATGCGGGACAGATTACCCCCGGGTGGGGGGACCCAGAGACAAGTGGGGGCTGAACCTGAGAGCCGCAGAGGACAGAAGGGAGAGGAGCCTGTGTCTGTGGGCACCAGGAGTAGCTGTGGGAAAGGGGCAGGAGCTGCCAGGGCATCCTAGAGTCTAGGAGCAGGCTCTGCCTGATCTTATTCCCAAGTGCATTGGGCTGCCTTGTACCCCTCGTCTGCAAGGCCCAGCCCAGCAACCCCCCTTGTGCCAGCCACTCTGGATGTCACCAGTAAATGACCCGGGGCATAGCAAAGGGCTGACATGGGTAAACAGAGGAGGCACAAAGGGGTCCAGTGATGAGATGGCTCTGAGTGCCTTAGGCTGGGGCGGGAGTGGCACTCCAGCTGCATCCTCTTCCCCTACTCCTGGGCTGCACGCCAGGGGATGCTGGGTATCTCCCCCCTCTGGGTGCTAGCTGCCAGGCAGGCCCAGTCTTGCCTCCTGGAGGCTCCAGTGCAGAGCCCCAGTGGGAGTGGCCCATGAGCAGGTGTGTGGGGGAGGCAAGCCTTTCAGGTACCTGCCACGGAAGAGCCTGGTCTGTAACTTTAGGGAAGGATGGGAGGCCAGATGTGGTTGAACCCTGGGGAGAGGGGAAGGAAAGGCCCCCACAGCTTACTCACAAGTAAGTGAATGAATGAATGTGAACAGAAAAGGGACTACAAAGCAGACCCGACAAGCTCATGGGACTACATGGTGGGCCTGAAAGTGTAGTTTCCAAGAGGAACCACACAGGGTGATCTGGCATAAACTCCTGGCTGGGCAGGCGGTGGTGAGTAATCACGTCGTCGTAGGCATATAGCTTCCCTAGCCAAAGGTCAGTCTTTACCTTCAGGAAGCCCTGCCCATTGTTCTTATGCATCTGGGATAACATACCTTTGAAAAGTCAGAGTAGCTTTGTTTTCCGGGCCCTTTGCAGGCACAGTCACACTGGCACGGGTGGATGACGCGAAAGCCCTGTCACCTTGCTGCCCACACACCGTCTCTATGTACTGTGCGCGTTCAGTGTTGACTACACTGTACCCACTGGTGGTAAAGAAGTATGTCTCTCCATTTTGCTCCCTCCCGTGTGTTGCCACAGGTCCCTGCTGGGGAGTTAAGCATGGCCTGTGTGACTCCACCTGGAGAGGATTCTGGAAGCTTCCTCCTGGTGTCCCCTGGACTCTCTCTCTCCCTGTGCCTTTTTTCCTGTGCTGATTTTGCTTTGCATCCTTTTGCCATAATACATCATAGACCAACATCCTCCTAGGCTAGCAGGTCAACCAGCCTGGGCTTGGAGTTCCCTGACATGTGGTCCTTTACAAAAAAAAGTCTGCTGAGTTCATTCTGCATAAGCATAAACACTACATAGACACACCTAAGAAAATAAGCAATTATTCTGCACCATAATCTGACATCTAGTCTATATGCAAGCTTTCCCGGTTGTCCCCAAAGTGCTGTTTATAGTTTTTCTTTGAACCAGAATCTAATCAAGATTTATATATGCATGTGTATATTCTCTTTATATACCCATTCATGCATTCTTTCGTCTATGACATTAACTCTCTGAAGATATCAGGACAGTAGTCCGGCGGACTGCCCCAGAACGACTGGATAGTGATTATCGTCTCGTGCACCTCTGCGGCCTTCCTCTGTCCCGAAAGCCCGCGTGCAGACGGGAAAGCTGAATGAGGGTCACCCTAGACTGCCCACAAGTGATGCTGCTGCGTGGGAGGGGGCGCCCGTGCCAGAGGTGGCGGGCCATTTGAGGAGGGACCGAGAGGGAGGCTGATATTCCGGTAAACCCTGTCCCCGACCACCTTTTCAGCCGCTTTACCATTTTCGTCTGAATCAAAGATTCACTGGGGCTGCACAGGGTTTTGTCCAATTCTACCATTCCTCTGCCTGGGCTCGCTGGCAGTTTTTGCTAAAAAAAAAAAAAGAGCCTCTGTCAACAATTAGGTTAAACCACAGCCCCACCTAGAAGGTTGGCACACGCTTAGTGACCTCCCTTTAATGCCAACTGTCTAGCGCTGTCATTGCCGGCCCGGCCAGTGTGAGGCGACAGAGTGCGGCCCCGGCGCGGCCGGCGCGGGAGCATGACGTCAGGTAGCGCGCCTGGGGGAGAGGCCGGCGCGGTGAGGTGACGTCACACCGCGCGCCCAGGCGAAGCGGCGCGGTCGTGATTCTCGGGGTCTGTGGGGAGGGTCGCCATGGTTCCGCGAGTGCAGCTCCCCCCTGAGATCCAACTGGCGCAGCGCCTGGCAGGGAACGAGCAGGTGACCCGGGACCGGGCGGTGAGGAAGCTCCGGAAATACATCGTTGCCAGGACTCAGCGGGCTGCAGGTTGGCGCGTGGTTGGTGGGGGCGGCGGCGGCATTCTGGGCTGGGTGGCCTCCCAACAGCGTGGATCTTCCGCGTGGGCCGGCGGACCTGCGCGCGGTGCTTTTGTCACTGTAGGTCTCCTTGTGTAGTTATTGGATTGTCGTGTGAGTTTCACTGTAGTATACTCTCCGCGAGGGCAGGAACATAGTTGTTACCTAGTCTCTGTAAGAATGATTCTCAAAGCGTGGTGCACCGCGGGCAGCCTGAGCATCCCCTGGACGTTTGGTGGGAATGCCGGTTCTTGGTCTCATCGCAGCCCTGCTCCATCGGAAACTGGCGGTGGCTTCAGCGGTCTGTGCTGAGACGTTCTCCCAGTGATTCCAGTGCTAGTGCTGAAGTCTGAGAACCCTTGCTCACGCAACAGGGTGCCAGACACAGTGAGGAACTCAGTAAATATTTTGAGTGATTTTATGTATTTCCCTCCCTGACTAGCCTTACGAGTCGACATTTTGTTTTGAAATTTAAAGTACAATAACATGGAAAAGTGCACAGACTCTCACGTGTGACGCCGGACGATTTATCACTGGCGAATTCACCTGTGTGGCCAGCCACCATCCAGCTCAGGAAATGGTGACTCTCAGTTTTGAATCCCCCAAAGGGCAGTACACTGCCTGATGCTTGTAGATTCTTAGTTTTTATTGAAAGACTGGAATGGCAGTTACCTGGGGCTGTCCCTACAGCCACGGGCCCAGTGGGTTAGGAGTTAGGAGTCGGGGAGTGAGTTAGGAGGATGATTGAGAGGGATGCTTCTGCAGTAACAGGAGTTGGTCTCGTCAGGCCGTCATGTTTCTCTGGCTTCGTTCCTGGCACTGAAAGGTTGGGCTCACTTAGCCTGAGAGTTGCTGTTTCTGGTGCAGGTGGTTTCACTCATGACGAGCTGCTGAAGGTGTGGAAGGGACTGTTTTACTGCATGTGGATGCAGGACAAGCCGCTCCTCCAGGTGAGTGTGTGGGAAGGCAGAAGAAGCCGGAGCAGCAGCGTTGGTAGGAGGCCACACTGGCATGCGGTTGACCTTGGGCAAAGCTTTAGAGCTTTGATGCTCTTTGTTCTTGTAATTGGGTGGAGGGCCAAAGCCTTTGGTAAGAGTGAGTCCTGCACGTGCAGTGAGTGCCACAGCCACACAGGTGGTCATCAGGGCAGGTCCTTGAGTGGGTGAAGCCTGGGTTAGGTCTTTTGTTTGGGAAACACCACAGACTGAGCCCCAAAATGATGGAAACCAAAGGAGGGGGTCCAAGTCTTCTGAGACACAAGTTTCTTTGTAGCTGTTTTTAAATTGTCTTTAAAAAACAAACTTTATTTTTTAGAGCAGTTTTAGTTCACACCAAAGTTGAGAGGAAGGTACAGATATCTGCCATCACCTTCTGCTCCTCTTCCTCCCCTGACCTCCGCACTCACACGCGTGCACAGCTGCCTCCGGTATTAACACCCCCCACCAGATGGCACGTTTGTTACAGTCGATGAATCGACGTGGACATATCATTGTCTCCCAGAGTCCATAGTTTACCTGGGATCACCCCTGGTGGTGCGCGTTCTGTGGGTTTGGACAAATACGTGATGATTTATGTCTGTCACTAGGGTATCTTACAGAGTAGCTCTACTGCCCTGAAATGCCAGCCTTTTTAGAACAGTGTTTCGAAGAGTCTGACTTGTTTACTCTTCTTCAAGATTCCCTGGGCGGGGGTGGGGGGGTTAAAATGCAGACTCCTGTTCTGTGATCCGAGCCTCCTAGACTGGAGCCTTGGGGGAGGCTCTGGCATTGCCCGTTCAGCAAGTGCAGTAGGTGGTGTGGGGGCAGTGAGTCATTTACAGGGGTCTGGTTGGCCCTCTCTTTCTGCTGGTCAGGTGGCTGATGTCCTGAGCTCCATGCTCTGGCCTGTCCTCCCTGTACCCTCTTTTGACGGTCAGGCTGTTGCTCAGGGCTCAGCCTTGATCATGAGGACAGTTACCACCTGTTGCAAGGCTCTGCTGGCCTGGTGGCAGGGGGAAAGTCTTTCCCAGCAGGGGTGTAGCTTGCAAACTTCAAGCACACTGGACTGAAGATACCAGTGGGGCCTGTTCTCGTGATGAGTGGACATTTGAGTGTGTTTGTGTTTTCGTTGTTGCACGTTGCTGTAAAACCACGTTTCTTTAGGGGCTGAGGGAGTTTTTTGCTGTTTCCTACACAGGAGGAACTAGGAAGAACCATTTCGCAGCTCATCCACGCTTTTCAGACCACAGAGGCACGTGAGTATCCATGCTCCTCAATGAGGCCGGACTCGCTGGGAGTCAGGAAGCTCCCACACTCGGGAGGCTGTTCTAGGATCTAGAGCAAGAGAGAGGCCCCCCCGTAGCTGGTGTCTGCTGGGGCTTCTGTGGGAAACGCTTCATCACGGGTTAACTCGTTTACCTACAATACACCAGCTCAAAAGTCTGAAGGGCTGGTACCGAACACTTTACAAGTCAAACAGCAAGCTAACTCAGTGCTGCCAAGCTGCTTGATTGAGTCTCTCCTGGTAGTTGTGAAGTTCCTCAGTGTGCTCTCCTAACTCGTTTCCATTCTGACCAAGGTCAGTAGTCCACAACCCTGCTCCCGGCCCGTTGGGGTCACTTGCTAGTCTTTACAAAACTTGGTGTCCAGACTCTGGTCTCCTTAAGTCCAGCACTGAGAGTGGGGCCTGGGTGGCAGTGTTTTGGGCCCTCCCACGCCACCCGAGGGTAGCCAGGGCCAGGCAGTGTCATTGATGTGGGTTCTAGTGCCAGCACTGGTGAGGCTTAAACTGCGTGGGCGGGTCTCATTCAGTGGGGCTTAAGCAGGCAGGGGACCGAAGTTGGGGGGCTGCGCAGGTAGCCACAGCAGCTGCTTTCTGAACTTGGGGTGTCTCTGGCTGCACTGGAGTGATCATGGAGGTGGGTAGTTCTGCTCTGTACTTTTTTTTTTTTTTAAATACTCACCCTGGCTGTCCTCCATACTTTCTGCCTTCTAAGAACCTGCAGAAGAGTTTCTTCGTTCAGCAAAAGGCCAGTGTAGAGTCTTACCTGGTGGTGAGTGAGTGAGTGAGTGAACGCAGGCCCGTCCATTACCAAACCCTCTGACCATCTGCCATCGGAGAAGCCTGTGACGGGAGGGTAGAGGTGCCATGTTGTGTCCGAGGTCAAGGTGTGGGCAGAGCTGGTCCCCCCGAAGCCTCTGTCCTTGGCACACAGATGCCATCCTCTCCAGGTGTCCTCACGAAGCTGCTGCCCTGCGTCTGTCTGTGTCCTGGTCTCTTCTGAGAACACCAGTCAGATTGGATGAGGGCCCATGCCAGTGACCTTCCGCTAATTTTAATTACATCTGTATTTGATTATTTTTTTTATTTTGAGAGTACACTTATTAAAGCTGGGACAGCGAAACAGGGAAGAGGTTAGGACAGAAGAAGCAGTAGGAGAGAGCTGAGGTGGGCTGCCTTGGCTCCCTGGGAAGTCGGAGAGAAGGGGGCCTTGGGGACAGCTTTGGGGGTGAGCCCAGGGTGAGCTGCTGCTGCTGCCCTTCCTTCCTTCCTTCCTTCCTTCCTTCCTTCCTTCCTTCCTTCCTTCCTTCCTTCCTTATTTTATTTATTTCTTTTTAGAGCAAGGGGAAAGGTGGGAAAGAAACATCAATGTGTGAGGGAAACATTGATCAGTTATATCTTATACACCCCTATCTGGGGTCCCAGCCCACAACCTAGGCATGTGCTCTGACTGGGAATTGAACTGGCGACCCTTTGGTTCCCAGGCCAGAGCTCAGTCCACTGAGCCACACCAGCCAGGGCTGCCCTTTTCTTAATCATCTCTTTAAAGACTGTACGTTCATATCAAGTCATTCCAAGGTCTGGGAGTCGGGGCTTCAGCACAGGAGTCTGGGGAGCACAGCTCAGCCCCTGGCACCCGGGCACAGCTGTTATCAGTGGGGTTTGTGCTTGGCTGGTCAGTGCAGCCAGTGGGGCAAGCAGCGGGTCAGGCGTGGCGTCGGGCAGGGCCTCGGCCCCAGCCCTGGGGGAGCCAAGGACCCCGGGAGGAAGGGTCCCGACAGCCTCCTCTCTTGCCTGTGGCTTTGTCTGCTCTTTGCACCTGTTCTTCAGAGAACGTGGCTGCTGGTCAGGGTCCCAGTGAGCTCTGCTTGTCTCTCTGAGGTCCCTCATAGCCCGTCACGAAGGCAGGTTGGTGGCACTGCCTCACAGCCTCGCGAACTCGGACTGAGGACCCCAGGGTTTGGTGGCACGTGACATCCTGACCGGGTTTCTTCATAGAAGAAACCGGGTTTCTCTCGCCTCACTGCCCAAAGAGGCTTCCGTGTTCCTCTGCGATTCTCTCCTGTCCGTTTTCCCTTCCAGAGCACCTGTTCGTCCAGACCTTCTGGCAGACCATGAACCGCGAGTGGACGGGCATCGACAGGCTGCGCCTGGACAAGTTCTACACGGTGAGGAGCCGCCCGCGCCCTCGGCCGCGGTCCCTGCAGTGCCAGCGGTGGCGGCCGTGGGGGGCGGGTCTGAGCGCCCAGCACCCCATCGTGCTGTCCTGCGGCAGAGTGGGAGGGGCTGGGGTGCGGTGTAGAGGGGCCTGGTCTCTGAGCCTCCCACCCCAGCAGGGCAGAGGGGAGGCTCCTGGACAGTGTGGCCTCTGGGAGCCATGGGCCCAGTGGCTCGTTCAGGGAGCCCCGGTCTTGTTCAGGGTGCGCGTGCCCAGGGCTGTGCGGCGTTTGTCCAGTTCCCGAGGGCTGGCAGATGGGCAAGGACTTCCGTCCCTGAAACGCCACGCAGACTTCCAGCTCCACGGGGGAGGGTTAGGCTTGCCCGCCGGGGGAGCTGGGGGGAAGCCGGTGCATGGCAGCGGAGCTGTGCGCAGCTCGTGCCCCCGCTGGAGGCCCTCGTGCCGCTTGGGTGGCCCGCCTCTGAGACGGCCCCTTCTGGGCGAGGACAGTAACGTGCTTGTCATGTGCAGGACCCCTTTCTTCCTCCTTCCTGTGCTGCATTCCTGTGGATTTCAGTTACTGGTTTTCCTGGGAGATGCCTGTCCTCATCCGCCCGGTTAAACTGCAGTCCTGTTCCGTGGTGTGTTCACTGGGACGGGGGACCGGCTCCAGGTGAAGGGACAGCGTTGCCCTGTGGGAGCAGGCGACCCATTGGGCACACCGAACAAGGCAGCCGGTCCCCTGGGGCTGCAGTGACTTGTGGTTGTCAGACAGATCAGCCACCTGCTCAGGCTTGAGCCGAGGTTACGTGGACACTGTGTGTCCTACTGTTTAAAGTGTGGGCCGGCTGGTGGGCCAGGCTGGTAGGCCAGGCAGGGCGCAGAGGAGGGAGGGAGGTAGACACCAGGGCAGTGGGCCGGGGCGCAGGGCTGGGCTGCGCGCTGCCACCGACCTCAGGTTTGCAAGGCAAAGGAGCTCTGGCGGGAGCTGGGAGGCGGCACGCTGTTGCCGTTAGGTGCGTGCACTGGGCAAAAGCCTTGGGTGAGGATGGGTTCCGTGGCTTTTTGAGGCCCATTTCCCGGGTGCCCCCACGTAGGACAGGCCTCCGCTGTCCTGGCTGCCCGGTGTGCCCTGTCCTGTCTTCCTTTGCCTTTCATTACCACGGGACCCTCTGCAGGCATGCTGGGTTACTACGCAGAAGGTAGGGAAGCCAGGCCAGGAACGCTGTGAACCGCTGTACGGGGGGTTGTAGGGCGGGCGTTGGGGCGAGGTTTACATGGTGAGGCTCAGGGAGGGTTTACCGCACAGAGGTCAGAGAGAGAGGAAACCTCTTCTCTTCGTTGCGGGGAGATGTTCCCAGTTGTCAGACCTTGTTTTTCTGGGATATGCACCTGTGGTGGGGAACCTGTGCCTCACTCCCAGTTCTCACTGCCGAAACTCGGACCGGTCCATTTTAGTCCTTGTTCAAGGTACTGCCGTCGCTGCCCAGGTGTCCTCTGTAAGCCTGACTTCCGGTGCCCTTGGGAATTTGGGGCAGTTCGGCCCTGGGCAAGCGCGTTGTCCGGGCCCAGGGTCCTGAGGGTTTGGTGTCCTGCCCACCACCTCCTCCGGGGGGCCTGCTGTGCGCTTGGGGCACCCAGATGGCCACGGGCAGAGGGGCCGTCTGGGGGAGACGGGGTCGTGCTCCCACTAACGGGTCTCCTTCTGTGCCACAGCTCATGCGGCTGGTCCTGAAGGAGTCCTTGACAGCCCTGAGGATGCGGGGATGGGAAGAAAGGTCAGTACTCAAGCACGTCCTGAGGCTGCTGCTCGGCGGTGTCCTTGAATTATTTGTTGTAGAGGGATGTCGGTCTTTATGTTAAAGGGTGGCCCAGTGGTGCTTACAGTGAAGGTGTTTTAAAAATTATAGTTCGCATGTTTTCATGGAAATGTTCATTTTCAACCTGGATGGTAAGTTCTGTGAATTAGAGTTGAGTCCTCTCATTATAATATATGCTATATTAGTGTGTTTAGCTCTCCTATCACTGGTCATTGTTCGCAGTTCTAGAAATACTTAATTCGTCCAGGCTTCTTTCGACAGTGGTGCTTCTGGTGGGGGGACCTGTGTCCCCCACACTGCAAGGGGCCTGCGTTCCTGCCGCCACCAGCGGAGCAGCTCTGCTGCAGTGGAACGGGGGCCGGGGAGCTCTGCTGGGGCTTACTCCTCCCCCGGCCCCTCCCCCTCCTGAAGGCCCCAGGGACGGAGCAGGGGGTGGGGAGGGGCTCCCCTGCCTGGCCGGAAGCTCTGAGTCCAGGTTGTGGGGAGCAGGTTCCCAAGCCTCCCAGGGGTGGGGTAGTCCGAGATCCACAACACCAAATGGATTTCTGAATGTTTGCATTTAAATTTTTTTAATTCATTTAAAATTTGGTTTCTTTAAAATTTTCTCTAATTTTGAGAGTGATGTAAGACATTAAAAAGCAACTCCAGCTCAACGGTAGTCTTTAACACGGCGCCTTGCTCTGTGCGCACCGCGGCGCCGCCCCAGACGTGGCGTGGGCGAGGCCGCTCCCCGTTGTGCCGGTGACGCGTCGGGAATGTCCCGTGTCAGACGGGGTTCTGCGTGGTTGGGCGGGGGGAGCAGGAGGAAAGGGGCCTAAAAACCATGCACTCTGAATTGGCTTACAGTTTCAGAGCGGACATAAGAGGAGTTTGTTCCATGCGCATGGACACTGAGCCCGGCCCCCGTGTGTTGGGGTGGCTGCCGCACCAGACCGTGCAGCCTGGTGCACCCGTGTGGCAGGGCTTCCTGTCCCCGGGGAGCAGAGGGAGCAAGATGTTGGCCCTGGCCCACTTTTTTTTTTTTTTTTAAGGTTTTATTTATTTATTTTTAGAGAGGGTGAGGAAGGGAGACAGGGAGGGAGAGAAACATGGACTGGCTGCCTCCCGCACGTGCCGCAGCCGAGGCCGGGGCCTGGGCCTGCAGCCCAGACATGTGCACCTCGCCTTGCGGGGTGGTGCCCAGACCATTGGAGCCTCACCGCTCAGGGCCTGGCCCCCTTTTTCCTCTGGGTAAGAACTGTGGTTACCTGGATTTTTCTCAGTTTAGAATCTTTGTGGGTGACTTTTTGTTGGGGCAGGAGTGCCTCTGGTTTTGAGGGTTTTTTTTTCTTTTTTTAAGATTTTATTTATTTTTAGAGAGAGGGGAAGGGAGGAGAAAGAGAGGGAGAGAAACATCAGTGTGTGGTTGCCTCTCCCGTGGCCCCCCCGGGGGACCTGGCCTACAACCCAGGCGTGTGCCTTAGACTGGGAATCGAACTAGCAATCCTTTGTTTCTCAGACTGGCACTCAATCCACTGAGCCACACCAGCTGGGGCTGGTTGCGAGTGGTTTTCATCCTTAAGTCCCTGTGAAGACCTTGAGGTCAGGGGGCTCACTCATTTTCAGGACCTTGGGCTGTGTTACTGAAGCAGAATAAAATGTTAAAGGGACGACTATATTGTAGCTAACTTTTTATTGGCTTATTATTTATTATGGAGGTAGTTTCATGTTCGCTGTAACTAGTAGGTCAGCGCAGAGATCATTTTGAAGCACTTGGCCCCTTCAGTTGCTGTGGGGTGGCCAGTGCTGCGGTGTGATGCTTCTGCCCTTCCTCCGTCCCGATGTAGCGTCTGGGACCAGGTCTGGGATCAGGCTGTGTTTTGGTAAGTGTCCGTTAGCGTCAGCAGCAGCCCCGGAGGAGGGCTCTTGCACCTGCTCCGGCCTCGGCTCATCTCACACCTGCTTTCCAGCCCAGGTGCAGCACCTGTGTGTTATCAGGAGCTCAGGAGCTCAGATGCACCTAGACCGCTGGTCTCGGAGCTCTCTGACCTGGGGGCCCAGGCCTCCGAAACCACGGAAACCACACGCCAGAGAGAGGTCTGTCGAGACCTCCAGGGACCACGCACTCAGTGCAGCAGAACCCCAGGGGCAAGGTTGCCCGCCTCCCGTGGCTGCCTCCTCCTTTCTTGATGCTCGCTGTGTCCGGCTGCCTTCCCTGGCAGTCCCCAGCGAGGACGGCAGGGAGGGACATGACACGTGGTGGTGATGGTAGCCCCCCGACCCTCCTGTTGCACCAGGCCTCTCCCCGCACTCGTTGGGAGGCCAGGCGGAAGGCCTGTGAGTGCTTACACCTCTCGTGCTTCTCGCGGAGTTTCAGCCGTGCCACACGCTCTGGTCAGCGCCAGAGGCAAGGCTGCGTAAATCGGTAATTGCAAGGGTCCTTCATGCTGGACAGACCCGTGTGCAGTCGAAAGCTGGCCTGGCAGGTGGAGCAAACCCGTGCCCTGGTGCCTGTCGTGGCTGCTGCTGTACTGGCCCGTTTCCTTCTTCAGACAGATGGAGCAGCTGTTGGAGCTGCTGACCACTGAGATCCTGCACCCTGACAGCCAGGCCCCCAATGGGGTGAAGAGCCACTTCATCGAGATCTTCCTGGAGGAGCTGGCCAAAGTGGGCGCCGCCGAGGTGAGGGGCAGGGCGGGGTTGGTGGCAGAGCACCTCCCTGGGTGTTTGTGAATGAGGGTCTGAGGCAGCCCCTGTCTAACTTCCCCTGTAGCTGACAGCAGACCAGAACCTCAAGTTCATCGATCCCTTCTGCAGAATTGCTGCCCAGACTAAGGAGTAAGTGGCAGGGGCTCCTCCTGGCTGGCCTTTCCTTTTTCACTGAGCTCTTCAGGGGACTGCTTTTGGGGCGTGGCTGGCCTCTCCTGCGAAGAGGGATGAGTTGGGCCCTGTGACAGCATTGCCAGAAGGGCTGTGCGGCGGCAGGTGGGGAGAGGTGGTCACAGGAGGTGGTGTTTCGTCCCCTTGGGAGTCCTGCCTCACTGCCTGCCCTCATGCCTGCCTGCCCTCCAGCTCCCTGGTTTTGCATAACATCACTCGAGGCATCTTTGAAACGATCGTGGAACAGGCCCCGTTCGCCATCGAAGACCTAATGGGCGAAATGGAGGAGGAGGAGGAGGAGTTGGAGGGTGATGAGGAGGAAGAGGATGTGTCGTCCAAGAACCTGTTCAGAGAGCCACCTAAAGGTCAGGATGATAGTGCACTCGATAGGACATGCCCATCACCTCTGCGCCAGCCTGCCCTGGCTCCAGCCTGCCCTGGCTCCAGCCAGCCGTGCATCTCCAGGATCCCTGCACTCATCTCCTGTCTGGTCTCATCTCTGCCCTTGCCCCCAGAGTCTGTGCTTGGCCCGGCAGCCAGGGTGCCCTTTAAAAACAAGCACGTGCGTCTCTCGCTCTCCCAGCCCTCCCTTCGTGGCCACCGTCCCGACTGCCCTGGCCCCTCTAGTCTTTCTGGTCTCTGCTCTCTGTGACTCTGGGGGTTCTTCTGCCCTGACCACCCTGTTTAACGGGCAGCCTCCCAGCCCCCACCCCGCCTCACTCACTTGCCGTCGCACTTCCTGGCGTAGGTCACTTACAGTTACGTAAGCCGCTTGCTTGTTGACCCGGGCCCATCTTCCCCACTGCATGTCTTGCCCCCGGGACGGGGAGCCCTGTCAATCACAGCTGCACCCGCAGGCCAAGAGCATCAGCGGGCGCAGAGCCCAGGGGTCTGCACAGAGTGGATGACGGACCAAATGAACGAACGAAGGGCACGTACCTGGAGTGGGTGGCCCACTGCAGGGCTAGGGGGCAGGGCCTGCGGTGCTTGGCCGTGCCGGTCTGGCCGGTCTGGACGCTGACGTGGGTCCTTGCGGGGCCTCAGCTGCTCTTCGGTGGCCCACGCCTTGTGTGCACCATATGTTGTGTCCTGTGGCTGTGGCAGGGGTGTCACTGTTCACCAGCTTCAGGACCCTCACCCACCTCCGCCTCTTGGGCAGTGAATACACATAGCAGAGTTCGCGAGTTCAACCGCTTTTAAGCGCACAGTTCGTTGGCGTCAAGCACGTCCCCACTGTTGTGCGGCTGTCACCACCGTCCGTCTCAGAACGCTTCCACCTTCCCGAACAGACTGTCCCAGTTAAACTGCCCGTGCTGCTCCCCAGCCCCCGGCACCCCCTCCTCCGCTCTGCCTTCGTGAATTTTACTGCTTTACGGGCCTCACGTTCGTGGGTCATACGGTTCTTGTCTCCTGTGCCTTGTCTGACTCAGCCTAGAGTCCCCAAGGCTCACCCACGTGGAAACCCGGTGGCGGGGTTTCGTCCCTTTTAAGGCTCAGGTGTCCGTCGTGTGCGTGGGCCACGCGTGTCTGGCCCACTCATCCGTCGTTGGACACTTGGGTTCTTTCCACGCTTCCCCCGGGTGAGTGATGATGCTGCGGACGTGGGTAGACAGACAGCCCAGCTCCTCTCCGGTGAACAAGTGGAATGTTCTATGAAGCATTTTTGCTGCAAGATCATTGCCTCACTGTATGAAAATAGCACAGCCAGACTCAGTATGTTGCAAAATTGAGATAGTGTCGTTCATCGTCTGACACAGTGATGACTAACAGCAGCTTTCTTCAGTGCCAGTGCTTTCCAGGGGAAAGGTGGTTGAGTGTTTTGACCCGCCCACGGAGGCAAACGTCAGCAAGTTCCAGTGTTGTGGAAGGCTTGCGGTCGCCGTGTTAGCCTTGAATCACATATGTCTTTTAAGTTCATTCATTTTTTCCTGTTTAATCTTTATTATGTATTTTCCCATTATTTAGTCCCCTTAGTCCCCCTCCCCCCAGCAATCCCCACACTGTTGCCCATGCCCCACCAGGACTGTTGTCCATGAGTCCTTTTTCCTTTTTGCTTGGTCCCTCCCCACCACTAGCTGTCACCTGCTCTTCTCCATCTATGAGTCTGCCTCTGAATCACTTTTTTAAAATTATTTTTTAAAAAGATTTTATTTATTTATTTTTAGGGAGAGGGCAAAGGAGGGAGATAAACATCAATGTGTGAAAGATACATCAATCAATTGCCTCTTGTACGTAAGTCCCCAAGTGGGGACCTGGCCTGTAACCCAGGCGTGTGCCCTGACTGGGAATCAAACCTGCGACCTTTTGGTTTGCAGGCCTGTGCTCAGTCCACTGAGCCACACCAGCCAGGGCTGCATCACATTTTTATGACTAGATTTTACCACAGAGAATTTCAGGAATTCTGAATATTACAATGGTAGCCAAGCCTAAAAATTACAGGGTGCTGGGAAAAAAAAAAAAAGCATGGCGTCTTAGCAAGCTAATCTGCAGTTACTAGAAAGTTAAAGGGTGTTTCCTTCCAGTAGTGTAAATTGTTTCTTTTTTCGCTAATGTTACTAAAAGTTGCTAGTTTTTAAACCCTCTGTTCACCATTGACTTAAAACAAGTATGCTGGATTGTCCCCCTACTTCTCTCCGTAGGGGGCTCCGCCTTCGCTCCTCCGCGCTTCGCTCTGGTTCTGCGGGGTTGGGTTACTCGGGGGCGTCTGGACCAGCCAGCCGTCCTCACAGTGACATTTGCTGACCAGTCCTGGGTTTTCTGCACGAGCTCCATTAGTTGCAGTTGCTCCTCCTGATAGGGGAGAGCGGGGCTCCCCGGCAGCTTTCACGCTTCCCGGGGCACCAGACTCCCCTGGTGTGTTGGGCGGCGTCCCAGCCTCGGGCAGCCGGAGGCAGACACCTTCCCCCGTCCCTGTGCGAGTCCCCGGTGGGCAGTGTTCCAGCTCCACTTCCTGCCCCACTTCCTGCCCTCGCCCACTGCGTTTCTCTGCGTTTACGCCCTGAGGTTGGGGTGGGGCGGGGCGTGCAGGGTTCTTCTTCCAGAGCCTGCCTTGAGTCATTTTGGGCGTGTCCCCAGGAGTGGGACCACGGAGTTTGGTGATTATTCTGTTTGTCATTTTCTGAGGAACCAACTGTGCTTCCCCCACAGCCGCTACCCTACTTGACGTTCCCACCAGCAGTGTGCGAGGGTCCGTGTCCCCCACGGCAGCCGCCCTGTGGGGTGAGGGGGCGGCTGGTGCGGTTCTGAGCAGCCCCGCCTGACGATTATTGACGCGGAGCGTCTTTGTATGTGCTTACTGGCATTCGCGTGTCCTCTGGGGGAATAGGTGTATTCACGCCCTCTGTCTGTTTCTCAGCTGGTCCGTCCTGTAGAAGTCAGGGGTCCTCTCTGTATTCCGGATGCTGGCCCCTTGCCAGGTGTCGGATTTACGGGGGTTCTGAGTTGTGTTTTCACTCTGTCGATAGTCGCTCTCAGTGCACAGCATTTCACAGTTTCCACCAAGTCCATTTTGTCCGTTTTGTTCTCTTGTTAGCTCGCCTTTTGTGTCACATCTAAGAAACCATTGTTACATCCAGTGGCGTGAAGCTTTTATCTTATTTTCTCCTGAGAGTTTGATTGGCTTAGGTTTATATTTAGGTTGTTGATCCAGTTTTTTTTTTTAATCCCACCCAACGATATATGTATTGATTTTAGAGAGAGAGGAAGGGAGAGAGGAGCATCGATTGGTTGAACCCCGTATGCGCTCTGACTGCAGAGGGGGTTGAACCTGCAACCTGGGTACGTGCCCTGACCGGGAGTCAAACCTGTGACCTTGTGGTGTACAGGGTGACGCTCCAAACAGCTGAGCCGCCCAGCCAGGGCTCATTGATCTGTTTGGAGTTAGTTTTTATATGTGGTGTCTGGGAAGGATCCAACTTCTCTCTTTTACCTCTCATACATGCCCCACAGGGAACTGAACCCAGAACCCAGGCATGTGCCCTAACTGGGAATCGAACCAGTGACCTTTCACTTTGCAGAATGACACCCAACCCACTGAGCCACACCAGTCAGAGCTCTCCTCCAATTCTTTTTGTGTGTGTGAAAAAGAAAGTAATTATTTACTTATTTAAAAGCTATACAGACTTAGAGTAGTGACTTAATGTCTTCATTAAAATACTAAAGTCCTTTAGGGTACCCACAGACACACACAGCCCTTCCTTCTCCCTCTGCCCTAGTCTGGGGTACCGTGTCTCAGGAAGAGAAGCAGAAGTCCGTGATTCAGGCTCCCGGCACCATCAGCTGTGTCGCCACCACGATCTCCAGTTAATCCAAAACCCTGTGGCACCTTCTTATGGCCACCAGCAAGAGTCCTTTCACCCCTTTTCTCCCAGGCAAAGTCTCCCCTGCTTCCTAAGCCACGTGGTGAAAGGGAGCACCCCGAAGTCGCATGGGCCTGACTCAGCCAGAGCCGTGCAGTCCCCCCTCTCCGACTCTGAATGCCCTCGCCGGACGCTTCCCGGCTTTCTGGTCCGTGGCCCCCGCCCCCACCCGGCATGTTCTCTGGCTGTCCTGTGTGCCACCTGCCCCTCCCTCTCACTCTCTGCACCTGAGTCACTCCGGCACAGGCACCACTGGCCTCGTTCTCTGCCACACGCCTGACCCTTGTGGCAACCTGTGGCGTGGGAGTCTCTTCTGTAGGCAGTGACATCAAAGCCCCAAGCCATCCGGAACATTGTCTCCTCCCACAGGCCCGCCCTGTGGCCAGACGGGCTACCCTTGCTCCTGGCTTCGGGAACTTCTGACACCGCGTTCGCCTAAGGGGCCCCTCGTAGTTTCCTCTTCATTCCAGTCCGTGAGGACTGGTCAGGCCTTGCACCGCCTGGGGGGTCTCCCTGGTTTCTGGGCCTGTGGTGGCCCTGCTTCCCTCAGCACAGGGCCCTCGGGGTCCCCCACGGGGTGCCCAGTGTCTCGTGCCGTGGGCTCCCCAGACTGCACCGGCACGCTCTGCCCAGGTAGTGGGCCCTGGCAGGTGGGGCTGGGTCCCAGAGGCGAGCATTGGGGCCTGTGACACCGGGGTGTGTCTTTGGGTTCATGGAGCCCTTCCGTTCCAGGCGCCTTCCGTGGGGCGGACCCGGGCGAGGGTGAGGGCGAGGAGCGGCCCGAAGACGACGAGGAGGAGGACGGCGCCAGCTCGGTCCTTCAGGTGGGCGGCCGGGGCTCATGGGCGGGGCTCTCGGCCTCTCCCTCCGCCGAGCTGCTGACTCGGGAGCCGGAGGAGCTGGAAGGGAAGAGGTGCTGTGAGTGGGGATGGCAGCCGTTGGCTGAGACTCGGGGTCCCCCGTCTGCAGGAGCACGATCCTTGAGCACGGGGCCGGGAGATGGGGGTCAGAGACTTTGCCGCTGGTCGGCTGCCCAGGGGCCGGCTCCCCGCCGGCAGTCAGGTCATCGGGCAGGACCTCTGACTTCAGGCGAACAGGGAGTGTGGAATACCTACAGCTTTAACACATTCATTGCTTGTGGATTAGACAGGTTTTAGATATCTTGGGTGAAATAAAAGTTTTCAGAAGTCATTTTATTTGTTTCCACGGGGCTACCAGAGGACTTAAGTTTGCAGAGAGGCTCTCTCCCCGTCCATCACGTTTCTGTGGGGCGGCACCGCCCTGGGGTGAGCTGCAGACAGTCACCTTCGCCGCTCAGGGGACAGCAGGTGGACATCGGGGAGTGTCCTCGTGGTCCAGGGGGTCTTCCCTGCTGGGTTCACGTTCTGGCAGCCCTGGGCGGTGGCTGACTCTGGGCCTCCGTGGTGTCTCTCGGGAACAGTTTGACTACGAGGCCGTCGCCAACAGACTGTTCGAAGCGGCCAGCCAGCAGAGCACCCCTTCTCTGAACAGGAAGCGCCTCTACAAGGTGATCAGGAAGTAAGTGGTTCTCTGAGGGGGTGGCCTGTCCTTCCCGCTGCCCTGGGGTTGGCCCTTCCCTCTCAGGTGGCTTCGGCTGCGGGGAGGGGCCCCCAGGGGGCCACCGTGCTGCCGGCCAGGAGGTGGCGGGGGCTGCGGGGAAGCCTGCTCCGGTGTGTCCTCGTCCCTTCCCTGGGAGCTGTGGCCACTCACTGTCTCTCACTGTCTCTCCTCCTTGCAGGTTGCAGGACCTCGCTGAAGGTGAGCCCTGGGCCCGGCCCGAGGAGGAGAGGGCCTTTCTCCCCTTCCCTCAGGAGAGCGCTGGACCGCGTGTTCACCCGCGCACACGGCGTGGACAGTCCGCAGAGAGCCCTCGGCTTCTTCGGGGGGACCGGCGGGCTGGGGCTCCTGCAGCTCGTCTGGGTTTGCTGCTGTGCTTCTCGGGCTCAGCGTGCGAGTGCTCGGTGCTGGGTCCAGGGCAGGCCGGGGCGAGAGTCCGCACTTCTAGGGAGCGCCCGGGCACGCGGGGGCCGCTGGCCTGCCGCAGCCACGTCTCAGTGCGTGGCCGGCGGAACTGGCACGGTTTGTCCTGAGGACAGTTTTCTGGGAGGTTTTTGATTGGAGACGCAGCATTCCTTCCCTGACTTTTTATTACCAGCGTTTTCACACTTGTAACAGAGTTGAAGGGGCTCGACTGTGGCAGCCTGCACAGCCACCTGCTCAACTCCGCCATCGACATTTCACTGTCTCGTTTTACTGCAAATCTGCCCATTGAGCCTCCCCTCCCTCCGTGAGGCCAGACCCCTAAGTACTTCGTGCTCATCGTGAACTGAGGTCCAGTGTTTTTGAGATGAAATCCGCAGATGGTGGGATGTGTGGAGGCTGAGCACCTGAGGGTTCTGACCGCCGCATCAGCCTTTGTGACTCCAACCGCGTCCACTGCCCTAGAAAGCTCTCTCGAACCTCTTCCTAACAAAAGCATTTCTAAGAAGTGGGCTGTGGTGTGTCCTGAATGCCTCAATAGTAGGCTGTTCTGCATTGTGCTGACCTTGGCTTTGAGCTGACTGAGTTGTGGTGGGCGATGGAACAGTGCCCGCATGGAGCTTGGGGAGGGAGGGGCCGCTTACGGTGTCCAGTGGAGCAGCGAGCGCAGAACTGACCCAGGCCTGCCCTCAGCCCCTGACGGTGTGTCTGCCTTGGTGCTTAGGCGTCTTCCCTGAGGATGACATTCCAGAAAAGGCCTACAGGAAACTGCTGCAAGGGAGGCGGGAGAGGAAGGCGAAGAAGCGTTCGTCCAAATCCCGGCGGCAGAGCAAGACAGGTAGGACGCCTGCCCCAGGGCGGTGTGGGGCCTCTCCCACCCGTGGTCCCACCTGCCGGCCTGCGTGCCAGCCTCGGGCTTGTCCGGCCGCCCGGGGCCACTCACCACCTTCCACTGCCGTCTGCAGTTTCAGCCTGGGCGGCTGCTTCGGAACCTTTTCCCCTTGTGGTCTGTGCGTGCCCTCTGGGTTTTGGCCCTTCCACTCCGCGTCCTCGTCCTCCCAATGTGGTCCACCTCACTGCGCTCTCGCCGGTTTCAGAGGCTTTCCTCTGCCCCTGCGGCCCTTCCCTCCCTCCTCAGCTTGTGCGCACAAGTGTGGCGAGAGTGTGACAGCCCGCACCCAGGGCTGCTCTGTGCTCCTGTCGCCGCAGGCCCTGTGCCTGCTGCAGACCACCGGGGCACAGGCTGCCTGCTGCGGTGGAGATGGGCTGTGCCCTTGGAGGGGCACTCGACTCACCCCTGCCCTGACCCAGGCCGCCCTCCTTCGTGTTATTCTGCTCTTTGGTCTATGGCGGGCACAGGCCCAGTCGCGCACCTTTTCCAGGGCAGCCCCCAGATGCCGTCACATAGCTCTGCTGCGCACCGGGTTGGGTCACAGCCCCTAGCCCTGCTTTCCGAGCCTGTCCCTGCTGACCAGCGCCACCCCCCTGTCACATCGTTGCCCTGATGTGGCCTCGCACTGCTCTTTCCAAGGCCCCTGGATGGCTGTTGTGTCTGCCCCTGAGGCCGGCGGTGCTCCTGTGTCCAGTGCTGCTATGTGCTCTGTGCCGCCCCGGGGCGGGCGCCTTCAGTCGGTGTCAATGTGAAGCAGCCCAGCCAGGCCTTCTCGCCCCCATTCACGTGGCCTTGCTCTTTCAGGGAGAGGTGAGCAGGAGGACCCGCCTGCGGACCTGAGTTCCAGACCAGAGGGGACGAGGCAGTGGCGGGGCACGGGGGCTGACTCCACTGCACCCCAGCAGCAGCGTGGGGGCCGTGGCAGGAGAGGGGCGCTCGAGAGGAGGCGGCGGCCTCGGGCAGGGGCCGGACCCAAGGTGCCTGGCTGCCGGGAGCCAGGCACAAAAAAGAAGCGGATGCAGAAGAGCAAGAAATGATGCCACCAGGCCCGGCCCGGGCAGGACAGTGCTCTCTTGGTGGCTCCTCCCGGTCCGCACCTTGCTGAGTGAGCGGACAGGTCGGGTGGGCCGTGCTCCCAAGACTCTGGACACAGTCAGAAGGTCGGCACTGAATGAGGTCATCTGTCACTCAGCGCCCTATCCCGGAGCGCTGCTTTGTGCTGACCTTGGTTAGGCAGGAGCCCTGAACTTGGAGCTCCCTGCAAATAGCCCTCCCTGGCAAGGCGGAGGACCAGCCAGGTGGCGGGATGGCTGTAAATAAAGCACTGTGCGTTGTTCCTAGAGACACAGCCCTGCCCATCTGCGTCTATGTGTGTGGGGGGGGGGGGATCCGGGCGCAAATTGACAGGTGCCGGTTCCCAAATAGGGTTTATATTTTACACCCATATTTTTGTGGGGGGTGGGGGGTCCGTTTACACATTTCTCAAACCCTGGAAGAGGAGGTCAAGTACAAGTTGGCAGTGGACGTGGCCACGGCGGGGAGGGCAGCTGCTCTGCTCGCCCTCGTCTCTGTGACAGAGGCAGAGCCGCCGTCCCCGCACCTCTCAGTGCCTTTGAGTTTGGTGTCAGCCCTGCAGGCATCCCGGGGGGGTCTGAGCACCCACGCGTCCGACCCTGGCCGGAGTGCCGTCACAGGGCACCTGCCGGATGGGGTGCGCTGTGTGGAGCCCCTGGCCCAGACGCCCAGTCAGACGGGAAACAGGAACATGACCTGGTGTGGCGTGGGCTCCCGGTGGCCTCCAGGCAGTGCTGCGGCCGCGGAGACAGGGGGCACTGTCTGGGGGTTAGCCCACGTTCTGCACTTGGGCTACTCCTGGGCCAGGGTGTGTGGGTGAGACCAGCAAGGGGACCTCCCTGAAGGGCCACAGAGGTGTGACCTGGACCCCAGTTCCTGAGTCCCTGCTGCCTGAGCACCCCAGCCCACAGGAGCCAGCGCCATGACCCCCTTTCAGTCCAGCTGCTGGGCAGGTGGGGCTGGGGGGGGGCAGGGTTGAAGGGAGTGCGGCAGCAGGGTCTTCGGGAGTTCACAGTTCCCTTTCCCCACATTGACTCACAATTCTGTTCTCTGGTGAGGTTCCTAGAGTCAGGGAAGAGCCACAGTACAGAGACCTCGGGGTGCAGGAGCCAGCAGGGCGGGTCGCAGTGCCCCACCAGAGCCCTCCCCTCAGACTCTGAGCTGCAGCCGCCTGTGACCCCATGACGCTCCCAGCTCGCCGACAAACCGGCGGCATTTCTCCCGGAGACGTTGCCGCTGGGCCGCGTGCTGAAGCCCCGGGAGGAAGTGGAGCGTGACCACCGAGCCCCGTCCTCCGGGAGAGCCTGTGTTCCCAAGTCGGCACTGGGTCCACGTCCTGTGTATCTTAAAAACGCTTCACTGAGAAACTGCTCACACGCCGTGCAGGCCGCCCGCTTCCAGCAGACGAGGCGGTGCTTCTCCGTGCGTTCGGAGAGTTGCGACCTCCACCGCAGTCGACTGAGAACACTTTCACCCCCCGGAGACGTCTGTGGCTGTGGCCCCCCCACCCCGCCCCACCCAGCGACCACTCACCTTCCTGTCCACAGGTTCCCTGGCGGGACTGTGGAATAACTGGTGTCCTGCAGCGTGTGGCGGTCACGTCTGCTGCTTTCCCTCAGCACGTGTCCAGCATTCACGTCACAGCGTGGGGCAGAATGTCATTCCCTTCACCCCTGGGTGACATCCCATCGTGGGGATGGGCCACGTGTTTATTCGTTTGTCTGTGGGGGTCGTCCCCTCCTGCCCCCCACCCCTGGCTCCTGGGAATAAGGCTGCTGCGACCGTTCACGCGCAGGCGTCTGAGTGGGTTCGCCGGGCCAGGGGGTGGGAGGTGGCCGTGTTTAAGCATTGGTTTTCTTTTTAGAATACGTTTTTAAAGATTTTATGTATTGGTTTTTAGAGAGGAAGGAGGGAGAAAAACATCACTGTGTGGTTGCCTTTCGAGCGCCCCCTACTGGGAACCTGGCCCATAAGCCAAGCACGTGCCCTGACTGGGAACTGAACTGGCCACCTTTCGGTTTGCAGGCCACTGCTCCGTCCACTGACCCACACCGGCCAGGGCCCATGTTTAAGTCTGAAGAGCTGCCAGCCTGTCACAGCAGTCACAGAACTTCATGTCCCCACCACCATAGGGGGTGCGGACCCCTCTCCAAGGGTGCCCTGCTTGTGGTGCAGCTTCAGCCTGTTCACAGGGGTCCTTTCGGCCAGCCCTTCCCCCATTGGGAGTCACCTTCCTGCGGGTCTCGGGTCTTCAGCCCCCTTCCACCTGGACCCATTCCCCTCTGTGCTGGACACTGGGGACCAGGCAGCGGTCACATCTCAGGCCGGTCATGTTGCAGCATGTCCCCTGCTGTGGGTTCCGAGGGTGCCCCTTGTCTGGAAGCAGGTGACACCTCTTGGCAGGAGCGCTGCAGAGGTGACGGTGGTCCTCGTGTCCCCAGTGTTTTGGGGAGCTCCAACAAACTGCGTTACAAAACTAGCCTCTTCACCACACAGGCCCCAGCAGCAGGGGTTTGCCTCCTCGTCCTGCGCCCAGAAGTGAAGGGGTCAGCAAGACAGGGGGCTCAGCCTCCAGGTAGTCAGTGTTGGGCCTGCCCAGACTATGGTGGCAGCAGGGGAGGGGCACACGAAGGAGAGGCCCGCCCCCAGGAGGAAGAGCAGGGCCCAGTGGGGATCCGTCTCAGGTGGCCAGCCCCAGCCTGCCGTCCAGAAGGGTCAATTAAACCTTGAATGGGCATGTTCCCCCAAGTGGACTTCTGTAAAAAGGACAGGCTGGTCAGCTGACCGGCTGGGTCAGGCATGGAGACAAAACTGTCAGGGGCCACTCAGCCTGTAAACTGGGCCGACTTTCCCACCCCGGCTTTGGCTGGAAGGGGCTGTGTCCGGGGCAGGGTGAAGGGGGTGGGGTGCTGGGTCTCCTTCCTGCTGGCCTGGGAGTGTGAGGCTTCCCTGCGAGGCCCAGCCTCTTGGTGCTGGGGCTTTGTCTGGCGCCGTTCCTTTCTGAGCAGGTGACCAGCCAGACATGTCCACCCAGGTGGTGTTATATGTGGTCAGTCCGAGCAGCGCTGCCTGGGGGCTGGTTTGTGGACGGACAGTGACGTGGCGCTCTGTCCATTCGTCCACCACCGTGGCTGCCCACCTGCTTCCCTGCCTGTCATCTCTACCCATCATTCACCTGTCGTCTGCCCCCCTCCTTACCACCGTCCGCCTCCCTCCCTGCCCCCACCCTCTCCCTCTCACCCCCTGAGATGACTGGAGCCACGGTGGCGGTCTGAAAGGAGCCCGTTCCCAGCAGCTGTGACTCGTGGTCAAGAGTCAGGGCCCAGCCTGGAGCCGTCGCGTGTGAGGCTGAGGGGCCTCAGCTCAGCTGTTGGCAGAATGCATCTCTCTGCAGCTGTGGGTCCAGGGTTCCCCTTTTCTTGCTGGCTGTCACCCAGGATCGCTCTGAGCTCCCCTGGCTGCCCACAGTTCCCTGCCTTCTCCCAAGGCTGGCCGGAGGAACCCTGGACTTCCATGCCCCTGCAGTCTCTGAGCTGTCCGGTCGGGTCCAGCCCACCTGGGCAGGGAGGGAGGGAGTCACGGGGGCTGTGCCAGGGGTGGGCATCTTAGGGCCCTCGAGAGTCCTGCCCCAGGTCCCTATGTCTGGTCCTCTTTCCTGAGTCTCACGCCTCCAAACCTGACCCAGAGCAGAAGACCCAGGGGCCCCTCCCCTCTTCTGCCCCTGGGCAGTGCCCTGCTCTGGAAGGTTTGCCAGAGTGAAAGGGGTAGAAAACACTGGAATGTTGGGGAGTTGACATTTAGGGTCAACAGAGCCAGAAAGTGAACGCAAACTCCCTGGATGCCCCAGCTGGTCCCTTGTCTGGCCATGCCTCTGATCCCTCCACCAGGGCCCAGGGAGTGGGGAGGGACATTCCGGGTCACCTCCCCTTGACCCACAACCCCTCGGCCTCCATCTGAGTCAGCACTTCCCTGCTTACCCATACCCTGCAACGCCCCAGGTCCACCCTGACTGCCTACCCTGACTGCCTGACCTGCCTGCCATCTCCAGGGCTGGGACCAGGCAGGGAGGGGCAGACTGACCCAGCATCGGGCATCCAGCCCCGGCCCGGCCGCAGGGAGCAGGCTGGAGCTCACGCCGAGTGTAGGACAACTGGTGCCTGGGCCTGTTTGCCGCCTGATGTGGTTGTGGCCCCGCAGCCCTGTCTCCTGGGTGTGGGCCCGTGTCACCAGGAGGAAAGCCTGTGACCACGCTGCTGGGGGCCGGCCCTGCTTTCTCCCTGGAGTGTGCTGGGTGGGCTCCTGCTCTGGCTCCTCCCATCCCTGACCTTGACCCGAGCTTCCTGGGGTGGATCCTACCTGCAGGCCGGAGGGCAGGCCACTCACAAGGGCCAAGCCCATATCCCCACCTCTGTGCCCCAGCACCCCTGTCTTCGCCTGCCCCCCTCTGTGGCCCCAGGGCTGTGGCATGGGGTGGTAGCGTGCTGGGTGGTCCCCCACACTGCCCAGCACCCCACTGGCTTCAAGATACTAGAGCTGCCTGGGCCTCGTCCTGGGGTGTTTCCTTCCCTGGGTGGGAGGCGGGGGTGAACTGGTCAGTGTCCATCCTGGCAGCCCTCACACTCTGAGGACAGAATGCCCCACTGTCCCCTGAGGCCTAGACACCCCACAGCTCCATCCTAGGGCACCCATGGGGAGCAGGGCTTCCCGCCCCCTGACGGCTCCCAGCTTCCTGGTTTCCAAGCTGACAACTTTCTCACGGCCCCTTCACTTCGTACCAGTCAAAATGCTGCTTCAGCCCTGGCTGGTGTGGCTCAGGGGCCTGAGCACCAGCCTGCGAACCGAAAGGTGGCTGGTTGGATTCCTGGTCAGGGCTTGTGCCTGGGTTATGGGCCAGGTCCCCTGTTGGGGGCGTGTGAGAGGCAACCACACACCAATGTTTCTCTCACGCCTTGGTGTTCCTCTCCCTTCTCTATAAAGACAAAATCTTTTTTTTTTAAAAAATGCTGCCTCGTTCCAACTAACTCCTCCCCACCCTGTGATTCACTCTGTTCTCCTTTCCTGGGGGCAAGGAGCAGACTCCACTATTCTCAGTGGTGACCGTGGTGGCCTTTCAGTGTCGCCCTTTCTGTGTCCTTTGTTCGGACGTGCAGGCATCCGGGGAGGGAGGAGCCCCCCTACCCTCTGCTTTGCAGCCAGACGGCCTCTACAGCCTCTTGCTGGACAGTTCGCTCGTTTTCATGGCGATCATAGTTATAATAAGTCGTCCTGGTGCAAATCCATGATGCGCTTGAACTTCAAAAGTGGGCCCTGCAGGTCTGCGTCAATGAGCAGCCCCGACGCAGACGGGCCTAACCCGGACAGAATTCTCCGGCTCTCAGCCCCAGAGAGCTCAGGCAGCGCTGGCCTCAGGTGAGGTCAACGAGGGCCAAGTCCCTTTCTCACCTGCTGAGCAGCAGCCCCTAACAGCCCCGTGGTCAGTTCCACTGAGAGGCTCACCCGGCGGGGGCCACGCCGCCCTGAGCCGCCTCCTGGTCAGAAGGTGCTGCTGGCGACGTGGGAATGGAGGCGCTGGGCAGGTGAGGGAGGCGTCTGCTCCGTCTCTTCCACCTGGGCTTTCCCAAGCAGGAAACCCAAGTCTTCCCCTTTTCTGGGGGTAAAACTCCTAACAAAGTGGAGACACGTGTTAACACTCAGAAGCACGTGGCTCTCAGTCCGACGGGGAGGACGGGCAACTGATGACTAAATTGGGGGCTGGCCATGTCCGGCCGTCTTGACATGCCCCTTAGTCTCAGGGTGCCGACTGCCCGCCCCTCCTCCCGGCGTGGGGGCAGCCAGCCCTGGTCGCAGTGGGGCACCTGTCCCGTCAGGCACCTGTGCCTGTTTGAAAGTCCTGGTCAATGCTTGCCTTTCTTTGTATCTGGAAGCTAGGAGCAGCGGCCTGCCCGTCCCTTGGAGCGAGGCGTCCGGCACGTTCCAGCCGTTAGCTGTCTCTGGGGAAGCTGGCGCTGTCTGGGAGCCCATGCCCTCGGGGGGAGCATGAACTTGTGCAGGAGGCCATGCTGCTCCCAGCCGGAAGCTGGGTGCTGGGCGTCAGGTGTCTGACACCTGTGCGTGGGGTGTCGTGCAGGCGTCTCTGCCCAGCACCCTGGTTGCTGTGAAGGGGCCCGCGGGTGTGACCCAGGCTGCCTGCAGTGGGTGCAGTGGGTGGGGGCAGTTGACTGTGGGGGCCCGAGGAGGGTGAGCCGCACACGGGCCTGGTCCCCGGAGCACGACTGAGCCTCGTCGTTGGGCCCATCTTCAAGCCACCACCCTTCAGCCTGCCCACCCCATTCTCTGTCCCCACTATTTTCGTCACACTGTGCCTGTGGCGATGCTGGCTGGGGTCAGGTTTCACGTGGGAACTCTGGCCCTGACCGTGGCGTTAGCGTCGTCAATGCTGCCGCCCGGGCTGTGGTCGGCACCTGGGAGGAGTGAATGGACAAGCACCACGGGGACCCGAGTGATACTGTCAGCCATGCGTCTCATGGCAACGCTGGAGAAGCCCAGCACTCAGACTTCTGCGGGATGCTGGGGCCCAGGCCGCTCTCAACCAAGGGCAAGGTCGCCCGCCGACCCACCCTTCCTGTCCAGATGACCCCAGACCTTCTCTGCCAGAGGGCCATCAGGAACCAATAAGAGTGAACTCCTCAATTCAGAGAAGACAGGGACCATGGAAGGGTGGGACCCAGGCGACACCTTTGTGTCACCCCCGGTGCATGAAGGGGTCACGAGGATGACAGGCATTCGTGTCACAAAAAAGAGAAACTCGCAGATGGCAGTGCCCCCTGGTGGAGGGAGGGACGGGCGCTGCCTCTGAGGACGGTGGTGGTGGGGGTGCCTCGAGGAGCCCACCTCGGATTACACCGGTAGAGCTGACGCCCTTTACAGAAATGCAGGGGACCCAGGAACAAGTTACTGACACATCAGGGACACGGACAGCACCCTTCAGGTCAGGGGAGGGGGCGTCCCCAGGGCAGGCAGCGGCCTGGTTCTTCCACAGAAGCTTGGTAAGCCAGCCAACTGGGACATCGCTGAGTCTCAGACCACGGCCGTGTGTGTTACCAGAGTAAAAACAGAAGCAAAACCCAAAACCCAAAACCGGTGCAGGAACAGTGCGAGGACATTGAGGAGTCACTGCCAACCTGGGGGAGTGAGGAGGCTGCTGTTCACGGAGGAGGGACCAGAGACCCAGTTCTGCGAGGGAAGGTTTGCTCTCGAGGACGTCACTGGCCCTGGGAGTGAGGGCCCGATGGTGACAGTGCATCCATGTCCCCCACCCGAGAGGCCGAGGTGCGGGGAGGGAGGACGATGTCCTTCTTGAAGGGCACACGGCGGGGTTGGCGATGTGGTGGGGTTTACTATACGACTCTCCTTTTACCTATGTTTGAGATAAAACATACTTCTCTTTAAGGTGTAAAAGAAGACAAAAGAAGTCTCTAGAAAATATTATGTTCATAATTTCTATTTTATTGTCACCGTTTGGGGCTTTAGAAATGGGATGTGTTTAGCCCTGGCTAGCGTGGCTCAGTGGATTGAGCGCGGGCTGTAAACCAAGGCATCAAAGGTTCGATTCCCAGTCAGGGCACATGCCTGGGTTGCAGGCCACGGCCCCCAGCAACTGCACATTGATGTTTCTCTCTCTCTCTCTTTCTCCCTCCCTTCCCTCTCTAAAAATAAATAAGTAAAATCTTTTTTAAAAAAGAACGGAATCTAAAAAAAATTCCTTCTAACTGAACAAATATTTAAAAAAAAAAAGAAACGGGATGTGTTTAAAAAGCACAGCATTTGTATGAGAACAAAGGTTACATTACGTAGTGAAATGTAAGTGGTTTTGCTCTGACGCTCCTGTTGTGGTTTGTACAAACAGAGTCTAGATCCAGATGCCACACACATGCCTTCCTTCGGCCGTGCCCGCGCTGGCTGACGAGCGCACCGTCCACACACGCAGGGCTCCCCTGGGGAGGGGGGCTGTGGGATTCCTCCCGGGACAGGGGCCTCTGGGCAGGAGCCTGTGGGGGTCTGGGTCCTGGCAGGCAGCCGCCTCCTTCCCCAGACCTGACCTGGACATAGGCACAAATGGTCTTAGTGCTTAGTGACTTTAATGCCCTCTTCCTGCCCGGCCCCCTCGCCACCACCGTCCCTGAGCTCGGTGTCAGCACCACCGTCCCCAAGCCCAGTGTCGGCACCACCGTCCCGGCCTCGAGGGCCACGGTTCCCTCCAGCCCTTTCACTGGGTACCTTCACCCTGTGTGCTGCCCCCCGTGCGGAGCCAGGGGACCTGGGTGGCCCCCTTGTACCCAGCTCTGTGCCCAGCAGGCTGGGGCTCGGGCAGGACCCCCAGGCTCCCCTGCTGGCTGCTGCCTGCTGGTTCTGCTCCCAGCTCAGCTCCCCCGCCCCCAAAGGTCCCAGCTGGGCATCCCAGGAAACCCCAGCTCCACCTGCAGCCAACTGCGGCGGCCATCCAGCCCTCTCCCGTCACCACAAGTCTTCAGAAGCTCCTCCTGGGGCTGGGGCCTGGCACTTCAGAGGACGAGCCACACAGCTTCTGTGCTTACCTGGGAGGTGGCCCAGGGACCCCGTCAGTTTCCAGTGAGTTGCTTGAGGAAGCTGTGAGCTGGGGCCTCCGCACATGGGGCACCAGGCCAGGGCAGGGAGCTGCTGGCCCAGTGCGGGTCTTAGGATGCCAGCCTGTGGGAAGGACCCGGACAGCTGTGCCTCGGTTTCCCCATCTGTCCCACAGGGACTGGCAGTGGTGCCTGCCTCAGAGATCGTCTGAAGACTGAGTAGACTGATGCGTGCTGCCGCAACAGAGCAGCTGTGGGCAAGCATCAGCGGTCTGATTTTTTTATCGTGTTTTTCCCTCTGTGCTGAGCAAAGGCCCACCAGCTCTGGGAGGACAGCACGGGCTGGACATGGACTCGGAGACCCTGGAGCCAGGCGGGAGAGTCCCGGGCGTTTTCTGAGTTTAAATCTGGGTGTGGGAGGCGGCCTTTCCCTCCCCCCATGACGGGTGAGGGGGCAGAGGAGCGTCCCCCCCGACCTCGGGGAAACGCAATTAGCGACCTATTTCAAGGCAGGTGTATTTTTGGAGAGGCCCCTTGCAACATAAAGGCACACTCATCGCTTAAGAGAAGAGGCAGTTTTACCGCTTAACCCGCCAGAGACACGAGGCCTGTGGCCCCGAGTTTCAGGCCTCTCCTCCCGAGGGCGCTCTCAAACCGTAAAGGTCGACTCATGGTAGAGATGTGTGTCTCTCAGACAGTCAGCCGTAGGTGACACAGGCCGAGCTGGAAGCAGCAGGGACGAGGAAAGGCACTGGGGACGGCAGTGAGCCCACAGAGCGACCCGAGCCAGAGGTGACGGATCGGATCGCTGCTGGAGGGTGGGGGCAGGGCCACTTGGGTCCCTGCGGCTCCAGCCCCTGCAAGGGGCGGGCGCCACCAGCCCCGCGGCTGCAGCGCCGACCCAGCATGCACACTTCCCGGGGTGTCTTTGCTCCCTAGGTCCTCCCTGACCTGGGGCTGGTGGGGCGCAGTTCTGGTCCCGGAGCCCACCTGCCCTGCCCACGGCCCGGAAGAGCAGGGCACTGAGCCCTGTGCCAGACCACCCCACAGGGTGGGTGTCCCAGGGACCGAGGCACAGCAGAGGGGTGCCCTGGCTGGGCCGGGGCCGGGGGAGGGGGGCTCGAGAGGCCTGGTGTGCCCTGGGCCCCCTCAGCGGGGTCTGCTGGGAGCCTGGCACAGAAGGCCCGGCCCCCCTGGGAAGCCCTGGCCCCTCCTTTTCCCCTGCTTTGGGGGTCAAGCTGCCCACGGGCGGGGCAGGGGGCAGGGGGAGGTGACTGAGATGCCTTGGTAAGTCAGGCCCAGATTTTGTGTTTGTTTAAAATTTTGATATTTTGTTTATTGCTGATTTCTTTTAAATCCTCACCTGAGGACATTATTTCATTGCTTGAGAGAAAGAGGAAGGGGGGTGAGGGTGGAAAAAGAGGAAGCATCAATTGGTTGCTGCCCATATCTACCCCAACTGGAGATCAAACCTGCAACCTGGGTGTATGCCCTGACTGGGAATCGAACCCACGACCCTTTGGTGCATGGAAGTATGCTCCAACCAGCTGAGCGACACCAGCCAGGGCTGTTTATTGTTGATGTTTTGGCATCAATTTTGATTTGTTAAGATACTGTGTTCAAGTATTAATCTCCATTGCTGAGTTTTTAGTGCCTCCTAATTTTTTTGCCCAAGTGAGCAACGTTCTCCAGCCCAGGCCCACCTCCCCCACACCCGGCCCTGAAGGACCCCAGCCCAGCAGAGCACTCCCTCCTGGCAGGGAACTTTGGTCTTCTGTACACACAGTTTGTGACGTGGCCACGCCCTTGGGCTTAGTGAGATGGGAGGGGCAAGAAGAGAGGACCCTGCAGTGGGGTGGCCCGGTCCCTGCGGTGGGGGGGACTCCACAGTCACCCCCACCCTGTGGTGAAGGGCGAGGACCACTGCTGTCCCCAGATGAGCCCAGCACCGCAGCTGGCCCTTGGCGCCAGTGCTGGGCTAATCAGTTCTCCTTCTTAAGAAGCAGAAATGAAACAAGCACTGGGTGAACTGCTCGTCAGGGGACCAGCAGAAGCAGCGAAGATGAATCAGGTGAACTGCAGGCAGAGAACAGGCTTTATTTTCTCTCTTTTTTTTCCTGCCTCGAGCTCATCTTTGAGTACCAAAGCCAAGGAGCATAAAGAGGTCAGAGTGTGAGCTCAGCCCCTGAGTGTGAGTGTGTGAGTGTGAGCATGTGTGCATGCACTGACTGCGCGTGAGTATGCAAGCATGTGAGTGTGAGCATATTTGAGCGTGAGTGAATAAGGGTGAATGAGCATGTGTGTGCAAGAACATGCGTGTGAGTGTGAGTGTGAGCGTGTGCTGGAGGGGAGAGAACGACAGTGGGGATGAGCCCTGAGGGGACCCGCAGGGATGAGGTGCTGTCTCCTAGAGGAGCGTTCCTCCGTCTGTAACAGCCCAGCAGCCAAATTCCAGGTCCCACCGAACAGAAACGCTGCCACTGGCTGTGGTGGGACATGTGTTGTCTCCCCCCCGCCAAGGAGACCTGCCAGATGGGGCATGTCCCCTCCCACAGCTGGGTGGACCCCTTGCTCGGTGCTCTCTCCTCTGAGCCTCTCCGCCCCCACCCTGGGGGCTCATGGGGGTGCACTCGGGCTTGACGCCCTGGCTGACCTCTGGAGAAGTGGGTACACCAGTCGGGGGCCTCAGGTGACAGCAGTGGAAGCTCACTGGTTCAGTTTGGAGGGAGTGCAGGGCCCGTGGGAAGGCCAGAGAAGCTTCCAGAAGTAACCCCCAGCCTTGCTGAGACTTGGCCCGCCAGAACCCCCCGCTGTTGAACACTGAGCCAGGAAGGTTCCTGACTGCACATCCACCCTCCCTGACCCTGAACGCTGTGTCCCTAGAAGCAGCCCGAGCTCACCTGCACCCGCAGACTCGAAGGTCGCAGGCGGAACCCGGGCCTCCAGGCCCCCACCCCAGTCAGGGCTGGAGCCTGGGCCTGCACCTGCTGGTTGGGGGGAGGGGGTCACTGGAGCTGTGGCTCCTACCCGGGCACTCCCCCAAAGGCAGGCAGGCCTTTCCAAAGACATGGGTGACAAAAAGAGATCGACTCACTGGGACATTTTGCTGAGAGAAAAGGCCAGTCCCACAAGGCTATGTGTGTGTGGTTCCTTCTAGAGAATGTCCTGAAAATGACACATTGTGGAGCTGGAGGGGGGACTGGTGGTTGGAGGGGCCGATGGCGGGGGAGTGAACGGACACACAAGGGGCGGCGCAGGGACCCGTGGGGATGGGATGCTCCCTATTATCTCATCTGTATCAAGGTCAGTGCCCAGCTTACGCTGCTGTCCCCCTGTCCTCCAAGTTGTCACCATCAGGGAAGCTGGGTAGGGAGTCCCTCTGTGTTACTTTGTACAACTGCATGTGAATCTGCTCTCAAGATAAAAGTTTAATATCACAACAAAGAGCCGGCAGCCAGGCCGGGACGGACGCCGTGCATGCTGGGCGGTCTCCATCTCTCTTGGCTCTTGTCCTGCCCAGAAATGTGCAGACGGGGGACACCAGCTCGATTGCTCAAGACCTGCCTCCACCCCGCCATCTCTTAGCCAGAGAATAGGGGGTGTCACCGGGAAGGTGAGCCCATGCATGTGACGCAGCCTCGGTTTCCTGGCTCGCTCTCCGTGTCACCGGCCATCCCTTCCGGTGGGTTCCAGTGCTGCCGTCTTCCATGCGGCAGAATGCCGCCATTGACAGCGAACCGCAGCTGTGCCTCCCTTGCATGCCGGAGAAGTCTGGCAGCTCCAGACACCATACGCCGGCTCTTCTCTTTCTAATCCTGCCTCCAGCTTGCCAGCGCTTCCTGTCGGCTGTGTGTGCGGAGGACAGTGAGCGGCCGATTCCCGGGAGAAGCCAGGCAGAGCGGCGGTGTGGGAGGGGGATGCACGTCCCTCTGCCGACGCCGGCCATGGACCTCGGGTTCCGCTGCCCCCTTGCTCAGGGAAGGGCTCCCTGGGGGCCTCTCTCTGCAGGAATGTGGTGTCTGCCAAATGCAGACTGTCAAAGCGACTGTGTGTCCCCTGCTTGGTGTCCAGCCGCATGGACTCCGCGTCCCAAGCGGACGTCCCGGTGCAGGTGAGAGTTCAGAGCCCAACGCTCTGCATTTTTGCAGCAGCGGGGAACCGTAACCCGCCCCGCCGGTCTTTTCACATTGTTTCCGTAACTGCTGACTCTGAGTAATGGGCGGCTTGTAGCTGTGAACAGCTTGTTTGTGTAAGGATCCTAGGAACTTACTTCTAAAGATACAGACTCCGACCTTCAGGCGTCCCAGCTGCGGGAGGGTTGCTGCCCTTCGAGCACGCAGCCAGGATGACGTGGAGGACGGATGACTAACCCAGGGTGACGCACACTGACCGGGCCGTCACCTGTCTAGGCAGAGTGGACCGAGCCCGTCTGCACATAGAGAACCTTTCGACCCCCTCCCTTGACCTCTGTGTTCTGCTCCCCCCTCCCTCCTTACAAAAGCCTCTCCCTCCACCGAGAGGTGGAGGTGGGCTTTGAGACGAGAGCCCCCATCTTCCAGGTGGCTGGCACCTGCAAATAAACCACGTTCCTTTGCATCAGCACCTGCCTCATGAGTACTGGCTTCTGCAGCGGCCCTGTGCTCGGTTGCATTTGCACCTCGAGTTCAGCTGATGCGAGAGGGATGGAGCCAGAGGCTCGCCAGGGACCACGCGGCAGATGCAGGCACAGAGATTTCCAGCCACTGAGCTGGCGAACGAGCAAACGAAAAAAAAAAAAACAAAGCAATTCCACCTTCTGGGTCCTTCTGGTAGTTTACAGCTTAATCTGCTCATTTCTCCCCATTTATTTTTTTCTATTTATAAGTTGCTGGCACTGTGTAATTTTATCTGGCTGCAGTCACAAAGAAGAACTGAGGGTTTGATTTTAGAACCTTCGGTAGAACAAGAGTTGCTGTCATCTGGTGTGTCTGCTCCCTCTGCTCGGGGCCAAGTGCACATGGGCAAGAAGCTTCCCTGCATTCACAGGGACCTTCCATCCCTGGAGAAGCCCTCGGAACATGAAAAGTCTTTCCTTGTCTTCCATCTCAGCTGTGTGTGTGTGTGTGTGTGTGTGTGTAGAGGGTAGAGTTTGGAGAGGGTGAGGAATATAGGTTTTAGAATCTAAAGTCCAATGCTTGACTTTACAATGTATCTGCTATTTAAACTTTTGGCTTCCTCAACACTGTTTGGGAAGGTCAGTTCATGTCACAAAATGGCCACTGGCACTCCAGCCATCATAACCATATCCCAGGCAGGAAGAAGGAGAATGAATGGAGGAAGAGCGCACTTCTCAGTGACTGAGGCAGTCCTCTTTAAGGAACTTTTCTAGAGTCTCAGGTCATTATTTGTATCTCGTTAGCAAAGCCCATTGGAAGGGGAGCTGAGAAACATTTTCAAAGCCGGGCTCATGGCTGCATCACCAATACTGAGATTGTGTGGCGCAGGAGAAGGGAAGAATGGGTGTCGGACAGGGCGCCCATGGAAGGAGGCCCCCTGCCCAATCTGTTCTAGTCCCCGTTTGTTTTGTCCACAGCATTGACAAATGGTTTGGGGCTATGGCTTCTGTTTGTCTCCCCCTAAGAGTGTGAGCTCCGAGAGGGTGGGGCTGGGCTGATCCCCCCGCTCCCACCCCCTCCCCTGCGATCCTGGCCACAGCCCCCAGAGGAGTGCAGCGCGTTTGCTGGAGGCAGGGCTCTGAGCCTGCCGCCTGCCTCCTGCCTCGTAGGGGGCAGGTGGGTGGAGACCTGGAGCAGCAGGGACTGGGGACCTCCCTCCCCCTTCTGGTCCTCGTCCCCAGCTGGGGTCAAATCTCTGGCTCTTGTGTCAGGGTGAAGGCAAGAAAGACTCACCCAAACCCTCTGACCTGGCACATGCCTGGGCGACACCTTGCATGTGGCCCAGGCTGTCACCACTGTTAAGGAGGGGGCGGAATAAAGTGGGGGTCCACCAGCCCTGACCAGTTCAGGCCGGGACCCTTCTGGGGTGTGGGGGGCTTGGCCCCCAGCGTGCGCAGCCTGGAAGGAAGCCGCCTGCGGCTACAGCTCTGACGTGTTTTCAGTCCGGAAATTCCATTTTATTCTGTACAGTGTCGCTGGGAGACACGAGGGGTTTTCATTGTTCAGTTTCCATGCTTAACCCACGCTCATTGAAAAAAAAAAAAAAAGCCGCACCTGTTCTCAGGAGTAACCACCATTTTTTTAATAGACTTTTTTGATTTTGCTTTAATCACCCACTTGTCCGCTGTGGTCTGAGTGCTGAGCTGGCAGGGTGCAGAGTGTAGACCCCTCTGCACAGGCAGATGGTGCTGGGGCCGGGGTGGGGGTGGGAGGGGGTGAGGAAAGGGTTGTGGGGCCAGGGGAGAAAGGGGGAGGGGCTGAGGGAACCCCCAGCTGGGCCCCAGCAGGCAGGCAGGCGGTGCCTGCAGGAGGGCAGGCAGGAATCAGGGGAAACCGACCTCCCTGGTGATGGTGGGGGTCAGGGGTGGACGTGCAGGCCCCCTGTTCCTCCTGTGCTGAGTCGCTGTGGCCCCAGGTTTCTGGCCATCAGCACACCCCTGGTCCCACTGGGCAGGCATCTCCGGTGAGCCCAGGGGTGAACACAGCGAGGAGAAACAGGAAAGGCCATCATCAGCAGGGTGGCCGTCCCCGCTCTGAGAAGACAGGCTCCCAGACCCTCCCGACGACACTGTCCCTCGGGGCATGCAGACCGACCTCGTGGTGCAGAGGTCCTCGTCTGACTCGTGGGCCCGGGTCTGCCCTCGTGCCTCAGGGGCCTGCCAGCTTCCAAACCAGTGGGCAGCTGGCAGCCCACGCCGAGCTGCGGTGCGTGGGCCTGAGAACGGGTTCCCCAGAAACAGCTGTCAGGCTCTGGAAGGAGGACCCACTGGGCACCCCTCCCTGGCTGTTCTGTCTTTAGGTGGCTGGGGTGGAAGGAGCTCCTCTGCTCTCGGGCGAGCGGGCGCCGGGACAGACTTGCTCTCTGAGTACAGGGAGGGCGTGCCGTTAGGACCCACACGGAAGCCGCAGGGCCTGGCCCCGGGACACAGGTCTCAGCCGGGTTCTTGTCAGGCTCCCAGACTCCCCTGAAGTCCCCATTTCTGCCCCCTTCCTGCAGAAGGGAACCTGGAAAGAGGTGTGGCCGTGCCCCAGGGCCCTCGGTCAGCGGGCGTGGTCAGCCAGATTCCGGGCTGGGTCCCCCGCCCACGAGGCCTAGTGGGTGCACTGCTGTCCCTGAGGCCTCCCAAGTCTGTCTGTCCCCAGGTGACCCTGGTGAGCACCCCGGGGTCTGCTGACAGGGCCACACAGACCCCTGAACAGAGGGCAGAGCTTTAGAAGCGTGGTCCCTCCCCCTCAGTGCCCTGTCCCTCCCAGGACCCTCTCCCAGCCGGATCCGGAGACAGACAACACGGGCCAGCCCGAGGGGGCTGAGCTAGGGGCCTCTGAGTCAGGAACCCACCCTCCTAGCAGCCCGGGTCCCCCCAGGGACCACCCGCCCCAATGGGCTCTCGGCTCTCCCCACGGCCCTGAGCATGTGGACGGAGGGCCGGCCCCGCTCTCGCCCTCTCCCGAGCACCGGCCCTTGGGGTCTCTCCTCCGTGCGCGTCTGTGAAGCCTCGTCAGACTCCTCTTTAGAAACTGCTTTCCAAAGGAACTCAAAATATCCATTTCTAGAAGGTTTGGCACTCGGAGCTAAGGATGACTCACAGCCCAGCCGGCGCCTCCTTCTTGGGGGGGGGAGGGCCCTCCTCGAGGCCCACACGGAAGGCCTACTTCCAGCCATTCCGGCTGCTCGCGGTGCGGAGGAAGCCCGGGCTGGCCAGCGCCACCTCCTGACCAGCCTGCCTCTCCCGTGGTTCGTCCCAAGTTCAAGGGGGCCAATTGCAACTCGGTCCCTGAAGGCCGACGTTCTTTCTTGGCCTTTTTTTCCTTTCTTTCCTTCTCCCTCTCTTGCTTTCTTCCTCACCCCAGGATGTATATTTATTGTCACTGATTTAAGAGAGGAAAGGAGAGAGAGAGAGGAAGAGAGAAACATTGACTGGTTGCCTTTTGTACGGGGATTGAACCTGCAGCCTAGGTGTGTGCCCTGACCAGGCGCTGAACCCACAGACTCTGAGCATGCGGGGGCGACGCTCCAACTCACTGGGCCACCTAGCCAGGCCCAGCGTGCTCTCTGGGTGACCAAAGACGAGTCTTCAGCATCCGGTGCCCTTTGCCAAGGTGTCGTGAGTGTGTTTCATCGTGTCCCGGAGGGTTCTGTGAGACAGAGACTGGAGTGTGGACGTCGTCACGACAGCCGCGCTGCGTCTGTGCGCTGTGGTGGAAGCCGTGCACGTTCTGAGCCCTGGCACCTTCCAGGGGCCACGGCGGCTGCCAGTGTCCCTACCCTAGAGACGAGGACACAGGGTCGGAGTCGCCATCTGCTTAGGTAGCAAGGGGTCCGCCAGCTCCTTCACCCAACCTAACCTGATTTTCTCATCCATAGAGCAAGACAATACTTTAAAATAATAATGCTTATCTTTTGGAATTGTTTTGAAGAGACTGTTTAGCAGTGACTCACTGGGTGCATGCAGCAGGCACTTAATGTGTGCAGGCCCCTCCCCTTCCCCTGCGTGTAGGAGTGCCCCCCAGGCATCTGCCCGAATGGACTTGGCTGGGGTTCCAGCTTCCTGCTCTGCTCTGTGAGCAGGAGCCCTCGGGCCAGCAGGACAAGGGGCTGCTGGTGGCCCGCCCTGGCCTAGGCCTGGGCGGGGGCGGGGCGTGGGCAGGAAGGACGTCCAGTCTGAGCAGGAGGGAGGTCAGGCGGAGGGCATGGGGTCCTTTCAGGTGACCTTCCTGGCCAGCAGTTGCTGGGCCGCGCATGCTCTGGCCGCGGGGAGGGGAAGCTGGTGCTCCCACGGGGCCCTCTGGGTGGTGTGCCGGTAACAGACACCCCCCAGGGGAGGTCGGGGAGGAAGTGCGGGGTTCCCGGTGCGAGGAGAACCTCGGGCAGACCGAGTCACTTCTCGGGAACAGTGCGTCCCGTGCGACGTCTGACATACTGGCACTGAACGTTTACCTGTGGTTTTCCTGGAATTCCGACTGAACAGGGTGTCCTGGGTTTTCGTCTGTTGGACCCTGGGCACGTGGTGCCGTGCGGAAGAAGCTGGGCACAGAAGGACAGGTACCGAACGACCCCGCGTCTGGGAAACGCCCAGACAGGCAGCTCCACCAAGAGAGGAGCAGGAGGGTGGCCGCCCAGCTTGGGGGGCGGGAGGGGGGTGACTGCCCAGTGGAAAAGTTCCGGAAGCAGAGGGCAAGCACGGTCACACGACCCCGAAGGCTTTTTGCATACCGCCCCGGGGACTCTGGAAGGTGTTTTGCTGTGCTCCCCACCCCACCTCGGCAGTGGGCAGGGTGCCCGTCCTCGGGGGGTGGGGAGGGAGAGGGATGGGCTGCTGCACTCTCGCCAGGACCACCGAGGGTGACAGATGTGGTGTACCTCCCGGCGAGGGGGAGAGCCCCCTCTCAGCCCCTCTCAGATGTCAGAGCCGCCCCAGCCGCCGCCCTCACCCCCTGTGGGTGTGGATGTGCTCCTTCAGGATCCCCCTCGTTACAGCCGGGGCACCCCAGGGGGCAGACCCCCGGCCTCCAGCTCCCGTTCCCCGCAGGACGTGGGTCTGAATCCCTGAACACTGCTCGGGCGTCTGTCACAAGCTAGCCCCGGTGTAGACACAGTGGCCAAGGGCAAAGTTGGTCCTGCCTTTCCGCGTCTGCAGTCTGGTGGGGCGGCCTGGAGGGGGAGGCCCCCCTACCCTGGGGAGTAACCCCCCAGCAGCCCCGTGATCACCACCGAGCCCGGAGAGCGGGAGGAGAGAGCGATGAGCTTGCGTGTTAACGGAAGGCGCGTTCCCGGTCCCACGGCCGGGGCCCAAGTGGTCCTGCTTCTGTCGGCCCTGGGGAGGTTTCAGACAAGTTATGTCAGCTTCTGAGCCTCAGTCCCCTCCCTCGGAAAGTGGGCACAGGATGGTAACGATCAGGAGACGGGACCTACTCGCAGAGTGTGTGTGAGGCGTGTGCTCACGTCCGCCCCTTGCAGCCCGAGCTGCCTGCGTGCGTGTGTCTGGATGACCCATCCCATCCTCCCAAGGGAGAGGCCTGGGGTCTGAGAGGCGCCTCCACCCCCACCCAGCCTTGGTGTCCCCATGCCTCCTGCTGTCGCAGAGCCCCCGGGGGGACCTGGAGGGGGAGGGGTCCTCATCTTATAGACGGGCCTGGCGCCGGCGTCACGGCTGCCTCCCCTCCAAGAGCCCACGTGTGAGCTCCTGCCGACTTCACTCCAGGAGAGGAACGTGGGTTTCTGTTCGGACAAACGCGTCTCCCTTCCGTCGGCGGAGCCCGGATCTGTGCGGCCCCCGGTGTTTCCGCCACACACACACGCCGGCACACACGCCGCAGAGGTCACGCCGGGCCGCTTCCACTCGGGTTCCCGACCTTCCTCTGATGGGAACACCGGCCTCATTGGCTTCTTTTCCACCTTTTCCTTTTGGTTTTGTGATGGGTTTGCTTTCACTTTTAAAAATAATTCTTGACTACCCAAGTGGCACTTTACAAGGAGAAACTCACTGTCCCTGTACAAATTTGACAATGAGGAAGTGATGGATCGGGGAGCCCCTGGGGTGGCGGGGCATCCAGGTGCTGGGGGGCAGCACCCCGGGTCCCCAGGAGCAGAAAGCCCCCACCAGAGCAGCCTCGGGACGGACCCCCTGGGGGCCTCCCCTCTGGCGGGTCGTTTGTGTCCTTTGTAGTGAGTGGGTCACGTGACCCGGTGATGGCCGGCTGCGCAGGGCTGCCCCAGTCCGGGCCTCCGTTCCCTCCGACCCGGGAGGCTCGGGGCGCGTCTTCCCGGGTCTTCCGGGGGTGTTGGCGTTGGCGTAGAGAAAGATGCAGGCAGAGCAGGCGTGCATGACGCCGATGGGGCCTCTTTCCCCCCATAAATGGTGTCATGCACACGTGTCGTTGGGATACTTGCTTTCTGTGTTAACTCCCTGCCTTGGAAATCTTTCCACGTGTCCGGTGACAAGTGATGTCTGGAGTGATGCTGACAGAGTTCACTCCGAGTCGGGACCCCCTCCCGGCCGCCCCCTCTGCACTAACGTACGGGGATGGCCTCTGGGGGGCGGCCTGGGGCCCTGCGTGCGTCCCTGTGGGGCCGAGCCCTCCTCGGACCGGAACTGTGCCTGCATCCAACGCTCTGCTTGACTCTGGAAGGAACATTTGGTCAAAACCAGCTGCAGGAACAAGGTGACACAGTGAAGTCGTGGCTGGCCTCAAAGGGCCCCTCTGGTCCCTGTCCAGCCTCGTGCCGTGTCCCTGCTGGGCAGGGGGCAGGGGGGCTGAACCCTGGAGTCCCGTGTCACAGGGCGAGGCCTGCCGGTGCGCTCTGCTCGCAGAACCTGTGTCTGAGGATGGCTCAGAATGCCCCAGCTCAGGAGATTTCGGTCTCCTCAGTGGGTGTGGGGCATGGGCTCACAGGGAGGGCCTGGGGGCTGGAGTCAGACACTCGAGGGGTGTGGGTGGCCTCCAAGAATGCTGGACACCGGTGACAGGGCTGTCCAATCACAGGGCCAGGGGAGGTGGACAGGAAGACCTCTCCCCCTGGCGGGGGGATGGTTCTGGAGCCTGGTACGGGTAGGGGGAGGCCGGCTGGGTCAGAGAGGAGGAGGCTGGGGCCCGATGCAGGATCCTCGCTTTCCAGAGAAGCTCAGTAGAAAGCCTCTGTCTTGAGAATCCGCTGGCCCGAGTGGGGTCTCACTGGCCGTCTGTCGTGGGTGAGCTGTGGGAGGGTCTGCTAAGCTCGGCCCCACCCAGCCCCTCCCCCACCGAGCACTGGGTCCACTGCCTGGCCGGGAATCCAGACCAGGGGAGCCAGAGAGTAACACTGTCGCTCAGGCCCGCAGCCCTGGGGCTCCGTGTCCCCCGTGTGTTCTCGAGCAGGGGCTGCGCCTGGTAACAGAGCCGGGTCTGGGGTGGGGCCCAGGCCACGCCACGCCCGTGACTTGTCCGCTGTGGCCGCAGAAGGGATTAGCTAAGGTGAGGTCAGGCCGCAGCAGGGTGGGCCCTGGCCCAGGGACTGGTGTCCCTCTGTGGAGGCCAAGAGGTGGCCCAGGCCCAGGGAGATGTGACAGCGGAAGCAGAGGTGGGGTGATAGGGCCACTGCCGGGGACGCCTGGAGCCGCCAGGAGCTGGAGGAGGCGGGAAGGAGCCTCCCAGGGAGCACGGCCCCGCCACACCTCGGTCCCGGCTCAGGAAACTGCTCTCGGCCTCCTGGCCTCCAGACCTGGGAGAAGGCCAAGGTCAACTGCGGCGAGCCGCCCAGGGCGTGGTGCTCTGTGGCAGCCACCGCAGGTAGTGCATCCGGTGGAAGTGACTCCCCTGGCCTCTCCTGACCTCGTCCACACCCCTGAACTTTCCTGGAGACGGAGGAGGACCGAATAAAGCTTTCCCGGTGGACTGTCCCTTCACCCCAAGGCCACCACACCCAACACAGAGTAAACCAGAAGCAGCCGAGCGAACAGGAGGCCGGGGCTGCAGCGGCGAGCGGCTGCCCAGAGAACTCGCCCTGGGGTGCCTTCCGTCTTCATCCGGCAGCAGTGCTCCGGGGAGGCCTCCCGCTTGGCGCCCCCCTCGGGCCTTGGGTGGGCCTGGGCCTGACCCTGCGTGCCCTTGAGGCCGAGAGCTCCCACTATCCCGCCCCAGGGGAAGGGGGAGGCCAAAGCCTTCTCCTTATCTGAGGCTTCACCTCTGTCTGCACCGGGGGCCACCGTCTTTCCTTCTGGCTTCCTTGGCGCCCCATCTAGGCCAAGCCACTGGCCCTGCGCCCTGCGGCTCCTCAGGCCGGGTCCTGGCGCCCCTCTGCCCCCCGCCCCCACCAGCACAAAGCTGGGGCCTTGCTGGTTCACCTCTGTCTTGTCAGAAATCATCCTTGTCCTTGAGGTGAACGAGCCCCTGGACCCAAGTTACCACGGGGACGGCTGGGGGCCGCAGAGATGGGGCAGGCCCCTCCGAGGCCTCTCAGGGTGGTGCCCAGGCTGCAGTCCCTCAGGGTGGCCCTGGGGGAGGTTCTGGGGACACAAGCAGCCCGCCAGGCAAGGGGATGGGGAGGAAGAGCCAACCTGGAGCAGAGACGGAGGGCCTCTCCCAGGAACCGTGCCCCAGCTGAGGGGGTGCCCTTGACCGGAGGGTCTTGAGTTGGCCCCCTTCCCCTGGGAGCCGGCGGATGCTGCGCTCTCCTTCTAGAACAAGAGCCCCAGAGGGAACACGCAACTTGACCCCCGCGCTTTGGTGGGACCTGAGGCGCCGACTCCAACGCGGTCCCTGGACTCCTGAGCAGCTCTGACCACGCACTGGTGCCGGGAACAGCTGCCTGGAGTCTGTGACCTCACTCTCCTCCAGAAACGGCCATTCACTCCTGTGGCTGCCACGAACACACACACACACACACACACACACACACATGTGGGGTGAGGGCGCCTTCACTCTAAGAAAGCAGCTTCACCTAGGACCCAGCTATGGCGTAGCCACAGAAAGTGCACACGAGTTACCGTGTCTTGCCATGTATAACCCGCGTTTCTGGCCCAAACTTTCAGGAAAAAAATCTTTTGTTGTAATTTTTAATTTGATTATTTATTTCTACTTAGATACTTGTGTATTATAAAGGGATTTTAGCATTTATTTGTGAACATATTGTGGTAACAGAGATTTCATGTACCCAATGCTTACAAAGCACAAGAACAGACACAAGGCACAGATACTTTGTGTACCGGGAACAAACTCACCGTACTTACTCAACGTAGAAGTCCAAGAACTCCTCAGGAGGAGTTCTACCCGTGTATAATGCGCGTCCTTATTTTCCCTCAAAAACTTGGGCGAAACAGTGCGCATTATACACGGCAACACACGGTACTTCCCTACCCGGTTCCTTCTTGGCTTTCTAAGGGGACTTCTAATTGCTTTAGAAGTAAAGACGTTCGGGAGAGCGGATATTAAACAGATATCAGTAATCTCATTTCGCTAAAGGCAGTTTGTGCTTTGCGTTGTAAGTTCTCTAAAATAAATGCCATTTCATACCGAGTCCCCTAATAGAACGTGACGTGCTCTCCCGTGGAGACACACGCCCGCAGTGGCATGCGCGAAGCTTTGCAGCCAGAATCCGGTGCAGGTGACTTCTGAGTCAGGCAGCCGCCCTGCTGGGTCGGTGGGGGAGCTGTCACCTGCTCACAGGAGAGCCAGGAGGGGTTGGGGGTCAGGTCACTCCCGGGCCCTGTGCCTGTGAGGAGCTGAGGGGCCTCATGCCCAGCCAAGGCAGGGCCCAGGAGAGGGTCCTTTCTCGGCAGGTGGCACGCTCCTCCTGCTCAGCTCGGGGTCAGAGAGTGTCACCGAGCACCTGTGTCGTGCCCGCATCTCCAGCTCAGAAATCCTGGGCAGCTCACCCGGGGGGCAAGGGGCCCGTGTGCTGTCTCCGTCTGGACAGTCAGAAGGCCGGCTCTTCCTGGGTGCTCGGGGCTGAACTGTGTCCTCCTGCAGTTCACACGTTGAAGTCCCCGCCCCCCCGCCCCCATGTGACCTTATTTGGGGTGGCTGCAGGTGTAATCAGTCAGCACAAGGTCTTACTGGAATAGCGTGGCCCCTCATCCAAGATGACTGTCCTTAGAAAAAGGGGACCTTCGGACACAGACTCACACAGAGATGAGGCCGTGTGAAGACAGAGGCAGAGATTGGGGTGATGCTTGCTTCTACGAGCCAAGGAACCCCCAGAATTGCTGGGAGAGAGGCCTGGAACAAATCCTTCACTAGCACCTACTGGTGGAACCAGCCCTGCCAACGCCTTGACCTTGGGCTTCTAGCCTCCGGGAAATGAGGGAACGAGTTGTGGCTGCCCGTGCCCCGCAGCCCCTGGCACCGGTGGTGGCAGCCCCGGGACCCACACCCAGGGCGCAGCTGGGGCGCGGCGTCAGAGCGGGCGATGGGATGGAGAATCCCTCATGTTCAGCACAGGAAGAGAGAGGACAGAAACTTCCGTCTCCTTTTCTTCAGCGACTCTGCAAGTGAGGTGGCTGCATTTATTTTTGTTTTTTAAAATAGAGCCTGGACCCTCTGGAACAGGGGGGCTTATCGAAACAGAGTGGTGGGCCCCTCCCGGAGTTCCCGATTCCACAGGCCGGCGGGGAAGTCGGGGGCTGGCTTTCCAGTGCCCAGGTTTTGCTGTGGGGGTTGGTCTAGGGCCTGCCCTTTTAGAACGACTACTTCATAGAGTTGGTCAGGCACATCCATCAAGATTGAAACGGTAAAACTAACCCCTGACGTGCCGTCACGAGTGGGGGGAGGGAGAACAGAGAGAGATGGTCGTTGACCCTGCCCCATGTGTCGCCCACGCGGTGTATGTGTGGCCGCTCCCCCACACCGGGCGCCCTGCCCCGCCCCGTTGACATCGCCTCTTGTGGTCCTCGCAACACTCCTCAGTGGCAGATACTTTGATTATTCCCATTTGAAATGAGAGAACAGAGGCACAGAGAGGTTGAGAAACCTGCTGAATGTCACACAGCTCTCAGTGGCTGAGCCAGGATTCAAAGCCCCGGGGGCCTGGCCCTGGCGGGGTGGAGGCAGGGTGTCGAAGCTCTCTGGTGCCCGTTTCAGGGTGGCATGCGTGAATTCCTGGGGAGCCAGGAGGAGGGAGAGGGCCGAGGCCCACGCAGCCTGGAGGTGCCCAGAGGCGCCCTGTGGGAGTCAGTGAGGCCCGAGGCCGACTCACCTGCTGGGCGGTGTCTGGGGTTTTCCTGTTCCAGTCAGTGGCACCGACCGGCTCCAGCCAGGGTAATAGCATTGATTGTCTTAGTAGATTGTAATTATTTATAATTAGCATTTCAATTCCTGTGAGGAGATTGCTTCTAAATTGCTTGAAAGTAGTCCTTGAGTGTCTTAAATTCCCTCAACAATTCTATTTACTCCGTAATTTTCGGGACGCTGCAGCACCGCACCGAGAAGTGTGTGTGCGGTGCACCAACCCCGCACCTGGGGGCGGTGAGGGCAGGGCCCTGGGCCTCCTGGCCCTGGCCACTGGGGTTGCCGGGATGTTGAACTGTGGTGACGGGGTTTCCCTCGGAGAGAGCATTTGGGGGTCTCTCCGTGACCACGGGGTCACAGAGCGAGGGTCACACGGAGTGGAACGATCCTGTGTCTCTGCCAACCCCGGCCTGGGGCCCGGGCAGCTGCTGGCCACACACTCACCCTTTAGGGCGCCCAGCAAACCCCTGCTCAGCGGAGACATGAGGGGACCACTGGGTTGGGGGGCGTCGCCCACTGACCACAGTGGAGAGAAGGCAGGCTGCCTGTGACGCTGGTGGACAGAGCCATTTGACGGGCCGGGAGACAGAGGTTTGGAGAGGACAGTGGCACCACATTGAGCGGCGTGACAAAACACCACAAACCAGGCGGCTTGCACCCAGGCAGCCCTGGAGGCTGGGCGTCCGAGACCAGGGTGTGGGCGGGGTGGCCCCTCCTCGGGCCTCTCCCGGTGTGTAGATGCCGTCTTCTCCCCGTGGCCTCACGTGGCCGCACCTCCGTGTGGGTCTGTTCCGACTGCCTCTTTTTATAAGGGCACCAGTCACGTGGACACAGGGCCACCCCGGCGGCCTCTCTCCATCTCGGTCCCCTCGGTAAAAGCCCCATCTCCAAATACAGCCACCTTCTGATGCACTAGGGGTCAGAGCTTCCACATATGAATTTTGGGAGGACACCATTTGGGACTGGCTGAGTTGTGTTAACTACAGCTGCAGGTGTGTTAGGGTCCCCACCTGTGCCGGGAGGTGGAGGGGCAAGATGGGGCAGAGCTGGGGGTGAACTGGACAAAGGCCGCGCACAGCCTTGGCCAAGCCCTCTGGGAGCTCTGGATGGACTCTGGCCATGAGAGTGTCCCCAGATGGGCTGGCGTGGCTGGGCTCATCCCGCCTGCCCAGTCCCCAGACATGGCGTCACCTCTGGGGAGTGGCTGTCTGTGGCGAGGCCGACCCCCGGCAGCTGCTGGCTGTCTGCTTTGGAGACAGGAAGGAGGCCGGGGGCCCGATGCCCTCTTCCCCCTGCCTCTGAGGCTGCCTCGAGCCCAAGTTCTCCGTGTGTCCCATCTGAGGTGCCCTAACCTGACGCGTGATCACTGGCTGGCGGTAATCACACAACGCTGCGGATGGTTCGTCGAAACACGAGAAAAACATACACAGGGACAACCAGGTCCTGTGGGGGAATCGGGACAGCAGAGCCACTCCTCACATGGGGAGTGTTTCTCACCGCCCTGCACAAGCAGGGTTTTATTCTTGAATACCAATACCGTTTGCAAATTACAAGTAGTTAGCTTTCGAAAGGTGCTGGCAGATTTCCTGCTGGGATCCTAAGCCAGAGATTTTGGGGTTTTATCATTTAAAAAGACTACAGGATTTAAAGCTTAGTTCTGTTTCCTGCCCCTGACTTCATATTCTAATTAAAGAGCATCCTCCAGCAAGCAGATTTCACAGGGTCTTTCATATTCTGTGTCTTAGGCCTGATTACTCTGGGAGTCGCCCGTTTCTGGTCCGGACTGTACCGCCCCTGTTACTTCCAACGGGCCTGAGTTGGGCAGAGGACACAAAGGCAGCTGGGAGACTTGGATTTCTCAAGGACTCAGGCATTGGCAAAATTGGTGCTTGATGTCGATCACCCCGTTATTTCCACTGCCCCGCAAGTCTTGTCCCCGTCATTCCTTTGTGAAGGCGTCTGTCTTAGATTCATTCTCTATCCAAGAGAATTGTTACCCGTCATTGACTGCCGTTCATGCCAGGGAAATAAGTTTTGTCTCCCTCAGTGGCTCCTGGTCCGGAGGTCTTTCACTCAGCCTAAGTCACGGGGGGTTACAGCTTCCTGAGACCAGGCAGGGTGGCTCCCAACACTAACCCAGCAGTCTAGACACAGCAGCCAGCGTGGACTGTACCCACTGTCCCCTCCTGTCCCTCCCGTCCCCTCCTGGACTCGCTTCCTTTCCCCTCCCTCCAGCTGCCCTGGGATGGGACGTGCCGGCTGAAGCACTGTGCTCAAACCTCCCTCAGCTTCCTCACTCTGGAACCCCAAGTCTGGACCGCCGGTGTGAGGGGTTTCACCTGCCCCCGCTCAGGGGCTCGCTGCAGGCTCCGGGGCGCGGAGGGACCCAGCCGGCCCTCGGGAAGGCCGCTCCAGCCACAGAGCACAGGCTGGACCCGGATGGGCCAAAGCGGAAGGTGCGGGGAGGCCCACGTGGCCACCGCAGAAACGGATCTCGGTGCAACGGCAACAGGAGGGGACAGAGGGGGCGGGGGAGGGCGATGCTGCGGAGGGAGGCGCCCCGTAACTCAGCATCTGAGGCGCATCTGAGGCGGGACCCACGACTGCGCTTAGACCGGCTGCCGGCTGGGCTGCCCACGCCATCCCGGTGCCCGGCACTTCCCGAGTGGGTCAGCGCTGCGTGTGCCCCGGACGCCCCCTTGAATTGGCCTCCTCGTCCCCAGCTCCCGGCCGGCTGCGCGCATGGCACGTGGGCACCGAGCGTGCACTGCACGCCTCACACTCAGCATCGTGTTGCGTGGGGGCACGTCTGTCTACGGCTGCTGAGGAAGGGGCGGCGAGGGCTGGGAGGGAGCCTGCGGCCCGCGGTATTCTGCAGTGGAGAGACACCCTTCCCCAGCCCCCAATTCAATCGTTTCTAGTGCAAAGCTGCAACAGGCTTGTGGTGACTGAGCTCAGCTCAGCAGGCTCTGAAAACAGCGCGATCGGAAGCTCTCTCTACATCGTGTGTCTCTACAAGATTACAGCCCCCGCAGCCCCGACTCCAGCAGCCCCACCCCCACCCCCGGTGGGGGAGGGTGAACGGACACCTCTGGTTCCCTCTCTCCTAGATGAACAGGAAGGCAGCACCAGTGCCTGTCGCCATGGGAAACGTAGCAGCTCATCGCCGCTACAAAATAACGAAGATGTCCATTTGTGGAAACATTCGGCGCTGGTTGTATCTCCCCCGCGGGTTTCGGAAGGAGAACGTGCGGAGGCCTGTCTGGGTTGGAGCTGGCAGAGAGGGCCCTTCGCTGGGCATCAGTTCATCTCTAGCTGGGTGACGAACCGCCGTGAATCTTAGCACTGACAGCTTCAAATGACCATTTCTTCAGCGCTTGATGCCGAGGGCTGGCAGTGAGCCTGGGCTCAGCTGAGTGGCTCTTCTGCTGGTTTCGGCCGGGTGGCCGGCACCTGGAGTCAGCTGGTGTCCGTGGCCTCAGTCTGGAGACTGGCGGTTGGCTGGGGCGACAGGCGACTGGCCGTAGGCCTGGCAGCACCCACCAGCTGGCCGTTCCTGTGATGGGATCCCAGCTTGCAAAGAACAACAAGACAACAAACCCCATCCATGTGCAAGATCTTTTAACATCACTGCTTTAAAAAAATCCAATCCTATATTACATAAAAGTATCGTTTTGGCCGCTGCTAAGTGTACAGTTCAGTGGCTTTATTCCGGGCCATGTCTTCCACTACCTTTGCCTCAGTCCCATTGGCCAAAGCAAATTGCAAGAGCATCGAAGGGTCAAGGTCTTGGGGGAGAAGTCCACCCCTTGATGGCAGGAGCTGAGCGTCATTGGGGCTACTTGTGCCTGCTTGGAGGAAATGTGGCACAGGGTGGCCCTCACTGTGTGGCTTGCACAGCAAAGATGTCTCACGGGAACGGGGCAGCAGGGGCCTTGGGCGTGGCAGGTAGATGACCGGTGTTTGGATACAGAAATTGAGCCCACGCTGGAGGCATGACCCTTGGTCCCCTGTCCTGAGGAACAGGCCCAGCCAGGCCGGCGGCCAGGGTGCCATCGACTGGCCTGACACTTGGAAAGGCACTCCAGCCTGTTTGGGAGCAGACATTTCATAGACACTCGCTTGATGCCACTTCTTGTTCTCATTTTTGTTTAAAGTTTTTTTAAAAAGATGTTATTTATTTATTTTTAGAGAGAGGGGAGTGGAGGGAGAGAGGGAGAGAAACATCAATCAGCTACCTCTCATAGGCCCCCAACTGGGGACCTGGCCCACAACTCAGGCAGGTGCCTTGACTGGGAATCGAACCAGTGGCCTTTTGGTTTGCAGGCCAGTGCCCATCCACTGAGCCACACCAGCCAGGGCCAGTTCCTGTTTTCTTGAATAATGACAGTCAAAGGCAGGGCAGAGCCCAGTCATGTGCGTGGCAATGGAAGAAGATGGGCAGGAGGCAGCCACTGAGCAGACCCCAGCCGGAGCCCGGTGCGGGGGGCAGAGTGGGGCATGAGTGTGTCCCCCGAGGCATCTGGTGTGTGTGGAAGGGCCACAGGGGGACCTTAGAAATCCAAACCTCATCTTCGTCAGGGCGAAATGGCACTGAAACCACGACCTCTCCATCAGGCAGGTTATAAAACAGGACTGCCGGCTTTGCTATCTATCAGCTGGCTTGACTCCCAGGGTGCACCTGCTGCTTTATTCATTGGGGTTTGGTCGTAGATCAGCTCGTGTTTGTGCCCAGCAGGGGGCGTGCTCACAGGGACAAGGGTCCATGCCTGGCGCCTGCTGGGCCCCAGGGAGGGAGCTGCCTCTGCCCACAGCACAGCCCGGGGCCCACTCTCATCCCGAGTTTGGGGAGCCTACAGCCTTTCCGTATTACCTAAGGAATACACGTGCATTGCAAAAAAATAGAAATAAGGAGAGAAAGGGAGAGATAGGGAGAATACACACGTCACGCGCCAAGTGTTTGGGGGGCTGGGCCACCCCAAGTGCACACGGTGAGGCCTGCACTTAACATGTGTTGAATGGGATGCGTGTTATTTGGAGCTGGGGAGGGCCCATTCAAGTAGTAGCTGAGGTTAATTGAGGTCATGGGGTGGGCTCTAATCGATATGACCAGTGTCCTTACAAGAAGGGGAGATTGGGACACAGACACACACGGAGGGGAGAAGACGGCTGTGTACACGCCAAGGTGGGAGGCCTTGGGCAACCAGCCCCGCCCATAGCCCGCACAACAGCCGCAGACCTCTGGTCCGTGATACTGTTCCACTTGTTAGGCTGCCCTGCCTGCGGCCCTAACAGACCAAGGCGAGAAGTCGAGAGAGAGCTGCCCCCTGCAGACCCGTCGCCCAGAGGTCCCCAGGGGTGCACTTGGCTGCACAGCCTTCCAGGGGCGAGAGCCTGTTTGCACAGATGGTGGCTGGTGCCTTGCAGGAGCCAGGCGCAGCTCAGGGGCCAGGTGGGCACCATCCTCATGGAGCACCCGTGCTGGGGCCCTGGTGGGGTCACAGACTAGGAGACAGTCCCCAGGAAAATGAGCAGGCTGGCTCGGAGAGAGTGACAGGACCCCCGGTGGAAGGATGATGCTGGGGAGACTGAGCAGGGGGCGGGTGGAAAGTCCCTGGGTGGCGGTGGGGCAGGTGAGGGACGGCGGGGACCAGGGTTGCAGAGAAACCTCGAGCCTTTCCCTGTGCAGACTCATCTGGTGCTCCCAGAGACCTTACTGATGAGCTCCAGGGAGGGGGTTCATTAGTGCTCTTTGAACATGCAGTAAACTGAGGCCCAGAACAGCAGGGTGACCAGCTTCACCAGGAAGAACCCTGTCCCTGGAGTGAACCACTTGAGCCACAGTAAGTTCCAGGGGCCTCCTGGGATGCCCACGCCACTCCCCCCTCCAACCACTCTGTGTCCGGAGGCAAAACCCCGAGCCCTGACTTGCCCTGAGGAAAAAAGAGGAACCATGGATTTATTTTGCAACTGTGAGGTTCAGTCTGCAGCCCATCCTGATGCCAATGAATCAGGGTTTGGTGGTTTGTCTGTTTGCTTTGGTTTGTTCTGTGTAATGTTGTAAGTGAGGAGGTTAGGAGGCCGGCCGAGTGAGAGCTGAGGCGAAAGGGAAGACGCCGGTGGTCCTGTCTCCCGAGTCTCCACATGACGCCGGGCCGCAGCCACTGCCCTGGGGGCGGGCAGCCCAGTTCTGTCACCAGGGCTAGAGCGGGCGTTGTGCGGTCCAAGGGAGCTTATGCATGCTTCTCTCTTTTTTTTTCCCCCAGAAACAAATCTTCTGTTATTCTGAGTATTTGGATTTTACTCATTTTATTTCCAGTCCAATCGCTTTGCACCTAGGTCTAAATCCCTACGCCTGAGGCATCCACTATCTCTCTGCTCCCCTGAAAAGCCATGGGGCCACCCCTCCCCTTTGTGCTAGCCCACCCACTGGGCTATCTGTTTCCTGGGAGCATTTCCTTGATCCCACTGAGAACGCTCCTGAGCAGCGCCTTTTCCCATTTCTCAGGAATTAGCCCCGTGGGCCTGTGGGCGGGGTCAGCCTTTTCCCACAGGTGTGAGTAACACGGAGGTGGAACAGGTGGGTTTTTAGAAACAGCATGTACTTTTTTTTTCAATCCCAGAGAACATTTGAAAAAAAATTGTGCTAAGAAAAAAATTATAGTTTTTGCTTTCTGTGCGCATGCTTGTGTGAGGTGGGGTGGGCGAGGCAGGGAGAGACTGTCCTTTGAGAGGTCCTGAGCCCAGGGCAGCCACTCCCACCTGTACAAGCACATCAGTGATTGACAGACCCAGGGCCAGAGGCCCGCCTCTGTCTGCAGAGTCGTGGAGCAGTCCCCGGTCGGTCGGGGAGGGCAGTGTAACACTTGTGAAAGATACAGGGGGCAGGACTGGGTGGGTAAAACCTCCGACCGAATGCGGCCGGCAGAGGCTCAGAGCACAGACCGCCTGTTGGGGGCGTCCGGCCCCAGCACCCTGTCTGCTCGGACTGGCTTAGGCTGCACCCCACAGCCCTGTTCTGGCCCCCCTGCTGCTGCCCCTCAGCCTGCCCTCTGGCCCAGCTGCCCTTGCCCTCTGGCACCCCTGACTCTTCCGTGGGACTCGCTTAAGAGGGTGCTGACGATGGCTCAGCGGCTGTGGGCGAGGCAGGCCCTGTGCTCAGATTGCAGGCCCTCAGGCCCCACACGGGGACAACGGCCTGCAGCAGTGACTGTGTGCAGAGCGAGCGGGGCACTGGTGCGGAATGGCGCACCTGCGCTCGCAGCCAGCTTGAGGGCAGCGGGTTCGAGCCCTGCGCGCTCAGCCTCCCCACGTGCCGCGTGTCTGCCCGCCATCTGCCCTCAGCAGGGCACTGGCCTCTGCTAGCTCTCGCGACCTTGACCTGGACCTCCAGGCTGATCAGGCCAGGCTTGTCTCCAGACCCCTGCTGCACCACGTCCCCGTATTCTCAGCTGACAGGGCCGAGGGATTTCTCGACGATGCGCTGTGTCTCCCGAACAATTGCACTTATCATTGTTTTCCTGTTATGTGTTCATCAAAAGCATGTAACATCTCTCCATTTGAGATCTGTGTTCATGTGCCAGACTTAGACATCTTCAGCAAAGTTATCTTTGGTTGCGGTATATTTTTGTATCTCGGGTAAATGTAAAGTTCCCTTCAGACTGTTAAAAATGCCCAGTGTGGCCCTGGGGTCACGGCTCTCTCGGCCTATTCTCGGGACTCAGAGAAGTCCCAAATGGGAACTTCCTTGTTTTACAGAAAAGGAAACCAAGACCTGAAGGGGCAATGGCCCTGTCCAAGGTCACAGTTCAGCTGGAGGCTGGCTCTGAGTTCCCCGGGCAGTGACAGCAGCCTGGTGTCTGTGCCCAGCTGCCCTGGGAAGCCTTCCCTGGGGTCACCCGCCAGCCGGCGTGCTCTCCCGGGACCCACCCAGACCCGCACCCTCTGTGCCCCTGAATGAGCCTTGGTGGGAAGGTGCTCCAGGGAGGGTCTCAGAGCTGGCAAGAGCCCCTCTGGCCTCGGGGGTGGGCAGCTGCCTGCCATTTGACCTTGGGATGGCCCCTGGGGCTCCGGTTTACTTACCTGAGACATGGGAGCCCGGCCAGCTTGCTCTGAGAATTAGAAATCTCGAACCAGGTGCCCCTGCCCCAGGGCCCAGCTCACACTCATGATGCCACTCTCCTTCTCATTCACGGCAGAAATGCCCTCGCTCTACAAATCCGTGTCGCCAACACTCCAGGCAAGGATTTTCCTTTCCCCATTTTTTAAAAAGGATTTTATTTATTTATTTTTAGAGAGGGAAGGGAGGGAGAAAGAGCGAGAGGGAAACCTCAATGGGCAGTTGCTGGGGGTCATGGCCTGCAACCCAGGCGTGTACCCTGACTGGGAATCGAACCTGTGACACTTTGGTTCACAGCCCGCGCTCAATCCACTGAGCTATGCCAGCCAGGTTACTTTCCCCATTTTAACTTAGGCAACTGGGAACCCGAGTTTCTCTCCTGATAAGAAAGCATCAGTCACTCCTGGGGCCGGGAGAAGCTCCGGCCTTGTGGCCGAGTCAGGGGGCTCTGCCGCCAGCTGTATTCTGCTGGGAAAGCTAGGCAGCTTTGCTGTGCCTCGGGTGGCGCCTACAGTCTCCACCCAAGGCCTTGTTTCCATAAGTAGCTGAAATGCACGCACATAGTAGGTGCATCTCAACACACCTGAGCGACGATGACCCCGTCCCTGTCGGTCTGAGCACGGAGGGGCTTGGCCAGCGGCGGAGGGCTGGCTGGCGGACTTCCAAGTTCCGCCGCAACGTCCCCTTGGCTCCTACGTTCAGATGAGCCAGTGCCTGCTCGGCCGGGCATGAGTGATCACAGATTCTCACCCAACGGAGACTGCCTCCTGCTTCACGCTGTTGAGACCCAGGCAATGTTTTTTTTTTTTTTCCCTGATAGAAAAGCTCCAACTGCAAAGAGGCCATCAAATATCTAAATGATGAGGTGCTTTTTAACTAGCTTTAACAAGTAATTATAAACATGTGTGCACATGATGAACTTGACCTGACATCACCGCCTAGTGCACAGCCAAGGCTTCCTCCCCGCCCCCCACCCCCTGGCCCAGGCAGACGCATGTTGGGGCGGGGCCCGCCCTCCCTGAAGTCCGCTACCCACGTGAACCCGTGTCCTGCTTCCCGACCCAGGAAAGGGGTCACGGCGCCCCCGTCGCTCTGCCCCTTCTCTTGGGTTTTAACTTACGTCGTGGGGATTATGTAATAGCATGCACAGGGTTGCCGCATTAAATTTATGGAGTGTCTTACATTTAACATACTATTCGATGACTATTCTGGAGTGTATTTGACCAGGTCTCTGTGGGTTGTTCGCAGGGTCTCCGTGACTCCGTGCTGTCGGGATGTCCCCCTGCGCACGGCTGCCGGAGCTGGCGGGGTCCCTCTGCAGGACGGGGGGCTGGAAGGGGCTGGGCGGGGTCCGAGGTCTTCTTACAAACGTTCCACTTCCGTGAACATGACGGACCACAGCTTTTGATTTCAACAGTGAGGGACTTGTGAGTAGAGCAGGTGCGTGTACGTCTATTTTAGTCTAGGTGTTTTGAGAAATAATGCGAGGAGGCTTCCAATCAGGCACAGCCAGCAGTAACCCCGGCACCTGGTGTTTTAAAATAGCTCTTAGATGAAACTTGTTCAAGCTCCGGGGGAACAGGTGGCCCTGAGGCCCCGAGGCCCTGAGCAGGCGTCAGGTCTCGTCCAGGTATCAGGTAGAGAAAGCCACATGGGGATGACCCTCTGCAGTAGCCATCCATTGACAAGGACATCTGGGGACAGTGCTGTTGGCTGCTCCCTCTGCTGGCTCCGCCACAGGGCAGGCGCCCTGCCCGGATGCAGAAACCCCCTGCACCCCCCCCGCCCCTTGGCCAGGCCAGGAGAGGACAGGGGTCACTGACCACAGGCAAGCAGCTGGCCTAGGGGTCATTGACCACATACAAGTAGCTGGCCTAGCAAGGCCAATTCAGGGCCATTGCCACCCCTCCCCCCAGTGGGGGAACTTCCTCCAGGGTCAAAAACCAATACAAGGCAGCAAGCCGGTGTCAACTATAAGTCAGAGGACACCGCGCACACGTGGGTCTGAAAGTGGATCCTCCAGCGGAGTCAAGGCTCCCAGGTCGCTCCCTACCGGGGCCGCCACCGGAGCGGTGAACCTCAGACCTCCGCCAGGATTCGGAAGGGGGAGCTCATGCCCGGAAACACCCCCAGTGCCCTCAGGACATTTTCCCGGGGAGGTAGGGGGAGTCGAGGAGGGGTCGCGGGGGGGGCCCACGGTGCTGTCTTCCCGCCCCCATCTGCCTGACCCCTCCCCCCACGCCGTGCCCCTGGCCCTAAGTCAGGTAATGGCGCCCGTGTCCCCGCAGGCTTGCGTCCCTGCGCCCCTAATCAGGCCCCTCCACGGACCTCACTAGTCCCACACCCCACGTGGCCCTCCTCCCGGATCCCGTCGTTCCTCCTGCCCGCGTGTCCGTTACAGGGCCCGGCAGGTCCCTTCTCAGCCCGCGGCCGCCCTGCCCCCACCCCACGCCGTGCCCCTCGCCCCTCCACGTTTCCCGTCCCGCGTGCTCCCCAGCACTCTACGCCCCCTGAGTGCTCCCCTGTCCCCCGGCGTGAGGCCCCTGCGTGCCTCCTGTCCCCCCCGCGGCGGGTCCCGTGTCGCCTCCCCCCGCCGCGTGTCCCCCGCCCCGCGCGCCGGCGGAACTGTGGGATCGGCGCGCACAGGAAGTGTCGGGGCGGCGCGGCCGAGGGCGGAGGGCGGCGGGCCGGGCGGGGGGATGGGGGCCGGGGGCGGCGGGCGCCGCACTCGCTGAGGCCCGACGCAGGGCCGGGCGCCCAGGGCCGCAGCGCAGGCCGGAGCGGCCCGGAGGCAACGCCGGGGCCACGCGCGCGACGAGCAGGTGAGTGGCGCGGCCGCTGCGGAGGTCGGGTCCCCGTTCGGCCGCCTGAGGTCGGCCCCCAGCCCCGCCGCCTGAGGTCGCCCCCTCCCGCCCCGGGCCCCGCCGCAGTGGGCCAGCGGCGCGCCCCCGGGCGTGGGGCCTGCGGGACGAGGGGGCTGAGAGGTCCGCGGCCCGGGTCCTTCCCTCGCCCCACCACCCCCGTCCTCCCCGGGGCCTTGCCCAGCAGAGGCCCAGGCCACTTTCCCACCTGCCTGCCGCGGTCGCTGCGCCGAGTGCGCTGGGCCCAGGGAGGGGGCACCCCAGGCGGGCTCGGTGGCTGGCCAGAGGGCGCGCCGCCCCCTCCCCTCACCCCGGACTTCCAGGGGTGGAGGATGTGCTCCATCGCGGATGCCACGCGCCCCCCCACCCCTTCCCGTGTGGACGAAGCTGGTGACCCGGGACCCGCGGGGTGTACCCTTCCTCCCCGACCCAGCACATGCGGCGCCTGGGTTGGTTTCACTCTTTGCGGGCTGGCGCGCGGGGGGGGGGGGGGGGGGGTGCTGGCTGGGGGAGGGCCGCAGGTGTACTGCAAGGGAGAGGGAGGGGCGTGCTGAGTTTCGGTTTGGACCAAAGGCTGACTATGAATTTCCAGGGTTCCAGTCAGGTGATGGGTCCATAATCCCAGACAGGGCCCTGGGGAGGGAGCCACCCGCACCCCAGGGCCACCCAGAGCTCCTGGGACCCTTTGAGCTTCAGATCCCCAGGACCAGAGGACTATGAGCAGTTGGTGCTACCTTGAAAAATTGTGCAGTTTTTTTTTTTAACTTTGAGAGAAGTTCAGTGACATAGGAAAAATGCTTTTTTAAATAAATGGCTCCCCAGGCCTTTTTTTTTTTTTTTTTAAGCATAATGTTAAGTCTTGTCTAAGGGAATACTTGAGCAGTTGGGTGTCTTTTCATAGGGAATGTGATCTAGGAGAAGGAAAAATGAGGGCCGTTGGCCTTGAGACAGGTTGGAAGGAGAAGTGGCCACCTACATGAAAAGTGAAAATCATCCCAGAGAGGGCCCAGACCCGTGAGGGGGGGCTGGTGCTGAGGGGCCGGGCGGTTACCTCTAACCCAGAAGGCCCCCTGTGTGCTCAGTTACAGTGCCTGCGGGCCGGCCTTGCTCATCTGGGAGCTGCTTATCAGCGTTCTTCCTGCAAGAGCTTCCTAAGGAGGTCTTGGTCAGACCCTGGCCATTCTCTAATTGGCTCACTTGCTTTCTGTTCCCTGCCCCCTACTCTGTCCCTCCCTTTCTCCCCACCCCTCACACCAAAGTTTCAGAGTTAGCCCATTCCAGTCCACTTCTGTATCCATTTCTTGGTGAGGCTCACAAATTGTCTGGATTACATTGTTTCAAAAAGAAGCTGCACGTGACTGACATTCAGCGTGCCCAGGGGCTCTCCTCGGCCTCGGGAGGCGTAGGTGCCTTGACGTTCTGAGCCAAACTTCACGTGCTTGGCTCGAGCCCCTGGTCACCCCACCTGCAGGGGGCCCTGCCTGGGCATCTCTGTCAAGAAGCCTGCATCTCAGCAGTCGCCTGCAGTGTTTGCGAGAGCAGGGCCCAAGTCAGCAGTGTGGATGCCGCAGGAGGACTCAGGAGGGGTCCTTGAACTGCGGAGTCCTGGTTCTAGAAGCCGTCCGGGGCAGTGGAGGGGGTGGTGTTGCTGCCGTCCCTGAGCTGGCCCACTCCACTCGCTGGCAGGGATCCCCCCTGTGTCTGTGCTTCCCACTGGCGTGCCAGGCTGGCGGAGGTACATTGGAAGTTGTTTTATTTTGGAAGTTAGAAAAAGAGCATCCATCAAAGTGACCACTTCCACTCCTCCTTCCCCATTAACCAGCAGGGGGTCCTGACACACGGGGTTAGCCCCTGGCATGGGTTACCTCTGATCAGACTTTGATCTTGTACAGAGTGGTCTGTGAAAACGGTGAGAGTCGGTTACCTGCTGAAGGGCACAGGTCAGCGCGGTGAGAATCTAAGCTGCTGGGACTCCCGTCTCCTCAGACCCATCAGTCCACTAGGAGTCGGTAACCTTTGTCTCCGGCGACAACAGGGAGGGAGGGAACCGCGGAAATCCTTACAAACAAGGGACATGAAAAACGTGTTTGAGAAGAGCCAGATTTACTGGGGGTTTGGCAGGGAGGGTCGGGGTAGTTTGTCCGGTCACATTTGACCCCGAAACACACACCTTCCGTGGACCCTCAGCCTGGCTTAAGGGGACTCCCGAGAGGGGCCAGCCCCCCACTGCAGCACGTCGCCCCTCGTCCCTGGCGGCGCACCTGTGGCGAAAGCAGTGGCTCCTGTTTTCATCCTTGTCTTCGCGCTCTGGCCTTGTCAAAAGCTCTTAATACTTTTCCGTTACAAGCTGCTGCTGATTGATGTTGAGAGAGCAAAGCATCGGGCAGACTGGTGACATTTGTTTTCTTTTTGAACGGTTTGTGGAACTGAGATCTTTATTGCTTAGTCTTCTCATTAAGGAAATTTACAGTGCAGTAAATTTCGTAAGACGGCTGCTCAGAAATTTATGGGTTTTACTTTGGGAAATTATTCTTTGGTCAGCTGAAGAATGCTGGAGGTTTTACATGGGTCGTTTCCGATGGTAAAGGGGGAAGGACTGTGACTGACCTCTGACCTGTCATGCCTAAAACCACTTGACGATCATTTTAAAATTAGCCCTATGTTACTAATTTTAAAAGGCTGCATTTTAGGCCTCGATGCATTCGTGGTCCATCCTCTGACAGTCTTCCGTCTGGTTACTTGGAAGAATTCGCCGTGTTTGATTGTCCTTATCAAGCAAGGCACAGGAGACTGAAACACTGCTAACCCTGGGGGCCGTCCGTGTATCTGTCTGCGGGTGGGAGCGGAGCAGAGTGGGGGAGGAGTTGGCTGAGTGCTCACCACGGGGCCGAAGTCTCTGAGTGGTCCTGGGGTTTGTGGTGGCCCCGGGTCCCGCGGCGGCCCTGGCCAGGTGTTCTCCCTGGGAGCCAGCAGGGTTACAGAGACGTGTTAGAGGCCAGTATCACCAAACTGAAAGAAACACGCGTCCTTGGACGTGTGACGGGCAGAGTTCCTCCTGGCCAAGTGCTCTGCGTCGTGGGTCAGGACTCGCAGCCGAGGCTGGGTGCTCCTGCCTGGGCGGCGCGGCCGCGGCCAGAGGCCCGTCCCCGGGCGCCTGGGCCGGCAATGCATCATTCATGTGCGGCGTCTGGATCCCTCCCCGGAGGAAGCGGGAGGACGGAGCCGGCCGTGGAGGATGGCAGAGACGGCTTCCAGCACAAGCGGCAGGGAACACTGCTGCCAGGGAGGTCCTTGCCCAGACCCGTGGCTCACGGGGACCCGCTGCCCCCCCGGGCACCGGCCAGGCGAGGGGCCGGGCTCCGGAACGCCAGAGGTGGCGGCTTGCTCTCTCCATCACGTGGTCTGTTGACCGGAGAACTTCCCGAGTACGTGCCGCCACGAAACGTGTCCCCTCCTGCGTAATTTAGGCTTTGGGTGTTGTGTTCCTAACCGCGGCTACAATTCTTGCAACGGTCAGGCATTTTAGGTGCTTATTTTGTTGTGTGATTTCAAAACAGCGCGCTGCAAGGACAGTGGTGTTGCCCCGTTACACAGAGGAGAGGCCGGGGCGGCTGGGCCGGGCCAGGGTCGCTGAGAGACCAAGCGGTGCATCTCGATCCCAAATGGAGGTGCGATTGAATCCAAATCTCCCTGGTGCTCGGAAAACCCAGTGTCTGCAAAACCCATGTTTTAGAAACCGAGACCAGCCTCACGGAAGTACTCATTCACGCACTCCTCGCTTGCAGGAGGCGGTACGTGGCGGGTGGGGGTCGGGAGGGCCCGTCTGAGATGATAGAAACGGGCACCAGACAAGTTGCATCGGGAAGAATAGAAATTCACTTTATGCAAATTCGTCAGGCTCCGCTTTTCATTAGGCAGCAGGTAGGACGAACATGGAGAACTGTCCATTGAGAAAAGAAACTGCTGATGATTGCGTGAACCTCTCCATAGACTGATTTCGAATCTAGACTATTGTCCTAGTCTAAGTGGAGTGAGTGACTGAATGAATGAAGGAGGGGATGTACCTTTGACTAGGAAGATGCACATAATCCTCGTGTTGAGAGAGAAATCACTCAATTGGTAGACCTTGCAAAATTCGGTCTGATAGCAGGAATTTTTGCCCAATTTTCTCATGCAAAGGCTGCCTCAGTATGGGCTCCTCTGGGGGTGGTGTCAAGGAGGGGGGGCCAGGAGGGTTATGGGGAGTCCGCTGTGGAGGCTGATGGGAGAGGGCAGGAGGAGGCAGAAGAGCCCGGGGCCCACCATGCTCAGCTGTGACCCCTCGAGGGGAGGGGGAAGGGTGGAGGCCTGGGGAGGGGCCTCTGCCCGGGGTCTTCAGGCGGCCAGGACGCAGCCCAGCCCAGCATGAGCGCCCCCTGTCTGAGCTCCCTCTGGGGGATCCTGGAGGCTGGAGGCTCCCCCCCCACCATGCAGCTGGTCCTCTCAGTGGGGTCTGAGTGACAGAGCTCTGAGGCTTCCTCAGAGACAAGGTTTAGTGACTCGGTAATCCACAAAAACGGACGGGCACAGTGGAAATAATCTCCGCGGTTAGCAGGCGCACGGCGTTGGTGATGTTCGGTTTGGCTTTAGGGAGAGTCCGTGGTCAGGGCGGGTCTCTTTAAGCTGACACTTGGCCCCTTCCTGCGCTGTCTGAGTGTCCCGGTGAGAGAAGCAGGTGCTTCCAGACAGGTGGCAGAGGTCGGCACGCACATGTCAGCATGCAAACATCGTCCGCAGTTTTCTAAACCGAGGCCCGTGCTACCATATAACTGGAGTTCTAGAACGTTTGGGAGCAAACGTACCCGTAGCCCGCAGGTGTGTTCTAGCTCCGGACCAGCACGGCGTTGTCCTGGAGCCGCGCCTGCTTCTCCCTTTCCCTTCTTCCCTTCGCGTTTTAGAGAGTTACTGGGCGTACCGGTATCTGGTTTTGGGGGACAAAGCTAGTGGATGTGAAAGTTGTAAACGCAGATCCCGACAAGGGCTGGGCAGGAAGATAAGCCAGCGACATGGCAGAGATGGTCGCACGGACGTGAGGCGACTGGGCGCCTCCCCTTGGGCCACCGCCTGACCCCAGCCCTGACCCCAGCCCTGACCCCCAGCCGGCACGACAAGGCTTGCCCAGGCCCAGAGCTGACGGGTCTCTGGCCTGCTGTGACAAGCCAGAAATCTGGGTTTTATACGCAAGTATTTTTAACAGACCGTGCAGGCAAATCAAAAATGCTCCTGCCTGAATCCAGCCTGTAGGCCTCTATTCTTACAACCTCTGGTCTACAATATTTGCTTCATTGTTTGAAACAAAGTAACCCAGCTAACTGATGGGGATACAACTGGCACGTCTCGTCCCAGATGCGTGTGAGAGATGCAGAAAACAAATGGCAGAAACCCGCGCCTTTCCCTGCAGGTGAAAACCAAGGAGCTGTCTGTCCCCGTCTCACTCGGCAGCTGGAAACGGGCTGGGGTTCTGGGGTGACAGGTGCAGGAGAGAGAGGGTGGGGCCGAGAGCAGGTCGGCCGGGAAGCAAGGGGACGCCAGGTTTCCAGGAGCATGCAGGAGGCCCTCCCCGTCGGCGTGAAGACGTTTACACAGAGCGTCCGACGGTTCAGCGGCAGGCACTCCTGACCTCGGTCGTTTGCGGCTGCTGTCCGTCGGTGCACGGGGAGTGTCCCGTGCACAGGGCAGCAGTGCTGATGCACTAGAGCTCACACGGTGGTGCCGGGCTATTTCCCGGACGCCTGTCCCACGCTGCACAGCCCCCCACGGTGTGCACGGTGGGCCCTCGGGCCCTGCAGCCCCTGCTGTCGTCACTGATTTTCGCCAACAGGATGAATGCAAACATGGTGTCTTAGTTGTGGCTTCGCTTCCTCCTCGGGGACAGGGACGCTGGGCATCTGCTTCCAGCTGCGGACCACGTGTGTTTCCTCCTCTGTGACTCCTCCACCCACGCCCACCGGGCCGTGTCCTTTTCCTTTGCATTCCTGACATGTGGTTCCGTTTGCCGTGCTTCCTCATCCAGCTGTGATCCTAATCCTGTGTTGTAATGTGTGTATCACATGCCTTTTCCCAGCTGCGTCTAAATTTTTTTTTTTTACTTTATTCTGATGAATAGAAATTCTTTATTTAATGTAGAGTTAAATCTTTCCTTTATGGGTAATGCCTTGCGAGTGTTGCCAAGAAGTGCTTCCCAACCCTGGGGTCTCCCGTATTTTCTTGTTTGCCTTCCCCACTGAAGTCCCCACTGAAGTCCTCGCGCCCCTGGAGTGGACCGTGTGTGGTGGAAGTGGGGAGCTCAGCTCTCTCCTGTCCTCACACCCGTCCTCAGCTAGCGGGTCCCCTCCCCCGCGGACCCACGGTGTCCAGGCGCCCTCCGTCTGGTTGTCTGTCCCACTGGTCGGTGCGTCTGCGTGGGCAGCACCCTGCCGCTCGGCTGTCCACCTGCCCGGCTGTCTGGACGTCCTTCCCTGGGTCTCCAGAGCCTGGCTGTCCCTCACTCTCTGCTTTTCCATGTTAAGTGTTAAAGTCAGCTTGTCAAGTGTCATGAAAAATTGTGTCCGCATTTCGGCTGAAATGGCATTGACTCCGTAGATCTGTTTGGGGGCGTTTTTCATCCTCCTGCTCTTCAGCCGCCCTGCAGTGCACGGGAGGGCACACGTCTCCATGAAGGAGGATCTTACGTGACTTGGACTTAGGCTCTGTGACAGTCCACACACTGTCTTAGACTCTATGGCGAGTCTAATTTTCCCCCCAGGCTCCCTCATTGTTTTTGTTGCTTTTGTAAGTGGTGTTTTTAGCGTTTATTTTTATTTATTTATTTATTTTCAGAGAGAAGGGGAGTGAGGAGGAAAGGGAGGGGAACATCAATGTGTGGTTGCCTCTTGTGCGCCCCCCAGTGGGGACCTGGCCCACAACCCAGGCATGTGCCCTGACTGGGAATTGAACCGGTGATCCTTTGGTTTGCAGGCCGGCACTCAATGTACTGAGCCACACCAGCCAGGGCTAAGGTTTACTTTGAAACTGCAGAAGAGGCTGTCTCGCGGGCAGGCCCGACCTGGGGCACGTGTCAGGGCCCCGGGCGGGACGGCCACCAAGGCTCTTTACAGTGGGCGTGTCCTGGGGGAGAACACCGTGGTCCATGAGCTGTGTCCGGAAACAGTGCAGCCACTGTTAATGTAACGAGAACGGTTTGTGCAGCATCCACGTAGCCTGGCAGCCAAGGAGAGTGGGCTGGAACGCGCATGTGTGAACAAGGACGACTTCACTGTACTCGTCAGTGGGGGCAGTGGGTGCCCCTGAGTGAACATGTGTACTGTGTGGCTGTTGTATTCAAAATGGCTGTGCTAATAGACCAACGAATCTGCATCAGATTTTGCATTAGGCTTGAACATTCCTCTGCGGAAACTGTTTGGATAATTCAGAAGGCCACAGCTACGGGCAACTGGCGATGGGCACCATCATCATGGCAACACTTTTGCTCATGCGCCGTGTCTCATGCGGAGTTTTTGGTGAAACATCAAATCACCCAGGTGACTCAGCCCCCCTACAGCCCAGATTTGGCGCCCTGTGACTTCTGGCTTTTCCCAAAACTAAAATCACTTTTGAAAGGGAAGAGATTTCAGACCATTTGATAAGATTCAGGAAAATACGAGGGGGCAGCTGATGGCGACTGGGAGAGCTGTGCGAGGTCCCAAGGTGCCTACTTTTAAAGACAGTGAGGCATCATGGTCCTGTGTACAATGTTTCTTGTATCTTCTTCAGTAAGTGTCTCTGTTTTTCATACTACATGGCTGGACACCTTCTGGACAGACCTCGCGTACACACAGTGGAATATCACGTCAAATAGAATCCACACGATGGGAAAGAGACGAGGTAGCTGCAGCCGTAGGCGGCAGGTATCTGTGGGTGTTGCCGGTGTGCCGAGCGCAGGGCGTGAGGCAGAGATGTGTGCGCGGCCCCATCCGTGCATGCGAGGCAGGCGAAACCAGGGTGTGCTGCCCGGGGTCGGGGAGGGCCCGGGGGCGCAGTGGGGGCGGGAAGGGAGCGTGCCAGGCCTTCTAGGGGCGCAGGGAGCGCCGTTTGCCCCGAGCCAGAAGCGGGTCACGTGGGTGGGTTTGGTTTGTGAGCGTGTGAGCTGTGCACTTACGGTGTGTGCGCCTTTCTAAGTGCACGTCCTGCTTGAAAAAAGCGTGGAAGAGACAACGGCAGACACGGCCAGCCGGCAGGAGTCCAGCGTCCGTGTCAATAACCCCTAGAACCACACGCGCGCGCAATCAGGAAACCCAGGGAGTGTGGCCGGCAGCGATGGAGGCCGCTGCCCTGGGCAGCGGCTCGCGCTCAGGTGGGAGCGCGGACTGGGTGCACACGGGCCCTGCGCCGCCCGGCACGGTGACCCAGACAGGGAGACCCCTCCTAGCAGACGTGGGCGGCCGGGAGGGGGTCACCCCCCCAAGGAAAGAAAAGCAGGTGGCTGGCCGCTCCCCCACAGCACGTCCAATGCCCGTCACACCCGGAAGGGCCTGGGGAAAGGAAGCGGGGCGGGGGCCGCAGACTTGGTGTCCGGCCAGGCCGTCCCTCCAGTGCCCGTCGGAGTTCAGGGGATGGGCTGGGGAGAGTCCTTCCGGGGACCGTCTCAGCTGAGGGGCGAGTGCCAGTCCACTGTGAGACGACAGCGAGTCCAGTGACGTGCCGGTTGGTGGTGGTGGCGGGCAGCGGGGCTCCCCTGCCGCGCACAGGTGCCGGGTTGGTGGCGAAGGCTGTGAAGGTGGCAGGTGCTGTCCTGTGGGCACAACCGACGTGAGAAGGGAGGGAGGGCACAGGAGAGTGGGCCTGGCTGCGTGGCCGGGCACCGGGGCCGACAGAGCATGCCGTGGCAGCCAGCGCCTTTTGGGGCTTCCCGAAAGAGAAAGCGAAAGTCACACTCTTTTTAACCCCGGTCTCGGAGGGGAGCTTCCATTCCCTGTGCTGTGAGCCAGCCGGGGACCACGGGAGGGTGCGACCAGGGGCGTCGCCTCCGAGCTGCCTCCCACGGTCCGCTCCTGCGCCTCACGGTGAGTCCCCCCTTTCATTCCTCAAGTGGCTGTGGCCCCCCCCTTTCTCCCACCTTGCCCCAGCAGAGGGGGGACTGCTGTGCCACGGGCTCAGGACCTGCTTCCTTGTTCCCCCTCCCCCCGCCCCAGGCCTCCGCCTCGTTGATTTCTGCTGTCCACGCCCCTCGAGTGTGTCCTGTCGTGGTCTCTCTGGGTTATCGAATTGAAAGCTTAACTTCTTTTTTATTTTCCCCAGCAGAGTCCCTCCGTGGTCAGTCTGCATTTCCATCCAAAGCCTGTAAGGCTGCACCTGCCCTTCTGGGTCCCGCTGAACATGCCGGGGGCAGGGGCGGGGGGGCGTGCCTTCGGCACGGGGCGTCCTCGCTGTTCAGTTCTCGGCGCTTAGCATTCTCTGTGTTATTCCTCTGTGACCCACGAGGGCGGTAGAAGACATTTTTGTTTTCTAAGCAAGTGGGGATTTTAGGTTAACTTTTAACTCCACCTGCCTCGTGGGCACAGGCCGTGGTCTGTGTGGCCCTGGCTGGGAGACCTGCCTTCCATCCCGTCACTGTGTCTGGCTTCGTGCCGGTGCCGCGGGAGCAGGCGGCCTGTCCTTCCCGGGCGGGCGGTTCGCTCCCTCTCCGGCTGCTCCGAGAGCCTCTCGGCGCCGGTGTTCTTCTGTCTTACGTGTGTGGCGTCTTGACGTGGATTTCTTTTAATTTTTTCATTTTATTTTTTATCGTCACCTGAGCACGTTTTTAAAAATTGCTCTTACAGAGAGAGGAAGGGAGAGGGAGGAGCATCGGTGCAAGAAAGAAGCACCGGTTAGTTGCTCCCCCGTGCACGCACAGACGGGGGGGCATCGGTGCCCAGACCGGGGTCGCAGGCACCTGTGCCCGGAACGGGGATGGAACCTGCGATCGAGGCGTGTGCCCGCCCTGGGAATCGAACCCTCAACCTTTCAGTTACAGGACAGTGCCCCAACCGACTGAGCCACACTGGCGCCGGCTAGAGCAGGTGTCTTTTATTCATTTTGCTTTGGATTCATTATGCTTCCTGAGGACAAACTTTGTGTCTTTCAGCAGTTCTGGAAGAACTTATACCACCCTCCAAGCCTCTCAAACTTTTATTCTTGTGGTTTAGTCATTTTTTTTTCTCTGCATTCTCGGTAATTTCTTTGGCTTTCTTTTCCAGTTTTCCAGTCCTATCTTCATCTCTGTCTAATCTGGTATTTAACCTGCTTATTCCACTTTTCATGTCAGTGGTTACATTTTTCATTCTTAAAGGTTCTCTTTGCTTCTTTCCAAATCTACCTTTTCTTTTGCTTCATGTTCTTTGCTTTGCATATATTTCAATGTCCTCTTTTATCTCTAAATGTATTTATTTTACACGCTGCAACTGATGATACCAAAACAATAATACCAAATGTGATACCAAAGCCTACATTTCTGGGGGGTTGCATTCCATTGCTTGTTCTGCTGCCCGTCACCCCCTGAAGCTAGTCACCCACGTGCTCTGTAACTTCGGGTTGCAGACTGTAAATCTGGGGGAGCTTTGCCTGCAGGTTCCTGTGGGGCTCATGGAGCAAAGCCCCCTGCAGGGGCTGGGCTTCTGTGAGGAGTCCCAGGAGAGGGACTGAGCTAGAACCACTTTAGGCTAATTTTCTGGAGTCTCAAAGGGGACTTCTAAAGATGCAATTGACAGAGCAGCAAAAAAGTAAGTAAAAATAAATAAAACTCCAAGACTGAAGAAATTGCTAGTGGTTGGGTGAACCTACAGAAATTGCGACGAATAAAGCAACAGTGAGAGTTGAAAGAGTGTCGTAGATGTGGGTCTCAGTGACTAAAGTGAGTGACTCACCTTGGGGAGGCACCCCGGCCTGAAAGTGCCAGGTATTCGAAGCGGGGAAGACCCTCCTCGCACGCCCGTGACTCCGGTACAACTGCTTTAACCACTTCAGGACACTGCTGCAAGACGTGTCTCAGATTTCGTCCTCAGTGACCTTGACTTTGTGTCCACGTCTCTCCCGTCCGCACCACAGGTGATTCCTGCCGTCTTAGAGCCGGCAGACTCCGTCACCGTCTAAAGGGTTTTCTTCGGATAACTTTCCCTTTGCGGCTGAACAACTACCGTGTGTATGCAATGTGCGGTGCACAGCAGTGACCAAGAGCGTGGTGTTTTAGGAAGGTGGTTGATGGTAATGAGTTAAAGAGTATGGTTTGTGGGGGGAGATGATTATGACGTCTTAGGACGTCAGATCTCAAAACTGGGAAGTACGTGCGAAGGAAATGACGATTAGGCACCCAACGGTGTTGTTCTTGGGGCTCCGACTGTCCAAGGTTGTCATCCTGCTGGGGGTCTTCCATCCCCCCTTGTTGTTTGATCTCCTGCAGGGCAGTGGTCCCAACTCTGCCGCCCCGCTCGGTTCTGATTCCTCAACCCCAGGCCCGCAGACTCCGCGGCCCCTCTTCTCGGGCCAGGGCCCCGGTGGCCACAGGTGCTCTCCTGCCCTTCCCCCCGGGATCCCCGAGCCTCCCTCCCGTCTTCCTGCCTCCTGCAGCGAGTCACTGAGTCACTGTCCACTGGCGTCTCAGTCAGACCCCCAGGATGCGCCTGCGACCCCCTTTCCTCTGTGGCCCCCACTCCCACCCCCGTCCACTCATGGGCCGGACCTCGCTGATGCCACTTCCCACTCCACATACTTAACCCCCGCCCCCGGCCCCAGACAGGCCGCACTGGGTGACCCCAGTCCCCGCCGGAGGCCTCGGTGCCGCAGTTCCGCTCCCATCAAGTGTGTCCCCCGCGGTGAATCCGAAGTTGTATTTCAACAGCCCGGCTTTGGCCCCTGCCACCCTGGCTCTGCCACCCCCGCTCTAATCCCCTGTGCGGTGACGCCCCGTGGACGCCCTCTTCTTCCTCACGCACCACACACGCTCCCGCCACAGCCGGGCTTCAGGCACCTCCCCGAGCCGCGTCTGCCCTGGACCTGGGCACGCCTCTCTCCGAACACCCTTTCCCCCTTTGCCGGGTGAACTCCTGCTCTCCTCCAACTGGGCTGGCACCTTGCCGGGAGGCGTTTTCTTATCCTGAGTGTGAGTGAGGACGTGCACACATTCACGCACACACACACACGCTGTTGAACACGGGGACGGACTCACTCCTTGCACGCTCTCTCCGAGGTTTGCACTCTTCAGTTCACGGTGCGCAGCTGAGCTTTGCCGCTTACCCCGGTCCCTGGGCGAAGGCCGTGAGGGTTACACTCGCCTCCCTACCTGGCGGTTGGTGTGTGCAGCCAGCCCTGCTGATGGGCGCTGAAGCCCTCCCCCTCCCCAGTGCCACTGGGGCGGCCGTCCTTGTCTGGTGCGGCCCCTTGTCCTCGGCCTCCCGAGGGCAGTCCTGCGGGCGGACTGCTGCACGGAGGGCCCGCACGTTCAGGAGACGCTAGGCCCGTGTTCCCAACCTGCCCTCTGAAAGGCTCTCGCTGCTTCCACTCGCCCCGGTGGCATTGGGAAGAACGACACTCTCCTGGGTGCTTCATACTTTCTTTCTGTTTCCGTTTACTTTCTCACGTTCACATCCAACACGCTAACATGTCACGGTGCTGCGTCTCGCCGTGAGATGCGGCAGTGGCATCATCGACCCCGTTAAGGCCGGCCGTGCAAATAGACGGCGGGTGGCTGCTCTCTCCCCTGCGGAGGCGCTGGGGCGCACCATGGGCTTGAGGCCAAGGTCACGGGTGACAGTGGCTCCGGCAGGGGGCTTCTCCCTCCAGGTCATGGCCTCTGCTCCTCCTCTGATTCCCCCCGCCCCGTCCCAGAGCCTGTGAGGCTGGGCAAGGGCATGCGTGAAAGCGCTCTGTGAGGAGGTGTGTACACACGACGCACCTCATGCGCGTCAGGTGGGATGGAGAAGGGACCTCGCACGTTGGGGTGTGCGGTGAGTCCCAGCCAGCCAGCCCGCGCCCGGGACGGCCGCCCTTAGGGAAGACGTGGCTCAGATGGGCGCACGCCGCAGTGAGAAGGGCGCAAGCACAGAAACAGGGCTGAGCTCCGCACAGGTGGCCGGGAGCCTCCGGACACCTGACAAGGGTCCCACTTGCCCCTCACGCCGGTCTTGGCCCTCCTGTTCTGCCCTTGGGTGCAGACGAAGGGGACCGTGGCCTTGTGCACCCCTAACACGGTTGGTTCCAGATGGAGCACAGGGCACGGGGGCATTACAGCCGCGCGGCTCGTGGTGTCTGGTGCAGCTCCGGGACCCGGCCGCGGCCTGGGTGTTGGCATCAGCTGTGCTGCCCACCTGCACCCACACTGGGTGTCGGCCTGCCTTCACCGCACGGGGCTGCGTTTCCGTGCCAACTCCGGACTGCCGTGCTGCTGAATCATTTCATGGCTCAGCATATCCGAGAGTAGCATCTCTTCCTCCCATGCGAGCCGGCGGGCTGAGGGAGAGGAGCAGCAGCGGTGACTAGGTATCGAGTTCCCTTCGTGGCGGCTGGGCGACTGCCTGGCGGGAACAGGTAAGGCTCCTCGTCCCTCCGGCCCCATGTCCTTCCCTCGGGGTGTGCGGGCTGCGTCTGGGAGATGCAGGGCTGTCCGGGGCCGTATCCCCGGAAGAAAGCTGCCCCCGGGACTGTGCAGGGTGTGACTTCACGTTCAGGCTCCCGGTGCGGCGGGCCCGTCTCACGTTGCTGTCCGGGAGGCCGATGGGCTCAGAGTGAAGGGTGACCGTCCCTCTCGGCCACTGTGCTGATTGCCACCTGCCTGTGGGGGAGGGGGCCACATATGTGTCCATGGCCTCTTTGAAGATTACTTTTAAAACTTGCCATCCCATTTAGGGTAGGACAGGTTTATTTAACAACAATGATTTTGCCAGTCAGTCGTTTCATTCCCACTCACCCATCCTCCAGATAGTGCCACGGCCGGCAGGTGGAGGGGGCCCCACCCCCCACCCCCCAGCACAGCGTGGGGTCAGCAGCGGCCCCCTGAGCGTTTCAGATGAGCTTTGTCTGACTCGGTGTTTAACTCGACGGTGTTTGTGACGAGTAGTATGTTAACTGTGCGTGGCATGCTACCAGGCCAGTGGTTTGATGACAGAGGACAGAGATGACCCTTCCTAATTGTGGGGGGGGGGCACTTGGGCATGGGAGAGAGAGACAGGCTAGAGTGAGAGAGAGACAGAGAGAATCTAGACAAGAGAGAGGCTTCATATGAATAAGGACCTCCTTTAGGAAAAGAAGAAAGAGGAAAAGGAAGTGAGGATATGATTACTGTTGTTTGTACTCGGTCATTTATACTTCTAGAAAGGGTTCAGCTTCTTCCAAAGTTTACAGAAGACATAGAAAGCTGAGAGTGTTTAATGATGTTGTCAGTGTTTATTTTGTAACTTGTTATGATATTGTATTTCTGGGAACGGGTTAGCTTCTCATTTTTTAAAAAAGAAGAACTCTGAAAACATAAACTATTGAATTCCCCTACCTACCACCATCCAGTGGAAGAACTGACCACTGTGGAACCATTTGAGGCCGAAGAGGTGGTGAAACTAAGAACTTCTAAAACTCTTCACTCGTCAATGGAAAAGGGGGAGTGGGAGGGAAGTCACCGTCGGAGGGGGTGTCAGGCCCGAGTTGCGCTGCCCCATGGGGTGCCTCGAGCCATAGCGGCCAGCCTGGGCTGGAGGCGCAGTCACTGGGACACGCTCAATGTCGAGGAGCACGTGCTCTGTGACCTTGGGCACGTCCCCCACCTTCTCGCCACTTTTATCCAGCACTGCGCTAGCAAAGTAAGGCAGGAAAAGGAAGCAAGAGACACGCACAACGGAAAAGAGAAGAGAAGAGAAGAGAAGCTGTCTTTATTCACAGATACAGGAAGTCCTAAGAAATCTGCAATAAGCTACTAGAACTAATAGGTGAGTCTGGCCTATTTACAGGACACAGGTAAACATAACAAAATCGATCTGATTTCTATATACTAGCACTGGACAATGAAAACCTGCAGTAAAACACCACTTGTGATGGCACAGAAGATATGAAATTCTTAGGGATGGACACAACCCAAAGAGCGTGCCAGGAGGAACTGAAGAAGACCCGTGTGGAGGAGCAGCCTGACTGTGTTGACGAGCCAGAAGACTCGGTGGCACCCGTCCGGCCATTCTACCCGGACCGACGTGTGGGTGCAGTGCGGTCGCGTCACGGTCCCGACACGTTTTTTTTTTTTTTAGAAAAGAAGTTTATGTGCTTGTTCTCAAATTCAGATGGAAGTCTGAAGACCCAGGATGGCCGGAGTAGTTTTGAAGAGACAGACAAGAGACGACCCGGGTTCCAGGCTCTCTGTGTTGCTTCTGGGACCTAGATGGGGCGGGAAGGCCAGGCCCGGCTGGGGCGGGCCACCCCCCCACACACACACACAAACCCGCGGGCTCGCCCTCGGTCAAACTCAGTGAGGCAGCGACATGCACGGGGCCAGGGTCATCGGACGCCGACACGCCGAAACGACGACCTTCACCCTGCTTCCTCCCACTGTATAAAAGTGGTCTCGGAGCGGGTCACCGACCTCAGTGTGGAAGCTAAAGCCGTAGGGTGTGTAGAAGAACGGTGTGGTGTATGCGTAGACTCCGCCTTAAGAACAGATAGGCTTGCAGTGTGGATGCGCCTGGAGGACACCAGGCCGAGGGACGTGAGCAAGCTGCAGAAGGTCAGACTCTGCGTGACCCTACTCACGTGAGGTGCGTGGAGCAGTCGGATTCGCAGAGGCAGAAAGTGGGTGGTGGTGCCGGGGGCTGGGGGTGGGGGTTGGGGGGTGAGCATTTAACATGGACAGACTTTCAGTTCGGGAGGATGGAAAGTTCTGGAGAGGGACGGTGGTGACGGCTGTGTGACAGTGTGAACATGCTGAACGCCACTGAGCCGTGCACTTAGACGTGGTTAACATGGTGAATTTTAGGTATGTTTTGCCACAATTTAAAACAAACAAAAACAAGGGCTAAAAGGGGCCGGTGGACTTGGGGCTTTGCTTTGTAGAACACGAGCTAAGGCCAGGCCCGAGGGAGGGAGGGCCGTCCCGGATGGAGGGGGTGGTTCCCTGGGGTCTGGGAGGGAGCGAGAATGCAAATGAGGTCGCGGAGCTGCCCTCCTGGGAAGGGCAGAGCGTGCTTCCCGAGGCTCAGAGGCCTGGGGGCTGTTCCGTTCCTTGTTCAGTTCCTCGCTGTGGGGGGCAAGGCAGGCGGGAGGAACCCCCCCCCCCCAGCTGCTCCCAGAGCCTGCGGGCAGGTTGGAGTTTCTGTGCTGCCCTTCCTGAGGTGTGTTCATCTGTGAGCCGTCCGTGGGGCCTCCTTATCAGGCGGTGGCGAGGGACAGCCCGGCGAGGCCCTGTCCGGGGCCCCGACCCCGGTGTTCGCTGAAGGTGGTGGAATGTTCGGCTCACGGGGAAACAGGTCATGTGTCATCATGGCCAGTGTCCCTGGTGTGCAGGGCTGTGGTCACCACGTGTCTTTCCACGTAAGCACGTGTGTCCGTGCCTCTCACTTCTGGGCCTCCAAGGCGGGACCCTCTGAGGACGGTTGCATCTGCTGGCTGTGCTGTGCTGACTCCCCCAGGCCTCGGTGAGTTGGGGGGAGGGGGCGTCTGACCTCGGGCTCCTGTGGTTCTGCTCCCTGGAGCAGCCCTGGGGTGGGCCCTGCCGCCTGCCGCGGGCCTGGCTCTCGCTGGCAGACACACAAGTCCGTCTGCCTGGAGGGCCAGGCCCGCCGAGCTGGCCTCAGTGACACCAAGGGGACCTTGTGGGGCGCAGCTGGGCCTTGGTGTGCGCTGACCGATTTTCTTGAAGGGGTATGTACTCGGAAGCTTCCTCACCACCGAGAGACATTTGTTGATCGGTTCCCATTTGTCCAAAATCCAAACAAAGTTCAGGTATATGGTCTCCCCTTCTGTTCTTTCCTGGGGGGGATGCGCCGAGGGGCCAGGCGAAAGATGCTGCGGGGTCCCAGGGTGTCCACGGGGGTGCGCCTGGGGGTGTCGCCCCAGCAGTGCTGGACATGGCTTTTGTTAGCAGACCCCGAAGTCCGAGAGGGTCTCAACTGGGTGTAGCTGTCCAGTTGAGATGTCCAGGGATGACGTGTGCCCGAGGTCTGTGCATGTGCTCCCCGGGGCGCCCTGTGGTAACCAGTAGTTCTGGCGAGAGCGCTGGATTGGGGGCGGGAACAGGGGCACCTCGTTCTTCAGACCTGAGGGCTCCGCCCGCAGGCCCGTCTCGCAGAGTGGCCTCCAGTCCCCCCCGCCACCCCCTCTTCTGTCCTCCGTGTCCTGGCTCTGGGCAGTCCGGTCCCTCCTTTTATGCTCTGTGCTGACTATCTCCCTCTTGCGCCCACACTCATTCTCCGGATCTACTACTGTTGGGGAAGTGAGCGACAGGTCCCTTTTATTAATCACGCCTTGGCCAGATGGCCTCCTGCCACTCGTTCTTTGGGCCCGGCGTCACCTCTCGTTTAAAGAGCCCTCTGTGAAGAGCGGGTCCCAGCCGCCATGTCTGGAAGCCTGCCCCTTTAACTCGTAGTTGCCCGACCTCGGGCAGGCGGTGTAAGCTCCTGTGTGACGGTGACAACACACGGTGTGCTCGTAGCTGCTGTTCGGTAAAAACAAACAACTTTCGGGGTACAGGTAGGGCTGATGCAACCCGGTGCCGATGTCACCCTCTTTCTATTTATAGCCATGACTCGTTTGAAACCAAGCTGCTGAAATATATATATGAACTGAGCCGCTGCAGCACTGCCTGGGTCTTCAAATTAAAATCACTTTGCCGAGTGTGGCTTTAGAATTAAGTCTTTTCTTACTCATGGTCTTACTCATGGTCTTACTACGTGGTCACTGTTCACATAAATGTGATGTAAGCGGCAGTTCCCAGTACTCTGAACTCTCATCTCCAACGTTCTGAATCAAAAGTGTATTTGCTTTGTTTGCCCATTATTGATTTAACAGACAGCTCATGGTTTGGACTGCTAAATTGTTGCGAGCTGCTACTGCGCGCAAAAGAAAGTCACCGTTACATTGTGTCCCAGGGCTGAGCTCTCAGCATTCCTTTCTTTGCCTGTCTTATCGCCTGGCAAGGGCTGGGGGATGCCTGGGCCCTAGAGGATCCTCTCTCTCACAGCTCCCGGGGGGTGCTGGAGCCCAAGGCACAGCCTGCCGTGCCGCAGGGGTTGTGGGTGCCGTCCGAGTGTACTCTGTGAGGCACACTGTGTCGTGCACAGCAGGCGTGAGCCCTCCACCATGGCGTGCTTCTGTGGGAGAGTGGCCTAGGGTCACCAGTCGTTGGCCGGACATCTCCCAGAAAGATGGAATTTGGGGAGACTGGAGACGGAAATCAGTCTGGTTTCCCTGGTTTTAGGGGCTGGAGCCCTCACTGTTCTGAAACAGTCGAGGGCTGGGGAGGAGGAGGGGGAAAAGGAATGGCAAGTTGGAGACGTTGTGCTTTTTAGGGAGAGTAGCAGTCACACGCCAATCCCCGGATCAGATTTATAACCGAGCGTCCAGCGAAGTGAACTCACATTCACACAGCGGACCGCCTTCAGTTATACGCACACAGCTTCTTTGCAGAGGCAGGAAGGAGACAGCGAAACGGACTCTTCCCACCTGCCTGGCTGGCCGTGGTCTGTGTTTCCAGAGCTTCCCGGCTGCCGTGGACCTTGCTTGGTGCAGCTGCAGGGGGTGATGGGGCAAGGGAGCAGGGGACCCCTCTCCTCCAGGGAGAGTGAGGGTGGAGAGAGAGTCCCAGGGTCCCAGGGGGACCAGAGCACTCACTGGGGAAGGTGAAGCTGGAACGGGAAGCTTTGGTCTCAGGACTGAGACAGGCAGCGCCCCCTGCTGCCCAGACCCCACTGTGCTGTGAGTCCCAGAGTGAGGGGAAGCCCAGGGACTTAAGGGAGGCAGGGTCTGTGCTCCCAGCCTCTGTCTCCCGGGTTTGGTCTGAGGCTGCAGTGGGTGTTTGTGCCGGACGGAGGCCAGGCTGGTCCTGTGCCTGCCCCGTGTGTCCTTTGAGCCCCAGGACAGTGCAGGTGCCACACACGGCTCACACCCAACGTGGCCTCAGCCCCAGAGCCCTCACAGCCAGGGCCTGGGCGGGTGGCGGGGAGGCCGGGGTGTGTGCCTCCCCTGCATACCCGGTTCCCCACGTCACTGCCTTTGAGCTTCGACTCACTCTCCAACCCAGAGGGCTTGGACTTCGGCAGGGCAGCGTGTGTCTGGAGGATGCACATCTCTGGCAATGTAAACTTTTTCCTTAAAACAAACAATCAAACAATCAACCTGCCCTGGCTGGTGTGGCTCAGTGGATTAAGTGCAGGCCTGTGAACCAAAGGGTCACTGGTTCGATTCCCAGTCAGGGCACATGCCTGGGTTGTGGGCCAGGTCCCCAGTAGGGGGTGTGTGAGAGGCAACCACACATTGATGCTTCTCTCCCTCTTTCTCTCTCCCTTCCCTTCTCTCTCAAAATAAATAAATACAAATCTTTAAAAAAAAATCCAATCTTTTCAGTGTTCAAGATAACTGGTTAAGCTGTCATAACCACTGTCCAGACAGAAGGGGTAGGCTTAATCAGCGAGCAAGGTAATTTCTTTCTTAACATTTACATTTTGATTATAAAAGTGTGATACGTGCTTGTAAAAGTTAAATGCAGAACCAAATTTAATAAGTAATCAAAATTTCGCTGTCTGGTTCATCCCAGACCCCACTCTCTCGCCCGGAGGGCACGCCTGTCGGTGGTCTGTGGCTGACCCCTCCGGAGCATGTGACCGAGGGGTCAACCTGCCTACCAGAGCTTCTAAAAACGCCTTCACATCATAGTGCCCATCTGGGCAACTTGGCGTGATGCGTCTGGAAGACATTTTGTAATCGACCTACCTCATTTTTTGTGTGTGCCCTGAAGAGCACGGGTGGCTGGGCGTGTACGCACACACACATGTTGTAAGACACGCCCGGGCGGTGGTCTCAGCACATGGCTCCCTGTTGGCCACTTTGCGAGGGTCAGCGCATGTTTTCAAGACCGGGACGTGTGTGTGGCTTGGCGAGGTGGTGAGACTGGCACACTCGTTCCCACACTGAGGGGCTGGCTGGCAGCTCGGTGACAGTGTGCACGAAGAGGGTGACGACGGCCCTGGTGGCGCTTCAGGGTCGGGTAGTGCCCGCTGGCCCAGGCACTCGACCCCTGGATGACAGACTTTGCCTCCTGCAGCCATGGAACCCGGTGTCCCCTTCTGTCCCTGGCCGGCGCTGTCGGTGAGTTGGCAGGGGTGCCGGGAGTCTTTTCGGGGACAGTGACCTTGGCCAGGTTCCCTTCCCAGGGAGGAGCGTCTGTTTTCTGGAACATTCCACACGGTGTTCTCCTGGAACCTGCATCAAGCACTGTGTGCAAGCAGGTTCACACGCCTTTTGTTGTCTGGGTCATGAGTGCTCACGGGCAGAGCTGCCCTGGTGCACGCGTCTGACACGCAGGCGCAGCAGAGGTCCCCGTGTCAGTCAGGGCGCCGTCTGGTCTCACAGACGCCATGTGCGTGGCAGCTCCTTGTCTCTGGGGCCCGGGACTGAAGACTGAGGCGCGCCTCTGGGGCGGCCGTGCCCGGGGGCACCGGCCCCTCCCGTGCTGCCGTCTGGCTCTGCGCCGGGGGTTCTGGTTGGAACAGGACGGCGGGGAAGGGCACGGGGAACATGTCACAGGCAGCCCGTGTGGTCTTAGCCGCCCTCCTGACTCGGCTCTCGGCACTGTCTGAGCTTCTCCGCCGCTCGCCTCCATGTGAAGGGAAAGGAGGAGGCGAGTCCCCGGGCCTCCAGGGCTGAGCCAGGAGAGCGGGTCCAGCCCGGACCTGGTGCACGAGTAAATGTCATGCACGTGTGGCCCCGTCTCGTTGTTGGTGCCACTTTGCTGTCCCCCCGTCCCTCCAAAGGGAACGTCCGTCCAGGAAGCGTGTCAGCTGTGGGCAGACCTGGAGGAGGGCAGGCGGCTGCTGCGGGCGGAGCGATGTCCCCACTCCACACGCAACCAACCTCCTGTGACTCCCCGCTCTCTGAAGCACACCTCGAGGTCTCGGGCTCCCCATGTCGGCGATCACGGCATCTGCGAGTGACCGGAGCCCTGTGATCCTTGTTTCTCCGTTCTTCACTCGTCCTGCCGCGGTGGCCGCAGTGACTCTTGGTGGGGGTACGGGGGCCCCCGAGGGCGACGTCCTCCATCGTGTGGACGGGGCTGGGCTCCCTCGCCGGCCTTTCCCGAGTCCGGTGAAGCCGGCTGGTTTTCCTCTCTTCTCTCCTCTTGTCAGTAATTAGCATAATTGAGTTTCTGCAGCAGACTGTTTCTGTGTCCTGGTGTGAACCCAATTTAGCCGTCGTTACTGTTCTTAGCTGCGCGGCGTGTCGGCCTGCTCACGGACACATGCCATGAGGGCCCGCCGGTGCGCGTACCTGTGCTGGCTCGGCAGTGGGCACCTCGGGCTGCTCCTGTGGCCTCCTGGGACGCTGCCCACGTTCCTCCCTCAGGAGGTGCTGGCTGCGCTCGGGGCTGCACGCTGTCACTGCCCCCCGCGGGCAAGGCCATAGTGGGCGTGTCACCATCAGGGGATGCGTATTATGAGCATATCTAATCTTGTACATTGTCTCTACTTTACAGAGTGTTTTTTTAAATCATGAAGTGGGGCTGGATTTTGTTAAATTACCTGACCCAGCATTCTCTTTAAAGAAATACAATGAATTTTATCAACAGGGTTTTTTTCCCACCCATAAAACCATCCTTGTAATCCTGAGACAGTGTGTGTGTGTTGTCTTTCGAACATGCTGTTGGGTTCTGTTGGCTAATTTTTAGAGGCATTCCTGTATTTGTGTTCCTCAGTGGAGAGCAGTGGCTCTCGAACCTTTGGTCTTTCTACACTCTTAAAAATCACTGAGGGCCCTGGAGGGCTTTTGGTTTTGTGTTGTATCTGTTGTGGTTCTCAGCCGGGGGACATTTGGCAGTGCCAGGAGATGTTTTGGCTGATACAGCTGCTGCTGGTGGTGCTGGTGGTGGTAGTAGTGGGGGGTGGGGGGTTGCTACTGACCGCCGTCAGCAAGACCTGGGGAGCTGCCGCACATTCTACAGCACGCAGGATGCTGTCCCCCCCCCCCCCCGCCCACAGTGCCAGATCCAGAGTGTCAGCGGTGCCGTGTTGGAGAGTCCCTGTTGTTGATACATATGTTAGAGAGTAACACTGAGAACGTTTAGAAATCTTTAATAATTCACTTAAAATAGAGGCAGTAGCTCTCTCCCATCTTTTCCGGGGGGCGAGGAGCCATGAGCAGCAGAGCCCGACGGCGGCGACGCCCTGTGCGCCCTGTGCGAGGTGGCGCAGGAAGCCCTGCGCGGGAAGCAGCGTGGGCTCAGGACGCACTGGGAGACGGCGGCCCTCAGCGGGACAGATGCCTCTCGGGCATTGTCAGGCTTACGTCCACCGCCCACCCGAGTTCTGCGGTGTGCTCCGCAGGGCCAGCCGCGCTGTGACGAGGCCAAGGCCAAGGCCGTGGACAGACGCCCCCCACGTGGACAGCAAGGCGCTGAAGAAACTCAGCGAGAACGAGAAGCTGGCCAGGGAGCAGGATGCCGTTTTGGCGTCAGAGTCTCCAGTGGAGCAGATGCCCCGAGTGCCGGGCCAGGCCTGAACGAACGGGGCTGGCAAGGACCCTTCCTCGCTGACCCACGGCGGGGGCTTGGGCGGTGGAAGCGGAAGTGAAATCCACAGTCGGGTTCCCGGTGCAGAGAAGGTGCTGTGTCTGGCGGTGGCCGTGGGCCCCGTGAGGGTGACAGATGACGAGCTCATGCACGACAGACATCCTCTCAGCTGTGGGTTTCCTGGTGCCGCTGCCCGAGAGGGACCTGCAGAACCTCCAGGCCTCATGCGCCAGGAGCCCCAGCGCCTGCACCGCGGCCCAGCCGAGCAGACAGACCGTACTGCTGCCACGAAAGAAAAATAAATTAATTTTAAAAAAAAGCAATAAGCCCATTACACCTTAACATAAATAACATCTTTGTAAAGGACACTACATTTTTCAGAACTGGAAAAAATGCGGTGGAGACGGGGCCTTGTTGAATGTTTTCACAGCGTAATCCATCTGTTCGACCTCTGACCCGACGGGAGGCAGCTGGAGTGATCTGCTTCCGCGCTGGTGGAGGCGGCGGAAGAGACCTGCTCCCCGTGCGCGCGCTGGGGCAGCCGAGGCCTCCCAGGGTCCCCCTGACCGCGTGGGTCCTCCCACCACGCCCGCCTGAGAACCGTGGGTCCCACGAGGTTCCTCTGCATCCGTCCCCACACTGTGAATTCAGCGTCCCGCTTGCTTTGCAAAAGGCGCCGGGAAGTTTTCCTTCTTTGCCCGTGTTCCGGAGGAGGTGAAAGAGCATGGAGACGATCTATCTGTTCCTGCAGAATGGGCAGGAACCTCTCGTGAAGTCGCTTGGGTGGGGTCTCGTTCATTAGCTGTGACACACGCCTCGTTTCATTCCATAAAAATAGATCTTTTCAGAATTTCTGTCTTTCCTGTGTTCATTTTTTTTGTGTGATTTTTTTTTCTCCAAGTATCCACTTCATCTAGGTTTTCAAGTTCATTTGCGTAGCGATGTGCAGTCATTTCCATGATTTAAAAGAATGTTTTCTTTTGATGGTTATTCCCTCTTAGGCCTTTTATTCTCCTTTGTCTTGGTTAGTTTTTTTTTTTTTAATTAATGTAGGTGACTTATCTGTTTTGTTGATTTTTTTTAAAGAAACCATCTTTTACAAATGTATTTATTAATTAGAATGCTTTTTTCCTAATTCATTATATTTTGCTTTCCTCTTTATTCCTTCCGTTACTTTTTAATTTTCTTCCAACTCTTTGTATTGGAGGCTTGACTCTCTTGTTTTCATGCTCTCACTCCTACAGACTTAAAGTGACTGAATGTAGTGAATTTTCCTCTGAGCCTGGATGCAGTTTTCTAGAAGTTCTGCAGGTTCGCTTTTGACTTCCCTCAGAGGAACGGAGAATGTTTATGTTTCAGGGAGGGAACGCTCTTTCTGTTTGATCGTGTTGTGGATTTTCAGATCATATTGTTTGTGTTATAATCACTGTATGGAATTTGTTGAAAATTTCCTTTTTTTTAAAGATTTTATTTATTTTTAGAGAGGGAAGGGAGGGAGAAAGAAAAACATCAATGTGCAGTTGCTGGGGGTCATAGCCTGCAACCCAGGCATGCGCCCTGACTGGGGATTGAACCTGCGATACTTTGGTTTGCAGCCCGTGCTCAATCCACTGAGCTACGCCAGCCAGGGTGTTGAAAATTTCTTCGTTGCCTAATATATAGACACTGTTTGTGAATGTTCCCGTGAGCAGCTGGGAGACCTCATGTTCCTCCCGGTCAAGCACAGGTCGGCTGTGTGGTTTTCGGGCCGCTGCGCTGGTCTTGTTGCGGTGTCTTCTGCGAAGCCCTTCTTGGTCCTGACCCCTGTCCTTTCTCGGATGGAGACGTGGCGAGGTCCCTTACGGTCAGCACGCTGTGATTCCTTCCTGTGGCGTCCTGGTCGTTCCTGCTTCATGACACATGCTGCTGGGTTATCCAACGCCTGGATGTTAAATCACGACTCTTCTTCAAGGATTTTAGTTCTAGCATTATACATATTCCTGCTTCGTCTCATTCAGTGGCGGCACTTGGCCTGATATTTTATTCTCCCGTATCGAGAATTTGAGCCCTCCTTTTATTTGCGTTTCCCCAGTGCACGTCTATCCACGATCTTCAACCCTGCTGATGTGCGGTGGTCTAGGCACTTCTCTGATGTCTGGCCGACTGGGGTTTGCTCTGCGAAGTAGTTCCCGTTTTCAGCAGGGGGGCCTCCGCCAGTTTGAGTTGGTCCATGTGGCCCCCGCGTGTTTGATTAGTGCTGTTGGCACCTGTGTGACGGTGCACGTGGCCCCCGCGCCGCGCCTCTCCGGGGGCTGGGTTCTGGGCGGTGCGGTGTTCCGGCGCGGCCGGCCTGCTGGCTGGGGAAGCGTGCGTTTTGTGTCAGGGGTCACCTGGTCCGACCTGACCCGGACGTCCCCCTGTCAGATCCTTCGTTTCCCCCGTTTTGGAAAATGTCTGTTGTTTCTGTGCTGAGAGCGGCAGCGAAGTGCCCGGTCCCTGCTGCTCCCGAGGCAGTGCCTTCCCGAGCACCTGCCCTTGCACCTCCACCTCCTGTGCACCGCGCACCATCGGAGCTTTTCTCGTCCGCCCGCCGCCTGCCGGTGCCTAGGAAGTGGCGGTGGTTCCTTGCGTCCCACCTCCCCTGCCCCCGTGCTGGTCAGTTGTCTGAGTAGGGGGTGCTCGGTGCCCTCTGCTCAGGCTTCTTCCTCCAGGTGGACACATCATAGTGATCCCCGGGCCTTGGCGCCTCAGGTGTGTCCCCAGCTCCGTCACAGGTAGAGGTGTGGGCCGCCAGTAAGCGGAGCTGCTTGTCGCCGTGGCCCAGCCCTGGGCATCTCCCCGGGACCTCTCTCCGGCTAGTCTGTTTTACTGTCTGATTTTGTTGCCCAGTGTTTTTTGTAGGTGTTGGTACGTGTTTGCCTTGATTTAGTCTCCGTCTCTCTGTGGCACACACGGTGTTAGTTTTGTCGTCTCCCGTGAGCCCAGCAGGTGGCAGGGCTTCCCGCCGCTGGTTGTACTCCCCGTGGTTCCTGATGCAGTCGGACCTCCCCTTGATCGTTGTAGCCGGTGTCTGGCAGCTTGTCCCTTCCTGCTCCCGTCCTCTCTGGAATTGTACCCAGTAACCCTGCTCGCCCGTTCCCACCATTGGGCGCGCCCTCACACCGCAGGGGGGCTGGGGCACCCGGCTGAAGCTCGCTGCTGTCTCTGCCTTCCTCCCCAACAGTGCAGAGGCCCGAGGGCCGGGACTTCGGTCCCACAGTGTTTTCGAACCCACGTTTCCCGGGCACACGCAGCACCGTGCCGGCCTGCCCCAGAGCCTGGCGTCCTTACGAGATTGCTCCTCCGTCCCAAGTGCCACACAGTCGTGCTGCAGCGGGCCCCGTGGGCGTGGGTCCAGGCCACGCCGGTAACCGCCGTCACCCGCACCCCTGAGCGCGGGGACCCTTCCCGAGGCAGCTTCCTGGACCGGCCGGCCGGTGTGCTGGGGATGCTCTGGTCTGTGTCTCCCTGTGTGAGGGTGGGGCCCGGGGCGAGAGGGCAGTGAGCCGCTGCTCTGGTCCCAGCTCAGGTGACCCTAAGAACTTGATGAGACGCTGGGTGTTATCGAAGCGGCGAACGGCTTTGGAACTGTTGGGTTATCAGGTGCCTTTGATAAGTTCTCAGCTAATAATAAAACGAGGGGTTGACGCCCGGCTTTTGTTAATTAGTAATTAGGTCCACGCTGCTGACTCTCTGAGCTGACTTGTCCGGGGCGAGCACGCATCATTTTCCCGTGGAGACTCTGACCTCCATGGTCTGGGACCCAGGCCGGGGCTGGGGGGAGGGTGGGCGTGTCCTCCCCCGGAGGGTGCTCGCTCCGTGAGCGCCAGGAGGGCCAGCGGCATGGGCGGTGCCGGGCGACGTTTTGCTGGATTCCCTGTCTCTTGAGGCTGTTTCTGTGAAGGGTTAACAAATACCGGATAGGTTGTTCTGGGAATCTAGACTTCTTTATTTGAGATAAATGCTGACTAGTGAAGAAGATTTCCTCCGGAAGTTAAAATCCTTAACCCTGCAGTCTAGGTGAGTGGAGGCTGAGAGTGTCGGTCCCGGGGGGGGGGGGGACGTGCAGGGAGGCGAGGCACTCACGTGTGGGTGCCGGTTTGTTTTCGGTGCTGTAGGTACTTACGGTTGTGCGTGCTGAAGAAGCACTGTAACTGGCAACACGTGGTTTTTAGAAGTCACGTTGCTCATAAAGAAGTGTGCGTTTAAGGCTTCAGAGACCTGGATAGCTGTTAAATAAAGACGGACGAGGTCACGACATCTCTGTGGTTGCTGGAACATTCCGTTCATCTCTGGTTCGGCACCTCGGGGTCCGTGTGGTTTGCTGGCGAGGAGAGGGCGTGGACTTGCCAAGACTTCCTCTGCGGGGGAGGCCCCCCGGGCGGTAGGGCCCCAGGTGGAGGGGGTGTGCACAGCCCCCTCCCTGCTGCCCGGCAGTGTAGATCTGACTAGATAATCCCTCACTCCAGTGGGGGCCCCACTGTGTGCCGGCGCCCCCCTTGGTGCTGGGGGCGGAGGTGACCAACCAGCAGACCTCGGTGCTGGTGGAGGGAGGTGACTCAGACTAACTTGGAGTGTGTGTGACGTCCTGCTTTCAGTCCATTTGTTCTTCGTGGACTCCTAGAGCCCTGGGAGCTACACTTTCATGGGCAGCAGGGGAAGCGAGGTGACAATAATAAACAAATAAACATAGGAGAGAAGCCAGACAACCCAGCTGGGAGAGATCTAAGGGGCGTGGCAGAGTGATGGGCAGGGTGGGTGCTGATGGAGAGCGGATGACCCCTCCCAGGGGCTGGCAGGGAGCAGGTGCTCCCAGAGCTTGGCGGGCAGGCGGCAAGCAGGCAGGCAGGCTCCGTGGGGCTGGTGGAGGGCCGGGGAGTGCAGACTGCAGGCCCAGCAGGCCGGGGTGCCCGGCTTAGTAGACGTGCAGGGATGGCTCTTGTTCTCGGTTCAGTTGGGGCCCTCAAGGCAGAGGCCTGGCCAATGGCTCAGCCCTCAGTGGGCGGAGAGAGCCCCGGCTTTATCATGGATCGCGGGGGACAGGGGTGGAAGTCAGGAGAGGTGGTGGGGCTGCTGGCACAGTGGGCAGAGAGCCAGGAGTGCTGGTAGGTTGAGTGTGTGTGCAGGTGTGTGCAGCTGTGGGATGGGTGTGTGCATGCCTGTGCTTGCTTGTGTGCACCTGCACATGTGTCTGCGTGCATGCATGTGTGCACATGTGTGTGTCTGCTGACCTGTCTCAGGCTCACAGAGGCACAACTGGGAGGAACACACTCATCCCCCGATGGAGCCTGCGTGAGCTTCCTCACCCGGGGCCGTCCTTTTGGAGTGTGTCCGTCTTAGACCTCATGCTGCTGCTGGGCAATGCGACTGCCACCTCCAGGCACGAAGGGCTAGAGCGCGGCACTGGCTAGCTGTGGCCTCTTAGCCTCAGCGTGTAGTTGGACTTCTGGGGTGTCTCTCTGCCTGGCCTTCGGCTGAGGCCCAGGCTGGCAGCGCTGCCTCCTCAGGGTTTGCAGACCTGCCCGTCCCCCACCCCCCACGCACCTGCAGGAGCAGGGGAGGCCGAGCCAGGTGGGCATGACCAGGAGGAGGGGCAGGGCGTGTGCCTTGGCCCACCTCTCCCACCCTGATGGCGGGGCAGCCTCACGCCGGCGCAAGGCATGTGGCGAGGGCCTTAGAGCCCGCACGTCACTGGCCTGGCGGACGGGACGCTGTGCGACCCGGGACCAGAGGCGGGAGGTTGGGCGGGAGGCTCCCGCTGTACGGACAGACGGGTGCACGGGGCGGCCCCAGCTTTGGGGCACCATGGGGCCAAGGGACTGTCGCAGCTCTGCGACAGACCCGGGAGGCAGCTGGAGCAGGGTTCCCACACCCAGCTCGTGTGTCTGAGATGCTGTTTCTACCCGCAGCATATTCACACACACACACACACACACACACTCACTCGTATACACGCCACACACTGGGTTTGGTTCTTCGAAGACACAGCAGAAGCCATTGTGGCAGATGGGTGATCTCAGTGGTGGGCGCTGGGCGTCCGAGGCGCTGCTTTTTGTGTTGGACTTTTTAAAATTAAAAATACAGGTTCCAGCACAAATAATGCCCCCTTTTTTAAATTACAAAATCATAAGCATGTCACGTAACAACATCACACCCAAACACACCCTGTGGCATTTAGGTGAGATGTTCAAGTTAAAACTATAAACTGCCACACCCACATTGTTACCCTGCCAACAGCACTCAGGCAGGCCTCACTTCTGCCGGACCCTGCACGAGTAAGCGAATGGGAGGGACCTTGGGAAGTGTTCCCGCCCCAGGGCGGAGCTCTCCTGCGGAGGCTGCAGAGTCGGGCTCAGAGGACCGGTGCCGGCTGAGCCCTGGTGCCGGCAGACCGTGGGTGCGGGGATTTCCCATGCCGCCCACGGGCAGGCTGTTGGGGCAGAGCCCAGCCCTTGGGTCTGTGCACGGGGGAGCCTGTCCCATGTTGCCTTCAGGGACAAGAGGCCGCAGCCTGGGTCGGTATGACGCAGGCCCCGGGGTGCTCTGCACACGGCCGGGCCGGGCCCTGGTGGGTGAGGGAGTCCGTCTGTCCTGGGACCTCATCCTTCTGGCTGAGCCGGCATCGGCCTGGCAGAATGTCCGCCCCGTGGCCATGGAAGCAAGGGACAGCGAATCCTGCACTGGCAGTGTGGCAGAGGGAGAGACTTTCCTTTACCCTCAAGGTTCTTCCTGCTGGAGTGACAATCAGACGGACACGAGACTGATCAGCAGTGGACAGTGACCAGACTCAACACCTGTGTCCACACGAACCCCCACGCACGTGGGAGGCTGGGAAGGGGACAACAAGGGACGGAAGATGGCCAGAGTTCGGGGAGGGGAGGTTCTGGAGGGCGTCAGCGGGTCGTTCCCCCCTCCCCCTCCCCCCCACCCCGGCCCCAAAGGTCAGAAAAGGTCACCTCTGATCATCTCTTACTATGGGCCAGGTCCTAACCCAGCGTTTGCCGGTTGGGGGTGGTCGTGGGGGTGGACAGAAGTTTTCCCTGAGCCCACAGGGTCTTGGTTGCCTTGAGCTAAAAAAGACTCCACACACCACAGGAACCTAACTCGGGGCGCTTGTTCCTACTGCTTCCCAGGGTAGTCAGTGCTCCAGAAACTGAGGGCACCCTTGACCTTTGACCTGGATGGGGTAGGAGGCCTTGCACCTGTTTCTTTGCGCTTCCCTCCTCGCTCCACTTGGCACGTAGGCGCCGGTTGTGCTAACCACGTTTCTGTTTGTCACGCGGTGGCTGGGCAGGTCCCAGCTCTCAGCCTCTGCGCAGACGGGAGAAAGGACAGACCCGAAGCAGACAGCCGCCGCCCCAAGCGGGACTCCTCCCTAGTCGCTCCCCTGCCCCTGCCCCGAGTGGCGCCCATCCCGCTGGCCGCAGGCCGCCCGCCCTCTCCCCTGGGCCGTGCAGCGGTTGCCCCAGGCCACCCACGGTCCCGGCTACTCCCACCTGCCTGGTGAGCAGAGGCTCTAGGCCACAGGCCTTTAGAAAAGGAGAGCTCACGCGCCCTGGGAGCCCTTGCCTCCCTGCAGACCCCGCCTCCCCGGCTGGGAGGGGCTGAGGTTGGGATAAGAGCCGGGCCACCTCCCGTGAGGGAGCTGCCCTGCAGGTCTGGCCCTGGAGGCTCACAGGTAAGACAGGTAAGCGTAGGGCTGTTCTCCAGCAGAACCGCCCGCCTGCCCCGGACGGACGGACAGACGGAACGAGGCACGGAATAGCTAGCGGTGGGAGGGAGAGTGGGCGTTTAGGGCCGGGCATCTCGGACCCCACCGTCTCCGGCCACAGGAGAGCCGATGGGGCGAGTGCTCTAGCCTGGACCCCCCCTCCGCCTTTGCTCGCCCGGACGGTGTCTGTCCCTCTTTCACGTGTGGAAGCCCCCGTGGCCGGCGTCTGTCCTTTCTCACCCTGAGCTACACTGTCAACGTAAGACATGTCTGGACCCGCAGAGAAGTTTCTGTAGTAAGAGCTGACGTGGGCCGCACTGACGGCATGTGCTGGGGAGCAAGACGCCCGCGTGCTGGGGGGTGACGGTGGGCGGCGTTCTGTGTGCGTCTGAAATCCAGAGGGGTCGCGTGAAGGTGGGGGAGAGCAGGGTGGGGGCTGGACCGCAGGGCTGCTGACAAGGTTGTGTGCTCCCTGGAGGGTCGAGGGCCCCTCCCCGGGGCGTTGCTGCTGGCGTCTCAAAGGCGTGTGAACCTGGACATGGAACAAGGGACAGGGCTGGCTTGGAGCCCTTTGCTCGAGAAGCCGGAGGAGGCCCAGGGCCCGGCCGCCCACCCTGAGCTGCCCCGCTGGGCAGCTGTGATCGGATCAGGCTGAGCCCTTAGTTCCCATGGAACGCCCCCTCTTGCCCACAGAGCGAAGGCAAGTCCCGGGTGACCCGGACGTCTGGTTCGTGTTGTCCCCTCCGGGGCCTCCGCCTCACGCTGCAGCCTGTCAGGCGGTTCCAGCAGAGCAATTTCTGAGACCGTCGCGTCTCCCCGGTCAGGGGGGTCAGAAGCGTCTGCCCGCCACAAATGCCACACGGCCACCTGAAGTGAGAGAGGCAGTAGTGGCCCCGGGTCAGCGTCCCTGCCCAGAGTGGCTGTCGGGGGCGAGGGGGGGGGGCCTGGGAAGCGGAGGGGACGAGCTGAGAGACGCGGAGGGTTCGGCACGGGGGAGCTCACGGACTGGAGAGGCCGGAGGACGAGGCGACGCGGGACCTCTCGTTAACGCCTCTGCACCTTGCTCGCCGGTGGGCGCGGCGGCATCCTGGCTGTCCTGGGTTAAATACCGCACGTTAGGGAAAACCGGTTTCACTCTTCCGCACCTTCGGCGCGGCCCCGGGAGCGGCGAGCTCGCACGCGCGCCTCCTTGTCGCTGGTGGCCGGCCTGCGGTGGTGTCATGTGTGGACTTTCGCCCGAGACAGACGCCTGCTCGTGGCGTGCGCCGGCTCCGCTCTCCCGGGGCTGTGAGAGCTGGAGGGCTCTTAAGCGGCGCGTTCGTCTAGAAGGGAGGCGGCTGTCACTCCTGCCTGCGGTGGCCGGGCAGGCCGTGTCTCTCGGGATGACCCTCAGGTTAACACGCGAGTGGCCGGCCGGAGGAAGCGGTTCTGGAGGGGAGCGTATATTCAGGTCTGTGGGCGGGGTCGGAGGTGCGATTTTATTTGGGTGCCCGGGGTGGGCTCTGGTGTTGGGCTCTGAGAACAGGCCCGTGCACAGGGGCCACACGTGCATGACAATGAACTTGAACCAGCAAGTTCCTTGCTGGTTCCTAAGTGTGGTGGGCTTTAAGCTGCAAAGTAAGCACCCAGACACTTAAACAGAGGAGTCCGCTCTGTGGTCCTGCTGCTGGTTTAGTTTCTGTCGGTTGGGTGCGGGGGCGTGTTGTGCAGGGTGAGACCCAGGGCCCTGCCCAGCAGTCCCGTGTGACGCCCGAGTGGATGGGCGGGTGGCCGGGCCGGGGTCCAGAGCGCCTGTCACAGGCCCCACCTCAGGCGCAGGTGGGAGGAGGTGGGAAGATTTCCCTGCGAGTTAAGGTGTGTGCCTGACTCCCGCCCGCCTGTGGACCTGCTGGTGGCCGAGAGAATGTGAGTCTGCGCTGGAGTGGGCGGTGCCGCTGCCCTGCCCCCCGGGTCAGGACGGCAAGAATTGGGATCAGGGGCCACGGCTCGCCCTAGTAATGACTCAGCCTTTGACTTGACACCCCTCCATTTGTTCACTTCACGGTTGGCTATCTGGTCACTGTCACTGCCAGGGCCTGCGGTGGGAAGGGGGTGCAGAGAACCATAGATGGTGGGTCTGCCCTCGTCTGTCAAGGAGCAGGTGTGGCATTGCCTGGCACGGGTCAGCGGCCGCGCCCGAGCTCCCGCAAAAGTGCACCGGTGGGCACTGTCCAGTCAGGGCATGGGAAAGCTGGGCAGCGAGGGGTCTTAGAACCTGTGTCCAGTGGCCACAGGCAGCAGAGCGGGCCACCGGGGTGGGGGTGCTGGAGCTGACTCTGCTGGGGTCAGCACACACCCGCACAGGGACCCCCTTGATGGAGGCAAGAAGGGGGGCCTGGACAGCCCGGCCTCCGTGGCTGTTGTCACCATCAGCATCCACCCACGCTGACCGCTCCGTTCCGGCTTGTTGGAGAGCAGGGAGCACTTGCAGCTGCCCGGAGCTCGGGAGAGGGTCCTTCCCAGCACCCCCTTGTTTTGCCCGTCTGGCGGTTGTCCCTGTCCTCCTGTGACTCGAGGGCCAGCTCCCTGTATTTACAAACATTTTCCTAGAACCGAACCTGCGTGCACAGGACGGCTACTTCCGCTTGGGCCAGCCTCTGTGTCGTTTCATTCGGTCACGGAGCTGCAGAAACGGCGGCTGTGCGGCGGGTCTGGGGCCGGGCACTGTGGTTCCGAGCTCGGAGCTGCGGGAGCCCGGGGTGTGAGCTGCTGGAGGCGGTGGGGGTGTGTCGGCTGACACACTCCGCAGGGGTCAGGGGAGTCGGGGTGGGGCGTCTCCCCTGCCCATAGAAAGCGCTTGGGGCCTGTGGCAGAGATGGCCAGGTAAGTGCCCGGACACTCAGCTGCCACAGGTGAGAAGCGGGAAGGCACACCATCCCCCAGGGAAACTGAGAGACAGAGGGTCTGAGCTCAGAAGCATAGTAACCATCTCCCGGGCCAGAGGCAGAGCCAAAGTGCTGAGCGTGGGGGACAGCCAAGGCTGTGGCAATGGCGGTGCCACCTGGAGGCTCCGCCCTTGGAAATCACAGGGTCCCAGGACTCTGTGTGTGGGGGGGGGACGTGCACGGCCAGCCCATGCTGGAGCCAGGGTCTGGCCTGAGGGTGCCTGCTGGCCGGAGGGGTCAGGGTGAGAAGGATGGAGGGAGACAGTGGCTGTTGGCCTGGGCCAGCGGCTGCAGCCTTCTAGGAAGCTGGGGGCAGAGGGGGTAGCGAGCACACAGCCTCCTGACGTTCACATCGAGCCACGTCACCGGCTGGCCTCAGTCTGTGTTGCAATATCCCCCACGTGACCGCACAGCAAGAGCCCAGGTGCCGTCCGGTCCCTGGTCTGGGCGGAAGGCCTCAGACGGCCACGTGGAGGCAGCTGCATGCGGTGGGAGCGGAGTTTCAGCAGAACCGGCTTCAGCCGCACTCTCAAAGCCAGGGTTCTGCGAGTCTGACCTGGAGACAGTGTGCTCCGTCGGTGCCCAGAGAAACAGGGGTTTCCCCAGGTGGAACTTGTTCTGTGATGCCTTTGGAAAGACACTAAAAAGCACACCTTGCTTGGCATGCTCAGAGGGCTACTTAAATGACCCCCATCTCCCTCCCCGCCGCCGCCCCCCCCCGGCCATTCCGTCTGCTGGGGGCCATGCGGGTAAAAGCGGCAGGATTTTACGCACAGAGCTGGTCTGCATTCCGCTCCCGTCTCCACCAGGAGCCGGCTTGGGCTGTGCTTTCTCCCTTTTCCAGAAAAATGGGAGGTGCGAATGGTCGTGCCCCCCTGGGAAACAAGGGGGCGATCGATGGGCAACTCCCCTGCCCGTGCAGCACGTCCCCTGCGCCTCAGAGTCCTGAGCCTGGGCTGCAGGAGCAGGGGGGGCTCCAGGGGCACCCACTGCTCACAGGGAGGCAGGGTGCCCAGCAGGGCCCGCTCCCCAGGTGTCACAGCAGTTGTCTCTGCCCGCCTCCACGGGGGAGGGGCTGGAGACCAGCACAGCTGGTCAGACCGGAAAATTCCCAGATGTGGCGTCCGCCGCTGGAGGCTTAGGGGCTTTTCTTGTCTCACACTTTTTTTGAAGATTGTGGAAATAATGCATCCCCGTTTTCCAAGGAAAAAATCCATAAGGCCTTCTTAACTGGGGACTTCTGAGCACAGAGCCTCAGCTCTGTGAGCTACAGGGTTGATGCAGGGGATGCACTCGCTCGTGGGTGGCAACCCTGGGAACCGCCCCCCCGCCCGCTGGGTCGTTGGGGCGTCTGAGGTACCCACGAAGGACTCGGCGTCACCTTGGTGGCAGAGGCACTGTGGAAACCACACCTGGCCGGCACCAAGTTACCTTCCAGGGCCCGAGGGCATACATTAGGGATTGCACTAAATCTGTAATCGGGTCCGTGATTCAGGGGACACCTTTGCTTCTCTCTCCTTCGTGTTTTTTTCTTGGTCTCTTTTATCGCTTAGGCAGAAATTTTTCTAAGTAAAAAAAAAACAAAAACCAAAAAAACTCATGTTACTTTTTAAAACTTTTTATTTTGAAATCTAAAGAATGTTATTTTTCTACCCCACCGTGAAATCGAAAGAAAATTTTATTAGGAAAACCAGACGCAGACCAGCTCCCAGGTGTTAAGGCTGACGTGGCAGCGGGCCAAGTGGGAAACCAGGCATCTGAGAAGCTTCTCCTGCCTCGAGTCCTTCCCACAGACCGCTGTTTTGTCAGTTTGCGTTGCAGAAACCGTCTCCACTAGGGACTTTTCTGCACACTGACTGAGGGAGGGTGGGGAGACCCCGTTCCTCAGGTCACACTTTAAAGCCCCTGGTCTCACACTGTCGTCCCTGAAGGCAGGTGCGGCTCATGCTGGGAGCCCGGCTGGGAGCCCGTGGGGGAGGGCGGAAGGATCCGGGCCGTGCCCCAGCCCAGCCGGTTTGACGATTTGACGACACTGGCTCAGCTTTCAGTTCTCGAAGGCTGGAGCAGAGCGCTGAGCAGCGTGGGGAGCCTGCCCACAGGCGGAGGCGGAGGCGGAGGCGGAGGTGGCTGTGCGGAGAGGAGACGGCAGTGGTGGCGGCGGCTGCGTGGAGCCCAGTGGGGTAGGACCTGCAGGGAGCGGGGGCTGGACCTGTGGCCCTCCGGGGAATGCCACTGTGGGGCCTGCAGAGGTGTGGTTTTTGGTTTTGGCCATAGTTTAAGTTTCTCTTGACTTTTCTGTCTCAGCCTTTTTCTGTAAGGTAAAAAAAAAAAAACAGTTTGCCTCCTCTCAGGAAAAGGTCAGTGTCAGTTGACAAGGTACCGGTCAGTAACATAACACCGGCCACCGAAGTGCCCCTCCCACCGCGCTGTGCCTCGGGGGCAGAGGCGGCATGCCGGCGGCCCAGGCGGCCCCCTCGGGACCTCGGGGTGCTCACCTTGGAAACCAGTCAGAAGCTTCTCCTCTTCCCGGAGGGACTGCACAGCCTGAGCAGTCCCGCATGGGGTGTCGTGCACACACTCACGTCCCCAGGTGAAGGGTGGTGTGGTGGCCCCAGTGTTACAGAGCTGGGGAGAGGCCCACAGGCAGGCGGGACCTGGGGCGGGGTGGGTAGTGGGGCAGCACGGCCGGGCTGGGAACCCCGAGGCCTCTCCACCGCCAGGCAGTCACCCCCGTCGGCCAGGAAACGAGGGGAGCAGACCCTGCCTGAGCGTGAAGGCTGCTGAGGCTAGAGCGGAAGTGGATTTAGCTGGTGGGGCCACTGCAGGCCACTCACTCCTCTCCAAGGAGCCTGAGGGGGTGGCCCAGAGTCACAGCGTCACACCACAGGTGGGGCATTCGGCATCTGAATGTCCTGGACAGGAGAACGATGACATGCTTTTTAGTACATCCCTACAATGAAATGCTCTGCAGCCAGTGTGACATGAAAGAAAGCAGCAATGCTGACAGTGACCGCACCGAGCCCCAGGCTGGCCCCTGCTCTGGCGCTCCCCAAAACACACTCATTCAACCCTCCTGACTGGGTGAGACGGGAACCGTGTCCCCACTCTCCAGAGGAGGCCATGGGGGCTCAGAGAGGTTCAGCACCTTTCTCCAGGCCACACAGCTCAGCGGCGCAGAGGCCAGGATCTGGACTGCGGTGGGGTGCTCCTGTGCTAACCTGCTGCCCCTTGCAGAAAGGAGAGGCACGTGCTGACCCAGCAGGCTTTCCTGTCCGAGTGTCAGCCTGTGCAGGCTGTTAGAACAGAATGCCATAGGAGGGCGACTTTAAGAAAACAGACATTGATTTCTCACAGTTCCTGAGGCTGGAAATCCAAGATCAAGCCACAGGTGTCTGGAGAGGCCTGCTTCCTGGGTTGCAGGCAGGGCTTTCTTGCTGTGTCCCCAACAGAGTGGAAGAGACAGAGGAGCTCTCTGGGGGTCTCTCTTAGAAGGACACTGATCCATTCATGGGGGCTCCACCCTTGTGGTCTAGTCACCTCCCAGGGGCCCCACTTCCAGTACCACCACGTGGAGCATTTGGTTCCAACATAGGAATTGCGGGGGCAGGACCCAACCATTCAGGCCACAGCACAGAGCGTGGTGGGAGGGACACCAAGTCGGAGTCACAGAACCTCGCCACGTGAGTCGGCGTCTGAACCTCCCTGCATCCGGGGCAGACAGCAGGTCCGTGGCAGCCCTGGGAGGTGGAGCAGTGCTGAAGGGTCCTCTTTTGACCGTGTCCCTCCGCGTGGTTTGAGATTTTTTTGCAGCAAGAATGCATTACTTCCCACTAACTCAGAACACCTCATTATTTCATCTTTTGAAAAACACAGTTCAAAAGTTGGGGAGTGTTTTTGCTAGAAACGTTTCATTCGGGTGCAGAACAGGCAGCTGGTCCACCCCAGGCAGTGGGTGGCTGCAGCGTCTCAGTCTCCCAGGGGGAGCAGGGGGTCTTTGGGGCCCACCCTCGGCCCCCTCCACCCATGTGGACCTGATGTTAGAAGGTAGGGGAAGGAAGCTTCTGCTCCCATCTCCCCCGAACCCCGCTCCCGCGTGCCCTTCTCCTCCCTTCACTCACCTCAGCAGGCTCCTCTCCGGCCGCGGGGCGCAAACCTCTGTCTTTCAGCGGAGACGAGAGAATGGCGGCTTCCAGAGCATCTGGGTCGGGTTTGGCTCCTGGGCTGTGTAGGACCCAGTCCTGTTTATGAGAGAAGCTAGCATCCCAGTTCTGCCACTCACTTGCTCTGTGGCTCCGGGCTAGTTGCTTAACCTCTCTGTGCCTCAGTTTCCTCACCTGGACAATGAAGCTCGTCCGTGTGCCCCCTCCTGAGGGGTGTGGTGAAGAGTGGACGAGGTGACGGTGACTAGCATGCATCACCCTGTGCAGCGCTGCCAGCTGCAGCTACTGTTAGAATGTCCTGCCTGAAATTCTAGAACCTGGTCTCCCTCTCCAGGGAGCCGGGGTGGACGGGGCCCATGTCGTCGGGCCTGGTGCGTCCTGCCAGGGACTGGGTCAAGCTGCTCTCTGAGCGCTGGGCGGCGGAGACAGCCCGCACGGCCTGCTCCGGCTGCAGCTGGAGCCTAGCACAGCTGCTCAGCTGACGGGGGAGAACAGCGCCCTCTGCAGGTGGAGAAGAGGGTGGTGTGGGGGGCTCTGGCACGCAAGGTGTCAACCCAGGCTCAGCCCCCACACGGCCATGGTGGCTCCTCACTGGCTGCTGAGCGCACCCCAACGCAGGGCCTGCTCTGCGGAAGGAAACGTGGCCGCAGGGAGCACACTTGCTCCGAAGACGCAAACCTGTGCTCCGAAAACGCAAACAGGAGCCGGCGGACACAGTATCAGGCCGCACACTCGCCGAGTCTGGGACCCCACGCCCGGCCCAGCAGCCGCTGCCTTGCCCCTTCGTCCTGACAGGGAAACGGCTGATGTTTCTCCCCACTTCCTCCTCCCCTGCCCCTCTCTCTAAAATAAATAGAATTTAAAAAGTAGTCATTTAAAAAGGAGACTTCGGAGAGCAGAGCGACAGCGCTGGGGGGTTGGGCACGCTCCCGCCTGAGAAGAGGGCACCCCGGCTGCAGCGTCCAGCGCGGGTCACCCAGCCCGGAGGTGTGACAGGCACCTCGGCAGTGGCGTCGGTGGGGACGAGGCGGAGCAGAGCAAGCTAGCTGGCTCGTACGAATTTTGAGGATCATGACAACGGTTCCAACAGACTTCACGTCTGAAACTGGGTTTTGCTTAAAAGCTGCTTTCCGGGCAGGAGGCTTTTTTCCGGGGATGGGTTTCAAGCTGGTGGTGCCGGTCACCGGGAGCCGTCGGAGTGTGCGGCGCCCCCAGGGTCGGAGCCGCCCACTGACAGTGCACGACGAGCTAAAACCCGTCTGCGCCCCGCGCCCCTTTTTGCTGCCTTGGGACTTCACTTCTTTAAGGACCACCAGGTGGCTCTTGCAGGTGCTTCAGAGCTGTGTGCACCTGTCTTCCTCACTGTCATCCACTGCTGGACTGTGACTGCCTTTGGAGGGCCGCCCACCAGTCCTCACCTGCCGCCGTGAAAGGGAACCAGCGGGTTCACATTGTCTGAATTTGCTGGGTGCCAGAGAACCCAGTCATGTGTCCCTGGGGGGCTTTATAGACTGACCCCCGAGTCTCAGAGTGAAGCCTCTTCGCCCACCCGTAACTGGGAGACCCCCAGCCCCCACGCAGTGAGTGGCATCCTCCCAGGACACCTGCTGCCAGTCACACCTGTGCCTGGTTCCCCCAGCGGCCTGTGTGCACGCCACCACCGAGTAACCGCAAGCCAAGCAGACAGCGGCGTCTGGAACGGAGCTCCCGACTGCACTTCAAAGCACTTGAGACTTGGCCTCTGGCCTTCCTGGGCTCACACCTCCGCTGTTTACTTGTGTTTGGTTTGCATAGTAACCTGTTCCCCTCCCGCGTCCCAGTGTGGATTGGAAGGACATTGTATCAGCTGGTCCCTGTGAGCACCCGCCTCGCTCCTGGAGTTTCTGCCGCCGCGTCTCATTTACCCAGGGCCAGGCGAAGCGAAGAGCCTTCCCACGCGGGGAGCTCCAGTTCTGTGCGTTGCTTAACTATTTGGGTATTTGAGGCTGTGGGAGGGCCAGCTGGGTGAGGAGTGGAATACAAAACCTCCTGCCTCCAGGTGAGGAAGGTCCCTTCTGCAGGCGCCCCCCGGAGAGGGGTCCCAGCCGAGAGGGACTCAGTGCGCGGTTGCGCCCCCCTTCCCCTCCCCGGAACAGAGTGGACGTGAGCAGGACTGGAGATGCTTCTCTAGGACACGCTTGGGCGGTGGACTCTGTGTCCTCCGCCTCTTCCTGGTGGGACCAGAAGAGGCAGCTCTGAGGACTCATAACCTCTGCAGAGGCCGCTGGGAAGCACCAGGAGCTCCAGTCCAAGCGGTCAGTGGGAAGGACGCCCTGGGCATAAGAATGAGGTGTGAGGGGGGAACTCCCTGTCAACAGTGAGCAGCCCAGCGAGGCCTCCCTCGGGTGGGGGGGGGGGGTCGTTAAGTGAGCGCATCCGGCAACTCTTCTTCTTCTGGAAGGTCCAGCAGCAACGTGTTGCTGGCATCCGAGGGTTCTCTCCACTCCTGACGCCGAGCTCAGTCCGCGTAAACAGGCTGGTGAGATGGCGTGTTCCCAGTGGGCGGGCGGCATCTCATTAGCCTAATAAAAGCAGTGGGGCTGTGTGTGTTTGGGGCGGGGGGGGCGGGGGGAGGCCTGGGGACGGATGTGTTTAGCCAGTGCGTGTGGACAGCCAGGGGCGGAAAGCAGAGCAGTAACTTCCGCAGCTCCTCGTCCCCGCCGCTCTGTGGGTTAGGCGGGACACGCTTTCTTGAGGATGCCCAAAGGCACTGTGTCAATCCCGGATGTCAGGGATTGACACAGTGCCTTTGGGGAAACTGTGGGGAAGAAGGGGATGAGCTGTGAGTCAACAAGAGTCCGAGGGGTGGAGAAGTGGGGACAAACCCCAGGGAGCCCTGGCTCCTGGGGGCTTCCTGGAGTTGGTCCCTACCTAGGAAGAAGCCGCGAACCCTTCCGGGAGGATCTAGGCAGAACCGGTTGCACCAAGGGCAGTTACATGCCCTGGGGCCAGCATCAGCCAAACTCGGTCTCTAACCCCCGGTTGGCCGGTTACCTGGTGACCCTGCGCAGAGCTTACGTGGAGCTGGTAGTGGTGCCAGGAGATCAGGGCTATTGTGACCATTCAATGAATAATTCACGTCTCGTACCTGCCACTTAGCACGACCTTGGCATGGCCTGCCTGACATCTCCCCTGCACGTCTGGCGTGGTCTCCCCGATCTGTCACCCGTGGGTCTCATTGGGGCTCTTGTGGCCTTTCCTAGTTTCCATGTTGACTGCCCTTCCAGACCTCAGTGTTGACGTACAGGCCGTCAGCACCCGGTTCTCGGGGTGTTCCCAGATGGGGTCCTCCCTGGAGGGCCGGGACCTGGAGGTGAGGCTGGTGGAAAGGGGATCACACTTTCTGGGGGTGGGGGGGAACCTGCGTACACCTGGACTGCAGGTGAGCAGAGAGAACTGGCCGGGGAAAGGAGGAGGCTGACAGAAGGGACAGGAGGGGCACTGGACCTGGGCTCACAGGTCGGGGCTGTCCTGGGTCTGGGCCTGCCCCTGCCCTGGAGGCAGGTGGAAACACAGTGTGTGTTTGTCTGGAAGCTGGAGACACGCAGCTCACTGCACGGCTCCTGCAGGCGCCGCCATGGAACCTGTGATCCCTGGTGGCCCCTGGTGGCCCAGTGGGTGGCCCCCAGGGCAGGGCTTTTTCTCTCCCCTGCCCAGGCACCTCCTCCTTCCTGCGCTCTCCTGGTCTCTAGCTTCACGGCCCTCCGGTGTCCGCCAGCTCCCGGTTTTGGGGTGGGGCTTGCGGCACTAGGCAGACGCTGTGGAAGCAGCACCTGGCTGCCTCTGGACCCGACGGCTGACAAAGGGGCCCTTCGCAGGATGAGGGGTTGCCCGAGGGACAGGAAAGCGAGTTTCTTTTCAGAACAGCACAATGATGCGACTGCATATTTATCACTCACGCGTCCTCGTGTCTGATGGCCGCAGGAGTCAGACTAGTTACACAGGGATAAGCAATCACACCTCAAGTTCTCAGTTGTGCAAGAAAGAGTGTGGAGGTTTCATGAGAAACTGAATGAGTCTAAAGAAAAGTTTTGTTTTTATTTTTTTTAAAGATTTCATTTGCCCTGGCTGGCGTAACTCAGTGGATAGAGTGCAGTCTGCGAACCAAAGTGTTGCAGGTTCGATTCCCAGCCAGGGTACATTCCTGGGTTGCAGGCCATAACCCCCAGCAACCGCACATTGATGTTTCTCTCTCTCTCTCTCTCCCCCTCCCTTCCCTCTCTAAAAATAAATAAAATCTTTAAAAAAAAAGATTTCATTTATTTATTTTTTAGAGAGAGGGGAAGGAAAGTGGAAAGAGAGGGAGAGAAACATCAGTGTGTGGTTGCCTCTCGTGTGCCCCCTGCTGGGGACCTGGCCCGCAACCCAGGCATGTGCCCCGACTGGGGATTGAACCTGCGACCCTTTGGTTCTCAGGCCCCCCACTCAGTCTACTGAGCCACACCAGCCAGGGCAGAGAAGTTTTCAGTTTTTCGAGTGTGCTTGCCATGCGGATGCTCGGGGGAAGCCTCCGGGAGATCCTGCCCGCACGCTCCCGCCGCGCTCTCCTCGTGCTCAGTGTGCCGCAGCCACTTCAGGCCCAGGGCAGCGACCCGGGGACGAAACGTGCCCGTGACACTGTCTTGTGTGATGTGTTCAGGGCGGCTGTGCTCTCTCTAGCTTCAGTGAGAGGCTGGAGAGTGAAACCGAGCGGGGGTCGAGGGGCAGGCGTGGCGTCGCACGCGGGGCTCTTGGGACAAGGGGACCCTCACGGCGACGGGTCTGCACCCCGAGCCCCCCCGGGGAGCCTCCGCTCAGCAGAGACCCGGCCGGAGGAGGGGCTGGGCAAAACTCATGTGCTAGCCTTTCTCTCAAAATAAATAGGACCGAGACTCCAGACCTCCTAGGTTTGCTGAGTTTTGCACACGTGATGGAAAGAACACAGTGAAAGGAGAACGAGCTCCCCATGCTTTATCGTCAGTAGAACCAAAAACAGGCCTGAGCTGTAGTTCCGGTTCCGGCCCCGCCGAGCGAGGAACCCCCGGTGCTCCTCCCACCTCTGCCCGTCGGTCCCCCGCAGGCGCGGTTCGGGAGCCACGGCGTCACCGTGAGAGCTGACCATTTCTGGCGTCGCCCACGCCGGGCATCTTTCCAGGTGTTTCTCCTGTACCACTCCCCTGCCTGTCACCACCCCGCCGTGACTTGGGTAGAGCGATTATCCCCACTTTACACTGAGGCTCAGCTCGGAAGTGGGGGCAGGTGCTAGGATTCGGGTCCAGTCTGTGCCCAAGGCTGCAGCCGTGAGCCCTCTCTCCAGGGTGAGCACAGCGGCCTCCTGCAGTGTCACCTGAAGAGAAGGGACTCCTCCTGTGACACACGGAGGCAGGGAGCGACTCAGGTGCGGCCTGACCGTTCCTCTGTCCTCCAGCCCCTGTCCCCCACCCCCACTGGGGAGCTCTGCACACAGGCCCTCGCCAGTGCTCCCCAGGGTCCAGGGGGGAGCAGAGGAGAAGAGAAACCAGCGCGGCAGCAAGTGCCACGGCCTGGGTGCTGACAACAGGCCCAGAGGAGCCCCTGTGGGCGCTGCCTGGACGCCAAGGGCTGGGAGGGGTCTGTGGCCATCTGGGGGGTACAGCAACCCCACAGGCCACCCACCCACTCGCCCGCCGAGGGGCTGGCCTGGCTTCCACTGTGCGGACTGGCAGGAGGCGAGGGGTGGGAGCAGGATGTAGCGAGTATCTCAGAAGCCTGCAGTTGGGCAGGTGGCAGCTGGGGGGCGGGCCGTGACCTGATTGCTGCACGAGTCTCTCTGCTCACCTCTTGCAGGAGAGGGGCTGGCACCCTGAAGCGCTGGGGGGGGTGGGCCGGCAAACAGACAGCCTACCCAGAGGAAGGCAGGGCCTCCCGGGTCCCAGAAGGTCCCCACCAGTAAGTACCTTCTAAATGAGAACTGGCCTCGGGGCAAAGATCGAGCCAGGGGCACCTGCTGCCCTTCGTGGGTACCTGAGAGAGAGAGAGAGAGAGAGAGAGAGAGAGACCCCTGTACTCAGCGATGGGCTTCACAACCTCAGGGGCCGGCATCCCCGAGGCTCAGATGCATGGAGGGCCCCCCCGCCCCCACCCAGGGTTCTTTAGGCCTCGCCTGTCGACCTGGGAAGGTTGTTGTGCAGACTCGGACCACTGGGCAGCTTTCTGAGAGGGGAGGGCTTCTTTTCTTCACTGCTTATTAGAAAGGTGGGGGTGCGGCTGCCCCGTGGGGGAGCAGCCTGGTTCTCTGGCCCTCAGAGGGTGAGGACCGGCCTCGGGTCCCAGGGGAGCACGCACAGCCGTTCAGGAGCTGCTCCTCCCCGGTCAGCGGCTCCTCCGGCCACTTTGGGGATTAAGGAGGTGGAAATCCGTAGCCAGCAAGATGCTGCTCAGGGCAAAGCCCCTTCCCGGTGGACTAAGCTTAGGGGTGATGACCCGCCTTCCATCCTAACAGGCCAGAATGTCGGTCATGGCCGGATGGCTCTAAAGGGACCTGACAGTCACTGCCCAGCGGCCACAGGCCCGGCAGCCCAGGTCACACTGCAGACCCCTGGGTGGAGCCCAGTGGCAGGACCCGCTTTTCCCACCGGTGCCCTGCTGCCAGCAGGACGCAGGAGCAGGGGGCTGGAGTGGGCTTGGCCGGGCGGGGCGGGAGCAGCAGGGCCGGCACCTGTTTGGGAGTGGGTCTCTTGTGTCTTGTGCCAGGGAAGGTGCACAAAGCAGCGACTTCCCTGGCACCCCAGAGCAGCACGAGCACCCCGAAGGAAGGTGTGCTGGCCAGAGAAGCCTCGAGGTGCTCTCCCGATAACTCTCCCTCTTCCTGTTCCTCGTGTGTCTGTTGGGGCCCTTCTGCACAGGGAGAGGTTTGGAGGGGGGGACACTTCTGTCCCTGCGTCACTTTATCACATCTCAGGTCCATCGTGCAGATTCAGAGCCTCGGGCTGGGGAGGCGCGAGAGGCAGCTGACCTCCACCCGTCTGCGGTTCACTAGTCCGGCCTATTTAGTGCCGTTTCCCAGGGAACAGGAGGGGCGACTCCTCCCAGAGTTCTCCACAGGGCAGTGACCGGAGCGGCCATCCACGGGGTCTGGTCTTGGAACTGGGTTTTGCCTGTGGGCTCTGGGGTGTGGGGGCTTGGCAGCCCTGCCCTGGGCAGGGGTCCTGCTTGCCCCAGAGAGAGGGTGCCCATCACCTGGAGGCCTTTCAGGGGTTTTCCAGCCTGAGGCCGAGACTGGGGTCCCCCTCGGCATCACTGGCTCACCCCACAGGGGCTGTAGGGTTGTCGTGCTCTCGGGGTTTCCGGCGGCTCCTGGGTCCAAGGGCCAGGGTCAGGTGCTGGGGCGGGGCCCTCTGACCTGCGTCCTCTCCGAGCCCCGTGGTGCCACCTGTTTACAGCGGCTCCCAGTGAAAGCTGCTTATTGGATTAGTGGGTGCCCGGCACCCCGCAGGGGCTGAGGAGAGGCCCTGCTTCATGTGCCGCTTTGGGGCCCTGCTCTCATTTGACTTGGCCTCCAAGACATGCCGGGTGCTGCTGGGTGGGAAGCAGTACCCGCAGAACTGTGTGTAGCCCTCTTTCGGCTGAGCAGACACCCTTAGCAGCCGAGGCGCATCCAGCACAGGTGATGCAGGCCTGGCCATAAGCCCTCTCCTCACCCCCCGGCCGAAGGTGACGCCCACTCACACCGCCGGTCCCCTCACCGACGCGCAGAAGCACTCGGGACACGGACTGTGAAGATGCTGGTCAGCTACTCCACCTGCCTGTTCTCGGGGGTTTGCGCCGCCCTGGTGGCTGTGGCTTTGGCCTATTACTTGTACTGGTGAGCACGGCTGGCGCCTGGGTCTGGGCCCTCCCGGGGGAGGGGCTCCCAGTGCTGTGGTCCGTCCCCCTCAGTCCCCACGGGTCCGCACACTCTCTCCGCCTGTGGGAGGGGGACCCCGTGGCAGGTGGGGGAAGACAGTTACTTCCGTCCGGAGCACAGCTCATGTGGTTCTCATGTCATGAGGGTCCTGGGGGGATTATCCTGGCCTTCCACGAATGCTTTTTTGTTAAGAACATTCCTGCAGAAGGTCACTGGGTGCTGGGTGAGTGCCAGAGGGAAACCCCTGCACCCAACACGCCCCCATCCCTGTCACCTCCCAGCTCATGGCTGCCCGGGAGGAGGGATGGGTGCAGCTGGGGCTGCTGACCCACAGGGTCTGTGGAGTGGACGGGCAGCAGGTCACTGCCATCAGAGGGACGTTACCCCGTCGTGCCCATAGGAGATAGGACGGTATATGGGGAGTCACCAGTGACCCTTCGCAGCGGTCGGGACCAGAGTGCACGCCAGCTCTTGCTGTGAATGTGTGTGGGGGCGGGGGGGGGGCACCGGCCTGGGGGCTGGAGGCTCAGTTCCACCGGCCCCTCCCTCGGTTGCAATGGTAAGGGGGGGGGGGCGTGTGTGCTCTGGGCCCCCGGTTTCTGTCTGTGGAATGGGGTGTCGGCCCCCTGCCTGTGCACGTGACAGCCTGTGTTCACCGGCAGATACGGGCAGCCCCACAGGGCTGGCGCCCACCTGACGGTGGCCATTGTCGGGGTGGCCGCGGGGAAGCCCCGAGCCCCACGGCTGGGGCATCTCTGTTGGCTGGGGCTGGAGAGCGGGCAGTCTCCCCCGGACAGAGAGGCAGCAGCTCTCGGGAGGTCGCCCTGACTTACTCCCAAGGCTTCCTCTTGTCTAGATCCGATTAGCGCTTCTCCAGGTTTGGTGACTTGGAGGGGTGCTGCGGGCGGCAAGGATACCAGGTGGGCAGGGCTCGCCCGCTGGCTCCAGGCCCCTGAGACCCCACCAGCCCCCCAGGCCTCGGCGGCCCTCTCCTGCCGCGGAGCCCCCTCCCTCCTGTACTCTGTAGTCACCTACTTCTTAGGACGAAGTTCCTCCCCTGAGGTGTTTGTATCCGAGGTCTTGTGTTAAAATGGTACGCTACACAAAGAGAATTACACAGACCCCAAAAGATAAGCAGGTACGTGTGGGAGTTAGAGGAGGAATCAGTCCAGGTGCGGGGAGAAAGACTTGACCCCTTGGTATTGACCCCTGTGAGTGGGGGGCAGGGTCACTACTGGTAAGGAAGTCCCCAGGTCCCCAGAGGAGGAGCAGCCCTTTGTCATAACCTGCGGGGCACTTTTGAGAGTGAGAGATCATCAGCCCAGGTGTGCGGCACCAGGGCCCACAGGGAGCCGCCCTCGTGGGGCCGTCCTCGGGCGGGAGGCAGGTGTGTCCTCAGCGAGGGCTCACTCCAGGACACTCCCTGTCGTCGGTGGCCAGTCGAGGCAGGGAGAGCGGAGCAGCTTGAAGGTGTGCTGGCACTGGCCAGGGCGGCTGGGCCCCAAACAGGGTGGGGCGGGGCTGCCTCACCTCCCTGCAGGCCACCTGCCCACCAGGGCAGGGGTGTGCTGCTCCCCTGGTCTGTCCTCCCGCGTTCCCCCTCCTGGCTCTCCTCCTGGCCGCCGAATAACCCTTAGTCTGAAAATGGGGAGAGACCCGGTCCAAAGAACCTTCTCCAGGTGAGCTGTGGTCTGGCTGGAGGGGCCAGGCGGCCCCGGCCCCCCCCTTCCGCGCCCCGCCCTCATTCCCAGCCTCAGCGAGGGCGGGAGCGTGGGGGTCTCGGTTCTCCGGGGCTGCAGAGCTGTCTCCTCCCCAGTGAGCACTGGACGTAGGTGCCGCCTTCTCAGCCGCCTCGCCTGCCGGTAACCGGTGCCCCAGCTGGCACTCGTCAGAGCTGGCGTGGCCTGCTGAAGGGCGGTCCCCACCCCAGCCCAGAACCCCTACTCCCCAGCACCCGGCGTGGACCCGCCGCTCGCCGCACAGACTCGGCTCCGCTCTGCGGTCGAGGTTCCAGGAGGAGCTCTGTCCCGTTGGAGGTGCTGCCACCCCTTTGCAAACCTGTCCGCCCTCCCTGGGAAGGTTCGTGGGCTCCGCTGGGGGGTGCTCGGCTCCCCCTCATGGGGGCAGTGCAGAGAGCCCTCGGGAAGGGCAGCTCCCGTGGTGGGTTCCCGATGGCCGCGTCTCCGCAGCAGGGAAGCTCCCCCTCGTGCCTCAGGTGAACCCGTCCCCAGCAGGGGGCTGGGAGGGCAGAGCAGCTGTCTGAGGGGCAGTCTGACCGAGCTGCGAGGTCATGGCGGGGGGTGGGGTGGGGGTGGGGTGTCACACAGAGCCTCTGGCTAGCCAGGGAGGCCTGGTGGTCTCAGCCCCGCCCCCCAAGGCTCCTGCAGCTGCCACCTCTGGGCACAGTGGCCAGGGACAGAGCCGCGCTTTTCTCAGTGAGCCTTGCGTCAGCTTTGGTGTAAGATTCCAGGACCACCTAATGGCACGTAAGACAATGGTGGCTCAAAGCCCCGGCCACGCAGGCAGCACCCCTCACAGGTCACTTTTCTTTTTATTCAGCGGCGTTGCCAGCTGCTGCTTTCGGATGTGGCACCATGACAAGACACATTATGAAAGGCACGCTGGGCTATAGTATCACAGCGTGTGTCTTTGAGTTGTTGAGCAACAACAGCAAGGTTAGCGCAACCTGTCCACCCACGTGCTGCCTGGCATGGCCCCAGCGCCCGGTCCCACCCACTGCGGCGGCCCCGTCCTGCCGCCCGGGGGTGGGGTGGCGAGGCGCAGAGGACGCCCCGAGTGGGAATGCATTCTCATCGTCTTGGCTCAGTCGGCGGGCCTGCTATTGGAATGTATGTCACAGTTTGGAGGAATTAGTCTAATGGGAGTGAGGCAGTGATGCGGGAAGGAGGGAAGCCAGACCCAGAGAGAGCCGTAATTTTGGGCGCATTTTCCCCACGGGAGCTGGACAGAGTGCCGGACGCCTCTGGCGCAGTGGCCGAGAGCGGCCCTCCTGGGTTACGACGACTTTTCCAGCAGCAGTGCCAAACGTGAGAGGGAGAGCTTGGAGTTTCCATGCCAATTAGAAGGAATTAAAAATTGAAAGCAATTAAAATTTTTTAATGTTGCAAAAGTATTCCTAAGCCGGTGGCGTTTTTCGGATAAAAGCTGCCGTGTGTTTTCGAAAGGCTGATCTGACGGCTGGACCTGGGTGCTGGCCTCCCAGGCAGGGCAGAGCCCGGCAGGCGCTGGCCGCGCCTGTGTTGGCCATTTCGCCGAATCCACTCCTGGAGCCAGCCAGTGCAAAGTTTTTAGTTTCATTTAACCTGGAAGTCGCTAAAACTAGTGCGACAGACAACCCCCCACTCAGTGGCAGAGTCAGAGTGCCCGCCGTGGCAGTGTTCCAGTGCCTTCCAGCACCCCCTCTCCTGCCCCCTCCCTCCCCCGCCCCACTGCGGGCTGGCCCTGTGAGCTCTCACAGGGGGCCGGCACTTCTGCAAACTCGTCACGTCGCCTGGTGGCGGAAGGCTCGCCTGATAGAAAGAGCCGTTTTATCAGAAGACACACCTGCAGAGTGAGGAGAGCAGTTGGTATCAGCGGCCACCCTGTGGGACGAGCCGCGCCTGAGCCGCACGCGGGCAGGGGCCGAGCCTCGGTGCCGCCCGGGGCTCAGCACCGACTCACCAGTGTGGGTGCTGGGGTGGTCTCATCCGGAGCTGCCCTTAATAACCCCTCAAAGCCATTTGTAACGTCAAGGGTGTCTTTAAAAAAACAATAATAACATTTTTCTAATTATATAAGTAGTCATTGTTTCATGCCAAAAAAAAAAAAAACTTAAAGGAAAAGCAGAAGAGTACCCCAAGAAGTCCATGTTATTTCATTACCAGAGGTTCTCCCGCGGCACTTCAGTCAGTCTGTCCCCAGTGTGTGTGACTTACCGCGACACGGGTCCCCCTGTCGGTGGGCCGTACAGTGCACGTGGTGTCACTGTCGCTGAGTTTGCCGCACGGCTCGGTTCTGAGGGACAAAGGCACCTAGGGGCGGGCTCACTGCCTCGACCGCCCAGCCCCGAGTGCCTCCGGATTTCGGGGCCGCCCGTAACTATAAGCCGGTGTCCTCAAACTCTCTCCGTCCCCCCCGCCCCCCAGGTTCCGCAGGGCTCCTTCCTGCTGTGCCTCGGGGCTGAAGGACGGGTTGGTTGGAGCGCGCTGGGCCGGTTGCTGGGCAGGGCAGCCTCTCCCGGGGCCGTCACTTCCCTCTGTTTCTCTCAGCCAACGGCTGCAGGAGTGAACTTGCCCTTCTTTGTGCCTCTGGATCTTAGGGAAGCCCGTTGCTCATGGCACTGGAGGGCTCCTGGGACGTCTTCCGAGTTACAAAGGGATTTGAGCTCGCAGTATCACCTGGAAACTTCCAGAACCCATGGGCTCCTGCCGTCTCTGCTAATCCAGTTTGGCCTGGAGGGCCAGGTGGGTGGGTGGGTGCGTGGGTGGGTCGGTCTTTGGGGACAGAGACGCTGAGGCTGAGGTTGGGTGATTGGCCCTCGGTCGGCGGACCCTGTGATGGGCGGCCCCAGGGCTGTCAGGAAGGGACAGGGACCTCTGTGTCTGCGGGGCGACCGCGGCCGGTTCCTTCGCAGAAATAGAAAGGAGCGGCACGTGAGGTGGCGCGGGCACCGCGTGCCCTCGGTAACGCCAGCTCTGCCGTGGCTGTCGCCGCGGCGTCCGTGGGGTCTCGCGCTGTGAATGTGTCGGTGTGGAATGGGTGTCGGTGGACTGTTCACTCACCGCAGTTTCTCAGGGTGCCGGGCGCCGCCCCCATGACGGGGGCAGGGAGGCCGTGGAAGTCGTCCCTGAGGGGCTGGGTGGCACTTCTTCCCGGAGACAGCCCCCCCCACACCAGGGTGTGTGCCGCGGCCAGTGCGGCACTCTCTCAGTGTCGGGCTTGAGGCCGAAGTGCCCTGTGCCCACTTCCCAGTGAGGAGAGAGGCTGTATAACGAATAGCTTCTCTTCTTAATCCTGCTGAGCTGCTCTCGATGGCCCAGGAGGGGGAGAAACATCCAGGCCAGGAGGGGCGGGTGCCCAGCCGGTGGTCGGGGACCTTCCTCGCACCCGTGGGGCCGTGCCTGCCGCGGCCAGCCCTCGGTGTGGCGGCTCCCGGAGTTTCAAGTCCCTGAGCCGGCCCAGCCCCCTCCCCCCACCCCACCCCCAGCCTGGACTTTCCACCTTCACCTGGGATGGGCCGCGTGGCCTGCAGCAGAGCTGTTTGGAGGGGAACACAAGGTCAGGGCCGTGGTCCTGCCGGCCGGGAGGTTTCCGTGCCGGTGGGGCAGCAGCGGCAGCTCGCTCACCGCGTCCAGTGAAGCGGATTCTCTCTGAGACCCAGCATGACAGCGCAGCAAGGGCGAAGGTTTCTGTGTTGCACTGTGTGACAGCTGCGCCCCTCCTGCCCCCCCCTCGCCCCAAGACCGACACCCTCGGAGGTGGAGCACTTTTTGAGCATTAACCGCCTGAGCCCAGGGACCCCTGGGGGGCTGGCCAGGCTGCTCGGAGGAGGGGGCCTGGGTGGAGTGTGAACCTTGACCTTCCCTGTCTTCCACACACCCCATGCTTCGGCCGACCTCGGTGCCAAGTCCGAAAGTACGCTTGCGGCACAGTCCCTAACATTTCACCCACTTGGCAGACTGCTGTCCCCAGTTCGCTCCTGTGACCAGATGCCCCGGAGCCGCGCTTAGAAACGCAGGCACAGGGAGGCCCCTTGCAGCTCCCCCGCCCACGGGTATTTTTATGGGATATTTTTATGCTCCGGAGGCTCATGCGGCGTGGCCTGGGCTGTCCCCGCATCCTGCCAGCTGAGTCCCCCGAGGGAAGGAGGTACGGGGCTGTGGTCTGGCCATCCCCTCTGCTCGGCCTGCAGGGTCTCTGGGGTGAGGGAGAGGCAGCCAGCAGCCAGCAGCCAGTGGGGCTGCTGTGGGTTTCCTCTGACGCTCAGGGGAGGCCGTCGCGGGCACAGCTCCTACAGGAGGGCAGGTGCCTTCCCTGCGCCGGTCCCTTGAAAGGGGCACAGAAAGATGTGTGCTTTCCGGGTGCCAGAGCACCTCTCTCTGATTCCTTCAATTATCGTGTCTCTGGGCCTCCACGGGCAGACAGCTGGGCGTGGGGCCCGGCACCAGGGACCGCAGCAGCCTCACTGGGGCTCAACTGCACAACCAGAGGGGTTTGGTGTAGATGTCTGGGAACTTGGGGAGAGAGTCCCCAGCAGCAGGAGAGAGAGCCCGGGAAGGGGACGAGTCCGGTCTACTCATAAGTCACGCCTTACCTTCGAAGCGGGGCGTGAGGGTGCCGCTCAGGACCCGCAGGGGCGGCTGCTCCCATCTCGCCGGACGCCGTGGGTTCCCGTTTTCCTGGGAAAACTGACCTCAGAGAGCGCAGCTGTCGCCATGGGACCCGGCAACAAGGGGAGCAGAGGTCACTTCTGACCTCAGGCAGCTGCTCCCGGACCCAGGCCAGCACAGGCTCGGGGAGGACCCGCCCTCGGGTTGGGGTCAGGGGGTGGGGATAAGCTGTGACCTTGAGCTGTCTGTGTCCAGCGCCTTGCCCCCAGACCTTTTCCATTTTCTAGTCTGGGGAGGTATTGACAGGAAGTGAGGGAGGGGGCGGGGTTTTGCTCCCAGAACCGGGGTCACACCCCTGTACCAACCGCCGGGCAGATGGCAGCACAAGTGCCTGTTTGCCGCCACTACCCCAAATAAAGTGAAGATTTTATGTATGTATGTATGTATGTATGTATAGAGAGAGGGGACAGGAGGGAGAAACAGAGGGAGAGAAACATCAGTGTGTGGTTGCCTCTCACGTGCTCCCTACTGGGGACCTGGCCCGCAACCCAGGCATGTGCCCCGACTGGGAATCAAAGCAGTGACCCTTTGGTTCTCAGGCTGACGATCAATCCACTGAGCCACACCAGCCAGGGCACTGATGATGATGATGATGATGATGATGATCTTTATTTCACTTTCTGTTTAACACTGTATTTCCTGCATCGGGTTAATATTTTTGGATACTATCCTTTACTTCCAAACATCTGTTTGCCTGGGATGTTCTGAGTTGATATTCTGACAAGAAGCTCAACTAAGAGAGGAACTGCTGAGTAACAGGTAATTAAGGGGGATGAGTTAGGGATTAACTTGGGGTAAGACAGGCCATTTCCAAACCGCGGCTGGGCCGGGGGCTGCGGCGGGACCGTGAAAGGACATGTGGGGGCTCTTCCCCAGCCACGGGCGGAGGCCAAGGGCAGGCATTTGACACCTAGTAAGTGTATTCCATTTTGAATAGCTAACTTAAAAAACCTACTTAAAATTTAAAAAAAATTATTTATTGATTTGTAGAGAGAGAGGTGATGGGCGTGGAGACAGAGCAAGACAGAGCGAGACAGAGAGGGGGGAGGGAGACATCGATGGGTTGCTGTGCTCAGCAATGCGCGCACTGGGCGCTCCTGCTGTGTGCCCCACGGCCTTGGCATGTTTGGGTGACACTGTGACCGACTGGGCTACCCGGCTGGGGCGAACTCTGTTCCATGTGTAAATCACAGTGTCTCTTTAATGTCAAATGTGACGTTTTTATTTTTGTACGTGGCTCTGTTCATCCTTTAAGGCTTGTGTTCTCATCGTAGAAAACACCCTTATGTGTTTCATTTGTGCAGGAGACGCCCCCCCAGGACCCTCCCCGGGTGGGCATGTAGGGGTCGTGGAGGAAAAGCCTGCAGGAGGGCGAGACCCCATCCGCAGCTCTGGGGCCCACACTCTCCCAGCCACGCGGCCCCCACCTGCCCGCAGCCGTCACAGCCGAACCCCTTTTAGCAGCGTCCTGCATCCACCCCAGGACCCGAGGGCTCGGCCGCTCTCTGTGGGGGCTGCCTGGCCCTGCCTTCCTTGCCCTATGGCCGCAGGTCTCTGGTGGGACCCAGGAAAGTCATGAACTTGCACTCTGTCTGGTTTTACCCCTGCGGTAAGGCGGGTGTGACAGGCTCTCCCTATTCCCAGGAGGAAGCCGGGTCCCCCACGCGCCCTGTTAAATTTAAAATACATTGTCCATGCCGGAAAGTGCATCAGCCACCAGCTGATTGATAATTGCGCAGCAGACTCCCGTCTGCTTCTCGGAGAGTAAAATGTCCTTATTATAGTGGGCTATTTGTCGTCACAAAGTTAGGTCTCGTCCACATTAGCTGTGACTGTTGTGTGTGTGTGTGTGTGTGTGTGTGTACAACATGTGCACATGTGAGTGGGTGTGCTGCTGTGTGTGGAGGTAGGTGCGCACATGAGTGCATTCTGGACCTGGGCCCTCGCAATCTGCCCCTTTAGGGAGCTCTCTGGTGCTGTGGTGCCGCCAGCCTCCGTGCTGTGTCCTGCAGGCCCAGCGACTGTCACAGCTCTATTGTGCAGTCATCAGGCCCCAGGGGCTTTGCACACCCCTCCCACCTCCACGCCCCCCCCACCCCCGCCCCGCAAACACCACCCCTACTCAAGCCAGTAAAACCATCAGAACAACCTCGAAAAGACAGAAGATTCTGGGCTTGGAGAGTTGGGGTAGGTACAGTGTGCGGGGTCCCTGGAGGGCCCCGTGGCTTCTGTGTCTCCAGGGTTCTGCCCAGGCCCCCACTGTCCAGGGATCGGAGCAGGCTTTGCACCCTGCTGCGAGGGTTCCTCCGCGGCTTTCACAGTGGGAACAGAGCCAGTCCCGTCGCTGGCCCGAGGTGGCTCCTGCTTCTCCTCAGACAGCAGCCTGGGAGTGTCTCGCTTCCTTCTGTAGTGGCCTGGGGGCCCCCGGGGTGACTTAGATCCGCGTGGCTCCTCCAGCAGGCCGCGGTCAGGTCAGGATGGTGCTGGCTGTGCTGGCTCCCGGGCACCCAGAGCTGTGTGTCTGCCCTCTGTCGCCTGGAGTGCGCCCCATGTGTCTCCAGGGAGGAGGATCGGCAGTTTCCCGCTCGCTGGGGCCAGCATCACTTCCTCCTCCTGGCCTCACCAGGCTCCCTCCGCCCAGCAGACCGGCCCGAGCTGCGTCGGCTGGGACTTTGTTCGAGGTCCTCGGACGAGCTGGTTGGGGAGGTGCTCCCTGGGCCATCCCGTGACATTGTCCTTTTAGGGAACTTCCACTGCGATGGCTCCTAAATGCCATGCGCGCGGGACGAGATCAGGGAGTCCCGCTGCCGTTCGTCACGGATGTACGTGCAGTAAACACGAGTGCTCTGTTCAGCACACTCTTGCACACCAGGGCCGCGGGGACGACAGTGACAGGACTAACCATGCGCCACGGGGGGCTTGGGCTGCAGGTGACAGAAATGGTGGTTTAAAGACCTTGACTCTTGTCCTCTCTGCCTCTTGAAGTGGCAACTGCTGGAGTGGTCTCTGCTTTTAGGAAAATCGACGCCTGGCTGGAAGCCCCCACAGACGCCTGCGTCACATCCTACCGCCCAGAACTGGGCCACGTGTTGCTCCCTGGGTCAGTCTCTGGAAGAGGCGCTGGCATTCTCGTTACGGCTGAGATAGGAGCTGGGACTCCCCCTCCAGGGTCCAAGCACGTACGCCCCTACACTTGAAGGATTCTCAGATAGGAGGTGGGGGGTGGGAGGAACCCGCGGGGACTGCCTGCTGCAGAAGCAGGGTTCTGTTATCGACTCCTGGACAGGCGGCTTACGTGTCTTTCAATTGTACCGTCAGCATTCCCTGGCAGGGAAAATGTGTGACGCTGAAATATTCCCACAGTCCAGTTAATGGTTTTAAGTTAATTTTGCATTCTATTCATTGTAACGGTACCTAAATGCAGCAGAAATACAGAGTTGCCCAAGTTGAAGTGTGTCGGGGGGGTTGGGGACGTGTTGTTTCTTAGCTTGTAGCGGTGTGCAGCCCATGTGGGTTCCAAGCCTGCAACCGACTGCAGGCCATGCCAGCTGCCGTGCCCAGGAGCTCCCCCGGCCTCAGGTCCCCCTGGTCCGTACGTCTGTCTGTAGGCCAGGACCACTCTCTTAATTATTGAGGCTTCGTGGTGTGTTACGATCTTTTGTGGGGCTATTCTGTGGTTCTTTTTCATGTTTTTTTTTTTGGGGGGGTGCTTTTCTTTCCTTTTGTTTTTTCCATGTGAACTGTAAGATCTGCATGTCTAGTTCTGGGGGTGAAGGGTGGGGGACTGTTCTTTTAATTAGGGATTAATTACATTTATAAACTTAGAAAGTGTGGTTTGTGTAGCATGTATGTATCACTGTCTAACAAACCACCTCAAAATGTAGCAATTCAAAGCAGCTGCTGTTCTAGTGGTTCCCAGTCCAGGGCTCAGCAGGCCGGTTCTTCTGCTGCTCGTGCTTGCAGTTCTTCCTGCGTCTGCGTCGGCTGGAAGCCAGCCTGGGGCTGGGGGGTCCCTGCCTTCCCCACGTGAGCCCGTCGTCAGGCGGGCTGGCCCGAGCTTCCTCACTCGGTGGCCCAGGGGTGTTGTGGAAACTTCGAGGCCTCTGAAGGGCCGTGCTCCGGAGTCTAGGATGTCACCGCCACCACATTCCATGCACGGGGCGAGCCCTGAAGGGAGCCCCGGGCCCAGGGGCCAGAGCGAGTCCATGCTCTGCCAGGGGCTGCAGTGAGAACAGAGACGGCGGTGGTTGTCACCTGCTGCACAGGATTTTTCCAATTTTTTTTTTAGTTTCGCTTTTGTATTTTTCAGGATGTTCTAAAATTTCACTGCATATAGGCTTTGCTGAGTTCTTCTGAAGTTTTGGGTTCAGTGTTTTGTGTATTTTATTGCAGATGTACATACGCACTGTCTCCTCCAGATGCCTTCTCTTTGGTGTGGTCACGTGGCGGTGTGCCCACTGGGCCACGCTCCCGGGGCTGCCTGGCCGTGGCAGGGCCACGTGTCCTCATATTCCAGGTCGCTGAGCACTAGAACTCCGAGCTCGTACTCCACGTGCACTGGAGGAGACCCCAGGTCCTGACTTCCGGTCGCCCCCTTTCTGCCCGCTGGAGAGGGACAGCGAGGTCACCCGGGAAGCCATGCACTGTAGACAGGGGAGCCTCGGCAGCCTGGGTCCCCAGTGACCCCCCGTGGCAGAGCTCCTGGGCTGCCGGGAGCTCCCCGTCCTCCGTGCACGGCTTCCCGGGTGGCCCGGTTACCCCGCATGGCCAGGCGGGCAGCGGTGGCGTGGAACTGCCGAGTCAGAAAGAAGCAAGCGCTGCTGTCTTCGTTTCTTCTCATTCCGTGCTTCCGTCAGAGCTGACTAGTGAGCATCGTTAGCGTGTGGGTTTCTGCGTATTTTATTTTATTCCTTTCAGCGTCACGGTCCTTGCTTCTCGTTTATAGTAGCAGTTTGGTTGCAGTGGGTCCTCTTGGGTCTACGGACACAAAACTGCTGTCCGCACAGAGTGATGTTTTTATTTCTCGTTTTTCTCCTTTCTCATCTTTAGACGTCTCGGTGATTCCAAATGCTGTGATGAGGTGGGACTGGCAGCAGATGATTCTTAGCAAAGACATGTGCCATATTTTCCAGCCTTATTGAACGATGAGGTGGTACTGTGAGTGAGTTTACTCCAGAACTGAAGCTAGCCCCTTTCAACCTCAAAAAAATAGGATTTCTGTTTGTCTCATCTAAAATTTTATTATCGTTGACCCCATAAAAACACCTTCCCTGATTTCTGGCCTTCTTAAAAAAAAAACATAAAAGCGTGGTGACTGTGATACGGCCCTGTCTCAGCACTCGGGCGCGGTCCAGGTGGACCACAATCGCTGTATTATGTGCTCATCCGTGACGTCATCGAGGGGCCGCTGGGTCTGCAGACCCGCCCCCAGCACTGGACTCCCTCGGAGGTGGTGCCGCCTGAAGCCGCCGGCTTGTCTCTGCGCCTTTGTGCCTCCATCAGTAGGATGTCTGCCCTCAGCGACCGCCTCCCCGGGCTCTGCGATCGGGAGCTTCCCGTTGCGCTGTGGGCCAGGAGACCACCCAGTCTCACCTGTCCAGGCGGGGTTCATTCACGGGCGAGAGCGAGGAGGAGCCGGGCGAGGAGCGAGGGGCCCGTGAGTAAAGTGTTTACTTTTGTTAACACCGAGGCTGGCTGTTCCGAAAGTGTTGGCGGTTCGTTCCCGGCTCTTGGCTTGTTCTGGAGAGTGAACGTTGACACCTGAGTCATCTTCAGATACCTGTGGGATGTCTGAGGGAACGCTGTGTCTCTACTGCCCTTTGTTTCCGTTAGTCAGTGGTGTCTGTAGACTTTCTTTCTCCTCTGGTGTATCCCGACTTGGAAGCGACAGAGCGACCCACACACAAACTTCGGGCTCTCCGTGTTCAGCCGGCACGGCCTTTCGGTCCTGCCACCTCACTGCAGACCAGATCTGCTCTGCGCACTGCAGGCGTCGGCACTCACGTACGGGGTGGGTGGGCGGGTGGGTAGATGGGTGGATAAGTAGATAGTTAGATGGGGTGGATGGGTGAGTGGATGGATGGATGGGTGGGTGGGTAGATAAATGGACAGGTAGATGGGTGGGTAGATGGATGAATGGGTATGAATGGGTGGGTGGATGGATGGGTGGGTGGGTAGATGAATGGGTGGGTAGATGGCTGGATGGGTAGATGGCTGAATGGGTGGATGGATGGATGGGTGGGTACCTGGGTGGTGGATGAGTTGGGGGACGGTAGATGGGTAGGAAGATGGGAGACGGGTGGTCCAGAGGAAAGGAAGAAGGAAGGAGGGAAGGTTATCAGCCATTTCTTGGTTCTCCTTCATTGCGGACTTCGAATTTGGATCACTGAAATCCACGTGTGACCAAAAGTTACTTTCACCCCGTAATTCAGACCTTCCTTCTGGAACATCACAGACCATGAACTTTGCTGTATTTCAGTGTCTTCTCACCTCACCCACCACGGTCTGCTCAAGGTTAGACTTGATCTTGGAAAGACTGCTCAGACGGGACAAGGCAAGGCTGTGGGGCTTTGAGCATGGTTGGTTCGGAGGGGGTACGGGTCCCTCGGTGGTCACCTCCACGGTGTTCAGGACCTAGGGCAGCAGGTCACCTAACGTGGCACTGGCCAGCTCCTGCTCCGACACAGAGCAAGACGCGTGACTCTGGGGCCACCCTGATGCTGTTGGTCATGGTGCAGTGTCCAGTCCCCGTGCTCCCCCAGCTGTGTGGTTGGGGCACTGTCAGTAGAGGCGTGAATGGCACCCAGATGGAAGGACTGACATTGACCTTGTGTGTAAATGAAAGAGCCACCCTCCACATGGAGCAGAGAAAGTCATCAGCTTCTCTTCAGAGAGCAAAGACACGGAGATGCCTGGCCACCACTCTGGGTAGAGCGGAGGGGGGTGGAACTGTGACTTCGATTTCCGTTTCTGTGCAAAGGCTTTGTTGGAAAGCCGTGTTTTCCACAAAGATCCTTGGAGGGTACCTGAAGGTCAGACCATCTGCCTGGCTAATTCTTGAGGGAGAGGGACAGAGGGACCAGGGCCGGGCAGAGAGGGCCCCGTGGGCATCTGCTGATAGACTCTGAGGCAGGGGGTGGGATCTGCCCTCCAGCACAGCGAGGCCTGGCCGGGGTTCACTGGCAGCCGCTGGGCCACCTGGGCAGCAGGGCCAAGTCCCCAGTGGGACGTGGGAAGGGCATGTGCAGGAGGCCCGCGTGTTCACCAGAAGTGTATTCGTTTGCTGGGCTGCTGCTGCGCCAGGGCCACACGTGGGGGACTCGGGCCACAGGAATGGGTCCTCTCAGCCTGGAGGCTGGAGTCTTAGATCAGGGTGTCACAGGGCCCGTTCCTCCGGAGGACTCTGTCCCTGGCTTGTAGTCTTCTCCGTGTCCTCACACAGCCGTCCCTCTGTGCGTCTGTGTCCTAATCTCTCCTTATAAGGACGGCTGTCGTGTGGGATTAGAGCCCACCCCGGTGACCTCATTTAACGTGGTGCCCTTTGTGAGGAGCGTATTTCCACCTACAGCCCCGTGCTGAGGTTCTGGGGTTAGGACCCGAGTGTATCTTTTGGGAGGACACAGTTCACCCCTCACGAGGTGCCGGACTCGGGCCTGAGGGTGGCCCGGGCAGAGCCATGCCAGTGGGCGGGGCCCCCTGCTGACAGTGGTGGGGCCCATCCATGGTGTTCTGGGCTCCCCGCTCTCCCGGTCGCTGTTCGGCCTGAGCAGGAGCAGCCGGGTGGCAGGGGCCACAAGCACAGACCTGGATGAAGCGCCTGGAGGGACAGAGCATCAGGACTTCTGGGGGCCCCCCGCTTCTCAGGGGCCCTCGAGCTGGGAGGACGGTCTGGTTAGGGCCGGGTTGCTGCTCTGGGAGTCTTACCTGCTGTGGAACTATTTTTAGCATGGCCTCACCGAGCCACCTGGCTCACTCCCCGTCCCTGAGTAGCCAGCAGCCTGTCCCTGAGTAGCCAGCAGCCTGTCCCTGAGGAGGGTGACACCTCTCTGTACCCCTCTCTGGGGAGGGAGAGCGTGCAGCTTGCCCCCTGCCCTGAGAAGGTGGGTCCTGGCGGCTTGTACAGGGGCCGCCAAACCTGGGAGGCAGCCAGCTCGGCCTTGGGACCAGGTTGCGCAGATGCCAGGCCCCTGGAGCCGTCTAAGCCTATTATCTGCTGCAGAGACTCGGAGACGGGCTCGGGTTTCGGCAGCGCCTGGGCTTTCACGAGAAGGCGCCATGCGAACGGCTGGGCCGGCCGTGCCGCCTGCCAGGTCCTGACCGGGCTCCTCTCCCCGGGTACCAGGAACAGCAGTGTCCTCCGAGGCCCCGGGCGCTCGCCCAGGCTGTCCTGTGCGGTCACGGTGACGGGGGAAGGCGGCGAGCTGGGCTCTCGCCCTTTTCTCGAGGGAACCCTTGTCTTCGCGCACCAGACACACACGTCAGGAGCAGCTTGTGGCCCTGGGCCTGTCGCGGCCTCACCTGTCTTGAGGGGCAGGGCCTCAGTTTCCCCATCTGCAGTGCAGGGAGGTTAGAGCCCACGCTTCTGCATATAGGGTTTATGACATCACGATCATCAGGAAAATCCGAATCAGTAGCATTGTATGATGCCATTTTACACGCGGTCGGACTCGAGCCTGGCCTCCCGAGTGTCGCATGCCCTGGTGGCAGTGGGTGTTGGAGTCTACAGAGAAACGGCTCGGCACCATCTAGGAAAGTCCACACGGGCACAGTCTGTCGCCCGTGATTGCGGTCTGAGGTCTATCCCCACAGCGCACGCAGAGCGCCCCAACAGCACGTCCCTCACAGCAGAGGCCAGAGGCCAGAGACAGCCCACTGTCCCTGTGAGACCTGGGCTCCACTGGGGCCATCCCCACCCCGGGCTCCCCTCCTGCAACCCACAGGAGCCCCAGGGCCCATGGCCACGCGGAGGGCCACACAGAGGGATTCTAGAAACAAGATTGAACAAGCAGCAAATCACGGAAGAGTGAAGTTCAGAAAAATAAGGCGTGACACCATTGTGCCTGGGGGAGAAGACTTTAAGGAATGACAGTAGTTCCCTCGAGGCGGTGAGGGGCGGGGCAGGGGCGGGGCAGGGGCGGGGCCTCGGCCTGCGGTGGAGGCGCTCTGTCTGTGCCGGAATGGGATGTGCTCTCCGAAAGCTTACCCTGGCCGTCAGGTGAATGGCCACGTGTGTTGCTGCAGTTTTGAAGCATTGTGTTTGTGGTGTGTTAAAAGTCATTTTAATGCAGTAAAAAAAATTTTAAAAATAAAAGATAAAGTTAAGGGCTGAGATGCAGCATTAGATGTGTCTCTTGTTAACACTGGTTACATCTAGTGCAGTCCTCGTTGCTTATGATACTAAATACATATTTGGGGGCCTTTATTGTGTATAATGCTAAGTAAATAATTTTGGTTGATCCATCCATTTAAAAAGATCATTGTAAGGAGTACACAAGCCAGCACTCTTGGGGGCTGCGGAGTCGAGCAGCTGCCCGATGCCGTCCTGCGCTGCCAGCCGGTGGCCTCGGCGGGGAGGGAAGCGGGCGTGGGCGGAGTGGGTGGGGAGCAGGACATCATTGCACCGCAGCCCCTCTGCAGGGGAAGGAGGCTGGGCCTGCTCTGGCCGAAGGTCCGGGAAGTTGGCATGTGTGGCACGTTGTCGAGGTGATCTGGCGCAGCGGGGCCAGGTGGTGGCCCCGAGAAGGTGACGTCCAGGCATGTGGTTGGCACTGGGTGCTCTCGTGGGGTGGGTGGGCGGGGGGGAGGCCTCCTGAACTGAAACCGGCTGATGTGCCTCAGGATGGGGGGCCCACAGCGACTGATGCCGTCAAAGACCCCACGTCTGGGGCGTCGACAGCCCAGGCAGGTGGTCTGCAGCCGGAAAAGGTATGGGAAGAGGGCCGGCCAGAGCGAGAGCCTGCGGCCAGGCTCACTCCCAGGTGCCAGGGGGCCCAGCGGGCAGCGGGCAGGCCCGTCTCATCTTTCTCCTCAACTTGCCTGTTGCCACGTGGAGTATATTTGGTTCCTCACGGTGCTGCGTGGTGACATGGGAGCATGTGATCCGACAAAAACAGCCGAGGGCAGCTGCGGTCACGTGTGGAAGAAGCTGGGATCCAGCCTGGTTTCCACTTGCGCCTGGACGGGCAGGTGGTGATCGTGGGTCGCCCGGGAGGCTGGCAGCCATCACGGAGCTCCGGGCTGGCCCCACACCACACCGCACCGTGGGTCCGTATCGAGGCTCCCGCGCAGCCCCACGGGCTTGACCTGTGGGGGCCGCTGGACCCGGGACTCCCGCATTCCAGGCCCGGGGCGGGAAACTCCCGCTGCTCACTGTGTGACCCTGAGCACGCCGCCTCACCCCTCTGTGCTTCCGCGTGCTCCCCTGTCAGCTAGGCAGGTCGCGTGCGTGGGAAGTGTGTGCAGTGGCCCCAGAGTGTGGTCACGCACCCAGGAAGTGCCTTTGCCATCCCCATGGTGGTTTTCCCTTTGCTCACAGCAGTGTATTGGTCACACGCGTCGTCAGAGTGGTGAATGGGTTTTCTGAGGCTGCGTAACCGATGGCCCCACGCATGGAGGTGCAGGACAACACTGCACCTTCCTCACCTCCGTGTCCTGGCTGGGTGGGTGGGGTGCTCCCAGGCTGCAGGCGTCTGAAGGCATGGCTGGGCCTGGAGGGCCAGCTTCCGCTGTGGCTCCCTCACCTGGCACAGGTCTCCGCTCCCTCCTGCGCCGGGGTCCTCCCGTGGCCGCTGCTTCCCCCTGAGCCAGCTGCACAGGGGACCCCGGTGTGACTCAGCCTTGAAAATCCCACGGCCCTTTCTGCAGTTTGTTCTCCAGGCACAGGCCCCAAGTGGTGGGGTGGCCGGTCCCTGCTGTGCTCGGCTCCCAAAGTGCCACAGCGCCCACCCTGGGGAGCTGAGGGGGCCCGTGCAGCTGTCTCCAGGGCCAGCTCTGCACCCACCCCGGCCCGCAAGGACCAGGTCTGCAGGGCTCACAGCAGGGCGGCCACCACGCTGCCCACTGCCGGCTCTGCACTTGCCTGGGTTGAATCACAGCTTCCTGAGTTTCTCTCCTGGGGCAGGGGGTGGGGACTGGGCAGCTCCCTCCCAGAACAGGTCCAACCATGAAACGTTAGCGCTGCCTGGAACTAAGAAGTGCACATTGAAGAAAAGAGGAGAAAAAGCGGTTTAAGTTCTTGGGGAAGCGGCTATTTTTATGTTAAAAACAAAAACAAAAACCTTTTAGCTTAAAGAAGTGCACAACAGCCTGGGAATTAAAAGGCAGTTACAAGTTTTTATAGAGATTTCATGTGCAGTTTTAATCTTTTAAATTAGATGCTGAAAAAAATTACCCATAATGCCTTTACCTAGAGATAATTGCTATTAATATTTGGGTGTATTTCTTCTAGTCTTTCCTTCCTTATACACATGGGGGGTGTGTTTGGTTTGAGTGTGTGTGCGTGATATGGTGTGTGTGTGTGGTGCAGTGCATGTGTGTGGTATGAGCATACGTGATACATGTATTAAGTGACATGTGTCAGGTCCCCTGTGTGACCTATATGTCACCTGCAGGAGGAAAGCTCCTGAACCCACTCGTTCTGGGGCGCTGCAGATCCGGGGCTCTTGTGTGGGGACCGTGGGTTTCTGTTCTGCCTGCAGCTCTGGCCCCCGGGTCCCGGCGCACCTCCTGACCGCTGTCCCTGTCCTTCCAGGACAGCTGTTCTCAGTGAAGGACCCTGCACTCGCTACTGAGTAGCGACCATGGGCCTGCTCGCCTACCTGAAGACCCAGTTCGTGGTGCACCTCCTCATCGGGTTCGTCTTTGTGGTGAGCGGGCTGGTCATCAACTTCATCCAGCTATGCACACTCGTCCTCTGGCCCGTGAACAAGCAGCTTTACCGCAGGCTGAACTGCCGCCTCGCCTACTCGCTCTGGAGCCGTGAGTACCGCCTGTGCACATGGCGGGGGGCTGCTTGCAGGCTGGAAGGTGCTCAGGAGGGCTGGGGGGTTCCTTCATGCAGGGGATATGCGGAAAGGTGCCCAACCCCAAACTCACCATTGGGGTGGACCTTGTGACATTTGGACACCTGAGCACAGGGACCCGCCGCGGTGGCAGTTTCACGTGTGGTTTGGCGCTGTGCTTTGGGATCTGGAAACATTCACAAACTCAGCCTGCCATCAGCAGCCTTCAAAGCTGCCGGTACCTGGCCGGACCTGTTCTGCTGTCCCCTGGCACCCCTCCCCAGAGGGTTGTGACTCCTCCCTCAGGTGGCCTGTCATTTCGCTTGCCTGTCTCTGAAAGGAAAAGACACTTATCTCTCTGGATCGAATATCTGTGTGTAGATGTGTGTGTCACTGTGTGTTTGTCCATACGAAATCAGTCTTCACCTGTCAGATGGGCAGACTGAAAGCTGTTAAATGGCATTAATGTCACGTGCTGTCTCTGGGCGTGGGGCATCCTGCCCCGCCAGCATTCCCTGGCCCCATCCCCAAGGGCTGGGGCTCCTGGGACATGGGTTGGGCCAGGGTCTCCCACAAAGACGGTGGGGCTGTGCTCTGGCGACCCTGAGCCTCGACACTGCGCTTCCTGGAGGGTGAGGTCGCCCTTCTCGGGACACCTGGCCGTGGTGGGTGTGACCTGGCTGGCAGTGGCTCCCGCACAGCTGCGGCCGCTGCCCACGGGGGCCCCGGGGCTGGCCGTGCGCCCACAACCCCCCATCCCGTGGATGGAATGTGTGGTAGTCCCTAAGACCACGGCTCATGTGGGGATCGTAACCGGGCTCAAGATAACCATCCACAATGCTGGTTTTCCTGTTTCTTCTGTCACTTTCCGAAAGTTCCATTTGCCTTCTCCCTTAACTTTTTGCTTAGAGAAGTTTATTATACATTGGGAAAACTTATTTTATTAAATGTAAACTGCCAAAACGCATTTCTAGCAGAAAAGCCCGGTCTGGATGAAACACTGGAGAAGCCCCGCCCGAGTCAGAGCTGGGGCCGGCCTGTGCTCCCTGCCCGGGCCCCGCCCCCGCCGACCCAGGTCCCGCCCTCTGTGTGTCCGCAGAGCTGGTCATGCTGCTGGAGTGGTGGTCCTGCACGGAGTGCACGCTGTTCACCGACCAGGCCACAATGGACCGCTTGGGGAAGGAGCACGTGGTCATCATCCTCAATCACAACTTCGAGATCGACTTCCTCTGCGGGTGGACCATGTGTGAGCGGTTCGGCGTGCTGGGGGTGAGTGATGCGGGCGGGGGGGGGGGTCGGCCGGGGAGCTGTTGCCATGGCTCTCTGGGGTCTGGGTTTTCTCCCCTCCAGCTTTAGCCTCCGGCCCCCTGAGCTCGGGGTCCAGGCTCATGACTCACCCAGGGCAGCTCGGATGGCAGGTGGCCCTCAGCCGCCCCAGGGTGCCCCTGGGGTTGGATGTTCCTGCCTTTCCTCCCATTTAAGCCTTACCTATTGTCCTGTGAGTCCCCAGGGCTTCCGGGGCAGCCAGGCACCCCGATGCAGTGTTAACACCCTGAGCCTGGCATTCCCACCCGCTGCCCTCTGCCAGGCCTGCCTGCGCCTCAGGCCCTCCTCTGCAGGAGGTGCACCTGCACTCTTGGGCCACGCTGGTCCCAGCGGTGCCACGCTCGGGGTCCGGGTCTCCCCTCCACACTCAGTGTCAGGGTGCCCCAGCGGTCAGTGCAGTCACCGCCCACCGGGCCAGTCCTTGGGACGACGGCCGGGGGGCCTCGTGGCCTGCAGCGCACTACCTGCGCCCCTCCCGCCTCCAGAGCTCCAAAGTCCTGGCCAAGAGGGAGCTGCTGTTCGTGCCCCTCATCGGCTGGACGTGGTACTTCCTGGAGATTGTGTTCTGCAAGAGGAAGTGGGAGGAGGACCGGGACACCGTCATCGAAGGGCTGAAGCGCTTGGCCGACTATCCCGAGTACATGTGGGTGAGTCCGTGTGCGCACGTGCGCCCCGGCAGGGGAGGCCGCCCTGGCTGGGTCCCCCTCGGACACGTGAAAGCGACCCGAGTCACGGGTGGGAAGGCCAGGCCGGCAGGAAGCTCTGAGTCCCGGTTCACAGCGGGGCCTGGGCGCCGACTTCTGCCGCCCCGGCTGAGAACCACAGCCGGGAGCGGGGCGGGGAGGTGGGGCTGTGGCCCTGCTCAGCAGAGCGGGGTCACCTTGGGCGGTGAGTGGGTGCCCGTCCAGCGCCCTGGCTGAGGAGCTGCCTCTGCAGAGAGGGTTTTCCTTAGAGGGGGTTCCATCACCAACCCTAGTGACCTGAAGCTCTGGGCAAGTTCCTCCTTCAGGATACGGAAGAGTCGCAGGGCACTTGACACCCACCTGTCACAGCAGCCAGGGCCTGGGGGGCTTGGGCGGCTTTTCCAGCCCCTCAGGTGAGTTTGATGGGCTCCTGCCCGGAATCAATGGTGTCAGTTGGTTCAAATCTCCTGTCTCTCTCTCTGCTCCTCCTGCCTGGTCTCTGAGAGTCCTTTGAGAGCTGACTCCTTCCTTAGCGTTTCTACCTCACGTACGTATTTGCCACTCCGCCCGGAAGGCTGCTGCCCAGGGACCTTCGTGTGTCCTCCTTTCTGGAAAGTTCTCTATTGCCTTCTTTGAGAATAAGCGCAGTGCTGTTAGCTGTGCGGCGAGGGGATTCGTGTGGCCGGGGTGCGGATCACAGCCCTGAAACATGCCGCGTGCTCGTCACCGTCGCGGTGCTGTCCTTCCTGCAATCGGGCGGCAAGCTGCCGGTGGGGTTAGCCCGTGCACGGGGGGCGTCCGAGCCCACGGCCCTGTGTCTGTGCCCTAGTTTCTCCTGTACTGCGAGGGCACGCGCTTCACGGAGAAGAAGCACCGCGTCAGCATGGAGGTGGCCGCCTCCAAGGGGCTGCCCGCCCTCAAGTACCACCTGCTGCCTCGCACCAAGGGCTTCACCACCGCGGTCCAGTGCCTGCGCGGGACAGGTGAGGGCCTGGGCCGCCCAAAGCTGGGGGGGGGGCGGCAAACACCGGTCCTCTGGGCTCCGTGTGAAGCCAGAAACGAAAACAGTCAAAAACCACATGGGTGAATTACATGCAAAATACAGGCCAGGAAAGGGAGAACCAAGTACGTGGAGTTAACATGTGAAGATTCTTGTATCGTTTTCAAGGCGATAAAAATGTTAGTTCATGGAAAATAACTAAAGTAATAAAAAGTATGTAACTGAGAAACTTACAAAGGAAAAAAATACACATTTAAGTGACCCAAAAGGCGGCAAGCGAACGGAAAGGGGCAGAGGACAGACGGGAGGAGTAGAGGGTGGCCGGAGTGGATTTAAACGCGTGCACGGCCGTAAGTAGTTTAGATGCAAACCAGCCGAACGCCCCACTAAAAGGCGAGAATCGGATCAGCAGAGAGAAAACAGCCCCTGTGAAAAGCTTGCTGGGCTCTGCATGGGGCAAGGGGCGAGGGGCGAGGGGCGAGGGGTGGTGGGCGGCGGGCGGCTCCGGGCTCACTCCTGCACCACCACCCCCCCCCCCCCGCCACAGTCGCAGCCGTCTACGACGTCACTCTGAACTTCCGGAGAAACAAGAACCCGTCCCTGCTGGGGATCCTCTACGGGAAGAAATACGAGGCGGACATGTGTGTGAGGTGAGCTCGGTGCCCCCCCCATGCTGTCCCAGCCCCCACACGTGCCCCTCCACGTCCCGGGCTGCCCCCGGGTGCAGGCGGCCGAAGTTCCCGCCCTCGAGGGTGGACACACATGGGACAGACAGGGGCACCGCCGGCTGTCGCACAAAGTGAGCGAGTGGCTGTGGGGTGAAGGCAGAATGTTCCAGATGGTCCAGGGAGGGGTGACCCCCTCCTGCTGGAGGAGCACAGGAGCTGTTTGGAAGAGGCTGAGCTGAAATTTGCACGGGGACTAGGATCCCCACAGGAGAGACCAGGACAGCGTTCCCAGCCCGAGGGGCACTCCGTGGTCCCCTTTTCAGGTTAGGGCTGAGGCTCAGAGGCAGCCCCAGACAGAAGGGTCAGGGCCACGGCCGACCGCAGCCCCACTGGGACGCCCACTCCGGGCCACCCCAGGGTTGAGCCCCTCAGGTTCCACTGCGCCGGCCGCAAGCCCATGTTCAGGGTTGTCCTGCTGGAGGGACGTGGGAGCCGGTCCACGCAGAGCTGCTCTGTGCCCCGAGGAACCCCGAGAATCCAAGAAGGGGAAGTCAGTCTGAGGCAGGGCCCTGTGGAGCCCTTAAAGCACCCTCAGATTATTGGAAACAACTCCTATTAATTGTTCAGTGTACATGTATTGAGTGCTTACTGTATGCAAAGCAAGAGGCCAGAGGCAGGGTGGGGTGGGCAGGTAGAGGGACCAGAGAACCGGGTGTCTGACACACCGGCATGCGCTGGTGGAGACACGGGAAATGCGCTCAGGGTGGCAGAGGTGGGGGGGCCCCCTTCAGCCCGAGGCAGGGCTGGGCTGGGCTGGGCTGGGCTGGGCTGGGCCGGGCCGGGCTGGGCTGAAACCCTGCCCCAGGGGCCAAGAGAGGTGGGATCTTCCCCAGGCCTCCCAGTCGGCAAGGGGTGCCTGAGGGGTCGTCTGCCAGAGCCGAGGACGGGAAAATGCAAAGGGAGACCCTCATGTTGTTTCAATTTCGTGTTTCATTCCTTTTTGGGAGACTGCCAGGCCAGAATGAGGGGGGCCATCTGCCACCCCCTCTCCCCCCTCCTTGGGAGCCCGTGTGGCGTGCCCACACCTTGCGGGGTCAGTAGGCCCCTGGGGCCTGCGGTCATGTGGCCTGGCGGACGAAGGGGACTGGCCTTTCCCCCCAGGGCAGGACCAGATCGGCTCAGAGGCTGGCGGTGTGGGCTCTCCCACAGAACCCTCCGGCTGGAAGCTGCATGTTTGTGACTTGCGTTGGCACTGGCGAGTTCAGCCCCAGGGTTAAAGGGATCTGTGTCTGCAGGAAGAGGAGTCTGGGAGGAGGGTCCGTTTTAGGTTTCATCCCGAGTGGTTTCTGGTGCCGGCGAGATGAGACAGGAGTGAGGTGTCCAGGTGTCCACTGCAGAGCCCGGGGCTTTGTCCTGAGATGCAGGCACGACTTCACGTGCAAAGCGACCTCCATTTTGGAGGCACAAGAGGAAGGTCAGTGACCAAGAAGGTCACACCCAAACGGCATGTCTCGCTGCCACGCTCTGACTCTCCCAGTTTCTTGGCCTCAGGATCATCCACCCAGAAAAATCATTTTAATGTAAAACAGTCTGGGGACTACTCTGTTAATAAAACGGTGTTGTGACTTCGACTCCAGCTCAAGACAGAACTCAGGCAGGACTTCCAGGGCTGCCTCCGCCTGGGTCATCCTGGTTGACCTTGCTGGTGTCATTCAGGTGTTCCCCGGGGAGGCAGGTCCCTCCCTGGTCGTGTGTAAACCACACGGAACCCTCTGCATCAGCACCCTTGTCTGCCCCCGTGACTACCGGCGACTCGGCGACCATCCCGGTCAGTGTGACTGGCGAAGGCTCGGACAGGCCCTCTCCATGGCAGTCGGGAGAGCTTGAGGCAGTAAATGTTTTTTGTTTGCTTGCTTGCTTTTGTTTTTAAATACCACCCGGTTCTGGCCACACTGTAGGAGATTTCCAGGAATAATTTCGTGAACATAATAAGCTGGATGTGTTTTTCCTTCTGAAGTTCGCAGTGGACTGCTCAAAGTAGCTACAGAGCCTCTTATTCCATCCTGGGATCGGGGAGCCCAGGGTCCCCCCCACCCTTAGATCTCCAGAACCCCTGGCGGGGGGCTGACCTAGCGCGGCCACCAGGGACTGGGTGATGTCTCTGGGCCCTGGGTGGGCCTGACCCGGGAAAGCCAGGTCAGCTCTCTGCTGGCTGTGGCTCTGTTTAGGATGGGGATGCGGTCCAGGACAGGGACAGCAGTGGTGGGCTTTGTGTCCAGTGTTTGTTGGTCTTGGAGGCAGGTCTTGCTCTTTTCCTGGGTAACCATGGTCAGAAAGTCTCTGGAGGTTGGGGGGCGGGGCTGGCAGGGGGCGGAGCCAAGGAAGCCACTAGGCCCAGCTCAAGGCGGATGCCCACAGCCACCTGCAGGCTGCACTGTGCCTCCACACAGACGCAGACTGCAGCTGGAGCGGACTCGGGTTTCCATCTCTTCATTCCCCCCTTTGGTGCAGAAAACACAGATCTATAGTTTACGTTAATAGATACATTCTTAGAACTTCTAAAGCCTCAACTTACTGTTTTTGTCACTTACCCTTTGGGTCTTGAGTAAAAGCAGTATTCTGGGGAGCCTGAAACGTACTTGTCAGCAAGCTGAGGCTCTGCAGCCCAGGTTGGGGTGCGGGGGTGGGTTGCCTCGTTCTCTGGGCCTGCTGGCGAAGTTCCCGGGGCCCTGTAACTGGTCAGGGCCCAGGCTTTGGTGACGGTGGCCTGAGGCTGTCCCGCGCTCCTGCTGGCCCGTGTCCTTAGAGTGGCTGAGTCAAGTCCAGGAGATAGATGCTCATCTTTGTATTTATTTTTGTCTCATCTTAAATTCTTATTGCACGTATATCATGGTGCATCTAACAGACACACACAGGACCTGTGGGTGGCATGCAGACTATGGATGTAAATCAGGGAGAGCAGTTGGCCGAGTTTGACACCTTAAACTCGGTGTCAAACTGAGTCATCTTTCTGTAGGTGAACCCCTCCGGAACTTTGCTTCTTCCTGGACTGGTCGGTGCCTGGGGCAAATCCTTTAAGTGCCAGTTCTCAAGGTGTGGTCTGGGGCCTCCTGGAGATCCCCAAGACCTTCCAGGGTCCACAAAGTTACACTGGTTTTGTTTACTAGGAGGTCGCAGGCCGTCCCTTCCCTCAAGCGTGTGCTGGAGTCTCCCCGGGGCTGCAATATCTGACATGTGCAGGCCTAGAAAGTCAAATGTGGCCAAGATACAGGTATAAGCCACATAAACCGGAGTTCTCCATTCTTAGAGCACAGTGTTTGAGATACCTTAAAGCACGGGGATGTGTGTCTGACCACGGACATCTCACCTGGCTCCTCTCTCACCACGGGCCTGTCTGAGGCGGGCGGCCGGGGTCCTGGGGGGGCCTGCACCCTGCCGGTCAGTTGCACCGGCTAGCTTACGTGTGCGCTGGCCATCTGGAGGCAGGACAGTTGCCGTGGTGGAAAGTGGTTCTTGTCCTTCTAACCTTACCGGGTAGACACCTGCACCCCTGGGGCCAGTAATCCAGCTGGTGACCGGTTGTACAAGTAAGTTAGGGTCCTGACCGAAGTCAGCTGCTTGTTCATTGAGATTACGGTTCCAAATCTCCATGGCTTTTCATATTTGAAGCAAGTAGATTTTCTCTGTGATGTCCACAATCTCCTTTGCCTAATGAGAGACTCTGAGTCATGAGTATTTCCCAAGAGTGAACCATTAAGAGAGACTAAAGCTCCTGCTGAAGCGAATACACGACCACCCTTCACAGAGGCCCTGGGGGCGCAACCCACCCGTTGCCCGGCTCCCTGGGTCCCCGTGAGATGCCTCCGCTGCCCTCTGAATGCAGACGCCTCTGGCCCCGCCACTGCAGTGCTCGCCACTGCGCCCGCCCTGCAGAGAGCCCCAGGCCGCCTCTGGGGGAACGCCCGAGGAGAAGTTACTTTGATGTTCACGTGTTTTTGGAAATTCAGAGGGAGACTGATTAGCAGAAGCAGGCCAGCGAGGAACCCCATGCACCGGTTCTCCCCACTTTCAGTTCGCCGTCATCCTGTCACTCACTCTGCTCCCGGTCTTCTCCGTCCGACAGGAGGTTTCCTCTGGAGGAGATCCCGCTGGACGAGAAGGAAGCGGCTCAGTGGCTGCACAAACTGTACCAGGAGAAGGTAAAGGCACGCAGCGTCCCCCTGGGGGTCTCGGGAAGGGCTCGAAGGGGCGGCTGCGGGGGGTGGGCAGGCTGCTGGCATGCGACTTCCTCCGGCCCCACGAGTGCTGTGCCGTTCTCACATCCTTCTCTCTGGTCCTTTCCCTCTCTCTTTTCTCAGCTTTTGAGGAATGAACACACTAGAGAAATGTATAAGAGTAACTGACATAGTGCTTGTGTAACCATGGAGAATGATACTTGATTACATTTGATTTAGTTTTTCATGGAAAAGAAATCATAGATACAGAACAGACATAGACAGTAAGTATGTGTGTTCGGTTTATAAGAAGCAGCAGAATGTAGATGACAGAAAAGGTCCTCATGGCCACACCCAGCTCCACTGCATCCCCCAGGGCATGCCTCCCCCCCTCCCAATCCTGGTTTGTTTTATATATACAAACCTGCAGGGCAGTTGATTTTTGTTTTCAGCATTGAGAAGGGCTGAGATAATCAGAAAATCCTTTCAGTAGGTAACAGATATCCTTTCAAATGCATTGACCGGCTTGCAAGAAAATAAGGGCACTCTCCAGGGATCAAAAACGGAGAGGGAACTGAAAAGCCGTGGTAAGCCTGTGGGCTCTCCCGGTGGAGCCTGCTGGTCTTCTCAACCAGAGTCTTGGGTTGTAATGTCTCCCTGGAAACAGAAGGTAAGGGTTTGACCTCACTCAAGGCAGGAGTTAGAACTGGAAACCCTACATGAAGCCAGAAACCTCCGAGAGTTTTACCCTCAGAAAGGTGAAACGAAAAGCATCTGCCTGTCAGCACAGGGAAGGGACTTGGAAGCTTCCCTCTCTCGGTCTCAAAACAGCCCCCTCTGGTGAGTCAGAATCGCAAGCCTGACCTCGAACAGGCTTGGGGTTTGAATTTACACTAACAACATAGTTCGAAAACAAAGACAATCTATCAACGTGAAAAGTGGCTCCAGGCCAGTCTTTGGGGTTCCTGGGAGCAGCACGTGCCACACTGGAAGAACGTGACTCCAAGCCTGGGCTGCCCGGGACATCTTCGGGTGAGGAGGGGCTGCTGGAGACGGGCTCCGAGCCGGAACCCGCAGATACCGCAGACTGGGCAGCTGGACTCCAAAAACCTCAGACAATGGAACTCTCAGACAGAGGCTAAAGTCGGTATTTTTGAAATGATTAAGCGTAAAAAACGGAACTGAAAAGAGCAAGACCTACGAAAAAAAAATGAGTCAGATCTGAGAAAAACCAAGTCGAATTTACAGGCGTGAGAAATTCAGTCATTAGCAGTAAACTCTGAACAGATTAACTGTCCGATGAGATACAGACGGAGAGGAAATTAGTGAGCTGGAAGATTTAGAGGAAAGTGTTCAGGATGCAGCCCAGACAGAGTGCACCTGCGAAGGGGTGGAGAAGACAGACCGGGAGGTGCAGTGGGCAGCAGTCGGCAGGTCCCGAGGGGGAGAGTGGGAGGCGTGGTGCAGAGCAGCTGTCACGGCTGATGACCATGAAACTCCTGGAAGTGATGAACACCGATTCCCTCCGGTTCAAGAAATACTGTACGAGTCTGGGATGAGATAAATAAGAAGTTCACCCTGCTTGGCAATGAAATTGCTAAACTCCAAAGACGGAGATCTGTAGAATCACCAGAGAAAAGACACACTGCCCACAGAGGACTGACTGTGAGGTTAATAGTGGACACATCTCTTACTGGGTGTCAGAGTCTCTTTGAAAGTCTTACACACATTTTTTCCTCCTAGTAACTGTACACATACACACACATACATGTGCAGATGGAACAGAGTAAGCCCAGAGTGTAGAACACAGAAAAAAAGTAAAAATAGCATGAGTTATTATAACAGAAGGCAAAGTTACATAAGAGCAATCGCATCAGAAGCTTGTCCTTTAGAACTCTCATAAAACAGAAAGCCCCGGGCCAGGCTGACCAGGTGAAAAGGAGTAGTACTGGCATGAATAGGGATTAAAAAGGTGGACCAGGCAGAGAGCAGCGAGTGAAAATCATGTGAGAGCAGTACCACTAGCTTTATGCTCCCACCTTTGAAAACTTAGAACACACAATTTCAAAGAACAGTGTAACCCTCTCCAGAAGAAAAAGCACAACCAAAAGGAAACTGCGCTGGAGCCCCAGGAGGGTAGGCAGGCGGACAGACCTCATGCGCACGGGCGGGGGCCGGGTGTGCGCATCTCTGAAGCTCAGTCAGGTTTACGAGTTCCAGACGCAGTACACGAAGAGGCAGGATTGGTTCGGCAGGAAATGAGGAATAATCTAAAAGTGCATCAGGAAGTAGACGCGCTGCATTTATATATTCGTTTGCTATGATTCAGTTAAAATAAACGAACTACGCATTGTCCACGTAAGTGAACCTGGAGAAAATTGAGTGAGAAAAGCAGGCTGCAGTGTGTATGCGCCGTGACTCTCACGGAGAACTGGGAAGCGTGCAGCGCCCCAGGCGTCACTGTTATGCGCATGCGCCTGTGGGAGGTGGCGGGGGGTAAAGCCGCGTGTGGACAGAGAACTGGGAAGCGAGCAGTTCTCTGGGCATTACTCACGCGCATGCGCCTGTGGGAGGGGGAAGGTAAAGTCACTTGTGGTCGGAGAAGTGGGAAGCGAGCACCTCTCCGGGCATCACTGTTACGCGCGCATGCGCCTGTTGGGGGCGGGGGCCTGGGGGAGGGGGGAGAGCGAAGCCGCGCCTGGGAACCGAAGCCCGGGTCTGGAGCGGGGCGACCTCCAACTTCCGCAGGGGACAGGACGCAGGGCCTCGTCCCTTAGACGGTTCACTTCCTGAAATGATCCCCCGCGAGTGCATCAAAGGACAAGTTTTGACCTAGCCAAGGGATTTGAGTATTCTTATACTATCTGCTATGCTATTCTAGAATACTGAATTATATAACATACATAGTGTTTTCAGTTTTGGGTTTTTTTTTTGTTTTTTTTTGTTTTTTTTCAGTTTACTCTGGGGACACCATGCTGTGGTGTTCTTCTGCGTTATTCTTTTTGCCTGTCACCGCTGTTTTTTGTATCTGTCGACAGTGACCTAGGGGGGTTGAATTCACCCCTTTCAGATGCTGCATGGCCTTCCTCTCTGTGATATTAGCGCGTGTCCCACTTTGGTGGGGCGGGCGCACGTGGGAGCGTGTCTGTCAGAGACGCAAAGACGCGGGTTATGTCCCCCAGCTGAGCCTGAGATGCCCCTCCCCCATCCTGTGAATAGAGGGTCTGGGTGACCTGCGGCCCCGCTGCCCCCAGCCAGGAAAGATGCAAAGACCCTGCAGCGACCAGACTGGGAGCTTCCGAGAGCCACGATGCCTTATGTCTTTGGCGATTACCAGCTAGCTACAGTCTCCCCTTTCACAGATGTAGAAACTAAGGTCCTGAGAAGAAAGGGACCATCCTCTGGGGGGCCAGGCTGGAAGTCCCCAGGTCCCTGGGCCTCTGGCCTGGACACGGTCCATCACACCTGCTGCCGAGTTGAGGAGTGACTGCCTGTCACAGGTGTGGGGGTGGGGGGAATGGGACCAAGTCCTGGCAGCCGGGGGGTTCTTGCTTCCTGGCCACCCACATCACCATCACAGACCTGGGTGGGGGCAGAGTAAGTTTACAGCTGTTCATATCCAGCAATGAATAAGTGATACAAGAATGAACTGTGCTTTGTGTACTCACTACTGGAAACCTACTTCTGCCCCGCCCTGTGTAGTGCGCACGCTGACCCCAGGATAACAGAGCCGGGAGCCCCCCCTGCATGGGGCTGGCTTTGGGGGCGGGGAGAGACAGGTGCTGGAAACGGGGAGGCGCGTGGTCTGGGCAAGCCCAGGCTACAGCAAACTGAGCAGCTTCTGTTTCTCTAGCCTTCCGGAATAAGCATCTTCAGCAGAGGTTCAGGTGAGGGAGTCGGGACGACGAGGAGAAAGGACATCATACTGGAGAAGCAGCGCCACAGGATCATTTCTGCGGGTCGGGCGGCCCGGCATAGAGCCGAAACGCGTACGACACCCCCTGTGCCAAGGGCGAGCATCGTGTCCTCCCGAAATCCCTTGCGCACGTGGACGCTAGATTGCGACCTGAAATGCGGTTCCTAGCTCAGAAAGGGCAGGGGGAGGCGTGGAAAGGCCCCGCCTTCTGTCCGTGCCGCCATCTCAGGCCCTGGTTCACCCTGACGGCCACCGGCCGTAAACACTCGAGGGACGAGGGAGCCGGAGACAGGACCCTTGTGCTCCGGGTTGGGCGGTCGGAGTGGAGGTGGCCCAGTGGGCTCGAACATGGCAGGGACATGCCAGGACCACGCAGGGCAGGGGCTTGCAGTCGCCCCGAGGGGTGTGCATGCGCCTGAAGGTCAAGGGTGCCCTGGCCTCTCAAGGCCTCCTGTGGTGGAGGGCGGCCATCTACGAGTTGCATGGGGCTGAGGCCGGGTGTTTGTCAGGCCCCCGCTTGCATTTTTATACAACACAAAACACAGCTGTGGAAGAAAGAAAATAAGAACAGACAACACCGTACTCCCCGTGGTCCCGTACAGATACGTGGCCATGCATATTTTTTTGCACACGTGGAACCCCACGGCACCTCAAATGCCACGGCACACCTCCTCTCAACACGTGCTGTGCGGTGGCTGCGGAGAAGTCCGTCCTGCTGGGCGCCCCCTTTCTCAGCCAGCCTGCGCTCAGTGTGCAGAGCGAGTCCCCGCGCCACTGCCCCCAAAGCCCTGTCCGTGTCATCTCCCTGTGTCTCCGCCGGCTCCTCCCTCCTGTCATTCGCCTACGGGAAGGAGGGGCAAAGTGAGTTTGTGTGGTGACAGAGCCAGCACGGGGCGATGCCAGGACCATGCCCCAGCCGGCCGCTGGACCCTCGGCACTGGCACCCCTGCCCTTGACACGCAGGGGGAGAGGGCGAGGGGCCTGGCGCGCACACCCGGTCGGTCACTGGGTCGCAGTGCCCGTCCTGTGCCAGGCACAGTCTCATCATTTTCCTGGGGGACGTTCCAGGTCAAGAGGGTTGTGTTTTTACGCGTTTCGGTGGTACAGGCAGCCAAGGCGCTCCGCGCAGGCCATGCCGGCTTCCTCTCCCACCCGCAGCGCACGGTTCGCCCCTCTCCGTGGCCCTTCACAGGTCGGGCCGTGTTTCCCTGTCAGCACAGCTGTCCCTCTGTGAGGAGGACAGCGTGCAAAGACACTGCCTTTCTTCTGGACCCGCGCAGGATGCCCTGCAGGAGGCGTACAACCAGAAGGGCGTGTTTCCGGGGGAGCAGTTCAAGCCAGCCCGACGGCCGTGGACGCTGCTGAACTTCCTCTTCTGGGCCACGGTTCTCCTGTCCCCTCTGTTCAGCTTCGTCTTGGGCGTCTTTGCCAGCGGCTCTCCCCTCCTGATCCTGACGTTCCTGGGCTTCGTTGGGGCAGGTAAGGGATGCGCGTGACCTCACGGGTTGGGGCCGGGGCCTGCTGTGTCCCTGCAGAGGGACCCAGGCCCGGAGACGATCACGGCAGCCTGGGAGGTGACAAGGAGCCGAGGGTCCAGGCAGGGCCTCCTGGGCCTCAGAGAGTGGGCTCTGGCCACTCTGCTGTAGAAGCCGCCTGCTCCGTGGGGACAGGCCGCCCAGGCCCGCGTGGGGCAGAGGGAGGAGCGGGAGTGGGCCTGCCTGTCCCCCACATGGGCCCCCCAGGAACGGTGTCCCCAGCTAACCTGTCTAACCTCACCTTTCTCCTGTTTTAAAGCTTCCTTTGGAGTCCGCCGACTAATAGGAGTAACTGAAATAGAGAAAGGCTCCAGCTACGGAAACCAAGAATTTAAGAAAAAGGAGTAATTAATGGCTGTGATTGAACACACGTAACCTGACGGTGGTATCCGATTAACTCAATTAAAAACAGAACAACACGTACGGAGAGGAAAAAAAGACACTTAGAAACTATTTTTCTTATTAACTGGTGACTAATATTAACCAATAAACTTGAGCCAAGAGTAAAGAGATCGGAAGGCCTGCCGGATGGAGACGGCCGCAGCCCGCAGCAGGGCCTGCCTGCCGCCGCCGTCGCCGCGGGAGATGAGCCGGGAGGGCAGGGTGGGGGGTGGCGGCGTCCGCTCTGGGGAGGCGGCTCCCGGGGCACCGGGTCTCACCCAGCGTCATCTCTCAAGGACTCCGCCGGCCAGAGAGAGCCTCCAATGCTTTCTCTTCTTAACGTTATGTCCTGTTTTTTGCTTTTACCCGTGATTTCGGGAACTCGCCCTGGCCCCTCAGCTCCTCCCCAGCACCCCCAGCAAACGCTCTTCAGGACCCCCCAGTGCTCCTGGGAACGAATGTCACAGGGTCTCTGGCCCCCCAAGGCACAGCCAACACCTGCACTTCCAGACAGCGGGGCTGGGGAGCTAGTGGGGGCGGGGACGCTGCTGAGAGAGTTCTCTGGTCAACGAGCACACACGGGGTGTCAGAGGAACTGGGTGCCCGCGCCGGGCTGGCGGCACGCACGGGCTGTGCAGGTTACTACCTACCCCTGCGTGGAGGTGCCCGGTGACTCGCTGACATGCAGCGTTCTTCCCGCACCCAGAGCTCCTCTGGCCCTTTCTCCCTGCAGCCTTTGGACAGAGTCCCTCTGCTGGGTGCTGGGGAGGAGGCCACCCTGGGCTGGTGTCCTCTCCCCCCATGACCGGGAGCCCAGGGCCCAGAGGTGCTGAGTGTGCTGGAGGGAGACCTTTGCCCCATGGCCCCCAGGACCTGTGAGGGCTGCTTTAAAAGCGGGGTCGCCACCCAATCTCTTCTAAAGGTGGTTGGAGGCTGCTAACGCAGAGCTTGTTGGCTTTCAGGGATTTTGTTTTTACGGTGGGTCTTTCGGTGGCTCTCAAGGCCCTGATGAAAATGAGAGGGGGTGAGCCTGTCTCCCCCCAGTGTCACCCTCCCTGCTCTGAGCAGGCACAAGTGTCCCTGGGGAGGGCCAGGTGGGCGGCTTCCCGGCCTGGCGGGGCCCACACCCACAGGTGCCCAGCAGAGTGTCTCCCCAGGGTCCCAACAGCCTGTGATTGGCCTGTCCTCTCAGCCTCCTTTGTAGGCGTGGCCCTAGAGGGAGGCGTCTGATCTGAAAGCGATGGTTCAGTGCACCAAGGCCGGGCTGAGAGCAGCTGGGCAGACGGAGGAGTGGGGCGGAGGGGCTCCCTGCCTCCCCGCCTCCTGGCGGGGCTCAGCTCAGTTACTCCACTCCCACCCACCTGCACTGGGCTTCCTTCTTGCACTTTCAAGTTGGTTTTTTAAAGTGACATTCCCCTCATCTTTTTTTTTTTTTTTTTTTTTAGCAAGGGAAAGAAAATAACGGGTGTTCTCTCTGATACACTGTAACCAGCATTCTGAACAGAGGCGGGTTGGATTTTCTAGAAAAAACAAATGGAGGGAAGAGACATGAAAAACATTAGAAACTATATTGGAAAAAAAATAATGTGTTGGCCCTAAGTGTGTATTTTGGGAAGATTTATCAGGATGGCATCAATTCTTCATAACAGTGACACGCTCCTGAATTTTAGGTTTGGTGACAGGGGCGTTCTCGCCTCTGTCTTAAAGCACATCCCTCTGCTCCCTCTGGGCCGAGTGGCCGCTTTGGAGTGGATTTGTCTGCGCATGGCGCGCTGCTCGTCTGTTTTTATGGGCGTTCATGGGTGTCATTCGCCACGTCGCCGATACCTAAAACGTTTTCAACGAGACAGGGAAGGGGGAGGGTGCCCCCAAGGCAGAGCCATTAGGAAAAAAAAAAAAAAGCAAATTTAGATCTTTTACCGCTTAGTTAGTTACTCGTCCTGGTTTCCAAGATAAGTTCCTTCCGCTGGAAACTGATACACAATGTGCGAGTTCTACATGGAGTTAACGAGCAGTACAGACTCCTCTGTAAGCAGAGACCAGCACCAGGGCGCAGGTTTCACATCTCAGCGATTCCTTCTGATTTAACCCAGAGCAGCTCGCGCATCGCACCCTAAGCCCTTTGGGAGCAATAAAAACTACAGCACGAATGTTTCAGGGGTTTTTTTTGTTTTTGTTTTTGTTTTTCAGAAGGTGCCTCTTGCCTTCCATTGACTTCAGAAGAAAAGGGGGAGGGGAGCTCTTAGTTTTTTACAAATTAATAAATTGCAGAGTAGTGCTTTTCTTTATTCTTTGCCTTCACACCCACTCTCTGAGCTCCATCTGTTGCTGGAGTTGTCATGTCCAATTCATGTTCTGAGCGTCGGAACAGGCCGTGCTGGTTGCTGCTGCTGCCTGCAGGCGCTGTGGGCCTTGGGGGCACCCTCTACACTTGCTCTTGGTCAGTCTAGGGCTGGGCGGTGTGTGCTGGCCCTCCCCGCCGGGGCAGGCTCTGTGGCCAGTAGCATGCTTCTGGAGCCAGCCTGCTGATCCTGCGGGGGAGGGGGTGTGTGTGTGGGGTGGGGATTCACTGGCTGCGTGTTTCTCAGCTCAGGGCAAGGCCCCACTTTCAGGTGCCAGGTTCCGAGCCCTTTGTCATCTTCCACCTCCGGGAATCTTGGCCGTGCCCAGTGTGTGGGGTTTGGCTCGTGGGGCTAGCTCCTGTGTCTAGCTGGGGAGAAGGCTGCAGTTCTCCGGGCCCCCTCTGGGGAGTTCCGGGGGCTTCTAAGGTGACTGTGATATTTCCATGGTGACTTTGTAGCAGCCACCGGCACCTGGGGACTTTCTGGCTCCCCTCTGCGGGGTCTTTCAGATGGCATGGTGCGCGGTGACTGTGCACGCTGCTTGCAAGCGAGCAGATGCTGGGGAAGGCTTGGCCCACCAGAGGGACAGCGGGTCATAGACTTTTCTCTTTCTGTGCGCCCCCTTTTTCTCCAAACAGGCCTGGTGGAGCGTGTGGAATCGCTCCCCACTGAGGATTTTTAACCCCAAGAAGCAGCACTGGTCGCCCAGTGCTCGGTGGCAGCATGCTAAACGCACGGCCCTGTCTGAGGTGCTTCGCAGGCCCTGTCCTCAAGAAGCACAGGATCTGGTTGATGCAGTGAGCTCTGAACATAGAAACCACTAAGTAGTAACAAAGCAACAATGTACACAGCACATTCTTGTAAAACAAACAAACACGAATGCAGGTGTGGTCACTGATTAATTCTGAGTCTGCCTTGTCCCTGTCGCCGCCTGTGCACCGAGGCGGGAGGACCTTCCTCGCGTTCGCTCAGTCACTGCGTGGCGTCGGTCTGAAGGAAAGCGGTGGGCGCAGGTGCGTGTGTTCGGGAGCTGTCGCCAGGCCGTCCACACCCACGTGACTCATGATTATGTCAGATTTGGGGTGAAGAATGAGTAACTCTCTGCATGTTGCTTTGTCTCTGCCCGAGGCACCTATAGGATAAGCCAAATAGAATCTTGCAGCCCAGCTGACTTGCAGCTGAATCGTTCAACCCCGAGCGTGAACTCATGCTGCGAACTTCTCACCACTAGTGCATGCTCCCCCCAGCATGCAGCACTTAGCATCCAATGGTGTGAGTTGGCTTCCAACTCTCCTGCCCTGTCACCAGGCTCAGGACTGAAAGAGTTGGGCCCGCCGTGCCCGCCTGCCTTCTCTCTGGAGACAGCACGTCCCTGGCCCACGTGCCTGCCCCTTTGTCTAGCGAGTTAGCTCACAAAGCGAAGGCCAGCCTCTCCGAATGCCCAGGCCTGGGTCCTCCAACCCCACTCCCGGCCATACCACCCACTGGGCCTGGGCCAGGCTTTGTCCCAAACCCTGCTTGGGGCTGCCAGGGTGCATGCGAACATCCGGGTTTCACATTCTTGCACAACAGGGCCAGGACGCAGAAACACAGGGACAGTGTCTGGGTAGAAGGTGTCACACTGGGTTCTCCTTGTTGGAGGGGGTGGACACTGTGGATCGGGTTTTAGCACAAGTGGTTGCCACCAGCTGATTCGGTGAACATGGCGGCCTTCTCACAAACCACTCGGGAAATTCAAGGACAAGATCATTTCAGGGAACCCGGGAAGTACCGGGGAAGCTAACCCCAGTCAGCCCCAGCGGCAGCCACGCATTCTTTTCCAGGACAATTGGATGGCTTTAAATTTTTAAGCTTTGTAAATGACAAGTTCACCTGGAGTTTTCTTTTCTCGTAAACTTGTTCATTTCTTAACTTTTCCTTGCGTAAGTATTTGGACAGAAGTCAAACTGTGAATGAGATACTGAAGTGCACTAAATTGTATTAAACTGGAGTTACTTGATACAATGAGGAAATGCATCCGATCTGCTTGTATTTATTGTCTCAGAACTGCTACGTCGCGACAATCAAATGTTACTTGCCTACATGCCAGGAAATGCAGCTGGCTTCTTAGTCACAAAGACCATCAGCAAGTTTCGTACCACCAACTAATCATTAAACACGAAGGCCGTCAGCAAGTGCTGTCCAAGGAAACGAGAAGCTCTCTGTGGAAAACCACACAAACCATCGACCCCAGTGCATATGGCAGACGCCGACAATCTGCCGTAGCTGACCGTCGGCCAGTCTCAGAGGGTGGCACATCGTCTACAGGGTGCAAATGTGTTTATGGACGTTCCTTTTGTACACTTCCTTTTTACAAGTTTGCTACTCACAACCTTTATGTAGTTGGAGACAGAGGTATTTTTGGTCTATAGGAGCTGGGGCGGGGGCGGGGGTGGGGGGGCGCTGACTTAGATTTTAAAAGCCTGTGTCCCCAAACCCCGACTGTTCACCATGCTCTGCGAAGATCGCTTTGTACACGGGCGTGCGTCAGCCCGCCGGAGCGGCGCCGGGTTCCAGATAAAACGCTGCAGGCGTCATACTTATTTATTAAAGTTGCTGCTGTGAGAGAGAGGGATAAAATATCCGCAATGTAAGAGAACGTGACTGTCTGTCTCCTGTTCCTTTGTCTCTAGTCTGCATAGATTTCTCCCCCCAGGGAAGTACAGGACCTTGGGCACTCACTGGCCTACGGGGCTGGCAGCTGCATGGGCCGCCCTGCTCCTCGTCCTCCTCCCCCCACCCCCACCCCCGCCTGCTCCATGCACTTACGAGCCTCCCCTCTTCATACCGGTTGCCTTCCAAGGGGAATTGGAGAAGGGGCGCCACCGTCTGGAGGAAGGCAGTTGGTGCATAAAGTCTGTGACATGTCTGTCTCTGCCTGAAACAGGTCTTTTTAAAAAAGCCATCAAGGACAAAAGGGTTTCCAAAGTAGGCATGTAGACATCAAAAGCTATTTTTTTGTAAAAATTTATTCTATGGAGAAAACCGACTCCTTTTTCTTTCTTTCTTTTTCTTTTTTTTTTTATTATAAAGAACAGAACACTGGTTAGAACCAAGAGCTATTACCGGGGTGCACTGGTCTGTCTGAGGAAAAACAAACCCAGCTAAAAGACTCATGGCTTCACTTCTGCTCTGGGAACTGCCGTGGTGTCGTGCTTCTGCTCTGAGTGGGGTCCACACTCAGCCCCCTGAGAACCGGAAAGGCCGGGTGCAGACAGGCCGTCACGTCTAGCTGCGACTTATTTTAAAAATATACCCTGAATCCAGAGCATACATGTACCAGCACATGCACACGTGTCCATGCATTCATGTGGACATGCATGTGCATACGAACACATAGGTGTGAAATTTGGGGTGATGTAACACAGGAGATGAAACCAAAGGGCCCTCCCTGGTGCCACTTGGTGTGTTGGAATGGGGGGGTGGGGTCACCCCCTTGACCCCTGTGTGCACCATTTTGCTTCACTTGTGCTCTTGGCCCCATCTGAGCACGAGCGTCCCTGGGTGGGAACGGGTGGCTGTGGAAGTCACCCTCAGACCCACAGACACCTGGGATGCCCGGGCCATGGGCCGAGCCCGCCTGCTGCTGCTGGCCCAGGCCCCGCCTCTGCTTTGACCCTGCCGGGGGGGGGGCATGGCATGTGTGAGTCCACCCCTGGCCGCCCACTGTGATGAGAAGTGTGTGGGAGCATGATCACATGTACCCCTGAACATACATGCTGGTGTACATGTACCAACACACATGCACATGCACACACATGTGGGCCCACAGCACACACAGGCACCAGTGTGCCTGTATACATACCCACATGTGCACAGCAGGTGCACACAGGTGCACATATATGTACACACACCCAAAGAATGGGGGGAAGCAGGGGGGTCACTTAAGAGCAACCCCATTAGGAAATGGGGTGAAATCACAAGCCTACGCTCCTGCATCATTCTCACTTTCGTGTTTCCTCCTGGTACACTGCCAGAGGACGCTGGGGTGTCCAGGCGACCCACGCAGCAGGGGGATTTGCGGAGAGAAAGAAGTGCTCCCCAAAGACTAAAGAAATCAGACTGTCCTGTGACTTCTCAGAGGGGCTAGTGATGTCTCTTGATCCGGCCGGCCCCCGGCTCCACCAGGAGCGGGGAGAGTGCTGCACCCACAGGAATGTTACCCCAGGGGCACGTTTTATGGAAAGCGGGCAGAGAGTATGGAACATGTGGGACGTGTGACTTATGGGGTCTTCAGCCCCACTCCCTCCCAGGGAGAATCCTGCGTGTGGCTTGCAGGGGTCCCACAGCTGTGTGGAGCTGAGCCTGACCCCCTAAGATCACACCATGGAGTCCCGTGAGGCCCTCCAATGGCCTTCTAGAAGGGTGCATCTTGCAGAACAGGTGCGTAAGCCTGTGGCCAGAGATGACTGCTCCGTCCAGGAGAAGCAACAACCCATACTGTCTCAGGTCTGTCCTCTTCTCCTCGGGGCCAGAGTGTGACACAAGTGAAGCCTTGGGAGTCAGAGGAGGGGATTCCAGGGGCCCAGAGCACTCCAAACCGGGAGGTGTCTGCAGGAGCCTGGGGGTGCCCTTGAAGACTTTAAACAGGGGCTGGGATGGATGGGCGGAGGCCACAGCGAGCTCCAGCCAGGTGTGTCCAGCCTGTTTGCAAAACGACTGTACAATCTGAGTCCTCCACCAGGGGGGGCAGCTTGGGGTAGGGCTCTCCTCCTGTCTGCACCCTGCCATGGAGGGACAGGGGCTCAGATCTGACACCAGGGGTTCAGACTTAAAAGGACTTGGGGTGCTTCCGCACACCTGCGCAGGGTTCGCCCAGCTCCCCCCAGGCCGTCAGTGTCAGTTCAGGACCAGAAAGCCTCCAGGACAGAGATTCCCCCCCAGACTGCGTTACATCGTCTCACTTCCTGGCAAGTCTTCTGATGGTGTCTCCAATTAGGCAGTCAGTCCCCTGCCCAGGACTTTGTAAGAAACCTGACCCACGGGGCCAGCCCAAGGCCATTGGATGGACCCTCCACCCTTATACAGATTGAGGGAGTGGCGCTGCCCCCGGTGACCCTGCCACGCAGACAGGACGGAGAAACTGTGCATCTCAGGATGTGACCTGAGATGGCAATGCAGGCACGTGTCCTGCTCAAACCCTCTCTTGCTGCGTCCAACCGGAAAAGAGCGCCCCCTTGACCAGTGGCGGCGTTGGTCTGGAAGGAGACGTGCCCACCTCTCGGGCCACACGTGACTCTCCGGGGTTGGGAGGGTGCCCTGGCCTCAGGGTGTGAGGTTCTGCAGTCCAGAAAGTCTCTCTTTGGCCTTCCCGGGCCCGCTGCTCCCGGACGGACGGACGGACACAGAGCTCCTGAAACCCTTGTCCATTCCTTAGCAATAAGGACACCAGGAGCAGCTTTGTTCTAATGAGGTGACCCTGGGTGGGCTCCCTATGGGGTCCATCCTCAGAAAGACTAAGCTGTGATGGGAAACTTGGAGCTTTCAGCCCCCTCCCCCACTCTCCAGAGAGGGGAGGGGAGCTGGAAACGGAGGTGATGAAGCCCCAGGCCTATGCAAGGGAGCCTCCGTGGAACACCAGTAGCATGGGGTTCGGGAAGCTTCTGGGTCGCCGTGTCCACGCCCCAGGACTGTGAGGCGTGCCTTAGCTTCCGCCAGAACCGTGCCCGCCCAGCCCTGCCGGTGTTCTGTCCCCGTGGTCTGGAGCTCCTGGTCGGTTCTGCCGGGACCGCTTGGGCACGCTGACCCCTTGAGGGAGGCCTTCAGATCCCACCAGGGCGGGCCGAGGCCTGCGGGCGCTTGGCCGGGACAGGCACCCAGCCCGCCTCAGAGCTGCAGCCCTCACCCATTGTCCCCACACGCCCTGCAAGGACCCAGGGAGCAACTGGGTGTCCTATTTATAACCATTAAGTACTCTCAACACTCCACACGAAGCATTTATTACAGGTGGTTCTGAGCCAGCCAAGTTCTGAAGCAGCATATTAAACATTAAACATTGAAATAATAAATGAATCATCGATTTTCAGTGACCAGGCCAAGGATGCATCTGTTTTAGGCACAGTTGGGCAACCCTGGGTGGCCCTCTTGGGTGGGGCCTGGGCAGTGTGCATGGGCATCAGAACCGTAGCAGTCTCCGAGCAAGGACTCGAGGTCGGGGGTGCAGGCGGTTTATTTGCAGGTGGCCCCGGAGAGGGGAGGGAGGGAGTGGGGTGGGTGAGGAGGGAAGGGCAAGGGGCCACGACAGTGCCTGTCACTGTTGGTTGTCCCTGTGGGCTCAGCCCTGCTGGGAAGCCGTGCACGGTGCACTCTGAGCACAGAGAGCTTGGCAAACTGATCTGCCCACTTGGTGGGGAAGGACCTGGTGGTGCCAGTTCCTGGCATGGCTTGGCCTGCTCTGCATCCTTGGAGAAGGTCCCTGGCCTCGGGCAGGAAAGGGGAACCCCGGAAAGTCCCAGAGTGCCTGGGCTGCCCCATGACAGTTCAATAGCAATGAGCTGAGGGCACGTGGCCTGGGCACCCCACGTGTCTGCTGGAGTCTGTGTGCACCCGTAGGCCATTGTCACTGGGCGACCTTACATTGGGCCGCTTGGGTGGGAAGAGATGCACGAAAATCTGGGTGAGCCGACACCACCCTTCCCACCTGTTCCAATGAAGATCCGGTGCCCTTGAAGTTGGCATTTTGGGCAGCCCCGCCCTTACCTTGGCCTTCCCTTCACCTCTCCTCTCCCTGCTCCTGTCATCCTGATATTAGATGTGCCAGGGGCTGGCACAAGAGGTGTGGGCCCTGCACCCAAAAGCAAAGCCAGACTACGGTACAGCTGGCTTCTACCACTAGGGCAGGGGGTGGCTCCTTGGGCTTGAGAACAGCCCGAAAAGGTGAGTGAGGACAGATGAGGGTCTGCAGCAATGTGGTCACCCCTGCTCGCTGCCTCCCACCCCCGCTGAGGAGGGATACCAGTGAGGGACGGGAGCCTTGGGCATGGACAGGCTTCTTGGAGGAGAACCTCAGCTTGAAAGGGGAGAGCAAGAATCCAGGCTGTCAGAAAGCCAAGGAAAAGGCAATGGAGCTAAAAATAGCAGCATTGAACAGAATGTCCAGAAAGGCCCTCTACGGTGCCAGGTTTGATTGCATCATGGCTAATTATTCAAGTCACACAATGCAGAATCGAACCTGGGAAGAGGACATCGTTTCCGTACGAGTAAATGTGGACAGCGGGCTCTCTATGAGACTAACACACAAAGACCTCCACAGCTAACCATGCTGAGGCCTCGTGGGCCCGGGGCCTGGGTTGCAATCTCACTGTGCCCTTCACCTCTTGTTGGCTCCGAGTTGCCGTGAGCAAGGAGCTCACGGTGTCCCTGCGTGACCGAGCCCCGGGCTCTGCTCCCCCGCAGGGGTCTGTGCCTCCACTTCCCCTCTGTGAAACGGAGACAGGAATCTTGTGGGGCTCGGCTGCGTGGGATGCACGTTTTGCAGGGAGCGCTCTGCCGTGAGCCCGGCTTTCAGATGAGAAAGTTGAGACCCCGGAGAAGGGAGGAGTGCTTCCGAATCCACACACCCCACTGGGCGTCGCCACCTGACCACAGCACGCGCCCTTCTGCGGACAGCCAGCTCCTGCAGATCGGCGGAGAGCGCAGAGAGCGGTGGGATGCAGCGGGACCAAGTCCCCTCCAGCCCCGGACAGGCGCTGCCAGCATGCCGATCCGTTCCTCCCATCTCTTCTGAGTTTTTGCTTTTATGTGGTGGCGATCCTATCTACCACCTCTCACCTCCTTTTCCATGTTTATTCCTTTTAAAATGCTCAGGAAACTTTAAACCAGAGGTCTAGAGAGGTCCAGGATTCAGATGAGATTGCAGGCAGGTGCTGGCCATGTTTTCCTCCGTTGCTAACGCCTGAATTCCAGCCTGTCTGGTCCTCCGGTTCTCCTGGCCGGGCAGTGGCGGGTTCCTCTCTCTCTGGCAAACGTCCGCCAAGGCGGCCACTCCAATAATGACAGAAAAACAACGGCAGCAGCGATCACTGTCACTGCTCAGGCAGGGCGTTTTACGATCCAGGGATCGACTTTTCTTAAGTAACATCATAGGTATTCCTGAAATGGATATTTATTTTAGGTCATTTCCAATTTTTAGCTGATGCTGCAAACGATGCTGCAAGATGTGTTTTTAATCCATAAAGGTTTGGGAGAGACTCCTTAAAGAGCTCTAGAAGTCTAGTCTGGGGATCAAAGGGCAAAAGGGTGTCACTGTCTTTTAAAAAGGTGGCACCTCAGAGAGCCTCCCGAGGTGCCTGCCAGCCTGCTCTTCTGCCGGGTTACCACACCCTCCCCTTCCTTAGCGCGTCTCTTTTTTTTTCTCCCAGTTTTTGATAATTGTAGGGAAAAAAGTTTATATGGCATTTCCTTGATTACTCACGAGGCAGATTATTTCTGTACATAATTGGTACTTATTCTATTTCCTTTGTGGATTATTGGCCTGTCCGAAGACATTGATTTCAGAAGGCTTGGTGAAATGTACATATTAAATGCACACAGAGACGACCTTTGACCCAGAGGCCCAGCACGGTGCTGCCCCTGGGGGGGGCAGTGAGGTACTTAAACAGAGAGGCAGCGACACGCAGGTTACCTGGTGGATTCTTTGGAGACTCACATGTTACTACTGTCAAGTCAGTTGGGTTTTTTAATGAAACTTTTATGTTGAGATAATGTAAGTTCATGGGCAGTTGTAAGAGGGATTCCGGACCCCCCCCGCCCTGGGGGTGACGTCTTGCACAACTCCAGTCCAGCATCACATCTAGGACGTGGACACAGGTAGGGTCCCCATGAAGATTCTCCGTGTTGCCTTTTACAGACACGCCCCTTCCCGCCTGCCCTGCACCCCTCCTTAGCCCCTGGGAACCACTCACCTGTTCTCCACTTTCACAATAGGTCACTGCAGGAATGTTCTATAAACTGATTCACACCCTGGGTGGGTGTCCGAGGTTAGACGTTTTGCACTCGGTATCCTTCTCTCAAGACTCACCCAGGTCGTCATGCGCAGGAATAGCTCGGTCCTTTTGATCGCGGCGTAGTGTTCTGTTTCATGGTGTGGGCGGACCGCAGTGTGTCTAACTAGTGCCCGGTCCAAGGGCGTCCGGGTTGCTACTGGGCCTGGCCCGTTCTGAGCAAGCGTGCTGGGGACGCTCGCTGGCAGGGTGGAGGGGGCCTGCGCAGCAGGATGGAGTGGGCCCGGCACCGGCTGCCTCCCGATACATAATTGAACAGGCTCTTTGCAGCCTGGACACAACATAACGGGCTACCAGGAAAGGCCATCTGGCCTCGGGTTCCGGCAACCTTTAAAGAACACCAAATGCTGTCTCGGGACAAAAGAATCTGAGAAAAGAATGGACATCGATTAATAGTGATACCACTATTTTCCCCACGATGAAAAGGAATTGCTAAGGCAATATTTGTGCTGAATTCAAGCACTTTCTAAATTCCCATGTGAGAAAAGAACAGGATAGTTCTGCTCGGAGAGCAAACAGCCCAGGAGTCCTCTTACTGGCCCTGAGCCTGGGAGTCGCCTAAAACCACGTGGGAGAGCTTCTCCCAGCCCTTGGCTCCCTCCCGAAGGGAAACTCTTCCTCCCCACCAGAGCCGGCCCAGGGGGCCGGGACACAGGGTCTGCACCACCACCAAGGAACAGCTGTGTGACTGCTTTTTTTCAGAGGCACTGGACAATGTCTCTGTGGGAACGGACCCATGACCTGGAGACCTGGGCTTGGAGGCTACATGTGGTGCTGTCAGGTTTTTAAAAAACACACCACGGGAGCTGTGTGAGGAGGCGCGAAGCGAGATGTTGCCACTTTAATCTGCACTTCCTTGGCATCTGCTGGCCGCTGAGCCTCTTCTCCTGCGCCGATGGGCCATCTGTGTGGTCCGCTCTGCTGTTTCTTCGTGCACCGTTCCTTCCCTGCCTTCCTTTGGGTTCATCAAATGTCTTATAGTTTTCCCATCTTACTTCTCCTGGCGTCTTAGCCAAACCCTTAAAAAAATTTTTTTTTTGGAGTTTTCCTCTAGGGATGGATATCTTTAGATCAAATTCTATTTCCAGCCGCTACTGTATTACTCCGTCTTCTCTCTGCACATGAGAGCCTCCCCAGCCCCCACTCCTCACCCGAAAGCCCCCACTCCTCGGGCACAGCAGACTGCAAACTCGCGAGTCCTCCGTGTACCCCGTCCTTGATGCCGTCACTGCCGTGTCTTATACAGGCATTGTTAAACCATCACATGGACTTATTAGGTGTGTGTGTCTCCGGGGGACATTTTGGTGAGAAAAAAAGCATAATAATGACATTTACCACCTTGCTGATTGCTTGTGAGGCTGACCTTCCCTCCTATATGTCCACCATGTGTCCTTCTACCCTGAAGAACATCCTTTAGCATGTTTTCTCGTACCTGCCTGCTGGCCACAGATTCTCCCAGCTTTACCTGAAGTACCTTTATCTGCCCTTAGTTTTTAGGGCATTTTTTCTGGACACAGAGTTGTGGGTGAGTTTTTAACCCTCAGCTCTTGGCTGGTTTATACCATGGTTTTCTGGTTTCATTGTGTCTGATGAGGAGACGATGGAAATTCTTACCATCGTTCCCCTGAATGTACCGTGTCTTTCCGGTGGGCCGCTGTCAAGGTTTCCTCTTCACGGTTTCTGACAGTTTGCCTGGGATGTGCTTTGTTTTCCTTTGTGTGAATTCTGGTTTTGCTGGGTTTCTTGACCTATACATCAATCTTTCTCATGAATTTGTGGATATTGGCTATTATTTTTTTCAAATAAAGTATCTGCCCTATTTTAAGTCTTTTCTCCTTCTGACACACTTATGACATGGTATTAGGGCCCTTTATATTGTCCCAGAGATCTCTAAGGCTCTGTTCATTTTTTTTCAATCCTTTTTCTCTTTTTCAGATGGAATGATTTGTATCAATCTGTCTTTAGGATCGCCCATTTCTTCTATTTCCAATAGGCTATTAAGCCAATGCAGTAAAATTTTCATTTCAGTCGTACTTTTCAGTTCTAGAATTTCCAACCTTTTTTATACTTGCTATCAGCTTTGCGGTGAGCCCCTTTCTCCTTACTGATTAAAACCATATTTTCATTTAATTCTTTGGATATATATCTATATTATAGCTGCTTTATAGTCTTTATCTGTAAATACATTATCTGGACTATCTGGGAGGTGGTTTCTATTGACTAGTTTTTTTTTTTTTTAAGATCTTATTTATTTTTAGAGAGAAGGGGAGGGAGGGAAAAAAAGAGGGAGAGAAATATCAGTGTGTGGTTGCCTCTCTTGCACCCCCTACTGGGGTCCTGGCCTGCAACCCAGGCATGTGCCCTGACTGGGAATTGAACCAGCAATGCTTTGGTTTGCAGGCCCACACTCAATCCACTGAGCTACGCCAGCCACAGCTGACTACTTTTTTTCTTGACTGTGGTTTCTACTTTCTGTTTTTTGCATATCTAGTACATCTTTTGGTATATATCAGACATTGGTAAATTATAAGTTGTAGTGACTCTGGTTCATCTTCCACAGAAGAGTCCTGACATTTGTGGTAGTTGGCAGATCAATTACTGTCTTGATCTCCTTGACCTTGTATAGGCTTGGCTTTACTCTTTGTTGGGCTGGATCTGAGAAATGTCCTAGGTTACCCTACTTGGCAGGATTCCGTGTGCACATCTCTCTTGCCGATCTTGTCAAGGCTTTGCTGCACGTTTTCTTAAGGTAGGTCTAGCGTAGGCCTGATTTTAGGGCAGGGGTTAGAGAGGGTTCACAGGCCACCCTTGGCCATGGCCTGTTTTTGTATGGCCTTTGAGCTAAGAATAGTTTACATAAAATATATTTAATCCTCACCCAAGGATGTTTTTTATTGATTTTTAGAGAGGGAGTAAGGAAGGATGGCAAGAGAGAGACATCAGTGTGAGAGAAAAACATCAACTGATTGTCTCCCATATGTGCCCGGCCTGGGGATTGAACCCATAACCTGGGTATGTGCCCTGATGTGGAACTGAACCTGCAAACGTTTGGTGTATGGGACAACACTTCAACCAACTGAGCCAGCTGGCTAGGGCACTTTTTATATTTTTAAATGATTGTTTTTTAAAAAATGTGTAACAGAAACTGTGTATGGCCTTAAAACCCAAAATACTTTATCTGGGCCCTCCCAGATCAAGTTGTTGACCCAGGCACATGGCCCTCAGTGGGGGGGGCCCTGTTGAACTGGGTGTTCATGAGGCATCAGTGCGGTCTTCTCTGTAGCCCCGTGTGACCTCTAGCCTTCCCGCCATTCTCAACTTTGCAACAGCCTCTTCCTGGTAAGCCACATGGAGGAGGCTCACCCTACATTCTGAGCCCAGGGAAAGCCAAGGACTTACAGGGACCCCCACACAGACGCTGGCCCTCCACCCTTGCGTAGCCCCTTCTTCTTGGTGCTCTGCCTGCCTCTCGGCTTCCAGCCACCCCAGCTCGGATCTTTGGCCCCCCACCCAGCTACGTGCTGCACTACCCCTACACACTTGGCAGCTGTGTTCACACTCAGCCCATTTCACGTATCCATTTACTTTATTACATTTGCAAAAGTTACCCTAGGCGTACTTTCCTTACACAAGAAACTTAAATGCAGTTGAAAGTAAGGTTCCATTTTGTGGTAATCCCAAAATGTGTACCATTGCCTACTCCATGAAGGTGCTGTGTCGCTGGGTGGGGAAGGGTGCGGGCTGGAGGCACAAGTAAAAGGCACATCCCTAAAGTCAAAACGTTTCCAGTGTCAGGGACACAGGGAAAGGAGGGCTAACAGGAGTGGAGTCAATATGCTGTGAAAATTCAGAGAGGCGGATCTGGAAGGATCCGTGGCAAGTTGGCCTTGGAAGTGAGGCTGGAGGGAGCACTGGGGTGCTGCAGGGTTTGTGGCTGTAGTGAGAAGATAGTCATCTTGTTCTACTTTATGGCAATGTTACTTCATAAGACCAGTGCAACAAGAAAACACAAGACAGAGTTTTGCAAGGTCTAACTGCCATTCAGCTCAGTGGAGGGAATTAATCCCGTGTCTCAACGGATTCGGCCTGAGGCCTCCAGCGCGGGGTAAAAATAACAAGGCCGGGCTATCCGCAGGCCCTCACGATGAGAAACTGCCTGTGTCCACATTCACCCTCAGCCAGGGTCATCCCCGAGTCCACACGTCCTTGTCATTGCCCCCTGGGGTCATGTCCCTGTCCACCTGCTGTCAGCGACCCCCCACCTCCCGTAGCTGCCGGGGAGTCTGCGTGGTGGGCTGGGAAGGCTCAGTGGGGCCCCGCCGGCGTCACCAGGTGTGGGGCGGAGCGGGGCGGGGAGGTGGAGGGGGCCCTCGCAGCCACGTGCACCCACTCTGGGCGTCGTACACTCCAGAAGGTAAGATGTGGTGGGAGCCCCGCGGTGTCCCCTTCGTTCCCGGAGGTCAGGTGCCCGGTCCGCCTAAGGGAGACACCGGTCCCCGGGACGGCTCCCAGCAGTGCAGCCACTACAGCTCCGCACAGTTGCCAGCAGCCGCCACCGCCCACTTTCATCCGCGGCCCCGCCTTCCTACTCAGTACGCGGCACTGCTGGGCCGCCTTTCTGTCGGAGGACAGCGCTCACTCGGGCGGGAAGCCCTCCCCTTTAAGATGCGCGTCCCGGAAGCGGTACCGCGGCAGAGCCGGTACCGGAAGTGAATGAGGCCGGCAGCTGCAGGCGGCCGGCAAGGTAGCTTCCTCCCGCGGCCGGGCAGGCGTCGCTGTTGCGGCGGGGGGTGCCGCTCAGGCTCGGGCTGGCCGGGTGCGGCCTCGGGGCTGCCCATGGGGCGCGGAGGGCCGGGCCGGTGACGCCGGACGCCCATGGACGCCCCTGAGGAGCCGCTGCCGCCGGTGATCTACACCATGGAGAACAAGCCCATCGTCACCTGTGAGTGCCTGTCGGCGCGGGAGGGGGCGGCGGCCGTTGCAGGCAGCCCGGCCCATGTTCGCCGGCCCCTTGACCCCCGTTCCAAGGCCCTGGCCGCTTCCTGGATGGAGGTGTGGCCGGGGCGGCGGCTGCGGCGGGGTCCCCGCAGACGACCTCCGACCCTGCGGGAGACGTCGTCTCGGGCCGTTTCCTTGCACTCTGACAGCGCTCGGGGCAGGGCGTGCTCCGAATGGAGGGCGGGGATGGGGGCCCTGCTGTGCCCCCGTCCAGCTCCCGGGCTCGGTTGCTGGCTGAGCGACCCGAGGGGACCGTCCTCCCGGTTGGGGGTCGTGTTGTCCTCCGGGTCACACCGCTCCCCGACCCTGGGGAGGGCCCTGGTGGCTTGCAGACTGAGGAGCGTGGACGAAGTTTGTGTGCGTGTATGTTGTTAGAAGACGCGAGTTTGTACTTCAGTAAAGTGTTAAATGTGAACGGCGCAGGTAGTCGGTCAGAGCTGTGCACGGGCGGGACCGCTCCCCGGACCCAGCTCGGATGGCGGGTCAGGACTGTGCCACACGCATCCCTTCCTTCTGTCCATCACCTGCGCCGCCAGGCCCACTCCTGCCTTTTTGCTGTTACAGGGGTGAAACCCATTTCACAGATGCGACTGCAGAGGTTAGGCGAGCCCCGGCTCCTGAATGCACACTCCAGACAACCAGACTGGCGCCTTTACAGCTCTAACTTTAGAATGAAATACTTTAAACAACGCTAATGGGTTGAAATGTTGGCTGGCATTTAGGCGATTTGCAGAGAGGTATTTCATTTGGCCTTTCATGCTCTGAAAGGAAGCATTGTCGCTGCAAAATCTGGGTGGCCGGGCGGCAGAAGACTATGTATCTTTCTCTTGTTTTCTTTTTTTTAATTAAAAATTTTTTTTTTCTGATTAATGGACACACTCCTTGTATGCTCCCTCTTGTCAGATCCCTGAGAAATTATATATTTCAAGTTTGTTGGTTACTTCTTCTTTAGTTGGTAAACTTTCTTACGGAAATGGACGGTTTCATCTAAACGTGGGGACTGGCATGGTTCAGCAATTGCTGTTTTCTTCTCTGCCCCACCCCCGGAACACTCGTAACCGGAAGTCTTACTCAGGACTGCACCTTGAGTCTGAGGGGACAGGTGTGTGGCGCCGACCTTCAAGCCCTCCAATTCCCAGGCACTTTCTGAGTCCCCAGGGCACCGGCGCCAGTGCCTGCTCAGTGCAGGCTCCATGGGAGGTTCCCTGAAACCCCTTGTGCACACTGTGGGAGCTGCGGAAACACTGTGCGCAGGGGCACCCACAGTGTTAGGGGCAGGGGCCCCTAATGACACCTCACGCCCCTGAGCTTGCCTTTGCCTAGCCGTGTGTTTCAATATGTGCCGTGTCAGTGTGTTCGGAGGTGTTCCTGAAGCTCTGCCGTGTTCTCCGTGACCAGCAGCCAGCGTCGGAGAGCTGTGCTGATGTTCAGTGCCATGCGCACGTGCGTGACAGGTGGCCGAGGGACCGTTTCCTCCTTATCTTGCCGTCGGTTCCCCCTCAGCTCTGTCTGCACTGACGGTGTCTGTGTTCGGAAGGGAAAGTGGCTTCAGGAAACTCTTGGGGGAAGTTAGTGAAAAGTGAGAAAGATCCCAGTTCTTTAAAAGTTAAAGAATTCTTGAACTTTTTGAAAGGCTGCCTGCACAGGTCAGCCTTGAAATGACACTTGAGTGTCTCTGGTGCTGAAGCTCTGGTGGCACTTGCCCTGCTTTCACTTCACACTTCACCTTGTTCCATTCTGCAGCTGCAGGCACTGGGGGGTGGGGGGTGGGGGGGGCGGAGCCAGTCCAAGCAGTGCGAGGATAGTAGGAAGGTTGCTTTAAAAAATCCCTCCAGAGGCTTCACATTTTTTGATATTATGTACATAGTTCTCTTAGCATGCAACATTTTTGTTTTCAAAAGTCCATTTCTGTCTCCTCGAATACTTACCTAGCAGTTGGCCCTTATGAGGCTGTGCCCGTTCATTTCAAAATGAAAGCAGTTTATGCTTGTTTTCAATGTTTTTCAAAAGAATTTAGAACATTTTACCTAAGTGGAAATGACTTGTGTGTAGACCTTTCCGAGAAGAATGTGGAATGTACCCGGTTCAGGCAGATTTCGGAACTGTCTACGTGTGGCCGGGAGAAGCACGGAAAGTCCCGTGAGATTAGGGGTACATAGGATTCATTATTGCTTGAAAACCTTGCTGAATTATTTTAATATTCTGATGCTCCCTAAAAGTTTTGATGGCCCTGCTGCCTGCCTGTCCCCGCTGCGGTGACTGCTTCTGCAGGGGCTCCGCGTAGACCCAGGAACGGCTGAGCTTGTCGCTGCGGGAGTCGGCATCTGGAAGGTGTCTGCCAGGGGTGCTGGGTGATCAGCGGTGGTCCCGATACCCTGAGGACACCGGGTGATGGATTACCTACTTGTAGCAGTGTGAACACCTACAGTATAATTTATTAATCATGAAAAAATGCACGGTGAAACTGAAACAAATCCAGCAGATCCATTTGATCCGCATTTAAGTTGTAGCTTAGATTTGTTTTTCAACCACTGGGTCAATTTTCTGCTTGAGAATAAAGTCTTAGGTTTCTGATTCAAGGTTATATTAGGAAAGATGCGTTCCTTTTCCAGCCATCTCATTCATGGACAGAGTGATTGTCGTTCCTGATTTGTGAGTTTTCTCTGTTCAGTGCTGGTACCGTGCCTAGAAGAGCACATTCTGTGGATACGGGGTTGTACAGTTTCTGAAAAATAACAGCGCTCTGTCCAAAGGGTCTGTTTCCCGTCACATTTTATGTTGCCTATCTCATTTTTCTGAATCTCCGTTTTTGGGGTTCCAGATCTGATATAAATTTTGAAAGGGAGAAAAAAGGCAACAGAAATGAGCAGGTCTGTAATGCTTTGTACTTGGTTAGAGTTTTATGTTTTTTTCCTCCTTGTAGGTTAAAGTTTTCAAATTTGCATATCGCAGTTTTGCATCAATCCTGACAGTGTGGTGCTTGTGATTTAACCACTGTCTCAGTTTCATTACCAGAAGAGTAACTTATAATATCTTAAAAAAAATCAATGCACATAAATGCATGTCTGGGTCCATATTGGATTTGTAAGTCCATAGCAGACCAGCAGTTGAGAAGTGGGAGAAGCAGCTCTCCGTAGGAAGCCTCAGTTGTCCGTGGAGCGGACTTGGAGGGCAGGGGCTGAAGGGGCTTAAATGTGCCCCCCACAAATGTCACCCCCAAATGTGCTTGCCTTGCTTTGTTTGTCATTTCTACCTGTGTCTGGTTCAAACCAGTTAGGTCTCCCATGTGTGACCTGGAGAGTTCCATATTCTCGTTCTCATCTGTGAACTTGGGACCGTGGCAGTACCAATCCGATAGGGGGATATGGATTGAAAAGTACCAATATTGGTGAAGTACTCAGAAGAGGAATCAATGTGCAAAAACTGGTAGCCGCTACGGAGGAAGCCTCAACTTTCCCTGTTCGCGATGGCTTTAGTGTCTCAGCGATTTTGCCCTGGCACTTCTCGGCCAAGAAGGATTCCTGATAATTTCGTTGATTAAGTAGTTAGGTCCAAGTAATTTTATTAAGTATGTACTACTAACAGCCGCTATCTGAAAAAGATAATACACAGAAATTGGAAGAGAAATGTTTATTTTATTCTTTGATAACCACAGTAGCATACTATCGGGATGGCCGCACTGCACAGCTTCTCGGCCCTGGCAGTCACGTTGCACACCGCTTCCCTGTGTGATTCTTTTTTTTTTTTTTTTTTGTGGTACTTTTATCACGGCAACCACCCCGTTTTGTGACGATGATACGTCATTGAAAGGAATGCACCATGGTCTAATTTTGAAACTGAGTGCTTGAAGTAAGATTCGCTGCATCTCTAGCACTGCCGTTTCCTCTCATTTAAACCCTCTCCTGTGGCATCCGGGGGGCTTGCTGGGACCCTGAGGCACCCCGGTGCACAGTCTGGGAACCCAGGTCATTAGTGTATTACCCGACTTGAGGGTGATTTGAACTGATAATTTAGAAGTGAGAAGCTTCCTTGTCTGTTTGAACTTCAGTTCACATACCCGGTTTGCAAGATGTGTTTCTGAGGAGTTTCTAGTAAAGAAGCATGTGGTTTCCATGGATGAAAGCCAAGAGTCTGACTTCCTTTAAGAGCTGGTGACTCTCGGAAGCAGTCCCGCACGGCAGGCCCTCGGCCGGGCCGACCTTTCCCGGGCAGGACCCGGCCGATGGTGTGGTCTGCCCGCGAGACGGGGAAGGCCGAGTCGCCGCCTTTTACTGGAAATGCAGGAGACTTGCTGAAGAATTTTTTTTGTCTGAAAAATGTTTTTGCCAGTTGACAGAGCGTCTTTTCACGTGAATTGCACAGTTTTGAGTGTGTGGTCTCACAGGGGATCACCCGCAGATGTCCCGTTCCCCCTGCTCTCGCCCGGTGACTTCGGGTCCCGATGGCAGACCCGGGCTGGAGGGAAAGGCCGCGAGGCTTTAAGTACTCTCGGGGTAGGAGGACTCCTTCTGCACCCCTCTAGGCCCCTGTGGCTGGTCTGAAAATCAGTAGACGTGAGCCAGAGTAACCAGAGAAAAATAACTGAGTTTAATCATACATGTGGACGGGAACCTCACATCCATATGGACGGGAACCCCACGTGCGGAAGAGAGTCGTGGACCCCACACAGCAGCAGGGGGTCAGGGACAGCCCTGGGGAATGCGGGCTGTGTGACGTTCCGAGCTGGAGCTGAGCTAAGGCCCCTGAGGCTGCAGAGGGCAGAGGGTCACTGCAGGGTGATGAGAAGAGCAGATGTCTGTTATTAGAAGTTTGGCCTGCGCTATAAATGGGTCGAAAAAAGTGATTTCTGGTGATAAGTCTTACTATGGGCAAGGCCCGTAATTTAGATTAAGGGAGAGGTAAAAGTTTCCTTTGAATCCACAGGGCCTCTATTGCCTTCACGTCAAAATAACCCACAAGCCAAGATGGCACGTGTTGGGGAGGCCTGCTCTGAACCCCTGAAATTACAGACACTCCTCTTTCCGAACAGTCTCCCGGTGTGTTAGCCCCGGAGGCTCCGTGGCTCCCCTCCTCCTTATCTCACCTTCCCATCTGTCTTTTCTTTCTTCTTTCCTAATCAGGTCTTTCTTCTGTAACTACTCCTAACGTAAATTTTCAACGTATTCGCAGTATTTTAGGCTTAGAGAATATTTGGTTTTTAAATTAAAAATTGATGAGCTTGGAGTCATTCCCGACTCCTCTGTTTCTCTCACAGCCGACGCTCAGTCTATCAGCAAATACCCTTTCATCTCTGACATTTACTTAGAATTCGCCACTTCTCCCCACCTTCTCTGCTGCTCCTCCAGACGCAGGCCACTTTTCATCTCTCCCGGGACCACTCCAGTGTCCAACCGGCCAGCCTCCCTGCTTCTGTTTTAGCCCCTTGAAGCTAATTCTCTGTGGGGTCAGGGGGATCCCTCTGGAAGAGAAGCCACAGCACGTCCGTCCTCTGCTCAGACCCCTCCAGGGACTAGCCACCTTCCCAGCATGACCTTTCGTGGGCTGCAAGACCCTCCCTGGTGTGCAGCCCCCTGTCCCCCTGGCACTGGCTTCCTGGCTGCAGCCCGCTCCCTCTGCGGGCGTTGCGGCCCTGTCCCCGCAGGGCCGGCCTGGCTCCGCTGGGCCTCAGTGGGTCCCTCCCTCCTCCGGTGGCTGCTCAGATGCCGCCCCTTCACTCCACGTACTGTTCAGCCTCGCTTTGACTTTTTCAGTCTTCGTGGCTCAGCACCTCCTGACATAAATACTTGTTTTTTCTTGGTGTATTGTTTTTCTACCCCTAGGAGGCCTGCAAAGTGGAGTGTGGGGTTCAGAACCTCAGGAACTTTGTCTGTTCTGCTCGCTGCGGTGTCTCCGGCACGGGAGCCGCGCCTGCACAGGGGGCTGCTCCGTGGTCAGCAGTGCTGTGTGTCGTCTGATGCTTCTGTGGGTTCGAAGCTTTGGATGGCACACAGTTATTTAAATACACGCTTTTATTCAAGATAAGACAGCTTTGTGGAAAATGCTTGGAGAGTGTGAATTCTTATGGCTTGGACCTGCTTTTAGGCAAACTGCTATATGCTTAGTTCTGTTTTTGATACTGGAGCATTTTCTGATTAGAGTTTTTGACCGAAGAAATATATGTGAATGCAGTAAAAGAAATAAAGTTAACTAGTGTACTAGTGACTCTGTTCTTTGAAATGGACCTCTGAGTTGTGTTCAGGTGCACTTTCTTTACTGCAGGTCAGTAGAAACTTAACTGTGACCAAACCAGAACGTTCTCAGGTCACTGATTCAGCCCCCGAGGTTGGGGCGCCGTCAACCCTGGCATAGGGATGAAGCCTTGATGAAAATATATCTGTAACTTTTCCGAACTCAACTCTAAACCTTAACACATGCATCAGTAAAACAGGAACACGTTTTTTTTGTGACAAAGAATGGGATCTAGGAATGCAATTGCTGGGTCAGAAAGTGAGAGCAGTTTAACTGTTGAAAACCGCTTCCAAATCACCCCTGGAGAAATAGTACGCCAAGTTACGTTTACTGCACTGGGTCGGAGTCGTGGAAAAGTTTTTTTCCAGTCTGATGGATGGGGAAAAAAACTATCAGTTTTTAAAAACAGGTTTATCAAGCTTTCATCTTTATACTGTAAAATGTATCCATTCTAAATGCACAGCCCTTTGACTATCAGTTTAGTTTTAGAGTTGAACAGCCCTCCCCGTAAGTCAGCTTTAGAACACTTGCGTCACCCCGAGAAGTTCCCTTGCACTTCCGAGCGGTTAATCCCTGCTCCCACCTCTAGGCACCGGCAGCCACCAGTCGGCTTTCTGCCTCCATACACTTGTGTTTCCTAGACATTTCGCAGAAATAAAATCACGTAATACGCACTTGTGGTGTCCACTGGCTGCTTTTACACAGCACTGTTTGTGAGGTTTATCCATGTTGCAGCATTTAATGTTATTTGTTCCTTTTTTATTGCTGAATAATATTTCATTGCATGGATGAACCAAATCTTGTTTATCCATTCACCAGTTGATGGACATTTTAATTGTTTCCAGTGTTTGGTTAATGAATATTTGCATGTATGTCTTTCTGTGGACTTGTGTTTTCAGTTTTCATGGAAAGATTCTTTGGAGCAGAATCGCTATGTTCTGTGATTAGCTAACTTCTTAAGAAACCGTCAAATTGTTTTCCAAAGTGGGCGTACTGCGTAACACTTCCATCAGCAGTGTGTGAGGGTTCTGATTTATCCAGATCCTTGCTGAATTTGTCTGTCTTTTTTATTGTGGTCATCCTGGTGGGCATGAAGAGGTGTCTGATTTCGGTTTTAATCTGCATTTCCCTAATGATTAGTGATGTTGAACATCTTTGCGTGTTCTTATTAGCCATTGTGTATCTTCTTTAGTGAAATGATTATTCATTTTTTTTGCCTGTTTTTAAATTAGATTATCATTGAGTTGTAAAGAGTTCATCATATTTTCTGGGTATGGTTCCTTTATCCAGATAGATGACTTGCAAATATTTTCTCTTAATCTTTGGTTTTAAAATTTCCTTAATGGTATCTTTAAAACATTTTTAATTTTGATGAAGTCTAATTATAAATGTTTTCTCTTATGGATTGTGCTTTTGATATCATATCTTAGAACTCTTTTCCTAGCTGAAGGCCACCGTAATTGTTTCAGCATGCACACACTGATGATTAGTGAGATTCTTTTTGTGTTTGCTGGTGGCAGGCCTCTTCATAGTTACCTGTCCATCTGTGTTTACTTTGACACTTAAGAGAGAGAGCCAAAACACATGTCTAGAAGATGAATTGGAATAGCACATTTAGGAAAAAAATGTGCATTCCATTTTCCTGTTTTATACCAAATGTATTAGTTTGTTTGTTTGTTTTTGAGGGCTGCTGTAACAAATGACCAGAAACTGGATGGCTTAAAGCAACAGAAATATATTTTCTTAGTTCTGGAGACCAGAAGCTGAAAACCAAGGTGTCACCAGGGCTGTGCTCTCTCCCAGGACCCTAGGGGGAATCCTTCCTGGCTCTTCCGGCGCCCAGAAATCCTTGGCACTCCTGGGCCCTCAGCCCCGCCACTCTGACTTCTGCCGCGTCTTCTCGAGGCCTTCCCTTTCCCTGTGTTTTCTCTTCTGTCTTTTATTAGACATTCAGAGCCCATCCAGATGATCTGCAATGATCTCATTTGAGATCCTGAACTTAATTACACCTACCAAGGCTCTTTTCCCAAGTCCCGTTCACAGGTTCTGGGTGTCAGGAAGCGCACCCATGGTGATTTGGGGCCCCTTTCTCCCCAAAGCACAGTGTCTGCACTGGCAGCCAGGTGCATATCAGCCAGCACCCAGTGAGCATCTTGGGTCTTTCCTCTCACTTCTTCTGTCTCTGGAGGCTTGCCTTCCCTCTCCTCCTGACCAAGGGAATTCTCCCTTGGCATCCGGAAGTTGGGCTGCAGAAGTTGACGCAAGGTGGGATGATCCCTTAGAAAGAGACGAGCCTTTTCTGCAACCTCCCTGTTTTCTCCCCACGGAAATAAATGTCTTCCTTCGGCTTCCTGCACATTGTTACGTGGTGATTCCTTTCTCAATATTGTTTTAGGCCCTTGTTTATTACATTTTTAGAAAAGTGAGGGGAGAGAAGCTGCAGAGAAACTGACAGCAGGATTAGACCTTGGCTTCACCAGCTATACATATGTGGACGTTTTTCTTATTTCTGGCAGATCTGTTTAGTATTTGGAAGTCATGCCATCAATCCCAGAGCTAAAATTTTAGGTGGAACCTTGGAATTAACTGACAGTTACCCCTTTGGGTAGTAATTTTTACTAAATCTGTAGCTCACCACCTATGGCACTTTTATTTTGGCCCGAGGCATTAGAAAGTTTCTGAGCACCCAGCCGAACAACAGGAAGGGCTCTCAGAGGTCATCTTGAAGGTGAAGACCGTGCGGACCAGGGCCCTCAGTGCCGGGCAGCTCGGTGAGCTGCCGCGTCAAGGCGGCTGGTCCTCCTCATCCACAGCTCCACCGAGTGCTTGGCGTGTCAGACACCCTCGCTCACGTGGAAAGGGCGTTTCCCCTAAAATTAGCCCTCAGAGACAGCATTTCCTACGGAGTGAAGGAAAATAAAAGTATCACTTCCTTTAGTTTAGCAGCCTAAGCACTAAGTAGCCACACTAGAAATGTTCAGTGTGATCTAAAGCGAAGTTTGTATTCTGACACCCAGTGCCATCGTCACTTCTGCGGCAGGGTATCCCGCCCTTTGGGGGCCCTGGGTTGTCTGACGTAGAGTATGAGGGAGTCGGGCTAGGTTCGCCAGTCCGCAGAACGTGTACGCAGCGTCCGGTACCTGCGGGCACTGTTGGAGTGGCTTGGGTTACATTGAGAACAAAGACCCCAGCCCTCTTAGAGCTTACATTCTATTCCAGCAAGAGGAAATACACAGTATACATAAACGGTAAATTATATAATACGTGGTAAGTGCCATGGAACAAGGAAGGAGAAGGGCTAGAGAAATGGGAGAGTTGTATCATTTTAAACTTTTTAATATGGAAACGTGCAACTGTGTATAAAAATAGACAATAGTATGAAGAAACCTTACAAACCTATCACCCACTTCAGCAATGGGGTGAGTTTGGCAGCCTTGCTTTTCTGTATTCCCGGTTCCCTCCAATCCTTTGTTATTTTGAAGAAAATATCAGGCATCGTGTAACTTATCTGTAACTGTGTGGGTGATGGGCTGAATGTCCCCACCCCCCACTTGCATGGCAAAGCCCTAACGCCCCCAAGTGTGACGACGGTTGAGGTGGAGCCGTTTGCAGGTGATCGGAATCAGAGTAGGTCCAGAGGGCGGGGCCCTCGCGACAGAGTCAGTGGCCTGAAGCACCTCCCGTGCACCCAGGGGAGGGGGATGAGTACCTAGAGAGAGGCGGGGCTGTCCTGAGCCGGGAACGAAGACCTCACCAGCAGCCCAGTGGCTGGGAGAGAAGGTGAGTACGTGCTGCCGAAGCTGCTCCCTCTGTCATGGCAGCCGAGCTAAGACAGTGTGTGTCTCCAAAAGATGGGAACTTAAGAAAAGGTAACTACAAAACCTTTGTAACACGTAAAACATGTCCTAATTTCGACTATTTCAGTGTTTACATTTACAGTGTGTCTTGAATATTTTTTTAACTCTTTCAATGAATTAGTATCCAAGTAAAGTTTTAGATAAGCATTTTCAGTTTCTCTTCAACTCTCGGTTTCCCCTCCATTTCCCTTTGGTTCCTCGCAGGTTGTTGGAGAGCCCAGGCTGTTAGTTCCGTGGCGGTGTCTGCCGCGCTCCTGGACTTTGCCACCCGTGTCTGTCCTTGAATCCCACCCTCTGCCCTCTGTGTTTCCTGTGAAGTGGTGTTTGGAGTGCGAGGCAGGGTCAGATTCGGGCTGGACCATTTTTGGTGAGGCCCCTTTATGGGTGGTGGTGTGTTCTTCCATCAGCTGGCGTGTAGTGTCTGTCGGCCTCTCTTTCGTGATGTGGCAGCCGTTTCCGCCCGTGTCATTCATCCCTGAGGGGTTGCAGAACGGTGATGGTCTCATTTCACCACTTCCTTTTCATTAGCTGAAACGTTTCTGTACAGGGGTGTATGTATGTGTACATATACATGCCTACACACACATACACACACACACACCCCACCCCTATACACACACACCCCTACACACACCGCTGTACACACCCCTACACACACCCCTGTACACACCCCTACACACACACCCCTATACACACACCCCTGTACACACCCCTACACACACCCCTGTACACACCCCTACACATACACCCCTACACACATACCCCTACACACACCCACACATACCCCCATACACATGTACACCCTTATACACACACACACCCCTACACATACCCCTACACATACACCCCTACACACCCACACACCCCTACACACCCACACACCCCTACACACCCACATATACACCCCATACACATGTACACCCCTATACACACACACACCCCTACACATACCCCTACACATACCCCTACACACACATACCCCTATATATACACACATACATACATATGTTTATATTATTGGTTTCCCAGTGGTAGACTGTGGAAGGAAAGTCAGACTAGGTACTTGATTCATTTCCTTCACGTAACTGTTTTCAAAATAGGCTGGTTCATTACTTCCTTCAGTGATGATCAATTTACATTTTTTAAAAGTATTATTAAGAACTTAAGGATTTAAATACCCTTGATTTGTTTCTGCCCATTTCAGTTGTCAACCTTTTTGATGAGCGGGGTTGTTCCGTCTTTAACCACTGGCTTCTGAGATGTAGGAATCTCTGTCCGTTTCTCCGCTGTCCGGGATGACACGGTGGCCCAGACTCATTCTGGACAGCTCCTGCCCTCCGCTGTCCGGGATGACACGGTGGCCCAGACTCATTCTGGACAGCTCCTGCCCTGGGTGTGGGGTCGGCCGTTTCTCCAGGGGGCCCTGATTCCCTGCGGTGGGGACTGGCTGCCGCTGGGCCATTTCAGGGGACGGAGCTAGAAACTCAGCGTGACAGCACAGCCTCAGCTCGCACGGGTCAAAGTCAGGACTCCAGAGTCGTGATGAAGTGCTCTGTCTTCCGTGTTTTCTTCCTGTTTTCATGGACACGGGGGTTGGCGGAGTTGGGTGAGGTTTTCGGAGGAGCTGCATCCCGGTCCTCTGAGGCCGTGCGGGAACCCCAGGCTGTGCCCGAGCTTCGGATTCAGCGGGTCTGGGTGGGCCTGGCCTGGGTGGGCCTGGCGCCCGCCATTCTAGGAAATCCCCACGTAATGCCTGCTGCAGGTCCGCCTCGATCTCTGCGTAGCAGCTTTCCCTCGGCCTCAGCGAAAGGGCCTGTGAGCACAGATTTCAGGCCTTTTCAGTGGTTCTTTGTGGCCTTCGGGTGCGTGCTGCCGGGAACAAACGGGTGATGGTAGGTTTAAGGGTGTGAGGTCCCTGTCATGGCTCCTCTCCCCGCGGTCATACTACCAGCCGTGTGTGCATTAACTTCCTTTGTTTTGTTTTTCCCTGGTATTTTTAGGGAAAGGGTTTTCAAAATGTTGTTTTGTTTGATAACGATGTAAAATATTTACAGTCTTTCAAAATCAAGTCTGTCAAACAAGGTGTATGTAAAGGGTCTCCGGCACATACCCCTGTCCTTTCTACCCGTCCCATTCCTTACCTGAGTGGCCTCCTTTCATAAACAAGCTCACACGTGCTTGTGTTTCTCTTAGATTAGAGATCGCAGGCTGGGCACGCTTCTCCCATCTTGCTCTTCTCCGCAGCATCACCTGGAGCACACCGCACCCCAGCATCTGGAGACCCTTCCCAGGCCTGCCTCCGGCCTGTGGGACTTGGTCAGTTCAGGAGCGGTTCCCTGGTTCATTCTACGAGCCCCCACAGTAGAATTTGAACGGTTTCCTCTTTCCCTGTTTCAGATAGTCCTGCCTGGAATAATAGGCTTATTGTGTCCGTCTTCCAGTTTTGCTTGTTGTATCTGTAGGGGATTGCCAGGGCTGTGGGAAATTCAGTGTAATTTTGCTACATGTTGCCAAATTACCCTACATAATGGTGTACCTTCTGAAAGCTGCAGTGGGCTCCATTGAGAAAGTGATTTTGAACTAAGTCTTTAGGGAAGTGTTAGGGAAGCTGGAGAAAGTCCCTTTTATCCAAGTCCCCAGGGCGGAGGCCGTCTGGAGCCACATGATCTCTTCTTGAATTTGCAAGTGCTGTGATTCACACTGCTACAGTCATCTTTAAAAATTTTAAAATACACGAACTGTTGAAGACGGACTCTTCTGTATTCTTATGTTTGCATGCATGTGTCCAATCTTTCCGTCCCTGTTTCTACTCTCCGGTGTTAAGGCCAGCCCAGGGTCTGAGTGCTAGAGGTGGCTGTTGGCCCCCACCCCCCGCTGGTCACAGGTGTCACCCAGACCTCATCAGCACTTGGCAAGTGTGCTAATTATCCTGTAGAAAAAGAAAAGGACTTTGGGACTTTGTTTGGTATCGGTTGTAGTCCCTTTTCTGCAGATTTCCGCAGCATAAACCTTGATGGACACTAGCATACTTTGTGCTTTTTCCCTCTGACTGCACCTCTCAGGGGGGCACTTAGCACTGGGGAAGTGGGCTGAGCAGAGTGGAAGAGTGTGCATGTGTGCCCCTGTGTGTGTGTGTGTGTGTCACAGGGAGGGTTGGGGGAGGGCTAGATGGAGTGGACACACCGTGAAAGCCAGTGATGAAATGGCAGCCTATACTGAGCCGTGATTTAGAATCACCCTCGTTTTGGCAAGCCACCATGTAGCAAGTGACAACAAGGGAAGGCGACCCCCATCATGCCACAGTAGGGACTGCGTTTCTTTAAACTCGGCTGGCCTCTGGTGCAGGCCTGCGGGAGGGCTCATGGCGTTCTTCTCGAATATGTGCCTTCCGATATAGGGAGGGCAGTTTTTTTTAAGGTATTATTTTAGCCCTGGCTGGTGTGGCTGATTGGTTGGAGTGTCACCCTGTGACTAAAAGGTGGCTGGTTTGATTCCTGGTCAGGGCACGTACCGGGCTGCAGGCTTGATTCCCCTGTCTGGGTGGGTATGACCCCTGGGCCGGGTGCGTACGGGAAGCAACCGATTGGTGTTTCTCTCACATCGATGCTCTTCTCCTCAGGTGAGGGTGAAAGAAAAATAAAACAAGAAAGATATTATTTTAATTTTATTTATTGATTTGAGGGGGGGAGAGAGAGATGGATATTGATTTGTGTTCCACTTATTTGTGCATTCATTGGTCATTCTTGTATGCGCCCTGGCCAGGGATCGAACCTGTGACCTTGGCCTATCGGGATGATACTCTAGCTAACGGAGCTACCCAGCCAGGGCCAGAAGGGCAACGTTTACGTGTAGAATGGGGGTCAGTTGCCTAGTCACTTTACGGGACAGACCGGCCTGGCTTTCTACCTGTAGAATCTGGTTGACACCTGGATCTCGTTTTTTGCTCATGAAGCTTCATGCCCGGTTCCCACTCAGCGCGCGAGCCTTTTGTGCAGTTCCCGGTGCGTGGAAACCCAGCGCACGAGCCTTTTGTGCGCAGGCACTCGCGGAGGGGGCTGGGGAGGGCTCCCTGGAGTCCGGGAGTGTGCAGTGGGTAATGGCTTTCCCCAGGAGAGAGCTGCCGATGGGAAGCATTAATTAATTTTTATTACTGCATTTATATTATACATAAATTTTAGCAAATTGGCTTTACACATTATTGAACAGGCTAAAAATGACTTCCCAGTTTGTGACCTTGGACATTTTTATCGTCCGTTTGAAAGTCTCTTCTGCCGAAAGCTGTTGAGAAATTCACGTTTGGTCCGTGGGCAGGCACGTGCGTTCTTAGGGTTAAAGGCAGTGGTCTCCCAACACGTTTTCAAGTGGGAGTGAACCGCTGAATCATGAATCCTTGCCTTCCTTTGTTAGCAGCATGTTAGCTGAAGGAATGGCTGTTTCTGTAAAATTTTCCATAAAGCAAATATTGGAAAGATATATATCTTCTTCGACTCTTTTGTTCAGAAGTCGAGTTATAGAATCTCTTCCCTGCGAGGGCCGTGAAGTGGGTCATCTCGGCCCCACGCAGCCACTGCGCTGCTGTGTGGTCTCCGGAGTCCCCGTGGGGAGTGCTCGGATGTGGGGCGCCTACTCCTCCACAGGCTACTCCTTCAGCTCACGCCAGGCCTGTTGTGTGGAGCTACAAGAAAATGAAGAAACAGAGAGCAGCACACAGAGCCGTAGAGAACATTGGGTCAAGGGCCAGGCCGCCTGGCTGAGTGAGTCCCAGCCTTGATGCTCCTGGCGGCTTGAGCTCGGGCCAGATGGGGAAGTTCTCGGGGCCTCGGTTGCCTTCTCTGGAGTGGCACTGTCTGCTCGGGCTGGGGTCAGGGTGCAGGGTGGCCGAGTGCAAGGTGCTGAGGGTGTGCCGGCCGCCATGCTGTGTGTGTGGGCCGGAAACAGATGGCCCCTCCTGACTTCTGTTCGCTGGGTCTCTCCTGGTGCCAGACCCCCTGTAGCTTATTAGTCAGCCCTCCTCTGTCACCAGGGCAAAAGTATTACACAGTGTAGGGGCCGGTTTGTTTCAGTCTGGCAACTGTGACTCCGCTCTGTGTGTATGGGAAACCTGCAGAAGCGCAGTGGTGGGCAGGAGCCAGTCCTTCAAACCGAGTTTCCCCATGGGATTTTTTTTTTTTGTCAATTAAATGCTTTTGTTTTTTTTTCCCCTTTAAGTCTTTCACATACTTTTTACAGTTGTATTAGTTTCCTGTGGCTGCTGGAACAAATTACATAGATTTAGTACCTCTAAGAAAAGTCGTCTTCTTGGGCTGAGATCTAGGTGTTGGCTGGGCTGGTTTTCCATGGAGGTTCTGGAGGAAAGAATCTGTTTCCTGGCCTTTCCCAGCCTTTAGTGGCCCCCACTTTCCTCGGTGCTCGCTCCCTCCCCCGTGTTCACAGCGGGCAGTGACCGGTTCAGTCTTGGGTCTGGTTTTTCTGCCTCCCTCTTGCCCTTTCTGGGACCCTTGTGAGGACCGGGGGCGATCTGGATAATCCAGAGTAATCTGTTTATTTAAGGCCTGCTGGTTAGCAGCAACCGTCACCCACCTGCACCTTTATTGTTTCCTTGTCAGTAATGTAACCTACTTACAGGTTCCGGGCACCGGAGCAGAGTTGTGAATGCCCTTAGCATGCCTGAAGGAGAAACTATAGGAAGTAGTGATTTTACAAGCCTGAAAACCCTGTGTCCTTCCCGACCGAGAGGTGCCTTTTCAGTTTAACCTTGTGATCCTCTGAGGTATAACTTGTAGCTCTCTCTCGAGCATTCAAACCACATTTGGTAATTTATGCTACTTTTCCATATAGATGGTTTAGTGCCAAATTCAACCTTATGTCATAATTGAGTCCTAGAATATTTTTGAATTATCGCATAAGCATAGGAATATTAACAAAATAAATCTGTAGCTTTTGATCATAGATGCAAGCATTGTCTCTTAGGTTAGAGAGAAAGTGTGCCTTTATTGTAGACAGCCTGTGTTCCTGGAAAGCGGAGTGCGAACAGCGTAATCTCACCCCCAAAGGGCGCCGCTCGGGGCGGCTCGGTTTGGACGTGGATCCAGGGTGAAGCGCTGGCTGTGTGTCTTGTCACCAAAGCAGGGCGCCCTAGAGTCCTCGCTCATTCCGCGTGCACTTAGTACTGATTCTGTTCTGGTGGCAGCGGGCTGGTAGGAATTCCAGATTCGGATTTTAAAACGCTTTAATGTGCAATGCTTTGTGGCCTCACAGTTCTAGCGGACCCAAAGTCAAGGTTCTGTTGCATAAAATGATTGTCAGTGAGCAGTTCCATTGCCCTTGACACTGACTGAAGGTAAAACAGATGACCCGCGGCCGTGACGGCAGCTTGTGCCTGGGCCGACCACGTGGCCGGTTCGCAGCAGCGTCACTGTATGGTCTGTCTGGGCCTGTTCCTAGGCTTGGGTGAGACTCTCATTTTAGGGGTAGCGTCTTGGGTCTAAAAAGACTGGCCTACAGGGTTCTATTTTTAGTTATAATGGACTTCTTTGAAGAGGAGAGTTGCTTTAAAAATGGCTGTTTTTCTCATTGTTTCATTGTTGGTGATCTAATATCTAAATGCTGCATCTGTATCTGTAGTGATTTACGTTGTGTAAATTGGACTCGTGTTAGTTAGTGTCTTTTTAATGCTGATCTAAGATACTAATTATTTACTCTGTAATTTAGACCCCACGTGCTTCTGTTTTAAAGATTTTAAGAAAATATTAAATAGAGTTTGTTGAAATACATTTATGCTTAAGTCACTGAAATAATCTTTTTGAATTCTTTTCCCCATGTTTGATTAATTCTTATCTGCTCGTGACATGAAAAAATTTTAATTACATGATAGATACAGGAATATTTGCTGGTAAAAATCTCAGCATATGCAGAAATAGTTCAGGAAATAGTGCAGGTCCGTATCAGCCATCTGACTAAACGTAACAGAAAATCCAGTTACAACTGGCAGAAATGATAAGAAAACAGCCCATATAGTCAGAGACCCAGGGCCGTGCCTGTGTTTCTTGGGGAGTGTCTGAACGGGGCTTCCCCAGCTTGCGGGCTCTCCCTCAGCCGGGGACAGTGCCTGGCTGGTCGGGGCAGCACGGAGACCGAGAGCTTACGTTGATCGCTTCAGAGCAAGGTGACTGTCCCTGGCATTTCCCTTCACAGTGGAGTGTCTCCTGCGCCCGCTCCTCCGTCACCTCCCTGCCAGGGTGCCACCCGGCACTGATGCGACAAGGGGCAGAGCCGTGTTGGTGTGTGCCTGCCCCGGAACCGCCCGCGGTGCAGGGGTCACTGAGTGCCCAGCTCTCCACGTGTCTGTCCCCTGGTGAGTGGGGAGGACCGGCAGCGTGTGTGTAGACACACATACACACACACACACACACACACAGATTTGTGTTCATGGGACTGGGCTTTGAATTACTTGTTAATTATTTTGATGTCTCCCCCCTCACCAAAAAAAAAAAAAGAAGCTTAGTTGTTAAGTACTTTGAATTGACTCTTTTAACAGGCCTCTGGGGTCAGAAGAGTGAACACAGCAAGTTTCTGAACAGCGTTCTCCGAACATGGGCACATCAATCTTAAGCCTCATATTTGCTCTTAGTAGCTGTTTTCTAATAACCGAATCCTTGGTTTTTCTCTCTCGCCCATGGGATTAAAACAAAAACTCAGCCTGGAAGTTGTTGCACGTACAGCTCATGACCTTCTTTCTACTCAGTGGTCGGGCTGTTTCGGAATGCTACAGCGTACCCACTGTTACTTTAACTACCGGTCACACAAGCCGAGATCTCATTCTTTTGGGGTTTTCTGCCTAAGCCCGTTCCTGTCTTGCTGTTTCAAGCTCTGGTTCTCTGTAGCTCGTCTTCCAAGGCCTCTCTAATTTTCATGATAATATAGAGTTAAGAGCATTGTAACTAATAGTAGCTGCATATTCAGAGGAAATCATGGTGGCTTTTCTTCATTTTTGTTCAATGTAGGACTCTGATGGGCTAGAAGGATTTGGCCTTCACATTTAAATAGGGCACTGTGTCAGTTCGCCAGGGCTGTCATAACAAAACGCTACCCACGGGGTGGCTTGAACAACAGAAACTCATTTTCTCCCAGTTCTGGTGGCTGGAAGTCCACGCCCAGGGTGTCAGCAGGGTAGGTGTCTGCAGCCTCTCTCCGTGGCTTGTAGGTGGCTGCTCACTGGCTGCGTCCTCACGTGGCCGTTTCGCACCCCTGCGTCTCTGTGCTCTTCTTGTGAAGACCCAGTCAGATGGGGTCAGGTCCCCCGTGGGTCTCATTTTAACTTAATCTCCTCTTTCAAGACCTTCCTCATCTCAGATAGTTTCAATGTATGAGTTTGGCGGTGGGCGGACACAGTTCATAACAGTCACGGGGATCAAATGGTCACACGTTAAGTCCCCAGTTACTGTCAGAGGACATCCTTGTCCTTGACAGATGTGCTCATTAACCTGTAATATTAAAAAATAAAAATTTGGACACAAATTACATTTTTATTCCACAACAGAATGTAAGAAAAGTTGTTACTGTATTGTGTCCATTTATACAAGTTTTATTGTATAGTAGAATTTCCTGTGTGGGAAAGCTTTGGGGGGTGGGGTGGGACCAGGAGGCACTTCATTTGTTTACTCTGTGCCCTTACATTAACTAGGCGTTCCCGTGAGACTTCACAGCGAGACTTCTCAGCAAACCGAGGGAGAGAGGAGAAAGCTTCCATGCAGTTGCCCTAACTTCTGCATAAGAAAGAATAGTGATTTTTGTACATTAATCTTGGAACCTTTAAAAGAAGCAACAGAAGTTGGCAAAGACAAGAGATCTAACTGAAGATTTTCTTACTTGAATGATTTCTAGGATGACCACCAAATAAAGGAACATGATTAAAACAGAAGTTGTTTTTATTTTTACAAAAACTGGAGTAATAGTAACCCTTACGAGGATTTACTGGGTATCAGGCCTTGTTCGAGGTCATTTATTGGGGTTGACTCATGCAGTCCCACCTCAGCCCTGGGGGGTGGTGTCTTCCTCCTGCATTTCACAGAGGGTCGCTTGAGGGCTGGGGGTGCGGGGGTGGGGGGTGGGGGGCTGGGTGAATGGTCTCCGTAGGCTGTTCAGCTGGTGGGGGTGAAGCTGAGACGGGATCCGGGGGGTCAGGCTGCTGTGGTCACTGTGCCGCCCCCCCACCCCCGCCCTCGTCCTCGGGTGCTGGCGGCGCAGCTGCCCAGAGCGTCATTCTTCCCTCTCGGCAGTGACTTGGCGTTGTTCGGTGGTTTAGGAAGGGTTGTTTTTGTTTTTGTTTTGGAGGCTCATGACAGCAAAACAAGCAAATGTATTAATGGCCCCCATCAATTCCCCATGATTTCTGTAAGACCAACACAAAAGCAGTTTGGAAAATGGTTTTGCTCAATGTCGGAGGATCCTCTGAGTACAAGAATTTGAGTAACCTACAGTAAAAAGGTCCTCTTCTGGCTCAACCGTAACAGTGTGTCACACTCACTGTATTTTACGAGCGCTCGGTGGGCTTCTCCGTTCGGTGTGGCTGCTGTGGAGGGGCTGAGTGAACAGCCGAGTGTGTGTGGGGCATGAAGTCAGACACGGGGGGTATGTGGGGGGCGCTGACCGGTGGCTGCCAGCGTGGCCGGGTGCTCTGAACGCCTCGGCTCGCAGACCTCCCTGTGAGGCCCCCTCCCTGTGAGGCCAGCTGCAGTGTGCCTGCTGGGGACGGGCGGGGACCGAGAGAGAGAGACTGAGCGCCCGAGTTTCGCATGGTGTGTGTGCGGGGAACGTGTCCCAGACGTTTTCGCTCCTGGTGTCATTCTGATGCCTGTGGGGGTTATTTTGATGAAGAAGTTCATATGCACCTCTCCGGGTCTCCTTCTCTGCCTGGAATGTTCTGGCTGTTGTCTTGAAGCCGAAGAAGGCGGTGGCTGCAGAGCAGGCTCAGGAGTGAAACTGGGTGGGAGTGGCGGGGCTCCCCTCTCCCGAGGTCGGTGGCTTTGGGCCAGTTACTCAGCTTTTCTGACCCTCCTCCCTCTCGGGGGGAAATCAGACCCACCTCATGGAGGTGTCGTGAGGGCTAAGTCAGACCATTAATGTCAGGTGCTGGGTTTTCTAGAGATTGATTATTTAAAGATATGAGACAGTGTCGTTTTTTGATGTCATTTTACTAAATATGAAATAGTCTAAAATTGTCAGTTTAATAAATTTTAGATCCCATTCTGCCTACATTTACCTAAAAATGTCCTGACTGGATTTCTCTTTATTCCTGTTGTAGGTGCTGGAGACCAGAATTTATTCACCTCCATTTACCCAACGCTTTCCCAGCAGCTGCCGAGAGAACCGATGGAATGGAGAAGGTACGGCGTGTGTGTTTTCTGGCCGCGTCGCTCTCCTCACTTTCCAGACATCCCTGTGAGCACGGGGGGCGGGCAGACTTAAGGCCTGAGTCCTGAAGTGAGCCGTGGAGGAACTGGGCGGCATCACAGCCGTGGGCCTTCTTCCTCGAGGAGTGTGTTGGTTTTCCTGACGAGACATCGGGTAGCAGGAAGAAGACGATTCTTCTGAGTTACAGGCCCACCCTTATAGGAACGATTTCTGTCAACCCTTTAAGGGTCGTCAGAATGTCTCAGAGCCACAGGCCTTTGGGAAAGGAGGCACGCACTCACTCAGGCTGCACATCAAGCAGAAGATGGGCCTTTATCTGCGCTCTCCTGAGCAGCCCTGTCCCCCCGAGCCCCTCCCCAGGCTCTTCCTTACGGGGAGAAAGTGTGCGGAGGGACCGCCCGCCCCCCCCCCCGCCCCCGCCCCGCTCTGTGTGGTTGTTCATGAGTGACGAGTTCAAAGGGGATGGTTGACTCTGAATTATCTTGTTGGAAAACTGATTTCTGGTAAGGTATTATTTTTAGAAAGTGTTTGGCTGTTTATTTGTTAATAGGAGTAATCTGATTTTAACAGGGTGGATACATAATTTTCTGTTGTTGTTCGTGTTCACACTGTTCTCATTCTTGCTACATTGTCCCTTTCCGACTACCGGTTTGTACCCAGCGCCCAGAGGAATGGGGGAGGCTTCTGGGGATGACTCACCCAGGGCCTCCACTGAGTCTCGTCTGATTTCTGTGCCTGATTGTTGTGCTGCAGGAATGTGTTTAATGACTAGCATTCAGTATAAATAGAGTGCGGAAGGTGGGAGAATTTCGGAAAAAAAAAACAAAAAAAACCAAAAAAAACGGCTCAACCTCTGAGGAGGCCCAGTGCTGTGAATGAGAGAAAACAGCTCATTCAGCAAATGGAGGAATTTACTGTCTGAAGAAACAGAGTAATCGGAAAAGGATTTCAAATAAGAATATACTGTGTAAACATTTATAATAGAAAGATAAAAGAAAAAAGTGTATCCAAGAAGCAATAAAGGGAGTTAAGGGGGGAAAAATGAAGCAGAGGGACCACATAGATTTAATATATGTACTCGCCTTCACCTCCCTGAAACTTCACTAACGGAGCCAAAGGACTGGAGAAGCGTAAGTGCACAAGGACAGAGAAGGGGGTGGAGATGATGGCAGCAGAGGGGTCTGGACACCTCTTTGGTGGAAGGAAGAGAGATGGAGGAGTTGGGAGAGACAGCTGAGCCCCATGTGTCTGCTGCGGTGGCTCCCTGAAGAGCAGGATGTCCCCGACAGGTGACAGGGCCCACCCAGGACCTTGGAAGGCGAGGGCAAGACCAGGCTGGAAAGGGAGGTGGCAGAGGGTGTGGGCAGGGGGCAGGGCGATGCAGGGCCCCTGTCATGTGTCCGCTGAAGCAGTGGCAGTGGTCTGCCCCTGCCAGACCCTGGGGGGCTGGGCTGTCTCTCTGTGGACCGAGAAGCTCTGGACCCTTGGGCATGAGGCACTGCGGCAGGCGGGAGAAGGGCCGTCTGGAACCAGCAGGTCTGAGTCTGAGCAGGGCGCAGCTGAGACCCCAGGGACAGGACCCGCCACACTCCCTGTCTTAGAAAACATTGGGAGGAGGCCCTGCACCCGGTCTGGGACCTGGATGTGCTCCTGAGTGGGGCAGCGGGGCGGTGGGCTCTGGGGGATGTCACCAGGGAAAGGAGCTGGTAGGTGACCTGATGTCTAACTGTATGGGCGTGCTCAGAGAGTTGTCATTTCTGTCGGAGAGCTTTGGAAGGTTTCAAAATGGTGACACTGGGAGCTAAGAAAGGGAAAGTGCCAAGAAGAAGAAAAGTTAGGTTCTAAAGCTACTGTAAGAACAGGTGTCACTTGGCCTATTAGTGAATAGTGCTTCTGCTTTTAATAATGTGGGCGGCACTGTGACAGAGCTGCTGGGAATGGGGAGGGAGGGGGAGGGGGGCAGACGGACAGCTGGGTCTGCAGCTCCCGTCACCCGTGGTGGCAGATCGGGTCTGAAAGTAAAGTGCCTGGGGCGAGGCGGCGGGTGGACTTGTGGCCCCCAGAAGGTGAGTCTCTCTGGGACCAGTGGATGCGGACCTTACTTGGAACAGGAGTTTTTGCAGATATAGTCAAGGTAAGGATCTCACAATGAGCTCATCCTGGACTTGGTTGCGCCTTAAGGCCAATGACAAATGTCCTTAGAAGACACCGAAAAGGAAAAGACACGTGGAGATGGAGGCAGAGGTTGGAGTGATGCATCTGCAGGCCAAAGAACGCCAAGGCTGGACGGAAGGCAGGAGGGAGGCAAGGAGCGGATCTTCCCTCAGAGCTCCCAGAGCGCACCAGCTCCCACCAGCACCTTGATTTCGAATTCCTTGCCTCCTCGACTATGAGAAGATCAATGTTGTTTTAAACCTCCAGGTTTGCAGTGCGTTTTTATTGGCAGCTCCAGGTGACTAATACGTGGGTGAGGCAGAGAGGACGGGGTAGGCACCTGTGCTTGTGTGTGTGTGAGGAAAGCTAACTCATAATATCTGACATGTTAGAGTGTACCCATATTGCTTTGATAAAAATTCAACACTAACTGAGTAGATCTTAGAGATAGAAAAGCTTGAAGCACAAACTTTGCTAGATTCACTGCACAGCTGCACAGCGGAAGGGCAAGTGAGTGAGTCGAGAGATCAAGCTTGGAAATGCTGGGTCTGATTGCCGGAGCTGGAGATGGAAAGTGTGGACGGAAAGCCGGGACGTGGAGGGTCGGTCCAGGGGTTTCAGCGTCCTTCCAGTAGATGTTTCAGGGGAGAGAACAGAGGGTGGAGGACAGGCAGTCTTTGAAGCACTGACTCCAGGGTTTCCCCAGAAGTGATCAGGGATCTCAGGAGCCCGCGGAAAGCCAAAAAGCAAGAAAGCAAACGAAAGCCGTGCCAAGAAAACAGAGAAAAGGGAAACCGAATTTGCATCTCTCTCGACATGCAAAATGCAGCATAAAATAGGACATTGAGGACGGCCTTCCCAGAGCACTGAGGGAGAACACCTCTGAGCCGAGCGCCGGTGCCCGAGGGAGAGCCGCGCCGGCCCTTCCTTCGGGGGCCCCGGGGGAGGGGGCGCTGAGAGGCATCTCGGGGAGACGAAACACGAACTCAGAATTCACAAGATGAAAGAAGCAGCTGCCAGCAAACAAGTCAAAATATTTTGCTGAAGCTAAGGTATCGACCCTTTTAAAAATGAAAAAAATCTGAAATTCCAGACGTGTGGAAGAAAGCAGAGAGAAGGTGTACTGTCTTTCTTGTCTCATTCAAGGAGGATACATTTTTTTCCTTCAGGATTTTATTTTTAGAGAGAGAGGAAGGGAGGGAGAAACAGAAGGAGAGAAACATCGATGTGTGGTTGCCTGTCGTGTGCCCCCCAGTAGGGACCTGGTCTGTGACCCAAGCATGTGCCCTAACCTGACTGGGAATCGAACCGATGACCCTTTGGTTCATAGGCTGGTGCTCAACCCGCTGAGCCACACTAGCCGGGGCTACATGTTTACATTAATTTTTGAAAGAAAATATACATTTATGTATAGTAAAATAAAAATGTAACCAACAGCAGAATAGGAATAGATGGTTAAGAGGGGAAAAGAAAATTCGATTAATCTCACAAAGCACAGAAAAAAAATAGCTTGCAAATAGGATATAGACGAGTTCATGCGTGAGCCTGGTCACTTTCAACATGGCTGGTGTCGGCTTGTTAAACGTGGACGCTCCTGAGATTGGAGACATAGCCTCTCCCTAGAGGTGGAAATAAGTCTCAGAAAAAGACACAGGTGACATAATTTATTTTCAGAAGTGTAGCTAGATAGCACCCATGTCCTCTGATAGCCTCAGGTTAGATGTTTGTAGCTGGTGGGGTGTCTGTGTTCTTGCCTCTTGGAGCAGGAAAAGGGCGGAGGGCGGCCACCACGTCTTTCCTTGTGTCCTGCAGACAGAACCTGTTCTCGTTTCACCTGATGATTCTCTCTTCTGGGCGATACAGGGGACAGAACTCATGGTGCAGTGTAAAGCTTTCGTAGTTTCAAAGTGCACATTTGACATCTGGGAGACTTTTCTTCTTTTCCAGCGACGCAAAGATGAAGTTAAACTCCAAGTAAGGTCCATTTTCCCCAGAAGCCTGCGTTGTTGCGAACGGCCTGGTTAGACAGCACGCTCCTCTGCACGCGAGCGTCACTGAGTAGCTGACCCATGTTACGGATCGGCAGCCTTGATGTGTAGTTGCGAACCGTGTTTAAAATAATTTACAGAATTTTTGGGAAGACTCATGCAGGATTAGTAGTCTATATGTACTTCTGAACTCGTGGAAATGATTATATTCCTGTTGCATTTTTTCTTTCTGCTACACGTCTGTCGGTTGCTTTTCTCATTGGCTGTAAAAATTGTTTGCAGGTCCTACGGCCGGGCTCCCAAGATGATCCACCTGGAGTCCAACTTCGTGCAGTTCAAGGAGGAGCTGCTGCCCAAAGAAGGGAACAAGGCCCTGCTCACCTTCCCCTTCCTGCACATCTACTGGACGGAGTGCTGCGTAAGTGTCCGCCGCGGGGACCTGTCTGGGAGTCGGGTTCAGCCCTCGCGGGTCTAGGTGTTTCTGTGACAGCCATGACTTTCATGTGTTCTCGCTGGCGTGCCCTTCACCCTGGTATCCTCTTGTCCCGTCCTCGGCCGAGAGCGTGGCTTCGTTGCATCTGTCTACTCTGGTCCGGTGCGTTGCCCTCGGGGTCATTGGCCAGTGCAGTCTTACTTCCCGTGCTCGGGTCCTGTGGGCCATCCCTGTGCCCCACCCAGTGACCACTGGGTGTTTCTACTGTTTGTTCTCGGCCTCGTGTCCTCAATCTCCCGTGTCCTCCCTCACGGCCGTGTCCTCCCTCATGGCCCTGTCCTCGTGTGGCCCTTGCCGGCTCGTAGACTTTCTGAGGCCAGGGCGCCGTGTCCTCCCTCCTGACCCATGCCTGTCGCGGAGGCCCCCCTGACTGCGTGTCCGGGGAGTGAGCGCCGCTGCTGGCGGCCTTTCCTTGTACTTGGCCGTTGTGTGTTCGTGAATCCGGGAAGAAACTTTACGTGGGTCATTCCTTCCTGTCTTTTTGACTCTACTAAAGCAAACATTTAGCAATATGCAAAATACATAAATCATTGCAGGGCATTTTAACCTGAATCTGAGGAGGCAGAGGCAGTTTTTGTCATTTTGATGAGAATGAACTTAAAGCTCACGCCGGTTTCCCTGGACTTGACCCCACGCATCTTTTGCTTTTGCTCAGTGACACGTGTGAGACGTTGTCCATCAGGGGGATTCATCATAGACCCAGCCCCCGGGGCTCTTACCGGGGCTGGTCACCTGGCAGCTCTGCCCAGCACGTGCCCCAGACTCCAGACCCCCAGAGGGAGAGCAGGTGTCAGCACGGCCACCGTGTCTGCACAGACAGTGTGGGCCCAGTGCGGCACTCCCTTCACACGTGCTGAGAGCCCCCCGGAGTCCCCGTTCCCCGGCGCCGGCCCAGGGCCAGCCTTGAGCGCAGGCCTGGCCCCTCTTCCCTCCCCGGCCCCTCAGTGGTAAAGTCAGGTTCGATTCGTGGTCGGGGGTTGTCTGGTTTCCCCTTGCTGCGAGCAGGCCACCTCTGGGAGCCACTGCAGGACAGTGTGAGCACCCTTCTCCTCATCCGGTCGGTGTGAGCACCGGGACCCACCCCCGGGTGGCCTGCTTCCCCGAGGCGGCCAGCCCGTGCCCTACTCTAGGAAAGAGCCCGCATGGGTTTTTGGGTAATTCAGTGCTTTGCCGTCAATTAGTCTTTCTTATTTGATGTCCAGATTTCTCAGATGTGGCCAGTGAGGGTCAGTTCAGACTGGCCCGTGTGTCCCCGTGAGCATTTTCTAACTTTCTGGGACAGTAAAGATGTTCTGGGTCCCTGTAGTTTGCTGCCCTGATCCCGGAACCAGCCATGTCTTCCCAAACCACTGTGTCCTTTGCCGCCGCGGAGCGCCCCTGCTTCCTGCGCTCTCTGTGGACAGAGCGAATGCAGGGTATCGCATCTCCAGAGACCAGAGCGGATACGGTGCCGCGGGGTCCAGCCTGGCCCCACAGGGCTCTCCCTGGCCTCTCCCCGCTCTTGACCCCGCCGACACATCTGCTGCGGGCCCGGTCCTGCCGGGAGCCCGACACAGCCTCACAGCTGCTGCACCTGGGCTGCAGCTGGACGCAGGCTTCCAAGAGGAGTTCAGCAGTGGTTTGCAGTTTGCACTGTCCTGGACAGACAGGAACGCTCACTCCGGTCTGCGTGGGCCAGACCCCCTCCGCCTGCGTCCTGTTAGTGTTCGCCCAGGTGCTCTTGCCCGTGTGTTTTCACGCGGGGTTTTCTCTCCATGATGAATGTAGTCTGGCTGGCTGTTTGTGCTGCATCTGAAGGATCTTGATTTTCTCATGTTCACCTTGCTGGATTCTTCGGTTGTTTGGATTAGTGTCATCGTTGATTCTCTAGGCCCCAGTAGGGCTTTCCAGATACCCTGTCATGTCATCCGCAGATAGAGGTAGTCTGACCTCTGCGTGTGCAGTTCTGTGCCTCGCGTGTTTTCTCTGCTCCAAGACGTGGTTAAGTGGCGTGGAGACAGTGGGCACCGAGCCTTGTTCCCGGCCTCAGCGGGAATGCCTGCCGTGGGTCCCCGTTCAGTACCCTGTGGGCTGTAGGGGCAGAGGGAGGTTTGTAGGAGCGTGTCAAGGCAGTTCCATCCATTCCTGCTTTTTCAGGGCTTTTTAAAATTAGAAATACATTGTTGAATTTTGTTAAAGGCTTTTTTAGACACAATGGAGATAGTCATGATTTTTTCCACTTAGATCTATTAATACGTTGAATTACATTCATGGGTTTCTTGTTATTGTGCCGCACTTGCGTTCCTGGTAGAAATCCCTCTGGTCAGGTATTATTTTCTTAATGTGGGTTAGGTGTTTGTTCACTTCATTTAGGATGTTTGCATCTGTGTCCACAAGTGATTGGTCTCCGCCTTTTTTGTGTTCTGTTTCTCAGGTTGAGGGACCAGTGTTACACTTGATTCACCAAAAGAATTTTGAAGTTTTTTCCCTTCTGCTTCTGAAACAATGTATATAACACTGGGACTCTGTGGTCTCTGAGGTTTGGTGACATTGTCCCGTGAACCCCTCTGGGCCTGGTGCTCTTTGTGGGGTAGTTCCTTGACCACTTCCTGAATCTCTTCCGTGGAGATCGGTCTGTTTTAGCCATTTGTCCATTTTGATAAACTGCATTTTTCTGAGAAATTGTATATTTAGTTAAGTTTTCAAATTTACTTCTATTGAGGTCTGTGGTCTTTTTTGGCTTCTAAAATACGCTGTGTCCACAGCTGGTTCCAGCATGGCTCCTTATTCCGTGTGTGTGTGTGTGTGTGTGTGCGCTTTCTCCCACTCTTCCCCCACGACGGTGGTGAGGGGCCGGTTCTTCCTCCCGGAGCACCGGGGTTTCCTTGTCAGTCTGCTGTGCTGTTTTTCTGCGTCTTCATTAATTTTTTCTTCCACTTTTCTTTCTTTTAAAAAAAAAATTTTATTTATTTATTTTTAGAGAGGGAAGGGAGGGAGAAAGAGAGAGAGAGAGAAACATCAGTGTGTGGTTGCTGAGGGTCATGGCCCGAAACCCAGGCATGTACCCTGACTGGGAATCGAACCTGCGACACTTTGGTTCGCAGCCTGCGCTCAATTCACTGAGCTTTGCCAGCCAGGGCCCACTTTTCTTATTTTCTTTCTTTTGTTATGTTTTACTTTGTTCTTGTTCTAGTTTTTTTGAGTTGGAAATGCATTTATTTTTACTCTTTAAGTTTTTATTGCTATGGGTCTGTATAGATAGGGACTTAAATACACTCCAGTGTTCTGTAATTATTTTGGGGGTATTCTCTATTTTCTGTTTGTGTTGCCTCTTTCAGCTAGTAGTTTAACAGAAAGTTTTTTAATTTCCAAAAAGAAAGTTTAAAAATTTTTAAAATTTCTAATATTATTGCATTGTTTGCTTTATGAAACTTATTTTTTCTCTGTGACCTAATAAATTATCAGTTTTTGTGGATGGTCCATGCTTGTTTGAGAATGCATTTTCTCTTTTTTCAGGTGTTTATGTTAAATATGTATTCATAGAAATATCTTGCTGATTGTGTTGTTTAGATCATCTATATTTTAATGTTTTGTCCATTTGACCTGTCTTTAACTGACGGCGGTACGTTAAAGCCTTCCCCACCAAAATGTTTCTCTTCTCTCGCACCTTTTGCAGTTGCTGATTTGTAAAGGAGGTCGATGTATTGTTTAGTGCATGGGTATTTGTAACCAGTATAACTGTTATGGAATGAAATATGTCATTTAGAAAATGGTTTCTGAGTAGCATATCTTGTTTTAGAAAGGCCTTGTCTGTCTGAAGATAACTGATTTTCTCCTGTATTTTCTTTTAATGGTTCTGTAATTTGTGCTATAATTTGGTCCGTGTAACTTCAGGTGATTTTTGTGTACAGTAGGAGCTATAAGGACTTGGGGCCTAATATTGCAGTCTAAGTATGCGGCAAATTGGCCTACCATCACTTCATATTTGTTTGTCTTTTTCACACTAATTGAAAAATACCTCTTTCATTTTAAGCCAGAATCCTACACGCACAACATTCTGGACACGTCAGCTTTATTGACCATTGTCTAATCTGTGCTGGGATTGGACTTCTGACTACTACATTTTTAGAATGTGTATGGATAGCTGTTTTTTAAAATAAATCCCTTCATTGGTGTGCATTTTCTCTTCCATGTAAACTTTGAAATCAGATTGTTAGGTGTACACATTTTATTTTCCGAAAGCGCCTGTACCAGTTCATCCCATCCACAGCTCTTCCGTCCGTGGCAGGGACAGCCCTCCATGGACAGGCCCGGCCTGCGCGTCCCCTGGTGGAGTCCGTGGGCCTCTGGCTGGCAGAAGGGACGCTGTAACTTTTGAGACTCTGTCATAAAAGGTAACTTACCTTCTGCCGGGTCCTCTAAGGACGCTTGCTCTTAGAGCCCAGCCACCATTCTGTGAGGAAGCCAAGCTCCCCCACAGGAAGGCCATCTGGGGGTGCAGTCCCAGTCCCAGGGGGTCCAGGTCCCCACGCTAACACCCACCAGCAGACAGGCGATGCCTTCCTGCTCCAGCCTTCAAACCCCACAGCTGACACCAGGGGGCACTGACGAGCTGTCCGCCGAGCCTCTAGGGTGTGGGCTGGTGAGCAGAGTAAATGTTCTGGACTGTTACACACTGTGTGTTGTTACAAAGCAGCAGGCAACTGGAACAGAGTCTAAAAGAAAGAGGGAAAGACTATAGAGTTTTGGTTGTGACTGCCTCGGATAAGTTACAGATCAGTGAGAGAGGAATTGGTAATCGTGCATCTTCCTGGCTGGGAACATGGCTTGTTTCTGCCTTCTTCCTGTCTTCTTTATGCCCTTTAATCACGTGCCGCAGTGGTTTTCACGGAAGTCTTGTATTTTTATTTTCGGAATAAAATAGTTTTGTGGGCATTATGAATGAGGTGTGTTTTTTTTTTTTCTTAAATTGCATTTTCTCATAGGGAGCCTGTATATCTCGTTGTTGTTTTAGGGTTTTTGTTTGTTTAGTTTTACTATCTATTAAGAGTTTCCCGGAGCAAGCTGATCATCATGAGGATTTTAAATTTAAAAGTAAAACTCTTCGCTGCGTTATTTCAGTTCAGCAAGCCCTCCCTTCCCGTCGTCAGTGGGTTCTGGGGACGGCAGCAGAGTGGCGGCGTGGCGGGAACTCAGGCTGGCGTAGGCTAGGCGGTGCGGACGGGGCTGACACCCCTACAGCGCCCTGTCGGGCGGCGTTGAACAGCACGGCGGTGCTGGGGGATTCGCTGCCACTGCCGCAGTGTCCGTGCTCATCTGTGCCCCTGCGCCTCCTCCCTCCTGGTCACCGTGCCTGACACGCGGCAGGAGAACCGCACAGCAGTGTGCCGCCGCGGTGTCCCCCCGCCTCTGTGTCGTGGTGTCGTGGTGTCGTGGTGTCGTGGTGTCGTGGACGGGCCCCACAGGGCACAGGCCCTGCGCTACGCTCTGACAGGCAGCCGCGTCCCCACCTCTGTCTGCAGGGTTGCCCTTTCTGGGGCTGCCCTTCCTTTGGTCTGTCTGTCTGTCTGTCCCGGTGGTCAGGCGGTGTCCACCCCTCTGCCGGCAGGACACGCCTCGCCCTTGTGCACGGCAGGCCCGTCCGTTGGTGACGCGTTTGTTACCTCAGCGTTCGTGTTTCTGAGAAAGGAGTTGGCCTTTGTTTTTGGAAAATGTTTCACTGGCCATAGAATTCTAGTTTGAAGTTTTTTTTTTTCTTTTAACACTTAAAAGACGATGCTCCATTGTCTTTTGTTTTCCAGGATTACCCATGAGAGAGATCTTTTTTTGTTGTTGTTACTTTGTACATAAGTGTCTTTTTTCTTGTGGTGCTTTAAGATTTTTTTCTTTATCCATGGTCTTAGGCAGTTCGATGGTGGTGCGTGTTGGTGTCGTTTCCATGTTTCTGTGCTTGGGTGTTTTGGGCTTTGGGGATTATAATTTTGGTCAGATTTGGAACATTTTTGCTCATTTTTTCTTCAAAATTATTTTCTGTATCTCCTTTTTCTTCTACTTCCCTTTGGGGACCCCAGTTACTACATGCTAGGCCACTTGAAGTCACCCAGCTCGTTGATGCTGCGCTGATGCTTTATGAGTGTTTTTCTCTCCGTGTTTCATTTGGATGACTTTTGTTTCTGTGTCTTCAAGTTGTCTGATCTGCTCTTAATACTCCCCAGTGTATTTTCCAGTTTAGCACTGTGGTTTTCGTCTTCAGAAATTCCATGGGGGTTTTTCCTTCCTCATTTTAAAAATATCTTTCTTGGCTCTGCTTAACATCTTGCACATACGCAGCGTGGTTACCAAGACTATTTTAATGGCTTTGTCTGCTAATTTTATTATCTGCATCATTACTGAATTTACTTCTACTGACTGGTTTTTCTGCGTGTTATGGACCGTATGTTCTGCTTTCTTGCCTGGCAGTTTTTTATTGGATGCCAGACATTATAAGATTTTATTTTGTTCGTTCCTGGTCTTTTTGTAAGCCTAGAATTTTTCCTGAGCTTTAACTAAGTTAAGTCCGATCCTCTTGGGAATTGCCTGTATGTGTTGGTGGGACCGGAGCAGTGAGCAGTCTAGGACTAACTGTTCTTCTCTTTCTGAGTTCTGCGCCCGATGCCCTGTGAGCGGGGAGGTTTCCGCTCTGGCCTGTGAGCACAGCTCCTGTTCCTGGCCCCACGTGGGTGTCTTGTCCTGTGTGGCGGGCCTCGTCCTGGCTCCGGGTGCTGCCTGTGTGCACGTGCTCCCCAGTTCCCTTTGGAATACCCGAGGGCGCGTCGCAGGCCTCCAGGGTCCCCTAGCGCTGCTCTCTCCCCTGGTCCCCTGGCCTCCTGGGAGCATCTGCCTCCCTCTCCCAGGACTGTTCAGCCCCCTCCCTGTGCGTGGGCGGGCCGCCCCGGGCCTCAGCTGCGCTGCTGTCAGGGTGCGCCTCCCTGTGGCCCCTCTCAGGAACTGTCCTCCGTTGCCTGACGTCCAGGGTCTCGGAACCCCTTATTCGTGTTTTTTTTGGGGTGAGGAGCGGGAGGTTGTTTCAGATGGTTGTGTCAGTTTCTGGTCCCTGTCACTTCATCTTGTCTGGAAGCAATCATCCCGTCCCGTTCACTGATTGGTGTCAGTACACACTCATTAATTTCTAGTTTTTCAAATGTAATTCCTTAATACCATTATTTATTTTAATGCTCAGGCTGTCCTGGATTCCGCCTCTGTGACCTTTGGAAATGCCGTCATTGTCTGAGCGCTCCCTTGCACGGGGCGTCCTGGGTCCTTTCCCAGTGCTTTCCCTGCCTGAGCCCTGGGCCAGCTGTTCTCCAGGGACCCTGGGTTCTAAGGGGAAAATTGTCCTTAGAAACCGAGGTCTGGAGCCAGGTGTGCTGTTTGCCGATGAGCCATCTCAGCGATATAGCTGGAGAAGGCATGCATGTCTGTACATGTGTGTCACCTGCATATCCATCTACACCTGTGTTTCTGCGTGTAGCTCTGTGTGCATGCACAGACACATGCGTGTACACGCGCGGTCCACCTCCAGCCCTGCCCCACCGGGCTGATCACAGTTCCTTCCTTTCCACATCTGTCGCTCCCTTCTCTGAGACCGGGAGTCGGGCTCTTCTCACCCTCCAGAGGTTTGCTCGCTCGAATGCTTGCTCGCACAGGGCGCTCTCCTGCCTCTGCATCCTGCCCCCCACAGCACGGCGCCCCTCTGGTCGGAGCAGACTCCCGGTGCTGGACCATGCGCTCCGCACTCCCCCTGACCCACGGCACCCCCGGGGGGGGCCTCTGTCCTGCTCGGCCTCAGACACCTCGTGTCAGCGCCCGAGCCCTTCATCATCCCACGCGGGGTCCCACGTCTTGTGCTGTGACACCCTCCTTGTTCTGCTCGGCTCTGAGGCCCGGGCAGGGCTGCTCCTCACTTAGGCCTCTTTGTTGCCCCCGCCGTGGACACCTTTCCCTCCCTCCCTGCTAACGGGTTCCTCCGCCATTAGCCGTGTTTTCCCGAGAAACCCTTACTTAACCTCAGGGCTCGCCTGTGCTCCTCTTCTGGAGAGACGCTCAAGTCTTCTTAGCGTCGTTCCCTGTCGTGAGTGGTAGGCTGGACCTACACTCCCGGTTTCCCCAGGGCTTTGGGGGACCCTGTCCCGTCTGCTCCTTATTGAGGTCCCGTCCCGAGTCCCCGCACACTGCCTGTCCTGCCGAGTGTCTCCGAGGGTGTGCAGGTGTCTGCCCCAGGTGCGGCAGCGTCTCCTGGGGTGGAGAGCAAGGGGCGGGGTGGGGCTGGAGGGGGCGCAGGGCACCTGGAACCAGGCCCTGTGGTTCCCTTGGCCCATGAGGCTTTGTGATTTGGGTCCGCTTTTTGGGAGCGTTGGGGCCTGTGGCATTTTGGTTTCCCCTCCGGGTGGGATGATTGATGCCTTTGGGCTCTCAGAGTTCCTGCGGAACACCAGCGTTCTGAAATCTGATTTCAAGTCCTCACACCGCCATTCTATGGAGAATACACAGCATATGAGCATGAGTACAGTAATTCACAGAAGACTGATTTTTGCAAGATGTTTTTTTCCTTAAATTTTAAGTAAAATATTTTTTTCAGATTACATTTGCTTCTAATTTAAACCAAGAGCCATAGTTTTATAATCAGGCTAAAAATTATAAGTACTGCCTTTTGGAACTTTTCACTTATTAATGAAACCAAAAGTGGGACTGGATACGGAATTTGAAATTGAACTTGCTCATGAATCAGTCACATTAGTACAGATCTGCAGGAGTTGTTCTTCAGGAAAGACTGGGAACTTTGTGGCAGTGTGGGCAGGGTAGTGAGGACTCTTCCATTAAAAGAGGGGAAAGCAGCTACGCAGTATGGTTTCTAAAGGTTTTTAAATGCCTAATTTTGAAATGAATTAGGTATCTTGGTTTTTAGATTTTTCCTCTGGATCTTCTAAGTGCATTTATGGAGCTTATAGGCAATTATAAATAGAGATACAAATAGCAAGGACAGTCTCTGTCTCCCTGCTTCTTTCTGTCTGGAAGGGACTGAGGCTGGCCTCGCTGGCTCTGGTGCAGGCCGGGCGCTCTCTTTGGCAGCTGATGTGTAGAGCTCAGGGCTGGAAGCAGCATTGATTTTTAGGACCAGGACAGCTGTCCTGTCTATCCATGAGAGTCAGAATAGCTTTCGAGAAGCCTCAGATAGTCCTCTTTCATTGGGCTGCCTTGCCCCAAGTGTGGCCTGCGAGTGGCACGGGGTTTGAAGGGGTTCTGGGGGTTGGCAGAGAGCTGAGGGGCTGTGGAGGGAACTGCTGGGAGGCTGGCCCCGGCCCGGCCCTGACAGGCAGCCCACAGTGGTGACAGGCAGCCTGTGGTGGAGGACCCGCTTGCCCCCCATCCAGGCAGAGCCCACGGCAGTGCTTGCTTGGGCACAGGGCCTGTGGCCGTGCTGACCTGGGTTTTGAAGTCCCAGCCTGCCTAGCTGACTGTGTCCCTGTGGGCAACTTCCCGGGCTGTCTGACTGTCACTCTCTCCCTCTGCGACATGGGAAGGTCTCCCCGCAGTGTCCCGAGTATTTGGGGGCAACAGATAGGCGGTGCCCAGAGACCTGCAGGGTGGCTCCGTGCTGGGGGTCTCCTGGAGTGTCCCCAGCCCGGGACTATAAAGCACTCTGGCTGCTGTGTTCTCTGTTCCGAGACACATTTGCCATATAAATGAAAGGGATTGATTAACTTGCTTTCACAGTGACTTATTTATTTTTAGGATACTGAAGTGTATAAAGCTACAGTAAAAGACGACCTTACCAAGTGGCAGAATGTTCTGAAAGCCCATAGCTCTGTGGACTGGTTAATAGTGGTAGTTGAAAATGATGCCAAGAAAAAAAACAAAACCAACATCCTTCCCCGAACTTCCATTGTGGACAAAATAAGAAATGATTTTTGTAATAAACAGAGTGACAGGTAAGTGATCTTTAATTTCACCTCATTGGGCTGGTTCCTGGGTGATGCAGATCGCTGGCTCGGGCGCTGGGGCGTGTGCCTTCTGAATGGCTGTGGCGTGCCTGACGCCAGCTGGGGCGGGTGATGGGGCGCCTCTCCTGCCGGAGAGCCTGGCCTGGCAGCCGGAACCTGCACTCAGAACCCCCGCGGAGAGGCCCCACACAGCGGGTCCCCTCTCTGAAGCATGACAGTGATGGGTGTCAGCGTAACAGGGCTCCCAGGAGCCTTGGCGTTCTTGGTGATGCAGGACCCCTTGGAAGCCGCCCCCCTTCAGAATCCGCCAGCGGGGCGCCGTGGCCGTGGTGGAAACTGTCCCGTGGACTGGCCCCCCTTACTCGCCCCCCTCCCGCCCAGGTTCTGGTCTCTCTCCTGGGGGTGGCGCACTTCTTCCTTGTCAGGGATGCAGTTCCCGGCCGTGCCGGCCAGCGTGTTTTCCCACGCTGTGGATTCGGGTCTGTGTCGCGTAGTTTGGTGCCTCAGTTCACCCGGGCCCTGCGGGTGAGTGGGAAGCGTGGTCCCTGCTCTTTCACAGTGTGGGGTAGCGGCGGAGACGGCGTTGCCTCACGCCGAGGTAGCCCCAGCGCAGTCACCGCCATCGCAAGCGTGAGACCAAGGGGTCGGGGCGCAGCAAGAGCCTGGGGGAGTCGCCGGCCTGCTCTGGGGCTGGGAGCGGGGGTGCTGCCCTGGGGACGCAGTGGCGTGGCGGTGGGGCTCAGGAGTCAAGGACGGGAAGGAAGAGTTCCTGAGGACTGGCTGGGAGTACCAGCCAGACTGCCGCGTGGCGGACTCATTCTGTGACTGCGACCCGTGTCAGGGTCACCCCGTGAATTGGCAGTTCTTTAGGGGAAGGAGCCATATGTGGCTTGTTCAAACTTGCTTTATTTATAGCTTGGATAAAATGTTAGGTGGTTGAGCTTACGGTTTATCTTTGAGGGATTTCATGCAGTCTGGACTTGTGGGAGTTCTTCCTTAAGGACGTCTCTTCACAAATTAGTTATCCCAAAGGAGTCAGTTTAAGAGCTTAGCGAGATGCTCCATAACTGAGTGGCCTGTCCCTCTCTGTGACTCAGGGACACTGGTGTTTTTGTTCTCAAAGAAGGGAGAGCAGGGACCCGGGAGCCTGACGGGCGAGGGGGAGGCGTGGCTGCTGCGGAGTAAGGACACTCCAGTGCAGCAGCCGGAATGGGTTCAGCAGAGCAAGAGAAATGTTTGTGTGGGTTTTATTAGGCAAATAAGTGGGTGTCAATAGAGTGTATTAGTCTAAACTTGTGAAACATTTGGATTTGTATGATGACTTTTTTGAAGTGCCTATTGATTACTTTTAATACAATTTTTATCTAATTGCCAAAAGTATGTTTCCGCTGAGCCCACTTAAAACGAACTTGCATTTAATGACTATTCTTTATGCGTAAAATTTAACTTACTGAAATTTTTAACATTTTATCTCCAGTATTTAACCATGTCTTCTAACACTTTCATTTTCATTAATTTGCAAAGCTATCTTCGACAGATCTATATTTTTTCATGTAAAAACTGGATCAGATTTTCATAAATTTGATTTAGTAACATCTTTATTGACAATTATTTTATTAGACAATATAATTTCTGCCTTTGGAAATATTGGAACACCCGGTCCTGAGGAGCTTACAATTTTTTAAATTTCTGATTACAGATGTTTACAGGGTTGTTGTAGAATTGTTAGAAAGGGCAGAGCTCAGAAAGAAAACAGATATTAACTCTTAATATTCAGCACGTATCTTTCAGATGCTTCTCTCTCTTTATCTGTGTGCACATGTGTGCATGTGACATGCTACAGGTGTGTGGTTTGCACTTGCCTTTCTCACCGAATTCCAGTGTACGTTGTGATAGTTTTTCCTTTGACAGTAAGCGTATTTCCATACCATTATGGTTATGGATGTTCTGTAGTAGTAACGTACTTTAAGTTATCTGTACCACCCTCTGCTGGGCTTATAAGTTATTGCTTATTTATTATAAACAACAATATTATAAATAATATTCTAGCTCCAGTGTTGTGGACATCCTTATTAGTTCCTTAGAATAAACCCCGGAAAGGAAACTTGCTTGCAAAGGGTTTTGTGCTTTGTCAGGCATTTGGCATTTGGTAAGTGTCACTTGTGGACTGTCTGTGCGCCTGGCTGTCCGGGGCCCCGGCCTGGAGCTCCTCGTCGCCCCGCGCCTCTGAGCAGCTGCCTGGGACAGCCCGGGGCTCGGAGCATGTGGCTCTTCCCCAGCTGGCGCCCACCTCCCCTGACTTGAACTCTCTTGGGTTCTCCCTTTCTGAGTTAAGTGTCTAGGCTTAATGTGAATTTCTTGAGCGTAGTGCTTTTTTATTACAAAAAGGTCTAGTAACATCGAAAGTTGGAAGGCTTTGTCGTGGGTGGAGAAAATAATGAGTGCATTGCCCGGGAGGCACCAGGACACTGAGACCAGTACTGTTTCGGGGGTTGGCATCCGCCTGCTCCTGTAGGTGCAGGGTCTCTCTGTGTCTCACGCTGTGTCTGCTCGGGAATGATGCTGATGGGGGAATAATGCTGATGGTTACCGTCCTTGGGAGGCCCTGAGGGCGAACTGCTGGACTGGCAAACTCTGGCCGCTCCTGTGGTGAACAAGCACACTAGTCCTCTGTGGGGAGGGCTTCGGGGTGAGCTGGCTGGACCCCTCTGTCTCTCGGGGAAGAAACCGAGTCCGGGGCGGAGCGGCTGGAAGTAAAGCCCGCTGCCGGCCTCTGGGTTTCCTTTTTGGTGCTGCCCGTTCACTAGGGACTTCGTCCTGGCTCTCAGTGGGGGGCTGAGCGCTCCACGGAGTTAGCCCTCCCTCCGAAAGGTGCGGAGGGCGCAGAGCAGTGAAACTCAGAGTCGGCTCGTTTCGGTACTTGTTGGTGACTCAGGTAAAATATTTACCGAGGAGGGATGACGAAACTCATTAACATCAGTATTTTAAAATTATTTCTGAGTTCAGACTTATTCATCTCTTTTCTAATTAGTATCAAGGAAGGATAAAGAAAGTGACCTTTCCTAACCTTTTGGATGGAGATGTAGCCATTTCCAGATCCACTGGACACTCTTGTAAGGTTGTGCCTTTGACACTTGTGCATGGACATAAAGTCCTCTCACAGTGAGGCTGTATTACACCTATGTGTTAAGCCACTGTTCCTCTAAGCTTGTATTTATTATTCGTTTATTCTCCTTGCTCTTGAGGAGCTCACGGTCTGGGAGGAGACGGACCTACAAAGGGACACTCAGTGCGGGAGGGGCTGAGAGGGCAGAGTGGGCACAGCAGTGGGTGGGGGGGGACTTCAGTGAGGCTGTGTCAGCTGAGCTGGGGTTTGAAGGGGGAACAGGAGGAGCACCCTTGACAAAAAGAGGGGCGAGCATGGGAAGGTCAGTGGCCCCAACTGGAAACGGTAAGAAGTACAGCAGACACCTCAGCTGATCCAGTCGTGATGGTCCTCACATGCCGTGTTAAGTAAATTTTAGCTTGTCGGTTACAAGGAACCAAAAGAGGTTTTTGAAGGAAGCGGGGGAAGTGAGGTTTGGGAACGGAGTGTGACGCGACCACTTTGTTTTACAGAGAAGCTGGAGGCAGGGTCTGGGACCTGGGGTTCATCCTAAACCCTTGTCCTCCTCTCCGGTCCGCTCTGCAGCGATCCTCCTCGGGCAGCACCTGCTGCTCGTGTGGCATCGAACCTTTTCCTAAGCTGGGTTCTCACCGCCTGCCTAACGTCTTTCCCCCGCTGAAGAAGGGAGAAAGGATGGGGGGGGAGGGGAGGAAGGAGGGCGAGGCCGGAAATCACCGGGAGGAAAAGCGGGGCCCGACGCTGGAGAGTATTTCCCAGATAGTCTGTTTGTGTCTCCGCAGGTGTGTTGTGCTCACCGACCCCCTGAAGGACTCTTCTCGAACTCAGGAATCCTGGAATACCTTCCTGACCAAACTCAGGACATTGCTTCTTATGTCTTTTACCAAAAACCTAGGCAAGTTTGAGGATGACATGAGAACCTTGAGGGAGAAGAGGACTGAGCCAGGCTGGAGCTTTTGTGAATATTTCATGGTTCAGGTACTTGAGCGATGGTAGAACTGGTCAGCCCCTCCCTCCCTCCCTTCCTCCCTCCCTCCTTCTTTCTAAATAAGGCCGCTCTCTTGTGGTAAGTCTTATTGGCGTAATTTTTCAAACCAATGTCTTGTCGTAAGTCTTATTGGCATAGTTTTTCCAACCAAGAGACTGTATGGTAGCTAACAGATGTTTCTGTCTCTTGGCTTATCAAGCAGGAGACCAGAGGTTACCATTCCTGAGTGACTGTATCGTCTGCTCTTTGGAGCTCCAGCACTTGGCATTAGCCTTTTATGAAAGGGCCTTGCTCTCAGACTGACACCGGCGTGTGCGGGCCTTCCGGGGTGCGTGCCGTGCGCGTGCCTGGGGAGGCTGTGGCACAGGAGCCCCAGCGGTGGCGAGGGTCACGGTGGGGAAGATGCCCACCACCTGCCCGCCACTGTGACTGACTGTGCTGTGATGTCCTGGGCACAGTTCTCTCTAGTTGTGTGTTGTAATCAGTCTGGGGTCCTAGTAAAAGATAGCCTTAGGCTACTTTCTTTACAACAGTTTTAAAAAAGTTTAGATTTTAAAAACTGTAGTTTGTAACAGTTCTTTTTCTGTTTAAGCAGAAAAGTCTCAGTGAACAAAGGGATGGTAATGGTATAGTTTGGGGGGAGGGGGCCTTCCTGACACTGCAAAGGGGGACAGACTGTTGCTCTTAGGGTTCCTTGTTTGTATTCACAAAACTTATTTTCTTTTTAAAGATTTTATTTATTTATTTTTGGAGAGGGAAGGGAGAGAGAGAGACACATCAATGTGCGGTTGCTGGGGGTCATGGCCTGCAACCCAGGCATGTGCCCTGACTGGGAATTGAACCAGTGACACTTTGGTTCGCAGCCCACACTCAATCCACTGAGCTACGCCAGCCGAGGCTTCACAAAGCTTGTTTTTTACATTTAAATACCACTTGTGTATTAATTGCTGAAGAAATAATACACTTTGAGCAAATAAGTGACAATTCTGATTAGAAATTTCGATGTTTGTCTCTTCCTCCGATGCTTTTGTCGCAGTGGCATTTGGACGGCGGGGTGCGTGGAAGGGACTTCGAGTCTCATAATCTCCTGTGTGGCTGGCCTGCTGCAGGCCTTGCCGTTTGCCCTGTCTCTTCGCCCTTTGAGTGGACTGAGCTTAGTTTCGAAGAGTTACAGACAAGGAAGGGGGATTCTAAATGAACCCAGTGGTGTTGGGTCGGAATCTGAGGTGTCAGTGTGAACCCACAGTGGGTGGGTGGGTGGGTGAGTTGATTTGGAAATAGAGGGTGTGTGTGTGTGTGTGTGTGTGTGTGTGTGTGTGTTAGTACACACATGTGCACACTCTGTCATCTGACAGGGCCAAGGAAGAATGACACCTCAGTAGCAGTGAGCACACCTAGTGCCAGAGCTTGGTTTCTTTTTTTTTTTTTTCAAACACTAATTTTTTTTAAATAGAGATCTGTAATTTTCTTTTTGATTTTATTTATTGATTTTTAGAGAGGGAAGGGAGGGAGAAGGAAAGAGAGAGAGAAACATCAATGTGCGGTTGCTAGGGGCTGTGCCCTGCAACCCAAGCATGTGCCCTTACTGGGAATCGAACCTGCGACACTTTGGTTCGCAGCCCGCGCTCAATCCACTGAGCTATGCCAGCCAGGGCTCAGAGCTTGGTTTCTAAACTCCATGTTCCACTAAGAGGTGTGGAGCTCCTCGCAGAAGCGGTTGATTCCAGGCTTGAGGCAGGGGAAGTACAAGAGGGGCCTGGGATGTCTGTGGACCCAGCAAGTAAGGAGGTGCACAGGAAGGCAGAGGTCCTTCAGAAGAACATAAGCACCACCAACAGGAGCCTCCCCATGGCCAAATAAGTGATGACGGAGTTGGCCCATGAATGAAGTTAATACCCATTAAGCCTGAATGGGTGTAAACATAGAGCTGCTTAAATGAGTAGGTGGAGGATAGCGCCCAGCTCTTCCACGTGGGAGAACCCAGTTAAGAACTCGTATCTGGGCCGGTAAGGGGAGTGCCTAGGACGAGAGGTGACTGTGGCGTCCTGTGCTGCTGCTGAGTCATGGAGGGTCAGGGCTCACCGTGGCCCTCCCCTGTTTCGTCCCAGTCCCCTCTCTGCCTGCATAAACGTTGGCATGCCATGAAACTGGTGTCTACTCAGCGTAGCACAGACGTCGTTTATAATGCTGCCTGCTTCTCTCCACCACAGTCTTTAACAGCTGTGTAATGTCTCACAGTATTGATTTATGTTTTTGCTTTTTTAAAACTTTGTTTGGGTGAACAGGAGGAGCTTGCCTTTGTGTTTGAGATGCTGCAGCAGTTCGAAGACGCCCTGGTGCAGTACGATGAGCTGGACGCCCTGTTCTCCCAGTACGTGGTCAACTTCGGTGCTGGCGGTGAGTACTGACGCTTCGCATGCACATCTCTGCCTGCTTCCCCGCTCTGCGGTGGTCTGGGAGCTGACAGTTATTCACAGAACGATCACACCATCCCGTGTTGCTGCTTAAAAAATAAATGATATGCTTCCAGTGGGAATGAAATGAGAATTAAGATTTAGTCACTTTCAGTTTTAGAAGAATCCTAAGTATTAAAAAGCATTTAAGAAGCTGTTTCTCCAGGGTGAAGTGTCATGTTTACAACTTACAGCTGACTAGGGAAGCTCCTGATTCCGTGCCTCCTCGCCAGTGTGGGTGGGGGTCTCACTTCTGTTGGAGGTTGTCTTCGTGATCTTGGAGAGCCCCTTGCAGTGAGTTTTATGGGACACCCCTGTGATGGGTGTTCACCTTTTAAACTTTCAGATAATGTCTTAAATTCTCTTAAAAGTACACAGTGCAGTGAAACCGTAGGCAAGGTTTATAACCGTCCCCACTGTAGTGGATAATTGGTTTGGACAGAAGTGGCATCACACACATACATCTGTTTGTCTGTGGCTGGTGGTTCTCAGCAGCAGCCCACCGCAGGCGTCTCTCCAGGTCAGCAGTCGGAGCTCTGCATCATTTTTGCTCTCAGCCGCGCGGCGCTCCCCAGGGTGCGCTCATCAGTTTGTTCAGCCGCCCCCGGCGCTGGGCGCTTGGGTTGTTTCCACGGCTGCCACCACAGGCAGGGCTGCAAGAGACGGCTTTGTCGGGGTTTTTGTTCGCTTGTTTTTTTGAGAGAGCCCTTGTCACGGTGTTCAGAGAACAGAGTGATTTTAGGGAGCCATCGTGTCTGCCAGAAGGCCCTCGGGAAGGGAGTCCCGGGAGAGTCCGCTCGGGCCACGGTGCCGCCCCTGCTCCGGACGTGCTGATGAGACGCCACCGTGGTCCCCGCTCCAAGCCAGTTGTTGCCAAGTTCAGGTGTGGATCTCTCTTTGCCAGACACAGATTTAAACACACGACCAAAGCAAAGTATTCACTAATGAAATTAAAAAAAATTTAGGAGGTAGTAATATATATATATTACTCGGGTCCCGAACAGCTGGGACCATTTGAAATCCAAAAGTAAGCCTGGTCCAAGTTTTGCAGCTGACCGATAAGATTGTTCATTTTTGCTCCTTCGTATCGTAGACGCCGGCTGGGCACCCACCACGCACCAGGCACTGTCCTCAGGGCGGTGGGGCCGGCCCGAAGTCAGGCACAGAAAGATGCATGTTTACTTAGAGTCGGGTAGTCAGGAGTGTGGGCTGCAGAAAAGAACACAGGGAGCGGGGAGGGTGGCAGCAAGTGCGTTCAGTTTTAGACAGGACAGTCAGGCAAGGCTCTCCGAGCAGGTGGCATTAGCACAGAAGCCTGAAGGGGAGGTGGGCGTGAGCCAGGAGAATCCTGGGAATGGCGGGACCAGCAGAGGGACCTGCTGGTGTCAGGACTCCGAGGGCCTGGCAGGGCACTGCGCGTCGCGTGCGCTCCGGCGGCTCTGAGGGCAGGTCGGAGTCGGTAAGCGATGCTGTGGGCTGTGGCTGGCACTTCAGATATGCAGGGATGTCAGGTGCCACCACCCAGTCACCCACCGACATGGATGTACCAGGAAATCGTCACACCACCTCTGTTTTGGAGTGAGCAAAACAGATTAAGATTTTTTTCCATGAAGATTGAATGACTTGTTATTGTAGATTCTTATGTTCATTTTAAGATCCTATTTGAGTCTTGGGGTAATAAGTTTAAATTGAGGGCATGGTTGGAAATTCATGACAAGCAAGAATTTCCCCCTCTGCTTCCTGCTGTCCAGCCCTCCTCTGCCCGCGGTCCTTTTCTCTGGGGCAGGACTCAGGTAGTCGGCATGGCGGAGTTAGAGACAGCTGGGTGGGGTCAGAAGTGGAGACAGAAAGACCCACGCGAGCAGGCTGCCCTCCAGCCGCAGAAGACCCCCAACCCAGGCCTCACGCCTTCCCTGGGAGCTGAGGACCCCAGAGCCCCGGGCTCCCTGGCCCCCAGCCCGCCAGCCTCCGACCGCTTCCCCGCCAGTCCTCCACCTTGTGGCGTGGTGCGGCGGTGCCTGGGCCGAGGTCACATTACCTTGTGCTCATTGTCCCGGGACAGATCTGGGGTGAGGTGCTTGTGGTGATGACCCCATCTCCGCCTCCCAAGACTGGTTCCACGCCAGCCGGAAGGGGGTGGGCTGGCGCCTAGGGCGTATGTGGGTGGTGAGCTGCCCGTCGGTGCCTGAGCCCCACAGCTCCTCGAGAGGCCCAGGGAGGTGGAGGGATGTGTAGTCAGCCTCTCATGCTGTGTGTTTGTTTAGATGGTGCCAACTGGCTGACTTTTTTCTGCCAGCCGGTGAAGAGCTGGAATGGATTGATCCTCCGAAAGCCCATAGATATGGAGAAGCGTGAATTGATACAGAGGCAAGAAGCTACCCTGTTAGATCTGCGCAGTTACCTGTTTGCTCGCCAGTGCACCCTGCTCCTCTTCCTGCAGAGGCCGTGGGAGGTGGCTCAGCGCGCCCTGGAGCTGCTGCACAGCTGTGTGCAGGAGCTGAAGCTCCTGGAAGTGAGTCGTGCGTTTTCCCCGTTCCCCCTTCCTTGACCGTTCCAACACAGACCCCAGGCACTGAACTGTTTGTGCTTCGGAAAGAGCTCTCTCTTCTTCTGAACGTCCCTGATTTTTTATGTGTAGTTTATATAGTTACTCTTTACATTAATTAATTACTTGCTGGAGCATATAGTAATTTCTGCCCTCAACGTGGTGGAGCTCCTGTTTGGCCGGAGCAAGCCTCTCAGACCCGCTTCTTCAGGGGCCTTTGGCTCGTGCTGTGGGGCGGGTCTCCGCTGGCAGAGGTTGCCCCCCCCCCATGGCCACGGGACGTGCAGAGTCGGGTTTTGCAGGCAGATACGTGTTTTATTTCAGAACTGTTCATGTTGCACACGAACGTGCAGACGACAATGCAACGCTCAGCCAGCTGTGCCGTGTTAATGAGCAGCACAAAGACGAAGGGAAGGTGTGCTCTGAGCACGTGTGTGCATGCGTGTGTGGGAGAAACCGCCTGGGGAGGCAGAACACTGTTGATCTGCGGCGGAATGCCGCCTTTAAAAATGAATTTACGGGGCCCTGAACTCTCTCCTGCCTGTGGACTTAGAACATCGCAGTGAGGAAACCTAGTTGGGGGGTCCTGCCATTTAACTCAGAGACCTCCTCACCCAGGAAGACGCACACGTGCGTGTACAGTCGTGCTCTGCCACTTCAGAGGGTTTCCGGACGCCCTCCCCGCCCGCCTGCCCTCCCCGCCCGCCTGCCGGCCCCAGCGAAGAGCTGGGTGAGCGGGCCTGCGGTGGCCAGACGACTGACCCGGAGCGTCCCTGCCCGGGCTCAGGTGGTCCGAGCCAGCCTGGCGGCCTTCCGCCGCGGTCCGCCCGGCACTCCCGCGGGCCCGGTTAGGGCGGGCCCAGGTGGGTGGTGTGCCCGTGGGAGCCGGGCTGTGGGGGGTGGGCTTTCCTGACCAGAGACTTGCATTTTGTGCGCCCCAGCTCACCACTTAGTTTGAAGTCATCCCAGGGGATTTAAACTTGCTTTTATCCAAATGAAGGGAAATGATTTTAGTTAATTTCTAAAGAGAAATGCCTAGCCCAGTTGCCATAAACTCAAGAATCGAAGAATTTTGTCAAAATGTTTTTGCCTTGGACATGTAATCAAGCAACGTTTTCCACCGTGAAATTGTTCCTCCGCTTCCTCCAACTGAGCCGATGGAGATCGCCTGCTCCGCCTGCTCCGACCTTGCTGGTCAGACCTGGGGGTGCCGTGAGGTCCCCGCCCATTAACGAGGCAGGCTGTGTGTCCTCCTGGGGGCCCAGAGAGTTGAGCTGACGTAGTGACTTTTGTCCCGCTGGTTTCCAGGGTCGGGGTGGTGAGGGGAGGACGCGAGTGCTGGGGTCTGGGAGGGTCGCACTTCAGACAGGACAGCCTGGGGACGGAGTGGGGGGCGGGGAGCGATGAGGCAGTGCCTGCGGCGAGGGGCAGGCCTGGGAAACCGCAGCGGTGGTGCAGAGCCAGCCCCGTGAGTGCTGTGCCCAGCCTGTCACACACCCAAGGATTTAAGACTCTTTCCTAAATTCTTTTTCTTGCCTTAGAAAGTTGACCAGTCAGAGCCACAGTGTGGCTGCCAGCCTGTAGCGAGGAGAGGAAGCGCAGCCCGAGCCAGCAGGGCAGGCGGCCCTGGGGCCTGGGCACTCTGGTGGGGGCTGCTGCCCCGGGGGAGGAGCCGGCGCTGCAGCCACTGCCACCTCCTCCTGCCTTCCCGCCTGCTTTGGGCATTCCGGAAGCTGGAAGGCAAGGGAGCCCACTGGTGCATTACCCTCAACAGTAGGGGGACAGCATGGCTAGGGACATCCAGTAGAGTGTCGCATGCCCGTGTCTTTGTCCCACCACGGATCCCTTATCATTGCGGCATGTCCAGACATGCAGGCGGGCTGCGGGCGGACATGTGGTCACCCCCTCATCCACTGCACCGCAGTGCCCTTGCCTCGCGTCAGCTTGCCCAGCGCACGGCGGGTCCTCGCTTGCCTGCTGAGTCCTGCTGCGCCTCTGGTGCGAATGGCAGCAGCCCAGTTGTTACTCTTTGCTTGAAGAAAGAAACACGCAGGTCATGGGTGGTGCAGGCCCCAAGTCCCTGGCAGTGCTGTCGTGGGCAGCGCGTCTGCAGATGTGACTGGGATCTCCGGGCCCTTCCGCTGTGCTGCCCGCGTGCCCTGGGGCCTCTCCGAATGCCTCGGGTTGTCACCGCCCGTCAGCCTCACCGTGGTCTTTTGTCGCTGGCTATTTTCTGGGTGAAAAAATGGTCATTGTCATCTTGATCTTTCTCTGAGTGGGCTGTCCCCACTTTTAATCATCTTTATTGCCTTTGCGCTTTCCTGGTTCTGCAGCGTGCCTCTTACAGAGCGGACCAAAGCTGAGTGCTGAGTGCTGAGTGCGAGGTGAGGCCGCACCACCTGCTGTCCGCTCTCCCAGCCTCTCCCCTCCCTGGTGCCCCAACCCCCTGTTCCCTGCTGTCACGCCACACACAGCCAGACGCTGTCGTATGACTGTGCTGTCACTCGGTGTCCCCATTACTCAACATGTGCACGAGGTCCCTGGGCCTCTGGAGTACGCTGTGCCTGTGAAATCTCCTGGGACTCGGCCCGCCCCAGGGATGCCCTGCACCGCCCTCAGCGGGCGCTCGCCCCCCCGCTGTGTGTACACACAGACACGGATGCTGTCCTCCTGCAGAGTGGCACAGGGGCCGCTTTTCCACCCCAGGAGCGTCCCCTGTCGGGTACCCGCAGTGGGACTGCAGTGTGGTCAGGTGTCCCTCGTGGGGGTGTTAGGGACGCAGGAGGGTGCGCTCCGGAGCGAGACCGGCTGCATCTGGATCCCACCGCACCCCTTCCCGCTGGGCCCCCACTCTTTCACTGCCCCCTGGAGCTCCGCGTGTCCAGCCACGAGAGGGGGTGGCCAGTAGCTGCCGTGGGCCGTGAGGACTCCCGAGGTGACACGTGTGCCGGGAGCGCGGCACGGGTCCGGCCCGTCGCCAGCCTTTCCTCCGTCCTGGCATGGCCTTCCTTGCCACTGTCTTCTCGAACGTTCTTTCAGACAGCAGAGTGGTCCGTGCACCCTTAGGTGTTAGCATCCTCATGAGGCTGTGGAGGTTTTGCGACTCTTCAAGCACGAGATTGCACCCCCGACTTTCTCATCTAAAGTTGTTCCTGCAGGGTGGGAGGATTGTTGTGGTTCCTGTACTTTGCAGTTGGCTAACTTGAAAAGTTTATTCTTAGAGTTTCTTTTAAGATTTTCTGGAAACATTCAAGTCAAAAGACTCAAAATTGTTTACTTATTTTATACACTTGCTTCTACTCCCAAAATCAGACTTGTTTCCCTGTGTCTGGGATGGCCTGCTGGTGGCCTGTTTTTCATACTCACATCAGTGGCCAGAGGCCAGGGTTGAGCTGTGGCTCTGCCACGTGGGGCTAGGGTGCTCAGAACAGTGCCGTTGCTGGCTGTGGGCGGAGCTGTGGGGACAGAGGCCGGGACGCAGCCAGCTGGCGGGGTTAGGCTGCTGTTTGTTATTCCTCTTACGGCCCAGAGCCGAGGCAGTGCAACTGTTGGGCATTGCCGATTGTGACGACCTCTCTGTAGAGGAAATGCCATGTGTTTGCTTCTGTGGTCTGCAAGGCCGGGCTGTAGGTTTTAAATACATGGAAGTCAACTTCCCTTTGATTTCTCAGTTGATTCAAAGTACCTTCTTTGGGAGAAGTGGGCAGTGGGGTGGCCCTCTGCCGTGGGAACACGCCCCACCTCTGCAGTTGGGCCTGGAGCCCGCCCAGGGTGCTGAAGTAGAGCCCCGGGCCAGCTCCCCCACTGGACGCGTGGAAAAGTGGAAACGGTACTTATTCCGTACAGCTGTTCGGGACCCAGGAGTGACATCCATAAAGTCACACCAGCTCTCTGTGGGTTCACATGACTTCTTTACGGAGTATTTCTTTTTTCCTACATTTAAAAAGTTTTCTCACTCACCAAACATTGATTGTATTCTCTGTACAAGTTTGGAAGACACAGAGAAATACGCAGAAGAAACATCATGCCGATTCCCGCAGCAGGAGGTTCGCTTCTGGCCCCGCCTCTCTGTCGATGGAGGAGCTGCCGTCCGTTCAGTCGGCCCGCTCTGAGCAGGGCCGTGTGGGGCTCTCTGCGGAGCGCGTGGCTTCGCGTGCGTCCTCGTGGTGCCCCGTGGTCATCCGAGTAGAAACGCCAGTCCGAGGGTGCACTTGCTTAAAGCGTTTAGTATAAACTGTCAGGCTGCCTTCCGGAAAGATCTCCCCACTTTCGGTTACACTAGCAGTGCCTGTTGGTTCCTCTGCACCCAGCTGGTAAGGGAGAACAACATAAGGAAGGTGTTTCCTAGAGGGCCGTTGTGTGTGTGTTACAGTGACCGTCCAGAGGACTTGTTCTTGGTGTGCCCGCCTTGGCGCTGACCGCCTTCCGTCAGCTTGGGTTGTGGTTGTGTTCGCAGACAGTGCACGCCAGCAGGGGTCTGGACCCCTCGGCGTCCCGGAAGAGCCGCCCAGTCTAGAGGTGGCCAGAGCTGTGCGCGAGAGGCCGTCGCAGCCCGTTGGCCAGACTGTGAGCAGGGGCTGAGTGTGGTAGAAGCTTCCAGGTTAAACTGGAGAAAACCGATAAGGTGGGCCGTTCAGCTGGCCGGCTGGGATCGGCGTCCCGAGGGTGGGGTCCAGCAGAGGAAGAAGCAGAGGTGTGGCTGCAGGCTGGGTCTCTCGGGGTCTCTGAGAACTTGCTGTGCACTAGGCACCCGGCTGGGCTCCTTGGTGGATACATGGAGGTGTTGCGACCTGGAGCCTTGGGGAGCTGAGCTGGAAGCGTGGTGGGGGGACAGGAGGAGGAGTCAGTGCGAAGGGCGAGTGTTGCTTGGGGGGAGCCAGTAAGAGTCGGTGGCTCCAGGAAAGGAGAAAAAGGCTGCCGAGAACCCTCCGAGAAACCGGTGATTGTCTGCCCGGCTCTGTGGTATGCACGGGGCGGGGGGTGAAGGACACACAGCAGGAAGAAACGCACACCCGAGCGCCCTGAGCAGCCGCACGCGGTCGTCAGAGCGCAGTGTCAGAGCCAGGCGGCGAGAGCAGCACGTTCAGGTGCAGGCGGGGCTGGGGCGGAGAGGCGGCTCTGCGTGGGCACTGCGGGTTAGCCTGGTGAGTGTTTATGCCGGACATGTGCTGGGGGCTGGGGGGTCCTGCAGGTGGTCTTGTGTGAGCTGGGTTTTAAAAGATTCATTCAGTCAGTAAATACTCACTGAGCACCTGTGTTGTACCAGGCAAGCATGCATTCTGGGCACTGTGTTTTCAGCAGAGAGCAAGACAGACCAAACCCCACCCTGCGGAGCTGTCGTTTAATGGGACGAGTAGGCTGAGTAAGGATTCACCAGGTAGACCTGCCTTGTGGTGGCAGGTGCAAGAGTACATTTCAGGCGGAGAAGGTGGTGGTGTATTTAAGGAGCTACACAGGGTCTTAGTCCCGTTAGGAGGTAAGGGGTGAGGCAGGGCTTGGAGGTGGAGGCGACAGAGGTGCTGGGAGCAGGCTCTGCAGGGAGGTTGCGGAAGTGCTGGCGTGCCCTTTGGAAGGCGGGGTTCATTCCGGAGCTGGGAGGGAGCCACTTCGGGGGCTCAGGCGGGGCTGCCCTGAAAGGTGCGGGGTGGAGGGCTGGGGGGAGTGGAGGATTAGAAGGAGGCAGGGGGAAGACTCGGAGACTTCCGCTGTAATCTCAGGAAGAAAGGGTGAAGTTCTGAAGTGCGGCAGTGGGGTGCGTTTCAAATACGTGGATTCAAGGAAGATTTGCTCCGTGAGTAGGTGGTTGGGAGTCGTCTGAATCCGCGTACAAATAAGTCCTGATCTCACACTACACACAGTTAATTGCAGTGGAGGTTTGACCTAATCGTGAAAGGTGAACAAGAAAACTAGAAAATAATGGGGAGAATGTTTTCTTGAGGTTAGCAAATATTTTTAAAATAGGACCGAAGGATCTAACCGTAAGGGAAGGGAGCGATAAACTGGACTGCACGGAGATCCGAACTCCTCTTCGTCAGTAGGGACCGCCGAGTGCGTGAAAGGCACGCCCAGAGCAGGGGAGTGTCAGCAGAGTGTGTGCTTAGGGAGGGCTCTTAGCCAGAGCACACAAGAACTCCTTCGAGTCACGTATAAAACACTGACGGGTGAGCAGGAAAACAGGAAAAGAAGGTATCCAAGTGGTCAGTAAGCACGTGCATCAGTTAGTCGTAGTGAGATGCAAACGGAAGCCATCGTGAAGCCCCCTCCTCCGCCCCAGGACGGCTGGGAAAGGCCCAGCAGCTGCCCGAGAGGGGGCGGGGACGCAGGGCGGGGCTGGCTGAGGAGGAGAGGATTGGTGCCGCTGCTTTGGAAAATTGTTCGTCACCTTCTGATGGAGCTAAGCACGAGAACCCTGGTGTAGCTAGAAACACATCGTGTGTGTACCCAAAGGCACGTGCAGAGTGCTCGTGGCAGCATTATTCGTAACTGCTGGCACCTGGAAGTAACCCCGGTGTTCACCTCTTCCAGGGATACAGCCGCTGCGGTCTGTTCCGGCCAGGGAAGGCAGCCAGCAGTGCACACGGACAAATGTGCAGTGAGCGGGTGCCACCCACGTACGGTGGAGCTCAGGAAGTCAGACACGAGCATGCGTGCGTGTTTAGTTCCTTGTGTGCGGAGTTCAAGCTGAAGCGAAATTGTCATGAGGATCTGGCCAGTGAGGGTGTGTGAAGGGGATGCTGACCGACAGGGAGCCTGGCCGGGGGCCGCTGCAGCTGGGATTCTCTGGGGCAGGGGCGGGGCGGGGGCATGTCGGGGTTCCCGCAGGACACTGTTTCTCAGTGTTTGGGATATATATATAATATGTTATATGTATTAGATATAATGAATATATATAACTTATATATAATAAATATATATAATTTATACATATACATACATACATATATAGTTCAGGTTTAACAGAACAGAGAGAAGAACGCTTTTAATTTTAGGCTTTGAGAGTGGTGAGACAGCCCTGATGGTGGTGGGAGGGCGGGGGCTTTCCGCACACTGAGGCACACAGGGTAAGAAACCAGTTTAGCAAGTCTGCTTTCCACAGAAGAGGTTACCCAAACGGCCCCCGAGTCTGGAAGAGGGCTCAGCATCCTTCTCGTCGTTGGGGAGTGTGAATTGTCAGGAGTCGCTGAGCCCGCCCCCGTGTTTCAAATGAGACAGCAGGGCCCGAGCTCCGCTGGGTGGGCAGCGTCGCAGTGGTTGTGTCTGTCGTGGCCGAACCCTGGAGACAACCCAAGTGCCCGTCAGCAGGGGATGGACGAAGACACCGCGGCGTGTCGGGGAAGGGCCTGGTGCCCCACAGTAAAGCGCAGCGAGCCGCTGACGCGCTCGGCCCCGCTGAGCTGTGCAGATGTCACGCTGAGTGACAGACACCACGGGCGCAGGAGCTCATGCCGAGTCGCTCGGCCTTGCGCAAAGGTCAGCAGTCCGGCCGAAGGCGTTGCTGGTGACAGAGTCAGGGGAGGGGGTGGCTGTAGATTGGGGAGGGGCTCGAGGGACCCTTCTAGGGTAATGGAAGTGGAAATCTCGTTCTTGAGTTGAGTGGTAGTGACAGACGTGTCTCCACTGAGCTCTGAACTTAGGGCTCATGCCCTTTACATACCTCACCCTGTGTATTTTGTAACTTGGTTTTCAAAGTGATGGAAAAAGTGTTACTGCAATCATTTTAAGTATGTAAGTTTCCCTAAAATTTCCGAAAGTCCCGTGTGACCATGGCTGCCATGGAGCCCATCTCTGCCAGGCCTTCGAATGAGTGGAGAAGAAACAGGACCGCTGGCCCCTCCGGGGCGTGTAGCTGGGGTCTGGCTGGGAGCCCAGAGGGACACACACGGGTGAGCGGCAGCATAAGAGGTAAATGGCACCGGGAAGGAACAGATCACGGGTGTCCTAAGACGCCACGTGACGCACTAGTTCATGTGCCTTTGTCTTTCAGTGAAAACTTAAATTTAAGTTGGGGTGTGATAGGAAAGGAGAGAAGCTGTGAAAGTCTCTGACAACAGGGGCAGTTAGAGCCCTGCAGTCACTGAGCAGACCTGGTGGCAGGAGCCAGCACGTGCCCAGGATGCGGGGACCCCAGGATGCGGGGACCCCAGGGTGCGTGTGACTCCCACCGGGCAGGACTGGCGGGAGGCGTCAGGTTTTAGTGAGTAAAGTGAACCCCGAGTCTGGACAGTGGACCGAGCACCTCGGTCAGGGCGTTTGTGTCCGCGTGGCGTCTGCTGGCCTTGGCCCCCTCCGGGCTGCAAGTCGGAGCTTGGGCCGTGGACACTAGGCCTGTTTTCACCCCTGGAAACACTGCCGCTGCTGACTGACAGCGCTGTCTGTCACGTGCCAGTCTTCAGACCTACCGTGTGGCACCTGCTCTTCAAAGAAAACAAGGTGACCCACTGTTCCCATCACGGCTTGTGACTCTCGGTTCTTCCCGTGTGCACAGATGTGTGTGCCGTGGGCGCATCGCTCTCTCTCTCTGCTGCTTTCACGCCTGCAGGCTCTGGAGACTGACCCAGGGCTCAGGGGTGGGGGCACCCTGGTCCCGGAAACCGGGCAGCCTGCCCCTGGCTGCGGGTTCCTGCCGGGACTGGTGCTCCCCTCTCTGAGTGCCCCGCTGCGGCCCCTGGGTTTCCTCAGGGTCCCCTGAGCCACAAGACTCAACCTAAAGCGCTGTGCAGAGCCCAGCTCAGTGCCCGTCTTTTATCCTCCCTGGTGAATAACCAGTCTGTGCCTGAGGCCCAGCGGCCTCTGCAACAGATTGGTACCCGTGTGGCAGTGTCTTGTGAGGCGAAAGTACCCAGATCACCTGGCCCCTTGGAACCAGGAGGCCCCGTGAGGTGCGGCCAGCCCAGTCAGACCCCGCCCTGGTTTGAACGGGGAGGGAGGAGCGCACTCTGTCCGGGTCCCAAGCTGCGCCTGGTGCCTCTGTGCATCCCTTTGGGTGTGGTTCGTTGTCCGGGTGAGAAAGTGGTACCATTTTATGAAGGTAGGTAGCTTCCGATCATGTAATTGTTTTCCATCCTGATTTTTCCTTTCAAAGGCTCTGAGTGGTTGATCTCATCTTTCAGAGACTAGACAATTTAGCTTTCCTGGGAACAGTTAGTGGGGCTCCAGGTCCTTTTACGTGTGCTCAGGGAGGGTGTGCTGAGCGAGTCCCTCTGACACCAGTCAGCTTCGTCTGCGTTGTGCCGCCGGTCACTCGTCCGCTGACGGAGAATCCCCTCGCAGGTCCCCATTCTGAGTGGTGCCAGTGACCGTCCCCCCTGTGCTGGGTGCCAGCTGTGCGACACGCCGTAACGTTAGCGCCACCAGGAAAGCAGTCGGCACTGCCGCCTGTGAGTGTTGCGATGCCGTTGAGTGAGACACATTCCGATCGCAGAGATGCAGAACTGAGAAAGTGCCATTTATATGATGAGTGATCATGTACGGTAGATGCTCTTGCGTAGTATCCCGTTTGTTTTATTATTTTTTAACGGGACAGCTCCGACAGATGCAGCAGTAGAGAGGACAGTAAATGGACTTCTGGGTACCCCTCACCCCATCTCTCACGCCGTCTGTGTCGCCGGCCGCTTTCCCCGCACTTGGTTTTCGGGCACACCCTGGTGAGTGCGTCTCGTTGGTGTGGACATGTTCCAGCGTGTATCTCTGAGCAACAGGAGCTCATCTTCAGAGGCGTAATCACACCTAAGAACATTAACGGTCATTTCTAGGTATCACCTGCTAGCGATTGTGTGCTTCGATGTCTGGCATTGAATGTGGTCTTTCTGGAATGGGGCCCAGCAGTCATCTGAGGCTTCAGCTTCCCTTCTGTTATACGTGCCCTTCAAACTGAGATGTGACCGGGCCGCAGACTTAATAGGTGATGACAGTGGCCTTCTTATAGCCTTCTTCTCTTCATAAGATGAAAAATAATCTACCATGGAAAGCTGTAGTCCTGCCAAGTCCCTCACATCATCCACATCATGTATTTGGGCATAGATCACGCCTTCTCTTTGGACGTGAACCGGTGTGATTGTTGTCATTGACCCTTTTTTCTTTTCTGTGGTTTGGCAGGTGACAGCACTGTTAGGCTGGGCGTCTGCTTGAAGGGGCAGGCTAGAACGTGCGGGTGCAGGTGCGGGTGCTTCCCCGAGTGCCCACTCACGCGCCCGCCCTTGTGCCCCCAGGTCTCCGTGCCGCCCGGCGCCCTGGACTGCTGGGTGTTCCTGAGCTGCCTGGAGGTGCTGCAGAGGATAGAGGGCTGCTGCGACCGCGCGCAGATGGACTCGAACATCGCCCACACCGTGGGCTTGTGGAGCTACGCCACCGAGAAGGTGACCGCCCCCGCGTGCACCCGTGGGCATTGCAGTGGGCGGTGCTTCTCAGTGCCGGGCGCGGGAAGCTGTTGGACAAGCGGTGTTTGCTTAGTGACCACACGGGCAGCTCTCGTTGCTTTCGGCCGCGTCTGATAACAGCCTCGGACTGAGTGGCTGCTACTCATATCACTTCGTTCAGCGCAGAGGAAGCACTTGCTATGGTCGTGATAATGGCGTGGCCGCCACCAGCTGTTGGGGGGGGGGCTGGTCTACAAAGACGGGTGTGAAGCCGGTGGAAATGCAGCGTGGTCCCCTGTGGGCAGCCAGTGCGGCTGCAGACTGAGCGGGAGAGTTGGAAAGCTTGGGAGCACGTAGGCCGGTGAATGGCCTCAGCCCAGGCTTGCCAACCTCAGAGCCGTGCTGAGAATTCCTGTGTGGAAGGTGGGAGTTTGAACTGGTCCCAGTAAGATATATTTTTACGTCCAGATAAGAGTCATTTAGATGGGAAAGCTAAATGTCTTCTAGGATTTAGTTGGGCTTTAATTTTTATATTTAAATTTATAAATCCTCAGCTGACTCTTCGGGCAAACTAATTGAAATTGTGGATTTGTCCCAACAGCTAAAGGCCCTGGGCTACCTGTGTGGACTGGTGTCGGAAAAAGGACCTGACTCAGAAGACCTCAACAGGACGGTCGATCTTTTGGCAGGTTTGGGAGCCGAGCGACCCGAAACAGGTACTTTCTGAGGTGTCCCTGTGCAGGTTGTATGGTGGAAAGTCATGACGTGTTGGCTGTAACCTGGCACGTGTAGTGCAGCTTCTAACAATGTAACAACTCACTGTTTGGGGGACTGCAGTCACTGTTAGCTGGCTAGATTCACACATGGGGTATTCTACCTTCTAGTGACAGAGAAATATCAGAACTCATTTAAGAAATCGTTGGAAGTCTCCTTAAAACCGTGCCTGAGTTCCTCACAGGCTCACACGAGCTGATTATGACTTTTTACAGCCCACGTGGCCTTTGAAGGCACCGGTATCCCTGAGAATTGACGGGTGGCCCAGTGTTCTAACAATGTGGCCAGACAAGCCCTTCCCTCCGTAAGCTGCTCCTAGGTAACTAGGCACTTTGAGAGGGACATGGCTAGTTCCTCTGGGTGCGAGAGAGCGATGCGTATGACTCAGCAGAACCGTCGCTGAGTCAGGCGTACCCGACGGACTGAGAGGACGCCCCCTAACTTAAGTGTGCCTGAGGGGGAGGCTGTGTGGGGTTTGTGACGCACCGCGGCGCTCGGAGACCACCTCAGGCCACTTTGGCAGGAATTTGATTCGCTGGAGGATTTGTAGTGCATTCTTGTAACAACTGGAGTCTCAGTCAAAGATAAAGTGTTACAGGAAGGGTCTAGACTATGTCATGCTTTGTCAATTGGACAAGAATATAGGTGACTACGCAGTTCCGTCCGTGTGGCCGTGTGTGGTCCCCACACATGTCCGGCGCAGCCGTCTGCCTGCGATGGGTGAGGGCGGGTGAACTCCTGTGTCTGGAGATGACGAAGATGCATAAGGACCCCTCCTTCTTTTCGTTTAAGCCAACACAGCTCAGAGTCCTTATAAGAAACTCAAAGAAGCATTGTCATCAGTAGAAGCTTTTGAAAAACACTACTTAGTAAGTATTTTATATGCTGTTCCTTGTCTGTCCATAGCAGAAAACTCCACTCCACAAGAGTTTTTCTGCTGTGTGACCTTTTGGGTTGGGAATGAGCTGGGAAAAGGAGGGAGAATGAGAGAGAGAGAAACATGTGCAAGGGAAACATAGATTGGTCACCTCTCTCACGCCCTAAACTCGGCCCACAACCTAGGCCTGTGCCCTGACCGGGAATCCAACCTTTCAGTCCACAGACCTGCACTCAATCAATCCACTGAGTCATACCAGCCGGGGGTGGGACCTCCTTCTCGTTGCCTTTTCTGTTTCTTTGGTACCCTAGGAAGTCGTGGGTAATACCTGGAAGAGTTGTTGTTCATTACATGTTTATTACTACTCATGGGGCCATACTTATGCATAAACTCATCTTCACATGGTTATAGTTCAAAATAGCGTTGCTCATTCAACAGAATAGAAATTGTAGCAGAGGACAATGAATAGTTTTCCACGGACAAAAGAATAATTTGGACTTGAGCAGCAGAGTGATTGTGCTTGATTTTAGCCACAGTGGCTAAAGGATCTAAATGTGGGACTTTAGGAAGCAGGATAGGTAGGAGCTCGGGGAGTCAGCTGCGTACTGGAGTCCTGGCTAACTCGAGAGCATTAGGTGGTAGCCTCTGATCATTTGTCCCTGTCATCCAAAAATTGAGAAAAATACTAGAAATGTTACCTACATGCAGAAAGTACTTTGACAAGTTAAAAGTTTTATGCTTGCTGAGTTAATATTTTTTAATTATGCTTCATAATTTTATGCACAAGTTAATGACTTTGTATAGATTACCGTACATAAAGACTCAACGCAAAAGTAGATACAAAGTAAAAAAGATAATGTTAGCCCTGGCTGGCAAAGCTCAGTGGATTGAGCACGGGCTGCGAACCAAAGCATCGCAGGTTTGATTCCCAGTCAGGGCTCATGCCTGGGTTGCAGGCTACAGTCCCCAGCAACCGCACATTGATGTTTCTCTCTTTCTCTTTCTCCCTCCCTTCCCTCTCTGAAAATAAATAAATAAATAAATAATTTAAAAAGATCCTTATTAAAAAAAAGATAATGTTATATTAGTAAGTCTTTTGCTTCAGCACTGGTACATAAATGTCAGATATGTGTAGCATTAAAATTAAAGTACAGTTATGTGTTTTTGTTTGTTTTTTACCCTTCCGCAGGATCTGTCCCACGCCACCATTGAAATGTACACAAGTATTGGGAGGATACGATCGGCCAAGTTCGTGGGAAAGGATCTGGCAGAGTTTTACATGTGACTGATTTTGGACTTTTCTTTGAATTTCAAATATTTCACATGTGTTAAGGGAAGATTTATTATGCATGGAGTTAATATGAAGTGTGCATAAGTTTATAGAACGAGAAATAGAGGATCAGTGAACCAGTTGTCATCATTTTTTAAAATTTCTTCTGAAAACCAAATGGAGGGATTTTCAGCTTGTTACTCTTAATAGCTGTTACTGATCTTTGCGCTCTAGTTAGTTAGATGAACATAGTGAACTTCCATGTATCGTGCAGTATTACGATTACATGTACTGAAAGACTTGTGAGGAAATGTGGAAGAGTCTACATCTAATGGCAGCCAAGCTGGGATGTGGACTCTTGTTCTGTAGCATTTCCTCTAGCTGATGCCGGATGCCCCCAGGACTCTGCAAGCCTGGAGGTCCGTGGTGACGCACAGTGACCCCCCGCGTGGTGTCGTGCGAGGAGGTGGCGGTGGCTGAGTGGCGGTGAGCACGAGCGCGGGCGCGTTCCCGGCCGTGCCCCGGCCTTGCCGCCGGGTTCACAGCGCAGGCTCGGACAGCGTGTTCCCACCCGTGCGATAGAATGGGCTGCCGAAGCCGAGAAGCCCTGGCCGGCCGTGTCCCACTCTTTGAAAGCGTGGGAGAGGAATGCACATAATAAATGAAAAGATGTTTGAGGCTTTCCAGAAGAAATGTGTGTTTGACATGGTATCTTAAAGTCTGTGGTAGTTTTAGTAGCTGAGGCAAGGAGGAATGATGTATTTTAACAGAGTGAAGTGACAGCAGAGGGGACTCAGAGGTCATCCAGGCGAACTTCCGGTTCTGCAGCTGCACTTCCGGCAGCTGCCCAGCCACACGCCTGACGAACAGCATTCGGGGCTGTAGTCGGCTCTCTTGAGTCTCCGTCCAGTGTGTCTCAGCAGTGAGCTCTCTGGGGAGCCGAGGAGCCGTGTCTGCAGCTGCCGTGAGCGGTGCCTCCCGGCCAGGACCTGCGGTGGCTCGTCGGAGAGCCGGGTCCTTGTTTCGGCTTGGCCGCAGGCTAGCCGGGTGCCCACTGGCCTCTGTCTCCCGGGGCTGGGTGACGAATGGTCTCCTGACTCCCTTCCAGCTCTAGAATGTGAGAAATGTGAGAAGCTATAGCTAGAGATCGTAACTGAGGAAGGATGGAAGGTTTGGGCCTCTTTAAAAAGGGTCAGGGCAGGAGAGGACCCTCAAAGTGTAGAAAAACAAACAATTTGATAGGTTTAAAAATTATTTGATTTGCATGTGATCATGAGAAATGTCATTGCTTCCAGAGTAGGGCAGTAAAAAGGGAATGTCTTCCAAGAATGCCTGTTTCGTGTCAGCCTGTCCCTGGGCTTGGAGGGGGGACCAGGGGACCCACGTTGTCGAGGAGGCTTTGGCAGGCTCTCGCTAATTGTGCTTTCAGTCGTGCTTTGTTTTCTCCCGAACATCTTGAAGGTTTAAATCGGGAAGATCTTCTCTCGGGTGATAAGTGTTGCTATTTAAATTCTTCATAGCGCTCTGAAAATCTTGGAAACCTGCTCAGTGCTGCTTGCTTAAGCTTCCCTCTTGGTGGGGCCGTGTGGAAACACAGACTGCTCCTGTGTTCCCCTGCCTGCAGTGGGTAGGGGGCACCGAGCCTGGATTTCGTAGCTTCCCTCTGACCAGCTGTGCGCCTGTGGACAAACCCTTTCCCTTTCTTACCCTTGGCATTCTTACATGTCAGGTTGGAACAGTGAACGGTGCCCTCACTTTCTTCTCATGAGACTCAGCTGTGGGAGTTCTTTGACGAGCACAGGACGCTGGGCAGGCAGTGCAGGGTCGTGCCCTGAGCCCGATTCTCAGGTCCAGAGAGGCACCCCCGCTCCGGTGCCTGCTCTCAGACCGCAGTGCTCAGGGCACGGCGGTCTGTGAGGGTACACAGGTCACCTCGGGGGTGGCGCAGGGGGCGGAGGGCGTTGTGGACTGATTATGACTGAGTTTGTGGATCACCGTGAGCCGTAACAAAAGCTTCTGTTTGTTGACTTGCAAGGAGGAAGAAGTCTCCACAAAAGGCGGAGAGCTACCTCCAAGGGGCGCTGAAGAATTACCTGGCCGAGGGCTGGGCGCTCCCTATCACGCACACACGGAAGCAGCTGGCCGAATGCCAGAAGCACCTTGGACAGATTGAGAAGTATCCTTTAAGTGCAGCATTTTTGTGAGAAAGAAAATTGTTATGTGTTTAAACAGCAGCAATGACCACAATTCAATGTTTAATAAACACCTAATAATTAGTAGGAGAGAATAAATACCTAATAATTAGGAGAGAAAAAGCCAACCTGTGCATAGGTACCACATTGAATATAAGTTAAATGCCTAGTCCACATATTTGGTCTCTTTTTGAGTTCCTAATAGTTACAAAAATAAAAGGTAAAAAGCCTGCCCTTTGGACCGCACTTAGAGAGCCCTGGGGCCCCGAGGAGCCGTGGCGTGCAGACCCGGCCGGTGTGAGGCCCTCTCCACAGGCCCCTTGACTCCCCTCCAGCTACCTGCAGACCAGCAGCCTCTTAGCCGGCGACCGCCACCTGACCGAGGAGGAGCGGACGTACTTCTGCCAAGAGATTCTCAACTTCACCAGCCAACACACGGATAGCCCGGGTGAGACTACCTGTTAAAACTTTGTTATGACAGTTTTCAAATATTACCGGAAAGGAAAAGGACTATACAATGTGTAATGTATACAGACCCTCTAGAGTCAACAACGAGCAACGTTTTGCTGTGCGGCAAACATGTATCCATACCTTTCTTTTTACTGTTGTCTTTTTGCTGAACTTCAGAGTAAGCCCAGCCCACGTGTAACACTTCACCCTGAAACGCTGTAGCATGCGTCTTGGAGAGCAAGGGCAGTCCCCCAACCAGGCCAGACCGGCCAGGTTCTAACTTTCTGGTACTCGGTGGCCCGGATGCAGGTCCCCTTAGTTTTAGTAGAGTCTAATCAGGGATCGTGCATTTAATTGTTGTATCTCAGTTTTACCTAGACCAGTTTTCCCCATCTCTTTTTCTCTTTTCCAAGACACCGAAGTTCTTTAACATAGCAGCTGCATTGGGAGAGCATTTCTGTACCGTGTGATGCACGGGTTTGCAGAGTGCAATCCCCCGGCTTTGTGTGCGGTCACAGGCGTGTGCCGCCGTCGCCACAGTCCGCTTTCTGTCTCTGCAGAGACCTGCGCTGGCTGTTCCACAGGAATGGGGTCACACAAGATTTTTTGTTTCACTGCGACTGGCTCTTTTCGTTCAGCATAATGTTTTCAAGATTCATGCATGTTGTTGCGTGTCAGTATTTCATTCTTTTTTCTGGCTGGGCGACATCTCGCTGCGTGACGGGCCGCACTGGGTGCGTTTGTTTGCTGGTGGTGTGACGCTGGCTATGAGACACCGACCTGTTGCAGACGTCCAGCCAGTTGTTTCAGGGGCTGTCCCACCCCCTGGAGTCTGTTCCGTGCTGCTCCCGGGAGCGTGCCACAGGAAGGCTGGTCTGAACGGCTCAGGTTCCTGCTGAACATTTTGGCGAGTGTGTTTTGTGGAGACCGCCGTGTGGTAAGAGTGCTGTAACATTTTGTTGCTTGGGTTTAGTTTGTCAGGAAGAGCACTCACTCGTTTAAAATAGTTCTTGGTCAGCTCTGGTGGCCATAACGAAATGCCACAGACTGGACAGATGTTTAAACGCTCTGCAGGCTGGACGTCTGAGACCGAGGCGCCGGCAGGGTTGGTTCTCACGAGGCCTGGCCTCCTGGCTTGTCCCTACATGGCCAGGGGGGCTTGGGGCTTCAACTTAGGAATTCAGGGGGAATGCGGTTCAGTCCACAGCAGTTACTAACTACTTGAAAGCTGGTGTTTCACAGGCTTTGGCTTCAGGGCGATACAGTCTGTGACCGCTGGTCTGTGCTCACTCACGGGGAGCATTTGGGAGCAGCAGGGTGCTGATTGGTCGGTTGGCTTCGATTCTTTAATGTGCCCGACTGGTCCCTGCGGCGCCGTGTGCCGTATCTGCAGTATGTGACATATGTGAGACTGTGCAGTTATGCCTTCCCTGCCAGCATTCTTCGATATGTCTGTGCGAACGAGATGGTCTGTGATCGTCTGCCGTGTTTTTGTGATTTGATGGCATCAATGTCAGCATGTCCTCTAGCTGATTTGTGTTTAACAAACACGGCTGCCTGGTTTGGCAGCCCTGGGAATTTTCTGGACAAGCCCAGTGCCGGTGGAAAGGAGGTCAGAGGGAGAAGTGGGTTCTTCTCCTTCAGTCACTGTGGGGCCTGGGCTTCACGGCCCCTGGCCCCGGGCTCGGGAGGCGGGGCTCCCCGAACCCCAGACTGCGGCCTGGGCTGGCAAACAGCTGGGCTTGTTCCCAGATACTCGGGGGTGGTTGAGGGTGGGCAGGCACCTTCATTCGGGGATTTCGTTATGTAGGTGGAATTCCTTGAAACAGCTCCAGGAATTGGACTATTTAAAAACGATGGTTTGAGATTGAGGAGTTGACCTGTAGTGGTCCTCAGTGTGTCCAGACAGGACCTAGAAACCCTGATTTCTGCAGGTGTTGTGGTTTCCAGGAGCTATCTGGGCATGTGTTCATGCTCTGCTCTGACAGAGGAACTCCGTGGAGTGTGAAGAGGGTGTGGGGCTGGGTGGTTTTCAGCCTCCCATTTGAGCTTCACTGCTCCTCGCTTCTCACGTTGCGCGTGTTCCGGCCGGCCCAGTGGTGGCCAAGGCCCTGCAGCCTCTGCACCCTCCAGAGGTGTGACGTGGGCAGGAAACACGGTGATGTGTATTCGCAGGTCGCAAAGTCGTGCTCCCTATGCATTCCTTCGCACACCTGCGGGATCTCCGTTTCACCCCCGCCAACGCCGTGGTCCACGTGGGCGGCGTTTTGTCGGTGGAGATAACCGTGTGCAGCCAGATGCCCATCCCCGTCCGCGTGGAGCAGATCACCATCAGCGTGCACTTCAGCGTCGAGAAGAACAGCTACCGGAAGACGGCCGAGTGGCTGACCAAGCACAAGACGTCCAATGGGATCATTAACTTCCCGGCGGAGACCTTGCCTTTCCCCGCGTCCCAGAACAGTCTCCCGGCGCTGGAGCTGTACGAGATGTTCGAGAGAAGCCCCTCCGACAACTCCTTGAACACCACGGGGATCATCTGCAAGAACGTGCACATGCTCCTGAGGAGGCAGGAGAGCGGCGCCACCCTGGACTCGCCCTCGGGGGTGGCTCTGGAGGACGGGGCCCACGTGCTGCAGTGTGGCGACGTGACGCTGGCACCGGGGGCCAACACGATCACGTTCAGGACGCAGGTGTGTGTGGGGGCGGGGGGCCGGCTCGAAGGTGGTCAGCAAGGTCTGCTGTTGTACCCCTGGTTTTGTTTTTGTCCTTAAGAAACATGGTTTTATACTTAACACAGTTACAGTTTAAAGGCAGTTGATAAATTTTGAATGAAGTTCTTAACATAATTACTTGTAGTCTCACTGGATTTAGATTTTTTTGCCTTTCCACGGCATTAAAATGCACCCTCGTTTGCTGAAGTGACACGTCAAAGAAGGTGGCACCGTTTCACGTTAAACCTCGTTTTCCTTTTGCAGTTGCGTGGGGGTCAGAACAGCTGCTCTGACGCGCTCTGACGCACATCTTTCTCCACGCGGTGCGCCCTATGAGTCCACAGCCGGACAGGCGGCTGGTGGGAAGGGCAGCCGTTGTCACGGGTTTTAGTCCAGTCTGAGAACAGGTCTTAGACCTCATGCCGAGTGGCTCCGTTTGGAGGAGAGTGCCACAGATGAAATTGGTTAAACTGAAAATACGTGATTAGAAGCGTGAAGTCAAGTTTAAGCCCCAGTTACTCAGAAAGACCTCAGTCGAGATGCTTAGGGCCCTTTGCAGACGTGTGAGCACAGAGCAGTGGGGTCAGAGGGTAAGAAGGACGAGCGTTTCAGAGATCACGGTGCAGCCTGCCCTTAGGGCTCCCACCTTTATACGAGAGCAGGTGCTGACTTCCCGAATGCTCCATCTGACCCTAGGCCAAGGAGCCCGGCACGTACACGCTGCGGCAGCTGTGTGCCTCGGCGGGCCCCGTGTGCTTCGTCCTCCCGCACCTCTACCCGCTGGCGCAGTACGACGTGTACTCCCAGGAGCCGCAGCTGCACGTGGAGCCGCTGGCTGGTGAGTGGGCCGTGCACAGTGGGGGCGCGGCTGCTCCGGGGGGCACGCGACCCCTTTCCGAAGGAGCCGCACGGAGAAAGGCTTTCTGCACCCTCAGACTTCCAGCACATTGTACACAGGCGTTTTGGGGTGGCATCATGGAAATTTTGTCTGGGAACCAGCTGACTGTGATGGTTCTGTTCATCAAATACTTGCTTTTCTGCAATTGCTAACTTTCAGGTTTAATAAGACGTGCATATCTGAACATGAGAAAAATAAGAGAAAAATTAGCTATCAGTTAATGTCTACTGCAGAGAACTTCTTAAGTAAATATAACTTCCTGCTTAGCGTTTCATTTCAAGGGCTAAATGCTAGATTTAGTTACATTCTGTATCCTGATCAGAGGTCTTTTTCTTTGAAAGCATTAATTGAATTTGGTCCCCTACCTTGACATTTTAGAAATTCAAAGCTGCTATTTTGTTAAGTTCTAAAATTAGAAGAAATTGGCATGAACAAGTGATTTAAAACCGCACATCACTTAACTAAATAGTAATGAGTGGATGTCTTAGTTGTTTTAGGCCAAAACAGTACATTTATTGACTTGTTTCTTTCATTTGGAAAAAAAAACAACAACAAGGAAAGCATTTTTCTATTTAATCTCCCCATACTCTCTATTTTTCTGCTTTTAAACTTCTCCCATTGGCCACAGTAGAGGCCTCCATATGCCAAACACAACAACGGTCTCCCAAGCGATTCTGCAGTCAGAGAACCTTGGGCAGAACTTTGTGGCCGTCAGGGCCTGGGAAGGGCCCGGGAGACCCGCCTCGGCGCTCAGGCCTCCTCCCCGCGGCCCGCACGCCCCCTCCTTCTCCGTGCCTTCCCGTCCCTCGGTCTCATCTGTTTCTCCTTCTCGTGTCTTGTCTCTCGCCTCCCTTCTGCCTTCCCTGGGGTGGGATTCTCAGAAACCGCAGCTCATTTCCATGTAGGAGAAACCAGAAGCTATACCTTTCACTGAGCTGTTTCTAAACCAAAGATCTCGAAGGCCTAACGTGAGACAACCAAAGAAAATTCTGAGTAGCAGTAGCGTGTGCAGTTTCACCCACCGGTCGGTTCTTTACCGCCGTTGCCTGAGTCTCTCTCACTGACTCGCTGGCAGGTGGGGTTGGAGCCCTGCATAGGCATGGCTGTCATGGTGACCCCTGGCTCTCCGAACCGAGGTGTGAGAAGACCCTCCGTGCTTACAGAGTCTCGTGTCTCCAGCAAGGGCTCCTCAGCCCTGCAGTGCGAGTAATGGAGATGAAAAGTGAGGGTGGGGGAAAGAAACAGGGAATTTGAGGAGTATCTGGAGTGAACAGATCTTTTCTGGTGGAAGAAACGATGCTGTTTAACCTCATAGTAGGTTCTCCATTGGTATTTTTGGTTGCAACTGATACTAATTGCCGCCTTTTTCCCTTTAGATAGTCTTTTGGCTGGTATTCCTCAGAAGGTCAAGTTCACTGTCACTACTGGCCACTATACAGTGAAAAACGGGGACAGCCTCCAGCTCAGCAATGTGGAAGCCATGCTCATCCTGTGCCATGCAGAGAACAGAGCAGTGATCTATTCCAACACGAGAGGTACGGCGGCGGCCACCTGGCGAAGGTGGACTCTCAGCATTGCCACGCACCGTGAGCGTGTACGGAGCTGTCAGCCCCTTCGTGCTCCGTTAGTAACAGGCCTGCTCCCACCTACGACGGCTTCATGGCAGCAGCCCGCCTGTGGGCGGACGGGGGCCCTGCTCCTGGATGGGGCCTCCCTTTTGGGGAGGATAGACTGAGGGCCGTGCGTGCGCTCGGCGGCCAGGCAGTGCCTGCCGGGACTTCTGATGCGGCATGGGCTCGTGCTTGATCGTGACGCCTGTGGGCCTTCAGCCCTCCCCAGTCCCCTCATCAGAGAGCAAAAGTAAATCAGCCTTTTTAGGCCCCAGTTGGAAGCCCTAAACACATCCCTCTTAGGCACAAGAGGAAGCCCTCTCTTGCCCTGGCCAATGTGGCTCAGTGGCTAGCGCATTGTCCCATAACTGAAGGGTTATGGGTCTGATTCCCGGTCAGGGCACATGCATGGATTGCGGGTGCGCTCCCTGGTCCAGGGGTGGGGTGTGATCCCCGGTCTGGGTGCAGCCAGTCGGTGCTTCTCTCTCGCATTGATGTTTCTTTCTCTCTGTCTTCCTCTCTCCCTTCATCTCTCTGAAAGCAATGAAAAAATGTCTTTGGGTGAGGATTTAAAACAAAGTCCCATGTCCCCTGCCCCCAGCCACGAGGTATGGAGCGAAGGATCTGCTCCCCTCCTGGGAGGGAGCTGGTCCGGCAGTGTGACAGGGCGGGAGCACGCTGTGCAGGGACACACACAGAACTTGGACAGGCCACACGGGAAGTGTCCCTTTTCTGTGTCCTGGCTAAGTACAGAGACAGTTCTCTGGCCTGTGGCTGACCAGCTCTCATGCAGTGTTCCTCCGCCTTAGGGGGTAGTTCCTGGTTTTCTGCCTTTTTGGTCCCACCTCAATCCACATGCTTTCACGTGCACAGGAGCAGCAGCAGCTGGGCTGGGACCTCACTGCTGGGCCTGTCACCTGCCGGAAGGAAAAGGAGGGAAAGGATCAAGGAAACGGACACAAGGTGTTAGAAGTGACTTTTTCTGTCTTTCCTAGAAAAGGCTTCTGAGGCGTCACTCCGGGTTCAGTCGTCCGACAAGGTCACAAGCATCAGTCTGCCTGCTGCGCCTGCGTACCACGTGATCGAATTTGAACTGGAAGTCCTGTCTTTACCTTCAGCTCCCGCACCTGCAGGGGAGAGCAGCGCGCTGGGGGGGACAGAGGCCCAGAGAAAGCATAAGGACACACCGAAAGCCGGCCACTGCATGGCCACCACGGACCACAAAGTAAGGCGGGGCTGGGACCGCTCAGCCTGTGGCGGTGGCCTCCGTGTGTCCTGCTTGTTCTGAAAGACAGCACTTAAGAGATGGTTCTGTGGCGGTGGCAGATTTCCTCCCTGATACCGGGAGCTCGTGCTGGGGTTAGCCCTTGTGTCTGTGAATCGTACCTTCTTACTAAGGGGCACATCTTGGGGGACACAGACAAACAGGCTCTCACGTTTCCACCCCAACTCAAGAGGGAAGGACCGTGTGTTATAAGAGACAGAGTGTTTGCTTAGGAGAGGTAACTGTGGGCCCGCGGCCCATTTGTCCTGGTGACTAGACCGGAGGGACTTCTGTGTCGGGTGTGCTTCAGTTTCTGTCCACTGAAACGTCCCATCAGACTCAGCGAGGAGCAAGCTCTGCTCCGGTGCTGGTGTTTATTGACAGCTGCTTGAGAGACCTGTGGCTTTGTTCCCAGGTCTGCAGTCCGTGAGCTCACAGAGTGTGTCACTAGCACTGTGCCCGTCCCACTTGTGTCCGTGTCTTGTAACACAGAGAGCGGTTCTGAGGGCTTCCGACCAGCCTGGGTATAGAAGTTCATTCTTGGGGCTCCGTGGGACTCTGCATTTGCATGCTTTTGGAAGGTGCTGCCCGGGGGTCTGGCTTCTAGTCAGCCCCAATCTAGGTAGGGAGAGACTGCTCTACAGGACACTGACGGTTCTCAGCACCAGGGGCCAGGAGCTGTCCGGAACCAAGCAGGCAGCCGCAGGAGCACAGACGTCAGAGAGACCACCAGGAGCCGCGACGGAGTCGAGCAACAGCCTCGCTTCCTGCACAGGCCGCCCCTTCAGGACGGGAGAGGCGGCGGTTGCACTGCCGCACAGAAACCAGCAGAGCGTCCAGCGTGGTGAAGAGACAGCAGGCATGTGTTCCAAGTGAGAGAACAAGAGAAAGCCTCAGGGAAAAACACCTCGATGTCAGGAAGGCAAGTAATTTACCTGCTAAAGAGTTAGAACTGATGTTTAGAAAGACACTCTGAAGTGGACAGAACAGATGAAATGAACACAGTAAGACCTTCAACAAAGGGGTGGGAAATATAAGAAAATACCAAGTGGCATTAGCAGAGCTGAGACACCCACTGGAGAGGGTCAGCGGCGGACCACATGGAGCAGGAGGAAGGACCCCGACAACTTCCGGACAAGGCGGTGGGACTCATCCACCCGGAGCAACAGAAAGAAGGGAAGAGACTGAAGACCGCTTAAGGGACTTACGGGCCAACACCAATCAGACTAACATTTGCATTATGAGGCCCCCAGGAGGAGGAGAGAGAGAAAGGGGTGGGAATCTGATTTGGAGAAATAATGGCTGAAAAGTTCCCTAGCCTGGAAAACAGACATCCAGATCCAGGAAGTCCAAAGCGTCCCGTCAAGGCACATTCTAGTTAAAACGTCAGAAGTTAACGACAAGGGGAGGTGTTAAAAACAGCCAGAGAAAATCAACCTGTTATGTGCAGGGAACCCCCAGCAGACTGTCAGATTTTTTCATCAGAAACTTTGCAGGCCAGAGGGAGTGTCATACATCCAAAGGGCTGAAAGAAATCAAACGTCCAATTATAATACTTTGCCTGACAAACTTATCTATTATTCAGACTTGAAGGAGAGACAGAAAAGTTTTACAAGCAAAAGCTGAAAGTTTTTTACCACTACACCTGCCTTGCAAGATACATTAAATTCAGTGGACTTAAGATGAGAAGAGTAGGTGCTAATTACTAACAACATGTGAGAGAAAAAATCTCACCAGGAAGGTAGGCATATAGAAAAGGTGGTTGGATAATCAATTAGGAAGCTACTCTGAAAGTTAAAAGACAAAAGTAGTAAAAATAACGATTACAGTAATCAAGGAATACACAGGATAAAAAAATGTAAAATTTGACATAAAAGTATGAAATGTGGTGGAGCAGACAGTAAAAATGTTGAGTTTTAGAATGTAGTCAAACTTAATTATCAACTTAAAATAGGCTGTTACCTGTAAACACAAAGCAAACACTTACAGTAAATATGCAAAAGGTAAAGAGAAAGGAACCTAAGGATACCAGTAAAGAAAGCCATCAAGCCACAAAGGAAGGGAGAAGAAAGAAAGAGAGAGAGAGAGAGAAAAGAAAGGAAAAGAGAGGGACTGAAAAAACAGAAACAAAACAGCTTGAAAACTACAAAATAGCAATAAGAACATACCTATCAGGAATTACTTTGAATGCAAATTGACTAAATTCTCTAAGCAAAAGACAAAGTGGCTGCATGGATAAAACCAAGACCATCCATATGCTGCCTACAACAGACTCGGTTTGTTTTTAAAAAAATTTTTTTTAAACATTATTGATTATGCTGTTACAGTTGTCCCAGTTTTTCCCCCTTTGACCTCCTTCACCCAGCACCCCCACTCCCTCAGGCAGTCCCCACACCACTGTTCGTGCCTGTGGGTCATGTGTGTAAGTGCTTTGGCCGCTCCGTTTCCTGTGCTGTACTTTATACCCCCGTGGCTGTTAACAGACTCACTCCAGGTGTAAGGACACACACAGACGGAAAGTGAGGGATGGAAGGGCAGTTCCCTGCAAACGGAAACGAGGAGAAGCTGGAGTAGTTCTACATATTTCAGATGAACAGACTGTAAAACAAAGACTGTAATAAGAATCAAAGATGGGCATTACATAATGATAAAAGGGATATGTACAACAAGAAGATACAACATTTGTAAACATTTATGCACCCAACATAGGAATAACTAAATATATAAAGCAGGTATTAACAGACCTAAAGGGAGAAATAGACAGCCATACAGGTATAGCAGGGAACGTCAGTACCCCACTTACATCAATAGACAGGCCATTCAGACAGAAAATCAACGAGGAAACACGGCTCTTAAACATGGCAGAGCAGATCAGCTTAACACGCATATCCAGAATATTCCATCCAAAAGCAAAGGAATACGTGTTCTTGTCAATTGTACACAGAATATTTCCAAGATCACGTTAGGCCACAAGTCTTAATAAATGTAAGAGTATTAAAGTCATATCAGGCATCTTTTTTTTTTAGCCACAGTGGTATGAAACTAGAAATTAAGTGCATGAAGAAAACTGGAAAATTCACAAATATGTGCGGATTAAACAACATGCTAACGAACAACCAGTAGGTTAAAAAAGAAATCAAAAAAGAAACCAAAAAAATACCTTGAGACAAATGAGAATGGAAATGCAGCATACCAAAACTTACGGGCTATAGCATAAGCAGTTCCAAGAGGGAAGTTCAGAGTGGTAGCTGCCTACCTTAAGGAACAAGGAAAGTCTCAGATAAACAACCTACTTCTATGCCTCACGGAACCAGGAAAAGAAGAACAAACGAAGCCCAGAGTTAGTAGAAGGAAGGAATTAACAAAGATGAGAGCAGAAATAAATGAGAGAGACTAAAAAGACCATAGCAAACATGAATGCAATTAAGAGTGAGTTGGTTCTTTGAAAAGATAAAATTGATAAACCTTTAGTTAGATTCACCAAGAAAAAAAGAGAAGACTCAATAAAACCGGAAATGAAAGAGGAAATGTTACAACTGATACCACAGAAATACAAAGGATCGTAAGAGACTACGGTGAATAATTACATGCCAACAAGTTTGACAACCTAGAAGGAAATAGATAAATTCCTAGAAATATACAACCCTCCAAGACTGAATCATACGCAATAGAAAATCTGAACAGACTGATTACTGGTAAGGGGATTGAATCCGTAATCAAAAACCTCCCACCAAAAGTTCAGGACCGGATGGCATCACTAGCGAATTCTACCACATATCCAAAGAAGAATTAATGCCAGTCCTTCCCAAACTATTTCAAAAAATGGAAGAGGAGGAAATACTTCCAAACTCATTTTAGGAGGCCAGCATTACCGTGATAGATGCCAAAACCAGAAAAAGGATGCCCTAGGAAAAAAAATTACAGGCTGATATTCCTGCTGCACGTAGGTGCAAAACTCCTACAGACTGTTAGCAAAGCAGACTCAACAATCACGCACCATGACCAAGAGGGATTTGTTCCAGGGGTGCACAGTGGGTTCCGATCTGCAAGTCAGTCACTGTGACTCACAACATTATCAAAACGAGTGACCAAATTATATCTCAATAGATGCAGAAAAAGCACTTGACAAAATTTAGCGTCCATTTATGATAAGAACTCTCAACAACATGGGTGTGGAAGGAGAGGACCTCAGCATAAGAAGGACCAGGTACGCCAGGCCCACAGCTCACATCATACCCAGCGGTGAAAAGCTGAAGGCTTCTTCTCGAAGATCAGGAGGAAGACAAGGATGCCCACGTCATCACTCTTTGTGAACATGGTATCGGATGTCTTAGCCAGAGTGATTAATCAAGAAAAGCTAAATGCGTATAAATTCGAAAGGGAGAAAGGAGACCGTAACTATTTGCAGATGACATGATCTTACGTATAGAAAGCCCTAAAGACTCCATCGGAGAACCGCTGGAACTAATGAATGAATTCAGTGAAGTCGCAGGATACGAGTTCAGTGCACAAAACTGTTGCATTTCTATGTACTAATAATGAACTGTGAGAAAGAGAAATTAATAAAACAATACCATTTACAGTTGCACCCAAAAGAATAAGGAGGAGAAAGACCTTTATAATTGAAGACTAGAAGGAAATAATAAAAGAAAATGAAGAAGACACAAATAAATGGAAGATAGTCCATGCTGATGGAATAGGAGATTTAATGTTGTGAAAATGCCCATATTACCCAAAGCATTATACAGATTCAGTGCAGTCCCTATCAAATTCCAGTGGCATTTCTTAGAGAAATAGAACAATCCTAAAACTTGTGTGGAACCACAAACGACCCTGAATAACCAAAGCAAATCTGAGAAAGAACAGAGCTGGAGGTATCGTGCTGCCTGATTTCCAGCCACATTACAAACTGGTGGTCATTAGAACAGCATGGTGTGGGCATGAACACAGACACGTAGGTTATTGGTTAAGGAATAGGAAGCCCAGAAGTAAATCCATACTTACGTGGTTGATTAATTTATGTTAAAGCATCCAAGAATATACAATGGGAAAGGACATCTCTTGAATGAGTGGTGTTGGGAAAACCTGGACAGTCACACGCAAAGAAACAAAACTGGACCACCACCTTACAACTTAGACAAAAAATAACTCAAAATGGATTAAAGATTTGAATGTAAACCTGAAACCATAAAACTCCTAGGAGAAAACATAGGCAGTAAGCTCCTTGACATAGACCTTAGTGATGATGCTTTAAATCTGATGCCAAAAGCAAAAGCAACAAAACTAAAAATAAACAAGTGGGACTGCATCAAACTAAAAAGCTTCTGTGCACGAAGGAAACCATCAGCAAAATGAATAAACAGCCCTTTGAGTGAGGAAGATATTTACAAACGGTACATCTGATAAGAGGCTAAGATCCAAAATATGTAATGAACTCATAGAAATTAATGGCAAAAACAAAACAAAACAAACCCCCCCAAATAATCCAATTAAAGAAGAGGCAGAAGAGCTGAATAGATATTTTCCCGAAGAAGACATACAGACAGCTGACTGACACATGAAAAGATGCTCAGCATCACTCATCACCAGGGAAATGCAATCAAAACACTGCAATCACAGTGAGGTCCCATCTAACACCTGTCAGAACGGCTGGTACCAAAAAGGCAAAAATAACAAGTGTTGACGGGGATGTGGAGAACAGGGAACACGCGTGCACCACAGGTGGCATTGTAAATTGGCACAGCCACCATGGAAAACAGTATGGAGTTCTCGAGGAATTAAAACTAGAGCTGTACGATCTAACAGTCCCACTTCCGGACGCTTATCTAAAGAAAACAGAAACACTAATTTAAAGAGATGTGTGCACCGCCACGTTCATTGCAGCGTTATGTACAGCAGCCGAGATACGGAAGTAACGTAAGTGTCCGCCTGCGGGTGGGTGGGCAGAGGAGTGATGTGCAGACACGCGCACGCAGGCACGCACAGTGGAATGTCGTTCAGCCCTAGAAAGGGGTTGAAACCCCGCTATTTGAACAACATGGATGGACCTTGATGGTATTAGGCTAAGGGAAATGAGTCAGAGAGAGAAAGACAAATACTACATCATCTCTTAAATGTGAAATCAAAAACGCGAGAAAACTAGCCTCATAGATGCAGAGAAGATTGGTGGTTGCTGGCGGGATAAATGGGTGAACTGGTTTTTGCTTTTTGTTTTAGTTTAAATGACTAATTTTTTTAAATGTGTGTCCAAAAGGCTAAGAAACGCTGTCATTTCAGAGATTGTGGCATAGAATATCAGACCAGTCAGTGCCTACGGAATAATGTTTTCATTTTTCAGTCCTTGAAATTTCCCCCCTCACTTGATTTCGAGTTCAGGAGACAAAGGTGATACTTATTTCAGTAGGCTCATGGGATCCTGCTGAATGACAGAGTTTTCCGTACTCAGTGTGTTTGTTTGCATAAATTGAAGCTTGAGGCCTGGTCTCTGCCCTTCTATGAACTGATAACTCGGTCCACACTGTGCCCCCAAGGTGACTGGCTTTCAGCTAGGCATTCAGCAGCATGTGGATTAAACGTTTGGATCATTCGCTCACTTTTGCTCAGGTAATGACTGACTGGTGTCCTCTGGACGTAGTGATTAAACGCACTCTGTCAGAACCCCCTGTGCCGTAGAATGACGTTTGGCATGGCGGCCATGTGTGCGAGGCCAGTGAGGTGGGTTTGTGCTGCCCCCTGCGGCCTCTGCTCTGCAGCCACCGGGACCATTCTGGCGACTTCTGGACCTTCTGCCAGTTCCACACACATCCATTTTTCCCGACTGTCTGTGCGGCTCTGTGTCTCTCCCGTGTCTGTGCGCATGTTTGGTGGGGTTTTCTTCTGAACACGGAATCAGAAAGCCGTCGGGTGTGCGGGACACTGGCCGCACCGCAGGTGCCGATGGACGGTGGTGGTGGCTGAGCTGCTGGCGAGTAGTCTGAATGGCGTCCTCCTGTTTCCCCCCAGGTGTCCATCGAGTGCCCGTGGTCCATCTACTCCACCGTCATCGCGCTGACCTTCAGCATGCCCTTCAGGACCACGCATGCCCTGCTGTCGTCGGGGACGCGGTAAGGGAGGCCCTGCTCCTGTCCCGGGCTCTTTGACGCAGAGCCCCTTGCTGTTCAGAGCTTGACCTTGGTGACCTTGAGCATGTTGCCTTACATGACCATGATGCCGTTGTCCCCTGCAGCACCCAGTCCGTGCTCAGGTCTCCCAGCTGCCTCAGCAGTGACTCTGCACCATTGCTCTGTGGGATGCGGGCCCCATGTGATTACCCCATGTGATTACCCCATGTGATTACCCCATGTGATTACCCCATGTGATCATCGGATGCCCTTTTCTCCCTCCCGCCCTTGTTCTTCAAGCCCGCGGCCCACTGACAGCTGTGGGTCAGCTGTCCCCTAGGAGGTCCCCCGTTCTGCGTGTGCCCGGGCTGTCCTCTCGGGTCAGTTAAACTAGTCCCCCCGTGAACCTCGGGGTACCTCTGGAGCAGGCCTTTCCAACCGCAGCACTGCTGACGCTGTGGGTCAGGTGGCCCTGTGCTGTGGGCGCTGCCCTGCGCATGGTAGGGTGTTAGCAGCTCCCCCGCTTCGCGCCGGCGGCACTTCCCATCCTGCCCGCCCTCAGTGTGACATTGCCCAACGTGCCCTGGCGCGGGCAGGGGGGATGGCTGCCAGTGAGAGCCACTGCCCTGGAGGCTCGACGAGGCTCGGAGCCGGCCTCTGGAGAGGCCGGGGTCCCGGAGGGGCGGCCCCGTGCTCCGTGTGTCCCCGCGTCCAGAGATGCGGGGTCCAGTGGCCCGGAGGTGGCGGTGCTCTCGTCGACACTGGGCCCGGGCGAGCCTGGCCCCTCCCTGTGACATCCCCTTCTGCTTCACCCACGGGTCATTCGGGCAATTTGGAAACAAATGTCAGCACCCTATTTAGCGTGGGACATTATTCCAGCAGCAGTTTCCCTTTAAATCGCAGTGAGGGAACTGTCAATACTAATGGTTAAAAACATCGGCAGGTGATGAACAGAGCCCGAGTTGCTGTAAGATCGGCTTCCGCAGCCCCTCACCTGCGGCGAGCCTGTGCCCGGTCCCAGAGAGAAAGCCTCCCCGTGGCCGCTGCTCGTGCCCGCGCCACTCGTCGCGGCCGGCGGCTCCTCGTTCGGAGGTTCGGAGGCCTCGGTCACAGGCTGTGTCAGACGCCACCGTGTCAGCATCAGAGCGCCCCGATCCCCTTTTCCTCAGAACCGGCTCCTCAGCAAGACTGGTGCTCGCCGGCTCATCCCCTGTGAAACAGAAAGTAGGAGTGTGCAGCAGCTGGGTCTTAGTTGTTTTACCGTGTGACTTTCCCGATGCCCCGGAGAGGTTCTTCTTAACAAAGCCAAAATATATTCCATGACGTTCTTAATCGTCAAAGTCATATTTCTTGTTTCTCCGCTTTAGGAAATACATTCAAGTTTGTGTCCAGAATTTGTCCGACCTTGACTTCCGCCTGTCAGACAGCGCCCTGGCGGACGTCGGGGGCAGCGCCGACCTGCAGCTGCGGCCGCTGAACCTGGAATCCCAGCAGGTAACCACCTTCTAGAACTGAGCGTGTGCTCAGCAGAACACAGGAGCGTGGGTGCGTGGTGGCCGAGCCACCCGTGGTGTTGACGCTGTGCTGCAGGGAATGCGGGTGTGGCCGCCCTTCCGGAGGGAGAAGGGCGCGCACGGGGCACTGCTTGGAGGAGCAGCTCTGGGCGGCGGCGTGTGTGTCCGCCCCCCACTCCGTGGGCTGGGCGGCGCAGGGAGAGGTCAGGAAATGGAGTGATGTTATGTCATCAGAAGATTGCACCCCTACACTCGTCCCGCCCTGCACACAGATTTATGTAGCCACAAGCTCATTCTCAGTCTCCCGTGGGCGGGGAGTGGTGGCCGTGCCGTCCCGCCTGTCACCAGATGCCTGCCCGGGCCCCGGGGAGAGGTCGGCGGTGTCGGTGTCAAGGCGTCATCTCCGTGTTCACGCCGCCTGGCGGCATCCTGACCTTGCTTTTCCTGTTTGCACGTCACATGTGTTTTCAGACAGTAAACGCTGAGTGTTTAGAAGAGCAAGAGCTTTCGTAAGGGATGTCTCATCTTCAGCGTTCTCACAGGATTTTCCCAGAACACATTTGGCACGTTTCAGATCCCACCCCTGTCTGGGGCTGTGCTGCAGGGGTGGATGCTGACACACGCTGCGCCGGTTCCTCGCATAACTCCGTGTTCCAGACGAAGTGATTGGCGTGGGTGTAGCTGTCCTTTCTAGTTGACTGATGCGTTTCCCATTTTGGAAATGTATGGGATACTCTATACTTGTAAACGTCCTTTAAGCTTTTTAATCTCCCATGCTGTGAGGCACACGAAACCTTAAAAAGGTAAAGCTTGTTTTACCAACCTTGTGCAGACTGCTCCAGGGGCAAGGGCAGGCAGGAGGGGCGGGGCCCCGGCGGGTGCAGGGCATAGGGCAGCACATCTGTCAGGGCTGTCAGGCCAGGGCCCTGTGGGGTCGCTGCTTCTCCATCCCACCCGCCTCCTGTCGGAGGGAGCGCCCCTCTGCCCGGGTGGGGCTCGGCCCCGTGCGGTGACGGCCGGCTCTCTTGCAGCGCATCTGCAGCCGGCAGTCGGTGTTCTTCGTCTGGGAGCTGGCGTGGACGCGAGAGCCGCCCCCTCCGCTGCACGCCCGGTTCTCCGTGGGATTCCGCCCCGCCTCTCAGGAACGGCTGACTGTCTCCTTAAAGCCCTATACTTACGAATTCCAAGTGGAAAACTTCTTTGTATGTATTGTTTTATTTTGGGGGTGGGGAATGCAGGGTGGGGAAGTAAAAGGCGACCTCATGTTCTTTATAATCTAAAAAATCGGACAACATCTTTCAAAATAATGAAGCAACAGATCAAGGAAAATAGTTAACAGTTGGAGTAGTTGAATCGCTGACTGATGGTATTTGGACCCAGGTCCTTTTCAGGGGACATGTTCATGCCCATGTGCTATTTCTGGCAGCTCTAAGATGAGTGTTCATAACCATAAAGACCAACGACTTCCTGCCCTCGCCAGGTGGCTCAGTTGGTTGGAGCATTGTCCTATACACCAAAGGATTGGGGTTTGATTCCCAGTCAGGCCACATGCCTGAGTTGTGGGTTCCATCCCTGGTCAGAGCATATATGGAGGGCAGCTGATTGACGTTTCTTTCTCACATCTCTCTCTCTCTCTCTGTCTGTCTGTCTCTCTCTTTCTCTCTCTCTCTCTCTCTCCCCAGCCTCCTCTCTTTTTCTGAAATTGGCAAACATATCCTCAGGTGAGGATTAAAAAAAAATGTTTTTTAAACAAAAAGACCAAAGACCTCTGATTGCATCTCCCTTCTCTTCCTTAGCTGACATAGTAATGTTCTGGAACTATTTCTCAGAGTCCTTTCAGCTTGATCCTTAACTGTTATGTGGGGGTGGGGGGGGGTGAGGGTTGAGTTATAAAGACATGTATCTGGTTTTCTAAAAGAAAAAAATACTATAGAAGTTCACTTAATATTGGGAAGGTTTCCTTATAATCTGTGTGTGGAGCCGAAAGAAGCCTTGAGCTAGGTGAGTGGGTAGCTCCTTTCTGTTTCTTCAGTGAGATTGTTGGGTTTCGTGTTAGGGAAATGAAGTGAAAATACAGGTGGCCCTGAACAACTTGGGGGAGGTAGGGGCACCCACTCCCATGCAGTCAAAAAGTTGTATCAAAATACAACTTTTGATTCCCCCAAAACTTAACTATCAGTAGCCCACTGTTGACTGCCTTACTGACAACATACACAGACTATTAACACAAATTTTGTATGTTATGTGTGTGTTATACAATATATTGTACTCTTCTGATAAAATAAGCTAGAGAATTGTTATTAAGAAAATCATAAAGAAGAGGAAATACATTTACAGTGTTTATGGGAAAGAAAATCCGTGTGTAAGTGGATCTGCATAGTTCAAACCTGTATTTTTTAAGGGTCAGCGATCCACAACCTTGTGGTGTTTCCTTTTCTCCTCTTTACTACTGAAATGGTCAAACAGCGCTTTGTTTGAGAGGTGTTTGTGTTGACCCATCTTTCCAGTACCTCCCTTCAACCAAAAGACTATTTGTTTCGACCCTTCTGTTTTATTTCACTGTCCGTATCAGCTTTAGTGTTGAACGTGACCGTGAGCCTGGTTACCTTTTTGCAGTGTGGTGCAAACAGGCACCCTTTGGATGCGTTAATAGCGACCGAACATCACATGCTCACATGGTCATCTCTGCAGAAATTCATCTGCTTTGCTTGCTGCAGATGATTATTGGCTAGGTAGCTGTTTTCCCTGGTACTTCGTCTTTTTCGCTCCCTCCTCTGATGCAGAGTATGGAGAAATCTTCCTTTAGAGCTGTACAGGCTGAGTCAAAGGCCAGAGAAAACTGTCTGGTGGGTTGTTCTTTCTAAGGCATATTCTGAGGACCCAATATGTGGATACCACTTTTTAAAAAAGCCCTGTTGGGACATAACCGATACACCATGAAGTTCACCCATCGAAAGGGCACAGTGTGATTATGGTGGTAGGTTGACTCTGGTGCAGCCATTACCGTGATCCTGCTCTAGAACACTTTGGTCACCCTAAAAAGAAGCCGTGTGCCCCATTAACAGCCCTCCCCATTCTGTCCCCCATCGGCTGCAGGCGGTCACCACCTCGATCGAGGCAGCTCTGCCTGGGCTTGCCTGCTCTGAGCAGTTCATACATGTAGGGTGATCCACTGTGTGCGGTCTTTCTGTGCCTGACTTTCTCCACTTGGAGTGAGGTTTCCAGCGTCTGCTTGCCGTGGAGCAGGACCAGAACTTGGTTCCCTTCAGTGGCTGAACAGTACTCCATCGTGCAGACAGGCCGGCCACGTTTTGTTTTTCAGTTACCAGTGGCCAGATAGCTGGGCTGTGTCCACTTTGGGGAGACTGTGAGTGACCATGCCTTGAAAACCCTTGTGTGAGTTTTTCTGCACCAAACATGTTCAGTTTTCTTGGGTAAATACCTAGGTGGAGTTGTGGGGTCATCGGGTAACTCTGTTCTTTTTTTTTTAGTTTTGCTAAACTGTTCTTCAGGGACATCACTTTGCACTGCCACCAGCAACGTCTGAGGGTTCCCCTTCCCACCTCCTCACTGGCACTGGTGGCGGTTGTCCTTTTTTACCGTGACCCTCCCGGGGGCGTGAAGTGGTGTCTCGTGCTTTTGACCTGCGGTTCCCTGCCGGCTGCTGGCGTTGAGCGTCCTTCCTGTGCCTCTCGGCCACTTGAATATGCTCTTCGGAGAGATGTCTGTTCAGGCCCTTTGCCCATTTTTTTATAAGGTTGTCTTTTTATCGCTGAGTTGTAAGAGCTCTGTACGTATTCTAGATATCAGCCCCTTATTAGAGATGGGATTTGCAAATATTTTCTTCCACTCTGTGGGTTGTATGTTCACTTTCTTGATGGTCTCCTGGAAGACAAAGTTTTAATTCTGATGAAGTCCAACGAACTGAGCTCTCTTATTTCTTGTGCTTTTGGTGTAGGGTCTAAGAAATCGTTGCTTATCCCAAGGTCAAAATGATTTCCTTCGAGTTCTCTTCTAAGAGTTTGTAGTTTTAGCTCTCACATGGAGGCTGGCGATCCACTTTGAGGTAACTTTTGTGTGCGGTGACAGACAGGGGTCCAAATTCCTTCTCTCCGTGTGGTTAATCAGGTGTCCCTACACCGTTCGTTGAGAACACTGTTCTTTCCCCATTGGATGGTCTTGGCACCCTTGTTGATAATCAGTTGGCCATAAATGTTAGAAATAAACTCTTACCTATTTAGGAATAAGCTCTAGCACTGTCCCCAAAGCCTCAGCAGCCGCTGTCAGGTGTGGGAGGCACCTCACTGCTAACCGAGGGCCCCGTGCTTCCCCTCGGCTGCTGTCCTCCATCCCTCGTGCAGCCAGAGAGGTGGTGACCAGGTGCTCCCAAGCGCGGCTGGGAGCACACTCACCTGTGTCACCCTGTAACTGCGCTTCCTTCCAGGCTCCGGGCGAAATTCGCCGAGCTCAGCAGCAGTCCAGACTGTGTGTTCCACCCGGGAGCAGGGGGCTCCTCGGGCAGCTCTGCAGGGGCGCCGTCCCTCTCTGTGCAGCGTTCCTTTGGGTGTCGGCCACTGCCGTGCCCCCAGGACAGACGGACCTCTCACGGCCTGCCCAAGGGCCTCTGTCCCTTTGCACCTGCACGTGCGGGCGTCTCTTGTGTCCAGTCAGAGCGCCCTCCGATCAGTAGAAGCCTGCCCCGTCCCCAGAGGGCCGTGACGGGTGTCGGGCGGGCAGGTCACTGCTTGAGGCCCATCGGGGTTACTGTGCAGCCTCGTTGGCTCCCAGGAAAATGGGGTGCCTCGGCAGCAGCCTTTCTAAACTTCTGAAGTCTTTTTCCTTTGAACATCTTACAATACCAACAGAACGCTTGAAATCAAATTATACTGCAATTACTTTATGTGCCGCTATGTAAATTAACAGTAAGTGGAGCACCGGCCGCTGGGTGGTGAGCTGTGGCTCCGCAGCAGAGCGCAGGGAGATGGGAGCAGAGAAGTGTGTCAGGGCCTGGAGGAGGAGCTCCGCACTCCCTTCTGCGGGTCTGTGGCTGGAGGGCTTGGAGGGTCCTGGGCGGGGCTGGATCAGTCTGTTCCCACCCAAAGAGCGTAATCAGTGTATGTGTGCTAGGAGATGGAAAAGCTTGAAAATCCTTGATTCAGGGTGGGAGGGGCCGTGTCTGTTTAGGGTCTCTGCCGGCCACTGGGCCAAACAGCATGGAAGGGGAGGCAGCGGTGCCATGGAGTATCTGAGCTGCACTCTCGACAGTATTGTAGAAGGAAGGAGGCTTACCTTCACCAGCGGCAGCGGCAGGTGTGGCAGGTGGGCGTTAGCCCCCGTGCAGGCTTTGGGTCTCATCCTGGGCGGCAGGCAGGTGTGGGGCGGGTGTGAGTAGGCACGAATATCAGGTAAGCGTGCCGTGGAGAAGGAAGCATTGAAGAGGAAGTTGATTCTGTCTTGATACTGGATGACCCCTAAATACTAATTTTGCCAGTCGTGATAACGGCATTGCGTTTTGGTAAGAAAGCAGCCATGTTTTTAGTTGCGCATACTGAAGTGCACAGGGGTGGAATGACAGGCTGTCTGGAATCTGCCTAGGAACACGCCAGGTGAGAGCGTCAGTGTAGAAGGGTAGGCGAGGACGCACGTGAGTGGCGCGGTGGTGAACTGGAGTCGGGGGCCCGGCACACGGAGAGCGCTGTGCTGCCGCCGCGCGTGCCCCGAAACGCTCAGTGCTCGCTGAAGCAGGGCCGCCCGGATGCTGTGACGTGCAGAGGAGGCGCACGGCTGCTCTGCGGCCACGGGCCCGGCGGCTGAGCAGACGTCCCCTCCGCCCACTGCCGAGCCCGTGGGCAGCACCCGGCCTGCCACAGAGCCCGCGCTTCCAGGTCTGTCTTCAGTGGGGTGCATCTCCTGTGTCCTGTTCTCCCCCGTTCCTGCCAGACGCTGTACAACGTGAGAGCTGAGATTCTGCCCCCTGCGGGGATGGAGCTCTGCAGGACAGGCGCGCTGTGCGCCCTGGAGGTGGCCATCACGCGCCTCTCGGACCTCCTGGAGGTGGACAGGGACGAAGCGCTGACAGAGTCCGACGAGCATTTTTCCACCAAGCTCATGTACGAAGGTAGGTCTGGGGCCTCGTTTGCCCCGGCCGTTGCGCCAGCCCAGTGCTCCAGGTGACTGTGCCCGCACTCTCATACAGTGCAGCGTTCTCGGTCCGAAGCGAGAACGCTCTCGGATTAAAAGGTCTCGTTGAATGTTTCATTCTGCAACGTGGTCCTCGGCTCACAGGAAGTCGGACTTGGTGGTTACGGAGTCGTTCTTGTAACAGGTGTTATCACGCAGCTGTTGGGCTCAGGGCTGAGCCCGGCGACGCGTGGGGCTGCCCTTCCCATTCCACTGCGATTCAGGGTCTCCGTGACCCCTGAAGCAAGGTCCCAGCTCCACTTAGCCGGTCAGCTGCCCTCCAGTCATGGCTCCTGCCCGTTCCCTCCCATCTCCTTTCATCCCCTTTCACACTCCCATCCCCGCTGTGACCCCCACAGTGACCCCGACGCGCCCAGGCCCCTCGTTGCTGATGGCTCCGACACCCCTTGGCAGCCCCCCTCCTCGGGGCCTGGCTCCTTCAGCAGCAGGTCTCAGTTTGGGGGGTCAAGACCCCGTATTCTCTGAGGAACGATTGAGGTGTGGGGGGGAAGGTAGAGAAGCCAAGCATTTACTTACTTAAAGATAACAGCCCTGTTTTCCAAAACCACCACAAAAAGTAGTGAGGAGAAGGACGCTAACTTGAGCTTTCCTGCCTGCTGCATTCGGTGACGTGACAGCATCGGTCACGGACACGAAGAAGCTCCAGTAGTTGGAAACGGGAGGGGTATTTTAACAGCCTCCCTGTAACTAGAGGGTCTTCTTTGATGCCACACCAGAGCTTGACAAGGGGCAGTTTTTACAGGCGAGACACCGCGCAGAATCAGCGCTCGCGTGTGCGGCCCTTTCGTGCCGGGCTTCACGGAGCCCTTTTGCCTGCCCTGCGTCGCGAGAGGCTTCGCCGTCCGTGCGCCGGTCCCGCGGGCACCGGAGTCGTGCAGGTCCTCTCCGTGCTGGTGTCTGTCCTCACCCACTGTCACAGACGCACCTTGTTTCAGACTCACACTGAATTCATCAGGATGGTCTGATTACAGGGACACAGTCAAGTTCACAACGGCAAGTGCCAATTTTCCAAAGTTCTCATTTTTGATGAGAGTTTCAGATCTCAGAGTTGTGTCCTTGGCCACTTCTTTGAAGTCCCAGGCTCATTTTTCAAGAAAACGTCTGCAAAAACCCCAGACTGAGTAGCCACAGCAGGCGAGCTCGTGGCCAGCTCGGCAGTCCAGCGCCCTGCACTGTGCAGACACCTGCCTGGACGGCGGGGCCGGGGAGGCGGGGGATGGTGCACGGGCCTCTCTCTGCCCTCTGCAACTTCTTCTGAGTCTGTCCTCATTTCCCAAAGTAGAAGAAGATGTGTACTTAAACCGGAGTGTGAAAATGGCTTTGGTCCCCCCCGAGGACCCCACCGTGGGAACTGCTGCTCCAGCGTGTCCCTCCTCAATGCTGTCTGCCCCTTGCACCCCTGTGTGTGTCCGTCACCACTGCTCCTGAGCGGTTTGCCCGCCTGCAGGAAACCCACCTCTGCAGCCCCTTCTGTGCTGCTTGTGGAACTTGTGGCCACGTGCTCCTGGGCTCTTGCCTTGTGTCCCCATGCCCCGGTCACGGCGACCTCTCTGCGAGGTCTTCTGCTTCTTGAGGACAAGGGTGCTGTCCTGTGTACTTTGGAGTGACCGATCAGTTAGGTGTTTGAATTGCACTGGATCACACACAGTTGTGTTATAATTAGTGTTACTAATAACACTTGCTGTGTGTTTAGACTCTGAGTGGCAGCTGGGACTCAGACCCTCCGCTCTCATGTCACCACTCAGAAGATGCCATCACTTAGAAGATGCCACCACTCACAAGATGCGCCCCCCGTCCTGCTCCCATTCTTCACACAGCAGCCAGGCAGCCATGCGTGGGAAGAATCAGACACATAGGTTGCCAGGGGACTTCAGCCAGAATTGAATCCTTGACCGTTTATTGATGAGCAGAGTGATTTCCCCGGGCATCGCCATGTGTCCTGGCCACTCCACCATCTGTGCCTTACTGGAACATGTGGTCACAAGATGTGGAGACAGAGGCCTGTGCCCCAGTTTGGGGTTTTGTACTGAGTGTGAGACTGTTGATGCTTTGGTCTGAATGTGCATGCCCTTTCCCGGGGTAACAGAGCGTCTCCCTCTTGGTTTCAGTGGTCGACAACAGTAGCAACTGGGCGGTGTGTGGGAAAAGTTCCGGAGTCATCTCCATGCCTGTGGTCCCTCAGGCCACGCACAGAGTCCACATGGAGGTGATGCCCCTGTTCGCGGGTTACCTGCCCCTTCCCGACGTCAGGCTGTTTAAGTACCTCCCGCATCACTCTGCACACTCCTCGCAGCTGGATGCTGGTAAGGACTCCGTGGTGGGGGGAGCAGGCCTGCTGCTCACGGCACGTTCCCCGAGTCAGGGCTGCAAGCCGTAGGCATCTGCTCCGCGGCTCCATCCTTTGAGGGCCCGTGTGCTAGGTTCCCTGGGAGGAGTTGCCTCATCTACCTGCTGCTGTACTAAGGGTGGCTTGGGTGGCTTGCTGCTGCTCCCCAGGGTGGGTCAAGGGTCCGTGGCTTCGTGGCCTGTATCTCACCTCCTGTGTGTTTTGCAGATAGCTGGATAGAAAACGACAGCCTGTCGGTGGACAAGCATGTGGATGACCAGCTGGACAGCAGCAGCATCAAGAGCAGGGGCAGCGTGCACTCAGCCGCCAGCAGCGAGCACAAAGGCTTGCCCATGCCCCGGCTGCAGGCGCTGCCGCCTGGCCAGGTCTTCAACTCCAGCGCAGGCGTGCAGATCCTGGTCGTCCCCAGCAAAGACGACCATGTTCTCGAAGTCAGCGTCACATGACCACGCCTCGGGGAACGCGCCCCGGCCCGGCGCGAGTGCACTCGAAGGGATCCTGACTCGGTCATTCTCCATTGTAACATTCTCGCTCTAACCACGCCCGGGGACTCTGCCCGGCCACCGAAGCACCAGAGAGACGGGCTCCACGTGCAGCCGGCCAGCAGAGTCCAACACTTCCTTTGTGCTGTCAGTGGTGTCAGGTTACTTACTGCTTTCTCATCCCCCTGTCCCTGCGCCGGCGTCCCCCAGTGCCGGCCCAGAGCCCACCCACTTACCCCCACTCCCCGCTCACGCAAGCTCTTCAGAGGGGTCTCCCACCTGGGCAGCCCGCAGTCTGCCGGTTCTTCTTGAGGTCCGTGTGTCTTCCAGGGAGACGCTCAGCAGGCCTTGCGGTCTTGGTAGTGACACGCGTGTGCCTTTCTGGTCACGCGGCTGCCCGATGTCCGGACCGGGTGGGTTTGTCAGTCTCCTAAGGGGTAACGCAGTCCTTTACCTCAGCTCATCTCATTGTGCTTTTCTAGAAAAACCCCCTTTTAGGGCGGGTAGGTGGGGCTAAGGGGCGGGGTGGGGAGGGAACAACCCCTTCTGTGCCTTGGGATGTCGAGCTGGGCCGCCCTGGGGCACCCACCAGCTGGAGCCGTTGTAAAGGTACTTCGAGGAGACCAGAGCAGGGCCTAAGGAACAAAGAGCTCGGTATTGGAGCAGTTTAGGAAAAGATGTTTCTGGGACCCTTTTTCCCTCATAATGTTGATTGAATACCATATGCACTTGAAATTAAATATATATTTATTTTAATTATCTATGTGAGGGTAAATATGTTGTGTTTTCTCTCACCTTTAAGCTTAGAGTCTTTACATGTCATTGTAACTGTATAATCAATATTTTTCCTTTGCACCTTAAATCTTAGAAATTAGGAGTTTCCATCTGAGTGACGATTGGAGGGGTCCTCTCGGTGTAGTTCTAGTCGGGTCGTAGGGGGGCAGGAGTCCTGGAGTATTCCCTGCTGGGCCGCTAAACTGCAGTCATCCCATACCGACAGATTAATTTGCTTTTGGTTGTAAATGTAATTGTACATACGGTTGATTTATTATTTTTAAAAGTACAAAGTAACTGATGTAATGTTTATGTATAAGTTGCACCAAAAATCAAGGACAGAATAAATATGTGTTTGTTTTTATTGGTGTGAAAGTCACAGCTTGTAAATAAGTGTTGTATGTATTAAACCTTTTCCAGCTTTCCAAAGCGATGTATTTTTGTACATATGAAAAAGAGAACTCTTAATTCACTGAGAAAGTGAGGTCGGGGTTGAACTTGACCAGACTAGCTCAAGAAAGCATGGGGCCTCATGTGAATGACCTCAGATGTGTGGGCCTTACAGAAGGAGCCTCCCGCAGCTGCTGCCAGCCAGGGCGCGTCACTGGCTGGAGGGAGGCGGTGGGGTGGGGGCGCGGGGTCAGGTCGGCGCGCGCGCACTCACACACGGCAGAGCAGTTGCCATCGCTTTTCTGTAGGTTGTCTGTCGACCCAAATAAAGGTGGTACGATTTCCCCCTCATGTCTTTTTCATTTACAGAAATCAGAGAAGTGTGTGAAGAAGATAAATATTGGTGTGTTTCATTAAACTTTCCAGAAATTGATCTTCCTTATGAGCAGCTTAAAAACTAATAAACTTGGTCAACTAGTTAGGCAAATTAGAACTTCAGCATCTAATGATGGCTTAGGGTTTCTAAAATAAGCTTGTTTTATTGTAAACATTGACGATTGCCCTTCATATCTACCAAAGCCCTGTGAATGAAGATGCTTGAGATTCGATTCAGTCGGAAAAGCTCTAATCCTTGTGGTCAGCCTCAGAGCTAAAGGGACTGAGCCCACCTCCCTGCGTGATGGAGCTTTTCTTCTTCCTTCTGGAAGGGACAGTGTGGGTCAATGGTATCCTTATTTCTGTTTGATTTTTGTGTCTGGGCTCTAATCCCAGGATGAAATTCTCAAACAGTATAGATTTAAAGGGGAAAAAATGAATAGAAAATCCAAAATTTTTATGATTTCTTACTGTCTGGAAATTTAATGAAATCAAACTTATCACAGGTTTGTTTTTTTACCCTAACTACCCAAAAGATCTTTTGCAATATGAGTTACATGACTGCCTCTTAAAATTTTTTTTTTGTTTTTTACACAAAAGAAGGATGTCACCTAAAACACCATTTTCTTTTTAACTAAAAGGCTATGATTGGATTTTTGTTGTGTTTAAAATAAGTCTTATGGGTTTGAGACAAGCTGGTTTTGTTGATAAAGATGTAGCAGCTGTCAAATAATTACAAAGCCAGATATAGAATGTACATCTAAAAAAAAACAGAATATGCAGCTACTTTGCAAATGTGTGGAAATGTAAATATTAGCCAAAGGAAAAGAAAGTTATAATTTTGGTGAATTTCATGGGGTCTCCTATGATTGGAAAAATTATAACTCTGCTAATTCTAATGTGAAAATTGTTGTACTTAATCTGAAAATGACTTCTACCTACAGTTTCATTGTCAGCACAGGCTGTCGTGGGCTGGATTCCTAAATTAGTAAGTTGACGAGGGTAGATATACCATAAAGAGCCAGTAGAGAAAATACACACAGGCTTATATTCCATTTTTCTTTAGTGTTTAAGGTTGTTACAAAATTAAACACTCCAGGTGTGTATATAAAATGAAAAAGTTAAGTACTTTTTATAAAAGAACAAACTAGGCTGATATAAATGTTTCACTGTCAACTGTGACTTTTAAATCCTACATGACTTTAAAATTTGATTTTTCATGAAAATGTCCCTTACTCTAAATTTATTCATCTTATACACTAGGCTATAAGACCAGAGAAAGCATTGTTAGTAGAATTTGCTGGGATTCTGTGACTGGAAAAGGTGACAAGTTGGTGACTTTGACACTGCAGGTATTAATTCCATTTTCATGGTTTACTATGAAAGTCATTTTTCACATTACTCTGTAATATATTGTTAGACTAAAACCATTGTATTAAGACTGTTTAAAATGTAAGCATTATAATTCTGAAAATACACATTTTAAGAAGAAACTTCGCTGATTGGAACTTTGTTCTTTTACTGAGTTAAAATTTATTTTCAATTTATTTAGTTTTAGAAAGGGGAGGGAGAGAGAAAGGAGAGAAACATCAAGGCATGGTTGCTTCTCACCAGGCCCCCTACTGGGGGGCTGGCCCACAACTCAGGCATGTGCTCTGACTGGGAATCGAACTGGGTAACCTCTGGTTCCTAGGCTGGTGCTCAATCCATGAGCCGCTCCAGCCTGGGCAAGAATTTTCTGGTTTTCCCTCCCTGATCCTTGTTTCTGACTCTAAGCGTTGATAATTCATTTTGGGGGAGCATTAGGGGCTTCATCATTTATTACCGTCTAACTCACAAGAACTAAGACATTTGCTTCAGAGGTTTGTGGGTTTGTTTTTTTGTTGTTGTTGTTTTCTTTGGTAGACATTTGCCAACCTAACGTTTGACAAGGTAATAAATTGCTTCTGTGTTGTTTGGTAGCATCGATAAAACAATTTCTTCGGAAGAGAGTGGTTTCCAACTTATTCTGAGTCTCATTCTGCTGTAACTCTCCTTTCATAATCCGAAGATACTAAATAAGCGCGGGGGGTTGGTCACCTCACGCTCCTTAGTTCGCGAACCGTAGTTCAAGGTCGATCCTGGTCCTGCTCAGGCGCGCGGCTCCGGATTGGCGGGCGGCGGCGCCCACGGGCTCAGGCTCGGACTCGGGGCAGGGCGTGGGCGGGGCCTGGAACTCTTTCTGGGTGGGGCGGAGCCGGAGGCCCAGGCTCCGCCCTGGGGTGGGGCGTGGCGTGCTCGGGGCGGGGGCTGGGTCTCCGATTCCGGCGGCGCCTCACCTCCGGGCCGGTGGGGGCGCTGTGGCGTACGGTCGCGGCCGGCCCGGAAGTTCCCGCTGCTGGTCGGTAGGTGAGCGGGGCTCGGAGGGTGTGTGGCAGCACACGTGCAGGGGCCGCAATGAAGTTCGCCTACCGGGTGAGTGTGAACGCGAGTTGGCACACGGTGTCTCTCGGCGGCCGGGGTCCGGGTGGGACCGGGGGGCGTGGAGGCAAGGGTGTAGGTGCTAGAGACCTGGTCTTTGGGGGCCAACTAACCATGCCTGGATGGGCTCGGCGTGCGGCAGCACTGTCCTCAGCAGGTAAAGGGACGTAGTCTGGGTCGCGAGGGCTGCTAGCGGCAGCAGCGTCCTGTATCCGGAGGGAAGGCGGGCCGGACCGTAGGCGGCGGCGGGCCGCGGGTAGGCAAGCCCGGAGCTGACATCCCGGTTACCCGAGGCCGCGGTGACGGGGAAGGGTGGTGGCGCAGATGGGCGGAGACGAGTCACTGAGCCCACCCAACGTCACTCTGTCCTCATCTTGCTCCGTGGCTCAGGATCAGTGCCTCAGCGGCTGACCTGCTGCTGGTCCCATTCCTCCTCGGCTGTTCTTTCGCAAAGGGCGGGTCATTCCCCCTGGTGGGTCTCTGCTCCGTGCAGGCCCCCAGCGGCTGCATCCCGCACCTGCGCTGCTCCCTGTCTCCCCCCCGAGAGAGTGCTCCTGGGACCCAGCACAGTGGGTTCGTGGCTTGGAGTGTCTGCGCCAAAGGAGCACAAGTCTTGTTGGAAGAAAACGTTTTGTTCTTACTTGTGACAAGTAGAGGAGGCAGGGGTGATTTCCAAAGCTATTGCTTATGTGCACCGGTTAATTATTTGTTGATAACGTTCTTTGCAGTTGGCTAAACTTATCCTGTTGTGGTTCCAGTAAAGCTCATTTGCAAAATACTTTTGCTACATTTTAGTAAGAACTGCCCAGACTTTGAGACCCTTGCCATACCTAGCACTCCCTTGTGACCCAGACCTGGAGGGGCTTCGCCACTACCCTTGTTCCTCCCATATCCAACTCTTAGCAGGGCCCCCAGCTCCTCTGCTCTCTCTGTTCCTGGGGCCACCTCCATGGTCGGGACACCTTCACCTTCCATGTGGAATAGCATAGGAGCCTAAATGGCTTCTCTGCTTCCCTTCTTGCTTCCATGGTCATCGGAGTGGCCTGCAAAAAGTGGGAACTGGATTATGCATGCCTCTGTTTAACACCTCCTCAGATGACCAGGTTCTGCCCTCACCCCAACCCCCGCCTCCCTGAGGTCCTCGGGGTTTCTGCTGGCCTGCAGCTCCCAACGCTGGCCTGGCTGGCTCCGCCTTCATGTTCCAGCCCAGGTGGCCCCTCCAAGGGTTCCTCCCTGACCACCCTCTGAAATGCCCCTGCCCCTCCCACTGCTGGGGTTTCGCTGGCACAAGGCTCCTCTATTCAGGAAGCCTTGAACCCAAGATGCACTTGGGGCCCCGTTTGATTGCTGCTGTTCTCCCCTCCACCGGACAAACATCTTCTGTCTGGAGGCTTCCCCGGCGCTCACAGTACCCGCCGGCCACCTTGGAGGGAGCTCGGGGCTCCTGGGGGTCGACTGGGCTCACTTCTCCCTCCTTCTCTTGCTCAGGGCTGGGCCTCGTAAGCAACAGCAAGTGTCCCAGGGGATGACTGGAGGGACCCCAGGAATGACCGGGGACCCTGCAGAGGCTCTGCGCCATGTCCTTGACCAGACGCACCACTTACCCCTTTTCCGGGGTGGAGACTCTTTGCATTTTCTTTGTCTTGAGAGAGCTTTGTTTCCTTTCCAGTTTTCAAATTTGCTGGGGACAGTCTATCGGCGTGGAAACTTAAATTTTACATGTGACGGAAATTCAGTGATTAGTCCTGTGGGGAATAGAGTCACTGTATTTGACCTTAAAAAGTAAGTATGCTGAACTGGTATTGACGGAAGCAGTCATTATAGTTTGCTTGTGAAAATCGATGGTGTTTTTCTCCAGTCCTCTTCCTAGTACACCTGTTAGTTATTAAGGCCGCCCGAGATGGGGCCACAGGATTCCACAGAATCGCTGGGCCAGTTGTGGAACTGGCCGTGGGAATCCAGTTTCTTCACTCTAGTTCCTCAGCTAAGCCCTGGGTATCTAGGTCATTGTTACCTTCGAGGTACAACTGTGTGCCACTCCGCCAAATTGTGTGCAGAGGCGGCGTGGAAGCCCCCCTGGGCTCCTGCCCAGGCAGCACGGCGCTCGCTGCACTTCGGTTCTGCTTGCTCAGGTGTGTGCGCTCTGTCCCGAAGCAGGGCGGGTGGCTGCTGTGTTCCTTTCTTAAGGGACGGACTCCTGCGTGGGCTGTCACCTCTTCCCAGGCTTGTGTGGTCTGAGCGAGATCCTCCTGGCAGGGAGGTTACCTGGTTTCTTGCTCTGCAGGCCTCAGCTTCCCAGTCTGTAAAATGGGACAGCAGTGCGAGCATTCTCTGAGGACCCTTTGCGGTAGTGTCTGAGAGCAGCGCCTGTGCGGGGTGGGCCCAGGGCCGGCTGCTGGCGTGGTCATTACTGCCACTGTTCCGTGTAAGCGGCATGTGACAGGGGTTCTCTAGGGTGATTATCACATCCTCACTGGAGAAAAAATGGAAAATAAAATAAAAGACAAAATCAGCATCTAACCCAATGGTTACCATAACTTGTTTTTCAGTTTTTGTGCATTTTCTGTAAAACAACTTTAATGATGTCCTGCACTTGCGGTTAATCCCTCCTGTGGGACCGTAGGCTTGTTTCCTGTTTTCTGACTTTATACAAATGCAAAAACTTGGGGTGCCATCCTAGAAGCAAAATTGACGTATCCAAAGCCCATTTTTAAGGTTTTTAATATGCCATGCCATGTTTTCTCGGGGTTTGTCTACTTCCTTTCCCTTCAGCAGGGAGTGAGGACTAGCAGTGGGCTCTGGCCCAGGAGCTGGGAGGGCCACGTTTTGGGGGTGGGCAGCCTGGTGGTCCCGGCCTCTCCTGATGACATGCGACCAACTGCACGGCTCTGCTCTTTCCCTCTCAGCAACAAGTCCAACACGCTGCCCCTGGCCACTCGGTACAATGTCAAGTGCGTGGGGCTCTCCCCAGACGGCCGTCTCGCCATCATCGTCGATGAAGGTAACCACTAGTGAGCACAAGAGACAAGAGGTGGTGGTGCAGGGTGGTGACCGATGGCACCAGTTGGGGGGCGGATGTGGGCATCAGGGTGACACAGAGCCCAGTCCGGGGCCTGTGGGGGGTGGGGGGCCCACGCAGTCCCCTCCCCCGGCTGCTTTCACATCTCGGCCCCGGTGAGGGGGTGTGTGCGCAGTGTGGGTGTGCCTGGGCATCCTCCCTGGCCTGTGCCCTTAGCAACAAGGCGGGGGGGGCCTCCTGTGTGGAGGGCGGGGCGTGCTTCCAGAGCCCTGGTGCCGGCCGTGGAAACACGCGGAACTCCCCGAGTTTCATCCGCATGTCAGGTGGACACAGTGGCTGCTCTCTTTCTCCAGGGGGCAACGCGCTGCTGGTCAGCCTGGTCTGCAGGTCCGTGCTGCACCACTTCCACTTCAAGGGCTCTGTGCACAGCGTCTCCTTCTCCCCCGATGGCAGGTAAGGGCCCGCCCCCCACCCTTCTGCTCAGGACCGGGTGTTACTGAGGGCTGGAGCCGGCTGGTGCTGACCTGGGGGGCTCTTCCCACTCTGGACATCATTGTGGGAGCCTGTGCTCGGACTCCCGTTGGCGGCCCGGACGGGTTCCTGGGCTGAGTGCTTCCGTGAGGTCCGGGTCCTGCAGGGCTGCCCGGGCGTGGCCCTTCTTCTCCCCCTGCTCCAGGGCGGAGGACACGCCGTCTCCAGGGCAGGCGTGGCCCCCGGGGGGTCTTACAGCCTCCAGATAGCGAGGCCGGGAAGGAGCCACCCACCGGCTCTGAGGCCCCAGAGGGGGGGGTTTGTTCCTGGGCCCACCAGGATGTGCCACGGAGCGGGGGAGGGGGCTTCAGGTTTCGGCTGGGCCCCCCGCCGAGTGCTCACATTCAGAAACCCCTTCGAGCGGCAGCCGAGGTGGTGGCCACTCCTTGGTGCCCGGCACACATGCAGGGCTGGTGTCTTCGTTTTGGCTCCACCCGGGGCTGTCTGAGCTTGTCCTGGCTTTGGGGGTGGGCAGCCGGAGGGAGCGCCTGAGGGAACGCTGCCCAGGGCAGGGGTGCGGGCAGGGCCCGCAGACGTATCTGCCTCCTCCCCGACCCTGCCCGTCCGTCCTTCGGGGGCCGGAGAGAGGCAGGTGCCCCGGGTCTGCCTCTCGGGAGAGACTGACCTCAGAGCAGGGGAGCTGTCCCCTCCGAGGCCCTGAGCTGGCCTCAGGACTCCCGCTGGTGTGGAGTATGGATGGCTGCTGTTTCTGCCGCAGGAAGTTCGTCGTCACGAAAGGCAACATTGCTCAGATGTACCACGCGCCTGGAAGGAAGCGGGAGTTCAACGCCTTCGTCCTGGACAAGACCTACTTTGGGCCGTACGACGAGACCACGCACATCGACTGGACGGATGACTCCAAGTGCGGGTTGGCAGGGGTGGCCGGGGAGCCTGGGGGGGACCCCTTGTTAGAGAGGGCACACCGGGTGTCCGCTGTCACCTCCTGACGTTTCATTTGAAATGACCGCTCCTGAGCCTTGTGTGGGGCTGGGTGCCGGGAGGGCTCCTGGCTGAGGGAGGGCCACACGGCCTGGCGTCGGTCACTGAAACCAGAGCGCAGGACGGGGACCCTGACGAGGAAAGCTGTAACCCAGTGCGTGTGGCCGAGCTCGTGCCATCGAATGTCTCAAGAGCCACGGTCAGCGGGCGAGTTGGCGGGCGTCTCCCCACACAGGCGCCGAGGGTGGCTCGGGCCTGTCCTGTCACAGCCGCCATCCCCAGCCGTCCCCAAAGGCACCTGAGTGTCGCTGGCTGTTTCTCTGCTGCCCTTTGCTCTGCGGGCAGAGAGAGGCGGGGCTGGCAGTGGCTAATCTCTACGTCAGACCGCGGTGTCACAGATCCTGGGCCACGATGGGGAGACACGGCCCCCAGGCGCTGTGTCGGTGGGAAACGATGGTCTCCCGTCTCTGGGGGATGGGGCAAGGGCGGGTGCCCCGAGACTAACCCTTCTCTCACGAGGCGCCTGGGTCTGGCTCTTATCACCGTAGCAGTTTGCTGCAGGGGACTTGGGGGTGGTCAGGGAGGCTTGAGGAGCAGGTTCCCCACACAACCCTGAATGGGCGCCGCCATCAGTTCCTGGGGTTCCCCCGGATGCCCCTGTGGGGGACTACTTCTCGGGGAAGGACAGTGGTACCTGCGCACCAAGGCTCCTGGTCTCGGCAGATGCCCACGGGGATATAGCCGGTGCCCCTGGCCTATCCCCACGCACCACCCTGGGGTGGCCCCCCGTGCTCGGGCAGGTGCCCAGCTGGTGGCCCTGAGGACGAGCTGTGTTTCTTCTGTCCAGGTGCTTTGCGGTCGGGAGCAAAGACATGTCCACGTGGGTGTTTGGGGCCGAGCGCTGGGACAACCTCATCTACTACGCCCTGGGGGGACACAAGGACGCCATCGTGGCCTGCTTCTTTGAGTCCAACAGCCTAGACGTACGTCCCTGCCCCCAGAACCCCTAGCCTCACGGCGCCCCTCGTCACGGCCATGGGTGGGGCCCTGGGCCCTTCCCTGTAGGTGGAGGTGCCCCTTCCGCGGAGGTCCTCCTGGGTCAGCTGGGGTCATCGGTGGCTGTTGGCTGCCCACGGGGAGTCGTCTGTCAGTGCGTGGCGGCAGCTTCGCCAGAACGCATAAACGGGGTTCCCGTCACGGCCGCCTGCGGGTGGTGTGGGCTTGGGGCCTGGGTGACGAGCACCCACCCGTGTGCTTCCAATCGCAGCTCTACACCATCAGCCAGGACGGAGCCCTGTGTGTGTGGCAGTGTGACACGCCCCCTGAGGGCCTGCGGCTAAAGGCCCCCACGGGCTGGAAGGCAGACCTGCTGCAGAGGGAGGAGGAGGAGGAGGAGGAGGAAGAGGGGGAGCAAGAGACCACCATACGAGGGAAAGCCACGCTGGCCTCGGAGGAGCAGAAGGGCAAAGTGAAGTACTCTCGGCTGGCCAAGTAGGTCTTAGGTCTCCGGTCCTCGGAGGGTGGAGGGCCTTGACCTTCTCAGGCTGGGATGTGACACGGATGGGGCACCACCGGGGCAGGGACCCAGAGCACAGGGGACAGGCCCTTTCTCCTCGGGCCCATCCTGGGGAGGCGTGGCTCCAGGGCACCAGCTGGGAGCCTGCCTGGGTCCCGAGCCGGGGTCGGGGAGGCTCGGGGAGTGGAGAGCCGCCGCCGCTGCGGAAGTAGGGGAGTCGAGGCAGCGCAGTCGGGGCTGCTGCCCGCGTGCCCGGCGTGGAGCAGGGCTGCGACCTCTGAGGCCGGGCCGGGTCAGAGCTGTGCGACCAGCCTGGCTCTCTGGCCCTCCTTCCACAACTCTGCCGTCCCCCATCCATTTAGGTATTTTTTCAATAAAGAAGGAGATTTTAATAATGTGACAGCCGCAGCCTATCACAAGAAGATCCACCTCTTGGTCACTGGTTTTGCTTCTGGAATCTTCCACCTTCACGAGCTCCCAGAGTTCAACCTCATCCACTCCCTGAGGTGGGTGCCTCTGCTCTCTGTGGTGGGTGTGGTTGACCGAGGTCCCAGGGACCGGTGGCAGGGGACGGGTGGGAGCCATGCTGTGCCTGCCCTGACCTCAGGCCGGGAGTGGCCAGGAGGCCTGAGCGGCTGCCGCAGGGCTTCCCCGGACACCTGCCCTCGTCTCTGTCCCGGCCAGGTGCACGGAGGGCTGGGGGGGACACCTGCCCTCGTCTCTGTCCCGGCCAGGTGCACGGAGGGCTGGGGGCTCGGGCGCTGCCGCCCCGCCCCGCCGCAGGTGTTGCCGTCCCCTCTCCTGGGCTCTGGTCCCGTGTGTGGGTCGCGTCATTTTGTTTTTTACCTTCTGTTCGGCATCACTGTTACGCAGAGAAGGTTAAGATGCTGGTTTCACAAAGTCATGCATCTTTATGGCTGCGAAGGCAGCGCAGCGCTCTGGGTTTTCGGAGTTTTACACGAGTGGAATTGTTTGCTCTAGTGAGTGGGTGGGAGAAAGCGCGTGGGCCGGAGGCGAACCCTGTCCTCGGTCACCGGCCACCTGGAGGGTGGGGACAGGGGGCTCTTGCGCTCACTGAGTCCTGCTTTCTGCTCAGCATCTCAGATCAGAGGATCGAGTCCGTCGCCATCAACAGCTCTGGGGACTGGATCGCCCTGGGCTGCTCAGGTGCGTCTGCCCGACTGGGTGAGAACAAGAGGCAGCTTCTGCTCTGGGACGCCTGCTGGCGGTCCCGCCTCGGCCCGGGACCCTCCAGGGCCTGGGAGACAGCTGCCAGGGGCCTGCTGTGAGCAGAGGAGGTCAGCGGCGGCTCGTGTGAAGGGGCAGTCGGTGAAACTTCCAAAACGAGGCTGCTCTGGTGGGCCACAGCAGGTGTCTGCGCTGTGGGCCACCCTGCGCGCCGGTGACTGGGAGGCCGGTGTGTCTGTGTTGGGGCCCCGCACCCAGGAGGAGGGTGATGGCGGCCTCTGCCTCGGGGCGGGGGGGGGGGTGCGCGGTGCGGTCACCGTGCCGATTTGACTCCGGGCCACGTAGCCCACTGGGAATCTCACGGGCGGTTGGTGCCTTCGTCTGCCCGCGGGGCAGGGTGTCAGGAGCGAGTCCCCACCCCCGCCCCTCATGTGCCCCTCAGGCCTGGGCCAGCTGCTGGTGTGGGAGTGGCAGAGCGAGTCCTACGTGCTCAAGCAGCAGGGCCACTTCAACAGCATGGTGTCCCTGGCCTACTCCCCCGACGGGCAGTACATCGTGACCGGCGGCGACGACGGCAAGGTGGGCTGTGTTGCCGTGGAAGGGGGCTGGTCAGCGGTGAGGGAGCGTGGCCTGGGAGCAGCTGCGGGGTCCTGCCCCTGTCCCGTGGGCCTCAACTGTGGGGTTCAGCCTGCAGCTCGCAGGCTCACGTCGCCTGCCCTGGGCTGGTGAAAAAGCATCTACATACTCACGGGATCTGAGTGGGGGGGCCCAGGTGTCTCCCAGGGTGCTCACAGCACCCTCTGATGCGGGCGAGTGCTCGCTGCATCTCCCAGGGTGACACAGGATCCCCCCCACACACACAGTCCCCCAACCCTCCCTCACGTGGGGGCAGTGGGAGGAGGCAAGGGGCAGGCAGGTGGTCTCTGGGGGCCTCGGGGCCCACATGGGGTTCGTGTGTGAGAGAGGGAGCAGGCCTCAGCCAGGGCCCACCTGTTCCTCACTCTCCCCAACCCCCGTAGGTCAAGGTGTGGAACACCCTCAGCGGCTTCTGCTTCATCACTTTCACGGAGCACTCAAGTGGGGTCACTGGCGTGACCTTCACCACCACTGGCTACGTCATTGTGACCTCTTCCATGGACGGGACTGTGCGGGCCTTTGACCTTCACAGGTGACCTTTCTGCTCGGGCTCTGGCTCTGGCTCAGAGCAGGCTCCTCTGCGTTGGGGTGGGGACAGGGGCTCGGGGCGAAGCTGCAGCCTTCAGGCCCTGGGAGCAGCAAGGCACGAGGGACCTCAGCGAGCGGAGCCGCCCTGGCTCTCCTGTCTTCCCGGCAGATACCGGAACTTCCGCACCTTCACGTCCCCGAGGCCCACCCAGTTCTCCTGCGTGGCGGTGGACTCGAGCGGGGAGATCGTTTCTGCCGGGGCCCAGGACTCCTTCGAGATCTTTATCTGGTCCATGCAGACGGGCAGGCTGCTGGAGGTGAGGCCCGCCTGTCCTGGGAGCTGCTGCGCTCCGGAGGGTCGGGGGGCCGGGAGACGCGCCACACGCAGGGAGGGCGCCTCCCGACGGGACTGCCTGCAGACGCTCTCAGCTCTCAGCCCTCCTCTGTGACCGGCCGCAGGTCTTGTCCGGCCACGAGGGGCCCATCAGTGGTTTGTGTTTCAACCCGACGAGGTCGGTCCTGGCCAGCGCCTCCTGGGACAGGACAGTGCGGCTGTGGGACATGGTGGACAGCTGGAAGACCACAGAGACGCTGACGCTGACCTCCGACGGTGAGCTGCGTTGCGGGCTCAGCGGGCGGAAGCCGTGGCCCAGGGCAGGAAGGCCGGGTCTTGGCGTTGGGCCTGCCCACCGTGGCTGGCTGTCTGGGTGTAAACTCAGGTCTCCCAAGGGCCCCACCGCTGTTGGGGTTGGCGACGCAGTCATGTACCTTTAGGTCGGGCCTTCCCCAGGACAGCGAGCGGGGGCCCAGGCTGCAGCTTCCTGACACGTCCTGCACTAGCTGGTGGGAGGCAGTGGGTGCAGTGGGCCCCACACAGCCCCCCACCACCTGTGGGTGCGTACGGAGCTGTCCCCATGCACAGCCGGTGCGGTGTGGACGTCTCATCTGTGACTGCTCTCCACTGTGGTGGCGGAGTTGACCGGTCACGGCAAAGGCTGGATGCTTGCCATCTGGCACTGTGCAGAGCACATTTACCGGCCACAGGACTCTGGGGCTCTGTGGGGTCCCTGCTTTCTGCTGCCCACCTGGCCCTGGTTCAGTCTCTCAGCAGCCGGCGCCCTGCGCCCCTCTGGGGCCTCCTCACTGACCTCCACCTCCAGTTGGTCTGTTCCCACCAGCGCCCTCCCACCGGGCGGGCCCTTGTTCAGCCCTTCGTGACCCGTTTTGTGGCTGAGCCTGAAGCCCCCGTCCCGAGGCAGTTGGGGCCCTGTCTGCACTCGCAGCGGGTGTGGCCTCCCTCCTGCGGTGGGGCACCTGGGAGAGCTCCCATGCCCCCCTCACCGCCCTGCTGGGACCGCCCCCTCAGGGAGCTGGTGACAGGACAGCCAGGGTGTGGCTCGTCAGCTGGAGCCCAGGGCCTTGCTTGGGCCCTGAGTCTGTGCGTCTCTCCCCAGCTCTGGCTGTGACCTACCGCCCCGACGGTGCAGAGCTGGCGGTGGCCACGCTGAACTCGCAGATCACCTTCTGGGACCCTGAGAACGCTGTGCAGACGGGCTCCATCGAGGGCAGGCACGACCTCAAGACCGGCCGGAAAGAGCTGGACAAGATCACCGCCAAGCACTCAGCCAAGGGGAAGTGAGTGCCACGGCGAGGGGGGGGGGTCTCTCACAGGGGCGTGGCCCTGGGGCTCCGCCCCCGCAGAGGGAACACTGAGCCTTGCGGGGCTTTGTGGGGGTCGGTGGCTGCAGTGTCCTCGAACTTCGGCTGCGTGAGCTGTGCCACCCTGAGCATTGTGGGACGGGCTTGTGCGGACGCCTGTGTTTGGTTCTCGTGGGTCTGTCCCTAGGTGTGGAGTTGCTTGGGGACTTAGGGTGACCCCTTTTGAGGGACTGTGGATGGTTTTCCAAAGACGTGGCACCGTTTCCCTCGCCCCTAGCAGTGCGGGGGGGGGGGGGGGGTCCAGTCCCCCACCTCCTCGCCACCCCGTGACTGCGTGTCACTCTGAATTGCAGCCGTCCCGGTGGGTGCGAGGTGGGGTCTCGTGGGTGCGGTTTGTGTTTCTCTGAGGATGGACAGTGCCGAGCACCCTTTCACGGGCGGGTTGGCTGTTTGACTGTCAGCTTCGGAGAAACGTGTCTCCGGAGCGTCTGCCCACTTTAACTGGGGTGTCTGCCCTTCTCGCTGAGTTGTAAGAGTGCATGTATTCAAGATACAAGAGCCTTATCGGGTACCAGGACCCGGAAATATTTTCTCCTGTTCTGTGGGTTGGCTTCACTTTCTGGACAGTGTCCTTTGGAGCACAAAGGTTTTTAATTTTGAAGACGTCCAGTTCCAAGGGTGGCCTCCTTTGTATTCTGATTTCAACGAGGACACGCCCTATCTTGAGCCCCGTGGCCCTTTGGTGCCAAGGCCGAGCCTCTCAGGAGGCTGAAGCCCACTCCCCACCTGGGGGCACTGTTGCTGCGGAAGGAGCAGGAGTGGACGTTGTGGGCTGCAGGAGTAGCGTCCCTCCAGCGTCCCGGCCGCGAGCTGTGGAGGCTGCTGGGCAACGTGGCAGGAGGACCACACGTCGGAGGTCCCGGGGTGGTGACTGAGTCCGGGTCCCCTGTGCTGCAGGGCCTTCACCACTCTGTGCTACTCTGCGGACGGCCAGAGCATCCTGGCGGGAGGCATGTCCAAGTTCGTGTGCATCTACCACGTCAAAGAGCAGATTCTCAGGAAGAAGTTTGAGATCTCGTGCAACCTGTCCCTGGACGCCATGGAGGTGGGCGAGCGGTGGGGGCTCGGGGGCACAATGCTGCGGGCTTCTCGGGGCCCGTGTGGGGCTGTGCCGGGCTGTGGTGCGAGCGCGTGAGGTGGCCGGCCCGCCCCCTTCTGGCGGGAAGTGTCCTTGGCATCGCTGAGGACGGGCCTGGCAGTCTGAGGGAGACCCTCACCCCCGTGGTGGCAGCACCGGCTCCTGCCGGGCAGTGCCAGGCTCTGGGGGAGGTCCTACCACGAAACTGGCTCGTCACCGCCTCTCCTCAGGGTCCCTGTGTCCTGTGTGCGTTCCAGGCGGGACTTCAGCGTTCACATACGTGAGCGAAGGTGGGGAGACACATCCCCCCGTCTCCCACCTCTGACGGTGCCACGTCTGAGGTTTTGCTCTTCTAGGAATTTTTGAACCGAAGGAAAATGACAGAGTTTGGCAACCTGGCGCTGATCGATCAGGACACCGGGGAGGAGGACGGAGTCGCGATACCGCTGCCAGGCGTGAAGAAAGGTGAGCAGGGTCCCTCGTGTCCCCCGTGGACTTGGCCACGGCAGGCCGCCCTGTGCTTGGTTCTCTGGGTCGTCGAGTTTCGTTCCATGGGGACGTATTATCCGTAACACAAGGGATCTGGAAATGAAGCGCCAGAGAGGATTTGCGGGACACCTGCTGGGGAGGGTGAGCCTCCACTCCAGAGCCGCCTGGTGCGGTCGTGCAGCGTGTGCACTGCACCAGGTGCCCGGTCGAACGGGCAGGCGGGGACGAGAACCCCCACCCCGCCTCGCAACCCTGGCCGGGGCAGGGGTCACCTCCCGGAACTGAGCCGTGTGCTGGTCAGGCCGCACGCCTGCGGGACTGTCTGTTTCGATGGCTCGTTCATGCAGGTCAGAGGCGCCCAAGGAGCAGCATCTGGGGCCCAGGGCTCTCCTGCTGCCCCTGCAGACGGGGCTGCATGGCCTGGGGCTGGGCTGCCGCTCCTGCTGGGCCCCCGGCCACCCTGGCCAGCGAGGTGACTCGGGCGGTTCTCTCTCGGCAGGCGAATGGCAGGGGATGCTCTGCCCTGTAACCGAGTGGTTTCTTTGATTTCCAGGTGACATGAGCTCTCGTCACTTCAAACCCGAAATCAGGGTGACTTCACTCCGCTTCTCTCCCACCGGTGAGCCACGCAGGGCGTTGTTGGTACTGGAAGCGGTGGGGTCGGGCGTGGGGACCCCACACTGTGCAGGACTGGCTCCCCGGGTCCATGTGGTCTCAGCGTCTGGCTAGCTCTGGGCCGCACTGTCCCCCATGCTTAAGACACGGTCACTTCTGTCCTCTGGAGGATGGCTGTGAAAGCTGTGACCTCAGACAGGCTGGGCTTGGGAACCGTAAGGCAGGCATCTGCTCTGAGCACCCTTCACGTGTGCCGTTGGGGCCATCCTGGGGCCGCCTCGTCCGCCGCCAGGCGCCTTGCTGCCCACCCGGCCCGCCGTCCAGAGCGCCCAGCAGATCGTCTCTGACGGCCGTGGGTGCGGGGCAGCACCTCCAGGCCTGGGGCCCACCGACCAGAACACGGCAGGGCTGCAGAGGGCCTGTCTGCAGTCGTTGGTAGCGGACTCTCCAGCCCAGACTGAGTGACGAGGGCACTAAGGTGCAGGGGCAGCAGGTGGCATTGTGTCGCCGCCGTGTGAACCAGGGGTGTGGACCACAGCCGAAGTATGGGTCTGGGGACCACCTGGTTTTGCAAGTATAAATTTATAGACCAGCCACGCCGGTTCCCTTGTGCCTTCTGTCCCGGCCCTGTGGTGGCCTGAGATACTGCAGCAGAGACCACATGACCTGCAGGGGTGGAAGTTCGTGCCCTTGACCGGAAAGGCTGCCAGGCCTGCCGGTGCGAGCAAGGCGGGGGGGCCCATACGGGTCTGCTGCCGAGTGCACACACCACTCAGGAGGACGGCTTGCCGCAGGACCCAGGCGCTCCTTCCGGAGGGGCCGGGGCAGGGGCGAGAGGAAGACAGCCCGCGCTCCCTCTGTGCTGCTGTGTTGGGGCCCACGGGAGCGTGGTCAATACCTGTTCCTCCAAATAACAGAGGAGAAGTGAGAGGAACTCTTTAGGAGCCATGCGATTGCTTCATCCCGCAGGGCGCTGCTGGGCGGCCACCACCACCGAGGGGCTCCTCATCTACTCCTTGGACACCCAGATGCTCTTTGACCCATTCGAGCTGGACACCAGCGTCACCCCTGGGCGGATCCGGGCGGCGCTGCGCCAGCGGGACTTCACCAGGGCCATCCTTATGGCTCTCCGGCTCAACGAGAGGAAGCTGGTGCAGGAGGCCCTGGAGTCGGTGCCCTGGGCCGAGAGTGAGCGCCCACAGGGCCTGGCTGGGGCGAGTGGGGTGGGCGGGTGCAGAGAGGGGCCCTCCCCCCGATTGGAGTTCTCCGCAGAGTGATCGTGGACTTCCTCTCTTCCTACAGTCGATGTGATCAGCGCCTCCCTCCCCGAGCTGTACATGGAGAAAGTGCTTGAGTTTTTGGCTTCGTCCTTTGAAGTGTCTCGCCATCTGGAGTTCTACCTCATATGGACTCAGAAGTTGCTCATGGCCCATGGACAGAAGCTGAAGTCCAGGTATGGTGTGCTTGCCTGCTCGTCATCTGTGCCTGCTGGCACTTGGGCAGCTGGCCTCTGCGGGTGTAAAGGGAACCTGCGTGCACACCCGCCGTGAACCGGGGCCTGTGCATGCATGCACAGCATGAAGCGAAGCCTCCGCGTGCACGTGTGGTGTGCTGTGAGGCCTTTACACGCGACACAGCCCGCGACGCGAGGCTGGTGTGGCACTCTGTAACTGCTGAGCACTGAGGGAAGTCTCCTTTCCAGAGCCGGGAAGCTGCTGCCGGCCGTCCAGTTCCTTCAGAAGAGCATCCAGCGACACTTGGATGACATCTCCAAACTGTACGTTTCGCCGGTGTTGGTGGTGGGCAGGGCGGGCTTGTACCCTCCCCAGCTGGCCCACACCAGGGTGTGCTCCCTGTGCCACGTCGGGTGGGGACAGGAGGCTGCCGGGGCTGGAGGCGCTTGTTCCCCCACTGCCGGTGAACTCAGCCTGCTGGGTCTGCCCTCATAGTGGTGCTCGAGGTCGGCCAGCCTCAGGTGAGGCTGGGGCTGACAACGAGGAAACCGCTCAGTGAAACCAGGAGCACCTGCTGCGGTTAGGTGGGCTGGGGGCAGTGCAGGGGGATGCCGTGGTGGGGTCAGAAGCCTTCATCCTCCTGTCCTCAGGTGGTTCCTTTGTGGTCCAGGCACTGTCGGGCCCCTCCGTACCCCCGGAGGCTGAGTGAAGCCTTGGGGGCCTCACGGGTTGGCCTCTGGCGGGGGTGGGGGTGTGAAGACACCCCCTTCCTGCCGCTGATTGGGCGAGTGGGGACAGGTGGGTCCTGAGGTGCTGTTGTCGGGATCAGGGGCCAGGCATCCCAGCTGCATTCCTGAACGTCCGTCTCTGCCTTGCGTCTGGACCCAGGGACCCCAAGTCCTGTCTCGTGGTTCCTCGGTCTTTCTGAGCCTCGAACAAGCCCTTGCTCCCTGAGGCTTTTCTCCCCGAACGTCCTGGCTGCCCCGGGAACCCCGAGGCAGGGAGGGGCTGCGTGGGCTCGGCCACCACCGGCGCGAGCCTTCCTCTCGTGGACAGTTCTGCGACCCCGCACAGCTCTGTCCGAGAGGCCAGCTGCCTCCTGTGGGATCGATTCCTGGCCGCTTGGGGTGGATGTGCAGGCATTCGTTCTTCCCTGGACTTCAGCGTCGGCTTGTTGCCGGTGTGGGGGCACAGCCGGCCGTTGTGTATCGGTTTGCGGGGAGGCTCCATCCGTGCTGCCAGACTGCGAGTCTGTTTTAAGAGTTCGCAGGCTTTGCTTTTCTCTCTCATCCATTCCCCTTTCAGTGTCCTCACGGGTGGTTTGCTACGTGGAAACGGTCTTTATTCTCGTCATGTGGGGAATTGGGGTCCCTGCGTGGTCTCGAAGCCAGTACTTCCTCAGGTGTCGGGTGGGACTGGCTGATGCAGTTGAGTGGGTCGGATCCAAGGAGGGGCAGGGGCAGTGAGGCCAGACCAGAAGGACCGGGTCTCACAGTTGGGTCCCCGAAGGCCGCCGCCCAGGGCTGAAAGGGGTAGACACGGGGTGGGGGTGGGGGGGGCAGCCAGGGCAGGGATGAGAGAAGGAAACGATGGGGCTGGTGAGGCTTCCTGCAACCCATGGCTGGTTTTCTCAGTGTTACCGAGAGGGTGGGGGGTGCCCGGTGAGCCAGGGTTCGAGGTGGGATCGAAGTCACCGCTGCTTTCACTAATGTGGCCCGTGTACCTTCACAGCTGCGACTGGAACCGCTATAACATCCAGTACGCTCTGGCAGTGTCCCAGCAGCGGGGCGTGAAACGCTCCTCGGAGCCGCCGGGGAGCGAGGAGGAGGAAGCAGATGGGTCCGATGGTGACGGTGACGACAGTCTGCGCCTGTTCGGTGGAGGACGCAGGGAGGAGGACGACGGGGAGGGACTGTTGGTGTAGAGCCGGCTGGCTCTCAAGCCGGCTCATTTGAGTGCCGACGCTGGGGGAGAGAACCACGGCCGCCAGGGCCCAGGAAGAGAGTGGAGGGCAGTCTCCAGAGCTGCGGAGCCGTCGCCCAGGACTCGCTCTTCACAGAGGGACCGCGCATCTGAGAGCCAGCTGCCTGGTCCCCTGGTCAGCACTAGCTTGGCACACAGGGCCCCACCACGTGGGCCGAACATGCTGAGCTTTTGCCAACGAAGATGCCTTTTAGAGAGGCCAGTGGGTTCATATTTATAGACTCATGAACTTTGTATGCAAGTTATTTATATTTTTTTCATAATAAAGTTTTGATGACAAATTTAGGGATAAAAGATGGGGTTTCCTAAACTGTAACTATGGATGAAGTCTAAACTCTGGACTGTGGTGTTTGCAACGTGTCCAGAGTGGAACTGTCCTGCTGCCCAGCCTAGGCCCCCTGCTCCGTCATCTCTCCATCGGGGCGGGGGCGGGGTGCCTGCTTGACTCTGACCCCGGAGAAGCCCAGATGGGCCTCCTGGGGAGCTCCCTCAGACCTGCTGTGCCGGCTCTGCCCTGTGGTGGCCCTTGGCGGGGGGTCGCTGAGAGTGGCCTGGACCAGCTTTGCCACAGCCAGGTAGCAACAGCGGCGCTCTCCGGGGCATGTACAGGAATGGTGACCGCGGGCCCCACCCCACTGCTTGTCAGAGTGCAGCCCACCAGTCACTGGACGGCCTGGCTCTCCTGTGCTCCTCCAAGTGGACACATGCCCATCTCCCTCAGCTGATGTGAGCCCTCGGGCCAGGTGGGGGGTAGTGCACGTGACACCTGGTGCATCAGTATCTGCTGCTGCCGCCACCTCCACCACCCAGCAGGAAAGCCCTCCACTGCCAGCCTGTCTGCTCTTCGGCTCTGGAACCCCCAGTCCACCCACAGCGGGTGTGCTCCTGCTGGCGCAGCTCGGCTGTGCCACTGGGTGTCGGTTCCTACTCATCATCCCCACCTGGGACATCGGCTGGCTCAAGAGGCAGTCCCTCCTCCTCCTCCCCTGAGCTTACTCAGTAAGCTTCACACGTGCAGGGTGAGGGCAGCTGAGCAGGCCCCTGGTTTGACGGGGATTTGAGATGAGGCTCAGTGGGTGGGGTCCAGCAGCAGCAGCCCTGGGTTGTCTGTAGTCCCAGCCAGTTGGCCCACGGCCTCCAGCTGTGGCCACTGAAACCGTTTTAAAAACTCGTGTTAGTTTGAAAATTGTTAAGGAAAAGGCTAAAGCATCTATCCAGGTGTTCGTATGTGAACTGACTCCTGGCTAACTAGGGTGTGTGTTTTTTATTTAACGTTCAAGTTCCAGCTGGTACCTGAACGAATAAAAATGTCCCCACTGTGCAGTGATTAGTGCAAGGGCACACACTGAGCGTCAAGGGCAGCAAGAGGACTGCCCTCACGGGCTCCTGATGAAAGTCCCACGCCCCGCACTTCCACCCATTAGGCTTTCTGAGCGGAGTGGAGCCCCTGTGGGGCGGGGGCTGGGCCTGCAGTTTACAGGGGACACGCACAGGGAAAGACCCACATGGACTGAATCCGGATCCCGACGCAAACACAGCACGGACACCTGGGAGCCTCGGACGGATGCCCGAGCGTTGGCTCTTCGCTGTTCGGAGATGACTTTTATGGATGGTAGAGGACAAGGAGGCTACTTCAGCACGGTGGCCGGGCCCCTGCGCCGTCCCGAACACGCCGGCGTTGGAAGCGTGCGGCCGGACACTGGACAGCGCGGGGCGGGACTGGGGGAGACCAGCGGGGTGTCCCGGTGGCAGCGGCCTGGCAGCCCAGCAGTGGCGCCGACCGAGGGAAAGAACCACCGCTAAACGCGGACTGAGCCCCAGCACCGCCCGGCGAATGCGCAGGCGTAGCCCCTCCCACTGGCGCTCTTGCGGAGTTGAAAGGGCGACTGCGCAGGTGCAGCTGGGTTGCTCGGCGCCCAGCCCCTCCATCCTGTGACCCTGCGACCCCGCAGTCCCCCTGTGGCCATGGCGGCTGTTAGGGCTCTGGTGGCTTCCCGGATGGCGGCGGCTTCTACCTTTGTGCCGCTCCCCGGCTTCCGACCGCTGCTGTCCAGCGGCCCGGCACCCTCCCCGCGCGCGGCCTTCCACCGCTCCGCACCGCGGCCCGGGCCCAGGGTCGCTCTGGTGAGTGCAGGACCGCGGGGCCATGGGGCGGGGTCCCCGGAGGTCGGGCACCCCCACCACGTGGACTGCAGATGACCCACGCTCCTCCCGCAGGTGCTGTCCGGGTGCGGAGTCTACGACGGGACGGAGCTCCACGAGGCCTCAGCGTAAGCACGGCCGCCTTTGGAAGGGGGCTGCTTCCTCCTCAACGGTCTGGAGAAAGCTTTCTCCGATTAGAAAGGCAGAAGTGGCTGACAAGACACAGGGAGGCCCAGGGAAGTTTTAAAGTTACATCTGTAAAATACAAGGAGACACAAAATAAACCTCTTAAGTATCCCCTGTAATGCTCTCACCAGAGTAAGCACTTGTCCCTGCTGCGGTTTTGAACGGCCAGGTGTTTGCAGACATTGGGATCAGGTGCCTGCGTTTTGGCGCTGTTTTTTTTCCTCCTGCATCAGTCCACTTTCCATCCACGCGGGGCACTCGCAGCACCCTTGCCTGTAGACTGCCACTGATGTAACTTGTCAGTTGTTGACTCTCGCCACCAGACAAGGAGTGAACTTTAGAGTTTGTGGAGGTAGTGGCTGGCAGAGGGCCAGGAATGTCTTCATGGGGGCGGGGCAATGACAGCGTAGAGAAAGCAAGGAGGACTCATGGACAGCTCAAAACCTCCCAGTAGGTCAAGAAGTTGTAGGTGGAGTGCCTAGGAGGTCAGGAGAGGAGCGGGACCCTGGAGTGAGTACCAGGGCAGTTCAGGCACCTTTGGCCCTGAAATACAAGGTGCATCTCCCCTTCCTCCAAAAGGGGGCAGCAACAGCACGGAGTCTGGGAGCGACTGCAGGCCTGGCACAGAGCTGCCCTCTGTAAACACGGCTATGGTCAGCAGCCCTCCAGGCTGGTCTGCGTGTCTACGTGCCTCCCACCTCCATGACAGCAGAGTTGGGGACACCAGGAATTGAACTTCCTATCTTGACCCAGAGCCCTTCTCAAACCTTTGAGCAACCCCATCGATTGACCCGTGGGAGGAAGGCACCCCACAGCAGCCTGGAATCCAAATGGCTAGACCGTGGCACCAGTCAAGTTGCCCCACCCTCTGCACCCCAGTTCATAAAGGGAGCATGGCGACTAGCCGGTCTCTGTGGGCTAGTTCAGTGGCAGCGAATTCAAATTGTGGACATTTACGTCTATAGCAAGCCAACCACGTCTTTTTTGCAAAGCAAGTGGGTCATCACCTGTACAAGGAATTTATACTTGGCATTCGGCTAAAATCCCTGGTTTTAAAAACATGTTAACAGGTGAAGCTGGGTTGGGCCTGTCTCCAAGCCTGGTCTGATTTCCTCCCTTGCAGGGTGCTGGTGCACCTGAGCCGTGGTGGGGCTGAGGTCCAGATCTTCGCTCCTGACGTCCCTCAGATGCACGTGATTGACCACACCAAGGGACAGCCTTCTGAGAACGAAACCAGGTGTGGGTTCCACCCCTCTTGTCCTTGACTGTGAACAGGGGCGGGTGGAAGCTCCCTTGGAACCTGCACGCACAGCTGTTTCATCCCAGCCAGGGCCAAATGCATTCCAGTGAACCTCCGTCTTTTAGCGCACTTGTCCCTGGGCAGGTCTGAGGCGGGCCTCAGAGTGTTACTGTGCATTCTGTACCAAAGCATCCCTGCTGAGTGAGTGCCGCACTTCATTCTGACCCAAGTCGAGCACCTCAGTTGGCTGCCCCCACGTGTCTTGGAGTAGCTGTGAGCGGCGTTTCTGTTGCTGAGACCCCGCAGATCCACCTGTCCCCTCCTGTCCTGCCGGGACCAGAGGGCAGTGGCCCGTGGAAGGCTGTGGTTCCCAGACACCTTCCAGCTGGGATCAGACAGTGAGAAGTGGGCAAAGGGAAGAAACCGCATCTCTGTCCTGCTGGGAGCTGCCGTCCTGGTCGGGACCCCTGTGGCTTCTTTTCTGCCTGGGACGCTGGCCTTGGGGGCAGTAGCTCCCACTGTGGTTGCTGCTCTCACTCAGCACAGGAGCTCCCTAGCTTCCCCACCACCATCCTGTCATCTGTTAGTTCCCCACACGGGTGCTGTCTGCCTCGGACACCTGGGTCTGTCTGCCCGGCACCCCTGCCTGATGCAGGAGGCTCTGGATGATTCATGTGGGTTCTGAGGTGCCAAGCTGAAGGGCTCTGGGAGATGTCTCATATGCAGGCCTACGTCCTTGTAGCCCTATTACTGCATTTTCTAGGCATCAACGTGGGATTCGTGTGGGAATGCTGCTCCCTGGAGCAGGGAAAACACGGCCTTGTGTCTTGTGGGAGCCTTCCCGCCTGATCTCCTGTCTGCGCTGAACCTTTTCTAGGCTCCTTTCTGTGTTTTTCCCAGGAATGTTCTGACTGAGTCAGCAAGGATCGCCCGTGGCAAGATCACGGACCTGGCCCAGCTACGCGCCGCCAACCACGACGCCGCCATCTTCCCCGGGGGCTTTGGAGCCGCCAAAAACCTGTGAGTGTTTGAGCTCGGGGCCTTGTGCTTCTCGCCTGGAGCAGTCACGGGGACCAGGCAGTGACACGAGCCACTGCCGGGGCCTCGCAGCCCAAATGCTGAAGTAGCTGCTCTGACAGGGAACTCTTGTCGTGCGGGATTTAGGTCGCATTTTGGCAAGACTCAGAATTTTCTCACCTGCTCCTTTCTCGGCCCCCAGCACCTGGCTGCCATCATGGGTGTGACTCCCGCAGCGTAGGTGGGTCTACTCATGGCAGAACTAGTCTCTGCGCTTGTGTCCCTGTGCGCCGTGGGGCCCGGAAAACTGGTTTCCGGTCACCTGACCGTCCCAACTAGAGGAAGGAGCCCTCTCTTGCTTTGCCCCTTGGGTCATTGCCACAGCAACTGGATGGCCTGGGAGGCCGTCACTGTGACGTCCTTTGGGTTTCAGGTCCTCTTTCTTCTATTCCTTGTCTCTTCCTGTGCATTTCACAGAAACCCTCCGCGTGGCCTCACTGTCCCTGCATCTCTCTGCTGCAGCGGGCACGGGCCGCTGCGGGGGCGGGGGGTGGTGTGGGCACTGCGTGTGTTCGGGGGAGACGCAGGAGACTGGCGAGTCAGGCCCTGGATCAACAGTTTTCCTGTGTCACTTTTAGGAACATTCCTGGCCCGGGCTCAGGGGTCTGTGGTGACAAAACCCTTCCCTGTGACCGCAGGCGGCCAGGCCCCGAGGCTTGTCTTCCCACTGAGGAGGCCGTTCCTGGGGCTCTGCAGCTTCCTTCCTCAACCGGCCGCTGCCGGAGCCCCCGCCGCCCGCCCGGGGCAGCGCTCCAGGAGCCGCCGCTTCCTCCTCCCCCTCCCCCTCTCCCTCCTCTGTCCTCTCGCTCTCAGGCTGAGCGGGCGCTGCTCTCCCGCCACCCTGTGGGCCGCACCGCGCATCCTCCGGGTCCTCGCCTCGCGGCACACGCCTCCTTCTGCAGGTGTCTGGCACCTGCCTCACCTAGACGCTCCCTCCGCTACGTGACGTCTCGGGGATGCTGCCGGGCCTGCCCACCGGCCCGGTCCTTCCCAGCTGTTCCTCTGGGGAGTCTCCTCCGCCTTCCTGCACCCCCTCTCCGTTCTCCCAGGAGTTTCATCTGCACGCTGCCTCAGCTGGCACCACGTCTGGACTGCAAGTCCCCTTCTGACCCGCATTTCCAGCCGCCTGTCCCAGAGGCCCGCTGGAACCTCCGTTTGGCGTTTAGAGCCGAGTCCCTCACTGCACTCACCTGTCATCAGCATTAGCCCATCCTGTGGGGAGGGGGTGCGCGGGGCAGGCAAGGCTTTAAGCCTCAGCCAGGGTCCTTGTGCTCACGGTCTCCCCTTCATCCTGTTGGGACAGTTGACCGCTTGGTCATTGCTGTCCCCCCACAGTGGCATGTTGACCGCCCCGGCTGGCTCTGGCTGTCTGGGTGTCCTGTACCCAGAAGTGGCAGGCAGAGGTTGTTACGTTTCCTAGAATCTGACTCTGCTCATAACCCTTCTGCATCCAGAGGCCTCGGGGCTCCCCTTCACCTGCTTCTCCAAATCCGTCTGTTTTTCCCTGGTCCCCAGAGGGCTTCGTTCCCGGCTGGCCACGGCTCCTGGCCTCGCCCCCACTCCCTGTCCCGAAAACCAGCCTTTGAGGTGATTTCCACATGTCGCTATCTTTATGCGCCTCCTGGTAGGGGTGGCAGGGGACTGTCGGGATCAGCTGGGCTTTCGCCTCGGACCTTTGGGAGGATGAGCCTGCTTTACAGCCTCTGGCTATTGTGAGCACCCGCTGGAGTGTGTCCCCAGCATGGCTGACGCCATACCTGGTGGACCAAGGAGCTCAGACAGGAGGGGTGCCGGGTCCCTGGTGCATCCGTGTCTTGGTGTTAAAGGGCGTGGGGCGCCCTGGGCCACTGGGCACGTCTGTGAGCTCATGGAGCGCCGTGGGAAGATGTGACTCCCGGTCACCAGGCTCATTCTTTCCGACCATCCCGGAGGAAAGGTCAGCTTCTGCATCGGTCTCTCCTACGCAGTGGCCACTGTGGTCACTGGGGTGCAGCACGTGGCAGCGGGCGAGTCCAGTGGTGACAGGAGTTACTCAGTTCCTCCTGCATGGACCTTGCTCCCCTCCCTGGCACTGTGACTGGCTTCTGTGTGTGTTTCCTGAGTTACTCACATGCGTGATTGTGTTAGAAATCTGACCAGATGGCGGCCTCTTAAGTTCCCTGTTCTGCACTTGGTACTCTTCACTCAGCAGGGTGGCTTGTCGGCCTGTTCGCTGTCCGAGCAGCTGCACACAGTCCCGCTGGGTGAACGAGCCGGCTCTGGCGGGCGCTCGTGATGGCCAGGCCTTTCTTCTCTCAGTAGCTTTTTGGAGGTGTAGTTGGCATGCACGTGCTTACAGTGTAAAAAATCATTTTGACGTCTTTACACACTGAGAAACCATCCAGTGTCAGGAGAGCGGCCACCCGGCAGTCCTTTGCGCCCTGCAGGCGTCCCAGGCTGGAGGGGCGGGGCCCAGAGGGCGGCTCTCGGAACAGAGGGCGGACTCTGGAACCCACCCGGCGGGTCTCACCCAGTTGCCCTCCGTGGGGATGGTGCAGGCAGGCGCCCTCCGGCTGGGGCTCTTGCTCTGGTGGAAAGGGTGGCGCCTTGTTAAATTTGCATTTCTTTTCCTTGTTAGTCAAGTTGGAGTGCCTGTCGCTGGTTTTAGGCCAAGGACGGGTCTGCTGTCTCTCAGTTCCCAAACAAACCACCGGGGACCACGTGGCCTGGCCCACAGTCTGAGCCCGAGGCTCCGCTTTGCTCCGGTGTCTGCCTTCCCACCTCACCTGTGCTGCCCGAACTCCCTCCTTCCACTCCCCATGCCTCCTTCCCTTTGGAAAAACAAAAAACAAAAAACAGGAGAATGTCTAATTATCCTTGGGTTCACGAGAACCCACGGTGGAACCACAGGCCAGGTCTCGGGCAGGGGCCCTGAGCTGTGAGGAGCCTCTCGTTGCAGGAGCACGTTCGCCGTGGACGGGAAGGACTGCAAAGTCAACAGAGACGTGGAGCGCGTCCTGAAGGACTTCCACAAGGCCGGGAAGCCCATCGGGTGGGTCCTGCTGGCCGGCCGCAGGAGTGCGCCTGGCGGGGGGTGGCGGTGCGCTGGAGCCCGAGGCCCGCGGCTTGTAACTCACAGGTGGCAGCTGCCTCCCTGCGCTGTGTTGTCCTGAACACTCTCGGCCCCTTTCCTCGTTTTAATTGAGGGGGTTTCACAGGTGACTTCCAGCTCCAAAAATTCTGTAGTAGTGTGGTTTGATTTTAATTTCTCCTGAAGACTTAACAGGAAGGAGAGGGGATGGCTGTCATCTTCTAGAATGTCCCCCATCCTTCCCTGACTCCCATCCTTCCCCAGCACCACACCCCCGGCCCCCATCCGCCCTCCCGTCCTCACTCAGCCGGTCACGCCTCGCCTTCGCTGCCGCTGTGGGCACCATCCCTGCCCGGCTGCTCTCAGCCGCCGCCATCCCTCCGTGGGCGGGGCCAGCCACACCTGCAGGCAGGAGGGGCTCAGGGACCGGTGACAGAGACCTGGTGGTCAGACCTGATTTCGTCAGACGCTCAGTCCACGAGCAAGCTCTCGGTGCCTGTCTCTCGGTCCTACTTTAACAGAGTGCTCGCTTCGTCCGTGTCAGTGAGTCAGGGCGCATGCGTCGCTCGTCCTTGGAGCGGGTCCCGTGGGAGAAGGCGTGACAGGAGCACGGCAGTGCACGCACTGGGGACAGATTCATAGGATGCAAACCTGAGGCCCACGCCCCTGCTCCCGGGGTGCTGCTCTCTACCGCTTCACTGGCAAATGGAAAAGACCAGCTTACGTTAGAGTTAGATGCCTGCATCCAGGGGGGAGGCAGAGGCAGCCTAGGATAGTCCCCGCCCACTCTCAGCATCTCACAGGCCTCCAGTGACTTGGCCGGAGGCCGGCCCGGTTGCCCTCCTGGGAGCCCCTCAGTACCACCGGCACCGGCCTGGAGCCGGAGCCCGGGAGCGGTCGGTCTGTGCACAGCGCCCGTGCCTCCTCCCTGCACCCCTGGCCTGGCGTCCCCCTGCACGGGCCTGAGCTGACCCCGTTATCCTTCACCTTTCAGCTTGTGCTGCATCGCTCCTGTCCTCGCGGCCAAAGTGCTCCCTGGGGTCGAGGTCACCGTGGGCCACGAGCAGGAAGAAGGTGGCAAGTGGCCGTACGCCGGGACTGCGGAAGCCATCAAAGCCCTGGGCGCCAAGCACTGTGTGAAGGGAGTGACCATATCCTTTCTGGCAGTGGGCGGCAGCCTGTGCCGTGGGGTCCCCTTCTGTGGCTGGGCAGGCAGCATCTCCACCCAGGACCTGCGCAGGGCGCCATAGGCGTAGAGAGCCTCCTGCACAGGCAGGCCACGCCCCGGGGTGCTCCTGGACCCAGAGGATCCCCGCGTGGGCCAGAGTCAGAGGAGCAGTATGTCACAGTGTCCCTTCGGGTGTCTGCTGAGAATGGCTCCATCATCCTGGAGTGCCTCGCGTGCGGTCGTATCAGGTGTTCGTGTTCCCTCTCCTTCCGGTGCTGAGCAGCCCACAGACCTGCTGTCGGTCGGTGGGCACTGGGCTGGCCAGGGGTGTGGCATGGGTCCAGGGCAGGTGAGGGCAAGGCCAGTTCTGTCACCTCCCAGGGTCCGTGAGAGCTGGGGCAGGAGCCGGGGCGGTGAGGGCGGTCCCCAGGGGAGCTGCCCTCTGCTGTCCCAGCGGCATGCGGATGAGCTCTCTCAGTTGTCTTGATCTGAAAAGCAGAGGTGCCCTCACTGCCTTCAGGGTTGTGGTGGATCCTGGGCCAGCACCACGCACCCAGCAGAGGCCACGGATGCCTTGGGTCCCGTATGGGTCCCACACACACAACGCCGTTCTCTGAGGTGCCAGCTGCTTGCTTTCCCCTGGGAACGTGCTGGCCGAGTTCTGCTTAGTTCCGTCCAGTGGAAGGCGGGGCGCTGCCAGCAGGTTCCTCTGGGGAGAGTGTGCCCCCCCGCCAGTCACACTGGGAAGGACGGGGGCACTTACTCTGAGGGCAGCCGGGAGCAGTGGCTGGTGCGTGCTTCATGCCTAAATCTCCCCGTCCTTGCTGGGTGGTGGTTTTCCCTAACTGCCATGCACGAAGTACACGTGGACCAGAAAAACAAGGTGGTCACCACCCCGGCTTTCATGTGCGAGACGGGGCTCCACCACATTCACGATGGGATCGGGGCCATGGTGACGAAGGTGCTGGAACTCGCCAAGAAGTGATGCTGCCGGGGCTGTGGGCTCCGCCTCCTCCGCCGGGCGGAGCTGGTCGCCCGTTCTCCTGTGCACCTGGGCGTGTGGCGGGAATTCACGTTTCTGCTTGTAGGACACACTTGGGGTCGGGGGTAAATTGGCGCGAGAGTGTGGTCCTCGGCCTTCCCCCCAGGAGGGGGGCAGGCAGAGCCCACGCACTGGAGGGGCAGCTGGTCGTCCCGCGCCTTTAGGATGAAGTAGCGTCTGGACCCCCTGCGCATCCTGAAAGTCTCGGCCAGGGTCAGCTTCCTCAGGAAGCGGACGGGTTGGAGGCGTTACTGTGCAGTCTCGGGTTTGGCCTGCTTCAGAGTAGGTAGCGTTTGGAAGGGAAAATGATTGTAAGTCTGATAATCAGCAAACCAAAACCATGGTTATTGACAATTAAAGACTCTCCGATCTGGACTGAATATGTGCTAATTAAAACGTCATGGGGGTTTTACAGTAGGCAGCTGTCAGGTCTTCTGAAATCGGCAGATGAGGAATGTAAATGAGGTTTCTTAAACGAGTCTCAGTTCTCTTAAATTTCGGGAAGAAAGGGAAGTTGCAGGCACTCGGCCTGGGTGATGGCCCTGCTGGGTGGCGGGGGGCTGTCACGTTGGGCCCGGGCCACAAGCAGCCGCCGACACGAGGTGTCCACGGGAGAAGCAGTAGATTGTGTTGTGTCCCTCTCGTGAGTGCGGCTTCCCTTCTGGGGAGAGGGCTGCCCGTGCTTTGGGTTTGAGAAAGCTGTTGGTGGGGGCAGCTGGATTGTTTTGCCGGGTGCTGGTGCTAGCTTGGGGACAGGCGCAGGGGCAGGTGCTGCCACTCTGCCCCCCGCCACCTCGCCGCCGTGTAGGGGGAAGTGATGGCCGCCCCTCCGCCGGTCTCTCAGGGTGTAGTGGCCGGCACTGCGCTCACCAGGCCCTCCGGTTCGCCTGTCTCAGCCCTTGACGTACCAGTCCTCCTCCTCCACGGAACCCCGCTGTCTGGCGGCCAGTTTTCCCCCCACCGAAGCTGGGCCCACGGGCGAGAGCCCTCTGGCAGCTGCACTGGCTCCGGCCCCAAGGGCTGGAGGGCTGGGCCTGCCTCTGCCCGTGCAGCTGCAGGGAGCCTCGCAGGGCCCGTCGGAGGGCGGGCAACCGAGCGTAGTCTCCGACCTCAGACTTGTCCGTGGAGGCACTCCTGCGTCTGTGCGTGCGTGCCTGTCTGTGAGTACGGCAGAGCGCGCAGCTGTCAGGCGTGCACCTGGTGAGTTCTCACAAAGCGAGTGCTCCGTGGACCCAGAAGAACACAGCCTCCAGACCTGAGCCCACGGGTGACAGTGCGCCTCGGCTCTCGCCCCGGGGAGCCCCAGCCGTGCGGCTTCCCTTCGTGGGAGGATCTCCAGGTGGGCTTCTCTGCTGGGGTGTTGCCCACGTTCTGCGCTCTGCCTCTATGAACGTCTCGTAGTGCTCACGGCACCCCCATGGGCGTGTGTGTGTGTGTGTAGCTGCCGGGCTGCAGGGACGACGTGCAGCTGTGGTGGGGGACGTCAGCGGTGGTCCTGTGCACCCTGCTCTGTGCCACCAGCGCGGGTGTCAGCTCCGTCCCGTCCCGCCAGGCGCCAGGCGCCATCGGGCCGTCTGTCTCGTCCCTGCACCCCGGTGGGTGGGTGGTGCTCCCGGGGTTTTCTCTGCCGTCTCCCTGGTGTCCACCGAGGCCAGCTACCTCGTGTCTTTCGGCCTTGCGGCGATCCTCCTGTGAAGGACCTGTTCTCCCCAGGGGCTTGCCTGTCTGGCTGTCCGCCGTCTGGCCGTTGGAGCTCCGTCTGTGTTCTGGCTGCAGGCCCTTTGTCAGCTGAGTGGGTCACCGGCGTTTCCTCCCCCGTCTCCCCATTCTCCAGGGTGTCCCGGTGAGCAGATGGTCCTCATGTTTACATGGCCCCTCTACCACCCTCTGCAGTTGTGTTTCTGGGATGTCCCTGCCCTCCCCCAGTCGTGCGGCGTTTTCCTGTGTCGTCATCTGTTGTCTGTTGTGTCACCGTCCTGTTGAGGTCACCATTCGTCTGGAATCAGAGTCTGTGACTCCCCTCTGCTCTGCAGTTTGGTGTATCTCTCCCGGAGATGCCGGCGGTGCACCCTCGGACCTGAACCCTGGGCGGGGGCAGCACCGGCACCCCCACCTCCATCCACCTGGGGCCCGCCTCCCAGGGCCTGGCGGTCAGTTGCAGGTGGCCGTGGACAGACGTGTGGCAGGAACGGGGTGTGAGCTTGGGGAGCAGCAGCCGGCTGGGTTCCACCCCCTCTCACTTCTCCTCCACCTCTGCAGTGACCTGGCCGAAGGGCAGGTGGCCAGAGAGGGAAGGGAGGACTTCCCAGGAAATCCCAGAAAGTGCTGGCGTGTCACTCGGTGCTCGGGCCCTTCTCCCGTGCACTTGGCCGAGGTCCACCCCGCTGCTTCCGTGGGGTGCCTGGCGGCCCGGGTCCGATGCCTCTGCGGTGCACCGGCCTCTCTGCCTGTGCAGCCCCGGGGCAGCCCTGCGAGGTGGGTTCCTGGCTGTCCCCCGTCACAAGGCCGAGCTGGGACTCGGGTCGGGCGGAAAGGCCGGTGCTCGGATCCGAAATGCTGGAGAGCCCGGAGAGACCCGAGGCCCGGGCCCGAGTCCAGCCCTCGCTGGACATCAGTGGAGTGCTGCGTGCCCAGGGCCAGGGGAAACCGGCCGACGTGGCCCCGGCACTCACGGGGCCCAGGCTGCGGGGGCGACTGGACAGCAGCCGAGGAGCAGCAGAGGCCAGTGGCGCCGGGAAAGGGCCGGTGGGGCCGGTGGGCCAGGAAGGGGCGAGGCGCCATTTCATCCGAGTGAGGTGGAGGTGGAGGCGGCTGTGTGTGAAGAACATTCCAGACAGAGGAGGAGCCGGTGCAGAGGCCCAGTGGGCAAGGCCGTGAAGTTGCAGAATAGCAGGGGCGTAGGGCAGCAGGGCCCTGAGCCATGTGTTCTGTGTGGTGGGTCCCTGGAGGCTCCTTGACCAGAGGCCGGGCCGTGGAGCGTGCCATGGTTCAGGCTCTGCCACCAGGGGCGCCACAGAGCTGTCTGGTCTGGCTGCAGGCTCCCAGCTTCCCTCAGCCTGGACGGGTGGCCTCCCTGAGCTTCTCCTGCTGCCCCCAGTTGGGGCAGGAGCCCTTCTGGACCCCACATCCCCCCATCTGAGCCTTTCTCGGGCACCTCTTCACCACCCCTCCTGCCCCTTCCAGCTGGGAAGCCCAGACCCCATCTCTGCCACCAGCCCCCTCACCCCTCAGTGCCTTGCATCAGCATCACTCTGGAGCCGACTTCCGGTGCTCCCTGGCTGAGGAAGTGACCCTCCCACACCCACTCTGCTCTGGCGAGCTCACAGTCTGTAACTGCACACACGTGGGTGAGTGTCTCCCTGTGTGTGCACACATGTCACCGCCTTGTCATGTCGCCCACATAGACCGAGAGCTCCAGGAGAGAAGGCACCAGCTTCCTTAGAGAACAACCTCAGTGTCCCCAGGGCACCTGGGATAGCAGTCCCAGGGTGGTGGGCTCCGTGGAGACCCGAGGCTCGCTGGCCGGGCCTGGGGTCCGGGCAGAGGCCCGTCCCGGGGCCTCAGCCTGACTCCAGGCCCCTCTGCCCACCCCCACCCCCGGGCAGCACCTGCCCTTTCTCCGCTTTCTTCTCCTGCAGCGCCTGACTCCCCCTCCTGGCGCTGCTTTTGTGTGGGGGGAATTGTCTTACAGATTTTATCTTTCAGAGCAGTCTGAGGTTGACAGCAGAATGGACTGGACAGTATAGAGTTCCCATACACCTCCCCACCCCCGCAACATCCACAGCCTCCCCACCATCATCATCCCCCCCAGAGGGCACATCGGTTAAAGTGGAAGAACCTCCACGACATCACCACCCAGAGCCCACGGTTTGCTCTCTGTGCTGCGTGTTCTGTGGGTTTGGACAAACACATGATGACAGGCGTTCATCATTATGATATGTAGAGTCGTTTCACCGCCCTCAACACAGGAATTTGCCCCCCCCACCCCCCGCCCTGACCCCCGACCCCGGCAAGCAAACTCTTAACTGGCTGGTGTTGCCTTTCCCAGAACATCACGGCGCTGGAGTCATGCGGTGCGCAGCCTTCTCAGCTGGGCGCCTCTCCCTCGGGAACACGAACTGAAGGCTCCTCCGTGGCCTCGTAGCTCGTTTCTTTTCATCCCGGGAGGACATTCCGTCGTCGGGGTGGCCGTGGTTTGTCTATTCCCCCGGCGAAGGGCGTCTGAGCGTGAGCGCCTTGCGTTTCAGGGGTGTGGTGTTAGCCGGAGGGTTTTGTGGATTTTGCTGAGCTGAAGAAGTTGTCCTCTGTTTCTGAGTTCCTGAGAGGTTGTTTTTTTTTTTTAACCATAAATTGGTGTTAGAATTTGCCAAATGCCTTTCCCATGTTTATTAATTAGGAACACGTGTTTTGATTTTTCTCGTTCCGTCTGTTGCTTTTCAAATGTTGAACCAGCCTTGCCTGCCTGGAGTAAATCCCACTTGGTCGTAGTATTTAATTCTCTTTTTAAACATTGTGGAGATGAGTGGCTAACATGTTGTTGAGACTTTTTGCGCATTTGCTCACGAGAGAGAACTGGTCTGCAGTTTTCTCGTAACGCCTTTGCCTGGGGTGTCAGGGTGACGCCGGCCTCGTGGAAGGAGAGAAGAAGTGTAGTCTCTGCTTCTGTCCTCTGGCAGAGACGACAGAGGAGGGGTGTGATTTCTTCCTTAAATGCTTGGTAGAATCCGCCGCTGCACCCGTCGGGGCCTGGTGCCTCCGGTTCGGGGAGGTTATGGAATGATTGCCGCAGTCTCTCGAACAGGTGCCGCCCAGCCCAGGTCTTCCTGTCTCGCTGGGTGTGTTGGCAGATGGTGTCTTTCAAGGAATTAGCTGGTTCACTTCATCCAGGTTGACCTGTGGGCGTCGGGTGTGGGTCAGAGTGTTCTTTTCTCAGTCTTTCTAACGCCTCTGGGATCTGCAGTGCTGTTTCTTCTTTCGTTTCTGAGATTAGTCATTCGCGCCTCCTCTCTCTTCCCTCAGCCTGGCCCGGGCTCCGCAGTGTTCTCTCTTCAGAGAAGGGCCCACTCTTTGTCTCATGGATTTTCTCTGTTTCCTGTTTTCAGTTTCATCGATTTCTGCTCTCACGTTTTTCTTTTCTTCTGCTTGCTTAGGACTCACATCCAACGTGCGCTCCTTCGAGTTTTCTGAAGCGCAGGCGTAGACGGTTGATTTTAGGTCTTTTTTCTTTTCTAACTTAGGCATTTAACGCCCTACGTTTCTTTCTAAGCACTCCTTTTATTGCATCTCACAAATTTTGATTGCTGTATTTGCATTTTTCTTTAGTTCACAGTATTTTAAAATTTCTCTTGAGATATTTAACACACGTGCTCATTAGAAGTGTGTCGCTTGATCTGCAAGTGCTCAGGGACTTCCCAGTTAACCTTCCGTTAGGATTTCTAGTGTAATTCTGTCGTGGTAGAGGGCAGACATTGTGTGATTTCCGTTCTTTTACATGTGTTCAGGCGTGTCCTTGGCCCAGCACGTGGCCTGTCTCGGTGAATGTCTCCTGTGAGCTTGAGAAGAACGCGTGTCCCCCCACTGTTGGGTGAAGTGGTCAGTGGGTGTCGGCCACACTCAGCCGCCGGACGGCGTAGAGGTGGGAGGTCAGCCCCGCCCTCACTGCTGCCCCGCGTCTGAGACGGGGCCGGAGTCTCTGGCTCCGGGAAGGTGGGCTTTCTCCCTGCAGTTCTCGCACTTGCTCCCCTTGTAGTTTGACTTTGTGTTTCTAGGCACGTGCGCGCTAAGACTTGGTATATCTCCTTGGAGATGTGGGCCCCGTCTCCAAGGGGCCACACGCTACACCCGACAAGCTCAGGGGAGGCCCGCATGGTGGACTTGGAAACTCAGATCCGACGTGACCTCACGGGACGGCCTGAAGGGAAACTTCCCGACCCAAAGTGAGTCATGGCGGGCAGTCACCTGCTCGGCCGTTATCTTCCATGACAAAGGTCAGTCTTTCCCTTAACCGAAACTGGGGATTGCCTCTGTGCGTCTGAGACAGCACACCTGTGGGGTGTCAGAGCAGTCCCCTTATTCCAGATCCCTCGGGGCACAGTCTCCCCCAGAGCACGGGAGCACTGCCCCGCTCACTGTCACCGTGTTCTCCCCCAGACCATCCCGCCGCTCTGTGAGCGTTCACCCCCACTGTCCTGCCCCCACCTGTGGAGACGTGCGTGTGTGTCTGTGCGCCCTCTGCGTTCCCGCCCCAGACCTGCCTGCCCCCCGTGGCTTTCACGTCACCCGCTCTGTCTTCCCCTTTGTTTCTTCTGTCTTTAAGTATATTTTATTGATTATGCTATTACAGTTTTCCCAATTTTCATCCCTTATCCCCCCTTCACCCTGCATCCCCCAGCCCTCCAGCCCCCACCCCTTAGTTCATGTCCATGGGTTGTGCATGCAAGTTCTTTGAGTTCTCTGTTTCCTGTGCTGTTCTTAACCTTCCCCCGTCTGTTTTATGCCTAATAATTATGCTTCCTCTTCCCTGTGCCTTTTCCCTTCCCCACGCCCTCCCACTGAACTCCCTCTGTGTGATCTCCATTTCTGTGATTCTGTTCCCGTTCTAGTTGTTTGCTTAGTTTTTTGCTTTTTTTAGGTTCATTTGTTGATAGTTGTGATTTTGTTATCATTTTCCTGTTCATATTTTTTATCTTTCTTTTCTTAGATAAGCCCCTTTAACATTTCATAAAATAAGGGCTTGGTGATGATGAACTCCTTTAACTTGACCTTATCTGGGAAGCACTTTATCTGCCTTTCCATTCTGAATGAGAGCTTTGCTGGCTAGAGTAATCTTGGATGTAGGTCTTTGCCTTTCATGACTTCAAATACTTCTTTCCAGCCCCTTCTTGCCTGCAGGGTTTCTTTTGAGAAATCAGCTGATAGCATTATGGGCACTCCTTTGTAGGTAACTGTCTCCTTTTCTCTTGCTGCTTTTAAGATTCTCTCTTTGTCTTTAATCTTGGGTAACTCAATGATGTGCCTCAGTGTGTTCCTTTTCGGGTCCAGCTTCTTTGGGACTCTCTGGGCTTCCTGGACTTCCTGGGAATCTGTTTCCTTCGCCAGATTGGGGAAGTTCTCCTTCATTGTTTGTTCAAGTAAGTTGTTCTTCTCCTTCTGGCACTCCTATGATTAGGATATTGGAATGTTTCAAGTTGTCCCAAAGGTTCCTAAGTCTCTCTTCATTTTTTTGAATTCATGTTTCTTTATTCTGTTCTAGTTGGATGTTTATTTTTTCCTTTTGTTCCAAATCGTTGCTCTGAGTCCTGGTTTCCTTCCTGTCATTGTTAGTTCCCTGAATATTTTGCTTTATTTCATTTTGGGTATCTTTCATTTATTCTGTTGTTATTTGACGAAGCTCAATCATTATGTGAGCATTTTGATTACCAGGGCTTTAAACTCTGCATGAGATAGGTTGGCTATCTCCTCATCACTTAGCTCTCTTTCTGAAGTTTTGCTCTGTTCTTTCATTTGGGCCCTATTTCTTTGTCTCGGGGCACCTGTTAAGGTGTAAGGGGGCGGGGCATTAGGTATTCACCTGGGCAGGGCAACCCTTCTTGCTGCGCTGTGGTGCTGCCTGTGGGGGAGGGGCCAGAGAGGGAGCCATGCAGCTTGCCCGCTCAGCTCTAGCCCACTTTCCAGTGAACCTCGTGTGAGACTGGGAGTTCCTGTCACCTCGGCAACCCCGCCGTACCCACGGTCAGCTCTGAGCCCCACTTTCCCACTCAGCCAGCCCTGCCCGTGCGGTCCGCCACCTCGCCTCGGTTCGCTCCCTCGGCCACCTCACTGGTCTGGTGGTTCTGGTTGACTGTTTCAGTTCCTTGGTTGTCGGAGTTTCATACAGTTTGATTTTCTGGCCCTTCTGGTGGTTCATTGGCTTTAGATTGGTGGTCATCCTCCTCCTGGTTGTACAAGGTGTGGCAGGCCTAGTGTGCGCGAGCGTGCACGCGTGCATGCATGCACACACGCACTCTGACAGCGGGCCGACGGCCGTGCCGACGGCTGAGAGGCTGCAGGTGCGTGAGGGCGGGGAGAGCAGCCCAGGTGCTGATTCGGGACTGGGAGCAAACAGGGCGGTGGTGGTTTTACCCCGTTTAGTTTTGGGGTGGATTGTTGCACAGCAGGAGGTGACTGATACACCCACCGCTCCAGGCTGGGCCAGGGGCCCACCCCGTGGGCTGCCCTGGGTCACAGGGACAGTGCACCTGGCTGACCTCGCACCGAGGGGCTCTCTCGGAGGCCAGGGGACGCCTTCCTGCTCGTATCCAGCCCGAGCCCCCAGCTCGGGGCTGGGGGTGAAGGACACGGGGACTGGTGTTTGGAGTGAACAAGGGACGTGAATGCCCCCGATGAACCTTCCTGCCAGTGTGTTCACCCAGTGGTCAGGGCCAGCCTGGTGGACACTCGTCCTCACAGACCTCGGCAACACCTGCCGCATGTTGAGTTGGGTCCCGTTTCGAGTCTCCCAGACGCCCCTGGCAGCCGCTCGATGGTGCGGGCCCAGTCTCAGGCCTCTGCCACCGAGAACCGGGGGTCGTAAGGCCGTGAGGTGTGTGGTGGGGCGCCCGTGTGCCCGGCTGTCTGGGGCCCGTGGCTCCACAGTCATTGCTGACTGTGTCCCACACGGAGATGCCACTCCCTCTGGCCCCCAGCCCCTCCTCGCTGCTCTGTGCTGCGCTCCTGCACCCTCGGGCCCTCTGTGTCCCCAGTGTGGCCTTCGTGCTGGGCTCCAAAAGAGAAGGCCGGCCCCGTGGGGGCGGAGAGCGCGGGGGCTGCCGCAGGCCCCTTGGAAGGAATCCATGGAATTGACTTCGAGCAGCAAAGCCCTCCGGCGTTCTCAGTGTTCTCTTTACTGTTTCCCGTCTCATTTTCATGCTTCCTCGCACTTCCCTGTTTGGGCCGAGGTCAAATAGCAGAAGTACTGAAAAGTAGCTTCTCACTCGTGTCCCATGGTGCTTCTGACGGGGCCCGAAACAGGAAGCCCTGGGAGCTGTGTCACCGGAAGTCTCTGCCTCCATCACGGGCTCTGTGCACACGACCTGCTCCCCGAGCCCCTGTCCTGGAGTCCTGTGGGGACTCGGTGGGGGGAGCGGGGAGCTGTTCCCTGTGGGGGGATCTGTTCCCTGTGCGGGGAGGACTTCGTTTGCTCGCTGGGGTCAGAGGGTAGTTCGGGGGAAACTAGGAACCCAGCTGTGTTGATGCCCTAGGGGGACCCGACAGCATGGCAGACCCGCAGCTCGGACAGGGGGTTCGCTTTCCCGCAGCCCTGGGGGCCGGGAGTCTGCCCCCGGGAGTGGGCAGGGCTGTGCCCCCTGAGGCTGCCTCTTGGTTTGCGAGTGGCCGTCTTCCCCGCGTCTTCCGCGAGTGTGTGTGTCCTGGTCTCTTCTCGGAGGACAGCGGCCACAGTGGGACAGGTCCCGCCCTTGTTTTACCTCGGTCACCTCTGTAAAGATCCCGTCTCCAAACACAGTCACAGTGTGAAGTCTTGGGAGCTAGGGCCGTGGTGTATGGGTTTGGGGAGCCACCGTTCAGCCTGTTAAACCGCCTTGTTTTCTTTAAGTCCATGCAGGGGCTGGCGGTGAAGCCACTAAGCGCGTCGGGTTGGAGAACGGCTGCACCTGTGACAGACAGTGCGGAGCTCACGCTGGGTGGTCTGTGAGGGGCTCTGAATGCGGCAGTGCCCGGGACCCCCTTGACAGCCTCACAGGACCCTCACTCGGAGCTGGTCCGGCACAGTCCAGGGGGTGCGGCCGTGAAGTCTTCTCCCCGAGTCTAGAGGTGTTCAGGGGCACACAGACCGCGGTTAGTTGTGGTGAAATGCACATAACTTAAGAGTCGCCACTTTGGCCATTTTAGGGTGTGTCCCTCAGTGTCAGCAGGGCAGTCTAGGACCCCTTTGCAGCCCCCAAAACAGGCCAGTTCCAGGACCCCTGTCACCCCAGTTGCTGCCGCAGCACCGAGCAGCGCCCTGCCTGCCCCTAAGGCTCACCCACTCCGGGCGCCTGTGGGCTGTGGGTCCTGGGAACTCTGAGTTGGTCCACAGAGGAAAGCTCCAGGCTGAGGCTGCCTGGATGGACCTCATATCCCTGTGCGTGCGGGGTCTGGGCCCCCCCAAATCGCGTCCCACTTGAGTGCCCATCTGCCCACGAGCATGCAGCGGTGCCTGGGGGCTGAGGAGACCCCCAGACATGCCGGTGATGGCCACACTGTCTCTCCCCAGAGCCCCCCAGACCTTCCTCTCATGGCCGTCCTGCCCAGCCTGGGACGTGACCCCACCATGCCCACAAGCATCCGGCCTCTGAGTCCTGGCTCCCAGCTGGCTGTCCTGGCCTGGGTCTCCGGAAGCCACCTGAGACCGGTCAGGATTTATGGAGGAGGGGCACACAGGTTAGGGCGACAGGTGGGAGACGCAGGAGATAGGCAGGTAAGCAGGGCCTGTTTCTGGATCACGGGGTGACCCAGCCTCAGCATTCCCTGCGGGCAGCTGGGTGGGGCTCCTTACCCCTCCCTGTCCTGGGATGCAGACGGGTCCGCAGGCGCCTCCAGGCCCAGACTAGACCCACAGTGCCCAGAGAGCCCTGCACTGGTGGGGTGGGGCACGAAAGGGCTTGGGGGGTGGTGTTTTGGGAACAGGTTGAGTGTCGCCCTCCTGCAGCCTTGGGTGGGACCTGCCCCCGCCCCCTCACCTGCCCAGCTGTTCCTGCAGGTGACACGGGCCTCACAGCCCTTGTTCTCTCTGGCAGAGGAAGTTGTTCTCCGGAGGCCTGTAGGGGGTTCTCAGGGGGATTTCCAGCTAGAGATCGGCTTTTATTGCTGGTGCTACATGGCTCTGAAAGGTCAGTCCCTCACCAAATGAGTCACCTTGGAGACTGCCGCAGTCTCGGTCCCGTGCCCAGGAGTGTGAGGGGCGGGGGTGCCAGTCTACCTGGAGTGGACTAAGCCAGGGCCAGCCCAGCCCAGCCCCGCATTTCCTGCCGGCGCCCCTTCTTTGATGGCTGTTTTCTGTGTCCGTGTGACCGCCCCTTCCAGGGCGCAGGGCAGACCTTCCGCTGTGTGCGAGGGTGTTTCCTGATGAGATAAGCACTCCGTTTGGCGATTCTCTGCTTTCTTTCCCTGGCAACCCCAGCAAAGCCAGAGGACAGGGGGTGGATCCACGGAGTGGATCCCCACGCACCAAGCCTGGGGACATGGGGAGCCCCAGACGTGTCCCTGTGGGTCTGTGAGGAGATTTGAAATGGGCCCCCCCCAACCTGGCTTTGGGGGCCGCCTCCCCGGCCAGGCCCAAGGATGTTGGGCTTGGGATTGCTGTCACAGGGGCCTGGCCTGGTGCCCCACCTCTGTGTGAGGCTGCCCAGGCCCCCCCCCGGGGCCTCGCAAGAGGCTGAGCTGGAGGATGGGGGTCCGTGGGCTTCTCCCCGTTGGGACAGTGAGGACAGCCCGGTAATGGCGCCGGTGCGGGAGAGCAGACGGTGGGAACGTCCAGGGGCTGCCCTGGCACCGGGCGGCCTGCGGTTTTGGTGTGTAACTGCGCCATTATTGTGGGAACGGCAGCGCCGAAATGCTGGAAACCGAGAAAGGAAAAATCCAGCCCCACCTCCAACCCTGCAGCCTGGAGCTGCCCGCCCTGTGCGCCCTGTACACCAGGTGTTTCAGTGCTCTGGGTGTTTCAGTGCATGCGGGTGACTTAACGCACTCGCTGTGGGAGCGTGCGTGAGCGTGGCTGCAAAGCCCAGATGCCCCCACAGCCCTCGGACGGCCGGGGGTCGCGACTCCCGACTCCCGAGGGCCGGGGCCCTGCGCTCTTCTCCCAGGGCTTCTACGTGGAGCCCACCCCCTCACTCCCATCCACCCTCCCGCTGTTGGCGGTTCGTCCTCATTAACATAATGTCGGGAAGAACATTTTGTCCTCGGAGTCCTTTTCCTCGGGGCATCATTTTCTCAGAAATGAGGCTGCAGGATCGGGGCTGGGAACATTTTTTGCAGCTACAGTGCCATGTGGAGAGGTCCTCCCAGCGTGAGCTGTCTGCGGGCGTGTCCCCGGGACTGGCAATGGGCTGGTGCCCCGGGGGCCTGACTGCGGGACCTCCCACCGCCGGGCGGGCCTGGAGGCAGCCGGGGGTCTTCGCAGGAGCCTTCCGCAGAGAGTGGCCCTCCTCCTGGAGATCCTGCTCTCCGGCTTCTCTGGCGGCAGCCGCTGCTGGTGGCCTGTGGCGGGAATCCCCGCAGCATGTGTCCTCGCCTTCCCAGGGCTGGGTGGGTGGCACACCGGGGGTCTGCTCCTTCAGCGGTGGAGGCCACCCCACTTTCTCAGTGATAGTCTAAAAGGAGCCAGTTCTGGGCGTGTTGACGTGACGGCCTCTTGACAGGCAGCCTGCCAGTGAGCTAAGGCGGCTGTTTCTGGAAAGGGGGCTCACCCGCTCCTCAGATCCGGCCAGAGGCAGGGCCGGCGGGCTGGGCTGGGCTCTGCTGTGGCAGGTGGCAGGTGGCAGGTGGCAGGTGTGCAGACAAGGGCAGCCCTGGACCCTCCAACCCGCTGCAGCAGCGCAGGTCCCCGCCGCCCTCGCTGCCGAGTTGAGAACATTCACGGGTCTCAGGGCTTTTGAGATCTCGGAGCTTTGGGGCTCCCTGTGGCCTCTCTGGGGGTCCAGGTGGCTGCCCCAGGGCCTAGCCCCCGGCATCGCCTCCTCCTGTGGGACTTTATCCCAGAGGTGCCCTTCCTGGGCAGGTGTCAGCAGGTGCGCTTGGGAGCGCCAGGTTAAACAGGGCAAAACAGGTGTCTTGAAGGTCGTGGGCCTGGTGAGAACCTCCCAGGCACAGCTGCTTCTCTGTGGGAGGGATGCTCGGGAGAGCCTGGGGCAGCGTGAGCTCTGGCCCCGAAAGACACGCCCCCGGAACCACTGCACACGGTCCTCTCCGGAAGCAGGGCCTTCCCAGGTGGGACCGAGGTGCGGGGCTGACGACGAGGTCCCGCTGGGTCACCACCGGGGTCGGCCCCGAGCCCAGGGACACGTGTTCTCGTAAGAAACAGATGGGGGAGGGAGTGCAAGGTGACTGCAGCAGGGACGGGAGTGGTGTGGCCAGGCTGGGCCCCACCCCAGGGCCCGGGTGCCAAGGACAAGGGTGCCCACCTGCACCTCCCAGGCCGGCTTCAGGGCGCAGCGTCCCTAGAGATGCAGCGTGGATGCATGAGAATGGAGGGCGCTTCCAGAACATTCTAGAACCCGGCAAAGGAACAGGAGCCTGAGAGGGAAGCACAGCCGCCGTCACAGAAAAGCAAGCCGTGACTCAGGTCACGTAGAGGAGGCAGATGCCACAGGCACAGGTCAGAGGTGCGGCTCCCTGACCTGCTTCTGGCCCAGGGGCCGGAGAGGCCTGAGGGCGGGCAGCCACGGCCAGAGCTCGGCACTCTGCTGTGGTGCTCGTGTCCCCCCTCGTCCAGGCCCCAGGCGTGCCTCACTGGTGACGTTAGCGTGAGCCCCCCGCCTGTCCCTGGGTGTCGAACGCAGACAGCGGGCTGTCCTCCTCTGTTGGGACACGAAGACCTTTGCTGCTGCCTGGATGTGTGCACCGAAGCCCCCCCCCCCACGGTCCCGTCCCTGCAGGGAGTGGGGCTCTAGCTGGAGTAACCTGGAAGGCGGTCCTTCCACCACGACCCCTGACCCTCAGTGGGGTTCAGGAACTCCTGAGAGCCAGCCCCCCGTCACCAGCGGAGGGGACGCGTGATTTCCAGATGGGCAGCACCAGCCTCGCCCAGTTCCTCTGTGCTCAGCCCTTGTGGCGGGGCCTCGGCTTCCCGCTTCCCATGGTGGTGGGAGGGGGACCAGAGGGAGCCCCGGGCGAGAGGCACATGCGGAGGGAGTGCCTGCCGTCCTGACTAACGCTGCGGTGTGGCTGAGGGCAGCCTGCCCACAAAACTGTGCGGTGACTCTCTAGGAACTTGGTGACCAGATGACCGTGCGTCACAGGAACCGGGGCTGCCCGCTTGTGGGACCCCTGCCGACCCTGTGGCGGGGTCCTGCGCTGGGGCTGCCTGGCTCAGAGCCCCCACAAGCCTGGGGAGGCCGAGGGCACACAGCGTCAGACCCGCCACTTCCCAGGGTTCGTCCCTGTGTTGCCCCTTCCCAGCAACTTCGCTGCCCCTGGGTCCCCGTGCATCCGGTCACCTTTGGCCCCATCCCCTTGTCTCCAGCCAGCTGCCCGCCCGGCCACACCTGATGCCTCTCCTACCTCCACCGCCAGAGTGGCTGGTCACCTCCAGTCTGGACAAGAGGGGACATGCTCCCGGAATAGAGATGAGGTCTGGGGCAGCAGAGCCAGCCGGGGGCAAGTGAGTAGGGTGGCGGGAGCTCTTCAAGCTGTTCCATGAAGCCCTTCCTCCCCAGCCTCAGGGGGGACCCCTGAGAGAGACCCTGCTTCCCAGAGGAGGCGGTGCCGGAGGGAGAGCTACGGGTGGAGAGGCCGGGAGGGAGGTGTGGAGGGTGCTGCTGGGACACCCACCCCGGGAGGGCCCCGGGAGCCCTGGTGCTGCGGGGTGGGCAGTGGCACCCAGAAGAGTATTGCCCCGCTGACCACACCCCCCTGCCCGGTGCCCCAGTGCTGGCTGCAGACTCAAGCCGGGCTGCCCCGGTCCCACATGGCCCCCTGCCCAGCCCCACAAGCCCCTCCAGGTTTGGAATGAGCTAAGGGACAAAGTCAAGTCCGCACAGCATGGGCCTCAGGGTGGATGAGGAGGCTGCCCCTGATGAGGGCAGAAAGAACTCCCGGGACGGGGGCAGCTGGCTGTACACATCCCAGGACAGCATCGGACCCTCTCAGAGCTGGAGGTCTGGGGCCGTGGTTTCAGGAAACGTTCAGGACGTGCTGGGCGCCTGGGGGGCTGGGGGGCTGGATTTTGGGATGACTGAGATGGTGGCTTGCAGCCTCAGGAGGGCAGAGCAGAAGTCTGTCCCCCCTCCCCACCCCCCCTCCCTGGTAGCCCAGTGACCAGAGCCACCAGGGTGTCGGTTCCCCTTTACCTGACGCCCGTCCCCACCTCCCAGTCTCAGGCGGCTTCTGTGGCCACGCAGCTGGGGTGTGAGGGGACTGGGGCTTTTCTCCAGAAAGGACCCTGGGACCCGAGAGAGAAATCAGCTCGAGTGCTAGAAGCTGTGGTTCAGGCTCTGGCAGTTTTCCCAAAGTTTTTGTTGTGAAAATTTTTTGAAATATTTTATCAGACATTTATTTCAATGTTGTCAAAGCTTATAGAAAGTGATTAGCAGTTCCAAGAACAAATTGCATCATCAGAGAGACCTTTCTAAAAATGAAAACTCGTCAAAAGCCATTTGCAGCCCAGTGTTTGCCAAGACTGACTGACAGTATTTTCCGTCACACCGATTAAAGACGGAGCTGCTGGAAATACAAACTTGAATGACCCGAGAAGCCAGTCTGCAGGGGAGGGGGCTGGGAAAACCACACGGTCAAGCAAGACGTCATGTTGATAAAGTCTGACGGTATTTTACAAAATAACCCCCCCAACGTGAAAACTTTTTTTTGAACCAATATTACCTTTTTAAAAATGGCGGTAAAAATACACATAAACATAAAATTCACCCTGGGAACCATTTGCAAGTGCACGGTTCGGTGTCGTTAAGCAGAATCGTATTGTGCAGCCATAACTGCCATCCGTCTCTAGAACTTTCCGTCTTCCCCAACTGAAACCCGGTCCCCATCAAACACTACTTCCCCATCTCTGTCCCCCGGCCCTTGGCTTCCCCCTTCCTGCTTTCTCTGTGTCCCCAACGCCGACGGCCCCTGGGGCCTCAGGGAAGTGGGGTCGTACCGCATTTGTCTTTCCGTGTGTGGCGGCTCACTCCACTCCGCGGCACGTCCCGGGGTCGTCCCTGTCGCGGCGTGGGTCAGAAGCCGCTCCTTCCCAAGGCCGAGCGCACTCCCACGGAGCGGACGGGCCGCACGTGCCTGCCCGTCCTGCGTGGACGGACCCTTGGGATGGTCCTGCCTGTGGCTGCCGTGGACGTGGGTGTGCAACTGTCTCCTCGGGACCCTGCTTTCATTTCTTTTGAGTGCACATTCAAAGGTGGAATGGCTGGTTCATATAATGACTCTATTTTTAAGTTTTTGAGGAACCACCATGCCGTTTTCCACCACCAGCTGTGCCACTTCACATCCCCTCCCACGGCGGCAGTGCGGGTTTTAATTTCTCCCCTTCTCACCGGCACTTGTTTCTGTTTTTGTTTTTGTTTTGGTGTAACGGCCATCCTAATGGGGGTGCGTTGGGAAAACTGCAAAGTACTTGAAGTGTTTAAGGAACAGGAGAGGGGACGCCCGCACCCCGTACCCCCGCCCCCAGAGAACCTCTCCGGGCGGTGACCACGCACCCTTCCCTCCGTGTCATTGGAAGGTGGGCGGCAGACGCCTGCGTCTGAGCACTAGCACGTGTCCCCAGGGTGAGGGGGGCGAGGACACGAGGACGTCACTGCCCTCAGGACACCCCAGTGCAGTGTCTGCTCCCCAGGCCCCATCTGTATGTAGGTCCCCGCTTGTCCCGACGCCTGCCAGGTGCCCTGCTTGTTCCACACCCAGCCTCTCTCCGTCTTTCCAGACACCTTTGCTGTGGACAGTGCTGCGCACCCCGGGTCTGTCTCCCTGACGCTCTCTGCCGTCACCTCCCTGGCCTCCTAGGACCTGGAGGCTGGCGCTAGAGTGGCCATCCTTAATCTTAACTCTGCCCCCCAGGAGGTGTTCGCTGGCACCTGGAGGCATTCGTGGCTGTCACGCAGGCAGGGGTGCTGTTCCACACCCTCCGACGTGTAGAGGGGCCCCCGGCCCACGGGCAGCCTCTCCCCAAACACTGTGGCCAGGAGGTGGTGAGGGGCGACTCGCGGAGCCCGGGCAGGTGTCCGTGGCCGGGCCCTTGCCGGCGCGCCAGGAGCTCACTCACGAGCAGCCAAGAGCCAGTGTCGGGTCCCCACGTTGGCCTCTTGGGCAAGGGGTGGGTGTGACTGTCCCCTGTGCAGTCGTATTCCCACCCTGGCAACTACCAGGTCACACAGGGTGCCTCACTTCGGCCCCCACTGGGTGCCCCAGTGCTCAGGACCCCTTCCCCTGGCGGCTTCTGCCCTCACTGCGGGTCCCGGGCTCATCAGTGGTCACACGGTGGCTGCAGGTGACGCTCTCTTGCTCATCACCCAGGTGCCTCTGCACCTGCGGGCTGGCTTGTTTCCTTCAAGAAAGCCCCCCCCTTACTTCTCCTTCCCCCCAATCTCTCTCGCCTTTTTGTTAGGTTTTTGCTTTAGATTTTTAAGCAATATTTCTCTGGATGTGTGGGTTTCACTCATTCAATGAGTTACAGTCAGTACTACGTTTGAAGTTCAAATTGTCCAAAACCTAGCCACTGGAACTCCTGGTTGTCCCGGGCGGGGTGGGGAGGGGGCAGGGGCAGCCTCCTCTGTGCCCTCAAAGCCTGGGCTTCGCCGCCTCCCTTGGCTCCTGCCAGCAGGAAAGGGATCGCAGGACCCAGGTCTGGGCAGGCGGGGCGGGGGGGCAGGGGTGGGGGGGGACTGCCGCCGCCAGCGCGCGGGGTTGAGGCTGATCCGTGGGACCAGACTGTGCGGTGAACAGAGACGCCGTGCCAGAGCCGCGTGGGGACGTCCGATTTCAAGTGAACGTCAGGAGGACCTTGAACCTCGCTTGCTGCTTGTCTGCGTCACCCCCGCCACTTATTCTGAAACTCTCGGTCTCCAAGAACATCACCTTATTACTCAGCTGCGCCCGCAATCTCGGCGTGAGTCTCGGCCATTGGAGGCAGAGATTTCCCCGCGTCCTCCGGCTGCCAAGGGGGGGCGCCCGACACCCCCTTCCACGCGTGCCCTCTTCTCCGAGTGGCTGTGTTACCGGCTCCAAGAACATTCGAAATGTAACCATTTCCTCAAAACACCAAGCGCGATCCTTTTTACATGGACATTTTCCTTTCAGGTCTTGGAAATACTTTGAAAATGTGCCACACCTGGCCCCCACCCCGGGTGGGGGGAGGGGCTCCCCGGTGCCCCCAGGGCTAGCACCTGTGTGCCCGTGACGCTCCATGCAGGGTTGCACACCGACAGTGACCCCACCGCCACTAGGGTCTCCCCCTGCTGTCCAGGTGCCTGCAGCACAGGGATGTTCAGGGGCCCCTCGGTCCCGGCAGGGCTAGCCCGTGGGGCGCGTCAGGCTTGGACGGTGCCCTGGGCTCCCTCGTGTTCTCCTGCCCTGCCGCCCGTGTGGGCTGGCGTCCTATGGCAGTGCGTGTCCTGAAGAGACCCCAGCTGCCCATCCAGCGCCAGCCGCCTGCGTCTGGGCAGCCCGGTCTCCTGGCCTTGTGTCAGCAGGAGCACACGGTGCCCCGGGCCTTCTCCTCCGCAGCTGCGTGCTTCCCTCTGGAGACGTCCCCACTGGTCAGGTGGTCGGGCCCGAAGGACAGAGTGGGGCAGGGGGCTGGCCAGCACTGTTCTGCAAGTGCCACCCTCTGTGCTGTGTGGCCTGGAGTGACCCGCCCACCTCTCTGAGCCTCAGCTTCCTCACCTGTGAAATGGACAGAAAAAGAAGCTTCTTGCTGGATGCATGGGCCAACGCGGGGAGGTTGGGTGAGTGCCACAGGCGAGGGCTGTGGCGGTGTCGGGCTGTGGGCTCTGGCTCGTGAGGCCGGAACCGGCCGTCAGGGAGCAGACTCTGCAGAACAGGACGGAGCGTGCTCACCCCTGAGTGGCAGGCGTCTGTGGCCCGGACGGCGGGGACAGGTGAGACTGGCACCCGGGATGGGGCTGTCCTGGGGCCGAGTCTGTGTCGGGGCCTTGAATGGGGAAGCTCTGATGGACCGAGCAGGGCTGGGTGGCAGCACCCAGGGCGTCGGTAAAAAGGTGCAGGGCAGGCTATGTCCAGTATGTGTGCGGCACATGTCTCTGTGCCTGGCTTTGCCCCAAGGCCTCCAGGGAGCGTGGCCGGCTAGGGTTCTGGTCGGGCACGGAACGCATGTCCCAGAGCCTGTGGTCCTGTTCTCGTCATCGTGAAACGGACCTGCCCGGGTGGGGGCCACAGGAGTGAGGCGGGCTCCGGGTCTGAGGAGGAGAGAGGGAGGAGGGGGCGCCTGGGGCCCAGACGGCACAGAGAGGGTGCAGGGCAGGTGACTTCTTCATAGAGGACCAAGGGGGCCAGTGAGGGCAGGGAGCTCTGGGGCGAGAGCAAGGTGCCCTGGTGGGCGGGGTGCAAGGGGCACCCCAGTGCCACCCCTGGGAAGAGGGGCTAGTTAACACCGCACAGGCTGCCCCGTAGGCGGACCCCCTATCACCCAGTCCATCCCTGTCTCCACGGAGAGCTCCTCACTGGCTCGGTCCACCCATGGGACGGCGCCCCATTTCCTGGGTGTCCCTCTGTGGACACGGCCGTCCACCGGGTGAGGCAGATCCTGCCCTCCCCCAGCCTCCCAGGGCAGTGGACCACGCCTGCCTCCCTGGACGTTGCTGCCCGGCTGAGGGCCAGGCAGCACAGAGGCGGGGACAGGAGCATGAGGCGGGGACAGGAGCATGAGGCGGGGACAGGAGCATGAGGCAGAGGAGGCCCCGCTGTCCCGCCAGGGGAGGACCTCGTGGACCGCTCACGGGTCTGCAGGCCCTGGGCAGCACCACAGAGGGCTCCGAGCCCGGCAGTCGGGCCTCCAGGGGGCCCCGGAGCCTCTGTAGGGCGGGGCAGGTAGGGGCGCTGGCCTTGCTGGCCCTGGCCCAGGGCGAACTTCTCCTCCCTGGCTGTGATCTGGGACTTTCCGGGCCAGGCTCCTTGCCACAGAGACAGTTCCCGGGGAAACCCCGTGTGAAAGTGGAGTCACTGGAGTCGGCCCGTGGTGAGGGAGAATGCAGGCTGGACCAGCTCCCTCCCTCCGGAGGTGTCAGAGGTGCTGGGAGGGCGCTCTCTCACCCAGATTGCACTCTCCCGGGCCACACCCTCCAAGTGCCTGCCGGGCCAGGCCACGGTCGCCCCGCCTTGACCCTCGACCCTGCTGAGCTCAACCGCTCTGCCCTGTCCAAGTGCCTCTGCCCCCAGGGCCCATGCCTGGTGGTTCCCATGCCCACTGCAGGCTTGTCGGGCGGAGGTTAGCGGACGTGGTCTGTACAGACCTGTGTGTTCAGAGAGAGAAAGAGCAGAGACCAGGGAAACGTCCCGATGAGAGAGCTGTGGGCGACCGTGGGTTGGGGACAGCTGGAAGTGGAGGCTGGTGCCGGGGGGCCTCCCCCAGGGAAGCTGAGGGAGGCCGTGGAGACACCGTGAGGATGGGGCCAGCTCCTCCAGGGTCCTCTGGGGCCCCCCACACTGGCCGAAGCCCAGGACACTTTCTGTCACCCGCTTCTCCTCCCACAGGTCACTGCTGCCAGCCCCCTTTCTGCAGCAGCCCCTAGTTCCTGGGAAGGGGGCTCCAGCCTCGCTCGGTGTGGCCTTGCCGCCACCCTGCCCAAGTCACCACGGACTCCGATGTGCAGGCACCCCCGCCCCAAGAAAAAGGCCTAGAAAGGCATGATGCAAGCGGGCGTGTGTTGGTAGCCCCCAATCGCGGGGCACAGTAGGCGCTGGCCCCTCACCTCCTCGAGGTGCAAGGAGCGTCCCCCTCCCTGGAAGATGTCAGACAAGCCGGTGATGGCCAGCACTAGGGCTGGACCAGGACGTGTGGCCGGCAGGTGATGCCTGCCGGGCCCCGGGGCGGGAGAAATCCCCTGTCCTGCTCGGGCTGAAGCGGCCTGCGGGCCGTCTGGAGGCAGTGGTGCTTTGCAGGGGCTTTCCTGGGAAGCGGCCGGGACTTGCCCTGCTTTCATTTCTCCACTCGGGAGCCTGACCCTGCGGCAGGCCTGGCTGGGAGGAAGTGAGCTCTGCTTGCAGAAGCTTCCGGCTGGCACCCGGCTGGGTGGAGGGAGGCGTCCCTGCTGAGCTGAGCTGAGCGCCCGGTGCAGGGAGCAGGCGCACCTGAGGGGGGCGTCCTCAGCTCCCGGCCTCCAAGGGCGGGAGGCGCCGAGTGTGGTGCCCGGGCCAGCGTGGGGGCCACCCGCTGAACTGCTGGCCAGTGGGGTTGGAAGGTGGCTCATCACTGGGCTGAAGTGCTCAGAATCTGGGCCTGGCACCCTGAGCTTCCCCCCTCCTGGCTTGGGGACATGGCTCCTTCACCTGGCTAGGCCTCGGTCTCCCCAGGGGAATCTGCAGCTTCAGCTCGTTTTGACGGGACGTCTCAGGTGAACTGCAGATCTGCGGTTCTCCGTCCACAAAGGCCACCCTGGCTCCTGCCCCTGGGGCCCTCGGCCCTCTCCCACTGTGGACCGTGCCCACCACCACCCCGCTCAGCCCGGCGGCAGGCGGGGTGCCCGAGGTGCACATGGCGTCCCCAGATCTTGGACAAGGCGGGGGGTAAATTAGTGGACGAGCTGAGTGTTCTGGTCTTGTGGGTAAGCAGGCGACAAGGTCCTGGCAGCGGGCAGTGGGCAGCTGGGCAGCCAGCACCAAGTGCATGGGCCTCAAGTCTCAGATGGGATGGCACCCCCTGCGCCTGCCAGTCCCGAGCCCTGTGGGCCGGCCTGCCGGCCTCCTCCTGGGCAGCCTGCCTGCTGGGCCGGGAGAGGGCCATGTCCTGACTAGGGTGACGTCGGCGTGGTTTCCGTGAAACAACCAACACGGAGAAGAACCTGGGCAGACGGCGTCCCTGTGAACCTGGGACAATCCGGTAGACCCCCGTGCACTCAGAGGGTGGCTCAGAGGGGCCCACTCAAGGTCAGGTTCTCGCCTCTGCAGCCCTGGTCCCGCACAGCGCTGCAGGACATTAGCGCCCTGGCTATTCTGTCCTGGGACGTGTACGCAGCCTTACCTACTGACGCAGAGCCCTCCTGAGACAGCAGTCACGTACTGTCACCGAGACCCTCCATGGAAATCACGGACGCAGGACAGGCAGTGCGGGGGTGACTCTGACTCACCCACCGACAGAGTGTGTGAGCCTGGCCTTGCAGGAGGTCGTGTCCTCCTGGAAGTGCGTGCTGTGTGTTCTCAGTGAGCGGACCGGTGGGCGGACCAGGGCCAGACGTGACTCTCACGGGCCTGCCTTTCTCTGTGTGAAGACCCCCCCCCCCCGACCTCACGTGCACACACCCCTCCTGCAGAGAGCTGCCCCGAGCCACCCGGGCCATCGCCCGTTTCCCTTAGAGACAGAGCTTGAACGTCACCACACTGAGTCGGGTCACATCTTTTAAATTTTATTAAAAAAACTTACAGGCAGTGAAAGACAAATACCACATGATCTCACCTTTAACAGGAACCTAAACAACAAAACAAAGAAACAAGCAAAACATAACCAAAGACACTGAAATAGGGGACAGGCTGACAGTGACCAGAGGGGAGAGGAGAGGGGATTTCAGGGGAGAATGGGGAGGGTTTACAGGAACAAATTGAAAGGACACGTGGACAAAAACTAGGGTGGTGGAAATGGGAGGGAGGTGGGGAGGGTTGGGTGGGTGGGCTGGGATGGGAGTAAAAGGGGGAAAACTACTTGAACAATGATTAAAATAAAATAAAAAAAAATTTAAATTTATATTCCAGTTACGGTTGATAGAGAATATTACTTTAGTTTCGGGTTCACAACGTAGTGACCAGACACTCACACAACGTATGGTGCGATTCCCCCAGCACGTGCCGCACCGCCTGGCCGCGTGCACAGTCGCGCAGTGTTACCGACTGTGCACGACCTCCTGTTCCCAGGGTGGCTCCGGGACTGCCAGTCGGTGCTTCTCATTCCCTCCCCTTCTCCACCCGGCCTCCCAGCCCCCTCCCTCCTGGCACCTCCCAGGCTGTTCTCCGTACTTATGGCTCTGATTCTGTGGTGTGTGTGCATTTGTTTCGTTTCTCTAGGTTTCCTATGGAAGTGAAGTGATCTTTCTTTGCCTGACTCACTTCACTTAGCCTGATACGGTCCAGGTCTGTCCATGTGGCTGCAGGTGCTGAGCTGTCACTGCTCTGAGGCCGAGAGTGAACCCCCCGTGTGCCCGCACCGCTCCCCGCCACTCGCCCGTCTGCGGAGGGATGCGCGGGTTGCGTCCCTGTCCTCAGCTGGGGACCTTCCTGAGTGCTGATTTCAGAATCGAGTCCAGCCCGTGAGGACGGGGTGCGCTCGTGGTCATGGCCGAAACATGACGCTGGACACCCATCCACATTGTAGTGTAGGTTTGGTTACCAAATCAAACGTGTTGTGCTACATTTAAGATGTGATTGCTTACAAACGCACGTTTTCTTACATAATGAAGGAGGGTTTCTTTGATAAGTGGATATGGGCTTCAGTCCTGTTCATATCGAGGATAAATGTTATTAAATAAATCTGTAATAGGATGCAGATAGAGAATAAACCTTTTTTAAAAACCCGAACTCCTGTTTGTATTGTGTGCTGTTTAAAAATGGCGGAATGGTGAAGGGGTTCGTGCCCCGAAGAGTTGGGGGTGTGGCCGGATTCGGGGGTCTGGGACTGCAGGTGGGGCTGGGGGCGTGTGGGGCGGGGGCTGCCCAGGGCAGGTGCAGTCCTGGGGATGGGCTGGTGGAGAGATGCGTGGCACCCACACTGGGGAGGCCGAGGATTCTGACCCGGGGACCACTGTCCACAGGTCTCTGTCCTTGCGTGTGCCTGGGGCTGGGTGGGGGAAGGGCCCTTCTGCTCTTGCTGCAGGGGCAGTAAGGGTGGGGACATGCCCCTGGGGACGGGTGAGACGTCCTTGCTGATGGACCCACCTGCTGGTCCTGAAGGTCCATCTGGAGTCAGAAGCTGCTCCCTGGGCAGCAGGGCCCCGGGGTGAGGAGGGAAAGGACCGGGACTTCCGTTGGGAACCGCCCGTAAACCAGGCGCTGAACCCCCACCCAGCCTGTCCCTACCCTGCGCCAGGGACGCAGCCACAGACGGGGCCAAGGAAACCTCAGCCACTAGCCACAGACCTGTCCCCAGCCCTCAGGACCCTCGCCTGCCCTGCTCCCTGCGGTCAGGGGCCCCCAGCTGTGCCTGTTCTGTCCCCAGCCTGTGCCGCCGAGGGTGGGGCCCCGGGGGCTGATGCCCGTGACCCTGTTTTCACAGAACCGGCCTGCACCAAAGGTCATTTACTGTGGTCACTTCTGTTTTAACCCACCCATCTTCTGAAAACTGGGAAGGAGCACAAGTGCACTGGCAGCTGCTGGCCACAAGCTGGGTGATTTTTAGATTATTCTGTGTTCTTCTGTACTTTCCAAATTCCCCACGAAGTGCACAGGCTGAGATGTGACCAGGGAACACAAACACCTTCCTGCAGCGCCGTGCGTCCTGCACGCGGAAGGCCCCCCCGAGCGTCTGTGCTCGCACTGCTGTCTCCCTGCCACAGCCCCTCCCAGCAGGGCCGCTGCGTCGTGGGAGCGCGCACACCCTTTCCCCAGCGCCACCTCTCGGGGGGACACGGGTCCCTTCCGGCAGCGGCAAGGATGGCAGGGGAGGAGTCCTGAGCCCCACGGAAGGGGGGCATTGACTCCTGGGATCCTCTCTAACCTCACGACGCGAGCGCCGTCTCACCCCACGTCACAGACGAAAGGGGCGTTCAGACAGACAGACGAGGGGACTGGGGCCACAATGCCAGCTCGCAGAGCCAAGAGCCAGCACTAAGCCAAGCCCGTGACCCTCGTGCATGAGTCGACCCTCACGTGGGTTTTCTGCAAAAAGGGAAGATATTTTAGATAAGAAAGCTGGGGTGGCCGGTGTGAGGGGGTAGGGAGAGGTTCGACTTGGTTCATTGCATTTCTGCTTATTTTGATGGGCAGAGAGAAGATTCTTGGACAAGAGTCATGGTGTGGTCAAAGAGGACCCCAAATGCCCCCACCACACCCCCACCCCTTGTCCCATCTGGTTCTGGGGGTGGGGTGGGGGACAGGCAGGTGGCATGGTGGGCTACACTCCACACTCGTCCTCACACTTGCGCTCAGATGGGTGGGCGGGCCCCTGCACGATCAGAGAGGGGCCCTCTGCCGGAGCTCCTCTCCGGGATGGAGGCACCCATGTCAGGGCCTGGCCGTCGTGGGTCCCAGCAAGTCAGAAGCACCCGAGGTGACAGGTGGTGGGGAAGGTTCAGGGACTGCAGCCGTCCTGCAGTTCTTTGGCGATGAACTACCAGTGCTTGCCCAGAGGCAAATCCCGGGGGTCCTTGAAGACCCTCTCACCCCTGCCCCCAGCTCCAAAGACAGGCCAAGTGCTAACCAGCCCCCTCCTGCTGCCCGGAGCGCAGCCCCACCCCTGGAGGAGGTCACAGGCACAGGTGGCAGCCGGGATGCCGGAAGAGCCCAGGGCAGGTTCCCTGCTCACTCTGGATGCTCCGAGTGGAGAGCAAGGCAGATGCCTTCCTCTTTCCCTGCCAGGTAGCGGGGGCCTGCCTGGGGATCTTTGGGACCGGAGAAAGGTCACGTTCACTTCCTGGCTCTTTCTGAGGTCTGCCCTGGGTGGAATGTTCTCCCAAAAACTCATCTCCCACGCTGGGCGTGGGTTTCCCCGGGCGCAGGCGAGGAGAAAGTGAGCGAGGGCGGGCCTGGCTGGAGGAAGCGGACCACCTGCGGTGGCCCCGGCGCTGGTGAGCGCCCCACAGGGACTTCCCAAGGCTTCCATGGCCTTTGGCCGGGACCCACAGCCACTTTCTCCGGCCGCACCCTCCAAGATCTAAATGTGGGGCTTCACGCAGCAGGTTTGGGTGGGTGGAAGGTTCTGGAACTACACAGAGGTGATAGTTGCACAGTACTGTGAATGGACTTACTGCCACTGAATTGTGCACTTTGAAACGGTGAATTGCGTGTTGTGTGCACGTCACCACAGTGAAAACAAACAAGGGAGTTGGAAGAACCGCCCCCATCGGTCAGCTCCGCCCGTGGGTCGGCAGCCCCGGCAGCGTGGCTGGGCCCCGGCTCGAGGCTCACCTGGCTGAAACCACGGTGCTGCCGGCTGCGTCCTCCCACGTCTGTGGGCCCGTAGGGCTCCTTCCGGCTGCTGTTGGGTTCAGTAGAGGACTGGGCCCTCCTTTCCTGCTGCGTGTTGGGCAGGGTCTGTCCCAGCTCCTAGAGGCCCCCCTCGGTCCTTGCCCAGCGGCCCCTCCAGCTCCAAGCCAGCCCTGCCGTCCGGGCCTGCCTTGCCCTCTGTGCTCGCCCGAGAGGGCCGCTCTCCAAGAACCTGTGTGATGAGGCCAGGCCGCTGGCTGATCTCCCTGATGGCAGGTTGGCCGGTTAGTGGCTTGGCCGCACCTTCGGGGTCTGGGATCCTGGGGCAGCGTGGGGAGTCTGCCCCCAAGTCCCCTTGCTGACCCTTCAGAGGTCCCTTCTGAGGTCCCTTCAGATTTGCTGAGGTCCCTTCAGAGTCCCGCCCACTCCTGGGCTTCCCTGAGGTGATGCACAGCAGGCCCCAGGGGTCCTGCGTGAGCAGGTGCTGCTGGCTCAGGGGTCTGGGGCCCACACCCTGTGCCGCCCCTCCTGTGACGGGCACTCGCCCACCTCCCACCCTGGCCTGGGGGCCCCTGAGGGTCCCCCTCTCTGCTCCTAGGCTGTGCTTAATGCCAACCTCATCAGAATAAAGCCCCCGCCACTGCTGTGCTCAGATGCCACATGTGTGTGTCTGCATGTGTGTCTGTGTGTGTGTGTGTCTGCATGTGTGTCTGTGTGTGTGTGTGTCTGCATGTGTGTCTGTGTGTGTGTGTCTGTGTGTGTGTGCATGGGTGTGTGTGGTAGCCCGAGCAGTCTCTCGTGGACTGCCATGGGTCCGGGGAGGCCCGGACGGTGGCCTGGTGGGGCGGCCACCACTGGCGCTGCCCTCCCTGGGCTCTCCCACAGCACTGCCCAGACTGTCCTGCTTCTGGGTCACTTGCTCCAGACCCCGGGTCCTTCCTTCACGGGAATGTCCGATGGCCAAACCCAGGCCTCGCGTCTGGGCGCACGGTGGCCCTTTTCAGGGACCCCCCCCCAGCTGGTGTTTGCGGAGTGCCAGCAGTGTAGTTCGGGGCAGCAACACGCCCGGTCAAACAACTACGCACCCAGTTACATACCGCGTTAGGGGTGGGCGTGTGACCCATGGGATGTGGGCAGAAGGCCCTGGGGCCCTGGGGCCCTGCTGGCATCATGGGGCTCTGTGCCAGCGTGGGTCCCTGCCCAGGGAAAAGGGAGCCCCGCTGGCCTGAGCCCCCGGTTCTCAGAGCTGGGCACAGTCCCACCCGCAGTGTCCGCAGGGAGTCCCGAAGCACAGGAATCTTTCTTCACGGGCTGGTTCGGCCTGCAGAGGACCCAGGCCCCGCCCCTTGGAGTCATACCTGCTGAAGTCCCACCAAGGAGGGACAAGCTGGCCCTGCGAAGCCAAATCACAACTATCAAGCCGATATTGTGATCGTTATTGTTTTAGCCCCCAAGTTTTGGGGTATTTGTTTCAAAACAACAGGTGAGCAGAACGCAGCCAAAATCAAATTCGGGAAGAGAGATGGAAGGTCAGGTTCCAGGGGCCGTGCCTGCATCTCCTTGGCTCTGGTCTCTGCCTGTATCCTCACAGGTCTCCTGGGGCCCTGGGCCTGCGGACACTGGTCAGACCTGCCCACCCCCCGCCCTACTACTCGAGCTGCAGCCTGCAGAGGGCGGCCGGACCCGGCGTGCTTGGCTCATGAGGGCCCAAGGTGGGCAGCCCTCCCAGCCCACGGTCAGCGATGCCGCCGCGCTGGCAGCTTGACAGCAGCCACCTGGGAGTACTCATGCCATGGAAATGGGCAAACACCACAAGCCAGCTCTTCCCCCCAGGAGAGCCCAGGTGGTCCCTGTGGTGACCAAGTGGCAGAACCTGGTGCCGCTCTCTGGCCGTCACCGTGGACGGGCCTGGCCGGTCTCTGCTCACCCTGCCCCTCAGCCCGGGTGGGCGAGGACTGGCTGTGCTGGCCGAGGGCGCCGCCTCATCTCCAGCCAGGTCTGGAGCGGCTGGCTCGTGACCTGGAGGACGTGCATGAGGCGACGTGAAGACAACGCTGTGGACAAGCGAGAGGAGGGACAGCCACTCTGAGAAACGGCGGCGCGCCCTGAGGGCGTGGGTGCCCTGAAGGCAGGGGTGCCCAGCAGCCCTTTGCGTCCTTGCTCTGTTCCCGTCTGTCCCACAGGAAAAGGCCCCCTTTCTCGAAACACGATTCAGAGACAGGACCCGCTGCTGGCCCGCACTGCGAGAGAGTGGGAGGACGGGACGGCCCCGGGTGCGGTGTGGGGCCAGGGAGGCAGGCCAGAGGGCAGTGCTGGGGGCGCTGGCGGGATGGGGGCGAGCCCCTGTGGACAGAAGGAGCTTACATGTCCCACCTCGCCGGGCGGTGACCCTGATTACGGCGAGGGAACAAGCCTGGTGGCAGCAGGCTGGCAGGAGATTGGGCGCCAGCTCGGGAGGCCGTGGTGATGACACCGTTGACAGCAGAGGGGATAGCAGCGTCAACACGTGCCCGTCCTGCTGCTCAGTGCTGGCCCCCGGGTTTCTGTACCTGCAGCTGCGCACTGCCTCTCAGGCCCGCACGGGCCAGGCCGGCCCGGGGCTGTGCGGGTTTCAGAGGGCCAGTGACGACCTGCAGGCTTTGGAGCGGAGGCTCCAGGGGGTTAGGGTGGGACCCCAGAAAAGGGGGCCATCGGAGGAGAGCTGAGGCGGGAAATGACACCACTGGGCCTCTGGGCCTCTGGGCTGCGTGGGAAGTTTCGCCGGCGTTGGCTCGGTCCAGTGACGGAATGAAGTCTCCCGCTGGTGTCCTCCGGGGCCAAGCCCAGGCCGACCTCTCTCCAGAGCGGCTGGGAAATGGAGAGTTTGCCAGGGTTACCAGCATGTGTGGCCACAGATTATATAAGTTTTCCTTTGGAAAAGAAGATCCCCCCACCTCCCCGTTAAGTCACCCAGCCAAGTTCAGTGCACTAACTTGAAATCACTGGCAGAAGCTCGACCCCGGACTTGGTCTTGGCCCCACTCCAGGCTGACACATGGGCTTGGTGTTTCTCACTGGGGCGCAGCGCTGTGACCCCACCTCAGCTGCAAGGCGCTCTTGCCAAAACACTTAACTGGAATCTAAGAAGTTCCAGCTGCAGGAATAATGGGATCAAGAAGCCAGCAACCAGCACCGGCCGGGGGGATCAGTTGGTTGCAGCATCACCCTGTGCACCGACAGGTCGCAGGTTCGATCTCAATTCGGGGAGGGTACGGACGCAGCTGGGCCGTGTTTCTCTCTCTCTCTCTCTCTCTCGCATCAGTGTCTCTCTCTCTCTCTCCCCCCTGACCCCCCTCCTTTCCTTTCTTGCCTTCCTCTCCCTCTGAAAACAGCAAACATAGCCTCAGGTGAGGATTTAAAACAGTCAGAAACCAGCCACCAGGCAAACCCGGACAGCGGCTGTCCTGCGGGACAGCTGGCCTGTCCCCAGCTTCTCGGTGTTACAGGCAAAGCCTGGGCTCTGGGGGCCTGACACCCCGGGGATGTTACTTACACCCGTGAGGGGGGCTGGGGGGGAAGTCTCTTGGGGGAGGCCAGCTGGAGAACATGTTCTTGGCAGTCTGGAAGAACTAGACGTTATGAAAGAGTTCATCTTGATTTTATTAAATGTGTGAATGTTCTTGGGCTGTGTAAGAAACGTTTGGTTATGTTAGAGACGGGTGCAGAAATATTTCTGGGAAGCACGGTGTGATGTCTGTGATTCGATGTCAACTTTCTCTTGCTAAAAAAGTAAGGAGGAAGAAGATACACCAATACCAAAGGGGAGATGAGTACCTTTCGTGGTCCTGTCCCCTTCCCTGACCGGGTAATTCAAAATGAAACCTTATATTTGTAAAATGTAATAGTGAGTATACACATGAATGGGAGAAATAGCCCACGTTGTGTGAGCTAAGATTAAGTGGTTCACTCTTTGGAAAGGGGAATATTTGCCTGTCCTTACAGCTTCTGGAAAACTTAAGTTTTAAAGGATCGACAAGGCGTGATGGTTAGTTTTATCTCTCAGCTTGGCTGACCATGTTACTTTACTCAGACATTCGGTCAAACACATCTGGGTGCTACCACGAAGGTATTCTTTAGACGAGATGAACAGGGAACCAGCAGCGCTGGAGTAAAGCAGACTGTCCCCCGTGCTGTGGGCGGGCCTCCCCAGGGCGGCCCACGGGAGAAAACACACGGAGGTCACCTGCGGAGGAAGGAGTCCCCCTGCAGACCCCAGCCGCACCGTCAGCCCTGCCCTGCCGGGTGTGGGCTTGCTGGGCACCAGAACCACAGGAGCGGAGTCCTTAAAATCAATCAATAAATCTCCCTCTAGATATAATTGAGAGAGAGAGACAGAGAGAGAGAGAGAGAGAAATAGCCCCTCTTGGTTCTGTTTCTCTGGAGAACCCCGCTACTACACAAGTGAAATAAGTGGAATTATGTCAGGAAGCCGCAAAGCATGAAAAGGTGTGGAGGGCCTGGTGGGAGGGAGTTGGCTGAGCTGAAGGTGCAGGTCGTGGGGTAGGACGGGGACCAGCATGCTTTCCTGTGTGAGGCGTGTAGGAAGGGCCCTGGGGTGGGCAGGGGACAGCGAGACTGTGCTGCTAGCTGTGGACCGGATGGCGTCCCCCCCGCCCTCCCGGGTCCTCTCCGCCATGTGCATCTTTGTCCCCTTGGCAGTGAGACCCCGAGGAGCCCTGGTCTCTAACGAGGTGGAGAAGGTTTGGGGTATACTGACAGTTCTTTTGTAACTTTCGGGGTTTATTCACAAAATCTGCTTGGACTTAATTCTAGCTTCAATTTCCTCTCTTGCCCCACCCAGCATCCCCTGTGTGTAGGTCTTTACTTTTGAGTCGCCGCCGTTTGCCTGGGTGATTTTATGAGTGAGTTTCCCAGGGAGGAAATGTCCTCAGCACAGTGTCTGATTCCCCACGTAGCCGATGGGCAGCAGGTCCCCCTGCAGTGACCTGGCTGGGGACAGACGCCTGGGTTTGCGGCCGTGACACTGTGGCCATCCTCCTTGTCTCCTGCTGTTCCTGCGGAACTCTCTCGGGCTGCTCTGCCTTTCTGTGTGCTTTCCTGATTTTTTAAAATATGTTTTACTGATTATGCTATTACAGTTGTCCCATTTCCCCCCCCCTTATGTCCCTCTGCCCTGCACACCCCCTCCCACCCACATTATTCCCCTTTAGTTCATGTCCGTGGGTCTTACACATAAGTTCTTTGGCTTCTACATTTCCCATACTATTCTTGCCCTCTCCCTGTCTATTTTCTTTTTTTTTTCAAATATAGTGAATCTTTTTTTTAATATTTTATTTATTTATTTTTAGAGAGGGAAGGGAGGGAGAAAGCGAGAGAGCGAGAAACATCAATGTGCGGTTGCTGGGCGCCGTGGCCTGCAACCCAGGCAGGTGCCCTGACTGGCCCCTGTCTATTTTCTACCTACCATCTATGCTACTTATTTTCTGTTCCTTTCCCCCTCTCTCGTCCTCCCACTCCCCCACTGGTAACCCTCCATGTGATCTCCATTTCTGTGGTTCTGTTCCTGTTCTAGTTGTTTGCTTAGTTTGCTTTTGTTTTTGTTTTAGGTGTGGTTGTTAATAACTGTGAGTTTGCTGTCATTTTACTGTTCATATATTTTTAATTGAGCTATTTTTTTTATTTTAATCATTGTTCAAGTACAGTTTTCTCCCTTTTACTCCTAATCCAGCCCCCCCTCCCAACCCTCCCCACTTCCCTCCCATTACCACTCTCCCCCTAGTTTTTGTCCATGTGTCCTCTAAGTTTGTTCCCGTGAACCCTTCCCATTTTCCCCTGAAATTCCCTCTTCTCTCCCCTCTGGTCACTGTCAGCCTGTCCTCTATTTCAGTGTCTTTGGTTACATTTTGCTTGTTTCTTTGTTTTGTTGTTTAGGTTCCTGTCAAAGGTGAGATCATATGGTATTTGTCTTTCACTGCCTGGCTTATTTCACTTAGCATAATGCTTTCCAGCTCCATCCAAGCTATTGTGAAGGGTAGAAGCTCCTTCTTTCTTTCTGCTGCATAGAATTCCATGTGTAAATGTACCATAGTTTTTTTATCCATTCATTTACTGATGGGCACCTAGGTTGCTTCCAGCACTTGAACATTTTAAATTGTGCGGCTATGAACTTCGGGATGCAAAAGTTCTTTTGAATTGGTGTTTTAGTATTCTTAGGATATAGTCCCAGCAGTGGAATTGCAGGGTCAAAAGGCAGATCCATTTTTAGTTTTCTGAGGAAGTTCCATACTGCTTTCCATAGTGGTTGTACCAGTCTGCAGTCCCACCAACAGTGCACTAGGGACCCCTTTCCTCCACAACCTCTCCAGCACTTGTTGTTTGTTGCTTTGTTTATGATGGCCATTCTGTCTGGTGTGAAGTGGTATCTCATTGTGGTTTTAATTTGCATCTCTCTGATAGCTAGCGATATGGAACATCATTTCAAGTGTCTTTGGATTTTCTGTATGTCTTCCTTGGAGAAGTGTCTGTTCAAGTCCTTTGCCCATTTTTTAATTGGATTCCTTGTCTTCTTAGTGTTCATATTTTTTATCTTCTTTTTCTTAGATAAATCCCTTTAACATTTCATATAATAAGGGCTTGGTGATGATGAACTCCTTTAACTTGACCTTATCTGAGAAGCACTTTATCTGCCCTTCCATTCTAAATGAAAGCTTTGCTGGATACAGCAATCTTGGATGTAGGTCCTTGCCTTTCATGACTTAGAATACTTCTTTCCAGCCCCCTCTTGCCTGTAATGTCTCTTTTGAGAAATCAGCTGACAGTCTGATGGGAACTCCTTTGTAGGTAACTGTCTCCTTTTCTCTTGCTGCTTCTAGGATTCTCTCCTTATCTTTAATATTGGGTAATGTAATTATGATGTGCCTTGGTGTGTTCTTCCTTGGGTTCAACTTCTTTTGGACTCTCTGAGCTTCCTGGACTTCCTGGAAGTCTATTTCCTTTGCCAGGTTGGGGAAGTTCTCCTTCATTATGTTTTCAAATAAGTTTTCAATTTCTTGCTCTTCCCCTTCCCCTTCTGGTACCCCTATGATTCGGATGTTAGAACGTTTAAAGATGTCCTGGAGGTTTCTAAGCCTCTCCTCATTTTTTTGGATTCTTGTTTCTTCATTCTGTTCTGGTTGAATGTTTCTTTCTTCCTTCTGCTCCATATCGTTGATTTGAATTCTGGTTTCCTTCCCATCACTGTTGGTTCCCTGTACATTTTCCTTTATTTCACTTAGCATAGCCTTCATTTTTTTCCTCTAATTTGCGACCATATTCAACCAATTCTGTGAGCTTCCTGATTAGTAGTGTTTTGAACTGTGCATCTGATTGGTTATTTCTTCATCGCTTAGTTGTATTTTTTCTGGAGCTTTGATCTGTTCTTTTGTTTGGGCCATTTTTTTTTTTGTCTTGTTGCACCTGTTGGGTAGTGAGGGGAGGAGCCTTAGGTGTTCACCAGGGCGGGGCAACCCCATTGCTGAGTTGTGACGCTGTCTGTGGGGGCGGGGCCCGAGAGGGAACAGTGCCACTTGCTCTGCTCTTGCCTGCTTTTCAGTCAGTTCCCCCGCTACCCACAAGCAAACTGGGCTCTTCTGGTGCTGATTCCCGGGTGGGTGGGTTTGTGTACGTTCTAGGACCCTGTGGGTCTCTCCAACGAACTCTCCTGTGAGGTTGGCAGTTTCTCCAGGCACCTCAACCCCTACAGGTGTTTTCAATTGGTGTTTTGAGGCTTTGTTTGCCCGTGCACTGGGGCCCTGGGTTGCACAGTCTGTCTCCCTGCCCAGTTGTTCTCCCATTTTATCTGCACATGAATGTGGGACCACCGGACTGCCACCTTGCTGCGAGTCCTCTCTGCCCGGCTGCCCGTCTCCTCCCCTGCTACTGGTCTGGATGAATGTGTCTACTTTAACTCCTTGGTTGTCGGACTTCCACACAGTTCAATTTTCTGTCAGTTCTCATTATTTTTTGCTTTTAAATTGTTGTTGTCCTTCTTTTGGCTGTACGAGGAGGCAGCGTGTCTACCTAAGCCTCCATCTTGGCCGGAAGTTCCCTTTCCTGATATTTTATATTCGATATAAAATGTCCATTAATTTTGCTCGAAACCCGCTGAGCTCTTTTGTTACACAGATTGAGGATCTATCGCCAGCTCGAGGAAGTTTCTTCTATTGTATCTTTGATTATTGTTTCTGTTCTGTTTATTCACGTTTCTTCATCTGGAAAAATCAGTTACCCACCTGGCGAGTCCCCAGTGTTTGTCTGTGAATGTCCCTTGAAGTCACCCTCACGTCTTCATTCCACGTCACTTGCTTGTTCCCATGTGTTCTCATTTCCGTCCGCCAGTGCTCCCACTCCGGTCCGGTCCCTCTCCTGCACACCTCAGGCCTTAGTTCCTGCGGGTAAGGGCTTCTTAAGTTGTACTGAGTGAAACTGGTAGCCTGAATGAATTCTTTTTCCTTCAAAAAAAAATTTTTTTACAAGTAGATGCTGTGTTTTCCTGGGTGTGTGAAAAGGAACATTTCATGACTCCTGCTGCTTTTATTTTTCTTTTCCTTTTTACTCCTTCCTGGTCACCGGAGTTTTAGAGAGGCTGGTAGTTCCCCTACAGGGAGATGGACCTTCCCGACTTCCCTCCTTCTCACTTGGTGGTTCTGCTCCCGCCGGTCCTCCCGTGGATGGCGTCTGCTGCTTGATTTTCAGCTGCTCCGGGCTTAGGCTGGGAGGGGGGCCCTGGGGAATTCCATCTGGGGAAGTTCACGTCCTCGTGGCTTTCCCTCTCGTGGAGCGAAGCCCAGTGTGGGCTGGGCCTGCGGCTACTCCCTGCCCTCCCCCCCCAACCCCCGTCCACCTGCATCTGCCCTGGCCCTGCTCCTCTGGGTGGCCCTGGCTGCCCACAGACCCACCCAGATGCTCCAGAGCTTCGCTGCTCAGAAGAGGCCTCCGCCCAGCCAGGAGCCTCCTGCTCAGCCCGCAGGCCCCCATGCCACCCGCGCCCAAGCTGCCGCGGCCCCCTGGGCGGCCCCTGCCTGTCCTCGGGGCTCGGCCTTCGCACTGGGGGCTCTGAGGCCCCCGCGCTCCGCTCCCCTCCTCGGTGCTTTCATCTTCCCCCCAACAGTGCCCCGCACACCAGCTCCCAGGAGCCCCCGGGGGCGGAGCCTCTTCTCTCCCAGGCCCACCACGCCCGGGGTTCCATCAGTCAGTGATGAGCTTGGGGACACTTCGGCTCAGGGGCCCATGCAGTGTGTCTGCATTTGGGGGGCCTTCAGAGGAAGAGTTCTACCAAGTCTGGGTGGGACCGGAGCCGAGGGCTGTCAGCGACCCTCAAGTGGCCGGGACCAGTCTGTCTCCCAGCCCAGCCCCTGGTCCCAGTACTTTAGACCCGAAGGCCTGGGGCGGGCTGGCAGTCTGAAGACACGAGACCCTCGCCCACCCAGCTCTAGCATGCAACACTCCTGCTCTGAGTCTACAGTGCAGGCGTCCGCAGACGAAGGCAGCGGCAGGGGAGGCGGGGCCCAGGCGGGGGAGCCTCCCCCAAACACACGCCGGCGTCCCGGGTAAGCAGGCACGTGAGGAGTCAGGAGGCCAAACCAGAGGTTGCATACCTGGGTGGCTAGTGGTCTGACTGTGTGCAAGGTCTGCCTCAGTTTCCCCATCTGTAACATGGAGGCCGTCACAGCACTCCCTCGATCAGGTGGGAGGGAGGATGAAAATCATTGTGAACACCCCCGCCCCTCAGAGCTGTTTTGTTAACTTTATTTACCACCACTGTGGCCCCAAATAAGACGTAAAACTTCCCAGCTCCTCTGAGGCCCCAGCATAACCTGGCTGATGTGACCTTGGCCCAGCACGCCTGGGTGCCATTTGCCGCCTCCTGCGAGGGGCCGGGAGAGGACGAGGGGATGGGGAGGGGCGAAGTGACCTGCTCACCTGCTGTCCCCGGGACCGCCTGGCCCTGGCCTGTGACCAGGGTGGGTGCAGAGCCCAGGCAGGCCCTTCAGACCTTTCTCGGGAGCATGGATCTGTGGCCACAGCCACTTGCCCGCGACACCCGGACAGAAGGACGGAACGTTTTTACATTCCGAAGGACCCGTGCTCCTGCCTCATGGACTGGAACGGTGGGGTGGGGGGGGGCGGGAGCACAAGGAGGGTGGCATCCAGCCCCGGAGAGGAGCAGCAGAGAGGAGGGCTGAGACCGGATTCTGGTGGCCGATGTCCTCGAGATCAGCTGTGCCTGACCTGGGCTCGGGACACCCACAGTGACCCTTCTAGTAAATTCTCCGTCCGCCTCTGCCAGTTGGAGCTGGGTGTCTGTGGGCTGCAGCCCGACTGTCAGAACCAAAAGCAAGTCCCTTCCCACCTTTCAGCCCCTCCACCGGCACAGCGTTCCCTGTCGCCCAGAAGTTTCCCGTCCGTTGCAGGGTGGACCTTACACCTCCCCAAGGCTTCAGCGTGCTCCTGGCACGCGCCCCTGCTGTTCGCCCTGGCTCAGAGCTGCGCCGTCTCTGGGCTCCCCCAGACCTCCCCAGCACAGACTGAGCGAGGGCAGCTCTGACCGCTGAGCCTGGACCGTCCGCACCTTTCTTCCCTCGCTAGTTTTTCTTCTTCATGCGGATCGCCGTCCTGCTCTTGAACCATCCTCGCACTGCTAAGCAGACCCTGCTAGGCGGTAGTGTAGATGCCTGGCTACGCGAGCACGCGTTTGACACATCGGTGGAGTCACCTTGTGGCTGTTTTATCCAGAGTGTCTGCATCTAGAGGCTTCCTCGAAGTAGTCTGGTTTTCAGATGCCAGTTGATGACGTTATATTTTCGTAAATGAAAGGATGCTTTCCATCTTTTCCTGCTGTCTAAAAAATGTGGCACAAGATTGAAATATCTATTTAACAAGTAAATAGAATTCAAATGGACTGAATTTTTCCAATGTTCGATCTTTAATCACCTTTCTGATTTCTGACATGGAAGTTGGACTGTTCAAATGTCCCAGTTGTTCTAAGGATTGATTTTGGCCATTTCTGTTTGGCTCGAGAAGCAGTCATTTCCTCCATATTTTCATGGGGATGGGCCGACCCTGTTCAGCACAGACCCAAAAGTCCCGGAGCAGGCCTGGCTGCCCGGCCTGGGCTCCCCGCCCGCCCTTCAGGCACACCCCGGGCAGGGCCGGCGTGCCTCCCCGTGGCCCACGTCCAGATGGTCCCATGGCTGTGCTTCCTGAAGGGACACCTCTCACTCTGGCAGGGAACAGCCGGAGGGATGCATTGTCGTGGCAGTGACCGTAAGACACGTTTCAGGGAGGCCGAGAAGGGTGGCTATTCTTGAGGCCCTGTAGGTTCGTTGCCTCCCACTCAACCCACGCTCCTCTTCCCTCACCGCCCTGGGGTATGCCTCGCCAGATGTGTCCTTGTCTGGAACAAGTTCAGCTGGTTCATCAAGTTTGGGGCAGGCAAGGCTGGAGAGTCCAGAGCCTTACCCAGGTGGTTTGTGCCTTCTTTGCTTTGTTGTTGTTGAGCAGCTTGTTTTTTTTTTATGTCTCCTCTCTGCTTTCTGTTTTTTTTCTAGTGTATATTTTATTGATTATGCCATTACAGTTGCCCCAATTTTTCCCCCTTTGCCCCTCCTCTGCCCGGTTCTTCCCTTCCCTCCCCCAGTCCCCCCAGCTTAGTTCATGTCCATGGGTTGTGAATGTAAGTGCTTGGGCTTCTACAGTTCCTGTACTATTCTCACCCTCCCCCTGTCTATTCTGTACCTGACAATTACGCTTCTAAATCCCTGTACCTTTCTCCCCATTATCCCCCTTCCCCTCCCTGCTCACAACCCTCCACGTGATCTCCACACCTATGATTCTGTTCCTGCTCTAGTAGTTTGCTTAGATTGTTTTTGTTTTTTAGATTCAGTTGTTGATAGTGAGTTTGTTGTAACTTTAATGTTTATAGTTTTGATCTTTTTCTTAAGTAAGCCCCATTAACATTTCGTATAGTAATAGCATGGTGATGATGAACTCCTTTAACTTGACTTTATCTGGGAAGCACTTTATCTGCCCTTCCATTCTAAATGAAAGCTTTGCTGGATAGAGCAATTTTGGATGTAGGTCCTTGCCTTTCATAACTTTGAACACTTCTTCCCAGCCCCTTCTTGCCTGGAAGGTCTCTTTTGAGAAATCAGCTGACAGCCTTACGGGAACTCCTGTGTAGGTAACTGTCTCCTTTTGTCTTGGCTGCTTTAAGATTCTCTCGTTATCTTTAATCTTTGACATTTTAATCATGATGAGTCTTGGTGTTGCCTCTTTGGGTCCAACTTGTTTGGGACTGTCTTTGCTTCCTGGACTTGTATGTCTATTTCCTTTGCCAAATTAGGGAAGTTTTATTTCATTATTTTTTTAAGTACATTTTTAATTTCTCGCTCCTCCTCTTCTCCTTCTGGCACCCCTGTGCTTCAGATGTTGGCGTGTTTGGAGATGTCCCAGAGTCTTCTCAAACTCTCCTTGGTTTTTTTGAACTCTTGTTTGTTCATTTTGTTCTGGGTGAATTTCTATTTCTTCCCTACGTTCCAAATCAATGATTTGAATCTCAGCTTCCTTCTCTTCACTGTTGGTTTCCTGTGGGTTTTTCTTGATTTCCTTTACTAGAGCCTTCATGTCTTCCCTTATGCGCTTGCCGTCCTCGGTGAGACCTTTGAGCACTCTGACCACCAGTGTTTGGAACTCTGCATCTGATAGGTTGGCTATTTCCGCATTGCTCGGTTCTTTTTCTGGGGTTCCGTTCTGTTCCTTCATTTGGGCCCTGTTTCCTTGTCTCCCACTTTTGGCAGCCTCCCTCTGCCTGTGCACTAGGTAGAACCGCTTTGATTCTGTTTCAGCGCACCCCCCGTGAAGTCAGATGGGGCGGAGCCTTGGCTATTGGCCAGGGTGGGGCAACCAAAGCTCCATGAGTGGGGGAGGAGTTAAGAAGCGGAGCATGCTGCTGCTGGCTGACTTCTGGGGGCTCGCCTGGCCCTCGTCTCGTTTCCAGTCACTTCGCCCACTTCCTGTGTGCAACTGGTGCCCCTTCAGCTGCTGTCCTGGTGGTAGTTCCCAGGGTGGGTAGCTTTGCATACGTTCTGCCAGTTGCTTCTGCAGCCCCCGCCCCCGCTTGGGTTCACAGCCAGAAGTGATGGGGCTGTATTTTTCTCAGTGCTGGAGCCCTGGGCTGCGTGGTCTGGCCCGGGGCCGAGCTCCCTCGCTCACAGGGTATCCCCCTGATACTGATCCACCACATGTGACTGTGGGTCTGCCCACGGCGCCATCTTGCTGCCTCCCCGGCTCCCCGCCTCTCTGCCCCCAGCTCACTGCACCGAGTCCTCTCTGCGCTGACTCCCCATCTCCTCCTGCATGGCTGGGCAAACGTGGCTCCTTTAAATCCTTGGTTGCCGGACTTCCATACAGTTCTGCGTGGTTTTCTCATATTAAGTTAGTTGTGTTCCTTCCTAGGGATGTGCTGAGAGGTGAGGCATGTCTACCTAGGCCTCTGTCTTGCCTGGAAGCTGCGGATCTGCCTTTAATGAAAGGTCAGTTCCTGTGGTGCTTTAAGTTCAATTACACTGTAACGCATTCATTTTTCTTTTTCAGCTTTTCAAGTACTTGGCCAGGTATTTACAACACAAACCCAACGTCTCAAACACTTCAATTACTCTCATTTATCTGACAAGTTAAGCTTGTCACAGATCAAGTCCACGTACACATTCCAACCCTCGTTCTCACACTTCAATTATTTAATATCTCTCAGCTTAAAATCACAACTCCGACAGAAGGAGAAGTTGAGGTTATTCCTAACCTTCACTTTGAAGATGACTAATACAGAGAAGCTGACATAGTGCATTATTTCTCCTGTTTTTCTGTTTCAGGGCAGCAGAGCTTAACACTAACTTTGACTTGACTATAAAGAATTTAATGTAGCCCTGGCTGGCGTAGCTCAGTGGATTGAGTGCGGGCTGCGAACCAAAGTGTTGTAGGTTCGATTCCCAGTCAGAGCACGTGCCTGGGTTGCAGGCCACAGCTCCCAGCAACCGCACATTGATGTTTCTCTCTCTCTCTCTCTATCTCCCTCCCTTCACTCTCTAAAAATAAATAAAAAATCTTTTAAAAAAAGAAAAAAAAAGAATTTAATGAGCTATAAAGCTTAACATTTTTATTATGAAAATATATATGTAGTTATGTTTAGGTACTTCATTTTTAACAATTATTTTACTGTCGTTCAATTACAGTTGTCTGCATTTACCCCTCGCTACTTCCCCTAGGTACTTGGTTTTTAGAATTGTGGTAAAATATGTATAACACGTAAGCCACCATGTTAACCACGTCTAAGTGCACAGCTCAGGGGCGTGAAGCACGTTCACACTGTCGCGCAGCCCTCACCACCGTCCCCTTCCAGAACTTTCTCACCCTCCCGAACTGAAACTCTGCCCATCTAATAATTTCCCTTGCCCATGGCCCCTGGCAACCACCAGTCTGCTTTCTGTCTCTGTAAGTGTCACCTGTTCTGAGTGGAATCATATGGCATTTGTCTATTTATGTTTGGCTTATTTCACTCAGCATCACATCCCTAAGGTTCACCTATGTTGTGGCAGAAAGTGCTTCCAGAACGTTCTTCCACTTTAAGGTGGAATACTGTCTCATTGTATGGGCGGACCGTGTTTTATTTATCCCGTCATCGTTTGATAAATATTTGGATTGTTTCCTTCCACTTCTTGGCCGCTGTGAATAATGCCGCTGTGCACATGGGTGTGCAGATAGCCAAGTCCCTGCCTGCACCTCTTTGGGGTGTGGCCCCAGAGTTGTGATTGCGAGGTCACACGGCAGCTCTGTGTTGAGTGTTTGAAGAGCCATCGTGCTGTTTTCCCACCACGGCCGCACCATTTCACATTCCCGCTCACAGCACACGAGGGTTCCAGTCCCTGCGTGTCCTTGCCAACACGCTCTCTGGTTTTGTTTTATTGTGCTTGTTGCTGTTGTTGCAGCATTCGCCGTCCTAGTGGGTGTGATGGGACATCTCAGCACGGCTTTGATTTGCGTTTCCCGAATGATTAGTGATGTCCAGCATCTCTTCATGTGCTTATTGCCAGTTTTTATATCTTCTTTGCAGAAATGCCTGTTGACGTTCTTTGCTCATTTTTATTTTTAAATTATTTTTTTAAATTTTACCACCCATTTTTATTTATGTTTAGAGAGAAGGGAAAGGAGGAGGAGGAAAAAGAGGGACAGAAACATTGATCGGTTGCCTCTTGCATGCGTCCCGACTGGGGACCTGGCTCACAACCCCCGCATGTGCCCTGACCTGGAATCAAACCAGTGATTTGTCACTTTGAGGGATGAAACTCAACCCAACTGGGCCACAATGGTCCGGACTTTTTGCCCATCTTTAAATCAGGGTTGTTGGGGGGGGGGACGTTGTTGTTTTTGTTGAATTTTAGGAGTTCTTTATGTATTCTGCCTATTAGTCCTTTATCAGGTATATGTCTTGCAGCTATTTTCTCTTATTCTGTGGGCTGCCTCTTCCCACTGATGATTGTATCCTTTGGTGCACAAGAGTTTTTTAATTTTGATGCGATCTCATTTATTTGTTTTCTTTTGTTGCTTGTGCTTTTGGTGTCCAATCCAAGAAATCATTGCCCGATCCAAGGTCATGAAGCTTTCCCCCGATGTTTTTGTGTGAGAGCTTTGCGGTCTTAGCTCCTACTTAGGACTTGGGGATAGCTTGAGTTCATGTTCAGATGTGGTGTGAGGTGAGGTTCCAGCTTTGCTCTTCCGTGTGCGGGCACACCGGGGGCTTTCTCGGGAAGAGTTCGCCATGCTGTCTTGCTGGAGACTTCCCTGCACTCGGGTCGTGCTTGAAGCCTGGCTGTGTTCCTGCAGCCTGTGGAGCTGGGACAGAGCGAATGTTTAATCAAGGCCATTTGTTTAAACTTGGCTTGGATTTGTGAGGAATATGCTGAAATCAAAAGATGAATCTCAGCTAGAAACAATGAAAGTCCACACAGACAGAAACCTGACAGACAGCGTGAATGTTCTCTGGGGGCCGCTGCTGCTCGGATCCTAGTGTGTCCGAGGCCACGTGAAAGTGGATGATGCGAGAGTTCTGGTCTCATTGTCATTGTGGAGTCACTGATCTCGGCAGTCCTGAGGCTGCCCCGTGGCCCCTCCCACTCACCTCCTCCCGCCTGTCTCCGGGGTCCTGACCCCTCACCATGGTCACCATCCCAGAGAGAGGACTTGCTGGGCTTGGCACCTGGCTTATGTGCCCCCCACCAAGGTGGCCTGTGAGCCCCCCCTCTGTGCATGGACCCAGGCCATGCTTGTCCCTGGTACTCACATGTGTGAAGGTGTCTGTGGCTGCATGTGCCCGTGTGTGCCCACGTGTGCCTGTGTGTGTGGACTTGGTGAGCAGCCAGCTCTCAGCTCTCCCCAGTCGGGCAGCTCCTCAGCTCCGTCAGGCAGCCAGGCCCTCCCTTCCCTGCGGGTCTGGGTGCTCCTTGAGGACGAGGCCTCCACCTGCCACTGTCCTTGTCCCTGTCAGTGGCTGGTGACACCCAGCACACACGGGTCCCTTGGGTGGGGCTAGAGCAGACCATGCATTTGCAGTCGTGTCTTCCTAGTGAGCTTCTCCTAACACATTTTTGTGTGTAACAGTCTTTCTTGAACTCCTTCTTACTTTTTGGCAGCTAACTATGCAAATTAATGGAAAACGAAAGTCACTTTTGTCACCCGTGACTCCGAGGCTTTAGGTGCTAAAACTCTTTTCTGGGCTGTGAGCATGGTAAGAACGGTCATGCATTCGATGACAACAGCCAGCCTGTTGTCACTTGGGTGAGTGACCACCGCACGGAAGAGCACGTGAGGTTCCACTGGGAAAGTGACTCCTGTGTGGGCAAGGCCCGTTTTCTCACCGTGAGGCCGTGTTTCCAGAGATGAGCTTTCAACAGCCCAGAGCGCAGCAGCAATTCTGTTTTCTCCTTCCTTTCTACAGGGGGAAGCACTCTGTAGCAGCCAAGGTTAAAAGGTTTAAAATTAAGCCTGTGAATTCTTTCCTAGGTCAGTGCCTGCAGTCACAGGGCCAACGGGCCGAGAGGCTGTGCCAGGTACCGGCTCAGCGAGCCCCTCCCTGTCCGTGCCGGGGATTTCCTGTGTTGCAGCGGCTTCGGGAGCCGTGGACCTAAGTGTCTAACCTCTGGGCGGCCACCCAAGGCTCTGCTGACACCCAGGAGGTAGCTGTTGGCTCCTGGTTAATCTTACACCTCGGGGAGGCTCCAAGGTTAACTCTGCCCAGTCATAAAAGGGCAGGGGAGGTTTTTTTTAAGTCTGGTCCATTTCTCTGCTCAGTATTTTTGCCTTTTATGTGTCTCAGATATATTTTTGTCGAAAACCCGGAGCTGCGGATTTTGTGCCCCGTGAGTGCAAAACATCTGCCTGTCACTGTCCTCTTGTGCCACCAAGTGACACATGGAATTGTCTGCCTGAGAAACAGCCGGGTTTCATTGGTCGATTCATGGACACGGGCGAACATGAACTTCAGAGAAGATTCCAGAAGCCGCTGGGATGCAAGTCATGGAGAATGTGCTGTCCGAACACAGCAGCAGCCGGGGTGGGAGCGGCGCACACCCCACGTAACTCACGCACTCGGGAGAAACCTCGGCGCAAGCCACGTCAGCACTTCAGCCCGATCACGTCACCTTAGCGAGGCAGCGGGACGCGAGGATGAAAGCACGGGCCGTTTGCTACAGAGGGGAGCTGGAGCTCCTGGCGCACTGTGTGGGCACCAGCGTGTATGTGCGTGTGTGTGTGCACGGGCACTAGAGAGGACTCAGCTCTGACATCCAGCTTTGGGGAGGAATCACGTGAGACACGCGTGTAAAGCAGGCAGACACGGCTGATTACATTGGCCACAAGGTCGGGCTCCCCGCACGGTGACGGACTGCAGAGGCCGTTGTACCTCCCGCTTGCTGCCCTGGAGCCCAGGGTGGGAGGGCACCTTCACTTTGTGGGCAGAGTGCGCGGAGTGTGATTTGTGACCAGGGACGGAGTGAGACTGCGGCCATGCAGGAAATCAGTCTACTCACACTCGGGGGCACGGGAGCCCCTGGCCTGCACCCTTTGGCTGTCCCGGCGGGGTCATACCCTCGGAGGGGTGCAGAGGGCCGCCGAGAAGGTCGGGCAGGCTCTGTGTCTGCGGAGGTGGAGTTTGTGCCTTGCTTTCTGTGCGTGACTCGGGGTCCTGCCCCAGCACCCAGGTCTGGAGCTCTGACCACAGGGGCCGGAACGGGCCCGAGAGCAGGGGCCAGGGCCCCCTCTGGAAGTCTCCTCCGGAAAAGAGCATATGGATGTGGAAGTTCTGCCGTCTGTCTGGCCCCCTATCCGTGCCCCTAAAAAGTGTTCGGTACTTCTGTACCCCCAGTTGGAAGGCCACGGCCTAGAGGGCCCCCTCTGTCCTGGCCCCCTGGTCCCCCAGGGCCGCCTGGCCCTTGGTGCAGCTCTGCCACCACACCGGCACCTGTGTCATATGCGTTAGATACCAGTGCACCTCCAGCCGCGGCCAATGCCAGGGAGGCAGTGGGGGACAGGGACATAGCGCTCTTTTTTCTAATCCAGGAAATGTTATTAAATAATAACTACACTTAGTTTAAACAAAAAGAAAAAACCCTGGCCGGGTGGGTCAGGTGGTTGGAGTGTCGTCTTGTACACCCAAAGGTTTCGGGCTCGATTCCTGGCCAGGGCACGTACGGGAGGCAACCAGCTGACAATTGTTTCTCTCACATCAGTGTTTCTCTCTCTCTCCCTTCCTCTTCCTCTAAAATCAATACATGTATCCTCAGGTGGGGATTTCAAACAAAGAGAAAAAGAAGAAAAAGAAAAGAACGTTGAAATCCGAAGAGCTCAGTAAGAAAAGCCACCTGTGTCCCCACACCCAGAGACCACCGCTCCTGACTCCTCCGAGAGTCACCGCTGCCATTCTTCATATTTTTCATCCTCAGATACTTCCCCGTGTAACTGAAAACCCTTGCTACGACGTCAGGCTGTCCTGGGCTGAGTGATGGCCCCCCAGGCGCCCTGGATCCTGTGAGGAAGTGGCCTTACAGGGCAAAGGGGCCTCTGCAGATGGGATTAGCTTCAGGATCTTGGGAAGGGAGGTGAGTGGGACAGAAGGAGGCAGGAAGGGCAGAGAGAGGAGAAGCAGAGATGAAAGCAGAGGCCAGAGAAGGAGAAAAGGTCACCCCATCGGCTTTGAAAGACCGAGGGAGAGGCCAGCAGCCAAGGAGGGCCGGCACCTCTGGAGCCTGGAAAAGGCAGGAGACGGATCCCCCCTCCTCCTGACCCCCCCGGGAGGACCCAGCCCGCCGACAACTTCGTTCCAGCCCACGAGCCTGACTGTGCAGTTCCGACCTGCAGAATCCCACGATGATAAATGTGGGTTGTTTGAAGCCAACCAAGTCGGGCTGATTGATTCCAGCAGCTACAGGAAATGAATACACACAGTATTATGTAAGTTCCATAAAATATGCCTCAGTAGTTACAAAAACTCACATAAAAAGACCACATTTAAGGAGAGCCAAATAAAACAAAAAGTAGTTATTTGTCATATCCCAGTAAACTACAAAGGCTGCCAGTACGTCTTCGAGAATGGAGTGGACTTGATCTTGGCATTTCTCTGGCCACCTACAATGACTTTTGTTTGTGTTGCATCATTAAGGGTGTTGCAACACCATGCCCTTGCTGACAGCCGCACCATCCGAGCCCAGCAGCTGCGTTCCCAGTGCCTGAGAACCCGGGGCTCTAGCCAGCTCCTCGTGCAGTGGGGTGACCGCAGAAGAGACGGAGACCTGGGACCCACGCCAGGAAGGCATTTGCATGAGCTGGGGCAGGGAGGGTGAGGGAGGAACCTCCTCATCCCTCTGCATCTGTCCCCATGTCGCCTGGGTTCCTGCAGTCCCCAGAAAATGTAGCCACTGGAGACGCAGGGTCTTTTGCCACGAGGAGCTGTTGGGGAGCCCTTGACACCTTGAGGAAGCTCCCCAACTTCAAGGGTGCTCCCCAGAGCAGCCAGTGCCCTTGCAAAGCTGAGAGAGACTTCATCAGCACCAGAGCTGAGATGGTGGGGGATGGGGGGTGAAGCGAGTTTCTCCTCCCTCCCCACCCCCCGCAGAATATGAAATTCCCCAGGAATGCTGTTTTTTGTGGTAGCACGGGATACAGCTGTTAGCATTCCTGCTGCTGCTGCTTACAAGAAAAACACAATTTATCTGCCATAGCCTGTAAAGCAGACAGGAACGTCTCATGCGGGCCATGGAGAAAGAAAATGTTCCCCGCCCAGGTCTGATATTTTGTGGGGTGTCCTTCAGGGCCCTGCGGGGACCGCCCGGCCTCCTGATGGGACTCGGAGCAATCTCAGAGCGATTAGGATGAGATGGGGAGGCTCTCTCCTCGCCCTGGAACCAAGGAGCCTCGGCCCATGGATGGGGCTTGTCTCGGTTCGTTTGTGCTGAGTCTGATGTGTTGGCGTCACCCGGCCATCTTTTCCTCCCTGCAAGGCGTCTTCGCCAGAAGTGCCCGGACCCCGGCTTCTGCGGCGGGAAGTCTGGTTCTGCCAAACGGAAACCAGTCCTCACTGTGTGTGTCTCTGGCCAGCACGTCACAGAGGCGGCTTCTGCGCCTTCTTCCAGTCTGAGGTATTCAAGGTCATTTTTTTTTCATATCGTGACTTTTTCATTTTTCCCCAGATTGATTGGGTTAATGGGCACTAACACTGCATGAGTTCACACTGTGTACAAGGTACTGACTGGATACACGTGTGTGGTGCAGAATGACGGCCACCACGTCCCGTCACATACGAGGCCTGTCCGGAAGGTATCCAGCCACTCACTATGAAACATAGAGACATTTACTGAGGAAGAGACAAAATACAAGAAACACTGTACAACAGGACAATGACACCTTGGTCCCCTTCAAAGTAGGCACCTTGGGACCTCACACTGTTCTCCCAGTCACCATCAGCTGCCCCGTCATATTTTCCTGAATCTTATCGATGGTCTGAAATCTCTTCCCTTTCAAAGGTGATTTTCGTTTTGGGAAAAGCCAGAAGAGGCAGGGTGCCAAATCTGGGCTGTAGCGGGGCTGAGTCACCTGGGTGATTTGATGTTTCGCCAAGAAACTCTGCAGGAGACATGATGATGCATGTTTGCACCCTGACCAACCTCTCCCCACATCCCTCCCCCTCCCCCGACACCCCCTCCCCGCCCCAGCAGCTCCTGGTAACCACCATTTTACTCACAATGCCAGCTCACAAAACACTGGACACGTTTTCCCTCGAAGAACCAAAATAGAAAGTGTTCTAAAAATAAATGCAAGAAAGATCCAACTTCTGGGATAAAATTTAAGAACGAGCCTCCGCATCTACACAAAGAGACTCTTCTCTAGAAGCGCTCCAAGCCCACCCGCGTTGCACGCAGACTGGAGCTCGGGTTCCGTTGAGCCTGACCGGCAGGGAGGGTGTCCGGTGTCCCCGGGGCTCTGCGCGCCCCGTGAGCAGGCCTCCCCCGGTGTGTGGGCAGCGGGTGGTCAGTCACCGCAGGGGAGCCTCGGTCCCCACACTTCGTTCGTCCTGGAAGACTGTTCGAGGGGCGATCTGTGCGAAAACGGGCTCGTGCGTGCGCATCCTCTCCTGCGTCTGCCGCCCGAGAGGCCCACGACCGACCGACCGATCGTGCAGGCGTCATGATGCACGGAAGGGTTGTCGGGTCGAGAACCGAAGGCTTGTTCGGCAACCGAGACGTTTCCCCGCAGAGCAGCTGGGGGGAGAACCGCATCGTCAGAGACGGGAGACGACGTGGGACAACTGAGGTTTGACCGGGCCGACAGCTCTGTGCAGCTCCCACCATTTGTTCCGGATTTCGAGCCCGTTACTCCTGCCTCCGTCTTTTCCGTTCGACACTGACGCGTCGTTAGCGAGTATGGGCTCTAAGGTGCTGGTTTTCCACCAGGCGACTTCGCCCCCAGGCCAGGGGACCCTGGGCAAGGCCCGGAGACGTACTTGGTTGCAGCAGCCGGGGTGAGGGGGCCGCTGGCACCCAGTGGGTCGGGGCCAGGGACACTACTGGACACCGTCCTGGGCGCTGGGTGGCCCCACCGGCGGGCGTCGGCGGTGCCAAGGGTGAAGCCGTGTCCTCAGGGGAGGTGACTGGGGGCGGCAGCTCCCTCCCGTCCCTCGACTTCCCCGTTTCCTTCAGGGGCCTCATTTTCCTCTTCATCTTGGCCTCGCTGCTTGACGTCACAGGTGACCCTAGGTTGTCTGACCTCTTCTCTTCAAGGAGATGATGGGATCCAGCTGGGACTTACTGACCCTGAGCAGGGCCCCCTGAATTCCAGACGAAGATGGACTTGACCACATGTGTTCTGTCCACGCCTGAGACAGGCACCCGCCCCCACGCCAGGACTGTCACCCGCACAGCCCGTGTCAGTACCCGGCAGAACCGGGCAATGGGGGCCGGGGGAAAGCTCCCTGGCAGGGGTCGTTGGGGGGTGGCCAGAATCTACCCCAAGTGTCCCCTGGCCCTCGTCCACTGGGTCTCCTTTCCACTTTAGCCAAGCTGGACAGAACTTGTCCCCGCGGCACAGGAGGCCCAAACAAGTCGGGGTGTTTCCTAGGAAACACCAAGGAAGAAGAAAGAGCAAACACTTCCAGAACATGCCCTCAGCTTAGACACACCCCAGCAGCACCCCCCCACCCCCGCCCCTGCAGAGCTAGGCCAGCTTCATGCAAACATGTGTCTCCGGCGGTCAGTTGAGAAGGGGTCGCCGTCTCAGTCCCTCCTCATGCCCGCCCTGCCCTGCGCTGACCTTTGCTGACTGCTTCTTCCCCCCTCCAAGTGTGAAGATGCAGGTTGGACCCTCTCCTCCCCTCCCCTCCCCTCCCCCTCCCCTCCCCTCCCCTCCCCTCCCCCTCCCCTCCTCTCTCTACCTGTGCGGTGGCCTGGCACCTCGGGCGGTGAGAAGAGTCTGCTGCTGGCCACTGGCCTGGGCTCCCTAGCTCCCTCCTCTTCCTTTCTCCCTGACTGACCTCTCCGCTGTCAGAACAGCAGGCCCCTGCATGTACCTCCAGCAAGAGGGTGCTCGCCGTGCACCAGAGGGTTCTCCCCTGTTGCTTTGGGGCCCCTGCTCTCTTTCAGAGACCCTGCAGTGTGGGGGGCTCCCCTGAGGGAGAGCGGGCTAGACCCCACCCGAGGCCGGGGGCTGCGTGTCAGTCTGGAGCCGGCATGGCGTAGGCACTAGGCGCTCGGCGACGCCTCGCCGAGGGCGGGCCAGAGCCCAGCTGGGCGAGTGTTGGAAGCAGAGCTTCCGTGAGGCCTGGTGGACCCTGCCCTGTGGCCTGGCTTCTGTTTGCTCTGCCGGGATCCGTGGCCGTGGGGACTTGACCCCATCCCTCATGGTCAGAGCACAAACTTGGAATGTGCGTCACGAAACATAAATTCGGTGGCCCCTGTCTTGGGGGCTTTCTGAGTTCTCCGCACGAGTTTGGGGAAGAGAAATGTTCGTTGGCCTGAAAAATCCCTGGAATTTCCTCAGCGAGCCCAGTCCACTTCTGTCCACGGTCCTGGGGAGACTGCTGAGCACGGAGGCGCTGAGGGGGCTTCTGTGGGAGCTCCCCACCCTCCCTGACCACAGAGGAGGCTCTGGAGACAGCTTCCAGAGCAGGCAGGCAGCACGGGCGGGGCGAGGCGGCCAACACAGGGAGAGGCCGGGACCCAGGGCGCTGCCCTCCGTGCCCCCAGCTGCCGGCCTCAGGCCACGCGTGCTCCCCGCTGTTAGCACGGGAGAGGCCTGGTGTCCTGCCCTGGGGCCCAGCACACGCCTGAGCCCGCAGAGGAGCGTGTGTAACAGGTGGGACTCTGGCTCCTGAGCCCCTCCAGGGTGGGAGCAGGAGCAGGGTGTGCGAGCCCTGCGCACTTGCTGCGTCACGGCCATCCCCGCAGGCCGAGGCATTCCCCAATCCACAGCTCTCTCTTGGGGTCCCTCCCCAGGGCCCTCTCCACCCCACCTGGCCCCTCCCTCCCAGCCCTGTTCCCTCGCTCCCCGTAAACGTGCTTTTCTCCCCAGACCCTGCTGACCCAGGCGGAGGGGAGCCACACATCCCTGGCCCCGGTGCCAACCCAGAAAGGGAGGGAGGCTAGCAGGTCTGCACTTGAGATAGACGTGGGCTGGGGGACGAGGAGGGAGCCTCTTCTCCCCAGGCAGGAGCAGTGAGGGCTCCTCCCTCATCCTTCCGCGGTGGCTCTTTGCTGAGCACCGACGGTGTGGATGCGGGTGGCTGTGGGCAGACCCTGTTGTGGCGCTGGAGACACAGAACCAGGGTCCTGTGTGGAGCCGGAGGCCTGGGCAGAGGCAGAGCCTGTGGGTGTGAAAGAGACGAGAGTGGGGCAGGGCCCCTCCGAGCAGAGACCAACTAGAGGACAGAGGCTGTGCCCTCAGGTACGGTGGGGGGTGACGGGAGAGGACAGGTGAGGGCAAGGCCCCCTGGCCAGCAGGCCCTGTGCAGGTGAAGGCCCTGCGGGAGGAGCAGAGGGCAGGGCAGAAGATCTGGGCTTGCTGCTGGTGGTGCGGACTTTCCAGGTGGGAGTGACGCCTGGGGTCTTGGGTGTTGAGGGGCAGATGCAGGGCAGAGGGAGGAAGGTAAAGGCTGGGGGGACGGAATAACCGCGAGGAGAGGCCAGGGTTCTCAGCGCCGCTCCTTCCCGAGGTCTCGTCCCCACCCCTGCCCCACCCCACATAGCGGGGCCGCCCACATCCCAGCCTCCCGGGCTTGTGGGTGCTCCGACACCTCCTTGGGTGTCCCGCAGACGCTCAGCCCCAGTCCACCGCACAGCGTCCCAGGTGCCCTGTCCTGTGCCTGCAGCCCCGGGTGGCCAGTGGGTGTGAAGGACACGGCCATCGTCCTGGAGCCTGGAAGTGCTTCTGAGGCCCTGAGCGTGAGGAGTTTGGAATCAGCAACAAGGGTCTGAAGATGCCAGACAGGGTGTGTCTCGTGGGAGCGGCGGCACCTCTTGGGGTCTCCAGTCCCAGCCTTTGAGCACGGCTCACGCTCCGTAGGTTACAGGCGGCAGACAGCCGGCTGGAGAGAGGCCCCCAAGGAGACACGTTCACACCCTCACCCCTCCTACGGGTGGATGTGACCTCCTCTGAGAGCTGTCTTTGCAGACGTCATTCATTGAAGGATCTGGGCATGACGTCACCCTGGGTTTAGGGTGGGCCTGAAATCCGGTTACTTCTGTGCTTAGAAGAGAAAGGAAAGGAGACTTGAGCCACGTGACGCAGAGGAAACGGCCACGTGGAGGTGGAGGCAGGGATCAGAGGGCAGCATGGGGCTCTGGGAAAAGGCAGGAAGGACCCTCCCTCGGCACCTCCAGATGGAACCAGCCCTCTTATTTTAAGCCACTCTGTCCCTCTGTGGTGCTTTGTTACAGCAGGAAAGGGCCGGAACCTGCAGATAAGGCCTGCCCAGGAAGACAGCTCCCACCGTTTGTGAATGAGAGTCCTCACCCCCTTTACTGGTGCGACTCTGTGCTTCCTTCGCTGCTCCTTTGAACTGGCTGGGACGCCTCACTGTCCCCTCACCGAAAAGGAGTTAAGTGGCACTGGTAACATGCGCTTGTTTTCTGCCTGTGTGAGAGTCCCGATTTTCTGCTCTGTGAAGATGATCTTTTAACATGAATGGTTTGGGGATTGCGAAATGGAAACATCTGGATGCAGAGCCGGTCTCCTGGTGGCTGATCCGAGTGCTTGGAGCGACTGGTATTTACTCGTGATTTAAGAAAATAAATAAGTCGAAGTGCTTTTGGCGACGTGGTGGAGCCCCGAGAGACACGCCAGCCTGAAACCAGAAGGAAGTGACCCCTGCCAGCGAGTTGGTTCAGGTCTGGTGAGGCCCCGGATGTGGGCCCCCAGGAGGAAACACACACGGGAGCCTCAGGAAATGGCAGGGCACCAGTTTGTCCGGGGGGCTGGAGGCAGGAGACCGCGTGCTTTAATGATGCAGTAGCCCGCCCGGTGAGGTCATAGGGCAGGAGGCCCTCAGGCCCACTCCAGGACCTCCGTAGCAGGGCAGTGGGTGCGGGGCCGACGGCCAGTCTGCGTCCCCTGCCGGAGCACGGTGGGGCAGTTCCCTGCGTCCCCGGGAAGCCCACCGGTGGCAGTGCGGGGAAATCAAAGCTGGGGCCCCGGGCCGTGGGCCTGATGGCCATGGCCCTGATGGCCGTGGCCGCTGCACCTGTCCAGCCCCTCGCCAGGCAGCTGGAGGTCCGAGCAGCCTGCGGCCAGGCCCCAGACCCGCCTCGCCCTCCCACCTCCCATCTGGCTCTTTCTCTCTCCCCACACTCAATGCTGCTGAAATCAGAAATGGCACCGACAACAATAACAAAGACAATAATAGTCATTCTGGAGGGCGTGGGTGGGAGGCTGAGCTCGGAATAGCGCTGTGGGCCTCCCGGCACTAACCTGTGTCTCCTGCTGAGCTTCGCCCTGTCCCATCCCTCCCCACTCACCTCCCAGCTGCAGACCTAGTTGTCCCCATCCACTCACTACACAGATGCCACCCGAAGCCACGGACAGCGTCTTTGCACCGCCTGCACTGTTCGGGAGACACTGAGGCCCAGCGGGGTGCACGGCGCCACAGAGGGACCAGCTGCACTGACTCGGCCCCCATTTGTGCAGAGAGGGCTCTGTTTCACAGCTGTCTGCAGGTGGCTGCCCGAGCATTAATGTGGCACCACTGTTTCTATTTCCTCCCCTCAAACTGCACACCTGCTCTTTTTCTAGACTTTTGTGAAGGGGTTTTCCAAAGCTAGACGGTGCATTCAGCCCCAAGGCTCGGATGGTGGGCATCTGTGGTGAAGACCAGCAAACAGACTTGGAGAACATCCACTCCCTCCCTCAGTCGTTTGTTCCTGGGTCGGTTTGTTGCGGGTCTGTTCATTCATTCATTCATCCATCCATCCATCCATTTGTTCATTCAGTGCTGTGTTTGTTCCTAATGCTGTCGCGGCTGGGCATCAGGAAGGCACAGACTGACGCCCAGAACCACTACCTGTGGCCCGGCCAGCTGACTCAGACCCTTCAGGGCAGACAGCTTGGACACAGTTGCTACCTGGGGATGCAGCTTGGTCTGCACCAGGGCTGTCACCGGGATGATGTTGACCCACGCCATCTGGGCTGTCACTATGGGGCAGGTGCCGCTGGCCCACAGAGAGTGGAGGCCAGCGTGCGGCTCAGCCCCAGGACAGAAGGACGCAGCCCACAGGCCACGGTGTGAGGGACAAGCCCTGCCCCGGACAACGCAGGGCTGAGGGCCCGAGACTGCGTTTGGCTTGCCAGCGTCCCTGGCGTCGCTGCCAGGTGTGAAGTGACCCCCACCCCCACCCCGTCTGTGACCCACGCACCCAGCAGTCCCCCCACGAGCCCACTTCCCTCCCCTGTCAGCCCTGGCGCAGTGCGCTCTCCATCCACGCCTGCGACTCCCTGGAGCAGCTGCTGTCCGTCCCCACCCCGTGTCTCTGGCCACCCTGCTGGGCTTTCTGTCCTCTCTCGTGGGACATGTGATACGTCAGAATGAGCCTCAAAGGGTAAGGGTACCCCTCAAAGGGTAGCAAGGTTGTCACGGGTGCAAGGCGGCCAGGCAGTTCCTCATCTGCTCCAGTCACCACCCACAGTCTGGGAAGGTTGCCAGGCCTGGGTGGCCCACTGGGCCCAAATTGTCACTCTGCCTGTTGTGGATGGAGGTGATGGGGTCCTGTCCTATCAGTCACCATTGGAGTCATGGGAAGAAGGCTTTGTCGGGGAGATGGGGCTTCTGGGGTCCTGGAGCACCTGGGGGTTGTGCAGGAGCAGGAGGCAGAGGCGGGGCAGGTGAGGGGACACTTGCTGGGAAGGCGCTGCCCTATGGGCCTCCCAGACAGTCTCGTCCTGCAGGGGGCACAGATCCCTGCAAATCTGGGGAGACCGTGCAGCTGGAAGGTTCTTGAGGCCGGACCAGGGAGGCAGGGATGAGGCCCAGCCTTGGGAGGCCCACCTGGAGGGGTCCCCGGGCCCTCCTCCTGCTCACACAGGGGCGAATCCCCCTGGGCCCACAGGCGACGTGGCTCTTAAAGGGTCATCCTGGGCATGTTGTTCTGAATCTTGCTTTTTCGAATGTGCCCAGGTCAGGTGATAAACGTCTAGCTTCTCCACCACCGCAGAGCAGGGCCCCGCGGGTCAGGACCGGCCTTCCTGTGGCTGGGGCACGGGGGCGGCTGTCGTGTCAGATGATGTCAGGAGTCGTCTAGGAGCAAAGTCTGGAGCAAGTTCCTCAAACTCCTGTCCAGCCTGAGACAGAGGCTCAGGCCTCCCGCCTCCCGCCTCCTGCCTCCCTTCACCCAGCAGGGGAGAGCAAGGTGCTGCCTCGGAGCCCGGCACACCACCCCCCACCGGCACGGCCAACCCCTGCCCTCCTGGCAGGTGGGTCCTTCTACTGCTGAGAACCTGAAGTGCTGGACCTTTCTGGTTTCTAACAGCTTGTAGTCGGGACACCAGGAGAGGGTGGGCACCTCCCACCCTGTTCCCCCGGGCAGCACCCTTCCTGACAGGCTCCCCGGCCCTGGGCCCCACCCCCTGGTGCCAGGATACCGAGGGACCTGGCGCCTGTGCAGACAGGTCATGCTTCAGGCAGCGAACCCCACAGGGGACCGTCAGGCACCCTCCGTCCACCCAGCCCAGGACCCTCGTGGCGGGAAGAACCTCCTTGGACAGTAGGCTGAGGAGCTGGGCACAGTACCACGTGACTGGAAGTGGGGACGAGGACAGGGAAAGCAGGAACATTCGCGTGGCAGCGAGTTAATGTCCTTACTGACTTACGACAAGTTCTAACTGTTCAAAGAAAGCTGCCAACCTCAGGACCAGGCCAGCCATCCTCCATCCTGGGGAACGGGTCAGGGGACCTCGGTCCCACTCCCCACCGGGCAAGACCAGCCCCAGGTGGGGCCCCTAATCCCCTCCGTCGCAGCCACCGCTGGAAAAGCATTCTGGTTTCTCGGTCAGCCCGGTCGCTGGCCGGGTCCACCGCCTGGGACACAAGTGATAACCGAACCTGGGTAGCTGCCTCAGTAGGTCGCTGCTCTTCAGCGGGAGGCGTGAATGTCGGGGTGCCCAGAACGAGTGAATGAATGAATGAATGAATGATACGGGGGAATCAGTGTGGACACAGTCACCGTAGAAACCTCTACAGAAAGAAAAGCCCCCTCCCCACTCCGTCACCTCCTTCGCCCTCTCGCAGAGCCCTGACCTCTCCGACACCAACTCCGTCTCCCTTCCCTGCCTGCTGTAAGCTCACCGAGGTCACGGGGCCTAGGACAGCCCCCCTGCCCTGGCCCCCACACCCGACCCTCGGGGAACACCCCTGCCCCAGGGGGGGCACGTTGTGGAAGAAGGGGAGAATGGTGAGTGACCGCTGGAGGAGCTGTGGCAAGAAAAGAAACTGCTCTCTGTAACACTTGCAAGTTTTGTCGGGACAAAAGCTGAGTAAAAGTTATTTTTAGGTAAGGAGCCAGCTAGCAAGACGTTGCTATGTAACGTTATCTGAAGGTCACTATGCCCCTGCCTCTGAATGCTTGCTTTCAGCAGCTGGTCCCCTCCCTTTCTGCCTGTGTAACTGGTATATAAAAAGGACCCCTAACCCAGCCTTTTTGGGCTCAGGATTTGGGATTCTCCTCTGAGCCCCCCCGGGTAATAAAGTTTGTGCTTCGTTACCTTCCCGTGTGTGGGTGGATTTTCCACAACAGAGCAAGCGGCTGGGAGGGGAAGGCTGATGGGTGAGTTATGGACTGATGGACTGACCGGGAGACCACTGTGTGCACTGCACCCAGGGGGCTGCGACAGCACCATCTCATGGGAAGGGACATTTCTTGGAGCTCGGACCTCACAAAGACACGCCGGGGGCCTCAGCCGTGAGTGTTAAAAATAGAAGCCGTTAAAAAAATTTTTTTAACGAACTGATGGAAATTCCCTTGATCAAAAGGAGCTGCTGTAGATCAGGCCACAAAAGGGATGTATGTGTCCAGGCTTGGAGGACAGTTTCCTGAGCTGATAACACACCTTCTGGGGACTTCCCTGGGGACGGCCTGTGAGCGAGCCCCCCCAGGCTGGCCTGGGGGTCTGCATGCAGGTGGTGCCCTATTGGAAGCTGTTATTCAATAGTTGTTCAAAAAAAGACACCAACAATTCCTTCCTCAATTTTGCAGGTAAACGTTGGGCCCCATTGCCCTGGCTGTGCGGCTCAGCTGGTTGGAGCGCCGTGCCGTAGCGGAGAGGTTTTGGTTGATCCTTGGTTCAGTCCCATGCGATCCCCGGTCTGGGCGTGTACAGGAGGCAACCGATCCCTGTCTCTCTCTCACACTGATGTCTCTCTCTCTCTTTCCCTTCTTCCCTCTCTAAAAGCGATGGAAATAAAAGCCCTCGGCTAAGGATAAAAATATGCCTCTGGCCAGTTTGTTCTGAGGAGCTTTCGGATAGACCAGCACTTGAGCAGGAAGGACATTCGGACAGGAAGTGCAAAGGTCCAGGCAAGTAATCTGGGGAGCACCCGGGGCTAAGAGGTGGGAGTCAGAGACGAGGGAGGAGTGTTGCCGGCACTGCGGCCCTCTGGGACGGCACCGAGCTGGTGCCCCGCCAGGCGGGCATGTGGGCGTGCCAGCCAACCTGGGTCCAGTGGGTGCTCCTCACTCCCACCGCGGCCTGAGCCAGCTACCCGCTCTTTCACGACTGCCTGCGAGTTTCCCGAATGTTTTAACCAGTGAGTTTTAATTACGGTGGACATCCACTATCCTATCAGTTTCAGGTGTACAACATAGTGACCAGACATTTACATGCCTTACGAAGTAATCCCCCCGATGAGTCTAGTGCCCACCTGGAACCACACACAGCTCTGACAGTATCATTGGCTGCATTCCCTGTGCAGTTACTTTGCATCCTCATGACCGGCTTCAACTGGCGATTTGTGCTTCTTCATCCCTTCCCCGTCTGCACCCACCCTCCCAGCGCCTCCGGTCTGACGACCATCCGCTGTTCTCTGTATCTGTGCGTTTGCTTCTGTTTCGTTTATTCAGTTAATTTGGCTTTTAGAGTCCATGTATAAGGAAGGTCATCTTCCTCTGACTTACTTCACATGACGCAGTGTTAATACATTTCTCCAAAGAGAACGCACAGATGACCGACAGACACCGGAAAGATGCTCAGCATCACTAATCATCAGGGAAATGCCAATCAAACCACAGTGAGATCTCCGCTCACACCTGTTAGGAGGACCAGCCTCGAACGGTCCGTGGATGGCGAGCTCGGTGAGGACGTGGGGTGCAGGGGGCCCTCGGCGGCGCTGCAGCCGGGGGGTGGGGACGTAAATCGGTGTAGCTGTTCTGGAAAACAGCATGAAAGTTCCTCAGAAAATTAAAAATAGAGCCATCAGACAGACGACTCAGCAACTCCACTGCTGCGTATTTATCACACACAAAAAAGAACACATTTGAAAAGACGGCATTACTTACAGTAGCCAAAATAAAACTATAGCAACCACCTCAACGTCCCTCGATACACGAACGGATGAAGATGTGGCACACATACAGGATGGACTATTACTCAGCCACAGAAAAGGAATAAAATCTTGCCATTTGCAAAGACATGGATGGACCTAGAGGGTATTATGGGAAATTCCTGAATGTTCATTCCCAGTCTCTCTCTGCCTCGGTCAGCCAGGGCCGGACCGAAGATGAAACCAGTGTGGCGCCCAGGGAGCCGCTGACCCAAGGGGGGGCCCTGGCAGGTTCCCCACAGGCTCGGCCCCTGGGGGTGAGCGCTGTTTTAGACTTTGCCCCCTTGGGTGCCTTTTGTGTCCTGGCCGGGTCCAGCCCAGGTGTTGGACCAGCTCAGGTACAGCCTTGGGTCTCCAACCCTGGAAGCCCTGTCTCCTTTCAGTCAGCCAGGTGTCCAGACCTCGTCCGGCACCCGTGAGGAGCCGCCCTCCCCGGTCTCCAGAGCCGGGCTTGGTGCTGGCCCCTGCCTGGAGCGTGCACGCTGGTGCTGGGTCTCCCCACCTGGGGAGCTTCGAGCGTCTGACGCTGGAGACCTTCCGCCGTCCCAGGCCTGGCTGGAACTTTGCTAAAGATTCCCAGCCTGTCCTCATGTGCCCCTGGAGTGTGTGCTAGCAGTTTAGCCCACTGAGTGGGGGCGGGGTTGGCGGGGGGGCCTGCCCAGGAGGTGCAGCGGGGAAGTCTGGCTCGGTGGAAAGAAGCCCGTATATGAAACCAGGAAACTGCCGTTGGCGGTGGGTGGGCTGGTTGATGCCGCTCCGCTTCCTGGCCACTGGGAAGGGGCAACTGTACCCATTCTACCTGCGTGGCAATGTTATTATGAAAGTCCAATGAGCCGTGGCTTCTGCTGGGCCATGCAAATGCACCCGTCCGTGGTGCGGCTTTAGGAAGACACACCAGGCTAAATGCAGGGCTTGTTTTCAAGGTCGGGGGTGGCGGCGCCCACAAGTGACGGAGCGTGACAGGTTCAGCCCAGTTGGTGAGCACCTGGAGAACAGCCACCGTGCTGCTCAAGACCGTCACCAGGGCCCAGCCTGGCTGTCCCTTTCCTCGGCCCGTCCCCCTGGCTGGCACCAAGAGTGACGGAAAGGGCCGGCGTGGTCCCGTGACAGAGGTCCCGGGTGTGGGCACCGCCTCCAAGCTGCTCTTGTCTCTGTAAAGAAGCTCAATCTCTACTTTAAGGAGTGTGACCAGGAGGTTGGCCTGAGAGTCTAGAGGAGGGGTCAGCAGTTTCTCCAGAAAAAAATATTGCAGGCTTTATGGAATTTGACACCAACCATTTAAAAAGGAGCTTGTGTGTCTATCTAATCATGCTCTTTGGTGGATTAAGGTGTACATGGAATCCATGGGAATCCACGTAAACCTTAACCTACGTGGCCGCATCACCCCTGCGTGTGCCTCCCTCGTCCTCAGCTGCTGTAAACTTCCCCTGCTGACTTGTAGGGGGCTTCGGGCACCCCTGTGGCCTGACAGGGTTGGACACTGGAGCGTGGCTACACGTTCTGACCTGCTGGAGGCCTGGACGGGCCACCCCTCGGGCCACGCACAGCGGGCAGTCTAGACACACTTCCCCCAGGACTGCTGCAGTGGCCCGGGAGGGACCTGGTGCTGCTTCCCCAACCTCAGTGGCTCCACCTTCACGTTGGACACCTCGAGGCCCCTCTGGAAACACCAGGAGCTCGGCGGGGAGGAGCCCAATGCCTTAGGGCAACACTATTGCTTATCTCCGGGCACGCGAATTCCAGGTTTCACCTGAGCCACCTGTGTGGAGTTGATTCAAGTGGCACGAGGCCCAGTTCCTCAACTCCAGTGAGAGACTTCTGCCTCCCAGGTCCTTCCCTCACCGGCCCCCTGCCCCAGCTGGGGGCTGTCTCAGCCCAGCCCAAGGACGGCCAGAGACTTGGACTGGACAAGCACATTCCAGTATCTGACAATTCTGCACGCCCCCTGCAACAGGGGGCGGGCCCCCACACCCTGCAGAGGAAGCTCTTGGTCGGAGAGGAGGACAGTGGTGATGACGCACACCTAACATCCTACAGTACTTACCATTTTCGAATACCCTGCATGCCCCTTCTCATTTTGTCCTCACAGAGACCCCCTCTCCCCTGCTCCTTCCCCCAACCCCAGCTGGATGGAATTTGGGTGCTGCTTGCATTTTGCAGAGGGTCTGAGTCACCTGGCGGAGTGCACAGCAAGGCGGAGGGACCTGGCTGGCACCCCTGTCTCAGGCTCTGGCCCCGAGCTGTGGCTGCTGAGGTGCCCTCCCACCTTTGTCGTGGGGAGAGTGCCTGAGCCAGCTCTGGGACACCTATGTGCCTAAGAGGGTCTTTTCTGACTTGGCTTCTGGGGCTATGAAAGTGTCACTTCCTCTCTGAGGCCCTAAAGGCAGACAGGAAATTTGAGGATGTAATTTTAACTAAAGGTCTATTGCTTTCTCCTCCAACCAGTTGGGCTTTATTGCCCTTCTCCCAATGGCTAATAGCCCACACTCTCGTCAAGCTTGGCCGCACAGAATGTGCGTGCTGGTTAGAGCCTGCCGTGGAGCAGCCCCTATGACCCTCTCCTCTGTCCTGGGGCTCGGACAGTGGTCCCCAAAGCCCAGAACCCTCCAGGAAAGCCCAGTGCTCCCCGAGGCCAAGGGAAGCCGCTTCCAGGCCAGGACACCAGCTAGCAGTGACCTCAAGAAACCCTGAACCGGAACACGTAGGTGTCCAGTTCACTCATTCCAATTGGGGTCGTGATTCTCCCGGGTGGAAAAAAATCCCGGACCATCCCTTCCTTGGTGCACCGCTGGAGGCTCTCTGACTGTGGGCCCCCACGCTGTGGGGCCCATCTGATTGTGGGGTGTCTGTTCTTACTTTGGGGTCTCCCTCTGACTGTGCCCCCCCCCCACCCGCCATTTGTGGGTCTCTCGTCTACAGCCCAGACCTGCCGCAGACCTGGGCATTCACAGTTCTCTCACCGTGTCCCGGATTGCTGCCCATTGGGACTGGTTTTCACCTGGTGTTTTGTTTACTGTGGAGGACAAGTGATTCCCGGGGTGTCCCACCCATGTTTATAAACGACCTCGCCCCCGTGGTGAGAGTTCACTGTCCTCCGAAGCACGAAGGGCAGGCTTTCCCGCAGGGCCCGAGCCCGGCCCCGACCCTGCCGGCCTGGACGCGTCCCCTCCTGGACTCCCCCACTGCCGCCTGGCCCCAGGGGGGACACACTGAACTTAGGTCAGGCGTGAACTCCCTTCCTTCCCGAAAGGGGCTGCTTGGCCTCGCAGGAAGGATTTTTCTTTTTCAAACTTGGAGGTGTAATTGGAAGGTAAGCAGAGGACCCAGTCAACCATGAAAGCAAAAGTCAAGCGCTCCAGGGTTCTGATAAACGGAGCGTTTCTGGCAGTTCGAGACGCTGGACAACTTTGCGGAGGGGGCCCCGCCTGTTCTGCCCGGAGGGCAGCGTGGAAAGCCCCTGACAGGCTCGGGTGCCAGGTTCCTGGGCAGCAGCGAGCAGAGCCGGAGACCCCACAAGCCCCTGCGGGATGGCAGTGTGCCCTCCGGCCTGTGCTTCGCCTGCAAGGGGGACGCCTCAAGCCTTTTATTGTGGTCGCCCCGTCCCGAAGTCCCCCACACAGGTCACGCCCCCTCTAGGGCAGCAGTCGCTGTGTCTTCAAAGTCTGGACACGCCAGACCTCAAATGCACTCTTCATGGCCAGGCCTGTCCCCTGAGACACGGGACACGGCTGCCCGAGCTGCACCCCATCCCCCGCCTGGATTGCTGCGCATCACTCACAGTTCAGTGAAAGGGACTGGACTGGTCCAATTCGAGGCTCTGCAATTTATCCACACGCCTCCCCGCTTCTTTCTGAGGGAATGGTTTTTCAAAATCTTAATGATTTCTTACTTTTCCGTTGTAGCTGATGCACAATAATATCACATGAGTTTCAGGTGGGCAGCCTCGTGAGTAGACATTGGCACACCTTACAAAGCGGTCACACAGTCACTCGAGCACCAGCCTGACTCCACGCTGGTCCTGCTCAACCCCTTCACCTTTGCCACCCTCCCTCCTGCCTCCCTCCCATCTGGCGACCGCCCAAGCATTCTCTGTGTCTGTGAGCCTGTTTCTGTTCTGCTTGTTTATGTTGTTCTTTAGATTCCACAGCGAAGCAAGACCACCTGGCATCTGTCTCTCTCTGTCTGACCCTTTCACTCAGCACAGCACCCCCAGGCCCACCCGCGCGGGTGCAGGGGCCAGATCTCACTCTTTCTCGCGGCCGAGTGACACACATCGCGCCGTGTGCACGCACCACCACTCCTTCCTGCGTTCCCCTGCGGGCGGCACGCGGCTCGTTTCCAGGTCTTGGCCGTCGTGAACAACGCTGCAGTGACCATACGGGCGCATCTGTCTTTTCCGTTCAGTGTTTTGGGTTCTTCTGGATAGATACCCAGAAAGGGATCACTGGATCCTTCCTTGTCTCTCGTTACATCCCTTGTTTGAAAGTCTCTTCTGTCTGGTGTAAACACTGCTCCCCGGCTTTGTTTGTTTTCATGTTCATGAAACGTCTCTGGCCACCCTTTACTTCCAGTGTGTGTGTGGCTTTCAGTCTGCAGTGAGCCTCTCGTAGACGGAGTTCGGAAGAGTCTTGTTTGTCATCCACTCGGCCACAGCATGTCTTCCGATCAGGGCATTTAATCCATTTGCACTTAAAGCAATTGTTCAAGCCCTGGCTGGCATAGCTCAGTGGATTGAGCGCAGGCTGCGAACCAAAGTGTCGCAGGTTCGATTCCCAGTCAGGGCACATGCCTGGGTTGCGGGCCAGGGCCCCCAGCAACCGCACCTTGATATTTCTCTCTCTCTCTCTTTCTACCTCCCTTCCCTGTCTAAAAATAAATAAATAAAATCTTTTAAAAAAATCAAATAAATAAAGCAATTGTTCATAGCTATGTACTTATTGCCTTTTATTATGCATAGTTTTTATCTCTCTTTTTTTTTACTTCTTATGCTTAAAGAAGACCCTTTAACATCTCTTGTAACACTGGTTTGGCAGTGAGGAACTCCTTTAGCTTTTCCTTGTCTGGGAAGTGCTTTGCCTGCCCTTCCATTCTAAATGATAGTTTTGCTGAATAAAGTAATCTTGGCGTTAGGCCCTTGCTTTTCTTGACTTTGAATATTCCTTGCCAGTCCCTTCTAGTCTGCGGAGTTTCCGTTGAGAACTCAGCTGACAGTCTTATGGGAACTCCTTCATAGGTAACTAACTGCTTTGCTTTTGTTGCATTTAAGAGTCTCTCTTTATCTTTAACCTTTGGCGTTTTAATTATGATGTGTCTTGGTGTGGCCTCTTTGGGTTCACCTTGCTTGGTGGGTACTCTCCGTGAGGAAGCGATTTTTATAAGTGACTTTTGTTCCCCCTCTAGACACTAAAGTGTGGCTCTAAAGCCTCTTGATTTGGGGTCTGGAGGAAATCCTAGGCAGACTTTTCTGTCCGAGCCAAGGTCGCCGGGCCTGGCTGCCAGGAGGGGCAGGGGGCCCCTAAGGACATGGTGGCTGGTGTTGGGGGTAAATGGTGCTTTCTGGATCTCTGTCCTGGCAAGTCCTGGGCCCGAAGCCGTGGCTCTCACGGCCCCTCCCTGGCAGCCATGGCCACATGCTGTGTAGCCCCCTTCCCGCCTCCGGGGTCGGCCACAGCCCCCCTGGAGGCCTCCCCTTGCCTGCCCTTGTCCTCTGCTCACGGGTCCCTGCAGCCTCAGCCCCCCTGTGCCCAGCCTTCCCGAGACAGGCCTCCCGCGTGCCCGTCCTTGGTGGGGCTGCCCACGTGTCTGCGGGGATCTGACCCAGTGGGGAGGGGCATGGGCCCCAAGAAGGCCCTATAAGTGGGGAGGGGCAGTGGGTATGGAGTGGCCCAGGGCTGCCCCTTCCTGGGCTGCTGTGCTGACTCGTGGGAAGAAAGCCAGCCTCCTCCCAGGCCCCCCTGGGCTTGGATGCTGCCTGCAGCACAACCCAAGCCCCAGCTGCTAAGAGACAGGCTCAGAGCGTGTTGCACTGATGCGGTGCGGGGCGCCAGGGCCCTGTGCAGTGAGAACTGTGGCCTCTTGTCGTTGGGACGGGGGTGGGGCTCCCTGCTGTGGGGTGTAAGGAGGATGGTCCCTGTGTGTGGCCATCGCATGAGGCAGAGAACCCGAAAGTGGGCACGACACCTGGCAGCGTGTCCCGAGTGCGTGTCTGAGCCTCGGCTGCAGGCCTGCATCCTGGCTCCTACCCCCGCTCCCACCCGTGTCTCCCCTCCCTCCTGACCCCCTCCCAAGTCTCCCCATTTCTCCGTCTTCCTCTCTTCCTCCTGAGAGCTGTGGCGGGTGGAGCAGTCTCCCCCCGGACTCACGTCTGGGAGACTCCCAGGGCGGCCTTACTCCGACACAGGGTCTCTGCAGGCGTGACTAGTTAGGACAAGGTCGCCCGGGGTCAGGGTGAGCCCTAAATACAAGGACCGGGTCCTTACGAGAGGAGAGGAGAACACCAGAGGTGTCGGGGGACAGCCCCACACCAGGCGTCACCTGCAGCCTGGGACGTTGGAGGAGATGCGGAAGGCACCCCCCTCAGAGCCCAGGGGGACAGCCCGGCTCACACCTGGACCTGGTCCAGACCGGGAGAGCAGGGGGCCCTCTGGGCGCTCAGGCCTCAGCAGCACTGATGCGGCCCCGGCCCCTCTGCCCAGCCCGTACCCCACTGTCCTGGGCCCGGCAGCCCTCTCGGGTGGCACTTTTCCAGATCGTGGTGTTTGCTCCTGTCGCCTCCCGGTTGTGTCCTGGGGTCAGGGAGACAGTGATGGAGGCGGGCGTGCTCCGGACCTCCGGAGAGCAGGCGTCCTCGCTGTCCCCCGGCCGAGGGGGCAGCTCGTGTGGGACATTTGAAGCGCAGGCACGGCAGCTGTGCTCCGAGGACGGCCCCTTCACTCCAATCAGCTGCCTCCCAGCACGCAGAATCGCCCCGCTCCCCCGCCCGCCCCTGCCTGTTGTGGGGTCCTCCCCCGACAGCCAGGCCCAGCCCTGGGACCCTCGCCAATCCCGGTCCCCTGCTCCCAGCAGCCCTAGCACTTGCCCCAGAGAGGGTCAATGTCAAGCAGCAGGGACTCGTGAGGGTGAGTCACAGCCTCGTAGGGGAGGCAGAGCCCTGTGCTCCCACCACGGGGTTGGGGGGGGGGTTGTGGTGGTAAGGGGGTGAAAGAGGGAGGAGGAAGGACAGTGGGAAGTGAGGTCAGTGGGGAAGGGGGGCGAGATGGGGGACAGAAGGGAAGACCTTGGACAGGTCTTGGCTGGGACGCTCGTGTTTTCCGAGGCCCAGATCGGGGTCCTCAGGAGCCTTTGGTCCTGGTGGTGCCCAGGCCCTGGCTCGAGTTTGCCGGCCAGGGGTCCGCACAGCTCCCAGCCTTGGCACTTTCCAGGGCGAGGGGCGCGGGGGCCCAGCTGTCCTCTCCAGGAAGCTGCGGCAGGAGCCCCCTCCCCAGAGCTCCGCTGCGCCTCTGGCTGCTGGGGACAACACACGGACAGGAGGCCCTTGGACTCCTTTTTTTTTTACATAAATAGTTTATTTTTTATTGTTTTCCCCCCCATTACCATTTAATCCCCCTTACGCCCTCTTCCACCTCACTCGCCCTTGATTCTTGACATTAAAGACCCACTGGGCCCCCGCAATGGGGTCAGCCCCGAACCTTCCAGAGCTGCCTGACCCCACCCCCCTCACAGAAGTCCCCCAGCTGGTCGCTGCTCCCTGACTGGGCAGGACAAATGTGGATTCCAGTGTTGACCACCCTGCGGTCCCCAGGGAACCTCTCACGGGCGGGAGTCGGGGCGCTGGAGACCAAGCGGGAGGGAGGCCATCCTGGCCAGGACGCAGCAGAGGGCTGGGTGCAGACTGGGGTGGGGACAAGGACGGGGTGGGCGATGACAGCTGTGGGCCTGGAAGACTGCCCCGGGGGCAGGTAAGACCATGCCTCTTCAGCGCCCCTGTGACCTTTGGGTCGGGGGAAGGGCCCGTCACCGAGGATGAAACTGTCCCAGGTGGGGTAAGAATGCCGCCTGCCCCATAAAGGGTGCTCTGAAAAGCTGGGCCTTGGGAAAACAGAGCTGGGACGCACCGCCACGGGGCCAGAGCGGCCAGCTGCCTCGCCCAGCCGGCGTCTCGGCCCTGGGACCACGGCCAGGGCGCAGCTGGGCAGCCTCCTCCTCCTCCCAGGCCAGGCTGGGAAGATGTTCTAAAGCCACAGCTGCCCGCCCCACGGTGGGGCGGACTGGGCTGGCTGTGGCGGCTGAGGTCCTGGGGAGTGTCTGAGCAGCAGGGCCAGCAGACAGAATCCGTTCCAGCCACCTCGCCTTATATGGGGGCACCGGGGGCCCAGGGAGCAGCGACAGGCTCAGGCAGCTGCGGCCTGCTCGTCCCCCCACCCCAACCCAGTCACTAGTCTTGGTGCCACCTCGGGGGGCGGGGGTTACTGCTCCCCTCCTCTGCGATGCAGATGGTACAGGGTCCATGGCACCCAGAGACCAGGGTTCCAACTGCTCTGGACCCCCCAGCACTGCCCAGTGCCCGGGGCTCTTGTGCCCACGGGCAGCCCCTGGGTGCAGTGAGAGGGGCCACTCCAGCCTCCACAGCGGTTGGTCCCAGGGGCCGGGCGGGGTGGGGATAAGGCGACAGCCCTGACCTAGAGCGCTCCCAGGCCTAACCCTGCTAACCACAGATCTCCTCCCACGAGGCCCAGTGTGGGTGGAGGCGAGAAGCAGGGGCCCCTCTTGCCCTCGCAAAGTGGTCTTGGTCTTGAAGGGCAGGGACTCACCCTTGCACCGACCTTTGTGGGGACACTTCTCGGCCATGGGCCGTCTTCAGATTTCGAGCAGTGTCCCCACCTTCTACGCATGGGTGGAGGGGCAGTAGCAACCCCCCAGTGAGATAGCTACAGTGTCTCCAGACCTTGCCCAGCATCCCCTGGGGCACAGAACTCCCCCTGTGGGAGAACCGATGGGGCAAGGCAGGGCTGCAGACCCTTGGAAAGGTCGAGCTGAGCTGACCTAAGCCGCCTGACACAGCCCACATCCTGTATTCTCTTAAAGTGGGTTTGGGGGGAGGGGTGTCAGACTCGGGCATTTCGACCCGTTTCCAGCACAGGAAGCAGGCAGGGAACCAGGGGAGGGGGGTGGTATCGGGGAGCGCCTAGAGGGCACGGAAGGGCGCTGCGTCCCTGAAGCCAGTCCATGCTCCCCAAGCCCAAGGCCAGAGAGTGTGGGGCGCACGGCTGTGACCAAGCCCCAGGCCCAGGCCGGTGTGGAACTGGGAGAAGGGCGAGGGGTGGCCTCCCAGGCCCGGAGGTAACGGGGCAGAAGCAGGCGAGCCCGGTCCCCTGCCACCTCCTCAGAGAAGGAAACCAGCCTCAGACAGAAAGAGCTGGAACCGGGCTCAGCTTCCCTGCGTGGCTGCCCCCGTCCCAGCCGGCTGAGATCCCGGCCCCAACACCTCCAGGGCCCCTGGGGGTCAGGGCGGAGGACAGCACCACACGCCAGTGCTTCTTCGCTCCAAGTGCCGCTGGTGACCCTTCCGCCACTCTTTCGGGGTGACGTGCGTCTTCTAATGCCTTCGTGTTCAAAGTCTGGGTGGCTCCTCGTCACACTCATTTAAGAGCCACATGAAGGGCTCTTTGCTACAAAGACAAACAAGGGGTTTCTCGTGACCAGTGTTAAACCTGGCTTCCGCACGGAGCCAGCTCCTCTCTTCTGCTCCAAGTCCGGGTCTGGGCCCACCAGTGTCAAACGGCCACAGGCAGAACCACAGGCCCCACTTTCCTGGGTGTGCGTGCCTGGGTTACCCAACTGCCTCCTTTGCAGAACCTTCTGGACACATTAAACTGCAAGATTCCTTCCAGGCAACAACAATGGAAACTGCATGGAGAGGGTCAGGACCACTGCCCAGGTGGGCGCCGGGGAACCCAGCGTTTTGAGTCGAGGTCGCCACCGGACCGTGCAGGTTCTCAGCAGAGGCCGGGTGAGAGGCCGCGGCCACAGCGGCCAGGAGCTGCCCAGCCTGCTCTTCGGGGCCACCGCTGCGCGTTCCGAAGGGCTGCCGCACGGCCGGGCGTGCCCTCCGCATCCACGTGGCCCGGCATGGAGGCCCAGGCGGCAGCCCTCTTCGCGTGAAGTTCCGCCGTGCTTGCAAAGGAGGGAGGCCTGGCTTCCCACAGCCGTGGCGGGAGAACGTTCCTCCCTGTGAGCATTTCAGATGACAGCGGATCCCAGGTGTCTTTCTGCACCGGCCGTTTCCTGCGCATGGACCTCGCACACGTGCGGTCACAGGAGGCCCGGCAACACCCCCGTCGGCCTCTGCCCAGCAGGGCCCTCCCGGAACAGAGTGGACACCTTCACTCTTCTCTCCACACGGGTGCCGGCCTCCTGCCGCTCTCAGGGCCCCCGCCCCACGGCGCGCCTCTGGGGCCTCGAGAAGAGCTCCAGGGACCCTTGGGTGCTGGCGGTGGGAAGGAGCCATCCATCCTGAGGTCTCTTTCTGCAGTTTGGCAGCAGAGGTGGGGGACCCGCTCACGTGTGGCCGTGTGCTGTGTTCCAGAGCTGCTGGCCTGTTCACAAAGGCCTCCCCATGGGACAGGCGGCCCCGCCCATTCTCCCTGGGGTCCAGTGTGGTCTTTGCAGGGGAAGCCCCTGCGTGTCCCTCCAAGACCAGTGAGGCGTCGTGTCCATGAAGCCTCGTGTTAATGGTGCAGGTGGGGCCCAGAGTCTCCCTTTGCCACCGGCCCGATGGAGTCAATTCTCAAGCTGCCATCCGCCGTCCCTCTTGGTGACACCTCACAGAAGCCTCGTCCACGTCCCGAACGGTGAGTCCTTGTCAAACATGGTCTTGGAAGGAAAGGGAAGGGAGAGGGGTGTGAAATACTGGGCCTGCTCCCTTTCATCTTGGAGGCAGAGCTTTTCTAAGGACTCGGGACGGTGGAACCGAGGGTTCGACACCGCTGCCTGCAAACGGCGTGCTTTACCCGCCTCAGACCAGGCAGGCCCCAAGGTTTTAGTGACTTGTGCCCCAGAGTTAGCTGAAATCAGCTGGCATGCGCCGTGGGTGTGATGTCCAGCGGCCAGTCGGCCGACCTGACCCAGGCTCGCCTGGGCAACAGGTGGGCCCGCTTGTGGTGGGAGCTCTGGGCACCTGGGCAAACAACTCCCTGTAGGTCAGAGGTGTCAAACTCATTGTCACCAGGGGCCACATCAGCCTCGAGGCTGCCTTCAAAGGGCCGAATGTAACTTTAGGACTGAATAAATGTAACTGCTCCTTAACAGTTAAGTGAGAGCTCGGCGCTGACCCCAGGTAGAGACAAGGTGCCGGCCAATAAAACAAGGTGGGCCTTGCGTGTGCCACCTGTGCTGTAGGCGGAGAGACGGGGCTCAGACAGGTGCAGCCACTTGCCAAAGGTGTCTGACTGGCTGCAAAGTGGCTCACAGACTGAAGCACCTTCTGGTGGGAAACCAGAGACTGTGGGTGAACATTTTTCCCAAACTGGGATGGGGGTCACAACGACCTTCACTCCCAGGACTGTGGGTTGCTCGGCTCCCCCAGGAAACACCAGGTAACTGATCTGTTAGGAAGGACCCAGTGTCTGGACTCACTCGAGACGCCCGTGGGGCCGGGGGGTGGGTGTATGCACAGAGGCAATGAGGATAGAGAACGGAAGGTTGGTGGAGGCGCCGGAGGTCCTCGTCCTACTTGTCTCTGCCTTGGATACGTCTGCAGAATTCTGCAGCCCGTCGGCAAGTGGCCACGTGGCCGGGACTATGTGCCGAACAAAGGGGGCCGGTGGGAAGTGCCTTCCCTGGGGTTTCAGTGCCTCTGAAAACGGAAGCACCTATGTCCCAGTCACCAAGTATCGCTCATGCCAAATGGCAAACACTGAGAAAGCGGCTGCCGAGCCACCGAGCCCTCAGAACCTGTACACTTTCCCCCTGAGCCTCCCTGCCTCTTGGCACACTCACCGGTCTGCTCCAGCTCTGGCCTCGAGGCGTGGGCACCTGGTGGAACAAACGAGAAATGCTCAGGGCAGGCTGCAAAGGGTGGGAAGGGGCCAATCTGAAGACACCAGTGGCCAGAGTGCCTGGGCTGGGAACAGACTCCCGGGGGAGGCGTCCTCAGGCCACGCTGCTTTTGGGGCAGGTGCTTTATAAGGCACCTGCTTTAAGTGTGGGCTTTGTAAGGGTTTTAAGTGTGGGAGAAGCACAGTAAGGTGTTTCGTGCTCCGGAATTTTTGCAGCCTGGCCAATGGGCAGCTCTGCCTCCACAGAAATGAACTCCCTGCTGGCCTCTGGATTTGGGGCCCATCCTCCCCACCCCACACCCGGGAGACGGTGTGAGGAACTCGGAGCCTCAGCCCTGGGGCTTCCAACCCACGTGGGGAGCTGTGCACGCTCAGGGTATGAACACGATTAAAACGGACTTCAATGAAACCACCTCCTTGCCGAGTTTTGAAACAGCTTGAAAAGGGCAAAAATGCTGCTCCCACGCCAAATAAAAGCCAAACATCTCTCTGTGCATGCCCCCACAGGGTACCTGCATAGTTCCAGCGGGGACACCGGCCCTTGAACCACAAGAACACGACCGCGACCACCACCGCTGCCACACCCAAAACAATCAGCACCGTGAGCCCGGTCCTGGAGTTCTCCGGCGGGGTGTGCGCCGGGTTCTTGAGGGTGTCGTTGGTGTTGTGCTCTGTGACGCTGGCATTGGCCTCACTGGCTAGTGCTACGAGAAAGAGGAGAATAAACCAAGACTTACAGGGCAAGGAGGAAGGGGTCTTCTTTCACCTTGAAGAAGAAAATGTTCATTCCAGAGAACTTCCCTGACACCATGTTGCGACTTTTGAAATGTGAAGCTGACGGCGAGAAGGGCTTTCTCCCCCGGGGGCGACTCCACCCCACCTGCCTAGTGGTCCACGCTGGGGTTGGGGCTGGGGCTGTGGCAGGAGGCACAGGTTCTTCCTGGCTTTTTACATTCTACTGCTTTCACCGTTTTCTAGCTTTCCTGCTGACTTTAAATCTCAGTGAAATTCCTACATGGCATGAAAGTAATTGCTTTAAGGCAAACAATTCGGTGGCACTTGCGCACCCACAACGCGGCGTGCTCGCAGCCGCTGCCCGAGGCCAGGGCTTTCTCATCGCCCAGAAGGACGCCCATGGCCACCACCAGTCACTCCTCAACCCTCCCCGAGTCCCTGACACCCTCGGACCTCCTTCCTGTCTCTAAGGGGCTGCCCACGCTGGGTATTTCCTGTCAAAGGAATCATACGGCATGTGACCTTTTCAGACTGGCTTATTTCACCTAGCATGTTTGCGTGCCCCGCCCACCCTGGAGGTCAGGGCAGGCCTCCTGCCTGGGCAGGCCCGCGGGGCCCCCACTCAGAAGGGCCTGTGCTCCTCGTGGTGCTCTGTGGTCACGTCTCGGATTCCTGTTGAGTTTGAACAAGGGGCCCTGCACTCCCCCCACTGTGCGCTGAGCCCCGCAGGTCCTGTGATGGGAACCCCTTTCCTGCAGCGGGCGAGGCCCTCAGACACTCTCCACCTTCTCCCTCTCGCCTCAACACTCCGGGATCGCCTGTGGCCTCTACGGAGGAGGCACCTGTCTGCACCCCTTCCACCCGGCGGCCCTGGGCCAGCAGCCAGGCCCAGCTGGACCCCACGGCGGGGCGGGGCACACACCCAAAGGCAAAGAGCTCGGGGTGTAGCTGTGCAGGTGTGGGCTTCAGTCCCGACTCTGCCACTGCCTAGCTCTGGGGCTTCTGAAAATGTTACATAGCCTTTCAGAGCCTCAGTCCCTCATCTGGGAAATGGGCCTCCAAACTGACCCCGTGGGTGAAGAATAAAAGTCAAGTAAGTGTGTGTGGAGACAGGGTGATTCCGTCACCGCGCACCTGACTCTTCCCTCCTCCCCTTCTTTCTAACTACTGCCGCCGCCGCAGGGTTCTCTCACAGGGGCTTTGTCTTCCGCCGGGGAGGGTCTCCCGCCACCCCAGGCCCACAACCTCGGGCTGGGGTCGGCCTGCAGAGCCCGGGTCCCTTACCTGTCTGGCTGCTGACAGTCAGGTTCTGGTGCAGAAGCACGTTCTCGATGCAGCAGCCGACGTTCATGTTGGGGACCCGCCGGATCCTCAGGACGCTGACCACGTCGTACAGGCCCCGAGGGTTCAGGGAGACCGTGCTGTTCTGCAGGGCCTCGTCCAGCAGGCTGTTGTCCGTCTTGTTGATCCAGTACACCTTTGGCTCGGGATAGCCGTCCTTGGATGTGCACGTGAAGGTGAGCTCCTCGTCCTGGGGGGTGCTCGAGGGGATGCTGACCACGGGCATGCTGTAGTTTGCTGCGGGGGGAGGGAGACAGGCGGTGAGGCAGGCCAGGCTCCAAAGGCCAGGGGTGGAGGGGTGCCCAGGGCCGGGTCAGAGGGGAGGCGTGCCCCGGATCCTGGTGGAGAGGCAGGCCCCGGGCTGCAGTCTGGGCGGGGAGCACAGACCCCGTTCTGCCCAAGGGCCGCCCCCTCCACTCCCAACAGAGGAGTAATAGAGCCTGCGGGCAGTGGCTGGCACCGCTCCCCGCTCCAGCGGGTCCGGGCGCATTTGCATCAGGGACACAGAGAGCTTGCGTTCCTCTGAACCGAGCACAGCGCATCTCTGAGCTGAACGGTGCCCGGAGCCTCTCGGTGGGCTTGAGTTTTCCTCCTGAATGCTGATCTCAAAACTACCTTCTAGCACTCCCTCCCAATTTTCCTTTAAGAATCTAGTCTGAGCTGAGTTGGGGAGTTCAAGGCAAAGGTGGCCAGATGAGAGGGGTTTCTGTGAAACCAGGGAACCCCAGGTCATGAAAAACTTTCTTAGGGGTTGAATGAGGTTTCGACCAATTCAGCTTCGCGCGCAGCTGAGCGGAAGGCTGCTAACTGGGACCGGGCTCTTCTTAGGGGGAGGAACCGGCGGAGGAGCCAGGGGAGGGGCCTCGCCCAGGCTCTCTCCAGGCCTTACGGAAGGCTGGGACCGGCGTCAGTGGGCGGTGTCGGCACTCTTACCTGCCACGTGCAGCGTGACCACAGTATTCACGATCTTCTCGAAGTTCCTAATGACCAGGCAGTTAAACTCCTGCTCGTCTTGGGGGGTGATGTTGTGGAGGTGTAGAGAGAAGTCTCCGAGCTTCATGCGGTCTAGGGACATCTGGGCCCGGTCCTTGTACTGGTTGTTGCCGTGGCCGACGGTGCTGTTCTCGGACAGGTAAGTCACAATGGTCGGGGTGCCAGAAACACTGATTTGCCAGTACACATAAAGCTGATTTAAATCAAAATCCTCTTCTGTGGTGTGGATGCAGCTGAGCTCCACGTCGCTCCCCACCATGGCTCTGACTGTGGTCTCTTGCGTATCTGCAGCGAGTCAAAAAGCACATGGTCTCTCCGGGGTCGGCTCCTAGCCTGCGACGCTACCCGGGTGGGGTGGAGGGGACCCTCGCACACCCCAGTTCTAACTCACTCCAGTAGGAAAGGAACACATGCCCAAGATACACCCAGGAAGGTAGTATTTTAAAAGTTCAGAATTTGCCCTGGCTGGCGTAGCTCAGTGGATTGAGCGCGGGCTGTGAACCAAAGTGACGCAGGTTCGATTCCCAGTCAGGGTACATGCCTGGGTTGCAGGCCATGACCCCCAGCAACCACACACTGATGTTTCTCTCTCTCTCTCTCTAGCTTCCTCCCTTCCCTCTCTAAAAATAAATAAATAACATCTTAAAAAAGAAGTTCGGAATTTGCACTACGCTCCTGCACTGGGTTGGCTCCGGCTGGTCTCCTGCTGGTACGTGAGAGGCTGCGAGCAGTGGGAATAGCGGGGCGGGGCACCGGGACCCTGCTGGACTCTCTTTGCTACCTCTTGGGAGTTTACGGTTCATTCACATTAAAAAGGTTTGTAAAAAGTCAGACATTTGAAGGAAAACATTAGTTTCTCAACAACAGCCTTATAACGCAGCTTGCGCTGTGTCGAGAAAGCATGTGGTGTGTCCAGACTGGCTTCACCGTCTGTGTCACCACTTGGACGCCGGCAGGAAAAGCGGCCGTGTCCCCTGCATGGCCACCCTCTGAGCTGGGAGGCTGGGCAAGGTCTCTGTCCCCTGCACCCATCCCTGTCCTTGCTCTTCTGGAAGCTGAGGTTTCCGCCCCCAGCCCCCACCCCCCTCCACCCCCGCACCCGGGTGAAGGGACCCAGAAGAAAAGGAAGCCCCGCTCATCTGGAAAGCAGAGGGAGGAAGTGCCTGCCACCTACACCGGACACATGATGAAACAAGAACTGCGGGGGCTGCACGAGCGTCCCCTTTGCGGCCCTCCGTCCCATACGTCACCCAGGCCTGGAGCCCAGCTTTCCCACAGGCGCCCCTGGGAAAGCAAGACGGGCTCTGGCAAGGCCCCCCGCGGACAGCTGCAACCCCTGTCCCACGCTCCGCACTGGAGGGCGTGGAACTGTTCCCCGGATGGACAGATGGACAGACAGACGGACGGCGAGGGCTGTCGGACTTACCGGCTTGCAGGCTGCTGAGCAGCAGCAGCCGCAGCAGCAGTGGTGGCAGCAGCGGGGCAGCCCTGGAAAGAACCAGAAAGGCAGGTGAATCCCGCTTCCTCCAGACGGCAAAGGCTGCTTCTCCCGGGCAGGAGCGGGTTACACCCGTCGGAGAAAACCGACAGCCAGCCCACCGGCCAGGACCCTGCGGCAAGGCCCACCCACCTCGCTGCGCAGCACAGCAGGCCCCGAGCGAGCGGCCAGCAGCCCCTGCAGCCAGCCGCCCCCGCGCCAACGATCCCCTCTAAAACAACGTGTGATAAAGGGCAGTGACAGATGCTCCCAGCGCCACAGCCTTCGACCCCCTGGTGTCCCCAGCCACCAGGGATGGCTTCCAAGAAATTGTATGAAATCAGAAAAGGAAAAAAAAAACCCACTTTCAAAGTATTTATAGCAAGAGTTGCGTTTAGTTTTGGGAGACGAAGGAGAGCTACGGTGCCCAGTGGTGGCCGGTGAGCTGCGGGACACACCTCTGCGGAACTCACTCATTCTGAAACCCAATCAGGAGGCTCCACCCAGCTGGTGGGCAGCGGGGCTGCCGGAGTGAACACCTGTGGACTTCCGAGGCTCCTGGCACCTGGGACCGGGAGTCTTGGCACCCTTTAGCCTAGCTAGCCCCTCCTGCTGGCCTCCCAGAATGCCACGTGCCCTGAGTTCGGGACAGAGACCCTAGAGCCATCCATGACAGCTGTCACCTGACTCCACATAGAGGCATTTCTGTGGCCAGCAGGGGCTCCCCCACACCCCACAGAGGCCACAGCCCGTAGGTCAGCCTGTCCTCACTGTCCCTATTGGGGCCACCATTCCCATCTGTGGGGCCGGCTGTGATAACCTCTGTCTCCAGCCTTGACCGCTCCTGCCATCTCCCCCTGAGCCAGAGCAAATGCAAAGCTAAAACACACAGCTGGGAAAACTCCCTGTGTCCCGGAGCCCACCCTGCCTGTGCGCAGGGTCCAGGATGCGCATGTGCACCCACCAGGGCCTCTTCAGGGCATCTGCGCTCACGCTCTGTGCTCCCGCAGGGGACAGTGTGCCCGGTCCTGGGGGCTGCCTGCCTACAGGCCTCTCAGTACCCTCTCCCTGGGGTGGGGGGGGTCTTCCGACCCTGCTGTCAAACACTGCCACCCACCCCACCCCCGGGCCCACCATCCCCGCCTGCACCCCACCACTGCCTCGCCTGCTGCCCCAGCCCACCCTTCTTGGGTCAGACAGGACAGGGCACAGACAGGGCTACCGTCCCCAGGTGCCGGTAGCTGATGGCTGTGACATTGTAGTACTTTTTTTTTTTTCCTATTGAGGAGACAGAACCGTCCAAAATTACCCACGTTTCTAACTGGGGAGACTGGGCTGCGGGACCTGGATGTGGTCAGGCTTTTGGGGTGTGCGGGTGGAAAAGCTGGGGGCCAGTGTATCAAGGGAGGCACAGGCATGTGCCTGGAAGGTAGCATCTCGGCAAAAAGCTGGGAACAAAGTTGTCCTCCCTCAGGCTGGCAGGAGAGCGGGAGCGGGAGCGGTGGGTGGACCCAGGCAGCTCCACCTCTCCCAGCCTGGCTCTGCTAGCCTAATCGGGAGGGGAGGGGAAATCCCTGCTGTGCGGGAATGGGGGCCTCTCGCCAAACGGAGTCAGCCGCCGGCCTTGGGCCTTGGAGATAATTATATCCCTCATTCTTCCACCCCTGGGCAGCCCTCTGTGCGCGGGGGAGGGGAGTAGGAAGGAGTGCCAGACGCGGAGTGAGCGCTTTCCCTTCCCTTCTGGGGACCCGCCCCCTAGCACACCCACACACAGCGGAGGGTCCGTCCCTACACCCAGCTCCTCACCACCCCACCCCCGCGTCCCCGAGGTGCCCCGGCCAGCAGGTAACCCTGCCGGCCGGCCCAGCCCTAGGCTGCCCTGCTCCCGGTCGCCCACCCTCCGCACGATCCGGCGGCTTCGCAGCTTAGGTGAGCAGGTTCTCGGCCGCGGCCACCAGGGCGCCCCGGGTCGGTCCTTCCCGGGCACCCAGCTCCCTTACTGTGGAGCCTCCGCTTCTTCCCCAGCTCCCGCAGGGCCCGACCGGCCGCCTCTCACCTTCTCAGTGCCATGATAGAAGCGAGGACCTCCGTGCGGGAGACCTCGGGCAGCAGAGCCTTCGGACGGTGGGAACCGGCTCAACTGCGAGCAGGGAAGACGGCCGCTCGCAGGATTGCTGGCTCACAGGAACTTTGGCCCCACCCCCGCCCCGCCCCTGGCCCCACCCCACCTCCTCGGGCCACTGGCTCGCCTCCTCGGAAAGGAAGCTCGGCCACTGGCTCAAGAAAGTTAAGCCTTTTTCGGGCCGTTCCAAGTTGGGTCCCGATGGGCACAGTGCCATGGGCCTTGGAGCTGTAGGTACCGGGGAAGTTGGGGGAAGCGTGGTAGGAGGGAGGAGGGCGGCCAGGGTCTCTGTGGAGGGGCCCTGGAAGGCTAAGTGCTGCCCCCCAACGTCGCGGCGCAGAGTGTCTGGCCCCAAGAGGGTTCCTCCCTCCCTCCCCGCCTCTGTACCTCCAGCTCTTAGGTGGAGTGAGAGGGCCGCATCCATTCAGGAGCAAGCGAATGAATGAGGGGAGGAGGCAAGGCCGGCAGGCAGGCACTGCCAGCCCTAGGTTTGCCCCTCCGCCCCCCAGCGCTGCTCTCCGATTCCGTCTGGGTCCTGGGCCACGGGCCGCAGCACGTTTTCTTAGTGAAGGCTCTGGGAAGCCCGCTGCGTGGAAACCACTCCATCTTTGCTCCTCCAAGTGGGCCAGACCTGGCGCTCAAGTTTTCTGGTCTGGGAAGAGCCACGCAGGGCGGCGGGGCGCAATTCAATGCGCCGTTTGCTCCCTTCCCCCACCCCGGCCAGCGCTCCCCGCTCCCCGCTCTCTTCTCCGCTTGGCCCCGCGAGGTGGGGCCACGAGGGAATAGGGCGCCCCCCCCCCCCGCCACCCGAGGAGGATGCCAGGAAGGGCCTGGGTTCCCAGACACCCAGCTCAGGTCCGGAGGACCGGTCCCAGAGGAGCTGGCAGGAGGGGTGTGTCCGAACACCCGGGCTGATTCAGAGGCCGAGGCCGGCCTACGGGGATTCGGGAGAGGCCAGGTGTAAGGCGAGGGCGGAGCCAAGCCGGGAGGATCCCCGCACCCCAGCCGCCTTCTGCACAGACATACAGTGCGTGACCCCAGGTCCTCCGTGAGCCTGAGCAGAAAAGCTTTTAAAAAGGCGGAAGCTCTGCCTTGTGGAAGTTACCATTCCTGTGGGGACCAGAGCAGAAATGGGGGAACGGAAGGGATGGGCTGGGGGAGGGGGCCGTGTGACAGAAAAGGAGGGGCTGAGGTGCGAGGGCTGGCTCTCAACCCCAGGGCTCCGCCCCTCCAGGCCAGGCCGGGAGATTGGTGTGGGGGATTTAAGGAGACCAAGCGGAGGGCCACCCTCTTTTAGCCTTGGAGAACAGGGCAGACCTTCTTTTGTGGGTCCAGTGCGGGGTAGCGGGGGCATGGACAACCTGAACTGGTTCTGGGGTGGGGCAGGTGGGGGAGAGAGAGAGGGGAGGTGGGGGAAGTCGTGGTGGAGGAGACCAGGAGATGAGTTCTGGAAGGAAACTCAAGATTTTGAGATTTGGTCGGGAGAGCAGGGTGTGGGCCTCAATCAGGTCGGTGGGGGAGGGGTTTCTCAGCACTCACCCCATTTCTGAAGCCAGAAAACCAGTTCCGTCCAGTGCCACGGCTTGAGGAAATGTAGCCGGGTAAACTGGGCGGGGCACGTTATCAGACCCAGAGGTCTGGAGGGGACATGATTCCGGTGGCCTTGGTTCCCCATGAATTGTTTCTTCTCCCCTTGGGCTGGCAGCAGCCGGCAGAGGAAAACAGAGTTTGGGGAGGGCCAGCCTCAAGATCAGCAGCAGGGGAGGCTGGAGGGCTGGGCTGGGCGCGCCCCACCTCTCCTACCTGGCGGCGTCCAGCCCAACCCTCAAACCCCGGGATTCTTGCGATTGGACATGCTGCAGTGATTGGCTGACATGTCAACTCCCCCGCTCCCATGGAAATTCCTACTCTGCCCTTGGGGGTGCCCAGTGGGGAGGGGTGGACCCCACATGCAGTCTCAGTGGCTGTGGGAGGGGAACGTGTGGGGGGGGCAACAGGAACCCCCCTTGCGGAGCTAGGGAGGGACAGCGCCTTTCAGTGCAGCCGGGGCACTGCCCCACGGCAGGGGGGAGGGAGGGGGGAGGAGGGAGGGCTCAACGGGCCTGGCAGGGCAGAGCCGGCAGGAGCTGCGGGCGAGTGAGGGAGGACCAAGGTCTGCCTCCTGGGCAGTCTCCCTGGTCCTAGGCCCAGAAGGCCAAGTACTGTCGCCGCCAGGGTCACCCAAGAGCGGGGACTCTGGGAGGAAACTTACTGTTTGCTGAGCAGGCTGTGGAGTGACAGGGAGTGCAGCTGGGCTGGAAGGGGACATGGAGGTGGACCAGGGCCATGGGGACATCCTGGAGGACTGGGACCAGGGAGGGAGGGGCACCCCCAGGAGCGGGACCAAGAGCACCCCCAGAAACCGCAGCCTGAGAAGTGCATGCTGGTGTCCAACCCCGGCTCTGCAACCCAGGAGCTGTGTGACCCCGGGCAAGCTGCCTGACCCCTCCCTGTGTGCCTGCATTTTCCCTTCTGGGAAGTGGGGACCCCATGAGGGGTCCCTCGTAGAGCAGCCGAGTTAATGCGTGGGTTACAAACACGAAGAGTTTTAAGACAAATGGAAAAAGCAGACCACAGTGGGGGTGGGTGGGTGGGTGGAGAGAGAACCCCCGGAGGGCTATCTAGGCCGACCTGGGGACCCAGGAGCACACGTGTTCCTGCCGGGGACTTCAAGTTCCGGGTGCAGACGTGGAGGCGAGAAGCGGCACCTCGACGCTGGAGACCCAGGGTCCCCCTCAGCTGCCCCCGAGGCAGCTCCCTTGGGGTCCTCACAACCAGGGGCCGATGACATCACAGGTGTCAGTCGACGCTGGCAGCTTGACTGATCCCTGGTCCCAGCAAGCTCATCTCCTCGCTGAGGGTGCCTGTGGGTGCCAGAAGTCGTGACCGCGAGCTTGGTGGCTTAAAGCAACAGCAACACGTTCTGTCAGATCTCAGGGGGCTGGAGTCTGAACTCGGTGCTCCTCCTTCGAGACTCTGTGTAGGGGGTCGTCTCCCTCTGCCCCCGAAAGGACCCTGGTGGTCACATTTAGGGTGCACGTGGGTAGTCCAGGACACTCTCCCCATCTTGACGCCCTCACATCAGCCAGGTTCTTCTTCGCCACATCAAGTGACCTTCATGATTCCCAGGACTTAGGACAAGGACATCTTTTATTGGGGGGAGGCAGAGAGAGGGGCCCTGTGAATGGGATTAGATACTTAGGGGGAGGAACTTTAGCTCCCTGGGAGGGAACCGAACGTGTGAGGCTGCTGGGGGGCAGACTGGTGGGAAGTGCTCACTACTGAGGCCGGTCCGTGCTGCCAGTTGCCTGGGGTGGAAGCAGCCTGCAGTCAGCGCTCCAGCCTCCTCCAGGGCAGGGCCCACCACGCCCTGTCCCGCCCATTGCTGGAACAAGTGCACGTCTTTGCAGCCAGCGTGGATCCAGAGCCTGCCACCCCCCCCACCGGGGAGGCCGGTCTTATCTGCGCTTATCTGTGCATGCTGCTGTCCCTGCACCCCCTCTGTGTTTCCGGGGCTGCTGTGCCCTGGGTCTCATTACAGGTCTTGCTGGATCAGCACCTGGGCATCGGACCTGCGTCAGAGCCCAGGGCCGCCCTCCGCCCACCTGCGAGAGAAGGTTGGCACTCAGTGAAGGTCTCTGTATCAGGGCTCTCTGCAGAAACAAGACCAGCAGGAGGGGTGTGTGGGTGCATGTGTAAAGAAAGAGAGAAAAAGAAGGAGAAAATTTATGTCAAGGAAGTAGCTCATATGGTTTTGGAGACTCGAGAAACCCACATCCGCAGGGCCAGTGGCCGGAGACCCGGGGCAGAGATGCGGCTGGAGCCCCCCACGGGTGCTATGCCGGAGAACTCCTCCTGAGGAGCCGGCCTTCGCTGCCTCGGTCCCTCCAGGCTGCTGTGACGGAACACCGCACACGCACACGGGGCGGCTCGTGAACGACAGCACTGTCTCTCGCTCAGCTCTGGGTGCTGGACGTGGGAGGTCAGGGTCGCGGCACCGTCGGCGGGAGCCCGCTTCCTGGCTACACGCATGCACGGCTCCTCGCTGGGGGAAAGGCGCGGGAGGCTCATTGGCGCCTCTTTGATTCGGGCAGTAACCGCATTTTGGAGTCACCTCCCAAGGCCCCACCTCTCCTAACACCTACTACACCTTGGGGGTTAGGATTTCATCATAGGAGTTTTTGAGGGTGGGGCAGGGAACACAGACATTCAGACCGTGGCACCCACCTACCTTCTGGAGAGTAGTCTACCCTACCCAAAGCTCACCAATTCGAACGTGAATCTCATCCAAAAAACACCTTCACAGAAACTCCCCCAGGTAGTGCTTGAACAGATGCCTGGGCACGCTGGCCCAGCCACCCTAACGCAAAAATTAACCGTGAAACTTCTTATCTACTTAAACGTCTATTTAAAGACCTTATTTATTTTCAGAGAGAGGGGAGGGGAGGGAGGACGAGAGGGAGAGAAACACCGGTCAGTGGCCTTGCACACACATGCATGCACAGGCTGGGGACCCCCGCCCGCAACCCAGACGGGAGCCCCGACCAGGAACTGAACCGGTTTGCGGGGTGATGCCTAACCCACCGAGCCATGCCAGTCAGGGCAAGACATGTTTTTCAAAACTGTCAAAAGACCCAATTTTAGTGGAACCTTTCCTCCACAGAGCACCTTACATCCCACTCACCAGCCCCAGTGCTGGTCCCAAGGGGCTCCAAGCCCTGGCCATCGTGCACAGGACAAGCCGAGCGTTGAGTGACCTCAGCCTAGGTTCCGTCGGGGGGCTTCCGCCTAATCTGGGAAGGTCTCTTTAGGACTTGCTGCCTGTGGTTGGAATCCAGCCGGAGTCCGTGCTCTCCAGGGCTCGCCCTCCCTGGGGCCCAGCGTGCCCAGGGACGGCTACGCACTTCACAGGTGCACTTGGCCTCCTCCGCCTCTGGGCTGCGCACTCGGGCCCTTCTCCCCCTGCTCGCCACGCTCGAAATTCTGGCCTTTGCAGAGGTCCGTGACGTGTGACGTTCTGTGCGGCCTTCATCAGAGCTCATGGTTTTCACCCTCCCGGGGAATGGCCGTCACGCGGCAGCGCCACCCTGCGCGCTGTGGAACGTGTTGGGGGGGGCGCTTAGGAAGTGGGTCCTGCTCGTGGCCCTCCCCCACACCCCCGCGCCCTGCAGGATGAAAGGGAGGCTGGGCTTATGCATCAACACGCCGAGAATGACCAGGAACTCGCATGATGAATGCATTGTTAACTGCTCGAGCGGCACACCGGTGGCCGCCTGACCTTCAGGATGTTGTCCCTGTGTTGTCCCTGGTGAGATGCCAGAAGCTCTGCCCCCTCTCTCCAGTGGGCGTGCAGGGGGCTGGAGGGGGGGCTGCATCTCCAGAGACACAGCCGCGGCACATCCAGAGTCAAGCAAATCAAATAACAATTCGAAGAGGAAAAAATGAGACAATATCAGGAAAGATATCTGTTCTAAGAAAAATCCTTTTTTTTTTTTTTCTCGCCACAGCCTAATGAATCATTTACAAAGAGGAAGTGAGTTCTGTTGAAAAAAACTTGAAATATTCTTTCAGGGGCAGAAAACAGTTCTTCACCAGTCCGGCAGGCCCCAGGACGGAGGACCTTGCTCTCTGCCTGTCTGGAGCCCGCAGGGACGCCTCGTCTTGGGGAAGCAGGGCCGAATGCCGGCTGCGGAAGAGAGGAAGCTCATCATCACCCACGGAGAACCCCGCCCTCCCCGGACCAGGGAGGATGCAAGGGCGGGGGGTGTGGCCAAGGCTGGCGGGTGCCACTCTCTCCGGAGTATTTGGAGGTCTCTCAGAGAAACACCATGTCCGCCTTGCGTGTCCTGGGCAGTAGGGGATGAGATGGCCCCCACACCTCCTGTCTCCCCCGGGAGGCGCTGGTCCTGTGAGACGTAGGCACAGCAGGGGAGGGCTGAGGGTCCCCAAGGACAGACCTTGGCCCAGCTATGTGGGTCCCCCTTTCCATGAGGAGGAGCCACCCTGGAGAGGCCCCACCGAGCAGGAGGGGCAGGGTTCAGGGCAAAGGTTGGCCAGGCCGAACTGAATGTCGTCCCCCAGGAATTCTGATTGACCCCAGACGGAGAGGTCTGGGCATGTCCCCGGGGGTCCTGTGGCAGCCTGTGCTGCAGACCCTGCATGTGGGGCAGGTGGGTGGGGAGGATGGGGGACCCCCAACTTGCAGTTTGATGCCACCCGTGGGACCCGAGACTTCATGGACTTGGCACCCAGGACTTTGGTCTCGTGCCCCCAGGCACCCACCGCAGCCAGGGAACAGGGACGAGGTGCCAGAAACACACGGGGCCCCTCCCGGTGCTCTCTCCAGCCCCGCCCACCGCCCCAGGCAGCCTGACCAGCGGCAGAGGGTGACCGTGGCTGTGCCGAGGCAGCTGCCCATCATCTCAGGGGGTGATGACCCCTCAGCGGGTCCCTCTCCTCACTGTGAAGACAGCAGGAACCCGAAGGGAAACGCCTTTCAAAGAAGCAGCTTCCAGCTTATTTCTGGGAACCACGTGGGGGAGGGAGCAAGCCAGCGGGCGGGCCAGGGGAGCATGGCACACGTAAGCGGCTGACCACAGAATGGCCATCCAGCTTCGGAGGAAACATTCCAGAAGGCTGTCTGACTCCCTTTATCTGTGCCTAAAACAAACCCTGGGTGTGGCCCTGGTGTGGGGAGACGCTGGGACCGGGGTGGGAAGGAGAGGCTCCGGAAGCCGCTGTGGGGAGAAGACAGGACCCAGCTGGCCCTGAAGATGCATCGGCTCGGTTCCCGGGGGGAGGGGGCTGTGCGGGGCGGGGGTGCGGCAGGAGAGCGGGCGGTCCCCCTCCAGGGCAGCGGGCACAGTGCTCGGTGAGACAGAGGCAGGGCTGGTGTCCTGGCCAGAAAGGCTGCCGGAGGAGCAGAGCCAGCCACGCCGGGGGCAGGGGCTGTGTGTGGGGGAGGGGAGGAGCGGAGCCAGCATTCCCGGGCAGGAACAGTCAGGAGAACATTTGGCAGCCGAGGCGGGTGCGCGTGAGGGCCAAGGCCTGGGGTTCGGTGGGAGAGTTTCGTACAGCCGGAGTGCGTCGTGGGAGAGTGTGTGTGGGTGTGAGTGCATGGGTCAGTGGTTGTGAGCAGGTGTGAGGGTCTGGGTGTGTGTAGGCAGGCTGTGCTCCACAAGGCTGGGGAGGGGTACTGGCCCCAGGGCGCGTGTGGCTGTGCAGCAAATAGCTGGGGGTCTGGCCTCTCTTCTCTGGACTCAGGGAAGCCCCGCGAAGTCCTAGGGTGACAACCTCACAAGCACTGATGCAGCAGCTGGGACGAGGCGCCCCACGGGAACAGGGACGGGCGTCCCCGACCTCGAGCATGCCCAGAACAGTGCAGAGCACCTGGAAGGCCCACCAGCACAGCCCCCGACCTGGGCAGAGGCTGCCAGCCGGGCACAGCCCGGCCCCCTGTCTCCTCAGACTCTGTTTCCTCGACGGCCAGGGTCCCGCCTCCGCCCCGAAGCACTTGCGCACACGGGGAGTACCTGCGCAAGGCCGGGATGTTGCTCCACACGCGTACGGCGTTCCGGACGGTCCTGCCGCAGAACTCCTGGATGGTCACCGGGTCGGTCTGCGGGCGGAAACCCGGCTGCAGGTCAGGGTGACCTGGACAAGACCTCTGTCCCTTGCGGTGCCCATGGATGGGCCTCAGCCACCATGGGAAGCATGTGTGCCCCTCCGGATACAGCCAGCAGCCTTCCCAGGCTGACTGCGTCCCCCAGTCCACACTTCTTCCCATTGAAAAGAAATCATTTGAGGAAAAAATGTCGAGACGTTATTTTTAAACTTTTAACCGTTGATTTTTTGTTCCCACGGGTTGGGTAGCACAGGGACTCCCCGCCTGCTCGGGCGCTGGGTGGACTCCCCTGCAGATAAAGACTGTGGTCTTGAGCCCTGGCTGGCGCAGCCCAGCGGGTTGAGCTCCAGCCTGTGAACTGAAAGGTCGCTGGTTCGATTCCCGGTCAGGGCACATGCCTGGGTTGCGGGCCAGGTCCCCGGCTGGGGGCCATGCAAGAGGCAACCGATGGATGTTTCTCTCACATACTGATGTTTCTCTCCCTCTCTGTCTCTCTACTTTCCCCTCTCTCTAGAAATGAATAAATAAATCTTAAAAAAAAAAGAACTGAAAGAGGACTGTGGTCTTTGCGTCTGGGGGATGTGAGATCCATGCTGTCAGAGAGGAGGGTGTTGTGAGGAGCACGTGGGCGCCTGGTCCTGGGCTCACCAGCTCCCTGAAAGTCACCAGGACCAGAGAAGAGAGAGCGGGAGGCGGGACAGACCTTCTGCCACTGGGAGGGGCAGCCTCCGAAGGGAGAGGGGCACAGAGGAGAAACTGAGGCACGAAGCCGCCTCCATCCCTGACACCATGAAAGGTAGTCTTGACTCTACCTCCCCAGGCTCCAGGGCTGCCAGGGGGGCCCCTGGGCACCGCCCCCCGAGCCCCACTGCCCTGGGGCACATAGCCTCTTCCTGTGTTTAGGCACCACGGGGTGGGGGGAGGGGCGGGGGGGGCGGGGGTGAGAGCTGGCTTCGCCCTCAGTCACCAGGGCCAACAGGGGCCGTCCCTGCATCTGGCACGACCAGGTGTTCCCGCCCACCCGTGGGCAGGAACGAGGCTCCGCAGCAAGGTGGGAGCAGTCACAGAAAATACTGGAAGGTCCCTTTTTGCCTGCACTCCTAATTTGGGACCAATTTGGATGGACCCAATAGGTGCAAAGAACAATGAAAGTCAGGGTTTTGCTCCAAGTGGCACCCCGGTTGGAAACTGCTCTCGTTGGCCGGACCCGTGATTACTTACTCATAGTTTTTAGTCAGCAGCCCCGGCCCCGGTGGCTGCTACAGGGTGGCCTGCGGTGTGCCCGGCCCCAGGACAGCCTCAACCAGGACGGAGAAGCCCAGGCGCAGACAGCAGTCCCAGGACCGTGGGGCTGCTGTGCCCGGCTCTGGGAAAACCCTTTTTTAGACCGTCGTGAAAGGAATTACATTCTAGGAAAACATAACTTACCAAGGTGATCTCCAGAAAAGTAAGAAATCCTTACAGGTTTCTGTTTCTGCAGAAGAGCCAACTCCCGCTTTAAAACAAGGGCAGCAGCCACCCACCCAGACCGTTTCACAGGAGAAATCCGTCAGGTTTAGATGCTTGTATGACTCAAGCTTAACATTGACAGCCAGACCCAACGAAAATGGCACACACACACAAAAAAACGCATGTTGAGCTCTCTGCGCTGGCCACAGCCAAACAGCCACTGAGTGCGCCCCTATTCCAAAAATAGTTTGTTATTGGAAGTCTGTTAGTACATCTTATTCATAGCTCAACAGAGGAAAATTATCTCATTATTTCCACAAACATTAAAAAGAACATCTGAGCCCTGGCTGGTGTGGCTCTGTGGATTGAGTGCCGGCTGCAGGCCAAACCAAAGAGTCACCCAGTTCGATTCCCAGTCAGGACACATGCCTGGGAGGCAGGGCCAGCTCCCCAGTAGGGGGCGTGCAAGAGGCAAATACACACTGATGTTTCTCTCCCTCTCTTTCTCCCTTCCTTCCTCTCTCTCTAAAAATAAATATATAAAATCTTTTTTAAAAAAGAACATCTGACAGAATCCAGGAGTTATTATTGATAAAATTACTCAAAAAGTAGAAACCAGCTGTGGCTGATGTGGCTTCGTGGATTGACCACCTTCCTGTGAACGGGATGGTCACCGGTTCAATTCCCAGTCCGGGCACATGCCTGGGCTACAGGCCAGGTCCCCCGTTGGGGGTGGGCAAGAGGCAACCAATCAGTGTATCTCCCGTACATCGATGTTTCTCTCCCTCTTTCTTCCTCCCTTCCCATCTCTCTAAAAATAAATAATTTTTTTTTCAAAAAGCGGAAAGCAATGCACACTTCCTTAGCATAGTGAAGGCTATCAACTCAGAGCCAGCGCCGACTCAGTAAGGCAACATGGATACACTGCCATGAACGTCAGGGACGAGACAGCCACGTCCCGCCCCCGCCCCTGCCCCCGTGACTCAGCGTTACCCCAGAGACAACAGAGAGAGACGAGAGGAAGGTCCCCGAGGGGTAAAACTCTAAGGAAACCCGTCTGGAGGTGCCGGTGATCTGCTCAGACACCGAGGAGGCCCTAATAGAATCCACCTGAAACGACTGTAGGTCCTAAGGCCGCCCCACGCGGCAGCAGAAGCACAGTGAAGGCGCAGGAGTCAATGGTTTCCGATGTTCCAATCAACACCAGGGAGACGTTGAGACGGAAGATGCCCGCCGCCACGGGGCGCTCGGGACCAACGCAGCACGAGGCGCACGAGAGGGCTGGTGACACTCGGGGTGAGGCCAGGAAAGTGGGAGCGGTGGGGACGCGAGCCGGGACTGAGCCCACCCTCCGGGGGCCACGGGGCGCACCCGTGAAGATGACAGAGACCCCCACGCGTGCCCCTTCATCGGGGAGGCGGTTGTGAGAGCCGAGGGCCAGAAACCGCCCGACTGCCCGTCAACAAGGAGGAGGCCGCATCATGTGTCGTGTCCACAGGAAGCCAAATGGGAGAAAAAAACAAAACGAACCGAAGCACACAGACCACAGCGAGGAACAGGGGGCCTCCTGTGATGGACGGGGGTCGGGGGTTGGGGGCAGGCATGCGGGCGGCGGCCGAGCGGCAGTGCAGGCAGGCAGACCTGCCGTGTTTGCGTGAAGAAGCCTGGAGGTGACCGAGAAACCGAAGACGAGGGGACAAGGACGCATGGGGTCAGGCTGGCAAGGAGACTGCTGCCTGTTTGAATGTGGGGGAGGCGTCCGGTGAGGAGTGGACACTGGGCTCAAACAGGGACTGTTGTGTTTGGGGAGTGGTGTTGGGCAGGACTCGGGTCAGCCCCGGACAGGGTTGTCGCTGAGTCCTGGCTGCTCCCAGGGTCAGGTTCAGATGCCCGGAGAGAAAAAAACGGGTTGTTGGTGCCCCAGAGGGTGTGTGTGTGAGTGCCTGTGCTTGCATGTGGGGTGTGTGTGCCAGTTCCTGTGACTGCATGTGGGGTGTGTGTGCCAGTGCCTGTGACTGCATGTGGGGTGTGTGTGAGTGCCTGTGACTGTATGTGGGGGGGTATGTGAGTCCCTGTGACTGCATGTGGGGGGTGTGTGTGAGTGCCTGTGACTACATGTGGGTGTGTGTGTGAGTCCCTGTGACTGCATGTGGGGGGGTGTGTGAGTGCCTGTGACTGCATGTGGGTGTGTGTGCCAGTGCCTGTGACTGCATGTGGGGTGTGTGTGCCAGTGCCTGTGACTGCATGTGGGGTGTGTGTGCCAGTGCCTGTGACTGCATGTGGGGTGTGTGTGTGAGTGCCTGTGCTTGTATGTGGTGTGTGTGTGCCAGTGACTGTATGTGGGGGGGTATGTGAGTCCCTGTGACTGCATGTGGGGCATGTGTCAGTCATGTTCGTACTGTGTAAGCGTATGTGTGGCACGGATGGAGAGCCCAGTCACAGTGTATCCTGAGTGTGGATGAAGGGGACACCATCCGAGGCCACTGTGAAGGGGCCACGCCCTGGTGGCACCAGGCAGCCCTCCGGGTCCCTGCGAACTCTGCAAACAGAGGCCTCAGGCATCAGAACCTAAACGGCCGCCCCCGACAAAGCCCCCGTGCTCCTGGGGAGGCCCGCCCAGCTGGCATCCTGGGGCTGCACGCTGTCCGTACCTCCAGGAAGCGTGTGGCTGCAGTGTAGTCGTCCTTGGTCAGCACCAGGTTGTCCACGAACATCCAGAAGAAGGGCCGCGGGCTGCAGAACCGGGGCTTCGCGTATTGCAGGATGCGGTGGAACTGGTACACGAACCACCCTGGGGAGACCACCAGGGTGAGGGGCTCTGGTGCGGGGGAGACTGCGGGAGGACCAGGCCCCGTGTGGCCGGCTTCCCCCCTCCCCTGCAGCAGCTGAGCCTCAGGGCCCAGGGCTCCCTGTCGCCCTCCGTGCAGCCCCAGCCTCACCCAGTGCCCCAGAGTTCAGGGGCAGAGCGGGTTACAGGGAGGCAGAGCTTGCAGGTGTCGGGGCAGGGTGGGCTCAGAGGGCGCAGGGGCCGTGAGTGATGGGTAAGTTCACGCTCTGGCTCTGGCCACGGCTTCTCAGGGACATGTGTCAGAACACACCACCTTGTCCTTGCTGAACGTGGGTGGCTTATGGATATTAGTGATCCCTCAACAAAGGTGTTTTTTAAAAATGCAGCCCTGGCTGGTGTGGCTCAGTGGGTTGAGTGCCCGTCTGGGAACTGAAAGGTCACCAGTTTGATTCCCAGTCAGGACACATGCCTGGGTTGCGGGCCAGGTCAATAGCTGCGGGCATGCGAGAGGCAACCACTTGATGTTTCTCTCCCCCTCTTTCTCCCTCTCTCCCCACCTCTAAAGATAAATAAATAACATCTAAAAATACATAAAGAAATGAAAAGGCAGACAATTTGCCACTTCCGCCCTCTTGGAGGAAGGCTGCTGGTCCATGGCAGGGAGGGACGGGAGGGCCGGGGGCAGAGGGCGCTGTCTCACCGGGAGGACGGTTGCAGATCTGGCCGAGGCGGGGCGTGCTGCCGTACACGAGGTCGAACGGGCCCCACTCTTCCACCTGCAGGACAGGGGACACGGGAGGCACTCCCGCCGTGCGCAGGCAGGCGGCCCGTGCCGGCGGCAGGCTCCGGGCCCTGAAGCCAGGGAGCCAGACCCACCAGTGTCCCCGTCAATCACCATCGGCCTGGGGAGCTCTCAGAGCCACCATCCATCATTTGGGGAGAGGCTGACACACCCCTCAACACCCCACAGAGCGCTGCACACTCAGGGTTCTGTGTGGGATGGGGAGAGGCTGTGTCCCAGCCTTGGGGCAAACGAGAGACCAGTGTCTTCCTGCCCCGGGGCCAAGAGAAGGCTTCCCGCCATCTCTCCACCTGCCATGGGGGGGCTCGAGGCCAGGCCGGGTGCTGATGAGTCACTTTCAGGCACTTCCTCCAGGGCCGCCCTGCAGGACGGCAGAGAATGGCCTTCCAGGGAGCATTTCGTCATCGGAGTGTCCAGAGGGTGTTTTCCGCCGGCCACTGTTTACTTTACAGGGAGGGGCAGGGTTGACCCTCTCTCGGGGTGGCACCGTCACAGGTCAGGGGCTGGCCTCTTGGATTTCAACATGGAACAGGAGGCTGGGCTGGCCGCTCTGCTCTGGGCTGTGCGCAGCGTGGGGGCCTCGCAAGTGCCCCTCTCGCCTCTCCCCCGAGGGGAGAACCGCCAGCAACCGTGGGGGCGGGTGCGGATTCCTGTGAGACCCCCACGCCGGGCCTGGCCGGGATGCCCCCCGCCCCCACAGCACCCCCACCCGGGCCGTCCCACCCACCAGTTTCCATCTGGGCACCCGGACGGACACAATGTGCACTTACGTTCCTCCTCACGACGTCGGTAACATCACTCAGATGTCTCAGGTTTCCCGAGCCGGAAACCGTTTCCAGAAAGCCCAAACTCATCAGCTCTGGGTGGGGAAAGGCAAGGACACACAAAAAAACCAGATCGATTCGGAGCCCCAGCTTAGTCAAATGACCAGAAAACACGTCTGTCGTCAGGGAACACGCTCTGTCTTTTCCGTGATGGGACAGGAGACCGAGGGAGCAGGCGTGTGCTGCGCTGGAAGCCACGCAGGCAAAATGTCTCGGAGCGCTGCTTTGGGGGCCAGAAGGCTGGCCGTGGGGCCAGCCTCCCGGGGCCGCTATGTCACGCCCCGGGGCGGGAAGTCCGCCGGGCAGTGGGGTCCACTCCGAGGTCACCGGACCAGACGGAGTGACATGACAGGTGGGCCGCCAGAGCCACGTTGTGCCCTCAGGGAGGCTGGGGCCTGGGGATAGGAAGCGCCCAGAAAGGGCCTTGCAAATTGGACTCAGGAATGTGGCCCAGGTGGGAGATAAAGGCCGCGTGCCCTGACCTGACCCCTGGGTCCCTCCACCTGTAGGTTGGGCCCGCTCTGTGTGAGTCTCGGGCCCCTTGCCCAGGCTGCTGTGACCACCGCACGGGGCACGGGGCACAGGCTAGAAATGGGTTGGGTCCCCGATTCTATTTGGTCTGCGACTAAGGGATATTTTCAAGGATTCTCCTCATGCCGGGCCCAGAAGACTCCAGGGTTTCCGAGGGCACCAGAGGGCGAGGGAGGACACCTGGGTGAGGCTGCAGGCAGCACGGGCCCGGCTGGGCACACTAGGAGTGAGGGTGCTGGGGTCCCTGGGAGGGGCTGGGTGGCTCTGCCAGGTGGCCGGGTGTGTGGTGGCCCTGGGCAGAGCGCCTGGCCGCCAGGCTCTCTCGAATGGCTCGTCACACCCGCTGCCTCGCTCTCCGCATTTCCTTTCCAACTCGCGTCTTCTGAAGGAGGGAGCCCCATGGCTCCTGCGCCCTCTCTGCCGACCCCCGAAACTGACCCTCAGCCCCAGATGCGTGGAGTTGCCCCAGATACTTAGCAAGTGCGACGCACGGCAAGTTTGGACCCCGGCCACTCAGACCCTGCCCCGAGTGGCCGGGGTCCAAACACCCCCCACACACGCAGGTTTGGGCGGGCGCACCCTCCAGGGAGTCCCCTGGATGTCAGCATACTCACCGTTCCCTATCTTCCCGAAAAGGGACAGCACCCGGACCGGCTCTCTCTTCCACGCCGGCACAGTTGCGTGCATCTCGAGGGGGCTGTCCTGTTTATTTAAAAAAAAAAGGTGACGTTAAAAGGTGACGTTCTGGGATGACTTGGTTACAGAGCCCCTGAGTCACACGGAGCCTCCTCTCTGGCCAGCAGACACAGGGGCACTGCCCCGGTGGACAGAGGCACATTTGGGACACCCCTGCCGAGGCGGCTGGCCTCGCCCCGGTCATGTGACCCCCAGACCCACATGAAGACCCTGCTTCCCCCTCAGACCAGGCCTCCCGCCCCGACCTCCCCCAGGCCTTCTCTAGCAAAGGGGAGGCGGGTGCTGTGTTGGGGGGCTTTTCCTGAGCGTGCAGGAAGACAGCTCCATCCTGGGAGCAGGGGGGACACTTCCTTTGCATTTCTTGGGGGGAGTCTCAACGGGAGACATTCTGAATGCCCACAGCAGCGGGATCCACCCCACTCCTCTCCTTGCGTGAGCTCTGAGTGAGGCCCCAAGCCCCTCGCTCCCCGAGAGCTCCCAGCAGGGGCCCACCCCAGGTCGAGGATTGAGGCCAAGAGCCTGCGCCCCGCGCTCAGCCACGAAGAAGCCCAGCTGAGGAAGAAGGAAGGGAAAGGCGCCCAGATGATGCCGGCTTCCCCTCCCAAGGCACCCGGGGAGAGACCGTTGATCCATTTGGAAAGCAAGCCCCCAAGAGCACCCTGCCCCCAAGCGGTGGCACTGGGGTGGAGGGCTCCTGAAAACAAGGCCCCAAGTTACCCACAGTGGGAGACCAGGCCTGAGCAGGGAGGGTGTCTGCCTGTGTGTGAGGCCTGTGGGGCGGGGGGTGGGGGGTTGTGGACCCCGGCCGCTCAGGGCAGGGTCCGCCTCGGGCTCGAGCGGATGGGGCGGCCCAGGCCCAGGCCCAGGCCCAGGCGCAGGCCCTGAGGGAGTGAGCAGGTGAGTCCGGGCCGAGCAGGTGGCTGCCCTGAGGGGGTGGAGTGGGGGGAAGGGCGGGGCCATCCAGCCCAGGCACGGTTCTGCCCGACACTGGGGGGTGCACATCCTTGTCTCCCACCGCAGCTGTGGGAGCTGAGCCGCGTCCCTCTGCGCCTGGCTGTGGGCTCAAGCGTTAACAATGTTTCTGAATATCGACCTCACTTTCTTTCAAAGCAAACACTGAGATGGACAGTTTCTGCCACTAAATGGCCCCAAAAGAAGGTTCTAGAAGTGCACCTGCCTATTCTCCAAAAAGCACCATGAAAACACCCACAGAGGTTGTTAGGAACACGCTCCCAGCCTGTGTCGGGGAGGCTGTGGGGCGGCACGGCTGCCCGTGGGGCCCGTGAGTGGCCCCAGCAATGCCGTGTGAGGGTCCCCACAGCTGGTTCTGGTCCCTGCTGTCCACTGCTCCCTCGCCAAGCACTCTCGCCCTCCTGTCTAATTTTCCCAGGGCAACCACGACAAACAGGAGCGGACTGTGTGGCCACACATTTATTCGGGAGGCCAGAAGTCTCAAGTCACATATCAGCAGGACCGGCTCCCTCTGGAGGGGCCCGAAGGAGGCTCTGTCCCAGGCCTCTGACCAGCTGCTGGAGGCGGCCGGCAGCCTGGGGCCCTGGGCTTGTGGGGCACCGCTCCAGTCCTCCCCCGTCGCCACACGGCCAACCTCCCTCTGTGCCTGTCCCCCAGCCTCCTCTCCTTTCTCTCCCATGACACCGGTCACTGCACTGCAGGCCCTCCCGCATCCAGGAGGACCCCCCCCAAGACCCTGAACCCAGTGACCTCTGCAAAGACCCTGCTTCCCAAACAGGTCACGTTCACAGGTACCAGGGGTTTGGGGGACACCGTTCTTCCCACTGGGATGGGCCCACAGCCCCTGCCTGGTGCCTGGCTCCAGGCCTCGGCCCCCAGAGGCCCTGCCTGCTTGCGTCTTGCTCGCTGCCCGGGAGTTTGTTCCTGCTTGCTGGGCTGAGGGGCACACATGTGGGGACCCCCTCTCCCACCTGCTACCAGCCCCTCATTCCAGGCTCAGAACAAACAAAACTGCCCGCTAAAGTGGCTAAAAAGCAGACCGCCTGGTGGCACCGGCTGTCAGAGGGAGAGAAGCACGTGCCCCGGAGAGCCCCGCACTTCGCCGTGTAGGGGCGGGTGGGCACTTCACAGCCCGGGACCGGGGCGCTGGGCCAGCCTCCGCGTGGCTGCTTACCGCCTCCTGGTCGTAGAAGGCCTTCAGGCGCTCCCACCACTTCCTCCTGCGCTGCAGCAGCCCGTCTCGGGAGGAGGGCAGGCACAGGAAGCACACCCAGTTGCTCGTGGCGTGGACTTTCTCCGAGGTCCCGGGGCCCACCAGCACGTCCACGCACTCAAAACAGTAGCACCTCAAGTCAGACAGAAACCCCACAGTGACCGAGATGACGTTGCTTTGGCCACCAACTGAAAGTATGGGTCGATGTCCTGACCCGTGTGGCTCAGTGGGTTCGGCATCGTCCCGCAAAGCGGAAGGTCCCCAGTTTAGTTCCTGGTTCAGGTTGATTCCCAGTTCAGGGCACAGGCCTGGGTTGTGGGCCGGGTCCCCAGGTGGGGGCACGTGAGAGGCAACTGGTGATGTTTCTCGCACACAGGGATGTTTCTCTCCCTCTCTTTCTCCCTACCTTCCCTTCTAAAACTAAATAAATAAAATCAGAAAGAAAGAAGAAAAGAAAGAAAGAAAAAGAAAGAAAGAAAGAAAGAAAGAAAGAAAGGAAGGAAGGAAGGAAGGAAGGAGGAAGGAAGGAAGGAAGGAAAGAAAGAAAGGAAGGAAGGAAGGAAGGAAGGAGGAAGGAAGGAAAGAAAGAAAGAAAGAAAGAAAGAAAGAAAGAAAGAAAGAAAGAAAGAAAGAAAGAAAGAAAGAAAGAAGGAAAGAAGAAAACCACGGTCCTCTGCAGGCTGAGAGCCTGCCCCATTCTTTGGACTGAGCTATGGGAAGGCGAGACTGCGGACCGGCGGGGAGGACCAGTCCCTCTTAGGGACCTGGATGGACAGGAACCAAGCCATCTGCACAAGACAGCGAGCTGTTTATGGGCACTGAGAGATTTCAAAGAACGCCCTAAGCCACCGGTCTTCCCCCAACTCAAGAGCCTGTGGAAATAGTTAAGGGCTCCAGCACAAACTGGGGTCGGGGGCAGATGGTGGAGGGGGCAGCTGGAAATGCAAGGATGGCCCAGGAGGACAGAAGGGGAGGGGCCGAGCACGGTGTTCTCGCTGGCATGTAAGGAGGGATGCACGTGCCCCTGGCTGCCTCCCCTGTCCCCCGGCTGGGACCCGCAGCCCCAAGGGTGCAAGGTTCCGGCACTGCCCTGTGTAATGCTTGCGGAGCAGCTCCGTCTCGGTGATGCAATAATGAAAAGCAAAGACTGGGAACACAAATCTTTTGACATCCTACCTTCTGCATGCCAAGCCTCTCCACCAGATGAAACATTTGAGATGAAAATAGAAAGCTTTGGAGAAAGTCATCTTTTTAGGGGGGACCCCCCCACACACACTATGGGGTAAGTGGCCGAGAAGGGTGGAAATTTCCTAGGCTCTTGGGCCCTCCCCCTCCCCCCACCCATCCCCTACCCTGGGATGCCCCTCGCCTCACCGGGTGCAGTCGGGGTTTTCGCAGATGAGCAGAGTCTCCCCGGAGCAGCAGATGGAGCAGTAGGACTGGTACCCGTCGTCGTCATACAGGAAGAGGCAGTCCAGGAACTTGTTCTGGAGAGGGGCAGACTGGGCCACTGCCCCCTCTGCTCCTGCAGAGGCCCCCCAGACCCCGCCCCCAGAGCCGCCCCTCAGCTCCCCGCTTACCTTGCACGGGGCGCACATCCCTCCCGCGAACAGGGGGTGCTGTGTGTGCACCTGGAGGCTCCCGCAGCAGAGGCACACGTCTGGGGGGACAGCCAAAGGGCAACGCGGGTCACGGCACCATCAGACAGAGCGACAGACTGGGAGGCAGACTGAGCAGTAGAAGTGCGAGAACCACACACCCTTGTCGAAAGATCTAAATGAGTGGGAAAGTGTCCCGTGCTCACGGATCAGACACCGGATACCGTCAGGACCATGTGCCTCCTTGAGCTGGCCCTCGCAGTCCTCTCAAAGTCCCAGCGGGCCGCTGTGTGTGTGTGCGTGCGTGTGTGTGTGTGTGAGTGTGTGCACGTGTGCGTACAGAAATTGATAAGCTGACCTAAAGTGCACGTGGAAACGCAAGGAATCCAGAACGGGCAAATCCATGGAAAAAACAAGTAGATTCGTGGCGGCCCGGCGTTCACGGGGAGGGGCTGGTAATGATGGGGAATGACATGGGAGTGGGATTTGGGGGGCGGGGTGACGGAAATGTCCTAAATTAAACTGCAGAGACAGTGGAAAGCACTGAGAGATGCTGCACCGTCCGCCTTAAGGAAAGCCGCGGGGGCCTGGCCGGCGAAGGGGTTGAGCAGCGGCCCCCCAGCTCCGTCCGCTGCCCCCCTTCCCCGGGTGGGGGGCCCGGCCGGCCTTTCCAGAGCTCTCTGCCATTGCCCTTTACCTGGGGGCCGGCAGGGGGGCTCACCTACCTTCTATGGCTCGCTGGTTAACCCTGACTTCATATGCAATCTGATCTGCAAAAGAAAGTTAAGACGTGGACGCCTCTGTCCATCTGTCATTTAAACAGCAAGAAGTGAGTACCACCAGCTGACCTTCCGAAGTCACAGGAGCCAGAAGGTCCTGCCCCGGCCACCCCCGCCCTCCCCCGGTCCTGAAATGTTAAACATCCAAGCTTGCGGGTGGGGGGAGCCTTTCCTGAGCACCTGAGTTCTGTGCGAACATTCCGGAGGCCTGGAAACCTCGAGGTTGCCCAGGCCTGTGGTCGGCACCCCAAGCGAGGGGCCCAGCACCCAGATGAGCCTCACCTCTTTGGGGCCCTGGTGCAGGGGAGGACGACGGCTCGCTGGACCCCACCAGGATGATGTCCTTGCTGCACTCGGCGTCCGGGTCCAGGACCGGGGCAGCTGCCACGTGGACACCACCCAGGAGAGGGGGGACACACAGGCAGAGGGAGAAAAATGGCCCCTCAGCTTCTGCCTTTGAGCCCCTGGCCCCGGGCGTAGGGGTCGGAGATGACTGCCCAGCCCAGCCTCCACCCAACTTCCTCGGCGACACCCAGCCCTCCCAACCCAGTAGGAAGGCCCCCCTCGCAGGACGACTGGTGGGGAGCGAGTGCCAGCTTTGAGGGGGCTTTGTGTCGAGAGGGCTCTCCTCAACAGAGGCCAAGGTCAGGCGGTCTTCTTCCCACAAAGGAGAAGGCAAGGGGGCCCCGGGCAGGGACTCCCAGGGGTCGGGGGTTCCAGGAGCTGAGGCCTGCCGCAGAGCCAGCCTCCGGCCTCCGTCTGCACCCACCCACAGCTGTGGGCCCCTCTGCCACCTCCATGCTCCAGCCTCCCACAGCATCCGTCCCCCGGACCCACCGGGGACAGGGAGGAGAAAGGGCCTCACCGAGTCCACAGGGCGGCTGGTCCCCGGGTGTCTGGCACAGCCCCTCTCCCAGCTGCTCAGAGGGGTGAAGGTCCACGCTGTCCAGGAAATCCAGGCTCCGGGTCCTACGGCTATAGACGGCCATGGAACCGGGGTCGGGGCCTCCCGGGAACCAGCAGGAAAGAAGTCGGGTGGGAGGATGGAGGCCACCGGGGGTGGGCGGCCGAGGAGCACCGGCGGAGGGCACGCAGGCAGAGTCCCCGTGGCGAGCAGGGACAGGGGAGGCAACCTCCCGTGTGAATGGGGCGTTGGGTGCAAGGCCGAGGAGCTCTTGCGGCCCCTCCTGTGAGTGGGGAGGTAGAAAGTTCAGGATGCGGGGAGGGGCAGAAAAGGTTGGGTGGGGTAAAGGGCGCAGTGGGAGGGTGCAGGTTGGGGGATTGGGTGAAGGAGTTCGGCAAAGGGTGCTGAGTGAAGAATGGAATTAGGGTGGGGGCCTCAGGGCAGGAGGAGCTCTGAAGGGGGAGGGGCGGGGCACTCAGGGGCGGAGCTTAGGGGTCTTAGTGCTCTGGGCGTGGGTGGGTGGGCAGGGCTCCCGGTAGAGGAGGCGGGGAGGAGGGGCAGGGTAGCACAGTTCCCTGGGGGCTCAGGAGTAGGGTGGCGTCCTGGGTGGGGGTGGGTGTGGAAGTGAGAGGTGAGAGGTGAGGGAAAAGGAGACAGGAGGCAGTTACTGTGGTGGGATGGGCCAGAGATACTCTGAGGGGGGGGCGGTGTCGGAGCGGTAGGGGGGCTCCAAGCAGGGGAGCAGGGGCCGGAGCAGGAGGCGGAGGACCACAACCGCGTGGCCGGGGCTGTACCGCTGGGACAGATGCGGTACTGGGCAAAGTTGGAGGAGATACCAGGGGCAGAACTTTCTCCCCTCTTGGGTGTGGGCTGGGCCTGGCGACTTCCCTGTGGAAAGTGCAGTGTGTGCTGGGGGAGCAGCGGCAGGGAAGCCCCCTGACAAACACCCGCACCGGGTTCCCAAGGTCAACCCCAACAGGGCCCGTCCGGGACCACCCTGGAGAGGTGCTGAGAAAGGCGCTTCACCTCTGTGGTCTCCTGCCCCTGCCCCTGAGAGAAGCCGCAGAACATTCTCGTAGAGAGACATCTTGCAGAATACCTGCCCGCCTTCCTTCAAAGCACCCAGGTCATTGAAAGCAAAGGGAGTCGGACAAACTCTCATGGCCAAGAAAACCCTTAGGAGACTTGGCAGCTAGATGTCCAGTGGGATCCGGGGCCAGAAAACGGCTGTTAGGGGGAAATACAGGAACTCTTAGTCAACTATGGTTGACTTATTTAGTCAATAAGAACGTGTCAGTATTGGTTCCTTCATTGGAAGGAATGTATCAGACTAATGCCAGATGTTAATAATAGTTAGGGGCACCTGTGAGGTTCATGGTAACTCTACATAGCTTTGCAAATGTTCTGTAAATATAAAGCTAGTCTAAAATTGTTTTTTTATTATATACAGCATCATTAAGTACAGTCACCGTGCTACACATTACCACTTTCACCTACTCCCCGCCCCCCCCCCCGCCCCCGGCATTGGGCAACCACCCACCTGTTCTCCGTATCTGATGAGGTCAGGGTTTGTTGCTGGGTTTTGTTTTTTTTTAAGATTCCACATGTAAGTGAGATCATGTGGTATTTCTTTCTCTGTCTGACTTATTTCACTTAGCAAAATGCCTTCGAGGTCTATTCATGTTGCAAATGGCAAGATTTCCTTCTTTGTATGGCTGAATAATATTCCAGTGTGTGTGTGTGTGTGTGTGTGTGTGTACACAAAACAATGTCCTCGTCCAGTCATCCATCTCTGGACACTTACATCGTGTCCATCTCTCGGCTGCAGTGAACGTGGGGGCGCAGATGCCTTTTCTAGTTTGTGTTTTTATTTTCTTTGGATAGATACCCAAAAGTGGAATTGTTGGACCATATGGTAATTCTATTTTCAAGTTTTTGAGGAATTCCCATTCCATTTTCCACAGTGGCTGCCCCAATGTATATATATTCCGGGCAACAGTACACAAGGGTTCCCTTCTCCCCCCCACCCTTGCCAACCCTGATTTCCTAACCTTTTGGTAACAGCTGTTCCTACTAGGGTAAGGCGGTACCTCACCGTGGTTTTGATCTGCATTTCTCTGATGATGAGGGATGTTGAGAACTTTTTTATATTCCTGTTGGCTATCTGTATGTGTTCTTTGGAAAAACATCTATTTGCATTTTCTGCCTATTTTTTAAAATCGGAGTTTTTGTTTGTGTTGCTGAGTTCTGTGTGCTTTTGAAAGTTAGCCTCTCATCAGGGAAATCACTTGTGAGTACGATCTCTCACTGAGTAGGCTGTCTTCTCGTGCTGTGGGTTTCCTTTGCTGTGCAGTGTTTTAGTTTGATGTCGTCCCCCTTTATTTATTTTCGCTTTTCTCGATTTTGCTTTCAGTGTCACGTCCACCAATGGCATTGCTAAGACCGTGTTTCCTTCTAGGAGTGTCATGGTTTCAGGTCTTGCATGGAAGTGTGGCATCCGTCTGGAGTTGATTTTTGTGCGTCGTGGGAGACCAGGGTCTCGTTTCATTCTTTTGTGCGTGGCTGTCCAGTTCTCCCACCACCATTCACTGAAGAGGCTTTCCTCCCCCCATTGGGCGCTCCTGGTCCTTTGTCATAAATCGACCACTTACGCGTCCGCTCATTTCTGGGCCCCCTGTCGCGCCCCACTGACCTGTGTCTGGTTTTGTGCTGGCACCACACTGCTTTAACTCCCGCGGCTTTGTGACGTGGTCTGAAAGGTGGGCAAACAACGCCTCCGGCTTTGTTCTCCTTTCTTAAGATCGCTTTGGCTATTTAGGGTTTTTGCGGTTCCGCTCAGATTTTATGATTGTTTTTATTTCATTTCCATGAGAAGCGTCATTGGAATTTTGACAGGGATTGAAGTGCACCTGTAGATCGTTTTGGACAGGATGGATGGTTATAACCATATTAATTCTTTCAACCCATGAGCACGGAATGTTTAGAATATGTATTCTAAATAGTTAATTTGTTATTTTTTTTAAAGTGGACGGAAGAGAATTGTTATTACTTTTTTGGTGAGAGGGTAATTGAGCCAAACCGAGGACACACGCCAGGCGGCAATATCTCAAATGTGCCAGAGAACAAGCTTTGCCGTTTTTTTTCTTGATCAACTTTTTATTTATTTATTAAAAAAATCATTTCTAAATTTTTCTTTTCTTTTTTTAAAATTGTTGTTCAAGTACAGTGGTCTCTATTTTCCCTCCACCACTCCCGCCCGCCCCCCCCCCCCCTCCCCCCACCCTCGATCCTACCCCCCCCTCGGCTTTGTCCGTGGGTCCTTTGTACGTGTTCCGTGACCACCCTTCTTCCCTTTCCTCCCTCCATTATCCGCCCCCCACCTCCCCTCTGGTTACTGTCCGTTTGTTCTTTATTTTACTGTCTCTGGCTATATTTTCATTTGTAAATTTTTCAATAACAGTTGACATGCGATACTGTATGAGTTTCAGGCGGACACCCCAGTGATTAGGCGTTACAGAACTTACTGAGTGGCCATCCTGATAAATCTCACGCCCGTCTGACACCACACGAAGTTATTAGAATGTCTTTAACTGTGTTCCCTGTGCTGTTCCTTACGACTCAGTGCTGGGGGCAGCGAGATGGGCACGGGCAGAGCGAGGGCGGTGGGTCGGGTGCAGAAGGTCCTCTCGGCGGAACGCCTGGGGTGCCTGGCGAGAGGCAAAGCTGGGAGAACGAGGGCCTGGCCCCCAGGGTGACCTTTCTGCCCTTAGCGTATCGCTGGGCCTGCGGTTTGGACCTTCTGACCTTTCATATCACTGGTCACGGGGTTTAGATCTCCTTCTGACCCCTCCTCCCTAGAAACAGCATGGAGGCCTCAGCTGAGTTTCACCCCCAGGCCCAGAAAAGCAGCAAAACCAGGCAAGCGACACCCTGGCTGCCTCGGGACCAGCTGCAGTGACTAACGACCCCCTGCCCTGCCACCAACCAATCAGCGGAGACCACGACCCTGGAAGAGCACACCTGGAACGGCAGCGAACGTTCTACTGAGATCCTCCCCTAACATTCCTGCCTGCGAGGAAGAGATAACCTCAGGACGAAGGGTCCAGCACCTGCTCCTCCTCCTGGGAGCCTGTCCATGCCTCTCCCCTTACCCCTCTTCTCCCCCCATGGGCACACACCTCCTAAACTCTAAGGGTCCCCAGGAGATTTGCAACCAGGGGAGCAGCGGGCAGCCATGGCTCATCTAGGGCTGACCCCCCGAACCTGTCTCCAGGGCCTCCTTTTCCCTGGCTTCCCGGGGTGCTGAGGCAGCCCACCCGGCCTCTCCGGTTGCTTCTTCTGTGCTGAGCCCTCCCCTGTGTCGCTGTCCCCAGCGTGAATAAACACCCGTCTCAGGGTGCTCTGGCTGCGGCCAGGGAACTCTCACTTGCTTCATCGCATTTTGTCTTGACTGAAACCTTTCTTTCCAGAAGAAAAGAACCGAAGTCTCGTCCTCTCTCTGGAACCCCGTGACCGGCCTGTGGCCACCAAGCTGTGCTTCTGAATCCCGTCACCTTTGCCCCCCTCCCCTGGGCCCCCTCCCCCCTGGCAACTGTCCAAATGTCCTCTGCGTCTGTGAGTCTGTTTCTGTTCCGCTTGTTCACTCCTTTTGTTTTTCAGAGTCAATTGTTGGTAGATAGGTGTTTATTGCTGTTTTACTGTTCATCTTTCTTATCTTTTTTCTTAAACAAGAAGTTTATGTAAACAACAGGACGCTTGACTGGAAGGGAACACTACCTGGGATTCATTTCGTTTAGAGTCATTGACCCCTACCTAAAAACAGATTGCCCCACGCATAACAGCTACGTACAAAAAAGTTATAAAATTGTCCTTGGTTTTACAATGATAAGTGAAAACATTAAAATTCTCCAAGCAAACAAGGTATGCAAGGATTTTTTAATTTTATTTATTTGTTTATTTATTTATTTACTTCGTTAAACAGTGAGAGCAAAATAACTTACCAGAATATAAAGGTGAGAGCTGAATGCGCATGCCCCTGAGGGAGAAAGGGGGAATCTTCACGGAACCAGTATTTTTCCCCACCCCATCTCCACGTGATGTCCATCCAAATATACCATTGGCTGTTTAGTTAAAAAAATGCAAATGCTTGTGCACGTACATCAGTTACTTTACGTATGATAAGGAAGTGGGAAGAGGGAAAATGAAAGAGTGGAGACAGAACCCCACGGTAGCGGTCAGGAGGTGGTGAAACCGAGTCGCAGTTTTTGGATGGAAGGTATCTCCTCGGTCAGGAGGACAGAGCGCTGGGGGAAAGCAGGGGCTCCCTTTTCATTAGACGCCTGTGTCTGCGGCCGGAACACGCCAGCTGCGTCCGCCCTCCCCACTGTGCAGGAGTGTCTGTCTCACTGATTGGCTGCTCGCAGAATCGGAATCTGACCTGCTCTTTGGCAAACAAACCCCGCCGTTCACCATAGGCTTTCATTAGTTTACTAAGCGGTGTGTACCTCCTACTCTTAACCTGTGCCACAGAACCACCCAGCCCCGCCACCTTCAAATTAATGTGATAGAGCTCTGGCTGGCATAGCTCAGTGGATTGAGCGCAGGCTGCAAACCAAAGTGTCGCAGGTTCGATTCCCAGTCAGGGTACGTGCCTGGGTTGCAGGCCATGACCCCCAGCAACCGCTCATTGATGTTTCTCTCTCTCTCTCTCTCCCTCCCTTCCCTCTCTAAAAATAAATAAATAAAATCTTTAAAAAAATTAATGTGATCGTTGCTCTCAGTCTTGACTCCTTCCCTGGGCTTTTCATCAGCCACGGCGAGAGCCCAGGTCTCTTCAGCTGCTGATGCACCAAGGAGGTATTGGGGCCGTGCCGGAGGAGCACAGCAGCAATGCCAGGAGCGGCTGCTGCTTTTTCTTCTGAAAGAAGACCCTTTAGCATTTCATATGATACTTGTTTGGCGGTGATGAACTTCTTTAGCTTGTTCTTGTCTGGGGAGATCTTCATCTGTCCTTGGATGCTAAACAGTGGGTAGAGTAATCTTAGTTGTGTGTCCTTGCCTTTCATGACCTGGAATTCTTTCTTGCCAAACCCTTCTAGCCTCCAAAGTTTCTGTTGAGAAAGCAGCTGGGAGTTTTAGGGGAGCTCTCTTGTAGGTAACAAACTGCTTTTCTCTTGCTGATTTTAAGGTTTTCTCTCTTTGTCTCTAACCTTTTGTATTCTAATTATAATGTGTCTTGGAGGCGGCCTCTTTGGGTCTGTCTCGTTTGGGCCCGTCTGTGCTTTCCTGGACCTGTATGTCTATTTCCTTTACTAGGTTAGGGGAGTTTTTTCTGTTGTTATTTTTTTCAAATAGGTTTGCAAATTCTTGCTCTCTCTCTCCGTCCAGCACCCTCATGATGTGAATGTTGGTATATTTGAAATTATCCCAGAGCCTCCTCATTGTTTATGGATGTTTTTTTTCTTTTTGCTGTACTCACTGGCTGTTTTTTGCTCCCTTATAATCCAAATTGCTGATTTGATTCTTGGCTTCATTTTGACACCACGGGTGGTTCCCTTTAGTGTATTCTTCATTTCAGTTAGTGTGTTGCTTCATTTCTGACTGGTCCTTTTTCATGCATTTAGGTTCTCACTAAGGTCTTGGAGCATCCTTATAACCGGTGTTTAACTTATAACTCTGCCCCTAGTAGCTTGCCTGTCTCCATTTTGTTCAGCTCTTTCTCTGGAGTTTTGTTCTGTTCTTTCGTTTGGAACTTGCTTCTTTGTCCCCCCCTTTTGGTGACCTCCCTGTGTTTGTGTCTGTGTATTAGGTAGAGCTGCCATGTCTTCCAGGCCGGGAAGAGTGGCCTTATGTAGCAGGTGTCCTGTAGGGTTTAGTGGCACAGCCTCCCCTATACCTGAGCTGGGTATTCGAGGTGCACCCACAGTGTGGATTGAGTACACCCTCCTTTTGCAGTGGAGCCTTGATTGCTGTTGGCATATCAATGGAAGGGATTTACCCAGGCTGGTCAGCTGCAAGGACTGGCTGAGACTACTGTCCACCGACCTCTGACCACTGCGGAGGATCAGCTGTGCAGGGAGGGGCCCACCCCAAAGAGCAGGACTTACTTTAGTGGGGCTCTGGTGCCCACCGAGTCCACCCCTTGAGTGTGTCCTTTGCAGAGGAGGTTGGGTGGTGACATCTCGATGTGGTCTGAAGCTGTCCACTGGGTGAGCTGTCTCTGGGGCCTTCCAGGAGGTGGGGGCAGGGGGAGGCGCTGGTGGTCAGTAAACAGCCCTCAGAGGAGCTGACCTCTTGGGGACTGGCTCAATTCCCAGGGCCACCTGCAGAATCAGACCCTGGGATGCTCAGGCTGCTTTGCTGGCCGCTGGTGCTGGGCCCAGCTGGACTTTGGGCCGCCTGTCCTCGCTGCAAGCCCTAAGATCACACGTGGGAGAGTCCTGGCCGGGAGCACAGGGTGAGACCTAACACAGCTTCTCCACCTCCACAGAGCCTCCTGCTGTGCTAAGCCTCCCCCACCTGCCCTGGGCCACCCAGCGTGAGCTACAAAGTGATCTGCAGACGGCTGCCACTTGTGCTGGGCTTGGAGGTGCCCAGGTGAGACCAAGCTGAGAACCCAGGCAGGCTGCCGCTAGCGTCAGGCCTGGGGCTACTTAATAATAGGTGCTGGGTGTGCTGACGCCAGATGCTGCTTTTTTGAGCAATTTTAGGAAAATCCAAAGCATGAACCAACACAAGCCATTTGTATGGAAGAGCCACTGGAAACAGCTTGGGTGGGCCCGCATATTGGATGGATGGGGTCTCAGGAAATCACTGGGCTGGGGCAAACAGGGTGTGAGTCAGGTTGATGGAGTCTAGGATATGGCACCCGCCTGCCAGTTCTGTCGGGGAAGAGGACTCATCAGAGGAACAGTGGCCTCTGCCAGCACTTCTGTCTGGGAGAAAGCTGTGCCCCAGCTCTCGCCCTGATGCCAGATCCCCTACATGTCTCTGGCGCCTTTGAAGCTGCTGCCCCAGCGCTGGAGCTCAGAGGGAGGGAGTCCGAGTAGGTCCGTGCATGGGCCCTTTAAGAGGAACTGCCTATGACTCCGTCTCCCTCAGCTTCAGTCCTCACTGGTTTTGCAGCCAGAGGTTATAGGGACTTCCTTTCCTGGCATGGGAGCCTTGGCATGGGGGGCCTGGTGTGGGGTTGGGACCCCTTGCTCCTCAGGGGGGCCCTCCACAGTTGAGATATCCCTCCTGACTTTTATCCACCGCACGTGAGTGTGGGACCAGCTCATTCGTGTCTCCTCCCTGCCACCAGTCTCCGCGTGACTTCCCCTTTAACCCCCTAGTTGTAGGACTTCCACCCAGCAGGTCGCAGGTGGTTTGATGGTGGTTGTTCTGTAGCTTCGTCGGAGCTGTAGTGTGGTTGTGGGAGGAGGCGAGCACCGTGTTTCCCTGTGCCGCCGTTGAGAGAATGCTGATGACGGCGGCGGACTCTTTGTCCTCACGTTGGAGTAAATGTGTCTTAATTGCTTCCCCCTCCTTTTGTTTTGTTTATGTTTTTTAACGCTAGATTAAAAATGGTTACAAGGAGTAGGTGCGATTGGAGTGCAGGCTCATCTGTGACCTGACTCCAGGGTCACATCCCAGCCCGTGCCCCACCTGTCTGTGTTGCTACTGATGACAGAAAGGGAATGTGGGTGCTCGAGGGCCCGCGACAGCTTCACGCAGGGACGGTCTTCTCACTGTTGGGCCCATACAGCAGAGGGGGCATCCTGGCAGGCAGGAACGTCTGGCCCTGGCGCGTGGATGTTGGGGCTCGTGGAGGGTGCCACCCAGGGTGGGTGGACAAGCGCTGGTGTGGCCCCAGGAGGCTCCCATGCAGGTGCCTTCCCATCGGAGCCTCTGTGTCCCTGCGTGTCCCACTGCCTTTTGGCAGAGACCAGTGTCGACTTGTGTGGGGGCAGGGGGAAGGCCCCGGTGGTCAGTAAACAGCACTCAGAGGAGCTGACCTCTTGGGGACCGGCTCAATTCCCAGGACCACCACCAGAATCAGCTCAGGCTGCTTTGCTGGCCGCTGGTGCAGGGCCCAGGTGGACTTCAGGCTGCCTATCCTCGCCGCAAGCCCTGAGATCACACAAGGGAAAGTCCCTGCCGGGAGCACTGGGCGAGACCTAACACAGCTTCTCCACCTCCACAGAGCCTCCTGCTGTGCTGAGCCCTCCCCACCCACCCTGGCCTGCAGCCCAGCAGCATCCACGCCCCGGGATGGTGGCACCCCTGTCTCCAGGGTGTACCCCTGCCTTCCTGTGGCCAGGGCATCCTCGGGGCTGGTGTGGGAGCTGTTAGGACCCGCTGACACTCCCTGCCGAGCCCCTACCCGCTCAGAGCCACGCTGGGCATGTGATAAAGCCCCTCCTGGCCTAGCGGGGTGACCCACAGCTCGGTCCCGGCTGGGTTCAGAGGCTGGTGGAAGCCTAGCTGGGTCTGAGCGTGGCCATGGAGGGCTCCAACCAGCTCGACCTGCCAGGGTCACCCTTGTGTCCTCACCGTGGTGACAGACACCCCCCTTACCTCAGCCCTCACGCTGTCCTTTTGCATTCCTGCAGTGTCCCCCAGAGGGACGGGAGGGTCCCTGGGTCACACACCAGGCGCTGGAGAGGGTTTTCCAGCAAGTGAGGCAGAGAGGCGCTTGGCAGCTGGTGGACCAGGGAGAGCACAAGTCAGCCAAGGGGACAGTGGGGGCCAGCATCCTGAAAAGGCGGCAGGCAGGGCTGGATGCACTGTAACAGCAACCAACCCAGGCTCAGAGGTCCCAGGGTCCCCCTAGGGCAGATGGACTGGTAGGACCCTACCCTCCTCTGTCCGGAATGTGAGGCCACCGCAAGGGCAGGGGACATGGTGACCCCTCCCTGTTTCAGTGGTCCAGTCGCCTGACCACCTAGTGAGAGGGTGTGGGGAGTCGTGATGTTTTCTGTTGTTCCCTGGGGTTTTTTTGACCTAAAAAAGAGGTAAACGGAGGCAAGCTCAGTAAGAGGAATTTACTCAAAAAGGGCGGAGGGAAGAAGAGCAAGCTGCAGGCGAGGTCCCTGAGGGTTTGGGGTGGGCTGCATCTCTGGGCATGGGATGTAAGGACGGAGAACTAGTCAGAGTGAGTTAAAGTTAAAAACACGAAGACCAGCCTGGAAAACTTCCCATCAGACAAAGCGACACAGAAAAGAAAACAAACCCAGCCCAGCCCAGACGGCTCCCCCTGAGTCACCTCCCGTCCCCGCCTCCGGCAGCTCTTCCCCAGGTGATACCAGGTCCCCCTGCCAAACCCCTTCCCGCAACATCCAGGAGAATTCCAGCACTATCAGCCGTTTGCAGATCCGGTATTTACGGGAAGGCAGCCTCTTTGTTCTCAGTTTCGTCTCTCTGAGATTCTCCAGTTTGCCTCCTCTGGTTCTATTTCGGATTGTAATTCTTTCATAGGTGAATGAATGAATGAATGAATGAACATTCATTCTTCTCCTGAAGACAAAGCTGTTGGAGTGAAAGTGAAACTGGCCCTTTCGCTGGCCCTGACCTCGCCAGGACCGCAGAGTGGTGACCCGCTGGTCACTCGGGGCCACCCCTGGCCCTCGTCCTCCTGTCTGCCGCCCCTCCCCTCCCCACACCCAACCTGCTCTCCTGAACGCTGGTGAAGTCCGTGCTTTCAGTGTGGAGAGAGGAGGCAGCCGCTGACATCGGGGCACGCGTGTGCTCCTGGGGGATGTCAGCAGCCTGACAGAGCTGGCCTCAGACGAGACTCCTCGGTGACCGTGACGAAGACGTGAGTGGAAAACCATCAGACCCTTCCGTGCCCTGTGAGCACAAACACAGGGGCAGGCGCCACCACTGATATGGCCAGACAGCTCCCTCTCCTGGCCAAAACAGGCAACTGCCTCATCATCCCTGAAGACAGGAGCCCCAGAACAATGACGCTGCGTCCCAGGCCCCGTCACCGTGGGACTGTGGAGTCAAACTTTTATGAAAATAAAATCTCTCTTCTCTGTTTCTTTTTCAGCTCTTTAGTATTTGTCCCTGTGCTGACTGGGCCACAGGGGCGGAGGGCGGAGGCTGGCCGGGAAAGCTCCAGGCTGGGCACTGGCCCGGCAGGGGAAGGGCATGGAGGGGCCTCTGCCCTGTGAGGCCATCCTGGACCTCCACGCAGGCATCCCAGGGTGAGCGAAGGCAGAATAATGGGGAGCCTGTCAGGGTGGTGGTCCTCCAACCTGCCGGCCCCCTTCCCCTGGGATGTTTGGCGGAGGCTTGCCCTCAACCTTGACCTGGCCCTGGGTGCTGGATATGGAGGGGGGCCGCTGCAGACCAGCGAGGGCCAAGGTGACCACGGACTCTGAGTGTGGAGCCGTGAGGAAGTCCTCGTGAGGGGCTCAGGCGGGCCTGTGGCGCTGGCCCACAAGTCAGCTGGGCGACTCCAGCCTCCTGGGGGCATGCAGAGGCCTGTCGGGGATGCAGGCAAGGGGGGAGCCCACCCTCAGCCTGGCTGAGGGGTAGAGGGGCGCCAGGACAGCGCGGAGCAGTGAGGGGACAGATGTGTGGGCCCATGGAGAGAGCAGAGAGCCAGCCCCTCACACTCAAGGACAGGCCGTCTTTGACAAAGGAGAAAACGTCGTGCAGTGGGGGAAGGACAGTCTTTTCAACAAACAGTGCCGGGACAACTGGACACCCACATGCACACGGTGACCCTCAACCCTTGCCGCCTTCTCACCACGCACAGAGGTCGGTTCGAGGCAGGTCACAAACTAAGTGTAAAACATTGGTGATAAATGCCCTGGCTGGTGCGGCCCAGTGGATCGAGTGCTGGCCTGTGAACCAAAGGTTTGCTGGTTCGATTCCCAGTTGGGACACATGCCGGGGTTGTGGGCCTGGTCCCCAGTGGGGGCGTGTGTGAGAGCCAACCACACATTGATGTTTCTCTCCCTCTCTTCCTCCCTCCCTTCCCCTCTTTCTAAAAATAAATAAATAACATCTTTTTAAAAACGTTGATGGTAAAGCAACCAGCACGTCCTGTAGAAGGCGGGTGGATAAGCACACTGTGGCCCGTCCAGACAATGGAACGTTACTCGGTGCTCACAAATGAGCTAGGACACCATGGAAAGCCAGGGAAGAACCTTGAAGGAAAACGACTAAGTGAACAAAGCCGATCTAAAAAGGCTACAAACGGTCCGGTTCTCACAATGCAGCATTCTGGGAAAGGCAAAGCTACGGAGACAGAAAAAAGGATGGGGGTTGAGGAGGGGGTGGGGTCACCAGGCAGAGCGCAGGACTGTTGGGCAGTGAAACTACTCTGCATGACACTGTGGTGGCGGATGCCGGCCATCACACCTTTGTCCGAAGCCACAGCACGCACACCCCCGGGCGGGAATCCTTGTGGGAACTGTGGACCCTGAGTGATGATGGTGCCAGGCGGGTCCATCTGCTATAACAGGTGCACCACCTGCTGGGGATGCTGATAGTGGGGGAGGCTGTGCGTGCATGTGTGGGGGCGGGGTGGGGGGTGCATGGGAACTCTCCGTCCTTCATTTTAAAAAGAATAAAAAATAAAATCTATTTTGCAAAATTGTGGTTGGGGGCCAGCGTGGGGCCATGCAAGGCCATGGCTCACAGCCCTCCCTGTCCTCCAGCAGGTAATTCCCCCCTCAGTCCTGGGTCCCCTCCACCCCGGGGGGCAAAAACATATGTTAGGAGTTCCCCCAGTGCTGCTCCCTATTTCAGGGCACCTCTCTGCAGGGGGCATGCACCTGACATCGTCACCGCCCTCCCCCCACTCTCCTGAACCCACCCCACACCCCCCAGCCTGGCCAGTGGCCTCCAACTGACTCAGCTGAAGGTCGGCCTCAGCGCTCACAGGACATGGCCGCCGAGACGCCGCTGAGTGTCTTGGTCTCCCGGACGCTTTCTGGCTGGTGTCCTCACGCCCTTCCCCAGTCGCCCTGTATCTCAGGGGTGGAGCAGCCACGGGAAGGCTGGCCTTTCCCACCTGCTCTCTCGTACTCCAACTTCAGGGTGTGAAATGCACCAACTACCCGCTGACCTCCAGGCTGACACCTTCAGCCAGACCTCCCTGGGATTCTGGACCTGAAACTCCCCCTGAAGTCCCTGCATGGTGTCACAAAACAAACAAACATACAAACAAAAAAACCCCACAGGCCAATATACCTTGTGAATATAGACACAAAAATCCTTGACAAATCACTAACTAGTTAAATGCAACAATGTATGAGAAGAGTGATACGCCAGGACCCAGGGGGCTTTGTTCCAGGGATGCGAGGCTGGCCCCACATTCAAAAGTCAGTCCATGCCACTGACCATATTGAGAGGCTAAAGGAGAAAAATCATGTGATCATATCAACCGAAAAGCATCTGACAAAATGCAACACCCATTAGGATAAAAACTCTCACAAACATAGGAATGGAAAGGGACTTCCTAAACTTGATGAAGAACATTCACAAAAAACCTACAGCTCCCCCACAAAGATCAGGAACAAGACAGGGGTACCCGCGCGCACTACTTTCATTCAACGTGGTTCCAAAGTTCTCGCCACAACAATGAGGCTGGAAAAGGGGACAAGAGACACACAGATGGGAAGAGAAGACACGAAATGCCCCTACTGACAGAAGGCGTGGCTGTCTTTGCACAAAACCGCAAAGACTCCATAAAACTGGAAGTGGATGGATGGACACATACATCGACGGAACAGAATCAAGAAGCCAGAAATAGACCCACAAAAATAGGCCCAACCGATTTCTTAAATGAAGTAACTTTATTGTGGCAAAATACACATAACCTAAAACATCCCATTTTAACGACTGGGAAGTTTGAAATTCAGCAGCAATTGGCACATCGCAAGGTTGCGCAACCACCCCCTCTCTTTCCAACACGTTTGCATCACCCCAGTGGAAACTGCACACTCACCAGGCAGGCGGCCACCCCACCCCCACCCCAGCGCCCGGAAACCAACAATGTGCTTTCTGTCTCTGTGGATTCGCCCATCCTGGGTGTTTCATATCAATGGGGTGATACATTATGTTACCTTTTATATCTGACTTTGCTCAGCCTAATGGTTTCAAGGTTCACCCATGTTGTAGCGTGTATTAAAATGTCACCTCGTTTATGGCTGAACGTGTTCTATTGCACGACTGACCGCGTGTTACTCATCCACCCTCCTGTGGATGGACATTTGGGTTGTTGCCCGCGCCTCCGTGGCTGCTGTGACAGTGCCGCTGTGCACATGGGTGCACCGTATTTTGCACACGTTTTTGGCTGAGTGCACACCCCACCCGGGAGTGGGGCTGCGGGGTTGCAGGGCAGCTCAGTGTCCGACCTACTGAGGCACCGCCAGCGGGGGAGCTGCCACGCTCGCTCCCTTGCAGGGGAGGACCGGGGCCTGGGGGAGGCCCGACAAGCGGCCGGCAGGTCGCTGCCCCCGGTGCCTCACAGGGGGACTGAGGCTCACCTCCAAGGAGGCAGTGGCCCCGCTCCTGGCCCTGGCCAGGCCCTTGGCCCCTCTGTGGGTCACACCGGCCACCTTCACACGCCCTGGCAGCTGCTCCAGGTCCCCTGTGGAAAGAAAGGCGCTATCCTGGAAAGCCCCACCTGGTGGAAAGTCCAGAATTCTACGAGAGCCTCTTTGCTCATCGCCAAGCACACACAGGGCTGGGGGACGCCCTCGGCTGTCAGGCTCGGCTGGAGGACACGGGGGCGCCTGCCAGGGGTTCATGGCTTTGAAAAAGTGGAGTGAGGACGGATCTTACTGGCAGCTTTTACTTCCCCTGGAACCATGTCTCACGGCCAATGGCCCCTCAGTGGCCGCTCAGCGGATGGGGAGATAAGCCGCTGGGCGCAGGAGTGGCGATGGAGGAGGAGAGTGCTCTCGAGAGGGTGACGCCCAGCTACTGGAGGCCATGGTCACGGGTCACCCCCAAAGCCACGGTTCCCTGGCACCCCTGGGTGCCCTCGTGTGGGAATTTGGGAGTGTGCTGGCCTCGCAGGTGCCACTAGATGTGCGGTGAAGTGGCTCTGCTTTCCTCGGGCTGGGCCCACGTGAGCGCACAGGGGACTGGGCAGGTGGATCCAGAAGCTTCCTTGGCAAGGGAAAGAAAGGCCGGCAGGGTGCATGCAGGGGCAGAGTGGGGGCCGGCCGGCGGCGGGACCACTCTCACTCTCACTCAGTTGCAGGGAAGTTTCCAGGCCTGCCCCCCACCCCCGGAAGCGCCCCGGGCCCTGATTGGCTTTGGGGCAGCGCAGCCTTTGCTCTTTCCGTGGGGAGTCGGGTATAACCGGGCCCCGGCGGCCCCAGCGCTCAGCCCCACAGCGGCGCCCGCCCAGGTGTGTCCGCCCTGGTGCTCGGAGCGGCTGCGAGAGCCTGAGCAGACACGGCCCGGGCATTTCCCAAGCCCGCTGGCACCCCGTGGCCGCGGGACCCCAGGCGGGGAGAGGAGGCCCCCAGGCTCGCTCCCCGGGACCCCGCGATGGCAGGCGAGGCCCGCGGCGGAGACGCGGCGCTGCGCCGCCTGCTGAAGCGGCACCGCACCGAGATCGCTGTGGCCGTGGACAGCGCCTTCCCGCTGCTGCACGCGCTAGCCGACCACGACGTGGTCCCGGAGGACAAGCTCCAGGTGGGCGCCGGTCCGGAACCCTCGGCCTCCTAGCCTTCCCCGCACCCCGCGCCCAGGAGCTGGAGTTAGCGCTGGGGAAGAGAAAGTAGTTCCAGGCAGGCCGCCTCCTCCGCGCTCCCCACTCCTCCGCGCTCCCCACTCCTCCGCTTCTAAGGCGCCACTCCCCTCGCCCCTAGCCACCCCCTTGCCCTGCCCAGGAGCCAGATCGATGGTCCCCAGATCGATGGTCCCCAGAACAAGTTAGAGGCTGGCCCCTGCCTCCCATGCCCTAGCCTGCTCCAACCCAGCCACCAGCCTGGGGGATTGTCTCCAGGATTCGTTCCAGTTGTGACCCCAAAGCGGATCCTCTCCCAGCCCTCCCCAAGCCTGTGTTCGAGTCAGGGGCATGGTCCCCTAAGATGTGTTCCAAGTGGGGACCCCTCACCCCCACACCCCCATGCCATCCTCAAGCTTGCCCCAGGCCGAGGAATGGACACGGTGCCCTGGGGTGGGGGGGCAGCAGCCTCCTCTGGGCTGGCGGCCACCCTCTGGTCCCACAGTGGAGGTGGGAGAAAAGGGGGTACAGGGAGGCACAGGCAGGGCCCCCACCGCCTGCTCTTGCTTCAGGAGACGCTGCGTCTGAAAGACGCGGAGGGCTGCCCACAGGCCTTCTACTCGCTGCTCTCCTGGCTCCTGACCCAGGACGCGGCTGTGATCCTGGACTTCTGGAGAGTCCTCTTCAAGGACTACAACCTGGAGAGATACGCCCGGCTGCAGCCCGTCCTAGACAGCTTTCCCAAAGGTGGGGGTGCTGGGCGGGGGCCTGGGGTCCTGTGTGTGGGGGGTGGGGCCGAGGCTCCTGAGTCCCGTTGCTGAGCTCCAGTGGGACCTGTAAGATGGAAGAGGGTGGGAGTTAGGGAGACCCTGGGCATGACCCAGGGCCACCTTGAGTCCTCAGAGGCGAAGGCCTCAGGCCCCTTGTCCTCCTTGCCGGGGGACAGTTCTGGGCTTCGGCCTCCACTTCCGCCCATGCCTTGCAGACGTGGACCTCAGCCAGCCCCGGAAGGGGAGGAAGCCCCCTGCTGGTTCCAAGGCCACAGCGCCGATGCCCAAACCCCCCACCAAGAGGAAGGCCCCGGAGGAGCCCCGGACTGCGCCGTCGGCAGCCCTGTCCCCGAGGGGCACCTCTAGCCCAGGTGTGCAGTCTGAGGAGCAGGTCTGGCCACAGATCCCCCTGGGAGCCTGACACCTCCAGCTCTGGGAGCCTCTGTCCCAATGGATCAGCAGGAGCCAACGTGGGGAGGGGGGTCAGGAAAGGTCCCCTTTGGGTGCTTAGTGGACACATTGGAGGTTGTCCCAGTGCCCATGAAGCAGGCAGGCGCGTGCCACTTCCTTTTCACTGACGTGGAGAGAAAGGGAACGCAGTTGGAAGATGGGCCCCCCCGCCCCCGGCCCCCATCCCCCACCCTGTGCTCTCCACCCTGCCTGCCAAGTGGCTGTGGGCAGTGGAGAGCTGGCGGAATGCTGCAGCTCCCCCTACAGGCTCCCAGGCGAAGGCCAAGCCCCACAAGAAGCAGGAGAGCGCCGCGGAACCACAGCGCCTGCCGCTGGGGAATGGTGAGCCCGCCCCAGAGCCTCTGCTCCCGGGCCAGGGTCAGGGGGCTTGGCGGAGGGGGGCGCGGCTGTCCTCTGAGGGCCTGTCCTGGGACCCGGGACCACGCTGGCCCGGCATGTCACCCCGAAGCCGCATCTGGGAAAGAGAGCGCGCCCCGGACCATCCCCCCTGCCCTTTAGAGCCAGCTGAGCTTCCCTTCCTCCAGAGAGTCCTCCTTGGTCTCTTGGCTGGATGCAGTCTGGCCCTCCCAGCCCCAGAAACAGGACCCCAGAGACCCCTGTGGGCACCTGGTGCTGACCCGGGCTTAGGCCCTGGGTACTCTGCCTGCCTCCCAGCACGGTCGGGCCCGTGTCCCAGGGTCCCTGTTCGTTCCTGGCTGCCGTGTTCAGTTGTCCCTCACATTAGTGTCACACACACACACACACACACACACACACACACTGTCTGTGTGGAGGGGCGGGGCCCCCTCGGAGACCTGCCCCAAGCTGAAGGCAAGAAGGAGGACTCTGCCTCCAGGGGCCTCCTGCTCCCCACGTCCCGCCTGGAGTAGGTGCTCGGGCCGTCTCCCCAGCTGACGGCCCCCCTCTGGTGCCCCCTCCCCCAGGGATTCAGACCATGTCCGCGTCGGTTCAGAGGGCCGTGGCTGTGTCGTCTGGGGACGCCCCAGGCGCCTGCGGGGCTGTGGAGGGGATCCTCATCCAGCAGGTGTTTGAGTCAGGTAGACGCGCTGGTCCCTGGGGTCCACATCCCCCGCTTAGCTCTCCGGTGGCCCTGGGGCAGGCAGGACCGGGGACAAGGCAGCCAGCATCCCTGGGGGGTTCTGCTGTCTCTGGAGGGGTGGTGGAGGGGGTGGGGGGGGCACTGAGGGCTCCCCATGGGGGAGGGACTCCCGGACAAGCCAACCTGGAAACTTCTGGGCCCCCTTCCTCGGTCTCTCTGTGTCCTCTCCTTTTCTCTCAAGGACACCTGTCATTGCGCACGGGGCCAGCTCGAGCCCATTTTAACCAATTACACCTGCAGAGACCCTACTTCCAGACAAAGCCCCGCACCAGCTTCCCAGGTGCATGTGGACTTGGGGGGCTGGCAGCACAGTTCCCCAGCAGCCACCTCCTGGGCCCAGGACCCCGGCCCCAGACCTGACTGAGGCACATGGGGGAGAAGCGGCATCCAGCCGCACAGCTCACGGCCTCTCTGCCCCTGCTGGCCCCTGGCCTGGGCCTGCAGTGCGGCTGAGCAGGGCCCTTGGGCGGGCGGGCAGCCGGGCCACTCAGCGTCTCCCCCCAGGTGGCACCCAGAAGTGCATCCAGGTTGGGGGGGTTTATACCCCCAGCAAGTTTGAAGACCCAAGCGCAGCAAAGAGCAAAGCCCGCAGCAGCAGTGGCCTGAAGACCCTGGTCCGAGCCAAGGGGACCCAGGTCGCTGCCCCTGTAAGCGCTGCCCAACCGCCTCTGGGGAGGCACCGTGGCGCCCGCCCCAGGGACACACGATGGCAGCAGCATGGCCTCTGGGTCAGGAGCTCTGCCTGCAGGTGGGGGCTCCCTGCCCCGGTGTGCCCCTCCACTGGCGACCCTGTCTTCTCCCTGGCAGGCTGGAGGGGATCCGAGGGCCAGCCAGCAGGGCAGGGTCCTGGCCCCTGCTGCCCTCCCCAGCGAGCCCCAGCCCCACCAGGTAACTCCCAGATGAGGCGGGGTGCGGGGGAGGAGCTGCCCCAGTGGTCACAGGACAAGGCCTAAGCTCCCATTTATGGGGCAGAGCTCTTTTTCTTCAACACTGCCTTTTTTTTCTGATAACACGCAATTGTAAAAATTCAAATAAGTCGGAGAAAGGCTTCCCGGGCTTTTCAAACCATAGCGTTTGGTCCAGGTGCCAGCTGCCCCTCATCGCACAGCTGGCCCACGGCTGCTGCAGCGACCCCTGCTGGCAGCCCAAGTGCCACGCCTGTGCTTGGGCTCCCTCCCAGCACCGAAAGGAGGCAGAATCCCACAGAGGTCCCCACCCCTCCACAGCAGACACTGTCTGGGCCCTGGCACCCAGGGGCGAGTGGGCTCCATGCCCACCCCCACCGATGGGGCCTGTGAGGATTGTCACAAAGAGCATGTTCACTGCTGTGGAGGGCTGCCCAGCCCGGCAGTTCAGGGGGCTTCTGGGGCAGGGGGCCCCCAGGAGGGCATGGTTGGTGCCATGCAGGCCAGGGCACCAGCAGACTGGAGGCCTCAGGGGGAGGGAACCGCGGGGGCCCAGGGCCAACAGGAAGGGCCTACACCTCCTTGCCCTGAGAGGAAGGGGCAGCATGAGCAGGGGGGGGGGGGGGTGGGCGTGCAGTCTAGGGGCCGCCTGGAGCCCACGAGAAGCCGGCTTTCTAAAGGCCTGTTCTTCCCAAGAGAGGAGGACCCGGGAGTGTGCAGGGGCTGGAGTGGCAGGGATGCAGGGGACTTGGGGGGCCGGGGAGCAGGCATTAGCCAGCAGCGGAGCAGGCATCAGGGGAGCAGGGGACCTGCAAGGGGGCGGTTCTGGGGGCTCTCGGGGAGGCCGGGCCACACCTCTGCCCCCACAAGATGTGGGCCCCTCCCGCGTCAGAAGAATGAGGACGAGTGTGCCGTGTGCCGGGACGGAGGGGAGCTCATCTGCTGTGACGGCTGCCCGCGGGCCTTCCACCTGGCCTGCCTGTCCCCGCCGCTCCAGGAGATCCCCAGGTGAGCCTGGCACGCCGGGCACCTCCGCAGCACCCGTCCACCCCCACCTGGTTTCACAGCCACCTCTACCCGCTGACCCTGAGTGGGAGGCTGCCCAGAAGTCTCTGTGCCCCACGGGTGGGAAGTGAGGCCCACCTTCGAGGGAGCTCTGGTTCAGGTCACCGGGCCGTGTGGCTGGGGCCTGGGCTGCTCTCACTCCACCGCCTCGCGTGGCTGCACTGTCCCCAGCCTGGGCAGCAGGGCCCTGAGGCCCCCTCAGCAGAGCGAAGGCTGGAGGCAAAGAGCGGTCAGCCCGCCCCATCTCAGTCCACACTCCGGGGCGAACTCCCACCAGCAGCTGACTCCCCACCCCCAGCCCAAGCAAAGTCAGGGGTGCCAGAAGTCACAGAGTGGCACCCCAGGGGCAGGTCTACCCCCTGGCACCCCTCCCTGGCCCACCAGGAGAGTCCCACCCTCTACCACCCGTGCTCACAGGCCACGGTGGTCTGCAGGCAGGGCCCGGGGCAGGGAGGGGTGGAGCTGTAGCCCCGGCTCTGGCCCTGCTCACTATGTGACCTTGGCCGGTCCCGTCTCTCTAAGCCTCAGATGCTTCTGCACTACCATGTGGGGTTGGGCCCAGGTCATTGTTCAGCATCCATCCCACAGACCCTGGTGGTCTATCATTCTTCTGTCCTCTTCCTTCCTGCCCTTGACCGCCTCCCTTCTGCTGGTCACCACCTCCCTGATGCATGCAACCTGGTGGGTCCACGGGTATAAACACCCCAGTGCAGGGCGGCGCCGCCTGCAGACCCGGCCCGTGACAGCCAGGCCCAGGCAGCTGCGGGGGGTGAGGGTCAGGCACTCTCGGGGCTCCTCAGAGAAGCACACGGGGCAACACGGACCCGGCAGGTGAGGGCCACCCCCAGGGGTAAATAGTGGGCGTCCTTGGCCCTCCTGTCCACTGGCCAGGCAGGTCCTTCCAGTGTGGCTCTGCCCGCCCCCTGCCTGGGCCCATTTCCCTACCTGTGAAAGGAAAGGGTGCCTTGGAGGAGCCCTCCGGCCTCCCCTGAGTTGTGGGTCTGGGGCTCCGCCACACCTGCCGCCTTGCCCTGCATGCCTCTGGCCGGCGACAACCCAATCTGAGCAGCGGGACCTGGAGGTGCTCCAGCTGCCTGCAGGGAAGAGCCCAGCGGGACCAGCCCCGCGCTGAGGAGCCCCCGGCAGAAACCCCGGTAAGCGCAGGCCCGCTTCCAGGCCCTCTGTCCTCCCTGGAGCCTTGCCTGCTGGCCGCTCGTATGGGTCTGGCCTGCCCGGCCGTTGAACCATGTGTCCCCCCACCCCCCATGGCCTGGCCACGTCCATCTGACTTTCTGCAGTGGGGCCTGAGGGGTGCCAGCTCCTGGGTGACGGCCCCTACAGTGGCCTGTTTCTTGGTGCCTGGATGGGGGCTGCAGCTCTGTCAGCCCAACACAGGGGGTGCTCTCTGACCCCTGGTAATGTTCACCCCCAAATATTGCAGTGTCTGATGCAGCAGAGACATGAAGGATACAACCCACGCCTGAGTGTAGATAGAGTGTTTGCTCTGACGGTCCCTGAGGCCCCAGGCACCCCATCTTTAGATGGGGAGAGGGTGGAGGGCTGAGGAGCACAGAGCTGGGACTGCACCTGGGCCTTTCCAACCCAGCACGGGGGGGCCCTTCCCCAACACCAGCCCGCAGTTCCCAGCAGTTGGTGACGCCCTGGGTGGAGCCCCTCTGAGCGCTGACCCTCTGGTTCCAGGTCATCCTGGGACTGCGGTCCTCAGGAGAGGAGGTGAAGGGCCTACTCAGGGAGCCCCCGGCTGGGATGGACACTGCCGTGACCTACAAGCACCTGCTGCCCCCAGCTGCGGCAGCCCCCCTGCCCGTACTGGACCCCTCTGCCCTACGCCCCCTGCTGTTTGTGGGCCCTGAGGGGCAGCAGGTGAGGGGCTGGGGTCCTGGAGTCCTGGAGTCCTGGGGTCAGGGGGCTCAGGGCCTGCAGAGCAGCCTGCAGTGGGAGGAGAGGGACAGCAGGGGAAGCGACTGGAAGGGGAAAGTGGGTGGGAGTCTAACTGGGGTCCGGGGTCAGGGCTTGGGGGAGGCCTGTGGCAGGGGCAGCCAGACTGGCCATGGGGAGGGCAGGTGGGGAGCCGGAAGGAGGCACGGGGGTTGGGTGCTGTGGGAGAACACCCAGAACAAGGTGGGGGGCTCTGGAGGGATTCCTGCTCTGTGGAGACATTCTCTCATTGTTCCAGAACCCCATGCTCCACTCCCAAAAGCAGGACAGTAAAATAGGGTAGGGTGGCATTTTGGGGAAAACCCAGGTCCCCCAGCTCCTCCTGCCTCTTTTGGCATGTGCCATTCTAGGGACCTCTCAACCAGTCCTAAAGGGGGTTCACACCCACCAAGGGGGAGCGAGGTTGGAGCACCAGGTTTCTCCGGGCTGCAGCCCAAACGGTGAAAGGCGCCCCAGTGTCCCGGGGATTAGATCCCCAAACCGCCCCTCTCCTGTGTGCGCCCCACCACGCTGTCCAGCCCCGCGCATTCCTGGGTCAGGGCAGAGGACTCATGGTGCGTAGTGAGCCCCTCCCGGCCCCAGGACACTGCTCCGTTTGCCCCGCAGGGTCCGGCGACCGGCGCGCGGTGCGGAGTGTGCGGAGACGGCACGGACGCGCTGCGGTGCGCGCACTGCGCCGCCGCCTTCCATTGGCGCTGCCACTTCCCGGCGGGCGCCCGGCCCGGGTGAGTGTGAAGGCCTGGGGGCGGAGCGGCGGCCCCAGCGGCTCCGGGAGAGACTCCCGGTTACACCCCACAATTCCCGGCCCAGCCGGGGCAGCCCACAGCCTGTCTTCCACTCCGCGCAGGGCCGTCCTGCGCTGCAGATCCTGTTCTGGAGACCCTGCCCCGGCGCCGGGGGAGGGGGCGCCCGCCCCGAGCCCGGCCCGCCCGGTTACCGGGCCCGCCAAGGTTAGTGCCCCAGTGGGGGAAGGGGGACCCGCGGGGTGACAGGCGAGGGGAGCGCATCACGAGAGCAGGCTCTGGCGTCGGTTTCGCGGGTTTGCACCGTACCCCGCCCCCCACCATGCGTTTCTTATTTATATGCAGTCTTGTAAAAAAAACGACTCTTTTTATAATTTAAATCTATGTAAAAAGAAACTCGTCTAAGCTGCGGTGACTAGGAAGTCACAGGTGGAATGCACGTCTGCGCCCAGAGCTTCCCTAGCCCTCGGCGCCCCTCCCCCAGCCCGGGAGCGCCCCTCCCCCAGCCCCGGAGCGCTCCTCCCCCAGCCCAGGAGCGCCAGGTGGGGTGGGGTCGCGGCGAGCGGAAGGAGGCTCCGCAGCGGGAATGAGCACGCACTCGCCACGACCGAGGGTGACCCACCCGTGTAATCACCCCGTTCACGGAGTAAGTCCAAATTCACACAGAATTGTTATAAAAGTGTCCGAGTCCAGCAGGATGCACCTGGAAGCAAGATCTCAAAAACTGAGCAAACGCCTCCACAGAATCACAGATTCTCCTCTGCGTTGGTGATGAAGGAGGGGCCATAAGGAAGGCTCCTCGGAGGCGGGAGAAAGTGAGGCAGGAGCGGATCATGGACCTTGAAGACCCCTAGCTCTGTGGAGGGTGGTCACGCCTTAGAAGGCGATCCGAAAGGGCGCTGTTCAAAGGTGTGGTCACAGAGACAATGGGTACAGCCTCAGGCCAAGATAAGCCTTTTACCAAAGAAGTTTTCTGCCTGTGACCACCCACCATGCCCTGCCCAGTTAGGAGTTTCTGATCAGATGGCCCAGTGTGGTTACTTTGCATAGAACCCCTTTCTGTCCACACCCCAGTCCTCTAGCAGGCCTGCATAGGGACCCTTTGCAGCCCCCTCCTGCAGCCGGGAGTCCCTGGGGGAAGTCCCTCTCTCCACCCCTCCACCTTCCTCTGTCCAGGAGGAAAGGCAGCCCAGGCCCCTCAGCTCCCTGGGCAGGTACTTCATCCCGGGCTCCCTCAGAACCTGGGGGGTCCCGTGTGTCCCCGTCAGGAGTCCGCAGAGGGTGGCGCCTCTTGCCCTGGCTACTACAGGCGAAGGCCTTCCTGGCCACCTCCAGGGCTTGGAGGAATCTCTGGGGGTCTCCAGGGGTGGTGACGCGTGCTGCCCCCATCCAAGCTCAAGCTGCTTCCTAGCAGAGCCTCGAGCTCCCCGACACGCTGTGCGGGAGATGGCCCCCCAGGCACTGCACAAGGCCCCGCCCAGCAGGCACTTGGCAGGACCACCTGGCAGGACTCAGAACTGCCTGGGCCCAGACCCTGCTGGAAGCCCCCCTCATGGTCCCCGCCCAGCTGCACAGTGTATGTCCAAGCCAGCTCACCAGCGCCTCCTCCAGGCAGCCTTGGGGGTTGGGTGTCCCAGGATGGGGTGCCTCTCTCTAGAACATGCTTCCTTTATTGAGACCTGGGTTCTTTCCTCTTTTCATTATATTGTGAGATGTCATGCCATTTTGGAGTGAAAAGTTGCAGCTCCCTTTGCCCCGCTTCCCTAGGCATAGTCACGTGGCCCTTACCTGAACGCTCCTGCACACCTTGGGGCTGTGCCCCTCCTCCGAGCACCCAGGGCTGGTGGCGCCCCGCAGGGCCTGTGTTGATCAGACCACCCCAGACCTCCACCAGGTGGAGGTGCTGACATTTGGCTGTTTGGAGCTACCAACCCGGCTATTTCACCTGGTTCCGAGTGTGACTTCTCCCCTCCCAGCCGGGAGCCTCACTCCCTGCTCTGGCGCCTCGCCCAGTGGCCTGCTGGCCCTGGCCGAGCTTGTCGGATGGCCGAGTGGCTGGCATTGGGACAGGCACTTTCCTCTCTGGGCCTCTGTTTCCATCAGTGACAGAGTTCCCTAAGTCACCTCACATGCCCCAGAGGGCCACATGCAGCGTGGGGAGGCAGGCAGGCCTGGGCGCTTGGGGCAGCCAGCCAGCTTGCGGAGGTGTAGGGCCCTGGGCCGGCAGCCCCAGGCTCACTCATACCCACCTGCTGGTACCCACTGCCCCCAGAAGGACCCAGGTGTTAGAATTCTGTTCTCAGGGACCCCCAAAAGAAGTACCCACAGCATCCCCAAGGCCCTTGCACCTGCCACCCACCCCCAGCCCACAACGCACGCCTCTGCAGGGAGTCCTGTTTCTATGGGGGTGTCCCCAGCAGGGGTGTGGAAGTTGGGGTGACCTTCCTTTCCTGGGTTTTAGGCAGGGGATGATTCTACTGGTCACGAAACTGTCCTGCAGAGGGATGACCTGGAGTCCCTCCTGAGCGAGGTAACGCATCACCTGGCCGGGCCTGCACCTGTCCTCCACCTTGTCCTTTACTGCTGTCCCCACCCCCACCCCTACCTCCAAGGCAGCCAGCACCCAACCCAGGGAGCACCCAGGAGCACCTCTAGGAGACCCAGCCCTGGGTGCACCAAGCACCCTGGTCATTGAGCTCCAGCATGGCACTGACCCCTCTATGCAGAAGGGCGCACAAATGCACCAAGGGAGCCCCAAACCACCCCCATTCTAGCTGGCTCAGTGGTCCTGGTGCCTGGACATGGGGGCCAGGGGCTGCAGAGCCCCAGCACCCGGGCCACCAAAGCCTGCGTTGGAGGCCATGGCTTTCCCGGGGGCGGAGGCGGGGGGCGCCTCCGAAGCCCTGCTGTGTGTGGATCTCACCCCCGCCCTCGAGCCAGGCCTCTCTGCCCAGAGATGAGCAGCCAGATTAGTTGGGAAGAAAATGTGGCCATTAGGGGCCTCACCTTCTGTTGGCAGGAGGTCAGCACCTCCAGCCGTCCCCCTAGCCCAAGGGGCCAGATGTGGGCAGGGCAGGCCCACCTGTCCCCGGAGGTTCCAGCCAGGACCATGTCCTTGTTCTGCTCTGTCCCACAGCACTCCTTCGATGGCATCCTGCAGTGGGCCATCCAGAGCATGTCCCGCCCACTGGCCGAGGCGCCCACCTTCCCGTCCTGATGCGGGAGGGCCCGGGCCTCACGGCGTGGCGAGGGCAGGGGCTCAGCGAGACCGGACCCTCCCTTCCGTCCCTGCACCACTGGACCCCCGAGTGCCCACCTGTGCTCACGGTGACTCTGCTCTGAGAGGGACAGAGGGGACCTGCTTGCTCACCCTGGAGCTGTCTGGGTGAGGGCCAAGAACTGGGAAGTTCAAGTGCTGTCAACACCGTTTGTAAACACAGCCCATCTTTGTAAACACAGCCATCATGTGCGCTAAAATTAAAGTGGCTTCTGTGTGGTGTTAACCTGCTTTCCAGTGGGTATGTTTATTTTGGGGGTCTGAGCACCCGTGTTTCTAGCACCCGGAGTGTAGGCTGAGGGGCTGGATGGGGACTGGCCGAAATGGGAAAGGCCTGTGAGCGGGGCTCACACCCAGAAGGGAACAGTGCCCTCTGCTGCCGGAGCGCTCCAGCGCTGCCCAGGGGCCTGGAGTCAAACCCAGGGCTCGGTGTTCTGCCTGGTCCCACCCACCTCTGCCTCTGCCTCTGCCCGGCTGTGCTCCTCCTTGCCGCTCTGTTCCTTGGGGGCCAAGCTCACCCCTCCCCAGGGCCTTTGCAGGGCTGCTCCTCCTGCTCAGATTTCCTTCCCTTTGCAGTCTGTTTTCTCAGCATTGGGAGCCCAGCTCCAATGCCACCTCATTCATTCATTCATTCATTCATTCATTCATTCAAGAAACCTTCCTTGTGGATCTTCTACATGCTGAGCACTTTTCCAGGCATGGGGTCCCAGAGGGATATTCCAGTGGAGGAATGGATCACATGCAAGACTCACATACAAGAGGACAGTGGCCTCGGAGGGGGCGACTGCTGTGATCAGAGGCAGGACAGGGGCGGGGGGGCAGGATCATGCTGACTTCGGATGTGGCTTTTGTTCCCACCCAGGGAGGCCCAGGCAGGGAGAGAAAGCAGGAATACAGATCCCAGTGCAGGACCCCCAGCCCTTGGCCTCCTGGGAGTCCACCTGCCCCACACAGCCTCTCTGGAGACCCCCTGGGCCCCTCTGCCCGCACAGGGGCTCTTTAGGTGGTGTCTGTGGAGTGGGGTGGGGGAGGGGCAGGCCCACGTAGGACAGCTGGTGCCTAGGGTCTCTTTGGCCCTGTCACCCGTGGACTCGGCGTTCCAAGGACAGTGTTAAGAGGCTGCACTTCTGTTAATGCTCCCAGGGCCCTGGCGGGGCCCTGACGCTCACCCGCATGGGGTAGGTGCCCCATGCCTCTTGACTGAGCAGGTGTGCGTGAGTGGGTGAGCCGCTGTTCCAGGCTGGGCCAGGCCAGGAGGGCAGCGATGGGCCAGGCAGCCACGGGACAGCAATGCCAGGGGGAAGGAAGGAGCCATGCATGCACTTGGAGTGTCTCAGCTTGCAGGCTGGATCCTGCTCAGGGAGGCACACAGAGAAGGGAAGGACCAGAGAGCAGGATTGGGAGGGGCACCCACTGCAGGCACAGGCTCCGTCATTCGTCATTCGGAGCAGGGGAGGAGGGAATAGAGCGGGACCCTCCCCAACTCTCAGGGCCCCGCCCACCTAAGATCCCAGTGCTGCTGAGCCCTGCCCCACCCCAGGGGGACCCAGGGCTGGATGAAGGTTGAAGAAGCCAGTGGGGGTGGCAGTGGGGTGCGTGTTGGGGAGCTGACCAGGGCGAACCCGGATGCCACGGGCACCCTGCCCATCAGGGTCCACACCCCCTGGGGCAGCCTCACCGGGACATCCTCTGCCAATGAGCACACACGTGGGCCCGGGCCTCCGCCTGGCCTGGTGCGTGGTGCAGCCCTGGCACCACCGGTCTCACCTGATGGGCCCTGGGGACTGGGACACCCCGGCTTCATGGGAATCCCTCCAGAACCAGTCCATGGAGGCCATCCCCTGGGGGCTCCGTGCTCCCACTGGTGGCCCAGTGTCACGTCCTCAAACCCAGGCTTCTCTGTAGGAGATGGCCTTCAAAGTGCGGGGGCCTGGTTGACAGGTTGGGGGCTCAGCTGTCACTGTTCTGAAATTACTAACGATTTATGAACAAGGGGTCTGAGCTGCATTTTGTGCTGCGCCGCTGCCCTGCAGCGCCTGGCCCTGTTTGGGGACTGACAGGGACTGGTCAGGTTGGGGTCTTGACTAAGAATCAGGTGGAGAACCTGGTGCATGTGGACATGCCCAGTGGGCTCAGAGACAGACAGTCAGACCCGAGGCAGCGAGGCAGGCTGGGCTCTCGGCTCCTCACGTCAGCCGGACTGAAGGCTCACCTCGCACCTCGCTCCTGCAGCAGGAGGCCTGTCACCTGTGGACTCGGCGTTCCAAGCATGGTTTTGAGAGGCTGCATTTCTGTTCGTTCTCCCAGGACTCTAAGAACGCCCCTCTGGGAGGTGGGTGACCGCCCCTGAGGGCAAGGGTCCCAGGGCTCTTAGGCACAGGCTGCTCAGTGGGGACAGGTCTCCTCATTCCACCTGCCGCAGCCCACCTGGCTCTGAGCTGACGGATAACTGACGGGTCCCCACGGTGCGTTTTGTGTGCCGAGCTGCAGCCCCCACTGCCCCTGAGAGAGACAGAACCCCGCTGAGGAAGCCCTCCCCGCAGAGGTGACGGCAGCTGCGACCCGGCCTCAGATGGGCTCCACCTGCTGGCCACGGCCTCCCTCCATCCTGTCGGGGCATGGTCCCCTTTGTGACCAACTGTCCACTTCCGTGGAGTTACTTGTCCACTGTCCATCTCCCAGCCAAACCCTGTTGCCAGGGGCAGGTCTGTGTTGTTGGTGGCGCATAGCCCAGGCCGGCCAGAGCCAGGCTCACGGCAGATACTCCGGAATAAGTGCATAAGACCTTAAAATGAAGTAAATGTCCAGCAGTCAAGGACATGTTGAGAAACAATGTTATAGCCACAGACTGGGGTATTAGCCAAATAATAAGAGTAATAAGCATGCCCTGGCTGGGTGGCTCAGTTGGTTGGAGCATTGTCCTATACACCAAAAGGTGGGGGGTTCAATCCCCGGTTGGGTCACATACGGGAGGCAACCGATCGATGTGTCTCTCTCATATTGATGTTCCTCTCTCTCTTTCCCCCTTCCTCTCTCTCTAAAAATCAATAAACATGTCCTCAGGTGAGGATTAAAAAAAAAGCCTGGTGGATGAACATAGATTAGCATTACATTATATTCTTTATTTAAATATATAATATCTAGGTATACACACATAGCGTGTGTGTATGTATGTATACACATACATATGTGCAGAGAGATGGATTTAGTTAATTTGTTACCTACCTATGCATGCATAAAGAAAAAGTGTGTATTTGTATATATTTATATATACATACATAGAGAGAAACAGAGAGATGTCTATACTTAGTCTATCTACTTATTTATAGAGAAAAAGTGTGTGTATATATATTTAGAGACTATATTCAGGATTGGGCAAAAGTAGGTTTATACTTGTGGGTATGCAAAACACAGAGTTTATCTTGTATTACTACTTATTAATTGTTGTATTATTTTGCATATGAACAACTGCAAACCTGCTTTTGTCCCATGCTGTATAAAGAGAGAAGGGAGAATATGTACAAAGAGAGAATACAAGGTCTGTCCGGAGAAAGTCCAGCCGTTGTTAATATAACGAGAACGGTTTGCACAACACCGATGTAACCTGGCAGCCAAGGAGAGCGGACTGGAATGCGCATGTGTGAACAATGATGACTTCGCTGTACTAGTCAGCGGGGGATGGTAGACACTGTCGAGTGAGCATGTGTACTGTGTGGCCGTCACATTTGAAATGACTGAGACAATAGAACAATGAACCTGCATCAAATTTTGTGTTAAGCTTGAACATTCTCAGAAACTATTTGGATGATTCAGAAGGCCATAGCTATGGGCAACTGGTGCTCGGGAACTTCATCACGACAACGTGCCTGCTCACGCATCACGTCTTGCCCAGGGGTTTTTGGCAAAACATCAAATCACCCAGGTGACTTAGCCTCCCTACAGCCCAGATTTGGTGTCCTGTGACTTCTGGCTTTTCCCCAAACTAAAATCACCTTTGAAAGGGAAGAGATTTCAGATAGTTGAAGAGATTCAAGAAATACAACAGGGCAGCTGATGGTGACTGGGAGAACTGTGTGAAGTCCCAAGGTGACAACTTTGAAGGGGACTGAGGCATCATTGTCCTGTTGTACAGTGTTTCCTGTATCTTGCATCTTCTTCAGTAAATGTCTCCATTTTTCATATTACATGGCTGTATACCTTCTGGACAGACCTCGTATATGTATGTGTATATAGAAATGTGTGTATATGTACGTGTGTATATGAGTACATATACCTGTGAGCGTGTGTATATATATGTGCGTATATATATGCAGAGAGAGAGAAATACTGGAAGAAAACACAACACAGACAGTTGTATTACAGCAGGGGGTTACAGAGGATTTTTCCTTTGTAAGTTGTGATGAATGCTGCCATTCTGACTGATTTCTGAACAGCTGCACAGGCGTGACTTCCGAAAGGCAAATCCACTTCAGGCCGACAGTCAGCTGCCAGCCCGTGCACCTGCGGTGAGCTCCCTGGGCTGGGTTGAGTGCCCAGCGCGTCCCAAGCCCAGGTCTGCCAGTCTCAGCGACCCTGTGCATGAATAAATGAGTGAGTGAATGAATGAGCACCACTTCGTTCTCCCACGGGCTCAAGTGTATTGTGGGGGGAGCCAGCTGCCACGTTGTGAGGATGCTCAAGCAAACCTGCAGCCCTGAGGCCACACAGGGAGGGGGGGAGGCCTCCGCCAACAGCCACATGGGGGCGCCATCCCAGACGCACCTCCTCCAGCCTTCACGTGACGCAGCCCAGCCTGGTGGTGGCTGCAGCCTCTCGAGAGATCCCGAACCACAACAGCCCAGTGGAGCCACTCCCAAGCCCCGACCCTCAGAAACCACGAGATAATAGCTACTTGTTGCTGCTTCCGGCCGCTAAGCTTTGGGGTCCTTTCTTACACAGCAGCAGGTATCCAGCGCTGCTAGTTCCCAGGGAAATGGGCCAGCCTGCGGCCCATCTCCTCCGGGAGCCTCCATCCAGCAGGGGCTGCGGTGGCCTTCCCTGGCCTGGCGACATTGCATTTGCCCCTTAGCTTTTCACCGTGAAACCGTGTGTTTTTAAAAACACGCACGGGCACACCTACACATGTGAGAAAACTAGAAGAAAAGCCAGGAAGTGACGCTCAGACACGCCAGCACACTGGCCGCCCCGGAGGTGGCGCACGATTCCGTGCGCGTGCGCGTTACCCTGGGCTCTGTGCGCGCTCCTCCAGGTCCTCGCATTTCATTTCCCAGTGAACCGAGAGCTCGCTGTTCCGGCCCCTCCCTGCCCTCGGCGATCCCGTGCCTCCATGGCTTCCAAACACTTCGCAAAATAGAATACTGTTTTTTTTTAAAGAAAAATATAAAACATTTTTTTCTTGGCCTCTTTATTTAGTATTATTATCGTTTAGGACGAGAACACTTCCCAGAAGATCTGCCCCCGCGGTGAGGTGGACATGCGCGCTGCAGCATCACCGACCACACAGGCTCCACGCGGGTCCCCAGAGCCCCGGGACCTTCTGGACCTGAAAACTTATCCCCTTCCACTAATACCGCCCATCACCCCCTCCCCCAGAGTGGGATATTTTAAAGTAAACTTTCTGTTAGAACATAATGCATAAGGAAAAATGCACAAATCATAGATGATCGGCTTGCTAAATTTTCATAAGCAAACACACCTGTGTCACCACTCAGCCCAGAACGGTACCCTCTTCTGGCCTCAAGCCTCCTAGCGGCTGTCTGGCCTTTCGGACACAGCCCCTGGGTCAGCGCTGCCTGGGATGGACACCTTCCCTCGCAGCCCTGGATCCCGTCGCAAGTGTCAGACAGGGCAGGGGTCTCCAGGTCTGGGCGGTTCTTAATGTTATTTCTGGATAAATGGCGAAACACAGCACCGTGTTCTGCAGACGCGGCAGCAGACAGGAAGAGCTGACAGGCACTCAGCTGGATGCCGGGAGCCGACTGCAAAGAAGAAATCATACAATCAACCAACCAAAGATGGTGTGTGAGTGATGGCTTGGCCTCCCTTTGAGGAGGCAGAGCTTTGGAACATGAACTGCTGTCTCCTTTCTTCCTGCAAGGACGGTAAATAAAACCACCTAGTGACAACATGCCTCGGTTTTGAAGAGAGCACCCAAGTGAAAACCCTTTGAGTTCAGAACCGGGGGGAACGCTCCCACCAGCTACCAGGCTCTCTAAGGGCTGGGACAAAGCCCCTTCTGCTGACCACACTGAGTCCCTACTGGGTAGGGGTCTGGGGACACCTGGCTCAGCGGAGGGGCTCTGTCACTTAGCCCGACTGATTGTGAAGCTGGAAAAGCTGGCGATCTTGCTGCCGGGTCACCACCAGGGCTAATAAGCAGAGATTGGGATTGATTTTTTTTTGTCTTAAAGTGGGGTGGGTGGGTGGGTGGTGGTGGTGGTGGTGGTGGTGGTTGGTGGTGGGACTGAATTTTTATGGGTGCTTTATTCAGGCAGCCAGCGAACTGAGAAGACAGAGGGTGGCTTCATTCCAAGCCAACCTTGTTTATAAGGAGGAACGAGTGCAGTCCAGAGATTTGAGACTCAGGAGAAAGGTTAATCAGATAGAAGCTGCAGGGAAAGCTGCGGTTTCCCCAGCATCCTTTCATCTGTGGATGGGTGGTACTTTATCTGTGCTCCGGGTAATTCATTCTTTATCTGTGTCCTGGGAGGGTGGTATCTCTCCCGGGAGCACGAGGGCTCAGACACCGTGCCTGGGGCACAAAGGTCGAACGGGGGGGGGGGTGTATCTTCAGTTCCCGAAACAGTAGCTTTTTCTATTTGCTCGTTACTAAGCGTATTCATTATCACCTAAAACTAAACTTTTTCAGCTCTCGAGCTCCCCCATCAGCTGGACCCTCTGACCGTCCAAGGTAGAGGCCACCGTCGGCCCCAGGTCCCCACCCCTCCAAGATGCCTGGCATGCCAGAGCTTTCCAAGGGCCAAGCGCCTATTCACTGAAGTAACGAATGAGTGCGGCTGCGCTTCGTCCTAATCCCACTGGGCGTCGTAACCGGTGGCCCCTCTGGGCGGCCCCTCAGCTACGGCTGGAAAGCTGTCACTGCCAGAGGACTGCTTGCAGCCATGAACTTCCTAAGAAAAAAAAGTCAAAATAGGCCTGGGCCTAGAATGACAACTTCTGCACGTTCCTTTTGCAAAGGTCTGTGTCTGCGTGGCCCGCCTCCGGTCTGGCTACGCTAAGGGCAAGCCTTTCCTAACGCCTTGAAAAGCTCCGCTAGGTTGGGTTAACAACACCCGGACCATTACAGAACGGACCCTCAATAAAGGGAAGCCTTTGCTGAACAGGTTTAAACACTCAGAACAGTTTGCCAAGTTCTCCCGAGGTCGCAGATCCCCACTCGTGGTGGTGTTGGCCACCCCCGGACCCTGGGGATAGCTGCGGGCACTTTCCGAGCGGTGGCGCTGAACCCCCGTCGGTCGTCCCACTGGCGTGGGCAGCGGTGACCTCACACGAGGACGAGGGCGGGGCCCGGGGCGGGGCGGGGCGGAGGCGGGACCCAGGAGAGCTTGCAGCGCGGGCAGAGAGCGAGTCGCCAGACTCGGCGCCACCATGGCCACCGTGGACCTGGAGAAGCTGCGGATGTGCGGGGCCGGCAAGGCCATAGGCGTGCTGACGAGCGGCGGCGACGCTCAAGGTGGGCGGGGCGCGGGGTCTGTGTCGCAGGCGGGCGGGGGGCGTCCACCTGTCCCCCCGCCACTCAGCGCGCGCGCCTGCCACCGTCGGCCAGGACCTGGGCTCCGCGACTTCCCGTCTCCGGGGTCAGCGACTTCCCTTATCTGATACCTCCAGTCCCCCTCCTGTCCCTAACGCTTCTCATCGGTTCCCCTGCCCTCCCCGCCGCGCCTGGTCGCCCGCGTACGTGCCGCACGCCACGGCTTCCGCGCCCCGCCCTCGCGCGCCCGCGGAGGTGTGTCTGCGCTCCGGCGGTGGCCCGGGGATACTGCGCGCGGGGCAGGCGCAGGGGCTGGCTGCGGTCTCCCCTCCCTGCGGGGAAGCTCCCCACCCCGCTTCCCGGAGGCACGTGTCTGGAGACCTGTTTCCTGAAGGCCGTGCTGAGCTGGTCGGGTTCCGGAATTCCATGAGAGCCAGGCTTTTCCTGGTTGTGAAATGAGACCTGGGGACACTTGAGTCCTGCAGCCACCGCCTCCAGGGCGCCTCTGTCGCCTGCATCCCTCCAGTCCTCTCCCCTTTAACCTAGCTGGCGGGGAGGGCGGGGAGAGGTAGCATACCTACCCAGAACAGCCCCTCAGTCTCGTTTTGAGGCCAGTGAGGGAGGGGGTACCTGGGGGAAGTGGCTTGGGGCTTGCGAGTTCCCTTTAGCTCAGACCTGTTCTCACTCCCCTGTACAGGGGAAAACCTGTCAGGGTCCTGCAGTCCAGGCCTCGGGGAGAGGAGCAGGTACCCTGCCTGGGGGGCGGGGGGGGCGGGGGGGGCGGGGGGGGCGGGGGGGGCTATCCCAGCGGCGCCCCCACCTGGCAGCCCAGTCTGGTCCTGAGGGCTGTTTTTCAGCGCCTCTGACCTGGGCTGGCCAGCTCAGCACCTGTGGTGCTGGGCCAGGTGGCTGTACCCTGAACCCCAGGAGAGACCTTGAGTAGACCAGGAAGAAGGACTGGAAGGGAAGGAGCCAGCACCCTCAAGCCGCACAGCTGGGCTCGGTCCGCCTCCCTCCAGATCAGAGAGTGTGGACATCCCCACCCCTACCCCCACCCTGCCCCCACCTCAGGAACTCCTCAGGGACTCCCCGTTCCCCACTCAGAGGTGGAAAGAGGCTTTTGCAAGCCAGGGAAGGAAGGAAGAATTGGCCTCTGTCTGTGTCCCCAACTGCAAGGGGCCTTTCCAAGGATTCAGGCTGAACCCTTAGCGCCTGGCCTGGCTGGCAGTCAGTGTGCCCTCCTGTACCTCCACAGCCCCTGGCGGCCGGCGCTGGCTGCCTGTCCCTGTCTGCCCCATGGCCAGGGGGCCTGGGCTGGGGTGAGCGGGCTCCGAGGGTAGCCTTGGGGAGGACACATCCTCCTGTGAGATTAGACTTCCGGAGAGGACACACCCTGAGAGGGCTGGACCGACCTCACCAGACAGGCCCAGAGGGGCCGGTGAGGCCCCGACTTCCATGGGTGGTGCGGACAGAGTGGTCTCCACCCCACGCCGCTGCCTGCGCGGTGGAGGCAACCGCACCCGGGGGGTTGGAAGGGCACTGCGTGCATTTAGGTCAGGGTGCAAAGCTTGTCTGAGCTGTGGCCCTGGTGCCTCTCACAGAACAGGCCGCGCTTCCTGGACGCGGCTGGAGTGTGGCCGTCCACACACCCTCTGGCTGACCTTCACGCCTTTCTCTGAAGTCGCCGCTCCCCCAGAGCTCTGGCAGCCTCCACGTCTCTCCCACCCACAGACACGGGGGCGAGCCATGGTTTCTGGTTGAAGCCACACTGGGCAGGACCGCACAAACTCCCCCAGCCTAGGGCTCTGCCTATGCCTCGACACAGACGCAGGGCCAGGGGGTTCAGTGGCAGAACGTAGCCTTTCTGGTGTGTAAGTTCTGGACCCAGGCCGCAGGTGAACCCCCACCTGGCTCCCGCCGCTGCCTCTGCGATCCGGCTCCAGACGCAGGTGCTCGGGCTGTCTCCAGGCTCGCCCCACGGCTTCCACGGAAAGGCTGACCTCATGGAGACCTGGTGGTGCCCCCTACGCCCTCCCGGGGCTGCCTGCCTGGGTCCCGCATGGGCCCTCGAACGTCTGTCCTCCTTTGTCCTGTGAGTGCCCTCCCTGGTTGGCGCAGGGCTGACAGCAGTGGGCTGAACGGGGGACACCCTGATGGGCACTTGCCTCCACCCCCCCACCATGCTAGTCTGCTGCTGTCGGGATGTGCGCACCAGCCAACCTCCGGAGCAGAGGGCTGGACCCAGGTCCCGGTTGGCCCAGCCCTGACCAGCCCTGTGACCTGACCCCAGCACTTCCTTCCCTTGGGCCTCAGTTTCCCCTTTTGTAAACAGAGGGGGAGGAGGCAGGACAGGCCACCTGGCAGGTTCCTTCTAGTCAGCCTGGAAGCGGCGTCCTCTGCCAGCTCGGGGGCCTTACTGACCGCAGGCAGGGTCGATAAGTCGAGGGACGGCAGTTGTTTGAGGATGTCAGGGGACTTTGTGCAGAAGAAATGGGAGCTGGGTGAAGTAGCCCGTGCCGCCCACCGCCCCACCCCACGGCCACCGCCTGTGCAGGGCCTGCCTGGTCTTGTCGATCACTAGGACACTGATGTCCTGTATTTGCAGGTGAGGGTTGAGCTTCCTGACTCCCCTCCACATCTCGTGTGTCCCAGCCAGGCCGTGTCTCCACGTCACCTGTTACTATAGTGTCCTGCTGAGCCCGGTGTCATTTCACTGTCACCGTCTCGTACGTTTTGTTTTCCTGGGAGCTGCCCGTATAAAGCCCCAGACACACCGACCTCAGTCACTCGGGCGGCACGGTGGGTTTCCTCCGGCAGGAAGTCATGGGACGTACCGCCCCCCGGTCCTCTCGGAGGGACGAGGGTCTCGTGCTCCCTTGGCTGGCACACCGGCTGCTCTCCTGCCTGCTCGGCCCACGGGCCCGGGGACTATTCTGAGGAAGAAAAACAGATGAAAGGGCTGCTGTCTCCATGGCATCCGGTTCCGGTGGGGGCGTTCTTCTCCAAAGGGCTGAGGACGGTGCTCTACTCCTGGGGTGGCTGGAGTCCGCCAGGCTGGCTAGTGAGGTGGCCGTGCCCTCAGGCTGGCCTGTGCAGCAGCTGGCCGAGGCAGGGGTGGGTGACCGGAGAGGTGTCTGGATGGGATCGCGGGCGTGAATCCCTGGCCACTGCTCTTCCACCCCCATCCCCTCTCCTCCCCCTGTTCTCAGCTGCTGGCCTCCTTCCGGCCTGCCCACGGTGGGGCCTGCACCGTGAGCCTGCGGTGGGCCCAGAGTGGCCTTGCCAACGAGGGTTGCTGGGGAGGCAGATACCCCAGAGTGGACTGCCTGCTACCATGTTGGTGCCCACTGTGGGGTTGATGCTGTCCCATCTTCCTCAGCGCCTCCCACCCCACCTGGGAAGGCAGGGCGGGCAGGGCAGCCGGTGGCCCGTGAGCCCCCCCCAACCACGGGCAGCAACTTTCGAGCTTCCAATCTGGGCTCTTGGGGCAGCCCCGCTGTCTGGGGGGGAGGTGGGGTGCTCTCCGGGCTCCTGCCCCCATGGACAGACTCTGCTACCCTACTTCCACGCGCTGGAGGGACACGAGCCATTCATGACTTATTTAGAAAGGGGGTTCTCCGGTTTCAGCCCTGTGTGGAGGCTGCGAGTGTGGCCCCTGCCCTGACGTGCGGGCGCCCCATGCCAGGAGCCCCGGGTGCTGCATGTTGAGCAGCTGGAGCCTCGGCTGCATGTGGGGACAGGGCGGCTCACTGTGCCTGAGGAGGGGTTGGGGTGCCCTCCGCTGCTGGGGCTCTGGCAGGTCCCTACGGTCCCCCAGGGCCTGGGCTTCTCGCCTGTGGATGGGGTAGAGGTTGAGAGTCCTGACACTGAAGCCTCCACGTGGACCACAGGGGATGCGAGGGACCCCGGCAGCCGCGGTGCTCCCGCAGGACGCCTGAGCGACAGGCACTGCCCGCCCCCTCGAGCTCAGGGGCCTGGACGGCAGGGGCTCCCGGCGTTTGTATAGGCCTCCCGGGCAAAGGCTCCCGAGGGCGAGGACAGGCCGCAGGGTGTGCGTGTGCCCTCTAGCCCGGTGCTGGGATGACGGCACGGGGTGCTAGGGACTGGATGAGCCTGAAGTGACGTCTGCACACGCCTGGTGGCCACACTCACACTCAGGCTGAGTCAAGCCAGATGAGGGGGTTTCCTGGTTCAACACTGGGGCAGCTTGTTTCCCAACGCTCCCAGCTGGAAGGACTGGGCTTCCCCCTGTGCCCTGGGGCTGGGCCCCCCCACTCCCGGCTCGGTGCCCCCCCTGGAGGAGGCTGCTCTAGGGTCCCGACACCTGTGCATCTCTGCTGACGGTGTGGCCTGATTTCCTGGCAGGTATGAACGCCGCCGTCAGGGCTGTGACGCGAATGGGCATCTACGTGGGAGCCAAGGTCTTCCTCATCTATGAGGTAGGGCTGAGCGGGGTCCAGGCCCCACACCGTTGGGCTCAGCAGGGCATCACGGGGGACCGAGGGGCCACACCTGCCTTGTCCCACAGTGGTCACTGCTGTTTCAACTTGAGGCTTGGGCCCAGAGGGAGGGGTGAGTGACTGCTCCGGGGTGTGGGTGAGGAGCCTTTCCCCTAGCCTGGGTCCTTGTTTGGTGGGCCACGTGCCTGGGGAGGCAGGAATGCATAAGCTGCTGTCTTCCTCCTCGGAAGCCTCGGACCTCAGCCCCCACCTGTCGCCCCGCCCTCCTGCACCCCCTCACACACACACAGCCTGTGCGAATCCTCTAGGTGACAGCAGCAAACAACCTCCTTCGGACCAAGTGGCAGAGTACTGTTCTCTTTCGTCCTAGCCAAACTTCTGCCCCCAGGGCCTCATCCTTCACCTAAATCCCCGTGTCACATTTGGGGCTGACTCACACACACACACACACACACACACACACACACACACGGCGGAATTCCTTCATTGCCTCGTGGTTTCCTGGAGGCACTAGGTTATTTTGTTTTCATTTTCTTAGGCAAGAAGTAGCAAAGCCCGGCCTCTCTGCTTTCCCCATGCCTCCCTCCTCACCCTGTGGGCTGTCCCCACCCCTGCCCCTGGCCCCACGGTGGCCCGGCCACACCCAGCCGTGGCTGCAGGAATAAATGAGCAGCGGTTTGCAGGCCCCTCTCTGCTGCAGGGCTCTGGCCCCCCGATGAGGCTGGGGCCCTGCAAAGCCCCAGCTTGTCTTTGGGGAGCAGGTCTTCTTAGACTCTCAGCTGCTGGATGGGGGGGGCCCACACCCTGACAATGGTCTAGAGTCTTCTGGAGGACGGGGACATTCTGCAGGGAGTGGCCTAGGTTTGGTGGCTTCCAGGCCCGGAGGGGTGGGTTCAAACCCTGCCTGAGGTTGTCCCCCTGTGACGGGTGCATCCCTTCCCCTCCTGGACCCTCCGTTTCTTCTTCTATTAAGTGGGGATACCGACTCCTTCTGTGTGGGGAGGTTAGGGCACAGAAGCGAATGCGAGCTTGTGAGTTCACATTCACCGAGAAGGGCTCAGTGAGTGGAAACGGCTTTCATTCGCCCAGGAGCTGAAACTGAACCCCTGGGCTCCGAGTCCACGCAGAGTCGCTGCCAGCGACGCGTGTGGCCTGCAGCCGGTTCTGGGGCTGCCGGGGGCCTGCCCTGGGTGGGGGAAGGGAAGGGATGTGGGGAGGGTTGCGGTGGCACAAAGTGGACCGAGTTGTGCAGACACATTCTCGAAGGTTCCAAGGCTAGGTAGGAGAGGAGGGTTGTATCTGTGAGGTTTTTCTTAAAATGGTGTTTTATTTTTCAGGTACAGCTGACATACAATAGTATGTTAGTGTCAGGTGTACAATCAGTGACTAGACATATGACTTATAAAGTGATCGCCCTCACAAAGCCAATGCCCACTTGACACCATACATAGTTATTACAATGCTGTTGTCCACTGGGCCCGCCCCTGGACGGTGTCGCTTCTGCAGGTGGGTGGTTGGCACTTTGATGTGGCCTGAGGCTGTCCACTGCGGGCTCTGGGGCCTCCTGGGGGGTGCAGACCGGGTCAGTTGCTGCCTGTGTCCTGCCTGGAGACGCCCTGTAGGAGCTCCAAAGCGACCTGCAGGTGGCTGCTGCTTGTACTGGGCTTGGAGGGGCCTGAGAGGCCCAGCCGGGAACCAAGGCCGGCTGCTGCTTGTGCTGGGCCTGGGGCCACTTAGCAAGGGCTACGGAGCACGCCGAGGCCGGATGCTGCCTGCCTAAGAGGTTTTAGGAAAGTCCGCAGCGTGAACCAAGGCCGGTCATGTGTATGGGAAGTTACTGGAAGTGGCTTGAGTGGGCCCAAAAGTTGGGTGGGAGGGGTCTCAGGGAATCACCGGGGTGGGTGAGGCGAACAGCATGAACCAGGTTGATGGAGGTTCAGCCGCGGTGCCTGCCTGCCCGCTCGGTGGGACCGGGGATGCCCTGCAAAGTAACATCGGCCTCTGCCAGCACTTCTGTCTGGGAGGAAGCTGCCCCTTCTGCCCTCACCCTGATGCCAGACAGTTCAGTGCCTCCCCGCATATCTCTGGCGCCTTTCAAGCTGCTGGCCCAGTGCTGGAGCTCAGGGGGCGTGAGTCCGAGTACGTCCGTGCGGGGGCCCCTGGGAGGAGCTGCCTGGGACTCCAGAAGCCCTCCGACTCAGCCACAGACCCCACCGGTTTCCACGGCCAGAGTCACGGGGACTCCTCTTCCTGGCACTGGACCCCTGGGCAGGGGGGCCGGTGTGGGGCTGGGACCCCTCCCTCCTCGGGGGACCTCCCCAGCGGGGACACCCCTCCTGGTTTTTAACCACCACACAAGGGGTGGGGCCGTCTGGGCCTGGCTGCTTCTTTCCACCCTGAGTTGCAGGCCTGTGTTCAGCGAGGTCTCGGGCGGTTCTGAGTGATGGTGGTCCTACCGTTTACTCGTAACTCTGATGTGGTTGTGGGAGGCGGTGAGTGCCACGTTACCCACACTGCCATCTTGCCTGCAGGCTGTAATCTCCGTTCCCTGTATTCTGAATTCAGCAGAAATGGCATGCTGGAACTTACAAAGGCTAGACCAAAAAAAGTCTAAAGCTGTCTTCCAAGTCCCTCAGTGGAGATTTGGGGCGGGGGGAGGGGGCAGCTGCCATTCGAGAAGTCCTACCACCCTGAGGTTGCTGTGCTGTGAGGGTGGCCCAAGCTGCCAGGCGGAGAGGTCGGCTCAGCTCCCAGTGGCTCCAGCCAGCGTAGCCCAGGCTGGATCACGGAGGATGAGAAGCCCCGTGATCTGCAGGGTGCCGTCTGCAGGACCAGGAACGCTGGCCTAGGAACGCTGGCGGTGTGAGTCCCGTTCCCTGTCCGTCCGGTCCTGAAGGCCTGAGAGCCAGGAGCACCAGTGTCCCAGGGCAGGAGGAGGTGGGGTCTTGGCTACAACAGAGCTGTGTCCTGAGACTGTGATTGGAGCCGGTGCGCCGCGGGGTGGGCAGGGCCCAGGCTGGCTCTGTGCCTGGGCTCTGTGCCCAGTCCTGGGTTTTATAGACTGAGATCTGCCTGTCGGTGGAGTCGCTTGCTCCGGGCAGTGCCTGCTCTGGATTTTTGGGTAATTTTCCTGTTTTTCTGTGCAGGGGTGGCGGTGGCAGGGCTGGCTTGTGTCCTTGTGGTCAAATTCCTGGCCAGAGAGTGGGGGAGGGAAAGAGGCAGGGAAGGGAAGGACATAGCCCAGCCTAAGCTGTAGAAGGTAGCTTGGTGGTCCCCAGATGGGGGGGGTCTCGCTCCTCCTGTGCCTGAAGACCTTCCTCTAGTGTTCCTGCTCGCCAGCCCGGGCTGGGCTGTAGGCCCCGAGGTGGAGAAACACTGCACCCTTCCTCATGTAGTGGCCCACCTCCACTCTTGGGGGTGGGGGCATTTGCCCCACGCCCCTCCACGGCCTGCGGCCCAGGACCCTACAGACCTGGGGGACAAAACCACAAGGCTGGAATGGCCAAAGGGAGGAGGCAGAGAGGGAGTAGATGCCCAGAGCTAAGCTGGGTTCCAGCGCCAAGCAGGAGTGGTGGCTCATCCATTACTTCACTGGAGGGGCTGGAGGACTGCCTGGAGGAGGCGGCCCTGTTTATCTGAGCTCGGTGGTGCCACGTTGTTTCACCACTTATAAAATGCACCCGTCCTCTCTCCAGACTGTGTAAAGAACTCCTGATAAGAAAGGAGTAGCCACACAGTAGGGGTCATAGACAGGACACCTGACCAGGCGCTTCTCACAGAGCTGGTCCAGACGGCCAGTGGCTTATGGCGTAGACACACAGCATGTGGTCACCTGGGAAACTGACACACTGCCACCTGCAGGGACCCACATGCAGCCGCCGGGGCGAAGACTCGCACGCCCGGTGCTGTGGGGTGGAGCACCCGGAAGCCCGGCTGCGTGGCTGGCGGGTGAGGAGGCCAGCAAAGCCCGCGGGTGCCCGTGAGCCGCCGGTGGCAGGGCACGTGCCCCACACTCAGGAGCCCTTGTGCAGGGGACGCATGTGTGTTCTCAGCAGCCTTGTTTCTAACCGTCTCAAGCTGGAGACCTCCACATGTCTGCCATGGGTGCACAGGTCCTGACGCTGGGGCGTGCCCCGCGGTCTGGGGGACAGCAGCGGGCTCCAACACAGCTGCACGCAGTGACGTGGGGCTGAGGGAAACCCAGACACGGGGAGCAGACGCTGCTGTCGTTTCTGTGTCTAATCCAGGCCCTTAGGGGGCAGGACCATGGGTTCCTCTCGGAGGGAAGGTCCCAGAAGGGCAGAGGAGTGCGGGGCGCTGGGCCGCTGGGTGCTGGGCACGGTGGCCTGGGTGTGGCTCGAGAACCCTCACCTAGTGGGCCACCTGTGGCAGAAGTGAGTTCCCTGTGAGGTACACTGTGCAAAATGCCCTCGCCAGCCCCACAGGGGTGTTCCGGAGGCCCATCTGGGTGCCCTGGCGTCACCCTGGACAGCCAGCCCCTGACCGTTGGCCAACCTTGGCTTCATCATCCAGGGCCCTGGGGTGGCAGGGGCGGGCCCGGTGGTCAGGACCACTGGGCCTGCTTCCTGCCGGATGGGGTTTTGGCCAGGTTCCCGGTCCCCTGCTCTCAGGTGAGGGGTTGTCCGGCTGCTGCGGGCGCCTGTCTCATGCCTGCGCCCCCCGGTTTCAGGGCTACGAGGGCCTCGTGGAGGGAGGCGAGAACATCAAGCCAGCCAACTGGCTCAGCGTCTCCAACATCATCCAGCTGGTAAGGCCCGCGTGAGCCCTTCGTGTCTGTGAGCATGAGGGTGCACACCGGAGACACGCGGACACACGGGTGCATGCACGGGAGCGCCCCCGTCCCGCCTGGGCTCAGCTCCAGGCCGGCCGTGCCACGGGGCTGCCGTGGGTCGAGGAATCACAGGGGCCCTGACACATCTCCACTGCAACAGCTCGCCCTCCGTTGCAGCTAAGGGTGCGGGGAGGGGAGGACATGGCACAGCATCAGAGTGGCCTCTGTACCTGGCCTCCCAGTGACCAAGGCCAAGGCTTCCCTCCAGCTTACTGAGGGTGGGGGGCAGGCACCTTGCTGGGCCAGGACTCAGGAGGTGGCTTTCGAACCATGTCTCTGTGGGGAGTCCCTCATCCTCCCACAGAGCTGGGACAGTGGTGCAGGCATTTGTCACCTGTTTATGCCAGGCTACCAGGTGACACCTGGCTCATTCAAGGGGCTGGTCATCAATCACGAGGCACAAACGGGTCAGTGGGAGCAGCAGACAGACGGTTCTGGACCCCAGTACCTGGCCGACCCTGAGGGGGCCGCCCACCACTCCTGCCCAGAGCAGATGGCAGTGATGGGCTGTGTTCTCTTGGCACCTGGGGACAAGCGGGTTTGCCCTCTGGCCCTCGCTGGTCCAGCACATAAGCAGGGGGCAGGACATCCAGGGACGGCTGCGGGGTGCCGTGGGGGCAGAGGAGGGAGGGTTTGGGCTCTGCCTCCAGGGTGACACCACTGGGCCAGCCCATTTACGCCTGGGGCCGGCCCAGAGTGTCCCAGGAGGGGCGTGGTGGGCGGGGGAGGGGTGGGGTGTGGGGCTCTTTGTTCTGGTGGTTGGGCAGACAGGTGTGTGGGGGCAGGCAGGTGTGTGGGGAGGGCTCCCTGGTGGAGCCTGGCTGAAGCTGAGCGGGTGGCCGTCACGTGAATGCTAGCCTGAGCTGCCCCGTCCCCTTGGAGCTCAGGGTTCTCCCGCGTTGTTGCCTGGCCCGTGCACACACGTGTGTGCCCCCAAGTGTGTGTGTGTGTCCACACCCATGCGGCCCCTCAGTTTCCAGAGCCTGCTCACTTGGTTCCCTTGTTTGAACTTCCCAGTCCTGACAGGTGGATATTCTCCTCATCATCCATCTGAGGAGGAAGGCCCAGGGGGTGGGGGCTCCTGCCTGGGCTTCTCCAGGAGGCCTTGGACTCCGCCCCCTCAGTTCTACAGGGTCCACCAGTCCCCTCCCCCCCCGCCCAGCACCAGGTCCCTGCAGTGTCCTCACGGGGTCCCCCGCTGCCCTGTCGGCCACGGCTGCTGTCCCCCCTGTGCAGGGCGGCACCGTCATCGGCAGCGCGCGCTGCAAGGCCTTCACCACGCGGGAGGGGCGCCTGGCAGCGGCCTACAACCTGGTGCACCGCGGCATCACCAACCTGTGTGTCATCGGTGGAGACGGCAGCCTCACAGGAGCCAACATCTTCCGCAGCGAGTGGGGCAGCCTGCTGGAGGAGCTGGTGAAGGAAGGTGGGGTCGGGGCCAGGGCCTGCCTGGGCGGGCGGGGGTTGCACGGAGGCTAGCGCACCTGCCTTGCCGCTGCTGGGCCGTGGGTGCGGGCAGGGTGAGGGGAGGCGGGTGAGAGTCGTGGGCCTGGCCCAGCCGAGGTCAGGACAGCGACCCTGGGCGGCTGCAGAAGCCCTCGGCTGGGTTTGGCCGGTTGAGCCAGAGTCCCTGGAGCCCAGCATCCGGGACCGCCAGGCCTGGTGGGCGGCCGTCCTAGGCTGACTCACCCCACGCTGTGTGGGCCAGTCTTGTCTGTAATTGATTCCTGGGCGTGGGTTGCAGACTGTCATCATTTGCATAAGTGTAACAGTTAATATTCGGTAACACCCAAGGCACCTAGTCACAAGGTTGCCAGTCGGGGAGCGACCTCTTGAAATTCAGTCCCTGCCACTTGTGTGGGGTCTGGGAATGAGGGACACAGTCACTAAGGTGGCCCTGGAGGTCTCCTGCTTGCGGTGAGGCGTCTGTACTCAGCATTAGGGGTTCAGCAACCCCCTCCCCGCTTGGGAGTCCTGTGGCAGGACCGGGGTAGGGGGAAGCCGGGCCTGGGGACCTTCCCGGGCCACACTGCCGCATGGGCAGGGGGAGAGGTGGGGTCTCTTGCCCCGTGCTGTGGCCAGTGGGCCTCAGCCGGCCCCCGCTGCTGCTCCCCAGGCAAGATCTCGGAGAGCACGGCTCAGACCTACTCGCACCTGAACATCGCTGGGCTGGTGGGCTCCATCGACAACGACTTCTGCGGCACCGACATGACCATCGGCACGGACTCGGCCCTGCACCGCATCATGGAGGTCATTGACGCCATCACCACCACCGCCCAGAGGTGAGAGAGGCCCCCGGGCTGCGCCGGCCCAGGCCCGCCTTCAGGCGAGCAAGCGGGGGACCTGTCCTCCTGGCCAGGGGTGAGGCCGCCACTCTGCAGGGCCAGCAGGGGCCCTGGGTGCTAGTGCATCCCTCGGGGGGTGGGGGGGTTGGTCTTTGTACTGCTGCTAGCCAGCGATGGCCAGGCCCAGGCAGGTAATGGCCTTCAGCCCCACCGGCAGAGGTCAGTGAAGGCTGGCCAGGTATCCAAGGCCCCATGTGTCTCGGACGTGTGGCTGCCCTGCAGACCAGCAGGGCTGTCTGTCTGTCTGCTGCTTCCGTGCTCACCTTGCCACCCAGGCACTCCTGAGGCAGCGCTGGCCGTGGGTGGTGTGGCTCAGCCTCTGTGGCTCGAGGGCGGCTGTTTCCGCCGGCCTGCGAGGCCGGGCGGGGAGCCTAGCTCATGGAGGCTCAACATGGACGCCTCTGTCCTGTTCCTGTCCACAGCCACCAGAGGACCTTCGTGCTGGAGGTGATGGGGCGGCACTGCGGGTAAGGGGGCTGCCCTGGTCGCTGGGGGGTGCGGGGGCAGCCGGGAGCAGAAGCCGGGTGTGGTGCCTCCATGACACCTGGCCCAGGGCAGGGGCTCGTTGAACGCTGTGCATGTGGGAGTCCACCTCTGGGGCCGGTTGCAGGGGGGACAAAGGACGTGAGGCCCAGGTGACACAGGTCTGGGGTCCGGGCTGCTGGGTCCAGCCCCGAGCAGGTGGCCTTCCTGCTCCTCCAGGTACCTGGCCCTGGTGTCCGCCTTGGCCTCGGGGGCCGACTGGCTGTTCATCCCCGAGGCGCCCCCCGAGGACGGCTGGGAGAACTTCATGTGCGAGAGGCTCGGCGAGGTGAGTGCGAAGGGTCTTCTCACCTGTAGCCATTTGCCTCGCCCGCCCCTAGCCGGAGGGCCCCATTCCCAGGCCTGCAGCAAAGCGGTGCCCCCAGCCCGCCCCTCCCTGCTCCCAGGAGGGCCACGGGGTCCCTGCTGGCCCCTCCTCCCACGGGTTGTGGGCCTCAGGAAGGGCCGGTGGGTGGCAGCTGTGTTGGGGCAGGTGACCGAGGTCGCTGAGCCCGGGGACGTCTCTGACCCAGACCCGCAGCCGGGGGTCGCGGCTGAACATCATCATCATCGCCGAGGGCGCCATCGACCGCAACGGAAAGCCCATCTCATCGCACTACGTGAAGGACGTGAGCGGAGGGGCCCCGGAGCCGCCCGGGGGGTGTGGGTGGGACGGAGGCAGGGCCTGGTGGCGGGTTGGGCCCTTTATCTTCAGCCCCAAGCACTCTCGCTGGGGCTCTCTCCCCGGGCACAGGAGGCTCCCGGGGGCTCCCTTGGGGACAGCCCGGTAGGGGGTGTCCCAGACGTCCTGCCCCAAAGGCCAGGGCTTCCCCCCACACCCGGTGGGAGCCCTCCACCCACTGGTTTCCAGTCTGCATTCCGAGCATGTTCCTGCAGGGCCAGGCCCGCCTGGGACCCCCCCATCCACACACCCACCTGGAAAAACACAGGCAAACATGCCCCTGTGCACCCACTCACTCACTCACATGGAAATGCACACACGGACACGCACACCCACGTACACAGAAACACATCCACACACTTACACACTATGGACCTGAACCCAGGGCCAGCTCTCTGCCCCAGGGACCCTGGGGCGCTGACACCCTGGGATCCCTCAGGCCTAGCAGGAAAGGGGTGAAGGCCAGGGTTTGGGGCCTGTGTGTGTGGGGGTGGGACAGTGGGGGTGGGCAGCGAACCTAAGAACCCCCTCACTCTCTCCCGATGAGCAGCTGGTGGTGCAGAGGCTGGGCTTTGACACGCGTGTGACTGTGCTGGGCCACGTGCAGAGGGGAGGGACCCCGTCAGCGTTCGACCGCATCCTGGTAGGTGGGGTGTTGCTCTGGTCCCCGGTGCGTGTGTGTGTGTGTGTGTGTGTGTGTGTGTGTGTGTGGCACGTGAGCCTCTCTTCACTGTGCCTGTGCTCACGGGTGAGACCGAGGTAGGCCCCTCCGTTGCTCTGCGGGGGTGGGAAACGCAGACCTGGGGACCTGTGCCCCTGTCCCTGCCCCATGAGTCAGCAGCTTCTGACCCCCCGATGGCGGCTGAGGCAGATGCTGGGAAGCAGCGGCAAGGCCTGCAGCTCAGCCCTCCTGCGGTCCGATGCTTGGCGGTTCCGAGAGTGGCCCATAGCCGAGGCCACCCCAGTTCTTACCCGTGGGGGAGCCAGGCGTTGGGGAGGGGTGTGCTGGGTTCTGGCCCCAGTGTGCCATTCTCATCCTGATGACTGCTGGGTCCCCCCTCGTCCTCTGCAAAGTGGGAGCCAGGCTGCAGACAAAGGGAGACAGGGTCTCGGGCCAGGGAGGCCCCACGGGTGGTGAAGTGCCTGCGTGCGAGGGCTGGTCTCCCCAGGGTGGGGGATGGATGCCGCCTGGGCCGCCATGCTGGTGTGAGGCTGGATGACCTGCTCGGACCCTCAGCGAGCTGCAGCTGCCGTACTGCACCGAGCCTCTCCCAGGGGGCAGTGCGTGGTCTCCCCAGTCCCACACAGAGCAGCAGGACCCTGGCCTCACAGAGGCGCCGTGTCGACCTGGCCGGGTACCTCTGCACCCTGCGTGAGGCCTTGGGTGCACTCGGAACAGCCTCCTGATGGTCCTGGGACGTCAGGGCCGAGCACCGACCCTCCACCGAGCCTGGGCGGCAGAGATGGGCCACAGTGGGCCTGGGGTCTCCCTGGCTTGCGGGAGAGCCAGCTGGCCTGCCGGTTCATGGATGCTGGCGGAAGACAGGCGATGCCTGCGCTGGAGACACAGGACAGTGTGTTGCTCACAGCCGGGGCAGCAGCATTTTGTCTGGTCCCCGAGCCCCGCCCCCACAGGGTGGCACCTGCACACGCATGGGTCGGGTTACGGGGGGAGAAGCCTGAGCTCAGGGAGCCCCAGGCATCCCTGATGAGCCACCAGCACGTGCTCCTGAGGGAGACTGGAGCCTTCTTCTGTGGCTGTTGCGGAAACAAACCCAACCAGCTGGCGCCTCGCTCCCGGAGGGGCAGGAGGCAACAGAGGCCCGGGGCGCGGTCTGCAAACAATGCAGGAGCAGGGGACACACCTCGCTGAGCTGAGCACAGCGACTGCTCGCCTTGCTGTCTCGCACGCCTGTCTGTCCCCGTCGGCTGTGCCAGGACCTGCACTGGGGTGAAGGGAGGGTGGTCCCTAGATGTTTTAGCTGGCCCAGCCCACCAGCCCACGTCCTCCGGTGGCACACACGCCAGGGGAGCCCCGACATAACGGAGTCCCAGTCGAGAACCTGTGTCCTGGGGGAGAGAACCCTGGAAACCCCGTTCCAGTCCTGGCCCTTCCCGTCGGGCTGCGTGACCAGGGGCCCGCCGAGCGACTGCGGTCCTGGGGTGCGGGGCCACACTGCCCCGGTAGAGCTGTGCGGGACCCCATGAAGCGGTGCTGGGTGCGCTGTTGTGAATGTGGCGTGTTAAGTTGCTGTTTCTGCCCTCATTTGTTCTAGAAGCTTTGTCCGGTACATGTGGGAGGAGCTCTGAAAGTTGAGGGTTTTCACATGGCGTGGGTGCTGGCTCAGTGGGGCCCCCCCGAGCAGAGAAGGGCCAAGTGAGTGCGTGTGTGCACTTGTGTGTGCCCGTGTGTGCACACGTGTGTCCGTGCGTGCCCGCGGAGGGGTGGCACCTGAGCCCTGCACCTCCCCCGCTCAGAGCAGCAAGATGGGCATGGAGGCGGTGATGGCGCTGATGGAGGCCACGCCCGACACGCCGGCCTGCGTGGTCAGCCTGTCGGGGAACCAGTCCGTGCGGCTGCCCCTCATGGAGTGCGTGCAGGTGGTGAGTATGCAGCGCCCCCTGCCCTCAGAACCCCTGTCCTCCAGGCCCCTCAGGGCTCCGGGCAGGCTGCCTGCACAGGCCCCGCCCCCAGCCTCGCCTCCTCCGTGTGTGTGTGTTGGGGGAGGGTGGTGCCGGTCCTGTCTGGGGGTGTGCTGCCCCGGCCCCCTAAGCCGGCCTCAGAGTATCAGAAGCCAGCAGTCCTGGGGAGCGGAATGAGCACGACCGCAAGGTGGGAGGAGCCCTGCGAGAGTGGGCGGAGCCCAGCGAGAGTGGGAGGGGCCCTGCAAGAGGCTGGGCTGAGCTGTCACTCAGCTTCCTGGAGCCAGTGGCCATGGATCTACCTTGCAAATTGGGTGGTGCAGATTGGGGGTGTTGGGGGCAGAGATGGGAAGGAGGAGGAGTGGGTGGCTGGAGCCACTGGGTGAATTGCGGTAGACCGCGTGAGGGACATTTGATGTGGCCGGAGAAGGGGCCTCCAGGAGGGGGAGTGGGAAGGGAGACCAGAGAGGCTGAGAGGCTGGGCGTGGGGCCACTGGCCCCTGCCCTGCAGGTGGGAAGGACCCTGCAGCTGAGGGTGGGAGGGTGGGCAGGCGGAAGTGGGAGACTGGGCCTCCCTGGTGCTTCCCTTGGAAGAACCTCCTGCCGTGACTTCCACCAGCTCTGCTTCTGGGCAGGCTGAGCGCTGGCTATGGGTCTGGGGGCCAGAAATGGGCCTCAGCCTCTGTTCCCAGGACCCTGGCGGGGTCCCCAGAGGCTGAGACAGAGCCAGGGTGGCTGGGAAGGACCCCATGACCAGGCCAGGTGGGGCGCGCCCAGCCGCAGCCAGCTCTCTCGATCGCTGGCCTTGGCAGGGACCGCTGCTGGGCAGGTCTGGGGCGGGCCCACCGAGTCAGGTGGCTGCTGTGCATGCTCCAGGCCTCCCCCAGCCCGTGCTTTCCTCTCCTTTAAGACCAAGGAGGTGCAGAAGGCCATGGACGAGAAGAGGTTCGACGAGGCCATCCAGCTCCGCGGCAGGTGAGGGCCCGCGGGCAGGGTCCACGGCAGACTCCTGGCAGCTCGCACACGGCCGTGCCCCCGCACACAGGACATGCGTAGCTGTTGAGGGGGCCTCTGAACCTCTCCGGAGACCCCTCCTTCCATGCATGTGTGGCCTAGCAGTCTGCAGTTAGGAAGGGGGCCTCAGTGGTCCCCGAGGAGGAAAGCAAACCGGCTGTGGGGCAGCCGGTGGACGGGAGCTGCCCACCCGGGGCAGGCTGGACTCTGGGACTGGCTTAGCTGAGAGGGGTGTTGGGATCACGTGTCCTGTGGGGTCTTCCACCACCTAGTGACGGCACCCAGCCTGGGGTGGGGACAGCAAAAGAGAGGATGGGCCTCCTTCATGGCTGAGCAACGGGCCAGGCTCTGTGCTCTCTTGTGTGGCTGTGGGCCGTGGGACTGGGCTGTGGCCGTGGGTGGGGTTGGGGAGAGGACCATGGGTGTGGGCTGCACAATGGCCGACCGGCTTTCCTTCCAGGAGCTTTGAGAACAACTGGAACATTTACAAGCTGCTCTCGCACCAGAAGATCTCCAAAGAGAAGGTGAGGCGGTGTAGGTGGCAGAGCCCGTGGGTCAGGGTTGGCCCGTGGGGTCAGCCCGCTGCTGCCCGCCCAGGGGGCAGGGGGCTCCTCGCCGGCCCAGCTAGGCCAGGTACCTCCCTCCTGTGGGGCCTGGGCTGTGAGTTGGGAGGGTCAGGCCCGGCCTCTGCTAGACCAGCAGCTGCCAAACAGCCAGTGTCCCGGCCTGGAGATTATGTTGGCCGCTCGCTTCTCAGACAGTTGTAAGAAATTAAATCAGGCCCACAGAGGTAGCTCAGGAGAGAAGGCATCGACATTTACAAGCCATTTCAGGAGAGCTGACCCCCTGGGGAAACAGCCTCTTTTCAAGAGGAGAATGGTGGCAGGACTTGTTTCTGAGGTCCTGGGGGACAAGGAGAGGGCCCCATCATACCTGGGTTGGCCGGTGGGTGCTGGAGCTGCCGCCCCCCGGAGCTGCCACCATAGGGGTGGCCACCGGGGGAGTGGAAGCCACCTCGTGGCAGAGCCTGCAGGGTTGGTAAATGATTGGTGTGGCCTTTGTCACTGACATTGTCACCACCTTGAGGAGACCTCTGCAGTGTGTCTCTATCCATGTCACCGTCCATGGTCCGGCCCCCCTTTTATTCCAGGAGCTAATGAGGGACGGGCAGCAGCCCCCTCCACCTGCCCCCACCCGACACACACAGCAGAGTGGTCTGCACGTCCCCTCCCAGAACTGGCTGGGGCGGAACCGCCTCTGGGCAGCCGGGGGTGTCACCAGGACCCGCTGCCCGGCGGGGCCCCTGGGCACCTGTGGCCACAGAGGCCGGGTTCGTACATAGGTGAGACGGATGTGAAGTAACCTGTCAGTAATGCCTTACACGTTGATTGCAGGTGGAGGTGATACTATTTTGGTTGCACCAGGTGAAATGAACCAGAGTAGTATCATCTGCTTGCTTGTACTTAACGTGGGTCCTGAAAACTTACAATGGCGGTGGTCCTTTGTCTCTCTGTGCTTTCGCACCACCAACCAAAGCCTTGGGGGTGCTGGATGCTGACCCCCGAGTGTGGGGTGAGCGCTGAGGCTGCTGGGCAGGCGTGGACTCTGGCTGGAACTGCCCTGCAGCCAGGCAGGGGTGCTAGGCCAGTAGGGACCACACCCTGCTAACGCCCGTGGCCAGCCCCCTGCAGTTTGTGAGCGTTTGCGCTTCCCCAGAAGCTTGCGGTGTCCTGAGGACGGATACTTGCCACTCCTCCTGGGGTCAGGCTGGCGCGAGAGGCTCCCTCCCATTGACCTCGGTCTGGTCGGTGGTCCCTCCCCACCCCCGTGCTCATGCTCTTGTCCCGTCCCCTTCTCTAAGACCCCGTTCTCCCTGGCCATCCTGAACGTGGGGGCCCCGGCGGCCGGCATGAACTCGGCCGTGCGCTCGGCGGTGCGCTCCGGCATCTCCCAGGGCCACCGGGTGTACGTGGTGCACGACGGCTTTGAAGGCCTGGCCAAGGGTCAGGTAGGTGCGCGGCGGCAGGGCCTGCGGGCCGTCCGCTGACTTCCTGCCCACCACCCTCCCACCACCCAGCTTGCTCACAGGCAAACCAGGGACTGGAACGGGCCAGTGAAAATGCGGAAACGGCCAGTTCGGGGCCCATGAAGGAAACGGATCAGAGGATGGGGGAGAGGGGTTAGCTCCTGGGGTGGGGGCACGGGACCACATTAGCCGCCCGGCCCAGGCACCTGGGACACGCTCCCTCTGAGCACAGGCCCGTAGCCTGAGGAGGAGTCAGCCAGCACCTTGGCCTGTGCCCCTGAAGCCGTGCCTCCTTCCTGCAGGTGCAGGAAGTCGGCTGGCACGATGTGGCCGGCTGGCTGGGGCGCGGAGGCTCCATGCTGGGGACCAAGAGGTGAGCCGCTGGCCGCTGGGAGATCCAGGGTGCACACTCAGTGGGAAGGGGGGTGCACAGGGAAACCCATCCTGGGCTCTGGGCTAGGCCCCCCTTCCAGCTGGTGACCAGAGTGGGCTACAGACCCCCCCTGCCTGGGGCTTCCTGGCTGCGGGCTCACCTGGGGTCACCTGCGTAGGGGGAGGCTGCTAGGCTGCCCCGTCCCTGCAGAGAGCGCACACAGGGAGGCCCCAGGGTCGAGGGGCTCCTCCATCCCCTGGCAAGTGCCCGGCAGGGGCACTGAGTGGGTGCCGGGCTGCCCCCTCCCCGGCGGGCCCCACGGGACTCAGGCACTGAGCCTCTGCGTCTGCCTCTGCCCGGGAATTGTGTGCACCCTGCCCCCACCCGGGGCCCACACTCTCCTGCAGTCAGGTGCAGGCCAGAGGCAGGTCGGGTGCAGGTTGTGTGTGTCTTTCCAGCCCCGTGGCCTCTGCAGATGCCACGTGTCCACCTCACTGTCTCCCCCTGCAGGACGCTGCCCAAGGGCCACATAGAGAAGATCGTGGAAAACATCCGCACGTACAACATCCACGCCCTGCTCGTCATCGGAGGCTTCGAGGTGAGGCCGCCGCCGGGGATGGAGCCTGGGCATGCGGGGGCGGTACCTGAGAGCATCTCCCTCTGTCTGGGGTGCTGGGGTGGCCCTTCCAGAGACCCCGTGTGCAGGGCGGTTGTTGCCAGGGTCCAAGGAAAGTGGCGCTGGGCTCTGGGAGGTTTTACCTTCTCCCGAGGCTTCACAGCTCAGACTACAGCCAGCAGTCGGGGTGCTGGCGGGAGGTGGGGGCAGGAGCGGGGGTGGCTCTGGCCAAGGGACAGGGAGCAGCACTCTGTCTGGTCCCTGCAGAGGGGTGGGGCACTGTGGGCAGGGGTCCTGAGCGGCCTCGCCCCCACCTGTGTGGCTGCCTCACAGTGTGGCTCTCAGGAGGATTTGAGCCACCGGTGCTGCTGTGTGACTGTGCTGTCAGCAGCCCTAGTGACGGGCAGACAGATATTCTTGCTCTCCCTTGGAGGAGCCCCAAACCCCCGCCAACTGTAGGGAGTGGGTCGGGTCAGGGCAGCACCTGTGGGCCTCCTTCCTGTCCTCCCTAAACCCCACTTTCCTTGGCCAAAGGGGCTGAGGAGCTCCTTGCGGGGGGAGGGGGTCCTGCCTGCCCGACCCACCCCGGCCCAGCCTCTCGGGTCCTGACCGCCCACCCCCCACAGGCCTATGAGGGCGTGTTGCAGCTGGTGGAGGCCCGCGGCTGCTACGAGGAGCTGTGCATCGTCATGTGCGTCATCCCCGCCACCATCAGCAACAACGTGCCGGGCACGGACTTCAGCCTGGGCTGCGACACCGCGGTCAATGCCGCCATGGAGGTAGGGCCTCGCTCGAGGTGCAGACGCCAACCACCCACCCACCTACTTGAGTTCCCTTTTCTCAGTTCGGAGTGAGGAGCATTATTACCTCTCACGTCATCATTAGTATCTGACCTCTGGTGTACCACGGCCAGCACTGGCAGTGGGACCCTCCCCCTATACAGATCAGGGAGACCCCCACAGTGATGTCCTTGGTCCGTACCCAGTAGATGCCGGTGACACCCCCGTTGTCCTCCGGGGGCAGAATCACCCCGGCTGAGGGCAACCACATGGCCTGTGGTGAGCCCACAGCCTCCTCCTGACCCTTGGTCAGCTTTGGAGGGAAACTGGGTCCCTGCATGCAGCATGGTGGGTCCCCGGGGCCCGCCGGGGAGGACTCTGACCACCCCTGGCCCCCCAGAGCTGTGACCGCATCAAGCAGTCGGCCTCGGGGACCAAGCGCCGGGTGTTCATTGTGGAGACCATGGGGGGCTACTGTGGCTACCTGGCCACCGTGACCGGCATCGCCGTGGGGGCGGACGCCGCCTACATCTTCGAGGACCCTTTTAACATCCAAGACTTAAAGGTGAGCCGGGCTCTCGGCCTTCTCCTGCTTCGGGGCTGAGCGGGTCCCTTCCTAACATACATAGGAGGCTGGGCCTGGCCGAGGAGCTGCATCCCATTGCCTGTGGGGACTCTGGCCTGTGACCTACCTCGCAGTGCCCTCCTGCCACCCGCAGCCTGAATGCACCCCCCATCACCCCTGGGTCACATTGACCCCACCTGTCGGGTGGTCTGGAATGTTCCTTCCCAGACCACCTGCCTCCTGGCTGTGGGGGGCGGTGCTGGCTGCTCTCCCGGCCCTGGCTCACTGGGTGGTCCCTGGCTCCTGCAGGCCAACGTGGAGCACATGACGGAGAAGATGAAGACGGAGATCCAGAGGGGCCTGGTGCTCCGGTGAGGCTGCGGGTGGGCCTGGGCCGGGAGGAGGGTCTGCCTGGGCCGTGGCGGGGGCTTCCAGACCCTGGGCTGTGGGGTCAGAACAAGGTGGAGGGGGCCGTGGGGAGGGGCGGGGCGGGCAGAGTCGCCATTCCCCAGAGGCCTGTGGCCTGGCCCAGCAGGCTCCCCGTCCGTCGTCGGGGAGGCCTGGGCGGGCTCCCACTTATAACTCCGGTCCCCTGTCCTTCTCCCCAGAAATGAGAAGTGCCACGATCACTACACCACGGAGTTTCTGTACAACCTCTACTCCTCCGAGGGGAAGGGCATTTTCGACTGCAGGACCAACGTCCTGGGCCACCTGCAGCAGGTACGGCATGGGGGAGTGTGGCCCCTGCCTGCATCTGCACGTGGGCCAAGGGGCCCAACAGGATGCAGCAGGATGAGGACCTCCTGCACGCACAGCTTCCTGGGGCCCCCGGGTGCAGGTGGTTGCCTGCTCCTCCCTCCCAGCTGGGACCGAAGCGCTTATCATCCCATCCCTCAGGCAGGGACACCTCGCTCTGTCTGCTGAGGCCTCCTCACTGGCCAGGAAGGGCTGGGCCAGGCCCCCTGTTGTCACCTGTACCTGCCACTTCCCCTCCCTGTCTCAGCCACCTAGTGGCCCTGCAAGGAGCCAGAGTTGTGAGGTTTCCCAGCCCCGCATGAGGACTGTGTGTGCCCCAAGGGCTCCCTCCCCTGGTGCCCCATCCAGTGCCTAGTCTGCCCACCGCCTGCCCTCTGGTACAGTGGCGTTCGGGCCAGATCTGAGGCGGAGAGCGGCCGGGGTGCCACAGGCAGAGGAGGCGGGGTGTCAGAAACTGGAGGGCTCACCGGAGGCCTCCGCGGGGCCCAGGTTTGGGACTTGTGGGGACAGGGCCTGCCTCGGCCGGTCCCCGCCCTGCAGGCTGGACCGTGGTCTCACCCGCTGTGTTCCAGGGCGGGGCTCCAACCCCGTTTGACCGGAACTACGGGACCAAGCTGGGGGTGAAGGCCTTGCTCTGGGTGTCCGAGAAACTTCGGGCCGTCTACCGCAACGGTATGTACGTGGGGGAGGGGGCTCCTCCTGCCCTCGCCCTCTGCCCCGGCCCTGGGGGCGGGGCTGAGTGCGTGCCTCTGTCCACAGGGCGGGTGTTCGCCAATGCCCCTGACTCGGCCTGTGTGATCGGCCTTCAGAAGAAGTCAGTGGCCTTTAGCCCTGTCACCGAGCTCAAGAAGGACACTGATTTTGAGTGAGTCCCTCCCACGTGAGGGTGGCCAGCGAGTGCGCAGGGATGGGAAGGGGTGAGCCGGGCCAGCTAGGCTGTCAGGTCTGAGTGCACACACTCCCCGCTCTGTCCTTGGTGGGGTCCTGAGTCCGTCCTGGGTGCTCACCCCAGAGGGCCAGGGACCCGACACCACCACTGAGGGCCACTCCTGTGGGGCGGGCAGGGCCAGGGTTCGGAGGAGGGGTGTGGTCCCAGGTGGAGGCTGCAGCTGAGGAGGTGCCCTGACCCCTGCCCTGCCCCGCCCCGCCCCAGGCACCGCATGCCCCGGGAGCAGTGGTGGCTGCACCTGCGGCTGATGCTGAAGATGCTGGCGCACTACCACGTCAGCATGGCTGACTATGTGTCTGGGGAGCTGGAGCACGTCACCCGCCGCACCCTGAGCGTGGACAAGGGCTTCTGAGGCTGCCCGCCACCCCTCTGGCTGCCACGCCCTTCTCTGCCAGGCCGCCGCCTGGAGCCTGCAGGCAGGCAGGCAGGCGGTGGGCAGGCTGCGGCCCTCTCTCAGCCCTGCCCTGGGGGGCTCATGGCCTCGCCTCCAGGACAGAGCACCCAGGGCACCGACCTTCCGGCCCCAGGGGACACGGAGCGTCCTAGCCTGGACACACTGCCCCTCCTTGGCCCCCCCGCATGGCCCTGAGTCTCTCCCCATGCCGGCCCTTCACCCTCACTAGCTCTTGGGGTCCAGCGCCCGGGTGTTTGTGCCAAAGGCAGTGTGTCCCGGGGGGCCTTGCTGTGCCCCTGCTCCTGAGCACTGGGCGCTGTGGTTGGGCAGAGCTTGTCATCTTTTGTAGGAATAAAGTCACCCCAACAGAGGAGTGCCATTGATCTGTGGAAAGTAGGGCCCGTGGGACTCCGTAGGGAGGCTGGGCCTGCTGGCGGTCGGCAGAGGGGTTGTCCCTTGTCCCCTCTGGGGCTGTCCTCAGGCTCCGGGGCTGGGCTGGGTCTCCGAGATATGTGTCCTCTGCAGCCACACTCTCCTCCTATGACCAGCAGGCGCCTCTCTGCTGACGGGGCGGCCTGAGGCTCCCCGGCCCTGTCCCGAGCCCTTCCCAACTGTCCTAGGGGTGACCTGAGACCCCTCAGCCTTGTCCTGAGGGGTGACCTGCGCACCCCCTGCCCTGTCCTGACAGGTCACCTCAGCACCTTCAGCCCTGTCCTAAAGGTGGCAGGCCTGGCCTCCCCCAGGCCAAGGATTTCTCAGCCTGCACCCCAGGCTCTGAGCCTGACCTTTACTGGCCCCCAGACGTACCCTGGGCTGGGGTCTCTGAAGCAGAGTCAAGGGTCCTGGGCAGGTGGCTAATGTGAGAGAGGTTGGGGGAGATGCTAGTGGGGGTGTACAATCAGGGGCGGGGGGAGGCACCAGAACCTCATCGCCAGGGCCGGGGGCTGACCCACCAGGAGTCCCAGGGCCGCCCTGAGGAGCCTCCACCCGCAGCGCAGCGCCGACGCCCAGGAGGGTGAGCTGGACTGGACTTCGCCGAGCTGTGCCTTGGCGGGACCCGGCACCCCTGAGCTCGCGGCCCCATCCAGGCCTCTTCCCACCGTGGCTGCCTGGGCACCGAGTCCAGGGCTGCTCCAGCCTGCACCCCCGCCCTCAGCCGCTGCAGAGGCTCAGGACGAGGCTCTGGGGCCCGTGAGGTTTTGTGGGGAGGCCCACAGGCCACATCGGGGGTTCTGGGCAGAGGGTCTCCTGCTGGGGCCTGGCTTGGTGGCTCCAGGGACCAGGTTGGGCCTTCACCCCTCAGGCTGCCTTCATGCCCTGACAGGACGTTGGCAGGAAGCCTTGGTCACTCCGGGGAACAGCAGATGTAGCTGGACGAGCCCTGTGCTGGGGGCCTGCACCAGCCTCGCCGCGCTGGCCCAAAAGCCTGAGCGCTCCTGGGTGCTGGAGCTGGGCGCTGGGACCACTCTGCCTGCCATGAGTGTGGGCTTGTCCCGGGCAGGCTGAGCCACGCGTCCTCCTGGGCCTGTCCTGTCCTGCGCAAACTGGGGCCGGCAGGACACACACAGGGTGTGACGCCAGGATCTGTGGCGTCCAAGATCCCTGCTTTCAGGGCTGCTCGGGAAGGGCAGAGCAGGGACTACCAAGTGCCAGAGGCCATGGCTGAACACGCTGTCCTCGGTCCAGCACGGGGGCTCCAGAGGCCTCCCAGTGAGCAGGTGGCCGGAAGGGGGGGCCTGGTGGGCTGGCGGAGCCTCTCATTTGGCAGGGGGCCGGATGGGGGGCGGTGAAGGGCCGAGGCGGGCCGGCAGCTCACCTGACGGGTCTAATGCACAGGTTCCCGAGGTGCACCGTGTCCTGGGGCAGGCGGGAGGGAAGCTGCTGTGAGCCCCGCCTGGTGAGTGGGGAGAGGGCGGGCGTCCGTAATTCGACGTAACCGCCCCCACCTGTTCTGACCAAGGCACAGCTTTATGGGGAGCAAAACCCCATAAAGACAGGAAGACCCACCCACAGCTACACTCTGGATGGCCCCCGGTGGTGGCCGCTGGTCTCCTGCTGCTCGGAGCTCGCCCCCGTGTCCTGACAAACCACAAGGGCCCCACAGACAAAGCCCCCACCTCTGCCCGGGGCTCCCCCAGGCTAGTGCTGGGAGGCCTTCAGCGGCCTGAAGAGCCGGCCCCACGGTGCAGCTTCATCTAGGAGGGCTGTGGGCTGCCAGACGCCGGCACGCCATCACTGGTGTCTTGACTTGTCCATGTTGTGGCCGTCACCTCCTTGACTGGTGTGGCTCTCACACAGACCGGTGCCCTCGGCTTTCACAGGGAGGTGGGCATTCCCACCCAAAAGGGGGGGGAAGGGGCAGCAGGAATAACATCCTGTCCCCCTCCCCAGCCCGTCCCCCTCCCCAGCCCCAGTCATTTCTGTAGTGGTAAGAAGGGACTTGTCTCTAATGGCTTGGAGGAGGGGGGTGGGGCCGTGCTGCTCCCCTTCCTCGGCTCTCAGGGGCACACGGAGGCCTCCCGGGCTGCAGCACCCCCGCTGGGTCACGTGCGAAATGGCAAGGCCTGCGACTCTCCCCACAGGAAGCAAACATTCCAGATGCAGTTTCCAGGAGGCCCCCCTTCCCCAGCTGGCTGCTTCGCCTGCAGCCGCACCCGGGCCCGCAGGCAGACGTGGCAGGCCGGTCCCTGCACGGCCCCTGACTCGGGGTCTGCACAAACCCTCGGCACTGCCTCGGGGCTCATACAAAGTCAAGTGCCTTGTGCCCTGCCCACCAGCCAAACGCAACGCCCCCAGGTCGAGGGCGGCGGCGGCGGCGGCAGCTGTGCTGCCCGTGTCTGCCGGTGCGAGTCTGAGGAGGGAGCCCGTCTGGAAGGAGGCCATGGTGCGGGAAGGCTCCCGTGGCCCAGGGGTCTGCCCCGAGGCTGAGCCAGAGGCTGGCTGGGGCAAGTGCATGAGCAATGGCTCTCAGCTTTGCAAAGAAGGCCACGTCTGTCACTTAGGAAACCTGCTTCCGGGTCAGACTTGGGAAAATGTTTATTGGGGATAAGGGTCCTGGGTCAGGTGTGGCTGCCCGCACAGGAGGGCGCGGGAGCGGGGTCTGCCCCGCCAGCCCCCAAGTCCCCTGCTGCCCTCTCCGGGTGCCATCCGGAGAGACAGCTCGGCCTTCCTGGGCGGGCTGAGTCTTCCTGAGGACCCAGTCCTGTGTGCTGGCGCTCAGCCTGGGTCCGGCCGTGGCCCTGGTGGTCAGCCCCATCGTCCAGGTGCTCGGGAGGCGCTGGGACTTCAGCGCAGGGTCCCTGCCGGGTCACTCCATGTCCTCCCGCAGCTCCTGCCTGTGCAGGGCCTGCAGCCGGCTGACCACGGCCTGGTGCACGGCCTCCAGCCCCTCAGTGTCCAGGTCCCGCAGCAGCAGCAGGATGGCGGTCAGGACGTTGTCCTGGGAGCACAGAGTCGCTGGCTGAGCGCCGCGCCTGGCGAGGCCAGTCTGCCCCGCCACGACGTGCCGGAGCCCCGGCCCCCGGTCTGCAGTCCCTTGTCTGAAGCTCTGGGGTGATGCCTTGCCTGGAGGGCAGCTGGCACCTTCCACGGACGGGCCCCAGCCCCCCACCCCTGCCACCTGCTCCTCCCGAGCTTCCTATTGTAAGTGGCCACCGAACAAATGCACAAGGATGACACAGGCGGCGTGCGGACACCTGCAAGTGACCAGGACCCTGGCGGCATCCCCCAGCAGCCCCCTTCTTGCTAGGTCAACAACCCGTCCTCCTGACAGGGAAGGCTCCAGGGCCCCGGGCCCTGCTTCCTGGCCCACTGTGGGGTGACACAAAGCCACCTCGGCCAGGACGAGGTGTCCCCAGGCCAAGTACACAGCAGCAAATCTCTGCAGCTAACGTGCTGCCACGACCCTTCCTCCGGCCCCACAGGCACGGGCTTTCCCGGAGCCTCGGGCCCGCGGTCCCGCACACCCAGGCAGCGCCTCTGCCCCTGGGGCCGGGCTGCGCTAGTCTCTGTGGTGTCCCCGGCCCCACCCCACAGCTGCCACGCCCAGGGCCCCCCCATCACACTTACCCTGTTCCTGAGACTGCTCGCGGCCTCCCTCTGTGGGAAGGAAGGAAACCGGTCCCGGGCCGGGGGCTTCAGGCTGAGCTGTCCCTCGACCCTGTGTGGCGGGGGGATGGTACCACATGAGGCCTGAGCGGGGCCGGCTCCCTCGGGGCACAGCGAGGAGGAGACAAGGATGCCTGATGCCCGCCGTTTGAAGGGGAGCCCCCACAGCGTGACGTTACTTCTGGAGGGACAGAGGCCCTGGACGGGAGGGTGGGCAGGTGCGACAGTGACTGTTTCTCTCTGATTCCCTGGGGGATCCTGCCCAGGGTCAAGGGTCGCGGCACTACACTAAGATGATGGGTGCAGGACTCCAGGGAGACAAAGCGGGTTCATCTGCTCTGTGCACTGAACCTGGCGGCCCTCTGCAAACAACTGTCTCTGCAGCGTTACCCACGGTCAGTTTCTGCTCATAACTGGCCGTGACAATCAGAGAACAGCCTCAGAGGTCACCTCCCCTCTCACAGGGGCTCCTCCAGTCGGGACTCCCTCCTCCAGCTGGCCCCCGGGGGCCCCAATCCACCTCCCCAAGTGCCACCTCCCCGAGTCCACCACCAGGCACCCCGTGCCGGGCTGGTTCCGCACTCGCACTCACGCCGTGCCTTGGGCGTTCTCTTGGCCATCAAGGGCCAGAGGAGCAAGAACCCCCCTGGGCAGCTTGCTGCCCTCCCTCCCCGCTGAGGGGAGTCCTGGGTGGCTGCTCTCCTCGGGATGGCGGGCCCAGGAGAGGCCCCTGGCGCACCTTGCCTCCTCCTCGTCGCTGAAGCTCAGCCGGTCCCCTGGGGTCTCGGCAGCGGTGTCCACGGCACTCAGGGAATAGGACAGCTCGGGCCCGCCGTTCCCTGTGCTCTCTCTGCTGGGGGCCGTGACCTCCTCTCCCTCCATCACTGCCCGGGACAGCTCCTCCTCAGTCACAGCTTCGGGGGGGAAGGAGAGGGGGCAAAAACTCAGGGGGGCCCTGCCGCATGCAGGCCCCACAGGCTGGGCACTCAGCACAGTCTGCCTCAGAAAAAAGGTGTCTGTCTGTGCACCCCGACAGTCATTCCGCAGCCCTGCCGTGAGCGGGACACACAGCCGCCGGCTAAGGACTGCTTGTGAATCTGAGTTTCAGCATTTCCTGAAAGCAAATTCTCGTTTAAAAAAACGCACAAAAAAACCCTCAAATTAAATTTTAAAAACGCACAGAATACACCGCCTTCATTCCATTTGACTTAATTGCCCTGGAGTTTATTTATATTAAAATTGTTCATCCGGGAGAAAGATAACTGTGCACATAAAGGCGAGCACTAAGAGCCGGCATGCAGAGGACGCTGGGCACACCGGAGCGGGGCCCAGCCCCCGGGGACGGGCGGAACCCCGGAGGCGGGGGCACAACGCCCCGGTGCCCTCGGCACAGGGCAGAGGCTCGCATGCGGCTCCCGAAGGAGGTGCAGGTGGCACTCCGCACCCCGACAGGCAGAGGCCAACGGCAGGTAACCCAAAGCTGGGAGCACAGGGGCACCACCGCCCTGGGTCCCTGTGGACCAGCAGTGGCTGTTTGGCCCACCCGGACCTTCTCCCACGTTCCAGGGCACGTGGGTGAGTGTCTGGGCACAGAGGTCTCAAGAGAGGAAACAACGACAAAAACAGCCCAGTGTGGGTGGGCAGTAGGGCAGACAAACAAGTCACGTGAGGTTCACCCAAGGTCCCGTGCTCTGTGTGTGGGGCTGCACCCCCACCACAGAATCCCAGGGGGTTCCTTCCCGAGGCTCCAGAGGAGGCGGCACCTGCGACGTCCTCGAGGCCAGGGGTTTGCGGAAGGGGCAGAGGAGGGCGGGCCCCTCTGGCTGGGGCCGCTCAGTGCGGACACCTACCCTGGTTGTCCAGCTTCTGCAGGTTCGGCAGGGTGCGTAGGACGGTCATGCGGTAGAGGTGGGGGTCGGCGCCACAGCACGGGTTCTCGGCCAGCCACAGCACGCGCAGGCGTGGCAGGCCCTTCAGGTAGGAGAGCTCGGCCAGGCTGGCGATGCGGTTCCGCCGCAGGTAGAGCTCGCTCAGCTGCCGGCACTGGCTCACGGGCTCCAGGGTCGACACGCTGTTGACGCTGCAAAGACAGCACCGTGAGCACCTGTCCGGCCTTGCCTCGTGTTACAGAGAGGGAAACCGAGGCACAGAGGCCTGAACTTTGCCCCGGGTGGGAGAGCTGGAACTCGGCCTGGGCACAGCTGCAAACTGTTCGTTTATTCCACGAGAAGGCACCGGCTGCAGAGGCTCAGGCTGGGGCTAGGGGTTCCGTGAGCACAACGCGGTCAGCACGGGCACCCACCGGGCGACCGAGGAAGGTGTGAGGCATGAGTGGAGGGCTAGTGAGGGACAAACGGGGTGGTGCGCCCTGTGATCGGGAAGGTCAGTCACTGGGAGGCTGCACTCATGCATCCGCAGCGAGGGCAGGCGGGGACGCAGCAGCGGGGCAGGCCCAGGTGAAGCTCCAGAAAGGAGGGTGGAGCTGGGTGGAGCGGAGGAGCCAGCAGCCCTCCCAGACTTCCCCGGGGGGTTTTCAGATTCTCTGGGTCCCCCTCCTCTTTGAAGCCCCCGTGGCTTGGAGGGACAGCAGGCCTTCAGGTACCTGAGGGTGATCACTTCCAGGCTGGGCATTTCCCGGCATATGGAGATCTGGGGAGGAAAAGAACGTGGCTGCAGGCACTGCTGGGCGCTGAAGTGGCAACATCACGTCTCTCCACCAGCTCAACGGAGAAACAGCACGGAGCCCCTGCCACCTCCCCGTCCCAGGCCTAAGTGAAGTGGCCTCCCTCCCCTCCCTCCCGTCGTACTAACTGCACAAGCGCACATGGGCTCCGAGTTCCACTCTGCCCTGCAGCCCCGCGAGTCCCTCAGCCTGGAGGGGAAGTGGACGCTCTAACACTCTCAGATGGCACCGTGCGTCCAACACCGCTGGCCACCAAGACGGAGCAGTCGTCATTTTGGAAGCCCTCCAAGGACATCAGGTAAGGGGACCTCGGTGCCCCTATGGTGGACAGAGAACCTTTCTACCTGCAGTCCCTGCCTTATAGGAAAAGGACTTCAGCCCCTTCTTGCCAACACAGCCTGGCAGGATTGACAGGGTTGAAAATGGGACCTCAGATTGTGTTTACACTGTTGGTTCAGAGGGCAAGCGCAGCCATGGGCTTGGGGGGGGGTGTCCAGTGGTGCAGACCCCAAGTGTCTAGGTGTCTGCCATTCACCAGGCATGAAGCAAGATGGTCCCCAACCACAGCAAAGTCGTGGTCTGGTCAGGACGCTTCACGGTGCAATGGAGTTTTGTCCTGCTACAAGGGGCGTGTTTTTGTTTGTTTCTTCTGCTAAGTGTGCAGCTCTTCAGCTGCTGCCTGAGGCGGACTCAGCTTCTCTGGACAGCCCAGTAGCTCAGCAGCATTCCAACTTTGTTTTTAAGGAAAGCTACAGTTCAAGTTACAAAAGATAAGATAAGGGAAGAACTGAATCACTGGCACTCAAACTGTGCACGAGCTGTGGGCATTCATTCTGGGAGCGAGAGAAAGAAGACACCTGCTCACAGACGCACAGCTCACTCAGCTCTGTGCACTGCTCCCTCACCCCCCAGGTCCAGTCTCTTCCTGCCACTGGGACGGGGCACGAAGCAGGGTGTGACCAAGAGGAGGAGATGAAGTGGGGACCCTCTTCCTCGATGACACTAAGCCCAAGAACCCACAGGGGTCCCCGGCTGAGTATCCTTCTCCGTGAAGTAGGCCCAGCCCTGGGGTTCCTTCCCAGGTCAGAGCAGGGCTGCCCTCCTCTGTGAGGCCTGTGTGGGCACAGGAGCCTCTCAGCAACACGTTTAAAGCGCATGTGCAAGAGAACTTCAAAATAAACTTGAGAATGTTTCTTTTAATTAGTGGTTCTGCCTTAGAACAACTGCTAAATGTCAGAGCACCAGACCAGAGCTGAGCTGAATGCGTGCTGTTCTATCAATGTAACAATTCCCTTGAGGAAGAGGCTGCGACTTTAGAGATCAGGGATCCGCACGATACTTACATCTGTGAGGCGGCTGCCCCTGGGGGAAGAAAAGATATACAGGCATTAATTTTGTTAAGGGTTAATACAAAAAATTAAAAATCAACTCCAAAAATGAACAACAAATGCCTACGAACTTTAAGATAAACTTTCAATGGTAAAGTGAAAGCTTGCCCAGGTAACTGACGGAGATAGTCAAAGGTCGTTTCAGGTTGACTGCCAACAAAAGCAGATATACTGGGTGCCCAGAGCCACTGCTTAGACTGAGGAGCAGTAGAGGCCGCTCCATGGGGAGGACACAGATCGACTGATTGTCAAGACCATGGCAGACGGATCATTTCCCTCACCGACATAAACAAACAAAGGAGTCTTTATATGAGGCCAAGTTCAAAGGCTAAACATGCAACTTATGAAACACTTTGAAAAGCCTGAAACAGCTTGTTGTTTCTCCCTGCTTAGAGAAGGTATGACCATCCCATGTCAAACAAAGAAATGCATTATTGAAAATGAATGACGGGGGACATTGTGGCCAAAGTGCCAGATGGGCCAGAGCAAGGAGAAAAGCTTTTTAATGAACAAGCAGGGCTCCTCCACTGCAGTCAAGTGGCTGACCACAGCAGCCAGAAGGTCTGCTCTTGGCTGAGCTCCCTATGCCCCGCCTGAACTGTCCGGGTCACAGTCACGTGTGAAGCCTCGCTCTGACTCCCCGGTGAACACCTGTACCTCTTTCGGGAGTTCATGAAGCGCTTCTGGTCCTGCCTTGCCCCCATTAGACCACCCTGCGTTGGAACCTGCACTGACCCTATAGCACCTCTATCCTGCCGTCACCTCCCAGACACTGTCACCTGGGGACAGCTCCTGTCTCACAGGATTCAGTTACAAAAATGATTAAGTCGTTGCTGAAGTGTCTCAGTTCTCTTTCCTTTCCCTTAGAAATGGTTTTAATCCCCTTGATCAGCAAAGCCTTGATCTCCCACCTTGTTGGCAGACTTGCCTCCCAATGAGTGGCAATGCCAGAAACCAGACCTGTCCACAGAGGGAACCACCTGTCCCACTAAAGCTGTCTTCCCAAAACAAATCTTCAAGGTGGTTCTAACTTTCAAGCAAGGAGAGCAAGTTTGGAGACTGTGTCCAAATCGGCGCCACCAGGAAGGGTGGGGTGTGTATGAAAATTCTAGAACGACCTTTGCCAATGGCCACCTGAGCTTGTGGCAGCACCTCCCAGAGGCTGTGGGCTCTTGGGACCCGGAAGGCCAGCCTGGGACCGGGGACAGAAAGGCTGGGCTGGAGGTGCCCTCCTCCACCCCGACAAGCCTCTATAGAGGCCGTTTTCGGCCCCGCCCCAGAGCACAGTTGTAGGGTTGGGGGCCCCAAGTAAAGGCGGAGGTGCTGAGCGGAGAGGCCCCAACCCAGGGCGCGGTGCCCCATGCCAGGGCGGAGGTGCCGAGAAGGAGGCCCCAACCCAGGGAGGGGGTAGCGGGCGGGGATCCCCGCTCCGGGGCAGGGATGCAGGCAGGGTAGAGGCCCCCGGCTTTTGGGCCTCACCAGCAATTGAGCTTCCTCACGTTGTGCAGCTCGGAGGCCTTGGCCCGGGACAGGACCATCTTGCGCGTCAGCTTCATGGCGATGGGCCGCAGGGACCCCAGCCACCGGCCGGGCCCTGGACCCACCAACTACCCCTAGAGGATTTCGGCTCTGCCGCGGCGCGTCTCCAGGGGGCGTAGCCCACGTCGTTAGGGGCGTTCCCTGCGAGCCCATTGGCCTTCTGGCGAGGGGGCGGTGCGGCGCGAGCGTAGTGGGGCCATCTGGGCTTCCGCTCCCCGCGATGGCTCCGCCCCCTAGCGCCCCCAGGGCCAAGCACCCGGTTCAGCGCAGCTTCGCGTACGGACGCCAGGCTCTGACGTCATTCTTCAGCGACCTGAAATGGTAACCCTCTTTCAGTCCCCAGTCCCAGCACGAAGTTCTGAGCTCCAGCCCCGATCTCCGATCCCTCAGAACCGAGCCCTGACCTCCGAAAGACATGGGGCCAGCTTTAGCAGGGATCTCACGAGTATTTAACCTTTTAGAATTTAAAGGTTACCTGGGATGCAAATTACATTAAGGCATTTGGGATCTCAGATGAGTTAGGGGTCTCAAGACCAGCCTTCTTTTCCACTAGGCCCATGTCCTGCCTTTGGTCTGCCAGTCAGAGCTCTCATACACCGGCTTTAGTTGCGGCCTTTTGGGCACCTGGCCCAGGTATCAGGAGAAGAGGGTGGCTCGTGTTGGAAGCCTGCAGTCACAAAAGCCAAGGTTTTGGTGCTGGCCTGCAGGGGCACTGTGGGTCCATCACAGGGAGGAAACGGTCCAGGAATATGATGGCCCAGAGGCTGGAGAATGAGGAAGGGTGCCGTGCTCAGTTTGGCAATGAGTGGTTGGGTCGGTGTACGTTTTGGGAGAATAGGGCGCCTCGGTATGTTCCAAGTTTGTAGCTGGCAAGCAGGAAGAGAACTATCTTGACTAATGAGGCTTGAGCTAAAAGAAACCGACACCGGGCTCAGCCTTGAATAGAGTGGCGGGAAGCTTCCAGCAGGCCTATGCTGTATGAGCTTGCAGAGGGCCCTTGGCTGACTCAACTGTTCACCCACATCAAGTGACAGGGACAAAGCAGGAGATACCAGGGACCATGGAGAGCAGGCTGGGCCAAGAGGTGGTCCAGAAGCATCCAGAGAGACTGTCCAAGGTATGGATAAGCATGCTTTACCGCAGATGGGAGAAAGCAAGTGTGTGCAGAAGCTGGTTCTGGGGGAGGCCGGGTGTCGTACATTGTGACGATGCCATTCGACCATTGGCTGATGGGAAGAGGGCTTTAGGGTTGTTGGTTCCAGGCTTGACTGCACCTGGCTGAGATGGCCCCTTCTCCTCCTACACGGGCTGGTGTGTCCCAGTCACATTTGGGGCAGGCCGTGCCAGGGAGTGCTGTGGCCTGGGCCCCAGCCCTCCATCCTTGTCAGTCACTCGAAGTGGCATCTGCCCCATCCCTTGACAGTGCCCAGGGGGGTGGGCCTTCCTGCGAGAGGACTGTGCCCGGAGGGTTTTGCATAGGTGATGGGGGTGCGGGAGAGGGGTGTAAAGACCCCGGGGGTCTGCCCAGAGCGGGTCAAGGATTGGGACTGAGGACGTGTTATTTCCCAGCACAGAGGAGTCACTAGAGGGCAGGGGCCATGCCCCCTGAGTCCAGGTGGCGCAGGCATCTGACAAGAAACACCTGCTCCTCTTCTCCACTGAGGCCGGGGCCAGGCCCCAGCCAGGCCTCCGCAGAGCGGGGAGTGGGAGGACACAGACAGGCTCCCTCGGGCGCTCCTGCCGCTCTTGCCTCCTCTAGGTGGCTGATCAAGAGGGTGCTTGGGTGTGAATTAGTTGAAGGTCCTTGTGAGTCAGGTGACATTTGTAAAGCGAGGACTCTGCACAGTAAGGACAAGTGCGGTGGCTTGAGCTGTGTCACTGTGCCTTCCCCAGAACTCCCTCCCTGTGTGGCTCCAGGGGCACTTGCCCCAAAGAGAAACTGGCCTGCATGTCGGAAGGTGGAAGAGGAACAGTGGCTGTCACTCCCCGAAGGTGGCCAGAGGGGGCAGACGAATGGGATGGGTGGTGGAGTCTCCCCTACAGCCTGTGCTGTTCTTTCCAACAGTGGCCCTGCTGGGGGTGGGGGTGCTGCTCAGTGACCCCCCTTCTCCAACTTCTCTTTTTGGATGTCTAAGCCCCTAGCTCCTCCCAGAGTTGTGTAAAGTGAGATTACTATAATATATTTTGTATTTCATAATTCTCATAGGGGTTTTGCTTCCTTTAATGAACCCTGACAGAAGTGCAACCAAATTTGCTTAAACCAAAAGAGAAACTTCGGCTCACATCATGGAGAAGACAAGGGTACGGCTTCAAGCATGGCTTGATCCAGGGTCTATCTTAGTTATCCATCCAGGCCTCTACCCATCCCGACCCCTCCAATTGCCGAATCCAGGTGCTCCACACCCTCCACTCCAGGCCACACCCTAACAGGGTCAAGTCCCGTGGGAAGAATGCTTTCTCCCAGTGAGCTAGGTGGAAGTTTGGAGACTGGCCCGGCATGGGTCCCGGGCCACCTAGAACCTGTGGCCGTGGCTGGCCGTGCGATGCCTGACTGCGGGCCTGAGCGGAGGAGACCCAGAGGGACACTGGAGGAGAAGGGAACATCACGGCTACCTGTGGGCCTCCGTGGCTGAGGGAAAGGCGGCCACCGCACCCTGCCCTTGTGCTCTCTGCTCAAACTGCGTTATTCGCATGGAGACTCCCCTCTCCCAGCGGTTGCTCTGGAGCTTCCGTTCACAGTGTTCCCACGTGGACAGTGCCTTGGGGTTGTCCCTGTGGGCCTGGTAGTCTCTGCGCTCTCTCTCTCTCTTTCTCTCTCTTTTCTTTAAAAGGAATTTAGCCCGGGCTGGGTGTCTCAGTTGGTTGGAGCATCATCCCATGCACCAAAAGGTTGCAGGTTTGATTCCTGGTCAGGGCATATACCTAGATTGTGGGTTCAGTCCCCGGTTGGGGTGCCCATAGGAAGCAACCAATCGATATTGGTTGATATCACATTGATGCCTCTCCCTCTGCCTCTCAAATCAATAAACACATCCTCAGGTGAGGATTAAAGAAAAAGTAATTAGCATCTGTAAAGACCTTGCTGTCTGAATCCAGTTCTAACCCAGCTGTGAGTCATGAGCTTCATTTCTGCCACTGTCGGTGCCCAAACCTGCGCAGCTCCCCAAACTGCCCAAGCAGCATCTCCTGTGTACCTCCAGGGACTCCTCCTTCTGGGACCACAGGGAGATGGGAGGCCCTCCTTGTTGCCAGATGGCCTGGGCCCCGTGCAGTTCTGGTGATGGCGCTGCTCTGGCAGAGACGACGTGGACCCAGGGAAGGGGTCTGCTCCCCTCCCGGCCGCCCACAAGCATGCCCCTCTGCCGATCGCTGGTGGTAGGGGCACACAGGCAGGCCCCTGAGGCTCAAGAGGCACAGCTCCCTGGGCCACCTGGCCTCAGACAGCACCTGCTTGGCAGGGACACGGCCTGGAGCTGCTGGTCTTCAGTGAACAGAACCCTGCCTTCTGCAGTTGGGCGGGTCCGACACTCCCGGGCCTTAAAAGGTGGGAAGCGGGTTTCTAGCAGTCACTGCCAGCAGTGCTGGTGCCGGGAGAGGGACTCCACTTGGGCCAAGCTGGCAAAGGTGTTCTGACCACACAGCGCGCTGGGCCTCCTCTTTGCTCTGTCCACCCCCGTCCTGCACCGAGGCCACAGCGTCTCATCTTTCCAGCTGTGCAGGAGGGCCGTCAGTGGCTGCATCACCAACTGCCCCAGGCCTAGCATCTCAGGACAATGGACATTTACCATCTCAGTTTCTGAGGGTCGGGAGTGTGGGAGTGCCTGGCTAGGGGCCTCCCATGAAGTCAGGCTGTGGGCCGGGCTGGCGTCTTTGATGACCTGGACGCGGTCTTCCAAGCCCATTCAGAGAGCCGTGGGCAGGAGGTTTTCCTCTCACCACAGGGCCTGCCAGAGTGAGTGCTGGGGGGGGGGGGGGAGGGACAGAGAGGGTGGGCCCCCTTGGGGGTCCTTGGGCAAGTTCCTTAGGTCGCCTGAGCCACAGCTCTGTCACAACGAACAGAGGATGAGGTTTCCTGCCACATCAGATCTCATCTGCAGACACGGGGAGGTCAGCGTGGCGCCCGGCAAGGCGGGTGTGCATGGTGACCTCCTCCAAGGGCCCTGAGGCTGGTGCTGCGAGGCCAGGAAGGAGGGGCTGCAGACACACTTCAGACCTGCATTCGGACCTGGAACATACACGTAGAAGAGAGGAAGGGTGACCTGCATTTACTGACTCTACCCAGTGTCCTGAGAGATCATGCAGGCGAGGGGTCCTTTCCAGCTCCAGGCTCATCACCATGGCTGCAGGAACGCCCCATTAGCGTGTCCTGGGCAGGTGCACGCAGCCACGACGGCACCTGCAGCAGCTGCCCCACCGGCTGTGTTCTCTGCACTCCAGTGCTGCACCTTCACCCTCGTTCACGTTCACATTTCACGGGAGGGCTTCTGTAACAGGACGGTTCTGGAATGCAAGTGACCTGCTGACCCAACATTAAGAAAAACGACGGTGTCCCCTGGCACGCAGCCCACGTCCCTCGTGCCCGCTCTAGACCAGGAGGCGGCAAACCAGCCCACCGGCCCGCCCCAGCCACTGCCTGTGCCTGTAAGCGACGTGTTGGCACCTGGCCGCGCCCACCCATGTTTCGCTAACGGCTGCCTCCTGGCCGCAGCGGCGGAGCTGAGTAGTTGGGACAGAGACCGTGGGCCGGCAGAGTCTGAAACATTGACCAGCCGGCCTCACCCGCCTTCCGCTGTGCCCCTGTGCACTGTTCTCGGCCAGAGCACGCCGGTGTCACGGGGTCAGATTGCCATCTTACTCCGTGATTGCGGTTTTCTTCTGGCTGCCAGGGCAAGGGACTTTTTTATCTTGGGCAAGATGTCCCCGCTGTGAAAAAAGCCCCAGCTCTGCACTGCCTCTATCAGAACTTGAAGGAACTCTGGGGTAGGACCAGAACGTGCTGTGTTCCTGCCTCGCAGGCGAGCGCCTTCTTACTTCCATGGGAGGGACGTTTCGTAATTGCCCTTGCTGTGGCGGCCTGGCAGACAGAACAGGGCCTTCTTGTGCAATGTGTGGTTTTCTAGAAGGGAAGGGGCCGTTCGGGGACAACAGGAGCACAGATGTTTTGTCAGAAGCCTGTTTCCTGAATTACTTTGCCTCAAATGAGGCTCCCAGGGGGGCCTGTGGCGGTTGGAAGCAGAAGCCGGCTGACCGGCTCAGCTCCACCGCACGGCTCCGCCATCATCCCCGCCTCATGAACTATTAACAGCCCCCAGCATGCTTTCCGTCAGTGGGATGGCGCCCCTGGGACGGCGAACTGCATGGGGTTCTGGACGCAGCTGCTAACGTCCAGCGGGGGACGAGGGCAGGTCTCAGGCAACTTCCCGGGCTGCGGCAGGGGCGGCCAGCTTTGTCCTGTAGCCGGCAGCCTCCTGGTGCCGACGGGCTGCGGGGCTCTGAGGGTGGACGCAGCGGTGATGGGTGGAGGGCTGTGCACCTGTGGGGTGTGGTCCAGCGGGGGAGAGCTACGGGGTCCACAGTGACACCCCCTGTTGCCCGCTCCTGTATTCCGTGCTGCTAACTGCTTTGCGGGAGAGGCTCCGGCTGCCTTCACGCCTCTCAAAGTGTCTGAACAAAACGATCAAGTGCCGCCCTGCACAAGGGGCCCTGGTGGGTTCTGGCCCCTTCCCCACGGCTGCTGGAGGTCTCTGGATGGCAGGATGCTAAGACAGGGGACATCTGCCAGCCCATGGACCCGCAGTACTGCCAGCTGTCTCCTGTGTGGGGAGGCAGGGGCAGGTGGAGAGGGTAGGGGCTTTCCAGAGGAGGGCGCTCTGGGCAAGCGCAAGGACGCTAGGTCAGCGAACACAGTGGAGGAAGTGAGGGGGTAGCTGGTCAGCCAGGAGTCAGCTGGCAACCCTCAGGCCCTTTGGAGAAGCCACAGGACACTCTTCACTTCCTGGGACTCCCAGCAGGGGCCCAGGGGTGGCTGTGGGGCATTCTGAGCTGGCAGCCCGAAGGAGAGGGCAGAGGGCCTCTGTGGGGTGAGAGAATTGTGGTTTGGACCTTCGGGAAAGCCGGGTCTTTGCAGGTGTCAGAACTCAGTCTCTGCCAGTCCTGGCAAGGGCCAGCACCTGCCTAGTGGGGTGAGGCAGCTGCAGAGTCCAGGGGGGCTCTCTGGGGGTGGCTTACGAGCCCCAGACCCACTTGAGTCTCACGCCCCTCCTGCTAGCACCCTCATCCCTTCCCTGCCCCACCCCCATTTGTGGGTTTAGGGCTTGCGGAGAATGGCTGTTGAACTGAGAAACTTGCCTCTAGCCCCTCAGGAGGCAAACCCCCCGCAAGAGTGCCGGTCCAGGGGTCTCTGGGGAGGCTGGATTCCGCAGGTCAGGTGTTTGGGGTAGGCTGGCTAGTCCTTGGCTCTCTCTGCCGGCGCGGGCCGCCGCCGCAAGCTGCGCTCTCCAGCTGAGTGACGCAGAGCGCGCTGCGGACCACGCGGAAGGTGCGGAGGACAGCGGGCGCGGGGCTCAACCTCGGCTCCGCTCGGGATGCAGGCGGTCCTGCGGGGCCAGGGCGGCGGTCCTGAGCAGCGGCGCGAGTAAGGCGGGCACGGGGCGCTCCCAGTAGGTTCACGCTCTGGCCGCGCTCTGGCCTCGGTGAACACCAGCGGGGTGCAGTGGCGAGGTAACCGGACTGGCGCTGGGTGGAGGCGCTGGGTGGAGGCACGGGCCGGGGAAGAATGTGCCGCGGTTGGGGGACGCGGGCTAAGGTGCGTGCGCACCCGCCACCGGGTGCGGAGACCTTGGCTCTCGCCAGCAAGGGCGCGGGCTGGGGCATGGCTGGGACGCAGGGAAGAGTGCAGGCTCACGGGTCGGTGTGGGGGTCAGGGCGCGGGGAGGGGCTGGGGTGCAGGCATCCACTGAGTTGCAGTGCCATAGCCTGAAGGGCTCGGGGTCACGGTCTCTGCGATGGGTGGAGGGGGGGGGCATTGTCTGTCCCGGTGTGTGTTGCTGGGACCTGGGTGATAACGTAGCTGATCTTGGGCCCTTGCTCTGGGCTGCGGGACAAGACCACAAAACCCACTTCTTCTGCCCGAGATGTGTAGCCATTTGTCATCTCCAAATACCTTCATAGCCAGGAGTTCAGAAGACGCCGGGGAAGGGGTGGCAGGGAGCAGCTACACGGTTGAGAGAGGAAAGGAGAGGTGGGTGCACTGCCAGCCACTGGCCAGCGTGCCCAGGGCCAGCCACACATAGCAAGTCCATCGCTCTGTCTCCTGGTCCGTCTTTTGGGCTGAGGTGGGTGGGGCACAAGGAGCCCCTGTCTCTGTGAGTTCCCATGGTCTTGGGTCCACGTGGCAGCTGTAAAAACTGTACCCAGGAATTTCATTCTTTTGGCTTTGGTGTCTGTTCCTGAGGGTAGGTGTGGGCTCCACCAGGGGTGGGCTCAGAGCTGAACAGATGGTGTGGGCTGCGTCTCCCTCCTGCACCTGAGCTCTGCCCTGCGAGCTGCCCCCCCCCACCACACCTCCAGCAGCTCTCTCCCCCGGGGGATCGTGCAGTGCAGAGCTCAGGTGCAGACGCACCTGCACGTGGGTCGTGGTCGTGTGCAGGCTGCTTGCTCTGTGAAGACAGCTCCGCATTCTGGTCAGGTGTCCTGCACCAGGTGACGTTTGTGGGTGTGCGTCTTGTATGCCATATTCTTCCTGTGTGCCTGTCCCTCTATCATCTCTCTATCTACCTATCAGTCAATAGTCTATCTATCTATCCGTCCTCTCGGAAGTCATGCACTTTCCCATGCTCTCAGCATGGGGCTGAGGCGGGCAGCCGTCTGAGAAACGTGCACGAGAACAAGAGCGCTTCTGAGTTTCGTACGACGAGGTCCTTCATGGCACACACATCTCTCTGCCGCTCTGCCCATCTCATTCCTGCCATCCTGTCGTCCTTGTCCTGTGCAGCACCCCGACAGAGTGGCTGTCTGCCTGTGAGATGTCCAGGGCCTCGTTTTCCTCTCTGGCAACTGGGAACCTTTCTAGCTTGTCTGTGTCCTTCAGAAGTGGGCTGTGTGGCCAGGTGAGCCACTGCCTGTGACAGCAGGTGGCCCTGCAAGGGCCACCCAGGGGTGAGGTGTCACCTGCACACGAGTGCTGGGCCAGGACCCTGGAGGGACTGTGGAGCCAGTGCTGGTTCCTGTCACTCTGTCTGTTTGGGCTGCTGTCTCGGAACACCACAGCCTGGGCGGCTCATAAAGGACAGAAGTTTATTTCTCCCAGTTCTGGAGGCTGGAAGTTCGAGATCGGGGTGCGGGCAGGGTTGGTGGGGGCTCCCTTCTGGGGTGCAGACATCTCCTTGTGAGCTGGCATGGCAGAAGGTGGCAGGGAGCTCTCTGGGGTCCCCTTTCTAAGGGCACTAATCCCTTCACGAGGGCTCCAGCCTCATGACCCACTCGCCCCCCCAAAGGCCCCACCTGCAACGGCCCCATCCTGGGGGTTAGGGCTTCGACACGTGAGGGGTCACGTTCAGACACAGCATTCCACTCCTGTCCCCCCCAAATCTGGGTCCTCCTCCCATGCAGAATGGACTCACTCCACCCCGGAGTCTTAACCCGTCGCAGCGTCAACTCTCAAGTGCAGATCCCCACCTAAACCTCGTTTGGATCCGATGAGGGTGAGACGTGGGGCAGATTCGTCATGAGGCAGGTTGCTGTGAACCTGCGAAAGCAGACGAGTCATGGGCTTCCAAAATGCGGTGGCGGGACAGGCACAGGAGGGATCCCAGACACTGGGGTGGGGTCCTGCCTGGGCGGGGACCCCATGTCGGGGGCTCTGGGGGTCTGAGTCTCTTGCCCCGGTGGCTCCGCTGGGCCTTGCAGTGGCCTTGCATGACCCGGGCAGAGGGCCATGTTCCTGCACCTCTGAGTGCCCCCATCCTTCGAAACCTGGTGAGAGGAGCTGCCCCCCCGCCCAGACTCGTGCACGCCTCGCACAGCAGTGTAGGCTCTTTCAGGCGCCACCTCCAAACTCTCCCAGGCTTGCTGGTCATTCAGTTCCAAGGCCATGTCCACATTTGCACGGTTGGCCACAGCAGCACAGTATTACCTTGGGGAAGGTGAGCCTCCTCGGGGGCAGGCCTGGATCCGGGAGGGGGCCTGGCCGAGGGGCAGCGCAGTGGGAGGGAGGGAGGGAGGATGCAGAGGCGAGGGCTGGCCTGCGCCCTGGACGGCCCGAGAGCATTTGCCTGAGGTCAGCCGCCAGGTGGCTGGATCGCAAGTGCCCTGTGCTGAGCCGAGCCGAGCCGGGAAAGGGCCGGCTGGGTGCCTCCCTCCCCGGCAGTTCCCTCGCACCTCCCCGGAGCCCGTGACCGCGTGTGGAAGCCGGATGAGTGGGCAGGGGAGGGCCTGTCCACGAGGGACCGTCACATGTGGTGGAAGGTGATGTGGCGGAAAGGGCTTCCAGGTGGGGGAGTGAGGTGAGACCTTGTGCCTCTCTTGCCCCGAGAGGCCCTTCTTCACACCTTCAGGGACACCAGGTGGAGCAGTGCGGCTCCACGGACGACCTCATGGGGTGACACGGTGGGGCAGCATGTGGACGATGCTGTGGGGCGACACTGTGGGAGGGGACCCCGGGCATCATGGCTTCAGGGCGTTGTGTGCTCAGTGCACCGTAGGGGTGGAGTCAGTGGCCTCAGCGCTGAGAGCAAAGGGTCTGAGGAAAGGAGAAGTGTTCTTTTTAGAGACTTGTTTTGTGGGCAGAGAGCTGTGCCTCAACCCGAAACTACTTTGTGCTTAGTAGGGTCTTTTTTCTCTTTGGAAAATGGAAGTGGTGAGCAGATGTCAGGATGCACGGAAACGGGGTGGCGTGCGCACCCCACGTGGCCGGCCAGCCCCCCCAGCTCCTGGTTGCTGCTGGACACGTGCACGCTGAGTGGCCGGTCGGGGTGGAACGCTCTCTCTGGTCCTGCGCAGTGGGCCAAGGTTGCCACCCTTTTAAATGGGCGCCTGGGGGTGTGGCCTGTGCTCCCAGATGGCCAGGGACCCCAGCTGAGGGACAGAGTTCGGGCAGATGGACAAACGGCCGGGCTCCACACTGGAAGCCTGATGGGCCATCTCAAGACAGCTGCCTCTTTCCCCCTCCAATCTGTTTTAGCCGCCCCCTCCCCAGCGTGTTTCTGGAACCCGTGGCCTAGCCAGTCTGAGCAAAGCCTGTCCTGAGGGAGGCGGGGACCCGTGGAGGCTGCAGCGCGGGCGTGAGGATGGAGCCCTCGGCCCTGACGAAAGCTGGCTCCAAGCAAGAGGAGGGCTTCGGGGTGCAGTCCAGGATGGTGGCAGACCTGGGCCTGGTCCCCAACCTGCGGAGAAGCAACAGCAGCCTCTGCAGGAACAGGAGGTCGCAGTACCCGTTCAACAGCTGTGAGAAGGTAGGCTTCCCGTGGCCCAGTGACCGCGGGAGCGGGGACGCCCTGCAGGGCAGAGACTCCCGCTCTGGGCGCTGCCGCCCAGGAAGACCTGGAGGGAAGAGGACTGGAGAGAACGGGGCGGGGTGGGGTGGGGGGAGGCCGTGTCCGTCCCCCCATCCTGCTCCCCAGGTGGGTGCTCTGGGTAAACACTGTGTCCTGGGCGAGGCTCATGGAAAGCTGTCACCCCTGACCTCGTTGCACAGTGACTTCCTATCCTCCATCCGACTGGGGAGCCCCCCCCGAGCACCACCCAAGTCCGGGGCTAGCCGCGTGGAAGGGCCTGGATGAGACCTTGGGGACGAGCACGCCTGAATGTCGCAGTCCCTGGGAGGGGGGAACGAGAGCGTCTCAGCCTGCCGTCCCGCCAGGACCCAGGGGGGCATCCTGACCCTCATCGCCACCCTCCCGCCACCCCACGGTGTTCCCAGGAAGGCAGTGCAGTGATGGCGTGCGAACCGTAAAGTGCCGGACACATTCCAGTTGGAAGTGCTTCCGCGGGTTCCCACATCCTGAGCCGACACCTGAGCGCCCTCGTCAAGGGTGGTCTAACCCTGGGTGTGGGAGGGCTCGGGCCCCCCTCTTCTGACAAAAGCCCCTGGAAGCTCGTTGGGAGAACAGGGGGTCAGAGGGGGGTGTAGGGCGTGCAGGTGTGAATCCTGCTGGTTTCACGCCCGAGGATCTCAGAGTGCCACTTTCACCCCCGGCAGGAAAGTCTCAGCACGTGGATTCCCGAAAATATCAAGAAGAAACAATGCATCTACTTCGTGGAGAGCTCCAAACTGTCTGATGCCGGGTAAGGGACCCTTTCTCTGTTCCCACGCGGAGAGGCTGGTGGGAACAAGACCGAGCAGGCCTGGGCCGGGGCCGGTCCCGCGTGTACCGGCCTGGGGTCAGCGGGGCCTTGAGCTCACCCCTGAGCTGGCTGGCGGGGGGAAGGAGTCCCGCCCCACCCTGCTTTGCAGCTGAGGTGCAGAGACTTTGGGCGACTGGCTCAGGTCATAATGTGGCCGCTCTGTAGCGAGGCTCGGCCCCACTCGGTGGGTCCCGCTCCGTGTTGCCCACCTCGAGGGCAGCTCATGTGCCTCTGGAACAGCGTGTGGGGCTCAGGGACTGGAAGGGGCCTCGGGGGCCACCCACAGCTCAGACCCCTCACTGAGGAGGGCACTGAGTCCAGACAGGCCCACCAGCCTCGAGGTGAGCCAGGCCAGGCGGGGCCACCAAGGCTGCCCCCATGGACAGCAGGGGCCACTTTGCCTCCAGGCCGCCAACCTTGCCCTCCTGGGCTGTGGACTCCCCAGCCGGGCGCCCCTGACTCGGGTCAACCCGAGGGCACCTGTGGAGGGACGCCACACGTTCGTGTTCCTGGGGCGGTGGTTCCCTCGTTTTATTAAATCCACCGGAGTAACACTGGTTAATAACATTGCCTGACTTGCAGGTGCTCAACGGTACACTTTGACAGCTGTGCATGCCACTGCGTGCTCGCCACCGGAAACCTAATCTCCTGTCACCATAGGTGTGACCCCCTTTACCCTTCAGCCTCCCCCGCTTCCTGCCCCGTCTGGCAGCCACCACACTGTGGTCTGAGTCTGTGGGTTGCTTATTTTGTTCATTTGTTGCTTTCTGTTTTATATCTCGTGTGTGAGAGAAATCATACGGTTCTTGTCCTTTTCCACCTGACTTATTTCACTTAGCGTGATGCTCCCAAGATCCATCGATGTTTTCGCAAATGGCAGTATTTTATCTTTTTAACGGCTGTGTGATATTCCATGGTGTCTATCAAACATGCACACTAAGCTTATGGACCTTGGTCCCAGAGGGGTTATGGTAAATTTGACCCCAAAGGCAAGGAAAGTAAAATAGAAAAAAATATAAATGAACAGACTCCATGAAACTAAAAAGCTTCCGCACAGCAAAAGAAACCATCAACAAACCAAAAAGTAATGAACCGAATGGGGGAAGGTATTTGCAAAACAGTACCTCTGATAAGGGGCTAATATTCACAATACATAAAGAATTCATACAGCAAACAATCCTATTTAAAAAGGGGCAGAGGATCTGAACAGACACTTTTCCAAAGACATATTTGTGCCCAACAGACATGTGAAGAGAGGCTCAGCATCACTAGTCATCAGGGAAATGCAAATCAACACTCACACCTGTTAGGCTATTGTCACTAAGACAAGAAGTAGGTGCTGGTGAGAGCATGGAGAAAGCGAAACCCCCGCGCACTGCTGGCGGGAAGGAGAGATGGTGCAGCCGCGGTGGGGAACAGCGTGGGGGCCCTCAGAAACTGAAGACAGGAGCTGCCGTGCGACCCAGAAACCCCTCCCCGTGGGGACTCCTTGGGGACCAACAGAGCGTGGGTTCTAGGCTGTGTTTCCCTTCTGGCCACATCGCAGTCTGTGCCGTGCAGCAAACGGGCCATGCTCCTTCTTACTTCCTGTCACCTGGAGCGCTCCCACATAGCCTTCAAGGCCTGGTGCAGATGCCACCTCCGCCGTGGAGCCCTCCTTGACCACTCCCCGGGGAGTAACGTGTTCCTCCCGACGCCCTTTGCATAGTTAGTTCTCTTTCCTGAGTTCTGCCCTCTGACTGAGGCAGAACCACTTTTCGCTTCCCGTGCTGGACGAATCGTCGGCAGCCAGCTCACACGAGCTGGATAATACGGGAGGCGGGGCGTCCCGTGTGGCGAAGATGGACGATGACTGTGACCCGGGATCGGACGTGAATGGTCACTGCCGTTTCTGGGGTGCGGTGATATGCCCAGGAGTGTCGTCACTAAAAGTGCCCTGTGGGGGTTGGGGGGGGGCAAGTGACACCCTGTCTTAGCTCCTTTTCAGACAACAGCCCGCATTTCTCACGGTGGCCCTAGGGCAGACCGAAAGTTAGAGAAACTTGCCCCGTGCTCCCGCTGACAGCTCTGCGGCGGGTGACCTCGGACGACCTTGGTGCGTGATCAGAGTGTCAGGTTTACGGCGTGCCTTCCCAAGCGTACTGAATGCTGCACGTGGAGCTCTCCGGTCTTAGTTATTTTAAAATAGGTTTCTAAAAATAGCCTTGGAGAGAACTTGTGATTCGCAAGCTTCGCACATAGGAATCACTGGTTTCAAGACAATTTGAAGACTGTAATCTGGTTTCTGGTTTGTAGGGTTCAGGGGTGCCATTGACTGAGCCCCAGCCCTTTCCTTCTTCTGAACTCAGAACCAGCGGAGAAACGTTGACAGTGGCCAGTGAGGGCTGGGGTGGGGAGGGGTAGGGGAGGGGAGACAGCTTGCATCTGAGGCAGAAATGGGGCTCCTTCCTCCTTTAGTGCTTCTGTCCGCCTTGCAGAAATGGTGCTCAGTGTGCGTTTGGTTCTGAAAACTTCCAGAAGCACCTTTGTTGGCACGAGGTTTAATGCAAGCAGTTGCTACAGCGAGCGAACAGGTGGAATGTCCCGCTCGCTCAGGGGTTACCTGAGAGCGCGAGAGTGCGTGAGTGCGTGAGTGTGTGCAGGTGGGAGACGGTGGGCAGCAGCTCCGTCCGGCTGCAGGGAGGAGCCCGGGGGGTGGGGAGGAGGTGCCGCCCCCTGCAGGGGGCCGGCGGAGCCGTCCCGGGGAGGCCCATGTAGGCCAAGCGCCGGGAGCGGTCCCCGACCGGTTTCTGGGTCGGCGGTTTCCAAGCCGTTTCCTGCACTGGGTCAGGCCGGCTTGGCGTCGCTGCGGATTGAAGTTCTGATCGCATCAGAAGGCGGCAGTTTGGAGCGGAAGGAGAGGAGGCCCCAGGGTTGTCACAGGTGGACGGACCGTTAGAAACCCGAGAATCTGGGGCAGCCGTGGGCCAGCACGGGAGAGCTCGGGGCCTCGCCCTGCACCTCTGCCCTGCCTCGGGCCATAAAGCGGGGCCACGTGGGCCATTCCCTAAGGTGCCCCATGTCTTCCGGAGGGGTCGTAGGGGAGGGTCAGAAACACGGGTGGCCAGGGGCCTGCTTCATGAGCAGGGAAGGGACCGTCTGAGGGGACCAGGAGCACTTGGGTTCGGGGCACGGGGTGGGTCTCTTGTCCTTGGTCCTCTGTGTGGTTAGTAATTTGCATTAATAAAATACCTTTATCAGTTACTACCCATCTACGTACTCATCTGACCTTCGCAAATTCTGCAGGGGTGGGGGCAGGGGTGTCTTCTTTCTTCCATTTAATGATTGAGAAACTGGAATTCAAAGCACCTGAGATCACACACTTAGCAAGTGGCAAGAAACCTGTTTTCTTTCTCCTGGTCAGTCCAGTAGTCTCTCCCCTGTAGCATCTGGCTGAGGCTTTAGACTTTCTTTCTTTTTGTTGTTTTTTTGTCTCATCTGTATCTAGACTTGTAGGTCATTTGTTAACTCTCAGAAGGTAGGAATCTAAAACATGTGTAGATTTTTAGTTAAACAAGGTGTGATTGGCTGGGTGAGGCCGGGGTGCCTCCTTACTGCCCCCATGTGGCCATCACAGACACTGCAGCTGTCTCCTTACTGCTGGGTGAGGGTGGGAGTCCCCGACTCGCCACTGGGCCTCCTCCCACACCCTCAGTGGGGAGTGGGGGGCAGGAGGAGGTGGGGGCACCTTGGTACCCATGGTGACCTCACGGCCTTTGCAGGAAGGTGGTGTGTGAGTGCGGCTACACGCGCGAGCAGCACTTGGAGGAGGCCATCAAGCCCCACGCCTTCCAGAGCAATGAGTGGGACCCGAAAAAGCACGTCCAGGAGATGCCGACAGACGCCTTTGGTGACATTGTCTTCACAGGCCTGAGCCAGAAGGTGGGAAAGGTTGGTTTCCATCACCCCGTTGCCCTGACTGTGGACCAGAGCCCGCCCGTGGTGACCCCCAGTGGCCAGACTTCTGGGGTGGGGGCGGGGGTGGGGGTGGGGGCTGGCTGAAAGCCCGGGGGCGCAGAACTCTCCCAACATAAGGGATGGGGCGGGTGGGGCTCCGCCCAGCTGCCAGGAGACACACGGTGCTCTCAGCGTCCTGGGCTCCCGCAGAGCAGGTCGGGGCTGCAGCCAGGCAGTGGTGGGAGTAAATTCTGCCCTGGAGGCCCCGGGCATTCTGTCAGGCCTTGGGGGGCACAGGTCAGGAGGGCTGGCTGTGAAGAGGTGGGGAGCAACTCCAGGGCGGCCGGGAGGGTGCTGGTAGCAGAGGTAGGAGGCAGCCGATCAGGGTGGATGGGGTCCAGCAGAGCTTCAAGTCTCAGGCTGGTCCCTCGGTCAGCAGCATCAATAAGCAAGTCCCCAGGCCCACCCGATCTGTGGAATCAGGGGCCCACTCACCTGCGTTTTAACTAGCCTTCCGGTGTCACAGCCCCAGACACCACTGTCCCGTGGGGCCTGGTGGGACCCCTTAGTCCTGTGATGGGTTTCTGATTGAACCCTGAACCTTGTACCAGCTGGGTGAAGCTTCTGCCCTCAACATCTCTGAGTTGCTGAGATTCTGCCCGCGTGGCTGTGGAGGTGGAACGAGGAGGACCCTGGGGTCTCCAGCCCCAGAGTCACCCTGCGTCGGCACCATCATGTTTCGGGCGCTTTCCAAGCCCCGGTCCCTTTGAGCTGCGCTCCAGGCTGGCTGGTCTCCCACTGGACAGGAGGAGTTCCCCAGGAAGATAGGGACGGGGGTCTTCTGCAACACGGGGGCTCAGAGCGAGAGCGGACCCCGAGGGGAGGGTCTGAGGACAGCTGACTTCACATGACAGCCAGGGCGTGGGGACCCAGGACACGGGCGCTGGCCGTGGGGGAGGTGGCACTGGGCGAGGAGAAGGAAAGGCGCTCCGGTGCCACGCCAGGGGGGTTGGCGGCAGGCATGGCTCCTGCGGTGAAGCTGGAACTGGGACGAGAGGCCTCAGGCTGAGGAGCTGCCGGACAGAGAGGAGTAGTGGTGGGGGGGGGGGTGCTGCGGCTTCAAGCCGTCCTCGGGGGCGCGAGGGCGGTGGGCTGGCTGCACGACGCCCCGTCGTTCCCACCGGCCTCTCTTCCCGCCCTCGCCTCCCCCTGTCTCTCTTTGCGCACCCTGCCTGGGCAAGGCTGCTTGGACTTGCTGGACCCAGACCCAGGGCCTGAGGGCTCCCCTGCCGGCCAGGGCCGGATGTGGGGTTTCTGAGCACTCGGGTGGGTGCCCACTGACCTGGGGTCCCCTCTGCTGTCTTCCAACTTCCCTGCAGTACGTCCGCCTCTCCCAAGACACTCCCTCCAGTGTGACCTACCAGCTCATGACCCAGCACTGGGGCCTGGACGTCCCCAACCTCCTCATCTCGGTCACGGGCGGGGCCAAGGACTTCAACATGAAGCCCCGGCTGAAGAGCGTCTTCCGCAGAGGCCTGGTCAAGGTGGCGCAGACCACAGGTAGGCAGGCCCAGGACACTGGGCCCAGACTGCAGGTAGGTCCCGGAGACAGTGGACGGGCTGAGGAGACAGCACCAGGCGAGAGGTCCCTGCGAGGCAGAGTCGGGGCTTTGGGCCTGGCGGGCCCTCAGGAGTCGCTAAGGCCATGCCTGGCAGAGCGGAGGAGTGCCCGGTCGGATGCACCCGGCCTTGTCTGCCAGCAGCCCTGTCCTCCACAGCCGCCGCCGCCCCGGGCTTGCTCAGTGGGACACACGTGGCTCCACTTAGCTCCCCGACGGCGAGGCCCTGCTGGGCGTGGGCAGGAGGCCTGGGAGCCTTGAGCCGCCGCTGCCGGTGGGGAGAGGAGGCCGGAGGAGGCCGTGTAGGTCAGGGTTTCTATGTTCACTAGTCCTTTCAGACCTGTGCCTGAAGGTGGGTTTGACAGCCCTGCAGGTGCGGGGTCTGAGGGCCAGAAGCACGCGGGGCCCTGGGTGTCAGGCATGTGCGTGGCAGGGTGCACGCTGGGACCCACGGCCTGCCCGCCCTCTGCTCCTTCCCCCAGGAGCCTGGATCATCACGGGGGGGTCCCACACGGGCGTGATGAAGCAGGTGGGCGAGGCCGTGCGTGACTTCAGCCTGAGCAGCAGCTACAACGAGGGAGAGGTCGTCACCATCGGGATTGCCACGTGGGGCACCGTGCACAACCGCGAGGGCCTCATCCACCCGACGGTGAGCCGCGAGGCCTGTCCCGGGTGGGCAGCTCGGGGAGGTGCTGCTGGGACCTCACAGGTGCTGCAGTGGGTAGACTGTCATCTGGACACCAGCATAAATGCACAACGGAGGGAATGGCTGGACAGGGACAAAGGAGACTGGGGCTCGAGTCCCCCTGGTGACCCGGGACAAGTGGCTCACTTGGCTGGACCCTGGTTTCCTGTCTTAAGACCCTGTAGGATGAGTTTATATAAAAGTCCCTAACTCGCCACTACTGGCAACCATAACAGCCGCTCGGGCGGGAACTGGTCTTGCGGGAGGGAGTAGCGAGGCCGGGGCCACACGGGCAGGAGCAGCTGGGTGGACGGGACCCGCCGTTGCCTGCGGACAGCAGGGGTGAGTGTGCGCTGCTCCAGCACGAACCCTGCCGGCTCCGCGTCCTGGGGCCGCTGTGGTTAATGACCACAGACGTGGAGGCCTAAAGCAACAGAAGTGTCCTGTCCCGCAGTTCTGGGGGCCAGAGCTCAGGTCAGCGTCACTCGGCCAAAATCAGGATGGTGGAAGGGCCTCGCTCCCTCCAAAGGCTGCAGGGAGAAGCCATTCCTGCCTCTTCCCTCTCCTGGCAGCCGCCTGCTCTCCTTGGCTTGGGGCCGCATCCCTGCAGTCTCTGCCTCTGCGGTCACGTGGCCGCCCGCCTTTCACCATTGAATCTCCCTCTGCCTCTGTCTTACAAGTACACTTATGGTGGGGGCATTTGGGACCCACCTGCAGTCTTGCAGGGTGGTCTAGGGTCCTCTGCCCACGTTGAGACCCTTAACTTAGTCACAATTGCGAAGTCTTTCTCCTAATAAGTTCGCATGCACAGGTCCCAGGGATTCGGACCTGCTGTCCCTGGGGGTCGCCACCAGCCTGTCAGGCCCCCGTTTGTAGCGTTCACCACATACAGAACCTCTCAGCCACATGCCCGCCTCTCCCCTGGCCACCACCCCCAGGGCGGCTTCCCTGCCGAGTACATCATGGACGAGGAGGGCCAGGGGCACCTGACCTGCCTGGACAGCAACCACTCCCACTTCATCCTTGTGGACGATGGCACCCACGGCCGCTACGGGGTGGAGATCTCGCTGAGGTCCAAGCTGGAGAAGTTCATTTCGGAGCAGACGAAGGAGAGAGGAGGTGGGCGAGGGAGCACATGTCCAAGGGTGCCCGGGGTGGGGCGGGGAGCAGGCTGGTCGCGGTGACGGGGACACAGCTGGCTGGGACTGGGCCGTGCGGTACGCAGGGTGAGCGGGGGCACTTGGGGCACAGTTAGAACACATCCGGTTTCCCAACACCTGTTCAGGGGGGTCATGTTTCCGTGCCCCGGTGGCCGGGGAAGGAGAGTGAGGGCTGGCCCTGGCGTTTCCGCTCACTGTCAGGCCCGAGACCGCCCTGCGCGGCCTCTCTCGCGCCCAGTGTCAGGCCGGAAACAAGAACGTGTGTGCCTTCTCCATCATGGGTGGGACGGATCCTGGGACAGTGGGGGCCAGACAGTGGGGTTTCGCACAGGCTGTGGGGAGGGGTGTGGGTGGGACCTGAGCTCCCGGGGGTCTAGCTCTGTACCTGGGCTCACGAGGCACCTCGAGAGCAGAGCTGTTCAAGCTTTGCTGCACACGAGTCCCCTGGGAGGCTCGTCCATCGCCGCCTGGTCTCTGGCTCGGGTCTGGCAGGTCTGGGTGGGCGGGAGCTCGCACCCCGAAGTTCCCAGGTGGCCCTGACCTGCTGGCTGGGGACCACACTCGGAGCTCCCCGCTTTGACTGAGGGACCCGTGCTGGGACTGTCCGGGATATGTGAGTGTGTGGTGTCAGTGAGACTGACTGGCACTTGGAGGGAAAGTTTGCTGCCCGGGCAAAGATATTTCTGAGGTCTTCCTGAGACCCCTGGCTGCAGGCTGGATGGTAGGTTCTCACCGTGGGGCTGAGTGTGTGGACGGAGGGTGAGGACTGGTCCCTGTGGTTCTGACACTGCTCTCCCGGGCTGCACGGCGTGTAATGCCCACCCCCTTGGGGCATCCCATGGCGTGCCCAGACTCGGGACGCCGTGGACGGGCTGTGGGAAAAGCAGGGAGTCGTTGCAGTCTGCTGGGCAGTGGCTGGGGGGCCCTGGGTGTTGCTCCGCCGTCCAGCCCTCGCCTTCTCCTCCCACCCAGAAAGGGTGCAGGGCTGGCAGGTGTGAGGAGAGGAGCCATTGCGGGGTCTGGAATTTGCTCACTCACGTAGAACAAGCAGTCGGCGTGTGACTCCAGAGCGTCAGCCTTTAGAAGCTGCTCAGCCCCCCGTGACGTGTCTCCCAGCTGACGCTTCTTCGCGATGAGGCTGGGGCCCGCAGGGGGGAGGGGAGCGTCCCAGGTGGGGCTTCTGGGCCCCCCGCATCCCTCACCGGGGCTCTGTGCTTTGTCCTAGGCGTGGCCATCAAGATCCCTATCGTGTGCGTGGTGCTGGAGGGAGGACCCGGCACGCTGCACGTAAGTACTGGCCAGCTGGGTGGGGGGGGGCCCGGGGGATGGGGTCCTGCTGCGGGTGGGACCACCGGCCCGAGCTGCTGTTATCAGCGTTCCATTGGGGCGTTGGCAAGAGCAGGCAAGGAGCCTGCCCCCCGTGCGGTGGGGGAAGGGCGGTGCCCCGTGTGGCAGGGCCGTCTCCTGGTGAGGGGGAGAGAGCACCGGCCCTGGGCAGTCGACCAGTAAGCCGGGCTCCAGAGGGGACTGCACAGGGATGGAGCTGATGGCCCCTCCTCCCAGGGCCCCGGGGCGGCCGTGGGAGGTCTCTGGAACTCCGTGCCCACGCTCAGGCCCGTGGGACCAGCTGCTGAATGTAAGGCAGGTTCCTCAGTGGTCTGAACACGCTGCCCTTATTCAGAGCCCCCTCCACAGTGTGGGGTTCCCCTCGTTTGTGGCACCTCTGATGTAGGAACACAGGTGACATCACAGCCCGTCAGTTTGGGGCAGGAGCACAGAAAATGTCACTTGTGTTTCATGCTCCCAGGAGGAGGAGGAGGGAGACCCTGGGCTTTCCTGGGGAGACGGGGTGCGCCTGCGCCCCACTGCCTCCGTACTTGGACTCCCCCTCACATTCGCCCGTGCACGGGGCCCAGGCTGGGGTCAGGGGCCCCGTCCTGAAGTTGAGGGCCACCCTGGGTCCCTGGAGGTCTCCCCTTGTCATCCTGGTCTCCCCTGGGCCTTAAGGAGGGGGTGACCCTGGCCAGGCCGCGCCCTCTCTTTCTGGAGACGCTCTCGTGCTCTCTCTCGCCGGTGCTGTTGAGCGATAGGCCTGGAGGAGGTGGGGTGTCAGGCGCGCGTACCCCACAGAGTATTGGGAGTGGCCGCCTCTCCCCTCTGCCTGCCGGTGCTGCCGCCCCATCAGTGTTTTTGGTGAATTCCGTTTGCCCTGAGGTTAAAGCGCCCTCAGAGATTTCTCTATCTTGGCACCTGCATGCAAGGGGGGGTGAGGGTCAGGTCCTGACTTGCCACCCCCCCGCCCACCCCACCCCCCCGCCTACCCCCCCTGCCTTGCAGACCATCTACAACGCCATCACCCACGGCACCCCCTGCGTGGTGGTGGAGGGCTCGGGCCGCGTGGCCGACGTCATCGCCCAGGTGGCCAGCCTGCCCATCTCCGAGATCACCATCTCCCTGATTCAGCAGAAGCTGGCCGTGTTCTTCCAGGAGCTGTTCGAGACCTTCACCGAGTGCAGGATCGTGGAGTGGACCAAGAAGGTGAGGCGGGCAGGCGCGGTGGGCACCAGGTGTGGCCGACTCCCAGGTGCCGCTGGCCCGGGAAACAGGACCAGGACACGCGGGACCCAGAAACAGAGGTCCTGGGGGTTGGAGGCGGGGTGGGCACAGCAGTGACCTGGAAAAGACGGGGCCTGCGAGCCCCGGAGGTGGAGGGAGGGCCCGGGGCAGGTGGGCCCCCTTCAGGAGGCAGCAGGCTGCCAGGCCAGGAGGGGCGTGTCCCGAACCCGTCACCTGGAGAACAGCATCAGGCCTGGGCTGGGACGCTGCAGGTTCGAGAGCACAGCTGTTGTGGGGGGAGGAGCTGCTGGACTGGAGGCCTGGAGGCCGGTGCTGGGGCAGGGGGGTGGGGGGGGGGTGGGGGGGGGGTGGGGGGGGGGAAGGACAGAGGGGCGGAGCTGAGACTGGGGCAGCCAGGGTGCTGCTGCTGCCTGGTGGCAGCAGCGGTTGGCAGGGTCCCACCCAGCCTCCTCACCTGGGGAGCTCGGGGTCTCGGGGTAGATTCACAGGGGCGTTCCAGGGGGCCAGGCAGGGAGGCAGGCAGAGTGTAGTGAGGTGGAGTCACTGTGGCGCCCACCGCCACCAGGTGGCCCAGGAGGCACCTCCACGCCCCTTGGAGGAGTCAGTGGGCATGGGCCTCTCCTGGGGATCTTCAGGTCTGGTGAGCAGTCCGGGGCATCCCCTGGTCTCCAGGGCAGTTGGGGGACTTCGAGGGTCGGGAGGGACGTACTGAGAGAAAACAGAGGGGTTTTGAGCTGTGACCTGCAGTGGACAGGCCCCCGAGGCGCCGAGGGAGGACAGAGGATGCCCAGCCCTGCGCTGCCCGCCCTCTGCTGGTGGCTCAGGCTCCTTTTCCCTTTCCTTTGGCTTGATTTCCAGGGCCTGCTCTTTCTCTCTCTCCCTCGCTTTCTGTTTGGGGGTCACGTTAGATCCGTAGAGCAGTTGCATAGACACAGGTCTCCCCACCCCTCCCCCAGCCCCTCCCGCCGTTGCACCTGGCAGCCTCGGGGCCTTTGTCGGAACCGAGGGGTGACTCTGGTCTGTCGCTGTTGCTGAAACTCGGACTCTTCGGATTCCTGCTGACCCACGAACGTCCTTTCTCTGCCCCGGGGCCCAAACCAAGACAGCGGACTGTGTTTAGACTCTGTGTTTGTTGTCTTTTTCTTTTCCTCTTAAAGCATGACGTTAACTAGCCCTCCAGAGTTCAAAGACTCTCTGGAACATCACCATGTGGACCAGGTGACAGAGAGGCTGCCCATGCCCCCCACCCAGGGGCACCCTACCCCCAAGATCTCAGGTTGGGACCCTTCACCTGGTCTCCCGGCCCCACCCCTTCTCCTGGCCCAGGCAACTCATGGCTGTTATGATTAGGGACCACAGTGGCCCTGCAGCTCAGTAATTTTGCTCTCAAATGCATTAAAGGAATTTTTTAGCCCTGTGTGGTGAGATACATTGTTGCAGGCGAGCAGAGAAGCTGCGAGGACCCCTTGTAGACCCCGCCCCAGGCAGGGCGTTCACCGGAGTGGAAGGACTCCTGCAGGTCCTAGAGGCTGTCTGGCTCATCCGGAAGCCCCTGGTTAGTGGGCATGGACCTCAGAGGCAGCTGTCTCCCCAGTCCAGATTTCAGGGGGCCCCAGTGAGCCCACAGCCATGACCCCGTGCTCCGACAGTGTGAGGGAGTGGGGCTGGGTCAGCTGCTCAGGGGAAAGCCCTGTGTACCCCATTTCTCTGGTCATTCTGGCTGCTGTCTCAGCCACATCCCGGGCTCGCCTGACCCCTGTTTCCCGGCACGATTCTCAGGGGTCACTCAGCGCCTCTCCCGTCCTCGTTTCCCCAGCAACGAGTCGGGGCTGCAGAGTCGTCAGGGGCCATACCTTTCTCCAGCTCTGGGAACGGTGGCCCCGGCTGTGACGCCTCCTGGAAATTCAGTGGTCAGTGCCCGGCACGTCCTTTCCGGGGCGAGTCAGCCGAGTGGCTCAGCCTCAGCGATGTCTAATTTCAGGCCACGTGGGCAGTCCACGCTCACCAGCCAGAGACCACAGGGACGTGTCGCAGGCGACAGAGTGTGGGACAGACACTCCCCTTGGGAGCCCTGCTGCTGTGCTGGGGGGAGGCCGAGGGGCGGGGTCCTGGTGGGGGCTGGAGGGGCGACGGCAGGAGCGCACTGGGGGTGGGGGCGGGGCCCTCCCTTGGGTGTTCGTGGTGGCTCGGGGGCCTGTTCTTGTCGGTGCTGCTTGTGGTCTTGGGTGACCTCGTTCCTCGAGACCATTCTGCTGCGTGGTCAGGTCAGTGTGTGAAGACACGAAGTCAGTCCAGTCCTCACAGAGCCATCGGGAATGGCCGGTGGGCCCTGGGGCCTTTCCTGGGTTAGTTTCTAAGTTATTCAGGGGACTCTTTTTTAAAATATATTTTATTGATTATGCTATTACAGTTGTCCCATTACCCCCTTCATTCCCCTCCACCCTGTACACCCTCTCCCATCCACATCTTCCCCCCCTTTAGTTCATGCCCATGTGTCATAAGTTCTTTAACTTCTACATTTCCCATCCTATTCTTGCCCTCCCCCTGTCTATTTTCTACCTACCATCTATGCTACTTATTCTCTGTACCTTTTACCCCCTCTCTCTTCCTCCCACTGCCCTGTTGCTAACCCTCCATGTGATCTCCATTTCTGTGATTCTGTTCCTGTTCTAGTTGTTTGCTTAGTTTGTTTTTGTTTTTGTTTTAGGTGTGGTTGTTAATAATCATGAGTTTGCTGTCATTTTACTGTACATGCCTTTTATCTTCTTTTTCTTAGATAAGTCCCTTGAACATTTCATATAATAAGGGCTTGATGATGATGAACTCCTTCAACTTGACCTTATCTGAAAAGCACTTTATCTGCCCTTCCATTCTAAATGAAAGCTTTGCTGGATAGAGCAATCTTGGATGTAGATCCTTGCCTTTCATGACTTGGAAATCTTCTTTCCAGCCCCTTCTTGCCTGCAAGGTCCCTTTTGAGAAATCAGCTGACAGTCTGATGGGAACTCCTTTGTAGGTTACTGTCTCCTTATCTCTTGCTGCTTCTAGGGTTCTCTCCTTCATTTTTACCTTGGCTAATGTAATCATGATGTGCCTTGGTGTGTTCCTCCTTGGGTCCAACTTCTTTGGGACTTTCTGAACTTTCTGGACTTCCTGGAAGTCTATTTCCTTTGCCAGATTGGGGAAGTTCTCCTTTATTATTTGTTTAAGTAAGTTTTCCACTTGTTGCTCTTCCTCTTCCCCTTCTGGCACCCTTAGGATTCAGATGTTGGAACGTTTAAAGATGTCCTGGAAGTTCCTAAACCTCTCCTCATTTTTTTTTGAATTCTTATTTCTTCATTCTTTTCTGGTTGTATGCTTTTTTCTTCCTTCTGGTCCACTCCATTGATGTGAGGTCCAGCTTTCATTCCATCACTATTGGTTCCCTGTGCATTTTTCTTCATTTCACTTACTGTAGCCTTCACTTTTTCATCTAATTTGCAACCAAAATCAACCAATTCTGTGAGCATCCTAATCACCAGTGTTTTGAACTGTGCATCTGATAGGCTGGCTGTCTCTCGGTCACTTGAAAGTATTGGTTCTGGCACTTTCATTTGTTCTTCTGTTTGAACCATCTTTTTTGCCGGGAGGGGGGGGGTCTGGGCACGCCTGTTACATAGGGGCGGAGCCTTAGGTGTTCACCAGTGCACGTCAATGCAGTCTCTGGGTTGTGACGCTGTTTGTGGGGGCAGGGTCCAAGAGGGAACAATGGCGCTTGCTCTGCTCTTTGTTGGACCTCAGTTTCTTATGCCACTTCCCCTAAGCAAACTGGGCCTTTCTGGTGCTAATTCCCGTGTGGGTGGGCTTGTGCACGTTCTAGGACGCTGTGGGTCTCTCCAGTGATCTTTTCTGTGAGGCTGGGAGTCTCTTCCTGGGCCTCAACCCCCACACATGTTTTCAATCAGTGCCCTGAGGCTCTATTTCCCAGCACTGGGACCATGGGTTGTGCTCGGTGCCTCGCTTCACAACCTTCACAACCGCCCCCTCGCTGGGTCTGCCAGTTGCCACCCCTCGGCTGGGGTCTGTCAGCTGCCGCCTGTGCGCCCAGGGTCGACCCGCTGCGGTGTTGCACATCCGGGATGCCTTACGCGACCCCTCTCCGCCCAGCTGCCCGACTCTGCCCCTCCTACCGGTTGGGATGAACGTGTCTATTTTAACTCCTTGGTTGTCCGACTTCCATACACTTCAATTTTCTGTCAGTTCTGGTTGTTATTCTGTTTCTAAATTGTTGTCCCTATCTTGGTTGTGCAGGGAGGCACCGTGTGTCTACCTATGCCTCCATCTTGGCCAGAAGTCCTATTCAGGTGACTCTTGAATGGGATCTAACCCACTGTTGTTGCAAGGCACCTGTTCTAGTCCCCTGTCCATTGCTGAGTCGAGCCCCTGAAGATGGGGCTGATGCAGAGCCATCTCGGCCGTGCCAAGGGGGCGGCCCCTTCTTGTTACTCTGGTGATTCGTGCAGCAAACCCCAGAGCTTGGGCCTGCGCTGCTGGGGCAGTGGGTGCAGGGAGCGGGTGGCCTTTTCCCTCAGATGCTGTGACTGGTGCACGTGGACACCAGCCACGGGGGTCTCTTGCGGGGCTCTCAGCCAGCACCAAATAGCTGTGTGCTGGGGACACACTCGCCCTCTCTCGGTGCAGCTCTTTTGTCTGCCCAGCAGGGACAGTGACACTGACACTCAGAGGACAGGACAAGGACGTTTATGCAAAGGGCTGAGTTTTCATCCGCTCGTGTGCACTCCAAGAATGGTGTCTGCCCTGGGAGCCAAAGGCTGGGTTAAGTTCAGGAGACACTTTGGCGGGAGGATGGGTGGGGCTGGGAGACCAGGGGTTGTGTTGGAATTGAAGAGAAAGCTGCACCCTGGGGGAGGGGGAACGGTGGGGTCTGAGGGGTGGAGGTGGGGTGTTCGGGGTGGGGAGTGGCCCGTATGGGAGCCAGAGCAACAGGCTGGGGGCGGAGGGGGAAGGCAGGGGAGGCTGCGTGTGGCCAGTCTGGGGGCCTAGGGGAGGTGTCTGAAGCTTCGGGAACCATGGGGGACCCGTGGGACTTGTACCCTGGCCTCAGGGTGAAGGGGTTATGGGGAGCAGCAACTGGTAGCAGGCAGGAAACAATGTAATAGATAGGCAGATGGGTGATAGATGATAGGTACATAGGTGGGTGGATGGATGGAGTTGGTAGGTGTGTGTGTATATATATATATATGGGATATCTTTGTAGAAAGGTAGGTAGGTTGCTAGGTAGTAGGGCAGGTAAGTTGGTAGATAAGTAGGCTGGGCAGATAGGTGGATTCATGGATAGGTAGGTGAATGGATGATTGGATGGATGGGTAGGTGGATGGATAGGTAGATAGGTGGGCAGGCAGGTAGGGTGGGGAATGACAGGGCCTGGGCAGGAGGACCAGGGGGATAAGTCACATTAAGCAACGCTGGGCGTTCAGCAGACACCCCTCACAGGCGGGGTGGACAGGCCCCACACTGGGGCTGCGTTTTCTAACCACAGACCGCCGACAAACATCGCGTACTTGGTCCTTTGGCATCTCCACCTTCACTGTCCAGGGTGTGGGAGCCGAGGCATGGCCCTGGCCACACGGGCGGGCAGGACTTGTGCCCAGGGCTCCGGCTCTGTGTCCAGGGCCTCGCCTCCCCAGGTGCCCTTGGAGGAGGTCGGAGGCCGCTCGTCCCTGGGCCCACTTGGGGAATGCTTGTTGCAGATCCAAGACATTGTCCGGAGGCGGCAGCTGCTGACCATCTTCCGGGAGGGCAAGGACGGCCAGCAGGACGTGGATGTGGCCATCCTGCAGGCCCTGCTGAAAGGTGAGGGTCAGGCAATGTGGGGACCAGGGGAGAAGCCAGAACAAGGGTGCTGGCGGGGGGCACCCCGAGTTCTAGTCAGTCAGATGCAGTGGTCGAGGGTGGCTGGCGGGCAGGGGCGCCCACTGCCCATGCTGGGATACAGGCGTCCCTGTCACCTTGTCTCTTTACCTGAAACCGGAGTGTGGTCCCCAGCACTGCACCCCTTCCTGATCAGCATAGTCCCTCACAGAGCTTCAGGGTAAAAAGGAAGGACCTTAGAACTCCCTCCTGACTCCGCATCCTCGGCCCCACGCCTACCTCCCAGCCGCCCCCGCGGTAGAGCACCAACCCGGGGGGTCCCTGTGAACCGTGGAGCCCTGCGCTGCCTCCTGGGTCTGGCCTCTGCCCTCCGGCCGCTCTTCCTGAGCCCACGCTTCCTCTTTCCTCTTCTCCGCTGCGGGGGAGGCCAGCACTTCCCTGTTCTTTGCACTGGCCGCCCCCTGGCTATGCTGGGGACGCGGCCCCCAGGCGGACCCTGACGCAGAGCGGGGCGCTTATATGATGGGATGGCAAACGTGACCTTCACTTCTGTGCTCCTGCTCCATGCCCCTCTCATTGACAGAAGGGCTGAAGATGGCCCGTAAACCCTTGCCCAACGCATGAGATGATTAAAGCTTAGACTAGAGGCTTCCGTGCAAAGGCCTTTGTCTAGGAAGATTCTTGCCGGAAGAGAGAGGAGCCGGGAAGGGCTGGTCCAGCAGAGTCTGAGCCGCTCTCTCCGGGCGGCAGTAGGTGAACGTGTGGGCGGGGGGCAGGGACGAGGAGCCGTGACTCACCGCGTGACTGTCGGGTGGAGCAGGGTCTCAGGGTGCCCCCGTCACGGACGGGCAGCAGGAGGTCTGTCTTTTCTCTGAAGTGGACAAAGGACCAACAAGAGGGTCACCAGGCAGCTCGTGTCTGGGGAAATCCAAGGCAACCGTGGCCTCCAAGGCTGTGACAAAGGGCCCGTGGGGGACCCTGAGTCTGACCATCAGTGCACAGCGCTGGGAGAGGAAGAACCCCAAGATGGACCTCAAGGCTGAGGAGGCCCTCTGTCCTCAGTCTGCTGTGACGATGTTCAGAGGCAGCAAAGCTGATGCCATGGGGGTGGGTCCTTCTGGGCAGGTGCTGTGTGGCAGGGGCGTAAGCAAGCCCCGGGGCTGTGATGTCTGGGTCTCGGTGGGGGATACACGGGTGTAGACGGCAGTAAAGGCACAGAGCCATGCAGCTGTGCCTTTAAGACGTGTGCACTGGAGAATTCCGTTGACCTCAGGGAGGGGTTTAGCAAGACGGTCCTGGCGTAGCTCTGTGTGATGTAGGACGGCGTGGGGAGTACCTCCGTGTGTGCGGGGTGGGAAGAGGAGAGATCGGGAGAGCCACGGGGGCACAGAAAGAGACAGAGCTTATTTCTGGAAGCGAACACAGTGTAAGTGGTTGTAACTAGTTGCTTCAGGGAAGGGGGTGGGCTTCTGGGGTCAGGTGTGCGTGAAAATACACGTGGCTATAGAAATGCATTTGGGTTTTTCAACAACAGCCCTTTTTAAAAATCGATTTCATTGACATACAGTTTATATGCGGTAACCCCAAATTCTGAGTTTATTGCTCCATGGGCTCTAACAGGTGTGGACCCCCACGTCCCCACCTCAGCCCAGACAGCTCCCTCCTGCCCCTTTGCCACCAAACCCCCCTCCACCACGCCCTGGGGGATCCTCTCTCTGCCACCGCAGTTCAGAGCTCCGTTCTTCATGGAGTTCCCGAACTTCACAGAGACGGAGCCAGGCGTCCATGTTCCTCCGTGTCTCACTGCTCCCGCTCAGTGCTGTGGTTTTGAGGTGCTCCCGTGTTGTCACGGGTGTCAGAACGTGGTTCCTCTGTGCTGCCGCGTGGAACTCTGTCATGCATGGTAGTCTGTCGTCCATTCCCCCGTTGATGGACAGTGCGGTGGCCTCCAGTGTGGGGCTGTTGTGGACACAGCTACTGTATTTTGCCGTGTGTATAACATGCACTATTTCTTTGCCCAAATTTTTGAGGGAAAAGTAAGGATGTGCATTGTACGTGGGTATAATGATCACATACCACGGGTATGATAACGGATGCGATAATCCTGTGTATAATGTACACAAAACCATGGGTGCACATCATACCTGGAAAAACACGGCATTTGTTTTCATTCCTCTTGGGTCCACCTCTAGGAGCAGAATGACTAATTCTTTAGGGTGCATGCATGTTTTTAAGAAACTGCCAAACCATTTTGCAGAAAGAGTGCTCTGCTGCACCTCTGTGCAGCCTCCCCGCGCTGTGGGATCGTCAGTCTCAGGCGGCAGCCCTCCTGGTGGGTGGGAGGTGGCGTCTCAGTGTGGCGGCCCCGATGACTAGTGAGTGATGTGAGCGCCTTCTCCTGGGCTCCATGGCCATTTGGATGTCATCTCGGCGGGCTGTCTTTCCGATCATTTGTCCGTATTTCCGTGGTTGTCTTTTTATTTTTGCACTGTAAGAGCTTTGATGTATTCTGGTACCAATCCTTCGTCAGATCCAGGTGCTGGGTTATCTTCCCCCTCGCTCATGGTCTGCTTTTACATTTTTGTCCAGGCGTTTGTGAAGAGCAGGAGGCCTAAACTTCAATGCGTTTTAACGTGCCAGTTTGTTGCTTTATGGCTCACGTTCTTTGCAAACATTTCCTCTGGCCCTTGTGGCAGCTCTGCGGGCTCAGCTCTCGTGCCTCAGTCTGTGACCCCCCTCAGGCAGCCTTGTGTGGGGGGCGAGGTGAGGGTCAGAGTTCTCTGGCTTCTTTTTTTTTCCCTTCCCCAAACAGCTCCCTGTGTTGTAAAATGTTAAGCCGGGGAGAGCAAACGTAAACAAGCTGGGCAAACTATTTGTCCCGACGGGGCGGGGTGGGTGGCTCTGCAATGCAGACGGGAAAGGAATGGGAATTCTGACTGTTCGTGTGGAAGTGCCCGCCTTTTGGAGACGGAGACTGTGTGTTCTTTAAACTTAGGGCTTGACCAGGCAGTGGGGCTGGGCAGGGGAGCTGGGCTGGGGGCAGAATGGTGACCAAGACCCCCTGATTCTAACATGGGAGGGAAAAGCTTTGATAAAGACGTGGCGTGGGGGGGACTTTGCAGCTCAGCCCGGAACTTAATGAAAAGCACTGGGAGGCTGAGGCCGGGGACAAGCCCCGCCCCTCTGGCTTTGATAGACAGCAGAGATGTGGACCAACAATAGTCTGGAGCTGCATGTTGAAGCCCAAGATGCTCCATTCTTACCCGCAGCCTCTCGGAGCCACGACCACTTTGGCCACGAGAACTGGGACCACCAGCTGAAGCTGGCAGTGGCGTGGAATCGCGTGGACATCGCCCGGAGCGAGATCTTCACGGACGAGCGGCAGTGGAAGGTGTGGCTCTCGGGGCTGCCCTGGGGGGGCAGTGGGGGGGTGGGGGTGGGGGTGCTGGGCCCACACAGGTTGTGCCCTAGGAGCAGGGTGGGCCCTGCAGGATGGCCTCCGTCGAAATCCAGCCCTTCCCTCGGTGGAGGGTGGGCTGGCCAAGGTTCCCCCTCGCTGAAGTGGAGACAGCAGTTGTCCCCAGGCAAGGGCGCCGAGGCCAGGATCCGGGAGGCGGTGGCGCGGTGCAGCCCCCCATGGTGCTCTCTTTCAGCCTTCAGAGCTACACCCCATGATGACGGCCGCCCTCATCTCCAACAAGCCCGAGTTCGTGAAGCTCTTCCTGGAGAATGGGCTGCGGCTGAAGGAGTTCGTCACCTGGGACACCCTGCTCTACCTGTACAAGAACCTGGACCCCTCCTGCCTGTTCCACTGCAAGCTGCAGAAGGTGCTGGCGGAGGAGCCCGAGCGCGCGGCCTACACGCCCCCGGTGCCCGCCGTGCAGATGCACCACGTGGCCCAGGTGCTGCGGGAGCTGCTGGGCGACTTCACGCAGCCACTCTACCCCCGGCCCCGCTCCAGCGACCGGCCGAGGCTCCTGCTGCCCGTGCCCCACATCAAGATCAACGTGCGTGCTGGTGACGGGGGGCCCCCCCCTCCCTGCACCCCACCTCATCCCCACTACCCCCCAGGGCAGCCCCGAGAGCCTCACCTTCCACTGCCGTATCCCTGGGGTCTTCTAAAAAAATTTTTAGTTTATATTTTTATTAGAAAAGAAATATACTTCCTGCCATTGTCTGCTCAGCCACCATAACAAAGCCCAGCAGATGCAGCTTATTCTCCACAGCTCTGGAGCCTGGAGGCCTGAGACCACAGTGCCCGTGGGGCTGGTCTCAAGAAGGCTTTCCTTCTGGGCTGGCAGGCGGGCAGGCTTTCCTCTGCTTGCACCACGCAGGGAGAGAGGGCTCTGTGCTGCTTCCTCTTCTTAGAAGGACTGTCTTCCTGTCGGGTCGGGGCCCCATGCATACAGCCTCATTTACCCCTAACCGCCTCCTTAGAGACCTGTCTCCAAACACAGTCACACTGGGGGCTGGGGCTGCAACGTGTGAATTTGGGGAGGGACATAATTCAGCATAATTCTCCTTCTGAAAACTTAGAGTGCTATAAAAGGTTATACAAGGAAGATGACCCCCACTGTGCCCTGTACCCCCAGTCCTACTCAACAGGTGTAGTTAGTTTTCATGTAGTCGGGTCAGAATATTCCAGCCGTGTCTGCGGGAGGCGCCCGGCGTGTGTGTTGCAGCCATGGGAGAGGGTGCTTCTAGTCTCTTCCCTACTGGATGGGAATCCCGCGGTGTCTGTGTTAAGCACGATGCTGGTATATGCATGAGGGAGTGTTTGTCTCCTGATTCATTAAGGTTCTACAAGTGAAATCTCAATGCTGGATTTGTTGGTTTCCCTTTGGGAAGTTGAACTGCTCTTTAGTTTTGGAGAATTATTTTAATAGATTTCCTGGTAGTAAAATGTTTTTCTTGTTGTTTTGAATCTCGACTTGATTGCAGTGTAAGATGTGTTTAATATGATGCTGGATTTTGTTGCCAGTATGTTCAGTGTTTTTGCATCAGACTGGTTAAGGCTTTGATTGTAGTTTTATTTTGGGGCTGTCTTTGTCAGGTTCTGGTACCAATTTTACATCAGTCTTGTAAAACCCACTGAGAAGCCTTCCTTCTTTCTCTGCTCTGGAACAGTTTGTGTGGCTGGGATTCACTGCTTCTTACAAGCTCAGCAGACTCCCCTGTGAGTCCATCGGGGCCCGGTGCCTTTTTGGGTAGTAGCTCTGATAACTCTCTCAGTTTCTTTCCTGATGATTTCTTTGTTTAGGTTTTCTGTATGTTCTAAGATCACGTGGGGTTTTGTTTTTTTTTTTTTTTTCCTGCCAGAAGATGACCTACTTCTTTCAGGCTTTCAAACCTGTTCATTGTCCCGGGCAAGCTGTGCCTGGCCCCTGAGAGAGACATGGTTGTACCTCAGTTTTACATTCACACTCTGCTCCTCTTGACTCCGATGGATTTCAGATGCCCAGTTGGAAGGCACTTAAAGAGGGTCCGAAATGGAAGCTCACACTTACCCGTGACTGCCATTTAAGAAGATAAACTCATTTTTTATACAGACAAGCCTTCAGGAAATTTTCAAAACCACTTAAGGAAAGTGCAGTTTTGTGTGTGAGATGGGAAATGTGTTCTCTACCTCTGAGATTTGCTTCCAGGTTGTCTGAGTCTGTGTTTCCTTACTGGTCGGCCAGGACCCCTGGGTTCTTATGTCGCCATGTAGGCTGAGTGTGTCTGCAGCCCTGGTGCCCTCCCGTTCACGTGGCGCCTCAGTGTCTGTTCAGCAGGACATTTTCTGTGGGAGAAACTGTGTAGCTTTCTGAGGAGCTCACAGCCATGCATCTGTTCACGGACTCTGTGTTAGAATTCCTCTTCGTACAAAAAGGCTTTGCTCCCATCTGATAAGACGGAGGAATCTTGAGCTGCCTGGAGTGTGATCAGATCTGCAAATGTTACTGCAGGAGTTGGTTGGTATCCCACTTTCTGGATGTTTCTCTGTGTGTCCAGAAGGATGGTGTTGGAACCCCCCTGTTCAGGAGAACCATCTAAGGTGTGGTTGCAAATGCAGGTCACAGGGCTCACCCTTCAGGGACAGAGGTGAAGGGCTGGGCTGTGCTTAGGCCCTTCCCCGCCCCAGGCCCCACGGGGAATCTGATGCCAGCAGGGACCTGGGCGGGGGCTCTGACTGTCCGCTGCTCACCAGGTGCAGGGAGTGAGTCTCCGATCCCTCTACAAACGCTCATCAGGCCACGTCACTTTCACCATGGACCCGGTCCGCGATCTTCTCATTTGGGCCATTGTCCAGAACCGCCACGAGCTGGCAGAAATCATCTGGGCTCAGGTAACCAGACACGTGGTTCTGTGACCATGGTGACAGGGCTCCAGCAGCGAGCCTGGCCAGCAAGCCCAGAACCGGCAGCAGGCGGGGTGGCGCATGGCCATGGAGGGAGGGCAGCGGACATCACGACACCTGCAGGGACTCAGGGTGCTCAGTGTTGAGAACAAAGGGCTTGGCTATAAGCAAGAAAATACTTTTTTGGAAGGTGAGCCGCACACACTCCTGCAGTTCCATGCAGGGAGGAGGCTGGCCGGGAGGAGCCATCCTCCATGGCCCACGTGGGTTCTGGGGGTCAGCACACGAGCTGTGGCGTTCCTGTCCAGTAGGGACTTCAGGGCAGGCTCCATCCCTGGCAGGGCTGGGTCTCTCTCCATTGGCCATGGTGGATCTCAATGGAGGCCCTCTGTTCCTTAGATGGGAGTGGGCCACCATGCCCCTGCCCTGAGCCTGGTTTGAGCTGATTGTATTCTTAAAAGGAAAGTAAAATTTTATATACTTTTTCTCAGTGAGCCCCTGCTTTTTGGGCCTTGCAATTTCCACATTGCTCTCGAGGAGTTGGCTTCCTCCCCAGTGTCACTGGCAGCGTGGAATTGGTGGTGGTTCCAGGAGGTTCTCCCTCTCCCAGGGTGCAGGGAGGGTCAGTGGCTGGGCCTGGCCTGTGGCCTTGGTTGCTCCGTGTGGCTCAGGGGATGCAAGGACGAACACAGACTTCTGGGCTCTGACACGGGCCGCTCGTGCTGGGCCAGTGCTGCTTTTAAGGCTCAGCTCTGCCGGGCTTTGCTCGGAGAGCCTTCCTTGAGATTTTCTTAGTCTCCCTCTGGTGCCCGGGACTTGCGGTGCCACTGAGGCAGGGAGCCCTGACCCCAGGCAGAGACTTGCATAGGTCTGGCCCTGTTTCTCCCCATTGGCTGCTCTCTGACCCGCAGCCCCACACCTGGGGTTGACCAGATGCCCTGGGAGCTCTGGACCTTGTGCTGGCAAGACTGTGCTAGCAACGCTGTGTCCCGTCTGTGTTCTGGGTGGGCAAGCAGGCCTCCTGGCAAGCAGACTGCTCCCGCTGGCCAGTGCAGGAGCCTGGGCCCCATAAGGGCTTATGCATCCACTTGGATGGCACAAGTGGTCCGTATAGTCAGGAGCCACAGCAAGTTACAGCCAGCGGCCCATGCTGTCCCGGGGCCTCTGCCTTTACCGCCCTTTGGCAGTGTGTGTGGGGTTCCCAGGGCGGACGTGCAGATCCTCACTGTGGTTCCCCGGGCTCCAGAGCCAGGACTGCATTGCCGCGGCCTTGGCCTGCAGCAAGATCCTCAAGGAGCTCTCCAAGGAGGAGGAGGACACGGACAGCTCCGAGGAGATGCTGGCGCTCGCTGACCAGTTTGAGCACAGGGCCATCGGTGAGCTCTCCGGGGCCGTGGCCTGCGGCCACGCCCAGCTCTGTGTGTCACCCTGGGGCCCTCATCCCAGGTCTCAGCCCCTCAATGTCACTCTGTGTCACCTTGCGGTCCTCGTCCCAATCTCAACCCCACTCCTGCCCAGGCCGTGCCCCCTGAGGGGGCCGCTCTCTGACACTGTCCCCATGGTGGCGGTGGTGACCCTGCTGCTGTGACACAGACCCCCCCCTCCATCAGGGGTCTTCACCGAGTGCTACCGGAAGGACGAGGAGAGAGCGCAGAAACTGCTCATCCGCGTGTCGGAGGCCTGGGGGAAGACCACCTGCCTGCAGCTGGCCCTGGAGGCCAAGGACATGAAGTTTGTCTCCCACGGGGGCATCCAGGTGACCTCCTGAGGGCCTGCTTCCAGAAACAGCTGCCTGTGGTGCTGTCGGGGAACGCAGCCCCCACTCACATGGAGGGCACCCACGTGCACGCGTCTCAGGTCCCTCGGGGACCCAGGGACGGTGCCTGGCCCACTGGTCACGTGCCGTAGACCCCGTAGACCCTCCTTCCTCCCTGTGACTCCCTGTGACAGAAGAGGAAACTGACGCTGACTGAGAGTGGGGGGTGGGTTGTGAAGGTCATTGGTCACCTCCATATGGGGTGTTCCCACTTGGGAGCCCTGGCGGCCCCCCTGGAGGCCCCAGGAGCCGGGCATCAGTGCCACAACCTGAGGCCTCAGGAGGGACAGGTGGCAAAGGGCGGAGCCCCGAGAGCAGGGAGCTCCTCCGCGAGCGCCGGAGGCCTGGCATTCGGTGGGTGCCCTCAGAACACCGGCGTCCCCTTGAGCATGGCCTCGTGCCGTCACCATGTCCCCAGAGCATCATCATGTGCCGTGCTGTGTGGGGGCCTGGGCATGCGGTGGGGGGAGTCCTGTCGCCACCCCACCCACACACGTACACCCAGTGCTCAGAGGGGCCGGCTGGTGAGAACCAGGGAGGAGGAACCTTGGAGCTGGAAGCCCAGGTACAGGCCCCGCCTCTCCCCGCTTACCTCTGGGAGAGCCGGCCTGGCCCATCTGGAGCCTCTCCTCAGCTGGCAGGTGCTGGGGCCCGCCCTGTGCCACCCACAGCATCGCATGGTTGGGGACCCAGAGAGTGCTGCGCCTGAGCCTGTGGAGTCACTCACCCTGAGGGGTGGGGCGCAGGGAGTCTGAGGTCAGAGTCGGGGGGGAGGGGCCCCCATCCTGAAACTGGCCCCCTCTGTCCTCAGGCCTTTCTGACCAAGGTGTGGTGGGGCCAGCTCTCCGTGGACAACGGGCTCTGGCGGGTGATCCTGTGCATGCTGGCCTTCCCGCTGCTCTCCACCGGCCTCATCTCCTTCAGGTGCCGCCTGGCTGCAGGGCTGCAGGGCGGCCCAGGCTGCGGGGCTGCGGGGCTGCGGGGCTGTGGGGCTGTGGGGCTGTGGGGCTGTGGGGCTGTGGGGCTGTGGGGCTGTGGGCTGGGCCTGGGGTTCGGGACCTTCGATCCCAAGCGCCCCCACCGGGGGCAGGGTGCACGCATCCTCAGGGCTATGACGGGATCCTAGAATGGCTGGGATGCATGTGGGAATAAGGCAGAGGGAAGGGTGCCCCCCTGTGCAAAGCACCCACCCTGCCTGAGCATTTACTGTCTCCAAGCATCCACCTGCCCTGAGCACCTGGGTGGGATGAGGATGTGTTGCAGCCCTAATGGAACCAAGCTGCAGGCGCTTTGGGGGTCCAAGCTCTGCAGGGCGTCTGGCGGGGCCCCTCTGTTAATGGCTGCATGTGCAGGGCCACAGGGGGACATCCTCCCTCCCTGCTGCATGGTGTGAGCACCTGCGAGACCCCCCACCCCCAGCACATGGCCCGGTCCTGGGGTCCCTGAGGTGGCCGAGGTCCCCAGGCTGCCAGGCCCCTCACGGCCTCACTGTCACCGCAGGGACAGGCGGCCGCAGGCGCTGCGAGGCCTGGCCCGGGTCCGCGCCTTCTTTAACGCGCCCGTGGTCATCTTCCACCTGAACATCCTGTCCTACTTCTCCTTCCTCTGCCTCTTCGCCTACGTGCTCATGGTGGACTTCCAGCCCTCGCCCTCCTGGTGCGAGCACCTCATCTACCTCTGGCTCTTCTCCCTGGTCTGCGAGGAGCTGCGGCAGGTACGTCCCACCTGTCCCTGCAGTCCCGGGGGCCCCTGGTCTACTGGTCCCCTCCCACGGGCCGCGGGCTCCGTCGCTGTCTCACGTGCCCCTCGGCCCACTTTGCTCACGCTCCGTAAACACCACCCCCGTTGGGACCTGGAGCTGCAGGCCAGGCGGTGCCATCACCCCATCTGCCGGCCCCTCCTCGGCCCTCCCCTCCCCATGGCCCCCTGCAGCCGGGCTCCGTGGTCACCCTGGGGGTCTCCCCCTCCCCCTGGAGCTGCTGCAGGAAGCCAGGGTGAGCTGATTCTGACAGTGGGGAGGAGGCTTCCCCAACACACTCACTGGCATATTGGGCAGGGCTGAGGGCAGGGCAGCCTGAGGAGCTTGGTGACACCTCCTGCCCAGGAGCTGGGGGCGGGGGGGGGCGGTGAGAGTCCACCCCCTCCCCAGCTAGCCTGCTCTCCAGGAAGGGGAGAGCGTGTTACTGCGGGTAAGATGAGTGTGCCAGGGGGCCAGGCCTCGCCTGACACACCCTCTCACAGCTCCTCTACGACCCCGATGAGTGCGGGCTGGCGAAGATGGCGGTCCTGTACTTCAGCGACTTCTGGAATAAACTGGACATTGCCGCCATCCTGCTCTTCGTAGCAGGACTGACCTGCAGGTGAGCGGCCCTCCCCCCATGTGGCACCCACAGGGGCGGGCTCGGGACTGGGGTCAGAGGCGGTCACCTTTGTGGGCTCGGCTGCCTCTGAATGAGTCTGTCATCTGTCCAGTGGCCGACCCTGCCCACCCGGGGGACTGTGGGGAGAGCGGAGGATGGCTGTCCACGTGCATGGGTGGTGGGTCCGTCCCACCAGGGCCCTGGCTCTCCACTGCCCATCAAGGCCGAGCATGCCTGCCACCCTGCCATGGTCCCCTTTCTCCACGAAGCTCGAGGGACCCTGCCCAGCCTCCTGCCCCAGGATGCCTGCACAGCCTGGTTACCTGCCCGAGCCTAAGCTTCTAGAACTTTCTGGAGACTGCTCTCCCCACACCCCTATCAGAGTCTCTGCCCTTGAGCTCACACCCAGTTTTTAGTGTGTCAGGGCCCAGAAGTGGCCAGAGCTCTTTGCCTCCAGGGGCCACCCGTGGGCTTGGGCAGGGGAGCCGGTGGCTGGGGACAGGGGACACAGAGGCGGCAAGCTGAGCTGCCTGCCTCTGCCCCGAGCCAGGCTGATCCCGGCACTGCTGTACCCCGGCCGCATCGTACTCTCTCTGGATTTCATCATGTTCTGCCTCCGGCTGATGCACATATTTACCGTCAGCAAGACGCTGGGGCCCAAGATAATCATCGTGAAGCGGATGGTAAGGGGATGAGGAGCCCTGAGGCCAGGTGCAGGTGAGGAGCTCCGGGGCTTAAGCACACCCCTAGGTTCCCACGCGTCTGCTTTGCCCCTGGGCCCTCACCTCCTGGCATGTCTGTCTTGGGTCTTTTCCTGTATGTCACCTCTTCCAGGCAGCCTTCCTTGATCTCCACAGAACATTCCTGATCCCCGTGACAGCTCCAATGTTCCCCTCTGTGGGTCACAGTGACATCCAACCCCTTGTACCCATTGTGGGGTGTGCAGGGGATCAGGACATGGGGGCAGCCCCAGAGCTGAGCATCTGCAGTGTGGGTGTCAGCCACTGTCCCCCCACTGCAGAGTGCACAGGCAGGGCCCGGAGGGTGGGGTCCTCCTGTGGTCAGGACGGCACGGTGTGTGCGTGGCTGCAGCCGGTGCCGCCTTGTCTCTGCAGATGAAGGATGTCTTCTTTTTCCTCTTCCTGTTGGCTGTGTGGGTGGTGTCCTTCGGGGTGGCCAAGCAGGCCATCCTCATCCACAACGAGAGCCGGGTGGACTGGATCTTCCGGGGGGTCGTGTACCAGTCGTACCTCACCATCTTCGGGCAGATGCCGACCTACATCGACGGTAGGAGGAGGTCCCTTTTTTTTTTTTTTTTTAAGATTTATCTATTCATTTTTAGAGAGGGAAGGGAGGGAGAGAGAGAGAGAGAGAGAAACATCAATGTGCGGTTGCTGAGGGCTGTGGCCTGCAACCCAGGCATGTGCCCTGACTGGGAATTGAACCTGCGACACTTTGGTTCGCAGCCCGCACTCAATCCACTGAGCCATGCCAGCCAGGGCAGGACAAGGTCCTGACAACCGTGGGAAGGGAGGTCCCACTCCGGCAGGGGCACCGTGAGCCCAGGGGACAAGGGGATGAGGAGTGGGGGGCATGTCCCCACCTGCTCAGCACCGCCCCGGTACGGGAACTCCTGGAGTCTCCCCCGGGAAAGGAGGAGGCAGGGGCTCACACTGTCCACTTGAGGGGGGAAGGCGTCAGCTGGGGTGGGGACAGGTGCTGAGCTGAGGTCCTCACACAGCTTCGGCTGAGATGCAGGTGGGCCGAGGGTGTGGCCTGGGGCCCTGGGGCATCAGCGACCCACCCTCCCCAACTGGAGTGCCACCCTGTAGCTTCTCTTCCACCCCTGTCAGAAATAACTTCCTCCTTTCCTAGATGGAGAGAACACTTTTTTGGCACACTGAGTTTTTTCTTTCTGTACTAATTTTAGAATCTAACATTTAGAATCTAACTTTAGAGCATTTGCTTCGCCCCCCAGAGACAGCCCATACAAATTAGCAACCAGTCACTCCCCAGCGCCCCCTCCACTCAGCCACAGGCAACCTCCGACCCACTTTCCATCCCTGTAGAATGTCTGCTGTGGACCCGGCATCCACAGTGGGTAATGTCATGTGTAGTCTTCTGTTTCTTCCTTGTCCTGAGTTAATGTTTTCGAGAGTGTCCATGTTGTAGCCTGTCCTGGCGTTTCATTCCATTTCTGTGACTAAATAATATTCCATTGTGTGGATGGACCGCGTTTTGTTTCTTCCTAAGTGGGTGAACCTTTGAGCTGTTTCCACTTTTTGGCTACTCTGAACAACGTAGCTGTGAACAGGTATTTATGAGGGTTTGTATGGACATGTTTTTATTTCTCCTCGATGTGTAGCTACCAGTGAAACCGCCGGCTTGCATGGTGGCTACACGTTTAACTTTCCGAGAAACCGCCGCACTGCCGTCCACAGCGGCTGCACCGTTTCTCTCCCACCAGCAGTGCCCGAGGGTTCCGACTCCCCCTCATCTTCGCAGGCACTTGTTACTCACTGGCTTTTTTTGATTCTAGCCCGGCGGGCGTGAGGTGTGGCTTCGTTTTTGCATTTCCCTGCTGACTGATGATGCTGAGCACCGCTTCCTGTACTTACGGAGCTGTTTCTGTATCTTTGGGGAAATGTCTATTCCTAACCTTTGCCCTTTTTTCCCCGTGGGTGATTTGTCTTTTTATTGAGTTGTAAGAGTTCTTTGCATGGGGGTGCCAGTCCCTCAGCACATAGATGATTTGTGAATAATAATGTTGCCATTCTGTGGGGTGTCTTTTCACTTTCTTTATGTTGTCCTTTGCAGCACAAAAGTTTTTATATTGATGAAGTTCAAATCATTAATCTCTTATCATTCGTGCTTTTGGTGCCGTATCTAAAACCCATTGCCCAGCCCAGGTCATGAAGATTTATGCTATGTGGTTATTCTCAAAGCTTTATAGCTTTAGCTCTTACTTTGGGCCTTTGATCTACTTAATTTTTGTGTGTGTATAGTGTTGTTTTGTGTGTAAATGTTCAGTTATATCTGGATATTTGTTGAAAAGATTTTTTTTTTTCCTTTTGGAATGTCTTGGGGTCTTTGTTATAAATCAATCGATTTGTTATAAATCAATCGACCATCAATGAAAGGGTTTGTCCCTGGGCCCTTCCTTCTGTCCCACTGATCTGTGCGTCTGTCCCCGTGTCAGCCCCACACTGTCATGGTTACTGTCGCTTTGTAGTAAGTTTTAAAATCAGGAAGTCCGAGTCCTTCTTATTCTTCTTCTTCTTTTTTAAAAGAATAATCACTTTTTTAAAAAAAGATTTTATTTATTTATTTTATTATTTTTTAGGGAGAGGGAAACTGAAGGAGAGAGAGAGAAAAAGAAACATCAGTGTGTGGTTGCTCCTCACATGCCCCCAACTGGGGACCTGGCCCGCAACCCAGACATGTGCCCTGACTGGGGGTTGAGCCAACGACCCTTTGGTTCACAGGCCTGTGCTCAATCCACTGAGCCACACCAGCCAGGGCTGTCCACTTTCTTCTTTTTCAAGATTGTTTTAGCCTCTGGGTCCCTTGGATCCACAATGAGGTTTTAGATTAGCGGATCAATTTCCTTAAAAAAAAAAAAAGGCATCTAGGATTTTTTTTAAAAGATTGCATTTATTTGCCCTGACTGGCGTAGCTCAGTGGATTGAGCGCAGGCTGCGAACCAAAGTGTCGTGGGTTCGATTCCCAGTCAGGGTACATGCCTGGGTTGTAGGCCATGACCCCAGCAACCGCACATGGATGTTTCTCTCCTTTCCTCCCTCCCTTCCATCTCTAAAAAATAAATAAAATCTTTAAAAAAAGGTTTAAAAAAAGATTGCATTTATTTATTTATAGAGAGGGGAAAGGGAGGGAGAAAGTGAAGGAGAGAAACATCAGTGTGTGGTTGCCTCTTGAATGCCCCCTACTGGGGACCTGGCCCGCAACCCAGACATGTGCCCTGACTGGGAATCCAACCAGTGACCCTTTGGTTCGCAGGCCAGTGCTCAATCCACCGAGCCACACCAGCCAGGGCAGCATCTAGGATTTTGATTGTGAACATGGAATGTCTTTCCATTTATTTATGTCTTTAATTTCTTTCAATAACATTTTATAGTTTTCAGTGTACAAATTGTACTACTTTTATTAAATTTATTCCTAAGTATTCTTTTCATACTATAATAAGGAGAATTATTGTATTAATTTGGTTTTGGAGTATTTATTGCTAGTGTATAGAAATGTGCTATATTTTATATATTGATCTTGTATCCTGAATCCTTGCCATTGTTTTTGTTAGCTCTAGCCAGATGGTTGAGTGGACTCCTTGGGATTTGCGCTACAGAAGACCACATCATCTGCAAATAGAGATACTTCTCCTTGTCCCTTCCCAATCTGGATGCCTTTTATTTTTCTTGCTGAATTATCCTGCTAGAATCTCTGGTACAATGAAGAAGTACTGAGAACAAATCTCTTTATCTTGTTCCGGAGGTTGGAGGTGGGAAGTTCCAGTCTTTCATGACTGCGTGTGACACCAGCAGTGGGTTTTCTGTACACATCCTTTATCTGGTCGAAGAAGTTCCCTTCTGTTCCTGGTCTCTGGCGTGGTTTCATTATGAAAGGCTGTTAGATTTTTGTCAAGTGCTTGTTCTGCATCTGTCGACATGCTCGTATGGCTTCTGTTCTTTACGCTGTTACTGTAGTGTATGTAGTAATTGATTGTCAGGTGTTACACCCACTCTGCCTTCCTGGGATGTATCTCACCTGGTCACGGTGTACAGTTCTCTCTGTATGTTTCTGGCCTCCGTTCTCTAGTGTGTCGTTGGCAGTTTTTGCCTTTCTACTCACAAAGGACATTGGTCTGTGGATTTCCTGTGATGTTCTGTCTTCTCTTGGGATCCGGTGATGCTGGCCTCATGGAGTGACTTAGGAAGTATTCCCTCCTTTTTTTGTAGTTTGGAAAAGTTTTTGAAAGGTTGGTTTTAATTCTTCTTTAAATATGTGGTGGGATTCATCATTGAAGCCATCTGGGCCTGAACTTTTCTTTGTGTGAAGTTTTAAAATGAGTAATTCAATCTTTGTACTTGTTACAGGTCTGTTTGCATTTTCTTATTTCTTTTTCAGTCACTTTTCGTAGTTTATGTCTTTCTAGGAATTTGTGCATTTTTCTAAGTTATCTAATTTCTTAGTTCTTTGTAATATTCTTACAGTTCTTTTTATTTTTATTTTTTTCAAAGATTTTATTTATTTTTAGAGAAGGAAGGGAGGGAGATAGAGAGAGAGAAACATCAATGTGCGGTTGCTGGGGGGTTATGGCCTGCAACCCAGGCATGTACCCTGGCTGGGAATTGAACCTGCGACACTTTGGTTCACAGCCCACGCTCAATCCACTGAGCTACGCCAGCTGGGGCAGTTCTTTTTATTTTTGTAAGAGGGGTAGTAATGTCCTCTCTTTTGTTCATGATTCTAGTAATTGACCTGCTTCTTTTTTGTCTTCGGTCAGTATAGATAAAGGACTTTAATTTCGTTGATCATTTTCAAGAACCAGATTTTGGTTTTCTTCATTTCCTTTGTTTTTTTAAAAAATATTTTATTGTATTTATTTGCATTCTGATCTTTATTACTTCCTTCTGCTTGTTTTGAATTTACTTTGCTTTTCTCTTTTTAGTTTGCTAAGGCGGAAGGTTACGTTATTAATTTGAGTTCTTTGTAATATAGTTCTTTATAACTCTTATAGTGGGCTTCTATCTAAGAAAATTAGTAACACTTTCAAAAATATATTTGATTATGAGCCAGAACATACTCATTGTTGAAAAAATTTTTTTAAAGATTTGATTTATTTATTTTTAGAGAGGGAAGGGAGGGAGATAGAGAGAAACATCAATGTGTGGTTGCTGGGGGTCATGGCCTGCAACCCAGGCATGTACCCTAACTGGGAATCGAACCTGCGACACTTTGGTTCACAGCCCGAGCTCAATCCACTGAGCTACGTCAGCCAGGGCTGAAAATTTTTAGAATTCAAGGTAAAGGAAGATGTGGTCCCTAATCCCGTGTCCCAGAGTGAACCATTCACAACTCCGTATGTTCTGTGGAGATTCCCTCACGCCCCAGCTGAGTGGATATTTGTGTTCTGTCATGCACCCTCCACTCCGTCACCAGCAAGGGGCTGTACTCGCTTGGCAGTGACCTGCTCCGTCTGCCAGTCCATCGCCTCTGAGTTACTGTTTCCTCGTGTCTCCTCTTTTCACTACGTGTTAATTTCCTCCTTTTGACTTCTCCCCCACTGCGTGGGCCTCTCCAGGTTGGGACCTGTGGGTTAGCGATGACGGTGACAGTAGCCCTCCTGGAGCTGGCCCCGATCTGGGGCCCAGGAAATGGCTGGTGGGGACGGCTGGGTCCTGGGCAGGGGCACGTGCCGGCCCGGAGAACCCGACGGCTCTTAGGGCTTCCCTTGGCAGCCACACTTCCTGCCCTCAGAGGATGCTCGGGTGTCGATGGCGTCTCTCTGGGCTTTCTTCGGGGCTGGGCCGACAGCTGAGGCCGCCCAGGTGTGCGGGCGTCCAGGCCCCGTGACTGCATGCTTTGTCTTGTTCCCCGCCTCACCCCGTGCTAGGCGTGAACTTCAGCCTGGACCAGTGCAGCCCCAATGGCACCGACCCCTACAAGCCCAAGTGCCCCGAGAGCGACTCCACCCACCACCAGCCCATCTTCCCCGAGTGGCTGACCGTCATCCTGCTCTGCCTGTACCTGCTCTTCACCAACATCCTGCTGCTCAACCTGCTCATCGCCATGTTCAAGTGAGTGCCGTGGGGGGTGGGGGCTCGCCTAGGCCGCCGCCCTCCTGCCGTCACCAGCCACGGTGCGGGTGGAGCCTGAGCCCGGGACCCAAGACCAGGGGCCCTGAGGCGCCTCGTTCAAGCCTGGCTGCAAGGTGCTGGCCCCTCTCCCTGGTCACTGCTGTGTCCAGGGCACTGCTGCTGGGTGACCGGCAGTGCTGGTCATTCCAGCCCGTGGGCCACGATGCAGGGGGCCACGGGGGGCTGGGGAGGGCAAAGTCTCACTCCTCCCTGCTCCTGGGGTCAGTGGGGCTGTAGGGGGTGGACTCCAGGTTCATGGTCAGGGAACCTCCAGGTGCCTCGCAGAGGTCAGCCCCCCTGGAGGGGCGGGAGCACAGCCCCATGTGGGGGGGGCAGCAGGGTGTGCACACAGGGCTCTTGGGGGGCACGCTTAGCCACACTCGGCCCCTGTCCTCTTGGAGGGGACACTGCTTTGCAGGCTGTTTGTGCTCCTGCACCGAGAGCCGGAGGGGCAGCTTTCAGTGCTGGCCTCCCACGTCTCGGGGGAGGGGCCGGGCTGGGCGGCCAGCGGCCTGGCTGAGGCCTTTGCGGGTGCCGCGGAATGCCCGTCAGCACTTAGTGAAAATGCTGCTCTCAGACCCTTGTGAAAGTCTGTCAGTTCCCAGTTTGGGCAGGTTTCTCTTTCTCTTCCGCTTTCATCAGCTAAGTTGCTGAGGTCGTCACTTTCCGCTCCATGGGACAGATGCTGACCGTGGGCCGAAACCGAGATAGAGGCCGGAGGGGACCGGCAGGCAAGGGCTGTCCCCGCAGCAAGCAGAGCACGGGTGTGCCCGCCCTGCTGGCCAGCCCTCGAGCACCCCTTCCCTCTCAGACTCGCCCCCGCCAGGGTCCACCCACCAGACTACAGACGTGCAGGGAACACACTTGTCTGCCTGTTGAAGACGCGGCCCTCCTCTTTGTCAGGTTCAGCTGATGAGCTGTTTTTGGAGTTCAACTCCGGGGCAGCGTCTAAGCTCCCCACAGACGTCTGCATGATGGTATCACCAACGAGGTTCACAAACAAACTCTGACATCTGGGCGTGCTTTCTTTCTTCCTTCTCCCTGTGGTATTCCGAGTCCGGCTAGTCAGCTGCCTTTTTCTGCTTCTAGAACCCCCCTCCCGGGAGGTGTGTGTCGGCCGTCTGCGGGCCATCGCCCAGACTCCCGAGCGGTGAAAGGGGGCGTCGCCGTCCCCGCTGCTTCTCGTTGCCCTGCGTCTCGTCATTCTCGTGTAACTGGCGTGCCCCTTGCCTCCCCACCAGCTACACGTTCCAGCAGGTCCAGGAGCACACGGACCAGATCTGGAAGTTCCAGCGGCACGACCTGATCGAGGAGTACCACGGCCGGCCCCCGGCCCCACCCCCCTTCATCCTCCTCAGCCACCTGCACCTCTTCATCAAGAGGGTCATCCTGAAGATCCCGGCCAAGCGGCACAAGCAGCTCAGTAAGCTGAGCCCTCCCCTGCCTCCGGAGTGTGTGTGTCCTCAGCAGTCCTGGGGACTAGATGTGGGTTTGGGGTGTGTGTGTGGGGGGTGGCTCCCTCTAGAATCCAGGCAGCTTGGAGAGAATGCAGGTGGTTCAGGCCACTGACCTCCCACCCGCCCCCTTGGGGGTGGGCATGGGGTGGGCTCCGCTGGCCGCTCAGGGGGCACGATTGTGGGCAGGGCCCTCGAGGGGGCCGGGACCCCCTCACCTGCCCTCCTCACGCAGAGTTCGGGCCCCTCCATCTGCTCCCCACACAGAGAACAAGCTGGAGAAGAACGAGGAGGCAGCGCTCCTGTCCTGGGAGATCTACCTGAAGGAGAACTACCTGCAGAACATACAGTACCAGCAGAAGCAGAGGCCGGAGCAGAAGATCCAGGACATTAGCAGCAGGTATGGGAGGCCAGCGCAGCCCCCTCAGGGTCAGGGGACACTGGTTCCAAGACATAATGGGCACATAGGCCCCCCTGAGGGAGGCCCAGAAGCAGGTCACCTGGGATGGGAAACCTCCATGCCACAGCCCCTGGGAGTTATACTGACACCAGCCCGTGTCTTCCGGTGACCCACAGCCCTCCCTCTGGGTCTTGGGAAGGCCACCTGTGTGTGGGCGGGGCTGACCCTGAAAGGCAGGGGTGGGGCGGGCTGGCGGAGGGGCAGAGGCACCTGTCTGGGAGGGTGGGCAGTCCAGACTCTCAGGCCACTCGGCACTGTCCTAAGTTCAAGCCCTCGGTTCCTCCCGCCCCTCTCCCTTGCAGGGTGTGGGGTCGGTGTTGGGGGAGCAACCGCTCTGCTCCCTTCTCCCCATCCCACCCTCAGCCCTGTGGGCACTGGAAAGACCTGGCTGCCTTGGACACAGATAGTGGAGCGGGGGAGGGGTTGGTCCTGCGACCCGTCTGTGTCTCACTGTGTGGGCCAGGAGGAGGGAGGGGACACAGGGCCATGTAGTCACGACAGCCCCTGTCCCTGACACAGAGGTTCCTGCAGGCTGTGGAGAGGGTGTCTGGGGGAGTGGCCAAGAGCGTGCACTCCCTCCCTCTGCTTAGAGACTGGGCACCTGCCTCTCTTCGCCTCCCTTGGCTCATCTGTGACATGGTACCCATCACCTGGAGTTGCTTCCGGAACACAGGGGGGCATGCAGTGAAGCATGAGCACTTCCTGGGCTGGAGACATGCCTGGCACTCTGTCAGCACTGGTTGTGTCACTGTTGCACACGAGTGATGACGAGGGTGCCCCCGCCTGGGCACCTTCTCTCCTGGGTAGGCGAGGGGTCCCAGGCCCAGAGGCAGCATGGCAGCCCCACTGCACCAGCCCCACGGCACCCACGCTGCAGGGTGTGTGGGTGACGGGGTGGGATCTCGGGCAAGCTCCATCTGCAGATGAAGACAGTTCCTACGTGTCACCGTGAGGAGTCACAGTGGGCCAAACGCACTCTGTCACCTGCTCTGCAGCAGCCAAGCGGCACATTCACAAGGCTGGCTGGAGACAGGGCACAGAGCAGTCACGTGGCTTTCGGGAAATGAAGCAACACACAGCGAGGGCGGAAATTAACTGCCGGGCCCTCGGCGCAGTGGTGGCCTTCCTGTCCCCTGGATAACCGCTCCACGTGGGCTGCAGCCCAGCCTGGCCCGGCCCCCCTCGCTGACCGAAATGGTGGTCCACGTGATGACGGAGCGGTCTCATGGTCGGCACCGTAGAAGGCAGGAGACAAAGACACCTGGCCGTACACGGACGAGAGAGTCTGGGTGGATCCTGGGCGGATCCTGGGCCGGGAATTGTTTTACGCATAAACGCAGCCGGCCAAAGTTGGGTGAAATGTCCACATCGTAGCAAAATAAGACAAAGTCAGAGCTGTCCTTCCCAAAATGACAGCCCTGCCGCTCCTCCCCACACACCCCAGCAGTGCCCAGGGATAGATAGCTCTGCTGCTTGCGACTTAGGGTCCCGAGCTCGTGACCAATCCAGGTGAGAGTCAGGTACCTGTGCACCGCACACCTGCCTCTCCCGCCCAGGATGCCCCGTGGGCGGTCAGAGTGGCGGTGGGAGCCTGGGCATCTGCTGGCTGAGAGAGCCCTGCCTTGGGCACCAGGCGGTGTTCGGTCTGCACGGAAAGGCGTGTTACAGATACTCCAGACTAAGAGGAAGGTGCCAGAAGTCGAGGCCGGCGGAGCCGGGCCACTGGGTCAGACGGGCCGTGTTTCCTCGCCGCCCAGGCCCAAGGCCGGCCTGCCGGGCTCAGCTGTGTGCTCTTTCAGGGTGGACACCATGGTGGACCTGCTGGAAATGGACCGCCTGAAGGGCTCGGGCTCCATGGAGCAGAGACTGGCCTCCCTGGAGGAGCAGGTGGGTTTCGGGCCGGGGCCTGCGTTTCTGCGGCACAGATGCGAGGGGCCTGGCTGGCCCCTCTGCGGGTCGGTGGCTTTGACAGAGAGCACACCGGGACGCAGTGGAGAAGGGAGGTGGGAATGTCAGCTACCTGTTCCCGATGGGGAGAGGCGCCTTCTCTGTCCTCCAGAAAGTTCCACCGGAGTTCCCAGGCAGAGCTCTCGCACCCTGCACTGCCAGGCGGCCGCGTAGGGGCCGGCCTGAGGAACACACTCGCGCCTCCTTTGACTCGGCCGCTGCCGCGGGACCCCATGCTGGAGCCTGGCAGGGGCTGTGGGATTCGCCGATGGCTCTTGGCAGGGCCCTTGTGATCTGAGGCAGCCCGAGGAGTGGGCGGCCAGAGGGGTAGACCTTCCGGGTGGGGCAGGCGTGGACAAAATCCGGTTTGGGACGTCCCTTCCAGGTGGCCCAGACAACCAGAGCATTGCACTGGGTCGTGAAGGCCCTCAGAAATGGTGGCTTTGGCTCGGAGGAAGGAGCCCCCATCCTCGGTGAGTGGGGACTGTGTTCTTTTGAGTCCAGGGCCTGTGGGGGGGGGAGGCAGGCTCTTGCTGAGCCGGGAGGAGGCTGCCACATGAGTGCCAAGTGCGGCTGAGTTCCCCTCCGACTTGACCAGGCTGGCGGACTTTCCGAGAGGAAGTCTGGCTGGGCTGGGGGCCCCGCCCTCCTCCCGTGCATCTTGCTGCAAAGGGGGCAGCCCCGGGAGGCACCTGAGACCCAGCCACATGGACTGGGCCAGAGAAAGCAGATCTGTTCCTGGAATTGTGACCAGCCAGGACCCGGGCACGAGGAAGCCTCCTGGGAACGTGTGGCCCCCGGGGAGCAGAGGGGCCTTTTTCATTGACGGGTTTCCTGAGGGCCCTGCGTCCAGCTGGTTACCGAGAGCCCTGCTGGTAGCTGCAGAGCCAGGCGGGTGCCGGCTCGGGGGACGCAGCCAGACCCCAGACCTCCGTCCACTCAGGGACCCCGTGGGAGGATGCCCCTTCAGGGCTGGTGTTGGACCTGGGCTAGGGGAGGGCGAGGCAGCCCGTCTTTGGAAATCAGGACCGTAGAGGACACCCCAGCCCGTGGGCCAGGTGTCCGAGTGTGGCTGCCTTGGCCCACGCTCTCCTGGCTGTCCCCAGCACCCCAGAAGGTCTTGGAGGGGCAGGACCCTGAGCTGGACAGAGGGCAGAAGGTGGAGGACCTAGGTGACACCTACCACATCAACGCCCGGCACCTCCTGTACCCCAACTCCACTGTCGTGCGTTTCCCTGTGCCCAACGAGAAGGTGCCCTGGGAGGTGAGTGCCCATCCTGGCTGAGTTCCTGCCGGCCCGGGGTGGCCACCATTCTGGGGGAAAGCCGTCCCGCCCCGGACCCGTGACACAGCCGGCACCGAGGGGGGTCAGCGCACTGCAGCCTCATGGTGACACAGCGGACAGACGAGGAAACTGAGGCACGCGGGTCCACACAGCTGGAGGTGGCGGAGCTGAGCCCTGAGCCCAGGGCTCCCTGGGCCTCTGATCCGCACAGAGAGCACCGGCTGCCCCGCCTCCTCTAGTCGCCCCACTGTCCCGGGTCCCACCGTGCCCAGTGCAGGGTCACAGCCAGGTTGTCAGAGTGCCAGGCCAGTGCGGGCATCGGGGAGAGAGGGAGGCAGGCGCAGATGACGTGCCCGCCCCAACCCCTTGGGCTTGGTCTCCGCCTTTCCGGAGCATTCAGGCTGTCGCTTCCACTGCCTTCTCCCCAGTCAAGTCCAGCTTAGACGCCTGCCCAGCCTGGGGAGACTCCCCTGGACCTGGTTCCGTCTCCAGCCCCGGGGCTCGGGTCCCCACGCGGCACGCCCCTCGGGCCTGCCCCAGCTCAGACCTGCCGTGTGCGCCTCGGGGGGGCGGTGGCCCCAGGGGCCTGGTCTGAGAGCACTTGGAGGAGGAGCAGCAGCCGCCCGAGGGCATGGGGGGGCCTGGGCCTGAGCTTTGGGCAGGGACAGCCTGAAGAGAGACCACTGTTTCGTGCAGACAGAGTTTCTCATCTATGATGACCCGCCCTTCTACTCGGCTGACAGGAAGGACAAGGACCTGATGGACCCCACGGGAGAGTGAGTGTGCTCCTTCTCAGCCCCCCTCCCCTGTCTCACGCACCAGGGCGGGAGGGGGAGGGACTGGCTGGGGGCTCCAGAGTGACTGTCAGGAGCCCACTTGGGGCGTGGGCCTGCTTTCTGCCTGGACGGGTTGGCCCGCCCTCCCCAAAGGCTGGGGAGATGCTGGGAAGGGACATGAGGCGGGGGCACCTGCCACCCTATGAGGGGCCCTCCTGTCCTCTGGCCGGTGCCTCTCCGAGGTGTGGGCATCGCAGGGCTCTGCCCCCACCTTCTCTGATCTGGACGTGACCCCCCGTCTGCTCCCAGCACCCTGGACCCTCTGCTCAATATCACCTTCAATGCTATGGACGGATCCATAGACCGCCAGAGCCACCACGGCATCTACATGGTTCGGGACGAGTTTCCTCTGTGAGTGCGGCCCCAGGCCCGTCCACCTAGCCCGGCCCTCTCTGGGTCCTTCGTGGTTTTGCTTCCTGGGTCAGGTTTCCTCCCCACACACTGGGCAGCAGGCCCTGACCACGTCCCAGCCCCGGCCTGGGGCGTCTGGGGGGAAGGGGCTTCCTTCCTGGCCCCTGAGGAGGAGGAGGAGGAGGAAGAGGCTGGCGGGGGTGGGGACTGCCAGAGTCGGAGGAGGCTGACAGACGGCCAGGGATGTGGAGAGTCCCCAGGAGCAGGCAGGGCGAGGGGCATGGAGGGGGGAGGCCGCGGGGGGACCTCTGTGGAATGCCCTGGAGAAGGTGTGCCAGCATCTAGAGGATGAGCCAGATGCGTGGGCTGGGGGGAGCAGTCAGACATGGGTGAGGAATGTCCTCCTCCTGTGTCAGTGGAGAATTCGCAGGAATCCACCCTGGTGCCCAGAATTTGCTATTTCTGATGGGGGTGCGGGGGAGGAGACGGCCATGCCTGGTGGGAAACCTCCATCTCCGTGCCAGCGTCCTGGCCTGGGGAGCCGGGTCGAGACCACGTGCAGGGCCTGGTCTCCCCAGGCGGGGTCCAAGCTGGTGACTCCTTTGTCTGTGGCCACAGGCATTGGATGCCTCTGGGTGCTCCACCCTGACCCCCGCTGCCCCTGCCCACCTCACACTTGTGCTGTGTGGCACGATGGGTCCGCCCCGTGCTCTCCGGGGGGACAGGAAGGCCACTTGGACACCTTATGCACCTGCAGTGGGGCCAGACTCTTGCTCCCAAAGACACCCTTTTCTTATCCAGCCGCCCCCATGGTAAACCTAAAGCACCTGTCCCCCCCCTGCCCCCACACACACACTGGGGTCCCGAGGACCGGTCCTCCCAATGCCAGGTGGCAGGCTGAGCCGACCCCTTTTCGCCCCAGGAACCCCATGGGCCGCACGGGGCTGCGAGGCCGCGGGAGCCTCAGCCGCTTCGGACCCAACCACACACTGCAGCCCGTGGTCACTCGGTGAGTGCGCCAGGGGTGAGGACAAGCAGTCACCCCCCCCACCCACCCCATAGGGACGCACTTCTGGGCCCCTCCCCACGTGCCCAGAGAGCCCAGAGGACAGCTCTTACTTGGTACATGGTGGCAGCGTCGCAGCAGGGTACAATGACACACCCCGAAACACAGGCAGGGGTGTCCTGCCCCCTGGAAAAACCCGGGCCTGTTCCCCCACCCCACAGAGGCTCCCCTCGCTTCCCTGGGGGCCCCCTCCCTTACAGCCCCGTGGGAGGAGGGACAAAGTGGCCTGGGCCCACTACCATGGACAAACTGAAGCTGTGCAAGACTCATAGATGTGGACTGGCCAGGTCCCTAAAAGTATTCTCCCGAAGGCTGGCTGTTCTAGCCCTCCCAGCAGTCCTGGGAGAAGGGAGGACGCCCCTGAGGGATCCAGGCTGCAGCAGGTCAGACCCTCAGGACCGGAGAGAGGCTGGGCCCCGAAGGCAGGGGGTGGGTCCGCGGGGCTGGGGGCGGGGCCGGGGGCGGGGCCCTCGCGGAGCCTGGGGAAGGGAGTGCCAGCCAGTCCCTCTGCAGGTGGAGGAGGAACCAGGATGGCGCCATCTGCCGGAGAAGCATTAAGAAAGTGCTGGAAGTGCTGGTGGTGAAGCGCGCCCTCTCAGAACACTGGGCCTTGCCAGGGGTGAGCCGCCAGACCACCCATCCGCCCGCCCCTTGGTCCTTCGTCCGTTCCACCCACCGACTGAGCAGCCCCCACCCGCGGCCTCTGCCCCAGCTAGCGTGGACTCTGTCCCTGGTTCTCAATGACAAAGCCGGGCAGAGCCGCAGCCTTCAGGCCCCGGGAACGGATTCCAGGGCGCTGAGCAGCTCTGCACGTGACCCCTGCAGCCACGCCCCCCAGGCCCCCAAGGGAGGGGGACCAGCTCTGGGCACTGGGCACAGAGGGGTGTCTGCGGAGCCCACGCAGGCCCTGCCACCACAGCTGGGGGTGGGGACAGGGTGTCCCCAAGGTGGCCGAGGCAGAACGGACATGACGTGGGTTGTGAGGGACTCTGGGTAACAAGCAGGGTCTCCCAGATGGGTGGCGGGTGGGGAGGAGCCGTGTCCAGGGGCAGGTGGCCTCGGAGCAGAGCTGAGCGATCTGAGGGAGGCAAACAGGCGATGAAAACACAGCCCGCCCTCCCGATGGCGGCCGGGGCGGTGGAGGTCGGGGCGCCGGCTACCCTACACGGCTGCCGCAGGTGCCGCCTGCCCGCCTCCAGGGCTGTGCCTCTGGCCCCACCCCCTGCTGTGGAGCAGGCTGACGTGGGCAGGGGGCTCTGGGCAATGTCACTGCGGCCTGGAGACAGTCGGGCTGCCAGACGCTGGGCAGCCTGCGGCTCTGGGGGCCTGGCCGGCTGCCTGCGCCGGGCAGGTGGCCAGTGGAGGGTGGCCGACCTGCCTCTGCCTCCGTCTCTGCTCAGGGCTCCCAGAAACCTGGAGAGGTGCTGCCCAGGAAGCTGAAGCAGGTCCTTCAGAAAGAGTTCTGGCCGTCCTTCAAGAGCCTGCTGGAGCAGGGCACAGAGGTAGGGTGGCCCTCCTGTGTGTCCTGAGCCCTGTGGTGCTCTGGCCGTGAGGGCTGCAGGATGATCAGGGAGGGGGACGCGGGGCCTCCTCACCTTCCCCTTCTGTCCCGAGTGTCTTTGCTATAAGTCAGGGGACAAGCCTAGTGTGCGGCCTCCCTCCCCAAGCTCCCCTGTTCCCTGAGCACAGCTGCCTCACTCATGGGGGACCCTCACCGTCTGGGCGTCCCAGGGCGGAGGGATCTGGGGACATCAGCGCCCCGGCTTCTCCAAGGCCTGTCGGGGATGTGAAGCTGGGTCCTCACACCTTTGCTGGGCCTGTTTGCTGTATCGAGTCCTTTCTCGGTCACACGTGCAGCATGTGTTTGCGAGAACAGCCGTAGGCAGCCAGGTGAACGCGAACAGCGAAGCCACGTCTACACGCACACGCCACCTGTTTGCGCTCTCGTGCGCCTGGGCGGGCTCCACCCCAGCCCTGTCCGCACCGGAGCGCGCGCCCGCACCTGCCGCGAGAAAGGGCCATACGGCCTCGGCCTCGTTTCTGCGGACCTGGCCTCTCCACTGAGCTGGCGATGGCCTGTTTTTAGGTCCGTGTACACAAATCTCCCTGCTCTTTCTCACAACTACCTAACGTTGTGTAGCCCATGTGGACTCTGTCCTGTGACGTGCTCACACAGTCCTCTAGGTGGCCTCTGCGTTGTCGCCGGTCCTGTTTCTGCCGCCTGTCTGGGTGAAACAGGCGACGGCCGCTCCGGGCAGTTCTGACCTGCGAACCCCGCAGGTCCCCGCGGCTTGTCCCCCGTGCCCTGGTTTGCGCCCCGGGACACGGCCGTCTCCCTTTCCCTCGCTTTGTGAGCTAGTCAGCGGACTTTTTGGGGTGATATCCAACAGCACAAACCCAGCCCTTTCGAAGCAAACGGTTCGGGGGCACTTAGGAAGCCCACCGACAGTGCTGTGTGGCCGTCACCTCTAATTCCACAACATTTCCACCCCCCAGGGGAGCCCCTGCGCCCCCTCAGCGGCCCCCCTCCTCCAGCCCCTGCACCACAGTCTGCTCTCCGTCTCTGCATTTGCCTGTTCCGGGCATTTCTGCTAACTGGGTCGCACAGCATGCAGCCTCTGGTGTTGGGCGACTGTCATTTATTTACTTGATGTTTTCAAGGCCCACGGTCACTTTTAACCCTTCCAGGACCGTCCAGGTGGGTCCTGATGTCAGGCCAGGGGAAGCCGAGTGAGCTCTTGGGGCCCCAGTCAGGGAGAGAGCCAGGCCACGGGCTTGGGTGCCGTGGGCAGCTGTGCTCAGAGTGTCCCCGGGCGGACAGAGCTTGGGGACAGTGACGTCCCTTGCTCTGGAAGGAAGCCAACAGGGCTCAGGGTCCACTGGGTGGACTGGCCCGGCTCACTCCGCGCTGCCTCCCAGGTGTACAAAGGCTACGTGGATGACCCTCGGAACACGGACAATGCCTGGATCGAGACGCAGGCCATCAGCATCCACTTCCCAGACCAGAGCAGCGTGGAGCTGAAGCGGCTGAACTCTGTAAGGGGCAGGGCTTGGGTGGGAGGCTCCCAGGAGGGGGCAATGCGGGGCTTGGTGGGAGTGGGCTGCTGGGCCAGGGCCCCTGAGATGGGGTCCTCCTGGGGCCTGCAGCTTGCATCAGGGGAGGCCGGTTTGTACACCTTTATGGGATACTGCCCCCTGAAATGAGCTCAATCTCGCATGTCTCTACTTCAGAACTAGGACCACGAGGTCCCAGGGAACAAACCCAGGGCGTTATTTGCAGGACAGGACACCTCAGACTAAGGTGCCTGCCCTGTTCCCATGGGAGGGTTTCCAGAGCTCCGCAGGCATTTTCCGAGCTGGGCCCGAAGGGGTTTTGCTCCCTTGTGGTAAAAGCGCAGGCAAGACCCACAGCAAGGCCCAGAGGGACGGGAGGGCGTGGCGATATGCTAGGGGTCTGGGCGGGTGTGCGGTGGCTCCGGGGTCAGGATGTGCCTCTGTCCTTGCAGCACCTGCACACCAGCGACCCAGGGATGTCCATCCGATGGCAGGTCGTGGACAAGCGCATCCCGCTGTACACCAACCACAAGGCCATCCTCCAGAAGGTGGCCGCTCTGTTCGGGGCTTACTACTGACCCGCGAGCTCAGGCAAGGCGGGTCCGACCCCGGCCCCTCGGAGACTTAGGTGGCACAGGACGCAGCCTAAGGGGACCTCGGGCAGACAAAGGGGCCCGGCGTGGTGTGGTTTGGGAATCTGCCACCCCTCACAGCCAACTTGAGTTGCCCGCCAGACGATTTCGTGAACCAGAGGGTGGCGGCAAGGCACCCTGAGAAGGGAGCCCAGGCAGGGGACGGGCTGGTTCCGGTCACCTGGCATCTCCTCAGGGTTGCGGTGGCCACTGGGACCCCGCCAGCCATCACTGCCTCTCCCCAGCTGGCCGCCCGCCAGCTGGGGGACTGGAGCCTCTTGGTGGCCTTGGCCTTCGACATGAGCAGCGTGTCCCTGACCAGAGGAGCGTCGGCCCAGGGCCTCTGTCCTTTGGAGAGTTGGGGTTCCCCTGTGGCTCCCTCCTCAGGCCTCTGCCTCCACTGGGACCTGACTCGGACCTTCGCCTTGCCTGAGGCGGGCGCCATGGCACCCCAGCTCACAGTCCAGGCCACTGTCGGGGCTGAGCAAGGGCAGGAGGCTGGTGAGGGCAGGCCTTCCCCAGAGATGCGGAGCGCGCCTGCCTTCGCATGGCCCGGGCACCGAGGTGGGGCTCTCCTGCTCACAGCTCTCCCTCCACCCGCTCCCTGTGAGTGCAGGGAGGCGTGGGCAGTGGGCTCCGATAGGGGGCACCCCCTTTAGAGTCTCAAGTCACAACCCATCAGCATAAACCACCAGGAGCATCAGGACCAGGAATATTGTTGAACCTGACATTAAATTCGCTGTCCCATACCACCTGGCCAGCTCTTCTGTGCGTCCTGCCAATAAAGTTACAGATGCACAGTGGTCAGGGGCTGTGTCGGGGCCACCGAACTGCCCGCCAGCCTGCAGCCAAGCTTCCCATGGCCTGAGGACGTCTCCTGCGGCTGGCTCCCCACGGTTCCCCCGACCCCACTCCCTCTTCTTCTTTATTTTTTTTAAAGATTTTATTTATTTTTGGGGAGAGGGGAAGGGAGGGAAAAAGAGAGAGAGAAACATCAGTTGGTTGCCTCTAGCACACCTCAAACCGGGGACCTGGCCCGCAAACCAGGCACGCACCCGGACCGGGAATCGAACTGGCGACCTTTCACTTTGCAGGATGATGCCTGACCCACTGAGCCACACCCATCAGGGCCCACTCCCTCTTCTTCATTCTCCCGTGAGCACCCCCCAAGCTCTGACTCAGCACCCTTGGGCACTCTGACTTGGCTCCCCCAACATTGCAGGCGCTCGCTCAGGCGCCGTGAGGCCTTGGTTTTTTTATCCAGCATCGTAAACCCAGCCAAACTCGAGTTTGAGCGGCTGCACCCAATAAAGACATTTTAGACTTGTAGCCACACAGAAAACGTGTCACTCACATGTCCTTTCTGAGAGAACTTCTCGAAGATGAGTTGCGGAAACCCAGACACATGTATGGCCCGGCTGCTGTCACCGAATGCGGCCGGCGGGACGGCTCCGACCACAGACAGCAGCTCTCTCACGGCCCCGGGGGCCGGGCGTCCGGGTCAGGCTGCCAGCAGGGCTGGCTTCCGGCCAGGCCTCTGTCCTGTGTCCTCACGCGGCCTGTCCTCCGTGTGCTCCCCTCTCCTAAGCACCCCTCCCCTGTCGCCTCAGGGCTCCTCTCAGGACCTCATTTAGCGTCAGCTGCTTCCTTTGAGGGGCCGGCTCAGACACAGCCACACCGGGAGCCCAGGCTTCAGCACAGGCGTCCGTGGGAGGGACGGGGACTTTCGGCGCAGCGCACGCACGCCCACCTGTGCAGGGCGAGCTCCGTGGTCAGCAGAGGAACCACTAACACGTATGCTAAGTGGTACCACTGTTGAGGCACAAGAGAAGAAGAAAGTCTTAACAACAGCTCAGGGTCGTTCGTGCGCCTTGCAGTGCAGCGTGGGGAAGGTCATGGACCTGGGGGGGCCGGGGCGGGCGGGGGGGGCAGCAGGGAACCAGGTGCCCTGCAGGTCTGGGCAGCCTCGAGGACGGACGCGGAGTCCTGGCTGCAGCCTCCAGGGCTAAAGGGAAAACCAGAGACAAGGCCAGGGAGAGAAAACCCCAGCGCGGGATGGTTAACACGAAATAAACACAAAGCGCTGGGAGAGAGCCCCAGCACGTCGGTGTCGGAGACGGGGACTCACACCAGCCGTGGTTCTCACATTGAGATAAAAACCAACACGGCGGATTCCTCTCGTTCTCCACTGTTCCTCCCTGACCTACAACGAAAGACAGGGGCTGACGACACGGGGCAGGTGCGCGGGGCAGGCGCTTCCAGGAAGGAAGGCGGGCGGACACGTGCCGCCGGCCCGCAGGGCTCGGGGCTCCGACCCGGTCTTCTAAGGACAAAGAGGAGTGTTTGGTAAAGGTGTAAGTTCATGAGGAAGATACCCCTTTTGTGAACCGCCATCCACCTAACACTATAGGTTTTTAGACCTATGAAGCAAAGCTGATAGAACGTCAAGGAGAAGCCGACGGAGCCACAGTAATCCACTCTCAGGAATCCCGGAGTCGAGAAGAGAAACGGGCGGAAGGACTGAGCAAAGCGGAAAAGGACTCGGGGGCACGGGCAACAGCGTGGGCATCGCGCAGGGGGAGGGGGTGTGAGGGGGATGAATGGTAATGCAAAAAAATACAATAAATTAAAAATTTTTAAAAAGCAGCAAAAGAAATGAAAATAGCACAGAGTTTGAACAGCGCCATTAATGTGGTGAAGGTCACTCCATGTGTCTTTGTGTGGTGGGTGCATATGCACAGCTTTCCATATGCGTGCACGTGTGTTTGCATATAAATATATGATATGTTATATATATAAACAATGTATAACCTGCCCATACATTTAGGTATACAATTATATGTATAATATATAACATATATTTATATTTGTATAACAAATTGTACAACATATAAATACAGGCACGGCACACACGTAAACCTCTATGTTGCACACGTGTACTCTCTGTGTGAGTGTGTGGTTCTGCACCTGCCCCCACAACACGCAGGCCCGGGGAGACACCTGGTTCTCAGACACACATGGGAGGGACAGTCACAAACCCTGGGGTGCCCGTCCCACCAGCCAGGGCGCCTCGGCGATTTCCCACGGGCAGCCTGTCCCCCAGGCCACGCCCTGGCCGCACCATTAGAAGAGTGGCATCGGCACGTGGGCATGCAGTAGAAGAGGACAGAAAACACGTTTAGTGGTTTCAGGTGACTGCGTCCTCTTGGTACACTTGAGACAGAGAGTGACCAGTCGCCTGACCAGCTCAGGAGGAGAGACAGGGCACTGCCAGGTGATGCAGCCCTTGGCCCTCTGCCCTCCGGAGCGGCTCCCTGCTCACCTCGGAGCTGCCCATCACCAGCAGGAGCCCCAGAGAGGGGTGGTGGTGCCTCTGTGGGGACAGCAGATGCTGGTTGCACCTGGTCCCATGTCACTCTCAGCTGCCTGGGGACTGAGGCAAACAGGGCTGTAAGCTGGGGTGGTCGAGGGAAAGCCAGCGGGGTGCCATGCCTTGTGGGGACCGCCCTTCCACACCCGCACCCCCCCCCCGCCCCTTGGGTGGGGAGCAAAAGCAGAAGTGAGACAGCGAGCAGGTCCTCTGTCACAGCCTGCGGGATGTGGCTGGAGAGTCTTGAGAGGAACATTTATAACTGTGTATGGTTTGATTTAAAAATCAAAAGACTGAAAGTAAAGTGTCTAAAGTTATGACTCCAGAAGCTCCAGAGGAACATTTATAACTGTGTATGGTTTGATTTAAAAATCAAAAGACTGAAAGTAAAGTGTCTAAAGTTATGACTCCAGAAGCTCAAAAACCAGCTACAGCAGGGGTGTCAAAACTCATTTTCACAGGGGGCCATTATCAGCCTCACAGTTGCCTTCAAAGGGCTGAACATAACTTTAGGACTGTGTCAATGTAATTGCTCTTAACTGTTAAGACAGTTAAGCGAGAGCTCGGCGCTGCCGTCAGGTGGAAACAAGGTGCCGGCTGATAAAACAAGGTGGAGGGCCGGATTTGGCCCATGGGCCTTGTGTCTGCCACCTGTGAGCTACAACGTAAATTCAGGAGCTAAGGCAGAATTTAACAAAAGAAAATAAAGAATCAGCATTTTGAAAAAAAAGCAGTTCTTAAGAAAGAGCAACACAATGGATAAAGCGTAGACCACTTGGATCAAGAGTAAGAAGCGAGTGCTCTGGGTGTGTGTATGTATGTGTGCACGTACGTGTGAATGAGTGTGTATGTGGGAGCACGCAGGGAGAGCCTGTGGCAATGGGCCTCTGGAAGAACTGCTAGAGGAAGTGAAGGCAGCCCTCCGCTCTCTGCAGGAAAACCCGGCAGCCAGGAGAGCAGGCAGTTCGGTTCTGCAGGGGCCTGGGGAAGGCCTGGGGGCCTGGGTGCGAGCAGAAGGCCGCTGCTCAGGCCCGGTGCTCTTCGGAAGCTGGGAAGGGGAACCACTGCTGCTCTTCCTCTTGGTTTTCCCGTCTGCACATTCAAGAGCAGGTGGAGAGAACCAAGAACTCCAGGAGCTCCGGGAGTTCAGAGAGATCTAGGAATTCTCTGCACGTAGGGGAAGGTTCAGTGTGGCCAAAGCTGCTGGGGACAATTTCGCCAAAGGCAATCCACCCACGAAGGATCTCTGACCGGCGTGGGGTGCCCTGCGGCTGCCTTTTCGGCTCCCACACAACAGTGGGCTCCCCGCCAGCTGCCCTCGTCCTGCTTCTTCATGTCAGCTGCCCTGGCCCTGCCTGTCAGCTGGCTGCCCTCACGATGCCCGACAGGCCTGGGGCTCCATCTGTAGGTCCCCTTGGGCAGGTGGGGTCAGTGTGGGGGCTGCGCCCACAGAGGGCTGAGCCAGGCACAGCGGCAGGGCAGGGCAGGAGAGCGGGCAGCCAGTGCACACCTAGACGGCTGGCTGGGGCCCGAAGAGGGGCCCGCCCAGGCCACTGTTCAGTCTGCGTGTGGGGAGGGCAGCGTTGGGGGCTCACCGGGATGTTCTGTTCGTCCGTCTGACTTCGTCTGGCCCTGGCGATGCTGCAGGCTCGGCTCCTCCTCACGCCTCCCCAGGGAGAAGCACTCCGGCCTCGCCCAGCAAAACATCCTCCCCGATGGGGAGGCAATTACCCAGCTGCCGCGCCGCATTCAATTCCTCGGGCCACGAAGCCTGGACTTCTGGTGGATAAATGGGCAAGATAATCCGCTCAGAGTCCAATTACAGTCTGAAGGGCGGCCCAGTGGGCAGACCACATGGCTAGGATGGCTTTAGAAGGTTCCTGGTGTGTTTGGGAACACTGGCCTGTGGTCTGGCGTGGACAGGGAGCCCAGCTTGCACAGGGCACTGCAGCCTGGGTCTGGCTGGCGGCCAGAGCCGCCTGTAGACGCTCTGACGCCATCACTGGTGAGGCAGGCAGGCTGCAGAACCGAGGACTGACTGGGAGGACAGCTCGACACTCAGCTTTTCACGAGCACCTGGCACTGATTGACCCTCCCAGCCATCAACGTGCACATCACTGACACGTGGAATCCCCCGTGAACAGCTAGCCTGCCCTGCCCCTTGCTCGGTCAGGGGCACATGGTCAGGACACCTGTGAGTTGCCGCACACGTTTCCAGTGTGAGCGACTTGATGGGATTTTTACTGACGTGAACAAGCAGCACGCAGACCGAGACTCGGAACACCTGGCCTGAGGTGTTCTGACCCGAGCCCCGAGCCCCGCCCCCGTCCTAAGTTCCGCCATCCCCGACCGAGTGTTGCCTGTCCTTGAACTTGTCATAAATAGAAACGTACGTTGTGAGCTCTGAATGTCAGACCCCTCCCACTCACCACATAATTTAATTTAAATATTAAAAACATTCCATAATTTGGAGACTCCCTTTGGTACCTCTTCAATTGCCCAAGCCATAACATACTAACGGCTTCACGGCTCACAGAATTTTATTCTCTTTAAAAGGTAGTTGGCCGGCCCTGACAGTGTGGCTCCGTTGGTTGGCTGGGTGTCGTTCTGCAAAACAAATGGTCGCCGGTTCAATTCCCTGTAGGAACACTTATCTGGACTACAGCTTCTGTCCCTGGTCTGGATACATACGAAAGGCAACTGATTGGTATTTCTCTCCCTCTGTTTCTCCCTCCCTTCCCCTCTCTCTAAAAATGAATAAATTAAAATCCTTAAAAAAAGGTAGCTGGCTGTTTAAGGCAGAAATAAGAGCGTACCTAAGCTGTAGGACAGCAGCGCAGCCCCGAGGGGCGGGGCATGCGGCCCCAGGGCCCTCCCACGTCCGGAGTGGTCGGCGGCATCCTGGCGAAGCATCTCCACGAGAAGTGGCTGCCGGACGCTATCCCCTAACGCGGCCACTGAAATGACACAGTGACAGTTACAGAAAAGAGAGGACAACTAAGGGGAGAAAACGGACTCAAAAATATTCAATCCGAAGGAAGTCAGGAGAAGAGGACAAGGGACCAGTGGGGAGGAAACAGAGGCAGACAGACCGGAGCCTGAAACTACACCGATTACCCCTTCGACCGCGAGTCATCGAAGCCGGACATCCCGGGACATTGCCAAGGCCTTCTTCACTGTCACCAGGGTCCTCATCTACTCCAGGGTCCCACGCTGCATTTAGTTGTTTCTCCCTAGTCTTTTCTAATCCATAACCACCACTCAAGCTTTCCTTGTCTTTTATAACCTCTTCTTTTTTGGAGCGTACTGATCGGTCACTTCGTAAAGGTCTTTCCATTAGAGCATGTCTGGAGTGCTCTCACGATTGCAGAGTGTGCGTCTGGGGGCAAGCACACCACCAAAGTGACGCTGTGGCTGTCTCAGCCGACTCACCCAGAGCTGTATGACGTCTGTCTGCCTTATACTAGTGGTACTGGCTTTGGCCACAAAGTGAGGCGGTTTCTGCTGGATTTCTTCACTGTAAAGTTATTATTATTTCCCCCTTTGTAGTAAGTCAGTATATTAAGGAAGCTACTTGCATGCTACAGAAATCCTGAAAGAAACTAGGCATAAGATGCTCGAGGTTAAAAGTAAAAGGATGGAAGAAGGTAGCCCATGCTAACTTTTAAAAAAAGATTTTATTTATTTGTTTTTAAAGGGAGGGGAAGGGAAAGAGAGAGAGAGGGAAAGAAACACAAAGGTGTGGTTGCCTCCCGAGTACCGCCCATCGGGGACCTGGCCTGCAACCCAGACATGTGCCCCAGCTGGGAACCGAACCAGCAACCCCCTGGTTCTCAGACCTGTGCTCAATCCACTGAGCTACACCAGCCAGTCCTAGCCAATGCTAACTCAATGAAAAGACAGCTGGATTGGCTGTTAGTGTCAGAGCAGAGTTCAAAACAAAGAATCTGGGGATAAGAAGGGTCACTTCACAATGATAAAGTGGCCACTTAATCAAGAGGACACAATCTGCATGTAGGTTTCAAAATGCACAAAGCAAAAACAGAACTGCAAGGAGAAAGAGATCATCTACAATCATAGTCAGAGGCTGCAACATCCCCTTCTCAGTAATTAATAGAGCAAGTGGGCAGAAAGTCAGTCATAATAAGAACACTCAGCAGGCTTGACCTCATCAACATTCCACTGAGCAACAATGCAGCTCACATTTAAGGGTACATATACCAATTATTAACACAGGCCATATTCTAGGCCATAAAATCAGTCTGGACAACTTTAAAAGGGTCCAAAACACACAGAGTGTATTCTCTGACAACAATAGATTTCAATTAATAATAAAAAACAGAAAGATCTCTGGAAAATAGCCACATGTCTGGAAACAAAATAACACACTTCTAAATCAATAGCTCAAAAATATCAAAAGGCAAATTAGAAAATATTTTTAACTTAATGACTATGAAAATGCAACATATCAGAATTTCTGGGATGCATCTAAAGCCTGACATAGAGGGAAATTCATAGCTTATAACAAAGAAGAAGGTCTCAAATTAGTGACTTAGCTTCCACCATAAGAAACCAGAAAAAGGAGAGAAAGTTAAACCCAATGGAAGCAAAAGAAAGAATACAGATCAGAGTGGAAGCCGATAAAAAAGGGAAAACAGTAGAGAAATCAGTGAAACTGAAAACTTGCTCTTTGCGACCATCAATAAAATCGACAGACTCCCAACCTAATCAGTAAAAGAAGAGAGAAAACACAAACTACTAACATCAAGAATGAGAAAAGTGACATTATTTTATAATGAAAGATTAATAACAGAATATTACGAACAACTTTATGCTGATAAATCCAACAACTTGGATAAATGGACAAACCATCAATATTCAATCAAGGAAAGCAAATAGCCTCAGAATCTCCATCTCTATTAAATACTATAACAACATACAAAATGGTAATACCACATGACTTTGAGTTAGAAAAAAATTTCTTGTGTTTTATCCCAAGGAGAGAAGGTTGACTTAACACTTGAAAATCAATCAGTATAATCCACCATATTAACATATTTTTAAAAAAAGATTTTTAATAGATGCAGAAAACATTTCACAAAGTCCAACGCCCATTCCTAATAGAAACCCTCAGCAAACAAGTAATGGAAGGGCACTTCCTCGCACTGTGAGGGGCAGCTGCACAAAACCCACAGCCAGCACTGTCCTCAATGGTGGAAGACCGAGTGCTTCCCCCTGAGATCAGGAAGAAGGGCATGTGCTCCCACTCATGGTCAGTATTAAACTAGAGTCTCCAGCCAATGCAATTGGGCATGAAAATGAATTTAAAATACATTCAGACTGGAGAGAAAGAAGTCATAATCTTTTTATTTACGGAGAACATGATTGTATAGATAGAAAAATCCTCAGGTATCTATTAAAAAGTTACTAGAACTAACAAGTGAATTTAGCAAAGTTAAGATCAGAATATAAAAATCAACTTTGTTTCTACATATTAGCAATTAAAAACCAGAAATTGAAAAAAATGCTATTTACAGTAAATAAAATATCAGAGATGAATCTGACAAAGGGTGTCCAAGATCTGTAAGCCAGAAACTACAAAACCCAGATGGAAGAAATCAAGGAAACTCCAAGTAAATGAAAAGATATACCATGTTCATGAATTGGAGACTCAATATTGTCAAGATGTTAATTCTCTCAAAGTCCAACATCCATTCCTAATAGAAGCTCTCAGCAAACAAGTAACAGAAGGGCATTTTCTCACACTGTGCAGGGCAGCTGCAAAAACCCCACAGCTAGTATTGTATAGATTCGACACAATCCCACATAAAATCCCACTAGGCTTTTTTAGTAGAAGTTGACAAGCCGATTCTAAAATTCACGAGGAAATGCAAAGGATCTTGGATGACTAGAGACATTTTATGAAAGAACACATTTGGAAAATTTCTATTCAACATCTCCTGATTTCAAGGGTTATTATAAAGCTCAAGCAATGAAGACAGCTTGGAACATTGGCATAAAATAGGCAAATAGGCCAATTGAACAGAGGAGGTAGAGAAACAGACTCATACATGTATGGACCACTGATTTTCAACAAAGGTGCAAAGGTGATTCACTAGTGAAAGAATAATTTCTCCAGCAAACGGTCCTGGCACTCTGGCACAAAAAATAAACTTGGAATTATAGTTCATACCATGCACCAAAACAAGTTCAAGCTGGAGAATAAGCCCACACACAAAAGCTAAACTATAAAAGCCCTTGTAACTTCAGTTAGGCAAAGATTTCTTATATATGACACGAACAGCATGATCTGTGTGAGAAAAACTTGATACATTGGACTGTCAAAATTAAAAACTTCCTGTGGAAACGACCCACAGACTCACAGAAAATATTTACAAGTCATGTATCTGAAGCAGGACTTGAATCCAGAATGTATAAAGAGCTCTCCAAAGGTAACAGTAGGAAAACAACCTAAAGGCAGGTAAAAATCGGAACGGAGCACTCCCGTAAAGGAGATGGCACATAAACAGAGGAAAAACCATCATTAGTCACCGGGGAAGCACAAATGAAAACTGCACCGAGATGCCACCACACACCTATTAGAATGCCTAAAATGTAAAAGGTTGACCGTGTACCCAGTGCCGGTGCGGGTGTGAGCACACACCATCGGCAGGGACGGAAGGTCACGCAATCATTCCGTCAGCTTCCTTCAGATCAAACACACAGCTACATGCGACCCAGCCATCCCACTCCTAGATGTTTACCCCAGAGAAATAGGAGCGTTTGTCCAAACAGAGGTAGCACACAGTGTTTGTATCACTTTATTTGTAATAGGTAACAACTGGAAACAGCCCAAATGACCATGAACTGGCAAAGGGATATGCCAACTGGGACCTTTGCAGGAAGGCTGACGAGTCAGCACTAAAAGGAGTTAGCTTGATAAACACATCAGCGCTGGTGAGCCCAAAATAACAATGCTGAATGAAAGAATTGAGGCAAAAAGGTGCATACCTGTGATTCCACTTAAATAAATGATAAGAAACGACAGGTGATCTACGGTGCTTGCCAGGCCGTGGGGGGACCGAGGGAGTGCCAAGGGGCGGGGTGGGGGGAGGCACTGGGGTATGTACTGAATGAATTATGGTGGTGGTTTCACGAGCCTATATAAATGTCGAAAGGTATCAAATTTAAATATGTGGTTTCTTGTATATCAATTACACCACAATAAAGCTGCTTTTTAAAGGTCTAGGATGGCTGAGGCCTAGCTTAAATTGCCCCACCTCCACACTCCCTACCCTCCTCAAGGCCCACAAGCACCAGCCTACGACGCAGGGGGTGGGGGGCTGAGCCGGGGGTGGCGGGGAGTAAGGGTCCTGGGGGCAGGAGGGGACTCAAGTGGGCAGAGGCCTAACCCTACTAACCAGTTTTGGGGGCCGCTGGCATCAGGCCTGCGAGGGACACACAGCAAGAAGAACGCACCGCAAATGCTTCAGGATGATCAGAGGGTCTCCAAGTACCAGCGTCTGGAGGGGACTCGCCCCACCGCGCAAAGCTGGGTGGAACCGGGTGGGGCGGGGCTCAGTGTCCCCACAGCCCCGCCCATAGTCCCCGAGACACACCCACCAGAGGATCCACCCCCAGCTTCGACCCACTCCTTGCCACTGGGTACACCCCAGGTCCCCCCTTACCCCCCCGCATCCCCCCACCTCCCCGCCCCGCTCGGTCCTGCCTCTACAGTCGCACCTCAGGCTCCACCCCTCGCTTTGACTCCCGCGTCGTCCAGGCTCCGCCCCGCCCCCCAGCCCCGCTTCCCCGAACCCTCAGATCACGGCCGAGCAGCGTGTGTCAGAGCCCTGGCGGACGTGGGAGCGAGCCTCGGGTCGCCACCGCGCCCGGGTGTGGCGCTCAGTCGGGCTCGGAGAAGCGGAGAGTCTGGCGCTGAGCAGCCTCAGGAAGTGGCCCTGCAGGTAAAGCCCCCGCCCCTCCCAGGAGTGTGGACACCGCGCCCCTGTCTGTTTCCCGCTCCGGGTCCGGGGTCCGAGCCCAGCCAGCCCAGGCCCCGCTCAGCCCCACCGCTGCACGCCTCAGCGCCGCGCGCGCCCAGGGCTGGGCTTTTCTCTTTTCTCCTTTTCCTTCCTTTTCAAGCATTATCGAAAGAAAAGGCGCTGACCCCGGTGCAGGTGCTAGGTAGCGTTCCTATTAGGGCCGACAGAGAAGAGCTTTATTTATTATAATAATTTTTAAGGGTTGTTAAAATTAGCAAAGTGCTAAACTTCCTACCGCAGCCTGGCTGGGAGTGATGAGCGCCCTGCTGGTTCCCAGTGATTGTGGATTAGGGGTGTGGAGGGGGGGCTGCCTTCAGTCTTCCTCATCCCCTGAGGGGCTGGAGGCGGTGGACCCCAGGCCGTCATCCCCCAGTGCTGTCCAGGCCCCCGGTTCTAGGTGTGTAGAGGGTGTGTCCAGGATAGGCCGCAGTCTCGCACCACCATTTTGATGGGTGCCTGCCCCTAGCCAGTGGTCAGCAGACCTGCCCCTTGCACTTCTGGGGGGGCACTGGGAGTGCCCAGAAATAAGCTACAGAGACCCCCCTCCCCACACCAGTCAGAGGCTTCAGTTTGCATATCTCCCAGAAGTCAAAGCGTGCCCCAGGTCCCAGCTGAGCCACCGGGGACCATGCCTGAAAGAGATCACTGTTTTTCCTGGCAGGTGAGGAGCAGGAGTTCACGTCCACGTCAGATGGTCACTTGCACAGCGGCGGCCAGGGGAGTGGGGAAGAGGGCAGGCCCACAGCGCTGAGCCGGAGGAGCGTGCCGTCTCCCCCTGGCGCAGGATGGGCCCCATGGGCAAGCAGAGCCCCTCACCCGTGCCAGCCCCTGCGGGAGGGTCTTGCCTCCTCCTCCTCTTCTGCCTGCGCCTGGGCACCTCCTGTCCCCAGAGCTGCCAGTGCCCTGACCACGAAGGGGCAGTGGCCGTCCACTGCAGTGGGAGCGGCCTGCAGGAGGTCCCCAAGGACATCCCCACCAACGCTGTGCTCCTGAAGCTCGACGCCAACAAAATTGCCCGCGTCCCCGACGGAGCCTTCCAGCACCTGAGCCAGCTGAGGGAGCTGGACTTGTCTCGGAACGCCATCGAGACCATCGGGCCGGCGGCCTTCTCCGGCCTGGCGGGGGGCCTGCGGCTGCTCGACCTGTCGCACAATCGCATCCGCAGGATCCCCAAGGACGCCCTGGGCAAGCTCAGCGCCAAGATCCGCCTGTCCCACAACCCCCTGCACTGCGAGTGCGCCCTGCAGGAGGCCCTGTGGGAGCTGAAGCTGGACCCCGACTCGGTGGACGAGATCGCCTGCCACACCTCCGTGCGGGAGGAGTACGTGGGGAAGCCGCTGATCCAGGCGCTCGACGCTGGCGTCAGCTTCTGCAGCACCCACCACAAGACCACCGACGTGGCCATGCTGGTCACCATGTTCGGCTGGTTCGCCATGGTGATCACCTACGTCGTGTACTATGTGCGCCAGAACCAGGAGGATGCCAGGAGGCACCTGGAGTACCTGAAGTCGCTGCCCAGCACCCCCGTGTCCAAGGACCCCCTCAGCCCCGAGCCCTAGTGCCCGCTGAGTCTCATCGCTGTGTGGCAGGTGGTGACTGACGCATGCTTCTGGTGCTCCCTCGAGCAGGTGGCAGTCACAGCCGCTTCCGTGCAGGGCGCGCTCTGACAAAACACGTCCCCCAGTGGCACTGAGTCACTGCGGCGCCCTTCCATCGGGTACGGTTAATGCCAGGCCCACGGACGGCGGGGAGAGAGTGGCACTTGGAGAAATGGAGTGACTTGCCCATGGTGACACGGTCAGGGGATGGTCCAGTCGGGACTTAACACCAGGCCATTGGTCACGATGTCCCTTCCACTCGGCACGACTCTCCCACGCGGCACCCGAGGGAGCAAGTGCACCCAGAGGAGGAAGGCTCGTGTCCGAGGGTGTGAGTGTCCCCCGTGGAGGACTGGGGTGCAGACTCACCTGTGGAAGGCACAGGTGACCCAACACTGTGGAACGGCCTCGCCCCCGTTTCGCTCGTGTTGCCCGGACCCGTCTGACCGCAGCACTCTTCCCAGAACTCAGCGGTAGAGCCCGGATGGTTCTGGAGAGGGAAGGGAGTGAAAGGGGTTGCTCAAACTGACCTTTGAACAATGGTGTTTATTCTCGGAATGTTTGCGAAGAGAGACACTTGTGCCCAAATTTCAGCCCCGTGAGAGGGGACAAAGAACCCCAAACCTGAAACCAAACACCGTGGAGAGAACCCGTCCGACACGCCGACTCCCACCCTCTGTGTGCCTGGCGTGTGCGAGGGCCTGTCATCTGTGCTCACCTCCGTGCCTTGCTGTTCTCTCTCCGACACACCAAGCAGCTCCTTCCAAAGGGCAGGGGGCCCGGTGTTCGATGTCTCAAGGCCAATCAACGGGACCCCTTTCTCCAGCAGCGGGCTCTTGCTCCCTCTTGCTCTCTCTCTCCACCTTTGCTGCCAGGACTCTCAGAGCTAATTCAGTGCTCGGTTTTCTTACCTGCGTAACTTCAGGGTAGACATTACCTCCACCTATATAACTCTGATTCGTCTTTCCAGTTTTACTCGTTGCTGTCTTTTGTATGTGTTTATAGTTTACACGGCTTCACATATTTGGGTGGCTGGGGATACACTGGTATGAACTGCAGGTAGAAAGGACAGGAGCCTCATCCAGCAGAAGCTCGGAGACGATTAACAGTGGAGGGTGGTTTGTACTCGGAAAGTAAGGAGTGACTTGGGGGGAACGGACATGGTGTCGCCTTTACCCGTTGGTCAGGACACCGAGCAGCTGCCTCTGGTGCCAGAAAGGCTCGTTGGAACATGGTTGTGATGTCCCAGACGTGGCGCATTCAAAGGAAACCATCGGCAGGTTACAAACACCCTCTGATACCCGGAGGCCCTGTGCCCATGTTCACGGAGTGGGGGCCGGGTGCACAGCATGGCAGCGTGCACGGGAGGACGCTGCGCTGCCCGCTGCCCAGACCCGGAGCACACACAGGAGGCAGGGCTCAGCTCGGCCATGGACGCCCGCCTGCTGCTCCGCAGCCACCAGTGCACAGGAAACGGGCAGCCTGGCCCACCTTCCCAGTGACAACTAGAGCCCAGAAGTCTGCCCACTTGTGTGACAAATGCCCTGTGGAGCAGGTAGGCTGTGTGGCTGGCCGACTGGCGGGACACAGGCTCCTGGGTGGTTCGGGGCCCCTTCCCCACCCACCCCATGTGCTCTTCCGCCAAAACCAACCCAGAGCCTGGATGCCACCCACATGTGGCTCTTTAGGGGTGCATGGAAGGTAGGTGGGGATTCTCCCCTCTCTGCCCCTTTGCTGGCCCCCAGCCCAAGGCCACCTTCCCCTTGGTGTGGACCCTGCGGGGAAGGGGAGGGGGGAGGACCTGCAGCACCAGAGGGCCTGCTCCCTCTCATCCTGGGCCCAGCCCAAGGCTGCCCACCTTTCCGGCCTTTTGGGGCTCCTTGCCCTTTATAGAGTCTCCCAGGGGAGGACACCTCCCTCCGAGGAAGACCACCAGGACCTCAGCTCCAAGAACCCCACCTCCTTCCTGCTCATGGGAGCTCCCCCATGGGTGCCTGAGAACCCTTTTGGGCACAGCCCTCGCCTCCTCTATCCTTCCCCCTCCCTCCCTCTAACTTCTCCCCTCCCTGGCCCTCCCCGCCCTGGAAGGGACCTGTTGAGATGAGGTTAAGATGATGCCCTGCCCGAGCCCGCATTCTTTGCTGCCATATGTGAGCACAGACCCCTGGATGCCCCCATGGGTCCTGGGCCCACTCCCCCCCACCACCACTGGGTCCAGCATTTGACCCCAATTAAATCTGCTGAGGCCGGAGTCCGGCTGGCCCATCCAGGGGACTGGTGCTGACAGTGGTGGTAATGTGACAAAGGGGGGCCTCAGTCCGTCCGTTCCAGTCGGGGGGCAGTGGGGCTACGGGGACCTCTGGCTCTTTTTGTTGTCCAGGTGACAGGCCCTCCACAGGGTCTGGGAGCTCAGGCTGGATCATCTGGGGGTTCCGTATGGGGCAGAGGGGTGGAGCAAGCAGATGGGCCCCAGCAGCTGCCCCAGCCCCGGGTCGGGGGCTGGGCCTCTCTTCCTTCCCACAGGAAATGGGGGTCTCTTGCTCCCAGGGAGGCCTCAGGGCCAGAGGGGAGGCGTGAGGCAGTGAGGGGCTCATGGGGCCCCACTGGTCTCCTTGTCTGAGGCGCACGACTCCTACTCCCCGGGTCCCAGTCCTCACCACGGATACTCCTCCTGGAACCCAGGGCCCCACCCCCACCCCGGCCCTAGGAGCGCCTGCCCCATGCTCCTGGCCTGATTTTCCTTCCTCTTTGCTTGTTAGGCCCCAGATGCCCACCTAGTCTCTTCCTTGGGTGGTTTCGTGGTGGGGGACGAGCCAAAGTACTTTGGGGCCCCCTGCAGGGCCATGCTGACACACAAAGGGTGTCCCTGGTGGGGTGGGCTCTGGGGATGGGAGGCCCCTGCACAGGAGGCTCCCAACTCAGCTCCAGGAGCCCCCTCCCCCGCTAGGCCACCGGAGGAGCCGGCTGGCCACAGGCTGTGGGAAGGCAGGGCAAGCACTGCCGGGCCGCGAGGGCCTGGGGCTGGCAGCCTCCCCTGCCCGAAGTGGCTCATCCCAGGGAAGGGCCCTGGTTTTGGGGAAATGCCCCTAAAGCCGGGGCACCGGGGACACCCTCCAGCCCACTGTCAGTGCTTTCAGTGAGGGTGGACGACAGTTTTAATTTGGACCTGAGACTGAGGTTAAACCCGGGTGGGAAGTCACTCCAGGCAGGAGATGGGCCGAGCTGTGGGGCTAACAGCAGGGGCTGCACAGCGGGGTTCCGGTTCCGGGTCAGCCCCATGCAATTGCCTTCACCTGAGGGCTAGAGAACGCATGTTTGCAGATGTCCCATCAGATGGGGTCTGGGGTGGGGCCAGCATCTGGGACAGCTTCTCCCAGACAGTCAGCAGGATGTCGGGGCATCGGCCAAGCCAGGCCAGGAAGGCGAGGGGCCACCCTCCCAGGAGCTTGGAGCAGCAGAGGGGAGCCTGGGCCCTGCGTGCTCCGGGGCCTCCCGGTGGGTGCTGGGCACCGCCCCACCTGCTGGCCCGCTCTCCTGCCCTGCACTCCCAGGCTTCCATGTAGCAGGTCCTCCAAAGAAGCGTTTGCAGGAGCCTCCGATCCTGGACTGAGTTACCTGGGGGGAGGCAGGGCTGCTGGCACAGAATGTTCCGGACATGAGGCAGCTCCCAGCCGCGACAGCAGCCCGAGGTGACTCCGCAGCCCGAGGCAGCTCCTGGAGTCGCCTTCCTGGAAGTTCCGTCCAGAGTCTGATTCTACCCATAGTCTGTGAGCCCTCAATAAACCTCCTTGTGCTTAAATCAGCTGGAGTGGATTCTGTTGTCTGCAGCAACCTTCCCCCACAACCCCCACCCGGTTCAGACCTCGCCCTGCGGAATCCCGCCCATCACAGACCTGGCTGTGCGTCGCAGCCAGACCCGCAAGCCCAGGGCTTGGGGAGCTGGGTTCTCGGGGGAGGCCAAACTGCACAGCCTGTGGGGCATGGCATGGAAGTCAGCAGCTGCCCTCAGGCCTCGGGGTGGCCCAGGGGCTGCCCACGGGGAGGGGGCAAGCGGCCACGAAGTCACTGGACAGCTTAGGCGGGGCCGAGTTGGCTCACAAGGGGCCCCGGCTAATTCTCGCAGTGGGCTGGCACGGTAGAGAAACCCTAGATGGTGAGGTCTGGAGGGGAAATGACGAACTCAGGAGTCAGCTCGGCTGGGGCAGAGTGGGGCTGGGATCTGGGCCGGGGCCTGGAAGTTCTCACTCTGGGAAACATGATCCCTGGAGCACTGTCAACAAACACAAGGAGGCGAGTCCTCCGTGCATGCGGCCCAGGCCCGAGGCAGCGAGGCAGAGCAGCCTGGGTTCGCAGTCCAGTCTGGGAGGCTGGAGCCAAGCACCTAGGCCCCTGCATCTGTAACCATGGCAACAACGCTGGTGGGAAAGAGCGGACTTGGGGTTGGCTCCCGGGCGCCGCTGGCGATGTTGGCCTGCTGTTCCTCGCAGAGAGAGGTGGAGACACAGCATCCCAGAGTGACAGGCTCACCGGGCTGCCCTTCCCTGGGAGCTCCGCTGCTCTTGGGGAGGAGGGGACATTGGAGGAGGGGCCACAGAAGCCTCAGAAGGAGAAACTGCCAGGAAGTAGGTGGGGAGTGGCCAGCAGGCTAGGAAGCTGATTCTAGAGGCGATGCAGCAGCCCATCCTAACAGATGGGGAGACTGAGGCACAGGGAGGTTTGAGGACTGGGCCAAGGTCATGGGAGCTGGGGAACGCTGACTTTGGTTGTGACCAGGCAGCGGTGGATGACAGATGGACGTGATGGACGTCTGGTGGCCATCCACGGTGCCTTAGCAGCCAGGCGGGGAGTTGGAGGAATTAAGATTTGGAGAAAACCGCAACAGGAGACCAGCCACCGTCCACTCTGTGCCCACTCCCGGCCACCAGAGCTGGGTCCTGCTGTCTCCCTGCGGGAGATGCTCGGACTTAGGGGTGCTGACCAGAGGGTCGCCCTGCGCATGGTCAGCAGGGCCCAGCACCCCACCAGGCTCCCTGTGCTTTGTGGTGTCTGTGGGAGTCACTGGGCTGAGGGCTCAGAATGGCCGCCAGCCTTCCTGCCCTTGCCCTGGGCTAAGAGGAGGTCGTCTCCGGATCAGAGCCTGCCAGTCTGGGCATCGCAACAATGAGGCCACCAGGCCTGAGGTTTTCCAAGCCAGGAGCTTGCGTTCTGCTGGCAAACCGAGAGGCAATGCCCGGCTGGGTTTTACCTGTTTCTCTGCCCACGAGAAGCACTCGGGCAGGTCCGGTCACCCCTCGGCATGGGTGGGGATGCTGGCTGCGGGACATGCAGTCCTGACTGGTGGGTGTAACTCGTCCCAGTTGGACCCTGTGTTCGCTGCTGGGATTTCCTCTGTTGCTCATGCCCTTTGCTCTCCGCCCCGTGTGGGGGCGCCGGGTGTCCGCTGCTGTGTTAGAGTTCCGACAGGAAGCACTGACTGCTGGAACCAATCAGGCCCTTGCGTGCGCCAATGGCGTCGCCCACCTGTGCTGGGACCGCACCTCCACTCACTTGTATCTTAATATCACATGCAGGTGACAGATACATGTATCGGTCCATCCTCTGCATCCTCTTCTCTTCCATTTTCTTCCCGTCTCACTTCCATTGTTTTTACCTTTAGAGAGCTTTCCTCCAAACAAGATAAAAAAATCTATTCTAGTATCTTTTGCTTTCCAATATCTGTGACATTCATGTTTCCAAATTATGCCAACACCCATTTCAATTGTTTAATTTTAGTATAATTTAATACACCTGGGGGCCAAGACGTTCCTCATATTTCAAAGCAGTTGGGCCTATTAATTCTCTGAGATGCTCTGTGATCACTTCATTAATTTAACAGGCAAGCCTTGGGGTTTTGATTGGCATTACGTGGATGGGAGTGTGCGCGGTGGAGGGAGGGGGTGTCGGAGGTGGCAAAGTAGAGGGCGCCTGCAGGGAGGGCCCAGCGACCCCGACGCCAGGGGCGATGACACGGTGAACACTAGATGACCTCGTCGGCAGCCCCCCACTTCCCAACCTGGCAGAGTGGGGAACAGGTGAAGCCTGTTCTGGGCAGGACCGACTGAACTGGCGTGACTCTGCAACATCTGGGTGCCCTTGGCCTTGTTCGGGGTCAGGAGGTCAGGAGCGGATGCAAAGACCTACACGGACAGCACTCCTCCGGAAGTCGTGACCCTGAAGAAGCAACTGCACAGGAAACTGCAGTTTGTACAAAGGGGTCCCTACAGCGTCACTCGCCGCAGTGAAGACCGTCGGAAAGGACCCCGCGGATGAACACAGGCGACAGCGAGGTGGAGTCAGCGCGACTGCCGCTGGGAAACGCCACACGCTCGCCCGGGGGACAGGAGCGTGGCACATGACAACGCGTGCAAATCCACACGGGGGAGCCGCACGCCGCCTCGCTGCGAACAGGACGGAGACCCGAAGGCCCGACTCGAAAAGCTGCACACATTGTAATGTTCTCTGCGTTTCCTCCTCCTGTTTGCATTCCTGACGTAAACGAGCCTTGATTTACGGGTTTTCTTCCCGCCGGGCAGAACAGGGACGGGGCCAGGTGCCGAGGTCGAGGCGGCGCTGTCTGATCTCTGAGGCCGCCCCGGGCTGGGCTGCGGTGGCTCCGTGTGTGTGTGTGTGTGTGTGTGTGTGTGTGTGTGTGTGTGCGCGCGCGCGTGTGTGTGTGTGCGTGCGCGCCACTGTGCTGGCGGCCCGAGTGTCTGCCTCCTTCCTCCCGGGCGCCAGTCCCCCCGCCCATGGCGAGCTGGACCTGGCTGTGCCACCCTCGGGGCAGAGAGAAAACTGGACGTCTGGGTTACCCCAGGGAGAGAGAAGCTGTGAAGGGTGCATGGTTGGGGGTCATGGACAGCGCCCAGTTTGCCCCTCCCCCAGGGGTAAACTGAGGCTCGGCAGGCTGGACGCTCGAGTGCCTCGGCCTGTCTGAGCCCCGGGCTCTCCACGGAGAGAGAAGAGACATGGGAGTGGGCTCAGAAGACGGTGGAGACCGGCGGGCCCAAATCTGCAGGGTGGCCGGTGTGGGCAGGGCAGGGGTACCCGGGGGCCGATGCTGGGGCAGCTCTAGCCTGAGGGCAGTTGCCAGAGAGGCCTCCTTGCTCCGGAGGCTGCTCATTGGCTCTGGCCCGGCCCCCTCCTCACCGGTGAGGCTGCCACGGCGCAGAGGGCCATCTGCGTTCCCAAAGTCACCGATTCCAGTGTCTGCCTCCCCTGAAGCCCCTCCCCCCCAGTCAACCTGCAGATGAACCGTCCAGGCTCAGGGTGGGGCGGGGGCTGTGGTCTGTGCTGCTAGCCTGGGTGTGCCCCCCGCCTCTGCAGGCAGGTCTGGGGGTCCTTCTGCAGAATAAGCCCTGAGACCATGAGCCACTGACCCAGCAGGCCCCCCAGGCTGTGATCCTCCTTTTGTCCCCCTGCCTCCAATCCGAGTTAAAATCAGCCCCCCCACCCCTAGCAGAGCCCAAGAGGCGTGGCTTGTCCCCCTGTTCCCCTCTCAGGGAGGCTGGGCAGATCGAGCCAATCAGAGCACAGGACCCTCACGTGGCTCTGACATTCCAGGTGAACCGCTGCACTCCTTTGGGGAGGCTCCCGTGCCACGGTTGGAACGCACACGTTTAGAAGCATCCCTGTTTCTCTGTGATTCGAGACGACCCGCCGTCCTACGTCTCATCCGGCACCCTCGGCCCACCCTCCTGGACCCGTGGGTCTGGAGCCACCGCCGTAACCCCCGGGCCCTGACACTCTGGGGCCCCTGGCTGCCCAGGGCAGGGACGTGGCCAGGCCTTGGGACGACGACGGCATGGGTGTGGGGCCTGCCTGGCAGGGACGCTGGGCTGCAGCAGAGGAGCCTGATTTGGGGTGAGAGGCACACCCTCTTTCTCCAAAATACTGAGTGTGTGCGTGGTGGTGGTGGGGTCCACACCTGTGGAATCACCCAGGGGGATGCAAGCGCCTGAGACCTCTCTCTGACAGGTCCCCTGGCCTGGCCCCAGAGCTCCTGCCGCACCGCCCCACCCCCGCCCTTTTCTCCCTGGGGAGGGGACAGCTTGGTCTGAGGCCAGTGCAGCCGTCCCCAAGGCATGAGGAGCACTCACTGGCCTGAAGTCAGCTCTAGGGAAACTCTCAGCCCTTGGAGGTCAAGAGGGCCTGCTCCGAGCCTGCAAGTCCCAAATCTGACTGCCCTGGGGAGGAGCAGGCTCAGGGCAGCCCTGCCCTCACGTGGACGTGACCGTGGGGCGCCAGGACTCCAGCTGGCTGGAGCTGCCCCCGAGCTCCGGCCGTGTGCCCCTGGACGAAGAATCCCTAAGCGTGTTAAGGCACAAAGGGCAGAGCGTTCAACCAAGCGAGGGGCCCTCCTGCCCCTGAGCTGGGGCTCCCGCCTCCCGTCCTGCGGGGCATTCGCTCTCCCGGAGCGGGCCGGTGTGGACGGTGGCATAGGCCTGGCCTGGCTGCCACCGGCGGTCTCCTGGCTCTGTGTGGACCCCACGGGCCTTCGCGGCAGAGCCTCGGCGTGGAGCACTTCCCTTCCGCCCGGAGCCCTGCCCGTGGTGCCGGCACCTGCCCTCCCCCACGGGCTCCTGAGTGTGGGTGTCCTGTTCACCCCGCAGCGACCCCAGGGTGGCGGGGGCCCCCACCTGGCGTAGGGTCCGGGGCACGAGACAGAGGGAAGGCGGGTGAGCGCTGGCCCAAGGAGGCGGCCCAAGTCCACCCTGCACACCCACCGGCTGCGGGGTCAGGGGAGGCAGCCTCACCCCCCGCCCCCCACTGCAGCCGTGGGTAAACTGAGGCCAGAGGAAGGAGCTCTCTGCAGGGGAGAGGTGTCCTCTGCCTACATTGGTGACGAGGGAGGGACCAGAGGTTGGGTCTGGTCCCCGGGACATGCTCACTGCGAGTCGAGCCCCCTCCAGAAAGACACAGAGGCGGTCACGCTCTTTGTCGAGCGAGTCATAAATATATTCGGTGTAGACAAAACACAATAAATAGCTGGTGTGAATGTGTAGCTTCAAGCCTGTCCCCCATCTGAGCTTGCTAGCCGGGGGCAGAGCGGCGGGGCGGCAAGCCGCTGGCACTCCTCGGCCCCCGCATCCGGGCCCCCACATCCACGCTTCGGCAGGGAAGCCGAGCAGGCTTTTGCTTGTGAGGTAAGAAACTGTAGGAACTTTTCCTTTAAAGCGAATCCCCCGCAGAGCACCCAGACATGCAGGGCAGCTCCGGTTTCCATCTGAATGCCCACGGGTCACCCGCTTCGGCCCGCAGTGGCTACCGGGCCAGAGAGGTGACGGATGTCCCTGGAGGAGGGCCAGGGACGGTGAGATGGCAGCTCTGGAAGCAATGCCGCCTGGGCTCATCCCTCCCCCCTCCCACCCACCCAAGAGGTTCCAAGGCGTCTGAGGTGGGATTCTGGGGTGCAATGAGGCGGGTCCTCTTCCAGGGGGCCCCGGGCCCATCACCCCGTCCTGAGCTTCAGCACCCGGGAGAGGGGCTCCTTGGCGCTGGAGTAGACGAGGTAGGAGCCAGCCGTGGTGCGGAAGGTCTCCCAGTCCCTGCAGCCGAAGGTCGGGAGGCTGTGCACGGCCACGAAGCCTTCGTACCCCTGCCACCTGCGGGAGAGACAGGTCAGCCCCGGGGACGGGGACGGGGACGGGGACTGGGACGGGGATGGGCGGCCTGCCCGTCCAGGCTGCTCACTCCCCCGAGGCTCCGCCCCACCCGGTGTGCAGCCCGGCCGGCCGTCTGGGCTCCTCTCCAGGCCGCCACCTGCCTCCCCCACGTGCCCAGCCTGGCGGGGCCGCGTGTCCCCGGGCTGCACAGCTGCCCGGGTCAGTCTCAGGGAGCCGCGCTGGGAGCGTGCGGAGAGGGAAACAGGCCTGGGAGCAGGAGCCTGCCCTGCCCACAACCCCGAAGCTTCTCGTAGCCACCCAGGGGCCCGCCCCCAGCCCGCAGCGCCCTCGGGCCGGCCCCAAAGCTGGGGTGGGGAGGGCAGGGGGTAGGGGTGTGTGAGGGTGGCGGGGAAGTGTCCTGGCAGTTGCAATGGGTTCACGGCAGGGGCTGAGCCGGAACCCTCCCCACTCCTGGGGTCACGGCTGACATCGAGGCACACGCCCTCACACACACACCCGTCACACGCGGGTGTGGCACGCCCATGCGGAGAAGGCGTGCTCCCAGCACACTGGTCTGCGACCCCGAAACCCCCTCCATGTCTGGATCCCAAACGCAGCCCATGGCCCGGTGCCCACACAGTCCGTGGGTTCTGGGCTTCCTCCCTTCAGAAGGGATTTACTGACAGGTGGTTCCATTTCTGTAGGGGGCGTTCTCCCGGCGGGGCGCCTGGGTCAAAGCCACGCGCAGTTTTAATATTTGTCCAGATTGCTCTCCAGAATGGCTGGTGATTTCTGTCCTGATGGGAAGGGGCCAGGGTACCCCCACCCCCACCCAAAAGGACAGAGGGGAGAAGATGCATCGCCCTCGTATGCTGAGAAAAACTTCTAATACGTTTATTCACATCTTCCATTTTTTGCTTCTGAAAACTCCTGTTCCTATATTTGCTCATTTTTGTGAATTAAAGAATATTTTATTGCTTTGTAGGCGTTCCTCTTCCGTCATATGTGTGGTAAATAGTTTGTCTTTTGATTTTGAATAGGATGTCTTTTTCCATGAAAAAAACCCCTTAAATTTAGGTGCGTCAGCCTGTGACCTATTTCTAGGCCCCTTTAGGGAGATTTCGATGTCTTCCTGTATAACTCTGAAGTTATAAAAAATCATCTTAGCATTTTCCCCTAATATCTCTGTTGTTTAATTTGTTTTACAGTTAGATGCTTCATCCTCAAAAACCTTATCTTTCTATATAATATAAATATATATTATATGTATTATTTTGTATATAATATGAAGCAGGAATATAGCTTTGCTTCCTTCCAGATGGACAGAAAATCACATAAACATGATTTTGCTAGGTAACGCCTCATTTTCTCACGGGCTTGAAAGGCAGCGTTTGCCACACCGAGTAGCCGTGTGCCGCTGGCTTTCCTCGGGGCCGTATTCTGTTCCAGCTGCAGACTCGCTGACTCTCGAAGTGCTGTCAGGGCCACCCTCCCTGTTTCTATTTTTCTTTTTATTTTTTTAATTAAAAAAAATTTTTAAAAGATTTTATTTATTTATTTTTAGAGAGGGAAGGGAGGGAGAAAGAGAGAGAAACATCAATGTGGGGTTGCTGAGGGTTATGGCCTGCAACCCAGGCATGTACCCTGACTGGGAATCGAACCTGCAACACTTTGGTTCACAGCCCGCGTTCAATCCACTGAGCTACACCAGCCAGGGCTCCTGTTTCTATTTTTCAATATCTTGTTGGCCATCTTTGAAAATGTATTCTTCCATAGGAATTTTAAAATCACTCTGGCATGTTGAAAACTCTACAGCAACACATTAGAAAGCCTAAAGAAGATGGATTTTTCCAGGAAAACGTGGAGGACCAAAACTGTCCCAGGAAGAGACAGAACACGCGATCACACCGGTGACCGCGGCGCAAACGGGACGCTGAGAAAGGGGCCGGATGGCCCTAGAACTGAATGTAGCCTGATGGTGGAAGAGACCAGCCCGGCCCAGGGGCGTGGGCGGAGAGCTGCACCAAGTGCGCCTGTTAAGTGAGGCTCCGCTTCAAACCGGGTAAAGGTGCGGCCCCCAGAGAAAACCACAGAGCAATTTCGTCTCCTGTTAAAGACGCGGAACTCTTAAATCATTCGTGAACAGTTGGTAGCCGGTGGCACAGTGAGTAATTACACCCTGTCTAGTGGCACGCATCCCAGGAACTCGAGGAAACCTCTGGTAAGTCATCACGCCAGCGGATCAGGGGAGAGGAGCTGGGGCGCGCGCTGAGGAGCGGCCGGGGGACCGACGCAGCTGCTTGTGTCCTGGTCACGCCCTGCAACACGGAACCATATGCTCTCGTGGAACCAGAAAGACAGGGCCGCTGGCCGCTGGCAGGGCTGCTCAAGGTCGTTCGGGAGGTTCTAGTTCATCGAGGAAACTATGTAGGCAGTGAAACCAGGAGAAGGGCAGAGGCAAAGGTGCTTTTATTCACAGAGGCAGCTGTGTTCTTAGGATGCCCGTGGCGCTCTGCTCCAGGAGCGGACCATCGGGCCGGGTGGCTAGGGACAGCACGGGTCATGAAAAGCAGCTGGAAATGGACACGCCGCAGGTGTTGTGCGTACAATGCGTGGCCAACACCCAGAAGCGACATTAACAGGGATGCTGCAGCGCCTGTGCGAGGACGCAAACTCTTACCAAAAGACTGATGATAAGTGGGGAGACCCACTGCAGCCCTGGGCAGGAACATTCACTAAAACAAACTACTAATAGCTCTCCCATTACTGTGTCTGCACACTCCATCTCAGGCAGACTCTGAAGTCGTGAGCACAAGTGACACGGATCACCTGGCTGGTAACCCCAAGGTGACGGGACCCAGGCCCAGCCGCACTCGGGCATGCCCAGCCCCAGGCGCCCCACTTGCTCTGAGCCTGGTCACTGGTGGGGAGGGGGAGTCTACCCCCAGAGAACCAAACGGGGACGAAAGGTGTGGCCTTCAGCAGCTCTTTACCTGTAAATAATACTGTTTACGGAGAAGGTTTTTCCATCAAAGGAGTTGGCTACCACCAAGAAGTAATCTTCTCCCACCGAGAAGAACTCCCAGTCCAGAGCACTGTGGGAGCAAGGACACAGACGTTAGGATACAGAACCCCAGGTACCGCCCAAGCTCCGGTGCTGGTTTCTGGTCAGGGGTCCTAATCCCAGAACTCGGGGCCCAGGTCGCACCCCCCCCAGACCCACAGAGGAGGGGCTGGGCATGAGGTGGGCGACCTTATCAGACACAGGGGAGTTTAGTCATTCGCTTAAAATTAAAAATAAAAATTGTAATTGTGCTAAAACATATAACAAAACATTTATCCTTTTAAGCATTTTACGTGCATGGCTCAGAGGTCCCATCCATCTCCAGAACGTTTCGCCTTCCCCTGCTGAAACTGTCCCCCTAAACATGAACCCCCCCATCCCTCCCCTACCCCCAGCCCTGGCTCCACCATCTGCTTTCTGTCTCTGTGGATTTGACTCCCAGGTGGGCCCAGGAAGCATCTTGTCCTTTCGTGTCTGGCTCATCTAGCTCAGCATGATGCCCTCCAGGTTTCTCCTGTCGCAGCATGCGCCAGGGCCTCAGTCCTCTTTAAGGCTGAATGCTATTCCGCCGCCTGGACAAATTCGTTTGCTCCCAGCCAGTCGCCAGCTCAGCTGTACCTGCAGGTCGGGATTTCCTGGAACTTGACGAACGTCTGTGCGGTGACATTCAGCTCATAGATGACGGAGTTGATGACGTAGGAGTCGTTCTGCATCTGCATCTCCACGTCATAACTGTGACTGTTGGCAACAGCGAGAAAGATCCTGTCTCCGATACGGAAAACTTCCCAGTCGGCGGCGCCGCAGGTCTGGGGGCAAGAAGAGGAGGCAGGACGCACTTGTGAACAGAGAGGCTGCAGGAACAGCCAGGCACCACCAGGGGGCGACATCCCCCCCAACACACACACACAGAGCATAGCGATTCAGGCAGGGTCTCCCTGCCTGGCCTGGCCTTGCTCGGTTTCCCAGGCACATCAGCTGTCACTCCCATCACGAACATGAGTGGCAGCTGCCTGACCTGCACCCTCTGAGGCGCCTGCTTCTTAGCCATCTGTGCTGCCCTCTCTTCAAGGGCTCGCTGTCACAGCGGGGAATTATAACAGCAGGGAATCGTGACCCCCCCACCCTCCATTCTCTCCACATGGGTTCTGTAAGTGCGGACTCTGGCTAATATGTGGCTGGTAGATGAACAGCACGCTTGTATAAGAATCCTAGGAACTAACTTCAAAATATACAGACTCCGACCTTCCGGCATCCCAGCTCCGGGAGGTTTGCTGACCTTTGACCACGGAGCCAGGATGACGTGAAGCCAGGATGAGTAACCCAGGGTGACGCACGCCGGTCCATCGCTTGTCTTATCGGAATGGACTGAGCTCATCTGCCATAGAGAACTTCTCAACCCCCGCCCTTGACCTCTGTGTTCTGCTCCTCTCTCCCTCCTTTTAAAAACCTCTCCCTCCACTGAGAGGTGGAGTTGGGCTTTGAGACGTGAGCCCCTCCTCTTCCAGGTGGCTAGCACCTGAAAATAAATGTTCCTTTACATCAGCACCTGCCTCTCCAGTACTGGCTTTGGTAGTGACAGACCACTGAACTTGCTTTTGGTTACATAGCTATTGTAACACCTCTTCCAGGGAGCCCTCTCTGCTTCCTCCAATCTGGCCCTGAACTCTGAAGCAACCTCTGGATTCCTCTTGTGATTTTTTATTATGAGCTGCCCCTGCCTGGGGGTCTCCTTTGGTTCCATTCACAGCCCCATTTCTGGGTTCCTGTGCACGCTGTTGCCCCATAAATCACTTGTCACCCTCGAGGCTGAGGTGTGCAGGGTCAACAGGTCTGGACTTTCCCATGAGTGGCCCGCTGTGGAGCATTTGCCCTAGACCTTGAGCAGCATGAGCTGATTTGCAGGTGGGGCCCACGAGAAGGAAGCTTATGTCCAGTTTACAGCCAGCATCTTGGGGGAATGGTGGCACCTGTGCATGGGGAGGAGAGGACCAGAGAAATCCAGATCCAGGCCCCGGCCTGAGCCCTGAAGAGAGAGGGCAGGGGCAGGAAATGAAGGGAGACATCTTCCTGGGGAGTAAGGGGCAGGGGCAGGGGTGGTCCTGAAGGGCGACCACACAGGATGACCGCCCAGGGGAGAGAGGGAGACCGTGGCAGTGCCCTGCAACAGGGGCCTGTGGCTGATGCAAGAGCACGTAAACATTCTTGGAGGCCCCGAACCACGGCCTGCCGAGGCTGCTAGGGTCTTGGCTCCCGTGTGAGCGGAGAGGGTGAGGGCCGCAAAGGCGCAGGTGGTAGATTCCTCATGGAAGTGGCCCTTAAATGTCTCTCCTCCAGGCCCTCAGTTTCTGACACAGACGGAGAGACTTGCATCAGACTGACCCTGATGCCGGTCACAACTGTCACTCCGGATGCAGCACTTAAACAGAGCACATGACGGCTCGAAGGCTAAGAAGGACCAAGGACAGGCAGAGCCTGGAGTGGTGCGCCCTGTGAACACAGGCTTATCTGGCCTCTCCTCCGAGGGTGCTCCTGGCCCCACGGGCTGTGTTCGCATGGGCGTGGCAGGTGGTGGGGCGGGGGAGTTGAGGGGAGCCCATGGGGCCTCCCAGGGTGTCCAGAAACAGAAGGCGGTGGCCCCAGGAGGGAGGGAGCCACAGACGGGCCCAATATCTCCATACAAACTTCTCTCGAGTCCTTGCCTGGTTCCTGAGTTGCACACAGGGATCGAAAGTCCGGGTCCCTGAGACAAACCGCAGCTGAGAGGCTGCAAGGGCCAGCCAGAGACTCGACCAGCAGGGAGCACGGCAGCCATGGGGCCTATAAGCAGGAGAAAGCACGGCGGATAGAAATAGGCTGACCCTGTGCAGACCCGGGAGGTAGCAGGCGGAGACCATAATGATGGTGGCCGCCCCCAGGGACGTGTGAATGCAGGGAGCAGCGGGGAGAAAATTCGGAGAGCCAGAAAAACTCTAAAAGGGGCCAAATAGAAATCCTGTAACTGAAAGCATAACATCTATATTCGTTAGTTTGTTGGGTGCAGAGCCAATCATCCGTGAACTAGAGGACAGACCAATAGAAGTTATCCCAGTTGAAACATTCAAAGGCAAAAATAGATTATAGTTCAAGCAAACAGCGCCTCCGTGACCTGTGGGGCAGCAGAGTGCAGCGCCACCTACCGGCAGTTGGAGCCACAGAGGAGAGGAAAAGGGAATGAGGCAGAAAGAGCGTCCAAATAAACACGGGCTAAAATGTTTCCATATTTGATTGAAAACCCTGAGGCAAGAGGATCAGAGACCCAAAATGGAAAACCAATATTAAAAACCACACGTAGACACAGCCTGTTCAAGTAGCTGAAACCTGACGACAAAGAGAACGGTTTAACGGCAGCCGCGAGAGCACCTCCGACGCGAGGCAGCCCGACCTCCCGCCGGAAACCATGGCGGCGCAGCCTCCACCGAAAGCATCTTTAAAGCAATGGAAACCAGCATTCTGCAACCAGTGGAAATATCCTTCAAAAATGGAGGCAAAATAAAATCATTTTCAGACCAAAGTGGCGGGATCCGTTCCCAGCGGAAAGTGGGGGTGGGGCAGGCCATCCCTCTGCTGTCCCAGGTCGAGCTGGGGGTTCTCAGCCCGGAGGGGAGAGGCCGACGGCGTCCCCCGCTGCCCAGCCAGGCCGGTGCTCGGGGACATCCTGGTGGCCTCCACAGGTGGGAAGTGGCTCCGTTTCTCTTTACCCTGACTGCCCTTCCTTGGCACGCCAGTTACCTCGTGGGCTGTCGCTTCCCTGCTTGTAAATTCAGGACAGGCTGCCCGGCCTGTCTTCTCCCCTCTGCGGGTCTGGTGCCGGTCTGGTGCCGGTCTGCTGCCTGGCTGGCCAAGTCTGGCCGGCACTTTGTAAACGCTCCCCGCAACAAGACGGTGTTTTCTCTGTCCCCAGCAGAGGGCGATGTTGCCTGCCTCGGATCGGGCTGCCTGCCTGCTCGCTACGAACATTCCTGGGGGCCCGAAGCTGGGCTCAGAGCCAGAAGCCCTGGAAACAGGTTTGGATCCGTCCTGAGGAGCGGAACCAAGCACGTTGAAGCCAAAAGGATGACTCACTAGGACAAGGACAGGGAACCAGGACACCTGGCTGTCGCCGATCCCTTACCGGGGCCTTTCTAGAGTGTCCTGTCCTCTCAGCGTAGCTCCGCTCTGGGAGGTGGCTCCATTCTCTCCCCAGAGCCACCCCACGCTTCCTGAGCCGGCTCGGACACGAGGGGCCCGGAGGGGCTTTCAGCACCACCCACCCCGGGGCTATTTCGCATCCGGGGGGGCCTGTCAAGGACCCACAAGGGGTGGAGAGTCACACACACGTGGCTGTGGCTCTGCAGAAACCACACAGGTGACGTCAGCCTGTCCCCAGCCGCTGTGACCTGTGCTGGGGAAACATCCTTGGGAACATGCACGTGCAAATGCACACGCCTGTGTGCACACACACACATCCCTGTAGACACATGTGCAGGCGGGCACGCCCCCACAGCGCGAGGGGCCAGGTGCTGTATGAGAGGCTCTCGGCCTCCCCGCTCACCCCCAATCACCAGGGGGTGACCCTCAGACCTCTCGCCTGCCCTGAGCCCCGGCTCGGAGGACGTAGAGAGGGGGCCCCGGAGGGTGCTGGGGCTTCAGCAGCCTGGGGAAGCAGCGGGGAGTGGCAGGCGAGAGTGGCTCAGAGGGGCTACCGTCCCGCTCTGCCCCCTGCGCCCAGCGGGGTGGGGTGTGATACAGCCAATACGAGGTGCCCCGTTCCGTGTGAATTTCAGGGAAACATGACGTTATTTTTCAGTCTGTGTGTATTCCATGCAACACTCAGGACAATGCTTTTACTAAAAAGTTATTCACTGTTTCTCCGGACTGCACATTGAATGGGCACTCTGCATTTTATCCGGCCACAGGCTGGCCGGGACTCGCATGGGGCCTGGCTGGGTCACAGTCACGGACTGTCAGTGACCCCTCCTCCTCACACCGTGGCTGCCTGAAGCCCCCACCGAGTGGGGCCGACACCTGCACCCCCTGCCGGAGGCTGGGCTCCCCACGCTGGGAAGTGAGTCTGTAGCTGCCTGGGGCTGCACCAGCCAGAGCAGCGTGCGCCGGGGCCCGGGGCCCGCTGTCAGGCCACTCCCGGGTTCTAACCACATTAGGTGCAGAGGGAAGAAATCCCCACATCAAATGGCCCCGCCAAACCCTGCCTGGCACCAGACCGCAGGTGGCCAGGCACCTGCTGGGCTGGGTGGGCCCCCTCCTTCCCTCTTTTCCTCCTTCTGAATGGAATTCCCCTGGAGCCCTGCCTTGCCAGCCCTGGCGCAGTGCCTGGGGGCTCTGGAGCCCCTGACAGGCTCCCTCGAGGGTGATCAGCACGCCAGTGTGGGCAAGGAGGCCCTTGGGTTCTGGCTTTGATGGAGCCAAGAATCAAGGCCTGGCAGTGCCCGAGCAGAGGGTAAAGGAGTCAGGGGCACTGCCAGGGGAAGACCAGTGGCCCCCAAAAGACCCTGGGGGGTATGCTGCCATCCTCACTGCAGGCAGGTGGCTAAGGTGGGCAAGGTCCCATCCCGGGAGGCTGGGGAGGGCAGCACACTCCCCAGCCAAATTCTGGGGGCTCCTCCGAGCTGCCCCCAGGCCCAGTAGCCCCTCCAGGCCATGCCGCCCAGGCTGCTGCCAGCTCCTGCCCCACAGGGACAACGGAAGTCACAGGAGGGAGCACCCACTCCTGGTGAGCACCTGGCCAGTAACTCCAGGGGGTACTGACCCAGAGAGGGGCTGCTCTTTCACCCCCTCCTCACAGAGATGGGTCTTAACCCAACTTTCTTGCCTCTTTCTTTTCATTTGTCGCAGGACATGGGCATCCTTGGTGAGGACTGTTTCTGAACCCAGTTTTTCTGCCACCTGCACGCCCGCTGGCCTCTCTGTGCCACAGCTCTGTATGTCCCGTCCACCTGCCCAGCTCACAGCTCCCTCCATCCCTGACCCTCTCCCCGGGGCCCTGGGCATGCAGCCACCCCCTACTCTAAGCCTCCCCACTGCACTCTGCTCTGGGTCCCCACGTCCATCCACCATGGGCCTATCCATCAGCCTCGCCTCCCAGGCAGCGAACTCTGAACCCTGAACCTCGGTCAACTTCACCCCTCTGCCCCCCCACCACTTCTGATCCTCACCCCCAACCCTCACATCTGTGGTCACATCATCAAATGTGACCACAGCCCCACAGACAGTTTCTTAGGGAGCAGAAACCCCGGCAGCTGGAGGCTAAGGTTTCCATGCGCACCGAGTCATTCCCTCCTGGATGCACCCAGCCCAGCCTCCTTTGGTCCACGATGGTGAGGACAGGAGGGTGGAGTCTCTGTCACCTGGAGGACGGTCCTAGAATTCCTGGTGGGAGGGCGGACAGCCAGTGTCCAGTCACAGGTGGGCTGAAAGCCCTGCATGGCCTGGACTCCTGGGGGGCAGAAGCTCCTCGCCACCCAGACCCACTGCCCCCGCCCCCCAACCCTCACAGGGAGGACAGTGCACAGGGCGTTGCAAACGTGGCCCACATCCTGCGCCCCTGCACACCCCCGGGGCCTCTCCCCACACACGTGCTCTCCGAGCCTCCAGCCTCTCCTGCTTCAAAGCTCACAGGCATGAAAGATGTTGCAAAACTCCAAACCAAACAGTAAACACAGCGAGGCATCTTCAAGGCCTGGAAGGACTTAAACATACCATGAAAAATGCTGGCAAAACATGAAAGTGAGGTTTCGTGGGTTTTGAGGAATTATTAAGGTGTGAACAGACACGGTGGGTAAGAGAAGGCGGCCTCCAGGCAGGGGGCAGAGCTACCACCTGCCCAGGGCCCCCGTGGGTGCCTGCAGGGCTTGGGCGACCACAATGGCTGAGCGCCCGCCCGCGCAGCCCCGGGGTGCTGGCTCCTAGAACAGCTCCACCCTCTCCAGTGGAGTTATCGCCCGACGTCGCCCAGGATGGAGTCCTGTGACCACCTTCCGGGACCCCCCACACCTGCCTCCCAGAGCAGGCGAAGACCTAGAGGAGTCTGCCCAGCAGGAGTCAGGGCCTCGTCCCGACCCTTTGCGGTGAAGAGCCGGGAGCGTGGCGCGCACGCCAGGGAGGGAAGGAGACAGCCCGGTGGGCAAACGACGTGCCAGACTCCACCTGGACGGTGCAGGCCTGGAGGAGGGGACTTGTGTGGACACAAGGACACCTGTGGACAGCTTTGGACACCTGTGGACAACTGGCTCTTCTGCTCACCACCGTATGTCCCCAGCCAGGTCCCTTCCCTTCCCAGCCTTGGTTTCACCACCTGTGAAATGGGTCCGAGATGGAATCGTGAGCCAGCTGAGCACATGCAGCTGCAGACCTCCCTCCGAAAATCTCTGTAAATGGCAGAGTGGCTCTTCCAAAAGGGGAACAACGCCCCCTCGCCCTGCCCGGTGTACCGAGCTGCAGAGGCCACCTGCACAGCCTCCAGGACAGGGACCCGCTCGGCCCCTGCCCTGCTGCTTGAGGCCATTCGGTCCCTGCCGGTCCAGGCATCCCTGGGAGCCTGTCTCCCCACCTGTGGTGTTGCCCTGGCTCGCCCCAGACCCAGACACCCTTGCACCTCCAATCTGCTGGTCCTGGGCTCTCGTTGCCAGGCAGACGCCGTCTCCCAGCGGGCGCCCCCCACCGCAGCCCATTGCCCAGCGCGTTCAAATCGGCGCACCTGCGCCAGCACAGTCGTCTCTGACCCAGCGGGTCGGGGCCCTTTTCCGAGTCCTGGCGCCCGTCACGCACCTCAGCAAGGACCAGCGATGGTCGTCGTGTAAGGGGCTTGCCTTTCAGAAAGAACCAGTCCAGGGCGGCATAGAGCCTTGCACCACACCGACTGGGTTCCAGGCACAGCTGCTGCACCGCGGGGAAGCCCCGTCACCTCTGCGCCCCGGCTTCCATGTGGAAGAGGGGGCTGCTGGCAGCAGCCACCTCACCAGGAGGCCGTGAGGACGGATCAGGAGGAAGTGGGTTAAGATCTTGGCAGGGCAGCCTCACGAGGTCCCTGCTCAGCAACATGGGGAGCCGCTGTCCCCGTAACTCAAGAATAACGCCTCACCCCAGTCCTGATCCCCCCAGTGCATCTCCCCACTGCTCTCATGTTAGGGCTCCCCAGGCTCTTTGGGGGGCAACAGAGGCAGCTGTGGGCACCGTGGCTCAGCCTGAGCTTATAGGGGGGAGGCCCCTGGGGCAGGAACTCAAGGGTGAAGGCCAGACCCGGGAGCCAGTCCCAGCTGGGGGCCCCCTAGTCCTGCACCACCAGGTGCTGGCGTGGGGTCTGAGGCGGGGTCCGAGGCGGGGTCCGAGGCGAGGTGCAGTGGGGAGCACAGGGCGCACAGGCGGCCCCTTACCGGGAAGGACTGGAAGAGCTGGAAGGAGCCGACCAGCCAGATGTACAGGTGGGAGAGCACCCTCGTGGACGTGCCGTTGAAGGCGTTGGCCACCGCCAAGAACGAGTAGGGCCCCACGGTGAAGAACTCCCAGTCGTAGGCACCAGAGGTGGCGATGGTCTGGTTGGCCTCGAACAGGCGCGTCCTCGGGTTCCACTTGTAGATGACGCTGTCGATGTTGTGGTTGTCACCTGGAACCCAAGCGGCTGCGTCGCGGGAGGGAAGATGGTTTCCATGGCCCAGCGGTGGCCCTGGCTGGGACTGTGCCCCAGGGCACCTGCAGCCCACCCAGTCCAGCCAGGCCTGGGGCCACTCTGGACGTGGCCCTGCTCGGGCCACGCCCTCCTGCACCCTCTCACTCCCCGGCGAAGATGCCCTGCCCATGGCCGCACCTCCAGCCTCTGCCCAGGTGAAAACCCTCGGGAGCTCCCCCTTTGGATGGCTCCGGACCCCCACCATGGCTTTCCAGGGTCTTGCAGGTGGACCCCCGACCGCACCTCCCCAGCCTCCCCTGTCACACTGCCCCATGTCCCCTTGGCTCCCACGCTCTCCCACAGGTCGAGCACCGTGCTCCCGGGCCCCTCCAGGCCAGCCTGTCCCGAGACACTCACTTCCACAGACAGCCCTGGTGAGTGGGCTCCTGGGGCCTCGCTGCCCATCAGCCAGTGGGGGGCTCCTCCTCAGGCCCCCACAGAGCTCCCTAGCGGGTCTCAGACTCAGGCAAACACAGAGCATCGGGGCCCACTGCGGCCTGAGCTAGAGACACCCTGCAGGGCTGGCCGCCAGCTGGCCCCTGTCCATCCCTCGAGTCACAGGACGGGGAAGGGCTCGCTGAGGTCACTAAGGGCAGTCACTGGCTTGCCAGCCCCCACCTGCCTGTCTCCCTGCTGCACCACATATCACACAGAGGCTGTGTGCAGGTGGATGGCCTGTTCTTGGAACCAAGGTCCACATCTCTCCAACCCTCCCCCAGCCTGTTCACGCCTGGCCCTGGGCCGGCTGGCCAGAGAGCTCACCTGCCCACCTGTGCCAGCCAAATCATCCCACAGGGAGATGAGTTAGTTAGCAAGTTAATTACTTGGTTACTTAGTTAGTTAGTTTCAAATGAGGCCGTCTATGTCGCCGGGTGACCCACAGTTCTGTGGCGATTCTCCTAAGGGGAGGTACAGACCACTCATCTTCCCACCTGGACAGGTGAGGCTGCTCAGGTGTGTTCACCCTTAGGCCACCACCAGATGACTGATCCCGGGAAATCGGGCCAGTATGCCTTATTATCATTTTTAATGAGACGAAAATGAGCCTTGCACGTGAGTCATGCCCGCCCCCGGGATGATTCCCTTCTGGGTTGAAGGTCACAGCCCTACCTTCCCTGTGGTTGGCCACGGCCAGGAAGTGCTCCCCAGCCACCTCGAAGGCCTCCCAGTCCCGGGCGCTGTGGGTGGCCACCCTCTGGTAGGGCCTGAACCGCAGCTTCCTCTGGCTCCATTTGTAGATGACGGAGAACTCCTGGCCCTTCTCGTTCGGGTCGAAGTTGGCCACAGCCAGGAAGATCTGCAAGGGAGGACCCGGACCCTCGGTCTGGTGCCCGCAGCCAGGGTCTGGAGCATGGTGTGGGGCTGCGGGCTGAGCCCTGCTCTGTCTGCCAGAGGCTGGGAGCCCTGAGTGTCTCCTGATTTGTTCATTACGTTTAAAACCCTTCAGTGCAGCCCTGGCCGGCATAGCTCAGTGGATTGTGCGCGGGCTGCGAACCAGGTATCGCAGGTTCGATTCCCAGTCAGGGCACATGCCTGGGTTGCAGGCCATGCCCCCCAGCAACTGCACATTGATGTGTGTGTCTCTCTCTCCCCCCTTCCCTCTCTAAAAATAAATAAATAAACAATCTTTAAAAAAAAACCTTCAACGCATCTGTCCTTCCCAGTCGTCACTGCCATTTCCAGTTCCCAAACCAGGAAAAGCTTCACGCACAAAAATGTTCTCCATCACCTGCCTGAATAGGAAGTATCCACGCCCTACTCTCTTACGGTAACCATGTATTTGTCACACAGCCAAGAACAACACAGAAACCCCCCGTGTGTGGCGTGACCAGCAGGCTCGCCTGTGTGCTTGTAACAGGAGCCAGCAGCTCGGTGTGTCAGGCGTGTGCGCTGGAGCGGGATGCACGAACGCCCCAGTGTGAACGCTGTGGGTTTGTGCAACCTTAACAAGGACCAAGGAGGCCCCGCGTGCCGACTCGCCTTCTTCCCGATGGTGAAGTGTCTCCAGGACTGAGCCTGGTGCGTGCGGATGCTCTGGTACGAGGCGAACCTCCCGTCGGTCCACTTGTAGATGGTGGACCTGGCCCTCCGATTGGCGGTCGCTATGAAGAGCCCGGCCTCGGGGATGACGAAGACCTCGATGCCCAGGGTCTCCGAGTTCGTGAACAGGCTCTGGTGCTCCTCCACGTAGTCCAGTTTCTCTTTGGCTTGTCAGAGAGACACCGAGGCCTGGTTAACGCTCCCCAGAACGGAAGCCCGGAGGGACCGTCCTGGGAGCGTGACCCCCAGGGCCTGAGCTGCGAGATCCAGCAGCATTAGTGTGGGGCAGGGGCGATTTTCCTGGAGTGCCTGTCCCCCCCTCAGAAGCCCATCAAGAAGCCCATTCGGGCCGCGTGGGTTTCAGGGTCCATGGACCCCCGGTGGTCCTCGTCGGGTGGAACTGATGTGTCGGACCCTTACGAGCCACGTCCCACACGCTCACCAACGCCACAGAAGACTGTGCCCCGGCGTGAGCTAGAGGGTGGAGTGAGGAGCTTTGGAGCAGCCCAGCAGGAGCTGGTCCCCTTTTGCTGTGGACACCTGGGGCCACCTCACTCACCCCTCCAGCACCGTCCCATTGCACCTGCGACCGGAGGGCTGACACGGTGCGAGGAGAGTGGGCAGGGCCCCCGTGGGGGAGGCACCCCGTGCTCTACCCTGGACGAGGGGGGAGGACAAGCTCTGCCCACCCACAGAGGGCTGGCTCCTCTCAATGGGGGTGTCTCTTGCTCTCACGTGGCCCTGGCCCGGAGCAGAGTCCCCCGGTCCCCAGAGCCCCCAGCCACGACCTCCCCGGCCCCCTCACCTGCCAGCACAGACACCCACTCGCTGCCCACGCACAGGTACAGCCCCCTCCGCCTGGCATCGAACCAGAACTGGGCGTCCTCCTCTTTGGTGCACGGGGGCCGGGATCCCAGCGTCACCTTCATGTCGGTTTCTGGGGGGAGACGGGGAGGATGAGTGTCCGGTGGAAGGTCCCCCTTCCTGGAGGAAGTGATCCTGCCTCTGCCTATGAGGCTGGGCTTCGAGGACCCGCTCAGGGGTCTTGGACGGGTCTCCGGAGGCAGGCGAGGCCTGGGAGCGCGTGGCCATCTCAGGAGGGTCTGCACAGCAGGATGCGGTAAAGCTCCCTGCAGCTCCGGAGGGTGGTGCGTCCACCTTCCCTCAGGTCCGCTGCTCTCCCAACATCTTCAGTGACGGCGGCATGCCTTGCTCGCCTCCCACATCTGCGATCGACGGGCTGGGTTTATCGGAACTCCCATTTGGGTTAGTTCCGTGACATTTTACCCATCGCCTCTCGGAATTACGCCGCCATCTCAGGTCAGGCACACGCATCCTAATGGTGCTCCTTGGCCACATCAGAGCGATGTCGGCCCTGCGGCCCAGGGCAGAAGGCCAGGCTGTGGCACCGAGCGCACCCCTGACTGCCCGCGGCCCCAGGCAGAGGTCTGGGGGCCCGATCCCGGCCTGAGACCCCTTCCGGTCACCGTGGCCCAGGCGCCTGAGGGAGATGCCCCTGAGACCTCCCGCTCAGGGACTCGGACACACAGTCCCAGCACTGGGCACCAGTGTCACCCTGCTCGGGGTCAGGGGTGTCCCTGTAAAGCTGGGGAGAGGGTCAAGTTGTCTCTGCACCTTGCTGAGTGGTGGAGTGAGGTGGGTGGGTGGGGGCTTGGAGTCTCCCTGGCAGGGGCTGTGGTTTAATTCGTCAGCATTGTACTTTTACATGGGGAACGTGGAAACAGAAACTAAAAAAGCAAAGCTGGGGACCCTCTGGGCAGGGGGTTCACGGAAAGTAGAAATGTAGCTGGTGAAGGTGGGGTGCCCCCTGGGGCAGGGGCTGAGGTTCAGATGTCTGTCGGGGAGGGACGAAGAGAAGGGGCCCCAAGCGCTGCTCAGGGGGCAAAACCGTCAGCAGGTGGGGGCAGGGGCCCCGGGAGGAAGAAGCCTTTGCTCCCGGGGGCAGGCGGCTGTGGCCTACTAACCATAGGGGTATTTCAGCACCTCGTTGTCTTCCGGCCGCCCCGTGAGGCCCTGCAGGATGGGGGGGATGGACAGCACGATGTCGGCGCTCCTGCAGGGACACAGCCTCGCCGTGGCGTCCGAGCCGGGCAGCAGGACCAGCTGCCTCACCAGGCCCTGCGGAGAGAGGGGCAGCGTGCTGAGACCCTGGGGGCAGGTGGAAGTGCAGCGGGGGCCTCACCGTCTCCACAGCCAGGGAAGAAGGGTCTGCATATTGGCTATGGGGGGGCACTGGGGGCATCGGTGGAGCGCTGCGCACCTTTCTCAGGCCATTAAACCACAGAGGGATTTTTTCTGTGGACTAACTTGGGGTGACTGGTCAGTATTGCTTATGCATCCATTTGTCCACCCATTTACCCATCTGTCCATCCATCCATCCATCATCCATCCCTCATCCATCCATCCATCATCCATGCATCCCAGCCCGCCATCAGTAAGTACTCACAGAGCACCTCTGCTACGCACCAGGCAGGGTTCTGGTCGCAGGGCACCCAGGGAACTAAAGCCCCTCCCCGCATGGAACAAGGCGCCCCACCCGCACTCTAGGGGACAGACAGACAATGAGTGCACAGTCAGCCTGAGGGTGGCCTGGGCTTCCAGGAAGAGACCACCAGGGTGGGGTCTGGGAGGGCTGGGTGAGGGGCGTCTTCTCAGTGCTGGGAAAGGCCCCCATGGTGAGAGGACATCGGGCAGGGCCCTGAGGGTAGGCTGTGACCCGTGGTGGCAAGGGCGACATGCGTGCCCGGAGGAGGGAGCAGCGAGGCCGGAGGCCCCGTGTCAGGCATGCCTGGTGCCTGTGGGCGGGGCCTCCTGTTCCTCCTTTCCGTCTGACACACGCGACAATCTGTGGAGCCAGAGCAGGGGGACGGCAGGCCTCTGGTGACAGCCCCCCTGTGAGCATGGGTGTGTGGTGGTGGGGGGCTGGGCAGGCAGCCCTGCCGTGCTTACCGTGAACAGGCCTTTGGTCCTCCTCCGGCTGCCGACGAAGAACCGGGCTCCTTGCACCGACAGGGTGGCGGGGAAGGGCACGTCAGACATTCTGCAACAGCGGGTGCGGGTGTGAGGGCCATGGAGAGCAGCAGCGCGGGCCGCTTGCTTAGATGAGGACAGGGCAGTGCTGCCCGAGGGGCGTGTCAGGGTCCTGGGGCAGCCGTGGCCAAGGACCGCGGGCTGGGGGCTTGAAGCAGAGATATTTGTCCTCTCCCAGTTCCGGGCGGGGGCCAGGAGTCCAACACTGGGGGGTTGACAGGACTGCACTCCTGCTGAAGGCTTTGGGGACAGTCCTCTCAGTGTCTTCCTATCCTGGGGGCTCCTGGGGGCTCCTGGGGCTCCTGGCACTGCCTGGCTTGTGGCGGCATCTCCACCCTCTGCCCCCATCATCACACGGCTTCTCCTCTGAGCCCCTAGTCCTCTTCCCAGAAGGACACCGGCCACTAGTGGGTCAGCGCCCACCCCATCCAGCGTGACCTCAGCTTAGCTAGACCATACCTGCAAAGGTGCTGTCTCTAAACAGCTCCCTTTCCCAGGTCCTAGGGCACGTGAATTTAGGGGGCACCCTTCGCCCCAGGACAAGGGTCTTCTGCAAAAGCCCGTGCTGCTGTGGGGTCCGGTGGCTCTTTGCCACCTCACAGGAGCCTCCCGTGGCTTCTCCTGGCCCAGGCTTCCTGACCATGGGGGACAGATGGCCTCAGGGTGGGAGGGGCTTCCCTTCCCTCCCTGGTGACTTGCGGGTATTGGAAAGTGTGGCTGGAGTTGGATCTTTTTAAAAAGATTTTATTTATTTATTTTTAGAGAAAGGGGAAGGGAAGGAGAAAGAGAGGGAGAGAAACATCAATGTGTAGTTGCCTCTTGCACACCCCCTACTGGGACCTGGCCCACAACCCAGGCATGTGCCCTGACTGGGAATCGAACTGGTGACCCTTTGGTTCACAGGCTGGCGCTCAATCCACTGAGCCACACCAGCCAGGGCTGGAACCAGCCATGGTTCTTAATGTGCAAGTGGGGCCAGACTCTGGGGACAGGCGAGAAGGTGGGCACCCTGTTGGAGAGGACAGTGTGGCTGGAGCTCTCGGGGCAGAAAAGCCAGGCACGTGCTTTCTCCTCACGGCCCAGGGTCTGCCGGGCCACGATGCCGCGTCCTCTTGTGAAAGCAGCTGCTCCTGCCAGTCCTTGCCATCTGGCTGCCGCTGGCCACGGCGAGATCAGCTCCTGACCACTGTCTCAGATGCCCAGTGTCCGTGCAGTCTCCAGGTCCCCTGATTCTGGTGCAGGGCCTGAATTCATCCTTGGTCACCATGACTTCAGCCCCGGTTCCCCCACCCTCCTCCCGCCCCCGCCCCTCCCAGAGCTGTCCCGCTGCTGTGAAGTCCCTGATGTGTCTGCCGGCCTGGTGGGGGAGGGGTGGTGAATAAGGCATGTTTAAACCAAACGTACAAATGTTACAGTTTCTTTTTATTATGGAAAAACTTGCATAACAACAAAGCAGAGGGAGATTCTGCCTTTGAAAGCAGTATTTGGTATAAAGAAAACTGGCCCCTCCCCGGCCCCGGCTCAGCAAGGGCGGGTGCTGGGGGCCCAGGCAGCGCGTCGGCCGGCCAGGCCATGCGGGGACTCATGGTTCCTGGTCCCGTTTACTGACCTACAGGTCACAGAAACTGGCGATGGAGAGGACAAGAAACGAACTCAGGCTTCCACGTGCCCAGAGTTGTCTCAAAGTTGCCAAAGTTTACTCCGCACGGAGTTTTAATGAATGTTTACTCCCTCGTCTTAGAGGAGGAGACTGAGTCAGAGAGGTTAAGTGGCCGGTTGAAAGTCACACAGCGAGGCCTGGGCCTCCGGCCGGGCCGCAGCTTCTGTTTGGCTCTGGGGCCAGAGTTCCTTACGCTTGTCCTGCGTGGCCTTACTGCCGCGGTCACAGTGTTCCTCAGGGCACACTCCCCTGGTCAAGCCAGACCTGGACTCATACCTCAGCCCCAGTCCTGAGCCAGGTGTTGGCTCCCTGGCCCTCCGCCCTCTGCCCTCCGACTGGGGCCTGCCCTGGTCCCGGCCCCACTGGGACAGCGGGGAGCCGTAACCTGCCCCGCCGGTCTTTTGACACTGTTTCCGTAAGTGCTGACTCTGACTAATGCGTGGCTTTGTACATGAACAGCTTGTTTGTGTAAGGATCCTAGGAACTGGTTTCAAAATACACAGCCCCCAGCCTCAGGCGTCCCAGCTCCGGGAGGGTTGCTGCCCTCCGACCACGGACCCAGGACGACGCAAAACCAGGAGGACGTGAAGCCAGGATGACTAATCCAGGGCGACAGACTCCAGACCATCGCTTGCCCTGTTGGGGTGGACCATGCCCGTCTGCACGTAGAGAACCTTTCGACCCCCTCCCTTGACCTCTGTGTTCTGCTACCCCCTCCCTCCTTATAAAAGCCTCTCCCTCCACGGAGAGGGGGAGATGGGCTTTGAAACAAGAGACCCCATCTTCCAGGTGGCCGGCATCTACAAACAAACCTCTTCCCTTTGCACCAGCACCTGTCTCGTGAGCACTGGCTTTTGTAGCAGCAGGCAGCCGGCCCTGCGCTGGGTTACACCACCACGGCCTTTCTGGAGACAGGTTTGCTGTCAATCTGCTGGTGGCCGGGGCAGTCCTGCCATGAAGCATGTTTCTTACAGTGGTCCCTGTTTCTAACAGTGGTCCCTGCACAAGTCGGACCCCGCCAGGGCCCACACTGCACAGCTGGAGCGGCCCCCCTGATGTCCACTCTGGACTCGGACTGCCGGGCAGCACACAATGTCCCGCGACCCTCCCCCGGCATCCTGGTACCTACATGTCCACCGGGACGCCGCAGTCCGTGGTGAGCGAAAAGGAGTCTTCAGACACAGCCAGGACCAGCGTGTGCCACTGGCTGTCCGTCAGGGCCGGGCTGCGGAAGGACACGCGGGTCTGCCAGGCGCCCGCCCTGTCCTCGCTGAGGAAGAGGAAGTGCAGCCGGGTGGGCGAGTACCGCAGGCCCAGCAGCAGCGCGTCTGGCCCCTCCGCCACCACGGTGAACAGGTACTCGTTCTTCTGCGAGAGAGGGCAGGCGGGTGAGTGCGGCGGGGAGGGAAGGCTGGCGGGGGCGGGGCGGGGCGGGGCGGGGCGGGGCGGGGCGGGCGAGGGTGGGCGGGGCTCCCAGCTACTGGCGGCTGCTGTGACCCTGTCCGTGATGAAACCCTGTGCACGCTGCTCACGCCTAGGACCGTGGCCTGCATCAGGAAAACGGGGAATAGCGAGTGTTGGTGAGAACGTGGAGAAATATAAAGCCTCGTGCCCCGTGGGCAGGAATGCAAAATGGGGCAGCCTCTATACAAAACGAGACAGCGTTTCCTCGAAAAATTAGAAATGGAAGTACCCTGTGATCCAGCAACACCCCCCCACCCCCCCGCCAATTCGCCATAAATCCAAGCAGACTAGCAGCAGGGACTCAAAGAGACACTCGTGTGCCCCTGCTCACGGCACGCTGCTCACGAGAGCTAAGGCAGAGCGCGCCCCAGCTGTCCGTCCGCGGAGGGCGGGCGGGAGAAGCACAGATGGTGTGGCCCATCCGCACCACGGACCGTCTTCAGCGTAAAAAGGAGGTTTCTGCACCCACGTGGGCGAACCTCGAGGACACGACGCTGAGAGACGTGAGCCAGGCACAAAAGGACAAACACTGTGCGGTTTCTCTAACTCGAGGCCCCGGGACGGTCACCGTCACAGAGACAGAACGCTGAAGGGTGGGTGCAGGGGCTGGGGTGGGGGTGGGGAGGGAGTGTTTAAAGGGGACAGAGCTTTATTCTGAGAAGACGAAGAACTTTCTGGAGACGGACAGTGGTGACGGCTGCACACCAGTGTGAGCATGCTTCCTGTCACTGAGCCGTGCACTCAGAGGTGGTTAGAACGGGCCCTGGCTAGTGTGGCGCAGTTGGCTGAAGGTCATCCCGCATAGAGAAAGGTGGCCGGTTCGATTCCCAGTCAGGGCACGTGCCTTAGTTTTGGGCTGGTCCCCAGCTGAAGCGTGAGTGAGAGAAAATTGGTTGATGTTTCTCTCATTCTCTTCCTCCCTCCCTTCCCCCCTCTCTAAAACAAACAAATAAATAAAATCTTTTAAAAATGATTACATTGGTAAACGCCATGTTATGTGTATTTTACCACAATTTAAAAACCACACACCTCCCGCCACTATGGTGACCTCCACACCCTGCAGCCCCTGCCGCACGGACTACAGAAACAGTGTACTTGACTGTAAGCCATTACAATGTCCAGACTATGAATTCCTAGGCCAACATAATTAAAAGGGTCACAAACTGAAAGTGATGAAACCTAATGCTAAAGGAGATCTATAACATAATTACAGAGTATAATCCCCCCCCGCAAGTCTTTGCCCATGTAACACTGTGACCCAAATTCCATGCAACTATTATTCTAAAGACATTAGAAGCCTCCATATCCCTCATATTTAATTGAATGACTAATTCAGTAAAATCCACTTGGCTCAGAGTGGGTCACATGGTCTCCGGCCACTCCTCCACTGAACTTCCCGTTTTGGGGGTGAGTCCCACCCGGTGCCTCAGCCAAAGGACTAAGGCCACTGCCCTTCAGGATCACTCCACCACTCATTCCCAGAAACACTTGGGGCTGCAGCACGATGTCTGGTGAAAACCACCCATCCCCAGACCCCGCACTATGAAATCAGACGAAGGAAGCCATCAGGTGATAAAGAGAGTTTATTGGAGAGCCTGAGGAGATGCTGACAGGCTGAGTGGAGGTCAGGTGACTGAACAGAGAAACATGGAGGGAAACACAGGGGACCCAGGGGCAGGTGGAGGTGCCTCCTGGGAGGCAAGAGGCTGGGGAAGCAGCAAGGTCAGGGGTTCCTGGGAGTGGAGGTCAGGTGAGAACAGGGGGGACTGGGGGGACCCCATCCTGGGCGGGGTCAGCCATATAACATGGGTCAGGACTAAACTGAGTGGTGGCTGGGAGGACCACAGTCACAAGGTGAGACCTGAACCCAGCTGGCCCTGAGGGGACATGCCCGGTCAGCAGCAGGACTTCTGGGCTGAGGCAGGGACACAGCATGCAGGTCTGCACACGGGGCGGCAGATGAGGGACACACAGGAGGCCGGGCGGCAGCAGCTGGGCTGGCAGCAGGAGGAGGTGGGGGCACAGCAGGAGGAGACGGGCACGCAGCAGGCAGGTCTGCACACAGGGCGGCAGATGACGGACATGCAGGAGGAGGGTCTGCAGCAGGATGAGGGGCAGGGGGTGCAGCAGACGGGCTTGCAGCAGACAGGTGTGCAGCAGACGGGCTTGCAACAGACAGGTGTGCAGCAGACGGGCTTGCAGCAGACAGGTGTGCAGCAGACGGGCTTGCAACAGACGGGCACACAGCAGGAGGGCTGGCAGGGGGAGGAGGTGCAGCAGGAGGGCTGGCAGGGGGAGGAGGTGCAGCAGGAGGGCTGGCAGCCAGACTGCTGGCAGCACAAGGGTGTGCAGGAGCTGGTGCAGGCTGATTGGCAGGGGCTGGGCCCACAGATTGCCTGGCAGTAGGGACTGGACACACAGCTCACTGGGGCACAGACGAGGGTCTGGCAGGGGGCTGGGGCACAGCAGCTGGGGACACAGCAGGAGGGCTGGCAGCAGCTGGGGACACAGCAGGTGGACTGGCAGCAGCTGGGGACACAGCAGGAGGGTTGGCAGCAGCTGGGGACACAGCAGGAGGATGGACAACAGCTGGGGACACAGCAGGAGGGCTGGCAGCAGTTCTCTGGACAGTCGTCCACCTGCCGGGAGTCGGTGCAAGAGTCACTGGAACCGGGCAGGCAGACACGGTTGCCATAGCTCAGGTCACTGGAGCAGATGGACAGGGTGGAGGCGGCCATGGTGGGGTGGTGGGGCTGGAGGTGAGCTGGGAGAAGGTTTGAGTATGAGTGTGAGTGTGTGTATGAGGTGCCCAGGGCTGTCGGCTTTTATATACACACCTGTGTGTTGTCCAAGCTGGAGGTCCCCACGCCCTCCTTTCCGTGTTGATGTTTTGAGAGCCCTTATGACCTCTGGTTTGTTTACAGGAAAGAGTTTGCTGCTTGTAAAATGCCTGTCATGGTTGACCCCCTGACCTGCACTTGGTTGTCTAAGCAAACAGCACTGGAAAAGTCTGGAGCCCTGGAGCCCCGGCAGCCCGCACCTGCCCTGCTCCACTCCCCAGGTGTTCTCGGTGCCATTGCTGGTGACCAAGTCAGTGACAGGGCAGCAGGGGCTGACCCTGGGACACCGCTGCTCATCCGCTGTAGGACGTCCCTGCACGCAGGAGGCTGGAGAGCACGCAGACCAGCCGAGGGGAGAGCAGTGGAAGGGAAGACAGACTAAGAAGGCGTCCACCGCGGCACAGGGAGACAAGTAGTTTGGGCTACTAGAGCTCCTTTTCCTTTCCAAATACACTAGAATCCGCTTGTTGGTAGCAAAAATGAAAAACTAAAAAATAAATAAAATCCTGCTGGAATTTGAGAGGGATGACCTTGAATCTATAGGTCAATTTGGAGGGGACTGGAGTCACAACATCTCAACCCCTGAACGTGCTCTAATTCTCCACTCGGTCACCTCGGCTTTGGTTTACCCCCCAGTGGTTTTCCAGTTCTCCTTATGGACCATTCTGTCTGATCTACACTGGCTTTCACTTTCTATTTTGTTGTCAGTCATACTTTCAAACAAAAAATTCTACAATCCAATTGTTTATTGCTATTACACAGGGGTGGGCAAACATAAGTTAAATCACTAGCATCATTACCTAAAATTTAGAATGTAAGTAAGGATACAAAATAATAATGAGAAAAAGACAAATAATACAAATAAATAATATGGTAATTAATAAATAATACAAGGATAAATTTTGTGTTTCATGTACTCACAACTGTAAAGTTACCATTGCCCACTCCTGTATAGAACTACAGTTAATTTTTATTATTTTAAGTTTGTATTCTTCAAGCTTGCTAAACTCTCTTATATTTCTAGGAGCGTTTTTAAAGCTTCTTGAGGGTTTCCTATGTGGACCATCATGTTTTCTGTGAATAGAGATGTATTATTTCTTTATTTCCAATACATACACCTTGTTTTCTTTTTCTTTTTCCTTTTCCCCTGTGCTGGGAAGACCCTCGGTAAGATCAAATAAGCGTGGTGGGAGAAGGCAGCTCTGTCTTGTTCCTGGTATCGGGGAAAAGTGGTGTCTTTGACAATTGAACATGGTGTTGGCTGTGAGGTTTTCATAGATGCCTTATGTCAGGTTAAGTATTTTATTTGTTTGTTTGTTTGTTTGTTTGTTTATTCTGATGTCACTGTAAACTTTTAAAAATCAAGGAAGAGGGAACACTCCCTAATTCATTTTCTAAGGCCAGCACTACCCTCACATCAAAGCCAGACAAAGACACCACGAGAAAAGAAAACTGCACCAATATTCCATATGAACATCGATGGAAAAACCCTCAATGAAATACTAGCAAACCCAATCCAGCAGCGCATTCAAAGGTTTATACACCACGACCATGAGGGCTCTGTTGCCGAAATGCAAGGATGATTCTACATACAAAAATCATTTAATGTAATAATGACATTAAAAGACTGAAGGAAAAAAAATACATGATCATCTCAATTGATGCAAAAAAAAAGCATTTGACAACACTCAATACCTTTCATGATTAAAAAAACCCCTCAACAAACTAGGAATAGAAGAAAATGACATATGAATGAATACAAATCAATACAAATAAATACATAAACGAATAAATATAAAAGACCACAGGACACATCACACTCAATTTTGAGAGACTAAAAGCTTTCCTGCTGAGATCAGGAACAAGGCAGGGACGCCCACTTTTGCCACTTCTCGTTCCCATAGAACCGACAGCTCCAGGAGAGGAGACAGGGGAAGAAGGAAAGGTATCTAGGTTGGAAAGGAGTACAATCATCTGTGTCCCCAGATATGATATGACAAGGAAAAAACCCAAAAGGTTCCATGGAATAGCCTGTTGGCACTAACAAATGAATTCAGCAGAGCAGCAGCAGGGGACAAACCAACAACACCCAGTTGCATTTTTGTACAGTAATAGTGAACAGCTCAAAAAGAATATTGTGAACATAACCCCACGTGTAATAGTATCAAAAGGAATAAAGTACTTAGGAATTAACTTAAACAAGGAGGTGAAAAGCCTGCACAAAGCAAACTACAAAACGTTGTTGGAAGAAATCAAAGAAGACATAAATGAATGGAATGACAGCCCATGTTCATGGATTGCAACACTTAATAGTAAGATTTTAATACTACCCGAAGTAATCTACAGTTTTAATGCAATCACTATCATATTCTCAATATTTTTTGCAGAAATATAAAGACCCATCCTAAAATTCACATGGAACCTTAAGGGACCTTGGACTAGCCAAAACAGTCCTCAAAACACCACAGCTGGAGGGCTCATACCTCCTGATTTCAAAAGTTACTACAAAGCTACAGTAATCAAAAGAGTATGGCACTGACGTAAAGACATGCAGACCAGTGGAATAGAATACAGAGTCCAGAAACAGACCCTCACTGAAGAGCATGAATCATTTTTGACAAGGGCACCAAGTCCATTAAATGGAGAAAAGACAGTCATTTTAACAAATGGTTCTGGGTAAAGTGGATATCCACATGCAAAAGAATGAAGTTAACCCGTAAGTAACGCCACATGCAAGAATTAGGTCAAAATGGGTCTACAACCTAAGTACAAGGCCTGAAGCTATACAACTCTTAGACGAAAACAGGACAAAAGCTTCGCGGCATTGAATTTGGCAGTGTTTCGCTGGATATGATGCCAAAGGCACAGGCGACATGAGAAAAATGCACAAATTGGACTTTAAAAATTTCAAATATTTTTTGCATCACAAAACAATATCGACAGAGATAAAAGATAACCCCAGGAAAAGGGAAAAAGGTTTGGAAATCATGTATCCGATAAAGGGTTCATATATAGAATGTATAGAGAACTCCTAAAAATGAATAACAAAAAAGTCCCCAACAACACAATCCAAAAGTGGGCCAAGGACTTGAGTAGACATTTTTCCAAAGAAGATATACAAGTGGACAATGAGCACGTGAAAAGATACTCAACACCACTAATCATCTGAGAAATGAAAATCAAGACTGCGAGCTACCTACCACCTTACATCCATTAGCATAACTACTACATGTGAACAAGAAACAAGGAGAAAATAACAGGCGATGGTGGGAACGAGGAGAAAGTGGAGCCCGTGTGCACTGTTGGTGAGCACGTGATACAGTGCAGCTGCTGTGGAAGTCAGCACGATGGTTCCTCCCAAAAATGAGAAGTGGAATTACCATATGATTTAGTAATTCTACTGGATATATGCCCAAAAGAATTAAAAGCAGGGACTCATAGAAATACTTGTTAACCCATGTTTCTAGCAGCATTATTCACAATAGCTGAAGTGTGGAAGCGACCCAGTGTCCATTGATGGATGGATGGATGGGTGAGCAAAATATACAGACACACCGTGGAATATTACTCACCCTTCAAAAGGAAACGGAAAAGGGGTGAACCATGAGGACATTACAGTGAGTGAAATAAGCCAGCCACAGAAAGACAAATACCACAGAATTTCACTTACAGGAGGTACTTTAGCAACAGAAAGTAGGACGGGGTTTCCCAGGGGCTGGAGGGAGGAGAGAATGGGAAGCTGTTGTTTAATGTGTACAGAGTTTCAGCTTTTTCAAAGTCAAAGAGTTCTGGTTGTGCATGGTAGTGATGGCGGTACAACATGATGAATGTACCTACTACCACCAAACTGTGCACTTAAACAGTGTTAGGGTAGTACGTGCTACATTATTTTTATTTTACCTCAGTAAAAATATCTAGGAAAAAGAAGGAATGAGCCATCAAGCCCTGAAAAGACACAGAGAAACCCTAACCACACAGCGCACATCACTAAGTGAAAGGACCGGTCTGGGAGTCTTCCTCCTGTCTGATTCTAAGCACATGACGTTCTGGAAAAGGCAAAACTGTGGGGACAGGGAAGAGATCAGTGATGGCCAGGAGTTAGCCGGGGAAACACAGGTGAATAGGTGGGGTGTGGAGGATTTGGAGAGCAGGGAAATGATTCTTTGAGAACTATAATGGTCCATATGCGTCATTATATCTGTACAAAAACCCATAGCACATACATCAGGAGTAAACCCTAATGGACACTATGGACTCTGGGTGATACTGACATGTTGATACAGGCTTATTGATTATAACAAGTGAACCACATTGGTAACAAATGTATCAACGCTGCAAGGTGTTCATTGTGGGAGAGGCCATATGTGTGTGAGTGTGCAAGTTACGTGGGAACCTAAAACTGCTCTAAGAAACCAAGTCTATTAAATTGATCAGGATAATTAAGATTATCTGCTTTCCGTTGAGTGAGTTTTGGTCATCTCTGTCTTTAAAGAATGAGTCCATTTCATCTGAATTTTCCAGTTTTGGAGGATAGAATTGTTTGCTGCAGTCCCTTTTAATTCTATAATGTATGTGGGGTCTGTAGTAATTGCTCCTCTTCTATCCCTGATACTGGTGATTTGCGTCTTCTTTATCTTTTCCTTATCCAGTGCAGACTTTTTCCATTTATTTAGCATTTCAAAAAACAAGTTTTCATTTCATCAATTATCACTATTGTTTTACTATTTTCAATTTCATTGACTTATGCAAGAATCTTTATCATTTCATACTTCAGGCTTGTTAGGGGTTTAACTCACTCTTTATTTTTCATGAAAATATTTTACCTTCTCTGTTTCTTTGTAACTAAAGTGCACTTCCCGCAGGCAGAAGAGTGGAGTTGGTCTTTTTATCCAGCCCGGCAGGCTCTCTTCCCTTCCTCCTTCTCTCTCTTCCTTGGGGACTCCAGTGACACGCAACACAGGAGGTCCCTTGACGTCATCCTGCAGCTCACCAGTGCTCTGTCCAGTTCTCTTCTGCTCTGTGCTTCCTTTACTTGCTGTCGCTCTGCCTTCCAGTTCATGAGTCTTTTCTTCTGCAGCGTTTATTCTGCTGTTCACCTCATTCAGTGCACTCTTCACTCAGACATAGCAGTTTTCCTCTCCAGAGGCCCTGTGTCATTTTAAGTCTTCCTCAACTCTCTTTAATGTGTTTGCTTAACCTTTTCTCTGGAACATTTGAGACATAGTCAAAACTCTTAGTAATTCTGTCTCCTGTGACATTTCTGGTTTGGTTTTGGTGGATTGATTTTATTCTTACTATGGGTTATGTTGTTCTGCCTCTTAGCAGGCCTGAAATTTTTGAAAGAATGTCTAAAATGGTGAATTTTACCTCACTGAGTATTGGACATGTAGTACTGAAATGGATATTCTTGTCCTTTGATCTAGATGTAGTTAAGTTCCTTGGAAATGGCTCACTCTTTATCAGCTTTGTCAGGCAGGACTGAGCCGGCAGTTACACTGGGGCTAATTTCACCCACAACGGAGGCCATACGCTCTGAGGGGTCTCCCTGATGCCCTGAGAACTAAGCTCATGTTTCAGCTGGCAGGTGGGAATAGGCGCACCTTCAGGCACGTTTGATTTCTGGGATTACGCAGTCTAACTTTGTTGCTTGCCCCAGTCTCAGTCTCCTGTGGGTTTGCTTATCATTACTTTGTTGATACTTGAGGAAGATCCTTTGAGGACCAAGGGTTTCTCAGGGCAGTGCTCCCCTCTTCTGGCCCCAAACACTACCTGCCTGGGCCCCCCTCAATTTCCAAGGTCGTTTCTAACTGAGGGGTGCATGGAGCTCTACTCGGGCTCCCCACTTTTGCACTGGGGCCTGGACATGTTCACAGGGTGGCCAGTGGAATGTAGCTTGTTTCCCCCTGTCAGGGGTTCCTGCTCTGTGATCCTCAAATCTAATGCCTGAGCAGCATTGCTCCACAGCTTTGCTAGTTTTTGGTTCGGCCCTGGTGTGAAGGTCATCCAGTCCCTCTCACTCCTTCAGCTGGGAGCAGCCCCTCCTGCCCTCGCTCCCTCAGGTTTCTGCTAACGGTGCAGACCTGCAGGTGAAAGACAAGGAGTGGCCCCAGGCCCACAGAGTCTGTGCTGCACGGACCCCCCAGGTGTTTCCTGATGGGCAAATCTGGGCACGTGACTTTGTCCAGATGGGGTAGTGGGTGGAAATGGTCCCTGGGGCCTGAGAACTCTCTGGACCAGGGCTTTTCTGCAGGTGACCACCCTCGAGGAAGCCCCGGGCACAGACCTTCCAGGCCAGGATGGGAGTCCCACCTGGTGCCCCACCAGGAGGAGTTAGGCCCCTGCCTTTTGGGATTTCTCCATCACTCATTCTCAGAAATACTCATGGCTGGAGGGGACCAATGTCGGTGACAATCATGTGTCCCCCCAGTGCCCCACAAAGTCAGATGAAGGAAGCAATCAGATGATAAAGTGAGTTTATTGGGGTGCCCAAGGTGGTGTTGACAGGCTGAGAGTGGAGGTCGGGTGACTCAAAAGAGAAACAAGGAGGGAAGAATAGGTGACCAAGAGGCATGTGAAGGCAAAAGCCTGGGATGCAGCGAGGTCCAGGGTTCCTGGGAGCAGAGGTCAGGTCAGGACAGTGGAGACCCGGGTCCCCATCCTGGGTGGGGGCAGCTACCTAACACAGCTCAGGACCAGACTGAGGGGTGGTTCAGAGGGCCACAGTCAAGGGGTGGAACGAGGCTGGCTCTTGTGGGACATGTTTGTTCAGCAGCAGGACTTCTGGGCTGAGGCAGAGACATGGCATGCAGGTCTGCACACACGGCGGCAGATGAGGGACACGCAGGAGGCTGGGCGGCAGCAGCTGGGCTGGCAGCAGGAGGAGGTGGGGGCGCAGCAGGAGGAGACGGGCACGCAGCAGGCAGGTCTGCACACAGGGCGGCAGATGACGGACATGCAGGAGGAGGGTCTGCAGCAGGATGAGGGGCAGGGAGTGGCCTGGCAGCAGGAGGGGGCTGAACAGGGGGCAGCCCCAGAGCAGATGGGCACAGAGCACACGGGCTTGCAGCAGACTGGTGTGCAGCAGACAGGTGTGCAGCAGACAGGTGTGCAGCGGACAGGTACACAGCAGGAAGGCTGGCAGGGGGAGGAGGTGCAGCAAGAGGGCTGGCAGCTGGACTGCTGGCAGCACAAGGGTATGCAGGAGCTGGTGCAGGCTGATTGGCAGGGGCTGGGCCCGCAGGCCACCTGGCAGCAGGGGCTGGACACACAGCTCACTGGGGCACAGACGAGGGTCTGGCAGGGGGCTGGGGCACAGCAGCTGGGGACACAGCAGGAGGGCTGGCAGCAGCTGGGGACACAGCAGGTGGACTGGCAGCAGCTGGGGACACAGCAGGTAGATGGGCAGCAGCTGGGGACACAGCAGGTAGATGGACAGCAGCTGGGGACACAGCAGGAGGGCTGGCAGCAGCTGGGAGCACAGCAGGAGGGCTGGCAGCAGCTCTCTGGACAGTCGTCCACCTGCCAGGAGGAGTCAGTGCAAGAGTCACTGGAACCGGGCAGGCAGACACGGCTGCTGTAGCTCAGGTCGCTGGAGCAGATGGACAGGGTGGAGGCAGCCATGGTGGGTGGTGGGGCTGGAGGAGTGTGTGAATGTGTGAGTGTGTGAGTGTGAGTGTGTGCATGATGCCTGGACTGTCATCTTTTATACCCTCCTGGGTGTGTGTGTGTTGCCCCAGCAGCAGGCTTGGTGAAGCCTTCCCTTCCTTGTTGGTGTTGAGTGTTGTGCTGTGACTCCGCATTGCAGGTTCACCGAGTGCCACGGCCTGTGAGCCTCCTCAGTGGGACCGGGGCTCTCCTGGCCAGTGCTTGTCCCAAGAGGAAAGGCAATAGAAGTGCTGTTGGTGCTTGTGCAGGAGCAGTGGCAATCAGGCAGTTCTGAAAGTGACAGCCCTCTTCTCCATCCCATGGGGCGGGGGGCTGCTCTCATAAACATAACTTCTCCCGTGGAGGGAGGAGGATGACACAATCCCAGAATATTTGAGAAAAGGGAAATGTGGTCACCTGTGGATGGTCTGTGATGCTCAGCTGGCCTGGACACAGGGGGATGCACTTTTGTGGGCTGATGAAGCCAGTTGTAGTGGGCGTTGACGGGGCATGTGTCTACTGGGAGTGAGTCCTGGGGTGGGCATGTGTGAAAAAAATGTTTCCTCCGGGGGCAGAGATTGGCTCACAGAGAGCGACAGGGATGCAGACCCAGGCTAGCACAGGAGGAATGACCACGTGTTGGGAGCTGTCCACCTGGTTTCAGGGACTGTAGCGTTTGGTCCCACAGCTGGAGCTGAGTGAAAAGGCCTTGGGAACATGAGCCACTAAGGAGACAGAACATTACCCCCTGGCAGGAGCACAGCCCCTGCCTCCCTCACTTCCCCCTGGTTGGCCCCGGGTGGATGACAGGTTAGCCAAGGACGGGTAAGATCCCTTGAAGGAGGAGCGACAACCTAAGACAGGCACTGTCACGAAGGGCCATCAGGGAAGGACTTAGGGGTCTTCAGAGAAGGGACAGAAAGACCCTCACCCCTTGGCTTTGTCATAGCCTGAGTCCTCAGTCTTTCTGCAAGAGTCTCCTAGTCTCTTGGCCACTTTGCTCTCCCTGCCTGACTCAGCCCGGGAACCATGCCAAGAGACATCTGCAACTTGTACTGGAACAGATGGCTCCTGGGGGCGAATCTGGCCAGAGAAAGAATGTACATTGTGTCCTTTGAGGTTTTCTGTGCCCCGTTGCTGTGAAGCAGACACTTGAGCTAAAGCCAGCCCTGACCACAGACAATCCCTGTGTTTCTTCAACTATTATCTGTAAAAGAGCTCAGTGGCATTTTGCGCACTGGCTGATGAGCTCCATGTGCCTACTATGTATCTCTGTGTGAGCTGAACTCAGTAAAAACGCAGGGAAGGAGATGTTCAGGACCTTTGTCCTTTGAGGGACTGGTCACCTTTCCTCCCCAAGCAAATCATGCATTGGGCATTTTTATTCTCATCCACAATGACAGGGGGAGATCTGTGGGCAGAGCCCCCATCAACCATGAGAGGCAAATGTCTTGGTTTATTGCACCTTGAACTTTCATAGAACCCTCCCCAATAGAGTGCTTAATGCTCATCCATTCCTCCTCTCCTCACAGCTCAGAGGATCGCCTGCTCAGTGTCCTCAGGGCCTCCTGCAGCCCCTGCGTGAAAATCAGAACAGGGTCTCCTCCCTCAAGAACCCCCCTCCACAGGCAGCCATATATAATTGTACATATATATATATATATGATGTATCGTTGGACTTATAGTATATAATAATGTAATGTATTTGGGAATATCAGCACAAAGGAGGTGCATGGGAGCAAAGCTGTGTTGGGCAAAGGAAATTACTCCAGATCGTCACTGAAATCCACAGAAAAAAGTGAGGAAAATCAGAAATGATAAAAAGAAGGTTAGGATAGCAAGAGCTATAAATACGTACTTGTTTTTCCTTCTTCTCTAAGCTTCTTAAAAGTCATACAAATATATTAAGTAATAATTATAACAGTACACTGTTGGGTTGAACATTTATAGGTGCAATATATAAAGCAGCAAGCCCATAAAAAGGACAAGAATGAACACAGTTATATACAAAAAGGAGCCACGTCTTTATAAAGAAAAGAGTTAGCATGAATCAGAAGTCGATTCTGATGGTATAAAGTAAATATATGGTCAGCCCCAGAGCAAACACTAAGGAAAAACTAAAAACTATAGTAAAACATTATTAAAGAAATGAGAGTGCCACACTAGAAAGTATTCACTATATGCAAAGAAAGCACTAGAAAGCAAAAAAAAGGACTGAAGGACCCCAACAAAAAAGGACACAAGAGACAGAGGAAACAACCAGTAACACAGCAGGTAGGAATGTAGCCACCGACGACTCTCGTTGTCAGTGCTAACTGTGTTCTGTAAAGTCACAGTGAACACTGTGTTAGCAAACACTGAACTGTCAGTCCTGGGGAAATGCAGGTTCGTGCCTGTGAGTGTCTGGTCTCCTGTCCGTCAGCTGCTCGCTACATAACCTTGTTTGAAGTGTGTCTGGGGAAAATGCCGTGCATTTTCCTTTACTCTCACACAGAATGCTCTGACACTGGATGTGTGTTTTTTTCCCACACTGACCAATTCTCTGACACGAGCTGGTGTTCTACAGTTCACTTCAATTCCCAAACCACCCAGAGTTATCACAGACCCCGCAGGGGAAGAGCTCAGTCCCACAAGACGGCCCCTACTCCAGATGCCAGTTGCACGTCGCAGGTGTCCAGGTGACCTACCACATCTGTCTGACATGGTCACTAATCCGAGGTTCCCACAACCCCCTCCTTGGATCAGTAATTTGCCAGAGTGGCTGGCAGGACCCAGGAAAATAGTTTGCTTACTAAACTGCTGATTTATTACAAAGGATATTTTAAAGGATACAGATAAACAGCCAGAGGAAGATATACACAGGACAAGGTCTGGAAGAATCCTGAGCACAGGAGTTTCTGTCCCCATGGAGCTGGGGTGCACAGTCTCCCAGTGTGTGGATGTGTTCGCCACCCTGGAAGCTCTCCAAACCCCAATTCACTGGGATTTTACAGAAGTTTCACCATGCAGGTATTATCAATTAATAACTCAGTCTGGTGACCAGCCCTGCCCCCCTCCAGGAGCCACTGGGAGTCCCCTCATTAGAACAAAAGACACTTCCATCACTCATGAAATCCTAGTGAATGTAGGAGCTCCATGCCAGGAACCCAAGTCAAAGACCAAACGTTAGAACAAAAGATGCCTTTAGTGGGCTTACCACTCAGGAAATGACAAGGGTTTTAGGAGCTCCGTGCCAGGAACCAGGGTCAAAGACAAATACGAGCAAGAACTGGGGGCAGAGGCATACCTACAATCTCACACCACGTGTTTGATGCTTACTGTGGATTCATTAACCCTGAACCCACTTCCCACAGCCACGTAGCTGCCTGAATGAAGCGTATCTAACATGTGTCCTCTCTGCGAGACACATCACAGCCTTCCCGCACCTAGGAGTCCCTTTTAAACAGCAAGTCACCAATAGAAGCACAGAAAGGCAAAGAGCGTGGCACTACGTAGACAGATAAAGGACCGTTGTCTCTAGTCTGAGCGGCAACAAGAAGACACACGTTGGAACATCGGATGTTCTGCAGCTCTGTGTGTGCCCGTGAACGGCTGTGCCAGCATTGTGAGTATTGGTTTTTCAGGTTACCAATTTGATTCTATCAAGCAGCTGAATTTGAAAATACAAAATACCTAAATAATGAAGATTAGTGATATAGCAATAATAATTTATGTGTGAATAAATCTAATCATAAAGCAGAGATTGTTGGACTGGAAAAAAAGATTCAACCATATGCTCTCTGCAGGAGGCACATTTGATGTTCAAGTACACAAATCGGTTAAAAGTTAAAGGACAGAAAGGGATATATTGTGCAAACAATCATCACAAGAAAGCTGGAGTGGTTATACTAATAGCATATAAAATAGACTTTAAACAAAAATCGTTACTAGAGCTAAAGAAGGACACTTTATAATGATAAAAAGGTCAATCCATCAAGAGTACACGAATACAAACATTTATATGTTAATAATAACAAAGCACCAAACTACATGAAGCTAAAACGTATAGAAACAAAAGGAAAAATAAATAATTCGACCATATTCATGAAAGACGTCAACATCCCAAATCAATAATGGATATAAGAACCAGACCAAAGATGAACAAGGAAACAGAGGACTTGAACGACACTGCAGACCAGACACCGACCACACTCCCCACCCAACAGCAGCAGAACACAAATTCCTGGGAAGGGCACGGGGAACGTTCTGAGGACAGAGGTGTGCTGGGACACACAGCAGACCTCGGTAAGTTAAAAAGAATAGAAATAACACAACGTATGTTCCCTGAACACAATGGAGTGAAATTAGAAATCAGTAACAGAGAAAAATCAGGAAACTCACAAATATGTAGAAATTAAATAACACCCTCGTAAATAACCAGAGTGCCAAAGGAGCAATCCAAAGAGAAGTAATAAAATACTTGGAGATGAATGAAAATGAGACTGAAAGAGCAGAGGACATGGGACGACGTGGCTGAAACGCTCCTTAGACACATGCAGCTGTGGTACCTGCAGGTCTCAGAGCAATAGCTGAAGCCTCCACTTTAAGACAAGGAGGAAGAAGGGCAAACCAAGCCTAATGCAAGCAGAGTAAAGGAAATAATACACATTAGAGCAGAAAGAAATGAAATAGAGAAACAATAGAGAAAAATCAATAAAACTAAAAGCTGATTCTTTGAAAAAAATCAACAAAATTGACAACATTTTAGGTACATTGATCATGAAAGAAAGGGAGAAGACTCAAATTTTAGGAGCAGAAATGAAGGAGGGGACATTGCTAACAATCCATGGGAATAAAAAGAGAGAAAAACACTGTGAATGACAACAATAAATTGTGTAAATTAGATGAAATGAACAAGTACTCAGGAACAGTAGAACTGAAAACTAATACCCTGAGAAGTGCAAAATATCGTTCGTGTGTTAAAGAAGTTCTAAATCAGTGAGGCACATCCCAAGTTCATGGATCAGAAGACTGAATATTGTTAAGAAGGCAACCTTCCCCCAATCTGTCTACGTATGCGATCCCTCTCAGAATCCGAGCTGACTTCCTAGAGGAAGTTGACAAGTTGACTTTAAAATTCATATAGATTATGGAGGAGGGCAGAATAGCCCAAAAAAATCTTGAAAAAGAACAAATTTGGAAGACTCTCACTTCCCAATATCAGAATTTAGTATAAAGCTATAGTCATCAAGACAGTGTGGGGCTGGTGTAAGGATAGAAAATACTGATTTATCAATGGGACAGAATTGAGAGCCCAGAAATAAACCCACACAGGTGTGGTCACTTGGTCTCAACAGGGCGCTGAGACCATTCAATGGGGAAAGAAGAGTCTCATACACAAATGGGGTTGGGACAACGGGAAGTCCACATGCAAAGGGACGAAATGGGACTCCTACCTCACCCGATGCCATATACAAAAAATAAATGGATCAAAGACCTAAATTAAGAGTGAGAACTAAGCCCTGGCTGGAGTAGCTCAGTGGATTGAGCGCGGGCTGTGAACCAAAGTGTCGCAGGTTCGATTCCCAGTCAGGGCACATGCCTGGGTTGCAGGCCATGGCCCCCAGCAACTGCACATTGATGTTTCTCTCTCTCTCTCTTTTTCCCTCCCTTCCCTCTCTAAAAATAAATAAATAAATAAAATCTTTAAAAAAAAAACCCACACTGCCTATGACCCTTTAAAAAAAGAAGAGTGAGAACTATAAAACTCTTAGAAGAAAAGATTGGGGTAAATTTTCATGACCTCAGAGTTGGCACTAGATTCTAAGATATAACACTAAAAGTCTAAGCAAGAAAGGAAAAATAAGATAAATCTGACTTCATCGAAATTCAAAGGTTTTGTATTTCTAAGGGCACCGTCAAGAAAGTGAAAAGAAAACCAGTAGAACAGGAGAAAATATATGCAAATCATATATGTGATAAGTGACTTTATCTAGAATATATAAAGAATTCATATAACTCAAAAAAGGAAAATAACTCAATTAAAAACTAGGCAAAAGACTTGAAAAGACACTTCTCCAAAACATACACAAATGCACACATAAATATTATGCATCAGGGAAATGCAAATCAAAGCCTCAATGCAATACCGTCCCAAGCCCTTGAGGACGGCTAGAATTCAAAAGTCGGATAATAACAAGTGTTGGCGCAGAGAAACCACACTGCGCGACCACTGCTGGAGGGGATGTAAGATGGTGCGGCTGCCTTGGGGAACAGTCTGGCTGTTCTTCAGAAGTCAATCACAGAGGCACCGCGACCCAGCAATTCCGCTCCTAGGCATGCACCCGCCACAGAATGAAAACATTTGTCCATACCCAAGAGAGTGTACGTGAATGTTCACGGCAGCTTGGCTCACAACAGCCAACAGGTGGAAAGAACCCAGGTATCCATCAACCGATGGACGGATAAAGGAACTGCAGTGTATCCGCACAGCTGAACATGATGTGGCCATAGGAAGGAAGGACACAGTGACGTGCACTACGACATGGATGAACCTTGAACGCAGACTGCACAGAGGAAACCAGAGAGTACGCGATTCCACTGATATGAAAGGTCCCGACTGAGCAAGGGTGTGGACACGGAAAGCACATCAGGAGCTGTTGCTCAGCGCTGGGGGCCGGTGGGAGCCAGAGTGTGCAGGGCTTGCTGGGGGTCTGACTGGGGAGAGGGTTGCTCGGGGCAGCTGACTGTCCCAGACGTCGCCGAGTTGCAACCTGAAACGGGTGGATTGCGTGGTGTGTTTAGCGTATCTCAGGGAGGCTGGTAAAGATGGTGGGGCCCGACAGGAAATGCTTGGGGGGGACCCCCACACTGGAGTTGTCGGCAGAATGGAGCCCTTGCTTCCAAGCATTGGAGTCCCATTCAAGACAGCAGCTGACCAGACAAAGGCTTTAACCTGGGAACTGGAATTCATGTAGAAAAGAAAAAGAAAAAGAAAATAGAAGTTATAGGACTGAAAAGGACAATGGCTAGGATCGAAAGCTCAGCAGCTGGGCCCAACGGCAGATTCGAGGGAGCAAAGGGAGAGAGGCTGCGTGGGCAGAAGCTCCTCGAGAAAGGTCCGACACAATCACGGTCCACAGCCAAGACCCACAAGCAGGGTCGTGGGTCCGGGGACCAAGGACCCAGACGTGCAAACAGAAAGGGCTTGTCGTGCACCAAGGAAGCGTATTGTCTTGGAAGCCACGGGGAATAGGGGTGGATGCCACCCATCCCCCACTCCGGCGGCGCCCAGCCCAGCCAGGAGGATGCAACGGCAGCTGGGCCTGAGTGGATGGGACAGCAAGACGCAGGCGATCGGGCTCCAAAAGGTTAACTGTTGTTATTTTACTGTTTGCCTTTCCTGCTGAAGAACGTCAAAGTAAGAACTCTGAGCAGCATCCCCAGCCTTCGGCAGGTTAGCACATCAGGAACGTTATTATTGCAATAACAGCCAGTACAAACCCCAAGCAAATGGCCACACAGGCTCTGCCTGCTCACTCGCGGTGACGGGGACCTCACTACCCACCAAGGCCCACGCTGCTGCCCCCACAGATCTAGGAGACCCTGATCCGAGCCCCTCTGTGACCCAAGTCAGTCGTGCGCTCTGCACGCTCTGGCACCGAGGACACCGGGTTGTCCGCCGCGAAGATGAGAAGCAGCACTGACCTTCGGGGGGAGGCTGGGAGCTTTCAAGGTTACGACGATGGAAAACTCTTCAGGAAAGAGGTCACATCTGACGAAAATCCTCGATGCCGGGAAGCTCATGGCGTGGAGGGCTGCGGCCGAAAGCTGGAGTCCCAGTGCACCTTGAACCCGAGACACGCTGATTCCACTCTCAGCGCCGTTCGGAGGGACCGCCTCTGCCAGGATGTCCAGGGGGCGCAGATCTGTGTCAAGGAAATCACAGTGGGTTATGCCAGGACATTAATGGGGCGCCCTGTGTGGCGGGCCAGGTCCCAGCATGGCACGGAATCCTCGCAAAGCCCCAAGGGTTGGTGTGGCAGTTACCCCAGGTTCGCCAGCCACCTGGGCCTGTCTGTGACCACCCCTGCCCACCCTACAACCTGGCACTCTGCTGGCTGCACTGGGGGACATAGAGGAACAAGTCCCAGCTGGTCCTGGCCCCAGGGAGTGCATGGCCCCCAGGCAAGACGGGCTCACACACATAAAGCATCTGGGGACTGGGAGGTCCAACATGGCAACCCCAGTGGGCTCAGCAGTGTCACCACCACCAACCGGACACATAGACATGACAGTGGTCACTGCAGCTGAGACTGACAGAGTGAGGAGCCACGGCCATGGCAGTTCAGGAACATTGGCTGGTCCTGTCCTTGTGGACACTCCCAGAGTGTACCGGGACTGACACCATTCCTTGCTGGCAATGGCAGACACTGTTTGCCAGTTTCCGGGTGCTCCCTGCAAGCTGCCTGAGGTCACCTTGCCCACGCCCAGTGCAGGCTGGTGTCCCCGGGGATGTGATCATGTTCCTGCCCCCGTGAAATCCTCCTAAGGCCTCTCCTCTGTCAACGTGGGCTAGGGCACAGGTGACGTGTCAGAGAGGACAGCTCTGTCCCCCTGCTCTGGGGTTGAGGCACACAGCTGCCCACTGCAGTCCCACTGAATCCGACTTCAGGAGCCTGGCAGACCTGGGTCCCTGCAAGTCACAACGGCCCACAGGATGATCCAGAAATCCCAGGGACACCTTCCCTCAGGGGTTGAACCGGTGACCTTTCTTGAAGCAACAAGGGCTGTGGCCCGAGTGGGTTGTGAGGAGTCTTAGGTTCGCATGCAGCCTGGGAAGAGACCCCACGAGGACTAGGGCCATCACACCGTTTTTGCAGGAAGCACAGAGCCATGCAGCAGCGCCAGTGAGAACAGTGGCTGGCAACTGATGCGGGAAAGGGAGGGGCTTTGAGGCCTGGGGGTCCATGCTATCAGCCTTGTCCCTCACCCTCACAGTGCTCTCCAACCCAGAGTGGCGGGCTGGTGGGCTGAGCTGGGGGGCCCTGCCTGCTCTGTGCCCTGCTCAGGCCCCCACTCAGGCCCCCGCCCAGCCCAGGCTGCCCCTGCAGGGGCAACTGCCTGCAGGGATGAGCCGTGACCAGAAAGAGCTGTCAGAGGGGGACGAGGAACAGCACACACAGCAGGCGGGTGAAGACACTTGTCGAGCCGAAGTCGCGGAGCGCAGCTGTCCCCACTAAGGCAGAGGGGTGTGGGAGGAAAGATGGCCCCGTGTCTCTGGTGTCAGGAAAGCTGCCAGAGCCCTACGGAGAGATGACGATTCAGCGGCTAAAGCAGCTGGGCTGTCAGAGTGCCGCCGGGGACGGAAGGAAAGGTCAGATATTGGAGGGGCCGACGCTGCCCGGGAGGCACAAGGGGGGCACGCCGGAGGCCGCCGTCGGAACAGGGGGACACGGCGAAATGATCCATATCCAGAGTGTGTGAAACTCCTGTGATAGAGAAACGTCACCCCCAATGGGCAGCTGGGCGAGACGGAGCTTGGGAGCCCTGTGAACAGTGGCCCGCAGGCAGCAAAGGTACGGACACCATGCGCCCGGTCAGCCCGCTGAGAGCGAGGAACATGGTTGCTTAAAACATGATCGCACTCGCTCAGCCCCCAGTGGTCCACAGTGTGCGAAGTGTGGAGCCGTGAAGCGTCGGGCACAGCAAAGGGCACTCGTGTCCTTCGGGCGAGTGTGACTCTCTGGGCAGAGGGACTGCACAGAGACGTCGCCTGGAAAAGCACGGCACTCACTCAGGGTGGCACGAGACAGCGTGGCCGTGCCCAAGAGCAAGGCGGTGGATTGGCTGGCGGGGTGGCGGTGGGCAGCCCGGCCCACATGCCCAGCTGGACGCCCACCCAAGGCACACAGCTGGGCTGGAGGAAGCGTGTGCAGAGTGTGGGGGACAGTGGGGTGCATCTGGGGACACACAGAACATGCAGGCCCGCGTGCTGTCTGGGAGGACACACGTCCGATGACCTCTGGGGAGGGTGTTGTGAGGAGAGAGGGCGAAAGCCTGCCCTGCGGCAGGAGAACACCGGTTACTGTTATAATCTGTGCCGTCGAAGACAGAACAGTAGGGTGTGAGGAGACTGCAGCGCATAGGGAGCTATAAAACAGCCACGCGCAGAGCAGCAGGGAAGGCCATCAGAGGCAGAGGCACCCATGTCCTCTCACGCATCTGAATGTCAAGGGCAGGAGTCGCCCTGGAGGCAGCCTCATGTGTTCAGGCAATGGAAGGGTCCCAGATGGACTCCATGGAGGAGTCTGGCATCTATGAGGCTGGGGATGCAGGAGGAGTCTGTGCTCTAGGACCTGACCTTGACCCAAACCTCAGACTGGCCGGGGCGTGAAGGTTCCATTACAAATCCTGTGGGCTGTGCCCAGTTAGGGATCCTGGAAAGCTTGGGGCTCTGAACAAACACTGTGCACCCTAAATTCCCTCTCCCCCCAAAAAACTTTGAGAGACACTTGGGTATACAGGTCCTGACTGGGGGGTGGGTTTGCCCCTCTTGGTTTTAGCTGTGCCCCCCCGCAGGGTCCAGCCCCTCACTCAGGAAACAAGGGCCCTCTGCTAGGGAAGCTGTCTGACTTCCAGAACATTCCTTGGCCTGGCTGAGCCCTAGGCACAAGCAATTAACAGTGAGGGGGACCCCAAATTCAGCTAATCCGAGAAGGATCCTCTCCCCACATTGTTTCATTAAAACAACCTCTTCCCGCTCCCACCCACCCACACACAGTCTTTGCTCTGACGGACACTCCGTCCACACGCACTCGTGTCCATCTCTGCCTCATCCACTGACGAGCGGGAAGGTTTGCCAGGTTCATGGAGATGCTGAGCTTTGCACCTTCCCGGAAAAGCTCCCACTGGGTGCAGGAGCCAGCGAGAGACCACGCTCGAGAAAGTCCTAGCTGTCTCAGGACAGCCAGACACGCCCGGATGGTAAAGTGCTGCAAAAACGAATCCTAATCAATCCATACCTCTGACAGCATCTCTCGTGTCCATGCTGACAGCCCGCGTGTACAAAGAGACTATGGCCAAGCCACACACGCACAGGGCAAGAGAATGGACCCATGGCCTCTGCAGCCATCGGCCCAGAACATCCAGGATGTGAGTGACCAGTGACCGCCAGTTCCCCTAGTTTTTGCTCCCACTCCAGTTCAGGGTCAACCAGAAAAGCCAGACCTCCGCCCCTGGCCAATCACTCACACACGAGCCCTGATTCCAGGGCTGCCTCTGTCCCCTCTGCGCCTCAGCCTCCCTCGGGCACTCAGAACGTCCCCTTTCCCCTATAAACTGTCCCCTGCCCTGCCTGTCTGAGCCTCCGCCAAACCCCAGTGGTGGTGACCGACCAGCCACAGCCAGCTCTAGAGAAGCGGCCTTGGCTTGCTCCCGTGTGGGTGGTCCTCTGGAAATGGCAGCTTCAGAAATAAATAGTTATTGCCCTCAGGGCCCTACAGTGTGGCAGGGAAGGTGGTGGCCACAGATTCACTGACTCAAAGCTGACTACACTGAGGTCCCGAACCCCAGGGTCTCATGAGCCACTGCTCACTGATGTTCTCTGAGCCTCAGTTGCCTCACCTTTAAAATGGGTGGGCGGTTAGAGTAATCTAGGTTGTAGGTCCTTGCTTTTCATGACTTAGAATACTCCTTGCCAATCCCTTCTAGCCTGCAAAGTTTCTTTTGAGAAATCAGCTGACAGTCTTATCAGGACTCCTTTGTAGGTAATTATCTGCTTTTCTCTTGCTGCTTTTAAGATTCTCTCTTTGTCTTTAACCTTTGGCATTTTAATGAGGATGTGTCTTGGTGTGGTCCTCTTTGCATCCATCTTGTTTGGGACTCTCTGTGCTTCCTGGACCTGCATGTCTATTTTCGTCACCAAATAGGGAAGTTTTCTTTTATTATTTTTTCAAATAGGTCGCCAGCAAAGCTATCATATCACTTAGAATCTACGGGCAGATCAAGTGCTTCCCAGACAAGGGAAGGCAGGGCTAAAGGAGTTCATCATCACCAAACCTTTACTGTGTGAAAGGTGAAAGGGACTTATTTAAGAAAAAGAAGACCAAAACTATGAACATGAAAATGACAACCAACTCACAACGATGAGCAACTGACTCTAAAAACAAACTAAGCAAACAAGCAGAGCAGAAACAGAATCACAGCCGTGGAGAACACTGGGCCAGTGGCTGGTGGGAAGGGGGGCTGGGGGACTGGGGGGAAAGGTGCAGGATTAAGAAGCACCAGTTGGGGGTTACAGACTAGGCAGGGGCATGCTAAGGGCAAGTACAGGAGATGGAGCAGCTACAGAACTTGTGCCCATGACCCGGGGACGTGAACAAAGGAGGGGGGGTTGCTGGAGGGAGTAGGGCGTGCAGGGTAGAGGGGAACAAGCTGGGACCATTGTAATAGTATCATCAATAAAAAATTATTAATTAATTAATAAAAAACGGGCAGGGCCCCCCCCCATCCCGCCGTCAGGAGATGGAGAAAGAGTGGAGCCGCCTGGTGTCAGAGGAGCCAAGCGCCCCCCTCCCCCCCCCGGGAGGGCCAGAAGGAACGGCGAGGACCATAGTCACTGCAGCAGCGTAAGCGGGAGGCTGGACCAGAGGAGGCCCTGACCCCTCCCACCGTTACCTCCCCGGGAAGGACGTGGTGAGGGAGCCCAGGACAAATGCCTCCTGAAGGAAGGAAGGGGAGGAAGGGCGGAAAGTAGAAAAGTCTGGGCACTGAGTCAGAGTCAGAAAGGTACCTTCAAGGCCCCCAAAAGGAGGCCTCGGAATGCAGGCACCGGGCTCGGGAGGCAGATGCGGCCAACGGGAGGGCAGCGCCCTGGCCACGCCCCACGCCTGGTGTGTGGCAGGAGGGGGAGGCCTTGGTGACGGTGAGGGCCAGGCCTGACAGAAGCCGCCTGGGACTCTGGTCAGGAGCTGGGCTCCTCGGTCCCAGGTCTGTTCCCGGGGGAGGCTTTCCATACTGGTGCCCGTGACAACTGAGGTTTTCAGGAGGGGCCCGGTGCCTTCGCCGGAAGCACAGGTGTGAGGCCCTGAGCCAGGTTAGACAGTCGCTGGGAAGGGGCCCCCTACCGGGGGCAGGTGGGGAGAAAGAGCCAAGGGGTCAATAAAATCCTCTTCACTCTGTGGATGTCGTTGATTTAAATTGTGTGCCTGGGGAGCAGCAGGAGCAGTTTCTCTCCAAGAGTTTAGGTCAGGGTATCAGAAGCATTGCCCTATAGGACGGTCAGACTGACTACAGAGCCAGAATAACAAAACAGTCCAGTTTGGGCCCAAGAAGAGGCAGGCGGAGCAGTGATGAGACGAGACCAGAGAGCTCAGAGGGACCCACAGGTAGGCAGCCCGGGCACCACAGGGAACGGCGGGAGGGAGGGATGCACCAGCGGGGGTGATGGGAAAGCTGGGCTCTGTGGGGAGGGAGGTCGAGCTGAACCCCTCCCTGGACAGGAGACACCATTGTGAACTCCAGGGGGGGTGAAAGGTGAAACTCCCAAGTCAGAGGGAGGAGCTAGGGCTGTCTTTGTGACCTCGAGTTATGGAAATCCCAAACTCAATAAACACAATCAGAAAGAAGTCACATCAGAACAAGAGTCTCTGCTCAGGAAGGACACCGTGGGCACTGCCGATGACCATGGGGTGGACAGGAAAGGTGTTTGTCATGCCTAGAACTGACAAGAGTACAAAGGGCCAAGAACCCACAAGGAAAACAGGAGAGTAATCAATCCTCAGAAAAGGACAAAAGCAGGCAACTTACAAAAGAAGGAACCCACAGGCATGATGGGATACTCAAGTCGTGTGAGTCGGGGAGATGCAAATTACAACAGTAAGGAGACACTGCTTTCCTCCTGTCACCCTCGCTAAAGGAGGGAAGGGAAAACACGGCAAAGATGGAAAACAAACCAGAAAATGAGTCGTGTCCTGTCTGAGTGCTCAAACCTGCTTTTCCTAATTTGTTTTAAAGGAAGTCAAGGGCGGGGGATGGGGCTGGCCCTGAGCTCTGAGGGGGACCACTGGGACCACTGGGCTCTCTGGGGCTGCGGGGCGGATACGTCTGCAGCCCGGAAGGCCAAAGGCAGTGCGGTCATCTGGCCAGAGAAGCTGTAAGGAGGCCCCTAAAGAGCAGTGATGCCCATGATAACCCAGCAGAGCGCTCCGCGGACCAGCACAGGTGACGTGCGCTGCACACACCAAGAAATTTAAACGCAAAACACCTGCTCCTTCAGTCCTGCCCCAGAGTCCGCCTCAGTGCTGTGGGGTCAAAGGCACCCCCAGTGCATCAGAATGCCTGACCTCGCCCACAGGGTCAGGCACAGCGAGGACGGTGGCATTTGTACCCAGCTCTCCTGGGCCTCGCTGTGTCTTGCGGCCTCCCATTGACCTCTCGGGGGCTTGGTCTCCCTGACAGCCTCAGAAGAAAGCGCCCCCTTTTTGTGTAGGGCCGTGGGAGGGACTGGCAATGTTATCTGGCAGGCAGAGGTGGCTCCCCAAACACGGACTGCCTCACCGAGACTGGGCTGGAAAGGGACCGCCCATCCCTGACAACGCGGCCAACCTTGCGCTGGCCCACTCTTGAGGAAATTGTTAACTTTCCACCTGAGTTTGTTTGCAGAAGGACCAGCGTTTGCCTGCAGGAGGGCAGGCTGCCAGGCTGGCTAAGCAGGTCTCTTGAGTAAGATCCCCGTGGCGGGTACGGCTGATGTGAGGTTCACGTTACGTAAACAGGCAACAGGGTGCCGGGTGCCCTGATCCGCGACGCAGGAAAGTCCACACACAGAGCACGGGGCACGAGTCCATCTGCTGGCCGCACACCTCACAGCCCCAAAGCCTGAACCCCCTCGCCACCCTGGTCCAACGCCGTCCTTCCGGCACAGTGACCCCTGACCTCAGAGGCACACGGACGTTCTGGAGACAAGAGCCGGAGTGATGGCGTGCAGGCTGCAGGGCAGGCGGGTGATGGGGGCTCTTCCAGGACGGGACGCTCCCGGGCCCTCTGGTCCCACCCACAGAACTCGTCTCCTCCTGGACCCGCCTCCGCCAGGAGCCCTGAGGTGGGAGAGGTGAAGATGAAGGGGCAGTCCCTGCCCCCTGGGACCTTTGCCGTAACAACACTGCTCCCTCCTGCCGGGCAGGGTCACCTGCCATCCGGCCAGCCCTCCTGTTTCCTCACCTGCCGTCCTCCTGGCAAGTGAGAACGTGAAGCGCAGGTGGCTCCTGCTGTCAGGACCTCAGGCTGTGGGGTGTGGGGTGTGGGAGCCCACATGCTCAGCACCCAGAGCCTGACCTGCTTTCAAACCCACTGCGTGTGAGCTCCCAGCTCATTGACTCTGTGACCCTTCAAACACAACCTGAATCCAGGAATTATAGGATCAGAGCCGGGAGAGGCTCAGAGATCCGCTCACACAAAGCCCCAGGCCCCAGCCCAGGACTGTCGTCAGGGTGGCTTTGGGGACAGGCTGAAGGAGAGGGTCATTTACAGTAAGAGCTTCTGTCAGAAAAGGGAGGTACCAGATCAGCCATCTGGTACCTTCGACTGAAGAAACTTGAAAAAGAAGAGAAAATGAAAACCCGGGGGAGCAGAGGAAGGGCAAGGGCAGAAATCAAGGTCAAGGTCACTGAAATCAAGGTCAAGATCACTGAAAACAATGGAAAAGTCAATGAAGTCGAAGCTGGTTCTTTGAGAAGATCAATGTAATCGATAAACTTCTAGCCACACTGACCAGGGAAAATACTGGAAGGATCAATTCATCAATGTCAACGAAAAATAGTGGGCATTACTCACCATTTTCGGAATTGAAAGGACAACAAGGGGAGCCGACACACAGCGTTAGGCTTATTGTTCAAAACCTTAAAGTCAGTGAACCCACTCCTCAACGGACATGAACTATCAAAACTCTTTAAACAAGAATCAGACACTCGGGACGTCCGATATCTGTGGAAGAAAACTCCAGTTTCTCAGAAAACTTTACCGAACGTTTAAAGGAGACGAAGTGCCAACTCGACACCATTTCCTACAGCCAACAGGACAGGAGGAGCCACGTGCCAGCTGCGTGCACGGGGGCAGCGCCATCACGGCCACCGACACCACAGCCGAGGAAAACTGCAGGCCAGCGCCCTCGTGCACAGCGGCGCGGGAACCTTGGGTAAAATGCTAGCAAGTCAAGTCCGGCCACATACAAAAAGGACAACGTGTCACACCCCAGGGGGCTCACTCCGGAGCTCAGGGCTGCTTCCACGCTCAGAAATCAATGAACGTGTGTACAATAGCTTCACAATTTCCCGTAAATCTATAATTATTTCAAAATGGACAGTTAAAAAAATCAGTTAATGTAGTTCACCGCATTAACGGACTTGAAAAAGAACACTGTGATACAAAAAAAGCATTTCGTGACATCCAACATCGGTACTTGATAGGGTCTCTCAGCAATAAAAGGAAACTTCTAGCCTGAGAAAGACCCCCGGGAAAACACTGCCGCTAACACGGCTCGCAGGGCAAGACTGGATGTGTCCCCGGGTTCAGGCACGTGTGAGGGCTCTGTCCCTGGGGAGGGCCTGGGGGACATGGCGCCCTAGAAGTAATGAGCACACCTGGCTCCGGGTTTGGTCTCTGAACACCATCACCCACGAAAAGGGCCCAGCGCCCCAGGCAGAAGCGGCTGATTCCAGGGAGGGCAAGGGCAACCTCAAGGTGAGCCCGCACCAGAAGTGAGGCATCAGGGAGCTGTGGCATGCCCATGGGGTCCAAGAGCCGAACGAAGGCGCTTCCGCCAGTCAAAGTTGGAACGATGTGAATAACAAAAGTAGACACTGATAACATTGTCACGCAACTCAATAAAATACTCTTTTAAAAAAAATATTTTATGCCCTGGCTGGCGTAGCTCAGTAGATTGAGTGTGGGCTGCGAACCAAAGTATCACAGGTTCGATTCCCAGTCAGGGCACATGCCTGGGTTGCCAGCCACGGCCCCCAGCAACCGCACATTGATGTTCTCTCTCTCTCTCTTTCTCCCTCCATTCCCTCTCTAAAAATAAAAATAAATAAAATCTTTAAAAAATAAGCTGTTTCTTCTTTTAAAAATATTTTATTTATTTAGTTTTAGAGAGAGGGGAAGGGAGGGAGAAAGAGGGAGAGAAACATCAGGGTATGGTTGCCCCCAATTCCCAGCAACCCTTTGGTTCTCAGGCCGGCGTTCCATCCACTGAGCCACACCAGCCAGGGCAAAACAGACACTCCGTAGTCCCAACTGAAATAAATAACAGAACGAATACACAGATGGAAGAGGGGGCAACTCTTCCTTACAGAAGAATTGTAGCTAGTAACTGGAGAAGACAACCTGAGGAGAGAGAACAACCACCCTAAAAATACCGCAGGAACAGTGGCCGCAGGGACAGTGACAGCAGGGACAGTGGCCACAGGGACAGTGATGGCAGGGACAATGGCCACAGGGACAGTGACCACAGGGACAGTGACGGCAGGGACAGTGGCCGCAGGGACAGTGGCTGCAGGGACAGTGGCCTCAGGGACAGAGGCCACAGGGACGGTGACTGCAGGGACAGTGGCTGCAGGCACCATCCCTAGACAGCGCTGAAGCCGCTGAGCAGACATTTCAGTGGAAACGGGGTGCTGGCACAGTCCTGCACAACCTCCCCCAAAGGTGTACTCACTGCAAAGGGAAGAACGGTCACATTCCCAGAGGTAAGACACATGGACAGCCTGCACCCCTGCCTGGCTGGACACGTGACTTCTGTGAGGTTCTGCCCCCAAACAGAGCAGCCCCAGCAACTGTGAAAAGATCACTGGACAGACCCAAACGGAGGGTCCTTCTGCAGCGCCCCGACCAGTGCCCCTGAGCAGTGTCGCAGCGGAAAAGCACTCGGACATGAGTGACGCCCCGGCGGCGGGAGAGGAAGACCTGAACGGCGCCCTGCGGGCTCGGGGAGCAGGGTGGGCATCCGTGGGAACCGCTGACCCTGGGACAGTCCATCCTTTCGTGAGTCGTGAGGTCCAAAGTGGTTTCTAAAATTTGGTAATTGATCTACCGTTACGTAAGAAGGCAAGGGGTGTATGTAAATTCCCTGTACTTTTTTATGGTTATTTGATCAAATAAACTTTTTGTTAAAAAAAATTAAGCCGTTCCTGGACAAGCAGAAGTCACGTGCGTGCTGACAAACACGTCCCACCACACGCTGCCTGCGCCCCGTCCTGCACCTGCCCAGACCCAAGGCCCCGAGAAAGGGGCCCCGCCGACCTCTCCCTCCCTCCCGGGCTCAGACAGTGTGTCCGCTTCAGAGCTGGGGCTTGTGATGGGCTGAATTCTGTCTCCGAAATGTTGCTGTGGTCCTCACCCCGGGACCTGTGAATGCGACCTTGTTTGGGAATAGGGTCTTGCCACGGGTAACCAAGTGAAAATGAGGTCACTAAGATGGGTCCTCATCCAATATGACTTTTGTCCTAAAAGGGGGACATTTGGATGCAGAGAGGCACACAGGGAGAGGGCCTTGTGGACAGGGAGGCCGAGGTCGGGGTGCTGCTTCTACAAGCCGAGGCACCCACAGATGGCCAGCAGCCACCCGGAGCTGGGGCAGAGCTGGGGGCAGATTCTCCTCTCAGCCTGGGAACCATCTCTGTGGACACCTTGACCTCCGACTTCTGGCTCCCGGCCTGTGACAAAACACATGTCTGCGTGTGAGCCCAGCTGGCTGCGGTGCTCTGTTTTGATGGCCCCAGGCTACACGTTGTGACTCACATTGTCTTTATTTGGAAACCAAATAAGCTTCCAACCACCAGCCACATGACCTGGCACTGACAGCAGGGGACCCACCACGGGGCTGCGTGACCAGGGGCATTGATTTAGCAAGACACAGCCTAGGTTCTGCCTTAGCCCCCAAGGATCCCGCTAAGAAATGAGGCAACCTACACGCCACCCCGAGGTTTCCTTCTGGCACTGAAAATGGGCAAGCACACCCAGGCCAATGCTAAGAATTTTGCGAGCTGAGCAATGACTCCCGGGACTAAAACACCTGCTGCTCCTTCTCAGGGCCCGCCCTCACCAACAACAAGGAAGAGGTGCGTGAGCCTGCTGCTGGGACAACACACACACACCCAGGGAAGGGTATAAAAGCTGGACAGCCCCAGCTTCTCACACACTCACTCACCTTCACACACTCACACACTCCTCCCAGCTCACCTCCAGCCCCACCACCCCACCATGGCCGCCTCCACCCTGTCTGTCTGCTCCAGCGACCTGAGCTACAGCAGCCGCGTCTGCCTGCCCGGTTCCAGTGACCCTTGCACCGACTCCTCCCTGCAGGTGGATGACTGTCCAGAGAGCTGCTGCCAGCCCTCCTGCTGTGTCCCCAGCTGCTGCCAGCCCTCCTGCTGTGTCCCCAGCTGCTGCCAGCCCACCTGCTGTGCCCCCAGCTGCTGCCAGTCCACCTGCTGTGCTCCCAGCTGCTGCCAGCCCTCCTGCTGCGCTCCCAGCTGCTGCCAGTCCACCTGCTGCGCCCCCAGCTGCTGCCAGTCCACCTGCTGCGCCCCCAGCTGCTGCCAGTCCACCTGCTGTGTCCCCAGCTGCTGCCAGTCCACCTGCTGTGTCCCCAGCTGCTGCCAGCCCTCCTGCTGTGCCCCTAGCTGCTGCCAGTCCACCTGCTGTGCCCCCAGCTGCTGCCAGTCCACCTGCTGTGCCCCCAGCTGCTGCCAGCCCACCTGCTGCACCCCCATCTGCTGCAAGCCTGTCTGCTGCACACCCTTCTGTTGCACATCTGTTTGTTGCAAGCCGGCCTGTTGCACACCCGCCTGCTGCAAGCCTACCTGCTGCACACCCGTGTGCTGCACACCCGTCTGCTGCAAGCCCGTCTGCTGTAAACCCGTGTGCTCTGTGCCCATCTGCTCTGGGGCTGCCCCCTGCTCAGCCCCCTCCTGCTGCCAGCCCACCCCCTGCCCCTCATCCTGCTGCAGACCCTCCTCCTCTGTGTCTCTCATCTGCCGCCCTGTGTGCAGACCCGCCTGCTGCGTGCCTGTCTCCTCCTGCTATGCCCCCTCCTGCTGCTAGCCCAGCTGCTGCTTCCTGGCCTCCTGCATGTCCCTCATCTGCCGCCCTGTGTACTCGCATCCAGCCTGCTGTGTCCCTGCCTTGGCCCTGAAGTCCTGCTGCTGGCTGGACACATCTCCCCAGGGCAGCCAGGCTCAGGCCCCACCCCTGTGACTGTGGGTCACCCAGCCACCCCTCAGACTGGGCCTGAGCCATGTCAGGAGGTTTCCCTCACCTGGCTCAGGGTCAGGTCCCACTTGGAAGCTGACTGCCGTGCCCTGCAATGCTCCGGCACTTAGACCACTTCCTGAGCTGGATGATGTAGAAGAACCAAACGATCATACTCAATGCTACAGCTCTTGAGTGGCACATGGGCAGTCCTCACAGCAGTGGTCCCTCCATATGTCCTGCCCTCATGAGGACCAGCTCAGCTTCCAGCAGTCTCTGACCCTGAACCTGGTCTAGATGCACTTGAGCCAAGCGACCAATAAACAGCCCTGAACTGAGCACTGCATTCATGGCCACGTGTCTTTATTGCCATTTCTCAGCTTGACTGCATATCTGCCTTTGCCCTTTGCACGTCACACTCTGCCATCCAGCAGGACCCTGTGTGGCTTCGTGTGGCTCCCAGGTTTCCCAGAGACAGGTTTCACAGCTCTTTGGCCATTTGGGGACATCATGGATTGGCCCTTCACCCTCCTTTACTATATTACTCACTGAATAGTTCTTTTTCTTGATTTGACTCTGTACCTTTGCCACAGACATAATTACCACGGGTCTGTGTGAACAGGACACCGCTGAACCTTGGGTGGAATGGGAATTGGTGACATCTCTTCTGGAGCCCAGAGACCCCCCAAAATTAGGTTGAGATTCCTTGTGTCTCTGCAAGACCCACTCTTGAGATCTCCAGGATCCACCCCTCCTGGGATAGGGTTGGTGGCGCGGCGCAGCCCTCGGGGAGGGAGCTAAGTCTCAGGCTGAGCTCCAGGTCAGCCGGAGCACCTCCCAGAGTGGAAGCAGCAGGCACACGCAGCTTCAGGGTCAGGGCAGAGCTTGCGGAGCCAAAGAGGGAAGCAAGGGATTGTGTGGAAGAGGAACAGAGTCCCTGAACACAAGGAGTCAGGCGTTACTTTGAGCCATGGTGGACCCGACTCATCCTCCCACCCAACAAAACTAGAAAATGGGATGAAAGACATAAAAAGCCAGGTTCCCGGCCCTAGACAACCGAGAGTACAGGACTGGGGCCGCTTAGGGGAGGGAAACGGAGGAGGGAAGCCCTGCCATTTAATTTCTAACACTGGACGCTTTTCCAGGTAGCTTTCTGTGAATGACTTCCGGTTCTGCTGTGGTCAGAACAACATTCTCTGTGTGACTTCCAGCCTGTTAAATGTACTGAGACTTGTGTAATTGGCCCGGCTTGCTGGCGGAGAGAGTTTCCAGGCCACAGCACGTGGAGGGATCGTAAACAGCACGGGCGTTTTGCTGAGCTGAAGAGGTAGGAATCAGAGTTCACGGACAATGAGACAGCTGGGATCTGTGGGGCAGACACAGGAGAGGGGAGAAATATACAGAGAAAACCTCCCCTGAGTCCACTGCTGAATCCTAATCCATTCATTCGGCGCTCAGAACCCCACACAGCTGGACAGCAACAACCACAGAGCTGTTACAGTGAACAATTACCAGAGCGTACACAAGGGCAAGGGACATTAGCATCCCAAACAACCAGAGAGGAGGGACCTCGCTGGACCCCAGAGGCGTTCAGTACAGATCCCAGAAGAGTCACATCTTAACAGCAGTGCCAAACCTCTCCAAGAGGGAAGCATCTCTAACCTGTCCTGACGAAACCTAGAAACAAGCAGGAAAACATCAGCGTGTCAGCTGGTCCACAATTAGTAACTGCCAGACAGAACCAAGTTCAGGGCCCTTTTAAAAAGGAAACAGCCCTGACTGGTTTGGCTCAGTGGATTGAGCACCATCCTGCAAACCGAGGGTTCACCGGTTTGATTCCCAGTCAGGGCACATGCCTGGGTTGCAGGCCAGGTCAGGCCCCCAGTAGGGGCGGATGGGAGAGGCAGCCACACATTGATGTTTCTCTCCCTCTCTTTCTCCTTCTCTTCCTCTCTTTCTAAAAAATAAATAAAATATTTTTTAAAAGGAAACAAAGTACACATTGAACAGTGTGATGGTTTTATTTTATGGAAGTCCAGCATTCAGGACAATACTAGTAGGCACATTCAGAAGAGGGAAATGTTGCCCATAACCAAGAGATAAGACAGTCTGTAGAAGCAAACCCACAGGCAGAGCTGATGGAACTCGCAGACCCGGGAGTTAAAACAGCCAGTACAAGTACATACAGGAATTTAAAGGAAACCACCAACATGATGAAGAGAGAAATGGACGACTCAAAAGAAAACAAAATGGAACCCCAAAGGCTGAAAAATAGAACATCAATGGTAAAAAATTATAAAGACGTGCTTAAAAGCTCTTTAGACACTGCCGAGGAAAAGACCTGTGACCCTGAGGACATAGCCACGGAAATCATCCAAACCAGAGGACAGTGAGGGGAAAGAAAAGGAAAACCTTCAAGGAACCTCAGGGAGCTGGGGAACAATGAAATGGTCCAGCGTAAGTACAAACGGAGTGCTTCAAAACAATGAATAAGTAAAAGTGAGGGAGAGGGCAAAAGGTATTTTAAGAGATAATGGCCAAATATGTTTGTAATTTGATGTCATCGATAAGTATATAGAAAACTGGAAAAACACTATAAACTAACCTGAACTAATTAACATTTATATACTATACCGCCCCCCAACAGTAGAATTTACATTTGTAAGTGCATGTGGAACATTCATCAGAATAAATCATACACTAGACCATTAAGCAAGTCTCAAGATATTTAATAGGACTGAAGTCACACAGAGAAGGTTGTTTGACCACAGCAGAATCAGCCATCACTGCCAGAAAGAGATCTGGAAAATCGTCCAATATCAGGAAATTAAACAACACACTTCAAAATAATCCTGAGTCAAAGAAGAAATCACAATGAAAATTAGGAAATATTTTGCATAAGGTACAAATAAACTCTGTGAGGTACAGTTAACACAGCGCACTGCGGGGAATGTGAAACTTTAATGACATATATTTGAAAAGAAGGCAAGACTAAAATCAATTACCTAAGTTTCTACCTTATGAAGCTATAAAAAGAAAAATACAAGTTGAACCCAAAATAAGTAGAAGAAATGAAATAATCAAGAAATGTAGAAATCTGCTGAATGGAAAATGGACAGACAAGAGAGAAAATCAATAAACCAAATTTGTTTTTTTGAAAAAATCAATAAAATTGGTACATTTCTAGCTTTATCAGTCAAGAAAAAGGAGAAAAGATGTGAATTTCTAATATCATAAATGAAAGAAGGGTTACGAGCACAGATCTACAGACCAAAAGAATTAAAAAGGAGGAAAGCCAACAACTTCATGCTGATACATTTAACAACTGAGATGAAACAGGCCACTAACTGGAAAGATACACATTACAAAAACTCACACGAAATGAAATAGAAAACCTCGATAGCCCACTGCCAAGTGAAGAAATCGAATTCATAGTTAAAACCTTTCCCACAAAGAAGACACGGAGCCCAAATGCCTTGAATGCTGGAAATCCTAAGGAATGAGTGTACCTAAAAAAGCTCTCCAATTCCAGTGCATTTAGCGAGGTTCCAGGATGCAAGCTCAATAGGGAGAAGCCAAGAGCACTTCTACCTGGTAGCCCTAAATAATCAAAAAGAAAACAAATACGCCGTCAACTGAAGCATCGACGGTGAAATAGCACACAAAGGGGACAGCACGTGCGTGTGGCCTGTGTCTGGACAAGGACAACACGTTGCTGGAACAGGCAACCCTAAAGGACTGGACAGACATACTGTGTCTGTAAGTTAAAAGACTCCATGTTGTTAAAACGTCAGCTCTTCCCAAGTTTATCTACAAGTTTAATGCCATTCCAATCAAAATTCCAGCATGCGTTTCTGTAGAAGCGAAGGAGCTGATTCTAGAATACATTCTAAAAGCTACATGAAAATGTAAAGGATCTAGATTAGCCAACTAATTTGGAAAAAGAAAACCAACATTGGAGGACTTGCATCGCTTGATTTCGGGACTTAAATTAAAGCCACATTGTGTTGGTCAAGACAGTGTTATTAGTAAAATAATAAACATGTTTGTTATTGGCATAGTAATAAACATAGAAGAATAGAATAGGTAAGAAAGTGCAGAGACAGATCTTCACATATACCTCAACAGGTTTTTGTTTGGCAAGGATAATTCAATGGAGAAAGGTTAATCTTGACAAATGAGGCTGGAACAACTCACAGTACATTCAAAACTTAACTTGAAATGGATCATAGCACTAAGCTTACAAGTTACAACCATAAGATATTTAGAAGTAAGCATCGGACAAAATCTGTGTGGCCTTGGGTATAGACAAAGATTTCTTAGAACCATTGAAGAAAAATAAATCAATTGAATTGAATCAAAATTTAAAATGTAAGCTCTTTAAAAAACACTGTTAAGAAGATAAAAAGGCTCATCACAGAGAGATTTGCACTTCTATATATGACACACGAGTGGTATCCACACTACATAAAGAATACTTACAACCTAATGATAAGGACGAACCAGCAGACGCTGTAAAATCGGGCAGAGTTTGGGACAGACCCTGCACTGAGGAAGACACCCAAATGGCAAACGAGCACAGGAGATGATTGCCATCGTCAGTCACCAGGGAAACAAGCACCGCACCACCCAACCACGCCCGCCCTGTGACCGGCAACGCCGCCCCGAGGTAGTCCCTCAAGCAAAGTGATAACACCCCGAGGGCAGGTGTCCACCTCGGCTTCATTCGGAACGGCCCAAACCAGGAGACAGCCCCATACACGTCAACAGGTGGAGGGTGCAGTGTGGCGCAGCCTCTCCGTGAAGCACGGACCTGCCTCTGAAAAGGAATGTGCTGCCAATGCCCACAACAGCAGGGACGAGAAAGTGAGCCAGATGCAGAGAGCACATGCTGCATGACTCCTTCACGTGGCCTGTTTTTAATGAGCCCGCGGGGCAGGGGTGGCTGGGCTCTGGGTGGGGGGCGGCCACTGGGAAGGGAGGCTGGGAGCCTCTGGAGGGAAGGAGATGCTCTACATCTTAACAAAGGTGGAGGCGGCAGGATGGCAGCCTTTTAAAAAGCTCATCAAACTGCACAGTGAAATTGGGTGCATTTGATCATATGAAAGTCATTATCGCAACAAAGCCGATTTTCAGCACAAGTGGTCAGCGGGAGAAGAGGGAAGTTCGGGTGAGGAATATGCAGCAGGTGGGGCATGTGGGGGGGGGGTGGGAGGTGGCCAGCATTTCTGGGAAGGAGGCTGAGACCCTCCGGGGACAGCAGGCCATGGACGCTGGCCACAGGAAGAGTGAGGGGCTCACGACCGGCACCCCGTTCGCATGGTGGGCTGAACACCGTCTGATCCTTTCGAGCTCGGGGGGGACAGTGGTCCACTTCCTGCAGCAGTTCCAGCCACCGCCCCTAGTGGGCGATCTCGCTGGGGTACTTGCACCTTTGTCAACGTGTGCCCTTGCGTGGGGCTGATGTCATCCTGACGTCAGAGGAGGCTGCTGGCCACGGCCCTTTGGCACACTGAGGCCCGGCAGGGGTGCTCAGCTCCCAGGGGAGCCCCTGCATCACGACTCGGTGTCCCTCACACTCCCAGCCTGAGCCCAGAGCTGCCAGTGGAAGGCCCCAAGGGCACACAGACACGGGACCCCACAGGTCCTGCCACCTGCTCCTCCACGTTTTATTTCTACACTTGCTGTTTACTCCTGTAAGCTGGGAGCTGCCCCTCACCCTCACCCCGTCGGGCCTCGGCCCATGGTGTAGCCCTGCGGGTGGATGATGGAGGTGCGGCCGGCCCACAGAGGCTGTGCTGCATGCAGCCCCCACACCAGCTTCCTGATGAGTGACTGTGGGGGTGGGTTTGCCCAGATGGGACAGTGGGTGGAAACGGTCCCAGGGGACTGAGGACCCCTAGACCATGATGTGTCTGCAGGTGACCAGCCCCAGGGAAGGCCGGGGCACAGGCCCAGCAGGCATTGACCTTCCTCAGCAAGGACAAGAGTCCTACCCAGTCACCTTGCCCAGAGCCAGGCCACTGCCCTTTGTGATCTCTCAGCCACTCATTCCCAGAAACACTTGGAGCTGCAGAGCAATGTCTGGTGAAAACCTCCTGTCCCCTCACCCCTACCGTGAAATCAGACGAAGGAAGCGATCATGTGATGAAGTGTGTTTATTGGGGAGCCCGAGGAGATGCTGACAAGATGAGAATGGAGGTCAGGTGACGAGACAGAGAAACGTGGAGGGAAGCACAGGGGACCCAGGGGCAGGTGGAGGTGCCTCCTGGGAGGCAAGAGGCTGGGGAAGAAGCGAGGTCAGGGGTTCCTGGGAGCAGAGGTCAGGTGAGGACTGGGGGGACGGGGGGGACCCCATCCTGAGTGAGGTCAGCCATATAGCATGGGTCAGGGCTGGACTGAGGGGTGGCTGGAAGGACCACAGTCACAAGGTGAGACCTGAACCCAGGTGGTCCTGGGGGGACATGCCCGGTCAGCAGCGGGACTTCGGGGCTGAGGCACGGACACAGCAGGCCGGGCGGGAGCACACAGGGCGGCAGATGAGGGACACGCAGGAGGCCGGGCGGCAGCAGCTGGGCTGGCAGCAGGAGGAGGTGGGAGCACAGCAGGAGGAGACGGGCACGCAGCAGGCGGGTCTGCACACAGGGCGGCAGATGACAGACATGCAGGAGGAGGGTCTGCAGCAGGACGAGGGGCAGGTTGTGCAGCACACGGGCTTGCAGCAGACAGGTGTGCAGCACACCGGCTTGCAGCAGACAGGTGTGCAGCACACGGGCTTACAGCAGACAGGTGTGCAGCACACGGGCTTGCAACAGACGGGCACACAGCAGGAGGGCTGGCAGGGGGAGGAGGAGCAGCAGGAGGGCTGGCAGCCAGACTGCTGGCAGCACAAGGGTGTGCAGGAGATGGTGCAGGCTGATTGGCAGGGGCTGGGCCCACAGGTCGCCTGGCAGCAGGGGCTGGACACACAGCTCACTGGGGCGCAGATGAGGGTCTGGCAGGGGGCTGGGGCACAGCAGCTGGGGACACAGCAGGAGGGCTGGCAGCAGCTGGGGACACAGCAGGAGGGTTGGCAGCAGCTAGGAGCACAGCAGGTGGACTGGCAGCAGCTGGGGACACAGCAGGTGGACTGGCAGCAGCTGGGGACACAGCAGGAGGGCTGGCAGCAGCTGGGGGCACAGCAGGAGGGCTGGCAGCAGCTCTCTGGACAGTCATCCACCTGCTGGGAGTCGGTGCAAGAGTCACTGGAACCGGGCAAGCAGATGCGGTTGCCATAGCTCAGGTCGCTGGAGCAGACAGACAGGGTGGAAGCGGCCATGGTGGACGGTGGGGCTGGAGGTGAGCTGGGAGGAGTGTGTGAGTGTGTGTGAGTGTGTGAATGTGTGAGGTGCCTGGGCTATTGGCTTTTATACCCTCCTGGCTTGGTGTCCCAAGCCCTACAGCTGCCATTTCCGCCTTCCAGAAGCATCAGGGATGTTTGTTTGCCTGGGATGTTGTCCAGCTTGTAAATCTAGATTGTCTAGCTCAGGAGCCTGTCCCATTGTGTCTCCAGGGAAACAGGAGCGGGTGGGCAGGTCCCAGCCTGAGTCCTCAGAGCAGGGGAAGGTGCAGATGGAGTGGAGCTGAGGTCCCATCTCAAGCCGTCCTGGGTGTTTGGGGCATCGTCCCTTCAGAGACGTGTACAGCCTCAGCGCCTGGCTCACTTTGCAGGCAGCTGGCGTTGGGAAGGTTTCCCAGCAGCTCACCACCTCATCCCATGGGGATGCAGAACTGTTGCCACCTCATGTGGGAGGAACCGCGAGCCAGGGGCGTTTGGTGACTTCCCAGTGCCCCATGGGCACAACGGGACCTGAGCCTCTTGGTCGGAGCTCAGGAGGGCTTCTCATCGCTGAAGAGCCTCTCTCCGTGGCCAGCTGTCTGTCTGTGTGTCCACTTTCCGCCTGTCCTGGAGCTTGGAAGACTGCAGGACTCTGCATTCTAAGGCAAACCATGCAGCTCCCTGCCACGCAGAAAAGGGACAGCTTTCTGGGTGCCCGGTTCCCATGTGTGACCCACGCAGAGCACCTGGGCTGGACCACGGGTGGGTCACAGCCCTCCTCCCCCTCTCAGGTGGGATGCCTGGCTTCTCCTCCAAGGCAGCCCCCAACAGCCTGTCCCCAGCCCTCTGCAGGCTGGATACCCGGCCCACCTACTCAGACAGCCTGCAGGGTCACCCAGTAGCAGAGGGCCACTGGGCACAACAAAAAGATGCAAAACGTGCCCGAGGAGAGTGCCTCCCTCATTGTCTGCCAGTGTCCGCACCCGCTCAGGAAGCAGTGCCTGCACCCCTTTATTTTCTCTGCCTCTGTCTCTCTCTGCACCCACACACACTGGCACTCAGTCCATTCTCGTTTGCAGTAGTTACGCTCTATAAAGTTGCTGCAAACCCTGAATTAGCAAATACCATGGTCCTGGGGAAATGCAAGGTGGGGTCCCTGCGATCCTCTGGGCACCGTATTTTCATAACTGATCAATACGTAGCCTTGTTTGGTGCGTGCTTCTGCTTGAAGGCATTTTATTTAATGCACATATTTAATGAGCATCTTACTTAACATTGTGCTGTAGCCACCTGCACTGTAACTCTCGCCCAAACGGGGTTCCCTGACGTCTGTTTTCCCTGGGAGGCACGCTGCAGCCTTCCTGTGCTCACAGCCCCAGACGGACCTTCGGCTCCACGCTGTGGGCCATTCTCACCAGCACAGTCACAAGTATAAGGCCCCAAAATGTGGAAAACATGGCGCTGAAGAGAACTTGGGAAGGACCCGTCTACAGACCGCGAGCTGAAACAAGAGGGGCATTGCCTGTGCAGCCTCAGCTGGGAACGTGCGCCGTGGGGGACCCAGAGCTTCGGCCACCCTGCACACGTCCGCAGCGCAAGGCAGGCGCTGCGAGGGGTGACGGGGCTGCAAATGAATCGCAGCGAGCCGGTGAATTCACAAACAAGGGGTTCCTGAGTGATGCGGAGCTGTCTGTCTAGGCAGGGATACATATACCGTATGCATATAGATAGCGTCTTTGTATACAAATTTTTAAAGTACAAACTATACCGTGTTTTACCCACGATTTTTTTTTTAATCTTAACCTGGAGCTCCTCTCCTATGAGTACATGAAGATTTCTCTTTCCCGTTGATAACTGCGTAGCATTCCGCACTGATCCGTGTGCGTGTTTTCTGTAGCTGTATAATGAATTACCACAAGCCTGGTGGCTTAAAAATATGCAAGTGTCACTCACAGTCTCTGGGGGTTGAGCTAGACTGAGTTCGCTGTGGGTTCACACCATGGGGTCTCCTCTGGAGGCTCGACGGGGGGAGGGGAGGAGTCGCTTCCCAGATCATGTGGTTCTCCTCAGAATCCAGCTCCTTGCAGGTGGCCCGACTGAGGGCCACTCCCATGTCTTGCCACGTGGCCCCCTCCACAGGAGCTCACATGGGGCAGCTTGCTCCTTTGCAGCCAGCCCAGGACGTGTCTCCTCCCAAGACCAGTGCTACAGTCCTGCGTACGTAACGTAAACACGCCCACCCCATCACCTGCGCTGTGTTCTTTGTGCCTGAAGCAAGGCAAGGGTCCTGACCACTCTTGGGGGGTAAGGGCCACACAGCACACAGGATGCCCGTGTTTTACTCCAAACTTAGAATAGCCCCTCCCATGCCGAGGTTATTTTCGTCCTCTTCTCCTTCAGCTATTGAGAGAGGTATATTAATGTCCCCCACTCTGATGTTACCTTTCTCTATTTCTGCTTCTAGTCCTGTCCGTTTCCATTGCTCTGTTTTAGGCTGTATGATTAGGTACACACACGTACGGAATTATTACAGCTTCCTGGTGGACTGACCCTTTTTGCTTTATGAAATGTCTTTATCTCAAATAATGCTTCTTACTTGAAGATCTACTTTACTTGGTCATAACAAGCCACGCCAGCCTCTCAAAGTGGGTGTTTGCATGATGTGTTCTTGTCAATGGTCTTACTTCCAACCTCTGCAAGCATCACGCACACCTACAATATTGTACCTACTCTCTGGTCACATGTTTTCTGCTTGCCCCAGAATGTTCTTTTTAACTATTTCCTGACTGCTTTGGGTTAATCACGCATTTTTAGGATTCATCTCCCTTTTTTATTCGTGATGGACAATCCACTACAGGCACCGACTTTCCCCGGGGCCTAAGGACGCCCCGCGAGCACTCTCGGTTACTCGGGCAAACACCGGCTCTCTTACCGCTTTCAGAGCAATGCTAAGACCTCGGAATACTTTAGCTCCACTTACCTTTCTCACCCTTACTGTTAATGCTGTTTTGCACTTTATTTTTCTGTTAACAAGCAAGAAAAAAATGGGGCCCTGGCTGGTGTGGCTCAGTGGACTGAGTGTGAGCCTGCAAACCAAAAGACTGCTGGTTTGATTCCCACTCAGGGCACATGCGTGGGTTGCAGGCCAGGTCCCCAGTAGGGAGCACACGAGAGGCAACCACACATGGATGTTTCTCTCCCTCTCTTTCTCCCTCCCTCCCCCTCTCTAAAAATAAATAAAATATTTTTTAAAGAAAAAAATGGGAAACACGAGCAAGCCTCATTTTCCATGCAGAAGGCTTGTGGTGGCTGTGCTTTCTGCAGGGAGATGGACAGGGGGACCTCTGGGTCACATGCGCAGCTTTCAGTGTTGGATAAATACAGATGGCTCGGGAAGGCTGTGGACAGGCGCAGGGTCTGTGCCTCACTGAGTGGTCAGGTGGGTCATGGGGCGGGGGGTGGAACCACCCACCCCGGGACATGGAGGTGCCGCTGCCAGAGCATGCACGGCGCCTGCTCGCCACCCGCCCAGGGGAGCCCCTGCACCAGAGGGAGTGCTGGGGAGCCACAGTGAGAGATGTTCCGGCCTCTTGCCCTCCTTGTCCCGGGCTTCTCCAGCCAGGCACTTGGGAAGCCGTGGCACCACAACGAACAGAGTCCCCAGGTGTTCATGGGACCTGTCCCAGGTGTCAACAAAATGACGTTTGGACATGAAGGGATGATTCTCTTGCGAAGCCAACTCAGACCCCGGGACTCGCTATTTGCAGACAAACATGACTTTCTACCTCAGCGTTATGAACCAAAGGCGGCTCAGGATAGATGAATCAACAGACCACACAACATACAAGAGCTTCATAGCTGAGCAACTTCTCGCAGAAGGAAAACACAACACTGGCACTAATGAGAGCTCTCTGAGGCCCAAACAGAAACAAGGAAGAAGGTGAATGAGCATCCTGTGGGGAAACACAAGCCATACAGGGTATAAAAGGTGGACAGTCCCAGAACCTCACACACTCACTCACCTTCACACACTCACACCTCCTCCCAGCTCACCTCCAGCCCCACTGCCCACCATGGCCGCCTCCACCCTGTCCGTCTGCTCCAGCGACCTGAGCTACAGCAGCCGCGTCTGCCTGCCCGGTTCCAGTGACTCTTGCACTGACTCCTCCTGGCAGGTGGACGACTGTCCAGAGAGCTGCTGCCAGCCCTCCTGCTGCGTCCCCAGCTGCTGCCAGCCCTCCTGCTGCGTCCCCAGCTGCTGCCAGCCCACCTGCTACGTCCCCAGCTGCTGTCAGTCCACCTGCTGCGTCCCCAGCTGCTGTCAGTCCACCTGCTGCGTCCCCACCTGCTGCCAGTCCACCTGCTGCGTCCCCAGCTGCTGCCAACCCTCCTGCTGTGTCCCCAGCTGCTGTCAATCCACCTGCTGCACCCCCAGCTGCTGTGCCCCAGCCACCTGCACAACTCTCGTCTGTGCCCCAGTGAGCTGTGGGCCCAGCCCCTGCCAATCAGCCTGCACCAGCTCCTGCATACCCTCATGCTGCCAGCAGTCTAGCTGCCAGTCCTCCTGCTGTACCTCCTCCCCCTGCCAGGCCTCCTGCTGTGTACCTGTCTGCTGCACACCTGTCTGCTGCACACCCGTCTGCTGCAAGCCCGTGTGCTCTGTGCCTGTCTGCTCTGGGGCTGCCCCCTGTCCAGCCCCCTCCTGCTGCCAGCCCACCCCCTGCCCCTCATCCTGCTGCAGACCCTCCTCCTGCATGTCTGTCATCTGCCGCCCTGTGTGCAGACCCGCCTGCTGTGCCCCCTCTTCCTCCTGCTGCCAGCCCAGCTGCTGCCGCCCAGCCTCCTGCGTGTCCCTCATCTGCCGCCCTGTGTGCTCCCGCCCGGCCTGCTGCGTCCGTGCCTCAGCCCAGAAGTCCCCCTGCTAAGGGGTCTTCTTACTGGTTTATGGGCACCCCAAAACTCAACAACTCACTGCCATCTGCACCCCCAGGATTCTTTACTCAGAGCCAAGACAGCTGTCAAGTCCCCTTCATAGGTCCCTGCACTGGGTATCTGTGGTCGTCTGGCTGCCACTGTGCATTTCTGCCTCTAGGAAAAGCTCACCCATCTTTCCAAGCAGAGACTTCCCCAAATCCACGTGCCCTGCCATCCAGCCCAGGCTGGCAGTGACCCCAGCAAGGCCGGCTGGACTCTCCCAGGCCCTGGAGCCTGGAACAGGGTGAAGGGAGAGAAGCCGGTCTCTCCTCACTGCTCCCCGCCCCCATGTGGCCCCAGCATCTCCACTGCACCCTCTGCTGGTGTCTTCATCCTCCCCCACCCCAGCCCCGACCTGTGTGCTGTCCGTCCCATCCAATAAATTCCTTTCCTGATGCCTTTAACCAGCACTCGTTTCTATTCTTTAACAATGACCCCTACCTGACATCCCCCAGGTAAGGCTGGTCCCAGGGGGTTCCTCAGGGCCACCATGTTCCTGCCCCTTCAGCGGTGTCCAGGAAGTCCCCCATCACTCGAGCCACAACTATGTCCAAGAGATGGACCCACCTTCTGGACCCAAAGGCTGAATAACCTGGCAGCAGTGCCTGCCCTGGGAGGGGCCACCCTTCGGGGGTGACTCGGACACTCTTCAGCGCCCCCACTTCAGGAGGGCCTGTTCAGGAAGGAGCTAGCCCAGCAGGCCTGGGGAGGCCATCGCTAGGCCTGCTCTCCAGGCCAGCCTTGGGCCAGCGCCTGGGAATGGGGACTCCGTGGGGGCTCTCAGCACGCAGGATGCGAGTGCCACACTGGCCCAAACCATCTGCGCAGACACGGTGGCCGTGCTGACACCTGCTCTCCCTCTGGGGGTCTGGAGTTTTGGGCACGTACTGGGCAGGGGTGCCACGTGACCAGCCCCGATAAGAGCCCTGGGCTCTGGGCTCTGATGAGCTCCCTGGTGGATATCTCACGCTCCTGCCTGAGCAGGTAAGTGCGTTCTGCACGATCCACAAGGACGGGCCCTGAGCGCTGGCCACACCTGGTGTCCCCGACTCCTGCCACGTGGCTTTTCCCTGAGGCGATTTAGCTCTGCATACTGAGTCCTGGGAGTTGTATAGAGTCATCCAAACTCGGGGTTGCTGGGGACCCCAACATTCATCAGAATGAATAAAATGTTCACGTCTGATCATAGCAAACAGGGCCTAGAGTGAGCACAGGCACATTTCACAGTATGTAAGTCTCACCTAAACAACGCCGACTTTTTAAAAGAATGCAGTCAAGGGGATGAAAAACACCAGCCCCAGACTTGGATGAGGGGTCTGCAGCGCACCTGCCCACGGTGCTGTGCTGAAGCCGGCTGGCCCAGCCCCAGGGTGCTGACCGGGCCCCTCACTGCCCGGCCCCATGTTCAGTGACACCACGCTGGTGGCTCCTGGGAGAGGAGTCACACCGTGGTGACTGGCAAACGCCGCAGACCAGGACTCGTTTTGTTCCTGTCTCACAGGCATCCAGTCATGAAACATTTACCAGCACACTGTTGCACATATATGACAAAGAACTCATATTTGGAATATATAATCATTTTCTGCAAATCCCAAAGAAATACAAATAACACTATTTAACAAAAACGATCAGCTGCAAGAGATGCTCAGATCAGGGAAGGCAAATTAATGCAGCGATGCCACAGCCCTGCACACTTTCCAGAATGGAGAAGGTCCTGACCGACCGACACCACCTCGTTCACACAGAATGTGCAGTGACTGGACCTGACTAACGGGAATGTACACTTCTTTAGAGACTCGTTGGGCAGTGTACGCTTAACAGAGCATACAACATAAGTATATTTCTGCCCTGCCGCCCCATGCACTCCCTCCCTACCTGTGTGTCCCGCCTTGGCACGCAGGTCCTGCTGCCGACGGGCACATCCCCGTGGGGCCACATGCCCCGAGGATTCTCCCTACCCATCAGCCCCTGACTTCCCACCTTCCTGGGCCTTTCCCATCCAGGTATAGCTCAGACCCTACTTCCTCCAGCCCAGCCCAGCCCAGGCCTGGGAGCCTGAAATGCTCATGGAGCTTTTCTCCTGACTGGGACCCATGGGTGCCCTGGCTGCACCACAGCGTGCTTCTCCGCTCCAGGCCACATCCCTCCTTTGGTCAGGAACGGGTGCTGTCTGACCCCGGTCCTGCACAAAGCAGTGTCGCTCTCAGCCTCTGAGCACCGATCAAAACTCCGCTCCCTCCACCGGCCCTTCATGCGGACTGCACATATCTGGGGGTGGGAGGGGCAGCCGTGAGACCTGGGCCCCTCGGCGGCCTTGCTATCACCAGTTTTGGGAAATTTGGGGGGCTCCTGCACGTGACAGTGGGAAGCTCATGTCTCCTTCCTGCCGTCATTCACTGTTTGACCACCATCACAGGTCCTGCAGGGTAATAGAAGCTTTGTTCCAGGACGAGTCCTGTGAGCCCTGCCTGGCCTGGCACTCAGGCTGTCCTCTTGGGATGGCTGGGCACCTGAACTCACACACACAGACACAAACACTGGGACGCCCGGTGGCCCAGCACTGAGCCAGCTGCTGGGATGCAGAGGGCAGAGACCAGCACACAGCTTTTGGAGCTCCACCTGCTGGGCAGGGCTGGGGGAGAGCAGGTGGGAAAGGGAAGACCCTGGGCAGCTGCGGTGCAGAAAGCCCAGAACGTGTGAGAACGAGTCCAGACTGTGGAGTGGGAGACACATGTGAACACACGTGTGCAGAGGTGCTCAGAGGCAGGCTCACTCACGGCTGACCAAAGACTCCTAGCACAGGCTCCTGGACCTAGAGCCGCAGAGCACAGCAGGAGACACTGGTGCTGTGACCGTCACCACATGGCCCCCAAGACCTGAAGAGCTGGTCTATCATGTTTTCATTCTCATTCGTTTCAAAGTGCTTCCTAACTTCCCTTTCGATTTCTTCTTTGACCCACCTGTTGTTTAAGTCTGTGTTGTTTGAAAATTCCACACATTTGTGAATTTTCTCAGTTTTCCTTCTGGAACTGATTTCTAGTTTCATTCCCTTGTGGTCAGACAAGGTGCGTTGTGGAATTTCAACACTTTTAAACATATTGAGATGTATTTTGTGGTTTAACATATGGTCCAACTGGAGAGCATTCTGTGCGCACTTGAGAAAAATGTGTATTCTGATGCTGTTGAGTTGAGCATTGTGTTATGTCTATTACATCCAGTTGCTCTACACTGCTCTTCACGTCCTGTTTCACTATTGATCTTTGATCTAGTTGTCCTATCTTGTCATTTTTTTTTAAACTAGTGGAAATCACTTATTGATGTCTCCATGTGTTATCGTAGGACTGGAATTGTCTGTTTCTTTCTTCAATTCAGTCAGTCTCTTTCTTTATCCATGTTGGAGGTCTGTTGGTAGGTGCCTATATTCTTATAATGGTCATATAGTCTTGACATACTGACCCTTTTATCAATATTTGAAGTCTTCATTTGTCTCATAATAATTTCTAACTCAAAGTCTGTTTTTCTGATTTTATTGTAGCCATCCAGCTTTCTTCTGGTTACTATTTCATTAAATATCTGTTTTCAATTCTTTCACTTTCAATATATTTGTATTTTTGAATCTAAAGTGAGTGAACTGACTCAAGAATACATAGACAAGCTGAAGAGACACAAAACAAGTAATGAAATTGAATCAGTCGTTAAAAACCTCCTCTAAAAGAAAAGCCTGGGGCCAGATGGCTTCAATGCTGAATTGTACTAAACATTTCCAAAAGACTTGGCACCAAGCCTTCTCAAACCCTTCCAAAGAACACAATATGAGGGAGGACTTTTTAAAAATATATATTTTATTGATTATGCTACTACAGTTGTCCCATTACCCCCTTCATTCCCCTCCACCCTGCACACCCCCTCCCACTCACATCCCCCCTTTAGTTCATGTCTATGTGTCATAAGTTCTTTAGCTTCTACATTTCCCATACTATTCTTGCCCTCCCCCTGTCTATTTTCTACCTACCATCTATGCTACTTATTCTCCGTACCTTTTCCCCCTCTCTCCTCCTCCCACTCCCCTGTTGTTAACCCTCCATGTGATCTCCATTTCTGTGGTTCTGTTCCTGTTCTAGTTGTCTTCTTTGTTTTTGTTTTAGGTGTGGTTGTTAATGATTGTGAGTTTGCTGTCATTTTACTATACATGCTTTTTATCTTCTTTTTCTTAGATAAGTCCCTTTAACATTTCATATAATAAGGGCTTAATGATGATGAACTCCTTTAATTTGACCTTATCTAAGAAGTAGTTTATCTGCCGTTCCATTCTAAATCAAAGCTTTGCTGGATAGAGCAATCTCAGATGTAGGTTCTTTCCTTTCATGACTTGGAATACTTCTTTCCAGCCCCTTCTTGCCTGCAGGGTCTCTTTTGAGAAATCAGCTGACAGTCTGATGGGAACTCCTTTGTAGGTGACTATCTCCTTATCTCTTGCTGCTTCTAGGATTCTCTCCTTCACTTTAATCTTGGCTAATGTAATTATGATGCGCCTTGGTGTGTTCCTCCTTGAGTTCAACTTCCTTGGGGTTCTCTGAGCTTCTTGGACTTCCTGGAAATCTATTTCCTTTCCCAGATTGGGAAGTTTGCCTTTATTATTTGTTCAAATAAGTTTTGTATTTGTTGCTCTTCCTCTTCCCCTTCAGGCATCCCTATCATTTGGATGTTGGAATGTTTAAAGATGTCCTGGAGGTTCCTAAGCCTCTCTTCATTTTTTTTGAATTCTTATTTCTTCATTCTTTTCTGTTTGATTATTTCTTTCTTCCTTTTGGTCCACTTGATTGATTTGAGCCCCAGTTTTCTTCCTATCACTGTTGGTTCCCTGTGCATTTTCCTTCATTTCACTTAGCATAGCCTTCATTTTTTCATCTAATTTGTGACCAAATTCAACCAATTCTGTGAGCATCCTGATCACCAGTGCTTTGAACTGTGCATCTGATAGGTTGGCTATGTCTTCGTCGCTTAGTTGTATTTGCTATGGAGCTTTGATCTGTTCTTCTCTTTGGGCCATTTTTTTTGTCTTGTTGCACCTGTTATGTATGAGAGGTGGAGCCTTTGGTGTTCACCAGGGAGGGGCAACCCAGTAGCTGAGTTGTGATGCTGTATGTGGGGGCCGGGATCTGAGAGGGAACAATGGCACTTGCTCTGCTCTCTGTCAGATTTCAGTCCCTTCCTCTGCTTTCCTCAAGGAAACTGGGCCTTTCTGGTGCTGATTCCAGTGTGGGTGGGCTTGTGCATGTTCTAGGACCTGTGGATCTCTCCAACGCACCCTCCTGTGAGTCTGGGAGTCTCTCCCTGTGTCTCAACCCCCAGATGTGTTTTCAATCAGTGCTTTGAAGCTTTATCTCTTGGCACTGGGACCCTAGGTTGTGCGGTCTGTCTCGCTCCCCAGTTTTGCCTAGTTTATCTGCACACAAATGTGGGGCCACCAGGTCAGCCAGCCTCCTTGCACACCGTGCCTCACTTCACAATCACCACCTCACTGGGTCTGCCTGTTGCTACCCAGCGCCCAGGGTCTACCAGCCGCTGCCTGCATGCCCAGGGTCTGCCCGCTGCAGTCTAGCACTCCCAGGATTTGTCAGCTGCTGCCTTGCACACCTGGTGCCACCACTTTTTTTTTTGCCGCAACCCCTCTCCGCCTGGCTGCCCAACTCCACCCCTCCTACTGATCTGGATGAATGTGTCTATATTAACTCCTTGGTTGTCAGACTTCCATACAGTTCAATTTTCTGTCAGTTCTGGTTATTACTTGGTTTCTAAATTGTTGTTGTCCTTATTTTGGTTGTGCGAGGAGGCACAGTGTGTCTACCTATGCCTCCATCTTGGCCAGAAGTCCAAGGGAGCACTTTTTAACACATTCTGTGAGGTAGGTCAGCATCATCCTGATACCAAAGCCAGATAAACACAACAAAAGAACACTACAGACCAATATTCTTTATAGACAAAGGTTTAAAATCTTCAACAAAATACAGTCAAACCAAATCCAACATCATATTAAAGGGATTATATCCAAGAAACAAATGGGGTTTATCCCAAGAATGAGTGATTCTCAGCCCTGGCTGGCATAGCTCAGAGCTCAGTGGATTGAGTGCGGGCTGCGAACCAAAGTGTCGCAGGTTCGATTCCCAGCCAGGGCACATGCCTGGGTTGCAGGCCATGACCCCCAGCAACCGCACATTGATGTTTCTCTCTCTCTCTCTCTCTATCTCTTTCTCCCTCCCTTCCCTCTCTAAAAATAAATAAATAAAATCTTAAAAAAAAGAAAGAGTGATTCTCATATGAAAACCCATCAGTGTAAAATTGATAGAATGAAGGGGGAACCACACATGATCTCAATTGATGTAGAAAAGCATCCAATTAAAAAAAGACCTCTTTTATGGTTAAAAAAAACACTCAACAAACTAGGGATAGAAGCAAAGTTCCTCCACATAACAGAGGGTGTTATGAAAAAGCCACATAACATAACATAATATTCAATGGTGAAACACTAAAAGCTTTCCCCTCTAAGACAAAGAATAAGTTAAAGATATCCCTTTAACCTCTTCTATTCAACACTGTACTGGAAGTTCTAGACAGAGCAACTGGGCAAGAAAAGGGAAGACATTCAAATAAGAAAGAAAGGAAAGAAAGAAAGAAAGAAAGAAAGAAAGGAAGGAAGGAAGGAAGGAAGGAAGGAAGGAAACTTACTACAAAGCTACAGTAATCAAAACAGAGCTACTGGCATAAGGATAAACAAATAGATCAATGGAATAAAATTGAGAGTCCAGCAATAAACCCACAAATATATGGTCAATTGATTTCTAACAGGAGTGTTGAGACCATTCAGTGGAGAAAGAATAGTCTCTTTCTGGGTTCTGGGTCAACTGAATATTTACATGCAAAAGAATGAAGCTGAACCCTATCTTATACCATATATAAAAATTAACTCACTTCCAGCTTTTGGCTTGGAGAAGGCTTAGTTGCAACCTTCTTTGTTCATCCTGAATCTGGGTTCATCTGATACTAACCACCTCTAACAAGTCACCAAAGTTTGACCCCAACAAGATCAAAGTTGTATACCTGAGGCACACTGGTAGGGAAATCAGCACCATGTCTGCCCTGGCCTCCACGATCAGCCCCCTGGGCCTGTCCCTAAAAAAGTTTGGTGATGACATTGCCAAAGCAACCAGTAATTGGAAGGGTCTGAGGATCACAGTGAGACTGAAAACTCAGAACGGACAGACCCAGACTGAGATAGTGACTTCTGCCTCTGCCCTGATCAGCAAAGCCCTCAAAGAACAACCACGAGATAGGAAAAAAACATTACTCACAGTGGAAATATCACTTTTGATAAGATTGTCAACACTGCTTGACAGATGTGGCACCAATCTTTACCTAGAGAACTCTCTGGAACCCTTAAAGAGGTCCTGGGGACTGCCCAGGCTGTGGGCTGCACTCTTGACGGCTGTCACCCTGGTAACATCATAGATGACGGCAGCAGTGGTGCAGTGGGGCACCCACCTAGTTAAGAACTACAGAGAAAAATATTTCAATTAAAGATCACTTGATGACAAAAAAAAACACCTCAAATAAATCAAAAACCTAAATATAAGAGCTAAAACTATAATTCTTAGAAGAAAACAGAGGGCACATCTCAAGTACCCAGCTTAAGTGGTAGGGGAGACTGTACCACTGGACCCTACAGGACACCTACTATATTAGGCCACACTACCAAGACACAGAGTCAAAGTAGCTTTACTTAATACATAAAAACAAACACAGGGAGGCTACAAAAATGAGGAGACAAAGAAACATGGCTCAAATGAAAAAACAGATCAAAACTCCAGAAAAAGAACTAAATGAAATGGAGATAAGCAATCTATCAGATGCAGAGTTCAAAACACTGGTTATAAGGATCCTCAAGAAACTTAGTGAGGACCTCAGCAGCATAAGAAAGATCCAGTCAGAAACAAAGGATACACTAATTGAAATAAAGAACAATTTACAGGGAAACAATAGCAGAGTGCATGAAGCCGAGAACCAAAGCAATGATTTGAAACACAAGGAAGAAAAAAACAATCAGTCAGAACAACAAGAAAAAAGAATCCAAGAAAATGAGGATAGTACAAACAACCTCTGGGGCAACTTCAAACATTTCAACATTCACATCACAGAGGTGCCAGAAAGAGAAAAGAAAGAGCAAGGAATTGGAAATCTGTTTGAAATAATAATGAAAAAAAAACTTCCCTAATTTGGTGAAGGAAATAAACATGCAAGTCCAGGAAGCACAGAGAGTCCCAAACAAGATGAATGCAAAGAGGCCTACTCCAGGACACATCGTAATTAAAATGTCAAAGGTTAAAGGTAAAGAGATGGGAGGGAAGCACTGTGGGGAAATGGGTGAAGAGGTAAGGGGATTAAGAAGTACAAACAGGTAGTTCCAGAATAGCTTTGGGGATGTAAAGTACACAATAGGAAATGGAGCAGCCAAAGAACTTATATGCATGGCCCATGGACATGAACAATGGTGGGGGGATTGCCTGAGGGAGTGGGGCATGGGTGGGTGGAGGGGACAAAGGGGAAAAATCAGGAAAACTGTATTAGCATAATCACTAAAATATAATTTTAAAAAAATAGGTAAGTTGGACTTCATCAGGATTTTCAAGTGTTGTATATTAAAGGACAGTCTGCAGAGAGTGAAAAGACAACCCACAGAATGGAAGAAAATACTCACAAATTTCAGTTCTGATCAGGGTCTAGTATACATCATACATAAAGAACCCCTACAACTCAACAACGAAAAGACAAAGTAACTAGAAAGAATACTTCTCCAGAGAAGACACACGAACGGCCACCAGCACAGGAAAGCAAGCCCAGCATCTTCCTTGGTCGTTTGGAAACGACAAGTCAAACCTTCAACAGGATGCCACTTCACACGCAGTACGGTGGCCAGAATCAAAAAATAAATAAATCAGCCCTGGCTGGCGTAGCTCAGTGGATTGAGCATGGGCTGTGAACCAAAGCATCACAGGTTCGATTCCCAGTCAGGGTACATGCCTGGGTTGCAGGCCATGGCCCCCAGCAACCTCACATTGATGTCTCTCTCTCTCTCTCTATCTCCCTCCCTTCCCTCTCTAAAAATAAATAAATAAAATATTTCACAGACAAATAAATAAATAAATCACACGTGTTGGCAAGCAGGTGAAGTAGGGAGCCCTCCCACACTGCTGTTGAGAACGTGAACTTGTACAGCCGCTGTGGGCCTGGCAGGTCCTCCAAAGTTAAACGCAGATTTACCATGTGACCCAGCAGTTCCACTGCTGTGTATACAGCCAAGAGAATGGAAGAGAAGTATTCAGGCAAAAACTCATGCAAAAAATGTTCATAGCACTATTCACATTAGCCAAAGGGTGGAAATAACTCACATGCCGTCAGCGGAGGAGTGGGTAAACAAAGTGCGGCCCGCCCACGCCGAGGAACATCGCTCACCCATGCGCGGGAGTGGGGCGTGGGCTCGTGCCTCGGTGGGATGGACTTGAACCTCCGTGGTGAACGAAATGAGCCCCACGCGAAAGGCCACATGCGGTTCGGGGTTTTGTGTGAAATGTGCAGACGGGCAAACCCACGGGGACAGAGAGCGGAGCAGCAGTCGACCGGCTCAGGGAGGGGCTGCCTAATTGCATGGGGTTTCCTTCGTCGTGGAGGGAATGTTCTGGAACCTGAGCCTGGGCACGGTTGCACAACAGTGGGACCGTACTAAACGCCCCGGAATTACACACTTGAAGATGGCGAAAACGGTGGATTTTGTATTTTGTGTTATCACATACATGGGAAACACCCCTGCTGCCCGTGGCCCTGCTCCCTCGCTCAGCAAGCAGCCCTGGGCTTGTTGATCTTACGGGTGGGCCATCTGTGTTTTAGTTTGAGGAACTTTAATTATTAATGAGATCCAATAGCTTTGCCTATGGTTATTGATCATTTCAATGACTTGAATTTTGTATTTGGTTCTTTTGCATTATGCTCTGTTTTAGTTCTAAGGACTTTTCAATGTTCGTACTAAACTTTCATCTATCGTGCATACGGCAAATGTGTCCTCAGTTTATACCCCATAAAGGTTCCCTTTGGGTTGTGGTTGAAATTACATCAACGGCCAGTTGTGCCCCAGCCTCTCCGCTCCAGCCTTGCCAATGCCCGCCTCCTCCAGGTTAATCCCACCCCTCCTTCATGTCCCGGCCAGGACTTGCTCTCCCAGGACAACTGACCGTACATGCATGGGCCTCAGGAACATGCTTTGGGACCCAAAGTTCCCCGAATGTGGTCCTCCCAGCACCCCAGGGAGCCAGGCCTGCTGCAGTCCCCCTCTCCTTCCTGGGGAGGGGAGGTCCTTGCCTGTCCTTGGCCTCATCATCCTCACACCCTAGGCCAACATCATAGAAGTTCACAGAGCCCACCCAGGAGGGGCCTGTCCTCACGTTGCCTTTTCTCCAGAACAGGTACCTCCATCCACTTCTTTACCAGTCACAGGCCGGGCTGCCGGCCCCAGGGGGGGGCCTGCACAAAGAAGCTGGACCATACAGCGTGCATCCTCATGGGACCAGATGTCACCCGGTGCCCTGGCACATGACTCACCGGGGGGAAACTGCAGGGTCAGCTGAAGAGAAGCTGTGGCTTCCTTCAAGGTGTCCCTGCCGGGGTCAGACTCTGGCCAGGGGCAGCCAGCCCTGCGCAGGGCAGCCTAAACTTTATGAGATGACCAAGGACATCTCATGACAACAGGGCTGACCGTAATGAAGGTGTTCACAGGGCAACACCAACAAGGAAGGGAGGGCGTGGGGGCTGCCTGCTGGGGCAACACACTCGCACCCGGGGAGGAGTATAAAAGCCGACAGCCCCGGGTACCTCACACACTCACTCACCTTCACACACTCACACACTCCTCCCAGCTCACCTCCAGCCCCACCGCCCACCATGGCCGCCTCCACCCTGTCTGTCTGCTCCAGCGACCTGAGCTACAGCAGCCGCGTCTGCCTGCCCGGTTCCAGTGACTCTTGCACTGACGCCTCCTGGCAGGTGGACGACTGTCCAGAGAGCTGCTGCCAGCCCTCCTGCTGTGTCCCCAGCTGCTGCCAGCCCTCCTGCTGTGTCCCCAGCTGCTGCCAGCCCACCTGCTGTGTCCCCAGCTGCTGCCAGCCCTCCTGCTGTGTCCCCAGCTGCTGCCAGCCCTCCTGCTGTGTCCCCAGCTGCTGTGCCCCAGCCACCTGCCAGACCCTCATCTGTGCCCCAGTGAGCTGTGTGTCCAGCCCCTGCTGCCAGGCAACCTGCGGGCCCAGCCCCTGCCAATCAGCCTGCACCAGCTCCTGCACACCCTTGTGCTGCCAGCAGTCTAGCTGCCAGTCCTCCTGCTGCACCTCCTCCCCCTGCCAGCCCTCCTGCTGCACACCCGTCTGCTGCACACCTGTCTGCTGCACACCTGTTTGCTGCAAGCCCGCGTGCTCTGTGCCCGCCTGCTCTGGGGCCGCCCCCTGCCCAGCCCCCTCATGCTGCCAGCCGACCCCCTGCTGCAGACCCTCCTCCTGCGTGTCTGTCATCTGCCGCCCTGTGTGCAGACCCGCCTGCTGCGTGCCTGTCTCCTCCTGCTGTGTCCCCACCTCCTCCTGCTGCCGGCCCAGCTGCTGCCGCCCGGCCTCCTGCGTGTCCCTCATCTGCCGCCCCGTGTGTTCCCGCCCAGCCTGCTGTGTCCGTGCCTCGGCCCTGAAGTCCCGCTGCTGACTCTTTCTAGGCCTCATCTAGGGTCCTTCCCCAGCAGTAGGCTGACTTCCCAGTGACACCCACTGTGGCTTTCACAACAGCAAGAGACGGGACAAGCTCCTTCTCCTCATCTGGACCCTCAATAACCACCAAACCTTTCCTGATGTTGGTGAACAGATGCGCCCCCCACCATAGCCCCACCCTGCCCCCTGAGCCCCCGTATGAGCCCTGTTGCCCCGGCAGGCCTGCTCCCACCCCGGGCAGTAACGTCACCACTGAGCCCTAATAAAACCACCTGTTTCACTCTGACCTTCTGCTTGTCTGTGGACTCAGTGGGGCCAGTGATGCGGGACACCAGGTGCTGGTCTCTGTGAACCCCACAAGCCAGGCCCCCTTTAAGCCCTGTAGGACCCCAATCCAGCCTCCAGTCCCCAGGCCTATCTCTGTAAAGCTGCTTCTGGAACAAAGGCCTGGGGCTATGGGACACAGTGGTCACCTCCTCCACCCCTTGGCAGCAGCCACGAGCCCCTGAGCCACACGGGCCTTTGTAGCTCTGTGGCTGCCCCAGATGCAGGCTGTGTGTGGGTGCCCGCGGCACCCCCCAGGGGCCTCACCCACCTGGTCACCTCCCACTAGACCAGCCCAAGGACTGCAGTGCCCGGCTGGGCAGCCTAGCAAGGCTGCCTTTCCTCCAGCTCACCTGACCTCACCCCCAGCCCGGTGAGACGTGAGAGGGGTGCCCTGGCCAGGAACGACAACCCAGCAGCCATGGGTTCTCCCTGGCCCTCTCTCAGGTGCGGCCAGTGAGGATAGAAATGCAGCAAGGTTAACGGTGCCCACGGACCGAAGAGCCAGCCCTGTGCAGCTTCCCCTAGAGATCTGCGGAGCTCCTGGCTACCTCCCGAACCATGCTCCTGGACCCGCACCCTTGTCTGACACCCTCACAGATGCTTGCTCCCGAGCCCCATCCTGCTGTCACTGTACCAGGCCCCCTGGTGTCTGTGCCCCACATGAGTGCCCTCACCGGTACATCCCACACCCCCAGAGTCCCCAGGCCCTTCTGGACAGCCCCTTGCAATCTGCCTTCTGCCCTCCGGTCTGGGCTCAGACACTCCCTTGTGCCGGGCAGCTGTGCCCATCCAGGACCCTGCACCTCGCCCTGCCCCGGTAAACAGGCCCATGCAACCAGCTGTGTCACCAGGCATAGGCAGCAGGGCAGACAGCGTCCAGCCCTGGTCCTGACCCACTGTGCTCGCTGAGGGCACGACAGCCGTCTCCCTCACTCCTCCCTGAAGCAGCACCCCCAGGACAGGCAGCCAGGGCCAGAGACCAGCCTGAAACAGGCTCGAAAGGTGGCCGCCTTCCTGGAAGCAAAGCCAGGTCCCTGCAAAGGGACAAAGTGAGAGCACCAAGGGCAGAAATGTCGGTCTTCTTGCTGTGGGTCCAGGGTGGCTGCTGGGGCCCAAATCTTTGTCCTGGGCTTCAACACACAGTGGTCCCCATCACCTCCCCTCTGTGCCCTCTGCCACCCAGGGTCAGAGCAGACAGTGGCAGGGAGGCCCAGGGCTCACTCCGTGACCCCTCCCACTTGGTCCTGTCACCTCAGTGCACCGTCGTCAAAGGCACTGCAGGACCCAGTCTCCCTGATTTCCTGGGAGCACTCCTCACGGATCATCTCAGCCCCGCCCTCCGAGAATGCTCCAGGGGGTGCCTTTTTCTGCTGCCTCGGAACCTCGGTTCTAGATGCAGCCACTGGGGGAAAGTTCCTCAGACTCGGAGTCACAATAGGACCCCACTAGTCCACTTCCAGGCATCTACCGGTCGGAATCGAAAACCAGTGCTCGACCAAAAAACCCACATGTCAAGTGCACAGCCGCACGGTTCTCGATGACCACGAAGAGGAGCCAACCCAGACTGTGGTCTGGCCGCCCGCTGGAATATTACTCAGCCGTGAACAGGAGCAGGGCTCTGACACACCACACCGCGGGTGAACCTCGAGGACAGCGTGCTGAGTGACAGAAGCCAGACAGGAAGGGCCTGTGGTGCCGATTCCACTTGTACGAAACGTCCAGAAGAGGGGGGGTCCAGGGAGGCAGAAACTGGGCTGCCGGTTGCCAGCAGCTGAGTGGAGGAGAAAACGGGGAGCGGTGGCTGGTGGGCTTGGGGGCTGGGAGGGCGCTCTAAAATTAAATGATGGCGACGGTTGCAAGCTCTGCAAATGCACGGAAGGCCGTGGGCTGTGCACTCTAAGCGGGTGAACACTAAGGCATGTGAGTTATATCTTAATAAATCTGTTTAAAAGAAAAAACCTCATTCCAGTTCCAATTTGAAAATAGAAGTGAAATAAACCATGTTCTTAAAAACGTAAATTGCGTACATTGACTAACAAAATAAAAATCGTAATGCAAGGAGAGCCAAAGACAATGTTGAAAATAGATGGAAAGATCTAATTACTTCAAAGGCGCAGACTTGGAAAGTCATAGAGGTGCATACTGTCCGCCTGCAACACAGAGTTGTTTCTTATGGTATTGAAAACATTCCAGAGCTTAAGGCGAGCCAGAGGTTTCCTGGGTTCACCTAACAGGGCTGGGGACGCCCCGATGCGCCTCTCGGGAGTGGCGGGGAGTGGAGCAGAGCCATGTAGCAGGAGATGGGCCTGGCCCCGGGCCACCCACAGCCCACTGGGTCACAGCTGCGCGGTTTGCACTGAAGAAAGTTTCCTGCACCCCAGAATGGGGATGCGTGTTGGTGCTGGATTGGCGCCAGTGACCACCAGGTTACACGTCAAACCAGCAGCAAGATAGAGACGGGGGAAAAAAAGAGAGAGAACCTGGCAGTGGACCAATCTCACTTAAGAAAATGAAGTAGGGGATTCTAACTACAGTGTTAACGAATTCAATATGAAACTACATGACAAGCCATGACTGAGTAGAGTGTATCTCAGGATGCAACTCAGAAAGGGTATAATTAACTATCCTGATAAGTGGAAGCAGAAAAGCCATTAGAACTCGTCCTAGATGGATATGCACACACAGAGGGCTCAACTCCTTCTTTGCGTAAAAGCCCAAAGCAAAACTCTGGGTGAACCACGGGCAGGAAGAAGCTTCTCGAACACAGTGAGAGCCCTGCTACACCCAGGAACTCCCACTGAGCCGTGAGACGCAGGCGGCGCTGTCACCAGCTCCAGGAGCAAGACGCAATGGCTTCGTGGTCAGCCCTCCCCTGGTGCTGTCCTCCCGTCAATGATATAAGAGCAGCATGAAGGGAAAGCACACACTTTGGGGAGGGAGAAGGAAACGTGCGTGGGTGCAGCTTCTGCCCCACGGCCCTCCGGACCCTCTCCCCTCTGAGCCGCCCCTGCTGTGGCCCCGCCACAAACGGTGAACCACGCATGCACTGTGGCGCTCACTCAGATGCCCAGAGACTTCTTCCTGTTTTCAAAAATCAGCTGACCGTTTGCTCTTTCGCTGCACCTGCCCCGTCAGCCCCAACCCAAGGCTCCCTGATCCAGGAGCCCCACTCACCCTGCTGAAGAGTTGTGCTTGGGGCAGTGACAGCAGGAAGACACCTTGGCCAGCAACACAGACAGTCCACAGGCCACAGAGAAGGGAGCTACATGAAAGGTCATGGGCCACAGATGACACCCAGGAGACGTGGAGAGTCCTAACACCCATGCCATTGAGCTGGACCCCGGGACAGGTTGGGGGACAGGAGGGGAAACCATTACACTCATCCCAGAAGCTGATGTCAGGCTTCCCAAGTCCCCCAGCCTCGAGCCCACAGTCCCTCCGCATTCCCACCCACAGAGCCCATGGCTGCCCAGGGCGGGAGCGAGGAGGCGGAGCGGGGGACGAAGCAGAGCCCCTTATGGCCAAGAGAGAACCGTCAGACCCTGGGCTCCCAGGTTTCCCACTGATCACGGTCCTCTTTCACAGGACACTTTCCTTCTGGCAACATTCTTGTGTCTACAAAAGTGGGTCGCCGCGCATTGGTTGCCTTTGGAAAGCACTCAGGCTGAGACAGAGCACGTCTAAGAGTGAAGCCCCATAATGCCACATAGCCCTGTGGTTATCATCCATGTTTCCATCATTTCCCAAAAACAACAGGAGCTCCTTCTGCTCTGGAAAGTGGAGGAGGCCCAAGGTTCTCACACAGCCCCTCAGGACCCACCGGAAGGACATTTCAAAAGGCATGAGGAAGACCAGACCAAAACAGGACAACAAGAAGAGGGCTCACCAGGACTCCCTATAAATTTGTAAAAAAGAGAAGCAGAAGGAAACAGATTAGTGCAAATTGGAACAGGGCCCCAATGCATAAGAATAAAATCGCTCAGTCTTTTACACCAAAAACCGGATGCCTGACACCAAGGAGCAGCCTCATCTGACGCACAGTGAAACACACAGACCGCTTAGGAAACACTGGGAAGCTTGCACCAACGCTCACTGGCGTCATCAGAGTTACAGGGAGTGTATCTCACTCACATCATGGGACAAAATCCAGCTGCTACAGAAAAAATAAATAACCAAACAATGTTTGAAAAAGAAAAGTTAGGGGAACAAGATTTATCGGGATGCCCACTCAGTGAGTTATGGAGTATCAGATCACAGGGCCGCTCACCTGAAACTAAGGTGGTGATGGATGTCGACTTGAACGGAAACATTTTTTAAAAGATTTTTAAAAATTAGGGGAAAGTCGATGTAAAGGCTTAATACTAGACAAGAAATGAAAGACTGAACTGTGGTCTGAAAGATGAAGTCAGGAAGCATCTCCCAGAGAAGAAGGCAAACAATAAACATTTTCCTTCATAAGGAAAAGGAGAGAAAAAGGGAGAGACGTGAAGGCAAGCCCAGGAGATCGGACACCTAACGGAGCCCCTGCGGCAGGGCACAGGGAAGCGGGCCCCTGTTTAAGCGGCATAAAGGTGGTAATGGTGCAAACGTACATGTAGGGTCTGGGCGGGCCTCCCCATGGAGAGGCACGAGGAGCTCTCACCACAGGATGCAGAGCAACACGCGAGTCTGGGAGCCACAGTAGGACATTGCAGAATGAGGTGGGGAGAGAGGCAGATGCTCTCGCAGACTTCAATAAATAACTAAGTAAACAAACAAACTATAAATAACAAGTGACAGCTTCGCTCTCATCGGGAACACGGGACCCCGTGAAGAAATGCAAATGCGTCTTTGATATTTTGAGGAAGCTATTCCTTAGAACCTGAATTCTCGCCCTGGCCGGTGTGGCTCAGTTGGTTGGAGCGTCCTCCCATAGACCAAAAGCTCCCAGGTTCGATTTCTGGTCAGGGCACACACTCAGGGTGTGGCATGTTTGGCCCCCAGTCAGGCCGAGCACGGGAAGGCAGCCAACCGATGTTTCTCTCTCACAGAGATGTCCCTCTCTCTCTCTCTCTCCCCTACCCCTTCCCACTCTAAAAAAAATGGAAAAAATGTCCTCAGGTGAGGATTAAAAAAACCAAACAGCCCTGGATGGCGTAGCTCAGTGGATTGAGTGCGGGCTGCGAACCAAAGCATCGCAGGTTCGATTCCCAGTCAGGGCACATGCCTGGGTTGCAGGTCATGGCCCCCAGCAACCACACATTGGTGTTTCGCTCTCTCTCTCTTTCTTCCTCCCTTCTCTCTCTAAAAATAAATAAATAAAATTTTTAAACAAACAAACAAACCTGAATTCTATACCCAGCCAAACTATCATGATGAGTGTGGCGGTAACTCAATGTGTCTGCAGATACACAAGGAATCTTCAAACGTAAAACCCACCAACACGTGTGAAAAAGCCTTCGATCTTTTCCCACAGCAAAATGGAAATGGGAAAACCCAGTATTGCTTGTAGTCTGACAAAGGAGGTGTCTGAGTGTGTTATGGGGGAAATGCCAAGAGGAAAGAGAAGGAGCCATTCCCGGGACGCTGAAACTCCTCGCAGGGGTGGGGTGTTTGGAACAGGAGCTTCCTACGACCCAATCCTGTGTGCAGATGTAGTTATAATATGAGCGAGTTTCATTGTATACTTATGTTTTAAAATGCTTACATGCATAAAAAATGTTAAGCCACGACGAACACAGGAGAGACGGAACCAGAATTCATCACTGGAGAGTAGTCACAGCTGATCATCAACTCAGCAAAAACTTGCCTCAGATATTTTCCATAAGTTTTCTGGAGCCAAACAAGAAGAGATGGGAAGCTCATCCTGCAACACACTCACAAGCTGAATGACTGGAAACTGATGGCAGGAAATACTCGGGCACTAATGAGGGCTCTCCTGCAACAGGCGCTCAGCCCCAACAAGGAAGAAAGGGCGTGGGGAGCTGCGTGGTGGAACAACACAAGCCAGGGAGGATATAAAAGCCAACAGCCTTGGAACCTCACACACTCACACTCACACACACACACACTCACACACTCCTCCCAGCTCACCTCCAGCCCCACCACCCCACCATGGCTGCCTCCACCTTGTCCATCTGCTCCACTGACCTGAGCTATGGCAACCGTGTCTGCCTGCCCGGTTCCAGTGACTGTTGCACTGACTTCGCCCGGCAGGTGGACGACTGTCTAGAGAGCTGCTGCCAGCCCTCCTGCTGTGTCCCCAGCTGCTGCCAGCCCTCCTGCTGCACCCCCAGCTGCTGTACCCTGATCCCCACCCAGACCCTCCTCTGCACCCCTGTGACCTGTGGGCCCAGCCCCTGCCAATCAGCCTGCACCAGCTCCTGTACAACCTTGTGCTGCCAGCAGTCTAGCTGCCAGCCCTCCTGCTGTACCTCCTCCCCCTGCCAGCAGGCCTGCTGTGTGCCCATCTGCTGCACACCTGTCTGCTGCACACCCGTCTGCTGCAAGCCCGTGTGCTCTGTGCCCATCTGCTCTGGGCCTGCCCCCTGCCCAGCACCCTCATGCTGCCAGCCGACCCCCTGCTGCAGACCCTCCTCCTGCATGTCCGTCATCTGCCGCCCTGTGTGCAGACCCGCCTGCTGCGTGCCTGTCTCCTCCTGCTGTGCCCCCACCTCCTCCTGCTGCCAGCCCAGCTGCTGCCGCCCATCCTCCTGTGTGTCCCTCATCTGCCGCCCTGTGTGCAGACCTGCATGCTGTGTCCCTGCCCCAGTGGCCCAGACATCCTGCTGCTGACCAGCTTGATCTCGAGCTGCTGCCTTCACTCCTGAGCACAGCTCTCCCCTCCCACGTGGCCCTGAGGCCCCTCAGCCAGTGCCTGGACCTCCCCTCTCCCATCAGTGGACACACAATTGCTGCCTAGTGCACGTCTGAACATGCTGCCTGTCCCTTTTTGACAAAAGATGACCACAAATCCCTCACCACAGGGTGGAGTGCGGGACCCCAGGACCCTCCTCTGTAGGACCAACTGCTTGCTCTCTATGTGACAAAGGCCAATTGGTATAATCAATAAAACGTTTGTGCCAGGAAATATGTGTTTGCTTTCTCCTCCTCTCTTGAGCCCCTCAGCCACTCCAAACCTGTGTGCTCCTGTGGCAGAAGCTAGACAATAAGGCCATGTTCTCAAATCCAAGTTCAGAGCAGCTGGGTGACAGATCTGGGAGTGATGCCATCTGCCTGCTCATTTCCCTTTCCGACCCCAGCAGCCCACCCTCCCTGCAGTGGGCGGTCCTCCCAGGCTGGGCCCAGGAGGCGGGTGTAGGTGCTGGAGGCAGGAACCCTGAGTGGATGTGGGCTCCTGCCCACACCTGTCCCCCTGCCTGTCCGGGTTAAGGGTGTTTTGGGGAGCAGAAAAGGTTCTATGGGTCAGGGTGTGTGTGACAATGTTGCCTGCAGGGAGGACCAACAGAACCAGAAACTATGCTGGATGCTCCATGGGTCAGAGGACTAAGGGCAAGGCTGCCTGAGAGCCACCACTGTCCAGGTGACGCCTGGGGACAAGGACAAGGTGGACTCAGTCCAAGCAGGACGGACCTGGGCAGAAGGAACCCTGCTGTCAAGCACCGGAGAACAGAACAGTGCCCCTCCCCTGGCCAGTGGGCGTGGGGCAGAGGGCTCAGTGGGAGGAGCCCACAGAGGAAGGCGGGGTTTCAAGCCTGCACAGCAGGGCGGGTGGGGCAGCTGTAGCCCAGTGTGGACACCACCTCCTCTCCCCTGTGCCTCTCCCGTCCGACGGTCACCTTGCAGTCAGCAGCATCATGGAGGCAGAGTGGACATTAGAAGCTCTGTCCTGTGGCCAGAGCACGTGCCCACGAATGCAGTGGCTGGAGCAACACAAATTCACTGCCTCACAGCTTTGGAGGCCGGAACCCGGCGTGGGGCTCTGTGGGCTGAGGTCACAGCCTGGGCAGGGCTGGGCCCTTCTGGAGACTCCTGGACAGAATCTGTTCCTTGTCCCTTTCAGCTTCTGGAGGTGCCCACCTCATTGCGCATTTGCATGCTCCAAGCCGGCAGCCTAGTGTCCTGCTCCCATCTTTCCGGAGCCTTCTCTCCTGTAGCCCAGTCCCCCTCGTGTCCCTCATGAGTTGCTGTGATAATATCGGGCCCCTGGTTGACCCAGGATCATCTGCCACCACCAAATCCTTAGCCGACTCCCATCTTCAAAGTCACTTTGCCTTAAGGAACATATTCACAGACTCTGGGACGAGGACACTGACATCTCTGGGGGGCCACAGGAGCTGTCCCCCAAGCCCTCTCCCGCCGACCGGGAGGAGGAGGAGCCGTGCTTTTCAATGGCGCGTGCAGTTCTGACTTTAGTTAGAGTAGGAGCAGGAGACCTTTGACCTGAAAGGGGTCAGGTCAGGAAGCTGGTGGTTTGCCCTCAGCTCCGCCTGCAGCAGGCTAAGAACTGACCTCATAAGTTCAAGGGACAGCGTGGGACAAAGGAGGCCCTGGAATTCTCCCACGTGGCTGGGCCCTAGGAGCATGCCTGTCACCTTAGAGGTGACCTTTGAGCAGTCAGTCCTGGCCACAGCCACGGCCACCAGGGCCCTCTCTGTAGAAGGAACTTTCCAGAATTCTCGGGAAACCACCTCCAGAGGATCCATTTAGGGAGAGACTCTGAAGGGGAGACGTCACCACAGTTGGGTGAGCATCGTACGCTGATATTTGTTAGGCCCTGGACGCGGGCACCTGTCAGGATGGAATGAACCAGGCCCAGCCAGGGGCCCTGGGGGCAGGTCCCTTAGCCTGTCTGACTGGGATCAGACGGCCTTGCCACAGGGTGGCCTGGCCGGGCCCAAAGGGTCTGAAGTGGACATCCAGACAGCCCCGCAGGAGATCATACACCAGGCTGCTCCTGACCCTACGAGGAGGGGTCCCAGACGTCACAGGCTCAGCATCAGGAGGGTGTGCGACAGGGGCCAGTCTGCAGGGGATGCAGCAGGAGGGCTTGCAGCACCCACAGGCCTGGCAGCAGGGGGCCACGCACCGTGGGCCCGCAGTGCACGGGCCCACAGCAGGCTACCTGACCTGCGGCTCAGGGACCATCGCCTGGCAGGGGCCGGGTGTGCAGCAGACCGGGCTGCAGGAGGAGGCCTGGCCACAGACTGCTGGGCAGCTCAGGGAGCAGCGGCTGCAGGCCGGCCCGCAGGAGGCGACTGAGCTGCACACAGGCCAGCACAGGTCAGCACAGCAGCCAAGAGCACGGATTCCGGAGGACACTGAGCAGCTGCGCACGCCTGCTCTCCGTCTGCTGCGGCAGGACATGCACCGCCCCCGTCTCCAGACAGGGGCGGGATTGGAACGCAGTCAGTTATGAGACAGTCCGTGCAAACACTTAGCAGGTGGCACCAAGCTAGGTCCGTTGTGATTGTTTGCATTCGTGGGATCATGAACTCCCCGCAGGACCCCACAGTGAGGCTCTCGTTGTTTGGGAAAACCTTCTGGATCGCCAAACCAAAACGGTGAGCCCCAGGTGCAGTGAGTGGGACCGTGCTGTGTGGTCAGAGGACAGGGTATTTAATATTGGGACGGACCTTGAAAATCATGACAGATCCATCCACTGTCCCCAACTGATGACCCTTCGCTATTCAACTTGGGCCTTGGTTCCAGAACTTATGAGGCCACTGGGTCCCAGTGACTTCCAGCCAAGAAGGAGCTTCCAGACTGGGTCACTTCAACCAAGAAGAGGCCCATGGAGAGGGAAGAGGAGGAAAGCCCAGCCAGGCAGCCACGAGGAAGGTGCAGAAGGCTCGTTGGCCGGGACGCTGTGGCCTGCTGTAAAGGCCGCGGGGCGGGGGGGGAGGAGCTGGGAGAACCAGCTCTCTCCGCTGCCCGGATCCCGCTCCAGGCTCACGCCACCACGTGCCAAGCCAGCTGCTCTACCGGTCCCGTGGGCTGTGCCACGCCTGCCGACCTCACTTCGGCTGTGGGAGTTGCTGTCACGTCCCCTGTGTGGCCCTGTTATGGCAGCCTGTGTGCCCCTCAGCCACCTCCTGCCAGCTGGGCGTTCTGTCTATAAGTTAGAATATGTTTAATCCAGCTTGGGAATTTCGTCTCTATGTCTTCAAGATATTCTTATACTTCAGTGTCATTCTCTTCTCCTTCTTGAGTTAAAAGTACTTATTTTTTGATGTCTCAGGGGTCCTTTTCACTTTCCTTAGTTCTTTTTCCCTCTTCTTCAGATTGGATCATGTCTACGAACGTGTCAAGTTCACCAACTCTTTCCTCTTCTACCAGCTCCGGTGGCGAGGCCTGAATCTGTCCCCCTGCGCCTGTGCCCCAGCACCCCAGCACCCTGGTCTGCAGACCCATCTCCTGTGGCACCCCTTCCTGCTGCTCACACCACTGTGGGGCTGCCCCCTGCTCTGGATTGTGCCCGTTTCTACAGCAGGGACCTCCCACCCCACGGAGCCTCTGCCTGGGACACGAGCCCTGACCCTGCACACCACCCTCAGCCACCCCCCCTCAGCATTCCCCGACTCTCTGTCTGGGGCTCAGCCCTCCCTGGAATGATGCGGGCATTCATTTCTCCAGTCACTCATTTATTCGTCGCCCCGGCAGGCTCACGAGGCCAGCACATCTCCACTGAGAGCACACGGTGTGTGCCCTTTTGTTGCATCAACAAGTCAACTTCTGTGTGGATTCCGGGCACCCGTTCTGTGGAGGGCAGACAGTAAGCATTTCAGGCTTTGCTGTCCCACGAGGTCTCTCCCGTGAGTGCTCGGCAGGCTTGTGCGAAGGCCGCCCTAGACGGCCACAGAGACATGGACCAGGCTGCTGCCAATGGAACTTTTATTAACAAACAGGCAGTGGGCCAGACTCACACCGCAGACCTCAGTTTGCAGACTCCTGCTTTAGTGTTTCCTGTGCCGAATAAAAGTTCAAACTACGTTATTGCCTCAAGTCTTCCCTGATGGCATGAGACAAACGTGACCAGAAGGACACAGCACTCGGGGCCGAGCCAGGGGGGACCTGTGCACGACAGTGGCCTGGGGAAACCACGCCGGGCCACGTCGTCAAACCGGATCACCCTGTTTACAGAAGGGGAACAGGGCCTCCAAGCCAAGCGTACTCATGGGGAGCCCAACACAGGACAGTGCGTCCCAGGAAACACGATGCGGGGGAAACACCTGCAAACAGCCACGGGGGACCAACAGTTGGGCCGGGACGGCCACAGCCTGGGTATAAAGGCCACCAGGGAAAGAGCCTGCAGTCACCACCGCCCCCCCACACGACACCAGCCAGCCCCACGACAGCATGTGCCACACCAGCTGCTCCACAGGCTGCCAGGCTGGCTGCTGCTCGCCCAGTTCCTGCCAGTCCCCCGTGTGCCTGCCCACGGGCTGGAGGCCAGCTGTGTACGTGCCGGTGAGCTGCCAGACCACCTGCTGTGTGCCCGTGAGCTGCACACCTATTGTGTGCACCGCCCCCTCCTGCCAGCCCTCCGTGTGCCTGCCTGTGAGCTGCAGGCCCGTCGTGTGCGTGGCCTCCTCCTGCCAATCCTCTGGGTGCATCCAGCCCTCCTGCCCCACCCTGGTCTGCAGACCCATCTCCTGTGGCACCCCTTCCTGCTGCTGACCCTGACTCTCCTACCCGGCCGCTCCCAGTGCAGATGGGACTGCACCTGCACCTCTCCCACCCTGAGACCTCGGCAGGCCTCCAGCTGTGCGGGTGGGAGATGAAAAGCATGTTCAACAGGCGCCCTGAACTCCGGCACGAGAGTGCGGCAGGGTGATCTGGATCCCGTGCGACCCCGTGCACCCCCCAGGGAAGCCCTGGTGCTCAGGCTCCTCCTCCGTCCTCAGCGGGAAACCTCACCCTGTGTGAGGCTAATAAAATGTGCTTTCTCAATGCAGCTCGTCCCTCTGTTTTACCTTCACATTTTTTAAAAATTCTTCCCCTAAAGGTGGATACCTGCCTAAGCACAGCGGCCCCTTCTCAAAGAGCTCTCCCCAGAAAGCTCAGCAGAAGGTGGGGGCCCTTGGCGGGTGGAGGGGTAGGGGAAGGTGCTGTCCCCACATCTGCCACTGAAAACATTGTAGGTGGGGAAGGGCAGAGGGAAAACCTCCCTGCAGCTGAGTGGAGGACAGAACCCCGGGCTGGACCCCGGGTCCCACAGTGCCCTGAAGGGTCACTGCAACAGGGCGGGCGGGAGGCTCTCGCACGAACCCCGACACGTGCAAAGTGGAGTCTGGCTGTCCTGCGGGGGAGGGGAGAGAGCGGCAGGACGTCCAGGGAAACCTCGCCCTCCGAGTCCCAGGTGAGCAGGGCTCTCCAGGCGGATGGCACTGGGCAAGGGTGACAGCGAGCCCTCCCGCCCCCGACCCAGCCCGACCAGCGTCGCTGCACACAGAGCACCAGTCTCCACTGGGGACAGACGGGTGCATTTAGAGGTCCCCTCCGTGGGCCGGGCACCGAGAGGCAGATGGAAACTCAGGGCAGAGCGAGAACACTGTCCCCTCCCCCGCAGTTCTTGCCCTAAACAAGGCACTTGCAAAGGATTTCTAAATGTATGAGGAAATGTCAGTTCGTGGCCTAAAAAAATTATGCTTGTGGCACATGTACATATTTAAGTCTTTACTTCTGTCCAAGAAAAATTTCAGCTAGATCAAAAATATGTATTTTTTTTTATCAGACTACTGGAACAGAATTGAGATACCAGAAATAAACCTATGTGTTTATGGTCAACTGATTTTGACAAGGGTTTCAAGACCATTTATTGGGGTAAAAAAAATCATCTTTTCAAGGAAAGATACTGAGAAAACCAGGTTTCCACGGGCAAAAAGAATGCAGCTGGACCCCCTGTCTCACCCCACGCACAAAAAGGAACTCAACATGGATCAGCAACTAGAGCATACGAGATACACCAAACAAGTCTTAGGAGACAACACAGAGGAAATAATGCTTCATAACCTTCGGTTTGACCATGGATTCTTAGAGTTGACACCAAAAGCAAGGAGAGCAAAGGAAAAAGTAAATAAATTGGACTTCATCACAATGTAGCTCTTGTGTGACTCAAAGGACATGATCCAAAAAACCAAAAGGACAATATAGAGAATGGGAAGAAAGATATTTGCGCGTCGTACGTACAGTAAGAGTCTAGCACCCAGAACGCAGGAAGAGCTCCCGCCACGCAGCAGCACGAGGATGGACACCTGGGCTGGACAGCGGCCGAGGACTCGAGCCGGCGTCTCTCCCAGGAAGACACGAACGGCCGAGAAGCGGGTGGACGGGAACTCCCCATCAGCCAGGGAGGGAATGCGAACCACAACCACGGCGAGACACTATTTCCTACCTCTTAGAATCGCTGTCGTTTTTTTAAAAAAAGAAGAAGGAAATTAACAGGTGGTGTTGAGGATATGGAGAACTCCAAACCCTCCAACATTTCCAGTGGGATATAAAACAGCACAGCCGCTGTGGAGACATTTTTGGCAGTTCCGCAAAGAGTTAAACGTAGACTGACCACGTGACCCAGAACTTCTTCTCCGAAGAATAGACCCAGTAGAACTAGACAGGCGGGGGGGGGGGGGCTCCAATCTGCTCTGCAGCCTCGTTCACAGAAGCCCAGAGGTGCAAACAACCGGGTGAGCGGGCAAACACGGTGAGTCTAGTGTGTCCGAATGGTGGGCTGCGTACGACACAACCAGGAAAGCACCAGAAGTGCCGATTCACGTGGCCTCGTAGAGGAAGCCCAAGGATGTTCATAATCTAAGGCCACGTGCCAGGGGCCTCCCACGTGCCGTGCCCCAACTTGGCTCAGACTCCCCCCAGCGTGGCCAGGACCTTCAGCATCAGAGACCCCTTTCTTCTCCGAGTCCCTGCCCCCCCCACCCAGTGTGCCTGCTCCTGCAGCCCCTGACAGCCAGCTGTGCCCCAGCCAGGACTTTGGGGAGCTGCTTGTTGAACTGCTGACGGCCAGAAACCAGCCACGGTGGGCATGCGCACACCCTGCCATGGGCAAACCTGCCAGTCAGGGCCTACGTCTCAGAGAGCATCTCACTCCGTCAGCTCTCCCCTCTCCCACCCTCTGGGCCCCTGGGTCTAGCCAAGCAGCCCCCCTCTACTTACTTCAGCCCCTCCTAGCCGAGGTCCGCAGAGCTCTCAGCAGAGCAGGCTGTAACAGGGGTGTCCAGCCTTTTGGCGCCACTGGCCACACTGGAAGAGGAGCTGTCTTGGGCCACACGTTAAATACGTTGTGACATGTAATCACAAAAAATTTCATCATGTTTTAAGTACATCTACGATCTTGCCTTGGGCCGAAGCCACAGCCATCTGGGCTGCATGGATCGCAGGTTGGACACCCCTGCATGTAGAATGTCTTTGCTTTTTTTTTTTTAAGTTTTATTTTTCAATTACAGTTGGCAGCACGTCTTTGTTCTTGACTTTAAAAACCACTCGCCTCCCCAAAGAAACCTCCCAGCCCCCTAGACACCCCTCTGGACGGTGGCTTCCCTTCACCGCCATGTCACCCAGTCCACCTGCCCTCCTGCAGGTAAACGAACGCTCGTGGTCTCGCCTTCCCTAGAACAAGCGCCTTTCTCAGAGCTAGCTCCCAGGCTCCGGGCACCCACGGTGCCTTCCCACGTGAACCTCCCACCGCAGTTTCCAATCCAGCGTCACCCTGTCCCCCCGCCCCTCCCACAGAGCCCAGATTTCTCGAGTCTTCCTGTGTCTCTCTGCTCGCTGGTTAAGAACATGGGCCCACTAGGTTCTGACCCGGGCTCTCCTGCTTGCTAGCATGGTTTTGGTGCAAGTTCTTAGCTGTGCCTCAGTCTCCCCATCTGTAGAGTGGGAACAACAACAACTCCTACTTTACAAGCCTGCTGTGAGCGTTGCAGAGTTCACATTTATTAAGTTGCCCAGAATAGTTGCTGGCATAGCAAGAGCTATTATTTTAAGTGTTTGCTAATGCAATAAAAATAAACATAGCTCCCAAGTATTCCTTGGTTTATGGATTCAGGAAAGAATTACACCCCAAAATAAAGAGGATAGAAAAAGAACAAAATATGCTTATGATTCAACCGAGCATTGAGAAATAGGAGAGGTAATAGTAAGAAGCCCCAGAAAGGCGCCCAGAGTGGGGCTGTTGGAATTACCGGCCCTCCTGGGTCCAAGCCCAGGCCTGGCCCCAGCTGTGGACGCGTCCCCTGCACCCCGGCTCCGTAGGCCCTGGGCTCCGACCTCTCAGGGGTTTAACGAGCTGAGCTGTCTGTCGTGGGTGCACAGCGTCCTCAGGGACCCACGCCAAGAACAACAAGGAAACAGACTCTTTTGTGCCCTCGTGATGGGAAAACACACGCACCCCTGACTGTATATAAGCCCAGTCACCCCAAGCAGCTCACACAATCTCACACCCACTCCCTCAAACACACACTTACACACTCACACCATCTTCCAGCCCCCACCACCCACCATGGCCGCCTCCACCCTGTCCGTCTGCTCCAGCAACCTGAGCTACGGCAACCGCATCTGCTTGCCCGGTTCCAGTGACTCTTGCACTGACTTTTCCGGGCAGGATGACGACTGTCCAGAGAGCTGCTGCCAGCCCTCCTGCTGTGTCCCCAGCTGCTGCCAGCCCTCCTGCTGTGTCCCCAGCTGCTGCCAGCCCTCCTGCTGTGTCCTCAGCTGCTGTCCATCCACCTGCTGTGTCCCCAGCTGCTGCCAGCCCTCCTGCTGTGTCCCCAGCTGCTGCCCATCCACTTGCTGCACCTCCAGCTGCTGTCAGCCCTCCTGCTGTGTGCCCGTCTGCTGCAAGCCCGTCTGCTGCAAGCCCGTCTGCTGCACACCCATCTGCTGCAAGCCTGTGTGCTGTGTGCCCATCTGCTCTGGGGCTGCCCCCTGCTCAGCCCCCTCCTGCTGCCAGCCCACTCCGTGCCCCTCATCCTGCTGCAGACCCTCCTCCTGCATGTCTGTCATCTGCCGCCCTGTGTGTAAACCTGCCTGCTGTGTGCCCGTCTCCTCCTGCTGTGCCCCTACCTCCTCCTGCTGCCAGCCCAGCTGCTGCCGCCCATCCTCCTGCGTGTCCCTCATCTGCCGCCCTGTGTGCTCCCGCCCAGCCTGTTGGGTCCCTGCCTCAGCCCAGAAGACCTGCTGCTGACCAGGCATGTCCCCCCAGGGCCAGCTGGGCACAATGGGAGACTGCTGGCTTTGCAGCTGCCTTTAGGATCTGTCTCTTCAGAACTCCTGAGGTGCATTGACAGCTCCTCCTCCTCTCAGCTGGGGAGGAAGTCCTGTCAAACTCAGGATGACCCTGCCCATGCCCACTGGCTCACTCCTCCTGGTGTCCCCGTGGCCAGCTTGGGGACCGTGTCCACAATGCAAGTCTCAGTGGTCTCACCTCCTCAGAGACCACTTGGAAAACCTAATAAATTCACCTGCATTTAACCTCAATGGCACTTGGTTCTCTTTTGGCCGTTTCTAGTTGAACTGCCAGCCAGTCCTCACAGAGGCAGGGCCCCGTGCCCTTGCAGCCCCTCCCAGCCCCAGCTACGCTGGCCCTTTCTCAGGGACCCTGCCCGTGCTGAGCTGGCCCCTAGCTCCCATCCCACAGGGTCTGGGCCAGTCCCAGGAGTGGGGGCTCTGGTGTGGGCAGCCCCCTGCCCAGGAGCCCATCTGGTGGCAGATCCTCAGGGACTTGGCTGTGGCCAGTCCCAGGTGCAGTTACCACGCAGCCCTGGTGATCACCCTGAGAGGGTGACACCCTCTTGGGGGAAAGCCCCCTGCAGAAGGGGCCTGGCAGGACATGGGGTTCAGTGTCTCTCCCAAGGAGAGAGGACGGGCAGATGCGGCAGCCCCTCTGCCCACACCCAGAGGGTTACAGTCGGGCAAGCACCTGAACTTGGCCACTCAAGCCCGCCGGGCCCACCTGCCTCCTCCAGCTCCTAGACCCTCCTCTCTCTGGAGCATTCCCCCGGGATCACACGTGCCCCGAAGTCTTCTCTCATGTAAAATAAGTGACAAATAAAACCCTGCTGTCCTCCCTCTCGGCTCTGCCTGCACCCCTCCAGAGCAGAGCTGTGCCTCGCAGCTCTGGGGGGCCCCATTTCCCACCTACTCGCCCCTCCACCATGACACCCTCTCCTCTACCCTCCCCACCCCCGCCACGCTGCGGGCCCTGCCCGACTGCAGCCGAGATCAGCCTCACCCACCTCTCCTCCCAGGCCCCGTCCCCGCACAGCCTGGCCCTCAACTCCAGGATGCGACTCTCCTGCCCCTTCCTTCTCCGACTTTCCTGGGCCTGTCGCCCTCCGTTTCACTATGGCGTGGGGACCTTGACCCTCTCTCCTGATACATCCCCAGGGTTTCTCCTAGACTCAGGCCACTTACACCTCCCAATAGAACCTTCCTCCAAACTTGCCTCTCCCAGCCCACCTATCCCCCCGGGGGGGGGGGGGAACCGCTGCCCAGCACCCTGGACTCGGCCCCCGCCGCCCCACCCCTGCACACACACCCTGGTCCTGCCACTGAGCCTGTGGTGCTTCCAGTAGGTCTTCGGGGTCTGTGCCTGCCAATCATCACCATTTCCCTTCTTGCTAAGTGACGCTGAGCAGCCTCAGACAGGACCTTGGGTCCTGGCCCCAGAGACCCCAAGACAAGTTCATGGGGCAAGACCTTCCTAGTGGAGGCCACTGTCCTGAGAGCTCCCAGCGGCACGTGCCCACTCTTGTACAGAACGCATTTCGGGAAGAAACGGCACCTTTTGTCCTGTGGAAGATGCCATCCAGGAGAAAGGTGTGGTGGAATGCAATGGGTTTGGGAGAAGCTGCCATCTGGGGTCCGGCGTCGTCACAGCCGCAGCCTGGGCAGAAGGGGCGCCGCCAGCAGAGGCGGGCAGCCCTGGGGGCATCGGCTGTACTCAGCTGGGCAGGGCCGACTGCCTGTCCTTGGGATCCCGCCCTCGCCCGGAGCTCTGAGTGCGAGGCGCTGGGGTGGAGGTTAAGTGAGAGCAGGAGAAGCCGACAGAACAGGTGGCCAGGAGCGCTCCTTTTACCCAAAGCTGTCTCGCAAGCAGCAGCCTGTAGGGCTGTCTCCGTGAGTGGCTACCTGTGAAAGAAGCGCCCAAAATGTTGGACAAGGCCTCCCATTTCATCGGAATGCTCTAGAAGCCCAGGAAATCAGTGTTTTGAGTCTTAGCAGAGAGCTGGATAGCGCGAGCTCGCCACCAGGCCTGAGGCCTCCGGCCCCGCGGCACGTGCTCTGGGCAGACCCACGGCACCAAAGCGTCAGTGGGCGGCCTTCCGGCTCAACGCCCCTCAGCCCTCCCGGGCTCGGCGGACATCCATGTCGCCTTGCTGAGCACGATGCTGCCATGGGGCCCATAAAGTCATGGTGAGACCGGCGGCTGTGTGGGCTGAATGTGTTTAGATCCCACAGTGGCCTGGGTGCACTGGGACCCCCACCCCCCTCGTGTGGAAGAGGAGACGGAGGCCCCCGGTGCCCGGCCCAGGCCGCGCACACCAAGTCAGGCAGTGAGCGGGAGGGGTGAGCGGCAAAGGGGAGAGACCAGGCGGGCGGGTAAAACACGGCGTGTTTGCCAGGAACGCCGCGGGGAGCCAGAAGACGCCCCCCAAGGCCGCCTTGTCCCAATCCCAAACCCGAGCGGGAGGAAAGGCCCTGCGGCCTGAATGCCGGGCCGATCAAATGAACAACCTGTGCATGGGAGACAGGCCCGGGGCAGCCAGGTGGGCCCTGCGGGGCCTCACGCGTGCCCCTCACGGGGAGGCCGAGACTCCGCTGTCTCACAGAGGCGGACACAACCCCTTGCCACAGAGACGGGCGCTCCGGATGCAGAGGCGAGCCTGCAGGGCCAGGGTCGAGGCTGAGGGCCAGGGCCGGAGCCACAGACGCTGGAAGAGGCGGGAAGGTCGCCCCTGGAGGGTCCTGTGGCGCCTGGGTCTCAGCTCAGGAACTGCTCTTGGGCTTGAGGCCTCCGGGACCTTGCGGGGGGAGGGGGGTTCATTTGGGTTGTTTTAACCACCAAGCACGTGGTCGGTTGCCACAGCCACCCCAACACGCACAGTCACACAAAAGTACAGCCAGTCTTTGCTTAGCCTGGCGAAAGGTTCTGCAACTCCGAGTGACAGGAGCCGACTCGACCCCAGACACTGACGCCAGCGGGAGGTAAGGTCCTCTGGCGTCTCATGGCCGTCATCATTCGAGGGCCTGCTGTGTGTGGTCAACTTCGTACGGAAAATCTGGCTTCCACGCTCTCTGAGTGTGCTCGTTTACAATGTCATTGAGACAGCAACAGTGTAATAACAGTAATAACAATAAACCCTCAGCCTTCTCAGGAGGCTGGTCCAGCCACCCCCAAGCCCTGGCGGGGGATGCTCGAACCCGCCCCCCTGTGCAGGGCCTGCGAGGCTCTCTCTGCCACCCTGACCGGAGCCACAGGGGCCCCGAGAGCCCAGAGGTTACAGAGGAGACATGTCCCAGCTTGGTGGCTGCTGCTCAGCTGGGCACACGACCGCCCTGCCCCTCCCTGCCCACCGCGTGACCCCTCCACCCAGAGGTGCTGTCTGGAGAGACCCCAGCGCGAAGCGCTCATCCCCCGGCTGCGCCTGCGCCTGTCAGGCCACAACCTGAGGCAGCGACAGCTGGCCCCAACCCCAGGCAGAATGGCCTGGTATTTTGACCCCCCAGCCAATCACCTACAGGAACTTGGTGACAGTGCAAAAGGAAGGGGACAGCATGCCCCAGGGACACGCACCCACGTGAGGAGCCATTTCTGGGACCCAGTATCCAAGTCACCCTCCCCCGCCACCAGATCCCTGCAACGAGCACCCAGCAGCACCCCCTCTGTCCACCTGCCTCAACTCCACCCCGACCCCGACTCTCAGGCCCACCGAGCAGACTCAGCCGCCCAGCCCCAACACGCAGGCAGGACTTTTACGAGCTGGGCAGCAGCTCCTGGAAAAACAAATAAGCCCTAATGAGGGTTCCCCGGGAACCAACTCCAAACACCAGCAAGGAAGGGAGGGCGTGGGGGCCCTCTGCTGGGGCAACACACAACACAGAGGAGGGGTATAAAGGCTGACAGCCCCAGGCACCTCACACACTCACACACTCACACACACTCACGCCTCCTCCCAGCTCACCTCCAGCCCCACCACCCTACCATGGCTGCCTCCACCCTGTCCGTCTGCTCCAGCGACCTGAGCTATGGCAACCGCGTCTGCCTGCCCGGTTCCAGTGACTCTTGCACTGACTTTTCCCGGCAGGTGGACGACTGTCCAGAGAGCTGCTGCCAGCCCTCCTGCTGTGCCCCCAGCTGCTGTCAGTCCACCTGCTGTGTCCCCAGCTGCTGCCAGCCCTCCTGCTGTGTCCCCAGCTGCTGCCAGCCCTCCTGCTGTGTCCCCAGCTGCTGTATCCCCAGCTGCTGTGCCCCAGCCCCCTGCCAGACCCTCGTCTGTGCCCCAGTGAGCTGTGTGTCCAGCCCCTGCTGCCAGGCAATCTGTGGGCCCAGCCCCTGCCAATCAGCCTGCACCAGCTCCTGCACACCCTTGTGCTGCCAGCAGTCTAGCTGCCAGTCCTCCTGCTGCACCTCCTCCCCCTGCCAGCAGGCCTGCTGTGTGCCCGTCTGCTGCACACCTGTCTGCTGCACACCCGTCTGCTGCAAGCCCATGTGCTCTGTGCCCATTTGCTCTGGGGCCGCCCCCTGCTCAGCCCCCTCCTGCTGCCAGCCCACCCCCTGCCCCTCATCCTGCTGCAGACCCTCCTCCTGCGTGTCCCTTATCTGCCGCCCTGTGTGCAGACCTGCCTGCTGCGTGCCCGTCTCCTCCTGCTGTGCCCCCTCTTCCTCCTGCTGCCAGCCCAGCTGCTGCCGCCCAGCGTCCTGCGTGTCCCTCATCTGCCGCCCTGTGTGCTCCCGCCCGGCCTGTTGCATCCCTGCCTCAGCCCAGAAGTCCTGATGCTGACCGAATGTCCTGGTCCTGTCCCACCAGAGCCAGCCCCTCCCTCCTCACAACCGCCCACAGGGTTTTTCCCAGCACTTGCATCGGTGCAGGCCTCCGCATGAACACTCGAGGACCCTCGACTCCAGCCGCCACACCAAGCCTGTCTGCAGCCTCCACATGCGGCCCCGATAAAGCGGAGACGGCCCTCCCCTACTATGGGGGTCCCCAGGCTGTTTCTGACAGACGAGGCCCCGGGCCTTGTCCCATAGCCTTACTGGGGCCCCTGCCTATCTCGACCCCTGTCCCCTAGGTGCTGCTTGCCCCCCCACCCCATGCATGTGTCTCAAGTTGATTGAATAAACGCACTGTCCTGGCCCCTGACGTCCTCTTTCTGGGCCTAGTTGCAGCTCCCATCCCCCGGGGAGCACAGCCCTGGCTCCTGCATCTTTAGACACGAGTCACCTTTGGGCAGCTTTTCCTACATTGACTTCTGAGGCCCACGCAGGGCAGTCTGGGGCCCCTGCTCCTATGTCTGTGCCTCTGGACATGTCTGGGGTGGCCGTGCTGCATGGCTGTGCTGCGTGTCTGGGACCCAAGTGGCCAACAGCCACCTGGCCAGCAGGCCCTTGGCGAGAGGGTCCTGTTGTCCCAGGCCTCGCTCTCCCTGGTCAGTCCGAGGGCACCCGGGGGCAGGGCCCGAGCTGGCTGCAGGGCCAGGAGGCAGCGGGACCAGGATGCTCTGGAGCAGAGCTGACCCAGAGATTTGCACAGACTGAGTCTGTCCCTCCATCTCCCCCTCAACCTCCTCGTTTTATCTAAATGTCCCCTGCCTGTGTCCGCACAGGCCGATGACAACGCCCTTTCCTTGACCCCAGGTCCAGGCCAGGTGTGACCAAGGTCAGGCAGACCCCTGACTCCAGTTCTAGCCTGGGTGTGGCAGAGGGCAGAGGGCAGAGGCCGGGGGGCCCACACTCTGGGGCCCAGGCTTGCTGCCTTCAGAGGATTTCTCCTCGTCGCGGGTCTGGATGGAGTGCCCACGTTTTCCAGACTCCCCAAGGCCAGAGCCACTTCCTAACCGAGGTCCCCTCCTCCACACCCCACCAGCGCCACCTCTCTCTCTTCACCCTCCCCTGCTCCTGCCTCGGCACCCCTCCCCCCAGGAGGCACTCTTCAAAGGGAGGCGGGTCAGCAGTGAGCCCCCCACCCTTAGAGCATTAAGAGATCACTTGACTGTCACGCAATGTCCCCCCGAGAACCTGGTCCAGACCCCCCTGGGCCAGGCTGGCTTTTCCAGATCCACGCTCATGAAATGGGGGTGCCCAGGATCTCTCAGTGCAACTAGACTCAGACGGTGTGAACCCCCGCAGATGAGCACCCACAGTCCTTCCTCCCACGTCCTGGGGCTCCTTCCCCTGGGGGATCCTGCCCCCCCCTCTCCTGGGGCACCCTGTCCCTCTTTTCTGGGACCCCATTATGAAAGGGGGGTGAGAGAAATCATTCTCCCAGGTGTTACAAAGCCAGAAAATTCCCTGGACTTCTGTGCACTGTAGCCTCCCCTTAAGCTTCTAGTAGTCTCCCTCTGGACCACTTCATCGGCACCCCCAAAAGACCGCTGAACTGGGGACCCCAACTTTTTGTGGGTCTGGGCCTCTCTGGGTGGATGGTGAACCCCTTAGGCCCCTTCTCAGAAACAGTATGTAAGTGCATAAAATGTAATAGTCTAGATTCCTAGGGGAAACAATCTTCTGAAAGTACAGTTACCAAAATATTTTTGTAAACAAATGTCGCAGCGAGGTGCCTTTTTCATTGAGGTATTAACACAAAGGGAAAGGGGGACTCACTCAGATGAGGGACAGATGTTCCCACAAATCCCCAGGGGGCGCAGGGATGCTGGCGACAGTCCCCGGCGCACACCACACATCCCGCAGGGCTGCTGCGTCTGGGTTGCAGTCATGACCCGCAGATGCAGTGGTTCCCAGACAAGTTCAAGGCCCCGAATTCCATCCCTCCGACCCCGGATGGAGCCCAGTGGCGTCGGACAAGGCATGCTGGCGGAGAGCTCCCTGGTTTAAACAGAAGCCAGGTGTGCCACCAGCCTGAGTGCCCCTCTGTTCTGCTCTTCAGGGACGACCGCGCAGCCTGTCACCGACACTGGTGACTGACTCTCCTCTGAGTTACCCTAAGCTCAGCCTCGAGCCCCGGGGCAGGGGACGCTATCTACCCGCAGACTTCCCGGGAGAGGTCATTACCCGGCGCACGGTTCCCAGAGCACCCCCACCCCCAGCGGCCGCTGCTGCGCGGGAGCCGGACTCCTGCCCACACACCTCGCCAGGTGGGGCTGTGGAGCAGCGCCCGAGCCTGGGAGGCTTCCCAACCACCTCCACGCGCGAGACCTGCGGCACAGCCACATGCAAGCCGCGGAAAGAAGACCAGGACACAAGTTTTATCACGCGGGTGGATATGCTCCTGTTTTTCTCTGCGGTGCGCGTGGGAGCACGTTCATGCGTGCTCACGCAGCCTCCTCCTCCGCGTCCCCAGGGCTCCCCGCCAACCCCGCCAACCCCGCCAAGCCCGCAGACCCCAGGGCCGGGCCGGCAGCCCCCAATCCACCCCTCCCCTAATCCACCCCTCACCTCCCCCGACCAGAGGTGGAAACTCTCTCCTTCCAGGCCGCCCCGCCCACCCACTTCCTTCGCCTGCGGTCTGAGCGGGGGTGGAGGGGACTCCCAGGCTGCATGCCGACCCTGGAGTCACCTTGGCAGCGAGGCTGGCATTTCTTCTGCCCCCGCCCCACCGCCGTGGCCGGTAAGTACCGGAGATGCTTGTTGGATTCGCCTGAGATACCCCCTTAAGCTCTTCACCCCAGGGCAGAGGTACCTGGGCCCCGGCGGCTCCAAGCCCGGACTTCGGGCTGGGATGGAAAACGAAGCGTTAACAGACGGCGGGGACACCCCACCCCAACACACTGCGAGAGAAGGGAGTGGCTTTAATGTCCCATGCCCCCACCCCGCTTTCTGAGCAGCGCTGGGCACTGGGCACCTGGCACCAGAGTGGACGCGGCTCCAGGTGCGGCTGTAAGTGGAGAGGCCTGGATGGGACGCAGAGGGTGACCCCCGGGGACCTCACCCCCCCTTCCCCATCCTCCCACCTTCAGGGTCCCCAGACTCGCAGCGTGGGAGGAGAAGTGGGCGCCCCCGCCCATCCCCACCCCCCAACACAGAGCTCTCTAAGCCCGGGGCTCAGAGTCCACCTGGAAGGACAGGGCGTGGGCGGCGTCCAGCCCAAGGGCAGTCCAGACCTGGAATCTCGCGCCTGCACTGTGGAGAAAGGCTGCCCGGACACCCAGGACTTACTGTTAACCACCAAAACCACTGAAGGGCAACGTGTATGAGGTTCCATGATAAAAATGGATCTTCTTCATTTCCTGACTTCCGTGCGGGGGTTGGGGGGGAGTATAATAATAAAACGTGTCCTGTACGCTGAGAAGGTTTTCAAGGGGAAATAGGTGTCAGAGTGACAGGGTGCCCTGGTTTAGGGCGTGGCCTTTTCTGTGCTTGGAGGGTGAAGTGGGGGTGAAGGGGTGGGTGGGCCCACACACTTGCATTTGCTGAGATCAGGGCGAGGGGTGTGCTGGGGTCTCCTCCAGAGAGCAGGTCGCTGTGCCGGTACTAAGGGGGAGGGGGTCATTCACGTAATGTCACGTGTCCTTTTGCTAAAGTGATAAAAGTGAAAAGCCTCAGCACTGAACTGTTGAGACCGTCTGCGCTGGATTGCCAGCCCCTCCCCAGCTGTGCTGAAGTGTCAGGCAGGTAAGGCAGCGGCCCCATCTCCCCCTCGGCCTCCCGGACTTCCCAGGGCCGACCTGGGGCTGGTCAGGAGAGGCCCGACCCCGCCCACCCGCCGAGGGCTGGCTGTCCAGACACCCCTGCTGCCTTTGCGCTCCAATCTGAGCCGCCGAAAGGCCCGCTGAATGAACTTCTTAACTGCAAAAGTGTGAACCACCAGCAGGGGGCGTCTCCCAGGAAGCGGCCTCAGAGGCATGGGCTTAGGGCCAGGATTCCCCAGAACTCACACGGATAACACCCTGTGAGCCCAGAAGCACCAGTGACAGACAGCAGACCTCTGGTTAAAGAAGTCCAAGGGCAAAGGCCGTGAAAGAATCCCCCCACCCCTTACTGCACCAGGTGCAAAGGAGGCCAGATGCCCCCAGCCTCCCATTGGGCTGCCCCTGGGGCCTCCACACGCCAGCTGGCTTTAACATGCAAAGCTGTCGCCAGGCATTTCCTGGGCACTTTCTCCAGCTACAGCAATGCAGGGCACCCCGGGTCTCACCGCTCCACCCGCCCCTGCCCTGGGCCCACCCTGGGGTCCCCCACACCTGCTAGAAGCCTTGGCCCCTGGAGCTCCTGCCCCCTTGAAGATTCCCTCCTGAAATTCTCACAGCTCCTTCCTCTGCAGAGCTGCGCTCCAAGGGAGGTGCAGACTCCCGGCCTGCAGGGGTACACCGCCTGAGCGGTGGGCGCAGCACCTTCCCTGCCTGGGCACTAAGCCAGTGGAGGAAGGAGACAGTGAGTGGGGTGGGTGCCATGTGCGTTAGGCTCTGAGTCCTGGGGGAGAGCCCACCTCTGGCTGTTTTCAGGTGGGTTCCCCCTCCAAGTCCCCACTTCACCCCTGCTCTCTGCCCACCCCCGCCCCCACCGAGCCTGTCAGTGATCCCGGCGTATTCTGTCCGGCTGGCCCCCTGCTGGTCTGTCTCAGGCTTGGCTGAGACTCAGTGGATCGTGAGACGCACTGTGCAGATGGGCCAGCCCGTCCCCAGGCCTCGCCCCTCAGAGAAGGGTCCCAGCCACCTCGCCTTCCTGTGGGTGGTGTCCCATAGCCATGAGCTCACCCTAGTAGGGCTTTGGTGACCTGCTGCTGGCCAGTGTGCCAATCAGCTGGGAAGCAGCTGGCCCTTCTGCACACCTGTGTGGTAACAGCCATAGTTTCCTGGAGATCCCTGCCTGTCTCGCTGCCCAGATCCCGTGCCCACTTTAACTGTCCAGGACGCAGCTCCTGCTGTCCCACTCTTACGAAAGCCAGCTGAAGTGGCCTGCTTCCAGTCCCGACAAGGCCCTCCCTCCCTGCCCCCCAGGCCTCCTGGACGGTCCCTCCCTACACCTCCTGGATGTTGAACCTGAAGCCATGCAGACACCGAGTCCCACTGAGCCATCGTCCCCTGTACTCCCCACTCCTGGGCCGCCTCAGCCTCCTGCCTTCACCCAGACTTTCTAGGGCACAGTTCCTCTCCCCTCTGCCGCCCCGCTAGATAGGGATCCCTGAAAATCCTGACCCAGCAGTCACCGCCCCCCTCCCAGCCTTACAGTGACCTTACTTGCAACCTGACATTAGGGAGAGAGTGTGACCAGGGCAGAGAGGTGGCACAGAGGTGGGTGGCAAGCAGAGTGGCCTTCTCCCCAGCACGGTGCCCTCCTGAGAGAGGGGCGCACACTCCTGAAGCCTTCACCGCTGCCCTGTGACCTGAAGGTCAGCCGCCGGCCACCGCTCCGACCTGGACAGGGTCGGGAGCCAGGACTTCAGATATCAGGTGTTGTAGCCGAGGTCCCAGTGTTTCACACACACGCATACAATGACAGGACCGTGAACGAGACCCAAAGGGAAGTGGAGTCCAGCCTACACACACACACACACACACACACACACACACAACCCTACAGCGTAGCTCATGCACTTTGCAAAACGGAATGTAATCCGAGTGGTGTTTTACCCCTCCGAAATCCTGGCTGGCCCTCATGCAAGTGTCTTGGGAGTGTTCCAAACGCAGTTCAATATTATTTATGTGACTTTTATCTTTCCTCCCTCGTTTGTGGTATTTAGAACTGGGTCATCTTTTAACTATTTGCAACGTACCTTCAGGGGAGAGGGGGCGGCTTTATAAATAACCTTTATTATTATTATGCAGGTTGACTCTGTTCCCGGCGCTGAAGGGAACGTGAACATACATGTCAGTGACTCATCCCCCATCGGGAGGGACACCGCCGCGAACTCGGGACGGCTTGGGCACCCACGCTGCGCGGGGCCCTGCTGGGGCTGGCTGGGACGGCGTGTGTGTGTGTGTGCCGGGCAGGCAGCGCGGCCTTCGGTCACTTGGGGCCCGGGGACTTCTGACCAGGTGGCCTGGCTCCTGTGTGGTTTTCAAATCTCGGGTCCCAAGACAGTCACGGGGGCAGGTGCAGCCGACTCAGGAGCCCAAGTGGGGGCTCAGACCTTCCCTGCGCCCCATGCAGCAGCTGCCCCAGCACCCTGCGGGCTGCTCTTCTCCACCGAGGGGCCCTGGCGGTTCGGGGTGGGGACTGGGGACTTTAAAGGACACCATGCCCATGTCAGTCAGTGTTCCGACTTGGAACATCATGGGCATCCCCTGGTCACATCACTGGGGACCAAGCGCCATCAGAGCAAAGAGCCGCAACATAGAGGGGACTCAGCCGGTTCCAGGGAACCAAGGATGAGTAATTTGCAAATAACACCAGTGCCACCCAGCACACCCTCTCCCTGCCTCCCTGTGACCCCACACCGCCACTGTCACCGAGGCCACCTGGGCCCACATCACTCTCTCACGGTCCAGCAGCCGGGGTTCTGGGTACCAGGCCTCGTCTCCCTTTACTTTTTAGTGTTGGGTTTGACAAATAAAATCTCTTGGTGGAAAACCCAGGAGGGTGTGACGAGGTCACGGGCGTTAGCGAGCCCACTCGGCCTCTCTGAAAAGGAGGGAGCGTAATCTGCCCTCCCGCTGCACCCCACCCCTGCCCCGCGGGGCTCCCCGCTCCGCTGCAGGCCACCCCAAAAGGTGTCTTTGGGGCTGTTCCCATCTTTGTCACTCCTCACGGGGCACCACCGCCGCCACCGGGCTGCGGGGCGGCCCTGCACTTGGCCAAGTGCGGACCTGGGGCTCCCTGCCTCCTGCGCGGGCCTCATTCCTGAAGCAGGTGTAAGGCCTTTTTGCCCGGGAGGCCGTGCAGGTAAATACATGCGAAGGGCCTCGGATGGCGGCTGCTTAGCTCTTTGAACGGAGTCCCCACCCTGTTAGCATTTAAAGACCAGGTTTCGATTGTGATTGCCTCCCTGCTCCCTTTCATCTTCTCCACCTCGGCCGGTCCCACCTCTCCCTGTCCGAGTGCACCAGCGACGCTGAATCGCGCTAGAACGCGGCATCTAGTGAGTAGCAACACCCCCCCTCTGGCTCCCCGGGCGGGGGCAGCCCCCTTACCTGTGCAGGGCTCCCATCGCCGGCCACCTCGGCCCGGAGTCGCCAGGGGCAGGAGCGCGACACACAGCGTCAGCAGCACAGACATGAGGGGTCTGGGTCCCAAGCTCCATCCAGGGCTCGCACTTGGCCCGAGGGGAGGCAGCTGCTCCTCAGACACCTGGGTCGGCCCTTCGGGGGGAGGCCCCGGCAGTCACTGGGATGGCCACATGCCCAGGGCCTGGGGCAGGGACAGAGGTGGCCCTGGCGGCAGCCAGCTTCCAGCAGCTCTGCCGGGGGAGGCAGGTGGTGCTGGCAGGTCGGGGCTGCAGCCGCCTGCCTGTCTATCTCCTCATTTCCTCATGGGCTCGGGTCCTGCCTCGCAGGTGACAGCTGATAACATCTCTGCACGGGCCTCGATTAGTCATTGGCAAAGCACATTTTTCCCAAAGGAAAGACAGAAATAGATCGTCCAGCGGAGAGCTGAGCGCAAACCAGAAAAACTCAGAGAACCTGTTTTCCTCGCGCGTGTAGGCTCTGCGCGGGGAGCCTTTTAGGACCGAGCTCGGCCACCGGCTGCTGGGGGGTGGCTGGGAGCAGGTCCCCGAGGGTGCTGGCTGGACTCCGGGCTGCAGGTCCCCTCTCTGCGGGGGTCCGGATGACAGGTCCCCACACTCTCCTGGGGTCCCAGCGGCAGGTCCCCACGTTCTGCTGGGTCCCCTGGTGGCAGCGGCAGGTCCCGCTCTAGGCAGTGGACGCCCCACTTTTATCCGGTGCCTGGCCCTCGGGAGGGTGTGTGGGTTTGTCAACTGTTGGGTTTCAGGAATTTCCCTCCGGAGGGAAGTCAGTCCTTCAAGGGAACAGCTAATGAGAAGAGAGAAGAGTCGCCCGGGGGAGGGGAGGGAGCACGTGCGTGTGCGGCGGGCGGTTCACAACTTCAAGGCCCGGGGTCACTCCGGCTTGACCTCTCAAAACCACAGTTGCCGTGAAGTGCCGCTCCAGGCGGGCAGCCATTAAGTGTGACTGTTCTGTTTAAATCCCCTGCCCGCCCGCCCGCCCCTCCCAGCTGCGCTCAGGGGCAGGACGGGAGAGAGCTCCCAGCCGTTGGCAAGGGGGGCTGTGCCCTTGTAGGAGACCCCTGGCCTTCCCCCTCCCACCCCGGGAGCCGCCCCTAGGTCGGCAGGACCCCTCCCTGCAGCCCCTAAGTGGCACCTTTCCAGGGGACAGTGCTGTAGACGTGAGCCCCGAGCTCTCCTGGGGAGCCCCAGCTCCGGGTCCGGGCGGAGGCTGCGTGGGACACAGGTGTTTCTGAGCAGCAAATGCCCTGGGGCTGCGGCTGGCGGGGCGGGCGGGCCGCGGAGACAGAGACAGCGGGAGAGACAGGGGGAGAGACAGAGGGAGAGACAGAGACGGGGAGGGAGGGGCAGAGAGTGCGTGTCGAAGGCTCTTTCCGAAAAACCACCTCTGTGCCTGGGCAGATTCTCTCTGTCTCTGTCTCTCTCAACAGACAGATGACAGAGAGACAGATAAATGATGTGTGTGTGTGAGTGTGTGTGAGTGTATGTGTGTGTGTGTGTGTGTCTCCGGCAGACACTGAGAGACAGTTTTTGTCCTGGGCACGCGGTCTCAGTTATCTGGAGTCGTATGAAGAAAGCCTGGAAGTGGCTCTCATTATTCAGGACCCCATCTCCAGCACCAGGGGCACCCCTGTGTTGGGTGGGCCCCCATCACCTCCACTCCAGCCCCCCGGGCAGCCCATGCCTGGCCAGGCACGCCCTGTGGGGTCAGAGGCTTTCGGACCACAGCGGGCGTTAGGAGCTGTGAAACGCCACACACCCAGCACGATTCATCAGAACCGCTATCTGACAGAAGGAAGGACCCGGCCCCCCCAGATCGTGAAAGGCCTGATGGTTGGGGGAAAGCCGGCTGTTTAGATCGGATAAATCGAGCTTTCCTCTTTTCTTTCCTAATTAATGAAACTTTGTGGGTCCTTTAGCCCCGGGTGAGGCTGGAGCAGGTCTGGAGGGCAGGGGACTTCCGCAGGAGGGCAGACGTCACTCCTGCGGACCACAAACCCAGGCTGGCCAGATGACCCTTGACCTCTGACCCCAAGACTCTCTCTGCCCTTTAATCGGTTGATGAACAATGAGATCACGTGTCATCTCTTAACCGGATTGGAAGACTCAGAATCACGTTGCTTTGAACCCTCCCAGGAAAGGTTTCCTTCGGTTACATCCGACCCAGTAATGCTGGTAATGCTCGTGCTGACAATCAGGGCAATTAGTGGGATCTTCTTCATATTTAAAACCACAGAAATACGTGCCTGAACGCAGGAAAAACTCAGAATTGCTTTCTCTAGACTGAGCCCCTCATGGCCCTGGACAAGTCACAGAAATGCTCTGAACGTTGATTCCCGGCACATGAAATGTGCCCGGTGGGGGCCGGCACGGGCGGGGGGGGGGGGCAGGGGGGGTGGAGCCTGCGAATTAAGCAATGAGTGTCATTTGCATAAAGCAGCACTTCCGCAGACAGGTCCCCTGCACGTGGGCTCTGCAAGGTGCAGTGGGAACGGGAGCCTCGGGGGTGGGATTCCTCCCGGTCCCCTCCCTGGGGACACGCCGGCACACCCACACGATGAGGGTTCTGAGGCACCGGCAACGAAAAACCTGCTTCCAATGTTCTGCCCCGGCTTCTCCGCGCTGAAATCACTTTCCCCAGGTCACACACGCTGAGGTCTTGGACACGTGTCCCGGAGACCCGCTGGACCAGCACGAGTGTAAAGGGCAGAGGGTGACCCTGCCACTGAGTCACAGACCAGAGCTGCTTCCATGGCTGTTCAGAGCCTGCCCAGACCTTCCGTCACCGGGTGTCATCTCCAGGAAGCAGGCTGGCTTGGTGCCCTGTTGGGAGCCAGACACAGCCCCAAGCAGCCCCGACACCAGCCCGTCCCAGTGAGGACCAGCCCATCCTGGTCTGCCGACCGCCTCCAAATGAGAAAACAGAGACTCTCCCAAGTGTGTCCCCTCAGCACAGCCTGTTTGCCTCTGCTGCAGACCTTTGTCACCCACCGCTGTCCGAGCACTGAGAGAGAGGGGGCTGCAGCTACTCTGCCCGGACGTGGGTATCACGCAGGTGAGACGGCCATGCGCCACGTGCAGCTGCCCTGGGGCTTTCTTGCATTGCAACGATAACCCCGAGAGCATCACTGTGCAGCCAAAGGGGGCCCTCTGTGTGTCCCCATCTCTGCAGGGGCTGCTCAGTACATCCCAGCCACAGAAGGAAGCTTTCCCCCGGAAAAGGAGGTGGGCAGGTAAAGGAGAAATTTCAAACGATAGCTCCGTGTTACAGAAATAAGATGTGACTATCATGTGACTCCCCGTTTTGGGTGCTATGAAGCTAATCTGTCACTTATGTGGAATGCTGGGGAATAAAGAGGGTACCTGACATGTGACCACGGGTCTAGATGGACAGGAATAGTGGGCAGGCTTTCACAGTGCACAGTGGCCACCTCCCTGGGCGCTCAGCTCTCAGGCCCGCTCCTGGGCGGGCTCCCTCTCGCCTGGCACCCAGCGTCGGCCCGCCAGTCACTGACACCTGGTGGGTTCATCAGTCACTGACACCTGGTGGGCGTGTGAGGCCCGGAGTCTCCCGCAGACACGGGTTGTGATCCAATAGGAGAGGTCTGCTGAGGTTATTAAATAGGAGAGTAAGAGTTTGTTTTTCTTGTCACCAGGAGACTTGTGTTTGGATCGCCAGGCTGTTAACCCTTTGTCTGCTGAATGGTTCCTGCAAATAGTGCCTCCCTATTTCCTCTTTTTTGATGCTTTGGTGTCATTGTTGTTGTTTTTTTTTAAAGAATGCTTTTAGGTGTCTTTGTCTTTTGCCAGGTATTTTAACCTTTTATTTGGTCAGTAACATTTTCCGTAAGACTTATGCATCTGGAAACACCACTTTTGAATTCCTCCGCTGCCACATTGTGTGTTTACGTGTAGCTCTCCGCTCTGTCTGGCATGTGAGCGGGCCCATGGCAACGCAGTCGGCGGGACTGCAGTCGGCAGGAGTGGGTGGGCACCGCTGAGTAGATGCCTCTCCTTCCCCGCCACCTCCGGACGTCACGTTCACGATGGACTGGGTGCCTGCGTGCACTGGGGTCTCGTCCGTGCACCTCTGTTTCAAAGTGCCTGGGTCTCGTTCCTCGGCCAGCAGGTCATCTCGACAACGCTGCGATGGTACATGTGCTCGTGCATCCGGTTTCCCTTTTCACAAGCGTCACCAAGGTGTTAGCAGTGCTCACGTATTTTCTGTTCTGCATGCGCTTTAAACCTTGCTGGTTCTCATCTTCAAGTCCAAAACCAAAATAAAACAAACACTAAGAAATGGCATAGGAATCCTGATTGGAATAGCATAAATGTGTAGGGTAAGTTCAGAATAACGGACATTTTTATGGCACGACACCTCCCCTCGCAGGACACAAACACCTCTCTGTTCATTCCAATCCTGAATTAAGTTCATCAAAAGTTCTTTTGTAGTTTTGACCGTGGAGGTCCTCCTCTTTTTCTGCCAAGTTATTCCTGTAAATAGCCTACATATTGACGGATAGGTTACACTCTCAGAGAGTGTGAATGTGTGTGTTTCCGAGCTCCCTCTGCCCGTGTCTCCTTGTTGCTCTGCCCGGCGCCGCACCCGAGACTCCGACGCCGTGCGTTTAGCGCACACGCCTGCGTCCACGCTCCTGAGTCTCTGTTTTTCTGGCTGGTGCCGAACGCTCCTCTTCATCCCGAAGCTCTTCTATTTCTGGAAGGGTGTTGAGTTTGCGTTGCTACTTTGGCTGTGGCGCCCTTTTCCTTTGTGTCGTTGCGGGATGTGCATCTCTGTTGGCTGCTCGGTGTCGGCGCTATCTCTGATCGGGGCCAAGCACGCGAAGTTGCAGAAACTGACTCGCCCCCTGGGGAAAACCTGGCGGTGGGAGATGAAGACGGACAGCCTTGAGCCTCCCCCGTGCTGCAGGAAGAGAGGCAGAGGGGTCCGCACAGAGGTCTGGGGGGGGGAGGTGTCGTCAGGGCCCAGAGACAGCCTCAGGAGCGGCAAAACTAGGGAAATAATGTGGGGTTGAGGAAACCATGAAAACAACCGGAATCCTTTCTGTGTCCTCCGGCTTGGGAAGAGGAACTTCACAGAAGAACTGGTAGGAACGGAGTGGAGATCCCAGTGGTGACCCAGAATGCAAGTGTTCATGGGGGGAGTGGGGTCAATGCCAGGGTCTCCTCTTCTTTGCCCGTAAGGAATGTGAGTGCACTTCATCCATCCCAGCAGGTGAAGGCCCTCGGGGAAAGGAGGCGCTTCCAAGAGGGAGGGAGGCTGCGCTCAGACTCAGCGGCCATGCCCGCTGTCCCTGGGCGCCCAGCCTGCTGGCCCGCCCTGCAGACTTGGGACTCGATGGACTTGCTAGTCCCCACGATGGTGTGGGCCATTCTTTCCACTGAGTCTCCTGTTGCAGAGACAGACAGATGGTAGGTAGGTAGGTAGGTAGATAGATAAATAGATTTATCTATTTGTAGCTATGTCTCCTGTCGGTGCTGTTTCTCCGCAGAACCCTGGCTACCGCAGCAAAGGCAGTGTCTCCCAGGCACACCCGGGGTGGGGAGGCAAGCGTGAGGGAGGGGGAGGCAGAGGCGGCTGGGCGGAAGGGGAAGCTCTTCTCAAGGTGACGCTGGCCTCTCCGCCCACGGAGCAGTTCTCTGAGTCCTGCAAATTGGAGTCCCGCATCATGTCGCTTTAAGAGGGGAAAGCTTCCCCTAGATTAAAAATCGAAGTCTGGAAACCACCGTTCTGGGAATTTGAACGTGGCTCCTTTCTGTGGGTTCTGGCACTGGGGGATCTTTTACACCCTGAGGAGGCGATGACAGGCGTGAGGCGTGGGTTTGCTGTTCCCTGCACCCTTCTGCCCTGCAGTGGCCTCCCGCGCGCGGCCAGGAGACCTTGAGAGCGGACCCACCCGGGCAAGCCATGTCCAAGGGCTCCTAATTTGTGCACATTTGCGGTTCAGGGAGGCCCCTGGAGTTTTCCTCCAGAAGCTCAACCGGGTTTGCTCGCGCTGGGCCTCCAGGGTGCACCCGGGGACCCCGAGTGGAAAGGGCTGAAGGAAGCTGTCCGAACCCCAAAACCCTCCGTCCCAACCGCAGTCAGTCTCATCCACAAGTGCACGTACCTACTGCCAAAGGCATCGTCTCTGAGGGCTCACCCACAGTGTTCCCTCCGAGAGAACCAAACGGCAAGGGAGGGGGCAGGGCATGAGAAGGAAATACTGCCCGCGTTTTCTCCGTAACTGGCTTTTAGCGCATTTCAAACACCAGAACCACATCCGAGTCATCACTCGGGCTGGTCTTGTTCGCTGGCCGTAGAAGGGCGCCCACGCGCAAGTGGACGAGCAGAGAGGCTTCCCGCCCGGCGCTGCCCGCCTGGCTCCCGGGCTCCGAAGGCAGGACGGCGGGGGGTGGTCGGCCACTCTTGCTCTGTGGGGACAAACGGCACTGCCTCAGCCTCGCACTGAGGCCACCAGGCTGCTTCCTGTCCCTGGCTTACCAAGCCTGTCATTTTCAGCTTGCGTGGGGCACCAGTCCCACCTCCAGGCAAAACCTATCCTTAGCACACAAAGCATGTTCTTAAAATTCTTTACAGCTTAACCTACATTAATCTAACCCCGATAAAAGCATAGGTTTTACCTTCTGCTCGGAGCTGCATTGTAATTTCCCCCAACAACCTGCTGAAAAGACCCAGGGAAACTTAGCAACCGGCAGCCGGCCTGGAGGGAAGCTGCAATTACTGGGGTGCGAGGCCGGCGGGCAGCGGCACCCACTTCAAAGGCACGGGGGGCGGGCGCGGGCAGGGCTGTAATTAGGGAGGCCGCCGGGCACCACGGGGCCTGCACCGCTGAGAAGCAACAAAGCCCCGCGTGCGCACGCACAGCCGGCAGGAACAAAGGTGCCCAGTGTTTGATGTGAATCACCCCGAGTCCGGGAGTGGGGCCCGCACCTCCGCCCTGCACCTGGGACCCCCGCAGGCCGCCCGCCCTCTGCCCGGTCCCTGCGCACTTGGGGATGCTGGGCTCTGCGGGGATGGACCAGACAAGCCTGCTGCTTGCTGACACTCCCAGGAGCCTCCTGAAGCAGGTCGCAGACACACGTGGCCGGCCCTCCCGCACAGGCGGGACCAGGGCGGGTCTGCGGGGACAGGGCAGGGCTCCACCCCGGCCGTGTGTTGCAGGCAGAAACGCGCATCCTCACTGGTCAGGGCGCAGCCCAGGTGCAGGGGTGGGAAGGGGCCTGAAGAGCAGGGGCCACACCCTCCCGGCCACAGGGACTTGGAGGGGGCCGGAGAGGGGACACACACCAGCTTGGAATGCCTCCTGAAGAGTCCACGTGGAGAGAAGGATGCATGGGCCTCACGGTGGCCACCCACTGGCCACTTGCCCAGTGGCCAGCTGGCCCCCAAACTAGCCCCAAATCAGAGTGCTTTGGCCTCTGTTAGTGTCTGTCCCTGTTATTTAAGGCTTTTAAAACCACATTTCCCAAGGACACGGACGCTCAAGTGCTGTCACCAAGGCACCGGTGTGTCCGCTCTAAAGTGTCAGGTGGCAGACAGTGGCAGCAAGGCCCTGCAGGCAGTCCGCACGAGCTCTCAGCTTCAACAGAGATGGAGTTCGGGGACACTCGTGGGCTTTCTCAGTCCTGCATGACGGTCTCCTGTGGCGACATCTTCGTGTCCATGCGGGCTTGGGTGACTCGACTGGCCTGAGCACCGAGATAGGAGGTCACGATGGCACCTGCACCTGGTCACAGCACCTGGGGGCTGTGAGGGGCAGAGTGTGCTCCCCCAGCTGCACCCCACCGGCGGCCTCTTCCCTGGACCCGCCTGCAGACCTCACAGCCCCGCCTGCTGCGCGCCCACCCGCTGACTGCGGCCGGGGGGGGGGCACCTATGATCAGAGGCTCGTGCGCCTGCCCTGGTGACTTCTGCTCTCACTCCTCCCACAGCGGACGGGCCTCACTCTCAACGGGGAGTGGGAAATCTGCTGACAGCCACGCTGACTCCCTCCCTGCCGGGTCCACAGACCCACCCAGCTCTGCACCACCCCCTGGCGCCGTGGCTGAGGCCATGTCCCTGTTCCAACCCACGGCCACTGCAGCCATTTGAGTGGTCCATCCCTTCCTCCTCTCCAAGGCCTCATTCCTAGGTGCCCCTCCCCCCTCAGCCCTGCCACCCCTTCCCTCTGAGGACCGGTTATTCCACCTGTTCAAAGACTGTTCCGGGAGACCGGCTCTCAAAGGCCGGTGCACAGGACCCCTGGGGATGCCAGCTTGGACCAGGACCGCCCTGGTCACACGTGGAAAACTGCTCCAGCTCCACCCTCTGCGGGAAGTGCAGGTTCCCACCGGGCTCCTCCATCCCGAGGAGACCTCGCCCTGGTGCCAGCGGAGGACTTGCTCCTCCCCTCCCCCTTTACTCTCTGAGCCTTCGCCCTCGGCTTCACCAGCCATTCCAACGGACCGTGAGGTTCCTGCCCCCAAGCTGCGGTTCCCCAGTCCCTGGCATCCAGGAGGGGCTCAGTAAACACAGGATGCCCGTGCCTGGATGCTCAGTGGGGCCAAGGCACAGTGCTTGGGCCACAGGAGCTGAAAGATGGCTAAGGCCTTCCTGTCACGGGGCCCCGTGGGTTTCCCCAAAGAAGCAGATGCCTTGGTGGGAACTCAAGTTACTGCCGCTAATTTCTGAAATCCCAGGTCATTCCCCAACTCAATAACCCTTAATGGGGCTCAGCCCCGGGCTGCTTGCTGGTGATGGTGGGGGCCGGGAGAGGGGCGCCCGTGTGTGGAGCCCAGCAGGGAGAGAGATCAGATGTGGAGACAGCGGCCAGTTGGCCCTCCGCTCGCTCGCGGGGGCCGGCCCTTTCTGCGGACTGGGCGGGAGCTTCCCCCACTGCCCAGGCTGTGCAGGCAGAGTGGAAAGCCTTGGCGCAGGGAGGGCTGGAGGGGCCGGGAAAGAGCCGAGCCCCCGGCAGAGGAGGCAGAGAGAGAAGCAGGGGACAGCTGAGGGCAGCGAGGTCCACAGGACGGGAGGCCTCGGGGGCGACCACGTGCCACCGGAGGCCACTGCAGCTAGGACGGCTGGGGTGGCACGTAAAGCCGTGTCTTTGGCTACCAGCCATTCTCCCCGGGTCCTCCCAGGGTCGTCCCTCCTTGGTCTGTATCCTCATATCCTCTTCTTACGAGGGCGCCAGTCATGGTGGAGAGGGGCCCACCCGAAAGACCCCATTTTACCTTGATCACCCCTCTAACGGCCCCATCTCCAAACACAGTCACACTCTGAGGGGCTGGGGGTCAGGGTGTCGACATACGAATTCTGGGGACACAGCTCAGCCCACAAAAAACATCATCACAGCCCTGGCTGGCATAGCTCAGTGGATTGAGTGCAGGTTTCGAACCAAAGTGTTGCAGGTTCGATTCCCAGTCAGAGTACATGCCTGGGTTGCAGGCCATGACCCCAGTAACCGCACATTGATGTTTCTCTCTCTCTCTGTCTCCCTCCCTTCCCTCTCTAAAAATAAATAAATAAAATATTTTTTTTTTTAAAAACCATCATCGTAGCGGAGAGAGGTTAAGTCATTGCTAACTTCAGACTAAAAAGTAAGCACATAAAAGTGCATCGCAGTGTCAGTCCTTTCTGCGGTGCCAGGAACAAAAATGCAACACGATAAGGCCATAGCCGTCTTCGCTGAGCACGTCCTCGGTGGGGGGCGTGCCAGCGCGGCACGCAGGCCCCTCCCACAGCGCACGCGGTAGGTCGGACACGTGCCGCGGTGGGGACAGCGGCTTCTGTCTCAGCTGGAGTCCTGGAATCGCAGTGAGTTCAAAGCGCAGGTTCTGCCCACGCCAGCGATACAACCTCTGTGTGGTTCAACGAGAATGCGCGCGTGTCTTCTGTGTGTAATTTGTTAGAATAACAACGACGGAAAGGCCGCAGAGCCCTGACAGCTTTATTCCCCGCTGACAGACGCGAAGGGCGCTGTCCGCTGGGGCGGGCTCCGCGGGAGTCTGGGGCGGTCCTGCTCTATCGCAGCCTGCAAACAGATGACCTCACCTAGACATACACGTGCTTTTGAAAGGAACTTTATTTTTCTTATCACACAAGTTGAATTAGGTGCGTTGTTGAAACCTCGTCGTGTGCTGGTGACAAAAAGAAGGAAATGAGAATAGCCCGTAATCCGACTGTCAGGGGCAGTCACTCAGTGTTTTGGCGTATCGCAGCGAGAATCACGAACGATTACACACACAGCGCACTAAGTACACACCACCGGGCCACAGGCTCACACTCCGCGGGGCCCTCTCTCCTCGGCTGACAGCAGAGCCGACGGCGTGAGTCAGCCCGTGCCCTGAGGCTGTCCTTGTAAACAGCTCCCGGCCAGTGCAGGAGGGAGTGTGCCCCTTTCCTCCGGGGGTCTGGGGAGGGGGAAGCCCACCTGGGTGCGGGAGCCCCAGCCCCTCCCGTGTGGCTGAGCACAGCTGGCGCAGCAGTTCTGAGCTGGCCCTGGGCCCCCGTGGGTCCCGCTCCTCAGTCTGAGTCAAGCAGATGCTCCCTGCCACACGGGTCCCCTCCTCCACCTCCCTGCAGGGGACAGGGCATTTCATGAAAGGGGCAGTGGCCACTCGGTCTCGGGCTGGCCTCCCTGCCGTGCCCTGTGGCTCTCTGTGTGAGGCCAGACCTCTCGACCGGGAAACACCACCCACGGGTAGGAGGGCGCGTCCCTTTGCTTGGCTGAGATTCCGTTTCCTGGCCCTACAAGGGGAACACCAGGGATGTCCGCCTCCCTGCCTCCCTGGGTTGGCACAAATCAGGTGGCCTGGGCGCCCTGGGGGAGGGGCTTTACCCAGCCCCCTCCAGCGGCCCGGAGACAGTAATCACCCAAAAGGAACAGACTGATCCCATCTGTACAAAGGGTAGCAGATACTTTCAGATGCCATGCAGCTCCCGGAAACTCACCCCTTTCATCCTGGAGTCGCCAGAGCAGAAAGTGGTCCACCTTCCGCCCCTCCCCTAAGCTGGGTGTCGTCCTTTTCCCTCTGCCTGGCACTTGGATTTGTTGTCTCATGCGATGGTTTCTAACCCACACTTCAGGGATACTTCACGTCCGGGCCTCTAGGACACTCATCTAATCTAGGACTTCCCCAGACAGGGCGGCGTGGGGAGGGACGTGGGCAGAGTGTGGACGGCGGCCATGCAGCTCTGTGGACTCCCGAGGCTCATGCCCCTCACCCTGCCCCCTCCGGCCCATCCCTCCAATTTCTCTCCCTCTTCCAGCCTTCCCCCGGGGCCTGTCCCCTGAGCCTCCTCTCTGACCAAGGCTGGAATACTCCCTGCTGGCCTGGCCTCTGTCGCCTGGCCCCGGTCTGGCTGTGCAGTGCTGGGAGAGGGTCCTGGGGTCTCAAGACCTCAAGCCCAGGAGCGGATGTTCAGGAGCCGCTCCAGGAGCCGACTAGGACACCATCAGGGTAAGGGGCCCCTCCTAAGCAGAAAGGCTCTGGGGTGGTGGTGGGGGGGTCAGCTGCCTTGGAGACCAGGGGTGGCAGGGACAGCAGAGGGACAGGGGAGGAATAGGCAGGGGCCTCACTACCTCAGCTGCCCTGTGCAGGGCCTGGCGTGGGCTCCCTGGTCCCGGAGGGGTCCCAGCTGTGGCCCTTTCTCAGGGAAGAAGAGCTCACATTCCAGGATGGCAGATAAGTGCTCATGGAAGCGGGGCCCAGGAACTGTCTGCAGAATGCAAGGAGCCCCGAGAGAGTTATCTGAAGGATGGGACCCTCGGGTACAGTCTGAAGGTGTGTTCTGGGTCAGAGGAAGAGTGGGCGATGGTCTCCAAGTCCGGGTTCTGCCCTGCTGCTCGGGGCATCGGGGGCTCCAGCGCCTCCCGCCCAGCCAGCCCAGGGCCCCGCTGCTCCCGGCGCGTTCACCAAGTGGAGGCCCTGCCCTCCGATGGCAACCGAACGCTGGGGGCAGGGAAACCATGCTGTGCATGTTGGCGCTGCGCCAGGAGTGACCACACGGCGGGGCCTGGAGGGAGGACTTTCCCACGCGGACAGCTCCACGCGGCTGTTCGCTGGTTCAGAGCTGCAAAGCTGGAGTCGGGGTCGCCAGCCACGACCACAGGGGTGACTTGATTGCCGTGCAGTCGGATGTATCAGGCCTTGTGTGCTCTCAGGAAATGCAGCGTCCTCATCCCCTACGGGGTCCTGGGGGCACGACCCACACGGTGGGCACCACAGGGAGGGAGTGCTGGCCGAGTAGGCAGGGACAAGACCCGAGATGACAGATGTATTTGCTTCCTGGGGCGGCTGGAAAGATTGAACACAAACTTAGGGGCCTAAAAGAGCAGAAATCCACCTCCTTGTGGTCTGGAAGCCAGAAGCTAGAGACCCAGGGGTGGCCAAAGCCAGGCTCCCTAACACCACCCCCCACCCTGGCCTGGGGGGGATCCTCCTGCCTCTCCCAGCTCCTGGGGCTGCCGGCATCCTTGGTGTATCCTCCCTGCAGCTGAGTCTTCACCTGCTCCAGCCTGGCCGCATCTGCACCCACCCCGCCGAGGCCTTACTGATAAGCTGGTGACACCTGGGGAAGACGGCCAGCCTGCTTTGGATTTGGGGCCCCCTGAGCGCCCCCCAAGGCCGTGCTGCAGCCCTGCCGGACCCTGGCAGCCCCCAGGCGCCGGAGCCCAGCCCAGTCTGGGGCAGCAGAGTGGGGCAGGACTCAGGCTTCCCGACCTCACAATCCGGAGACCTCGCCAGAGCCCTCGAGGCTCCGAGGTCCAGACTGCCTGACGCAGCTTTAGCCCATTATGTTCCCACTCAGGATCTGACCGTGAACCGGCCGTGACTCAGAGCCACGTCTCCTCGGTGCGCTGTGCTCGGTCTGTGCAATGACGAGCCTCTGCCCAGACCCATTGCTCAGAGGGCAAGACACGTCGTGCTGGCTGGCTGGCTGGCTTCTTGTCCCAGTGCTAGGGTGATTTATGGAGGAGCCTGCTTCCTCACCCCACGGTGGTCGGGTGGAGTGGTGTGAAGGTGAGTCAGCTGCCAGGTGTGTGCTCCCCAGACAAACGAGGCCGTGACACACATTGGGGCGAGGGCACGGAGTGTGGGGGTGCAGGAGCAAGCAGAGGTGACCACACGCTCTCCTCTGGCAAAACGGCCCAGGTTGGGGCCGTTCTCCCGAATGGCGGAGGGCCTCGGGGACAGGGAGGGATGCACGACGCAGAGAACACACGCACAGAACTCACCAGAACACAGTAGGGCCACTTACAGGGGAGCGCCCCAAAACAGGAATACCCCATTTACGCCCCAGCCACTTCCTGCAGCGACCTCACATGTTCCGTGCGTCCCCTCACCTGGCGTTGTCCTTGGAGCTCAGGACGCATGTGTCGTGCACCTACTGGGGTGAACGTTTTAGGGGCGCCAGCATTGGGCCCCTCAGGTTGCAAAGAACAAAATCGGCCCCTGGGGGACTGCACTGGGCGGGAGGCTCCAGGTACGGAGCCCCCAGGACACCCATCCCGAGCGGGCAGCGTGCTCCGGGTGTCTGTGCCCGGGACACTGGCTGCAAGCTCAGCTCCCCGGAGGTGCAGCTGCAGGGAGGGCCCGGTTTACACCCGCCATGCCCTATGCAACTGCGCACTGCGGAGGGCAATTCCCAAAATGTAGTGGGGAGGGTGCATGGCCAAAACCAGGGAGGGGTCACAGGACCCAAACAAGTGAGTCCTTGCGGCATCACACAGATCACACTGTCCAGCCTGTCCCCGACCCTGAAGCCCTCCTGACCGCCACCCCGCGCCCCCGGCCCGGTGGGTGGCTCCAGCCACCCAGCCTTAGACCCCTTTCCCCTGTCCTCGGGTCCACTGACAGACCCTGCCCACCCTGCTCCGAGACTGATCTCAAGGGCATCCACTATCTCCGTCTTCACAGGGCCCATCAGCCACCCACCACAACCTCCAAATGACCCCCCGCCTCCACGCCTCCCTCCCCACTTTGTCTCCCACCAGCAGGAGGGGCTGTTTGAAGAGGCCACTCCAAACGTGAGGCTCTCTACATCTCCAGTGGCCCTGCTACCTGAGGGGTGACAGCCAAGCTCCACCCGCTGCCCGAGAGGCCTGTGGCTGGGCTGCTCCCCGTCCAGCCTCACCCGGGTAAGCCCCCGTTCACAGGCCCCCACCCATGTGCGTGAGCGCATGCATGTGTGTGCATGTGTGCGCATGTGCGTGTTTGTGTGTGTGGCCATTTAACCAGTAAAGACACCAGCCTCACGGAAGCCGAGGCTGTGAGTCAGGGCCTGAGCGCCGGGGGCAGGCCCGTGGGTTTGAAGGGGAGATAGGATCTGGCAGACGGTGAGTGATCGCATCTCCAGGTGGCTGAAGGGGAGGAAGCTGGATGCGTTCCGACCGTGACTCCCGGTTTGGAGGGTAAAGCACCGGGAGCGACACCGGCCGCACCGCCGCTAATGAGTCGGCTCACGGCGCGTCCCGACACGTATCTGTGCCCATGAGAGAGGAAAGGAGAGCTCCCCGTGGAGTACGCGCCCTTCACCGTGGGTGCTGCGGCTCAGAGCCCGGGCCCCGGTGCCGCGGCCCCTGGCCGGACAGGCCTGTCACCGTGTTGTCATCTGGGGGAAAGCAGCACTTGGAAGGCACCTTAATAGAAAGTGTCTTTTATCGTCAATGCACCCGAGACCCCGAGGACTCCTGGGGCGGCTGCAGTGGGCAGCAGGGGTAGAAACGACCGTGACAGTGACAGTAATGAGAACAGTGACGGGCTCTGTTGGACTGCATGCCCCCTAAGCGCCGGGCTCTAGCTCTTTGGAGACAGATCCAGGACCAAACCCCAGTCTACCCCGTTCCGAGGTCAAGTTCTTAACTAGCTCCGTGGCAAGGCCCTTGATGGGGACACTGGGGTCCGACCTCAGAATGAGTGGGCTTAGGGTGAGTTTTGGTCACTGCAGCTTTGCAGAGGCCAGCTCACAACCGGCAGGGCAGCTGTTTGGGGAGCCCGAGGGCAGGAACAAGCAGGCAAGGACAGCTTGCCCAGGAGGAACGAGGTGAAGAGACCCCCGTCAGCCCCGGACAGTGCAGACCAGCTCCTCAAGCTGAAGGCCGCTCACCAGGCTGGGGACGTGTTCTGTGCACCCGTCAGTGGCCGCCAAGGGGGAGCAAGCCATTGGGTGCGAACGAGGCCCAGACTCCAGAGAGGACGGAGCGGAGAGAGGGCCGACACCGGGTGCCACTCTGCTCTGCAGGCACTGGCCAGCCTGGGGGAGGCAGCCGGGAGCCCCCGGAGGCTCTGAGGACAGGGGGCTGGGCCTGCCCCAGAAGGGTCGACCTTAAACACAGGGAGGCCTGCCAAGCCTTCCCTGGGCCACAGCGGCTCAGGGACAACGATCCCCAGAGGCTACTGCTGGTTCGCAGCCAGCAGATGCAATTGACAACCCTATCTAGAAGAAAATAGCATCACCCTGGGCTGCAGTCATTTTTACAAAGAAATTGTCAGGTAAAATACCCAGCGCATGAAGACGACAGACAGAAGCCCATGAGACAGTGACGTGTCAGTCCGAGACTGGAAGGAGAGGGATCGTTGGGGACTCTTGTTACAGGGGCCCGGCTGGCCGGGTGCCGTGACAGCCATCCTGAACACTGAAATGAGAACCCTGGTGGGTGAAGTATGACAAATGCCTACCCCCCAGGGCAGCCAAGGCCCAGATGGAGAGGAGGCAAGAACCCCAAGGTGAAACCCGCCTATTGCTGAGGGCGCTGGCTGCCCTGTGCACTTGGGCTTTGGTTTCCGGCCGGACCCAGCTCATGGGACACAAGGTAGGGCCCAGGGCTCCCAAGATGGGGTGTCTCACAGATCTTAAGCTGGGGCCCCCCAGGGGCTCCACCTGAGGGGCGCCCAGGAAAGTGGCCCCAGCACTGAGCACATCTGGAGACCCATCCTGGAGGCGCGGCGAGCCCAGCAGGCCTGCAGCCTCATCCCGTCCTTGGACGAGCAGGACCAACCCAACCCAGCCCAGCCCAACCCTCGGCAGGGCCGGTAGTTTGAAGAGGTGCGTGACAGGCGGTGTCCCTGCGCCTGGCAGAAGCAAAGGCAAACTCCCCCTGGAGGAACTCACCTCCGGCCAACGAGGGGCTCAAGGTCAAAAAGAGCTGAGCCCAGGGAGGAAGGAGGACAAGAGCCAGCAGACAGAGCGGGCGTCAGGGCAGACCAGCAGAGACTTCAGACACACACTGTCAACACCTGTGCTCACTGCGCTTGAAAACAGGGTGGGACATCATTGTTTATTTTTTTGAAAGGCCCAGACGCAGGAGCCACCCCCGAGCACCAGCAGGGTCCCCTCAGGGACAGGCGTGCTCTTCCATGGGTCCTTCTCCTCAGCACCCACATCCGACTCCTGGGCAGGAGGTGAGGACGTGGAGGCGGTCTGCAGTCACATTTATTACACACTTTTGCAAAATTTGAAAGGAAACAATACATTTAAAAACCATGCAACATGACTGAATAAACCTTCGTTGGTGGTTCCTACCTGGAGGACAGCACAAATCTCAGGTGAGCCCACAGGTCTCAAGAGTAGGGAGACAGGCCGGGCGAGGGCGGGTTGAGAGGGAGACCCTGACCCGAGATGTGTGCAGGGGAGCGGTGTGGACGCCACCGTTCCCTGGTCCCTCCGGGCCTGGGGAGGGCGCCCTGCCTCCCGCCAGGCTCTGTGAGCGAAGTGACTCGCATCCCCGAGGGGCAGACGTGAGGTCTCGGTGCATTCCGCCCGGGCCAGGCTGCTCGCCCTGGGCCACACTTCAGGTGCCTGCACGTCACACGCGCCGAACTAGGCACTTACTGAGGCACGCGGGCAGGGGCTCTTGGCACTGGCGGGGCCCAGCTGGGATCCCAGCCGTGCCCTGAGATAGGGCTGGGCCCGCGGCTTGTTCAGCTGCAGAGCTGGACGTGAGCCTGACTGGACGGGAGGGAGAGAGGAGGTGAGGGAAGACACCGGTGAATTAACTTGTCAGCTCCTGGCAGCACAGCGGTGCGCAGCCGATGCTGTCCCGCTTCTCTTCCTGTCCTAATTGGTGGCCTCGGGTCCTCAGGTGCTCCTGCAGGATCTGCAGGTTGCTGCTGTCACCCAGGAATACTCCTCGCTATGAATCACCTATAGACAGAGGTCCGGGCAGGCACGCCGCCCGCCACATGACTCCACAGGAACATTCAGATCGCAGATCATTCCTTTTGCGCCTCTTCGATAAGATTTAATTGCGTTTGCAAAAGACTTCATTTTTAAAAAGCCTAATTTTAGTATTTTGGATTTACACCGTATATTCACTATTTTTATTTTGCAAGTTATTAGTTATCAATTATGCTTTGTATTATATTATATACCTTTGAATACCTTAGCAGCAAATAACTTTTTGAAAACACTGAAAAGTACTTTCAACTTAATATTTTTATATTTCACTTTATATATTTTATGGAAATGCATTCAAATTTTGCACACTTTAAATAAAGCTGGTCTTAAAAAATATTTTAGACCAACACTGTTATAAGTATTAATTTATTGAAAATCCTGACCGTCACAATCAGGGATTTCGTTAAAACAAAAGAATATAAATTTAGTGGGGCATGTACGTCACGACGTGCGGATGACGCGCGGCTGTACGTCATGACGACGTGCGGATGACGCGCGGCATGTACGTCACGACGTGCGGATGATGCGCGCAAGCGGCCCCACGCCCAGTGCCGCAGCCTCCCCACAGCCGCCGACCCGCGCAGCAACGCCTGAGCTCGCAGTGTGTCTGTGCTTTGCTGTTGGGAGGAGCACCAGCTTTATGCATCTTCAAGCAAACAGGGGGCAGGACCTGTTTTGCGTCACAGTTTGGTAGCTTGGGTCTTGCCATTTCCACGTGCAGACCGGGCTGCGTCCTCCCTTCTACAATCGCTCTGGGCCTCTGTGGCCAGGCGGTGGCAGAAGGGTGGCAGAAGGGTGGCAGCAGGGGAAGCACACGGCGGGACGAGCAGCTCAGCGAGGGGCAGACCCTTGCAGACCACCTGGGCAGTAGGAGAGCAGGGAGCCAGCCTCCCTCAGCCCTGAGTCCTGGTGGCATCTGCAGTGCGAGCCAGGCCCATCCGGGCTAGGAGAAGCGTCCACTCCTGGATCCCCACAGGGCCACATGCATGTCCAAGAAGTCTGCGGCAGCCCCAGCAGCCACCCGGGCGGGATCCTGAGACCCTTGGGTCCTGTGCCAGAGGACACCCCCCTGGAGAGGGCTCTCCTTGGTCTCAGCTGGACGGAGGGGTGGCCAGCGCCCAGGCAAACCCATGGGGCTCTGCTCGCTGTGGGCATGCAGGGGCTCTGGGCCAGAGCCACGGTCCCGTCCACCAAGGCAGCCTGGGTGTGGTGGCAGCCTGGTGACCTGCTGTAGCAGCTAGGGCTTGACAAGAAACCAGCAGGTGTGTGAGAGGGTCCGCAGCCCCCTGCCTGGAGCGGCAGGCCCGAGCGCCCGGCGGTGGCGGGCAGCTGTCTGCCCCAGGGGACACTCCCCTGGAAGCCAGCAAGTGCAGGCCGGCAGTCACAGATGACTCATGGGACTAACTTCTCTATGACAATCGGTCTAAATTTAGTTAATTACTTTTTAACCATTCTCCCAAGGGTACATGAAGGTACTTGAAGCTGGTCCACAGGCTCCGCCGCTGTTATCTGATGGGCCGCGTGCCAGCCTGGCGGGGTGGGGCTCTGCCTTGCTGGGGCGGGGATGGGGGCAGCCAGCTGGAGAGAGCCTCGTGCGTCACCGTCCAGTATGCAAACTGGTGGCCCCCGGGGAGTTTTGGACACCGAGACTCAACTGTGTACACAGGGCAGTTTGTCAGCTTGCCCAGCCCTGCAGCCCATCCCTTCCCGTGGCCATGTGACTTTTCTGCCCCTTACAGGTCTGCACACTGAGACCTGGGGACCCTCCTCACATGTCCCCAGCGGCCCCCGTGCACTGTCACTGCAGTTGGGTTCTCACCCCGGACCCTTCTGCCTGGTCTTCTCGTCCACACCCGCTTGACAGCACAGCGGAACCATCCAAAAAGTCACTCTGGAAACCTGGGACTGTAAAGCCTGCCCAGCTGTGCTGCCAGCGCCTCCCACCACGTCGCCCAACCCCCAAGCCCCAGCCCCAGCAGTCTGGGCTCTGGAGCCCCTGCCTTTCCCTGAGCTGCACCCTCCTTCTAGAACAGCCACTGCTCCCTAGGCCACCCCGGCACCCTCCCCTGGCTCCCTCCGCTGAGATTCGGGCCGCTCTGACCCTGACCTCAGCTGGAGCCCTCTGGGCCACCTGAGGCTCGGCCGCCACTCGGCTCACAGTTGCCGGCAGAACTGCCTGGCTCCCCAGCCAACCACAGAAATGAGAGGTCTGCCCCCCTACAAAGGAGCTCCAAGGGGCACATGGCCAGCACAGCCACAGGCAGAGAGCGCTGGCCATGCCAGCACTCCCTCCAAACCCATCCCATGCATCAACTCGGAATGCTCTAGAAGCAGGGGGCGGGGGGACCCGGCTGCCCTGCAGCTGCCCCTGTGGACTCCGCTCTCCCCCTCGAACACCATGCCGGAGGTGTGGGAGGCGGAAACCCAGCCCTGCCCCCGAGGGACTGTGCCTCCCAGCAGGACACCCTCCTGCCCAAAGTCCACTGACGTAACCCCTGGTCCAGCGAAGCCAGGCACCCCTGCCCAGCAGCCTCACGTGTCAGGGTTCAAGTTCACGTGGCTTTGGACGGGCCGGTGAGGCCCGTGTGAGGCCCAAATGGAGGGTGATTCATCGAGAGGCGGGTCTGAAGCCAAAGGCAGCGGGGAGTCCCCGCAAAGGCTGTCTGCAGAGGCCAACCCACCGGCATCGAACAAACTGTCTCCAGGTCCCTCCCCGGTCGGGGCTTGTCACTGCAGTGGTCTGGAGGACCAAGGACCAAACACCTCTGCTTCACCTCTTTACCTCCTCGCAGGGCCCGCGGACAGCCAGGAACCGGTCAGAGACCACCTGCACAGGGCAGGTGCCACCTTCACCAGCGTTTCAATCTTCATGTTACTCGAATTGTAAAAGCAGCACATGTTGGCTGTAACGAGGGGACCAGTACGAAGCACAGGTGGCGATTGCCCGCCTCAGCCCCACTGCAGCCCTGAGCAGCGCTTCTGCCCTGAAGCACCGCCACAGTGGACAGACCACAGAGACCTGCCTCTGGGCGGCGGGTGGGGACTCGTGCGAGACTGCAACCCCAGAGGAGGGAGCAGCAGGCTGCGAGAGCCACGGGTCCCTCCCTGGGCACGGTTCTCCCTGCAGCGGGGAGCGGGGCTCCAGGCAAAGCACGGCAGGCAGAGCTCACAGGGGAGTGTGCAGGGAGGGCACCGGAGAGAAGCCGCACAGAGACGGCCCCCAGGTCCACGGCCCCCAAGCCCTTGGCTGAGGACTGTCTGGCACCTACCAGAGTGAGCGTGTGGCATTGCCAGAGGGCACAGACACTGAGAAGCGGAGCCGTGCCAGCCCAGGAGTGTGGAGAGCGCACCTCGGCCCTCGCTCAGCCTCCAGGCCTCCGGCTGAGACACCGGGAAGGCCATGCCTGGGATGCCAGGAAGGTCCTGCCTCATAGTGGGGACAACATCCGTAAGTAAGGTCCATGCAAGACGCCCGCCCCCGCAAAGCCCAGCGTAAAGCCCCGACAGCAGCAGGGGCGCGGCGCTGCCTGTGGAGTCGGCCAAGCTGCAGGAGCTTGGGAAGCACCTGGGACACGCCCCAGAGCCAGCGCAACAAAGCATAAAACCAAACTCACACAAATTCAGGGCCAATTAGATCAAAACTCAACACTCTTCAGAGGGAGATAGGGACCCAGGGTCTCTGACACCTCAGCAGCCAAGTTCAGCAGAGACAGGAGATCAGGGGAGGAGGGGAAAGGGCCCTCGGGAACAAGGATGTCAACAGAACAGCCCTGGGACGGCGCACACGTGGGACTGGGGACACGTGTGGGACCGGGGACTCGGCAGAGACCGCAGGGCAGGTGTGGCTATCGGGCTCAAGGGAACAGAGTGAGGGAAAGCGGAGGACCGAAGGGGCAGGAGTCTCAGCAGACAGACAGACACTGTAACACATGCAAATCATACTTCTCGGGTCTGGAATATCCAAAGGGAATAATCCACCAAATAGGACTAACTAGAAGGAAACATTCACAGAAATTAACGAACTGGAGGAAAAGAGAAGCTTAAAGAGAAATAAACAGACTCAGTGGCCTGCTGGAACATCGAAATGCCCCAAAGAATAAAATTTTAAAAAATTACCCAACATACATTAAAGAAAGAAGAAGAAGAAGAATTCCCAGGGGAAAAAGACAACCAACAGATGAAATCACACGTGGTTTCTGCCAGCGCCCTCCACGAGGGGAGGTGGTCGCATCTGAACTGAGTGGAAACCGCTCTCAGCAGAGACACAGAAAGCCTTAGCAAGACCTAACTTCAGAACTACAAAGACACCACAGAGGAAATAAAATGCTAACTGTACGTAGAATGTGGACGTTAGGCCTACTTACTAAAACCCCTAGAGCGGTCCCTAAAGAATCAATACAAAGAAATGTATTTTAAAGGCTAATAAAGTAAATGGAATACTAAACCATATTCAAATAACCCAAAAGAAGGCACGAGAATGGGAACGAAGTAATGAGAACCGGAGGGACAATAGAAAGCCAGCAGTGGAACCTCGGACCCCGATCCAAAGGTCTCAGTGACGAAACCCGCTGTAAAGACAACGCTGTAGCCCTGGCTGGTGTGGCTCAGTGGACTGAGTGCCCGCCTGCGAACCAAAGAGTCGCCGGCTCAATTCCCAGTCAGGGCAAGTGCCTGGGTTGCAGGCCAGGTCCCCAGTAGGGGGCGTGCAAGAGGCAACCACACACTGGCGCTTCCCTTTCTTTCTCCTTTCCTTCCCCCTTTCTAAAAATAAGTAAATAAAATCTTAATGTAGATGGGCTAAATGTTAACAAACAGAAAGTTCTCCCCTAAAGAGACCAGCAGGCCCAGGCAGTGTAACAGGTAAGTTGTACCAGACTTTCAAGAACAGGCCATCCTATAAGAAAAAGAAAAAAGACTCCAAGCCCTTCCCTGCGGCCCGGATAACTGATGTGCAGTCCCAACAGACATGAGCAGAGGGCAAGCCAGCGCCCCAGTCACTCCTGAACATGGACACAAACCCTCACCGGACACCAGCAAGTCGAACCGAGCTGAGTGACTTCAGGAAGAATACACCACAGTCAAACCAGATGACCCGCAAACACAGGGAGGGTTTAAAGGCAGGAAATCCAGAATCATAACTCACTTTGACAGATGACAGGGGAGGGGCGTCCCGGCCGCAGGCAGGCGGGGCGTGGGGGCGGGCAGCGCAGGCCTTCAGAGGGCCTCCCGCAGCAGAGCTCCGCAGGCTCCAGGGAAGACCTGCAGGGCCCCACAGGGGCCGGGCTCTCAGGAGGGCAGAGCGAGGCTTGGGCTGCACAGGAGGCAGAGCCATTACTCCCATGCCCACATGCACTGCAAGGCCCAGAACATAACTCTGTAGGCCCACAGGGACCTGCTGAGACACCGGTGCTGCGGCCCCCTGCCCCCACTGGCTCCAGTGGTCAAGTTCTCTCTCCCCACTCACAGCCTGGCAGCCTGCTGCAGAAGACAGGAACAAGTTCCAGCGGCAGGCCACCGGGCTGTGCTGGTCTGGGGTCCTCGGAGAGAGGTCAACTGGTGGGGCGCCTGGACCAACTGTCTCTACATCCACAAACGGTAACCAGTAACTGAGCCGGGAGCTCACCGGACAGGCCAGGGGAGCCATTCGGCCCATCCCCCCCAACCACCTCCGCAGCACTCAGGACCGAGGGCCAGACAGATGAAGCGTTGTGGGGAGGAGGAGGGGGGTCTACAGAGAAGGACAGAGAAGTCTGCACTTGCTGGAGGTTGTTTGAAGAGAGCCCAGGGACCCTGGGGCCTCCCCCTCCGCTGTCCACGGGCCTGAGCCCTGAAGGCCGCCCTGCTGCGTCCCTGCGGGCCCCACGGGCTCACGCCGCCGGCTGCACCAGGCCCTGCCCTCCTGGGTCCGGAGAGGAGGGTGGACACTGAGCTCACCCCCACAACCCCCGATGGCTGGGCTCTAGTTGTCGGGGGCTGGTCCCTCCCTGCAGCCATTGCCTGTTACCCGACAGGAGCCCCCCTCTCAGCTCCAGGTCAGCAGGTCTGGGGCACTCTGCCACCCTCGTCCCTGCAGCCCAGGTCCCCCAAAACCTGCCCACCCTCTGCCCACAAACTCCAAGCACCCCGTTGAACATCCATCTGTCCCTTCCAGGACTTGCTAGCCTAGCAGAGCCCCTGGCGGTGCCCAGGGATTTGCAGCCGTGAGCGGTGGGAAGCCAAGCCCCATCCCCACCACAGGGCAGGTGCCCACAGCCTCCTGGGACTGCACTGCTGGGAAAATGGGGGTCAAGCAGCAATCAGGTGGCCAGGCCCGGGCCAGCTCCAAAGCCACGGGGCTTCTTGCCCTGTGTGGTGGTGTGTGTGTAATGCACGTATGCATGTATGAGCTCTGTGCGCAGGAGTGCACGTGTACACGTGTGAATGAGGGCACAGGTCTTCAGGAAGGCGGGGCCATGCTGGGCGAGGTGGCGCCTGGAGGTCTGGTGGGTGGGACCTCGCTGCTGCCTCGTCCCAGCCTCGCCGCTCCAGTGGGTGGGAACTGGTCCAAGAGGGAGAAACCCGTGAGAACCCCCAGCCTGCTCTGCCCTGAAGCTGCAACTGTTTCATGTGGTTCCAACTCATTTAGTGTATTATCCAGGATTTCAAAGAGCCATTAGCGAGACAATCCCTCAGTCCCTGGTTTCCCCTGCATCTGAGCCAACGTCAGGTCCTCTGCCAGATAGGTAAACCCGCACGCGCAGGTACACGCACACACGTGTGCACACACAACTTGAAAGGAACCTTGTCACCACCGTTTCCCTGGAGTCGGGAGGACTGTGGCAGATACATGAGGTCAGTGCCCTTGGTAGTCACACAGGCTAGCTGGGTCTGTGCCTCGGGGGCCACAGAGGCGGGCTCTGAGCACCCGCCACCGGCACCCCACAGGATCTGAGCTCTGGTCCTGCTTCCGCAGGGCCCACCCCTGCCCCTGTCCCCAGCTTTGCCAGCAGTAGGGGGTGCTGGCAAGTCTCACGGTAGCTGGTGACTGGTGGAAGGGTGAGGGTGTCACTGAGGGCCAGTGGCAGAAACAGGAGGTGAAGAGGCCAAAAGCTGCCAGGCAGGTCCCTGGGCAGAAAGGAACCTGGGCCCCAGCTGTACAGGACAGGCCTTGGGCAGCCGGGCAGAGGCCCCCCCCATGATGAGGCGGTCGGTGCACAGGCAGGCATGTGAAGGCCAGAGCCCACATCTCTCACCCCCGAGACCAGAGCCTTGGTTCTTGCCTGTGGGGCCGTCAGGGGGCTTCTGGACCCAGAGCACGACCCCCTGACCAGCACCCGAGCCACTCAACAGCGAACAGCACTCCGGCCAGGCAGGGCCAGGCAGGGCCAGGAACCCCACACGGCTGAGTGGCTGCCAGCCCCACGCTGCCACGGGCGCACCTGCAGCGCCATGCCCAGCTTTCCTGGTCAGGACACCTGTGAGCACCTGCAGGCATCTGTGCACCCAGAGCAGCCTGCGCAGGTGCCAAGTGGAGTGGAAGCCTGGGCAAATGTCCAAGCCACCCCTAAAACCGAGGTCCCTGAGGCTCAGGTAACAGGTGTGGGTAGTCGAGGCAGACGGCCTCAAGGGGCGGGTGGCACACCCCACGATGTGAAGTACAGAGAAGCAGCTTCCATGTGACTGGGCTGAGGCCAGCATCCGCCAGAGCTGGGGTTCGGTTGAGTGGGGAGGCGGTGGGCGCGGGGCAGTTCTCACGTAGGACCTGGGGCCCGCTGCCATAGGGGCCTGGGTGGCAGGGGATCTGGAAGGTGCTGCTGGGCCGGGGTCCTGCGTCCATGGCGAGACTGGCCTCTGAGGGAGTGCTGTTCCCAGAAATGGAAGTGGGGGAGCTTGGCCTGAACATATTTGGGGGGCTGTAATAAACACCAGGCCCCTGACCGCAGCTCAGCCCATAGCACCATTCCCTGAGTTGAAGGGGGTGTGTGGTGTAGGGTCCATGTGGGTGCCTCCTCTGCAATCAGACCTCCCGGGACGTGCCCAAGGCACCTGACCCCTGGCTGAGTGCTTGGCAGGATCTGCCAGCCAGCCTCTTCTGCCCGCCCAAGGCTGGCCCTGGGCCGGCGCCGGGAACGGGGACTCCGGGGGGGCTCTCAGCACGCCTGATGCGAGTGCCGCACTGGGCCCAAACCATCTGCGCAGACACAGTGGCTGTGCTGACACCTGCTCTCCCTCTGGGGGTCTGGAGTCTGGGGCACGTGCTGGGCAGGGGTGCCACATGACCAGCCCCGATAAGAGCCCTGGACTCTGGGCTCTGACGAGCTCCCTGGTGGACATCTCACGCTCCTGCCTGAGCAGGTAAGCGCGTCCTGCACGATCCGCAAGGACGGGCTCTGAGCGCTGGCCACGCCTGGTGTCCCCGACTCCTGCCCACGTGGCTTTTCCCCGCGCTGACTGTGCACCGAACCCTTTCACCGCCCTGGATCACAGCTGAGCTCAGCAAATCACCAAACCTGGGGTGGTGGTTTTGGGCACCCCAATTCAAATCCTGTCAGAGACCTCAGCCATTACACGGACGAACGAGAGAACGCCCCTCAAGAGAAGGTGGCGCGGGGCCCGGGGCGGGAACGGAGGGCCAGCTGTGGCTCCAGGGAGGCCTGGGGACGACAGGGAAAGGCCAACCGTGACGACCATCAACGACAGCTCTGCGGGCCAGCGGGGCCGGCGCCCGCGCCTCTTTGCGTCTCCACACACTAAGGAAGCAGCTCCGGGGGCGGGTCTGGGACCGTGACTCCGAGCCCAGGGGAGAATCCAGGTGTGGCCTTGGCTTCCCGCTGCTTCCCACTCGAGCGACTGCTCTTTGCTGCCCGCGTCCACAGTGAGAGGCTGGGAAACACGGACATCCCCTCCGCCCGGGTTCACTGCCCTGAGTGCTGTCGCAGACCCCAGCTTGGAAACCCGAGAATTCCAGAAGGAAGACATGGAGAGTGGAGAAGAGGAACTAAAGAGAATGAACCCTGCAACACTCACACAGGCCTTCAGGATAAAGTGACCCCGGACAGTGCTGGGAGCGGGGTCCCGGTGCCCATGCGCACTGCGCGCAGGAGGGCAGCCCCACGGAGGGGCCGCTGGCGCACTCCACGTGGGTCTCCGTGTGCTTATAGAATAGCGCGACAAAGAGAAACACAATGCAGAGTGGGGAAAAATATATAACTTTATTTTTAACCAGGGGATTCTCTTTTCCATTTAATAAATACAAACTAATAAAAATACTTTGTTTTGCAAAGAGACTGCCTCTCTTCTTCCTCCAGATTTCACGGAAGCCCCCGTGGCCACTGTTGATGTGGCCGCAATGCCCACGCTCCAGCCGTGTCCACACACCACACCCCCACGTGCCTCTCCTCTCCGCGGAGAGGGCTCTGCCTCCTACGAATGGGCCTGCACACACAACTCAGGTGAGTATGTCTCCTTTCCTCCCCTTCCAAATGCAAGCCCCGTACTGAATTCCCGATCTTAAAACATGCCCTCTGCGAAGGAGAGACCCTGGTTTCCATGGGGCCCAACACGGAGCCCTTCAGTCAGAACTCACTGACCCAAGAAACTACACGAGGCGGCAGCACAGCAGAAGCCACGCCTGTCCGCCAGACGCATGGTGAAAGGGAAGGGAAGGAGAAATTACAGTAAAACCTATTCTGTGTCTTGGAGGCCGTCCCTTATTTCAAAAATAGAAATTCCTATTTAAGTGTAACCTGTCCGAAACAGGCCGGATGTGTGGTTCTGCATGCAGCAAGTCTGTTGTTATTGCTCACAGTGGACCCCGGCAGCGTGCTGTGGAGCCGCCCGCATCGGAGCCCGGCCGCGTCAAAACCACAAGCCACAGCACGTGATCTGCGCCCACAGGGCCCGGGCCCCGCGTGCCACATTTCCACGAGCGCCGGTCAAGTTCGCAGGTAAGGCACGCCTCTGCGCTGCACTAACAGTGGATCCCTTCCAACCCCGAGTCACAAATCACAATTTTGCCCTAGCAGCTGCTACAAGTTCCTGCTGCGACCAAGCATGCCCAAAAGCCTAGAACTCCCCGGCTTCGAGAACGGAAAAGACAAACTCCCGCAGTTCCAGAAGAAACTGTGACTGAACCTTCCAGTCTCCCCTTTTTCCCGCGCTGGTAACTGAGACAGGGCCGTATTCTCTGATCAGCGGGACCCGGAACGACCGCTGGTCTGTGCGGTCGGCAGCGAGCTTCTGCACGCGCCCACTGTTCATCGGTCCGCATCTGAACAGCATTTATTTCCTGGAAGTTTTTCTAAGTGTGGGAGGCTGTGGTGCGGAACAAGTGGAGAAGGTGGGACCGGGGCAGAAAGAAAACACCTGCTGGTGAGAGAGAACACACTGCAGCAGCGGCACACCGCTCCTGGGGCACGCAGGGAGCCGGAGGGACCCGCAGAGGCGTCCGCCTGGCCTCTGCCTCAGCGTCAGGCCCCCGCCCTTTGGAGAGAGCATCACCGGTTCCAGTCCCGGGAAGGCCAGCGCACACCCTCCCCAACCCCGGGAGGGGTGGGAAGCCGTTCAGCTGGGAGAGGTAGTGGAGACGGCTTGCCAATCTACCTGGACCACCTTGCCGGAACACTCTAAAGCTGCATTCAATGGTCATTATTCTACGTAAGTTGTAATTTCAGAATAGAAGCCTGTTTAGGGTGGGAGAGGTGGCAAAGAAGACCAGAGCTGCAATTCTGCAAGCTTGCCTTTTTGGTGCCAGCACAGAGTGTCACTGTCACTAAGTGTCCTGGAGGAGAAACACTGGAGACCGCTTGGTGGCAGGTGCACACACACACACGGGCGGGGCTCAGAGCCCCAGAGACTTCTGCACGATCTGCTTGGCGATCTTGTAGAACTGCTCCCGGTCATCCCGCCACATTTTGGAGGCATCCACGTTCGCTCCACTTTCGTCATTGGGCTCTGAAAGAGAAGGCAGACATTGCCACTTGAAAGGGGCTGTCAAAGGGAGGTCTCGACTGGCAAGATCTCCACTTCACTCAGAAACACTGCTGGGTCTCCCCAGAGATGCGTCCCAGAAATAAGCAAGAGATGCTGACCACTGAAATGCTGGGGGGAGTCTGCTCTTGAAGAAGCAAACGAGAGCCCCGCTCCGGAGCAGCAGTGTGAGCTCAGTGGAGAGACGCATCTTGGGGTGAAATCCACTCTCATGACTCCTTCCTTCTGAGGGTCTAAATGTGCCCGCGGAAGTCATCTACCTCACTCTGGGCACCCCAGAGAGCAGGCCAGACGAGCCACGGGCCTGCCCCCGGAGCGCCCTGTGCAGACTGCGTCTGTCTCAGAGCCCGTCAGTGCAGCTGCCTCCTCGCTCCTACAGGAGTGCACGGCCACGCTGATGTGGCCGCACGTGGGTGCTGGGCCCACGTGGACACCTGACCCCAGGGTAGCTAGTCCCTGAACTGGCCAGACAGGGCCAGCAGTGGCTCCAGGGTGGAATCCGGAGACACACCGAGAGGCAGCCGGGGCCTGGGGGAACAGGACAGGAGAACAGGCAGTCACATACATACAGGCAGTGAGCCCAGTGCTGGTGGCCAGAACTGAGAAGTGGCTAGATCAGAACAGAGAAGGCTGCCTGGAGGCCAAGAGGGCGGCGAGCACAGCCCTGAGATCAGCCCCGGGTCCAGCCAGGCCCGCTCCCTCCCACTCCAGCCCTCCTTCCCTAAGCTGCGTCAACCCGACTGACAAAGAGTGTCTCCCCTCCTTCCACGCACTCACAACCCCCTCCTCACCAGGTCACAAGTGCAAGGCCTCATTCTGGGCACCGGCTATGCAGCCAACCTCACTACCTGGGCCCTCAGAGAGGCACCACCTAGCGGGCCCACAAAGGCCGCATTTCAAACTAAGTGCTACAGAGGGGAGGACGGGACAGCAGCAGGCAGAATGACTGCTGGCCTCCTGGAGGGTGCGGCACTCAAAGGACTCCTGACCGGGCCGGGCTGCGGGAACACCCAAGCACGGGCAGAGCCTCTGACTGAGGGAACCCCAGGGCCCAAGGGCACGCAGCGGCCCTAGGGCAGCCCCGGGACGGAGGGCACACACGAACGCACGGGGGAGGGGCCCGGCCGGCCTGAGCATGCGGACGGCGCTGGAAAAGCTGCTCAGCGTAGGGGACTGGTATTCCGAGAGGAGTGTGTAAGGACTACATTAAAACCTTTAAAAGAAGAATGTATAGCTGACATAGGAAGACAGCCAAACCACTGCCTCCCCCCCATCTTCAGACCCTTTCTCCTGCTTCCAACCGCTCAGTGGACGAATGGGGAGTGCTTCCAGCTCAAACCATGCACGCACCGAAATCCCGGACCTCACCGCATCCCAAGCAGCCAGCTGAGGACATCCATGGCCCAAACCCAGGGTCGCTCGGGCTGGCCTCCAGCTGGGCGCCCCCTGCCCCGCCCAGGGGGGCCTTCCATTCCGCAGCACTGTCCACGTTCTCCTTGTGGCAACCCTCCATCTCCTCTGGATTTTCCAGGCCACTCCACCCACACTCCTCTGAGGACCCCTCTCCGTCCACATGCCCTTTCCCTATCATCCCCTCTGTACTACCGGTCACCCACTGTCTTACCCACAGATGACCCCACACCCTCACTTCCACCACCCCCCCTTCAGCTGAGTGGCTTCCAGGCAGGCCCTGGAGGGTGGTGGACAGTCACACCCCAAAGTGTTCCCTTCCCCAAACCCCGCTCCCTTTGGATACCTGTCCCCAAACCAGCGCCCTTTTGCCCAGGCACTTGGGTTACCCGCCCCCTAGTTACTCGAGTTCCACAGCCGGTGTCTCCCATGCCCTGGCCCTAGGCCCCAGAAAGTCCTGCCCTGCCGTAACCATGGCCACACTTGACCGCCTCGCCTCCAAGTCGGCGCCATGGTCACAGGAGCATCTTCCTAAGGCTCAGCACGCATGACCGGACACCCATGGGGGCCCGGCTCCGAGGGAGCACACCGCCGCAGGGCTCCCTGCCCCAGCTGGGCTCTGGCCATAAGGAGTCCTGGCAGTGCCCTGCCAGAGTCAGTGGCCTCTCCCTCTCCCTTACCTCATAACTCCCAAGTGTCCTAAACTGATGCCACACGGTCCCAGCTTGGGACCTGACCTGGGAGCCCCGGGTGTGTCATGCCCACAGGATTTATCAGGGTGGCCTGCAACTGCTGCTGAATTTGGAACATTTCCTGAGAAAGTGGGGCCTTAAAGCTGGGGTCTACATGTCACACTGGGCTCCACACCCCTGGTACAGTGTCTGCCCCAACACAGCAGGCCCCCTGATGGATGACTGAAATAAAGGAGATGCCCACAGTCACAGCAAGGCTACCCCGGTCTGCACCGTGACGCACACACACTGCTGGTCTACACAACACGGCATGCATGACGCGAGGCCGTCCTTGAAGTTCAAAATTATGGAAAGCATCACAAATGGTGAAAGTGAGTTACGCAGGCAAGGATGAAATGAGCTGTCTGGCTCCTACAACTAGTGGCAAGCCAACCGAGACAACCAAGGCCCTACTCACCCGCCAGCATGCTCACCACCGACAGGAGGATCTTCTCCACGCTCTGCACGGGGCTCCACCTCTCGGCGCTGCTCTCATAGCCCATGGGGTCGTCGCCTGGCGCGTGGAGGATGGAAATGCAGACTCTGCCATCGGGGTAGACTGCAGGGGCCAGAACACATCAGGTGAGCAATACTGGGCCAGTGACACGGCAGGTGGTCAGGGCCCAGGGAGGAAGGGAGCAGGAGGTGCCAACACAGCAAACCGTCCACACAGCTGGGGCACAGCCTGAGGCCCCGCCCACAGGGTCCTGGGGAGCCCATGCAGGCCCCTCAGGGCACTGCTCACCCTGACGGGGCTCTGGGCTGACCTGTCCAGTTCTAGTCATCATGGGAAAACTCACCTTCATATGTTTTTTTTTAAATATTAAGAGTATCAATTTCTCTTCATCCATTGATTACATTTAAATAGCCCCCGCCCCCTTCCTGGGGCCAGTGTATTTGACTTTTTAAAATTGTTGTTCAAGTAAAGTTGTCTCCATTTCCCCCCTGCCACCTCCCACCTCACAGTATGTAATCATCCTACTAACAAAGTTAAAGCCATCTGGTTTTTTTTTCCCGTTATACATACTTGGAGAGATTTTCAGAGGCTTTGGCATACGCTCAAATTACCCAAGAATCCATCTGGAGAGACTCAATTGTAAACTTGCAAGACTGTTAAGTTTAATTTAAAATGAAAATGCATCTAAATCACCTTCATGAGAATTCAGAATTGAGAGTAGTTCTAAATAGCCTTCCTTTCACACTAGCCCCTCACTTTTCCCACCCAACGGGTGTTCCAGTGCTTCCAGCTCTCCGGCTACCCAAGCACCGCACCACCAACTCCCGCCGAAGGACCAGGCTCAGGAAACTGCACAACTGTGGTTGTGTGCACCAGGACATCCCCCCACAGGCCCCGCCCACAGGACCTGAGCACCCAGAACGCTTTGAACAACTCTCTCTGCCATAAAAGCAGAGTAGGTGTCAAGGAGTTTTCAACTCAAGAGTCACTTCTTCAAGGTGACAGCATTACACAGTGACCCAGTACACCCAGAAGCAACTGTGTCCCTTGCCGCCGCCTCCTCACGGGGTTTCATCAGTTTCATCTCCTAAACCTCCCCTGAACCTCCACGTCCACAGTCCTCTCCCCTGGCCCACCACAGCTGCATCCCGGCCAGGCCGTCCAACTGGACTCGACCCCACACCAGGGTGGCTCCTCTAAGGCCACACTGATCACGCCAGCCCGCATACGCATCCCCCAGCAGTCAGCCACGCTCCTTAAATAAACACCCAGATCGGAATCATTGCTCAAAGGCCTCAACTGCTTTGGCCCCTACTCCCCTGTCCCCTCACTCCTTCCTCTGCTCGGTCCACCCCCCCCGCCCTGCCTGATGGATGCCCAGGAACTCCCACTGCTCTTCCCCTGCAGGCTGAGCTTGGCCACCACCTCTGCAGGACACGCCCCCACCTCACTGACGGTCCAGCCCCCCACTTTTTATTATCGTGTTCACCACTGTATCCTAGCAACTCAGTAAATGTGCTCAACTATTTTTTAAAGCATTTATGGACTGATCAGTTTTCATTATAGTGAGACCTATCTAATAGCTCTTCTCAAAAATAATTTTTATAAAATAAAAACAGCACACATCCACTTACAATAAGGCCAAATTTAAAAGCTATTTGTGCCCTGGCTGGTGTGGCTCTGTGGACTGAGTGCTGGCCTGCAAACTGAAAGGTCACCAGCTCGATTCCCAGTCAGGGCACCTGCCTGGATTGCAGGCCAGGTCCCCAGTTGGGGGTGTGTGAGAGGCAACTAACTGATCACATAGATGTTTCATGTGATCCCATGAAACATGTGAAATATCACAGAGATGTTTCCCTCTTTCTCCCTCACTTACCCTTTCTCTAAAAGTAAATAAAATCTTTTAAAAAAGCTATTTTTATTAATTATCTGAACATTAAAACAGTATTATCAGACTATTCCTACCATACATTCACACAGTTTAACACTTTAATCAGTTTATCGGCCACATTTGTTTCTAACACTATGTTATAAGCAGTGTTCTAAAGACCACTTATCTTCTGTAAAATCTTAATTTTTAATTACCCACAGTCCTCTTTATAGTTGCATTTTGCCATTAATCAACTTGAAATTGTTGATCCTTCAATCCATTCCATCAACCATAATATATTTTTAAACTGTTGGGCAAGTTATCTCTGAGCCTCCTGGAGGTCTCCCTTCACCTACGTCTCCCCCCTTCCTTACGGCTGGATCTTTGAAAAATGCCTGTTAGATCTCTAAGCAAAATGTGACTCACTACTGGTACAATTATCTGGAAACTGAAAAACCCCACCGCTCTGTGTTACTCAAACACCAAGGTGGCGGCGGCATGATGAATGTGTGGGCACACCTCATTCAACTGCCGCGACCAGCAGCCTGCGGCCGGCCTTCCCCGCAGACTGAAGGCTTCTGAGCTCCCCCCACACAGTGTCCCGAACTGACGCCGAGCTAAGGAAAGGTCCAGACTGGCCACTGGCATCGGCGGTGAACAACAAATCCCTAACGGGGGTGTGAGCAGCAAGTCCCACAGGAGAGAGCGTGCCCACCAGGTGGGCCATCCCGGGCCCATCGGGAGAGCGGAGAGTCCGGGCAGGGCTTCCGAGTGGGGTGGGGGTGGGGGTGGGGCGTAGGTGGTGTGTCACAGGAGTTCATTTGCAAACCGAGAGGGAAGTCAAAAGCTGAGACCATCCTCTAAATTCTCTCATGATATGTAAAAAAGTACAGGAAAAGAAACTGGTTTCAAATAGGTAAATATTTCATTGCTACAAAAAGAAACATTTTGTTGTTGCCACAACTATTAAGAACATGATTAATGGCAATAATAATCATTTATAAAAAGGAACGTTATTTTAAACATGATCACTGAAAACAACGTATTTCCTTATTAACTCTCTTAACTATAATCCCTACCTGTACAAGGAAGACATAAAAACTGCAGCCATTCAGGAATTCTGATCCCTGCTACTAGACACTTTTTCAACTAAAGTACAGTAAGTTTATGTAAATGACCTTATTTTTTCCTCTTTTTAAAATACATATTTTAGGAAAAGAATTTACAAAAAGAACAACTCATCCTACCACTAAAAAACAATCATTTTTTACATTCTTGGGCTACATTTCTAGGTAAATGATAACAAACTAACATGATAACCTGCTATTCTCATTCAATTAGCACAAATACCACCCCATATCATTAAACATTTCCCAAATCATTTAAGTACCTATGTAGTACTCTAGCATATGAATCAGTACAACCTAGCTCATGCTCTGTTGCTGAAAACCTAGGCTGCTGCCAACTTCCCCACGTTAAGCACAACGCTGTGGCGAGGACGGGGAGCCCTCTCTGCGCACACTCCCCACGGCCGCACGGCCAGCAGGGCGCCCGGCGCGAACGGCATCTCGCTGGAGGGCCACATTCTCTTTCATCCACGTTGAACTGTCCCCCTAAACTGAAACCACCGACCAACACCACCATGATTCATTGGCTACAATCCAGAACACAAAACCATTTCCTGCGGTCTGGGTCACCCACGGACACCACCTCTCACGTGGTCACGCTATCTCTGGGCCCCTACTGGCACCCTCAGGACGACTCCCGAAAGCACTTACTGTTGGGGTGGAACATCTCGCAGGTGAATCTCATCTTCGGGGGACTCAGCGGGTAATCGAGCGGGAAACTCAGGATGGCAGGAAACACTCCAAACTCAAAGCAAGTGTCTTCGGGGCCCCTGGAAGATGTAAAATACGCAGGACTTGAAGGCAGGCTTTCCCCATGTCCACCACGCTTAGAAATGAGTTCGGGAATTTTTACTGCATTGTTGCACATGAAAAGATTATATCTAAATACCAATGACGAATAGCTACTTTTTTCTGAATGGAAAATAATGTGTCCCTGTCCTGTTCCAATCTGGTTTACATCTCAGGTACGAGCACGAGACACAGTTAGTCACAGGTGGTTTTACATCGACAGAGGTCGCAGGGGAGCAGCAGAACCTCCACCCTCACGGGATCAGAGGAAAGGCTAAGGCCAGCGCTGCAGGGCCCCCAAGGACTCTGCCTTTCTGTGTATGCGGTACAATTACATTTTCGGAGAAGGGTATAAATTATGGCGCACATTACAGCAAGATTCTATTGTCGCAAATAAACAAAGGGTTGAGAGTTGTTGTCCAAAAGCTATTTCTTATTTTTAAATGCGCCTCGGCAGAATTTCTGTCAGCTTCCAGAAGCAGGTAAGGAGCACACGCGTGGTCCCTGCCGGGTTCCCCGCAGAAGCCGGGATGTGCACGCGTGCAGCAGTGCGGCAAGCAGGCCCCGCCCTGCGGGCCTGGGCTCGGGGCCACACCCGGCACCTGCCCGGCCGCCGGAGCACTCACTGTCGCTCGGCACGTGCACACCTCGTCTGCCTGGGCTTACTACCTCCTCGTGGGGAAAGTGGCAGAAACGGACTAAGCCACGTCTCAAAGTCCCGCCACATTTCAGAACTCGACCTGCACAAATGAGCACCCTCTTGCTCCATGCACAGCACACTGGCCCGCAGGAGAGGGGGAGTGAGAGCCACCAGCTCACACCCTGACAGAGATGAGCTCCTCCACCCCACACGAAGGACGTCTACAAAATCCGCCCTGAGGTCATGAACCCATCTCAGACCATCTTTCCCGCGTAAACTTGGACAGAAAACAGAGCCGAGGAACGACAGCTACAGACCCTACAAGAGCAGCAACTACGCTGGCTGTGGCCCCTCAATTCAGTAAGAGAAGAAATCCCACACCGCTCCTGTGAACCGAGAGGAAGCGCCTCAGGACTGCCCGTCTCTGTCCACGCCACGGCCCAGCACACCAACTCCGCACACGGTGAGGCCTGCCGCAGGGCCCACGGCCTCGGCCGCCCAGGCCTGCTGCCTCTCAAAACACTCGGCTGGCCAAAGAGGTGGTTCGGTTTTTTCTGCAGGATGGTTTAGTTGTCTTTAACTTCATTCAAAACAGTGTTGTTAGTATTGTGACAGCTGTCATACCAGCATGCATTTATAAGAAAGCAACACCAAAACTGGTGAACTTTTGTGTAGCCAAATTAATATTGAAGATGGAAGACAATACACAACACTGTCGGCATATTATGCTTTATTGTTTCAAGAAAGATAAAAATGCAACTGAAACACACAAGAAAGATCTGTGCAGTGTACGGAGAAGGTGCTGTGACTGACCGAACGAGTCGAGTGGTTTGTGAGGTTTCACGCTGGAGACGTCTCGCCGGACGACGATGCTCCACTGTCAGGAAGGCCAGCTGAGGCTGGCAGCCACCACACTGAGACGGTAACTGAGAACAATCAACATCACATACCATGTGGGAGACGGCGGATATGCTCGAAATATCCAAGTCAATAGAGTTACTGGTGAAAATGAAAAATGTATCTTTCATTTTAAGGAAAAAAAACTAAACGGACTTTTTGGCTCATGCAATAAATAAATAAAGACAAGACATGGCACAGGAACGAATTAAAATATATTAATTCTAAAACAATCTACCTACATTTTTAAAATTGTTTTTTAAAAGTACAAGTTTATTTTGTCTTTGTAAAATTATTTTGATTCAGTGAAATTTTAAAAATTTATATAAATTTGCAAATAGTAGAAACAATATTTATTTCCACAATTAAAGGAAAATGAGAACAATTTCAAAAAGAAACTAAACAGAGCTCTATGTTCATTTGGTGTTGACACTTGCGCTCTCGATGAGCCACAGCAGAGCCAGGCCGAGTCACCAGCCCGGGAGGCTGGGCTGTAGTAAAATGGGAATGAGGCAAGAAATGCTCAGTGGCGCTAAGTATTTTCAATTTAAGAGACAAATCTTGGTTCTGAAAACTGTGTCTTTGCTACTTTGGGAGAAGCCACAGTGAATAGCTACTTTGTTTCAGAAGGTGTCGCAGCACAACAGCGCCCAGAGCCTTGGCCTGAAACCAGGACAGGAAAGCCACATGAAGAGGCGGGTGTGGGGGGTGGGGCTCTTGGAAGAGAGGTGGCCCAGCTGCACCGCAGGGAAGGGCGTCCAGCCTGGGACAGGGTGCAGGCCACCGCCGGGCAGCTCCAGCCCTGCGGTGCTCTTCCCCAACAATGCCCTGGAAGCCCTTCTTTCTGCACACAGGGTCAGCATGGCCCACGCACATGCGTGCGATTTCCAAACAGCCCACGCTTCTTCTCCAGCAGGAGAACCCAAAGCAGATGGTAAGTGCCTTTCCATCCTTACTCCACATGTCCTTCGGATGAAAGGTGTAAGGAAGCGCTGCTTTCACTTAAGCAAAGCTGGGATACAGTGACTGGCCCGGGTCCGAAATCAGTTCAGTCCGGGAGTTAGGAGAACACAGTCCACACTGCTAACCCAGAGGCTGAGCAGAGATGCTATCTTTAAAAGCAACAGTGTTACTATGTCAGGAATGTGTGCCAGTGCTTCAATCTTTCTGGCACCTCTGATTCCGTAGAGAAAAGTATGTCTGGGTAATGTTTCTGGAATGAGCCAAATGGTACTTGCTCAATACTTTGATAACAGTTCTTTGTTTCTCATAATAGTGCTTTCTTTAAAATTAAAAAAAAAAAAATCCCCTGGGTCGTCTGCAGCCTCATAAACATGATCAAACATTTCCTAAAGTGCTCCCACATCTTAAATATCAAAGCCATTTTCCAATGCTCTGGTTCGCTACTGGTTTAAAACCAGGCTTCCTGTCTCCTCCAGAGGCCCTGGTGCCTGGGACGAGCCTGCAGCTGGGCCCATGTGGGCAGCGGCATGCCAGCTGACTGACGGAAGCACTAGCGAGTGCATTCCTGAACCGAGAGAGGGAGACATAATTAGTGTTATTTTTGGACAAGTGTTAGTGCCATCCTCCAAGTAACAAAGAGGCAATAGCCTCACTTCTCCTTCACTGAAGACCTCATGTCAAAATCTTCAGGGAAAAAAAATGTACAAGAAAAAGGTAACAAAACATTTATCTGAGACAAATATATACTCTTCAAAGCCTGAAAATTATTTTCCATCTTCCTGATTAAAATAATGGTCTGAATCATGTCAGAGCTCTGAGACAAGTACGTATCTATTTGTTGAGACAGGTATTAAAACAATCCCTGCGCTCCACTCTGTAAAGGAACCTGTTCCAAATCGCCCCCACTGAGGACTGCTCAGGCGAGTCGGATGCCAAGGAGCAGAAACTAAGAGCAACACCAAGGTCTAACCCTAACCACCGTTCACAGTGCCCGCTCCGTGTGGGGGACAGCTGCCTGCTGCCACTGCCCAGAGCCCCGGCACCCCAATTCCGCGCCATCCGTGACAACTGATCACCGTCGGAGCTCGGCACACCTGGTGTGAGCCACCTGCGCTCAGGCGTGTCCCAGCACCGCGGCCCACATGACTCTCCAGCTGCGGCAGGTGGTGAAAAAACTGTCTTTTCGATTCCCCTTTTCAGGTCTGTCACAGTGCACGAACAAAATGCCTCATACACATGACAAGGGTTTAAATAACAGAGATTGCAAACCCATTCATTAATACTTAAACTTGAACTGGATCGCTAAGGGAGTTATGCTCTACAACCACCTCGGGCACAACAAAGAAAAGCACTCCGCTTCATAAACTCTCTCCGCTTCCAGAAGGGTCCCCAACAGAGCCTGGCAGGCCGTGAGGATGCCAGCGTCACAGCAGAGTCAACACATTCATCCCCCAAGGAACAGCAGATCAAATCCACAGTGAGGCCCCACGTCACAGCCAGCGGGGCAGCTGGAACCAGACGACACCAAGTCCAGGGAAAGCAGAGAAAAGAAAACCCTCGTGCTGCTGGTGGAAACGTAAAATGGGGTAAGCTACCGTGGAAAACAGTTTCACTGTTTTATCTTAAAACATCCAACACAGATGTACTCTACCCTCCAGCAACTCCACTCCTGCGTACCTGGCCAAGAGAAATAGAAATGCGTGTCCACACAGACAGTTCACGGCAGCACTGCAGCCCAAACACAGTGACACCCAAGTGTCCGTCAGCTGGTGAGTGGACATGCCAGATGTGGCCCGTCACAAAGCGGGACACACTCGGCAACAAAAAGAGAAGAACCACTAACACTCTGCAGCACGGAGGAAGAACTCAATCCACGCAGTACTCTGAGTCCCAGAAGTCAGACACAGAGGGCTAGATAGTTTGTGATTCCCTTTGCAGTGCAGCAGCAGAAGTCCAGAAAAGGCAGGTCTATTAAGTCCGAAAGCAGAGCAGAGCTGCCTGCGGCTGTGGCTTCGGTGGGGGCTGCCTGCACGTGGGCGTGAGGGCCTTCTTGGAAGTGCTCTACAACTGGACTGTGGGGGTGGTCACAGAGCTCATGTACTCACTGAATTCACTGACTTGCACACTTAATACAGGGCAATTTACAGCGTGTAAATTACATATCAACAAAGCTGTGGAAAACCTGACCCTGGGGGACAAGGCCACATGCCATACCAGGGCACCTCGACCTCGGCACAGCAGCGTCTTGGGCCAGACACCCCACGCCGAGTGTAGGAGCCACCGTGCACGCTGCGGGGCGCCCAGCAGTGTCCCACCAGATGCCAGCAGTGGAGGCCCCTACCCTCAGCTGTGAAAACCAACAGTGTCCCCGGACACTGCCACATGTCCCACGGGGAAAAACAACCCGGGGAACAACACTGGCCTAGGCCTGTTGTTCCCTAGTTTGCTGCTTCTGCTCCATAACCACCGGGACCCCTCTCTAGGCCACTATGTGACTCTGCCTGAACCTCTGCCGAGCCACGTGGCATCCCGGTACACGGGTGACCGTGAATCGCACCGAACCATGACGCGCCCGCATCACTGCGGCCATGCTGCAGGGAACGTCCTCACACGAGACCCGCACAGCACTTCTGAGGAAGAAGTGCCCGGGGTCGGGACTGCTGGGTCAGAGAGCACACAATACACACTGTAAGCATCTACTTTAGCGTCTTGGGTTTATTTCAGTGGGCACAACACCCACGAGAGACGCTCTGTGACAGTGCTCTGGACACGAGAAAGCCTGAGGGCGGCAGCTGTGACCATGATGCTCACACCTGGTGTGAGCCAGGCATGGCCCTAGGGAAACGACAGCCTGGAATCCTCACACCCACGATTGTAACGCAGCTCAGCCCTGAACCTGCCACAGTAACACGGGGGCGAGTCAGCTGAGGTGGCCAACCATTCTCGAAGGGGAAGACCTTGTCATTCTACCACAGTGGACAGATCCCCCTGGTCTGGACAGGGAACAGCAGCTAGGCCACAGACCGGGCAAGGAGGTCACCAGCTGCTCTGAGAATGCTGGGGCTAGACAGAAACAGGGTGGCAAAATTCCAAGGTACTTCATGCTTTTTCCAGCCACTGAGGACAAATGGCTGGCCTGCACCACAGAGCTCTCTGTCCCGCCAAAGGGTTCTGAAAGAGCATGTTCGCCCCCCACAGTAGAGGGCTCAGACAGCGCCCCACACCACGGCCGGGGCCAGCGAGCTCATGAAGCCAGAGACTGAAACATCAGGCTGCAGGTCTCCAAGGATGCCGGACCTCTTTGTTTTGACCCAGGTAAGTGGCGGTCAGAGAGGCAGTGACTGGCTCAAGACCGTAAAGCCATGGCAGCCACACGGCCTTGCTGCCCACCTCCCTGGGGCCACCAGGAAGCCCCGCCCTTCCCACTGAGTGGTAGGCCCCAACACCAACACGGGCTCAACAGAGAGCCCTGAGAGTGATTTAGAGGAAAGGCTGTGGCGCGTCTGTTATTCAACTCTTCCCTGTTTGTCAGTGTGTTGCGCTCCCACCCCAGGCCCTCACTCTTGTCCTTTCAGGGTGGAGACCTGGGGTCGCCCCTGACAGGCCTGTATCAGCGACAAGGGCCCGAGTGACAGGCGCTCGGTATTTGTGTCTGGAACGTGTGAAATGATGTTTTCTTCCTGGCACAGCTAAGTGGAGGCCCCCTAGGGAAGCTGCGGACTCTAGAAAATGAGACAAGTGTGGCTTTTATGAACACGAGAGGATGGAAGAAACCCTGGGAATGGTCAAAGAATAAAAAGGAAGAAAAGAGAGCCCATCGCTAAGGAGGGAAACTCAGCCAGCTGTCTGCCAAGACAAGAGGGCGAGCCGAACCAGCGAGAGGACAGTTAATTCCTTAATAGATGTTTTCAGCACACTGGTGAACGGCCTCTTGTTTGTGAAAGGGTCTGGAACGGGACCAAAACCCACAAACTCACCAGATCCTGCAGCCGGGGAATTCCACACTAAAGCAAAAGCCTTATTCAAACACAAAAGTGCTCTACCTAAAAAATAGTTCTAATTACTTTTTAAGACAGGTTCTCAAAATATTGATTTAATTTTATATTGTTTATCTAAAATTAGTAATAGTTACCCTAACAGATTTTTAACAATAAATACTATGAAAAAAACCAAAGTGAAAGGCTCATGTGTCCCTTTAAGGGCTTTTAAATAGTCTCGTGCCTGTGCGTAGCCATTGTCTTGTAGAGACAAAGGGCCGATCAGGTGCCCGGGGACCTCCGCACTCAGAGAGGCCTCCCAAAAACCTGCCCCCGCAACCCAGCCTGCTGCTTGGTGGCAGGCGTGTGTGTCCGTGTGAGCACCGAGGAGAGCGGGTGGAAGAGTGAATGAGAAAAGCAGGGTACACAGCAAGTTCCTACAGCGTGATCTCCTGTTTCTTCGAAAACACAGCCCCGGCTGGCGTAGCTCAGTGGATTGTGTGCCGGCCTGCAAACCAAAGGGTCACTGGTTCGATTCCCAGTCAGGGCTCATGCCTGGGTTGCAGGCCAGGCCCCCAGTGGGGGTCACGCATGAGAGGCAACCACACACTGATGTTTCTCTCTCTCCTTTCCTTCCCCTCTCTCTAAAGATAAATAAATAAAATATTTTTAAAAACTTAAAAAGCTAGGCTAACAGGAGTGCACAGCGCTGCGGCCCACTGCACGCAGGTCACCTCTGACCGGAAGCCCTTGACCCACTCCTCGCTGCGGCGGGAGGGAAAGACTCAGTGCCGCGTGGACGCAGACACAGGCTGGAAGACACCCGCATGCCAGAAACACCGAGACCCAGGAAACTGTGGGTATCACGGACCCAAGCCATGACGGCATCACGAACGATCAGGAAAACATCAGCATGCTATGCTGTCTCTGGAGACTGTTTACTGACTTTTAAAGTATTTTGCTTTTCTTTGTTTTAAATTTTATTTATTTATTTTTAGACAGGGAAGGGAGGGGGAGAGAGAGAAACATCAATGTGCGGTTGCTTGGGGCCGTGGCCTGCAACCCAGGGATGTGCCCTGACTGGGAATCGAACCTGCGATGCTTTGGTTCGCAGCCTGTGCTCAAGCCACTGAGCTACGCCAGCCAGGGCAGTACTTTGCTTTTCAAACTCACCTTCACATCAACTTTCACACATTAATCTCACCTCACAGGCAGCAGCTGGCAGCAACTTCTCTCAGACTGACAGGTAAGTACTAGGAATTAGTGGCGTACAAGCACCGGGCAAATCCAGCAAGTCTGATGATGGTGAGAACTATATCCCGAAACCAGGGTTCACACTTGTGGCAGTAACTTCACGCCTCTGCCGGTCCCTCCCCATGGGGCACTGCATCCAATGGGACCTCATCTCACTAATGAGAAAACTGAGGGGCTGATTATAAATCTCAACTCCCTAAATGTTACCTGACCACATTTTCTTGAAATACACTAAGTCCAAGAATAGCTGAAAATTGCACATCGCAGGTAAAAAGAAGACAAGCAGTGAGCCTGGGTCACAGCACCATAGAAGACTCTAGAATCAGAGGCCTATCTGTCGTTTTTTAAGCAACATCACTGGACGGGAAACACCATGCAATCCGGTCACAATCTTTCTAGAACGGGGTAGGAGGAGCAGCGCTAGTCAGCCCAGAGGAACAGAGCATGTTTCCTGGTCAGGGACAATGGAAGGCCAGACCAGACACACAGAGGAAGGAGAGGCGATGAGGGGTAGGGGGTAGGGGCCAGAGGGGTTCCAGTCCTGGTGCATAGGCAGGGTGGTGACCCCCCAGGAAGGAGCCTGTCCCACCTCAAAGCTGCAGCTCTCAGGACTTCTTGGAGCAGAGGCCACGCATGCTAGTCAAAGCTAACTCAGCACAGCACAGAACATTGCACATTTGCTATTTCAAAGCTGTGCAAACACATTATGCTCACTAAACCTTTTACTGGTGCTAAGGAAACACTTTCATTTCTTCTGGATAAACATTTGTGTTATCTGTGGCCCTTAGAATAGTGGACCAGGGAAGAGCTACATTTCAGAGACACGCCTAGCCCTTTTTCTAGTCAATACCTCTGAGCACAGCCGCTCTGCCAAATATGATGGACAGATCGGATTTCCAGTAGAGTCTTACGACTAACAACATGTATGATTAACTTACATGATCAATGCCTCCCATTCAAAAAAGTTTTCTTCATTCATGGGGCCTGCAGGAAAAGAAAAATATCCACATTGTTACTCTGAAGGCAACTTTAGCTATTAGAAGTAAATTAGAAAAAGATTAACTTTAGTACCTCACCTGCCACAATTCCTTCCGGAGGATTCAGTGTTAATTCTATAAAATTAAAAAGTAAAACCATTATGAAACAGAATGAATATTATATTGGCATTTTAACAAAACAACTGTAAAAAGTATACAAATTGTAAATTATATAGTATACATATTAGCAGATCAAAATTCTTTGTACAAAGTGGATTCCTGCTCCAGTTACATTTCTGATAAAGACTATGTGACCAGTTCTTTATACCAGCAAAAAAGCAGGATTTTAGTGCTAGACACCCCTTCATTTGAGAAATGAAGAAACACACAAAAAGATTTAACCGTCTTCCCAAAGTACTCCTGCTGGTTATTTTTTTTTCCAGATATATTTTTTAAAGATTTTATTTATTTCTTTTCAGAGAGAGGGAAGAGTGGGGGAAAGAGAGGGAGAGAAACATCAGTGTGTGAGAGATGTATCAATCAACTGCCTCTTGCACGCGCCCCAACTAAGGACTGGCCTGCAACCCAGGCATGCGCCCTGACCAGGAACTGAACCAGCAACCTTTTGTTTTGTAGGACAACGTGCAGCCGACGGAGCCATGCCAGTCAGGGTTGCTGGTTATTCTGATTAAAGCCCATAACTCAAACACAGTATATTATTTTCCAACTGAAAGGTATCTCCTGTCACTCGGAGACAAACTAGAGATGTGACCAGGGCTGAGGCTTCAAAAGCCTGACTCCGAAGCAAGGGCATCGAGCACCGTACGGCCCACCTGCCAGGCGCGGTCATCACTGCGCATCTACGAGCCCCATGGAGACGAGGCTCCGCAGAACATCCGGCTTCAGCACTGACAGCAGACCCAGGGCGAAACAAGTCCACAGCAGCGGCGCCGCTCAGCGACTTGAGATTAGCAGTCGATGAAAAACCTGAGGCCCAGCTCTGTCACGTAGGAACTGCCACTAAGATATGTCATTTTAACTTGTAAGGCATATTTAAGAGAGCAAAAAGGTAAGCCCCAGAGGAAGATGATATTTGCAACAGATATAAGCAACAAAGGGCAAACACCTGAACTTTTAAAGAACACCTTACAAATCAATAAAAATACAAAACAATCCACGAGAAGAGTCACGCACAAGAACTGAACGAGCACTTCTCTCTCTCTCTCTCTCTCACACACACACACACACACACACACACACACACAGTCAATAAACCTGAGAAGGCGTCCACCTCATTAACTACAGGGAAACGCAAACTAAAATCACGGAATCACGGCGAGGCAGTGCCGTCCCACCAGAATGACCCAGCCACCACTGTTTAGAAAACCGACAGTAAGAAGTGTCCATGCGGACAGAGAGCCATGGACACTTACTACCCGGACTCCTGCTGGGAGGACGGCAGATTGCTAGTTTGGAAATGAGGGTGCTGTCACCTACTATGACCCAGCAACTCCTCTCAGGAGCACAAACACATATGTAAGCATATGTGCACCAAGAGACATGTCTAATAACCTTTTCCTTCGCTTGCTGATGTCATCACTCAGAAGAGCTTCAGATTCTCAGTAGCAAACAACATGCTTCTGTGCAGAGCAACTTACAGCAAATTGTAACAACCTCCTATGAATACACCTCTGAAAAATATGAGGAAATAACAGGTAAAGTGTCCCTGGAATAATTACAGGGTTTGAGATGTAACATTTTGGCATACTCCTTGAAGAGCAGAGTATATGTGGACCGGGATACTTACTAGTTTAAGCAAGTGAGCATTCAATGGCCCTAAATCTTACAGAAAAAGAACAATTTAAATATTCCTCTGCTGCCCTGGAAATAGTGCTCTAACTGGTTTAGAAGATTGCGTATGCCTCTATCTTGCTATATAATTTTATGTACTGGAAAGTACACAATTAACCATTCTAATCACAAAAGCACTCAACTCCAGGTGACATTTCTTCTCTTTACATTTGCATTTTGGTCACAGCTGAAGCTCTGAGGAGCTACACAAGCCATGAAGAGCTCCTTGGCCAGTATGACTAGAACTGGCCAACCACTTATCAAATATCAATCAACATATTATCGATTACCAGTACACTTTTTCTCTGCCAAGCAGTATCCTAGGCAGTGGAGATGTAGTGGTGAAAGATACAGACAAGGTCCCCCCCCCCTTAAATGAGCTTTTGTTCTAGTGAACAAAGACAGGTAATGAACAAGGAAACATAAATCAGACGAGTTTCAGATATTAGTGAGTGTAGTGAAGAATGTGGCAGAGTAAGTGACAGATACACCGAGGTAGCCAAGGCAGGCCTTGCTGGGGAAATGATACTGGAGATGAGTTGTCTCTCTTGTTCTTTTTTTTAAACTGAGATGCAAAAGATGTAACAGGGTCATTAGTGTCAGGTGTACAAGAGTGAGTCAATATTTACATATATATATATTGGAAAGTGATAAATGAAATAACTCCAGTAAACATCCATCAACACACATAGTTACAATTTTTTTTTTTAAATCTACTCCCTCAGCAACTTTCAAAGATGCAGTACAGTATTATTAACTAAGGTCATTACATGTAATGCAGTACATTAACCCGAGAACTTATTTTATAACTGCAAATTTGTACCTTTTGACCCTCCTTCACCCATTTCACCCACCCTACACCCCCCACCTATACAACCACCAATCTGTTCTCTGTATCTAGGAGTTCACTTTTGGGTTTTCTTAAGGTTCCACATATAAATGAGATTATATAGTATTTGTCTTTCTCTGATTTATTTCACTTAGCAGAATGCTCCTCAAGCTCCATTCATGTTGGAGCAAAGAGTAAGATTTCCTTCTTTTTATGGCTCAATAATATTCCATTGAATATATACTGCATATTTACAGCAGCATTATTTATAATGGCCGAAAAACAAACCCAAATATCTTCTCAATCGTAGAAGGGCCTTAGCCAGTGTGGCTCAGTTGGTTGGAGCAGCATCCTATAACCAAATGGTTGCAGGTTCAATTCCTGACCAGGACACATACCCAAATTGTGGGTTCAAGCCTTGGTCCAAGCAAGTACAGAAGGCAACCAATTGACGCTTCTCTCTCACATTGATGTTTCTCTCTCCCTCCCTCTCTCTCTAAAAGCATCGGAAAAAAAAAACAAACAAAAATGACACACAGCTACACACATTACTTTGTGCACAAGTACACAGACCTAAATACTATATAGAACACTGTGTATGTATACACATACACAACATAGAATATACACACAACACAGAATACACAAGTACGTTTACAGATAGATTACATGTGTTAATAAGCAGGCAAAGCTGATCTACAGCGATTAAGGATGCACGCTTTGGTGGAAACGCAAAGCCAAACAACGAGGAGACCCTCTTACAAAGAAGAGCTGCCTGGGGGCGGGGGCCCACACCGTGGGGCTCTAGAGGGCTGTCCCCCGGCTGCTGGTGCTCACTCTGAGAATCCCTGAGCGGAATGTGTCGTTCCTTGTACTTTTCTTTGTTGGTTATATTTCAAGCTACTAAATAGTTTAAAAGCTGTTCCCGCAACAGTCCCAGCAGGGAAGATGACGCCACAGGTCAACTGTGAAAGTGGTAATGAATGAGAAGGCTGGGGTCTCGTCCACAGGCAGAGGTGACAGGGCTTGCTGATGAAGCCGATGTGCCACGTGAGGATAAACGAGGGGTCCACACCACTGAGTGAGTGGTGCCACCCTCACTGGACTGAGTGAGTCGTGGCGCCCGCACTGGGCTGGAACAGGGAAGTTCTCGCGCTGAGACAACAGTAAGCAGACAAGCAGAGGTGGTTCTGAAGCTCCAGGGAGGGTGGAAGTCGGAGAAGGAAAGTGAGGAGCTACGGCGTGCGGAGACCGGGGCCTGAAGGGGCTCTCCAGCGCAGTGTTTCCACAGGGGGCCGCTTCTGGGCTGCACAGTGACTCGGGGACACTGCTGCCACTTGGTAGGAAAAGGGCCAGGAATACTTAACATTCTGCCACAAACAAGTCCCATACAAGGAAAAATTATACTCAAAATACTAGTAACACCTGTGGGAAAACGTGGATCCAGTAGACAGGTAAAGGGACAGAAGAGAGACAGGTCTGTTACCCAGAGTGCGCCAGCACCAAGAAGGGGAAGAGGAAGAGACAGCCGATGTTAGGGGAGGCCAGTGGAGTAACACTAGCAAGTGCTGCTCCCAAATGCCAAGTGCATTAAGTATTTCAAGGAGGGAAAAACCAAGGGCAAATGAGGTCAATTACCAGCAGGGCCAAGACCCTTGGATTTGGCAAGACAGACTCTGCCAGCCACTGTCTGTATCTCTTCACAGAAGCAGAATGGGGGAAGTAACCCCAGGACCCAACTCACCAGGCTTTATAGCCCTAGTCATCCCAAATCTCACCTGATTTCTCTAAGTCAAATAGCCTTTCTGGAAGAACAAAAAGCAAACAACAGGCTAAGGCAGATGGTTATAACTTGCTAAGAGCAGCGGGCGTAGGGGAGCCAGAGAGGCAGGCGGGGGCAATGTGGATGGGAGTGGGAGTCGAGTGCCTGAGAGCAACACAGAGGAATAATTACACCAATGATTTTAATGGGATCGCACACCAAAAGGAGCTGGCTTTCTTCTTCATTTGTGGAGTTTCCCCTTGGAACTTCCCTCCGTGCTGCCCTCCCTTTGGGGAGAGGCACAGGGCTGTCTAAACTGCATCCCGCGTCCAGCAGCCTTCCCACCGGCACTCTTATTCAACAGTGGCATCTGCTGGTGGGTGCAGGACTGCAGCCACCCAATGCTCCAGTGGAGGGCGTGCGCTAGACTGCACACAACTATACAGGGTCATGTTTACAGATTAAAAACAACTTCAAAAAGAGAAACAAATCTTAACAATGTCAGAGGAATTTGAAAACACCATGCCACTGGTCCCTTGACAATGTTCGGTTGTTAACAGCATTTTTTAAAAGTACCTTGAAAAATAGCTGCCACAAGAAGTGAAATACAAATCTACCCCCTGACCCAGCAATCCCATGTCTCAGAATCTATCCCACAGAAACACTGGTAAACGTAAGGAAAGAAACACGCATAAGGCTGTTCATTTCAGGACCACGTGTAACAGCAAAAACTGGAAACAACCCAAAGACCATCCATAGGGGACCTGTCAAATTATGTTCTGCCCGCCGAGAGGACACCTGCAGCAGCGGTAAAACGGAAGGACGAACCCTCTGTGCACCAGCACAGGACGTGTCCAATGAAAAAGCGAAGCGGGGGGAAGCGTGTAACGCGGACTCAGGTCAACAACTGAGGTGACTGGAGGGACTCTAATGCGACCCGACGGGTGTCCTTAAGAGAAGATCAGGCCCCAGGAGATTATACAAAGAGTTCTTACAACTTAATAAAACAAACTGAAACATGAGCAAAACACTCAGGACACATCTTCAAAAAGATGTTATGGATGGCATATAAACACATGAAATGATACTCAGTGTCACTGGTCACTACGAAAAAGCAAATTAAAACCACAATAAGAGGATGGTGACTTAGAAAGATCTTCAGCTCACTACCCTGAACAGACACACACTTAACACATATGAAACAATTTCCTCTTTAGGAAAAAAAAAAACCCTAAAGGCTGGCTGAGTGGTGACTACACACCAGGCACACAGAGAAAAACGGCCCTGCTCCGGAACACCAGCATCTCCTGGAAGGGAGCCTCACCACATGCCTGGTGCCCCAGTTTTTGCAGCTGCCGCACAGGGGGTGCCTCTTGCCTGTCTGGCTCTGGAAGCCAGGGGACCTTGTGTTCCTGGTCACATGGGACTATAATAATCGGAGTCACCCAGAAAAGAGGTCATACCCTAATCTGGCACCCCAATTTTTGCAAATGCTGCCAGGCAATACCTCTGTATCACCTAGCTCTGGTGGCCAGTGGGGCTTACACTCCTGGGTCCCTCAGAGTGTAACAACAGGGAAAGAGCTCTCGAACAGCTGCCACCCCCGATCACAGCAAGAGGCAACAGACCCAAGAACTTGGTGTTCCTGTGAAGGACTATTAGCAAGTCATCACGGCTGCAGCCTGTGAGGCAGGCTTCTAACTGAACTGCACTCCTCTCCGGAGACCCAGACGGGAGACCACAGAAGGCAGGTGCTAGCATCACACTCACCCTCCGCTGAGCTCCAGAGTGCCAGCGTCGCTTGGAGGGGAGCTTTAAGCATGCTCTGGTTCTTGTGGCTGCAAAGGCCTGCCCCTTGGTCACTTTGCTGTGGTGGCAGGAGTTGCATTCTTGGGTCCCACAAGACTGGCAATCAAAGAGATGATCCTAGGCAGGCTACCCTACTCCTTTATGATTCGTATAACCCCCAGGTGCCCCAGGGCATTGCAGAGACCTGGACTGAGGCACACCCCAGCCATGAAGGGGGCTTCTCTGCTTGTCCTGGAGCTGCGGCCTGAGGGGCAGCCTTCAGGTCTGCACACAGTTAGTGGCCTCCTTACTATACTTTCCCGTGTATAATGTACATGTCTTGCCCAAATTTTTGAGGGAAAAATAAGGATGTGCATTATACATGGGTAGTACTAATTCCAATTATACATGGGAATTAATACTAAAACACGGGTGCGCATTATACATGGCAAAATACGGTAGCTGCTCTCAAGGAACCTGGGCTGTGGATGCCATCTTGGCACTCTCCCTCTGCCTTGCTCCAGCTCCAGTTACACCCAGATACACTCGCCCGGAGCCACAGTCTCTAAGACTTCCAGCCAAGGGACACCTCCAGACTGCCTGGCTCTGGTGGCCGGCGAGGCTGATCCGTGCCGTCCCACAGGACTTTATACATCTGCATACTTCTAAAAGCTGCTGCCTGAGGGTCTGGCTTACAATCAACCCAGATCCAGGGGTGAGATCTTCCCCTCTGGGACGCCGACAGGTCTTGGCACACCCCCTACTGCGGCTTGCACAAGCACAAAGATCTGAGAGACAACCAAGAGCCGAGGCAGGGCTGAATGCCAACGTTCATCTTCTCCGTGAGGCCACTCCCCTTCAGGATGGGAGAGGTGACTGTTTCATCTACTGTATTGAAACCAAACACAGAGTCAAGCAAAATGAAAAACAGAGAAATATTCTGCAAATGAAAGAACAAGATAAACTTCAGAAAAAGCCTTAATTAAACAGAGGTAAGTAATCTACCTGATAATGAGTTCAAAGTAACAGTCATAAAGATCTCGCCAAACTGGGGAGGAAAATGGATGAACAAAGAACGAACTTCAACAAAGAGAAGAGAAACAGAAAATACCAAACAGAAGTCACAGAGCTAAACGCGCACATGCATGCACGCACGCACGCACACACAATAACTGCCCTCAAAAAATACGCTGGAAGGGCTCAACAGCAGACTAGATGGAGCAGAAGAAAAGATAAGTCAGCTCCAAGACAAGGTAGTGAAACACCCAATCAGAACAGCGAAAAGCAGGAAAGAAGTGAAGTTTAAGGGAATTATGAGACAAGATCAAATGGATTAACATTCGCATCCTTGGGCTCCCAGAAGAAGAGAGAAAGGGGAAGAAACCTTATTTGAAGAGATAACGGTGGTGGGGGACATGGAGGCGGGCAAACAGGGGAGGGGGGAGTAATGGGGACATCTGTAATAGTGTCGAAAATAAAAATAAAGAAGAAGAAAATAAAAAGAAGTAAAAACTCCTCTAACCCTGAAAAGAAAATAGACACCCCGATCCTGGAAGCCCAGATAGTTCCAAATAAGAGAAACCCAAAGAAACGCACCAAGACACATTATAATTAAAGTGTTATAAGTTAAATCAAGAAGACTATTAAAAGTAGCAAGAGAAAACTGTTTGCATACAGGGCCCCCCCCCATGAGACTAACAGCAGACTTTTCAGCAGAAACTTTGCCCACCAGAAGGGAGTGGCATGATATATTCAAAAGGCTGAAAGGGAAAAAACCTGAAAACCAAGAATAATCTACCCAGCAAAGTTACCATTCATCAGTAAAGGAGAAACAGTACTGAGACAAGCAAAAGCTGAAGAAATTCATCACCACCAAATCAGATGTTCTAAGAAATAAAAGAACTTCTTCAAACTGAAAAAGAAAAGGTGTTAGCAACAATAACACATATAAAAGAATAACTCATTGGAAAAGTAAATACATAATAAAGGTATCGTAATAATCACTTACAAAGCTAGTATAAAGGTTAAACAACAAAAGCAGTGAAAAAACTATAAGAATAACTAGTTAAATGATACACAAGATAAAAGATGTAAAATGTGACATCAAAAACAAAATGTGGCAGTGAGGAGAGAACTAATGTTGAGCTTTAAAATGTGATAAAACTTAATTATCAACATAAAACATACTGTTATAAATATAGGCTGTTATATATAAGCCTTGTGGCAACCATAAAGCAAACCTGTGAGAGACCTGCCAAAAGCAAAGAGAAAGGAATCTAAGCATACCACTGAAGACAGTCATCAGACCACAAAGAGAGAGAACAAGAGAAGGAACAGAGAAGACTACAGCACAAAAACAGCCAGAGAACAATGAATAAAGTGTCAATAAGCATGTGGCTCTCAGTAATTACTTTAAATGTGTATGGACTAAATTATCTAATCAAAAGACAGGGAGAGGCCAAATGGATAAGAAAACCCAGGTCCAGGTGGACCTGCTGCCTACAACAGACTCGACTTAACGTGAGGACACACACGGGTTGGACGTGAAGGGCTAGGAAAAGATGTTCCCTGCAAACAGTCAGCAAAAGAAAGCTGGAGAAGCTCTGCTTGTATCAGACAAAACAGACTTTTTAAAAATAGGAAAAAAGGCTGTAATAAGAGACAAAGGGGGGCGTTAGATGATGATAGAGTTCAAGCCAACAAGAAGACACATGTGGAAATCATACGCATCCAACAGAGGAAAACCTAAATACATAAAAGGAGTATCCACAGACCTAAAGGGAGACATCACAATACAGTAACAGTAGAGGACTTCAATACCCCACTTACATCAATGGATAGATTATCCAGAAAGAAAATAAGGAAACATCAGCATTAAATAGATGAACTTAGCCAGTATCTACGTAACATCCCACCCAAAAGCAAAAGGATACACATTCTTCTTAAGTGCCATAGAGTATTTCCTAAGACAGATCAGGTGTTAGGCCACAAAACAAGAGAATTTAAATCTTAGCAGGCATCTTTTCCACCCACAGGGTATAAAACTAAATATTGATTACATGAAGAAAACCGGAAAATTCACAAATATGTGGAGATTAAACAACATGTGAACAACCAATCGGTCAAAGAAGAAATAAAAAGAGAGATCAAAACATACCCTGAGACAAATGAAAATGGAAATGAACATACCAAAATTTGTGGGATGCAACATAAACAGTTCTAAGAGGAAATTTTGTAGCAATAAAATGCCTACTTTAAGAAACAAGAAAAACCTCAGCTAAACAACTAGCATTTATCAACATCTCAAGGAATTAGAAAAAGAACCAAACGAAGCCCAAAATTAGCAGAAGGAAGGAAATAACAAAGATTAGAGGAGAAATAAATGAAAGAAACTAAAAAGACAATAGAAAATATCAGTAAAACTAAGAACTGGGTCTTTGAAAACGTAAAATTGACAAACGTTTAGCCACACTCACCAAGAAAAAAAAAAGAGGACTTCAGTAAGTAAAATTGGAAATAAAAGATGTCACAATTGCTACCACAGAAATACAAAGGAACATAAGACACCACACTATGAACAACTACAGCCTGACAACTTGGATGGATCACGACATAATTACGCGGAACGAAAGGAGCCTGGCAAAAACAATCTACAGTGACGGAGAACAGACCAGATGCTGCCTGGGACCTGGAGGCCAGGAGGGGAAGGGAGAGCTGGGTTATGAAGAGGCGGGAGGGACTTCAGAGGGCAGTCGTCACGCTCCTCATCCTGATTGTGGCGACAGCTCCACAGGTGTGCGTACCTCCGAATCCACTGCACGTACACTCCAAATGCACCAGCCTAATGTAAGCCCATTACACTTCAATGAAGGGCTTTAGAAACAAGTGTGGCTGTAAGAAACACCACCACAAAGGCTGAAAGGACGAATCACAAACAGGGATAAGACGACTGTAACACAGATAAACAAGAAAGGACTGGAGATATACCCAAGGACAGGAAACGTATAAAGAACTCCCACAAATCCGTAAGAAAAAGGCAAACCAGCCTACGGAAATCTGGTAAAAGACAGGATGAACATTTCACAGAAGAAAAACACAACGGCCTCCAAACCCGACAGGATGTTCACCTTCGCTCATGATCACGATCAACAAATCCCAGCACACCCATCGGCCGACGAAAACAGAGGCCAGCTGCACAGCTTCGAGCTGTTAGCGAGCGTGTGATGCGCCGCACATGGGAACAACACGCCGAGAACCCGTCGAGCTGCTCACACGAGCGCTCCAGGAACACGTCATGCCCTGCAGCCCGCACCAAAACGTTCCTGGAAGCACCACCTACGTAATCATGAAATGCTGGAAATAACCTAAATGCCCAGCAATGATGTAATGAACTTTGGCTCACTGTCAAACAAAACACTACTTGGCAGTGAAAATGAACTCCAGCTACGTGCTTCAAAATATTCGATCTGTAGAACATGTACGGTAAAATTATGTTTCTATTAAGCACAAACAGACTAAGGTAGGTGATATGTTGTTTATAGGTACATTGAGTGGTAAAACTGAAGAAAAAGAATAATTTACACAAAATTCAGTGGCAGTAACTTCTCATGGTGGTAGAAGGTGCACAAAGATTCCTAAGTCACTCTAGCCTTCTATTTCTTAAGCTCGCTGTCTTGGCTACAAGCGTTCATTTTACTCTTCATATGAACATACACATTTTACATACTTCTGCACATACAATACATTTCACAACACGAAATGTTGTGAAAAGCTAAGAAGGGTTAATGACAGGAAGAGACGACAGTTCAGGAAGGACGGGCTGAGGCTGGGGGTTCAGGGACAGCTTCTCCAGGGCAGCAGGCACAAGCAATGAAGATACCCAGGAAAAGCAAGTGCTGGCGCCCAGACAGGACTGTGCCGACAGCCAGGCCGACGGGGCTGGAGAGCAAGGTGCCAGGGCAGAGGAGTAGATGAGGTCAGAGAGGCAAGAGGAGGGCCTGGGCATGTCGAGCCTGAAAGGTCACGACAAGGACTTGGGTTCTTACTACAGCCGAGGGTGCTAGGCAGTGACATGATCTGACTTTCTGCTGTTTTAAAACTAGAACCAAGTGAGGCAAGAGCAGAAGTAGAAAACCCGTAAAGACTGAGGTCATCCAGGCCTGGGGACTGGCTTGGTCCCGCACGGGACTCCGGATGAAGTCTGAAGTAGGGCATCAATTTACTTGCGGATGGATATAAAAGAAAGTGAGAGTCGGGATGGACACAATGTTTTGAGCCTCCAAAACAGGAAGAAAGAAGCTGCCAACACTTGAGATGGGGTTGGGGTGCAACAATGATGCAAGAACAGGGACTCAGTTTTACACCTGTGAGTCTGGGGTTCCCATTAGATACTGTGCTGGGTAGAATAATGTCCCTCAAAATACGTGAAAATGACCTTATCTGGAAATGGGGGCCTTGCAGATGCACTCAGTAGAATGAGGTCATACTAGTCTGGGGTGGGGCCTAAACTGATGACCAGCAAAGTATAGAGGAGGGGGAGACAGCCATCCACGTGAAGACAGAAGCAGAGACTGCAGTTACACTACGAAAAGGCCAAGGAGCACGAAGGATTGCAGCGGCCACCAGAAGCTGGAACAGGCAAGAAGGGACTCTTCCCCAGAGCCCTGGAAGGGAGCGTGGCCTTTCTGACACCTTGATCTGGGCTTTCTGGCCATCAAAACTGTGAAAGAATAAATTTCTGTGGCATTAAGCCACCCAGCCACCTTGTGCTCCTTTATTTCGGCCACCCCAAGAAACTCATACCCAAGTCTACCTCTGCTATCCCTAGGAAAAGCTAGACTGATGTACGAAGACAAAACCTCAAGAAAAGATACCAGCTGAAAACATCTGGGGGTTTTTCCCAGCTCTCTCTTTTTTCTGCTTTTAAGAACTTAGGCAAATCATGTTGCTTCTGTTCATTCAATTTCCTGTAAAATCAGAAGCCTAAACAGAATCATATTTGAGGTCCTACCACCACTAACTTTCTGTAGTTCTAGGGCTATTCTCCAGCAAAGCCGAATAATGCAAAGACTGGATTGAAGCAGCAGCCTAAACTTAAGATACTTCCTTCTCTACAGAAATGAGAAAGTAATTCCTGCTTGAAGTCTAGAGACTGGGCAAAACAAACTAATACAGACCCAGAAACAGAGACCAGGGTGACAGGAAATGCTAAATGTTCCTACACATTGACACCCCCCCACAAGCCAGCACCTTTCCCATATGGAGACAAGGGCACCAGCCTCTCCCCCAACCTCTGTTCAGAGTGAACCATCTCTCCGTGTGGTCCGCTCCCATTTCTCTCTTAAATACATGTTCCTACTATGGGGGACACTAGGTGGTGAGCACTGTTTACGCGTTTATGTTAATGACCCTGCACCTGTAACACTCTGATTTGCTCCCGCCAAACGGGACCCTCCCTGCACAGTGCCACTGATACGGCTCAGGAAGTGGAGCTGCACACATATCTACCCATTATTTGTATGACTTCATTATGTCAGTTTACTGTCAACTCTCTTCTGAAGGCACTGTCCATCTAATTATAACAACAACTGCTAACATTATCGAGAGCTACGTATCAGGTACCCTGCGAAGCACGTCTTCCCAAGGAAGGAAAATGCAGGGGTTAAGGGCCGAGGCCAAGGTCAGAGTGCTAACAAGTGGAAGCTCCAGAGGCCCTTCTGTCCCTAACCACGAGGGGGCTGCCACCTTGCCTCACCAGCTGTGCGATGCGACGGCATGCCAGGACTTATCACAGGCGATCCTCCCAAGGGAGCACACTGCTATGAAATCGTAGAATATGGAACGTTCCTAGGTTCCCGTTCCTTCCTTTGCTCCCCACAAATATTAGAAAAATCTACTGGCTAAGAAAGCACCGAGGTTTTGTGAACACCACCTAGGAAGAGTAACAGGTGGTGGCACTGTTGAAGACCGCCATGCCCTTATTAAAGAGAAAACCGAAAGTTAAACTGTCACCTCAGACTCATCGCAGTGCGTTTTTTCTCTTAAAATAGTTTTTTTAACTTCTCGGTAGGCAATTGAGGCTTTCCTCCCCTCCTCTCACTGCACGTGGACGAAGCTGGAACTAGGGAATTGTCCAAGTGACTAAAAGGGCCAAAGACGAACACCAACAGCAAGCTGATGGCTGAATGTAACTGTAAATATTTCTGAACCAGCGCAGCAGTAACGTTCACTTTTGCCCTTTAATGCATCCTCCGTACAAGCTTACGGACACATCGAGGAGGAGGAGGAGGCACAGCGGAGCAGGGCGACTGGAGACCACTGCGGCTCACTCGCTGCTAATTGCGAACAAACCGGGAGGCACCGTGGGTGAGAGGAGTCTGGGCTCCGCAGGCGGCTTTCCTAGCCCCCACTCCACCCAGGCCTCAAGGAGCAGCGGCCCAACGGGGGCCCAGGGCGGGGCCGAGGGCGCGGGGACCCGGGCGGGAGGAGGGAGGAGGGTGTGAGAGTTGGCGGCGGATGGGCCCGGGACTCACGTTTGTACTCTGCCATAAGCCTTTTGAGCGCCGTCCCTGCCATCGTCTCGGCTAAGCAGTGCCGTCGGGCCTAAGAGCTCGTATCCTCCCGCCCGACGTCGCGGTTGCTTCCGGGTCGCCGCTGGGGAGCAGAAGCCCATCCGGGCTGTGCGAGGCGCGCGTGCGCAGTGGCAAGACCGGAGGGAGAATGTTGAGAATGGGGCGGAGCGTGGACCGGGCCGGGGCGGGGAAGGGGCGGGGAAGGGGCGGGGGACCTGAGCACGGCTGGGATGGGGTTGGAACGGCTCTGGTTCCTAGTCCGCGAGTAGCTAGGCCCTTCCGCCGCTTTGTGGGGTTAAAGTCGCTTCCAGCAACCCCAGTTCCTGTAGGACCCGATCTTCCCGAAGATTCTGCGTAGCAGGTTCCCGGGTTGAGTGCGTGGTAACCCCTTGTTCCGTCATAGCGGCCGCACGATGGTCAGATGAACAGGGGACGGGGTGACGGCAGGGCAAATTGGGTAGACGTCACTCAGGGTTTTAGTGTTTTTTTTTTAAGACACCGTTGGAGGGATGGAGAAAGAAACAGCTGCGGTCGGTGGTATCCATCACGCGTGGCCACGACGTCACCCCCCACCGCTAAGAGCCACTTTCTCTGGGGCCAACCGCAGCCAAAGGAGACCATCTCCTAATACACTGACACTCCGACTACCTTACGACAGGGGTTAGGTTTGGAAAGAGGGGGTCGGCGATAGTAGTGGGGTTATTTTGCTAGGGTGGCCGGGACTCGGGGTGCCCAAACTCGTCCCCACGGAGGAACCTGGAGAGCCCGAGGGGCCCAAGCCGCAGCCAGCCCACTCACCAGCATGACCTGGGTGCTGAGTAGCGGGTGCGATACTTGAGGGCCTCCTAAGCAGAGGAGCCCAGCAAGTGCAGAATGAAATGTCGTTTTTCTTTGGCAACTCAAGTTCTTAAGTGCAAAAGGTATCTCACAGCTGAACCCGGTTTAAGGTAGAGCTTTATTAATATCTTGCTTCCCCAGCTGTGAGCTAGCCCAGCACAGGAGGGTGACTGACACCCGCCAGGTTTTCCTGGGAGGGTTCCTGGAAAGTGGGGCTTTGGCTGCTACTGGGGAAGGCTAGCCGGGACCTGGGCTCCACTAATAGGATAAACAGGGCGTATCTACTCCTGAAGCATCAATTCAGAGATCCTGGGAGTTAGACCAAGAGGTTATTATTCCAAAGGCACAATCTCCAGTGCTGTGGGTGGGAATTAAACAGCACTGCTCTGACCTCCCAGACTCTCAGCTCCACTCTCTCCAGGGAGGAGTGCAGGCTCTCCTCTGCAGATGTAACCCCACCCCCACATGCACCCTCCAGGGAATCTAGCAAATGACTCAGTCCCTGTAATTTGCTTGAGCCCACCTACTACTTTGGCTAGTGTAAATGATCAGGTTCCACAGTGGACGTGCTATATCCCAGCTGCCCTTGACCTTTCAGCTTGTGTTCACCTCACTGGATGCACTAACTAAAACAGCTCTGTCATTTCCAACCCTGGTTTTGTCGCAGCAGAGTCTGCTGGGAAGTTCTGTCAAATTAGTAGCAGCTCACTCAGCTTCAAAGCAGGTGAGTAGGTTGTCAACCACACAGAGGAACACTAGTAGGACAGGAAGGCACAAGGCACCAAACAACTTGAGATGCCAGGCTGATGCCCAGCTCCGTCTGCTGCCTCCAAAACCCATCCTCTCTTTACATGTGACACCCAAGACAGTGAGTGTCGTCATAGTGTCAGTTTGCAGCTTACTGAATGAGAGAGTTCTGTGGGGCGTGAGAGGGTGGACTTCTCGGCAGGAACATGGCAGCCCAACACAGGTGACCTCCCGGGGGCGGGGTGTGTCGGGGGTGAGGCAGCAGGTGAATACTTAACTTTTCATCGACTAGCCTTTAAATCAAAATCTAAGTGGCCTCGCTGAGTGGTCATTACAAGTGTTGCATTGTGACAGTTGGCCGCAACCTCCAAATGCAGTATATTTAATACAAGAGACAGAATACCAAACTATATTTACTGTGTACAGTAGTAAAGGACAACAAAGAATGTACAAATTGTGAACAAACAGCAGAGCCAGCAGACACCACATCCACACCCCAACAGCAAAACACAAAGGAAAGGCAAGATTCCAGGCAAGCAAGAGATGGTCGAGGTCGCACTGTCCAGGTGCCAGAACGAGGCACAGCAGGGCCACCGGGCAGCAGGGGCTCCACATGGAAGGGCAGGAGGAGAACGGAACGTTTCATAGGTACGGGTTCCAAAATGTCTTACCGAAATGAAATCACAGCTAATGTTGGAAAGCGGCAGAACACAGTCTGTGAGGCCGAAAAGTTGTCTTTGCCTGGGGCCCGCCTGTAACTGCACTCTGAAGTAGCTCTTTTACACAAAAATGTCACTGCAAAGTCAGCAATACTTAATCGTACTTTTTGTATAGAGACACCATAATTACTCATCAGAAGCAAATACTGGAAGAACTTGGAGGCCACAGTACTACTACCAAATGAGAAACGTGGGAACTACTTTCCTCTGTATTAACAAAAGGGGACACCTGAAACTGATACAAAATCATATTGAATGTAAACGGTAAGTGAAAAATTTTTTTAAAAAAAGGGAAAAGCCTATTTCCGCTGCACCCCGCTTTGCCCGTGTACCACTGGGGGCCCCTGGCCCACCTCTGCCCAAGCAGACACCAGAGGAACAGAGCATCCAGGGCCATGCCATGAAGGGACTTCGTTATTTTTCTTTTCACCTTTTAAAAAACATTCCAGTATTCTCCCTTCAACTTTACTATATTCCCACAAAATTTAAACTTGCAATAGTATTTTAAAAACCTACAAGAAACAGTAAGTGGAAGTCTGTCGCCCATCCCCACAATGCCCCCAAAATGTGTCCCACAGAAGCACCCCCACCTTGGTGACTCCAGCTCTCTACATGATAAAATAAGCAGGAGGCCTTACTCGATACCTAGGATACGATCCCTATCTAGACTAAGAGGACATTCACACCACAAGCTTCAGGGAAGTGTCATAGGAGGAGGGGAAAGACAAAAATGAAAGCAAAAACAAACCCCAGAAACTTTGCAACTCATCTTCCTAAACAAACATGACACTGTGGCTGGCCCGGGTTCAGGCGAGGATTTGTCCCTGCAGACAGTTTTGAGTTGCACCCGCAGTATGTCAGAGAGGAAAGGAATTTTGGTGGATGTCCTTGGTTCCTGCAGACTCCTTTGTGATTGGCATGGTCACGTGTTCACTATTTGACAGCAAATGCAAGGACAGTGACAAAGTGGGGCCGGTCCCTCTAGAGACCACATCCCGAGAGGCAGCCAGTCACCCGCGAGCCTCCCGTCTGCTGCTGGAACACGTCGATGGTGTCTTCGTCCTCCATCTCCAGCTGGCAGGATCGACGTGGCGGCAGTGAGAGAGGGGAGAGCTGTTAGTTTTCTCACCATCACGAGAACGGAAACTGTTCAACTGACCACAGACATGCACCACCCTGTCTCCCTTGCACTGGTGTGCACCACCCTGTCACACCTTCGCTCTGTGGCCCTCCCTCCTGGGTCGTATGCGGGGAGAAGAGGCTTTGTTTAGGATTTCCAATAAACTGCGTATTCACCAACATTCCCCTAACAAAACGAAGTTAAAACTAACTTTAAATCCAGGCTGGCGTAGCTCAGTGGATTGAGCGCGGGCTGCGAACCAAAGTGTCGCAGGTTCGATTCCCAGTCAGGGCACATGCCTGGGTTGCAGGCCACAGCCCTCAGCAACTGCACATTGATGTTTCTCTCTCTCTCTCTCCCTCCCTTCCCTCTCTAAAAATAAATAAATAAAATCTTTAAAAAAAGTAAGATAATCCAATTGTTTTGAAAAAAAATGAACAAATATCTACAATTATTACTTAAACGTTCCAGTTAGCAACATCCAGTGAGCAGCACCAAGGCCTGGATGGTGCCTGTGGATTCCAAAGCAAACCCAGTCAACAGAGAAGGTCCTCTCAGCGAGGGGCCTGCGGCTGGCAGCACCGTGGCTGCCTGCCCTCACCTTCAAGACCAGGGCAAGGATGGGCAAATGCTCCCTGCCTGCTCCCCTTACTGACACTGTGGGCATGGACACCTGCCCTGACCTTTGTCCATTCTCAGAGCAAAAGAAAGTTTCTGCAAATCATAGGCTAAATAGGGTTGGAGGGCTCTGTCCTGCTGCAGACACTACCTGGGCAGGAGCCAAGTGACAGCTGGGTGGAGGGCTTTCCAGCCCCCAGCCCAGGGCAGGCCTCCCAGAAATCTTCACAGAGCCAACCACCATCTCTGTGGCAGAAGAGTTCCTCAACTGGGCAGACACGTGCAGCCCTTCTACATGAGTCTCACTCTGCTTCTCCCTCCCTAAAGGACAAGGCTAATGAGATTCCAACAGAGTAGGTGTTGGGAACCGCCCTGTCTGGTTTCAGAAGCTGTAACCACCCCCAGGGCTAAGGCTAAATGAGAGACTTTGGGACCATAAGCCACTAAGGAGACAAAGCTTATCCCCTGGCAGGGGCACTGCCTCTGCCCCCTCCCCCTTTTACTTCACCCTGCTTGGCCCCGTTAGCCAGTGACAGGTAAGATTCCTCAAGAGAGGGATGACCTAAGACAGGCACGGTCACGGAGGGGCCCTCAGGGAAGGACTTGGGGGGCTATAGAAAAAGGGAGTGATGGACCCTCACCCCTCGGCTTTGACATAGCCTGAGTCCTCATTCTGTCTACAAGAAGTCTCCTAATTTCTTGGCTGCCTTACTTCCCCTGCCTACCTTAAGCCTGAAACAATGACAGAGGGCAGTGCAGCCATGTGCTGGAAAGGGCAGGTTCCCCAGGGCAATCAGGCGTAAGAAAAAATACATAAAATCCTATGAAACCTGCTTTGCTAAGAATGTCCTCAGTTTTCTGATTAGGGTCCAAGCATGAAATGAGCTTGTTTCCCAAAGTTTTACAGCCCCTTAGCTAACTGACCCTGACTCAGAATAAGCCCTTGTAGTTCTTTGTATGTCATCTATTGTTTGAGCCTTACTGCCTGACAATGACTGATGAGCTTTACCTGTATTCCTGTGCAAACTGAACCTGGCAAAAGCCCATTGAGGAACAGGCTCCTGGCCCTTCTCCTTTGCGAGATCGGCCACCTTTCCTCCCCAAGCAGATCATGTCGTAGTAGACTTAGTCTCACCTGTGGCAGGTGGGGGGACGGCAGGCGCCTCTGCGGGCAGAGCCCCCCAACAAGTAAGGGCCTGGATCACAAGGTCATCCAGGTGATGAATGACAAGACCCACAGATCGACCCTCAGCCTCCTCCATCCAAAGCTCTTCCACTGTGGGGCCACGCGCGGCAACACGCTGAGCCAGCGCTGAGAGCGTTGTGGGGTGGGGGGGGGGAGGTGCTTAACAAAAACTAACTCCTGACTGATAAAAACTCCCTCCTTTCCATTCATACCCTTTATGCACAAATGTTTACGGGGCATAAGAAGCAAACCACTAAGTTAGCTACAAACTGACTAGTGTCCAGACCACCGGTGGGTGTGAGTACTCAGCCCTTCTCCCCTGGACCTCCTCTGCTGAGCCCCCGGCCCACCTGCTGCCCCTCCCGGCCTGGAGGAGGACGGCCGACAAAGCAGCATCATTCCCATCTGAAACACTGAGCTGCCCAATTAGAAAAGTAGGTAACCTAATGAGTAAGAACAGTAAGAAAACATGTGCATCCCATATAAGCACCCGTCAGTAACCCCCCACAAGCACGTCTGGAACAGCAGTTAGTCTAAGTGCAGGTGGGAAGCAGCCCGGGGCACCCAAATGCTTTCTTACCTGGGCCGGGGTGTCTGCTTCATTAATTGGCTGACCGTCAAACCTGAATCTGATCTGTCTCATCGATAAGCCCTGAAAAGAAAAGGCAAACGTCATTAAATATTTCCAGGTAATGAATTAACTAAAACACATAGAATGTTTTGCATCAAACTACCAGGATTCTGAACACGCAGACTGATGATCCAGTGGGCTGCAAACCCACCAGGGGGCGTGCAGTCCATTTCCCGTGCACCAGCACCTTCAGAGAGCGCTGCTCCAGCGACCTGGAGCCCCAGGAACTTGCCCTCACTCATCCCCCCCACTTCCTTTAGAGGCCAAACGGGATTTCTACTGCCGACACCACCACCTCCCCCCTTTAAAACGCTCTCGGAGAAAAACTGGGTCTGGACTTCCGGCCAAGATGGAGGCGTAGGCAGACACACTGTGCCTCCTCGCACCACCAAAAGTAGGACAACAACAAATTTAAAAACACAAAACAATTCGAACTGACAGAAAATCGAACTGTATGGAAGTCGGACAACCAGGAGTTAAAGAAGAACCATTCATCCAGACCGGTAGGAGGGGCGGAGTAGGGTGGACAGGTGGAAAGTGCTCGTGGCAAAGCAGCAGCTGGGGATGTGACGGTCCCATGTTCGCGCGCAGATAAACCAGGAGGAACAACTGGGGAGCGAGACAGACTCCCCAACCCAGGGCCCCAGCGGGAAATAAAGCCTGAAGCCTCTGACTGAATAAACCTGTGGGGGTTGAGGTGGCAACGGGAGAGACTCCCAGCCTCACAGGAGAGTTCGTTGGAAAGACCCACAGGGTCCTAGAACGTACACAAACCCACCCACCTGGGAATCAGCACCAGAAGGGGCCCAGTTTGCTTCTGGATAGCGGGAAGTGACAAATCTGTCAGAGAGCGGAGCAAGCACCATTGTTCCCTCTCGACTCCTTCCCCACAGACAGCGTCACAACACAGTGACATGGGATGCCCCGCCCTGGTGAACACCTAAGGCTCCACCCCTCACTACATAACTGGTGTGCTGAGACAAAGAAATATGGCCCAGTTGAAAACACAGATCAAAGTTCCAGAAAAAATACAACTAAGTGACAAGAGATAGCCAACCTATCAGATGCACAGTTCAAAACACTGGTAATCAGGATGCTCAAAGAATTGGTTGAATATGGTCACAAATTAGAGGAAAAATGAAGGCTATGCTAAGTGAAATACAGGAAAATGTACAGGGAACCAACAGTAATGGGAAGGAAATTGGGACTCAAATCAATGGTTTGGACCAGAAGGAAGAAATAAATAGTCAACCAGAACAGAATGAAGAAACAAGAATTCAAAAACATGCAGAGACGCTTAGGAACCTCCAGGACATCTTTAAACATTCCAACATCTGAATCATCGGGGTACCAGAAGGAGAAAAGGAAGACCAAGAAATTGAAAACTTATTTGAACAAATAATGAAGGAGAACTCCCCCAAATCTGGCAAAGGAAACAGACTTCCAGGAAGTCCAAGAAGCTCAGAGAGTCCCAAAGAAGTTGGACCCAAGGAAGTACACACCAAGGCACATCATAATTACATTACCCCAGACTAAAGAGAAGGAGAGAATCTTAGAAGCAGCAAGAGAAAAGGAGACAGTTACCTACAAAGGAGTGCCCATAAGACTGTCAGCTGATTTCTCAAAAGAAACCCTGTAGGCAAGACGGGGCTGGAAAGAAGTATTCCAAGTCATGAAAGGCAAGGACCTACATCCAAGATGACTCTATGCAGCAAAGCTTTCATTTAGAATGGAAGGGCAGATAAAGTGCTTCTCAGATAAGGTCAAGTTAAAGAAGTTCATCATCACCAAGCTCTTATTATATGAAATGTTAAAAGAGATTTATCTAAGAAAAAGAAGATAAAATACATGAACAGTAAAATGACAGCAAACTCACAGTTATTAACAACCACACCTAAAACAAAAAACAAAAGCGAACTAAGCAAACAACTAGAACAGGAACAGAATCACAGAAATGGAGATCACATGGAGGGTTATCAGTGGGGTGAGTAGGGAGGGAGCAGGGAGGGGAAAAAGGTACAGAGAATGAGTAGCATAAATGGTAGGCAGAAAATAGGAGGAGGGTAAGAATAGTATGGGAAATGTAGAAGCCAAAGAACTTACATGTACGACCCGTGGACATGAACTAAAGGGGGAATGTGGGTGAGAGGGGGTGTGCAGGGTGGAGGGCAATATGGGGGGGATGGGACAACTGTAACAGCATAGTCAATAAAATATATTTAAAAAAACATTCTTGGAAACAGGTCAGGTGACAGGAGCACACGACAGGAAGACTGCATAGAACTGGGACGCAGTCCTGATGGCTGTGGCCCTGAGGAAGACAGAAGGGAGGACATTTTCCCCCTGAAAAGGAGCACCTGCTGCCTTTCTGCCTCCTGAGGGAGTGGTGACATGGTCAGGGTGCAAGGACAGCGCCTTTTTATTTTCTCAATTTCATTTATGTTTAGAGAAAGGGGAGGGAAAGGGCGTGAGAAAAACATCAACGTGAGAAACAGCAACCAGTTGCCTCTCACGCGCACCCCAACCAGCGGCCATACCGGCAGCCCAGGCGTGTGCCCTAAAGGGGAACTGGGCGAGGGACCGTTCGCTTTGCGGGACGATGCCCAACAGAGTCACACCAGTCAGGGCAAAGACACTGCCTTTTTAAAAAGTTTTTATTTATTTATTTTTAGAGAAAGGGAAGGAGAAAGAGAGAGAAACATCAATGTGTGGTTGCCTCTCACACACCCGCAACAGGGGACCTGACTGCAACCCAGGCACATGCCCTGACTGGGAACTGGCAACATGCCTGGTTTGCAGGCTGGCCCTCCATCCACTGAGCCACACCAGCCGGGGTGACGCTGCCTTTTTAAAAGCAGCTCTGATTTTGCTTAAACAGGAGAAACAGGATTAAAACGCACCTCTCTGCTGCTCCTGAAACTCTACTGAAAAAACATAAAGAAATTTTTAAAAAGGCATAAACAGCAGGACAAAGAGCAGGAGGGCCATGAGCCCGCAGAAAAGGGGTGTCACCAATGGTCTGAGAGCTCCAAAGCCCTGGGTGCTGGACCCCAAGGTCCAGATGGGGTGGGGGCAACAAGACACAGTCTTGAGAGGCTAGGTGCAGGCACAGACCGTGCGGGAGGCAGAGATGCCGAAGGCAGCTGGTTTTGGATAATGCCTGAAAGTTCCTATCAGCCCCCCAAGTTAGGGCCACCAAGCCCAAGAGGCCAGGCGCTATGCTTTCCACAGGCAGAGGGAGCCCTGGGCTTGAGCGAAGCGGTAAGGAGAGCAGGCACACCCCAGGCCACCTCTGAGCCCCCTCCATGATTCCACTGCACTCCCAGAGCACAGACAGGGGCGGGGTGGGGCTCGACTTGTGGGAAACTTAGTGACTCATCTGGAAGCCCCTCACAAAACCACCACCCCAGCAGGTCGCCGTCCCCACCACGTGTGAGCTCTGTCCACACACCTGTGTGTGCAGTTTCCCATCAGCTTTCTAGTGCTTCAGTCTTAAATACGAGTAGTTAACCAAGGTTAGAGGGTCTTTAAGGAAAGACTCCAATATGTGAGAGACCAAACCTCAGATGGAGAAACATGGGGGATGAGGGAGGGGGTGGGATCCAAGGACACGTCACACACAGGCATGCACAAATGCATATGCATGTACATGCACGTATGAACACTCGCATGCATGCATGCACATACATGAATACAGGCATGAGCATATACGGAATTCTTAGGGAGTTAGTAAACAATAGTAAGTTGCCACTAGGGAAGAAGGAGCCTCAAACAACAAGAACTTTGGGAAACTGGAAATCATGACAAAGTTGTCCACATAAAGTTGAGAAAAGCTCCCAGAAAGGAAACCAACAGCGATGACAAAACCCCCTGATGCAAAACAGTGGAAGTGGTCATAATCAGCATTCCCGGACAGCACCGGCACTACGGACAGGAGTTCCAAAGAGAGAGCAGAGACGGAGAGGGCACACACCGTAAAGGACTAATAGAAGGTATACTTCCTGAACTAAAAATAAGTTTCTAGACTGAAAGAGCCCGAGAAATGAGTGGTAAAATCGCACACCTCAAAGCACGTGATGATGTAACTCCAAAACGTGGGAATGAGGTCCCTGAAAGGCTCAGAAAAACCAAGATATGTACAAAGGAAAGACAATCAGAATGTCACTGAACTTTTCACACCAACGTTAGAAGCCAGAAGAAAATCATGCAGTAACTCCAAAAAAAAAGGAAAATGAATTTCAACCTGGAAATCTGCATGCAGTCAAATATTCAAGCGCACGGGTTTGTAAAGAGCAAGTCATTTTCAGACTGCGGTGCCTCTGATGCTGCATCTTACGTGCCCTTTCTGAACAAGAGACTGGAAGACATGCTCCATCAGAAAGGGCAGAAGATTAACCCAGAAAATTCAAAGGAGAGAGTGAAAGAAGTTTCCAGAATGACTCTCAGATGACAGACAGACACGAAGCTGGCCTCACAAAAAAAACCTTTCCGGGGGGGCAGGACAGGAGGGGCCCAGGAGGCACAGTAGGAAAAGCAAGGACACAAAGTGGTGGCTGGCGGTGACCACCAGTGCCTGCCTACGTGGGGACTGGGCAGCACAGGGGAGAATGTGGGGACTGCATTAACAATGGGCACACGGCTACCACCAGACCAGGCAAAAGGACTTGGGCGAGACAGGTGTGTAAGCAGGGTCCACGGTGTAGCTATCCCAGGGTCCCAGAGTCCAGCAGACGCCAGAGCAAACGACTGCAGGGGAGAGGGAAGGGCGCGAGGTGGAGGTGTCACAGCCGCATCCCCACCTTCCGCAGGTGAAGATAATCTCCAAAATCAAAGCACAAGCACATTTACAGAACGAGTGCAAGAAAAGCGGAAGGAGTGATGACAGTGCCTCTGCGGAGAAGGGTCTGAGAAGCAGGAGGGCAAAGAGGGAGGCGTGGCTTCCTATGGTGTCTTTTACAGCAACAGAAGCCACGGCAAGAAGGACCAAAGCCAGGAACCGAAATGGGCTAAACACTTGTATTTCCAAAGAAGCCAGAGGAAGGACCCCTCCCGTTAAAAGGGACGGGATCCCCGGGGAAGAGGCCAGGGTACCCACTGCACCCATGGCAGTACGCACGCACAGCCACTGAGTGAGAGCACTTGAGTGGGCGGGGTAAGCCCCAGGACCAAAGGTCAGTCCAGCAGAGCAGGATGAGAGCGAAACCGACGCAGAGACGAAGCACAGATGCGTTTCAGCTGTAAGCTCATGACACCAACAAAAATAACCATAACTAAAAATGCTCAGTTTGGCTCTGGTTGGGTAGCTCGGTTGGTTAGAGCGTCATCCCGATACGCCAAGGTTGCGGGTTAGATCCCAAGTCAGGGCACATATAAGAATCAACCAATGGCCCTGGCTGGCGTAGCTCAGTGGATTGAGCGCAGGCTGCAAACCAAGCCATCGCAGGTTCGATTCCCAGTCAGGGTAATGTCTGGGTTGCAGGCCACCGGCCCAGCAACCGAACATTAATGTCTGTCTGTCTGTCTGTCTGTCTCTCTCTCCCTCCCCCCCTCCCTTCCCTCTCTAAAAATAAATCAATAAAATCTTAAACAAAAAAAAAGAATCAACCAATGAATGCGTAAATAAATGGAACAGGAGATCAATGTTTCCCTCTTTCCTTTTCTTTCTCTCTCCCCCCACCGCTTCCCCACCTACCCCACCCCTCAACCAATCAATAGAAAAAAAAATGTTTAAGTGCTCAACTTAACTGGTCACTGTGGTAAGACGAAACTGAGTCGGGTTTTTATTTTGAAAACTGGTAAATAAAGGGAATCAAACATTTTGTGGAATCTAAACTGATGAGGAGGGGAGTGAAAGGGAAAAAATGGGACATCTGTAGTAGCATAAACAATAAAAACTAAATAAAATAAAAATAAACTGTGATGAGGGCTGTTTCTCCAAAGCACGTTCCAGCTACCGTGAGAAGGAGAACGGCACCACTCCTGCCACACCATTCCGCAGCCTCCCAGGAAGGCGGCTACACCCGCACTGATCCCAAAAGCAGAGGCGCCATCACCCTCAACCCCCGGGGGGGGTGGGGGGGTGGGGGGGGAAGAAGTGGCCTTCGGTGCTGCCTGCTGAGACAAGAGCTGATGGGCACGACCTGGAGGTTAAGAGGGCTGAAGAGAGATGTCAACCACAAAACGTGCATGCTTTGCACACAGACACGCATGCAAACACATCACACAGGCACACATCAATGCATACATGCATGTGGGCACACACACTTCCAGGACAGTGGAGCCCTGAACAGCCCGCACACGCGGTGACAGCTGCCCCACCCAGCCCGCTGGCGCACCTGCCGCTCACAGTAGGCCTTCATTAGCTTGCTCAGCGGGGTGTGTCTCTTGATCTTGAACTGGACCACAGAGCCATCCTGCCCGGCCACTTTCAGGTTGATGTGGTCATTCTCTGTCTTCACTCCCTCCTGCAAAAGATACAACACTGGGCCTCAACACCGTGTCCCAAAATAACCACTGTTTTAAATAATCACCTTTTAGGTGATTGCTGCAGTATTTTTTAAGTCATTAAAAGCAACCCATTTCTTCAAGTTCTCCAGCAATCCAGAGTCACTCATGTGAGGGTTTTATTTTTACACAGAATTTATTTTTACCTTCTACTTGTGAAGCATCCGTGTGTAAGGAAATTCAATGCAAATATGCAGAGCTCACAGATTGGCCCTTCAAAGAAAAAAATCTGTGCAATCTAGAAAAAACTGAGACAAAGCCCATGTCTGCCGCAGGTCACTGTGTGAAGCCGAGGGGGATGAGCCCTCGTGTGCTCGTCTTTCTGGGGCCGCCGTGTGTGCGGCAGCCTCCACCTGCTAGCGGCTGACACCCTCGTGGGGAGCCAGCCCTCCCTCCACTTGATCTTGGACTTGCCCACAGCCCCCGAGCAATCGCACATACAGTGGATGCCCAGGTCTGTGTCCTGGAACCGCAGCTCAGTCTGAGAGGCATTTCCTGAGGACCAGAGCACCGCACCTGCAGGACGTGCACAGTGAGGGTCCCGCAGGCCCAGGGCCACCTCGTTTATCTGGCACTGTTTGGGAATAGAGGTGTTATCTCTGAACAAAAGGATGAAACTGCCCCGAGTCAATCTGTAGAGAAAAAGATTTGATGGAACTCCAAGTGACTGTGCTTTCTCCGGCTGACACACATGCTCCTTTCCCCTTGTGTCCCTTGTTGGCACATCCCCAGAAGAGCTGACCTCCACAGTGGGGCTGTGGGCCAGGGCTACTGGCCAGCTTTGTGGAGTCACATCCGCTCTCAATCCCTCCCTGCTGGGAGGGCTGGGGCCCCACTGCCCTCTCTCCTAATAGAGGGGGTGCTGGGGGGCAAGCGGCAGCATCCCGCACTCTGGCTTGAGGCTGAGTGGTGGTGCAGCTCCGTCTGGGGAGCTTGGAGTGCCCCTAGGAGGCAAGTCCCCAGCAAGGAGCCTGGAGGAGGTCACCCTGGGGCGGTGCCTACCCCACTGCATCCTTGGGTGGCAGCTGGGCCAGGCACCACACCACCCCCTCCACAGCGTGGACTCCAGTGTGGGCAAACCCAGCAACACAAGCGGGGAGTGCTCGGGGACCCAAGGCCAGGATGGGCTGGGGGTCCCCTCTAGGAGCACCCCTCATCCCCCAGAGATTAAACATGCATTTGCTTTTTTTTTTTTTTTTCAAATAAAGCTTTTGTTTTGGAACAATTTTACATTTACAGAAAAGTTGCAAAACAGAGACAGAGAGCTCCTGTACATCTCTCCCCCGTCTCCCAAATATCAGCATCTGGCACCCACGGCTGCACCTGCTGCACCTGAGAAACCAGCGCTGGCTGGCGCATCACTAGCAACGACACTCCAAGTTTCGCTGCTGTTTCACCAGTTCTTTCGTCAGTGTCCTTTTTCTGTTCCAGGACCCAATCCAGGGTACCACACTGCACTTAGAAGTATTTCCCCAAATTTTTATTGTTAAAAAACACATGGCGTGAAACTTACCATTTGAACCATTTTCAGTGGTATTAAACACATTCATAACGTTGTGGGAGTATCACTACCGTCTATCTCCAGAACACTTTTCATCTCATAGAACTGAAACTCCGTCGCCATTAAACACTTACTCCCCTCCCCCAGCCCCTGGCACCCACCATCTACTTTCTTCCTCTGACTCTGACGACTCCAGGTCCCTCGTATAAGTGGAATCACACAGTCATCGCCTATTTGTGACTGGCTTATTTAACTTGACATATGTCTTCAAGGCTCATCCATACCAAGGTCTGTGTCAGAATCTCTCTCCCTTTTAAGGCTGAATAATATTCCCTTGTATGGATGGACCACATTTTGTATGTCTACTCATCCACTGATACACACTTGCGTTGCTTCCACATTTTAGCTACCATGAAATGATGCCGCAGTGAGTGTGAGTGCGCCTCCTGAGAACCTGCTTTCAACTATTTTGCGTACATACCCAGAAGTGGCATTGCTGGGTCATATGGGGTAGTTCTATATTAATTTTCTGAGGAAGCTCCATACTGTTTTCCCAGCTGCTGCCCCATTTTACATTCCAGCCAACAGTGCACGAGGGTTCCAGCTGCTCCATGTCCTCACCGGCACTTGTTTTCTGTTTTCTTTATAGTAACCGTCCCATTGCGTGTGAGGTCTTGATTTGCATTTCCCCGATGATCGACGATTTTAAGCATCTTTTCATGTCCTTACTGAACATTTGTGGGTTTTTAAAAAATTTTTTATGTGCTGATTTTAGAGAAAGGGAGCCAGAGAGAAAGAGGCAGAAACATCGCTTTGTTGTTCCCCTTATTTATGTATTCATTGGTTGATTCTTGTATGTGCCCTGAGCAGGAACTGAACCCGCTACCTTGGCATATCAGGATGATGATTTAACCACCTGGGCAACAAGGCCAGGGCTCTTAAGACTGTTTGCATATCTTCTTTTGAGAAATGTCTACTCAAGTCCTTCGCCCATTTTTGAATGGGATTATTTTCCAGCTGTTGAGTCTTATAAATTCTCTATATATTCCAAATATTAATCCTTTATTACTATATAGAGATGATTTGCACGTATCCTCTCCCCTCCTGTAGGCTGCCTTTTTACTGTTGACCGTATCCTTTGATGCACAAATTTTTTTAATTTTCATGAAGCCCAGTTTGTTTGTTTTTACTCTTGTTGCCTGTGCCTACGGCCTCATATCCAAGAAGTCATTGCCACGTTCAGTGCTGAGAAGTGTTTGTCCTGTTTTCTCCTAAGAGTTTTATTGTTTTAGGTCTTCCATTTAGGTCCTTAATCCATTGAGTTAATTTTTGTATGTGGTGTTAAGAGTCCAACTTAATTCTTTTGCATGTGGACAGAGGAAACATTTGTTTCTATAATGAAAAATTATGGATGTGTTCAAACAAACAGAAAAGCAGGGCAGCAGCTGCAGACTCGGCAAAGAGAGGCAGCAGGACTGGGCAGAGGGCCTCACCGGGGACAGTGAGGGCACCCGTTCCCTTGGGGGGCTAGTGCACCCAGGGAAGGCCCCAGGCACCTCTCTCCTCCAAAGGAGGGACACCAAGAATAATGGCCTGTCCCAGACCCCTGGTGAGCTCCTAACAAACGAGGAGTAAAAGAAAGAAAAACAGCCCTGGCTGGCATGGCTCAGTGGATTGAGTGCCGGCCTGTGAACCAGGGTTCTCTGGTTCAATTCCTGGTCAGGGCACGTGCCTGGGTTGCGGGCCAGGTTTCCCCACTTTCCACCATTAGGGGTGTGAGAGAGGCAACCAATCGATGTTTCTCTCCCTCTCGGTCCCTTCCACTCTCTCTAAAATAAATAAATACAACCTTTAAAGAAAAGAAAAAACCAACAAACCCTACAAACAACGAACACAATGCAAAATTCACTGCAGTGAGTTCCCTGCCTCAGCTATGCAGGGGAGTGAGAAGCTGCTTTCCCCGCTGACCCATAAGGTTTTCTTTCCGCCAGCCCGATGGCCTGGGAGTGCGCCTCCTCGCCTCCGGGCCCTACCCAGAGCAGAGAGGGCTCCTCAGCCGGCACCAAAAGCGCTGCAAACCACTTAGTCATTTTGTACACAATCCAAACACGTTTATTCAACGGAAAGGGCCATGGAAGCTGACCGCGTGGGAGAGTTAAGTTAAAACCCACTGAAGAAATGAGTATTGTGTGTATTTCATTGTAAACTTCAATAAGGGGAAGCCACCCGAAAAACAAAGGAAGGCATTTATATTTGGCCAAAGGACCGGGCTGGGAGGGGTGGTATAAAAGGCGAAGGCAGCTCCAACCGAACACGGAGAGAGGAAGTTTGCCTGGAATGAATGCGATCTTCACTCAAAGCAGGGCAGAGAGGGGGGCTGGCTTCCACGCCCACGGCGTTGAGGGCTGCAGCCTCCAGCCCCAGGCCGGTATCAGAGGAAGCCCGTGTGCAGAGCATTCAACTCCACAGCAGCGCTTCCTCCTGGTCAGAAAAACAAACTCTGACAGTGCAGACCAAAAACTCTGGAAACCTGTCTTTAGTAGGAGTCGTTACACAACTACTGTGGACCTTTCCAAAGATTGACAGCCAAATACCCTGGAAAAGTGACTTTCAACCGCTGTGCCGCAAGAATTTTTGAAATACGCAATACTCAACTATTTAGTCGGGGGCACTGCTCTCTTGTCCCTTAGACTGTCCAATAAAGAAATGACACAGCCAACACAATAGCCGTCAGGTGTAAATGAATCAACGTTATACCTATTTTTGTCAGACCAGCAAAAAATATATTTTGGGGTGTGCCACAGAATTTTAGTAGTTAGTTCACGTGTGCCATCAGATGAAAAAGGCTGAAAATGGCTGCCTCAGGCCCTGGCGGGGTAGCTCAGTTAGTTAGAACATCCTCCCCACAGCCAAGGTTGCGGGTTCCATCCCCAGTCAGGGCACATACAAGACTCAACCAATAAAGGTATAAGTAAGTGGAAAAACAAATCGACGTGTTTTTTTTTCTCTCTCTCCCCCCTCCTCTCTGTCTCCCTCTAAAATCAATAAATTTAAAAGAAAAGGGAAAGGGAAAGGAAAGGCAAGAAAAAAGGAAAGGAAAATCACTGCCCTGGAGGAGCACACAGCAGAGGGCGCCATGGGGACCAGTGGGGACAGCCTGGGGAGGAGGGGCGCACACGCGGGACTGCGGTAGGGAGGGTGGGTGCACACCCGCAGGGCCTGGCGGTGCAACGGTGAGCGCACGCCGGAGGGTGCGGCGGGAGGAGCTGTAAGGTAAAGGTCGGCAGCGCGCCCAGGCAGGTTAGTAGGTAGCACACAGCGCCAGACCGCTGAGAGAGGGGGCTAGTGGGTGAAGGGCCACCGTGACACAGAAGGTCCTGGAGAGGGACAGTCCAGGAGAAGGGTTGTGGCGGGGAGAGCGTTTCTCCGTGAAAGGGGGTGGCAGGGCCCCAGATTCCCGCAACTGGGGATCAAGATGGAAGGGGAGCTGGTTTTGCAGAGCGGGAGGGAGCGAAGTCCGTAGAAGGGACCCAGGAGGGAGAGGCAGGAGACTCCCCGAAAGGGGGAGTCTGGATGCGGCAGGGGGTCCAGGACATGGTATAGCCCGACAGGTAAGGGGCGGCAGTAACTGAGTACTGGAGCCAAGAGGGTTGTGACGAGGGGTCTCCCCGCGGTACCTCCGAGCTCCGTGTGGGCCCCGCCCTAGAGGAGGACCTGAATCTAGTGAAAGTGGGAGCAAGACCCTAAGGGCCCCGCCATGCGGCGAGGCGCGAGCAGTTGGGGCGGAGCCTGGGCAGGGGGTGTGAGGACCTGCCTGGGACGTAGGGGCGGAGCCTGAGCGGAGGGCAGCCTGGGCTGTGGGGGTGGAGGGCGGGGCGGAGCCTGGGCCGAAGGCGGGGCGGAGCCTGGGTGGAGGGCGGGGCAGGCGGGCTGGGGGAGGGGAGCAGAGCAGCGCGACTGCGGGGGGGAGGGGCGGGAAGCCCCGGCTCTAGCAGGCCCAGACTACGCTGCTGTACCCTGGCCGGGGAGGCTGTGCTGAGCCCGGGAGGGCGCCCAATGTGCAGCAGGAGCGGGCAGAACGGCGCAGGAGGGGGTCGAGCGAAGGATGGCCCGCGCCCACCAGCACTTACCTTGGGCTTCTCCTCAGACATGATTGCGAGCGGTGGCGGGGTGGCGGAGCGGTGGCGAGGAATTAAGCAGCGCGGGAGCGGGCAAGTCACGCTCTCGGCCCGCCGCTCTCCCGCCGCAACTGCTCGCGGGGCCGCGCTTTGCCCCCCAAATCCCCGCGCACCGGTTGGCCGGGGCGAGGTCACGTGGGGGCGCGCGTGCACGACGCGCGCGCCCGGGATCGTCGAGCGCGCTCCCGGTTGGGCTGAGGTTCTCGACGATTAGGAATGCGTCACGGGGCGGAGCCCCGCGCCATCTCAGCACCCCAACACCCGGGGGCGCTCGGGGCACCGAGGGGTGGGGGTGGGGTGCGCTGGGACTTCAGGGCCGCTCAGGGCACCCAAGGCGGAATCGCTCTGGACTCCGAGCGGGGGAGGGGGGGCCAGGGGCGGGGCATAGGAATGGGAGTGGCACACAAAGAGCTACGCCGAGAGGCTGGGTCGGGTGCGGCCTCAGGGACCACAACTGATGCAATACCTTGGGGTCTGTCTGCCTCAGTGCCCTGATCCACAGACCTAGCCCTTGCCTGCATGAACTCAGCCAGCGAAGCTCAAGGGGCCGCCACTCACTTCCCGCATGAAGAGTGCATTTCTCCAAGGAAAAGAAAATAAGGCCGGTCTGGTGAACCACCTCCAGTGGCCACAGAGGACCTGGGAATGCCAGAGCGCCTACTGGAAAAGGAGCCTTCACCCAGGGGCCAAATGTCAGGTCATGAAGAACTCCGGAACTAGAAGGCAGGCCAAAGCTGACCCTCGCATCAGCTCCATCCACCAAGGACACATGGCATTTACTCATTTTGAAGCCCACAAAATCTCAGGTCAGGCCTCCACCCAGAGCTGCAGGTGGATGCGCATGAACAAGGATCAGGGATATAGCATGTCTTTTTCCTGTCCACGTCTCACTCTGAGCTTAGCCGGGCTTTCCTCTGAGGCTTCCTACTCTTTTGTCTGGCCCCACTTGAGGCTTCTGAACCTGGCAAGTGGAAGCCTAGCACCTGGGGGAGATGGGAGTGGGAGACCTTGTTGTGACTGGTCTGCTGACATTTCTGGAGTGCACACGCTGCGCCAGATGCTAGTACTCTGAACCTAATTCTCACAGCAACCCATTTTGCAGGTGAGGAAATTGAGATGCTCAGAAATTAAATTCCATACCCCGAGGTCCCAGAGTTTGTACGTGGTATGACTGGGATTTGAAAGCAGGCAGTTGGTCAATGAGATCAACTGATGGGCCCTATTGCCTCTCAGGGCAAACCCAGGGTAGGACCCTAGCAAGGTGGGCTACAGGAATGCTCCTGTGGACACCAAAAATGTGCCAGAGAATGGGGGCCACAGTCGGTATGTCCTTTCACTACTTTCAGGTGCACATTCTTAGGAAGCCCTGGCTCTTCCTGTTCTCCCCGTCTGTAATCCTAATGCCCTCAGATGAAATGGACCAGTGACGGCCAACATTTATCTATCACTCAAAAGTGTGCCAAGCATAGTACCACTCAAGCATCACGAAACAGAAGCAGGGACCCTCATGATCCCTGTTTTGCCAATTAGGAAACTGAGGTTTAGGGGGAGGGTGGACTGCATAGGGTCACACAGCTACAGAATAGCAGGGTCTGGATTTGAACCTAAGTGACAGATGAACCATGTCCATCCTAAACCCCAGTCAACTGGGCTCCACTCATCTCCTGTTCACATCACAAGCCACGGACCCAAGTTTTTACAGACTCTAATTTCACAAACCATCCCTGACTCTTGAAAATTCACTTTCTTGACCAGAGGTACATTTAGGAGAGGGGAAGGGGGCTCCCCAAAATAGGGCTGTAATTTCACATGTTGATGAAGTCTCTTCATGCAGGGACTAATGGGAGCCAACCTGCTGCACCAGCCAGGTCCAGGGGTTTGGTCCTTTTCATCCTGGAATCTGGACAGTGACCCTCCTCTGCCAGAGGATCCCAAGGTAGAATGGCCAGCTCAAGCTGTGCTTCCAAAAGAGGGGAGCCTTCGAGAACCAGCCCCTTCCAAGACAGAGATGGACAATGGGAATCAAACCCCAGACTGTTGGCTGGGGGTAGCAGTGTTCAGATCCATCGACATCTCTAAGACAGTCTCAATTATAAAAGATAATGTATGTGCCATGTACACATTAAACTGTGATGGGTTATGGATGGAAGGTACATCCTGGCTTCAGACTTAAAGTGTGAAAAATATGTAACTTAGAATTGATGAAACACAGTATCTAAATGTGTTTCTTACAATAAGAAATTAAACTATGGTCTACTCATATAATGAAAGGTTATGTCACTATTAAATGTCTAAAAAAAAAATGGCCCTGGTCCGATGGCTCAGTTGGTTGGAGCATTGTCTCGGACACCAAAAGGTTGTGGTTTGATAACCGGTCAGGGCTCATACCTAGGCTGCAGGTTAAATCCCCAGTCGGGAACAAATGGGAAATCACCGGGTATCTCTCACATCGATGTTTCTCTCTCTCCCTCTCTCTCTCTCTCTCTCTCTCTCTCTTTCCCTTCTTTCTAAATCCATAAACACATCCTTGAGTGAGGATTTAAAAAAAAAGAATAGTTGATAAGAAAAGACACTCATATGATGTTAGTAAGTTTCTTAAAGCAAATTACAAAACCATTGTGGTTTTGAACAACCAGATGATCTGTATGAAATATTTTGAAGATCTGAAGGCATTAGATAGCTACCAAAACACAGAAAACTTCTCTGAGGAGCAAAGATCCCAGAAAGGAGGGAAGTCATTTTTCCCTTAGATACATTTGGTGAATAGTATGATGTGTTAGTCAGCTGAGGCTGCCATGAGAAAATACCACAGACTGGGAGGCTTAAACAACACTTCTTCTCACAATGCTGGAGGGTGGAAGTCTGAGATCAGGGTACCAGCAGGGTTGGTTTCAAGTGAGGCCCCTCTCCCTGGCTTGGAGATGGCCACCACATCCCTGTGTCCTTCCCTCTGTGTGCATGGGCAGAGGGAGAGAGAGGAAGAGGAAGAGAGGGGGAGAGACACATGTAATACGATCCATAAATATATGCCATGGACAAGAAGTTAAGACACTAAACATTGCTTGAGTCTCCCAGAATGGGCACGGCCAACAATAGGATAAACTTGTGGGGTGGAGGCTCTGATCAATAACCTGGACCTTGACCTAAAGCACTGAGGCCCAGAGCAAAGGAGTCAGGCTGAGGTGTCAAGGGATCAGTCCTCACGAAGACTGAAACCCAGCATCCACACAGCTTGCTCCCAAGTTGGGCTAAGCTGATTGGCTCTCCCTCCTATTACCAGCCTGAAGCAAAAGGGCGCTTTTGCTTTTGGAAGAAAAGAGCATCATCCAGGGTCTCAAATTAACAAAAATATTGTCATAACCCATATCTGGAATTGAATAAAAGTTTACAAAGAAAACTGAAGACAAACGATCCAAAACCAAGGGAAATATGAACATGATGATGAACAAACAGATGAAGGCCAAGATAGAATTAAGTTATATATATATATATTTTTTTTTTAAAGATTTTATTTATTTATTTTTAGAGAGGGAAGGGAGGGAGAAAGAGAGAGAATCAATATGCAGTTGCTGGGGGCAGTGGCCTGCTACCCAGATATGTGCCCTGACTGGGAATCGAACCTGCGATGCTTTGGTTCGCAGCCCCAGCTCAATCCACTGAGCTACGCCAGCCAGGGCACATTATATATTATAATGTAATCATCACGATACCTGTTCCCACTCACCGGACTGTTAGCCAAACAAACAAGCGACCCTCCCAACCGGGACGCCTACCCCCATGTTTTCCCCGTGTGGGTTGTTTTTACTGGAATAACACAAATGAAGGAAGGGGACTAGAATAACAACAAACTGACCAAAGCCGCCTGAACCGAGACAGTGCTGAGTCTGAACTCCAGGAGACCCTGAAGCTCATTATTCCCTGCCTGCTAACGGACACACCCACTGGCGCCCAGACAGATCCGACTTGGAACATGAGAGAAGAAAAGGGATGGCGCCCTGGTTCTGGGAAGGGACCCACCCGTTCCCGGAAAACGAATGCATATGCCTCCCCCTCATTACATTACCCCACTGATCTCCCCCAGACTTCTCTAGAACGAGAAATTGATCTGTGAGTTTAACACCTGCTTCTCCATTCTCTGGCCATTGAATTAAAGCTTGTGCTGCTAAAATTTAAAAAAAAGAAAAAGAAAACAAAAAGAAAAGAAAGAACAGAAGCCCTGGCTGGTGTAGCTCAGTGGATTGAGTGCGGGCTGCGAACCAAAGCATCGCAGGTTCGATTCCCAGTCAGGGCATATGCCTGGGTTGCAGGCCATGGTCCCCAGCAACTGCACATTGATGTTTCTCTCTCTCTTTCTCCTCCCTTCCCTCTCTAAAAATAAATAAATAAAAAAAACAGGAGGGAATGAAGGGAGAAGGAAGCATGGAAATACAACAAAGAGCACACATTTATAGAGAAGTCTAAATAAATACCGACTTTGTACAATAACATCTTCTGAATCGAATCCATCCACTCATCCATCCACCCACCTGTTTACCCATACATCCATCTCCCCATTCACCCATCCCTCTGCTCAAGCCATCCATCCATCCAACTACTCATCCCACTACCCACCCACCCATTCACCCATCCACCCATTCATCCAACCACTTATCCACCCATCCATCTACCCGCCTATCCACCCACCATACATCCATTTAGCCAACCTTTCATTATCCACCCATCCATCCACCCATCTATTCATCCATTTCACAAGTGCTTGCTGAGCTCACAGCAGGGGCTGGTGCTGTCCTGGGACTCAGCTCTTTCTTGAGCAGCCATGCTGCTCATGACCCTCCCTTCCTGTCTGCCCACCCTGTGGACCTGAAGCCCCAGCATCAGATGGGGAGAGAGCCTTACAGGGACTGCATGGGACTCACAACCCCATGACTGTGGAACCCAATTCCCTGGAATTGATCCATAGAAGATGGACGGACAGGTGCATGAATGGAAAGAGGGATGGACAGATGGGTGGGAGGTAGTTGGTGGATGGATAGATGAATGGATGGTTGGACTGACAGCCTACTGGTTCTGCTTCTGTGGTTAAACCCTGCTACATCTGCTGGCCAGAACAGAACATCTGAGTTAGGGAACAGATCATAGCAAAGGGGGGCCCTTCAGGTAGGTGGTGAGGGTAAGTTCAGACACCTGCAATAGAGGGAGCAGAGTCAGGAGCTGCCTGGAAGCCTGGGAAGGTGCTCCAGGCGAGGGCCGGCTGGTTCCAGGCACGAAGGAGCTGGTGTGCTGACGGAGGAGAGGGAGATGCAGATGGAGCAGAGCAAGGGGCGTTCTGGGCCATCATAGCGCTCGGGCCGTTTTCTAAGTGCAGTGGGCACTGTGGCAGAGGAGGGGCGTTGAGTGGGTCATATTTGCAGTTTAAAGGGGTCCCTCGGGTCAGGGAGAAGGGGCTCCAGGGAGAACAGTGGGGCCAGCCATGTTCCAGAGGAGCAGAGGGATGGCACGGTGGACCTGGGTAGAGCAGCGTGGAGACGCTGCCGTGCTCTGCAGGCTGTAGAGCTCGGGCAACAGGGTCTGGCTTGGGCTGGTCGTGGTGAGAGTCCTGTGAGACACTCTGGGGTCAGGGAGGGGTCTGGGGAGGAGGAGCGTGGAGTCAGGGAGCAGAGGAGGGTCAGGGCAGGGCTGCCTGCAGCCCCCCACTGCCCTGGGCCTGCCGGCTCTGATCCCCGAACACACCACTATATGCCCTCAAAGCACAGCACCGAGCTCTCTGTGCCCTCCGAGAAACAGCCTCTCCTGATTTTGGTGTCCGGATCCCCGGGATTCAGTTGCCTGTCTCGGCCCTGTGGTAGGCTTCTCGAGGGCTGGCCCTACCTCTCCCTGCCCTTCCCTCCTCCCTGGGTCAGTGTCCACTTGGGGAGGGGCAGGCCATGGCAACATACTTGGGAAACAGGTCTAGGGCTCCCGAGCGAGCCATCCAACTTCATGCTCCCATCCTGCAGTTTCAGTTCCGAAGAACTCAGCACAGTAAGGCTTTCGAGCAAGCTCAGGACAGGGTTGCCTCCGGCTCGGGGCTGGGCCCACCACTCTGGTCCTGGGTGTGAATCACCCAACCTCCTCCTGAGTGCCAGCTGGTGCCTCTGTGGCTAGCAGGTTAACTATGCTTCATGCCTGGTTCACTTAATTTTTTTTTTTTTTACGCTCACCCAAGGACACTTTGTTTTTGTTTTTGTTTTTGTTTTGTTTTCATTGCTTTTAGAGAAAGGAAGGGAGAGAGAGAAACATCAGTGCAAGAGAGAAGCACTGACTGGTCGCCTCTCACAGGTACCCAGACTGGGCTCATACACACCCAGACCGGGGGTCACCCGTGCCCCTGCCTGGATCAGGGATCGAACCCGAAACCCAGGCACGTGCCCCGACTGGAAATCAGACCTGTGACTTGCAGTTATCGGGTGACATTCCAACCAACTGAGCCACACTGGCCAGGGCCCTGGTTAGCTACTTTTATGGCTGGTTAAATTCTCTTTATACCAAGTTAATCATTTATTATGCCTACTTAACAATTCTTAATACTGGGTTAACTACTGTTTACATTGACCAGATTAACTCCTTTTTAGGTTCCCATCAGAGAGACCAGTCTGGTTTCTCTGTGTCAGCCCCCCTGCACCCGAGCTGACACGGGTGGCCCCCTCCCTACTGTCACCCTCTGAACATGGGTCCCTGAGACTGTGTGAGTAACTGGAGGTGGCCACCCGTGATTTTGTAAAACTGTTGAATAAACAAAAAGGGCAATGCTGTCCATTAGGGCAAAGTTGAAAATCATGAGGCACGAAGAAAATGCCCCACTTCACCCTCAGTGTGAGATACTCATCGACTTCACTGGGCCAAACGTGATCGTACGTGCAGTAGTCAAGAGGAACACACAGAACACGCAACACTTGAGAATAAGTCCCAAGAGGGGCAGTGCCGGAGGCATCAGTGACGACTGAGCATTAGTGTCAGGAAAGGGCAGCCGGCTGGAGGGGAGCCGCAGAGAGGGACGGGACTCACCCCGCCCCAGCTGGCCAGCAGGGAGCAGAGGGCAGGGGCAGGGCCCACCACCGACCCTTATCAAGAGCCAGCAGGTGGACAGCGTCCTCTTGAAAATGTCAGTAAAAGTGCTGGCCAGGCCAGCACCCCAGCCTCCCTCCGAGTCACTGCAAAAGCCCCCCGGCCACTCCCACTGTCAAAGAAACTTCATCGTGTGGACTCAGTACCGCTACCCCTAGCCTTAGAGAATGGGAACTTGGGGAATCACGCAAGGATGTCATGTTGAGTGTATTTTGTGACTCACCTGTAGATAGGCGCTGTTCTTAGCACGCAGGCTTTAGAACAATGGGACTTCTTCTCCACTACTACAGATGAATGTTTTTTTAGCTCTGGAGAGAAAGCCCATTAAACCAAGTCAAGTTCCCGTTGAACTGGCGAGGCCAGTCTCTCCGCGCAGGGAGGGGCCCACGCTGGGCCTCTGTAGCCAGTTTTCCCGAGGAAGTGGAGGTGCTGGTAGAAGGGAATCATCTCACGTGGACGCGGTTCCCCGACAGCCTGCGTGGGCTCCCAGTGCGGCCCCGGTGAGGCAGGCAGCTGCCCGGCCAGGAGTGCGCTCCTGCCAAGGGAACTGCGTGGAGGTGACAGTGTCACGTCCCCACTGGGGCTGCCCTGCTGTCCTCCTCACCTCAGCTGGAGGCACAGGACTTGGAGAACCCAGGGGACACCCAGCCACGAGACCACGGTGGGGAAAGCTGCCTCCCACCGGGAAACCTCTCTGGGCTGAGTCACCAGAATGCCGCGGTCTGTCCGATTCAGCAGCCGAGGGTAACAAGTCCAGGTGGCGGAACTGCCTGCTAACCCCTCCCAGCAACTTACCTGGTGCCTCCTGCCCTAGCAGGCTTGGCCGGACACCTGGACCAGGGGACAGAGTAAGGTCTCCATTCCCTGAAGAGGTGACTGCTGCAGGTCCCCTCGGCTCCTTGAAGTGGACCAGTAGCAGGGAAAGCCCGGGAGTGGCAACCCTGACCTCGAGGAGGTACACAGGTTTATGCTAAGTACCAGGCCACAGCAAGTCTGTCGGGAGCTCTGGGGACCCACGGGCCATCTGTCGTGCCTCCTGGTAGAGCAGAGGACGGCAACTGAACCAGCCGCCGCCTGACCAGCGCGTTGTCCCCAGGGCCTGGGACCTGTATATGCAACAGCACTGCAGGGAGCGGCCGGGCCAGCAGAGGCGCTGTGGAGAGGGGTCTAGAATGAGGGACGGGAAAGAGATTGGGGACCCGCAGTGGCGGGTCCAGGGCTTGTCCTGCCTCCCTCCTGGTCTCATTCCTTAGAAACTGTGACAGTCACCAACTTGCCCCAGCGCTGACAAGACGGGGTAGAGTTACCCACAGTCTGGTCCCCCTGGACGGCTGCAACTGCTCCTCCCGCCTGTCACTCGTGGCCAGGCCTGCTCCTCCCGGCCACTGTGGCCCTAGTGCTCTTGACAGTGATGCCCTAGGCCAGCATCCACATGGACCAAACACACACACACACACACACACACACACACACACACACGTGTGCAGGGCCCGCGCTTCCGTCTGCTCAGGGAACTGACTTCCAGGTGGGGTTCTGGTTTGGGCCGCTGACCACCATCCATCCTGCAAAGTGTCACAGACCCCTTCAAGTGAGGGGTAGTGTGGCACATTCTACCATTTTATATAAGCACCGTGGACACCTCGATCCAGAATTCTACTTCTATGATCTGATCCCGCTCACAGTTCACGCACATTTCATGCCAAAGCAGCACGAACGGCCTTGGACTGGGAACTAGGGCGCCCCCCAAAGGGGATGGAGCAGAAGCAGGAGCTGCGAGGCCCTTTGGGCGGTGGCAGCCACGTGCGCAGATGCATGGCAGGACAGAGCCCTGGGGTGCAGACCAGCTCTGGAAGGACTCCGAGAACCAGTTGGTGGTGACTTGGCCACTACCTCCCCATCTGACTTTTCCTGTTTTTTACCCAGCAGTGACTTTTCCTGAAGAGCAGACACTGGAACGAAGCACTTCACTCACTGTCCCTACCTTTCCAAGCAGAGGCCTCACCATCCGACTTCTTCAACGGAGTCCAAGGCTAATGTTAGCTTCCCACGTGGACTGAGACTCCAAGGACTCGCCGGGCCCAAGGCCACCCTGGGACCACACCTGGGGGCAGAGACTCAACTTCCAGCCTCCCACATTCTAGACGTAGGCCTGTGAGCTCCCGCCACTCCGGGGTGGAGAAGCCGGAGTTGACTTGTCCGTGCACTTTCACCTGGAAGTGGGTGGAGTGCAGCCGGGCCCAGTGGGACTGACTCACACTTCCCATGGGGACTGAGAGGTATCTCCAGCCACTAACTCAGCATGCAGAAGTCCCAGAGTCCTGACGATGACATGATGGTAAAAACAGCTCAGCAGAGACTCAGAAGTGGGATGGGCTGCTCCCCACAAACCAGGCCCGCAGAAGAGGGATGGAGGGTGGGTGCCTGTGGACGCAAAGCGCAAAGGCAGGCAGGACTGCTTTCTCCTGGGGCCCCCTGGGCGTGCCTGCAGTTCCACGGAAGGGAGGCCTGGCTGGGCAGCACTGCGCAGACTGGGCTGAGGGCAAGGACACGAGGACAGCTCCTGGACACGAGACGGCCGCTCCCTGCCAGCCCTGAGTGTGAAAGCTGAGGGTGCTGCACACCGCACGAGGGGTCCAGAAGTCTGTCTTCATCCAGAAAGGCTAACTGCCCCACGTCTCCGAGTACAGGCAGCCCCCAACTTATGATGGCTCTCTGACTTTTAATTTTCCACTTTACAATGATGCAAAAGCAATACAAATTCGGCAGAAACTATAGTTTAAATCGGGAATTCTGGCCTTTCCTGGGCTAGTACCTGCGGTGTGACCCTCTCAGGGTGCTGGGCAGCAGGTGAGCTGCCGCTTCCCATCAGCTGTGTGACCACGGGGTGGGCAGGCAACACCATACACACAGCGCCTGTCTTCACTGTCAGACCGTTTAGCCCAACCGCAAGCTCGTCGGAGTGTGCTGAGCACGGTGACGGTGGCCTGGCTGAGTCTAATGCTCTGTAGGATAGGTGTATGACATGCATTTTCGACTTATACTTTCAACCGAGACTGAGTTTACCGGGATGTATCCCCACTGTTGGTTGAGGGGCACCCACAAGCATACTGACGTAACACCGCTGAGAAATGAAGCACAAGGAACACAGAGTATATTCAGTAAAAGCATGTATTCAATCATTTACCAGAAAGTGGTTACAAATTAAGGCACTCCAAACTTTATGGTTTCTTGAGGTTATCATTTCTAGCTGCTTTCAGTACTATTTCAGAGAAAAGCATGTGTACTGGGATGGCCTTTCAGACACCCTGGTGAGGGCTCCATGTCTCGTGAAAGATTAGTCACTGTATTTAACGATCCCTACCTCTGCTTTCAGCACAGCAACCTACACTGAGTGGTTTTACGTACATACTAGCTACTGCATGAAGTACAAAGTTCGTTAACGTGGGTTACAAAGTTTCTTCTATGAATCTTAAGTCAAAGTTTTAAGGCCGCTTTAAAACGCTAAGGAATGTTTAGTAATACTTGAAGTTGCAGTGAAATGCCCAAGAAGTCAGAGAGAGAAAGACTACAGACTCTGCCCAAAGTTAGTCTCTCGGTTTGTGGAAACGCTATTCCTGGCACGGCTCTCGCTGTAGAGACCCGGCGTGCCGCTCTGGTCGTCCTGATCTGCGCGTGGACGTTGTCTGCCGGCACGAGAGCAGCAGGAGTGTGAACAGCGAGCGCATGGCTTCCTTTCTGTGCCTGCTGGCCTACTTTCCCGGAGCCGAATGCTTTTCCAGTTCAAAGAGACGCGGCAGCGGGAGTGTGTTCGGGTTTAAGAAAGGGTGCTCCCCTCCCGTCACTTCATCGTCTGCTGCTGTCCCTGCCACGCGCTCAGTCTATTACTGAGGCTGCGTCTCTTGATCTGGAAGAAATGGAACCAGCATACAGGGTGCCAGAGGGCACCTAGAGGCCGCCAATGACTTTATGAGGAGCCACTTATAAAGGCAAGTCTCATGACACATCCGAGCCAAAGGAGAGTGGCTCAGAGCCGGAGCCATCCTATAAGCAGGACAGCCACCAGTGTGTCTGTGTAGTGTGTGGAGATTCCCTCGGCTGGCCCTGGACACCCCACTTCCCAGTGCAGAGCCCCACAGAGGGGTGGCCCAGGGCGTGTGCCTTCCTCCTGCGGGCTGGCACACAGTCCGACAGCAGGAAGAGTCTCAGAGACCCTGTGAGGGCTCCTCACAGGACACGCGACTCACCCGGGACCTGCAACTGCCGTCAGGGGCTAAGGAGAACGAGCAGGGCAGCTCATGCACTGGCACGCAACTCCCGAGCGGCATGCTGGTGCGCGGCAGCGCCCGCCCACCGCCTTAGGAAGGTTGTGTCAAAACTCCCCTTACAATTCAGGCTTTCATTGGACAGGAATTTTCACGTGCTAGTGAAGGTACGAATTTAAAAATCATACAAGAAGCGGTCTGAACATGGACCGTGAAATCTCTTGGATGGGGAAATAAAATCCAGAAATGATTTTTGAAAAGATTTCAGGTGAGTTTCATCCTCGATGCTTTTCATCGCAACTGCAGCAGGAGGCAGGGTCACTGCTGCAGCGCAGGGCCCGATGCAGAAAGCACCGGCTCTGACGTGCAGGAGCTGGCGCACCCACCCCTGTGGCTTTGGGGGAAAAGACCAGGGACTGGACAACCCCCCCAGGTCACAGGTAAGGACGACGCCCCCGGTTGCTGTGTGAGGCTTGTTAGTGGGCGGGCGGGTGGGAAGAAGGCCCGCCACGGCCGTGGCAGGAGGGCCGCGGCAGGAGGGCCGCGGCAGGAGGGGCGTTAGCGGTGCGGGCTGTCCGCCTGCAGGGGGCTTGCAGGCCCAGAAGTGGGAGGTGCACGACTCCCCCTCAGATGAACAGCAGGAACAAAAGCAACCTCCTTCCCTTCCCAGGCTTAGTATCCCGAGTGACTAAATACAGAAACAGAAGAGGGCACAGAAGCTCACAGGACAAGGACAGGACCACTCTCGGGGCGGCTGCACCGTGCTCACGTCATCGAGGTCAGGGGGCAGCCAGGTCGGTCGGCAGACTGCTGTCCCCAGGAGTGGCTCCAGGACTGCTTGACGTGGCAGGAAGCGTGCTCTAGTTGTTTTCAAATCTGGCATAGGGGTTTTCGTTTTTAAACAGACCTGGAAACAAAATGGCCTTGGTTACACCCAGCCCACAGGAAACGAAATTCAAGAAGCAATACAATTACGTCTTACATGAAGAGTTCCTAAGGCCAGGAGGAAAATGGGGGGGGGCCTACGCAGACTCAAATGCCACACCAAACCTTTCCCACATGTTACAGCACAGTGACTTTAAAACAAATAAAATGTACCCCAAACAGTAATTGTAAGAAAACCGGATCCCAAGAAATAAAGATTTATTTGCTGATTCTCTCAAAGTTAAGAAATTTAAAGCCACTATTTCTTCCAATCATGGCTTACTAATCTTATACAGGAAAAAAAATCCCCTTACTTTGTCCTTATAAATGTTGATTACCTTTTAATATTAAGGCTACAAAAAAATAAGGCCACCATTCATTTAGCTGTCAAGCATTATGACATAACTGTAGCAAAATGCATATTTAACCATAAAAATAAGTCTAGAGTGCTAAATACCCAGACTGGGAGTTTTTTCTTTGCATGTGGAACCGCCCCCCACTCCCGCCCCGCCATTAGCAGCCTGCACTACACACCAAAATCACCAGGAGCCACGGCCACATGCTTGCTCGCTGCAGGGTCTTTCAGGGAGGGGCATGGATAAGAACGGGGGCAGGGGGGGAGGGGGGGCTGGGGGCAGGTGGCAGCAGAAGAGGCAGGGGCTGCAACAAGGGTGCGGGTGTCGGAGGAGGACAGGAGCCTCGGGCCTCCCGTCGGCCGCGTGCAGATTCGGTCAAGAACTACCACGTACTAAATAAATGCCAAGTGCACGCGGTCTAGCTGAGGACGTGCTGCAGCAAGGAAACGGCTGCAGCCAGGTTCTAGTTCAGAGGGTAAACAGAGGAAAACTGCTCTGTGACCTGGAAACCAAAGGCTTTCCGAAACCAAACCCGGGTTCTGCCGGCCCTGGTGCTCTGCCTGCTGACTGAACTGAGCGCACTCACGTGCCGCCTCCCCTCACCACTGGGAGCCCCTGGGCCTCATCCCAAGTAGGAGGCTTTCCAAAGTCCGGGACATCCGAAGGACTTCGTACAAACTGGCACACGCGTTAACTTCACCAGCACAATTAAAGGCCACATGCCCCACGGAAACGGCAGAAGCGAAGCGATTCAGTGCACTGTTACAGGAAGCGGCACCTCCAGCGACAGCCCGGAGCCCTGGCCCCAGGCCCACCAGGCTCGCCACACCGAGAGCAGGGGCGCCACGGAGCTCAAGGTTTCGCACGCTCCTGCGCCTGGCCACGGAAAGTGCTTTGCTGTGTGTGCGTGTTCACGCTCACCTTGTCTTTTATTTATGTTCATGTTTATCAGATGCCTGAAAGCTCCTTTCAAGGTTTCTCGCTTTTGTGGAAAACCACTGCCCCAGCCACGGAGTGTACACCACCACTCCGTGGGCACAGGGGAGCGCCCGCGCTAAGGAACCAGGGGAACGGGCAACACACGGCGGCCACGGGACAAAGGAAGCGCGCCCACACGGGAGCCCGTCACCACCTGCGCTGGGATGGACAAGGCCCAACTTGGGGTCCATGCCGTGGGCAGGAAGAGCACGGCGGCTGGGGGGCGAAGAGACAGTGGAGACCCTGACCTCACGAGACTCTGCAGGCCTGTGGAGCAGTACCCAGGGGGCCGAGAGGTGGGAAAACACAGGAAAAGGGTCTACCAGCCGTCGGATGGCTTGTCTCCATCAGAGGAGACCCAGCAGCAAGAGGCGGGGCAGCAGCCTCGTGCCCAGAACCAACCCCTGGAGGCCACCAGGGCCAACCACAGCCCGACACCGAGCCAGGGCGCACAGCACCCACTGTGTCCTTCAGGAGAGGCCGCACAGTGAGGAGGAGGTCCGGCCGGTGGGCCGCCTGCACCAGCGTGCGCAGCCCGGAGTACCAGCAGCCCCATCAGAGAACTGACCCTTCAGGATTTTACTGCTTTCGTGCGCAGGACCCTGAAATGCCACCGAATCAGGGTTTTCTTATACACACTAAGGACTTTAATCAGAGAAGACCTTTTTTTGTTAATCACCACCCAAGAACATTTTTCATTACTTTTAGGGAGAGGAAGGGAGAACGGATGGGAGAGAGAGAAACATCGACTGGTTGCCTCCTGTATGCACCCGGACCAAAGATCATAAGCTCTTGGACCGAGGACTGAACCCACAACCTAGGGATGTGCCCTGACCGGGAATCGAACCCACAATGTTTCGGGTACAGGACAACACTCCAGCCAGCTGAGCCCACTGGTCAGGGCAGTCAGAGAAGATTTTGACACGTTCCTGATGGGATTTAGGATTCAGCACAGCTGCGCGGTCCACTCCACGGGATCCCCAGTCACGAGGTCAAGGGAGGTGCAGTGGCTGAGGGCTCGAGCCCCACGGCTGTCATCGGGGAGGGCCTTGCCTCAGGACGGGCCAGGCAAGTCCACGCCCATCATTTCCAGCAATGCTGCTCAGTCGTGAGCGGGGCATTGACGCTCTGTTGTCCACAGAGGGCAGCCGCCCGAACACGTCAGGAGCAGACCTAATGTTCTCAAACACTAAAAGGAAAAGTCCCAGACCCTGCCTGCCCCCCACATGTGTCCAAACAAAACCAAACCACAACAAAGCACCCGGGAAAGACGAAAAGGATTGCACGGCCTCAGTTTTGGAGGACGCCTTAAAGAAGGAACGCAGCTCAAACTGTGGGCATTGGGGTGAACCCGGGGTGCGGGGAATACAGGGAGGAGACCAGACTCGCCCCCTACAGATCTGCAGGCTCGCCCCACAGCGGGGCAAACAAGATACACGACAGGAAAGAGGCGACAGCGGACCTCCGAGATGGCCCACACCCCACCAGCCCACGAGCGCTGGTGGAGAAGTTTGGTTGGGAAGGAGGTATTCCGAGGCTTCACCTTTCAAGACACCGAGTGCAATTAGTTCACAACAGCACCACTTGGAATAACCTTCTCCCCGCAGAGACATCTCTTTCTTTCTTTTTTTTTTTTCATTTTTATTTCTTGATTTGAGATACAGGAAGAAAGAGGGAGAGAGGGAAACATCGATCTGTTTACTGGGGATTGAAACCACAGCCTTGGTGTACCAGGACGACACTCTGACCAGCCGAACTGGCTGGCCAGGGGAGATGTCTCTCTGTTCCCGTGAAGAACCCACGGCCCGAGTCCTACGGTTACGCCTCATGGGACAGCAACAATGACCAAGATGTCTTAGCAGCAATTTCTCACCAACTGAAATAGAGATTCAGTCGATTCTTACCGTATTTCTTCCTGATTTCATCATGCCGCGACTTCATCTCTGCTCTCCTAAAAAACAAGAAAAAAAAAACCCTTGTTCAGCACTGAAATACGCTGTAATTTTAAAAGAAGCAACTTTCATTTCCCGCAGCGGACAAGCTGTGCTTTGTTCTTGTTTCCCAGAATGAGCAGCGTGGGGGCTGAGCTGGGCCATCAGGTGACACTCCCGCTGGGACAGGCCAGGTGACGGGGGCACAGCCTTCTGCGGCTGCTCCAGTAACGTGCCATTCAGTTCTTCCTTTCAACAAATGCAGTCCCAGTGTCCGATACTGGCTTTTTAAAATTCTTTTCTTGTGTAAAGAAAATGCAGTGACCGGTTAAAACCTCATGCGAGTTTCTGAAGATGGCTCTGAACATGCCAACGCCAGTTTTTATCTGGGACACGTGACTTCCGGGTGATGACCTGGAAACCTGTCCAGCCTTAAGCCGCACCAGCTGCCATCCCGACAAGTCAGTGCTTCCCCGAGCCACAACCGTGTCCCTTATTAGGTAGAGACAGTGACCAAGGGCCGTCCTATGATGGCATCACACACCCACCAAAATGCTCCGTAACCAGGGCAGTGCCGTTCACCAGCACAAGACCCGATTCGGCCCCAGGCAGACAAGAGACCCAGCCAAACGCTTCCCTGCCTCTCTGAGCCTGGGTCTGCTCGTAAGTGAAGGCTGGACAAACTACCTTCACAGGCCCCTGCCCTGCAGCGCTGAGAACCCACCGCCAAGATGTGAGCAGGACGGTTTGGCCGCCCAGCCGCCCGGATGTCACAGACTGGCGGGAACAGACAAGGAAGTGGCAGGCCTGCGACCAGACGGGCCGTGGCCCCCGGCTTGGTCCCCACATAAATAGCTTCCCACCCTTTATCATGCAACCTGGAAAAACCCACAGACACTCACACACTCCCAGTTTAAAAAATGGAGAAGACTCGTGACTTGTCGACGTCACTCTCCGGTCTGAGTCCCCTCGGAGGAGGGAGCCCCTCCCCAGTGGGAACGCGTCTGCGGCCTCACCTTTCCTCCTGCCGTATCCTCCTCTCCTCCTGCTCCCTCATGGCCTTCTCCTCGCTTTTGTCTGGCTTCCGGCTCTTCTTCTTCCCGCAGCAGCAGTAGCAGCAGCACACGGCGACCGCCAGGAGGATGAGGCCCCCGATCACCGACATGGCGATAATCAACGCCTCGAAATTCACTGCAAGTACACAGGGGCTGCTGAGTCAGGGCAGGACACCCCGAGGGACCACACGCTCTCCCAGGCGGGCGGGGAGCTGCGTCAGGGTGAGGACGCACCCGTGGAGCAGGCCTTTCATAGCGCACGGCCGTGCTGTCCAACATTCCTCGATGAACCAGGGACCTGGACTTCAGGGTAGCTTTTCCCACCCCCGGACACTGAAAAGAGGTTTCAAGCCCGAGGACAGTTCACAAAACCAGAAAGAAAATACTCGGCTGTGTATTTGGACTCTCCTAAAACATTTTAAGTCTTAATGTTGTGAAATTCACAGGCACAAAATTTAAGCCTGATGCAGCCTATTTGATTATTTAAGTCAAGGTCAAGAGCATTTACTTACTTCTCACAGACACTACCTTCTGACCACAGCAGGCGGGGGGACAGGTGATCTCCCCCAGGGGGTGGGAAGCGGCTGCCTGAATGGCGTCAAATGAGTTTGTAACTTTCTGTCCAGACAAAACTTCTGAGACAAAGACAAACTTATGACAAGCTTTACCATCTTTTACTTTCTCTTCAGGATTTATAAGTAAAACTAGTCACTATTTTTCTATTCCATCTGAACTCTAGTATCAGTACTTCTTCCGTGAATGTGTTTTTGAACCCTCTGGTTACAACAGCCACCGAAGAGGCTTGAACGGCCGCGTGGCCCACGGCGGGTTCCACGCTGTGCGCGCCCCAGAGCGGCGCTACTGGTTTCCTGAAAACGAGGTGGAAGCGCCCACCACGCGGGGCTGATGACCTCTGACCTCACTGGTGTCCTGGCTGTGACTGGGTCAGGCTGGGAAGCGAGTGTCCGCCTCGGGGACAGAGAGGCGAGCGCTCTGTGCCCCTCGAGCACCCTGCCGCGCGCCCGTGTGGGCCTGCGACACCTTCAGACTGGCTGCCCGCCAGCACACGGCCTGCTCCGTCATTGTACAATCAGGAATAGGTGTGACATCTGACCGACTCCTTCTGAGCTCTAAGCACGCGTTTTTGCCTTTTCTGACCTGCGCTAGAGTGCTGGAGCCGCAAGAAACAGTAGTAACAGGTGTTATTAGAAAGGAGACCTTCGCAAGCAGATGGTGTCGTTTTTGACTCAGGAACCCTGTAATAACCAACCTTAAAAGCCAACGAGAGCAGTAAGACAGCTGGCTCTAAGGTATACCCACCCCCAGGAGAGCTCTCCTGACTCGCAGCTAAACCCAGTTGTAAATTAAAAACAGATCCTCCACCACTGACAGGAAGCAGAACCCTGGGCCCCTCTCCCTGTCAACCGTGTGTGGCAGATCTATGACACTCCACTGAAGGCAGAAGGGATGACCCGGGGGAGGGACCCTTGCTTCTGAACAAAGGTTCGAATCGACAAAGACCTCATTTTTCTCCAAGCAAACACAGATTTCTAAGGTCATTACAATTAAAGTCCCAAAAGACTTCTGCCTCAACCGGACGAGGGGACTCCGAACCGTGAGACCACGGAGCCCCCATGGTGTGAGGCCCAATGTTGGCGTTAAGCGCGCTCTGACAGCTGGCGAAACCAGGGGGCCTCCAGTGGCCCAGACACGAGTCCCCCTGCCGGCCCACTCCCGCAGGTTAGGCCCCTGGCCAGACAACCATCCTTACTGTGGGAACCAGGTGGAGTTCTGCTCATACCTGAGTGGCAGGTGCCATTTCCCTGTCCGCCCTCGCAATTGCTCAACATCTCATCTTCAGTCGGACCACACACCACACCCTCTTGTTACTGCAGAGCCTCCTCCCGCAGCCTCTAGCTCATTCCCAGGTCCCCTCCCTCCCCCAGGGCTGTGACTACGGGAGGTGAGTAAACGGCTGTGGATCGCATCCGTCCAGTGCCAGGTGTCGTGTCTGACCATCCCCACAGGCCCTGGGGAGGGGCTTCCATTTCCAAGAGAACTATCAGAACTGCACACCACCTGGAAAGGAGCTCAGCACCCTTCAGAGAAACGCACACGGAAACCACAGAGGCACCGCTCACACCCACCAGACGCACTACGAGGAAGATGACCGAGTGCCCAAGTGCTGGCAGGGACGTGGAACAACCGGAAGTCCCACACTGTTCAGAGGAGCATGAGCTGGTACGCCGCTCTGCAAAGATGCTTGCAGACCTACTACGGCCAAACACAGTGCATGCGGTGAGGCAGCAATTCCACGCCTACGCAAATGCCCCGTGCACAGAGCGCTGCAGACGTAGCCCACACGTCCCTCGGCAGCAGAATGGAGGAACACCTGTGAACGCTGCCCGCTCACAGACAAACGGGCACACACAGCGCACGAGGAAGGCCTCCGACACGCACACTGCCGCGTGAGGGCAGAGAAGGCAGGACAGGCTTTCCTTTACGTGAAGGGCAGGGCCAGGCGGCACTGACCTATGCCGATGGCAAGTCAGCCCCGTCGTCACCCACGGGGTCCAGACAGTACCGCTGAGAGTGCCAGAAGTGGTCCGTGTGTTCTCCTGAGGGGAGATCACCTGTGTCCTTAGGTAAAGGTTCACCGAATAGATGTACATATGTTTATGATGCCAACTGTGGTCCGCAGAGGGAGAGAGGGAGCCTTGACATGTTTGCACCCCGTCAGAAGTTAACCGTCAGCTTAAACAGCTCATGTTCAACACGCCCAGGGTCCCCTGGTCCAGGGGCGGGCTTTGTGAAACAATGGGCGAGAACAGGGTCCACGCAGGAGAGACAGCCAACAACACGGGAGCAGAGGGCAGTGAGGCCCAGTGAGGTCTTTCTGGTACGAGGGCAGCAGAGAGAACGCCAGCTGGGTGGATGTGACGGGTGTGCACAGGGCACAGGCACATATGTGTGCATGCCCACACAGCAGGAACCTTGCAACCACTCACAGGTACGTGCACACACACACACACACACACACACACACACTCCTGGATTCCCCAGGGCCTGGACACCACAAGTATTTATTTCCGACGGAGGCTGATGGATTCTAAGACGGGAATCAGTTCGAAAACAGACAGATGAACAAGGGATAAGCTGCAGACACACAAAGTGAAGCACCGAAGTGCCCTAAGGCAACCACGGTCCTTTAGGCAGGTTTCCAAGCGGCCCTGTACGACCCCAAATCTGAAGCCATGGAAGAAAGGATTAACAAACCCAACTAACTACACTAAAAATGAGTTCCATATAGCAACATACACCACAAACGAGCGTAAAAGGCAAACTAGGAAACAACTGCAATCTCACAAGGGCCGACTTCCGATGCAAGAACACCGGTACCAACCATACGCAGAACAGGGATGTGCAAGAAAAGGTAAAGGCGTGCCGTGCCGGTGCTGAGCAGGGTGTCCCTTGCTTGGGAAGTCGGAGCCCCTGCAGGAACCGCAGATGTCACGGTGGCGCACAGACACCACCTACATCAGCCACCCAAAACACAGCTCTCAATTCACCACCCCCAAGGGCGCGGAGACCCATCTGGGAGCCAAGGCTGCAGCCTGAAGGTGGGCCTCCAGATCCCCACGGACCCTCGGCTGCTCTGTGAGACACCACCAGCTCTCGCTGGCTCCCCGCCCCCCGCTGGGAGCACCCGAGAACCGCTGCGGTTTGTTTTCTGGCAGCCTATGTTATGAGCACAATCAGAATCTTCAAACCTGCGCTGATTTTGCAAGAAGCCGATGAAGTGACCACTTACCCCAGCACACGCCCCAGCGTGCAGAGCTCAGCTTACAAAGAGAAGCAGGCGGCAGGATTTTTGTCACCGGGTAGTCCAGGCACGTGTTGTCGGTGTTGCACCAAAGACACTGAGAGAGAAACACCAGATGTTAGAAATTCAACGCGAACACCAAAGAACCAGACCGCCCAGGACTCGATCCCCTAAACCATCAACCACCCCCGTCTGCTCACCCCTGGGGGATGATAATGGCCTCAGCCCCCACCCCAACACAGCGGCTCAACTGCTCACCAAGAACCATGTTACCAAAACCTCTCCCATTAGGCACTCTGAATGGCCACACGGCCTCTGTGTCAGTCCTGAAAGATGCCAGGCGGCTCTCTGCCCGGGGCCTTTGCAGGGCCTGCTCCCGCCTGGAACATCCCTCCCAAGAGACACGTCGCTCCCTCGCCTCCTCCTGAGGCCTACCCTGAGCAACCTGCTCAAAACGTCCGCCGCCTCTCCCCTCACCGCTTTCCCTGCTGTGGCATCGCCTCCTGATACACTGGGCTGCCGGTCTCTCGGCCCATGTGCAGGAGCCCATTAAGTATTTGTTAGGGATCCTCTGTGACCACGGCCACCTCTGTGCTAAGACCCCACCTCGGACCCCTACAAGTGCAGCAAGTGAGAACCACCTCCGGCCCTCTCAAGGAGGGTGCACTGAGGCTCAGAGGCCCCTGCCAGAACCTCAGAGCTGGAACCCCACAACAGCTCCCGAGCCCCCAACAGTGTCAGCGGAGAGGCCGTCTGGGGCGGGGACAGCACCTTCACCCCAGAGTGTTGGGGCGCCCGTGGCCGCCAGCAACAAGGGAAGCGTGACTTGGCTTATTTTAGATTTTAAAGGTAATAGTTTTATGGAGTTTTTTTTTCCTTTGAGTTTTTAATAGGCTAGAAAGTCATGGTACTTTTATTTTTTTTGTCTCGGGTTAGGGGGAATAGCTATTAGAAAAATATTAAAGCAAGGGCTTCCCCAGGCCTCTTTACATAACACCCACTTTAGTGGGTTGTGTTTAAAATGGTTAAGCATACTCAATACACAGCAGGAAAACCCTTTTTATTTTGGATAAAGGGTTTGAGGATATCTTGTGTTTTAGTGTTTTGTTCTGGCTTAACGATTTTTGGCAAATCTTCCATTTTCAAAGGGTTTAAGTCATAAATGTCTAATTTTCCATTTTTACATGATGGTTTTACAGAGAGCCGTAAGGAGCTGCGGTGGTCGTTTCGGTTGGATTAATGACAGAGTGCGCCGTGGCGAACAATGCAAGTGACCCCAACAGCACAGAATGCCCTCAGCCTCCCTTCCAACCAACCTGCGCAGGCCCCTGCCAGGCCTCCCAGGCACTGCACATCCTTTCAGAAGCTCCTGCGCACTCCTAGCCTCGCGGGCCGCCCCCTGCTTTCACCCACACGCCCGTGCGCACGCTGCAGCGTGGATCTGCCCGGGTTCAGAGTGGGGGTAGGACTTCGGATGAAGGGCCCATCCCACTGTGACCCGAACCCACCCCTCACCTGCACCTCCCCAGCCTCCTTCCAGAGAGGCGAGGGTTACACAGGACACCCCTACAGAGGTACTCTGGGAAATGAAAAGCCAGTAGACCCTGAGCCATTTTTATGGCTGAAATGACTTCCAGTAGAAAAACTGCAGGTGCTGAAAAAAAGGCACCACCAAGAAAATGCCACCCTGAGGACAAGAGCCGCCCCAGCCAGTTCAGTGTTGTCAATGCTAAGACCTGAAGCCGCCGTACAAGCTCCTGTCCAGTTTATCTTTTTATTTACTTTTCTATTACAGTTGACATACATGACGTTAGTTTCAGGTACACACTGCAGTGATTGGGCGTTCCAGAACTGAGTGACCATCCAATCAATCTCGAACCCATCTGACGTCATCAATAGTTATCAGAATATTGACTATCTCCCTGTACTATATTGCACACACCCGTAACTGTCCTGTAACAACCAATCTGTAGTTTTCAATCCTCACCTTTTCCACCCACCCCTCCGACACCCTCCCATCTGGCAACCATCAAAATGTTGTCGGTATGAATCTGTTTTTGTCCTGCTTGTTCAATCTTGGTTTCCAGATTCAATTTTTGATAGCAATTGTATTTATTGCCATTTTGTTGTTCATATGATTTTTTTCCCTTTTTTTAAAGAAGCCCCTTTAACATTTCATATAATACTGGTTTGGTGGTGATGAACTCCTTCAGCTTTTTCTTGTCTGGGAAGCTCTTTATCTGTCCTTTGATTCCCGATGACAGCTTTGCTGGGTAGAGGAATCTCGGATGTAGGTTCCTGCTTTTCATCACTTTGAATTATTTCTTGTCATTTCTTTCTGGCCTGCAACATTTCTGTTGAGAAAACAGCTGACAGTCTTACGGGAACTCCCCCGTAGATTTCTAACTGCTTTTCTGTTCCTGCTTTTGAGATTCTCTTCTGCCTTTAACCTGTGGCATTTGAATTGTGATGTGTCCTGGTGTGGCTTCTTCGGATGTTTGGGACTCTGTGCTTCCTGGACTTGTGTGTCTATTTCCTCCTCCAAGTTAAGGAAGTTTTCTGTCATTATTTTCTCAAATAGGTCTTCAATTTCTTGCTCTCTCTCTTCTCCTTCCGGCACCCCCAGGATACAAATGTCAGTTTGCTTGAAGTTGTCCCAGAAGCTCCTTATAATATTCTCATTTTTTGGGATTCTTTTCTTTTTGCTGTTCTAACCGGGCGCTTTCTACTTCCTTATCTTCCAAACTGCGGACTTGGTCCTCTGTTCCACCTAGAACTGTCGATTCCCTCTAATGGAGCCTTCACTTCAGTTATTGTCTCCTTCATTTCAGATTGGTTCTTCCGTATGTTTTCTACTTCATGTCTGTTTCCTGTATCTTTGTTGAATTTCTAAGTTCTACTCTTCCTCTAAGGTCACTGAGCATCCCTGTACCCAGTGTTTTGAACTCTGCATCTGATAAATGGCTTGTCTCCATTCTGTTCCGTTCTTTTTCTGAAATTTTGTTCTGTTTTTTTTTTTTTTTCATTTGGGACACATTTCTTTGTCTGGAAACCGCTTGGGTGGACCTGAAAGTGGGGTGAAGCGGGGCCTCAGGGAACCACCAAAGCAGGGCAGAGTGTGAGCCAGGCTGACGGTCTCAAATGTGGCACCAACCTGCCGGTTCCGTGGTGGGGGACGGCTTGTGAAAGGACCGCCGACGATGAACTCTGCCAGTGCTTCTGTCCGGGAGAACGTGGCACCACTCAAGTTCCTGTCCTGACATCAGACTTCCCATATGCTCTGGCGCATTTTGAGCTGCTGCCCCTGGAATGGAGCTCAGAGGGAGTAAGTCCGTGCACAGGCCCTTTAAGAGGAACTGCCTGGGAATCCAGAAGCCCTCTGTCTCACTGGGCCTCAATCCCCACCCATTTTCACAGCCAGAAATGATGGGGACTCCTCTTCTTAGCACTGGAACCCTGGGTTGGGGGGCCTGGAACCCCTCACCCCTCAGGGAGGATCTCCACAGCTGAGACGCTCTCCTGGTTTGTATCCACCACACGTGGGTGATGGGCCAGCCCAGTCCACTTCTCTATTTGTCCTTCCCGTCTCGATGTGGCTCTTTCTTCTATTCCCCAGTCGTAGGACTTCCATTCGGCTAGATTTCAAGTGGTTCTGAATGACAGCTGTTCTGCATTTTGGTTACAGTGTTGACGTGGCTGTGAGGGGAGGCGAGCACCACGCTCAGCCGCACCGCCACCCCGACTGCAGGTCGTCCTTTCCGGTTTAACTGGCCGGGGCGAGCAAGCCCTATCACCCACAGGACGGGTTTGGAACCCACAACACTGCCTCATGGGCGCGATGCTTTGTAAAAGCCTGGCCCACGTCCTGGAGCAGTAATCATGTGACACATCTTTCCTGGCCCGCCCAGTGTCTTTAAACCCCAGTGCCAGGGAAAGAGAAACACAGGCTGTGTATTTCCAACACACGTGAAGACCTGACCAGAGGGGAGAGGCAGCCTGTTTCAGAGCCCCAGGCCAAGGCCCCACAAAGGGTGTTTTCTCTCCCAGCCATCCCCACCCTGGGTCGGCTTCCCTTGAGTCCTCGGTGCTGACCACACAGTGCTGCGGTGAAATGAGGCCACACACTCGCAGCCAAGGGGCCTCTGGATCGGGAGCTGCCCGGAGAGGCAATGCTTGGGAGCAGCAACAGGACCCTAACAAAGTAGTGCTGTTCCCACAAGCCCTGAGACGAGCCAGATATGATGGGAAACTTCCCCAGCGTCACATGTCACTCTCTACTTCTCCCGGGTGACAGGCTGAGCACATCCACGTGCAGGATCCCAGGACAGAGGCCCCCCTGGAGCTGACCCCCATGAGCCTCGGGCCTCTGACCCTCTTATTCACAGTCACACAGGGACCTGAAAGAGCTAGGAACATCAAAACGTCCCGGCTGTGAGGCTTACCTTGTTACTAGTGAGCTAGGGACAGTCAGGGCCCATCTGTAAGACGGAGTCATAATCCCTGTCCCCAACGGGCCTCTGAGGGCTAATGACACCAACACAGGGCCTTAGTCAGAGGTTAACAGTCACTGATTACGGGTAGCTATGACCCCTCGGCCCAGCACTCGTCCCACCTGCTCCTCTGTCCCCACAACCCCCATTCTGAACAGCACCATTCACCAATGCCCGTCTGCCACCTCAGGGAGGCCTGAGGCTTCCCCACCAGCCCACACACGCTCCCAGCCACAGGCCTGGCGCACATCTTTTAAAACCCCCACACCTGTTTCAGGAGTTACATATGCACATTAACATGCACGTTAATAGGACAGCTTGAGGTGCCCGAGAAAGGCTAAAATGACATTTAATATCCATCACAAAAATACCCCACGTCTCCCTTAACACACACCAAGGACCCTCCCGTAGAGAAACGGACCCTGCTTCCAACCACATGCTACTTACAGAGACATTTTTCAGGCACTCCTGGCAGGTCCTGTTTGTGTTCTGGGAACAAGCTGTGGGGAAAAGAAGAACCGAATCACCGAGGATCATGCGAATCAGCCAGGAGGGCACCGGTGCACGAGTGAGTGACGCACGGGTCCTCTCCAGGTACCGGGCCTTACTGGGCCCCGGTGCAGGCACAAAAACCAGCACCCATGTCGCGCCCATGGAGATCTTCTGGGGGAAGGTGACTCAGCATACCCTCAGGAGGTGAGCCACAGCATCAGGCACCACGGACCACTAGCTGGCTGAGGCCACCAGCTCAGCAGCAGACACTCTTTAGAAGCAAAGGCCACATCAGTGCCAGGCCCACGTGACTACGGCCAGAGCTTCGGCCCTCTGGCCCGTTGCCCCAGCTCGCAGCATGCACGGGAGAAGCTGACCGCAGTCCTACAGGGTGCCCGGGACTCTCCCAGCACTGCTGCTCCAGGGAGGGCTCAAACCCCACACCAAGAATCTGTGTGCCAGTGGAACATTTCCAGTATGTAATCAGGGAGCTGCTCTTTACCCCACCCCATCCCTTAAAACAAACACATGCTTTGAAAGGAGCTCTGCACAAACTCATTAATCACCAGGAACTGCAACTTAAAATCATGATAATACACCACTTCACATCCATCAGTATGGCTAAAATTAAAAAGACTGCCAATACTAAATGTTGGTAAGGCTGCAGAGCAAATGGGGATTCTCATATGAGTTTTGGTGAGAGTGCAAAGGGGCCCCACCACTTGAAAACATTGATCTGGCACGTCCCCATAAAACAAAAACATTTGCCTACCCTATGACTCCACAATTCCACTCTCAGGTATTTCACTCAGGAAAAATGAGAACGTACGTCCACAGGACATACGTACAGGAGTGTTCATAGCAACTTTATTTACAAAAGACAAAAGCTGAAAACAGCCCAGGCGCCCAGGTGTAAAAGGATGGACAGACAAACCGGTAGTCATACAATGGAACACTACTCAGCCATTAAAAAGCAGGACACCGTATACACAAAACAGGGGTGGGTCTGTGAACAATACTCTAAATGAGGCCACTTGAAGATGGAGCCGGAGCTGCCACGCTAGGAGCACTGTTTGGCACGTATTCCTTCCCAGATCTCAGGAATGTTGAAATGGGAAGATAACCTGTGCACTGGGCCTGAGCAACCTTGTGTCTCAAAAAACTGTCTGCAAAGCAAGCAGGTATTATGACGTCTGGACTGGAAATTAAAAACATTACTGAGAATTAATGTCACTATGCTGTGTTGTCTGCACCAACATCAGTGCCTTCCTCCTATCGATGTGATTGTTCCCCATCCCTTTCTCATACGTACCCACTGCTTCCGTCTCCCAATGGGAACGCAACTCGGGCTTCTGCCTGGGTAAGTGCATCCAGGAAAGCTATTCTTACTGAGCTCAGACAGATGCTCATTGCCTCTCACTTTGAAAGGCCTTTTGTTTTTAGGTTAGATCTGTTAACTCATCCAATGGCATCCTTACCATTTCTGCACTTCACCTATGCACAATTTATCTCAAGAAAAGACAAATTTTACTCTGACGGGCATGGCTCAATTGGTTGGGTGCTGCCCCACAAAGGCAAAGGTTGCAGGTTCGATTCCTGGTCAGGACACATGCCTGAGTCACCGGTTTGGTTCCTGGTTGGGGTGTGTGCATGATGCAATCAACTGGCATTTCTCTCCCTCTCTTTCTCCTTCCCCTCTCTCTAAAAATAAATAAGTAAAATCTTAAAAAAAGAAAGACAAATGCTGAACTCTAGTTAATGGTGCACAAGGAAGCACGGGGGGAAGCATACAATGTCCGTACCTGACTTCGAAATGCTCCCACGGAAGAACACAGGGAAGAAGCCTGGACAGAGGCAACGCAGCAAAATGTGAAGGATGAGAGCACGTATGAGTGTTCACTATCCTACCCTTTCAACTGTGCTGTCCAATCTTCGTAATAATAGGGGAAAGAGCTTTAGCTTCCAGTTACAATTTCTAGTCACTGTGGTTGCTAAGTGGGACTCACTCTGAAATATTTGGTTCTTCCACACTGTGTTTCTCTAAATAAAATCCTGTTTTATTTTCAATGAAAACCCATTCTTTTGTGTGCTATTCTGCAGCAATTATTATTAAATAGTAGTCTTTTCAGCACCTCTAGTGGTGTGCTATTGAGTTTGTCTTGAAGCTTATTTTTAAACTACTTTAAGTCAAACTGGGACGATTTAAACATCCCAGTGAACGACAGCAGTGGCCTCTGACCTCTTGAATTGGCTATGGTTTCCCACCGACATAAAGTAGATAAACACAGAGCAGGTAACCAGCAGAGGTGGACGCATCTCCACTTTGTGACCATCACAGTAAACAGGGACTCCAAGACCACTGTGTCCATTGGTGGCACCTCCCCAGTTTCATCGTCACTTAACCTTGAGAAAATAGCGCATGGAACGGGATCAAAGTATCACCAGTACAATGTGTGACCATGCGATAAGAGCACAAAGTAACAGCAGGTGCCCCCGGAGGGTGAGGGAGGACAGTCAGAGCGGCTGAATCCTGCTGAAACGCATCGGGGTCGAATCAAAGGAAACCCAGATGAGCCCGAACCGAGGGTCTTTCCACAAAGCAGCTCTCCGAAAACACAGGACTGAGAAGCGAGTCCAGGGGGAGATATTAAGAAACAAATCTAAAGGTACCATGGGAGCCTGGGTGGGGCCGGAGGGCCGGACGAGGAACCTAAGACATTACTGGGCTAACTGGCAAGCTGTGTACAAGGATGCATGTGTTAAATCAAGCATTCAAGTGTCATATCACTGGTAATTGTCCAGATTTTGGTCCTTATACCTGTGGCGTAAAAGAATGTCCTTGTTTTCAGGAGACACATCCTGAAGAGTTTAGTGGTGAAAGGTCACATCACAACTTACTCTCACATGGTCTGTGAAAGGCAGAGCAAGCAGACAGGGAGAAGGGGTGGCAGAGCAGACGTGGCACATGCTGTGGGAACAGAGAGAGATTCAGAAGCTCACTGTTCTAGGTATTTCCTCGACAACTACTTCCGCAGCTTTGAACGTTTTCTAAATAACGAGTCGGGCCGGGGAGGCTCGGTGGGAACCTGTACACTGCCAAACACGGCCACTCTCCAGTCCTTTTTGAGAACTTCCAGCATAAAGGACGCAAAAGGGAGCGGGGCTGATGTGGCACGGGAGTTTTCATCTTTAAAGCCTTGGTGATAACTGGTCTCGCGTGAACGAAAAGAACTCCGCTCCAAAGCACATACCAGAAATTTCGTCCAGCCCCAGAGCCCCTGATCACCGGCCAGTATGAGTCAACCAAGAAGCACGGGAGGGGAAGGCCAAGGGAACTGCCCAGCCCTCTCCCTGAGCCCCCAGTACAGCCGGGGACAGGGCAGGTTTGCAACGCAGGCAGAAACATCATGTTAGACGAACTGGGAAAGGTCGTCATTCTGCTCGCTCTTGAAAACACCCCAATCTCAGCCCTGGCTGGCGTAGCTCAGTGGATTGAGCGCGGGCTGCGAACCAAAGTGTTGCAGGTTCGATTCCCAGCCAGGGTACATTCCTGGGTTGCAGGCCATAACCCCCAGCAACCGCACATTGATGTTTCTCTCTCTCCCTCTCCCCCACTTCTCTCTCTAAAAATAAATAAATAAAATCTTAAAAAAAAAGAAAAAGAAAACACCCCAATCTTCTCGCCTTCTGCAAGAGTCACTCACTGTACCTCGTCTCATTGCACCACAGCCATCTCTTCTCACCACAGGACACAGAAAACCGTGTGCTCAGAGCCAGAGAAAGTTAAAAAAAAAAAAAAAGCTGTTTCTTGAATCTACTGCTGAAGGTGAGTGTCCTGACTTCTGAAATCTGATGATTGAAAATCTTCAACTTAAGATTCTGTTCATCAACGATTAGAGAACTTGATGTCTCAGTCACTTTGGAAATGAAAAGACAAAAAACCCAAAAAGGTTTCTCCTGTAGGATACGCTAACCCATGACCCACTTCGAGTTCTTTCCTAAAGTTCCGGGTGAGTCAGCTGATGAAGTACAAAAGGACATACACCGGCTTGTGTAAATAGGTATGTTATTTTTTAAATGAGAAAGCAAATGAAGTATATTCTTTACAGTCCCTATGTCCCACAGCAGGACAGAGGGCTGCAGCTGCTGCGCCCCCACGCAGTGAAAGAAGCCCCTCATTCAAGCATTTCGCCCATGCTGCATGTGACAGAGCCTACAATGTCCACTTCACGTGAGAAGTGAAGGTGGAAAATTCACTGAGACAAAAAAGCCCCGGTTGCCCTGGCCAGGTAGCTCAGTCGGTTGAGTGTTGTCCCATGCACCACAAGGCTGCAGGTTCGATTCCCACTCAGGACACATTCTTAAATTGCAGGTTCGATCCCCAGTCGAGGTGCATGCAGGAGGTAACCAATCAATGTTTCTCTCTCTTTCTCTCTCTCTCTCTCCCCCTCCCTCCCTCTCTCTGTAAAATCAGTAAATATGTCCTCGAGGGAGGATTAAAAAAAAAAAAAGGGAGCCCTACCCATCTTCCTAGCCCATAAAAAGGAGTCAAGACTGCAGTAGTACCACAGACATGTGCACACGTACAGGAACCCCTCCATCCCCTGCTGAGAAGGCCCCAGTTCTTGGTGGGAAATGGGAAGGAAGTTGCAGACCCCCGCAAATCCAGCTCCCACTATCAGGAGCAGGTGGGTGGCCCCATGAAGCTCCTTTGGACCCTCCATGGAGGACACCAGCCTGAGGTCATTCCTCCCCCAGATGGACAGATGAAACTCTGGGATGCAGTCTGACCCCGTGCACAATGCAAGTGAGGTCCTAGAACACAGGAAGATTTCTTCGATTATAATGAAATTGTTCTCAAGATCTTCGATGCCTGGTGAGCTCCTCACACCTCCCTTCCAGCAACGCACAGAGAGAGAGAGTAGAAATTGTTGGTTTGGGATGGGTGTGATATCTGCTTAAAATTCACATACCTGGGAGGGTTAATTTTATCTATCACCTTGACTGGGCTGAAGGACACTCAGAGGCTGGTGACACCTCACCTCTGGGTGTCCTCGGTGAGGGTGTTTCAGAAGAGGTTAGCGTCTGAATCAGCGCACCGGGGAAGGCAGGTGCCCGCCCCACACACAGTCTGTCGACGGGCCCAGAACTAACAAGCAGACGAGCGGGAGTTTGCTCTCTTCTTGCTCAAGCTGGGACTTCTCCCTTCCCCTGCCCTGAGACATCAGTGCTCCTGGTTCCTGGGCCTTCAGGCTGGGCTGCAACTCACGCCGCCAGCCGCCCCCCCCCCCCCCCCCGGTTCTCGGGCCCCCTAATTTGGACCAGAGCCACGCTGCCAGGTTCAAAGCTTGAAGCTTGTAGATCATAGGACTTCTCAGCCTCCTTTGTCACGTGAGCCAATCCCTCATAATAATTCCCTTCTGCTTCTCCGGGGAACACTGACTAACATCCTTACAAGGAAGACACAATGTTTTAAATACTGTCTTTACATTCCTACAGTATGACAAGCGGTGAACATCTCACACTAATTAAATACTCCGTGGGAAGGGGGGGACCTCAGTGCCCTAACACTGCCCCCCCCTCCACTTAAGGCGAGTGCAGACCCCAGGGGCACCTGGGCGGTGAACACCTGAGCAACAGGACACCTTTCCTCCCGTTTCAAGATGTCGCTGGGGAGAAAAACAACAGCTTGCTCCCCAGAGACCCAAGACTTGGGGCATACCTCGGAGACAAAAAGTGGGGTTACCAGGAGCTAAGGCAAAAGAGAGCAGCCTCCCACTGGGCTGACAGTAAGTGCATGTCATGTGGCCAGAGAAGGAGTTACTTTTTATTCAAAATACTATAATGACAGTTCAAGTTTCACTCCCCAGCACTTCAGGGCATTTCCTGACACATGACCTCGGCCATTGAGACATTCTGGTACCATCAGATTCTTCTGGCAGACATCCATTCTGTTTGCTGAAAAGTCCCACTCCCCACGTCATCGGCTGAGAACGTAACTTAGACCAAAAGTTCCCTCTGCAGTGCCCTGGATGCTTCGTTAACAAATGTCACGAATACACACAGAGCATTACATGAGGAAGTCAATCAGAAGAAACTCAACCGGTCCTGCCCTGGAACAAACATGCGACACAGCCACAAAGAGAAAACGTGTTTTCTGTGCCAACTGGACTTTGACGAAGCCTGGGCTAACGTGAGTTGAGAAAAATTCCGGCCCCTCAAGCTGGGCCCAGGTCAATTCTCCTTGTAAAGAAAGGTCTTGAAACAGAGACAAAGAGGCCTGCCCCAAAACGAACAATCAGAGGAGCGTGGATTTGCTCTCTTCTGGCTCAAGCTGGGGCTTTTATGTCCCACAACTAGTGGTCACGTGCGCACCCCACACACAGCAGAGCAGCCAGCTTGAAACATTTCTGAAATAGATAAGATGCTAATCTCAGCTCAAACTCTTCCTCATTTGGTCGCAGGCCCTGGGGCTATCGCCCCCATCACCCAGCCCCCATGAAGCTACCCTCCAGCAATACAGTACTCATTTCTACAACTCTTTGGCCCTTGAGTCATGCAATTTCCTCCACTATCGCTCCCCTCACTTACCCTCCCTCCTACCCAGCACTCTAACAACTTGTTTCTTGGTCAGTTTCCCCAGAAACTCAGCTTCTTAAGGATAGAGGGAAATTCTGGGTCACCACCGCGGTCCCAACCCGGAGCTCACAGGTGGTTAACAACAAGTGGGATACACCAATGCAGAAGGCCCACGAGCGTAGTAGGCCTGTTCCGGAGTGTACAAGGGAATCAGCTTGCTTCAAAGTGGCAGACGCTATGGCACTGGGAACTCCTGCCTCAACCTAAGGCCCGGAATAACTCCGAGTAACCCTGCTCGGTGGAGTAGTGCCCGGACACCAGCCACGACCAGCTGTGGAACTCCAGCAGATTCTTGAGTTTTAACAATGCAATCCCGACTCCGAATCTAAACCCAAGAGCTGTTTCTGAGGGGATCAAGGGTCGTGGTGCAGCTCAGTGAGTTGACAGGGCTGAGACAGGACGACCCCACAGGCTTAGCGGAAACCCGCGAGCCTCGGACCTGGACCACCTAGCACAGCCGCGCTGGGCGGTGGCAGCAGCAGCAGCAGCAGCAGCAGCAGCAGCAGCTGAACCAAGACAAAGGGACGGCCTGCCACCTCCAGATGCTCCAGCAGCGGTTAGACCCGCGGGCCCGGACACTCGAGTGGCCCCAGTCTTCCACCTCCACAGACCGCGGCCCAGGGCTGGGAGTGGGGCGGCGACCCCGCACCCCCTAGGTCTCCCCGCCGGACCCCCAAAACCCGCACCCCCTCCCACCTCAGGACTGGAGCCCCCTCCACCGTCCTCACCCACTCCGGGAGAATTCTGCCCCGCGGCCGCCGGGAGGAGCAGCAGGAGCAGCGTGGCGCCGCCGAAAGGCAACCCCCAGCGCATCTTCGGTCCGCAAATCCAGCCGGACCCCAACGTGCCTGTGGCTTAGCTGATCGCTCCGTCAGCCAGGAACCTTGTGTTGGAAAAAGACTCGCGCCGGAAGTGGGTGTGGGGGGGGCGGCACCGGGCCGTGTGCGCAGCCGCGGGAGCCAGCTTGCCCCGCCCCTTACCCTCGGGCCCTCCCTTGTGAATGGAGCTCCCCGCCTCCGCGCGCTACGCGGGCGGGGCTCTGTGCGCCTGAGCAGCTGAATGGCCGCTGCGCAGGGGGCCCAGCTGTGGGCCAGTGCGCCTGCGCGGCTAAACTGTGAGGGCAGTGCCAGGGTCACTGCCTGTTAATGGACTCTAAAATGGGGAAGAAGACCTGGAAGGTGGCCCTAGGGACTAACTGTGCCTCAGCGCTCCTACGTTGGTCCTGCGGGCCACGCACAGCAGATAGTCGCCCGACCCCGCCTGGAAGACATATCCCCCCGTCTGTCCTGGGGACCCTTGTTCCCTGACGCACTCGCTGGCCATTCATCGCCAACCCCCAAGTTCTCCAGAGCCTGCTTCAGGCATCCTGATCTCTGGCTGTTTATCCACACACCACCATCCCTTCCCCAAACACCACCCCAAGAGGGAAAAAGGGACTCTACATTAAGTCAGTGACGGAAAGTAACCTTACAGGATGAACTGATCCCAAATCTCTAACTCATGATCAGGGTGGGTAGTCACTCCCCAGGCATATAACTTCTTTAGTAAAAGGTTATCTGTGCCTTAAGCAAGCCTCGTTCATTGTCCTTGTGCATCTGGGTTAACTGTTGAAACGCCAGAGTAATTCTCTTTTCAGACCCCTCAGATGCTAAGCTCCCCCAAGGGAGCCCATGGTCTTGGTAACGATCCTGTAAATCCAATCACAGAGGTTTCCCCACCTGGCTTTCTCCCACCTTCAAGTAAACTTCTTTACATTTCCCCGTTAATTCCAAATGTATAAAAAGAATTGCAAAACCCTCCTTCACCAGAGCATTTGAGATACTGCTTCCTGGTCAGTTGTCAGTTTGGCTCAAATAAAATGAAAATTCGCTTGGGCAAACGGCACTGGATCAGCCACGACTTCCAGGTTCCTTGCATGAGATGGCTAGGGAAAAACCACTCACTTTAAATTCACTTGCCTCCCATACCCCCAGTCCTCTCCCTCGTCCCCTGCCCTGGGGGAGCAGGCGTAACCTTGGAGAGGAGGTAAGGCATGCTCATTTCTGGGCTTGCTCCGCCCTGTTCAGACTCTGCATGGCACCCCTTTGGTGGGGCTGCCCCATGTCTTCTGAAAACTGCTTAAGCTGCTTATGTGTAAGGCAAGGACGGGGACCAAAGAGGCCTTGTACGCATGGCCAACAGAGGAAGGAGACAAGAAAGTCGAGCCCCGGGAGGGCCTGGGATTGAAGTTGGCATGGACCCCTTAAGTGTGTTGAGAGCAGGATGGGGGAGGGAGAACAGAGCCTGCAGAATAAGCTCCCAAAGAGAGGCTGTAGGAAGGTTTATTCATGTTTCCTATACACATGACTGGGGAACAGTATAATCAACAGATGTGATTTTATATCTTGATAAGTGCAAATATAAATACGCTTTTACCACCTTTCATCAGACTGCCACCCTCAGTTTTATACAGGAAAACATGTATCTAAGCGTGTAAGACCCCAGCGATCCCTTTCGCAAGTCTGTATTAAAAGGGAATACACATCAGAAGGGGCAACTGTGTCTCCTGAGGAGTCCACACAATCATCTTGCCCTGTCGCTTTGAGCCAGAAAATAACGGTGAGTTTCGGTTAATAGAAGGAGTTATCAGGCATTGTAAGCCATGTCCACACGGAGCAGGGTTGCAGTCGGCTTGATGCAGGAGATGTGGTTTGTGGGTGGTTCCAAGCGGTCGGCTCTGACGACCTTGTCTTCACCAAGTGCCCCTAACTCTCGGCAAACTTGGGGTTCATGACTGTGGTGGTGGCACTCTTGAAAAGTGGGTTATCCTGGTAAGAAAAGCAAATTGGACTTGTGAGTGCAGGGGAGGCAGCAGTAGGGCGATCTTCCCGCTGGTTCTAGTCCCATTGGCAGGGCTTGCACCCAGGAGCTCAGAGGTTGGTGGTGGGGGAGGGGAGGCGGTAGCCCTGTGTGTGGGTTACACAGGGCTCGATGGAGAGATCCCCCATGCGGGACTAGGGCCCCCAGGGACGACCACTCACGTTGTTCCACTGAGACTTGAGCTTCTCCTTCTCAAAGCGCTTGTACTCCCTGAGGTCACTAAGGTGGGTCAGAGCTTTCCAGATGACCAGCAGGAGGACACCGATCAGCACGACTCCTGCCACAGTGCCCCCCACGATGGCAGCGATGTTGGGGCCTTTTGGACACTCTAAGGTGGGGAGGAAGCACATACGCACCCAGCGTCAGGCTCTCCCCAGCTGCCAGGCCCCCAGGGTGCCCCTGTCCCAGGTCACTGCTCAGTCCTCAGGTGGACAGATCTTTCCCACTGTCCGGCTTACAGCCATCAGTAGTTGAGCAAACAACCTGACCCAGCCCCCAGTCTGGGTCAGGGCAGGGCCGGGTCAAGGCCAGGCCATGCAGTTCCAAATGAAACTGTGTGGACTCTTGTTTACAAAGAAAGAAGGGCCCCGATTACCAGCTAGCCAGGGCAGAGCATGGATGGGACACTGCTGCGATCAGTGAGCCTCCCCGTGCAACGTGGAGCCTTCTAGGCCACATGGAGGGCTCCCACTGTGGGGAAGGGAGCTGAGAGCGGGTCTCAGTACTGCAGGGGCCCTGGTGGACTGCTGACCCATGTGCAGCCACCTGAGTAGCCGGGCATCCCAGCCCTGTGTCCCCTCAGCCTCTCTGGGAAGGAACAAGGTGGAGGTGCTGGGAGTTTGTGGGCTCTCAATGCTGCTTGTCTAAAGCCCTTAAGCCATCCACGGGGGGCTGTTTACCACAAGTCCCACGTACCCTTTGTCCCAAGTCCCAAGTCCAGTGTCCCACGTACCCTTTGTCATTGTCACCCAATGTAACTCCTCGATATTGACCTAACCCCCCCACCACCCTGTCATGGCCTGTGGATCCTGCACTTGTCCCTCATTTCTCCTGAGTAGGACCCTGTGTTCCAACAGTGGGCAGCTCCCTCCTCTGTCCTCAATAGACCCAGCAACCCAGCCCAGCCCACCCTGTCCATCTCCCAGCCTCAGCGCCTAGACCTCGGCAGCCCCTCCGGGTCTGCATCCAGCTGGGCCCCTGGAGTCCTGTGTTTAGCAGGCACCCCCCAGATCAATGTCCATGCCCCGCCACAGGTCTGTGTCCAGTTTTTGAGAACACAGTTCAGATTGTCCCTCGCTACCCTGAAATTCTGCTAAGGACTCCTTGTCATGTTTGGAAAGAGACCCAAATGCCTCCTAGGACTCACAGGGCCCTCGAACGACAGGCACCAAGTGCTCCAGACCGTGCACCTTCTGTCCCCCATGTATGGATGCTCTCATCACTGGCCTGACATGCAATGCATCCTCCTCTGAGAGACCTTCTCACCTGTGACCTCGGGAAGCGTGCCTGGCCATGCTCTTTGCGACTGTGCCCCTGGCTGCAGCCCTCCGCCCCCCAGTCTTGGCATTAGTGTTCTGACGTGTTGGCGAGGGACTCCCACCCCCTTGGCACATGAATCCTGAGATGACAGGGTTGGCGTCCTTGTGTCCTGCACTGTTACTAGGCCTGGTACAGACCTGGAGCTGGGCAAACGGGCAGTGAGCAGCACCTGGGAAATGCGATGCCTGGTCTCTGGGGGGCTGAGCTCTGAGCATGCAAATTGTCCACTGGCCACATAGCTGACCCTGGACCAGCTCTGGGACACAGGGATCCAGGCCTTGGTCAGCATCGCTTGGGGTATCACCGGCTCGGGCCATGTAGTCCCTCCAGCAGAGTCCCATGCCCTCGAGCTAGGGCACAAGCTGTCCCCTGTCCCTCACACTCCAGAAGGTACGGTCGGAGACTGGAGTCTAGGGCAGGAGGCCCACGGTCCTGGATGCTGGCATGGCCCTGCCAGGCTGGCCTTTCCATGAGGAGAGGGCCCCGTGTGGCAGCTTCAGCATCACCAGAGGCCCCACGACTCAAGGTCTGGCGCCCATGCGCCGTCTGGCAAGGACTCACCTCGAATCTCTTCCACGTAGATATCATGTGTGTCCTTCCCATCCAACTGCCACAGGGTGTAGGTCATCCAGCAGTCTTCCGAGTCGCGCTCCTTGCACTTCCGTGTCAGCTTGGGGTTCCTCAATGGACTCCGCTCATGGGGTGTGCTCAGCAGTTTCAGTCCCTGGCACGCCACACTGCAGTTCTTCATGAAGGGGCCCTTTTCGAATTTCAGGCACTCAGCACAGGACCTGCAGAGGGGCCACTGCATGAGCATGTGTGTGAAGGGAGTAAAATTGTGTGAAAGCGTGTGCGAGTGCCAGCAACATTAGGAGAGAGTGCTGGTGTTTGGGCACCAGGGTGGCCCTGGTGGGGCTGGTCCTGGCTGCCCCTGGCTGCCCAGGGGCTGACCCTGGTGCCCCTGTGACCTTTGTGGCTGGGGCGGGAGGTGGTGCTCCTGGGGAGTGAGGTGGGCAGAGGTCTTGGGACCTGGAAGCCTGACAGATGGGGCCCCAGATGGCCGCGGCTCTTGGAGCTGAAGGACAGCAGTGGGTGTGCGGACGTCTGGAGGAGGGCAGCCCCCATCTCCTCCTGGGGTCCCAGCCAGGCAGCAGATTTCTGCTGGGGGGCTCACAAGTGTGCCGGTTTCAAGCAAGGGGAGCACTCACTTCTTGTTGCTGCAGAATGGGGGGCACACTGTGCAGTCCTCACAGAAGGGCTGCTGGTAGCCAGAGTCGCACTGGCACGTGTTGCACAGGCACTGGCCACGGCCACTGCAAACGTTCCCCCGCAGGTTCAGGCAGCCTTCTGTGGAGTGTTGGCACTGGCAGGCTGAGCCCCCGTAGCCCGGTTTGCAGAGGCACTTGCCACAGCGGCATTCACCACGGTCTGGGAAACAGTAAGGACCCCGCACAGTCACCCCTGCCCAGCCCCAGCCCCCACCCCCGACTCGGCCTTCCACTCACCAGGGCCCGGCCCCAGGACCCACTCCTGGCCTTACGTCTGCCTGTCCGCCGCACCGCCCACTCTGCCCCTGGCTCCCAAGCACTCACCAGTGCCTCCGCAGACTCTGCCATTGTAGCGCTCGCAGTTGACGTTGTCGCACTCGCAGAACTGCCCGAAGATCTCCTTGTTGGGCACGTCACTCCTGTGGCACACGCACTGGCCGCAGATGCAATCCCCCAGCCCCGAGCAAACGATGGAGCTGTTGTCTTTCCGGCAGCTGCCTTCCAGCTCCTGGCTGCTCCGGCCCTGAGTCTGGCACTCACAGTTCTTCCCAATGTAGCCGGCATCGCACCTGGACCGGAGGGACACCGCTCAGGGGTCTTCCCCAGGACCCTCTGCCCTGTGTGTGGCTCCTGCCCTCGGGGCGGGGGTGGCTCACCTACAGATGCCACATTCCACAGAGCCCTTGTTACCACAGTGGCTTCGGTCACGGCTCGTGTCCCTGCACTGGCACTCGCACTGGGGAAGTAGCCTCACGGTCAGTGTGTCCGTGAAGCCCAGCGCCCGGATGACAAATGACTGCTCTTGAATGCACTCTGTGGCTGTGACCTTCACCTGGAAGGTGACCTGTGTAGGGAAAAGCAAAGCTCAGGAGAGGCCAAGGCACTGGGGTTGGGACCCTGCTTCCAGGCGTGGAGGGCATAGGCCTCTCAGGGGTTCCGGGAGGGAATGGATGAAGGTGGGGGCAGGGGAAGAACAATGAACACTAAAGGATTTCTCTGGAACTTGGGGCTTAAGATAAGAAAAAGATTAGATGCCAGAACAGGGCAAGCATGATCTTGTGGTCCTCCCCGCACCGGCCATCTCTGGCCTGCACTTAGGCTGGGGAGATGGCTTTCAGAATGCTTTGTACCGTACAAGCATTCAAAAGGATTTTTTTTTAATGGGGCACATATTATTTTCATTGAGTTGTAAGAGTTTTTTAAAAGATTTTATTTATTTATTTTTAGAGAGGGAAGGGAGGGAGGGAGAGAGAGAGAGAAACATCAATGTGCAGTTGCTGGGGGTTATGGCCTGCAACCCAGGCATGTACCCTGGCTGGGAATCGAACCTGCGACACTTTGGTTCGCAGCCCGTGCTCAATCCACTGAGCTACACCAGCCAGGGTCAAAAGGATTTTAAAGTGACTTTGGAAAGGACATATACTTGGTCTCTAAGTTCAGCATGCTGACATGCCGAAGTCCCACAGGAGGTCCTAAAGTCGGAATGGGGAACTGTGTTCTCACCCGGGATAAAGGGTCAAAATCATTTCTGAGAGGGCAGGCTGAGACAGAGCAGAGGCCCTGCCAGCCACATGCCCGCTTGAAGTGGACACCACCCTGAGCTTCAGGAAACACCAGCTTGTCATGAGTAAGGCACTCCCAAATCAGTTTCAATAAATTTCCAAATGGTACATTAACATAGAGCAGAAGTGGCAGGAAACATATGTGTATATGAAGCAATCAGCCAACCACAAGATTAAATAAATTCTCCTGTGAATCACCCAATGCAACAAGGAAATGTTTCAGTAAAAATTCTCGTGTAACATTTAGTAAGTAATATGTTTGAAGACATTCTAATGTCATATTTAATAACGCAATATAAACAAGCATTTTGCTGAATATTAGTTCACAGCCAGTGAAAGGAAAAATGTAATTGTTATGGTCATGATGAATTTAAAATATTAAGGAAGTACGTCAGTGTTCATTTCCAATCATCTGCTTGGCCTCTACTCGAATGTGTTTTCAAAAAAACAGAACAAAAACATAAATCAAGAAAACCAACCCAGATGTGTAGCGGGTGGAAAGAACACCCTTAACCGAGATGCGCTGTTCCAGTGTCTGCTCCCAGGGGGCGCTGCTGACATTGTGGTCATTAGGGCTACGCCAGGGATTTCTTTGGTGAGGATGAGGGTGCCCTGTGCCAAGGACGGTGCTAAGCGCACCACCCGCTCCTCCTTAACAGGGAAGATAAACTTACGTGGATCCCGTTTTGCCTGAGAGGTTTCCAAAGGAAGGGAGCTGGACCTCTGGTGGACGGACCTTGGCTCCTGCCCATGACTTACTTCTGAGCTTTCTGTTTCGCCTGGGTGCACTCCCTTCTAGCTGCCCCTGGGAGAGCACCTTCTAGAATGTTGGGAAGGAACCTCACCGGGACATTGATCTGGACACCGTCGCAGTCCCCCCGGGGCTGGTTCCTCCGTGGTTCTCCGTTACCGCAGAATGAGTCATAGGTGACTTTCACGGTGTTCGGGACGGCGTTGTGATCCAGAAAGACTCTGGAGGAGAGTTTCTGTGGGCAAAGAGTGGCTGCTGATTCAGGAGGGTCGTTCTGCTGTTCCCAGGCCGTTCCAAGTCATGGCTTTCGCACGCTTCCCCATGCCCCTCTCCCTTCGCCCACAGGCTCAGAGAGAGCTGCGAACCTGCTCAGTAAGGCGCCCTGCACAGCGGGTGTCGGGTTACCAACACCAGGGCTCCGCCCCGGAGACAGGCCAGTGAAGGAACCTCCGTGGAGACAGGTCTCAGCCCCCCTGAGAATGGGGGTTTGACCCTCCTGCTCACCTCTGAATCCCCAGTGCCTGGCACAGGTAGGAGCTGGAAAACTGAAGTACGTGACAAACAGACAGAGAGTGAGACAGACAGACAGACAGATAGAGAGACAAATAAGGAGGAAGAGACAGAGAGAGAGAGAGAGAAGAGAGATCGGCAGAGAGGTGGGGAATCAGCCCACAAGGGTGCACCACCCCAGAAGACATGGGAACACACGTAGGCAGCAGCTGGGGTTCAGGAGGACCCGCTTTGGGAGTACAGGGCTCCGAGAAATACAAGAAGCCATCAGAACCTCCTCGGTGGGGCTTCAACTAAATTCAATGGCTTTGGCATTTTTTAGGGTGCTCCCAGAGAGCCTGGCTCAGGGAGGCCATCAGAACCTTTGGCCGAGGAGAAGGCCTGGGCACGTATTTCGGAGAAGGCGCTGGCGAGGGTCGCACATGACACGTGCCATGCCAGCGACCAGAGAAGGCGCAGCGGCCCTGTCGGAAGTCCAGAGTCACTTTGTCCTCAAGGTCTGCGGGTGGCCCATACAAGGCATGGGCTCTCCCCTCCAGATTGCCCCTTTGTTGATCTACAGGGGGGTGGCATCTGTCCAGAGTGTCTGGCCCCCAGCGGAACACCCAGGGACTCACATTGTAGGCATTCTTAATGAGCTGGACCACGTTGCTCGAGTCATCCGACAGCTCCCCGACCGCAGACTTGGGGATAATCTTCGTGAGTTCCTGTCGGGCAAGAAGACCAGGTGGGTCACGGGTGCAACCCCGGGGGCTATGGAAATCTCTCAGCCGCCGCCGGTTTGTAACACCCCAGAGGGTTCCTTCCCACCTGTACAGTGACTCAGACAACACCCCACCCAACGTCTCCCAGTACTTAGTTAAGACAGTGCATAGTCAGTGGTGTGCTGGTGAAAACTGTTAGCATCGGGCTCTCGGGGGAAAACACCCTGAGCTGCAGCATCTGCCAATTTCCTTGGTGTAAATACTCCACCTGGGCGGACTTCACACTGCTGGTATCGCTGAACAAAGAGCTGAAGAGAGGTGTGCCTTGAAGAGATGGTTAGGTAGTGTTCCCACCGTGCGGGTGTAACCGCTGCAAACCGCGAGGGCATGGGTGATCGAGAACATCCCAAGGCCTCAGGAAGGGGTGGTTTGGAGCATTTCAATAAGTTGATATAACTGGATTTTAATATTGACCGTGTTAGAAGCAATGAGATAGTCCACTCTGGCAGGCCAGGGTCAGCTGGTTCAGCTGTGCCCGTGGGGTAGCAGGCCCAAGCACTGGTAATACAGACAGGCCTGGGGCCAGCCACCAGGGCAGCTTGGACCACTTCTCCCCCCACACGCACCTTAGCCTGGTTCAAGGGTCACACCATCATTCATTGAGGATTGCTCTAACACTCTGTCCTATGGAACTGATGGTTGGGCCAATTTCCTGCATCAAAGCCCTTCTGTGACTGCCCAGAATCAGGTCCTGTCACCTCCATGGAGCTCACAAGGATGGTTACAGCCTGGCCACCAAGCCCCTCTGGCCTCCATCACCCCACCCCCATCCACTCCAGCAGTGGGACTTCGCTGTGGCTTGGGAAAGCCGCACGCTTCCACGTCCTGTCCTCTCTACCCTGTGGAGCCATGTTGCAGGAACGCCAGGAGGGTCCCGTGTCTACCACTGCCCTTACAAATCACTGGTTGTCTGGACACCCCTTTCTCAGGAGCATTGCAAAGGGAAGTCAGGGAACAGTCTCGGAAAGGCCTGTGAGTGACCTGCCCAGGGCCTCGTGTATGCTCCTGGGAGGGGAGAGTTTGGGGTTCAAGTTCCCATCTAGCTTGCACCCTGTCATCACCCTGTATTCTGGAACACAACTACTGCTGCTAACAATAAACTGCCGGGACCTGCTACAATTCTGTGCGAAGGGGACTGTCACGTCTCATAATACAGTCACCTAGGCAGCTGCGAGGTCCTGACCTGCTGGTGCCCATGCAGCTAATGCAGGCGGCCTTTGAACCTGCTGCAACCAGCCAACAGCCCTGGAGGGGGCCAGGGCACTGTCCCTGTGGCTTGGCCAGCTCCCACTGCCTGCCCCCTCCCACTTCTCTGTGTGCCCTGCAAAGTCCTGGCCTTTCTCCAGAGTCCGGGGAAAGTGACAGCAGGAACTGCTGGTCTCACCATTGGCCACAATCAAGCGCCCCACCCCTCCTGAGCAGAGGTCACAGCAGGCTCACCAATGGCAGGAGATTGTTGCACAGGGTGTAGGGACGGTGAGGGGCCAGGAGAACCTCATGCCCATCAGGGCAAGAGGAGCTCCCTCGCTAAATGCTGGCCAGACACCAAACACACACAATGGTGACCAGAAAGAGAGGACAGAGGGAGCGAAGCTGCGGCAGGAACAGGAGGCAATCCCCCATGAGAGTTCCAGGCTACTAAAGAATGTGGTGAAGAGAGTAATTCAGAAAAGTCAGGAAGGACCAGGGTTCCCCAGCCGGAGAAAGGGAAGTTATCTCGGGGTGTTGAAGTGTCAGCTTCGAGAAGGGGCAGCCGCTGGCCAGGGCCCAGGGTCTGCGGGTGACATGGGTGTGCTTCCCTGGGGCGTCCACCAAGCCACATGTTTACGTTCGTGACCTTTCCTGAAATATCGTCTCAGACTTCGTGAAAATGCTTATACTCCATGTATGTGGATGAAAAGCTAGAGAGTCTCCGTCAAATAAAAAAAACTGGATCCGCTGCTCCAAAACACTCGCTACGTTGTAGCCAAAATGAGCCAATGCCAAGACATCTGCTGCAAATACGCTACATTTCAAGGGAAGCAACCCTCTTTCACCCACACAGAGATGTCACGTGGCAGGAAGAGGCTTCGGATTTCCCAACAGCAGCGTTCGCACCCCTGAGCCCTGGCCCTGCGTGCCGCCTGCCCCACACACCCAGCACGCAGAAGCAGAACTCAGCCTGTGATGACATTGAAATGTCTGTGTCCCACCCTGTTGCCCAAGACCTTAAGTCTACTTACTTCATAGGTCTGCACCATTTTCTTGGTCACAGCAAAGATGGGCTGGATGTTGCTTTCAGCCAGTTTGTGTGCCAACTGGCCCACCGATGGGTAGTCCTGGAGAGGAGATGCCCAGTCGGACAGTGCGGAGGCCAGCACAAGCTATCCAGGCTGACCGTCCACACTGCCCAGCACAAAGCAGGGGCCGGAGGCTGAGCCCTTCCAGCGCTGTCCCAAGGGCCCTTCCCAATGATGTGGACAAACAAGCAACATAACAGGATTGCGAGGGAAACCAGTTAAGAATGATGACCCTGAGAAAAAAGGTAACTAGCAAGAAGGTATAACTGGGCTCAAATTTAAAAACTGAACCTGGAAGCCATTTCTGGATAGGGACCTCTCATGCAAGACATGCTTCAGGGAGAAGCCTGCAAGGAGCAGCCTACCTCTCGCCCGGAACTGCCTGCCTGCACTGTGCTCCTGCCCTCGGAGGCAGTCCGCATAAAGGAGTTCCTGGAACCTTATTCCAACCAATAAGACTGAGGTTTTCCAGGTCCAATTGGTGCTGCACAGTTACAGCGCCATCGGCATCTTCACTGGCCAATCAGAGCAGCTCCATTCTGACCAATTAGGACAGTGCTTTTCTGGACCAATCACAGTGTGAGGATTTGGAATCCTCACTTGCATGAGAATGGATGACCAAGGAAAGGGGCTTTCTCTCTAGGGCAGCTCCCCTCTAGCTTGGTGCGGGGGAGGACATTTTCTCTTCCCACCAAAGACTGGGTTTCCCTGTCTACAGGTGTCAACACCAGAGGAAGCCACCTCAGCAGACTGAACCCCTGCAGACTGGAGCAGGGCAGAGCTGTCTAGCCAGAGGCCCAAGCTGCAACACCATGGCTGAGGGGCCTCACCCTATGGAACCTCACAGCTTTATCATAATTGAGCTGTTTGCCCCAAATAAAGATTCTTCACCACGTCCCAACTTGGTGACCCCTATTGGCATTGAAATGGCAATGAAATGGCACCAACAACCATCAGTTGATGAGAAAATGTGAAAGTTGTCACATGCTTTTTAGTCAGTGCACTGCAGAAGGAACCTCTCCCAACGTGCGAAGCAGAAACGAGAGGGAGCAGAGCGGGGTGTCCGTGCTTGCGCAGTGCCGGGGAACTCCTCCGACTTCCCTTGGGCGGGAGCTCCCACACCACCCCCAGCATGGGGCGCCTTGTTTTCATGATTGAGGGACAGTCTCAATTTCAAGCAGAGGCTCACTGGAACCTCAGATGGCACATTTCTCCTGTCCAAGTGATGGTCCCCTGGCATTTATCCACAGACACTCGCCCCTGGAGCCTGTAGGTTCCGGGCAAAGATCCCCTGAGCTATATCATCTCTGAGGTGCTGTGTAGTGCCTGGAGCTGATGATTTCAGGGTGCAGAGGACCATTTCACAGCAGGCCAGGCAAAAGCTGGCGGTTCAGGATGGCGGCTGCACACCCAAAGTGGAGAATGGCTGACCTCTTCGTGACAGTACAGCTCCTTACCCCGGACAAAGGGCCTCTTCCCATCCCTCTGAACCCCCAGAAGTGCTCTCTCAGCCAGCCTGGAGTGACTCTGGCCTCCGGTCCCCCTGAACAGAACTACAGACACCCCCAAACTTTCCCCTTTGGCCCAGGTTTCCTCCCCAGTCCCTTGTGCTGTGTCCCCTCCCAACAAGGGCCCTGGATGGGGAGCACTCACAAACTCATTGCTTTTTTTGTACATGTTGTCCTCCAGGTGGCAGCGGCCATCATTGGGGGTCAGGATGGCCCCCAGCTTCCCATCACCTGCAATGTGGAAGCCGTCGTCGGTGGCAAACACCAGCAGCCGAGTGACGTTGCGCCAGCCAATCTCATCCTGAGAGGGAGAAGACGGGGTCACCTGCCTCAGTTCCTTTCGTGGGGCTCTCACAGAGGAGAGGTGACAAGGGGCTACGCCTGTCCCCCCACTCCAGGGTTTTCAGGCAGGAGGCCCCAGAGACAGGATGCAGGCTGGGACCAGCTTCCCAACTCTGGTTCCCAAGGGTGGTCCAGATTCCAGCACCTGGGGCTGGAGGCACTTCTCTAGGACGACGCGTTCCCAAATGCCCAGCGCGTGTGTGGGACCCAGAGGGCAACTGACATGCATGTTTCTATGAAAAAACATACAACCTCTAAGGGACTAAATCCCCAGGGACTATTCCCAAAGAAGAAAAGAAAATACTTGGAGGACAGTTTGTCACAACGTAAAAACACTGCAGACACAAAGAGGAAAGAACCTCAGGGGCCCCGAAGTGGGGGGTGACAGAGGCAGGCGCGTTAGCAACTCGCCTGTCGTCACCGGGACATCACACGGAAATGAAGTGTGTGTCGGTGACGCAAGGACAGCAGTGCGGAGGGACCCGCAGAGAAGCTGGAGGAGGAAAAGCCAGTTTGCAGGTCAGGACTGCGAGGTTAAAACCACGAGGTGATGGTGTTGTACCATTGCCATCATGAACCCAGTGGCTGGATTGACCAGACAGGACCCTGTGAGTGCCTGGGGGCAGTCAGGGGTGGGGGATGGTCACTGGGTGAGGGGCAGGCCAGATGTGGCCACCTAAGCCACATGACATGGGAGAGCCTCTGAGGACACCCCTTGTTTCCCAAGGGGCAAGGAGGTCGGCGGCAATTCCGCTCTAGCAACCGCTGGGATCCGGCCACTCGGTGGTCTTGCTTTACAAGATCGTTTGCTCACATTCAGGCTTCAGAAGATGTGCCCCCCATCACAAACTAACAACAGTGACGTCTCTGGGTGACTGCAGGGCCTTCTGAGAGTGTTCAAGGTGAAGGTGGAACCTGTGGCTGGGGGACCCAGGGACAGAGCAGGGACCGGGCCTTACCGGGCACGCCGCGACCTGCATCATGGCGTCCAGCCCCCCCTCGGGGGCGTCCAGGTTTCCTGAAATCAGCTGCTTCCCCACCTCGGTCTGGAACTGGTTGGAGTTGTCGGTGAGCTTCAGCACGTGCCTGAAGGCGAACGGGGGCTGGCACGCCTTCTCCTTGTTGGGGCACGGGTTCTTCAGCTTCTCGGGGTGCGTGTTGACAAAGGGGAGCACGGTCTTGTCCACAAAGGACCCGAAGCCTGAGGGGCAGAGGTGGGGGCAGGGGTGGGTGAGTGGGGGGGAGCAGGGGTGGCGCCAGGTGCTGGGAGGGCCGGGCTACAAGCCTGGGGAGCACGAAGGTGGGGCCTCAGTTTCCCTACTTGGCACAGGGCAGGGGAGGAAGGGAGAGGGCCCGTGGGGCGTGTGAGCATGCAGGTAACGTGACCAAGTGTGTATCCATGTTTAATTAGGTGTGTGTGAGTGTGTGTGTGTCCCCACACACAGACACAACAGCTCAGAGGGAGCAGAGATGAGTGTGACGTTCCATTCCCCCCACACACGTGTGCGTCTGAGACGTGCACTTTGTGAATGAGTCCGTGCTCGCCAGGCGTTGAGGCCCCTCTGCCGGGAGGTCAGGGCAGTGCTCATGTGCTGTGATTATTTCATTCAAGTTGTGATTGCTCTGCAGTCTGTATACCTTTGTGGTCTTTAATTTTCTAAAAACTGGCGCTGTAGGACTGTTGTCTTTCAAACACATTGAAGAGCAAACGACAGGAGAAGGGAGGAGAGGGGAGGGGAGGGAGGGGGTGGATGGTGTCAGGAGAGCCAGCTCCCAGGTGTGGCCTCGGTGAGGATGCAAACAGGGGCACTGTGCGAAGCCTCCTCCCACCCCCATCCCGCACCCCGCGCCCTGTCCCTCGGGACGTGGGTGGGGTGGGGTGGGGGCTCAGCTGCGGCCCTCACCAATGCGGCCAGACTCGGTGATCTCATTGAGGGCCCGGAGCAGGTCGCCCCCCAGCTTCTTGACGTTGATGAGGTCGTCTAGCATGGAGTAGGACAAGTCCATCAGGTAGTACAGGTCGATGGGGTAGCCCTTGGCACGCCGGAAGGTCACGTTGAACACGGCCTCCTGACCTGCCGCAGACACGGGACAGCGTGAGGGGTGAGCCGGCTTGGGCAGAGCCAGTGTGAGCAGCTGCGCGGGTGGCTGGCTGTGGGGCCTGTCAGCCTTGGCGCCGCCTTCTCAGAGGGGAACAGAATAGTGTTTTCCAGATGTTTGCCCCTCCTTTTTACACGGAACACAGGACACAGGGCTGAAAGACACCCGGCCCGCAGCTGCAGACCCCAAGCCCACCTGGTCTCAGATGGAGCGTCACTCGCTGGGGGAACAGCTGCTTCTGGCCCCCCTGCTGGTTCTCCTTGGTCTCCGAGAAGCTTTTGGGGTCCATGATGTCATCCGGGTCACAGCCCCTGGCCGTCAGCTGTGCCCTCGTGTCGCAGCGGACGGAGTCGGGCTCCCCTCGCCCGGTGAAGTTCTGGTGGGGAGTGGGAAGAGGGAGGGAAATGTGGAGGGCCCACAAGCTGGGAGTGGTGGGGGCTGACCTTCAGGGTCTGAGGAGGCAGACCCTCCCCATTTGCTCTGGCATTCAAGACAAGCATCCCTGGAATACGAGGGTGAGGTGGGGGGCTGGACAGTCCCCAGGGACGCCTGCCTCAGATAGTTCCTCCCTCCGTGAGGCCCCCAGACACGGCGGCTGCTGGGGCGGGCAGCTGTCCCCCTGCCTCCAGCAGCAGACACACAGGAGAACTGGCGTCCAGTCCGGGCTGGGCATTGGGTGAACCTTCCGAGGCCCAGAGCTGAGTCTGGCTGGGGGTTCTGCCTTCTTTCAGCAGAGCTTTTGTTGGTGGGGTATGGCTCTCTCCCAAGGAAATGTGGGTGTCCCCTCTGAGCCTGCATGGCAGTCCCAAGGCACCTCAGAGCACCCACAGAACCCTGGACCCCAGGGCAGCGCTCTGGGCCAAGCCCCTCGCAATCCAGAAAGGGGGCATAGGGGAGCAGTGGACTGGGTCCAGGGTACTTTTCTTGTGACCCTTTGCCCCCACAAATGCCTCGTGGATTCTGACACCAGCAGGAAAGAAGAGGTCACACTGGTTGGGTCCTGACACTGGGCCACAGCCAGCTGCACCCAAGGGAGGGTGTGCTAACACGGGAGTTGCTAATAACCATGTTCACATCCCTGCTTTCTTTCACAGTGGAGAGTGACCAGACAGGCAGGAGGCTGGCTAGGTGCAGGGGCTTGGTGACCAGGGTGGGGACAGGAGAGGGGGCAGAGGAGGGGCTACGCTTTCTGAGCTGCCCCTGTACTGTCTTCACTTTGGGAGCCCCAGGAATACTTTAAGTACCTGAGAAACAAAATGAACTCAACAGGCACGGAGAAGAAACAACCCCAAGACGGAACTATGGGGCCTGCCGGTATTTCAGATCAATGTGGCAAACGCACGACAGGGGAGGGAGGACCCCAACTGGAGAGGGATGCTTCCACCTGCTCGGCGACACCCCCATCGGAGGAGGAGCACCGACCACACCGATGTCTCCCGTAGGTTGCCTGGGGCAGGGGCATGGGCTGGCGACTCAGAGACAGCTTTCTGTGTGTGGAAGGATCGAGACAGTGAGGAACTGTTCACAGGCGTCTGGAGTCAGGCCTTTCGGGGGAGGGAACCAGGAAGCCTCAGAGGAGGGCTTGATTCCATGACTGGGAGATCTCGTTACCCCCGAGGGTACGAGAGCGCCCGAAAACGAGGCTGGGGCCACCAAGGTCACGGAGCCAGCCTGGAGGGGCGTCCCATGGCCAACTTGGGAACAATGTGAGCGAGAACGTGTCAAAACGACGATGACAGTTTATAAGCTACCAAACACAGTAAAAATCAGCGGGTCCCTACCTATGAGAGAGAGGTGGAGGGTGGGGATTCTCCTGACGTCAGAGCCATGAGGAGTCGACCAGCCGTCTCACTGACAACCGATCGGGCACAAATCAGGGATGGAGGCCGAGGTTCGTGGTGGAAGCTTGACGGGGCAGAGTGTCTGCGGGCCTCAGGCACCTCCCCACAGATCACTTCTCCGTGCAAGGGGAAATAGGGACGTTGCGGTGCACAAGCCCGATAAGAGCGGCTCTAGCCGGTGTCACCAATAGTGGGACAGTGACAGCAGGAGCCGCCTGTAGGGGCTCCCACCAAATGTCCACCCGGACAGAATGAGAGGGAACGGCAGACAAACGCACAGTGGGGGCAGCGCGCAGCCCTGCTGTCCTGAAGCTTCGGGCACGTCAAGGGTGAGAAGAACGTCCCACGTTCAAGGAGACGAAGGAGACGTGACATTTGAATGCACCGTGTGTTCCTGCATTATAATATTGGCCAGGGGGGAAAAGCCTGGCCGTCCTGGGCTTTTGCGTTTCTTCCCAGGGACCTCACCCTTAAAACGACAAGAGGGAATTAGGGTCCCAGGAGGGAACTTCTCCGCTTCTCATCGTATTCTGAAAGCTGGACTGCCTCTCCCCTCCCTGTGTGCCCAGGGCTGTAGGGGACACAGGCATGCAACTGGCCCCTACTACAAGCGTCTCCCCCTGCCTCCTGCCTCCAGGGCCCAGGGTGGAGGGCCTGGAGCAACCTAGCACAGGGAGCCCAACCTAGCACAGCCTCACTGTCTGGTTGGCCTCCAGGACAGCGTCGGGTCCGCCTGTCTGTCTGTGAGTTAGACTACCCTTTACCCTGTTCTGCTCCTGTCCCACTAGGAAAGGGGCTGGTGATGGTCCTGGGTGCCCACAGTTCCAGAGGCGGGGTGGGGTGGGGGGCGGTCCAGCCCGGGAGGTGTGCAAGTGGGAAGGACCAGCCAGGAAGGAAGCTCTTACCAGCTTCTGGCACCAGGCACAGCCAGGCCCTGACTCGATGCAGTCCCGGCAGGTGCTGACCTTGAATTTGGTGCACTCCTGGGAGAGAACTGGGGGCAAGATGAGACAGGCTCTGTGAGTGGGACTGCTGACCCCATGTGGAATCTGGCAGGCACAAGGGGCTGCGAACAGGGGTGGGTGGACAAATGACCAAGCCCACACACAGGAGATGGAAGGAAAAGGAGGGTCAGCAGGAGGACCAGGAGGGATGGGATCAGCCAGGGGGCCTGTGTCTGCCAGGATACAGAGAGTGGCCTCCAGAGGGTGTGAGGGTGTGAGGGTAGGAGGGTGGGAGGGTGGGCCTCACCCTTCCCCACCTTTCCCCACCCTTCCCCACCCTTCCCCATGAGGAATGTCCGGCAGAACTCACCGGACCCAAGGGAAAGCAGGCCGGAGAGGGTGAGCAGCAGGGACCACTGACGCAGCATTTCCTGTGGAGGGACGGGGCCTTGGTGACAGTCCTCAGACCCCAGAGTCTGGGGCTTCCTGCCCATGGAGCCCCTCCTCGCCGGCCTGGAGATACGGAGCCAGGAGGCTCTGACCCTGCTGCTGAGGGTGTTTAGTATCTGGGTGAGGCCAGCACGGTCTGTCTCCCTGGCCACCCTGCAAGGTGGTGGCCACACCCCTGGGCCCGCCGGGCCTCCAAGGAGGAGCAGAGAGGGGGCCTCATGCCAGCAGCACACAAGGGCACACACGTACGTACATACCCACAGCACACACAGCACATAAGTACATGCATGAACACACAACACACACGAGCATACACTACACAGAGAGACACCTGTGAACCACATGTCTCACACATGATCACATGTGCACACATACCACACACGTCATAAACAAATGCATGCCGACCACACACAGACACGCGGCAGAATCAGGACCAGAAGGAGAAGCCACCCCCGAGCGCCGAGGGCGCCCCGCACTGAGGAGCGAGGGAGTGTTAGGCAGAGCCACCACCTGCCTGTTCGGGGCACCAGCCGTAGCTGACCGTCGCTTTGTTTTCCTGATGCACACCTGCTGTCCTCACGAACCCAGTGCCAGGGCGGGGGGCGTGGACAGGGAGTCCAGCGAAGTGGCTCAGTCAGTGGTCACTGACCGCCGATGCTCCCAGAGGCACGATCGTGAGTGCAGGGTCCCAGGCCTGATGTTCGAACTCTGTTCTGGTTCTCGGGGGCGGAGGCAGGACCTTCCAAGCCACAGCCCACTGGGCAGGGACCAGAAAGGGGCCGCCACAGGGGCCGCAGACCCGGGCTGGGCACCGAGCAACGAGGGCCCCTCAGAACAGCAGGGGAGGGGAAGCAGGGCTTCCTGGGGTGGGTGGGTCCCCCGGTCTGAAAACACTGTCACTGACTCTGACATTTTATCTGACACCGAGGAAGCGGAGAAGGTGTTGAGCAGCAAGAAGCCAGGAGTTCACAGGCAGGAAGGAGCCGTGTTTTATCAGAAGCAAAAATCAGCACAACTCACCCTGAAAGTAACTCAGATGCCAGCTGCTCTGCTGGGTTGGGCCTCTGAGGCTCCGCGGGCACCCTGCCCCCAACACACTGCCTAATGGTGGTGGGCCATCAGAGTGGCCTCGGGTCCCCAAGTCAGGGTGGGTCCACCCGGCTGGCAGAGGCCCCAACTCAGAGCCCAGAGCCCAGAGCCCGCCTGCCTATTCTGGGGACCGCGTAGTCCCTGCTGCAGCCTGCAGGCCTCTGGGTGCACGTGGTCCCTGCCATGGGTCTCTGCGTACACACCGTGGGTGATTCGGCTCTCCCTTTTTTTTCTCCCACCCAACCCCAAGTCCCCGTCTTTCTGGAGGTGACCCTGCTCCCTGCTTCTCACCAAGATTATACTCAGGGCCTGGAAGTGTCAAAACAGAACCCTCAATTCTTCCCAACTGTGTCGAAAGCAGAACCCCGGCGGCCTCTGGCTTCCTGGGTCACAAGCACAGCCAGCAGGGGAGGCAGTTTCGGTTCGCTCCAGGCCACCCGTTGTGGTCCCTCAATTGTGGAATATGGGCTTCGGCCAAGACCAGCCTCAGCTTTCCACCTGGGTCCCCCAGACTCTGGCAGCTGGACTGGTGCCCTGAGTGTGCCCACTGAATCCTCAGCTGACCTGCACTGCCCCAGGACACAAGGTCCAGTCCACCCCAGGATAGCACCCCCACTTCTGAGGCTAAGGTGGCTCCGAGTAGAGGATGAGGGAACCCCTCCCCAAATGTCCCAACTATGCGTGTGGTCTGGCAGAGCGAGTGGATCCCCTGGTTCGGGGGCAGGACCTACAAACACAGCTCTGCCCCCTCCTGTGGCCACAGACCTGTCCCCCACCCCCCAACCGTCACCACAACCAGCTTGTAAACTCCTCGGGGCCGAGCGGCAGCAGGACAGGGACCTGGACACAGTCACCCTTGCTGCACTTCCCCCCATGGAGAGTGGACCGCGTCTTTGTTCGGGCAAGACCCGCAGGCCGCAAGGCCTTATCTGAACCACAGGAAGCCGGGGAGGGGTGGGTAGCGGGGTGCGCTCTCCCCAAGTGCTACTTCTCACTTGCAGTAGCAGTGGGAATGGCCACTGCGGAAGGCCCCACCCCGCCACTGTGTGCCCCACAGGCGAGTGGGGACAGGACACCCAGATACGTGCAGCTCTGGGTGGGCAGAGGGAAGGAGGCGGAGCATGGAGCGTGGGAGTGAGTGCTTCTCCTGGCTGTGGGCAAGCAGGGCTAGGTGGGGCAGGACTCTCTTCGCTGGGCCCCAGGGCACAGGGCCCCAGTGGCTGAGCATGGCAGCCAGGGCTGAACCTCAGAGGCCCAGGCCTTGCCCCAATCCAGCCTGTCCACGCTCACAGACCAAGCTCTCCTCTAGGCATTGTCCTGGAGGCCGATCCCTGGACCGGCGCTGTGCAGGGCCTGCGCCTGGGTGGCGGGCCTGCCTCAGTGGCTCACTCTGCCTCAGTTTCCTCTGTTCAACTGGAGGGGTTTGCAGGCCTGTCCCCGGCCCTGGGGAGGACAGGCTTGGCTTGCAATCATGTGTGAAGCGACCTCCACACCCGAGGGCCCCGGGATCAGCGATGACAGCTGGCCGGGGAGCGAGCAGGCCAGTGGGAGCCCCAGGGCTGAGCAAGGAGAGGGGGAGGGTGCAGGTTCCAGCCAGGCCTGCAGAGCACGTGCCAGAGGGGGTGCTCCGACAGACAGCCCCCTGCCTCCCTTCTGCTGGAGGGCTGAGTGCCTTTTCCCCAGCTAGGCTGCCATCTCCCCAGAGCTAGGAAGCGCCCATCACCAAGACTCAAGATACAAAACCCTGAGCTAAGCTCTTTGAGAAACCCCAGACCCCACCAGCCTGTGAGGACCTGGGCCCTGCCCACTAGGGGACAGATGGCACAATCCAGCGGAACTGTGGGCAGTGGTACCCCCCAAGTTCCCTGTGCCAGCGGGCTTCCCAAAAGACCAGGCTCAGCACCCTCCACTCTGCACCCAGTGAAGGCAGCTACCGAGGGGCCCACTTCACCACAAACAAAGTGCTAAGCAGTTGGGTTCTGAGATGCGGAAGGAGCATTAGAAGAAAAAAGAAAATATTCTAAACTACACACACATGAAAAAATACCCATATTTGGCGAGACAGAGGAGAAAAGGGAACATTCGAAGAGAAACACCACTTTGAGCAAGAAGCAGTGGGAGGCGAAGCCGGTGAGTCAGGGAGAGCCGGCGTTGGCGTGGGCTCGCCGCCGGAGAGGAACGTTTTGCCCAAGTCCAAGCCCTCGGCCGAGGCCACTCGAGCTGCCGTGGCCGCGCTGACCACCAGCACTTGAAATGGGAGCTTGGCCTTGCCCTTTGGGGTCAGAGTCTAAAGCCACCTCAGTGCTGACTTATAAGAGGTCCCCAACCAAGCGACGGGGGCCACGAGCATAGACGACATTCTGAGGAGGGGAGGGGAGGAGAGGGAGGAGAAGGTAGGGGGGTCCCTGCTCACTTGGGAGTGGGTGAGTCAGGGCTGTTTTGTGGAGAAAAAAGCAATCGTCTGCCATGGATGAGAAAGAGGCCTCAGCCTGTCAAAATCGCAGTGTCAGGATGTGATCTGTCGTACCGGCTTTACGTAAATGCAAACAAGAAGTGAGCACAGCTCAGCTCCGGTAGGGGCAGGGGCCCCGCCCCCTTGTCTGGGAGGTTTAGACCAATCCACTGGACTAAAAGGGCATGAGGATTGAGGAGGACAGAGCCTACAGTTCTCCAGAATGCCAGCCCCAAAGACAGTCCAAGTGCCCATGGCCGTGGTCACAGCTATTAATTTCACTGTGGGTGACGTGCGAGAGCTGAAGTTTGAAGATACACAGTTTATGACTCAATGGAATAAAACAAGACTTCTCCGCGCCCCGCCCAGCACATTAACTAGAAATTTCAAAACGTTATTATTTCTTTTTAAAAAAATTGTTGTCTTTTTCCACTACCATTTGCCCCCCTTATACCCATCCCCCCTCCCAACTATCTCTTAAGTCTGTGATTTCCAACCTTTTCCTCTTGTGGCACACACAAACTAATTCCTAAAATCAGAGCACCAAAAAATGTCTACTTGTTCCCAAGATCTGACCAAAGCAATAGGTATAGTTTTGATTCATTTACACCAGACGGCTACTGTCGTGTTGGCTGTTGCATTTTTCAATTTGACAGTCTAAGGGAAAAGAGGTCGGTGCCCCTGACTAAATAGTCAGGTGTTGCCTGTCTTAAAAATTCTCGCGGCATGCTGGTTGAAAAGAGCTGTCTTCAGTCGGAGAGGAAATGAATGCCGCACACAGTGCTTACAAACAGTGGAAGAGGAGGCGAGGCCAGCACCCTCTGTGCAGGGAGACGGCGCGCTTGGCCCCTCGGGGACCTGAAGCTGATGCCCTAGATGCTCTAATGGTGGATGTAAAGGAAAGCCACTTCCCGTCCGGGGCTGGAGGATCCAGAAGTGAAAGAGCAACGAAAAGGGGGTGGAAGTTGGTGAATCAGAAAGCAAACACGAAAGCAAAAATGGATAATTACATCGAAACCCATTTCCTGGGGAAAAGCCATAAAACGGGTCCCCTGGAAGGGAAAAATGTAGGATAATCACGGAGGCCTTTGAAAGGCAGAGTGGGACCAGGCAGGGCGGGTGGTGTTAGTTCCTGGGCTGTAACTGCACTGAGAAGCCAGGGGTTAGAGCCCCGGGGGCCCTGGCTCTTGGGGTTCGAGGCCCCCCCCCACAGCCCGGCCAGTCGGTCTTTGGCCACTGGCGCACACCCGGCGCCCAGCTGTCAGGGACCCCCCTCCCAGGGTCCCTCACACCGCAGGCATGTTCATTCAGCTTCAGGGAATAAATTGCCAGAAGAGACAGATGAATGTCTATGTGACATTGAAAACCTAAAGGGAAAAGAGGGCAAGAAGAGAGGTGACTCCGAAACAACAAATGGGGACATAAAATGAGTGACGGGTGAAAAGATGTAATTACTATCTAATGTGAAAGGGGAGTGGTGATCTTCCTCTTCAAGGAGATCTCAGAAATTAATGGCAAAACAGCAAATAGGCCCCGGCAAAGGCCGTGGGCTGACGGACATCCCACGAAGGAGGAGATGCCACTGGTCAGGGAGCTTGAGAAAGCGGGAGCTTGGGGGCAGGCAGAGCTATCGAAGCAAAGAGATTTCCGGCCCAGCTGTGGGGGGGCCACATCTTTTTTTTTTTAAGATTTCTAACACCCACCCAGCGGAACCTGCACAGCAACGAGAATGTGTGAATGGCTTCATCTTCGTGGTAAAAAGTGACTGTGTGGGAAACTAGTACGTTTACCAGAACGGCCCGGGGTTTCTCTCCTGGACAGGAGAGAAACACTTACAAGGGGGGAGGGGGGCGCCCTTGTAAGTATTTGCAATTTTCTTTATTATCCTGTTTGCATTTTCCAAACTTCCTACAATAAGCATACATAGTAGTTTTTAAAATATTCATTCACCTAAGAAAATCCCCGCTCGCTGGTGGCGGAGCAGTGGTCCTGAAGCTTCTGTCCCTGCTGCCGGCATTTCTGAGGATGGTTGGTGGCCCCGTGGTGGTGGGAAGGACGGACCGCTGACGTCAGGGCCCTCCCGCATTCACGCACTGAACACATGCTTGCTGCTCTCTCCCCTCGGGGTGCTGCCTCCCCGCTTCTGGGGTTCTGACCCCTGCCAAGACCTTGCAGAGCCCGAACACCCCCTGAACACTCTCGCTGAATTGCCATCACACCCCAAAGCCACTGCACTGCAAAAGCCGAAGCCTGGCCACATCCACGCAACCTAAAATGAAGTGGAGGGAAGCGCTGCTCCCGTAGACTGGCTCTGCAAGCGCCCCCCTCCCCAGACCCTAAAGCACTGGGAGCGAGCGAACCCACGCCCCATGCCCAGGGTGCTCCCAGGTAGCCCGATGCTCACCAAGGCACTGGGGTGGCCTGCTGTCCCCAGGGCTCCCCAGGCGAGGAGAGCCCTGGCTCAGTGAGGTCTCGCTGTCAATGAGGCCAGCCTCAGGCCCTGCCTCAGCTCCCCGGCCCCCAGCAAACCCCTCAGACTACTTCTAGCGGCAACCCAGGGTGCAATACTTGGGTGACCCTCTCCCAGAAGCATCCAGTGCAGCAGAATGACACCCCGTGGGCATGGAGGTCTCTTCATCTCAGACTGGCTGGATCTGAGCCCCCAAGAGGCCTGAACCCCACCCCACCCCCACATCTCCTGCCAAAGGGAAAGAGGCCGTGACTGACCCTGTGACACCTCCTGGGTGGAGGGCAGTGGCTGCGGGAGGCCTGGCAGGGAGGCAAGGGATCAGGGCAGACACAGCCAGTCTTCTGAGGGAGCTTCTGCCCGTGGGAGGTGGCCCGTGCCGAGACGGCCAAGCAGGACAGTGGGGCCCTTAGGAACAAGACCGGGCAGTGTTCCTAGCACCCACCCTGTTGGCTCCAGCCTGCACTCACGGTTTCAGCTCACTCCCATCCACCAGGGAGCGAACTGCACCTGCCCGCTATTCCGTGCCACAGTCCCAGCAGGGCCGGTGCCTTCCCCAGGCATGACCGCATCAGCCTGGCCCCGGGGCCAGCACTCTCAAACCTGCCTGCAGGCTCTCAGCGCCTGCGGACAAGCCGTTGTATCCAGCGGAGCCTCCCTTACTAAACAGAACCAAGGATGCTGTGACAGCGACTTTCATGTACCCATTTGGCTGGGCCACAGTACCCAGGTATTTGCCAAACTCCGGTCTACATGTTTCGGAGAAGGTACGTTTTCACATGAGACGCACATTAAATCGGGGGCTTGGAGGAAAGCAGATTGCCCCCCACAGTGTAGGTGGGCCTCACACAATCCGTCGAGGGTCTTAAGAAAACTGAGGTCCCTGGAGGAAGAGCGAGTATTGCCACCAGATGGCTTTCCAGCTCGAGTTGCAACATCAAGTCTTTCCTGGGTTTCTGGCTTGCCCTGCAGTCTTGACTTACAGTAGGTCCCACAGTGGCACGAGCCAAATCCTTGAACTAAATCTCTCTTCGTGTACACACACACACGCACACACACACCCCCATCCTATTGGTGCTGCTTCTCTGGAGGACCCTGACTGCTTCAGGTGCCGAGACCGGCACCCAGGCTCATGGAAACTTGCTAGAGGTGTTTTTAACAAGCTTGTTGCTGATGAAGGTCAGCCGCACCGCGGTTTCCTGCTCTGAAGGTTCTGGAGGCCACAAAGGCACTTCCGAGCCCGCTCCTCTTCCCCCCAAATCAGAGCCAGGGGCTGTGACACCACAGGTGCCCCGGAGCCGAAACGACTCCACACGACGCCCTTCTCCGACCTGCGCTGTGTGGATTCTGCGCTGGGTGGGGGCCCATGTGAGGGGCTCACGCAGAAACTAGGGTCGGCCTGCTCTTGAACTCTCCCGGGCCTTGCTTCCTGGCTGCTGGAAGGGGGAGTGACAGGAACACGCTCCAATGCAGAGGAAGGAGCCCTGGGCCGAAGCAGAAAGGCCTGCCCGGGTCGCAGACTGGGCAGCTCCAGGACGTGGCTGCACCTGCCAAGCCTCACCTCGCCCGCTCCACGTGACTACGGCGCCCTCTCGCCAATGGTGGAAGCTACTGGAAACCACCAGCCCTGTCGAGAACTCCCACTCTGCCCGCAGCCCGCCCTGCTGGAGGCCCTTTCCTGCCTGTCTGAGCACAGGGCAGCACCCCTCTCCCCATCTGGCCCGGCTGCCAGGGCTGAACGCAGAGTTCTGCCAAGCCGGCTTCGTGGGAAGCCCATGTGTGGAGAGGAGGCCCAGCTCCTGCGGTCAGAGCCGGTGCCAGGTGGCTCAGGATCACAGGGCCCACTGACACTCGGGAGCCCCGCCCCTGCCCAGCTGCCGGCTTCCCTTTGGTAGAGTATTTAGGCAGATGCCCTCGATCAGGGTACCAGTCCCACGGGGATCGGCAGGGTCGGAGGTTAGATGATGACACAGTTGACAGCCTCATTTTGGGTCCAGTTTGTGCAAAGGGAAACAGGCAGTGAGCACGCCCGCCAGGTCTGTCTGGTGGGTGTCACCAGAACTTCACCGAAAGGGGCTCAGCGCTGGGCAGAGGGGCCTGGCATGGCCAGGTCCCCAGCTCCCTGGGGGAACACAAGCACTACCAACCCCTTGCAGGCAGTGTCCCCATCTGCAAAAATGGAGCCAGTCGCCCATGACATCGCCTCGGGCAGGACTGTGGGATGCTCACTCAGTGACAAGCGAGCAGAACGATGAGCCCCGCTGATGCGTTCCACTGAGCTGGCGGGACCTTGGGTCACATGGCATCACCACAGGCTAGGCGCTGCCCCGTCCTGGGGACGGGGCCCATCTGCAGCCCTGTTCTCTGGGGAGCTTGGCCGGGGCCTCTCTGGACACAGACATCCCTTGTCCACTTGTCCCCTACACCTCCACACCTGGGGAGTGAGGCGTGGATTCTGCTTTGGTTATAGAGTCTGTTGGGATTTAAACTACAGGCTGCCCAGCCCGGCCCTCCCATTTCACAGATGGGAAGCCAAGCATCCTGCTTACATCACGCTCTTCTGGGTGGGACGAGGTGTGGACGGCCCCTCCCCTGCCCCGGACAGCCCCTCCCCTGCCCCAGACAGCAGCGCCTCCTCTGCAGAACTTCAGCCAGGCCCTGGGCTGCCTCCTCTCCCCATACAAAATCACGTGCAAGCTGGCAACTGTAGGGCAGGTAAACCCACCCAGATCTCGGCGGGAAGACCCGAGGCTGGTGGGTGGGTGTCTGGCTGCCCAGCCTGCCCCCTCCCCCGTTGGGCAAAGCCCTTGGGCAGCCCTGAGTGCCCTCAGCCCACGTTTGTCCACAGGCGCCTCTGCCAGTTGCTGATCAACTCGCTCAGCGGCTAGAAAAAGAAACACTGGCACACCTCAGACCCTGAGCTCACTCTCAGGAAACCATGCCCTTGGTCACTCCTCTGAGGTCACCTGGAGGTTAGGCATCCACAGAGTAAGGCCTTCCTGTGACCCTGCGCAGGATGCAGTACAGAGGGATGTGGGCTCAGCCAGCGCCGTGCCAGGACTAGGCGGGAAAGAGACGCCCTCAGGGCAGTGCTACGGGGATGCCCACCCGGGATTCCGAAGGGGACGAGTGCAGGCGCCGGTGGGGTGGGGGCCCTGCACCGGAGTGGCTGCGGCACGAAGGACCTCCTGAAGCTTCGCAACAGCTCTTCTCTGCCAGCGCCCCAGCATCTGGCCTCCTCGCTGTTTGCAAGGCCCCGGTGCCCTCAGCCGGCGGAGAACTCATCTCCCCTTCCTGTCACAGTGGCCCCTCCTCCTCTCTCCTCCCCCTCCTGGTCCCAGGTGCCCCTAAGGAGGAGCGCTCAGGTGCAGGGAGATTGGCCGGGGACAGCAGCAGGGTCCCCAGCACACACACACAGACACTCCCGCCGTCGGCAGAAGAGAACAGGGGCTGGATGCCTGTGGAGGGGGAGGTGGGACTGAGGAGGGGCTCACGGTGGACCCCAGACTCTAGTCCCCCCCACTCCCAGGAGACCTCGGGACAGCCCCCCAGGAGGCCGGTTTAGGTCACACAACGAATGCCTGTCTCCCGAACACTCACTGTCACCCAGCACTCTCACATCCTCAGGCCCGACTGTGTAAAGTGCTGAGAATCTGAAAGAAGTGACAGACACACCAGCAAGAAAATATGCCATGAACACACATGCCTCACAGATATTTACACACACGCACACTCATACAACACACGCACACATCCCCATGTATTCCCCATACACCCACATTTAGACACACACACCCACTAACACATCCACACATGCCACACACTAATACACATCTTCACACGTACCTACACTCACTCACACACACCACAAACTCACACCCCCCTCACATACGCCCACCGAACATGCACACTCAGACAGATACCCACACTCTGCTGGAGACAGACCAGCGCAGGCAGCTCTGGGGGCAGGAGGGGAGGGGGGACTGACTCAGGCAAGGGGAAGGAAGGCACAGCTGGCGTGGCCCCACTGCCCTCCTACACAGCCCGGCCTACACCTTCTACCATCCTCCTCTGGCTCTGCCAGCCTCGCAGCCCTCATCTCGGGGGCTCAGCAAGTGTCTGTGGCTGTTGGGACCCAGAAGCCGAGGACTGGGATCCGTGCCGTCCCTCCCACCACCCCGGGGCCCGGAGTGCTCAGTGACAGACACTCCCATCAGTCCCACACAGCTCTGCCTGCGGTGGGTGCAGCGCTCCTCCTCATGGGGTCTCAGTAAAAGGGAGCCTAGAGTGGATGATCCCAGGGTGGGTGACAGGGACCAAGGCCATCAGGGCCCCCTGCAGGGCCGGGCCAACTGGGGCTGCTTCCCTGGGGAAAGGCTACAGCCACCCTCCAGGGAAGAGCCACAGGGCCAAACTGCTCTGCACTGAAAGAGCGGCCCAGACACAGGTGCCTTGATGTCACTCACCCCGCTTGATGTCCTGCCGGCCGTGGCAGGGCGTCGGCTACGCTGGCAGGAGCTTCTGCCCACTCTTCCCCAGGCTGGCTCTGTGGCACGTCTGGGAGGACGCTGGCCAGCCCAGACTTTGATGGTGAAGGCGCAAGTCTTCCTCTTCTAAGGCCAGGAAAGTGAGGAAGTAGTTACATGTGGGTGATTGCACCACGTGTGGCCCAGCCTCTCTGCTATATATGGGCTCCTGAGGGGGCGTCAGAGGAGCACACTGACAAGGCAGATGGTGGAAAGTGCCATGCATTGTGCAAGCCACAGCGAGAGGCAGGGCGACGGGAAGGAGGCAGAACCGCCCGGAAGAAGGGCCCAGGGTGGACCCGAGGGCCTGCCTCCAGTGCTGAGGAGGTGCCCGTGCCCTGCAGGGAACAGGGAGCCACAGAGGGACTGCCCAGGAGAGGGGACCGGCCTGCAGACTGAGCACCCAGAGAGAACGGCGGACCTGTCAGAGAAGGAGCAAACGGGGCCGTGGGGGACGAACATTTGTTTATGGAAATAAAAATATTTACTTGCACCAGAGCTGGAGAGCGAATCAGAGAGCGGGGTGGGTGAGTAGCTCAAGGGCACAGGAGATGGGAAGAGAAAGACACGGCCCTCTGTCCCGTGGATGCTGGACTGTGACCACCGGAGTCGAGGAGAAAGAAGGATGAACGGGGAGGGAGGAGGAGACGCTCAGACAACAGAAGAAAAGAGCCAGGTCGCGGGAGGGGCCCAGACTCAGAGTCTGTCCGGGGAGGGCAGAGAACGTCCTGCGACTCGGTTTACCCTGAGTCTGTCACAGAACGTAGACGAGAGCAAGGAAATTACACACGATAACGTGGGGGTGGGGGAGGGGGAAGAGCGAGAGAGAGACGCGGCGAAGGTCCTGTGGACTGCCAGATTTAGGAGACATTGGCCAATCACCTGCATGGGGTATATGTCACTGTCAGTATTTTTAGGGGTAACAAAGGTTTCGTGATTATACGAAAGCATCCCCATCCTTTAGATTTATAAGTTGAAATATCCCAGATGACGTGATATGATGTTTTGAATTCGCTTCCAAGTAGCTGGGAGGGGAGGGATGGGGGAGAGTGAGGAGGGGCGTAAACACGACAGGATAGGCCGCACGTTGGTCATTATTAAAGCAGATTTGGAGACATGTGAGTTGATCGAACTATTCTATCTCCTTTCACAAACGTGTATAAAGTTGTTTAACGGGCACAGAGTTTCAGGGTTGCAAGATGGGAAAGTTCCAGAGTTCGGCTGCACAACAGCGTGCATATACTCAACAATACCGAGTTGTGCCCTGAAAAACGGTACAGACCATTAAATGGTTAAATTTATTTTATGTGTATTTTATCAAATGAAATAGAAAAAGGAAGTGTAAAAAGTGCTACCAGGCGAACTGTTAAAACAGGCAAGGCTTGCATTTCGAAGCAGGAGTGGGTGAGACTGGGGACAGAATATTCTGGAATAACCTTTTTTCCCCAAGTCAGCCAAGACCTTCCCTTGGCTGTCACTTTTACTCAGGCCTTCCGAACATGGGCTGCATGTCACCAGGCATCAGGGAGGACGCCCTGACCTTGGCCGGTGCTGAGCTGGGTGGACGTCCAGAGGCCACACAGCCCGAGCCGTCCAGAACGTCGGCGCCTAGTCAGGAGACAGGCGTGTCCCAGCCAGCCCTGGTAAAAGGCAGAATGGAAGGGGTCCCCTGCAGTGTAACCCAGGTGTGGGGGTGCAGGGGGCAGCAGCCAGGTGAGTGTAGAACGGAGGAGGAGCTCAGAGAGAGGGGGGCTGTTTTCATCTCCTTGCCGAGCACCTAGTCCTACCTCCCACCCAGCCATGTGCCAGCAACACACAGCCCGAGAGCTCGAGAACTCGGAAAGGGGGCTCTTTTGTGGTGGTTTAGAGATTAGAAGCATTTTCATAATGGAGAATGTGAGGCAAGGGGACCTGGCCCCACTTTACAGAGGTTCCCTGGCAGACCGAGGTGGGGGGCGGTGGTGGAGGGGGCCATGCCACCAGTCAGTGCTGGGATGAAGGTTGGAGCATCAGGCACCTTAGCCCTCAATGCTGTGTTGGTGGGTGGGGCTGAGTGAGTCGGGGGCACCAGGGTCGGCCCATCAGAGGAGGGGCCTAGGGTCCAGCCCCACCCCCTGTATCACCCATCACCCCAAAGGCAGAAAGCCACCTCACCTGGGTTGCCTTGAGGGCGTTCAGGGCGGACAGCAGGCTGCTGGCAGCCCTTTCTCAGCTCTCGGCTCTTCCTTCTCATGCCTGTGTCCTCTGTGCCAGCTTCCCTCCCAGCCACCCAGCCCTAGTCTTTGTCTGATACTCCCCCATCTTTGTTTTTATTTTCTTTTTAGTTTCTTCCTACCATGAACTTCCTCCTGCAGTGCTGACTCAGCGGTTGCGCCCTTTGCCCCCCTGAGACAGAGAGTGTGTGGCAGAAGCAGCTGCTGGGGCGGGGGGGGGCTGGCACATACCCTGGGGATGGAGGTGCAGAGCAGGAGACAGTGTGGCCTCAGGGAAGTCCTCCAAGTAGCTCTTTCTCACTCCATGCCCTGCAGATGCACAGCTCTGCAGGTCCACAGCAACAGGCAGGGCGTGACCCAGCCAGGGCCCTGGAGATCCCTCAGTGCAGTCCAGGTCACGTCCACACAGGGGCAGCCAGGTGACTTAGAAAGGCGGGAAGGCATGCCAGAGTCTGGGAGTTTCCAGCTCTCCTGCTCACTGATTGGACGCCCCAGTCACACCTCCCACCCAGTCATCACCCCTACCAAGCCCACTTCCCCTCATCCTTCCTCTTTTTGGCTTCCTCCTTCCTCCCTCCGTAGGAAGTAGCTGAAGAGGTGGTTGGTACTCTGGCTTCCCTGACTCGCCCAAAGGATGGTGTCAGGGCACCCAGGAGGGTAGAAGGTGGGGCAATGGCCTTTGGACTGAGCGGGGGTCCCCAACCTTCGTAAGAATGCAGAGATGAACTGACAGGCTTGGCCGTGCGGAAAATCACACTGCAAAGTGCATTACAGATCTGTTGGGAGGCAGACATGGAGCTTTAAATTTAAAGGAGAGCAGTGAGCAAAAAAGTGAAGCAATGATCATCTTGGGGCGGGGGGGAACCAGAAAGCTGCAGGAGAAAGGGAATGTAATTACAGTGTGCCCACTTTGCTCAGTGATGCACGGCATTTGCATGGTTAGGATAAGGGAAGCGCTGAGCACTCACGGAAAAGCAGGCCATCCCACGTCTCTCCGGAGAGGAACGGGCTGCGTGGGAGTTGGGGCCCTCACTCTCATCTGCCGGAACAGGAAGGGCATAATGCCCTCCCACCCTGGAATCAGATTCCTCCCTTCAGCAGAAGGCTGTGCTGACCTGTGGGGCTCCGCCGGCATGTCGGAGGGGCCATCGCACTCTAACTCAGGCTCGGGTCGCCCCTCTGCTTCCCGGGACTCATCAGACTGCCATTTCCCACTCAATCTGTGGTTCCCACCAACGGTTAACAGAGCCATGTAGGACAGCTTTGGGGACGAGGGCCCACAGAAAGTCCGGGTCGCCTCGGTCAAACAGGTGTGCCTCTTCTGACTAAGGGACTCAGTTTCACAGGTGCTTTCCAAGCTCCAGGGTGCCCCAGGGTGGGGCCGGGTGGGGCGACGTGGAGGCTGAGGCTGGAGAGAGAGCTCACTCTTGAGGACCCAGGGCTGGGCCTACCAGGAGTGGTGGCACCCTGGGGACACTGGGTCCCTTTCCTTCCCTGGGCCTCAGTTTCCCTCGCTCCTCACCCCGCTCCCCCACACCTTCCATGTTGTAAGGACGGATGAGAACACGCGGGAGAGTCCCACGAAGGGCCCGGCACGCAGCAGGCACCGGGGAATGTGAAGACGTAAACAATGAGAAGAGCGAGATGCGGTCCCAGAGATCGTGGGGCTTCGGATAAAGTCACAGCAGACGTGTTTTGTTCTGTTCTGTTTTGTTTTGTTATTGAGGGGAAGGTCTCCATTTGGACTTACAGAGAAGTCTCTTTTCATTGGATTTCGTGCTTCTACTTTTTAACTTTTGAACCTGGGGGAGCAATTTAATTTTTCTGCATTGGGGTCTTCACATGTCATGGACAGGAGTTAAATTCTTTCCCCCCTTCCCTCCTGGAGACACGGGGCTGATGAGACCCTGGCCTTCTCTGAGCATCGAGAGCACGAAGTAGGGGGCTATGGAGCAAGGCCTGGCGTCCCAGGCCTTCCTGGGTCGGGGGTGGGGGGCACACCTGTCTCTGCCTTCCCCAGGAGAAGGTGGGCTTGGGGCAGGTTGATGTTTCGGAGGACTGTCTGAGGAATTCTTTTTTTTTTTTAAGATTTTATTTATTTATTTTTAGAGAGGGAAGGGAGGGAGAAAGAGAGAGAGAGAGAGAAACATCAATGTGCGGTTGCTGGGGGCCATGGCCTGCAACCCAGGCATGTGCCCTGACTGGGAATTGAACCTGCGACACTTTGGTTCGCAGCCCGAGCTCAATCCACTGAGAAATTCTTTCTTGCACCACTCTGCCTCAGTCCCTGGAAAGGTCTACAGAGAAAGCCCACTTTCAACCTCCCTCCCACTGGGGACCCCTCGCTCGAACCAAATCTAAGTACCTGACTCATTCCTGGGCACACCGGTGTCGTCCCACCCAACAGCGGGCTCTACCACCCCCCCTGCCGTGCCCCCTACTTCCCCTCCTGCAGGGTCCAGCCCAGATGTTGTCTCCCCAGGACCTCATGTATCCCTGCCTAATTTCTAACTTGTGAGGAGTTGTCCCTTCTTCTGGCCCTGGGTGACACTTTACACACACATGGGGCACATCCGTTGGACCAAGGTGAAGGGCATGGCGACTCCCAGCCCCACTGGAATCCAGTCCCCTCGCTGGCCAATGGGAAGGATGCCCACTGTGCTGTGATGCCCACTGTGTGTGAGGCTGTAAGCAGATAACGCACAGAACGTCACCCGGCACAGAGACAGCGCTCCACAAACGTTAGCTGTGGTGACCCCGCTAGGGCCGGGCGGGGAAACTTTTTCTGGAAAGGGCAGACAGTACAGGTTTTTTTAGTTTTTCTAGCCATATGGCTCCCCCCACAATTACTCAGCTCTGCTGCCGCGGTGCCAGGGCAGCCAGCCCCAGGTCCCCTGCGAACGAATGAGGGTAGCTGAGGGCCAGCCTGTGGGCGGTAGGTCACTGAACCCTGCCCTAGACCAGGGATTCTCTGGGGGAGTGAGGACAGTGTGAGGGGACAGGGAGCTGCACACGGGACATGGGAAATCCTGGGCCTGGACTCTTGTCAGAAATGCAGATCTGACCCACTGGTCCACGCCCGAACCACTGGGTCCAGACCTCAGGTCAGCCCTGGTGTCTGTTTAACGCACTCTGGGTGGTCTGATCATCAGCCCAGGGACAAAGTCAGGACCAGACCATGAATCTCAGTCCCCACTGGGCCTGCATCTAGAAGGCGCTTGGGACTGGGGAAGAATAAGAAGAGGACATCAGAGGTGGGGGACAGAGCAGAGACATCCAGACGCTGAAGGGGCCCCAAGGGTCTCTCCCCTCTCTTCTAAACCATCTCTCCTGGCCTCTTCTGCCCGTTTCAGGATGCCTCCTCCTCCCCAGAGGGGACGGAAACACCTCATCTGGGGCCCCTGTTCTCTCAGATCCTCAGGGGCGGGTGCTCCAGTTCCTGCAGACACCAGGGCTGGGACGGGCCTCTTTCCCCTCCTGCAGGTGCAGGGCTCCACCTCTGACTGCCTCCCTCCTCCCCCGCCCCCTCCCCTTAGGCTCTGGGTCCCAGTCCGGAAACAGCCTCTTGGCCCAGAAGGACCTTTCCAGAAAGATCCTGCCCTCCTTTCCCTGGAGAGCCCCTGCTGGTTAGGGGCTGTCTTCTACCTTCCCTCTCCCTCATATTTTTCTCTCTTAAGGAAAAGTAGCACGTCTCTCATTGTAGGGCCCATGGGTCTCTCTTGCTTCTGGCACAGGAAGGAGCTGGGCATGTCAGCACTGGTGGCCCGTGTGGCTGGGCTCTGGGAAGTCTGAACTGAAGTTCTGGGCCCCCAGCGAGTGCCCACTGGGCAGGTGGCAGCATGGCTACAGGCCAGCTACGGAAAGGTACCTTTTTCTCTCTGCAAACTGCGGGTGCGGGTCTGCGTCTGCTTCTCAGGACACTGAGACGAAGTACGTGGGGCTCTCAGCGGAGCAGGGATGCACGGCAGTGGGGTGGGGGTCAGGGCCAAGTGCCCGGGGCCGGCCCAGCAAGGCCGGCAAGTCACGCAGGGCAAAGGGGGAGGAGAGAGGGGATCTTATCCTGATGTTGGCTAAACAGGGGTGAGGCAGAGGCTGATCTGGGGAAGGAGCATTTGTCCACCTGGGTGTGACTCCATCCATGCAGGAAGTGACCGGCTGAAGGTCACCCACGAGTGGGAGGCCAGGCTGGGCAGATGGAGCTGAGGCTGTGGGCTGCGTGATGGGTGGTTATCAGGAAGACCTAATCTTTTTCACACTTGAGCTGCAATGAAAATTCCAAGTTAAACAGGCTGCCTGACCCAGGGAGAGAAAACGCATGCTGGGAAGGGCTGGCCCTAGACACTGCCCAGCCTGGCCCCTATGTCCTGCCATCTCTGAGCAAGGGGATCAAAGGGGGTTTAGCGTTTAAAATGGTTTTCCGTATTTTCCAAATTGTCTGTGATAGCCAGCGATTAGTTTTATAGTCAGAAAAGGACGTTATGATCAATCAAGTTAATCAGACACAGAACAAAACCAAAGTGATCTACACCCCACATGCCTGCCCTGTAAGGAGCTGGTGGAGGGCTGGAAGGAGAGGAAAGAAGCCCAGCTGAAGGATGGGGGGGTCGGGCACAGGGGCACCTGGAGGGCGACAAGGCCAGGCCCCCATCAGGGACAGGCCCCAAGGGCCCTGGGGCGGCAGAGGTCACTGTCGAAATCATGGCTTGGGCAACTTCCCCCTGGGCCTCTTCCTCCAGCCCCACCTACTTCCCCCGAGTGGCCCCAGGGATCCCATGGCCAATCTGGCCCCGGGTCTGACCCCAGGAATTTCCAAATGCCGGAATTCCACAGATTCAAATAGGTTGCATGTGACTTCCTGACCTGTTCCTGGGTGTGGACATGGGGGCCTGGCCACCCCCCATTGCCGAGCGCAGAGACGCACAGGTTGGGCGCCCACCTCGGTACCCCAGGTGCCAATAGGGTGGCGATGCCCTGAAATGCGCCCAGTTGGGCAGATGCTCAGATGACCACCTGTTCAGTATAGATCCAAACCGATCATTGTAAACCCCGGATGTCCCTGAACCGAAGTCAAAGGCTGCAGGTCCAGGGGGTTGGAGGTGACCGGCAGCCCAGCGCACCAGGTCCCCGAGGCCAGGGGGTGCCTTCTTGGAGCAGTGGGACTGAGAGGTACACACTTCTGGGTGCCTGCACTTCCACAAGGTGCAGGCGACCCACCCCCACCCTGCCGTGGGCGGCTGCTCACCTGTTGCCCCCTTCTGTCTGGGAGACTGCTGGGGGGCAGTCCAGGGCACCCCTCTCAGAACCAGGCCTAGCGCAGGATAGTGGGACTTGGCCACCTGCCTCTGTCTCCCAACCCGCAGCAGAGGACAGAGCCCACTGAGTGCTGAGACTCAGGCAGGTCTGAGCGGGCTGCCCCCCCGAACAAGGTGTCTCCTTCCCATGGCCGATTCCCAGGGGGAGCAAGGGAGGTTCCCTAAGAAGGCGGGAGGTGGGAGGTGGGAGGGGAGGAAGCTGCCTCCTTTCCCCATTGCACCACGGCTGGAGTGGGCAGGAAGGCCAACCCAAGAGGCTGGTGACTAACCCCTGCAAGCAGCCCAGAAAAGAAGGCCTGACATGAGCACATGGGCACCTGGGGTCACAGCACTGGATCAGGGCCAGGCGAGCCTAGGAGGCAGTGCACCTGGGAGCTCCAGGTCCCAGGATCATCATTGATCCTGTCGGGAGAAGCAGCTCTTCTGTTCGGGGGTTGCCATGCACCCTAATGCGCATCCTGGGAGTTTGGGAACCCAACAGCAGAACCTGTGCTTCACCAGGAAGTCCTGGCCGGAGTGGGGGGGGGGGGGCGGACCAGGTGGACAGCAGTGTGGCCCGGGGAGTTTGCTTGTCCCGGAAGCTGTACTCCCACAACAGTACAGGACCCCAGACCCCTGTGTGTGAAGACCTCCCTACAGCTCCTGTGTGGTCCGTGTGCGGTGGGGGCTCGACGGGCCTGGGGTCCGAGAGAAGCAGCCGGTCACTGAGATCCTCTGGCACCCCCGAGTCCGTTCCCTTTGTGTCCTCAGCTCCCTAGAGTAGCGAAGAACTCATCCTTCTTGGTCCATGAGCGCCCCCAGGCGACAAAAGATTGAGTCAGAGGAAAAAACAAACAATGACCTTCAAAGCCCCAGCCAGGCATTGGGAACAGGGGACCACCACGGTCCTGAGGACCCTCGCGGAGGCAGACAGCTCAGGGGACAGAGGGACAACATGGCTGAGGGCTGGGAAGGGTGGAGCAGCTGAGGGAGCTGGGAGGAGGGTGTGCTGTGGATAGGTCAAGGCCAGGATTTCCTTCCCAGGGATATCTGGCCTGAGGGGCCCTCTGGGTAGATAGGGGTGCTGTAAGCAGAGGGGGTGTCCATTCTGGCCCAGAGTGGAGTGAATAGGCAGGGAGACCCAGAGAAGGAGGCCCGGGCAGGAGCTCAGTGGGGTGGGATTTGGGGGAGTGGAAGGGGCTGCCGGAGTGGGTGTGACGGGGAGCTAGTGAAGATGACACCTCCCTCTGTTTTGGTGCTTGGATAATGGAGCCACTTCTCCCGAAGGAGAACATGTTGCTGGGGCAGACGGGAGCGAGAATCCCCCTCTGAGACTCCCAGGACACTTTCAGATGCAGAAGCAGAAAGACCTGGGCTGCAGACGGAAGTCTCAGAGTGCTAGGGTGTGGCATGGGGAGCCCGGACAGGTAGGAGGTCACGAGGGGGAATGAGAGGTCAGACAGAGGGAGAAGGAATGCCAGGACTTTTGTAAGGTTGTGACAGGTGCATTTTGGAGCAGTTCACCTTCGTTTCCTCTTACTGAGACAGTGTGGATGGCACAGGGAGGCAAAAGGGACGCCTGAAGCCGAGGCTGTTTCACAGGCCCCTGGAGCTGCTCAGGTGCTGACCTCACTGGCTGGGTCCGAGAGGGGACCCGCCCCGAGCCAAGTGGGGTCTCCCTGCCTCAAATAACTCAGGAAACCAGGATGGCTGGATGCAGAGGATTCAGTGTGTTAGAGATCAGATCAGTGACGCTGGGCTTCTGGGATGTTCCCTAGCGTTCCTGTGTGGGCTGCCAGGAAGACACTCCCTGATGCGCATGGGGTTTTGTCTCTGTGCCTGTGTGCTGTGCCCATAGCTCACCCCGAATGGCTTATATCAGCAGAAATTACCTCTGCATTCTTGTTATATCATGGCACAGCTGGGGACCTGCGCTGTGCCTTTGGAGAACTGATTGGAACCAGGCTTCTTACACTTCTGATGATACCCCCTTAAAGAGGTCATAGGTCCCATGGGATTGGTGGGGACCTGACTTGGGGTGAGCACGGCTTTCTCCACATTCCAGAAAGCCCGCCTGCTGGCCCAACACCCTCACTTCCCAGACGTTCCAAAGAAGGGCGAGCTCTCCTTTCAACCACTCGGTCTGGGAGGCGCTGAGCAGGTGCCAACACTGGGGCGCCCTGACAGGGGCTGGCTTCTGGAGCTCTTCTGGGGACATTCTCTCTGGCCTTAGCTTGGATCCATGCTGGTGTACGCAGGAGCCTTCATCATCTATAATTGTCCTGTCCATGTTGGATACTCCGGAACTGGACAGGCCAGCTCCTGTAGACCCTGAATAGACCTGCTAACAGCCAAAATAGAATGTTGACTTTCCCGCAGCAGGGAGACCACACACCAGGGCAAACACCTTTCCACCCTTCGTGAGAAGGGGTGCCCAGCTCTGTGTGGGGCTATTCCGCTCCAAAGCCCGCCCATTTTTTTGTGGTTGGGTTTCTGCTGGGCTCCTAGATGGGGCTGGAGGAGGCTGCTGTGTGTTCTGTCCTAGCCGAGCCTGGACTCCTGAGTGGCCCGAACAGAACAATAGGGCTCTTTGAAAGTCACATCCATTCAACCGTTCAAGCTTGCTTTCTTGTTTTTCTGAATGGTCCTGGAGCTTCCAAGCACGTCTCCCATTTAAACTGATGACACCATTGCTTTTTGGAGGAAGGGAGAAAAAGAAACATCCATGTGAGAGAGTAGCACCCATTGGTTGCCTCCCACACAGGCACCCAGACCAGGTATCTTTGTGTCCAGACCAGGGGTGGCATGCGCCTGCGCCTGGACAGGGAACATACCCACAACTTAGGTATGTACCCTGGTTGGGAATGGAACCTGCAACCTTTTGGTTATAGGACATGACTCCAACCAATTGAGCCACACCTGCCAGGGCTAAAAGGACTGTCTTTTGAGGAGTAAATGAAATGCTGTAATACAAGATGGATACAAAGTAAAGGTTCAATCACAGTTAATAAAACAAATGGACTAGCTCAGGCAGGGGTTGTTGGGGCTTCTCTTAGATTCAGCCATATTCAGTCTCAGATCTCCTGGGTCACCTCTTCTGATAATATGCAGGCCCCGGCCCCAGCCTTTTAATTTTATTTCTCCCCCTGAGACTGTATCAAAGGCACAAGGGTCATGTGACAAACACACTAGTGTGTTTACAACAAGCTTGTTCCATCTAGCGCCACATTATCATACCCAAATCGCAAGGGCAGCTTGGATTCCAGAAATTAGACCGTATCAGCCTGGGAGGCGGGGCGTTTAGGGGGCGTGGCGGATAAACGGCCACGCCCCTCCCGAGCGACAACACGGTCGCTGCTGGGAGGGTCTCGGAACCCGGGCGTCTGGGCTCCGGTTTCCTCCGGGCGGAGAGAGCGCAGGACCGGTTTCCAGCAGGCTCCACCTCGTGCACCCCGCTGCTTCCGGCCCGCTGTGGTTCGCACTCTGAGACATGGGGAAAGTGAGGGGGCTGCGAGCCCGAGTGCACCAGGCTGCCGTGAGACTCACGGGGCAATCCGCACCCGGCCTCGCTCCTCCGGCCGTGGAGGCGGCCCCACCGCAGGCCCCGGCCGGCGGAGTGGGGAAGAAGGTAAAGTAGGGGCCGCGGGCGGCCGTCACGGCTGGGGTGTGTGTGGAATGGGGATGGCTGGGATGGGGGCAGGGTCGGCGGGGGTGGGTGGGGGCGCCGCACTGTGTAGCCTGGGGGGTCGTGCGCTGGCTGTGGCCCTGTGGTTCCCCACCTGCGTGCCTTCTGGATCCGCGACGTTTGGTGGCCTCCAGGTTCATTTCACGTTGAGACAGCGGATGAGAGGTTGACTTTTCCCCGCGCCTTGAGCTGCAAAAAATGTAACTTGGGGCATTTGGAACAAGCCAGAGACAAAAAAGCCACAGGCAAGTCCAACAATGTAAAGGAGTTATTTTAAGGAAAAAAAAAGAAGGAAGTTGGAGAGGTTGTTTTGAACAAAATGCCATTGAAGAAAAGGACGAATTTAGGGTGGTGATGGTTTCTCATTGGCCGAGACCCTGGGGAGTCCGTTTCTTGCAGGGGATGCCTTCTACAGCTTTTCCTGTTGGGCTTGTGGTCGGTGATGCCTCCCCGTGGAGGATTCCTCTGCTGGGGTGTGTGAGTGACTGTGTTCTGTGATCAGGTGTGTGCTGGGTGGAGCTCCCCTGCTGGCCTGGTCACTCCGTCCCAGGCAGGTTCCCCTGCATCTTCATGTCTTAAGGCTTTTCCGTGAACTTATTTCCACTGATTTTTCTGTCATGCTCTCTTCTTTTTCTCTCTGTCCTTCAGATGGCATCATCTCCATCGATCTGTCTTCAAATTTGCTGATTGTTTCTGCTGGTGGTTCAGCTCTAGTATGGAACCTCTCGAGTGAAATTTGATCACCGTGTGTTCTGATTCCAGATTTTATTTTATGTTTTAATAGTGTCTCTCTCTTCCTGATAGGCTCTGTTTGGTGAGATGGCATCATACGCCCCTGCAGTTCTGTAGACAGTGTCCCTTCTAGAGCTGTGGCCTCATTTGCAACAGCTGTTTTGAAGTCTTAGTGAGTCCAACGTGCGGGCCCCTTAATGCAGCTGCAGCTACCTCAGTCACGCTTTTCCTGTTTCTCTGCGCGGGTCATACTTGGTTGCTGTGGAAAACTGGACATGTGGGAAGTGCACTGTGGCACCCCCAGGGGACCGACGCTGTTTGCCTGGTCTTTTTACTTGGGTATTGGCCTGGCTCTGAACTGTGTGCAGCCTCCAGCGTGCAGCCTTTGGTCTTCTTGCTCGTATTTTTGTTGTTGTGGTTGTTTTAATCTTTGCACCAGGCTTCCTGGATCAGTATAAGCCACTATTGGTCAGAGTGGGGGTAAGCCCCTCCCTCGTCCAGTTAGGTTTCTGTCCTTCACCACTGGATGCGTGTGAGGCCCACATGCTGCTTTCACTGTTGCGAGTTTGTCTTTGACCCACCTTCAGCCAGGGACTGGAAGTTCTGACTTTCCCCTGATCGCCCCTGAGCCAGCGTGGCATAAGCCTCTCAGCCTGCAGAGTGTCAGGGGTGCTCTCCTGCAGGTGCTACTGGGCTAGTGCCCGGGATCGTCCAGCCAGCACGGGCTCAGAGCTTGTGCCTGGGCCCTGTGCCTGGGGTCCTTCGCCCTGCATGGTGTTTGCTCGGACATGCTTTCCAGGGTGCCCATCCAGCAATGGGTGCAGCCTGGATCCCAGGGTGCAGCCCAGACCGCAGGGTGGACTGTGGTCCCGGGAGGGCTCTTGGCTGTTTTTGTGGTGTTCTCTCTGTTACACTCTGTGTGCGTGGCCAGGTGGCTGGTTGCTGCCAGCACTGCGGTGCTGTGAGCTGCACAGTCTGCACGGATCCCCAGTGTCCCACGCCACCCTTAGCACAGGCTTTTCCTCATTCTGTCCTGATAGAGCCAGTTCTCTCCTCGGAGGGTAGGGGCGGCTTCAGCTTCTCCCTGGTGACACCCCTCTCTGCAGGTGGAGCTGGGAGGTGGCCCTTAATCTCCTTGGCTTGTGGGTAGCTTCACTCTACGAACTGGGCAAGGACAGTCAGAACCCAGGACCCCAGACCTTCCCTGCTTAGGGTGGAGTGTCTGCCCGACAAGTGAGGGGGGAGGGGGAGGAAAACTCTGACTCTCTGGCCTTACCTTCTTGGAATAGAGTCTGCGCAACTTGGTGGGGTGAGGGACTTGCCGGCTGCTGCCTCCACGCCCGGGAAGCCATAGCCACGGACTGGGAACTGGGGGAAGGGGTAAAGCTCCTACGGTAGCTTCCGATATGCCATAGATTCTTTCTGTTGTTAATAAGACTTGTAATTCTCACGAGTTAAATGGTAGTTGGGGAGATGGTCTGCCACACCCCCAGCCCCAGCTTTTATTTCCCGGGCTGGCCAGGTCAGGTGGGATTCCCTCAGCAGGTAAAATCGCGCCGGACCCGAGACTGCAGTTCAAATGACAAGGAAGCAAGCCGCCGTGAGTGAGAGTCAGCAGGCAGAGTAGGCCCGGCAGTGGACGGCCCTGACGTCAGAAACACAGTCACAAGACAGGGATTGCGAAGTAGCTCTGCCCACGGTGTGAAAGACATGAGGCACCAAACAGGAGAGAGGGAAAAAGAAAACCTTGCCAAGACGAGGCGGACTTGGAGACAAAAGGCAATAAGAAGACTTTGTATTAAAAAAAGTGTGGCCATGGAATTTTAATGTGGAATAATTGGGCAGAATTCTGATTTCTAGTCACATGATGACACTGTAAACTGTGCAAAAGCATCGGCACCTTTTATATTAAGCTCCCGAAGGTGAAGCAGTGAGATAACAGGCACACTGTGGAAAACGCTGAAGTGACAGAGAGGAGTCGAGTGTCAGTGTGTACAGACTTCCGTGTGTGACCGGGGGCTCCGCTTTGCGGGGCGGTGCCAGCTGAAGTGGCCTTCCCCTCTGCCCGGCGTCCCCCAGGCTCCTCAGTGCTCCGCATGTGGGTTCTCTGAGGTCTCTTGTTCACCACACCAGACACGTCCCCAAGAGTTAGGGCTTCTGTCAGGCACTCTGGGTGGGTGCATTTAGCCCGGCACCATCTTGGTGCTCAGGCCAGTTTCTGTGCCACCCGCATCCTGTCCATTGGTGTGTGACTCCCCGGGGCTGGGTGCTGAAGTCCCTGCCGAGGCACCTGTCCGGGAGCTTGGCCCTGGAGTGAGCTGGATGTGTGTGGGAGGCGGGTCCTGGATGAGCACGTGTGATGCGCAGTGACGTGGAGGGTTGTGAACCCTGATGCAAGGAAGAAGGCGGGTTGGAAGCAGACCTGGGAGAGGCAGTGCCGAGGGGGAGGAAGGGACGTAAAGCGGGAGAGTGCCGGAGGAGTGAGAAGATGCAGGGTTTGGGGGGAGATCCCGAGTCTGGTCTGAGATGGTTCTTAAGCCAGGAGCCCAGCCCCCTGGTGATTGAGGTGGGCAGAAAGGGGTCACTGTAGGGCTCTGGGGTCTGAGCGCTGAGGGTCTTGGGCTCCCCTGCTGGGCCTGGGGAGTGAGGACAGGTTCCCAGGTCCTTCTCCTTGGGTAGCCGGGCCAGTCCCTACGCAGCTTGAGGCCCTCGCCTTGGGGTCTCCCTACGTTTTGATGGGCCTTGAATTTCACCACGAAGCCATGTATCGAGTCTTACATGGTCTTCTTTCTTTCATTTGTAGGAGTGGGCTTTTGTGAACACCGACATCTTTGCCAGGACCCAGATAGACCCCGGCACCTTGGTGCAGAAGCTGGACCTGGACGCGAGGAGCGTCGCTTCCATCAGGAGAGGTGAGAGGGTTTGGCTGTTTACAGTGCCGGCTGGCTTTGAGTTGTTCATGCACAAGGGTCAGGGCACGTTTCAATTGTCTATGCATTTTTTTAAAAAGATTTTATTTATTTTTAGAGAGGGAAGGGAGGGGGAAAGAGAGAGAGAGAAACATCAATGTGTGGTTGCTGGGGGCTGTGGCCTGCAACCCAGGCATGTGCCCTGACTGGGAATCAAACCTGCGATGCTTTGGTTTGCAGCCAGCACTCAATCCACTGAGCTACGCCAGCCAGGGCTTGCCTGTGCATTTTAAAAAGGTTTATATTAATGGGGAAATTTAAGATTTATTAAAAACTAGAAAAGAATGGTGTAAAGGAATCCCATGTGCCCATCAGCCACCATCAGCACACCCCTACCGCGTTATTTTGAAGCTGTCAGTTTGCTTCATGGTTCGTTAGTGTCTGTTTCTGAGGGCTCTTAAAAAAAGCTGTCTACAATGCTGTTATTACAGCTGAGCAAGTTAGCACTCATTTCTTCTTATCAAATAAACACGCAGTGCCCACATCTTCATGATGCCTCGTAAAGCTTCTTTGTACAACTCAGGGCGCACACGAGGGCCCACACTGCACAGCCACCCCTCCCGACCTTTTTCTGTTTGTTTCTTGATCCAGCCGAGCTCTCGGCCAGAGCTTTCACCTGAGCATCCCCGGAGGTGGAGAGCGGCTCTACTCCCCTTCGCTGCCCCGGGGTGGCGTGAGCTCTCTCAGACTGGGAGGGTGCACCACCCAGTCTGGAGAGAAACCCTGAGGCTGCCGCTGAGGTGTGAGCTGCACGTGTACGGTTGAGCATTTAAAACACTGGAGGTGTCTAACCTCGTGCAGAGCCCTCAGGCCCTGGGGGCAGGGCTGCTTCGCCTCGTCTCTCTGTAACCCCATTGTACTTGACCGTCTTTCTGTAACCCCACTGTACCTGACCGGCACACCCGTTCCTCTGATTCCTGCCCACTGCACGCCTCATCTCTGAACTCATACGTGGCTGTCCTGTGTGTCTCACTGCTTTATCAGTCTCTGTGTTCTCACAGTTGGTTCTCTGGTGAAATATGTATAGACTGTTCTTGCTGGGTGACTAAGCAGCACCCAGATTTTTGTATCATTTTCCAGGTTCCCATCATTGAAACCAGGTTCCCAGGTTTCATTGGCTTGACTTGTGAGGTCTGTCCAGAAAAAGGTCCAGGCATTGTTAATGTAATGAGAATGGTTTGCTCAGCGTCGATGTAACCTGGCAGCCAAGGAGAATAGACTGGAATACACACGTGTGAGCAATCACTTGACTGTACTAGTCAGTGGGGGTGTTAGACCCACTGAATGAGCATGTGTACTATGTGGCTGTCACATTCAAAATGACTGAGCGAGTAGAGCAGCGAATCTGCATCACAGTTTGTGTTAAGCTTGAACATTCCTCCACGGAAACTATTCAGGTGATTCAGAAGGCCGCAGCTATGGCAACTGGTGGTGATTGGCAGCTTTATCACGACAATGTGCCCGCTCAAGCATCATGTCTTGTGCAGAGTTGTTGGTGAAACATCAAGTCACCCAGGTGACTCAGCACCCTACAGCCCAAATCTGGCGGCGCCCTGTGACTTCTGGCTTTTCCACAAACTAAAATCACCTTTGAAAGGGAAGAGATTTCAGACCGTCGATGAGATTCAGGAAAATATGACAGGGCAGCTGATGGTGATTAGGAAAACTGTGTGAGGACCCAAGGAGCCTACATTGAAGGGGACTGAGGTGTCATTGTCCTGTGTACAATGTTTCTTGTATCTTCTACAATAAATATTTCTGTTTTTCATATTACATGGCTAGACACCCTCTGGACTGACCTCATGTATCAGGCATCTTTTGTGGGGTAATGTTTACTTACATCATTGCTCTGGATTTTCGTTATGTCACTGGGGAGGTGTATCTGACTGTCCTTGCCGTTCTTTGTGCATTGAAACTGCAGAGAGCAGACATTTCCCCCCTACTCTCCTAGGGAGCCTGCAAATTAGGTTCATAAAAGACAGACCAACGAGAGAAAAGCAGTTTGCTAATGTGTGCAGTGCATGTCACGTGGACGAAACAGTGATGATGAGCAGCTCAAAGGGCAATGAGAACCTGGCTTCTGTAACATTGTAGCAAAGAGCAGCACACTTACAGTCTTGCAGGGCCCAGACTGTGGGAAGGTAAATATGTGGGAATGAATGGAGGAAGGTGCTTGGAGAGGGAACTGCTGGCAGTCCTCATTTTGCAGAAGTTTCTTTAGTGAGCGCCGTGGTCAAACCGTTGTCTGTGTTCACTGATTCTCTTACAGCTTGTCTGGGTATTTGGGGCAGTTCTGATCGCCTTTCTAAACCTTGAATGAGCGCTTTATGTATGATTGTGGTTAGATATTTGGCATTTCATACAAAAACTAGGATCTTTTCAAATTGCTGAGACAGGTATTCCACCTGAGAGCTACAAATGCTGTCTTCTGACAGTTTCCAGTGGCGGCTGTTCCCGCCTCTCCTGCCTGTCACCCTGGGCCCTCCCTCCTTCCTGCCTCCCCTGGCGGGTGTGGGGCCGAGGCTGCCTTCTGCCTGTGGGATGGGCCCTGCCTTGTTGGGCCGGGTTGGCGTTTGCCTTGCCTGTTGGCAGTGCATGCACCCAGAAGGAGAAGCCACCTGTGCACAGCCAGTGTCCCCGAGCAGTGTGCAGGGAGTGGGGGCGACAGAGCATTAGTTTACAGTCACAAACCTGAGTTGGAGTCCTGGTGTTGTGCATTGTTGGCTGTTGGATTTGGGGGCATCTGTGTAGCTTCCCAGGACCGTTACTTCCTCGTGCGTCAGGTGAGTGTGGCATCTGCCAGCAGGTGTGCTGCGTGGGCCTCCCTGAGGGTCCTTCTGGGCTTCTTCGGTTGTGCTGCCCAGCGGTACTCCCGTGTCAGTGAGGGGCTGGCCTACTTTGTCCCCTTTCACAGACAAGGATGCAGTGCTGGGAGAGGCCAAGCCCCATTGTGGGCGCTGGCCCCTCAGAGCTGTGAGGCCCCAGCTGGGAATGGGAAGGCCCTTGGGACCTCCCTCTGGCACTGCTGGGTGGCTCTCTGCAGGGCATCGGCATAGCTGCACCTGCACGGAGAGAGGAGCCAAAGCTCTGCACTCCCCTTGAGGTCGCCCCAGGTCAGCACTAGCACCGTGGGGGCCTCGTCCCAGACCTGGTGAACCTTGTTTTCACACACCCTTCAGGGGTCTCTGATGCTGCCAAGTGTGGAACCCTGGCCCGGGCCCAGTGGGTCCTGCTTGGCAGCTACAGGAACACAGTGGCCGTCTCATCTCTCGTCTCCGTGCAGATCCTGGGGCCCAGACAGGCCCTGTGGTTCTGCGCTGTGCTCACTCAAGTACTTCCTGGTCTCCCGATCAGGTCCCACAGCTGCTGGGGCTCCCGATGGAGCCCCCCAGGTGTCCCCAAGGTGTCCAGATGCTCCGGGTTCCTGGTGCAGGTGTCTGTGCCTCGGCCTCTGCCCTACCTGAGCCTCCCTCTTCAGCAGCTGTTCAGTCTGGCCTCCTTATTGGCCACTGCCTGGATCTGGAACAGTGAGCTTAATTGTCCCCAGGCCTGAGCTGGGCCTGGTGGCTTGGGACAGGGGCAGGTCATGTGGAAAGCGGCATCTGATGACTCATGCGCTAGCTGCTCAGTGATCTCCTGGGCAAGGCGAGGGCGCCCGTCTGCCTGGATTAGCGCAGACAGGTCCTTCCTTCGGGCCTTCGCCCTGGCCTGAGTCACAAATAGAACTGCTCCCCATGCCTCTGCTGCTGTGTCTGTGCCTTGCAGCCCGTGCGCACTGGGAGAGGCTGAGCCCACTCACAGGGGAGCCTGGCCTGGTTGTGAGGCCCTCGCAGCTCATCCACCACCAACCTAACTCCCCCTTGCGGATGACTCCCAGCCACCACCAGCCAAGCTTGGCTTTGCCCTGCGGGTCAGGGCCCCTGGGCTCGTGGACCTGTCTGTGAAGCAGCTTCCGGGGTCCTCTGTGTCCTTTCTTGGCGTGGGGGCTTGACGTGTGTGGCAGTGCGTCCCTCCCCCACACAGGTCGCTTCTCTGCCATTCTACTTCTAGTCCTATATTCCTTGAATGCTGGGCAGTGGCAGAGAACAAGCCCGCTCAGTTCTCAGACAGGTACCTGGGGTGCGGCACCAGTACTCCATCCCGGGGCCTGGGGGGCGCTGCCAGCCCCAGACTCATGCGGGAGGGGCGGGCAGGGTAGGATGGGCCTGCAGGAGGACAGGCCTGCGTAGGGGCACAGGAGCGGAAGGACGGGAGGGGGGAGCCTCAGCATTGCCAGCACGCTGGACGGCTTGGAGCACCAGGGGGCTGTGCTGGAAGCGTGTCTGCTGGGCTCTCTGGCGGGAGAGGTTGGGGAGTGGCCGCGGCGAGTGGACAAGGAGGCCACAGTGGAGGGACTTTGCTGCAGGGACACTGGGGACGTGTGCACCTGCCTTCTCTGTCTCTAGGCCTGTGCTGCTGAGACGCCCGCATCCCACAAGCAGAGAGACCGAAGTAGCGTGCCTGCGCTTTCCCTGTTTCCTTCCCCTGTGCCTCTGACCCACTGCAGGGGTTTCCTTGGAAGTGGGAGGCAGGCGCAGGCTCAGGCGCAGGGCTGCTCAGCAGAGGGCGGCAAAGCTGCGTCTCCTCCAGCCCAGCTCAGGTTGCAGAGGCCCGTCCTGCCTCTGGAGGGGCGCTGGGAAGGCCGGGCTCCAGCACACCGGGAACCCGAGGGCTTCCCAGGGGTTGTTCAAAGGTTTTCCCACAAACCCCCTCGAAGGCCCTTCCCACCTTTCCTCCAGCCTTGCAGTCAGGGTTGCACAGACTCCACCCGACAGCCTCCCTTCCTCGCCTCCACCCCCCTCTGCAGCTGTGAAAGGGGAACTAACCAGAGTAGGGGAGGTGGAGAGGGAATCACTGCGTTGGAGGAGCCAGTTCTGGACAGACCACCTGGCGTTGCTTGTGGCTGCGTGGGCCCCTTGCGCTGTGCGTGAATTCCCCTCCCCCCACTTCGGAACAAGCTGCAGCCGCTCGTGTCCCAGTGAGTTCCTCCCAGCTCTGGGCAGTGGTGTGCGGGAGGACCCACCCTCGGCCTGTGGGCACCTGCAGGGGCGTGTGTGCACGCACTGTGCTGAGAGGTGCAGTGTGGGCGGGTCCGAGGTGCCGAGTCCGTAGTGGCCTAAGCTCGCCCTGGGTCCACCCCTCCCGTTAATAATCTCAAGGAGGTGACAGAGACAGGCGGGGTGGTGGGGGTGGCGGTTTGGAGGGGGGTGTTGGGAGACAGGCTGGGGTGGGGGCAGGCAGTGGCAGGACAGCCTGCCCAGGGGGGAGGAGGCTGGGTCCTGCACCCCCAAGAGGGCTCCTGCCCCCTTGTTCACCCAAGGGTGCTGCTTATTCCTTCCCGTCGGTTGGTTGGGGGCTTGGGGTCCACCTCCGAAGGAAGACAGCTTTTAGGCCACAGAACTGAAACCACAGGTTGCCCCACAGCCTTCCAAATACTTGCAGCGATCTCGGGACCGTGGTGTGGCTCTCTGCGAGGAGTCAGCCCCAGGGTTTGGAGTATGTCGTTCTGACATACTCAGCGGTTTGGGGCGCCTGCGGGTTCATTATGAGACCGGTGCTGCAACAAAGGGGGGTGCGTTAGCAATAATACTGGGCGGGTGGGTGTTGAAAACCATGTCGATGGGGCTGTTGGGTTCGTCATCTTACCAGTTCCCTTCCAGGACATTGTCTGATGAGGGTAGTTCATCCCCAGTTTTTTTTTTATAGCTTTGGGTTTTTTTAATGGCCACCTAATTACAAAGGCGCAGTATAAATGATGAGGAAAACCTGGACATGGAGAAAAACGAACGGAGCGCGGTCCCTGCGCCTGCACCCTCGGTGGGCGACCCCTCATTTCCAGCCATGCCCAGAGTGGGCGGCCCGGCCTTCCTGTGTTCTGGCTGCTTGTCCGGCTGCCTGGTGCCGGGCCGTCCTCGTGCCCCGGGGTGTCCCTCCACCCTGGGGTGTCCCTGTGATGCTCCCCCACCAACAGCTCCTGCGCTGATGCCCACACCACTGCTTCCTCAGTAGTAGGATAGGACGTGGGGCATGTCAGCGTGAAAACTGAGGGCCGGGCCCTGGTGCGGCCTTCGTACGTACCTCGGGCGTCTCTGTCCCCGCCCCTCTCTGCAAACGGGCGTGCCCTGGCCCTCACTTCCCCACACCTGGGCTCTGTGATGGTCGGCACACGGTGGCCTTGCTCCTCACATCTGTGAACATGAGTGAATACGTTTGCAGATAAAACTATAGTGGTGGAGGCCCTGGCCGGTGTGGCTCAGTGGACTGAGTGCTGGCCTGGGAACCAAAGGGTCGCTGGTTTGATTCCCAGTCAGGGCACATGCCTGGGATCCGGGCCAGGTCCCTGGTAGGCGGCACATGAGAGGCAACCACACATTACTGTTCCTTTCCCTCTCTTTCTCCCTCCCTTCCCCTCTCCCTAAAAGTAAATAAATCAAATCTTAAAAAAAAAAACTATAGCGGTGGAATTGCTAAGGCAAGTGTGTACACACTCAGAATGCCAGGAGACGGTGCCAGTTTGCCTTGTGAAGGCACTGCCCACAGAGCTCCCACCCAGCGTGCATGAGTCTGTCACTGGGCCGTGCCAGCGGGGCGCAGGTGCAGGTCTCTGCTGCATGAAGAGAGAGTGGACAGTGGGGTCTGGTCTGCAGAGTGCGCTGTTTGAATGAGCGTTCACCGGCCGAGTTTCTGTCTGAGTGGCCCATCTGTGTCCCTTTCCCAGTTTTCCCCTGGGCTTGTTCTTATTGGTTGGGAAGAGCTCTTTACATAGAAAGGACCCATTTTGTCATCTGCAGATGTTCGCCTGCTCCCCCCCACTCCATAGTGCCTTTTGAATTTGTTCACAATTTTTTTTCCTGCCCGGGCTTTAAATTTGCATGCAGTCAAATCTGTGTTTTCCTTGTGTTTTTCAACTCTTCTGTGTTTTCTATAGAGCTTCCATGGCTTTATGTTTTGTTTACGTATTAATCTGTTGGGACCTTCCAGAGGGCGTGAATGGTTTCTACTTTATTGTCCCCCAAGTCTGTGTCTTAGGTTCTGTTTCTCCTTGTGGCGAGGGAAGCGTTGGTAGCACAGATGCCTTTGTGTTTCACGAGTCGGGTCACGTCAGCTGTAGCCTGCAGTGCTTCCTCCCTGCCCGTGCGTGCCCCAGCACCTCCGCACGGCGTCGTGGACATCATTTCCGGAAAGGCCAGTTACATACCGATTTTCCTTCCAGTTCCATTGCAACGTGCTCATGTGATACCCGTGCCCTTCTGAGACGCAGCACCTGGGGAACCGGCTCCTGTCCTCTGACCGTCCCACGCTGGTGGCAGCCGTGGTGGCTTGATGAGGCCTGGGAGAGCAGGATGGGCCGCCCGGGCACGGGTGGCGCTGGGGCGGGCAGATAGGCGTGTCCTTGCTGGAACTTTGCCGTCTGTTCCATGAGGCTCCTGTATGAGAACAGAGCAGAGGGCTGCCGGCCTCGCCAACTCCGCTGTGGTGGCGCTCCCATTTTCCAGGTGGGCGCACTGAGGCGCAGCTCGGCCGGACAGCTGCCCGAGGCATGTCTCTACCGTCAGACTCCCCAGCTCGTGGTTCTGCCGTGCACAGGAGTGTTTTACCTTGCGCTTTCTCGTGAGTGCAGCCCGCGCCTGAGTCTGCACCAGACCTCCTGTCTGAGCGCTAGGTGCCGTTTTGGTCCGTACCTGCCTGAGGTTACCGCCGGCGCCTGAGGGCCGTGCTGGCACCTCGGTGTGGGCACCGGGCGGGGCTCGGGCGCTGGGGAGAAGCCTGGTCTGCCGAGCAGGGCCCCGGGGTGGCCGGCCCTCCCTTCCTGCCTGCGGTCACTCGGCTGGTTGATTTTGTTTTCCTTTTGTTTTTCTCCAAGTAATGTTTTTTTATTGTATTTGTTTTCCATTACCATTTAGTCCCCTTATACTCCCTCCCCTCTGCAGTCACCACACTGTTGTCCATGTCCACGAGTCCTTTTTCCTCAATCCCTCCACCTCCTTTAGCTGTCACCCTGTTCTCTATGAGCCTGTCCTCATTTTCCTTGTCGGTTCAGTTTGTTCATTAGATGCCACATACGAGTGAAATCATATGGCATTTGTCTTTCTCTGACTGGCTTATTTCACTTAGCATCGTGTTCTCCAGGTCCATCCACACTGATGCAAAGGGTAACACTTTCTTCTTTTTTGAAAGAAGAGTAGCATTCCATTGTGTAGATGCCCCAGAGTTGTTTTGTCCACTCATCTACTGATGGACGTGGGCTGCTTCCATATCGTGGTGATTGTAAATAACGCTGCAGTGAACATAGGGGTGCTTATGTTCTTTAAAATCCGTGTTTTGCATTCCTTCGGATATATTCCCAGAAGTGGGATCTCCGGGTCAAAAGGCAGATAGATCCATTTCTAATTGTCTGAGGTATCTCCACACTGCTTTCCACGGTGCCTGCACCAGCCTGCATTCCCACCAGCAGTGCACGAGGGTTTTCTTCGCTTCAGATCCTCGCCAGTGCTTGTCGTTGGTGGTTGTTAACGTTGTTTTATCTTAGGCTCTAGAGGATTTTGCTGTTTGCCTTCCCGGTACCTGCCCGGGTTCAGGCGAGCACTCGGGCTGGCGTGGCCTGCCCCGGCGTGTGCGTCACTCCCACTCTGTCACTCCCCAGAGATGCTGCCGGACGCCTCGTCCCCTCCCCCGTGGCCGGCGGGGCTGCAGTGTTGGCTTTCAGCATGTCCGGAAGTACAGCGTGGGCCGGCACGCAGGGCCTCCCTCTCGGCGAAGGGCTGTGATTTCCATGACGTCGTGTGCTCCAGGGCTTGTCCGAGTTTCCGGCACGAGCGGGATCGCCGCCTGGCTCTTGACGGGACTTGTTTCTGTGTTGTGTTTCCTAGATGCCGTGGACCTGTTGTAACAGCCCAGGAAGCCTGCGGGGGGGGGGGGCGGGGCGGGGGGGGGGCAGCCGATGAGTCCGGGCGTGCATCTTGCATAGAGAGTGTCCTGGGCTCTCTGCACCTCGTCTCTGAGGAGCCCGGGGAGGCCAAGGAAGCGTGGCCAGCCTGGAGCTCGCTCCGTTTTAGAGCAAGCGGAAGCAGAGGCGCTGATCTAGGCCCTCACATGTGCGCGCCCACACGCCACACCCTGACGTGGGCAGACGGTCATCGGACCGTGTCGTCTTTGTGCCTTGGAGCGGCGCGCCCGCCAGCCTGGTGGTGTCCGCTTCCCCAGCACGTTCCCCTGCTGCCCTTGGCTTGGGCTCTGTCTGAGTGTCCAGCTGGTCCAAGCAGAGTCCAGTGTCAGCTGACGCACCAGCTGGCACTGCCCACATCTTCTCGGAGCCACATGATGCCTTCAGACACACAGTGGCCATCTTTGTCCAGCGGGGACTCAGGCGTGGCTGGCATGGTGCAACAGCTCACGCCCAGTGCAGTGGGCGCCACGCTGCGCCTCGGCGGCCCTCCCACCCGAGTGTGCCTGTCTGGGCCAAGGGGTCCTGTGTCTCGCTTCCCACCCCTCCCCCTGCTGCGAAGGAGGCGGCAGCCCAGGGGTCAGCGAGGCAGGCCCGAGACCCTCCGTGTTTTGCAGTCGGGGCCGTGGGCGTCATCTGGGTGCTCTGAGGGGCGGTGCCTATGTCCACACCTTGGTTCCTGGTTTGCTTGGGGGAATAAAGCCCCGGACCCCAAGTCCCCGGTGCCCCTCCAGTGGCCCGGTCCTGGGGCTGCTGGCGAAGCCTCAGTGGGGCCCAGCCCGGGGACACTGCGGCGGAGGCCTGATGGCTGTGGTCCCACACATCACGCTCCCTTCCAGGCCTGGTCCACAGCAGATCCCCATGGGCCGGCGCCCCCGAGCCTTGGTTTTTGTGCCTTTAAAATGGGACTCATCATGAGGTCACTGACATAAATGTGCCCAATGCGCCTGTCTCCAGGTGTCTTCAGGTAGCTAGCAAGTGCCACAGGCCAGCGAGTGTGACGGGGCCTTGGCACCTGGTGGCGAGCATTGTTGTACTTCCTCCCGGGCAGTGAGCAGACGAGGGAGGGGCAGGGAGGGGAGGCGCAGGCCTGACCGAGTGTGGGGCGCACCGTGCTGGTACTCAAGCGGAGACGAGTGTCTCGGTCACCTCGGGCGGCCGTACCAGAGCCACAGTCCGAGGGGCTCAAACAGCAGACATTGATTTCTCCCAGTCCTGGAGGACAGAAGTCTGAGGTCAAGGTCTCGGAGGGCTGGTTCCTCCTGAGGCCTCTCACCTGGGCGTGTAGACGGCCGTCTCCTCCCTGCGTCCTTGCATCGCCATCCCTCTGTGCGTGTCTGTGTCCTGATCTCCTCGTCGCTATGGGGACACCAGTCTTACTGGACTGGAACCCACCCACGTGGCCTCATTTCAGCCTAATTACCTCGTTAAAGACCTTCTCCCCCAGTACTGCCAGTTCTAAGGTGCTGGGAATAGGGCTTCAACGTGTGAATTCGGGACAGAGTTCAGCCCTGACAAGAAAGGCGTGAGACAGGCCATGGCGGCGAGGGCAGGGTGGTGAAGAGGGGAGGCGCAGACCTTGGGGTTGAAGTCCCCACAGAGAGCGAGCAGACAGCGCTTGGGGGATGGCGCAGCCGCTGAGGGGGTGGGGCGGGCAGCGGGAAGGTCCGTGGGTGGCCCGTGACTGGATGACAGAGCTTTCCCGGGGAACAGAGCAGAAGGCCTGCGTTGTAGTCCACACCCCGACACCTGCAGCTGGGGCTGGGGACACAGCCCCCTGTGGGCAGGCGAGGGCGGACAGAGGGCTCTGGGAGAAGGCACGTCTGAAGGGAGTGGGTTACCCTCGCTGGTTCAGGGACACGATACAGGACCACCTGTCACTTGGACTGTACTCACCTGAGTCCTCTGGGCTTTCAACAGCACCTGTGCAGACACATCCGGGAAGTCGGGCACTGTGAGCCCTGGTCCCGGGCTCAGCAGAAGAGGACCCCGGGTGCTGCGAGATGCCCGCCCAGTTCTTGCTTGCTCATGGGTCCTCTTCGAGCTGTGTGGCCCTCCCTGGGCAGCATGCTTATGCTGCAGCTCTCCTAAAGGTCGTCTCCAGGTCGGCGTGGGGAGGGGGTAGGTGGAGGCCTGCATGGGCTTCCTGGGGCAGCCTGGGGTGAGCTCCAGGCCCTTGCTTCAAAGGGACACCTGTGTGTAGGGCACCCCCTGACTTTGCGCTGATGTGCAGCGTGGTGTCCACAGCACCGCAGGAGCCGCCTCTCCGCCTTTCCCCGCGGGCTGGGAGAGGCTGGGGCCAGCCTCACCCCCTGGTGCAACCCGGCTGCTGCGGGCTGCTGCGGGCTGCTGCGGGGCAGTGGTGCTGCCTGGGGCCATCACGGCCCACCCAGTTCTGCTCCCAGGCTTTTCGGGTGGGGGGCTTCAGGCTCTGTCCCACGGGAACGGGGTGCCCCGCTCACTGCACATGTGCTCTGTCCTCAGGTGCCGAGGCGAAGGTGATTTTGCCCAAGAAGGAGAAGCTGAAGCTGAGGCGTGAGCGGTGGCTGCAGAGTAAGTGCATCTCTCATGTCCTGGGTGGCAACGTGGCTCACTTATGGCACAGGCTGCCCCGTCCTCTGTCCTACTCACGGCCCCTTGTCGAGGATCAGGGCGGGCCACGCTCCAGGGGTGGGCCGGGGCCTTGGCAGCATTCCTGAGATGGCCCGTGATGCGACAAGCAGATGACCCCCAGGAGGTGGCCCTGTGTGAGCTTCTGCAGAGCCTTGACTTCTCCTTAAGAAAATGGCCTCAAGAAGGTGCTGCACTCAGCTTCTTGTGTGTAAACACCATGTTTTGGTCCTGTGATGAATTTGTAATTACAAAAGTGCCACACGCTGGTCGTGAGTCCTTGAGGGGACAGAACTGTCTAAAGGGGCAGGTGGAATCATGTCCCTCCAGCATGAGCCCTTTCAGACCTCCAGGCACATACACCCGCACGGGGCGTCTGGGTAACTGCGGTTCTCTGTGTGGTCCCAGGGCCTCTGGGTCCGGGTCTTTGGGGGTCAGTGGGGCCCTTCTCTTGTGAAGATTGTGCTGTAATTCTTTTCTTACCATTGTATTTTTAGTGTGGTTCCGCTAACTTATAAAATTAAGTCAGAATACAGTTGGCTTTCTGCTCGCAGATTCAGCCAACCTCGACTGAAAACACAGTCACAAGCCACATTCCGAGGAAGGTGGGAGAACATCACCGGGGCAGTTACACGCACCCACACTCCCGGGCTTTATGCTGCAGCCTCCTGCACCTGCACCACAAGCCTGTGTAGTGACCGGCTGGGTGAGGTCGAGCACCGGAGGAACGCACTGTCGGGGGACGAGGTGAACTCGGGGTGCGTGAGGCCGCCACCGAGGAAGGCGGCCACCGTTTCACAGCGGACTTCTCCAAGTAGGATGCGTGCACTCTCGGACAGCGTAGTGAATGCACAGACCCATAACCCATGGACCGTGCACAATTGTGTGTGCTGTGACTTTTCACATTTCTTTGTCACGTGTCTGTTCATCTGTCTGTCCCTGTCTGCCTGTCCATCTACCAGCCCGGGTTTTATCTGTCTACACTTTCCAAAGTAAGTACAGACATCAGGACCCTTTCTCTCAAACAGTTTGCTAGATTCGGTATTTGTTTATGGTCCTTTTTATTTTTATTTTTAGATAAAATTTAATGCAGTGACATGCACATCTTAAGTGTGTCATTGAAGGATTACAACAGTTGCACACGCATAACCCTTTCGCTGCAGAACCGCCTCACCCCCAGGAGGCCCAGACTGCTGAGGGGCGGCACCCGCTCTGTCTGGGTCACACTCTAGGTTCACTGCTCTGGATGTCACGTGACAGGAGCCATGCAGCCTGTGCCCTTTCTGTGTTTTCAAAACTCATCCACGTTGTGTGTGGCTGCGGTCCACTACGCTCTGTTGCTGAGAAGCGTTTCTTTATATGGACATAATATTTGGTGCCCACTTTCCTACTGATGGACACCTGGTCTTTTTTTCTCTTAGCTGCTATGACTAAGGCTGCTATGAACATTCTTGACAAGCCTTTTTGTGGACTTATGTTTTCATTTCTCTTGGGTAAATACTTGAGAATGGAACACCGGGTCACAGGGTAGTTGTATGTTTAGTTTTACAAGCAACTACCAGATGTTTCTCTAAAGTGGTTGTGCATTTACACTCCCACCAGCGAGGCTGGGAGCTCTGGCTGCTGCACGGCTTTCCAGGGTGTGGCAGTGGCCACCTGCTGAGCACAGAGCGGCAGCTCATTGTGGGGTCAGCGTTCATGGCCACGAACCAGCATCTTCCTGTCTCAACTGCCTGTCTGTGCTCCCTCTTCACTCAAGTGTTCCCTGAGGCTCTTTGCCTTTTTACTCTTGAGCTCTAAGAATTCTTACATCCTGCACACCCGTCCTTGGTCAGGTGTGTGTTACACAGATAATTTTCTCTCAGGCTGTGACTTCCTGTTCTCTAAAAAACCTGTATTGTTTTGGCTTTTATATTTAGGTTCCAGATCCATCTTGAATTAATGTTTGTCTGTGGTGTGGGTTTTTCTTCTCAGTTGTTCAGCACTGTTTGTGATGAAGGCTTCTGTGTCCTCATCCAGTTGCTTTGGTGTCTCTGTGACAAATCAAATGGCCCCCTGCAGTTTCTTGTACCTGAGCAAATACCAACAAAAATCCTATTGGGGTTGCAATTGAGATTGCTTTAAGTCTATTGATCAACTTTGGGAGAATTTCCATTTTAACAATATGGACTCTTCAAGTCCATGGACATGGTATATCTCCCCAGTTACTTAGATTTTCTTTATGAGGAGGCACCCAGAAAAACCTGGGATTATCTTCTGGAGGGTGGGCCCCCTGTAGGACAGGTCTCCCCTGCTAGGCAAGTGTTCTGGGAACCCACCTGCATCAGTGCACCAGCTGGTGTTGCTGTGAGAGGCTGTGTTCAGCGTCAGTGAGTTTTTTTTCTGAAGACTCTTTCAGTGCGTTTGCCCGGGTGATGACGGGTGATTTACGAACGCACCTGCCCACTCTGCGCTGAGTGTTCACAGTGTTTGACCCAAAACGGCGTGACCCCCATGTCCCACCCTCCCTATTCGTCTGATTTCACCCCAAGTGACTTTTTTTGCTTTTAAAGATTTTATTTATTTTTGGGGGGGGTCAAAAAATTTATTCTTTATTTTATTTTTTTAATTTAAATTATTTTATTGTTGTTCAGTTACAGTTGACATATTTTCTCCCCACCCCTCCCCCCTCCCCCCTCCAAACCCGCCTCCCTCCCTTACTTTTTCACCTTCCCTATTGGTTTTTGTCCATGTGTCTTTTATAGTAGTTCCTGAAAACCCTTCTCCCCACTGTCCCCTCCCCCCTCCCCTCTGGCTATTGTTAGATTGTTCTTAATTTCAGTGACTCTGGTTATATTTTCTTTGCTTTTTTCTTTTGTTGATTATATTCCAGTTAAAGGTGAGATCATATGGTATTTGTCCCTCACTGTCTGGCCTATTTCACTTAGCATAATGCTGTCCAGTCCCATCCATGCTGCCACAAAGGGTATAAGCTCCTTCTTTCTCTAAAGATTTTATTTATTTTTAGAGAGAGGGGAAGGGAAGGAGAAAGAGGGAGAGAAACATCCATGACGTACAAGAGATGCATCAACTGGTTGCCTCTCACACACCCCCAACTGGGGACCTGGCCCACAACCCAGGCATGTGCTCTGCCCAGGAGTCAAACCAGCGATCTTCCGGTTCACGAACCGACACCAAACCACTGAGCAACATGAGCCCAGGGCCTGAGTGACTTTTTTTTGTTTCCCCAGATGAAAGAAGTCCTCAAAGGGAAACATTTTGCCAGTGTGGAAGAGGTGAAACAAAAGATGGCAGAAGCACTAAAAGGCATCAGAATTGACGATTTCAAAAACTGTTTTGAGCAGTAGGAAAAAATGTCTTGTTAGGTGTATTGCATCAAATGGAGAGTACTTTGAAGGTGACTGAAGTTTAAACATAGAATAAATACACAATTTCTAGTAAATAAATTCCAGGGTTTTGGGGCCCCTCATAGTTTATGTCACCAGTGTTGTATAGGTAGAGGTCTCACATGGTTTCTTTTTGATCATCTTATTGCTGTTCTATAGTATTTGAAGCTGTAATAAATGGAATCCTCAGAAGCTACGTTTTCCAGTTTTCTGCTAGTACATAAAAGCGTTCTTTTAAATACTAATCTCATATCTTTTGACCTTTTAAAATTGCATTAGTTCCAGTAGTTATTTTGTAATTTCCTTGGAATTTTCTACATTAATACTCATGCCACTTAAAATAGAGTTTTGTATCTTCTCCCAGACTTTGCTTTGGAGTCTTCTTCTCATCTCACTGACTCAGACTTGGGGTGCAGTGATGAAAGCTGTGAGAACTGTCCCCGGTCTTGGCAGCCGGGGCTCGGGGCCCTGCTGGCGTGCTGCCAGCGAGCCTTGTCCCGAGGGGGACCCCGGGCCATGTGGCGCGGAGAGCAGCTCGGCGTCACGCATTCTGTTCCGTGGCCTGTTGCCGTGGAACCTCCTTCAGGCTTTCGCAGGCGATGAGCAGACATGGGCTGGGTGGTAAGGAGGCACGACAAAGACAATCTCTTGTTGCTCCTCTTCTGAATCCCGCTGTGGGACACGGGTGGGCTTTCAGGGAGCTGGCGGCAGCCTCCTGGGCGCCGTGTGGAAACGCAGGTCTCGGCCCATCGGAATTTCCCATGCTCAGCCTAGCCAGGGTGCTTGGTTTTAGAGTCCTGATTTGTCTGCGTTACGTTTTTCAATATTTTTTTTTATTTTTCAACTACAGTTGTACAATATTATGTTGGTGTCAGGTGTACGACCCAGCGATTACACATTTACATAGTTTACAAAGTCATCACCCTGACAAATCCGCCGTTCACCTGACACGATGCACAGTTAGTACAGTCCTGTGGACTGTGATCCCCACGCTGTGCTTTCCCTCCCTGTGACTGCGCTGTAACAGCCACTTTGTGCTTTTTAATCCCTCCGCCTTTTTCACCCGACTCCCACCCGTATCTGGCAACCCTCGAAATGTTCTCTGTATCTGCGAGTCTGTTCCTGTTCTGCTTATTTATTCATTTGTTCTTTAGATTCCACACATAAGTGAAATCATATGACATTTGTCTTTCTCTTAATTTCATTCAGCACAGCACCCTCTCGGTCCGCCCGTGTCGGTGCAGGGGGCAAGATTTTGTTCTTTTTTATGGCGGTGTCACATTCCATCGTGTCCATGTACCGCTTCTTCGTTCGTTCATCCGCGGTGGCGCTCGGGTTGCTTCCGTGTCTTGGCCGCTGTAAGTAATGCCGCGTGAGCATGTGGGTGTGGGTGTCTTCGACTCAGTGGTTTGGGTTTCCTCAGGTGAGTGTTCAGATGTGGGATTGCTGGGTCCTTCTTTGTCGCTTGGGTCTCTTCTTTGCTTTAAAGCCTATTTTGTCTGGCGTAAGTATTGCTACCTGAACTTTTTTGTTTGTTTGTTTCCATTTTCATGAAATATTTTTCCCGTCCTTTTGCTTTTAGTCATTATGTGTCTTTCATTTGGAAGCGAGTGTCTTGTGGACGGTATATGTAAGGGCTTGTTTTGTTATCCACTCAGCCACCATTTACCTTTTGATTAGAGCATTTAATGCATTTGCATTCAAAATAATTGTTGATAGATAATGTATGTGTAGCTATTTTATTGTTCATGTTTTTCATCTGTTCTTCTTAAAGAAGACCCTTTAACATTTTTGATAATACTTGTTCGGGGTCATGAACTCCTTTTGCTCCTTCTTTGTCTGGGAAGCTCTTTATCTGTCCTCAATTCTAAATGGTAGCTTTCCTTGCAGAGGAATCTTGGTTGTAGGTCCTTGCTTTTCATCACTTTGAACATTTCCTGTCAATCCCTCCTGGCTTGCAAAGTTTCTGTTGACAAATCAGCTCCCTTATAGGTACCTAACTGCTTTCCTCTTACTGCTTTTAAGATTCTTTTTGTCTTTAACCTTTGCCATTTTAATTATGATGTGTTGTGGCAGAAAGGGTCCCTTTGGGTTCCTCTGGTTTGGGACTCTGCATTTCCTGGACTTATGAGTCTATTCCTGTTTCCAGGCTAGGAAAATTGTGTTTATCGTGTTTTAAAAAATTGTTTTGTTTTTTTTAATTCCTTGGCCACCCCATGATACAAATGTTAGTGTGCTTGAAGTTTTCTCAGAGACTCCTTAAACTGTCTTCATTTTTTTATTCTCTCTTTTTTTCTTCTGTTTTCATTGGGTGTTTTCTGCTTCCTTCTCTTCCAGATTTGATCCTCTTCTTCATCTACCCTACCGATTCCCTTTAACGTAGACTTCATTTCGGTTGTCGTGTTCTCCATCGCCAGCTGGTCCTTTTGTGTGTTTTCTGTCTCAGTTTCGTATTTCCGGTGTCTCCGCTGAATTTCTCACCAAGTCCTTGTGCTCGTCCCCTGACCGCACTGAGCAGCCAGTGTTTTGAACTCAGCATCTAGTAAATTGCTTGTCTCCACTTCATTCAGTTCTTTCCTGGAGTTTCACTCTGTTCTTTCATTTGGGACAGGTGTGTTTGTCCGCTCATTTTGGCAGCCTCCCTGTGCTTGTTTCTGTGTATTATCATGTAGGGCTGCTGCGTCTCATGGGCCTGGTAGAGTTGCCTTATGTAATAGGTTTCCTGTAGGACCCAGTGGCACAGCCTCCCCTGTCACCCAAGCTGGGTGTGTCAGGTGCACCCCGATGCGGGCTGTGTGCATGTTCCCAGTGTCGTCGAGCCGACGGCACACCAGTGGGAGGGATTTACCTCCAGGCCGATTGGTCCCAAGGACTGGCTGTGACCACACTGGAGTCTGCCGTGCAGGGCCCACCCCACGGGTCTGGACACACTTCAGTGGGGCGCTGGTGCCCAGTGAGTTTGCCCGCTGAGTGGGCCACTGGTGGAGGTGGTTGGTGGAGGTGGTTGGTGGGTGCTTTGGTGTGGTCTGAAACTGCCGGCTGCGCTGGCTCTGGGGCCTCTTGGTCTGGAGCAGACTGAGATCAGCTGCTGCCCGTGCCCTGCCCAGGGCCACCCAGCGTGAGCTACAAAGCGATCTGCGGACGGCTGCTACTTGTGCTGGGCTTGAGGTTCGCAGGAGAGGCCACACCACAAGCCAATAACAGCTGCGGCTGGTGCTGGCCTGGGGCCACTCAGGGAAGGTGCAGGGCACGTCGAGGCCAGGTGCTGCCTGTTTGGGGTTTGCGAGCCTTGGGGAGATTTCGGCAAGGTCTGAAGCATGAGCCAAGGCAGACCGTTGGTATGTATTGTAAAAACCATTGGAAACTGTTGGGCTTGGGCGGCCCTGCAAGTTGGGTGGGGCAGGGTCTCAGGGGCTCACCAAGACGGGGTGAACAGTGTTACCCAGGTTGATGAAAACTCAGCTACGGCTCCCGCCTGCTGGCTCCGCCGGGGGAGGGCTCAGCAAAGGAACAGTGGCCTCTGCCAGCACTTGTGTCCAGCCCTTGATGGGCAGTTCAGCCTCCCCACTGTATGTCCCCAGCATCTTTTAAGTGCTGCCCCAGCGATGGAGCTCAGAGGGAGTGAGTCCGAGGAAGTCAGCATGTGGGCCCTTTAAGAGGGACGCCTGGGACTCCAGAAGCCCTCGGTCTCACTCAGCCACAGTGTCCGCTGGCTTTCAGACAGGAGTTGTGGGGACTTCTCTTTCCGGCACTGGAACCCTGGGCAGGGGGCCTGGTGTGGGGCTGGGACCCCTCGCTCCCGAGGGGGGCCTCCACATAGCCCTGCCGATCTGTAACTGTTGCACACGGGTGTCGGGCCAGCCTGTTCAGCACCGCCACCTCTCCTGCCAGTCTTGACGCGGCTGCTTCTTTCTGTCCCCAGTTACAGGTTCTGCGAGGTTTTGGGTGGTTCTGAAGGGTGGTGGTTCCATAGTTCAGTTGTAATTCCGACGTGGTCGTGGGAGGAGGCGGGTACCGTGCTTACCCAAATTGCCATCTTGACGGAAAGCTTTATTTTGCTTCCTTGGTTACACCTGCAGCCGGTTTTACGTTAAACCCCTGAGGGTGAAGCCCGTCAGCCTGTGGGGCCCTTCCTGCAGCAGCGGGCCCTGGAGGGGAGTGTGGGGGCCGGGCTCCGCCGCCCCTTCCCCCAGCCAGGCCCTGGGGGTGCTCTCCAACCGCCATTGCTTCAGAACCTGCTGCTTTAGACCACAGAGTTGATAGAAGGGGCTTTTTCTCGTCCCCCTTTGCTCTCCAGTAGGCTGCCCATGAATCCCTGCTTCCAGGGGCAGACGTCAGCCTGTGGGTCAGTCTAGCCCAGCACCCTCAGAAGGGTTTCCTGGAGAGAAGTTAATGAGGGGGCTGTGCACAGCTTAGGTACAGAGGTGTGGTGGGGGGCAGTGAGGGTGATGAGGCCCTGGGGTCCTGGGAAACCAGGACCAACCTGGCCTGCTGGGCAAAGGGAGGAGCCCTGTCCCTAGAAGGAGAGCAGGGGGGAGGGGCGGCAGGGCAGTACTTCCTCAAGCTCGCCCTCCCTCCTCCCTCCACCACTGTCTCTGCCAGAAGGGGTGGTGGGTCCTGTGGGGCACAGGGCAGAGGAAGAGGAGCCTGTTGGCACAGAGCCGACACCCCTTAAATTCAGGGTTCTCCCCGTCTTTGGCTCCCTCTCCCCTTGCAAGCTGGGGTAGAAGGAAATCCACCTCTGAGGACAGAGTAATGTTTTGTTGCAAATGAGTAGTAAGTTATGAAACTCTTCGAGGAAAAGCGATAAAGCCACCAGACTGGCGTCTGCTTTTCTGCCCAGGAGCAAGCACTGGTTGGCTGTGCGAGAGTAAACTGCCAGGCCCTCCTCTTCACTTGTGCACTCACACTGGGGCGTGGGGCTTAGACGTGCACGGTGTGCGGCAGCGTGTGGGTTTTCGCCCGTGGGTCCAGCTCTCGCACCTTGCCACACGCAGCTCCTGCCCAGGGCCCGTGCCCCTGCCAGTGTTCCCACTGGAATGCCCACCCCCCTCCTCCCATTCACATGCTCCCCAGCACCCAGAACCTCCAGGCGGGGCCTGCCTGACAGCCCGGCTCTCAGGGCTCGTGGGGCGCCCTGCGGGTCCAGGAGGCTGGGCGACGGCACGTGCTGCTCCGCCTGACTATCCTTGCGCAGTCGTTCGCCGGCATTCGTGCTCCCTGTCCCCGCTGTCCCCAGACCCCTCACACTTGGTATTTTTAGCCTGTAAAATCTGCCGCCCTGGCAGGTGACAAATGGCATTCACCATTGTCATTTTCCTTGATTTCAGGCGGGGTTGAACAGCTCTTCCTGGGTTTTTGGCCTTTAATTTCTCTTTGATTTGCCGTGATGAATTCTTGTGTAATTAATTTCAGGAGCAGCAGGAAGGAGGGGGCGGGGGGCTGGCCAGTGGCCCGTGCGGAGCACTGCCTCAAGTCCCGGCCTGCCGGGGAAGCCCGCTCGCACGTGGGTCTGTCAGAAGTTCCGCCCTTGCCTAATTTGCTTTAATATCCATCCAGAAGGCCAGCTCTTCGGTTGCTTGTTGTTTTCCAGAACTGTTTCTGCTATTCTTACGCATTTATGGCTTTTTAAAACATACAATTTTGAACGAGCATCTCAGGTTCATTGAAGACTCCTGTTGGGTGTGACTGAGGTGCGTCAGACGTGTGGGTTGGTGGGGAGGCCAGGCCGGCTCCTGCGTTTGTCACTGCAGCCGGTGCCTCTCCAGGCTGAGGTCAACTCGTCCACCGTCCCTCCCTTGGCCCTGTGCCGCCGGCGGGGACAGGCACGGGGTCGCAGTCGTCCTTTTCTTCTGCTTCGTAACTGAGCGTGGCCCGGTTTCACCACAGGTGTGACGCTTGCTGCAGGCCTGGGTGGTAGATCCTCTGTGTCAGGTCAAGGCAGTTCCTTCCGTGCGTGGTTTCATTGTCGTTTTTACCACGAGTGGGCAGCGAGTTCTGTTGGATTCTTTTGGTACTTCGGGTGACTAGGGGCCTTCCCCTCCGAGGCAGCCACGGCAGTGGACTGTCTGGCGGATGTCCCCACGTGAGCTGGCCTTGCGTGCTCCGGACACTCCGTAGTTGCACACCACGTGCTAATTTAGAGTGCTTTGGCTTTGCTTGGTTTAGTGTTTGTGTCCATCTTCCTGGGAGCCGTGGGGTCTGCTTTGCTGCTCTGGGTCCTGGCCCTGGTGCAGCATTGTCACCGAGTCTGCCAGTCCAGCTGGTAAAGGGGCGGTGGCTTCGGAGCACTGCTCCGCCTGGCTCCTTCCCCAGCCTGAGGCCCCCACCCCGGCCACCCCAGCACCCCCCCGCCTGCCCCGGGCCCTCCCTGGGTGCTTAAGCTCTTTAGGAAGAGGCGTCTGCTGTGATAAGGTGCTGAGCAAACGGTTTACCCTCATCCTGGAAGGATGGGAAGATGTGAGTGGTCAGTTTATGAAGTCTGATAACCCCGGGGCTCTGAGGGATAGTATGGGGTTCGCTGCACAGGGACCCGGGAGGTTGGGCGGTCCGCCCCCTGAACTCAGTTATCTGGGGCCCAGAGAACCACCCACTCTGCACAGGGCGGGCCTTCCAGAGCTGGCTCTGGGCAGCCGGGGGTGTCAGGGCGGGCCGCGCTGGAAGAGCTGGCCTTCGGGAAGCCTGCCAGGCGCTTCTCCCTGGCGGAAGATGAATGGTGTTCGTTTCTGGAAATTTGCCCCTTGAAATGCCTGTTAGGGTCTTCACTCACCACGTGTCTTTCACAAACGTGCCGGGGCCCGGTGCCACGCACGCTTTCTCTGCATTAATCAGAGGGCTGTCCTGCATCCATCCTCAGGCTCGGGGCTCCCCGTCCAGGTCCCTGTTTTCTCCCTGCCTGCTCTGCCCCTGGCGGCCATCACTGTTGTGCCCATCTCTGCCTCCTGCATCCGCCCTGCAGGGCTGATGGTGGCCCTGGGCTCTGAAGGGCCTGGCCGGCCTCGGAGTCCCGAGAATGCACAGAGGGAGCGGCCTGCTACTGGTCCACCGGGCCACTGGCTGCCTGTCCTCCGGGGGCATCCTGTGCTCTGCGAGGAGCTGGCTGTGGATTGTCCTGGTCCTTGGTCAAGAAGGGGTTTTTTGTTCCCTGTTTAGATGTGATTCAGAGCCCACACCTTGTTACTTACAGCCAGGGGAGGCGGCTTTGAAGCCAGGTCTCACCCCAAGCCCGTCACTGCCCGTGTTTCCGAGCGGTCTTAGTGGCAGACCCTTTTTCCTGTACGAGAGGACTCTGGTCAGTTAGCCCCGGTTCAGTGAGCGTAGCGGCCTCTGGCCGTGCCCTAGATCTGGCTAGGCTGCCTGCGGGGCCCCTGGTGGTGTTCGAGCCCCTGGCCTGGCCGCTGGCTGTTGGCCGCTGGCCCTGGGGAAGGGGGACCTGTGTCCAAGATTCGCACACCCACCAGCAAGCCAGCATTTTCCACAAGCCACACTACGGAAATCACATGTTTGATTATGTGTTTTATTAGCAGTTTCGAAATACATGTTTAAGTGGAAATTGAATTGCAAGGCTGTGCCCTGGTGAGGCCCTGCCCCAACCTCTTCTCCAGGGCCCAGGCCGCTGCCCTGCCACCCGCCGCAGCCTCACCCTCGGGCTCTTCTGCACCCTGCTCTGCTCTGCTACCCCTCCCTCTGGCGCAGGGCCCCTTCCCGGGGCTGGGCGGAGTCTTCTGAGGCCTCCCCCGGGCACTGGTCCCCTCCCCGTTTCAGTGTCAGGAGCCCCACTTCTAACCCTGAACTGCTGCCCGCTCCCACGGGGTTCTCCCTTCGTGTGCATCCCCAGGAGGCACTTGGGGAGCCGAGGAACATGTACTGCACCCACCCACCTCTCTGGGACTGTGTGGCTCCCCCGACCCACTGAGGGCCCCGGCCTGAACTTTTCTCTGAGGGGAAAAGTCCGCAGTGCCTGCACTCCTGTCGCTGCCAATGCTGGAACTGAGAAGGGCACCGCTGTGACGGGGCGAGAAGAGCTCGGAGCTGGCCTGCCCCTCCCTGCGCCCCCGGTGCCCAGGGCGGCTTGCAGGTGCCAGGAGCATGGACATGAGTGGCCTGCCTATGGCAGGAAGGGGGAGGAAAGGGAGCAGGCCCAGGCTTGGGCTCCGATGGCTGGGCTCCTCAGCCCTCAGCTCCTCCTCTGACCCCATTCCCCTTCTGACCCCTCTGACTCCTCCTCTGACCCTGTTCCCCTTCTGACCCCTCTGATTCCTCCTCTGACCCTGTTCCCCTTCTGACCCCTCTGACTCCTCCTCTGACCCTGTTCCCCTTCTGACCCCTCTGACCCTCCTCTGACCCTGTTCCCCCTCTGACCCCTCTGACTCCTCCTCTGACCCTGTTCCCCCTCTGACCCCTCCTCTGACCCTGTTCCCCTTCTGACCCCTCTGACTCCTCCTCTGACCCTGTTCCCTTTCTGACCCCTCTGACTCCTCCTCTGACCCCTGTTCCCCTTCTGACCCCTCTGACCCTCCTCTGACCCCTGTTCCCCTTCCGCAGAGATCGAAGCCATAAAGCTGGCGGAGCAGAAGCTCAAGGCGGAGCGGAAGAGGCGGGCCACGGTGGTGGTGGGGGACCTGCAGCCCCTTCGGGACGCCCTCCCTGAGCTGCTGGATCTGGAAGCCGGTGCTAGGCGACCACAGACCCAAGGGTGAGTGTCCACCTTCAGCTGCCTGGAGAGCTCGGGGCCACGATGGCCCAGCCAGGGGCTCCCCACTGGACACGCTTCCAGGTGGGCTGAAGCCCACACCTGTCGGGATAGCGGGGGCTGCACGGGGCGGGTGTGTGGAAGCCACGCCGGGTGCTGCGGGGCTGAGAGGGTTACCCCGCCCAGCTTTGACCACAGTGTCCGTAACTCACGGGGAGCCTGCTGGGGTGGACGTCGGGCCTGTCTGGGCAGGCCCCGACAGCCTCAGGGCCACTGCCCACCAGGCCCCGGGTCCTGAGGCTGGGTGAGGGTCCTGCCCCCTCTTGCCTCCCACCCTTCAAGGAGGGCTTAAACTACTCTAGACCCTGTGGGCACTGAAGAGCCTCCTGGGTTTGTCTGTTCCGCCTCGGGACTGGCGGGGGCTGTGGGAGGCCTCCGCCCACTGCCATGCTACCTTCTAGTCAGTGGGGGAGGGTTTCCAAGGCGGGAGGCCTCTGGCTGGCAGGGCTGTGCTAGACCGTTTTTCCCTGGGCCTCCTAGCGCATGGCCACCTCCTGGGGGCTCCGGCTGGAGGAGGGGAGTCCTGAGCCCCAGCTCTGCAGGCGCAGGCACCGGGAGAGCCACGCTGTGCCCGGGGCGGACTCGGGGACAGGGACGGGGACAGGGTCGGTGGCAGGAGGAGTGGAGCAGCGTCCTGGAGCAGAGTCGGTGCCGAGTCAGGCTGAGCCGGGGTGACAGGAGTGGGGGTGCAGGAGCTGTCCTGGGTGGACCAGAGGGTTTCTCCTTCCTGTTTCAAAAAGAAGTATCAAAGCTTCAGCCTCCTGGCCTGGAGAGCGAGTTCAGGAGTCGGCCAAGCCTGGGCAGTTTTTCCCCCCTCCCGCCCCCTCGCACTCCCAGAGGCTCACCTTGGGAGGGGGGTGCTGGTCCCGGTGCCCTCCTGAAGCCGTCCTGTGGGCTGCAGCTGCAGAGGGGTGCCCTTGGCGGACCAGGCGAACGTGTGTGGCCCTGACGTGCCCTCTCTGTCCACAGCCGAGCCAGCAGCAAGCCCCGGCCTGCCGAGCTGAGCCGGATGAGCGCGGCGCAGAGGCTCCAGCTCCTGTGAGTGCACCCCCACACCAGAACGAGGCCCCGGTGCTCCCATCTTCCCTCCCCACCCCGCCCCCAGGGCTGTCAGGTATCTGGCCAGGTCCCCCAACCTCAGTCCACTCGGGTGCTGTGGGCAGCTCGGCCAGGGCCAGCTCCGGGGCACAGCCAGGTTGGCACGGAGCAGCCTCTTTGGCGTGGAACCAGGAAGCCCCTTCTGCTGGGGCAATGCGGGGAGCAGCTGCTGCCGCCTCCTGGGGCTTGCCCTTGGGCCCAGGTCCTTGTGGGGTTGGGGGGAGATGCCATCCTAGGTGCTGACACCTGCCTAGGGCAGTCACTTGCCCAGTGGAGTTCAAGTTCTCCTGCCGGGAAAGCTGGGGCCTGGCCTGGTGTGGCCTTGCCCATGGTTATACATGCAGGGACAGAGCACAGGCTGGTCCTCCACCTACTCCTCCTGACGTCAGGCTGTCTCCATTGGGAGGGCAGCAGGTGCCACCTCTGTCACTATGGTGAGCAGAGCTGGCCTTGGGCCTGTGAGGGGCGCAGAACTCCGGGCCCTTCGTGCCTGCAGGGCCGACTCTGCTCTGGCAGCGCCGGAGGGCGGCACCTCTTATGTAAGGCTGTCTGCCGGGAGCGTGCAGACTGCTGCCTCCCTGCGCATGGCAGCCTCTTGCTTTTAATAGCGGCTCCTTGTCATGGTCGGGGGTGGGGGCCCAGACCCCCTCTTCCCTGGGGATGGGGCAGGGAGCCAGCAACCCCATGGGTGGGCGGGCAGGCACGGTGGCCCCAGGGTCACTGTAATGATGAGGAGGCCCAGGGCAGCCTCTTCCCTCCAACCCGAGGCCCTGCTCAGCCCTGGGCCCCCCTGGCCTGGCCCAGAAGGCTGCCTCTGCCCCTGCTTGAGGAGCTCGGTCTGCCTTCCCCGCTCCCTGCCCCTTGTCCCGGCCTCTCCTGTCCATTCAGCCTGCACTGTGATGCCTGGGTGTGGGGTGGCCCAGTCGAGGCAGGTCCTGTGTGCAAAATGCTCTCCCCACTGCTTCAGGGGCATGAATCTGCTGACCTCTGACCTCAATTCTTTCAGGGAGGAAGAAAGGACCCGCTTCCGGGACCTGCTGGCCAATCCCGCCTACAGAGCCAGCCCCCTGCTGGCCATCGGGCAGCAGCTGGCCCGGCAGATGCAGCTGGATGGCGGCGCCCTGCTCTGACCTGGCCCGGGGCATACCGTGAGCTCCGGGGACGAACAGGTGCCAGAGAGGGCCTACTCCTCATCGTTGCCACCTTGAACCTGGAGGGCGGCCTCCTAGACTGTCACTTGTTAGCACTGGTGGGGCAGACCACGCCCTCACCCGCCCCTCCCAGCGGGTCAATAAATGCTGTGTGCGCCCAGACAGTGGGGCGGGGCTTCCTCCTGTGCCCTGGCTGTGCTGTGAGTGACACAGGTCTGTTCTTACGGACCCCAGGTTTGAAGGTCGGCCTGCAGAAACACTGACTTACACCCTTGGTCTGAGGATGGGAGCGGGAGTGCGTGCCTTTTCCGGGTGTTCGGGAACGGGCGTGGGGTTTGTGCCAGGCGGGGACCCGCTGCCCACGGCCTGTGGGGGCGTTGGAGGATGTGTGGCTAGAGCGGAGGAAGGGCCCCAGGGGTCCACTGCGTGAGGGACCCGGTCACTGGTTGCTGGCATTCCCTCAGAGCCCTGGCTTGGGTGTGGGTCCCACCCTCAGGCAGCGGGATGACTGTACTGGTGGCTGTGTCGGGTTGCACTTGGCCCCTGCCCGGCACCCACTGGGCCCCGGCGCTTGCCCTGAGCTGGCAGCCTGGGCTGAGGTGTGGGGGTGCGGCCCCTCCGTGATTCCACGATGACCGGGGTTTTCCAGGGCGCTGCTTCCAGGACGTCAGGAGAGCCGGCCGCCGGGCGGAGATAGCGGGGCGCCAGCCTTCCGGGCCTCTCTCTGCTGCCGCATTCCTGGGGCAGCTGGGCCCCTGCTCCTGGACCTGAGACAGTGGAGGGGGAACCTTCTTGATTTCAAGTCAAACAGACTCAACTAAACTGCTTTCCTTCTGAGGATGTTCAAATCACACTGGTTAACATGAGAATTACATGCATATTCCTGGTGTTGGTCGTGTTTCTTACATTTTCCTTAAGATTGGAGAAATCTTAGTTGTAAGATTCTTGGTGCAGAAATGGTGATTACTTGTATTTCTGAGCCCAAACGTTGTTTTCTGGGGCCACAAAGGCACTTGGGCCATAGAGTCTCTGGGGACCTCCTGACAGGCCTGGAGCCTTATCCCTCCTTGTCACTCTGGCCCCCACACCCAAGGGGAGGCTCTGGGGGCCAGGAAAGCCGGGGCCCTGGCTGGGACCTTCTCTCCAGAGGGGCAGCTGAGGCCTGGAGAGAGAGAGCCCCCACATGACAGGCCGAGTGGGGGCCCGGCCCTGGGAGCTGCTGGTGCTTGTCCTGATGATGCCCCCACGCTTCCTGATGCCCCGGGACCCCCACTTACACACTGGGTCTCTGCCCTCAGTGCAGGTCAGCCCGGGGCTCGGGGTGCCCTGGGAGGAGTGCCCCCCCTTTCCCCGGACCAGCCCCCTCCCAACAAGCCACCTCCCTGCCTTTGGAGCTGGGGCTTCTGGCACAGCGGTGGTAACGCCCACCTCAGCGCCTCTCCGGGGCTGGGGAGCAGGTTCTAATTACATAACAATGTTTAATTAGAGAATCCAGTACCCATCAGCCCTCTGGCTGCGGGGCTCCCGTGGGAACAAGCCTTCCCTCTGCCTCCTGCAGGTGCCCTGGGCCCCACGGACCCAAGCCCCCACCTTGAGCTAATGTGCCCCTTGTCCCCTGGCCCGTCACGACCCATCTTCAGTCCACCTCATGCATGCAGAGAGACCTGGGTTCTCGCCAGGTGTATCTGGGGCCCCACCTGGGGGTCGGGGGCACCTGGGAGCCGGGCCTTCTGACTGGGCCTCAGGGACACCGGGGTCACGGGCTGCCTCTGTCGGTGTTGCTCGCCTGATGAGAAGACACTCAGGGTGCACAGGTGTGACCTGCTCCCAGTCTTCCCTCCCTCGACCCCTCCCCAGCCTGCGGGAGGGTTAGTGCGGGGTCAGCTCTGGGTCACTGCGGCAGCCTCTAGACCGAGCGCAGACCTGCCGGCCGGGTTGCCTGACCCGCGGGCTCCCCAGAAAGCAGACCCTTCGGCCATACAGACATCTCTTCCAAAAATAGTCCTTTACTCCTCAGGTTGAAAACGCAGCCTGAGTGGTATTTTTTTTTAGCTCTTTGTTGTACAAATGTCAGGCACACAGAAACTGCAGGGGCGTTGAAGGCGGCCGTGTGCTGGCGGCCACGTGCTCACAGCCGCAGGCCCGCCCCGCCCCCGCCCCAGAGCCCCGGGCACGCACCGCCACCCACCGGGCTTCCACAGGCGGCTCCGGAGACGGGGCCCCTGAGAAGCGTGGCCGCTGACCCAGCACCAGACCAGACGCAACGAACAGCCGTGTCCTGGTGTCATCAGGTGTCCCCTCGGTCTGCCTGCCTCCACGTCTTGGGGACGTCCCATTTTCTTGGCGGCGGTCGGTGTCACCTCGCCATGTTCGAGTCCCTTGGAGCACCTGCCTGGGGCTGCCACGGGCCCTCACGGTCAGCTGCCTCCCCTCGTCTCATCTGCTCTTTAGAGATTGCTTCTCAAACATTTAATCTTTTCTGCAATTATGTAAAGTATTACACGGTGCCAAAATGTCAAGCCTACTAAAAAAACACAAACAAACCTCTCTTCTCAATGGCGATGCTGGATAGTTAGGAATCACGGTTTTGTCTTATTCTGGGGTAATTCCTACTTAAAAACAGCACCTTGTTACACCTGTAGGGGTGGCCAGGTTTGCCCCTGAAGCCTGGGGTTGCCCCTCACACTGGACGAGGATGCCTGGGCTGTGGTTGGGGGCCAGAGAAATAGAGGTCCTCCCGTGCCCCAGCTGGGGGTCCTGGCCAGTCACTTGGGTCCTGGGCTTATGTAGATGAGAAAAAATAACCCCACTGCCGGACACAAAACTTGAGTGGATGATGCTGAACGCCCTGCTGTGTCCGGCATCATGTCCTCACTGTCCTGGTTCCCAGGACAACCTCACGTCCCTACCCCAGCCCAGTGGGGGCCCTGGGCAGCCCCAACTCCCGAGCAGGGAGGATTGGAGAGAGTGATGTGGAGGGCAGGGGGAGAGGACAGCACCCTGGGGAGGGTGGCTCCTGGGCGGCTGAGCTGACGGCTGCTCTGCGGGGACCAGGTTCCCCGAAGGTGGCCGCACGGCTGACTCACTGCCCCGCGCTCAGAGACCCCGCCTCAGACGAGGGGCTGTGTTTGGTGACACGGACCCGAGCTCCTGGGAGCACATGAACCGTGGTGTGTGTGTGCGCACCTGCATATGTGTATGCACATGCAAACACAGGTGTTCTTGCATGTGGTTGTGTACGCTCCCAAGCATGCAAGCGTGTGGATGTGCACGCGAGTGGTGTGATTGAGTTTCCACCTGCTGAGTGGCTTGGCACTTCCCGGGCTCGGAGCGGACCTGCACCCTCCGCTCCCCCTGCAGTCAGGCACAGCCGTGCACTTGATCTGCCCACAGAAGTACATGTATGTGACATGTGGCACTTTGGGGAGGCTTCTAGAAGCAGCACATGATGTCCCGTGCTCACGTGGTGACCAGCAGTCCTTCAGGTGGGGGCCTGCGCTGCGTTCTGGTGCGAGGACCGTCCAGAGCAGGGCCCCCGCCACCTCACAGCGGACTCGTGTGAGCAAGAAATCAACGTCGGCTCTGGCGGGAGTGTTTGTTACAGCAGCACGACCCTGCACGTAGTGACGGACACACACCCCGTCTGGTCCGAACAGAGACGATGCAGGAAGGGTCACTGCCCATTCCGAGGTCGGGAGAGGTGCCATCCCCAGGTCAGGCCAGGAGTATTGAGAAATGAGAACTCTATGGAAGAAACAGTAAGTCAGGGTTCCAGGGAGCAGCAGAAGGGGAGCCCCCACTGGTGTCCACCCTGTCCTCTGCTGTCCCCTGTGAAGGCAGCTCGCGGGACAGGTGCCCCCAAGCAGCAGCCACGTGCACGGGCAGACCCCGAGGGCCGCCGCATGAATGAGGACTCTGCATCGTGCCCAGGGCAGCGGTAGACCCTCCACCACACTGAGGTCAGCAGACAGCCTGACAGGGGCATCCAAGTGACCGCAGCCCCGGGGGAGGCGACGGCAGGAGACGGCACGTTCGGAGAACGCCAGGACAGAACACGCCATGCAGCGAATCCAGGAGGCTGCCGACAACGCAGTTGGAGGGAACGTACGTCTCAGATGTTTTCATCGTGCGCAGAAGAGAATAAATAGCACATGAGCTAAGGGTCCACTCCCAGACTGGAGAGAAGGAAAACAAGATAAAGCCCGAAGCCCGAGGAAGCAGGAGGAGCATGTGGGAAAATGCGAAAGAAGTGGCGGGTCTGGCCGACGGGAAAAGGACAGAATTTAGGACCCGTGAGCTGAGGCCTCCTGGCCCCTGGGAGCCGCTTGTGGGGGAACCTCGTGACCTGAGCGTTCTGCCCGCAAGGAGCCCTGGGTCTGGGTGACCGTGGGCCGCCCCCACCTGTCGTCTTCCTGCCCGGCAGCCCCTCCACCTCAGCCCCTCCCTGCCACACGGGGTCAGTGACGCGTCCACGAATGTTCCTCCTCGTTGTACAGCACCGTGTCGCTGTGTGTCGGTGTGACGCATGTCCTGATCTTTTCCCCCTGAGACTGGTTGGCCGGCCAGGGACTCCCTGCTCCTCTCGGTGGTGCTGGGGGAGGGCAGGCAGCGGGCCCTGTTTGTACCAAGGAGAAGGATCTGGGCTGAGCGGTAGGAAACTGGGCTTCCGGGATGGTGCCAGGGGGTCAAGGGCCTTGGCTGCTCCAAGGGGTCATTTCTCATGGCCAAGTGGTCTCGCAGAGGTTTGGGAAGCAGGCCAGAGGCTCCAAAGTCTGTGCATCTGAGTGCCTGAGGAGCCGCAGCGGGGCGGCGGGCTGGGGAGGTGGCCGGCTGGGGTGGGAGTCTGGGGCCAGGGCTGGTGCCCAAGAGTAAGCACCTGCCACAGCCATGCCAGGGTGGGTCCTGGGGCCCCACCTTCTCTGTTCTGTCCAGGAGAGCTGCCCACAGACATCTCAAGAATCCATAGGCTACCCAGCAGCTCCAGAAGCACAGGGAGGGACCCCCAACCCTGAAGGAAATGACATACCTTCTCTCCTCTCTCCCAACCCCAAGAACAGACCTCGCTCAGCCAAGCACCACACCCCCCAGCAGGAGAAAGCAGGGGTCTTTCTGGAGCATTGTTGGGGGCAGCACTGCACGGGGGGACCCCATGTCTGTGTCTGTGGCTCCGCTCCTAGCTGAACACACGGCCCCTGGGCGCCGCCGTCCTTTGCCTGGGAGCAGAAGAACAAGCAGCTGCCCGGAGCGCAGGGAGAGTGTTTAGATGAAACGAAAACAAGACTGTCATATATTAACGGCGGCTGTAAAACAGAACTTAGCCTTGTGATAATATTTTGGTTCTGTTTCCACTATGCGCACCTAGAAAAATGCGAGTGCGGCCTCAGCGCCACGGAGCGTCGCATTCCACGAGCCTCGCGGCATCGCCGCTGTCATTCAAGACACGAGCCCATGCGCCCCGAGCTCCAGAGGCCTCCGCAGGGTCACCGCTCGCTGTGGGGCTGAGGAGGGGTGAAACACAGCCCTGGACGCTCTCCACGGCCGCTGCCGGGGTGTCAGTGGGAGTGATGGGGAGAGGGTGCCGGGCCCTCAGCTCAGGGCCCGTGGAACCCCCTCAGCCCCACAGAGCAGGCGTCACTGCTGCCGTGTGCTCCGGGGAGGCGGGTCCCCTCACCCACCAAGTGGAGCCTGGGGCCCGGGCTGCAGCTCACAGGGGCATTTCTCCTGCCTTTCCGTGCGGCCCCTCCCAATACGGCAATGACACAGGTCCCGTGTAAGTGCGGCAGATCGTGACTGGGCCACGGGAGGCCTGGGTCCCTCCCACGGCATGCCGCCTGCCCGAGGGAGGTGACCGAGGTGTTGGCCGTGTCCCCAAGGCTATGGGCTGTGGGTTGGGAGGGCTGGGGCATCTGGGGAGAAGAAGGAATGGTTGGGGACAGCTGTCGTACTTTGTGGGTCAGTGACGGGGGAGATGTTTGCCCACGAGTCCTGCATTCCCACACGCTCTAGACAAAATTTCCATTCGATTTCCATGCATGAGGCTTTATTAACAGCTTACACTTCTGTCCACTGATCTGTGAGGCGTTGAGCCGATTTTCCTGCAAGTGCACCACAGTGCTCACACGGGGCCACAGGTGTGCGCCTGTGTGCGTCCGTGTGTGCATCCATATGTCCAGCGCTCACTGTGTGCATGTGCCCATTGTCCGTGCATCAGTGCATGTACACAAAAGAGGGCCTCTCTTGTTTTTGAACTTGAACTCCTGGGCTCAAGGTATCCGTTTGCTTGAGAAGTGATGACCTGCAGAGTACGCATCTGCAGCAGGTTGGCGGCAGGTAAGTCAGTCCTGGTGATATTTTCTCAGAGATGCCACCATTCCTCCATCTCCCTGTTGACAGCCCAGTCTCAGCCCGGAGGGCGGAGCATAGTGGCCTTTCCCTCCTGCCTCGGGCCCTGGGGCGCCCGCAGCCTCTGACTGGCAGGCCGGGGCAGAGCCCGTTGAATCAGATGGTGTTTTCAGGATCCAAATTACAAACACTTTCCGGAAGCAGCGGGAGCAGCCTCTCAGTAGGAGGGAAAACAAGAAGTGCTTGCTGTCACACCTGGGACAGCTGGCTGCCACCTGGGTGTGCGCAGAGGTGGCTGGGCTTGTCAGCTCTGCATGCTCAAAGGCCCTGCGCACGGCAGACGCAGGGCTGCGGGCCGGGCCCCGGAGCAGGTGGAGCCTGGCTCTGCTCTCAGCTCCTCTGCAGGCCTGTCCCCTGGGGCCAGAGGAGGGCAGAGTGGGAACCCAAAGTGACATCTGGAAATAGGTGGCCTGGACCCTGGCCTGGCCAGAGCTGGGGCCACACGGAGCACCAGAGGACATGCACGCTCTGGTGGGGACCGTGGTCCCTCGGCCTGAGGCTGCAGGGTCTGCCTCAGGCACCTGCTCCCAAAACCAGCTCCTTAGAGGGGACTCTGCCTCCACGGTCCCTCCAAGCACAGGCCCTGACGCAGGGCCAAAGGGCCTTGCCCTTCAGACATGGGGCTGTGGCCCCTCCCTGGACCTTGCCTTGCAGGGAGGAAGTGCTGGTGGCCTCCCAGAAGAGGACAGTGTCCTGCAGGGTCCCGGCCGGAGACCTGTTGGGACTCATGTAAGACATTCTTGAGAAAAATGGGTGTTTCTTCTAACCTTCAACCCCGCTGGAGAGACCAAGGCTCGGCCCACACCCTGCAACTTCCGGGCATTTGACCGCTTCCCACAGGTCGACCAGCAGGCCTGCTCCGCCCCGCCCTGGGTCTGTCCGACCGAGGCCACAGCCCATGGCTGCTGGAAGCCAGCTGTGGGAATGGAGCCCGGCCCAGCTCTCCCTGCACCTTCTCCTGTGTGGGGTGCCCAGGCGGCAGCGATGGGGAGGAGTGAGCAAAGGGTCGGGTCGGTCCCGCAGAGCACTGTGCTCTGCACTGAGCCCTGGGCTGAAAGGGCGTCTATGGCTGGGGAGCGTGAGCGAGGGGCGGCCCTGTCTGGTGCCCTTGAGTCCCACACCCACCCAGCACCCAGGCTCCCACCTCCCCCTGGGGCAGGTGCCCTGGCCCTGAGGTCCTGACCCCCTGGGGCTTGGCTGGGGACAGGCATCCAGACTTGAGTCCCGTTTCCCCAGGAGTCACGTGCAGCTGCACTGGAAGTCTCCTAGGCCCAAGGTGGGGGTGGAGGGGCCATCAACTTGAGCTCCTGGGGAGGCGGACTGCGGGCCCTGGAGAAGGGATACCAGAGCTGCTGGGCCCAGGTCTGCGGCCTGTCCCTCGACCCCCAGTGTCACGCCGGACTCCCGCTCCGTGGGTCCCGTGGTCCCCAGAAGCCCCCTTTGGCGCAGCGCCCCGTGCAGCCCAGCAGGAGCTGGCTGCGGTGGGGGCGGCACCGCAAGCTTGGCGCCTCCAGGAGAAACACCTTTTATTTTTAGTCTGTGTTTCCAGCTTCGCCCGAGTGTGGATGACTGAGGCGGTGCTGCTGGTGGAGGCGGCGGAGGGAGCTGTCCCCACACTTTACCACCTGTGCCGGAGTGTCCCCTCCCTGTCCTCCTCCTCCTCAGGCCAGGAATGCCCCTGGGGACTCTGGGACCATCTGCTCCCTGAGGACAGGCAATTCCCTCAGCCTGGAGGAGGGGGGCCGCAGGGTGGTCCGTGAGCCATCCCTACCCCTGGGCAAGCCCATGGGGTGCGGGGACAGTGTGGCAGCAGTGAGACGAGACCCCCTCCTGTGGAGGAGACCCAACCTGCTTCAAGCTGTGCTGTCTCGCATCTCAGGCTGTGCTGCCCAGCAGCTTTGCCCAGGAGGCCAAGGGGAGACCCTCACAGGACCCGCCAGCACCCCGATTCCCTGCGCAGGTCTGGGGACATCCGGGGACTGCTGACCTCTGCCCGCCACATTCCCCTTACTTGCGCTGTGCACCGCTGTGCTGGTGTCCTGGGACCTACTCAGCCTGTAGGGAGGTGCCGAGGCAGCAAAAGTCCGGCTCAAGGCCCTGCACTGGGCTCTCTGGGTGCTGGGGGTGTCCATGCGGACCTCCCCCTGCTCCTGCCATGTGGGGGAGGGCTTGGGGGCCGAGTTGGGCTGGGCAGCAGCTCGAATGCTGTTTCGAACCAAGTTGGGTGCTTCTCGGAGAAGCCTTTGGTTGGGTGTTCGGGCACGTGAGCTCTCCCCCAGGAGAGAGGAGAAGCGACTCCAATGGGACGCAGGAGCTCTGGGTGTGCGGAGGCCGGCTTGGCCTGGAGCCGGGGTGGCAGTGGGGGTCGGGCCGGGCCAGGGCCTGCGGTGCCGCCTGGGTAGTCCCAAAACCTCCAAGTGGCTAAACGGTGCGATAAACAGCAGCTCAGAGTTATTCCTGTTTACTAAGAAGAGATGAGCGCCTTGTCTGTCTTCTGCCGGTTAGAGTTCAAGGCCGCTTCGACTGGCTCAGGCCACCGTCAGACGGCACAGACCAGGCACACAGGCTGGGGCTTCGACGGCAGGCGTTCATCGGCTCCCAGTCCTGGAGGCCAGGGTCGGAGACGAAGGTGTCACAGGGCTGGTTTCTCCCGAGGCCTCCCTCCTTGGGGCGGAGACGCCGTCTTCTTCTGGGTCCTCACATGGCCGTCCCTCCCTGCGTGCCCGGGTCCTGATCTCTCCTCAGAAGGACGCCAGTCAGGTTGGGTCAGGCCCCACCCAAGTGACCTCAGTTTACCTTCATCACCTCTGTAGAGACTGCATCTCCAAACACAGTCCCATTCCAGGTGCTGGGGGCCAGGGCTTCCACACAGGATTTTGGGGGCACAGCTCAACCCATAAGAGGGGCTAAGCAGCCTTACCTGGCTGCTGGCACCTCTGGTCTCCAAGGGTGTGTGGGGGTGACGGCCGTGCAGAGGCCCAGGACCTGACCTGAGGAGGGGCCAGGCCACAGGGAGTCTCGTCTGTCCTGGGGCCTCTCCCGGGGCCGGGTCCACGTGGAGTCCCCAGGCCTCACACGCAGGTGGCTGAGCCCTGAGACGGCTGCGAAGGGACCACTTGTCCCTTCCGCCCTCACACCCGTGGTGCCATCAGGACTGGCTCCAGCTGGGTGGGGCCACGGTGTCCCATTTCTGATGGGCTCTCCCATCCTCGCTTTTCAGGGCTCAGGACTGGCAGCTGCTAAAGCCCTCCCCCCCCAACACACACACACACTGGGCACGCAGCTGCTAAGACTGCCCCCCCACACCGTGCCCCACTGGGAGTGCAGCTGAGGGAGAGGAAGGGTTTCAAAGGCCTTCTGCTTGAAAGGAAGCCCACGTCTGCAGGCTGGCTCCCGGCCGACCCACCCTCTCTGCCGCCGCAGCGACTGCACGAGCTCTGGGCCGGTGTCAGCTGTTATGTGAAGATGGGGGTCTTCGGCCAGAGCGGTTTGGGAGAGAGGAAGGTCAGGCAAGGTCGAGAACTGGCTCCGCAGCAGGACCTACCAGAACCTTCAGCAGGCTAACACGGACTCCAGCTCTCGGGGTCGGGGGGTCCCTCAGGGCGGCTGGCTGCTCTCTCCAGGGCGCAGCAGGAGGGACCCCGGGAGCCTGTGCAGGTGCAGACTGCCTTGGGACCTCGTTCCTTGCAGAGGGGGCCCTGGTCTCTTGAACTCTTACTTGTGTGTTATTTTCTCGATGCTGGCCCTGGGGTCCCCTGCGACAGCAGCTGCGGTAACTGCGGGGGGCCTCTGCAGGCCAGTGAGCCAGAGCATCTGCGGGACACTGACCGGTGCTGACCGGAGCTGACGGGGTCAGACCCTTCCGTCCTAACCTCACCCCGAGGGCACAGCGCCCAGAGGCACCGCTGTCCCTGTTGGAGGCGGGGCGGGCTTATCTCAGTTTGCTGGTGAGGCTGGAGACAGTGGGAGGTAAAAAGACCGAGTGAGATGTCCTGTCACTCCAGGCCCACACTGGCCTCACTTCCAACACTCCCCACTGGGTGTGGGGTGGCAAAGCCCAGGACAGCACCCCTGGGTGGGGGCCCTAGACACGTGTTGCTACCCTCTCTCCTGGCCAGTAGTGCTTGCCAGCTCCCTGGCAGCCTCGGCCCTTACAGCACACATCCCCCGTGAGCGTCTGGAGGTGGCATGCCCGGGCCTGGGCCGGCCCTGGGCAGAGAGGGCTGCTATCAGGAGTTTGTTGAGTGACTAAACAAACGTAACAAGGTGGTAACCCGCCGTCTAGTTAGTCCTGATTTGTGTTTCAGCAAAGCTGCATCTCAATTGCATTTCAGTAAGTTAATTTCCCATTGATCTGATGGAATTTCAGGAATGCTGCCTCTCTTTTTCATTCATGGCTACATTTTCCAATCGTCAGTGCACCTGCATGCAGGGGCGGTACATGGGTAGCTGCCACATTGGGAGCATGCATGCCCCGCATGTGAGGCCCTGTTATAAGAGGACTTTCATAAGGAGAGAGCGCTGGGCTGGGAGCCAGAGGAACTGGTTCAAGTTCTGGGCCACTGCTCTGCGGACTCCTCCTGGGTCAACCAGGCCCTTTCCGAGTCAGGGCACAGTGGTCGGAAGCAACCCTCACGTGGGAAGTGACCACAGGTGTCGGGAGAGAAGGAGGCACACGCTCCTTGAGATCCTACTTCCGCTCTCTAGGTGCCAACCACCTGTCTCCTGGGCCCACCTTGGCTCCCTGACCCCTGGACAGCTCGCCCTGGAGCATCTGGCCCTCTTGACCGCAGCTGTTCAGATCCGAGGAGCCCCTGCCCCTGACACTCTGGCAGGCAGAGTCCACCCCCCCACCCCCTGCTGGCCTCACCAAGGCAGCAGGGGGTCCCAGAGGTCTCAGTGAGGAGAGATTAGGGGTATTCAAGGACACCCAGTGCTCTGTTCTACCAGGCACATAGTGGGGCTGCATTTTCTGCCTGCTCCGGCCTGGCCATGGACCTGCTTTGGAGATAAAGTCAGAGGAAGGAAGTGTCCCTTCTGGGCGGGGGCACCAAGGGCTCTGGTTTCTGCTGCTGCCTGCATGTGTCAGGGGGACCTGCTCTGGCCACCTGGGCCTGAAGCGACTTCCCGGCTCGCCACGCAGGCAGGAGGCGTGTTTGAGCCTGACCCAGCCCGCCTGGACTGACTCGAGGACTGAAGCAGGGGTCAGGAGGACAGGGACCACGGCTCTGGCCGGGCCCCAGGGCCCAGCGGCACCGGTGTTCTCCAGCCGAAGGAAATGAGACAGGCTCTCCATCTGGGGTGCGGGGAGCGTTGGACGAACATGGCCTGGACTTCACTCTGTCTTCTTTCTCCAAGAGTTTCTGGCTAGTGGGTTGGCTGTGTGGAATTTTTTCCAGGCCAGGATAATCTCCAGTTACTCTACAATATTTGCAAACTCTGCAATAGCAAGCAGGTCTTTGCTGTGATGTTTTCCAAGAAATGTGTTCTCTCCAAGCAGCCCTGACCCCTTTCTCGCAAGGCTGCGGAGGTCAGGGGACCCTCTGTCTGCCTCGCACATCCGGCCTCAATGCCAAGGGCAGTGCGATGGCCAGGCTGGGCGGCGTGGCCACAGCCCTGGTCCCGGGGCTGTGTGTCCACCCCCTCGAGTTCTTCGTGGGGAAGGTGGAACTGCAAGCTCCGACACAGCCTCTTCATCGCCCTCCCGCACGGTCAAGTCAAGGTGGCTGGTCCCTGCCTTCCTGCCCCTGCAGGTGTCCCCACGCAGGCCACTTAAGCAGGCTGTGAGCTCCTCAGTTGCCCTGCCCTGGGGCCCACTGACTCCGCAGACATGCCCCTGCCTGCTTTCAAGTTTGTTGTTTGCTGATAGAAAACAAACTCGGTATCAATTTCCTGTTTGTGCAAACGAAGGGCTTGTTCTACGGATCGTCCCCCAGTAAAGAGACTCCCTGTCCTGATCCTTTAATTCTGCACAAAAACTTCCTAGAGAATTAGGCCTGGGAGACGCCCTCTAAGACGGGCTGAGAATCCAGCGTGAGCCATCATCGGCCCACATCACCTTCAACGGTAAAACCACCAGGGCTCCAGACACAGGCCGGGAGTGGCGGCGATGTCGCAGCTGAGGACAAAGGTCGGTGACTCACTGCCGTAGGCTGGGTCACCGCTGACGCTCAGTGCCCTGGAGAATCGGCTGAGAAACAGAAGAACTAATACAAAAGATCAGTGAGCTGTTATTGCAAAAGTTGAAGCAGCCTCTTTCCTCCATGTGGGAGCGATACATTTAGAAAATCAACTGTGTATCAGGCTGAAAAGGCCGCAAAGATGCCTGCACATCCTCATTTCTGGCTTCTGAGAATAGCACCTGCACGGCAAAAGATGTGATTAAATGAAGGATTTCAAAGTAAGGAGATGATCCTGGATTGGCTAGTGGGTTGGCTGTATGGAATTTTTTCCAGGCCAGGATAAAATTTTTCCAGGCCCCTTGTGGGACCTAAATGCCATCACAAGTGTCCCTATAAGAGACGCAGAGGCGTGACTGACTCACAGAGCAGAGGCCACTTGAAGTCGGAGAAGAGTCAGAGGGGGGGAAAGGCCGGCCTGGAAGGTTGGCAGGATGCAGCCCCTGCTGGCCTGGGGCCTCTCCTTGGGCAGGGAGGGGCTGCCCTGCTCCTACCACTGAACCCCAACTCAGGAGATCACTCTGGGCCCCGCTAACACCCCACATCGGACCCAGAAGCCACAGTCACACTGCTGAAGGCCCAAGGGAAGCTGGCCTTCACCTCAGACCCCCTCTGCCCCTGCCTGCTGCGGGGCCCAGGCATTGGAAAAGGGCGTTCAAGTGTCCTGTATTTATGGTGTCTTGGGATAGGGGCATTGGAGGGTGACAGAGTCAGCGCCCCAAGGTTTGGAGAGCAGGGCAGTCGGTCAGCTCAGGGCGGGGAAGGGTCCGAGCCTGACCCTGCTCCCGTCGAGTGTCCCAGCCCCACCTGGCCCACCGAGGCTGTCGTGTTTCCTGCCATTCCCGCCTCACTGCTCTGGGGTCAGACAGGGTCACAGGTGGAAACCCTCCACTCTATTACAGCCCCCCATTGACAAAACGAGTCTGTGAAGGAAGGAATGAGAGACTGTGGTGGGGCCAAGTTCATATAGGGCCGGGAGCAGGCAGGCGGAGCAGGAGGCACCGGGCTGGGAGCCCTGCCTGGCAGGGGCCTGGCTGCGGCCTCTCCATCCCTCTGAGGCCAAAGAGATGCCCCTCGGGGCAGGTGGGAGCCACCAGGGGCACGTCTCCAGCAAGGCTCGAGGCGGAAGAGGAGGGGTCACAAGCTGGGCCGGCCAGCACAGGAGAGTTACGGAGGCCGCCCTGGCCGCGTTCACGCCGGACAACAGAATAGAATTTGTAGAGATCGGGGAAGTCCAGCGAGGCCCAGGAAGAAGACATGGCCACCGAGGAGCTGTGTGCTCCAGTAGATAAGAGTCAGAGAGATGATTTCCTAAAACACAGGAACTCGCCGTCCTCTCGTCCACTTTCCCATGAGCAGGAGCTGGGGGCTGGGATTCAAGGCCGACTCTGCCCAGCACTGCGAACCTGGCCGAGCTGACTTCGGTTCCTCCTTGGAAGACGAGGGGCTGAACTGTGGGCCTGGGCTCCTACCTCCCATCCCCCCACAGTGTGGTGCCCCAGAGCCTCTTGCACCGGGTGTCCAGGACAGAAGTCAGGCTCTCCAGGCTTGGGGCTCAGTTACCAAGGGATGGGGACACCCAGCCCTCCTCCTTCCTCACCCTGAAGGGTAGTTTCTAGAATTTCCTGCAGGAACACGCTCGCCTCACCACAGTGTAAACACAGAATCCTTAGCGCCAGAAATCAATGGCAGATGCAAGTAAAACGGCCTCGGGGGGCAGAGGGAGGCTGGGAGCCTGCCAGATACTGTCGCTGCCGTGGCAGGGAGCCAGGGCTCCCGGCGCAAAGGTGTCTGGGGCCGGGACCTGGCCAGGCTGTTCCTGGAGAGCCGCAGGGGGGAGACCGGCCCTACAGGCCTCTATGTGACCCTGGGTGAGCCCCACACGCAGCCCGTAGGCCTGGGTGCCCGGCTGGACTGCTCCCCTGACATCAGACACAACGGCCATCCTCGGGGACCTCCGAGCACGGCGGGCGTGACCTGCCATCGGAGCATCCCTTCATCATCCTTACCTGCTTCAAAACAATCACCTCTCACGGCATTTTAGAAAACTGAAGTATAATTTACCTGTCTTGAGAATCAACTTAAGGGGTATGTGTGGTTCCGTGTCACGGAGCACACGCACACGCATTGTGTGACCTCCAGCACTGTCTCGCTCCGGAGCTTTTTTTTTAATAGCAACTTTTTAAAAAAAAGATTTTATTTATTTATTTTTAGAGAGGGAAGGGAGGGGGAGAGAGAGAAACATCAATGTGCAGTTGCTGGGGGCCGTGGCCTGCAACCCAGGCATGTGCCCTGACTGGGAATCGAACCTGCGATACTTTGGTTCGCAGCCCACGCTCAATCCACTGAGCTACGCCAGCCAGGAAACTCGCTCCGGAGCTTTTCGTCACCCCAAACAGACCCCGGTGCCTCTCGGCATTCCCTCCCCACTCCCCTCCCCTCTGAGCCCTTCAGCCCCGAGTCCCCTCTGTCTCTATGAGTTTCTCCATTCCGGACATTCTACATGGACGGGCTCATATAGTATGCGGTCTTCTACGTGTAGCTTCTTTTCACTTAGCGTGAAGTTTCCGAGGGTCACCCATGTCGTAACATGTTAGCACATTCCTTTTCATGGCTGAATAATATTCCACTGCGCGGAGTGACCACCTTTTGTTTATCCGTTCATCAGTGGATGGACACTTGTCTTGTTTTCACCTTTTTACTATGATGAATAATGCTGTGACAAAAATCCACACACAAGGTTTTGTGTGGACATTCTCCTGGGCGTATGCCTCCAAGGGGAATTGCTGGGTCAAATGGTAACTAACTGAGTTCACAAATGAAAACATACTGTTTTTTGTATTTGTCTCCGGAGTTACCTGTACCAATGCCCGACATTTCTTCATGTTGATTCCAGCGACCATGTAGTGTCCTTTCCTTTCAGCCTGAAGACCTACCCCTCCTGAGTACGTCCTGCAGGGCAGGTTCGCTGGCAGGGGATTCTCTCAGATTTTGCTTATTTCTGTTCATTTTGTTAAAATTCATATATATTTTCATTTTGCTTGCTTCCAGTAAAAATACAAATAAAATAGTCATGTTATTGTTTGACCTCGTAATTTGTTTCCTCTCAATCTCTTTTTCATTTCCTGGGGACGGTTTTCCTGTATTTAGGATTCCTGGTCGACAGTCTTTCTCTCTCAGCGCTTTGAAGACGGCATCCCGCTGTCTTCTGGCCTGTGAGGTCCTGATGAGAAATCAGCTTTCAATCTTATTTGTGATCCCTTGTATGTGATGAGTCATTTCTCTTTTGGGACTTTAACATCTCTGTCTTTACCTTGTCATAGATTGATGGTGGTGTGTCCAGGTGTGACTTCATTTGAGTTTATTTTGCTTGGCGTTGGCTGAGCTTCTACAGTGTGTAGATTGCTTCTCATGAAATCTGGGAAATTTTTGGCCGTTATTTTTTCAAATGTGCTCTCTGCTCTTTTTTTCCTCTCTATTTCTGTGTATGTGTATTTCCCATTATGTGTGTTTCGGCAGGTTTAATGGCGTCCCGCAGGTCTGAGACTCGGCTCCTTGTTCTTTGCTCTGTTGCTTTGCTTTGTTGCTTGCTCTGTTCTTCAGACTGGAGAGGCAGACCCACCGTCAGGTCCGCTGGCTGTGTCTTCTGCCGGCTCAGACATGCCCGTGAGCCCCCACAGGATTGTTCATACCAGTCATTGTACTTCTCAATGCCAGAACTTCTATCTCATTCTTTTCATAATTTCTATCCCTTTATTGGCATGTTCTATTTAGCGATACATTGTTCTCATACTTTCTTTTAGTTCTTTATATGTGGTTTCCTTCTGTTCATTGAACGTATTTAAAATAGCTGATTAAAGTCTTTGTCTAGGAAGTTTAATATCTGGGCTGCCCCAGGGACAGTTTCTATTGGTTGCTTTTTTCCTCGCATAAAACATACCTTCTTGTTTCTTTGCACACTTCTCATTTAAAAAACAAAACAAAACTGGACACTTTAAATGCTGTAACGTGGCACCACTTGGAAATCAGATTCTCTCCCCTTCACAAGGTCTGTTGTTGCTATTTGTTGCTTTGTTGATGTTTGTTTAGTGACTTTCTGAACTAATTCTATAATTGTCATGTATTCTTTGTCATGCATGGCCACTGAAGTCTTTCTTCAGTTAGTTCAGTGGTTTTAGCCAATGATTGAACAGAGATTTCCTTAAATTCCCGGAACCAATACGTTTCTCAGACTTTGCTGAGGAACTCTGCATGTGTGTTGGGGTGCACCTTGGCTGCTCAGCCGGCAGCTGACGACCTTTGAGGCTGCTGTGGAGATGGGGTTGGCAGATGGGAACAGGGTGCATTAAAAGCCACAAAGCATGTGGTTCTTACCAAGAGTCAACTGTTTCTTGAATAAGCATTTCTCATTTAATTTCTAGAGCTCTGAAAAAGTTGAATCTGACTGATTTTGCCAGTGTTCTCATTGCTTTTATGACCAAGAGGCTCTTTGGATGTTCCTATTCTACCATGTTACTGATAGAATTATTCAGAATGTTAAAAGCAGCTTTATAGATGTAAACCTGACGTAAGATAAACTACACACATTTAAGGTGCAGGTTGACAAGACTTAACATAGTATACACCTATAAAACCATCACCACAATCAAAACAAGGACATGTCCCCCCACACCCCCAAATCTCCTTGCGCCCCTCTGTCATCCCTCCCCCTACCCTCTGTACCGCCCTCTGTCTCCTGGCAACCACTGGCCTGCTTTCTGTCACTGTGCATTAGTGTGCATTTCCTGCAGTCTTATAGAAGTGGAACCATTCTGTCTCTCGGCATCATTACTTTGAGGTCCGTCTATGTTGCTGTGTGATTGTGTTTCATTCCTATTTATTTGCTGATTAGAATTCCATTGTATGGATACACTACAGTTGGTTTATCCATTGTTCTGTTGGTGGACATGTGGGTTGCTTCTAGAATTTGGCTTTTACAGATAAAATTTCTATGGACATTTATGTACATAGAATTATGTACGTAGAAGTCCTTATTTGGATATGTGCTTTCATTTCTTTTAGGGGGTAAAATGGCTGGATTGTATGGGAGATATGTGTTTCACTTTTTAAGAAATTGTCAAACTGTTTTCTAAAGATGGTGTACATTCTCATCGGCTGTGTATGAATTGCTCCGCATTCTCCCCAACACTTGAGACTGTCATTTTAAGCTATTCTAATAGGTAGACAGTGGTATTTCACTGTGGTTTTAATTTCTCTGATGACTAATGATATTGAGCATTTCTTGTGTGCATTTTAAAAATATATATTTCATTGGTTTTGCTATTACAGTTGTCCCATTTTCCCCTCTTCACTCCCCTCTGCCCTGCACACCCCCTCCCACCCACATTCCCCCCTTTAGTTCATGTCCATGTGTCATACATATAAGTTCTTTAGCTTCTACATTTCCTATACTATTCTTAACCTCCCCTGTCTATTTTCTACCTATCATTTATGCTACTTATTCTCTGTACCTTTTTCCCTTCCCACCCCCTCCCACTCCCCTGCTGATAACCCTCCATGTGATCTCCATTTCTGTGATTCTGTTTCTGTTCTAGTTGTTTGCTTAGTTTGCTTTTGTTTTTGTTTTAGGTGTGGTTGTTAATAATTATGATTTTGCTGTCATTTCACTGTTCATATTTTTATCTTCTTTTTCTTAGATAAATCCCTTTAACATGTCATATAATAAGGACTTAGTGATGATGAACTCCTTTAACTTGCCCTTATCTGAGAAGCACTTTATCTGCCCTTCCATTCTAAATGAAAGTTTTGCTGGATAGAGCAATCTTGGATGTAGGTCCTTGCCTTTCATGACTTGGAATGCTTCTTTCCAGCCCTTTCTTGCCTGTAAGGTCTCTTTTGAGAAATCAGCTGACAGTCTGATGGGAACTCCTTTGTAGGTAACTGTCTTCTTTTCTCTTGCTGTTTCTAGGATTCTCTCCTTAATTTTATTTTGTAATTTAATTTAATTTAATTTAATTTTAATTGTTGTTCAAATACAGTTTTCTGTCTTTTACTCCCATCTGGATTCTCTCCTTAATTTTAATCTTGGCTAATGTAATTGTGATGTGCCTTGGTGTGTTCCTCCTTGGGTCCAACTTCTTTGGGACTCTCTGAGCTTCCTGGACTTCCTGAAAGTCTATTTCCTTTGCCAGATTGGGGCAGTTCTCCTTTATTATTTGTTCAGATAACTTTTGCACTTGTTGCTCTTCCTCATCTCCTTCTGGTACCCCTGTGATTTGGATGTTGGGATGTTTAAAGATGTCCTGGAGGTTCCTAAGCCTCTCCTCATTTTTTTGAATTCTTGTTTCTTCATTCTTTTCTGTTTGGTTGTTTCTTTCATCCTTCTGGTCTACTCCATTGATTTCAGTCCCAGTTTCCTTCCCATCACTATTGGTTCCCCGTGCATTTTCCTTTATTTCACTTAGCATAGCCTTCATTTGTTCATCTAATTTGCGACCAAATTCAACCAATTCTGTGAGCATCCTGATCACCAGTGTTTTGAACTGTGCATCTGATAGGTTGGCTACCTCTTTGTTGTTTAATTGTATTTTTTCTGGAACTTTGATCTGTTCTTTTGTTTGGGCCACTTTTTTTGTCTTGACGCACCTGTTACCTAGTGACGGGCGGAGGCTTCGGTGTTCACCAGGGCAGGGCAACCCACATCGCTGCATTATGATGCTGTATGTGCAGAAGGGGTCCAAGAGGGAACAATGGCACTTGCTCCACTCTCTGCTGGATTTCAGTCACTTCCCCCACTTTCCATGAGCAAATTGGGCCCTTCTGGTGCTGATTCCCAGGTGGGTGGGCTTGTGCACATTCTAGGACCCTGTGGGTCTCGCCAACGAACTCTCCTGTGAGGCTAGCAGTCTCTCCTGCCACCTCAACCCCCCACAGGTGTTTTCAGTCAGTGGCTTGAGGCCGTATTTCCCTGTGTACTGGGGCCCTGGGTTGCGCAGATCGTCCTGTCCCCCAGTTGTTTCTCCCAGTTTATCTGTGCGTGAATGTGGGACCACCTGCTCCACCAGTTGCCGCCTTGCTGGGTCCGCCAGCCACCACCTCGCCCGCCCCTGTCCTCCAGCCACTGCCTTGCCACAAGTCCTCTCCACCTCTCTTACTGGTCTGGATGAGTGTTTCTTCTTTAACTCCTTGGTTGTCTGACTTCCATACAGTTCGATTTTCTGTCAGTTCTGGTTGTTTTTGTTTTTAAATGGTTGTTGTTCTTCTTTTGGTTCTTTGAGGAGGCACAGTGTGTCTACCTACGCCTCCATCTTCTGTGTGCTGTAATTCATTATCTGCATGTGCTCTTTGGTGAATTGTCTGTTCAAATTTTTGCTCATGTTTGAAAGGAGTCATTCATTTCCATCTTATTGAGTTTTGAGTGTTCTTTATATATTTGAATACACATCTTATCAGACACATAGTTTCCAAATATTTTCTTTGAGTTCATGGTGTGTCTTTCTTTATCTAAATAGAGCCTTTTTGAAGAACAGAAGTTTTAAATTTGGATGAAGTCTAGTTTATCAATTTGTTCTTTTAAGGATCACACTTTTGGTATTGAATCTACAATATGTTTGCCAGACCCATAGAAGTCACAAAGATTTCCTCCTATGTTTCCTTCTAGAAGTTTAATAGTGTCAGGTTTTGCATTTAGATCCATGGTCCATTTTGAGTTGATTTTTGTTTTTGGTGCTGGGTATAGACAAATATTTATTTTCCCCCATATGGCCAGCCAGTTGTTCATACAGCATTTGTTTAAAAGACTCCTCTTTCCCCACAGGACTGACTGTGCTTTTTTGTCACGGCTCAGTTGTCCATGTGTGTGTGTGGGGGGGTCTATTTATGGATTTTATTAATATAAACATTTCACTTGGTTAGTGTTTTTATAAAGTCTTGAAGTCACGTAGTATAAACCCTCCAACTTTGTCTTTCGCTTTCAAAGTTGTTCTATTACATGTCCTTTGCATTTCCTTATGGACTTTAGAATAAGTTTGTCAAATTCTACCAAAAAAAAGCAGGAGTGGCTTCTGGGACTTCCATTGGCATTCTGTCGAACCTGTAGATCCATCTGAGGAGAACTGATATCTAAAGAATGTTGAGTGTTCCCACCATGAAGACAGAAAAATTTCCTATTTTTTAGGTTCTTTTTGATATTTTCAGCATTGTTTTGTGGTTTTATGTGTCTAAGTCTTGTTGCCTCTTATTTTCTGATTTGCCCATCAGTATTTCACTTTTTTATTTAATTATAAATGGCATCGTTCTCAATGGCATCGTTCTCCTCAGCATTCGGGTGTTCATTGCTAGTGCAGAGACATACGGTTGCGTTTTGGATACTGACACTGTTCCTATTAACTGTTAAACTCACCCATGAGCTCTCGTGGCTTTTTTTGTAGATTCCACTAAATTTTTTTGCATAGATGAATGTGTCATCTACGAATATAGTGTTACTTCTTCTTTTCTAATCACAGTGCTTTTCATTTTCTTTTTTTGTTCCTAACCGCCGTGGCGAAATGGAGGCAGAAAGAGCGGACACCCTCACCCTCCTCTGTCCCCAATCTTAGACGGAAAGTGTTAGGTCTCCGCAGGAAGCGCGATGTCGACCATAGATATTTTGTAAACGCCCTTCATCAAGTAGAGGAAGTTCCCTTCTATTTCTGGTTTGCTGAGAATTTTTATCAGAATGAAGGTTGGGTTTTGTCATGTGCTTTTTCTGTCTACTGAGATTATCATCCTGTTTTTCTTTTGGTTTGTTAACATGGTGAATTATGTTGATTGGATTGTGAATGTTCAAATCAGCCCTGCATTCTTGGGCCGAACTCCACTTCGTTCTGATGTCTTATCTCTTTTCAAGCTGTTGGATCCCACTTAATAAATGTTGGTTTAGAATCTTATCTATGTCATCAGAGATATTTGTCTGCATTTTTCTCTGGCAATAGTATGTCTGATTTTGTGTCAGGAAGAGGCCGGTCTCATAGAATGACTTGGGAATTATTTCTTTCTTGTTGGTTGTGTGAAAGTGTTTCATGGGGAATCGAGACTAGTTCTTCCTTGACTGTCTCATGGAATTCCCCAGGGCAGCCATCTGGGCCCGGGGTTTAATTTGGGGGAAGGTTTTGGGGTTTTTTTTAAGATTTTTTTTTATTTATAGAGAGGGAACAGAGGGAAATAGAGAGAGGGAGAGAGAGAAACATCAATGTGCGGTTGCTGGGGGTCATGGCCTGCAACCCAGGCATGTACCCTGACTGGGAATCGAACCTGCGACACTTTGGTTCGCAGCCCGCGCTCAATCCACTGAGCTGCGCCAGCCAGGGCGGGGGGAGGTTTTTAACTAGAAATGGAGTTTGGTGATCGGCTCTCCGCCGTCTACTCGGGGAAATCCTCAGTGCAGTGTGCTTCTGTCTGGTTCTCTGTCCTACAAACTGTAGCTGCCTTGGTTTCCCCAGTTCTCAGCATCCCCAACTCAGGATGCGCACCAGGTTCCACCGGGGTCCCCTCCGTGCGCTGTGGCCTGGAAACCTCCCCAGGCAGCCAGCCGGGCGCTCACCTCATCTGCTCCCATCTCCCGGGCTGTGTGGCTCTCTGCAGCCTGATGCCCAGCGCCTTGAAAACCCTGGTTTCACATGTGTTGTCAGACTGTTCTGTGGTTTCAGGCAGGAAAGCAAGTCCAGCCCTGTCACTCCACCTTGGCTGGAGGTGGAGGTCTCCCCAGAGCACGGCGGTGACGCGTTCATCAGAGAGCCCCGACGCAGACTCACCTTCGCTTTGTCTTCATGGGCAGGCTGCGTGAACTGTGCCTGTCTCCCGGGAGCCAGCGCATCCCCGGAGCCGCTGTCCTGCGAGGCCAAGGGGCCAGATGTTGAGGGACCAGCCTCAGACTTGGCCTCACTGACTGTCAGCATGGCTGGGCTCTGGCCAGTGCCCGCCCTGAGTTGCTCTGACCAGGAGCAGTGCGAGCCGGCCGCCAAGGCCAGCAGCACGTGGTCTCTCCATCAAATTAAGTATCTGCATCCATTTGCTTGATGTAAATCTTAAATGTAAGCAGTGGGTCTGCTTTCCAGTGAATTATTCATCAGGAAATGGACAAAGCCTCCCAGGAGATCAATACTTGGGCTCTGAGTTTTTATTTTCCTGAAAGGATTGCTAAGTGCTGGCGAGCAGAGGCTGCGAGGGACGCCGTGGTGATCCTGGGAGAGCCTCTGAGCGGCAGCCCGCAGCCCGCCAGGGCTCGGGGCGTCTGAGCCGTGGAAGGGACGGTGGGGCCCAGTGGTGGGGGGGAGGCGCGTGTGTGCAGCTGGGAGTGTTTCTGGTGAGACAGCCGGACCCTCCGCCGTTGGGGGCCATTGGGACGGCTGGGCCCTGCCGACTCATCTCAGCCGCTGACTGGTGGCTGTGCGAGGGACAGTCATGGGAACCCGCCCTCAGGTTCAGGTGGTGCAGCTGATGCAGCCAGGTAAGTCAGGGAGTGGGGTACCCCGCAGCCAGGGGCGGGGCCTGGGCCCGCCGCTGGTGGAGATGGGCCTTTGTAAGCTCCCTCGGGCTGCTCTGGAGGCCCTGCCTCACCCAGCCGGGAGGACAGCCGGTTAGCGGGCGAGCAGCCCCACGGTCCCCTGCAGCGCACACACACGTCACGGGCAGACAGCAGAGCCACGGCGTCCCCGGCAGGTGCCCCGTCCTGGCAACTCCTAGGAAAGCTCAAGGGCGGGGCCAGGGCCCCCCAAAGTGTTATCAGTAGCCTTGCTTCCCCTTTTTATTACAAAATGTGTGTGCATTCCCTTTAGAAACTCGAGAAAGTACAGATTGGCCAAAGGAAGGTAATAAAACTCTTTGGTATTCCAACCACTCAGACGGAATCCCTCAATATTCACTTCATCGTGTGGCATTTCGGGTCTGTGTGGGACCACACTGTGTAAGTCCTCTGGCACCACGTCGGAACTTCACGACATGACCACCTGTCCATTTGCACTCGCCTGCCACTTTCCCTGGACACGCCACACTCCGCCAGGTGCGTGTCCCAGTGCCCCCATGGCCACACGCTCGGTCCCTCCCGGGTTCCACCCCGGGAAGCACGCAGCTGTGAGGACTGTGGTGGCCTTAGGTCTTTTATCGGCCTGACGTGTAACTGGGGACCCCCGATCTCTCTCAGACGTGGGTGTGTGGGGCGGGCTGGCTGCTGCTCCCGGGCAGGGATTGGGTCGGGGAGGGTCATACGGCCTGAGCGCAGCCATCAGCGCCTTCCTGGGGAAGAAGTGCCCTCTGTCCCCGGAGCGTGCCAGCTGTGGGGGCACCTCTGCGCCCCCCTGGAGGGTGGAACACCCTGGGTGGGGGAGGAGCAGGGCCTGCAGACTCAGCGGGGCCCAAATCAGAGTCCCCTTCGTGTCTCTGTTGCACCAGCTGAGGATGCTTGTTTGCTTGTCTGAGCTGGTGGGGGACACGCCAAGAGTGGACCTGGGTCTGTAGTCAGAAGTGTGTGGACACGTGGAAGGGGGTGCCAGGAGTGGGGTGTTGCACACGGCAGCGCTGGGAGGGGACCTGGCAGGCACGGGTGAGGCGGAGTGGGGGGGGGGCTCCGTGGCCCCAAGCAGTGGCAGAGTGCGCCTCCTGCCACGTGGCAGGACCTTGGATGCGGCCCAGGGGCTTACCGAGGAATGCTGTCTAGGCCACTTCCTGGAGCCTTCCACTCCTGTCGGCCCGGCCCCACTCAGGCGCTCGCAGCGGGGAGAGCCCAGCCACTTGGGTGAAGCCCCTTCAGAGGATGGTGGGGGTCCCAGCTGATGAGGGTGGGTGTGTGTGTGCACGCCCCTCCAGGAGGGAAAGCAGGTGCTCTTCCCCAATTAAGGCCAGGCACACACATCTCTCTCCTGAGACCGAAGCAAGGCTGGACCCATGCTTCGGACACCTTTCCGTCCCCCCAACCCCAAGTCCCCATAGCGTTGGCCGTCATGGGCCATCCTCTGGAGGCAGCCGGGGTGGTGATAGTGGGGCCTCTCCTCCACAGAGGGCCTGGATGCCGCAGCCCCCGGGCGGCCATGGGCCCCCGCCCCCCACTGTGAGAAGTGAACAGCTGATGGGCCGCCGCCCCCTTTGCCAGTGGCCCCTGAGAGACCGAGGCGGGAACATGGGGGGCCCCGCTCTATCCAGCCCAGCTGGGGTGAATAGGTGGGTAGGATAGCTGGGCTGGACCACTGGGCTGTCGGCAGCTCTCGGCCGGGCTGTGGTCCTGGCCCCTTCTTGGCAGTGGCTGCTTTTCCACTGTTTCCATGTCACGGTCTCTCACGCTGGGCCTGAGTTGCTCCATCCTGACCACTGTTGGGCTTGCAGGTCACCAAGGCCAGGGGGGCATCTGAGCCTGTGGGGGGCCTGTGAGCTGGGAGAGGGCTGGGAGTGGTTAGTGGGGGGCTCAGCCTTCCTTTGTGTGGCGCCGTGGAACTGCCCCCTTCAGTCACTGCCCCTGTGACCTGGGTGACCCCTACAGCGGGGGGGAAGACAGTGTGGGCTGGGGAGCAGGGGCCGGGGTGGGAGGATGGCAGGGGGAGGCAGCGGGTGGGCAGCTGCAGGTGGCAGGGGCCGGGCAGGGACCGTGGGTTTTCTCCTTAGTGCTGTTCAGGCTTCTGTGCTACGTGTGGGAGTGACAAACTAAAAATGGGTCCCGCTGGGCCCAGAGGAGCCTCCCGGGCCCCTGTCCTCCACTGGCTGCTCAGGCTGCAGCTCATGAGCAAACCCTTTACTGCCAGATAAGGGTCAGGGACTCCCATGGGATGCGGTGGGGACACACGGACGGAGCCCCTGTCCTCCCTGTGAGCTGGACCTGGACGTGGAAGGTTCAAGCCCCCTCCAGCCTCGAGTCGCCACTCTCCCCTGGCACCGGGTCCCTGTGCAGGGCGCTGGCAGTGCCAGAGTCAGCAGCGGGACCGGAAGGCGAGTGCGCCGGCCTTATCTGGGACTGTTTTCCTGGAGGCGAGCTGCGCCTCGGGCTCTCTGGAAACTCTCACCCCCAGCTGATATTGGACATTCCCAGACGTTTTTGGGCCCCCGGGCTCCTGGCATCCTGGTGGGCGGCGCTGGGAAGAAGGCCCAGCTCCGGCTCCCACAGACCCAGCTCTGTCACCGCTGATGCCATCGGTCACCGCTCTGTTTGTGTGGGCAGCACACCCAGGGGCTCCGTTCCCACCCTGCACCCCGGCCATGAAGCTGACCCGAGGGGCCCTGTGCACACGGGCCACTGCTGCCGGGGACGGGAGGGGGACAGGCTCTGAGGAGGGAGCAGCCGGCTGGGCCTCGGGGAGCGTGGTGTGCTGGCACCAGCACTTGGGCCGAGACAATGGCCGACGCTGTCCAGTGCTCTGTTCCGTCCGATCCCTCGATCCCAGAGACAGAGAGTCCGGGGCTGCTGGTCAGAGGAAGGCAGTGGACCGTGGCCACGGCGCCCTGCGGTGCCTGTATGAAAAGCAGCCTGACATCCCAGTGAGACCCAAGATGACATCAGAAAAGATACAGCGTGGGGTGCACTCTGGACAGGAAGACAGTACGATAAAACTAACTCCCCCCCAATAGCAGTTCGGCTGCTCTCCTGGGCTAGTCTGTGCCTCGCTCCCCGGGAGCAGCCCAAGGGCAGCCTGTGCCAGGCACCCCGTCCCAGCACGGCCTGCCCATGACACCCCAGCCTTCAGCCGCATGTCTCTGTGGCCAGCAGCGGCCACCTAGAGCAGCCCAGTCCATGGACACTTGTCCTATGATGTCGGTGCTGGGCTGTGGGCTTGACCAAGGGACAGAGGAAACCTGTGGCCATCATCTGGGGCTTGCCTGAATGTCTCCCTGTGTGGGGGGGGGGCGCATTGTGTGGTCATCGAAGTGTTTTTAGCGGGTAGCCCTTTCTTAAAGGCTGCGGATTGCTGCAGGTAGGGGCCCCCAGGGCTTGAAATGCCACCATTTCTACCAGTCCCCGTCCTCAGAGCTGGTCATGTTCATGGTCACCAACTGAGAACCTAGGGGGTCCAGGCCAGGGGTTGGGGGCTGCCCTGCATCCTGGCTGAAGCAGGAGTGTTTGGGCTGGGCTGGGCTTGCGGGGGAACGTTCAGAGGGAGGGGTCCCAGGCGAGGAGGGATTCCCCCAGCAGAGGTCAGCTGCGGGGCCTCCAGCTGGTCAGTCCCGACTGCAGGACGAAACAGCGCAGGTCGGTGACCCTGAGTTTCCTGCTGTAGGCAGGAGAGGCCGGGGGCCAGCAGTCCGGGCGGCCCCGCCGGGCTGCCACGAGGTGTGGGCAGCGCAGGCTCCTTCCGGAGGCTCCAGGGCAGGGTCCGTCCCTGCCTCTCCTGGCCCCCAGGGCTGTGGGCGGAGTCCCTTGGCTTGTGCTCCCTCCTCTGTCTCAAGGCCGGCCACGTGGGGCCGAGTCCTCCTCCCCTCACATCACATCCCTCTCTCCTGCCCGCCTCTTGCAGACTCAGTGCCATCCCCATGATCTGGGACAGTGTCCCACACCAGGTCTGCTGAGGGCGGCCTTCGCTCCCCTTTGCCACGCAAGCGGACAAGCTCACAGGTTCTAGGGGTTAGGGCGTCGCTGTGTCGGGGGCCACTTTCTTGCCGATGACCTTTATCAGGGCTCTGCAGGTGTCCTGGCACTGCCTCAGGGCCCAGGAGTGCCAGCCTTGGGCCCTGACAGAGGACACTGGCCATTGGGAAAGGCTGAGACCTCTCCTACGGGCCCCAGGGTGCTGGGAAAGGCGAGGGGCCTTACCAAGAGCCCAGAGGGCCGCACCTGCTCCTCTGCGGGAGCAGGTCCCGTCCACCCTGTAGCAGCTTACCCGAGTGCTTGTCAACAATGCGGGCGGCTCTCAGTGTCAGGTGTGGAGCACAGCTTCTCAAAGGTAACGTGTGGGTCTCCTGGGCTCCATGCAGATGGGATGCAGCGGGTCAGGGAGGCCGAGAGGCAGAGTTCCAACCGGTTCCCGGGGATGCTGGTGATGCTGTGAGTAGGAAGGGGTGGTGTAGGCAGGTAGCAAGGTGCATCCAGAAAGGTCGGTAGTCAGAACCAAGGACAGTCTCCACGCGGTGTCCAGAGCATGTCTGAGACTTGGCATCAAGCCTGGCCGGTGAGGATAGGCTAGAGCCAGTAGGCAGGACTGCGGGGCCCAGGACGCTCGGAGGCTGCACAGCAGACGTCAGCAGCTCTGCTCCGGGCGCCTCTCCCGATGCTGGGACGGGCGGGAGCTCACAGCCATGCCAGGGCGGTAGCTGGTGGAAACAGCCTGGCAACAGAGGAATCAAACACTGGCTCCGGTTTCAAAAGCAAACCCAGAACCCTCCCTGCTGCCACCGCCCTTGTCCCAGGAACCTCCCCATGGCCACCACCCTCTCCAAGGCCAAGCCACCTCTCCTCTGCCCTGCTCTGCCCTGGAACCCACCCCCATTCTGGCACAACAGCCTGAGGGGCCCCTTCCCAGGGCTGCCCCTTCCCAGGGGCAACTGCGCCTCGCCCACCTGCCGCCCCCTCTGACCTTGCACCCCTGTCCTGACCGTACTCCAGCCGTCAGATGCTTGCAGCACCTGGTCATCCTCCTCCTACTATCTGCTCACGTGTGGCCTCTCAGATGCTCTTCCCAGGCCCCCACATACAGCCTCACCCCAGGCCCAGCCTACGCAGCACCACTGGTTGTCTCAGCCGGCTCCATCTTTCTCAGAATACTTTCCTCCTGCAACCTGTCCGCTCACTCTCTGGCCACCGTCTCTGGCCGCTGAGGACCTCTGTGGGCGGGACCTTAGACAACTTGATTCCTTGTGGCCGACATTCCACGGAGTGGTACCCAGAAGCCAGGAGTACTGACTGGGATCTGCGTATTTTATGGAAGAGATGACCAAACGTGATGCTGATGGGATGTGACATCTTCCCTGACCACTATGTAGTTGCCGACCACAGAACAGACAGAAGGCCACACCCTCTCGGCTCTTGGAGACTCGTGTGTACAACAGAAACAGGGGCCAGTGAGATACCTGGGGGCCACAAGCACGTGCCCCGGCAAGGAGGGACAGGAGGACAGGACAATGAGACAGTGAGGCAGGGAACTGCAGCTGGCCACGGTAGGAGCGACTGCGCTTCCGTAGTTAAAGGTGAGAAAGCAACGTACGAGACGGAATAGGCAGCGCTGGTCCGCTGGGAACAACGAGCTCCTGGACCAGGAGAGATGGATGCAGGGACCACTGTGATGCAGGAGAGATGGATGCAGGGACCACTGTGATGCAGGAGAGACGGATGCAGGAACCACTGCGATGCAGGAGAGATGGATGCAGGGACCACTGTGATGCAGGAGAGATGGATGCAGGGACCACTGCAATGGCCGTGAGTCCCCGATGGGTCCGGTCCATGTGCCAGGTCTGCACACCTCATCGTCTCCGGGGTGCACAGAGAGCCCAGACCCGCTCCCTCGACTACACCTTTACCGGAGGGAGGGACCCCGTCTCCCTTCTCCTGCCCTGTTTGTGGGGCGGCTGGGCCAGCAAAGACAGAGCTGGGGCAGGGGCTGGGGAGTGTGCGAGCATTCTCACAGGGGATACGACAGTGTTCTAGGCACACTCAGAAGAGGACTTGTGGTGGAGGGATGACACTTCCTGATTTCAGAACTTGCTACAAAGCTGCAGGGATGAAACGGTGGTGAGGGCAAATGTATAAACCAATGGGGTAGTGCAGAGAGCCCAGAAATAAGCCCTCGTGTCTATGGTCCAGTGATTGTTGACAAGGACGTTGAGGCCATTCGGGGGGGTGGAAAGGACAGATGGGAAGGATGTCCTATTTCAAGGGGACAGAGGCAGGTGGCTTATAAGACACCCTCGCTTGTTGGTTTCTCTTTCCAGCTCGTCGTCTCTCGCCCTGGGAGGGTCCTGGGACCACCTCCCACATGAACTACTGAGGGACAAATCCTTGACTGAGCATCTAGTCTCGGGGGAGTCACACAAAGACATACCCCCAATTTTAAGAGGCAAAAATGTCCCCCAGAGAGAAACACAATTAGTCAGCAACTGTATAAAAATGCTTAGAAATCTGAGAACTGCAAATTCTGATGGGAAACCACATGAGTAATTCACCCTCGAGATGGGTGGAGTCTTAATGTCGCGACAAAGTATACGGGGCCCTGGAGCGTGTGGGCCTGGGAGCCTGTGAGCCTGCCGTCCCACACCTGCCCGGGACACCGTCCAGGTGACTTACATGGCACAGCGACCAGTAGACACATGCAATTTCATGTCTATCATTAACTCTGAGGAATTAATTGCATAACTGCAAACTGATGTAGGTGCAGACAAGACATTCAAAGTGAAGACAAAGCAAAGCAACAAAACTCAAGAGCCTGATAACAATGGATTTTCTGTGAACTGGCATCGATTTCCACAATGAAATCCATGTAGCCCTTAAAAACGATGGCTGCCTTGTATCGCTGCTGCCACAGAAAATGCTCACAATACGTCAAAGGGAAAACGGTGGGGTTATTATGCAGTATGCAGAGCGGAGACCCATTTCTATAAATGTGTGGGTGCTGACAGGTGTAGTTTTTCACAGGAAAATGTCTAGAAAGGGCAGAGCAAACTCCCAATCGTCGCCACTTTGGAGCAGTGGATGGCCTTAATTATTTTGTTTTGCCTGCCTACGTTTTCTCACTTTCCCATAATAAATATGCATGCGTTGTATGATTTGAGAGAATCTGGCACTTGCTTGTGCCGGAGAGAATCACTGCTGGTTGCAGAGTGCTCTGACAGTTTATAGACCACACTGTCCTGCACCCGTGAACGTCTGGGTGTGCCCCAAACCCAGGGGGGAGGGCTGCACACCCCCACTCTGACCTGTCATGGCAGGATCACGAGGCCCTGGACCCTCCCACCAGAAGCAAGGGTGCTATAACTAGCTAAGCCCCACATGGAATAATGGTGCCTTCATCCTAGGAGTCATCTCTCTGCTTCTCCCCTTGGTTCTGGTAACTTCCTGTCAACCTCATTCTCAGGGACTTCTGCCAGCTCCAGGGTTCTCTCCTCCGGGGTCAGGAGGTGGGGGGAGCACAGTTCTAGCAGAAAGTGCCTCTTTCCTCCTGGTTCCAGCTAAAGTCCAAGGGAAGAAGCTCATTGGCCAGGATTGAGTCACATGTTCATCCTGAGCCAATCGCAGTGGTGGGGCCAGGGGTAGAGTGCACTGATTGGCCAGGCCAGGGCAGTGCCCACCACTTGAGCAGAGGAGGTAGAGTCAGCCCAAGAGAACTTCATTAGATGAGAGTGGGGAGAAGCCCCCATGGGAATCAGGGTTTTGGGACTGACTCATGGGAGGGTCAAGGACGTGCCCACCCTCCTGTCTGGATGCTCTCACCAAGGGAAGGTCCTGCTCTATGCTGGTCCCACTGAACATGCAGAACTCCTAGTCACACAGCCTATGAGGAGGGGCTGCTGCTCCCATCCCCAGGAGGACAGGTGACCTCTAGGAGGCACAAAGCGGAGCCCCGGCCAAGCACTGGACCCCGGGCCGGGCTCACAGGTGGCTGGCCCCTACCCTACCTCCTCCACTTCAGGAGGCCCAGGCCAAAGGCAGGAGAAGGGGGCTCTGGGAAGCAGTGTTCAGGACCCCTTCGCTGTGGCCAGGCTGGTGGGGAAGAGCGTAGGAGAAAGAGGGAGGATTCTCTGCTCGTGACCAGTGTCCTGGCTGACGCTCCCAGGTCACCAAAGGCAAGTGGCAGCTCTCGGAGAGGGCCAGGATGGGTTTCCCACCAACCTGGGAGAGCGCCACGCCCAGGGGACCCGAGGGGCCAATGCCAGGGGAGACCAAGAGTCCCCACTCCTGACACCCCCCTCCCCGGGCCAGCCAGCCTGGGGGTCTCCCACTTCCCCAAACCTAGACACACTCCACTGGGGCCACAGAAGTGTCCAAAAATTATAAAGCCACAGCCAATAGACTGTACCAGCCTAGACTGGCGATCCTGGACACACGGGACTCAGGACGCGGACTGGACAGACGCATGGCCAGCTGGACTTAGCAGGCAGCCCTCAGCCAGGGTAGCCCAGACACATACGTGGCCTCTTTGGGGCCAAACCCAGCCAACGAGCGTCTTCCCTGGGATTTCAGTGGAACCAGGAGGAAAGAGGCCGCTGAGGTTGCCCACCCAGGGGATACGACCCTGAGGCTGGCTGGGGCTGGCGCGACAGCGGGACTGATGGGGAGTCTGCAAGGCAGGCAGGTGGGCTGGCAAATCCGTACAGAGCAGCCAGGAGGGACGCGGACAGAAGTGTGCGTGAAGTGCCCGTAAACAACCAGTGCTGCGTGTGCAGAAACGGTTTTATTTTTATCTTTGAGCATCCCGCCGCCCTGGCTGCCCTCCTCTGCATTTTGGGGCCGTGCCTTTCAAACCTCTCGGGTAGGGAGGCCTCTTTCTGGACCGCTGGGGCTCCCTCCGCTCGCCCAGTCACCTCTCAGCAAACAGCGGCTCCGCCCACTTCGGCCCCACACAGGGGCTTTTTGGCCGGTGGTCAGTGCTGATGAAGCAAGGTCATGTCATGACTCACGGGGCTGTGTCTGGGAACAGAGAGGCCGAGGCTGGGTGGGCATCTGCTCCTCACAGAGGGGGTCCCAGCAGCAGGCTTGCAGCCTGTTGGGGACCCAAGGCCAGGCCACCCAAATGCTGTGAGGTGGGAACAATGACAAAAACACCCACACCACAAACAATATGGACATTTTATGAAGCAAAGCTGGCCTGGCACTGTGCACACGCCACACGAGAGAGGCCTTTCCACCTTCCCAGGTGGCGACCACAGAGAGCGCTTCTCCTTGGAGCAACCTTGATGCCGCCAGCCCCGCCTGGGTGCCGGTGCGCAGGTCATCTGTGGGCAGCAGAGGCATGCCCCCACCTCCCTCACCCACCCCAGGCCCAGGCAGGGGAGCCCTTCTAGCACCAGGGATCTTAAACACACACACAGAGGACTGCTATTTCTGGCAGAGCTGGGCACTTGGTTCCCTGCCCATCACTCCCACTGGAAGCCAAAGTGCTGAATAAAACATGAGCGGTGTTTTCTCAGACGCTGGTGTGAGCTGGCGTGAGCTGGCAGGTGAGGAATGCACACTTACAGGCCGAACTTGTCGTGGGCACAGGAGCCAGAGGCGCCGGGGATGCCGTGTGCCTGGGGGGCGTTTGCTGGATGGCACATTTGAATTGAGCTCGGCCCAGAGGCCCAGCTGGAAGGTGACCCCACTCAAGGCCGGCTGGAGGGGGGCAGTCCGTGGGAGACCCCTGACACACGAGAGACCACACCCTCCACGCAGAGATGAATTAGAGCGGCTCCCCGACCCCCACCACCCAGGGGAATGTCCGTCTCTACTTTTGTCCTTGAGTGGAGAGAGAAACGTCTCTCTTGAGGTCTGTGACCACCAGCTGGCCCCCATGAGAGGGGCATCCCAAATTACGGCACCTGAGGTACCTTCAACTGAACAGAAGTTCCACGGAAGTGGTTTCAGGTGAGCAGTGATTATGGGAGACCCCAACCTCAGTCCAAACTCAGGGGGGTCCCACAGGTCAAAGTTCAAGACATGTGAAATCATAGTAAAAAACCGTACAGCACGCAGGTGACAGAATGTGACTCACAAATACTCCGATTGTGGGGTTTTCAGGACAGAACACCCAGTAAGCTAGGTGTGCTTAGCTAAATTAAAAGGGATGTAACATATGAATAAAGGGTGTATGTGACCACAGAAATAGCGATCAAGCCAAACTGAGAAAGACCACATAGAGTTTCTAGAAATGAAAAAAAAATGTACTACCTGGAGATAAAGCTTCAAGGATTAAAAATCAAATTAAAACAATAAAGCTTCAGTAATCAATGGGTTGATCTAGTTGCAGTTAGAAACTGCAACTAGTTAAAGAAAGAACTAGTGAAGTGGAGGGTGGAGCCGAAGACATGACCTCTAATTCAGCCGAAACAAAAACACGGAGAACGTGAGGAGTACATAATATTCAGGAAAGAAAGTAGCAATATGTACAGTTAAACCTAAAAAGTAGGTGATCTAAGGACAATACATGTGATGTCTATCCACCAAGATAAAACTGGTAACTCATAGTCTCAGGTGGCTGCCCAAGCGCTGGCCATCGTATCTGTATTCCAGCCAACCGGAGAAAGCTCCATGAAAAAGAAGTACATTTGCTCTGGTTGAACATTATTTGAGAAGTGAATTGACCATTTCCACCCCAGTGGCCAGAGTATATTGTCAGACTTACCTGTCACCTGGATTCTGGAGTCCAGAGCACATGGAGAATGAGCCCAGGGGCCCAGGGACAGTCACTCTGAACTGAGGGGAGAGCCCAGGCCAGGCCAGAGGTCACCCCCCACTACCCCCAGAAGCTATGCCATGTCACTGCTATCCAAAGCCTGCCCAGCTGCTAGCCCCTGTGCTGGACCAGGGAGGGAGGCCAGGGGGTGACAGAAGTGGTTGGTCACGACTCTGACCCAGAATGCAAGATGCAGCATGACCTCTCTCATTTCAATGTCACCGAAAGAGCAGACGCTGGGCCAGCTGTTCTGCCGCCGGACCGTGTATCGTCAGGAGGCTTTCGGCACATTTGCAGAGCACGGCTGCGATTTGTCGTGTCTTCGGCAGTTATATTTTTAGCTCGAGCGCTCGGGAGCAACCTGGCTGTGCAGACCAGAGCCTAGCAGGTGCCGTCAGATCCCAGGCACCAGCTGGAGGTCCCGCTGAGGCCAGACAGCACCCTGTCAGAGGGGTCCAAACCAGAGGCCTTAGGGGTCTGCCGCACACTCTGGAACGTGATCAGCACCTGCCAGACAAATGAACCCCACATCGTGCTGGAGCACAGGCATTGCATTTCAGCAGTGAGCACGTGGGGGCTTTGCCTGCTGCAGCAGAGCAGAGGGGACCGAGAGGCAGCCTGAGGACACAGGGATGCTCAGAGGTGGAAGGGGCCGGCAGAAGGGGCGAGACGAGGGAGCTATAATACAGGGACCTCGGTCACCTTTTTGTAGAAGAACCTTCTGCCCCACTGCAGGCCCAGCAGGAAGGGTGTCTGCCCTGGGAGCCCATGGGTGGGCTGCCCCGGCAGCTTTCCTGGGTGTCAGTTAAGGATGGGGCCGGCAGGGCAATGGGCAGCGTGGTCCGGAGCAAGGGGCTCTGTTGGCAGCCCCTGAGGAGCACAGGGCTGGGCTGTCTGGTACAGGTTGGATCTGAGAAGGGCCTGAGTGCCCCGAGTCCTGCTTGGTCCAGGCTCATGAATGAGATGCTGAGCTTTTGGTGGCCCGCTGGCTGGCTGGCTGCCTACCCTCATGAGTCCAGCTACCTGATCCCGGCCCCTGTGGGAGGTGCCACGGCACTGCCAGACCCACAGGGAAGCAGGGTGCACACATGTGAAGTCTCAAAGCCCAGGATGTTAGCATAAGAGCGGATGTGTAGAGATGGAGCGACAGGGGTCCCACAGAGAAGGCAGGACTGAGCCAGACGCCCGGTGCAGGGCCCTGTCTCTGGCTGCTGTCCACCCGCCTCAGGGCCTGGCCCAGGGTCCGGTGGGAAGAGGCCCTGCGCTCGCTGAGGGGCAGTGTGGACCCTCCACAGCTCTGGGGCACTCAGTGTTTGGGGATGTGCTGACTTCCTCATTTCAGGACTTAATACTGAAAACAGGGTCCAGGGTTGCCTGCCTGCCCCCCACCCCATTAAGGCCAGGCTGTATATGGTCCCCTGTCCAAGGACGCAGCTCATGTCCCCAAGAACCAGTGTGATAGACAGCCCCTCATCTTAAGTACAACCAGGCCATGGGGCCCCCTACCTCCCCGCCCCCCCCACCAAACGGACACATCTGAGTGTGTGCCCAGGAGGGGAGTTCACCGGCCTCCCTCCCTCCCCAGGAATATAATGAGGCCCCAGATGGGCAGAAACTGCTGCATGTGACAGCTCAGAAAATGGAACTAATGAGATGGCGTTGCCTGACAAAGGTGGCATTCAGCACGCCCTGGGGCAGCAAATTCTTCTCGGCTGAGTGGCCAGTGTCCCAAATCCCCCACCATGCAAGACCCCTCCCCTACAAGCCTGCATTTAATAAGCGGCTCCTCTGCTCAGGGCCCTGCAGGGCCTGTGGCTGGTCACCTCACCTGGCTTGCTTTGGGATGGGGGGGGGGGCTGAGCCCATTGTTTGAAGCTGCCTTTTCCCACGAGGCTCTGGCCCCAACCTGGCCTCACCCCACGTCTCCTCCCAGGGCACAAAGACTCTACTTCTGTATCTCATCTTCCTCGTGAACTGGCCCGGGGAGCGAGTGGTGGGCTTCCGCAGGCCTGGCAGCTGCTGCCCCATTTGAAACAGTTGAAATGAGCAAAGGGCAAACTCAAGGGCGAAGGTGTAGCCAGGGACAGATCATGCCCCACCCCCTGGTGCAGTCATGAGCCGCGGTGGCCTTACAAGTCAGCCACGGTGGGGACTGTGCAACTTCAGGTTCAGAAACTAGCAAAGCTGCTTTGGAATTAAAAAGGGTGGCCCCCAAAGCTATGGCGGGTGCTTCTGCCCTTCCCTAAATGTTCCTTTCCCACCGCCGGGAAGAGGTGAGCATTGCTAGAGCATTTCTAGAACTCCTGAAGCCTTCATGATTTCAGCGAGCGTGTGAGTGGTTGGGGCACTGTTAAAATGCAGGTCCTGGCTCTGGGCCTGGGGCTGGAGGCTGTGCTTCTGAGCAGCTCTCGGGCCCTTGGACGTACGGCAGCAGAATCTGCGTCTGGAGACCCAGGGGCACACGCACCCGCTCGACAAGCATGGGGTGTCGTCTGGAGGGTGGAGGAGGAAATCTGGTTGGAGGTGTGGGGGCCGCCCATGGGCAGGTGTCCCGTATCCAGGGGGAGAGGCAGCAAGGGGGACCCGGCAGAGGCGGCGGGCAGGGCGCGGGCAACCTGTGTGCTGGTCCGTCGGCTTGTGAGTGACGGCGTCTGCTGTGGAGGATACGGGACATTGTGAGCACATAACAGATCACACTAACATTTCCTTTTCTTTTACTTTATTTTGTGTTATGCTATTTTATTTTTATTTTATTTTCTGATGCTTTCCCCACCGTCAACCTACAGCATGTGCATGATTATGTACACACAGTCCCAACTGATTTACAATTCTGTCTGGGATGTAGGGTTCATCTGAATGGGTGCACTTGCAGGGTTGTGGGGAGGGGACCCAGGGAGAGGTGTCGACAGGAAAACAGCTGTTTCTCCGAACCCTTAAGACATGGGGCACCCGACAGACGGGGTGCCCAAGTGTTTCCTAAATTCTGCAAGTTGCTCATGTGAATGTAGGGGCAAGAGACCATGAAATCCGGGGTTCCCAGTGCCTGACACCCCGAAGGCTGTGGGACCTGAAACCCAGGCTCTGCCCACCTCCTACTTGTCAGCTGCCTTGGAGGTCAAAGGTCAGAGGTTGGGGTCTCCGTGGAACCAGTCCCTGTGACTGGGCATCGGAGTTCCATTGTGTTGCTACAGTCTGGAGGAAGGAGGGAGAGGAAGGAAAGACAGGGTGGGGCAGAGTGAGTGGGGGGCCAAGGCCAGCTCTGTCCAGGCCCGTCCGGGGTCTCGGCCCCTGCCTGCCCCGAAGCGCCCGGCTGCTCTCCGGTGTTGGATGGACTCCTGCCAGTGGGACCAGGACGCATCAAGACTCCATTGGTTTTCGATGGAAGGACTCCATATCTGGAGGAAGGAAGCAGGCGGAAGGGACAGAGACAGACACCGGGGCTTCTTCAAGAGGGGTCCCACAGCTGCTCGCAGAGTCGCCAGGGAGCCAGCCCCGCCCTCTGAAGCACCGCCCTGCCCTGAGGACCCTTCTTGGGTCTCCTCAGCTCCCACCGAGGCACAGGGCATGCACTCAGCCTCCCCAGCCCAGTGAGGGCCGGGCAGGGAGACAGAAGCCCTTCCTTTGTTAATTATTCTCCATCTAAACTGGAAAGTAGGCCACGCCAGCCGGCAAAGGGGCCCGGACCCTCACACAGGCCGCGACGCCGCTGCTGGGAGAGGCTGCTGCCCGGCTGGAGCGGTTGCTCCTCTGACTCACGCGTGTATTTATAGCCCGAGAGACGCTCCGAGGCTAGCGCTCCCAGCGGGAGCCGGAGCTGGAGCCAGGCGGGAGCACGTCTCTGCGCACGCCCCGGCCATCCCTCTTCCGCCCGGCAGGGTCTGGGGCCGCTGCTGGAGGACAGGTACCACTGCTGCCCGCTCGTGTGCCCGTTGCTGTCATCCCTGCCCGGCTCCTCCAGGGCCACCTGGCACCCTCGTCCTCCCTCCTTCTGCCCCACATGTCATCAGCACAGCCTCTCTGGGGAGGGGGCTGCAGAGACAGACGCTGCCTGAGGCCCCACCACGAAAGGCCTCTCGCAGGTCCGTGAACCCCCTCTGGAACTCACCAGGAGAAGTTAGAGCTCATCTCAAAGGGGTCTAAGGTACCCAGTTCTTGGGGGATTTGTGTTCAGGCCCAGACAATGAGACCCTGCCTCTGAGCAGCTTAGTGGGGTGGGCGGTTAGCAGGGACAAGAGATGACCCCGGCCCCTCACACAGCCAGCCCTATGGTAATCAGACAGGAGCATGCCCACAGGAGCCTGAGCTTGGGGTGCAGGGCCCTGGCAGAGCCCAAGAGCTCGGACAGGGAGAAATGCAGAAAACACTTCATTCAGGTTTGGCTTCAGCAGGACCCTGGGCAGCCTGTCCCCCTCCGTGCCTAGATTCAAGATCCACAGATGTGACCACACCCAGAAAACTCTGGACCTCGGCCTTCCCCCAGGGGAGAACCCCCCAACACTGCTCCTTCCTTCATGGGCCGTGTCCCACCCCTTGGCTGCAGCCCCGTCTTCAGGGCTGTCTGTGACACTTTTCTGCCACTGAGGGTCCCCACACCCACTCCTCTTTGAGCCTGTGTGGGCTCCCACTGCCCCTCAGTGTGCCTGGCCCCCGGTCACAGTCCCAGGGACGGGCCCCACCAGCGACCAAGCCAACCCTCCCAGTCCCTGTCCCGCTTTAGCTCCAGCCTGCTGCGGCCCATGGACCCTGTGGCCCATCAGCACCCCATCCTCCCACACCACGGAGCTGTCCCCTGGGGCTCGTAGGATCCAGCGACCCACGAGCAGACAGCAGTTCGGGTGCGTCTCTCAGAGAAGGGGAGAGCTCACGGGTGCCAGGCCCCAAATGAGTCTGATAACTAAGTGTCTGACTGTACAACTGAAACCCTGGACCAATAGAACCGGTCAGGGTGACGGTGTAAGACCATGCAACGGTGGAGGGCTTCCACATGGCCCTAAGCCGAACGTCATAAAACTAGTGGGACCCATTTGATTGCCTAAGAATCTGACATTTCTCTAGAGCAGAGCCTTTAGTAAACAGAGCTGGAAGGTGATGGATGTCAGGCGGGTGGGGGGGTGCGGGGGCAGGTCCTCCCCAGTCCTTCTAAGGAGCTGACAGTGGCTTTGTGCCTCTCTCTGGGGACACTGACTCCATCTTGTTGGGGAGGCAACTGGGCCCGCCCCCACCTCCTGCAGAGCTCGTCTCGGGGTTTACCCTGGTCAGGGACATCCGCAAACACACTGGGGGGGGGGGGTGACCCAGGGAGCCGCCCCGTGACCTCCCCGCCAGCTCTGCTGGTGCTGCCGTGCAGAGGCCCGGAGGCAAGCCGGGCATGACCCTTCGCAGACTGGTCCCTCGTCACCAGCAACGTACTTCTGGTGTTTCTTTACTCTGTGTCCTTTAGAACAAGTCTGTCTCTCCCCACCTCTCTGCCAGCCTCCCTCTGGGTCTGTCCCTCCCTCCCTGTCACTTTTTCTAATCAGTTCTTCTGTTCACAGCAGCCCTTCCACTCTGACGACGTCCGTCCGTCCCTCTCTGCATCGAGGGAGGGTCCTCTGTCCCCGGGTTTCCCCTCCCCGGCCTGCCCTGTCTTCGTGAGCTGCCGCAGCGTGTGCCCCGGCCTGGCCCCGTCTCCGGGTCTCTCGGTCCCTCGTCACATCCATCTTTTCACATCTGTCTTTGAGTCCTGGGAGGATTTCTGAATGTCTCCAAATTCCTGGGCTTGTTTTTCTGCGGTGGCCAAGCCGCGCTCAGTTATTCCCACTGCGTCTCACAGGCGACAAGCCCTTCTCTTCAAGACCCTGTCCTCCCCTCGACCGATCGCTGCCCGCGGCCGTGGGCAGTCACATTCTAGACCCGGGCTCCCCCTGAGACGCGTCGGGCGCACAGGTGGGTTTTCAGAGCCCCGCTCCCGTGTCCCGGAGGGGCCGAGTCGGGGGTCCTGGTCCTACCTCCCCGGATGGGCCACCTCCTCTCCCACATGTGGGTTCCCTCCCGCCCCTCCTTTCCTGAGGCTTATTAAGCAGAGTCTGTGGCTGGTGCTGGAGCTGGGGTGTCAGACCCTTCAGGCTCCGTTGCTGGCTGGTCCTGTCTCGTGGGGGACACGGCTCCATCCGTGGAAGACAGAGCAGCAGTGGTCAGGGTCGCCCTGGGCCCTCTGTGGGGTGCCGTCCCCCACACCTGCCAGGCCAGGGGAGGAGTCCAGGACTGTCCGGGAAGTCCTTTGCTGCCTCCTCTCCTCGTCCCCCACCTCCACCTGGGGTGAACCTGGGGGCCCTCCCCTGAGCCCCAGCACATCGCCATGTGCAAAGAATCATGGGGTCAGCATGCTCCCTCCATCACGCTGGGCGGTGCGTTTGTTTAGAAACCCTGAGTAATGTCTTCCAGGGGAGACACACTTCCTGCTTCCCATGCAGGGGCCCCCGGCCCTCCGGCTGGTCTCAGTGAGAGCTGGGGAGGGCCGGGAGGACACAAAGCCAGAAGCAGTCCCATCAGGGCCTGGAAGGCTGGCCGCCATTGGTGCCGCTGCTGTGCGGTTTTGCAGCACGCTGTGAGGGGAGCTTGTTCTAGGACTTGGGGTGTCCTTGAAGCCCCCGTGGTGGGGCTGATGCCAGGCCTGCGGTGGGCGAGGGGGACTCTGATCGACCCACACCCAACTGATGCCCAAGCACAGAGACCTGCTCGCCAGCGTGCTGTGGCCTGTGTCTGAGGACCTGTCATGGCCTCAGACATGTGAGGGGACCGGCCGAGTTCACAGGAGGTCAGTGGCGGCAGAGGGCTGTCCCGCACGTCTGTTGGGGAGCACGGTGATTTATTTTCCTGTCTGAGTCTTGCTCGGCAGTGAGATTTGCAGCCACGAAAGTTCTTGGCCAGGACGTTTGTGTCTTAAGAAATGTCGGGCTGCACTTTTATTTTTAGCTTCAGGAATGTGATGCTTGATAGGATTTGGATTTTCTAAGATGGGCCAACTTTAAGATGCGAACTATGTCCCTTGACCCCACACCAGTCCTGGAGCCCTCCTGTCTAAAGAGGGGTTCGCCGCTCCACACGGAAGACACCAGCTGCCCGTGGGCTGGAGCGCCCCCCAACACCGGCCAGGAGGAACCAGGTTCTGCCTGGACCAGACGGCAGACCACTCCCGGGCCGGGGCAGAGTTCCCTGCTGGAGGGGCTGCTCTGTGAGCGGTGACCACCCCCCACTCCAGGGCGATGGGTTGCAGACCAGAAACCACCCACTCATGCCTGCAGCTGAGCAGGCAGCGGGCAGCCTCTCTGGGCCCTGGTGTGTCCCTGGGGGTCACAGAGTGCGGAGGGGCACGTCAGGGGAGCACTCCCGTCCGGGCAGGATTACTGCCTGGGCGGAGCTGAGCGCCACAGCCTCGGCCTCAGCCGGGCCTTCTACACCTGTGCCTGGCCTCCTGCCGTCATTAGCAGCCACTGAGCTGGGATCAGGGTGCTTTTGGGTCACACCCAGACCCCCGCACATAGCTGCTTCCGCATATGCTGGAGTGGCCCAGGTGTCTTCATTCACCACAAGTTCATGGTTAGCGTTGCGGTGTCTGCCATTCTGAACAGAGCCCAGGGAAAGACTGAGCTCTCGAACTGGAGTCTTGGTTCTGCTCACACAGCTACCCCGATCTTAACCTGTTCTGAGGTGGGCACAGTCCTGTGAGCATGAGGTGACACGAAATGCCGTGCCCCTGCCCCCACCCCTCACTCCTGCCTGGAGAGTCACACAACTAGGCCTGCGTGGACAGACTCTGTCTCCCAGACTAATTAATGGGGGTTAGAAATAGAAGACACTTCCCTCAACTTGCACCCCATACCGGGGTCCCCAGAAGGTGTGAGACCTTCGCCCTGTGTGCCACGTGGTGCACCCTCGGATCCCCAGTCTGAGCCGTAGCCCACCTGCCCTTCGTGGGTCGGATGCCACCCTGAGGGCTCCCCTGCCAGCCCCGAGCCCACCCTTGTCCGCTGCCAGGCTCATCAGGTGTGCCTCCTGTTCCAAGCCCGAGATGGCCATTTCTCCGAGAAGGCCTGGCTTCTAGGACAAAGAAGCGGTCTTCAGAGACCACGGTGGGTGCTCGCGCGGTGTGGGTGTTCGCTGTGCCTGCTGCTCCTAGGTTGCCATTGGCTTTCCCTGTTACGGGACCGATCTAGGAAAGGCACCCATTTTTAAGAGAAAGAAAGCAAGAGTCCTTGATACTATTTATTCAGATTTACTACAAAGAGGTTTTATGTCATTTCTTTGATTTTATATGGGTATCAAAGGGTGCCTCTCTTGTGTTGCGTTGGAAGTCTTGGTTATTAACAGCAGAGGCCTAATTACTCGTTTGCTTCCTCCTACAGTTTATCCACAACAGCTTCAGAATGACAGCACTGATGGCACAAATAGCAACGTGACCAGCGAAGGCAAGCTGAGGTCTCGACACGATTCTCTGAGCCCTTAGGATATTCCGCACCAGGAACGTACAGTCAAAATACTGCACTTTAAAGTCTCTTGAGAGGATACATTTTTATATCACTTAATAATTACCAAGAACACTCTCCAGTTGTTTTATATTTTTAGAGATTTAATTTCTTAAAAAAACCCACTAGAGATCATCGCACGATGCCCGAGTCATAACTACGGTAGAAGTGTAGTTAGGTGGTTTTGAATTTGAAACGTGATTTTCAAAGCACAAAGCCAGTGAGTAGGCTGGCAGAGAAAGAGGGACGCATTCTCCAAAACGCAGACAGAGAACACAAACAGAGATGTGGCCCGATGGAGGAAAAATGATGAGGTGTGGAGGTGTAATTCAGGGACTCGGAAGACTCCTTGACAGAAGTTTCAGAATGAGCAAATGGAAAATCTAGGGGAGGAAATACTGAGAGAATTAATAGAAGAAAAGTTCCCTCATTGAGGAAACACCGTCAGACGGAGGGCCCGCGGCACCCTGAGCAGAGGGAGGACCGAACACCCGCACCAGGCACACCTGGGGGGTTTGGGAACGTGCGGCATGAGGACGCTCTAACACTGGGCCAGAGGAAAAGCAAGCTCCCTGCAGAGGAAGCAGCCGTGCTGGCGTCAGCATCTCGGATGTTAGATTTCTGTGGCAGGGCCTTCGGGCTTCTGATAAGCAGGCATTTAGAAGCTGGAGTTCTGTTCACATCCCAACAGGCTACCAAGGCTGACAGCAAAACAGAGATGGGTGCAGATGGGCGAAGGCTCAGACGCACCCCCACCCGACTTGAAGCAATATTTGAAAAAAAAAGGAAGACACGGGACCTGAGCAAAAGCGGCCCCAGCCCAAGAACAAGGGCGCAGGGAGGGATCCGGGCCAATGGACGTGGCCCAGGTCCAGACGGCAGCATCCACGTGAGACAGGAGTCAGGGGCTCCCGGCGACGTCTCCTGACGCAGGTGGAGTCCTTTCAACAACAGAATCATTAAGAAGCAAAATGAGCCGGCTGGGGACATAGCTCTGTCATCGAGACAAAAGAAATGTGATTAGAAACTCTGAGACGAACGCAGCCTATCCAAGTGCGTTGGCACCCAGCTATGAGGCTGACTCAGCGTGGCAAGAACCTGCGAGCTGGGAGGTGACAGAGCCTGCCTGTGCTCCAGGCTCGGGCGTCTGCCCCAAGGACATATGGCCGTGTCATGACTCAGATCAGAGCGTGAAAAGACATGCACTTCTCAAGGTCACGGTCTGAAGTAAGAGTCACAGCCCTTTCTGTGACAACGGAAATTAGGACGGCAGGGACGCAAGCCTTACTTTCGGGGGCAAACCCGGAACAGATAGATCATTGGGGCCTGATGGTACTTAAAAAAATAATTAAATGGTAAATCCCTTTTATGTGCAGGCTGGAGAAGCTACAGGGAAAGGGACCCTTCTGACCTGGGGAGCTAACCAGAGCGGTTCTGTGACAGGTGGTCAGTTTGAGCGAGGACCCGACTAAATGTGAGGCTGGCTCTGCTCTCCGTCATGGGGGACGGCCTGGCCCCACTTCTTGAGTCACCGCCAGATTCCCCCTCAGCCACAGTCTGAGGGCAAGGGCCACCTCTGCATTGGCGACTCGCTGGACAGGCGGTGCTCACACCTCAGAGTCACTCCAAGGGGGTCACACAGGAGTGGGGTGTCTGCCTCTCCTAGACACAAACGCTCCCTCTGGGCCCGGGTCCCACACTCACTCTAAAAACACCCGCAGGAGTCGTGGGCACAGGGCGGTGCTGGTTTCCATTCCCTCTCTGCTGCTCAAGGGTGACCAAGCTCAGAACCACGAGGATGCTGCCGGCAGCTCTGGACCTGAAATGTGAAGCAGAGGGTTGTCCTCCTTGACATAAAAAGGGATGTAAGTAGTATAAACCTAGAAAATACAATAGTAATGCTACAGCTAATGAGAGGAGAGGAGAGGGAAAAGGGAGGAGGGGGGAGGGGAGGAGGGGGGAAGGGGAGGAGGGGGGAAGGGGAGGAGAGGCAGAGGGGAGGAGGCAGCAGGGGCGTGTGCCTCACCTGTGCGCACAGCCCCAGTGTACATGCCCCGCTGGAGGGGGCTGGTGCTCACTGCCCCCTGCCCCCACCCCTGCAGGGCTGCCTTCCCATGCAGTACCCATGGGCACTGCCCAAGGCTCCAGGATGCTAGGGTCGCCCTGGGCTCTAGAGGGGATGGGGCGACAGACAGGTGATGCAGGGGCCCGCCCGTTAGGTGGGGGAGGAGAATACCCCGAGAGTTCTCCCTTGGAGTTGATTTCTTGGGCTAAGGTTTTATTTGGGAAAAAGGGTGAGAACCTGTCTTGTGCCCGACACACAGTGGGTACTCAGGTGGCCGAGAGCTTTGAGCACAGTAGCCAGAGACGGCCTCTGGGAGCTGCCAGATTCTGGTCTTCATGGTGAAGGCACTGGGAGTGTGTGTTTGCCTGTTCCGTGCTGGCTGGGACAGAGGCCTCTCTCTGTGCGTGGGAAGGCGGTGATGAAGGTGGAAGCTGCCCTCACCCAGCTACTCTGGTTTTAAGGCTCCACAGATGTTTACTTCCAGTCTGCACTTTTCTGCCTGAATTCACGTTTTCAAGTTTAACTGAATTACTTTCCTTCATTTTTTAATTGACGTCAGGTGATGAATTCCTTGCCTGCACTTTTAAAAGCGTCTTCAAGGGTTTTGTCTTTGCCTACAGATAAATTAAAAACAGCCAAGACTTAAAAGTTGAAATTTCTCATTTGTCTGGTCTTCTCTGAGAGCACCCCAACCCACCCCACCCCCCGCAACCTCAAGCCGGGGATTCTGGGAAGAAAGAGGGGAGGAAAATAACAAAATTATAAGTAATTGAAAAATCACTTGGCCACGGTGCATTCAGAACCTCACCAGTGGCAGAACTGTTTGTGCTGGTGACGTTTTGTGGTGACCGTCGAGTCCCCTTCGGGAGGCGGCCACAACCAACTCAGAACGGGTCTTCTGGGGCGACGGAGAAGGAACAATAGCCCCTCCCTTCGTACCCGTCTTGTCCCCTTTCCCAGAAATCCACTTTAGGAGAAAGAAACCAGGAGAATTCAACCAGGCTCTGAGCCCTGCCAAGATGTTAGACTGGCCCAGGCTGTTGCTGGCTGCTGTCCCAACTGGCCCTGGGGGACTGTCACGGGAATGTTCTGTCACCTAGAAATGCACAGCGGAGAAGCCGGGAGAGCCCAGGGGGGCCCAGCGCCCGACCGGGGCCTGAGGCCAAGGGGTCAGTAAACACGGCTCCTGCTTTCGCTATGCTGATAGTTTATTCTTCGGGGATTCTTTTTCTCCACTTTGCTCTTGTGAAACATTACATTAGGATATTGTTTATCGTGATTAAAACTCATGATTCCTGAGTTTTTGGTGCCTCTTGACATTTTGGGTCTTTGCCTCAGCCTAGTCCAGGCCCGAGAGGGTCAGAAGGCTGACAGTGAATGTGTGTGTGCACGTGGGTGGGTGCATATGTTCATGTGTGCACACATGGGGTGTGTACATGCATGGGGGCGCATGAGCACACGCCACCGTGGTGACTATATTCTGGTGGGGTTGGGGGGCCAAGGCTGTGGGAAGATAAAATTGGGAAAAGCCACCCGAATCCGGCCTCTGTTTCTGGATCCCTGTTGGCCCTCTCCCACAGGGGCGGAGGCCCACGGGTGGGGCTGGAACCACAAATAGAAAGTTGTCCTTAACCTGATCGAGTGTATCTTTCAAGTACCTGCAGCTAACATGGCATGTAACGAGGAAGCACCTGCCCTTCCAGCCTGAGGGGTGAGGGGAGAGCCGAGGATGCCCAGCGCCGCTGTTTCCCTGTAGCAGGGGCACGTCCTGGCTCACACCTGAAGAGAGAGAAGGAAATAAGGTAAAGAGGGATCAGAAAGGGGGGAGCGAAACTCGTTACTGCAAGTGAATGCGTCACCTGCGCTGGGAAGCCGACAGAATAGATACGAGACTGTAGGCGCGCAGACTGCGGCATGGTCGCCGGTACCAGACCGACTGGAGCACTCAACAGAATTCTCTCCACGAATGAGCTAGAAAGCATGCTAGAGAGTGAGTAATCAACTAGCAAATACAAGTTGAAAGGTCCCATTCAAATAGCAGCACAAATTATGAGCACCCCAGGATTTGCCCCAACAAAGAATACACAAGGCTTCTAAGAAGAAAAACATTTTAACTTATTAATAAAAGATGTGATTAAATGGAGTTACCATATGCTCCTGGGTGGAATATTTAATGCCATAATGCTCTCCATTCTCTGCAAAATGATCTATGAATGTCACACAGTCCCATTGGATTCTAGTTGAATTTCTTGGGGATGAAACCGTCTATATTTGTAAAAGAAAGAAGAGAGGCCCACACGTGCCTAAGTCAAGTTCCACGGGGAAGAGCGAAGAGGGAGGGCCTTTCTGAGCGGACATTAAGACACCCACAGGAGTCCCGCCGGAAGGACGCAGGGGGACGGCAGTCAAACTCTCGCTGACGGACACTGTCCACCAGATGCCTGCCCGGCGCTCCCGGAGCTGTCAAGGTCATTGAAGCAAGGACAGTCTGAGAAAGTGTCACAGCAAGAGAGACCTCAGGAGACATGATGACAAAACACGGGGTAGTATCCTGGGATGAAAAACAAAAGGACCTTAAGTAAAAGCTGAGGAAATCTAAGGAATGCGTGAGCTTAATGGAACAACACTGGGCTGCGAGTTGTGACAGATGTGCTGCAGCGAGACCGCCACTCTGGGGACGCCGGGCACAGGGCCTGCGGACGTTCTCCGGACTAGCTTTGCAACTTGTTTACAAACGTAAAAGAAACTACAATACGTATTGTGAAAAAGGAGCCCATTTGAAGAGGGTCTTCCTGGGACAACTTGAGCTTCAATAATGAACATGGCAACAGTCTAAAACCCATCCAAGAATGCCACAGATTCATAATAGCATAAGTAACAGGAATGCATCCTTGCCAGAGGGATAGTGGACCAGTTTTTCTTTCTTGAAAACTGGTCAGTGAAGGCAAAAGTCACTGCTCAACCAGATACTAGTAGAGAGAAGTGTCTCTCAATGATGGGATTACAACTAGCAAATGGTAATGGAACAACGAAGTGAGATAATCACCACCCTGTAAACCCAATGAATTCGAAGACACGAGTATTAAGAGTCGATGGCTGCTGACATCCCAGAGAAACCCAACCCGCCCTGCTCCCTGGACTCCTGGCACAGGGATGGGCCTGAGTCTCTCCGTGTTCCTCACTCACCTGCCCACGCCCAGGAGACAGAGAGGCATGCTGAGCAGCACCACGAGCGTGCCCCTGGCCGCGGGGCCTCTGCAGGCTGACCATCTCGGGAAGGACAAGATGAGGATGGAGGGAGTTCCCGTAGGCTCAAAGAGACCTAGAAGACACACCATGTTGTAAAGCAGTACAGTCAAGACCCAACTACGGTGTCTAGTCCGTCACTGGCTGACACACTAGACAGGTGCAGGAAGTGATAACTGTGAAAGTCAGGGTCATGGCTACTGAGGGTGGAAGGTGGTGGAGCCTATGGGGGCTTCTGGGGGTCGGCCACATTCCACGTCATGGGCGCTCACTTGACAGTTCATTCAGCTATGCTTGTTTTGGGCAGTTTTATTACTCTGTGTTTTATGTTACAATAAAATGATTGTAAAAATCTAGCCCTGGCCGGTGTGGCTCAGTGGATTGAACACTGACCTGCAAACCAGAGGGTTGCCGGTTTGATTCCCAGTCAGCGCACATGCCTGGGTTGTGGGCTAGGTCCCCAGTAGGGGGCACACGAGAGGCAACCACACATGGATGTTTCTCTCCCTCTCTTTCTCCCTCCCTTCCCCTCTGTCTAAAAATAAATAAATAAAATCTTAAAAAAAAGGATTGTAAAAATCTAAAAAGATGAAGAAAATCTAAAAAAAAGCAAAGGTGCAACAAATAATTTTTCAAGTTGATCCTTTTAAACAGACTACTTCATTTGTGTAACCGGAAGCCCTGCCCGAGCAATTTATAGGTAGCCCTTGGTAAGGTAAGGGGGCACAGGTCAAGTAAGGTGGGCCCGAGGCCTTGTCACTGTCTAGACACATTTCTGCGTCCACAGGGACTGTCCCAGCCAGCAAAGGAAACCGCTCGCTGGCCGATGGCCTTTGCACATCTCATCACTTGATAGTCTCTGGGAGGCCTTTGTCGGTGCGAGGGCAGCACTGTGCAATATGTGTGAGCTGACTTAGCAGGTCGTGTAAAATCGCCTGTGTAACTGCCTCTCTCTCTCTCGGCCTGGTTTAGAGGTCCGGGACCCTGAATGCCAGGGCCACCCCGCCCACCCTGTGGGAAGCTTACATGCTGGCCTCTGGCAGGTGGAAGTGCTCAGGGTTCTTTGAGGGCCATTTCCTCCCCTGAGACTTCCAGTCCACCCAAAGCCACTGTAAAACCCTGCTCCGAATCCCTGAGCATGACTGCAACGCTGCGCTCCTAGGAAGTAGACACCACCTCTTTGATTGGAGAGGAGGTGAGACCCGGGGGAGGACAGGGCAGGCTCTGTCCAGGGCTGGTGAGGCCGTGAGAAGCAGCAGCGGCCAGAATGCTGACCTGTGTGACCTATGGGGCCTGGGCTCTGGGGGAGCATTGTGATGCTGAAGGTGGGGATGTTCAGCTTTGGGGTGTTTTTTTCCTTCTTCTTTTTTCTTTTCTTTTCTTTTTCTAAGTGAATTTAACACACAGCCAAAGGAATGTGGAAAATAACCAGACAGATTCCATCTATCCCAACAGGGCACATGAGGCCACAAAGCCGGGTGACTACCAAATGCCCTTTCCTGTCCCAGCCGCGGCCTCCCTGGGAATGCTGAGCCCTGAGTGGAAGTGACAGCACCCGAGGGAGTCTGCCCGCCACCGCCACTCGAGCTACAGAAAGGTCTTCACTGTCGTCGGTACAAAGATGGCTTAGTTGTCAGTCTAACTATAAATCAGCAAACTGTTTTCAACATTAAAAATAAAATGTGAGCTGTTCATTTGCATCTGAACAAACTTGGAACGTGGACTTATGAAAGATCTGATCAGGGAACATGATTCTTCTCTTAGCAATTTCAGACCATAGCTGGGGTTTTTTTCCCCCCTGCTCATTTTACTACAATATTTTAAAATATTTTTGTTGTGATCTTGTGAACGAAAGAAGACATTTAGCAGGCTCTGCTTCTAGTCTTGTCCAGGCAGCTCTTGCTCTGTCCAGTCCTGTCCCAGTGACAACTATAGCTCAGATGATAGGTGACCTCCATGAGGGCGCTGGGTAGTGCCCCAGATCAGGCAGACTGGGGTGGGGGGAGAGGGCGCTGGAAGACGGGATGGCATGGGGTGGATTTCCTGTGTTTTCCAGTCCCCAGTCTCAGGGCAGACCCTAGCTGACAGAGCTTCAGACACATAATGTCATTGGTCCCTTTTTAATGTGCTCATCCAATCAGGAGACTAGAGACAGAAAAAGATTTAGATACTGAAGTGCATCCCAAAGGCCTGTAGGCGATGTTAAAAAAAAAAGTCTAGTGTACATTTAATTATACTCTGAGAAGGAAGGGAGAGAAATAACAGCTTATAATTTTTTAATTTTGGTGGAGAACATACATGTGTAGATTTAGGAAGCTCAGCAAACCCTAAGCAGGATAAATATAAAGAAAACCACATCTGAGTACATCATAGTCAAAGCACGGGAAACCAAAGATTAATAGAGAATCACAACAGTAGCCATAGGAACACAGCACACTGGTAACAGTGATTGAAATAATGGGCTACAAAAACGGAGCCTCCAGCAGGCAGAAAATCAGCAAGGTCACAGCTGAACTCAACAACACCATCCATCAACTAGATACTCTTGACATCTTCTGACTACTTCATCCAACAACAGCAGGACCCACATTCTTCTCAAGTTCACATGGAACAGTCACCAAGAGAGGCCACATTCTGGGACAAGAACACCCCTTAACATATTTAAAAGAGTAGGAATCCTATAATATCTGCTCTCAGACCACAGTGGAATTAAACTAGAAATCAATAACAGAAAGATAACTAGAAAAATCCCAGAATACATGGAGATTGAAAAACATACTTCTAAACAACACATGGGTCAAAGAAGATATTTTAAGAGAAATTTAAAATATTTTTAGATAACTGAAAATGAAAACACAGCTTACCAGAAGTTGTGCAATGCAGTGAAAGCACCGCTGGAAAAAGTTTATGACATTGAATGTGTGTATTAAATAAGATAAAAGATCTAAAGTCAAATGTCTAAGCTTCTGTCTTCTGCCAAAAGCTATTTCTCTGAAAAGACCGATAAAATCAATAAACCGGTGGCCAATTAAGTAATTAAGAATAAAGAGAAGACACAAATCACTAATATCAGAAATGAGAGAGAAGACATTGGTACAGATTCCATAGATATCAAAATGAAAATAAAAGAATACTACGAACAATTCTATGCTCACAAATTTGGTATCCTAGGTGAAAAGGACTAATTCCTTGCCAAAACTTGCACAGGAAGAAACAGACAATTTGAATGGACCTTTATCTATTAAAGAAATTGAATAAAGAATTATTAACCTTCTAGAACAGAAAGTACCTCTGGAACCCATCCAGAGGCCCAGATGGGTTCACTGGTGAATCCTCCCAAACATTTAAGGAAGAAATGATACAAATTTTCTATCATCTCTTTCAGAAGATGGAAAAAGAGGGAATTATTTTTAATTCACTTCATGAGGCCAGCATTACTTTAATAACAAAAACAAAGACATTATAGGAAAACGACAGGCCCTGGTTGGCATAGCTCAGTGGATTGAGTGCGGGCTGCGAACCAGGCATCGCAGGTTTGATTCCCAGTCAGGGCACATGCCTGGGTTGCAGGCCACAGCCCCCAGCAACTGCACATTGATGCCTCTCTCATTCTCTCTCTCTAAAAATAAATAAATAAAATCTTTAAAAATAATAATCACATTAAAAAGAAAGAAAACGACAGACCAATATCTCTCATGAACATAGATGCAAATATCCTCAACAGAATATTAGCAAAGCAAATCCAACCATGTATAAACTCCCAGTCAACTAGAAATAGAAGAGAACTCCCCCAACTTGATGAAGAATATCTACGAAAATGCTGCAACTAATATCATACTTCATGGTGAGAAACCTAAAAAGCTTTTATAGTAAGATCAGGTAGAGGGCAAGGATTTCTCTTCTCGCTTGCTTTAACATCATACCAGAAGTCTTACCTAATGCAATGAGATTGGAAAAGGAAATAAAAGGCATAGAGATTGGGAAAGGAGAAATAAAACTGTCTGTGCATAACATTTAAGTGTCTGTGTAGAAAATCCAAGTGACTAACAAAAATAAACAAGCCTTCCTGGAGGTTATAGTGATTATAGGAAGGTTGCAGTATACAAATGTCAATTGTTTTCTAATATGCGAGCAACAACCAAGTAGAATTTGAAATTAAAAACACAATACCATTTTCATTAGCACCCCAAAAATGAACTATTTAAGTATAAATCTAACAAAATAGGTATATGATCTGTATGAGGAAAACTGCAAAGCTTTGATGAAAAAAAAAACCCAAAGAACTAAATAAACAATGAAATATGCCATATTCGTGGACAGAAAGACAAGATTGTCAAGATGTCAGTTCTTTATAACTTGATCTATAGATTCAATTCAATCGCCCCCCAAAAATCCCAGCAAGGTTATTCTGAGGCTATTGACAAACTGATTCTGTAGTTTATAGAGAGAAGCAAAAGATTCAGAATAGCCAATTCCATACTGAAGACCAACAAAGTTAGAGGACTGACACTACCCAACTTTAAGACTTACTCTAAAGCTAAGGTAATCAGGACAGTATGCTATTGTTGGAATAGCAAAATAGATCCATGGGACAGAATAGGGAGCCTGGAAATAGAATCACCTGTAGTCAACTGATCTTTGACAAAGGAGCAAAGGCAATACAATGAAGCCAAGATAGTTCTTTCAAGAAATGGTGCTGAACTATTGAACACCCACATGTAAAAAAATGAATCCAAACACAGAACTCACACCTTCACAGAAATTAACTCACAATGTATCACAGACCTAAGTGTAAAACATGAAACGAGAAAACTCCTAGAAGACAACGTGGGAGAGAATCTAAGTGACCATAGGTGCGGCAATGACTTCAGATACAACGCTAAAGGCATAAGGCCTAGAAGAAGGAATTGATAAGCTGGACTTAAAAATTAAAAGTGTCTGCTCTGTGCAAGGCACTGTCAAGAGAATAAAAAGACAAGCCAAGACTAGGAGGATATTTGCAGAATATTCCCATGTCTGATAAAGGACTGTTCTCCAAACTATACATCGAACTCTTAAAACTCAGCAATAAGAAAATGAACAACACAATTTAAAAGTGGGCCAGAGACCTACACAGACACCTCATTTAAGAAGATATGCAGGTGGCAAATCAGCCCATAAGAAGATACTCCACATCACATGTCAGCAGGAAAAGGCAAATTAAAAGAAACAATGAGATACCACAGCCCACCTATTAGAACGGCCGCAGTCCAGAGCCCTGACACCACCACATGCCGGTGAGGGCGTGGAGCCAGAGGGACTCTCAGTCACTGCTGGGGGGGATGCAAAATGGGGCGGCCCGCTTTGAAGACAGTGCAACCGTTTCTTACAAAACTGAATAATATACTCTTACAATATAATTCATCGATCACACCCCTTGTTATTCACCCAAAGGAGTTGAAAACCTGCCCACAGAACCCTGAGTGTGAATGTTTATAGCAGCTTTATTCGTCATTCCCCAAACTTGGAAGCAACCAGGTGTCCTTCAGTAGGTGAGCGGGTAAATGGTACGTCATCCAGACATCGTGGGGTGTTACTCAGTGACAAAGGTAAATGAGCCACCAAGCCATGGAAAGATGTGGGACATGGAGGAAACTGGAATGCACGTTACTCAGTGAAAGGACCAGTCTGATGGTCTCCATTTGTGTGGTCCCAACTATCTGACACTCTGGAAAAGGCAAAACTACAGAGACAGTAAAACAGTCAGGGGCTGCCAGGGCTTGGAGGATGGCAGGATGAACAGGCAGAACACAGAGGATCTTTAGGGCAGTGGAACTACTCTGTATGATACTATGATGACGAATACATGCCTGTCTGGGGAAAGTCCAGCCGTTGTTAATATAACTAGAACGGTTTGTGCAACATTGATGGAACCTGGCAGCCAAGGAGACTGGACTGGAATGCGCGTGCATGAACAATGACGACTTCACTGTGCTAGTCAGTGGGGGCGGTAGACGCTGTTGAGTGAGCCTGTGTACTGTGTGGCCATCGCATTCAAACTGACTTGAGCAAGGAGAGCAACGAATCTGCATCAGATTTTGCATGAAGCTTGAACATTCCTCCATGGAAACTCTTCAGATGATTCAGAAGGCTGCACCTATGGGCAACTGGTAATTGGCAGCTTCATCGCGACAACATGCCCGCTCATGCATCATGTCTCATGCAGAGTTTTTTTGGTGAAACATCAAATCACTCAGGTGACTCAGCCCCACTACAGCCCAGATTTGGCACCCTGACACTTTAGGCTTTTCCCAAAACTATCATCGCCTTTAAAAAGGAAGAGATTTCAGACCACTGATGAGATTCAGGAAAATACGACAGGGCTGCTGATGGTGATTCAGAGAACTGTGTGAGGTCCCAAGATGCCTACATTGAAGGGGACGGAGGTGTCATTGTCTGTTTCTCCCTTCCCCCTCCCTATCCCTCTCTCTACAAATAAATAAATTAAATCTTTTAAAAAAATTATCAAAATAACTAGCAGTGAATTAATGAATCTCTTTAACTAGAACGAAGACCAGAGAGAAGTGACAATAGCAAACGTGTGAGGATGCAAGGTCATCAATTTCTGACCGAAGCGAAACCCTAATGCACTCGCAAGGGTCTGGAGTAAAGGGGCAAGCAGGTGGGCGGGAGAAAGAGTATGCTGATGTCCACCTCTGTACGGCCAGGGGCTCAAAGGCATTATTTGAAGTTGCCAAAGCAGGTGATGGAGGTGCAAGGATATTTAAAGTGAAAGGCAAGCATGGAGAAAGGTAGGTGGGGGGTGTGAGGAGGAGAGGGAGGCCAGGACCCCACGTCACGCTGTGCCCCGCTCACGGCTGCTGGCGCACAGTGCGCAGGACTTCAGATGGGAGAAGAGACTCTTACAAAGTGCAGAAGTTAACCATTTACATTTTTAAAGTAAAACAAACACATCCAAAGTTCTTAAAATATTAGATGTTTACTTTACAGAAAGTGATGAGACTTAGAAATATTGCCAGTATGTATTCCATTCCATCCCTGCTGGTCTTTTTGATTTTGTATCCAGAGCTGTGGTGGCTGAGACTAGTAGCCAGAAGCTGTAATAATAATAATAAAAAAAAGCTACTTCCATTGTGTGATTGTGTAATTTTACTCTCAGAGGAGCTCAATAAAATAAGAGTTGCTTTTTTTTTCTTTGCTAAAGGTTAAGTTCCGTAGGCCGACATGAGGTTGGATGGTTGACGTTGAAGATTTTTCTGCAGAATACATTTCAAGATTTTAAAACTCCTCAGACTGAGGAATTGGCTGCCTGCTCCAGCAGAACCATGACCTGGCTTTCCCCATCTGGTTGCGGACGGCCAGGCATTCCACTGGGGAAGGAAAGTAAGCCCCCGAAATAGATTCCCACCGCCGGGTGACATATCCCTTTGGTGGGAAATACTTTGCAAGGAAAATTCCATATCCAATAGCTGCACTTTAAAATTTTATAATTTGGGGTTTTTCCATATTAAAAAATATGTTGAGGGGAAATTGTTATCAATTAATAAGGCAATTATTATGCTTCTGAGCTACATGTTCCTTTTTCTGATCAGGAATTCCCACGGGATGTCCTTCAACTGGAAGGCAGCTAAGATAAGAGGAATGGTTTCCTCTCTTCATTTCTAGATGTTGGTGCTTCTAAGGGCAGTAACGTGCTGTGTTGCCCACCCGCTGCCCCAGCCCATTTTCAGGAAGCACCAGGGCCATCTGGGCAGGAGTCGGCGCGTCCTGCACACGAGGCCACACAGCAGCCCATCTGGTGGACATTAGCCTGGGGACTTCTTGGTCGGAGTAACTTTCACATAGTTTTGATGCAAACTGAAAATACAGTATTCGATTACAAAAGAATTCAGAAAAATAAGTGTGGTCAGAGCAAAGTTGTACGGGGATCAAAAAAAAAAATTCCAGAAAAAACACATTGGACAAAAAACAGGAAAATGTGTTTAAAAAATTAAAAGCCGTTCAAAGATGTGCAATGTTAGCCACAATAGCTCTTTTTAGAAACAGAATCTTCAACATTTTTTTGATATTTACATTAATTTTTGTTGAAAAGGACCACATAATTAAATACTTGTGGTAGTTTGTTAGTCTAAAATCATGTTTCTCTGTACACTCATAAGATAGCTATACTACTTATATTTGCTCTTTTATTTTTTTGTAATATTTTTAATTTTAGTTTTCAATGTTTTTAAAGGTACATTCTGGTGATACTGTTAGAGTTGTCCAGATTTTCCCCCTTTGCCTCTCTACCCAGCACCCCCCACTCCCTCAGGCGATACCCAACCATTGTTCATGTCCTTGGGTCGTGTGTGTAAGTGCTTTGGCTGCTCCATTTCCTGTGCTGTCCTCTACATCCCCATGGCTATTCTGTAACTACCTACTTGTACTTCTTAATCCCCTCACCTTTCCTCCCATTCACCCACACCCCCTCCCATCTGGCAACCACCCAAATGCTCTCCATATCCAGAATTCTGTCTCTGTTCTTCTTGTTTTGCTTAGTTTGCTTTTTAGGTTCAACTGTTGATAGATATGTAAAATTTTTGCCATTTTATTGTTCATAGTTCTGATCTTCTTTTTCTTAAATAAGTTCCTTTAACATTTCATCTAATAATGGCTTGGTGATGATGAACTTCTTTAGTTTTTTCTTGTCTGGGAAGCTCTTTTATCTGCCCTTCCATTCTGAATGAAAGCCTTGCTGGGTAGAGCAATCTTGGCTGTAGGTCCTCGCTTTTCATGACTTTGAGTATTTCTTGCCAATCCCTACTAGCCTTCAAAGTTTCTTTTGGGAAATCAGCTGACAGTCTTATGGAAACTCCCCTGTAGGTAACTAACTTCTTTTCTCTTGCTGCTTTTAAGATTCTCTCTTTCTCTTTAACCTTGACATTTTTATCATGATGTGTCTTGGAGGGGGCCTCTTGGCATCCATCTTGTTTGGGACACTCTGTGCTTCCTGGACTTGCATGTTTATTTCCTTTACCAAATTAGGAAAGTTTTCTTTCATTATTCTTTCAAATAGTATTCCAATTTCTATTTTCTCTGCTCCTTCTGGCACCCCTGTGATGCCAATGTTGGACCTCTTGAAGTTGTCCCAGAGGCTGCTATAGTATCTTCATTTTGGGGGGATTCTTTTTTCTTCTTGTTCTTCTGGTTGGTTGTTTCTTCTTCCTTATGTTCCAAATCATTGATTTAATTCTCGGCTTCATCCACTCTACTGTTGTTTCCCTGTACAATGTTCCTTATTTCAACTAATGTGTCCTTTGTTTCTGACTGGATCTTTTTTGTGCTGCTGAGGTCCTCACTAAGTTCCTTGAGCATCCTTATAACCAGTGTTTTGAGCTCTGCATCTGATAGATTGCTTATCTCCATTTTATTTAGCTCTTTTTCTGGGGTTTTGATCTGTTTTTTCATTTGGGCCGTATTTCTTTGTCTTCTCATTTTGGCAGCCTCCCTGTGTTTGTTTCTCTGTATTAGGAAGAGCTACTTTGACTCTGTGTTTGTAGTGTGGCCTAATGTAGTAGGTGTCCTATAGGGTCCAATGGCATGGTCTTCCCTATCACCCAAGCTAGGTACTCGAGGCGTACCTTCCCTGTGGGCTGAGTACACCATCCTCTTGTAGTTGAGACTTAGTTGCTTTTGGCAGATCAATGGGAGGGATTTACTCAGGCCAGTCAGCTGCAAGGATTGGCTGTGACCACTGACCACCAACTCCACCATCTGTGGAGGATCAGCTGTGCGGGGGCAGGGAGTTGGTGTTCCAAAGTGGTCTGTGGCTGTCCACTGGGTACACTGGCCCTGGTGTTTCCTGGGTGGTGTAAGCCAAGTTCAGACTACAACTGTGTTTTGCCTGGGGCCACCCTGACTGAGCTATAAAGCAATCTGAGATGGCTGCTGCTTGTGCTGGGCTTGGAGATCCCCAGACAAAGCCAAGCTATGAATCTAGGCTGATTACTGCTAGTGCTGGGCCTGGGGCTCGCTGAAATCAGCTGTTGTTTGTTTGAGAGGATTTAGGAAGTTATGAAGCATAAGTCAAGACCAGCCATTCATGTGGAAAAGCAGCTTGGGTGGGCTTACAATTTAGGTGGGGCAGAGTCTCTGGGGATCTCCAAGGTGGGTCAAATGGTGTTAGCCATATTGATGGAGTCTCAAATATGGCATCAGCTCACTAGCTCTGCGGTGGGAAGTTTAGAAAGGGGACAATGGGCTCTGCTCGCCTTGATGGCAGACACTTCAGGTCCTCCCTGTATGCCACTGGTGCCTTTTAAGCTGCTACCCTGGTGCTGGTGCTCAGAGGGAGTGAGTCTGAGTAGGTGACTCTGTGTGTGGGTTCTTTAAGAGGAACTTCTTGGGGCTCCAGAACTTTCTTCCACCTACTCAATCCCCACTGATTTCTATAGCCAGAAGTTGTGGGGACTTATCTTCCTGGCACTGGAACCCCCAGCTGGGGGGCCTGGTGTGGGACTGGGACTCCTTACTCCTGAGATATTCCTCCTGAATTTTTATCCACCGCACGTGGGTGAGGGACCAGCCTATTCCACATCTGTGCCCCTCCTACCAGTCTGGATGGATGTGGTTTCCTCAATTCCATAGTTGTCAGACTTCCACTTAGCTTGATTTCTGACAGTTGTGAGTGATGGTTGTTCTCTATCTCAGTCGTAATTTTGGTGTGGTTGTAGGAAGAGGTGAGCCATGTCTGCCTACACCACCATCTTGATCGGAAGTCTATATATTTGCTCTTTTAAAGGAAAGAAGTTGATAAATGGCAGGTTTGTGGGTCTAGAAATGCCCTAGCTTCTTGCTTCAGTGGCAGAGTTAAAGGGACCCACTGTGTCTAATAAGAAGGCATCTCGTGAATTTATACCTGTCATTGCCACATGCAAATTTTCTTAATCATTTTTATTCTAGAAAACATTGCGACGTCTCAAGTGTCAACACAATCAATGATTAACTATTAATGCACGCAGATGCCACCCATTGCTTTGCAGGCCCTGCCATCTCTCCTGATCCACACTCTCATGGCACCCTGCAGCCTCCTTGCGGCCATAGGCTGGGGAGAAGTGGTGCTTCCAGGGGTCCTCCCCTCCCTGCTCTCTTCCTCCTCGTGGCTGGTCGGAAGGGAGGCAGCCCACTGAGCTGGCGAGTCCCGTGTGGGAGATGGCAGCCTGGCCCCTGAAGGGCTGAGTGGGGAAGGGACCCTCTGTTCTACTCAAGCCCCACCCCCACCCCACTGCCCTCACCCTGCCCGCCCCATCAAATGAACCTCTTTCAACGTTCACAGGAACAATGACCACACTTGTCTTGCGTTTGAGCCAATGAAGCACCGTGGTGAGGACCGGTTATAGCAGCTAGCCCAACCCCCACGCCGACTGTAACAGTTCCTTTTACTCCTTTCTCCCGAGACCTTGCTGACATTTCTGGATTGTCTATTCATCTCATGGTACTGGCTTCTGTTCTGTGGCTTTAACTCTCCAGAAATATCACTCCCAGACGCCGAGGTTCTGTTCCCAGCAGCAGGTCGTCATCTTTATCGTCCCTGCTGCCATTGCCGAGACCCAGCACACACTCACCGTTCTCTAGCCGTCCTGTGCTCCGGCTCCTGCTACGGCCTGCGGCCGCACTTCCAACACATTCCATCCCCAGGGTGTCTGGGCACCTGGCAGGTGTTCCACGGGACCGAGCAACCAGACTCTGGACAGATGTGATCAGAGGAGAGCTCTTAATTAATTGCAGACTCTCCCAGAAAAGGGAGCTTGCAAGGCTTTTCCTTCCAGAAGGCTCTGCTGGTTGGCAGAGCTCTAAGCGGGAGCCAGGGCCGGAGCAAGACGGCAGAGGGTCGGCTGTTCCAAACCGCAGTTTCCAGAGCCGCGAGAACTGAGAACTGGAATGTGGAGCTTGCTCAGACCATGGGAAGCACTTTTTCCACTTTTACCGTACAAACTACACATATTCATGGCGAAAATAGAATAAAACAAAATGAATAAACAAAAAGATACCCGTAACACGATCACACAGAAAAATGCCTCATATACTTGTACGTATATGAGCATAGAAATTTTTGCATGTTGTCCTCTATGAGCTGTAACACATGATCTGTCGTATAGAGTTTCCATTTAATAATTACATCACCGTCAGTTTTCAAGGTCAGTAAACGGGAGTTGCATAGAATGACGTTGCTTGAATCAATACAGTCTACTGACTAATTCTTTGCCGTTGACCATCTAAATTGTTCAGCTCTTGGCTTTTGTAAGAACGTTGTGACAACATCACTGTGCATATATTTTAGGGAATATCTCTTATGTTCTCAGGACAAATTCTAAGAAGTTGGACTCTGTTTTAAGGCTTTGGGTAGGTGACAGAAAAGAACCCACAGAGATAAGTGACAGAAGCTCCAATCTCCTGGAAGTCTCCTCACCCCCAGCCCCCTCCCGCGTTCTTTTTAGTATTTGCTCACCTGGTATCTGAAACGGAGCCTGGTTACTCCTTTAATTTGCAGTTGTTGCAACAGCGTTGTCCGATTTTCACGGTAATTGACCACTTGCTATTCCTGTTAACTGCCAGCAGCCCTTTCACCAGTTTTTTTTTTAATTTTTAGTTTGTCTTTTCCTAATGGATGAACAAATATTCTGTAACTCTCAAGACGTTAACCCCTTGTTTGCTGCGTGCATTGCGAAGCTTTCTCCCAGTCTGTCAATCACCTTTTCACTTTGTTGCTCAGTGCTTTCATTATTGTCGTTTTGTTTCAGTCTTTCAGTTTTTCTTCCCGTTCTGATTTATGCCTGTCCCTTCCATTATTGCTGTGAGGGAGTGTGTGCGCATCTGTGTATTTGCCTTTACAATCAGCTTTGTAAATGCTGGGTGTTTATTTTGGCTCATGGGGCGAAGTGAATTCCCTGTCCACAGGGACCATATGAGTGGGAGACCAGCACCCTGTACCTGGCCCCGCTCTGTGCCCCCCGTGGAAGGCTGCTGCTGGTGCTGCAGTGATGGACTGGGGCCCAGCCCACCTGCTGGCTGCGTGACCCCAGGTGGGCTCTGCCTCCTGGTACCTAAATCCACTGGCCTGCAAGTGGGAACCATAATCATGGCAAACTCATGGGTTGTTTTGAGGGTCAAATTAGCAAATATATATAAAGTATATACTTCCATTAGCATCTGACACAGAGTGAGCACTACAGAAACGTTATTTTTGCAGAGCCTAATCTTAATTTCATTAAGATATATGGTTGTTTCATTGCATACAATCACAAGTTAATATTTTATAAGGTCTTTTTGGAATTTCTCCAAGTTGTCAGATCCAAGTTGGCTGCACTGGACACAACTGGAGGCTAATGGTGCAACTGGAACTTATGTTTCCACAACCGTCCCTCCCATGGTGAGATGCCGGGCCTGGGTTTTGCAGCTGCATGTGCGTGGGTCAAGGGGACTAGCTGCCTCATGATAGGAACATGGTTGGCCAAGATGGTGTCCCAAGGAGGGGAAACCTAGAAGGAGAGTCGGGCCCCTCCAGAGACTGCCCATTAAACAGAGAAATATGCTCTGGGCGCCAACTTGGCTCCGCGGCCTGGATGGGAACAGACCGGAGCCTCGAGCATAACCAGACAGGCGGGTGTCCAGGAGCTTTAATGCAGCCACAGCGCATCGACTGAGGTGGACACAGGCCGCGGGAGGAGCTGATAGGTTGTAGGTTTCTGCTCAATTTGTCACCGGAAAGGGATGAGCTCAACGCACACAGAGCTGGTGGGAATTCCCACACTGGCAGATTCCAAATGAGCCTACACACCTTCCTCCTGTCAGCCACCGCTGGCAGACACAGAGGAAGTGGCGTCAGGTCCTCAGTAACTCTGCTGCTTGTAGGGGAAAGAACTGGAAACTACGGATGAAGCGTTATAGGGCAGGAAAGCATTTCTGTGTGCTGAGCACAGAGACGATGCAGGCCCCAACACAGCACCCCTGCTGAACATCGCCCTTGCCCCCTTCCCCTCCCCCCTCGTCGGCCATGACCTCCACCCCGCACCCCTTTGCTTCTCCTACAGCCACTCCCCTGAGACCTCATCTTGCTCTGGTGATGACCCAGGTGTGCTGCTATACCCGCCCCCAGCACTCCAGGCCAGCTTGCCTGTATTCCTTGGGGCTCTCCAGAGAAATGGGACCAACATATGTGTCTATAGGAAGAGATTTATTACAAATATTAGCTCATGCAATTATGGAGGCTGGCCTGCAGGCTGAGCTGGCAGGCTGGAGACTCAAGAGAGCTGATGGTTTAGTTCCAGTTGAAAGAGGAAAAGGCCAATGTCCCCATTCAAATGCTATCAGGCAGGAGAACCCTTCCTAACTTGGGGGAGGTCCGTCTTTTTTGCTCCCCTCAAACTGTCATCTGATTGGTAGAGGCCCACCCACAGTGGGGAAGGGTGATCTGCTTACTCAGTCTACCCATTTAAATGTTAGTCCAGAAACACCCTCACAGACAGACCCAGAGCGGTGCTGAACCAAATATCTGGCCCCCTGCGGCCCAGTCAAGTTGATGCGTGAAATCAACCGTCACAGCTCCTGAGTGGGAAGGTATAGCATCACCGCCTGCCAGTTTGGGTGTGCGAGGGGAGGGTCCTCCCCGGTCCAGATGGAAGCTCTTAGCGAGGAGCCACCTAGACCAGAAGCCGGCCTCTGAAGCTTCAGAGCTCAGGGTGGCCCTCAGGGAGGGTCCCAGACATAGGGAGTGGCTGGAAGCCACCTTCTTACCTCGTGCCCTGCCGCCTGTTCATTACACAAGGTCCTAGCCTTCCCAGCACGGGTGAAACCAGGGGCTGCAGGTGCGCAGAGCCTCCCGTCGGGCCCAGGGGCCTTGGGTTCCAGGATGGAAGCGGGTGAGTACAGTTGAGAGGAAGGACAACTCTGAAGGGGCCGCTGCCTGGGAAGCCGACGGGACTGGCAGGCAGTGCAGGAGGGGAAGCCACGCCCGTCCCTTCTTCATTCACGCCGTGCCAGTGGGCCTGTTGAGGAAACCCCTCTCCCACCCAGATTTAAGTCATCCGCTTCCACCTCTTGAATTACCAGGACCTCAAATTAGTCATGAGAAAACCCAAAACAAAACAAAAGGCCATGTCTTTGTTGTCGAAAGGAAGACAAAACCCGGAAGCTGCCACGTGGGGCCGAGGCTGCTCCGTGCGCTGACGTTTATCTCCCTTCCTGCACCTTCTGGCTTGTATTCGTGGAAGGACAGGCTTGCCCTGCGGCTGAATGCAAGGAAACGCAGGACAAACGGGCGGCCTCGGCAGAGCGGGGCCATCAGCTGTCCCAGCAATCCTGAAATAAGAATCGTTTTCCCATAAAACATTTCCTTGCCATAGATGCAAATTAGATATATTTTGGGGCACTATTAATGCACCGAGCACCAATGTGTAGACTGCCACTTACTTCTGCCTGCCCCCCTCTGCCCCAAACTAGGAGAGTGTGTGGTTTCTTCCTTTTAAATCCTCTTTTAGAATAATGACTTGGTGGTAATCCATAGGAGGGATACATGCATGTGTAGACTCAACCATTCCAAAAGTTACAAAATATAATGAACAAAAAATGTTACTGGCAATTGCATGGCCATAAAAAGTCCCCAGTTGTGTCGGGTGGGGCGGGCCCGTGCATACCACCGAAGGAACAGCGAAGGCAGAGGGAAAGGAAGTTTAAGGATTGTCCTTGAATCTAATAGAAGAAAGAGAAATGGTGTGAATCTGAGGACTGCTCAGTGGTACATAAATAAATCTCTGTTGCAAGAAATAATTTCTGAATGCTATCCATAACACCCTGAAAAAGGGGGCTCTGGGTGGGAGCCAGCCCTCCGTGCGGCTCAACATCCCCGTCAGGGGCACGAACAGACAAACCGGGACGGGAGAGCAAACCGGGACGGGAGAGCAAGCCGGACACAGGCCCATGTTCGTGGGGAAGTTAGTGGACAATGAAGGTGACATTCAGGGGGTCATGTTCAGGGATGCCCACACCCAGGAGGGTCCATTCTGCTAGGAGGACCCTGCTTGCCATTTTGATGCTCTGTGGTTACTATCTTGACATTTTAATCATTGTGTTATTGAACTTGTGTTCTGAACACGGAGCATGTTCCGGGCTGGAGCTTGGGCTCAGAGTGACCACATCCCACACCACCTGCCCAGCCCTGCTCAGTGACCACAGCGGCCTCTGCTCTGTGGGAGGCCTGCACCCAGGTCTCGGAAGGGGTGGAGATGGGCACATGAACCCAGAATGCTGAATGGTAAAGTGGGGTCCCTGGTGCCTGTGAGGGTCTGTATTTGCCCTGCAAGCTTATACTCCCGTTCCCCAGGGGGCACGACATGACACAGCAAATTGCAAACACCTACGACACGGACAGAGAGAAAGAGAGAGGGAGAAGAAGAGAGGCACAGGCTCAGACTTCCAAAGAAAGGAAAGGGCTTTTGTCCTGCATTTTGAAAACGGTGCCCACATTTTCATTTTTCACTGGGCCTGCATATTACAGAGCTGGCCTGGCTCTCACGAATTCTACAAATAGGTGCCATCCTTCCAGGGTTCACTCTTGAATGCAAATTGAGAAGGCGGTCACATCCCAAAAGAAAAATCCTATATTGCCTTTCTCTTGTGGTTCCCCAGGGCTTCTGCACCATCTGTTCTACCGCCCCATGAGCTCAGTCGTGTGGGCTCAGCGAGAATGCCATCGGCAGCCCTGTATCACGGTCTCGGCCAGTGCAATAAGGCAAGAAAAAGAATAGGAAGCATACAGAGAGGAGGAAGTACATCTGTGTCTGTTCATAAACAAGATGGTTATAGACATAGATGTAGAAAATGCTAAAGAACCCACAAAATGCAACGGAACTGGTAACCGAACAGAGCAAGGGCAAAGACACAAAATCAACATCCCAAACCAATCACACTTCTGTATGCCAGCAAGACACAACAGGAAAATTAAATTTAAAAACATGAGTTACAGTAGCAGCAACAAACATAAGGTATCTGGCATGAATTTAACAAAAAGATAATAAGCAAGACCTCTACGCTAAAAACCCTAAAGGATGCTGCCTGGAGAAATGGGAGCGGTGCATGAACTGCGATGCACGCCACTGCCCCTACCCGGGAGGGGAGACTCGGCCCAGTTCAGCGTCTCTTCTCCCCAAGAGGACCTACTGATCACTAGGGTCCGCAGCAAAATCCCGGCAGGCTTTTTTTTTTTTGTAGAAATTGAGGAGCTGATTCTGAAAGAGTGATGGAGACACAAAGGGCTCCCAGGATCCCCTGTGGTGCTGCCTAGGAGCCCGGGGGACTGAGAGGCGGCAGCTCTGTCTGCTGCGTGCGAAGCTACAGGAATCGAGGCAGTCGCGAAGGCAAGCGGTGGGTGGGACAGAATGGAGTCTAGAAATAGACCTGCTACAGGTCAGAAATCGCAACAATGGTTTCCTCCTGGCTTGACTTGAAAGGGACTTTCTGGGGGCGGGGGTTGTCGCTCTAAGGTGATTGGGGCACTGGTGACAGCATGTGTAGATGGCCACCAGTCATCCCGCTGGGCCGCTGAGGGTAACGTTTACACATTGCTGTGTGTAAACCGTCTGCCGGTGCAACGGGTTGACAATGAACATGGGAGGGTCCAACGGGGCTGGGGTCGGGTGCCCGGAGTCGCTGAGAAACACAGGCAAACGTGCTGCGGGCTCTTTCTGGGTGGAACACAGAGTAATCGCCATTTTAATAAATGTGTTAGCAAGGTTCTGTTACTTTCTAGAAAAGTTTTAAAAATAATGAAGCTCAAATCCTTCCGTCAATCAACCAGTTGTGAGAGAGGCAGGCGCGTCAGTGGGCCTGAGCCAGGCTGGGCACATGTGCTCCCAGTTTCCTGAAATAGCTGGTTAAACCCCCGCCTCCACTTATAACAGCAGTGCCCAGTGCCCAGCAGGCACGGTGAGGGCGAGGGCGGTGCAGTGACAGGGCAGACTGCCTCCCCTCCCCTCCCCTTCCCCCCCTCACTTTTCCCCTCATCCTGACCCTTCTCCCTCTGGGGGCAGACCTGTGACCTGAGGCCTGGAACCCTCACAGAGGGGCTTCCCTGGAATCCTCAGTCACAGGATGGTGGGCGCATCTGCTGTCCTCCTCCCGAGCTGCCTGTCGGTGTATGTGCTCCATACCGAGCATGAAGAACCGAAATAAAATGCAAGTCTGGCTCCGGAAAGCTGTCTGTGCATGACGTGCTCAGCCAGCCCCCGCTCGGGGAATCAGGACGGGGGCCCACCCTGCGCCCACAGATGGAATGGGCTTATTTAATGGGCAACCGAGATATTATGACAGTCAAGGAAAAAAATATGTCTTTCCATTTTGGGAAACAGTCAAAGCTTTTATATTCCACCAGAAATAGAAGCGGAATTCTAGAAAGCAAAACCGACTGGGCTTAAGCACGTCTGCCATTCAAAGGAACCCGCACGGACCACGGATGCGTTCATCTTTCCGGAATGTCGGAATGTGTGCTCCTGCTTCCCTGAGGTCCTGGACCCTGGGCAAGAGGGACTCTGGGACCCGCTGTGGGCCTGCACCAGCTGGGCCACCCAGGCCCCGCTCCCCAACCGGCCACCCCAGTCTGTGCGCTTTCATTGGTGTGTTCTCCCCAGCCTCTACCCACCATGGGGGATGATGACAAACGTGAGATTCTTTCCCAAGATTTTTTTTTTTTTGTCACTTGAACCTTCCCTCTAAAAAGACACGTGCTTCTCCCACATTCTCCAGTGCCTTCCACTGCTCAGCCTTGAGCAGGGCACCTGTGGTGACCCGGTGGGGAGGGGCAGGGCAGAGAGGGGTTGCTGGAGGATCGCGAGCTCCCAGGAAGCGTTGGGCACACAGGCCTCAGAGGCATGGGCGGAGGGACACGCCAAGCCCTAGGCAGTGGTTCGGGGGTCTACCTCTCCAGGGAGCTCCGCCACCAAAATCAGCCTCATCCCAGAGCACTGCACCAGTGCGGGGGCGGGGTGGGGGGTGGGCCCTGTGTAGTCTCTCTGGGTGTTTGGTGAGGAGAACGTGGAGCAAAGGGGCTTTGCCCAAGCAGCTCGAGACAGCGAACATACCCGCTCGGTGGCGCTCAAACCCCCGGGTCCCTGCACACTGCTCAGCGGCTCTTGTGCCAGGAGTACGGTGTTACCAACCCTGATACCTCGCTGGGGACCTCTCCCTGCCTGATTCTTGTCTTGCCAATCTTTCTTCTTTTAAAACTGACATCTTGCCCTGGCTGGCGTAGCTCAGTGGATTGAGCGCGGGCTGCGAACCAAAGTGTTACAGGTTCGATTCCCAGCCAGGGTACATGCCTGGGTTGCAGGCTATAACCCCCAGCAACCGCACATTGATGTTTCTCTCTCTCTCCCTCCCTTCCCACTCTGAAAATAAATAAATAAAATCTTTAAAAAAACACACAAAAACTGACATCTTAAAAAATACCTAATATGCTCTTTCACTTACCATAAGGTTACACATAAATACAGGTAACTAAGAAAGCATCGTACCTGGCCTCTCCTTCCTCAGGACTGCGGCTGTCTTCGGTAACTGCGGTCTGCAGAAGCTCCCCCACCCACCCGTTCCCCACCGTCTTCCTGATGGTGGAGACCCTCACCCGAGCCTCCAAGTATCACTCCCTTACTTGGAAGTGTATCTCGTGTGTAAAGGTGTGTATATATGTGTGTATTGTACACACGTGGACACAACAAAAATTACACATGGAGACACCCTGCAGACACAGGTTGTATGTGTTCCTAAGCCTTCTGTCTCAGGCCTCGTTTTCCTTGTTTCCAGGTGCTGTACAGTGGAGTGTTTTTCAGCCAGCATGTTACCCCCAAGATTCACCCTGGATGGGTGTTGTGGCGGTGGAGTCACGGAACGTCAGTCACCAGTCCGCAAGGTGCACAGTGCGCGGATTTACCCCAGTGAGTCTGTCTTTCCCCAGCGAGCGGGTAGCTGGATATTGTGAGCAGGGCCATTCCACACGGCTGCGGCCTGTCCCCTGGCCCCCCGTGGAAGCATATTTCCTGGGCGTGTACTTAGGAGAGCACTCATTGGCTAGTGTGGTTACACAAATGCTCCACTTTATGAGCCCAGTGTTTTCCAAAGTGGCTGCAGATTAGGTTCCCCCTGGCAATGTTCAGAATTCTGGTGACCCATTTCCTCTCCGACACTTGATGCTGTCAGTCCTGTAAATTGTTGCCGGCATGGTAGGTGTAAACGAGGATTATTGTTACCTGAACTTGCATTTTCCCGTTACTGAGGAGGCTGAACATCGTCTCATGTGCCGAGTGGCCATTCATGTGTGCTCTGCTGTTCGAGCCTTTTGTCCATTTCTCCATTAAATTGTTTGCCTTTTCTTGCTGGGCATGTAGTTCTTTACACACCCTGGGTACAGATTGTCGGACAGTTATTCGTATTGCATGTGTTTTCTCCCTGTTTGCTGTGCCATTTTACTGTATTACACCTTATAATGAACAGATGTTCTTAATTTTAATACGATCAAATGTATCGGTCTTACATGGTTAGCACGTTTTCTACCTTAAGAAACCTTCCCTCCTCGAGGTCATGAAGATATTTGCCTATCTTTGAAAAGTTTACAAGTTTTGTCTTCCTTAATACATCGGGACAGAGTCATGATGAATTAGGTGCCTACCTAACTCCATTTCCGCCGCAAATGGAGAAACAGGTGTCCCGGCATCACTTGCTGAAGTCATTCCTTCCCCTACTGATCTGTGGTGCCTCCTCTGACATATACAGTAACGTGTGTGGTCTGCTTCTGGACTTTCTGTGGTGTTTCCCTAGTCAGCTTGTCCATCCTTGGGCCGGTAACAAATGGCTTGATCGACTGTGACTTAAAGTGTGTCTTTATATTGGCTGATGCAAGTCCTGTTCCTTCTTCTTTAGGAGGGAGTGTCTTGGCACTGCTGGGTCCTTAACCTTACTGTTATGTCTTTTAGAAGCAGTCGACATCCATCAAAACCCCTGTTGGCGAGTTTGTCAGAATTCCATTGACTCTCCGGGTAATTTCAGGGAGATGTGACATCTTTGTGACACTGAGGTCTTCTGATTTATTAAAATAATTGTCTCTACATTCTCTTGCTCTTTCAATCATTTTTTAAAAAGACTTTTCTCCTTAATGGTCATGCACTTCTTTTGTTGGACGTATTCTTAACTCAAACTTTTGTTGCCGTTTTGCAAACAGGATTTTTCTAAATTACATGTGGCTTGTTGCTGATGTATAGACATTGGTTTGCGTGTGTGTGGATTTTATACTCAGTAATCTTGCTCGAGTTTTGTTAAATCTAATAATTGGGCTCTAGATTATTTTTGATTTTCTGCATATGTAATGATATTACCTGTGATTTTCTTTCTTCCCCTTTGAATCTTTTTACGTTTTTTCCCATTGCTGTGTTGCTTGGGCTCTACTGCGATGCCGAGCATCCTCCTTCTGTTCCCGATTCAGGCAGACGTTCCCAACGCTTCACCGTGGGTTCGATGTTTGTTTCAGGTGTCGGCAGGCACCCTTAATCAGGTCAAGGGAGTTCCCTTCTATTCCTGCTTTCCTAAGAGCTCATTTTTCTCAGTATGAGTGGTGCTGGGTTTTATTAAAAGCTTTTTTTTTGCACCTATTGAGAGGATCACACAGGTGTTCTTTGACGTGCTGATGCAGCCATTTACATTCATGGATTCGCAAGTGTTAAGCCCGAGTTATATTCTTGGTCATATATTCTTGATATCATTTTATATATTACTGGCTTTTTGTTTTGCTGCATGCTCTGTTTAGGATTTTATGATCACATACTTAGATTTTGTTTATGAGAGTGGTTGGCCTGTACTTCTTCCCCTTTAGATTCTGAAGTCGAGGTTACATCCGCCTCATTATTCACGAGGGGGAGCATTCCCTCTTCCAGTCAATTGCGTCCCAGGTGTCCCTGAACTTTCAGTCACGGTGACTGCTGCCACTTGCAGTGGATGTTCCCTCCTCACCCTGTTTGTGCTCTTATCGTTTCACTGACTTTTCCTCTTGAAACACTCTCTCCCGTTGGGTCCCTCGCACCTCCCCGGGCTCTCCCGGTCTCCTCTGCTCACTCACGGTGTGCCCCACACGCTGCTGGTTGACGTTCTTCGGGTTCGGGCCCAAGTTCTCCTCTCCTCTCCCTCCTCTCTGTTTAGGCGGCTGTTTCTGTTCTCGTGGCTCTCAAACGTGCACCCCCAGTACTGTACTGTTCTCGCTCCCAGACACCGATCTCTCACATTCCGCTCTCTTCCCAACACAGCTGTTGGGTGTCTGAATGGCATGGCACGCTCAACACAGCCCGAAGGGTCTCCTGGCTTCTCCCAGTCGTCTCTCGGTCCTCTCCCACCTCGTTAGGTAGCACCATCGCCTCCAGCACGGGCAGCCAGATTCCTGGGTGAGTCCTGATCCTTCCCTCCCCACGCCCTTTCCCTCAACTTACCACCAGGTCTCCTTCAATCTATTTCTACCAAACATCCTCTTTCCACTTCCGAGTTATCACCTGATCAGCCCACGGAGGCATGTTCTGTGTGCCACTCACCCAAGTCGGGGAAGGCCACGATAAGCTCGTTTCTGGAGGTAAGGGCGTCTGAAGAAGTACAATAGCAAGGGGCCATCCTGGGCTCCTTGCCGGTCCCCAGAGCAGCTGGCAGGAGCAGCATGAAGGGCCTGGTTGTACTGCAGCTGTTCTCCACTGCTGCTGGGGGAGAGGGTGAGATTCACACCTCCAGCTCCAGCCAAAGGGCAGTCACGTGCCTTTCCCTGAGTTAAACGACACTAAACGAAGGCTGGTGGAAGATGGCCAAAGGGATGGGCTCCCGTGAGTCGTGCGCCCCTTTGTGACTTGCTTTGGTCCATGAGGCTTCAGTAAGCATGGTGCAGAGGCTGGAAAAACCCTGTGCACTGAGCTTTGCCACCACGAGGAAAAACCCACCCAGCCTGCTGACCGTGGGTAACAGACACATGGCCCACCCGTGGTCCCTGATCAGGGCCCATCTGAGAAGGTCCAGCCCACGCCCCACAAAAGCAGAGCTGAGCTGTTCCAGCTGCTGGCCCACGGGACCGTGAGCAAATGACTGCTTTACACCCAGAGGAGGTCCTCATGCACATTCTCCCTTATTCAGGATGACTCCCCAGAGGGTGTCCCGGGAGTCTTGATTTTTACTTAGTTGTCAACCAGTGGCCTTTGGATACTGTAGCTGGCACTTGGCCCTCAGGCAAGGTCATGGGCTCTTTCGCTGGCTGACCCCAAAGACAGGTTTTTCCTTTCCCTCAGACAGCAACCTGAAGCAGGTGACTGGCCTTCTGTAACACTTTCCCCTGTGGTTAATTTATGCTCCGGATCACTGAGTTTCTATGTCACGTTCAGTTGTTACACGACTCCTGAATAAGAGGAGTAGCTCACACCGACGGAGCGCTGACCACGTCCCTGGCTCCGCACTGGTCTCTCCTCCCGTGAGTCTCCTCCATGGCACTCTTGAGGAAACAGGCGGAGGTCCTGACAGATGCCTAAGGCCCCTCCGCGGAGCAGTGGCAGCAGCTGGACTGGACTTGGGAATACGGCCTCTATCCCCACTGCCGCCACCCTGCGCCAGGTTTGGTGTGCCCCGACCCTCTCTCCACCCTTTGTAAAAGTGAATACCGAAAGCCTCATTAAAATCGGGGTGGGAAGCCCTGAAATGGGGAGCCCTCATATACCACTCAGTGCCATCTGCAGACTCCAGCAGGAAGAAGCTACCTTGCAGTCCCCAACAGGCAAAAGCGCACTTTACTATGGAAGCAGGGGGAAGGCTTTCTCCTGACTCAGTAACAGCCCGGCCAGTAAGAGACTACCACGCTCAGCCAATGAGAAGCCACCACCACCCTTAACTTGCACTCGCCTCCAATGGACTTCCGCTCAAAACTGCCCCTCTTGAGTTCCTTCTTTTCCCCCACTGAGTAACACTCTTCTTTGTTCTCTGGACTTGCCTACGATTCCCCTGGAATTTCTAGTCTGGAAATGCAATTCCTCTGATATTCCTGAATAAACCTATTTTCCTGGTAAAATAACTGGCTGGGTTTTTTTTTTTAAGGTTGATATCCTTGAGTTCTAGTAAATCACCAAAAAACGAACTGCTTGTGGCTTATTACACACTCTTCCGCTCTCAGCATCCATGAGCAAGTTTTTCCTTATTAAACTTTATTTTCTGTTCTGAATGGAATTGCAGCCTTGAGTTATTCCAGTCTTCAGAAATGCATTTCCACATATGCTTATTGCATGTAAACGTTTCTTGGTATATAACCATATAGTATCAAAGTAAGTTTATGGTATGCACCGTAAAAAGGCTTTAAAATGCGTTTACTGTCAAAGCCAGCCAACTCAACAACCACATTAACTCTGGTAATCTGGATTTGCTTCTGATGTCACCGAGAGTGCTATAGGGAAACAGGGAAGCCCCCTGGAGTGTGGGGACACCGACTTCCCACTGCACACCCAGGGTTCTCGGGAACGTGGACCGGCCGGAATGCGTTTGCACATCCAGTTCACAGCGGGACCTCCCTGAGAATCTCTGGTCGCCCAGCTCCCCAAGCTAGGTCACCCTCATCCCTGCAGGTCTCCCCTTTCCCAGCCCCAGCTTTGGCTCTCGCTCCGCAGCCCCGGCCGACCGCGGGCAGAGGTCTGTTCCGCGCGGCGCGTGCGCGCACACACGCACGTCTTGCGTCTCAGCGTCGCTCCCCTGCGTGCGCGCGGCCGGGGGCGGGTGGACAGAGGCGGAGGCTGTTGCGGCGGCCCGGTCGGGCCGCGCACGGGGGCGCGCTCGGGGCCGCGCCAGGCCACGGCCCGCGCGCCGCAGCCCCGGGCGGCGGAGCGGTGCGAGCCCCGGCGTGGCGCGCGGAGCAGAGCAGCCAGCGGCTGAGGTGAGGTGAGACGGGGGCGGGCGGGGGTCCGACACCTAGGACACCTAGGGCGGACACAAACGCCGGAGCCGCGTTTATGTAAGCGCCGCGGGGCAGGTGGGGAGGCCAGGCTGTGAGTGCGGCTCCAGCGGGACGCGGTGCTGCCGGTTGCGTGTCCGGAGGGTCTATACAGGCCAGGTCGCCCGGGTAGGGAGACGGCACCCCAGGATGAGGCTGAGCCCGGGACGGCCCGCGTCTCCTCCCTGGGGCGCCGCGTCTGCGCCGGATGCTCTGCGCTGCGAGACAGGAGGCTGCGCCCGGGGATGGAGGGGGTACTGCGCCTCGGGACGAGGCTGCTCCCGGAGAAGGGGAATCTGCGCCCCCGGAATGAAGGGGAGACTGCGCCCTGGGATGCGGCTGCGCCTGAGGGGTGGGGGACTGCATCCCTGGATGAGGCTGCGCCCCGGGATGAAGCTGTGCTCCCGTGGAGGGGAGACTGCGCCGGGGACAGCCCTGTCCCCACCCTGGGAGTGCCGCGTCTGCTCTGGATTCTCTGCCCCAGGGAGGGAAGGCATCGGCCGGGGATGAGGCTGCGTCCGGGGTGAGGGGAGGCTATGTGTCCGGAATAAGGCTGCGCCCTAGGATGAGGCTGTACGCCCAGGGTGAGGCTGCGCCTCCGAGATAAGGCTCCGCCAGGGTTGGCCCCGCGTCCCTCCCCGAGGGCACCGTGTCTGCGCGGGATGCTCTGAGCCGCGGTGAGAGGAGAGGGAGCCCCCGGGGAGAGGACGCAGCGTCCGGGGTAAGGTTGCGCGCTCCGGAGGGCGCCGTGTCCGAGCGGGATGCTCTGTGCACCAGGCGGCCGAGGGCGGGGAAGTTCCCGCTAGTGCCGGACGTCTGGAGCGATCCGGAGCAATCTGGGGCGATTGGGGGCCCGAGATGACTTCTGACGTGTTCACATCTGCAGTGGGAAAATTACCGCGTTGTGGATGGGTCGGAGGGAAGGTGTCAAATTGGGCTGTGGACGCTAAATCGTGTTGGAGCCCCGATTTACATGCCAGAGAACATAAAATGTGTTCTAGCCCCGATATATCCGTGGGAGACCCGTACTGTTTTGTTTGGTTCGCAGTTAATATTTTTAGCCAACCCGTTTTGGTTTTACTTGTGATGAAGGCATTTTGTTTCCTTCTTACACAATCCATAGTGGCGAGCGTTCCATTCTCGAGGTGTAATGAAAAGTGGCCTGATGTCAAACTTGCCTCTTTGCTCTTAGTCCTCAATGAAGAGGATCCCTCCATCATTAAGTTTTGGGAATAGAAATATTTAATCCTTTTGTTCCCTTTTAAATGGGCTCATGTGTGGGATGCCTTTGAAAGGTGCCATCCAGAACTGCGTTTTCCAAGACTCTGGGCTGTTTGCAGAATAGTTCCTGCGCAGTGTCTTTGATTACCATCTTTTTCTCTGGGTCTGAGGCTACTTTTTCCTCTGCTCGCTGACGGCTTCCCAAAGGGGAAAGGGAGAAGCGGAGGTGGGGGGGAGACAAAAGGTTGGGTGATAGTGCTCTGCCCTGGGTAAGAGAATGAGCCGCCCCTCTGTGCTGAGTCCTTTCAGAGGGCAGGATCCTCTCTCATGGGCACCCGGTCAACAGCTGATGAGAGGCACTGAGCTGGTGCCCCATTCTGCCCAGAGGTGGAGGTCAAGGACGCCTGCCAGCTTCGAAAGGAATGCATGGTCTTTGAGTAATGCCTGTTAGATGTCCGAGGGTTCCAGAGACTGAATGCATTCAGCTACACCTTGAACAAATTGGAAGAGACAACTGGAAGGAAAGAGAGAGAGGAGGCCTTTCTGCAGGGGGCAGTGGGGGGAAAGAAAACTGGCCCATTCCCGAGGAATTCAGTGCACATATATCTGAGGTTTGATGTGCTCAGGAAGTCAGGACTAGGAGCGGAGAGAAAATTAGCTAATGACATCACTGACAAAAACTTCCGGGCTCGTAGGGCTAATTCACTCCTTTGTAAATCCGTATGTCGTAATAGCAGCCCAAGCGTTTTGATGTTTGGAATAAGAAAATTCTTTTAACTTACATTTGCCTGGGAGTGAATAAAGCGAACTTAATACATTTGGTTAACACTTGCCCTTGGCCTGCCGTGTGCTAGGCCTGCCCTGTCTTTGGCCGGGGGCCGCAGACAGGAACCGAGTCGGCAGAGCTCAAAAAAACTCCAAAGCTGGCCGTTTGTTTTATTAAGCACTTTTGTGGCACTGCATTTTTCAAATAGTGTTTATAATTCCAGTAATACAATTTTTAAGTGTATAGCATTACATTTCTGTGGTAGATTTGAAGATAGCATGCACATATACATTCTGAAGGTACAAAGAGATGATAAAACCTGGTTTCCCTCCACACCCATCCACTCACCTCCTCTCGCTGCCGTGACCGCGTGTTCTCCCCGCAGTAGTCAGAGTAGTGTATGCACAGTTGTGTATGGGTTTTAATGTCGTTTTTAGTATTTGCTATAACAGACAGCGCTGCAGGGGACATTTTTATACCTGGGTGCAGCAAAACCTGCTAATCACTTTTTATTAATCACCAAAGTTCCTTTGCTATAAGGCTTATTAAGAGCTGGCTTTCTTCCCTTGAACGTTATGACAAGCTGTGTCAGTACTTTGGACTATTATTTAAATAGGTAGACGATAGCTAGAAAGTACACTTTGGAGATTCAGAGGTGGACTTATGCACTTTCCAGCTTATTAAAAACTTGAAGAAAAATTATAGGTCTTTAGTGTGAAGCTGAAAAGCTTAGAGAGGTCCAATTTTATTGGAAACTCAATGGGGTTTTTTTGGTGTCGGTTTTCTAAAATGTGAATTTCTAAACCTCTCATCTGGTGATAGACATAGCGGTGGTTTAAAAAACCCCTTAAAAATATATTCATAGTATACGAGGTAGGAAAGGCCGGTCGTGAGGATTTCATTTGCAAATTGCACATTGGAGTCCTTCGATCTCTCACTCCCCGAGCGGTTTCCTTCGTGGTGTGCACGCACTTCGTGCAGCGTGCAGAGCGGGCAGGTGCCGTGGCCAGCGGAGGGAGGTCTTCACGTGGCCTCGCTGCAGCGCTCGCTGTCCAGCCCAGACCGCCAGCATCCTCACCTCTTTGTGAAATCTGCTGAGTGTGCTGAGGCTCTTCTCCACCTGCACGTGTGTGAGGAGTTCCAGGGGTGGACGAGGGAAGCCGACTTTGGTTCTAGGCTTCCCGTCTCTGTGGTGGATTGAAGAGGAAGACAGGTGGGGGCGGCGGGGCTGGAAGTTGCTCCGAGGTGCCTGGTGTTTTCACTGGCAGTGCAGCGAAGCCCTGCTTGCCGCTCGGGTGGCTTTGTTTCACTTGCAGGGTTGCCTCCCAAGGATGTCAGGTGCCAGGCCAATGGTTCTGGGCGAGGGAGACCCGGGAGCTGGCACAGCACGGGTAGTTCCTGCCCACGTGGGAGTCACATTACAGGGGAGGAGGGGACATTAAGCCCCACCTGAAGTCCTAAGGCCAGGCTGGGCAGTGTTGTGGGGGGCGGGGCGGGGCAGGGGTCTGAGAGGGAGCTCAAAAGATGGAGGGAGCTGGTGCTGCCCTGGGGGCCGGTGCAGGCAGCAGGAACTCCGGAGTCAGAGCTTCAGGGCAGCCGTGTTGTCCTGTGCTGGTGACAGCAGGGGTGGGTGGCAGGAAGCGAGGCTAGCTGGGGGGTGGTGTAGAGGGCTGAGGTTAGGAATTTAGATGCTCACCCCTTTGGGATGGGAAGCCTTGGGAGGGCCTCCTTCCTGTCTGCCTCCCTCCTCCCTCCCTTTCTGCCTCCTCTCCTTCCTTCCTAGGTGACATTAGAGAGTTTTGAATGAGAGAGTGACCTGATCTGATTTATCTTTGAAGAGAATCACTCTGGCTGTTATGTAGCTAACGTTTGTTAGGGGCTCATGACGTGCCAGGCCACTGAAGTACTCCCCATGTATTACTTAATGTAATCTCGGGATAGGCCGGCAGGCAGGCACTGTTGTGTGTCTTCCGGGGGTAAAACTGGGCACAGAGAGGCCACACGTAAGTGGCAAAGGCAGGACTGCTCTGAGCGCTTCTTCCCATCTCCCTGCCACAGGCAGCAGGGAACAGCAGGGGCACCCGTGACCGTGACCGCGCAGGGCTCAGACGAGGGCAGAGGTGGCCAGAGGTGCGTGCTGCGTCCCAGCACGGCAAGGTGGCGTCGCTGGTGAATCGTAGCCTTACCGTCTGTCCTGTCACAGGCGCTCCTGCCAGTTAGACGGACACGTGCTTTCTCATCCCTTAGCTTTTATGTACACTCATGGGAAGTACAGACTTTTTTTTTGTTTTAAGATTTTACTTTCATTTGAAGGAAGGGAGGAGGAGAGGGAGAGAGACATCGACTGGTTGCCTCTCACACGCCCCCAAACCTGGGACCCGGCCGGCAGCCAGCCGAGGCGCGTGCCCTGCTCGGGGGAGTGAACGGGCGTCCTTGCAGTGTGCGGGCCAGCGCTCAGTCCACGGGGCCACGCCAGCCAGGGCCGGACGTACAGACTTTTCAAGTCTCGGTTCTCTTGTGCCTTCGTGAAAGAGGAAAGTATGAGTGAAAGAAAGTAACTCCAAAATGTCTTCATGTCTAGAATGGAGTCTTCCAAGTCAGCTTTGATGTGCGGCCCTCCGGTGCTGCCCCCTGTGCTGGGACCGAGTGCTCCCCAGCCCGCAGCCCGCAGCCCTGCTGTCCCGGGGTGCCGTCCCAGCTCCCGTGCGCGGCCAACACGTCTGGATGTTTTCTGGGTCTCACCGGCAGGTGTTAAGGAGAGGTTTCCGGTCCTGAAGGGACTTGCTGACTGACTCCTGATAGTCCCGCTGCCGGTCACGCCTCCAAAGGAGCAGCCGAGGGTGTGCAGGCGCAGAGGGACTGCACTCGCCGTGGCTGACAGCCGGCGACACACCTCCAGTGCCGGGCACTCCAGTCTCCCCGATGTACGAATGTGGGGTACAACCCTCAGCATTGAGGAGTGCGGCCTGCTGAGCAGGCGAGCCCATCAGGATTGCCAACAGGCCCTGTGAGAGAGGAGGCTCCAGAAGGACCCCAGGGTTGTTGGAGGGAGGGGGGCCGGCCATTGTGAGGTGGGGGTGTGTCTGGTGGGGCTGGGGAGCTGCGTGTCCCTGTGGGCTTCAGACTCGGGGGGCAGTTCCTCAGTTGTCCCCACAGACCGTACCTCGAGCGCATGGTCGGGTCCTTGTCCCACTGCGTCCCGGGCGTGTGGTCTCGAGCAGACTGTATACTCTTCGGGGCTTTGGTTTTCTCGCCCGTGGATTAGGAAGAAGACCAGCAGCAGGTGTCCTCCGGTTGCTGGGTGGACACACTGAGCCCAGGTGGAGTGCCTGAAATGGGCCTCACCTGCAGGACTTCAGAGGGTTTGCTTTGCTTGTTGCTTTTAGGCTCGGTCACCCGAGTACAGGTGTTTGGATCATTTAAGGTTGACTCCGAGAAGATGTTGGGGCCATATAGGTGAATATGGCAGTGATTTGCTTATCGCTGGCGTTTGACACGGCAGGCCGGGCTGCGGGTCTGAGATGGGAGAGCAGAAGGGTGAGGACTGAGCCCGGGTGCTTCGGCCAGGGGTCCGGTGGTCTGGAGCCCAGGGCCAAGGGCTGGTTAGTTCTGGCTCTTGCAAGAGGCAGGTGACCTGGAGGCAGGTGGCCGTGTGGCCAGGAGAGAGGGTGGGCGTGAGGAAGGGAGAACATGCAGTAGAGTTATGTTGAGAGAGGCCAGAGTAATGGGGCAGTAGCTGGGCGCTGGGGTAGGGAAAGGGGGGTGGGCTCAGGGGATTTTTTTTTTAGATTTTACTTATTTATTTTTAGAGAGGGAAGGGAGGGAGAAAGAGAGAGAGAGAGAAACATCAATGTGCGGTTGCTAGGGTCCGTGGCCTGCAACCCAGGCATGTACCCTGACTGGGAATCGAACCTGCGACACTTTGGTTCGCAGCCCACGCTCAGTCGACTGAGCTATGCCAGCCAGGGTGACTTTCTTTTTAAATGTGAGCCGTGATCACTTGTTTGTGGGCTAAGAGGAGCACTTTCTGTGGAGGAGGACAGTTTTCTAATATGCTGGGAAAGGGGATGATGGCAGAGCCAAGTCCCTGAGGAGGCGAGAAGGGACAGCTGGAGGGGCAGAGACTCGGAGCCCCGGGAGCCGGGCGGGACTTGGCGCATGGGCACCTTGATTCACTTACAGATCGTTTCTGAAGACGTTGCCATCTGAAAAGAGGGCATAACATGAAATACAACTTGTGTTCTGTCCTGGAGACTTGGGCGTCTGCTCCAGGAGTCAGGATCTCACGCCTTAGTAGCTTGTGGTGCTGAACACTCCTTGGGGCACCCTTACAAAAAGATACCCGTGGAAATGGTGTTTTCTTTACTAAAAAATTCACGTGCCCCTGGAAGTATCATTAGCTTAATCAGAAGTTGGCGCTTTTACTAGAGGACTAGCAAGCCTTGGCTGCCGATGGGCGCTCTGTTTGTTTTAAGGATCCAGCAGGAAACGGCAGTGTTGCATCCTGAACAACGCCCCCACCCCTGGGGAGGGAAGCAGGAGGACAGGGCGGTTGCCAAAGGCAGGTCCACCTCTGGGGCAGCCGGCGCTCACTTCACGTCCTCTGTTGAAATGACAAAACACCTTCCTTGTGTGTCCCTTTGCATCGTTTGTGGTTATTTGATTTTTTTTTTTTAGGGTTGGAGTTTCGAAATAGGAATAATGAGTTTTCTCATTAGCTCCTCCACGAGGGTGATGAAACACAGAGGCCCTCCCTTGTCCTGGCCTTCAGTCCATTGTCTGGCGCGTTCCGTCGCCCTGGGCACACTTGCACTTGACTCTGTGCCGCAGTGGGCGGGCGGTTTCACCGAGGGCCTTGGCTCGGCGTCACTGCGGAAGGACTCAGGGAAGGAGGAGGTCTCTGCCCCTGGGAGCCAACGACCCCCCCCTCCCCCAGCTGGGGAGACCGAGCAAGGACCGAGGCAGCCATCTGCCTCACTGGTAACCTGTCGTGGGATGCGGGAAGACACAAGGGCCGGGGCGGGTGGCATCAGAGGCCGCTCCTGCTGCAGGCCTGGCGTGCTGGGAAGGCCTCTCGGGCGAGCGTGCTGGGCCAGGCCTGAGGGACAGAGCGAGCCCTTCGGGTCGGGAGAGGAGACGAGGACGCTTCAGGTGGAAGGGGCAGCCCGCGGGACCCTGCCGGCTGGAGTCGCTGAGGGGGAGCCCTTGTCCAGTCCGCCATGAGCGAGGGGTGCCGTGTGAGGTGACATTGAGAGACACGCGTGGCCTGGCCGTGCAGGCTCTCGTGGGTCCCGGGAAGAGTTTGAAGGGAAGGATGAGGGGGGCCAGGGGAGCGGGGTGGGGAAGCTGGAGAACTGAGCGGCAAGCGCTGTGTGTCTTGTGGTCGAGTCCGCTGGGCTGGGGGCGGGGCGGGTCTGGGGGGGAGGGAGGGGACTGGAGTGACCAGAGCATCCAAGGGCGATTCTTCAGTTACGGGCGTTATCACTTTCTGTTGGGTTCTGTTCGGATCTGCAAATCTCCTATTCCCAGTGTGGGATGTGCAGAGAATTTGTCTGTACCCGCAGATGGTCTAGAGCAGGGGTGTCAGCCTCATTGTCACCGGGGGCCCCATCAGCCTTGCTGTTGCCTTCAAAGGGCCGGACGTAACATTAGGACTGTGTCAATGTAACTGCTCCTTAACAGTTAAGCGAGAGCTGCCGGGTAGAGACAAGGCGCTGGGCGGGACGAAACAAGGTGGAGGGCCAGATGCGGCCCGAGGCCCTTGAGTTTGCCGCCTGCGGTCTGTAAGCCAGGTGACGCCCTGTTTGTGAGACAGACAGGTGCCCATGTTCAGCCCTCCATTAGGTGCCACTGGCACTAATGGGTGTCCTTGTACCGACGTCACTCGCTCCCTGGAGGTCTGACGCGGAGGTTTCGCTACCCCGGCTTTTCAGGTCAGGAGCGGACCTCAGAGGTTCGGGGGCATCCTGGGAGGGCCGGAAAGTGCTTGGCTACGTTTGTGGAGCTGGGACTCTGGGTCCGGTGTGGCGGGCGGGCGTGCTGTAGGCTGCTCCTCCTGCGGACCTTAGGAGGTCTCTTTACGTGGGGCTGCCATCACCCGGTCTCACCGACAAGGAGACCTGCCGGGCTCACCTGATGAGACGCCTTGTTGCAGGTCTCCTCTCCTGTCTGTTTCGCACCAGCAGCCAGAGAAGAGGCTGAAGTGGAGGGCAGGTGAGCCACCCCGCAGCTCAGAACCCGGGAACCGCCCCATGGCAGCCTCCTCCCCGGGGCTTCCTCTCCCGCCGCCCCCTCAGCCGTCTCCTGGGCTGCCCTCCGCCGCACCCTCACCTGCTCACGCGCTGCGTGCGTGCCCTGCGGGCTCTGCTGTCTCCCTCCGTCCCCACCCATCAGCCTGCCGGCTGGCAAAGTCAAAGCCCCAGGGGGCAGGGGTCTGGCTGTGTCTCCGTCCTTAGGGCTCAGAATGAAGCCTGGCAGACAGCACGCACTTGGCAGTGTTTGTTGAATGAATGAATAACTTTCTCCTACTTTTTATGTTGGTAGTAAGTGGTGGAACCCAAATTGGGGCTCCTTGCCTCTGAAAACATGTGCTTCTGTGCCTCAGCACCGCCCCCTTCTGTTGTGCCTGGAACATCAGCCATATATGTATGCCCACGTGTCTGTGTTGTCTCTGGAGTCCCATGCTTTTCTTTGTAGAACAGAAACATTTACTGAAGGCCCAGAATTGTGCTGAAACCATGAAGTGCAGTCTAGTGGATGGATCTACCGAAAACAGGCCGGCCACTGCCATTTTAACCCCTTTTGGGTGACATGTCATTGAAATACAGTCTCTTAAGGAGTAACAGTGTCCATAATAGTCAGAAGGAGCAGTTGTAACTACATCTTGACAAAAAGGAGGATACTTTAAAAATTCTGGGAAGTTTGAGAAAAGCAGCCAAACGAAATGAAAGCTACTCGATTCCACTGTGGAGGCCTGTAGGATGTAAAGCCTGTGCTTTATGGGCTGTGTGGAAGAGGAGCGAACGGAGGGAGTTCCCGGGCAGGAACCTGGAGATTTAATCCCGGCCCTGCCCTGAGCTTGCCGACAGCGCCTTCCCAGCTCTGCTGCAGGTTCCTGCCGTGTGAAACCAGGGTGCTGAGTCGGTGGCCTCCGAGTCCCCTTGCATTTCTGGGAGACTGCTGTACGTAGGAGGAAAACGTCAGTGAGTTCTGAGGGTTTCGGAGGTGATGCAGTCCATTGTCCAGACGCTTTCATAGCAGCGCCTGTGTGCAGCGCTGGGCCCAGTGTGGTGATGCCACCTCAGTTCACGGCCACTTAAGGTCCACGAGGGGCCAGCACTGGCACCAGTGTCCCGTCGCCTCCCCGTGGACCCGGTGGCTGTGCTGGGAGAGGTGAGGTGCGCGACGGAGGATCTGGGGGAGCAGTGGTGGGCCTGACTCTGAGAAGTGGGAGACTCGGGGGGCATCCAGGTGGCCCACTGTGTCGTCTCAGGCCTGGGGCGCTAGCCCGTGTTGGTGGGAACTAGTGAAGCAGGCGCCGTTTTCCGTGTGGATGTCTAGAGCGCGTCACACCGACTGCAGGTAACTCGGTGGGAAGCGGCGTTTCATCCGCTCCCTCCCGCAGCGTTCCAGAGTTAGAAACAGGTGGCTGGCCCACAACCCAGTCAGGCCGGGGAGCAGCCTTGACAGTTGCATCGTATTCTGGGCCCGCACGTACGGGCAGCGCACGCACATCCGATTTCTTCTGCTCTTTTTGGTCAGTAACCGTGTGTGTGAGTTCTCTCCCTCGCCAGGCGTCAGCTTGCTTAGGGTGAGCTGTTGTCTGTGCGGACAGGAGTTTTTTACTCGGGGATGGCAGGGGGCTTCCCGTCCTGTCCGCGAGGCAGAGAGCCGTTTCCCGAGGGGGACCACGTGCACCGGGCACAGGTGCTGCGTGTGTCCCCTGCCCACGGTCCCCTCCCGGCACCCAGGTTTCCGTCGTCTCGGCTTCCTCCCTTGTCAGGAATTGGTTCTGCCGGGCACCTGCTCGCTCAGGTCTCTCTTTCGCGGCGAGGTCCTGTGTGTGCCCGATGCGTGCCCTGGCTGAGCGAGGACAGGGATTCCGCGTCCGGCCTCTGCCTTAGTTAGGAGGGGGCGCTCCTCCAGGGGGGTGTCCCCGAGTACAGGAGGGGAATCTGGGGGTACAGGTGGCTACCGGTGCGGGAAGGACGGAAGACAGACTTCACACAGACACTTCACTGGGGTCAGGCCGGAGCGCAAACAGCCTCACGTCCTGTCTAAAGGCGGGAAGTGGTTTTGAGACGTGCGCAGGCCGTGGCTTAAGTGGCCGTGATTTGACTGTGTGTGTCCACGCTATCTAGATAGGGATGGAGTCAGGGGCATCAGATGCATGCATGTCAGTAGGTGTCATTTGAATTCGATTCCTTTTCAGGATAGGAATCTACCCAACATAACAGTTTATTATTGTTATTACTCTTGAGTCCGTCATCGGCCTTGGGTTCTGCAGTATGCCTGTTACAATACAGTGTTCTCTGGCGAGCTGCATGAAAGGTTTATCTTCCCTTTCTTACCATAGTAAAACTCTGTGTCACTAAAAAGCCATCTGAGCATTTAAAGAGCCTCACATAATAATTTTTTAAACAAACAGTTCCAGGAAAGAAGCGGCGTACGCAGCGAACAATGGGGCGTTATTTGCTGCAGAGAGAAGCGGTTTGGGGTTTGGGGGCTGGGGCTGAGCGTCTTAGACCGGGAGGACATGGGGTTCGCCCTGTGGGGAAGGTCACGGCCGTCCCGCCTCAGCTGGTGGTGTTCGGGGGTGGTGAGAGGAGAGCCTCCGTGTTGGGCCGTGTGCAAGCGCGCGTCCCGTTGACGGCGAGGCGCAGCGTCACCCCAACGAGGTGAGCAGGGTCGGATCTGCGCCTGCTGACTCCTCCTCTGGGGTTTTTTTCTCTCTGTGTGCTTTTGATGGCACGTCGTAGATGGTGTCCGCCCACGTGCACACAAGTGAGTGACATATTTGATGATTCCACAGTGCAGCTTTCTCATCTTTAATTTTATGCTTCTAACGAAGCTGTGAGGGAACCGATGGCGTTCCCACGGAGGAGGCAGGTGCTTTGTAAACCGTCAGGGTATTTCGGAGCCCGGAGCGCCGTGGGCCATGCCCTTCGCGTTCCCCCAGCTGCCGCTAGCGTGTCCCCGTGCGGGTCAGCTCTGGGCAGGCGGGGCACGGGCGGGCAGGGCGTGCTTGGGAAATGGCAGTGTTCCTCACCGAAAACCCTTGCAGCAGGGAAGGAGGGCTTTCCTAGCTCACCGAGCCTCGCGCCACGGCATAGTCTGGGGAGGGTGCACGGGACTCGTGGGCAGAGCAGTTGAAGGAAATAATACAGGTTCCTCGCACGATCCGTTGTGGTCCTGTGTTCGTCTTCCCAGGGCCGGGAAGACGGGGACGGAAAACAAGGTGGAGGGGGGGGGTGCTGTAGGGAGGGTTTGTTTCTCGGGTTTAGACGGCTGCCGTGGATTCGCCCGCTGTGAGTAGACAGTTCTGAGTTTCTCAGTTGTGCAGCCAGCACCACAGCCCAGCTCTGAGACCTTTCCGTCACCCCGGGACGTCCGTGTGCCTGTCCGTGGTGAACGCCCATCCCACGGCAGCCACCCGTCTCTCTGGGTGTTCGCCCCTTCTGGGCGCCGCACGTGAGTGGGATCAGGCGCCACGCTGTCCTTGGAGTCAGGCTCCTTTTGCTTTCACGTGCTTGGGGCGCGCCCACGTGGCCGCACGGATCCGCCGCTCGCCCCGTTCGTTGCTGGGAGCACACCGGGGCGTGCACACGGCAGCCCTTGTTCGTCCTCACCCGGGACAGCCCTGGAGTTGTTTCCACGCTGTGACGGTGAGGGGTCATGGTGCAAACACGCCTTCGTGTGGGCATGTCCTCGCGCGGCCGTGAGCTTGGAGTAAACGCGTCCCCTTGGTGTCGATAGTGCTGGTGAAAAGCGCGTACTGGACCTCAGGTGCGTCTCTGGGATGTGTGTGGAGCTTCCTGAACCGTGCGAACCTGTCGCCTCCAGCACAACATGTCACAGTCACATGTCACACGCAGTCTTACGATGGCTCCATCTGTGCGGTGCATGCCGTCAGGTCCCCACCAGGTGAACGCTCTCCCAGTATCGATTTTTCCTTCGCCCATCGGGGAGGAAACCAGTGGAGTCCTGCTGGGCACATCAGAAACCACGTCCAACCTGCAGAGAACCCCACACGTACTTAGGTGGTGAGCCAGCAGTCCCACTGCTGGGGATGGACCTGAGGACGCACCTCTGGCACCCTGAAAACACACGGGTAAGTCCCCTGGTCGTGTGTGCAGGAGAGGGCGCATCCGCTCGGGGGGCCACCCAGTGGGGTGCTGTGCAGAGGAGGCTGGTCCCTGCGAGCCGACGAGAAGCACCTCCCAGCACGGGGGCGCGGGCGAGGCAGAGCGCCCGAGAGCGTCTAGTGTGCACCCCCTCACGTGAGAAAGCGTGTGCGAAAACCCACGCACTCCTGTGCCTGCACAGGTGGAGTGAGCCAGAACTAAAGAGACCGGATATGCCCAGGGCAGGTGGAGCCCAAGGAAGGGGTCCGAGCGGCTGGAGGGACAGGGACGCAGCGCTTCTCCGAGTGGACCTGTGGGGTCCGGTCCGGTCCGCTCTCGGAACTGCAGCGACTCCTCACAGGCCCCCGAGGAAGTGCGTTAGCATTGGCGGCATGGGGGGGCGGGGGGTACCCCAAAACGGAACAGATGCAGAAACAAGCCTCAGTGCTGGCGAAAACAGTACCAGGGCCACAGCCAAGGGGTGGGCACAGTGTTTTGGAAAAGAATGTTTTGAGGAGATTCTGAAGCCGAAAGACAAGAGGACAGTGCACGCACTGTGCTCGCAGGCCTGGGTCTCCCAGGGGACCCCAGCAGCAGTGCGGGCCTCCGTGTGCACGAGGGCCAATAAATGGCAGATCCCAGCAGGGCGAGAGCTGGGAAAAAGCTACACTAGGGAGAGGAGGAGGCCCGACAGGTGTAGGTGTGAGCCCGGGTACAGCGCCGCACGCGTGGGTGGCGGGCACTCGGAGAAGCGGGGATGTCCGTGGGCAGCAGCCACGGCCCCCGGCTCTGCCCCCCTGAGTGGCCGGCGGCAGGAGCGCACCCGAAGATGTCCCTTTCCCATGGAGAGAAGCCAGGCTGCTGGAGGAAGGTGCGGGGGGAGCCCCTGCCGGTGCCGAAAGGAAGGAAGTGCTGGGAAGGACGGGGCGGGCCGCGGGCCGCGGGCCAGCTGGACGGAGGGGGGACGGCCACGCCGGGCCGGCCTGCGCGCAGAAGCAGGTGATGACAGTGTTGGTGCGCCGTCCACGGGATGCGTGCCCATCCATCACCGCGGGCCGGCACACCTAAGTAAGTAGTCGGATACATCAGTGCGGGAGCTGGGGGCAGGGACAGCTCTTTCTGACAGAAGGATTTCAGGTCCTCGGTGTGGAAGGAACGAGGAAACAGAAAGTTGCCATTAGACTTGACGCCACGGAAAAGCCACTTCAGGGAGACCCAGGCGCTGGCGCTGACGCTGACGTCAGCGAGCGAAAATTTGAGGAGAAACAGGATATTTGCCTAGTCTCGTAGTATCTTCTCCCCAAGTTATTTATTTATTAGAAGGGGAAACACAGTAACTTTAGAGTAGAGAAAGCCAGCAGACGCTACCTCCCCAGGTGACCCAGGCTAACAACACCTGCGACAGGACAGGTCGCCGCCAGGTGCTCCCTGACACCACATGGCACCTCATCTCCCTGGCACTTGTCACAGATTCACTCCCACGGTGTCATCCCCAGGAAGAGCTGCCAGGCTCCAGGAGGGGACGTCCTGCGGATGCCCGGCCAGTGCTGTCCAGGCGGCCAGACAGGCAAGGACGGGGGGACAGTCTCGGCTCGGAAAAGCCTAAGGAGACACGGCCTCGAAATGCAGCCTGGACTTGGGGTGGGGTCCCGGGACACTCGGACCATCAGTGGGAAGCTGGGGGACTCGAACGGGGTCTGACCTTGAGCTGACGCTGACCCATTTCCTAACTTTGACAAACGGTCGGTCAGTGGCTCTGTGGGGCGTGAGCACTAGGAGAGAATGGGGCAGGGTGGTGGGCACTCCGGGCTGGTTCCCTCTCTCTGTCAGTCTCACCTGTAGAACGAAGAGTTGAAAAAGAACAGGAGAGAGGGCTCCGAGCTGTCTTCAGGGAGAGCCTTCCCTGCATTCTCGCTGGACCGTCCGGCCTCTGAGGACCCAGCGTGGAGCACCGGTGTGTGCTGGGGGCCACACTCTTCATGTGAGGCCCAGGATGACCTGCTTCCCCCGGGGAGGGGCACTGTGACCTGGGGGCTCCGGACTGGGGACCTCTCCTGTGGCTACCAGTGTTCTCCCAGGTTGTCCTGGGTCTTTGGTTTGATTTCCTTTTTTTCCAAAGGGGAATTTTTAATTTTTACATATTCAGATCCGTCCGTCTTTTCCTTAGAGACTTCGCGTTTGAGTCTCGTCTAAGAACGTTTCCCTACCCCAGGCCGTTACTCTTGCGCTTCTTCGAGCAGCTTCCTCTTCTGCGTCCCATGTGTAGCTCATCTCTGACCCACGTGAAATCTGCTTCTGTGCAGCCCGAGGTCAGCATCTGGTGTTTTTTCCCATTGGCTGGCCATTGCCACCCTCATCGTGTGGTCTGCCCTGGGCCCAGTGGTCAGAAATGCCACTTGTGTCAAATACTAAATTCTTTCTTCAGTTACATTTGCTTGTCATTGCTGTGCGGGGAAACTGTTGATTCTGTGTGTTGGTTGTGCCCAGAGATTGTCGCATGTCTCGTGTTTTCAGGCGGAAGATCAAATTGTTTGTACTCTCCCCCTTATTCATTGGCTGGAGACATTGGTGCCCAGCCAAAGGCCGGGTTTAAACGGTAGCGGGATTAGCGGTACTTCTCCTCTTGTTCTAACTTGAAGGCAAATGCCTTTAAGTTTCCTCATCGGGAAACTTAGTGGATCGGACACACCCTTTGTCTAGTCAAGCAAGTCACCGTCCCAGCCTGCCCGGAGTTTCAACATGAACTTCGTTCTGAACAGCAGCAGAACGCTCCTCTGTGCGCTCGCCCTGCGTTCCATCTGTGGAGGTGATCCTGCGCGTCCCCCTCCAACGCGCTCGTGTAGTCGAGTTCTGCAGTGCCTTGCCTGTTGCTAAACATTGTTTCATTCTCGGGAAAAGCTCCACTGGCAACACACTGAAAACTGTTTGTTATTTATTTTAATACCTCCTTCTTTTTAAAAAACGAGTCCCCACACCCCCCGCCCTCCGCCCCAGCCTTTTCTTCTCTGAGACGTAGTTCGCATACCAGGCAGTGTCCGCAGTGGCGGGCTGGCGCAGGGGCAACAGCGGGCTCTCCTGGGGGTGCGGGGTTGCGGGGGTGTGAGCCCTGATCTGTACAGCACTGGTCAGTTTTCGTGGCAAAAGTAGTCTCACCCTTGCCGGTTTTCAACTACCAGTGAGCTGACAGCTGCGTCACAGAACTCCTGGAAAATGTCAGGGTCCTTTCTCCTGTGCCGGTGCCAGCCTGGACCCCGCTGGAGCCCGGTGTGCAGCCCGGTGACTTCCACGTCTGTGCACTTCGAGTCTCTGTCTCCCGCGTCCACTGGAGGCTTCACTGTGCCCGAGTCAGCACCCCCTCCTCCCCGGGGCCACCGTGGGCTCCCGGCGTGAAGGCCTAGTGTGTTTATTTTCAAGTCATTCTCGTTTTCTACTCTGTACATTAGCAGCTATTCATTCTCCGCTAAACACTACCTCGGCCACTTCCCTGATATCGTAGGTAGGAAATGCAGGGTTTGGAGTGATTTTAAGAACAGACTGGGCATCTGACCCATGGGTCCATGACCCGCAATTGTGTGTAAAAAAAAACAGTGTAGGTCCGTGATGGTAAATCCTTAAATCTGAGCGGCTGCTAGCGTCTTATGTTCACGCAGCTCTTTGTCTTCTGTGACGTAAGTTAAACCATTTCTCATGCATTACTTACGCCATCATTTGACGAACATTTTTCCAGTGTCGACTGTGTGTCCGGCACTTTGGATCCCGAAGGTGTACGTGGCAGTGAACAAAACAGCCCCTTCAGGGCGCACAGGTTCTGACTTACCTTTAAGTTGAGCGTTTTCCCTGTCGGACTGTCCTTGCCAGTTTCTCCTTCTCAGACGCCCACTTGTGTTCGCCCGCCGTTCTCTCCGTCAGCCTGAAATGAACCCGGTTTTTCCCCCTGAAAATTCTTCCATTCTGAAATTCCCGGCTTCCCCGCTAGCGGATGTTTAGCCTAACTGCCTTTCTGCTTCGACCAGATTTTCAAGAGGAAAAGGCAAAGGAATGGAGACCGGTGGCTTTCACATCAGGGAAGGCTCGCGCTTTAAGAGGGCGTGGCAGCAGAGTGCCCAGAAGCGTCCGGTGAAGTGGCCCTCTTTCCGACGCGGGGACTGTCACCTAAGAGGGAGCCGTGGGTGAGCGGATGGCCTCCCACGGCAGTTCTGGATGCTGGTGGGTCCCCGTCTGCTCCAGACGGCGACAGGATGCCTGGGGCTCTGCCTTCTGGCAGCTTGGTGGCTCCTCCCAGGGGCGGGAGTCGGTCCCGAGTGCTGAACACACAGTTACGTCTTTGCTGTGTGCTTCGGGGTCAGGCGGAGGAGGTCGGGACTCGGGTCCCCACTGTCCGGCGGGTCTGCCTGCGGGGGATGGGCTGAGGGACACGACGGTGTGTCAGAGTGTCGTGGCGGGCAGCCTGGGAAGTGTGGACGCAGGCCAGCGGGCCTCAGAAGCCATCTGCTCGTCTCTCTGCCACACAGATTCGGATTTCTGCTCTTTAAACCCTGCGCAAAGTTGGCGTCTTTAATTCAGACGTCAGTATTTTATTCTGATGGGAGAAAATGGTTCTGATTTGTGCCGACAGTTGGAAGGACCGCAGAGACCGGCCTTCCTCCTTCCCGGAGGAGAGTGGGGGTGGGAGCACGGGGCATGTGAAAAGCAGCCCGGGCCGGGGGGGGGGGGGTGGGGGTTGGCTCCCGGTCCCGGTCCCGGGTCAGCCGTCTGCGCAGAGCAGCCCTCTGAGAAAGCACAGGTCACTCTGCAGGGGCCGTCGGTCCAGAAGGTGTGCCCTGGCCCTCAGCCGAGACCAGGGCCGCCAGCAGGCCCCCTTTGCTCACCCGAATCCTGCCCGGCAGCTCCCTCTTCACCAGCCAGGTCCCCGCAGACTCTGCGGACGGAGGGCGGCTTCCGAGGCCCTCTGCTCACCAGGCAGCCCCCGCCTCTCCTGCTGAGTCCGCCTGAGCTGGCCCCTAACTCTGCTGGCCCTATTGCAACCGGCTGGTAGAGTAGGACATAAATAATAACGTCAACAAGATTTAGTGGGAATGCACCTTATCTTTTTTTAATAGTATAGTTATCCCTTGGAACGTAACCTTTGGAAGCAATAATTATGGGATCAAGTCAGTCTGTGGAGTGAATCCTCGGAAGTCACCGTGACATCATGGGTGGCACACGCAAGGCCCGCGGGCCGAATCCAGCCCTCCACCTTGTTTTACCGGCTCTGCACCTTGTTTCTGCCCGGCGGCAGCGCTGAGCTCCTTGCCCCTAGCTAAGGAGTGGTTACGTGTACACAGCCCTAAAACTACATTCGGCCCCTTGACAGCATCCGTGAGGCTGATGCAGCCCCCCGTGAAAATGAGTGTGGCACCCCTGCTTTACATTGTAGAATCCAGGAGCCCTGCCAAAGTCACTTTTCCATTGCTGTGCTCCTGTTGGATTAAAAAAAAATAGATACATCTTATTTATCTGCACTTAAATGTATAAGTCAGACCGATGCTCACAGTATCACCGAAGAGCAAGAAGCAAAACATCGTCCTGCAAACATGGAAGCGGTGCACCACAAACTGGGGGCTGCGCCGAAACACAGAGCGAGTGCGGCAGAGGGAGTCGGTGGAGCCTCAAATAATAGCTTAAATCTCTTTACCTGAATGATTATTTAAAAACTGTTTTAGTAAGTAGAGCCCTCCAATCCTATAAAATAGGCACCGTTCACCATCATCACACATTTGTATTTTCTACTTTTTGAAGACAGGTCCCAGATCCTGAAGATGTCAACCCTAGTGTCCCGTCTGCTTTCGAACACCAAGGAAATCTGTGTCCTTTCCTCTGGGGGCCAGCGGGGCGATCTGTCCCCAGGCCGTTGGAACCCTTCTGATGAGTCTCAGCTCCCCCCACCCCGCCCCCAACACAGTATTCACACAGTCCGCACAGTGGAAGCCAGGAAATCGAGGCCCCGAGATAATCTCGCGGGGAAGGAAGCAGCACAGTGCTGCCTTCTGGGGGCCATGCACTCGCCCCCCCAGGTGGGGGGAGGGTGGTTGGCGCTGAGGGGCCGCTAGGGGGCTGTGCTCTCCTGACTCTTCAGGGCTTGTTCTGGGCGGCTGTCCCTCGAAGCCCCCAGCCCCAGCACCAGCTGTGGCCGGTTCAGGTCAGCCCAGTGCTCCTGTTGACAGGTTTTTAGAAGAGCCTGCTGCCATCCTAGACGGGGGAAGAGAGAAGCTGGCATCCCAGGTGCTGAGCCCGCAGAGCCATCTGCTGTGGTGGGTTCTCTGGTCGGGCGGCATTTCCCCGCTGCCACTCGCACTCCGGTCCGCAGCTCCGGAGTGCGCACCCCCGTGGGTGATGGCTCAGGGCGTCCACACGCTGAGGCCGAAGCCTGCCATTGCCTGTGCACAGCTGCGTCCCGGAAAACCCTCCGTCTCCTGGCCTGGCCTCTGTGTCCTGCAGCTGGGGGAGGCCGGGGGGTGGTCTACAGGGTGTGGGTGGCCCTGCTCCAGCCCCCACACTCTGGGCAGGGCGGCGAGGCCCCAGCAGGGAGGCCGCTGGCAAGGTCTCCTGGTTTTTAAAAGACTGTCCAGACTTGAGTCTCTGCTCCTCTGGCTCTAACTCTGGGTGCACAACTCATCTGCCCCCTGGGGCACCTTAGGGCTGGGCTTCGTGTTCCTCCTCCTCCTCCCCACCTTGCCTGTTCTTAGCCCAAAGGCCACCTCCTGCCCTCCCCTGGGTACCCAGGCCTCTCCCGCCAGTTCGTGCTCCAGCCCCAGCTCCAGACACGGTACAGCGAGTGCCAGCTCGGGGCTGCTCTTGCGACCCCCACCCCCCTCACTCCATCCCTGCTTCCCGTGTGGCTGTGGCCATCCGCACCCCCCCCCCACGCCGTCTCTCACCCTCACTGCAGTGTCCGGCAAGGCTGCCAGCTCCTCTGCCCTCACGGGCTCCCGTCTTCTCTGCAGACCCCCCTGTGCCCTCGGGGCTCCTCATTGGCTTTCCCGGACAGACGCAGACTTGCTCCCAGGTGGTCCCCCTTTCGTGTGGTCCCTGAGTCATCTTTCTAGGCCACACCCCCTGCTTGGCCCCGTCAGTGACGCCCCGTCAGTGACTTCCCGTCACAACCGGAGGAGTGAGCTTCCTCGGGAGAAAGCTCGCAGCTCCTCCCTGGCCTGTCCCCTCCGGGTTCCCTGTTTGCTGCTCTGTACAGCGTCGCCCACACCCCCAGGTCGGTGTCTGCTGGTTCTGGGTGGGTGGGGGGCAGTCACCCTCAGGTGCTCATCGTTCAGCCATCAGTGCAGATGCTGTCTCCTTGGGGAGGCTGTGTCTCCCTGCCCCCCTGTGTCATTCTTGTCCATATCCCCGGGTTCAGGAGCCCTTAGGTGGCCCTGTGTTGTCTGCCCTCCCCCCTGGCACCTGAGCTTTTGGAAGCCGGGGCAGGCCTGGTCACGGCGGCGCTCCAGGCCTATGACTACCCTGTCCACAGGACCTGTGCCCAGGGATCCTCCCTATCTGGGTTTGACTCGGGGTTGACTTGTAGCAGGACACCTGGCCGGCGTGGTTGCCTTTCAACTCCCGGGGCCTCGTGCTAAGCAGTGGGCGGTCTCGGGCTGCACAGTGGTTTCCGGACCCCTCTGTGTCCACTCTGCTCGTCATCCTTGTGCTTGTCCCTTCGGGCGTGGTGGCAGCTGTTCTGACTCCAGCTCGACCTCCAGTTCCAGAAAGGAGGGGAAGCAGGAAGGGGCGGTGTCTCCATTGGGAATACATTTCAGGAAACCCCCAGCTTCTGTCTCAGTCGCTGGATGAATGCAACACAGCCACCTCCGGTCACCAGGACGTCTGGACAGAGTCTGTGTCCCACCACCTCAGGCGGAGTGAGGAGGGCGAAGGGCGTGGTGGGCAGTGCCGACTGGGCCCCCCACGGCCACATCTGCAGGGCGCTTGCATGCCACTGCTGGAGGCTCGAGCGGAGCCGGGGGTCCTTAGTTAGCAGCCGCTTCTTACTGGCCCGAGTGCTGGAGCACTGGGGCGAGCCCCACACAGCACAGGCAGGCGAGTGGAGGGGGCGGGCAGGCCCTGTTTTACGTAAGAGCAGGCAGAGACCAGGCTGTCTGTGGCCCTTGGGACCTGCTAGTCTTTTATGGCAAATTAGACCTTATGCACCTGGGGACAAGCCTTGGCAGGGACAAGCCTCTTTTGCGCAGAGACCTGAGCGTGTGGTTGCTGCGGGTGAGCCCGAGGAAGACCAGGAGAGCGGGAGGCCGGCTGGGCAGGCCCTGCTGCCCCTCCAGCAGTGACCTGGGCTCCCTCTGCAGGGCGGGGGGGGGGGGTGACTGAGCCGCATTCTCTGCACAGGGCAGAGGAGCAAGACATCGGGAGGCAGGTGGGGACTTTGGACGTCGGGGCTATGCCCTCGGCCTGGGCGGCGGCCTGGGCAGCGGGATGGAGGACGTGCTTTGCAGGGAACCAGAACGGTGTCAGAAGGGACGGAGCTGTCGGTCTGACGTGGACCTTCGCCGCCCGAGTCTGCGTGCAGACTGTGACAGTGCAGGCGTCCGGACGGGCCGCTGGCCTCTGCTTTTCCCTTTGCAGCTCCCTCGGCGCCCCGGGCCCAGGCCTGCCGGCCGCGTGCTGCGCCCCCTCTTCGGGCTGACGTCTCTCATGCGTCCCGACTGAACATCTGGGAACAACCGCTTCATTTCCCTAAATTTCGTGCCCTGCCTTGTGGCAGCGAATGTCACCAGCACCCCCCATCTGCTAGAAGCCTGGCAGTCATCCTGGGCTCGTCACCGTTACAGCCAGTCCCCAGCACACTGTGTGCCTATGGCCCTGCGTTCGCCCTCCCCCCGGAGGCCTGCTGCTCCTCGCTTCCCCTGCTGCCCCGTGGCCCAGCACCGTCCCTCCTTTGGCCCCCACAGATGCTCTTGCAGCCGGCCCTGCATCTTCCTGCATGTTTCGGTGCCCTCCACGACACGCCTGAGGTCCCTGTCTTACCCCTGGGCTTACTCACCTTCCTCTGCAATAAAGCTTACTCCCCCCAGCCATCAGCACCCTGCTCGACCGGGCTCTCTCTTCCCTGTCTCCAGCCGCCCCCTGACCGCCCTCCCCCAGGTGCTCCAGGCCCCAGCCTCCTCCCTCTGACCCCAGTCTGCGTGGGTGCAGCTCCCGGCCTGCTCGGCTCCTGCACCTGCCTCGCTGGTCCCCGCCTCGTGCTCTCCCCGTGCCCCTCTCCCTCCGACAGGGGACCGCGCCGCCTGAGATGGTCCTGACCCACCTGCCTGGGGAGGCGTCCTCTAGTCTCCGTGGAGAGGCAGCCGAGGACGTGGTGGTTTGGTCTCTGGAACCGCCAGATTGTCGGGTGTGAGTCATTCTGGCCCCGCCTCCCTGCAACCGTGTGATGTGACCCGGGCCTCGGTTTCGTGCGCCCATCTGCATGCCAGGTGTCCTGAACCCCAGCTCACAACCACGGGGGCTGGTGGCATGAAGCCTCGTGGCGGCGTTCATGGACCCCGAGCGCTGGGAGCGCGGGGCTGGCTCCTGGCTGAGCACCCCCTGAAGGATGGGTCTCGGGGAGTCAGGAGCTGGCACCTTGTCCTCGAGCCTCGAGCCTCTGCCTGGGCGTTGGGAGCAGGGCCAGGTTATTCTTAGCATTTTAGGCGTGTAGGTCAGGTTGGGCGTCTTCTGTGTTGGTAGCAAATGATGGACCCCAATCCAGGGACATAGGCTCCCCCAACAAAACATATACTGCCCACCCAGGGCCTGCCCAGCAGCTCTGGGCTCAGGGGGGCACTGGTTCCCACCCTCCCCCGTACCCCGGGTCCCGTGGCCGCAGGTGACGTCCCACTGAAGTATGTACCTAGAGGCTTCGCTGTGAAATTGTGTAAAGTGCTTCTTACGTACACCTGGGATGTAACTGAGTCATTTTTTCATAAAGTTTCTCTGAGGATTTGTGAGTGTGTAACACTTCCCGTGCTGGACCTCAGAGGGTAACTTATTTCTCTGTTACATCAGGAGACTTCTCCCTTTGGAAGTTTCGGTGCACTTCACCGTCTTCACAGCTGTAATGTTTTCCTCCCCGAGCAGAACAGCGGAACCGTGGGCGTCTCTGCGCACACTCTCCACGCAGACGCCCTTACGTGAGCGGAGTCTCTGCGACTGTGACTGTCCGGGGGAGGGGAAGGGGAGCGCCTGGGGACTGGCTGGGGGGGAGGGGCGGCCACAGTGGTGGGCGTGCTGCACTGGGCGCAGTGCACTCACTCCCGAGTGCCAAGTGAGCATCCGTGCTCAGTCTGATCGTGAGTCACGGTTGTACCGACTTTCTCGCTGGGGCTTGATCGCTACTTGTTATAACACAAGGGCTTAAAGTGATCTCACAGCACGTCCCTGGACGTCCTTCTGCAGGAGGTTTCACACAGAGAGCTGAGGCTCCCCGCCCCCACCCCTGCCCCCGCTGCAGGCAGCCCTCTCCAGGGGCCACCTGGCCGTGCCCTGCGGGGGAAGCCACACCGCAGTGCACACTGGGGGCTGTGACCAGAAGGAGGTTGGCAAGGCGGGCCGTCTCCCGCAGGGTGTGTTTAGCTGTGGCCGCCCACTCCGTGAAAGGGTGCAGGGAAAATAACGGGCGAGGACCCCTCTCCAGGGCCGCCAGGAAGTGCGAGCGATGAGCCTGGGGCCGCCTGGCAGTGCCAGCCAGGGGGGGCGGGGGGAGGGCAGTGCTGAGGACCGCGGCACCCGCACGTCGAGGGCTGTGTCAGAGGGAGACAGGAGCCCGCAGAAGTTCCCAGTGGCCAGAGCTAGAGCACTTTCACCACAGAACACAGCCACGTTGGGTGGCAGCCCGCAGTCTGCAGTAAATATCCAGGAGCCCACAGTGACGAGGAGGAATGACTGATGAGCGAAGGGGAGAGGCGGAGACCTCTCGTGCAGGCAGTTCCAGGTGGTTCCTGGGGCTGCCGTGTCCTCAGGGCAGGAAGCCTGGCACCGTCCCCAGGGGCGGGCTGTGCACGGCGACGGCGACCCCCTTCCACAGGGGACAGTGTGGGAGGGAAGGCTAACGTGGAGTGGGGAATGACAGACACACCTCCTCCAGGGGACCACGGCCACTGCCAGCGGTGACAGGTCCTGTCGGTAACAGGCACTCTTGATACGTGATGCCATGGCACTCACCTCTGTGGTCCCCCACCACACCCCGTGTCCCCAGTCCATCCTGAGACACCATCGTGCTAATCCCGGTGGGGGGCCTCCTGCAACGCGCCTGACCAGCCCTCCTCCACCTCCTCCAGACTGCCAAGGTCACCAGGGTCAACAGGGAAAGTCAGAGAAGCTGTCACAGCCCGCAGGAGAGACGTGGTGACCAAGTGTCATGTGGTGTCCTGGATGGGGTCCTGGGATAGAAAAGGGACCTTGAGGAAAATCTGAGGAAATCTGGCTACACTATAGCTTGTTGGCTCAGTTCATAACAGTGTGATCGTGAATTGTGACGAGTGCACCCGTGCTGGTGTAAGACGTTCACTGGGAAGACTGAGTGCGGGCGTGTGGGAAATCTCTGTGCTGTCGTTTCCGTGTTTTCAAATATAAAATGGTTCTCAAAAATTAAAGTCTTTTTAACATTTTTTTAAAAGATTGTATTATTCTTAGAAAAGAAGAGAGAAAGAAAAAAGGGATAGAAACATTGAGGTGTGAGAGGAACATCAATGGGTTGCTTCTAGCTCGCCCCCCTACAGGGGACCTGGCCCGCAACCCAGGCATGTGCCCTGACTGGGAATCGAACCAGTGACTCTTTGGTTCACAGGCCAGCGCTCAAGCCACTGCATCACACCAGCCAGGGCTAAAGTCTGTTTTAAACAATAGTGTTTTAAACAGCTAACAATCCCTCGGAAACCCTCTGTGTGTCCTCATCCCTGGCCCTCAGTGCCATCCCGACTTCCGTGCTAGTGGTCCCCTTGGTTTTCTGTGCAGCCCCGTCACATTCGTGATGAAGAGTGAAGAGTTCGTGATTGCCCTGAAGAGTGTGTATCCTTTGGTTTCACTGAGCGAGCAAGGCTCCCGTTGCCAGCAAGCCCTCCTGGGCGAGGCCAAGGCCTTCGTGACTGGGGGTCTCCATGGACGTCGCCGGCAAGGGTCCCTCCTGGGCAGCGTCGTGTCACCAGGTCACACACGTTCATACACTTTCCAAAGTGAGGCCTTTCACCTCCAGTCAGTCAGGACCGCCACCATCTCTGTCCACGCCTCTCCCCCCTCGCCACCTCCCGTGCAGGACGGCCTTGGACACCTTAGCGATGCAGCTGAGAGGCAGCTTTGTTGGGGATGCAGTCAGTTGGGGTTTGATGGGTCGCTGCATGTGGCGCAGCCCCTCTGAGAAGAGTTAGGTGCCGTTCGGTGGTGTAAGCTTGGATCTGGAGTCGTCCTGTGCGGCCTGGGGCACAGGGGGCCGGGCCAGGGGAGGGGGCCCTTGACCGCTGCGCCTGTCTACCTCGGAACCCCTGGGTAGCGTCAGACCACAGAAAGGGGAAGGAAGGTGGGACCACGAAGGCACAGCTGGGTCAGGGCAGGGGCCGTCCTGACTGCTACCTGGGGACACGAGGGAACCTGGAGGGTGGACCAGGAAGGGAGGTGTTTGCAGGGAGAGGATTCTCCGAGAGCTTTGAGATCGAACGCCCGCCCCCACGATCACCGGCAGTTAACTCGAGCAAAGTCGAGGTGGTCCGTCTTGGCCAAGTCCGACGCAGGGCTGCAGGGGACACTGCGAAGGGCTCAACACGGAGGAAGCGTCCGGAGTGACAAGTGGGTGTTTTGGGGAGCGGGGACTGTGCCTGGGGGGTGTGGGGTTACAGAGGCCACCTGCCACCCTGGCATCCAGCCCGGGGGACCTCTCCGAGCCCCGCTCCACACACCCCCCTCGGGTCTCTCTGGGGTGACTGTGGCCACAGGGGTCTCGTGTGTTTTATGACGTGAACACACAGTGGGCATTTTTCCCTCAGGGAAAGTACTCCCCGGTGAGACCCTCGCGTAGTGACCAGGGAATCGGGCGGCGGGGCGGAGCCCAGGAGACGCCCCTCACGGTCCTTGCGGTCCTTGCGAGGAAAGGGCGCGGCGGGTGAGGGTGGTCTGCCTTCCCCGGTGGTTCTTCTGCCGCGTCTTAGACGCACCTTCAACCCCTTGCATTTCTCACGCGTGACCGTGCCCTTTGTGACTTTTTAGAGGGTGTTTGGTTTCACCGCGGACTTTTAAACCCGAGGAGAGGTGGACGGCCCGGTCCCTCCATCCTCATCAGCCGCTCCTGACCGGTCGTCCGTCTCGGCTGTCTCGGGTCACGAGAAATTAAATGCATATTATTTTAAAAAATTTAAAAAATATTTTACTTACTTATTTTTGGAGAGAGAGGAGGGGAGGGAGAAAGAGGGAGAGAAACATCGGCGTGAGGGAGACACATCCATTGGTTGCCTCTCGTACGTGCCTCAACCAGGGACCGAACCCACAACCCAGGGCACGTGCCCTGACCGGGAATCAAACCGGCAACCTTTCACTTTGCGGGATGATGCCCAACCCACTGAGCTGTGCCGATCATGGAAAATTAAATGAGACAGCCCGTGAGGGTTAGCCCTAAGGAAATGCTGAAGTATTTCAAACATTGCACAGATTAAAACTTCGTTCATTTGTCCCAATACATCTAAGTGTTCCAAGAGCTGGCCTTTTTTTAAAAAAAACCAACCTCACGCAAAGATGTATTTGTTGATTTTAGAGAGAGAGGAAGGAGGGGGAGGGGAGAGAGAAAGGCAGAAAGAGAAACACGGATCAGTTCCTCCTGTGCGTCCCCAGCTGAGGATCAAGCCCACAGCCTTGGTGCATGGGCCCGGACCAGGAATTGAACCTGCAACCCTTTGGCGTGTGGGACTGTGCTCCAACCAGCCGAGCTACTCGGCCAGGGTGGGAGCCGGTCTTCTTTATGGAAACACAGAGGGCCGTGGGATCACGTGGGACCTGAAAGTGGGATTCACCGTGGTCAGAAGCGCAAGGAGCTCCCCACTGCCCAGGGCTTCTGGGCTTGTGGCCCCGTCCAGGAACGTTGGCTTGAGGCAGCTGCTTCGCTTGTTCAGCCTGTGCGTCTGCTGGTACCGTCGTCTTTGCTCTGCGGAGCAGCTGCGGAGGCCTCTGGGCGGCCGGGAGCAGAAAGTCCCGTGTGGGAACAGCGCTGCCCTCATGCCATTGCACGCTGGGGCTCTTTGCTTCTCAGCCTGTTGACGAAGTGGTTCTTAGATTCTCAAGTGTGATCAGTGGGATTTCAGGCTTTCAAAGCTGTTTGCTTTTTTTTTTTCCCTTTTCCACAGCGGTATTAATTCCTTTCTTTGTCTTTATTGCAACTGTATCCTGTGACAACAGGATTATGAACTTCCTTGGGAGGTTCTCACAGGTTCCTTTCTCCACTCGGCTACAATGCCAGCCGGGCTGACAGCCCTTTCACGGCACCTAACAAAGCCCTCTGTGTTCCATGTGTGGGTCGTGGTCACGTTTAATGTTACAGCCTGGACTAGCGCATTCAATACAAACACAGTCACATTAGCTTCTTATCCCAAGTACGCTCGTTGTCATTTCTCTAAAGCCACGCTAGCGACGTGCCCTGGAGACGAGAGGGCTGCCTGGGTCGAGTTCCTGGGCCTGGGGAGCCCCGGAGCGGCACCAGGGAGGCCACGGGTCCTCTGTTCTTTGGCTGTTCCCCTGCCTGATCTTGTGCTCTCCTAAACACCGAAAAACAGGTGGCTTGAGAGTTAGTCAAAACATAGATCAATAAAAAAATAAATTTTCCTAGCAACATGAAAGTCGTTTAGCCTGCCTTACTTTTTACAAGCCGTGCTTAGTGCTGTCTGTGGCGGGTTTGGGTCCTTCTTAGGGGCAGGACCCCAAGCCAGAGGTCAGCGAGGTGGAAGGGGTCACGCGCGAGTGGAGGTGATGCACGCGGCTGCGATGTGATGGCAGGACATGCGTCTGCTGGGGTGCCGCTGTAATGACGTAGGGTTTAGAAATGCGTTTTCTATGCATTTCAGACTCTACCAGAAAGTAACATTTAGATGTCTCGAAATCTTTTCTCGGGGGCCCATGAATGTCAGTCACCCCGTTTGTCGTAGACGGAAGTTTTGTTGTTCGCGGCGAGAGAAGTCTTCTCAAAGGTTTACACCAGAGCCAGAGGCTGAAGGAGACTGCGTTGGAACGGGCGTTTGTGGGGCTGGGCGTGTGGGTTGTCAAACTGACACGGAAAACAGGCGTGTGTGAGCCCCGAGAGAACTCAGAAGAGCAAGGGCTGGGGATGCAGACAGCCCACAGACAGGGAACCTTGTGGCAACTGAAGCCTGCAGTGACGTGGCGCAGTAACGATGCACGAACAGACGCGTGGAATAAACGGAGCTCAGAGCGAGCCCAAGTCGGCTGGGATGCTAGTACGTGCGTGATTCCGGGGGCCCCACGAGTGCCCGGGTCAAGATGGGCGTCTTAATAAGGACTGGGGATAGCAGAGGTCAGCACTGGGGTCATGGTGCAGCAGCCACTAGATTTCCGCCTTCCGGCACTCACGCTCGTGTGCCCCAGAGGGGCCGGAGAGCCAAGGGCAAAAGGTGGGACCATCCAGGCGTTGGGGAAGGCTTTTAAAACTGTGACTCGAAACTCAGGTCCAGCGAAAGGAAAAACAGGCAGAGTTGACTGCCTTAAAAAAACACTGCCGCCCTGGCTGGTGCGGCTCAGTGGATTGAGCGCCAGCCTCCGAACCAAAGGGCTGCTGGTTTGATTCCCAGTCAGGGCACAGGCCTGGGTTGCAGGCCAGGAGGCGTACGATGTTTCTCTCCCTCTCTTTCACCCTCCCTTCCCCTCTGTCTAAAAGTAAATAAAATAAAATATTTTTTAAAAACCCACTGCAACAGCTCTGGCTGGTATAGCTCAGTGGACTGAGCACAGGCGGCAAACCAAAGGGTCGCCAGTTCAATTCCCAGTCAGGGCATATGCCTGGATTGCAGGCCAGGTCCCCAGTGGGGGGTGTGCGAGAGGCAACCACACATTGATGTTTCTCTTCCTCTCTTCCTCTCCCTCCCTCCCTTCTCTCTGGAAATAAATAAAATCTTTTAAAAAAAAACAAACCTTGCAACAATGGAAAACTATCTGACCAAAAACAAAACAACAAAACACTGTAAATAAGGTCAGAAGACAGAAAGATCAATTGTGAGAAAAAACTTTTTGCGACATATCATAAATAATTTAAAAAGCGCGGGGTGGGGTGGAGTGCCGGCGTGGAGATCTAGGTCCGGCAGGAAGACAGACTCAGGACACGAGCGGATGGTGCGCGTGCGTGCACACACGTGCGTGCACACACACGTGCACACAGCCCTTCCCCGAGACACCAGCTCTCAGGCGTCGGACGGGCGGAAACTCGGGAGCTCTCCCAGAGCTGTCCCTACTGCACGTGCGTAGTTGGAGCGGATGCATTAGAGGCAGGCGGTGGGGCCTTCTCGGCGCTCCAGACCCCGGAAGTTCGTGGTTGCTCACTCTGAGCTCACACGCAGTTCTCTCTGAAACGGGCTGTGTGATGATGCAACGACAGCTCCGCCCCCACTTCTCCGAGGTCCCGGGTGCTGATCCCACGGAGTCGGCGGCACCTGGGAGCCTGTGTGCACAGTGGCGGGTGCCCTCGAGCCCGCGGGCTCCCATGGACACTCCAGGCTGCTTGCCTTCCCCCCACACCCCGCAGCTCACCTGCACCTGGGCCTGCCGGATCGAGGGGATTCTCCTCTGCTGCCTGCTCTCTTCGGGCAGCGGGGTGTCACGCTGGGTCTCGCTCTCTTTCTGAGAGGGAGGAGGAACTTCAGGGGGGGAGGGCGGCGGTCTGTTGGTGCTGGCCATGCCGTCACCGTCACCATGGGCTGGGTCAGCCGGCCTGCCGGCCTGCCCTTGGCGGGAGATGAGCCACGCACACGGCTGTGGAGTGTCGGCCTCGCTTGGGCAAGTCCGCCTGTGGACTTTGAGCTGGAGAAGTCAGACGGAGATGAGGAGACATCAGACAAGGGGATGGAGACAGCACAGCCGTGGCAGGGCCAGCTTCGTGCTCAGGACTGTGCCAGAACCTTCCGTCCATCCCGGGGCCGCAGGCCCGGCCCCCAGCCGCCACATCTCAGTAGACACCCCCGCTGAGAGTACGCCGTGTTCTCTGCGCCGGGCGCCTGGTAAAGGCTGACTTGATTTGATTTACAAACTGATTTTTCATGGTTTCTCCTGTGAGCTTAAGAATACAGTCTTTCCCCTGCTCCAGTGGCTTCTGCACGGGGATGACAGTGGCCGGGGGGACGATGAAACAGGATGAGCCGGTGCTGCTGGCAGGCCTCGGACAGGAGGCCCCGGGTCAGTCCTGCCGGTGCCGGTGGGCTCCGGAGGCCTTGGTTCTCACCTGGGCAGGGGACAGCCTTGCCACAGGGAGGTCTCAGCAGTGGGACGGCCGCAGCCCTGCCCGGTGAGACAGCGTCAGGGGCAGCTAGTGCCCAGCGCCCGGTGAGGCGCCGCGGGAGGCTTGCTCGCTGACTACCGGGTCCCCTTTTACCTGTGAAGTCCCACGCACTCGGCCCCTTGCCTATTGCCCCGAGCCCCTCTTCTGCTGGCCAGACCCACGGAGAGGATTTCTGTGTGAGAGGAAGCCAGTCATTGTGTTAGGGGCCTCGCTGGCGAGCACCTGCCTTCCTCTGCCCTCTGCTCTGGCGCTTACACCATTTAAAAGACACCCTGCCCAGTGCGGGGCTCGTCCAGCTGCCGGGGCGCCCTGGACGGGCCCAGCCCCCTGAGCCCTGGGCTGCCTTGGGTCTGGTCATGTGGGCCCCGCGGGGCTGTGCCCCCCGGGCGTGAGCAGCCCCGTGCTTTAAATGCTGCGCTGGCGCCAGCCGGTCAGGAGGGCCGCTCTCCCCCCATGAGCGTCTTCCTGCTGTGTGTGTGGGGCCTCCAGGCCTCGTGTCATCTGTGGGACGGCATGGAGACCAGAGATCGCCTTGCTTCATTCGGAGGTGGCCCTGCGAGGGGACTGCGGACCTGTGCGGTGCCCTGAGACCACGGCCACCTCCCCGAGCTGCTTTGAGAATTTAAGGAACATTTAAAGTGGTGCCATTAGCCACTCGTGGCCGCTGACACTGGAGTGAAATAGAAGTCCGATTGTGCAGCCGCACAGCCGCAGTGGTGGCTGTGGTAGGGGACCGCACCGGGCCGTGAAGAAGTGGGGGTGGCACCAATGGGGGGGGCGAGAACACAGGTCCTGGCAGGGCGGCGCAGCCCCCTGGCCTTTCCCCTCCTGCCTTTCCCACGTGTGGTGTCCATCCTTACCCCTGCTCTCACTCTTCCTGCCGTGAAACTGTGTGCGTTGGTGTGAAAAATCCAGACAACAGACACAGGGAAAAGAAAGCAGGAGTCACCTCAGCTGTCCGATGACAACCTCTGTGACGGTCTTGGGGTGGCAGCTTCACGCGTGCACACACACGCAGCTGGCACGCAGGCCACCATCTGGGGGTTCACAGGTATGCATGAATTTGTCCACTCTCCGGCCACAGGGGCTGGGCACTTCCGGCCTCTGCTCTGGCTTGTGGCTGCGTGAACTGGGGCAAAAAGCCTGGGCGGCTTCCCGAGACGGCACAGCGCTCGTCAGGACCGGCCAGGCACGTGGGCTCTGGAGGTCACGTGCGAGTCACTGGTCTGCGCCGCTCCCACTGGGCACGTGTGTGTGCCTGCAGGTATGGGCACGGCACGTGCGCGCCCATGTGAGGCTGCACCCCTGCTCGCCGCTGGGCCGGGCTCCCTCCTGGCACGGACACGCTGGTGTAGAGTCGGGGCGCACACGGTGTTTTCAGGCTGATGGGGCGCCTTCCGGCTGTTGCCAGGCTCGCCGTGCAGACCCGTGTTGGGATGACGCTCCGTGTGCCCTTGGCAACAAGCGACAGAAAAGCCAACTCAGCCTGGCTTACACAAAGTCAGTTTATTTACTCGTGAAGTTACCTCTGGACTTCTGCAGTAGGTCACGCCGTGTATGCGGTTGTCCGTCAATGTGTGGTTTCCGGAGGTCCCGTGAGCAGTTTTTGTCTCTGTTTTTCTGCCTCTATAGATAATATTTAGTGGCGCTCAGAGAGCAGCTGTAGACGGTTGTAATTAGCTGCTTGGGAGTCAGTTGTGAGCGTGTATTTCTATCCTGCAGCCCTTTTTCTGGAAAGTTCAGGCCTCTTATTTTTAACTTTCTGCTCTATTCGCTGGTGCAGGGAGAAGAGAAGCTCCAATTAGTCGGCTTTGTGTTTATTTTTACTTGACCTTTTCTATTTGAGATTTTGAGAGGAAAATGTGAGATTTTTTTTTCTTGCATAATTTTCTCCCTTGACAAGAAGTCACTTCATAACAGACTCCTCTGAAAGGTAGAATTAACTGCAGCGCGGCGTGGCCAGCATTTTCTGTTCATGAAACAAAGTTTAAAATGTTAATCTGTTTATTCTATGAAATACCTATTAATTCCCTTTCCAGCCGTTCTAGCAAACAGCCCACATTTGTCCCAAGGAATGGTTGGGTTCTCCAGACAGCTCGGCCGGCTTCCAAAGCAGGGACAGGGGGCAGGGTGCTGGTGCGGGCGTTTGTCGGAGCGCCAGATGAGGCAAGAGTGGGGAGGACTTGTTTACTGGACCAAGTACTTGTCACTGACAGGAGCCTGTTTTAGTTTCTAGGAGATTAACCCGCTCGCCTGGAGCAGTATGAGGACTGATTGGGGTATTCGTAAGCACCTGTCCCTCCCCTGGTCGGTGTGATAGACCAGGAGGTGCTGGCATTCGTTGCACTTTCCATGCTTCTAGTTACAGTGGCTATCAGGATTCGTTTACTCTGAGTAGGTAATTCAGTTTTTGCCGTTAGTTGCAAAGGTAACGAAGAAGCACGTTAAATCACATCTCAGGACAGCGTGAGGACTGCAGATTCCTCTCTGGCCTCATTCGCCAGAGCAAGCTGTGCGCCTCCCAGGTTTTGTTGTCCTGGAAGCTCCCGTGCCGAGACCTCCGTCCCCATCCAGGTTCTGGAGACCCTCCTTCCCCATCAGCAGCCCCTGGCGGTGACGGCGCTGCCTCTGCAGGTCCCTCCTGCTCCGACTCTTGCCCCTTCCCGCTCAGCAGCAGGGCCTGGTCGGTGCCCGTGTTTAGCCGTTGTTGGGGAGCATTGCACACTGGGAAGGGCGCGGAGCTCAAATGTGCAGCTCAGTGAGCCGGCACCAAGCCGGCTTCTGGGGGACCTTGGCCCAGGCTGGAAAGGCACTGCTGTCCCTGGGCCCCCACACGGGTAGGGGGCTGGAGCCCGCGGGTTTGTCCTTGGATCCCCTGCCTGTGGTGCGCTGGGGTGGTCAGTGGGTCTGCTTGTCTGCTCCGTAGGTTTGAACTGTATACACGTGCGTGTGTTGTAAGAACGTGTTTTTGTATCTGTGTTCTTTTGTTCAACATTGTGTCGTGAGGCTCCCTGGAGGGGTGGAGCTTATGTTCCTGCTGTGTAGTATTCCACCGCCCGAACGTATCGTGCATTTATTCAGTCTGCTGATGGACATTTAGGAAATGTGAGCAAAACGGCTGGGACCATTCTGCTACACAACTCCGGGTGGAAAAGTGCAGGCCTTCGGGCCGCAGGTGTGTGCACCTGCATGCCAGCGGACACGCACTGGGCCGTGGCCAGCAGGTGCTGTGGGCGCCCCTCAGAACGGGCTCTGACTGGTGTCCTAAGCTGCACCATTCTGTGGGTGCGCCGTGGTGTTTCCCTGCAGCTCCAGTTTCCGTTCCCCAACTGCCCACGATCGAGTGCTTCCTGTTACCTTAGCGACCGCTCAGACTCCCTCTTTGGAAGCGCCTTCTGAAGTGCCCAGCTGGGAGCTCGGTCACCAGGGAAGGAACGGGTATGGAGTGGTTCTGTCTGCCACACCTCAGGCCACATCCCCACCTTTTCTTTTTTAAAAAACCCCTTGTAAGGTAAAGAAATTGACTCATGTCTGAATTCTATCACAGGTGACTTCTCCGAGGTTTCCTCTTTCGTTTTGTTTTTGAAGAGGGATAACTACTTCATAACCTGAATAGGTGTGTGTGGCAAGTTCCCTGGAGACGTGTGGGGGCTTTGGGCAGCCTCAGCCTCTTCCCCACCTGCTGAATCTCCCACCACAGTCTCCTCCTGCTGGCTCCCGGGCATCTGGTCATGGGGGGCGGGGTACCAGGGTGGAGTGCGGGGAGCCAGCCGCTCTCTGCCTCGAGTCCCTGGGAGAAGCTGCTCGGTGAGAGAGGGTTCCGTGGGCAGTGCAGCCAGGCAGAAACACGGGGCCAGGCTGTGGGTGGCCCACACTCCTCTCGGGCGTGACCTGCCTGGTGTGCGGTGGGGAGACGGGGGCCGGCAGCCTTGGCGGCCCCTCTTGCCTCCAGTTCGGGGACACAGGCTGTGTTGACGTAGGTGACCGTGTAATTTACTGCTCCAAGGGGACACTTTTGAGAGCGGAAGGGTCTGTGACTAGTAGTTACTGTTGGATGACAAGGAAAACGGGACGTCCTGGGCAGACTGGGTCATGACCCCGGTGTTATGATCCCGGAGTCTGAGGGCGTGGGGGGAGAGCGAAGGAGGGACTATGAGCTGTAAGGGGCGAAGAGTGTCCCCTGGGCCACAGGGCAGAGGGCCCTCCGTGTGTCCCCCGTGGCACTGCTGGGCGGGGCTCCCCCGGGCGTGGGAAGGTGGCTGGAGGGGGAGGCAGAACGTCTTAGTGTTTCACGCCGTGTCTTTGGACTCCGTTTGGTCTCATTCATCTGTGAAACAATGGAATCCACTCGCCTTGCTCGAATGCCTTCCCTGGGGCTCTTTGGGGGAGTACAATGTGATGATAAGACTGAAAAATATTTTGCAGAATGTTACTCACTGCGTCCTCAGCTCTTCCCCTGTCTGCTCTTCAGTGGGGCTGAGAAGAGGAGGTGCCTTCGGAACGTTGTTGTCGTCTCTGACAACTGTTCCGATTCTGCCTGGAGGCGGCCCAGGACAGGCGGGGTTCTCCAGCAGCCAGCGCAGCGCCGACTCAGAGGGTCTGGCCCGCCCACGGGAGCCGCTGCGGGAGAGGCCTTTACCGTTGACACAGTGTAAGTGAGCTCCTCGCCCCCGGCACCGTCACAGCCCCGGTAGCCCTTCCTGCACGCGTGCGAAGAATGCTCCGAGAACCACTTTATAAATTCTTCGGATTGGAAGTCACAGCCGGCTCTGACTTTTGTAAGCAATCCACTGTTATGGTTAGTCAGGCATATACAGACACCACATAAAGGAAGATAAATAGTCAGTTAAGAGCACTTCTAAACACCTGCTACAGTAGCAGGGTTTTTTTGTGCATGGAGGAGGGCATCCAGTGCTCTTTCAGGGAGTGTCGGGAGTGGGGGACTCCAGACAGCCAGAGGTACTTAGGGGGCTCGTGCCTTTTAGGCAGTGGCTCAGGCCTGAGGGCCCTTGGAGGTTTTCTTGGTGCCTGCCCTTAAAAGGCTGACAGCCTTTGAGATCAAACACACAGACACCACAAGAATAACAGGAGGAAGGAAAAAGCGTCATTTATCAGGTATGTCGGGAGGACAAGAGTATCACTACCTGCGTGGCTGGACCTGTGGCAGACAGTGATTGATTAACGATTGATGGTTGTTGACACTTCTCCGTGGAGGTCACGGATAACCCCAGGATTCATGTCTGGAGGACACTGTTTTATTCGGAGTCGAGAGGACGCGGCCATCGATCCTCACCGGGCGGAGGGCCGTCTGGGCTGGGCGGTGGGCGGGGAGCCCACGCTTTGCATTTGTGGGGTCTTCCTGGAGGAGGTGGGACACACAGGTAGAGCAAGGATGACAGTAGGAAGGTGGGACTTGAGCAGAACCGTGCTGAGACAAACACGAAGCTGTCCAGGCCTGGGCTGGTGTGGCTCAGTGCATGGGGCATCTTCCCGCAAACTGGACAGTCACTGCTTCCCAGTCGGGGCACAGGCCTGGCTCGCGGGCCACGTCCCCAGTGGGAGGTGTGCAGGAGGCAGCCGACTGATGTTTCTCTCACACACTGATGTTTCTCTCCCTCTTTTTCTCTCTCTCTTCCCCCTCTCTAAAAACAAATAAGTAAAATCTTTAAAAAAAAAAGAAGAAGAAGAAGACAATAACTATTTAGGCCTTGAATGGCGTGGCTCAGGGATAGGTCGTCGGTTCAATTCCTGGTCAGGGCACATGCCTGGGTTGTGGGTTTGATCCCCGGTTGGGGCGTGTACAGAGACAGCCAATTGATATTTCTCTCCCCCTCTCTCTCCCTCCTTTCCCCTGTCTAGACATAAATAAATAAGTAAACAACAGACAGACTGGTCAGCATCACTTAACTTTTGCCGGTTAGGAGTGTATCTGGGTTCTGCAGTCGGCGTGGTGTATCAGCATGGGGGGTCTGTCCTCCCCACTGCCACCAGCGCAGCCGGCACTTACCGAGCTCTTGCTCTGTGCCGGGAGCTGTGCGGCTGGCCGTCTTCACCCGGATGATTCTGTTCAGCCCTCAGCGCAGCCCCGTGTGGGCGGCTCTGTTGCTAACCTGGGTTTCCAGGAGGAGGCGTTGGGGCGGTGTTCCACTCCAGTGGCTTTGTCCCTAGCCCGGGAGACGGTCGCGCTGTTCTGTGCAGAGGCCTGTGCACTGGCCCCCCAGGGACTGGGCCTGCAAGCTTCTGGGGGGACCAGCACAGCGGGGTGATCACTTGGGAGGGGCGCTTCTCCCACCTCTGAAGCCCTCTGCCAGCGCACAGGCAGGCGTCGTGAAGGTCCATGGAGGGGTTAACGGGACCCGTCATCTGGGGACAAACAGTGTTCGGGACTCAGTTCCGTTTCTTCATCCCAGAAACGCAAAAACCCCTGCTTTGGGTTGACCTCATCTGCTGGTGGGCAGGACACGAGGCGAGGGGTCTCGGGGTGCCCGCTGCCCCCGACTGAAGCCCCGTGCACGCCGGCGTCCTTGCCGGGCCTTCCATAGCCAGGGTCGTCCACAGCTTTGCCGCAGCTCAGCAGTGTCAGCCAGCCCAGAGTCAGCCGGCCGGCGCCGGTCCAGCACCAGCCAGAGACCGCCGACAGTCCAGCGCTGCCCGCTGGTGCTCTCCCATGCCGTTTGCCTCGCGCTCAGGTCACCGTTGAGGTCCCGGTGTCCCGTGAGTACGCCTTCGATGCGACCCTCCCACCCGCTCCTGCACCTTGGGGTTTTCCACATCGAGGGTGTAAGCTTCACGGTTGAGATATTTTTAAAAATTTTGATCCATGAAGCCCAAGAATTCTTGCAGAAATCATGTGCTGCTTCTGCTTTTGTCTGTAACGCACGTAAGGACTCCCTGGCTTGCTCTGAAAGGCCGCCGCGTGGTCTGCAGTGCTGTTATGTAACACGGCACCGCGGCCCGTCTCTCCCCGCAGTCCGGGGCCAGGGCGTCCGTCCGCCCAGGTAAGCGCTGGGGGCACCGACTGACCCTTCGGGGGACTTTATTTCATTCTTTTCTGCCAAGCCCAGAGCTGAAGCAATGCGTATGTGGTCATTGAGTGATTTCACCATTACCGCCCTCTGCATAAGGAGTGTCGTGCATGTTTGCCGGTGGAGACCGAACCCTTTGCGTGAGGTGGGTCCTGGGCAGGGAAGGTGAGTGCCGTGAGGGATGCCGGCTGAGGCGTCCCCTCCTGCATCAGTCCGTGTCCCCAGGACGAAGCTCCTCTCGGGCGTCAGCACGGGAGCAGCTGCTGATTGAGCTGTTTTGTTTTGTTTTTTTCCTTATAAACAGGATCAGCCTGGGAGTCAGCCTCATCTAAGGGGTCTGGGGCTGTGTGTGGGGGTGGGGCTCCTGGCAGGCCTGTGTCTGGGCAGGGGCTGTGTCCACAGCATCTGCCCTCTGCCTCGACTCCACGTCTTTCAGAAACACGCCTTACATCTCCGAGTGTCTTTTAAGAAACTTTACATTTTGTTCAAGAACAGAGCCGGCCCAGTGGGGACTCTGTGCACGTGACGCAGGCGCGCAGCTGGGGAGGAGGAGGCACCGTGCGCTCCGTCCCCTCGCAGCAGCGGGCACCGGGGACGTGGCGAGTGCGTCCTCCGCGTCTGTTTTCTGTGTGTGAGGGGGCGCCCGTGGAAACGGGGTTCATCTATAAAAAGCTGTGTGTTTATTCTTGCGTGGTTAACTTCAGTCTCCTTCAAAGTGCTCTCCATCTGATGCAGTGCACCCACCGGGAGGTTTTTTTTTCTGCTGCACAAAACAGTTTTTGAACTTGTCGGCTTTGATGCTTTTAGTGTTTCTGCCCTCAGCAAACTGTTTCCCTTTCAGGGCTTTTTAAATCTGGGGAAACAAAAGAAGTCCCTGGGGCAAGATCTGGTGAATAGGGAAGGTGGGGCACAGGGATCTTGCCATTTTTGGTCAAAAACTGCTGAGCTGGTGTGGGCGGGTGCGCTCGTAAATCACCTGTCATGACACGGGCAAATGTGTTGAAAGAGCCTTCAAAACAATTCACTGGAGCTGAACACAGCCTCTCACAACAACGCCAGCTGGTGCACTGATGCAGACGGGTTCCCAGAACACTCACCGAGCGGGGAAGCCTGTCCTACAAGGGGCCCGCCCTCCAGAAGATAATTCCAGTTTTGGGGGGATCTCCCCTCATGTACAACCCCACCCAATAGACTGCTGCTCCTCTGGGCACTTCCGCTGGCCCCCCCAGGTCGTGGGACAGACGAGGTACAGAGGAACCCAGGACGACGGCACGGGAGGAGCGGGCTGTCTCTCAGCTCCCGCTGGTTGACGGCACTTCAGCACGGGCTGCACGGAGGGCGATGGTGTTTCCTGTCCGTGCCCTGAGGACGCTGCAAGGAGCGGCAGCCTCCTCGTAGCTCCTGGGTTTCTTCCTCGGGGCCCTCCAGCTCGGCACAAGCTTACCAGTGGCCCCTCTCAGCTCCCAGGGCGCCGTCTCCAGGCACGCGGGCTCGTCCTCGTGACGCCTGCGCTCACTGTCCAGGCCAGCTTTTGGGCCCGCGGAAGCGCTGTGTGTGGGGGGTGCACCAGAAAACCGCGGATGGGCGCACAACACAAAATGGTGCGTGTTCTGTACATGGGACGTCGGTGACACAGGCGGGATTCTGGTGCATGCGTGGGGCGTCCGGTACGCAGCTGGGACTCCTGGGTTGTGCACGGGTCTGACCTCTCCTCCCTCCATGACAAACCCTCTCATCACACGTGGACGTCAGTGCAGACGGCGCCTCCCCCGTCACAGGACCGGCTGGCGCATCGCGCCTTTTCCCTTTCATAGTGAAGAAAAAAACCTTTTGTCAACAGTGCTGATGTTAGCCCAGGCTGGGTGGCTCAGTGGGTTGCAGCATCACCTTGTACTCCGCAAGTTTGCTGGTTTGGTCAGGGCACATACCCAGGCTACAGGTTCAGTCCCCGGTTGCGGTGTGTATGGGAGGCAACTGATTGGTGTCTCTCTCTCTCTCGCTCTCGCTCTCGCTCTCGTTCTCTCTCATTCTCTCTCTAAAATCAATAGACACTCTCAGGTAAGGACTAAAAATGTGGACTTTATGTGACCAGTGTGACGTGCGCAGCCACCTCACTGGTTAAAACCAGGGCATCTCAGTCTGCACGGTGAGCACGCCGCAGTCACTGAACAGCCCCGCTGCGTGAGGGCGCCCCTGGACCCCGCCGTGTACAGCCGCCACCGGAGGCGACAGACACTCCGCGTGGTGGGCAGCGTGCTCCGGCTGGCAGGGAGTGCGAGTCAGGGGGGAAGACCCCTCGTCCCTCCTCTCCCCGGATGTAAACAGTCCTCAGTCTGCGTCTTCTCCCCCTTGGCCCTCGCTCTCCTTGCAGGTGTCACCGTAGCTGTAAGCCACACTTCTGTGTGTCAGGTCACGTGGGCACTTAAAACATACTGCCTCTGCAGCTCTCGGTCGTTACGAAGAGTTACATGGACAAAGTTGAACACACTTTTAGCCTGTTTCTCATCTATCATGAGGCTTTCTGTGCTTTTTTCCACAGCTCTAGTTTGAAAATGTTATTAACACTTGGAAAGTAATATTTACAGTGTCATGATCATACGAGCGTGTTTCACTGCAGAACCGTGTGGCGTGACTGGAGAGGGCAGAACCCGTGACTCCACGTCACAGAGCCCTCGCCAAGACGAGGAGGTGTCCGACTGGGACCCCGCAGTGTCTTTTCCGGCTCCCCTGCTCCTTCTGGCTCCTCTGGTCGCCGCGGGGTCTCATGTCCCACGGTGTCTGTTTCTTGGATTCTGTTTTTGTTTTGCTGGAGCACCTCCTTAACCCACTTCTCCATGAGTGCCTGGCTCACGGACTTCTTGGGCTCCTTGTGCAATGGTCAGAAATACAGGCATTTTGTCCCCATGCTTGATGGGTAATTCAGCTGGGTCTAGAATTTTAGGGTCCTGTAACTCCCCCCGGGAGCTCAGGAAGCATCCTCTATTATTTTCTGGAGTCTGCATTGCTAGTGAGACGTCACGTGCCAGCTTTGTCCTGTTCTTTCTCGGTGAATCTCTCTGCTTTGTCCTCTCCCTCACGTGGCTGATGGTGTTTTTAGGAATTTCCCGTTGCCTCATATGCTTCTCTTCCAGGCCCAAGCGGCCGTGCTGTCACGGAGAGCTTGTTCTCAGGTCTCAGCCTAGGTGTGGAAGTCCTGTCATGGCCTCTGTTCTCGGGGAAACCCCTGCCCCCCACATCCTACACTGCTGTCTCCACTGCTCACCCTTCCGGTCATCCTGAGGTCAGTGCTTCACGCCACAACCACCTAGGCCAGTGCCCTTGTCCGCTGCTCAGACCCCTTTGTAAGTTTTCAGTGTGGTTATCGTTCATTCCCTGCCAGAAATTTCCTTTTCTGCCACTTTGGTGGGGTCTTGGGAGGAAAAGCATGAAGATGTATACTTCATCACCATTGTCAGTTAAAAGCCTCTTTTAGGTCCCTGTTAGCCACAGGGTTCTGTACCTTGAACACTTCTAACCCTGTGGGTCTTTCTTTGCGTGTGGAGAACATTGCTCAGCATTATCAAACAACTGGGAAGAAATTAACTGAGCCAGTTCCAGTGAACTTGTCAGCAGCCTGCCTGAGATCCGTTGCGAGACTTCATTTGATAGTATGTCCGAGTGCTCCAAGAACTTAGAAAGATCTCGAGTAGGTTTGTTATACTTCCCTCGATAGTACGTTGCGAGTTAGTTAAATTACACATTCTCTGAGCCAGCTCAGTGCCAGTAAATGAAACGTCCGTGCCCCACAGAAAGTGGGCGGGGGCGGGCCGGGCCTGTGTGTCTGTCCGGCAGTGAGTGTGGAGATGATTTATGATGCTGTTTATGCTACTGTTAAGTTTGCTTATTGGAAAACTGGTTCACAAAGAGGTGACATTTTCATCACGGTGCCCACAGACAGCCCGTATTAAACTAGTGTCAGTGATGAAACAAAACTCACCTAACGACACAAGTGAGAGCGGTGGCAGCTGAGCTCCACGACAGACAAAGGCAGCCGTCGGTGAGGAACTGTCCCTTTGGAAGTGGCGGGCTCACGGCCTCTCCATTCAGGCGAGCCGTGGGGCCAGCTCTGCTGCTGAGCGTGGACACCCCACTTCTTGGGATCGAATTAGACCTGTCAGCTCTAGTAGCACCCCCGGTTTGGGTTATGAATTCTGAATTTTAGTGCCCCTTAACAACCCACTTCATAGGCCACCATTGAGTAGCCATGGTTGTACTGGAAAAAGAAAGGCTGTGAACTTCTGCTGGTTCAGCGTCGGGGAAAGGACGGGGTTCAGGTTGGCTCACAGCCCCTGGGGGGCTGAATCGGGGCTTCTCTGCTACACCAGCGTGGAGGCCAGAGGCTTCTCTGAGCATCGGAGTGAAGCTACTACACTGTCACCAGACAGACACCCCGGGCGCATCAGCACCATGTCCTGTGTAATTCTACTGTTCGCCTGGGCTCCGCAACCCCTCGGCGAACCCCTGCTCCGGTCACGACTGGGGAGCAGCAGTTTCTGTGCTCGCAGTGTCCACCAGGCAGCCGTCCCTTTGTGGAAACTAACTCAGGAGGGCCACGGCGCCCAGGGGTCCCCCTCTGGCCTTATCCTTTGGCGGCTCCGCTTATGGCAACTCCCCAATGGCCGTGCTGGAGTCTTTGCAGGGCACCGTGCCCAGGCGCCCCCGGCGCCGGTGCCTCTTCTTGCCTGGTGGCCTTTCCTCCCTTCAAGGAAGGGAGGTGCGGTCACCTTATGTACTTGGTCATCATGTCCGTGATTGGCAAAAAACATTTCAATGTATCCACTCCTCTTTTTCCCCTGTTTTCAGTTAGTTCCCAGAGGTTGAATGCATTTTTGTAAGAGCTGCATCAGGTTCACGGTACAAATGGAGATTTAGGGAAAACACCGACTGGAACTACTAAGGAGTCTAAGGGAAAGCACTCGTGAGTGGAGGTGCCGCTGCTGATGGGGCACAGTGATTTATATTTCTGAACGCTCAGCCAGCTGTGCAGCCTCGGTGTGTGCATGTTTAACTTGGCTGGGAAGCACTATCTTTTATATAGTGCTAGATGTAAGCTTTTACATCTCTGCTCGTAAGAGATGCTGACCACTGATTTTTAATCCCTGGACATTGATGGCAGGCCCCCTCTCTAGGCGGCCTGGCCCCGTGAGAAGGGTCGGGGAGCCCCCCTCCCCCTCCCCCGAACGGTCTGTGGGGTCCGCACGCCCACGTGCCGCCTGCTCCTACCTGCATCCTTGTCTGTGCTGACTCTCCGGCACCCCTTTCCTTCTGTGTCTCGTGGGGTCTCTCCTAGCGAGGGTCCGCTGCGAGCAAAGTTTCCCGGCTGTGGCTGGTTTGCAGTCGTCCTACGTGTCCTTGCAGAGAGACTTTTGTGGGGTCTGGCAGTCCAGGTTGGCAGCTTCCTCTCTCTGCCCAGCTGGGGTCTCGCCGTCCCCTGCCGACGCCTCCCAGGTGTCCCTTCCGTTAACCAGGGCAGGTGCCGCCGCCGCCGTTGTCGAAGCTGAAGTCGCCGTGACGGCAGCTAACCTGCTTCAGAGGTCTTCACAGCCGGGACGGCTGAAAACCGCCTCTTCCACAGTTTCCTCTTTCTGACTGTCTCACGTTGGCTGTCACGTCCCGTCGCCCCCAGTGCGGGGCCGAGGTCCTTGGAGTCGTCCAGGCTCGGTTTCCTTTCTCCACCCGGACTGCCGGCCACCCAGCTGAGCCCATCGCACCCCCGAGATGTGTCTCATGTTGCCTCCCTCTGCTCCCCCCCACCACTCCCACCGCCACCCAAACGTCTTCCCAGCCTCTGGTCCCCACCCCCTGGCCGCGGGAGCTGTCTGTCTGAAAACAGCCTGGACTTGCTTTCTGACGCAGTTTCTTCCTGTCGCCCTCTGCCAGAGGCATTCCACCCTCCCTCCCTCCAGGCATCTCAGCCAAGGGGCGTCTGTCTGCCCTCCTGTGCCCCCAGGCTCGGCAACTCTGGCCCCACCTGCGTCCCCTGGCTGCTGCCCTCTGGCTTCCACCCTTCCCAGTCCGGTACCTGTTCTTAGGACTAACTAAGCACTTCAAGGAGAGGCCACTGTGAGGAATTAGGAAGCAGGCTGCTTTGTCTCAGCTGCCGTCCACCCCTCGATGGTTTACCTGGTGTGCCCTTGTCTCGAGCTATCAAACCTGTATCTTGAAATAATCGGCATCTCCGCACATCAGAGAATCTGCTCCGTTGAAATCCTTGCTTAACTGCACTCTCGTGTAATGGATTTACACAGTGGCAAGGTGGAAAATGAGAGTACTTATTTTTTGGCAGAGTGAAGCCTTAATTTCCAGTCTAATTAAATTATAACGATGAATATCATTTAAAAGAAAACACAACTGCTTCACTTAATCAATATGATTATCGCCAGCACAGCCAATCAGTCCATCTGGTGCTGAGTGATACGTTTATTTCACTACGACTGGCTCTGTGCTTGCTATTAGGGTTAGGCGTGTTCAGCCTTACACAGCCCCTGTTTTAACCAGCATGGCTCTGGCATTTGAAATTCCTCGTGTCAGGAGACAGTCGGATGGGACCTATTGCAGAAGCCTCTCCGGTTTGACTGAGTTGGGGTCACCCTGTTTTCAGGGGGCAACGTCCTGAGCCTGGGAGCGTTCGGCAGAAGAAGGCTCCAGAAAGGCGCGAGGCTGGGTCGCCCACCCGAGTGTGTCAGGAGCTGGGGGTTACAGAGCAGCCCGGCTGCTGGGGCTTTCTGCTCGTCCCACCCTACCCCCGTGTCCGCCCCCCCCCCGGCCCCCCCCGCCCCGTTCAGGCTTCTAGGTGTCCCACCTGGCGGATCCGGGCGATGGAGAGGGAGGCGGGACCACAGCACTCAGCTGCTCGCTGACCCAGCTTCCGGTCCCCAGGCCATGGCTCCCTGCCGCTTCCTCCGCGGGTTCTCTCTGGCTCTCTCTTGCGAGAAAGATGCAGCCTCCCCTGCCCTGACGTGGCTCACGCTCTTATCACCCTCTGTACCTGCGGCGCGTTGGCCCTCCTCTCGTCTACTGCTGGTGGCCGGCAGGTGGCCCCTGTCAGTCATGTGGTTAATCGTGTGGCAGCGCCTCGGTCCCATCACCCCTGGGATGGCCCTCGCAGAGCCCTGACACACGGCGCAGGCGGGTCCAAGCAGTCACAGCGGGGAGACGTGGAAGGGCCTTGAGACGGGTTGGTTCCGCCCCTGAGGACTAGGGGGTTGGGACAGGGGCTCTGGCCTGGGGGCACGTCCTGGCGACTGGCCTGTCTGCACAGCGGGGGCTCCTGCCCTGTCAGACGCGCCTGGTCTGCACTCCAGCCCAGTCCCCAGCGACCGCTCGGTGGGGGGGGGCCCTGGTTCCTGCCATCCGTGTTAGCGCGCAGCTCCGCCCGGAGGACTTCCCTTCGTTATCAAAGAGAAGAGAGTCGTGACACTTACACAGGTTTTGGAAGCACGTGAGCACGTGGAAACGTCCTCGTTGGTGGCTTGCTGGTTGAAACCGTGCTCCACAAACAGGGAATGATGTGCCGACGTCGAGTCCTAGCCCTGTGCCAGGAGCATGGGGGTGGCCTGGGGCTCTCGGCCCGGCAGCAGGGGTCCGGAGGAGCCCGGGCCTGTGCTTCTCTGTCTGTCTCATGCACACGCTCACCCTGCAGCAGGGAGGCTCGCACGGGCCTGGCCCGAGGGCACATGCTTGGGCCTGTGCTCGGTGCCTGCCGGCTCACGTGTGTTGGGAGCAGAAGTGGATGGTGGGTGTTCCCCGTGCAGCTGCCTGTCCTGGCCGGCGGGATAAAGGCATGATCGATGATTGTGTATCAGCCTTAAAAATAGTCATAAGAACACATTAAACATTATTTCAACTTGTATTTAGAAAGAAGATTTTTAATTCTTTATTATCAGAGTTTACATCTGAAAGGGTGAAAAGCATCTAATACTGAGTTAAATCAATCTAAATAATGTAATCCTTTTTATTACACAGAGTGGAGTCTTTCAAGTTGGGTGTGGAGAGCTGGAGAAGCAGCTGAAGAAACGCCCTGGCCACGCTCGCTCACGTTCTGATGACCTCAGCCCTACACGCGCCGACGGAGGCCTGGCCCCTGGACCAGAGTGGACACAGGAGCTGAGCTGATTCCAAGGTAGGCGAGGACCCGCAAGCATTGCTACCGTTTGCCGGATGAACAGTGAATTCTGTTTGATGGAAGCCGGTGGTCGTGGTGCCCTCCAAATGAGTTTTGTTGAGTCACCCCCAGCAGAGGTTACTGTCGCGGTGGATTCGTGGATTCCGTTGTGATGGCTCACAAGTTCCCGCACCCCCGCCCTGCATGCCTGAGTGCTGCCGCCCTCCTGAGGCTCTGCAGCCGGTGCTGCCTCTGGCCTCAGGGCAGAGGGGGTGGGTGCCTCCTTCCAGTCTTTTACCCGTAAATCATTTCCTTGGAGGTGATTAGGAAACTTCTTTAAGTTCTTACCTTTGGTGACTCTTCCGTGCTTCAGCATCTGCTTTTGAGAGAAGCTGAGACAATCGTGGGGGGTGAAGGCAAGCCCACATCTGACCGCTGACAGGGTTGCGTTTGTGCCCGGAAAGGCCCGGCTGGTTCCTGGGTCTGTAAATGCCAGGAATGTGGGGGAACTGGTTCCCAGGGAGACCCGTGAAAGGAGTTTGCTTGATCCTTGCTAATGCTCTTTCTCTGGCACCCTGGAGGTTACTTTGTCCCGGGCTTGTGCCCTGGGGTGGAGTTAATTTTCAGCCACAGATCTTCGTGGAGCCTGATCGGTCACATGACACGAGCTTCTGTGTAACTCTGTTCCTTGGAGGCTGGAATCCTGGGGCCGGCGTGGGTCTGAAGGGGACGCGGAGCCTGGTGCTGCTGCATGCAGTGAGGTTGCAACCACCTGCATGCAGCAGGCCTCGGGGTGAGCGAATGAGTCATGTGGAGGAGCAGGCACTTTTACACAGTGTACGTGTGCACCAGAGGAATGAAGTGTTTATACTCTTCTGCACGAATGAGCTGTCCTCACAGCCACAGAGAAAGTGATCAGGCCGCAGCAGCAGCACCTGGAGTGCACGCTGAGAGAGCACAGGCGAGGGCTGCAGTGACGACGTACGAGTCATGTCTGCTCCTGGCTCCGCGCTACCGGCAGGGCTGTGGGGGGGACGGCAGGCGGAGGGCTCTCTGCAGGGAGGTCAGCACCAGGGTCCCGGCGGTCCTGCTCTGGCCCCCTTTCGTCTGCCCTGTGTGGTGCCCACGTGGGGACCTTGAAGCAGGGTTCACAGTCTCCTGGTGTGTTCTGTGTATACGGGGGGCACCTGTCTTTCAAGTGTGGGGGCCCTAAACACTCTTCTTGCCTAGCTCGGGGCCTGTGCCCACGCTGAGACAGGGGCATGTCCCAGGTGGGCTGCAGACACGCTGATGCAGGGAAGGTGACGTGGGAAGGTGCAGGTAGATGGAGGTGTGTCTGCCGAAGTGTGTTCAGAGCTTTGGCGTTCGTCTCGCTGGGAACTGCAGTCCGAGGGGCCTGTCGCAACGGGCAGGAAAGGCCTGTGCAGCGCCCTGAACCTGCCCTTTGCTTTGTCCGACACGCATGCTGAGCGCCTGTGGCAGGCAATGACCAGGCCTCAGGACCAGGTAGACAGAACAACTGGTGGGGCAGAGGACAGTCCAGCTGTCACCACGGGATGGTGTCACCCATGAGAAAGACAGGGGAAGGAAGGGCAGGTGTTCTCCAAGGGGGAGGCATTGGAGCGAGGACCCAGGAGGGGTCACCGCACCGTGATGAGGGCCTGGCCTGCCTGCTCTCCTCCGACCCTGCAGGCAGCAGCAGGTTCAAGGGCTTTGGGGACACAGAGCCACCTGCTGGAGGCCATAGGCTGGGGGAAGCCAGTAGAGACGCGGAACAGCAGGGAGCATCACAACTCAATTGCCTTTGAAGTGTCAAGCGAAAACCACGCATGTGTTGTTCTTAGGAGTCCGTTGGTAATTTTCTTCTAGCTGTTTTGTGTCTGGTCTTGACTGAAAATAAGATAATAGGTGCAGAAACCTTCAGACTGATGTGTGAGAAACAAAGAGAGGGGTTTGTGGATGCAGGAAAGTCCGGCATCCTCCCGCCCTTGCTGCTTTTCAGTTTCTCCAAAGGCTTCCTCTGCAGAAGGGGTTTGTGGAAACACAGTGGTGCCCTCTTGTGGATGGTTCCTGTGCTCCTGGTGTGCAATAGAGAGTTCTGGAAGATTGCCCTGACCACCCCATCAAGCCAGCCCAGCCGTGCCCAGCAGATGTGTATGGTGGTACGGTGTCTGCAGGCGCACCTGCCTGGCTGCACAGCCACACGACCTGCAGGTGTGGGCGCAAGCATTCGATGTGCCCCCTCCTCATTGTGATGGGAGATCCACGTTCTTGAAGCTCTAGAGGAAGGGGCAGGGGTCTTTTCTTCCACTGGCACTTCCCAGGCAGAAGTGGTCTTTGGCCTCAACGTGGACAGTCTGGTGGGCTCAGGCTTGTGGTGTCTGCTTGTGCTGTGACAGCAGTGGAGAGACAGGCGGCCTGTTCTGGAGGCAGCTGCAGCAAACTTCGTGGGTTGAGGTGGAACCCAGTTTGAAAGGCGAGCCCGTGTCATCCAGGTGGTCTCATGGGGAGGTGAGCATGGGGCAGGAGGGGCTGCAGTAGCCCGCTGGTCCTGGGAGGGGCTGTGACTGTAGGAGGGGGCGTGGCAGGGAGGGGCCTTGGGTGGGTGCAGGTGGGGGTGAGGGGAGAGACCAGACCTGTGTTTTATTTTAGTTTTTATCAAAGTGACACCTTCAAAGTCAGACAAATCCCATACTTTAGAAGGGCCTTTGGTAAAAAGCAATGGTCCAGAGCCCTCCCCTCCCTTAGAAGCCTCTCTGATTGGTTTTCAAGGGATGCGGCTGTTCGTGTTTCTGGATTGGTCCGTGCTGGGACCGGCTGCGGAGATCAGAGGCACAGCGCAGGGGAGAGAAGAGGCTGCCCCTCACGGTGGTGTCTGCTCTGTCTTCTCAGCAGATGGGGCTGCAGCGGCATTCTCGTGTGAGGGCCCCGCACTCCCTCTGCCCTGGTATTCCACCCGCGACGTATGAACTTACGCACAGCTGGGACGTGCGCCGGAGAAAGTACCACAAAGCCACGGGCGTGCTGTTCTTGAGAAGGTTCCCAGGGGCTGTCGAGGGACACTTCCGTTTTCATCCCGGTGGACCCGCCTTTAGCCGTGCGGCCAGGACTGGTTGTGAGGTGACGGGAAATGGGGATGCTCTGCCTCACCAAGGAAGGGAGGAGTTGGTGTCGGTTTCCAAATAATGTACTTTTTGATTCCTAAGTTTTGGACATTATCTGTTGACTTTCAGTTAGATAGAGGAGGATTTTTAGCTCATTTATACTTCTCCTTTCCTCGCATCTGCTCCTGTGTTAGGAGTGCTTTTGGCCGAAAGCAATGGAAAATGTGACCTACAGTCAGTCATGTTTTAAACAATCAGGGATTTATATATTTGTTTCATTTTAGGTAATGCAAAAAGTAGATTTTTACTAGTGTTGAGTTAGAGCACAACCACGTTAGGAGTCTGGGCCAGTGTCTCCGCAGTTCTCTTAACCATTCCCTCATGGTTGCAGTGTTGCTGCCACAGCTCCAGTCATCACATCTCCATTCAAGGCAGGAACAACTGGGAAGGAACAGACAGCGCAGCCCATGTTTGTTCTTTTTATTGGAGCATTCAAGAAGCCTCCATTATGTATTTACTTACCTCTCATTGGCCAGAACTGTGTTGGGCATCCAGCTGTCGTCACAAAGGAGGAGGGTCCCTGGGTCAGCCAGCCTCGTTCCTCTGCTGGCTCTCTCAGGACTGTGCGTGCTGCTTACCTGTCCTCGTTCCCGGGACCTCAGGCATCTCCTGGCTCCCTGCCCCCGGACACCTGGGTGCACTCGCCCCACCGTGCTCGTCTCCTCTTCTCCCTCCTCACTGTTCAGCTTCCGTCAGGGTTGTTTTGCTGCTCCTTTTCACGTGATCAAAGTAAGACATTTCATTTTAGTCTGTACCCAGAGTTCAATCAGTTTCAGACCCACGAGCGGCGTCTGGGTTCCTGTCGTGATCAGTAAGCGTTGCTCGTCACAGAACCAGGGGAAACGCATGGGACCGTAGTTCCTCCTCCGTGTCCCATACCAGGGCGTCTCTGCGGGCAAAGGAGCCCGTCAGCCTGCTTTCCCTGTCAGCACCCTCGATGGCCCAGGGTCGTCACCCACATTTGATTTTCACTGTCATGGGATCATGCCTTCTGGGTCAGTCTTACCTTCTCCTGCGTCCTCGCGTTGCCTGGGCGGTGGAGCAGAGGGGGAGAGTGGCTGCAGGCCTGCCCCCCCCGTGAGCACCGTGTCCTGGGCCAGCTGAACGGTCTCCTCGTCGATGCAGTGACGGCGACCACGGTGACAACGAGCGTGAACCGAGTTAGCTCGTGTCCATGAACATTAGTGCTGGGCCTCTGTTTTCCCACTGGGCGAGGACCACCTGCTCTCTCTACTTCCTCCCCAGCCCTTTGCAGCTTTTTCCTCCAACTTCTGGAATATACGTTCCTTCATTTTCCTTGAGACCTCTGTGTGGGTCTAGTTCATTTCACATTGAGGCTGTGGCTTGCTCATAGTTTTTTTTCTGGGGTTTTTGTTTTTCAAGCTGGATTTTTTTTTGTGGTATAATTTACACGCAGTAAAACTCGCCCTTTTCTAGTGTACAGGTTCATGTATTCTGCCAGATGTGTGCTGTTAGCGCACGTCTGTTTCATCCCAGAGTGGCCCTCTTGCTCATGCACGTGTCCTGGCCCGCGTCCAGAGTGGCCTGCCTGATGTTGACGTGCTGGGGCGTTGTGTGTGCTGTGGGGAGAGCCTGTCTTCGGGGCACGCAAGCGACGACTTCAGACAGTAGGTGGTGCTGTGGGACCGCGTTGGGAGGATGAGGAGGCAGCTCTAAGGGGAAAAAGCCCGTCCTCTGAGAGCCCAGACACCAGGTCCCCTCAGCCAGCTCTTGCTCGCTGGCTGTATTTTCCCCATTGTAAAGGGCCTGTCAGACGGTGCGCGGAACACTGGCAGCTGGTTCAGTTCCGTGAGTGAGCTCATTTGTGAATGAAATTTTATCAAATAATTTCTAAATTTAATTATAATAGATTGAGTCTCTGGAGGGGGCCGACTGCATTATGGAATTGAAAGGAACGATTCGTACATCTGTTCCAGTTTTTCGGAAATTACTGCTTTGACTCGGGCGGGCGAACACGCGGCGTGGTGCGCAGCAGGTGTGTCGTGGAACTGCGCACCTGGCACCTGTGTCCCCCAAAAATTCAAGTAAAGGGACAAAGTTATTACTTTTGCTTATACAGTTTACATGTAACATTTTACGGTTCTACTATTTCAGCTGACCACTTCAAATAAGAAATGATTAAGATAAAAGGCAAATCGCCTGTACTGTGAAGTTATAAATATGCCAATGGCAGATTGCCAGTTTTAATTAGTGGATAATGAGGTTGCCAATTTTAAGTGTACAGCTTGCAAATTAGCCAAAATTTGTATATGTGTGTGTTTGGCCTTCGTTGCCAGTATAAAGCAAAGGAATGATATCAATGTTGAAGTTTTAGAATCTGTCTTCCACGAACTCTCACCCTGCCTCTGTCACCCCTCACTGGCTTTGAACCACAGTCCTGCTGTGGTCTTCTGCTCCCCTCCCCACCCGTCTCCTCAGCCTGACTGAGCAGCAGTGTGGGGACGGGGTCCTAGGCGGTTGCGGCCGGCCAGGCAGCTGCCAAGACGCACGACGTAAGCCAGGGGCTGAAAGTCTTTGCCCAGATTCTGCCCGCCAGGTCCCCGGAGGCTGGCGTTTTAGAGGGAAGGGAGGCCACAGCCAGTGTAGGTTTCTCTGGCCAGAGCACGCGAGGGACCTGACACAGACCCCCCTTGGCCGGGCTGGCCCAGGGCAGTGCCCAGCTCGCCCCGGAGCCTCAGGGTGCTTGTCCCCTATTCCGGCCCCTCCCCCAGGCTCTGGGCGGTTTGGGGGATAGAGATCTGGGAGTGGGGAGGCTCACGCTGTTACACTTGGGTCCGTGGAGATGGGACGTGGCGCACCAGGCCCCTGCGCTTCGTGGCGGGGGTGGGAACACCCTCCTCGCAGCTGCAGAGCAGCCCGTGGGAACCCGGCTGGTAGCCACACTCTGCTTCTCTTAGAGCTCGGCCATGGTCCGTGCTGTCCCCCGGCCAGACTCCAACTCCCCAGTCATGCTTTAGTCTGGATGCCCTTGGGATTCTGTACTTGTGCATTTTGGTGATACTGCTGAGCAAACTGCGTTTTCATGCTTTTTGTCCCCTTTTTGGTGCACACAAGGGTCTGGTAGGTGGCACATTCAGACCTTGATTTGGGGGAGTTTCTTCTGTTTCCCCCCCGTTGGAGTGTTCTGACCTTTAGACCCACGCAGTGCCTCGTCCCCACCAGGGCGGTCTGGCCGGGTCGTCCCCGATTCCTGTCGGTTTGCCCTTTTCTCCAGTCGGTCTCGTTTCAGTTTTTGTTCGGACCCAACCGCCCGTCTTGTCCTGTTTGCACGCCCCTGTACAGACGTGTGTCTGCCCTGCTTGCACACCCTGTACAGACGTGTGTCTGCCCTGTTTGCACACCCCTGTACAGACATGTGTCTGCCCTATTTGCACACCCCTGTACAGACATGTGTCTGTGCCCTATTTGCACGCCCCTGTACAGACGTGTGTCTGTGCCCTGTTTTCATGCCTCTGTACAGACGTGTGTCTGCCCTGTTTGCACACCCCTGTACAGACGTGTGTCTGCCCTGTTTGCACGCCCCTGTACAGATGTGTGTCTGCCCTGTTTGCACACCCCTGCACAGACGTGTGTTTGTGCCGTTTCTTTAATCTGCACATTTTCCATTAAACCCCCCCGGGATTATTTACAGTAGAAGAAGTCACCCAAAGGTTTCCTGCTCTGGAATGAGCAAGACTACTTTGTCATCTTTGAAGGACTAGCTGGTTTTACTTTACATTTGAAAAGGTTTATGTTCTGTTTTGTTTTTAATAACCAGTTGTAGTAAACATTGTCTTTAAAGGACGATTCAAAATTAATCCTGAAAGAAGTACCCATTTAAACTGTGGCTATCAATTTAGTTCAGTTTGAAATGTACGTTCAGGCTTTTTTTCCCCCATTATGATCTGTCTCCCTTATTATGGTCAGACTTTTAATAGTGTCTTTCCGGATTCCCCCCAGTCTGTTAGTAGGAACCAGAGCTCTCCCCGTGTAGCCCCAGGCCTCACAGATCTGAGTTGTCCTTTGCTGCCAGTATCCATCTGCATGCCCCTGAGCCAGCTGCGGGACCCCCTCAGCTATCTGTGGGCTCCTCAGCCATCTGTGTGTGGGCCCCTGAGCCATCTGCATGCCCCTGAGCCATCTGCATGCCCCTGAGCCATCTGTGGGCCCCTGAGCCAGCTGCAGGCCCCCCTGAGCCATCTGTGGGCCCCTCAGCCATCAGTGGGCCCCCTCAGCCATCTGTGGGCCCCCTCAGCCATCAGTGGGCCCCTCAGCCATCTGTGGGCCCCCTGAGCCATCTGTGGGCCCCCTGAGCCATCTGTGGGCCCCCTGAGCTACCAGTGGCCACCATAGGTGTCTGCCGGCCACCTGAGCCACCTGTCTGCCACAGCCTGTGACTGCTTTCTCACTTCAGGTCACCTCAGGCTATTGGAACTAATTATGGGGCCTTCAAATTAAGAGCCTTTTGTCCCCCTTTTTTTCCCCTTCAATCCAACACCTGTTATACCTATTTGGGAAATGTAGGTTCTGCCTGCAATCCAGAATTCCTTGGTAGAGACACCTTAAAAGAATGAAAGAAGCCCAGTCGAATCCATGATCTCGAGTGGAGAAACGTCGCAAGTGGACTGAAAACTAGACCTAGCCTGTCTATTTGAAATCATTTTAATGTGAAAAACAGAAACGTGCTCATTTAAAGAAATACGCGTATGTTAGTTTGACTTTAAAACTTGTGAGGAGTCCTAACGTACGAAAAAACGCGCCCTTGAGTAGCTGCGTACCCGTCGGGCGGCCTCGCAGGAGAGGGAGGACCGGGAGGGTCCCGGATCTGCCACGTTCTGCCGCTCCCCCAGGGCGGGACCTTGGACAAGCCCCCAGCCCCTCTAGCTGCCGGGCTCACCTTCACGGCGGCGAGTGGTGGAGCTGATGCTGTGACCACAGCTGGAGGCCGGGTGGCTACTGCGTCCTCGCTCAACTCGGCCCCACAAGCCTGGGGTGTGTGCCGTGACCACCACCGTGTTGTACAGATGAGGAGTCAGGGGCCGTGAGGGTGGGAACTTTCTCCAGGACCCCGGCCAGCGGGAGGCAGAGCCACGTTCCACCAGGAGCCCCTGCCCTGGGTCTGTGCTGGTTACCACTGGCTGTCCTCAGGGCCCCGCGGCACAGCCGTCCGGGGGTGCACCCCGAGGCCCCGCTCACGGAGACTTACCCGACCGCTCTAAGACCAGCAGTGGCTGTGACCGGGCTGCCACTTGTGCAGCCATCTCGGCGTCCCCCTGCTGGGACTTGGTGACGTCTGAGGAAGCAGTGCACGTGTCGTGATTGGCGGGTCACTCCGTAAACTCACAGCACACACTGTGCCCCCGTGGCTGCTCCCTCACAGGCGCCCTGCCTACCCTTCCTACCCTTCCTTCGCCATGCTGGCCTCCCAGCTGTTCCTGGGGCTGCTGGGCGCCACTCAGGGTCTCGGCCCTTCTGTGCTCTAAGAACGCTCTTCCCGGTGTCTGAGCTGCCACCTCGCCGCCTTCGTCTGGTCCCCTCATGGCTCCCCTCAAAACGCAAAGCCCACTGCCACCGCCTCCTGCCCCAGGCTCTCCCCCTGCGGCCTCACCTCCTCAGACACGCGCCCAGGTCCTTTCGTTGCTCAGACACACTGAGGGTCGTCCTCCGCATCCTCGTTAGAGCAGGGCCTCCTGCAAAGGGACCTCACTGCCCTGTGCTCACCGACGCACCCCGGGCCCTCGCAGTGGGGCGGGGCTCGCTCGCCGTCAGGTGGATGAATGAATGTTTGCTGCGTGTCTTATTAACACACACTTCTGGGGGGCTTTATTTTATTATTCGTTTTAATCCTCACCAGAAGATATGTGTATTGATTTGGGGAGAGAAAGAGACATTGATGAAAGAGAAAATCATCGACTGGTTGTCCCCTTTCCCCATATGTACCGCAGCCAGGGCTCGAACCCGCAACCTAGTGTATGCCCTGACTGGGGATTGAACGCGCAAGCTTTGGGTGCATGGGACCACACGACAACCAACTGAGCCACCCGGCCAGGGCTGGGCTACTGTAACATTAAATTAGACAGTGTTACTATTTCCCATGTGTTGATTACATGTAAATAGTTAATGAATAACTGATTCATTTAGAGAGGTTAGAATTTTAATGGAATAAACTTTTTTTTTCTTCTGGTGAGAGTGGAAAAATAGTTTTTAATAAAGGCTTTTATCCTAAATTAATATTCTAGGAGCATTAAATTTTGGAGCCTTTACTCTGAGGACATAGATAAAAATAAAATTAATTAGATACCAGGATTGTCAGATGCTAAATGGCATGTGGCTATTTATGACACTCTCCTAGAACTCGGTAGTTATTAACTTGCAGAGGCATGACAGCTGAAGTCGGAAATTGATATACTTCTAAAGTGGGGGAAAAGAGCGGCAAAGTATTTTTTTCAATGATAGACTGTCAGTGTAAATGGCCCTAGAAACCAGAGCCGCCGTGTCGAATCTTTGCCGTTCTGCTGCGTGCTTCTCGACGTTCCCGGATCCCGAATGCCGGCGGTCTATTTTTGCGTGTCTCCGAAATAGTCCGGGAGGTGGAAGCGAGGCCGGGGGAGGGGGAGGGGAAGACGACAGTGGACGCAGGTTAGGACAGTGCTCCGGCGCTGGCCACTCTCTGTGCCGTCACTGCTGCGGCGGGGCTGTCTGCGGTCCACCGTGTGCGAGCCAGCCTCGTCCTGCAAGAAAGACGGGCTATACTATGTTTGGGAGACCTACTGTGCATCGGGCTGTGTCCCCTGATGAGGAAGAGAAGAAATGACCCCTTAGTGAGATGGAAGCGAAGTAGGTGTAACGGGCATGCTTTTGTCGAACCCACTAAGATAAGCGCACACGCCGGGGAGGACTGCGCAGCGAAGTCAGACACAAGCCCGTCTCTGCGTGCCGACGGTTACGTGCCTTCAGTTACCAGGAACCAGAGGAGACTTGGCCTCCTCGGACCCGGCAGGGCTTCAGATCCGTACGGCACCCTCCTCGGTGCCCCAGGCACCGTCGCTCTAATGGAGGTGCCTGAGGGGCCCCAGGGAGAGGCCGAGGCCACTGGAAGAAGACGTGATCGCTTGCGTGTCCCTGCAGGAGGGGCCCGTGACACCACACAGGGAGCACCGGCCGTGGTCAGGAGGCAGGAAGGAGCGAGGGGAAGGCCTGGACGAGAGGCATTCACTGGGGCTCCCACGGGAAAAGCAGAGCAGCGTGAAAGCTCAGGACTGGCCAGTTTGAGTGATTCTGGCGGTCTTTGAGCAGTAAAAGTGGCCTCTCAGCGCCTGGTGCTGGGCCCGGGCCGGTTCAGGGCAGGGGGCACGTGGGCATGGTGCATGAGAGGTTGATGAGGAGGGGACCCCGACCCACTGCTGGCTGGGCCCTCTGCCGTCCCCAAGAGTGGCCAGCCTGGGAGGCGCCGCCTCTCCAGGCCTGCAAGGCCCCCAGATGACAGAGCACCAAGAAAAGGAAAATATAATTAATACAATCTGGCTGTGATGAGTGGAGGCCAAGTAGACAACCCAGACTCTCAGGAGGCACAGCTGGTACAGCCGCCTCCACCGGTGACACGGGGCACGTCACCCAGGACAGACACCCGCCGGCAGACGACCCAGCAGAGGGCCTCCTGTCGTGAAGACCTGCCGTTGTGTCTTCTGCAACATCGGCTGTGACCCCCAGGTTACTTCTGGTCGACAGCATCTCCCGTGAAGTGTGTTTTCACGCCAAGCAGCAAGCATCTCCTCGGGCGGGTTCCTGCACACGATCAGGTGTTGTTGGTTGTGCCACGGGCCTGCTCCTGCTCCTGCTCCTGCTGCTGCTCCCACACCGGCCTGGCTGACTTCCCACCCGCGCGGTGGGAGCCCTGGGGTCGTCCGGGCAGCCATCCTTGCTGCTGCTCGACTTACCAGGTTTACGTGCACTTTGGAGATTTTCCTTGTTATGAATACACTGGTTATCAACTGTGGTATGTCTTGTGTTCTGTTCAGATGTCAGGTGTTCTGTTCCTTTTAGGTCAGGGTTATGAAGGAGGTGGAGGAATTATAATCTTCCCATTTCGAGAAAGCAGATAGGGAAGCTGTGAGTCACCGCAGCAACTCAGTCCTGGCTGGTGGTGGCCTCACCCAGGGCTGTCCCCGTGGGGCCAGGGGCGCAGAGAGCACAGCCAGCCCCTGGGAGTGGCCTGGCCTCCTCGCCACCTCTTCCCAGATGGCGGGCAGAGACCGAGCTCAGCTTCCTGGGGGAACCAAACCCACGTGAAACTTGCACGCAGAGAGACCAGAGAGGTTTATTTTATTTTTATTTATTTATTTATTTATTTATTTATTTATTTTTTTCAGAAATGTGAGTGTCCCCAGCAGCTGGGGGATGTTCCTTATTTTTTCTCTGACTTCTTTAAGCATTATTTCCCTAGAATCATTTCACCATAAAGAACCCGGAGCCCAGACTGCTTTTCCACATCTACCCTTTCTTTAAATCCTTGTTTGTTTGGCTCTGGGCTGCACGGGACTCTGGCAGTACAACTCTTTCTCCTGGAGAGGAGCGCCCTGGGAGTCCTGGCCCCGTTCCTCACGCTGTTTCTTCCTTGGTTCGTCCCATTAGGAGCCCCTGGGACCAGTCTCGCTGGCGGCATGCTCCAGCCCGTGTCTCCTCGAGGCCAGAGACCCTGACCCTTCTCAGCGAGCCAGCTCCCCCGCTGCCGCTGTGGAGCTCAGCTCCCCGCACCCCCTCTGTCTCCTGCCTGGTTAGGCGCAGTGCGCGGCCACGTTCACGATCAGGGACGTGCCTTGCTCTAGTGCATGGCAAGGGAATAAGTAATAAGAAACCATGGAAATCCCCAGACACAGATGTTAAATGCAATGAGTGACTGTATTCTAAAACAGGTTTTCTTGTTTCTTATTTGAAATAAGTGGGAACATTTATGTTTTCCTTTTCAACAGTCTCCTTTGTGGTTTCCTGGTTCTGATCCCTGTGGTTGCCTTTGAAATCCTCTGTTGAGGACATACTGGAAAGCATGGTATGTCAGAAGGCAGAGAGAAGGCGTTATTTGATGTTGTTCAAGTGCTGCTTTTACCAAAATGGGGTGCCGTGGATACCACAGGCCACGCCTCTGGGGGCACAGCGTGAGCACAGCAGCAGTAGAAGGGGCGGGGTGCAGCCCAGGGCCACGGGGCGGGGGGGGTGGCGGGGGGGGGGGGGGGGGGTGGAGCTCCGCCCACCTATGCTGTTGGTCCTGCACTGCCTGCCTGGCCCTGACATCCCGGGGCTGTGTGCCTGCTCCCCTCCCCCCTTTAGGCCTCTATTTCTTTGTCCTGCCCCCGGGTCCCTGCGGTGTCTTTTAGGAGCCTGATTCAGGGCTCCACTGTGTCCTGCCTCTGCCTCCCCCTCTTCCCCGAGTGTAGTCCAGGGCTCTGTCTCCCCAGGGCTGACCACCTGGGGCTTCATGGGGTGGTCTGCAGGGCTCACAGCACAGGTCTGCCCCAGCACTGCGGAGTGTCACCGTCACCCCTGGGCCCAGGTCACAAGCTCAGATGCTATAAGAAAGAAGGCATTTTTTTGCTTCCTGAAGGAATCCATCTGGACATAGTGGCAACCTTTGCCAGAAGCTTGTCTCCCCTCTCCACCCAAGGCCACGCCAGCCTTGTTGAATCTGTAAGCAATACAGACACACGGCTACAAAGTCTGAAATACTCGTCTGACCCCCGGTCCAAAGGGAGAGCATCTGTCTGGGCCACAGGGTGTGAGGACCATGGGCTGTGCTGTGCCTCAGTGCCGGAGCCCAAGCTGCAGGTGCCAGGTGCCGCAAGGTGTGTGCATGAGTGAGTATGCATGTGTGAGCATGTGTGTGTGTTCATGGGTGTGCGTGTGTGCATGTGCATGCACGTGTGAGTGTGAGTGTGTGTGGCGTGTGGGCCCTGCTGCTGGCTGGTCCCACTAGCTGCGCTGTCACCCCCCAGTGTGAAGGGGCCAGGTCTGCCTCCCCGCAGAGCTCAGTGTGTGGTGGGGGCCACATCCTGTGCTGTAGTGAAGGGCCGGCAGCGGGACTGGCTCCTGGGGACAAAGGTGGGTGGAGGCGATCCAGGGCAGGGGGCGGGTGGGCACAGGTCCGTGGGAGTCCTCATCGGTGCCCTCGCTCTCAGCGGTGCCTCTGGGCGCTGGCTGGCCGCTGCACGGGGTGCCGCAGCCGTGGCCACTGCCGGTTGCTTGGTGGACGGTGCCCTCGCACCGACACTCCCACATCAGCTTTTCAGGCACTGTGTCTCGTAAAGACCAGGGGGGCTTCTTACTCAGACAGGACTCGGGAGACTCCTGTTTCCCTGGAACGCAGCCCCAGCACGTCTTCCCTCCCTACGACTCCCGGCGTTGTGCCCAGGACGGCCCTGAAGGGTTAACTGTCACATGTCGCTCTGGGCGGTGTGCTGGAAGTCGCCGTGGTGTTGTTGCCAGCGCCCTGATTCTGTGGCTGATGAATGAGCCCCGGCTGTGGCTGCGGCCCCGGAGGAGCGGCCCCCACGTGCCGGCAGGGGGCTGGCCGTTGCTGTCGCTTCGGCGGCGGCGGAGCTGCTGAGGCGAGTCACCGGAGAGGGGCACGGAATGAGCTCGGGCTGGCGGCTGGCGGCGGCTCGGCTGGATGGCCTCGCTCGCCACCGGGACTTTCTCTCCACGGGGACCTTCTTCAGCGTCATGGGACGCCGGTACAAGAGGAGGCGCAAGAAGCGCTCGGAGAGGAGAGGTGACGCGTTTGCTTTTGTTCTGAGCTGTGAAGTGTTGGACCTCAGGTGCGGCGCAAGCGCGCGTCGGTGGGGCTGCAGCTTTGTGAGGGGTGTTGCTGCCGGTCGGCTTCGTGTTTTCCCTTGGAAGTGCTTCTCTTCTGTGGGCATCGTCCAGAGTTTAGACAGGGGCTGGCTTAAATCTTAGGCAGAGTTAAGAACGTGTCTATAAACATGTACACAAATCGTTTTAGCTTCAAACTTTAAAGTATATGTTAGAAAGATGTCTGGGAAACTGTAAAAGTTTGTGGCTTTGCTTTATAACGGTTCGCCCTCGGCTGCCGCTGTTCACGAATGACTTTTCTAACGTCAAAAAGACTCCTCCTGCTGAAGGAAATGAGACTGTGGCAACCGTTGTTAAAATATTTTCCTTCTAAAAACACAGGCGGCAAATGCTTTGTATTCAACACGTCAGGTGACTTCAGACTTTTAATTCCACTTGATGTTTGAAGACATCAAAGTCATTTACATTTTCTTAACACAAGACTCACAAGTTGTCCATGACCGTAAAAATTACAAACTCCTGGTTTTGGGGGGTGGGGGTTGTGAATTGTTGCTTTAAAAGGGGCTGTGAGCCGCCGTGTTTGTGTAGAAAGCAGTAACTCCCAGACACCGTTCTGGGTGCAGGGTGGGGGGGAGCCTCGTTCGAGGGTGTCACATACCCGCCGCCTGAGGGGACCGGACAGTCCGTCACTGCGACAGCACCCTCGGCGTGGTCCGCGGCAGGAGACTGGCAGCCCTCGGGGAGTAACCTGAGCCCCAGTTTGCAGTGCGGCGTCCTGCAGAGAAACCCGTCTCAGAGCCAGCAATCTCAGGAAAACAGCGTCTTGCTCAATATAACAGAGAGGCCGGTGCCAGGTGGGACCCGTGTCTGGGAGTGGGGGCAGCACCACGACCCCTGGACCTTGATGGGCACCATGCTCGCCATGGGCGGAGGGCGAAGGGTGCCTCTGGAGGGGACGTGGGAGTTGGGGCCCAGCCCTCCCCCGCCCCGCTGCACGGGTCTTCCTGCAACTTTGACGGCAGCCTCTGGGATTCAGCTCCCACTCCCGTCTCCGGCTGCAGCAGCGTGGATGGGCTTGGTTCCTCAGTCAGGCATCAGAACGCAAGGCACCACTAAGGCAAGCAGCAGCAGTAAGACAAAGGCAAAAGCAAAACTGCCAGAAGTTTTGATCGAATACCCTAAATTTAGAACAGCCACCATTTTTTTTAGTCGATCCCTCATCACGGAGTGTTTATGTGGGAGCAAACATTGAGCGTTACAGGGAAAACTCCGTCACCATCCTTTTGGAACTTACTGTAATTCAAGTGGTTCACGTCGCTCCCCTGTCGACAGACCGAAAATACTCCCCGCGCTCCGGAGCGGCGGGTCGTAGGCGGGTTGTCACCGCTGTGCTGTGGCACCCGGGGGTGCCCAGCTGTGTAGTCAGGGGGCACGGACCTCCTTTCCCTTCGAGTGTCAAGTAGGAAAATGACAGGAGCCCACACAGCAATAGCCACCCAGTGTGAATGATTCTCAGTTATGCCTGTTTTTTGTCAGATAGGAAAAATACATACTTTTGGTGTGCTACAGACTTTTAGTAATCACCCTGTGTGCCATGAGATGAAAAAGGTTGAAAATTGCTGCTTCCGTAAGTAAGCCTTTCCCAAGCAGGTTGCGTGTTTGTGACATCTTGGCAGACTGAGAGTGTTACAGGATGCAGCAGTTGAGCCCGTGCAGTGAAGGTCACGTTCACGGGACACTCCTGAGAGCGGGAGTCTAGTGTGACTTCTTAAACAGAACATCGTTGTCTGCCAGTGCCTGTTCTTATGTGTACTGTGTGCTTAGCAAAAGTGCCTTCACAACTGATAAAAGTGAGTTTTTATGACGACTGGCCGTCCTGTCTGTACCAGCTCAGCAAACATTCACAGGATGTGAAATGTCGTCTTTTAACTGTGTGACTGCCAGGGGCTGCACGTCCTGTGTTCTGAGCTTTTCGCAGCCCGGCGCGGTGTGAGCCTTCCCACCGCTCTCACGTGCTGGGGCCAGCGCAGCGACGGGCCCCTGTGGGCCTCTGCGACAGTAGGTTGTCGGGGACTTTCCTCACCCCTGAGTTATCCACGCAGTGCCCCCTTCCACGGGGCGGGCCATTCTCTGTGGACTGTGGGTGGGACTCAGGTGGGTCAGCCAAGTCATCAGAAAGTTACAGTTGTGACAGAGGATAATGTACAAGGCAAGCACTGGCCGGACCCCCAGTCAGCCGATAGTGCTGCCCTGGCAGATACTGCCGGCCGAGACCCGAGGTGGGCCGGCAGGGGGGGCCAGGTCACACTGCCAGGGAGGCCTAGACCCCACACAGCCGCCTTCCCTGGTCCAGCCTGCCCGGGGGCAGCTGCCCACCCCTCCACGTGGGCACTGTTGCTTTTAGAGTGGTGGGTAACATGCAGAGGCGCTCTGCCCCCGCCACTGTGGTGTGACCGAGGTCCTGTGTCTTCACATCAAGGGCGTTCTCATAGGGAACTCTGTCTCAAGTAGGGTAACACCCCTTGCGGTGCCCAGGCATTCTGTGTACCCTGTGAAGACCACCGTCTTCTGGGCACCAGCTCTGCACTGGGCTGCAGTCTGAGGCCGGGACCTCCCAGTTTCCAGGATGGGGAAGTGAACGTGGTGGGGGACCCTCTGTAGCCATGGCGACCCCCGGGGGTCCGCTGCCTCTGCACGCTGCTGGAGGACGGCGTGCCCCAAAGGTGGCGTGCTGTCCGCTCCTTAGAGAGTGAGGAGGTGCGGCTGGCTGTGGGCCGGCGCAGGCAGCACCCGAGGGAGCCGGCGGCTGTCGTGCCAGCGTTCTCCCTGGTCTCCCGTTGCCGAGAGAGGGCCTCCTTGTGAGGTGCAGTGCCTGGTCACACGCCAGACGTATAGGATGGATGTCGTGCATCTCTCCACCCATCCACCTACCCATCCATGTATTCACACCCCCCCATTCGCCCGTCTGCCCATCCAGCATTCGTCCATCCGTCCAATCATCCAAAAAGTACCCGCTGGAGCTTTCTGTGTGCCGGCACCCAGGGTTGGGGCGTGCACAGGATCGGGGTGGGGATGGGATTGCCATGGCAAAGGGGCAGCCTCAGCTTTCAGACTTGGGATTCGCTCTGGAAGAGGCCCCCTGCAGTCCCAGGAGAGGGATGAGCGGATGGAGCTGTGTGTTGAGGTTGTGGAGATGCAGCGTTGCGTCTGTGCTGTGCACATCGGGGCGAGGGGTCTTCCCAGTCTTGGGCAGGGATGGAGGACGCCCTGTCTGTCAGGAGGAGCACGAGTCAGGGAAGTTGCTGGCCTCCCCCAGCCCCCTGGAAACAGCAGGCTATGGGCAGAAGGCCCAGGTTGGGCGGTTTCACAGCACCGGCGAGGACCCTGCTCCCTGGGACACACTCCCTCAGCTGGAGGTGTGTCCCAGGGGGAGGCAGAGCCTTCTAGGTCGACAGTGGAAAGGGCAAGCAAATCTGGGTCTGGTTCTGAAGGCGGGTGTCGCCCAGCCTGCTGTGCCGGGGCAGGAGGTGCAGCAAGAGGAGAGAGCGTGTACACACGTGTGGGTTTATGTGTGAGCGCACACACGTGCACACACACACGGGGAGAGGGAGGGGACGGGACAGGACGGGCGGTGACTAAGAAGCAAGCCCAGTGCTCTGACACAGCAGGCTCTTGTGCTCACTCAGGGACCCAGGTCTTTTGTCCTGGAGTCTCCCTGCGGTGGCCCACACCGCCCAGTGGCGGGGAGGTGGGAAGGAACACCGCCCACCCCCCCCACCCCGCCGGTTTGCAGGAGGTCCCAGCCAGGCCCGGAAGCAGTGCCTCCCACAGCAGGAGGAGCACAGCGCCTCCCATGGGGGGACAAACCCCCGTCGCTTCCAGACCTGCGACTCTGCTCTGTCAGTCTGACAGCGGACGCCTCTCTGTGCTTACTAGGCAGGGAGCTTATTAAAGCCTATTTGCATTTCTTTTTTTGGCAATTTTGTTCACATGCGTCTACCATTTTTTGAAGTCGGATACTATCTGCTGTGACTGTAGTCGGCTGTTGAAAGGTCGACGAAAGAAACAGGCTCACATTCAGATAGACGGGGCACGAGGAGGTCGCCGGGTGCCCGGGGTCAGGCTCTTCTAGAAGGTGCTGCCTTCCGACACGGGGGGCATCCAGAGCCCCTGAGATGTGCAGGGGGACGCGTGGTCCTCCACCCAGTGGACTGGGTCAGAGTGGGGCGAAGACATCGTCCTGGGCGGGGGGCTCCCTTCCACTGTGAGAGCCGCGTCATTCCCACGGGTTCCCACGGGGGCAGAGCGAGGAGGCGGGAGCGAAGGGTGGGGGCTCGGGCACCGGGCCGGTTCTGACGGTTGTTTTAACCCAAAGGAGTTGCTGTTTGTGTTGATTTCACTCTCTGTTGCTGTTTCAGTCTGTTCACTATTTTGTCCGAATCTGTGCCTCTCACGGCGTGTCCAGCCCGGGCTGCACACCTTCCAGTTGCCTCGTGTGCGTGTCTGTGTCTGTGTGTGTGTGTGTGTGTCTGTGTGTGTGACGTGCTGAGCACGCTTTGTGAACATTCCCGATAGCTCAGTTCCGTTTGGTGCTCAGAGTAGTTAATTAGACACATGCGGAAGATGCTAGATTCCATGCGTCTGGAGTGTCACTCAACATCCTCCTGGCTGTGGCTGGAGCGCCCAGTGTTGTGGGCTTTTATCGGAAGTAAGGGCACTTTGCCTGCCACCTGGTCTCTCGGTCCCGGCGGGCGTTCTGCCTGGAGAGGACGTGCTCGGCTTGGCCTTCCCCACCGTGTGTGGGTCCGCAGACGGGGCTCTGGGTCATCGTCCATCCCGCTCCTGGTCCTCGTGTTGTCCGGTGCGGAGCCCACCAGCCGTGGGCACCGGGGAGGGGATGACAACAAGCTGAAACATGACTTTGAAAGTGTACTTCTCTAAGAATTGCTTCAATCCTCCCGAGATTATGAATAGCAAGGTTTCTAATATCTGCTGTGGGGCCGAGGCTGCAAACAACTGGGGAGAATCAGTGAGCCTGCTTTTGCTTCCTGCGGCCACACCTTCTGGTGTTTCGGTCAGTTTCTGCTTCCTGTCCCTCCGTCCGCTGAGTCTAGAGTTCTGATTTATCAGGAACAGCCACAGGTGACGAGGGGCGTCGAGAAGCGTGCGGCTGCCCGTGCTGGCCCTGCTCCGCGCTGTGGTCACGCCGGCAGCCGGTGCTCGGGGGCACTTGCCGTGTGCAGGGGCTCGCCCACCCCCACAGCCCTGCAGGTCCCCCGGCCCCTGCGACGTGCGTGTTACTTATGGAAGCGTGGCTCGGGGCCCTCGAGAACCGCGCCCAGTGCCACATAGCTAGAAACTCAAGTGGGCTCCTCCAGGACTGTGGCCCCAGCCCCCGTCTGCCATCCCGACAGCAGCCGGCCTGTGGGCCACAGGCTCAGGTGAATTGCAGCAAGGCATTCATCACCCACGTGAGAGAATCGTCGTGGCTGCTGGGGAGACACTGCTTCCGCTTCCTCAGGAGTCAGTGCTCACCAGTACTTAGCAGGTGACTTTCACAGATGTCGCCCCCGCTCTTCTGGTCTCCACCTTTCAGGTGCTTTAGAATCTGCTCGTCAGCAGCCCCAGAGTCGCTGGCTGGGACTTGGATGGAGGCGGCAGTGGGTCCGTAGACCAGCTTGGGGAGAACTGACATCTCGGCGACGCTGAGTCTTCCTGTCCGTGAACATGGACTGTCACTACGCTCATTTAGGGCTTCTTTCCTTTCTCTCGTCAGAGTTTTGCAGTTTTCCTCACCTAGGTCTTTACTTACCTTGTTTGATTTCTGTCTAAGCATTTAATTTTGGGGGTGGTCATGTAAGCAGTCTTGCACTTTTCTTTCAAAGCCCACTTGTTCACTGCTCTTATATAGGAAAGCAATGGACTTCCTTATACTGACCTTGCATTCTGCAGTCTTGCTACAATTGCTTATTAGTTTCAGGAGTTTCTGGTCAGTAGCTATGCTTATTTTAATTGTCCTGTGTTGCATTTCGCTAGAAGAAACATGTTTGCTTGAAAGTAACGCACACACCTGCACCTCGTTTGCTGTGCGCAGTCTGCTCCGGCTCGTGCACAAATCTCCGATGGGTGAGTGAGCTGAACAGCCGTTACTCAGATGGTTTCCTTGGAAAGAAACTATTTCGTCGTAAAATATAATAAATTGATAGCTGTGAACGCTTTACTCATGATTTGTTTACATGATACTGAATTGGATTAGTTTCCTTCAAATAATGTAAGGATTCTATACGTCAGTTGCCTTTGCTGAATAAATAATCGCCTCGTCACTCAGCGTTTTGCTGTAGCTACAGGGTTGATCTAGCCTTCAGCATGGTGCTTGATTTATACTACAGAATCAACAGGAGTTGTCTCCGTTTAAGGCCACTTTTTAAAAATTTGCAGTGTTGGCTATTAAAGATAAAACCTGTAACAATTATGAAAATATGTAAAATGTTTCTCGAAACCACTTTTTGAGACTAACATGGATTAAATCTAGTAGGAATTACTAGTAATATTAATCAAGGTTACTGTGTGTCTTAAACATTTTTTAATGTGTAAGTTTTTAGTGAATTCCTAAAGATAGTGCTTTCCACCAGCACAACAGACATTCAAGTTCAGATGCATCTTACTATAAATAATTCACATTCTTTATGTTTTAGTCCAGAACATCTTTTCTCACTAAGGGAAGGGAAGGAGAGGGCAGAGGTGGGGCGGGGTGCAGCTCCTCTTCCACAGACCTCAGGAGCACAGCCGGAAGTCGGGGAACACGACCTTTGTCTTAATTTGTATACTTCGCTTTACAACATAAACACCTACAAAGGTATAAAGAATAATGCAGCAGATAACAGGTATCCACCACCCACTTAATGAAAAAAAGCATCGCCAGTGCATCCCGTTAGGTGAAAAATGACCTGGGGAGAACCGAAGTGACACTCATGAGTGACACTGGGGAGTGAGTGTCACCGCTCCCCAGTGACACCGTGGACCAGCCTCGTTGTCCTCCTTGTGGTCCCACATCCCCCGTCCGGCTCGTCACAGGTGCCTCCCGGTGTCGCTGGCCTGGGAGGCCACCCTCATCCGAACCGTGTGGTTCCGAACATGCTGCGATCCAGGTTGGGCCTTCGCGTCCTTGCTCTGGGGCCTCGGGGCCGCGCACTGTCTGGGCGTCAGGGCCCGTGGGCTCCGTGGGACCGCTGGCCCCGCCTCCTCGCTCCTTTCATCCCGAGCTTTTCCCAAACACGCACACCCGTCTGTTCTTCCGAGCAAAACTTAGAATCCGCTTGTTCAGTTCTATTAGGAAAAGAAAGGTTGGAACTGGTGCTGCAACCAAGTTAAACATCGACCCCAGGTCTTCTGATGCCAAGTGTGATGGCTTTTTTCGCACTTGGCTGCCTCCCAAGTTCAGCCGCCTTCTCCCTGCTTTACGAGCACGCTGAACAGTGGAGAAACGGTTTGAATATCGCTACCAAACAAAGCTTCTCTTTAATTGGTCATTCCTGGAATCTTGTTCCGTGTGGGGTTTCTGATGGCGTTTTAATTCTGACGTGTTTATAGTTCAGGCTGCAAGCGGTGCTTTCAGAAGGAGAGCGGAGCAGTTGTGTGAAATGCTCTGAAGTGCGTGCACTTGCTGTTTCGCTTTGTCTCATAACCTTTGGGGCGAGAGTTGGCATTTGTGGGAGGTGGGAATGCCGCCCCACCCCCTCCAGCAGGAGCCTTGGGGCCTCCATTCTCCCTGCACGCGGCCCGCCCGCCGCTCCGTGGGGTCTGATCGTTTCCCACTGCGAGACATTTCCGTGTCCTTTTTAAGAACTTTAATATGTAAGAGCAGGAAAACAGGGCGCCCTGCAAATTAGGGGAGCTGCGTGAGGGCCGGGCCCCTCCCGTGGCTCAGACTGACTGTCATTGTCACGGGCAGCGTGTTCCCCCTCGTCCCCGACCTCCAGGCAGGCCAGCCCCCTCGGCACACCCTCACTGACGCACCGTCGCGTATTCGTGCCTGCTGCCTGCGTCTAATTACACTTTCTACTTGGAGGTCATGTCGTCCTCGCGTAGCCGTGAGAAATGATACGGAGAGAACCATGTTTGCCTGACACAGCGCAGTGTCACAGTCAGGACGCTGACCCGGATACAGTCGGGGTCCAGAACGTTCCATCGCGCACCTGGGTCGCTCTTCCGTGCTTTTGGAGCCACCCCCTTACCCTCCCAATACCTGCAGCCCCTGATCTGCTCTCCACTTCTACTTACCTCGTTTCAAGAATGTCGTGTATATAAGTGCACCATGCAGTAGGTGACTTCCAGACTGGCTTGTTTCCTGCGGCCTCTTCTATGGAGATTCACCCCAGTGGCTGCAAGTGTCCGTAGTCCAGTCCTTTTTCAGCCGCGTTGAGTTCCTCCCTCCACGTGGAGGTGCTGCGGGGCGTCCAACCACTCGCCTGTTGCTGGGTGCCTGGGTTGTTTCCAGGTTGGGGCTGTTGTGAATGACGTTGCTGTGAACATTTGTGCACGTTTTTTATGTGAACTTAAGTCTTCATTTCTCTGGGATAAACGCCCCTGTTCAGTTTTCAAGAAACTCCCAGACTTTCCAGAGGGGCCTCACCACTTACATCCCCACCGGCAGCACGGGAGGGACCCAGTTTCTCTGCGCCCTCGCCGGCATTCGGGGTCATCACATTTCTTGCTTCGGCTGCTCGTGGGGTGCAGTGGTGTCTCACGGGGCTGTGAGTCCTGTTTCCCTGCCGGCTAACGACACTGACCACTCTCACGGGCTTTTCTTCCATCCACCCGAGTGTCCTCCTCAGTGCAATGTCTCCTCGTGTCTTATGCCCCTTTTCTGGTTGGATCCTTTGCCTTGCTGTTGAGTTTTGGGAATTCCTTGTGTGTTCCATTTGTGGAATGTGTGGTTTTCAGCTATTTTCTCCCTCAGTCGGTAGCTTGTCTTTTCATCGCCTTAGCAGGGTCTTGAGCAGAGCGAAGATGCCTGATTTCGATGAGGTCCAATTCACCAGCAAAGCCGATTTAGACTGTGGATTGCGCTTTCGGCGTCTCCTGTGCCTGGGCAAGCCGGGCCGAGCCCCTGGCCCCTGGGTTTCCTCGCGTGAGTCCCCTGCAGGTTTCATCGTGCACATGGCGCACCCGCGCCCTTGGCCCATCTCAGGTGCAGGTTGGAGCCCGTGTGAGACTCAGCTGCCCGGTGGCTGCAGCACCATCTGCTGCCAGCTGCCCCGTTTCTCTGCACTGCCCGCAGAGGGCACCTGTGGGCCTGCCCCTGGGCTCTGTCTGCTCTGCGTGCTCCTTTGTGTGTCCCTCGCAACACCGCTGTCTCAGTGACAAGCGCTGCCTAGTGCGCATGGCCGTCAGGTACAGTGGGCCCTCCCGCCTCTTCCTGATGGCCGCTCGAAACCCTCCCAGACAGTCCTGACCAGGCCTCTGGGTCGGCGTCTGTCATTTGCCTTTTTTCATTCAGTTTGAGATCTTCCTGGCTGTTGGTATGATTTTCAGTTGAAACCTTGTATATGTTATATTACAAGACTATATCTTACTTTATAGCCTTTGTGTTAGATGATTTTCACTCATGCTGCTCTGTTAGGGGTGGGGGAGAGGCCACCTCAGGCCTCTGCTGCCCCTCCATGGCTCCGCTGACACTGCTGGGTGGGGTGGGGTGGGGTGTGGGACCGTCCTAACTCCACTGGGCCTCCTCTGATGCCCCAGCACAGCTGGAAAGGGCACCTCGCTGCCGTGATACAGGTGGGGGTGGAAGTCCAGCCCCCTGTGTGTTCTCTCCCATGCTGCCTTGTAGGGTGGGAGGGAAGGGGAATCCAGGCTTCCCTCTCATCCTTGCTGGGTGGAAGGGTGGGGTCTGGCTGGGGTGGGATTGCTCTGTTGCTTCCTGTCCTCCTGCAGGAGGGACCTCTCCCGGTCCCTTGCCAGAGAGAGCAGCATTTGTTGGGGTGTTTTGGTTTGTGCCCATTGATGTTTCCAGGCTGCTGGCTCCTTCAGCTCCAAGTCTGGGGTCATGACACAGAAAGGAGACCAGGGGACCCATGCCGTGCCATCCCTCGGGTCCCACAGGTCTGCCCTCCTCCTTTCACCTCTACACGTGGTGTCAGGGTCTTCAGCTGTACTGACGGGGGGGCGGGGGGGAGGGGGGAGGACGTGTGCACCACTCTCCCGCTGCGCGAGTCCCTGCAGCCCGTTTCGGGCGGGGCCAGGGCTCAGCGAATAACAGCGGAGCCATCAGAACGGTTGTGCGTTGTTTCCCGAATTGACAGTTTGGGTTTCCTCAAAGTGCTCGTGATGGGGTTTCTCATGCAGCCTCCAGGTTCCATGCACCCCCTACCCCGCCCGTTCTCCTGTCTTCACGGTGTGTCCGGTCACCCTCTCCTCCAGTCGTCACCTCCACGTGCCCGCTTCTGACCTGCCCCGCAGCCCCGAGGCCCTCGGAGCACCTTGCCGAGGGCGCGCAGTGGTCTTGCAGCCCTGCCACGTCTTACCTCCCACTCTAGACCTCAAGGAAATCGCTCCTCATTAAAATTTTCCATGATGGGCCCTGACCGGTGTGGCTCAGTGGGTTAGGCCTCTTCCCACAAACTGAAAGGTCACCGGTTCGATTCCCAGTCCGGGCACAAGCTTGGGTTGCAGGTTTAGTCCCTGGTCAGGGCACGTACCAGAGGCGACCGATCGATGTTCCCCTCTTTCTTCCATGTTCTCTCTCTCTCTCTTTCTCCCTCCCTTCCCCTCTCTCTAAAAATCAGTAAATAAACACAAACATTCAGTAAATGAAACTGTAAAGCACATGCACACACAGCATTGCATACCAAACCCACCTGCCCGCCAGCTGGCCCGAGCGGTGACTAGCCGCGGACCTTCCGTTTCAGCCGGGCGCCACCTGCTTCCCCACCCGGGTCATGTTGTAATAGTGAATGCCAGGTGTTGCCGTGTCATCCCTCAGTACCTCAGTACTTCAGTGTGACTGAAGGTAAGTCCTAGCTCCACACCTGCAATGATAAACAAGCATTCCTGGTTACAGTCAGCTCTCCAGATGGCATTTGTGTTTGAATTTCTCCATCGCAGGATCTGTCTGATTCATTTCCAGTCCTTGCCATGTCCGCGCTGTGCTGTACACAGAACAGGTTTCCAGAAAACGTATCTTTATATAATTAATGAATATAAAGTAATAATGCTTTTAAAACTATCTGGAACACTCTCTTGAATAACAGATTCTAAATAGAAACTCGTTGAACTTTTAGCAACAAATTTACCAGATATGCAGTGAGATTCAACACTATTAACAAATGGTTGTCATGAAAACTGTATATATTTTAGACGTTTGATGTATGGGAGATGTTTATGATATGTGCATGCTTTAGCACATTTTAGTCACCATCTTCTAAAAAACGATGAATTTGCCTTTGTGATTTGTAATATCAATTTTATTTGTATACAAAGCAACTTGTGGCTACAAATTTGCAAGTCGTCTTTTTCATCAATTACAATTTGATGGGATCATTAATTATAGATTGTGTACTAGTAAAATTTTGCAAAGTATAGCCATAGTATTTAGGAAGAGGAAACTCTTAATTAAGTTTGTTAAGAATTAGATCATTGGAGTAATTGTTCTTTGAGGATTTCCTGTTATTTACTTCTCCTGCTAATAAAGTAATGTTATTCTTGGCTAACAAGTTCGATGAGATTTTAACAATTCCATGCATTTTAGATTCATCTGTGTGAGATGTGACTCCAGAGGAAAGTGGAATAATGAAGTGAAATGCCGTGGGCCCTTCTTTTTCTTTGCAGCTTTATTTTGTGACCCAGACCGGAAGTCTGCCAGAGCAGAGACCCAGTGGCAGGCGGCTGGAGTCCTGTCTGGGCTCTGTGGCTGTCTGGGGTTGTGCGGTCTCCAGGCCCTCGCATGGGAGAGACTGAAGACGTGAACACTGTCACCTTTCTCCCTGGTTTGGGGCTCGCCAGGGCCCCGGCCCTGGAATCAAGGCCACCCCTGCCTGTGGCAGAGCCCACGGGGGTCCTGTGGGGAACCGTGCCAACAGGCGGGGGCACCTGCTCATCCTGTCCCGGCAGCAGATGGACTGTCCTTGCTTCCTGCGTCTCTTTTCTGTGTGCAGCTGCATTGGTGTCGTTTCTGCAGAGGAGCCTCACCCCATGGTGCTCGTGTGATGGACGCACTAAGTGTGACTTTCTTGCTGTCTTTCAGACAGAAACAGTCTCCGCCAGTCAAGAAACCCCCCACAGCCTTTCGCCATGGATCTAGAAGACGAAGAAAACCTGAGTAAGACCTAGGCCTGCCACGTAGTCCGGAGTGGCCGGTTTGCCATTAGTCCTGGTGTTTCTGGAACTTCATTTCATGATGCCGCTTTGGGGGCATGATCTCCCTGTGATACGGGCTCCCAGCAGTGGCATGTTTTAAATTTGTGATACATGCCGTCTTTGCTGCAGGCACCTCCCTCGCAGCCACATGTGTGGGGCTGTCACTCCTGGCCATCGTCCTGGCCGCGGTGCCCCTACCTGGGAGGAGGCGTGCCTCCAGGCACACGTCTCGTGAAGCTGTGCGCTTTGTGCGCAGTCGCAGCCTGGTTGTCACGGTGACAGTCAGGTCCCTCCGTGCAAATCTAAGATAACCTTTGAGGTGGATTTAATTACCTGGCCATCTGAAATAACAGCACGTGCACTTTTTTGTCCAAATACAGTGGGTTCTCCCACATCGTGAGGGGAAGGGCTCGCGTGGATCCGCGGAGCGTAAGTTCCCAGACTTTCAGGAGCCCTGGGACCGTGTGGCCTGCCACACCTTGGCCCCTTCTCCGTCCCACACTGTCCTCTCCAGGGCGGAGGGACGGAGGGGACAGAGAGGTTCAGGGCTGTGCCAGCTTCCCCTCCCCACGCTGCTCTCAGTGGAATGCCCAGTGAATGCACTTCTCTTCCGTTTTATCTTTAATCCCAGAGAGCAGTGCACTTGAATAAGGCTTAAATGCTCCCACAGAGGCTGGGAGCTTGTAGCAGGGCCACGGCTACAAAGACACCCTTTTCCTGGTGCAGGTGCCTGTGCGCGTTCTTACCGGTGGGTGTCCAGTTGCTGCCGAGAAAGAGCGTGCAGGTCTAAATGATGAGTGACATTTTGCTCAGAGTGGCCATCTGTGACCAGAACGCAGTTCAGTCCCTTTCTCTGTGACTTCACCCAAACCGACCAGCTCAGTGAGGCCTTGGAGTTGGCTCCATTACCCGAGGTTCATGCGGCAGAACGGCCTGCCTCGCACACAGGCCGGTCTGTGAGTTCGGTCGTGGATGGGGCGGGGTGGGCTGGGTCTTGGTCGCATGAACTGCACAGTAGACGCTCTCTCTGGCGGAAGTCAGTGCCTCTGGGATGGATGGCAGCACGAGCAACTGACCAGTCGTGTTGCAGAAGCACATGGCGCTGTGCCCATCCTCCTGCCGACCTGTGCGTAGCCCCTAACTGCCTGGTCGCCATCATAGCCCACGCCTGAGGTCCTTCTAGAACCAGCCCTATGTTTTTACCAGCCGGTTCCCCTCGCCATCTCCAGTTCTGCCCATGCACGATTTCCCATGAAGAGCGTGTGTGCACGTGTCCCCCGGCCTCCTTTCGGTTGGCACGGTGTGGGGGGGGGGGTGTCGTCCGCGGCAGCGGTCATCTGGTTTGGGTGCAAATGTCACAGAGTGTGGGTTGTATAACTGTCTCCAGACTGATCCTGTGCTAATTTAGATGAAGAATCCTCCTAAGTAATTTTTCTGTACAGATAAGCTGCCAGTTTAAGTGCTGAAACTTAGCAGTGCCAGTTCTGTGTCTTTATCACTTTGAAAGCAACAAAAAATGTTCTCATGATGAACAGTTACATTCATGAAACAAAGTAGCGTGGTGTGCGAAGAGAAAGCGACCAGGAAGAATTGTGACAGTGGGGAGGTCTTCCTCCACTTTTATTGCTTTCTCTTTACCTGGCAGCATTTTTAATGAGATAGATAGCAGCATTTTTAATGAGATAGATAGCAGTATTTCAGTGCTCCTGAGAACTTAGAATTTCTGTGACCTATGTTATAAAAAAAGTGTACCTTTCCTAGAATCATGAGATTGTCAATCCAATACTGATGATTTTAATTTCTTAAAGGAAAGCATGTGGTCGTTTGAGGATACCAATGTTTGGTTGAGTGCGTGTCAGAGTGTGTTTTTCCGGTGACGCGAGTGTCTGCATCGCTGGTTCTGTTCGGCGGAAGCGCCGGCGTGTCCGCGGCCGCCTGCGTGACGTCCTCGCTGTTCGCGCATCTAACCTGTCTCGCTCTGCCCTTCTCACCTTTTGTTCCCTCTGAGCACCGAAAGGAGTAACCTATCGAGCTTTTGCTGGAGGATGTTATAAATGAAAATTTAGTGTCTATTCCGTCAGCTTTGTCAACTGGGAGAAGTGGTGTGTGTGTCAGCACCTGGCAGAGGTGCCATCTGCAGAGAAGGCCTGCCTGTCTCTCGTCTCTGCCGCAGGCAGGCCAGCGCCTGGCCTCTCACGGGCTGCGTTTAAACCAGGGCCGATCTCTACCTCTGGGCTGAGTGCCGGCAGCCGGGGAAACTCGAAGGCTCTCACTGTGGCATTGGCAGCCCACGGCCCAGACTTGATGCCGTGTCAAAGCCTCCGTAGGCGGAGCCCATGGCGTTTGCTTAGCCCAATGAGAGTCTGCTTTTATACCATGTTGTCGAAACAGACCCAGGCCCCTAAACTGGGCACCTCTAAATTGGCTTATGATGTAAAAACCACTCTGATGACTCACAAGATACATTGTGGGGTTTGGAAGCGAGTGGCAGACCTTTAAACTCCACGACGCCAGCACCCCGGCGCCCTGCAATCAACAAACACTCCTGCGCCTCACGCGCCAGGCGGCCCCGGACCCAGCCAGGGAGATGGGGATTGCTTGCCACTCTTTTTCAAAAAGCTTGGTAAACATGAGGGGAAGAGTAAGCGCTTTTTATACCCCTTTTTGAAATTAAAATCATATTTATTTGGCCACGAACTTATAGGGTACTAAAATTAACTTTATTAATTATAACTACAAGCTACCTTTAAAAGGTTGAACAACCAAGTTATTCATAAATCCATCAAATGTTCGTTTTAAAAAATGTTTAAAAGACAAAATTTCCAGCTTTAGTTACGAAGTTGTAGCCTGCCTGCAGCTTCAATTTTACGCCTTCCTCTTATATATATATTTTTACTCCTGTGGAATATATTAAGGATTCAGAGGCACATCAATCCCCTCATATAGTAAAAACTTTTAAATGAATACTAGAAATGGAGCTATATCCTTCAGAAATCATTTTTAAGCAGCCAGAATACTTTACATAATGACGTAAGCTGATTTCTAAGATTGATTCATGAACTAAATCAAATAACAGCACAAATTGACCGAATTTTTTGAACCTGGAAAACTAGTCAGCCTGTAAATGCTGCTTTTACACGTGGCCCCTCCTCTGCGAGATGCCGCAGCTCAGAGCCGACCGCGAGAGGAAGTGCCCCTGGGAAGGGGGTGGGGGTGCCATGCTAGACCGGCATCTGTCAGTACTAGTGCCAGACTCACTAGTGTGAGGTCTTCTGGACACATCTACCGAGCCACACTTCGGTGCTCCAGAGGATTCTCACAAAAGTGACTTTAAAACTCACCTTCTAATGCAAAAGCAGTTGGCGATGATGAATAGAGATGGAAGGAGCCATTATTCAGCGAGGCGCCCGGCGGCCCAGGTCAGTGGAGGCCCCGGGTTGGGGGTTCAAGGTGCAGGCCCTCCCGGACAGGCAGCAGGGACCACAACGTAGGACACACATCACTTACCCAGTTACAAAGAGCGATAAAGGAATCCATAAATTTTGCATTTACAAGATCCTGCAACGAAGGCGTTGTAAGTTGCTCTTTCTGGGCACGCAGGTTCCAGCAGCACAGAGGCTAAGGACAGCGGCAGCGCGGGCCGCGGGCCCCCCGGGGACGGCGGCGGCGGCACGCCGGGGCTGGCCGATGGCTGCCCGCTCCCCAACGGGGGCGGCGGCGGGTCCGCCGGCAGGAAGCGGCCCCTGGACGAGGGCAGCAACGGGCACGCCAAGTTCCGCCTGAAGAAGAGGAGGAGGGCGCCGGGGCCGGCGCTGCCCAAGAACGCGCTGATGCAGCTGAACGAGATCAAGCCCGGCCTGCAGTACTCGCTGCTGTCCCAGACGGGGCCCGTGCACGCGCCGCTCTTCGTCATGTCCGTGGAGGTGAACGGGCAGGTGTTCGAGGGCTCCGGCCCCACCAAGAAGAAGGCCAAGCTGCACGCCGCCGAGAAGGCCCTGCGCTCCTTCGTCCAGTTCCCCAACGCCTCCGAGGCCCACCTGGCCATGGGGCGGAGCCTGTCCGCCAATGCGGACTTCACGTCCGACCAGGCCGACTTCCCCGACACGCTCTTCAACGGCTTCGAGACGCCGGACAGGTCGGAAGTGCCCTTCTTCATGGGCTCCAACGGCGACGACTCCTTCAGCTCCAGCGGGGACCTCAGCTTGTCGGCGTCCCCGGTGCCCGCCAGCCTCGTGCAGCCCCCGCTCCCGGCCCTGCCGCCCTTCCCCCTGCCCAGCGGGAAGAACCCCGTGATGATCCTGAACGAGCTGCGCCCGGGCCTGAAGTACGACTTCCTCTCGGAGAGCGGGGAGAGCCACGCCAAGAACTTTGTCATGTCCGTGGTCGTGGACGGCCAGTTCTTCGAAGGGTCGGGAAGGAACAAAAAGCTCGCCAAGGCCCGGGCCGCGCAGTCCGCCCTGGCCGCCGTCTTCAACCTGCACCTGGATCAGACACCGTCGCGCCAGCCCATCCTCAGCGAGGGCCTCCAGTTGCACCTGCCCCAGGTGAGGACGGGTCCGGGCACAGCCTGGTCATGCTTTTAGACAGGACTCGGTTTCATTGTCACCGCTGACTCTCCATCTTCCGTCACCGACCTCACCACGGTTCCCAGTGAGTGTGGCCGCTGCGCAGGCTCTCTGAGATTGTGCTGGCCGCGTTGTCCCTGGGCGGGCAGCCGCCCGAGGCTGTCGCAGCACAGGGTGGGGACACGAGGGCGGTGCAGCCGGCCCGCTCCGTGCTGAGGTTCGCCCGGGAAGGCAGACCACGGTCCCCTCCCTGTGGCGGCACAGGTGTTCCGAACTCGGGCACCTGCCCCAGCCCAGGGTGCTTTCCGAAGTCTTGCTGGGCTGGGGGCACCGGGGGAGTGCATTGGCCTGGCAGCTGCCGAAACCCAAGGGTGGCGGGGCTCCGGGCTGCGCAGGACTGGCCGGCGGCCGCACTCCCGAGCCCCCAGCGGTAGGGAGCATGTGTCAGAGGGACAAGGTGTGTGGGGGGCCCTCAAGCAAGTGCTCCGGGGCCCCCCAGGCATCCGGGTCTCTGTGCCTGGTGTTCACCACCTGGGATTCATACAGGCTCCCTCCTGCCTGGCCGGAGTGGGTGGCCACTCTTCCGTTTGGTCTTGGACCCCGACACCCCCTAATATCGGGGTGAACACAGGGAAACGTGCAGGGGGCCCAGATCGGCATCTGCGAGGGAGGAAGCTAAAGGGGAAGGAACACGTAGTATCCTCTCTAAATCCTGCACCTCTGCTTGTTTATCGCTTCTTTTCTTAGAAATTCAGAATTCTCTGGTCTACTGTAAAAACCAGTCTTTCAGGGAGAAAACCTGTCCTTCTTGTCTGTTGATTCCTTCTTGTCAAAGCATCATTCAGTTCAAAGACAAAATATGTTGCAGTTTGAGCAGAAAGATGAAGGACCTGGGCATCAGCAGGCAGGTGGTCTGTGCCCTCTCAGAAAGACCGCAGATGTCAGCCCGTCTTTCGCCTTCGAGCCAGTTTGAGTGACCTGCGTGCAGGTGTCCCCCGAGATGGCCAAGGCCCTCCGTTTTAAAAGGAGGAAATTTATTTTATTTTTAAAGCAACGTCACGCAGCACTCTTATGAAGTAGCATGCTCACGGTAACGTGCTGATTTTTTTGTGAGCCGAGTAATTGCTTCCAACCTTGACCTCTTGCTCCAAGGCCACTTGTAGTTTTACAGAGCAGTGGCACTGGTTCCCAAGTGACTTCTTTAGTTTTCAGGTCCACTGTTCGCTGAACTATGTCAGCTTGAGCTCAGGACGACACCTGACTTGCCCTGTGGTCCCCGAACGCGAGCAGGGCCAGGTGTGACAGAGCAAAGCCTGCCAAGCACTCTGCCTCCCAGAGGCCAGGTTGTGCAGTGCAGATGGGGAACGGGGCAGAGGGGTCTGTGTGTGCTCGTGTACACGCGTGTGCACGTGTATGTACTCACAGCCCCACCCCCAGGCCGGGCTCAGTGGAGCGGTGGTGACCAGAGCCCCTGGCCTGGGAGGGCTGGGCCTGTGCAGCATCCGTGGGGAGGGCACGTGTGGGGATCCTGCAGGGAAGGGTGTGGGGGGAGGGGCCGCCCACACCACTTGCAGGTTCTGCGGGTGCTGAGCTGCGGTTTCAGGACTCCTGTGGTCCCTGACCCCTCGAGGCCTGAGGGAGTGGAGCTGCTTAGGTCAGACGTCACTGGTCATGTGATCCTTTCCCTTCATGGCGTTCACATCAGCACCAGACGGTTTAAAAACTGGGCGCCACGGACCGCACGGGCGAGTGTGAAACACCCCGTGAGCAGTGCACGTTAGTGAAGTGGCCCAGCCGAGCCGCAGCGCCTCTCCGCCCGAGTGTCACTGCAGGAGGGGGTGCCGGGGCCTGCGGGGGGGTGGGGGTGCCATTTAGGAGCACGTGACCTTGTCATTACACCCACCGCCACAGGTGGAGGGAGAGGCGCTTCGTGGCCCGTAGAGAAAGAGGGAGTGACCTCTTTAAGGGGGTGGAAGCACTGCCCGTGTGTGCAGATGCTGGCATCACACCAGCAAGTAAGTGTGTGCGGAAGTGCCCGACCTCCATCTGAACTCAGATACAACTCTTGTGCTTTTCTCCGAAAATGTGTAGACACACCTGACTTTTATGAAAAGAGACTTTTATCTGCTCTAACGTCTCACTGTTTTCCCTTCTGCGTGAGTTGGAATGTGTTGTCCTTTACCGTTGGTACCCCCGCCTGTGTGCGGCCGCACCCCCCTTTCTGACTGTGGTCTGCTCGGTGCTCTGTGCTCACATCTGCAGCACCGAGGCCTCTGCCAGGTGCCAGGTGAGGCCCTTGGGCCCCGCCTGGACCTTCTGCCCGCTCTCCCCTGGCGCTCGCTGGGATTTGCTGGTGCAGTGATGGGAGTGAAACCTCCTGACAGCTGTGCTTTTCCCAAATAAGTCGTCATCCAGGATGAGTGACTTTCCTATTCGTTTTGAGAGTGTTGTATTAAGAGCCGAGGTGGGGACACTAGACTGGGACATTTGATTATCAAGACAAGTGTGAGATGGAGGGCGTGTAGATCCAGTGTGGCTCTTACACATGCACTGTTGTGCACCGCTTCCCGGAACTCAAAGGGTCCGCTTTATCACGATATCGTGAGTCATAAAAATGAGACGTGCCCCAAATCTAACGGAGAGGTTAGCCTCTAGAAGCTCTCCCTGCGGCACAGGTGCTGTCGGAGCTGGCCACACGCCAGCTGCCGTGTTCCAGGCCTCACTGAGCGCCTTCCCCGGAGTGCGTCCTGCTGTCCCTTGATCCAGGTGACCACTGCCCTGCAGGCCCTGGTCAGTGTTGGATCCTGAGAGCACGGCTGAGCCGGGGTGGTTCACCTCGTGCTGAAATACCCAAGGCACCCGATGGGCGGGGACCTTTGAGGGGGAGGCGCTGCCCAGAGCTTATGATTCTGTAGTGCAGTCATGCTTCTAACTGCCTGAGACATGGGGTGGCACACCCAAGGGTGGGCTCCTGGCCTTGCCAGCCTGCGCCAGACACTCTCAGAGCAGGGGAGGGGGGAGGCAGGTGACTGCAGGAAGGCACTGTGGCCACCCTCCACCTCGGTGTCCTCATCAGAGGGGGGCTGGTGCCTTGCAGAGATGGGGGCGGGGGGCAGCAGGGTGTGCCTCACACGCCGAGCCGTCCCGTCCTCCAGACCCTGTCGAAAGACCCCAGCCATGGCCTTTGTGTGCTCCCTGGGTGTGTGTTTCCGTTGAGTGTTTGGAGCAAATGCACACACGCACGCACGCACCCGTGTGCCAGCTTCGCCGTGGGACTCTCCAGAAGAGGAGCCATCGGCGCCGTCACCCTCTGACGGGAGAGCCCGCGTTGGCGTTTGCAGGCGGGTGCAGGCGCCTAACCCCCTCTGTGGTCCTCAGGTGTTAGCAGACGCTGTGGCCCGCCTGGTTCTGGATAAGTTTGGGGACCTGACGGACAACTTCTCCTCCCCCCATGCACGCAGGAAGGTTCTTGCTGGGATCGTCATGACGACAGGTAAACAAACACCTTGCCCTGTAAAGATCTCTGACTCTAACGGGAAAATCCTTTTGTCCTTCTTCTTCAGAATGTCTGCCACCTGCAAATGTGGGAAGCGTACCTAGTTTTTTTTTCCCAAATGTCCATCTTTTCACCCTACGTTGTTTTTATTCGGGGAAGCAGTCTGTTAGTACTGGGTCCCCGCAGTCCCGCGTGAGTGGTCTGGAGCTGCTCGGAAAACGGCAGGAGGCGTTAACTCCTGCTGCGCTGGAAAGTGGGGCGCATCCGGGTTAGCAGTTGGCGCTCGTGCCGCTGGGCGGGTTTCTGTGTGACTGCGGGGGAGAGCTGGGGCTCTAGCAAGAGTCGCAAGTCTGTGGGGAAGGAGGCGAGGTTTGGGACGGCAGGAGGAACCCAATTACACTTGTCCAGCCGTTCCGGTCGTGGAAGGAGCCCTTCCCCAGGCCCCCATCCCACACCCCGGAGCAGGACCTGCTGCTGCATCTCCGTGGGCGAGTCCTAGGAACAGGAAGCCTCGACCTGACCAGTGCTTAGGTCCCCACAGTGGGGCAGGCAGGGGCGTGGAGAAAGGACCCCGCTTCCTGTCACATGGGCTCCTCTCTGCTGGCGGCATCCACAGCGTGTGCAGGAAACTGGCCGTGGAGGTCAGGGAGTGAGGGGCCAGGCACGGGGGATCGGTGCCTGCTGGCAGGGAGCATCACCCTGCTCTAGGTGGAGGTGGCTGCGTTGCCCGCCTCTCCTGAGGTAGTTCTCCGACCCAGTGGGGAGAGGACACGATATCAGTCCCCCACGCCCTGCAGAAGCGTGATGACTCTTGCGTCACCGCCATCTCTGCCGTGGCGTGTGGGCTTCGGTGCAGCTGGGCGTGTGTCTGGGGTGGGGTGCGGAGCTCTGACGGGTAAGGTGGGTCTCAGGTGTTCTGTGACAGGTGGTGCCCCTGTCCTCCTCTCTCTTCTCTCCTTACTCCTGCAACTTACCTAACTGGACGGTGAGTGGCTGAGACCACAGTTCCCGAGCAGGCTCTGGGGCTCCTCTGCAGACACGGACGCGGGTGCAGTGCCATTCCCCCAGCTCTCCCGCCACCTTAGGGGAGGCAGCCGACCTCAGGGCAGCATGTGCACCCCAGCGCGAAGCCCCCTTGGGAGGCTGCTCAGAGCTGCAGTTCACGTCTGCAGGCGGGACTGTGCAGCCCGGGGCTCGGGGTTCTGACCTCAGATGGCCTCCTCTCACTGGATGGCCCTGGGAAGGTTATTGCCGCCTCTGCCTGAGCTTCCTGCTCTCTAAAACGGAGGCAGTGGTACTGTGTACCTTCAGATCACGGGAAGGGAGTGAGAATACCTCACCGGGTAGACATGGCTCACTGCCCTCCTCAGGGCGCCCCACCATTCTGTAGCTGCTGGTGGCGCAGTTTGTGCCTGGCGGCGGTCAGGGCCTTCGCAGCGAGCCCGCAGCACGTGGTCTGTGACAGACTAGCTCTTCCGGAGGTCCCTGGGGGTGGAGGGTTTGCCAGCAGCACAGTGAGACGGTGCCAGGGACCCCCAACCGCACCCTGTGAGGGACTTGCTTTCTCCCTGTCCCCTCCTCAGCGCCTCTTTAGTGCTCTGATGTCAATTTCAGTATTAGCAACTAGACCGTTGAGTCCACTTTCACGGAGCACTTCCTGTTTGTGTCCGACACGGCCTGTTCAAGAGCGAACTATTCCATCCCAGAGGAAACAACTTCCTCAAGTTTAGAGCCTTCACACTGTTTCATGAGGACAGTTGGCTCCCAGGAGTCTCCCAGCGCCCGTCCCCTGGGAGGCCTGCCGTCAGGGGTGGGGGTGGGGGGTTGTGAGCTGGAGCGGACCGCTCTGCGAGGCGCCCTCACCGGGGACGCTCGGGCCCCGGGGGCGCAGGACTGGGACTTAGAGGAATGGTCTCTCTTGTTTTCCAGGCACAGATGTTAAAGACGCCAAGGTGATCTGTGTTTCCACGGGAACGAAATGTATTAACGGCGAGTACATGAGTGACCGTGGCCTTGCTTTGAATGACTGCCACGCAGAGATCATATCTCGGAGGTCCTTGCTTAGATTCCTTTATACGCAGCTTGAGCTTTACCTAAAGTAAGTCTAGTAAGTAAGTAAGTAAAGGAAGCTGTTTTAAAAAGTATCCCCCCCACCCCACTGTGTCAGAAAGCACTGCAAAACTTTCACTGGAAAATTCTCAAAGTGGTAGCTTTGTCAGCAACAGCAAGGTTGGATCCCGCTTTCCCACGATGCTCCAGCTACAAATAGAGTTGGCTAGATTACAGCAGACACATGTATACGCACATGTACACACATGCACACACACATAGCAGCACCACAGATGTCAGATCTGTGCACGACCCTGTGCTGTGTTTCATGCGGTCCAACATCAGCAGAACTCCACCGCCTGGTAAACGCAGTCATTTTCATTCTAGTCACTGTGCCTAGAGTCAGCCCCTCGTCTGTCCGAACTGCCTTTCTTTACAAGGCCATCTCTGCACATAGTCACTCTGTTTGAAGTCATCAGTGGGAAAGAAAGGAGAAATACTCACATTTCGATGGCATGCCCCTTGTCGAGCAGACAGGAATTGTGCGAACTATCATAAGCGTGTAAAATAAAGATCCCAGCCCACGCTTCTCCACACCCCTTTGCAAACAGGGTCCTTTGAAACCGCAGTGAGCTGGGAGAGGCTGGATTCTGACCACACACAGCTAGAAAGTTTACTTTGCAACTGGTTTCCTTTCAGCAACAAAGATGATCAAAAAAAGTCCATCTTCCAGAAGTCTGAGCGGGGAGGCTTTAAACTGAAGGACAGCGTCCAGTTCCATCTGTACATCAGCACCTCACCCTGCGGGGACGCCAGAATCTTCTCTCCGCACGAGCCCATCCTGGAAGGTACGGCCCAGTCTCCTGGCAGTCAGCCGTGTCTCCAACTTCACGGCCGTGTAGCGACACACAAAACGATATACATTAGTATCCTTTTTTAAATGTCAGCCTTGATTGTGGTCTGAGGAATGTATAAAAGCGTGAGGTTTTACTTTTCCGTGAATAATTAATTAGAAAGTTTTGTTGGATGAAAAATGTTGATTCTCATAAACTAAGAAATTGAAGCCCTGGCTGGCGTAGCTCAGTGGATTGAGCACAGGCTGTGAACCAAAGTGTCGCAGGTTCGATTCCCAGTCAGGGCACATGCCTGGGTTACAGGCCATAACCCCCAGCAACCGCACATTGATGTTTCTCTCTCTCTCTCTATCTCCCTCCCTTCCCTCTCTAAAAATAAATAAACAAAATCTTAAAAAAAAAAAAAAAAAGAAAATAACTTGTACCTTAAAAAAAAAAAAGAAAGAAAGAAATTGGAGTGGAGTGAGGATATCAGACCAGATTTGCTTTTGGCACTTAAATTTGGGTAACGTGTGCCTCTGAACCAGCGGTGCACATCCTCTCCCACATTTCTGATGGATTTTAACTTACTTGGCGTGTAATCGGCGCGTTTGGCCGAAACTCCCAGAGCAGGTTCGGCCTGATGAAAAGGAGCCCCGTTCTGCTGCAGTTCCCCGCCCTCCCCTGCGTGCCGGTCGGTTCTTCGGTCGCGTCCGAATTCGTGTCCACGTTTCTCTCCCAAGCCTAAACGTTGTTTATCACAAATGGAAAATTTGACTACGTTTTGTTCCTTGATCATAAAAGCTACACATCCCCCCACTGTGGGAAATTGCTAAGTATTTTTAAAATAAGAAGGAGAATTTAAGTCATCCGGGTTTGTATGACCCAGAGGTGGTTGCTGTGGATGTTTGCACGCGCTTCCTGTGGGCTTATTTCTGCACTCTTGTGGGCAGTTTTTTGAAAATTTAATACATTTAATAAATTTTCAAAAAATGAGGAAATATAATAAACACTCAGCTATCCAACACCCAGAATTAACAAATGTTAACATTTTGTCCTGTTTGCTTCAACTGCTTTTTTAATGATAGAAATCGATCACTTTGGTCAATAAAAAGAAGCCCTGTTTTCCCCCAACCCCTCACAAGGCCACCTCCGTGACTTTGGCTCGTGTTACATCCGTCCTGTCCGGCCTCGTGTGCTCACGCCTCACGCGGGTCCCGTGGACACGGAATGCAGCTGTGTGCACAGAGAGGCGTGCACTGTGGTGTGAACCTGCAGGGGGCGCTCCAACGTGTTTCTCAGTGAGTGAGACCGACGGTTTCCTTCTCCCTTTCTCCCAGAACCCGCAGACAGACACCCGAACCGCAAAGCCCGAGGCCAGCTGCGGACGAAGATAGAATCTGGGGAGGGGACCATCCCCGTGCGCTCGAACGCGAGCATCCAGACGTGGGACGGGGTGCTGCAGGGGGAGAGGCTGCTCACCATGTCCTGCAGCGACAAGATGGCACGGTAAGGGCCCCGGGGACCCCGGCTCTCCCGCTGCGCCAGACTCACCCCTGCTGGTTCCCAGGCCCTTCTTTCTCGGTGTGCCGGTCACCCCCGCTGGCTTTCGGAACAGCGGGGGCTCGTCCCCAGTGTCCCCCACAGCCTTCGAGTGACTGAGGCTCCGGAGGGCCCCAGGACCCTTCGAGGGGACGGAGGTGGGCCTTTGCCCAGGAGGCTCCAGGCGGCCCCTTGCCCGTTGTTGTTGCTGCCGCACGTGGCGTCCGGGGTGAACTGACGCGTCGCACTGGGACGCTTTGAAACAGTTTGCTCCCACGGAAAGCACAGTGCCTCGTTGATCGTCGATGAGACTGCAAGGGTCACACTCACTGTTGAGTTAGTACTTGGGGTGACTGGTGTTTACGTTGTACAAACGACGTGACACCCGTCGCAGGCGTGTTGCTCTGAGCGCCGAGAGCGCCGCTGGTGGGCAGGCCGAGGGGGCGCTGCGGGCACACGTGGAGTTTGCTCCCCGGGAGGGAGGGGGGAACGTTCCTTCAGGGGCCGGCGTCGTCCATGCTCAGAAAACCCCGCTCCTTCGGGTGCTGGCCTCCTTTCCAGTAGTTCTTTGTCTTTCAACAAACGTTTATTTGAAAGAGGTTAAATGGTAGAAAAGTGTGCAAAATGAAAATCTCCTCCCCTTCTGAGCTCCCCGTGGCCTGTTGGGAGTGGGTTCCTGGCCGCTGCCCCAACAGCAGTCAGGGCTGACACACGCGTGTGCGCACGTCTTCTCGGTTGTTCGTGAGCCTTTGTCTTGGCCTTCTCCGCTGGCCCCTGTCGGGGGGGTGCAGGGACACGGAGTCCGTTCCGCCCAGCAGGGGCGCCCACAGGACATGTTTACCTATTACACGCCCTTTGTATGTATTTCCGTGTGTGTGTGTGTGTCCTTGAAAAATACCCAGTAGTGTCACTTCGGGTGTTCGTGCGCATGTTGTCAGTCTGCCGTCAGGGTGCAGAAACCGTCTTGTGCTTCCGATCCCGTCCCGCACCTTGTGTTCTCATGCGCCCCCGTGTCTGGGGGACTCTCCCTGGTGCGGTTGTGAGCGGCCCTCGGATTGCCAGTGTGCCCCAGTCACGGCCACGTCACGGCCACATCACGGTCGTCCCCTCACGGTGGAAACGAGGATTTCCTCAGCCTGCCTCCCCAGTACAGCCCTGAAGTCCCCTAAACGCAGCGCCATAGAGGCCTTGTGCCCTAGGGGTTGGACACGGGGGACCCTCACGCTGTGCTGGTGGGCGTGCCCGGACGGTCCCAGCAGCTGCGCTGACCAACAGTGCGCATGAGGTTAGCTCCCCCGTGTTCCTGACTGGCGTCCCATGGTTTTAGTTTACGTGTCTCTTCCCACAAGGAGCGTCAGCATCTCCTTGACTGCCCGTCTCACCCCCCTGAATGTCCCGTTCACGCCCTGGCCGCTCGGCCTTCGATCTCACGCCCTTTTCGTCTGGATGAGCAAAGTTCCTTTTCAGTCCATGCTGCAGTCCTTAGCGGTGGGGGTGATTCGGTGTCGTCTCCAGGTCCCCCTTGACGGTGTGCCGTCTTGTGTTCCACAGAAGCCCCCAATGTGATGCCACTTGATCCATGAACGTGTCACCCCGTGATTTTCACTTTCAGGGTCTCACCTAAGCAGTTCCTTCTCAAATTCAGGGCCCAGAAATGCTCTCCTGTACGTCTCTCTAAGACCTTTATCGTTTGACCTGCACGTGTAGGCCGTTAATGCGTTTGTGTTGTGAGCAATAACTTAGTTTTCTCGCTCTGACTCGGCGGGCCGGTTTTCCCGGTCCCGCCCGCGGAACAGTCTGTACTTCCTCCCTGGGCTGCGGAGGCTCCTCTGCTGTGGGCTGAGCCCCCCACGAGGGCGGGCCTGTTCCCACACCCTCGGCTCGGGGTCAGCCTGCAGTTCGCCCTCATTGCCCACATTTTATCGTTTCCCTGGCATTTTAATATCTTTAAAGATCTGGTCGGATAAGACTGTCGTTCTCTACCCCTGTTTTGTTTTTTCAGACCTTTGGTAGCTTTTTGTGAACCTCTGTCCTTCTGTGCGTATTTTAGAGTCAGCTTGTCCAGTGTCTCCAGATGTCTTGCTGACATTTTGTACGGAATTACATTGACGTTATGGATTGATTTGGAAAGAATTGGCATAAAGTTAAATCAGCCCATCCATGAATATTGTGTATCTCTCTCCACATTTAATTGTTTTCTTTTATGTCATGTATAGTTTTCCACAAAGATGTTAGGCAACTTTTGACAGATTAATTCCTAGAACTTGATCCTTTCTGTGTTGTTAGTGTGGAGATTATCTTGTTAGCTGCTACACACTCTGTGTGATTATTGCTGCTGGTGTAGACAAACACCATGGATTTCTTTTTACTGTGGTAAAACACATGATATAAAATTACCATCTTACACATTTTTTAAAGATTTTTTTATGACCAGTTGTAGATGCACAACAAAATTAGGATGGGGGTACAGGGATTCCCATGTCCTCTCCGCCCACCCCCACACACCACCTCCGGCAGTCCCCTGGCCCCACCAGAGGGGACTGGTGCGGTCAGCAGGCCTGCACTGACACGGTGTAATCACCCCACACCCACAGTTGACACCAGGGTCACTCTTGGTGGCGCACGTCCTGTGGATTTGGACAGATGTGTGGTGACGCGTGTCCGACGTTCTTTGCGATGTCCAAAACTGGAAGCGGTCCCAGTGGCCCCCGTGGTTCGGGGCTGAGCAGACGACGCTGCTCCACATGGTGGGGGGCCACTCATGCAGGTCCTCCTCCTCCTCATCCTCCTCCTCATCATCGTCATCTGATGCACAGACAATGTGGACAAATCCCAGAATAATGACACAGTGAAAGAAACCAACCAAAAACAGCGCTCACTGTGTGGTTCCACTCCTGCACATTTCTAGAAAACGCAGACTGACCCTCAGTGACAGAAAGCAGACCGGCGGTTGCCTGGGGTGGGGGCCAGCGTGAGAAGGGACAGCACGGAAGGACTGGGACCAGGCGTGAGGAGGGTCTGGGGGCGACGGTCTCCTGGGTGTGTCCAGATGTCAGGCCTGCCCCCTCATTCGCTTCACTGTGGGCAGCACGTTGCATATCAGTGACACCTTGGGGACTCACAGGAGGGGGAATCACAGTGGGAACCAGAAGATGACCGTCAGTAGGTGACAGAAGCACCGTCAGCGGTGGGGTAGGAAGAGAACAACAGGACAAACCCAACTGAGGAGAAAGGGGGAAACAAGGACACCTGGCCAGGAGTGGCGACCAGGGCAGTCCCTGGACAGGGGAGTGACGTCAGCGGAACTTGGGCAGCTCCGACCAAGGACGACGGGAGAGCGGCCAGACCGGTGGGGGCCGCGGTGGGCTGCAGCTGCTTGTGACGGAGAACGAGGCAACTTCATGGCCGAGAGTGCAAAACTCAGATGAAATTTTAAGTTTTCAGAAAAGTGTGCATTTCTAAAACTGACTGAAGTGTAGGTAGACATTTGAAATAGAGTTAAAGTCATTTAAAAAATTAAACCAGTCACCCCACACCCCAGGAGATATTGAAGAACGTCAGAAAAAGGAGGGAGGTACAGGGAGAGGAGACCGCCCACCCAGCTGGGCCCCGCGTGAGGTCCCCACGCCCCTGGGGCCAGGAATCCCTGCTCCCTGCAGTCCCTTTCCGGAGGTTGGAACCGTAGGGACAGGTGGCTCCCAGCTCATGCCATGGGGCTACCAGCACCCCCGCCTCCGAGCCAGACAAGGACAGTAAGGAAAACCAGGTGACGAGCCGCCCTCAGTCATAAAACACACGTACACACGTGATCTCAAGGGCAGCAAACCAAGCCAGCGGTGCACTGTTAATAATTCCGTCAGCTCCCTCCACATCTGTCACTTGAACACGGTTTTAATCAAAGTCTCGTCCTTCTCCGTAGCACCTGGAGGCCTAATCCCAGCCCTCGGATGGGAAAGTCCCGGTGGGACGCGGGGTGGCCGCTGGCAGAGGGTGGTGGTGGCACGAATGCGGGGCCGGAAGGAGACCTGAGGGCGCGTGACGCACCGCCCAGGGTGACGTTCGCCTGCGTGTGAGAGGGAGTGTAAACCAGACGCGAGTGTTACTTCTCTCGCACAGAAAACTCGGTTCAGAAGCAGGCTTTCCAGAGCCGCTGTGGTGAGTGCATGGTCACCCAGAGGCCAGGCCCCTTCTTCCTGTGCCATGTGGCGGGCGCCTACTGTCCTCGGGGTCTCCTGGTGCCCTGACAGGGCCACGTCCCCAAGCGCTGGGTCCAATCCCCAGTAGTGGGAGGGGGAAAGGATGGGCAGTGGGGGCTGGGGGACAGCTGGGTGAGCCCCTGGCCTGCACACAGGGTGCCGTCTGGAATAGAGGGATCGAGGCTCTTGCTCGAAAGAAGGGAGGGACTGTCGGGCAGCAGCCACAGCCTCTGCCACGGTCGGGGCTCGCCAGGGAGATGAACTGGCTGATGAACCGCCCGTAGGAAGACAGACGAGCCCTCCGTCAGCCGCACAGGTGCGTTCCCAACAAGCAAGGACCCGGGTAAAGAGGGGTGGTACCTGGCAGTTTTTATGGCTTCCCCTTTGCAGGCACAGAAAGCCCAATTATAAAGAAAACGTGAATAAATGTGACTAAATTTATATTTTAAAACTTCTTTACCAAAACCCCGTAGATAGAGTAGAGAGAAAAGCCCGTATTGGGAAGAGTTTCAGATTTGCATAAGCGGTAGGTAACCCGGATTATGAAGCAGACCCCCCACAGCTCGGCTCAGTCACACGGGGGTGTTGCTGGCAGGGGCTGGGCTGGGGGTCCTGTGAATGCTCTGTGTCTCGGTGGAATGAGGGTCACACGTGTACGCAAGTCATACTCAGGCGTGCACCCCTGTGATCCGCACCTCCCGCTGTATCCCGATGGCACCGTGTCAGAGGGACAAGCCAGGACCAGCCAGGGGGAAAGGAGGAAGGATGCTCCTAGAGGGGACAGCATGGGGACCACGGCTGCAGCCTGCCCCTCCCAGGCCCTCCAGCACCAGGCACACGGGGCCCGCACCACACGGCTCTCCAGTTCCACGGACCAGGCCGATTCTGACGGGCTGTGGGGCTCAGTGCAGCCCCACGGGCTGCGGGGCGTCCCATGAGACCGCGCAGGCGCCCACACTTCTGTCTGACCGGGCTGCAGGTCCCGGTGCCCTAGACCCCTCCTCAGGCTCGACGACGTGGCTAGAACAGCTCCTAGAACTCTGGGATCACAGTAACTTAATTTACCATTTCACTGTAAAGGATACGAGTCAGGAGCAGGCCTGGGGAAGAGATGCCCAGGGGGTGGGGCACACGGCCCTTCCTGTGCTCCGAAAGCTCCCCGAGCCCCTTGGGTCGGGCGCTAGGCAGATTTCGGTCACATGGCCACAGCTGAGTGCATCATTGGTCATTAGGGATCAACTTGATCCCATTTCCTCTTCACCCTGCTCTGATTCTGTGGTCAGTTCCCCTGGCAACTGGCCCCCATCCTCCTAGAGTCACCTCATTTGCATAAGCCCAGGTGAGGTTGGAAACGGCTTCCTGTTCGGTATCACACCAACAGATGGCCACGGCCGAACAACAGAACGGTCATGGCCCAGAAACAGCGCTGGTGGACGGAGCACCGCCCGCCGTCCGCAGCCCTCCTGTCCTGTCCTGTCCTGAGGGAGTGAAATGATCAGCCCCCTGAGTGGCTGTCACGGTTGAGAGGCAGTGGGCAGGTGCTGGGCGAGATGTCCTGTGTCTCTTGCAGAGGGACAGAGCAGGGCCCCATATGTTCCTGCCTGAGGGGCAGGAAATGGGGTTAGCAGCAGAGGGCCACCTTGGCGGTGGTGGCCAGGGTGGTCCGGGGGAGGCGAGGGAGGGGCAGTGCTACTGCTGGGTCACCCGGCGGGTGGGCCGTTTGGCTGAAGGCAGCTGCCACCCCCCTAGGCGGCACGGGTCACAGTGATGAGAGTGAGCTAACCGTCTCACGGTGAGTTGCGTCAACTGGGCTGTGGGAAGGTGCCGGGGTCTCAGACCTGGTGACCTTGGCCTCTGTGCACTGTGGGAGGAAGCATAGACCACCCTCCTGAGGGCAGACAGCTTATTCATTCAGAGCTGCTGTAGCAGGGGGCCCACCTACTCTGTGTGGGTGAGTGGGGGGGGGGGTGCAGCTCCAGTTGGAGAAGGGGCTCAGCTCAGGTGTGTTGCATGGAGGCTGTGGGCCAGGTAGCCGGAAGTGAGGCCTCCTCTGGTGGGGGGCACCCCGGGCTCTCTCTGGGTGGTCCCAGGTTGGAGGCAGGGACGACTGTTGGGGCGGCCGACCCAGTCCTGACCGTTCTGGGCCAGTGGCCATGGAGGCTGTGCTGGGTCGGAGCTGTCCTGTGACTCCCGGTCGGGCTGGCTGCCGGCCGCTGAGGTACTCAGCTGCTCAGGGCGGGACCGGGCCCTTCACGGATCCGGGGACCTGCCCACGTGGCAGCACTCCGGACCCCGGACCCCGTCCCCCGGGAAAGGGCGGAAGGCAGGTGAAGGAGAGAGAGAGGCCCAGCGGCAGTGAACCCAGCGGGGCCGAGGGAGTGCTCCTCAGCTCCTGTGCGGTTCTGCCCCCCCCCCCCCACCAGCAAGTGTCACCGGCAACCTGCTGTGGACCCTGCAGCCTCCCTGGGGAGGGGGGGGCTGGGAGGGGCTCCCCATTCGGCAGCTGTATGTGCCGAATTTCCCATCTTTGCGCAGGCTCGCTGGGGGCATTTGACAGCGTGGAGCCTGGCTCAGCAGAACAAGGCCCTTGGCCGCCGTGGAGCCCCCCGGCCCGCACTGGGCGTTTCTGCCCCCGGTGAAGTCCTGCCCTCGCTGTCCCTTGTGAGGCCCTCGGGTGGGGTCCTGCAGTGGAGGTGGCGGGTGTGCACGCCGCCTCCCACCGGGCCCTCTGCAGGGCTCCCAGAAGCTCCCGGAACTCTCTTTCGGAGCAGGTGTTCGGAACTAATGGCTTGGAACAGGCGGAGCTCAGTCGCAGTTTTGAAGTGGGCCCTGGGGGGCTGGGTTCAGCCGAAAGGCGGCCCAACCCACACACACACACTCTGAGCTTGCACAGAAGGGGGCCCCGTGGCTTCGGTAGGCGTCCAGTCATGGGTGGCACGCTCTCTCTTGGACGATAGGAAACCTGTGTTTCCGTTTCTGTTGGAGAGGGCGGGAGGAACGCGTTGTAGGGATTGGAGGGTTTGTCGGCTCAGCACGTATTTCTTGACCTGCGTGCACCAGGTACACGGTGTAAGTGTTGGGACAGATCAGTGGGTGCAGCAGACAGCCAGTCCCTCCCTTGGGGAGCTTTCGTGCTGGCGGGGCGGGCGGGGGGCAGGTGATAAAAAGCAGACCTGCAGGTAACGCAGGAAGTTGGCACGGGAGAAGCCTGGGGCAGGACACCGAGAGGGACTTTCCTCAGAGACCAAGACGGGGAGACTGTGGCCAGGAGCCGTCGGGGGCCTGTGTTCTGGGGTGAGGGACCTGAGGGTAGTGGTTCGAGGGGGCATCAAAGGCCCCGGTGGCCTGAGCGTGGGAGGCACCGCGGCTGGCGGGGGGAGGGAGGAGGGGCCGGGTCAGACAGGCCGGCAGCTGTGGAGGTGAAGATGGAGTGTTGGGGTTTTTGTGCAAAAGCGTGACCTGGTGTGGCCTGTGTTTTCACAGGACAGGCGGCTACTGTCGGGGAGGGTGCGGGGATGGGGGCTGTGGGAGAGGGTAAAGTGGTGGGTGGCTCCTGGGGCCGTTCTGAAAGGAGGTCTCTTTCAGGTTTGCGGGCCCCTGGTCGGTGACTGGGATGAGGAGGCGAGTGTGACTGAATTTGGCTTGAGCTGGGTGGACCCGGATGTAAGGCAGGGCCCCTGCAGACGCTGTTCATTCACAGCTCCGACCACCCAGCACAGCCTCCCACTCTCCATGAGGGGCGGAGATTGGGCAGCTGGTGCCCAGTGCTGAGAGTGGACAGAGGGGGAGCACTAATGTCTGTGAATCGGCCTCCTTTCGCTGCCCTGCCCCCCATCTCCGACCAGCGCTGCAGAGGCGGCCCCCTGCGGCCACCTGTCGTCCCACCAAACCTGCCCCACATTGCCGACAGGCCACTCCCCAGAATGCACGGGGTCAGACCCTCTCGGGAAGACACTTCCATTAAATCAGGTGGTGCCACCACCTTCTCGAAAGGCCTTCAGGAGCCTGTGTACCCTGAGGAGCGGCCAGCCCCTGCAGAGGCCACTCCGGTCAGCCTGGCCCTGCCCTCTCCCCAGCCTGTCCCCAGCCTGCCCGCTGCACTGGGCCTGGGTGGGCCTCCCTGCCTCTGCCGCACACCCCCTCGGGGGCTGAGCTCAGGGCCGCTCTCTCAGGGCCCTCCCTGCAGTCAGCACCCTCTTCTGCTTTTTCATGGGACCCCACCACCTGCCACATTGATTTCATCTCAATTTTTAATTCTCGATTCACGTGTTCACCTTTTTACGGCTTGTCCGCATCCAGACAGCCACCGGGCTCTAGGAACACGCGGGTGGTGTCATCTCCGCCCCTGTGGGCTCGGAGCCTGGCACTGAGGGTGCTGGGGTGCAGACTCCGCAGGCCAAGTAGTGTCCCTCCCTCTGTCCTCGGGGCTGGAGAGAGCGAGGGCGGTGGCATGTGGGGGGCGGGGGGTGGTGTGAGTCAGGCAGATTAACGACGGGATCGTCAGTGTCGGGAATGGCCGGTTTAATAAAGCCGAGCAGCCGCTGCCTCTCCCAGCGCCGTGCGCAGGGTCCCTGCTGCTGTGCCCGGCGGGCCAGGCCCGGTGACTGGCTGGTGGCAGGGAGTCTGTCCTGCCCTGTCCTGCCCTGCCCGGCGTGGCTGGCTCTCGCCTCCAGGTGCTAAAGGGAGCCCGACTCCAAGGTGTCGCCAGAGAGGAGGAAAAAGACAGTTTACTATGTTTAAGGATTCCAGAGCGATCGTCTTTATTGGAAATAATATTTACTTTCCCTTTCAATTTTTCTCACAAGAAAGGTGCCTCTCGGACACCGTTAGAACTAACCTTCAGTAAGTACGTTGTGGCAAAAAGTCGTTCCGCAGCTAAAGTGATGTGTAAGTCACACATCACTTTTTCTCTTAACAACTCTAAACCTCTAAGTCAGCTATTTCCGGGTACTCTCATTCTCGTTGGCCGACATCGTGCGGAACGAACGGGGCATCTGTGCAGGAGGCGGGTGGGCGCCGGGGCCCGGCGGGCGCGGAGCCCCCGCTGAGGCGTGGCCCTCTGCCCGCAGGTGGAACGTGGTGGGCATCCAGGGCTCCCTGCTCAGCATCTTCGTGGAGCCGATCTACTTCTCCAGCATCATCCTGGGCAGCCTCTACCACGGGGACCACCTCTCCAGAGCCATGTACCAGCGGATCTCGAACATAGAGGACCTGCCCGCCCTGTACACCCTCAACAAGCCTCTGCTCAGCGGCAAGTATCCCCCGAGTGCGCGCCCACCCCTCCCAGATGAACTTTCCGTGCAGGGTCCGGGTCGCGCGGATACACGCCCCCCCGGGGAAGCTGCCTGTGGAGGAGCCGCCCCGGAGGGCGGGGGGAGGAGGGGGAGGAGGGGGCTGGTCCGGGGCCTGGGAGGGCCGTTCAGCGAGGCCCACTGCCAGGCTCGCCTCTCGCCGTCCGGAGAAGATGGGCAGCCGGGGTGGGGCCTTCGTGCAAGTGGGTTCCCCTGTCCCTGCGGAGAGACTGCCAGATGCCATGGAAATTACACACACTCATTGGCTGTCTGAGGTCAAGCTGGGCTGGGCCACCAGGGTGTGTAGGCATGGTAACCAGCTGCCACTGCAGAGCCAGCCCCTGTGCCAGTGGTGGGTGCCCTGGGTCCTCGCGCCCAGTTTGCTCTTAGGAGGTTGGCCGTGTAATTGAAGTGTGCCCTTGACAGGCCGTGTGTCAGGGATGTGACCGCGGGGACCGTGACAGACTTTTGTGTCAGGGATGTGACCGTGGGGACCGTGACAGGCCCGTGTGTCAGGGATGTGACCATGGGGACCGTGACAGGCCCGTGTGTCAGGGATGTGACCGTGGGGACCGTGACAGGCCCGTGTGTCAGGGATGTGACCGTGGGGACCGTGACAGGCCCGTGTGTCAGGGATGTGACCGTGGGGACCGTGGCAGGCCATGTGTCAGGGACGTCTTGCACTTGCCCTGGGCTCTCACTGTTACCCGTTTGCTGCTTTTCCTTTAGCATTTTAGTGGCTAACTGCGAAGTGAACGAGAGCTTTTGAATTCAAGGGCCTTAACTTCTCAGTTCACTCTTACTTTAAAGGACACAATTAAGGTGCTTGTATCCCATTGAAAATACCATTTCACCTACTTTTTAAACTCAGAACTGAACTCACAGCCCTGAATCAGCCGCGAGTCCCAGTGTGCGAGTGCTCCAGCCGCAGCACGTCGCAGCCCGACTGGGGGGGGCGGGGCTTTCCGGACGCACGGCTCGCCTCGGACAGCACACGCGGAGAGAACCGGGGCGCCCCAGATCGAGTCTCACGGCTCCCTACCCCTAACTAACCCTTGCTCACTAAGGAAAAGGTTAGAGTCTGACAGACCTGACTGTTGGAAGTTGAAACTGTAGCAGCCGCTCCCACCACCGCACGTCCTGGAAGTTTCGGAGGAAGTGCCAGCGTCCCGCTGTGTGTCAACATGCGGGTGTCTCGTGGGCCAGAAAATGGTTCTCCCTGTCTACCGTCTGTGCTCTGCGCCTGAGGGCTTTGTTTAACCTCAGCTGTCACCTGTCTCTCAGATTCGTAGACACTGTCACCTGTCTCTCAGATTCACAGACACTTAGAACACTGCGCGACGTTCCTGGCCCGGAGGGGCCGCTCAGCAGAGGGGTGCCATGGGGACCAAGCCCGTGGCTGGAGGCCGAGGGGACGGGGTCATTTTGCTGAAGGAATATTCTCAGACCCTGAAACGAGAGCTCATTTATAAAAGTCAGGTTATTTTTATCGCCCGATGTATACGAAGTGCACCGATGGCTATAAAAAGGTGCTGAAAAGTAGCCTTTGCAAGAGAGACCTCAAAGCCGTCAATGCGTTCTAGAGTTTGTTAAACAGAGGAAGTAAGTAACAAAATAGAAGAGCCTGCTCTTCGTCCTCCTGTCCCCAGTGTCCCCTCAAACCCCAAAGCCTGAAGCCCCCGCCCCACAGTCGGGGCTGTGCTGAGCCCACACGGCAGGCAGCCGGAGCCTGAGTCGGAGCTGACAGCCTCGTGCCTCGGTTTCTCCCTGTGCCTAGTGACGGGGACAGACCGGACGCCCTCCATCATCCCCTGGGCGAGTGTTAGGATCCCGGGAAGCACAGGGACAGAGCTCAAGTTCCAGGGAGCAGAGCCTTTCTTGACCGCTGAGCCAGGGGGCAGCGGTTTACGGCTTCACAGTCTGTTGGAAATGCAAGCTGTTTGAGGTGTTTTACCTTGGACAGATGCTTTGTGTTGGAAACAGTGGGATTTTGCCGTTGTTTTTCCTTGAAGAGAGCTCCAGTTCGCGCCGCAGGTCGCTTTGGGGAAGACACCTGCACGCAGGGCACTCCTGCGAGGTCCACAGAGGACGAGGCGGCCGAGGGCCGAGGGGGGTGGAGAGGCAGAGAGGTCCTCCCCTGTGGGCCGCACGGGGCTGCCCGGGCTGCGGAAACCCACTGTTCTCACAGGTGGAGGGAATTGAGTGCGAGGATCCGGTGGGAGAGTCCTGGCGTCTCAGCTGTGGGAGCGCACACGCCCGTGGCTGGGACACGGGGGCTGTCCCCTTGGGTCCCCTGCTGTGCCTGCGCGGCGTGCATGCGTCTGTGCCGCAGTTCGCCCCCCGCTCGCTGTGCTGTTCTGTGCATGTTCTGCCATAGCAGTCGCCTCCACCTTAAAGCGGGAATGATGCACGGCAGTGCCCGGAGAATCGCAGGGTCCTAGGGAGGGCAAAAACGGTCGCAAATTCAGCACAGAGGATAACTAAATCACCTGAAACAAGATGACCTAAAAACCAAGCAAGTCAGGTAGGCCCTTACTAAGAAATGTAGTGATGGACTGTTTTAGAAAGCTGTCTAGGCTAGAGTAAGAATTTCACGTGACTTCAGCATGAAGAGCACATCTGGACTCTAAGAGAGGACCGTGGAGGGCAGCCGCGGGCCGTGTGGGTCTCTGCTGTGCGCGCTGGCCCTCCCTCCCTGGCCCCTGGGGAGGGGAAGCCTTTCAGACGCACTCCCTCTTCTCCCCGGGTCCCTTCCACGCCTGCATCTGCCGGCTTCAGAGCAGCTCCAGCTTCCGACTCCCATCGGCCCCGAGCCCAGTGCCTGACCAGCCCTGTTTGCAGTCCCGGTGCTGGAGAGAAGTCCAGAGGGAAGGCCAGGGAGTCTCAGCTGTCCCAGGGCCTGGTGACGGGCAGGCTGCCCCGGGGCCACAGGGGCGGCTCCCCCAGTGCTGGTTTTCCTGATGCCGTGGCCACAAAATACCGACCAACAGGGCAGCACAGGGAGTGCCTCCTAGTGATGCTGTCTGGGCTGGGGCATCTCTGGGAAGATGGGGCAGGGGGCCACTGCTGGTGGGCCAGAGAGAAAGCCACATGCCTCCCCCCACCTCCCCCACCACCTCCCCCACACCCCCGGCCAGGGAACGCAGTGTCTCCATTTACAGCAGTTGGTGAAACTCAGACTCATGTGTCTGCATCACGGAGCTTTACATGGGAGTGGGGGGGGCTGTAAATACGAATGAGGGTGGGAGAAGGTGTGTGTTTTCCAGGCAGGAGTGGGCCCCCGAATGGTGGGGACCCTTTTCCCCTGTCTGGAAGCAAGAGTCTCACCGCAGGCCCTCCCCCAAGGGGAGCAAAGTCGGAGGGGTGGGGCGGGGGCGGGGTGGGGCGGGGCGGACCAGGGCGGACCAGGTTCGGCCCACAGACAAAACCTCCTCCCTTTCATCGCGCCTGCCTTCTCTTCTACCTCCCTAGTGATTTTCTCCTGTCCTTTTGCTGCCTGGATTGCAGTGGCCTTTTCTCTTTTTCCGTACCTGTGGTTTGGAAGTTCTAGGTCTCACTTCTTTTTTGCCCAGTGTTGCCCCTTAATTTTTAAACAAATGAGCACTTAAAAAAACCAGCATCGGTAATTAATCAGTATGGATAACAACCCCAGCCCCAGAGGAGCTGGAAGCTCAGGCAGGCTTCGCCCTCCTTCCTTCCCACCTCATCCTCGTAGATTCTGGCGGCGTTGCCTGGAGGTTTAGAAAGTCTTCCCGAAAGCCTTCCTCACAGGTCCCCCCGCCGCACTGTCAGCCCTTGTTTGGACACACGTACGGGCCACAGTCCCTCCCCGATCACTGTGCGTTCAGGGTCAGTCTTCACGTTGCCGGGACAGAGTGGGGTGGCTGTCCCGGTCGGCTTGGGAAGGTGCCCCCCAGGCAGTGCCCCCACCCTGCGCCGCCCTCGCCCGGCACCGCCTCGGGGTCTGCAGCAGCCGGCACCTCCCTGGGCTCCTGGGCTCAGAGCCACCTTGACCTTCTCTCCCGCCAAAAGATTCCCATTTTGTTTTCTCTCTGGTAGCATTACATTTATCCTTTCCCTTAAAACTCAGACGTTTCCCCAGAGAAAGGCCAGGAGTGTGGCTGCATTTCTCCCCCTCCCCCGGACTCCTCTGAGCGCTTCTACCTGGACGACCTCACCTCCGGATGGGAGAGACTTTCTCCCGTTTTTGTCTCCAGCTGCTGCTTGTGCGCCGTCTTCTCTGACAGTGTCAGTCCAGATTCTCCTGCGGCACCCTGTCCTTTGCCATCCCTACTGTCTGCCCGCGCTCTGAGGAAGCTGACCTGCCCGGTCACGGCTGCACACGGGCATTCTGCCCACGGGGGCGGTTGCTGTCTGGGTTAGCCAGTGCCCGGGACCCTGGCTGTGTCGCAGCCACACCCTCGCAGTCTCCCAGTCCCCGCCTGCTCAGCGTCTCCGTTCTGCGTGACCCACTGTCTGGGCTTTCTCGTCTCCTGCGTCCCAGAGAAAAACGTCCTGGTGACTGGAGCCCAATATAGGGTTGACCAGAAAGTTCGTTTGGTTTTTTTCCGTAAGATGGCTCTAGTAGCGCTTAGCTATCTTTAACTTTGTTCAACAAACTGTTGGTAGATTCTATTGTGGCAGCTGTTGTATTGGCATGCATTTAAAAAATGTATCAAAACTGGTGAATTTTTGTGTAGCTATTTTAACATTGAAGATGGAAGAAAATAAGTAACATTTTTGGCATATTATGCTTTATTATTTCAAGAAAGGTAAAAATGCAACTGAGATGCAAAAAAAAAAGATTTGTGCAGTGTATGGCGAAGGTGTTGTGAGTGATCGAACGTATCAAAAGTGGTTTGTGAAGTTTTGTGCTGGCGATGTCTCACTGGGTGGTGCTCCAGTCAGGCAGACCAGCTGCTGTTGATAGCGATCAAATCGAGACATTAATTGAGAACAACCAACATTCTACCATGTGGGAGACAGCTGATACGCTCAAAATATCCAAATCCACAAAGTTACTGGTGAAAATGAAAAATGCGTCTTTTATTTGACGGAAAAAACCTGAACGGACTTTTTGGCCAGCACAGTAGTTTCCCGAGTGTGATTGGGCATCCCCGACCGGAAGGAAGCTGCCCAGCTGAGGAGGACGGCCAGCACCTGCCGTGGACAGGGTGACGAGGGTCCGCGTGATGGACTGACCCAAATGACCTTAGACTGTCTGTAGACTCAGGGTTCTACAGGATGTGCTTTGCCTGTGTTTTGTTTGTTTGTTTGTCTGTTTGAACATTCTGTATAGGTGACCTTGATGGTAAAGCAGCATTCCCAATTTTACTGACGACCCCTCTGAGGACTTCTCAGCAATACCAGTTGTTGTACTGGGATTCGTCTGCAAACCATGCCCGGGGCATATGCACACTCCCCTCCTCCGTCCCCCGGGGGTGTTGTCGGCCGGGTAGGGACTTGCGGGTAACTGCGCCCAGTCCTGTGTTGTCCGGGCCATGCAGGCTGGGCGGGAGCCCTGCCGGCTGCCCTGCTTCCTCGTGACATGGGGCTCATCCCGGCCAGGCGGCCAGCAGCGCACACTGCACTTTCTGGACCGGAGACTCAGGCTCCTTCCTGACACTGTGTGTCAAAACCCCAGGGTTTCAGCTGTGAAGGAAGTCTTATTTGGCCCGTGGTCCCCTGTGCAGAGCCCTGGGCACCCGTCTGGGCCTGGGGAAGCGGCGGGAAGGCGGTGGGGGAGGCCGTGAGAGCGGGGCGAAGCCTGCTGCCCGGCCACTGCAGCTGCTCGCCACCGGACTAGGCCCAGTTCCTCCCTCCCCAGCTCAGGGCTGTGGTCCTCGGCGGAAACCGGGGTGGGAGTCCGGAGGGCGCTCTGCTCCCAGTTTCAGTGGCAGGCGGTCTCACAGCTTCTGGGGCCCGAGGGGCCAGCAACACCGAGGACCTGGGAGGCCCGGGCGGGTGGCCGGTGTCACCATCACTGTCAGGCGCTGCACACCAGGTTCCTTACGCTCCAGCCCCTACCCAGGTCTCTGTCTGCAGAGTAAAGGTCGCTTTCAATCGAGACTGTAAACGACACATCTTCCGGGTCGATGAACACACGACAGAGAGCTTCTGCGGCAGAAGCCCACGGCGACCCGCGTGTCTGTCCGTCATCATCGTGCATGTAATGCGCTGTGACCGCCCGTGGGCAGGTGAGGCGCTCCCAGGGAACGCCCTTACGAGGGGGCCCCGAGTGAACGCTGGCTCTTCGGGCTTCGAGTCTGGCGTCTAGCCAGTTCGGCTTCTCTGTACTTTCGTTCCAGGAGTTCCGACTCTTGGAATTCACAACAGCAGAGACTCTCGTTTGCAGCCTTGGGGGTCCTGCTTGCCCTGGTTTCCGCACGGTGGCCTGTGATTGGCTCCTTACCCCAGTGCTCGCTTGCAGCCCTGGAAAGACCCGCTCTCCCTGGGTGTCGGGCCACTCGGGGCGTCAGCCCCCGGGACTCGGAGAAATGTGCTCTCCTGACCACACTGGGGGTATTCTGCCCCAGAAAAGGCATGTGGTTAGCGCTGGAAGCCCGAGCTAGCTGTTTTTGTTCTGCCTTATTTTCTCCATTTTTCCATTTATTTAGCTTAAAATACAAACAATATTCGTACTATTAGGATCTTACTTTTTCAGGCAGTTAATTGGCCATTTCTGGTTGCGATGCACAATGGTGTATCTCTGAGGTTGGACTGTCACTCAGCGGTGACCCTTGGTGAGGACCTGACCACACAGGAGTCCAGACCTGCGAGGACGGTGACACAGTGCGAGCACTGCCCACTCGCGAGCGCCGCGGTGCCACTGAGCACCTGGAAACCAGGTGCCGAGCAGAACCACCTTGTGAAAGGTCCCTCCCTGGCCCCTCTCTGTGGGGCTTCGGAACGTGACGCTCAGAGGTGCACAGGAGCCCCACTGAGGGACGGAGTGACTTCCAGTTCCGAGGGGAAACCGTGCTCATCGAAGCATTTTCTATCTAATCAAATCGTGGTCAGGCATTTCGATAAAGTAAGGATGATCAGATTTTATTCAGAGATTCAGAGGATCTATCTACAGTGTATATTTTTGGAGGAAAAAAATATCCGGATACTCTAGCAAAGCGAAGCAGACATCCGAGAGAGGAAACCGTGGGACCCAAAGAAAAATCCCGTAGGAACCTGGCGCCGCGGCAGGACCCCTCGGGGGAAGTGAACGCACTCTCCCAAGTGGTTCGAGGAGCCGGGGGGCCTGTAACGGGGAAAGAACAGCAGAGACTCAGGAGACAGAGACTCCAGGACACCCGAAGAAGAGCCGTTCAGGGAAGGGGGGGCTGAGTTCAAACCGCAGAAGACTGAGGCCCGCGACGGTCAGTTCTCACCGTCCCCCTGACTGGCCATGGCGCCCAGAACATGTGTTCTCCCTGGGGGAGCCAGGGGCGTCTGCAGGGGAGGTCGGCATCGATGGTGCACTCCGCAAAGCAGACCGCCTCCCCAGGGTGGGTGCTCGCCCATGCTGGGTCTGCCGAGGCTGGCCCACGAGGAGCTCACCCCTTTTTCCTGCCTGGCTGATGGAGCTGGCGGGCCGTCCCTCCTCACCATCCCCTGCTGGCCCGGACTCACACCCCGGCCCTGGTTCTCTGCCCGGGACTCAGGCGGAGCTCCGCCTCCAGCCGCCCTGTGTGCCCAGCTCGCACGGGGCAGGTCCAGGGACTTCCCAGCCTCCGCCTCCTTGGGAGCCAGTCCATCCTCGTGACTCTCCACACGCCCTACCGTTCTGCCTCCCTGGGGACCCTGCCTCGCACAGGTGTGGTTTGGAGCGAGTGCCGGCAGTTGGGGCAGAGACTCCATCTGGTGCTGAGGCCTCAGCGGCCTCCCCTCAGTGCCAGACTTGACCACGAATTAACACTTTCTCTCCCGAGTCTGTCACTCTGCTCGGCCCTGAAGTGCCACACGAGGCCATGACTCGTTGGATCCAGCCTCACTGCCTGCGCAGGTTACTTTGCTCTGGAACTGAACGTCAGCCGCAACGCGGGAGTAGGAAAGGCCAGGGGCCTCGGCCGCGTGGGGGTGGGACTGGTCAGCAACTCTCCAGTCAGAGAGGAAACCGGGCTGAGCCGGTCTAAGCCTGCCCCTGTCGGACGTGGCAACTGGAGCTGCAGGCACGCTCAGCAGAACCGTGGCCTTGCGTGGGTGCACGAGAATCCATGAACGAAGCATTCGGTTCCGGAAAGTGTGGACATGCAGTGAGAAAACATGTGGAGAGGTTGGATCTTGCATCTCGGGTGTCGGGCGTGCGAGGGGGTGGCCCCGGCGCCGGGGCCTGAGGTCAGACGCGGCCTGCCGTCCTGCACCAGCCGCCCCACTTTCCCGCTCTGTCGCCCGAGCGACTCAGAAGTGCTGTGCAGTCTGTGGGCCTTCCCCCTGCTCCCAGCAGATAGCGCGTTTCTGGGCAGCGGGAGGTGGTGCTGGACCGGTGCAAGTCCGCCCTCCACCCCCGCCCCGCCCCCGGTCCCGCACGCCTGCCGTGAGGGGCTCTGCATGACCTCGCTCGTCCCTCCCCTCCAGGCATCAGCAACGCAGAAGCGCGGCAGCCGGGGAAGGCACCCAACTTCAGCGTCAACTGGACGGTGGGCGACGCGGCCGTCGAGGTCATCAACGCCACGACGGGCAAGGACGAGCTGGGCCGAGCGTCGCGCCTGTGTAAGCACGCGTTGTACTGTCGCTGGATGCGTGTGCACGGCAAGGTACTGAGGCGCCCGCCCCACCCCCACGCGTGTCCCTGTCGCAGCCCCGCCGCCATCCTCCTGGCCCTTCCAGACCTGCTCCCTCTGGCGCCGTCCGGCCCAAAGTCCGGCCCAAAGTCCAGCCCTGGCCCTTCACACTTACAGCAGCTCAGTCAGAGGCCGCTTTGCCTTCCCCACCCCTCCTGCCAGGAACCGCCTGTCCCCTCCAAGAGCAGGCGCCCAGAGGGACAGGCGTTGCTGGGCTCAGTTAGCCCGCCGGGAGGGACTGTAGACCTTTCCTCTGCAGCAGCTGCAGCAGCAGCAGCAGCAGCAGGGCCCCCTTTTCACCCAATAGAACCTTACGTAGTAAATCAGTGTATTACTAGTTTTCACTGACTGTGAGTCAGGTCTGTAGCGTTTACTATGAAGCTGGCCTTGACCTTGACCTGGAGGAACAGACAAGTTGCAGCAGCGCACACATGAGGTGCCAGCCAGGGGCGGGGGGTGCCCCGGTGACCACGAGTGCGCGACACCGTGGTTTCTGAACAGCTGCAGCGCTGGGAGTGGGCGTTGGAATCCACTGTCTGCGGGCGGCCGGGAGCACTGCCTGTTCACCCGCAAGGCTGCTCCTCGGGGTGGGAGCACGGGCCCTCGGACGGGGCGCCCAGGCTGCTCCGTGTGAGGACGGTCCCTCTGCGGGAGGCCCCCCCACACACACATGGTGGCCCCACCCCCACAGGCCAGCACAGTACTAAGTGTCATTTTTGACCATGATCTTGAGTTTTAGCTTCTCCTGTTACTTCTTAAATGGTTGTACTTGTCCTTTGTCTTCGCACAGGTCCCCTCCCACTTACTGCGCTCCCGGATCACCAAACCCAACATGTACCATGAGTCCAAGCTGGTGGCGAAGGAGTACCAGGCGGCCAAGGCCTGCCTGTTCCGGGCGTTCGTCAAGGCTGGGCTGGGCGCCTGGGTGGAGAAGCCCACGGAGCAGGACCAGTTCTCGCTCACGCCCTGACCGCCGGCAGGGACTCGGGGGTGCCCGGTGTCGGCCCTGTCCCCAGAACCTCCCGTCTGCAGTGGGGGCGGGGTGGGGTGGCCAGGGTGGGGCGGGGTGGCCGGGCCGGGGCCGCCCTCGGGCCCCTCTGTGGCACCCTGTCCCCGCCCAGTTGCTGGTGACGGCGTTCAATCTCAGTTTACGATAGAAATCGAGTTCTACCAAGTAGGGCTTCCTGAAGCTTAGGAAATAGCAATTACTTTGTGTGAAATTCTTGAATAAATAATTTATTCAGAGCTAGGAACGTGATTTATAAAATAAGAATTATGTCAGGTTACCCTTATGCCACATTATTTTAATTGCAAAAAAGAGCATTTATATATATTATATATATATATGTGTGTGTGTGTGTGTGTGCAGGAACAGAGGAGGCAGAGGCAGGACATAGTCACCTAAAGGAAGTCCCCGGGGGCACACTTCCCAGCAGTACTGCTCCCTTCAGGCGGGTCCGCGGCGTCCGGCCAGGTCCCTGTAGCGTCTGTTCTTCCAGAAGCTTCTATGCCCCTCGCAGGACCCAGACACCTTTTCTTAGTTGCTTCTGAATAACCGGGTATCAATGTGGCATTCCCTTGAGTTCTGAACCAGTGTTTAACCCGGGGGCCTAGCGGGCAGGGGTCAGGCCACCGCACAATAATCAGCCTGACCCCACCCCTCCCTCGGGGCCCAGCGGACCTGAGCGGCCGCCCAGAGGTCTTCATGGGACCACACGAGAATTGAGTCATAGACGTTCATTTTGGAAAACACCACTTAAGACATATTTCTAAATTATTCTTTCCAGCTTTATCAAAGACGTGTTTGAAAAACAAGTATTCGGGCTGAAAGCTGGTGACACAGCAGGCTGCAGGCGTGGTCGTGGCAGGGAGGGGGTGCTGCTGGCATCCGGGGGGGCCCAGGGGCTTTGCCCCACACCCTACAGCACACAGGACGGCCAGGGCGGCTGAGCGAGGGGGTCAGGCGGTTCGAGGCCCGGCACCGCCCGGCCTGTGCTTGGAGACCCGGACCAGCTACCGGTCGCCTCCACTCGGGGCCAGAGCGGAGCGGACCGAGGGCGCGCTCCCACCTCCGGCTGAGTTATGGCCGTGTGGGGTCCCACGGTGCCAGGGGCAGAGACGGACACCCCCCACCCTGCAGCGAAGCCCAGGGTGTCGCCTGTGTGGCATCAAGGTGTGCACCTGGTGTCCTGTGTCCTCTCTGGCCCAGAATGTGAGGAGCAGGAGCAGATCTTGGAGCCTGCAGTGGTCACATCGAAGGGGGTGCGTCCTGGGGGCAGGTTGCTCTGGCCTGGGACCCACCAGGTTCCGGGTCAGGCGCTGCCCGCACCAGCCTGCCCCCTCGTGTAGGGCAGGTTGCTCAACCTGAGCCAGTCAGAGGCCGGGCTCAGGCCCCCGTCGCATAGGCTGTGGTCTGGGTGCCACGCTCTGGCGTTCTCTCCCCGTCACGGGACGGGTGTCTGGGGGTGCCGGCCCCTCCCCACAGCAGGCGCTCCCGTGCCCAGAAAAGCATTGCGAGAGGCCCTGTGTTTTTATTCTTCTCTCTAAAAATGGTATTTTTTCTAATGGGGATTGGGAGATGCACTTAGTTTTTAAAAAAGGCATGGATTTTGATGACGAAGCCCAGTGGAAATACATTCCGTAGACACGTACTATCCCATGTGTCTGGCCCTCCCTCCCGTCAGGGAGGGTTGTTGATGTCAGCACGAGTCTCCCTCCAGCCCCAGGTGACCGGGTGCCCTACCGTGTCGGTCCCCATGGCCCCTGAGCTGTGTGATTTTCCTGGGCCGAGTCTGTGAGACCCGCCAGAGCAGGGCGGTGCTCTGAAGGCACCCAGGTCTGACCCATGGTTGCCAGGTAGGAAGGTGGGAGGTCGGGGTGGGCGGTGGCCAGGGGGCCTGCACAGGACAGTCTGCCTCCCACTCCTCCGAGAGCAGGGCGGGGAGAGCCGATCACCTCCTGCAGGAGACAAAGCAGGAGACCCGGCACTTTCAACCGCCCCTTCCTCCTGAGCTCGCCGTGCGTGAGACACACAGCCCCGTGTGCTCGGGCGTTAATCTGCACCTGACGCCCTCCGCCTGGACTGGAGAAGCTTCACAGACCAGTTGCAACAACCAAGGGCTTGGCTTTTTTGAGAAAAATGTTAAATGTGAGGACCCCTGGCGAGCGAGGGTCAGGAGGGGCTCCGCGCTCTTGTGTCAGCCACCCCCAGAGTGTCGGCCCCATGGGAACGCTGGCCGCTGTCCACCCCAGGCCGCCGGGCAGCCGTCCTGCTGGCGGGGAGGTGGCGTGAAGAGAAGGTTCAGCTGGGGGGGCACATATGGGACGGGAGCTGGGCTCCCCCAGGTCGGGCCGAGGCCGAGGGATGCGTCCCAGCCGCGTGGCTGGGCCCCGCCCCTGCTCAGGGTCAGAGTTCACCTGCTCTCAGGCTCGGACACCAAAGAGCTGCGGTTCTGATTCCGGGTCTTAATTCCACGTTTCACCCTCTTTTCCTACTTTGGAGATTTGTATTGGGATCAAAACAGTTATTTTAAAGTGTCCAAGCCAACATCTCACAAGGTATTGATTTCTCTGGAGTTTAGTTTTGTTCAGATACTGTCCCTGGTCTGCAGGCGGGCGGACCCCTCTGTAAAGACAGCGCTAACCGTGCGGTGCGCCAGGTGGTCTCACCGCGGGGGCCGGCTCCGGCCCCGCCCAGCACCGGTCTAAGAGCGGGGCAGGGCCTGCTGTGCCGAGGCAGCGGGCTCCTGTTCTCACGAGAACCCAAACCAAAATACAACTCGGGTGCATCTTCTCCTTTCTAAATACCCACACCAAAATATAAGGTCCGCCCCAGACGTACGTACATTTGATCCAGCAAGCAAGAAAATTAGCTGGCTTCTCCATCTGTCAACTCCGTGAAATCTCTCCAAAGGTTTCTTCTCACCACCCCAACTGTATCAATGGGGAAGGGCAGAGTCCGTGTGACCGTGCGTGTCCAGTTTTGTGTGTCCTTGTCCCTGGTGTGTCCTGTGGCCCCTCCCCGTGGCCCGAGGCCAGCTCACAGCACACAGTATGTCCACACAGTGGGAGGGAGAGGAGGGGTCCCGGCCTGACCCGACCGTGACTTGGCGTCCTGTCTGGCGACAGGGTCTGCACATCCCTGCTCACTGTTGGGGCTCCAGCGTGGGCTGACGGGGCACAGGGGACGGAGGGTGTCCTGGACATGACCGTGAACAGCTCGCCCCGTGGCATGTCCGTGGGGTGAGCCCTGAAAGCCGTCGGCCTCTCTGGACTCGAGGTCATCTGCTCCTGATCTGACTTCCGAGTGTGGACACTGTGTGAACGTCGTTCAGCCAGGAAACTGCCGCTGAGACACACCCCTCGGTGTTCCCGTTTGTATATTGATGTATATACCACACGTCACCACCCGCATGAGCTCCTCACGCACCGAGACCGGCGGGGCCGAGCATGAGACGCTGTCACGTAGACCAGGGATTTGCCGTGTCCTCAATAAAACAAGGCGTTTCACTACCACGGTGTCGCTGAGAGTTTCTCTCCCTCCTGGCTGCTGCTCCCCTCGGCCCGCTGACCCGCCAGGCTCAGAGTCGGTCGCCGTCTGGTCCGGTCAGCTGTGCCAGCTGTGCCGCACCGGCGCATCCCCATCTGGGGACAGGCTTTCTGGGTCCCCTCGCCCCTCAGATTCTCGGCTTTCCCCCCATTTTCCCAAGCGTGTCAGCAGCTCCCACACACGAGGTGTGCGGGGGACAGTGAGAGCCGCCCCTGCTGGGTCCCTTCCACGAAGACGGGTGATGACATGCGCCCAGTTGCCTGCAGGACATGGGAGGATGACGTGGATGGGGGTGGGGGACACAGGAAAAACATAGATGCCAGCAACAGGCCGTGAACTGGGGGGACTGGGTGTTGGGGCCCGGGACCAGACAGAGCAGGCAGGCCCAGGGAGGGCGGGGCGGATGGGGCGTCTGGGCCCAGGGGAGAAACCCAGGTGCCCAGTGAGAAGCGCAAATTGTGTTATTCAGGACCAACTCACACAGCAAACCAAGGGGGACCCGGCTGAGGTGCGGTGCTCCTGTGGTCTCGAGGAGGCTTGGACGCACCGGGGAGTGGTGGGGGGCCCGGGTCTGGTCACAGTGCGTGGAAGATGGGATTTGGGGTGATTTTTGGTTGGTTTCTCTTTTCTTTTACTTATGTGTTTGCCAATGTATCCACAATTAAATGAAGAACAGACGTGAAAATGTTTTGGAAAGCCGAAAGCCCCATGCCAATAAAAAGCAGCTCCGTCCCAGGCAAATGATTTTCTCTGTTGTGTCAGTTTTGAATCTGTTCTTTCTTCTCACTCGATAAAAGCAACAGAAAAATGAAAACATGTTGCTTTAGAAAAACAAATTAGGCGTCAGAGAAGAGATGGAGGTGGGCGGGCGACGTCTTACGAGTTTAGTCCAGGTTCCGTGGCGTCTTCTGTGGCCCTCGGACTTCACGTCGGGGGCGTGACCATCCACATCTGCCCTGGGGCGGGTCTCTGAGCCCCACAAAGACCCCACCCTGGAGGAGCTCTGGTTCTCCGGGGGAAGGACCCAGGTGAACACGCTGGGCAGACCTGTGTGCAGGGGAGCCTCGGGAGAGAAGAAATGGCTTCTCTGGGGCGGTTTGGAGGCTGAAAGAGCAGTTATGTGATAAATCATTAAATTATTTAATAATTAACTAAAATGTAGCATTAAACACTGAGTTTTAGTTAATATCAGCCCTGGCTGGTGTGGCTCAGTGGGTTGAGCATCATCCTATACACTGAAAGGTTGCGGGTTTGCTTCCTGGTCAGGGCGCATACCCAGGTTGCAGGTTTGGTCCCTGGTCAGGGTGCATGCAGTGGGTGGGGCGGGGGGTCAGCCAATCAATGTTTCTCTCTCACATCGATATTTTGCTCCCTCTCTCCCTGTCTTCCCCTCTCTCTAAAAATCAGTAAGCATGGCCTGGTGAGGATTGTTAAAAATTAGTATCAGTAAAAGCAGAGGTTGCTGGCCGGTCGGGGGTTCTGTCCAGCAGCAGTGTGGGGTACTGAGGCTGAAGTTCCAGGAATTTGGGAGCAGTGGGCGGACACAGCCATTGTTTAAAATCATGTTATACAAACTCACAGTCATACTAACAAACATGATGAGTGAATGCTCAGAACTCATCACTTCTACTTACTCCGCTGCACTCCCCTGCCTTCTGTGCCTTCGTGCTGTGAGGGCCACCCAGTGTTGGGCGCCCTCACCCTGCCCTGTCTGCGGCATGCTCAAGACAGCGCCCGGGCAGCAGCCTGGTGCCCCGCAGATGCCCGCTTGGGGCCTGATCTGCTGCTGTGATCGTCTCTTGACCTAAGAAGGAAGGGGATGCTGAAAACACAGATTGCATTTAAAGTGCCCCCATGACATCGTGAATGGCACAAAAACTTGACGTTCTTGCAACATCTGGAAACTATCACCCGGGTGAGGAAGAGAGCCCCCTGTGGGCCCAGCACAGCTCCAGCAGGTGTCCTGTGGCTTCACCGGCACCTGAGACAGGTGACACGTGCCCCGACGCTGCTGTGAGAGCCACACTGGCCCGTCAGGCTCCACCCTGCCCGGGCTGTGGACACCAGTGACCCACGAAACGACAGCGCCTCCCGGAGGCCCAGCGGCTCTGTGGGATTGACAATAGCATGTCTTATGTGTTATCGTTATTTATGAAGTGTGTGCTGCCTCTTCAAATCCATAAAACTGACAACCTCACGAACTCAGATATGTGCATACGGGGGGTGGGGCCCAGGGTTTGGCAGGTGCCAGCAGCCGCTGGGGGAAGGTGTTCTCCCAAGCAAACTCGGGGCCCTGCAAGGCCCTGTGGGGGTGTGGGGCCGAGTCTGAGGGTCAGTCAGCCTCTGGCCGTCACTTCCCCCGCCTGATCCCACCCCCAGGACTGTGAACGTGTCTCGTGCAGCGGCAGAGGGTGAGGCGGGACCCGAGGGACGGACGAGGACTATCTGTGAGCTCTCATCCCGGGCTCCCTGGGCACTGAGGTCTTGCCCTCCCCCTCCTTCACACCACCTGAGCCAGGAGCCCAAACCCCAGGGGAATGTGCTCTTAAGAAGAAATAAGACAGTTGAAGAGTACGGTTATTTGAATATAAAAATGGTAATACTGAGTTAGAGACTCCATGGGAATCTACCCTAATATTTTAGGATAGTCTAAGGATTTGAAATGAACCTCACACTCTCAGCAATAACACAACGAGAGAACCAGGGAGAATGTGAAAGAATGAGCACAGTATGTGTGCTGAGTGACAGAAGGGACTCACCGTCAGAAGGCCAGACGGGGAAGGAGGGGACACAGACACAGGAAGTACGAGCAATACCCACACGCGACGCAGAAGTGCTGGCACCTGGCGAGGAGGGTGCCCCGGGGGCTGTGGCCCCGCCCAGTCACCCGCCCTGAAGGCCTGCAGGTGAGGGGACGCGTCTGGGACTTCCTTAAGAGAAAAAAACAGGAGACAGAAAACGTGGTAAATGGAGGGAGAAAAGGTCTAGAAGAAACAGTAGATAATCATTGGAGCTGGTCCATGGGAATTTATTATACTGTTCTCTCCACTTGTATGTGTTTAAAACTTTTCCTAAGGAGTTTTAAAAGTCCGAGCATAGCCTTTTCAAACATCGTTGTTACGGTGCACTAAGTGCCTGGGGATTTTTTTCAAACACAAAAGCAGGTAATACACGTACACACACACACACACACACACACACACACACACACGATGCCGTGAAGTGTCAACTTTCCAATTTAAAACAAAGGGAAATATCAACCAGGTTTTTAAGTTCCAGTCGTGTGCTTCCACAAAGTCATTTGAAACCCGTCTTCGGGCAACTGCGTACTTGACGCATCGGCCGACTTCTACCATCGCTCCCCCGGCTTGGTCTTCCTCCCCCTCCGTCCCTGTGACGTAACTGGCATTTTCTCACTTGTCCCCCATGAAATGTGAGCGCTGGGGGTTCGAGACACTGGTTGTTTCATGGCTGTTCCCGCCACTCGGCGCCAGCCTGCAGTGCTAGGGACGTGTCCTGGGAGAACGTCCCGAACTCCTAAAAACAGCTCGCAGCCTCCGAGCTGGGCCGCACCAAGACCTGCGCTGGAAGCAGTCTGGATGAGATGCTTCAGTGGAGAAACAACGTTTAATGATCAGCATGCTGGCAAGGCTGTGGTGGTCTTTGAAAAGCTAAGCTCCAGGTGAAAGAGAACACGGAATTCAGGGGCTGGGCAACACCAGGTGACACAGGCTGGAAGGATGGGAACACGGTGGGATCTGAGAGTATGTTTAGGTTTTCGTCTTGCTGGGGTGGAAATACAGACATCCATTATTTTTCTAATAAACACGGTTAAAGATTTTATTTGATTCTGGTTAATGAGGACACTAATAAGATGTTAAAACCCATTCCATAGAGAATGTGACTCACTCTATTAGGTTAAATGAATTTGACCTTTTATCTGCTCGTCTCTGGCAGAAAACAGTAGGACAGAAATGAATGCCAAGAACTGGTGGGTCGTTCCTGGCCTCATGAATATTCATCACCATCTCATGAATATTGAGTGCCTCCCTGGCACTCCTCTCCAAGCCAGCTGACTGACATTTAATCTCATGTGTCAAACAGGCTATCCGCTTCTCTGCTCATTTCTAATCTTTTATAGATGGACTCAATATTCTTAAATAATATTGCAAACACACATCGCAGTGTGTCAGCTACCAGGCTGCTTAGTGTTTAGCAATATATGCCTTTCTTTTTCATTAAACACAAAGGAACCTTTGAACACGATGCTTAACAGAATTCATGAAGGAGGGTTTTGTAAGATGAGTTTTATACTTAATTCTTATTTAATCTTTAGCTGCTGGAAATAATGTTCAGTTCACACATATATACAAACCCCTTATCATTCTCCGCACTTAGCACAGAACCCGAAAGTTTCCCTCCCTGCATGTTTCATTGCTCTTGCACAGCAAGAAAAGCGACAGACAGACTATGAAGTGGTTCTGTTCGTTATGTCAAATGTACACGTTTTAAGTCTTGGCTTTACTGCCTTCAGAAATGTATCAGGTGTGTTCTATGACTTCATTTCTCGGGGGTTGTCTTTGTGCATGTCCTAAAAAGCGTGTCAACACGTCTACTGGAATTGAAAAAGCGAGTTAGACCTTTTCTGACGGAGGAAGCCCACCGTGGCTCCCCGGCTTCGGTGAGGGGCCTCGCGCAACGGGGAGGACGTCGGCCGTAAGCAGGACGGGCCAGCCGGGCACTCCAAGTTTGATGAGGACGCACCGAAAGTAACGATGTGACCCAAGCCTTTTGTCGGAGAATGTTAAATGGGCAAAAATCCATGAAATTACCATTTTGAATGTTCCAAACCCCCTCAGAATGTATCAGGTTAAACATCACACCACTGAGTGACACGCCCTTGGCGAGTCCCAGTGAGGCCGGTCCCGTAAACGTCCCAGAGGCTGAGGAGGACGGGGTAGCAAACACTCCCCCAGTCGACTGGTTTCCAGTCCTCACTTTGGAAACGTTCGAACGAAAGCTCATTGAGGGGACAGTGATGAAGCATTAAAATAAGTTACAGTTTTCTATTTCAGATCACCTCTGATTTGGGGGATATGGTTACGTAGGCGTTCTAAAACTCTTTGGGGATATTCTGTAACACACGCCCTTCTCTGGTGCCCCTGCAGTGTGTCCTGGCATTCACACCTGTGACTGGTAACACCTGGGTAGGGCACTTGCTCCCCACCCCCGCCCCCGACACCTGGCCATGCGGCTGGAAAATGGCCCCTGCTGTCATGTAGAGATGCGTGTCCGTGTGTCATAGATGCCTACTCGTGTTTGTAACGTGTTTACCTGGCTTTAGAAATTGTGTCCCGAGAGAGTCTGAGACTCCGGTGTGACCCAGAGACGACTGAAAGCAGGTAGAGCCTTTGTCCAGGGGACATGCAGGGAGATGGCTGTGGGGGACGGAGGATGGCGCCAGGTTCGGGGTGAGAGGGAGGGCGGGGGTGGCTGGTGGAGGCACCCACCCATCTCTTCTTCGTCTAGCACCACGTGGGTCCACAGCTCCACCCTGCCATGTGTGGCCGCGCTGCCGTGCAGGTCCTGTGGTTGCACCCGGGCCGGTCTCCGGAGTTTTTCCTGATCCCACCTTGAGGGGGTGGCTCTCGTTTTCTCTGAGGGTTTCCAATGGCAAAGGCAACAGGGCAGTAGACGCTCAGGTAGCAGGTGACCCGGCATGACAGGGTCTGACAAGGAGGGCTCAGAGGCCCCAGAGCTGGGTGTGTGATGTGGGGGGGGGGGGGGCAGAGAAAGGGGCTGGAAGACCTGACGGGCATGTGGGGTGCACGGGCACTGGGCTTGGGGAGGGGAGGAGGTATGGACTCTTGGTGGTGACAGGGGGACATGCATCTGGGTGTGTGTGGGGCCAGGGCAATGGGGATGCTGGAGGCCATGCCTGTCCTGTGCCTTCTCCTGGTGCCTGGGGCCTCTGCTCAGGCTCCGTCTACAGAGTGGTTGGATGCCTCAAACCTGGGTGGCCAGTGCGGGCTGTCCACCAAACCCAATGATCTGGGGCCCCTGTCCCCAGGCTCGTGCAGGTGTGTGGGGCACCAACAGGGGCCCTCCCAGGGCTTCCCCCAGTCACGGTCGGTGGGGCATTGTGGAGGACACCGGCCAGCAGTATCCATCCCTGCTGCGGATGCTTGTCAAAACACGAGAAAAACATACACAGAGACAACCGGGTCCTGTGGGGAAATAGGGACGAAACAGCCACTCTCTCTAGGGGAGAGTGCCTCGTTTTTTCACCCAAGCAGGTTTTTATTAAGAAAACAGACACAATATGTGGATTACAGTCTGGCAGGGAGGGTCAGAAGGCATAGGTAATTTTCAAAGGTGCAGACAGAACTCCTGCTAGGATTCTGGGCAAAGTTTGGAGTTTTATCATTTGAAAGGTCTAACAGGGCCCCAAAGGCTAGTTTTGGTTTCCTGTCTGTGCCTTCAAATTCTAATCTAATAACATCCTCCAGCAAGCAGATCTCACAGGATCTTGGATATTCTATGTCCCAGTCCTGATTACCCCCGGGGGTCTGCCGACTCTGGTCTGGGCTACACCACCCCTGTCATTTCTGCAGGCCTGAGTTGGGCAGAGGAGACAAAGGAAGCCAGGAGACTTCGATTTCTCACAACTAAGAACAAGGACTCAGGCTTTGACAAAGCCGAGGGGGCAGGGGCTGATGTCCATCACCCCTTCATTTCCACAGCCCCCTGAGTCTCTTCCCTGAGGCCTCCACATGATCATGCCTGTCTTAGGCAATTCCCCCCATGGGAAATCTTACCCGTCATTGGCTAACTGATCAAGTATAGGAGGCCAGGCACAGAACAGGTACCGTTCATGCCAGGGAAATAAGTTTTGTCTCCTTAGTGGCTCCTGGTCCGGAGGTCTCTCACTCAGCCTAAGTCACGGGGGGTTACAGCTTCCTGAGACCAGGCAGGGCGGTCCCCAACAGGGCATCTTCCCTTTTCCTTGGTTTCTGCAGTTTCACTATCATATATGCAGATATAAATTTATTTTCATTTATTTTCCTTTTGATCTGTTGAGCCTACTAGATCTTCCAGGTATGTTTAAACTATCTGAGAAATTCCCAGCCATCGTCTCTTGAAATATTGATTCTCCTCTGTTCCATCACACCCTTCAAAAATATTATCATGTGTATGGTTGATCCTCTATTTCTACCCTCTATGGTTTATCATCTTTTACACTTTCTGTCTCTTTGTTTCTCTGGATTGTGATCTGGTATAATTTCTCTGGACATGTTTTCCAGTTCACCATTTCTCTCTTCAGCCGCATCTAATCTGCTTTTCAGCTGTTGGATTTTACAGTGACTGGTTTTCTTTGTTCTTACGACTTTTGAACATCAGCTACACGTTTGCTTTGGAAGTGTATTTGGTTGACATTCTTTGAGTTTTTTACTTGATCCCCCCACCCCGCAAGAATATCTGCATTTGCTTCTGTCACATGGGAGATGCCACCAACAGGGGACCACTTTCGTAAACAATCGGCTTGAAATTGGGACCACACAGTTAGCGTGAGTTTGAGTCACCGACGTCACTGAGGTCCAGCTTCAGTCTAGGAACTCCCTGGGGAGTCTTAGTGTTCCTTCCCCCACGTCAGGGCTGAGGCGGGAACGTTTCGTGTGTGTCTGTCAACTTCTGTGTGCGGGTTTCCACGCGTCGTGTGAGGTCTCAGCCCTAGGAAGTGTCCCCCTCACCTGCATCTCCCGCCTCGGGAAGATCTCCTCGGCCTTGCTTCCTCTCCCCAAGGCTGCGTGTTGTCAGAGTCACGCACACGCTCTGCAGGGCGCTGGAGCAGCCCCGCACCTGAAAGCTGGTTTGACCCAGTGGCCTCCTGGGAGTTCTGTGTTTCCCCTGTTGAGTGCTTTGCAACTTCTTTGCTTCATGATAGATCAGTAATCTATTTCATAAGTGTTCTCTTAATTCAGCTACCCAGTTATTTTCTTCAGAAGAGTCGTCCGGGCGTCTAATCTGCCGTACAGGAGAAGCGAAAGTCCCATGGCTGTCCCACCGCCCCTGTCCCTTTGGTGTGGACGCGGCTCAGCCAGGGAACCCTGGGAAATGGAGCCTGAGGCAAGGACGAGAGTGAGGGAGGGACGGCGACGTGACTCAGGGAGAGATGCGCTCGGTGCCGAGGGAGTCCCACCGAGCCCACCGCCGCTGCTGCTTCAGGAGGAGCTGGGGTAACCCAGTGTGGCGGCTGCACCCACTGGGGGCACAAGACTTCTCAGGACAGGCTGCTTGGAGAAAACTGCCCTGGGGGGGCCGAGGGAAGGAGTGGGAGGGGAACTGTGTCTGCCCAGCCCCTTCTTGGTGCCCACTGCCCACGGGTCAACGTGTGCCCCACGACATCAGCAGCCCGCGCTGCATCCCTGGGCTCATCGCGGCCACTGTGGGTTCCACGTCCTCCGTGCTGCAGAGCAGTCTCCCCAGGCCCAGCTGCGTGCGGCAGGAGTCTGCCTGCGGCCACGGTGTCTGACGAGGGGCAGGAGGAGCGGGAGGTGCAAGGGGTTTGCACGGACACTGGTCTGTGCGCTGGCCCCTGTGCGCTGCAAGGCTACAACTGCCGGGCTGGGGTGTCGACACCGTTACAGGTCATTGATTTCTGGGTGATCTACAACCTCACATGTTTAGAAGCAGCACACACTGATTATGTTCCCAACCTCCCCTCGCCGCCCCTACTTCCCTCAAAGTCTCCCCACCCACCCTCCCCCGCCCTGGCCCTGACACCCCAGGACCAAGTCACGTAAAGCTCTGCATGGAAGTCATGGGGCACAGGAGGGGTTATAGGCTCTCTCCCCTCAAGAGTGGGGAGCTCTCGGCCCCCAGCCACAGCCTGTGGTCCGATGGTGGTCAGAGGAAGCAGTGGGCAGCTGGCTTTGGTGGCAGGCGTGTGTCTGGCCCTAGCAGGTTTTCAGAACTTCCCTGACCCTGGCTCTCCCGGGGCAAAGCTCAGGCCTCCACAGTGGCGCTCGGCGGTGTCCTCAGGTGCGCCCTCCACACCCCACTCCGCCTCCGTCCCTGCCTGTGAAAGGCCGCAGGGACCCATGAGGGCCCTGCACGGAGCCCTCTTTTTCACGACTGATCAGCAATGCCCTGAAACGCCGGGCTGTCGCTAGCAGGAGAAAGGGCACCCGCATTCACAATGTCGGAGATGCCATACTGGCCCATGGAACCAGCATCCGGTGGATGTGAACCTGGGCGGCGTGGCCAGCTGGTCACCCCTCCCCTGGCCTGGGAGGACCTCGTCCAGGTGAAGCAGAGTGACCTTCAGGTGTATGTGCTGAAGGGGGGAGGGCAGGGGGGACGAATGGAGACGCTGGGGCTGGAGCAAACCGGCTCCTCCTCAGGCCCCATGTGCACCCCCTGACCCTCCATGCAGGGACATTCCGAGATGACCAGTCAGCAGGGTGAGGGGGGCCTCCTCGGGCCCGCCTGGCCGACGAGCAGGAACTTTGGGGAAGCTAACCAACAGGGAAAACTCCTTGCAGTGCTCAGTGGACCTGGCGGTGGGTTAGTGCAGGGGAATCTGTTATTTAAGGGACTCGGGATGCGCCGTGGGCCCTAACGGTGGGGGTAATGGGGCGGCCAGGATGGCTGCGGCCCTGCTGATTGCTCTCTGGAGCCAGAGCTAATTGCATGGCGCTGCAGGTGGCAGAGTTTCTGCCTTCCTGCTTCCTTTTCCAGGCCGACGTTGCGAGTTTGCCTTTCTTGCGTCCTCTCCGGCTCGGCGTGGGCAGGAGCCGTTCACGGAGGCCGCCGGGCTCCTGTGCCACGCACGCCTCTGTGGGCGAGCCCCATGGGGTCATGGGGTCGTGGGGGCCGGGTCAGGCCCCCGAAGAGTCCTCGCCCCTCGCACTGCGTGAGGCTTTTCCATGCGGAGAATTATCTCACGGAGGTATCACCACAAGTGACGGCGGAATTGTGGGAAAGCGTACGTTTTTCCAAGATAGGAAACCAGAAATATTGAAGAACGAGCTAAAAGTCAGCTCACTTTCACAAGCCACCCACGTGCTGCACACACGGACTCGGGTTATAAAGGTGGTTTACCCTAGTCCGACAGGTGCCCTTTCCCTGTGTTTCCAATCAAACCCCCGTCTCTGTGCCTCGTGATTCTGTTACATCTCCGCGCTGCCTGCCCGTCTAGGCAGTGAGAGAAGCGCCTCGGTCTCCCCGGCGCCTCCCCGCTCTCCCGCCAAGGTCACGGTCACGTTCGTGGCTTCGTGGGGCACCTCTTCAGGACTTCGGCAGCATTTGAGCAAGACTCACAACAACAGTAACAGGAAGGACTGTTTGCCACGGGGCTGTGTTCAGGTCGGTTCAGAGGGGATCAGGACTTGGGGCCCGCAGACATTCACAAACACGCCCCCCCCCCACTCGGGCGGCTCAGGGGTCTCGCCAGAGGAAGAACCAGACCCGTGGGGCCGCTGGGCAGGATGGGTGTCGTCCGTTGGGTCTGTCTCCTTAGTCACTGAGGGACCACGATTTGTCCTCTTACCACAGTGGACTTGTTGAAAAGCTTGGCTTCAGGGGACTGATTGTCTGTGATAATAACACCCACTCGCTGGCATCTTCTCTAAGCTCCTGGCACCCCAGGGAAGTGCCTTCCGTCGATTCTCATCTTCATGACAACTGAGAGGCTCAGAATCCGAGCCTGGAGACACCGCAGCCCCAGTGTGCAGCTGGTACTCGGGGGACCCGTTGGGGCGACGGCCGTGCTCCCCGGGCCCCATCCCACGTGTCCAGCCAGCACTGGTCTCTTCATCGGGGAGCTGTGATGGACACCGGAACATCGCCCCACACCTGCCCGGCAGGTGGGTGTGTGGAGCCACTTTTCCCTGGCGTGCAAGCCAGGCTGCAGCAGCGAGGGGGCTGGGCAGGAGCGCAGCGCCCCCCCCCCCCCGTGCCCTGACCGCCAACATGGCACTGAGAACTCATGCCACTGAGGAGGGGAACCTTTGGTGGTGGGAGGAGGGAACTCTGCTTGGAAATGACGTTTTGCTACATATTTGGGACAAAACCCCCAACCTGGTGTCACCGCCCCCTGTAGGGGAAGGTCCACTACTCCCCTCTGGGCGAGAACCTGACCCTGGGCAGTGGTCCAGCTCTGTCCCTCTGGAAACCGTCAGGGACTCCTCGTCCACTCAGGCCCCAGGTGCGGCCGGCAGCCTGTGGCTGAGAGGGAGATGCCCATGAATGTGTGACCTGCATGGCCAAAGGGACAGAGCAGATGGAAGTAGGTGAGCACCTGATCTGGAACAGTAGGCTGTCCTGGGCTCTCTGGGGCAGCCCCGTGGAGTCACCTGGGTCCCCAGGCGCAGAGGCAGGAGGGGAGGTGGACCATGGACACGCGGGGGGACCCGTGCACTGTTTCCCGTCTCGAAGATGTGAGAGCCAAGTGGACATTGTGACAAGGACTTCTGACCTACCGAAACCGTGCCACTTACAGCCCGACCTGTGTGAGGACCCACCGCGCCCGGGGCCCCTCCCTCCTGGCTCTGAAAGCCTGCCGTTGGCGCTGGGCTCCTGGCACCGTCCACAGCGGGGCCTGGGGACTTGCACAGGACGCACAGGACAGGGCAGGACAGGGGGCTTGCTGCTGCCCCCGGCCCGGCTGTCAGTGTCTCCAGGCAGCACCCAACTCCGCTTCAGGAAACCAGTCTAGTCGAGTCTTTCCATCGGAAGCTGCGTCTGCTCACAAGCACAGGGATCTGATGGGCCTGGGCTTCCTGACACCTTTTTATGTTCCATTTGCTCGTGTCTCCCTTTTCCGTGTTTTTCCTTCTCTCTTGCCTTTTCTTCTGTCTGATTCACACTTTTCCCCCCCATTCCACTGTCTGCCCTTCCAACTACCTGGAGAGTTAGACTCTGTGGCTCTCATCTGGGGTGGCGATCTAAATTTTTAATCAACTCCTTACCTTAAAAGGTCTGAAGTTGTTCAATCTCTAGCTTCTCCCCTAATGCCCTGCGGTGTTTTAGACCCTTACGTCCGCTCACGCCCGCCCAGAGCTGCCGGCCACCACTGCCCACGGCCCGTCCCACCCCGTTTGCACCCACGAAGTGGGTGCCGTTGTTGCTACTGCTCAGAGTTTGTTGAGTGTCACTGTCGGTTGTGGTTTCCTCGCCTCTGTTTCTCTTTTTGCGGCGTCTTTGTCATTGTTTTCTGTCTTTCATCTGTGTGAAGTTCACCACCTCCTGCAGTGAGGTCTGCTTGCAGTTTTCCTTTGCCTGGAAAAAGCTACACTGTGCTCCGGTTCTTGAGAGAGAGTTCTGTTGGTGACAGATGTCCAGGCCGACAGTCACTGGCCCCCGGTTTGTCACCATCTCTCCCACGTGCAGCCTCCGCAGCTGCGAAGGCCCCGGCCAGCGCCCTGTGCTTCTGTGGGTCCTCAGGGAAGGTGCCCCGACTCTCGGGGACTCGTGGGACCTCCTCCTCTGTCCTTGCGCTCCGGCAGTTTCCCAGCCTCTCCCCAGGGTCTCCTGTGCTGTAGGCTGCAGGGGCTCACCGGGCCTTCCGAATACGAGGATCGATGTCTGGGAAATCCCCGTCGCTCACACCTGCCCCAGCAGGACCCGCCCGCGCGCCCCGGTCTCCCCTGGGACCCCGTGAGAGAAGGACGAGGCCCGTGCGTTCTCCCCACGTCCCCCCTCACGTTCCTTCTCCTTCTCTCTGGTTCCCTGGGCTCCTGGCCCAGGACTCTTGTCTCATTTACTGCTCAGTTCACCCGTGGGTTTTTGGGGATGTGGTGAATCTGCTATCCGAGTATCGCATTTCCAATTTCAATCATTTGTTCATTTCTGGACGTTATATTTCATTTTCGATGGCATCTTGGTCCTTTGTCATACTTCGATACCCTCTTCCATTCCTGTGAACACGTCAGCCAGTCACCTTCCACCCTGTTCGCAGTATCCGTGCATCTGTGGAGTGTGGTTCTGCCCGAGGTGTCCCTGCCCACTCTCGCGCGTGGGCACCGGTCCTCGCCGGCCTGTGGATCCTGTGCTGTGAGTTCAGGCTCGCTGGGTGGGAATTCTGGGAGCATCCAGGGTGGGTGGGCTCCTCCAGCAGGTCTGCCCGCGCTTTCGCCAGGCCCTGAGGTGCCACTGGGAATACAGTGTGTGTGTGTGTGTGTGTGTGTGTGTGTGCACGCACTGGTACTTCTAACCCTAAACACTCATGAGGACGGCTTGGGGTTAGAGATTCGGCGGGACGGGGTGGGGTGGAGCTTTTCCTTTTCTTTGCCTCTGGACCCAGTGCAAGGCTCACAGAACCCACACCCACCCCTTTCCAGGGACCTGGCTCCCCGCCTGCCCCTCGTCCCGGGAAAGCCTGGGGCTCGGCCTACTGTAGGGTCAGTGCTGCGTTCTGCGAGACTCCTGCATGACTCACACCTCTCTGTCGTCCCCAGTCTCTGTCGTCCCCGAACTCTCTCCCAGGCTCAGCCTGTGCCCAAGAGTCCCCAGACTACTTACTGGGCATCTTCAGGTTTTAGTCCCTGTCTTGGACGGCTCCCTCCCACGTCCTGCCCTCCCCAGGGCAGCCCCCGGGGCCCACGGCGGACCCCGAACCGCTCCGCCGTCTTTCCAGGCCCACCACCCTCTTCCCTCTGGGCCTGGGCCACGCCCCCAGCAAACAGCCGCCTCCTCCCTGGATGTCTTCCCACCTCTGCACGCGTCCTGGCCACAAAACATCTCTTGTTCCGCAAACCACGGTCTCCAGAGGCTCCTGAGTCCTTCTCCGATTCAGGGCCACGTCGCTGACACTGCGTCACTGTTGTCCTTACTTGCTGGTCCTCGACACCCCCTGGACGCTGAGAGTCCTGGAGGGCAGTGGGAGGGGCACTCGAGCCCAGACCCCTGGTCCGGGACTTGGTGAGGGGACAGGGTGCCTGCTCTACCGGCTGCTGGCCACAGGGGGCGCTCATCGCTGCCTCCCGAAGGGGGGATGACGGCGTCAGGGGCTCTGTCCTGCTCACTCGGGAGAAGGGGTGGGCGACACCGCGGTGTCCACGTGTCTGTCCGCTGTGCGCAGAGCCGCAGCTGCCCAGGGCCCGGCCATGAGGGACGCAGAGCCGACCTGGTTTGTCCTAAAAAGGCCTCTAAATAGAAATGAACGGTTTAATTTGTCACGGGCCGTTTCTCGCAGCACCAGCCTTCATTAGGCGGCTAATGTGGCCGCCAGGAGCAATGGGACGGCCCGGGGAACAGATGGCGCGGGAGCCAGCAGCGCGGCGCGACTTCCCAGCCATGCAGAAACCGGGTTACGGAGTCCGCAGACCGGCTGCAGACTCTGGGGCGGGGGCGCTGTGCCGGCCCTCCCTGGGGGCCCCTGGCCCTCCTCCCTCCTCTGCCCCCACCCGTGGCTTCTCTCACGTGCCTCCACGCGTGGCCCAAACTCTGCTCCGCGAGCGTGGCCTCTGCGTCCCCCTCAGGCTCCACGGCTGGGGCTCCCACTGTCCCACCAGGACCGGGGACGGGGCACAGGGCACAGAGTGAGCAGACCAGGCGGCCCCCGGCTGGCCAAGCTCACGGCCAATTCTGAACACGCGGCACTGAGGGGCTCCTGGGGGCACCCTGCTGCCCACGGGGGTGGGGGCCCCGAGAACGCTCTGGGCTTCAGGGTGGGCGCCGCCGTGCTCCGCGAGGTGAGGCCTACAGGGCCGCCAGCTGTCGCTCCCTTGGGGAAGAGCTTGTGTGCGTTGGGGAAGAGTCCAGGCCGAGCCCAGGGGACTTGAGCCTTGTGTGCGTTTCAGGGGGAGGGACAGAGGATGGTCACCTGGCTCAGGACATAGGACCCAGGTCACGCTGGATAGGCAGCAGCGGCTCTGGGTTTACCTCCACAGCCCCCTATGCACCCCTCAACCCAAGCACCGGAGAAGCGGCTGGACACCAGGGGCCGCTGCACCCTTTGGGTCTGGACCCCCAAAATGCCCGGGGCCACGGCTGCCCAGGATGCCCGCATTTCCCCACATTTTGTCCCTGTTCATGTCCAGCAAGTGAGCACAGCGTGTTAAGTATCTGCTGTTGCACACCCCAAAATTTAGGGAGCAAGCCAGCATCTGGGGGCCAGGACCTGGGCATCAGGACCTGCCTTCGGGGTGTCCGCTTGGCCAGGGCAACTCCTCTCGAGGGTCCCCGGGCAGGATCTGGTCCAGTCACTCCGTGGAGGTTGCTGGGACCCAAGTCTTCAGAGCAGTTGACCTGGGGACTCAGCTGCTCGTGAGCAGGTGACCTGCAGCGCTCCTCCCCAGCTGGGCCTCTCCACGGGGCAGCTGAGGGCAGGGCAGCTGGCCAGGCTCAGCAGGGGAGCCGATGGGAGAAGGGGGGGGGGAGACAAGGAAAGACAGGGGGACACAGAGGCAGAGAGAGGCTGGGGTCTTTTGGGACCCGGTGGGGCAGAAACACCTGCCACTCTCACGAGGTCCTGCTGTCAGCAGGAGGCTGGCCCAGCCCAGCCCACTGTCAGAAGCAGGGGACTGTGAGGTGTGGAGGAGGCACCAGGGACCATCAGGCCACACAGAAGTAACTACAGAAAGGTGACACTGCCCTCCTAAGGGCTCCACCGTGGAATGCGGCGGGGGGAGGGGACAGTGCTTGTGAGACCTTGCTGCTGAGCCAGCTGGGCCACAGAGCAGTCCCAGGCCATCGGAGGTCCTGCCTCACACGACATCAGTGCCCTGGCCGGGGACCCAAAGCCCACACCTCTCCAGACCCCATGGGGTGTGGCACAGACCTCCTCCATCCCTCCTCCCCCCTTAGAAGTGCCACTGGGGTCACACACACCAGGAAAGCTGATAGTTTCTCTTCTTTGGGGGCTTAAAGCACTCAAAGTCATATCACTAGAAATAAAACTAATCTTCTTTAAAAATATATTTTGTTGATTATGCTATTACAGTTGTCCCATTTTCCCTCCCTTATCCCCCTCCTCCCTGCACACCCCCTCCCACCTGAATTTCACCCCCTTAGTTCATGTCCATGGGTCATACATATAAGTTCCTTGGCTTCTCCATTTCCCATACTATTCTTAACCTCCCCCTGTCTATTTTCTACCTACCATTTATGCTACTTATTCCCTGTACCTTTTCTCCCTCTCTCCCCCTCCACCTCTCCCCTGATAACTCTCCATTTCTGTGAATCTGCTCCTGTTCCACTTGTTCGCTTAGTTCATTTTTTCAGGTTCGGTTGTTGATAATTGTGAGTTTGCTGTCATTTTACTGTTAGTACTTTTTATCTTCTTTTTCTTAGATAAGACCCTTGAACATTTCATATAATAAGGGCGTGGTGATGATGAACTCCTTTAACTTGACCTTATCTGGGAAGCACTTTATCTGCCCTTCCACTCTAAATGAAAGCTTTGCTGGATAGAGCAATCTTGGATGTAGGTCCTTGTCTTTCATGACTTGGAATGCTTCTTTGCAGCCCCCTCTTGCCTGAAAAGTTTCTTTTGAGAAATCAGCTGACAGCATTATGGAAACTCCTTTGTAGGTAACTGTCTCCTTTTCTCTTGCTGCTTCTAGGATTCTCTCCTTCTCTTTAATCTTGGCTAATGTAATTATGATGTGCCTTGGTGTGTTCCTCCCTGGGTCCCACTTCTTTGGGACTCTCTGAGCTTCCTGGGTTTCCTGGAAGTCTACTTCCTTTGCCAGATTGGGGAAGTTCTCCTTCATTATTTTTTCAAATAAGTTTTCAATTTCTTGCTCTTCCTCTTCTACTTCTGGCACCCCTATGATTCGAATGTTGGAACATTTAAAGTTGTCCTGGAGGTTCCTAAGCCTCTCCTCAGTTTTTTGAATTCTTGTTTCTTCATTCTGTTCTGATTGAATGTTTATTTCTTCCTTCCACTTCAAACTGTTGATTTGAGTCCTGGTTTCCTTCCCTTCACTCACTATTTGTTCCCTGTACATTTTCCTTTATTTCACTTATTGTAGCCTTCACTCTTTCCTCTATTTTGTGACCATATTCAATCAGTTCTGTGAGCACCCTGATCACCAGTGTTTTGAACTGTGCATCTGATAGGCTGTCTATCTCTTCTTTGCTTAGTTGTATTTTTTCTGGAGCTTTGAACTGTCCTTTCATTTGGTCCATATTTTTTTGTCTTGGTGCACTTGTTAGGTAGCAAGGGATGGAGCCTTAGGTGTTCACCAGGGTGGGGCAACCCACATGACTGTGTTGTGATGCTGTATGTGGGGGAGGAGTCTAAGAGGGAACAGTGTCACTTGTTCAGCTCTCTGCTGATTTTCCGTCACTTTCTACCCACAAGCAAGCTGGGCCCTTCTGGTGCTGCTTCCCGGGTGGGTGGGTTTGTGTACGTTCTAGGACCCTGTGGGTCTCTCCAATAAACTCTCCTGTGAGGCTGGAGTTCCTCCCACCGCCACAAACCCCACAGGTTTATTCAGTCAGAGGCTTTGAGGCTTTATCTCCCTGCACTGGAGCCCTGGGTTGTGCCGTCTGTCTCGCTCCCCAGTTGTTCCTCCTGGTTTATCTGCATGTGAACATGGGACCGCCGGGTCTGCCAGCCACCGCCTTGCTGTGAGTCCTCTCCGCCCGGCTGCCCGTCTCCACCCCTCCTACTGGTCTGGCTGAGTGTTTCTTCTTTAACTCCTTAGTTATAGGACTTCCATACAGTTCGATTTTCTGTCAGCTCTGGTGGTTTTTTGTTTTTAAATTTGTTGTTGTCCTTCTTTTGGTTGTGCGAGGAGGCACAGTGTGTCTACCTAGGCCTCCATCTTGGCTGGAAGTCTCCAAAACTGATCTTAAACAATCTGTGATGTTCTCGTAGGGAGTCGCACGAAATCAAATGCCACTTCAGCAGCCTCGGGCAGGGCCTGTGCGTGGGGAGGGAAGGCCGAGCCTCACCCCACTCTGGCCCCACGGACAGCGGCATGCACCGAGGCGGGTCGCGCACTGCACAAGGGGACCCAGGAAGGGGCTGGTGGTCCCACTGTGTGAGGCCGAGTCCATCAGCAGGAAGGTCTGTTCTGATGCGCGAGAAGGGGCTGTTTTTTTTTTTAAGATTTTATTTATTTATTTTTAGAGAGGGAAGGGAGGGAGAGAGAGAGAAACATCAATGTGCGGTTGCTGGGGGTCATGGCCTGCAACCCAGGCATGTGCCCTGACTGGGAATCGAACCTGTGACACTTTGGTTCACAGCCCGCGCTCAATCCACTGAGCTACACCAGCCAGGGCTAGAGAAGGGGCTGTTTTCTTTCTTTGTGTTGCTCGCTCACGACTCACGTTGTAAGCACGTCGTCAGACATCAGGGAAGGAAAACAATGTCACCTGAGCAACGTCCTAATCAGTCAGATTTTTCTTGCCCTTATTCACTCGCAGGTGTCTGAGTTTTTCCTCTAATTCGCTCAGTCTGGAGTCGTGGAGATCGGGGCTGGCACTTGCTCCGGCCCCCGTGCCTCTGCCTGTGCCGTCCACTGCGCTACCTGTGACTGCAGGCGCACCGGCCCCGCACCTGCCTGCGCGCTCTGACCTCGGGCGGCTCCCGTGGGCTCCAGAGCCACAGCACGTGAGTTTGTTCACCCAGCACATGGATGACTTATCTAATTTGGGTTCTCGGAGCCTCAGCTTCTCCAAATGAGAAAACAAAGGAAATCACCTGCGAGCATGGGTAGGTGCAGGGAGAGGGAGCAGGTGTGCCGGTGCCCGAGATTCCTGCTCCACTGACCCCGCGGGGTGGGCCCAAGGAGCGCGTTTCCAGGCGGAAGGGGCGGATGTCTCTACCTACAGTCCCCAGGGGGCCGTGGGTCCTGCAGCACAGCAGTAACCGAGCCAGCCCTCCCTTTCTGCTGGTGATCCGCATGCCAGGGCTCTCACATTTCTCCTGAGAGAGTGTCAAATGCCGTGAAAGTGCTTGGGACACAAAACCGTTTTCGATTGCTCCAGCCTGATGTCAGCATGGACCAGTCTGGCGCCTGGGTGAGTCCCACCGTGCCTGGTCTGGAAGGTAGGAAATAGGGTCCTGAACAGGGTCTCCACTCTGGTTGGAGCCCGGATGTGCTTGTATGGGCGGGGGGCGCAGGCATGGAAAGGGCTGCCAGGGTCCTCATACACGTGACGGGACCCCACAAGTGAGCGCGGGCCCCAGGGCCACATCCTGAGGTGCGGAGCTCAGTTGCTCAGGTGGGGGAGCTCCCTCCCCCGCTCTGCTGCCTGACCAGGGAGGGGCCTCATCCTCACGTGGGGACCAGGCTGACCCAGAGACAGTGCCCAGGACATGTTTGGAGTCAGATGTGACTGACTCCTACTATTTGTCCAGACGGTGACACTCTCACCTGCTGGACTTAGAGATGGGACATGAGAGAGTGTCACTGTTGGTGAGGGTGTCCATCTTGTCACTGGGATGACAGACCTTCCAGGAATGGGGGTTACCAGGAGACAGCAGAGCAAAAGTGAGCATGGATCAGATCCCAGAAATGCAGCTCATGCCCCTAGATCCAGCTGTGCCTGAAGGTGGATCAGCATGGCTTTAGAGCAGGGGGAGTTGTGTGTGCTCAGTGACTGTTGAGCAGCTTTGGTCAGGTTTCTGTTCTCTGGACTGACACAGAGCTTTGAGAAGAGCTGGGAGTCCAAAACCAGAGAACCGGTCTCTGGAGAGGGCCCGGGCATGGCTGCCCACAACCCTGGCTCTGTGGGTGTCTGGCCTCCTCTTGGGCATCTTGAGGGCCGGGGACTCCATTCTGCTGCAGAGCCATTCACTTGGAGAGTAAGTAGCTCCATCCCTGGTTCTTCCCCCTGAGTCAGTTGCCATGGAGCTTCCAGAGGCTGCATGGGGTCAGCACATGGACGGGAGCTCCCAGCCCAGCACCCCGTCCTTGTGCACACAGGTCACTCCTCAGGGCCCAGCGCCCCGAGTTCTGTCATCAGCTCCCTGCATGGTTGTGCAGGACGGCTGAGTGCCGGGTTTCTTCCATCGCTGGTCACAGTGCATCCAGAGTTAATTGGCTGTGTCACTGCCTCCCTGAACAAGGACCCGGTTTAATTACAGAGAACAGGGAAGGCAGGAGGGCAGGGCTCACCTGAGCGGAGGGAGCATTTATCTGATGTCAGGCCCCCTCACTAGAGCTGCCGCCTTCCCTTGAGGTCACCAAAGGATTAGAATATCGAACCCCCAAAGTGCAGGCCCCCCTCTGTGATGTCACTCCACCCAGCCCGCAGGTCCAAAGCCTGCAGAGATGAGGGCATCTCTGCAAAGTCCCAATTCTGCCTTCAGTGGCCCGCCTTTGTTTTTAAAAGATTAAGTGGAAATGGTTGCAAATGGATGATGAGTGGGTTTGTCAGAATCGGCGGGAGGAGGCGTTGCTGGGTGGGTGGGGGGTCCCCACAGAGGAGGTGGGAAGGGCTCTGCCCCCTTGCCAAGGGTCCCACCTCCTGGTGGGAGCCACAGTCTCCAGGTCCCCCAGGAGCAGGGGTGGGCTGAGGGACTGTGGGCTGGGGAGTCTCCTGTGGCCCCTCAGTTTGCTCCGACCCCCAGCTCGGGAAACCGCCCACTGTCCACCCAGGACCTGACCCAGGAGACCCAGGCCCCGGGGGCATCTGAGCCCCCTGGCTCTCCCCTCCCTGTCCTCCTGTAGCCTTCGGCAAAGAGAGGGGCTCAACTTGTCCAATGTCTCTCACCGGAGCCCAGCTTGGCCTGGGCCCTGTGGGGACTCCTGGTGACCTTCCCGTCCCTTTCTGGCCCCAGCCTCTGCTCCCGGCCCAGCCCCCTTTCTGCTGGCCTGGGGACCCATGTCCCGCCTCCCTGGCCCGGATGCCCCACGAATCACTGCCTGGGCTGCCAGGACCTGCCTCTGCTGCCTGACCCAGCCAGATGGGAGTGCCTTCGGGGCCTCTGCCCAGCTGTTCCTGCTCCTCAAAGCCCCTCCTCCACCAGATGGCCCAGGCACAGATGCACAGTGACATACCTCATCCACCCTCTTGGAGCTCTGACACGCCCCCCGCCCCCCACCCGGACCAGGGGCCTGTGTGCTCACCCTGCACCAGCCCAGCCGGCCCTGCAGGCGGAGTTGGTGCTGTGTGCCGCAGCACCCTCTACTGGGCGGTGCTCGGGACCCCTCCTCTGCAGCCCAGGCTCCCCTCCCAGCAGCCCCCGCTCTCGGTTCTGTTTCAAGGTGTGTTCCCACGTCCCCACCATCAGAATGCTCACTCTCAGGCTCCCAGAAGTTTATCCTCTGCCAACCCAGTGTGCGGGGCCACCTGGCCCCCAGGCCCCAGGTGGGGGATGGGACCAGGGAGCCAGAGGGGAAGTTGTCGCAAGGTGCAGACAGGGGAGAAAAGGGGACAGAGATTGTGGGGCCCTTCCAGCAGCCCAGAGAGAGGATCTCAGGACTCCAGCTTTCTAGAAAATTTACTTTATTAATACTTGAATGTACAAATGGAAATAGAATAAATATTTCATCATTTCGCCCGGCACAGCTGTGACAGCTCCGGGCCCTGGGAGTGTTCGGGGCAGACGTCAGAAGCCTGGGAAGGAGATGGAGCACCCGAGGCCACGGGCCTCGACCCCGCCGCGTCCTGGCCTCCAGGCGCAGCAGAAGGGCCCCACGTGCACCGCCCACGGCCATTCGCCCAGGTGTCGCTTTAGTCAGGGCTCCCAGTTCGAAGGGACAGGGTGGGGCCGACCCATGGGCCTGGTGGCTCCCCACCAGGGGCAGCAGCCTGAGGCCCTGAGAACAGGTCCCGGGGAAGGGCGGAGCCCGAGGACAGCAGCTCACCGGCCAGGCCCCTCCCAGCCCCATCCCTGCCAGCAAGGGGGGCGAGCCGGGGGCTCCTCAGACAAGTGCTGGCCCCTGTCGGTGCATGTTGCAGTGGCCGTCACAAACGCACAGGCAGCCACCTGGACAACGGTGTGAAGATGGACCAGTTTCCACAGGAACAGGCCAAATCACTGCAGACCTGCCGTGGAACTTTCCAGCACTCTGACCCGGAGAGGAGAGGGATCACTTCCCAGGCCCCCCACCCCTGACCTGGCTCTGTGAGGCGGCGGGTCGCCTACCTCCAGCTCACACGAGGTCACACTCGGGGCGAAAGGACAGAGCGAAGGGCTCTGCTCTGGGGCTGACACAGGAGTTACGACGACTGACCCACAGACCCTCCCGGCTCTGCAGCCCCCTGGGGTGGGCGCCGCTCCCACGCCAGGCCTGCCCTCGACTCACTGGGACAGCCCTCCTGACTGCGGGGTACGGCCCTGCTGGCGGCTGACACGGGGGTTTCAGACCCTGACAGAACACACACCAGAGTCCCCGGGGAACGGCAGCTCCAGGGGCAGCGTGGCGCACACTGTGGCCCGTGAGGCGGCGCACTGTGCCCACGTGCGTGGCCTCTGGGCCCGAGACCCTGAGCCGGGACGGTCGGTCTGTCTAGCTGCTGGCCAGGGGCAGGAGCGACCCCGTGGCGACGTGTGTCCTCAGGGGAAGCCGGCGAGCCCACTGCGTGTGAAACGGGGGCAGGGCACGGGGCCCCCAGGGCGCCGGCTTAGTACGCGATCTTCCAGTGCGTGGGCTGCTCGCACACCTTCTCCTGGTCCCCACAGAAGCGGTTGTACGTGGTCTTGGGGTCCAGGCCCAGGATCTCCCTTTCCTCGTGAATCCGAAAGGAGAACGTGGAGACGGAGGTGCCGATGAAGAACCTGCAAAGCAACAGTGGAGGTCACCGGGGTCGCATGGAACCGGTTGTGTGCTCACAGACCCCCAGACACCTGCCCAGGCCCCGGCACCCTGTGGCTGTCATCACGGCCGAGTGGCCAGGGCTGGCGGGATGGAGCAGGAACTGGAGGAGCCCACAGGCCAGGCTGGGGGGTCTGGCCGAGTCTCGGGGGCTCAGGAGACAGACAGCCCTGCAGGAGGCAGACTCAAGACACCTGCTGGAGTCCGGCTCCGACAGCCAAGGGCTCAGGACCACCCACGAGGCTGGGGCGGTCGGTGGGAAGAAACCACACCTGCAGCCGCCAGCCCCCTCCAGGACGGCGGTCTCGGAGCAAAGGCACAGACTCTGCCCCACAAGACGTCCACCAGGTCTGGGTCTGTGGAGAGCAGGTGGCAGAAGCACTGAGCTCAAAACATCCACAGAACTCTGGGGGCCGAGGAGGCAGGGCTGTCAGGCCCTGGCTCAGCAGCCGGAGGGGAGGGGGCTGGCCGAGTCTCTCGGCCCCGACCCACCTCAATCCCTGCCGGGGCTGGGCCCGCCCCCAACTCCCCTTGCTCAGCAGAGGAAAAGGGCCTCTCGCCCCGCAGGAGCGCGTCCCCGGGCCTCTCCTGCAGCACCCACACGCCCGAGGACAGACGCACGTGCCGACCCATGAAAGCCGAACACGCACAGCCCCCCAGGGGTCTGAGCACCCCGAGGACAGAAGGAAAACTTGCTCCTCCACTCTTAACTTCCATTTTACTGCAAGTGTTTTTTCTGTGGTGCAGACAAGGGGCTCGCCCTGTCCTGTCCAGCACTAGAGACTCGTGAACCTCGTGAAACACAACCCGCGTGCCCTCGGCCCGGCGCACCTGGCGTGGGAGCAGATCCACTGATCGATGATGGCCACGCCCCCGTCTTTGTAGAGCTCCAGCTCCTCCCACGTGGGCTCGAACCTCACCATCTCCGGCAACAGCTTCTTCAGCTCCTCGTACTCTGCGGGTTAGAAGGACGCACTGAGCAGGGACACACAGGCGCCGGCAGGCGTCGGCCCTCCAGGATGACCGGGAACTGGCTGAAAAGGCAAAGAGGGCAAACCCACAAGACTCCGGGCTCCCTTCCAAGAGTCAGGGGTCAGTGTGCGCGCCCAGGTCCGCCCGGAATGCAGCTGGGGCAGGAATGGACGGGCGGAGGCCAGCCCCGCTCACCTGTCCTGACGGCGTCTGTGGCCACGAACACCCTGCGCAGCCCGTGGCTCTCCATGAGGCTGCGGATCCTCCGCACGGCGCCGCCCAGACTGGGCACGTCCTCCCTGTGGCCCCAGATGAAGTCTTTCCTTCTCAGGTGGACGCCAAGGTACGGGCCCCCCAGCGAGGAGCCCAGCCGGACCTGGCAGAGGAGGACAAGGACCCGATGAGGCGGGCCTGCGAGCTGTGTCAGCGTCCAGGCGCTGGCCCTCGGGGATGCGGAGTGGACACGTGGCCCACACTCTGCGCCCTCCTCTGTGCGTCCCCCCCGGGGGCTCTCGGGTGGACAGGGGGTCTTTCTAAGGCCGGAGTCACTGATTATCACACCCTCTGATCTGAATGTGAAGGAGTGGATAAAACACTGCAAAAAATAATACAAACTGGACACAAGACGAAAGCCTTCCACTTAGTGTGTTTTTCTGGTGAAGACCACCCGCACACCTACAACCAAGTGCCCGCACGACGCCACCCCCCGTGAAAACAGCCAGCGCCCCACAGGAGAACAGACAGGTGAGATGGCGTTCCCCTCTATGGAACAGTTTGCCGCTAAAAACCACAACTTTGAAAAAGCAACATTTGATTTGTTAAAATTACAGGAAAACCCAACCTTTCAGAAAAACAATTCTTGAAAGGGATGACGGTGGACAGACCGAGAGGCTAAGCAGTGCTTTGGGGAGGTGTGGGTGAGGCCTGCTTTCCCCCCTTTACTGCTCTTGCATCGTACAGCAGGAAACACGGACACAATACAGTCTTGTATTGCGGACCCAGCACCGTCACCACCGTCTCCCTCCCAGAGCGCCCCTCGGGGCTGCTGGACCCTGCGGTCATCTCCCATTCCCTCCCCCGCAGAGACGGGGTCCTAGCAACTGCCCTGACCCTGCGCTGGCCAGTGTGTGTGTGTGTGTGGGGGGAGGGGGTCCTGGTGAGTGGCCTCCACGGGAATTACAGCAATGAGTGGGGACTGTGTTAAGGGAGGTGACACGGAAGGTGACAATCGTGCCACCCCACCTGCTGCAAAGTAAGGGGTTTATTATTACGTATCTAAAAGGACAGTTTATGTTTCCCCAAATTAAAAAGAGACAGAAACTACCTTCATCTTGGTCCAGTCCTCCTCGTAGGGGATCCTGTCGGCCTCGTCCGTGGAGTTCAGGTATTTGCTCCTGAACTCATCGCCCACCGCCCGCAGGTGCCTGGCGAACACCATGCTCCGCCGCGTCTGGGGGCAGAGGCAGTCCAGCTGAGCGAGCGCCCAGCCCGTGTGCCCGCAGGTGGGCGCCCGCTCGGCCCCCACCCCGACCCCCGCAACAGGCCCCTGGGGCCCCGCCACACCCGGAGCCCAGTCCCCAAATCTAACGGAAACGCCACGGACACCAAGCTGGCGCTCGGGAGGGTGGAGCCGTGCGCGGTCCTTCCTCAGCCACGGGGCCTCCAGCAGGGTGACGAGGCAGCAACCGTCAGCGAGTCGGTCGGTGAGGGGAGCGCTCACGAGGACATTACCCCACGACGGGCTCTGCGGGCCAACAGCCACGACCCCGTGCCCTCCCTGGCAGGGCCAAGCCCTGACTGAGCGTGACTGGCTCCTGAAGGGGGACCTGAACGGCTAGTGGGGGCCCACCATGCTGAAGGCACAGAACTGCTACATCGACAGTGACAACGATGGCAATCCGTGCTTCTGAAACGACCCGCCCAGGAGGCGCCCAGGTCACGTGTCCAGGGAGCAGGGGCCTCACCTGGCCTCTGCCCGGCCTGGCCCAGCCCAGCCCAGCCTGCCCACGGGAGGCCCCACAGCCCTGGACGGGGTGGACCCTGACCACAGAGGAGGTCTGCGGCTGCAGGGGGAACGTGACTCCCGTTTCTTCAGCCTCCTGGCCCACAGCAACAGGGTGTGGGCGCCCCCAGGAGGAGAGCGAGCCAGTTACTTTATGGCTGAGAAGCTACGTGGGCGCTGCCCTTTATCGCATGCCAGATGTACACACAACGGGACAACAACTGCACCTTCCTGAATGCAAAGTGCTGTTTCCCCTTTAAAGAAATTGGCTGCCGTAAATAACAAATCTGTAGCTCCTCAATGAACACACCTGGGAATCCTCGAAGATGACAAAAATCAAGCCAACTGCATGACAGGGCTGCCCCCAAGGGCACCGCCACGGCAGCCAGGGGGCGCCAGAGCGCAAAGGGCCCCACAAACTGTCCTTACACGGGGCCCCTGCGAGGTGGCCAGGCGGAGGGCACCCAAACCCCACGGGAGGGAGAAAACAGCTGCCTGGAAGGTGAGCTCAATGTTTCTTCTTTAAGACAGCTGGAATTCACCTTAAAACGTTTATTTTTTTTCCCAGCACCAACGTCTCCTGAGAATCAGTCTCTCCCCACATGCTAGGGTCTGGGTGACGCTGGGAGCCGAGGGGGCTGAGCCGGCCCGGCAGGGCAGGTGCCCCTCGCAGTGTCCCCGTGTCCCCCACCCCGCCCCCCATCCTTCGGGACACCTGCACGCAGCCCCCTCGGGGAGAGCCGCCCCTCCTCGCCCAGCAGAGCCCACCAGGCCGGGCCCTGCCCCGGAGAGGCTGGAACAGTGTCCCGCCTCGAAGCCACCGGCTTTCCTCAGGGCATGCTTCCTGCCTGCCCCACGGCGGCGAGGACTGCGCCTCGTTTCTGAGCCAGCGGCCCGATGAGCCAGCCGCCGCCACGCCACCCCCGTCCGCAGCACACTGCCGCCAGGAGAGAAGCCGCTCTCCGATGCCGCGGCGTCACGCCACCCGGAGCCAGCGCCCCACGGAGGCAGAGATGGAGCCCTCGTGGCAGAAAACTCCCTGCTCGCCAAAGCCGGAGAGAGACGAGCAGGAAAAGCCCTGAACGCACACACTGAAGGGGGCGGTGGGAGGGGACGGGCAGATGCAGGCTCAGAGCGGCCGACAGTCACCCGGGACCAGCACGCCGAGACCTGGCCATGCCCCAGCCCTTACCCCAGGGCACCCTGAGCGTGGTGGGGGGAAGGAATTCACAGCCACACCCGCACCCCGCACCACTCAGAGCTCAAGGTTTCTTTCGGGCAGCGAGGTTGACGTCAAGAGCGGCGGACGGTGTCACATGAACAAACCCCGGACCAACCGAAACACCGAGAGACGCCCAGGGACGAGCCCGGGCAGCACTCACGTCCCAGTACTCCTTCCCGCCGTAGTGGTCGTGCAGCAGGTTCTCGGCTCGGTCTAGCATCACGGACCTGGTTGCAAACAACAGGAACAGAGAGGGTTTAGCTTCAGAAACGGCTGCTGAACCTCACGCGCTCCAGACAGCGCCGTCAGCACGGGGGTCCCGGGCCAGGGCCACCGGGGTGAGTTCTGAGAGGGCGCTGACTTGGTGGGCCGCCGGGGTGCGAGTGGGAGGCTGCTGCTGACCCTCTAAGCAGCAGCTGCCTGGCCCCCACACCACAGTTCCGAGAGGGTTCTAATGTCCACGTGGCTCTAAGCGTTCCCGGGGTCGCTCCTGCCCCAGCCCCTGCACCAGGGGTCACGAGCCTACGTGTGACTACCGATGCAGAAAAGAAGCCAAATCGAACAAAACCAGCAAACAGACGCCGGCAGGCTACTGGAGGAGTGACCCACACAACCAACGGGGTTCACACCAGGAACGAAAGTTCAGCAACAGAAAATCTGCTACTCAACGCCACACGTCAGCAGGTGAAGGGCGAAGCCACATCGCGGTGGCTTCCACAAAAGCATGGGAGTATCTACCCTGAGCTTTAAAGAATGGTCCAGTAAAACAGGGGCAAGGAACTTCTTACGCCGTTTGTGTTTCTCAAGCCAAAGCTGGCACCGTCTGCAGTGAAGGCCGTTTGTTCCCGCCCCCCAAAGCGAGGGCCGGGAGAGGCTGTGCTACAGGGGATCACCAAACCACGTGCGGCATCAGCACGCACAGAGGGGACACTCCAGAAAGGGGCCGCATCCGCTGGGGACGGGTGACGCGGGGGCAGGGGAGACCCGGAGAGAAGGCCGTGCTGGGGAGACGGGGCAGGTGGCCGGGGCTTCCCTCCAATAGAACCAGGCCTCCATGGTCGAAGCAAAATGCGGGAGCTCTGACTATGCAAGTGGAACTTGAAGGGATTAAGGATACTGGGATGGAAAAGGTTGGGGAAAAACCCCAGAAACCAGTAAAGAACAGAGAGAGAGACAAAAATTGGCAAGATTTCAACAGGTTCAGAAAAACTTCAGAGGAGCTTTTCACTCTGAAATCAAAGAAGCACAAACAGTAGAGATCCCCTTCTCACTCACCCTCTGGAGACCTCAGCTCCCTGCCCCGGTGGCCGCGTGGGGATGGGCCCCACTGGTGCCGTGCACACAGCACACCCACAGCCCCAGCCACTCCTACTCTGGGTCCGAGCCTCCAATTCCCCTCCCCCACATTTGCTCACGAATGTTTCCTGTTTGTAACACCAAAAACCAACCAACCGACCAGAGACCACCTCCCTGGGCTGGTTCGGTTAAGTCCTGTACATCTGGGCAGAGACCACCGCAGAAGAACGCCGTGGCCCCCGGGGTCTCCACACCGAGGGACATCAAACTCGCAGACGAAACGCAGAGCGTGACTCCATTTGTGTATGAAAGAGGGGTGCACACACCCAAACATTTGATAGAGACAGGAAGCTCTGGAAAGAAACGGGAGTGGCTGGACACAGCAGCAGCCCCTGTGCATGGCGCGAGAAGGGCCCGTTTCACAGTGGAACACGGCGCTGCCCGCAGAGGCGAGCATTCCACTGTGCGGGCTGTTACGCCACGGCTCTGCCCCAGCTGTCCTGGCACCTGTGCGTCGGGAGCTGCCCTTCCCCGCTGCCCTCGCTCCTGCATCGAGGGGCCTGCCCCCTGGGCATGTCGTGTCCCCTCTGTGCTCACTGGGTTCTTACCCGTGGGACTCAGAGAAAGTGCCCAGTGAGCTTACGTGTCTCTCAGGCCCCGACTTCAGTCAGCTCTGCTTTTGAAACCCGGACGTTTCTTAGTGAGGGTGCTGCTCAGGACACCAGTAAAGCTAGAGCTCACCGCCGGGCCCCGCAGTCTGTGCGCCTACTTTTCCATAAGTGAAGACCTGGTTCCTTCAGCGGAGGTCTGCTGGCCTGTGACAGGCCCACTTGCATTCTGCCTACCAAGGCCTACCTAGCTCGCTCCCCGGTGGCCCTAAGGCAGAGAAACTGGGCTGAACGGGAGGAGGCGGGGCCCTGCCTGGCGTCCCGGTGCACCCACCCGGGCAGGACTGTGGTCCTGCTGTGACCCGCAGGGAATCAGTCCAGCCTCGGGGACGCACAAAGACTTCCCGAGGCGCAGTTGCGCTTCCCAGGGCTCAACGGCATCAGTGCGGCTGTCACGAGAGGCCTGCCCTCATGTGCCTGCTTCAGACGAAAGGCAGCTCAGAAGGGGCTCCTTATTTCAGGGTCCCATGTCCCCAGCAACTCAGCCTGCAGGACACTTCTAAGAACATGACGGCCTGGCTGCCAAGCTCCTGTCCCGCTCCCGAGTCTGTTTCACAAACCAAGCTGGTGGACTCCCGCCTTCCCCGGCACCTCTTGGCGCCACCCAGTGGCGAGTGAGGGCTAATGCAGTCTGAGAGGCACCAGGCCGCCAGGGATGGGGGGGGTGGGGGGCGGTGTGTGATACACTTCCAGCAGGAGTGGCCAGAAGCAGCTGCCCAAAGAAGCATTTCTGGGAGAAGCTCCAGACACTTCTCTGACCTCACCAAGGTCAGGTTCAAGGGGTTGCACGGGAAAGCCTCATTGCAGAAGTGACCCAGATGGGAAGCATCAGGCTCCTGCACCACCAGGCACTCAAGCCAGCTCCGGCTGGATGCCCCAGAACCCCAGCATCACGGTGGGTCATTTCAGAATCCTCCCAGCCCTGCCCTTGCGCTGTCTCTGACCTCACCTGCCTCAGCCACGTGTCCCCATTGCCACGGAGCGCTTGGCCATCACCAGGACAATGAAGAAAATAAAATGGGTGCCCCTCCTAGTCCAGCCACCACCTCCATCCCTGCCCTCCCTTTTCACTGCCCCTCCCCCAAAGGCCCCTTTCACCCCCAATGCACCCAGCGGGGCCTCAGCCGGTCTCCATCGCCTCAGACAGGGGCCCCGACTGAAACAGGCGTGAGTCTGACTCCACTAGCCGCCAGCCGTAGGACTGGCAGTGTGACCCCGCCATGCGGTTCAAAGGAGTGGCAGCTCCGAGGAGCACCCATCCGTGGGGACCACGGAAGGCACCAGCAGCACGGCCTCGGTGCCGCTGAGCCAAACCGGGGGCCTTTCCCCAGGGACACACGCAGCCTCCTGGATGCCTACACCTGTCCCAGCTGTGCGAGGTGAGTGTAGGGGAGGGGACAAGGTCTAACTCTCCAGTGACCCCACACAGGTCACAGCCATGAGGCATTTCGATGCCACCAGGACAGAGTGCACGCATGCACATACACGTGCACACAGCCACACATGCACATACTCACAGTGCACCTGTTCACATGAGCACGCCCACATGTGCACACATGCACACCCATGCACCCATGCATGCATAGGTACATCCATGCACATTCACACACATGCACAGATTCACACGTGCACACACTCACATACTGGCCCGTCACGGAGCGGACAGCGCAGGCACCTACCGTGCTGACGTGTTTCTCAAGAGCACAGGCGCGATGACAGACGCTGATCCTTGAACAGACAGACAGGACACGTTTAGACCCCTTGTTTCTTCGTAACCCCAAAACCATCCTCTGGAAAAGAAGAGCCACAGGAGCCCTCAGTTCGGCTGACTGCCACAGGCAGTGAGTGACACCTGGATGCACACGCGTCACCTCGACCTCGATACGCTCCGTGTTTCCCGTGGTGACCGCTCATTGGTCGTGATCAGAGGGAGGGGCGTCTGTGCAAGAACTTTTGAAGAAACCATCAATTTCACCTGACCCCAAGAGACCACTGAGGTTCCCTCCAGGAACTGGGATGGTACAGGGGCGGAAAGGCAGGGGCAGCCCAGAAGGACCTGGATGGAAGTGACCCTTCACGCTTCGGTGCCCGAGTTGTGGCGGCGACAGTCCCTACAACACAGCTCTTCCCAAGGGCTGCGGTGTCCCGCAGAGTGTCACAGCCACTGAGGTGGCAGCCCTCCCACTGAGAGGTCCTCTGATGACAACTTACAACTGCGGTGACAAGACCGCCATTTCCAGGACCTGGTTCAAGCGCAACGAACACTGGGAAAGGTAAACGTGTCTCAGTCGGGTGTTGTTCAGATGGCCCGAGGCCTCTGTGAACAGGGGACAAGGAGGCCGGCGCCCTGCTGGGAGGCTGAGAGGAGACCTCCCCCTTAGGAAGCAGGCAGCAGCTGGCGGGTGAGGAATGTGGTCACGCGGCCACCTGTGCCACTCCGGATGCTGCGGGATGACCTCTGACCTGGCACCGGGCACGAGGAAGGTGCACCACGTCCTACCTGTAGTACTCGTGTTTGTCCTGCGAATACAGCAGCGGGTCGAGGCAGGGCCGGTCGTCAACCTTCTCTTCCCAGGTCCCCTCCTTCCAGCCTTCCGCGTAACTCTGCAGGACGTACACCTGGTCGATGAAGGGCCCTCCGGACTCTGGAAGAGACCGGGCACTGACAGTAAACAGGAACCTAAGCGCACGTGTGGCCCGCAGTGGACCACCGTGGACAAAGAATCGTCACTTTGTTTAAGGTCCCCTTCTCTCCTAGGGCTGGAGGAAGCTCACCGAAGTGGAGCCAGCACGGAACAAATGACCTCGGGGCACAGGGTCCCCGCAGCGGGTGAGGGGTTCAGCTCGGGCTGCTGGAGCTCATCCAGGCCTCGGGTGCTCCTGTGAGCTCTCCATCGCCCTGACCTCCTCCAGCACCTGGGCTCGCCCTCGGGCTTCCCCTCAGCCCTGCACCCCCACTTCCCTCACGCCAGCCACAGGCCCCACTCACTCCCTCATCCTCCTCTCCCGGACTCCTCCTTGGCTGGCCTCCCCACTGTGCCTCCAGGGCATCAGCACGCTCCCTCCCTGGGGCCTCTGAACAGCAACCCCTGCCTGGACCACCCCCCACCCCCTACCCCCCAGGGCTTGCTCTCGACCCCTGTGAGGCCATTCAAACTACACCTCCCCGGACACGTTCCCAGGCCACGGCCACCCGCCTCTCCGACACTGCGGGACCCCCTCCTGCTGCCCTCCTCTCCACACACTCTCCAGCACCTCAAATGCTGCATGCTTCGACGACTCATTCACTTCTTTACTTGCTGCTCCTCGCTCCCCACAGGAGCTCCAGGAGAGCAGGGGCCTAGGCCCCCCTTACCTGCTCCTCCTGCCCACACCTAGAATGTGTCCTCTACGTCTGTGGTGGTCCAAGATTTGTCCAAAGATAGAGTGAACAAGCCAAATGACAAGAGAGCGCCAGCAAGTGAAACTCTGGTGTCTTCCGCACATTCACTCTTGCTCGGGCGCTAACATCCACACAGCAGTGGCGTCCACCTGACGCCAGAGCTCCAGGAGCTCCCCTTCAGCGAGGAGGAAGCGGTGCGACACCAAGAGGCTGGGACGTGCTGGATGCTCTACCGCACGCGCCCCAGCGCCCCATCCTAGGATGCGCCCCGGCCTGTCTCCCTCTGAAGGGAAGGAAACAGCTAAGCAGAGTCAGCTGGTCAGACAGGGTGGAGGCACAGCCGTCTGGCCCGCCTCCAAGTACATCATGTCATCCGCCTGGCAGCTCCAGCTCCGGGGGTGGAGTCCGGGGAGCAGCAGGGAGGACACCTGCCTCCCGTCCCCACGTCCTCGCAGCTTCCGGTCACTAGGCACAACCTCAAGTGGCTAAGGCCCAGACCCACCCCTGTGCCCACCTGTCAGGGCACCCGCCACCCGACCCTGCAGGAAGGTGAAGGGCAGGTTGTCTGTGAGGCTCTGTAACCCGCGCTCAGGCCAAGGGCAGACGGTTTCCCAGGCTAAGTCAGGTCGGATGAAACACCCGGCTACATCTCTCATCTCGGGGTGGGGGAGAAAGTGTCCCAGGAATGCCCTGTACAGCCTCAGGGTTCGCCTCTTCCGAGCAGATGCTCCCCGTGTCGTTCTGGGCCTGCCGCACTCACAGGGCTGACTCCGACACAGAGCCCTAGCCAAGTGACAGGATCTGCGGTGCGGCGAGGACAGAACTTGAAAAACGAAGATGTGCGAGCCACCATCCTCAGTACGGGCACCGATTCTAAGCTGTCGGGGTCCCTGCAGAGCAGGAACTCCAACAACCTTCCACAGTATGGGCAGCACAGAGACCTGACCCACCACGGACGGTTACAGAGTATCAGCAGCTGAGAGACTGCGGCTCATCAATAAACGTCACAGTGTATCAGTGGCCTGCAGACTGACTGGCTGCCTAGGCCTCCCTAGAGAACCGGAAAAGAGGTATCACTGACTTTTTAAGTTTATGTCTTCTAAACAAAGCAACAGTAAGTTCTAAATACCTTTATTCTAAGAAAATCTTCAACTCTTTTCTCTCTAAAAAACTAAAAAGGGAAGACTAAGCGGGACTAAACGAAACAACGTACTGCTGCAAGTCTCCACCGGCACTGCAGTGGGCACCCCAGGTCAGGGCCACACACGCGTCGTGCTCCCCTTCAGGCAGAATGACCCCTCCTGCGCAGGGAGCCGAGTCCCGCGGGGACAGCCCCTCTGCAGCAGCGGCGTCTCGCCGCAGTCCTAACTGCGCTTCCCCCGCCCACCAGGCTAGCGCGGTTGCCAGAGGCGAGGGGGTACAGAGCTCACTCACTCCAGATCTGCTTCTTTAGAAAAACTGAGCAAGACCAAGCCCACTGTGCAGTGCGGGAAGCGGAAGGCTACAGGGCCCCTCCATGGAGCAAAAGCGACAAGGGGCACAATGAGAAAGCCCGCTGGCTGGGCTCTCGGCCTGGCCCACCGTGCACAGCAGAGCCACCGCCTCACCTGCGATGAACTGCTCGTACTCAATGACAGGGATGTTTCTATTGAGACTTGGAAGATCAAAAAAGTCGGACCAGGGAATCCGGACCTGGTGGATGTCAGGGCTCTGCCAGTGGTAGAGACGGCCCCACGGGGGCAGCACCAGCACCCACTCCTCGGTCTTCAGCAGGGTCTTCAGGAGGGAGGCGATGCGGATGTAGACATCCCGGCGGAGGTTGAAACCCTCTGGGGGGTTGACATCGTATAGGAGGTACCTGGCAGGGAGGAGCAGGACAGCGATGCTTCAGTGAGGAGGCTTCTGGGCAGGAAACCCGGACGCACCCGCAATCCACATCTGACTGCCCACCCTGGGGCTTCTAGTCTGTGCAGTGGAGGCAGCTGCCCACCTGCTTCCATCTGACCGATGACTTACAGAGCCCACAAGCAGAAGCAGCATCTGCTTAACAACTAGTGATAATCCACAACTAAGTCCAGCAGTCTGCAGCCCACGTCAAGCTCCTAACAATTACTGAGGACCCCAAAAGACTGTGGTTTACATGTGTTAACACTATACATAGTTCCTGTGTTAACGTAAGCATGTCAGAAAGAATAAACCTATTACACATTGTCACTAACATTTTAAAATAAATAGAAAGTATATTTGTCAAGACAAAAATAATTGGTGAAAACAGCGGCAATGTTTGTAATTTTTGCAAGTCTCCTTTCGGTCTGGCGATAGCTGGATTCTCGCATCTGCTGCTGCGTTCAATGTGTTGTGGTATCACTGGTGGTCTCTGGAAAAACCTCCCAACACACCCGTGGGGAAAAGTGAAAAAGGCAAGGACCATCCTGGTATTACTACAAATGTGGCATGACGCCTCAGGGGGTCCCCAACACACTGTTGAGAGCTGCCGCCCTCTCCAAAGCCACGCTACAACTTTAGAAACCCAGGTAGGGGCGCTCAGCTTCTACCACAAGAGTTACCGCCAGCCTCACTGCTCTCTTCTCCACACTGGGTTTCCCCACAACTTCTGTTACCACTGATGAAGCCGGGTGTAATCCCTGCAAACACCCAAAGGAAGGACCCATCTACCATCTCGGCACCCTAACCCTCCCTAACCCTAACCCAGCACAGGGTCTGTTTTGTACCAAGATGACCTGCACTGATCATTACTTTATTACGCCTGAGACTTGAACTTCCACTATCTGGATGGAGACTGAAAGACTCCGTGCAGATAAACTAGGCTGCGATTCCTTAAGAACCACCCCCCTCGAACATCTGATTCTGAGACTCCGAGAAATCCGGGCAAGAGCCCGCATCATCTCCCAGGGTCCTCGGGCCTGCCCCTTAACCCTGGCCCACAGCCAGGCCTTCCCGGAGTCTCCTGGGGTCGCGACCGCCAGGAGACCCCAGGCTCGCGTCCACCTCTCCCTGCCCCCGGCCACTAGCCCTGCCCCGGGCCACGAGCCCCGCCCCCACCACTTCAGATCCGCCCCCCCACCGCCCCGAGATTCCCACCGATTGCGTGGAAGCGCATTTACCTTCTGCGGGACGCTGCCCCGGACAGGATGTCGGCCGCCGACTGGCCGGGCCAGAACTCCTCGCCCGAGCCCCAGGCCGACTGCCAGGACACTGCCCCGAGAAGCAAGCAGACGACGCCGAGCGCCGCCATGGCCCCGGGCGGCCACGCACTTCCGGCGAGCACGCCCCGCCCCGGAAGCGCCCTCCCGGAGTTCCCTCCCCCCCGCGGATAGCATCATCTGTAGCCACGGCAACGCCGCAGATCCCGCCCCGCACGAGCGTCCGGCGTCCTCCGGAGCCTGGACGTCTCCAGAGTCAAATTCCGGCAGTAGCCGGGGTCCCGGGACGTCGTACGGGCATTGAAGTGGGCGGGGCCGCGCGTTCTGGAGCGCGAACGTCGCCTCCTGCGGGCTGGGGAGGGCCGCGGCCTGAGGTCTGGGTCGTGCTCCTGGCCAGTGAGGGGGAGCTGGGGCCGCACTCGGGCCTTGCAGGCACGTGCCCGGGCTCGCTCCAGTCCCCGGGCTCCACATGGTGACTCTTCCCCTGCCCATTCCAGGAGGTCGAGGTGTCTTGTGCCGCCCTCGCACCATTGTTTCCTCCTCTAACGCCTCCCGGAGAAAGTGGCCCGGGGCTGTCCACGCCGGCCACCCACTCCCCAGTTCATTACCTGTCACCCGATAGAGTGTTTCCTCTCTTCTCCCCTACCCTGCCGCCTCTGCTGAAAGACTCCTGAATTATGGTCTTTACCAGGAATGACTGGGAGAGGTTTTACGCGTGTTTCATTAAGAGGAAAAAGAAATCTTTATACCAATAACTGGAACTAGCTTCCTTCTGCACAACAGTCTCTGATGGTTAAGATTTATTGACTGGGTGTGCAGTTTGGAGAACCGGCTGGCTCACAGGCGACTCCCAGCAGCGTCCATCCGCACCCACTTGGCCACCAGAGGGCAGGAGAGCCCTTTCTTCCCAAGCCTCACGGCTCTGGTGGGACTGAGGGAAAAGCGGAGGAAGGGAACAGGGCCATATGAGAATCCTCTAGATAGGACGAAGGAGCTGGGTGTCTCAGACCTGGGCCCACATCTTTCCTGCCCTGGGAACACCCAGAGCTACCTCCCCCCGGACTGGCTCAGCTCCCCCAAAGAAGAGCCGCAGGACCATCCCCTAAAAAAAGGGAAGGAACCTCCATTTGGCCTGAAGTCCAGGCTGGGGTGGTTTGTGAGTCCTGGGGCCATTGCTTCAATCTCCTTTGGGCCCTGGGGTCTCATCTTTCCCCACAGTTCCTGGAAGTCCCAGTGCTGGACACCTGAACCCCAGCCCTGGAGTAAGAGAGACATGGGGAAAACTCTGAGCCCTGCAGTCTCTGAAGAAGGACAGAGAGGCTCTCCTGGAAGCTGGGATTCCACAGTAGGAAGCAGAGTGAAGAGAGGAAGGGGGGACAGACACCTGCAGGGCTGGGGCGTGTGTGTGTGTGTGTGTGTGTGTGTCCTCTTCAGAGAGGGGATCAGACCTCATGTCCCAGGGGGGCCCAGTGCTCCTGCTGCTTGGTCCAGTCGTGTCCCCAGGCTGCAGCCACACTCACAATCACCTCCCAGCCCCGTGGAGGGAGGCCTGGGGTGGGGCAGAGGGGGAGATGGAAAGGGCAACCGTAGGGAGGCCTGGTCAGCAGTCACAACTGCAGGGATGAAGTGGGGGTTGGGGCAAGAAGGAGGACAGGCTGAGAATCTGTCCCACGGGCGTCTCTGAGGTCAACACTGGCAAATGTCAAAGAGTGCATACATTGTTTCATTAAACAGGCTGCTTATTTATGTTTGGGAGCCAGTTTCAAGGACTCCTCTCAGCCCTCTTAGATGATAACATCAACAGAGCCGCAAACAGATGGGGTGGCGGGGAGGGTGTCTGGGTGCTCCTCTGTGGAAGGAAGCACACAGCACAGGGACTTCTGGTGATTCGAAAGGAGACCCCAAAAGGCCACTAACCCCACATGACCCTTGCCCTTTTTGCCCTGAGGCTCTGCCTCTGACCAGGATTGCAAATTCTCCCAGCAGAGTCCTCCAAACTGCAGAGGGTGGATCGTGGGGCCCTACATGTAGACCCAGCCCATGAGAATCCAGAAGGGGGGGGAGGGGCCCTTATCCAGGGTCTCCTGGGCCTAGTACACCGTTTTCGAGTCGCAAACTCCTCTGCACCCTGAGGGACCCCCAGAAGCAGGTGTGGCTGGGAACTCCTCTGTCCTCAACTGCCAGTGGGGGCAGCCTGCCCATCTCTGGGGCCCAGAGAGACGCTGCAGCCATGTGGAAGGGGACGTGTGAGCGAGGGCACTGTGTACTGGAGGGTGCAACGCTTTCTTGTTCAAACGCACAGCCAGTTGTCACATCATCATTTATTGGAAAAGGTGCCCTTTCTTCACCGACGTGACATGCTCCCTTCGTCATCAATTGAGTTCCCTGAACTGTGTGGTGCCGACCCGGGTCTTCCGGTCCTGACCCGGGTCTTCCGGTCCCGACCCATGCACCAGTTTGCATCCGCTGTGAAGACTCCGCAGAAGAATCCTCATCCACACCCTCGGAGAAGCGTTTCTCAGCTACCCTCACACACTTTCTCTCCCATATGAAGTGTAGGACTCATTGTTTCTGCCCACCCCTGTCGGGAGTTTTCCAGATCACACGGAGCGGTGGGCGCGCTTTGGAAGCTGATGAGCAGGTGGTCTGGAGTCCGGCTCCGGGGTGAGTCTGTCTCTCGACTTATTTAAACTTCAGTAAAGTGTTCCAGTTTTCTTGTATATCTGATATGCTTAGTTCTTGGTCTATTTCTGGGTTTTATTGCTGTCGTGAATGGGACGCTTGCCCATGAAACACCGTAATTTTATATATTGTTGTTTTAATAAATGTCATTGTTTTTGTATGTTGACTTTAGAATTGGCCACTTGTAATTCTGATGATTTGCTGGTTGGTGGTTTTAGATTTTCTAGACAAACAGTGATATAATTATGCAAATAATTGTATTTCTATCTCTCGTCTTTTTAGTATTTGTACTCCACCTATATTTTCTCGTACTGTCACATTCGCTAGGATTCAAACATAAGACCAGTTATCTTTTTCTTGTTCAGGGCTGCAGGGTGAATGGTTCCAAGGCGGGGATCTGCAAAGCATGGCTGGGGACCAGATCCCGCCCACAGTGGTCTCTCTCTGTAAATTAAGTTTTACTGGCACGCCGCCAGCCCCATTCATTTACATTGTGTCTAATGGGCGCTTTCATACTGGGGCATCAGTTTTAAGTAGCTGGGATGGAGGCCATTTGACCTGAAAACCCTAAACTATGTGCTCTCTGACCCTTTGGAGAAGTTTGCTGACCCCTGTTCTAGTGTACTGAGAACGACGTTTGTTAGAGGTTGAGGAGTTTTCCTCCCATTCTCAGCTTCCTGCAGATTTCTGCTGGTGTGTGCCTGAAACTTAGTAGTACGTGTTACAATTTGCCAAATGCTTTTGCGGAACGGACGCTCTTTTGAGATGCTCAAGGATTTTCCTCTTTTTAATCTCTTAATGTAGCGACTCATCTGTGCATTCCTGAGATGAGCGTTGCTTGCCTCTGATGTATTGGGTGCTGTTTGTTCATGCATTTATTTAGGGTCATTATGTCCCTCTTATAAGCCACATGTTCCTATTGGTGTGTGTGCATTATCCCGCCCCTGGGGCATGTGCTGGGAAAGGTTCATATCACAAGAGACACGTGATCATGTGAATCTGCCAGCCCCCGTTCAGAATCTGGGAAACACCCGACTAAGCGGCAACGAAACCCGGTCATAAACACGGCGAGAGCTACGTGTGCGTGTGGGCAGTGCAGCCACGGCGCCGGGGCTGACGCAGGTCTGCAGACTGCAAGGCAAGGCTCCTCTTCCGAGGGAGAGATAACGGGCTTCTGGCCGAGGGCGCCAGATGGGAGTCGGAGCTGGAGCAGGGGCCCTGGGCTCTTATCTCCGCCGTCTGCCTGGGAACCTTCCGGACCCGAGAGCCACATCTGGGCCAGTCGCTCCCAGGGGGCTTAGGATCAGAGCCCGCAGCAACGCCGAGGACGTGGCGTGCTGGGCGCTGTCACGACCACGTGAATCTGGTCGAACACTGACTGCTAGAGCACATCAAGCAAGGCCAGCACATGCTGAAGGTTTGCCCAGTGGCTCCTCAGAGCCTCTTTGGGCTGCTTGGAGGTCGCCCCCACCCCACCACCACGTGTTGGTGGGGACCCTTGGGCTGCAAGGACAGAACAGAGCTCCCAGGGGCTTGAGCTACGAGATGGGTGTTCTAGAGCTTAGAGGTAAACAGAGGGAGAGGCACATGAACCAGGGTGCCCCAGAGGTGCCCCAGCCCGCAGCGCCTCTATTGCTCCGTCTCCCTCTGCTCACTCACCCCTCTGCTCTCCCGTCTCTCTCTCCGTCTCTACCTCTCTCCCCTCTGTCTCTCTATCCACCTCTCCCCCGCCCTCCATCGTGGGCACCCCCTGCTCCAGGGGGCAGCTGCGTAGAAGTGGGCGGGACACACTTCCAGAACGATGAGCTGGGCACAGAGCACACGGCCCCGGGAGGCCCTGGAGCCAGACGTTGGGGGCTGCCCTTGACGACAGGTGGCACAGATGCTGGAATTAGGTGGGCATTGGATGAAATCACCTGCTTTTACAGATACAAAAACATTGTAAAGTAATCTGCCACGTCTAGCCCCAAGCCCTGTCATGTCCCCGCGTACCAGGCCGCTGAGCAAGGTGCGTGTTTTCTAGACACAGGAAGTTTCCGGAGGGGAGGGCGGGGCCCTGGACTCCTCAGTGTGGACTTAGCGTTGAAGCCTGCACCGTCACCGCCCAACCCCCAGCCGGTCCCGGAAGGATGATGGCCCAGGTCTGGGAGAGATTTCCCAGAGCTGACCAGTTCATCCAAACCCCTGGAGGCCTGTGAGAATTGTCCCATCAAAGGGCAGGGCGGAATGTCTGTCTCTAACTGGGCAGCTCGCTGCAAACCGCGACTTTCTATCTTAATCCCACAGGACTGGGAAGGCCCGGATCAGAAGACCATCAGACAAATTCCTCTGAGAGCTAGCAGGCCCTGGGCTGGCTGCGAGGGACAGTCAGGCTCCTGGGAACCTTCTCTCTCCTAGAATTCACCCCCCCCCACCCCAGGCATCTAGCCTGCCCCACCCCATGGGGCTCTCCTGCAGGCACCCTGCTTTCCTCGGCCCAAATTCATCCTCATCCTTACCACCTTGCTTCCCTGGCCCTGAGGATTCTCGGAATAGCTGGTGAGGACCCTGCCCTGGGCCTCCCCTGCACCCGCCCCTGTCCCAGACACCCCAACAGACCAGGTCCCAGTCCCTCCTCCACCTCCTCATTGACTGACCCTTCCCTCCCGGTTCATCCCCAGCACAAGCGCTGTCCATCCTAAACCAAAGCAGCCTACCGGACGTGAAATTTGTGGGTGGGTGGGCGCCACGTGTGACCCTCTCTGTGCTGTCCCTCATGTCCCCCCGGCCCACCAGTGCTGCCCTGGACAAGGCCAGCGGCCACCTCCACATTTTAAATCTGGGTGAGGCTGTGGCTTCACCCACCCCAGCCCGATAGCTGCCTTGGCCCTGCCGCTGCGTTTGGTTTCGGGGGGTGCTCTTGGTCCCCTCCTGTTGGACTCTTTCCCTGCGGCCTCCCTGTCCTGTCTCACACTAGGTCCTCCGTAGATTTTGCTGAAAATGGGGGAAGGGGCAGCCCCAGCCAGAGCGTCCGGGAGGGTCTGTGGACCCTGCATCCCAGGAACCTTCTTGCTCCGCCCTGTGGGAGGGGCGGGGTGGGGATGGCGCTTGGGCCGCTCCCCCCATTCCCCCCTCCCATGATGTGGGCTGCCCAGGCCGTGGCTTCTTCAGTCTGCACAGCACCCTGGGAGGAGCACCTGTCGCCAGGTCACGGGGACCCGAAGGAGGTGAGAGATGCTGTCTCAGCCCCGCCCTCTGGCCCGCCGTGCCTGCCTCCCTGCCAGCGCCCGGCCTGCTCTCCCTGGGGTCCCCCCAGACTTCAGCGTCCTCCCAGCAGACACTGGACCCAAGTCTGTCTGGCCAATGGGCATATCTTCCTCTGGGTCCTGCCATGAGCCGGGCCTGGAAGTCAGGGCCTGAGGTTAAGCCTGGCAGGGGCTCCCTGAGGACGCCCCAAAGGCAGCTGGCAGTGGAGGCCGGACACTGCTGACCTTCAGGGGCATGCAGCCTGGCAAGCAGTCACCTCTCCAGCAGTGACCATGAACAGAGGCACAGGGCAGGTGGGGGGAACTGAGTCTTGTGGTTGGTTGGAGGGCACCCCGCTCCCCATTTGCCTGTGGCCTTCCTGGGACACGGCTGCTGAGCCACCGGGGTCAGACTCGGTGCACCCTTGTCCGCACCCTGCTGCCTCCTGTGCAGCCAGGGCAGGGCCCTCGTGGCTGCTGCCCAGGGCTGCCTGTGGCATTCTGGGTCACGGTGTCAGCCAAGTGCTCCCGGGCCATGAGACTGGCTCTACCCAGAGGAAGGAGGCTTCTCTGACCAGCCCTCAGGGCCGTGACCTTCGAGTGGCCAGGCAGCTTGGACCCACGCTGCAGACAGCACAGCAAAGTGGGACTGGCACTGCGAGCGCTGCCTCAGGGCTGTGACTGGCTGTGGCGGGGGAGCCTCCTCTGGCTGTGGGCATTTGCCATGGAGGAAGGTCAGATGTGCTTGGTGGGGGGCGGGGCCTGGGCTGGGGGGGGCGATGCAAGCCAGACTGATGGGCTGGGAGGGGTGGGAACTGGGATGCCGACATGAAGTCAAATGAATGACTTCGTCATGAGTCCCAGGAGCGCTGCTGCCCTTAGTAGTTAAAATATTTACTTGGAGATGCCGGAGTTTGAGGCTCAGCTTCCCAACAGCCAGAAGAAGGGGCGGAGGGGTGGGGCCAGGCAAGGAAACATTTGTAGGTGGTTTTATCCCAAAAATATTCTTTGAAGCCGCCACCCTCCCACTCAGAGGAAACGGCCCAGCCCTCGGCAGGCTGACAGGGGAACTGTCCCCCCAGCCTCGCCCTGGTGCCATAATGTGGCCCCAGGGACTGTCCCCAGACACTGGCCTCACTCCCTGGAGTGTGGACAGGCTCCTCCAGCATCTGGAGGGAACCGTTATCACTGCTGTGATCTGGGCGGGCCCGTGGACAAAGCCAGCTGCAGCCTCCAGGGCCCCCAGCGAGCGTGTGGGGAACCCATCAGCGTCGGCGTGCTGTCGGGAGGCTGGATGGCTTTTCCTTCTGCTCCCTGACGCTCATGTCCATGGTCCTGGCCAGGAGTGTGTGTGTGTGGCCGGGGCGGGGGGTGGGGCTGGCTGTTTGTGGAGTGCTGGGCACCCGGCTCCATGCCGGTGCCTCGGTCTCGCAGGAACAGGGCCCACAGACAGGGCCAGGCCAGCCTGCCGCGCCCTCACCCGACAGGTGCTTATTTTGTTGAAATAAGGACAGAATAAAATTGGGCAAAATTATCACCTGGGTTATAGAAGCCAGAGGGCCCTGTGAAATGGGCACATGCACCCTATGAAATGTGCCTGGGGACCTTCACTGCGATATTTACCAAAGGGGAGAGGAGTGGCGAGCAGCCCACCAGCTCCCCACTCTTCCCTCCTGGCCCTCCAGCCCGGGCCAGACCCCATGGCACCCTCTTAGAGCACCTCTAGAGTGGGACTGGCACTTCCGTCCTCTCTGCCTGCAGTTCCAGCCGGCCTTACAGGCTGCTGCGTCCTGCTGGGGCTTAGAGCCCTTCCTTCCAGCCCCCACCGCATCCCACAACCCCCCGGCCTCTGCAAAGCCTTTCCCAGGGTCTCTACGCCTTTCCCACCCCAACCTCCAGGACACAGGGACTCACTGGCTAGCGTTGTGGTGGCCCCAGAGATCCAGGAGGGCCCCTAACCCACTCTCACTACGTTCTCGTTTCCCTGGTGGTTGGACTCCTACAAGGCTCTTCTTAAACATCCGCATTCCGTCCTAGCTGGCATAGCTCAGTGGATTGAGCACAGGCTGCAAACCAAAGGGTCACCAGTTCGATTCCCAGTCAGGGCACATGCATGGGTTGCAGGCCAGGTCCCCAGTGGTGGCCACGTGAGAGACAACCACACATTGTTATTTCTCTCTCTCTTTCTCCCTCCCTTCCCCTCTCTAAAAATATTTTTAAAAACCCACATTCCTCCTAGAGCCCCACCTGCGGCAGTGGGACCGGAGTGGTTACTGCCCCCCCCATCGGGAAGTTCTGGTCGTATTCGTCTGGCAGGCCCACCAGCTCACCTCCTGAAGCACCATCCCGCACCCTGCTGGGCCGGGCCTTGCCCAGCTCTGCTTACCCTCTGCCTCCTGAAGGTGGTGCTTCTCCTGGCCCGGGCCCACCTCCGAGTGTGGGGCTTTGGCCATCACACCTCTGCATCCACTTCATCCTCCGCCCACCCCGTAGCTGCTGGGCATGTGCACTTTCAGGGAGGTGTGCTTTCTAGTGGGTCCAGGAGCCCTCCCTGGGCCAGGCTGGTGGCCAGTATGGGCCCCGCATCTTCCCCAGAGCCCCAAGTCTGCCCACACATGGATGAGACCACAACCTGTGACCACCCCCAGGAGACACCAGCTAAGCAAACGTGGCTTACAAAGAATCTTGTCTCTGCCGATTATGAAGTTAGTTCCACGAGGGGTCAATATGGAACGATTTCAAACAGACGACATGCCGAATCATAACGGGTGTGAAACAGGAGGTTGACACTGTGGCCCAGACACCGTCAGGAGCCCCCAGGCCACAGAGACGCAGCCTTCCTGCACTGAGATGGAGCACAAGAACAACCTTCCTGCCGAGATGGAGGACCAGCAGCGACTGAAACAGGGTTCCCATCTGCAGGAAGCTTCCACCTGGGGAGCGGTCAGCCTCGCCCTGATCTTATCCTGTTACTTTAAGGTGCTGGAGGGAAAAGATGCCCCCGGCTGTGTGATGGGAGGATCCACACGGCCTGACCTCCAGGTTTCCAGGAGCAGGTCATGAAGGCTGCTTGGCGCTGGGGTGTACGGAAGGGAACCGGGTGCGCTGGAGGAGAAAGAGGGCTCCCAAGGGCTTGGGGCGTCTCTAAGACTCCCAAGCACTGTCTTTGGGTGAGCTCAGCGGTGACTTGGCTCTGGAAACCAGCACCATCCACCGTGGCGGCACCCAGAGCTTTAGAGACGTTTCCCTAGGCCTTCCTCCACCATCTGGCCCAGCTCAGCCATGCGGTGAAGGTCAGTGACAGTTGGCCTGTGGACTGTGGCCCGTGTGTCTACCTGGCCCTTGGGGCGTGGTCCTGGGAGTGAGAACATCTCTGCGGGTCTCTGCCGGGAGGAGCAGCTTTCCCCCCTCCTCCAGGTCTGCAGAAGGCAGGTGCCAGCCAGCATCTCCAGATGCAGGCAGCCTCAGGGCCAGCGTGGGAACCAGCCACATGAGGAATGGCTTTTTTTTTTTAATGTGCTTTCTACTTCAAACCAATTTCAAATGTATCGAAAAGTTGCAAGAGCAAAGAGTAGAGGATACCCACATATTCATCAGCCAGAGGCCTATTCAAGTTTTGCCAATGGTTCCAATAATGTCCTTTACGGCAAAATATCCAGTCCGCGGTCACAGGTGGCCCTGTTGCCGTGTCCCCGTGCTCCCCCTCAGTCCGGAGCATTCCTCAGCCCTTCCTGACTGTCGTGACTGTGACGTTGTTGAAGATGAAATGTCCCCAATGATTTGGGTCGTCTGATTAGGTCCAGATGTCCCTGGAGTGCCACTCCCCTGCACGTGCCCTGCTGGGCGGTGAGTGTGTCCCTGTGTCCACTCCCGGAGGAGCTAACTCTGACCGTGTCTGCAGGGGTCTCCGTCAGAAAGTGAGCTCTAGTTGTAGTTGGTGCACATTTTGTGGGGGACATGCAGGGGTTTGCACCATTTGCACCACGAGTTGGCATTTCCGGATGTTCTTGTTGCCGGAGCTGTTACGGTAACAAGTACACGGTGACTTCCTATTTCCACCATTTATCAGCTGGGATTCTGCGGTGAGAGAGAGCTGTCCCTTTTCCCCATCTAGTAGTGAAGGCGTTTACGTCAACAGAGCTTCCGAGTCCCGTTTTATGCCCTCACTGCCCTTCTCTATTCTGTTCTGATGCTCGAATTTGTCCCAGCGGGAGCCCCCTCTGGCTGGTTCCTGTGTATTTTAAGTCAGCCCTGGCTGGTGTGGCTCAGTGGATTGAGCATCGGCCAGCGAACAGAAAGGTCACCGGTTTGATTCCCGGTCAGGGCACAAGCCTGGGTTGTGGGCCAGGTCCCCAGTAGGAGGCGTGTGAGAGGCAACCACACACTGATGTTTCTCTCCCTCTTTCCCCCTCCCTCTCTTCCCCTCTGTCTAAAAATAAATAAATAAATAAATAAATCTTTAAATTCGTGCCAATGTTTTCAAGCATTTCGTAACCATGCCCCCCCCAACCACACCTCCACCCTCGACCATCAGACTCCGCTCCGGGTCCCTCTTCAGTGGGCGGACTTCCCGTCTCTGCCAGCGAGACCGTGGGCCACCGGGCGGCCTGCAGCCAGCAAGCATTTGCGGTTTACCAGCAACACCGCGGTGGGGCGGGGGTGGGGGGGGCACAGAGCCATGTGCTCTCGGCCGCTGCTCTCCATGGGGCCACAGCTGGGCCTCACGCAGGTCCCCGCTGGTCTGCATTTCCTCGCATTTCATTTTGACTCAGACCCTGGGACTCGGCCTCAGCCAAAGCTAATTTAAATGACCCACTTCTAACTGTTCTAGCAGCTCTGAGCAGCCATCAGAATGACCACATTTATGAATCGCTTGGCCTGGACATTTTCTGCCGGGGACAGGATAGCCCTTGCCTGCCTCCGGGGTCCTGGGCTCCCCTGAAGGTCCAGGGCCCGGGCCCGGCCTGACAGGCGGCCTCAGACACTGATGTGACCCGGGGGAGCACTCTCGCTCCCGGAGGGCAGGACAGGCGGCCAGACGGCCCGTCCATTTAGCCTCGCTGCTCGGGCACAGCTGCCCCGGCGCACAAAGGGGCCTTGTCTGCACCTGTCACGTGCTCCCGGCCCCACTCCCGACCTCTCTGTGGGCATGACTAGGTGTGGGAACTATTTTCCCGGGGGCTGCCTTTGACATTTGCCATTCATCTCAGAGGAGGCGTCTGGACCCAGGGGGCCTCCCCAACCTCCCCCGACTGGCTCACTGCCACGGGAGCAAGAGCAGGCAGCCCTGGTGCCCCTGCTAACCAGGCGCAGGCTGTGGGTCAGCAGTGCCTTCCACATCACAACAGGCAAGGCTGGCCTGGGGGTGGGGTGTGAGTGAACAGCAGGAAGAGAGAGCCAGAGGCATGAGTTCACACATGCATGCATGCACAAACATATCAAGAACACATGCATGTGTGCACACATGGCAGAAAACATGCATGAACACAGGAGCACGCGTGCATGCGTGCACCAATAGCAGGGACACGTGCATGTGCACATAGCAGCATAGACATGCACACATGCGAAGATGGCCGGAACACATACATGTGCACACCAGGAACACACACACACACACACACACGTGGACACATATACAGAAAGATGGAGTATTGTATGCAGAGGGCTGTGGGGTGCGCAGTCTGTTTCCTAAGGACATGGGCACGCACGCATCTGCACACGTGCAGGCACGCACTCAGCCCAACAACGCTGCAGTCTCAGTGGAATCAGGGGGCTTGATGTCCCTGTCCCTTCCCCCTGTGGATGGCCCTGGGTCAGGAAGGAGTGTCCCACAGGGGGAGGCTCAGGAGGAGGCTGGGGGGATGGAGCTGGGAAAAGGGCCATGCTGCCCTCCTTGGGGATTCTGGCACACTCCGGGGTAACCGGGGGATGGAGTGCATTGTTGGAACTGCCCACCCAAACCGCAGTGATGCAATGACGCAGCCCAGAGCTGGCCGGCCTGTTTACAGTGCCTGGGGTAACAGACAGAGGCTCCTGTAAACATTGCAGAATTGCAACACCAGTCCTTCCTGAATCCTGAATGTGGAGTGGGTGTCACAGGGCACGTCAGGACCCTGGGGGCCTGCGCCTTTGGGGGGCAGCATCTCTGCAGACAGGCTGGGGGGCGGCCCTTAGGGCCCTGGTTGGGCTTGTTGTCATCTGCAGATACCTATGCCCACCACCTGGAAGCCAGGCTGGTAAACAGGAGAAGCCTGGTGGGTGAGATGAGCTGACTCCTCTGGTGAGTGGATCAGCCATCGTGAGATGGCTGATAGGCTAGTGTCCCTCCACCCGAGCCCCCTCCCTCAGGCGGCCTTGGCCAGGCCTCTCCTCCCCCTCTGCAGGAGGGGCTTAAGACCACTTTGGCAGCAAGATCACGTGAACATGGGAGCACCGCCCCCGCCCCGCCCCCCGCCACCCCAGTATGCACGTTCAGTCCCTGGAACAGTGAATGTGACTTAATAGGGCAATGGCGCCTGCAGATCTGGTTGAGTGAAGGCTCCGGGATGAGGAGACCATCCTTCCCGGATTATCCAGGTGGGCCCTACGTGCCTGGGGAAGAGAGGAGGACAGACCCGCAGGACACGGAGAGGCCATGTGACCACAGACACAGGGGATGGGGCGACGTGGCCACGAGCCCAGGGGTGCTCAAAGCCACCAGGAGCCGGGTGTCAGGCGGGACCCCCCCCAGGACTCTCAGGGGAGCACGGCCCCGGGACACCCTGATTCGGGCTTCTCACCACAAACTGTGGGGCGTTTCTGTTGTTTCCGCCCCCAGCCCGGGGCCCTTGGCGCAGCGCCCTCGGGACACGGACGGACACCCCAGAACCACGGGAGCACTCTGTTCAGGTGCCTCTGAAACGAAGGGCGACAGGGCAGGGGACATCTGGGCTGCTCAGAGAGTGGCTCACCTGACTCTTTCGCAAGAAAATTAATTGCCGGTCATGACTTTTGGAATTTTCAAAAATATTTGTTTTTCCTGGATTTTAGTCCTCTGTACACTGACTGGAAAATAGTCACATGTGAGCAGCCAGCAGCCGCTGCTAGGTTCTGGTCGGGCTGGCTCCGGAGGAGGGTCCGGGGGTGGGGACCCAGGCCCTCAGCTGCCAGGACCCACCCGCGACATCTGCCTGACTTCCATGGACAGGCCTCTTTGCAGAGTGGGCTGGGGCTGGGCCAGGGGGCCCCACCTCACTGCCAACTCAGACTGTAAACTCGGGGTTCATGGAGTCCCTGCCCTGGCTGGCACCTCACCCCGCACCCGCTTGTCCTTATGATGGGGGAGAGATACGGGCTCCAAAATGCGCTGCCACCCGGTTGAGGTCAAAGGGCTGCTCCAGGGGAGCCAGACACTTCCCGTGCCTAGGGTGGCCTACCCTCCAGAAAGGTCCAGGCCCACCCGTGATGTCGGCCTTGGGCACAGGCTGGCGTGGCTGCCCCTAGTCAGAGATGGGACTGGACCGCCGTGCCCAGCACTGTCCCTGGTGACGGAGTAACTCCAGGAACACACCTGCACGTGTGTGCATGCACACATCTGCCCACGTGCCCACGCAGCCTCACCTGTACACCCACACAGCTGCACACCTGCAGACACACATACCCTCACACACCTGCTGACGCATGCACAGTCAGTGAGCCCACAGACAAAAGTGTATGAGTGGGAGGACGTTCCAGGCTGAGTGGGAAGAGCACAGGTTTGCCAGGGGGCGACTGGGCAGGTGGGGTGGCCTGTGTGGCTCGGGTTCAGGATGACCCTGGATGCCCGAGACTGTCCTGATCTCTGACTCCCCAGCGCTGCCGCCAACGTGGGGCTGGCTAAGTTGCCGGAGGGGAAAGGCCGCCCCGGAGTCCGGCTGACGGCCCCCACGTGCTGGGAGCTCCCTTCCCGGCAGCCCGCTGGCTCCCGGTTCGTGGCTGGGCCCCCGGCTTTCCCCAGAGTCAGCAGAAAGACGAGAGACTAAACAGTGTCATCCACTTCTCATTTTCCAAAACTTCCTTTTGGCCAAAATAAATAGAGGTTGGTCAGCTGCTCGGTAGCCCACAGAAACACGGGGCGGCTCAGAGACAGCGGCAGAGCAGCCAGATGGAGGAAGAACCCCGATGGCTGGCGGGCGCCGCCCAGGTGCGAGGCTTCGCCCTGTCAGCTCAGCCCTTCCCCAGGGTCGTCCCCCGAGGTCAGCTCTGCTCGAGCCCCTGCGCGGGCCGTTTCCTCCAGCGAGGGGCAGGTCGCCGCAGGGGACGCAGGCACACGTCCCGACACACGAGCGTGAACATGCCTCTTCTCCCCACACTGCCACACATGTGGGAGCAATCTCAGCCAAATCCCGAGGATCCCGATGGCCCCCGACACTAGGAAACAGTGAGTGATGAGAAGAAGAGGACGGTTTTGAGAAATAACCGAGAGGCCAACGCGGTCTTGAAGGAGAGCAGGGTTGGAGGGTGGACGCTGGCTGAGGCTGACCGGCGGCAGAGCGACAGGGCCCGGACAGCGCGGTGTTGGCGGGACAGGCGGAGGGCAGCGAAACAGGGCAGAGAGCCCAGGAAGAGACCCACACAGATTCGTAGCTGATCTTTGACCAGGGGCAAAGGCTGTTCAGCGGAGCAAAGACAGTCTCTTCAACAGATGGTGCTGGACCAGCCGGCACCCGCGTGCAAGAGAAAAGTCTAGACACGGACCTCATACCTTCACAGACATTAACTCAAAGCGGACCGCAGACCTACATGTAGAATATAAACCTACAAAATTCCTGGAGGATAACACAGGAGGAAACCGACATCACCCTGGATACGGCGAAGACTGTTTTAGATACAGCACCAAAGGCACGGTCCATGAGAGAACTGATAAACTGGACTTCATTTGATGTCATAAAACTTAAAAAAACTTCTCGTTTTCCGGTTGAAAGAGGAGGCTTCTGTCTTCCAGCGTGGCTCAAGACACAATGAATCATGGACGAAGCCGCACCACATTCACAAAAGTTCAGTAGAAAATCCTCGTCAAAGCATTTGACCAACAACAACCTTACCCAGGTTACGCTACCAAGAAAAAGCTCGCTTCCGAGATGGACACTGAGGGGCCTAGACTCTAGATGTGGCTTCAGTTTTGCAGAGTGAGGCACTGAGTCCAGAAGAGACCACAGCCCAAGGAGGACGTAGAAGCAAGCCACGACCAAGGCCACCCTGTGGAGAAGAGTCGAACTGGAGAAGACCGATGGTGTTGCACCAGCGACACCCCCTCCAGGGGCACATCCTCATTGCATCACGGCCCACGGACAGCCCGGCCTGGGCCTGACTCCACAGAGCAACTCGCTAAGGCAACTGGGGCTCCAGAGTCAAGAGTCCAAATTCGGTTTCAAAATCGAAGATCTAGATTCCATGTCCAGAGGGAAAAAGAGCCTCATGATTGCCCTGGCTGGTGTGGCTCCGTGGCTTGAGCGCCAGACTGCAAACTGAAAGGTTGCTGGTTCGATTCCCAGTCATGGTACATGCCTGGGGTGTGGGTCTGGCCCCCAGCCGGGCGGCCTGCAAGAGGCAACCAATCCACGTATCTCTCGCACATCAGTGTTTCTCTCTTTCTCTTTCTCCCTAAAAAAAAACAAAAGCAAAGCCACCCCATGAACCTTCAGAGCAGAAACTACACGCAAGGGCACCAATCTCATTAGCAAGTGTCTGAAGCCAGAGCAGGATGAACCATAAGACAAATCAGGGTATTTGACATTGTTGTCCTGGACTCCAAATCCCTCTGGCTCTTCCTGGGAACATGCCTTTGTGAACATGCCTTCAGTGTCTCCAGAAGCTGAACCTCGCGGGGATGGGAACCTGCACTTCAGGAGGCAGAGGCAGCTCACAGCCCTACCGACGGAGCGTGGCTCACAGGACCATGAAAACAGACGTATTCCAATGGCACGTGGACATGGACAACAGGGCGGGGATTGTCTGTGTCAGCAGGCGGGGGGCAGCAGGGGGGGATAAAGTGGGACAGCTGTAATACAACTACAAGGAAATGTTTATTTAAAAAATGAACTTATTCGTATCATTTAAAAAAAAAAAAACAACGTCCGCTCTGCAAAAGGTACTATCAAGAGAATGAGGAGACAAGCCATGGACGGGGAGAAAATATTTGCAAAACATGTATCTGATAAAGGACCATATCCAAAATATACAGGAATGCTTAGAACTCAACAAGAAAATGAACAACCCAATTTAAAAAAATGGACCAAAGACCTGAATGGACACCCCGCCGAAGAAGAGACACCGACGGCCAGTGAGCACATGAAAAAATGCCCCACCTCGTGTGTCCTCAGGGAAATGGAAACCAAAACAACGGTGAGGCACCACTGCACACCTGTTAGAACGGCCACAGTCCGGCACGCGGACGTGGCCAGACGCCGGCGAGGACGCGGGGCAGCGGGGACTCGAACGGATGGCTGCCGAAACACACGACGGCGCAGCTGCCACGGAAGACAGTTTGGCGGTTTCTTACAAAACTGAAACTACTCTTATCATACAGGGTGGGGCAAAAGCAGGTCGGGAGTTGTGAGTATGCAAAACACAGAGTTTATTCTTGCATTATTTATTAACGGTTGTATTGTTTTCGATATGAACAACTGTAAACCTGCTTGGGCCCCACCCTGCATTACCCGGCAACCACACTGCTTGGTGTTTACCCAAAGGGGTTCGAAATGTCCGTGCACACAGACACCTGCACACGGGTGTTTGCAGCAGCTTTATCCACAATCGCCAGACTTGGAAGCAACCAAGGCGTCCTTCAGGAGGTGAATAAACCGTGGTCCACCCAGGCAATGGAATGGTATTTAGTGATGAAAAGAAATGAGCTATTAAGCCATGAAAAGATGTGGAGGAAACTTCTGTGCATATTACAAAGTGAAAGAAGCCACTGTGAATAGTCTACACATGGTGTGATTCCAACCCAGTGACATGCTGGAAAAGGCAACACCACAGAGACAGTAAAAAGACCAGTGGTGGCCAGTGGCTGGCGGTAGGGGGGAGGGGGGAAGCTTCGATGAGCAGGCGGAGCACAGAGGATTCGGGGGGGGGGGGCAGAAAAACTATTCTGCATGAACTATAACGGGAGACACATGTCGTCCTACATTTGTCCAGGTCCACAGAGCGTACGACACTGAGAGTGACTCCTAATAAGAACTGGGTGACCACAAGTGTCAGTGTGGGTTCGTCATTTGTAAAAAACGTGCCACGCCGGTGGGGCTGCTGATAGGGAGGGAGGCCGAGTGTGTGGGGGGCTCATATGGGAACGCTCTGTACCCTCCGCTCAACTCTGCTGTGAACCTAAAACTTCCCTAAACGTCTATTTCAAAAATAACTAAGAATGTGCCTTGATAGACCTCTAGACACGTAAGAACAGCAGGGTAAATAAAAGAGAGTTTTCTGGCCACAGAAATGGGGAAAAAAATCAGTGGGTGCATGGAAGGCCCCCAACACCTGTGGGAGCTCCATCCATGGCAGAGGGGGATCTCGAATAAGAAGGGAGGATGGAATAATGTGTGTGCGGTCGGGTCCGTTTCTTGCTTTGTTCACAAAATATGAAAAACAGCACCCTAAGGCCAGCAGAAGAGAAAATGGGTGGCCTTGGTTTTGACACTGGAGTAGGATTGGCCAGCTGAAGCCAGAGCACACTCACACAGGATCCAGAGGAGCAGATGGATAAACTGGTTGACACCAGAAGTTAAACTTTTTATGACAAAAGACCCCACAGGCAAGTAAAAAGGTGAGTGACCCTCATTATTTGCTGATGACATGATAATGCACACAGAAAACTCTGTAGGCTCCACCAAAACAACTATTCGACCTAATAAGTGAATTTGGTAAAATAGCAGGATACAAAGTCAATATTCAGAAATTGAATGCATTTTTGTACACCAACAATGAACTATCAGAAAGAGAAACTAAGGAAAAAAATCCCATTTACCATAGCAAAAATAAATAAATAAAATACCTAGGAATAAATTTAACCAAAGAAGAAAAAACTGTAGAACATGGGGGAAAGAAACGGAGGAAGACACAAACAGGTGGAGGCACACACCGTGCTCGTGGGTTGGAAGAATTAGCATCGTTAAAATGTCCACACTGCCCAAAGCCATCTATAGATTCAATGCAATCCCTTTGAAAATGCCAATGGCACATTTCACAGACCTAGAACAAACGTTTCAAAAATTTATATGGAACCAAAAAAAGACACTGAATAGCCTCAGCAGCCCTGAGAAAGAACTAAGTTGGAGGGATCACAATACCTGATATCACCACTACACTACAAGGCCACTGTCACCAAACCAGCCTGGTGCTGGCATAAGAACAGACATGTAGATCAATGGAACGGAACAGAAAACCCAGAAGTAAACCCACGTCTCTGTGGTCAGTTAATGACAAAGAGGGCAGGAGCACACAATGGAGTGAAAACAGCCTTTTCAATACATGGTGTTGGGAGATCTGGAGAGCTATGTTCAAAAGAGAAAAAGAGAAAGAGAGAAAGAAAAAGGGGGGGGAGAGAGAGAGAGATAGGGAGAGGGAGGGAGAGAGAGAAAGAAGAAAGAAAGAAAAAGAAAGAAAGAAAGAAAGAAAGAAAGAAAGAAAGAAAGAAAGAAAGAAAAGAGAGAGAGAAAGAAAGAAAGAAAGAAAAGAAACTAGACCACCAATTTACACCATATACAGAATAAACTCAAAATGGATAAAAGACTCAAGTGTAAGTCATGATACCATAAAAGCCCTAGTGGAAAACATAGGCAGTACAATTTCAGATGTCCCACATAGCAATGTTATTGCCGATATATCTCCTAGGCAAGGGAAGTAAAGGAAAAAAAATAAACAAAAGGGACTACATTGAATTAAAAAACTTCTGCATGGCTAAGGACACTATCAACAAAATGGAAAGGGAACCAACTGTATGGGAGAGCCTATGAGGTCTGTCCAGAAAGTATCCAGCCACGCACTGTAAAGAATGGAGACATTTACTGAAGAAGATATAAGAAACGTTGTACACAGGACAATGACACCTCAGCGCCCTTCAAAGCAGGCACCTTGGGACCTTGCACAGTTCTCCCAGTCGCCATCAGCTGCCCCATCGTATTTTCCTGAATCTCATTGACGGTCTGAAATCTCTTCCCTTCCAAAAGAAGATTTTAGTTTTGGGAAAAGCCAAAAGTCACAGGGCACTAAATCTGGGGTGTAGAGGGGCTGAGTCACCTGGGTGATTCGATGTTTTACTAAAAAACCCTGCATGGCACATGATGCATGAGTGGGCATGCTGTAGTGATGAGGTTGCCAATCACCACATGGCTACAGCCTTCTGAATCGTCCTAATAGTTTCCGTGGAGGAATGGTCAAGCTTAACATAAAATCTGATGCAGATTCATTACTCTACTTGCTCATCATTTTGAATGCAACAAGCACACAGCACACAAGCTCACTCAACAGCGTCTACCGCCCCCACTGACTAGCAGTGAAGTCATCATCGTTCACACATGTGCATTCCAGTCCACACTCCATGGCTGCCAGGTTACATCGGTGTTGTGCAAACCATTCTCATTATATTAAAAATGGCTGGACTTTTCCCAGACAGACTTCAGTGCCTGCTAATGATACTTTGGACATGGGTTTAATCTCCAAAATATATGAAGAATTCATATGACTCAACACCAGGAAGACAAAAAATCCAATTAAAAAATGGGCAAAGGACCTAAATAACTGTCTCCTTTTCTCTTGCTGCTTCTAGGATTCTCTCCTTAATTTTAATCTTGGCTAATGTAATTATGATGTGCCTTGGTGTGTACTTCCTTGGGTCCAACTTCTTTGGGACTCTCTGAGCTTCCTGGACTTCCTATAAACCTATTCCTTTGCCAGATTGGTGAAGTTCTCCTTCATTATTTGTTCAAATAAGTTTTCAATTTGTTGCTCTTCCTCTTCCCCTTCTGGCACCCCTATGATTCAGATGTTGAAACGTTTAAAGATGTCCTGGAGGTCCCTAAGCCTCTCTTCATTTTTTAAAAAATTCTTGTTTCTTCATTCTGTTCTGGTTGAATATTTCTTTCTCCCTTCTGCTCCAAACCATTGATCTGAGCCCTGGTTTCCTTCCCATCACTGTTGGTTCCCTGCAGATTTTTCTTTATTTCACATAATGCAACCTTCATTGCTGCCTGGGTCTTTTTTATGCTGTTGAAGTACCCAGTGAGTTCCTGGAGCATCCTAATCACCAGTGTTTTGAGTTCAAAACTGGTGCATCTGATAGATTGTCTATCTCTTCTTTGCTTAGTTGTATTTTTTCTGGAGCTTTGAACTGTTCTTTCATTTGGGCCATTCTTTTTTTTTTTTTGTCTCTGCATGCCAGTTATGTAGCAAGGAGCAGAGCCTCAGTTATTCACCAGGGCGGGACAACCCACGTGGCTGCATTGTGATGCTGTATATGGGGGAGGGATTGGAGAGGGAACAGTGCCGCTTGCTCTGCTCTCTGCCAGATTTCAGCCTCTTCCCCCGCTTCCCACAAACTAATTAGGCCCTTCTGGTGCTGGTTCGCAGGTGGGTGGTTTATGTACATTCTAGGACCCTGTGGGTCTCTCCAGTCAACTCTCCTGTGAGGCTGGGAGTTTCTTCTGCTGCCACCTCAACCCCCACAGGTGTTTTCAGTTGGTGGTTTGAGGTTTTATTTCTCTGCACTGGAACCCTGGGTTGTGCGGTCTGTCTCGCTCCCCAGTTGTTCCTCCTGGTTTATCTGCACGTGGATGTGAGACCACCAGGTCGGCCAGCCACCACCGCCTTGCTGTGAGTCCTCTCCACCTGAGTGCCATCTCTACCCCTCCTACTGGTCTGGGTGAATGTTTCTTCTTTAACTCCTTGGTTGTCAGACTTCCATACAGTTCGATTTTCTGTCAGCTCTGGTTGATTTTTGTTTTTAAATCTGTTGTCCTTGTTTTGGTTGTGCAAGGAGGCACAGTTTGTCTACCTACGCCTCCATCTTGGCCAGAAGTCATAAGAGGAATCTAATGAACAAAATGTACTAATGAGCAAAACAGAACCCGAGATGTGGGAACACAGAACAGATTGACAGCTGCCAGAGGGGAGGGGTGAACGGTGGAAAGAAGGGGAAGGGACTAGACAAAAAACATGTATAAACGACCCACGGACATGGACAATGGTGTGGGGATTGACTGTGGGAGCAGGGGGTGGGCTGGGTGGAGGAGGGCAAAGGGCAAAAGTTGGGACAACTGTAAGAGAATACACAAGAATTTTTAAAAAAAGAAGAAGCTGGGTCCAGGGTTACATCTACTCAGTTTTTATTTCCCAGGCCTGTGTGCAGTGTCTAGCAAAACACAAATCCTCAGTGAGGTTTCTTGAAGGAATAAATAAGTGAATAAAAAATTAAATAAATAAAAATTAAAAAATAAAATGTGGCCGACCAACCAGAGGCTGATAAACACAAAGGTGTGCCTCAAGCCCACATAAGCAGGGCAAATACCAGCCAAAGGGCAAGTGGACCTCCCAGCGCCCAGGCAGGGGCGGGCAAGTGGCAGTGCGTGGTGGTGACCCGTCCTCGGGGCCTCCTCCCTTCTCTGTCGCCCAGAGCAGGGCAGGCCGTGAGGTTTGCGGCTCCCTGCTCGAGGTCTCTCAGCCATCAGCTCTGCAGCATCCATCCTCTTTTCATTTTCATCGTGAAACCGTTCTTGGCCTTGGGGGGCAGCTGTGGAGCTGGGCTGGCCGGTGGGTGGGGTCTGTGTCCTCGCCCAAGCACTGCTCTGAGCAGTCTGCACACCTCTGAAAATGCAGACCGGGGGCGGGTGGGGCCGCGCTCCTGCCCCAAGCACGCACCCCCGGGTCCCGACAAGCTGCAGAGAAGGCAGTCTGGGGGAAATACGGGCACGCACTGCGGAAGCCTCCTCGTGCCCATCCCGGAGTCCCTGGGCCCCGGAGCAAAAGCAGATCCTGGGTCAGCAGGTCTTGGTGAGGCCTGAGATGCTCTGCATTCCTACCAGGCGTCAGGGACACCCGGGCTTGCCCTCGAAGACCACTCCTTTGCCATCATTTAGGACCTTAAAGAGTTGCACCACCAGGGCAACCCTTTTACCAGCAGCCCCCGTGAGCAGCGCGTGCACGGAATGGCAGCGGGGGAGTGCTTGTTGTTTCCCAGGAGGGTCCCCTCCTCTCTCATCCGGACATCGGAGAACCTAACCTCGAAGAGAGCAGGAACCCATTCTGGGAAGAGGATCCCCTCCACACACATACACAGCCACCCCCACACTGCTCTCGCCACAGATATAAACGGCAGTTTTTCAGAATCCTGACAATTCCCTTCCTTTCCCTTGCCTGGACGTCTGTGCATCCAAGAGAACAGGATTCAGCCTCGTGCCACTGCTGACGCCAAGCTCCGCCTCCCAGCGGGGTCTGCGCCGCCCACCGTGATCTCACCGAGCCCGGCGGTGGGGGAAGCAAGGAGACCCTGAGACACGGACACGGAGGCCGAGCCCTGTGCTGCCGGCTCAGAATCATGGGTGCTGGGGCGGGGGGGAGCGAGGTGGAGAGCGCATCAGTGTAAATGATGGACGTGTGTGAGTGTGTCCGTGTCGATGTACGAGCCTGTGTTCAAATGTCAGTGCAAACAGGTGCATGTACGTGTCAGGGTAACCGTGTGAGTGTGTGAGCATGTGAGTGTACATGAGTGAGTGTGAGTGAACCAGGGTAAGTGTGTGAGCGGGAGCGAATGAGCCTGTCAGTGTAAATGTGTGAGCGTGTGTGAGTGAGCGTGTGAGCGTGTGAGCGTGTGAGCGTGTGAGCGTGTGAGCGTGTGAGCGTGTGGGTGCAGAAGGAAAAGCAGGGAGAGAAAAGAAGAGACGGGAGATGCGTTTGAATCTTACCGGTGACAAAACCCCGTGAGGTGTCAGACCTGAGACCTCCCCCTCCGAGGCACCCTCTCTCCCAGAGTCCTTCGTGGGGGTCTTGAGGGAACTCGGCATTTTGTGGCCCCAGAGTCGGGGAGACGATGGCAGCCACTGGACTCACCTCTGGTGCTGGTGGTTAACGTCTCCATTCCATTCCACATCGAGAAACTGTATTCATAATCGTCAACGCAATTGGGTTATAATGCTTTAGTTTTATTTTACACATTTGAAAAACAGCACTCTGATTCCATCAGGCTTTGCCAGATGGCCAGGGGGACTGTAGTACATAAACGGGCTAAGAAACCCTGCTGTGGCCTGGTGGGCGGTGACCAGCGGGCCCTGCGGGCCCAGGGCAGGCCAGGACAATAGCCCAGGTCAGCACCTACAAGCCGCCAGGGCCTCCCCGTCTTCCTCCTCCTCACAGCCGCCAAGAGGAAGGAAATCAGCCCCAGCGGGCCTGGCCGGCCTCTGGCCTGGCTGCCCGGTGCCCGGCTCGAGACCCTGCGTTGGCCCATCCTACAGCCAGGCCCGGAGGCTATTCTGGGAACTGGTGCTGAGGCCCAGGGAGCTCCTTATAAGGCTCCCCACCCAGCAGCACCATGCCATCTGAGCCCCAGGTCTGCCCCGCCACGGCCGGCCCCGGACCCGGGGGCTGCAGAGGGCACCGTGCCCTCAGCCCACCTCACCTGGGGGTCTGAATTCTCTTCCATGTCCCATGAGGTTCTCCTGAGATTTAAACGAATTAACCGACCTCTTGGCCTTGGGGGGACTCGGGACAGAAGTGGGGGCCGGAGCTCCAGGCTGGCCTTTTACATCCTTATATGATGAGGCGCCTGGTCCTGGCTGAGTCACCGGTGTTGAGCGGCTGGGTCGTGGGAGCCAGGGATTGGGCTTATTTTTAGAGGCTCTTACCGGAACACCTGGGTTGGGCCCAAACAGTACAAGCATTTCAGCCGTTCAGGAAAAGAACTTTGTTCCAAGTCATTCAAAGGGGAGACAATCAGTGAGCTCAACGAGGCATTTCCTGAGGCTGGCGGGCCTGTGCTCTCTCCTCACCCAGCAGTCCAGGACGGAAGGGACACAGCTTCTCCCAGACACATCCCCAGGAGGGCACATGCCTGCACTGAGCCCCCGGATCCTTGCTGTTCTTCTTTTCACAGGAATTGGGAGAAGGAGCAGACGTGAAACCCGGAGCATATTTTAATTGTCTCCTCGAAGAGGGTTTGTGGTTGGACGCCTGGCCCCTGGCCCTGGGCCTGGCCCCCAAGGGCGGGCTGACGGCACCAGGTGTGGAATGCACAAGCGGACGGTCGAGCAGGCTGTGTTCAGAGCCCTCGCTGTCTGCAAAGCAGCTCTGCCAGCCAGCCAGCCAGCCCGTGTCACTCCAGGGCGTTGTCCAACATGGTCCTTCGGTGGCCAAGGTGTATGACTTGAGCAGACCAAACCTTGACCTCCGTAAAGGGAGGGTCATACCACCTCCCTAGCTGCCTCCTACGTGTTTCCACAAGGACTGAATGAGGCAGGCATTGCTAGGAAACCCCCAGGACAGTCAGGACCACGAACAGTTGGATGCCAACCCCACCCCCCCCGCCCTTTGCCACTGTGATGGCGGTGCCTGACGGACCTCACGGTGCACCCCAGGAGCTTGTCAGAAATGCCACTTCTGGACCACGCAGCCCTTGCTCCTCCCACTGGCTCTGCCCTTGGAGACCTAGCTGGGCCCTGCAGCAAGCCCACTCTCGGGCCCTTTGCTGCCTGCCCAGCCCCCTTCTGCTAAAGCTCCCTTTCAGTCAGCGCCTGTGACGTGTCCAGGGCCAGCTTCCCAGTAGACGGTTACTCCTGGGAACCCCTGGGGGCATCCCTGTGCACTTGGAGTTACCCCGAGCTCCTTGCAGTCCTGCTCGCTCTGTCCTCATGTATGTCCCACCCGCATAAGTGGACCCACCTCCGACTCCCCCTTCCTCTCCTTCTTCCAAGGCCAGCCATCTCTCCACTTCGCCCGGGGCACCCCTGCCAGGGGTGCTCTCCCTCCAGGTGCCCGCTCGGCTCCCTTTTGTCCTGCTGCCACCCTCCCGACTGGGCCCACCCTGGCCCCCTCGGTCCCCGCACGCTCTGACCCCCTGTCGGCGGTTCTCTTTTTTTACAGCACACACCACCTTGAACACACGACAGGCGCCAGCTCCTTACGATGTGTCCCTCTTCCTTTGCTCCCCTGTGGCACGAGTGCCGTGTGCCCGGGATCCGTGTCTGCTCCGCCCCTGACGTGTCCCCAGTGCCAGGCAAACCCTTGTGGGAGAGTGAAGTCCACAGGGACGACGTCCTCGGTGTGACATCAAACATGAACTTCACCCCACCTGACTCCCCGGACCGACAGGGCAGGTTGTGGGAACTCCAGCGGCAGCTCCTGCTGCCGCGACTCGCCCTCCCACCCTGGGCCCTCGCAGCGTCAAACCCCCTCAGCCTGATAAATGATGCTCCAACGATCGTGGCCTGTGAGACATCCTTTCTGCTACTGCGCATTCCTGCCGAGCTGTGTCTCTCGCAGAGCAGACCGGCCCCGGCCTGCCATCCTGGGAAATCCTCGGCCTGCGGGCTCCAGGGGGCAGCCTCCCCGTCCGCCGTCCTGGCATGTGGTGGGAGCCCGGCCAAGACGACAGCAGCGGCTGGAGGCAGCCGTGGCGACGGGCTGTCCTGGCACCTGTTCCCTTCTTTCCTGGACGGGAGGGAAGAGGCAGGAAGAAGGAAGACGCGCCCGGAGTGTCGGGCAGACCAGCCGCCCCATCTCAGGGAGGTACCTGCGAGCCGAGGTCCTGAGTTTCTGCCCCGGAGGATCCCCAAGCCACCTGAGGGGGTCCCCACAGGGCCTGGTGGCCTGGCCCGAGGCACCTGGGCCACCTCTGTTTCAGCGCCTCAGGCTGCCCAGGCTCCATTCCCCAGAGGCAGCTTTGGTGGGGCCCATGACGGGGCTGCAGTGCCTTCTCGCCTGCTCTCTGCAGGAGCACCCCACTCGTGCTCCCCATGAACGCAGCTTCGGGCACTGGTGCGGGGCCCATCTTTCTCCCACCCCCATCTGGCCACGTGGCTCCCAGGGGCTCCTCCATCTACCCTGGCTGGGTCCTCCCTGTCCTCCCACCCTCCACTCATCAGAGACAAGCCCCTCTCACCTGGCCCCGCCCCCTGACCCTGCTCTTACCACACTGGACTCATCGCCTCTCCACCATCACTGAGCCCCGACCTACTGCAGGCTGACCCTGCCCAGGGGCCCAGGAGAGGCAGGGAATAGGGGCCCCCACGCAGAGGATCCCACAGCCCCAGGTACTAATGGGTGGAGTGCTACCTGCGAGGGCTGGGAGTCAGGCAGGGAGAGCACGGAGCCAGGGCACCATCCTCCACAGGGACACTCAGATAAGGTGACGTGAAGGCAGACCCCGGAAGGATGAGTGGGGAGCACCCTCACAGACCTGGGGACACAGCTCAACCAAGACAGGGAAGGCACAGACCCTGGTGGGGCCCCTGGGAGACGACCCTGAGGGTTCTACAGGTTTCCTCTGGGGCGGGGGTTGGGGGGGCTGTGGAGGGCATGGGCAGGGCCGAGATGTCTCCTGCCCTAACCGACCTGGGTGGAAGCTCACGGGGCAGGCCCTGTGGGGAAGCGGGGGTGGGGAGGGTGAGCATGAAGACGGTGCGGGGAGACTGGCCCAGGAGAGAGCTGCTGGGGGCTTGGACTGAGCAGTGGGGGTGGGACCGATGCAGTGGGATTCTGGGAAGATTTGGAAGACCCACCATAGGCATTGCCGGTGGATCTAATGGGTGTGGGAGGAGCAGAGGGGCGGGGAGGGGGAGAGGATGGGGCGCGGGTAGCTGGAGACAGAGCTAAGATTAGACAAAGCCGAGACTGCCCCTAAGATGGCCACTGGTCATGGCTGTCCTTTTGGGGTATTTTTGCATGACTGGGTTGTGGCCACCACGTCAGCTTGCCCCCAGGAGCCAGGAGGCTAAGTTGGCCTTGAACTTGGAAGGACTGGGTTGGTGTTGAAAGGGACTCTGTCCTCCACGGGGGCCTTGGCCCCGGATTGGCACACAAGGGGCTTTTGTTCTCCAGCCCAGGGCCCGGGAAGACCCCTCCTTTATCTGGGGGCCCACGGGGCTGTCTGGCAGGACGGGACATGTCTCTCCAAGACAAAGTGCAGGCTGACGGAGCCCCTCCCAAAGTCACCGCCAGAAGGTCAGCTCACCCACCTCCCTCCCCAGAACCCAGCCGTGGGGATGGCACCCGTCCGACAAGACATTGCACAGGACGTGGGCGTGGATGGCTCTGAATACCCGCTGGAAGGGGTCAAAGGCTGCCCCCAACCACCTGCAATCCCACCCCCCCCCAGCTCCCAGGGAGGGGGCGGTGTTTGTTGGGGCTTCAATTTCTTTCTCCTGTGCCTCTTTCTCTTCCCAGTGCTCAGTATTTCTGAATTTTCTTCAAGACACATGCTGCGCTTTGCAATACAGGCGGCGCTGAAACATGGGCAGGCAGTTTCGCTTCCCGGGCTGGGACCCCAGGTCACAAGCGTCTGCTGTCCCCAGTCTCCCCTGACCCCCTTTCCGTCCGTTCTGCTCAGGAATGCTGCGGGGCCTCCAAGACCCCACCCCACAGCCCACACTGGCCTCATTCAGAGCTTTCCCCCCAACACGGGTCACGTCCTCTCTCTTAGCGGTCTCTGATGACTGCCATTGCTGTGGGACAGTCCCACACTCGGTGGCTGGGCACCGAAGTCCCTGCGGGTCCTTCTTGTCCCCCTCTCTTCTTTTCTTTTCTCCCCCCACCCCCACCCCCTGGCAGTCGTTGGCCAAAGAGTGTGTGGATTGTGTTTACAGAGGGCTTCCTTACGCTTCGCTGCCCGGCAAAATCAGCTCATCCTTCAAATCCCAGTTTGCACGTCACTTCTTCCAGGAAGCCGCCCCTGACTGCCTGGCAGAATATTAATCCTCCTCATCCAGGTGCAATGAGAGACGGAGGGTTTAGGAGTCAAACAGCCAGCTTTGAGCCCAGCCCCACCATTTCCCCCCAACATCCCATGAGCAAGGATGGGGTGGGGGACACATGGGGTTTCCCTCTCCAAAATGCCACACAGAGGGGGCAGATGTTACCCAATGGAGAGACCCAGGGAGCTGCTCGGTGAGACCATGAGGGTGCCCCCTGGGGCACTGTGGGAGATGGAGGTGGGCGGCCAGGTGGTGGATCAGCGCAGGAAGGTTCAGGTGAGTCCTCGGGGCCAGGGCCCGGGTAAAAGAGGAAGCGGGGGAGGGGGAGACCAGGAAATGTCCCACGGCAGGAAGAAATGGTCTGTGGTTAGAAGGCGTTCTTGGAGGCAGAAACCCAGGGAGGGGGCCCAGGGACCCCGGGATGCGCCCTCAACATGTGGGGAGCCCGGGAAGGACCCGAGCCCTCGCAGGCTGGTGGAGATGCGCTCTGCTGGCACGGGCGGTGAGATGGTGGAAGGGCCCGGCTGGGCATGCGGACGGCACTGTGGACGGCCTGGCTTGGGGGCCGAGCCCCCAGGACGGAGCTGGATGTAAGGAGGATGAAGGGGGTGTCTCGCACTCCCGGGGGCTCTGGCTCAGGGCATGTGGGAATTAGGACACTCCAGGAAGAGGGTCTGGGGAAAGATGGGGCGTTTGTTTTAGGCATGTCCAGTGGGGGGGTGCGGGTCTGGCCTGAGCTGACCTCTGAGCCCGGGGCTCCAAGGGGGTCCAGGCAGGGCAGACGACAGTGGGCCTCAGTTTCTTCATCTGTGAAATGCAGGTAATAGTGCTGGGCGCACTAACTCTCCCTGAGGATGGTGTGGTTAAACATGCTGTGAGATAGTTTCTGAAAGGCTGTGGGCTCACGGCAGAAGCTTAACTGCTATTAGCGCCTTCCCTGGCCCCGTCCGCAGGACACAGCACACCAAGTCCGTGTCTTGCACAGAGCCCGAGAGCCCCTCAAGGCTGCAGCCGGCCCCCCTGTCCTGAGACGCCAGCCCCAGCGAGGCTCCCTGCGCTGTGGGCACGGATACCATCAAGTGGCCATTGGCCCCACAGACACAGCGAGCAGTGCAGGCCGCCTGGGTGTGGCCGTCATGGTCCAGAAGAGGTGACTTTGGAGAGATGGTGAGTCTTCAAGAAACAGGACATCAAGCAAACCATGTCTTGCCAAAATGCAAAGCCCTCCTAGATGGAAAGGATCTGCAGGATAGGTAGCATGGTAACATGCAGGTAACATGCAGGTAACATGCAGGACCCATGAAGGTGCTTTGCTCCCAGAAGGACTGTCCCGATGATAGAGAAAAAGCTTATTCCAGGGTGCAGGGGCGTCAGCTCGTTGTTATGGAATGCCAGGGAGTCAGAAATATTTTGGGGCACAATCGGCCGAACCATGGCTGGCAGCCCTTTGAAATACAACGTCCTCCGGGGTCCGTTCGAAATTGCCCCAGTGCGCACAGGAGCCACGGACTTCCCTGCAAAGTTACTGCCCCATGAAGCAAGAACAGGCCAACCGTCCTCTCAAAGAGACTGTTTCCCTGAAACACGTGTTGCGAGAAAGATTTTTAAAAATCTTTTCGCCCTGGGAGAATTTCAGCCTGACGGAAGAACTGCGAGGATAGCAGAGCCCCCGCCCGCGGCCACCGCCTTCCCCACCCAGGGACGTCTCCGTGACGGCAGCCCCGTGGTGGAACGCAGACCACGGTCACCTGCGCATGGCCGTGAATGAGCCACAGCCTCTGCTAAGACTCCACCAGTTTCTCCCCAGTGCTCTTTCCTGGCCCAGGACCCCAGCCCAGGACCCCACACCACACGTGCTGGCGGGTCCCCGGAGGCTCCTCCCCTGTGTGACCACCGCCCCTCCGTCTCTCCAGGTCTTTCAGCGCCTCCCGAGACCGGGCAGTCCTGGTCAGGTGCCAGGTGGGGTGTCCACACCCTCGACTCGTCTGACGTCGTCTCGCAGTTAGAGGGGACTCCCGGGTGTGTAGCGAGAGCACCGCAGAGGGGAGGAGGGGAGGGGCCCTTCCCGTCAGCTCACAGCAGGGGCTCGTGCGGGCGCCGGGGTGCCTCGATCGCTCGGGCTAGGAGGCGCCCGCTGGTTTCTCCCCAGAGTGACCGCTTTCCCCTTTCCTCCCTTTCCCTACGGGGAGCTGTCACTGAGTCCAGCCCACTCTCCTGGGAGGGAAATGGGCTCCGGCTCCTGAAGGGAGGACACCAACAAACACATTCACAGATGTCTGAACCACACGAGAACTGTCATGAGATGTGCGGGAGGACACGCTGGGGCCATGCGATGGCCCTGTGTTCCCTTAAGGTCTCACCGTGGTTTTCGCGTGCCCGGGCTCAGGCCGGCAGCGGTGACCACTGCGGGGTTTCCATACTGGTTTTCTGTTTCTCTGTCTTGGTACGTTTGCATTTGGGTTGCTTCCCTAAGAATGAAGGATTTCTCCTTTCTTCTCTAGTCATTCATTCCATCATTACTCATACCAGCATGCACCTGTGGGTATTTATTGTATCCTTTGAGTTACCTCGCAGTAGTTTGTTTGACCTCATGGATAACTTCATCGTGTTTCCTCCGGCGGTCCGCAAATTCAACATAGTACGGGTTTGCATAAGCTCCACCATGGTCGGGACCCAGAAACATTGCATCACCCCAAAACACTCCTCATGCTTTCCGTCATGGTCACCTCCTCCTCCCACCTGTAGCCCTGGAGACCGCTGATCAGCTTCCTCGCTGGAATGCTATCTTCTCAAGGATGAAAATCATACAGTATGTACTTTTGTGGTTTTCTTTTTTGAAAACAGAATTTATTTATTTTTAGAGACAGGGGAAGGGAAGGAGAAAGGGAGAGAAACATCAGTGTGTGGTTGCCTCTCACGCACCCCCTACTGGGGACCTGGCCCCACAACCTAGGCGTGTGCCCTGACTGGGAATCGAACCAGCGACCCTTTGGTTTGCAGGCTGGAGCTCAACCCACTGAGCCACACCAGGCAGGGTTACTTTTGCGTTTTTCATTCAGCAAAATGCTCTGGGCATCCATCCATGTGTGTTGGCAGTTCATTCATTTTTATTGCTGAGCAGTATCTGTGGTGCAGACGGACCACAGTTTGTCTAATGTCTAACTACAGGAGGACTTGGGCTTTCAGTCCCGGGCCACTAGCACCAAAGTAGCTGTGAACCTCCTGTTTGGGGTTTGTGTGTGCAGACATGAGTGTGAACCTCCTGTCCAGGGTTCGTGTGAGCAGACATGAGTGTGAGCTGAGTCTCCATCTCTCTCTGGGGTAGGCACACCCAGCAGCGCAGCTGTGGGTCACATGGGAGTTGCATGAGCAGTTCTACAAGAAACCACCAATTGATTTCCTGGGGCGGCTGCGCCCCAGTACATTTCCACCAGTGGCTAGCTCACAACTCCTGTGTTCACAGGGGAGCCCCTCCCACTGCGGGGGTGCTGACCCCATCAGGAGCGGGGTGTTTCCACTTTAGACCCCTGCTGTCCGGCTGCCCTCCAGACGTGGGGAAAGGGCCCCACAGGGCGCGGGCGGAAATGATCACAGACTAAGCCATCTCCTCACTGCGCTGACACCACTGATGGGGATGGTGACCGAGTGGAGGTGTGGGGACCTCGGACCAGCCAGGCAGCACCCCCCTCCCTGCCACGCCCTCTCGGTGGCCATGAGTGAGTGAGTGGACGGCCGATCTGGACCTCGGGTGCGGTTCACAAACTGCCTTCACGGATGGGGCGTTTCCGCCCGTCCCCGGCGTGCCTGAGCTCCTGCAAGAGGCCAGCTCAGCCCCAGCTCCCCTCCCTGAGGGTCCTTCCCCACTGTGGCTGGGAAGGTGGGGACGCTGGGGGACACCGGACGTTTGGGCGAGGAGCCGCCTCCCGTGTAGACCTTTCCTGTGCGGTGTTGGACTAAACGAAGGACAAGGGTCCTCCTGAGCCGGCACCTCGCCCTGAGGCCCTGCGCCCTCTGGCCTGGTCGGGGTCGGGCGGGAAAGCAGAGGACAGGCGGAGTGAGCGGAGGGAGGTGGGCCGGCCGCGGTGCAGGGGAAGGCCTCCGCAGAGCGCTGGACTCTGGGTCCCCGGAACCAGCCCTTCGGCCGTGAACGTGTGCGGGCCTCGGCCAGCCCACACTGGCAGTTCCCTCACTGAAAGCCCCCTGGATTGTGTGAAGGTGCCAGGCTGACCTCTGACTTCTGACCTCTGCATGCTCCCCGAGGGCTCAGGCCAGACCGGCGTCCAGCAGAGGCATAGAGCCGCCTGCCCGCAGAGCCTCTGGGACAGTCAGGGCTCTTCGACGATGCCCCCACCTACCTGGTCAATGATTTCCTAGCGGAGCTCGCCCCCGACGCCGTTCAGAGTGGAGGGGGGCACGCCGTTCGGCTCGGCTGCCCCGAGCTGAGACGCATGTGAAGGACCACCCGGGGATCAGCTCGGGAGGGGCAGCCAGGAGGTCCCTCGTGGGGGTCCGAGGGCAAGAAGGCATCTCCTTAGGGGGCCTGGGTTCACAACCAATGTGCCTCTTCGGCCCCAGTCACGTCTGTAGTTGGGGGCAGACGGAGGCATGACTCTGGCAGGAATACAGCCTGAGGCTCACTGATCTCTGACCCTTTAGGCCCCAGGTCCCCACCCATCCAACAGAAAACAAGCTGGAAAAACTGCACATTAGCAGCTTTTTGAACTCATCAAAGCCCCTGAAATCTGGAAAAGGTCCCTCCCTGCAGGTGGGACCCAAGCAGTTGCCGCCCTGGGCAGGTGCTGCGGGACACCCAGTAGGTGGTAAGGAGAGTCCGCTAGAGATGGTTAACCAGCCGCCAAAGCCGGGTGGCGGGGAGGTAGGGGTGGGTGTGGACTGGGGGCACCCCGCTGCCAGGAAGATGGGGAGGAGGCTCCCAGGGGTTTTCATCCTGGTGCCGGCTGGGAGGGGACACCTGCCCACTTTCCCATCATCCCCCAGGGGGCAGGGACCCCTGAAGAGGGCAGCAGGGCTCAGAAAGGCCGCAGCTGAGACCAGGTTCCAGGTGCCCCAGGCTGAGGCGGATCCAAACGTCCGGAATGTCCCCCCCCTCCCCCAGTGGGTATGGCTGTGCGATGGGGACACTTTGTCAGGGAATGACGCTGGAGGCTGAGGGGGTGGGGGGAGGGGAGGGAGAGCCAGCACAGATCCAGCATTTTCATAGGAAAAATCCTCCCAGACCTCAGGATGGTGACCGAGGTCCCGTTAGGTCTGTGCAGTGATGGGGGACTCAGGAGTTGGAAAATTTTCGTTTTAGGTAATAGTTAAGAAGCCTAGTAGCAGGTGCATGTGAAAAGCTATTGTTTCAGGAACCGGAGGCCGGACTCCGGCAGACGGCCGGCGGGGACCGTCGTGCCCCAGAGGAGGCCGTGTGCAGTCAGGGTGGCGTCCGAGCCGCTGTGTTCCAGGGGGGATGGTCGGCTGCCCGGGACACAGGACGCAGCACACAGACGGAAAACCACCAGTCAGTGGGTGAAAGGACATCAGGGAAACTGCCGACTGTGGCTTTGTCTGAGCAACGTCTCCCCGAGTTCCAAATCCCTTCCCCGCACTTTTCCCCGTGGAAAAGGCTGCCGTGAGAGGAACCGTGAGACGGTCTGTTAGGGCACACACACCCGCTGTCTTCCCAGATCGCCGGCCAGCTGAATAACGTGCCCACCGAAATTCCATCCCCGTCTCTGCTATGGGGTCTGGCAGGTGACAGGCCGCAGGTAGGTGACGCCAGCTCTTCCGGGGTCACAGCCAGGACAGCGCCCCTCCCAGGGCCAGTGTTCTTCCAGAGGCGCCCCACAGGCGTGGGCCTGGGACTCAGCTCCAGGGCTGCGAGCGTGCCCCCGACCCAGGAGGGGGAGGGCACACGGCCAGTGTACTCAGGTCCACTCCAGTGGGCCCAGGAAGGGAGGTGGGCGGCCCCTGGGGGAGCCCTGCCCTCGGGCCCTGGGGGGATGGGTCTGGTGGGTCCCTGCAGCACCATGTGGCTTCATGGGGGCATCCAGGAGGCAGGCTCACCCCCAGGGTGCTGTCAGGCCCTGCCTCAGACCTTTGTGTCCCTGAAACACAAAGCAAGAACCTGGAACTTTAGCAAGGATCCACCCCCCCCAGCCCCAGGACACCACGTCCCCTCTGGTCAGCTTTAAAGACTGCGAGGATGTCATCACGGTTTTCTGACAAGTGGCCCTGAGCACAAGGAATCTGCCTGCCTCCCTTTGAGGTACGAGGTTTAGAAGGTTTTGTGGTTTTCACACCTGGGAGGAAGAAAGAGATCTCCAGGTGTTTTCCTTATTCCAAAAAAGGAGAGCTCCCTGGCCACAGGCATGTCTGGAAACCCTGCGTCTTTGCAGACCTCCTGTGGCATCCGCCAGGAATGCTCCCCCGGGGACACAGGAGGAGCGCCTGCTCTCTCCCCAGAGGCTGTGGGAGAGCCAGCGCTGAGATCACCGCCTGCCGCCCGCCCGCCTGCCCTGGGCGGAAGGAAACCCAGCCAGAAGGCAGACAGGGGCCGGGCCCAGAGCCTCAGGGAGGTGGGCAGGGGGCGTGGCCTCCCACCCACCACCAGCCCCAACCTGCCTGCCCCACTAGTGAGTCACCTGGAATCCTGCAACCTGGTTAACCCTGGGGTGACCTGCCCAGGGACAACCTACTGCAACCTCACAGCTCAGTGGCTTCAAGGCTAGGCAAGGTGACTGCAGGTATTGTAACAGGGGCCACATTTTCTGCAGCAAAAGATAACCAGCAAACTGCGGGTGGATGAGGTCCCCCCCAGGCCCGGCGTAGGTCCTGTCATTGTCCTCGCCCACAGGTTGCTGTGGGTTGCACTGTGTCTGCCCAGAGAGCCGTGCGGAAGTCCCAGCCCCTGCGCCTGTGAGCGTGGCCGTGCCGACACCAAGCCCCACAGCCGTTACCAGTTAAGGTGAGGTCCCGAGGGTGGGCCCTAATCCAAGGTGACTGTGTCCTTGTAAAAGGACAGCCCTGGGCGCTGAGGCACACAGGTGAAGATGAGGCAGAGATTAGAGGGATGTGATCGCAGCCCAGGGATGCCCGGGGCCACCAGGAGCCAGTAGAGGCCGGAAGGATCCTGTCCCAGAGCCCCTCCCGCGGTTGTGTGGCCCTGGGGGCGCCTGGATCTCAGACTTCCGGCCACCAGACCCGCTAGAGGATAAATCTCTGCTGTGTGAAGCCCCCAAGTCAGTGGTGCCTTGTTGCAGTCACTCCAGGATGTTAATATAGATTTTTCTCTATGCCTTTTGAGAGTAAATGGGAATCAAAGCCTACTTAGTTAAGCAGCACTTTTGCTGACTCAACTAACCTGGACTTAGTAATTGGACAAGAGGAAAAAAGAGTTTCTCTTTGAGCTCGTTAGAAGCCTGCAGCTTGTGGAGACTGAACTTCTTTTAAGTGAGGACGGTTTGTTTTCATTCCGCCTTCCGAGTGTCGCCACCTGACCACCATGAGCGCCTCGGACGGTGCCGCCTCCCGCCTGCTAGAGTCCGGCGGGGCGGGGGCGGGGGGGCGGATTCTGTCCCCTCGACAGCTCTGGTCCCGGCACGCCCGGGACAGACTGTGAACACGACTCCGAACTCATGAGTGCACCCCCAGATGTCTGAATATAGCCACAGCATTGAACGTTACGGGGATTTGAATTCAAATTCTCCAATGACCCACGCTGGAGTTCTATGCCTCCTGGCTGTTGGGGTGGCGGGTGACGCGGGCTGTGACAGAATTCACAGAGAGAAGCAAGTGCGGAGAGTAGAGTTTTTTGTACTCACTCTGCAAGAGGGGGAGGGACTCAGTGTGGACAGATCCACCAGCCCCCAGGGGTTGGGGCTTTGACCTTTATCGGGGAAGGGGTGGCTGTAGAGCAGGAAATTGCGGTGGGTCTCGCCTAGGCTGCAGCTTGTTTGATGTTATCTTTGAGGGCAGGGGAAGGGTCGCTGTGGTCTGGCATGTCCTGTTCGTAAGTTCCCAGAGCCTCTGGGCCTCCAGCGAACTTCCAGGGATTTTCTAGTCCTGAGCAGAGAGGCTTGTAAAACTATCGGGATCAGCCACGCTTTCCGGGGCCAGCCAGCTCTGGGAAGGAGGCCTGGAAAGGGGTGGGGGGGTTGCCCTTTTCCTGAGGAGCAGTTTCACGGTGCTGCACTTATTTTTCCAACCAAAACTCTCGATGCAGGTGAGCGTGATGGCCTGTGGGTTGTGTCGCCGGCAGCACAAAGGACTCTAAGACAATATAAACGTTAACGCCACCGTGAACACAGCGGACAGATAATGAGACTTGATAGGACAGGTCCGCATCCTGTGGCCCGCTGCTGAGTGGATTTCTTTCATAACATACAGTCCAATTGCTTTGCTTTGCACGTGCGTGAGATTTATAGGTTATGATTGGATCAGCCCTTCCGTGGCTGGGGCATCCGTTCCATTGTTCAACTTTGCCTTTGAAGGCACTGGCGTTGGTTTCAGTAACAAGCTCTGGTGAAGAGTCGCCTGCAGTCCTGAGCCCTCCCTGCGTTCTGGGAGGGGCTCCCTCTCGCCCCGCTGGGATCCAGGAGGCTCGCTGGGCCTTCAGAGTCCTGGTGGGACGCCCAGGGCCTCAGGGGACACCTGGGATGGCCCCCACTTGTGCACATGTGCATGGTCCACACGTACGAAGTTCACATGGAAAGTCTGGTAGTGTCGTGGGAATATACACGTGTTTTTATACCCGTAAAAGGAGGTGCCGTGCTGGGGGTTATGGATGCTGGGGGAAGCGGCCGGCAGGGACCAAGGAACTCTGTCTGTTCTTTCCTCCTTTTGCTTTAATATCAAAGCCTTTCAGTGTATTGCTCTGACTTTGCTCATTCATCAGCTTTTTCCTTCTCAGCCCCCCTGAGCTGTTTTCTTACTACTAATGCCTGTAAGTTACGTTAGACACACTTGGTCCCATAGTACATTTAAGTGACACCGGAAAGCGGTCAGTACACCTCAGTTTGAAATGTAACCACATCCATTTAAACACATTTATGGACGACAGCTTAGACATCTGTGCTGCCGCTGCCGCTCCGTTGCAGGTTCAGGACACGGGCCCGCGGCTAACGCCCAGACAGGAAGAATGCGGCATGGTCCCCTCTGGACCCTGCGGTGGCGCCCAGCTCTTTCCCTGCATTTTGCCCAAATATCTCGGGGTTGGCGTCATGGTAGATAGCGGGAGGTGGTGATCCCTGCGAGCGTGACTTCAAACACAGCCGTCTGAGAAGAGAGAAGACGCCTTTATCTCCGGGATGGCCGGGGTGGGTCCTGTGTTTCAACACAATGTGAAAGATCAACACAGCCCAGGGTTGGTCTGGGATTTGTTTCTGATTTTGAAACATGTGGTGTTAAGTTCTAAGTCTTTAAAGAAACCCAGGTATTTGTTTCTTGATGTTGCATTTGCGCAAAGGCCACCTGAGGATGTGAAGAGCCACATGGAAATTAGATAAAAATCAACACAATTCTCATTGATACCGTTAGAGAGTTTACCTTTAAATTTTACCCTGAACATTCATGTTATGGACTGCAAATCTGTGTCCCCCCCACCCCCTGCAAATTCCTATGTTGAATTCCAGTCCCCCAAGGCTATGGTGTTGGGGAGGAATCTTTGGGAGGTGACCCCGGAATCAGGCACCCCGGCGAGCTCTTCTCCCTGCCCCCTGCAAGAGGACACGGTGGCAGGGTCCTCCCCAACGGGGCTGGCACCCGGACCCCAGACTTCCCGTCTCCAGAGCTGTGAGCAGTAAATGTCTGCTTTATGCCACCCCGTGTGTGGCATTTCATTATAGCAGCCCAAACAGAGTGAGAGAATTGAGGTGAAACAATGTTATAGGTCTTTCTACTATTATAATATCATCTTGTTCTCATAAATTTCTATTTATAAACTAAATAAAAGAGAGCCGTTATGCATGTTACAAGTCGTTGACCAATGTTTGACTTAAAACAGCAGGTAATGAAATGCCCAAACAGAAAATTAGTAACACACCAGCCTTCTAACACCACACACTTCAAAAGCTGGCAAGACTCCACATTGGACATCTACATTGATTAACATTATTGGGAAAAACAGGTAGAGTGTAGTCAAGAAGGGGACTATGGTTTGGCTTCCTTTAAAATACATTTTAATTAGTAGACTTTATTCTTCTGAGCAGTTTTAGGTTTACGGAAAAGCTGAGGGCAAAGTGCAGTGTTCGCATGTGCCCCCCCACCCCCCCACCCCTCCACCCCCCGCATTCGCTTCCTCTCCTACTAACACGGTGCGTTCACCGGCTACATTGTAACCACTGAGAGGCACATCGATACATTATTATATGCTAAAGTCTGCGGTTCACAGGCCGGCTCACTCTGTGTCAAGCATTCTGTGAGTTTTGACAAACGGGCAACGGTGTCCGCCCCCTGGTTTGGCTCCTTCTTACTTGGTTAAACATAATTGGGCTCTTCCGGAGATTTAAATGTGGCGGTAACCACTCTTCTTATATTTTCTCCCTCTGAAAATATTGGCCTTGGAAGAAAATGTTTTAATCACTAGCCACTCACTGTTCTGCGTGTGGGCTCAGGTCCAGAAGCGTGCTATCTTATCTGTTTCCTGGTGAGCTGCCAATTTCCAGGCGGGGAGCTCCAAAGCCGTTCCTCCTTCGGAGTGTACGTTTGTACTCAACACAGAATCTTTGACTCAAAACACAGTTCAGTTTCATGGGAATATTTTGGTTTCACTTGTTGGAACTCATATGGAAGCTGATGAAGCTTACGATCTCTTTTTTTTAGTAAACATTCAGGCAGCCATTTATCCATTTGTTCGCTCAGTTATTCATGTTTTTTCTGACAGGGGTCCATCGATCTCTCGAACTGAGTTTCACCATGATTTCTTCCTCTTAGAAAAGCACCCGCTTTGTGGAAACAAACCGGAGTCGAAATGAGCTCAGCGCAGTTCTCAGACCCCTGCTCACCCCGGCTGAAACCACACCACCCGTGGTTTCGGAACCCCGGGACAGAGGGAGGGGAGGAGGGAAAGGAAGGGAGAAACCAGCTCCGACGCTCCCTTTCATCGGAGGGATTGATTGCTCAATTGCCCCTGGAAATTTAAGTGTAGCTCTTAGACGTTGACGTTTTATGATTGCAAATACCAAAATTATTAAGATATATAAGTGCACCCTGGCTGGCGTAGCTCAGCGGATTGAGTGTGGGCTGTGAAGCAAAGCATCGCAGGTTCGATTCCCAGTCAGGGCACATGCCTGGGTTGCAGGCCATGACCCCCAGCAACCACACATTGATGTTTCTTTCTCTCTCTCTTTCTCCCTCCCTTCCCTCTAAAAATAAATAAATAAAATATTTTTAAAAAAGATATAAAAGTGCAAATTCCTACATTGTTATTGACCATATTTCCCCTGAAAATCACAAGCCGGGCAACATGCACCTCGCTCCTGCAGAAATTCTCAGTCCTGTGCTCCCAGAGTACCTGAGGTTGATGGGAAAAATAGTTGATCATAAAAATAATTTTTTCCTCATAAATATTCAGTGCACCTGGAGCAGGCCCTGTGCTGGGGGGGGGGGACGCGAGGCAGGTGCTCTAGCTGTGGGAGGACTCCGGGGAGCGACACCAGGCTGGTCCTCACCGGTGTCTTTGCCGGAGGACACCTGTGTCTGTCTGGTCCCGGGTTCCCCCTGCCCCGGTAGCATTTCCCCAGAGCACAGCCACCAGGTGCTAAGGTCTGTGCGGAGACACTTGGCCTGTCAGCAGCACAGATGAGGGGACAGGCCTGGTCACACTCCCTCCGCCTCTCGATCTGCTCCTGGGGACCTGCCACATCGCACCTGCAGGGAGGAAGGACATGCATTTAAGATGCCCGTGCAGGTGGGGTCCTCGGGAGCGTGAGCTGGGGTCACCCAAACCTCCCAGTGCTGTTGACATCGGACAGATTCCCGACCCACACCTGGGGTCAGAGCCCACACCCCAGAGAGCCGTTCTGCGGCTCACGCACACGCGCACGAGTGTGCACGCGCTGTGTCACCCACGTCGACCTGGCCGTCCCGTCTCATGGGGCATGTACGCAGGCCGAGCCTCTTTCTCTTTAAGCCTCGAAGCTCAGTTTGTTTTCTGTCACCCGCGGGTGCGTGTTTTATTCAACTTCCGAGTTTGTGCATTCCTGCAGGTTTCACGACAGCAAGTGCAGCAGGAGTTTGGTTGTGTATATGGAACATCAGAAAGAATTCGAAGGTAGACAGAAAAGATTAAAAGTGCAGTCAGTGCAGGCAGGCCTTGGGGGGTGAGGCAAATGTTCTGTAATCGATTGTGATGATGGTTGTATAATTCTGTGAATATGCCAAAAAAACACTGAATTTTGTACTTTAAATAGGTGAACTATATAGCTTGTTAATGATATCTCAATAAAATTATTACTTTTAGAAATGTTTTATTTATTTATTCTTATAGAGAGGGGAAGGGAAGGTGAGAGAGAGGGGGAGAAACATCAGTGTGTGGTTTCCTACTCACGTGCTCCCTACTGAGGACCTGCAGGCAGGCCAGTAGGCAACCCAGGCATGTGCCCTGACTGGGAGTCGAACCGGCGACACTTTGGTTCTCAGGTCAGTACTCAAGCCACCGAGCCACACCAGCCAAGGCAATAAAATTATTACTTTCCAAACGTGAATTTAGTAGAAATGCTGGATACACAATAGTATAATCAAAAGTCAATTGTATTGGCATAGACCTGGGACAAATAATTAGAAAATGAGGATTTAAAAATGACAGCATTTCAATAGCATCAGAAATCTCAACGGCCCAGTAATAAATTTAACAGGAAATTCTGACCACTACAACATGTTTATTAAGGCAGGTAAAGGAGAAACTAACTAAATGCAGGGAGATGACATTTGTGGATTAAAAGACGAACATTATAGAGACACAAACATTGATCTCAGATTTAAGGCAATCCCAGCAGATGTGCGTGTGTGCACATGCATGGTGGGGAGATCGCCCGGCTGATTGCAAAGTGTATATAGGGTGCAAAAAGGGGCAGGCCCAGCTGAGACACGGCTGCCGCTGGGGGGACCAGGACGGGGCGGCCCGGACCGGCAGGAGAGCGAGCGAGTCTCAGGGTGGCTCTGCACCAGGCCTATTAAACTTCGAGGAACGCTTTGCTGCTAAAAAGTAAAAGTAACTCCGCAAACCTCTCTGGGTGAAGGTTAGAGACCTCCAGCCTGAGGTTGGGGTGCAAAGCCTGGTGCCCCGTGTAGGTTCAGCTCCCGGTCAGGGCCAGCCTCCCTGCCTGTGGCACAGCTGGGAGACAGTGCTGGGGACACAGAGGGGATTCCCATTCTCTTCTCTGGACCAGGGCCCTGAGTGGGGGAGTCCCTGCTTTCTGGGTGTGTTTGCTTTGTGTGTGACCTTGACGGGCCAGTTACCTTTCTGCATCCCGCCCCACAGGGGTCTGGGGTCAACCTGGGGCCGTGGTTTGGGGAGGAGGGGGGCTCAGCTGGAGCAGCATGGCCCACCCTTCCTGTGGGGGCTGGCAGCTCGTCTGCCCCTCCCTGGACGGCTTCCTTCCTCCCACACCGGTGACCCAGGGCAAAGCCTGGAAAGTCTGGCAGCTCCCATGACCCACCTCTTTCCACACGGAGGGAGGCTCACGCCTGGTCCGCTTGCCAGCATCTGGGACCCATTTCCTGCGGGTCCCAGAGAACACGCCCTGGGCCGGGGCCAGGTGGCCGGCTGGTCTGGGAGCCCCTCGCTCTCAGCCCACACAGAAGGCCCCCGAAGCTCCGCACTACCTTCTCCCCAGAGTGGCCAACCCCGTGTTCGGGGGCCCCAGAACACGGCGGGTGGGGCAAAGGAGAAGGGGCTGTGTAGGGGAGATGCCAGAAATGAACACACCAGAGTCTCCCGCTGCACGCGGGGCCTCGTGGGAGAAGGGGTCGGACCCTGAGACTGGACGGCCATCCAGACCCTGCACCCTGGCTCTGCTGTCCTGCTCCCTGCCCCCTCAGGGTTCCCCCTGCCACTTGGCCCCGCTCACCAGCTTCTGGCTCTCGGCTTCACAGTCTGTCCCAGCGATGGGCAGAACTCCACCTACCACAGGTCTGCATCATGCTCCAGCCCATGGGCCTCCTCCTCATCAGCTGGGGGAGCTGCTGGTGGGCGACCCACAGCCAGGGTGGCCCAAGGGAAAGTCACCCCCAGGAGGGGTGGGTGAGGGCAACACGAGGTGAGGCCACTTGCCCAGCCTCCTGGGTTGCCCCTCCTGGGGCTGTTTCTTCACCTGTGTCCTTCATACACAGAGTCGTGCAGTTTACACACATGTACACAGGCCTGCACATGCACACACACCATCACAGGCTGAACTGCATTCCCCCCAAATTCACATGTTGAAGTCCAGACCCCCAGCACTTCGGAATGTGACCCTATGTTGATGAAGGGCCTTCACAGAGCGTGTCCGTGGCCTGAGGCGGGGGCGACAAACACCAGGCTGGGAGTCCAGGACCGAGGATCACAGGCTGGGCACCACCTCCCCCCGTGTCCTCCCACGGCCGTTTCCCTCTGTCTGTCCTTGTCCCGATCGCCTCGTCTTATAAGGACCTCAGTCAGGTGTGGTGAGGGCCCACCCTGGTGACCTCGTTTGTACCTTGGTCACCTCTTTCAGGCCCCGTCTTCACTGTCACATTCTGAGGTGCTGGGGGCTAGGACTCCAACACACAGATGTTGGGGGACATAACTCGGTCCATGACACGGGGATAGTCTAGTGACTGTGAGGTCATCAGGGTGAGCCCAAACCCAGTGTGACTCCGGTCCTTGTAAAGAGGGGACATTTGGACACAGGCACGTGCACAGGCAAAAGCCCTTGTGCACGTGGCACAGAGATTGGGGTGATGTTTCTGCAAGCCCAGGAACCCAGAGATTTACCAGCAGCAATGAGAAGCGCCGGACCGGGGTCTCCCTCACAGCCTGAGAAAGACCCAACCCTGCCGGCACCGGCACCACAGACGTCTGGCCTCAGAACTCGGAGGGAAGAAATGCCTGTCGTTTAAGCCTCCCTGTTGGTAGTGCTTTGCTGCGGCGGCTCTAGCAAACCGATACACATATACTCACACACGAGTACATGCATGCACAGGGGCACAGGTACACGAATGTACACACAGAGACACACATGTACCCATGCACAGGTGGGCACACACATATTCACATGTACATGCAGAACCACGTGTGAAAAATTAAGGAATGCAGCCAAAGATGTGCTTTGAGAGAAACCCGCAGCTTGAAATGATTTTATTCAAAACACAGAAAGTCTTATCAATTATCTAAGTTTTCACAATAAAAAGCTAGAAAAAGACAGGCAAATTAAATTCAAAAAAGTAAAGAAATAAAATTAACAGGAAAAATTAATGGAATAGAAAACAAACAATAGAAAAAAATAACAAAGTATAGTACATTCTTTGAAAATTATAAAAATTGAATAATTTTCTGGCTAGATGGACAAAAAAGAAATCAAGAAATCAAGATGGAAAGAAAGAATATGAATACAGATTCTTCAGATAATTAAAGGAGGATGAAGAAGCAATATGAACAATTTTATGTCAATAAATTCAACAACTTAGGTGACAAGGATTCCTGAAAAGGAACAAAAATTAAATATAAAATCTGAATAGCTCTGTCTATTTTTAAAAATTGAAGTCATCATCAAAACTCTTCCTATAAAAAAACAGCCTGGATGGTTTCACTGCTGAGTTGTATCAAAAATTTAGGAAGGAAATATTACCCATCTTACACAGATTCACTCAGAAGATAGAGAGGTGACAATTCCCGATTCATTCTGTGAGGCTGGCACAGCCGTGACACAGCAACGGACCGAAGACTCTGCGACACAAGAAATTGAGACAGTAGTACCACCTGAGCATGGACACAGAACACGTAACAAAGTATTAGCCAATCAAAGTCAGCAATATACAAGGAGGGTAAGTTACATGGTGCAACCACGCACTGTTTGGCCCAAGAATGCAAGATTTGTTTAATACTTGAAAATCAATCCGTGTAACTCACCTTATTAGCAGGATAAAGGAATAAAACATGCAATCACCTCAATAAATGTAGAAGAGTTGTTGAAAAAAAATTCAACATCCATCTATGAGAAAAACTCTAAACAGACTAAGAATAAAATGGGACTTTTTAAATATATTTTTAAAATATATTTTATTGATTATGCTCTTACAGTTGTCCCATTTTCCCCCCTTCACTCCTCTTAGCCCTGCTCACCCCCTCCCACCCACATTCCCTCCTTTAGTTCATGTCCATGGGTCGTACATATAAGTTCTTTAGCTTCTACATTTCCTACACTATTCTTACCCTCCCCCTGTCTATTTTCTACCTACCATCTATGCTACTTATTCTCTGTACCTTTTCCCCCTCTCTCCTCCTCCCACTCCCCTGTTACTACCCCTCCATGTGATCTCCATTTCTGTGGTTCTGTTCCTGTTCTAGTTGTTTGCTTAGTTTTTTTTGTTTTTGTTTTAGGTGTGGTTGTTAATGATTGTGAGTTTGCTGTCATTTTACTGTTCATATTTTTTATCTTCTTTTTCTGGAGAGATCCCTTTAACATTTCATAAAATAAAGGCTTGGTGATGATGAACTCCTTTAACTTGACCTTATCTGGGAAGCACTTTATCTGCCCTTCCATTCTAAATGAAAGCTTTGCTGGATAGGGTTATCTTGGATGTAGGTCCCTGCCTTTCATGACTTGGAATACTTCTTTCCAGCCCCTTCTTGCCTGCAGGGTTCCTTGTGAGAATCAGCTGAAAGTCTTATGGGAACTCCTTTGTAAATAACTGTCTCCTTTTCTCTTGCTGCTTCTAGGATTCTCTCCTTAATTTTAATCTTGGCTAATGTAATTATGATGTGCCTTGGTGTGTTCCTCCTTGGGTCCAACTTCTTTGGGACTCTCTGAGCTTCCTGGACTTCCTGGAAGTCTATTTCCTTTGCCAGATTGGGGAAGGTTTCCTTTATTATTTGTTCAAATAAGTTTTCAACTTCTTGTTCTTCCTCTTCACCTTCTGGCACCCCTATGATTCAGATGCTGAATGTTTAAAGATGTCCTGAATGTTCCTAAGCCTCTTCTCATTTTTTTGAGTTCTTGTTTCTTCATTCTTTTCTGATTGGATGTTTCTTCTTTCTGGTCTACACCATTGATTTGCATCCCAGTTTCCTTCCCATCACTATTGGTTCCCTATACGTTTTCCTTTATTTCACTTAGCATAGCCTTCATTTTTTCATCTAATTTGTGACCAAATTCAACCAATTCTGTGAGCATCATGATTGCCAGTGTTTTGGACTGTGCATCTGATAAGTTGGCTATCTCTTTGTCACTTAGTTTATTTTTCCTGGAGCTTTGATCTGTTCTTTCATTTGGGCCTTTTTTTTTTTTTTTGGTCTTGACGTGCCTATTAGGTAGTGAGGGGCGGAGTCTTCGGTATTCACCAGGGTGGGGCAACCCAATTGCTGGGTTGTGACGCTGTATGTGGAGGAGGGGTCCGAGAGGGAACAATGACGCTTGCTGGGCTCTCAGCTGGTTTTCAGTCACTTCCCCCATTTTTCACAAGCAAACTGGGCCCTTCTGGTGCTGATTCGTGGATGGGTGGGTTTGTGTACGTTCTAGGACCCTGTGGGTCTCTCCAACTAACTCTCCTCTGAGGCTGGGAGCTTCTCCCATTGCCGCTGCAATCCCAACAGGTGTTTTCAATCAGAGGTTTGAGGCTTTATTTGCCCTGGGTTGCTCAGTCCATCCCGCTCCCCAGTTCCTCCTGGTTTATCTGCATGCAAATGTGGGACCTCCAGGTCCACAATCTGCCACCTCGCTGGGTCATCCAGCCACCGCCTTGCTGCAAGTCCTCTCTGCCAGGCTGCCTGTCTCCATCCCTCCTACTGGTCTGGATGAATATGTCTTCTTTAACCTTGGTTCTCGGACTTCCATACAGTTCAATTTTCTGTCAGTTCTGGTTATTTTTGTTTTTAAATTGTTGTTGTCTTTCTTTTGGTTGTGCGAGGAGGTACAGTGTGTCCACCTACACCTCCATCTTGGCTGGAACAGGACTTCATCTTCTGATATGGGCTGCCCATGAATAGTCTACAGCCAAAATTGTATTTCATAGTAAGATGGGGAGAATTTACCCCCTATGTTTGGGGACAAGCTAAGCTATTTGCTCTGGCTACACCTGTTTAGCACAACACTGGAGACTGTAGCCAATGCAATAAGGTAAGACCAATAAACCAGAGGCATGCAAGGTGCAAAATATATCTGGTACTAATAGATACATTTCACCCAGACTCACAATCTGTTCTCAGCTCTGGATTAGGGACACTGGGATTGCAAACATTTCTACTTTGCCCCCTTGGCTCCCTCTAACACTCCACACTCTTACACTCTCTAGCGCATGCTAGAGAGAGACCGTTGCAGCCCAAAGGGACAGAAAGGCCAAGCAATTGAAGAGGAGGTGGCAATTATATTCAGTGTGTATTCCTGGACAGCACCTTTGACGGGAGGGAACATTACTGAAACAGTTGACAAAATTGGAATATTAACTGTCGATTAGATGATTGTATTATATCATTTGACAATTATACAAGGATTTGTAGGAGAATGTGCCCCTAGGATATGCACCCTGAAGTATTTAGGGGTGAAGGGACATGGTATCTCCCCGCACTTTTCATTGGCTCTAAAAACATTTCAGAGAGAGGGAGAGGGAAGGGGGAGGGGGACATGGTAAACGGCCCAAAGTGCAGAGAATTAGTAAGTCAGGTTTAAGGCTATTCAGGTTTCCTTTTAATTCTTGCAACTTTTCATTAATTCACTTTAAGTTTGAAATTGTTGCAAAATAAAACACTAAAACAAACAAGAACAGTTAATTCGGAACAAAATCAGCTGTTTGTTCCAAAAGGAAGTGGCCATATGTTCGTAATCACAGCAAGGAGGCTGACTCCAAGTTTAAGAAGCTGTTCTGCTGTCAAACGTGCTGGTGCTGCACATTTCAAAGCTGACCTTTGCCCCCAGCAGTTGCATTTTTTCCAATCAGATGTTCTCATGGAACGAGAATGTTTAGTTTTCATTTTGCTCCCACTGTTAGTGATGCTTTCCTGACGAGCACGCATCACACCCACCACCCAGTTCTGCTTGTGGAATTAAGACCACTCGCTTGCTTAAGGCACAGGCTGGGCCTGGCACTGGGCACGGGCTCATCGTGAGGGGGACGGATGAGCTCTGGGGCTTCTCAGGAGCTCTAGGCTGCTGGGCAGAGAGGCCTGATTTACCTCCTGTCACACACAGAAGTAGTCCAGATTGTCTGGTCCAGCAGTTCTTAAGCTTTGCAATCTGCTATGTACACAGTAGCAATGGTGTAAATAAAGGCCAAGTTCTAGCTGAATGGGGAGCTGGCCTGTGCTCTTCCTGGTTTCATGGCTCCTTGCTGGAGCCCTGCTCCTAGGAGGGAGGCCACGTGGACAGTAGTGGACAGGTCCAGAACCCCAGGAGGTTTGGCATCACAAAGCAATGCCACCTTTGCCCAGGGTACTGATCAGTGCCGCCAGCAGGGAGACAGCCTGCTCTGAGCCCCCAGCACACTGGTGGGCAAGGGCTGCTTCTCACCCGGCCCCTCATCACCTTGTTGTCTATTGCGATCAGCGAGTGCCTCCCGCCAGAAGATCTGACCTGTGGTGACAATGACTGTCTAGGCTCTCGTGACCAGGATCATCTCCCCCCATTACCCCTGAATAAGGCCAGGACTTGGGTCTACAACCAGTCCCAGGACTGACACGGGTGCAGGAACGGGAGCCAGAATCCACAGGTGGCCATTGCTTCGCATTTCTTAGTGTACAGGACACCACTAGGCACTGGGCACAGGACTGGACACGTGCCTCACTGGTGGGGGAGGGGTCAGCTCCCTCTCCCACCCGCGAGCCCTGGGCTTGCAGTGCCTGGGCACCAGTCCTCAGTGCTAACTCATCCTCATAAGCCCATCATTAGAGCTGGACACTGGGTCACAGGGAGGCCACCAAGCTGGGCAGCACAGAGCCTGGAACTGAAGCCCTAATCTACCAGGCATCCAGCTGCCCACAAGGGCCACAAAGGACCATCTTGGAGAGCTTGCCTGGGGGTCCAGGCTGCTGGGGACCTGGGGCAGCCAGGAGTGAGGAGCTGATGGGTGGAAAGGAAGACATGGTGCACCCTGGGGGGCCGAGTTCAGATAACCTGGTGGGCAGGACAGAACCCACAGAACCCAGGCCCCAGGGGCGCCCCTTCCTTAGCTCTGCAGTTAAATCCTGGTCCTGTCCCCTCCTGCCCTGCCCAGGAGCCCTACAAGCCCCACCCCCCACCGCCTCCCTCACACCAGCCAGAAAATGGAGCAGAACAAACGGACCCTACTACCCACAATTGCATTCTTCATCACAACATTCAGAGCGGGTGATTCTCGATGTGTGTGGCCCAATAAAAGGAGACTTTCTGATTGCATTACTAGCTTTACTAGCAGATTTCAGCCAGTGGAGCCTTTGTCCACTTGGGGATTGGGGCGATGGACCGATCACTAAGTTCTCACCCCTCTGTCCACCATATTTATGGGGCATCTACCGGCTGAGGCCCTGAGAGGTGCCGGGAGACAGTTCGGGCCCCGCCCAGCCCCCTGGGCTTCTCACCCCTATGTCTTTGTACTCGGCAGAGAGATAAGAACAGAGTGACAGCTTGGATTAGGGCAGGAAGGAGGTGAACAGGGGCCACTCCAGCTGGGGGTCCAAGGCCCTTCTGGGGAGGTGACATTCTCAGGACACCCAGAGGGTTTGATGGTTGGGCACCAGCTTTCCTGCTTGAGCAAACAGCAGCGGCAAAGGGTTCCCTTTATCATGGTGACAACCCCAAAAGGACTCCTTTATGACTTAGAGTGACTGCAAAATTTACTTTATACCTTAGAACTAAAGGATATACAAATATTTTAATTAAAAAAAAAACATGAGAGGAGGTGAGCCTTATGGGATGGAAGAAGACCACCCTGTATGTCAGGGTGCAGGGGGAGGCAGCCCGTGGGTTGGTTATCAGGTTCGCCCCCTGACATCCCCCGTCATCTGTAGAATGGGGCCTGGGGCACCGGACCGGCCATCCACGCCCCACTCCTTCACCACGGGGGATGAGGAGGGGCTGCCAGTGCTATGGGGCCGTGAGGGAAACGTCACGGGCCCGGGGTAGTTATGTTGTTATTTCGAGGGTGCCACCCACTTCACCAAGAGCCTGGGTGCAGCGAGGCACTGCCACCAGCCCTGAGGGAACCGTGAGTGTCTCAAACCAGGGGGAGCTCAGGGCTGCAAGGACCTGGGAGAGGCCACGGGGTATAGCTGACACAGGGAGGGACAACGTCAATCCCCCTGAAAGCTTCTGCAAGGTACACTGGGGTTTTGTTAGAACACGGTGGTCCCCCAACGATGGCCCTGCCCTCACCCCTGGAGCTGTGAACATGTGACCGCCCAAGGCAGAGGGGCTTTGCTGATTGGATTAAGGTTAAGGACCCCAGGCAGGAGAGGTCATCCAGGACAATCCCTGAGTACTCACAGGGGTCCTCGTGGGAGGGGGTCAGAGGGCCAGGGGGAGCAGGCACTGGGACAGCAGCCTCTCAGAGCCGGGGAGGACAAAAAAGGGGCCCTCCCACACCTCCAGAGCAGCGCTCGTGCTCTCGGATCCCGCCCCGTGACACTGATTTGGGACTTTCGGCCTCCAGGGCTGTCAGATAATAACTGTGTTGTTTCAGGCCACTGCATGGGTGGTCATTTGCTATGGCGGCCGCGGAAAACTAATACAAACATTGGAAGCAAACCACTTGGGTGGGGGGGGACAGAAAATAAATTACAAAAAGGAAACCGTCAGGAGCAAAGGTTTTAATTCAATGAGCCTGGCATAGGTAGGCTCCCCTACTCCCCCCACCCCCGGAAACCAGGAGCAGTGGCAGCTCTGGGAGCCACAGGAGACGTCTGATGTCCCCGCGGGGCGGGAGGCATGCCTGGGGCCGGCGCAGGGGACTTCTCAGCAGGTGCCAGGGTTGTGTTCCCGGTGTGCCTGGGGGTGGGGGCCTGAGGCTTGAACGTCAGATGGGAGGTCACAGCTCTGTGCTGCAAAGGTCCAGTGCTCGCTGAGGAGCCTGAGGACACAGGTGGCTCTCAGGGCCCCACGTGTCAGCGTCCAGCTGTCCTTGGCTAGACAATGGCTGGGAGCTGTGCCCAGAGGCTGAGCTGGCCAGGAGAGTGGGGAGGAGGCTGTGACAGGCACCTTCCGAGGAGCGGTGAGGGCTGGGACAGGCAGCAGCGATGGGCTAAGGGACAGGGGCCTTGAACTTCCACACTGGTGTCTGCTCTGGAGCTGGGCAGGAAGGAAGCCAAGTTTCGGTGCTGGCCGGGGGCCCGGTGACATGCTCTGCCAGAGCTGGAACTTGCGCCCCAGGGACCGGGGTGCTCCTCACAGGGACAGGATGGTGTGAGGGGATCACAGGCCAGAGGAGGGGGTACAAGGATAACCACGGGGACGCAGCGTGGAGGCGTGAGTGTGGAAAGCGGGAAGCCCAGGGGAGGACACCCCGACAGGCTGCTTCTGTGTGGCCGGGTCACCCAAAGGACTCTGACCAAGAAGGCCTGGCACCCTGGGAGGGCCTCTAGCACTGGACATATGGACAGCAAGGGGACACTTAATGAGACCCTGGGGTCTTGGTGGGAGGTGAAGTGTCCAGGCTGTGCACAGGCCACTCCTGCTCGAGCCCTGAGACCTCTGCCCTGCAGATGTGGGTCGTAGGTACCGCTGGGCCACCTCCTCCCTGAAGCCGGCCTGCCTGCTCATCTCAGCTACCCTCTCATCCGAATTCCAACAGGCTTCATGTGATTGAATGGACAACCCTTCCAGTGGGCATTTAACTCAGAGCCGCCTTTGAGCTGTGACTGTATCGTGTGCCGTGTCCCCATCCTCCTCCCCACCCAAGTGGGGCCTCAGATCGGGATAGGGTCTCCTTCCCCTTAGGAGCAGGGTAGGGAGCTGGGTGCATCAGAGACCCCTTTGGGGGAAGCACCCTGCCCACTACCCTGGCTGAAGGATGTACCCACGGGTCCTGGGGCAGGGTGCCCCCTCACCCTACAGCAAGGGCAGAGATGCCAGCATTTGCCCCCAAAGCTCTGCACAGGTCTCCCCAGTTCTCTGGGCCACTTGACTGAGAGTCAGGCAGGGGCATGGGAGGGGAAACCCAGTCTCTGGGTTACACTGCTCCGGTGAGACCCCATCCCTCCCTCCCTCCCTCCCTTTTACAGTGGCCCCTGGACCCTGGCACTCCTGCGTGGCAGTCACAAACAAGGCCAGGTGGGAGACCCCACCCCCCCGGCAGGGAGCCTGACAAGCCCTGGTCTCTTCCTTGTGGGCCTGAGGGGGTGGAAGCAGAGTTAAGTCCCCCAGAGATGCCACCCAGGCCCGTGCCCCCAGCAGGCTGCACGTCCGACTCCCACATGTCCTCACCCAGCAGGCTCGAGGAGTTGTGGGCAGGCAGATGGCCAATCGCAGTGCCCAGTGGCAGTGCAGCCCGATGAGGTGTGAGGGTGGGGAGGGTGGAGGTGGCAGGGCTGGGTCACCAGGCACTGCTCGGAGGGCTCACGTCTCTCCCCGCTGTGCGTACCCCAGGAATCCTGCCTCCGCTGGGCTGGCTGCAGGGACATCCGGCTTCTGGGCTGGGCTCTCTGAGCTTGCAGTCGGGCAGGGGGAGGAGGTCAGGCTTTGGGGCAGAGGGGAGACAGAGAGGGGACTCATAGGGCACTCTTCCATGTGAGGACGGGCAGGAGGACCTGGGTGACTGTGCTCTGGGACGAGAGGTCCCTGGGAACAGCCCCAGCTGGGTCACCGTGCCCTGGGAGCCAGAGGCGCAGCCTGCTGGGCGGTGGGGGGCGGCGATCTCACGGGGACAGGGAGCAGCTGAGACTGACGATGCACGGTTTCGTTCAGCGACGTTTCTTTAAACTTATTTTTCCTCAAAATTCCTGACCTGATACTGGATTAAGGAGGATCAGAACACGCCACCCTGAAATATGTCACTTTGGCATGAGGATCATTTGGAGCTGAAGACAGTTAAGACAGGGCAAACACAGGAGGGGCTCTCTGCCCCGCCCCCCACCTTCCTTAGAGCAGGGCCTGCAGGTCCCTTTGGTAAAGACGGTCTCCATCTGCACAGGTGGCCTCAGGAGGCAGCACAGGGACGTTACTCAGCAACCCCTACTGACCACACATTTCCTAGGCACCTGCCTGTAATTTACCCCCCAACCCCAACCCCTCTCCCCGTTCTCTCTCTTCTCCACGAGTCTCGCCCTTTGTTACAACGGTGTATCACCCCTCCCTGGGTCTGACCATCTCTTTGGAATTTTCTTTAAAAAAAAAAAGATTTCATTTACTTATTTTTAGAGAGAGGGGAGGAGAGGGAAGAAGAGAGGGAGAGAAACATCGATGTGTGAGAAATACATCAATCAGTTGCCTCTCACACGCCCCCAACTGGGGACCTGGCCCCCAACCCAGGCATGTGCTCTGACAGGGAATCGAACTGGCAATCTTTCTGTTTGCAGGCCAGTGCTCAGTCCCCTGAGCCCCACCAGCCAGGACTGGAGTTTTCACTTCCTTTCTGTGAGGTTTCTATGTGCACGTGCAACAACATTTTCTGCTGTTAATCTGGCTTTTGCCCATTTAATTCACAGGCTCTAGCTGCTGCCTGTGAGAGGGGAGGGGAGGGTGCCTCCCCTGCAGGATGCGTACAGGAGAGGCCACCCTCTGGCCCTCTGTCAGCTCCCAGGTACCCACACGAAGTTCATGTGACTTTAAACTCTAAGAAACCCTCAAAAATATTTTCTTTTCTTTAAAAATTCAGCCCTGGCTGGTGTGGTTAGTGGATTGAGCGCCAGCCTGTGAACCAAAGGGTCGCCAGCTCTGGTCCTGGTCCAGGCACATGCCTGGGTTGTGGGCCAGGTCCCCAGTTGGGGGTTCTTGGGAGGTGTCCGCACACTGATGTCTCTCTCCCTCCCTCTCTCTGTCTCTCCCCCTCTTCCCCTCTCTCTAAAAATAAGTAAATAAAATCTTTAAAAAATAAATTAATTAAATCCAGTGCAGCAACCCCCCAGGCCAGGCAGGCAGGCTGTCCTGCCGATAGATGCGGTAATAAGAAGACCCCACTGTCCTCAGGGTGGTCTGCAGGGCTGTCCTCACTCACAGAACCCGAGCACGTCATGCCTTGTGTCTGGAAGTTCACGTTCACAGGACAAGATCCCGTGGAGCTGGGGGTGCGAGGTGTGAGCGGGCACTTTCCCCACAATGCCGGTCTGCGGTCTGCCCACAACCCTCTGTGCACAACCTCACCCCACCACCTGAGTCACGCTGGCTGCGTCCTGTGGTTTGGTGACGGTGCTCCACGCCCGGACTGTGTGTGGGGAAATACAGTTCACAGCACGTTGTTAACAAGGAAGCTCATTAGTCTTACTTTCCTGCAGAGAGCATAGGCCAGGAGAGAGGTTGGACAGCGGCCGCACATGAGTGCTGGACTGACCTTCTCACACAATGGGGGGCGGGGGGGGCGGGGAGGGGAGTGTGGGGAGCTCTTGGCTCCATCCTCTCAGGGTGGGGGTCCCCACAGCTGCCAGCTGTGCTCACACCCCCGCTGGCTCCAGGCCCTTCCCTCTGCTCATCCTACAAACTTTTTCCCATCAGCTACCACCTCTCACCCTCCGCCTGGCCGGGGCCCAACCGAGGGAGCCAATGGGTTGCTCTAGGAAAGTACAAATTTCCTCCCTGTTGAAAATAAGAGCGGAGCCTCCCACCCCTCCTTCTCTCCGACTTTCTCTCTGTTCTTTGTGCGCAAATCTTCTTAATGGCTCTGTAAGCCTCTGGCCGTCTCGGGCTCAGGAATGCTTCCTCAAGGCGGGGAGCCAGGTCTTTGAACTGTCATCGCCCAGGAAGACGAACCTCCCCGTTTCCTGGGAGGGAGGGACCGGCTGACCCTGTCACCGGACTCTGTCACCGGATTCTGAACTGCAGACCCCAGAACCCATGGAAGAGCTGGGGTTCCTCTGTCTTCGCAGCTGCCTCAGCCGGGGGCCTGTGATGAGCACCCCATTCTGGTTCAAGCGCTTGTTCAACAATAGAATTGTGTTCTCTCTCTCCTAGAGGTTTTCTGGGCTGAAAGGAGGCTTGTTTTTAGTTCTGTTTCCCCAGCACAGCCCTGGCAGGAGATGGCGTGGAAGGAGAGGGAATCAAGGCCCCTCCCTCGCTGGTTCAGGGGGCTGCTCACGGCCTCGCCCCACGTGCTTCTGCGTTGCTGCCCCTGGGTCCTGCCACGCCCTGGTTCACAGCTCTTTGTCAAACTCTCCTCTCCCCCGTGTGTGCTCCTCGCCAGCCCTCCCCCCGCAGGGGGCTGCTTTCAGAGGTGGCTGTCCTGTGGGCTGACTTGGTCCTGGTGTCAGGACCATCCTAGAGGATGGAGGACCACACAGAGCGTCTTGGGTTCCAAGGGTGGACCTCACACTCACCCACCCCTCCCTGCCTGGCTCACACGCTCTGCCCGGGTGGCAGGCGGGCCAGGGACCAGGACTCTGCCCTGTGCCTTTCTCTCCCTGAGGGTATAAACTTCTTTTTTTAATCCTCACCTGAGGATATGCTTTTTTATGGTGTTTAAGAGAAAAATGAAGGGGGAGAGAGAGAGAGAGAAACATTGGCTGGTTGCCTCCTGTACACGCCCTGACGAGGGATTGAACTGATAACCTAGGAGTGTGCCCTGACCGGGGATCAAACCAGCAACCTTCTGGTGCACAGGATGACGCTCCAACCAACAGAGCCACGTGGCCAGGGCACAGAGGGCAAGAACACCTGCTTTTCTGCCCGAGTGCTCTTTCCACATGCTGGTGGGTCAGCAGTTTAGACTAGCTGTCCCCACCGTGGAGGGACAGTCAGGCCACTCTGGTCACCAGCCAGAGCCCCATATGAAGCCAGCCGGCTGCGTCTCAGCGCCACCTACTCAACTTCCCCACACAGCCCTCCCCCCTCGGGGACCCCCATCAGGAACTCTTGCCCCAGGGCCCCTCTCACTTCTTCAGGTTTCTGGTTATGAAGGGGCTTATGGGACAGAAGATGGGGAGGGGGTCTTCGGTGGCAGAAGGAGCAGCTAGTGGGTGTAACCAGCTTCACACATATGCTCACATACATGCCCGCACCTGTATACACATGTGCAGGCATACACACACTCATGCACGCCCGTGCATGCTCACTCACATGCTCACACGCACACAATCACACATGCACGTGCCCATGCATGAGATCCGGAGTGAGTAGCTGGGGCAGAATGCCCACTGGGCCAGGTGTCTTGGCCGCTGACCCAGAAGTCCGGGAGGGGCTGGCCGTGGGAGGAGGGCACCGCGGCGCCGACCTCGGCCGGAAGTGCAGTGAGAACAGACCGGAGATTTAGCAGATGTCTCAGGTGGGCCTGGGAATCCCACAGAGCTGGGATGTGGGCAGAGAGCCAGACTGGTTCTCCGTCTCCACGGCCAGGATGATGCGGCCATCTGGGTGACACCTCCCGCCCAGTGCAGAAAGGGCCTGAGCTTTGCCCTCCCCCTCCAGGCTCGCCCAATTACCTCCTCGGCCGCTCCCATTCCCAGGCCCCCTGACCCGCCTGCTGAAGCGCTCTGAGGCTGGAGGTCTGCCAAGGGCACGGACCTCCCTCCCCTGACCCCCAGCCCGCTCGGCAGCGCCTTCCGCCTTCCGCTCTCCCCCGCCGCACTTGTGTGACCTCGTGCCCACAAGGACCTGGGCCGGGGTGGAGGGAGAGTCGGACTGGACTTCTCCCTTCCATCTTCTGAGCTCTCTCTGAACGTGCTGCTAACACCTCCAAGATCCCTGTTGCCATCTAATCTGCCCTGGACCTGGGGGAGGAGGTGCCCTAACCAGTTGGAAGGAGGTCGAGCAGCGGGCCAGCCCCTCCTGCTCCCCCTTACGTGACTGATCTCCCCGGAGCCCCTGGGCTTTCTCTGTAGAAGGTCCAGGCCTGGCTCCCCTCCCGTGGGCACGGACAGCCTGGGTGCATCTCCCTGATTGTTCATGAAAATGCTGACGGAGCGATTTTGTCAGCCCGTCTCCCCAGGACGTGCCAGTGCTGGGGTTCCCATAAAACGGGGAGAAAAGCTCGAATCAGGCTGTCGGACTTGGCCGGCCTCCACCTCACTGCTCACGCTCCAGCTCCCAACTTCCTTTGGCCCTAAATGAGCAGAGGTTGTTGAGGGCTGTTTACCCCATCAGAGTTCCAGTGGCCTGTGTGACTCATAGTCTGGCCGCTTCCCTCTGAATGCATTACCAAATATCCACTGTTTCAGGCCCAGGGGCCAAGAAATTTCCATCTGTTCAAACCATACAGTCAAGAAACATCCAGCCCCGAAGGAACCAATGAGTCAGCAGAATCCCCGAGTTGCTTACCAGCACTGAGTGAATCTGGGCCCGTCTTCCTTTTCTAATTCGCTCAGTGAATCCTCGCCAGGCTGCTGCTCCGTGTCAGGCACCGAGGGACCGGCTCACACAGTCCCTGCACCCAGGAGCCCACCGTGCAGCGAGGGAACAGGCCGGGCAGTCATCACATAAGTGGAGCTGTGCCTGGGGCCTGGCAGGACCAGCGAGGGGGTGCAAAGTGCAGCATGTCAGGGGCTCTCCCACCCAGATCCCTGCTGCCCCTGCACCACCCGACAGGGCATCTCTTTGCGTCAGCTCTTCATGTCCATCTGTACGTCTGTGAGACATGCCTCGCTGCTGCCTGTAGCCGTACTTGGTTTCATGGCTGCACGGTGTCCCCTTGCATGGATATGCCCAGGCCATCCCACCCTGGCTTGTTCCAGTTTGAGGCATCAGCACCTGCTGCTATAAACAACACCGTGCGTGCCTTAGGCGGATATGAGTGGGTACTTCCGGAGCACATATACGGGCAGTGGAGCCGCTAGGTCACGGGCTATGAAAAGTGGAAGCTTCAGTCACCAGTGACCAGCGGCTTTCCAGAGTGGCTGTAACAACCTGCCCGTCTGCCAGCACTGTGTGGGGCTCCAGCTCCTCCTGTCCTTGCCCACAGCTGGAACTGCTGATCTTCAACTTGAGCTATTCCAGGGGGACAGGATCTCACCGTCCTGATGAGTAATGATGCTGAGCTACGTTCTATGTATTTACTGGGTGTCCCCCACTCTGAGGTGACTAAGTCTATGACCGTGTGTCCAGTGGGCTGTGCCCATCATTGCTCTTGAGTTGTGAGAGGTCTTTATAATTCTCTAGACAAAGCGCTTACTAGCTCTAGGATGTGTTAGGCACTGCGGTTGCTCATGATCCGTCTTCACTGTTGGTACAGCTGCACCAGCTTCCTTTCATCAGGGCTTGAATGGCGTGTGTTTGCTGCTCCTACTTTCCTTCATTCTGCGCATTCTTTTTAGAAGTTTTCCCTACAAGCAGAATGTTATTAGAGTGATTTTCTTTCTTTTTTATCCTTCTATTATTATTTATTAATTATTGCGTTATTTTCTGTATGAACAACGGTAAACCTCCTTGAACTTTTGTTTTTTGTTTTTGTTTTTTTAATATATTTTATTGATTATGCTATTACAGTTGTCCCATTTCCCCCTTTTATCCCCCTCTGCCCTGAACACCCCCTCCCATCCGCACTCCCCCACACTTCACTTCATGTCCATGGGTAGTACACATAAGTTCTTTGGCTTCTACATTCCCTATACTGTTATTACCCTCCACATGTCTATTTTGTAACTATCATTTATGCTACTTATCCTGTACCTTTTCCCTCTCTCTCCCCCTCCCACTCCCCCAATGATAACCCTCCATGTGATCTCCATTTCTGTGATTCTGTTCCTGTTCTAGTTGTTTGCTTAGTTTGTTTTTGTTTTTATTTAGGTTCAGTTGTTAATAACTGTGAGTTTGTTGTCATTTTACTGTTTGTATTTTCCATCTTCTCTTTCTTAGATAAGTCCCTTTAACATTTCATAAAATAAGGGCTTGGTGATGATGAACTCCTTTAACTTGTCCTTATCTGGGAAGCACTTTATCTGCCCTTCCATTCTAAATGAAAGCTTAGCTGGATAGAGCAATCTTGGATGTAGGTCCTTGCCTTTCATGACTTGTAATACTTTCCAGCCCCTTCTTGCCTGCAGGGTTTCTTTTGAGAATCAGCTGACAGTCTCATGGGAACTCCTTTGTAGGTAACTGTCTCATTTCCTCTTGCTGCTGTTAAGATTCTCTCCTTATCTTTAATCTTGGGTAATGTAATTATGATGTGCTTTGGTGTATTCCTCCAACTTCTTTAGGACTCTCTGAGCTTCCTGAACTTCCTGGAAATCTATTCTTTTGCCAGATTGTGGAAATTCTCCTTCATTATTTGTTCAAGTAAGTTTTCAACTTCTTGCTCTTCCTCTTCACCTTCTGGCATCCCTATGATTGGGATGTTGGAATGTTTAAAGATGTCTTGGATGCTCCTGAGCATCTCCTCATTTTTTTGAATTCTTGTTTCTTCATTCTGTTCTGGTTGACTGTTTATATCTTCCTTCTGGTCCACTCCATTGATTTGAGCCCCAGTTTCCTTCCCGTCACTACTGGTTCTCTGTACATTTTCCTTTATTTCACTTAGCACAGCCTTCATTTTTTCCTCTAATTTGTGACCAAATTCAACCAATTCTGTGAGCATCCTGATCACCATTGTTTTGAATTGTGCATCTAATAGGTTGGCTATCTCTTTGTTGCTTAGTTGTATTCTTTCTGGGGCTTTGAACTGTTCTTTCATTTGGACCTTTTTTTTTTTTTTGTCTCAGTGATCCTGTTAGGTAGTAAGGGGCAGAGCCTTAGGGGCAACTTAATTGCTGTGTTGTGATTGCTGTCTGTGGGGGAGGGGTCCGAGAGAGAACAGTGCTGCTTGCTGGGCTCTCAGCTGGTTTTCAGTCACTTCCCTTGCTACCCATAAGCAAACTGGGCCCTTCTGGTGCTGATTCCTAGGTGGGTGGGGTTGTGTACATTCTAGGACCCTATGGGTCTCTCCAAGGAACTCTCCTGTGAGGCTGAGAGTTTCTCCTGTTGCTGCTTCAACCCCCACAGGTGTTTGCAGGCAGAGGTTTTGAGGCTTTATTTCCCTGTGATGGAACCCTGGGTTGCATGGTCTGTCTCGCTTCCCAGTTGTTCCTCCCAGTTTATCTGCATGTGGATTTGGGACTGCCCGGTTTGCCAGCCACTGCCTCGCCAGCCTGGGTCCTCTGGCCACTGCCTGGCCCACCAGCTGCTGCCTTGCTTTGAGTCCCCTCTGCTTGGCTGCTGGTCTCCACCCCTCCTACGGTCTGGGTGAGTGTTTCTTCTTTAACTCCTTGGTTATAGGACTTCCATAGAGCTCAATTTTCTGTCAGTTCTGGTTGTTTTTTGTTTTTAAATCTGTTGGCTGTGCAAGGAGGCACAGTGTGTCTACCTATGCCTCCATCTTGGCCAGAAGTCCTAGAGCGATTTTCTTTTTAATCCAGTCTTACAGTGTTCAAGAATGTTTAGTTCATTTGTCATCAGTGTAATTTCCAACACACTTGGGGATCACAACCCTCACCTTATAATTCATTTCCTCCATGCCCACCTGTTCTCTGCTCCTTCTTCTCTCCTGAATTCTCCTCCTTTAAAAATGTTATCTAATTATTTTTATTGTTCTACCAGTGGGTACTTTAGAAATCACAATATGCATCTTTGAATTCTAAGAGTCTAATAGAAGTTTGTACTTTTATCTCTTCCCAGAAAATGCCAGGGCCTTTGAGCCATTGAATTCCTTTTACTCCCTGTGGGAGATAAATGACCCCTAAAGATGTCTGTGTACTAATCCCCAGGACCAGGAAGTATGTTGTCACATAGAAAAGAGACTGAACGGGAGTAATTAGGTTACAGACATTTAAACACAAAGATTGCCCTAATTTATCTGGCGGCCCAATCTAAACACAGGAACCCTCAGGAGCAGAAGACTTTTTCCGGCTTCGGTCAGAAAGATTCAGAGCAGCAGAAGGATGGACGTGTGTTGCTGGTTTGTAATGAAAGAGACAGTGACAAGGAACTCGGCTTCAGAAGCAGAAACCCAGGGGAGAGCCACAAAGGAAAGGGGGCATCAGCCCTACCAGAGGGAGGACCGGAATTCTACCAACAATGGGAACATGCCTCTGCCTTGGATTTTGCCCTGTGCCTGCAGACAGGAGCTGGCCCGCCGATGCCTTGCCTGGCAGTGTGAGACCCCGAGCAGAGAACCCAGTCCAGGCACCCAGACCTCGGGTCCTACAGAGCTGTGAGCTAATACATTCATGTTGTCTTAAGCCACTAAATCTGTGGCAATCTCTTAGATAGCAATGAAAAACGAACACCTTCCCCTCCTGCCTGATCTATGGCCATGATGGCCAATTCCACACACATTGAACCCCAGCAGATGTCCTTACCCCTGTCTTCAGTCACTGGCGACCTCCCCTGCCCCCCTCCCCTGTGTGTCACAGGTAGGCATGGCTGTCCTCCCTCATTGGAACGACGCCTTCTGGGATTTCCCCGTAGTGCTGTGTTGTTGGAGACAAATTCTCGCTGTTCTCTCTGTTTTTGCTTACCTGAAAATCTTTCATTTTGCATTCATCTTTGAAGATATTTTTGCCAGATATAATATTCTTGGTTATTGATAAACAACATAAATAAAAATATTATTGACTTAGAGCCCAAAGAATGAAATAAATATCCATGATTCCATACTGATTTCAATAGTATTTGAATTACAGGTAAAAGAAGGGGTAACTTTTTTTCCAGTAAATTACAATTAGTAAATGTAGGAGGAACGAGGAAACAGAAAAATCATTATTATGGTATTACAGTACTGTTTGCTGAAGCCAAGATCCACTGATAAATACTAAAATTGGGAGGAAAAACTTTAAAGGTAAAAGGATATTTGCAGAGCTCAAAATATTAAAAGTATTGTGATACTTGTAGCATGAGGCCCCAAGTGTTCTGCCCTCTCCAGGAGGGGGCACTGTCTTGTCTTCTCCTCCTACATGACCTGGACAGAGTGACTCCCATCCAGTGAACAAAACATCAAAGGGGAAATGCGTGACTTTGTGTTGTAGGAAACTGCAGCCTCTGCCTTACTCCAGTGACCAACGCTAACCTTACCAGTAACGAGGCACCTTGATATTCTGTCCCTTGATATGATGTGTTGGGAAGGGCACTTTCCTCTGCGGTGTTTTTTTCCAAAAACCTCAAACCCCCTCATAGTCATGAGAAAACATCAGACAAACCCAAATCAAGGGTCATTCTACAAAGTGCCTAGTCAGAACTTTTTGAGATTGTCAAGGTCATGAAAGACAAGGAAAAGCTGAGAGACTGTCCAGATTGGAGGAGACTGAGATCTGAGAATACATGCTATACATGCTATATAGAGCAGAGAAAGGACACCAGTGAAAACTGGTGGAATGTCGATACAGGCTATTGTCTAGATAACAGTGTTGTGTCAGGGGTCACTTCTTAGTTTCAATCATTGTGCTGTGGTTATGTGATATGTTAACATTAGGGGATGTTCCAGGAAGGGACTGTGGGAACCTTGCAACTCTTCTTACAAATAAAGCCACAGCCATCTCAAATAAGAAGTTAATCAAATTAATCAAAACCTCATAAAATCTTTAGTTGGAACTTTTCTTTTTGACTCTTTAAAGATCTATTCCATCATCGGCTGACATCCATTGTTTCCTTCGGGAAGTTAGCTGAAACTCTTGGTCTCCTTTGCGAGAAGTTGCCTTTTTTCCTCCTTTGAAGATTCCCTCCTTGTCTTTAGTTTTCAGTAGACTGGCTCTGATGTGCACAGATTTATTTTTCTGTATTTACTTTGATCTTGTCTGGGCTCGCTTATGTGCAGTGAACAGTGCAGGGGTGGCTGGCTGAAGACCGAGGCCTGCTGCTCCGACTCCCCCTCTTCTATCAGACTAGCCTGGGCATGGTCTAACAGTGGTGGCAGAGGCACCACATGAACACATCCAGCTACGTATGTGCTCCTCAAGCCTCTGCTATTACCATGTTTGCTGATGCCTGTTGGCTAGAGAGTCGCATGGCAAGTATTTCCAAGTCACACAGAAAAGGTGGGAACCTGGGGCAGGTGAGTGTGGACCATCACTTCAATTTATGCACCTGGTTGCAGCCAGTGAGAGGCCCATCCCCACTGCCTTCCATGGGCCGAGGGGGGTCAGGGAACACATAAATGACACACACTCATCTGGACTGACTGGGGGAGGGACTGCTCTGTGTACTTCATCCTAATAGCACCTCCGTGAGGCAGGGTTATTAAACATCCCCATTTTACAGAGATGTTAGCTCGCTTACCCATCGCACACACCTGTTTGGACAGTCCAGCTCCAGGGCTGCTCCCTTGGCCACCCTGGTCTTCTGGGCACTTAGCTAACAAGTGCTTCTACCTTGTGGCTTTCTGTGTGGGTCTCTCCCACGTTGGCCAGTTGAGAAGGGTTACCTTGCCTCATTCAAGTCCAAGGTGATACCTCTGTCACTCCTATTTCCCCCATTCATTTTCAAATTCAGACACTGAAAATAATATGCAAAACTTCTGGGGGAATTCCCCCGAAAGAACCACCCCCTCAGCTGACCAGGAGTCCACAGCTTGCAGTGAAGGTCAGGGTCAGCGGGTCTGAGAGGGGACAAGGCTCCTCTCGACCCCCCTTTAGTTCATCGCCTCCCACCTGGCCTGAACCATTCCTAGGGCAGAGCCCTCAAAGCTGGGTTTGGGTATGGACCCCTCCCCATGGGAATCTTCCTAATGGGTGAGAAACTTGAGGAGAGGCCTGGCAGGCTATGTGCTGAGTGAGTGGCTGCAGCCCCCATGAACAGAAACCAGAGAAGCTTGCAGATTCCCAAAGGGTGGACCAAGCCAGGGCCTGTGTTCCAGAGCCTGGAGCACGGCCTCCCATAGGGTAGGGGCGTCTGTCAGCTCCAAATCCCCTGCACACTATGTTATCTACTGCTCCAGGCTCCCGACCTGGTGGAGGGTCCAGCCAGGGTGGGACTCAGCTTCTTGGTGCATTAAGTAATATCAGCCTTAAGTGAGATGGGGCAGGGGGGTGGGTGCTGGGCAGCTTTGGGGAAATCGGAGGAATCCAAGAGGCCAGCATTATCTTGGAGCAAGTCACCTCAGTCCCCAGGCTGGGGTGGGGCCCAGAGAACACACATGGGCCCACCATGAGTGTCCAGCACTGGCCAGAGCAGAAGGACAGACACCCTGGAGGTGGGCACTGTCCAGAGACAGCTCTGCCCAAGGGAAAAAGGAACAGTGACCCAGACACAGAGCACCCACCCACTGTGGGTGCCACCCCCTCCATCACCCAAGGGAGCCTGGCTCCCAGCTCCGCTCCTGCCAGCTTCCAGGCGCGCCCTCTGTAACAACCCCTGAATCAGTGATAAGAGCAGAAGCCTCTGAGGGTCCTGGAGACTCCATCCAACCAGGGCGGCCTACGGGCACCCAGGTGCTGGCACACAGGGTCACACACAGGTATTTATTTCATTTTCATTTTTAATTCTCATCTGAGGATATGTTTGCTGGTTTTAGGGAGAGGAAGGAAGAGAGAAGGAGAGAGAAAGAGAAACATTGATCGGTTGCCTCTCGTATGCACCCTGACCAAGGATTGAACCTGCAGTCTAGGTATGTACCCTGACTGGGGATCAAACCAGCAACCCTTTGGTGTACAGGACCACGCTCCAACCAACTGAGCCACCCAGCCAGGGTGAGATGCAGGCATTTTTACTGCTGTGTCTCTTTTGAGGAGGAGAGAGCGGGCTGTGCGGAGGGTGCTCGGCCTCAGGGGCGCCGGTGTGCGTGTGAGCTGCCCCATGCTGTAGCTGCATCTGCTGTGGTCACAGCCGCGTGTCCTTTGTTGGCCCGGGGCTGTCGGAACGGTTTCTGTTTTCCGTCCCCCATTATATCATCTTGGCACAGAGGGACGGAGCGACCTCCTGGAATTGTTCGCTGTGTTTATTGTTGTAGGGCCCTGAACACGTGGAAGTGGTTATGAGTCTGGGGTCTGTGTCATTCTTTCCCTATCACAGCCCTGAGTTTCCACACCGGCCTCCGCTTCTCGTGGCAGCCGGGAGCGAGGGGGCTGGGAAAGCTGGCAGACGCAGGGCCCCGCTCCGGGGCCAGGGTGCGTGCGAGGGTGTGGTGTGTGTGCATGTGTGTGAGGGTGTGATACAAGTGCGTGTATGGGTGTGAGTGTGAGGGAGTGATGTGTGCGTGCATAGGGGTGAGTGGGAGTGAGTGTAACCAGACCAGAAGTCGATTCTTCTTGGACACAGTCCACTTTTATCCAGGCAGTTTCTCCGGTGTTGGAGACTCAGATTAGGGGACACGCTAGCTGAAGGACGACATCAGGACTGTATTTAGGTGCACACCCCAAAGGCCCTGAGACCACCTAGGAGGCCTCCTCCGTGGTGGGGCCGTGGGAGTGTTGGTGGCTGCCACCCACCCTGGGCAGAAGTGACTGGTCAGTGGGGGAATGGGGTCCAGAGGCTGGACCTCCTGCTCCAATGGGAGGGAGGTGGCTACTCAGAAGGGCCGCCCCAGCCCCACGGAGCCCCAGCAGTCAGGGGTTAAAAAGTCAGTACTGTACTTTCTAAGACACAGCTGTGACATCAGCACCCGTGGGAGACAAAGGCCTCTGCCCAGGGCTGCCCAGGTCCAGGGGAAAGCTCACACCCCAAATGCGGGAACCTGCCCAGGTCTTGAAGGGCCCGGGCGAGGAGGGAAGTCCTGGGGCGTGTGACTTCCCTGGAAAATCCCATCCTGGGGACCTAGTTGCCAGGGGAAAGGGGGGGGGGACCTCTATTCATCACCAATCCTTGGGTTTATTATTGTTTCCTCTCTCTGACATTTGTTGGGGCTGATATTTATTTGCTGAAGGAAAACAAACATTAAAACATTTGCTTTGTTACAAGTAAAAGCCACATTCCAGGAAGCAGACAAGGGTTTCCAGAACCCCCGGGGGACGGTAGAAGCTGGCCCGTGTGAGCGCAGCCTCAGCCGCCCCTGCAGAGAAGAGAGAGCCCACAAGCCCCCCGGGGCACCAGCTCCTCCACCCGAAAGGGAGGGAGCTTCACCAACCAACCAACCAACCAACCATCCGCCCCAGGGCCACACTCTCACTGAAATGTAAACACATCTCGTGGGGGAGCCCAGGCTGTTTCAGTTCACAACTCCTGGGCCATTCCTGGGCCCTCCGAGGTTGCAGGTCACCTCAGTTCACAGGGGCAGTGGGCGAAGGCTGCCGGTCCCCGCTGAGCCCCTCTTGGCCTGATAACTGGGCTGTGGTCTGAGTTCCAACAGAGCCGCAAAGCCCACCAACCCCTCACTCTTCCCAAGCCCTCCTGGGTCCTTAAGAGGAGACCCACGGGCATTCGCTCTGAAGACCGCCCCACCCCCTCCCCGCCCCAGACCCTACACTGGGTCCCGGTAACTCTGGCCCTGGATCGGTGGCCACGGAGCTGACTCAGCATCCCTGCAGCCTGTTGGCCTCCCTGGCATCTCCCCACCCAGGACACCCGTCTGGCCGCAGCCTCGGCCCCACCTCTGCTCCCAGGTCCCCACACCCCTTCTCAGGGCCCACCCACCCAGCCCTCAGACCAACAGACGGAGACTGAGCCCCTCCTCTGCCCCCACTGGCATCTGGGCATGCTGACCAGACAGGGGCAGAAGCACCCTCCTCTTGCATCCAGCCAGGCAGGTGAGAGACAGGCAGGGAGGCCACGGAGACGGGCCGCGTTGCTCCGGGGTCCGAGCCAGGTGAGCTTGCTCAGAGCCCCTCGAACCCACCACCACGGACGTCTGCCACAGCGGGTATTCTTCCTGGAGTGCCCCACTGGTCCCCCATTCTGTCTGTCTCGACTTCTCCTTTCGGCCCGTTGACCCCACGTCACGGTGCCTGTCCCAGCACAGACACATCACTGTGCTTCACAGAGCCCGGACCTCGTCCCGGCCTCCGCCTCCCCCGACACCTCTCCTCCGTCGTCCATCTGCCCACCGTCCACCCCCCCACGCACACGCGCACACATGCACACACACATGCACACGCACGCACATGCACAGTCGCTTTCCCTCTCCCTGCCGTTCTCTGCTGCGACACAAGAAGCAGGCGGGGTCTCCCTGCACTGCCCCCTGAACACACAGGCCCCCGCCGTCCTGGGGACACGGCTGACAGGACAAGGGGAGCGAGCGACTGTGGCCGAGAGGAGCCGGTCTCCTCCCTCCGTCTCAGGAACCGCTCCGTGCTCTCCCGGCCCGAACTCCTCCACGTCCCCACGCCCGCCCTCCTCTCTCCATCTCCTCCCCCGTCAGACGCGTCTGGCCAGCCTGTCCCTCCTCTGCGCCCGCCTCTGTCACCTTCTCCGGGGCCCCCAGAACATTCGAGGGGGCCTGTGTGTGGAGGCTTCACTGGGGCGCAGTCCTGCGGGAGCGAGACGGGAAAACGGACCGTGGAACCAGCAGGTGTGAAGGGAGCCAGGACAGCACGTGGTGTCCAGCGGCCTTAGCCTGGTGGCGCGCCCCTTTCCCGTCAGGGTGCTGCCATCCACGTGGCTTGGCCCAAACCCGGAGCTTCCCCAGGATCCCCAAAAGTGTCCCTCGTGGTCTCAGGTATGTCAGGGGGCCAAATGGGCAACATGACACCCACCCCTCAAACTCAGCTGGCCTCCGCCCATTGTGAGCACATTGGGGCCCCACAGGGGGAAGGCCCCTGGTCTTGCTCCCCAAGAGCGAGGAGCCTGGTTGCCTTGTCACCAGCATGGGACGTGAAAGCTCTGTGGCCAGTAGATGCCCGGACAACCGTGGCCAACAGTGAACTGGAAAATACAGACACGGACGGGTGGGGGATGGCTTCCTGCCCAGTAGGATGTGCGCCAGCGGTGACCAGGGCCTGAGTCTTTGACGGAGACAGGCAGCCGTAGTTTAAGCTCTGGGACTCTGGGACTAAGAATAAAGTTTTTCAGAAACTTCTTTGGTTTTCGGAGAAGGAGCGAAGAGCAGGGAGGAGTGACAAAGGCAGGAACCAAAGTGTTCCTCCGCTGGGGGACGCACGGACCTGGGCGGCATCAGTAGACCCACAGCCAGGGGTCCTCGGCCACCCACTCACTTCCCGACAGAGCCTCCTTTCCTGCGGGGCCAGGGCTGGCGCCCTCCCAGGGCCTCGAGGAAGGCACTGCTGAGTCACCCCCGGTCAGACCCGGGCTGCGTGGACCGTGAGGTCCCTGAAGGCAGGGCCAGTCAGTGGAGAATGACGCGGATCTGAACTGGCATCTCCCCCCGCCCCCCGCCAGCCGGGTGGAGGACGGGAAAGCGGGCCGGCCCTGCAGGGAGCACCCTGGAAGTCCCACCTAGGGGGAGGGGGCCTGGTCAGAAAACAATGCCCCCCACAGACACCAAGGCCCGGCCCTGCAGACGCGTGAACGCAACCGCACTTGGAAGAGGGGTCTTGGCCGATGGGAGTGAGTTAAGGTCCTTGAGCCGGGGAGACTACCCTGGACTTTCCAGGGGACCCCCAATTCCATCATGCGTCCTCATAAGAGGGAGGAAGAGGGAGGCAGAGGGAGACCTGACACAGAGAGGCTGTGTCAAGGGGGCAGAGAGATGGGAAGACGCGGCCTCAGCCCGGGGCACCAGCAGCGCCAGCCGCTGGGAGAGGCAGGCAGGAGCCTGCCGGTCCCAGGGCCTGGGAGGGAGCACTGCCCGCACCTTGAGTTTGGACTGCAGCCTTCAGATCCGTGACACAACCAACTGCTATTTGCGGTGATCTGTTTGGCCGCCCCAGGACACTTGCGCAGCGAGAGCAGAGGGGTGTGAACAGGGAGGTCCTGGCAGAGCCGCTGGGGCTGGGGCTGGAGTGGGTGCTGCCTGTGGAGGGGCCCCCAGGAAAGGGAGCTGGGGGAGGGGCTGCCAGCCTGTGTGACTGTGGCAGAAATTTCCCACCAAGGCGCTGCTCACCCCCACGGCCCGTGAGTGGGGAGCCTGCTTTAGCAGCAGTCAGGCGATCACTGCAACCGCCCGTCTCCAGCGCAACCCTCCCCGGAGAGGGGCCCCTCGACTGCCAGCCTTACACACGCCTGTCTGCTGCGCACGGGTCCTGTCTCTGCCGAACCAGGACAGGCTGGATCTACACTCTGTAGAACTCGAGGGGCAGGGCTTCAGGGTCTCTGTCACCCCAACAGAGTGTCCCCACTCTCCTCCTCTGACCCACATCCCCCAGGCCCTTGTGGTGGGGTTGGCCACTGGTCACTCGGTGGAAATGGACACAGGATAGTCCCTTCGATGGCACAGAATTGGGGCATCCAGCTCCTCAGGGGCCGGTGAGCCTGGAAGCGGTTTGTGGAGGGGGACGACAGTGCTGCCGAAGCTCGCAGTGGTCCCTCCCCTCGTCCTCACTGCGCCCTTACCGGGTGTGGACAGCTCAGCGTCAGGTGAGATGCTCTCACCTTGCCCTGCGTCATCTTTGGACACACATCCACTGGTCCGGGGTCCTGGCTGCACAGCAGTGCCACCAGGAGATTGTCAAGCACACGGATGCCCAGCGCCTCCCCTCCCCCTGACCTGCTCTGGCCCCTCTGGGTGGGTCCCGGTAGTGGGGTGAGGGATTCCGTTCCCAGGTGACTTTCCAGGTGCCACCAGCCCTGAGCACACGGCCAAGCTGGCTCTCTGCTTTAGTAGAGACGGAATCTATTAACAGCAATCAGTTGAGAACCCTGGCGTGGCGGGGACACAGCGGCAAAGGGAGCACAGCCCGAAGCGCCACCAGCTGGATGGCGGTCTCGGCCGCCTCTGCCCTTTCTCCAACGGCGAAGGCGGCCGGCCCTTCCCAGAGTTCCCAGGAGGGTCCGTGAGGGGCAGCCCCGACCCAGCCCACAGTAGAATTTCCAAGAATCAAAGCAGCTCTCTCCATGCCTAAGAGGCAAGTTTTTTTAGATGAACTAAAACAAGAACACCAGACGGGGGTCAGAAATCTGCCACTGAAATCGAGGTGTCTGATTCCTCTAAGTCAGTGAAGAGCAACACCATTAGAAACGTGGTTCATGGTGTAAAAACGAGAAAGTCCAGAAGTGCTGAGCGATGAAGAAAGCAAGGTTAGGGGCCCTACCTCACTTTCAGGGGTGTTGGTCACCTTGAATAAATGCAGGTGCAGGTGTGGGCACACCTGGCGAGCATGTGCAGGGAGGTGAGGCGCAGTCTCGCTGCCGTATGGAGAGCCTCCGTGTTTTGTCTGTCTGCCCACAGATCCTGGTCGAATGAAACCTTTGGTTTCATTTTTCCATAACAAAATGTGCTTTCTCAGTAACAACAAAGGAAACTTATGTTCTGAGACATAGACACCTCCTAGAAGGAGTAGAAAGTGGCCCACATTTTCCAGGGGGTCCCTTCAGCTGGGCCGGGGGAGCCCTGCACTGGGGTCAGACCAGCATGGCCAGGCGGACACGCTTGCCATCCACCAGCCAGCAGCATTTCCGACTCCTGCAGGAGACGCCGGCCCCGTAGTCCTCTCTTCCTCACTGAAGACCTTCACAGGCTCCACCTGCCAGTTCCCTGCCCCCTGCCCTCTACTGCCCTCGTCAGGGATGCCGCCCCAAAGTCAGCCTGTGGGGCTTGGTAGTCAGGAGAACTGGGACTGGCCTGGGCTCTGCCCCGCTTTGGGTTCTTGGTGACTGCGCCCGACGCACGGGGGCAGGCCCTCAGTCCCCCTGGGTGCAGCCTCGGTTGGCTATCACAGACCATTCCTGGGATCAGCCAGTTCTAAAGGGTGTGTGAGCACCTCTGAGGCCACTCCTTGCTTTATAAAGGTAGATGGAGCTAGAAATATGAACAGAGATGGAGGTGGAGACAGAGATGAGATGGGATGGGGAGAGATAGAGGGATGAGTGCAGGAGTAGAGATGGAGCTGGAGACAGAACTAAGGGGAGAGGCTGGGGTAGAGCAGAGACAGAGGTGGACGCAACCCACTGAGCAGCCCCTGCCCAGCAGACGGCGGGCACCCCAGCGGGGAAGGTGTGGAGGACGGGAAGCGCATCCTGCCTCTGTCCTGTCCCGGGCACGGCCTTCCCTGCGGGTGAGGTGTGCTTTCGGGCCGGTGTCCTACCTGGGGAGCCCACCTGGGTCGGAGGGAGCAGGCTATGGGTCCCTGCTACCCAGTAGCTGCGTTAAGACCCAGTGGGGGGGCAGAGCCATGCAGGCCATGCTCCTGGGGAACCCCCGGCCGAAGTGCTGCGGCTCCTCCAGAGGCGTCTGCAGCTGCACCGAGACGCCTGCTGGGGGGTGGGGGGAGGGAGGGGTGCGTCGAGCATCAGAGCTGCCTCGCCATCAGTGCAGGCTCAGACGCCGACAGACGTGTGTATGCATGGACCATGCTTTCTCCACCAATGGGAAGGGACAGTTGTGTTTTAAAAAAAAAACATTGAGGGGCTATTTCCTATATAAAAGCCACTTCCCCCAGATTCGATCACTTTCTGTGTCTCGTTCCCTATGGGCCTCAGCGCTGCCCCTGAGGTGGCGGGGGGAGCCCGGGACCCAAGGCACAGGAGCTATTTCCAAGGGTGCAGACGTGTTCTCCAAGGAGCCATTTGTTTCACGGAAGCCGATTTCCAGGCCCGGTCCTGCTCGGGGCTCCCACCCCCCTGGGGATCCTGAGCTATGTGAGGAATTCCGTCCTGTGCAGCCCCCACATGCATCGGCGTGGCTGTCCCTGGGAACGGCACGGTGGGGTCAGGCACATCCCTTTCATTTGGAATTCCTGGGCCAGAAGGTCGGGGCTTCCGGGCAGGCACGGGCGGCGCGGGGCGGCCCCCTGAGCTGGCCCTCACCTGCTGGCTCACAGCTGCCGGCTGTGTCAGGTCTGTGGGTGCTTGGAGGAGGGGCACACACCTGGGCTTCCTTCACGGGCACTTTTACAGGAAGGACTTCACGCTGTCTATCTGGTTTTCCCCGTGGCAGCTGCACGGAGTGCTCTGCACATAGAAGACCTAGTGCTGAGGGCAGGAAAGGCAGGAACCCAGCCGCAGTGCCAGCCTAGCCCAGGTGGAAAGCCAGCCTCCTTCATCACGGTCCGCCCTGCAGAAGGCCCATCTGCTCTCTGGCTCTCGCATCTAAGTTTGCATGGAAATAGGCCACGAGAGTCACTGTGTGACCTTGTAAAAGTCCCAACTATTTTTACATTAGCACTCCCAAGGGACAGCAGCAGATGAGTCATCCGTGACAAATCTCTCCTTCCTGTTCCTTTCCAACCCGCCATCCCAAGGTCCCACCACCTCATGGGGAGGCTCCGCTGGGCTTGAACTCAGGGCTGAGAACTAGGTTTGAACAGGGCGGGAGGAGAACGTGTTTCATCATTGGCATAGAAAGAGTGTCCTGGAGGAAGCCACCTGCAAGGGCCGTGGCCCAGCCTGGCCCCTGCCTGCCTGCCTCTCAGGGCTGTGCCAGGACCCGAGCTGCACTCCCTGCACAGGAGACTGGAGCCTGGCGCCCGGAGAAGCGGACAGGAGGCAGCAGCAGCACGAGGAACGTGCCGGAAATGCACCTCCGGCCGCTGAGACCTGCTGCCTCGGCTGCGGCCAGCCTCCAGGACCCCAGGTTCGCAGGCAGCGTAAATTCAGGAGAAACGCCTGATGCCTTTGCGGAACGTGTTTCTTCTAACCATGTTTCTTCTCATCTAAGATTTCTGCAAGGAAAATTCACTCACACCCCCTTAGTCGCGAGTTCCGTTTTTGAACCTCACCTACTCCTTAAAGGTTAGGTGAGGCCACAGAATCAGTACTGCGGGGCTTCCGTGGCCACCGTGGACCCGTGCAGAGCCGTGGACAGTCTGAGGCTGCGCAAGTGACACGCGGCCCTCTTGCTCCAGCGCTCAGACTGTGACCGTGTCCTTTTGTGGTCTGCTTACGGCCACGTGTTTTTCTCATTGGCGGCTCCATCTTTTTCAGTGGCCCCGGCGAGTGCCCAGGTGCCTCCAGTACTGACACTCGGAGGTGGCGGGTGTGCCTCCCCGAGGAAGTGCGGTCCGACGGGCCGCCCTCAGACTGGGTGACCGCCCTCCCCGGGAGTTCAGTGCCGCGGGTATTGATTAAATTAAGGAGTCTTTAAGCAGAAATACACACGCCAAGCAGGTTATCTCTTGGAGGGTGATAAAAGTGTGACCAGAGGCTCGCCCTGTATTTCCCCAGGAGTGACGGTCCAGCGTTCGCTAATTCAGCCTTTGAGATGACTTCACAGGAAGTGACCCCCAGAGGCAGTGGAGCTGGTCATGCTGAGAGCTTCTATGACCCCCCACAGATTTTAGTCTCTTTGTTGTTCCATTTCACTTTCTTTTTCAAAGTTTTTATTTATTTATTTTTAGAGAGAGGAGAAGGGAGGGAGAAAGAGCGGGAGAGAAACATCGGCATGCAAGAGGAACATTGATTGGTTGCCTCTCGCACGCCCCCAGCTGGGGACCTGGCCTGCAATCCAGACAGGCATGTGCCCTGACTGGGAATCAAACCGGCAACCTTTCAGTGTGCGGGACGCCGCCCAGCCCACTGAGCCACACCAGCCAGGGCTGTTCTGTGTCACTTTCAATGCCCTGGTATCCTGAAGCCTGGGGCCAGACTGGGAGCCCTGCTCTGGGCTGTGGGCCTGGCCCCTCTGCAGGGAGGGCCCAGCGACTGGGCTGGGCGGACAGACAAGGGCATTCAGTGTAGGGGTTACTGTGTGCAAGAGTGCGTATGTGTGAACGTGGGTGAGCGAGTGAGTGAGGATGGGCGTTCCTACAGGGGCACAAACACCCTGGGAAGGTGTGTGGTGGCTGCCACAGGCCCCTCTAGGCACACGTGGGCTCCTGCCTGTGCTGGAAGATTCTAGAGCAAAAATCATGCTGTGCTCACCAAATCAAACCGAGCCCAAAGAGAAAGGGGAGACATGGATGGTACCCCTGCCTCTGGGCCCAGAGAAAGAGTTGACACATTCAGTGTGACTCTCAGGAATCGGGGGTGTTTCCTGAAAACCATGGCGCCTCTGAGCCCCTTAAACTGCCTGAGGATGGTGACAGAGGCTGGCCGTGGGCAGGGCCAGAGGCTGGCGACCGACCACTTCTGGCCCCTTCTGCCCTCCCCATGTGTGCCAGCTCCCAGCCTTCTGCTCGTGGACCCAGCACATCCCTCCTCCAAGAAGGGCTCAGCTGGCCCCCAGCGCTGCTGCCCTCAAAGGGAGCTTCTCTGTGGCTCCCCCATCTTAGGAATCCCAAGCTGCAGCTGGAGGCAGGAGTCCAGGCCCTAGGAGCTTCCGTCCTGTCCCCAAAAGGTCACGGCTCTCCGGCTCTGAGGAATTCTGGATGCTTCCCAGGGCAGCTGGCTGAAACAAGCCGGACGGCTCCAGCACACTGGAGTGCCCTGTAGGTCCCGCTCTGTAGACAGGGAGTGGGCGCCGGGGCTCGGAAGGAGTAAGGGAGCCCCTGACTGCCCTTTTCCTCGGGCCACAGTGCACAGAGAGGGCTCATTGTGGCCCTTAATCCGGGACACTCCCTCCCCACTGGAACACAGGGCCACTGCTGGACACCTGTGTTCCTTTGTTCCCTTAAGCGACAGAACAAGTTGTCCACCCAAGGCCACAGCAGGGAGCTCGCAGGGCCTCCCTCCAACCCCTAGGTCGCCTCCATTCCTGCCACCATCAGAGAGGGAGACCATCGTGTCCCACAGGGCCCACTCCATTGCCTTCCTTCTTACTTGGTGACATTGCACCTCGTGTGTGTGGTTTTTTTTTAAGGTTCTTCCTGTTTCAGTAGCTTCCAACCCTACGGAAAGGGCATCAGGCCGTACGATGCCACTGAGCTTCCTGTTCTCGCTGCGCGTGTAGCTGCGATGCGCCGTGTGGCTGGCGCCTCTGCGCTCACTTGTTCTGGGAGCTGCTCCGTGTGGGGACACCTCCAGGGCTTCTCTCCCAGTTGTTCTGGGGCTTCGCTGCTACGCACACACTTTCGCATGCTTGTTACTCCCAGGAGTGGAGGCGGGGGGCCATGGGCTCAGACTTGGGGGACAGTGTGGAAATCTTCCCCAGAGTGGTCGCACTGCCCTAACCCAGCCCCCACCACCAGCAGCAGCAGGGATGAGACACTGGAGATTTTTTATTCTCTCTAGCTCTTGGTATGATGAGATTTTTAAGTTTTCCCCAAACAAAGGGGTGTGTTATGGCAGGTAGTCCCCTCGCACTGCGGAGCATCTCAGGATCCCTGCCCGAGGTTCCCGCTCTGGGCTCCGTGTGAGTTTCCTACATTCTTATTGGACGCCTGGGATCTCACCGTTGACCTGTGGACATTCTCTCTGCATCCCCAAGTCACCCTGTCTACGTCACGTGCATTGTAAACACATCCCAGTCACGACTTGTCTTTTCACTCTCCTTAGGGTTCCCTCGGACTGGCAGAGCTCCTCGCTGTCACACAGCCGGGCGGGCTGCACGCCCCTCGCCAGGTGTGCGTGTGGCATCGGCTCCCTCTCCAGCTCTCGCCTCCTCCTGCACCCGCTCCCTGCCAGAGGCCTGAGAAGGGCTGGCCCTCTGGGCCCTGCCCTTGGGCTTCTGGTGGGGTGGGCTTCGGGGAGGCAACAGGAGCAGAGGCTGGGAGCAGAACTAAGTCAGAGACAGACAGACGCCCCAAGTTCTCGGCTGGGTCACCAAGGGCCAGCAAGTCCCTCCCCCAAACGCCGCAGCTCCTGAAGGGCCACTCCCCAGAGCGCTCTCTGGGCTCAGGCAAAGGACCTCCCTGCTTCCTGGCGAGACTTGCCGATGCCTTGTTCGCTGCCGGTGCGCAGAAACCCAGCTGCCTTTCGCACATTAATCTTACATCTAGTGACGTCACTAAGCTCTCCGATGACCTATTACAATATGCCTGGGGACTCTCTTTGGGGGTTTAATGCAAACAATCACAGCAACGGAAAATAACAGCTTCGGTTACTCCTTTTCCATCCTTGATGGCGGCACACGGACCATGAGACGGGGTAGGGTTACAGGGCGGCGGGGTTCAAGTTCCTGCGAGAGGGCTTCCAGCGATGACAGCAGCATGGAACAGAGGCTCGCTTCACTCAGCTGCGCTCTTCCTGCCGGGCACACCAGTGACTCTGGGCACACAAGTGACTCTGGCACCGAGTTTCCCGGGAAGCAGGAAGAGGGCTGGTCGGTGCACAAGGTGAGGCGGGTCCAGATGACGCCGAAATGCCCTCCGACTCCTGTATTTTGGGATGCCAGTTCACGTCCTTCTCCCAGGGGCCTGGAGGCCGTGGTTCTCACAGCCCAAACTCCAGAAACCAGAGTGTTGGGGCGGCCCGCCTTCCCATCTAGCTCACGAGTTCCCCGTCTGCCCAAAGGTTGTGGTAGAGGCTCTATCGTCCCTGTCTACAGCCAGAGCTCGGTGGCCCAGCTGGAGGCACACCCCCAGGGCTGGTGGCATTTACACCTCCCTCCCATCTTGTATCCTCAGCCTGGAGGCTGGGCACTCAGAGGGTCCCACACCTACCTGCCCTGCCCTTGGGCAGTTCCCCAGGCTGACCTATCCTCAGAACCACCTGGGAGCCCCGGCTGGGCCTGGTCTCTGCCGATTCTGACCCCACAAGGTCTTGGATAGAGCCCTGGAGTCCGTGTTTCTAAAAGCAGCACTCACAGGTGATTCTGAGCATCAGGACTAGGCCCCTGCTGGGGGTCATCCTGTGGGGTCATCCCATGGGATCGCTCAGGGGACCACATGTGGGACCACCCGTGGTGGGCTCTGGGAGAACCTCCCACCCAGACTGCGTTAATGAGAATTTGCCACATCGGGCTGACGGCTGAAATGTCCCCACCCCCACCCCATCCCCCACCGGCTGTGAGATTTCTGGAGAGTTGGAGAGGAATCCAGGCTGGGTCCCCAGGGAACGTAGGGAAGGGACTCAGTCCCTGGGTGACTCAGCTGACTCACTGCTCTGCTCTCCTCTCAGATGCTGCTGCAGGGCCCCAAGGCTGGGGCTGGGGGCGGGGCTGGGGGTGGGGGCGGGGTCTCCGTATCTGTGGGCTTAAGGAAGTTAGGCGCAGGCCCTCGGTGTGTCTGCAGTAGGGACATCACAGTGCCCGTGTCCTTTTCCAGAGATAGTCATGCATGGTTTTTTTTCTGGTGCAGCTTTTAACAATAACCTCTTCATTCTCCCTAGTGTCTCAGCTTAGACAGTAATGACATGGTCACCCTACCCCATTATGTTCGTCATCACACTTGTCATTCCATATTGAAATTGTGCATGAGTCTCTCCTGGCAGAATGTAAGTTCCTGGAGACGGAGGTTCATTTTCTATGGTTTTACCCCTGACCACGGTGGTGTAAGTACCTTGAGAGTCAATGAATACCTGTGAAATATGGCTAAAATGCCAGATGTAGCTCCTTACAATGTACCTCTACTCCTTGAGAAGAGGGGGGAGGGAAGGGTACAGGAGGGGAGGGGAGGGGCGGGGAGGGGATTGCAGCACAAAGAGGAGGGAGGGAGACCGGGAACGGGGAGGGAGGGCGGCAGGGAGGCCTGGCCTGTCTGAGTGCTGCAGTTCTCTAGTTCAAGGGCTTCCCTTCACCCTCCTCTACTTTTCCGTACCTTCCTTTTCTATAGCATCAGCCACACCACGGGTTCGATTTTTTGCCTTTTTATATCATGCAGAAGACATGTTCCATACACTCTTACAGGCCTTATTGCTATCATGTTCCACACTGCATAATATTCCATTTGTTGATCTACCCTAGCCTATCCAAGTAATTTTCAACAGCCGATCATTTAAGTTCCTTACAAGTGTAAATAGTATCACCAGCATGAGGAGTAGTGCCCAAACACGGGAACAGCCTGGAAGTCAGACTCAGAGCTCAGAACTTCCAAACCCAATCAGCCAGGCCGTGGGGCCAGGCAGGGCCGTGGGGGCAGGTAGGTATATGCGTCACCAAGGTTGGCTCCCTGTCACTGTGTTTCTATAGCTCAAAGCCTGTGACTTAGAGCTGGCTGGCTTCCCAGGCTGGTTGGCTTTTCCTCTTGCCCTAAATAAAATTAAGACAAGCTACAGGCGTCTCTACAGAGATCTTTGCATGGACTTGACTTGGGGCTGCACGGAGAAAGGGCTCTGCCCCTGGAAGAGCCTCGGGGCAGAGCAGCAGAGTCAACACAAGTTACGGATTCTTCTAGAACCTCTATTCTGACGCAGGCAGCACCCAAACACCCCAGCAGGCCCCAAGCAAAGCTGGCTGGAAGGAAGTGCCCAGCCCAGGCATCCTGCTGGCCATCGGCCTCTCCCCTGCCCCAGGCCCTGGGCTTGCCCTTCCCTTTTCCTTCCTAGACAAGCCCCTGGAGGGAGGCTGAGGCAAGGGAAGAGAAGGCAGACAGAAAACAGGAAAAGGGGAAGCAGATGGGAAAGGCTGCCTGAGCTCAGAGGAAAAGGGGACAATGGAGGAGAGGCAGGGGAAGGGGAGAGGGGGGTGGCTGGCATGGGCATGTGGATTCCCCCTCTTGCCCCCCCAACCCCCACTCCCCCCACCCCCTGGATTTCACAGCTCCTGGTTATTCTCTGCAGCTGCTGCCAGCACCTGCAGCTCTCCCAGGATTCAGGGCCAGGAGCGCTCACCTGTCCCCATCCATGGCCGCTCCCCAACTGAGCACTTTCCTGGAGAGTTTACATTGGTCATAAATATCTATTCACATGCGCCATTCTGGTCTTACTGTTTTTTTATTTACTTTTCTTATTGTAAGAGACACTATACATCAGGAAGTTCATTCATAATGCACTTGTGGAATTTAAAGAACTGTAATATAGCCCTGGCCGGTGTGCCTTAGTGGGTTGGAGCCTTATCCCATGCCCCAAAAGGTTGGGGGTTCGATCCCTAGTCAGGGCGCATGTGGGAGGTGACCAATCGATGTTTCTCTCTTTCTTCCTCTCCCTTTCTTCCTCTCTCTTTAAGATCAATCCACATATTTAAAACTTTTAAAAAGAATAATAACATAAAAATCGCCCCCAGACACACTACTGTATCTTCAGGTTGTTCCAGGAGCCAACACAAGGGTTTCCAGGGAAGGAGGTGATCCTGGGAGGCACAGGTTGGGGGTGGGGGGAAGGGAGGTGAAAGGGAATCAGCCACCAAGGGGCATGTGATCAAATCAATCAGGGGCATGTGACATCTGATGGACCAGGTGGCCCCGTTAGCACACCTGGTGGGAGAGGGAGTGGACACTCTGGCCGGCCGTGTGCATCCCCAGAAGCCCCAGGAGAGGGCAGGTGCCGGTGGTGCGCTCAGCTACAGGGTGCCTTGCACTGGTGAGGCCCTGGGAGCTCCGGTGAGGGCCCAGAGGTGTTGGCTGCGCCACTCACGTGACTTGGCTAGGACGTCCCAGGTCCCCAGGAGCCCCTTCGCAGGACTTTTCATTACAGTTCTACCCCATGAGCATGGATACTTCTAAATGATTTGGTTTTGGGTTTTGAGCTTTACAAAAAAGTGTGCTCTTTATGTCTTAGCAGAAGAATGTATGTCTTCTTCTACTAACTTTCCCCCATAAGGTTGTATTTCTGAGGCCCATTTGTGCTGGTGCACGTTCCTGGCATTGCTCGGGCTGTGGAATGTCAGGAAGACCATCCACATCCAATAGTTCAACAGAGGCAGCTTGGCGTGGGCAGCTGGACACAGAGGCCTGGGAAGGGCTGGAGTATGAAGTGGGCGTACTGAGGCAGCCAGAGGTTAGCAACCACAGGACGACTACTGTCCCGGAGGTGGAGGGAGGAACCGAGGGGGGGTGTTACCGGAGCCAGGAGCCGGACCCCTGCAGGGAACCAAGGCAGACCACTGGGTGGGAGTTGGGACCCTGCAAGGGGAGGCACCATTGACCGACACAGGCCCTGAAGCAAGACGGAAAGGAGAAGCTCCCTGGCTTCTCCCTCCACCTTTCAGTCTCTTACCCCTCCTGTGGCTGCAACTCGGGGACAGCCGGTTGACAGGAAAGCATGGGAGATGCGGTTTGGACACTGAGCAGAGTGCAGCGAGGCGAGAGCGGGGAGTGGGTAGGAGCACAGTGGGAGCATGTCTGTAGTTTATGTCGATGTCTGTAGGGTATTCCCTGCCCGAAGGACACTTGGTTGGTTCCAGTTTCTTTCTCTTATGAGCCCGTTTGTGCATGTCACCCGGTGCACATGCGTGTCAGCACTTCTCGAAGCTGACATGTTCTGTCCTATTCTTATTATTGCTCTTGTTGTTCATTGTACCATTTCCACCACCATCACCACCACCGTCACCATCATCGTCATCATCATCATCATCACTGCTCGTGTCCTACTAAGTCGATTTCATCACTCACTAGCAGGTCGGCAGTTTGCAAACCACCGCTCAGGGAGCATAGCTAAAAACAGCATTGTGGGGTGGCTGGGCAGGCATAGCTTTAATTTCACCAGGAAACATCAAGTCATTTTTATTTTTTTAAAGATTTTATTTATTTATTTTTAGAGAGGGAAGGGAGGGAGAAAGAGAGAGAGAGAAACATCAATGTGCAGTTGCTGGGGGCCGTGGCCTGCAACCCAGGCATGTACCCTGGCTGGGAATCGAACCTGCGACAGTTTGGTTCGCAGCCCGTGCTCAATCCACTGGTCAAGTCATTTTTAAAGGCGGTGCCACGGCTCATGCCCATCAGCTGTGCAGACGAGTGCCGGGTGTTCCCCATCCTCACCCGCATGGGTGGGCGCCCAGGAGAGGCCCCTTGTGGGGGCTGCTTCTGGTTTGCTCTGTTCCCTGCAGAGGGAGAGCAGCTGTCCATGCCTTTACAAGCCTTTCTCGCACCTCTTCTGTGACGTTGTTCCTAATCCCGTCTTCCCTTCGTGTGCTTTTATTTCTTCTCTTTTTAATGTGTAGACATTCTTTATAGATTCAGGATATGAATCCTTCGTGGCAAATGTCTCTTCTCAGTTTTTGGCTGGCCTTTTCCCTGCCATTTGTGTGTCTCTTTATGGGCAGTTCTTTATTTTAATGTAGTTGAATGTCCCCGACATTCACCTTGTGGTTGATAGGTGAGTGTTTGGTGTTTTGTAGAAGAAATCCATCTTCCTCTTGTGATCATACAATACTCTTCTCTATATTCACTTTCAATATCTTTCCCTTTCCATTCACAGTTCTTTAATCTATTTGGAGTTTATTACTGTCTTCGAGTCTCAACCTGAGAAAGAGATTCAGTGTCCTTCTACGCCTCGTGGGTACTCACCCTCCTGCACCCTTGGTAAGGCCTACTCTCGCCCCCGGAGCCCCACGTGCCTGGTTTGTTCCCGCATCTGTGAGGCAGTGTTTGGGGGCTTTCTGCCTTGTTTGGTGAATCTCTCAGTCTACCCGTCTGCTGACTACACTGTCCTGATTACTGTGGGGTTTTTTTTAAAGATTTTATTTATTTATTTTAGAGAGGGAAGGGAGGGAGAAAGAGAGAGAGAGAGAAACATCAATGTGTGGTTGCTGGGGGTCATGGCCTGCAACCCAGGCATGTACCCTGACTGGGAATCGAACCTGCGACACTTTGGTTCGCAGCCCGCGCTCAATCCACTGAGCTACGCCAGCCAGGGATCTGATTACTGTGTTTTTTACAGACATCTTAATACCCAGCAGGTCAAACTCCCCACTGGTTCTTCTCTTGGTCTTTTGTCCTTTTGTAAGAATCTCAGATTCAATTTGTGCAGTTGTTTTGTTTGAAGGGCCTGGAGTCTGAACATCCGTTTAGAGACACTGCATGTCTTTACAGAGATTTGATCTTCCTATTCATGAACATGACCTGTCTGTCTTCTTCAATGAAGGTCCAGGGGACAGGCATCAAGCCATGTGTATTCAATGGAGAGCTGCTTGTAGGGTTGGGTGAGGGTGGTATGAATCCCTCTTGTAAACCCTGAGAGGGGATTGATCTAGCGATGGACTCCCTGTGGTTAACTGGGCCTAAATTCCAAACTAGAGTCTAGGAGCATTCACTGGCGGAGGACTCTCCTGTCCTCTGTGTTCCGGGAAGAACCACAGCCCGAATTTCAGCCTCCTGCCCTGTGCCCTGCCTGTTTGCACCGTCTGAGTCAACCATGCAGGGAAGCCCCATAATACCACTTAACCAATAGACTGTGACCAGCCCTGACCAATCAGAGCTGCACAAATATCACCTCTCATTTGCATCTGTAGGAGCCAATCAGAACTGATCAGATCAGACTTGAAGTTCTCATTTGCATAAATGGGCCTGCAAGGGAACCTGGGTGGGGACTTTCTCTATAAAAGCCAGCCTCTCCTGTGTCTCAGCTGAGCACACGTTCCGTTTCCACTGGAGGCTACGTCTCCCTGGTTCCCCGAATAAACTTTGTCCTTTTAATACCTTTTGGGGAATTTTTTTTTGCTGACACCCTGTACTTCCAGTCTGTTTCTGGCTAGAGAATGCCTCGGGCCAAGAAACACAGCCGCTGGCAGTGAACTGAAGCAGCCTGTGCTGAGTGTCTGGGTGGTGGGCGGCACCTGCGAGGACCGGGATCTTAGAGAGGTGTTCCCATCACTGCAGGAAAACTCCACTTGTCCAAGCCCATTGTGCGGTGCGATGAGCTCTCACTTTATGCACACGGAGACGCAAATCAAACATTTCCTCTGGCACATCTCAGAGTGGCCTTCTAGGAAACAGTAGTCTTTTCCTGTGCCCCACGGTCACTGTGCCGCTCTGGTGCTGGCTGGGTTGAGTTGAATAATGTGCCCGAAAAACCTATGTCCTTTCAGCATCTTGGTGTGTGGCCTTATTTGGAAATAGGGTCACTGCAGATATAATTAGCTAAGTTACAATGAGGTCAGAATGCAGGAGGGTGGGCCCTCGGTCCCATGTGACTGGTGTCCTTGTAAGAAAGGGGAAGAGACACAGAGGGAACAGAAATTGGGGTAATGCCTGTACAAGCCAGTGGACACCGGGGGTTGCCAGCAGCCACCGGAAGCTGGGAGAGGCCTGGCGTGGACACCCCTCGCAGCCTTAGAAGGAACGGGCCCTGCTCACACCTTGATCTTGTACGTCTGGCCTCCAGACTGTGAGGCACTCACATGCGTGGGATGCCTGTGTCTCGCCTGGGCTGACTTGTCTTCATTACCATGCAGGGCTGAGCTTGAGGCAGACCTGGGCCTTCTGTGGTCACACAGCGGGAGAGTCCCTTAGACTTCATGTGCTCCAGAGACAGCAGTAGGTGTGCGTTTACCTTTTTAATAAACTGCAAACCATTCTCCGAAGTGGTTGCTGCACTTCGTGTTGCATGGTTAGTGCTGAGGGTCCTGGTTCCCCCACCCCCCTGCTGACGCTTGGCACGGTCTAACTTTGGCCGTTCTAACCGGTATGTCAAGGATCTCACGGGGGGCTTAGCTGCGTCTCCCTAATGACTAGTGATGTGGAGCGTCTTCGCAGCCTCAGACGGCACAGTCACCGTCTCTGCGTTGGCACACGTGACCACTCACCCCGCGGTGTCACTCCTCTTCTCCAGAGCCCTGGCACGAAGAAACTCAGGCACAGAGAGGTTAAGAAACTCTCCCAAGTCACAGACCTTGTAGGTGCTAGAGCCGGAGGGCCTCCGAGACAAATGCTCAGCCAGCGAGCATCAGGCCACCTGTGGTGGCTGGGATGCATTTGTGGCCTCAACAGCAACTTCACCAGGACCTACGAGGGTTTCCCAGAAGCTGCTGCCCGCCCACCCTTGCTGGACAGAGGTGCCCACATCAGCTGTGACATCTGAGTTTTCCCCGAGGGGCCAGTGCCCCTGTGTCCAGGCAGAGATCTCTGCAATAGAGGGGAGGCCCAGTGGGGAGAAAGGGGCTGTGGCCCCAGCCCTGAGCTGCACAGGACACCCTGCTGCTCGCCCTCATGACAGTGCTTCGCTCAGTTCTGCCACCAGGGGAGAGGAGCTGTGTTCGCTTTCAGTTACACTCCAGCGGCCAGGAGCCCGTGCAGTCCAGTGCACGTGGTGTTCAGACACAAGATTAAGTTGGAAGAACGTGGGCCCCTGTTCCTGGCTCACGTTGCCTCCCTTCGTGCACAGGATCCTCGGTTATTACTTGTCGCACAAAGCTGCCAGCCAGACGGCCAGGCCCGCAGTCCGGGGTGAGTCAGCGCCCATCTCTCCTGAACCCAGGCGGTGCCTTCCCGCCGCCACACACTCTGCCTCCGAGCCCAGACTGTGACTTAGCATGCACGGGTGTGGACGCCTCTGCACCAGCGCGCTGCCAAGCAGAGGGCGCTGCTGGAAGAGGATGAAAAGCCCCAGCGAGAGTGTTAAGCTGTGAACCATCTGCACCATCTAAAGAGAAAAGCAGCCAGTAGGCACAGGGGAACGTGGTGGTGCCCATCTCTGCAGTGAAACTCAACCAGAGGCTGTGCTCCTGGGGCTCTCCAGGAGCCTCTGGGCACTGGCACGCTGAGATGCATTCCCTAGGGAGCAAACATGCCAGCAAAGCCAGATTATGGAGACACTGCGCTCAACCCACGCCCAACACTAAGCCAGGGTGTCACTCAGACACTCGGGCAACTGGCACATGTTGTCAAACGTGAAAGAACCTTGGGAAAACAACCATCTGTGAGGTTTTCTAGGATCCACAACTCAGGAATAAAACTCAGGCAGTGGAGAGGTGTCTGAAGAAGCTGTAGGGAGAACACAAGAATGACCTCCAGCCTGAGGGCAGCCGAGAAGGCCGGCATGTGCAGGTGCTGGGAACACGGAAGTCCACGATCTGGTCGGTCGGGATGGGATTACGCGGTGTCATGAGGGACACAGAGAGGGTTCCTAGGAGGGGACCTGAGGAGCCAGCGTGGTAACCTTGTGAAGAGGGGCAGATGAGCATTCTGGCTCAGGGAACAGTATGAGCAAAGTCTCAGAGAAGGAGGGAGCCTGGGCAGAACGCGCGGCGGGAAGTAGGTGGGAGATGGATGGATGGAGGTTCCAGATGAAGCTGAAGAGAGAGCAGGGCCAGCAGCCATGGTCTGCAGGCCATGGCACCAAGCTGTGAGAGTGACATCCACCATCAGACACTCAGCAGCATGATGTTGTTCTTTGCTCAGTGAGGGGAGGATGGACTGGATTCGGGAAGAGAGCATGGAGTGGCTTTGTGAGTACCCTAGTTTAGACTAGAGTGGTAATGGTCTACGTGGTGGTCTCAGAAGAAGCCCAGGAGGCAAAACCAATAGAGCTGGAAGGGATGCGTTGGAGAAAGGAAGGTAACCCAGACTTCATATCCTCTCTGAAACTTGCTGTTGTCTGTTTAGCCAATTCTGGTGAGTGAGTCAAGGGTTAATATAACCTTTATCATCTCCATGGATGGGTTCGATATTGGTTTAACTTTCTAGCTCTATTCCCCCAGAAATTTGCTGAAAGTGAAACATTGGAACAATGTTGATGATAAAAGTGACCCCCAATGGGCACTTTTCACCTGGACTTGCAGGTCTCTGCCTGCACTAGGGATACCTGGTGGGTTTGCCGTTGATTGAAAGCCCTCTCACCGGGCACCTTTCCTGATGGAAGTTGTGCCATTTCCCCTGAACCGTATTTGAGACATGAGGCTTTCAAGCCAGGTGGCTTCATCCATTCATGTGGGTCTTGCTTTGTCATATGTGAGCTGTCACCTGGTGAGAGAGGGGGACAAAGAAGGAGGTTAGGCACTTTTTTTGAAAATCAATGGGCCTTATACACGTGGATGTGTTTCTTGATTCTCAATTCCGTTCTGCTGATCCGCAGATCCGTCCTTCCACCAACACTGTGCTGTTTTGATTGCTGTAGCTTTCTGATAAATTGTTGAAGTCGGCTACATTTTTCAACTTGTTTTAACATTTTGATTATTCTTGGTTCTTTGTATTTTTATATAAATTTTATAATTAGATTACAAGTATCACAGAAACAACTGTTGGGTTTAGCTTGGTGTTGTGTAACATCTACAGATCCATTTGGGGAGCGTTGACCTCTTAACAGTGGGGAGCCTCCTGACCCAAATACATGGTGTAACTGTCATTTTACCTAGGACTCCATCAATATCTCTCAGTGGTGTTTTATGGTTTTTAGTATGCACATCTCACATATATGTTATTAAATTCACCCCTAGATAGTACATGTTTTTGTTATTGCATGTATTAATTTTCAACTTCCAGTTGTTTATTGCTGGTGTATAGAAATATAATCAATCTCTTAATTGCCTTTATATTCTGCCACGTTGCTGAACTCATTTATTAATTCTAATAAGCTAATATGTAGATTCCTTAGGATTTTCTACATATGATCTATTTCATGTGTGAATAAGCACTTTTATTTCCTTCCATCCAACCCATTTGTTTGTTCTTTCTTTCTCTTTCTCCCTCCCTTTCTTTCTTTCCTTCTTTCCTTTCCCCTTCCTTCCTTCCTCCCTCCCTCCCTCCCTCTCTCTCTCCTTTTCTTTCCTTCCCTCCCTCCTTCTCTCTCTCTTTCTCCCTCCCTCCTTCCCTCCCTTCCTTCCTTTTTTTCTTTTTGACTAAAGACTGACGCAGACACCGGCCCACAGTGTCCGTGGCATTATGGATGAAATGAGACATTCACATGGACTACCGAGTCCTGTGGAGGAAAAGGGATGGCACGGCTACCCTCTCAAGGGGAGGGTGCCTCAGAGCGGCCTGGCCACTGTCTCAAGAGGAGAGAACCCTGATTCTTGCCTTGATAGGTTTTTATTGGGTTCATTTGCACAGGAATACAGGTAAAGCTCATTAATCATTGTCAGGCTGTAAGGATCAAACAATGGATAGCATACAATGAACTACTAGGACTTATTGTGAGTCAGGGTCTGTTAGCTAAAAGGCTACAAAATTTTGGGAAACAAATTTATTTCCTGCTTGGACCCTTATCATTTAATTGAGAGCATTCTTAGCAAAGCAGGTTTCACAGGAGTTTATGTATTCTTTCTTAGGCCTGATCATCTGGGGAACCCACCCTTTCCAGCACAGGGTTGCACCACCCTCTGTCATTGTTTCAGGCTTAAGTCAGGCAGGGGAAGCAAGGCAGCCAAGAGATTAGGAGACTTGTCACAGACAGAATGAGGACTCAGGCTTTATCAAAGCTGAGGGGCGAGGGTCCATCACCCCCTTTGCCCATAGCCCCCCAAGTCCTTCCCTGGGGGCCTCCACGTGATCATGCCTGTTTTAGGTCATTCACCCCTTGGGGAATCTTACCTGTCATTGGCTAACCGACCAAGCATTGGGGGCCAGTTATGGATGAGGTGAGAGGAGCAGAAGTGGTGCTCCTGCCAAGGAGATAAGCTTTGTCTCCTTAGTGGCTTATGGTCCAAAGGTCGCTCACTCAGCCTTAGCCACAGTGGGTGTTACAGCTCCTGAAACCAGGCAGGGCAGCTCCCAACATCTCCCCATTTTTTGTTTTTAAAATCAACTGTAGGTGTTAGGCCTGTGAAACCCACTATTTGCTGTTTTCAAATGTGATTACAAGAAAACAACTTCCATATACATCGTAAAGCACAAATAAGGATTAAGACAAGGAGGAACCCGAGGGCTTCCAAGATCCAAACTTGTAAGCTCAGTTCATTAAAAAATGTTGCAAATGTAAGGGAAATGACAAGAGTAATAGGTCTAATTACAGTTCAACCTTTGGGAGAATTAGCACGGACTTCAGGAAGTGCAAGTCACAAAGCAGCCTAAGTATAATGCAGGCCTGATTTCCCACGGGAGAACTTCTTCATGAGTGTGGTCCTGTGTGCCGTCATGCCTCCCCCATTGGTTTTCCATGTGGGTGCTGGGCTACATTTCCACGTCTCAAGAAGCAGTTCCCTACAAAAGACCTTTCTGTCTAAGATCTCTGGGACAATGTTGGTTGGAAATTATGAGAGTAGCATTTTGTTTTGTTCTTTGTCCTAGGGAGAAAACATTCATTTTTTTCCAACATGAAGTATGATGTTATCTATAATAATAATCATTTATTTTATTTTATCTATTTTTTTTAGAGAGAGGGAAGGGAGGGAGAGAGAGAGAGAGAAACATCAATGTGCTGTTGCTGGGGGCTGTGGCCTGCAACCCAGGCATGTGCCCTGACTGAGAATTGAACCTGCGATGCTTTGGTTTGCAGCCCGCGCTCAATCCACTGAGCTATGCCAGCCAGGATAATAATCATTATTATTATAATTCACTAATATATAGTCAATTACATTGGCCTTTGAACATTAAGCCAACCTTGCATTCCTGGAATAAATCCTACACTGTTGAGATGTACTATCCTTTTTACATATAATTGGGTTTTATTTGTTAACATCTTGTTAATGAATTTTGCATATATATATTCATGAAGGATATTGAGTTACAGTTTTCTTGTAGTGTCTGTGGGATACCAGGGTAATACAGGCATCATGAAGTGAATGGAAAGGGCTCCCTCTTTTATTTTCTGAAAGAGCTCATATAGGTTTGCCTTTGCCTTTATTTTTTCAACAAGCATTTTATAGCCTTCAGTGTGAAGCTTTTTGGCTGGAGGTCTTCTTTCTGAGAAGGTTTTTCATTATGTCTCAATCTCTTCAACAGATATAGAACTATCTGGATTTTTTAAAATTTCTTTTTGCCCTGGCTGGTGTAGCTCAGTGGATTGAGCACGGGCTGCGAACCAAAGTGTCACAGGTTCAATTCCCAGTCAGGGCACATGCCTGGGTTGGAGGCCATGGCCCCCAGCAACCGCACATTGATGTTTCTCTCTCTTTCTCTCTCCCTTCCCTCTCTAAAAAATAAATAAATAAAATCTTAAAAAAGAAAAACCAGTGACTTAAAAAAAATTCTTTTTATCAGTATGGATAATCTCTCAGTGAATTTGTGTATTTCATCTGAGCTATGGAATATATTGGCATAGAATAAAATGGTTTCTAATATTCCCGTATGGGCTGTTGAAAAGCTCATACAGGAGTGTGACACAGGGTCATGCCTATGCTTGCATTCCTGATATTGGCGATTTATGCCAGAACTCTAAGAAAACAAGGGAAACATAAAACAGCCAGCTTTTGGTTTCAGTAACTTTCTCTATTTTTTGTCTGTTTTCTGTTCCATTGGTTTCTGTCCTGATCTGCATTATTTCCTTTTTTCTACATTCTCTGTGCTCAGTTCGTTCTTCTTCCCCCAGTTTTGTAAGATGGAAGCTGAGGTCGTTTTGAGATCCTTCTTATTTCCTAATGTGAGTATTCAGTGCTGTAGAATTCACACTGGTTCGGCTTCTTCCCCCAAATTTTGATATATTGCATTTTCATTTTCAATGAATTCAAAATATTTTTGTTTATTTCTTTGAGAGTCTGTTCTGACTTAAGGCTTATTTAGAAATGTTTAAAATTTCCAAATAGTTTGGGACTTTATCGATATCTACTTCTGATTTCTTGTTCTGTTATGCCCTGGAAGCATATTTTATGTGATTTGTATTATTTTAAATTTGTTAAGGTGTATTTTATTGCCCAGAATATGGTCTATCTTGGTGAACGTCAATGTGCACTTGAGAAGAACCTGTTCTTCTTCTCCAGAAGTATTGTTGGGTGGAGCAGCCTAGGAATATCAACGAGGTCTTGGTGGTTGATAGCACTGCTCGTGTCTTCTGCACCTTTATTGATTTTTCCCGTCCCCTTGCTCTAGCGATTGCCGAGAGTGCTGACAACTTCAGCTATCATTGGGGATCTGTTTATTTATCCCTCTTGCCCAATCAGTTTTTGCTTCACATATTTTGAAGTCTATTGTTTAGGAACAAACATGCTTATTTATGACTGTTATATCCTCTTTGAGAGCTGAGTCATTCATCATTATCTGTGATGTTTCTTTTTTATGATGTCTGTCTGATTACAAGATAGCTACTCTGGCTTTCTTTGAGCCAGTGATTGAATGGCATATCATTTTTCATCCGTATGCTTTAAATATATATCTGTCTTTATGTTTAACATGGATTTCTTGTAGACATAACTTAGTTGGGTTTTTCATTTGATCTGACTATCTCTACCTTTTAACAGGTGTGTTTAGACCATTCACGCTTCACGTGATTATTGATGAGATTAAAATAATAATTTTGCTGGGGGTCTTTTATTTGTTTCATCTGTTATGTTTTACTTTTCTGCTTTCTCTTTGTTGAACAATTTTTATAATTCTGTTGTATGTCCTCTTGACTTATCGCTTACACTTCTTCAAAAAAACTCTTAACGGTTGCCCTAGGGCTTAAAATATAAATCGCAGTCAGAATTTATATTCAGACAGAACCAGGCCACTTCATATGTAGTGTAAGGACCTTACAACAGTACTTTCCCAATTCCAACCTGCCGTCCTTCCTGCTGACATACAATCTACATGTATGTATGCACTCAACACAGTACAATGCTATTTTTCCTTTAGAGCAGGGGTGTCAACCTCATTTTCACCGGGGACCACATCAGCCTCAAGGTCATCTTCCAAGGGCCGAACGTAACCTTAGGACTGAATAAATGTAACTACTCCTGAACTGGTAAGCGAGAGCTCGCGCAGCCGCAGGGTAGAAACAAGGTGTGGTGGATAAAACAAGGTGAAGGGCGGGATTCGGCCCGGGGGCCTGTGCTTTGGAAAGAAGCTGTCATTTACAGCAATTAAAAATAAGGGGAAAAGAATTGTATCTTATCTTTTTTTCCCATTTCTATGACTCGTCATTTCTTCGTGAAGATGCAGATTCGTTTCACTTTCTTCCTGGAGGCTGGTTGTCATTTAATGCTCCTTGAGGGGGAGGTGTTCCAGGAACACATTCCTGTCCTTGTTTCTCTGAGATATAGTCTTTTCTTAAATCCTAATTTTTAAAAGACATTTTCACTGTATAGAACTCTGAATCAGTACTTTTTTTTTTCTTTCAGAGCAATAAAGATACCCCTTCATTGTCATCTGGCATGTATGGTTTCTGAAGAGAATTCTGCTCTAATTCTTCTCCTTGTTTCTCTGCACAGGATGTGTCTGTGTTTTTACTCTGCTCGCCTTAGAGGTTTTTCTCTCTTTTCCCCTCCAGTTTAAATATGTTAGGCATATGGGGTTTTTTTGTGTGGTTTTGTTTGCTTGTTTGTTTTACCTTGTCAATGCAGGAAACGTTCAAACCTGTAGAGAATGTTTTATGTGTTTATTGGAGCCAAACTGAAAATTTCCAGAAAGCAAAACCTCAACTGACTGAGAAAATACTCCCCAGATGGCAGTTTTGCGCCTTATTTTATACAAGAGAATCAAAGCGGAAGGCATGTGACAGGAAGTCCATTGGTGATAACTTAGGGAGGTGGGGGGGGGGTGGGGGGGGGGTGGGACCTCTGGGCTGGGATAAGAAGTACCATAGTTTGCCACGTGTAATGCGCTGCGGTGCATAATGCGCACCCACATTTTCGGCCCAAACTTTCAGGGGAAAAAAGCTTTCATGTTAATTGTTTAATTCCATTTTTACTCATTCATATTTAGATACTTGTTTTTTTTGTATTATAAAGGAATTTTAGCATTTACTTTTGAACATAGTATGGTACAAGAAGTTTTATGTGACACATAATTACAAAACACAAGGACACAAGGTATTTCAGGCACCGCCCACATATAATGCGCATCCTTATTCTTCCCTCAAAAATGTGGGCCCCCAAAAGTGAGCATTATGCAAGGCAAAATAGGGTAAGAGGATCAGACAAATACTTCTGTTACACAGCTGGGTGCAGGCTAGTGAACAGTTAACAGTTAACAATTAGCATGACAATACTCACAATGAAGGGGCTTTTGCTCTCTGCTCTGGGACGGGTGGTTGTGCTTCAGAAAAGAAAGAAACGACTTTGATATTCCAAAGGTATGCTATCAGGTTTGTTATGCAGATGTTGGCTATCTCAGACAGGCTCTGTTAAGGTAAAGAATGACCTTTGTTAGGGAAAAATACCAGCCTAGGATGTGACTCACTCTTAGCTAGGAAGTTTTCACTTCAGACCACCCTGTGTGGCTGGTTACTCCAGGTCCCCGAGTTTGTAAGTCTGCCGCGCAGGCCTCCCCTGAGCTTGTGGGGTTTCGTGTGCGGCCCCCCATTTCCTCCACAGCCTTCTGGGGACATTTATCCTGCTGTGTGTTCTTTGTGCTTCTCTGATCCATGGTTTGGTGCCTGTCACTAATCTTGAAAAGTCTTCAGCCATTTTTCTTCAAAAATTTCCTCCACCCCCCCAACCCTCTCTTTTCCCTCCTGTGATCCAGTGACGTGTATGTTAGGCTGTTAGATATTGCCCCACGGCTCTCTGATGCACACTTCTGGTTTGTTTCTTCCACTCTGTTCTTTTTTCTTTGTTTTAATTTGGATAACTTCTGTAGCGCTATTGTCAAGTGCACTGGGTGTTTCCTTAGCTGGGTTGTTTGCTGATGAGCCTGTAGAAACCGTTCTTCATCCCTTTAACTGTGCGTTTTCCTCTTTAGCATTTCCGCTTCATTCTTCCTCACTGTTTCCATCTCTTTTTCAGGCCGTCCATTGCTTTAAGCAAAACACTGAAAGCAACCCATGTCTCATTATGGGGGGATCACTCACTGAGTATGCCATTTCCGTGGCACGGAACAGACGTGTGATCACTTGAGTGAATGTGCATTAGTGCCACGGAAGGAGCAACGGCAGGTGTTGTGTTAATACAGCAAGTTTTAGAACCACGGTTTTATCTCACGCATGCTTTTAAAATTTCACAAAACCACCTTCTACATTGCTGGAGTAAAAACTACTATGAAACGCATGTCATAAAAACCAGCAGAGGACTAATTACAGGGACTACACTTGGCAGGAGGCTGAGATGCGGAGGCAGGTCAAGCGGGAATTCAGTTTTATGACCAACATGTGGAGTTTCTACAATGAGTTATAATCATGTCAGTTGTGCATCTTTGAATGGCTCCGGCGTTGCCTGCTGGTGAGGGACAGTGGGGAGAGGTGCACACGCTGCTCAAACAGAAGGTTCCAGGTAAAGGAGGCCGGAGGTTGTTGTAGCTACAAACCTTCCATCCTGAAGGTTTCATACAGAGCCTCCCTGCTATCCCGAGAAGGGGCACTTTGATATGCAAACGCTTGGCTCAGCTGAAGTGTGCTTATCTCCTCTCCCCACCTTCTTTTCTTTCTTTTTCTTTCCTCCCTCCCTCCCTTCCTTCCTTACTTTTGTTCACTGGTGGACAAAGCAAAGAAGCTGTGTGTCCATGCCTGAATTCCAGGGGAGGGAAGTGGGAAGCCCATAAGCAAACAAATGAGCCAATGAGCAAATAAGGGAACAAGAATATTAAACAGTGGCGAGAGCTCTGCAAAAAAGTAGACCAGCGTGGTGCGCGGCGGCAAGTGCTGGGCTCCTGGTGAGAGCCGGGCGGTCAGCATGAGCTCTGAGGACCACGGGTGCTGCAGACAGTGAGGGTGGGTGCTGGGAACGAAGGCTAACGCCCACACCCCTCATTTAGTGGGGTTGGGAATGGAGTATGGTTGGGATTGTTTCAATACTGATCTGGAGTGCGAACAGACCCAGGTTCTGTGCGTGTGTGTGAGTGTGTGGCATACGCACAGACGGGAAGTCATCCCACCTCCCGGAGATGAACAGGAGTGGAGTGAGCCACAGTGATTCACTCGTCCGAGGGAGGCTGGGACGTGGCCGCCTATCAGGAAGGAAAGGGGCCAGGCGGTGCTGTTTGCAGAAGCTGCCAGGCTGGCAGGAAGGAATCGGCTGGACTTCTTGCTCCTGCTGGTGTGCGTTGGCAGTGCCGTGCAGCCCACTGTACAAAGCCTGCTGTTTCCCTCGGGGCTGGAGCACGGCAGTGTCGTCTCTGTGGGGGTCAGGCCGTCCTGAGAAATGCAGGCGGTCCAGGTCCTTAGATGATGAACTTGAGAATTCAGGGACATCCCCTGCCTGCCGTGACTCACTGTGCGTTCAGGTGTTTCCCTGTAGCAGTGAAATGAAGAAATGGTCCTGATATTAGTAAAAATGTTTGTTATGAACCTTTGAAAATGTGGCCAGGATGTGAGGGGCCCCAGCTGCATCTCAGACTGGAGTGGACCGTGGGACCAGGGCCTGAGGACTGAAGGGCGTGACCTATTGTGGAACCAGATACACTTTTTGGATAAACTGTGCTTTTCACAGTCGCCTCTGCCTGCGTGTAACTTCTCCTCTCCTGATAAAACTTACTTCTGTAGCACTTGGCAAGATCCCTGGTGCATCTTTGGACACAGAGAGAGGGGGACAACCTGGCCAGAGGTCACAGGTCTTGCCCTTTCCATGTCCTTGGCCTTGCTCGGCTGGCCCCAAGGCACCTTCCCGGCCTGTCCCACATTTCTCCCGGCACACACCTGCAGTCCCCACCCCCAGGCCCACTGCCCACGGGGCAGGACAAATGTCCAATGTGCACAGGCCCCAGACTCCACTGAGGGGATCCACTGCAGTTTTGGAAAACCTTGTCAATTTAAAACAAAAATCAATTTAAAAACAAATACAAGCCCAGCATAGGGTATGAGTGGATAGGGAGCCTCTATTTCCAGCCACAGGGGGACCCTCAGTCAAGCCTCATGGGCAGCGCTGGCTGGTCACTGCCGGGCCGGTGTCCGATTTGCAGGCCGTGCTGAGGGCAAGCACAGCATTTCAGCCATTTCTGTCCTTTGTCCTGCGTCAGGACATGTGAGACGCACAGCATCAGAGGACACAGGAAACCAGGCCAAGGGACAGACAAGAATGTGGCTGCACCTGGGGTTCAGGCCCTTGCACCCCAGGACTCCCTCCCACTCACCCCCAAGACACACCGAGTTTCTGCACACACGGGGGCTGGCCCTCCCTCTGGGGCCTCCGCCCCAGATGCCCCCACCCTTGGTGTCTCCACCCGCTTCTTTAGTCCCACAGAGGAGCCCCTGGCCTCAGGCTTCCACTGCCCAGACTTGCCGTGGTCCCTTGCCCAGAGCAATAGGCACCGCTGGGACTCACCTTGGGGCGAGGTGACACTGTGCACCCCTCCCAAGGCAAGGGGGGCGTCTCTGTGGACGGGGGCGGAAGGAGGCGCAGCAGTGTCAGCCGAGGGAGAGCTGAGGCCTTTTCACCACGTGCACATCTGTACTTGCTACTTTCTCTGCAGGGATCGTGTGGTCCTCGTGTATCCTGGGGGTGGGGGTGGCGCAGAAACTGTCCTCTCCTGTCCCAGGTTCTTCCGGCCAGTCTAGTGATTAAATGGACACGAGACAGGTTAAGGAGGGAAAACAAATGTGATGCATACAACATATGTACTTAGGGGAACCCACATACGTGAGCAGGTCGGGGACAGACACGGGAAATGGAGGGAGGCACCTGGGGCTGCAGAGGGAGGAGGGCCACTGCAGGGTGACGAGAAGAGCAGAGGTCCATCCACTCCTCAGGAGCTTGCCCCGCCCTACAGATAGGTCAGAAAAAGTCATTTCTGCTGATAACTCTTATTATAGTCGAGGTCCCTCATTTAAATTCTAGGTAGCAGGGGGAGGGTGCCGGAGTTTCCCTTGAGCCCAAAGGGTCTGGGTTGCCTTTAGCTCAAAATAACCCTCATACCACACAAGCATATCTTGGGGTGACTCGTTCTGAACCCCTTCAGTAAATAAAAGAGAAGTAAAATAATAAGAACAAGATGTGAATGCCACAGGAACTGTGGAGACATACAGCGCTGACTCGATGGTAGTATATAAAGCGCAAAAAATGAGCCCCAAACTTATTTTTTACAGCTGTGAGTTGAGCAATCATGAGAAAGCCTTATTCTAGTACCTTTTGTTGCTAGCACTTTTCATTACACAAAGGCCCTTTTAAGCGAGCCCTCCCCCCAAAGCCCACCAAGGTGGGCTCACCTCGCCCTGGGGCCTCTAACTGGGGAGAGGAGAGCTGGTGACCCCAGGGTGGTGACTGGGAGAGGACAGGAGGGAGGTGATGAGCCCCACAGGGAGGAGAGGAGAGGGGCGGTGAGCCCCAGGCCCTGCAAGCACGGCCCTCCCGGCTCCCAGCCGCACCCTCCAGAAGCTGCGGATCAGTCACACCAGCAAAGGCAAGTCCGCCGCCGACTGCAGGTTTGCAGGTGGGTGGGGCTGGTGGAAGCAGGATGGGCCTGGGGGCAGGTGAGCTGGAGGAGCGGGAAGAGCCCCTGCCCTTCGGATTCCTCTCCTGGAGCCCGGCTTAGCGGAAGGGCGGGCTGATGGTCAGGCAGATAGGCTGGAGCTACACGAAGGGGTGCTGTTAGGACCAGGACATGCGCACCACACACATGAACACACCACACACATGCATGCGCACACAGCACACGGGGCCACGGAAACACCATACCCATGCACAAACAGCACCCACAGACTCACCCGCCCCCACCGCACAAACACCTGCGGGACACAGGCGCACCCGCCGCAGGGCCCCACCCTGCCCTTCCATCCATCCACACAAGAAACAAAAGTGGTGCAAAGGAGTGTATGCACGCTAGTCCTCTGCTCTGCGACATCCTCCTCATTTTTAAAAACCGTGGCCACAACCTGCGTTGATCTCTCTCCCCACCCTGTACCACGAGTGTCCTTGTCACACAACCCAGAGAAGGACTCCAGGCTTCAGGGCAGACGGTGACGGAGGTGTGGGCTGGTGAACAGACAGGGCCTGGGGTCCGGGGCAGGGTGCGGCTGGTGGTGGAGGTGATGGTGGGCTGGATGAGAAGCCAGGCAGGCCTCTCTGCGGCAGTGTGGGGGGAGGGGCAGGGGGAGGTGCTGAGGGCAGCTGTCAGGCCGGGTGGGCCCAGAACGGCAGTGGTGGAGGGGCGCATGGCCAGGCTGCTTCCAGCATGGGGGGTATGTGGTGGGGCCCGGCCAGGAACGAGGTCTCCAGGCTGGTGGAAGAGTGCACTCAGGAAGTGTCCCGCAGGATGTGCTGGGGTGGTGGAGCACGAGAGGTGGAGGGAGGCTTGGAGGGGGAGGGGCAAGCTTGCGTCTTGTGTGGAGATCCAGGCAGGGGACAACTGTGCCAGGAAGGGCAGTGGGGACTGAGGAGGGCATTTAGTAGCGATCCAGGGGGTTTCACAGGAAGTTGGAAGCCAAGGGCCCTGGCGCCAGGGCCTCTGTTTCCTGCAGGGACATGGGGATCAGATCCAGGCAAATGCGAGTTACTGTAAGAGGTCCGGTAGGAGGGGCTCGTGTGGAGAAGCCTGTCAGGTGGGTTTGAGGACAGGACCTCAGGCACAGCTGCCCCGAGGAAGGAGCAGGACAGGACCTCAGGCACAGCTGCCCCGAGGAAGGAGCAGGACAGGACCTCAGGCACAGCTGCCCCGAGGAAGGAGCAGGACAGGACCTCAGGCACAGCTGCCCCGAGGAAGGAGCTGAGACCCGGGTCAGGCACAGCTTAAGGACAGGACCTCAGGCACAGCTGCCTCGAGGAAGGAGCTGAGACCTGGGCCAGGTGCACCTGCCTGAGGAGACAGAAACAGAGTGGACATAACTGGGGGGTGGGAGGCTGAGTATTCTCTGGGGCAGCTGGACCTCCAGGAGGGAGAGGGGCCTGTCAGTTGCAGGGGGCGAGGGGGGGGGAATGGATGGGCCTGGCCGAGCGGGCCTTCTAAGAGCCCCTCCAGGCGCCCTCCAACCCTTTGTAAAATGGGGACAGGACCCCTCAGGGGCGCAGGCGTGAGCTCGTGGGAAGGGCCACCTGAGGCTTCGTGGGGCACAGGACCATCCTGACCCAGGAGTTGCTGGAGGTGGCGGTGGTGCGGCTTGGGGAGCGAGGCAGGGGGAGGGCTATCGTCCAGGGCCTGAGCCCGCCGAGGCCACGAGGCTGGCTGCGCCATCACCACGCGGCTAATACGCCCACGAGACTGGGCAGGAGGAGCCCAGCTTCCTCTCCCTCCATACATTGTCCCCCCCCCCCGCCCCCGGCGATAAAACGTCTTTGTTTCAATCGCCCGCCTCCTTGCTGCTTCCACGGGACTCAGGGCCTGAGGACCACTCCCCTGGGGGCCGCGGAAGACATCTTCCGGAATAAACTCAGGGCCGGACACGTTGTGTCTGCCTGGCCCTTGCCCAGGCCTTGGAGCCTGGACCCCGCGTGCCGCCAAAGGCTGCAGCGGAGAAGCTCTCTCTGGGGGTGGGGGCGCTGGCAGACTACTCGCGCTGGAGTTGGGGGCTGGGGAGGAAACACCCCACACTGCCGCGAGGGGGTGCTCGGGCCCAAGGGAGCGGCCCGTCACCTCTTTGCGCGCGGGTTCGTCCCCCTGTACCCTAGCCCCGGCCCAGCCCATCCCAGCTCAGCCCAGCCCGCGCACCTCCCGGTCCAGCCTGACGCTAAGGCCCCGCCTCCCGGCCCCGCTGAGCCCCGCCCCCTCGGACTGAGTCTTGCGCCCCGCCCCCGGCCCGTCCCCGCGGTCCGCCCCGCCTAGCGCCCCGTCCCCACCCCGCCCCCAGCCTGTCCGCCGGCGGCCGCAGCACCGGGGCCGAGCGGGCGCACAGCCGCGGAGGGTGCAGCATCCGCGGCGCAGACCGTCCAGCTGGCTGAGCATGGAGCCGAGGTGCGGGCCGCGGGGCCCGAGAGGCAGGCTGGGGCAGAGGGGTAGCTCGCACGCACGGAAGGGGGTCGCACGCGCGGGCGGGGGACGCGCCCGGCAAACTAACCTGTGGCATGTCGCCCGCAGGTGGCTCTGGCTGCGGCCGCTGCGGCGGCGCCTCCCGGACAGGCTCGCGCTCCTGGTCCTGCTGCTCTGGGTTCGCGCGGCTTCGGCGGAGCCAGGTAAGAACAGCGGGGACGCGAAACTACGCTCGCCAGGCCGCCCGCACTGAGGCGCTTTGTGCGGGTCTCCAGAGGTCCCCGTGGTGATGGCCTCCTTACCTCCAGCCCGTCCGGGCTTCGGTTCCAAGAAGCGGACCGGGCTGTGCCCACGCACGCCGGTGGCCTGCGGGCGGCAGGCGGTGGAGGGGGCGGGTGGGGCCGGGGCCCTGTGTTCTGGGTGTCCCTCGACGGCCATTCATTTTCCGGCCACCTGTGTTCGCGCCCCGCTCTGCGCACCGCAGGGTGCACGGAGTGGGCTGGGCTGCCCGCGCCGTGAGCTTCTCGCGTCCTGACCAAACTTGGGCGACTGTGCTGGGAAGTTGGTGCGTTCGGCGGTCCCTTCTGCCGGCTGTGGGCCAGCGGGGGGCCGGGCCTGTGATTGTGCTGGTGATGTTTTCCACTCGCGGTGCCTCCAGAGCATCCACCGTCCACCCGCTGGGGCTTTGTCACCGTCCCTGGTCTCGCCCCGCCCGACTCCTGAGCGGCCTCAGTGGGTTGCGTCTCCGAGCCCCGGGAGTGACCGCGCGCGGATGCTGGCGGGTCTTTGGGAAAGATGGTGCAGTGAGGAGCGAAGATACTTAGTTTTCAACCTGTTGAGGCAAAACTACTCGGGTTCCCCAGGGCCAGCCTTTGTGCGCCGCTGGGGCCGCCAGGCCTCAGTCCCCGCGGTCGTCGAGGTGTCGGGTTGCGCCCGGTCCCCTTTGATGCTGCGGAGCCTCCGGAGAACAATGCGCACGAGTCCGTTGTTCAGCCGCACCCGCTACTTTCCCACGTGCTCCGCAAACTGTGCCGCGGGCGCCGTTCCAGCTGCGCCCAAACTCCCTCCACCACCAGCGTCTGGGATCCTGTTCCTGACCGCGCGGCTGTCAGGTCCTCTTCCCGACACGCCCAGCAACGGCCCGGGAGGAGGAGGGGGCACGGGGGATCGGTGGGGGGGGAGGGGGATGCCAGACCCCAGGGGAGCCCCCCCACCCCCGCGCCGCCGCGCGGAGTCCTGTGTTTTGTCACTGGTAGCACTAGGATGCTGTGCTGAGGCGTGGGTCAGCTCTCCCCTCGTGGCTCCGGTGAAAGCGGGAGAAGCAACACACCTGCTGGCCGCAGCTGGTGAGGGAGGAGGGACCTGACGGGGGCGCGGGGGGCGGTGGGGGGGGGGAGTTGTTCTGTGCAGAGAAGCAATAATTTGTTTCGCTGTTTCCACTCGGTTTAGTTCACCAAGTTAAATAGTAGCACAGGCCTTTTTAGAAGTAGTACTTTCCTTCCAAAAACAGCTGCCAAAAGCACCTGCTTGTGGGTAGTGGGTAATTTCTCGCTCACTCCAGTGGGTAATAATTTCTCATCCACTCCAGGGGGCACTTGGGGGTCACATTTGTCTTTTCACGGTTGGGACCCTGAGTTCGTAGGGACCGCCCAGGGCCACCTGGGATCGCTGATCATGGCTTTCAGGGGCCGTCCCCTCAGCGTACCAAGGAGGACAGCCACGGACCGGCCCATCCTCCCAATGATGGAGCAGAAATTTGTAAGCCTAAAACCCCCATGGTCAGGTGACAGGGAGAAAAATAAAGACCCTGGAGCGCCCAGCCCCAGCTTCCGGTCCGAAATCAAGGCTGAGGACTTGCAGCCTCAGAGGAACAAGTATTTGTAACCTGTCCTGTCAGTGAGGCCCGCCGGGATGCAACCCTGAGGCCCGAGGGCAGGGAGCTCGCCGCAATGCAGAACGTGGAACTGGGGAGTGACGGTGGGAAAGATGGTGTGTGTTTTACCTTCTCTCCCACCACTGGGGCTGTGATGGGGGATTGCTGGAGAAGGAAGGAATGCCTCCTCTGAGGTGGGGGCGTGGCTAAGGGGATGTTGCTCTTTCCCACCCTGGAGGTTCAAGCAGGAAGCAGGCCCAGTGGGGGCTGTGCGCTGCCCATCCCCCCCCTCCTTGCTGGGAGAGGACACAGGTTCCGTACCCTGCTGGGACCCCGTCTCCTGAAATGGGATGATGATTGTTCCCTGTAGGTGTAACCTGAGAAAAACTAGCCTGTGTGAAATCGCGACGGAATGGGCTCAACTTGTCCTAGAAACCCTTAAAAATCACCCCAGGGGCCAAAAGGCTCGAGGCCTCGTTTGCTGATTTGTGCACTTTTTTCTCTGATCAAACACGATGCATTTTTCTATGTCTTTGTGCTGCACTTGACCAAAAAAAAAAAGTCTTGCTGCTTCGTGCAAGGATCGATCGCTGCGATTCCGAGGCCCTCAGGGGCACTTTGCGCATGTACCCCAGGGCTGGAAGCCGGGGCTGAAGGGCAGTGCCGGCCGGGGAGGCTCTGTGCTGCCTGCAGCCCTGTTCCTGGTGGAAGTGCGTGGTGGACTCACGGGCCTTCTGCCCTGGAAGATGTCTGTGAGTCGGAGTTAGGGCTGAGGCACCTCGTCCTACACATGACCTTGGCACCCCATCAGGCTCTGTCAGCCCCCATCCCCAACCCACAGGCCCTTGGTCTCTGGGCCACCCATATGGCAAAGCACAGGTCCCTCTCCCCCCGCCCCCCACCCCCGTTTCTCGGAGGAGCTGCTGGGCTGGGTGTGCGGGACACGGCCGAGCCCCTGCAGCCCCGTGCTGATGGGTCTGGGCTGGCGGGACGGAGGTCTTGTCGCAGGCTGGCCTGTTTCTAGGTATTATTGTAAAGCTGTCACCAGAGCTCACCCGCCGGGGAGTCTTCAGGGTTCAGGTGTGGGACCTCGAAGACAGTTTTGAATTTCAGCAGAACTTGTTTTTCAGGGTACTCCTGTTTTCGTTCAAAAGAAAGAGAAGGGGGGAAAATCCTGGGCAAGAAAACCTAGAAGGAGCAAAACCGACTCCATCTAGAAACTGACTCCAAGCAGAGTGCGTGGCAGCCCCAGGACAGCCCTGACCCTCCCGACCTCGCTTCGCCTTAAAAAACACACACGGGTATGTGTGTGCACATGTGTGCACAGATGCACACGCATGTGCCCGCACATACATAAGTGTGCGTGCACACACATACTTGCTCTCCACCCAAGTGCCTGGTTCGCTCTGGGCCCCTGGGGAGAGTTGGAGGGACCCTCTGTGGGGTGTCAGCCCCTTCTCTGCGGTGGGCAGAGGCAGTGCCCCAGAATAACTCTAAGGCCCCTGTGCAGCCCCCCAGGGGCATGACACCCCACTGCCCAGCTGTCCATCCGAGGCTGGAGTGGCCCAGCTGCTTCTCAGGAAGGTGCTGCCCACCCAGCCCCAAAGGGAGCTCTCTCAGGCTCTCCACGCTGCCGAGGTCAAGGCACACAGAGGCCCTGCAGGGCCTGTCATTGAGGCATGTGTCTGCGACCCAGGTCCCTGACACTCTTCTGGTGAGGCGATGACGGAAATGGGGCAAAGCCCAAGGCTGTGATTCAGCATTCAGTGCGCCTCCTCGTCCCTCATGGTGTGAAGGCTGCCAGGAAGGGCCAGCCAGCTGAGGCGCTGGCCCCCAGGATGGGGGCTCAGGGATCAGATGAGAGTGTGGCTTGGAGCAAGCTGGCCTTGCTGCTGCAGTCTTGACTGATGGGTCATCCCCCCCCCCGCCCCCGGGGCAAGTTCTGTCTGCAGTGACCCCTCCTGCAAGGCCCACCTGCAGCCCTGGCAGAAGTGTGGCCGCCCAGGTACCTTGGAAGCTCCCTCACAGATGTCACTCCTCCCCTACGAGGCTCTGGGTGGGCTGTCATTTGTGAGGACCAGATACCACCCCAGACGGCAGCCCCTCCCTCTAGCAAACAGCTGGCTAAGCGGCAGCTGTGCAAAAGTTGGGGCACCAGCCTGGCTGAAGGTGGACGTCCCAGGCCCTGCCACATAAAACTCCTTGAAACTTGATGCAGTTGGCCCGGGCAGGGACAAAATATTGAGAGGATTAAAATGCATTCGGCATGCATATAACATTATTGACTTGGATACATTTTGACAGCAGTGGCCCAGAAAGACAGTGAGAACAGATGGGAAGGGTGCCGTGTGCTCTGGCCTCCGAAGCCGCCTGCCTGGCCGGGCCACATGGCTTCTCTGGACCCTGGGCCTGGCATCGCTGATGGGTTAGGTCTGGGGCCAGCTTTCTGCCAGGTCCGGGGGCCCCTGAGCCCCTTTGCACCCTTCTTCGGTTCAGGAAGGGGCCAGCATTTCTGCACAGGTCCTGACCCTCCGGAGGCAGCTGGGGCGCCTGTGCCTGACCCCGCCTGGGCTCCCACCCTTAGCCTGGGGCTCCTCCTTGCTACCCCCTCTGTGAGCAGCGGGGGGGGTGGTCACTTTGTAAAACCACACAGTGCGTATGCCAATGCGCCTTGTGTTTTATGCCACGCGTCGTTATGTTTACATCACACAAGGCATCTGTGCAGCACACCTTGTGTCTCCGTACACCATCGGTGGGTCTGGAGGAGACAAGAAGCCCCCAGCAGGCAGGGCACTTTTCTGCTTTGCTCCGCAGCACTGCCCAGGTCCTGCAAGGGGTGGGAAAGGGATGCCGGCCGGCCCGTGGCGGCGTCATGCTTTAGGTGGGCGGTCTGGGCCGCTGCAGAATGGCTGTCAGGAGGAGTTTTTGATCACGGTTGCGCTGAGTCAGACGGAAAGTGGAGGCCGCAGGGCAGAGCGTCTGCTCCACCCGCTGCGCCTGCCTGCAGGAGCGCGTTCCGCCCGGCTCCTCCGGCGCAGGCAGGCCCGAGCACGGCCGCTCCGGCTGTCCTCGGCGAGAGCCCCAGGAAGGAGAACCTGTTTGCAGGCCGGCTCGCTCATCTCTCTGGAATTCCCTGCTGGCGGACGGGGTCACCCCTGGGCTAGTCTGTGGCGAGGCGGGCCAGAGCAGGGGCACCCGGCCCTGGGCTGGGGTGCCTAGGGGGGCTCTGGCCGCCCCCAGCCTCTGGAAGACCAGGAGGCTCTGCGGCAGCCGTGAGGCAGTGCTGAGTCCAGTGGCCCCGGGCACCGGCCACGGGTCAGGGTTGACCTTTGTAGGGTGTTTCCTGGGAAGGGACATCAGATCGCAGCCAGAGGCTGGGGACCATGAGCAAGCTCAGCAGCGGCTGTGGCAGAGCCTGGGTCTGAACTGCAGACGCCAGGTGCCGTGCTTCCGATGGAGGGATTGGCTGCTTTCGGTGGAGCAGGGGCTGCGAGTCTGCAGACATCGTGCGCTCGTTCTCAGTTTTTTGATTCATTCGCTCTTCCATCCAGTCTTGGCCCGAGTGCTCAGTTTTACACTTTGCACAGTTCCTTAGAGTAGATTCAGAGTTAGCCGCAGTTCGGCCGCCTCAGTTTTGAATCCATGGTTGGAAACCTTGGAGGCAGTGCTGGGCGTTGGCAGCCGAGGCTCCTGTCTGCGGGGAGAGCCTGCTGGTGCGGGCTGTTCTCTGTGACCGGGAGAGGCGCGACCAGAACTGCAGTGAAAGCAGTGCTGGGGGGTAACCCTCTGCACCCCTGAACCCGCCATGGTGCCCACCGTGGCTTCTGGGGACTCGAGGGCCCCAGAAGAGTAGCCAATTCAGCCGCTCGGCAGCAGGAGCTGGACGGGGGCTGGACAGCGGCCTCTGCGAGAACCCGGGTCCGGACGCTCCTTGGCCTGCAGGCGGAAGGGGGAGCTTCTCTGCACGCTGATGTTCAGACACCAGGGGCCTGCACGTCGGGGGGCATCGTGCAGTTCCCGTGGACGCTGCTGCTTTGACACTGAGGGCAAGGGTGGTCCTGGCCGGTGCCGTTGCGGGGGAGGGGGGCAGTGGTGGCATCGGAGGAGAGGGGCTGTGACCCTGGACTCACGAGCCTCGGCAGGCCAGCCAGCAGAGACCCCGCTCACCTGGGGGGCCTGATGCGGCATGGACTTGGGGGAGGGAGGAGATCGTCCCAGGTGGTCTCACCCTCCTTCGAGGTCCCTTTGTCCTGGTGACTCCGTGGAGCCACTGTCCTCTTACAGGCTAGGGCTGAAGCGGCCCGGCGTGGGGCCGGCGTGACTGGAGGGCCTCGCGTTCGCCCCGGGCTGGTCCAGTGTTGGGCCGTGGTTGGGGAGGCCTGGCGGGTTTCCCTGCTGGGTCCTGCAAGGCGAGTCCAGTCCCAGGGCCTCTGCGTCCATCTGGCGGCTGCCTTCCTGCGGCCTGTGTGCGTGATCGAGCACCTTCCACCTGCCCGAAGGACAGGAAGGGGACCACCAGAGTGTCCCCACGGGGGGCCTGTGAGGAGCAAAGGCATTGTAGACTGTTACCTCCCGGGTGGGCAGAGCGGGTCCACTGTGGGGCCTGGGTTCTCCCAGCACTTCGAGTCCTCACGCTCCTGACCTTGGGAGCCCCATCCGCCAGCGTTGGGGCTGAGTGTGGGGGGCTGTGGTGGGGACCTCTGGGGGGCCTCCCTCCAAGTGGGCGTCATTAATTTACACTCAGCTTCCCCTGGTGGTCCGGGCACTGTCACTTTGCATATCTCGCCAATTTGACAAATGAAAAATGCCGCTCAAACTGTTTCATTCTGTGAGTCGTCCCCCCCCCCCGCCGCCCCCCCAGGGAGGGTGATGCTCTCATGCGTCGGCTGGCCCTGACACCCGCCCCGGGCGTGCTGTCTGTCCTCGCGGACGTCTGTCTGCCCGTGGGGTCATCTCTGCAACAGCAGGCTTTGCCTGTTTTTCCAGTCGGTGGCCAGCCTTTGACCGGGGACGTGGCATTTCTGGAAGCCTGGGGTGGTTTCTCCCCTCTCGTTTTCGTGGCCTGTTCCTTCAGAGGACGGACACGGGCGATGAGCGGGGCGCAGGGACCATGGCCAGGCCTTTCGTATGGTGGGGGCGGTGAGGGGCAGTGGGGACCCCGTGAGCGCAGGTGTGCCGGGCTGGTAAGCAGTGGGTGGGCAGTGGGACGTGTACTGCGTGTTAGCTGTGGCCTCCACTCTGTCTTCGTGGGCGTGGGGTGGGGCCGGTCCTTGTGAGAAATAGCGGCTGAACTGTGGGCCATTTCAGCTGGTGTGCACCTGGCTGGTGTTCCCTGTGTTCGTGGACAGGGCGCGTGTCCACTCCAGCTCTGCCCCTGACCTTGGGCAGGTTCCTCGCCCTGTCTGTGCCTCCATCTCTGCACTGTGAAGGGGGGAGGACGGTCATTCCTCGCAGGCATGACAGGAGGGAGCCCACATCACATGCTGGCTTCCTGGGATGCGCCCTGCAGCCCGCACTCGGCTCCCAGGACACCACGTGGGAGCTGCTTGAACCCAGCCATCTGGGCAGCCAAAAGCGCTGGGCAGATGTGATGAGAGGTTCCTGAGCCGGGGGAGACCATCCTGGAATGAATTAGCCCAGAGGGCCCTGACAAGTTGGGAGGTGGGGGCAGGAGGGTCAGTCAGGAGAGGGAGACGCCAGGATGGCAGAGGTCAGTCAGAGGGAGAGACTGGACGGTCAACACTGCTGGCTATGAAGGTGCAGGGCAGGGGGGCGGAGGGGGAGCGGACCGAGAGCCCAGGGTGTGGGCAGCTTCTGGAACCTGGAGCCTCTCGGAGGGAACTCAGTCTTGCTGACACCTCGGTTTTAGGCCCCTGGCTCCAGCCCTGTGTGAGAGCGGATCTCCGTGGTTGGAAGCCACTGACACTAGACAGCGTGTCCCAAGGCCACTGGAGCGGGTAGAAAAAACCTCATTTGTAAAGGCCGCTTCAGGTCCATCTGAACCTCTGAGGAGTTCTAAGGCCTGGGCCCCTCCCCCTCCCCCTCGCGGGACCCCTGGGATGTCCTTCCCGACCCTGAGGCCTGGGTAGGGCTCCCTTCTGTTCTGCACACAAGCTCCCCAGGCTGCGGGTTAGGAGGAGAAGTTAAAGGTGGGGCTCTGGTCTTGGAACCTCTCAGAGCTCAGCGGGACCTCCTGCTCTCAGGCCCCAGTATGCCCTTGAGAACGGAAGACCAAGGGGCCCCCTGGGCCACAGGGAGTGTGGAGGGGTGGGAGGCTTGAGCCCAGGAGGGAGGTGGTCAGACTGCGCGCAGATGGGTGGAGGACCTGGTGGGTGAACAGCTGGACGGGACGGGGCCCTGCCAGAGTGGGGGGCTGCCCATGGGCCTTCACAGGGCAGTAGGCGAGGGTTGTCCCCCACGAGGTCAGACAGTGACCGCCCCGTTCTGTTTTTGGAGAATGAGGCACCTGGTACAAAAGCAGGTTCCCATAAAGTGCCAAACCGCCCCAGCGTGTTGTAGAAAGAGGTTAGAAAGTGAAGCTGACCAGGTGCTCGGGGCGCGCAGTGCCTGCCGTGGAGACGCGAGTGCGAGACCTCGGTTCCCCGGTGCCGTGGTGGGCCTCATCTGGGACGGTGCGTGGTCACCGGGTCCCAGACTGGGCTCGCTTATGAGGATGGCCAAGCCGGCCACACACACGGGGGAGGCTGCGCTCTCCAGACTTGAAGTTATGTCTGCCGTCTGCCTCCGTAGGTCGGACATTTGAACCCTGTTTTTGGTGCCGGGACCTTTTCTGCAGGGAGCGTGTGGGCAGCACAGAGTTAACGGGCGCCTCCCTGCCGCTGCGAGGGGCACTGGGAAGCCAGGATCGGGGAGTCCTTTCATTGCCAGTTGAAGACGGGAGGTCCCCGGGGATGAAAGCCCCTTTGTGCCCGGCCCGGGCGCAGCCCCACGTCCTGGGCTCCGCAGCCCCCGAGCAGGTAGCGGACGGCCCTGCCGCTGCAGGAATGTCCCCACGAGGCACCGCGAACAACCTCCTCCTTTATTCGTGCTATCAGCTCGTGATGCCTGGCGATCGGGTCCCAATTATATCTCGAGAAGGAGGGGAAAGGTCGTGCTGTCTAGACACTAATCCAGCGTGATTTCGTTTCTTCCTGGGCCTGTATCCTGGCAACGGGATTATGGCTGGCAGGGGGCTGGCATTCCCCAGGCCCTGCGAGAACCAGAGCGGGGGCCCCACTCCTCCTGCTCTCCGGAACCTTCAGGGGCCAGCAGTGGGTGGTGGGCAGGGAAGGCTGCGTGGAGAAGGCCAGCCGCCCCCAGGCTGGCCACCGAGAGACAGAGTGCAGAGTCACGCAGAGGAGCTCCTGGGGCCCTGGACGGGGGTGCAGTGTTGGGTGCAGTGGCAGGTGGGGTGGGCGGGGGGAGCCTCAGCCTCTGTTGGAAGCTGTGTGCGGCCGAGTGCGGGCCCTGCTCCCCGGCCCACTCCCATCAGCCCTGCCACATGTCCCTGCCTTTTACCTGAAGGACAGGAAGGACACCTGGCGAACGCCCCGTCTGAGCTCCTTACCCACTCGCCACGCCCCCCTCTCCCACCAAGCTGGAAGGCGCCCCTCCCTGCGGCTCCAGACGGGCTCCCCACCAGCTCCCCAGTGGCATGTGCACTGGCTTCTACTCCTAGGGTGGTAGCTGCCTGTGGGTATCCCACTCAGCAGCCTGTGGACTCCCAGAGGACGGACAGACAGACAGACGGTGTTCCAGAAAGCGTTCGCAGGCCTTGCTGACATGTTAACTCTTGTGCCGAGCATTTAGTGTCCCTGCAGAGGGGCCCCGGAGGCCACCCAGCCACCCAGCAGGGTGGGGCAGTCGGAGTGATGGTCACAGGGGTTGTAGCCATTGGAGGGGGGGGAGGAGGCCCCCATGAGTGGGAGTTGGGGGGCTGGTCAGTAACAAGTGCTCCCAACTTCCTACTAGCCCGGCAGACAAGCCGCAGGGGGTCCGCAGCACCCCTCTGTCTGACAACTGGGGGTCATCATCGGGTTCCCCTCACACTCCCATGTGTCCTGGCTTTGTCGCGTGCCCCCCCCCGATGCAGCCCCAGGGAGGCCTGAGGTAGGGGTGCAGAATGTAGCTGGGCACGCAGCCTCCCCTGCCTCCTGAAAGCCAGGGCCGGTGCCCACCCTGTGCAGCGCGGGGTTTGGGCTGCAGCGCTGCCTGCCTGCCTGCGGACCCCCGTCCTTGGAGGCGGGGCCACTGGCTGTTAGCAAAGTGAAAATCGTTCAGAACGAGAAGCCGGGCTCTTCTCTCCTCGCCTGTCCTGCTTGTCATCTGGTCGGGGAAGCTTCTGCCTTTCCTGTGCTTCTGCAGGCCCTTCCCTGCATCCGGCCTGCTCGAGGCACCGGGGGTCAGCAGGGCACGAAGCTCAGGCTGTTTCAAGGTCGTCCCCATACTTGGGATGCCTTCCTTACACGGAGACGCTCACTGCTGCCAGCCCCCAGGAATTGGGGACGATGGTGGAGCTGGGGGGTCTGTTAGGTCTTGGTACCGAGGCCCAGGGACCACTTTACAGGAGACGACCAGCGAGCACACTGCCCGAGTGAGTGTGTCCCACAGGTCCTCTGGGGACCACCGCGCCCAAGGGGCCTCCGAGCACCGGCACCCGGCACCTGGCACGTGTGCCGGCATGTGCTGCAGGGCCCTGCCGTCCATCGAGGGCCGCTGCTTGCTTTATGCCCCCAGTTTGTCGGCAGTGCCCCCACCTCCGTCCTGTCAGGCTCACGCACGCATACAGACACGGCCATGCTCACACAAGTGGACATACAATACACGTGCCTCACACACAGGCACACACGCTCACACAAGCCCACCCTTAGGTGTAACTGGAGGGGAGCCTGCACCCAGGACCTGGCTCAGCGGCCTCTGTGCACCTGTCCACCCCACTGCGCGCTCCCCGCCCTTCTGACCCCGGCTTCCTCCTGTGCTCCCCGGCCCCCATCTGCACCCCCGGCCCCAGGCTCCAGGCCCCTCTAGGGAGCCCAGGCAGGAGTTCCTTTGCTGGTCAATAGTCCAACCAAGAGGGAAGAGGCCGCAGGCCCCTCCTCGAACTCCCTGTTGGTGGCCTCTCTGTGGCCTGGGAAAGGGACAGTTGGGTGGTGGTCCAAGGGACGCTGAGCGGGCCCATCCCTAGGGCGCCCCTGCTGTTTGACACTCTGACTTGAGGTTGTACTTGCTTCATGAGCCTCTACCCTGCCTGGCAAACCCCTCCACCCCCTGGGCCGGACGCCTGCACCCTCTGCTCCAGGTGCTGGCCTTTCCCCTGGTGTCCTGGTGCCTTGGCTTGGTCCCCCCCCACCAGGGCTGGGCCATCTGCTGAGGCAGGGACTGCAGCCTCCTGGTACCTAGTGCGCCAGGCAGGCAGCAGACGCTCAGTAATGCTTCCCAGTGGATGGATGGAGGGACTTTTGACTGAGGGAGGGTTTCATGAAAGGCCCATGAATTAGGCCAAAGGCGTCATAGGACCCCTGCTTCAGGTGACGGTCTGAGCGGCGCAGGCCACAAGCTCCAGCGGCAGGTGGTCAGGAGGCAGGGGCGTTCCTGCACTGCCAGGTCAGGAGGGTCTCCCTGGGCAGGGTCTGGGGGTGGTCGGTGTGGAGCTGCAGGAATCCAAAGGGGGTGTGGGGGTCTGGGCAGGCAGACAGACAGACAGACCGACCTCCTTCACCATCTGGCCCAGCCCCTTGGCAGCTGCCGGGGGCATGCCGGCCGTCAGCTGGCTGTGATGATGGGCATGAGGCCGGGAGCCAGCTGTGAGCGGGAAGGGCTCCCTGGCACAGTGAATGCTCACGGGCCACACGAGGGCCAGTGTCCTCCCCGGGAGACGGCTGCTCTGCCCGGGGTGCCCCCTCCAGCCTGGTGGGCAGTCCCTGGAAGGGTGAAGAGACGTAAGGCATCTGTACTCGTGACCGGCTGCCATGCTGCCTTTGCCTTATCTGCAGGGAGCTTTAGTTCGGACATCCCCTCGCAGAGCTCAGGGGACTGAGAATGAGGGCTTACGTCTGGGGATCCCCAGGTCCTGGAAACTTGATTAGTCATGCTTGCTAGCGTGGTCGCCTTGGAGCGTTTCTGTCCCCTCCCCTTTTCCTCTCTGAATGTGGCCAGTAGACTTGGAGAGAGAAAGATGTGGGAGCTGCCACCCCTTGGGAGTTTCCCAAATGGGGGTGGGACTGTAGGAGGTCAAGTGCAAGTGCACAGACCAGCGGGGGCCACCGACTCCGCTAGGGTGAGTGTGGTCCTTGGACTTCAGGACAGTGGGTCAGCCTCTTTTTCTGAGTCCTCCTCTCTGTAGGGTCAGCCCCGGTCAGCGCCTTCTCCCTGTCCCTCCTCCCGCGGGCCCCTGGCCGTGAGTCAGCCAGGTCCGTGCTGAGTTAGTTCTCTCGGGCTTGGCCAACCATTAACCAGCCAGATCTGCCCCCTCCCGCCTTTGTGGAAGGATGACTTAGTTTTCATCCCAATGATTGTCAACAGCCCTCCCCACAGCGACTGTCAGGTGATCCCGGGGCTGCTGGCTGCTGGGGGCGTGTTAAGACCCCAGACCTCAGGAGTTGCTGAGACCCGCTCAGGATCCCACTGGTGGAAGGAGCGTTGAGTGGCCGTGAGCAGCGCGGGGCTGAGCAGAGGTGTGGGGGATGGCCGCTCTAAACCAGGTCTCTGAGCACACGGGTGACTCACAGCCCTCGTTACCAAGGATCCTGAGAGAACGGAACAACCCTCTGTGCAAAGACTGTGTGTGGTGGGTGTGTGTGTGTGTGGGGGGGGTGTGGTGTATATTAAACCGGGCCTCCCCTGGAGCACTTCTACGGGGCCAGGTCAACCGTAACACCTGGACTGGTGTGGCCGTGGGGTGGCCCGAGCTGGGGACGGCCACGCTGCTGCTCACGTGTGGATGTTTCCGCCCTGTCTCAGCGCCTCACAGCCGCGCATCACTTGTGTCTTCCCTCCCCTGGCCCCTCCTTCCTGTGTGAGCACCGTGTCCCCAGAGAAGACCCGTGTCCTGGGCTCCCTCCCTGCCGGTACCCCAGTCGCTTCTGGGTGCAGGCCCCGGGAGGCAGGTGCAGGGCCCCCCTCTGCTCACTGGCAGCCCCACGAGGCGTCCTGTCTCCCGCCCCCGCCCCCAGGCACCGTCTGGGATGCTGCTTGGCGAGGGTGCTGAACCTGTGGGTTGGACGCCGCCTCCTCCCGGGCAGGCTCCCTCCTGCCCCTGGCCCAGCAGCCTGACCTCACTGCCTGCGTGTCAGGACAGCGCCGTCCTCACATGGGAGGGAGGCTCAGGGAGGCCGCCAGGGCTGCAGGGTCTCTGTGCCGAGAGGGTGGGCTCCGTTATGGACATGTGGGTGACACTGGCTTTTGTCCTCTGGACCTGTGGTTCGGTGCATCAGCCCCTCTGCTGGACGACGGGGTCCCACCAGCCCTGAGCATCCGGTGCTGGTCGCTGTCCCGAGTCCCGCCAGCCTCTGGGCTCTGATTTTGTGCTCAAAAAACAGTTGGCTCTGACTTCTTGGCAGTCAGCTCGGGGCGCGCTGGGCCTGCTGCTGCTGCTGCTGCTGCTGCCGCTGCCGCCGCTGCCTCTGCTCTGGGGCCGACGGAACAGGGAGGCGATGCCTCGAGGAGTGGACTCAGGAATTCAGGTTGGCACCTGGGCCGTGAGCTCAGGTCTGACTCACAGCTCTGACTAAGGGGGCGCGGAGGAGCGGAGGAGCCGTGACTCACAGCCCCAGGGGCCTCCGCTGTGGCTCCGGCTCCTCCAGAGCGAAGGCTGGTTCCCAGCTGCTTCCTGGCCGCTTCTCCAAATCCTCCAAGGAGCTGGGACACCGGATGTCCTGAGGTGGTTGGATGTGCTCACGTCGCCTCCCCCTTGAAGCCCTCCTGACTACCCCTTCCTGTCCCTCCATAAGCATCTCTTGTCATGTTCCGTGGAGGTGGGGCCCAGGTTCCCTCAAGGCTTGAGAAGTCAGTCGATGAGGGAGTCTATTCCTCGAATGTGCTGCACGGTGGGCAACTACCCTCAGCCCACCGGGTGCGGGTGGTGCCTGGCCAGGCGTGGCCAGGGGTGGGGGGACTGGAGGTCAGGAGGCTCCAGGACCTGAGGGGGCCGTTTCCACGTGCATGCTGTGCACCCTCTCCTTGGGTGGGGAGCAGTGGGGTTCATTTTCATTGGGGTAAGATTCACACATCAAAACATTAACCATTTTAACATTCTCAACGTTGTCCAACCTCCCCCCCCACCTCTGGTTCCAGAACTTTCTCAGCCCCAAAACTGCCCGTTGCCAGTCAGCCCCTCCCTCCGCTCCCCTCCCCCAGCGCCTGGCAGCCACTGACCTGCTCCTGTCCCGGTGGCTCTGCCTGCTGTGGACATTTCACACGGTGGGGTCCCACACCGTGGGTCCCTGCAGGTCTGGCCTCTGTCGCTGAGCACCGTGGGTCCTGGGCCTGTCCACACGGTAGCCACGTCCATCCTTCACCCTTTTCCTGGCTGAGTAGTACTCCATGGTGAACTCTTAGACTTTTACAACAATGTTTATCTAGTGGGAGCATTTCTAGACTGGGGCTGGGGCTTTCCAGCGGGCGGCCCAGGACCCCGGGCAGGTGCAGCAGGAAGCAGGCGCTCCATGGGCGACAGGTCGCTCTGTGGGTCACCGTCGGTGGCCGTCTCCCTGGGGCTTCTGCCCAGACACATTCCCGCCGTGTCTGGTTACCTGTGTCAGCTGCCGCTTCAGCGCCCTCTGCAATGTGGTCACAGCTGCTGAGTGACCCTCAGCTGGAGGGCTCCAGGCTGATGGAGCCTGTTGGCCCTGCCCGTCTTCCTATTCTGGTGTGGGGCTGGGGGTGTGTGTCCCTGAAGTGGGGGTTGGGACCTGGGGGGTCTTGGTGGTGTCCCTTCATGTGCTGTGACTCTTGGTGGTGGGTCCCTTTGCCCTCCAGCAGGGAAGGCTGCTTGAAAGGATTAACATGGAAGGAAGGGGGACCTCCCCACCATCCCGTGGCCCTCAGCCACCTATCCGGCTGCCGGGGAGGGGGCTCCAGGTGGGGTGCCTTGGCCTCTGCCCCGAGAAGGCGCTGGGCCCACCCAGGGCAGGCTCAGGGTCACTCTCAGTGATCCTGGGTCTGGTTACAAAGGCGGGTAGGTAATGTGGGTGGCTGCCTAAGCAGCGGAAAACCCAAGAATGTGGAGGGGGCTGGTCCTGGCCTAGGGTCTCGAGGTTCCTTGGGGGAGTTTGCTTTCATTGTTAGGCAGAGACCACACCGAGAGGCCTTTTACGCCGGCAGACTGCTGGCAGAAGCCCCCAGCCCCGGCCCTTTCATCAGCAGGCCCTCAGCAGGGGCAGGCCAGCCCCGGACGCTGGGGTCACGAGGCCTTGTCGGCACGACCACCCCACCGTCCCCTCGCACACATGGCAGCCCTGCGGGTGGTAGGGGGACCGAGGCATGGCGGGGAGATCTGAAGGAACCGGCAGGAGCGCGTGGGGAGCAGGCACGCCCGCACAGCCTGCTGTCCAGCAGGCGCCTGGTCATTTGTCTTGCAGGTGATTTATTTGCAGGGCTGGGGGCTCACATCCCAGGAGGTCACATTCCAATCATAACATCTTATCTGGGCTGTCAGGCTGCCCCCGGAGGGGGCCTGAGATGGAGCAGAGCTCTAGCTGGTTTCTCCCTGTTCCTTTTGGTGGGGTCTGGGGCAGCGGGGGTTGGGAGGTGTTTGCAGAGACCTCCCTTAAGCCTCTACTGTGTGCAGGGTCGGGGCTGGAGCCCTGCATCCACCCCCTCCCATTGTTCACAGGGGGCGGTTAGATGGGTAGGACCCGCCCCACAAAGCAGCCACAGGGTGCGAGGGAGGCCAGACCCTGGTGGCGTGGGGGAGGGGGACTTGTTCCAATGGAGGCTCTTGAGGTCCCCAGAAGATGGTGACATTGTCAAGGCCCCAGTCCTTGTGCTTTGGGTACTTTTCCAAACCCTAGAGAGTTCTCCACAGGCCCTGGGAAGACCCCCAGCTGCCCTCAATATCTGACCTTGAGGCAATGGCAGACCCGGGCCCAAGACTAGTGCAGGGGACGGGTGAGGGCCGGGGCGGGTGAGGACCACGCCGGTGGGGGCAGGAGTGGGCTGCGGAGGCATGGGAGCACCCCGAGCCGTGCCCGGCGGTCCGTGGTGGGGGGCATTTATAGACAGTCTCGGGGCCGCAGCCTTCCAGGCCCCAGGCAACTTGGTCCGGTCGGTTGCGGTCCCGTGTCAGGGGAGCGAAGAACTCGTCCCAGCCCGGGGCCTCCTCCGACCTGCCGTGTGCTGAGGGCCGCTGCCTGCGGCTGGGAGGGTATGGGGGGTGGAGGGGGGCGGGCGGATCACCTCAGGCTGGGACCCTGGGGCGGAGCACCCCCGACAGCCCCCTTAGGTCCTTCCTTCCTTGGGACGTCTCTGCTCACCCGCGTCGTCCTCGAGGCTCTAGAGCAGGTCGCCCAGGTGACGGCTCTCTCATGCCTCTGGGGGCTGCTCGCTGTGAAGACAGGACGTGGGACGTGGGGGACCCGCTCAAGGCGCCTGCTGGGAAGGGGGCCACCTAGTCCCCTCCCGCCCGAGGCTCGCTCACTGCTTCCTGCGTCAGGGCGACCCCCTTGTCTGCCTGCCAGACCCCCAGAGCCCGGCCCCGTGCGCGGCTACATCGACCCCAAGAAACGCCCCCTCCAGAGCACCCCCGCCACCCCCTTTCCCTGCAGTGACTGGGGGAGACTCCGAACAGGTTCCAGAGAGACACAGCAATTGCACAGATGTTAATCCTCTTTGAGACGACTCAATAGTTTAGCCAAAGAAAATAATCACAATGGTTTCATTTTGAAGGGGGTCACAGACTCTCTTTAATGTTTAATTTCTTTTGACCTGCAAGTATTATAGAAGGAGTAAGGAGAGACCGTCATTTGTTCAGAGGTCAGGAGGAAGTTTGGATGATAGGATGAAACATTTAGGTCAAGCTTTTAAAAGTAAGGGGGGAAAACATCTTTATTTTTAATAGGTACATTCTTAAAAGACTTTCTTTCCAATACGAGGTCCTTGCTCCCCACCACACGTGTGGGTGGGACCGGCCTGGCCCCGTTGGTCAGTGGAGGGTCTGAGCCTGGCTGGGGGCCGCCCGAGGTGGCGCGGGGGGCTCAGAAGGCCTGGGAAGTGTGCGGGCCCCAAGCGGAGTCCTTCCACCGGCGCCCCCTGGCCTTTGTCAGGCTTGTCCTTACCACAGCGCCAGCTGCAAGAACGGGTTGGGGACCCTGCGTGGAGCCAGAGCAGGATGCATTTCTGAGTCTTGGCTCCCCGTGCGCCACAATGGCTGCCTCCTTTACCCTGCCTGCCTGTGCTGGGCCAGCTGTGCCCTTCTAGTGGGTCCTGTGCCTTTGCTGCACCTCGGTTTTTCTCTCCTGCAGTTGGGCCCACGAGAGAGCCAGCTGCAGAAGGCACGGGGAGGGTGTCACCATGGTGCCGAGATGTGTTTAGCTGGGGGACAGGTACCAATTGACATGGGTGGGCCTTTGAGGGACCCCCAGGCCCACAGACAAGCTCTCTGGAAACCTGGAGGGAGTGGCTTCATGGAGCGGTGGGGGGGTGACAGTGGCACCTTTGCAGGAGGACTGGGGGGTGCAGCAGCATCGCTGCCTGTTGACATCAGCCCGAGAGCAGGGCGGCAGGGTGACCCCTACGAGGACAGATGTGGGCGCCCTGAAACCATGGCTCTCAACTCGGACACCTGGCCGTGGTGGGCGCGGCCCGGTGGACAGTTTGTCCCCCCTGCTCGGCCTGCAGTGCAGGCTGGGGACTTCTCCCGGGTCTGCCCGTGACCCGCAGCAGTCCTAGATCCCGTGGCCTCTGTAGGCAGGGCGGTTCCGACGACACGCGCGATCGCCAGGGAGAAGAAACAACCCAGAGGGAGTGGGAGACGGGACCTGCAGCTTGGGCCTCCTGCCAGGTGGTTTGGGGTGAGTGTGAGGGCGCCGACCAGCGGAGGGGTGGGGGTGCCGCCTCCTCCCAGCCAGGAGTCCTGGCGGGTGCGGGCGTCTGCACTGGCGCCCACCGAGAACGGAGCGGGGCTGAGGGGACGCCTCCGGGGTGAAGGGGTCAGGTCAGGCCTGGGGCTGCGGTGATCTGGGGCTCACTCTGTCCTCTCCGAGGAGCAGTTTCGAAGGGAATCCATTGAAATTCCTCCCTCGATGCCCTCTCCCTCCCTCCGTGTCTTTGGTGGAACACCTGCGTGGTTGACACTGACTTGAACAGTCATCACCTTGGGCCATGAGGTGGGGACCGCATTTGAGAAGCACCCCGGCCCGCTGGCTGGGAGGTGGGGGAATGTGCCTGCCGCGCTGTGCCTTCCTCCGCCCGTGAGCCCGGCCTTCCTCCGCTTGGGCCCTGCCTCCCTCTGCCGGGGCGCCCGGGCGCCGTGGCTGGGAATCAGCTGCCTCTTCCCGGGACCGTCCAGCCGTGCTGAGGGGGAACAGCCCCCAGGGGCTGGGTCAGTGTGAAGAGGGGCTGTGCCTGGCACCCCCGTAAAACCAGCCTGTCTTCGGATGAATCAGCGCTCATATTTATAACTTCCTGCAGACCACATTTCTTGTGATGTTAAAGCCTAATGGAATATCCATGTCCAGCTTTTATCTGGAACAAGATGGGCTTTTAATTAGGGGGAAAGGTCAGCTTTGTTGGATGCCGGCTGGGCCGGGGCCGAGGCCAGAGCTGCCTGCGCTGCAGACACGGAGGGGCCGTGAGGATGGATGGACTGTCCCGGGAGGGTCCAGCCCCCGTGGCTCCCATCAGTGGGTGTCCCTGCCCCCGCCGAGGTCTGAATTGGTTCAGGTGCCTGAGTTCTGGTGGTGGGGGGGGGGTGCCACCCACTCTCACACTCACTCCCTCTCACACTCACGTGGAACTCACACTCACTTGTGCCCAGGTGGGGCTCCCAGAGCTGTCACGGACTCTGGGTGGGCAGTGGAGGGCGCACCTTCTCCGGCCTCCTCCTCTCCGAGCTCCCTTGCCAACGGCTCCCTCCCCTTCTGCCAGCCTCGCCAGGCAGCCCGCAGCCTCGTCCAGGGCTGGGGCTGTCTGTGGGGCGGGCGGGGCTGGCTTGCTGGGCAGCTTCTCCCCGAGAAGGGGAGGGGCTCTCAGGTTTGGAGTCTGCCCAAGGCCATGTTCGCACTGGGCCCTCCGATGGCCCTTGGATGACTGGCCACTCAGATGGCGTGCGCCCGGCCCCCCTGCCACAGGGCAGTGTGCGTCACCTGGGGTGCCAGAGTGTCGTCACTCTCAGGGAAGGCCGTCTCCTTGTCCACTGATGCTCTCGGGCTGTCTGTGCAGCTGGAGGGACGCAGGCCAGACGCCCTGCTGCAACAGGACATAGAAGTGAATTCCGGACGCTGACGGACCCAGTGCCCCTGAGAGCGGTGGGGGCCAGGAGGGTGTCCACGCGGCATTGCTCCTCTCTGTGCTGAGGTGGGCAAGGGTGGGGCAGCGCTGGTTTAGAGATGTTCACGGCCATTCAGCATCACTGTGACATTTTTACTGTGTTTTTTTTTAATATTTTATTTATTTATTTTTAGAGAGGGAAGGGAGGGAGATAGAGAGATAGAGAGAGAGAGAGAGAGAAACATCAATGTGCGGTTGCTGGGGGCCATGGCCTGCAACCCAGGCATGTGCCCTGACTGGGAATCGAACCTGCGACACTTTGGTTCGCAGCCTGCGCTCAATCCACTGAGCTACGCCAGCCAGGGCTTTACTGTGTTTTACAAAAGCATTTGCCACCACGGGTCAGGGAACAAACTGGTCCTGGCCCGCAGTGTGAGAGGCAGTGGCCTGAAGTCCAGATGTTCCAAGGAGACTGGACACACGAGGCTGCTGTTTAGGGGACCATCCAGTGGCTCTGAGGGGACAGGACAGGATCCTCAGAACCCGAGGAGGGACAGAGGGGTTGGCTGCAGAATGAAAACGTAAGTGCGGCAGAAAAACGAGGGCAGGCCGGGAGGCAGCCTGTGCTCTGAGAACAGGGCACCTTGACAGGAGCTGCCAGAGAGGCCCCTGGAATATTGGGGCGAGGATGGAGAAGGGGCCCCTTGAATGAGGGGCGGCAGGTGCTGGAAACCTCAGCCAAAGGCTCCACCTGAGAAAAGGCAGGACGTGCAGGGTGGATCCTTTGACTGCTGCAACAAAGCTACAGCACAGGTTTATCCCCTCACAGTCTGGAGGTCAGAATTCCACGGGGGGGTGGAGGGGTGGGGGGGTTCTCCTGGGGCTGAAATCTAGTATCCGCAGCGCTGGGTTCCCCTGAGGGTTCTGGAGGAAGAGCCTGTTTCCTGGCCTTTTCCAGCCGCTAGAGGCTCCCACTTCCCTTGGCTAGTGGCCCTTCCCTCATGTTCACAGCGGGCAGTGACCGGTTCAGTCTTGGGTCTGGTTTTCCTGCCTCCCTCTTCCCCTTTCGGGGACCCTTGTGAGGACCGGGGGCCCATCGGGGTAACCCAGAATAATCCGTTTGTTTAAGGTCCGCTGGTTAGCAGCAGCCTTCATGCACCTGCACCTTCGTTCTCCCTTGTCAGGTAGCAGAACCTTCTCACCGCCCGGGGAGTAGTAGGACGTAGACCTCTGGCGGGGGAGGCACATCCTGCCCCCATGGTCCCAGAGATGCCTGTCTCTCCCACCTGCAGCCCACCCACCCTCCTGCCAACATCCACACAGAGGAAGTGTAAAACACCGCTTCCTGTCAGCAGCTGTCAGTGCCGAGCACTGGGACGAGCACTCATGGTTCCTTGTTGGAGGGAACCCACCCTCTGCTACTTAGAGTCTGGAATTTGCATCCCGTCGACCAGGTGATGACCCCATTTCAGGAGTCTGTGCTCCAGAAATCAGAGCACCTGCCTGTTAGGACATCTGCTCAGCATCACTCAGAGCACCCCAGCCAAACAGAATCCAGGGGAGGAAACACACCTGCTCTGCCAGAACCTCCGGCACAGGGCACAGGGCGGAGGAGGGGTCTGCGCACCATGCCTGGGGCAGCTCTCCCCCACCTGGGGAGTCTCGGTGACAGAGGCTTGGAGTCTGCAAAGGTCGCCAGGCTGTGAAACCCCCCAGGGGTTCTTAGCCTTACTTCCTATGCCTTTATGCATTACAACATGTACATTTGTTCCATATGTAAGAGGAATCTGACTAAGTGAAGAACAAACGTTGAGTTTTGGGTTCTGGTACAGCCAAGCTGAGCCTGGATGAGAAATCCCAGGTGCGTAGCTCCCCCTGCTGGTCAGACACCAGCACAACAGCCTGTTGCTCCCAGTGGGACCCAGGGTGTCTTCCACCCACACAACACCGATGGCAACAGCGTTTGCAAACCTGGTCACACTCAGCATGGTCTTCCTCGAGTTACTGCCACTTTGGACCCTTTTGGATGCGTGAAGAGAGTGTGGCTCGCGGTTTGAAGGGGCAGCACAGAGCCCGGCGTTTGCAGGACCCTCCCTCCATGTAAAACGAGTCCCCCAGGCTGAATCACGGCCCCCCGACTTGTGTTCAGCCAGAAGTGAAAACTGGAGGGGGGCGCAGCCTGAAGTGTGTCTGGGTGACTTCCTGGGAAGGCAAAGTGGGACGTCCCAGGCCAGCCCGTAGCCCTGCTCCCTTGTCCTTCCCACCCCCCGCCTCCGTGTGTGTCGCCAGCAGCGGTGAACGGGCAGGGAGCAGGAGCGATGCGCGTGGGGTGGTGCTGCGGGTGGCTGTTCCCGGTTCTCTGGATGTGTGGGAGGCAGAGCCCGAACCACAGCTGTCCGTTCCGTGATGGTCCTGGCACCAGCTTGCCGTCCTGATTGCATTCCCTGGACTCTGGGCGGAGTCGATTGCCTTCTCCACCAGCATGCCGTTCCTTGGGATTGGGGGTGGGGGGAGGTTACAGAACGATCCAGAGGCTGTAATTTCCCCCTCCCTGACTTTTTGGCTCCGGAGACGGCCCCCAAGTGGGTGGCCTTGGACGGGGCTCCTTGCTCTGAGGAGAGTGGGAGCGTCAGGCCTGTGTGTGGCTGTGCAGGGGTGGGTGGTTCCAAAACTGGAGACCAAGGTCAAGCTCTTGTTCCAGGGGCCCCGGTGTCTGTCCCACGGCCTTGGGTCTGCCTGATGTCTTTTACACCCACCCCCCTGTAGGGGTCACCCAGGAGCTTTTCAAAATGCTAAGGCCAGACCTCCCTGCCTGCCCAGCACACTGGGAGCTCTGGCCAGGCCCAGGCTGGAGGGGCTTCTAAACCCTCAGATGCCTGGAAGGTGGGAGCAGGGTTGGAGCTGGGTAGCACACAGCTTCCCCTGAATTCCTGTGTGTGGGTAAAATGAGGACACGTGCCAGTTTGGACAAGATGCGGCCATTCTCCTGGACTGTCGTGGGCGGCCTCACTGTGCCTCCAGGACGGCCACTGGCCCCTCCTACCATCCTCCTGCAGGCCAGGCCCTGGGGGTTGCCCAGACCATCCTTCAGGGACCCCACTTCCCAGTGCTGCTCTTGGCAAAATCGGCCCGTCTGCAGCAGACTTGAGCTTTGTCATTTTCTGGGGGCCCGGGGAACCATTAAATGCCCATCCCCCTCTGTGTCTCTTGGACACATTTTTCTTCTTATCGCCCTCCTGGTTTATGCTGTGGAGCACATAGTTTTATTTTTCTCAAGGTGAGGGCGCGGTGTCAGCTCCAGAGTGTGGCACCTGCGGGTGGCGCCACCCTGGAACCCATGGAGGCAGCAGGGGCCTCCGTCTGCGAGTGCCAGGTGCCAGTCGCTGTCTGGGCTTCCTGGAGAAAGCCCTGTGGGTCCCCTCCCTCTGTGTCCATGAAGGAGACACCTGTTGTATACGGGGTGACCTCCACCTTTTGTGTCCCCACTGGTAACAGCTGTTTCTCGATTCCGGCCGGCTGTGCGGCTGGAAACGCAGTGCGAGAGGAGCACGCCTGGGCGCTGCCCGAGTGGCGGTCCGTGATCAGAGCGGGGTCTGGGGTCGCCCAGCTGCTCCCTGGTCCAGCCTGCCCTTGTCATCTGTGTAGCCCGGGCCAGGTCCAGGAGTCATGGTGTGGACCTTGGGGTGTCAGCATGTGGGCGGTGCTTGACTTACGACCCCAACCAGACTGAAGTGAAGCTGTCACAGGTGGGAGCTGAGCAGCCCAGCCTTTCCTCACCCCCTCCCCGTGGGAGCCCGGTGTGGGAGCCGGCCCTGCAGCCCTCAGTAAAATCCAGTTAATGAGCAACCTGCCAGACTCTTAAAACCTAACCGGACGGCTCACTGCGCAGTGTCTCGGCTGGTCCTCGTCTTCCCTGCTTGTCGCTCTGCAGTCCCCACCCTCAGGGGCCTAGCTCTGCAGTGGAGCCGAGTTTTGGGGGGTGGTGGGGGGTCCAGCGTGGTACCGGGACCCACCTGCCTGCCTTGGCCAACACCTGTCATCCTCCCAACAAGAACTCGTGGGTTCTAGAAGGCCACAGGGGTCGGGCAGGGCTGTGCCTGTATTTGAGGGTCCTGGGATGAACCCACATTAGAGTTCACTTTTTCTGTGGAGGATGAAGCAACGATGATGTGACACTCTGGTGCCAGGTTTGGGGAAGCTCCAGGGAAAACACCAGTCAATTATTAACTGCCTGGGTCAAGCACCTTTATTTGAAAGAAATGCCGTCCCCTGTGTACCCCGTTGGGTGGCCTTGTCCAACGGACAGGACACCTGGACTCCACACCTAGCAAAGAATCTTTGAAGCAGGTCTCGTGGGGACACTGGAAAGACGCCGGTCCTGGAAAAGGGACCTTTGTTTCTGCTGGCTTGCAGGGCTGTCTGTGCCCCTCCCGGGGGGCCAGTGGGTGTCTGGCCCTTCCAAGGGAAAGGCCTTGTCACCACATAGGAATGTGGTGACCCTTGGTGGGGAACCTGTTTCCTGGGGGGATGGGAGGGAACGTTGCTGCCGCTTCTCATCATCTTCCGAGAGGCTCCCTCCCCCTGGCCCCACATCCCGGACAGGGGCTGTCACCCCATGCATCCTCTGCCCTCTCCCACCTGATCTTTCTCCTTCGTGTCCGCTTCGTGGAGGCTTCCCCTGCACTGGGGCGGATGCGGTTCAGCGCCCAGAGCCGGGCTGGGCACACAGTGGGAGCTCAGTGCAAATTTGTTGAGTGAATGAAGGGAAGTATGTCCCTGCAAGGTAAAGAATTAGTGCACAGGGACGGGCTTTAGTGTGGGACCCCGAGTCGGAGGTCCTCACTGCTCCATCGCCGCTGCAGGGCCAGCGGCCTCCCACCCTGAACTCCCGTCCTCCCCGACTGAAGTGCACTGGGCCACGGCGGGTTGGGAGGGTTACGCTCTGTAGGCCAAGGGGTGCGGTTCAGACGTCCGAGGAGTCGGGAAGGAGGCCCTGTGTCTCCTGAACAGGGAGGCTGGGGATAAGCTTGAAAATCCTCACTAACAGCAAAGATGGCCAGGGACCAGATCCCTGTTCTTTGAAAAATGACAGCACTCCCTTAGAAAATGAATAATGGTGAACAGAAATTGATAAAGGAAAGAAATGCTTGCATCGAATAGATTTTAAAAATCATTCACACTAACCATCAAATAAATGCCAATCAAGCAGCATTTAGTATCGCGTGGTTTGAAATCTGACGTAGTCTCCCTGGGTTCTTGATTTAAGCAGCTCTTGAGAGACCATTCACACACCACACACTTCACAGTAACTCGGAGCCGGCAGTTTCGTGGGTTTTGTGTAATCAATGGGCAGCCACCATCACAGACCATTGCAGAAAATCTTCATCTCTTGCAAAAAAAAAAAAGCAACTTTCGTTGCCCCCCCCACCCAGCCCCGAACAGCCACTGACATACCCCCAGTGGGTTTCTCTATTCTGCACGTTTCATGTAAATGGAACCGTATTATACGTGGCCTTTCGCATCTGGCTTAGTTCACCGAGCACGGCATCTTCAAGGTTCATCCACGCCGTCGTGTGTCGGCACCTCACTCCTTTTTACGGCTGAACGGTGACTCCACGGCACGGGGGGCTGCATTGTATCTACCCACCCGGCGGCAGCTGGCGGACACTTGTGTTGTGTCCACCTTGCGGCTGGTGTGAATGATGCTGCTGTGAATGCTCATGTACAGTTGTGTGTGTGTGTATGTGTGTGTGTGGGGGGCATGTTCACAGGTCTTCTGTGTGTATATGCCGAGAGTGGAATTTCTGGGACGCGAGACAGTTCGAGAAACAGCCAGACTGGTTTCCTAAATGGCGGCCTGTTTTGTATTCTCACCAGCTGCGTGTGAGGGTTCCGACGTCTTCCCCTCCTCACCGGCACTTGCGATTACCCGGCTTGTTGATTCCAGCCTATCCTAGTGGGCGTGAGGTGCATCCCAGCGTGGTTTTCGTTTGCGCTTCCCTGATGACTAGTGATCATGGGCATTTTTTCATGCATTTGTTGGCTATTTGTATGTCTTTCTAGGAGAAACGTGTGTTTGGATTTTTGGCCGGCTTTTTAATTGCATTGTTTGTCTTTTGTTCAGCTGTAGGAAGTTCTTCATGTATTCTAGATCCAAGTCCTTTATCAAACTTTTGACTTGTTAATATACTTGTATTCTCCCAGCTGTGGATGGTCTTTTTACTTTCTTGATGTTGTCCTTTGAAGCACAAAATTTTTAAATTTTTATGCAGTCCAATTTATGTATTTTTGTTGTTGTTGTTGCTTAGATATGTGGTGTCAAATGTAAAAATTCTTTGTCAGCCCTGGCCGGTGTGGCTCAGTGGATTGAGTGCCAGCCTGCACACCAAAGGGTTGCGGGTTTGATTCCCAGTCAGGGCGTGTGCCTGGGTTGTGGGTCAGGCCCCCAGTAGGGGGTGCACGAGAGGCAACCACTCACATTGCTGTTTCTGTCCCTCTTGCTCCCTTCCTTCCCCTCTCTCTAAAAATAAGCAAGCAAATAAACAAACAGATAATTCATTGCCAAATCCAAGGTCATACAGATTTATTCCTATGTTTTCATCTAAGCATTTTATAGTTTTAGCTCTTACATCTGGGGCTTTGATCCATTTTCATTTAATTTTTGTGTACAGTCTGAGATACAGGTCTAAGTTCATTTTTTGGCCTGTGGCAACCTCATATTCCCAGCACTGTGCTTGAAGGACTATTATGTCCCCCTAAATGGTCTTTGGCACTTGTGCGGAAAATCTGCTGACCGTCGATGTACAAGTTTTCTCCAGAACTCTCAATTCTGTCCCGTTGATCTGTGTGTCTGTCCCTGTGCCCGTCCCATGCTCTCTTGGTCACTCAGCTTTATCGTGAGTTTTAGAGTTGGGAAGTGTGAGTCCTTCAGCTTTGTTCTAGCCCCAAACGATGTTCTAAGCCGTGACAATGAACCATTCTTCTGATATGTCAACCAATTAGGTAACTTGAATCAACAAATTCATAGACACAAACTATGCAAACTGAATAAGAAAGAGACAATTTGAATAGATCTTAACAGGTGAAGAGATTGATTTAAAATACAGACCAATCTCTCTTGCGTGTGGACACAAAAGTCCTTTAATACCAGCATACCACGTCCAGCAACACGGGGGACAGTTAGGCATGATGCGCAAGGGGGCTCTGTCCCAGGAATGCAAGGCTGGTTTAGCGTCTGAGAGTTGATGCCGTACATCATACCAGTAGAATAAAACACAGAAATCACACAGTCATCTCAGTAGACACAGAAAAGGGATTTGGCAAAATTCAACACCCTTTCATGTTATGAAAAGAGTAACTCAGCAACATAGGAGTAGAAGGGCACTTTCGCAACCCGATAAAAGCCCGCCCCCGACAGCGTGCACACTGGTGGGAGGCCGGTGCTGCCCCCGAGACCAGGAGCCGCGGACGAGGATGTCGCGTCTCCCCATCTCTGTCCAGCATTATGTTCTGTTCGCAGATACCCCTACAGAACCCACTAAAAATATTAAAACTAACTCACAAATTCAGTAAGTTTGTAGAAGGCAAGACCTTTCTGGGAGCAGAGACCAGTGCCGGGTCCATGCGGGACGGGACTCCTCAAGGGGGGGGGTGGCCGGCCGCTCGGCCCCACGGCGCTGGAGGGGGAGCAGCCCCGAGTGCCGCTTCCGGGGGCCGGTGAGGATGTGCCCTGGACACGGGGCCAAGACGGGCGTGTGGAAGACCGGGGTCAGCACACCCAGCCTGAGGGGGCCGAGAGGCCGCAGAAGCACTTCGGAGGCTGTGGATTTGGGAGTCATTCAGGGAGGGCCCTGCAGACGGAGGTGTGTGCTCACCTTCCGTGTACAAAGTCCCCGTGCCCCTCCCCAGCGCATGTGCCGTGCAGCTAGCTGTGAAGGCCCAGGGGGGACCTCAAGCCTGGCCTGGCAGGACTTCCCGTGTTGGACCCAGAACCTCCCAGGCGTCCGGGAATCCCAAGAAAACTGTCTGCATGGGAGTGAGTGGGAGTGTGCAGGCACAGACAACACACATGTATCTGCACGCACAAAACACACCGTGTGTGTGCACATGTGTGTGCATGCACATACTGGTGAACATGTGCACACACATGTGCACCCACGTGTGCACAGAGACACATCCAAACTTAGACACACATGCCCCTACATAGATGCACATGTGTGTACACATGGCGAGCCCTGGGATGGATTAACAGGCGGACAGTGTCGGTGGGCTGGGGCCGTGAGCTGAGGGCATTTCGGGCATGTCATGAGGTCTCTGTGTGAGGGGAAGGCGGGCACTTTGCTGGGGTCAGTGGCCCCCACCAGGCACAGCAAGGGTTTGATTGGTTTGTTCCAAGGATGTTCTCAGAGCCCCACGAGCGAGGCAGCCACCCCGTGACTCCCGATGGTCTCCACCCAGGCCCAGAATGCTCCTCTCACATTCAAGTCAGCCTCCCTGTTCGGTAATATCCCAGGGCCCCCAGGCAGCTGTTGGGCGTGTTCCTCCAGCTGCTCGTGACAGTCACCAGACAGCCCTGCAGGCAAGCGATGCTCTGCTAGTGCCTAGAGGTGGCGGTGGCCCTGGCAGTGGGCAGGAGGGGCGTGCTCTGGAGCAGTCGTGCGGAGGGATGCCCTGCTGGGTTGCAGAAAGTTGGCTCAGGGCCGGGGGGCCGCAGGCTGCCCTCCCGGGTAGCCTGCCCCAGGCCGGTCGGCAGCTGCCATCCATCCTGCACAGCATGGCTCCGCAGTTCCTGGCCCTGGCTCCGTCTGGAAATGGAGTTGAGCCAGCGACACCAGGGAGTGCCCTAGTGCCCGGGGACACTGGACTGATGAGGGGGCAGCCCTGCAATGGGGAGTCCAGCTGTGCCCCCAACGAGCCCAGAGCCCCCCCGCCCCCCGATCCGGGCAGGAGAAGAAGGGGGAGGGCCGCTGGAAGTTCCGTCCTGAGATTTTCTGAAGACACTTCAGGCATGAAATCACATTAGTAGTAGTGGATTTCCAAGGAGACTGTTCTCTGGGCATTTCGAAGGATTCTGAGCGTCACGAGGATTAATGCTGGCAATTGGGCCTCGCCGAGGCACAGATGTTCGCCTGCGGGTTGCCCCCCGCCTGTCCCTGTCCGGAGGGAACAGCATCCGTCCAACCTCACGTTCCAGTGGTCCTGAAACGTGAGTACCGGCCCTGAGCAGCTGAGCCCTGCCCTTTGGACGGCACTCGCCGATCGGATCCGCGGTGTTTTCAGCTGGGGACAGCTGGGGATGCGACTTCAGGGCCGTTTCAACAGAGCTGCTGCCACTGCTGAACTCTGCCCGGGGGGAGAGTGGGCTGAGACCCCCAGCACAACCTGGAGAAGCCGGGGTGAGGGAGGGACTCGGGCGGAGAGGCCCGGACAGTGGGTGTGCCGAGCACACGCGGGATCTAGTGTGGACTAGTGTGGAGGTTGAAACTGTGGGAGTGTGTGTGTGTGTGTGTGTGAGATCCTGTTCTGGCTCTCCCCTCTTAGGCTCTGTAATCTGGGGCCAGGCCTCTGGGCTCCGTGCCTCAGTTTCTTTCTCCACAGGCCACACCAGACACGGGCTCCCCGAGTGATGGTGGGGTGCATGGCACCGTGCCTGGTGGGCGGTGGCGTGGCTGCTCTGCTCAGACACAAAGAGCTGGGAAAGAGCCTGGAGCAGTTTTTGTCCAACCAGGGGTCCCTGGGCAGTGAGCCGGAGAGGCCTCGCCGCCCCTCACTGGACAGCCGCCCATCCCTGCGCTGGCGAGTGTGAGGACAGGGCTCCGGGCTGGCACCCTGACCCCCAGGGCAGCTTATGTGCCCCTGCTGCTGCCCAGGGCTGGGGCCCCCGCTCGGGCTGGGCTGCACAGAGCGTGGGTGCTGGGCATCGGGGTCAGCCTGGTGGCATAGGGAGGGTGTCCGCCGTAACCGAAGTCAGATGCCAGCGCCCGCAGTGAGTTCGAAGCAGCCCCGTGGCAGGCACTGGCAGGACTTGCAGCCACAGGGCGGCATCCTTGTAGTGTCCTGGACAGAGAAAGTGTTATCTGCGGTTGTATTAAGGGAAGGAGTCCGGACACAATGGGAACTGTCCAGCCGCACGCTGGCCTGGCGTGCGCCCTCTGGAGCAGTGCCATTAAACTGGCAGGTCCCTTCACTGCCTGAGACGCGGCCCGGGAGAGGCGCCTGCCGAAGACAGAGCCGCGAGAGGGCAGAACTGGTCCCCACACCGGCTGGCACCGGGCTGCGGGCAGGGCTCCCTCACCAGCCCCCTCTCACGGCCTCGGGGCAGTCCCCACTCGCTCCGCCAAACAGACTGAGGCCTGGGGGACGTCTGCGCAGGACCTGCTCTCGCGGCAACGTCAGTCTCCGTGCATCTCGTGATACCCGGCTTTCCCTCGGGGTCGGGGCCCCACCGCCGCTGTTCTCCTTCACGTGGTTCTCGAGGGTTAGCTCACAGACCCCCGCCGGACTCTGAGAGGCGCCGGTCGCCATGGTACAAGCAGGATCAGCCCCTGAGAGAGCCTTTCTAACCAACGGAGCAAGGAGTCTGGGGCGTCACCGAAGGCCGTGTGTCACCCGTGCCGGAGCCCAGGGCGTGGTCTCGGGAGAGATGGGGCACGAACAGCCCCGAGTCAGCGTGAGCGGCGGGAGGGCCGCCAGGCTGAAGAGCAGCGTCTCTGAGCAGGCGGGAGCCCGGGTCCCTCACAGGTCTTCCTTGAGGTTGAATGTCTCAGAGGCAACCGTTCCAACAGAAGAACTGGACTCACAACAAGTTTCAGTTTTACAGCAGGACGGTGGCCCCAGGCCAGGCTTCCCTGACTGTTCCCAGCTGCAGCGGCTCTGAGCGTGGTGGGCAAGCGGGGCTGGGGGGCCGCAGCGGCTCTGAGTGCAGAGGATGGTGGGCAAGCGGGGCTGTGGGGGCTGCCGCCTCGGTGCCCTGCGGGTCCCAGCCCTGTGGGGCCCCAAGGGGGCTGTGCCGGGCTTCTTCTTTGGAGTCAGGCTCTGTGGAGGGCACCCAGGCTACGGGGCTGGGAAGAGGGTCCTTTCAGAAGCTGCCCTGCGGGTCAGGGGGCTGGCCCGGAGGCGAGCCAGTGCAGGGATCGGCAGCCATCTGGCGAGAGGCAGCCAGGCCTCTCCGGCTCACAGCCCAGGAAGTTGGGGATTCCACTGAATGTGCTTAAAGGTCCACTTGGCCTCTTGGAGTCTGTGGCTGCTCAAGGGAGGGGTGAGAAGTTCTCAAGAGTGCCTGTCACCTTGATTTAGGAGTCGCTGTCTTTTATTCCTCTGTGCGAGTGAAAAGGCAGAAGAGAGAATGGCCTGGAGACATGAATGGGGGAGCTGGCTACAAGCCGTGGGCGGGCGGGGCGGGAGCCGGGCTGGCCCCACCTCCCGGACGGCAGACTCCCGCCCACCCTCCCCTCCGTGGTGCACACTGCCCTGATGGCTCCCGACCCCAGCGGCCGCCTTGGCTGGCCGCTGCAGCTGCTGCTGCTGCTCTCCTGCTGCTTCGCCGCCGCCTGGGCTGATCTGCTGACCTGGCCGTGGTCGTCCACTCAGACGAATGAGTCCACAGCCTCCTTGGTCTCCGTGCCCCCGGGCAGCCCACCTGTGCAGCCCACAGAAGGTATCATCACACACGTGGACCCTCGGGATGGCCCCACCGAGCAGGCGATGGCTTCTGCCAGCCCCGAGCCTCCCCTGGAGAGGCTGGAAGCTGGCCAGGGCAAGGCCTCCACTTCCCCTCCTGCCTCTGCTGCCTCCCGCACGAGCCCAGACACGAAGGACACGGAGAACATTGCTGGCGTCGGCGCCAGGATCCTGAACGTGGCTATGGGCATCCGGAGCTTCGTCCAGCTGTGGGATGACACCACCCCCGCCGAGGATGCTTCCAAGATGGAGACTCTGGCACCTGCCACCCCCACGGACCCCCTCACCCTCCCTGGGCCGTCCAGCACCCCCCAGGAGAACGGGACCACTCGCTGGCTGACCGGTGGGGCCCTGCACTCTCCGGACACCAAGAAGACTGAGGCTGGCAGCCTGCCAGCGCCCACCCAGCCACCACCCTCCCCGGACGGGCCCTGGGCAACACTCAGTGTGCCCTCGGTGCCACCGAAGTCCTCAGGTAGAACTCTCTCCTCCGTGCCGGGCGGGGCCCTTCCCTGGGGGAGCCCGCAGTCCTCAGGTTGGCCCCCGGACCCGGATGGCGAAGGACTCCTGCCCGAGGCAGCCCGTCCCGGCCAACAGCACCCACGCCCCGACAGCCTCAAGCGCACGCCACTTCTGCTGCCCCTGGTGACGGGTTCCCTGGGCACACACGCCGCCCGCTCGGCTCTCTCCCCCGGCCCTCCCGCCAGTCTGTCTCGGGTCTCACTCTCGGCTTTACCTGGGGACGGCGGTGCTTGGGTTTCTCACGTGGCTACTTCTGTGGGGCCTGGTCTTCCTAATAATGTCTTCTTCGCACTGCTCGGGTCCCAGCGACCGACCCCGGCAGTGCAGCCTGTCCGCCACGCCTCCAGCCGCTGCCTGCCCCTGCCGCCCTCCCTGCCGGTCTGCAGCAGCCTGGGCATCAGCCGCTCCTGGCTGCCCAATCACCTCCACCACTCGAGCGGCGAGGAGGTGCTGCTGGCCGCTCGGGCCTGGGAGGGCCTCCTCCGGTCGCGCTGCCACCACTTCCTCGCCTGGTTCTTCTGCCTGCTGATGGTCCCGCCCTGCGGCCCTGGCCCCCTGCCCGCCCTGCCACCCTGCCGCCAGTTCTGCGAGGTCCTGGAGGATGCGTGCTGGAGCCACTCAGACGGGGGCAGGCTGCCGGTCACCTGCGCCTCGCTCCCAGCCCAGGAAGACGGGTACTGTGTGTTCATTGGGCCGGCTGCAGGTAACGGCCGGCCCACCGACCCCACCGTTTCCTTTTTGTCCTTTTGCATGAGCCCGGCCAGGGCTGGTGTGAACCTCACACAGCACCTGCCGCCCACATCCCTGGTGTTGGCCTTTATGAGCAGGTGCCCGTCAAACCCTCAGGAGGCAGGGGGAGTGCAATGCCTCCTTTGCACGGGGCAGACAAGTCTGGAGATGCCTGCATCCAACCCTAGGTTCTCGGCATGACGAGGGCAGATGCGTGGGGAGGAGCCCCTGCCCAAGCATTGTAGTTTATTTAGGCCTTTGAGCCGCCCCCAGTCATGGGGGGGAAACTGAGGCACAGAGCGGCGACATGATATGCCGAGGGAGCCAGGATTCCCTCCTGCGTCTGGTGTCTGACGTCCTTTCTGTAGCCCCAGCCTGATTGGGCAGAGGGGCTGCGGGGGCAGATGCCGCAGGGAGAGAAGACGTGCTTCTCTGAAGGTTGAGCGGCCACAGCCAGGCCAGCGGTCAGTGAGCCTGTGCAGCTCACGTGAGGCCACCCCAGCCGGGGCCCGTGAGCTCCAGACACAGTCTCCCTGCTCCTCTGGTCCGGGGGGCGGCAGGGAGGGCAGCTGCAGCCTCCAGGCCCCTAGCTATCGGTCTGGCCCCGCCCCCCTCCCTGTGGGGAGCAGCCTTGACCACTCATCCATCCCTGCAGTCACTGCCAGTGGGGGCAGGGTGGCTGCACTGGACCTCGAGGAGGCTGTTCCGTGGCTGAGCCCCTGAGGAATGTGTGGGTGCCTCCCTGGCACTGCTGTGCCAGGCCTGGGGTGAAGCGAGGGGGGCTGTTGGCACACAGGTCTTGGCCAGGGCAGGAACAGGTGCTGATGACGGGTGGCACCCAACCCCGAGGAAGGGGCGCACCAGGGGCTGGTCCGAGGGAGGATGGGGCCGCTGACAGGGAGGCTGAGCCCTGGCCCGAGCAGGAGTGGCCCGGAGGGTGTCCGGCAGAGGGACAGCCACACGGGGCCCGCTCTGGGAGGCCCGGTGTGTGGTACGTGCAGAGCTGAAGGCCCTGTGGCTGTCCCTGTGAGCTGGTGGGACTTGGGGAAGGGGGGTCAGGGCCCACAGTGAGCTGCATGTTCCCATGCCCCACCCACACTTGGTGCCCAGACATCCGAAACCTGGGCCGGCAGGGGCCTCCTCCTTATCCTGCCCCCTCCAGTGTGTGTGGCCAGGGCTGCACCACAGGGGGTGCCCTGCCAGGGGCCCCCCTGGTTCCATGTAAAGGAGCCTGGTGGCTCCCCACAGCCCACCTCCCCTTCCTCCTCCTTGGGCCTGGGGCGGGTCCTGAATTCAGCAGACCTGCTGGCTGGCCTCAGACTGGGCCCTGGGCCCTGGGTCTCCATTGCCGTGGGCGGGGGCAGGGTGTGGGATCTCTCTAACTGCAGCTGGCCTGGTCAGCTGAGTGGCCTACAGGGGACTTCTCACTGGACATCTGCACCGCTGGCAGGGCCCCGGGCCTGCGAGGGAGGCCATGTCCCGAGCTGGGTCTGGGGACTCTCCTGTCAGCACTCCCCGTGGTCACTGCGCTCGCAGCCCCTGCAGGCTGGAGGTGGGCTTCGGACGTTCGTCTCACCAGGGCCCCTCCTGGGTGTTGCCTGGCTGGGGAGGGTCCCACGGGTGTTTTCTCCCTTCTTTGCTTTTTTAATTTTTAGAGAGGGGGAAGGGGGGGGAGAAAGAGAGAGAGAAGAAACATCAATGTGAGAGAGAAACATGGATCAGTGTCTCCCACACGCCCCCTACTGGGGACCTGGCCCACGACCCAGGCATGGGCCTGACTTCTAGTCCAACCAGCAACCTTTTGCTTTGCCAGATGATGCCCAGCCCACTGAGCCACAGCGATCAGGGCCTTCCTTAGGCTTTATATTTTTAGTAGGGAACCGTCCACAGCCTGGCTTGGAGGGGAGGGACCAGGAAGACTCCAGCCCCTCTCTGGTATTGGAGAATGTTTCCCTCAGGGACAGGGATCCCCTCCCCCGAAGTTCATGTCCATGGGTCGTACATACAAGTTCTTCGGTTTCTCAATGTCCCATACTATCCTTAACCCCTCCCTGTCTATTTTGTATCTACCATCTATGCTTCTTATTCCCTGCACCTCTTCCCCCATTTCTGCCCCTTTCCCTCCCCATTGATAACCCTCCATGTGATCGCCATTTTTTTACTCTGTTCTATTCTAGTTGTTTGTTTAGTTTGTTTTTGTTTCTGTTTTAGGTTCAGTGGTTGATAGTTGTGAGTTTGTTGTCATTTTACTGTATATATTTTTGATTATCTTCTTTTTCTTAGATAAGTCCCTTTAACACTTCACATGATAGGGGCCAGGCACCGAACTTTTTACTGTCTTTCAGTTTTACCTTGCCCAGAATGTCATCGACTTGGAATAATATAGTGTATGCAGCTTTGTTACACTGTTTTTCCCCACTTAATATCCATGAACATTTCCTCTATGTTGTTTTATGGCCTCAAAACTCATTTATTTTTATCACTGAATAATATTCCATTGTCTCAACGTTCCACGGTTTATTCACTCACTTATTGAAAGACATCTTCGTTGCCCCCAAGTTCGGACCATGAGGAATAAAGCTGCTATAAACATCTGTGTGCAGGTTTTTGTGTGGAAATGAGCTTTCAAGTCCTTTGGGTAAATACCCAAGCGTGCGTGTGATTGCGGGATCGCAGGGTAGGAGTGTGTTTAAGTTCTGTAGGGAGCCAGCGCCGCTGCGCCGTGTTGTGCCTCCGTCAGCGGGGACGCAGCGTTCCCGGGGCCCCGCGTGCCTGCCCGCACTTGGTTGTCTGTGGTCCGGGCTGCAGCCGTTCCGATAGGTGTGAGGCGGTGTCTCGTTGTTGTTTGAATTGGCGTTTCCCCATTGAGTGTGATGTGGAGCATCTTTCCATGTGCTTTTTTGCCATACTTACATCTTCTCTGGGGAGGTGTCTGTTAGGATCTTTGGCCCGTTTTTTAATTGAGTTGTTTTCTTGTTGAGTTTTGAGTATTCTTGTTATATTGTGGGTGTACCTTCTTTGATCAGACACATGTTTTAAAAATATTTTCTTCCAGTCTGTGGCTTGTATTGCCATTCTCTTGATGTGCCTTTTGCAGAACTGAAGTTTCTGATCTCAGAGAAATTAAAGTCCAGCTTATCCATGATATTTTGTCTTGAATTGTGCCTTTGGTGTTGTATCTGAAAAGTCATTGCCTTATCCAAGGCCAGTGAGAGTTTTTTTTCCACATTATCTTCTAGGAGTTTTGTGGCTTTGCATTTTCCATTCAGGCCTGTGACCCACTTGGGTTAACTTCTGTAATAGGTCTCAGTTCTGTGTCTAGATTTAATTTTTTGCACGTCGATCGTCAGCAGTTCCAGCATCATTTGTTGAAAAGATCTTCACTCCATTGTATTGTCTCTCCTCCTTTGCCAGGTATCAGTTGACTGTATTTATGTGGGTCTGTTCCTGGGTTCTCTGTTCTGTTCCGTTGGACACTTTCTTGGTTCAAGAATTTCACACTGTCTTGATCACTGCAGGTGTAGAGTAAGTCTTGAAGGTAGGGAGTGTCAGCCCCCCAACTTTGTCCTTTTTCAGTATTGTGTTGCTTATTCTGGGTCTCTGCCTCTCCGTGTTCACGTTAGAATTGGTTTGTTGCTATTCACAGAGTTGCTGGCTGGGACTTGAATGAGGCGGCAGTGAGTCCATAGACCAGCTTGGGGAGAACTGACATCTCGGCGACGCTGAGTCTTCCTGTCCGTGAACATGGACTGTCGCTACGCTCATTTAGGGCTTCTTTCCTTTCTCTCGTCAGAGTTTCGTAGTTTTCCTCACCTAGGTCTTTACTTATTTTGCTTGACTTCTGTCTAAGCATTTAATGTTGGTATTCTGTAAATCGTATATACTGTTTTTGATTTGAAATCCTACTTGTTCACTGCTGGTGTGTGGAGAAGTGATTGACTTTTGTATATCACTCCTGTGCCCTGTAGCCTTGCTGTATCACGTATTAACTCCAGGAGGTGGCTTTGCTGATGTTGTTAATTATTTTGAATTTTCTATGTAGACAATGATATTTTCTGCAGACAGACACTTTTATTTCTTTCCTCCCAACCTCTGTCATTTTGTGTGCTTTTCTAGTCTTACTTCCTTAGCTAGGACTTCGAGTGTGATGTTGAAAAGAAGTGGAGAGGGGGCACATTCTTGACTTGTACCCGGTCGCAGTGGGAGCGGTCCTAGTTTCTCACCATGAAGTGTGATGTCAGCGGCAGGGTTTGTGTAGATGTTCTTCATCGAGTGGAGGACATTCTCCTTTCCCAGTTCACTGGCAGTTTTTGTTAGGAATGGGTATTAGATTTTGTCGAATGCTTTTTCTGCAATTTCGATGTGATCTTGTGATTTTTCTTCATTAGCCTTGGTGTGATGGATTCTGTTAACTGATTTCAAATGGTGAACCAGCCTTGCATACCTGGGATAAACTTGGTTGTGGCTGGCCTGTTTGCTGAAAGGAAAGCCATCTTCAATGAGGCAAGTCCCCCAATTTCTCCACCTGGTGGTAGGCCACCAGGTGGGCTCCAGCTTGCTAAAGGTGTCACCCACCGCATTCCGGGGCACTGCATTCTGGGAAGGCATTCCTCGGAGCTTTAAGAGAGCAGCTTGGAAGGGACAGTTCGCTTTCTGGAAAGATGTTGGTTCCCTGCCCAAGAGAGCGGACTCCGTGCCTTGGGCCACGCCTCCCACACAGCAGCTGCCAAAAGCTGTGCAGGGAGGCGGCTGCATCCTCCGTTTGCGCTCACGGTGCCTGGGACTGGACGATCAGCCAGTGATCTTAGGGCCTTGGCATTCGAGTCCTGCTCCCGATGGGAACCTGAGGAATGTCATGGAAAGGAAATGGAAGAACTTGGGGAAGGAGCTGCTTGCGCATCTCTGGGGTCCCTAGGGCTGCCTGTGAAACATGCTGCTGTATTCCAGCCCAGAAAGTCGACAGCTGCTGCATCTCGCTCTTAATTGATTTGGAAATGTCCTAGCTCTGTGTGGGCCAGGGTGGCGGTGGAGCATACCCGTGCTTAACTTTGGGGACAGCCGAGTCAGGACTCCATGACCTCTGGAACCCAAGCTGGTCACAGTCCTGTTTCCCAATCTTAAACATCTTCCCGAGTGGACACTCAGGCCCTGGGTACTTCTGAAACAAAAGGACCGTCATGGCAATTGCCGCCCTGGTGGACCTTGGGAGGTGAGTGGGAAGAGACCACTCACCTCCCAAGGACAGGGTCTTCCTATAAGGCCCCGTATTCTCTTTGGGGGCCCTTTGCCCTCAGTAGACACAGAGGCCAGGCCACTGAGGCCAGGCTGCTGGCTGTGTCACGCCTGGCTGACCCTCACTTTCTGTCTGCATGGGGAATCTTACCTGCAAGGGCTGTGAGTGAGGCCAGAGGGCGCCCCGGATGGCTGGCCATGCTGCCCACGTGGCGGGGAGTCAGGACCACGCAGAGCCACACCTCTGACCCTGGGGGACCAGCCCTGGCAGGCACCCCAGTGCTTGTCTCTTTGTGGTGGCCCTTTGTCCTGTCTTCATTTGTGTTCTCAGGGACTCTTGGAGGCCAACTTGCCTTAGAAAGTTGGGGTTCAGCATTTCTTCCTTCTGCCTGCTCCAGGGAGCCCCAGGTCATCTTGGCCGTGCTGGTGGGCTGGAACACACCAGGTGCCCTTCACACGGAAACAGACACGTACACACACTCATACTCACAGTCACACTCACACACTCACATGTACTTGCTCACTACAGCCTTCCTCAGGACACCCGCGCATCACAGCCCCCTCCCAGAAGCACATCTCCGCTGTGTGACTCCCACTTTGGAGGCAGACCCCACCCAGAGTGCAGGTGGGGTGGACTTGAGAGGACAGACCTCGGGTCAGGGCCCTGGGCAACTTCTCCCCAGAGTCCAGGCTCCCCCTGGCAAAATGGATCTACGGGGCAGGTACGGATGCACCAGTCTCTCCTCGAGTTGGTGTCTGCCCCTCTCCTGTGTCCAGCAGTGACCACACTCACTTCATGGGGAGATAGCCCTGCTCTCCCTCCCACCCCCAGCGCTCAGCATTCCTGGTCCCTAGGGCATCGGTCCCAGCTACTAGTGGCCCCATACTCCCAGGAAGCACTGCACCCAACGGCTTGGGCAGGTCCAGGTGCACGGTCAGGTCAGGCCCTGCTCAGACCCACGGTCAGCATTGTGGACGGCAGGGCCCCTGGCCCCTTCTGGACGGACAGGAAATGAAGAGAGAGAACCTGGCACCGCGGCTGCGCCCCAACCTGGGTTCATGCTGCTGAGGGGCCTCCAAATGGTGGGGTGTCATTTAGAACTCACGCTCTGTGACACTGATGGCCCGAGGTGGAGGACACACGTGGGCTGTTCTGATCGTGGGCTCCCGAGGAGAGTGAATAAAAGGGCTGGATGAGCCTCTTCCAGGTGGTCCAGAGGCAGGTGAGGCTAGTGGGGCTGCAGCAGTGTGAACACCAGTGGGTTGGGAGAGCAGCCCTCCCGCCGGTGGTCACCCCCATCACGAGGCTGCTCTCCAGGTCACCCCAGTGTGGACATGGGGTAAGGGGAGGAAAGCCTCTACCAGGCCATCCCACCTCGTAAACCCTGACCAACCTGGGGGCTGGGGCGATTCGCTGTAGCGAGTGCGATGGAGATGGGGAACCACGGGACCCGATCGGGCTGAGCCAGGGCCTCTGGGAGACACAGCTGCTCTCGTGTTCCGCCTTCCTAAGAGTGTGTCTCCGCGACGGCTCCCGATGAGGACACAGCTGCAGGGTACACCCTGTTGTGCGCGGCTTCCTTCTCTCCGTTTACTAGGGAATGAGTGATGTTATTGCCCGTGCCCTGCATTGTTCCTGTGGGTCCCAGTGTGGGGTGGGGATGATGAGTGGGGGTGGAGTCTGAGCTTGGGGGGTGGTGATGGGGGTGAGGGCAGGGTGCAGGGCAGGGTTGCGGGTGGGCTCAGAACCCCCAGCCCTTTGCAGTAGGCTCCTTGGTGACCCCTCATACCTAGCACCCCCACTCCCTCCCCGACCCCGCCCGGCTGTGACCTTGTTTCTCTCCTGCCATGCTGGTGTGGGATGCACCCTGCTGCGCCCCGTCCCCCTTGGGCCTATACGCTTGTGAGGGGACGGTGCAGTGGCCTGTGGCCACCGTGTCCTGGCCTGACATGCATCTGGATGAGACGGGGTGTCCGTCCACATCCCTGGCCAGCAGAGCCAAGAGGAGCAGGGCAGGTGCCAGGTGAATGACTCGGTTTCCCCTTTGTACTCTACACGCAGCCTCACGAGGTGTCTTTCTCCTCTTTGTAGAGAAAGTGGGCACAGAGGTGGGGCTCCTCCAGCTGCTTGGGGAGCCCCTGCCCCCAGAGATCACCCAGACCGACGACCCTGACGTGGGACCGGCCTACGTCTTCGGATCCGATGCCAACAGCGGCCAGGCGGCCCAGTACCACTTCCCCAGCCCGTTCTTCCGTGACTTCTCGCTGCTCTTCCACGTGCGGCCACAAACCGAGGATGCGGGGGTGCTCTTCGCCATCACGGACACGGCCCAGGCGGTGATCTCAGTGGGCGTGAAGCTGTCGGGCGTGAGCGACGGCCACCAGCACATCCAGTTCCTCTACACCGAGCCCGGGGCGGCCCAGACGCACACGGCCGCCAGCTTTCGCCTGCCTGCCTTCGTTGGCCAGTGGACACGCTTTGCACTCAGCGTGGACGGTGACACCGTGACACTCTTTGTGGACTGCGAGGAGGTCCAGTCGGCGCCTTTGGTGCGATCTCCACGAGGCCTAGAGCTGGAGCCCGGCTCCGGCCTCTTTGTGGCTCAGGGCGGAGACGCAGACCCCGACAAGTTCCAGGTAACAAACACCATGGCTGCTGCTTGAGGGCTGCTGCACCGCCCTTGGGGTCCACTCGGACAAGGGGCCGTGCCCATCAGTCCCCACCTGACCTTGGTCTGCTTGGACGCAGCATGTCTTTTATTCCCTGGCACTCTGGTCCCTTGACCACCACCACCAGCAAGGGCCTCCCCAGGCTGCAGTGGTTTCTCTGAGGCCCCCTTGGGACCCCCTTCCTGACTGGATGCTAGCCTCTGCCACCATCTGTGCTCAACGCAAGCAGCGGGCCCCTGCCTCATAATTAAGAATTTCTAGATGGCAACAGCGGAGGGTAGAAGTGAGCATGGGCCCTCTGGGGGGTAGGCTGCACCCCGTGAAAGCTGCACACCCACCGGGCTGGGCCAGGCCTCCACGTCCAGTGTCACCATCACTCCCACGCTGTTATTACTATTTTCCCAAACTGCTAGCCGCCCGCTCAGAGCAGTGTGGGCGAGACATCCCCAGCAGTACCGGGCAGGTGGCTGTCTCCGCTGTGTCCGCCCCCCCCCCGGCCCAGGGGAGCCTCCTCCCCCTGAGCCTGACCCTGACCCCGGCCTTCATTGCAGGGGAGGCAGACTCCAGAGCCTGGGTGGGGGTCTTTCTCCTGGGCCCTCAGACCCTATACTTGGAACCTTTGGGTGGAACCCCACCCCCTGGAAACACCGCGTGGGCTCCCTCCGCGGGCCCCAATTCAATTCTAACATTACAGCCGGTCTGCAGCTGGCACGCCCCAGACAGGGGTCCCTGTGTGTGCTGACGCGGGATGTGTCTTCAGGGGACAGAAAGTTAATTATTGCCCAGACAAAAACTGCTTGATTAAAGTTGTTCTAAGTCCTGGAGATTCGGGTTCTGAAAGCTGCCCTTTCCCCTTTGGCAGAAACTTTCACCCGTGGGGTCGGGGAGCCAGCGGGACTTTGGCAGCACACTGGGCCTCTTTGTGTTTCCATTTTGATCCTCAAACATGATTAACTGGAAGGGGTCACAGAGAGCCCGCATGTTGGGGGCGGGGCTGTGTTTACTGGCAGTTTGTTGTGTGACCTCCCCGGCATTTCTAGCTGGAAAAGTATGCCATTGTCCCATACGTCTTTGACAGAGGAAGGGGAAAGCTGCCCCTGTGCTGATGGGGACTGGATGGGGACCGGGGACCAGGGCTGCGCAGAGCTCCCGGGGCTGCGGGAGGACATCCCCTGCAGTGAGGGCACCGGAGGCTCCCCCCCACCCCCCCAGCCTCTCCAGGCCCTGTGCATTGTTGCAAAACAAAACTACCCGTCGGATACCGAGGCACACTGGGGCTGGGCATTTTAATTGGCAGGTCGTGGTTGCTGGTGAAGACAGACTTCACATTTTGCATAGGCTGTTTGTATTTCTTCTTTTGTGATGGACCTGTGTTCCCATTTTCGTTTTGGTGGGTTCACACATTTCTTTTGGTTTTCACAAACGCTTTACATGTGAAAGAAAGTGACCCTTTGTTTTGTTTGCTGCCAATGTTATTTCCAAGTGTGTCATTTGTCTTTTCACCTTGCATTTTTTAAAAACCATTGGGATATTTAAAGTGTTTATGCGGGTGAGTCTGGGCTGGAGGAGACACCCAGGGCGCTGACCATCCCAGCAACGTCTTGGAGGGTCAGAGGCGGACACAGGCAGCTCAAGGCTGCTGTTGGGCTCTGGGCTGTGGGGGGGGGGGGGCTGCTTCCCGCCGACCTCACTGTCCCGTGCGGCTCCAGGGGCTCCTAGTCCCCACAGACGAGAAGTTCAGGAGTTTCCTGTGTGGACGTCTGGTCAGATTCCAGCTAGGCAAGAGGAGCGGTCTGTGGTCTGGTGCAGGTTGGTTTAAGACAAGGTTTTTCAGACTTTCCGAGTTGGGATTCTTGAGAAAGAAACACTCAGGTCATGTTATTTATACGATTTGGCAGAAACCAAAGCTCAGGGTGCGGGGAGGAACCTGGGCTTGCCCCCAGACCGGCCTCCGCACCCTCCCCCTGGGTCCTTACAGAACCCTTATGGTTCCCGTCTCTGCAAACGTCTGGAACCTCATTGGTCTTTTCCGGTTTATTCTTCTGGTCAGATTCATCATAAATACCCCCGGGAAGTCATTTATTCCAAGGATGTATGTCACAGTGTTTTGTTTATTAACATGCCCTGCTGACCCTTGTTCTGTGTTTGCTGTCCCTCTCCTTATTTATCATTTCAAATGCTCTGTGGTCACACTGTCTTGCTGTCCTTTCTCCTTGTGGGAAGTGTCCCCATGTCCTCATTCGCTGTTTGCTTCTGCCTTTGTGAAGCCACCCTCCTCTCAGCCCGGGGTTTCCGTCTCTGGGCCCCAGTGTCTGTGCGGCAGACCAGCCACCCACAGGCCCCCTGGACCGTTGCCTGTAGCCTGCGGGCAGGCAGGGCCGGGCCTGCCCCGTCCTTGGCACACCCCACGTTCTCTCTCCTGTGTTCAGTGGGGAGTGCGGACGTTGTCACTGCTCCTCACATGCGGCTTTGTTGGCTGCGGCACATAAATAAGCGCTTGGCCCACTGAAGACCAGAGCTTGCCCCCCGGCCCGCTAGGCTGGGGTCACTGGGACAGCTTGATGCTGAGGACAGGGCGGAGCAGGCAGGGAAGATGCGAGCAACCTCGACCCCCATAGTCCTCCTCCCACCGTGGGCCCCCCCCTCCCCTGAAGCCCAGTGGCACCAGATCCGCCACTCTGCACTGAGGGGCTCTGGGGCCTCTGAGGTCGCGCTGACCTGCTCTACCTGTCACCCCTCTTCACCCCTGACACTCGGAACCCTGTCACTCATGGGGACTGATCGATGCAGGTGTAACCTGGACGCAGTGCTGCAGCTGCCAGGTGGGGTCCTGACCCCATGGCATGGAGGAGCGCAAAGGTGTCTGTAGTGGAGGAACTTGCCCGGCGTGACCCCACGGGAAGAAACCTCGAGGCAGCCAGATGCTCTCACACAGTTAGTCGGGGAGTCTGGCGGGGTGCCAGTGAGATGGTCTGGAGTACGAGAAAGTGGACAGTGGGGCGGGGCCCGTCACAGCCGTGGCTGGGGTAGGTGACAAGGGACCAGGGCAACTGAGGGAGGAGGGTCCAGGAGGTGGGGGTGAGGCAGGGGGGACGCAGGGCTGGGAGTGCTATGTCCCCCGCTGCTACATAGGCTTATTCGGCCCACTGCCCAGCAAGGGCATGCCCTTCCAGCAGGGGTGGGTCCGAGGCCACCCGCAGAGCATCCTGGGATCCCAGGGAGGCAGCCCCAACACCAGTGACTTCAGCGACTCACTTTCACAGTACAGGGACCCGGTCACCTACACACAACTTTAAGACATGCGGCCTGTGGCGTAGCAGTGGCAGGACGTGTTTTACATGGGCTTTCCTAATGAAATGCCTGGATTTCATAACGTTTGGTTCTGAGTCTGCTTAGTATTGGCAGTGGGGCTCGTGGCTTTTGCGCTAGTGATGTCTGTCTAACCCCAAGTAGCGGTGTCCTTGGGAAAGCGCCAACCCCAGGCGGGCGGCCAGGACCCGAGCTCTTCCGCCCTCTTCATTTGGGCCTGCAGCGGGTCTGGACGCTCAGGGCCTCGCAGGCAGTGCCAGCGTGTGGATGGTCGTGGAGGGGACCAGCGCCCTGACCCCTGCCTGCCGGAAGCTCCGCTGCCCGACCCCCACCCACAGAGTGCGGCCAAGGGACATTCCAGTCTCTTACCATCTGGCCCCTCCTGCCGTCCCCGGGAGTTCTCAATCTTGGTGACTCACTGTCACCCGGGGTCCTCCCTGTCCCTCCTTCAGCAGGGCTGGTGAGCCAAGAATTTGCATTTTGAACATGAGGCTGCTGCTGACCCTGCATTTTTAAGTTTAGCATGGCCTGTGCTTTTTCTCTGGGCGATGGTGCCCCTGGAGCCTGGACGATGGAGGACACCTGTGTGTGCGCCTCCCCTACACCTGTGCCCACACACCCGCAGGGGGATGGGACACCACTGCCCCGCGGGTCTCACTGTCGGCAGTGGGGGTGTAGGGGGAACGTGGAGTCAGGTAGAACTGGCCCCCCGGAGAGGCTAACCCTTCTGAGAAGGGAGTCCTGGGGTGCTTCCTGGAGGAGGAGGCCTGAGCTGAGCCTCGAAAGATGAGGGGAGCCCTAGGCAAGGGCTCAGCTGGGTGTTTGGTGCTTTGTGGTCACATGCTCCTTGTTGGTGCGGAACAAGAAGGTCGTGAGATCAAGGGTCGGCTGATAGGGGGAGTCCGAAGGGCATTTGGAGGAATAATCGGAATGGCCTTGGCCGGAGTCAGCACGCGGCCCTGGGACATGCCCCACCTGCCACCCGTTTCGTGTGGCCCACAAACTTGAAAGGCTTCCCGTGCTCAAATGGTTGGGAAAAAGGAAGAGTGTTTTGTGACATGTGAAAATCTTATGAAATAAAAATGCCGGTGTCCCTGAAGTTTGGTTAGACAGCCATGCCCCATCTTTTCCCTGTCGTCTGATCGATTTCCTGGTACCACACAGCCCTCGTGACAAAGGCCGGGGCAAGCAGGTCAGCCGGCCCTTTTCAGAGAACGTTCACCGACCTCTGCCCTTTGCCGACCTCTGCCCTGCGGCTTTCTATTGAAGAGGAGTTAAAATGTGTGCCTCCGAATTGACAAAACATGGTCTTTGTGGGGGGAAAACACACTGAAGTAAATCCCAGTGGATTACGGTGTTAAGTAGAAAACAGAAAACGCTAGAAAAAGCACTGAGAATGCTCATAATCTCCTGGTGGGGAACCTTTTGGAAAGTGGCATCACAGACAGAAGTCACAGTGCACAGCAGAGCCTGCTTGTTCCATGTCCCGGCGGCGGCATCACATGCCCCAGGCACAGGGCCCTTCTGGGTTTGTGGGAGCCCCGTTGGCACTGGGAGGCCTTGGGTCCCCAGCTTCACGCACTTGGCTCTGAGCATTCAGCGCCACCCCCGCATCCTTACCCTTTGGGGATCATGGGGCCTTGCAGAGAAGGTCCCATTGCAGCATGGCTGAGGTCCTTGTAAGCATGTGCTGTCCCCGAGCTGGCAACCGACCCCCGCTCTCTGCCTTGGGCTTAGGGCCTCCTGTTGAAGTGGGGGTTCTGTCCTCTCCACGCAGTGGGCCCTCTGCACCCACAGGTCAGGGCATTGCCCCTGCTTGCCGTGCCCTCTGCCTCGTGTCCCTCGGGGATACCACTTTCAGTGCCACACCTCGTCTTTGTCTTACAGTCCTATCCCCTCTTTTAGACACCAGGATCCGAGGTGGCAGGCCCCTGTGCAGTGCCGTGTCCTGGTGCCCAGGGTGGGACTGAGCGCACGTGGGCGGGCGTGTGTGGAGAGGGTGGGAGAGTGGGTGAGTGAGTGAATGGATGAAACGGACTCTGGGCGGAGGAGCCCATGTGCGCAGGGCACCAAGAGCCCACTCCAGGCACTGGGGTCTGTTTTGTCCTCGGCTTCTCACTTGTGTCATGGGAAGGTGACATCGCAAAGAGAACGAGACCTAAATGCCGCCTGGTTAATCCAGTGCCGCCTCCTGCTACGTCTGAGGTTTCACCAGCAGGAGATCTTGCCTGGGCCCGGGCAGGGGCCCCTCTCATCATGGTTTATGTCACCCGCCGAAACCTTGAGCTCAGACAGTGCCCCGATCCGTGAGTCAGGGTCTCTCTGTGCCCCCGCCGCCTGCCTCAGAACCGCCGGTGACGTTTCTCTTCCGCTGCGCTTAGGGGATGATCGCGGAGCTGAGGGTGCGCAGGGACCCCCAGGTGAGCCCCATGCACTGCCTGGAGGACGACGATGATGACGATGACGATGGGGTGAGTCTCCCGCCCCCACCCCACCCCCACTCTGTGGGAGGAGAGTCCAAGTCAGTGGGGGCTGGCCTTCCCCCCAAGAACCCCGAAGTGATGAGACTGGAAAGGTCTCTCGGAAAGATGCCATGTTGGGCACCGGGAACCTGGTAGCATTTTCAGTTGCCCTGTAGCATAAAAAAGAGCCTCCCTTTCCCTGGAACTCTCTGTTCAAAACACACATACAATATAAAGTGAGTGCTGGGTGGAAACTGTCCCCGGGACAGCCAGTGAGTGACACAGTGAGTGACACAGTTGATCATAGCCACTGGGGCAGAAATGTGTGTGTGTGTGTGTGTGTGTGTGTGTGCCCACTCTCACATGGGACCTGAGGAGACAGACCCACCCGTGTTTGGGTGTGGACAGACAGGAGGACAGCCATGTGCTGGGTGGGGGGGTGGGGGGGGAGTGCTCCAGATGACAACACCTGCCCCCTGTGAGCACAGTTGTCAACAGAGCGAGGTCACCTAGTCCTATCTCCTCAGCTGCCTTCCGCTCTGCTCCGTGTCCACCATGTGGCCAGTATGCTGATAAGCCTGGCCGTTGCCCAGGACAGTGGCCCAGGAGCCAGGGTGACAGGTGGAAAGAAAGGAACGTGTTTTTCTGTCATTCTCCGTATGTCTGGCTAGGAGCCAAACTGATTTCCAGTGGGTGGTTCTAATTGGCCTGACCGGACGTGCCTCATTGGTGACCAGCGGCCAGTGCTCACAGGAAGGCCGCTTCCCCCTTGGAGGTCACAAAAAATGCTCCCCCCACCCCCCTTTCTGCCTTCTCCCTCCTGCCCCGGCCTGGGATGGGCCTGGGATGGGCCTGGGATGGGCCTGGGACAGGCGCGACCCGCCCCGGGTTGCTCTCCAGGCCCTGCTGGTGCTGGGGCTTCTGTCACCAGCTTCTTCCTCGTTTCCTGTGACTCCTTCAGGCGTCAGGAGACTTCGGGAGTGGGCAGGAGGAGACCCGGGAGCTTCTCCGGAAGGAAACGGTGAGTAGTAGCAGGGTCTCTGCCCAGGGCCCCGTTCATCCCAGCCTGGGCTATCTTCCCTCTCGTCTCTCGGGGATGCTTAAAACCATTTTTGTCATTCTTCACGTTTCCTTTGGTCCCTGAGGTGACCTTGACATTCTGATTGTCCTACCAGTGAGCTTGTAGGGCCCCAAGGGACTAGAGAGTCTGTGGGTCAGAGAAGGGGAAAGCTGTGCAGGGCCGCCCGAGGCCAGCTCAGTGAGCTTCCCAGCTCACACCGCCTGAAACAACACGCAGGCGGGAGTGTGTCTCGGGGACATGAAGGGGGCTGGGCCCCTCCCCTCCACCGTCTGCCTCTCGGTGTCTTCGCCCAGGGAGTGACCAAGTGCTGAGCTGCCCTGGGAGGGACAGTCGGCACCCTGCCCCAGGTGGGGCATGGGGACCCCTGGCCTTGCCAGGGTGGAGGAGGGGCAGGTGGCTCTTAGGGAAGCAGGGCCAGGGGCCTTGCCTACCTGCGTGCAGGCTGTGGTGCCTGGTGAGCCCCTGGACAGGGGTCAGTGTGTGGTGGCCCAGAACAGTCCCCCGAGTGTCGGACGGCTCGTGTGCTCCTGGCCCTCTGAGCCTCCGCCTCACAGACGGGGGCCGGACTGGAGAACGTGCACTCTCGCCCGCCAGCCTCCTGTGGGACGCACGCCAGCCCCTGGGCATGCAGGGACCCCGCAGCCCTGTGGTGTCTGAGCTGCACGGGAGCCAAGGCAGGAAATGCCACAGCTTGGTGGCCTCCCTTCCTAGCCTGGAGGGTCAAAGACGAAAAAAAAGGGGTCCCTATTTAGACAGTCTCACCCCGAGCCCGCGGCCTGTCCCTGGCCAGGCTCCCAGGTGGTCAGGAACGCCCTAGCAGGACACTGGTGGTGAACGTGGCTTCTGAGTGTCAGAGGACCCTCTAGGGATGGACGAGTCTGGTCCAGGGGGCTTCCCAGCTACAGGGGAGGGCCTGGTGTCCAGCTCTGTTTGCCGCTCACCCACCTGGCTGTGGGGGAGCCCCCATACACGATGTCCCCCAGGTGTGTTTGCCAAATATAGGGTGGCCACATGCAGGAAGTGTTTTGCCCGCGTATTTGAATGTCCACTTGAGCCCACGTCTTCAGCTCCATGGTGCCTCTGGGAACAGGAGAGACCAGTTTTCAGAGAAGAGCAGCCTCATCCCCTCTGGGTGGGGTGGGGGGGTGGCAGTCACCCAGCTGTGGAGCGCCTGGTCGGGGCCCTCGTTGCAGCCACACCCCGTGTGTGCAGGGAACCATCAGAGCTCCCTCCGTCGGAGGTGTCGGTGACAGTGTCGACCGCTTGTCCTTCTCTGTCGGGACCACAGCAAGGAGCCAGGGCTCTGGAGTGTTGCCTTGGGGCCGCCCTGGGCCCTGGGCCCTGGGCCCGGGGAGTGGGCTCTGGTCCCTCCCTCACATGGGGGAAGTTGGTGGGCACAGGGGCTTCCGGTGGCTCGCTGGGCTCCCCAGGTGGGGACGGCCACTCGAGGGGCCCCCACCCCACGGGCTGTTCAGAAGAAAACAGCCGTGGAGGACCCCAAACTTCTTCCCGCCCGAGATGAAGTCCTGATGGCTTCTTACCTCATCTTTCTCAAAGCCTAGAAAGATCTTATCTTACACACCAAATAAATCTGAACCTGCCATCTGCCAGCATACGCATTCACAGGGTGCCTGAGTTCTCTGGCTAATGGGCTGCTTTCCCGCCCTCGCCTTGCCAGGGCACGCCCCTGAAACCCAGCTTCCCCGAGGCTCCCCCGGTCACTTCTCCTCCCTTGGCTGGGGGCAACGTCTCAGAAGATTCCAGAACAGAAGAAATTGAGGAACAGTCCACTGTGTCTTTATTAGGAGGTAAAGCTCTTGCGGAGGGGTGTACGTGTGAGTGGGGGGTGTGTGTGAGTTAGTGCCACGCATAGGCATGCATGTGTGTGTGTGGCTGGGCAAGGGGCTCCTGTCCTTCACGAACACCAGCTCCACCAGGGGGAGTGGTCAGTTGGTCGGTGGGCACCTGCGCTGCCCCCTCGCCACCCTGTCACCTTGGGGATCCTCTGCGGGAAGAAGCTGCCCCAGAAGTCAGGGCAGAGCGGCTGCTTGGCCATATACTTCTCTTTCCCAGGGTTTGTTTCTTGTTTTCTTATCTCTGGGGACATGTGTGGGACCGTCTCGCGTGTGCTGCCAGAGTGACATGCCACCGCTCGGTCGGGGGGCCAGTGTCCCGCTAGGAGGACGTGAGAGTCCGTGGTGAGGGCAGAGGCATCGCTGCCCAGACCGTTTGGGGAATGGGCCTGCCCTGCGGTCAGCGGTTGGGGTTGGGGACTTCTCCTGGTGGCCTTGGAGGGGCGCTGGCCTGGAGAGTGCACGGGCGCGGACCTGCCGCAGGCAGGGCCAGGGCGCCCGGGATGCACGGAAAATGATGCGTGCCTCCGTCCGCTGCCGCGTCAGAACCCGCTGCAGCAAACGTAGCTGCTTGCAGCCGCACCACGCATGCCTTGCCTCTCGGCCGGGCAGGTAGGAGTCCTCCTCGAAGCCGAGGGCTGAAGGCAGGGTGTGCAGGGTGCTGCCCTGCTGGAGGCCCAGCGGACGGCCGGTTCACTGCGGCTGTGGGGCTGAGGGTCCAGCTTCCTCACTGCGGTGGGCCGGGGGCTGCTCTCGGGTTCCAGAGGCCTCTCACATTCCTCAGCTCCTCCTTCTCGGGACTCCCTTCTTCTCTTTTGGGGCCTCAGGGGATGACGGGGTTGTACCCTGAATTCCCAGAATAATCTTCCCCTGTTAGAGTCAGCGAGCCAGTAACCTGTCCGTTACACCTGCCCAGCCCCTTCGCGGCAGTGCCTGGGTCCGTGTCCGGCCGAGTAACCAGGGGGCGGGACGTCTGTGGGGCTAGTTCTCTCTTTACCATTATGTCAAGGTTTTACAAAACTAGGTAGACACATTTTATTTAGAAAGAGAATTGCTTGCTTTTTAAATGACTGAGATAGTAACTTATGTTCAGTGCAGCCGAGTCAGAAACAGACCAGAACAAAGGAGCGAGAACTGACTGTCGGTCCTCCGGGTCCCCCTGTCCACGTGCTCCCCTCAGTGGGCTAAGGACGTGGTGCCTGCAGCTTTTGTCAGGGACGTGCTTCCCGAGGGCACGGCCGGGGTGGACAGGGTGATGCGTCCGGCCCCTCAGGCTTCCGAGTGAGGGACACACGCCCGCCTGGACCACATGGCAGCCCAGCTCCGCCTGGCAGTGCCGTGGGGCCCGGGCCCCCAGTCCGGGGCGTCTAGGTGTGAAGTGTGGGTCTCCGTTCTGTTGTTTTTGGTTACACGTCCAGTCTCTGCAGCTCCACTCATCAAAGAACCTGCCCTTGCTCCCACCGAGTTGCCTCGGGGCCTTCGTTGAGGACCACCTGTCCGTCTGTGTGGGTCTCTCCCCACTTCTGCTCGGGTCTGTGGGTCCATCTGTCATGATGGGACGCGAGGCCCATTGTTTCCACAGCCTTGTGCTGAGGCCGGAGGTCAGGTCTGTGCGTCCTCCAGATCTGCCCGTCACTGACTTTGCTGTTCTCTGTCCTTCACATGTCCTTTCTTATGAATTTCAGAATCAGTTTGCCATTTTCTGTAAGAACAGCCTGCTGGGGTTTTGGTTGGAATGGCATTGAATCGGTAAATCCGTGTTGAGGCAGGGGCTTGGACGTCTCAAGAATACTGAACACAAGCCGTCTCCCTGTGTGGAGGGCTTCGCTTTCTGTTCTTCTCATAGTGGTGGCTTTTCTGGTGTCAAGGTTTGCTGAGGCAGGGGGTTTACATGTGCCTTAAATCACGCTCACACTGGGAATACACCCTTGGAGGTTTCCACCCCACGCCATCAGGGGAAGAGGCTGGGCTGCCCTCCTGTGGCTGACTTGTGACTCTCGGTGGGTCCTGGGGGTGGGGGGCGGGGTCAGGGCTGCTTGGGCGTCCTCTACGGGGCCCTTGCAGGAGGCGGGGCTCCCAGCAGAGCAGAGGGTGGGGGTTGTTGGCCCCACTGTGCAGGGGTCACAGGCGCCCATGTGTGGATGCAGCTTTGCTTTCTGCTGGCAACAGGACAGGTGTCCCCACCCCCAGCTGTGCACACAGGGGACGCCAGGCAGTGTGAGCTCCCTCCAGTCCCCAAGCTCTGCTGCTGTGCTGTCCCCAGAGCCCCAGTCAAACCCCAGCCAGGGTCAGATGTGCCTCCGAACTTCCAACTCAGGAGACGGGGCCTCTGCAAGCCACCGCGCACAGGCGACATGCTGACGTGGCGTGAGTCCTGTGTCTTCTGACTGCCTCCGTGATGCTGGAGTGACCGGGTGAAAGATGTGGGGGAACAGCCTGGAAATTCGCCCACAGATTGTGTGTCAAGCAGAGAGGGGGAGGCGCCACCCTGCACCCAGTGAGGGAACTGACAAATGAGAGAAGCAAAGAGCAGGGGTGAGGGGGGGCGGGGCCACATACAGGCGCTGCAGAGGCCCGGGCCCTGCCCTTCTCTGTGTGGTGGTGTCTGCACAGCTCTGGGGACACTCGTGGCTCTGGCAGGGGGCTGATTTGGCCAGAGTTGGCCCCTAGGCGGGATCCTTGACGGGGCCCTGGTTCCCCTGCTGTCAGCATTCCCCACAAAGAAGCCGCACAGGACACGGCTGGGCAGCACGGAAACCTGCATCGGGCTGTGTGTCAGGTCGCTGCATGTGACGGTGCTGGGTTTCCCAGATGTGACCATCCCAGCCGGTTGTCAGAAAATGTGCTCGTTCTTGGGAGACGTGGCATTCAGGGGGGAGGGTCATGATAATGCAGGGGACCCTCCAGTGGCTCAGCAAAAGAAGTGGAGTGTGTGTGTGTGTGAGAGAGAGAGAGAGAGAGAGAGAGAGAGAGAGAGAGAGAGAGAGAGAGAGAGAGCTGGGTGTGGCCGAGGGGGCGGGCAGCCCTGGAGGGGAGCGTGAGCCGAGAGCAGAGACTGGGCCCCCATTTGGGGTCTGACCTCGGCCCCTTACCTCCACTCTGCAGCTCACACCCTTCCTGGCTCGAATACAGTCACCACCTGGGGCAGGGGTGTCCAGAACCCTGAGGACGTCCTGAAAGAGGTGAGGCCCCGCCCCGACGTAGAACCATGGAGGCCCCAAAGCAGTCAGTGCCTCTGGTTCGCTCACTGGCTACCCGACCAAGCCCTGGGCCCACCCCCTTCCTCCGTGTCCCTGTGCCTGGTACAAGGTGGGCCTGGCTGGGGGACTCTGGCCTGATCACGAGGAACATGTGGGCAGGGATAGGAGGACAACTGGACAGACCTCTGTTCATGTCAGTGTCACCAGGCTGAACCCTGTGTGTGTCTACTTGTGTCCCCTATGGGTGTCCACCCGCGTGTCTCTGTGTGGTACGGAGCCCAGCCCAAGATGCAGGAGAGTGTGCTGGTGGGTGGCAGGTAAGGGTCTGTGTGGCACCCCCAACCTGTGCCCTTTCCTCTTCCCAGGGTCTCCCAGGCCCAATGGTGCAGAGCCCTGATGCACGGGCTATCCCTGGGCCGCAGGGACCCCCTGGGCCCCCAGGGCCACCAGGGAAGGATGGCGCCCCTGGAAGGGATGGAGAGCCGGTGAGTATGTTTCCCCTCGGTCCAGCTGGGGCGGGGCTCGGGCAGGAGGGGGAAGGAAAAGGTGCAGCTGGACAATGGGGACCCCGGAGACCCCGGAGACCCCAGGGTGGTCTGCACTGTGTTGGCCACCCCCCGCCCTGTGGGAGAGCCGGAGGGTGCTGGGGAGGCTGTGGGCGGGCAGCCGAGGCCAGCCCACCGAGGACGGAGGCGGTCCGACATCGGCGGAAGGTGCACCTCCACTCAGACGGCCTTTCTACGGAAGTCAGGCCCGTGGAGGGCGTGGAGCTGGGGCCAGTTCCGTGTTGGACGGGACGGGGCTGGGAGCCCGTGAGGCCACCCCTAACCATTCCTCTTGCATGTTCCAGGGCGACCCCGGGGAAGACGGAAAACCCGTAAGTTTGCTTTTCTCTCAGAGCCAGACATTGTGCTTGACGTTTGTGTGAGATCCTCAGGGCTTTTTATTCTGTGACCCTCTTTAAGCTTAACGCTGTGAAGAGATTTTAAAAGGAGGCCATTTGGGAAATGGGACTTAACTTTGTTAAGAAGCAAGTCTGACTGTTGGTAGAAAAACAAAGTTATGCATACCGTATGTATTGAGACGTTTAGCTAACTACTAGGGGGAGAAAGGGAAAGGTCTATCTTCCAAATTCTTTTTCTTTTTTTTTTTAGGATTTTATTTATTTATTTTAGACTGAGGGGAAGGGAGAGAGAAAGAGAAGGAGAGAAACATCGATGTGTGGTGGCCTCTCACACACCCCCTACTGGGGACCTGGCCTGGCCTTCAAACCCAAGCAAGTGCCCTGACTGGGAATCGAACCAGCGACCCTTTGGTTCTCAGGCCAGCGCTCAATCCACTGAGCCGCACCAGCCAGGGCTGGCTTCCAAATTCTTAGAGGAAAAAAGGTGCATAGCAGAGAAACGGAAGGCTGCCCACAGCTGGGAGACAGCACAACACGCAGGGCAGGAGACGCATTTGCACGCGCTAGTGCAGACGCGGCCGCGGTCTCAACAGATGTGAGAGTTTTTGTTTTAAAACACTTCAGTTTGGATTCTTGAAAATCAACAAATACTGTTACTTCCAAGAAACACAATAAAATGGCACAAGAAGGTCACAAATAAAGATTTGGGGAGCCACAGAGGAGCAAACAGCAATAGGCAAGAGGGAGAGTCAGACGACAAACCCTGGACACGAAAAACTCAAGTTAACATTCCGCACGAGCAGGGGTGTTTCGTGTTGCTGCCTGAATGAGCCCCCGTTAACCTTCTCACTTCACAACTGACGACAAAGCCTTTGCAGCCCGGCTGCTAGGGGTGCGAGGAAAGCAACTTAACGCTCAGTGGTAGTGGGGGCTTCCACAGACCCGAGACGTGGTCGGGGAAGGTGGGTGGATGGGTGTGTGCGAGGTTCAGGACTCAGCGCACACGCTTGCTCTGACGGAGTGCATTAGCATCGCCCAGTTTCTAGTCCGACAAACCCTGCACAGCCTTCCCAGCGCATGTAGATGTGCAAACTCCTGATGGTCGTTTAGGCCCTCTTACCTGGGTAGCGCACGCGCGGCACGCACCTGCACCGCTCTCTAGCGAGGACGCCCACGGGACATCAGTCAGCTCTGTGCGGGTTCTCCCGAGCACTGTCTGCAAGACGGGGTGCCGTGCAGCACCTCGGGAACCCGAGGCACCCACCTCTGGCCCCAGCTCGGGCTCAGCTCTGTCTGCTCCTCACTGCTCTGCAGGGGAGCGGCCATTCAGCACACAAAGGCCACAAAGCTGCCTGTCTGGTGGCTCAGATGGTGATGGGACAGAGGTACCTTCTCCATGACTGAGCTGCTTGCCTGTCTTTCAGGGTGACATTGGACCACAGGGCTTCCCGGGAACCCCAGGAGACATGGGCCCCAAGGGTGAGAAGGTGAGTCCAGCCTGGCTGAGACGTGGGCGGGCCGCACTGCCCACTGGACCCCTGACTGGCAGCGGGGCCGTGCTCCCTCATGTGACGCGGCATCTTCTATTCCCAGGGGGATCCTGGGGTTGGGCCCAGAGGACCCCCAGGACCCCAAGGGCCTCCAGGACCACCAGGACCTTCCTTCAGGCACGACAAGCTGGTGAGTCCCACCTGCAGCCTCTTCCACCACGGAGGTCCGCCCGCTGTCCTGGTGGAAAGACCTACTTGGCCCAGGGGAGGCAGCTCCTGCCTGTGGGGTGAGGCCGGGCCGGGCTGTGGGGCCTGGCGAGAGCAGGAATCCTCTGGGTGGTGCTGGGCCTCAGACGGGCCTCTCTCACTCGGTGTGGGGAGCTCGTGTTCACTCTCTTTGCTTCTCATTGTCAACATCTTGACCCGGTGGTGACATGGGGCAGTGCTTAGGGTACAGCACAGGCCAGGTCGGCAGGCTTGCCCGCTGACTGCAGGCAGGGCCGGGCTGGGGGGACAGCTCTGGGTGATGATGGGTGATGGGTGTCCGGGCTCTTTCCCGCAGACCTTCATTGACATGGAGGGGTCCGGCTTCAGCGGTGACCTGGAGAGCCTTCGAGTGAGTGACCCTTGGCCCGGGTGGCTGCTGCCCCACTGTGTTCATGCACAAGTGAACCATGGGAGTGGGGCGGGGGCAGGTCAGGTAGGGGAGGGCCTGGCCCTTGGCAGGTGTGGTGTGCGTGACTGTTCTGTGTTTGTTTGCATCCAGGGCCCGAGAGGTCTCCCTGGCCCCCCAGGGCCCCCTGGCGTCCCAGGCCTGCCCGGAGAGCCAGGCCGCTTCGGGGTGAACAGCTCGGTCATCCCAGGACCTGCCGGCCTTCCCGGTGTGCCTGGGCGGGACGGAAACCCTGGGCTCCCTGGCCCCCAGGTAAGACCTGCATCCCCTCGCTGCCCTGCCCCTGTCGGGGTCGGCTGGGAATGGGGGGGACACCCAGTGTGCGGGCCTCTTCCCGTCTGGGCACTGGCCACCGGGTGGCCGCACGCAGTGCCACTCACTTCTCAGTCCTTCCGTGGTCAGCTGACCTCACGGCGGCCATCCCCAGGAGTGAGTCTCACGGGGTTGGGATGGGCCCCGCTGCCCAAGGCCGGGGAGGCTGTGAGGAGCCCACGTTTGGCCGGTTACTCAGAGCCCGGCTACGCTCCTGCTCCCTGCCCTGGGGACACGGTGGCCCAGTGGTGCCCACAGACGTCACTGTTGTAATCGGGCCACGGGAACCAGGAGCGCGTAGCCTGGCTTTCACTAGATAATGTGCTCCGGACTTGTAGTTCTCCGGAGTGTGAAGTCCTCCTGTGGACAGCACGCACCCTGCTTCAGTGAGAGTCCGCCCCCACACCGTGGGTGAGGCAGCCCCTCGCACGGGCCTGCTGCTCCTCAATTTGATCAGCGACTCAAAAAAAAGGAAAGAAGTTTGAAAACGGAGCAGAGAGCATGAGCTTTCTGGCCTGCGTTACTGTGGGTGGCAGGGTGGGGGCGCCTCCTGTGGGCCTTGGGATTCCGGCGTGTCCGCCGACTCACCGCTTTCTCAGCCTCTGAGTTCCCTCTGGCCCACACTCTGCTTTCCGTCCCCCAGGGGCCTCCGGGTGTTCCAGGGAAAGATGGGCGACCAGGAGAGGCCGGCCAGAAGGGCAGCCTTGTAAGTCACTTCTCCGGGTGTCCAGGGTGGGTGTGATCTGGAGCCACATGGTGGGGCCGCAGGGTGACCAAACCCTGGATGTGGGGTTTGGCCCTGGTGACCTCATGGAGGAGAAATGCCATAAGGCCAGCAACACTGGAGGTTGTAGGGGGGCTTTACCCCCCACCCCCGGCAGGCAGCCTCCGTCACCACCGTCGTCACAGGGCCACAGCCGGGGCCTCGGGCCCCTGCAGCTCACTTAGAGCCACGGCCAGCGGGGGCTCGAGGAAAACTTCAGGACTCACTATCACGGTTCTTTTATGATAACTGGACTGATGCCTTTTGAAGAATATTGACACTTTATTTGATCTGGGTGTCTCCATTTGAAGTCTCGATTTTGGTTGCGTCAATAATGGGAACATTTTCGAGGCTGCGCCAACCTCTGACTGGGGCCGTGGTTTCCTCCTGGTTTTCACTGAGTGAGCGGGGCGCCAGCCTGCAGCCACTTGGAGACACTTCCATGTGGTGCCTTCGTGAGCGCCGGCTGAATGTGCTCTCATTGGGTGGAAATTCTGCCCAATGAGTTAAACCCTGCATGCTTTTCTCTTGCTGGCTGCTCCTTGGTCTGTTTTTGTAGTAATCATTCTCTTTCCTGCAGGGCAAAGCGGGCGCCCCAGGACCTAAGGTACGGACATACTTCTGGATCTAGATTGGCTGCTGGGTGGAAGTAATCCCCGCACAGTACAAAGGCCCTGGAGGGGGCAGGCAGTCTGGGAGCGAGTGAGCTGTCCTTGGTGCTGATTATGGGGTCTGGCCCACATGCCCAGGCAGCGGGCATCGTGTTTGCCCTTTGGGATCCTGAGTGTGTCCCTGATGCTCTCACACGAGGGGAGGCCACCCAGATGTGGGGTCTCACTGCTACAGCTGTGCCACCCCGCTGCCACAACTGGCCCACAGGTCTCCACGAGGATCCACTCCATCTTCGGGCTGGACAGGGTGGGCCTAACTGGGAACTTCCCCAGCACATCCAAGGAGTGATACCCAAAGAAACTGCCTGGATGTGGCAGAGCTCCGGGCCTGGGGCCCACTGGGAAACCTGTAGGGGATGTGAGGAAGAGGAGGGTGACGGTGGTGTCAGAACCAGCTGGGAGGAGCCTAAGGAAGAGATGAGCTCAGAGCAGACACGTGTGTGGATATGAACTTGTGTCCACACAGAATACAGGCCCAGGGCTGGGCGAGGAAACTGGGAAAGGGGTGCACCCGGGACAGATGTAAGATGCGGTTAGTTCCAGCGTGCGCCCAGATTCCAGCTCATGGAGTGACTGAACCCCACAGTCAGATATTCTGATAAGATAAAGCAGACTTTTTTAAAAAACCTCAGGTCCTGTGAATGAAAATTCTAGATCCCTACGATGTAATTAAAAGCTGTGTGGGAAACTGGTGGGGGGGGGGCGGAGGGGAGAGGATGAAATGAGACAGAGATTTCAAAGAACAGACCTGAATAGGAACATGTTAAAGATCAAACATTCGATGAGATGTTTAAATACAAAAAGATGAAAGGCGCTAAGATTAAAATCAAGAAACGGAAGTGGAAGATTCCAAAAAAAAATCAGCCCTTGGGTTAAGTGGGTGGTAAGAAATAAAAAACGTTACATACCTGTTGGAATAAACACAGTGAGCACAGCTAAGATGTAATGAGACAAGCCTCCCCCCACCCCACTCCCCAGGCGTTGGTGATAAAAGACAGGTGGACACGGTGAGAGCGGGGGTGCGGTCCTGACCCGTGGGGTACCTGCAGAGAGAGTGGGGAGTGGGTCCCCCCGTCACTGGAGAGGCCGCTGGAGGATGTGGAGCTGGCCTGGGTCGGAGCACAGTGCTCCCAGCAGGGCCCTGGGAAGAGAGGCTGTGGTCAGCCTCGCCCAGGCCATAGAGAAAGGTGGCCTTCCTGCCAGCACGGGGCAGGGGTCACACTCATGCCCTTGCTGGGGGCTAGTGGGCTCAGTGTCTTTCACGGCTCATCCAAAACCTGGTCACCTCCATTTAAAGATGAGGAAACTGAGGTTCAGGGGTTAAGTGGTCACAAGGGGGTGGGGCTGTGCCCAGGCATGGATGGACTCAGCGTGAGTGCCTCCCTGTCTTGGGTCCCAGTGTCCCCTGCTCCCCTGCACCGGGCTCCGGCCTGGTTCTTGGGACCCTCAAGCTCCAGGCAGCAGGTCTGCCTCTGAGACTGGAGCCCCAGGTTGCACCTGCCTCCTGGCTTTTGCTCCCTGAAGCTGTGCCTTGTGTCTCCACAACCCTGATCTGGGCAGTGGTAAGGGGGTTCCAAGCCTCCCAGACTCACTCTAAGCCCCCCCGCCTCCTCCCCCTGGCTCCTTCCAGCAGCACCGTGCCCCCTCACTGGCCACGATGCCTTAGCTCTCCAGCCCTGTCCACTCCAGCCCCCGAGAGCCACATGCTCTGCGTGGTGCGCCCCAAACCATGAGCCCTCCACTCCACTAGAATGAATGCCTCAGGCGTGGATGTCTGCTTCTTGCTCAGTTTTTTCATTTTTAAGTGGATGAAATCCTCTCTAAGTTCAGAAGAAGACATGCAGTCGGGTTTGCTTGCTTTGCAGAGTGTTATTTATCCCCGTGGCTTTACAGATCTGCAAAAAGCTTTGTAAGGGAATGTAGGTGTGTTGGGGACACAGTGGCTGCCTCAGGGTTCAGCTGACACCCACCCTGATGGCCGAGAGTAATGACATCCTCTCTCCCCCTGTGCAGGGAAGCAAGGGGGACCCTGGTCCCACTGGCACTCCTGGGGAGAACGGCTTGGCAGGACCGCCTGGACCAGCAGGACCGCAAGGGCCCCCCGGCCCCCCCGGGCCCCCCGGGCCTCCAGGACCAGGACTTCCTGCAGGATTTGTGAGTGTCCACTGCTCCCGATCCCCCAAAAGCCGAGTCTGAGCCCCGTGCCTCCCTCTCGGGATCCCACACGGACGGCCCCCATGGTGGAGTCCCCATGCTTGAGCCGGGAGTGGCTGGGTGGGCTCAGCAGGATGGGCTGGGTGGCCTTGGGGCACAGTGAGTGTGGGTGTGTCCCCAGAGTCACATCGATGCTTCGTAGACAGTGCCTCATGGGGGAGCCATGGGCAGTGGGAGGGAACAGGTGCCCGGTTCCACAGAAGGTCACTGCTCGGGGACCGTGTCCTGGGGGTGATGCTGGAGGGCTGGTCCGGGGAGATGGAAATAGAAACTGACCCCCGTCGCACAGCCAGGCCCCCGGCACATGCTCGAAACAAGAGTAAGCGGCCTAAACTTAAGAGAGGCTGAGGGGTGCCCACCCAGCAGGTCCCTGCCCCTAGGCAGACGCTTCTTATTTGAGGGTCAGGGTTGGCCAGTGCCCAGTGACTGGGCCCTTAGAGTCCACCCTGCTCAGCCATGGCCAGAGTTCCACTTTGGGCCAGTTGCTGGCCTCAGGGAGGGTCTCTTTCTGTAAGAGACGCAGACCTGAGTCGTGTGTTCTCCAGGATGACATGGAAGGCTCCGGGGGACTCAGAATCCAGGACGACACGGAAGGCTCCGGGGGAACCTACTGGCTGGCAGTCCGAAGAGCCGATGGGCTGCAGGTACTGCCTGCAAGCGGCTTGGTCAACTCTTGGGGGGGGCAGGGGAGTGGAGGCACCTGGGGCAGGGGTAGTCTCTGGGACAGGACCCAGGTGGGGACCAGGAGCACTGCTGCAGAGCCAGTGAGGCCACCTGAGTCCAGGGCTCCATCTACCCTGGGGGCTCCCCCACGTGGGGAAAGGCCCCCCAGGGTGTCAAGAAGCATGAATGGGGGCGTGGAATGAGCCCCGAAAGCTGTGTCTTTCTGGGGAATCTCAGTGTCTGGGTTCTGTTTGGCGCCTTGGATGTCTCAGCTGGCCAGAGGGAGCAACCAGGCGAGGTTTCCATTCTGAGCAACGTTAACAAAGACTTGCACTTGGACAAAACCAAGTCCATAGTTAGCTAGGCCGGCTGTGCCGTCTCCGCTCGGCACCTGCCCTTTTCTGTGTTAGACACCTCAGTCTTCGTCAGCAGCATTTCGCTGCCCTGGCATCGGGGGAGGTGTGAGCCAAGAGGTGACAAAAGTCGTTGGCTGTGACGCAAAGGTCAGGAGGATCCCATGGGCAGAGAGAGCGAGATCTGGGGGCACAGGTCCCTTCTTTCACAGTCCCGCACCCACATACACAGCCTCAATGCCCCTGCCCTCTGGAGGGGTCGGTGGGACTGTTTCAGGGCCTCCGGTGAGGCAACGGAGACCCTCGGAGGTCACAGCAAGCCCATGTCAGCCAGATGGCGGCGTTCCGTCTGTTCAAATGCGCCCACCTTTAGTTAGATAAAAGGCACTGTGTTTGTGGCGGGGCGATCTGGGCCGAGGGCCCAGGTGGCGCTGCCCTGGGGACCGGCACACTCACTGCTGCGAGTTTCTGTCCTGTCCTCGGGGCTCTAGCCGGTGCCACTCTGGGAGGCAGGGGCTCTCTTCCCCAGCAGGACCAGGCGCTAAGGCCCCCTTCCCTCTCTGCCCCACAGGGACCGCCTGGCAGGCCCGGAGTCAAGGTGAGTGTGCGATGAGTTCGCAGCTGCCCCTGCCGCACTCCCCGCAGCCAAGAGTTAGTGACTGCTTCACACACGCACCCCGTTCATCGTGGGACATGTGGGCACGACAGCCACGCACACTGACCCGAGTCTGCGTGTTGGGGCGGGAGCGTCTGGCCCACCTTTCCAAAGCCCAGTGACCTATACGATCCATGGCCTCACGTCCCGGAAGTGGGTGCTGACTTGAGGGGAAAGAGGGGCTTCCAGAAGGGACCCCTACAGTCTCTGGCAGCAGATGGTGCCCCAGAGACCTGGGGTCTAATCCTGGGCCGCCCACCCCCTGAGCAGGCCCCCCTCCCTACGGGGGGCGAGGGCAGGAGGAACCTCCAGTAAGGGTCCTCCTTGGGGCCACTCTGTGCTGCTGCTTTCCCCTCCTGAGTTCCAGGGTGTGCAGGGCCCACGGTGGGATCAGCTGTTACACCTCTTCTTTTAGGGTGGTTTGCTTTGATTTCTGAAACGTTGGGACATTTCAAAAGCTGAGTTTTTAGATGTACATAATTATTAGCTTTCTTAAATTGTGAAAAATGAAGTCATCTCATAGAATGACATGATGGCGTGGCCTCCAGAACAGCCCTGGCCGTGCGTCCTTATCATGTGGCCGACCCCCAGTCACACGGGCCACAGGGTCCCTGCACACATTACCCAGGACACTCAGCTCTGAGCTGGCGGAGGGGAGCGGTGGGTGAGGCCGCCTGACCAACCCCGTCCTGCCCTTGTCCGGGGCCGGAGGGGACACTGCACTCACAGAGCCCCTTTGTCCACTTCAGGGGGATCCCGGAATACCTGGGCTACCAGGGGCCAAGGTAAGAACCTTTTCTTGAGCCCAGAGAACTGACAGTCTTTCTTCGTGTTTGTGTGGGGCAGGCAGGGGTCCTCGGGCTGAGGCCGGAAGCCTCGCCTGGGCTGTGTCCCCTCGGCCCATTGTCCCCTCGGCCCGTTGTCCCCTCAGGGCCTCAGTAATGGGTGAGCCTGCATTGGGTCACCCTCCAGGCCAGGCAAGGCGTCATTGCTCCACTCTCCCCTGCTTTGTCCTTGGGCCGTCTCAGCCCTGACGTAATTCCTTAGAACTGAAGACCCACTTATCCCAAGGGTGCTCACCCCGAGGGCACATCCCCCCGCCCCAGGTTTTCCTGCTTCTTCCTGCCTCTGCTTCCTCCTGGGTGTGCCCCAGAAATCTGGGGAGCCACACCAGTCCCCTGACCCTCCCCCAACCCCGGGCCCCCAGCCCCCTCCCGCCCTCCTCGCCTGCTAAGAGCTTCGAGAAGGCTGAATCGTTCTTGGGTGTGGGCGCTGGCCTGCCACCTCCCCGACACCGGCTTGCTGGGCCGTCTGACGCACGGGCCTCTCCTCGTGCCCTTTGCAGGGAGAAGTCGGTGTAGGCGGACCCCCCGGGTTTCCTGGCCTCCCCGGCAGAGAGGGCATGGACGGAGCCCAGGTAGGTGGCTGCCCAGGGCTACTGGCGCAAGGGGCGACGCCCTGACGTTGAGAGCCGGCACCCCAGTGTGTCTCTCAGGGGGTCCCCCGCTCAGTTCTCTGTGTACTGAGCAGCCCGGAGGCCCCACTCCATGGTCTGACTCTGGAGTCCAGGCTGTCCGAGGCGTTTCCCGTGGCTGCCTGGCTCATACACCCCCTCTACTCGGTTTGGTCAGTGAATGGAGAACTCTCCACATCTCTCCATTCAAAGGGCATCTCAGCAGTCTGGGGTGTCCTGAGGAGGGGGAGGGGCTCGTGCTCTGTTTATGGTGAAACGTTTCCTTCCTGTCTCTGCAGGGGCCAAAAGGAGAAAAAGGGACCCAGGGAGAGAAAGTGAGTGGGTAGGGGTGGGGTCTTGGGTGCACAGGCGGGTTGGTGGGTGCATGGCCACCATGGCGGGGGGGTACTGCTCTCTGTCCCATGTGGTCTCAGAGACTTGGGGTGAAGACCCTCAAGTCTGGGGGCTCTCCGGCTGGGATAGGGGGCTCCCAGGGCATGTCCTCATATCCTGTGGGCAATGGGAACCCCTCCCAAGTCCTTGGTGGGTCCCGGCCAGAGCCACTGTAACGATTCTTCCCCTCCAAGCAACCCCAGCAATGGACCTCGGCTTCTCCTTCCAGGGCGACCCGGGGAAGGATGGAGTGGGGCAGCCAGGCCCCCCTGGGCCTCCCGGACCTCCGGGTCCTGTCGTCTACGTGTCGGAGCAGGACGTAAGGACACTGCATGGGTGGGCACATGTTCTGCCTGGACCCCCAATGCTGATGGCAGCCAGTGCAGGGTTAACCCCGAAAGGCCAGGGGCTACGCTCTGATTGTAATACAGTGACCCCCAAATACATCAAGGCTTCCAGTCTGTGGGTTCTGCGGGGTTTCTCGCTGTCAAAGCAGGGCCTTCCAGAGCTGCCCGTCGGCAGCTTGTCCCGTTTGTGCGAGCGTCAACTCCCCCAGATGCTGAGGTGTCCCCTCCGGCCGCCAATGCACAGCACGGGGAGGTGGGGGCACTGGTCCCCTGGTCCCAGGTGGCAGGTGGTCCTGAGGTTCAGGAGGCAGGATCCCAGGAGCGGCTTCAGTTCTCATCTGAGGGACCTCGAGGCACAAGCCGGAAGGACTGGTGCAAGCAGAATTGTGTCCTGTGTTTAGTGTCCGGGGGTGTTCTGTCGGTCTTCGTGACAGTGAGACGATGAGAGTGGAACTACCATTGTAAACGTGCTTTTCTTTTCTTTTTGTGATCCTGTGCGATTTTGTGTGTTTCTGCCACCTTGGTGACAGGGAGCAGTGGCCCTGGCCCACGGAGCCAAGGTATGTGCTGTCCTGTCTGGATCGCGGTCTGGCTGCGCGGTGCCGGTCGGTGTCCCCGCAGTGACGCCGTTGCTCTCTCCCACAGGGCCAGCCGGGGTACGCGGGCCTCCCCGTAAGTAGCCTCAGCCCCACCCCCGCCTGGGCGGGGAGCAAGGTTTCCATGTTGTGAGGGAGCCCAGTGCCGGGTGGGTGCCCGAGAGGCAGAGGAACCTTCGGACCCCTCAGCAGAAGCCCCCAGGGTCTAGCACGGGGGTCTCAGGCAGAGTGGGGCAAGCTCTTCTCTGCCTGTCATTGGTCAGGACTGCGAGGCAGGTGCATCCTGGGCAGCCATGCTGGGGGAGAGCATGAGCAGCCATCACGCCCCTGGGTCACTAGTGCAGCCCCTCATTCCTGCCTGTCTCCCTGCAGGGGCCAGCCGGGCCGAAGGGAGACCTGGGCTCCAGAGGCCAGCAGGGCCCCCCCGGACCCAAGGTGAGGGCCTTAGAGCCATCTGCTCAGGGACGACCCCCTCTGTGACCCAGAGGGGCAGTCCCAGTCCCCCCAGGTGATCACTCTCTGCAAGGGGACCTGGGAGCCCCCTCGGCCCACCCAAAAAGCCTGTGACAGATTCCGACATGGATTCTCTTCTCAGTCACTTCACTGTGACCCATGGGGGACCCTCCAAGACGCCCAACCACAGAGCCCCCAGAAGGGCAGGCCTGCTCACGTGCCGTGCTGGGGTGTTGGTGCGGGCGCCGAGGGGGGTCTCGGCTGCGGTGGGGGCAAGGGCCCTCTCCCCCGGAGCTGGCCTCCCTGATGCGCCGCCTGGTGTTCTAGGGTGAGAAAGGGGAGCCGGGCGCAGTCTCCGGCCCTGACGGCAGAGTGCTGGGCCTGGCCCTGAAAGGAGCCAAGGTGAGACGGGGGGCCTGCTGTTCGCCCCTCGCACGAGCTTCAGAAGCGTGGTTTCCCGGGGCCATGGAGTGAGCATGGGTGGGGGGTTGTCCAGCTCCTGGCCATGCATAAGAGCCCTGCGCCGGGTTCCGGAACCTTCCACAGCCTGGGCCCCTCCCCCTTCCTTGTCTTTTCCTCTTTCACAACCACACTGGGGGACTCCTCAAGGCCCCTAAGTCTGAACGCTCAGATGGGCCGCAGCCCGGCTGGCCTGTGGTGCTGAGGACACTCAGAGCCATGGCTCTAGGTTCAGCTGCAGGAAGTGGAGCCCCCAGCTTTGCCCAGCAGGAGCTTCCGCATCCTGCTGTCTGGCTGCTCCTGGGCCTCAGCCTGCGGCAGGGGCTGGGGTCAAGAGTGGGCCCCTTGAGGGGCCTGCCCCCAGCAGGTGACCCTCCAGACGGACCCCTGGGTGGGTCCTGGGGAGTAGCTGGACCTTGATCGGGTGGCTGTGCGTACAGGCCTACAGGAAGCCCCAAAGCCCCCAGGGTTGTGGCAGACGGGCCACGGGACCTTGGAGCCCAGACCCAGAGAAAACTCTGCCAGCCTCACCTGGCATCATACCTAAAAGTCAGGCTGTGGTGACTCTAACCAGGACACTGCAGGACAGCCCCTCAAGCTTCAGGGCCCCCGGGGTGCACCCCTCCATGCACCCCCGGATTGCTGCTGTACTCCAGCACCCTGTCTCTGTTGCTGTTTCCCCCCTCCTGGTTGTCAGTGCTTCAGTGCAGGCCCGGAGGGCGTGCAGATGGGCACAGAGACCCTTTGGGGGGGATACGTGGGTAGCGGGGGGAGATGACCTGCAGCCACCTAACAGTGCTTCTGGTTTCTGTTCAGGGGGAGCCCGGCTTCCGAGGACCCCCGGTGAGTAGGCCCGCACTCCCCCCACGTACACGTGCATGCGCTGCACCCTGACAGCACCTGCCACCGCCCGGCTACCGAGCGAGCAGCCCGAGTGGCCTGAGCTCACACCCCAGCTGCGTGTGTGAAGCTCAGGACGAGTGTTGGTGGGAGACCACGGCAGGGTCTGTCTGCTCACCTGAGACGTGGCTCCTCCTCTCCGCAGGGTCCGTATGGGCGGCCCGGGCACAAGGGAGAGATTGGCTTCCCCGGACGACCGGTAAGGATCGGGGCTTCCTTGCTATGTGAGGGGGCGCAGCAGCCAGAGAGCGCCCCAGGCCCACGGGGGCCATGGGCTCCGGGGAGAGAGGACTGCCATCTTTCTCACTGTCCTCCCCGCAGGGGGGCCCCTGCCTGAACACAGCTCTCTTTGGCACGTAGGCAAGGAGCGCAGGCCCTGCTCGTGGGCAGCTCTCACCGGCAGGAGGCCCTGGGTGGGGGTGGGGGTGGGAGCTGCGGGTGGTGCGAGGCTAGAGGTGGGCCGGGTCCGCCCTGGTGGGGACTGACACTGTGGCATGAGGCTGGTGGTCTTGACCAGCACCCAGCAGCTTCCTCTCCCCCTCCCCCTAGGGTCGTCCTGGGATGAATGGATTCAAAGGGGAGAAAGGGGAGCCGGGAGACGCCATCGGAATTGGTACAAGGGTGAGTGTCCTCTGAGGGGCGGGCCGGGCACAGCTGGGACACCCAGCGCCTGCAATGGCCCGGCCGGAACAGCCTCCGTCCCCACTCCGTGCTGGTCCTTGATGCGCAGGCCTTGCACACGTACACGTACACGGACTGCACACACACGCTCACACACACAGCCCCAGCCCCCTGGGAACGGGCACTTCTTCTTGGAAGGGCATCCAGGTTGGCCAGGGTTCTGAGCTGCAGGGTGCTCTTCACTCAACGCCACGTTATTACTTGCAGTAACTCTGCCACCTTCTGAGCCAAGGGTTTTATTTCAGTAATGTCAGCACGGTGTAAAGCATTTGTAGCCATTTGTACCTGAGACTCGGTGCTTGCTGCTGACATGCCCGGCACCCAGTGCCCCGCCTGCCACTCTCCTGCAGTCTCTCCTAGAGGCCCCACCCCCGTCATGGCCCCTGTCCCCCCTGAATCTCAGCCCAGAGCCCTGCCGCCGCTCCCTGGTCCCTGCCCGGAACCCCCTGTGAGCCCAGCCTGGCGGGGGCGGTGCTCCTGAGCTCACTGCTCAGGCACTCTGCTCTTCCGACGTTCTCTTTGCGGCTGGTTCTTCACGGAGGCTTCCTTCCCTTTTGTGGACTAAAACTGGGCTGCTGTGAAACATCAGGAACACAAGGCAACATTTTGCAGGGCTCTGATGCAGAGGCGCAGCGATCGGTCACATTTGTCAGTAAGGGAGGGAGGCTCTGGAATTCCCTTCGTGCTGCTGAGTTTTAAAGGCAGACATGAAGGGACAGCGCACGTGCCCCTGGTCGGGCGCATCCCACCTCTGGTTCTGCTTCCAGTCCCTCCCTCCTTGGTCACACTCACACAGTGGCTTGGGGCGTGACCACTGTGACTTGCCAAAATGCTGCTGCCCTGGCCCGGGTCAATGGCTGTGCTGTGAACATGACTGACCAGAGCTTTCTGTTTCTCCTCCACAGTGTCCACCTGGCCCCCCGGGGCCTCCAGGGTCCCCAGGGCCTCCAGGGCCCCCAGGTCTTCCCCGGACTCCGGCCTATGACAGCAATGTAAGTCCCCCAGCACCCGCTCTCCCCTCCCCAGTCCTTAGGAGGAGTCCTCGGTTGCTGCCGCCTTCTGGTCACTAACCTCCTACCCCCATCCCCAGGGAGAGGCAGCCCAAGCCGTAGCCTCTGTGTAGGGGAGGTGGGGCACTTCTGGGAGGGAGCCAGGTAGTGGGGCCTGGGCCGCCTGCCTTGGGGGCCGCAGTCAATTAGGACGCAAGCCCCCAAGGGGGACGTGCAGGCCGGGGACAGGGAGAGCTCTCTGGATGTCTGGGTACTAAGCACCAAGCCCCACACAGCTCCTGGGAGGGTGGACATGCTCATTTCACGGTGCTCGGAGGCGTGAAATGAGCTCATTGAGGGTTCCTCATGTCGGGACCAGAGCCCCTAATTTCAAACCCTGTGTCCTCTCCCTCCCCCTCGGTGCACCCCTGTCTCGGGGAGGTGGGGGTGACTCAGGGGTGGAGGCTGCCTGTGTGGTCTCAAAGAAGGTACTGGGGCTCCTGGACTCAGAGACCCATAGGTGGGTGGTGGCCTTGGTTTTCAGGGCACCTCCCTCCAAAGCCAACTTTGGCCCGCTCTTTGCAGGCATTTATGGAGTCTGGCCCTGCTGGACCTCGGGGACTGCCAGGTGAGGGCTCCTGGGGCCCCTGGGAGAGCTGGGGATGAGCAGCCCTTTGCAGGGGGCTGGGTGCTCCAGGCCTTGGGCTCCCCGCTCACCCGGCTCTGGGGCAGCACGAATCTTCTGGGGACCTAACCACAGACGGGAGTGGACACCATGGACACCCACTTACTGTCCACAATTTAGATTCAGCTCCAGAGGGCATGTTCTTCTCGCACGTTCGATAATGGGCACTGGGGTCTCTGTCCATCCAGGGCACCAGGGGCCTTCTGGACCAAAGGGTGACAAAGGAGAAGTGGGCCCGCCCGGACCACCAGGTGAGAGTGCTCTTGGCTGCCCTGGGCTGAGGGGCTGGGCTTATGGCTACCCGCTCCGCCCTCCCGGAGGAAGGAAGCCCCTTCCCAGCTCACAGGGCCTGGCAGGACCTGTGGGGCTGGGGTTGGGTTCGGGAACATCTGGTTGGCCCCGCATCCCCCACAGGGCCCAGGAGGCAGCAAAGACAGTGGCCCGGCAGGGTGTCCTGTCACTCCACCTGCTGAGCAGCAGGGCAGGGCCCTACTGTGTGGCTCCCGGAGAAAACCTGGCAGCTCTGATGGGGAGGGATGGGGAGGGGCCTTGGGGGGAGGAGGAAGTGATGCGGCCCAGATGGGATGAAGGACAGTGGGACCACGTGGCCCTAATCGACGACAGTGCAGCGGAGTCCAAGGCTCTGGCACCCGGCCCTGCCCAGGGAGCGGTGAAGACCTCGTGCCCGTGAGACACCAAGTGTCAAGGGTGACCCATCCCTGAGGGATGAGCCAAGAGCAAACAAGAAACGTGTAGCCAATAATAACCAACGGAAAGGAAAAACAACCAAGGAAACTTGATCTAAAAGATGGACAGAAAGGAGAGAAAAAAGAGCACAGAACGTAGAACAACTAGAAAATAGGGAGCAAAATAATTCATTAAAACCCGACCCTAATATTAAGTGCATTAAACGTGAATAGGCTAAATACTCCTATAAAAACACAGGATTCTCAGCGGGGTGGAAACAAAACCGCACGCTGCTTACAGGAGACACTCCCTAGATGTAAAGACGTGAAAGCACATGTGAGAAATCAGACAGGAGTGTCTCAAGGCAGAAGCATCGCCAGGAAAACATGCATAGTGATTAAAGAAAACCCACCAAACAAAGGAGAATACAGCAAGTCCAAATCTGCCTGCGCCTAACGACATAGCTTCAAGATACAAGAAGCAAAAACCGACAGAAGTAAAAGGAAAGACACGAAAACCAGTCACCCCAGGAGATTTTCAGCTGGCTTTCAGTAAGCGGTGGGAGCAGCAGAGCAAGGTCAGGGCAGGCGGGAGACGGAGGATCTGAACGGGTGACGACCTGGACCCCAGGTCCCGGCACCCACGCAGAAGACACAGCCTGTTCACTACACGGAACCATGCCAGGCGAAAGCAAGCCTGTGGGTTGGGAAGAGGTGACATCATGCAGCCTGTCCTCTGATGACCATGGGTGGAAGCAAGCAGGTGCTGTACACTGAAGTGGCTGGAAAAGCACCCAGGTCCAGAGAAACCCCAACAGAAGTGACAAAACTCCCAGAGCTGATGGATAGTGATGACAGCACTGAAGGTGGTGGGTGCACTGAGGCCCGTTTGCACCCTCACTCTGCCCCCTCCGTGGCCCTGGAGCAGCGGGACCCCCACTGGATGAGAAGGACCCAGGACAGGAAGCCTGGTGGTGACAGCGTGTGAATTGGGCCTCCTTGGGCAGAGCCCAGAGCTGGGACTCCCACCAGGCAGCGGTATCACCCCAGTGGTCCCACCTTCCAGCTTTATCAGGTTTCCAGAGTAAAGGTCATGGGAGAAGGTTAACCCAAGGTCACTTTCCCACCTGGAAGGACTAGGGGTTCTGTTAACTCTTACAAAATCACAGCTTTAGGTTGTACACATTTCTAAGCATCGAGCCCAAGTAGTTAGAAAACAAGTAACAAATTTAACTTGAAGCCAATAAATGGGAAAAAATAGTAAAAATCAGGAGTGAAAAAAAATATATGTAATAGGAAGCATCGAGAAAGTGAAAACAACAAGTTAGTTCTTTGAAAAGATTAATAACACTAACGTGCCCCTCGCACGACCGGTGGAGGAGGGGTGCAGCAGCGTGACGCTGGGAAAGGGGCTACTCTGCCCTCTGCTGGCGAGTCCGGGGAAACTCACCCCGTCACCTCAGTGGGTGGTGCAGCCCAGGCAGGCCTCTGTGGTTGCCGCAGCGGCGGCTGCAGGGCCTGGCGGGGGGAGAGGCAGGGAGGGACTACACGGTGCCCATTTTTGGAAAAGAAGAAATAAACCTGCCGTTTTCCCAGACAACACATTTTTGATCATCAACAACCCAAAAGGAGCTGCAGACAAACCATTAGAATTAATGAGTAAATTTACCATGGCCGTCAGGGCAGTTGACAAAATCAGCGACCAGTCATAAACAAAACGAAATTTTAAAAAGGCGCCAGCTAGAGAGGGATCGGCTTGCTCGTGGCCAAAGAAGGGGTTGGTGGGGAGAGACCTGGATGAAGGGGGTCAAAGTGTACCAGCTTCCGGTTCAAAGGCAAGTCGGTCCTGGGGTATATCGGACAGCACGTGACTATGGCCAGCCGGCTCTGTGATGTCTCCGAAAGTTGCTAAGAGACTAGATCCCCAAAATTCCCATCACGGGGGAAAAACTTTTTTCTTCTTTTTTGTGTCCATAAGGGATGGTGGATGTTGGGTAAACTTGCTGTGGTGATCAAGTCACAGTGTACGTCAGTCACATCACTCTGTTCTATACCTCGAACTTGAGCCTGTTGCATGTCAGTTACATTGATAAAACTGAAAGGAAAAAATGGCGCTGAGAACAAAATCATCCCGAAAACCAAGTAACTAGGAATAAGTGTGACAAAATAGGCAGAGGGTCTCTACATGGAAATACAGACATTTTATAGAAAGGAATGAAAAAAAGACGGAGCTGGATGTGTGTGTGGGGGAGGGGGGCTGTAAGGGAAAGACCCTGCACAGGTGGCTCACTGAGGCCCCGCCCACCATCTCTCCTGCAGGGCAGTTCCCCTTTGACATCTTCCAGCTGGAGGAAGAAGTGAAGGTGGGTGACACCCCCCTCCCTTTGCTGAGCGTCCTCAGACCACTGCCCTGCCAAGCGCCTCCCTCTGCTCTCCCTGGCTTGGTTTTGTGGGGATTCACTCGGGCACAGTGAAAAGCCTGCCAGACTTGTGGGGGTCAGCACCCGCCCCTGCTGACACCAGCAAGGGGAGCTGGCCTGTCCCAAACAAGCCTTTCTATTCCACAGGGGGACAAAGGGGACCGAGGGGACAGTGGGCAGAAAGGAGAAAAGGGCGAGCCTGGAGGTGGTGGCTTCTTCGGCTCCAGTGTGCCTGGACCCCCCGGCCCGCCAGGCTACCCAGGGTCTCCGGTAAGTCTGGGCCCCAGGCCACCCGGTGGGGCCCGACACCCAGGCCCAGGCCTGCTCCAGAGCCCTGGAACCAGGACCCGAGGGCAGGACCAGCCTGGCCGTGAAATCCCGATGAGGCCCACAGGCTGCACCCTGCACGCTTGGCCCCAGGCATTCCTGTCCTGATTCTGCCCCTGTGGGGGGCGGGGGACACATGGCAGGCCCAATGGATGCACAGTCCCGCCTCCCCCAGAGTGGCACACTGACCTGGGGGTATCTCCAGCCAGGGAGGGGGGCACAGGGTGGGGCCCTCACCCAGCCCTCATGCCTGCTTTCCTCCTGGCACTGTTCCCCCCGATCAGGACCCCTCAGGGGGACTGCCTGCCCTGGAAGATTCCAGGGAACAGTGGGCCAGCTTCTGCCTGGGGGGTGGAGGGGGTTAAGGGCCCTCGGGGGTCACATTGTTGTCCAGGGGCTGCTCTAGTCCACATGCTGGGATCAGACCCCAGCAAAAGGGACACACGAGGTGGGCGGTAGGGTTCTCCCAGGTCCTGGGGAGGGAGGTGACATGGCTCAGAGGCAGCCTAGCCTCTCCGACCTGAGCATCCTTGGCCTGGGGACCTAGCTGACAATTCTACCCATCGTCTTGTCCACCTTAGGGTCCCAAAGGAGACAGCATCAGGGGCCAGCCTGGCCCACCTGGACCTCAGGGACCCCCCGGCATTGGCTACGAAGGGCGCCAGGGCCCTCCTGGCCCCCCTGGCCCTCCAGGGCCTCCAGGGCCCCCTTCCTTCCCGGGCCCTTACCGACAGCGTAAGTCGGGCAGGAGGGGCCTGGACCCCAGCCTCGTACAGCTGGGGCTGGCAGGTTCCCACGTCTGTTTTCTCTCTCATAGCTATCAGCGTTCCTGGACCCCCAGGCCCTCCTGGGCCCCCAGGGCCCCCCGGAACTATGGGCACCTCCTCAGGGGTAAGCATCCCACCGCCCCTGCCCCGCAGGGACCCTGGTGCTGGGTCTGAGCACAGGAACGGGCTTTGCCCCAGGGCAGACTCAGAAGCCCTGAAATGTGGTTTGTGGAGCAGGAGTGGGCGCCAGGAGGCCAGGACCGAGATGGGCAGGGGGAAGAGGGCAGCCATGGAGTAGGTCCCAGTGGGCTGGTCTAGGGGGCAGAGAGAGGCTCTGGTGGCCCCGGGGACTCGCCACAGTGATCATGGATAGCTAGGGGGCATCCCAGGTCCCCTTCTCCCCGCTTTCCGAGGGCAGCCTCTGCCACTCCGCCCTCACGGGGTATTCTCAGGGGCCAGCCTGAAGAGAGGGCACCTAGTTAAGCCTTAAGGACTGCTCCTTGTTGGGGGCATCCAGGACCGCACCCCAGCACCCTGAAATGTCCAAATGCAGTCCACCGACTGCCCCACCCATTGGGACCACGTTGTCGTCCCTGTCCCCCCCCCCCACCCCTCGCTGTGAGCCCAGTGCCGCCTCTGTGCGCAGTGGGAACCCACTGGGTCGGGCGTCCAGCAGGTGAGGATCTGGCCCACGTACCAGACCATGCTGGACAAGGTGCCCGAGGTGCCAGAGGGCTGGCTCATGTTCGTGGCTGAGAGGGAGGAGCTGTACGTCCGTGTCCGAAATGGGTTCCGGAAGGTCCTGGTGAGTTCTCAGCATGGTTCTGCCCCTGTATGGGCCATAGAAGGGGCGGTGACCTCCTGCCCTCACTCATGGCGGGTGGGACACGGGGGAAGTTGCAAGCGCAGCGTAGAGGAGGAAAGCCCCAGGCCCCTGGGCAGGGGGCACAGGGACCCAGGCCACAGCCGGCACCCACAGCAAGCCCTTCTCCCTGCCATGGTCGGGACCCTCAGGCCCATCTTTAGGGTGGCCCTCCCCAGAGACAAGTGACAGCCAGCGCTCCTCACTATACTTTTTTTTTTAATGAGTAGAATCCTTTTGAGGTTTGCAGGGAAGTAGCCCTCACACTTTTTAAAGTGCATGGAGGTGTTACATGTGTGTTGTGCCGGGCACTGCGCAAGCAGCAGATGCAGCCATGCCGGCCTCCATGGGGAGGGAGGTCCGGGCTGGGCAGGTGGGCTCAGGAGGGTTGCTGGCTGTGGATGCTGCTTCATAAGGTCACTGGAGCGACCCCTGTGTTTTCTTCCAGCTGGAGGCCCGGACGCCACTCCCACGCGGGACGGTAAGGAACACTCTTCCTTCCCAGCTGTGATTTAGGGGTGCGATCCTTCGAGCCTGGTGGATGGATGGCCAGGACACGTGGTCTGTGCACAGTGTCACATTTCTGGAACAACACTTTGTGCTTTAGGACCCTGAGGTCACCTCTGCTGGGGACAGAGAGTGCACATACCGAGAGGACCTCCCTTGGGTCCACACCCATTGTCCCCCACCGCCCCCCCAGGCTCCTGGGGCCAAACTCCACTGTCCATTTGAGTCTTTGCCGTCCCTTATCCAAAGTGCAGGGCACTGGGGCAGACCCTTCCAGGGTGGACAGAGGGCAGATGCAGGGGAAACGGGAAAAGGAGATGGGTGGATGCCTGGGCTGAAATACTATTAACAGGTAATAAGTATCTAATAATAGGTATTTAGGTAAGGGTAATAAATTATTATGGCGCTGTGAGAGAAAAGAATTGAGAATCGGGTGTGGGGTGCAGGGGTTGGGATTTTAGGCGGAGGTGGCCCCATCTCTCTGGTGGGAATGGAGCGCAGGCTTGAAGGGCTGAGAATAGGGGCCCATTGATGTCACAGCCCAGTGTCTGAACTGCACAAGGAGGCGGCCTCGAGGTCAGGGGATGAGGTCGCCCGAGGGCTCCCCAGGCCACAGCAAGGAGGTGGCTTGAGTATGATGCAGCCAAGGGAGTGTGAGCAGGGGTCCAGCAGCTGGATTTAGGCGCCCCAGCTGACCACTCTCCCAAGCAAGAGCAGGAGCGAGGGTGCAGATGGCAGGGCACTCGGGAGCCGGGAGCCGGGGCCCCGGCGGGAGGGCAGAGCCCGAAGGGCACCGCGGGGCCCTGCTGTGGGGCTGACGGGCATGGGAGCCCCACCCCACGTACCGTCCACCCCTCGGTCTGCAGGACAACGAAGTGGCCGCCTTGCGGCCGCCTCTGGTACAGCTACACGAGGGTAACCCGCACCCCCGGTGGGAACTGCCCCCCGCCACCTCACGGCCCTGGCGGGCAGATGACATCCTGGCCAGGCCCCCGCGCCTGCTGGACCCCCAGCCCTACCCTGGAGCCCCACACCACGGCTCCTACGTGCACCCCCGGCCAGCCCGCCCCACTGGCGTTCCTGCCCACACCCACCAGGACTTCCATCCAGTGGTGAGTGACCCCGGGGGCTGAGCGCCCACCAGCCCCTGAGCTCTCAGGGAGGGTTCTCCGGGCCTGGGACTGCCCTCGGTGGTGTCCACCTTTGTAGCCAGTCCTTGCTTATGTCCTGGAGAAGCGGGGCTGGTGCCTATGACAGCATTGGGGATGGAGTCCCCCAGAGCTGCTTCTGCAGAGGTGGCTGGCGAGGCTTGAGGACAGGGACTTGCTCAGGAGGTAGACGGGCTTGGTGTTGGCCCAGCACACCAAACGTCTCTGCCGTCCTGGGCTGAGGGACCCCAGGCTGGTTCTCCAGGGTCCCAGTGGCTGTACTCAGCCCTTGCAGGTTGGACCTGTACTCAAACTCACTGCTATTGCCTATGCAGGGCCAGGCAGGAGGAAAGCAGGCAGGGTGGAGGGGGCAGCTGGGACTGCTGACTATGGCTGACCTCGGCTGACCATGGCTCTCCTACAGCTGCACCTGGTTGCACTCAACGGGCCACAGCCTGGTGGCCTACGCGGCATCCGTGGCGCCGACCTCCAGTGCTTCCAGCAGGCGCGTGCCGCGGGTCTGGCGGGCACCTTCCGCGCCTTCCTGTCGTCACGCCTGCAGGACCTCTACAGCATCGTGCGTCGTGCTGACCGCGCCACTGTGCCCATCGTCAACCTCTGGGTGAGTGCACGGCCCTGAGCATGGGGCTCCCGGAGCTGGGACGAGGGACCTGGGGCTCAGGGCTCACTGGGCCAGTCACGCCCCGGGAACCCAGCAAGGGCCCTGTGCCACCGTGCCCTTCGAGTGGCTTTATTTCATGGCTCTTCACACATCGTCATGTGCTTTTTGGATGCTCTGGAGCACCAGTGTTTCAGGGCCAGGGTGGGCTCTCCCCAGACCTGGGGCCCAGGCTGGGGAAGGTGCCTGGTCTGCTGAGGCGCCTGGCCACTGGTCCTCTGGCGGGGGTTGGCCAGAGGTGGGCAAACCAGCCTCACTTCCCTTTGCAGGACGAGGAGCTGTTTCCCAGCTGGGAGGCCTTGTTCTCGGGCTCCCGGGGCCAGCTGAAGCCCGGCGCCCGCATCCTCTCCTTCGACGGCAGAGACGTGCTGCAACACCCCGCCTGGTAGGTGCCCCTATGAGTGCAGCAGCTGGAGGGGGAGGGGCTCTGAATCTTACAGAATGCAGGCCTGGCCGGGGACGGCCCCAACTCTGCCCCTCTGTCTCCAGTCTGCTTCTGCAGCAAGTGTATGCTCACTGTTTAAAACTCACCAGGTCCAGGAGAGCATTAACGCCCGCCACAAAGCATTCTCTGTGCAAAACGAAAGTCCCCAGCCTGCTCCCTGGGCAGGCTCCCCGCCGCTGCTGTCCAAGAGCGAGCCGATGGCCGGCACCCCAGGGGCCTGCCGGGTCTACCCCGCTCCCGCTGACCGACCGTCACATAGATTCCACAGCGAGCGGTTTCTCCTGTAAATTCCGCAAAGTGGAGTTTCCCAGTTGGAGGATGTGTGCACTTCAAATACTAGTGACAGCTGTCGGTTTGCCCTCGCACCCAGCGACCCTGTGCTGGCCCAGTGTGAGGGCGCCTGTCCCCCCCAGCACATGCGCTTAAAACGTGGCTAGTGGGCAGGACAAGTGTGTGCCCTGCCCTCACTGGAAAGCACCCAGCCCCGAGGGACCTGTCTTCAGGGTCATAGAGCCTGCTCCCCACACTGTGCCCCCAAAAGCAGTGGCAGCATGGGGTGCGCTCCAAGGGCGGCATCCCCGGTGACTAGGGATGATGGCCTGACCCGCTGCCACCACATCCGACCACAACCTCGGCCGTTTCCTGCCCGGGGGTGGCCTCCTGCCCGGGGGTGGCCTCCACCCCTGGGGTAGCAGGGCCAGGTGAGACTGACCGCCCATGTGTCCTGCAGGCCACAGAAGAGTGTGTGGCACGGCTCAGACCCCAGTGGGCGCCGGCTGACTGAGAGCTACTGCGAGACCTGGCGGACTGAGGCCACGACAGCCACGGGCCAGGCCTCCTCGTTGCTGGCGGGCAGGCTATTGGAGCAGAAAGCCGCCAGCTGCCACAATGCCTTCATCGTCCTCTGCATCGAGAACAGCTTCATGACCTCCTCCAATTAGGGCTCCTGCCAGCTCGCACGGATGGATGGACAGATGGCAGGGGGAGTGGAGAAGCCCCCGGTGCCAGGCAGGGAGCGGCAGCCGGCACCCCAGAGAGGGGACCTGGCTGGGACACTTTCCTGTGTGGTTCACATTTCATATAATCCTCCAGAAATAAAAGAAAGCCAAAGAGTGTATTTTTAAAAAAGTTTAAAACAGAAAGGCTAGTGCTAACTCTCTCTCCTGCCCTGCCCCCTCCCATGCCCCAGCTGGCGTGGCCCGGTCATGCAGGGCGCTGTCCTCAGATCAGACCAGGGGCCCCACCCAGCCCTGTTCTCTTGCTGCCTCCTGCACTCACTGCCCTGGGGAGTGTGTGTGCCCCAAGCTCCCAGTGGGTTCTTCAGTTGCCCCGTGCAGGTGCTAACTCAGTCCCTGCCTGGAACCCTTTCTGGTTTGCAAATCCCAAATCTGCCTGCAGACCAGCCACAGCCTCCCCCATCCCTCCTCTACCTGGTGCAGTGGCCAGCAGTCAGGGCGACTCGGGCCTCGGGTGCAAGGGGTGACCGTCTCCCCGTGGCCTCTTGCAGCAATACCCCACTTCTGCTGGAGCAGTTTCCAAACTCAGTGTCCCCTTGCTGACCCTGGCTCCCAGGCCCTGGCTCCTGTTGTATGTGCAGCGGTCTGTGCGTCCCTTTTCACTGAGGCCAGCCTTGTGCCTTGGGGTCTCTGTCCTGCGCTGGCTCCCCAAGTGACCTGTGAGGTCACAGAGTACAGAGCTTGACCCAGCCATGGCTGTGCTGGGTGTTTTGAGGGTCCCACAAACCAGGGCATGACAGCACCCCTTTTCTGGAGTGAGAATTCCCGACACCCACACAGGCCCAGCTCTGCCTAGGAGTGTGTACTAGGATACCGCTTCCTGTCCCTGGCCAGACTGCCGGCTGCTGAGCCCTGAATGGAGCCTGGAAGGGATCACGGTTGGGGGCAGGACAGGACAGGACTGGACCGTGTCCACAAACCAGCTGTGGGGCGAGGCCGCACGCTTTGCCCTGCTCCCCACCGTCCGCAACAGCGCGTCTCCAAGTTCATGTCAGTCCTTGTGGGAGGGCTTCAGGGGGTATTCCAGAGTGCACATGGGGCTCTTGGGGAGCAGGTGGGTGTCCCTTTGGTGGCCATGCTGGGAGAGGTGGCAGGCCAGAGCCCAACCCCCTCGAGGTCTGTTGTCCGTGCACCGCAGCCATAAAACGAGCGGGTCCTGATGACGGATGTGGTTCTGAACAGGCTCCAAATAATGACCACGTGCACAGACGCTGGTTTGCAGGCAGCCTCCACTGTCTTGAAACCAGCTCTCAGGGGCCTCCATCCCCACACCCCCAGCAGGCAGACCCTGAGGGAGCCCTGGTGTGCAGCGTGCAGGTACACAGAACTGCACATGGGTGTGAATGGAAGTCCCCGAGTGTACAGAGGTGCTGGGTGTACATGACAATTCCCCTCTCAGTTCTCCCTGGGGTGGCAGCCTTCCCAGGCCTGTGGGGGGTGGAGGGGGGTTTCTGCCCTGGGCTCCCACCCATGGCACTGTGCTCTCTCCACAGCTGCTGCAGCTGGCCAGGTTCCGGGAGGTGTCTGACCCCAAGGGGCCATCAGGCACACTGCACAGAGCAGGGCCTCATTGGTGCCCCAGGAGCAAATGCCACCCGGCTCTGGTGGCCAAGGGGCTTGGGATCAGCAAAGGCGGTTCTGGGAGCTTGGACGCAGGGTCTGAGCCGCAGGCCATGCTGTGCACATGGACAGGCTGCAGAGGGAGCCATTGGGCCAGCTGCTGAGGATGTTTTGGGGGCAGCAGGGGGAAGTGCATCCCAGGGCAAGAGCACAGAGCCCTGAACCATGGGGTCAGTGACCAGAGGTAAGACCCCACACCCCCCAACCAACCCATGAAGCCCCACTCCATCTCCAAACAGAAGCAAAACAGTGTTGTCCCTTCCCAGGAGGGTTGGGGTGGGGGGCAGCCTGTGTGGACGTGCCTGGGTACCAATCTACCAGCCTGACCCACACCATCAGCTGTAACTTGGGCCAACCCGTGTGCACCCTCCTCCTCAATTCTCAGGGCACCCAAAGTGCCCCATTCAGCCAGTAGTGTGTTCCAGACTCTCTGTGCTGAGCTGGCTCCAAGCAGCAGCCTTTCCTCCAGACGCTGATGGTTCCGGTGCTGCTGAGCTGCCCCTGCTTTGCATGAGGGCAGAGGGACATGGGAAGGGCAGCATCAAGGACATGGTGGGCCCTGGTTAGATCCCTTCCTGCCTGGTGGCAGGGGCTGGGCCCTTCTTGGTCTCTCAGTGGACGCCAGTAGCATCCCCCCTGACCCCCCAGGCCAGCTTGGAATTGGGAAGCCCTCACACTCGGGCCATGTGGTTTGTTTAATGTGTTTCGGGTCTCACATCCCCAGCAGCACCACTGGTCCCCAGAGCCCCAGGTGGCGTGTCCTCCAGGCTGGTGTGCAAGCAGCCCCAGTGGCCCTCTGTCACCCATGAAGCAGGCCAGTGTTCACCAGCCTCAGGAAGGGAGAAGATGACAAAGGGCCCGAGGCAAAGGAGGAGCTAGCTCCCAAAGACGCTGGCACCCCCCCCCATTCCCCCAACAGGGAAACGCCTGCCTGCCTGCTTGCCTGCCCCGCACCCAGCTTTGCCCACAGAAACAGAAGCCCAATGAGGTTTCTCATTTATGTCAGTTAAAAAAAACACAACACAGCATTGTTTACCATTCAACCACCTGGACATCTAGAAATGTCAGCCTAGCCACGGGCCCTGAGAATCTGGGCTACCACCCGCACCCTACAGGGCCCATGACATCCTACAGGGCCCACAACATCCTACAGGGGCTTGTGTCCCCTGGACTGGCATCTGGGACCGAGTCACGGGACCCTGCCTCCCAGGGGGATGAAGATGGGAGGCCTGGTGCGCACACGGAACCATACCGGCAGCCCTGTGTAGGCAGGGGACACAACCCAGTCCTTGGTGATCTGGCAGTAGTGTCCCCAGCAGGCTACAGAGCAGTCAGGCTGTGGAGCCCGAGAGACAGGGCTCAGGGACACTGCAGGACCAGCGAAGGCGCCTTTGGCTGAGGTAAGTAGCCCTTGAGGTGTGTGCCATAGGGGCCCCATTGGTCACCGGTTGCATAGTCTGAACAATGGAATTCAACCAACGCCAGAAACTCCTCTTCCTGGTTCCAAGATGGGCAGCCTGCCAGGGGTGTGACAGTTCTCAGATGTCAAGGCTCAGGCTCAGTGAGAATGTTGGAAGATGCAGAGCAGGTGTCCTCTGGTGTCAGGAATCTGGCCACGCACTGGGCTGGGCAGATGGAGCACGCCAGGTCAGGCCTTGGCCTCAGGCAGTTCCCTCGAGACTGGCCCTTTGGCCCACGTGCTGTCCTCCGGGGCCAGGGTCGTGGCTTCGGGCTGCAGGTTGCTGAGGGCCCCATCCTGCAGGTTCAACGCCTGGACGTCCTTCTCCTTCAAGGGGCTACTTAGCTCCTGGGCCAGGGGCTCGGGCTGGTGGCGGTCCCGCTGGGAGTGCCACAGGCTCCCCAGCGCAGCTGCGAAGAAGTAGGCAATGGACAGCAGCACGAAGTACACAAAGTAGACGAGGAACTGGAACAGAGAGAGGTACAGGGAGGTGAGGAGCAGCCTGGGGGTGAAGGGGGCTTTGGTGAGGGGAAGGGGAGACAGGGAGGGGCAGCTGGGAGGTCCTCCCTCTCCCTCCTCCTGCTCAGAGGCCACGGGAGCCCTGCTAGGGTGGGATGGGCACCCAGGGGGCAGAGGCCAGCCCAGGAGCAGGTTCCACAGTGCTAAAGTCCTCCTGACCACACCACACACAGCACTGGGGCTGGGGGGGGGGGGCGGGGTTGGCTCCCACCACTTTCTTGCAGAACCGTGGCACTTTTGCTGCCTCTGTGATCTGCTCCCAGGTGCTTTGCTCAGGGACCACGCACGTGCACTTGGCTCCATGGGGAGAGTTCCCACATGCGGAGAGCTTGTGGACATCCACACCTGCGGTGGAGTCTAGCCAAGGGCAGGCAGCCTGGGACCTGGGCAGCCCCTGTGCAGTGAGCCAGTGGCCGCCCTGGTGACAGGCAAAGCTGCACGGTGGTGACACAAAGGGAGGCACACGCAGCCCACAAAGACGCCCCTCCTGATTCTCACCACCACCAGGGAGACGGGTGGTCTTGAGGCATCTGAGCGCCAGACCAGGCCCGAGTCCCTCCCTGAGCCCATCACAGCACCAGCACCCCAGCCCTTCCAGGAAACCTGCTCATTGCAAAAGTAAGCCAGGAAGGACACTGTGGAGGGCTTTGCTCCCAGGAGGATGGAGTCACACGTTTCCCATACTCTCCCCCAATATGACTGCAACCCTGGGACACATAAGGAAGTGAGTTGGAAGATCAGGGGCAGCCCAGTAGGGACCCCAGGGCCCGAGGCACAGCACGGTGATGTACAGTGGGTCCTGGGCTTTGTTTCCTTTTTGCTGCAGGCATTTTGAAACCAAACAAGCCTGCAATCCAGAAATGGCAACATATGTAGAAAAAAAGCTGCTCTCTCCGCCAGAGGACCAGGACAGGGACAGCCCGGCAAGACAGGAAGTAACAGATGAAACAGCCCCGCTCAGACGCACCCTCATTACTCAGGCTGCAGAGAGGCCCCTGCCCCACGGGGTGGCATTGCTCAAGGCCCAGTGGGGAGCTGCAGCGTTCCCGCCACAGAAACCAAATGGAAAGTGTGGACTTTTACTCCCACCAGGTGGTAATGACCCTTGACCCCAGCCCTGTGGACTCAGGACTTTCACCCCCACCCAGCGGTAGCAAGAACACCACACCCCATATTCAAACTTCGGGAAGCTGAAGACAAAAAGAAAAACCTTAAATGTAGCCTTTTTAAAAAACGACACCTTAGGGGAAAAACAGTGAGAATGACAGGACTTTCCATCACAAACCAGGAAGGCCACATGTTTCACATGCTGAAAAAAAAAACCATCAGCCCAAAAGCCTCGATTTTCAGGAATATCTGTCTTTAGGAATAAAAAGGAAATCAAGACATTCTCAGATTTAAAAAAAAAACCTAAGCGAGGAATTTGTCACCAGCAGACCTGTCCTAAAACAGTGGCTAAAGGAGGTTTTCTTAACTGGATGGGAATGGAGAAGACAGACCCTTGTACCACAGGACGGAGAAAGGACTCAGTGAGCAAAGTCGTGGGTACAGACTGCGGTTGTCAGGGGTTGGGGAGGAGCGGGTGGGAGCCAGGGGGCGGGGCCTGAGGGCCCCGAGGGGAGGGAACCTCCTGTCTCTGGAGAACCACAGGACGTGATCAGTGGGGAAGCTAGATGCAAAGTACGTGGGTCTCGGCATCACCTCTCACACTGCGTGTGAGTGAACAGTTACCCGAAAGTTGAAAGTTTACTTTAGAAAAACAAGCACGCCCAGGGCAGCTCTCGGCCACTGGCCCCACGTGCTGTGACTTCTCTGGGCCTGAACATCTGCCCGTTGTCACGGCTCAGGAGGAAGTGAAAGAGACCGAGCGGTGAACAGACAGGAGACGAGGGTCAGCGGGAGGGACTGGCCTCCGGAACCCCATCAGCACTTCCAATTATGCACAAACGCCCCACTTCTAGAGTTACTTTTTAACTCAGAAATAGTTAAATCAATGTATGACTCTGGGTTTGACCCAACGGAGAGAAACCAAGTGGGAGGGGCTGGGAACAGGACCATTGGGGAAGGCCCCGCCCTTGGGAATGTTCCTCACGCCCTTCCTATCCAGTCCTGGGACCCTATGAGGCCACACGGCTGAGCAGGGACAGCTGAGGGCTCCGAGGAGGGGGAGGGGCTCCTCCAGGTGCCGGGGCTCCCTGCAGGCCAGCTGGCCAGCTGCCGGGCAAGGCTCCACGAGAAGGCCCTTGACCAAGGGTGCTGCCCCTGCAGAGACGCCCTCACCAGGAGAGGCTTCCCCTGGACGGTGAGCAACAGTATCAGTGAAGGAGGCTGCGACCCACCCGTCCCTGGGCACAGGGCTCACGCCCTCCAGAGAGCCCCTCCCAACACGCACAGTGGCGCAGGCACCTGTGGGCCAGAGTCCCTCGGGTCCACGGGGGGCTCTGCCAAGCCTGCTCAGGGTGGACAGTGCACAGTGTTCAGCCTGGGGGGACTGGGAGGTGTGCCTGGAGGCCCTACAGAAGCAGGGTGGAGACCCACCTGCCTGTGTGGACATGAAGCATGAGAAACTCTGATGTTCTTCACCTAAAGGGCACTTCCAAGCCCCACCCCAAAAGCCCATTTCCACAGGAGGGTCTGTCCCACCTGCATCTCCTTCCTGCTACGCAGCCAGTGAGGCGATACTGACCCAGCACCCTCACACAGTGTCAAGACATCTCATGGAGCCCACCAAACCCAAGAGACCCCCTACCCAGTGAGGCCCTGGCTCCAAACAGGAGGAGGCTGCGTCCCCACAGGCCGGTTACCGAAGACCCCAGCTTCAACCCTCCCGCTGGCCCATCCTCCGGCTGATCCCGGCTCGCTCAGAGAAGCCCTGCCCTGGCTGAGGACACCAGGAGTCCCGTGTGAGTGTTCTCCACCCCACAGCAGATGTGAGAGTCACACGTGTGAGTGTCCCCCACCTCACAGAGGGCGGGCATGCACCTTCAAGCTCTTCCCAGAAGCACCAAGCATCGGCCTGGGGTCAGACGAAGGGAGACTAAAGAGGGGCCAGCAGGCTCCAGGGGCCGCCCCACCCGCTCCCCTTCCGTCTGTCCTCCGTAAAGAAGACAAACCGCTGCCACGTGAACAAGGGCCTGGGTCTAATAGGCCTTGACATCACAGGCAGAGACCTGAAATGAGGGCGGTAATCTGTGGCAGCACAGGGGAATGGCCCGCAGCCTGCCTCCATCCTTGCTGGGACACCAGCCGTTGTAGGCAATGCCCAGGGCCCAGAAGACCTCCACAAATGACCTGCATCCAGGCCCAAATCAGAGGCCCCACAGTTCTGACTGGAGTTGGCCTCGCCGCACCCAGACATGGGTGGCGTTACAGCCCCAACCTGGGCCCCATGAGGGAGCACTGCATGCTGGTACAGCAGCTGCCAGATTGTGGCCCCCTGGCACTGGTCCTCTGACCCCTCCTTCCCTGATCGGGGCCGCTCGCTTCACGTCCCTGACCCGACTCAGCAAGCCCAGTGCGTCCAGCTGGAAACGCCTGGCCCACGCCGTGCATGCTTCCTGCGCTTGGTGGATCTGTGGGCTGGGTCCCATGGAGGGGACAGTGCTGCTGGTTGGGTGGGCACCGGCAGGCCCTGGTCCAGACATCCCTCCCGAGTCCCCACTCCCCAAGGAAGCAAGCCCAAATAGGGCCTCACCTGTAAGCAGACCTCGAGACCCAGGCCCCGCTTGTCAGAAACGATGAGGGTGATGATGGTCTTGAGAACGGTGGCGAGGAACGTGTTGACTCCGAAGACCAGGGCACAGAGCTCCTTGGAAAGAGAAGACGCGATCTGAAAACTTAATGGGGAAGCAGGCGCAGATCAGCCTCAGCGGGCAGGGACAAGAAGTGCCCGCAATACAAAGAGGAAACCCTGGGCCTCCAGGGGCTGCCAGGAACGGCCATGTGGTCTGCTGACTGGCCGTGCCCACCAAGGCCACTGGAGACCAGTCAGCCCAGCCCAGAGCCCGGGCCACCCACCGCGTCCTCCCTCAACGACTCACAATGAATGCGGCACACTGTCAAATGCAGCCTTGGGGTGGCACTGAGGGGTCTCCCAGTGACCCTGACGCAGAGTGCGTCACGCTCACTACGGCGTGCTCAGAAAATCCTCCTCAGGAGAACGGGCAGGGCATCGTGAGGAACATTCTGGACTTACAGTCCTTCGTGATTTTAAGTCATTAAATGATTCAATAAGTCAGGGAAAACAGGCGGACGAATCAAGGGAGCAGAAGGAGCTGCTATGCTCAGAGCCCCCGGCCCTCTGCAAAGAAGTTAACATTTGAACGCACTTCCCATCAGAATCCCAAAAGTGCTTTTAAAAATAATGACTAGCCCCGGCCACAGTGGCTCAGTTGGTTGGAGTGTGACCCGCCGACCGAAAGGGTCAGGGTTCGCTCCCCAGCCGGGCATGTATGTGAAGGCAGCCGATAGATGTTTCTTTCTCCCTTCACTGTTCCTCTCTCTCTGCCTTCCTCTTTCTCTAAAAAAAAAAAAAAAGGAAAAAATGTCCTCGAGTGAGGATAAAAATAATAGTAATAATAATGACTACATAAGAACCATTCTGAGGTTTGGAAGATATAACAAACAGAGACATCCAAGAAGCCCTTAAAGAGAACGCTGGGAGCCAAGGGCCTTCTGCCGGACTGGGGTCCGGGAGCGAGAAACGCACGGAAACACTGGAACGGGCCGCCACAGGACGCAGACTGCGCACAGACGGAGACAAGACCATGTCAGTCAAACGCCTGGAGGACAGACTGACTCCTGGCAAACCGGAGCTGGGTCCGGCCCCGCCAGCACGGCTCACGCCACGCCACCGGCACGAGTGTTTCACGTGGTGCGCTGTGAACTCCGAAAGTAGGGTTAAAGGCAAAGCGTAACACACGTGATTGAAGGCTCCTATCACATGGAGGATACAAGTGTACTACGGGTCAATAAGGAAAAAAGAAGTCTCAGCAGAAAGAGTCCACAGCGTTGAAGGGGCCGCTAACTCCAGGAGAGGAGCCAGCCCTGCTACACTGAGAAAAGGCAGGCTGGTCCCCAAGTCCCAGGGGCAGCGCGCATGCCCCGCAGCATCTGCGGCATCAACCAACACCCCCTTGCTAGCGCACATGACCTTTGACTTAGCCAGGCTCTTTCTGGGAACATCTGAGGCCGTGACTGGAATTGGAAAGAAAAATGCAGGTTGAGAGGATATTGATCTCAATGTTGGCTGTCGTAGTAAAGTACTGGAGACGGCATCCCCATCAGCTGGGGACTAGCCACGTGACATCACCTGCCACCAAGAAGACCAAATACACCTGCATTTTGGACAGCTAAACGAGAAGGTTGTCTTCTAGCAGGAGTGTGGTCAGGGTGTCTGCCAGCATTTGGCCCCGAGAACAGGGCAGGAAAGACACTGGGTTTGGTCCAGGCTCTCAGAGCCCAGGGCAGGTGCAGGCTGCAAGTGTGGGTGGTGGCACAGGGGAGTCAGGCCACCACACCACTGCGGGGGCACCGCTGTGGGTCAGGGGACCGAGGCTACTGTCTCGGCTCAAGAGAAGGTAAGGACAGATGTTCTGACATGGGCGTGACTAGAAGGAGGATGGGACTGGAGGTGCCCCACGTGGGGAGTTGGAGGGACTGTGGTGACAGACACACTTGCTAGGTGCAGGAGGCGCAGGGAGGTAGGCTCCTGTGTGTCTGTGGGGTGTGAGCACGTGTGGCGTGAGTGCGTGTGCTGTGAGTGTGCAGCTTTGTGAAAGGTCGGCTCAAAGGAGCAGAGAGGGTCTTAGATACAAGCAGAACGCGGGTCAGGAAAGGTTCTGGAAAGCACAGGCCAGATGGGCAGCAGTTCTCCGATGTCCCTGGGCAGGCACAGGGAGGTCTGTAGGGGTGTAAGGAGCAGGAGGGCATCAGGAGAACCCTGGACAGAAGGTGAGCTGGCACACTCAGTCATCCTGGGCCAAGAGCCACCATTCCCCACAGTGGGGAAGGAGGGTGTGAGAGGCCACGGGGCTACCTAAGATGGGACCACAGCAGCACTTAGGGCCTGGGAAACAGGGCAGGGAGGCTGGGAGGGAAGTCTTCACAAGGACCAGTCCTTGTCCTCAAGTGGCCTCAGCAGGAGGAGCAGAGAATATGTCACTTAGGAAGGCTCCTTGCTGAGCTTCAAGGTCACAGCAGGCAGCTGGAACTGACATGCTGTGGACAAGCGGACAATTGGGCCCCTGGCTAAAGCTGTCCAGGGTTCACTGCTCCTCCCACTATCAAACTTGCTTCGCACTGCTGGGCACATACCCCTTCTACTCCTCACAGAACATTCTAGAAGGGAGGCCTGTCAATACACACAGACAGTCCATCAGTCCCCACCCTGAAGGGGGATGGTGCATGGCCTTCCAGCAGCCATTTGTCCAACTGGCCTCCAGGACCTTTTAGTGGCTGCCTGGGCCAATGGCCACTCGTCCACCCCACACAGCCCAACTCACGTGGCGATAGGCACCAGGAACTGGTAGGAGCCGCGGAAGAGCACAAAGGCCACATAGCACAGGCTGATGCTCTTCGTGTGGTACATGAGGAAGACCAGCCCAGCCTGCAATGCTGTCACAACTCCGATGACCAGCTTTGCCCACAGGGCCCAGCGGATCTTCACATAGCCCGCTGCGAAGGAGGTGATGGCACCTGGGGAGACAGGACAGTTGTTGTCACCCTCCTGGGATGGATGCAGGAAGGTGGGGCAGGTAGGGCCAGCTACACATACCTAGCAGAGTAGAGGCAGCGTCCACCCCACCGTTGTAGACCTTGGTGCTGTCTGTAGTGGGCTGAACAACATTCCATAGGATGTGCACATAGTAGACAATTAGGTAGTAGCCAGCTGAGTTAAAGATCCACCAGAGGGACCAGAGGCGCAGCTGTGGCAGCTGCAGGCTGTTCCCCAGCTCCCGGAACATGCGCACGAGGGTCCAGTCCCACCAGGCCGCTAGCCGCGTCCCGCCCAGCTTTCTGTCCGCAGGCCCGTCCACGCCCGGGTGCATCTGGTCCAGCTCAGAGGGCGAGGCCCCGCCAGGTGCAGGCTCGCTGTGGTTGAAAAACAGGCTGCGTTTGGGGCGCTTAAGCAAGATCGTGAGGACCAGGGTGAAGGTGAGGAAGGCCAGTGAGAGGTAGTTGAGCATGGTGAAGGAGACTCTGCCCACGGTGACAAGCAGCTGGCCCAGCACGGAGCTGGTGAAGACTCCCAGCAGCACTGCAGCCCTCGAGTAGCCGGCCATGCGCTGGTAATGGGCGGGGTGCACGAGCGAGAAGATGTAGGAGGAGTAGGCGATGCGCGCAGCCATGGTGAGGCTGAAGAAGAACTCCATGAACTGCATGTGCAGCACCGAGTGGCCGAACAGCAGCAGCAGCCACACGGAGATGTAGCTCAGGCTCTGCAGGATTAGCACTGGCTTGTAGCGCAGGTAGTCCGTCAGCAGGAAGACGGGCACCAGCACGGCCAGGTAGGAGTAGGACAGCACCGGCGTGATCTCGTTGGTGACCTGCAGGACGGCAGGCTGGTGACCCCACGAGGCTCGGCACTACAGCCGCCAATCAGGCCCTTTGGTAGTGCCCCCCAACCCCGATCATACTGTGAGCACGACTGTCTGCTCACACTAGCACAGGGGGCCCTCAGCCCCGAGGCCAGCGTGCTCTGAGGACCCAGCGTACAGATGGGAACCCAGGGCCAGAGTAGGGCCCCGGTCAGCAGGTGGGGCTCTCCCGGAGGCTGACTGGACCCGCTCCCTCCAGCTGGTTTACCCACGGTCCGTCTCTACAGCCCTGGATCTGCCCACCCAGACGTGCTGCTGAGCCAGCTGGAGCAGCGCGGCCAAGCCCGGACTCAGGACCCCGGAATGGACACGCATGCTGACCAGCCCCCGGGGACTCAGAGGGATGCTGTCAGGAGACCCTAACTGAAGCTCCCTGCTTGGCGGCCTCCTGAACCCACATGCCCATGGGAGGCCAAAGCTGACCCTCAGGACTGTGGTCCCTAAAACACCAAGCCGTGAAGGCCCCCCAAGACATTCCTGGTGCAAGTCAGTCCCCCTCAGGGAAGCCAAATAGCCTGTGTTTGGTCACGACAGCCACAGCCCAGTTACAGCCGTCCGGGACAAGTTTACGGAAAATTCTGGGAACATCAAACAGTCCCTCCTTGATGAGGCCTATGGCAGATGACTCGGTCTGGCCAGGGAGCAGCTTGCTGTCGTAGCCCCAGGGGTGTGTGTTGGGGGGCGGTCAGAGAAGAGGACCTGCTGGTCTTTCTCATCTCCTCCCCCCTCTCCACCTGCAGATGACAGTGTCCACCAAGGGACCACACACCTGGGAGCCCAAAAAGTCCCTGGGGCAGCTGGTGTCTGTCAAGAGACCCAGCACCAGCAAGAGATCAGCCTCCTGCTGGCCTAAGCCAAGTTCCCCAGGTGCGTTCCCAGAGGAAAGGAAGACAGCCAAGAAACACGCCGTGGCAGAAATCGCAGACACAAACCCAGCAGCTATCAGATGGGCAGAGGGTCAGGGAGGCAAGAGGGAAACTGAAAGCTGCAGCCACAGGCCAGGGGAGCAGGTGTCAGTGCCGGGGACAATAAAGCACGGTCCCCTGGGGATAACAAACTGAGCGCAGAGGCACCGGGTCACTCTGTGGTTGAAGCCCCGAGGGTGCGACTTGGGTATGACCGTCTTTGACCCACACGGGCCCGGCAGCCCCGGCTCACGTGTGCTCCCCGGATGGAAGCCTGTTGCCTCTCTGATGACACCCGAGCTTGGGGGCAGGGCTTCTTCTCTGGAAGCCACTATATACGCAGTTCACGTGCAGCCCGAGCGAGCGGGTGAATGGGACTTACGTTTTTGCTATAGAGACCTTTCCCATTAACAGAGCTTCCCATGTAATCGCCACAGCAGACAACGTCCCAGCCCGCCCCCTGCCCCCATCCTGAAGATCAGATCAGTGTTCCGAGGAAGGAGAGCACTCCAGCTGACCAATGAGTGGGGGACGTGAGGGACTGGTTACTCAGAGGAGCCCCCGGAGGGTCTGGGAGGCACAGGCCCCAGACCCAGCCTCTCTGCCCAGCCTCACCTGGGAGGGGACCAGCGCCAACAGTGAGCACTGGCCCTGGGATCAGACGCAGTGACAGACAAGCAGGGCTCTGCGTTCATGTGGGCCAGTATGTGGTCATTTCTATCTTTCCAAGATGGCTACTTGGAGGAGACAGGCCATGTTTGCACAGCCACCATATTCGACTTAAACTATTCGAGAGTCTGTAAGGGGTAGGAGGCCCAGCTCTGGGCCAGGGAGAGGCAGGGGCTTCCTGAAGAAATGAAGGGCACCCTGGGACCCAGGAGAGTCCAGGAGGGTGGGGAGGCTGGTGGCCACACTGGAGGGGCAGAGGAGGCTGGGGGGCAGGGGGAAGCAGCCCAGGACCAGCTCTGGGGCAGCGCAGGGGGTCTTCAGGTGGACGAGCAGGGTGATGGCCAGAGCCTGGACAGGGGCCCCGGCTGTGCGCCTCACCCACCAACGGCCTGAGTGTCTGTGTTTTGTTTTACGGCGCAGGAAACGGCAACAGCAGGAGGGGAGCACTGGGGCTGGGGCCTGTCCCGCCTCATCCCCTACCTCCGCCACGCCCTCTGGTGTAAGCTTCCCAGTCAGGCTTCAAAGGAGGTCCTTTGTCCTCCCTGCTGAGTACAGAAACATTCCTTCAGTAATCTCTTTAGGCAAATGGCTGCCAAGTCCCTGCAGGAAGCAGGTGGGCACACTCTCACCCCCTGGCGAGACCGGCGGCAGCCTTGGACCGCCTGTGGCCGGTGTCACTCTTCAACTGGTCTGGTCAATAAGTGGGAGTCAGGCCCCTCGGTGCCCCACGAGGGACTGGGGACAGGACCCAGGATACCACATGGCCACGTAAGCTCAACAGCCCCAGCTGCTTCCCCATCCACGGGGTGCCGCCCCTGCCCACGCTACGCCTTGTTTACAGGCCCATCCTACCCCCACCGAGCCCACGTGCCTGCTTCTGCGTGAAGTTCTTGTCGGGGCCCAGGAGGTAGGGCGTGATGAAGCTCTCCCCGGGCCGCATCTGCGCCATGAAGCCGTAGAAGCAGAGGAAGAACACCAGGCACTGCCAGGACGGAAGCTTGCGGCCCGGCCCAGACTCCGGCCCTGGCTCTGGCTGGGGCTCCAGGGGCACCGGCTCCTCCACGGACTGGCTGGAGGTTGCCATGCTGCCCAGGCCCCACGCAGCCCTGGGGAGGCTGAAGGTGATGCTGCCCCTGGAGGGAAGAACAGAGAGAGTCAGGGCAGATCGGCAGCCCGGGGACACCACCCCTCCTCCCCAGAGCCCGGCTGCACCCTTTCTTTTCTCACTCAGGCAGGATTCCACGCCCATGTGGAGCTGGGGAGAGGAGCCCACAGGTCTCAGCCCCACGCTCTCCACCTGGAGCCTGCGACAACCCGGATGCCGTATTCACCCAGACTGCACTATCACCACCTTCAAGGATCATCCGGGGCTTCCCGACCCCCTAGGGCAACCACCAGCCTTGTGGGGACCCCTTGATGTTAACTAAAACTAGATGCAACTTAAAATCCAGTTTCCCAAGCACACCACCCATTTCAACTGCTCATAACAGGTGGGCTGGGCACACACCCTTCCCGGGAGAGGTCTCAGGGGCAGCCCGCCCTTGCTGTCCCATTGGCCTCTGGCTCGGGGGGGGGGGTGTTGTGCACCAAACTGGGGGATGGGCAGTTGGGGTTTGTAGGTAGGACCCAGAGCAGGAGAGGGAGACAAAGGAAGACGCAGGAGCCGGAGAGCGGTGTGACCAGGAAAAGGGGACAGACGGAGCTCCAAACTGCGCCATGAGCTGAGGGTGGGTGGCCTCCCCCAGGGGCACTTTGGGTGGCGCCTCCGTTTGGTGTAGGGCTGATGGTATTATTTCTGTGCCCACCAATGACCCTTTCTAACATAACAGAGAGGGGCAGATAATCACGTCTAGTTATCCCAATACAAAGCAATCTGCTGTTTGTTTCTATTACTACTTCTGTATATGCTACATGTGATTATGCCATAATCCGCAATGTGATTGGTTTTCCACGAAGGCACGGATACAAAGTTCACTTTTAAGAGAGGGTCAAAAAGCAAGCTGCCCTGAAAACCGTGTCAGGTGGCGAAGGGTGCCCATGCCAAGCAGACACAGTGAGAATGAGGAAGAGTCCACTTTCTCCGTGGCTCTGGACAGGTGGGGACACACCGGGTGGAGAGGGGGGCCGGGCCGAGAGACGTCGGGACAGCTCCATGCGCCTTACTGCACGGCCTCTGGGAGGGTGCCTGCAGAGGGTCTGGATTTGGGGAGAAATCCCTGCCAATTCCCAAGCAGTGGACACTAACAATTCCCGAGGTGTGGGAGCCGGTGCTCTGGAAAAGCCACCAGGTTCTGGGCACTCGATCCAGCCTGCTGCTCAGAGACCATCCAAGAAGGAAACGTTCCCACGCTCCTCCTGGATGAGGCTCAGGGAAACCAGATGAGCGCCAAGATCCCCCAGGGGCCACCAAGGGCAGAGAGAGACCTCGTGCCAGACCTCTGATGACTTCGCACAGGCCTAGGGCCTCCACAAAGGGGACCGTGGTGGGATGCGTGAGATTCCTCCACCCTCTCAGCCCCCGTATTTATTTCTCTGGCTCAGGAAAAGGAGGTCAGGGGGCCACAGTGAAATGTCTCAAGAAACCAGGCTGGTGGGTTTGTTTGTGGGGCCAAAAGGTAAGACAGGGCGAGGGTAAGGGGCAGCTTCGGGAATTCCAGAAAATTTCAAAGGGAGGCGGTGATGGGGTAACAGTGGCCTGAGAGTTACAGGGTCCTGGGATGGCTCCTCCCCCACCATTTCAAGGAGCCGAATGAAACAATCAGCCAGCCGAGAGAGCACAGTGAACCTGACCCCACCCCCTCATCCCCCACCCCACCCCCCGCAGCCCAGATTTGGCACCTGCAACTTCTGGAAGGAGCACACAGGCCATACAGGTCTGAGGCAGCTTTTCCAACCCCCCTGGAGCTCGCACACAAACAGCTGTGGGGGCCTTGGCCCCTTCAATGGAGGGGGCAGCCCTAGACCAGGGGGCGCACCCCAGGCAGAGCTGCCCACCTTGGGGTACACACATTACCAGGGGCCCCGTTCCAGTTCCAGGACAACCCTCAGTTCACTTTCCCAGTGAACTGAGTGCTCTGCCCCCTGGAAACCAGAGTGACTAACTCACCTACCCAAGCAACAGGCATGGGGTGAACAGCCAAGACTTTAACTAAGCCCAGGGCCCCCAGAAGCCCTGTACTTGGCCATCCTGTCATCTCCAGAAGCAATGGGAACCCTCCTACCTGGGGTACCCGAATCCTGGGGCAGTGGCAGCGGTCTCAGACACCAGTCCCACCAGCGCTCGTGGTTTCGTTCCTACATCCTGCACGCCTACAGCTTCTGAAACCACCAGGCGGTGCTTCTTAAACTACAGAAGAGCACATCATAAAACGAGCTGTGGGTCCCACCCCATGGGGCCGTCTGAAAGTCTGCGCCTAGCCCAGGACTCTGCACCTTAACCTGTGCCATGGGCATGCCCACAGGCGACCAAGTGAGCAAGCCCAGGAGACACTGCACCAGGACTCCTGGCTGGTCTGGACAAGCTCACCCCCTGGACATCCAGTATCCAGGCTTCAGGGCAAACCCATCCTCAGCCACCCAGTTCTCCACAGTCACAACACAAGTGCCCAGCCGCACTCCCCGGAAGGATGGACACGCAAGGCACCACTCCAGGTGATGGCCACCGAGCCCCCAACATGGATGGAGGTCACAGAATGGGGGAGTGTCTACAGATACCTGGAGTCCAGGGCAGGAGAGACGGGGTTCACATGGTGCCACCTCTCCTGGTGGCACCCGAGGCTGCCTCCTCATCCCACAGGCTCTGTCTCAGGGCCGACCCATCAAGCACCCGACCTCACAGGTTTCCCCTCCAGCTCCACCCCTGCAATCTGGGGTCACTGCCCAGGGAGGGGCTCAACCCACTGGGCCTCATAACTAGCACAGTCCCCCACCTTGCTCCTGAGGTGCATAACAGGTGCCAACGCTTCAGGCTGAGGCAAGACCAACTAAAGGGATGCCCTGGGGACTCCACGTGTGGGGCAGTTAGTGGTCACATTTCTTTGAGCTAAAGGCCTGCCCTGGGACTGGGGCTTGCGTCCCCGATGGAACGTGCGTCTCTCCTGTGCATTCTCCACACTGTGCTGTGCACACACTTTCAAAAACTCACAAAAAAGACGAGGGCCAGAAGACTGGGCAACTTCAAAGAGAGCCGGGCAGGACGGGGAGTGGGGGGGGGCATGAGAAGGAGCAGAGGCCAAAAATCCAGGGTCTTATCTGAAATCCATTTTTAACAACGGAAAAAATGTGGAGCACCCTGGGGCCAGAACATGTTTACAAAGCAGATTCCCAGTCCAGGGCACAGCAGGCAGCTTGGCCATTACTCAGTACCTCCTGGAGGAAAGGCCACTGAGGTTCAAAGGAGAGAGCTGACTCAGAAGCCAGGGCCCTCCGCTACCGAGGCTGGGCCCTGCCACCCGGGGTGGGGTCTGCCTGCTTGAAGTCTCATTCTGTCCACTTACTCAGCTCATGTGAGCACGATCACCGACGGTGGCAGGCAGCCAGCATCCCAGGTAAGGCTCAAAGTCCTTGGCCTGGAAGGCACAGGCTTCTCTTCTCCACGCTGGCCCGGCCCAATCTGGGGCTCCCGGGAGATGAGGGGGAGGGACACAGCACAGAAACGGGCACAGAAGGCAAGTGAGGAGCCCCAGCTCAGGATCAGTGGGCAGCAGGCCAGGGCCAGGCCTGGACCCCACAGGTGCTGACCCCAGCCCAGCCCCGTGCAACTTCAGGCCTCTTCGGGGCCAGCTGGAGAATCATGGGGTGGCCTCCCCAAAAACCTGTTCATCTGCTTCAGAAGGCTCCTACAGTTCCCCCTCAGACCCCTTCTGCACCTGCCCTTGGCGGAGTGTGGAGCACCAGCGGCTTCCCCTGGCTCTGTCCTCCCAGCACCTAGGAGACCCAAGCAAACACTCCCTCTCCTGTGTTATATTTTAAACCAGCCACTACTCTCCCAGGTTACCAGGGAGGTTTCTTATATTTTAAAAACACCTGCCAGTAAAAAAAAAAAAAATCTTTGCATCCCTGCCCCACACCCCATGATAGAGTTGTACAATTAGCAATCCCTGGCCACCCATGCTACAGATACCCAGCCCACAAGTTTAAAACACCCTGGAGGTATTGGTCATCTTTGCCCTGCACAGGTAACTGTAACATTTGGGTTTGTATTAAATCCACCGAGGCGATAAGCAGGGCCAACGAGAGGACGAAGATGGAGGGATGCAGTCCAACAGAGGCAGCAGAGTAATGCACCATCTGGGGACCCGGGACCCGGGTACTGGGCCCCCAGACCTGCACAGGGATGCAATCCTGCTGCGCCAGAGGGTCCTGGTTCTGCAGATTCAGTCTGGTCTGCAGAGGGCCCCGCAGTCTCCCTGAGGGGCAGGAGGCACCGGGTCACTTCTGGGCAGGGCACCCAGCACGCAGCTGCAAGGGCTTTATCCGTCCTGCACTTTGGGCAGCCACATAAACAGCTTCCTCTCATCAGGGGTGTCCAACCTTTTGGCATCTCTGGGCCACACTGGAAGAAGAGTTAGTTGTCTTCGGCCACACGTTGAATGCATTGTGACATGTAATCACAGAAACAGCTCATAATGCTTTAAGTACATCTACGATTTTTTGTTGGGCCACATTCATGATTGTGGCAGGTTGGATATCCCTGGATGCCTTCTGGATTGCTGGGCCCACCCAGATTCTACTCTGTATCCTGAGACCAGCAGAGTGCGCACCCTGTGATATGACCACACAGTTTGCACCCCGACCCAGGACAATCGTTTCAGACAGGGAGGTAGCCAGGACCCCCGGGAACAGTTCTCCTCTAGTTCAGGGGTAGGACGGATCCACTCGGGAACGGGCTGCGGACACACTGTCCCAGGGCTCTGAAACAACTTCCAGCGCACTCAGTACCCAGCGCAGGCACCAGGAGGCTCAGGAGCTGATGAACAGTCGGGACCGGAAGGTGGCGGGTCACGAAATTTACGCGCGCGCGGCGGGCGGGGCTCCCGCCTCTTGGCGCTTCCGGTCAAAGCGGCTAGGGTTCCCGGGTGGTTTCCCCGGGAAGGCACCAGGGGTCCGCGGGACCAGAGGAGGGTAGGGGCGGCGTTCACAGCACCAACTAGTTGGACCGCTGGGGAGACGACCGGAGGTGAGCCCTCCCGGCCGCGGACTTGCGCGCCGCGACCACGTGGCAGAAAAGCCGCGGCGGCAGCAGGCTTCCAGCGGCACAACAGGGGGTCCACACATGCGGGCAGTGGGGGGGGGGTGGGGCCGCGCGCGGTTGCCCACGGCCACCCGTTGACAGAAATGGGTCTGTGTCACCGTGCGCCCACGGTACCCTGCACGCAGGCTCCGGTCCGCGCCTCCTGCACTCATTTCTGAGATTCGCCGCCTGCACCCCACCCCACCGCCGCACTCACTTCAGGGCCCCCCCACGCCCGCAGGCACCCGCAGCCCTCCGCCCGCGCCTCATCAGGACCGCGGCGTGCGCGGCCTGCATCCCTCTGCGTTCGCCCCTAAGATCCAGAACGGGCGCCCTCTGCATTCACCTCTGAGGCCCAGAATCCGTGCCCCCGACCAGTCCCCCCGCCCGCGTCCCTCCATCTCCGGCCCGGCAGTCGGAGGTCTCACTCACGAGCGTTCATGTAAGCGGAGAGTCACCTCTTGGGACCACACATGCATACATTTCGCATCTCGGATCGCAGTTCCCTGACCCGCCCACGTCACTTCCCCGGGTCACGCGGTCCCCTCGTGGAGCACGCCTGGGCGCCAAATGGGAGACACGGCCCAGCCCCGTTTGTCCTTTGGACCCCGGCTGCAGCCCCCACTGGACCACCCCTCCCAGAGCGCCCGAGTGCCCACAGTACACGCCCTAAAACAGTCCCCTTCAGAAGCCCCCTTGCCCGGCTGCAGCCTCCACTAAACCACCACCTCCCACCAGCCCTCCAGGACCCGCCTTGCGCCTACCCACAGGGCGCCCAGGTCACAGCTCGCAGATGTTCTAGAAGCCTTCTCGTACTGATCTGAAGGGAGGCCCTCCCCGCCCTCACCCTAGCTGTGACCGCCCCTTGGAAGAGTGCCGGCCCCCTGACCCCTGTCTCAGCCCCGCCTGCCTTCCTGAGCAAGAAGTTCGTGTGCTTTTTCTTTTAGGCTCTTTAAAACGTTCCAATCCTGGCTTACCCGCAAGCTCCAGCCAGACACTGGTCACAGTGCCAGGCAGGACTGTTGGGGTTTGACGGAGTTCTCCCTCCCCCAATGCAGCCTGCGCAATTCACACTGACCCACATTTGGCTTGGTGGCTGCTTCAGGACTACAACCTGGCACAGACACCTGACCTTGGGGTCACAAACAGCAAGCCCCCCCCGCCCATACACACATTGTACATATGCCCAGTGCCTGGGCTGAGGGAGGGGAGGGGTGAGGGTGGCATGCCTGAACTTGACCCAGGGCTAGCTAGCAGCCCCAACCCCTGAGCTGGCTCACCCCTCTGTACTGGGCCTGCTCCACTGGGCAGTGAGGCCCATAACGCATGATTGGCAGCGGCCTCCGGGTCACTGGACGATGAGCTGCACTCTCCAGGCTGCCTACAGGTTGGGGCATGACTGGGGAGGCTGGGGTTACCCAGGCTGTGACACTCGGGCTTAAGGAGTCATGGAGAGCCCTCAAACGCCCCCACTGCTCTCCCCTCTTCTCTGCCGGGAAGGGAAGAATCAGGAGCCTGGCCTCAGAACCTCAGAAGCATCCACTATGCCCGCATGCCACCTAAAATGCAGGCACAAAGGGGTCTGGCCATCAGGCGCTCAGAGTCAGAGTCATTTCTGCCCACGGCCTGGCCGTAGCAAGGAACTGGGGTTTGGGTCATCTTCTGGCCAGAGGATGGTGGGAGCGTCTGCTCAGCAGACCCACCAAGGGTGTGTGAGGACTGTTGGGTCTCCTAGTGTGTGGGTGCCTGTCCACGCCCCCCAAGAACTTGATCATGGACCCTATTCAGGGGTGCCCAACCTGAGGTCCATAGGCCGCATGCAGCCCAGGATGGCTGTGAATGCAGCCCAACAGAAAGTCGTAAATTTACTTAAAACGTGTGTGTGTGTGTGTGATTATGTGTCCCAGTGTATTTAATATGTGGCCCAAGACAATTCTTCCAATGTGGCGCAGAGATGCCAAAAGGTTGGACACCCCTGTGAATACCTGAATGGGTGGCCACCTGCTGCCTCAGCCTTGGGTTGATGTGAGGCCTTCAAAAGGGCTTCTAAGTGGGGCCTGGGGTGGCTCTTGCGAGGTAAGGAGAGATGAAGAGGGAGCACATTCCCTGGCAGGTTCCCCTCCATCCATGCTGGCTCTTCCACACAGGCCTTCTCCGTGGGCGTGTGGGAGTCCCACCACCCACAGGCCTTACTTAGCAAACGGAAGGGATAAAGCAAAAGGGTATGTCTCCTCCATGAGGGACCCCACCTATGGACATGGGGACCAGCTGGGGGGTAGGCAGACCAGCAGTGCAGCCCCTCCTAGAGCAGGACAGAGTTGTTACTAGAAAGAGGAGTGGAAAGCAAGACAACTGGCACAAGGGACAGCATGAGTCACCGACCCTCATGAGGGCACAGTGAGAAGGACCCTGCCTGTAGACGCAGGGTGATGGGCTCAACCATCTGGCTTGGGGACAGGAGGGGAGGCACCCACAGCAAGCACAAGCATGCACAGGTGCCCAGAGAGCAGTCTTTCCGCACCTCTCCCCACCCCCCAGCAGTGAGAACCTGAGGGCCCACGATTTCCTCTCTCCAGTCCCTCCCCTGGTGGTATCTCCCTGACACATGTGGAGCCAGATAAAATGCTGGTTGGACCAAGCCTTTCCCCAACCCCCCAGCTGACGAGCTGCCCTGCCAGCCAGGGCTTCTAGAAGTCTGGCCACACAAGGCCCAGGGTTCCCACAGGAGCTGTGTGCCTGGGGGCCTTGATCACCGCTGCTCCTAGAAGAGCTCCAAAGGAAGAGTGGCTGGCCCTGGGTGGCTCCTGGGGGACGAAGAGCTCCCAGAATTTTTGGTGTGATGCCCGCTGCCAGGAGCAGCCCCAGGAGCCAGGGCATTGGCTTCAGAGGCTCCACGGATGCAGCTGGTAGAAAGCATTGTCACCAAACTGAGAGGTGTACAGACACCAATGTTTTGGGGTGTCACTTTCGAGAATGGACCCTGTGTTTTAGTCACTGTAGCTTTAAGTGTTTCTCTGTGCTTAATAATCTATTCCCCAGACATGTAAGGACTGGCTTCAGGGTCGGGGTAGGTGCTGCAAGGGTCACAGAGGGAGCAAGAGCTGGTCCTTGGGGGGATCCACGGTCAGGATGGCCCAGCATTACTGATCCACCCAGCTTCCCCACCCATGGGCTCCAGTCACCCCTGCTCAGAGGGTGCCTAGGGTCTGTCTACAGGCCCACAGAGACCCCCTCCCCTCCCAAAGGAGCCCAGAGGGGCTCTGGAGTTGTACTGTGGAGCAGTACCCAGCCCTTCTTCCTCCCACCCTGAAGAGATGCCCCCAGCTCACTATCTCCTGGCACTCCTCCCAGAATGTCCCCCGTGCTCCCAACACCCCTTCCTTCCCTGATACTAGCTAGAGACTGACAGCTTACAGTCCAGGTCAAGACAGCAAGGGGCCAGCCCTCCAGTGTGGGCTCTCTCGGGCCCTCCTCCCAGCAGGACTTCAAGGGACCTTGCCCTTGGGTATCAGTGGGCACCAAGGTCAGGGGCTTTGCCGTGGGGCAGCAAGAGCGGGGACGGCCAGCTCGGCCCCATCTGTGTGTGCACAGAGCAGCCCGAGCAGTGAAACAGAAGGGTCCTGGGGGTGGGCCATGGTTATTTGAGGCCTTGTCCCCAACAAGACCCTGCTTGTCCCCAGCCCAGTCCACCTCTCAAAGCTGGAGACGTGGAAGGTGGCGGGGCTTACCCCTTCTGGGGAGACATAACCTGCGCCCGATTTGAACACAGCTGTCCTTGCTCCCCAGCCACACAGGAGTCTCACGCAGGTTACCCACCCCCCAGCTCTCCCAGGCTCCAGGGCAGTCAGAGGTAGACTCGCCCTCCTGGTAGCCAGCTGCTGCCCAGGCCCCTCAGATGCTGCCAGGCATGCTGGCCTCAGCCAGGGAGACAGCCTACTCTCCAAGCCCCCAAAGGAGGGACCAAGAGATGGGGTTTGGGGGGATGGCCTTGAGCCACACTTAGGAGAGATCAGGGAAGAACGTGATTGTCTCAGGAAGGTGAGGAGCTGACTGTCCTCTTCTGCAAGATGCCTAATGGGGGCCCGCTGAGGGCAGGAGTCTAGCTGACCTCTTCTGCCGAATGAGACTGGACTCAGAGGCTGGGGATGGATAGGAAAAGGAGGATGGAGACGGAGAAAGAGGGAGAGGCAGACGGAAGGGAGGGGTAGGACACGCGGGCCTGTGCTCAGCACTGCAAGGGCAGAAGGTCGTGCACTGACCTAACATACCTTGGCTGTCACACAGCCAAGTGGCCTCTGGCCTGGAAAGTGGGTGGGATGGACTGTGCCTTTCCCACAGCCTTGGATTCTGCTGACGTATGTCAGCTGCAGAAGCAGGGCTGAGACCAAATGCTACCACACAGGTGCTGCAGGCACCCCAAAGCACCTCTGGAAAAGGTTCCCACCAAGATACCCAAGGACCAACCCCGTAGTGCCTGGCCTGGGAGTAGCCCCCTCCAAGAAGACTGTCCGGCCACCAGCTATCGCCTTGGCACTGGTCCTCAGGGTGGAGGGGACCCGACAGTGCTTCTGCACCATGTCTTGGTTCACCTTCCACCATGAAGTGCATCCTGGCCCCTCTTGTGCCTGGAAGACTTCGGTGAGGATGCTTGAAGGGTCCAGGCAACCACCCAGGAAGAGGGGCCTCTGGACCTGGCCCTTCAGAGGCTAAGTGCCCCAGGGAGGTCCACAGCAGCCTGTGCCTCACTGCTCCCCTAAGCGCCGAAGGCAGACAGAACCAGGAACTCGGGAGGGCGCTTTTCTCTTCCACGGGAATGAAATGCACGTTTGAGAGCCACGCCCCCTTCCGTCCACTGGCTGTGGTCAGGGAAGGCCACATTTCGGGCTCTGAGGGCTGGGCTGGGGATATGCAGGACCTGTGCCCTCAGCCCTTGGGTGACTGTGTCACCCCCAGGACCCTTCTGTTTCACTGTGCTCAGGCTGCTCTGTGCATACCCAGTTGGGGTTGGGATGGATGCCCAGCTCTTGCTGCCCCACGGCCAAGCCCCCGACCTCAGTGCCCATTGACACCCAAAAGCTTCCTCCCCAAGGTCCAGGAGCCCTCAGCCGGGATCAGGGCAGGAGCAAACAAGGGGAGACATGTAAGCTAAGGTGGGGCACCCAGAGCCATTGGCAGCAGGGGCCACTTGGAAGGTGCAGCCCACTGAGCACCCAGTCCCGCAGCCCTCCCCCACCCCACTGAGTCCTGGACTGAAGCCCACCCCCCACCATGACCTCAGGGTGGCACAGTCACTCCCTGCTCGGCTTTGGCCAATGAGTGTTAGCAGGTGGGGCGGGCTGAAATATATCCTGGGGTGGGACTTGCCTTGTCCACTCCCGTGAGAGACTCTAACGGTGACCTGGTGGCTGCTGATCCAAGGAGGACTAGAACCTCGAGAGAGGAGTAGGACCCCCTGCAGCCCAGAGCCCCCAGCTGGACAGGCCAATCCCCTAGCCACCCACTGGCTGGTGGGTGGGAAAGCATGCTTTCTTCTGACAGTTACTGAGTTTGGACTGCCTGTGACACAGCACTGCAGTGACAACAGCTGGCTGTGACATGGGGAAGGAGTAGAGACCAGCCAGTCCGTAAAAGTTTCGAGAAGTTAGCCGTGCGGTTTCCCTGGATACAGCAACAATGCAGAATGAACTGCTCTCCACTTCATAGCCGGACTTTTTTACATCTGGGTAGCTATTACTTTTTAATTATGTAATCTATCAGCCTTATTGGTCTTTTCATTAATTTTTAAATTTGGAAATAATTATAGATCCATATGGAGTTGTAACAAATACCACGTATCCTTCACCCAGTTTTCCCAAACTGACTTCTTGCGAAGTTGCTCAGCCAGGATGCCATCAGCCTTGAATTTAAAGGGAGAAGAAAAACCTGCTAAGGAGGAAACGAGCCCACAGTAGTCCTCTCCGAACCTGAGGCGGTGGGTGTGGGTCAGCCCGTCGCTGCAGCCCACCAGGCTTCTCTGACGGCGTGTTCCTGCCTGTAGCAGGTCAGCTGGCTGGGAGGGCCCCCCCAGGGTGGGCTCAGGCCGGCGGCCACAGGCCGGGCGCTGGTTCTAGCCCACAGTCGGGAGGTGCTGCTGTGTGGGGCTGACACAGTGATCAGACCTGTCACCTCGGGCCTAGCTCCTCCTCCAACTCACGGTGGTCCTATCCTCCAGGGTCATCAAGGCTCCTCCTTCTGAAGCCCCTAGTGCCCAGCATGGCCTGCCTCGTGGGGTGACCTGGGACGAAGGTTGGGAGCTCAGGGTGGACAGCCTTTATGCAGAGAAACAAAACCTGTGAGGGACACACCGGTGACCACGTGACAAGAAAAGTGTGCAAGTGAGGGGCTGAAAAGCACAGCCCGGGAATGGGCGTGAGCCGGTGTTAACACCAGAGAAAGCTGCATTCAAGGTAAAGAGTGAAGTGGGTGTGGGAGGGCATGTTACACGGATGAAACACATCTGCACGCATGGGGGTGCGGGAGTTAAGTCTGTGGGACCAGAGGAGAGTGCAGCCGCACCCAGCCACCCAGAACCTGGGTTCTGGGGCACATGCTGTAGATCACAGAAGAAATGCAAAACGAGGGCATACAAAACAAATTCTATTGGTGATTTTATTTTTTCATATAAAATGCAGAACACATACAGAGCATACACATTTTTTTAAGTCTCATTAAAAATTTTAAAAGTGCGCCCTGGCTGGCGTAGCTCAGTGGATTGAGCGTGGGCTGCGAACCAAAGTGTCGCAGGTTCGATTCCCAGTCAGGGCATATGCCTGGGTTGCAGGCCATGACTCCCAGAAACCACACATTGATATTTCTCTCTCTCTCTCTCTATCTCCCTCCCTTCCCTCTCTAAAAATAAATAAATAAAATCTTTAAAAAAAATTAAAAAAAGATTAAAAGCCCCCAAACCAAGCTGTAAATCAAAGCTCTATTTCAAAAAAAAAAAATTAAAAATTGTGGGGGAGTGATGGGGGGAAATGCAGACAACTGTAATTGAACAACGGTATAGTAATTAAAAAACTAAAAAATAAAAAATTGCTTAGGCCACATTTTCTGAACTTTATAAAAAATATTAATGAAACAAAAAAATACAACAAAGCTTTACTTGTTGAAAATTTTCAGTTATTTTTCCAAATGAGTCCTGAGTCAAAAAGGAAGTGAAAACTGACCTGGTTTTGGAGAATTCATTGCACAACGATGTTTGTGTTATTTCCTAGTTTTATTACTCAAATTAAAAAAAAATAGCTGTTAACTCAGACACTGGAACAGAAAAGGAGCAAAGTCAATAAAAGAAAATAAAAAAGAATGACATGACAAGAAAAGCAGAAATTGGAAAGCAAATAAACTTGATCTTTTTAAACCAAAAGATAATTCCTTTAAAAAAATAAATAAAAGCTTCCTCTTCCTGACACCGCTGTTGCAGAATGGACCGGTATGTGGGGACACACAGGATACTATTACCAAATGAACTCCCCTTTCTCCCAGGGTCCTCCTGTACTAGGTTCGCCTTGCCCATGGCCAGGGAATTACAGCTCTCAGTGTCAGAGATTGGTGAAAAGGAAAATAATTATTTATTCAAAATAAGGTATACAGACTTAAGAGTAATGGCTTAATGTCTTCATTAAAGTCCCTTAAAACACCCACAAACACACGCAGTCCCTCCTTCCCCACTCTGCCCAGTCCAGCCAGTCAGGGGTGCTGGATCTCAGGAAAAGAAATAGAGGTCCGTGGCTCAGGTAACTCCCAGTTATTCCCAGTAACCCGTGCTCGGGTGGCAGGCCTCCCGTGGTTCCCAGCACCATCAGCTTTGTCACTGGGATCTCCAGTTCTTAATCCAAACACACAGGACCCCTTCTCATGGCCCACCAGCAAGAGTCCTTTCACTCCTTTTGTTCGTGCGGCATCTCTACTACATTCTTCCGAACTGCTAAGACAGAGCTCTGCATTGCTGCTACATCTTGCTTTCTGACTTCCTAAGCTGCATGGCAAAGGGAGCCCCAAAGCCGCATGGGTCCCCCTTCTCTCCAGAGCTGCATGGTCCCCTTCTCCCAAAGCCTTGTGGTTCTCCCCTTACTCCAAGGCCACGTGGTCCCCTCTAGCATGGCTGTCGTGCCTGGGTATAAATCCCAGCACCAATCTTCCTCTGCAGCCCTATTTCTGATTCTTCCCACAATCGGCAACATCTGCCAGCATTCCCATCTTTTTCCAGCTTTACTGGGCTGCCATAGTAAGTCAGGGCAGGCATGGCCCCATGGCATGGAACCAATCATCTCCAAGCTCTCACGCAGGCGATGTAACTGGGGGAGTTGCTTCCCAGTTACATCTTGGGTGGAAGTCACTCCCATCTCCCTGACTCAAAGTTATTTAACATATGCATGAAGCCAGTTAAAATGTATAGATATGTTAAATGACCATGCCTGAGGTTAGTTGCAAAACTGTTGCTATGCAGAACAACTCTCAATGGCCCTGCTCCATATGTCCCATCCCCCAGTTCAGATTTGTGGGGGTGAGGACATCCTATATTTTTTTAATATTTCCTGGACACCCTGAGTTCTGGACCCCATTACAAATCCCTGTTTGGGGGCCCCCTTGCTGCACACTGTTACATTGTCCTGAGGTGACCTCTGAAGATGGTTCGCTCTTCACTTGACCCAGAAAACCCCACAAAACCATGCAAATCAAGAGATTCCACTCCAAAGTGTTGAGTTCAGTTCAGGACAGCTTCCCTGTTCTGTTCATTAAACTTTGGGACATTGAAACACAGGCAGGCTTAGGAGAGATGATTGGATAGAAAGCATTGCTCTATTCATTTACCTCCCAGCCTAGAAAGAAAGAAAGAAAGAAAGAAAGAAAGAAAGAAAGAAAGAAAGAAAAAGAAAGAAAGAAAGAAAGATTCCAATCTTCGTGTTCACTTTAAGAACACTCACGAAACTTCCCAGGCCATCAAGGGTATGCATATTTGAAAAGCCACCCACTAAAGCCACCAAGTATCTGAAAGATGTCACTTCAAAGAAGCAGTGTGTCCCATTCCGTCAATACAATGGTGGAGTTGGTAGGTGTGCCCAGGCCTAACAGTGGTGCTGGGCACAGGGTCAGTGGCCCAAAAAGAATGCCAAATTTTTGCTGTACAGAAAAAAGAAAAGAAAAGAACATGGCCTAGGGAATGCTCTGGGCATTAAAAATGCAGAGAGTAATGCTGAACTTAAGGGTTTAGATGTAGATTCTCTGGTCATTGGGCACATCCGGGTGAGCGAAGCTCCCAAGACGTGGCTCAGAACTTGCAGAGCTCATGGGAGGATTTACCTGTACAGGAGCTCTCCCAGCCACACTGAGATGACCCTACTGAGAAAGAGCAGACTGCTCCCGAACGAGGTGAGGATGCTGCACCGAAGAAGAAGACACCTCAGAAGAAACTACAGAAACAAAAGCTCATGGCCCAGGAGTAATTTCAGCATGAAATAAATATGAATAAAGTAAAAAAAAAAAAAGAAAAGAAAAGAACATGGCATAGGGAATGCTCTGGGCAACTAGACCAAGAATTACAGTAACACAAATGGCACAGGACAGAGGAAGGACTGCCGTGTGGGGGCCGTGACAGCTGGGGAACAACAGCCCACCCCCCACCCTGAGAAAAGTACTGATAATGCCCCATGCCTGCACACAAGACAGGCTCCAGCACAGGAGACAGGCGCCCAGGAGGACCGCCTGAGGCTGCCCCAAGGCTCCAAGCTGCTCCACCCACCGCCCTTCACCCTCGGAGCCTCCTGCTCAGCCCTGGGCTATATGAAAGCTCAGACCTCAGTTATAAGAGGTCAGTGCTGTCCCATCTGCCTCTTCCCTGAGCTCTACTCCAGAGCCCAGGAGGGTCTTTTTGTTTTTACGAAACTTGGCAAATAAAGTTCAAATTTATTCTCAAACCCAGTAAGGTAAAGGAGCCCAGAACATTCCGACAAGAACCTACCCTTCGCATCTCACTTCCACAAGGCACTAGCAGGGAGAACCCGTGAGGACCACTGGCTGTCACTGGCAGAGGGGGCCAGAGAGCCAGGCCAGCCCCGCCCTGTGGGGCACACAGTGTCTCAGGGTAGTGGGAGGCATCATCCCCCAGCGGGAGCCCCAAACCAGGGAAATGATTCTACCCAGGGGGAGTCACTGCCCTGGGCGAGGCAGGCAGGCAGGGAACTCTGAGAACACTGACAGAATGTGAGGGAACCCTGGAGCCAGGGTTCCGGGGAGTAGGGGACTGGAGGGCCTGTGTTTTGCATGGACCACTTTCTGGAATGTCTCAGTGAATCAACCTGGGGTTGGAGAGAGACAGATCCCATAGTGCAGGAGGGATGCAAGGGGCTCTGGCCTTTTAGGGTGGCCCCTGGGCCAGAGGGTGGGGTCTTCGTGGGAGAAGACAAGTCACGTGGAAACCTGTGTGGCCATTAGTGTGCCCCAGCCCAGAGCACACCTAACTCTCCCTGCACACACACACACACACACACACACACACACACACACGCATCTCAAGGCTCCAGGACACTGTGTCAAATGTGACTGGACCCTTGCCACTTCACCACTTCACCCTTTCTGGGCTGTGGGGGGACCCAGGCAGCAGCCTCTTCCCACGCCCCATGGCCTCTCCTGGGCCCTGGCCTCTTGCTCTCTTAGGACCTCGTGGCTCACTACTCTCTTCCAAGCATTTCCACAAACTGGGGCTGGACTCCCAAGGGGATGAGGGAGGGACACAGGGAGGGGAGCTCCATGCTCTCGGCCTGTCCCAGGCCTTTCACCCACTTACAGCGGTGCAGGCTCACAAAACATCCGATTGATTGAGGTGCAATTCACATGCAATAAATCATACCCATGTGAGTATGTGGCTCGATGCCTTCTGACAACATACATTGCACCTCCACATGTATCCACACACAGACCACTTGCATCCTCCGAGAGCCCAGCTCCTTCCCACCCACCCCGAACCCCAGCACGGAGCTGCCTCCTGGACAGTTCTGCAGGCAGGGGGACTCAGCAGCGTTTCTGGGACGCACCCGGCAGTTTTTCCCTTGTGGTTCTGAGTGGTCTTTGTTGTGTGATCTACCCTTCATTCCTTGATGGACATTTGGGCTGTTGCCAGTTTTAGTGATTACAAATAAGAATGCTACATACACCTATGCACAGGTTTTTGTGTGAATGTAAGTTCTCACTTCTTGAGTAGATGCCTGGAGTGGACTGTGAGGTCTCATTGCAGATGCATGCTTCCCTTTACAAGAAGCTGCCCACATGTTTTCCAAGGCAATTGTCCCATTGCACATTCCACATCCTCACCAACAATTAGTACTGTCAGCTTTTTCAGTGTTAGCCTTTCTTTTTTTTTTTTAAGTTTTTTTTTAAAGATTTTATTTATTTATTTTTAGAGAGGGAAGAGAGGGAGAGAGAGAGAGAGAGAGAGAGAGAGAGAGAGAGAGAGAGAGAGAGAGAGAGAGAGAGAAAAACATCAATGTGCGGTTGCTGGGGGTTATGGCCTGCAACCCAGGAATGTACCCTGGCTGGGAATCGAACCTGGGACAGTTTAGTTCCCAGCCCGCGCTCAATCCGCTGAGCTACGCCAGCCAGGTAGTGTTAGCCTTTCTAGTGGGGGTGACATGCTCTTTCCTCAATGACCAATGATTATGATACTGAGCATATTTTCATGTGCTTATCAGGCATGTGTATGTCTTCGTTATAAGTCTGTTTGAACATTTTGCATAATTTAAATATTGAGTAGCGAGTTGTAAATGTTATTTATGTATTCTGGATACGAGTCCTGGATCAGATGCATGGACTATGAATATTTTCTCTTAGCTGTGGCTTGTCTTGTTTGCTTAGTGGTATCCTTTGAAGAGCAGAAGGATTTAATTTTGATGAAGTTCAGGCTATCCACGTTTCCTCTCCTCGCTTGCTGTATCCTGAGAAACATCTGCCCACCCTAGGCTGGAGAAATCTCCTCCTATGTTTTCATCCATAACAGCACCGTTCAGTGGACTCTTCCGCGATGGTCGCGGCTGCATATCTGTGCTGTCCAACCTGGCGCCCTCCGGCTGCATGTGAGCCCTGGGAATGAGGCTGGAAATTTCCATTTTAGTTTTGGCTTCAAACCAAAATAATCTAAATGGAAATACCCTGTGTGGTTAATAGCTATCACAAAGGACGACACAGGTCTAGACATCCTACAGATTTTACTTTTAAACTTAGGTCCATTACCATTTCAAAATAGTGCTTGTGAGTGACCTGGGCATTTCTAGGTGTTTCTGCACTATTGATATAAAGACTGTCCTTCCAGCCCTGGCTGATGTGGCTCGGTGGGTTGGGCATTATCCTGTAAACCAAAAGGTCATGGGTTAATTTCCTGGTCAGGGCACATGCCTGGGTTGCAGGCTGGCCTACGGTTGGGGGTATGCATTGCACATGAATGTTTCTGTCGATCTCTCTTCCTCCCTTCCCCTCTCTAAAAATAAATAAATTCTCAAAAAAACAAAAACAAAACAAGACTGTGTTTCCCCAGTTGAATAACATCCACATGTCTGTTGAAATCAGTTGTTCGTGTATGTGTGAGTCTACTTCTGGACTCGGTTTTTTCCCTTTGATTGTCTGTGTATGCGTGAGCCCACCCTCTCTGCTCCACTCTCAAAATTGTTTTGACTATTGAATGTCCCTCAATTTCTATACAAAATTTTTAAAATATTTATTTATTTATTTATTTATTTTTTAAAGAGAGGGGACGGGAGGGAGCAAGAGTGGGGGAGAAACATCAATGTGAGAGAGACACATTGATCTGCGGCTTCCTGCACGTCCCCAACTGTGGACCAAACCAGCCACCTTCTGGTTCATGGGCCAACATTCCCAGGCATGTGCCCTGGCTGGGAATTGAATCAGCAACCTTTTGGCTCATGGTCAATCAGCTGATCCACACTGGCCAAGGTTTCATATAAATTTTAAATCAGCTTCTCAGTTTCTACAAAATAAAAAGGCTGTTGAGATTGTGATTGGATTGCATTCAATCTACACATAGGTCAATTTGGGGAGAATTTTCACCCTAAAAATGAGGCTTTTGCTCTATGAACATGGCACATCTCCCTGTTTCTTTAGCTGATCTTTAATTTCTCTCAGCAATATTTTGTGGTTTTCAGTGTAAATAACATACACAACTTTCATTCAATTTTTAGAGATTTTATCATTTTAATGTTACTACAAATGGTGTTTTAAACTTTTTATTTACCAATTACTTATTGCTAGTATTAGAAACACTGTTGATTTCTGTATATGAACTTTATATATTGTAACCTTGCTGAATTCACTTATTAATTCAGCTATTTTTGATAGATATTTTTAGTATTTCCTGCACCGACAGTCATGCCATCTCTGAGTAGACACTCACCTCTTCCTTTCCTGTTGTTATGCCTTCTATTTCTTTTTCTTGCCTTATAACATTGGCTCTCACAGAGCCAACATCCTTACCCTATTCCCAACATAAGAGGCAAGGCCTCTAGTCTTTTGTCATTAAGAGTAATGTTATGTATATGTTTCTGTTTAAATAGCTTGTTTGTAACCAGCATCCACTGCCCGTGATTTGGGGGCTGGATGGAAACCCTCTCTTGCCCTCAGGCACTTCATGTGCCAGAATGTCGCTGCATGTGGAACAAAGGCTGGGATGCCAACACCTCTGCAGGGTGGGGAGTACTCTTATTTCTCTGCCCTGGAAATGAAAACCAGGCAGGCCAGTCTTCAGAAATGGGCAAATAGAAACTCCACTTTGCAGGGGCCTTTTTCCACTGGTTATCTGAATGTCTTTTAAACACTTTCCTATTGTTATTTGGTAGTAGTAGTAGTATTGTTTTCAACAGCTTCATTGTGATTCCAAAGAAGTTTAAATGGCATTTTTCTCTCGTTCGGTGGGCTATTCAACCATTGGTTTGTAACCGTGGCCTGTTGGGAGACTTGGGGAAGGGGTTGGTGTGAAGGGCCTGGGGTCCACCCAGGGCCGTGCTGCTGCTGGGGCAGGGGTGTTGATGGAGGCTGGTATTTGCCAGGAGGGAGGGGGAGGGGAACAGACACTATACAGATGCTGTAGTCAGGGCTGTGCTCTGGGTCAGGGAAGGGAGCAGAGGCCGGGGACAAGCCAAGGTGGGAGGATGGGCCTCATGCTGACGGTCCTGCTTACATGCCAGGTAGAGAGGGCCGAGGATGACCCTGAGCTCATGGGCTCGCTTGCTGGGACGATCAATGACCTGCTCAGCCTCGGGAGCTTCAGGTTAGGGTCCCCCCCTTGGGACCCTTGTTCAACCTCATGAGTTTCCCTTGTACCTCCCAGGTTTCTCCTGAGGGTTCCCCTGGGCCTGGTTGCTGCCAGTTGAAATAGGGACCTTCGACGAAGTTGCAAGAAAAGCATTTTGGGGACCCCCATATGGGAGGATGAGATGCAGTGGTAAGATTTATTGGGCCAGAAATAAAAGACTGCAGCTCCCAGGTGACCGGTGTCTCATCTCATCCGTCCCCGCTGTGAAAGAAGTCCGGCCTTGTCTTCATCAAGCTTCAAACAAGGACCCAGGAGAAATGCTGTGCCATTGGTTCAGTCCATGCCAAAGCTTAGTCCAGTCGGCCTGTCCCCATCCGGCCAGCTTTGTCTCTGTTCTTGGCTGTGCTTCAGCCGGCGCTGTGCTGCTGTACCCAGACCCATGCTGGGGGCCCCCTGTGGCTGCTAGGCCCGTGTGTTGCCACCCTTCAAGGCCTGACAGGTTCATGGTATTCGTGAAAATGGAAAAATATTCACAGAGCCATTGGGGTGTCTGGCACAGCTTTATTCATGGGTGGGCGAGCCACACACGCTACAAGCTGCGTGTGTATCTGTACGTCTCATGTCGTGGTCCCTGCTTCCCAGCGTGGCACCCACCATGGCACCTGTTCCTTTTCATGTCTCTCATCATCATCACCCCCAGCAGGGAGTCCCTGTCTGTTTAAGTACCAGAGGGGAACAAGGCTGGCAAGCTGCCAGAAATTATATAACATAACATAACATAATTCTGCGCATGTGAGCCTGCTCCGTGTTATGGGAACAATTTATTGGACCCAGTCTCAAGGCTATGACAACACTAGTTATCAGGCCCCTCCAAGGCTATGGGAACACTGCTTCCCTTAGCTACCCAGACACCTGGGTGAGGAAGCCAGACTGCCTCTACTTACCCTACAGCCCACATGGCTGGTATGGAGAGAGAACATGCAAGCACACGAGCACACCAGCAAATAGGCGAACAAATGCGTGTTACTAAGTGAGAGGCTTTTGCTAAGCTTTGATCTTATTATCTCGGTCTTTCAAACTGGACAATCTTTCCCAGTCCTTCTCAGGCTTGTGCTGGGCCCTTCCCCTAACCAATCCATTTCCTAGATCTTCTGAGGTTCTGTGTCTCTTATCCAATCCAATCCTTTTCCCAGGTTAGACTCCTCCCCTTTATGGTCACCATCATGGCTCCTACTGCGAATGCCTGAAAGTGGAAGGACCTCCCCCTGTTCTATCTTGCCTTTTTGTGGATGTGTTCCCAGCAGAGGAATCCCCCCCTCTTCTCCCACCCAATAATCCCAGTACTGGAGAGCTAGCTGATTTCTGGGGAGATCCTTCCTCCCTCCATGGTGGGAGGGGATGGAGGGGTATCAATTCCCTTTGTGGGGCAATGCTGTTAGCCCCTGAAGTGTGTGAAGCTGTAGCTTCCCACCCAATGAAGCTTAGCCAGTTTTGCTTCCTTCTCTTTTGTTAATATCGAGCTGCCTGTGCTAACATTTTCCCCCTGAAGAGACCTGGGCCCTTATAATCTTACCCTTGTAAGGGTAAATGGATGAAGGTTTCATCTTCTGTAGATTCTTCCTGCTGTCAAGAGACATAGTCCTGTCCATCCCCAGATCCTTGCTGCCTGCCAAAGGAAGACGGGGGTCAAGAGAGGAGGGAGTCTTCACCTGAGGAAGAGTGGTTTTGTAAAGTTCAGGTCGGTCTGGCACTGTTCTTGGGAGGCGGCATACACCTCCCAAGGGTGCATTGGGTCAGAGGATGGCATTGTTGGACAAGTTGGTATCTTTGTGTTCTAGAGGTCACAAGAAGATTAAAAAGTCCAAAAATGAGAATTATACAACTAAAGTTCTGATGAGAGGTAAGAACCAGGTGATGGGGGAAGGGACTAACTTTACAGTGTCCCAGACACGGTGGGTAGTCACGGTGGGTAGTCACATCCCGGGCCTGTAGCTTCCTTGAAAAAGGTCGGTCTTCACCTTTGTGGATGAAAAAGGGGCCACGCATAAACTTGACGAGCTCGGGGGAGGCCTCTATGGCAGCCTTACAAACCTAGTGACCTAAAGTAACCACATAGGATTGAGACAGGATAGTAAATAGCTAGGAAAATTCCTTGGCAAGTGGAATGAGAAATCGGACAGACAACTGAACAAACTGGCTGAGCAGCGTATAGCCAGGTACAGAAGGTCACCGGGGCAGAAGGCCCAGATGCCTAGCAACAGGCAAAGCTGGCGCCAGACCTCACCCCCAGGGCGGCCTTTCCTCCCGGCAGATGCTGGTCATGCAGCTTGGACCCCTCTGATCTTCTCTCCCTGCAGATAACATCTAGTTCTCAGTTGTCCTTCAGTTCCACCCCCAGAAAAGCAGCACAGCCAGGCAGAGGACATCAGGACCAATCAGTGGAGACCTCAACCCTGAAAGGATACACCTGGAAAAGTTAATGACTAGTCTATTGAAATCCTTCCCTAAGACCTCCCTTAAACCCCCAGGCTTTAAAATTCTCCAGATGAAGGACCCAGCACACACTCCCCCTCCCGGGAGCACATCTGCGCCTTTCCCTCCCCCTCCTCTTCTCCTAAACTCTAAGGGACCCCACCAGGGAGCAATGGGTAGAGGCAACTCATCCCAGGCTAAACCCCTGAACCTGACCGAAAGGCCCCCCTTTCTCTGACTCCCCAGTGAGCCGACAGTAGCCCCACCTGGGCTCCCTTCTTAGCCACAACGTTCCTAGGGAGCCAGAGCAGCTCCGCCTAGTCTTTCTCCTGTTGCTGCTTCTGTCCTAGGCCCTGTCCTGTTGCACTGCCCCCAGCTTTAACAGACATCCTCTCAAAACCACCGGGCCTCACGTTGTGATGTATTTCCTGCATGGTGTCAAGAACCCACCCATTACAGGCCGGCCCAGGGCAGACCCGCTCTAGGCCCGGTCCCTGTCCTGGAACAGGGTGGTCTGAAATGACCACTTGCTAACTAAAAGCGAATCATAGCGGGGAGTCGTGTCCTGGGCTGGTATCGTCCTTGACAAAGGTCAGTCTTTACCTTAACCAAGCCCGTCTATTGTGTTTTCGCCGCTGTGATAACATACCTTTGGAATATCAGAGTAGTCCCCGTTTTCCAGACCCCCGAGAACTTAAGCTCCCACATATCATCTCTGTGTGCTGTGTATGTTAACTGTTAACTGTCCTATCCTCACCAGTGTAGAAGTACGCATCTATCTGCTTTCCTTTTATCCAGTCTTAGCAATTCCCCTGCTTTGCTCTCTCCCATCTCCCTAGTCACCGGTGAATTTGGCGTGGCCCACCTTACACCTTCCCCTTTGATTCCAATGGATAAAATAGTTGTTAGGTCTGCCATTTTCCAGAGCATTTGCTCAGTTCATTGAGATTTTTGCTTCCTGACCATCGTTGTCAGTTTGGCTCAAAGAAACTCATAAAACGTATCTATAGGTTTGGACGTTTCTTACATGGAAACCTTTGAAATTGTCCATTGTTTGGGGGCACCTAAGGTAACACACTTTGGAATATCGAATAATCACCCCGTCCAGACCCCCGGGGCACCGTCACTACCAGAGCAAGAAACCACAGCACCCACCCCTCATTGTGATCAGCCTCCTCGAGCACACGTCTCCGTGCTGTAAATGTGAATTGTCACGATTCTGCACCCACCAGTGTAAAAGACGTGAGTGTCTCTCCATTTTACTCTTTATCCATCCCAGAGATTTCCCCGCTTCGCTCTCTCCTGCCTCTCTGACCCGCCACCCTCCTTACACCTCCTCCTTTGATTCTAATGCATAAAATAAGCTGCAAGACTGCCATTCTGCGGAGCATTTTCTCAATCTGTTGAGGTTTTGCTTCTCAGCGTTTGTGTCAGTTGGGTTCAAATGCACTCTTACAAGACTTTCTCTTAGGTTGAACATTCTTTCCTCAACGATCCACCTAACTCCCAGACCTCTGGGACTCACGGGGCTCACTGCTGCCCACCCACCCATCAGAGGGGTCACTCAAGATGGGACGCCAGGGCCTTTACTGACCAGGGGCGGGGCAGCTCTCTCCGCTATTTTCAAAGCACCTGAACCCTCAGGACAGAGAGGGTTACTTTGGGGCACGAGGCGCAGACATCACCTCTGCAGAGCTGGGGGAGCGGGGCGTCAGGGTTGAAAGAGAGACGCTTCTCAATGCTGAGAGGGCAAACAGGCGGGAACTTGATTGTCTGCTCGTGTTAAAATCAAGGACTCGACTACTGGGGCAACACACGTCCCATCAAGATGAACAGAGGTGTCTCTCACCGGGAGAGGAGCATGGTACTGTTTAAAAGGGAACACTGGCAGCCACTCACGTGTGGCTCCAGAGGGTCCCCGGCTCCCTGGGTGGTGGCACCCAGCACAGGGAAATGCCAGAGGCTATGGAACTGTGCCTAGAACACGTGAGCAGGAGCTGCTGTGTCTGTGTCTGGAGGAGGCTAGAACAACGAGTGCACGATACACGGTAGGGCTGCAGGACACCCTCCCGTGATGCCCTTTCCGTGTGTGAGTGTGTGTGTGCTGAGTGGGGCCAGAGTTTGCCACCCCAAACATGCCATTTGGGATATTGATTTTAAGCCGGTTATTTTTTTAAAGATTGTATTTGTTTATTTATTTTAGGGAGAGGGGAAGGGAGAGAAACATCAACTGGTTGCCTCTTGCATGCCCCCAACCAGGGACCCGGCCTGCAACCCAGGCCTGTGTCCTGACCAGGAATCGAACCAACAACTTTTTCACTTTGCGGGTTGATGCTCAACCATCTGAATTATGCTGGTCAGGGTTTATTTTTTTCTTTTAAGATTTTATTTATTTTTTTACAGATGGGAAGGGAGAGAGAAAGAGAGGGGGAGAAACATCAATGTGTGGTTGCCTCTCGCATGCCCCTTACTGGGGACCTGGCCCACAACCCAGGCATGTGCCCTGACCGGGAATCCAACCAGCGACCCTTTGGTTTGCAGGCCAGCACTCAATCCACTGAGCCACACCAGCCAGGGCTGCTTGCTCATTTTTGACACAAGACATAGGACAGTAAAAGCTCTTTTCCTCCAGGAAAATGGAGCGGACAGATTCTCCCCAACTAGAAAGGTATGCATGGGTGTTTCCACAGCCTACTTGCCCCCGGGGTGGGACTGGCATAGGAGTGTGAGTACACACTGACCAGCCTGTGGGGTGGGGCAGCATCTGCTTGGCTGGGTGACAGGCTCAGGCCAGGCAGGTCAGGACCCAGCCCTGGACTGGGAACAGGCCCCACAGGGGCATGGGGCTGAAGGGCATTGGGGCCCTGTTTCCCAGAGAAGGAGTGAGCGGCGGGCAGCACACACCTGTGGTCAGCGAGTCCAGTCGGTCCCTCCTTCTGTGGGTGTCCGCCGTTCATCCTGCTGTCTAAGGGGACAAGAGATACGGTACCATATCAGGTTATAATAAACTTATTTGAGGCAAAACCCTCTGCCAGCCCTCGAGGCTGTGCTCGTACCTTCCTCCTACTGTCTCTCCCGCCACCACCACAGGTAGGTCCCCATCGAAACACCAGCCATGGGCATTGCTATAATTATTTAAAAATATTGTGCTAAATATATGTACATAAAATTCACCATTTTAACCACGTCTAAGTGCACAGCTCAGGGGCATCAAGCACATTCACACTGTCGCGCAGCCGTCACCACCCTCCGAACTGAAACCCCGCCCACGTTAAACGCTCACTCCCCACCCCGTGCCCAGCCCCTGGCAGGCACTGTCTACTTTCTGCCTCAGTGAATCTGGCAACTCTAGGGACCACAGGTAAGTGGAACCATGCAGTATTTGTCCTTTTGTAACTGGCTTATTTCACTGACCATAACGTCTTCCAGCCTCATCCATGTTATAGGAGGTGCCAGAATTTCCTTCCTTTTTGGGGCAAGATAACATTCCACTGTATGGATGAACCACACGGTGTTTATCCATTCATCCAAGGATCGACATGATTGTTGGGCATCATGCCGCTGTGCTACTACTTTTACTAGTGTCATGGCTATTAACAGATTGATAAGCAAATTATTTTTAGTGTTTGTGTTTTCTTCCTATAAATTTTACTTTACTTTTAACCTCCCACCCAGATTGATCAAATCCTGACATTCAGCCTTGCCTCCATTTCCAAATAAAAAGCCCAGGGAGCCAGCATCCTCTGTCCTCACCCCTCCCCTTCTCCCCGGGAGGCCATGCCAAACATTCCGGGGTCACAGGGCTGTTCCGCGCTTTTGTTTTCAAAGTGTGTTCTGTTGTTTGACCAGTTCAAAAGTTTTAAGTGACATCATGCTGCACTGTGGCTCTGGAATTCCTTTCTTGTACTCCTTTTTCTGCATGTGGGGCTAGGCTGGAGATGTGGCCACCAGGTGGCAGGTGGCTGCTGGCATTGTCAGGTCCTGGCTCTGGCTCTGTGGGTGGCGGGGCTTGGCGGCTGCCCTTTGGAGTCTAAGAGTCTGGCTGGGTGCAGGTGCAAGGCAGGCCCACCCTGACCACCAAGATCTGCCCAGTGGTGGGCAGGTAGGGGTGTGGCCTGAGGGGTTGGGGTCGGCGTATGGGAGGGGAAGGGCTGGGAGGAGTGTGGCTACCGGAGGAAAAGGACTGTCAGGGCCCCGTGGGCTGCAGGCACAGGTCACTCAGGACACGGACCCAGGCCTGGCTCCATGCAGGCAGGTTCAGAGACCACCCATCAACATCAGGCGGGGTGTGGGGGCTGGGGCCAAGTAACTGCAAAGCTACATTTTGTGGTAGGCTCAGCTCAAGGCCAGGGAACACGGCACAAAGTGACCTACAGGGATTTCCCCGGGAACTGAGGGGCTAAGCAAGGAACCCGGTTCGAGCGTAGGAAGGAGAGTTGACAGTGGGCTGCACCGGAACACGGCACTGTCGTAGAGGTCCCCAAGGGCTGGTCTGGGGGTTTGGGTACATCAGGACAGGCCACAGACCTTCAGGCTGGAGCCGTGGGGTAGTGGTCTCTGGCCAGACCCTGTCCGCAGAGGGGTCAGTGGATAGTAACAGTGCTCAGTGGTGGAGATGCCGTGCCTGGCAAGTGTTTTAAAAACATGTCTGCGAGGAGGTTGCAGCCACAGCAGTGGAAGTGAGTTCTGCAGGAAGACATGGCATTGGAGGAGCCCTGGAGTCCCACACAGCCCCGCCCATCCTCACTGGGCCTCACCTGCCCTCACCTATTCTCATCTGCTCTCACCCACCCTCACCTGCCCTTATTGGGCTTCACCCCCTTAATCGGCCCTCACTGCCCTGGTGCCCTCGGCCCCGGCAGAGACCAGGCTGGGCAGTGGTGGCCCTGAGGGTGGCCTGGGCTCCACCTGAGGCTGTGAGCTCCCTCCTCTTTATGATGAGTTTGAGCAGTCACCGTGTCCCTTGAACTGGCAGGGCCAGGGCCAGGGTGACGGGGACAAGGGAGCAGAGCAGGAATGAGGAGGAAGCCAGGCAGAAGCATAGTTCCAGGTGCTGGCCCAGCTCCCCCTGACCCTAAGGGAAGCACCTCAGAGCTCGTCTGGCCTCAGGCAGGGCTGCCCCTCAATCCTGGGGTTTGGTTGTTTTGTGGGGTGGAAGGGGGTGCGTGGCAGAGGGAATCGGTGAACTACGTATAGCACTGCTGCTCTGTGTGGGCATGAGCCTGTGCCCAAGGGCAGCCAGGTCATAGGTCAGAGCTTCAAAGCTCAAAGAAGCTGGGGTTGGGGTAGTGGCACAGAGAGGGGGACAGAGGAGCCTGGGGACCTGGGCAGCCACCTGCTGTGTGCCTTCAGGCCACACCCAGGCTCCCCTGAAGAGAGGGAGCGTTCGCTAGGCGTCCACCAGAAGAGGTGCCTCCTGCCACATGAATTGTCACTTGGATGGCAATCCATCACAACCTTCTCTCTGTGGTGGTGACTCAGCCCAGGTGGAACTGTTGGGCACCACTCAAGACTGCAAGGTCCCCAGCTGCAGGGGTGACAGGGACAGGAAGGAGGCAGGAGGCTGGATGGGGCCAGGAACCAGGGCGGCGCCCACTGGCAGCCCGGCTCCCTGATGCTGCTCGCTGGGCTGACCGCCCCTCCCCCACCGGGACGTGGCCCAAGTTGGTGCTGCTGACTTCTCCAGGGAAGCCTGAAATTCTGACACTTTTATTTGAAAGGCCTGATTTTTAACTAATTAAAAAATTTAAATTAGTTAAAACTAATTAAAATTGACTAAATTTGTACTAATTAAAACTAATTGAATTCTTTTCAAAACACCGTGCTGACTGAACCACCCAATACCACGTGAGCTGGCAGGCAGCGGGCGGGCACGTGGGGACCCGAGGGCCTGAGGCAGGACCGGCCTGAGCGCCCAGGACAGAGCGAGGGAGCAGAAAGGGCTCAGCGCCGCTGGTACCGATGCCCCTTGACCACACCAGCATGTTGAAGTGGATACCACCCATCATCGTCTTGGACAGAACCAGGTCATCCTGGAGTTGTGTGGGAGGGTGGGAACCAGGGGGACCCTGCAGATGGGTGGCAGTCCCTGCACCAGGCCACCTTTGCACACTGTAGCCTCTGTGGGACAGCGTCCTCCCAGACCAGGCCCTCCATGAAGGCTCTAATGCCAAGCGACCTCCCTCAGTCCAGCCAAGGGCCACTGCCCCCTAGCGCCTCCGTGCACCTGGGGCTGGCAGCAGGGTGGGGCTGAGAGAGTGCCTTTTCCCTTCAGTGACTAAATCTTGACTCACCTGGGGCAGGTGGGGGGACATGATGGTATGGGGTGAACCACAGACACGGCACAGCGCTGCTCACCCCAGGAGGAGTCAGTCACCCTCACCGGCCTCTGATCCCCTCCTTTCCTGGGGGAACCTGAGGATCCTCAGGGTGACAGAGGGGAAGAGCACATCACAGCTCAGGACAGGAGCGCGTGGCTCAGTTAACAACACAGATGCTGTCTGCACCACCAGCAACTGCCCAGGAAAATGGGTGTGTGGTGACTGCACCTGCAGTGCTCTGCCAGGTGGGGGCGTTAGGGCGAGTCTCCAGTGTCTAGTGGAGAGGTCGCTGTGTCCACACATCTCCCTCCCTTGAAGAGTAAAACCAAGGTCGCCTCCCTGGAGATCCTTTAAGGGTCGTATTTTCAAAAGTAGGCTGCCGAGTGGCTCAATATGTGATCTGTGTATTTATTTTTTGTTGTTTTCCTACTATAAGCTTTATTGTTTTCTTTTTATATTTCATGCTTCACTCTATCTCTCATCATTTTTAAAAATTTTATCCTCATCCCACACCCTCTCCCCTTTGGCAACCATCACCTTGTCCTCTGTCTTTGTGGGTTTGTTTGTTTTGTTTTGTTTGTTGATTTTTTTTTTAAGATTTCACATATGAGATTCTACAGCACCTGTCTTTCTCCATCTGGCTTGTTCCCTTAGTATAATATAGGCTCTAGGTCCATCCATGTTGTCGTAAATGGTAAGTTTCCACTCTTTTTAATGGCGGAGTAATATTCCATTGTACAGGGTGGGCAAAAGTAGAATTACAGTGGTTTGTATGGAAAATAATACAATAATTAATAAATGCTAATACAAGAATGAAGTCTCTGTTTGACCCCACCCGGTATATGTATGTATGACATCTTCTTTACCCACCTGTCTGCCGGTGGACGCTTGGTTGCTTCCATAGCTTGACTATTGTCAGTAAAGCTGCAAAGAACTTAGGGCACATGTAGCTTTTCAAAGTTGTGTTTTTGTTTTCTCCACATAAATACCCAGAAATGGGATTGCTGGATCATATTATGGTTCTGGTTTTAATTTTTGAGGAAACTCCACATTGCTTTCTATAGTGGCTGCACCAATTTACATTTTACCAATGGCCCTTCCTCCACACCCTCCCCAGGACTTGGAATCTCTTGTCTTTTTGATAACAGCCATTCTAATGGGCATGGCTCGATTTTTTAAACAGCTGCCACACCCTTGCTCCCAGCCTTGTCTTGGTGGTTAAGGAGTGGTTAACTCCCATGCTGTCATCACAGTGGTCCCCAGTGGTCACACATCCACCGAAATGAGGGCTGTGACATGGGCCATCCAGAGCCACTGAGATTATGGGATTAGTGCTGGGACTCTGGAGCCTGGGGACAGGCTGTGGCCATCCATGAGGCAGGCCTGCCAGGGTTCCTGGGGCCATGAAAGTGGCCCAGGTCAGAGAGGAGCAGCATATAGCAGTGTCCGCCAGCACTAGCAACCCAGACTCCCAACAGAGGACAGGTGGGAGGAAAGAGTAACAGGGAGAGGAGAAGCCTGACAGATACACCTCCGCCAGGGGACCATAGTCAGCACCAGCAGTGACAGGTCACGTTGATGGCAGGCATCTAGATGAGATGTGATGAGCAGGGCACTGCACCTCTGTGGTCCCCTCGCAACACCCCGTGTCCCCAGTCCATCCTGAGACATCATCGTGCTAATCCCGATGGAGGGGCCTCCTGCAATGTGCCTAACCAGCCCTTCTCCAAAAGCCAAGGTCACCAGGGAAAGGCTGAGAAACTGTCACAGCCCAGAGGAGAGCTGAGGGGACATGTCGACCAAACATCATGTGGTGTCCTGGATGGGATCCTGGGCAGAAAAAGGGCATTATATACAAACTAATAATGCCTGAATAATGCATGGACTTTAGTTAGTACTAACATATCAGTATTGGTTCATTAACTGTAACAAATGGACCACGCTAATGGAAGAAGTTTATAAAGTGGGGAACTGGGAGTGTGCCACGTGGAAAATCTCTGTATTATCTTTACAATTTCTCTATAAATCTAAAACTGTAATAAAAAGAATGTTTATTTATTAGATTTTATTTATTTAGTTTTAGAGAGAGGGGAAGGGAGGGAAAAAGAGAGAGAAACATTGATGTGTGGTTGTCTCATGCACACCCCCAACTGGAGACCAGGCCTGCAGCCCAGGCATGTGCCCCGACTGGGAATTGAACCAGTGACCCTTTGGTTCACAAGCTGGCACTCAATCCACTGAGCCATACCAGCCAGAGCTGTTTATTTATTTATTTATTTATTTAGAAAGAAAAAACTATATTGAGGGAGGAAAAGTCAGCAAAGGTTTCACCCATGGCAAGCAAGCACATGAAAAAACGTCATCATTCATTATGGACATGCACACCCACCAGGATGGCAAAACCTGAAAAGAGTGACATTTGTGGTGTTGGCACGGAGGTGGAGTGACTGGCACTGGTGTCCGCTGCGGTGGGGAGATAAGGATCACGACTGCTTTGGGAAACAGGTGAACATTGTGTTAAACGGTTAAAGACACACCCTCCGTGTGGCCCAGCCATCCACTCCTGGTGCTTACCCGAGAGAAACAGAGCATTTGTACTTGCCAGAAATGAGCACCAACCCAGACTCTGTCACTAGGGGTGTGTCATCGTTGTGCATCGACACTGGGGAGCCTGCGTGGCAGGGAAGGAAGGAACCGCCGCCCACACGGCATCACAGGAGCACTGGGGTGGTCCCGTGTGACGCCCGGCTAACAGGGGTCCAGGCTGATGACTCCGTTTGTATGGCATTCTGGGAGCTGCAGGCCAGTCAGCAGTGGTGGGGAGCAGGTCAGCAGTGGCCCCGGGGACAGGCAAAGGCAAGGAGCAGAAAGGAACTTGCGTGAGTGTGTTCGGGATCATAATTTTAGTGATTGCTTCACACGCGTGTGCAAACCAACCGTTCACGTTCACCTGTGCAGCTTATCTGTGTTCCCAAGAAAAGTCCAGGGGAAAAACTCACAGCAGTCCATGAAATTGGAACTGTAGGGGTTTTTTAAAAGATTTATTTATTTATTTATTTTTAGAGAGGGAAGGAAGGGAGAAAGAGAGAGAGAGAGAGACATCAACGTGCGGTTGCTGGGGGCCGTGGCCTGCAACCCAGGCATGTGCCCTGGCTGGGAATCGAACGTGCGATACTTTGGTTCCCAGCCCACGCTCAATCCACGGAGCTACGCCAGCCAGGGCAGGAACTGTAGGTTTTGGTAAAATCTGAATTGGTGTTACAGGCTAGGGGACTGGGTGGGGGTACGGTGACCACAGCTCTGCCTCTCGCATTTACCTCAAAGTGTGGCGAGGTTCTGTCTGGATTTTAAAATGGTACGTGTACTTTGAAAAGGCCCTGATCCACGACACAAATAATTTAAACGGGCACACACCAAGAAAAGCTGTGTCACTGGACCCGATTAAGTTTCATCCGCTCTCATTACACAGCACAGAGCTTGGGTAGAGCCCGTCATGAATTCTGAGACAAGCCTGTCCTCTGACTTCTGCCTCTGACCACGTCTCATGTGTAAAAAGGAAGCCTGTGTAAGAGCCACCGTGCCCTTGGCCCCTGAGTGGGAACAGCCTGCCGGGCTTCTTGGCAGCAAGGTCCCAGCCGTCCTGATGGAGGATGACCAGCTTTGGTCCCCAGCACTCGAATGGAAATTTCCAGAGACTTTTTTTTTTTCCTTCGTCACATCTTTAATTTGTCAAATGGGCTTCTGCTGCTCCGGTTGCCAGGTTCGCAGGGCTGCCAAGGCTAGGACTGGCGCGCGGCCCCAGGAGGCGGCTGGACCTCCGTGTGAGACCAGGCCCTGTGCTCCAGCTGCCTCCTCCACTGAGAAATGCGGCCCAGAGGTCCCTGAGGACAGCCCCTTGGGCTCCCAGTCCTGCCACGTTTCCGCCGAAAGGAACTCGCAGACTTCCAGGCGCGCTGCTCTATAAAAGCACGCGTTTCCTCCTGCACCTGAATTTGAGAAGGATGGGTGTGTGGTGCCCTTAACTCTGGAAACGCTGTTTTCCAGGCTGTGGGGACAAAATTCGTTTCTGGTGAGATGCGCTCTGTTTGTGCTCTCCGACCTTGAGAAGAGGATTGTCTTCGGGGCCCCGCCTTCTCCTCAGCAGGTGAGAGCTCCCTCTGGTGGAACATTCCAGGGCTGTGTGCGCTCAGACCGGTGCTTTTAGGAAGTTGAAAAGGGAAAGGCACTACTTTTCTGTAATACACAAGGCTGGACACTCCGGTAGCCGGGCAGCTTTGCTTCCGGGGAAAACAAGTAAGTCTGCTAGAGAGCATGGGGCTGGGCCAGAGGTCAGAGGTCAACCATGGACCCACACTGTAGCCTGCGCACAGGGGGGTGCCCGCCAGGCGGGCTTTCCCTCCTTGACCTGGTCTTTGATGTCCAGCTCCAGGTTTTATTTGTTCATCAAATACACCCAGGGCGCTTTCAGAACTGCTGTAATCCAACCCCATTCCCTACACACATCTGGGTTTCTTTGCTGCGACGCTTTAAAGCCACCTAGGATCAATCCACCTGCGTAAACAGGGAACGTATTCCCAGGTGTCTTTGATTATTTTCTCTTCCATTTAAATTGCTTTTGTCTCCTCTTCAAAAATATCTCCAGTCCTTGCCCGAGTGGGATGTGTCTCCTCAATGACCGTCTCGCTTTTCCTTTGAATCCAGGCCACTGGTGGCCAAGCTTGATCCGGTTCCCCGGGACCTAGTCTGCCACTTACCCCGCGCTTCTGGGTTTTAATTCCTCTGGCATCCCCACCTGCACCCGCTCCTCTTTGTCTCCATCTCTTCTCTCTTGACTTTCTGCCAGGGTTTAACTCGGGCCTCGCTTCTCCCCTCCTTGCCGGGGACACCTGCCCATTCGTTCTCGCGCAGTCAAGCACCTACTGGGGTGGGGTCCTCTCTGGCCGCCGGGCTGGTGAAGCCTCCGGATTGTTCTGCACGGGCTTCTGCTCTGCCTCTTCTGTTTTCCCGCTTGCTCGCCCCCCAGGAGCAGCAACCAGCAGCTGCCAGGAGCTGAGGGGAGAGTGTCCTGCACAAACGTCCGTCCTTCTGGGACCATGAGACGAAGGAGGCGAGGTGAACGTTCCAGGTCACCTGCCACAGGCCCTGTCCCAGGCTCTGATCTCTGTCACAGGCCTGCCTCTGTCCCAGGGCAGTCTTCTCGGCCCTAAACGGCCTCGGCCACAGCCCCTCCCCCCATAGATGGGTCCTTACCACGGGCAAGCATGGCTCTGGCCACTGTTGGGCAGAAGAGGCCCCATGAGACAGATGTGAGGGGCTGAGGGGCTGGCGGTCCGAGCCCACCCGGAGGCAGCTGGATGGGGCCTCTGTGTTCCATCTACCGCAGACTCTGCCAGCTCACCCGTGTGCTTGTCCTCAGTATGTTAAATTTATCTTTGCCAGAAGGTGCACGGAGACCCTGCTGTGGCTTTCTGAGAACAGCGATAACAGTCACAGTTTTATTTCCATCCTCCAGCCCTCAGTGGCTTCTGAATGGAGCGCCTCGGTCCCTGTAAACTCTGTCTCAAAGCCAAGTTGGCCCTCCATTCTCTCTGGAGATTGACTCACCTTGGGACGGGGTCGTGTGGCACACAGTAGCTGCTCCTGAAAGGTGTCTGTGCCTCTCACACCAGCATTTCCCAGGCATAGAAACCTGGATCAGGGGCTGCTTGTCGGCACCTGAGGGCACTTGGGACTCTGTTCAATGCTTCTTGGATAGCCCCATCCCAGGAGGAGGCGTCTCAGGGAGGATCTGGCCTTGATGGAAGAGGCCTTGCAGGGTGGAGGGTGGTGCTCCGGGCAGAGGTGGGAGCAGGCCCAGGACCAGGAGAACACTCGGGGCCTCCAGGTCGGTGCAGAAGTGGTTGGTAGACGAGTTTTGCAATATTGTCTTAAGCATACTGTCTGTATGTCGTTGGACCCCTCCCATGTTCCATGCAGTCATTTCTAAATAAAGGGAACACAGAAGAACCCCAGCATTCACAGGGGGTTCCAAAGTGTGTACTACTCCAAAATAAACACTCTGCGCAAAGATCCGTGCATCTTCCCTTTGTTCTGCAGTCACTGAGCATGCGTGTTGGTGGAAGCCCAGGAGCCCTGCAGAGGAGCCACACTCACCGCCTGAGTCTCCTGTTTTCCACATACATCTGCCCAGGGATGCACAGTCACCCATGTACGGGGTAGAAGGCAGGGTCTGATTTCCAAGCAACACTTGGTGCCTAAGACAGGGTCGGGAACTTCCTGCAGGGACAGAAGTTCGGTTCCCCACATTTTATGTCGATATGTGTAATTGACGGAATTAGCTCGGGCTGAACCACGCAGATCTTAGGTGTTCGCTTCTGAGTCTGACAACTGTCTTCACTTCCCCGTGTAATGACATCCACAGCAGGGAACAGAGGCCCTGCCCGTCACCCCCCAGGAGCCCGCACGTCCTTCCCCACGGAAGGGTTTTGGCTGTTCCTGACATTGGAGCCTGTTCTCACACAGCTGCCTGCCAGAGCCACTGGTTTGTCTGTTCTCCAGCCTCAGGTGACGGGAGACATGCCTAAAGCCGTTATTCTCATCCTGGTGGTTGTGTTCTCTGCCCTGCGAGAGCTCTGCTCCATCCTCAGGCTGGCATGGACCTGCCTCGTCCCGGCTCACAGAGAACCTGTGTCTCCTAAAGGCCCCTGAACCCTGGGCAGCAGGCCTGGCAGCCCCACCCACCCCATTTGCCCCTGCACAATGTGGGTGAGCTGCAGCCCCCAGAGTCCTCAGCAAGGGAGGCTTGCTACCAAGGCAGACGCCGGGCCTAGGCCCTGTCCTCCCTGGCCTGTGGCCCAGGAGTCTGCATTTCACAGTTTCCCCAGGACATCCCAGTGCCAGGCTCATCCTGGAGATGCAGGGGAAAGAGGGTACAGCCTGGTTCTGGCTCCTGTGATCTGTGAACACGTGGACTCTTGGTTGCTACAATGAGCGGCAGACAAAATTTTAACTGCCTCCACTCTGGTGTGGAAAGTGCCAGCATCACTCAGACATACCTGTCCGGAGCAAGACCCCTGTGTCCTGACTTCAGAGCCTGACCTCAATGTCCCCCATGACAGACAAACACCCCAACATCGCACCATGGCAGGTGGACACCATGACATGCCCATGTAGCACACAGATACCCTGGTGAACCCCTGTGCAGATGGTCCCGACCCCCTATAGCAGAGAGACCCCTGGTGGAGTCCTTCTTGGGGCACACATTGAAGCTGAATCCTTGAAGGGGAGGCCCTACCACAGGGAACAGGTTGTACATGGCCCCTCCCCTGTCACCTCCGGTCCTGTCCTCTGGGGCTTGCCCTTGCTGGCCAATGGGAAACCCTGACCACCCTGCTCCCACCCCCCAGAATCCCCTGCTGTTTAGCCTGGAGCCCAGGGAACCTCTCAGCCGTTTATAGGGGTCTTATGCTGCACCCCCCACCCTGCACCTCCAGGGGCTGACAGCTCTGCAGGGGCATCCTTGTGAAATGTGGGTGAGAAAGGTGTTTGGGGGTGGAGTGAATTCTCCCACCTTCAAGAGTGGAGGGCAGGGGCTGTCCTGCCGAGGCCGGGTGCTGGATTTGCAGAAATCCGCTAAGGGGCTTTTGTTACCAGGTGCAAGGCCCTTGATGGATCTGCTTGTGTCTGACCCTCATCCGGGGAATGCATGGGGGGCAAAAGTGGGTGGCCTAGGATGGGACCCCTCAGGGAGGGAGGGGACAGGCCTGGCAGCAGGTGGCAGGTAACCTGGCTATTTCCAGTGACATCCTGCCTTGGTGCATCCTAATGGAGCCAGCTGTCCTGTGTCCATCCATCCGTCTAGCTTGTTGGCCAGCAAGCTGGGGTCATTGCTTCATTTGTCTGTGATTGTTTGGAAGTCTTCTCCAACTGATCTGTATGCCCAGTGCAGAGGTGCATTGTATCACCCGCCCCGGCCCCTCACATCATCAGTGTCACGCCTGTCCTGTGTTCCATTAGCTGATTATGTCTTCTTGTGTCATCTTTCACTCACTGGAAATGTGAATCAGCTGATTCTCCAGTTTTTACAAGCAAGGATGTCTTGTTGTCGCTGGTCTCTGCCTCCTTACTGACAACAGGAAATCTCCCGGTCCTGGAGACCCCGCCTCCTGCCACACACTCACCCCAGGAGCCCAGTCAGCACTCCGTGAACTGACCGGCAGAGCCCGGCTCTCACCGTCCAAGACAAAGGACCACCAGCTGTCGGTACCTGGGGAGCCCCCCAGGGTGCCCCCCGGGGTATACAGTGGGGCATGGCTTCCCCTGAAGTTCTAAAACAGGAGGACACGTCTTGATTCTTGTGGGTCACGGAGGCAGACTCGTTTCCTTGTTGTCAGGGCAGCAGGGCCAACGGGACATGCCCCTCCTTCCCAGAGGGGAGAGAGACTCTGGCCCCCAGGGGCTGGCCCGGGGCCTCACACGAGAGGCAACATCTTGGGAATTCCACCCGACAAGGGGGTGCCTGTGAGCACTGTGAGACACAGAAAATGTAGACACTGGTTTCTGCCCCTGGTTCCTGACACCAAGCTCCTGACTCCCTTGTAACTTCCTGCATGACCAGAACATCTTTTATTCTAATGAGGTAGCTCTGCTGGTCACCAGAAAGACCAGGTTGTGGTGGAAGCATGGGACTTTCAGCCCTTAATCCCTCATCCTCAGAGGAGGAGAGATGGGCAGGAGATGGAGTTAGTGATTGGTCATGCTTTCATGAGGAATCCCCCATAAAATCCAATAGCACAGCATTCGGGGAACTTCCAGGTTAGTGAATGCTTCCACATAGGGAGGGTGACGCACCCCAACTCCATGGACAAAAGCTCCTGCGCTTGGGACCCTCCAAGACCCCGCCCCGTGCATCTCTTCATCCGGCTGTTCATCTGTCCTTTATCATGTCCTTTCATAAGCTGGTAAACACCGGTATTTCCTTGAGCTCTGAGCTGCGCCAGCAAATCAATCAAATCCGAGGAGGAATTGTAGGGACCTCTGACCTATATAGCCAATTGGTCAGAAGCGCAGGTGACAACCCGGACTTGCGATTGGCACCTAGCGTGATGGGGAGCTGTCCTGAGGGACTGAGCCCCGAACCTGTGGGATCTGAAGCTAACTCCCGGCAGACGGTGTCAGAACTGAATGGACTGGCAGGACCCCCAGATGGAGTTGGAGAATCGCTTGGTGGGGAAACCGGACATTTGATGACCCTCAGTGTCAGGAAGGGGGTGTTCTGTGTAAGAGGAAAGGAGGTGCAGGAGTGCTTGTTTTCCCAGCTCACCTTGGTCTCACTGAGCATGGTTAGACGGAAGGTCAGTTCCAGCCTCTGCCCAGACCGGGACAAGCTGGATCAGCCTCAGTGCAAAAAAACACATTACAGCGTTCTGCAGGACCTCGGCGCCTCACGGTGAGTCAGCACCCACATATGCCCGGAACCTGCAGTGTCCTTCCTTCTTCCAGTAAAGAGGGCCTGCGAGAGAGTCAGCATCACTGATGATGTTTGTGGAGCAGGACCAGGCTGCCCCGCCCACCGCTCTGCCCCGCCCTGGTCGGGCTTGCTGCTTTGCTTTAATAAAGCTCTGACATCCTCCAGCCCTCTCCACTGCAGCCATTTCTCCTTAAATGTAGAAACGCACTCCAGGTCTGCTGGCCTCACGTCCCTGCCAGGAACAGAGGCTGGGAAGAGGCCCTGCCCTCCCGCTAACAAGCAGCCTCAGTGGGCTGGCAGAGCGCGGCTCCGGAATCAAGGCGTCAGGGCCTGGCTCAGTGCCCGGTCATCACAGGCCTGGGCCAGAGAGCTGCCCCCTGCCCAGAAAGACCACCACAGTGTCCACCCTCCTTCTGGCCCAGGGGTTGTAAATGTCCTTGGACAGTGTGACTCTGCCCTGGGAACGCTCCTGGGAAGGTCAGCACCCCCTGCCATCCCAAAAGGCCTGGTGAGCCTGGGCACCCCGCCTGCTGGCTCGGCTCCGGAGCCCCTGGCTCTGGTCCCTGCCAGCTGTGCCCACCCCCACTGGGACCGGGGAGTGATTTGCACCTTTTTGCAGGCAAGAAGGGGCAGCTGTGGCTTCATCCCACAGGGAATTTCTCAGAATCGGAAAGCTTCCTGAACTCAGTTCAACGAGAATTGGGGAAACTCAATTTAACACATGGCTTTTGGCTCCTGCCAAGTGGCAGGGACCAGGGAGTTGAGGGGGAGGGTTCTGTGGGTGGATGCTCTGGAAGCCGCAGGGCCCTGCTGCCAGAGGGCTGAGAGGTGCTGAGGCAGGTGTGGGTCCCCCCGACCTCCCAGGGCTGAGGGGCTCCTCCCTTCCCGGGCCCCCCTCCAAAAAACATGATAAAAATGGTTACAACTGTATTTATAAAGACCATTGTATCAACATTATGTGTGAAACATATTCTTTGAGCAGGAAGTTGTTTTCTTAGGATTTGAAAAGTAATGACCACATTGATGTGGGCCCAGTATAGCCCCACAGGCCAGGGAAGGAGGGACTCCTGAGCACTTGGGGCAAAGTGCAGGGTGGCACAGGCCCGTCAGCAGCTGCAGGGAGGGGCCGGTGAGCCCGGGGGGTGGGAGTGGGCACCTGTGCAGAGGGGAGCCTTCCCATCACACCTTGAGCACCTGGAACCAGGGCCCAGTCCCCACCTCCACCCCAGACTGTGAAGACTTGATTTGTGAGTGTTTGGGTCCCGGGGGTGACGAAGGAGTCTGTCTGCCCCAGGCTCCTGGGCTTCTGGGTCCCAGACAGTTTTGGGCCCTAGGACAGGGGTGCTGGGAAGAACCCCCGGTGCTGTTGGCTGAGTGGCTGAGCACCTGGGAGCCCCTGGAGCACCTCATATGAGCCTCTCGTGGTCTGGGGGCTGGCGTGGCCTGTGAGATGCACACGGGAGAGAATTCCAGACCTCGCACAGCCTCCCTGGGGTGACAGAGGAGGCCTGCAGGGCAGAGGGCAAAGTCGGGGAGGTGGGCCCCACTCTGGCACTGGATCCCGTCCTCAGCTTCTGGGGTGGAGTTGGGGTGATTAGGGGAGCTGATTTGTGCCCACCAATCCCTATGTTGAAGCCCTGATCCCCAGCACCCCAAAATGTGGCTGTTTTTGGAGGTAGGTCCAGAGACATGGTTAAGTTAAATGAGGTCATTAGGATGGGCCCTCGTCCAGTAGGACAATTGTCCTTGTGAGAACAGGAGATCAGGACAGATACACAGAGAAACGAGCGTGTGAGGGCCTTGGGGAGAAGACGGCCGTCTACGTGCCACGGAGAGACGCCTCAGGAGAAACCAGCCCGGGGACACCCTGGTCTCGGACGCCCGGCCCCCAGGACTGTGAGAGTATGAATGTCCCTGGTTTAAGCCATCCCGTCTGTGGTGCATTGTTACTCCCATCTGAGCTGACCAAGTGGGGGGCCTCCTCTCAGAGAGCTTGGGGGCTCTCCATGGGGTGGGACCCTCGTGCATGGCCAGCGTGTGCCTGCTGCCAGGGCCCACCCTCCTGCCCCGCCAGCCTCTCTCCCCCCTTGCTTGAAGCTGCTGTTTTGCTCCCTCGTGAATTCTGCATCCAGCTGCTTTATCAACGTCTGTAATGAGAAAGCTTGCACAGGATTAATTTCCTGATGGAAGGTGTGAGGGACGAGAGGGTGGGGGGCTGTGTCAGGGGTGCTGCATGACGGGCTTGGGAGGCCCACATGGGTGGATGGATGGGGGTGCTGCCACGTGGCTCCGAATCTCAACATCACCTTGGGAGCATCTGGGTTGGTACCCGTCTGCATTGTCTTAGCATCTAGAGTCTGTCATTTGCCCCGGGGTGGCCCCGCGCCTACTTCTGTAACAAGTCTGCGGTTTGATAGGATCTTCCTCCTCACACCGGCTTTAATTACTGGCTACGTGTTTACTCACCGCCCTCCGCCTCTCCGTGCCTCCTACGCAGCCTGGAGAACGGGGCCCAGATGTCACGACTTCAGGGTGTCTCTTCTAAAGTCCTGTTCTAATCATGTCCCTTCCCTCTGTCACATGTCACCATCGTTCTCTCATTCTTAATTCAGACATTATTATCTCCACCCTAGACTGCAGAGGAGAGAAGGGTTTTTGTCAGGGAGGAGGGGGGGGAAGGGGCGGGGGAAGGAGGGGGAGGGGGAGTCGAGGAACAGACCCCTGAATCACGGTGGCTCCAGCATAGCAGACTGTTCTCTGGGACTGCTGGCTGGCTGCCCCTGTCCTTGTGGAGAACGGGGTCCTTCCTCCTGGTGCCCCCTCCTCGCCGTACCAGCTGGAGGAGGGGAGAGTGGGCCTGGGGGCTGTGGCTGTTCCCCAGGCCTGGGCCAGAGGCATGTGGCTGTCCTGTCTCCTCCACTGGGGAGGATCCGGGCTACACAAGGGTGTCTGTGGGGACCGCAGCCCCGGACAGCGTCATCTGCCCACCTTGCCTGGACACAGGAGCTCCCACAAACACTGTGGGGGCATAACAGTGACAAGGGACACACGCTCCCTCTGTGGTGCTCATGTGTTGGTGGGGAGACAAACACGCAGTGGGTCTCTGGGGTGACAGGTGGTAGGACAGACTCAGGCAGGAGACAACGTTGGAGCAGGGTCCCCAGGTGGGGAGTGTGGTCAACACCTGTCGGGGGCGTGTCCATGCCCCACACCATTGCATGCAGACCCAGAGTCTGAACCCTTTCAGGGTTACAATCCTTTCCGGTGACCATGGAGTGGTGTGGCCCAGGAGAGGGAGCTGTGACCCTCCGAGAGGGTATCCAGTGACAGGATGGGAGCCTCATCCAAACCAAGACGGCCCAGGTCTCTGTCACCTTGCAGCCGGCACAGCCCTGCTTGACTCATGGAGAGAGAAAGCAGGAGTGACTTGGGCCAGCTCCACGTTACGACAAGGGCTCTAGGAATATCTTCATCAAAACCTGCACCACTGAGCTGGGAGAGAGAAGAGACAGGCCGTGAGGATTCTCAGGGACGAAGCCGTTTGAAAAGGAAGCACAGGGCGCTCATGTGAGCGTCTTCCCTGCAAGGTTAGTTGTGTTTGGGCACACATTTCAGTTTTCATAATACGCGGATTGATGTCTGAATCCTGTGTTCTCTCCGTTGAAAATAGACCGAGAGAGATTAATTCTGTCACCAATTTGATTTGACACGGCAACTGGGAAACCGACTGGACAGCTTTTGCAAACAGAGTTAATTAATCAGATTTTTAGACTGATTTTTTTCCTTCTTGTTTTTTAAAAAAATTGGTATAAAACTAATATGTGTGTATGATATAATTTGAACATGAAAAAGGGAATTAAATTAGAGATACAAGCTCCTCTGTGTCCTGTCCCCACAGACTACAGTTCTGTCCCCACCCACAGTTGTAACTACTTGAGATCTTTGAGAAACTGCACATACACAGGTGTGGGCGTGTAAATTTGCACATGTATACACTTACAACAACAATGAGATCACACCGTGTGATACTGCTCTGAATCTTGACATAGTGAACAGTAATACATTGAAGCGATCTTTCCAGATCAGTATAACTAGATCCAGCTTATTCTTTTATATCTTAAGTTGGGGGTATCGTTGTTGAGAAAGATGCATAAACTGCCATTGTAATTGCGGACTTTAGATTCTGTCCAGGTTTACACATACCCCACATGTGTGTATACACACTTACATCCCCACAGACACACTTCCCACCTGCACCTCCACAACCACACACACACACACACACACACACACACTGTTTAAGGCCCCAGGCCCCATGGCTCTCCCCCTCCCAACACAGAGGCTCCCAGCTGCTGACAGTGGGGTTCTGCTTGCTGTGCAGGGAGGCCACTGGGCAGTCAAGGGCCCCTTGTTGTCCACGCCCCCAACTGCTGCTGGGGTTCCCCTCCCCCACTGCCTTTTTGGAAATTTTCATCTGCAGCCCCAGGTCCAGGTTCCTTTCTGGAGCTCTTTCTGCCTTCCCTGGGAGACCTGGAGCCAGGAGCTGGGACACTCAGGGGCCACTGTAACCCGCCCATGGGCTCGAGTCCTCTGTTCGTCTACAGGGTTGTGCCTGAAAGGAAGCATTTGTGTAAACACACATCTTCTTGTCCCCCTTGGTTGTCAAGACTATAAACAGATGAGGTGACCATGGCACACAGCCAGGGGCAGTGGCCCTTTCCTGGGACACACAGCTTCTTCAGATACCTGCACAGGTCAGCATGCAGCGCCAGACTCGCGCAGACTCCCTGCAGCCGTCTCTCTCACTTGCTCCTTTCCTCCCCCGCCCCACCTGCTGCAGCTCCCTCTTCTCTGGCACTCAAGCCCTGCAAGTTCTCGTTGCCTCGGGCTCTCCAAACTCCTAAGTCTGCCTCCAACTCAGCAAGATAGTAAGTTGGGGGAACTGAAAACGCTCACCTTATTTATTTCCTATCTGCCAGGATCACCTCCCAATCCCACCTGTTGTTCCATGTCTAAAACATCTCCTTCCATATTTTGCCCATATTTCTAGTTATCTAATGTGAGAGAGTAAATCTGGACCCAGTTATTCCATCGTAGTTAGTTTTTGTTTAACTGCAAATGTTTTCGTTTTACCCTCATTCTAGAAAGATAATTTCATGAGATGAACAATTCTTGGTTGAAAGTTATTTTCTCCCAGGCTTTGGAAAATATCAGGGTCTTAAGGCTTCCATTGTTTTTTTGAGATGTCAGTTTAATTGCTATTTAAGTGAGTTACTCCCTTTCCTCTAGATGCTTTTATAACCTCTTTGTCTTTGAAATGTTCCAGTCTCGACGTGATATATTTAGGTGCAGCTTTCTTCATGCTGCCCTGCTTAGTTCCATTAAACCATTAGAATCTGACAAATGCTGTCTTTTGCATCCATTATCTCTTCACTGTTACCTTGGCCCTGTTTTCTCTGCTTTCTTCTCCTGGAGCCCCGATTCGGCCACTTGGGGTCTTTTTAGTGCATGGTCAGTGTTGACCACTACAGGGAGCTTATTTCCAATCCCTTATTTCTGCAGGCTGCGTTCTGGGGGAACTCCTCCAACATGTCTTCCTGTTCACTAATTTTATGTACATCTGTATCTAATTTGCTGCTCACTCTATTTGCTGAGTTTTCAGTTTTAGTTATCCTTTGTTATTTCTATGAAAATCCCTTGCCCAGTAATTTTCAGTACCTTCTTTGATTTCTTTAAGCATATCCATCAAGTTACCACCAACTTGGACCACGTTGAACCACATTTTTGTCCTGGGTTTCTTGTTTCACCGTGCGGCAATGGGATAGCTGGCCTTTCATTTGTGTCGAGTCGGGTTTTGTGCGGTGTTCCCAGAGCAGATCTTTCTTTCTTTACTTCTTTTTATTTTTTTCTTTTCCACCTCCACCCAGATCTTTCTGCAGGTGAGGGTTTTCTCTGTGAGTGTGTGGTTCACTGGGAGACCCGGCGTTATGCACGGGGTCTCTGTCTGGTGCCCCTCTCTCTGCCAGGCTCCGGGCTTCCTCACCTCCATTGTGGGCTTTCACAGTCGGGGCTTTGGGTTACAAGAGCTCAGCCCCAAAGAGCTTTCTTTCTGGTTGCTTCTGGATTCCCACTGCTCCCCCTACGCATGGCCATCTCAGCCATGTTTCAAAAATGTTATGAAGTACATTTGTTAAGATGTTTAGGTATTCTGAACAGGAAACAGCAGAGACTTGTTTTCCTACAAATGTCCTTGTTCCTCCCCCGTTTCCCTCTAGCAGAGCTGTAGAGAGACAAGGGCATTGACCACCCTGGAGAAGAAGCCGCTGCTGGAGTCTTGGGGGACTTTTCCAGAGGCACCCTCCTCTTGTTTCACATGTGGGCACAGGGACATTCGTGAGGCTAGATGGACAACCCTGGTCACCTGTCCAGCTGCAGGGATGCACCAGGCCTTCCAGAAGGTTGTGCGTTTGCTCCATGGCACAAGGCAGGTATGGGCTGGCTGGGGAGTGGAAAACCCAACCACGCCTGCTGCTGGGCCTCAGGCTTCCATCTGCTTTGGAGCAGAACTGGCACATCTGGCGGCACTGCCAGTGCCTCCCAAGCAGCAGTGACCAAGGTGACCCTGGGAGGATGGGGCTCTGCAGAGCGTCTGCTCTGTTCTCGTGGGTCCTCTCTGACCTCTGAAGGCTGCGGCCTCTTCTGATATTTATGTATTTGTTTCTAAGATTTTATTTATTTATTTTCAGAGAAAGAGAGGGGGAGAAAATATCAACGTGTGGTTGCCTCTTGCGTGCCTCCAGCTGGGGTCCTGACCTGCAACCCAGTCATGTGCCCTGACTGGGAATCGAACTGACAACCCTTTGGTTTGCAGGCTGGCACTCAATCCCCTGAGCCACACCGGCCAGGGCTTGCAGCCCCTTCTGAGGTGTCACATTCTAGAATTTGAGGACAAAGTTCACTCTCCTGCTGCCATCGGAGCCCCCCAGGTGCCCTCGGCTGCCCTTTCAGGGAGGCCATCCGGGATTTCTGCGGAGACTGAGACGAGGCGTTATATCTCTCCTTCGCCTGTCAGCCTCCTGGCCGCAAATACATCCTGACTCATCTGCATGGCCTCATCAAATATTCATACCCCGGCTCAGCAGGATGGCCAGATGGGGCCGCAGGAGGGTCCCTGTCTTGTCAGACTGTAAAGGCGACCCTGGGACTATGCTCAGGGCCTCTGAGAGGGAGGCTCGGTCAGGGGGCCCAAGGCAGCTCTCCAGGAAACCCCTGGTAGAAAAGGACCCACGATGGCAGCTGGGGGCTGGCAGTGGCTCCAGTACCATGGGGTCAAGCCCAGGCCCTAGCCAAGGGTCTACTGTCTCCTCAGGCTCTGGACTACCTGCTAGGGTGGGAGCAGCTGCCCGCTCTGGCCCGGGTCCTACCTGAGCAGCACTTCCTTATCCTGCAGCAAACAGCCTGGGGTCTTCACCTGGGGCTCTGAATCACTCCTGGCTCAGGGGCGTGCTGCTAAATCTGTCCCCATCCCTCTGCTGGCCTGGCTGCAGACCCCATCCTGGGACGCCCCCCGCCCCCACCACCTCTGCTGCTGGGTGCAGAGAGAAACCTGACCGGTGTACTCATAGCTGCCACAGCGGTGGGACTATGCCACTCACAGATGCCAGTCAAAAGGTGAGTGCACCTTCTCTGGTCCCTGGTCCCACGTGGCAGGCTGAGGACAGGTGTGTGGGGTGTGAAGAACTGCTCCCTGCACTGCAGCTGGGTTGGGGTCAGGGTCAAGGGTGGAGCAGGCTCAAGAGGGTCTCCAGTATGCGGGTTCTGCCCAGTCCTTCACCACAACGCATTTGAGCACCTTCTGGGTGGCAGGTAGGGGGTCCCACATGCTGGAGAAACAGTGAAGGACTCTGGCCCAGGGAGCTGTGTACTCAGGGAGAAGACTGTCACCAGCTAGAGTGAACCATGGGGCAGGGCAGCAGGATGGGGTTAGAGCAGCTAGGAAAGGTCTCACTGAGTGGGACTTGAGACAGAGCAAGTGGGCATGGGCTTCCTGTTTAGCCAGCCCCGGCCCAGGCACATTGGGGCCAATGTGGCTGCAGTGGGGGCCCATGCCTGTGGCCACGGGGAGGACGTGGGCTCTGACTCTGAGAGAAATGAGAAAACGGCGAGAGCTTTGAGCAGAGGGGGTATATTCTGACTTCAGTTTTTACCAGCATCTTTCTGGCAACTGTGTTCAGGGCAGACAGTAGGGCGAGTGTGGACGGTTGGGGAAGCAGGACAACCACCTGGGAGGCTCTCAGAATACTCTGGGAGCTGTGACGGGAGCTTGGGCCAGGGGGTGAAGGTAAGGACACCAGGAGGGATGGAGAGTGGAAAAGCTTGAAAACAGAGGCGAAGGGCATTTTGGTAGATTCGGTTCTGGTGTGAGCAAAACAATGCGTGGGCAGGCAGACTCGCGCTGACCTCGTGAGCCAGGCCTTGTGGGCATGTTGCGTGGAATGTCTGCTGGCCTTGTACTCTGGGCATCCAACACGCTGCCACTCCTGCGGAGAGGCTGGGGGCTGTGCAAGGACACCTCTGGTCCCACAGTGACTGGAGCCGAGAAGCCAAGGAGCCCCAGGGAGCCATGTGGGAGGGGAGGGGAAGGGTGAGGGTCTGAGGCCAGGCCCTGAGTGGCCCACTGTGCAGGCGCGGGGGGAATGTGGTGTCCTGAGGACCAAGGACAAAGGTGGGTCCAAGGGAGATGTGGGGTCAGCTGCTCAAATCTGAGGGAGACTGAGAATCAGCTACGTGTACACAAATGATCATTTAGACAAGGTTGCTTTCCCTCTCCCTTTCTTGTGTCTCGCTGCCCAGTTCCCCACTTAGTGGTCTCACAGCGAGCCAGGGGCCACTGTAGGTCCAACCCTGCTCTTTCTGGTCAGGTCTCTGGTCTGGTGTGCTGGCCTTGGGCAGTGGGGCAGGAGCCTGCATGTTGTCCTGAGTCAGCTCCCACCAGGTGGCTGTGTCCCTCCCACCTACAGATGTCTGTGTGGAGACCCCCTCGGGCACACCCTTCCATCTTGTGGCTGTTCCTGCCACTCTCAACAAACACACACACAGCTGTACATGCACACACAAACATACAGAGGATGGTTACTGTAGTGCTTGAAGCAGAGGAAAAGGAAACCATGTACCTTTCCATCTGTTTAAACCTGCCTGGTAGGTTTATGGCCACCCATATATAAAGCCAAGATAAGGCCACATCTCAAGGGAGACTCTTGAACACATATGGGATACCTTCAACAGGTAAAGAAAATCATCCACCTATTTTACTTGTGAACAAGGTGCAAAAAGTCTAAAATAAAAAGGTACATTGTGAATCTGAGAATAATTTAAAAACTAGCCCAGGAAACCCACCCTCGGGTCCCTCTGTGGCAGGACTGCGGGCCGTCTGGGCAGTCCTCGGCACCATCTGGCTGCTTTCACACCTGTGGGTGCTGTTCTTTACAAGCCGATGAGGTGACAGTTCTATTCACGCCCTCCCCATCCACGCCTGGGTTTTGCCTGCGCGGTCTACCGGCTACTGACAGATGCTTTCGATGTCCTGTTCGACTGTGGGTCTGTCTCTGCCTTTGACTCTGCAAGGTCGCTTGCTAGATTTTGGGACTGTGTTCAGAGAGTGTCTGCCCTAGAGCCGTGTTCCCGGGGATTGGTCTGTCTTGCTGTGAAGAAACTCCTCACTTCCCCAGAGACTTCGCTTTCCAATATCCTTGCACACTAGCATGACATTATGTTAACATGATTACACCAGTGCTCTTCTGGGGCCTGCATGCTTGGTCTCCCATTGTATACTCATCCTACACCCTACATCGAGGGTGTCTCCACCGAGTCCAGTCTGACAAGCGTTATCTCCTAACTGAAATACGTGGTCCTTCCACATGTGACTTATCTGTGTTCACGTCGGACGCATTCCTGTTTGATTTTTGTTTCTCTCACCCATTCCCTGCTGCTTTTCTCTCTGCTTCTCTCAGATTGATTGTGTTATCCCATGTTTATCCCCTTTTAACCTACCCGTTATAAATTAGTTTACTATGCTTTCAGTAGTTACCCTCGGATTCCACTTATCTTTGTTATAAGTCTGGTATAAATTACTCCTGTCACCCCTAGCAGACCACGCGAGGACTCAGAACTCCTTAATTCCATTTCCAACCCACTCTCTGCATTATTGTCCTTAAATGTTTTAAATCTACTTATATTTTAGCTCAGGGAGTCCTTGTTATTATTGTTATGCAGTAATGTTTACCTCTATTGCCCTTTCTCCTGCTCTTCATCCTTTTCTGGATGCCTAGCTTCCTTCTGGGTCATTCCCTTCCACCTGGAGTGCTCCCTTCCCCCGTGTGTGTGCCTGTGTGCGTGTGCCTGCGTGTGCATGTGTGCATGTGTGGGTGTGTGCACGGGATCTGCTGTGTCTTCCTGACGACTCTGTGCTTCCTGCTCTGGTCCCTCCGGCTGAGCCATTGGAGCAGAGCCAGTGCATCCACTCAGTTCCTGGGGATCTGACTCTGAGACTCTGGGCAGAAACAGACAGCACAGAGTGGGCATCAGGCCCCGTGTCCAACTGTCCCCCCACCAGGTGCAAAGAGCAGGGTTCTTCTTTAGCCACAGATGCCCACCAGGCCCACAGGGACCAAAGGCTCCCTTGGATTAGCCGTGTAGCATCAGGGTCAGTGAACCCCAGTTTGGGGAGACCCCCTGTCTTGGATAGGTCTCTGCTGCAGACCTGGAGAGAGAAGCAGGCCCTGCTCACCCAGGACATCGTAGGAGCCTCAGCAGAGGGGCCAGGGTTCCTTCAGGTGGCACGCCCTTCTCGATTTTCCTCCCATACTGCACAAGTATTCATTTAATTTTGTTTTCAGGCAATACCTTAAAGACACAAAAGCTGACAACCAGCCTCTGCTTGACAGACCGATCCCCCCTATTTGAGTGGAAGCCTCACACGCCCTGCTTTGAGAGGAGGTCCAGGAGGACGACTGACAAGGACGTGCTGTGCGTTTCCTCCGAGGCCTCTGGGGGAAGGGAGCCCATGAAAGATGTAAAACGTGGTGAATAAAACATCATGGCCCAGGCGCGGGCTGGGAGGAGCCCTTGCTCCCACGAAGCCTGTGGAAACCCAGCAACTCTGTATGTAGGAAGAGGTGCCTACTATTCTGGTTCATTTCCTGGACGTTTATTAAGCAAGTCAGGCAATGGGGGTCTCAGATACGGTTTGGGTGGCTGCAGTCTCATTGCTACACCTTGTGGAGATGTCTATATGGGGAACACTGTCACAGGCCCTGTCCTGTCCCCTACACAAGTGCCCCCACGCCGCCACCTGCTGTTAGCATCTGCAAAATGCATGCAGATCCCATGACCCGCCTGTCCCCCCGACCACTTCTCGCCTGGGGGGTGGCTCAAAGAGCTGTGTCGCCCCTAGGCCAGCTCCACCCTAGCTGACACTATGCCTTTTGCATGGTTGGCCAACCCACAGAACAGACACCTGCCAATAATGCATGCCTGCCTCGCCCCCAGGCTGCCCAAGGGAGAGGACTCGATCCTCGCTGAGGTGGACCACTTTGTCCCTTTTCTCACTCAGGAGCTCTGGCTTCCCACTCTGTCTCGACCTCCCTGTGACCCAGCCCTGCGGTGCGGTTTTGCCTGCATATCAAATCACATCGAGGGACATAGAACATTATAAAGCACATTTCAGAAAAAATTAGTTTAAGCTGTATTTAAACTAATTTTTAAAATTGATTTTTTAGAGAGAAAGGAAGAAAGAGAAAGAAAAACAGAGAGACAGAGACATCGGTTTGTGGTTCCACTTATTTATGCATTCATTGGTTGATTCTTGTATGTGCCCTGACTGCGGATTGAACCCACAACCTTGGCATATCTGGATGATGCTCTACCCAACTGAACTACCCAGCCGGGGCTAAACGAAATGTTTGAATTAAATGGTCAATTAAAACATTGTTAAAGTTTCGGCACGTAGAATGAGCTTCAGTTCCTAGACAGTGGGCTTCTGTGCACAATGCCTCGGAGAGGGGTGACTGCACCCTGCGTCCCCCCTCGCTCAGCACAGTCCCAGCTGTGTGATCTCAGGCAAATCACCTCCTCCTGGACATCTGGTGACGTCCTGTCTCCTAATGGGGCCTGACCCTGGGCTAGGCTCCAGGGGGTCTCAGCACGTTTGTGTCAGGCCCGTGTTTCTGAGCAAATGTCCCAGCAGACGTGTGGCTTGTGAGGGGGGCTGCAGGGCAGAAGGACCGTGGGGCGGGCTGGGCTGGGCTGGAGCTGGGTCAGTCTTTCTGGAAGGCCTGGCAAGGGCTCCTGGGTAGGATTGCTAGGAGTAGCTCGGAGTCCAGATCCCCCTGCCTCAGCGCCCCCACCTCTATTATAACCCATGTGGGTCCCCTTTGAGGCAGGAGACAGCATAGGAAGAACTCTGAGACTGCACTGCTGTTACTGGCCGGCGTCTGTCATCCTGGTTGCGAGGAAATGCCGTTTAGCACTTAGGTAGAATGAATGGGAAACCAAGGCAGGCAGGCGGAGGGAGACATGTCTCACCTGCTGACTCAGCGGTCCTGAGCCTGGTCTGATAATACTGCCAGGTGTTCCAACGTCACAAGAAACACTATGTTAGCAAGGAAGGAGGAAAGTCCTTGAAATTCCATATAGCGTTTCCACTACCTGGGAAAGAAAGCCTTGAAACTGTGCTTTCATCCCAAGGCCTCAATGTGGGAGAGGGTCCACGGTGCCCGAAGAACAATCCCATAAAACAAGTTTGGTTAACTGCCTACCTCTGGTCACTATCTGTTTTATGGGGGAGTCCCTAATGCTTACAGAAAGAGCCCATACATAACTATGGGTAACTGCCCTGACTTGAATTCGCTGCCTCCTGTCATGTATCTGTTTTGTAAGATGAACAAACAGAGTCTGGAGCAAGATAAGGACTCGGGCTAACAGACCCCCACACATACCTACGTTTCGGTAGTCATGTCCCCCCTGGGAAAGCTGGCACCACATTTACCTGTCAATCAATGTGTAACTTTTTTGCTCCCATCCCACCAACTGTATAAGTCCTCAGAACAAAGGACTCATGCTCTTGGCTCTCTGGCCGCCTGGCTTCAGGCCACCTGGCCTCTGGCCACCCGGGGGCTTGCTCCTGCGGCCTTTAGCCACTCCTATTTTCGCCACCCTGCTTTGGCCTGAACCTATGCCTTTCACCTGCCTCCCCTTAGCTAGACCTGTTCTCTTCCATGGGAATGGGTCACTAATACACTCTCATTGCACACTAATAGATTTGCTGATCTGCAGTTCTTTACATGCGTCAGTGAGAAGAACCAGGTCTCTCCCATCAACACCTTCACTGTCCTTGTCACCCACCATCTGGAGATTTCTGATCTCCTTTCGGAGCAGTTGGGGGTAGTGGCATCTCTACCCCAATCCCAATGTGTGCCCAGCATCCAGAGCATGCCAGAATGTGCCAGAACACAGAATGAGCGTCCTGCCCGGGTTTCTGCTGACTCAAGGGGGCAGGCGCCCACACCGAGGAGGCTGAAACAAGGCAGTCGCCACCACTGACCGACCTTGGAGTGGAGAGGGGCTGGCCCTGCTGGGGGAGATTGAAAGGCTGCTTTGGGGGGCTGCAGGGGGAATCACGGAGGCTCACCCTGCCCCTTCATGAGAGAGAGAGGTGGAGGGACCTCATTGAGAACCAGCCCTGGTGGGCTCTGCTTGGTTTGAACCACCTCTTCCTCACCCACCAATCACACCTCCATCCTGGCTGACCCCACTGGGCCTCAGGACGGCTCATAGTGCCTTCCTTAACTCGATTTCACCTAACCCGTGATGTCATTTGGTTCCATGGCGACCTCGTGGCCCAGTCAGGATGTGGATGCCCATGCCTCCCGAGGAAACTGAAGCTCAGATGGAGAGAATGCCTGAGTCAGACATCCAGGGGTAACTCAGGGGTAACGCAGGGGTAACGCAGGCTCTCTCATCCCTGGTGCCCGTGAACCATGTTTTGGGAGAGGGGACCCAGAGATCCTAAGGCCTGGCCCCTCCCACTTGGCCGTGTTTGACTTGATAATACGACTTGACCCAGTGATCCTGTTACACACCTAATAGAAATAATGTGGGCACACTTGGAGGGTGAGGACTGTCAGGCTGTGGGCTACCAACCAGACTTGGTTTGGGTGACTTTCATGACTTCTCTCCTCACATAAGCAGGTCATTCAGAGGGGTGCAATTTTCCGCCACTTGAGGAATAAATGTCTTTGCTTTATAAAACCATTCTCAGGGCAAAGTATGTGCTGGGCAGCTTAAAGAGGAAAAAATAAGCTTAATCCAAATATTTTCGTTCAAGTGACAAGCAGCGGGAGGCACAATGTGCCCCATTTCCAGGACGGAGGGTTTTTAATCCGAAGTCCCCCCCGCCGCCGCTGAGATATAAACCCTGGAAAGGATCAGGCACTTCATCCTCATCAGACTTTTCCCCTTAAAGTGTTTAATGCCAAGTTTTATGCAAAGTGTCATCTGTTATCGTGAGTAACATGGAGTCAGGCAGGACAGCCAGGGCTGTGGGGGGTGGGGGAGCATGGTTTCTGTCCAGGCAACTTATGTAAGGGGCTCTCAGGACTGATCCTGGGGGACGGGCGGCCCCGCCTCCTGGGGAGGGTGTCACAGAGTGGACGTGAGCCGCTCTGATACTGAGCTGTTAATCCTGGTGCTTTGAGAACATGCCCTAGCTTTGGACGGAGGAAAATTTTGCCTTTCCTGCGCTTTAAAGACGCAGGCAGAGTGGTGGTGTGCAGCCCGTATCGCAGTTTCCTCTGTAAAATGCCGTATGAGCTGCTTGTCTGGTGGCCAGGTGCTCCGGGGGTAGACAGTGAAGTGCGAGGCGCCCTCAGACAGGTGAAGGCAGGGCTGGGGGAACAGAGCAGCAGCCTCTCTTGAGACAGAGGTCACCGACTTCGTAGACTGGACCGTGCGATTTCCCTCCGCACCCACCGTGAGTGGACCCCTGCCTCACCGGCCATGGGTCCTGGCTTCCCCACCATGTGTGGCTGTAGGATGCACTGCTGGGTACTTGCTGAGCCAGTGGAATTAGCACCTATTCTTATCCCCGCCACTTCCGAAGGCCCTCATGAGCACTGAGGACCAAAGCCTGGGTGCTGACCGTGGTCGGTGGCAGCAGGAGCTGCGGTCTGAAGTACCAGCTGCATGTTTCTGAGCACTGGGACTCTGTAAACCACTTGGTCCATTTATCTGATGCTGGCACCAATCACCCCAACACTCAGTGGCTTAAACACAAGCAATCATTTCTTTTTGTCTGTTTGGTTCTGGGCCTTCTCTTGCACTCAGACAGTGGCTGGGGACCACCAAAGTCTCCTTCACGCCTGTGCTTGGCACCCAGGCTGGGAGAACTCAACTGAAGGGTTCCCAGGGAGCTCTCGCTGTGCCTATGGGTCTCTCCACGTGACCTCTCCAGCGTGATGGCATCAGGCTAGAGAACTGTTACTCCAGCCTCAGCGCTCCAGGTGATTGGCCCAAGAGAGACAGAGCCAGGCAAAAGCTGGATTGTCCTTTTGGCCTGGCCACACAGGTCCTGCAGCATCACATACACCATGGTCTGAATTGAGGTGTCCATAGGAGTCCACTCTGGGTCGAGGGGAGTGGACACAGGTCCTGTCTCTTCACAGAGAACAGGCAGTTGCAATACTATTTAGGGAGGCTGGTATGAGTAAATATGCCTCACTCCTTCCAACACCTGGTTTGGCCCCCAGGAAAACTGCAATTTTCAGGGTCTAAGGTGGGCGTGTTTTAATATGTGACTGTCAGAGCTCAAAAGAACCTTTGAATTATATGTAAATTCAAATAAAAAATGCATTGTTGGCTGCACTTCCAAAATCATAATATTGTTTGTTTCAGTCCATCCATCAATTATGCAAAAGCTTTTGGTGAATTTCGGCTGGTAAATTTCCATCTTCTGCGAAACTCATCATCACTGTTCTTGCAAGCTTATTGGAAAGAGTTGCATTTGTGTTTTTAAACAAATGAGTTCAAAACTCACTGAAACGTCTGGCAACAAGACACATAACATTAAAAATCAGTTCAAATACCAGTTTTCAGAGCATATCACCTGTTTTTTTTTTAACATTTTCTCACTGATTGTTAAAACTCCATTTTTACCTGGACAGATAGATTCTATAAGGTCTTTTGCTTTGTGCTAAAACATGGGCAAGCATTCCACTCCCAGACCTGGTTAGAACACCGTGATGGCTTAGCCTCATCTGTCCTCTGAAGTGGTTAGGTTCTGCAGTCTTGTCCTGCTGCCCTTTTCAGTTCATGTTAGTAATGTCATCTCCAGGCTGTGGGGTTATGTATGTGTGTGTGCACATACATGTATGCACACATGTGCATGTACATGTACCTGTGCACACATGTGTGTCTTTTAAAGCACCTACTTGGTGAGGAATGGTTGTTCAAGTAAAACAATATCACCTGTCAATCCACATACCTGGGCACAGGTAAGCTGGAATTCTGTCCTCAGACCTAAGGAATACCCTCAGACCTCTCTGGCCCTACCTCGATTCTCCCTGTAGAATCAGATGTTTGGATTTCCACCTGGATCATACCCTCCTCCCTTCTAGACTGCATCCTGGGTCCCTGGCCCCTGGAGTTCCCTGCTAGACTTCCTAGGAGTGCTTCCAAGGTTTGCTGGGCCTCTCTGGGGCAGACCTAGTCACCAGCTTATGCCCAGGCCTATGGTGGGCCAGTGGGTATATGCTATAAAAGTGTAGTAGGCAAAACTTGGCTGAGTGAGCTGGGTGGCTCACCACCAGGGCAAGGCAGGGCTGGGGGTGGGAAGAGGAGGCAGGGCTGGAGACTGCCACGGGCCACATAAAAGCCAGGTGGGACAGCCGCAAGAATTCCCACTGCAACGAGGGAGATGAGGGGAACAGATTCACTAGTCCACCAGGCTCCTTTGTGCAAAACAGAAGAGGTGCCCCTTTGCATGATGGAGCTCTGAGGTGTGGCTTGCTGGTGAGGAGCAGCCGGGTCTGCTGCCTTCGCGTGGTGGTGGTCTGGGCCTGTGCAGCAGGAACAGCATGTGGTGTGCGGTGGCCAGTGGGAGAGGGCCTCTGTCTACCTCTCTGCAGCACGATGGTTCCTCCTGTCTACGTCCCATGGGCAAATGAGTGGTCCGGGGTGAGAACTGCGCAGTCAGCATCACCCTAGTGACACGTTGCCCATCTTTATGCTGTCAGCTCGAGGGATGACTGCAAAGAGAAGCTCCAGTGCTTCTCTGCCTGCTTCCCTCAGGGAGTCTTTGGGGGGGGGCACCCAAAGGTGAAGTATCTTAGTTCTACCTTAGTTTCACATTTCCCCAAATCAGTCACTATACTGTTGATTTCACATCCAAGGCCTAGTTACACCCCCTCGCTGCCTCTTCTTGCGTCCCATGTCTTTCTTCTGGGTTCACTCTCTCTCCTACTGGGCTATGGCTCTTAGCAGTCACCTCGGAGATAGTCTGCAATCGCAGGCTTTGCTGGTCTGAAAGGCCTCCAGCCACCTCGCCGATGGGGGTCCGGGGGCATGCCTTCTCGTTGACATTGACGTTCGGCCTGCCTGGACATGGAGGTTCATTCCTCATTGACACCTACAGCTGCTGCTGATTGTCTGCTGACCTTTTCAGACATCAACTTTTTCTCTCTAGTGTCTCTCCTTTTGGGGAATTTTGTTTTAATTTTGCTCAAGTCTCAGAGTGCTGCTTCCCTGTTTTTCAATCTTCGGGCATCTATCTTGTGGGCTGAACTGTGTTCCGCAAAATTCACGTGTTGGAGTTTTCACCCCAGCACCTTACAGTGTGATTGTATGTGGAGACAAGGTCTTTACGGAGGAGATTCAGGTAAAATGAGGTTCCCGGAGGGGACCCTAATCCAGCAGGACTTGTGTCCTTCTAAGAAGAGGAGATCAGGACACACACACATACCCACCCTGGGACAACCATATGAGGACAACAGGGAGAAGACGCCTTCTGTACACCAAGGAGAAGGGCCTCAGGAGGAATCAGCCCGGAACACCTTGATCTCAGACTTCCAGCTCCTGGCACTAGGAGACAATAAATGTCTGTTGTTTGAGTCACCCTGTCTATGGTACCTTGTTATGACAGCCCCAGAAAACGACTACAGTTTCCATTCTGGAAAATTCTTAGTCATTCTCTCTTTGACCATGGCCTCTTCACTCTCTCCTGATTGCCTAAGTTGGATCGTCTTATTCTGTATTTCATATCTCTTTGTGGCCCATGTTTTAAATCAGTTTTAATCTTCCTGTGATGTTTTCTGGATGATATTCTCGTCTCTACTTTCTAGTTTGTTGAATCCCTTTTCCACTCTGCCTTATCCGTTTTTAGCCTCTACCTCACATTTTTAATTTCTATAATTATATTTTTCATTTCTAGAGTTTCTAAATAGTTTGCTTATTTAAATATTTGGTTTTCTCGTTATTCATACCACTTTTGATCTTATTATTGTTTCCATTCTCTAATTTATCTTTCGTTCTGGGGGATGCAAGTCCTATTGTGTATCTTACAGCTGTCGACTCGCTCATGCTGTTTCTTCCCTTTGTACAACTTGAATATTTCACTGTAAGCTCATCTAGGTTGTAGAAATGTCTTTATAGGAAAATATATGTTTTCTTCTCTCCAGGCACCAAGAATTTCAATCACTTAGACAAGTTTTTATTTTAGTTTCTTAGCTGGAGATCCATGCACCAAGAACGAGTGGAAATTCAGACCTCACAGTTGCATGTCACGTGCTCAGAGTTTTTATTTGGGGGAGGGGATCTTTTCTTTTGATATAGATCTGCTGATTTCTAAGCACAATGGGTAGAATTTTCCACTCTTTTTTTTGGGCGGGGGGGCTTAAGGGCCTGTGTTCTGTGGGAGGCAGCTGTCCCAGCTCATGCAGGCGCACGACCGTATCTCTCCTCTGACCTGCACGTTAAAGCCCACGCTGCCACCACTGCGGGGTCTGCCTCTGTTCTTTGTTCCCTGAGAACTGCTCTGGCGTCAGCTCCCATGACAACTGTGGCTTGGACTTATCATTTATTTTGGACACTTTTATAGTGTCCAATTTATTTTAACCAGGCTGTGTAGTTAAAATTTTCATTATTGTTGTTGTTGTCTATTCTTAGCCCACTTTCCCTACAAAATAGAGCCTGAGGCAGTTTTATGTGATACCTTTTTCCTGGGAGTGCAATCCCAGGGAAGGAGTGAGGGGAGAGGGAGCTGGGGCTGGAAGGCAGAAAAACAAATACCGGGGAGGCCACTGTGCATCACAGCCTGAGAGAGAGGCCGCACGGAGCTCCTGGGCCTGACCTATCCGAGCAGGGGAAGGGTGAGGGTGGAGTTGATCTGTTAGCTCCTATGGCCCATTGGTCAGTTTCCCTCAGCAGGTGTTTCTTCTCTCATGCTTGCAGGTTGCATGTACTCAAGTAATGACCTATCTTGATGCATTTCACCCCTCAGGGGCAACAAGAAAGTCCCGAGAAAGCAGGCAAGAGGCCTCCATCATGCACTTGGGGAAAGGTGCCATTGGGTGTTGTTTACCCATGGCATGAAGGACTGGCAATAGCCACCCTACTGGTCCCAATCATGTGTAGTGGCTGCAGTGGCAACAAGAGCAACCCAGCTCCGTGACTGCAGAAGCAAGGCCAATATTGTCAGGGCCGAGCCGGTCAGACAGCAAAGCAACTGCACCAACCCTGAGTGATCCACAAACTGAATCCCTACACTCTACCTCTTCCAACCTCCCTGAGAACAGATGCTCTTACCTGTTTTCTGAGAGTGAAGGCCAAGTGTGATTCTCCAAGATCTCTAGTCACATCTACCAGAAAGTTATAGAAAGGGTTAGCAAACCAAGCTACTGCTGCATCTTGTCTCAGCACTGAAATCGGTACTCATCCTCTCCCTCCTCCGCCCCACTCTAGCTCAGTCTCCCTCAACCAGAACTTTGCTAGTCTGAGTTGTTTGCCTTAAGGAATCAAGCCCTCGGTTGCCTTGCCTCTAATGGGCCATGGCTGTTGCAACTACGCATTTATAGTTATAACTTAGCATGGATACCAAAAGCCCCAGTGAACCTGTCGATTCCAGACATTCTCCTCCCTGGCTCCACCGAGTAGCAACAAATGTAGCTCCTCCTGGGATTTGGGGTGGATTAGCTCCGGTACAATAAGTGCATTTATTCCCTGCTTGTCCATAGGCATGAAAGCCCAAAGTAGTCCAATGGTAGTTATGGCTTCCAGTCTAGCTGTAACCCTGGCAGAAGCATTCCCCGCACCTAACCAGGGAATCAGGACTTCTCACCCAGCGGAGCCTAAGACTGCGGTGGCAGGACCACTGATCATGCAAGTGGTTCACTGAGAGTATCGGTAGGAAGGGCAAAACTGGCCTCCGTGCCTTGGTTCCTGGAACATGTGTTCAAGGTATTAGGGACCCAGTGCCATTTAGTGACTGTTGTTCCAGCACAAATCCTGTGCTCTGGAGGATAGGGACTGACCCCTGCAGGGTGCTGGCCCGGAGCTGGCACCTTAACTGAGCCACGAACAAGCCTTTGCATCATTCTTTCCAGATTGGCTGCTTCTAGGTGATGGGACACATGGCAACAACAGTGAATGCCATTATCATGTGCCAATTTTCATACCTCTTCACTTTTTAAAAGAGATTTTATTTATTTTTAGAGAGAGCAGAAGGGAGGGAGAGAGAGAAAGAGAGATGTGAGAGAGAAACACTGATTGGTTGCCTCTCCTATGTGCCCCATCAGGGGACTGAACCTGCAACCCAAGCATGTGTCCCGAGTGGGAATCAAACCAGCAAGCTGTCCCTTTGTGAGACTTCAACTTAGCCACACCCGTTAGGGCAGTACCTTCTTTACTTTGAAATGGGTCTCATGTGTTATTTAGTTTTGTTATCCAATGCAGCACAACAAACCATGTAAAAATGTAGTGATTTATTATTCTCTCTCCCCATTCTGGGGGTTGGTAGGTTAAGGGGAATGGTTTCCCCTTCGGCCCCTCACGTGGCTGTAGTCATAGGGAGACTAAGACTGGAATCCTCTGCAGGCCCTTCAGTGGCCTGAAATGGCTGGCCCTGCGGGGGCAGCAGGGGTATCTCTCTTTCCACTCGGCCTCTTGCACAGGACTAGCCTGGGGCTGCCCACAGCACGGCAGTCCCGAGGCAGCCGGGCTTCTTACGTGTTGGCTGGCTTCCTCCGGAGCAAGCATTCCAGGAGAGAAGAAATGGAAGCTACTTAAAGCCCGGCCCCAGAAACTGGCACAGCACCACTCCTGTCATTTTCTACTGGCCAAAGAACCCACCCAGTTTCAAGGAGAAGCATGAACTTCACCTTCGGATAGGAAGAATATCAAAGAATTTGTGGCCATCTTTAATCTTCCATAGACAACATATCAATAGATTGGGAACTCTGTAAGTCATTGCATAGGGTGCTGGAAGGCCCGTAGGACAAGAAAGCAAAGCTCGTACGAAAGTATGTGTCAACTGCTGTAAGGACAAATCACTCTTTCATCCAAGGTCATCTGTCTGCCTCCAAGAGGTTGGCTGGTCTCCTGGAGTATAGTGCCATGTCAGCGTTGGTCTGCACTGCTGGCACTCCGCTGTGGCAGTCCCTGGATCGGCTTCGATGAGGGGCAGGCCATGCTGTTGGAGCCATGCACAGCCATCATTCCTTTTCTGGTGGCCACTCTGTTCATGGGACACTGGCATAAGAAGTGGAGCAGCTGAGGACAGGGGCTGGCTGCTGTCCACTGATGAGTTATCCTGTCCACCTAGCCACTTGTTACTTCCTCTGGAGGAGCTGCTTTCTAGAGGTAACAATATTAGGCACAAAGACCTTCCTTCACTGGGCCTTGTATGGCAGGGCCATCCACATGCCTGTTCTCCCAAATTACTTGCTTCCAATTTCTAATCTTGTTCCTTGTAGGTCTTTGATCAGTAGCCCAAGTCATTTGGGTTGCTTGCCTTGGAGCCTGTGTGCATCCTTACCTGTGGCATGTGTCACTCCACGTAAATGGCATAACTAAATGCCGTGCTCAGAGCTCTTCTACCAGCAGGATTGGCCTTCACCACCTTTAGGGCCACCCAGAGGGCACCGTGATGTGGCAGTAGTCTGTTTCTGCCTGGCACCAACATAGTGTGCCGACCCAACTCTGTTTCAGGCTAAAATTTCTTCCTGGCCTATCCTTTACCGTGGAGAACCCCTATGAGGCCATGAGGGATATGTGGAGGAAGAGGCACTGGTGTAACAGAGGTAGGTGACCCAGGGTCTAGACCAACAGGAACTTTCTTGAGCCTCAGATCCTGCTCAGACCTAATCCCCAATGCACTATTTCCTTTGTATGATGGATTGCTACTGCACTCAGTGGATCTGATAATACCCAGCTAAAGCCCTGGTGGCTGCAGTACTGGAACTCAGGGATATAGAAGCAGAACCTCTTCCACCTCCGTCCTCAGTGCTGAGCTGGGGCCCATGACGAAGATGGAAAAAAAGAGGCACCTGGCTGACGAGGGCTGAGGATTCTCAGGTATGAGAGTGATGAGGAGAAAGGCCACCATCTGATGGGGAGTGAGCTGGATCACTGAGCTCAGGACAAAGGAGGAACAGACCTGAGGTGTCTGAGTGTCAGGCTTGGGGAGGGAGAGAACCTGCCCTTCACTCTGTCTGCTAGGGGAATTTCTCTGCTGCTCCGGCTCTGCTCACAGGGCCTAGTGGTAGACCCTGGGCTCGGCATCTTGGGGAGTGGAGTGCCTGACATGGCACACTTGAGACCCTCTGAGGATTAGTTTTGTAGCCTTGCCTTTGTTCACGAGTTTGCAAACTCCTTAGCTCTTGCCGGCGTGGTGCTGTCAGGGTGCACGTGCTGGCCTGGCTCACAGATTCCCAGTTTGTGATCCATATAGTAGCAAAGGGGGTTTCCTCCTTAATTTTCATTTTAATGGTTGATTTCTCAACATGTACGTTCTTGCATTTTCACCTGAAGATTCTCATCACAGGTCTTTAATGGCAGGAGTCAAAGACCAATAAAGTAGAAAGACAGTGCAATTGGGAACCAATGACATAGATGGAACCCTAAGAAAATAGGGGTCCCAAGTAAATAAGGGTGTGGAGGGTTGGGCCCAGCCTGTCCCCTCACCCTCTTCCTATCACAAGGGTGTTCTACAATCAGATCAATATGTTTAAATCACCTGCACTGATGCTGACTGGAGATGCTTATTTATGTCGACAGAGAAGTTTCACATGATTTTAACAAAAAAAAAAAAAACAGCAAGTGAACAGGAGTCTGTTTTAGACCAGTAGATGTACACAGACAGAGCATCCACAGTGACCCACATTTAGTCACACAACTTGGGGACATGTTCTTCCTGCAGGTATCAGAGGTCTTCTCTTTCCCTCCCAGCCTCTACCTGCCGCCCGGAGTGGAGGGAGGGAGGGCGGGTGCTGAGTGACTCAAAGATAGTCGTTCTCATTGTAGAGGCTTCATGGCCGAGGTACACGGAGGAGGGCTGGAATTTTGTCTTCCCCTTTCACCCTGAAATTCTTCTAAAAATAGAAGGGAAGGCTGGATGACCCGAGTTACTGCTGCTCCTGTGATGTGTGAGCAGATGTGGTAGTTCTTTTCAGAGAGGAAAAAGAAGGCAGTATCTCTCTTGTTTACACAAATATTAGAAACCTCGAATATATAACAAAGGAGATAAAAGTGGGGTGGGATCCAGAGGATGCTAAAAAAAAACACCAAACAACAACCAAAGAAACGGTCCAGAGCCTGACAAGTACTGGGGGGTCTGGAGCTGCCCGATCCAGTTCGCTCCCTTCCTCTTTCTGTTTTTTCTTTGTCTCTCCTCTCTGCCTCTGTTTCTCTCTATTCCTCTTTCTCTCTCACTGTCTCTGTGTGTGTGTGTGTGTGTGTGTATCTTTCTCTGTCTCTCTCCCTCTCTCTGCCTCTGTCCTTCGTCCTGTTCATCTGTCTTGTATGCTGTATCCATGCTTGCCACTTCCTATGCAGCCCATTTCCCGCCACACCATCTTCTGAGCCTGCACCTTAGCGGCCTGACTGGTCCTGGTTTTTCTGCCTCTGGGACCTTCCCACAGTTGTTTAGGAGGTGGATTGAAGGCACCAGAGGAGACCCTTTGACTGTCCTGCCTAATAAAGCTGCAATGGGATATTTCAGCAACCAAGTAAGACAAGTCAGGTGCTGTCTTTCGTCTCTGACGTCACAGGGAGGAACTTTTGCGCACTGACCTGTGGATCTGCTTCCCGATTCTCATGGTACCACCCTGGCTACCACAGAATCACCTCCGAGCTCAGCAGACCCTGCCTCCCCCAGGCAGCTTTTTGTGAGAACAGTGGTGGCAGTGCAGGGAGGGAGGGAGGGCAGGCCCGTTAGGGGTGGCTTGGGGTTGTGGCCCTATGAAGGGAGCTTCTTCCTCATTGTTTTCTGAAGGGGATTTTAGCACAGTCCTCCCCACCACCCCATTTCCCAAACTTGTGTTTAGGTGAGCATAAAGATGGTTGTGATGACAATGCAAGTTGTCACCGCGGCAGGCCCACAGGGGTGAGCGGTATGGGGATAAGTGACCTTCTGAAAGCCATCAGATGCTCCATACTCCACAGAAGACCTGTCCCCATAGTAGGGGAGAAGGGAACCCTGCAGCTGGGGGTCCTGAGTTCCACATGCCAGGAAGCCTGGGGGAGAACTACACACCTGGGAGGACATTAACACTAATTACCACTGGGACTGTTTCTGCACATAACTATTCTACTTCCCACCCCCTCAACCCCTCGTCCGCCTTATAAAGCCGTCTAACATGGAGTCAAACCGGCTCCCGTCCCCACCCCTCCAGATGCTCCAGTCCTGTGATAAGGTGGACACACTCCCTGGTGGCAGGGCCGTGTGTGACAGGAAGGCCAGTGCTATGAGACTTGCCAGGGTCTGGCCTGACATCATTCCAAGCAGATGATAATTATGTGTCTCCTTCCCTCTCTGCTCCCCTCAACAAAACATCATGGAGTTATTTATAAACACGGGCCCCTGGGTGCACTTCTTACGGGAAGGGCCGCAGCGACAACGGCGAAAGCGCACTCATCCTAACGCACAGGAAGCATAGCAACCCGGTGGTGGTGGAGACGTGGAGGCGGGTTGGTCCTGTTCAAGGGGCGGAGCTGAGCCCCGGCCAGCTCCGCCCCGCCCAGCTGCTGTGGTGTGGGGGTGGAGGCTGCTCGGGTCGGCAGTTCGGCTTTCACAGATCTTCTAACTTGTGATAATATGCCCGCAGACACAGATTGTCTTGTGTGTCAAGGGCGGAGGCAGGAGATGAGCTGCTTTTTCCTCCCAGGAACTGGAAATAATTGAAAGTTGTTAGGGTCCAACATGCTGTCCCGAAAACACTATCATTACTTTCCTAATGACTATCTGTGTCTTTCAGGAGGCTATGAAGGCAGCTGAGAGGCGTCCGGCTCCTGGAGAGGACGGGGAAGTGGGAGGCTGGCAGCCTGTAATCTAGGCGGGGGGGGGTGGGGGGGTGGGAGGGCTCAGGGTGCTCTGCATGTGCCCCTGCGGTGCATTCTGGCCTTGAGAATGGGGTCCCCAGGGTCCCTTTGGCCCTTTTTGCCTGCGGAGTCACACTGAAGCTGACAGAGCCAAGAAGTTGGGACGCTGGAAATTCTTGCACCCCTGGTCTCCTGGTCCAAATCCTGCTGGCTGTGCTGCATCATCCCTTCTTGTTCAATTCCCAGTGTCCTGTCCTGGTGTCTCCATCGTGGGACCACCGAACCATGGCTTCTGCCTCCCTCTGCTGCTACATTCTCCTTCCTACCCCTAGAGCACATGGTTAAATCACACCTGCTCTGAACATGACGGGTGTCACCCACACTGCTGGGAGGGGCTCCCCTGGTCCCTGCCTCCAGACCGGTCTTCGGAAGTACTCATGAACCATACTGCTGCCTTTTCAGGTGACCCCACCAGACCCTTCTGACCCTCCAACCCACGCCCTTTCTTTTTTAAAGGTTGTTTTTGATCTACAAAAGTGACATGTGAGGACGTGAGCACCGTAGCTTTATGACTTTCCCCGTAACCAACCTCCTCTGGTGTGGACCCTCCAGAACTTTCTCTCTGGTGTTGTCCAGTCCTGCCTGCCTCTGGGTGCCAGCCAGCTATACCTTGTGTCGCGTGGTAAGGCTCCAGTACTAGGCCGTTTTTAATGCTCCCACACTCGAAAAAGAGGTCATAATGGTAACTTTTGAGTGGGTGGGCTTCCTGCGGCTCTCTTTCCACCCTTCACCACCCACGAAGCAGCAGGGTTCAGAGAGGAGAGGCCTGGGAAATGCCTTTTGTCCCTGTCTAGGAGCAAATGGTGCCAATGAGACCCTGGGCAGGGATGCTTGCGGAGGACACAGCTATTCCCAGGATCCCCGCCCCCCCCCCCCCCCCCCCCCCCCCGCCCCAAGCCCTGCTCTGGCCGCCAGCTGTCCCCTCCCCTAGCTCCGAGGCGAAAGAGACCGATTAAGGATGAGCCCTATCCCGGGCTCAGGGCCCGGGGAGGGCGACGCCTGGTCCAGCTACCCAGTCCCCTAGTGATTCCCGGGGGTCTGAGGCTACCGCAGTGCCTGTGACCTGATTCGTGTCGTGGATGCTGCGATGGAAGAAATAATTCTTGCTGAGAATAGGCCACAATGCAGAGATGGGACACGAAGGGCTGAGAGCCACGAAAATGACCGGAATAGAAACAAAACAGCAGATCGCAGCCCAGGAGGTGTGGAGAAAGGGTAATGATACGAAACAAGCTGGACTTGCTCTGATCCCGAGGACAGCCCAGCTTTTCAGCCAGCCTCGGTCTTCGTCCTCGGGTCACCTGTGGGCAGGTGTGCCAACCAGGCACCTGCGAACGTCCAGGCGTAAGCCCATCTGCGTCCTGAGTTGACCCCGCGGGCAGACGGGCACACTGCCGACAAATGGATTCTGCGGCGTGGAGGAAGGGGACATCAACCGAGGCGATGGGACGGTTGGGGGATTGGGCTCGCTGTGGGCATCGGAGCCCAGTCCGGTAGGGGCAGGGGCGGCGGCGGGGCCGGTAGGGGACTCGCTAAGATCTGGGGAACAGATCCCGAGATTGGGAGGAGTGTTTGCTTTACTTATCACCAAAGGACCCGGGCCCGCGGGATAGGAGGGAGCGAGAGTCTGACGCTTGGACGTCCCAGGCCACGCCCCAGCCAGGGACCCGCCTCGGCCCCACCCTACCTACTGTTCCGCCCCTTGCCCTGTTCCAGGCCCCGCCCAGGCTAGTAACCGGTCTGCTCAAGGTCCCTCTCAGCTCCCACTTACAGCCCCGCCCCGTCTCTGGCCCCGCCCCCACCCCACCCAGTGGCCCGTCCCCGGCCCGTGACACGCCGGCCCAAGGCCCCGCCTCCTGCCCGCCCCAACTTTTCGTACTGCCCCTTCGCTATTGGCCTGGTTCAGCCCTCGCCTCCGCGACGCTGCTGGTTTCTTTCAGGAGAGCTTCACAGGCTCTGATTGGCCGTTCACTCTCCGTTCCGCCGTTCCATTGGTCTGCGGCGCCCGCTTTCGCGGGACTCTGCACTTAGGTTGGGGCGGGGCCAGTGGCGGCGCGCGGCGCGGGATTGGTCAGCCGCACAGAGGGGGTGGGCTCGCGCCGCGCGCAGCGCCTCGGCTGGAGCGCTAGGAACCGCTACCGGCGCCTCAGTCGCCTTAATCGCCTCAGTCGCTTCAGTCTCTTCGGACTTCTTAGACTCAGTCTCTTCTGGCTCCTCCGCCACCGCCTGGATCACACCGTCCCCACTCCCCATCCCGGCCGGGCCTCCCGCGGGCTGGCCCGCGGACGCGCTCTCGGTGAGTGAGTGGTCACGGGCGGGGCCAGGGGCGGGGTCCACAGGTGGAGATGGGGTCCAGGCCGGCAGTCGGGGTCCGGTCCGGGGTCTGGGGCCTGGTGTCAATCTCGGGTCGGGTCCCTGTCGGGGTCCGGGCCGGGCGGTGGTCAGGAGGCCGTGGCCGGGCGGCGACCTCCGGCGGCCGCCAACTTTAACCGCGGGGCTTGCGGGCGGAGGCGCGGGTCGCGGGCTGACCGAGCCCCCGAGAGGCGGAAAGAGCGGAGGCCCCGCCCGCCCGGGCCAACTTGGGCGGCAGCTGCTACGCGGGTGGGCGGGTGGATCGGGCCCCGGTCACCCCCCCCTTCCCCGCGACCCTCGGAGTTAGCGCCCGGCGGGCCGCCTCTCTGAGGAGCCGGAGCGCGCCGGGGGCCGGGGGCCCGGCGGGGGTGGGGGCGGGTGTCTGGGATTCGCGCGAGGAGCTGCGGCGGGTCTCCCCTTCCCCCACTCCCTCAGAAGTTGTTGGCGAGACGCTGCCTCCGGTAACGGCTGGATGGCCTCGCTTGTGGGTGAACAGCTGCCACGATTTTGTTCTGGGCTTTATGAGGCTTAAGTTTCAAACGACTTAAACTTGCTCGCGCGGAGGACTGAGAGAGATCGTGGGGGCAGCGGCCCCGGCGCCCTGTGCCCGGGACGCGGGAGCTGCCGCGGACGCGCGGGTGCCGAGCGCCGGGCGGGCGAGCCGGACCCTCGCGGTGCCCTTGGCGTCCCCTCCCTCGAACGCCGCAGCTGCCCCCTCGGCCCAGGCGTCTGCGTCGCTCCGTGGACACTGTGTCCAAGCGGGGAGGAGGTGACCTGGGGGTGAGGGGCACGTTCCTCCTCTCTGGTCCCTGTATTTTATTTGGGGGTGGGCCACAGCGTGTTTCTTATTGTCTCCACAAGTGTTTTGCTCCGGAAGCGTTGTTCAGTAAAAGTTTATTTTTCCTTCCTGCCTGGTGGCTTTTCTGATTTTTCTCTTGCTACACCGAAGTACATTTCTCACACGACGCATTTAAAAGTGAATGAAGAGTGAGATCTTAAATCTTGTGCGTAGGGTTGGTTATCTTCCTTCCGCCTTCCCTTCGAGGCAGCATGGACTCCGGGGCCTGTTTGCCCTGCGCGCGAGCTGACGGAGCACTGCCTGGGTCCTGAGGATTTGTGGTGTGCGGTTCCCCGAAAGGAATGCTGGGGGCGAGCAGGCCTTGACCGGAGACCTCCGAGACCAGCTGGGTGGTGCACAGACCCTCCAGTTCAAACCGTTCCTCTGGCACAGGGATGAGTTGTCCCTTTTCTGTTTTTTGAACTTGGCTTGGATATGGGAACCAGAGAAGTGCGCAAGGGAGCTTCCCTGTTGAAGACAGCCGATTTCCAGGCTCCTCCTGCCCAGAACAACTCATAACTTTCAAAAATGTCTCAGGGAGGCCCATTTTGGTTCAGGACACTGAAGATCATTGGCGCTCTGGAGGGGCTGTTGGCAAGATACCAAAAGACCTCACTGATCCTCACGTTGGAGGACCCGGAGTAGTGTTGGATGGTGTTTTCAGACTTGGAGATCCAGTGGAAACCAAGGGGTCTTCACTTATAAATGCAGTCACTGACCAACAGAGGTCCGTCAACTGATGTCCAGCCAACTGATGTCGGACAACAAAGTACTGTTGTCTTTCCCTTGTATGTAGATGCTGTTGTTTGTACAGTGCAGGTTCATTACACACGTTTTAAGATTTGCACAACTTTATGTGTTTTCTTAGTTAACACTCAATATTATAAAGTTATAAGAAGGTTTGATGGTAAAAGGAGTCTTTATAACTGAAAAGGTTGGGTGTCCTGTTTAGAACTCAGGGCTTTGTGACTGATGTTGCCATAGGTGGTGCTGATTATTGGTGATATTGGACCTCAGAACATCACTTTTTCGGATGTCATTATTAATGCTCAGGGTTAGAGAAAATATACAGCTTTATGGTTACTTTTTTTGTATGAGAACATTTCAATACTTGTTCATTTTGTTAGATGTTTAAAAAGAAGCTATCTCTTTTCCTGTTGTTAGAGGGAGGCTCAGAGCATGCTGCGTTTATGTTTGCAGAAGTCCCATGAGATCCTTGAAACAATCTAGCCATTCAAGACTGGATGCTGTGCTTCAGTTTCAACAATTTCAGTTCCTTGACCTGTAGCCAATTTGTGGACTCACAGCCATGTGTCAGTGACAAAGTCATTCCTAATTTCTCAGAAATCCCAGGGCTTTATTGTAAAAGTAATCAGTGAATCAGATTTTGGTAGGTAGAAGTTATTCCCTTTGGTGAAGAAGGCTGGTCCTTTGGACCATAACAAAAGAAAATACCTGCTTATGTATTAGAATGACTCTGAAACTTGAACATTAGAATGAATGCTGTGTATTTTGAGCAGCTCTGATTTCTTAGTCTTCAGGACAAGGACTCTACAGTCAAGCATGGGCCCACTGTCCATGGTGCTGAATATGTGCTATCTGATTTTTTTTCATCTTCAATTTTTCTTTTCACTGTGAGTGGTTTTTGGATTACATTTTAAAATGAACTTCAGAATTCATACTATTAAAGAAAATTCAAACAGGGTAATTTTACTGAATCTGAAAGGAAGCGTGCATTTTAAAAACTTAAGTCATATTATTGTCTTTTTTTATAGTGGACAATTGTGCAGACTCAACAGTTTCATTCCCTTGCTCAGTTTCCTCCCTAGGTGAGGATTTTCTTGCTAGCTATGGACATTAAGTAGCATATCATTGAAACTAAATGAAACCATGTTTGATTAACAACCACCCTCTGAAGAATGTACTTTTACTATAACATATGCAGATATTTTTACATATAGGCAATTTGTTTTTCCCTAAACAGTGTCGATTGTAGCATCCCTCACACTCACTGGCATTGTGCGCCCCACCCTTCCTGGAGTGGGACCAGAGCTCTCTGATTATGTGGTGGGACTGTTGGGCAGTCTCCAGGCACTCCTGCTGTGTTGGAGCAACATCTACGCTCTCTTCTATAATTTTGAGAACATCTTTGTAAATCATTTAGAGAAATCCTTTATTTCTCTTGAGGTTAACTTTACCTGTTCCTTTAGAACTGCCCCACAGGTTAGCAATAGAAAATAATGGGCGTTACTTGTGGTACAGAGTTTCTTCCACATGATAGTAAATTGTGCATCAAACTAAACATTGGATTGTTTAATTGTTTTTGTTATGAGCATTTTAACTAGTTCTTTGGCCCTATTTGATGTGTACTTAACCTAGGTTACTCTTTGCATCTGTTTTCTTGAGGGGAGTCCAGGGTGGCTTTCTTCTGCCTCCTCCAAGCTTCAGAAATACTCTTTGAGTGCCCACTCTTTGCCAGGCTCTGTGATATCACCCTGGAACCCACAGGGAAATGAGACAGAGTTCTTAATCATTGAAGGACTCACTACTTTGGATGAGGAAAAAACATGTAAACAGATGGTTGCAGGGGGCTATGCTCGAGGCTGCAATTGGGATATACAGAAAGCTAGGTTAGTGTATTGAAAGAGGGGTGATTCATTTAGGCTAGCAATCAGAGAAGGCATCAAAGAGGACATAGCCTTTGGGCTGAGCTCTGGAGGATGAATTGTCATTTTTGGGCTTGGATGGGTATAAATCAATTCAAAAAAGACAGGAAGGTTGGTGTAATGGGAGAACAGGGTATGTGGTAGCACGGAGGCTGGAGGGCTGGAGGGTATTTTGAAAGGGTTGGGACTCCACTAGAGGTGTGTGTATAGGGGGAGAGTTGAGAAGAGGTTGTGTGGCAGAATAATGGCCTTCTAAAGCAGAGTATGTCCTAATCTAGAGAACCTGTGAATCTGGTATATTGCTTGGCAAAGAGGATTTAAGGTAGCAGATGGAATGAGGTTGTTGTTAATCAGCTTATTTTATTTTATTTTATTTTATTTTATTTTATTTTATTTTTTTAAAAGATTTTATGTATTTATTTTCAGAGACAGGGGAAGGGAGGGAAAAAGAGAGGGAGAGAAACATCAATGTGCCAGAGAAACATCAATTGATTGAGAGATGTGCAGGAGATGTGTGAGAAAAACAACTATTGGCTGCCTCTCACACACCTCCAACTGGGGACCTGGCCTACAACCCAGGTATGTGCCCTGACTGGGAATCAAACTGTAGACCCTTCTGTTCACAGGCAGGTGCTCAACCCACTGAGCCACACCAGCCTGGGCTACTGGCTAATTTTAAAATAAGGGTATTATCTTGTATTACCCTGGTGGGCCTAAAGTAATCACAAGGGTCCTTAAACGTGCAAGAAGTAGGCATAGGAGTCAGTGTCATAGTGATGTGAAATGAGGAAAATTACCCATCATTTCTGGCTTTGATAATAGAAGGGGTCACGGGCCAAGGAATGCAGGGAAAGCTGGAAAAGGCAAGAAAATGGATTCTTTCCCAGAACCTCCAGAAAGGAACACAGCCCTGCTTACTCCTTGATTCTAGCTCATTGAGAACTAGGTCTGACTTTGGATCTGATCTCCAGAACTGTAAGGTAATTAATTTGTCTTGTGTTAAGCCACTAAATTTATGGAAATTTGTTAGAGTAGTCACAGGAAACTGATACAAGTTGGGATTCCGCTCTAGGAAGTTTTAGCTGGTTAAGTTTAAGGAGGAAATAATATAGTCAGATTGGCTGTGGAAGATAAACTGATTTAGCTGCTTTGGGGAGGACGTTGCCCCAGGTAAGCATGGCATCTGATATTATCTTACCTGGCCTGTGTCCCACTTGAAGTCTTTCTCCTAGCAGCCTGTTCAGTCTCCCCCAACCCTCTGTTAAACCCATGTTCCACTGACCTACCTTTCCTCTGTTCTGGGCACTGAGGAGAGAGTGGACCTTGTATTCATCTCTAAGTGGGATTGTGGGGTCATAGGGTAGGTCCAGTTCCAACCTCAGAGCTGTTATTTCTTCACATCCTTGCTAATCCTCTATGTATTCAGATGTTTTAGTTGTCAGTCTGATAGATATGAAATATCTCACTTTTAATTTGAATTTCCTTGATTACTAGTGCATTTGGAAACTTTTTATCCATTTAGGTTTCTTCTTCTCTAAATTGTATTCACATATTGTTTGTCCATTTGTTGCTTGGGTTGTCCTTTATATAGCTTTTTATAAGTTCTTTATATATTCTGGATTCTATTTGTGCCCTATTTTTATCCTTTTAAAATGCTGTTTTGATGAGCAGATGTTTAGTTTTAATATAGTCAAACTTATCAATAGTTTCCTTATGGTTTGTGATTATTAAGTCTTATTTAAGATATTCTTTGTTACCACAAGGTTATAAGATATCCTTCTCTTTAAATTTTTTTTTAATATTTGCTTTTAATATTCTTCTTTGAACTTATTTTTTGTGTGAGATAGAAACATAATTTTAGAATTTTTCTAGTAATATTTATTGAGTGCCATCCTTTTCCCCAGCAATGCTACCTTTGGAATATATCAGATTTCACTAAGGTGTAGATCTGTTTCAAATTATTCATGTAAATAATGATAATTTTATTTCTTCCTAGTCTTTAAATATTTTATTATTTGTCTTATTCCTTTTGTTTGGATCACTAGACAAAGTTGTGATAATGCTATCCTAATATTGTTTTTAAATTAAAAGGGAGTTTTTTAAAAAGCTTTAATTGTGAAGTATGCTGGGTTTTTTTGTTGATTCCTTTTATTAGGTTAGAGATGGTCTCATCTACTAATTGATAAAATGGTTTCTAAAATCATTACTAGATTTTGAATTTTATCAAATGGTTTCTAGACAGGTGCAGAAAGCACACCTGTCTAGATGATATTATGTTGTTTTTTCTTTAAACTGTGACTGAGATGAAGTATTTTCATCTTTTAATTTAAAACCATCATTGATTTCTTGGTATAAGCTATACATTGTCATGATGTACTACATTTAATGATTATAATGGGATCCAATATGGTAATACTTCATTCAGGATTTGGGTACATATGCTCATTAGAAGCATTAACCAATAATAATTGTTTCTTGTATTACTCTTTTTCAGATTTAGTATCAAGGTGATACTTCATTATCTCTGTAATTGTTCCTGAGAAGAAGGGATTTTTTTTCCCCCTGGAAGTTTGGCAAATTGCTTATTAAATGTCCTAGATCTGGGCCCTTTTAGAGCGTGGAGACTCTTGCACCAGCCAAGTATTACTTTATAAGGGTTGCTGGTTCATTCTGCTCACATTTTATTGGCTGGAAGGAGTCATTTTGGCCACGCCTAGATTAAAATGGGGTAGGGAAGTGGAGTCTTCCATGTCCTGCAATTTTAGTACAACTGGGTATTAGTAATATTCACCACACTGTGGAGGCTAATTGATGTCAGTGCCACAGAGTTAGCTAAAACTCACACGGTGTGCCTAAGTCTTGATCGTGGGTATTGCAAGTGTGTTGTACATCAGAGGACCAATGAGAATGTGAAGTTAAGGTATCATTTTGGTTTGTGTTCGTACTTACTCTTTCCAGAACCCACCTTGAGAATGCCTGCTTTCTACTTCTTAATGCAGAGGAAAAGTCTCCCTTTCTCATTCCTTCCCGTTGATCTAAATCTTAACCATTCTTTAAGGCTGGCACAGGACCTGCTGAAATTAATTCTCTGTGTTAACTCTGACCCATGGTAAACTCTCCCTTCAATTGTTACAGTACTCTACTGCCTCAGCAGTGTAGAGAGCAAGGTTCAGTTGTGGTTGGGGGGGTTGGTTGATGTGAAGAGTCTTCAGATGCAAGCACAAACTTCCTTTCTTTGCTTGGGCTCTGCAGTGGGAGGCAAGATATAGTGGACAGGCTCTATGAAGATGGCCCCGTCGTGATCCCCACCTCTTAGTATTCATGCCCTTGTGTTATCCACTCCCATCAAAGTGGGACCTGTGACTTGCTTCTAATGGAATATGGCAAAAGTGATGACATGTCACTTCCATGTTTATGTTACATTATATGCAATTTTATCTTGCTAGAAACTTATTTAGAGACTTTGTTTGCTGGATTGAGTTTAAGTGGCTGAGTTGGGGAAGCCCACATGGCAAGAACTGGAGGTGGCATCCAGGAGCTGAAGATGGCATGCAGGGACAGCCAGTAGGAAGTGGGGGTCCTCACTCTTACAAGTAAGCAAAATCTGCCAATAGCTTGAGTGAGTTTAGAAGTGGATTCTCCTGCAATTGAGCCTTCAGGTGAGAACATGGCCTGGCCAACAGCTTGAATCAGCCTTGTGAAACCCTAAACAGAGGACTCAGTTAAGCCTTCTCAGTTTTCTGACCCACAGAAACTGAGGTAATAAATGTGTGTTGTTTTAACTTACTAAATTTGTTATGCATCTATAGAAAACTAATGTGTCAGATCTGTACCCTCACTAGAAGTAGGTCTGGATTGATGAAGAGCGTTTGAATTTATTTGAGATGGTCAGTTTTTCATTATTTTTAAAAATGTTTTTTCTATTTATAAAATTAATGCAAATGTTTTGTGTAGAAAAATTGGAACAAGTGGAAAGTATAAAGAACAAAATGAACATCTATAATATTAGCACACAAAGATAGCTAATACTTTTTTATACTTTTATATACTTTTATACTTGTATATATGGTATGCACATCCTAAAAATTGGGATTCATTCCATAATGTGTTTTATGAACAACTTTTTCCCTTTATACTTGATAGTGAGCATTTCCTGTGTCATATCATAATTCTTTTAAAATATGATTTTGAATGGCTGTATACTATTCCAATGGGTGTCCCAGTTGATTGAACCACTGCCCTATAGCTGGACATTTATGCTGCTTTGAAATATTTACCATTATAAATAATGCTTTGATAAATATTCTATACAAAAATCATTGTGTGTATCACCTATTATTTCTGAAGGATAAATTTCTAAAGGCAGAATTATTAGGTCAGAGTTTGTAGATGTTTTTAAGCCTTTTGATACCTAACCATTCAGCTTTCATTGTCTCTAAAAAACAATACAAAACTCAAATGTCTGTTTCTGTAATTCACCAGGTTGGGATAGGACAGAACTATTGATTTTTGAGCATTTAGGTTTCTGTTTTCTTAACCCTGTTTGCAAAGTGCTTTTAAATTATTCATTAAAGTGCAGTATGGATTCTATTTATAGACATGTTTGTGTATGAGATTGCTCCCTTAATGTCTGGGCAAAAAGCCTATGAATTGCTATTATCACATCCCCATCTTTGTAAATCCTTTTCCACTCCTATCCACTTTTTCTTTGTTCTCAGCCAAATAGGGACACTGAGACACGTAAGGTCTTACAGCCTGTGATTACTCAAATGGAATGGCTGCTCAGTGGCTAGCCCTTGTTCTTTTCTGCTTGCCATTCTTAAGTAGTTGACGTCATAAAGATTAGAGATCAGAATATTATTAATTCAAAAATATATTTATGTTTCATAACACAATGAGTGCTTATTTAGAAAATTTCTAAAGTAAAGATTATCATAAAAACAATAAAAATCTTTAATTCTATCATTGACAGATGACCACTGTATCATATAACTTTTTCATGTTAGCTTATTCCTGTAATATATTGATTAGTTTACAATGACTGATACTTTATTTGGGATTTTTGCATACAGGTCTGTGAGTGAAATTGACCCATAATTTCCCTTTCTTGTAACTGTTCTCTCTCTAGAGATGAATACTTGATTTATTAATTTGCAGCTTCTCTCTTTTACTAAAAGGTGCATTTACATTGAAACATTTCCTTATAAATAATGCTTTAAGTGCATTATACAGAGTTAGATTTGAGGTTTTTCATTATTGTTTACTCTGTGCTATACACTGAATTGTACACCCCCATCCCCCAAAGTCATATGTTGAAGCCCCAAGGTTCAAATGAGGCCATGAGTGTGAGGTCCTTATGATAGGGTAATTAGTGCTTTATGAGAAGAAAATAGAGAGCTTGCTTCCTCTCTCTCTCCATGCCATGTAAGGATTTAGCAAGAAGGCAGCCATCTGCAAGCCAGAAAGGGGGCCCCCTCACCAGACCCTGACAATGCTGGCACTCTGATCTTGGACTTCCAAGCCTCCAGAACTTCGGGAAATAAATGTCTGTTGTTTAAGCTGTCTGTGATATCTTGTTATAGCAGCCCAAGTAGACTGCGACAATGTAGTTTTTAATTTATTATGACTTTTTCTTTGATTTGTAGGTCATTTAGAAGAATACTTTTAAATTTCCAAACATGCGCACTTTCTATTTTCTTATTTTATTCTTCTCCAGCAAGATTGCATTGCCCAAATGTCTTGTTCTTTATGATTTTAATGCTTTGAAACTTGCTAATATGCCTTATATCCAATATGGACTACAAGTTTTCTCAAGTGTTCCTGTGTGCTTGAAAAGAATTAGGTTCAGTGTTATATATTATCAGATAACTTGATAAGCATGTTACTCACATCTCCTATTTTTCTTACTCATACGTATTTTTTTGGTCTGGTTTTTACACCCATTACTAAGATAATTACACAGTTTCATTATGATTACGAATTTGTCTTAATTCTCTCTGTAGTTCTGTCAGTTTTTATTGTACTTATAAACTTTGAGACCATGTTTTTAGTGGCATGCAAATTTAAAATTGCTTTATCTTCTAGATGAATTGGGATTTTAATTATTATGAGTATTTCTTTTTATCTCTAGTAATAAATCTTTGCCTTTGTGGTATAACATGTCTGATGTTAATATAACCATTCCAGATTTCTTTAGGCTCATATTTGTATGATTCTTTGTTTTTTATCATTTTACTTCCAACCATATTCTTATACTTTAGATATGTCTCTTGCAAAGATTATGCAATTAGACTTTTTCAGCCACTCGGATATCTTTGTCTTTTAATTGGAACATTCAACTCATTTACATTGAATGTAATTACTGATCTAGTTGAGTTTAAATTCACAATTGTATTACATACAGGAGTGGGCAAAAGTAGGTTTATAGTTGTGCATACACAAAATAGTTTATTCTTATATTATTTATTTGTACTGTATTATAACTGTAAACCACCTTTGCCCACCCCTGTATTTATCTTGTTCTATATTTTGTGTTTATCTTTGTCTCTTTTCTGGTATTATTTTAAATTAGTACCATGATTTAAAAAAATCATTCTACTTTTCCTCTCTCTCTAGTACATTGGAGATTATATTGTATATTTTTGTGTGTGTGTGTGGTTACTATCTAAATTAGATAATGTGTTACTAATGTCTTCAGATAATGCAGTTATACCTTCCTACTGGGCCCAGTATGGTGCAGAGATCATAGTTTCTTAGAATACTTGAAATCCATTCATCCCCTCCAGATTTATATGTGCTTGTTGTGTATTTTAATTCTCTGTCCCCTTTTGAAACTCCAGTAAATAATATTAATATTAACTATTTTATTTTACATGCTGTCAGTGTTCATTTAGATTTATTCACATATTTATTCATGTTTTACTTTTCATTGTTCTCTCTGACATTTCTGACCTTCATTCTGGGGTCCTTTCCCGTTTGCCTGAAGAACCTTCTCTAGACATCCCTTTATTGCAGGTTAGCTGCTGATAGACACTCCCTATTTTTTTCTAAAAATATTTTGATTTTACCTTTATTCTTTTCAAAATTCTTTCAATTTGCTTAAAATTTTTAAATACTAATTACATGCCATAAAATTTACCCTTTAAAGTTTATGATTTAGTGTTTTTGGTATTATCACAAGGTTGTGCAACCATCACTACCTAATTCAAGGACATTTTTATTACCTTAAAAACAAATCTCATACTGTTAACAGTAAGTCCCCATTCTTCTTTTCCTCCAGTGCCTGACAAGCATTAATCTAATTTCTATCTCTTGGAATCTGCCTATTATGGACACTTTATATGAATGGAATCATGAATATGAATGGAATCATAAATATCCCTTAGTATAAAATTTTCATGATTCATTGATGTTATAGCATGTATTAATACTTCATTCTTTTTCATGGGTGAATGATATTCCATGGCATGGGTATATCACATTTTATCTATATATCAGTAGGAAGACGTTTGGATTGTTTTCACTTTTTTTTTTTACTGTTATGAGTAATGCGTCATGAAAAGTCATGTACAAGCTTTTTTTTTTTTTAAATCCTCACCTGAGGATATATTTACTGATTTTAGAGAAGGGAGTGGGAGAAGGGGGAAGACACACACACACACACACACACACACACACACACACACACACACACAGAAGCATCGATATGAGAGAGAAGTATTGATAGATTGCCTCCCATATGCACTCCCACCAGAGATTGAACTGACTGGCATTGTAGTATATGCCCTGTCCAAGGATTGAACACTCAGCCCTTTGGTGTATGGGACAGTGCTCAAAATAACTGAGCCACTCGGCCAGGGCAGTGATGTAGTTTTTTTTTTTCCAGGAGATTTGCTGCTCTTTTTATCCAAGGCATAGATTTAGAAACTCTACTTTGATTATATGCATGATATATGACATTTTTTAAACTATTTGACCTTAGAATGATAATTTATTATTTTTAATTACAAAATTACTTTGATGTTTTTCTTTTTTTGAAGTAGAATAAGTTTCTTTTTTTTTAAGTGTTGTTCAAGTACAGCTTTCTGCCTTTTCCTCCCACCCCTCCCCACCACCCCAGCACTCCCTGCCACCCTCCCCCATTTTCACCCCCCCCTTGTTGTTGTCCATATGTCCTCTACAATTGTTCCTGTAACCCTTCACCCTTGATTTTTATATATGGTATGAAAGAGGAGTTTTACTTTATTCTTCTGCATATGGCTATCCAGTTGTCCTAACACTCTTTTTTGAAAAGACCATTTCTTCATTGAATGGTTTTAGCATCTCTGTTGAAAATCAAATGACCGTAAAATATGGGTTTATTTCAGAACTCTCAGTTCTATTCCACTGATCTATACATCTCTCTTTATGACAGAACCATATAGTCTTGATTAATGGAGCTTTGTGTTAAGTTTTAAAATTGGTAAGTGTGGGTCCTCCATCTTTGTTCTTATTTAAGGTTGTTTTGACTATTCCTGGTTACTTGAATTTTCATACTATTTTTAGGATTAGCTTGTCAGTTTCTTCATGAAAGGGATATTTGATAGGGATTGTGCTGAATGGGTAGACCAATTTGGGAGTATTGGCATTTTAACAGTATTAGGTCTTCTAATCCATGAGTGTGGAATTTTTTTAGCTGTAGTAGGTTTTAGTGGATTACTGAGGATTTCTATGTCATGTATAAGATTATGTCATTTGCATATATGGACAATTTTACTTCTTTCTAATCTGGATAATTGTTATTCCTATTTCTTGTGTAATTTCCATGCTTTTGACCTCTAGTATAATGTTGAATTGTTCTGGCAAGGGCAGACATCCTTATCTTGTTCCTGATCTTGGGATGCTTTCGGTCTTTCACCATTATGTATGTTGTTAGCTGTGGGTTTTTGTAAATGGCCTTTATTAGGTTGAGGAAATACCTTTCAATTTTTATTTCATTGAGTATTTTTCTCACAAAAGGGTGTTTTTGTGGTCAGATTCTTTTTCTGTATCTATTGAGATGAACATGTGGTTTTGTCCTTTATTTCATTAATGTCTTGCCTTACATTGACTGATGTTTGTATGTTGAACCAACCTTGCATTCCTTAGATATAAATCCCAGTTGGTCATGGTAGATAATCCTTTTTATATGTTGTTGGATTCAGTTTGTTAGTGTTTTGTTGAGGGTTTTTGCATCTGTATTCTCAAGACATATTAGTATGCAGTTTTTTTTCTTGTGATATCTTTGTATGATTTTGATATGAGGACAATACTGGCCTTGAGTGAATAGGGAAGTATCCTTTCATTTTTCTTCAATTTTTGGGAAGAGTCTGTGCAGGATAATGTTAATTCTTCATAAATGTTTTGTAGAATTCACTGGTGAAGCCATCTAGTCCTGGACTTTTCCTTGTGGAAGACTTTCAGTTACTAACTCAATGTCTTTATTTATTTTAGATATATTGAAATTTTTTATTTCTTGTTGACTCATTTTTGAGCTTGTGTCTTTCTAGGAATTAGTTCTTTTTACCTAGGTTGTCTAATTTTTTGGCAAACAATTGTTCATAATATTTATTTATAATTTTTTAAATTTTTGGTAGTTCTGATTTTAGTAATTTTAGTCTTCTCTCTCTTTTTCGTGGTCAATCTAGATAAAGATTTATCAATTTTGGTGATATTTTCAAGAATCACCATTTGGTTTCATTTTTTCTCTATTGTTTTCTATTTCCTATTTCATTTACTTTTGCTCTAATATTTGTTTTTTCCTTTCTTCTTTTAGCTTTGGATTTAGTATGCTCTTTTTAAATTTCTTAAGGTGGATATTTGGGCTATTAATTTGAGATATTTGTTCCTTTTTAATATTGGTGTCTCAGGTATAACTTTTTCTAATCACTGCTTTTGCTGCCTCTTATAAATTTTGGTATGTTGTGTTGTCATTTTCAGTAATCTGAAAGTATTTCCTAATTTTCCTTGTGATTTCTTCTTTGACTTCTTGGGTATTTAGAATTGTGTTGTTTAATTTCCACAAACTTGTGAGTTTCTGTTTTTGGCCTCAATTTCTTTCCCTTGCTGTCAGAGAACAAAAATAATGTGATTTCAGTTCTTTTAAATTTTGAGACTTGTTTTTCTGGCTTAACATTTGGTCTCTCCTGAAGAATGTTCCATGTGTAGTTTAAAATAATGTATTTTTATTTTTAAATTGTTTTATAGGGCTGTTAAAATCTTCTTTTTCCCTCTCAATCTTCTGTCTTGTTCAATCCTGTACTAAAAATAGTATATTGAAATCTCCAGCTATTATTGTTGAATTGTCTAATTCTCCCTTCATTTCTATTAATTTTTTTTTGTTTCATGCATTCTGGGGCTTAGCTGTTAGATACATGTGTGTATGATTTTTATATATTGTCTTGAATAACAATTTTTGTTTTTAAGGCCATTTTGTCTAAAGTAAGTATAGCCACTATAGCTCTCTTACATTTTGTTATTTATTTATTCATTGATTTTCAGAGAGAGGAGAAGGGAGGGAGAAAGACAGGGAGAGAAACATGCATGAGCAAGAGAAACAATTGATTGCCTCTCCCTTACCCCCAGCTGGGGACCTGGCCAGCAACCCAGGCATGTGCCTTGACAGGGAATTGAACCCGTGACCTTTTGGATGTTTGCAGGCCAGCACTGAGTCCACTGAGCCACACCAGCTAGGGCCTGTTTACATTTTATGTATTTTTTCAGCCTTTCATTTTCAGTCTATTCATGTCTTTGAATTTAAGAGTGTACTTGTATACTGCATATAATTGGATCATGTTTTTAAAAAAAATACAGTAGTTTCTGCTTTTAAATTGGAATGCTTAATCCATTTACATTTATTGCAATTCTAATAAGGTGGGATATATTCCTGCTATTTTGCTGTTTGTTTTTTATATGTCATGTCTATTTATGTCTATTTAATTTTGTATTCTTCATTGTTGCCCTCTTTTGCGTTAAGTAGACAGTTTCTAGTGTGCATTTTAAATTCCATTGCCATTTATTTTACTATTTATTTTTTGTTATTTTCTCAGGGGTTGCCTGGGAAACCCCTATCAACAACTTATAAGAATTTAGTTTGGATTCATACCAATGTAAGTTCAATAATATATAAAACTTTGCTTCTGTATATCTCAATTACCCCCCTCTCCTTTGTGCTATTATTGTCTTACAAAGCACATCTGTACACATTCTGTGCACATCAAGTCAGATTTACAAATATTGTCTCTTACAGTTATCTCTTATTCCAGATAGGAGAAAATAGTTGCAAACAAACATTACATTTATATTGTCTTTTATAATTACTTTTGCAATTACTTTTACTGGTGTTCTTTATTTCTTTACCTGGATTTGAGGTACTAGCTAGCATTCTTTCATTTTGACCTAAAGGCATCGTTTTAGTATTTCCTGTGGGGCAGGTTTTCTAGTAACATAATCTGTCAATTTTTGTTATCTGAAAACATCTTAATTTCTCCCCCTCTCTTGCTTTTGAAGGAGATAGAAGTTTTGATGGATATAGAAATCTTGACAGTCTTTTTATAATTTTTACCTCTTTAAATATTGTTATATCCCTTTCTCTAGTCCTGAGAATTTAATTATGCATAAGTTGGTATGTTTGATGGTGTCCCGCAGATCTGTGAGGCTCTGATTTTTCTTTTTCCTTTTTTTGTAAGGAAGAGTTTATTCAAGGCAAGTACTACAATTGGGTTTTGTAGTAAGGGAGAGAGATTGGGCTCAACTCATGCATGCTCTGTTCATTTTTCTTCCTACTTTTTAATTTTTGTTCTTTAGACTGGAACATTTCAGTTGACCTGTCTTCAAGTTCACCAATTCTTTCTTGTCTGCTAAAATTTGCTCTTCAATCCTCTTAATGAATTTGTCGTTTCAGTTATTGTACTTTTCAGCTCCAGGATTTTTGTTGGGGTCCTTTTTATAATTTCTGTTTCTATGAGTAGTTTCAATGTGATAAGATATCATTGTCATATTTTCCTGTAATCCTTTGGATATGGTTTCCTTTAGTTCTTTGAACATATTTAAAATAGGTTATATATAGTCTTTATCTTGTAAAGCCATTATTAGAGCTTCCTCAGGACACTTTTTATTGATTGCTTTTTCCCTGTGTATAGGTTATACTCACTTATTTTTGTGTGTGTCTCGAAATGATTTGTTGAAAACTGAACATTTGGATAATATAGTGGCAGTTCTGAAAATACAGTTCTTCACTCTCCCATGGGATTTTTTTTCCTGCTTGTTGTAGTAGATTTTGTTTAGTTATTTTCCTGAACTAACTCTGTAAAGTCTGCATTCTTTGTCATGTGTTTCCGCTGAAGTCTCTGATAGGCTAGCCTAGTGGTCAGTTAATGACTGGATAGAGATTTCCTTAAATGACAGGACTCAGTAAATTTTCTAGTGTTTCCCAGTGGACTGTGTGTGTATATACTGGGGCATGCTTCAACATTTAATCAGTTAGTTGACGACTCAGTCTTCACTTCCTGCTTGTGCAGAGCCTCAAAGTCAGCCCAAAGTCAGTCTTGGGTTTTTCCTGGGCGTTCATACAGCCTTGGGTATGTATACAGCTCTACATATACATGTGGCCTTCTAAATTCCCAGGAATATATTGGAGTTTTTAAAATCCCCTATGGATATCTTATTCCTCAGCTTTTCCTTTTAAGCTTTTGGGTTAGTGTATTACTTAATGCACCTGTTGTCCACTGTCTCAGGCAGTTAAACAATTGCTTCTGTTTTGATGTACACCTCTGAGCAAAATGCTTTTGGCACTGGGCTAGCTCTGATTCAGGTCAAATAAAAACAGCCTTGCAAGTAGAACCTATTAGTCATATCAAAAAATGACAATTCTCTGGGAATAGGCTTTGCAAGAATTCTAATCGTATTCTGTCCCCTTAAAACCAGCTGCTAGACAGCTGGTTTTCTTTTTTTAAAAAAAAATTTGTTTATGTTTTTAGAGATAGGGGATGGGGGGGAGAGAGAGAGAGAGAGAAAGAGAGAGAGACATCGATGCAAGAGAGATACATCCATTGGGTGCTTCTGACATGCACTCTGACTGGGGACTGAACATGTCATGTGCCCTGACTAGGAATCAAACTGGTGACCTTTTGCTTTGTGGGACTCACCCAACCAAATGAGCCTCACTGGTCAATGCCACACTGCTGGTTTTCACTGTGATTGCAGGCTTCTGGTTTTCAAGAGTGCTATAAAGCTGAGGTGGCATTGGCGCAGGGTGAGGGGAGTGAATAGCAGTAGAGCAAGTTAAAACACTGCAGATTTGTTCTTCTTATGGAGATTCAACCATTTTTATTTAACAAATGCTCGCTAGATTGCTGCAAGCCTTTGGTTAAATTCCCAGTTATCTGAAAAAAATTGAGTCTGACAATTTTTGCTCTATTTTTCATTGCTTTTATGGAAGGGCGAATTTTTGGAGGTTGTTACTTTGCTATTTTCACTGACATCACCCTCTCACCTTTATTTTTAAAAGATTTTTTTCCTGTATATTGAGTTTTATGTTGGCATTATTTTCTTTCAACACATTGGAGATATCTTTCCACAGTGTCTGGCTTTTATTTTTCCTGTTCAGAATTCAGTAGTCAATATACCTGCTGTTCCTCTGGAGGTAATCTGTGTGTTTCCTATTGCTTTTAAAAGATTTTCTCATTGTCCTTAGGTTTCTGTAGTTTCACTAGGTTCCATGCATCCCTCCCTAAGGTATATTGGCTTTTGTATTGATGGCCTAATATCTTTTATAACCCTGGAAAATATGATGCCATTATCTTAAGATATCACTTGTGCCTCATCTTCTCTCTTCTTTCAGGATGCTTATTAAATGTGTTAGATCTCTAGCCATATATTCTCATGCCATCTCTGTAGTATTTTCCAGATTTTGGTCTCTCCATGCTTTAGTTGGAATATTTTCTTCTGACCTAGTTTCCAGTTCACCAGGTCTCCCTTCAGTTGCACCTAATCTGCTTTGAAACCTGTTCATGGTATTTTTACTTTTCAGTTCTACAGTTTTTAAAAATTGAAAGCTATGTTACTTTTTATAGCTTCTAATGTTTCATATTTTTGAACATAGCAAGTGTAGTGTATTTTGTTCATTTTTTAAGTTGCAATAAAATACATTTAACATTTTAACTATTTTAAAGTATACAGATTAGTGGTATTATTGTGCAGCCCTTGCCACCATCATCTCCATAGCTCTCTCATCTTATAAAACTGAAACACTATACCTATTAAACAATAGTTCCCCATCCCCTTTTCTCCAGCCCCTGAAAACCATCATTTTACTTTTTGTCTCAATGATTTTGACTGTTCTAAGCACCTCATGTATGTGAAATTATACAGTATTTGTGATTGGCTTATTCCACTTAACATAATGTCTTCAAGATTCATTTATGTCATAGCGTATGTCAGAATTTCCTTCCTTTTTATTTCTGAGTAATATTCCATTATATTAATATGCTACAATTTGCTTATCCATTCATCCATCAGTAGACACTTGGGTTGCTTCTATGTTTTAGCCATTGTGAATAATGCTGCTATGAATATGTATGTATAAGTATCAATTAAATACCCCCTTTTCAATTCTTTTGGGTATATATCCAGAAGTGGAATTGTTGGATCATATGGTAATATTATATTGAATTTTTTAATGAACTGCCATATTCTTTTCCATACATCATAGTGTTTTTTGCTGTAGTAAAACATGTATAACATAAAGTTTACCATTTTAAGTGTACACTTTCAAGTGTACATTTCTTTGGTATTAAGTATATTCATATCATTGTGTAACCATTGCCACCATCCATCTCCAGAGCTTTATCTTGCAAAATTGAAACTGTCCCCATTAAACAATAGTTCTCTCCCCTGGTCCCCTGGCACTCACCATCCTACTTTCTGTCTTTATGAATATGACTACTCTGGGAACCTCTTATAAGTGAGGATTCATATAGTATTTGTCCATTTGTGACTGGTTTGTTTCATTTAGCGTAATGTCCTCAAGGTACTTCCATGTTGTAGCATGCGTCAGAATTTCTTTTTTTAGAAAGGCTGATTTATATTCCGTTGTATGTATAGAACACGTTTTGCTTATCCATTCGTCTGCTCTTGGACACTTGGTTGCTTCTACCTTTTGGCTATTGTGAATAATGCTGCTATGAACATGGTTGTACAAATATCTGTTTGAGTTTCTGCTTTTACTTTTTTGGAGGCGTGTACTCAGAATTGGAATTGCTGGATCATATGGTAATTCTGTGTTTAATTTTTTGAGGAACTACCATACCATTTTCTACTTCAGTGGTATCATTTTACATTCCCATCAACAATGTACACAGATTCCAATTGCCCTGCATCCTCGCCAACACTTTTATTTCCTAATGGGTATGAAGTGATATTTCATTATTGATTAGCATCCCTTATGTTGTGCATTTTATGTGTTTATTGGCCATTGATTTATCTTCTTTAGAGAAATGTCTATTCAAGTCTTTTGTCCATTTAAATAAATGGAGTTGTTTGTTATTGTGTTATTCCAAGTGTTTTTTTGATAGCCTAGCCTACATTGGATAATTCTAACTTCTTATGTCTTTGTGGATCTGTTTTTGTTATTTGTGACTTCTGCTGTTCCTTGCTCATGGTGTTTTACTTCTTTGCAAGTGCTAGACATTGTATTTGCAGAATTATTTTGAGGAATAATTTGAGACCTAGGGTGATTGTCTCTGTCTTGCTATTCAGGGTATCTGAAGGCATGGCTGTGGATGGGAGAGAAATCCTATATTCTAATTTGTGTGTACAGCTGTGCCCTTCCTTTAATCAAGGAGTCTTTCTGGGCTTTTGCTTCTCAGAATATTTTCAGCCTTACATTATACTCCCGGGGACTTGAAGGGGTGGCTTTTCCTACTAGGTGAGTCCCATGTTTCTAGACTGTTTCTAGATACTGTCCTGTTTCTCTCAAGCAGGCCAACTCTGCCTACCCTCAGCCCTTTCTCTGATGCCCCATTAGGCAGTCACCCAGACTGCCTGCACTCCCTTTCCACCTGTTCCTTGGTTGGGGGCTGGGTGTGAGTATGGTCTGCCTTTAGGTGATTACTGGAAACACTTTGCAATGCATGAAATAGGGCATCCTTATTACCATCTGCCTGACAATGGTTTTTATTATGGCATCATCCCTCTTCAAAGAATCCATTCTGTCTTAATTCATAACTGTTGAAATATGTATTTAATGACAGAGAATTTAAAAGAGGAAAATTCTGACTTAAACTTTTTCTTTGGGGATTATTTGACCCATTTTCTATTTCTTTACCATTTGGAAATGAAGCTGTACATTTGTGGAAGTTTTCTAGACAGACATTACAAGGGTGTGTCATGGTAGTCCATCTTTCTTGTTTGTATCTATATTCACATTGGAAAATCAAGCCTTTCTGATTTTACATGAAGAAAAAATAGAACACTTCACTTTTGGGGGAATAAGTTAGTATATAAATAAGTAAAATTGATGAAGAAAACTATTTTGAGCCCAGGTTGCAGTGATGTGGAAGACTCACAGGACAGCCCTCTTTGCCTGCTGGTAGCCGGGGCTTGGAGCCCATCTCTTGCTCTGCATCTGTTTCTGCTTTGAAGAAAGGGGGATATGAGTACCTGGCCTATTATTTCTCTTGGGGGCATTGTGGAAGAGAAATGAGATGATAGACACGCAAACACATTCAATTGTAAAGCTCTCTGGTGGATAAGGCATTATTATTTCATCTTGAAGTACTTTGGGGGATTAATAATTTATGTAGCACACTAAGTTCATCCTTTAAAGCCAAGTGCTCCTACTGTAATATACTGTACCCAAACTAACTCTGGAAACTTAACAGCTTCACAGAGAGAAGGGGGCCAGTGAACATGCCCCTTGGTGATTTTTACTGAGTTCGGTGCTTTTTCAGAGAGTTCTTAGCTTTATTCATAATTATCCTTAAGCAAATAAGAAATAGTCCAAGATGGTGACACTTGAAGGAGAGTGAAATTTATAGTTATCTATAGTACGACACAGTTAATAATTGTCTACAGAACTTAATGTTCCAAACTGGCAGTTTGAGTTTTCAAGGAGTTCTAAACATAGGAGGTTTTATAATAGAACCATGTTTCTTATGAATGTCTTCCATAGCCCCTTTTGATTAAACTTTTGCTGAATTTTCTAGACTTGATTAATTACCTCCTTAATTAATAGCTAATAATGAAGTAGATTGTTTTACTTACTGAGAAACTGTTCATCTTGAGATAGCCATACTTCTCTCAGGAAGCTGAAAGATTGGGTTTAATGGTCTTTTCAAATTCTTGTATTATCCACATGATTGGCATGGTGGCTGATATTGAGAGAAGTTATCATAGCTGCATTTATCTTAAGGCACTGGAATGACATTTGGACCACCGACCTGCACAGGGGTCTGGGACCATAACTTTGATCTCCTCTTTTCCCTGCCTCCTGAAGCTGGGCTCCGGCTCCCACATGGCACCCTGACTTCTCCTGGCACATTTGGATCCCCAGGGGCTTTTGCTCTTGGGCAAGCCCCACACAGAACCTGTCGTTCTGTTTCTTTTGTTCTGGGCACAGCTTCTCCTGGGCCAACAGGGATACAGTGGGGAGTAGCTGCGCTTCCTGGCATTCTACATCAAGGTCCCCAGAGACTCTCCCATGTACAAGAACAAAATGCAGTTGAGGCAGGGCACTGTGCTTTACTGGACTTGCTGAGGAGAGCCTGGCTTCAGGTCTTCTTTCCTTCAGGCCCAGCAGTAAGTGCCTAGGAACAGCAGTGCATGGGGTCATTTCAGTGAGTCTGCGCTATGGTGTGTGAGCCCCTCTGCCTCTTGTTGGGTGCTGAGGCTGAGGTTCTCGGCTGAGCCTGTCTGCAGAGTGTAAGATCTTGTTCAGGCAGACATACTCCTACATATAGGCCCGGCCTCAACTGGTCCACCAGGGAAATCTGCAGGTGAGGCCCCAGCATTATTACTTGCAGCACCATTAGACAAAGAACTAGATTGAAATATTGAGCTGGAAGGGAGTCACAAGTCATTCATAAACAGAAAATTAAATTCCACCCTAGGAGGGAGGACTATCTGATGAATAGTCAAAGGGCACTCAGTTATGAACCGATAATGGTCATGCTGAGGGCTAGACATGGTAGATATCTTGCTTCACCAGTAGGTGCAGAACTAGGTCTCCAACCCTCTTCTCTGCTCTCTTGACACCCTAAGTACACCCATGATATCTATGACCTGCGGACCCTCAGGGTACTTCAAAACCCTTTCAGAGGGTTGGTGAGGTCACAACGATTTTCATAATGGTACTGAGCCATTATTTCCTTTCTTACTGTGTTGATATTTGAGCTGATGACACAAAATGATGGAGGGTAAAAAAACCATGGCCGCCTGAGCACCATCAAGGCTGGGTCCCAAACTTTACTTGCATTGATGGTGTCCTTCACCACCCCCCACCTCGAATACATCATGATGTTGCTTAAAAGCCAACATCATTTAAAAATGTCCTTGATGAGCTGGTGTATCTCTCCACACGATGCCCCTCTCTTTTCTTGGACAATGAATAAAAACTTTATTCTCTACAAAAAAAGAATGTCCTTGATGAAGCAATAAGAATTATTAATTTTATTAAATCTTGACCCTTAAGCACCTGTCTTTTTAATATTCTGAGAGACAGAATTGAGAGTTCACTTAATGCATGTCTGCAGATGGAATTACAATGATTGTTTTGAGGAAAAGCTCTTGTGCTTTTTGTGGATTGGGAGCTGAACTAGCTCCTCTTCTCATGAAATACTGTTCTTTAAAGAATAACTGACAGACAAACTATGGTTATTCACACTTGTGTTTTTGGCTGACAACATCTGAAAATTGCACCTGTCACTTCAAAAGTGAAATAACTCCCTGCATTTGTTGTAACTGATAAAATTTGAGTTTTCAGTAAAAAATTAGAAGTCATATCTGCCATTGAAAGCTTGATAATTTCCCAAACTCAAAGACATTTTTTATAAACCCAGGTGGTGATATTAACAAATGTGATTTTTTGACATTGTATATTGAAATTGTTAACATTTGGGAGATAACTCAGTGAACCATTATTTTTCAAATGACTAATGCATGTTGTTAAAACAGTTATGCATGAGCAAAATATCTGTTCAAGGTGCAGGACTGCCTGATAATGGGTTTTAATGTGATATAGTCTGAAAAGTTTATTTTTAGTTTATTGAAAAGTTCATTCAGATTCCATGTTGCAACTAACTGTTAAGAAATGACCACTTACCAAGTGTTTATGTATGAATTTTCCAAAAGAGTAGCATCCACAGTGGTCTGATAAACCTATGAAAATATGCCTCCTGTTTCTAGCCACGTGTCCATGTGAGGATGGGCTTTTTCACATACTTTAACCAGAACAACAGGTTGCAACAGATTGAATGCAGAAGCAGATATGAGAATATAGCTGTGTTTTATTAACCCGATATCAAAGAGTTCCACAAATTCTTCTGACTAATATTTTTTTTAATTTATTTTTGTTTTGGAAAATAGGTTTTTTAATAAAAATTTTATTTTTGATAACATATTATGGGTTTATTATTCATTGTGAATGAATTACTGAATATATAATTTTGAAATCTCTGTGTTAATTTCAAGTACTATAAATATCAATAGAACCTACTTAAAAAATCATTTGAAGATCCTGACTTTTGGCCAAGATGGAGGCATTGGTAGATACAAAGCATCCTTTGATTGCTTCCATGCACAACCAAAGGTAGGACAACAACCAATTTAAAAACAAGAAACAGCCAGAACTGCCAGAAAATTGAACTGTATGGAAGTCTGGTAACGAAGGAGTTAAAGAAGAAACATCCATCCATACTGGTAGGAGGGGCAGAGAGGACATGCAGCAGGGAGCAGACCAGGCAAGTGAGGTGGCAGCTGGAGGACCAGGCTGTCCCACATTTCTGAGTGGATAAACCAGAAGGAACAACTGGAGAGTAAGACAGACTGCACAACCCAGGGTTCGCAAAACCTCCTGCTATAAAAACCTGTGGGGATTGCGGTGGTGAGGGAAACGCCCAGCCTCAAATGAGAGTTCATTGGAGAGACCCACAGGGTCCTAGAAGGTGCACTAGCCCTCCCACTCAGGAATCAGCACCAGAAGGACCCACTTTGCTTGTGGGTAGCAGGGGAAGTGACTGAAAGAGGGTGAGAGCCGAGCAAGTGGCATTGTTCCCTCTCTGACCCCTCCCACACATACAGCTCCACAGCAAAACGAAGTGGGTTGCCTCACCCTGGTGAATACTTAAGGCTCTGCCCCTTATGACATAACAGGTGCACCGAGACAAAGAAATATGGCCCAAAGGAAAGAACAGATAAAAACTCCAGAAAAAGAACTAAGCCATGAGGGATAGCCAAACCTGTCAGATGTAGAATTCAAAACACTGGTAATCAGGATACTTACAGAAATGATTGAGTACAGGTGCAAAATAGAGGAAGAAGTGAAGGCTATGCAAAGTGAAATAAAGAAAAATATACAGGGAGCAAAGAACGAAGGGAAAGAAGCCGGGACTGAACCAACAATTTGGAACAGAAGGAAGAAATAAACATTCAAGCAGAACAGAATAAGGAAACAAAAATTTAAATAAATCAGGAGAAGCTTAGGACCCTCTTGGACAACTTTAAACATTCCAAAGTTGGAATCATAGGGAAGCCGGGAGAAAAGGAAGAGCAAGAAATTGAAAACTTATTTGAACAAATGATGAAGGAAAACTACCATAGTCTGGTGAAGGAAATAGACTTCCAGGAAGTCCAGGAAGCTCAGAGAGTCCCAAAAAAATTGGATCCAAGGAGTAATATGCCAAGACACATCATAAATACATTACCCAAGATTAAAGATAAGGAGAGAATCTTAAAAGCAGCAAGAGAAAAGGCGTTACCTACAAAGGAGTTCCCATAAAACTATCAGGTGATTTCTCAAAAATAAATCTTGCAGGCAAGAAGGGGCTGGAAAGAAGTATTCACAGTCATGAAAGCTAAGGACCTACATCCAAGATTACTCTATCCAGCATAACTATCATTTAGAATGTAAAGGCAGCTAAAGTACTTCCCAGATAAGGTCAAGTTAAAGGAGTTCATCATCACCAAGCCCTTATTATATGAAATGTTAAAGGAACTTAACTAAGAAAAAGAAGATCAAAAACTACAGTCAGTAAAATGACAACAAACTCAAAGCTATCAACAACTGAACCTAAAAAACAAAAACTAAGCAAACAACTAGAACAGGAAGAGAAACACAGAAATGGCGATCACATGGAGGGTTATCAGTGGAGAGAGAATGGGGAAAAAGATAGAGGGAATAAGAAGCATAAATGGTAGGTACAAAATAGACAGGGGAAGGATAAGAATAGTATAGCAAATGGAGAAGCCAAAGAACTTATATATATGACCCGTGGACATGAACTTGGTGGAAGGGGGGGTACAGGATGGAGGGGGGACAAAGGGGAGAAAAAAAGAATGGAACAACTATAGTAACATAATCAATACAATATACTTAAAAATAATTTGAGGAAATGAAAGGGATTCTGAATTCAAAAAGTTTGAGAACTGCTGGTTTAGTGGCATATGATAATGGGGGGATTGAGTGGAAACAGATGGTTTTGGTGAAGAACCTCAGAAAACTGCTGATTTGATGAGCTTTTACCAAACACTGAGTCAGAGAGAAGACTGAGTTATTTGTTTTTAGGTGAATGCTAACAGGAAAGTAGGTTCAATGGAAAGATGAACATTGGAAGGAAATTGAGGAATTTATTTCAACTTTAACATTGTAAATAACTTTAGAAATTGATGTCAGAATTTTTTTGTTTTAATTATATTTTATTGATTATACTATTACAGTTGTCCTGATTTTTCCCCCTTTGCCCCTGCCCCACACTCCCAACTCCCTCAGGCAATTCCCCACCCTTGTTCATGTCCATGGGTCATGCATATAAGGTCTTTGGCTACTCCATTTCCTGTACTGTACTTTATATCCTGATGACTATTCTGTAACTACCTATTTGTACTTCTTAATCCCCTCACCTCTTCACCCATTCTCCCACATCTCCCTCTCATCTAGCAACCATCAAAATGCTGTCTGTATCCATGGTTCTGTCTCTGTTCTTCTTTGCTTGGTTTGTTTTTAGATTCAATTATTGATTTGTAATTTTTGCCATTTTTAATGTTCATTTTGACCTTTTAAAAAATAAGTCCCTTTAACATTTAATATAGTAATGATTTGGTGGTGATGAACTCCTTTAGTTTTTTGTTGTCTGGGAAGCTCTTTATCTGCCCTTTGATTCTAAATGATTGCTTTGCTGGGTAGAGCAATCTTGGCTGTAGAATCCTGCTTCTCATGACTTTGAATATTTCTTGCCAATCCATTCTAGCATGCAAAGTTTCTTTTGAGAAATCAGCTGACAATCTTATGGGAACTCGCCTGTAGGTAACTACCTCCTTTTCTCTTGCTGCTTTTAAGATTCTCTTTATCTTTAACCTTTGGCATTTTAATTATGATGTATCTTGGAGTGGGCCTCTTTGCATCCATCTTGTTTGGGACTGTCTGTGCTTCCTGGACTTGCATATTTCTTTCCTTCACCGAATTAGGGAATTTTCTTTCATTATATATTTTCAAACGGATTTCCAGTTTCTTGTTCTTTCTCTTCTCCTTCTGGCACCCCTATGATGCAAATGTTGGACCTCTTGAAGTTGTCCCAGAAGCTGCTTATGCTATCCTCATTTTTTTGGATTTTTTTTTCTTCTTGTATGATTGGTTGTATTTTGGTTCCTTATGTTCCATATCATTGATTTGATTCTTGGCTTCATCCATTCTACTGTTGTTTCCCTGTAAATTGTTTTTTATTTCAATTAGTATATCCTTCTTTTCTGACTGGATCTTTTTTATGCTGCTGAGGTCCTCACTAAGTTCCTTGAGCATCCTTATAACCAATGTTTTAAACCCTACATCTGATAGATTGTTTAGCTCTTTTTTTGGAGTTTTGGTCTGTTCTTTCATTTGGGCCATGTTTCTTTGTCTCTTCATTTTGGCAGCCTCCCTGTGTTTGTTTCTATGTATTAGGTGGAGGTGCTTTGACTCTGTGTCTTAGTAGTGTGGCCTAATATAGTAGGTGTCCTGTAGGGTCCAGTGGGATGGCCTCCCCTGTCACCCAAGTTGGTACTTGAGGTGCATCCTTCGTGCAGGCTGAGCACACTCTGCTCTTGTATTTGAGCCTTGGTTGCTGTTGGTGAATCAATGGGAGGGATTTACCCAGGCCATTCAGCTGCAGGGACTGGCTGTGACCACTTACCACCCACCTCTGCTTTCCGTGGAGGATAAGCAGCGCAGTGGCAGTGTGGTGGTACTCTGATGTAGTCTGTAGCTGTCCACTGGGTGCACTGGCCCTGGGGTTTTCCAGGTGGTGCAGGCTAAGGTCAGCCCTGTCGCCTGCCCTCCCCTCTACTCCCCTCCGCCACCATATTTTGCCTGGGTTGAGCTATAAAGCAATCTGAGATGGCTGCTACATGTTCTGGGCTTGGAGATACCCAAGTGAAGCACCTGTGAATCTAGGCTTGTTGTTGCTAGTGCTGGGTCTGGGGCTCACTGAGGCTAGCCATTGCTTTTGTTTGAGAGGATTTAGGGAGTTGTGAAGCATGAGCCAAGACCAGCCATTCATGTTGAAAAGCAGCTTGGTAGGGCCCATAAGTTGGGTGGGGTGGAGTCTCTGGGCATCTCCAAGGCGGGTCAAACAGTGTTAGCCAGGTTGATGGAGTCTCAGTGATGGCACCAACTTGCTATCTCTGGGGGTGGGGAGGGTTTAGAAAAGGAACAATGGCCTCTGATTGCCTTGGTGTCAGGTACTTCAGTTTCTCCTTGTATACCACTGGTGCCTTTCAAGCTGCTACTCTAGGCCTGAAGCTCAGGGGAGAGAGTGAGTAGGTGAGTCTGTGTGTGGGTTCTTTAAGGGGAGCTGCTTGGGACTCCAGAGGTTTCTTCCACTGACTTAATCCCTGCTCGTTTTTGCAGCCAGAGGTTGTTGGGACTTATCTTCCTGGCACTGGAACCCTGGGCTGGGGGCTTGGTGTAGGGCTGTGACTCGTTGCTCCTGAGATATCCTTCCCAAATTTTTATTACCATATGTGGGTGAGGGATCAGCCCATTCACGCACACCTGTACCCCTCCTATCAGGGTGGATGGGTGTAGTTTCTTTAACTCCGTAGTTGTCAGAGTTCCATTCAACTTGATTTCTGATGGTTCTGAGTGATGGTTCTTCTATAGTTTAGTTGTAATTTTGATGTGGTTGTATGAAGAGGTGAGTCCTGTCTGCCTATGCCACCATATTGATCAGAAGTCCAGAATTTGATTTTCAACTCAAAAACTCTGAGTGATTTTGCTCTGTGATGGAGACTGACTCCAGATTGTTCTGTAATTCGACAACATTTATCAGTACCAGTATTATTAGTGGGGTATAGACCTCTGTGATATGTGCTAAGATGGAGATCAAAAGTATTGTACAGTAGATAGTTTTACTGATCCTGATGTTTTTTTTTTCCTAAGGTTTCTTTTTTTTTTAATGAGGGAAAGAAGGTTGGTAGGACAAGCTCTCAACTGAAAAGCTGCCTAAGAATATACAGTTGGCCCTCCATATTCACAGGTTCTGCATCTGTGGGTTCTGCATCTGTGGATTCAACCAACCTTGGATCAAAACTATTTTTAAAATGTTACATTACTGCTGACGTGTACTGTGAAGTTAAGCCTACAATGATTGTATCTGTACTGAACATGTGCAGATATTCTTTTCTTGTCATTCCTCAAAACAGTATAGCAACTATTTACATAGTGTTTACATCATATTAGGTATTATAAGTAGCCTACAGATGATTTCAAGTATATGGGAGGATGTGTGTAGATTATATGCCAATACTACACCATTTTATATAAGTGACTAGAACATCTGTGGATTTCAGTACTCTTTATGGGCCTTGGAATCAATATCTCTTGCAGATACCTAGGGATGACTGTTAAGACAGAGGAAACAGGGAAGTTGTGCTTCTGCACAGCAGCTACAGAAGGGCTCTTGTGCCAGAGTGACATGGTGAGTGAGGAGGGAGTGACTGTTGGCTGGCCGGCTTACTCCAGTTTACTGGGTACCAGTGGGGAAACAAAGGTAAAGAAGCATGCCTCTTGACCAGAGATGTCATTGTCATGGATGAACTACATTGCCCATAGGGAGTGTGGGGACACAAACCCATGTGCCTACAAAGTGGTGGTGCCATGTGCTCATCCCAGCTCTTCCTCATGGCTCTCTCCCTGGGTGGGAACTCTGGGTTGATTCCAGTGGTCTGTATAGAAAGAACAACAAAGCTACTTCTAATAGGAATCAGGGAATAGGGAATTCTGTTTAACTGCATTTCCCTTTCAGTTCCCAGATCATCATGAGAAAAATATTTTAAACTATAAGATTCAGTTTCTAAGTTATTACCTAGAAGGTGTTAAACATGATAGAATCTTTCTAAAAAAAGGGAATTAGCAGAGCCACAGGGCATCATAGACCACAGAATATTAGTAATCCAAGGCTCCTGAGAAACCAGGTGTAGAGCTCCTATCTCAGAGCACAAACTTGTGGGGCAAACACTGTCACTGGTGTGAGTGGGTTTTGCCCCCTGTTCCTTGGAGCTAGGACTGAAGTCAGAAACCTGGCTTCTTGTCCCCATATTATGATAAACTTTGTGTGCCTTTGGACTCTTAATGCCTGTGTCTCTTTCTGGAAACAGGTGTCAGTGAGGTTGGTGTTAGTGAACAGGAAGAGGGGTGTGTGGTGAGATCTGTGCCGGAGTGGAGTGGAGGGAGGGCAGAGCGAACTTGGGCTTACCTTCTAAGTGCCACCATCACCTCTTGCTGGTTAAGTCATGCATGGGAGCCTCACTGCACCCCCAGCCAAGGCCTCCAGAATGAGAGAATAATGCAAATTTGGGAAATAATGTGGGATTGTTGGTCTTTGGGCCATTTGGGAACCACTTCTGCCTAGAGACTTATTTTCTGATGCCTTCAGAGGTGTGGATTAGGTGATCTGTGGCCACTAACTTGTTTCATTCCCTTGGTGTGTGAAGATTTTCCTCCATTTGTGGGCTGTATTTGAGTTGCTACATCAAGTGCAGGGCTGTGACAGGTGATGTTAATGAGCTAGCTGGTCTTTAAATAGCACGGCTCCTATAAACAGAATCACCTGTTTTATGGCCTGATATTGAAGACGATTGCTCACAGAGGATTCTGAGTGGCTGGTGGTAGGACATTAGAAAGTCAGTGAAATGCTACTTGCCCCCTGCCATGAGGCAGGACTAGCTGAGAATACATATACCCCATCAGAGCTGCTTCTTTGTATTGGACTGGAATTATCCCTCACCAGGCATTAAACTCAGGTTGCATCAGAATGAAGAATGGCCAAGCCAGAATCTTCTCCTTGATTATCAGGAACTTAATCATTTGTTCTCTGAGTCAGCTTAATGGCGGGTAATGTTCGCATCACATTCTTTTGGGGCTGGGCCAAGAACCAGCATGCTTGCCAGCATTTCAGCGATGAGCTCATCAGCCTTTCGGCTCCCACATTCCTGGCGAAGAGCTCCACTGGAATTAATACTGTCACTGCAGCAGACTAGAACCATCACAAAGATTGCTCTTTCTTTTTCTGTGCCATGTGCTGGCTCTTGCTTTCATCAAGTGAGTCCTAAACCTCTTCCTCTTCAGAAAGTCTTCTCAGGCTGAGGCTGTGAGTTGTGGTGCTAGGAGTTCAACCCAACACATTGTTTACAGAAAAGCCCTGTGCTGGTGGATGCTAAGGATGTAAACACAGGTGAGCAATAGCCCCACCCCCGAGAAGCATATAATCCATCGGGATGGAGATAACGCAAGAACGTAAGTCTCAGCACCATAGAGTGTCAGCTATGCATCTTCAGAGAAGAGCGAAGGAAGGACATGGAGCTTTGAAAGGCAGGCACTTTGGAGGGATGGAAGAAGGCCTTGGAGAGGACAGGCATTTCAGCTTGATCTTGGAGACCGTACAATGGGGCTGGCACATAGTAAGTGTTGTTGGCTGAAAAAGAATATCGACTACGTGTTTTTATCACCAAAAATAATTTATTTGTTGGGGGTGGGGATGTGGGAAGGGTTGCAGCCCAGTGCATGCAGACATGGCAAGCCACTTGCACACTCTGGCCTGTATGCCAAGGTGGAGGGGTATTTATAAAAGGGAAAAGGAAGTTATGGGAGGGAGAGGTTAGAACCATAGTCCTTTATTAGAAACACAGAATTCTTCCTATAGAGTTCGTATGATTATATACAGTGCAAGAACTTCATAAGCCCTAGCTCCTCCCATAGATCCTCTTGACTGATTATTTGATTAAAGTTCTAGTTAGTCTTTACTGGTGTGCAGTAAGTGATAGCTGTTGTCCTTTATTGGCTAGATTTCTAATTAGTAAAATAGAAAATAGTTGTCTTCCATGTCTCTCAAGGTGTGCACCTGGAGTCTGGTGCATGATGACCAAAGTGTCTGAGCCTGTGTGATGTCCACTCTCTGCCTCCTCTGCTGCCACAGAATGGAGAAAATGCCCCTTGTAGTTTGTGGGTATAAAGAGTACACATCTGATTAAAAAATGGGACATGGTTGTATATTCTGTTTCTGTTTTATTAGTAGGATACAGTAAAGCAGGAAAACAGGTCCTTTGTGAGTTTTAAAGTGATAAAAGGAAAGGTTAAAAAAAAAGTGAAATCACTAGAGAGGGTGTTCTCAGCCAGTTTGTGCCAGGAGTTCAAAACAATGTTTAGAGGAATTTTTATTTATAGCTGTCAAGATTTATGACAGAGAACTTAACCAAGACAAGGATAGGGAGGGCCTGTGGGAGGCGCTCTCACACCACATGTAGGTCTCCATAGCCTTTTAAGAAGAACTCTAGGATTATAACAGAGCTTCAGGGTTGTGACAGCCCTTCCTCCTACCTTCCTCTTCCCCTCTGAAAAGAACTTCCTGCTGCTTCTTGCCTTTTTTTGTGTATGCATGTGACTTACTGTGTCTGCATATGCAGGATTGCAATCCTTTCTCCCCTCCCCCCCCCACCAGTAAATCCTTTTTGTGGACGAAATACCTCATCAGCTTTTTGTTTACAGTTGCAAAGGTGGAATAGTATTCCACTATACATATATAGCACAAGGTGCCTGTTTTTTCAAATGTTTTACCACAAATGGGCATTTGAGATGTTTCCAGTTTGGGGCAATTAACAATAAAGCCTCTCTGACTTCATATTCTTGATGTCTTTTGGCTGACATAGATACACATTTCTCTTGCACATATACCCAAAAGTAGAATTGTTGTGTCATAAGGCTTGCTGTTATTTACTTTTAGTAGATAATTGCCAGATAGTTTTTCAAAGTGATTGACTCAATTTGCAATCTAACCAACAATGCATTGTTACCAACACTTGCTGGTTTCCTGTACATGTTTGCTTTTCTGGAGGTTGTGTGGTGGTGTTTTTACGTGGTTTTAATCCGAATTTTACTGACCACTGATAATGTGTTTTTCCCACGCCACCAAGTAATTCTCCCACACCAGCTGGTGCCCTACAACTTAATCCAATTATGACATCAACTACCTAGAGTTAGCTTCAGATCCCACAGGTCAAGGGCTTAGTCCCACAAGACTGCCAACCCCCCACCTCTGCCCCACTTCACATGCCAGTCAAAAGTCCTCGTTTGTTACCTGTGCCTTCTAAATGACTGGCTATAAACGGGATGGTCCCTTTTTGGGTTCAATTAATTTGCTAGAGTGGTTCACAGAACTCAGAGAAGCATTTGATTATGTTTACGGTTTATTAGAGAGGATGTTATAAACAATACAGATGAAAAGCCAGATGTAAGAGATGCATAGGGTAAGGTATGTGGGAAGGGGCTTGAAGTTTACATGCTCTTTCGGTGCACCAGTCCCCCTGAATCCCCAGGTGTTCACCAGCTTGGAAGCTCTCCAAAGTTTGTCCTTTTGGGTTTTGAGGAAGGCTTCATTACGTAGGCATGATTGATTAAATCATTAGCTATTGGTGATAGGACTCAATCTCCACCTCCTCTCCCACCCTGGAGCTCGGGGGCGGGGCTGGGGGGTGGGCAGAGTGGGGCTGACAGGTCCAACCCTCTAATCACATGGTTGGTTCCCCTGGTGACTGACCCTATCCTTAGGTGACCTGGAGGTTTTCCAAGTGGCCTCAGTAACATAGCAAAAGATACCTGATATTTTCATCCCTTCAAGAAATTCTAAAGGTTTGCTTCAAGTATACAAATCTTGCACCCATTTGGTTAAATTTATCCCTTCAAATGTTTCATGTGTTTGGATGCTGTTGTAAGTGGTAGTTTGAAAAGATTTACATTTCTAATTGTTAGCTAGTGTATGGTTTATTTTTGTATATTGAATTTGTATTCTCAGTGTAGCTAAAGTCACTTATTAGTTTTAATAACCTTTCCCTTTGATTTTGTCATTTGCAAATAAAGATAGCTTTCCTTACACCTTTCCAATATGTGTGCCTTCTATTTATTTTTTCAATTTATTATCACAGACATTCAGTGTATTATAATACAAGTGGTGAGAGTGAATCTTCTCTCCTTGTTCTTTATCTTATGGAGAAAACATTCAATCATTTCATTTCCCCATTAATTATAATGTTAACTTTAGGTTTTTCATGAATACTTTTAATCAGCTTGAGGAATTCCCTTCTTGTTCTTGTTTCCTAAATTAAAATTTTTCTTATCATGAATCTGTGTTGAATTTTGTCATGTGCCTTTTCTGTATTTATTGAGATATCATGGGCTATTTTGCCTTTGTTCTATTAATATTTTGAATTGCATTTATTTAATTTTTTTCTCCTTTCCTATGGTTTTGTGAGGATGGGGGCCAGGCCTGGGCCACAGTATTCACAGTTGGCCAGCCTCCAGCCCAGGTCCTCCATGCACTGCCGAGCCCCTACTGTCCACCTGCACCATGCTGGGGCTTTAATCCACCAGTTGTGCCACCCATGAGGTGTGCTAATTGGGGGCAACACACACACCACCTCCTCCCTCTTTGCTGGCCTAGGTGCTGTGGCACTGTCAAAGTCTCTTCAGAGTAGTTCAGCTCTCCCACTGAATTAAGTCTTTCTGGGGACTGTGAACTCCCTGAGCCCTGCTGCCCTCCTCTGAACAGTCCGTTTGGTGAATGTATTTAATTTTAAATGTAAAACCAATCTTGCTAGGTTGAACTCCTTGGTCCTGATGGATATTTTTATCTATCTATCTCTCTATCTTTTACCTATTTATCTTCCTGAATTTGATTTCCTAATACTTTTGAAAGGACTTTCACACCCAGGATCATGAGGGAAACATGTTCAGTAGTTTTCTTTTCTTGCAATGTCTTTGCTTGGTTTTGTTACAGGAAAAAGTAGCCTCAATATGTGTTGGGCAGGGTTCTCTCCTCTCTTTTCTAAATGAGTTTGTGTCTGATTATATTATTGTTTTTCTTAATTTTTTTGATAGAATTCATCCAGACTTCATGTTTTCCTTGTGGGAAAATTTTGAATTAAGAATTTGGCTTTTTACAACTTTTCAGATTTTTGTGTCCTGAGTTAGTTTTAGTAATTTGTGTTTTGTAAGATGTTGATTTTTTCTAAGTTATCAAGTTCAGTGACATAAATTTTCTTTATGTTGCATTATTATCCTTTTCATTATTGTAAGATCTGTAATGATATCTTTTCTTTTACTACTGAGATTTGTGACTTGTGTTTTTTCTCTCAATTAATCTAGCTAGCAGTTACTCAGCTTTATTGACTTTCCAAATATATAGATTGTGCTTTCATTGATTTTCTCTAGTTTTTGGGTCCTTTCCTTTTATTGATGTTTAGTCTATATTATGTTCTTCCTTCTAATTATTTTGAATATATATATGTATTCATGTATATATGTATATATGAATATATGTATATCAAGATTCTTAAGGTAGAAACTAAGATAATTGTGGTTTTTTTCCTTCTGACATTAGCATTTAGACCTATAATTTTCCCTCTAGGCACTGCTTTAGCTGTGTCTCACATACATTTAAAACTTTATTTTTAAATAGTTATAGACTCATAGGAAGTTACAAAAATGTAGAAAACCCAAAGGAAAAACAAACCAAACAACCAAACCAACAAATGGGTTTAACAAGGTTGTATAATTCAAAATAAACATACAAGAATCAGTTAAATTTTTATATACTATCAATAAACACATAGATACCAAAATTAAAATATATAAACAAACATGTAAGTGTACATTTCAACATTTCTAGTACTTTTATGCTGAAAATGACAAAATCCTGATGAAAGAAATCAAAGTTGCCCTAAAAAAATGGAGAGACAGGTCATGTTCTTGGACTAGAAAATTCAACGTAATAAAGGTGTTACTCCTCCCCTAATTATTATACCAGGTTAATGTAACTTCTATTAAAATCACAGCAAACATTTTTATAGGCATAGACAACCTGATTCTAAAATAAATATGGAAAACAAAGGAACCAGAAGAGCTAAAACAATTTTGAAAAGGAAGACTAAAGGGAGAGGAAGCAGTCTGCCTAATTTCAAGATTTATATCCACAGCAATCATGACTATGTGGTACTGTCAGAAGGATAGACACAGAGGTCAGTGTAACAGTTTAGGGAACCAAGTATAGAAAATAGTATAGAGAATCACAGCAATATGCCCAAATGATTTTTGAGAAATTCTTTTCTCAGATGATTGAGAATTGCAGAAGCAATCCAGTGGTAGTAAGTTAGCTTTTCTAACAAATGGTGCTGGAATAATCACACATTCATAAGCAAGAAATGAACCTTAATCTGCTTCATACCATACACAAAAAGTAATTCAAAATATATCACAAATGCACATCTATAAAACTTAGAAATAGGATAAATGTATTTTAGGGCAAGAGCTGGACAAAATTATTAGACTTGACATAAAACATCTTCTATAGGAGGAAAATTAATAATTTGGACTTCATGAAAGTTAAAAACTTTTCTGCAAAAGAACCTGATAAAATGATGGGAAGCTACAGACTAGAAGGAATATTTACAAATCACATACTAAGAAAAGACTGGTAATGAAAATATGTGAACTATCAGAACTCAACAGTAAAAGAAAACAATTCAACTAGAAACTAGACAGAAGACACAAAGAGACATTTCATCAAAAAGAAGATAATACACATGGCAGATAAGCATGTGACAAGATACCCAACATTATTAGCCATTTAGGAAGTACAAATTAAAACCACAGTGAGATATTACTACACATGTCAGAATGGCTGTGACAAAAAAAAATAGTGATAATAGCAAATGATGGTTAGGATGTGGAGGAACATACATTGCTTGTGGGAATGTAAAATAGTATAGCTTCTCTGGACAACAGTTTGGCAGTTTCTTTTCTTTTTTCTTTTTTTTTTTCTTTTGGCAGAGCCAGCTGAGGCTTTATTTTGGGAGGGAAAAAAAATACACTTGATTTGGCTTTTAGTTGGGGGCAGGGTAGGAGGTGGTACCCCAGGCAGTACACAACCCCACCCCAAGGGTGAGCTGAGGCCTGGGGCTGTGCCTCATTTGGGTCTCCTGTACCTTCCACTCCCCTACAGAGCTCCTTTCCTGCCAGCTTGGAGGACAGGAGGGACCACAGTAGTCCTTCACTTGGACAGGACATCAGATGACTCAGACACCAGCTTCCCATCTCGGGTCTCAGTCTTCTTCACAACCACCGTCTTGGACGAGCTGGTGCTGGTGCGGCTGCTGGTGCAGCTGAAGGAGCCAGAGCTCCTGCCAGAGCCCAGACTGGCCTGGAAGCCCAGGCCATAGTTGAAGTTCCCATAAGCTGGGCTCAGCTCACCTGAGTAGCCACTGGTGGTCTTGGTATGGATACTCATGTTCTGCATCCCAGACTCCATTGGGCTCTCCTTGCCCTCTAGCAGCGTGTGGTAGGTGGCGATCTCCATGTCCAGGGCCAGCTTGATGTTCATGAGCTCCTGGTACTCATGCAGCTGCTGGGCTGTGTCCTGCTTGACGGCTCTCAGAGTGGCTTCCAGCTCAGCCACCTTGGCCTGAGCATCCTCAATGGCCAGCTTGCCACGCTGCTTAACATCCTTGATGGCAGCCTCCAGGGAAGCCCCCTGGCCTTTGAAGCCATTGATCTCAGCCTGGATTCTACTGATGTTCCAGTTAGTCTCAGAAATCTCTGTTTTCCTGCGATGCAGGTCATCCCTGTGTTTCCCAGCCAATGTCTGCAGCTCCTCATACTTGATCTTGCAGATGGCCTCAGCCTCAGCTCAGCTACGGTTGGCCATCTCCTCATACTGGGCCTTGACCTGGGCGATGATGCTGTCCAGGTCCAGGGAGCGGCTCTTGTCCATGGACAGCACCACAGATGTGTTGGAGATCTGGGGCTGCAGCTCATGAATCTCCTCGTCATACAGCTGCCTGTAGAAGTTGATCTCATTGGTCAGCCCTTCCAGGCAGGACTCCAGCTCTACTTTGTTCATGTAAGCTTCATCCACATCCTTCTTGATGAGGACAAATTCATTCTCCATCTCTGTGTGCTTGTTGAGCTCATCCTTGTACTTATTCTTCAAGTCCTCCACCAACCCCTGTATGTTGCCAAACTCTGCCTCCAGTCTCAGTTTCTCCTGGGCCAGTGTTTCCAGCTGCCGCCAAAGGTTGTTGATGTAGACCTCGAACATATTGTCCATGTTACTACAAGTCATCTTTTGCTGCTACAGGAGAGTCCACTTGGTCTTCAGAATCTTATTCTGCTGCTCCAGGCTTCACACCTTATCGATGAAGGAAGCACACTTGTTGCTGAGGCTCTTGAGCTCCTTCTCCTGGTTGTGCACAGCCTGGCAGTTTCTTATAAAGTTAAATTTGTAACTACCGCACAACCCAGCAATATTATCTCCTGGGCATTTATCCCAGAAAAATGAAAACTATGTTCACATAAAAGCTATTCACAAATTTCTTAGTAGGTTTATTTATAATAGCGAAAAACTAGAAACCAGATATTTTTCAGTGGATGGATAGTTAAGCAGATTATGGCACATCTATGCTATGGAATAACACTCTGCAATAAAAAAGATTGAACTTGGATGAATCTCCAGAGAATTAGGCTGAGTGATAAAAGCTAATCCCAGAGGTTACATACTATATGGTCCATTTATATAACATTCTTGAAATGAGAAAATTATAGAAATGGAGACTAGATTAGTGGTTATCTGAGGCTAAGGAAGAGATGGGGGTGGGAGGGATGTGGTTGTATCTATAAAAGAGAAACACTAGAGATCCTTGTGGGGATGGCAGTGTTCTGTCTCTTGATTGTGTCAATGTCAATGTCTTGGTTGTGACAGTGTACTATAGTTTTGCAGGATATCACCATTGAGGGAAGCACAGATTAACTCTGTACTCTTTCTACAACTGCATGCAAATCTATAATTGTCTCAAAATCAAAAGTTTATTTAAAAATATAGGTGAGATCATGCCATCCCTTTGTCTAAAACTCTCCAGGGTTGGTCTCCCTGTGTTCCTCATAGTATAAGGCAAAGTATTAGGTTCTGAGTTTCAAACGACCTGGCCTCTGCCTGCTCCTGGACTCACTTCCTCCTGCTTTCTCTGGCTGACTTTGTTCAACTACATTGGCATCCTTGGCTTTCCTCAAAGACCAAGTATATCGTTCAAACTGCAACTCATTTTACTCCCCCTTTTACTTTTGTTTCCAGGAAATTGAGGTTTTGAGGCCAACAATTTTTAAATTCAAATTTATAGAGTACCAGACCCATTCTAGGTACTTGGGCAGTAACAGTGGACAGAACAGATACAGACCCCTGCCCAAGGAGCCTTACCTCCTGTTGGAGGAAACAGATTCTGTGAACAGGAAGTGTATAAAGGAGCATGTTGTGATAGTGGGCAGTGCCAGGGTAGGCTAGATTGGGGATGCTGGCCAAGTGAGGGTGGCTGCCCTTGTTCAGGTGCCATCTGAGGACTGATGTGGAGCAGGTGAGGGAGTTAGATATGTGAATGTCAGGAAGAACATCCCAGAGGAGGGGCAGTAGAAGCAAATGTCAGGGACAACAGGAGAGGCTGGCATGGCGGAGCATGGTGGAGGTGAGGAAATGCTGAGAGCAGTGGTTGGGGTGGGAGGTAATGGTGGGCTGGGAGAGGGTGAGCAGGTCTTGTTGGGCCCATAGACCAGTGGGAGAATTTGGCTGTTACTCAGCGGGAAATAGGGAGTCATTGCAGAGTTTCAGGAGAACAGTGACATGAATGGACTTAGGCTCTAACAAGATGATCCTGCCTGCCCTTTCTGGGTCAAGGACAAAAGGAAGCCGGTTAAGTGGTCATCTCATTAACCTGGGAAAGGGAGATGGTGATGTGCAGCAGGGCAGTGGGCTGTGCGTGGTTGGGTTCTGGTCATGGATGGCTGGTAGAGCTCATAGGGCTTGCTCACAAACATAGACCTGTGATGTGAAAAGGAGAGGTGTTGAGAGTAATTTTTGTTTAGACAGCCTGAAAGGTGGCATGTGGTGGTCAAGGATGGGGAAGCCCTCAGTGCCTTGGGTTGGAGGGGCTGGAAGGCCTGAGGCTCCAGTTAGGATACACAACACAGGCAGTAGGAACAGGCCCCTGCACATGAGTTGGGGTTTGGGAGAGAGGGATAGAGGTTTGGGACTGCTGGGCATCTAGGTGAAGGGAGAGTTTTTGAAAAGGGGTACAGAGACAGATGAGGACCTGGGACCAAGGCAGGGCCCTCTGATGTCAAGAGGTTGGGAGAAGACACACTTCCATAGGAGCAACTGAGAAGAGTAGCTGGTCAAGTGGCAGCTCAGGAAGCACTGAGCAGATGAGGTAACAGGTATCAAACGTGGAAGATGCTTGAGGGAGACACTGGCAACGTGGAGTGGCTGGTGGCTGAGGAAAGGGCAGGTAAAGTCTGACCAGAGTGAGAGGAGAAGACAGCAATGATTGTTCACTTGTTTTTCTACAAAAAGAATATGGGGCTGTGGTGTTGGTTGGTGGGGGAAGCGGACCAAGAACAGGAGTTTTTAAAATACAAGACATACTAGCTTACATTTGCTGTGGTCAGCCAGCTTGCTGCAAACCAGAAATTGCAGTTGCCCCCCCTTGTCCCCGTCCACCAACGCTCCCTTCGACATAGGCGCCCAGAGGGTCTCTGGGGAGAGCTGTCTGCAGCCGACAAGGTAATCGAATATGGGAAGAAGGTAGACATGGAGACATAAAACACTGTCTAAATGAAGGGCAATCGTATTTGAAGTAATTTGAAGATTGACAGGAAATTCATAAAGGGAATATGGAGTTCCATTTACAACAGCAGGAGATTGTCTTGTCCATAGCTTTCTGACCTCTGGAAGAACAGAAGTTGCTGCTGGCAGAGTTCCAAAACATGAAAATGCAAAATGGAATTGAATAATCTCTCCTAAATCAATTTTGTGAGCCAGATGACCTACAGAGGGATGCGATATAGTGCAAGGTATACGACACAGAGTGCTCTTGTCTGTTGAATACATCATGACAATAGTTGATTTGGGAGATAACTGAGTTCTGCCTTCCTTTGGTTTCTGGGAGCCTGGTTAGTGCTCTTTAGTTGGCCTCCACTGAGGCTGTCGTAGGGAAGCATGCCTCTTATTCTGGCTTTTGGGAACTGATTGCAGAATTGGTCAGAGGGGTCGTCTGGGCCAGGTTGGAGGGCTGCTGACCCAGTAAGAAGGCCTCTTGCTGGCCTTCTTCATTAGCACCTGGGGTTGCTATCTTTGCAGCATGGTTCTAGACTTTGCTTCCTGAATGTGAGTCATTCTTTTGTGTTACGTGCTCTGATGTCCTTCCCAGGATCAGCCAAGTTCTGGGATTAATTGTGAGGCCAAGCAGGGGTGTAACAGTTTGCATTTAGTCCTAGAAATGTCTTCAACTCAAGGCTTACCTCGGCAAGAGCCTCTGTGGGTATCTTGGTCTTTCTATTGGCAGTATAGTTAGGCCCGCTGCACAGTGGGACTCAGCCTGGGGGCACAGTGGTAAGTGACAGCCAGAGCCTTTCACCAGCAGAGGTGCCTGTAGAGACTCTTCCTGAGTCACTCAACTGGATGGTCTCCTTGTGTACATGGAGACAAGAGCCTCTTCCTGCTTCTTTCGGAGTTCATTACTTGATGGTTCTTTTCTTGAGGTTCTTAGGATGACTGAGGTTATGTTGGCTTCCCCTCATAGGCATTTCAGGTCTTTCCTGGCTACGAGGTTGGTAGAGAAAGTGCCTACCGGCGTGGACCCATGCTGGGTACATCTGGGCACCTATGGTTGTCACAAACCAAGAGTCTGAATGTAAATATTTTAGGTATGTGGACCCCATGTGACATGTCTCACTCTTTTTTTTTCTTCTCAACTTTTTAAAATCACAAAAACCATTTTTAGTTCATTGGCCATATGAAAATAGGCATCACGCCATTGTTCGCTGCCTCCTGCCATATGCCCAGCAGGCAGAGATAAATGTTGACCTGGCCATAGGTTCCCCAATTCGGTCCACTTGGAGGTGGGAGAGGCACAGAGGATGTCCAGTGTCAGGACACCCTGTTGCTTTTTTTGTACATGTGTGTTTATGTTTTGTTAGCACCAGTCTTGGAAAGACCTTCCATTTGTCTTAGAGACTTCCACATTCAGGACACTCAGTAGCCAAGCAGTCACTTATACCATTACATTAGCAGTCCTGTGTTTTAGAAAACCCACCTCATTACTATAGAATGCCAGTGGTAATGATTCCAGCAGACCCTGTCTCCAGGAGTCATACTTCTCCACCCCGAATGCACAGGAGAGTCACCTGGGGGCTTTGGCAGAATTGCAGTGCTTAGGTCCCCAAACGAGTTAGGTCTTGCAGCATCCAGGGTACAGGCTTATTCTTTCTATTATGCACTGCCCAGATGTCTTGTTGGGCTGGTTTCTTGTAGCAGAGCCTAGCATACTGGTGTGTGGTGGATAGAGTTCATTATTGCTGTCTTTCCCTACCCCGACCCTGCCCTCCTCTCCTTCAGCCCCCAACCTACTACCCATGTAGTAATGCTCTAGAAAGAGGAAAGATTTTGGTTTAATCAGCAAGTGCTCGGCTCAGTTAGCACAAACCCCAAATGGCATGGGAAGCCTTTTAGCAGCTTAGATTAAGAACGTCTAGCTGGTGGAGGGAGGTGGCACTGGTCTACTGTGGACAGGAAGGATGAGCTCACTGGCTTTCAGATGTCAGAAAATGCCAGTGAATTCCTCCTCTCTTTCTTCTTCAATCTGAGACCGTTCCAGTTCCCAGTGGCACTTACATCTAGGAATTGGGTGTTTTATTTAAAAAATTACTATCTCTGCAAACTTTGATCAAACAGAGGAGAAAGTGCTTAGAGGGAGGTTGATAAAAAGATGACAGGAAATCTCATGGTGGTGAGGCTTGTCAGCACACTTATATTTTCTTTTTACAACTCTTATTTCCAGGCCCTTGAAGCCAGTCTCTGTTTACTCTTCATGCTGGCTAAGTGTGTATACATGCTATTAATAGTAGCAGTGGGAAGAAAATAATACTTTCTAGTCTGAAATAGTCCCCAGCAGAAATTTTGGAATTGAAAGACTTCTGGTCTCTAGGGATCTAGGCCAGTGCTTCTCAAACTTTAATGTGCATGTGGATCACTGGGATCTTTAAACCTATAGATTCTGGTCCAGCAGGTGTGATGCCTGGGAATCTGCATTCCTGATGAACTCCTATTGCCCTGATTTGAGAGGTTCTGGGCCATAACATGTGATTCTCCTTTTATGAACATAATCAGATTGATTCCAGAGGCAGTGGCAAATATAGGTTACATTATTAGGAGCATGGCATACAAATGGTGGAGGTGACAGACCAGTTTCAGTGTGCTTTCTGATTGTTGTTAGGCTCCTGGAGAGGGAGGCAGAGAGTGAGGCTGTTGCTGGCGTATGTGGCAGGTCTCCAGTGTCAGTGGAGTGGTGCACTGATCCATCTGCTAGGCTGCAGCGCTGAGCACTCACCCATGCTGTCCTGTGACTGCTCATACAGCCCTGGGAATGTGAGGAGGACACTGAGATTTTTAGAAGAGTCAAGAAGCTTGTCCAAGGTCATTCCACTGGTAACTGTCTGGATTCAGTTCAGGCTTCTCTGATGCCAAGGATAGTCCTGCTTCCCCAGTGAGTATCAGCCACAGAACCGAGGAAGGTTAGTCCAGCTCATAAAAAGCTGTTCCCAGAAGGAAGATCTAGTTAAGTGCCCTTCTCTCCCTTCCCCTGGGTATTAGGTGCTGTTTGAAAGGCTCAAATTTGAAGAAGGATTGGAGTCTTTCTGTGTGAAAGGAGCATACTCAGGATTATAGTGTCACTGTGGGGGAGTTACAGGCTGGGTTACCATAAGGGTGAGGTTTGGTGAGAAAGGTGGGGGCTCTGGCTTGGAAGATGTTCTGGCAGGTGATGGGGCTACTGTGTGGGAAGAGGTGGCAGCAGGAGGCTGGGCACTGGGATTCTCCATGCCTGGGCATTTAGATTCAGTGACTTCTAAATTCTCTTGGGAGACTTTTGGGATCCTGTGTACCCTGACTCCCAAAACCTTTGAGGAACCCAGTTGATCAAGAAGCCTGGGAGGGGAATTACACTGTTTTTGCCGCTTGAGGTTTGGGAACCATAGAACTTTTGTAAACTGAAGGGGATCATCTCAATATTCAGGAAATAAAAGTGCAAGGGTTTATTTGTGAAACATTGCTTTATTTTATCTAACTTTTATGAAGGTAGAAAAATAAAATCAGCGTCTCATTTAAGCTGAAAACAAAAAAAAAAGCCAGCAACTATAGCTTCTGGGAGGGGGACAATTCAATATGGTAAAGGGTTAATCCTTTCAAAGGTTTGGAAATACTTTTAGGGAATTAATGTCCAGGATCTAATGGCATATTGATGACTGTGATGCATGTGGTTCCGTAAAAGCTTTTAGACCCTGGCTTTGTTTCAAGGGCACAGATTCAAGATGACTTCTGATCTTTCTCCATGTAGGAAGGCTTCTTTGTTCTCCCAGAAACATTCACACTGTTCACAAAAATGTCCACTTGACCAGTGAGCTCTGCTCACGGCCAGGCAAGGCCCTGGCTGGCAGACCACCTTGCTGTATCTCGGCTGTGTGCACACACCAAGAGGCCTCTGGCAGGTCCTAGCCTGGAGGGAGAAGCTGGCTGGCTCCAGTACCTGGCAGGCCAGAGTTCAAAGGCTGGCTCCCTTGCTTCCTCTTTTTGAAGATTTTGGACAAAGCCTTTAGCCTTTCTGGGTCTTACTTTCCACGTCTGGAAAATGGAAATACTAGTCCCTGTCTTGCTGAGTTGGTGTGAGGGAAGCAGCCATGCATTGGAAGTGTTTAATGGGTTGGAAGTGCTCAGCAAAGGGAACTGTTGTTAAGGAGTGATCAGCAAGTGTGAAGATATTTTATGGTGTGCAGAAATGATAGCCAGCCTTCTAGAATATTCAATGTCTTATACTTAAATTCAGTGTAAGAATTAGAAATATTATTGAGGCAAAGCTGACACTTTGTTTTGCTTCCATTACCACTAAGCAGACCTTAGTTGGTGGAAAAACACTTTGCATCTCAGATATGCTACAAGTTACTTGGTGCCCAAATAATAAAATCTTGAGCATTTCCCATGAACTTGGACTTTCTTGTAGAAACACCTTCCCTTGGAGTTCTGCAATATCAATGTCCAAAGGTACATGCAATCTATCTGAATTTGTTGGTACTGTGAGAAAGTTGCTGTTTTCCTGCAAACTACTGAAAAGTTGGTGACTTTGGTCTTTTTTTCCTTTAATTGAAGGTTTTCTTAAAAATAAGCCTTTAATTTTAAAAGTTTTAGATCTACAGAATTATTATAAAGATAGTTCAGAGAATCCCTATATACCCCACCCCCAGTTTAACATTTTACATAGTATGGGACCTTTGTTATAATTGATGAATCAATGTTGATACTTTGTTGTTAACTAAAGTTTAGTCTTTAGATTTTCTTAATATTTTCCTAATGTCCCTTTTCTGTCCCAGAATCCCACCCAGGACACCACATGGTATTTAGTCGTCATGTCTTTGTAGGCTGTGATAGTTGATGAGACTTTCCTTTGTTTTTGATGACCTTGACAGTTTTGAGGACTACTGGTCAGGTATTTTGTACGGTATCCCTTTATTGAGATTTGATGTTTTTCTCTTGGTTAGGCTAGGGTGTAGGTTTTGGGGAAGAAGACCACAGAGGTAAAGTGCCATTTTTATGACATATCAAGAGTTTATATTATTAATGCGACTGGTCATGGTGGGCGTTGGCTGTGGTCCCCTGGCGGAGGTGTGTCTGTCAGGTTTCTGCACTCCACATTGCTCTTCCCTCCTACACTGTCCTCTGTGGAAGGAGGTTGAGGTGCACAGTACACGTTTGAGGAGTGTGGTGAGCTTACCCTCCCTGAGGTTGGAGCAGCCACAGGGAGTGCTGGAACTATCTGCAGGGGATGTGTTTGTCTCTCCCATTTATTTTTTCAATCATTTGTTCATATCAGTATGGGCTCATGAATGTTTGTTTTATATTTTGGTTCAGAGTTCTGTGCTAATTTATTTTTTTGCTCCAATTTTTCCAGAGTAGGCCAATGGGAATCCTTTCAGTTGGCTCCTGTGTCCCTTTGACATGTCCCTGTCATTGTGTCCCTGTCAAAAAGGAATGTTTTGCTTTTTAAGCACCTCTTTCCTTTTTGTTTACTACAAGAGGCCTCAGGCTTACTCTGTGTAGATCCTGTCCCATTCTAAAATCAGGAGCCTGGGCCCCTTTAATTGGAAAATGATATAAAAAAACAAGACCTGGGCACTGGTGTGTGTATTGCTACTGGGGTATTGTTACTTCTAGGTGCTCTTAGCTGACAAAACAGGGGAAACGTGTGTATATGGTAACCTGTATATACACATATCTATAAATGTGTCCATATGTACCTATCTGTATCTATAAGCTAACAATACACGAGCATATTTCTAGCTCTAATCCACCACTGCATGGATCATTCTAGCTTCTTTCCCTTTGTTTATGAGTAACTCCAACAGTGGAGACAGACACCTGGCTCCCACCATCGTCCATCCACTTACTTGTTCAATCCCAGTGTCCATGCACAGCAGTGTCAGAGCTGTTAACACACACCCCTGGGAAACAACTTTATCAGCTAGAGCACAGGGCTTAAGTTTAGTTCCTTTTGCTGTTACTCTTACAGACTTCACTCATTTCCAAAGTGACTCAGGTCAGCACCTTATTCTCCATCCCTCAGGGAGGTTGTTTTGTAAATTTTTAACACAGTAAGTCTTTTGTCGCATTCCACACTCCATCCTGGGATTCCCTGACAGCCTAAATGACTTTTTAAGAAGTTGCATACACTAAGGTTTACTTTTGTGCTGTAAAGCATGTGGCTTTTGAGAAATGTTTACTATCTTGTAGTCACCATTGCAGTATAATACAGAATAGTTTCACTGTCCTAAAAATCCCCTGGCTCCACCCCTTCAGTCCCCTCCCTCAGCCCCTGACCTATTTGGGGAAAAGACATCTACAGTTTTGTCTGTTCCAGAATATCATACAACTGGAGTCACACAGTATGTAGCTTTTTCAGATTGTCTTCTTTTACTTAGCTATGTGTATTTATGATTCATCTATTTTTTTTGGTGGTTTTATAACTGATTTATTTTTATGGCTGAGTAATATTCTATTGTTCAAATGTATCACAGTTTTATCCATTCACATATTGAAGGATGTCTTGGTTGCTTCCAGTTTTTGGCAGCTATGACTAAAGCTGTTTGTGGATTTTTGTTTGGATATTAAGTTTTCAACTCATTTGGGCAAATACCAGAGAGTACAATTGCTGGATTATGTGGTAAGATTGTGTTTAGTTTTGTAAGATACTTCCAAAGTGGCTTGCACCATTTTCCATTCCCACTAGAAATGAATGAGAGTGAGTTCTTACTGCTCTGAGACTTTGCAAGCATTGGGTATGTCAGTTTTTAAAATTTTAACAATTCTAATAGGTGTCTAGTTGTATCCCATTTTAATTTGTAATCTTTCCATCCTAAATTTCCATCTTTGCTGTTTTTTTCATTTGGCAAGTCAGCTTTGAAGACTGACACTCTTGTATCTCTTTCAAGTAAACTTTTTCCTTTTCAAATGATTTGCTCTGAGTCTTCCCTTGATAGTATGTCCACTGGTTTATGGTCAGCATCTCATTAACTTGAGCTGTTTTCCAGATCTACATTTATATAAATTGTGATGACACATTTTTAGTGAGGGTTGCTTCAGTATAATTTAGGTGGAAATCTCCCAGCACCACATGGGTGTTTGGGGATAAATGTATTAATTATCTAGAGTTTAGGAAGTTACTCCAATAGTCATGGAATTCCAGATTGCAACATGCCTCCACTGTGAAGTTGTCCTTTGCAACCTATTATCTTTCAGATAAAGGCCAGGTGAACAACCCCCTCCACCACATGTTCCAGATCTTCTGGTGTTAGCCTGTAGCCTGTCTCTCCAGCTCAGCCCGCCACTTCTCCCGCTTATGTAGTATATGTTCCTGCCAGACTAGGCAGAGCCCCTGACCTGGTTCTTGGTTTCTATCCATCAGGACTGTCTCTTTGCAGACTCAGCATGCCAATTCTGTCCACAGGGCCTAGAACAAACTAACCTGGTCTGGCCATGCAGCTTTCCCTATCTACCCAGGAGGAAGCAATCTCCCCTTTTGAATATTGCAGCTCACCATGTTGAAGCAGAGAGATCTTTTGTCCTCCATGGCATTGGGGCTATTGGTGTGAAGCTGTCTCCTAACACAGTGTGGACTCCTTGAAGCTATGTCCCACCCTGTGGACTCCCTGTTCCTAGCGTGTTCTGGAGGGCCCAGCCTGCCTGACCAGTACAGGGAGTGCAGTGCAGTGTAGGCAGGACTCCTCTCAGCGTGCTGCTATTCTAACTGCCCCATGAGGGGCTCCCTGGGGTAAGGATCTACATTGTCTCAGCTTTTGGGCTCTTTGAGGAGATGCCACTGTGAATAACAATAAAGATATGTACCCATGTGACTTTTGACTCACACTGATGACAGGAATCAGCTCAACCCATCAGTTCATCTGTGGGCACAAGTGAAAATGTACCCTTTTAGTCATATGCAGATTGCTTTCTACAAGGTTTGGTTCATTGTCTGCTTCAGTGACTCCTGTCAAAACCTTACTAAAGAAGAAGCCAAACTGTAATGGCTGTGCCTCTGACTTCTGTTTTCTTCCTTTGCATGTGGTGGTCTCCTTGTTGGCTTGGGGAAGGGGACCTGTTGCCAGGACAGCTGCGGGTGTGACATGCACAGAGCACTTGATCAAACTCCAGTTGTGTTCCTACTTTGTCTCAGTTATGGGATTTTATGTTTCTGCCCTTGGCATTGTCTTTTTCCCTAAAGGGCTGATGGTCTCCACACACTGTCCTGAATGTAATGTCTGGCTCCTTGTATCTCTATAAAGTGTGGTGGCTGATTGTGCTTCCACCTCCCTTCCTCCTTCTGGGATCTCACCTACTCTGTGTTCTGATGATTCCACCCCAGACCTTTCCAACCAACCCTGGACTAATTTGACTTGGTGCCTATTGGACATCTTCACTTGCCAGGCTAACAAACATGTCAGACATAACAGATCCAAAACTGAACTTGTGAGCTTACCGCCATCATTTCATTGTCTCGTTGCTTACACCAGAAGCCTAGAGCTACCCAAGTACACTTCTCATCTCAAACCTTACATCCAGTCCTCCAGGAGAACCTGTGTTTCAGGGCACCCACCAAGTTCTTAAGGTGAGATTTAAACAATACAGTACAAAATCCACTCAAATGCTTTTAATAATGTTATTTGGGACAGTGTTTTGCAATGATATAAAGTAAATAAACCAAGCAGTTAACACCTACAACAAAACTGATGTAGCTCTATTAATACTGGATTGAATGTGTGTAGAGACAAAAGTTTTTTAATGTATAGTGTACTTCTATATGATGATAGAAGAAAATAGTTAGGATAAAGATAGAGTAGTTCAGAATTTATAGATATATAAGATAACTAAAACTCAAAATATATAGGAAAATTGGCTGATTTATAAGGAGAAGTGGATAAATTCACAGCCATATGGGCTATTTTAATGTTTATTTTTCAGGAACTGACAGGTCAGATACAAACACATAAATAAAAGTATACAAGATTTGAACAAGCTCTATCTCTAGGTCATATGAAAAAACTGCAACCAACTAGTAAATACATATTCTCTTGAAACCTGTGAAACATTTTCAAAATGGTCACAAAGTCAATCTCTAATCCTTTCAGATCATGTCCTCATACCAATGAAGTTAAAGTCAGAAATCAATAATAAAAGCACAAAAAAGGAAAGTTTATATATTTGACATTAAAAAACACTAAAAATCATTCAAATTAAGGAAGAAGTCACAATGGAAATATCCGAATTGACCGACTCTTAACAATGTAAAGTAAGGCTTATAGATTGCAGCAGTGCATGGGAGGAAATTTATATCTTTAGAGTTATGTATTAGAAAAGAAAAAAGGCTTAAGCCCTGGCTGGGTGGTTCAGCTGATTGGAGCGTTATCCCAAATATCAAAAGGTTGTGGGTTCAGTTCTAGTTAGGGCGCGTACCTGCATTATGGTTTCGATCCCCAGTTGGGGTGTGTATGGGAGGCCACCAATCGATGTTTCTCACATTGATGTTTCTCTCTGTCTCTGTCTCTCTTCTTCCTCTTTAAAATCAAAACATTTCCTTGGGCGAGGATTAAAAAAAAAAGCTCAAAATTGATCAGATAAGTGTCTGAGTTAAGAAGTTTGGAGAGCAAAAGACAGTAGAAGGAAGGAAATGAGAAAAGTAAGAACAGAAATTTGTGAAATGGGGGACAAAGAGGAATAGAAGTAATAAAAGGCTGGTTGTAAAGAAAAACAAAATTGTCTAACTTGGGTAAGATTAATAAAAAATAAAAGACAATATTAGTTATATCTCATTAATGATATGAGAAATCAATATTTAAAGATGACATTTGTCAATTAAATGAAAAACCAAATCTTCGTGTGGGTTTTGGAGAGCTTATCCTAAAATACAGTGGAAGAGTAAGGGACCAAAACAGTAAATAATTTTGGAACAAACAACTGAACAAGAGGAGACTTGCTCTTTCAATGTCAATCTTATTATAGAGGTGTAATATTTAGGACTTGTATTTTTGGCCCAGGGATAGACAGATATGCCAGTGCAGTGAAGTGAGGGAACATACCATCCACACATACCACACACACTACACCTTCCCCCCCACACACCTACACCCTCCCACACACATAACGCACATACCACTCACACACATACGCACATACCACTCGCACACCCACACATATCCCCCTCACTCACACACACATCCACTCACACACCCACATACCCACATCTATACATACACTCACACAGTACCCATACCCCACTGTGCACACTCACACACACAGAAATTCATACTGCTGGAGATTGCATTACAAGTCCATGGGAAAGGATAGACCTTTTAGTAAACATTGCTGGGATAATCTTCTGTGCATATGGTAAAGATAAAATTAGATCCATACCTAGACCTTCATATATGAGACTGAAATCTAGATGGAGTAAAATCCTGAGTATGAAAGGGAAAACTAAAACTTACAGAAGAAAAGACTACTAAAAATACTAGAATGTGAAGACTGTCTTTGACATCAGGGTGTCAGCACAAAAAGCACAAACTATAAGGAAAGATACTGGTTTATTTTACTATATTAAATAAAAAATCATCTGTATAGTAGATAAAATTTATAGACTTAAAAGACTACAGATGGGACACATTTAAAAGTCTTATAACTTTAAAAAGTATTAATATTAAAGATATTAAGAGAATAAGCACACAGTAGATAAAAACTATGAAAAGACAGTTCAAAATGAAGAAACAAGAAAGATTATAAATGTATGAAAACCCTGTAATTTTTCTGTTAATCTATGAAATGTGAATGAAAGCAATGAGAGACCATTTCATATTTATCACATTGGCAAACATGAGTCAGTTAATAAATATTGGTGAGGTATGGGGAAATGGGACCTCTTACTCCTTGACTGATATAACCACTTTGGAAATGAATTTGGTTATATAAGTAAAGTTGGTAACATGCACATCATATGACCCACCAATGTCATTGTCAGGTATTTTCTCTAGAAGAAATCGTGGTGTCTGAGAGATGTGGCCCTTCAGTGTTTGTAATAGCAAATTGGTGGAAACTAACTAATTGGCCTCAGTAAGGGGTCCTAGACATTTGTTCTGTTTATATAGTCAAAAATCATTCAGCACTGAAATGAAAGAATCAGATCTATGGGTATCAAGATGCATAAATCTCTAGCAATGTTGACTGCAAAAAAAACAAATTTCAGTAGTATGGGTGAACTGTCGTGTTGTTGGATAGTTACATAGCTAGTAAAGGTGTAAACACTGATTGTGAAGGATGATGTGTCATCTTTACATTATGTCATTACCTACCTGTAGGGAAGCAGAAGTGATCCCTGGGGTACATAGGGCTTTAGTTGCATCTGCAAGAACTGTTTGTAGAGACCTGAGGGAAATAAAACAAAATGTGACAACTCTTTATTCTTTATGGTAAGTATATAGATGCCTATTATTTTATTTTCTGATTTGATATATAATTTTCAAACCATAAAATTCACCACATTGAGACATGAGGAAAGACAGCCGAGGACTATCAGAGTGGGTAGGGGAAGCTGAACAACTGGTAGCATAAAACTCAGGTCATTGATTTTGCTTAAACTTCTCTAATCAGGACACCAAACCTGGAAAGTAAAAGAATGCCAGATTTCAAAACTTCTGTAGGGAAGATGACTACATATCAAATTCAAAGGCTAGTAAGAAGTGGAGACACATGCTAGACAGTGATTAGTAGCAAGTGAATGTCCAGATTGACCATGAAAGGTGGGAAAGCCAGTGGGAAATGGGAGGGTCATAATATCTATGAGGACTTTGTACCTAAAGAGGAACATTTGTTGCTATTTTGGACTTTATTTAGGGCTCCATATGTTAAATATATATAATAATAATTTTAAAAGCAATTTAAGCAAAATTAGAAATTATTCTTTTAAATGTGTTAGCAGTAAAAGCAAGCAGAAATACAGCAATTACAAAATTTATTACTCCACATAAACCTTACAAAATATATATGCACTATAGTTTTAATGAATTTACTTGGCATCATTCCCCTTTGTGGGGCAGTTCTTTTACAGAAGCTTGCTTACCTCTGCACCTTTCTAAGAGGGCAGATGACCTGGGCACAATAGATCAGCAGGTGAGGCTTTTCACTTCAGAGCCATTAGTTGATAGACTGGGTGACTTGGTCACAGGTTCTAAGATGATTTGGACCTTGAGTTCAGCCTGAGCTCCTGTTTCAGATTAAACTGAATAATGATCACAGATAAACCATAATAATGATTCTCTTATGGTGAGCTTCCCACATATTGGTCTGGGACCCTGTCAGCTTCTGCCCCAGTGCTGCCCCAGATGTTTAAAGTCACCTTGCTTTCTGGTCAGAACTCTGCATTTCAGGCCCTCTTCTGTCTCCTGCCTCAAGTCATGGAAACAGCTACTTAGCAAAGGACTTCTTCTTCTTGTGAAAAGCAGTGTTAGAGGCTAAAATCTTGGCTTCAGGCTGCATGTGAGTGTGGCAGCCACTTTTAGTGAGAGAGCTAGAGATAAACCTTTTATGGTCCTGAGTTCACAGTGATTTCCTCTTAATTTAATGGGATTATTATTAGGTCTATTAAAATTTTTTAATTCTAATATACAATCACCTGAATTTGTTCTTTTTTACAATATGTTTACTTATAGTTGTTGAAACTCTGACCAGAAATTAATTCTTCATTCTCCTTTTTTATAATTCTCCTGTGTTTCATTAACTCTCATCTACTTACTTTGCTGGTGAATGTTGAGCAGGCAGTTTACAAAAGGAACATAAGTACCAACAAATGTCGGGAGATATCAGCCTGACTGTTTATGTTGAATGTATTCATGTCATTCTTGGACCATCTTATTGGCATATTTTGAGAAGGTTTATAATAAGGAGGTTGCTGTGGGACAACGTTAAACACTCCAACAGCTGAATCATAGGGGTGCCAGAAGGAGAAGAGGAAGAACAAGAAATTGAAAATTTATTTGAACAAATAATGAAGGAAAACTTCCCCAATATGGTGAAAGAACTAGATGTGCAAGTCCATGGTGCTCACAAGTCCCAAAGAAGTTGGATCCAAGAAGAAACACACCAAGACACATCATAATCAAATTACCTAAGATTAAAGATAAGGAGAGAATCTTAAAAGCAGCAAGAGAAAAGGAGAGAGTTACCTACAAAGGAGTTCCCATTAGACTGTCCGTTAATTTCTCAAAAGAAGCCTTACAGGCAAGAAGGGGCTAGAAAGAAGTATTCCAAGTCATGAAAGACAAGGACCTATATCCAAGATTACCCTATCCAGCAAAGCTATCATTTAGAAAGAAAGTATAGATAAGGTAAAGTTGAAGGAGTTCATCATCACCAAGCTTTTATTATATGAAATGTTAAAGGGATTTATCTAAGAAAAAGAAGATCAAAAACTATGAATACTAAAGTGACAACAAACTCACAACTATCAACAACTGAACCTAAAAAACCCCAGACACTAAGCAAGCAACTAGAACAGGAACAGAATCACAGAAATGGAGATCACATGGAAGGTAATCAGTGGGGAATGGGAGGAGGATAATGGCGGGGGGAAAAGGTACAGGGAATAAGAAGCATAATTGGTAGGCACAAAGTAGACAGGGAGAGGTTAAAAATAGTATGGGAAATGGAGAAGCCAGAGAACTTATATGTATAACCCATGGACATGAACTAAGGGGGGGGGGGACGCAGAAGGGAGGGGGCAGCAGGGGAGTGGGGGATAAAGGGGAGAAAAAATGGGACAACTGTTACACCATGATTGATAAAATATAGTTTAAAAATAAATAAAAGTATAAGGAGTTTGGCAAGGAATAACAGAGATCCAACTCTGACACATCATTGTTTTGTGACTGGAGGGAGATGAGCTTCTGGAGGGCTCGTAGTCCTGGTGTACCAGAAGCTTTAGAAATATTCAGGCATTTTGGCTGAAAATTCTATTCTTTAGAATTTATCTTCAGGAAATAATCAGATAACCACTAAATTTATGTACAGAAAATGAACATTACATCATGGGTTCAAGCCATTAACAATTGGAGGCAGCCCAGATACACAATAGTAGGGGACTCAGTAAGTCAGTTACTGTACTCTCACAGCACAAACCATTATTAGGTAGCTGTTAGTGTTTATAGGAATGAGTCATGAGATGAAGAAATCCACCAGCATATGAGGCCAGAATACACATAAAAATAGCCTGCATGATGTAACATATAGCCATATGTGTGTGCCTGTGCATACATGTTGTGCAAGTGTGTTTTTGTGTATTTTAAACACAAACCAAGTCCTGAAGGAGGTACAAATGAAAGATCTATGGTGTCTGTTTCTTTGAGCTCCTATCACTGCTAGTGTTTGTTTGCATGTACTTCTGAGTTTTCTAAATTTTTAAAAATGAACATATATCATTTTTATACTCATAGAAAAAGTATGGTGAAAAGTCTTATATTTGACATATAGTAGCATTTTTCTAGGCATAAAAACAATGCAAGCAATTTCAAATAATAGATAAGTTTCTATATAGAAACTTATAGAAAATTTATTTGAATATTAATGCATATTAAAAGACTGTTAATGGACATTTTCTTTTTTTTAATGAAATTTTTCTGAAATGGTTTGTTATTCTTTTTTAAAAAATCTATTTATTTATTTATCTATCTATCTATCTTTAGAGGGGAAAGGAAGGAGAGAGGGAGAGAAATATCAATGTATGGTTGCCTCTCGTGCATCCCCCACTGGGAACTGGCCCTCAACCCAGGCATGTGCCCTGACTGGGAATCGAACCACGATCCTTTGGTTCACAGGCCTGTGGACATTTTCTACAAATATCACAAACATGGATATAATGTTTTGAAAGCACATAGGGTCTATCTCATTTTGTTTTAAAAAATATATAGATAATGTTATAATGAGAAACTACTAGAAGAAAATACATTCTGCTGCTATCATTGCTTCTGTTTGGGCATTGGAGATGCTTTTAAATATATTTCTTGCACTTTTCTGTGCTTTCCAAGCTTTATACACCAAGAGCAAGCATGTTTTTTACAATCACACTATACACACTCATTATAAAGAGAGGGACTGAGCACCTGGCCTTCTGTCCCTGCTAGAGCCTGTCACTGCTTGGCAGCTTGCTTTTGGGGAGGTCCAGGTGGGGGTGTGCAGAGCTAATTCTTGGTCATGGATTGAAAAACTGTTTCATTTGGAGAGTTGTCTAGAAAGTGTAGTACGTGTATTTTAGGCAACTTCAATACCCTGGTAAGAGACCAAACATTTTGGAAATTGATAGTGAACAAAGTTCAATATAATTTGAAAGGATTGAAATATGGGTATGCATATCTCTATTCACACACATGGAGTATAATATATCTTAAATAGGGAATGAAACAAGCAATGCCCCCTCCCGGGATGTGGCAGCTGCTGTGCACATAACCGTGAGCTTCTGAGTGGAGGAACCTTGCACTAGGGTGTGTAGAAAGATGAAGAACCTGCTGTTCCAGAGCAGAGAGCACAGCTGGTATGCCGTACAGGCTCATGTTAGGCAAGGGGCTCTCAGGGTCTACATTCCTTGGTTTCCTTGACTACATCACCACTACACCACTGCTACTACGCATTGGCCTCAAGATAGTATTTTTTGAGGTTGAGGAGTAAAGTCCAACCCTGCCTGCCCCTCTGCCCTGCACCCTGTCTACCTTGTTTCTTTTCTGCTGAGACCATCACCAAGAGTATAATTATTTCAAAGCAGTAACTGCATTAGTGGGTTCTGTCATGGGAATGAAGCTCTTTTAAACTCTAGTTAACCCCGATTTCTGGTTGGCACTGCAGAACTCTGAATTTGCTCTGCCACAGGGGGTGAGTTAATGAGGAACTTGGTTTTCCAGATCTGGAGAAGTTTGGACTCAAGACTGTCTTCCTCCCGAAGTCAGATCTTTGAAATGGCCTATTTAGTTTTAGGTAAAAACAACAGGATATGCTCTTCATTCACTGAGATCTGTCAAAGCATGAGCTCCTGTTTAGCAAAATGGAACCTATGAACGGATGCCTAGGAGCTGCACTTGTATGTCCCACCTGAAACAGCCAATATTATCTCAAGTCCTCATTAAGTGGTCTTTGGAAGTGGTAGGCTAAACATCCTATGGAATAGCCCCCAGCCGCTGCCTCCACTCACTGCTGGTCTCTGCTTCCTTGTTCTCTTCTGACAGGAGAGCCCCAGAAATCAAGAATTCATGTCAGAAGGAGCTGCTCCAAGGGGAGCCTGAAGGATCCCAGCCCCACTCCCCTGAATAATGAGGTGGGACAGCCCATTTCATAACATGAACATTTAAACTTTGATGGAAAATGTCAGCAGTGTCAAAAGGATGTCAGGGGCGTTGGCTATGTGGACATGTGGACATGACCATGGGAGGAAGAAAAGGCAAGGGTAGGGGCGCTGGGACTGGGATGGGGTCCTCAGTGGGATTTAGAGGAAAACCTGCTTCCCTTAGCTGTCTGCTGACGGTTTTTAGACTGCTGGAACATGGGGGCTGCTTGGGCCTGAGAGGGGCAGTGGGAGGACAGAACCGTCCCTCAGGAAGGGAGTGCATTCGTTCCTGGTGGGGGCTCATGCTTGTAAAAGTAGAAAAATTACAAATAGTAGTTTTAATAAGAGTATGACAATTCTTTGTATCTCTGGCTAAATCCACAAAAGGAATAAAATTTTACTTATTAATTTTCTCATTTCTGGTCTGCGCTTTTAAAATGTCTTTCCAAAGGTAAAATTTTGTTGTGGGTGTGGGTTACATATATAATGCTAGGGTGTCATGTTCAAACTGATGATGATGGGACGGCCTGGGCTCTGGGCTGTGTCTCATGTGGCCAGCAGCAGCTTTCAACTGGGACATGTAAACTCAGAGCAGATGAGGACTTTTATTCAGATATGTCTTGATTGTGTCTTTTTTTGTGTTTAGTTGAATTACAAGTCTCTTATGGTGGGTACAATGTCTTCATTTTTTCCCCTACCTGTTATTTTATTCTGTGATTTTGAAAAAAGAGACAGAGAACCACAGATGTAGACACATGTTTTTTTACAGCTGCCTGTTTTCCTTCAGGGCCCTACCCCCAGGGAGAGTGTGCAGGCCCCCACTTGGTGCAGCTGCCTGTCTGTTCATTTGTCTCTTTGTGTGTGCACCTGTCCAAAAGGCTCCAAGGGCCCTCCTCCCACCCAGCACTCTTTTAGGCTTGGTTGGGTGGTAGGAAACACACACTGCTCCTGCCACCAAGTGGCTCACTTGGGGTGAGGAGTCAAGGCAAGGGATCCCCAAAAAAGGAAATGGCTTAAACATGAAACAGCACATGACAGATGGATTAGAATAGGAAGACTGACAAAAGGGAGGGGGATCCTGGCAGGTGGTCCAGGAAGGCCTTTCTGAGGAGGTGGCAGTGGAGCTGGTGGCCTGAGGGAGCTCCCACAGTGAGCCCCCAGCTGCAGCAGCAATAGCTGGAGCAGACCCAGGTGAGGCGACCTTAGAGGGGTGGAGATGGGAAAGGAGGATGAAGGTATGGATGTCATCCTCAGTGCCTGAGGAAGTGAAGTCCACTTTCCTGTTCTCTGCAGCTGACTCTGGTTGCAGTCTGTAGGGGAGCAGATGGTGGGCCAAGATGGGAGCTGGTGGGAGGGTGAGGTCAGAGGCCCTGCTAAGGCAGAACTTGCTGGAGAAGGGTCAGAGATGTGGGGTGAAAAGGCCTAGATGATTCCTAGGCCTGAATAACTGAGGCAGGATGACCTCTGGAGGGTCAGGTTTGGTCTTGAAGTTTCAATTTAGACATCCAGGTGGCTTGGTCAGGTAGGCAGTTGATATAGGAGCTCAGGGCAGAGGACAGAGTCAGGAAGATTACTTTAGAGAATCATCAGGGTTGGAAGTATTTATGGCAACAGACTGGGTGGGTTTACCTAAGGAAGGGAGTGTGGTCAGTAGAGAGGAACAGAGGAACCAGGTCCAACCCCAGGAAGACCTTGCCTGGAGCCGCCTGATGGGCCTGGTGCTCTGGCCCCAGGTCCACATGTATGTTCAGGGGCCCAGTGTTTCTCCTGTCAGTACATTGCAAGCTGCTGGAAGCAAGTGATCCCATCATGTCTGCCTGTCCCTGAGGAGACAGTGAGGCCATTTCTTATGTCTGTGTCCCACTGTTGAAAGTTATGTGTCTTAGGTTTATTCTGCCATGGCATTCAGGATAGGGAGGAAGGTGTCTCCATTGGGCCTACACTCTGCTCCTGGACTGGGTTCTGGTTGGCCTCTGTGGCTTGCCTCTTTCTCTGCTAGGTCATCTTTTTGTGGGCTTATTTGCCATCCATTTGTTTTCTTTGGTGAAGTATTTTTGCTCATTTAAAAAATTATGTTATTTTCTTATCCAGTTTTGAGAGTTCTTTGTATATTCTGGATACTGTCCTTTATTATGGGTTACTTGTTTTGCAAATATTTTCTCCCAGTTTGTAGTTTGACTTTTCATTTTTGTAAGTGTCTTTTGAAGATCAAAAGTTTTAAATTTTCCTGGCTGGCATAGCTCAGTGGATTGAGCGCGGGCTGCGAACCAAAGTGTCGCAGGTTCGATTTCCAGCCAGGGTACATGCCTGGGTTGCAGGCTACAACCCCTAGCAACCGCACATTGATGTTTCTCTCTCTCTCTCTATCTCCCTCCCACCACTCTAAAAATAAATAAATAAAATTAAAAAAAAAGTTTTAAATTTTGAGGACATTCAACTTATCAATATTTCTCTTACATACATCATGTCTTAGGTATCCTAGTAAGAATTGCTTGTTAAAGTGTCTTTGTTCCTGGTTTGGGGGCAAGCATTCAGTGTCTCAGCCTTATTTATGAATGTCAGCTGTGTGTTTTAACCCGAGGTCTTTCATCAGGTTCAGAAAGTTCACTGAGAATTTTTTTCATGATTGATACTGAATTTTGCCAAATGCTTTTTCTGCATCTATTAAGATGACTATATAATTTTTTTAATTTAGTTTTTCATTTTTAGTCAGCTTATGTGGCCATCCATATAAAAATCAATTACATTGATTTTTAAAAAAGCATTAAACCAGTTGCATTTCTGGTTGGAATCCACTTTGTCATGATTTTTTTTGTATACTATAGGATTTCATATGCTAAAATTTAAGAATTTTTACATCTATATTTATGAGGAATATTGGTGTGTTAATGCAGTGTCTTTTTGTGGTTTTGGTATCAAAATGCTAGCTTCATAGAATGCTAGCTTCATAGACTAGGTTGAGAAGTGTTCCCTTATAGTCAATTTTCAGAATGAGTTAGTAAGGAATTGGTATTAATTCTCTCTTGAATATTTGGTGAAATTCATCATTGAAACCATCAGGTTGACTCTTTTTGGTGGGAAGGTTTTTAGCTTGAATTCAGTTTCTTGAATATAGATAGGGTTATCTAATTCTTCTTGAGTGAGTTTTGATAGCTTGATTCTTCTAAGAATTTGTTTCATCAAAGTTGTTAAATTCATTGCCATGCAGTAGTTTCTAACATTCCCTTTGAAAGGGTCAGGCTAGTTTCCCAATCTGCCAGACTGCTCACGACCTAGTCAGTCCAGTTTTCCAACCCGCTGGAGTGCCCATGACTCAGTTATTCTGACTCATTTGGTAGCCCGAGGCTTAATTGAAACTCTCTCCCACCAGGCACAATAGACATCTGGCGCCAGCCACAATGGCCCATGGTCAGACTGACCCTTCTGTACCTGGGAACAGTCCTGCTCTTTACCTGACCCATTGTTCTGGCTCACATCCTGAAACCCTGAGGCACCCACCCAGAAGAGCAAGAGAATAACCCCTCCCCTATCCCCTCACAAATCCTATGCTTTTTCTTTTAAAAACACCATTCCAGCCTTCCCCCACCCCCACTCTCCCCCTACCCGCCGGTCCCCAGGGCTGCAGTCGGTCCAGACTCAGCTTGCTTGTAAGCATAGCATCAAATAAAGGCATTTGGATCAGATCACCTGGTTCCTCTGGCTTCTATCTCTCGCACATTTCTAACACCCTTGTTATGTTATATTTTATTATTTTTTTATTGAAGTAAAATTCACATAAGGTGCATTGATTGATTGATTGATTGGGGGGGAGGGAGAAAGAGGGAAACATCAATGTGTGGTTGCCTCTTGAGCACCCCCTACTGGGGAATCTGGCCTGTAAACCAGGCATGTTCCCTGGCTAGGGATGGAACTGGCAACCCTTTGGTTCACAGGCTGGAACTCAATCCACTGAGCCACACCAGCCAGGGAGCAATGAATTGTTTTAATGTGTACAGTTCAGTGACATTCAGTGAATTTAGTGTTGTGCAACCACCACCCAGTTTCAGAATTTTTAAAATTTGTCCATCATGGTAACAAACACTATCCATTAAGTAGTCACGCCCTGTTTCTCCCTTCCTCCACCTCCTGGACAACTAATCTGCTTTTTATCTCTATGGATTTACATATTTCGGATGTTTCATGTAAATGGAATCATATACTATGGTGGCCTTTTATGGCTGGAGTCTTTCACTTAGTATCATGTGTCAAGGTTTATCTGAGTTGTGTGTATCAGTACTTTATTCCTTTTTATGGCTGTAGAATATTCCATTTTATGGATATATCACAATTTGTGTATTCATTATCTGTTGATGGACATGTGGGTTGTTTCCACATTTTGGCTATTGTGAATAGTGATGCTGTGAACAAGTATCTATTTGAGTCATTGTCTTCATTTATTTTGGACATATACCTGGGAGTGTAATTGCTGAGTCACATGGTAATTCTATGTTTGATGTTTTGAGGAACTGGCAGTCTTTCCCTAGACTTGAACCATTTCACATTTATACCAGTAATGTATAAAGGTGCCTATTTTTCCACATCCTCAGCAGTGCTTCTTATTTTCTGGTCTTTTGTTTATAGTCATCTTAGTAGGTGTTAAATTAGTATCACATTGTGGTTTGACTTATCTTTTTAATATCCTTTGTATCAGTAGTAATATTTTACTTATTATATTGATAGTGGTAATTTGTATCTTCTTGGCTTTTTTTCCTGATCAGTGTAGCTAGATGCTTATAAATATTATTGATCTCAAAAAACCAACTTTTGGTTTCATTACTTTTCTGTATTTTTTTATTGCTTTCCTGCTCATAGATTTCTACTCTCATTTTTATTGCTTTTCTTCTGCTGTCTTTGGTCTTAATTTGCTCTACTTTTTTTTTTCTAGTTTTGTATAGTAGAAGCTTAGGTTATTGATTTGAGAACTTTTTCCCCTTAATCTAGGTATTTTAGTACTACAAATTTCCCTCATGGTACTGCTTTTGCTGCATCCCACACATTTTGATATCTTGTGTTTTCATTTTTACTCAGTTCAAATGCTTTCGAATTTCTATTGTGATCTCTTCTCTGACCCATGTGTTATTTAGAAGTGTGCCATTTATTTTCAAGTATTTGGAGGATTTTCAAATACTTTTCTGTTATTGATTTCTAATTGAATTCCAGTGGTTTGAGATCATACTTTTTCTGATTTTAACATTTTAAGTTTTATTGCACTTTTTAATGGCTACAATGGTCTCTAAATATATTCCATGATTACTTGAAAAGGGTGTATTATGTTGTTATTGTGTAGAGCAGTGATTTTCAACTGATGTGCCACGACACATTGGCATGCTACAAGAATTTTTAAAATAGGCAATACCTGACTATTTAGCCAGGTGCACTGACCTCTTTTCCCTTCCTTAAACTGTCAAATAAAAAACTGACAACAGCTAACACAACAATAGCCGTCCAGTGTGAATGAATCAAAATTATACCTATTTTTTGTCAGGTAAGCAAAAATATATTTTTGGTGTGCTGTGGCATTTTAGTAATTAGTTTGTGTATGCCATGAGATGAAAAAGGTTGAAAATTGCTAGTGCAGAGCTCTCTGTGAATGTCAGTTAAGGAATGTGGGTGATAGTGTTCAGCCCCCTAAATCCTTTACTGATCTTCTATCAAGTTGTTTTGGCTCTTTTTATTATTTAATGTCCTTTTTAATTTCTGATAATATTCTTTGCTCTGAGCTCTACTTTTTCTGATGTTAATACAGCCATTCAGGCTTTATTTTGATTAGGGTTAGCATGGTACATCTTTTTCCATCATTTTTCTCTTATTTCATGTATATGTGTATATTTCAAGTGGCTTCCTTATAAATAGCAGGCAGTTTTGGTTTTACAACACTTGGTAGAGTAAGCATTTTGTAGCCAGATAGATTATCCATTCCCATAAAAACATTCAGGTAAAGATGACACAAGCTATTTGCATAAACCTGTTTAAACATCCTGATGTTCATAATCCTATCAACGCTTTTGTTGGGAGAACAGCCTTTATATTCTCTCAGTCTAATTGTAGTCCACACCAGGGCTTCACCAGTGGATTTGGGTACTACAGTTTGTGGGGCTCCCATGTCAAGAAGTCCAGAAACTTCTCCACCTCCTGACCATTTTACCCACTCTGGTGCAAAGGCTTTGGGCCCCAGTGAGGGGTTGAGGCAAGGGGCCCTGGATTTTTGTCTACTTTCATCTTGATTTATCTCTCTGATCATAGTTTGAAGCAATTGCGGGTCAGATATCTTTTTATAATCTTTGAATCTTGGCTTTCAAAATGCGTACAAACCAGGATAAATAAAGCAGACTTGTTTGGGGCTCTTGAATCCTTTTGGCCTGCTTAAAACCTTTGCTTGAACCCCATCAATGTCCATTTTATTAATATCTAACCATTGAGGGTGTGGGTGGTCATGCGTTAGGTGAGGGCTGCTGTGGTTGGGATGGCAGCACTGGCTCCTTCTCTGCAGTGCTCAGTGGCATGGATTCTGGAAGCTCCATCAGCTGAGATTAGCATAGGTAAAGACTGAGGGAGTCGTTAGTGGCAAAACTTTGAGTGTCCCTGACAGCCACAAGGGCTGCCTGGGTCCTTGGTGGTGAAAGCTGCTGGAGTCTTCTGCTCTCCTTTTCCTCCAAAGGGGAATGTCACAGCTGAAGGGATCCCTTTTGGTGACAAGCTATGTGAGAATGGGGATGGACTGACACATAAAATGTTGCCTGTGTGTTTCTATGTTGCCATCTTTTATTTTTGTGCTCTGCTGGGTTGCTGTAGCTCTTGAATTATACTTCAGAGCTCTCTCAGAGCTATTTTCATAAGTAGTGTCTATTAATCATTGTTTTTCTGGAGGTGCAAGTGCTGGGACCTCCTAGTTTACCAGTCTTGCTGATGTCATACTCCTAAATGTTTGTTGTTTCTTTCTTTCTTTGTGTAAGAAATAAAGATGGGCCCTGGCTGATGTGACTCAGTGGACTGTGTGCCAGGCAGTGAACCAAGAGGTTGGCAGTTTGATTCCCAGTCAGGGAACATGCTTGGGTTACAGGCCAGGTCCCCAGCTGGGGGTGTGTGAGAGGCAACCACACTTTGATGTTTCTCTCCCTCTCTTTCTCCCTCCCTTCCCCTCTTTCTAAAAATAAATAAAAAAATGAAAAAAAATAAAGATGATCCTTGGGGGACAGGCATTTTTACATGGTATTGACTTTAGCTGGGGTGCTTTCATGGTGCTAAGGTTAATAAGGACAGAGTAGGACCCAAGGAAAACTAGCTGGCTTCTGCTTCCTCCTAAGGCACTGATGACTGTCCTTGATACTGAAATGAGGCTCAGAGGACAGAAATTTTGGGCAATGTTGAAAGGTAAAGGGGTTTCTTCTTATAGAAAACAATATAATTGGTTTATTTAGATTGGAATTGACCCATTTCCAGATTGGAAATGTCTCAGGTTGGCAGGATTTGGATCACAGATCTTTTTCAAGAGCTGTGGATGGTTCAGCCATTACAATTAAGATCAGTCTAACCATACCCCCTCAACCAGGACACTGTGGGAAGAGAGGCTGATCTAGATTGTTGGGTTGATCATCCACAGGTAAGTAATACAGTCTATAAACTGAGCTATGTCACAGGGATTGGAGGCCCAAGGAGGATCAGAGACACCCAGACATATCTGTTGGAGATCGTGAAGCTGAGAATCCCATGATGCATTCCACACTTAGGCACTGGACCCTCCAGGTTGCTCAATATAAGAAGTCTTAGTTGGTTCATGATCATAGACATTCACAATGCCAGGGCTCATGGGATGAGTGTTTGTAGAAGTTACAGGTAAAGAGTTCTTTTCCTTTACTAAAATGATTTGGTTTGGTGCTTCTAATGCCATACTTGGCCAAGTTTGTAGCTGCTCCTTCCTCCTTTTAATGCGCTGGTTCTTGAACCAAGTCTTTATTATTAACTCTTCAATTTGAGTTGTTGAAGTGAAGTTCTGTTTTGGTAGCCCAATGTGGGTACTTGGTCTTTTCAAATCTATCTTTCAGTATTCTAAGCTGTTCTGGACTAAAATGTTGTGTGGTACTACCAAGCAGATCTTGGCTTTTCTGCCGTAAATCTTTAAAAGGTAGAATGATCTGCTGTGTGTGTTTATGAGCCATCTGATTTTCATCTCTGTGAGGGGTCCTATTTTTTATCCAATCTTAAAATCTCTTTAATTTAGTTAGGATTTTTTATACCAGTTATATTTAATGTGAATATTGGTATGATATGCTATTAGTTCCTATTTGTCTCATTTTTAATTAGACCCTCTTTTTCTCTTTTTTCTGCTTATTTTGGATTATTTATGATCAATTTTATCACCTTTACTAGCCTATTAGTTATACTCTTTGCTTTTAGAGGTTGCTTTAGGATTTATTGTATATATGCTTAATTTATTACTGCCTGTCTTCAAATAATATTATATTCATTTACTTGTAGTGTAAAGCCTAAGAACTGCCCTGACTGGTGTGGCTTAGTGAATTGAGTGCTGGCCTGTGAACCAAAGGGCTGCTGGTTCAGTTCCCAGTCAGGGTACATGTCTGGGTTGTGGGCCAGGTCCCTGGTAGGGGGCATGTGAAAGGCAACCACACATTGATGTTTCTCCCCCTTTCTTTATCTTTGCCTTCCCCTCTCTCTAAAACAAACAAACAAACAAACAAACAACCCCCACTAAGAACAGTAACTTCTACGTAACTTTTCCTGCCTTTATGTCATTGTCATGCCATTTTACTTCTGTATTCTTACAAACTCCACAATACATGATTATTATTTTTGCATTAAATGGTCTATTACCTTTTAAAATAACCTTAAAAATTAAGGAAATACGCATTTCTGTTTATTTATGAACTTTCTGTTTCCAGTGCTTTTCATTTCTTATGTAAGTCAAGATTTTCTTCTGATAATTATTTTCTTTTTATGTGATGGGCTAACTTTAATGTTTTTCCTAGTTCAGGTATGTTGGACATAAATTATTTTAGCTTTTGTCTGTTGCAAAAAGTCTTTATTTTGCCTTTGTATTCGAAAGTCATTTTTACTACATATGGTATTTCAGGTTGACAGTTTTTTTCCTTCATTACTTTAGAGATATAATTTCATTAACTTCTGGCTTGCATTGTTTCTGAAAAGTCCTGTGTTCACTATGTCTGTGTTTGTTTCTCTGTACATGATCCCTCGCTCCCTCCCTCCCTCTCTCTTTTTCTCTTTTTTTTTTGTGTCTGTGTTTGAAGGCAGTATGTTTAATGTCTAAACAATGTTTCTTTACATATTTTTATGTTTTTCACAATCTCAGGCAGGAAGAAATATGTCATCAAGTGATAAAGCATCTGGTTCCCTTCCTCAGGACTGCTGGTAGAGTCAGGGCTTGAAGTGGCTGGGAAGGTGTTGAGTGCTAGAACTTTCCCTGTGCTGCTGTACATCTCGCTGGATCTATTTCCACTTTAGCCCTGATAACAAAGGTGGAGTATGGAGGTGGGGATGAGCACTTGCAGTGAACCTCTCTTCCTAATGGCCCCTTCGATTCCAGCTACTTTGAGAAAAACAGAAGATCTCTAGGTGGGGTGAGTTTGCAGGAGAGAAGACCACTGTTTTGAACATAAACTCCCATCCTGGCATGATCACCCTTAAACAGGCCATCTAACCTCCCTCAGCCTTGGTCATCTCATATTTCAAGTGGAGTTAAGACTATCTACCTCAAAGATTAGAATGCGACATTATGAGACCTTTAATAAATAGCTAGGATACAAGCTGTCTTTTTATTTAAAAAATATCAAAAATAGGAACACTTCATGAATTTGTATGTCATCCTTCTGCAGGGGCCATGCTAATCTTCTCTGTATTGTTCCCATTTTAGTAAATGTGCTTCCAAAGCAAGCACCATGTTTCTTTATTCACTGGCTGCTTTTAAGTTTTTCTCTTTAGGTAAATTGATTATGATGTGCCTTGGTTTAGTTTCCTTTGTGTTTTTTCTGCTTGGGATTTATTGACTTTTTTGGATCTATAGGTTCATAATTTTTATCAATTTTTGTATCAATTATTTCTTTAAATATGTTTTTGTCTCAGCCTGGACTCCACTCTTAAGTCCTCAATTACAGGTACATAGTTTTTAATTTTTTTTAGGGAAGAGGGATCTTTCATTTTAGATAGTTTTTGTCTGCACATACTGCTTTGTCTGACTATTGACTAATCTCTCCTTTAGACTGATATAACATTAATCCCATCTAGTGTATTTTTCGCCTCTCATATGTAATATTTTTTATTTTTAGATGTTTGATTTGGGTCTTTTTTAATGCTTTTTATGTCTCTCCATAGCATGTTATCTTTTCCTCTATTTTCTTAAACACATACATTGTATTTATAATAGCTATTTTAAGAAACTTGTGTACTAATTATTTTTGTGTGTAATGTCTGAATCATTTTCTTATTGATCAACTGTTCTCATTATGAGATTTTTTTGCATGCTTGTTATTTTTCGAATAGGTGGAAGACATAGTGCAAGTTATGTTGTTGGGTTCTATATTCTTTTAAATATTTTAAATTTTCTTGTTAGAATCCATTTGAGTTAGAAAGTTTAGATCTTTTGCTGGCTTGCCGTTGGACATTGTTTGGCAGCTCTTAGTTTAGTACATCAGTTTCGTCCAGTGCTAATGTGACTCTGCTGCTGAGGTGACACTCTTCCAGGAGCTCAGCCTTGTGTCACAGGGTTCCCTGGTCTGGTTGTTGAGAATGAACACATTTCTAGAGCTGTGGGCACTACAACTCTTCTTGTCCTGCTTCTTTCTCTTGGCTCTCTCTGGTTGCAGATAGTTTGCTCACTCACATGTGCTAATCCATGTTCGGGTGAAGACTGAGGAGACATACCACCCTCCACCCCACGGCTCTCTGGAACATTTCTCTGTGTGGTGCTCTCCTTTCTGGTACTCTGCTCTGCCCATTGTAGCTGTCTTTGCCTCCCTGAATCTCAACGCTGTTTTTTCCTTTCAGGACTGCTTGCTTTGCTTGGGCCCCTCTTCTGCACTGTGGTCTGGAAGCTCCCCACGCTGCAGGCTGCGTGATCAGGATGCATCACATTTTTTCTTTCCCTCAGTGATCATTGTCCCATGATGCCTGTTTGTCCTGTGTCTGAACATCCTGTCTCAGGTCTTTTGTCTGTTTCTCAATTGTTTGAGGCAGGAGAGTCAATCCCTTTTCTGTCATTGCATGAAAGTAGATGTCCTCCTTTGGCAGTTTCTGATACCTCCATCCTCTTCAGACTGAGACTCAGCCTCTTCAGACTGAGGCTGCCAGAAGGAGTCTCTAGTAACATTGTTTACATACCACTGAAGTCTTTGCACAGGCAGGCCTCCTTGGTCTGGTCACAGTTTAGGGCAGTCTAGGGTTCTGAGCATTTATTGATACTTTTTAAGTCCAGGCTCAGTTTCAAATCTAACTACTTTTTGTGGAATTCCTTCTCTGGAAAACTGTCTTGACTTTCCAAATAATTGATTTATGATTACATTTTTTCTATATAAATTACTTTGGTTTGACGAAGTTTGATGTCTAAGGTATAGAGCATTCTTTGCATTATTTTCTACCTGTGATTTTCAATTATAATCCTTTTTTAACCTGTTTACAGGGCTGTGTCCAGAGAGAGAAGATCTTCACATGGTTCCATGTAAGTAGTACTTCTTAAAATGCCTTTATAGAGGGTATGTCTTTAATTGAGTGATTCTTTCTACAGCAGTGATTTTTTAAAATCTTGTTTGCACCTGAAGCCACATGTCTTACTGCCCTTCCTTATGGCCTGGTTTTACGTCACATGAGGGACCTGTTACAGGTCAGGGTGCAACAACAGTACCAGTGATATGCACGATTTCCCATCTGGCTTTTGTAGGACCAAAGCTGAAAAAGAAGTGGTTTTCTCCTTTTCCATTAACCTTTGTTCTCCAAAGTTAACTCGACCAAACTGTCCAGTAGTGGATCTGAGGCCAGTTGTTAGTGTGCTCTACACGGACACATGCCTCTTTCTCATGCTCCAGTGGTGCTCACCAGCCAGTAGTGATGAATGTGTGCTGTGGCCATGATGACGTGTCCGGGCCATGTGGACACCTGTTTGTGGCTGTGTCTCCAGTTTTGCAAAACCACTTTGAAATGACTTCTTTTAAATTTATCCTTAAGAGATTTGTTTTTCTAAAACTTATAATATTTTCTAAAAGTTTTCAGCAGTCTTGTTTGGAATACAAATTAGCAGCTAATTTTTATGAAATGCCTGATTTGTGTCAGCTATGCTGGTCTAAATATCTTGCTTAGTTCCCACATGCCCTGTGAAGTAGGTACTCTTCTACTCACTTCCAAGGCTCACGGAAGTGACGTCACCGTGGCAGTCAGTGGGGAGACTGGGATTTGAGCCAAGGCCTCTGACTTTATTAGCCTGAGTCCGCTTCACGAGGGTAGAATAAGTGGGAGCTGCCTGGATGCTGTGAGGTAGGCCCTGAACTCAGTATCTGCCCTTCCCGTTGAGTGGTTTAGGTGGCAGCCCCGAGTGGCCACCATGGAGTACTGAGCTTAGCCATCCTGGTGGGAGGGTGATACAGGCACAGCCCTGACTTTCCAGGGCCTGTTGTCTGCAGCAGGGCAGTGACTTCATCAGCAGCCCCCCCTTGGGAGATGGTGGCAAGGAGTTGGGAGCATGTGCACGTATGTATTCAGGGCTGTTGGTTAACCCAATCCTGAACATTTGAAGAGGAGCGTTCTTACTTAACAAGTTGTTTGAACAAAGATTTTGTTTGTTCTTTCCTTTATTCAGCAAGTATTTGATGGAATGCCTGTGATGTGCCAGGCACTCTTCTAGAACACCCTTAGTTTACATCCTTATGGGGGTTACAAAACATAAATACTAAGTAACAATGTGTCAGGTGGTGATGCTGCTGTGGAGGAAATGAAGAACGGGGAGGGCTGTGGGAGTGCTGGGCGCAGTTTTGAATGGGCAGTCAGTGCAGGCCCTGAGAAGGGAACAATTGAGCAGAGCCATGAAGGAGCTGCAGGACCGAGCCCTATGGGTGTTGGAGGGTGAACGGCACCAGGCCCCAGGGGGGAAGGAGCAGAGGCTCTGGGCAATGTGCCTGGCGTGTTCACAGAGCAGCAAGGAGGTCCGTGTGGCTGGACCCAAGTGGAGTGAAGGAGCAGGGGCAGGAGCTGATGTCATTGGGTATCAAAGACACATCAGGGCCATAGAGGGACATCCTGAGGCCACTTGCTGTGTCAGGAATGAGGGCTGACTGTGGGAGTGGGGGTCCAGGTAGTCTTTTTTCCTTCCTTTGTTGGATTGTTTTTTTCAAACTGAAGCTGTTACATAGAGAACATCCAGATTCCTCCTGGCTTGGGACCAACACTGTAATTGTGCAAATCTGGATCTAATTTTCACAGAAACCCCAAGGGAAGGGCCCTTGGAACTCAGGCATATAAACAATGCCCCGGATATGCTGGGCCTCTTTCCCCATAGACATTGGTGTTGTCCAAATTCCTCCACCCTAGTTCGGACCGACTGCAGTTCTGGAGATGAATAAACATGCCTGGGTGGGCCAGGCTGGCTGAGTTACCCACCCTGTCGGCGCTGCACAGTGCGCGCTGGCTCTGCGCCGTAGGAGACAAATAATGTGTTTGAGCCATCAAGACTGCAGCTCCAGAGGGCTGCAGCCGGGATCTGGGAATTCCCTGAGGCTTGGTTAACTGAAGGCAGCCAGCTTTTTATAGGGCACCTGTGGCCTCTTCTGCAGGTTTGAAGGGAGCTATTAGGAACACTCATCTGGTTGGAACAGAAATGGCTCTGCTTCCCTTGGCAGTCCTGGTTGAGTCCTGCAGCGTCTTCCAGTGGGATTCCTGGGGATGTGATGAGCCAGTATGGAGTTCATCTGCAGTGGGTGATGCCCAGGGGAACTGGTGGTTTGGAAGAACTTGGATTTCCATTTTCACGTCTCTGAGAACTTTCCACACTTCCATAGACTGAGGCGAAGAGCAGTCTGACTTAGTGAAGCCGAAGATGGGCTTCTGGCCTCAGTGTGATGCCTGCGTTTAGACAAAGCTGGGATTCCTGAAAGCCCACTTTGTTAGGCAGAGGGGAATCGGGGATCCTACAGCTGGCTGGTGGCAGAGACCCTTCCTTGCCCAACTCAGGCCTGGGCCTTAGGCTACACTAAGAGCAGGAAATTAAGAGATAATGATAACAGGAACTTTGTTGACATTTTTATTTACTTTGAAGTCTTTTAGTGTTTGTAATACTGAATTGGTTATTTGCTTTTCACAGATTTTTTCCTGCATTACATTAAGATAACAACTTTCACTATAGACTTGAATTGGAACATTAAAACATAACTTTAAAACTCACCTAGAATAGGTACAGAGAGGAGGACTGTGCCAATGAGCTTGCTGGCTGGGACTCCTCCCTCAGAGGCCCCCTTCCTGCTGTGTCCTTGGTGACCCTGCTACACACAGTCTGCAGTTCGCAGGGCAGGCCTGTGATCACTTTCTCATAAACACCCCTGACTCCTTCATGTAGTTGAGTGTCCACTGGGCACAATAACAGCACGGCATTGCAGGGAGACCACGCAGCCCTGCAGACTGGTCAAGGAACTTCACAGCTTCCATCCCCACCCCAATTCTGGCCACACGTCCCTGGTGGGTTCGCTTTTATCTGAGGCCATGCTTATACATCTGATCTTCCTTCCTCAGATTTTAGTCTCAGCCGGTACTGTGCCTCTTTCCCACCTGAAATGCTGCCAGCCTGCCCCTCCACTTGATGCCCCCTGCATCCCAGTATGGGCCCTCTCTCCGTCACTTAGGGACTTGCTGCTGCTGCCTCGGTGGTGCTGCCTCACTCCTGGGCCTCAGCTTCTTCTTCCTGACAGATCACCTCTGTTAGTATCCAAGATCCTTGATACTCCCATCTTAAAATTAATTTAAAAATTCCTCCCTTGATTTTCAGTCAGAGTGGGAGATTAAATTTACAGTGACCTCTGCTTTCTTTAAAAGCCCACTAAAAGGGCACAACCTACCAAGAAATTAAGAGAGGAGGCGACAGAATTTGGAAAATTTGGGAAGTAGATGGACAGAGGGATCTAGCAGATCTGAAAAACGGAAAACTGAGTGGCGTGTGTGTGTATGTGTTGGGGGGCCTGGGAGGTGAATATACTGCACTGCAGACAGTTACCCCTCCACCAAGTCTCAGGACTGATTCTGAAAATGGGGTGGTGGGATGCGGGTGGAAGGAGGCAGCAATGAAAATAGGGCCAAAATAGGAAATTAGTGGAAAGAAGCAGTCACACTCTTAGCGCCTCCCCCAGCAAGCCTGAAAATCCTTCCCCACCCTGGCTGAAGACTGCAGGTTCCTCCCTTCAGGGGGGGAACTGGAGTCTTTGGGCACAGCAGAGGGAGCAGTTCTAAACAGAAAGTGGAACAAGCTCCTGCCCTAATGGCACCACAACACTGGAAACCTGGGATGTACTGTTGGATGTGTGTGAGTAGATCAGGCTGTTCCCTGCTATGTTTGAGTGACCTCTGGCCGAGTGTTTGGAGATAAACTGACATAAGTGCACAGGACACTCAGCAAACCCTTATTAACTCTAGGAAGCACAAGAAGGGGGATGCAGCAGGAGGAGGAATAAGGTCACAGAGCTCCTGTGTGCATGTCCTGACAGTGTGTACTGGAGATTGATGATCAGACCAGATTGGGCAGAGGTGTGTGGGTGGCTCTGAGGGTTAATTTCATGTTTGTAATAGGAAGTTAGTGGATGATACAAACTGTAAGGTCAAGAAGAGCGAACTGAACCTGGGAATTAGAAATGTGGAGAGAAATACCAAAAGAGGAGAGAAGAACCAAGAGAGATGCCTGTGGGAGGGGATACTGTTTTCACTATAAGTTTTGTGGAATTCTTTGACTTGAAAACCATGTACATTTACAATTTTGTTAAAAATAAAATTGAAAGGTAATAAATATAGCAAATACTGTTTTTCAAAAAAATAATAATGAAAACAAGGCCTCTCCACTCTCTCCTGTCTCCTGCAGGGCCAAGCTGGACTGTGTGGCCATCTGGTCCTCCCCAGCAGGGCTTTGTCTGCACCATTGGGCTGGTTCACGTGGTCTCTGCTTCCCCCAATCCGGTGAAAAAATCTTTCCTCAGGGGCTTGAGCTCTGCTGCTTTAGACCCATACAGCAACCCCTTCCCATGACGCCATGCATCCCAGGCCCCCGTGTTTGTTTGTGTATCTGTCTTGCTTCTCCCCTGCACACGTGAGCCACTCTGCCGTGATGCTCAGGGAAGACCCTGCTGGTGGTTGGTGCTTGGGGGACTACGGGGCCCATGGCACTGCTGCAGACATTTTGGTCTGTTTCACTCCAGGTTTTGCATCAGGGATTAAGGTGTATATACACTTCTATGCCCTGCTTTTAAACTAAATAATATACTGCAAAATGTTTTACGTCATCCAGTTGAATATCTTATTTTTAAAAAAATTCTCACCTGAGGGTATGTTTATTGATTTTAGAGAGGGGGGAGTGGTTGGGAAACAGAGAGAGAGAGAGAGAGAGAGACATCAATATCCACGCCCCGACTAAGGATTGAATCCACAACCTTTTGGTGTTATTGGGACAATGTTCCCACCGAGTCACCCTGCCATAGTGAAAGTCTCATTTTTTAAAGGTTGCATGGTTTCCACTTTATGGATGTAGGTATTTATTAAACCATTCCCTTCTTGTTTAATACATTTGGTTTTTTCTCAGCTCTGCCACTGATTTGAGTATCCTTGTGCATAAGTCAGTTTCCCTTCATTGTGAAGCAGTGTGGAGTATTTATTCATCCACATGGAATTCCTGGGTCAAAAGACATGAATATTTTAAGAGGTATAATGTGTCACTGCCAAATTGATCTCAAGATGGCTAGATGAGAGCAGCACACAGTGCCTGTGTTACTGTGTCCCTGAAAACATGGGAAACCAACATAATGTGTACAGTGGATCAAGCTTTGTCGCTATAGTTAATTTAGTCTTTTCCTTATATGTAAAACAGTTTTATTGAAAACATTATGCATTTGCCTTCATGCTGTTTTCTTCAGTCAACTCATTCATCTTGTAATCTGATGTTGGTGTTTTGGGCAGTTACATGAGTATTTTCCTTTGTAACGTCATCATCTATTGTGTTTACATTTAGAAACCTCTTCCTTCCTGAAACTGGGGTGGCCACTTACATTTTCCACTTTTACTTTTTGCATTGACCTATGTAATCCACTTGGGATTTAATTTGATATGTGTTATTAGGTGAAGACATAAGTTATTTTTCTTTTCTAAGTACTAAAAACACTTATTTGTTGAAAAGTACTTCATTTTCCCAGTAATTTGTGTTGCTACTTTTTTCCCTCCTCCTTTTATTTATTTATTTATTTTAAATATATTTTCTTGATTATGCTATTACAGTTGTCCCATTACCCCTCTTCATTCCCCTCCACCCTACACACCCTCTCCCACCCACATTCCCCCCTTTAGTTCATGTCCATGTGTCATAAGTTCTTTAGCTTCTACATTTCCCATACTATTCTTGCCCTCCCCCTGTCTATTTTCTACCTACCATCTATGCTACTTATTCTGCGTACCTTTTCCCCCCTCTCCTCCTCCCACCCCCCTGTTGCTAACCTTCCATGTGATCTCTATTTCTGTGGTTCTGTTCCTGTTCTAGTTGTTTGCTTAGTTTGTTTTTGTTTTTGTTTGTTTTTGTTTTTGTTTTAGGTGTGGTTGTTAATAATTGTGAGTTTGCTGTTATTTTATTATACATGGATTTTATCTTCTTTTTCTTAGGTAAGTCCCTTTAACATTTCATAAAATAAGGGCTTGGTGATGATGAACTCCTTTAACTTGACCTTATCTGAGAAGCACTTTATCTGCCCATCCATTCTAAATGAAAGCTTAGCTGGATAGAGCAATCTTGGATGTAGGTCCTTGCCTTTCATGACTTGGAATACTTCTTTCCAGCCCCTTCTTGCCTGCATGGTCTCTTTTGAGAAATCAGCTGACAGTCTGATGGGAACTCCTCTGTAGGTTACTGTCTCCTTATCTCTTGCTGCTTCTAGGATTCTCTCCTTCATTTTTACCTTGGCTAATGTAATTATGATGTGCCTTGGTGTGTTCCTCCTTGGGTCCAACTTCTTTGGGACTCTCTGAGCTTCCTGGACTTCCTGGAAATCTATTTCCTTTGCCAGATTGAGGAAGTTCTCCTTTATTATTTGTCCAAATAACTTTTCCACTTGTTGCTCTTCCTCTTCCCCTTCTGGTACCCCTATAATTCAGATGTTGGAATGTTTAAAGATGTCCTGGAGGTTCCTAAGCCTCTCCTCACTTTTTTGAATTCTTATTTCTTCATTCTTTTCTGTTTAGTTGTTTCTTTTTTCCTTCTGGTCCACTTCATTGATTTGAGTCCCAGTTTTCTTCCCATCACAATTGGTTCCCTGTGCATTTTCCTTCATTTCACTTAGTGTAGCCTTCATTTTTTCATCTAATTTGCAACCAAATTCAACCAATTCTGTGAGCATCCTGATCACCAGTGTTTTGAACTGTGCATCTGATAAGTTGGCTATCTCTTGGTTTCTTAGTTGTATTTACTCTGGAGCTTTGATCTGTTCTTCCATTTGGGCCTTTTTTTTCAGGGGGCGGGGTCTTGTGCTCGTTACGTATGAGGGGTAGAGCCTTAGTTGTTCACCTGGGCAGGGTAACCCAGTTGCTGGGTTGTGACGCTGTATGTGGGGGTGGGGTCCAAGAGGGAACAATGGCGCTTGCTCTGTTCTCTGCTGGATTTCAGTCCCTTCTGCCGCTTCCCCCAAGCAAACTGGGACCTTCTGGTGCTAATTCCTGTGTGGGTGGGCTTGTGCATGTTCTAGGACCCTGTAGGTCTCTCCAATGAACTCTTCTGTGAGGCTGGGAGTCTCTCCTTGTGCCTCAACCTCCACAGGTGTTTTCAATCAGTGTTCGGAGACTCATTTCCTAGAGCTGGGACCCTGGGTTACACTCGGTGCCTTGCTTCACAATTGCTACCTTGCTGGGTCTGCCAGTTGCCAGCCTGTGCCTGTGGTCTGCCAACTGCTGCCTGCACACCCAGGGTCTGCCCACTACAGTCTTGCGTGCCCAGGCTGACTTACACGCCGGGTCCCACCGCTCTTTCTGCCTCAACCCCTCTCCTCCCGGTCTGGATGAACATGTTTATTTTAACTCCTTGGTTGTCCAACTTCCATACACTTCAATTTTCTGTCAGTTCTGGTTGTTATTCTATTTCTAAATTGTTGTTGTCCCTATGTTGGTTGTGCGAGGAGGCACAGTGTGTCTACCTATGCTTCCATCTTGGCCAGAAGTCGTGTTGCTCCTTTTGTCCTATATGTGCATCTTATATGAAAATATTTATATACTAGTGTCTGTTTCCAAGTTCTCAAATTGATCTGTTTGTTCTTGTGCTGGTACAACTATTTTAATTATTTTAGTTTTATGGTACATTTATGTGATATCATCATTATTCAAAAATATTTTGGCTATTCTTGGCTACTCACTTTCTAGAGGAAATTTAGAATGATGATTTTCAAGTTAACAAAGTTAATTTGAGATTGGGATTACATTTTAGAGGAATGAAACCTGTAATTTAAATTGTAAACACCTGAAATTTTAACAATATTCGTTTCTAGTTTAGGAAAATATTCTATTTCTCCATTCTGTTAATAGCCTTCAGTTACATTTTGTAGCTTTCTTGCTGTAGGCACTTTTCTCTTTTAAACTCTTTTCCAGTATCTGGTTATTGTAATAAGGAGTTTCCCTATTATATTTCTCTAATACTTAATAGTTTATAAGAAAGTTATCAATTTTTATGCATTTGAGTGTGGCCATATGTTTTAAAATGCTTTTAGTTGCAATAGATTTCTCAGTTGGATTTTGACTTATCCCAGACTTGACCCAAGCATTTTTACCATGAAGTATGCTTGCTGTTTGGTAAATCCTTTATATCAAGTAACAGAAATCTTTTCCTAATTATTGCTAATCTATTGCTTGATTTTAAAAAGCCAAACAAAAGTTATGTTTCACTAAATGTGTTCATTGCTGCAATTAAGTTAGTTATATGACTCCTCCTTTCATTTCTTTTTTTAAAAATTTTTGTTCAAATATGGTTGTGTCCTTTTTCCTACCACTGCTTAACCCCTCTCCACCCACCCTCACATCCCACCCTCCATCCTTCCCTGCTTTGGCTTTGTTCATGGGTCCTTTATACATGTTCCTTGAACGACCCTTTTTCCTTCTTTCCCCCACCCCATTATCTCCCCACCCCACTGTGGTTACTTTCAGTTTGTTCTTTATTTCAGTGTCTCTGGTTATGTTTTGCTTGTTTGTTTTGTTGATTAGGTTCCACTTATAGGTGAGATCATATGGTATTTGTCTTTCACCGCCTGGCTTATTTCACTTAGCATAATGCTCTCCAGTTCCATCCATGCTGTCTCAAAGGGTAGGAGCTCCTTTCTTTCTGCTGCGTAGTATTCCATTATGTAAATGGTACTAGAATTTCTTAATATAGAAAATTCTTAATATGGAAAATTGATGAAATTCTGTGTTGAGTCTTGTAATAAATCCTGTTAGTGCTTATTGATATTTTAAATACTTTCTCCCATTGTAATACCCTTCCAATATTTTATTTTATTTTTTTATCCTCACTTGGGGACATGTTTTTATTGCTTTTAGAGAGAGAGGAAGGGTAGAGAGAGAAACATCGATGTGAGAGAGGAGCATGGATGGGTTGCCTCCCCTATCTGTGTGCCCTGACTGGAGATTGTGTGTGCCTGGACTGGGGATTGAACCCACAACCTCAATATGTGCCCTGACCCAGAATCATACCTGCAGACTTTTGGTTATAGGGATGATACTCCAACCAACTGTGCCACACTGGCCAGGGTCCCTCCCAATATTTTATTTGGACTAGAATAAGGGTTATTAATAGGGTTAGGGCTAGAATTCAGGTTAGAACCAGGGTGGGGGTTAGTGTGAGTACTAGTTACTGGAAAGGTTAGCGTGGGAGTTAGTGTAAGGGTTAGAGTTAGTGCCAGGGTTAGGGGTTAGTGTGAATATTAGTTATTCTATAGATTAAGATTGGGGTTAAGGTGAGAGCATTAGTTTTTGTACGGATTAGCGTGGGGGTTAGTGTGAGGGTTAGGATTAGAGCCAAGGTGCTACTGCCATATCTTTCTTTTTTTCTAATTTATAATTTATTTCAGTGTCATGTAAATGGTAACCTGCTTCCACATATGACTTGACAAATTTCCCCTCTTTTTCTTCTTTTTTCAAAATGCTATTATTTCATGATGTTAGGAAATTATTATTAATTTTTAGGTTTTATAATGGTTCTGTAGAAGTATTAGAAAAGAATCCTCATCTTTTAATACTTTGTCTTCTCCTTCTGGTACCCCAATGATGTGAATGTTGGACCTTTTGAAGTTGTACCAGAGGCTGCTTATACTATCCTTGTTTTTTTAAATTCTTTTTTATGATTGGTTGTTTTTTGCTTCCTTCTGTTTCAAATCATTGATTTGATTCTTGACTTTATTCACTCTACTGTTGTTTCCCTGTAAATTGTTCTTTATTTCAATTAGTGTATCCTTCTTTTCTGACTGGGTGTTTTTTATGCTTTTGAGGTCCTCACTAAGTTCCTTGAGCATCCTTAGAGCCAGTTGTTTGAGCTCTGCATATGCTTATCTTTGTTTCGTTTAGCTCTTTTTCTGGAGTTTTGATCTGTTCTTTCATTTGGGCCATGTTTCTTTGTCTCCTTATATTGGCAGCCTCCTTGTGTTTTTTTCTATGTATTAGGTAAAGCTGCTTTGACTCCATGTCTTGGTAGTGTGGCTTAATGTAGTAGGTGTCCTGTAGGGTCCAGTGGCACAGCCTCCACTATCACCCATGTTGGGTACTCAAGGTATGCCCTCTCTGTGGGCTGAGTAAACCCTTCTCTTGTAGTTGAGCCTTGCTTGCTGTTGGCAGGTCAATGGGAGGGATTTACTCCAGCCAGTCAGCTGCAAGGATTGGCTGTGACCACTGACCACCAACCTCTGCCCTCCATGGGTGATCAGTTCTGCAGGGGCAGGGTGATGGTGCTCTAACATGATCTGTAGCTGTCCACTGGGGGTGGGGTGGGTATGCAGGTTCTAGGGATTCCCAGGTGGTGCAGGCCAAGGTCATTCCCCACCTGTGTTCTGTGTGGGGCCACCTTGTATGAGCTACAAAGCAATCTGAGATGGCAGCTACTTGTGCTGGGCTTGGAGGTTCCCAGGTGAAGCCAAGCTGTTAACATAGGCTGGCTGCTGCTAGTGCCAGGCCTGGGGCCACTTAGCAAGAGGTATGAGGGCTGGGGGCTCGCTGAAGCTGGGTATTGCTTGTTTGAGACAATTTAGGAAGTTGTGAAGCATGGGCTAAGACCTGCTGTTCATATGGAAAGGCCACTGTTAACAGCTTGGGAAGGCCCTTAAGTTGGGTGGGATGGAGCTTCAGGGGATTTCCAGGGTAGGGCAAACAGTATTTGCCAGGTTGATAGAGTGTCAGATAATATGGCACCCACCTGCCAGCTCTGTGGCTCTGTTGGGTGTGGGGAGGGTTCAGAAAAGGAACAATGGCCTCTGCGTGCTTTTCTTTCTGGGAGAAAGCTGTTCCTCAGCTCTCACCTTGATGTCGGACACTTCAGTTTCTCCATGTATGACACTGATGCCTTTCAAGCCTCTGCCCCAGTACTGGAGGTCAGAAGCCATGAGTCCAAGTAAATCTTTGTGCTGTTTCTTTAAGAGGAGCTGCTTGGGATTCTAGCAGTTTTTTCCACAGACTTAATGCCCACTGGATTTTGCAGCCAGAAGTTATGGGGACTTATACTGTCCTGGCACTGAAACCCTGGGCTGGGGGGCCTGGTATGGGGCTGTGACTCCTCACTCCTGAGATATCCCTCTCGAATTTTTATCCACCACACATGGGTATGGGACTAGTCTGTTTAGCATCTCTTAGTCTCCACCTCTCCTACCAGTCTGGATGGATGTGGTTTCTTTAATTTGTAGTTGTTGGACTTCTATTCAATTTGGTTTCTGACAGTCTGAGTGACGGTTGTTCTATTGTTTAGTTGTAATTTTGATGTAGTTATGTGAGGAGGTGAGCCATGTTTACCTATGCCTCAATCTTGACTGGAAGTTCCTTCTCCTATTTTTGTATCCTTTGTTTAAGTATGTATTTTTGTGTCATCTGTTATAGAAAGCAAATGCTGTTGGCCTAATATTTAATGGAATTCCTCTGTCAAAGCCCCTAAGCCTGAAGTCTATTCGGTAGACAGATTGTTGACTGCCTATACAATTTCTATTTTTTTTCCTTTGAAAATAGTCCATTTCAGGGAAGTTTTCAGGCATGTGGACACAGATGTATACATATGTGCTTTTAGACTTTTTCTATCTTCTTACCTCTTATTGCATTCTTTTAATTTGTAATGCTTATTTCAGTTTTTTCATCAGATTTGTCAAATTCGTCTTCATTTTTATTTAGCTATTTTATTCTTTAATAGCTTTCAGTATGTTAATTATTTATAGTTTATTTACATTTAATTTCTCATTTATTGCACATTGTTTTTCTTCTTTTAGGTTTACCCTGTTATCTCTATAGCCTTTTGAATGTTCCTTGGACTATTTTAACCTGTTTTCTAAGCAATGCATCTGGCTTTCCATTTTCTTTCAAGACACTTTAAATTCCATCCCATTGGTTTGATATGACCTGTTCTTATCAGATGTTTGTCATTTCCAGTCTTTGTTTTAAAATTTTCTAGATGATTTTTCCCCTCTTGAGGAAGACTATGCTTTTGTTGTTGTTTCCAGTTTTAAAGCTTTACATTCTAGAGGATATGGCCTGTCTACCTCAGTGAAGGTGGACACACTGATCCCATGGGGCTCTGGTCATGTAGGAACAGTGACCCGAGCTTGACTAGGGCTGGTGGTTGTTGGCTGGGGACCTGCAGAGGAGGACACACCATGACTCGCTGGGGTGAGGTGAGAGCACACAGGCAAGGGGGCACAAGAGTGACACCAAGGGAATGTCACACCTGGGGCTGGAGAGAGGGGAAGAGCACAAACAATAAGAAGTGAATCTGGAGTTGGGGAGCAGATTCCCTTCTGTGTGGGGTCCAAGGGAGAAGTGTTCCAGGGGCATTTGGATCCCTGCTGTGAGCTGAGATGAGGATGGGGATGAGAGACTTGGGAGATACATGTGACAACAGCATAGCTGAGCCCATGGGGGCTGCACTAGAGAGCGACCAGAGGTGGAAACAGAGTTCCCCAAACACACAGCTTTAATAGATCAAGTCTGTCTCCTGGAAATAACAGTCCTGGAGAGGGGTAGGCTGGGCTCCACTAGGCCTCCTGCCCTGAGGCATGGCCACCCAAGACTCTGGGTGGCATGCCTTTTTGTGTATGGTTCTACCACACTCAGTTGGCATTACCTCTACTACAATAAAGTATGTGCATCTTCTGTGTTGTCACCATGTGGAAGCAGAAAGGGTAAACAATAGCACTTTAAGGATGTGAAATGTAAGTTATGGCAACTTAAATCACGGTACACATTGGACACTGCAAGCCAACAGTGTCATACAGGACATGGTAAACTAGTCGTGTCATACTGGACCACTGCACATTAACTGTGTCATACAGAACCACTGCATACCAATGGTGTCATACAGGATCACTGCATAACAACAGTGTTATTATACAGGACAACTGTAAACCAGTGGTGTCATACAGGGCCACTGCATACCAGGAGTGTTATACAGAACCACAGCATACCACTGATGTCATCCAGGACCACTGCAAACCAATGGTGTTATATAGGACAACTGCTTACCAGCCGTGTTATATAAGACAACTCTATACCATTGGTATTAAAAAGGAATACTATAAACCGATGGTGTCATACAGGACAACTGCTTACCAGGGTGTTGTACAGGACAACTGTATAGCAGGGGTGTTATACAGGACCACTATAAACCAGTAGTGTTATACAGGATCACTGTATACCAATGATGTTATACGGTACAACTGTATACCAGTAATGTGGCAGAGTGGTCCCTGGTTTCCTGAAAGGTGGAGCCATACCATCTTCTGGGAGGCTCAGTGCTTATTCACAGCTCTGTGGTCATGAAGGAAGAAGAATGGACTTGGGAGGAATAGCTAGTTGTCTGCCACAGAGATGGATGAAGTGTGTGTAGCTTGATTTCACTGTACCTCAGAGTAAGGGCGGGGACTAGCAAGAGGATTTGTTGTTTGACAGGTAGGTGTACAGTCCACATGCTGTTAGGCCAGGATGCTAGCTTGATCTAGGAGGCTATAATCTAGGGGCAGTGTCACCTCTGCCCTCTGTCATTTGGCAGTGCCCCCTGAGGGAGTGCTGCCAGGGTGCCAGCCTCCTCCTGGGCATTGTGCTGGCAGTAGTTCCAGCTTCAATGGGTACTGCCCACCTGCTCATCCCCCACGCTGAGATACCATCTCATTGTTGAACTCTGGGCCTTGGGACCAGGAAGATGAGTGAAGGTGTGGAGTTCCTAGTTTTCAGGAGGGGAGGACATTATTATATCCTCTCCAGGAGTGATGGTGAAGTGCGGATGGCTGCAGAGGCCTGAGGTTTCACAGTCCTGCCCTTCATTTCACATGTACTCCTTATTTATAGTGGGTGTAGGCACTCAGGGGGCTGAGAGAGAACTGAGTGCCACAGCCATGGAGACCTCAGACTCTGGGGGCTTCACCTGCTCCCTCCTCTTAGCTTTCCTTTCTTCTGCGGTTGAATGGCATTCATCCAGGGCACTCATCTTTCTTTGTCTTTTTCCTCTCACAGGGATGTGGGAGGATGCTGTGCTCCCAGAGGTTTAGGTCCAATTGCAGCCTGGCATGAAGAGGTTGGTTGCTTTTCACGAGATGACTCATTCACTCTTCCCTGTGCAGCCGCACTGCCAGGCTGTCTGGCGGCCCTGTATGCAGAGACAGTGATGGATCTGAGAACTGTTTTCATTGGTCTGTGGTGGCCATGGTGGTGTACAGGGTTGGAGGAGTGCCCTCTAGGAGACATTCAGACAGGCAGGAGCCAGCTTGTCTGTGCATGGCCCATTCAACTCACACCCGGCCCCTTGACCAGTGTTTTTTAGCAAAAGTGAGTCAGGTGCTCCCAGGTGTGGAGGGCTGTGAGCAGCCTGATGTGTTCTACCTAGGGAATGTCATGCCCAGTCCAAGGGGCCAAGGATGCTTTATTTGTATGCTTAAGCAAACTCATTCGGCTATTTCAGGCTTCTGTTTTCTTTCTCCAGAAATGCACTGGTGCTTATAGATTACACCATTTGATTTAGTGCGTACTCCCCTGCTACTGTGAATCTTATATTACTTTTATGGGGGAGGCCACCTTATCTTTGGGTATGAAGGGTAGCAGTGACACTGCAGTTACACTGAGGCAGAAGGAGGCTTTCATTATAGGCTTTGACCTTTTTCTAAGCGCTCTGGCTATTTTACTCTTTCAGGGCATGAGACCAACCCACAGCTTTGCTACCCACCCCTATGATTGAGGAAATGTGCTGGATATTAACACTGTTCCCTGCCCACTTTACATGCTGGTTATTAGGCTGTCTCTCAACTCCACTGAAATGCATGCAGGGCACTATCTTTGCAGGGCCTGGGCCTCAGGCCAGAGCTAGTAGGGCTGGTGGCAGCTGGAGTGCAGCTGTTATAGGGAGCATGACAGTGAACTGTTCTTATTATCCCCTTGTATACATTTGGCAGAGCATGAACAGAAATCATGGTAAAAACTTTCTGGTAAGAGCCCACCTGGGCTGGTGGAGACAGCCTGGAGACCCCAAGGTGGCATTCTGCTTCCAGCTCTTGCCCCATATCACCCTATTACTCTGGCTACGTTGTTGCCATTTGCAGTGTTTCCCCCTCTGGGAGACGGGATCTCCTTACCTGTTCTGCCCAGTCTCAGAGGAGGAACAGTGTCCTAGCCAAGAGGATGGCAGGTTCAGGCATTTGAGCTTTCACCGGAGGACAAGGGCATTGGTGTCTTTCCAGGAATAAGTATGTGACCATGTGAGAAGACAGTTTCCACAGTCATTGCTGTATTCTAGGCCGTCGTTTCGCACTCAGTCCCCATAATTCTCCAAGATGTTTGATTGTCCTGCTTCATCAATAAGGACACTGGAGTTTGCACCAGAGCAGAGACAAGTCCAGCTATCCCATTCCAGAAGTTCTCTTAACCCCTTCATCTCATTAGTATTAAATTTTAAGAAGTTCAGGCTTCAAATACTCATGGCCAAATTATCTTCCAGGAAATTGGAGCATTTTACATTTTCACCAGCAATTTTGGAGCTTGCCTGTTTAATTGTAGCATCATCTATTGTCACAAAACCTTTTTTTTTCCAGGTTAATGGAGGAAAATACAGTAAAAAAAGGATTAGAGGTGTCACTGGCTTTGGTGTGACTGGGAAGGAAGCTCAGTTCAGTAGTGTGGGAAAATGTAGACTGACTGGGCTGGCATTGATGGTGGGGGTGCTGTTCACATGTCTGACTGAAAATACGGGTCTAGGAGAGAGCTGTTTGTGTTTTTTAATAGGAGCTATTTGAATAAGTTTACAACCCAAAGAAGACTTAACAAAGAGACAAAGGTTGAAGAGTAAAGAGACAGAGAGGGTGGGAAGTTGCTTAGAAGTCAGTCCCCAAGGAGTCAGCACAGGTTTGGACATGGAGATGGCAGAGCGGCTGTTTGCTAAGAATAGGGCTGTCTTGTTGGTGATCACTGACCTAGCTAACAGTGCTCTCTGTACTGCACTCCGGTGTGCTCGGTGGGCTCAGCCATATTGTCCACAGCCCTGGCTCCTCTCCAGGGCTGGAGCCGGTTTGGGTGCAGGTGTCACACTTAGCTGTCTTGGGCCTTTAGTCTCCTTCAACCTAGGGCATATTCATAGCCTTCCTATCACCCTTATGACATTGAGATTATGAAGAATATGGTCCCTCCCTTTTCTCGGTTCCTCATGTGAAGTTCCAGTTGTGCATTCTTGGGTAGACTCTCCACCTGTGAGATAGGCCTTCTCAGGGCTTCAATGTCCGGCTGCCCTTTTGGGGATGTTAAACTGTTCACCTGATCAAGGACTTGTCTGTTCTCTTCCCAGGATCCTGACTACTTTCCCTCTTGTGACTACTGATAATAAGCAGTAGAGGGGAAGGTATTGTAAAAACATGCAGATATTCTGCTCTTCAGGAAAATTGAGAATCCATTGATGTTTTGGCTAGACTGGTCTTTACTGTGATGGTTGCAAAATGATGTTTGTCCAGCTCCAACACTCTCTGGATACACTTGTTAGCGCTTGGCCATCTGCCGTGAGAAGGAGCCCTCCCCCCTTCCTTTTCTCCTTATTTATCTGTGTATTTATCAGTTTAGTTTCATGGCTTCCTGTTTTTTAATTTTTTACTGTTCTCCTTTATAATTCTTCACCCCCCTCAATGACTTTGGAGCACAAATTATCCCAGATCAGCAGGAATTCTCTAGGCTGACTCCTGGCTCTGTGGAATGTCCCTCTTCCCTTCTTTCTTGTCTTAGCTCTGTGTCAGTGTGTTCAAGCTACTGTAACAAAGTACCACAGACCAGGTATCCCTTATCCACAAGAGACACTTATTTCTGACAGTTCTGGAGGCTGGGAGTCCAAGATCAGAGTGCTGGCATAGCCGGGTTCTGGCGAGGCCCTCTTCAGTTTCAGGTAGACACCTCATTGTCCTCACATGGCAGAGAGTCTGAGAACTCTCTGGGGACTCTTTCATAAGGATACTAATCCCATCATGGGGATCCACCCTCACGACTTAATCACCTCTGAAAAGCCCTACCTCCTGATACTATCACATTGGAGTTTAGGATTCAACGTACTGATGTGTCTGTCATTCAGTTCATAACACCCTTTCTTATTTCCTCTTTCTCCCTCCTTCCCTTTCTTCCTTTTCTTACTTCTCCCTATTTGTTCTTAAATTTTTATTTTTAATATTTCTGGTATCATGTTTTAGGCTCATGTACCTAACCTGCCCAGACCTGGAATCAGCATTTCTTTGAAGGTCTCTGCTTCCTTGTAGTATGGAAATGTTATTAAGCACCAAAATTTAAGTGCTCTAGTACAAGAAGCACTAGGTATGCTTATTGTTCCTGGGGTGTCTTCGCTTCTAACCCCTGTCCGTGGACAGAGATGGGAACTACATCTGTACACATGTACATAAACATACATGCACACATGTATGCACATGTATAAACGCACACACACACATATTATGTGTGTGTGTAATAAATACAACATTTACTGTATTTACAATCCTTTCACTTCCCATTAGCCCACACCTTGCAGATGACAGTGGTGGTGTAGTCTTTCACCAGCCCCTGAGAGCCACTCCTGCACATTCCTGTTCTACTCCATGTTCAGTGACTTCTTGTTGGTGGTTTGACTCCCCTAGTGGTTGGACTGGGCCTCTCCTCCCATTCCTAAGGGCCATTGGTTAAACAGTCACCAGCATACTACTGTAGGAAAACAAATCTCTCTCTTGCTCTTTGTGGTTTATTCTTCTTATAATACATTTTGGGGCAAAAGCATATATATATGTTTTCTAAGTTTCTCTCTTTCTTATACAGAATATATGTAATAGATGTTAAATATGCTTTTTACTATTTTTGTGGTAAAATATATAACAAAATTTGCCATTTTTATCATTTGTGAGTATCTCATTCAGTGGCGTTCACTGCATTTGTAGTGTTGTGCAGCTATCTGTATGTACTCTTGTGTGTTTGGTGTTTTTGTCTGACAGTATCTCCTGGAAGTCACTTCACACCAGTTTACAAAGAGCTTCTGCATTCTTTTTTTCCTGCTGTCTGGTGCTGCTCCATTGTGTGACTCTCCTGCGGTTTACCTCATCATTCCCCTGATGCTAGGGTAACTAAGTTTATGTTATTACAGACTCTGATGAATAGCCATGTCACTGGTATTTTTTATCATGTCTTCTGGGTTGGCTCCTAGAAGTGCGACAGCTGGGTTCAGTGGAAAGTACATGTGTCGTTTTGCTAGATATTTCCACATTTACCTCCTTAGGGGTTGCCCCGTTGGCTATTTTCACCACCATTGTATCAGCATGCCTTTCCCACCATAGTCTGCCCTGCTAAGTGTATTCTTAAGCTTGTCAGTTTCTGCCAAAGTGACAGGAGAGCTGTGGTAGCTGAGCGTAGTTTTAATTTGCATTTCTCTCTTCCTATGAGTGAAATGGAACACCTTTTCACAAGTTTAAAGACAGGTTTCTGTCATGTTTTATGTCTTTTGCTTTTTAAATAGGATTTCTCGTCATTTTTTGCCTTTCAAAAAAAATTGGAGTTTCTTGTACATTAGGAATATTATTTCTTTTCTCTATGATATATGTTGTAATTTTTTCCTTTATTAATTTTCATAAATATTTTCTCATGGCATTTTTGCCATGCCAAATATTTTTATTTTTTATAAAGTTGAATTTATATGTCTTTTACTGAATCTGGTTTTTTTATTCACAGTTATATATCCTTTTTCTACACTCAGATTAAAGAGAAAATTACTCATTTTATCCTAGTTCTTGTGTAGTTTAATTTTTAATTTATTTTTAAATAAAATGTTCAATATGTTGATTTTTAATGGAATATTAATTTTTCTATTTTATTAATTTCTGTTCTTATTTCCTTCCTTTCTTGCTTCTCAGGGTTTACTTTGCTGTTCTTTTGTTAAAGTTTATATTGGATGTTTGTGCATTCATATTCAGCTTTCTTTTCATATAAATAAGCATTTAAAGTTTAATCTTTTCTTGCAATGTACGGTTCGTTGCAGTGCACAGTTTTAGATACCTAGTGTTTTATTATCCTTCACTCATAAATGTTGTCTGTCTCCACTATGATTTCTTTTTTGATTTAAGAGTTATTTAAAATTTTCAGTTCCAAATACATCCAACTTAAAAAATACAAACTATATTACAATGTACACTTATATTTATATATACAGTATATTAAATATTTTATTTTTTTTGGTTTACTGTGTTATGGGTGAAGTGGTCTCTCCTCATGGTCTCATGTGTGTGGAGAGTGGTTTGTGTGTGGTTGCGCACAGTATATGTTCTGGTTTCAAAGCAGAGTATGCCTGCTGATACGGAGCATGAGCTCTGTGTGTTCAGTAGATGAAACCTGGTAATCCTATTTAAACCATTTCTGTCCTTAGAGATATTTTTCTGTAGCTGATGTGTTGATCCCAGTGATAGTTGTGTCCAAATCTAATCGTGTGATTGGGGATTTATCTATTTTCTGTTCCTTTTCTGATGTTGGGACTTTGTTTTGGGTGTATGCAAGGCTGGAATCATTGTATGTTGCTAATAAATTGAACCTTTTTATCTTTATGTAATGTGGCCTATCTCTGGTAATGCTTTTTTTTTGCCATAAAGTAAAATTTTCTGATGTATTTTCCCGGTATACATTTTTCTCCCCTTTCAGTCTCTCAGTGTCTGTATGTTGTAGTGCATCTTTTAAAATGATGTCTAATAACATTTTTTTGTATCCTCTCTTACCATCTTTGTCTTTTAAAGACTGGAGCTGTTAGTTTGCTTTTATTTACTAGATTTGGACTCCTTCCTACAATCTTATTTTTGTCTTTCTGTTTAGCTCAACTTTCTTGTGTTTAGTTTTTCTCTTCTCATTTTTTGATTGACAAATGATTTTTTTCCTCATTCAGTTTTCTCTTTCACTGTATAAATGTGGTTTCTCTTGTGTTCATTGTTTGTCTTATGTGTATACTTGATTTATCAGTGTATAAAGCAGTGATTTTTCAACTGGTGTATAAAAATTTTAAAATATGGAATACCTGACTATTTAGTAAAGGGCACTGACTTGTTTTCCCTTAGATTGTCAAATTAAAAAATGCAACAGCCAACACAACAATAGTTGTGTTGGCCAGTGTGAATACCCTGTCTTGCATCTCATTCATATATCATATAATAGAGTTGTATCTTATTGGTTATGTCATGTAATAAGGCTGTGTCTGGTTGGTTAATCTTGGTACCAGAAATTATTATATACAAGTATAAGCATCTGATTTTTTTAAAAAGTCACTCTGGATCAAAAAGGGTAGTTACTATTATTATTTTTTTTTTGTAAATCAAAATTATACCTACTTTTTTTGTCAGATTGACAAAAATGTATTTTTGGTGTGCCACAGAATTTTAGTAATTAGCTTTTGTGTGCCATGAGATGAAAAAGGTTGAATCACTGGTCTAAAGTTAATAAGTCTTTTTAGCCACATCCCAAATGATACTAGAAATCCTACAGTACTTTATCTTTAATTATTCTCTTTTGTCTGTGTATTCCATTGCTGTGGAAAAGCCATCTTTCTATCTAAATTGTGCTTATTTAAAGGAATTTTTAAAACTCTGGTTACTTTTAAGGTATTCTTTGTCTTTGGTGGTTTCCAGTTTTACCACCATACTATCTAGACATAGATTTCTTTATGCTTATCCTCTTGGGATTAATTTTCCACATCATTTACTGAGGTAAAATTTATGTAGTATAAAATTCACTCTTTTTAGGGTTTTTTAAAATTGTTGTTCAAGTATAGTTATCTCCATTCCGCCCCGCCCCCCCCACCATTCCCCTCAACCCTAGGCACCCCACCTTCCACCCTCGATCCTACCCCCTTTGGCTTTGTCCATATGTCCTTTACACATGTTCCTTGATGAACCCGCTCCATTTTTCCCCCATTATTCCCACCCCCTCCCCTCTGGTTACTGTTTGTTTGTTCTTTATTTCAGTATCTTGGGTTATATTTTGCTTGCTTGTTTATTTTGTTGATTGGGTTCCACTTATAGGTAAGATCATTTTTGACAAAACATGCATATATTAGCTATCAACACAATCATAATATAGAATATTTTCACTACCCCAAATTCCCTCCTGTCCCCTCTCCTCTCTTTCCCCCTGACAAACATGGGTCTGTTTACTGTAACTAGATGCTTGCTATTCCTTACAATGTCATGGAAGTGCAGTCATAGAATGTACCTCTGAGTCTGGTTTTTCACTTCCCTGTCATACTTTGAGATGTGTCTTTATTGTTGTGAGTGGTAGTTAATGAATGAATCACATTTGTTTATTCACTTACCAATTAGTGAAAATTTGGAGATTTGCAGTTTTAGAGGATTATGAATAAACATGCTATAAGCTTTCCTCATTTTTCATAAATACCTAGGATTGAGCTTTTCTAGATCCCATAAGTGTGTGTTTAACTTTGAAACTACAAAGTGGTTTTCCAAAGTGATTCACCATCTGTATGCCAAGGAGTGATGTGTGAAAAGTCCCCATTGCTTTTGGAATGGTTAGCACTTGATGTCAATTTAAAATTGTATTCTTTCTAGTGGAAGTGCAGTGGCACTTCATAGTTTCCATTTGCATTGATTTTCCTGATGACTAATGATACTGAACATTTTTTCTGTTTATTTGCCATCTGTATGTCATCTTTGGTGTAGTGTCTATTCTGATAATGTACACATTAAAATTTACACATTAAATTTTGTACTGTTTGTTTTCTTATTGTTGTGAGGGTTTGTTATATACTCAGGAAACCAGTCATTTATCAGATATATGTTTTTCAAATATTTTATCCCAGAATGTGGTTTGTTTCCTTAACAGTGTCTTTCAAAAAATCAGAAATACTTACTCTTGATAAAGTAAAATTTTCAATTTTTTTTCTTTTATGGGTTGTGGTCTCTGTCCTAGCCAAGAATTCTACACTTTTCCTAAGGTCACAAAAATTATTTTCTATGTTTAGTTCTAGAAATTGTATAGTTTAGGTTTTATATTTTAGTCTCTGATGCATTTTCTCCCCTTTGATCCACCTTTGGCTAATTTTTAAAAATATGGTACAAAATACTGGCAAAGTTTGTTTTGTTCCCTGTGGGTATAATCTCTTTCAATACTGTTTGTTAAAAGACTATTATTTTCTCCATTGATTATCTTTGCTCCTTTGTCAATCGACCTTATACAGGTAGATCTATTTGTGGACTCTATTTTCTGTTTAATTACTTAAACTGCCTGTCCTTTCACCAATACCTCAATATTTTGGTTACTGTAACTTTAGTGTTAGCCTTGAAATCGGGAAGATGAGTCCTTCAATGTTGGTTGTCTTTTTCAAAATTGTTTTCCTATTGAGTCCTATTCTTTTCCCATATAAATTGTAGAATCAACTTGTCAGTTCTGCAAAAGAGACTGCTGGGATTTTGATGGAAATTGTATTGGATCTATATAGATTAATTTGGGGATAATTGACATCTCTTTATTTTTTGAGATGAAATCCATGTATCATAACATTCACTATTATAAAGTGTAAAATTCAGTGGGGTTTTTTTTAGTACCTACACTAGCCTGTGAAACCATCACCACTGTATATTTCTAGAACATTTTTGTTACCCTTAAAGGAAACCCCATGCCCATTAGCAGTCACTCCCCACTCCTCCCAGCCCCCAGCCCCTAGCCCCTGGCAACCACTGATCTATAATCTATCTCTCTGCCTATTCTGGACATTTCATATAAATGGCCCCTTTCTCTTAGTATAATATTTTCAAGGTCCATCTGTTAGTACTTCATTCCTTTTTTGTGGCTAAATAATATGCCATTATATGGATATGCTACATTTTCTTTATCTAGTCATCAATTGATGGGCATTTGGGTTGTTTCCACTTTTTGGCTATATGAGTACTCATGCATAAGTTTTTTGTGTGAATATGTTTTAATCTATGTTAAGTTTATACCTAGGAGTGGAGTTGTGGGATCATATGGTAATTCTGTGTTTCACTTTTTGAAGAAATGCCAAACTACTTTTCAAAGTGACTATAACATTTTACATCCCCACCAGCAATGTTTGGGTGTTTCAGTTTCTTTGTATCATTTGCTCTTTTCTTGATTTGTTTGTTTATTTTGGTTTTAGCTAACCTAATGGTAGGTAGAAAGTAGTATCTCATTGTGGTATTGATTAGCATACCTCTAATGACTAATAATGTTAAGCAACTTTCCATGTGCTTAATGGCTATTTGTATATCTTTTTTGGATAAATGTCTACTCATATGCTTATTGGCCATTTGTATATGTTCTTTGGAGAAATGTCTATTCATATCCTTTGCCCATTTTTAAAATAAGATGTCTTTTTATTGTTGAGTTATAAGGAATCTTTGTATATTCTGGATACTAGATCCTTAGATATATAATTGATACAAGCGTTCTTCCATTATTTGGATTGTCTTTTCACTTTCTTAGTATCATGCTTTTTGACACAGAAGTTTTTCATTTTTATGAAGCACAATCTATTTTTTTCTGTGGTTACTTGGATTTAAGATGCTTGCCAAATCCAAGGTTATGAAGTTTTTGCCCTATCCTGTGTTGTCTGCTAAGACATATATAGTTTCTGCTCTTACATTTAGGTGTTTGATCCATTTTGAGTTAATTTTTGTATATGGTGTGTATCAGGGGTCCAAATTCATTCTCTTGCATGTGGACATCAAGCTGTCCCACCACCATTTGTTGAAAGAACTGATTTTTTCCCATTGAATGGTCTTAGTATCCTAATTAAAATTCATTTTGGAGATCCAAGATGGTGGAAGAGTAAGTGGAAGCTGTACTCACAGAGCCAATCTGGAATTACAACTAAATTGTTGAGAAATAAAACTAACTGAACACTAGCTGGAAAGAAGCCTTATAACCAAGGACAGGGAGAAGAAACTGCTTTACCACAGCCAGACTGGTAGGGAGTGTGGAGGAGGTATGAGAGGGGAGGCTGGACTTGCACAGGCAGCAGCTGACATTCCAGAGGTATATTTCAGTGGCTAGGGGGTTCCGCCTGAGAAGTGTGGAGTCTAAACCCTAAGTAGGGCTTCCCAGCCTACAGCGCTGGAGCTAGAAAGGAACCCAGATAATATTCAGTTGTGAAAAGCAGCAGGGTTTCTATCTACCAGGGAGAGATGGCATGACATGCAGAGGGCCTCCTAAACAGCCAACACACATTTCATTTGCAGCCACTTACCCTGGGCTATGACATAAGGAGGGCAGAGTGAACTAGAGACACTTGAGGAGAGTCTGGAGTTGGTGGCTGTGGGGAGAGAACTGAAGGAACAACTTCCAGGATCCCTGCTCTGAGTCATTCCCCATACTGCAGAAGCCATCTTTCTTAGGGAGAGCACTCCTCCCCAAGTGGCATCAGCCTGAGGGGAAGCAATAGCCCTGCCCACAGGAATTACTCTGCTCCACTCTGTGGTGCTTAAGCTGGGCTACTAACTATAGCTTGAGGCTTTTTCATTGATTAATTTTTCTGCCTTAATTTAACAACTAAGGCAGAAAAAACAAAGAAGCAGTAAAAATAGAAAGACAAAGAAACAGATCCCAAATGAAAGAATGAGAGAATTCTCCAGAAGAACTAGATATAATGGAGGCAAACAATTTATCAGACAGAGAGTTTAGAGTAATGATTATAAGGATACTCAACAGCATTAAAAAAGACATAGAAGCCATAAAAAGGATCAGTCAGGAATAAATAATGCAATATCTGAAATAAATAATACACTATAAGGAATAAACAGTAGGTTAGATGAAGCAGAGGATTAAATCAGTGATTTGGAAGACAAGGAGAAAAAAAGCATGTAGGAAGAGCAGAAAAAAGAAAAAAAGTTTTAAAAAAAGAGATTTTAAAAAACATTTTGGACAACATGAAGTGTAACAACATCTACATCACGGGATACCAGAAGGGGAAGAGAATCGCAAAGATCAAGAACCTATTTGTAGAAATAATGACTGAAAACTTACCTAATTTGGTGAAGGAAAAAGACACACAATCCAGTGAGGGGAACTTCAGCCCAAGAGGTCCCCCAGGGCTGCCGCAGATGGAAATAAAGAGTGGTCCCAGACGCAATTTTGTTGCTCTGGTGGGAAAAGGGATGGTGATTCCCTCTAGTGGAGAATGCCCTGGGCCCTTCTCCAACATGGCTTTTATTAGGGCTGGGAAGTGCAGGGCAATACAACACATGTGCATAGCTTATCAATCAATGTCCAACAGGCTATAGTCATAAAAAACTAACGCTATAGATAACAGTTAAAGAAACACAGAAATCTTTTCAGGTTGGGGTCTGCAAGACATGTAGGCACCAGATGGCTATAGAGGCGTAAGTCATGAAGTAGGGAGTTTCACTCCTTATGCCTTGAATTCAAGCATCTGGGTTATACTAACAGGGCTTATCGCTGAGCAGAGCCAGCTTCAGAGGACAGAAATGTACGTTTCAGGCCTGATTCCCACAGGACCCTTGGTGTTAAAATCGAGTCATGCCTGACACCTGTGTTATGACCTGGTTGTCCAAGAAGACTTACCAGCCCCTTTCAGAGCTTGCTTTTTGTGGGGCTACAGTCTCTGGAACCACACAAAGCAGTCCCCAACAATCCAGGTAGCTCAAAGAATCCCAAACAAGTTGGACCCAAAGAGGGCTTACATTGAGACTCATCATAATTAAAATGACCAGGCTTAAAGATGAGAGAATCCTAAAGACCACAAAAGAAAAGCAGGTAGTTACATACAAGGGAGCACCAATTAGACTGTCATCTGATTTCTCAACAGGAACATTTCAGGCCAGAAGGGAGTGGTGTGAAATATTCAAGTGATGAAAAGCAAGGACCTACAACCAAGGCTACTTTACCCAGCAAGGCTATTGTTTGAAGTTGAAGGAGATAAAGGAGCTTCCCAGACAAGAAAAAGCTAAAGGAATTTGTTAACACCAAACCAGTACCTCAACAAATGATAAAGGGCTTGCTTTAAGAAGAAGAGAAAGAGGACAATAGTCTAAAAATAAAATGGTACTATGTATCTATCAATAATTACCTTAAATGTAAATGGCTTAAATGCCCCAACCAGGAGACATAGGGTAGCTGATGGATAAGAAAGTAAGACCCATATATATGCTGCCTTGAAGAGACCTATCTCAGATTGAAAGATACACACAGACTAAAAGTAAAAGGATGGAAAAAGATATTTCATGCAAATGGAAAGGAAAAAGAAGTTGGTGTAGTTATATATATATCTGACAAAATAGACTTTAACCAAGGCTATATATAGTAAGAGACAAAGGAGGATACTACATACTGATAAAAGGAACAATCCAACAAGAGGATATAACCCTGGTAAACATTTAGGCACCAAACATAGCAGCACTTAAATATGTGAAGAAAATCTTGATGGACATAAACGGAGAGATCAATAGAAATACAGTCATAGTTGGGGATTTTAACACCCCATTGACTTTAATGGATAGATTTTCCAGACAGAAAATCAACAAGTAGACAGTGACCTTAAACGACACACTGGATCAAATGGATTTAATTGGTATTTTTAGAACATTTCATCCCAAAGCAGTGGGATATACATACTTTTCAAGTACATATGGAATGTTTTTTAGGATAGACCACATTTAGGGCACAAACCAAGTCTCAGTAAATTTAAGAAGACTGAAATCATATCAAGCATTTTCTCTGACCACAATGCTATGAAACTAGAAATCAATCACACAAACAATGAAAAACATGCAAAGACATGGAAGCTAAGTAGCATGTTATTAAACAATGAATGGGTCAACAATAAGATCTTGGAAGAAATTAATAGATACCTTGAAACAAATGAAAATGAAGACACAACAATCCAAAATCTGTGGGACACTGGGAAAGCAATTCTAAGAGGGAAATTCATAGCATTACAGGCCTATCTCAAAAAAAGGGAAAAAGCTCAAATAAACAATCTAAGTTTACACTTAAAGGAACTTGAAAAAGAACAACAAACAAAGGCCCACATGAGTAGAAGGAAGGAAATAATAAAGATCAGAGCAGAAATAAATGAAATAGAATCTAAAAAAAAATACAGAAGATCAATGTATCCAAGAGCTATTTCTTTGAAGAGATAAACAAGATTGACAAACCTCTAACTAGACTTACCAAGAAAAAAAGAGAAAGGACCCAAATAAATAAAATCAGAAATGAAAGAGGACAAATAATAGCCAACACCAAAGAAATACAAAGGATTGGCCCTGGCTGGTGTGGCTCAGTGGATTGGGTGCCGGCCTGTGAACCAAAGGATCACCATTTTGATTCCCAGACATGCAGGGCACATACCTAGGTGGCAGGCTGGGTTCCTGGTTGGGGGCACATGAGAAGCAACCACACATTGATGTTCTCTCTCTCCCTTCCTTTCCCTGTCTCTAAAATAAATAAAGTAAAAAAAAAAAAGAAATACAAAAGTTTGTAAGAATATATTGTGAACAATTAAATGCCAACAACTGGACATCCTGGATGAAATAGATAAATTCCTAGAAACATACAGTTTTTCCAAAATGAAATCAGGAAGAATCAGAGAATATGAATAGATAGATTATACCAGTGAAATTGAAGCAGTAATAATAATAAAAAAACACCCAAAACAAAAGCCCTGGACCGGATGGCTTCACAGATGAATTTTACCAAACATTCCAAGAAGAACTAACATCTCTTCTTCTCAAACTATTTCATAAAATTCAAGAGGAGGGAAGGCTCCCAAACTCATTTTACAAGGCCAACATTATCTTAATTCCAAAATCAGATAAAGACACTACAAAATTATAGGCCAGTATCCCTGATGAACACAGACACTCAAGCCCTCAACAAAATATTAGCAAACTGAATACAGCAATGCATCAAAAAGATCTACACCATGATCAAATGGGATTTATTCTGGGACTGCAAGGTTGGTACAACATTCGCCAATCAATAAATGTGATTTACCACATAAACAAAATGAAGGATAAAAACCATGTCATCACACCAATAGATGCAGAAAAAGCATTTGATAAAATGCTTGCACCCATTTATGATAAACACTCTCAGCAAAGTGGGAATGGAGCAAACATACCTAAACATAATAAAGGCCATATGACAAACATACTGCCAGCATCCTACTCAATGCGGAAAAACTACAAGCATTCCCATTAAGATTGGAAACAAGACAGGGATGTGTGTTTTCACCACTCTTATTCAATATAGTACTGGAAGTTCTAGCCACAGCAATCAGACAGTAAGAAATAAAAGGCATCTAAATTGGAAAGGAAGAAGTAAAACTTATTATTTGTAGCTGACATGATGCTGTACATAGAGAAGTCCAAAGACTGCAACAAGAAACTACCAAACTGATAAATGAATTCAGCAAACTAGCAGGATACAAAATTAATATCCAGAAATCAGTTGCATTTTTATATGCCAATAATGAACTAACAGAAAGGGAAGTTAAGCAAACAGTCCCATTTACAGTTGTTACAAAAAGAATAAAATACCTAGGAATAAACCTAACCAAGAATGTAAAAGACCTGTACTCAGAAAATTATAAGACACTGAAGAAAGAAATAGAAAATACAAAGAAGAGGAAGCACATACCATGTTCATGGATAGGAAGAATTAACATCATTAAAATGTCCATACAACTCAAAGAAATCTATAGATTCATTGTGATTCCTATCAAGAGTCCAATGATGTATTTCACAAAACTAGAACAAATGTTTCTAAAATTTATATGGAACCACAGAAGGCCCCATGTAGCAACAGTGATCCTGAGAAAGAACAAGTTGGAGGAATCATATTGCCTAAACTATACTCTAAGACCACAGTAATCAAAACAGCATGGTACTGTCATAAAAACAGGCACATAGATCAATGGAACAGAATAGAGAACCCAGAAATAAACCCACACCTTTATAGTCAATTAATATTAGGCAGAGGAAGCAAGCATATATAGTGGGTTAAAGATAGTTTATTTAATAAATGGTGTTGAGAAAATTGGACAGATATGTGCAGAAAAATGAAAGGAGACCACCTTCTTAGACCACACACAAAGATAAATTCAAAACAGATCAAAGACTTCAATGTTAGGCCCCAAACCATAAAAATCATAGAGGAAAACATAGGCAGCAAAATCTCCGACATTTCTCGTAGCAATATTTATCATATATATATGTGTGTGTGTGTGTGTGTGTGTGTGTGTGTGTGTGTGTGAGATATATGTGATATGATATATTATCACTTCAGAAGTGACCCCACTTCGGGGAATATATGTGAAGGAACCCAAAACACTAATTTGAAAGAATGTAAGCACCTCTACGTTCACTGCAGTGTTATTTACAATCACCAGATAAGGAAGTAACCCAAGTGTCCCTCAGCAGGTGAGTATATAAAACAACAATGGGACATTTACACAATGGAATGCTACTTGGCTATAAAAAAGAAAAAAATATCCTTTGTGACTGTATGGGTGGACCTGGAGAAGATTATGCTAAATGAAATTAGCCAGTCAGAGAAAGACAAATACCATATGATTTCACTCATATTGGAATCTATTGAACAAACTGAACTAACAAGAAAAATGGGGACAGACATAAGTGGAGAGCAGCATGACAGCTGGTGGGGCAGAAGGTGAGGGGATGGAGGAATTGAGCAAAAAAGAAAGACCCATGGGCATAGACAACAGTGTGGTGATTTCTGGGGTGTAGGTTGTATTAGGGGGCTAAATGGTAATGGAAGAAAACAAAATAAAGATTTTAAAAAAGAAATTAATTTTGACCATAGATGTATAGGTTTATTTCTGGACCCTCAATTCTAATCCAGTATCTATCTATCTATCTATCTATCTATCTATCTATCTATCTATCCACCCACCCACCCACCCATCCACCCATCCTTCCTTATGCTGATAGCACATTATCTTGAATACTGTAGATTTGTAGTAGGTTTTGGAATTGGCAAGTGTGAGTCCTTCAACTTGGTTCTTCTTTTTCAAGATTGTTTTGGCTATTCTGGTTTATTTGTTTGTTTGTTTTGACAATTCCATATACATTTTAGGATCACCTTGACCATTTATATTTTAAAAGAGCAGATAGACTTTCACGTGATTGTCTTGAATCTGTAGATAAATTTGGGAAGCATTGCCTTGTTAAAAATATGAAGTCGTTCAGTCTAGGAACACAGGATATCTTTACATTTAGTTAGGTCTTTAATAATTTCTTTCAGTGATATTTTGTTTTCACAGTTCAGGTTTTGCATTTTTTTAAACTTATTCTTAGGTATTTTATTTTCTATTTTATTATAAATGTAATTATTTTTCATTTCATTTTTAATTGTTTGATATTGTATATCAATATAATTGATTTTTGTATATTGATCTTGTATCTTGCAGTCTTACTGTTCTTTTTAAATAGAATCTAGTCCATATGCTCTATTTCTTTTACTTCCTTTATTGCATTTACTTAGGCTTTCCAGTATGATGGTAATTAGAGAAGGTACTATGGACATCCTTCCCTAGTTTCTGATCCTGGAGGGAAAGCAGTCAGTTTCTCACCATTAACTATGATGATAGCTGTAGCTTTTTCATAGATATCTTTTATCAGGGTAAGGAATTCACTGAGAGTTTTTATTATAAAATCTTATTGAATTTTGTCAAATTCTTCTACATTTATTGAAATAATGGTTTTTCATTTTTAAGAATATAAAAATGGTAAATTATGTTGGTTGATTTCCCACTGTTGAACTAACATTACCAGGTTAAATCCTACTTAGTCATGATGTATTATATAAAAGAGATTTTGTTAGGGATTTTTGTATGTATATTCATGAGGGATTTGGGTCTGTGGTTTTCTTTTCTTGAAATAGCTTTATGTGGTTTTGTTATTAAGGTAATTTCGACCTCATAAAGTGAGTGGAGAAGTGTTTGCTCCTTTTTTAGTTTCAGGTGGAGTTTGTATGGAATTAGTGTTTGTCTCTCTTAATTGTTTATTAGAATTTCCCATTAAAGCCAGTGAGTATAGAGTTTTCCTTGTTGGACAGTTTAAACTGTGGATTCAATCTCTTTAGTTGTTATATTGAGTTGATCAAAAAGTTCGGTACATTTTTCCCATAAAATAAAAGACAAATTTTTAATTTTTACCAATATCTTAATGATTTAGATATTTTGAGTATGTCAGCTATCTCCTGCTATTGGCTTCTTGTGAGTAGAAGCCAGGCATCTTCCAATGCATTAGGCAACCCCGCAGCAAAAAGTTATTTGGCCAAAATGTCAACAGTACCAAGAAACTTTGCAAACCACTTTTTTAAAAAAATATTTTATTTATTTATTTATTTATTTATTTAGAGAGGGAAGGGAGGGAGATAGAGAGAGAGAGAAACATCAATGTGCGGTTGCTGGGGGTTATGACCTGCAACCCAGGAATGTACCCTGGCTGGGAATCGAACCTGGGACACTTTGGTTCCCAGCCCGCGCTCAATCCACTGAGCTACGCCAGCCAGGGCTGCAAACTACTTTTAACACATTCAATCAATCATAGCACTTTCTCCATACACTGCACAAATTGCTTTTTGCATTTCAGTTGTGTCTTTACCTTTCTTGGAATAATAAAACATAATATGCTGAAAATGTTGCATATTTTCTTCCATCTTCAATATCAAAATGGCTGCACAAAAATTCACCAATTTTGATACGTTTTTAAAAACTGCACACTGATATGACAGCTGTCACAATACAATTTAACAAAATTGTTTCAAATGAAGTTGCAGTACTAGAGCCATCATATGGAAAAAAATATAATGGACTTTTTGGCCAACCCAATAATCCGAAAGCAAGTGAAACAAAGAGAAATTTTTCTGAGTCTAAGCATTATGACACCTCTAGAATACTAAAGACAAGTAAAAGTAAAAGATCTTAACAGAGAGAAAAAAGGTTGTTCAAAGAAGGAGCATTAAGGCCATCAGATGACTTAAGTACACCAATGGAAACAGGAAGATGGGTGTGTCTTCCATGTGGTGCGACAAGAGAAACCACCCAACTTTCTGTACTTCAGGAATGTGGGCAAAATAACCACATTTTCATACAAACAAAAACAGATAATTTGATAGCTCTAGGCCTTTATTAAAAGCATTTCTAAAGGATCAATTTCAGGAGAAAAGATAGTTGTTACATATGGAAGTTACGAGATTTAAGAAGAAATTAGAAACAATGTTTTATGCATTTGAGTTAATACAAACACATTTAATGTTTAAAGCATAAAGGAAATGTCTTCCAGGGTTAACAACAAACAGAATTAAAATAGGGGAGGTAGCAGAGTCACAGGGTTTTAAGATCCTGGGGTTGCTTGGGTGGATAAGGAGATCAGACTTTGATAAATTAGGGACCCATGTGATCATGTTTAGGGTAAGAAATTATATATATATATAAAGCTGTGGAGGGAGAAATCTAAAGGAGGGTAAGGAAACATATGTACAAGAAACATAAGAAAATAGAAAATACAACATAAAGTTATACATAAATCCATATATATCAGAAATTTGAATGAATATTTGGCTATATGCATTAAAAAGTTCTATTGAAAGAATTTTCACTGAGAATTCCATTGTCTTGGTGTTTAGTGTTGTCATGCTGAAGATTAGAGCTCTCTCTTTATCTTTGGGTTTCAGAAATTTAATCAGAATATTGTTCATTGGGTCTTCTGTGTTCCTTCCTTCTGGAACTGAAAGACCTCTTTTTGGTATCTTTCATACTTCCCTTCTCTTTTTCTTTCACTCTACATTCTGGAAAGTCCTTGGTTTCCATCTTCTAAGTTTTCCCTTTGCTCTTAGCATGCCCATGTACCCTTATACTCACACATCAGGTTTTTATTTTGGCAGTTATTTCCCTTCCTGTTTCTCTCTCAAGTGTGGAATACCACTCCCATTACCTTAAACATACACATTATTATTGGATTTACAATTTCTCAGATGACCATTCTTATTTGGTGTTTGGTGTGTCTCTTTGATTATATCAGTGTTCTTCAAATATCATTTGTGGAGATTTTCATTTTGAGAATGTCCATCTCCGGTGACTGATAGAAAGTGGAGGGGCATGCGGGCAGGTGGAGGGTGCTGGATGGCTTCTCCTGTGGGGATGTGTGCCAGCTCTGCCTCTAGGGATGCAGAGGCTGCTTCTGGGCTATCCTGCCTCTTCCCTGTCAGCTTTCACTGGAGCAGACACCACAGCCCGGTAGGAAAGTTACTGCACGTGGAGCCCCCCGTGCTGTTGATTCCGACAGCAGCTACCTGCTCAGCTTGCAGGATCTGGTTTCTCTCTGTTTGCTTCCCCATGAAACTCCCTGGCTTCCTGACACAGGCTTGCACTGTGGTCTTCTTTACAATTGTTCCTCCATGGATTCCACCCCATCTGCTCTTTCTATATTGTTTTCCATTGCTAGTTACCAAATCGATCCACAATGAGTGGCTTAAAACAAAAGCTATGTAATAGCTCATGGTTTTTATGGGTCAGGAATTTAGCAGTGGCTTATCTGGGTGATTCTGTTTGGGGTCTCTCATGAGGTGGCAGATGTTGCCAGAACTGTGTCATCTGAAGGTTGAGTGGGGATGGAAGAGCTGCTTCCAAGTTGGCTTCCTGTGTAGCTTTGGGCAGGAGACCTTAGTTCCCTACCTTTAGGCCTATCCATAGGGCTACTTGAGTGTCCTTATGGCATGGCAACTCACTCCTCTGAAGCCAGTGATCTAAAAGAAGGAATAAGGAAGAATCACATGCTTGTTATGTCCTAATCTTAGATGTCAGGACACTTATACTTTATAAGTGTGTTACCAAGTAGTCTACTCTTAGGGGAGGGGAGTTATATTCTCATGAGAGAATCATAGAACATTAGGAGTATCATAGAATCTGTGGACATATGTGAAACCACCTTACTCTCAGGGAGGAATTCCTCCAGTGGTCTCTTGGTCTGAAGTGAGGTAGTGGCTCTGGAGGTCCATCTGCACATGATCCTTGTAGATCAGACCACTTGCCTTGCAGACCTTCCAAACATTAGCCTGAATCTGGCCTTTTCCATGTCTTATAACTTTAGTGGGTTTTTCCATCATCTTTTTTGTGTGTTATGGGCTTTTGTCTAAGTAATTTAATTTAAAAAAACAGTGTGTATGTGTCTAACTTCTTTAGTGCTTGCCTTCTTGCTTATTATTGAGTTTGACACACCTTGCTTAGAAGTTTAACAAGTTTAGCATGACCAAATTTGGTCACTTGGGCAGACAGTGCTACAGCTGTCTCTAAATCTGTCCTTCCTCTAACTAGCTTCTTCGCTGGCAAAACAATACAAGTAGCAAGGGTGTTTCTAGTGCTGGGAGCATATTTTGCAGAACTGAAGTTTTGGAGTTTGAGTCCTTGAGTGAAATCTTATTCTCCATTTCTAGTCTTGGATGACACTTGGATGATAATTCATTTACGTGACATTGATTGAGCCCTCCTGGTGCTCTGATCATGTACAGGCCTTGTGTGGGCGCTGGGCACAAGGTTTCCTGATACAATCTCAGGGTTGATGATGTCACTGCAGTGTTTGCACTGTGATAACTATGGTACGTGGGGGAGAAGCCACGAGAGTGCTGTATGGACATGGGTTTGTTACTGTTTTCCTTTCATTTTTGGTCTTCTGTCCTGTCTTCCCCTGAAATCTCTCTGCAAGGAATATTTGAAAGATAATGGGTAGCAGGTGGCAGAATTAATTTTAGGGAATCTGGTTGGTTGGTTGGATGCCTGTCAGAGAAGAGGAATAGAAGGAAGAGGGGCATTCCCAGATGTGGAGGGGTGACACTGGCTGGTTCTCAGCCACCTTCAGTTTAGGTGTGTTCATGGTGCAGAAGAAGAGGGCCAGTGAGGGGCAGCCCCACTGCACAACTTCTTGTGTGGTAATTGCAGCAGTGCTGTCAGCCCTGAGGAGAATGTGATTTGCTTTATATGGACTGTTCTGCATACACGGGACATGTCTGTCAAACACAGCTACCTTTTTCTTATCCCCTCTTGGCTTCTTATAGGACACTCACTCTTTCTTCCCATGTTTACCACGCTCCTAGAAGCCTCCATCTGGTCATTGGCTTTTTTTGGTCTGGCCCCACCTTGCTCAAATTTGCTCACTAATAGGTTAGGCTTGATTTTATTTGTATCAAACAACCAGTTTAGCTTCTAATCATATAGTGTGTGTAATGCTGTACATGGCTTTTGTTATTGAAATAATGGCAGAAAATAGTTTTATTATTAGAAATGTGAAAGTCTAGTTCAAAAGTCTCCTCCCTGCTTTTTTCTTTTTGAAATAATTGTTTCTGAAATACAGAGTTTCACAAATATCATTGTGCTACAGCAAAACCAGCTGGCTATCTACTAGTTACCTCTGGTGTGAGGTGCTGGTGGTTCTGACCCTATTTCTGCCTGTTTCAGTTCATCTCACTGCCGACATGAGGCACCTACAGAAACCCAGCTGTGGGGGAGGTCAGGAAGCCACTGAACAGCTTCTGCTGGACATGGATGTAGACATGGATGTGACCCAGCAGACAGGAGCCCTGAGAAAGTTTTCTGGGAGGGGGCAGTCAGCTATGGTTAGTGCACGTGGGGGACACATGGAGTCAGCTGACTCAGGGTGTTTTTTTTCTCTTTATTGTTTTCCTTGTATTTTCTTTTTATTTTTCTTCTTTTTAAATTGTTTTTTAAAATATATTTTATTCATTATGCTATTACAGTTGTCCCATTTTCCCCTTCACTCCCCTCCCCCCTGCCCACCCCCTCCCACCCACACTCCCCCCCTTTAGTTCATGTCCATGTGTCATAAGTTCTTTAGCTTCTACATTTCCCACACTATTCCTGCCCTCCCCCTGTCTATTTTCTACCTATTGTCCATGCTACTTGTTCTCTATATCTTTTCCCCCTCTCTCCTCCCACTTCCCTGTTGCTAACCCTCCATGTGATCTCCATTTCTGTGGTTCTGCTATTGTTCTATTTGTTTGCTTAGTTTGCTTTTGTTTTAGGTATGGTTGTTACTAACTGTGAGTTTGATGTCTTTTTTTATTGTTCATATTTTTTTATCTTCTAGATAAGTCCCTTTAGCATTTCATATAATAAGGGCTTGGTGATGATGAACTCCTTTAACTTGGCCTTATCTGAGAAGCACTTTATCTCCCCTTCCATTCTAAATGAAAGCTTTGCTGGATAGAGTATTCTTGGATGTAGGTCCTTGCTTTTCATGACTTGGAATACTTCTTTTCAGCCCCTTCTTGCCTGCAAGATCTCTTTTGAGAAATCAGCTGACAGTCTGATGGGAACTCCTTTGTAGGTGACTGTCTCCTTATCTCTTGCTGCTTCTAGGATTCTCTCCTTCATTTTTACCTTGGCTAATGTAATTATGATGTGCCTTGGCGTGTTCCTCCTTGGGTTCAACCTCCTTGGGACTCTGAGCTTCCTGGACTTCCTGGAAGTCTATTTCCCTTGCCAGATTGGGGAAGTTCTCCTTTATTATTTGTTCAAACAACTTTTCCACTTGTTGCTCTTCCTCTTCCCCTTCTGGTACCCCTATAATTTGGATGTTGGGACGTTTAAAGATGTCCTGGAGTTCCCTAAGCCTCTCCTCAATTTTTTGAATTCTTGTTTCTTCATTCTTTTCTGTTTGGTTGTTCCTTTCTTCCTTCTGGTCCCTTCCATTGATTTGAAACCCAGTTTTCTTTCCCTCACTATTGGTTCCCTGTGCATTTTCCTTCATTTCTTTTATTGTAGTCTGCATTTGTTCATCTAATTTATGACCAAAGTCCACCAATTCTGTGAGCATCTTGGTCACCAGTGCTTTGAACTGTGCATCTGATAGGTTGGCTATTTCTCAGTAGCTTAAAAAAAAAACTGGCTCTGGGGCTTTTAACTCTGTTTGAGCCATCTTTTTTATTTTATTTTATTTTTTTCCTTTGGTCTGGTCGCGCCTGTCATGTATGAGGGGTGGAGCCTTAGGTGTTCACCAGGACGGGCCACCTCAGTGGCTGGGTTGTGACGTTGTATGTGGGGGCGGGGTCCGAGAAGGAACAATGGTTCCCGCTCCGCTCTCTATAGGACTTCAGTCCCCTTTGCCCTTCCCACAAGCAAATTGGGCCCCTCTGTGCTGGCTCCCGGGCGGGTGGGTTTGTTTACTTTCTTGAACTCTCTGGGTTTCTCCAAGGAGCCTCCTGTGAGGCTGAGAGAATCTCCCAGCCTCAACTTCCACAGGTGTTTTCAGTCAGTGCCTTTAGGCTTTGTTTCCTGGTTCTGGGTCCCTGTGTTGCTCAGTCTGTGTCGCTGCCCGTTTTCGCTTAGTTTGCACGCGAATGTGTGGCTGCAGACAGCCAGCTGCCTTGTGCGCCTCACTGGGTCTGCTCATGCCTCCCACGCCCAGGGTCTGCCACCAGTCCATCAGCTGCCCCTGCACTTCAGGGGTCCGTCAACTACAGTCTGCGCCCTGCGTGCCTGCGTCTGCCAGCCACCAATTTTTCCTGCCGGTACCCCTGGACCCCTCTCTGTAGGCCTCCGACTCTGCCCCTCCTTATTGGTCTGGATGTATGGTATTTAGACTTCCGTTTGGTTCATTTCTCTCTGTTCTGGTTGGTTTTTGTTTGTAAATTCTTGTCCTTAGTTTTGGTTGCTCAAGGAGGTACAGTGCGACCACCTATGCCTCCATCTTGGCCGGAACTCTCAAGGGTGTTTTTGTGCTTTTAATTTAAACAGTCACAGAACCCCAAGGTTTAAATGTTCCTTTCTATGTCTTGCATTCTGGCAAGGGAGGGAATGGTGTCATCATTCTGTACTCTTTGCTAAGTGATAATTACAAATGTGGAGACAGATGTGAGTTTCTTGGGAGCCAAGGGAGCTGAGCCCATAATGTGGTGCTGCAGGAAGGAAGGGGGTGTCGTGAGTTTGGCCCCATTGATTGGGACAGGGGCCCCAAGGTCTTGGAACTAGAGGGGAAGGGTCAGTGGTAGAGACTCAGTGTGGGCCGGGCAGGGAATCTACTCACTGCTCTCAGTGGGCACAGCCTGGCCTGCCCAGAGCACCTCCTTCTCAAACGTGGCACAAGCCTGGTACAGGAGGAGCCAGTAGGAAAGCCCAGTGCAGGGAACTGGGGGGACATGCTTCCCAAGGAGGCCAAGGATTTGGGCTAGGTTAGATCCTTTGTCTTGCTTCTCCACCTGCCTTGCTGCTTGAGAAAAACCTCAGGGTCAGCTTCTAGGGGTAACCTACTCTGGAGGGCTGCAGCCTCTCCAGCTTGGCTTTGGGGAGAAGCCAGAGGTGTCCATGCCCTCTCTGTGGGCGTTTCTCCTGTACCTGCTCACGTTGATTCCACTGTGGCCTGGGTTAGTTAGGTCTGCCTCACAGTGAATGAGGACTGGTTAGAAAGGGGCCCCTACACCAACCACTTGTGACTGCGAGCAACTTGCTTAGTCTCTCCAAGCCAAGTGTCTCATCTGCCGGGGGACTGTGGCGAATAATTAGGCAGTGCAAGTGCCTGGCTCAGAACCTCATTCACAAGGTGCCTTCAGTATGACTCCTTCTTCCCTGCCCAGGGCCACTGTTATCACAGGAACAGCTACCAAATAGAATACATGGGTTCCTCTTGAGCCCTCTCTGGCCTGACTTGGTTCAAGGACAGCGACACTGTATGTAGGGTTCATGGGCCAGCCCTCCACCCCAGCTCTGTGCACATCTGCTGGAAGTGTCTGGTGCTCTGTGGCCCACCTGTATGCTCCATGGCTATGACGCTGGCCCAGGTTGCAGCACTCTGTCCAGGTTGCTGGATGAGAGGAATGCTTAGAATATCCAGAGCACTGCTGACTATGTGAATGCTGGTGCTGTCAGTTCCTTTCTAATTAGTGGTTAACCTTGGGCCAGTCCCCTCCGTTTGAATCCTAGCTTATCCACATGTTTCCTGGGTGAGCTTGACCCATGGGCATTCTGCCACTGTCTGGAGTTCCCTTCCAGAGAGGGAAGTGTGACAGCATCTCCTGCAGGGGCTTGCATGGGGGTCCTGGGAGCAGCTACTTATACAACCAGAATGCCTCTTGTCATCTTATAGAGTTCCTTTCTAAAGAAAAGAGAAATGTTTCATGTGAATATTTTATGTGCATTTAGTGAGCTGATGAGCATTAGAGATTTAGACAAGCCCCTAGATGCCAACTGGAAAGAAGTGTGTGTACATGGTATCCTGTGTGTGAAGTAAGACAAGAATGTGTGTGGAGATCCATGTGTGTCTCTCACCTGCATGCACATACACATACACTTCTAATATATGCCCCTAGCCCTAATCCAAATTGTCCCTGGCCTTGGAGAGTCTCTGTCACCTCTGAGAGCAGTCTGTACCTAATTGGCTTGGGAGAACTGTCTTAATTATATTTGTTTAAGGCAAAGTCTGATGCCAATTTATTTTGCTCAGGTTTGGGATGGTACATGGCACTGTGTCCACCTCTGGAGAAGACTTGACTATCCTGTATGATGGCACGCAGTGCTGGGTCTACCCTCATTCCCAAGTTGGGGAACTGGTGGCAGTGGTCCTTTGGGGATGGTGACAGGTGGAATGTGTACCCCAGGTAGACTGAACAGTGTGAGCCAATGCCCATGTGGCATTGAGGTGACTGCTCCAGGTTATTGGGATTGTGCTGTGGGTGGGGTTGGTGCAGGGGCCAGGCTAGGGCCCAGAAGACCCTTACAAAATTGGACCACACTCTCAGGCCAGAGTAGGCTTTTGGTGGGTGTAAAGCAAGGAACGATGTGACCAGATTTTTAGTTTTAGAAAAATTATATTCCTAAAATGAAGAAGTTGGTAGAAACAGCAGCATAAATTAGAAGGCTAGCATAAATAAACAGGGCAGTGTCTGCACTAAAGAGCTGTGACTACTATCCCAGCCAGCAGGCAGCCAGCCTGTCAGACCCTTGGGGCAGTTTCCTTTTGTGCCTCATAGGTTGTTTGCTGTCCCATGGCTGTCTTGGGCTCCTACTTTCAGTCTGATCACCCAGGGATTCCCCCTCCCCTCTGGCCCAGGCACAGCGTCAGCCTTGCATTGTGGGGCTACTGTGGAGTAGTGGAGTATTTCCACTGACCTTCTCTAAAGTCACTGGGGATGACATTTAACAGAGTCAGAGAAAATAAAAGAAGCAAATCATTCATTCTGAATAAGGGCTGGTTGCTCTTTTCCTTCATGTCGCTGAGATTGGGAAAGGCTTAGATTATGTTCCTCTTAATAATTGTGCTTAGGAATGATGTTTTTAGTTGAATGCTTCCAGAAAGCCTCATGGAGACTCTGGGGCTAACAGTGATGGTGAGTAATGTTGGGTGTACATTATGTCTTTGAAATGTGGAAATGCAGTGGTGACTTTAAAATGGTCTACTCCCATATTCTTGTCCCTTCCTAATACTGATGTGGCAGTCCAGGTATCATTATCATCTGGAGTTTCACAGCAGAGACTGAGGGTGACAATTCACTTAGAGCCTCCAGATGTCCCTGTTAAAGCCTCACCTGTAAGCAGAGCACTGGAGTCATTAAGGATGCACTTGATTCATTCACATGGCTCATCATGGAACCAGTCTTCTCTTCCTCAGAAACCATTTGGTATGGACCGATTTATGTCCCTGAACTCACACGTGGAATTCCTTGCCCCCAGTATGACTGCACTTGGAGACAGCACCTTTAAAGAGATAAATAAGGTTAAAAGAGATCCTAAGGGTGGGGCCCTAATCCAACAGGACTGTGTCCTTATAAGAGGAGCAAGAGACACTAGAGTACTCTCCCTCCTCTCCATGCAAGGACACTGTGAGAAAGAGGCTATTTCCAAGTTGAGAAGAAGCCCCTCACCAGGAACCGACCATGCCCACCCCACTCCCCGATCTCAGACTTCCAGCCTCTAGAAGAGCAAGAAACAAATGTCTGCCATTCAAGCCACCTTGTCTATGGCAGTATGTTGTGGTGCTTGAGCTGCCCAAGGCACCGTGTTTTATGTACTCAGTGGCTGCATTTTTGGGAGAGTAATCTGCTGTTGACCTGTCTGAGGACAGGCCCCATCAGATACAAACAGATGTCACTTATTGGTCATTGAAAAGGTTCGGGATGAGTATGTGGTTGTCAGGGCTCTCCACAACCTGAGAGCCTGCTTGCCCCTTTGGGCCTCATGGCTATTAACTTGTTGGTTCTTTACAGCTGGCTCTTTGGGGCTCTTTTTCAGCAAATGGGAAGGCCAACACATAGTTAACAAGAACAAGAAGAGTATCACTGTTATGTGTCAGACACTTTTTAAGGAAAAACATATTTATATGTATATCTAAATATATGCAAATACACACATTCATTATTATCATCTATCATCTAGCTACACACATACACATTGACATAATGCTCACTTTTGATCCTAAAAGCAACTCTGAGGTAGCCACTTTTTAATTGGAGTACCATTCACACAACATAAAGTTAACCATTTAAAAACGTACAATTCAGTGGCATTGAGTACATTCACAATGTTGTACAGTCACCACATCTGTCTAGTTCTAAAGCATTGTCATAGCCCCCAAACAAAACCTCATACCTATTAACCAGTCACTCCCAACCCTTGCTCACCCTGTCCTGGCCACACCAATTTGCATCCTGCCTCTGGATTTGCCTATTCTTGACATGGCACAGAGACAGAATTATACAGCGTGTGGACTTTGGTGTCTGGCTTCTTACACTTAGCATGTTTTTGGGTTTTTTCCATATTGTACCATGGATCACAATTTCATTTGTTTTTATGGTTGAATAATATTCCACCAACGTCCAATATTAATGGACATTAAGGATATTTTCCACCTTTTGGCATTATAGATAGTGCTGCCACGAATATTCTTGTTCAAGTTTTATCTGAACACCTATTTCACTTTTTTGGGACATATCCCTAGGAGTGGAATAGCTGGGTTACATGGTAGTCATATGTTTAACTTGACGAACCACCAGGCATTCTTTTATTCCTATTTTAATAAATGAAGGACCTTATGTATGGGGAGGCAGAAGGACATGCACAAGGTAAGTAAGACAGCCCTCTGGTGACAAAGGCAGGTCTCCGTTGGCCTGTCCTTGGGAAGCCACCACCAGGCCCTGGCTCCCTGGCCTGTACGTCAGACTCTGGCTGGGCACCCCCAGGCCAGAGCAGTGAGACAGGGCAGTGATGGGCTCAGAGAGGAAGGGTGTCCATGCTGGGCCTTTTCTGGAGTAGGAGAAGGAAGGGCCCTCCAAGGGATGGACAGTGTGAAAGAGGGCACAGAATCTCAGTGAGTTAATGAGCTCTCATGGTTTGGGATTTTGTTTGATTGTTTGATAAGGTACCTGTAGTTTTTAGTCCCTGGTGCTACCCAGGTTGGCCAGAGCCACCAGCAGTGTCCTTGCTTGGCAGGATGTGTGAGCTTCTGTCTTTGAAGCTGTTCCCTGATGCTTACCCTGGTGGGATTGTCTTCTAACCTTTTTAAGGGGAGACCTCTGGGCTGTGGGAACACCCTCTGTGTGGCAGCCCTGGCAGAGGCAGAGGCCTTTGAGAGAAAGGCTATTGCTGTCTTTCCCCTCAGAGGCCCCCTCATGCTCCCCAGCAACAATCTTTCCACAAGATGAAGATTTCTGCCATTAGAGACACTCACTTTTAGATATGGTGTTACTTGGCTTTGCTTTTACTGACAGTAAATTGCTTAAGGCACTTCAATTACACAGTGAAAATCATTAGCAGAATTCTTGTTACTTAGCATCAGACTGTGGGATTTAATCGTGGTTTCTTATGGGTGGCAAAGCAAATATATCTGAAGGGAGACTTATTCAGATTTCCCAGAATATCATTATCACATTCTTGTGTGATAGTTTCCTGGTAATTCAACTTGATTTAGTATAATATATCAGCATGACTTTTCTTTACAAGTTATGGAGATTTAAATTTGTTTAGCAAAGAAAACATTGAAGACAGCTCAAAACTCTTGTTTAATGTGTTCATTGCATGAGAATCTGATGGTTTTACCTCCTGGAAACTTTCATTCCTTTTGCCCAGAGGACAGAAGCAGGTGGAGGTCACTGGTGTGGACCCAGCCACCCATTGCCTCCTCCCCTCTGCTGCTGCCCCTCTCACCCAGGTGTGAGAACACCACTGCACTGTCCTGTGGGAGCACAGATCCGCAGGAGGCAGCAGCAGCAGAGGGCTGTTCCAGAACACAGGACTCCACTTGCCTCTCAAGCTCAGGGGATTTGTCACCAGTAGCAGCATTCCAGGTTTTGGATGACATCACCACAGGCCCGAGGGCTCCTAGACTGACTTGTGCACAATCTCCCTCCCTCCTTCATTCGCCCTCACTAGCTCCTTGAGTTCATTCACTGCCTGCAGCCCAGCTGAGTTTCTGGGCCCATGAAGTGCTGGGGCCACCAGTATTGCTGGTACTTTTTCCCACAGTGCTCTCCTGCATCTCTTCTGTGGTTTGAATCTACAGGAAAAGTTTCCACCATTGACAGTGCTGTAAGTAAGACTTGCTCCTTGGAAGGTGGGAGGGAGATGGCATTTGCAACCCTGGGTTAGAGACCAGGTGACAGTGTGCCCTTTGTTGGAATCTGGTGTGCCTGCAGGCTAGAACTGCCCTTGATGGCCTGTTGAGAGCACCATTCCCTGTGGGAACTGAGGGATTGGTGGGTCCCCAGGGAGTGCCTCACTCCCATTCTGTAACTGCCTCCCAAGGCATCTATGCATTCCCATCATCAGAAAGGGAACTGGCATTGGGCTGATTACAGTAATTTCTCTAATGCTAGAAAACACTAGTGCCCGAGTGAAATGCAGGCTGGCCTGGCTCTGTGTCACCCCTCATCATAGTTCTCCTTTAGGTCCCAAAGCCCTACATTTCTTTTACAGTTTGTCTAGACTTTACTTCATCTAAAGCTGTTTAAATTCTAATATAACTTTGTTTCACGATAGCCTTATTTCCCTTTCTTCTTAGATGGCCGGTTTACAGTTTTAAAATCTCTTACGAGTTTTTGTTTTCTTTCTCCTCTGAAAGCACATGACAGGCTGATGACTGAAACCACTCATGTTTCTTTTTGTACATATTTCTGAACATATGTTCTTCTTCTATCTTCTGCTGTGTTTTGTATGCGTGTGTTTTTTTTAACGTGGTAGGATGTTTTCATGGCTTTGGTATTTCTTGAAAGAGAAGCCCATTCTGGTCCTATCTGGGCCCTAAAGTGTGTGAGCATAGTATGTGAGGCCCTCATCTCTCTTAGGGCCTTGTACTTTGAGCTGGGTGACAGACAGCTCACTTGGGCTGGGCCTTATGCCACTTTAGAAGCTAGCAGCTCATGTAGGATGTTGACAGGAGGCTCCATGACCTCTGGCTCCTACATGGCACCCCATTTGGCTGGGACCTGAGTCTCCCTCCAGGGCACACTCCTTTTCTGGAAGGTTTTCAGAGGGGCCTCAAGGTTCCCAGCCATCCATGCTGTCATATTGGAGCTTACTGAAAGACTTCCACATTTGTGGCCATGAGTGGTTTGTTTTTCTGACTTCTTTGCATGACTTATTGGCAATTAGGGAGATGGAGAGGGAAATGGGTATGGTTGGGCCAGTGGCCTTCTTCCACCAGTCCTCCCATCCTACCTCACAGTGCTTGCTTCTTCCCTTTCCCTTAGTCAGGAGTCTGCATCACTGTCCTTGACAGAATCACACCTTTGTTATGACCTTGCTGCTCTTGGTGCCTTGAACCAAGCTGTGGATTTTGTAACATTAAGCTTTCCTGTGCTCATGTCCAATAGATGATACATTTTGAGGCCAGGACAGTGGGCTACCTAAAATTCTACACAGATGATGTGTTGAGTGAATTCATTAAAATTTGGTTGGTATTGAGTAAAGACTTAGGGGCTTTGGTTGATTGTAAACGTAACAGTGTAGTGTGATGGGTGGCTAAAAAGTAAAATTTTAATCTTGAGCTCTTTCTGAGCAGCATATTGGCCTGACCAAGGGGTGGGGGCAATGTCACTGGAAGAGTGTGCCCATAATAACAAACATGATCACTACAGCATCTATCCACTGTAGCCAGGCTCAGAGCAGAACAATAAGAATTAGAAAAAGCCAACACACCGGGTCCTGTGAAACATTATTTCCCAGGTCACAAGTTCTTATGTGGCTCAGACACTGCAGAGTGTGGGTGGGTGGGTGGGTGATGGGAGGCAGAACCAAGAGCAGGATGGACAGCTGGGCCATATGCAACATAACTGGGACCTGTGGTAGAAACTAAGGGATCCAGAGTGAATTAAAATCTATGAAAAGAATCATACATTTTCTACAATTGAAAAATATAGGATCTAAAATGAATAATTCACTGGACAGAAGACTGGACATAACAGAAAGCAGGCTTAGTGAGTGGGTAGCAGTTCAGTGCAGGGTATCTGTATTGAAGCACAAGAGAACAGAGAATACAAAACAGAATGTGAGTGACCTGTGGGCAGAGTCAAAAGTCTAATGGAATGGAATGAGTTTTGGTGGGGGGCAATGCGTTAAAAAATATTTGAATTAGGTGCCCTGGCTGGTAAGGCTCAGTGGATTGAGTGCCAGCCTGCAAACCAAAGGGTCGCTGCTGGTTCAATTCCCAGTCAGGGCACATGCCTGGGTTGTGGGCCAGGTCCCCAGTAGGGGGCATGTGAGAGGCAACTACACATTGATGTTTCTCTCCCTCATTTTCTTCCTCCCTTCTCTTCTCTCTAAAAATAAATAAATAAAAATATCTGAATAGGTAAAGGCCATGGATTTTTCCAAACCATTGAAAGATATCAATGCTAGATTCATGAAACAGCCTACGCTAAAATGTGTAAGTTAAAAAGGAAACAAACAAGAATCACCCTTCTCACATCTAAGCACACTGTTGTTGACAACTAGAGACAAAGACAGTCTGAAAAGCAACCGATTTCAAGATGGCCCATTGCTCTCCCAGGAGCCACGGCCCGCACCTGGCACAACTCTCATGGCCACGCCTCTCCGAGTGGAGCTGCGGCTCCCCTGCTCATGCACATCTGTCTTCTTATCTGATCCGTTCCTTTTTTTCATAGTTTGTACTCAGACCAGCAAAATACAGAAGTGCCTCACGTAGTGATGGATCAGGCAAGCACTTTTCTCCACAGTTGCTCTTCCAAACTACACCAGATTTTGGAGCACCATCTTTTCCCCTCCATACAATGACCTCTTTACCCAAAACAGATTAAATAAACAAACTGTACGGAGTTATATTATAGCACTATGGTTTTAAAAAAGAAACTTATACCAATTTCTTCTTTTTTCTTACAAGTATTTTATTAGATTTAATGCAAAGTATTTTAATTTTACTATTATGAATTTTAATATTTAAAATTTTCTTACTCTTCTTCTTCTTATTTTTTATTGTTGTTCAAGTAGAGTTGTCTCCATTTTCACCTCACCTCAGCCCACCCCACCCATCCCCTCCTCCCACCCTTGAACCTACCCCCTTTGGCTTTGTGCACATGTTCTTTATACATGTTCCTTGATGGACCTTCTCCCATTTCCCCCCATTATCCTTTTCCACCAGAAGATACGGAATGAATGTCACTGCATGCAGTGTTTGGATGAACAACAATAGGTTCATGTGTGCATCATGTGAGAGCTGCCACAGCAGTCACATCTCCCATCATACTCTCTTCTGTTATGAATCTGTTTCTGTGTGTCATCATCCTGTCCTAATGGTGCTATGCTGTGCTACAACTTGTAAATGCACTCACAGTGCAAAATAACCATGAACCTCAAAAGGCATATAAATTGGTGAGGAAAATAGTGCAGAAATTAGAATTATGCCTTCCAAAGAGTGGCTCTCTTGTACCATTCTCCTCCAGCCAGACCACTGGGAAATCCTGTCCTCTTCCTCTGAAGAGGACATACTGTCAAGCCTTCCTAATATTGCATTTTGAACAAATGCAAATTGTGTTTCTTTGCTTTTAAATTATTTATTATTATTTTATAAGTGTGTTTTTACCATCCAAGTCATATTTTTTCTACCTGTGAAAATTGTTTGGTTATCTTTGGTTGGGATTGAACACATCATAATTTTTCCATTACAATCAGTGGGTTCGTTGTTTCCCTCTATAGTAGAAGGGTTTTCAGAACAAAATAACAGCCTAAGTGAAGGGAAGGTGTTTCAGCGTTCCCATTACTCCTTGTTCTTGCCAGCACTTGGCAAGGAATTGCCAGACTGTTATATTTTAGGCAGTCTAGTGGGTGAGTATTTACATCTATTTTTGTTTTTAATTTGCATATCTTTGATTACTAATGAGACTTAAGTACCTTTTCATGTGCTTATTGGCCATTTGGATCTCTTTTGTGAAATGCTTTTCTCAGTTTTACCCATTTTTCTATTTATGTCTACTGGCCCCAGATGTTTCCACAGTGATTTTCATGCTAGATAAAAGTGTAGTGAAGTATAGGAAATCTTTAGGAGAGATAGAATTTTCTCAATAATATATTTTCAAACATGTGAGCACGTAGGGAAAAGCAATGCTCATGCACCCATGCTGAAAGAGCTCCTTGAAGATGGGACCAGACACCATACAGAGCCATGGAGTGAGGGTGTGAAAGGTCAGAGAAAGTCTGGTGGGGACCCCACGTGCACAATATACAGGGAGTGTGGAGAACAGGATGTTCATGTTGCAGGCCTCACGAGAAGCAGTAGCAGTGTGCATGGCAGTGGTGGAGGAACATGATGAGGAGTGAGCAGGCAGAGGGGACCAAGGGCACAGTCTTTTTGCTTCATGCTCTTCCAGGCCAGTTGACCAATGCATGAGGCATTTAAGAGCATCACATAGAGATTATCAATAAAAGAACCAAAAAATAGTTAATAAGGACTCACACCATGTGAATGTGGTAATTCCCATGCCATCCATGGTGAATCATTAATTGTTCTGCTTCGTGGACAAAGGCCATGAGCAGGCCTTTCACACACAAGGTCCAGATGTTCAGTGAACATAAACAAGAGCTTAAAGTCTTGAACAATTAAACTGATATGGTAACATTTCACCTCTCAATTTGTCAGAGATCAGAATGTGAACAGTGAATCGTGTGGGCAGTGGCTGGAAGGATAGTACTCATGAACTTGACGGGATATAATTTGCCTAGACCTATATGTAGAAGGTTTTGGTTAACTTCTCTGAAATTAAAAAATGTACAGTATTTTACTTCTCATGCCAAGGTACCTCTGAATGTGCTGATTGAAGAAAACTCTAAGATATATGGAGGTAAAGAACACTATGCCAGGTGTAGAGCAGGCGTGTGTGTCTCCTGCCACACACACAACATCGTGGATGGGCTCACAGGGATGGCACCAGGGACTGTGAGGTCAGCAAAGCAGGAGAGAGTCTGACTTTTCTTTGTTTATGTTTTCACTCTTTATACTTAAATATCTACAGTTTTGAAGAACTATGAAAACTACCTGAGACCAGGAAGAGTTTTAATTGTTATTATTGTTAAAAGAATCTACGTGTATTGCCAACCTTATTTCAGACTCATGGTTGGTTACTATTATTTAATCACTGAGAAACCTGAAACACAAAGTGAAGTAATTCACCTACCACTTTGGGAACACACAGAGCAGAGAATGTTCTGGCACCATTACGGCTCCTACATAGAAGGGACACAGAATAACAGTCATTAAAATGCCGTAAATAGCACCGTGTCCTGAATTTACCCTCACCCTCTGAAGGAATTGTCTGTCCTGCTCCTTGCACAGGAGCGCATCCCAGAGGCCAGCACTATGCTGATGGAGTGGGATCTTCCCTCCTTGTGACCCTGACAGCTGCCTTCCCTCTCTGAGCCTTATGCCCACTCTGTAAAAGTGGTGATAATCATACCTGCTTCCTAATCTGGCAGATATTAGGTATAGGATAATAATAATGAAAATGCTTGTAAAAAATAAAGTGCTTAAGTATTGTTAGTTTCTCCCCCTTTTAGGGATTTGGCTTGTCTTTTTAATCCAGTGCCTATTTCTGGAACATAATTCTTTGGGTATGAGTAGGATAATGACTGCATCTTGAAGTTTCATCTAAGTTTTTTAGAAGCATGTTCCTGCTGCCCGCACTCTATTAAGGAGCCTCCTGAGACCCCAGCCATTCCCCAGGGGGGCTGGGGTTGGTGGCCCTGGGTTACTGCACATGGAGTTTCAGGAAAGACCTCCCAGGAGGGTGACAGTGCCCACAGGCAGGGCCTCCTCCTCAGTTGCTTTGCTCCATTGAAGTAGGCATAGGTGCTTGGCTGGGGTCCACAGCACACCGGGTACCTCTGAACTCTTCCAAATGTGTTGCCAGATTTGTAAAAACACATTTCTGCTGTATCCGAGGGCACTTGCTGTTCCAACAATGTGTTTTAAGTCAGAAGCCACAGTAAGCAGTTGAAGCTTTGAGGTGTGGTTCAGGCTCTACAGGCTGCAAGGACAGGGTAAAGGACTTTGAATAGATCAGAGCAGAGGCAGGGAGGGCACCTTGGAGACAGTGGGAGCACCCATACGGGGCATGGACAGGAACACACAGTCAGGGGCACACAGTGTCCCTTCACCAGGGAGCAGTGCCTTGACCTATGAAATTGTGTCTAACAACTGCTGATGGGCACAAATCAAATTTCAAATATATCAGGTGTTCATGAACCCCCAGATATGAGAATGATAAGTAATTGGGGCCAAGTGGGATTTCAAGGTGTGCCATAACATTGGCCTTGCTGAGTTCATCGGGTAACGTGACACTTTTCCCTTGCTTTTTGGTAGATGGACAGTGTCCTCACCCTCGGGGGAAGCAGGTGGGCTGGCAGGACAGGCGTCCACAGGCCGGGAGAAGGAGACACTCCCAGGTACTCTCATCTACCCCTGCTGGTGACCTACCTGCCCGGCCCCATCCTGTTGCAAACAATGACTCACCTGTGACCCCTGCCTCTCCTGGTCTGCTTTGCCCACCTGTGCCCTGCCTGTGCCCGACCTCAGTGCCTGTTGGTTGACCCACCTAAGCCCAGATCTTGACCTTCCCTTCTCCCACCCCAACTTGGGGCCTGGTCCTCACTTCTGGTTGCTCCCTTTGCTTGTCCACTTCTTTTAAGGTTCTTAACCCTGAATTGCACCCTGGCTTCCATTAACCTCCTAATGGGGTCAGCACAACCTGCTGGTGTTCATGCCTCTCGGATGCTTCTCGGCTGTTCGTTTCCTTTTAACAGGGTCATTTGTAGTGAAATGAGAAAGAACGTCCTGTTCCTTCAGTGATGCGACGTGGAGTGTGTGGTGATGTTACTCTTCATCTATACAGAATGTTAATGCTTTCACTGACTACAGGTGATTCTCTTTGGGTTAGAAACATAGTGAAGGTAATGAGACACTTCAGAATCAGAACTGATTTTAGGAGTAATTCTAATGAAACTGGGAAAATTTAATTGCAAACTCAGATTCAACAAATTCCTTCTGCAGACAGATCAGGTACATGCTTTATGCAGGTCCTGGTTCTAGGCTGGGTCAGGCCTATCAGCAAACACACTGACAGGCTCTGTCCCCAGAGACAGTCCTAAAAGGTAGACTGTACACCTGAGAAAGCAAGTGACGGGCTCCATTGATAAAGGAAAAGGGAGAACAACAGTGAGGGAGTGCGTGTGTGTATGTGTGTGCATGTTTCCGCATGTGTGTGTGCACATGCATGGTTGTGTTGGAGGTTGTTAGTGGTCAACAGGGCCATCAGGGTTGGCTTCACTGAGAAGGTGACATTGAAGTAAAGGTGAGTGCATGAGTAATGCAGAGAGAATAGCATTCCAGGCAGAGGGAACAGCCATTGTGAGACCTCAGTGTGAGGATGGCTAGAGAACAGCCATGGGCCAGTGAGGTGGGTTGGTGAGGAAGAGGGAGAGGTGTGAGTGGGTCACTGCGGCCTATGAGAGCTTTTGCTTTGTAAGGGCAGAGAGGCCGGAGCAGAAGGAGGTTCTTGCAGAATTGCTCTGACTTCTGGGTGGGGAGTAGGTGCTCAGGGGACCCAGGGTAGAAGTAGGGGCCAATTAGGAGGTGTTACATGAGTCGGGTGAGAGGTAATGCTGAGGAGGAGGTGAAAGCTGGTCAGATTTGGGATTTGGAAGGCAGAGCCAGTGTGGATTCCCAGCAAAGTGGCCGTGATGTGAGGGGGGCAAGGATATGGCAATGTTTTAGGCTGATAAAGAACGGCATCCTCTTGAGCTCTTGAGACTAAGGCTGTGGAGAGCGTAGTGGGAGTGTCGGCCTTCAGACATGTTAAGGTGAGACACTTTGACATTCAGTTGACTGTTGAATCAACAGCTGGACAGATGAGACTGTAGCTAAGATGAGGATGGGCTGGAAGTGGGGACTCATGCCAATTCCCTGCAGGAAATAGAGGCTCATCAAGGGAGCATCAGAGAGGGAAGAGGATCAGGGATGGGTTTGGGTGCCCCAACCTGACAGGCTGCAGTAGAACAGGGAACTGATTAGGGCTAAGCCAGGACCCGTGAGGGAGCTGAGGAGGCCCAGAGGATACCACACAGGTCAGGAGTGAGGTCTGACTCTAGCCCTGCCGCAGTTTGGGAGAGAGAACTGGGGTTCGTGCAGGTCACTGGCAGCTTGAGCAGTTTAGTTGACTGAAGGGGATGAGAGTAAAACTGATGTGCAAGCACTGGGGCAGGGGCCAGGGAAGGTTTATTCCACAGTGGGAGCAACAGTGACTGGTTTCTGTGTGGATGGGGTCACCAGCTGAGCTGCAGGGGTTGGGAAGATGGCTGTCTGGAGTGCAGACAAGGGGAGTAGGTCATTGCCCAGAGGGGGTTTCATCCCAGGAAATCTTCCTGTGAGGGGGACAATTCACATGTTTTTGCCATATAGTGAAAGGTAATTTCATAAGGTTCAATTTAAGGTTTGTGCCTGAATGCTGGAGAACTGGGAGTGTGGCTGGAACAGGGAGCATGGGGTGCTGACTGGTGTGTGGTGTGCTGACTGCGGTGCAGCGGCTGTCTTGTGGTCTGTGGTGTGAGTGGAAGTGATTTGTGTTTTCTCCAGTTCCATGCAACTGTCTGGGTATAGGCAGGGACTGGTAGAGAGTGACATTTTAACAGGCTGATGCGTTTGCCAAGCAAGAAGGAAGCAGGTTGAGGACAAAGGGAGACAAGCACTCATGCAAACAGCAGAGGATGGTGACTCTAGGTGTAATCTGGGAGAGGGATGGACATACTTCCCCAGGGAAGAGGTGGGACAGCAGATAAGGCAGCTGTCCATAGCTAACTTTGTTTTTAAGTTGGCAGCAGTTGTGGATTAATCTCTAACAAAGTACAATACAACTAAGAATTTTTAACAAATACAACTACCTTTTCAAGTTAGAGAAAAGTACTTGGTTTCCATGGTAACTGCCAACCATTTAACTATATGGTAAGTATTATGAGGTGACACAGGGTAATTAGACAACGGGGAAATTGCAGGGTAAGTCTTAAATACAAAGTGACTATGTGGCTGAATTCTGCTTCTGAAAGCAAGTCTGTGGTTCATCTCTGGCCTCATCTGCTCTGACCTCTACCTTATAACGTGTCCTCAGCCCAGACACAGTGCCCACTCTCGGGCCAACAGCCAGTTGTTTAGATGTGAGTCCTGCTTCTTCTCTCCTTTCTTCACTGGGACCTCAGGCAGGTTGTCCTCAAGTTTCCCCAACCCTCGCCCTATGCTGCTGTGGGGTACCCTTCCCAGGACTAGGCTGGGAAGCAGGTGGAGGCCTCACACAGGGCTACAGGCTGTGGCTTTTGAGATTCATATTATCAACCAGAACTTTAAAATGGGTATTTTTAGACTTTGGGTAGTTCATGAACTGGCTATTAAAAGAAAACCTAAATATAGGGTTTGTTTCTGTTTTTTGTTTTTGTTTTTCAAAAAGACAGTACGAATCAGTACACAGATCAGTCTTCTGCAGATTGAACAGGATGGTTACCTGAGAGAGCATTTATCCGCTGTCACCTGTACCAGAAGCCCCCAAAAGGCAGACATTCTAAGACAGCCACAACAAAAGTAACTTACAACGTTTGTAGAAACACTGATAAGTGCAGGTAGAGGGTCAGATGTTTTAATTAATTATTAAAGTATAGAAACAGATAGTGTTGACGAAATCAAAATATCCCAGAAGACATGTAGAGACTCCTGGTGTCCTAGGAATGAGAATTTGGACACCCAGCTCAGGGTTAGTGGACATCAGGACTTTAAGAAGATTGGTTGGAAGCCCCTCCCACCCCTGCCCTGTGCCTGGACTACCATTGCCCATGTATTCTTTGGACCAGGGCAGCAGGCATTGTGTCCTGACAGCAACCAACTCCAGAGAGGAGCAGAGAATTACTCCAGAAAATAAAATCTTGGCAGATACAATCCAAAGATACCCACCTCTTCTTCCCCCAAGTACCAGGGCAGATCAGAGTGAATGGAACTTATATCCATGGCAGGCAAATCAGGCCTCTCAATAGTAGAGTTGTGGGCATAGCCAAGAACTGTCATGGGTTTGAGGAGAACTAAAAACAGGAGAAAGAATCACCAAATACAACAAAAGAAGATGCTCAAGGGAAGAGTTAATGGCATAAAGAGAAGAACACTCATTAAACACACACACACACACACACACACACATTGCTCCTTCAAAAGAAACAACCAAAGATTTTGGGAGGAAAACTTAGTCAAAATGGAACAATCAGGGTGGCTTAAAATCACAGTACAGGCAAAATGAAGACGGAATCAGTGATTGGACAAATGAGTCAGTGATCATTCCAAAATGCAGACCTGGAGGGGGGACCCAGAGTTATTCCAGAATGAAGATCTAGAAGTCCCAGAGCTCTTCCAGAATGCAGACCTAGAGGTCCCAGTGCTGTTTCAGAATGCAGACCAGAGGACATGAAACTATTCCAGAATACAGACTTAGAGGACCCAGATATATTCCAAAATGCAGACCCGGAGCATCTGGAGCTATTCCAGAATGAAGATCAAGGACCGAGAGGTGGAGAGTCTGAGGCCAAAGCAAGTCTGAACAGTTCCATTTTCTGTTGTGTAGGAGTCTAAAAAGGAGAGAATGTAAAAGGCTGAGGAAGGATAATGAGAAGCTACTAGAAGGACCCTTCTCAGGGCACAGGACCTGTCAGGGGACTAAATATTGAGCAGGGGAAGTGAGAAACCGCAACTGCCCCAGCATATTAGGACACATTTTCAGGATACTACCAAATACAAGAAAACTGCCAAAAGCGGTCAGCAGGAGTATAGGTCTGGCGAGCAATTGGCATCAAATTTCTCAGTGGCAAAGTTTTATTTCAGAATTAATTGGATCAATATTTTCAAAGTATTTGGGGGAAAATTATTCCAAACTGGAAACCTTATACACAACTGGACTTGAATTCAAATTGAAAGGCGAAGGATGTTTCCAGACAGTCAAGGGATCAGAACTTACCAGCCTCACCCTTAAGACACTTGACAGAGTGAAAAAAAAGGCAGTCATCTATAAAAGAGGGTGATGTTTGATCACACTAATAATAGTAGGGAAAGAGTCCAGTTATGAAATAATTGTTGATGCACATTGGGGTGAAAATTAAAGTAATAGTTAAAAAATCATATGTATATATATATTTATATAGTGATGAGAAAGAAAAAAGCGAAAGTTCCCTAAACTTCGGTCTTTTCCAAGGGATGTGTAGATACTACTCCTATATAACCTATGGTATGTAACTATGCATTTAACACAGTTAACAATTTATGACAAGTTGCCAGTCAGAGGCACAGATGGTATAGTTTCAATCTCTTAGAGGAAAAACTCTAGAACAAAGAAAATCTAATTAAGTCACCAAAAGGTAGTACAGAAGGGAAAAAATGTAGAAATCATAGAAAATATAAAAGGCAAGACATCATGTAGGTATTAGTTCAAATGTGTATTCATTTTCTCTATTAAGAGATGAAACTCAGTCATAAAAGTGATATAGAAACAATTTATTCATGGGAAGTATGCTAAGCAAATTCTTTTTTAAAAAAGATTATTTATTTTTAGAGAAAGGGGAAGGGAGGGAGAAAGAGAAACATCAATGTGCGGTTGCCTCTCACGTGACCCCCACCAGGGACCTGGCATGCAACCCAGGCATGTGCCCTGACTAGGAATTGAACTGGTGACCCTGTGGTTCGCAGGCTGGCACTCACTCCACTGAGTCACACCAGCCAGGGCTGTACTAAGCAAATTCTAATCACTGGAAAGCAGGACTAACAATGTTATTTTCAAGAAAAAGATAAAAAAGCATTAAATGGGACAAAGATACTTCATTTTGAGAAGCTATAATTCCCTAAGAAGAGCTGGCATTCATGAACTTTTATGTACATAATTATAATAGCTGTAAAATTTATGAAGGAAGAGCTTGTAGGACAGGAAATGGATAAATCTAGTACCATAATGAGAAACTTTAATTTTAAAAAAATCAAGAATAAAGAAAAGCATACAGTTACGAAGGATTTTCATATCATTCTTGATGAACTCTGTTCCAAACATAAACATTCTTTTCTTTCTCTTGTTTTTCCCCCCTCTCTCTCCTTCCCTCCTTTCTTTTTTTAAAACACACCAGGACCATTCACCCTGGTTTGAAAAAATGAGGGCTTTAAAATATATATATTTACTATTAATTTGATTTTAAAGAAAATTTTATTTTTTAACAGCAGGTCACTAAGTACAGTAAAAGTAGAAAATAATCACAAAATGATATCCCCAAATAACCCAGACTCCATTATATTTGTAGAGATTTTGGAATGCTTTTAAATAAAGCATAAACTATTTAAAATAATGAAAATGAGATAATACTGCATATCAAAACATGAAGGATGCTGCCAAAACAATTCTTAGGAGAAAAATGTCAGAAAACCAGAAACATTTAAGATAAATGAGTGCCCTGTGACTCCAAATGTTAAAGAAAGAATTAAAAAATAATTTAAGACAAATTAGAGATGAATACAGTAGAATCTGAAAACTTGTTACTTGGTGCAATAAATTCTGGAAGAGGACCATGAAATACTTCAAACTGTCAGCAACTTTGATCAAGGGGGAAAAGGCAAAACTTAAAACTTGGGTAACCAGAAAGTAGTAAAAACTGTGTATGTGGTGGCTGTTAAAACTTTCAGAGATTGCTATTCACAACTTAATGCAAAATAATTGAAACATCTAGGTGAAATGAATAACTTTCTAGAAAAATGTAAATCAAATTGATTCCATATGATTGAAGCATAAAAAGTCTGAATAACCCATCACTGGGGAAGTGACTGAAACTGTGCTCAGAAATCTGTAACTCACTAGACCCCAGGTCTAAGGGGAAAGGCCCTTTTAAGGTGTGTAAATTGTTTCAGAGTACAAAGAAGACACAAAAGTTCCCCTAATCAGTTTTTGAGATTAGCAATATTGAGACACAAAGGTTGTGCAAGTAATCTTAAAATGACCTATAGGTAACTACCTTTCCAAAGACAGATGTGCAAACTATAAATAAAATGTTAGCAGATGGACTCCAACAAAGCATTTAGCCTTAAATATGTTTTCAACTTAAGAGTTGATGGTCTGGAAGCCACCTGGCCCCCGAGTTAGTCCTCTCTGTATCTGCTCTTTCTGTCTTCTTCATGTTTCATGAATTCTCATTGCTTTGTTTTCTTTTTGATTTTTAAAAGTTTTCTATTTTCCTTTGCTGTGTTTATTTGATCCTCTGTGTCTTTTAATTTCATCTTGATTTTTGAAATATTTTTCTTTTGTTCCAGATTCTTTCCTGAGTTCTATGACTTCATTCTTGAGTTTTTCTAATTCTGGTTTATTCTTCTTTTTTAGCTCTTGCAATATTATCTTAATGTCTTTTAATCAATTTAAAGATATTAGATTATGGTTTTTCTATTTTTATTCTCATGTCTTTATGGTTTGTGTTATTGTCAGTAGGGATGTTACTTTGTTTATTTTCTTTTGTCTTTAAAAAAACCTTGCATGGGGTTTGGCCTTACATGGAATTCATTTTCCTGAATTTCTTAGAAGGGAGACATGGTTAATAATAGCATTTCTAATTTCGTAGCTCTAGAATGTTTAAGACAGGCTAAAATGAATTTAGCCCTGGTGGGGGGACACAGTGACTGGGTGGCCAGGGAATGATGTAATTGTATTGCATCGATGTATCTTGTTTATCTGGATGTCCCTGTTTTTAGGAAATACACACTAACATATCTGGGGTCAAGGTGCATGATGTCTGCTAATCACTCTCAGAAGGTGTAGATCATTAGGGAGAATGAATGAATGAATGAATGAATGAATGAATGAATTGAATGAATGTATGCATGACAGACAATATACCTCAAAGCAAACAGTTGGAGGAACAACTAAGTATACATAGAAGGTCTTTGTAATAGTCATATGATTTCCTCAAGATTTGAAATTATATCACAATAAACCATTGTCCAATACATAAGTACACTGTATTCCTCAGTGGAAAATGTGATGATTCTTCTTCAGACGGACGTCCTGGGAGACTTTGGGAGGATGAGGTGACACTTGGATGTGCTGGGTGGGGACTCAAAGGTGAGCTATGGCTGCTGGAGCCAGGCTTTTTGTTTTAGTTTCTCAATATTTTCCTCAAACTGGAATTTTAATTAAAACAAATAAATACCTCAGAATATAATTTTAAAAATCTGATGAAAAGAGGACAAGTAGCCTTTTGAAGTGACATTGGGTTCTGAGTGCAGGAGACGCCGGAGGGGAGTTGGCATTGAGCTTACTTCCCTGGTTGGCATCTGGGGTGGGCAGCCTTTCCTATTGCAGTGCCTCCTCCTACCACTGTGGCTATTTTTCTTCAGTGTCAAGTGTAAACCAGCCATGGCCCCACAGTTCTCTGTGGACTCGTGGTTTACAAGCAGTCAGGAACAGCGCCAAATGCTGGGTGGTGGTGAGTGCAGAAGACCAATAACAAAGAGAGATGGGCTCAGTGAAGCCCTTAGATTGGCCAGGTGCTGGGCGCACAGCTGCTTCTCATGTAGAGCTTTCTGCTTAAAACCCAAGCAGGACACGGGAGCTGGCCTGTGGGCTCCAAGCCTTCTGGACCGTGTCCTGGTGGTGACCTTGGACCAGTTCCCTGTGTAGTGGAGACAATGTCCCCTTTTATAGATAGAGGCTATGGTGAAGGGAGAAACCCATCAAAACGAAGGAAGCTGTGGTTTCAGCCAGCCAAGCATCAAGTGGATTATGTACCAAGTGTGTTGGTGGCACTGTGCACATTTTTGTGTCTGAGAGATGCTCCTGAGACAGGCCTCGGGCCTGACTGCACTGGCATGGACATGTTGAGATGTGGGTTTGGGCTTACCTTGATCTCAAGGCCCAGTCCTTGCCAGGTCTCTGCTCTACCCACACAGCCAGCCCAGGCCATCTCCCATCCTGGCTCTCTGCTGCTCCTCATGGTCACCAGCTGGCCGCCTGCACTGTGTCCTAAGGCCCATCACCTGTGCTGCCCTGTGCATACCTGTGTCCTCCCACACAGCCTTATTCTTAGGCCAATTCCCAGGAGGGGGTCTCACCTTTTCCCCAAGGGGTGGGGTTAGTAGGGTGAGGGAAGGAGACACCAGGCTTCTGTTCTCCCCATGCCCCCCCCATCTAGGCTTTTGTACCTCTCCACTCCCCACACTGGTGCCCTTCTGGGAGCTGGGACCACTAAACTTGGAAGTCCCAGACTTCCTCCATTCTTGTTGCCATGACTGAGTGACCCTGGAAAGTCCTGACCCTGGAAAGTTCTCCAGATCTGCCCACAGTGTTGTTTTCGTCATCTTCTATCTTTTTTTTTACACCTGCCTTGTGGAAGTCTCATCCTGGACCTAACTGTGGAGGAGAACTGTGCGTACTGATACATCTGTGACATCCAGCCTGTGTGAGCCCTCATGTGGCCCCACCTCCCAGACTGATCGTACCAGCTTCTCTCCCCCCAACAGCACTGGCTACCATTTCTGAGGACATCTGATGTCCCAGGCCAGCCTACCCTGCTAGCTGCAGTGACCTCTCGATGTTAAAGGAGGTAACCACGGGGAAGGGGAATCAGCCCAATCAGGATAGCACACAAACGTGCTCCACCTCCCTCCTTACTGCCTCTGCTCTTCTCCGGGAGGTTTCACAGGGAGGTGACCCACACCTGGCATTGCACTGGTCACTCTGTTTTCTTCACTTCTCCAACTTGAAAACCATACCTTTTATCTCACTACTGTATGCTTCCTGCCCAGTTTCTGCTTTGGACTTCCTGTTTGTTTGGAAGGAATTCTAGACAGTATGCACTAATCAGGGCCCTCACTGCATCTGCTGATCCATCGCATTAGTAAATATTTGGCTTGTACCAGCAAGACAAGGTCAGATAATATAGGAGGGAAACAGCAAAACAACATGTGGAGATTCAAACCTATATAATTGTTCTCTGTGATCTACCACAATTTAAACTAATTAAATTATAAAAACGAATCACCTATGCCCAGTTGGTGTAGTTCAGTGGATTGAGTGCAGGCCTGCGAACTGGAGGGTCACCAGTCAGGGCACATGCCTGGGTTGCAAGCCAGGTCCCAGTGGGGGGCGCTTGAGAGGCAGCCACACACTGTTCTCTCCCTCTCTTTCTTCCTCCCTTGCCCTCTCTCTAAAAGTAAATAAATAAAATCTTTTAAAAAAAAACAAAATATGAATCACCTTTGTAATTCACATGTCCCTCCAGTGTCTCTTAATGACATTACTAAGCTGTCCAGTTAGTTGCCCTGCAGTGCTTACCATCCCTCCGCAAGCTCCCCTCCTACTATTTCTCCAGGACCTCTTCATGAGCTAGCTGTGGCCTCTCAGCTGGGTTGCCAGAGGGGTCCTTGTCTTGGGGTGCCTTCTGACAGGGGTGCACATGCTGCTTAACTCTCACTACTCCCCTCCTCCTCCTAGTGGCTCCACTAGGGGGGCCCTTCCTGTCCAGTCCTACAGGTTGGCTAGGGCCCAAGGTGTTCCGGCAGGTCACAAAGCCTCATCGGAGCCAAGGTCCTGTCATCAGTGGTCAGGATGATCTTTCAAAACATAAAACAGCTCTGATGACTTAGCCTCCCTTTCTTGTCTCTTCTTGGCTTAATGGTCATGAAAGATAATTAGATTTACAAGTATCTGTAGTGTCTCCTGGGCTGTGAGAGTTCAGGGCTGTGATGGCCCTGGCTATTGAGATTGGGCTCTGAGGGTGAGGTCAGCAGGGTGAGGGGAGGGGACGTGGAGCTTGAATGATGTGGGGAGGTGTAGCTGGGGACTTACACTTTCTCCTGGGTAGGTACTGAGAGGCCTGAGGCAGATCAGTTCGTGTTCTCGTAATGTCCCCTCTGGTTGCAGAGGGTACAAAAGCCTGCAGGGAGGTGGGAGCAGGACAGTGTGAGAACCCCAGGAGAGGGCTTCTGGGGAGCAGCTGGGGGTATGAGAACACAGTGGGGGTAGGTCTGACGGTGCCAGGGCCACCAACCACAGGGACACTGGGTGTGGGCTACATGAGGAAAAGGGTTTTGCCCTAGTCTTGGGTGGACTAGGTTTTCCTGTGCTTTTAATTGATATTCAGATATTGCTCTTGAACACCTATAATTCTTTGTAACTGTTTTTCTTGTTTTCAGTAAAAAGTAAAATTTTTGATTTGTATTGGGCAGAATTATAATTTGAAATAAAAATTCTTTATTTTGTTGTGAACACTTTTTTTCCTGATTCTTTAGCTTCATTAAGGAGAGTCACTGAGAATGGAGACTGAGTTGAATTTTCCTTTCCTTTATAACCTGGTCCTGCCCCTTCAGCCTGAGCCTGGGTTGCTGTGTGAGCAGTTCCTTTGGTCATTTCTTGCAGCTAAGGGGAGACTGGGGGTTAAGTAGGGTGCTGCTGTCCCTGAGGCTCCTGTGGGTCCTTTTGGAAAAGACCCGGTTGGTTTTATCCTCAGAGTGCAGGGAGCAAGGTGCCCATTGCCATTGCCCTTTTCCCAGAGGTTTGATGAATCAGACGAGGTCAGGATTCTGGGGGCTGCACAGCCAGGCACTCAGAGTACCTGACTTTGAGTTTCATCCCGAGATCTCTCAGGCTGGTGCACCTGATGTTCAGGTGTCCACAGAGCAAGGCATGGAGTGAGCTATCCTCTATCCCTGGTTGTGGCAAGTTGGATGGCACTCTCTTAGCTATGGCTTTGGATGTGCATAGAGCTGTTTCAGGATGCTTCTGTGCCTTTGGCAGCAGAGGGTCTAAGGATGCCTAGGGGTTCTTTTTGTGTCACTGGGGTTGTTGCTGGGGTTGCAAACCACCCACCCCCTCACCTTCTCACCCAGAGCTGGTAGTCTGGAGGAAGCCAAGGTCAGGATCTTCGGCCAGTTCCCATTGTGAGTGGAGAGTCCTATCTTTCCTCTCTTCGTTAGGGAACCCCCATGCCCTCCCTCATTTTGCTGCCTCCCAGCCATGTGGGACCTTCTGGGCTGGGTGCTTGAGGCCTCCTGGGGCAGCACTGTGGAGAAGGGCACACAGAAGCAGCTAAAACTGAGCTGCTAACCTGGGAGATAATGCTGTCTGGTTCCCCTTTGGTCTCCTGCATGAGCAGGTAAGGGCATTTTGGGGGGGATGCCCTGAGCTTGATGCAGGCTCTTGGCCCTGCACATGGGAGTGGTCAGGAGACATGTCCTCCCCAGAGCACATGGCACGGGTCTTCCTTTCTTCCCAAACCTTCTAGCAAATAGTCAGATCTTGATGTTGTTTGGACCCAGACACCTTCAGATATAATACAGAAAATGCTTTCTTCACACTTTGCTCTTTTAGCTCCTATTCTTACTCTAGAATCATCCTGGGAATATAAGGCCTAAAATTCTCCGTCTGTATAGCACTTTGCAAATTACAGAGTACTTTTCGAAATGCTGAAAGGTGGGTGTTTTCTTGTTTCTATTTGGAATGAGGAGCTGAGGCTGAGAACTGCTGAGTCATACGGGTTAGCCCAGTGGTTTCTGTAGAGTGGGCCCCCAAGACTAGGGTCACAGGCTGGGAGTCCCCATGTTCCAGGGAGTGCCCTTCACCTTGGGAAGCTGCCACAGCTCTAGTGCTGGTAGAGATGCTGAAGGGTCTGAGTTTTTGAAAAGGAGCTGCCTCTGCCAGGACTTCCTCCTCCCACTGCCTGAGGAGCCAGAGGAGGACCCTGCCTGCCCTCTTGCCTCCATCCCCCCCTCCAGGACCTCCTGCTAGAGAACCTGACATAAAGCCAGCCTTACAGGTATGGTGGGCCTAAATCTAGGGTAGTCTCCCCCAGATTTTCACCAGGTGTGCAGGCCTTGTTTAATTTCCCCTTGAGAGTGTGTGGGGTGTGGGACGTGGGACATGTTCCCCTATTATATTGTCTTGCCTGGCAAAGGGATTTTTACATGTAATTAAGACTTCTAGTCAGCTGACTTTGAGTGAATCAGAGGGCAGGTGATTCAGGTGGCCTGATCCAGTGACATGAGCCTTTAAGGCTTGGTAAGAAGTCAGTGATGAAGGAAACTGGAGATCAGAAGCACAAGAAAATTCCCGATGAGGGCTGTGCTCTAGGGAATGTAAGCAGCCTCTGGGAGCTGATGGCCATCGAGGAAGTCAGTCCTATAGCCTCAGGAAGCTGCACTGGGCCTCACCTCAACTGAGCAGCCAGGAAGAGGCCCCACCTCTAGGCAAGAATGCAGCCAGCTGACTCCCGCATATGTGAGCCTTTGCCCCAGAGAGCCAACTGTCCTGTGTCCAGACCTATGCCCTTCAGGACTGCAAACTGATAAGGTGCTGTTTGCAGACTCAGCCCAGCAGCACAGAGGAGTGGGTTTGGGGCCAGGAGACAGTGTCACAAAGCCAAATGATAACTGTGTTTTGTTATATTTTGTTTTTAAAGGACTAGCCAGTCTTCTCAGAGCCATTTTACAATTAATCAAAATTTCCATATTGATAAAAAGTGCCACTTGTATCAGTAACTTAATAGTCTGCGCTTGCCCCTTTTAAAGTGTTCAGATGTATTCCATCTCATGGCTATTTGTGTGTTCCTCTGAAAAAAGTTGTGTTATGACCTATCTTATTCCCCCCCCCCATAAAAAAACCTAGTTGGATTTTGGTTGGAGTCCCATTAAAATTACCCATTTATGTTGGGACATAAATGCCAGGGCTGTCTGCCCATGTTTCATCCAAAGCAGTCAGTGAGGTTTTGTAGTTTTCTTGTGTAGATCTTGCACACTCCTTATTTAAGTTATCCTTTATCATTTTATATTTATTTTATCCTTTATCATTATATATAGAAGAACATGTATTCTTGGTTTCTGTTGTAATTATGACTGATATATAGCAAAGATATTTATTTTGCATCTCTAGTTTATAATCTGTCATCAGTAAACTACATCCTCTTGGGTCTTATAAGTCAGGATATATTAGGTGGAGAATCACATTATCACAAATAATAACATTAATGCCTTCCTTTTTAAGTATCTATAGTCAGTTATCTTTAATTAACTACTTTGCCCAAATTTTTAGAAAAAAACATTGAGCTGTAGCCGGTCTTGTCCACATTTGGTCAGCTTTTCATCTCTCTATGCCTTGAAGCTGTGGAGGCAACTAATGCATGGCCTGCTGATTTTTAAAGTCAATAAATTATTGACCATTCTTGTGTTCCTTTCTGAAAACCTCCCTTTCTGTGGTTGTTGCCACGCCAGCCCTGCCCTCCTTGCCCCTGGGAATGCGTCTTTCCTGACCACACATGTTCTTTTTCTTGTCTGTCACTAAATGGTGCAGCATTTGAAAGCTCAGTTATTTTGCCTGTTCTCTGAGGCCTGCTCACAGACAGGGATGTGGACGTGGGCACCTCTCTCCCAGGATACATTCTGGGCCTGACCAGCTATCCTCCCATGGTGTCTTCTTGGGTACCCAACAGGAGCCTGACCCAGGAACCTGCTCCTGTCCTCCTGACTGCAGTGCACCACCCAACCTCCAGCCTTGTTCCCTTGCCTCACCTTCCCTTAACACATCCCAACATGAGCCCGGAGTCCTCAATGTACTCGGAGTACCTTCTTATGCACTCAGGGGTTCAGCCTGCATGCAGACTGTGCAAGGAAGGCTACAGATCAGGGAAGCAAAGTGCAAATAGTTCTTAGGAAACAGGACAGAGAATGTACTAGAGTCATGGAGGAGGAAATATTTGGCCAGTGTCCACTGAGGGGTCCAGCCTCCCTCAGTCCCATCAGCCTCCCTCAGCCCTAGGAATGAGGAGTAGGACAGGGAGAGACTGCTGTCTGACTTTCAGTAAACGGGTTGAAGATACCGAAGGTTGACCAGCATGCTGGAGGGCCCTCAAATGTGGCTGGGGCAGCTAAGCCAGGACTTCCACCTGGGAGAGCAGCCTGGCAGTGTCCAGGGAGGTGGACGACTGCCACGTCCCCAGGATCCAGCATGCCCACTCCTTGGAATATACACAAGAAAAAACAGGCACATGTGTACAAGGAGACACACCTGAGCAGGTTCCTGTGCAAATACTCAAATGCCAATTTTCACTTATCTGCCATTACAGTCAACCACAGTCCAAACATATTAAATGGAAAATTCCAGAAGTAAGTCATGGAATTTATAAGTTTTTAATTTCACAAGTTTTCATAAGGTTTAAATTTCACATCATTCTGAGCAGCATGTTAAGATCTCACATCATTCGCTCCATCCCACTGGGGATGTGAATTATTCCTCTGTCCTGCATTTCCACACTGTACATATTCTCTGCCCATTAGCAGCCTGGGTTATCAGATCTCAGGGCTGGTGTTCAAGTCACCCTTATTTTACTTAATAATGGCTCCAAAGTGCCAGAGCAGTGATGTGGACAATTCAGAGATGCCATAGAGATGCTGTAAAGTGCTTCCGTTAAGTGAAAGCTAAACACTCTCAATAAGGAAAGAAAAAAATTGTATGCTGAGGTTGCTGAGATCTATGGTAAGAACGACTATTCTATCTGTGAAATTGTGAAGAAGGAAAAAAATGTTTGTGCTACTTTTGCTGTCACACCTCGGAATGCAAAAGTTATAGCCACAGTGTGTGATAATGCTTAGTTAAGATGAAAAAGGTATTAAATTTGTGGGTAGAAGACATGAACCAAGAACAGTTCTGATTGAGGGCAATGAGGATTTCAGCAAGGAATTCCCTAAAACAGATGAAACCAAGCCATTTACTGCAAGTGAGGGATGGTCATACAGACTCAGAAATAAGTGGAGACTGAAAAATAAAAAAAATGGCTAGAGAGAGAGACCACATTTGCATAAATTTTTATTACAGTATATTGTTATTATTGTTCTATTTTATCAGTTACTGTTATTAACCTCTTTACGTGCCTAACTTACAAATTAACCTTTATCATAGGTGTGTGTGTGTAGGAGGAGAAAACCTAGTATATGCAGTGTTTGGTGCTACCTGTGTTTCAACCCCCTTGGGGTCTTGGATGAGGGGTACTGTGTGTAAATACACCTGTGAAATGAAGAGTTAGATGCGTGTGGATAAGTCTGGAATGTGAGCCACAGTGGGACATGTGCAGCGTTGTGCCACGGATGCTGACCTTCTGAACACACGCCATAACGGGACATCTTGTTTGGAGCTCACACACCACGGAGAAGTGCGACTGAGTGGGGGGGTAAATGCCCGTTTCCTTTGTCAGGGCCTGGGGGGCACAAGAGCAGAGAAGAGGCTACTGGGCCATTTTTCTTTAGTCTTTTTAATGTTTTGTTCATTAAAAAATAAGCTGAAGCAAATATAGCATGGTGTTAACATTCGTTAATCCTTAATATCAGGTACACTGGTGTCTCATAGCTTTAGTGTCTCTAGGTTTGAAATAGTTCATAGTGAGAAATCAAAACTATTTTTTCAAATTGTAAAGCCAGTGATCTCTCTTATGGACGGTGCTTTCTTTGTCTTCAAACTTGCCTCCTTACTCAACGGGCATCTGGCCCTGTATGTCCTTGGGCTTGAGGGTCACAGTTCAGACTGCTCATTAGATCCCACAGGATATGTGAGGCCCTGTCCCCTGGACTGAGATGTGGACTTTCACTGTGGTTGTGGATTGAGGATAATTTACCAGGAGCACCCTGCGGGCCTTACTCAGCCAGGCCTGGGCTGCCTTTCCCCCAAATCTCCTTTCCCTGGCCTAATAGGGTATGAGTCACTGAGCTGCCTGGACCCTCCTCGCTGAGTTCTTCCCTTTCTTGGGGTCCAGACTGGATCAGGGTCTCCAGAAGATGTCTCTGAGGAGGGTACAGTGGGAGAATCTGTTTCCTTGTCTTTCCCAGTGTCAAGAGGTTTCCCGTACCCCCTGCGTCATGACCCCTTCCTTTGCCTCCCATCTCAGCAAGGCAGCATGTCCCTCTGACCCTCCATCCATCACCCCTTTTCTCTCAACTCAGCTCAGAAAGGTTCTCCACTTTAAGGTACTCCTGTGATTATATTGGGCCCTCTCTATAAACCCAGGAAAATTTTCCATCTCAAACCTCTGTACCCTTAGCCACATCTGCAAAGTCCCTTTGCCAGGTGAGGCTGCATGTTCACAGGATCCCAGGGCAGGGGCATCACCGTGCCTGCCACACCTGCCTTCTTTACTTGGGACTTAATTAGCTCTACTTTCTCTAGCTCCTTAAAGTAGAAGATTCTATCATTGATTTTAGATCTTTCGTCTTTTCTAATTCAATTCCACATTTTTTCAACTCTGTTTTAGCTGCATCCCACAGATGGTGATCTATTGTTTTTTTAATCATTTTATTATCAAAAGTTCTAATTTACCTTGCAGTTTATTTTCCTGACCCATGAGTTGTTTAGAAAGTATTGCTTAATTTTCAGATATTTGGGGGAGTTCATGGTATCCTTTCATTAGTTATTTTTAATTTAATTCTTTGGTGGCCACAGATATACCTTGTGTGGTTTTAGTCTTTCTAAATTATCGTGTTATCTTCTGGGCTGGTAGACTACTACAGCACACAGCCTTTTCAGATTGGATTCTGTCATTTAACATCACCCACTTCAGGTTCCTTCACGACTTTTCATAGCTTGATGACTCATTTCTTTTTGTCACTGAATAGTATTCCATTGTCTGGATGAGTCACAGGATTTACTTTTTTTTTCTTTTTTTATAATCCTCACCCAAGGACATGCTTATTGATTTTAGAGAGGGCAAGGGAGGGAAGGAGAGAGAGAGAGAGGAGAGAGGGTGAGAGAGAGAGAAACATTGACATGAGAGAGAAGCATCAATTGTTTGCCTCCCGTAAGCACCCTCACTGGAGATTGAACCCACAACTAGGCATGTGCCCTTACCAGGAATTGAACCCGCTACCTTTTGGTTTATGGGACGATGTTCCAACCAACTGAGCCACACTGGCCAGGGCAGGATTTACTTTTTTTTTAAAAAGTATTCTAGCACATTTTGTGGGAACAATTCTAGGAGTTATGAACACTTCTGCTGTCTGGATTGTAGTGTCTAAAAGGGCCAGTTTCTTGGAGGAGTGGTTTATTATGTTGTACAAACAAGTAAATGTATAAGATAGGCCTGAAATATCTGGTTTGAAATAAAAGGGAAGAAACTCACATGACTAATGAGATATTTCAAAATCACACATGAGCTACCTTGAAAGGCTCTGGGTACCAGAGATGTAACATTATGAACATCATAATACTAGGGACTGCAGTAGACTGAAATATAGCAAATACATAATAGTCCATGAGTCATAATGAATCTGAATCACGAGAACAGAAATGTCATTGTTCCCTGAAGGTTGTTAGGTGAAACCTAATCAAATGTTTTAATCATCATTTATCATCAGTAAATGATAGAATCCAGCAAGCATCCTTCTTTTGCTGTGAAGACTGTATTTTAAACCGTGTATCAGGCAGTGGATGAAGTAGTTTATACTTAGTTTCTACTTAGATTCATATTGTTTCAGAGAGACCACCAGCCTCACTGCCAACTGCAGCATCAAGAGAGGGGGCTGTGTTGTGAGCATATGTTGTTGATATAATCTTTCCTATGTCAACCAGGCGACTGCTCCGCTAGCCACCTGCTGAGCAGCCCGGCACCAAGGAATAGACAAAACTCACATACAGTAACTATGCTATTCGCTCAACTTTTATTGAATGCAGGTTCACTCAAAGTAGATCCACATATATTAATATCCTACTTACACTTTAACAATCTAAGAGAAATATAACTTACACACAGAACAATCAGTGGGGAATAATGAACCCGAGTCCCAGAGTCTCAGTCTGCAGGTCCAGGAGACAGCATGGTGGGCAAGGGAGTCATCAGTGTCTTGCAAGGAAGGATCTCTGGAGCCAGTTGGGCAGGAGGGCCAACAAAGTCCTCAGTCCAGCAGGGCAGAGTTTCTGGCAGCCGATGCCAAGGGAGATCACGATGGCATAGAACAGCAGTCTGGTGTGGATCTCAGCAGTCTCAGCAGTGCTCTAGAGCCTGCCTCAGTTATAGCTTGAAAGTGATGTACTCTACCCTTATCTTGGCGCCCCTGAGGGCAGGTGGGGAATTTGCCCAGGAGCCTATCTATGGGTGGTAGGTGGCTGTTCTGCTTGGCACCCCTGATGGCAGGTGGGGATTTCCCCAGGAACCTATCTATGGGTGGTCCTTCTCTGCAGACATGGCTATTCTGACCACGTGTGTAGATATCTTAAGTGTGTCTCCTTGCCAAATGTGTCTAGCATGACTTAAGCAGTTTTCCTCTTGAACCAGTGTCATAGCTGACTGGCAGCCATCTTGGTTGACATAAGTGACTCCACTTTACATACTTTATGGTATCTTGACCAGACCAATGCCATTTTATTAGTCTTGCTCTCCACAGGCTGAACCAGGTTCTGTTCTGCCTTGTGCTTTGACCCCATGGGAAGGTCATAGCCGAGCACAAAGGAGGGACTGAATCTGAGTTTGAAGCAAACCTCTAGAACTACTAGTTTTCAGAAATTCAAGGCCAAAGGACATGTCAAGATGTAATAAGCAGGCACTCAGCCAAATGTAGAATTTGGAAGATTCTGAGAGGACTTGTATGTTCAATAAATTGCTTCAACAAATTTACAAATGCTTGTAAAAAGAGAAGGGGCAGGTACAGAATAAAATATATATCATAAGAAAAGTCATTCTGTAAACCTGATTTGGACTGTTATTGAAAAGAGCAATTGTAAAAAGACATGTTAGAGACAATTGGAAATTTGAATATAGACTAGGTATTAGGTGACATTAAAGAATTTTTTATTTATCATATGTGGGAACTGTATGGTGGCTGTGAGAGATATTCCTAGACTAAGTGTACATTAGAGACTTATTGGTGAAATGGCATGCTATCTGAATTTACCTGCTTGGCTAACCAGGCAGGACCCAGACTTGCCCCTTGGTTCAGGTCTGCTCTTCATTCATTCCGGGCCTAGGCGGAAGGGGCAGCAACACAGTTCTCCTCTCTTGGGTCACAGGAGCACACAGGGCAAACCACCTGGACAGGAACCCTTGGGGCCTGTGGCCTGCCTCCTCTGCCCACTAAAGTCCCACTGCCCCAAACAAGTCATGTGACTGCCTAGTGTCAGAAGTGCTAGAGGGTCTGGAGCATGGTTGTGCTGAGTGTGATTCCGTTGGCAAAGGGAGAATGAGGTTGGGAGTAGTTGTCCAAACTGTCATAGATCACAGAAGAGAAAAGGACGTATGAGGTGACACTAATAAGTTGAACTCAAGACAGTACACTTGCACACTTTGATGATCATGTTACATTGTTCGGAACACACTGGGATGCTAGGCTAGCAATGCTGTGTTCATTTTTCCTTTTCTACTCCATCTGGCCATACATATTTCCATGCTTGCTCTTCTGTGGAAACATGATCGTTGTATCAATAGGAAATAGCCATCCTTGTTTGACTGACTCATTATTGCTGCTGATTCATATGTGCTCTCATCTGTGGCATTTCTGTTAAAGTAGATTGAACCTTGGCAATCTGCTTTTCATTTCTTTCTCTCTCTCTCTCTCTTTTTTTTACTCAATTGTTAATCTACAGCTTTTCCTCTACTTTCAGAGATAGGCTTTAGATTTTTTTTTTCAAAGAGCACTACAAGAGGAACTGCTGGAAGTATAACTGAATAAAACAGATGTTCAGCTGCCTGCTGCAACAGAAGCCAAATTTGTGAGGCAGGTGCTGGTGCAAAAGGAAAGAGGTTTTATTCAGATGCCTTGCAACCTGGGAGAATGGTGGACTCCTGTTTCAAAGGCCATCTCCTTTCACTGCTCAAGGCCTCCATTCTCAATGGGGATAGGGAGGAGAGGGCTATTTTTTCTATCCAATTATCTTACTAGTTTTTGGTGCACTTGGGGCCCTTTCCATTCATCTCTCTAGCTTTTGGCATGTTCAAGCCCTATTCATTCATATTCCTAGCTTTTGGCGCACTTTGGCCCTATCCACTCATATTTCTAGCTTTTGGCATGCTTGGGACCTATCCATTCATATTTCTAGTTTTTGGTGGTGCTCAGTGTAAGAACCTCCCCCTGCCACCATCTTGGCCAGTGGGGGACACTCCCTGGCACTCCAGCTGACTGTCTGTGGTAACAGTAGGTTGCTTATTGCCAGATTCCTGAATTGATTGAAGACACAGGGGACTTAAAGAGGACTAGTCAATAGCCAGGGTTGTCTGGGGATGAGAGTTAGGGGCCATTTGTGCTCCTCTAAAACACAGGCAGGGAAGGAGGAACACAAGGTGCAGAGATTGGAAAACAGGCTCTGTGCAGTGCCTCTGGGAGTGGAGAGATGAGAGGCAGATAGCAGCGTGCGTGGCCAGGCCGGGGCCCCACAAGGCTTTGTGTAGAGGCTGTGTGGCTACTGCTGCTGGGCCTGTGGCCTGTCTGTCTGTGCTTCCTAGCTCTTGTGAAGAAGGAAAAAGAAATTCATGTTAGTTTTACTGTCACACCTCAAACTGCAGAAGTTATGGCCACAGTGTTTCATAATGCTTAGTTAAGATGAAAAAGGTATTAAATTTGTGGGTAGAAGACATGAACCAAAAATATGTTCTAATTGATGGCAAATGTTGTTCCAGAAAACACTGAGCCTCTGCGAAGTCCTCTGCGAGGACTTCAGCAAGCGATCTCCTGAAACAGGTGAACCAAGCCACTTATTGCAAGTAAGGGATGGTCACACAGACTCAGAAATAGGTAGGGACTAAAAAATATAAAAATTACTAGAGAGAGAGAGAGATCACATTTGCGTGACTTTTATTATAGCATAGTGTTATTATTGTTCTATTTTATTATTAGTTACTGTTAATCTCTTACAGTGCCTAATTTATAAATTAATCTTTATCGTAGGTATGTGCATAGGAGAAAACCTAGTACGTGCCGTGTTTGGTGCTACCTGTAGCTTCAGCCCCCTTGGGGTCTTGGGTGAGGGGTACTGTGTATAAATATACCTCCTGAATAAAGAAAGTAGACAGAACGGGAAAGACTGCAGTCTACAGGCCCCTGATGGAGAAACCAAACCTGAGAGAGGGACACACTCTGTAATGTTCTTTAGAAAAACTGTCATTAGACCACAGAGCTCTGCTGCCACTTAGTGGTCAGTCTTGTCACCAGGGTAGCTTTTACTACTCAGTTGTTGCTTCTCTATGACAGGAAGCCAAGGGCTTTTAGCAATATCCAGAATGAAAGTATTGCCCCTTTGAATTGGGGAGGTTCTGTTGACCAACATCCTTAGCCTCTTTGGAGAGGACCCTGCTCAGGGTGACACTGTCGCACATAGGATACTGAGGAGACTTGTGTGGGGACAGTTAGTCAACAGGCTGGAGGGAATGTCCCACATCACCCTGTATCCAGAGTATGTCGTAAGGGGGAATTAAAATCCCCCACTTGTCCTTAGTCCAGCCATTTCTTTCCTGACAAAGAATCCTCATGTCCAGAGCTGGCAGAAGCTCTGGACATGAGCTTCCAGGAGAACTCGGTGGGTTTGATACTGTTAGAAGCAGAATCTGGCCTCAGAAAGAGTGTGTACTTCATGCATGGCCTGTCCTTCCACCTTACTACTCTCTTGGGTTGTTGGTAAGCGCTGGTGGTTTCCCCCTTTCCTTTCATTTCTAGCCACATTGTCCTGTCACTTGGTCCTCAGCTCTGCTTGGGGATGAGGAACTCAGTCTCATCTAGGCACAACAACTTTGGTAATATCTCCAACCCAGCTTACTCTGAGCCCCGGCCTGAGTGCCCAGCTCTTGCTCTTGCCCAAGAGTGGGTCCAGCCTCTCACTCTGCATGCCCAGGACTGACCTCTGGCTTCCTCGTGCTGTCCTTCCACCTACACCTCTCCTCTGCCATCTGTGGCTGTGCCATGCCCTCAGTGCTTGCATCCAGAAGTGTCCTCTCCTGGTGTTGCCTCTGCGGAGCAGCTCTAGCACACCAGGCACCTCTCTTGGCCTCTGGTTTCTCTATAGGTTTGATTGTACAGCCACCACATGCACATGCCATGTGCTGTGGCACGAATTTGTGCTCACCTGTAAGCACACATACATGCATGCACATGCAAACCAGAGCAGTTCAACACGGATGCCCGTGGTCCAGAATCCCCGGTGATGTCTATCTGTGTCGCTGAGCAGTGTTGGTCTGTCAGGAGCAACAGAACTATGATAACTCTTCCTTACCAATGAAACGCTTTTCAGTTTCCTGCTGCCTGAAAAATTGTGGAACCTGTCTTCTCCACAGCATGAGCTCTCTGTTCAGTGTCCTATGCTTATTTTCAAGGCTGACTTCCAAGGGACTGTGCCTGTGTGGGCAAGTCTGTTTTCACCCATGCCTCAGTCGTGCTTAGACACGTGCAACAGGAAGGCTTCCACCCTTTGCTGTAAGACACGAAATTCAATAGGTTTTCTGGAATAAATGCTTCTCAGTTTGTTACATGGCTTTGGTTGATTTCCAGCATCCTAAAATGATTATTTTTTGGACTGTTTTGTGTAATTTTATCATTGTTTTCGAGGGAGAGAATTTGCTGTGCTTTCACTCTGCCTCCCAGAAGTCCTACCTCCCTCCTTATTTCTCTACAACACTTTAGGCCATTCCAGAGAAAAGTCTGGACTGAGCTGCAAATTAGTTTACAGGGCACCTGGGGTTTTTAAAACACTCAGCTTTTTGCTATACCTTTTGGATTTCTAGTTTCTTTTTTTGTATAGTATGTTTGTTCTCTTAAGGCACTAAGACAAATCATAACAGAAAAGGTGCTCTCAGAGTCTCACCCAGAGTCCTCACATCATTCATGGAAGCAGAGGGCCACAGTGATGTTATATTCCCTACACCCCTTCATCAGGTTTGGCTGTTTACAGCCATGTGGCTCTGAGCAGGCCTGGGATCATGCAGTGACACCATATTCACTTTCACAACCAAGCCACGAGCTCTCACCCTCCCATTGCAACTTTGTCTTCAAGGCATGTGGGTGGGAGGGGGGATTTCTGAGGGGTACTGGTAGCAATGGTGGTTTCTTGTGGTGAAATCCTAGGGTTGGCCCCCAGGTCGGTCTGCTACTTCATCATTTCACACCTGCCAAGTCTTTCTCTTGTGTCCATTCTGTTACTTTGGCAAGAACGTTTATGACCCTGTGTATGTAGGAGGGGCCCCAAGAAATTTGCACAGGAATTAGGGCCCATCAAAAGAGATGAGACTTCTTTTTTTTTTTATTAATCATTGTTCATATACAGTTTTCTCCTTTTTACTCCCAAGAGATGGGACTTCTACCAGCAATAGAGGTCTGAACTTCCTGAGGAGCCCTCCTCAGGGTGGTGTATATGGGGTCTGAGTACAATTGCTTAGCAAAGGATATTTGCAAACCTTGAAGCCCCTCATTTCACAGGTAGGCATCTGAAGAGAAGACACCCCTGGTCCCTGAGGCCAGGCCAGCATCTCTCAGTCACGTGGTCCAGGAAGCAGCCTGCGTGCTCCACCTGGGGCTACACACAGTAGGTTCCAGGCAGATTTACAAACATAAGCCTTGGGCCTTGCCTCATTGCTGATTGATGTGGCTTTTGTGGGGTCTCCCAACAGCCTGAATGCCAACTCCCAGCAGGCTCTAAAGTGGAAAGCAAGTTTCTTCAGAGTCTAGATGAAGATGCTTTGTGGGGCAGGTTCCCTGGGATACCAACTCCTTGGGACTGCAGTCACTCCTCTCGTTCAGCTACTTCAGTTGAGCCTCCTATAGATGACAAACCCTCAGGAGGTGACAGTAAAGGACAGCCAGGGCAGGAGGGCACACTGCCCTTTGGAGAGCCCATGTGGAGGGGGCCAGTCCGGGGCTGGGGGGTTGAAGAGGAGTGAGAGAATGACTGGTCCATCTGGGTAGACTGCAGCCCAGTGTCACTGGACAAGTCCTTGAGGTTGTGGCTTGTTTAGGGAAGGGGAGTGGGGGACCCTATCTTATTTTTCAGGGCTATATGGACCATTCCCATGTGTACATTTATACTCATATTTCAGAAGGACTTCAGACAGAAGACTGAGATGGCAGGAACTGGAAGGAAGGAAAGCTCAGACCCCTGACCTCATCTTGTCTGAGGCACCTTGACTGAAGCTGCCAGTTGGGGGTGTCTGCTCAGGCCTCCATCACACGTGACAGTGAGGTCATTTCAACAGGGGGATCAGTGATGGGATGTGGGGATGTGTGTGGAATCTTCCATTTCACAGCAGCACTCTGACCTTGCCAGAGAAATAGATTCAAATACAGGCTTTTTTTCCTTCATATTTTAAGCACTAGTATTAAGATACAGTTACTTCCAAATTACTAGCTATGAAATAAAAGTATACAACAGAAGACACACAAAAAATACGAGTGAGACAAATCCCAGCATCATCAATTACAGCAATCTATCTGAACAGTTGAATTTTGCTGGGCAAAGACAGACAAGTAAACTACTGGGCAGCACTGTGGAGAAGCAAAAGAAGCAGACGTCAGAGCATGCCTACTCTGTGATGGCACTTCCACAATGTCCTTTAAGTACAGACTCGTCTGTGAGGATGGAAAGGGGGTCCACGGGCTTCTGCTCCCAGGGCAACAGAGAGGAGATACTTTCCTGTTCCTCCAACTGAGTGCCACTAAAACCCTGGGCATTACATGGGGGAAAAGGGTGGAACTCTCTTAAGTGGAGAGACAAAGACAAACTAGCCAGGGGCCCTGGGGACCTGAGGTAAGACCCAGTGGTGCTCCTGGGAATTCCTTTTGCCTCACTTGTCCTGGACTGGGGGCTGCACAAGTCAGAAACTGCAATGCCAGTGGGTGTAGACCAAAAACAAAGAAAATCCGAACAGATCTTCTCTCTCTAAGCAAAAGGGCTTAGCCAGATAGAGACATCAGATAAGAAGCATTCTACTCTGGCCACACATTCCCCTAAAGCCCCAACTCCAGATGCACCCTCTCTAGGCCCAGTGGAGAACACCAGGCTGTAACAAGGTGCTCCAGCCCAAACCACACTGGCATTGGGGAAGACTGGGTGGGAGTCCCATGCTTTCATCCCTGCTGGGCTCTAAAGAAGCCCCCCTCAGTGGGGGCGAAAGGGGAGCCAGCACTCCCCCACCTGCCTAGCCATGATAGGTCCCCCACCAAGGTGTCAGTGGAGATAGAGAGGAGAAGCTGGGCCTCTACCCAACCAGGCAACAACAAGGCAACACCTCACGCTTTTCTTTGCTAGAATGGGGTCCGAGGAGGCCAGAGCAAACCTTTAAATAAGACCCAGGTTTCATAGCATAATATCACAGTGGCCAGATTTCAACGAAAAGTCAGTTAACATACTAAGAACCAGGAAGACTCAGTTTGAATGAAAAAAGACAGCAGACACCAGCACTGAGGTGACACAGGTGGTAAAGTTATGAAGGCTTCTTTAAAAGCCTTCATAAAAAGGCTTCAAAGGCAGTTATAAGCACACTTGAAATACATGAAACACTGGAAAATCTTAGCAAAGAAATAAATGTGAGGAAGAACCAAACAGTTTTTTAAGTAAAGAGTTTAGATTTTTTTAGAGCAGTTTTAGGTTCATAGCAAAATTTGGGGGAAGGTTTAGAGATTTCCCATATATTCCTTATCCCTGCCCCCACAACAAACACAGCCTCCTGCATGCCAACAGCCCCCACCAGAGGGCACATTAGTTACAATTGATGAACCTACATTGACACATCATGATCTCCCGGAGTTGATAATTTGCACTAGAGCTCACTCTTGGTGGTGTTATTCTGTGGGTTTGGACAAATGTATGACATGTGTCTATCATTACAACGTACAGAGTAGTTTCATTGCTCTAAAAATCCTCTGTGCTCTGCTTATTCATCCCTCCCCCAACCCCTGGCCACCGCTGATCTTTTTACTGTCTTCATAGTTTTGCCTTTTCCAGAATGTCACAAAGTTGGAATCATATAGTGTGCAGCCTTCTCAGGTTGGCTTCTTTTACCTCAAAATATGCATTGACAGTTCTTCTGTGCCTTAAAAAAAAATCCTCATCTGAGGATCAGTGTGAGAAAGCAAGTGCATGACCATGGCTGTGTGCCAGTAGAACTTTATTTACAAGACCAGGCAGTGGGCCGGGGTGGATTTCTGTAGTTTGGAGACCCCTGCTCCTGAGGTCCCTATACTCCATTTCCTCCATGGCCACAGTGAGGAGGACCCTAGAGTCCTGGCGCTTTCCCTGCCTGTGCCTGCCTCCTCCCAGGTCTGACAGCATTTCTCTTTAGTGGCACCTTTGCCAATCCAGGACCCTCACGGACTTAGCTTTTCATTTTCTTGAATGGCAGCCTGTGCTGTGTACTGGAGGTCATAACCCCAGTTCTTTCTGAACTTTCTCTCACCTCTCTCTAGACTGAATTGCTGGGCTTTGGAGTCTAGAAAGTTCTATAGGGAAGCTCCAGCTTTAGGTCTCCCTCATTACCATCTGGAAGTGTTATATTAGCAGTTTGGATGGAGGGTGCTGTGGACTAAATTGTATACCTCAAAATTCACAGGCTGAAGCCCTAACCTCCCCTGTGGCTATATTTGGAGTTAGGGCCTTTAAGGGAGTAAATGAGGTCTTTAGAGTGGGCTCTACTCCAATCTGACTGGTGTCCCGATGAGAAGCGGAGATGAGGGACACTACTCAGATTGGAATAGGGCCAGTTACAGAGGGACAATCATGTGAGGACACAGGGAGGAGATGGCCGTCTACATGCCAAGGATGAGAGGCCTTAGAGGAATTAGCCTTATGATACCTTGATCTTGGACTTCCAGCCTCCAGGATTGTTAGACAGTAAACTTCTTTTAAGACACCAGCCTGTGGTATTTTGTTATGGCCACCCAGGCTAACTGCAGATGTGTTGGCCACATCCTCAATTAGATCCTTGTCATGAAGTTGAATTTTAACAAGTGTTTGTCACTCAAATGCATTCTCATTCAGTTTTATCCTCGACTACTGTGGTCCTCAGAGCATGGTTCGTGGATCCTTTCTGGGGACTGCAAGGTCAAACATTAGTTTTCATAGTGATGCTGCATGGTGACTTTCCTTCTTATCATGTGCCATTTAAGCTGATGGCAGTTTAAACTGCTGCCTGAGCACCATTAAGGCCATGGCCCCAGGCTCCTCTAGTGGTCACTGTATTCCTAGCTAGACTCACTCATGACCAAAAGAAACCTCCAGCCACACTTGATAATGGCCTTTCAGAAGAGTCAATGTATTTCTTGTATCAGGTTGTGAGCTGTCAACATTGTGGGTGACAGGGAGTTCTGCTGGCCCCTGAGCACAGGGCCATCCAGGAAGCACACTGGTATGGCTGGTGAGCAGGAGACCACACCCATCGGGACACTGCTGCCACTTGGTGGAATGACTGGCAAACAGCTATTGGACTTGGGTATTTGACCAACATTTTCTCAGAAATGATTGACATTAGCCTGTAGCGTTGCCCCAATGACCTTTGAAAGCTCTCAAGCAAAAATTAGAATTTTCTAAAATGTGTATCTGCTACTATCTACAGATCCAGAATACCTCAAGACTTTTCTGATGAGTTTGATGATGATGTTTAATATTGTTTAGTAAAATATGTGACATGAGGAGATTGGCATCAGGGAGAAGCAGTATCTTCCAATGACCAATATACCATGTTGTAAAAACCAGGCCTTGGTAAAAGGTGTATTCTGGGTTTAGGTGAACGAATGGCTTTTAAAATGTAATGGTTTAGAAAGGTCATTGATGTGATTTTTCTGTGGTTTTAGAGTGCACTCTGCAACTAGAGTTTAAGAAATCACCACTGTCAAGTTTTGGTGTTGTGGCAAAGAAGAATGTGCCCAATTATCTGAAAAGGTCATGGAAGTCCCTCTCCTTTTTCAACTGCATGTCCATTTGAGGCCAATTGTCTTCACATACTTCAACGCAAACACACACATCACAACTAATTAACTGCAGAAGCAGATATGGTAACCCTCCTGTCTTCTATTAAGACAGACTTTAGGATACAAAAATAGAAACCAGTGTCACATTTCCTCACTAATTTTTGGGAAATATTGCTCTTAAAATACTACATTTGTTAACTTGTATTGGGTGTACTATTATTTTAAAATTATTACATAAAACATTTAAAACTCTTCAGTTTTCATTTCTAATAAGGCAAATAGTGATAGAACCCACACAAACAAAAGCACTTTGGTGTCCCCAGTGATTTTTAAGAGAATAAAGTCTTGAGATCAAAAGTTTTTAGGGTGTCTGCCCTCTTGGATGTAGGGAAGCTGCACCATCTGCCCTCCAGGCCTTCCGTCGGGGTCTTCCACCCGTGCTGCCGCCAGCCCACGCCCTGTCTCTCCTGGGTTCTTCTCCTTCGAGTACCTCTTCAGTATAACACAGTGGGCTAGGGAACTTTGACCAGAGAGGAATCAAGAACATTGTTGAATGCTTCACAGACCCTCTGACCTTTGTTTGGCTCAATGTTAGCCTAGCTTGTAGGTACGGTAGGTTATATAGAATGATTTCTGACATGGAGCCATTCTTGCATGTTTGGATAAATCCTACTTGGTCATGGCGTATGGTTCTTTTACACATTGCTGGGATTGTTTTGCTAATTTAAATTTTAAAAACATTTATATCTCTGTTCATGAGAGAGATTCATCTGTAGTTTTCTTTTTCTGTACTGTCTTTATCTCTGGTTTTGGTATCAGGGTGAGAGGAGCCTCACAAAACAAGTGGGAAAGTCTTCTACTTCCTCTAAAAGATTGTCTAAGGTTGGTGTTCACTCTTCTGTAAATGTTTGTTGAAATTCACCAGTGAAGCCATCTGGGCCTGGAGATTTCTTTTTCTGGAGCTTTTTATTATAAATGCAATTTCTTTAATGACTATAGGGATATAGAGGTTATTTTATTTCGATTGACTTTTGGTAGTGTGTAGGTTGTTCTTACCTCTCTGTCTCTGTGAAGGTCCTTAGAGATTTGCTTCAAGCATGTTCATAAATGATCTTCGAAGCATTTTTGTGATGGGTGCTATACCATCTTTGTCAGAGAATTTTAACATCCCTGTTCTCTCAGTGTTTAGCATTTGTTGATTTTTTCTCTTTCATGTTTCTTTCATATTTAATGTTCACAGTTTTAGTAGACTCAGCAGGAAGACTAAAGAGAAATAGTCTAGTCTCCCTTTAAATTACTAAATCTTTGTCTTCCTTTAAATTACTAAATCATCCATACCTTCTGGATTATTTTTCTTGATCAATGTCATCAGCAGGTTGTGTGTTTTTAGACCTTTTTTTAAGAAATAAATTTTATATTTGTTCATTTTCTCAGTTGGATCTTGTTTCTTTTCTGATCTATTCTTTATTATTACCTTCTTTCTACTTTCTGTGGATATCTTGTAATTTTTCTAACTTTTAATTTAGATTTTTTTCTCACTAATTTTTGCCTTTCTTTATTCAGAATATACACTTTTAAAGCTGTAACTTTTCCTGTTAGCTTTCTCTTAGCTGCTTGCCTCAAATTTGGGCATGCAGTAATTTTATTATTGTTGTGGTCTAATTATTTTCTAATTTCATTATTATGTTGTGTTGTTCATTTCTTATTGAGAAGCATGGAAAAAGATGTTCTGTCTAGGGGGATTACAAAGTTATCTTTTGCTAATGATTTCTAATTTAATTGCCAAGTGGGTGGAAAGCCTTTCTGTTGATTTCCTGTCTTCCGTTTGTTGAAACTTGCACAGTGAGTCAGAACATGGCCAATTTTTTTTGTTGTTGTTCTCGGAGAGTTGGAGGAGTAACCTCTAAAAGGCAGGTGCTACATTTGATGCACACACACTATCATGTCTGTGTGTTTTCATGTATTCTGCCTCTTCATTACCTTGTCACTAGACTGTGTGAACTGTAGCAGAGTGGCATGTTGGCATCTTCTGCTGGGTGGGCCGTTTGCTGGCTTGGCTTGGGTGCAGCTCATCAGATTGAATTCTCAGCCACTGCATACTTCCTCAATGCACATACAGTGAGTGATAGCATCTCTTGACTGGATTATTGCTTAATTTCTTAGATTTTCTCCTGACTTCTTCTCCTGCCCCTCTTTACCTTCAGTCTGTTTTCCATACCAGCAACCAAGTTGCTTGTGTTAAAATATCATGATTTCTCATTGCCTTTTTTTCTCTCAAAATGTTCTCAGAACCTGGTTTCCTGCAGATTTCACCCGTACCCTTTCTTAAAACGGCCTAAAACACCCCACCCCACACAGCCCCTCTCTATCTCCACACCATCTGCAGCTGCCCTCCCCTCACTCACCCTCTTCTGGCAAGACGAAGGCATAGGGAAAGGCCAAGGGACTAGCCTTTGACACTGATTTGTTGTGGCAGCCTATTCAGCAAGACATTAAAAATTGTGGCTTCAGCTGTTCCTAAGTGGGTCGTGTAGCAAAGGCCACGGAGGTGAGGAAAGGGGTCATGTCCTTCATTCGATGTCTCCCTTCCTAATACCAATTGTGCTTTGAAAAGGAACAGCAGAGCCTTTCCTCTCTGAGATTTCATCATTATTTATCTAACTGCACAGGGTGCTGGGTGGCCCTGGCTCCTTGGCACATGTTGGTGATGTAAGAAGTGAGGCATTGCATGAATGTGTCTGTCATGTCATTGTCCAGATTGCTGGTCTCATGGTATTCCTTACCAATTTAGTGTCACAGGGCTGTTTATATTTAGTAAACTAGTTTCCTTTAGATGTTTCTAAAACAATGTAAATTGTCCTTTGGTTAAAGTTCATTAATTTCTGGTTTGATTGCATTTGTATCAGAGATTTTTGTCTATACTATTTCTGTTGTGTAGAACTTATTGAGGGAATAATCCTTGTCTGCTGGCATTCTGAGAGCTTCTTATGGAGAAAGGAGCAAGAGTTTCATTGTTCATCTGTTTTCTAACATGGAATACTGTGGTTTTAATTTCCGCATTTCCCTACCTTCAGAACCGCTAGTTGTCATACCCTGAGTGGGTAACTCTCTTCAGTTGTCCATGGGAAGAGAAGAGTACTTACCTACTGATTAGGATTTCTGGGGGCCCGAAGCTTCCTTCCAGAAAATATAAATTATGATTTCTGTTTCTACTCCCTGGCGTCCATGTCTTACCTTGGGAGCCATGTGGCAACCTTCTAGAATCGGTTGTATGAACCAGAGTTTCCTAGTGGCTTCTCCCTTATAGGCTTAGGTTCAGCGCTCTTTGCTTGGCTGTATTAGTCACCACTTTTTCATTCACTGTCCAGATTCCAGAGTTGTGTTGACACTGCTTGTTGGTTGTTCTCGATTCTCCTGACTTATTAGTGCTTGTGAGTTTGGGCCTTTTTATCTTGTGTCATTTTAGTGCAGTTCCTGTAAGGTAGAGATAAACACATGTTAATTTTGTCATGTTTAATGGGAGCTTTCTTCCATTGCTGCAAAAAAAACTTTTGAGTTTTTATTACCTTTGTTCTTTTAGTTGAGTATTATTCACATACCATAAAATCCACACTTTTAAAGTATACATTTTAGTAGTTTCTAGAATATTTACAAAATTGTGCATGCATCACCACTAATTACAAACATGTTCATCCCCCAGAAAGAAACCTCATACTCATTTTTAGGCACTCCCACTCCCCTCTTTCCTCAGCCCTGGAAACCACTAGTCCACTTTTTGTCTCTGGATTGCCTGCTCTGCACGGTTCATGTAAATGGGATGCGACAGTATGTGGCTTTCTATGTCTGGCTTCTTTCCCTCAACATAATGTTTTGTAGGTTCATTCATGTTGCATCTATCAGTTCTTCGTTTCTTTTTTGCAGCTAAATAATATTTCATTGTATGAATATGCCACATTTTGTTTACTTATTTATCAATTGGTGAATGTCTGGGTTTTTCCACCTTTTGGCAATAATGAATAATGCTGCTGTGAACATTTATGTACAAGTTTTTGTGTGAACATGTCTTCAGTTCTCATGGTTATATACTTAGGAGTAGAATTCTTAGGTCATATGGTAACTCTCCATTTAATTTTTGTGGTACTTCCAGACTGTTTTCCAAAGTGGCCATACCATTTTATATTTGTACCAGCAATGTATGGTGATTCTAGGTTTTCCATATCCTTGCTGACACTTACTACTTTCTGCTTTTTTTTCTTTCTCTTCCTTCTCCTCTCTTCTCTTCCTCCCTCCTCCTCCTCTCCTTCTTCTTCCTACTACTATTATTGCCATCCTAAGCAGGTGTGAAATGGTATTTCATTGTGGTTTTGATTTGCATTTTTCTAATGACTAATGATGTTGAGCTACTTTTCATATGCTTATCAGACATTTGTATATCTTCCTTAGAGAAATATGCATTCAACTCCTTTGCACATTTTTTGTTGTCTTTAAAAAATTGTTGAATTGTGAGAGTTCTCTATGTAGTATGAATATTAATCCCTTCTCAGATATATGATTTGCAAATGTTTTTTCCTATTCTGTAGGTTATATTTTCACTTTCTGATTAGTGCCCTTTGATACATAAAAGTTTTTAATTTTGAGGAAATCTAATTCATCTGTTTTTGTTGTTGTTGTTGTTATTGTTGTTCATTTGTTGCCTATGCTTTTTGGTATCATATCCATGAAATCATTGCCAAATCCAGTATCATAAAGATTTTTCCCAATGTTTTCTTCTAAAGGTTTTATAAGTTTTAGCTCATAAGTCTAGGTTTTTCATCCATTTTTAGTTAATTTTCATATATGGTATAAGGTTAGGGTCCAAGTTCATTCATTTGCATGTGGATACACAGTTTTTCTAGCACCGTATGTTACATAGACTATTCTTTCACCTTTGAATTTTCTTAGCCCCCTGTTAAAAAGTCTTCCATTGCTTTCTGATGAATTCTCACTCTTTGACCTTAAGCCCAACTCAACAATCAGGCCCCTCTAATTCTCTGATCAGTAACACGTTAAACCTTGGACTGCACTTGTGTGTGACTGTCTTCTCAAGTGAGATGCTGTGTGACCATATGAAAGGAAGGTTTTTTTACTCAATGTCATCTTACATGGAATTTTCTTACATGTGGTATTTTCTCACATTCCAGTTGAACCTAAACATAGCATATGGATATGACATTTTAGCTTGAGACAAATTCAGCCATTGCTGTGGTTTATTGCCTACAGTGGTTACCTGATTGACTCAGAGAAAAGCAAAGATGTTTAACATAGCTTTCTAATTACTTTTGGTGCTATGACCTCACAATTCCAAATATTGAGACACTGTTTTAAACAAGCCTTTTAAGATGTGTAAAGCAATAATTTGTAAAGGCCATAAATATATATATACCTATGGAATAGATTGGAAAACTCAGCAAAGAGGATAATTTTATAAAAATGGGTACTTGTGACTAAGGATTAAATTTCCAATTTGAGTTATAAACATGAATTCAAAATGTAGAAAGTTCAAAGCCTTAGATAGACCAAGGCAAAAATAATACACTCTAGAAAAACATCAGATGGTACAGAAGGTGGCTCTATTTAGACAAAATTGCATGCTGAAATGGAAGAGTTTGAATTAAATTATTTATACTAGCCATGAAAGCGGAACCAGCTATGTGTTTAAATTAATACATAATTTCATAAATGTTATTTTTAAATCAGTATAAATACATAGAAATATACTAAATATTATAAATGAAAAGTTGAGTGTTTTATTTACATTCTCAAAAGTTTGCACAGCTTTACCAAAAAACTTCTTTTGGACTTCTCATTTATAAAATGGAAGCCTCCTCATGTTTTGAGCTGCCTCATTAGGGTTATGATAGGGCAGTGCTCCAGGGTAAGTCCTCACTGGCACTGCATTTCCATACTCTGTACCTGCCTTGTACCTGAATGCTTTTAAGACATGTTTGCTGCTCTGTTGAATGCAAGAAAGCCATTCTCTTGAACCTAGTGGACAGGGTCATAAATTTGTAAGCTCATATGCCCTGTGTTTTTGTGTTTTAGGTAGTTGTGCTTCAAGACAAAAGTCAGGCCTTCTGTAAATCACCAGTTCCAGTTATGATGCTCTAAGTTACGACAAGTCTGAACATTTGTGTCTATGGATCTGCTCTGACTCTTAGAGCCGCTTATGGGGGAAGGTGAGTTGCTGTAAAGTATCTTTCGTTTGCTCATTTTTTTGTTTACTGAGAATGTATGTAACAAAGTCAGACTTACCTTTGAAAGTGAAGTATGTTCCATGTGGCCCACCTGCACTTCACTGTCTTTAGTCCATGACAGAGTGTCATGGGAAGCAGTGCCTGGGAGCAAGTCAGACCAGGAGAGGGGATATTTGACAAAGAAAGGCAGGCGATGCAATAATGTGATAATGTGGGGACCTCTTGCCTTGCTGACTCTGGAGACGTCACTTTGTGCTGAGCTGGCATTGGAAGAAGCTGGTCTGTGCTTGCAGGAGCAGGTCAGCACTGAGGCAGAAATGTTTCTCTTTGCTTTGAATTTTTGTCAAGCACAGCAACCCTTTGAACTGTTTTCCTCTAAGTGTTCCCCGTTTTTACTCCCATAGAGCTTCATCCTGCCATTTTGTAAAGAATGCTGGGTGGGGAATCTGAAGAGCTGGGTCTGTTGTCAGCTTCTTTACTGGTTCCCTGTGAGTGGGCACCAGCCTCATGCATGGTCCTGTGCTAAGCACTGCACACTGGCCTGGCTCTGCTGACAGTCCTAGCATGTGTGTGGTGTGCATGAGTGTGTGTGTGTGGGGGAGGGGTGCAAAACTATGTGTGCAGGAGAGCACACGTGTATGGGTGTAGGAACGTGTGTGTGTATAGTTATGTGTATGTGTGTAGAAGCTTGTGTGCATTATTGTGTGCGTATAGTTTATAGGAACGTGTGTGTATAGTTATGTGTATGTGCGTAGAAGCATGTGTGCATTATTGTGTGTGCAGGAACATGTGTGCCAGTGTCTATGAGAATGTGTCAGAAACACATGTAGAAGCATGAGTGCATGTTTGCAGGAGTATATGTGCATGTGTGTTCCAGTATAGGAATGTGTGTATATTTGCACAGGAATGTGTGTGCAGGAGCGTGTGTGTCTCTATGTCAGTGTGTGTGTATGCAGCAGCATGTGTTCTGTGTGCTGCTGTATGCTCCACCCTGAGGTCCACATTCTCTCTGATGGTCCTTAAAGTTCTGAGCCTGCAGGACTGACTTTCTCCGACCAGTTTCTACCTGTAAATTGGGCCTCACAGGTTCCTTCTGCAGCTCACATGCCTTAGCCCTCTCCAACCCAGTTCTAGATTATTCCCCCATGTGTTTTACATTAAGAGGCACTGCCAAAACCTTAAGAATACACTCAAGTATGTCTTATTCACCTACAGCCACAACAGCAGCCACAGGGAGTCTCCTTCAAGCCGTTTCATGTGTTAACCCAGATTCCCAACACAAACGTTCAATAGGTCTGAGTTAACATACCTCCCAGGTGCATGTGCATCTTAAAAGATCTGATTGAGCTTGGTCGAAAATGAAAAAGGAAATGAAAGATACCCAAAATGAAATACAGCAAAATATTCAGGGATCCAACAGTGACAGGAAGGAAAGCAGGACTCAAAGCAATAATGGAACAAAAGGAAAAAACAAACATCCAACCAGAACAGAATGAAGAAACAAGAATTCAAAAAAGTGAAGAGAATCTTACAAACCTCTGGGACCACCTGAAGTGTTCCAGTATCCGAATCATAGGGGTGCCAGAAGGAGAAGAACAACAGCAAGAAATTGAAAACTTATTTGGACAAATAATGAAGGAGAACTTCCCCAATCTGGCCAAGGAAATAGACTTCCAGGAAGTACAGGAAGCCCAGAGAGTCCCAAAGAAGTTGGACCCAAAGAGGCACACACCGAGGAACATTATCTTTAAGTTACCCAAGATTAAATATAAAAAGAGAATCCTAAAAGAAGCAAGAGAAAGGGACAGAGTTACCTACAAAGGAGTGCCCATAAGGCTATCAGCTGATTTCTCAAAAGAAACCTTGCAGGCAAGAAGGGGCTGGAAAGAAGTATTTGAAGTCATGAAAGGCAAGGACCTACATCCAAGTTTACTCTAGCCAGCAAAGCTTTCATTTAGAATGGAAGGGCAGATAAAGTGCTTCCCAGATAAGGTCAAGTGAAAGGAGTTCATCATCACCAAGCCATTATTATATGAAATGTTAAAGGGACTTATCTAAGAAAAAGAAGATAAAAAATATGAACAGTAAAATGATAGCAAACTCACTGAACCTAAAAGAAAAGAAAAACAATGAAAACAAAAACTAAGCAAACAAGCAGGACAGGAATAGAATCAGAGAAATGCACATCATGTGGAGGGAGTTCAGTAGGGAGAGGGAAGGGAGGAATAGTGGGGGGAAGTACAGGGAAGAAGCAGCATAATTAGTAGGCATAAAATAGACGGGGAGAGATAAAAATGGTATAGGAAACAGGACTCAAAGAACTTATATGTGCAACCCATGTACATGAACTAAGGGGGGGATATGCTGGGGGATTGGGGGCTACAGGGCAGAGGGGGGAATAAAGGGGAAAAATTGGGAAAATGTAATAGTATAATCAATAAAAATACTTTAAAAAGTCACAAGACTTAATAAGGACCTCCTTGTCAACTCTCTGAAGGTCACCATTCCTCTCAGTACCAGCTTCCTTGCCCACCTTGCCTAGATGCTGCCTGTCCGGTTTTAGTGTTTTTTGAATTGCAGTTCAGCATTTTTAATCCCATCGTGCTTGACCCAATTCCATAAGCCTGTGTCCTGTGCTGTTTTGATCTTTGCTTTGTTCTTCTTTCCATGGAGGAAGGTTAAAACCATTTCAGCCTCCAGGTGTCTGTGTCGGCTGTACGTCAGTGACTGGTCACAGCAGATTGCCAGTCTGTTCTGGGTTTGGAGAGGAGCCTAAGGAAATGGCTCCTTTCACACAACTGGCATGTCCCAGGCTGTGGTCAAGAGCAAGGCTGGTTATGTAAACTAGAGCTGGGACTGACCAGAGTTCTTCAGGTACATGGTAGAGGATGGGCTGGGAATACCCCCAGGCTAGGAGCCAGGAGCCAAAGGGGGCTCCTGCTGGTCTCTGTCTCTTTTACAGCCTGCCCACATCCATAAGACCTGCATTGCTTGTTGCCTGCTTTTGGCCTGGCCACATTTGGCAGATATCCATGTGCTCTTTGCTAAGCATATCACTCCATGTATGCACAGGACATGGCTACAGAAGTAATGGGTGGAATCCTCTAAGACAGAAAACCCACAGCTATGGAAGAGATGTGAACAACCATTAGCCCAACTCATTCCAATGGACACAAAGCCACTGAGCACCCAGAGCTGGCCGACCCCCCAGGGGAGTAGAGCTCGCAGTGTGCTTCCTCTGCCCCCACATCCTACCACTGCCTCTCCTCCCCTCCCCTCTCCACTGGCAATGCTCCCTCTACCCTTGAAATTGCTTGCACTCACATCCTCAGTTCTCCCCTGGCCTTGTGCCTTTTAGCAGCATTCAGCTTACTTAGTGGTAGCTTTTCTGCCCCTCGTGTCCTGGATGCCACCATCTCCCATTTTTCTTCAACCTCTGGGCCATGCCTCCTCTTCTCCTTTGTGGTCCCTGCACCCTCAGCCCCTCCTCTTCAGCTGGTGACCCCGGTCCTTCATGTCCCTTCTGCATGTTGCTTTCTTTCCTCTCGTCGCTTCAAGGCTTTGACTTCTGCCTCGCTGCCCGTCTCTGCTTCCACTGCACATAAGCAGGCGGGCACGCCCTTTGGCAGCACATCCACTTGCAGTAACCACCCAAATCTGTCCCTTTGACAACTGTCCTTGCTGTCACCACTCGATCTTACACCAGACCTGCCTTGTCAAGGTCCACAGAGCTGCCCCTGCCAGACCCTAAGGTCAGTATCCAGACCCTCCCCACATTCCCTCAGTGATACTTGATGCTGTTAGACTCCCCGCAGGCAAGGGCGTGGGCCCTCCATGGCCCAGCATTCTGACTGTGAGCAAGCCCTGAGTGACTGCACTGCTGTCTGTGGAGGATTAAGGGCAGATCTTATGTGGAGAGCTGCTGGGAGGAGTGAGTTAGCCTACAGTGCCAGACACACAGCAGGGCTTGTATTAATGTTCGCTGTTAGCATTTTCCTCCTCTGCCTGGACACTGAATGTCAACGTCCCCAGGATTCGGCGAAATCAGTCACCAATAACAAAGTCTGCCCTGGTGCAGGAGGGTGGGATACACGTGGAGTGCAGCTGGCTGAGACAGTGTGTCACTGTTTGCCAGAGCTTCAATCACATGTATCCTTTGACCCAGAAATTATATCTATAAATATGTATTCCAAGGAAATAAGAGAAGGATATGAAGAGTTACACCTGAAGATTATTATTAAAACATTGTATAATGTAACAATTCATAAACCTGGATATACAATTATAGCAGATTGGTTACATTCTTATGCATAAAAATACATGAAATCATATGTATAAAATAGAATGCCATGGGAATTTGATCACTATTATGTAGATTTAAATATATTGACATAAGAAAATGTTTTATATATAGTGGTAAGTGAGAAAAACAGGACAGTCATGGGTGGTTTGATCCTATTTTTGTTAAAAATATATTAACACACACCTATTGGAAAAAAGTATAAATAGGTAGACTTCAAAAATATATCACTACCACTGGTGGTCTTTCTGGATAATTATGTTATTTTTTTGCATGTATGCATTTTTTATTGTTTTTCTGTAATTAGCATCCATTGTATTATTTTATCAATTTAAAAAATTTTATTGAGTCTATTGGGGTGACATCAGTTAATAGAATTATATGTTTCAGATGTACAATTTGGTAATATATCATCTGTATATTGTATTGAGTACTCGTATTATTTTAAATTTTTTATCCTGTAAGGAACGATCAGGCTGAGCTTGGTCAGCGTTACCTGCATGTCCCCCCTTTCTCTCTGTACACCTCTGCTGGTGTTAGAAAGCCATCACTGAGATTGTGGGTGCACACAGTGGCCAGCTCAGCCCCCCTGGCCAAATGCACACCCCTCCTCACAGCCACTCTGCATCCCTGTTTTTACCACTACCTGATATGTGTGTGGGGGGGGGTTTTAGATTTTATTTATATATATTTTAGAGAGAGGGGAAGGGAGGTAGAAAGAGAGGGAGAGAAACATTGATGTGAGAGAGAAACATCAGTAGGCTGCCTCTTGCACACACCCAAACCAGGGACCAGCCTGCAACCCAGTAATGTGTCCTGATTGGGAATCAAACCAGGTGACCTTTGACTTTGTGGGAGGTTGCTCAACCAACTGAGTCACACCGGTCAAGCTGATACATGTTTTGTCATTTATCCACACCTGATTTTGTGTGAGATGATGAGATTTAGATAATAACTCAGTAAAAGTTGGAGCTAGAGGGCAACTTTCTCCTGCTTGGTGGGTGCCCATCCTGATGGGTAGACCAGCATGCATTCTCCATGTTCTCTCCTGAGGTCCTGGTCTACCCTTCCACCCTTCACTGCCCGCATCAGAGCCCTCACATCTGGGTGGCTTTGAAGGATGCACAGGGCTCATCTATTGCTGAGCTTCCACCTGCAGCTTGCTTTTAGAGCTGGACTTGGAAGCTCTAGATGACAATGAAGAAAAAATGGGAAGGTGAGGATTTGCACTTGGTGCCATTTCAGGCCCCTCACCCTGCTGAAGAAGAGCCTCATTCTGCAGTCCCAGGGCCAAGCCCGCTGTGCATCGGTAGGACTGGCTTCTTGTGAGGCCTGCCCACGGCAGACAGCTGACAGTGGCAGTGACAGCTCAAGTCTTAAGAGCTGCATTTTGATTAATATTGGGTCATGAGATCCCCCCACCCACCCTTTCCTTTCCAAGGGTTTAGCTGCTGCACTGGATGTCCTGCAGGCATTTGTGCGATGGCCCCTGTTTGGGGGAAAGAGTCATTGAAATGACAGCACATTTGTGCCAGGCGCACCCCTCCAACAGAATGAGGGGAGTTGGGCAAAAAGTAGGTCGCATGTGCCTCGTCCCATGTCACGAGGTCTCCAACCTGAGGCCAATGGGATTTGTAGCCTCCTTTGGTTTAGAACAAAACACCACTCTAATTTTCTCCTTCTCTAAACGGGAAGAGTGACCATCTGTCCGAAAGCCACATCCACCCAGCCCTGCCCGACCTCATAGCTGCTCTGTTCAGAGGTAAGCGGGTATTGGGGTCTAGCGAAGGCCTCCCTAGTGAGGAGGACAGGCTCATCCACACGGAGCCCACGGAGACCAGGATGAGGAGCAGGGTGGGTGCAGGTCATCAGGAAGTGTCGGGAGGTCCTGCTGCAGCAGTGTTGTGTTTTGCTCAGGACCAGGAGAGTGGACAGGGTGTCTAACTTATAGATAGTTCTAGACATTCTGATGAGAGTATTCATATTGGGTCCTTTGTTTCAAAAATCTGATTCGTTTTTAAGGATCAGGGTCAACTATTAGCAGTCTAATGTTAAAGCGTTAATGTGCAGAAAAGTGAACATGTAATTTTACAGATGTTTGTCATCAGTGATGCAGGAGTAGGTTTGGGAATATGATTCTTATGCTCAAAAACATCAGCCATCCCTGTGGAGCGGGGCTCTGCGCTCTCAGTGTGGTGAGCGCCTTTGTTTGGGAACGCCGGCCTCTCAAGGAAACAGGTGAGCCGTTGGCTTCCAGTAGTGTGAATGGAGAGTGAGGTCTGCATATCAGAATAAGGTTAAGGCTTGTATGTTAGTATTGGGTGGAGAACGTACAGTTTTACAGTTTGATACTAATCTTGAGAAATAACATATTTTTTTTATTTCTGGTAAGGCCAGCAAATGTGATTCCTTTGTGATAATCAGATGTAGAATGTATAATAGTTTAAAAGTGTTTGTAAAATAACCTGAATTTTACAGCTTATAAATAACCAAATTTGGGGGTTTTGCCTGTCCTATAAATGAACTAAGGTATTCCATTAGTTCAGGATCCTTCAATGAACATATTTTGGCAAATAATGAGTAGAATAAAATATCCTCAAGATGTATATAGATCGTTGGTGCCGCACTGAGACAAATTATATCTCCTGTTTGTATTTGCTGAGAAAAAATGTTTCCAGAAATAGTTTATCGGAACCAAAATCATAATGGTATTTGATTTATATTTTATAGGAAAACATGTTTTTTGCCTTTCATAGATAAAATATTTAATACTTTATTTGTATTTTAACTAACTTCCTGGGAACCATGGGTCTATGGCCAAGTTCATAGAAGTAAATGTAAACACTTCAGATCATGAATTCTACATTTTAGATGTAAAAAAGAGCATTTGTACCCTTGATAAGAAAAGAAGCTTTTCTCTTCCTGAAAGTAATGCCTTGTGCAAATACCCTTTATTGGGGTGATGTCCATTTCCTTCCAGCTGCAGCCTTTGAAGCAGTCCCATGGAATATTTCTAAAGGACTCTTTCTTACCCATTTTCCAATCTTGAAGAAAGGAAAACCTTTCTACTCTTTCAATAAGATAGGGCAGAAAATTTCAGTGTTTTTTGTATTGATGATTATAAAATTTTTTTAATCCTGGGGAGGTCCCACATATTTTGATTCAGTTTTTAACAGTTTCCTTTTCCTACCACACCTGACATGTGTCCCCATTGTCTAGGATAATGTGACCACTTAGTCATCTCATGTGGTAACAAGACTGAGACACTCTGGTGTGACAACCATGTATGTTTATGTTAATAAAATCACAGAGTTACACCCTCATATTATTGCCTTTGGGGGAAATGAGAACTGCTGTCGGTGCCCCACAAGTGTTATGGGATGCTGATTTTCTTTTCTCATGGCAGAATAGACTATTTTTTTCCAGAAGTAACATAAATACAATAATGCAGAAGTAACTGGCTATGACCCCTTTGTGTTTCTTGGAAGAAGACTATCCCAACATAAAGCAGGAAGAGGGGGCACACTGGCCCTCGTAGCTGGTCTCTGTCTCCGCCTGTCTCCAGTGTGCACATCCTTCCCTTTCACACTGACCCGGGAAGGGAAAACACGGGGCTGGTGTCTTAACAACATGTTCATTGCTTTTGGCCTTGACTCACTTGGGAACTGAAAAGGGCATGTGATAGAGTTGGGCCCACTCTTTAGGTGCCCGCTGACCTTGAATGCTTCACATGTTGGTGGTGTGTGCCATCCATGTCTGTAAGATTTCCAGGCTCTTCATGAGTGGCAGAAACCCACCATTAAGCAGATTGTCACCATATGAGGAAGTCTCAGGAAGGTTTGGTGTCTTGAACACCTTAGAGCTGGAGCTCTTGAAGACGTATCTTCATTCTGGCCAAGGTGGGAGCCTCAGAAGACAGGGACTGAGGACCAGCATCTGACCTGGGGCTATCCTTCAGCAGAGCTGGTATGGTGTGCCTGCAGGAACAGTACTGGGCTTCCTTCTTTCTGAGTGTTGGCTTCATTATTTATGTATTTTTATTTAAAGATTTATTTATATATTTTTAGAGGGGAAGGGAGGGAGAAAGGGAGAGAAACATCAATGTGTGGTTGTCTCATGCACACCCCCACAACCCGGGCATGTGCCCTGACTGGGAATCAAACTGACAACCCTTTGGCTCGCTGGCTGGCACTCAGTCCTCTGAGCCACACCAGCCAAGGCAAGTTGGCTGCATCATTTTATGAATAGTACAGAGCAGTGGTTCTCTAGTAGGTCCCGAATAATCACCATCACCTGAGAGCATTCTGGAGAGGCAGGTTCTCGGCTACACCTTCCCCCAGACAGCCTGAATCAGAAACTCTGGGGTGGGGTCTGGTTGATTTACCAAACCTTCCTGGTGGTACTGATGTCCATGAAAGTGTGAGAGCCAGTGGATCAATTACAAAGGAAAGTGTAGACCATGGTCACGTGGCACTCCTGGTGTAGTAGGCATGTGACCCGTTGCTGCGGTGAGACAGAGAGTGTCCTAGGCAAGTGACTGTGCTCTTAAGCATGGCCATCTAATGACCATTCAGGTCACATATGAGCCAGGGAAAGCACGTGGTATGGTCTCATGGGTTTTCCATTGCATGTGACTTGGTGTATAGGTTTGTCTGTGGGGCTAAGGTCTGACAGGGCTTGGTCCATCTGCGTCTGTGCCACACAGCAATACTCCATTGCTAAGCAGTGCCCATGTTCCCCATTGCCGAGCAGGAGGCTCACAGAAAACCAGAAGATAAGGGACCATGGAGAGACTGTGGTCCTTCTCACTGGGACTCAGGCAGGCAGGAGGCCATGCCTCATGACACCCTTGCCTAGGAAGCGAGTGACCACAGGCTGTCTGTTGGGAAGCAAGGGGACTGCAGGAGCCACTATCATGTCTGGATATCTCTGGAGACCTAGCTGGGGGAAGGGGTCCCATTCCAGAGCAAGAGGGCAGCCAGCTCAGTAGCCAGCTGCTCACACCGGCTGAGCTCTGAGCCCTGTTCCCTGAGGGTACAACCCCCACACTTATGTGTGTGTGGGTGGGGGGGGGGCTGTCATTAAAGCAACCCAACAGAATCTAAAAGAGAAAAGGAAAACGTGTAAAACATGCTCCTGGGTGAGAGATAGGACCATCAGACAGGAGTCCTGGATGAGTGGGGAAATGGACTTGCAAGGGGGTGGCTTTGGTTTTGTTTTATTGTTTTGCTTGCATAAACTTGGTGTGTATTTAAATCAGTAGGAGGAATAGATAGACTATTCAATGAATTATATGAGGTCAGTTAGGTATCTATTAAAAAAAACACTCAATTTAGAACCTTCTCTCCCACCAAACACCAGTGTATGTGAGACAAAGTAATGAGCTCAAGGATTCATAGAAAACTTGTGTTGAGTTTTTAAAATAGCCTTTTTTGGGGTAGGGCACCCCTGGCAAAGCACGCATCCTGAAGGCAGCAGCCTGCGATGCTGCACCCTGCTCTTAATGGCACTGTTTGGGCCTAGAGTGAGGAGGCCTGTCAGCCGGACAGCAGCAGCTTAGGGCACAGGTCCACAGTGCTGCAGACCCACAGGTACTGCAGGGACATGGGTGCTGTGGGGACGTGGGTGCTGTGGGCACCATGGAAACCTCAGCCTATAGACATAAACCTGCAGTTCTAAGAAATGTTGAATGGGAGCAAACCAGGCATCCAAGATGGCAGCGCCTGAAGGAAAGCTGCTTAGGGGGCAGCAAGGTGTGCACGGGGCCTCGTGGAGCAGCATCTATGCAGACCTCCCACACAGCTTGGGAATCTGCCTCACTGCACGTGTGTCCACAATGTTTGTAAGGGAGAAGGGGGACCCTCCGTGCACCTGTTAGGATGTGTGAGCTCTGTTTGGGCCTGGAAGTGAGAGGAGTATCTCACGTGGAGACTTGTGAAGATGGCACATCTTGTGGTCCCATGCCGACACATACACGGCACAGAGACTTTGCTCCTCAGCCGATGCTCGTTGACAGGACAAGGGTCACCCCTGTAGCCCTGCTCCCACCATGGAGCCCCAGTCAGCAGGGCAGTCAGTAGTGCTAGAGAGACTGACTCTGCCACGCAGCATAGGCGGGTTTCAGGAACATTGTTCTGGGTGAAAGAAGCTAGGCAGCAAAGTGGCGACTGCACAAAGCAGATCAGCAGTCGTAGGAACCAAGTGACAGCAGCAAGCAGCGCTGCATGGGGTGGCTGGGCTGCAGGACAGGCCACAGGCACTTCTCTGTGGGTACAGAATGTTCCACGTCATGAACTGATTATGTGGGTAAATGCATATGTGAAAATCAACCTGCACACCTACGATCTGTGCATTTTCCTGCCTATAAATTAGAACTGAGTTTTAAAATCTAGTCACAGAACATGCATATACTGTGGTATCTATGCAGAACAAGAAGATAGTCTGTGATCTGTTTGGAGAAAACATTCCAGTGACATTAACTCCCACTCTGGTACGGTTGGAAGAAAATTCAGAATGGCCCTGTCCCTCTATCTGCATGTTTTTCAGAGCCTCTGGGGTCCTGTCTGCTTAGCTGCAAGGGGGCTGCTCATTCACCTAGCCAGAGCAGTTCTGCCTGCATTTGTTTTGCTTTTATTTTGTGCTTTTAACTTGTTTTAAAAGATTTTGTGGCTGTTATAATAAAATCTTTTAAAAGCCACTAATCTGGGTGACCAAGAAATGAGTATTTTTTACTTTCTTAGTTTGAAATTGCCAAAGAATCTACAGAGTAGCATCTGGGGTGGACAGCTGGTTTCAGTAGGTGACACCCTGGGCTCTAGAGCTCCCTACCTCAGATTGGGCTGGGGTATACAGGGAGAGAGCGCAACAGGAATGCTGGCCTGTCCCCTGGCTGCATATATAGTGCCTCCAGCACAGCTGCCTGGCCAGACTTCCAGAAGCACAGAGAGCCCATCTCCTGGCTGGGCTTTCCTGAGCATCGCCACTATCCCCATCCCTATCCTCATCCCCCATTTGCAGCCCCAGTTGGCAAAGACCTGGCCTATGGTGCTGAGGAACTGGAGAGGCATGCTGGGACACAGTGGCTAGCTCAGGAGGAAACCAGAGGAAGCCCAGGGCAGCATGTCATCACTGGAGCCTGGACTGCTGCCTGCACTGGTGGTGGAATGCTGGGATTGGCTATAGGCAGGTCAGTGGAAACCTGTCTTCTGATACATTTCAGGTCCTGCTGCAGCAAAGCCCTTGTTTACAGTAGGACTAAATCCGAGAATGTAGATCCCTGTCTGGTTGCCCTGTTGGCTTCGCCCGTGCAGCATTTCTGCCTTTGTGTCTTGTCCAGTGGCAGTACCGAGCTCCGCTGTCCACACACTGTCTGTATCTTCCTCCAACACACATGCAGATAAAAACAACCAAACCTATTACAAGTAAATTAAATGTGTTGGCTACTATACAGTTTTCAGATTAAGGGCCCATCAGCAGATTGAAATCAGGGGATTAAATCTTGTCAGGAGCACCAGACACCCCTGCCCCCGCCCTCTCCCGCAATAGCCCATGGTCAGTGCAGTCACCGCTATGGGAAGGTCCTGGTTTCACTGGTCCCCAATCTCTTATGCTAAGGCTGCCCCACCCCTAGAAGCTGCCAGGACCCCTCAGGTGCCCAGGGATCATCTCCAGCTTTCTCCTCTCTCCCCCAAAGAGAGTTTGGCAGAGAGAGGGAGGGGACAGCCAGAGGTCTGAGAATGTGCTTAGGGCCCCCTCCTATGAGACCCTCAGTTGGCTCCCCACAGGGTGGATTTCCTGAAGGGTGGGACCTGACTACACGTTCAAACCCCGTAGCACAGTGCAGGGCACATGGGGATGGGCCCACCACTGTCCCCTTCAGGTCCCCTGGCTGTCCCCCTCCTGCTCTCAACTTCCCTCTCAGGATAGGGTCAGTGCATCCTCAGTGGACAGAACAGTTCACGCCCAGCAGGAAACACAGGCCAGAGCTTCTCGGGAGGGAGTTTTCCCAGCTGGGCCACAGGCTTGAACGTGTGTGTGCATTTCTAGAGCCCGTGCCTAGGCTGCTGCCCCCTGTGTCTGCACGCTGGGTCTTTGTGGATCTTCGTGGCTCAGCTCCATCCTCGGGCAGGGCCCAGAGCTGGTACCCCCTTTTATCAAAGCCACTTTCAAATCAGGGGTGCCAGGCTCAATTTCCAACTCATGTTATTCTTAGTTTTTTACTCTGTTTTTTTTTTTTTGTAGCCTTTAGCCATATTTTAAACTTGATTTTTTTGTCTTCAGACTTTCTTATCTAAGTTATTTTGTGTGGGTTTTGTTTCTGAAATCATTTTTAATTTTTAGCTCTCTGGTGCTGTGTCTACCTTCTTAACCTTTATAAATCTTGTCTACTTTTAACTACTTGAATCATTTATTTTTCTTGTATTGCTCTCATTTTTATTCTCCTTAGAGTTTTACTCACATTTGCTGTCTATTTCTTTTCCTTTTCTTCCTGAATTTTCTTTTCCTTCATTTGGAAAGATTATTAATGGTTTTAGTTTCTTTAGCACATACCTTTTTGAAAAATATATGTTATTTTTAGCCAACGCTATTTGACAGTGTTGTAATGATATTATTATTAAAATATTACAACACTGACAGAAATAAACTCATGTTAGCTCACTCCTCTGGCACAGCTAAGAGTATTTGTGATTTCGTCTGTGATGCTGCGGGAATCTTGTAAGAACATGAGCCTGTGCATCCAGGAGACTTGACAGCAGGCAGCCAGGAGCTTGGGCTGGTGAAGTGGAGCAAATGATATGGTCCTCTCCTGCTTTACTGGGGCCCCACAAAGACATAAGTGACCTACAGACTTGATGCCTCTACCTTGGGCAGTTGCACAAGGGCTGGCCTGGGAGCAATGTGTTCTGGCTGAAAGTTCCTGGGCCCCGTGGTCACAGGCAGGACCACTAGGTCCCAGGCCCTTCTGTTGCACATGGCAAGGCAGGAAGTGAGGCTGGGGCCTGGGCCAGGCTGCCTAGGGCTGCTAGCATGTCCCCAACCCACAGCTCACTGCCTGCCAACAGCCCACCCTCTCAGTGACATGGACAAGCCACTCACTGCCTCTGGCCCCTGTGTCTAGTCTGCACACCATATGGTTGACTGTTCTGTTAAGTAGCGTCACCACATCTCTATGCCCATGGCACTGCTCTCATTCTGGAGGGTGACCCTGTCTGTGTCCTTTAGGAAAGAGAAGCCAGCCCTCTCGATAGGGAGAACTCCTGTGGCCCTGAGGTGCCCTGACTTGTGCACATCCTGTGAAGACACCCACCAAGGACAGGGCCCTGAGGCAGCAGCACAGTACTGGCTACTTCCTGGGAGGGCGGGTGCCTGTGACCAGGTCAGGCCTCTGCCTCCTGCACTCAGAGTCCCCTCAGGTGAGAAGACCCTCTGCTGCAGAGGTGACTGAGTGCAGGAGGGCAGGCCAAGAGCTTGCCTCACTCCTGCGCTCCGGGACAGTGCTGAGGATGTGCGTAGGTTCCCCGACCCTGACCGGTCATAAGGCTGGGGCACTGTTGCCCTGATCAATCCCATGGGCCCAGACAGTAACTGGCCTTCTTGTGGTCACTTCTTGTGTGCAGACCCTGGGCTCACTCCACTGCTCAGATCTCTGTGTCTGGTAAGAGGAAAGACATTTACAGGTAACACTGGCCATTGGTCTGTGTTCCCTGCCAGGGAATGGAGGGGCTGTGATCTCAGCAGCACTGCATGTGGGGCTGGCTCAGGGTGCCCCAGGAGGAGGGGTTGAGATGTCTACTTGGGGTGCCACATTAGTCAGTGGACAAATCAGTGCCAGAAAGTAATGAAGAGCTTTGCTCCTGTGGGGGCATGGCAGTGTGAGCCTCTAGTGACGTGTTCCTAACAGGAAGCAGTGCTCGGATCCTACGTGGCTGTGGGGAGTAGCCTCAGGCGAGGTCGGCCTCTGAACAGGGTCCACGTGGACCAGAGCACCCCTGTCCCAGCATTTTCCTTTGTAACTGGCTGGGCTTTATATTTCTTTAAAAATCTCATGTACTCAACTAATCTTAGCCTCCTTTGCTTTTTGTGCTATAGCATGGCACCCTTTCTTTTATTTAACTAAAATACTTCCTGATTTTCACATTTCTCTTGGTATAAATTAACATCTGGGTCCCTTTGTTGTAATAAAAGCTCTATGCTCCACCCCCTTCCCTGTGAAAAAGAGTCACAAGGACACAGATTCAAACTCAATGTTTTGTTTTTTCAGGGGAGGGAGTAAACAATCTTTACCTTACATAAGACATTTCTCCTTTCCCTATTTTATTTCATTTTATTATTGGTGGCTGTGAAGTTTTATTAAATGCTTTTCCAGCTGCTGTTGAGAAGCAGCACATGTATGTTCAGCCGGGATCTGAAACCTGTCCCTGGGCTGAGTCCTGGTCCCCCACCTCCCAGCTGTGACCCCTGGCCTTATGTTGGGGGTGAAGTGAGGACACACCTCCTTGCAGGACTGCAGCGAGGAATGTACCTGGCACATGGTACACATGATGTCAGCATTAGGTGTTGTTCATTGTTATTTGTATGGTTATTGAGTTTCTCCTTTAATTTACTAATGACGTGCACAGAATTCCTGATATTAATCATCCATGCATTCCAAGAATAAACCTCCTTTTGGCCTTGTATTATTATCACTCTTTATACATGCTGATTCTGTTAGTGTTTGATCAGAATGTTAGAATTTCTGCTGCTCAGAAGCTGGATGTGCTGGGTCAGAGTACAGACCTGTGGCCGACACAGGGGTGGGGCTGGCGTGAGAGTGTGAGCAGCAGCTGAGCCTTGCAGCACAGGCCGTGCACCCCAGGGCTTGGTGTGGGGGTCTGTGTTGTGTTGTGTTGAATGTCAGCCATCCTGGTGTCCAGCTTATGACTATAACCTGCATTTCCTTCATCACTGATGAGATTCGCTGCCTTCTGACGTACTCATCGGCCATTTGGGAGGTGGCTGGTCAAGGCTTTGCCCCCTTCTCTATGGACATTCTATAAGTATTTTCTGACTAGGAGCCCTGAGTGATGAAGTGAAGTGAAAATATCTTTGAGCACTCTGTGGGCCCCCTTTTTCTCTTCCAATTGTGTCTGTTGACAAAGAGACCTTCATTGTAATGTGGTCCATTATATCAGTCTTTTTGGAACCACTGAGCTGTCATGTCTAAGTGGTCCGTCCTTGTCCTCATTTCATGTAGATAGTGTCCTTGGGTTTTTCCTCATCTCAAGCCACAGTCCACCTGGAATTTATTTGGAGGTGGGGTCAATAGGGCAAGGTTTCCTTCTGTACCTGCTGACCCTGCTGACCAGTGCCGCTGATTGGAAAGACTGTCTTCTGCTTTCTCACACTGTGTGTTCCTGTCCCTGAGTCTTTGCCATGGCACTTCGGTTAGTCATCTGTTCCTGTGCCCCTGTCACACAGACTGGACTGCCCACACTTTCTGCCAAATAGGGGTTCTCACTTGGTTCTTTCTTTCAGGAATGTCTTGCCTACACTTGGCCTGATTAATTTTTCACATACATTTTAAAATCAGCTTGTCTGTTGGCGTGAATCTTCAGATCAGTTCAGGGAGAATTGACAAATTATCGAGTGTTCAAGTTCATGATTATAATGCATCTCTCTAATTCTAAGTCCTTTAATTTCTCCTACTAGTGTTTTATAGATTTCTACATAGAGGTTTTATATACCTTTTCTTAGAATTATCCCAACTCTGATTTTTTAGTAGGTTCTTATAAATTGAAATTTTTTAAAAAATTATATTTTCTAGGTTTGCTTGTATAGAGAGGTATCGTTCTAGTCACCCTGTGAAACCCATCCCTTCTTATAATTATTTGTAGATTTTTCTGAATCATATGTGCCCAGTCTTTTCATCTGTACCTGTCTTGCTGGTCTATCTCTGTGTCATGGGGGCACTCACTTGCCAAGGGCCTGCCAAAGCCCTGAAATTCAGGAAGCACAGACCCAGAGTGGAGTGTGTGTGTCCCTGCATGAGAGGTTACAGGAGGATTTGGGGCATCTGTCCCTGGGCAGCCCCCTTCCCCATTGTGCTGCATATCTGGCCCACTGTGACATCTGTGTGGCCCACACAGACACCTTTGTCAATCGGGTCAGGCCTTGACCTTGTACAGCCATGGGCTCAGCATGGTTCTGTTCCTGCTGTTGCTCTTACTGCTGGTGTCCACCGAGCTGCACTGAGCCCCATTGCAGAACATCAGAAAGCTCAGGTTGTTCATTGACTGGGGCCTGCACAGTGCCAAATCAGGCAGGCCCCGCACATCTGCCATCCCGACTCTCTGGCCACCACTTGCCCACACCTACCTTCTTTTCTCCGTATGGTCTCAGATGTCTGCCAGCAATGGCCTGGGCAGTGCCTTCAGTCCAGGATGGAGGCAGGAGGGAGGGGTGTGCAGTACTTCCCAGTGCAGTAGAAGCATGGAGACTGTTCCCCAGCCTTTCCCCCTCAGTGTCTCATTGACTCTGATGCTATAAGCAGCTCTCCCTTCCTTCCTTCCAGAAGAGGGACTTTTGGACCCCTGACCTATCTGGAACACATGTTTGAGGGCTGAAGTAGGGATGGTGAGTTTTCAACCTTTGGAATTGCCAGCTGTCCCAGACTGCAGTCTGATTTTTCCACCAAACTCAGAGCCACTTGAGGGTGATGGCACCTTTATCCAGTGACTGGTGCCAGGCTCCTGGTAATAACTGAATGTTTTAGTCAAATGTCTCTGCTGTGGCTGGCCTCCCACTGTGGCCAGAAGGTCCGTGGGAAGATAGACTGTGCACATGCTGTGTGCGGGTGCAGGGCACATGAGCTCGTCACCGCAGGGGCAGGCAGGGATGGCAGAACCAAGACCAGACCCAGGTCTAGAGAGGCCTCCCCTGTCTCCACAGCAGAGACACTGTTATTCACCTTGAACACATGGTTGAAATACCTGGAATGTCTGTTAGAGACACTCTGAGGCAGGTCACACCCTAGACCCTGCGCACTTTCTCAGAGCTAGGACTGGCAGAAGCCCACACCTTGCCAGAAAGAGAAAATCTCCACACCACTACTGATACAAGGCCAGCATGCCAGGGCCTCTACACAGGAAGGAAGGGGGGCAGGCCACTGACTCCCCAGCCCCATCACATTTGTCTGTGTGAACGCAAGTGACAAGCCAGCAGGCTGTGCAGAATGCTCTCTGAAGTCAGGTTGTATAAACCCTGACTGTCTTTCCAGTGCTAACTGTGCCTGGCAAGATCATTACAGGACAGAACTCCCCTCCCCTCCATGGCCCCAAGGACACAATCTGCATTGTGAGTCTCTTAAGGAGCAGAAAGCAGCTAATAAGCTCTGTCGGTTTCTGCTATACTGGCTCCTGCAGCCTGATGGGGCACTGAGCTGTTAAACACAATAAATCAAGCCTGCGCTCATTCCCTGAGGTTCTGATCATAGCCACCTCCCCTGACAGCTGAGGCCCAGATACAGCCCTGGACAAAGCACAGCTGATGGGAGCCCTGACTGGCACTCAATGCAGCCATGTGGGCTTTGAGTGGCAGTTTGCTGGCAGGACCTCTGCTCCCTTCTCTGGGCAAGAAATCTCATGTTGCAGAGGACAGGCGAGTGCATTTGCTATGAGTGTGATGCTGTTATAAATCCCAGACACCTTAAACTACTTCTACTTTAATATCCAAATCTACTTGCTGCTCCCACCCCCAGAAAAAGCCTTAAAACTTGGAAGTTACATGCCACTTTTAACCATGAGATTCTTTCCTTCAATTCTGAAACAAATACTGTCATTGGTCTTTATATTTGACTAGCATGAAAATATGTAGAGTTTACCTATCTGGTGGTCAGGAGTATGAGATCTGGAACCAGCTGGTTGTTGCTCAGTTCACAGCCCCCCTTTTCTCATATGTAAATGGCGATGGCCTTGGCCCTCCTGCCTTAGGACCGAGGGGTGAGCCTATGTAACAGCACCTGGGACATGTGTACCATTTACTGCTCCTACTGCTGTTACAGCTATGCAGCTTATTTTGACAGCATTTTATTAGAATTCTGTTGATTCCTTTGTAAAAACAAAAAAGAATGGTTGGAAAATTTATTTTATCAGCATTTCACTTAATATGGGTTATAAATAGGTTTTGCCATTTTAATCATTATAAAAGATCAATGTGGTTTTGGTTCTGGTCAAAATGGAGCAAGCTACCCCTATAAACTAACATCATAGTTAATGGTGGTAGACTAATGCTTTATTCCTAAAATCATTAACAAGACAATGGTGTCTGCTTTCACTACTCCTATTAGACAGCATGTTGTAAATTCTAGCCAGTTCAATATGACAAGAAAAGGAAATAAAAGGTAGACGGATTTGGAAGGAGGAAATAAGCCTGTCTGTGTTCGCAAATAAAATGATTACCTACATCAAAAATCCCATTAAGACTACAAAAACCTCCTAGCACTAATAAGCAAGTTCGCTTGTTTAAGAATGAGAGGTCAACATACAAAGATCAATAATATTCTATATGCTATCAATGAATAGTCAGAAACCAGAATTCAAAACACATCACCATTTATAGGAATTCCAAAAGTGGTATACTTGCTATACATCTAAAAAAGTATGCCCAGAATTTGTATGCTGAAAACAACAGAACATTAATGATAGAAAACAGGAAGACTTAAATAAGAGACATCCTGTTTCCATAGATTGGGCCACTTAACATAGTAAAGATGCTAATTCTTCCCAAATAGATCTATAAGTTTAATGCTATTCCTATCAAAATCCTAGCAGGGGTCATTGTAGATATAAACAAGATGACTTTAAAATTTACATGAAAATACATAGGAACTAGCTATTCCAAGAGAATTTTTAAAAGAGTAAAGTTAGAGTAATTTTAAGGCATTGTGACACTGTAGTAACAGAGACATTGTGTATGGTGCATAGACAAGCACATACAGAGATGAAACAGAGCAGAGCCCAGGATTCACCCATGCAAGTATGGACAACTGATTTTTGACAGAGGTAATAAAGCAGTTTAATACAGAAAGGACAGTCTTTTCAAGAAATGTTGAAATAGTTGGCTACCTCTATACAAAAAATACCCCCCCCAAAAAAACCCCTCTTGATTTAAACTTCGTGCCTTGTACAAAAATTAACTCAAAAATGGATCAAATGTCTAAATGTAAAGTGTAAAACAATAAGCTATTTAATAGAAAACCAGGAGAAAGGGTTAAGAATACCCATAAAGATTTTTAAATGAAAGCCGTAAAAGATAAAACTGAGAAGTTGCACTTGGTCACAAAAACATTTGCTCAGTGAAAGACCCTGTTAAGATCTGAAAGGACAAACCAGAGATTCCAACAAGGGATGTGCCCCTGATCTGTAGAGAACTTCTTAAATTCCACAGTGAGAAAACAAACACTCCAGTTAGAAAATGGACATAAGACTTCTCCAAACAGGACAAGTGGATGGGAAATAGCACATGAATAGATGTCACATTCTTCCCTGTTAGGGGAAAACAAACTAAACCACTGCCAGATCTGACTGTCATCTGTCAACATGGCTACAGTGGCAACACTGACAGTCCCAAGTACTGACACAGATGCAGAACTCCCAGGACTGTCTGTCCTGGTGGGAATAAAAAATGGTGTGGCTGCTCGGACACACAGTTTGACAATTGTCTATAAAGTTGGACATATACTTAACATACTATCCAGTGATCACAGTTCTGGGTATTTATTTATTTATTTTTAAGATTTTATTTATTTATTTTTAGGGAGGGAAGGGAGGGAGAAAGAGAGAGAGAGAGAGAAACATCAATGTGCGGTTGCTGGGGTTCATGGCCTGCAACCCAGGCACATGCCCTTACTGGGAATCGAACCTGCGACACTTTGGTTCGCAGCCCTCGCTCAATCCACTGAGCTACACCAGCCAGGGCTAGTTCTGGGTATTTATCACATAAAGATGAAAATATGTTTATACAAAGCTGTGCACACTATTGTTCTTAGCTGCTTCATTTGTAATTGACCCAGGTGTCCTTCCTGGTAACTGGACATACAACTTGTGGTACAATCATGTAGTGGAATGCTACTGGGCAGCAAAGAGGAACAAGTCTCTGTTATGTCCAACAACTTGGTAGCTCTAAAGGACATTATTATGTGGAGTGAAAAAAGGCTACTTTGAAATAATTACATTTGTTTGAGTCATGACAAAAGTATAGTAAAGCAGAACAGATCAGTGGTTACCTGGGGTTTGGGTTCGGGAGAATGAGAGAGCACAAAGGGAGAGCATACAGGAGTCTCCCTGGTGATCCTGCTTGTGCAGGTGGGTAGGCAAATCTGTACATGTGATACTATCCCATATGTGACAGACAGACAGACAAAGGGGTATAGGAAGACTGGGGCAGTTTGTTAATAGGGTCTTACGTCCAGCACTGGTTTTGATAAAGTCCTACAGTTATGTTGAGCAGAAGCTGGTAAGGGTACCCAGAAACTGTATGATTTCTGCAATTTCTCATGGAGCTAAAATTATTTCAAAGTTGTGCACATACCTATATACACATGCATTAGAGTTGATAATTATTAAATCTGCAAATATAAAAAAGTAGATTATGTAAATAGACCAATTAAAAGTGAGAGATTAAGAGGGATAAACAGTAATGGAAAAATACAATAAAAATTTTTAAAAATAAATAATTTTTTAAAAGTGAGAAAGTATCAGAGTGGATAAAAAAAGCAAGATCAATCTCTGTGCAGTCAACAAGACACCAATGTGAAATACAATACTATTGGTGAGTTAAAGGGCAGAGATGAACACTAGTCAAAAGAATGTCAGATGAAGTAGGCTTTAGGACAGGGAAAATGACCCGGGGTAAGGAAGGGCATTGCATGATTAGAAAACAATCAGTTCACCAAGAGGACATATCAGTCTGAGATGTACGTATATATCAAATAACAGAGTCTCAAAATATACGTAACAAAAACCGATAGAATAGAAAAAAGAAAAGAACAAATTCACAATTATAGTTAGAAATTTCAGCTCTGCTCTCTCGGTAACTGATGGACCAAGAAGACAGAGTCAGGATGGAGAAGTACTGAACAGCATAGCCCGCCGGGTAGATTCTATGGGTCTCCCACCGACCACAGAAGAGCACAACATAGTCTTCGTGTGCACACAGGATATTGGCCAAGGTAGGACATATTCTGTGCAAAAGAATGAAAGCCTAAATAATTTAAAATGATTAAAATAATAAGTATGTTTTCTGTCCAGTGTAGAATTAAACTAGAAATCAATAACCAAAGATAACTAGAAAATTTCCAAATACTTGAAAATTAAAACAGGCACCTCTAAATAATGTGCTGGTCAAAGAGGAACTTTCAAAGAAAATTAGTAAATATTTTGAACTCATATACATACATTTGTAAGATGCAAGTAAATCAATGCCCCTAGTGAAATTTATAGTTCTAAGTACTAACATGAGAAAAGGTCTCCAAACAATCTAAGCTTCCACCATAAAAAAACTAAAAGAAAAAAAGTAGAGGGAGGAAATAATAAAGTAACAGAAACCAGTGAAACTGAAAACAAACTGTAAGCCTCTTTAAATGGCATCACCTCAAATACAGACAGACAAAAACAGTCCCGTATCCTGAGAATTTAGAAGGTATGACAGTTCTTTGTTTTGTTCCAGGGGGGTGGGACTTGTTTGTTTGTATTTTTATTTTTTATTTTTTGGTATTTTTCTACACCCTTTTATTGGCCTTAACAAGATGCGTGTTTCCTCCGCCCTCTACTGGGAACTGGTGGAATTGCAAATTACTCTGAGCCTGGGATGGAGAGGAAGGTCGTCTAGCTTGGATGTGCAAACAGGTCCCATTTTCCTCAGAAGGCCTAGGGGTCTCCAGCTCTTCCTGGCTAGCTGGGCAGCCTGCTGCCCCAGCTGAGTGTGTCCCCCAGACACCCCTTCCCACTCTAGCACACAGAAGCCCCCAGCAAACCCTCAGTGACCAAGTGAATGAATAAGGAGAGGAGAAATGGAAATGTTATCTCGGAGAAAAGGAAATATAATCTTGGCTGTTTCATGAGTGTAAAAGTCACTAAGTTCCGATTCAGAATGGTCTGTGAAACCGTGGAAACGGAGTTCGGTGTTCATTGTATGTACTCACCCAATCTTTAAATCTGTACTGGATTTGCTCCTGCTCTCCTGTAGGCCCGGAGCTGTGCTAGGAACTGGGCATTCAGTGTTGAATGAAGGAGATAAGCATGTATGCTGCCCCAGCGCAGTAGGGCCAGAGCTGTGGGGGAGGACAGGGCCCAGGAAAGATGGGACACTGGCAGTTAGGGAGTATAGGTAGAGGCCTGGCAGGGACTGTCCTCAGCAGAAGGCCTCAGGCAGCAGGCTGGAAGGGAGGCCAGTGGAGCTGGGTAGGGTTCTGCAGGGTTGGTGGGGGGTGGTACCCATAGGCCTGGGGGCAGCGCTCTGGCAGAAAGGAGCCTGGCTTGAATTACAGAGGCAATGGGAAGATGCCCAAGGGTGTCAGCAAGGGGAGGACAGCCTGATTTGAGGTCCTGAAAAGTCACTGGTGATAAAAGGCAAGATGTATCTCTGTAAGTTCCAATACAAGAGCTGATGGCCACAGAGTGTGACTGTAGAGAGGCTGTGTCCTCTGAGAACAGCAACTAGGGCCATCAGGCACCAGGCATGCACTTCTCTGCCTGCCCTGGAGGGAATGGGTGCAGAGTCTCAGAGCCTCCCTGGGGCATGCAAGACCCACCTTGCAAGGACTGGCCTTGGCCTAGTACTTACAGGGAGGACTGGAAGTTCTTTTCTCTTGTGTTTGTGATGTTTGGAGTCACTGCCACATTGTTACCACAAACTAGGGCAAAACAACACAGGCTTGTGCAATCCTCAGAGTAATGGGTAACTTCTCTATGCATCCCCAAACATCCTGCCTACACCCATGGCCCCTAAGCTGTGCAGAATGGCTGGTGTCACACAATGTACTCTCACCAGGCCAGCCCTGTACAAAGACTGTACACATCTCCAAGTACTGCTGGGCCCCAGAATGATCTGTATCTTCCTGGACAGTCTGAACCCAAGTTGTTAGTAGAGGTTCTCAAGGGACATGTCTGCCACAGTCCCTGCATGCCCAGTACCAATACATACTGAAGTAGGTGCCAGGGAGACATCCACGTGCAAGAATGTGTGAGTGTGCATGTACAAGTAGGTGAGTGGGTGGACAAGTTAGTGGCTGAGTGAGCACTTGTGAGTGCATATATGAATAGTTGAATGTGTGCATGTGTAGGTGGGTGAGTACGTGTGCTAAAGTAGGTAATGTGTGGGTGGGTGTGAGTGTATGCATGTGTAAGTGGGGGAGTATGTGTGCCAGTGAGTATGTGGGTGTGAGTGGGTGTTTGAGTATGCATGCATAAGTGGGTGAGTGTGAGGGGTGAGTCTGAGTGAGCGCTTATATGAGTTTGCATGTATGCAAATGGGTGTGAATGGGTGAGTAGGGATGGTTGTGATTTTATATATGAGTGTGCAAATGAGGTAAACATGTGTGAGTGGGTGAGTGTGAGTGGGTGGTGTATAGGTGGGTGGGTGTATATGTGCTTGGGTGAGCGTGAATGGGTGAGTACATATGTGAGTGGGTGAGTGAGTGACTGCATGAGTGAGTGGATTAGTGTGTGTGTGTGTATATGTGTGAGTGGGTGCATGTGTGAATGGATGAGTGTATAAGTAGATGTGTGGGTGGTAGGCTGGTGAAGGAAGGAGACAGGCCCTCTGACTTAGCATCAAAGCCAGGAACTTGGTCTAAATGCTCCCCCCAGGAGGAGCTGGTGATTTTTGATCTCTGATATTAATTTTTTATTACTTCATACAGTGTCCAGATGTCCAGTGTCCAGATGGTTATTTTGTTCAATTACCAGAGGAAATATTTGGTCCCCTTAATCTGTCATGAATTGAGAGTTATCTTGTACAATCTCAATTCATAGCAGCTGCTTTCAAATAAATTTTGTATTTGAGGTAACTTTATTCACATGCAGTTGTAAGGAATAATACAGCTTCCCTCAGTCGTAACATGTAGAATACAACAGTGGGAATATTAGAACCAGGAAGTTGACACCAGTACGGATAAGACACAGAACATTCCATCCCCACAGGGTCTCCATGCTGCTGCCCTTTCATAGCCACAAGCATTTTGTTCTTGCCCACACCCCCTCCTCAGCCCCCAGCACTAATCTGTTCTCTGTTTCTAGAATTTTTTCATTTCAAGAATGTTACATAAGTGGAATTACACAGTTTGTAACCTTTGGGGATTGACTTTTTCTCTTGGCCTAATTCTCTGGAGATTCACCCCGGTCGTTGAGTACATAAATAGTTTGTTCCATTTTATGGCCAAGTAGTGTTCCATTATAAAAACATCTCCCCTCCTCTGCCCTGGGCCATGTGGCCACAAGTCTCCCTGTCTCCCCACATCCTCAATTCCCACAGTCTGCAGTCCCCCTCCATGAGCTCACTGCCCCCTCCCAGTTTCTTTTTCAAGGAGGAAAGCAGGCCTGAATGCCAGGTCACTTGGTTGGGTGGTTGTTGTTCCTGTTAATGGCAGCCTATCAGAATTCCTAATAGGTAGAGTGGGGGAAAATCTGGGGTGGGAATTAGGATCAATGGTTCCCCCATGCAGCTTCACTCAGGAGGAATCTGGACAACCTCAAAATGCTGCTCCCAGGGCCACCCGGGTCTCCTGGATCATGCCCTAAGGGGCAGCACACCCCATCCAGGTGACTCCAATGCATAGGCCTTCCTTCTCTGTCACTGCAGGTTGGTCATGTGAGCACTGGGGTACAAGGTGGGCACCAGGTCACCAGGTGAGCACTGAGGTATAAGGTGGGCACTGGGCCCCCAGGTAGGCACTGGGCCACAAGGTGAGGCACTGGATTTCCAGGTGAGTACTGCACTACCAGGTGAGGCACTGGGCCACTAGGTAGGCACTGGACCACCAAGTGAGCACTCAGGTTTAAGGTGAGGCAGGGCCTCCTTTCCCAAAGTGGAATCTCACAGCTGCACCGCCCTCCTAGGACAGGATGCCTGCGTGACTGCTGCCCTGGAAGCAGTTCTGGAAAATAAGGGTGACAGTCCTTCTCAGAGCTTCCCCCAGGAGCCCTCAAAGTCCCCAAGTGCTACTGCCTGAGGACTCATCCTGGCCTGTGACTAACTCCCAGATGGCTGTACACTGGGGGGAGGGGGGTTTCTCCCATGACAGCCCTGCACTATGGGCCCTCTTCCTGTTCTATCTCCTGTCACTGTTATAATGATTTTTTGACAGGCCTGTCCTGCTTATCCCTGCCTATAGGACAGCACACTGCCTGCAGCTTAGTAATTGCCAAGGAAATACTTTTCAAATTGACAAAGTTATTAATTACCAATTACCTATGAGGCAAATTTCAATCTGCTTCTTGCCTTTATGTGTTCCTGGAGGAAGGGGCTGGGGTGAGAGCAGCCAGTGCAGGCTCAGGCCCTGGTCTTTGATGCCTGACTCCTGTGCCTCAGCAGGGCTGCCTGTGCCACACTGGGCTGGGCTGTGTCACAGTAGGGCTGGCCGTGCCACACCCAGGTGGGCTGTGCCACATCGAGGCAGGCTATGTGGTTCCACTGAGCCTCCCAGGAGGGGCTATCAGCAAGCATTCTCAGGTGCCTTCCACGTACAAATGTCTGCTTGGCAACAGAATTTTCCTGTGCAGTGACTTGCACCCTCCTGCTGCCTCCTAACTTCAGTTTCAGCCCTTTCACAGAGCCACCCATTGAAGCTGACTCCTTACATCTGTCACTAGTTTTAAGTGAAATTTAAACGAATGTGTTTTACATATGGGGAAAGAAAGAATGTATATATGTGTTGATTAAAAAGTGCGTATGTCAAATCACCCTTGTATGTTTGCTTCCTGAATGTACCTTCGTGAGTCTTCTTCATCCCTGGAGCCAGAGTGGTGGTGGAGTTGGGGGAGGCAGAGTGTGGGCAGGAAAGCTCCAAGTGGCTTTAGAGACAGCAGCACAGATATCAGTGCCTTCTGTTTTGTGCCTTCTCCTTTGACTGGAGAAGAATTATTAAGTCACATATAGCCTGGGGTATCTTTAGAAATTGTAAAGATTTTCCTCCCCACCTCTCTCTTGATGCATTTGCAAAGACACGGCCCAGCTAAGACCTAGTTCAGAGGGGCTCCTCCAGCCACAGACTGGCTTGCAGAAGGGCCACAGAGCAGAAAATCTGGTCATTATCACAGGCAGACTCAGCACTCCCAACAGGCAGCGTGGGAATGTGGGCCATCTGCGCACCCCAGTGTCACATCAGCCCCTCCCCTTACCTTCCCAGTGCCCCACAGCCATCCTTTCCCTCTCTCTTTCCAAATGCTACTCTTGGAAAGGATTTGCAGTGGTGTGAAGCGACCCAGCTCTCTCTTTAAGTCACTCTGTGATTTTGAACAGTTCATACCTTAGTCTCCCTGCTGTGTGCTTATGGCATTACTTTGAAATAGCTACAAATATTTGTTGCTTTAAGTGCCCCTTGGCCTTAGGGCACAGGTGTGGGGAGAACATTTAAATACGTGGAGAATTCATCTAGGCACAGAATTACAATCTCACAAAACCTGCCTCTATTCCTACTAATTCTCTCTAGCCCAGCATTAGAGGGGAAATCTTGGAAAACCAGGGGGAGCCCTTACAAGTAGATGTACCATCTGAAGGCTACTGCTGCTCTGCCTAGGGGACTTGAGACCAGTTTCCACCAGTGGATACTGTGGCTCTGGAACTGCTCAACACAGGAAACCAGGGGATTTGGATCATCTCATTATAGGTCAAACTGAACTGAATAAGGGTACTGTGTCTGCCATTGCACTGCAGCCATTTGCCAGGGCACGGGATTGGAAGGAGCAGTGGGCTTGAAGAAGCGACTGGGTTGTCAGGTCTCCCTCATCTTGGCTTGTGAGAGTGCCGGTGTGCTGCCCCTGGAAGACCAGGTCTGAGCCGAGCACTGCTGAGTACTTGCCCTGTGACCCATAGCGAAAGAGCCCTTGTCAGAGTTGCCAGTGGCCTGTGCTCTCCCAATTGGGTGTTCGCTTTCTAGACCTAGACTCAGAAATGATGACAACATTTTGAAATCATTATTATAACTAAACATTTGGAGATGTGGAAGATAGAGGAAAAAAAAACCCAGACTGATTCCTAGAGGTGAGAACTGCAGTGTGAAATAAACAGTATACTGGGTGGGAGGAGCCACAGCTAAGCATCACATAGCAAATGTTAGTAAGCTTAAAGACAGAGAGGGAAAAGGTAGGAAAAAATGAACAGAGCATCAGGGAGCTGTGACACAACTTCAGGGAGCCAATGTGTGTGCATTTGGAGGCCCTGAAAATGGGGGAGTGGCGGGGGCAGAACATACATTTAAAAAACAATGGCTACTATTTTCCAAATTTGATTAAAACTATAAGGCACATGTCCAAGAAGCTCACAGAAGCCCCAAGCACAAAAAAATCATGAGAAAACTATAACAGGGCACATCATAATTAAATTGATCAAAGCCAGTGATTAAGAGAAGAACTCTTATGCTAGCTAGGGCACCATTTTGCACTGCCAAAAATACTAAGGGAAATGCTTCAGGTAGAGGAAGAATGGCAGCAGGTGGACATCCAAATCCCCCTAAGGGGTGAAGAATGGGTAAGAATGAGATTTTCTTGTTATCCAAACCCCTTTAGAAGATCATTGTTTAAACTAAAAATAGTAATGTACTGTAGGGCCTATGACATAGGTAGAACTTAAGTGTGTGACAGCAACAGTGCCAGTGAGAGCATAAGTGGGAGCAGACTGCTGCGAGGTTCTTGATGGTAGTTGACAGCCTGGGACCTGCAGCACTGCATGCAAAGTGTCCGAGACCACTGGACATTGTCCTGTAATGAGTTAAACCCTAAAGCAACCACTGTGATAACAAAACAAAGAATTGTAACAAGTGGACAAAGGAGGTAAACTGGCGTCATAAAATGCATGCATCCAATCCAAAAGATGGCAGAGAAAATAAACAATAGAGATGGGGAACAAGGAATAGACAGTAAAAATAGACAAGAAATAGAATGATCAGTTTAAACTCAGCCATATCAGCAACCACTGCAAATGGTCTAAATGGCCCATTGAAAGTCAGAGGTTATCAAATAAGATTTAAAAAAAAAAGCAGGACTAAATTTATGCTGCCTACAAGAAACTCAAATACATAGAAACAAAGAAGTTAAAAGATGAAGAAGATAAACCATGCTAAGACTAACCAAAAGAAAGCTGAAGAGAGGAACCTGCCAGTTTGTGGAACACCCTTCTGACTTTTTTGGGTGACTGTGAACACATGAGTCTGGCTGCTGCTTCCCCTGGATTCTTCCACTTGCTCCTCTGAATTCCTGGGCAGCGGTGGCCCCTAAAGTGATAGCAAGGCCCTGGGCACTCTTCAGGTTGCCCGGGATGAGCAGGTGTCCTGGGGTCTGGCAGGACAACCAGAGGATGGATGACCCATACCCATTGAGAGGCCCACTATCCTGGAGAAGTCACTTGCCCCATGCCACTCTCCGCTCACCAGCTGGCACAGGGTGAATTCTTCAGGGTCAAGGGTACTGTGTCACAGGTGACCTTAACCACCTCCCTGGGCTGTTTCTTGTTCCCACCAGTCTGCAGAGAGCTCTGTGACACGCACTCTGCGTGTGATGAAGGAAGGCACTGGCCTCTGCAGCAGCTCGCTGGCCAGTGTGACTGATGGTAGTTGACAGCCTGGAGCCTGCAGCACCCCTGGCACTCGCTGACCTACTTTCTCCACCATGGGCTGGAAACATTTACATAACAGAAGGCCACAGGGCCCTGCTGTCCCCCTGACTCAGGAGGAGGTGTTTCTAACGGAAGTGAAGCAGGCTCCCCAACCTGGCACCTGGCAATCCAGTGTATGGGTGCTGGGAATTCGGCCTTCCACATCCTGGAGCCAAAAGGGCTTGCTGTAGGGTACCTCTGTAGGGTGGGGCACTCATATCTGGTGCCACACCAGTCACTGGAGCTAGAGCCCGTTTCCTTTTCAAGGTCTTTCCTCCAAGTGCCCGGGTGCACTGAGCCTTTCACCAAAACTCTGGGGGACAGCAGCACTCTCTGTGTCTGTGCTCCTCCATCTGCAGCCAGCAGCCACATGAAGCTGTTTACTCAACACTTCAATGTGGCTGGTGAACTTTTTGCATTAAATATAAATAGCCCCATGTAGCTAGTGGCTGCTGTGCTGGACACTGAGGATAGAGGACATTCATATGGGAGGATGATTTTTTAAATTCTCGTGCTGTGTGTTATACCTTCATGTTAAAATCCTTGCTATTTAAATGTTCTAATTGTGAATAATTAGAACTAATAATTGGAGTGTGTTGAAGCTGCCTGTAAGTACATTTTTAAATGTAAGTGCTTATTATTGCAGAAATGCATTAGTAGCTGTCAATTTTGCCCATGCCTGTCAACCACCCGTGACTGCTCTTTGCAGGTATCTGTTACTCATCACAAAAGTGATGGGATGTGCTTTGATTCTGTGCTTTATTTTTTTTTCCTTTTAGCATATTTTTAGCAGAAATATTTTGATGAGGAAAAAACAACTTTTTGCCCCCCCCCCCGAAAAAAGCCCTATAAGGTTAAAGGAAAAGCTTGCCTTTTTAACCTGTAATCTCTCTGGTATGTGGACAGACCCTCTCATCTTTACAAGTTACATCATAGGGCCAACGTCCAGACAGCCCAGCAGGTGCATGAGGACGCATGCAGGTTTCACAGGACTTTTGTTCCTGAAGGATTTAGGCAGCAGCACAGGCAATGTGACATTGTCATTATTGAAGGGACTAAATGTGGGGTAGTATGTGAGGAGCTCCTCCAGTCCCAGCCCTTGGTTCCTCTAGGGCTTCCAAAGCCTCATCCGTCATTGTCCTGGCACACTCACCTATGCTCTCGGACAGGCTGTGGCTCCTGGAGGCCTGCCATGCTGCCATGCGTGGTTGGTGAGGGCCTCTCCTAGGCCTGGACCCACACCAGGGGTCATTCAGAATCTTCCCCTAGCTAGCCCTTCCTCCCTTTCTGACCAATAAAGACACTCTGCTGTCAGATCCCTATGGCCCCCATCCCCTGCTCTCCTGCCTACCTACCCACCCATTCTCTCCAAAACCAGTGGATTCCCTGCTCCCATTGGGGCCACCTGTGTCCTCATTTCTCCTCCTTTCTGTGGGTCCCCTGTGATGTCTCTGCACCCATGTGTCCCCTAACCTGTTCATCATGTAATATCCCTATACATACTCCTCACCTCCCCACATCCTGCCATGTTGTTTTACACCCAGGCAGGTGGCTCTCCAGTGCCCACCCCTTTTGTGCACTGCACAGACAGGAGCCCAGACTGCCTGTTCCAACTCCAAGAAAGGCTACACAAACACCACCCACATATACCCCTGCCCTCAGAGTGAGGTAGCAACTCCCAGCCCTAGAGTCAGGGTCATGTGTACCCTAACCATCCCCCAGTATCTGGGCTGTGCATGCCTGATTCTCCTAGACCTCTCCTTGTCTGATCTGAGAGTCCCCTCCACACTGTCCACTCTGGCCCTCAACTGACCTTGCCCGTCTTGGTTTCATGTGGCCACTCCATACACCAGGGTGGGGGGTGACCTGTCCTCAGAATCCAGCCCAGAAGAGGACCTGGATCTTCCCCAAGAATGGGGCTGCAGTCGGGACTCCATGCAGACCTGGGTGGGGGGGCTCAGGTCACTGCTTGGACATTGTCCTCCATGCTTCATCCATTCAGGCCAAGTCCAGAGTACCTGAGCTCCAGCACACAGCCTGGGGGCACCTTGCACTCCTCCCTCCAGTCCTGGAAGCTCACTGCCCATAATCACTCCTCGCCTGTAACTCACAAAGTAGAGCCTTCACATTGCCTTCACTAAGCTCTGAGCCAGCTGTCTGCAGAAAGTAAACTGCAAACAGACCAATGAAATGGAGGTGCAAAGCATTTTCTGGAAATTTATAAAGGGGGATGCTCAGCTCTGGGGCAGTTTAGTTGATAGAGACTAAATCCACTTCTGAAGTGAGGATTACCAAGGTTACTCTATATGTCAAGAGCACAGCGATACCTGGAATTTCCTGACTTTTTAAGGGTAAAGGGAATCACAGCAGGAGGGTGGGGATCCTGGCACCAATGTGAGAGGAATGGGCAGCATTAAACTCACAGCACCATAGGCACTCACTGGGTGCACATGAGGGCCCCAGGGCTTACCAGATGACCCTGCCCCTCTCTGGAAGCTAAGAGAGCTGTTTCTTTGTTACAGAGGTGAAAACTGAGGCCAGAGGGCTTGGTGACCTGCGATCGTCCTCTAGTTACTGAGCAGTGGGGCTGGATCCGTCCCTGAAGGGCTTTCCTGAGGCCTGCCCCCCTCCCCCACTGCTCTGTACCCCATGCCCTAGCAGGTCATTCCACGAATGCTGGGGAAGCCTTTTCCTGAGCATCTGCCTCTTGTCAGCAGCCTCCTTACTCCTCCAGAGGCCAGGACATTCCCCCAGTGCATTGGCCATTGGTGTTCTCAGCAGCATCTGTGCCTTCTCTTTCCAGGTGACACCATCTGGGCCCCATCTATCCTTCCTCACGGCACCCTTGGCACCTTAACCTACCACCCCCAGCCACATTTTGGGAGAAAGATGGAGTCCAAGGTCTCAGAAGGTGGCCTGAATGTGACCCTGACAATCCGCCTGCTAATGCATGGAAAGGTACAGAAGCACAAGCCCTGCCTGTGTCACTCTCCTAAGAAGACATCAGACAAGCTGGGAGGAAGGGAGGTCCTGCCTGCTGTTGGGGACTCTGTTTTGTATTATGCATTCTAAAATTTTAAGTAATCTCAGACGTACAGAGCAGGAGCAGTCCAGCCTAAAGTATACTTCTCTTAGTGCCATTTGAAACTAGTAAGTTGCAGATCTGATGTCCTGTCGCTGAGTACATTAGCGTGTATTTTCTACATGCTTGGGCGTTCTCCTCCATTACCTCTGTACCTGTCAAGTCAGGACAGTGATGCTGATCTGTTTTGGCCACCTGACCACAGACTCCATGGATGGTCCCCATCTTCCCTGCACTGCCCTTCCCAACAGGGCTCTCCGAGGTGGCTTCACACTTCATGTCCTTGTCATGTGTCCAGCCTCTTTCAACCTGGAGGACTTGCCCTGGTCTTCCTTGTCCTTTTACCTTTGAACATTTCTGTCCAGTTTTTTTGTAGAATCTTTCACATTGGCTTTCTCTGATGTTTCCTCACTGTTGGCAGGAAAATCACAGAAGCTTTCCTATCAAGTGGTCTAGATTTCAGGGTGTGCCATTACTGATCACCCAGTCTGGGAAATATCTGCCAAGTGTCTCCACCTAGAACTGCTTTTCTCCCACTGTTCTCAGGTAGTCACTGTTGGGGGTACACACACACTATGTAAATACCCCATCTGTCAGCAGGCTTTCAGTATATTCATTCATCCACTCACTCATTCATGTCTGCATGGACCGACTCAGGGTTTGCTATTTTATCCAGTTACTCTCCATTCTGTCATTATTTATTTTGATGCTCATATTGTCCCTAACTTGGCCAGTGGGGGTCCCTCCTGGCTGGCTCTTATGTCCCTTTGACATGGCCCATAATTTTTATAGTATTGCCTGGCTTCTGGCCCAAAATGCTGCTCGTGACTGATCTTGTGCTTTCCCTACTGCAGTTGTGGTACCAGCCATTCCTTCAAAAGAGCCTGATTTCTTTGAGGGGAGGATGGTATTTGAGGCCCATATTGGGGCACGTGGGGTGGTCATTGACTTTGGTCTATTATGGGTCCCAGATAGAGATGGGAAACGTACATGTGTGCCTGTGTACATAATGTGCGTGCATGTGCATGTGTGAATGCTGTATTATAATACAAACATGCATATATACATTTGCATATTTATTTACATATTGATCTTTCTAGATTGGGCCCCAGCAGTTTATACCCCTAATTCTAATCCAATGACACAGGGTCCATCCTAGCTTCTCCTCTGTCCCACATTTGTGCTATAAGAAGCAGAATTCTCAGGATGTGTGTGGCCTCTGTCAGGGCTGGCAAGGGCTCTGCTCGTGTGCCTGTGGCTCTGCTCATCCTATATTTCCAGAAAGGGGAGTGCTAACACCCAGAGCATCCCTTTCTTTGATAGAGAGATGGCCACCAGCCTTTCCTTCCCTCAGCTGGGGGTGGCATTTGGTCAAGGCTGTGGAAGCTGGGTGGGCACCATAGCAGGCAGTCAGTGGGGTCAGTTTTATGGCCCCTACCTCCAGCTGCAGCTGCCACAAAACCCTGTCCATGGGAGGTGAAGTCCCTGACTGGCCGCCAAAGGGGTCACTATCTCATGCCTAGTTGTCCTTTGCTGTCCCAGTCCCCAGTGCACATACATCCTTCCCCATGGCCTAGGCAGGGGTGTCCAACCTTTTGGCATCTCTGAGTCACACTGGAAGAAGTGTTGTCTTAGGCCACCCATTAAGTATATTGTGACATGTAATCACAGAAAAATCTCATGTTTTAAGTAAATTTATAATTTTGTGTCAGGCCACATTGATAGCCATTCTGGGCTGCATGTGGCCCATGGGCTGCAGATTGAACACCCGTGGAAACGTAATTGTCGAGGTCTTTGTTTTGTGATACCAATGAGTTTTACTTTGAAAGATGTCATTCTCAGTGGCTAGAAACAGGCTGGTCCTGCCTCACAGTGGCACTATATGGATCTCTCCAGGGCAGAGAGGTGCTGTGATGAGCAGACCTGGCTGGGACCACATGTCCAAACTGTCATGGACTCCAGGCTTTAGAACTAGTTCAAGGGTGTCTTTGAATATTCTGCATTTTTTAAAAAAGTAAAGCAGCAAAGGCAGCGCTAACTTTTCTGTATATCACAGAATCGAGGAAGATTCTGTTGTTCACCTATTTCTTGCAGGGTTTCCTTTCAGCCTTAAGTGCATAGGTGTGTCTCTCGACTCTTCTAGCTGGAAAGCAGCTGGCCATTCCCCTCTGCTCAGTTGTCTGTTTGTCAGAGCAGGACCAGGGTCAGTGGTGGTCAGATGGGCACAGAGGGACCCTCCAGACATAGGGCCTGCAAGCCCTCTTATGACTAAATGTCCCTTCCTCATTCAGAACAGACGGGTTCGCAGTGTCTGTCAAAGCCATAGTTGCTTTCTCCTTCTGCTCTATGACGTCAGCTTTCTGTGATCTTTCTTACAGGAAGTTGGAAGCATCATCGGGAAGGTAATTATTGAGCAAACTCTCTGCCTCTGCTGGTGTCTCTGTGCTTTGGTTGGGGGAGAGGTGCCTGCAGGGCAGGAGCGTCTCTGTGCAGTGAGGATCCCAGAGGAATTCCAAGTCTCCTACTCTCAAGATGAACCACTGTGGGGCTGGACTGAGAGCATCCTGTTCACTGACTCCCAGCTGGTCACTCAGCAGCCCTGCCCACCTCCCGTTGCCCTGGTAGCCAGACTGTCCTCCTGGGCATGGCAGCCCAGTAAGAATTCCTTTACTTCCATTCTTCAGAGGGGGCACCTACCTCTGTGAATGGTAGTGAGTCTCTGTATTTCCATTCCAGAATAGAAGAAACATTCCGTGGGTGGTCCCTGTGCAGTGGGGGTACCTCCAGTGCTCAAATTCAGCTCTTTCTACATATGCCTCAGGTGGTCCCTCTCTCTCCTTCCCCTTGTGGCCCTGGTCCTGGTTTGCCTGTGATGAAGATGCGGACAGCTATGACCTGGGTGTATTCCTGTCTCCATGGAGCAGGTGCCCTGGCCAAGTATGGTACCCGGTCAGGTCCCCAGGTCCCAGCCCTTCTGCCTTCATGGCTACATGCCCCTGGGTAAGCACCTGGGTTTCCTCCTCCATGGGCTCAGATGTCAGGTGTGCTGAGGGCTCAGTGAGTCGTGGAGTGTGTCAGGCTCTGGGCAGCACCTGGTAGTAGGAAACCCTATCTCCTGAGGAGCTGCTGCCCACTCACCCAGGCACACTGGGCTTCAGGGGGCTCCCACCACCTCACACTGCTGCACCAAACCCTCTGTTTGCCTGTAGCAGACCCCTGAGTGACCCTTCTTCCTGTTGTCTAAATCTTTATTACAGAAAGGAGAAACTGTGAAAAAGATGCGTGAAGAGGTGAGTTTGTGTGCATCAGCTGTGTACTGTCTTCGATGGGCAGAAGGGCCGCTGCAGTCACTGCACTGGAGGAGAGACACCCAGCAGCACAGAGGCCCCTCCTCCACATGCAGATGCCAGCGGTTCCTGCAGGGGCTGCCATGGGCACAGTGCATCCTTACCGGTCACTCAGGTCCTTTCTCTAATTAAAATCTCACTGTAGAAGGCAGTACTGAAGAGACCTTTACTGATTAGTGCCAAGCTTAGCCTGCCAGAGTTCAGTTGAATATGTTTGTATCAGTTGTTGTTAGGGGAGAAGCCACCCCATTACTGGCCCTGCAGGGTCAGCTTTAGTCCAGTTTCTGGAGTTTACTCAACTCCCTTCTAGAGTGGTGCCCGGATCAACATCTCGGAGGGAAACTGCCCAGAAAGAATCGTGACCATCACAGGCCCGACTGATGCCATCTTCAAGGCCTTTGCCATGATCGCCTACAAGTTTGAGGAGGTAAGATTCACCCACTTGAGACAAATGCTGGACAGGGCTGGTCCCAGCTGGTTCGCAGGCACCTCTTCCCCTACATCTGGACAAGGTCATGGCCCAGCCCGCTCAGGACAACCTCTCTCAGCTCCTGTCCCCTCCTCCGCCTCCCAGGACTCTCCCTGCTCTGATCCACCTGGTAGTGGACCAGTGTCTCCCTTGTCTGGTCAGCAGGTGTGTTTGCCCATCTCACTGATATGTCCTCGGACCCTGACCAGCATGTGTGGGCCTCAGCCCTCTCTACAGCAGCTGGCCTGACCCTGGGTAGAGTAGTTTGGCCTAGGTGTGAACGGGTAAAGGGATGCAGGTGGAGGAGTGAATCCCCTGTGAGGTCATATGAATGCCTGTGTACTTACGTCAGTGAGTCACATCTTCAAGTTTTTATGGGTTTCAAAAATTTTTTAAATTATTTGGAGATACATTGAATGTTTTTATTCAGAGGATGATCAAGCTGGCGAATACATTTTTTTTTGTCAAAAATGTCACCCTCTCTGTCCAAAACCCCCATGCTCTGCCAGGCCCTAAGGATAAATGTCAGGCTCTAAATCCAGGTACCCTCCAGTCTGCATCCTGTCCTGTCCATAGCAGCACCATGGCTGCCCTGGCACATGTCTTTGTTGGGTCCCCTTCTGTCCATCCCACCACTCTCTCCTTGTCCTTCTGAGCCTGACTTGGTCTTCAAGCTGCTGTAACCAGCCTAACCGGGCTGCTGTGCCCTCTCTCTGCACACTCGGCTATTTTCCTGGTTGTGTGCTCGGTCATTTGGGAGTGCACACATCTTCACGCTGGGTCCTCTTCCCCATGGATCAGAGCTTCTCAGGGAAGGGCCCTTGCTGCTAGTCTCTTTGGCCTGTGTTCCCTGCCCCCTGGCTCATCAAGGGCTCGAAGCAGAGCCTCACATCTGCATTCCTGGTATCCACACACAGGCTGTCAGCCAACACACACACTTTCCTCCATCCCCAGGACATCATCAACTCCATGAGCAACAGCCCTGCCACCAGCAAGCCCCCAGTGACGCTGAGATTGGTGGTCCCAGCCAGCCAGTGTGGTTCCCTGATTGGCAAAGGTGGCTCCAAGATCAAGGAGATCAGGGAGGTAACAGGACCTTTCCCATCCTGGTGGGTGCTGAGCCACTGGGTGGGTAAGGGGGCATGTGCGCAGGTGCCAGGCACTGCATGTGTCTGGACTGGGGACAGGAAGGGGCATCTTGGGACAGGGTGGACTGAGTACCCTGCCCCTGTCTTATGGCTCTGAGGCACAGAGGCCCTACACATGGATCTGTGGTCTCTGCCCTGTTTCCTGGAAGAAGAGGAGCCATCCCAGCTGGGATGGAGTTGGTAGGAACTTCAGACACATGGGTCTGTGGTCTCTGCCCTCAGTTTCTTGAAAGAAGAGGAGCCATCCCAGCTGGAATGGAGTTAGTAGGAACCTCGGACTCTATAATCTTATGTTCATTCATTTCACGGAAAGCCTGATCCTTCGCTTCCGGAATGAGGGTGGCCACCCCATCTTTATTCCTTCAAGGGAATAGGTCACAAAGGTTAGGCTCATCTTGAATGCATCTTTCTCTGTGACCTAAAACTCCACAGAGGAGACAGAATTCCACATATTTGAAAAAAGTGACTCCCTTTCTGTCTTTGTCTCCTGCGAATGCCTGTCCACCAATTAAAACGCCTCCTAGGCAGCAATGCTTATCCTGAACCAGCTCTGTGCTGGTCAGCGGTGGGCTGAGACAGACAAGATCTGCCCACAGGGGCTCCCCAAGGGAACATGCGGAAGGCCTGGCTGCCCATGGAGTGAACAACATGGGGTTAATGTCAGAGTGGCTTTCTGGTACACTGTGCCCTAGGTAAACCCTCGAGAGAATCCGGGAAGTGCTGCTTCAGCATTCACTGCCCCCTGTTCTCTCGGCTCTGCCCCTTCCAACGTCTGGTTTCTCCAGTCCACAGGTGCCCAGGTCCAGGTGGCTGGGGACATGCTGCCCAACTCCACAGAGCGGGCAGTGACCATCTCAGGAACTCCCGACGCTATCATCCAGTGTGTCAAGCAGATCTGTGTGGTCATGCTGGAGGTATAGTCTCTGCGTCTGTGCTTGTGGTCAGCCTGCCCTCCATGCTGGCTGTGGCTTCTTAGTGTTGGTGACAACAAAGGCTTTGGTGCTTTGGGGCCCTGAGGTTTCACAAGGTCAGCGCTGTGTAGGGGCCACGTATCAGAAATATGACCCAGGTCACTGATCCAGGTCCAAAGTGACCCAAGTGGAAGCCATGCCAGCCACTGTGAAGGGACAGCACTGGTGCCTGCCACCTATAGGGGGTGGTCCGTCATCTTCAATGGGCTGTCAGTGGAGAAGACGTGGGGAGGCATGTGCTCCTCCCTTTTTTCCTGGAACTGAGGTGGAAAGTTATTACTTGTGATGTGAAGGGTCTCTCCTAAAGGGTTCAGCCCCCAAAATGGTAGAAGAGATCTGCAGTGAAGACAGGTCTGTTCTGAAGACGAGTCTGCACCGGAAAGGGGTCTGCACTGCACAGGGGTCTGCACTGGAGGGACGTCTGCATGGGAGATGGGCTGTGCTGGAGGTGGGGACTAGAGGTGGAAGGGTACTTCCTGTGGGCAAGACTCCTTGCTCTGGACCTGCCAAAGGTGTCTGAGCTCCGTCAAGGTACAAAGGACAGGACTTAGGAAAAGCACACAAAAATGCCCAAATTGTAAAGACAGAAAAGTAAATAAAAGGATTAAAAGTCAAAGGAGAAGCAAAGAAGGTACAGCTGAGCAAGACAAAACCTCTCTTGAAATTTTTGGGAAAAAAAACCCCTGATATTTAAATTTCAACCAATACCCAAAATGCTACAACAATCATTGAAGCAATCAGTAGTTACCTGTCTTTCTTCAGGCTGAAATGAAGTCATCCTGGCTCAAATTAAAGGCCCCAGCAACTGTGCTGGTGGCCAGGCAGCCTGGGCTTGAGGATCTGCTTGAGTGACTGCCACAGCCGTCTCCCAGGGGAACCGATGCCTCACTGGGCAGCTGTGGGCTTATCACTCTTTTGTACTTGGCTTGGTATTAAAACCCGTGTCCAGCTCTTTTTAAAAAATTGTATAGTTCTCATTTTCCTGAAGTGTATTTTGTGAAGTAAAAAATATTTTCCTAAATGTTGTTCTGACGTTTCCCCAACCACTGGTTGTGGTGACAATTGGTGCTGACCCATGTTCCCTTCAGTCCCTAGCTGCTAGGCCCCTAGTGGGGCCACATAAGCAGTAGCAATAGGCCTAGGACTCTTGAGTCCTGGCAGATGCCCATCTGTTAAGCAGCATTTGGCACCTCAGGGTGGCAAAGAGGTATAACAGTTCCAGTATTGACATAGCTGCCCATGTCCCCAATCAAGTGTCAGAACAGAACCTGAGGTCTCCTCAGAACTCCTTCCAGATGGTATTGCCTGTGCCACATTCATGGTCAGTCAGCTCCCAGAAGCAGGCTCAACCCTCCTTGACTGCGGGGCACTGGTGCCCCCCAGGCCATGACTGGAACTGCCCTGTGTCCTTCCTGATGGCTGGAGGCTCATGTGGTTGGTGAATGGTGAAGTACACACAGCTAAAATGAATGAAAAGCATTGGACTGAGGTGATGCCTTCTTCTTGGTGGTGTCACAAAGCTCTTGAAGGTCAGGAGCAGCTATCCTACCTGGGGAGGAAGATTCATCACACCTGGAAACAGTTGGGTCCACTTTTAAGTGAAGAGTAACTAGACAAATAAAGCAGAAGACTAAAGGACTTTCAGGCGTGGCTGTGGGGTGGGCCTCACACCTTTGAAATGACCACCTAGAGGGTTGCCCCTTAGTGTGGGCAAGTTGGGTGGGGCCCTGGGTAGAAAGCCATGCACAGCAGCACCTGCTCCAGGGGGAAGCCGGACAGGAGGCTGTACTCAGAGGGCCTCTCCTGCATCAGAGGAAGCTGGGAATCAGGAATCCCAAGTCAGCCTCGGCAAGATGGCCTGCCAGAACTCACAGTGCTGGGATTGCTGATGCTGCCATTGATGGGGTCAGAGGGCACTATGGAGTGGGGGTGATGGGCTGAGTCTCATGGTACAAGCGGCACAATGGCCGGCTCAGGGACAGGGGCAGCAGCCAGGCTGAGCCCTCTCCTTGAAGCGTGAAATCAGTCACTTGTTCACTCTTGGTTTAGTCATGGTTCTTCCACAGTGAGCCCTGAGTCCAGTCTGAGACCATAGTGAGCCCTAGTTAGCACAGAAACATTTCTAGAGGCATTCAGTCATAACTGCAGAAACACTGAACCCCAGACACCAGCCAGAGTCAGCTCACACGCCCTTTTGGTACCCCTTCCACTTTATGGTGAGGTCTCATAGCATGACCAGGGTCACACAACATGGCCAAAGTCAAACAGCACAGTCAAGGTCACCCAGCATAGCCAAGGTTGCACAATCTGTTCAAGGTTTCATGATGTGGCCTGGGCTGCAGAGTTGAAGCTGCTATCTACTCTGCTGTCCCCACATGACTGTGTGTCTTGGGTGGGGGCACTCTGATGTCATACCCACCTGGCCAGGTTGTGAGCTGGACTTCCAGAACTCCCAATAGGACGGGCTTCCCTGGCCCCCGCCATCTGCCTCTGGCTCCTGACTTGATTACCGGCCTGGACTGTGGCCTCTGCAACAGGGGAAGACTGCCCACCAGAGGAACAAGGAGGGCCTGATTGCCTCTGACCCCGGAGCTGGTTGACTTTATCAGAATCTGGCAGACTTCGGATACTGGAGAATATCGTTCACCAGAAGATGAGAATCCTATTCTTTTGGACACAAAATAATCAAGGGAAATTATAGCTGAGCTCATCGTGACTGTAGAATATTTAATTCGGACTCTAAGCTTTTTATTTTAAAAAAGGCTCCTTTTCTAAATAGTGAAACTGGATGTTTCTAACTTTGCTGTGATTACGTCAGCTGGACATCACCACAGGCCAAGCGAAGCCTTGGGACACAGGGCCCGAAGTACCCGTGGTGGAGCTGCACACAGCCCAGCTTCTTCCAGAGGCTCCAAGAGAAAGGGAGAGTTTCTCTCTCAGGACAGCCCCAAGCTAACACACGTGTGGAGCAACAGTGCCCAGGCCTGAGGCAGCCATCTGGCCATTTGCGCAGCATGCGGGGTCCTACGGGCAAGGACAGGGTCACATCTTTCCTTTATTCCCCATTCTCAAACCCACTCTCCCCACCATCTTGCTGGGGTGATGGCACCAGGTGGGGCAATTAGGGCAGAGGTTAAGAGGAGAGAAGTGACCCCTTGGAGGAAACTGAGGTGGTGAGGTCATGGTTTCAGGCAGGCACCCTCCCACCGTGGGGCATCCCCCCACCCCTCTGGCACTGCTGGCCCAGGGGGTTGGGGCAGATGAGGGCAGAAAGGTGGGCGGGCTCGGGAAGGAGGCCTCCCCACCCTCATCACTGTCACGCTGTGAGGCTGTCTAACGTTCTCTCTCCCTCTCCTGTCCCTTTTCCTAGTCCCCACCGAAAGGTGCCACCATTCCCTACCGCCCAAAGCCCGCCTCCACCCCTGTCATTTTTGCAGGTGGTCAGGTAAGAGCCGACCCGCTCGCGGCCTCCACTGCCAACCTCAGCCTTTTACTGCAGCCCCCGCCGCTGCCCGTTAGTGCACTCAGGTTTTCTCCCTTCTCACGTGCACGTCTCCTGCCCCCCAAGCGCTGGATGCAGAGCTCTCTCGGCCCACTGCCAGGCCCCGGGGTGGGCTGCGGGGTGAACGTGGGCTGCTGCATGAGAAAGGCCAGGCTAGGTGGTGTCCAGCAAACAGAAAGGGCCGAGGCGGGCACCCTGTGGAGTCTAGGCCCCAGAAACATCTTCTCCCTGACCTGGCACGGGAGGACCATGGGTCCATGCTCACACCAGTTCTGCCTGGGCTGCACCTGCTCAAACCTGGTTCTCAAGTGTTTTTAAGAAGCTCAGATAAGAGGACCAGGATTATTACAGGTGACCTTTATGACTACCAGTTGAAACATCTAGGACTATAAGAGCTAGAGGCCCATTTTTCCCTGAAACACACATTCCCACCTTCCCACAGATGAGTTCCTAAGAGCCCGGGAGGGAAGGGTCATGCCTCTGGGGAAGGGAAAGATACTCAGCTGGAGGAGAGCCTTCATGGTCACAGCAGGCCAGAAATGTTCACTTTACACACCTATTGTTTTGGCTGGAGCCACTGCCCTCTTTGCTATCCTACCAGGAAGAGGCCTGGAAGGCCAGGGGTCACAGAGAAATTTTATGCAATGCCAGCAGTTAACTTAGTAGGGCCTAGAGAGAGCGAGGAGAGAGGAAGTTGTGCCCAGAATCTCGGTTTGTCCTGCCCACCTCCGGGTTGCGCAGCCACAGCGGATGGTTGGATTTTGAAAACGCCTGGCTGGTGGTGCCTGGAGGAGCTCTGTGTCCAGTCGGCAGTGATGTGTGTCTGTTCAAAGGAGAGTTAAGACAGAGACTTTCCAGAGGTAATCCAGGTCAGGGGAGAACGGCCATGACATTTTACTTTATCATTAAAAAAGAAAGAAAAGAGGCACATAACAAATTTCTCCCATGTTTTTCTCCTCTACGTAAGAGAATCTTATCTTCAGAATTGACTCACACGTCAGGTGAAAGATGGGGCCCGTGTTTCTACATCTTTAGTAGCATTTGAGGGATGCAACAGCTCCCCCGTGGTTCTCCCAGCGTCCCCAGCCAGATGTGGCAGACCCCACAGGTGTCCGTATTTGGGGCATCTCTGTTTCCCCCAGCCCGACTCACACTAGGTCTCCCAACGTCCCTGACCTTTGCCAGCAGGCTTCACGCTCATACGTCTTCCACAACAGCCATGGGCAGGAAAGAGAGGCTCAGAGGCCAGGACCTGAGGAGGGCTCATGGCTGCTCTCTCTTGTCACCAGCCTCAGAGGGCAGGGTGGAGGGGGGTGTCACAGTGGGCTTTGTTCAGAAGTCTGTTGCCTTTCCCCCCCGCAGTTGTGGTGAGCTAGCGGTTAGTTACCTGTGTGGTCCTGACTCTGAGGTGGGAACAAATCCGTGATCATACCACTCAGTGAAGTGTGGAACTTTATTCAAAAAGGAGGCTCATTAATATTAACACAAACAGGGGCCCAGGTAGCTCTGGCTGGGGTGGGCTGTGGTCTGCACCCCACCATCCATCTCATCTCCCTATCTGTAAGGCAGGGCAGTCGGCCCACCTCTCAGTCACCACCATCATGAGCACCTGTCTGGAGGCAATCTCCAGGGTGTCAGCATCGTAACCCAGTGTCTATGCCTTAGGGACAGTCCGGGCCAGCCAATGACTAGTCCTGGTCATCTATGGGGGGAAAAAGTCACATGAGACAGAGTCACCACTGCACTGCAGTTAACCAGGCAGAGGAGCCACAGTACAGGCTCAGAAATGAGGGTGCAAATGAGACCTAACACAGCAAGGGGACCCTTCCAGTATCAGACCCCACACTGCCCTCTGGACACACTTCAAACCTGGACTTCAGAGATGTGTGGCCAGAGAGCCTCACTCTGACTGACTTGTGAGCAGATACCCCTCCCTGCAGGTGGCCTGCCTGCGGTGGTGACACGCCCCTGGAGGTCTCGGAGGCAGCGGGCAGGCACAGTTTGTCCAGCAGGCATCCTGCTTCTCCCGCTGACCGCAGATGATACAGTTTTCATTTTGACAGAACCTTTTATCTGTTTGTCTGCCTCTACCTCGACCCAGAGGGGATGGTCAGCTGTGCACATAGTTTAAACAAAACCGAAGACCACAGCCACCTAAGTGAAGGGAAAGTGAGCCAGAAACAAGATGTCAGGGCACAGACCTGCCCTGCCAGGATGCCGTGCAGTTCCACTCAGACATGCAGGGCTGCACTGCTGCAAGGCCGGCCCATCCCTGCCTGGCTCTGTGGGGGCAATGTGTGTCCCAGGTCAGTGTGTGTTTGGTGACACATTGGAGCATGCCTGGTGACACCTCCAAAAACCCTGAAGGTGAGGTGTGGACACAGCTTCTGTGGACTCACAACACAAGCATAGGCAGCACCCCACTGCCGTTTCCCCAGGACACTTGCTCTCTGATAAGATTACTTCCTGTGAAGTGCCATACTCAGGCCTCTCCTCTCATGGTCCCTGTCCAATGGCTGGCTGGTCTTTAACTCCCAGGCTGGGCTGTTCATGATGAAAACTCAGCAGATGCAAAACCTGCCATTTGGAAACCACCCTCGGTTTGGGGTCTCTGGAATTGACTTCTGGACAGGCCTGCAGTTTCCCTCAGATTCACAGGAACCTGTGTGGGTGGGCATCAGCTGTGAGCTTAGGACATACCATGGGGGGCCCTACATGGCCAGGTGCTAGAAGCCATGTCCCTCCACATCTGAGCCACCGTATGCCTGCAGGCCCAAGTGTGGCTGGCCTGGGGCTGGTGGGCGCATTCCATGTCACCAAGGCCTGATGGCAAGTCTTCGGTCTTTACTCTCCCTTGACTCTGTGTGGTTTGTTTTTTGGCCATTAATTTCTGGAAGTATTTTAGCTAATGGACTGTTGAGGCGGGTGGGGTGGGCGGGGCCTCTTCTTGTCAGTGGGGTTTGTATAGGGACCAGTAGGAGAGGCCGCAGGGTCCTACACTTGCTGTGACTGGTCCCGGTCACCGTCTTGAAACCAAATGAGGCCTCAGTACCCACTCTGGCCCCCCTGGGAGCTGTGCCAGGAGTGTGCTGCCCCCCAAGTCAGAATAGCCACCCCATTCTCAGAGGCTGGAAGATGAACTGGTCAATCTTGTGACTGATTTGGTTGCATTTATTACTTAATCTGGGTTTTGCAAAATTGATTTTGGGTCACTTTTTAAAGGTTTCTTTTAGGTATTTTCTTTTAAGAAACTGGGGGTATGGGAGTCAAAAGCATTCAGGGGCGAGTCATTTCCCTCTTGCAGACCTCTAGGAAGCGGGGTGCAACTCCCTGGCTCATGTGTGTGGTTGTAGCTCCAGCCAGCAAGGGGTGGTGCTGAGGCTTGACTCCAGGTCACTCCCCTTGGTCCTTCACAGTTGAGGCAGGTGGAGATGTGCTCTTGGAGGGGACAGCTATACCCAGAGGGCTTGGGACCTCTTCACATGAAAGTCCCGCCCAGGAGAGAGCCTGTTCTGCAGGAGAGGGCCTCCACTTCCCTCGCTGACAGTGTTTCTCTCCCTAGGCCTACACGATCCAGGGACAGTACGCCATCCCGCACCCAGATGTGAGTTTCCACTTTGTTTCCCTTCCCTCCTCCTCTTGTTACCATTTACTACCTGCATGCTGCTGTGAACTGCTACAATATTAATATTACACAATAATATTAATACCGGTCTCTCAATGTCCCTGACCTCTGTCGTATACATATGACCTTGAATAACCTTAAACCTCTTAGCACTAATTCTACTCATGTGGAGGACTTGGCCTGATGTCAAATTGGTTTGATTGTCGCTGCAGTGGGGGCTTTCCTCCACACACAGGGCCTCCGGTGGGCGATGACTGCGGGACTGCCTTGTCCCCAGCACGCACCCCTGCCCCCTGGCAGGAGTAGCAGTGTCTCACAAGCACCTAAGAAGTGAGGGGACGTGCTGTTAAGTAGGTCTGAGTTGTGTCACAAAGGGTGTTTGAACGTCTGGGGAGGCTATACTCTTCCACTGAGAAGCCTTAGTTGAAACAGGGTCCATATAGGTATGAAGGCCAAAGGGGACAGGCCTTGGTTTCATTCTAGAGTTAGTAACATCATTGCTGGGGGACAAAGACGTCCCGAAGGCACTTCCAGGAGAAGCATCTTGGACTCCCTTGGTGTGGGGGCCAAGGGGACCGCATGCAGCTCTCAGGCCAAGATGTGGGGCAGCAATGGAGAGCTGGAGGCTTTCTCCCTAGGGTTCAGATACAGCAGGTAAAGACAGTGGCACTAGCTGGTGCCAGGAAAAATGGGGTGAGGGAGGAGGAAACAAGAAAGAGAGGCCGAGGTGGGCCATTGGTTTTGCTGCTTTCGGCAGGTGGAGCAAACCTGCAGTCCATTTTAAGAACCCTCTTTCCTTTCCACACCGCCCTGCACATTTGCTGAGCTTCAGATCCTCCAGCTCTGCTCCTGACAGGGAGGTGCCGCCACGCAGGCGAGCCTGTGCTCGGCTCTTCTGCAAACCCTTGCACTTTGAGTTGGGCAGGTGAAGTGGGGGCCGTCTTAGTACCATGCAAAAGCAGGGTGAGGGGGGGGTTTAAGAAGTAACATACATTAAGTAAGTACATGTATTGGAAATACAGAGATCAGTTCACTGTCACTGAAGGAAATTTTCTATTGAGTAGAGAAGAAATGCTGATGATTTTTCTCTTTAAAAAAAAACACACCTTATTAATCAGCACATACAGAAATCAAGTGATAGAGGACATGGTGAAAAGAAGTTTCTCCCCAACTGTCACACCCCCAAGCCATTTTTAATGGTTCTTGGTTTTCCCCCTAAGGTGAGGACAGTATAATTCTAAATCAGTGGTGGGCTCACCTGCCTGTCCCCACTGGGAAGCCATTTTCCTCCTGCCCAGAATGTGCTGTTAGGGCTCCACTTATCAAATAGAAGCTGGGCGGGGGGCGTAGCTCTCCAACGTCAGGCGGTTGGTGGGCTGATACCCAGTTCTGCCCCCGTCTCACTGCAGTCCCCTGACCAGCCCTCCCGACGCCACTGCTGAAGCCACCCACGGCCACCTCAGCCTCCACGTGTGCCAATACCTGGCCCGGCCAGTGATTCCCCCACTTCCCCGTTCTCTGTTACTTGGGATACCCTTCACCCTTCTATGAATTTATTTTAATGAGATCTCAGTGGTGGGTGGGTGGGTGAAGGTGTGAAACTCCTCAGCCTTCTCGAAAGAACCATCAGCAGCTTTAAAGAAAAAGTTGATGTCTCGTACTCCCAGGAGGTGAGTGGCATTGCCCGTGAAACTCAGAGCAGCGGAGCTGTGAGACCGCAGCAGCTGGCAGGAACTGCCCCATAAGCCCAGGAACCTTTCTGATTCCAGACGGGCAATGCCTGTCCCGTATTGTCGTAACCTACAGCCCATGGACTGAGGGAGGCAGATGTTAGCATGTCGGGGAAGACTGGCTCAACCCCACATGCAGGAGTGCTGTGCAGGGTGAGGGGGCACATGTGGGACCAGGTGGGAACAGTGACACTGCAATGGGCAGGTTCCACAGCCTCTAATAGAATGTCCAGAGTGGTGGGGACGGGAGGTCAGAATGGAGCCAAGAAGCCTGGTTTCTAGGGTAACGTAGCCTTCATTTAACCCAGGCGTGACAGTCTCTCACCCTTAGAAATGTGTGTGTGTGTGCAGTAGCAGGTTCGAAGATGTGGCTCTTTGACCTTTTTACAGCTGGTGAACTCAACAGTGGTTTGGCCCTTAGTGAAGGGCCCCAAGGTTGATGCTCAGACCCACAAGCCCACTGATGACGTAAGGCCAGTGGTCTCACAGCCACTGCCCCCCGCCTCAGGCTCTGAATTGACAGAGAAGTGTTTCTGATCGGAAATGTCCAGTGGTAGGTATAGGTGCCTGTGATTGATTTGGTTGATTTTATGTCAATAGGTTGTTTTACTCTTTTCTCAGTTTCTCTTCAAAGTGGGTAGTTTGACTGGGTTTTTTTTTCAGATTGGTTTAAACTAACTTCCAACTCCCATTCTACAGCTGCCTCATCGCATTTGGTAGAGATGCGGTGCAGGTGGCTGCTTGTTGTGAGATGGGTTTCTGTGCGGATGGATGTTCTGCCCTCTGGACCAGCAGTGGGGTTGGGAGCAGCTGCTGGGACCCGGCTAGGAGGAGCCTTTATAACTGCTTTTCTTGTGGGCACAGAGAGTGGAAGACTTGGATGGTTATTTATAAATCACATTATTTATAAATCCAAAACAAAAATAAAATGACTATTTGGTGACATAGGTGATGATGGTCAAGAAGGCAGTTTTTATCTGGGCTTAGTATCAATAGTAATTTTAAAAGCTTCATTTCTTATAACCCAAATATAATCACTACAGTAAACACTAATTTATTTTATAATATAATTGAATGCCCAATTTAATATTTCAACCACAGTGGCTGATACACCATAGACATATAGACATATTTTAGGATCTTACTATCTTACCTGAATCAGACATGTCTTACTTAGAATACATTTCTTGAATCTAATCTGAATATTTCTTCATCTAGAAATAAATTACACATTTTTTTCTGTGCTTAGTTCTAAAGAAGGCTTTCTGATTTACCTTTAAGAATTGTCAACACCTCCCGCGCACCTTGCCACCAGTTTCCCTCTAGGTTTCTGCATTCTTTTATCCAAATACTCCTGGAAGCTTATCACTCTTGTACATTGTGGAGAGGCACAGGGACTGCTGGGCAGAGGGAGGACTCTCAGCCACTAGCCACAAAGTGCTAGGACAGCTGCCCACCAGTCTCAGAAGCAGCCCCCTGCCTTCTGTTTGTCCTGCCCCTGGTGTCAGGCAGCTGGACTCCAGATCCAGATGTGGGAGCAGATGCGGAGAGCTGCAAAGCCTGGACAGACAGTGCAGAGACCGCCCCATTCTCTCTCTCATCCAGTATTTCTGCCACTGTAATGTGATTGCACCAGAAAGAAATTGTTTTCTCCTGAAAGAAATTAGTCAGCTTCAAGCATACCCTCATGTGCGAGCTTTATTTCTAGTTTTTGGTTTCCATGTCATCTCTAGACTTAATAGCTCCTCATTTAAAGAGGGTGCTGAATGCAAGCAACAACAAAACCAACATATTAGAGGTGACAGAGCACTGGCCACCTCTGCTTTCTTGCCTGAGCCTTACACTAGCAGTGTGAAGTAGCCGTCAGGACCATCATCCAATTGCACGTGCAAGGAAGTGGAAGTTTCCAGTGAGGAGCCAGAGAATGGAGGAATGGGCTCACTCCCCAAACCACTTGATTTCAGCAGAGGATGTTAAGTAACTGGGAGTGATATGGGCACCAGTATATGCCAGGAAATGTATCCCTTAGAGAGTCAACAGAGGGGAAACTGTAAAGACGTGGAATAGATAGCTACTTATTGTGAAATAAGCAACATGTGAGTAATAATAGAAATAAAGAGATCAGTGGAAGTATGCATAGTTACATCTTTCCAGGGGCTGTTGGGCTGCGCATTTCACTGTAGACACATGAAGACCTCTTCCTTCGCCCTGTGGGGAGCTGGCACTGAGGCTGCTCCTCAAATTTCATAGCGAACAGGGAAAGAGTAACCAGCACTACCAGCACTGCACTCCGTGGCCATCAGCTGATGGCCACATGTCAGTCTCTGTTCTTTCCAGATTGAGGAGCTCCAAGTTAGGGAAAGGTGCCCATGACCCATGGCCCACCTGCTGTCAGACTGGGGCTACTACAGCCACTCTCAACAAAACAGGAGGTCTGGGATAACTGCCACTATGGTTGGTTTGAGCTAAATCTTCCTGTGTGTGTCCCCCTTCTCTAGGGTTAAACAAATAGATCAGCACCCTCTCCTGCTAAGCCGCCCAGGAGCAGGGCTCTGGGCAGGCCATCCTTCCCAGCCTGCTCCTTCTCAGAATCGAGACTTCTGGGTGACCTATTGGCACACAAAATGTCTGAGAAACACTGATAAAAAAGACAACAGGGAAGAACACATATTTAACTTGGGGCCTCAGGAACAGATAACAGAATGGAGACAGGGACATTCTAAGAGATAAGCAGTAAGAAATTTTCAGAGTTAATAAAAGGAACCGATCCTTGCATTCAGGAACCCCAACAAATCCCAAACAGGAGAAACAAAAAGAAGTCTACCTTAGACAAATCAAAGCAAAACCACACAGCATCAAAGACCAAAAATAAATCTTCTAAGTAGTCAGAGACAAAAAGAATATTACAAAGAGCAACAGTGAGAGAATGAGTTGACTCCTCACCAGCAACAGTGGGAGCCAGAAGATGGTGGCATAATAAAAGCTAGTTACTAAAATTATATCTCAAGAGCATCTTCCAAGGACCTAAATATAGACATTTCCAGACAAACAGGCTTCTCATGAATGCCCTTTAGGAAAAGAGAAATGATCCCAGAAGGAAGGCTAGAAAGGCAAAGAGGAGTGTGAGCAAAGACAATTACCATTTCTTTCATTAACACAAGCACAAACCATAAAGAAAATATGGATGATTTCTACCACACTAAAATGTAAATATTTGGGTAAATGAAAACACACTTTGTAAAATCAATATCAGTGCTAATTTGTGGGATTAATGCAACAGAACTAAATCTCCAGAAATACTGTACAGAGGACTAGGAGGGGTTGAGGGGAATTAAAACATCCTATAGTCACTGTATCATGAGGAAAAAGGTACAGATATTGAATATAGCTTCAAATGTGCATGTTAATAACAGTTACACAGTGACCACCAATAGAGAAGACTTCAATTATATAAACTCCATAAGGCCCAGGAAGGAAAGTGGGGAAGTGGAAAATTATTATTACAAAAGAAAACAAATGAAGAAAAAGAAAAGAACCCTAGAAAATCGGGTCAATAAGAAGTACAAAAAAAAAAGATGGCAGAAATTAGTCTATATCTATAGGTAATTGTGATCAAAGTAAAAGATTTTTCAGTAAAATCAAAGGCTGTCAGACTTATGTAAAAATCTAGCTTTTTTTTCTTCCTTCAAGAGACATCTAAAGAATAACAACCTGGAGAAATTGAAAGGATAGAAAAAGCTATTCTAGGAAAATACTAACCGAAAGAAACCCAATTTACAAATATTATCAGTGGGGGAAAAAAACTTTAAGGCAAATTCATTATCTAGTCATTACATATTGATAAAAGGTTCAGTCACTAGAAGATATAACAATTCAAAATTTATATGCACCTAAAACATATCTTCTACATATATAAAGAAAAAAATGACCAATCGTGAAGAGAATTTGACAGTCATTGTAGTAGAACCTTAATATACCTCATTTTCAGTAAAGGTCAGGTAGACAAGAATAAAGATGTTAACAGTACAGTCAGTGAGACTGATAGAATTAACATATACTGAACACTACACCCAACGTAGCTGAAGATTTCATGAAAACACTGGCAAAATATGATGGCATTCTGACCATAAAGAAGACTCACCAGCTCTCACCAATTGGAATCATAGATCACAGAGCAGTTAAGTTGAAATCAGTAATTAAAAGATGACTTTTAAAAAGATACGCCTTTATGAAAAGTTAAAGAAGACCAAAATAAATGGAGAGACAATCCATGTTCTACAGCATGGGTAGAAACACCACATATCTTAATTCTGTTCATTCTTCCCAAAGTGAGGCACAAAATACAATAATACTATTACAACCAAAGTCTTGACTGGCTGTTTTAAATTTTCATATGAGAGAGCAAAAGCCAGGAGTCGCCAATATATTAAGAAAATATATGATAGGGAGATTTGTCCTGTGGACAGGAAGACCTGCAGTCGGGTGGTCCTAACTGAGACACTGTGGTTCGGGTGCAAGGGGAGACCAGGGCAGGTGGACCTGAACAGGGAGCCTGATCTGTGACCGAGATGTCAGGGTGGCCGGTCATCCACCTGGGAAAATGGATTTTTACAACATAACAACAACAACAAAATACTCCTTATGTATCCAGAAAAACGGCACTTTTAGAAGAAAATATAGTAGAATATTATTCTGTACACAAGTCAGGGAAGGGTTTCTTAAAACATAAACCATAAAATATCAATTAATTTGACTACAATAAATTTTAGAATTCTGTTTCTCTAAAGACACCGTAAGGAGGGTGAGGAAATGATCTTTTCAGCAGATGTAACTGAAGTCAGATTAGTATCTGAAATACATAAGGTGTTCTTGTGAATCACCAAAAATCAACCCAATAAAAAAAACAAAACAGACAAAAGACACAAGCAAGCATTTTACAGAAGAGAGACCTGAATGCATATCTAACCGCTTTGGTGATATATTTATTACCGTGAGAGGTAGTTGCATGGTATGTTTTGTGATAATTCATTGAGTTATTTATGGATATCTAAATTTTAGTAATCATCTGGGCTTGGTGTTTGTGTTTTTACGTCCTGACACAACACTAAGTGGAAACGACAAGCCATGGAGAAAGGCTATAATATACCTCCTCTGTTCCCTCCCTCCCTCTCCCTTCCTTGTGATTTGTAGCCACTGGTGGGAACTGGAAGTCTTTTTTTGTTTTTTAATGACAAAATATCTCAAAAAGTAGGAATTCCCCTTAGCACTTTGTTCTGCTTCCTCCTCTAAAAAATGTAGACATTGAGTCCCAAAGAGAGGAAGTGCTTGTCTAATTAAGGGCAGAGCCAAGACGAGAGGTGCCAGCTGATGTCTGCCTGTCAGTCCCTTTACCAGAGGTGTTTATCTAGGCATCTTGTGCTGGTCCAGCGCCTCCTCAAGGTGTCACTTTGCACTTGTGAGTGAGTGGGCATGAGGATTTATGTGCCATTGTGGCCATTGTTTCATAAAAAAGCGACACATACATTGCAGTGGGAATTGCTGAGTTTGGAGGTGTCAGACCCCTGGGTACAAGCAGAGCTGTGCCTGTAGCACACAGCTGGTGGCTCTGGAGCAGAGACTGCCTGATGCACCTCATCTCTTTAACCCCAGGGGGCGATGGAGAAACCCGTGGGCCTCCAGGGTTGGAGCCTGCGGACAGTGGGCGGGAAAGCTCTTGGTAGTTTCCATGACTGTTCACTCCAGTTAGACTGGGCAGCATTCAGAGCCTGCCATTTACACACATACATTCCCCCACTTTACAGATGGGGATGGTGGCTCCAGGACACCAGATGGTCCTGACTCCACAGAGCTGTCAGGGTTTGGCTGACTCAGGGGGGTTCTGCCTCCGGAGCCCAGTTCTTCCCTGCCAACAGACCAGTGCACAGCTCTGCACTCCTGGAGATTCAGGGACAGACAGGAGAGGGCCTGCTGTCATGGGAGCATGCCAGCCTGACTGTCAGACACGTGAGCAGGTGACAGGGAGTAAAGTAGTGGGACAGGAGCAGAAAACAGCCTGTCAGGACTTTTTGGCCTCCCTGCTGGCCCCACCCCCTGCACCAGGCTGCCCTCCCCATGTGAGTCTGCATGGAAATTCCAGTGCTGGTCAGACCCCAAAGCATGCCCCATCCTTGATGGCTGACTGCCCTGAGCAGGACAGGGCTGGCCTTCGCTCTCCAAGGTCACTTGTTTTCTCCGGAAGTGGCTTCCTTCACACCCTGGTAACTTATAGTTACCTCCTTGTGAGGAAACCTTAGCCCTAGTTTGAACTCTCCCATGTGGGTAGATTCAGGGCACAGCCCCCCCAAATGCCTCCATGACTCTTTGTGACTTGTGCATGGGGCACAGCTTTCTCAGCCCCAGGTCCATCAAGTGGAAGCTGGGGTTTGCAGAATCAGTCCAGCGAAGTCCCCAGGAGGCTGAGGATGGTCTTATACACTCTTTAGCCCTCATGCTCCAGGACACCTTTAGGTACTTGCTGTCTTTCTACAAGACACTCCGTCTTTCTACAAGGCACTTCCATGTCTCTGGGAAGAGGAGCTGTTGCTAGGCTGCCCGGCCATGCAGCTGGGTCTAGGCCTCTCTTCTGCATGGTTGCCTGGCCTCTCGGCATCTCACCTGAGGCACAAGGGGGTACAAGCCAAGTTTCACTGCTTGTTCTGTGATAGTGTCTCCTGGGTGTGCTCTCCTGGCACCTTTCTCAGGGGCTTTGATGCCTACCCACTCAGGTCACACTGTGCCTTGGGAAGTTAGGTCAAGGGGATATGTACCAGGCAGCAGGTGACTGTTGAACCCCAGCCCCTACTGTGACCTTGACCAGCACCACCTCATTGGGAACTCTTGGTAGTTCCCCTAACCTCTCCTCAGGAGTGTAGGCACAATAACTGCCTGGAATGGCCTCGTAGAGTCTGGAATGTGGCCAGTTGTCCCTGAGCAGACCCACCCACCCAAGTGCTGCAGGTCAAGAAGCACCGCAAGAGACAGGGAGACCCCTAGGAGAGGGAACAAGGCTGCATTTCAGGTGCACTTAGGATTTCCAGGAAGGAAAGAGGGAATCAGCCGACTCTGTAATGGAAATGCTGAGGAACAGTGTAGGAAGATAGGCCACCCACATCCCAGTGGTTCACATTGCCAAGGCTGTACCTCAAAGATGTGATCAGGAGGCCACAAGCTGGTCAGGGCCCTGCTTCACACCTCCTCACACTGAAACCCTGATCTGTGGAAGCAGGAGGTGGCCAGAATGACGGTCCAGCACACCACAAACCCCTGCACCCAGTGGCTGCCCCCGTAGGGCTGAAGGGCAAGGATGGGACAGAAGGCTCGGGGAGGGGGGCCATCTGGGGCCAGCAGTGAGCCTCCATGCACTGGGAAGAAGCATCTGGCATTTGTCTTAGTGCTGAAGGAGCCCAGATCCTGCAAGATGGGACGGATGTGGGTGCCTGGTCAGATTCTCATTATACCTGGGGATGCCAGCTCTGCTCTCTGAGGGTCCCCACCTACTGACCTCTGGGGGCTTCATGGAGGCCGCCATTCTTGCCTCTTGATGAGTCCAGCGTTGGCTTTGGAAGTTGTGCTGGGAGCATTCGGACTGGTCTTTCTGCTGGGAAAAGGTTCAGGGGTTGAGGACATTTCCCAGAATGTGCTGTCCTATCCTCAGAGGTATGTTTAGTTTTCATTTAAGAAATGAGGCTCAGATAAAATAACTAAATAAACTGTATTTCAAAGACCCCTCCCCCAAGACTAGTGGCTGAGGATAGGGGACAGAGAGCTGCCTACTCAGACACAGAGGGTACCAGTGCAGGGAGGCCTTTGGGTACTCTCACACACACCCTCCACAGAACCTTCCAATGCTACATCCTATCATCTCGGAGGTTACAGGAGGCCAAATGTGAGGCACAGCTAGCCCTGGGAGTGACCCAGGTTTAGCCCAGGAGTGGGCAGGGCAGGCTTGCAGAAGGGAGCATCACATGGATTTCCCACAGGTGCACATGAGCTCTGAGTGACAGCATGACTGTGAAGCTCTTAGAGGCCCAGCTGGTCCTGTTCTGTGGCTCTCAGACCCTCCCTATGAATCCCAGGGGCCCAGCAGCCTCCCCACTGACCTGGGGGTCATTTGTCCACTCAGGCCCACATGGTTGGGAAGTCTGACTGGTTCAGGCCACAGCTGCCAGGGAGCCAAGGAGAAGAAAGGGCTCAGTGCACCTGCTGACAACAGCCCATTGGTTTTCCCAGGCCAAGTCCTTGAGTTCTGCTGCGTCTGCCATGTGTTCGCATGGCCCCTCTTTATCTCTTATTTGTACAGAGTTCTGTTACTGCCTTTTTAATTTGGTGTGACTTGTACTCGATGACAATAACCTTCTTAGCTCTCATGTCCCTCCTACCCCCAGCAGTTGACCAAGCTCCACCAGTTGGCCATGCAGCAAACCCCCTTTCCTCCCCTCGGACAGACCAACCCCGCTTTCCCCGGTACGTACCCAGCTGCCCTTTCTGACCTCCTCTCTTCTCACCTGGGGACTTTCTCTCTCTGAACTGGCTTTATTCAGGGTCGTGAGCAGAGCAGGTACAGTTCTAGTTGTGAATGCCAAGGGTGTGTTAACATGTGTCAGTGTGCACATTGCTGCAGGCCAGGCAGGAGGCCTCTCTGTGTCCCCTGAGAGGGTTAGTCACCTGACAGCTGGACATCTTATGAGAAGGGACATCTGCCCCATCGAGGGTCTGCCTGTTCCCTGCTGTCCTCGGGCATTCTGGGGGCCCCTTCCTGTTGGACGTGTCCATCTGGCCTGCCCTGGAGCCTGTTCTGTCCAGGAGCAAGAACTCAGACAAGCACATGAGGATGCTCTTCCAGTGCACATCGCAGGAGTGACACCCAACAGGATGGCACATGCCCTGCCCCTGGGAAAACCGAGATAAGCCAGACCCCAGCCCAGCGCATAGCGGTCCTCAGCTCCCCTCTGAGCACCGAGGCAGGGGTGGGTTCCTTCCGATGACACACACAGAGCATCGCCTTGGCAGCCGTGGCAGATGAGAGCCCATCAGACGTGCTGGGCTGCCATGCGCCAGTCAGACTTTGAGCTTCCCTAGTTGAAGTGACCTTGCTTATCTCCTTGAGGGCAAAACATTAAATTTGTTTCTTCTTTGCTCTCCAGGAGAAAAGCTGCCTTTACACTCCTCCGAAGAAGCTCAAAATCTGATGGGCCCGTCGTCAGGTAAAACAAAGCGCTCTAGTGAAGAGCGGAGGCCTGGGCTCCGGGGGCACAACTGGGGGAGGAGGGGACAGCCAGTGCCTTGGCAAGGGAAGGCCCATGTTGTGGAGACGGCGTCTGTGTGCCCACCACCTTCACATCCCTAGTTCCCAGCTTCTGCCTTGGTCACTGCTGGGAGTGATATGGTGGGCCTTGGGCTCCAGCAGTGCCCATCGTCCAAAGTCCTTGAACAAGACAGAGCCACCGTCTGTGTTGTCATTTATTCTCCTAGTGGCACAGCGTGTGGGGGTCTGTAATGCAGACTTTGCTATGATGTGTGCCTTCCCAAAACGTATTTTCTAGGAGGCAGGAGCACACCTTCACTGATAAGAATACTCTGGTCACCCCTTCTGATTTGAATTAAAATGGCCCTGGGATAGTGCAGGGCAGGGCAGAGAATTATAGGTCCCATTACCCAGGGCAAGGAGCAGTGAGGCCACTGGAAGCCTGTGGCCTGGCATAGTGGGTATCCTCTGAGGAAGGGGCTACCCACTCCCCCTGGAAATCCTGGAACAGAGCAGAAGAGCAAGTGTCCAGTTAAAGGAAAGGTGCAGGAGAGGAGCGTTTCCAGTGGGGTTGGCTGTCAGCCCAGGGGTGTGTTCTGGGCCCCAGGGTGCAGCTGAGGCTGAAGGAAGCCCCAAGACTTCATCACAGGCTGCATCTGGGCCCATCTTTGCACCCTGGGACTCACAGGAGTCTTGAGGCTCCCACCTCCCCCCAGGGCCCCTCCCCAAGGCCTTCAGGCCTCAGGGACAGGGGACGCACACCTCCCTGTGGTGACCTCCCTCCCCAAGGCCTTATGGGACCAGAAGCTCATACGCTCTCAGGCATACACACATTTGCACGCATTTCACATGCATGCATATGCGTGCATTGCAGCAGATTAAGCCAGGTGAGCGTGAGGAGAGGCATTGACTTGTTTGACAGGCCCCTGAAGGCTGATGCCAGCATTGCTTCCAGAGCAGGCTCGGGTTGTGTTGGGGAAGCATGGTTCTTGTCCCAGACAGGGGATGTCATCATCTTAGGGGAGAGACACCCACCCTGGGCACAGAGCACTGACACACAGAAATACGAGTTTTAAATGCCATGTCTTCACATTATTAGTTCAGTTTTACTTTCCTCTTGAAAAGAAATCTGATACCTTTCTCTCCTTGATAAAAATTGACCATGTTGAACAAACAGGACTCCCGGCTTTATGTCCATCCCAAGCCAGGCTGCTAGGAGTTCCTGTGTAGGACTCAGACAGGACTGAGGAAATCTCTTAAATGACGTTTTAAATGTCACTATTTATAGAATGTGTATTGATGGTTGAACACCAAATAATTGTATTGAAAATACCTTTATTAAAAGAAGGTAAAGAACAGAAACTCTAGGTTTAGCTTTTACAAAATAAAAATGACAGACAATTCTGGATGAACGGTTCATGCAGCATCTTCCATGTGAGTCCCCATGCTCAGCAGTTCCCCAGGACAGTCCCATCCTCACAGGGCCACTCACGGCAGTGAGACAGATGGTCGCAGTACATCTGGTTTTGGAAACACAGGTGTTGTGGAGGAAGAAACAGGAAGAGGGGTGGGGACTAGGAGAGGGTAGGAGGTGAGACTGGGCACAAGCCAGCCCTGGGTCCAGTGTCGGGGAGCATGGACCGGTGTCTGGGGGCACAGGGAAGAAGCTGGAACCCTTGGCGGGTTTTGAGTCTTGAAGGCATCTAATCTGCGTTCTGTCGGGACCTCTCTGGGCCATACTGAGAGGCAAGGGCAGAGGAAGGGACCAGTGTGGGGTGGAGGGCTCAGGTTCTGGAATATTCTGAAGGTACATGAGCCTGGTCTTTGTAGTTAGCTGTAGGTGGCAAGAAGGGGTGGAGCCAGAGGGCTTCAGGGTCTGGGCTGAGCTGTGTCACCCGAGATGCTGGGACCACATGGGGCCAGGAGCAAGAGGAGCAGGGTCTCAGCTGTGGACTTCAGGTCTGGTATGTCTCCTGAGGACATGGAAGTGCGGCATGCAGGGAGCCAGTCTGCCTTGGGCCTCTGTCTCCACTGGTTTTCCCACTCCAGTCCCCCTCTGCATTTTGTTGTCACTGTTTTCAAAGCAAGGGTAGATCTTGTCTTGACTTCTGATAAGCTGTCTTGATTTGCTGGGTCCTAAACTGAGATTTGTCAAGATAAAGATTGGGGTTTGGTGACAAATTAGGCCTGTGTCTTCATCTCCTAATAGGACACCCATATAGAAATGCAGTCTTCCAGCAACCCAGCAGACTATTTTGGAATCAGCGAGGCACCAGACTGGAAGAACTGCATGCTGGGCCTGGGCTGCTGGGACTTGAAGCAGGCTGGGTAGCTGCCTTTGGGGAGCGTAGCGTCAGAGGCAGCTGACACCACAGCGGAGCTGGTGGCCAGCAGAGGGGGCTGAGCACTGTTTGGTCAGGGAGAAGGAAGAGCAGAGGGAACAGAACCCATGGAAGACAGGCACCAGGGTCGCAGGGTTGCGCCCTGGGGACCCCATGGAGTCTCTAAGACACAGCCACACCCCGAGAGCTGCTTAGCATGATGCTTTCTGTGTGCCTGTGAACGGTTTCAAGAGATGTCCCTCCATGTGGCAGAGGAGGGACATCATGATATGCCCAAAAGGAGAAAGTGAAACGTTGTTCTGCTGGGTTTCATTTTCCTTGTTTTGAGAGAAGCTGGGACTCGGGGATTGCACTGCAGTAGAGTGAAGAGCTCACAGGGCCCTCGGCCTCCAGCTGCACTGACTCTACCCCTCAAGCCAGCCCCTGGCCCTGCCCGGCCTGTGTGGGCCGAGTGTGCATCGGGCACTGGGGTGCTATGGGAGCAGCCTTCCACCAGCCTAACCGTGTACCCTTGGTGTGCCCAGGTCTGGATGCCAGCCCCCCGGCCAGCACTCACGAGCTCACCATTCCCAATGATGTGAGTATGCCCGAGCCCTCTTGACCCTATTTATGACCTCCCCCTTCCTTCCCATGTTAAGCAGTTTAATACCCATAAAAGCCCCTGAGATACCAGATTAGAAAGGAACAAACAGGGGTCTTCAAGGTTTACCTAGAATTCAGAAGCCAGAGCTGGCTGGGAAGCTGAGGGCCCCACTGTCCCCATGTGAAGGCACTGCCCTGGTTGAGGGTTGGTCTTTGAAGAATGGGGGCCCCGGGATGGTCTGGCGTGGCCCTGTCCTGTGCCCCCTGGGTCTCTGAAAGGTTTGGGGTTTTCTGTGAGTCTGCGGGACGTGGGGATGTGGCGGGTTTGTCTGGATTCCTGGATGTGGTGTCCACCGTCTGTTCCTGCCTGGGCTCAGCTGAGGGCGTGGCCTTTTGAGCTCCCTTCACATTCAGTCCTCTCGGCACCACCCTCTGAAACCATGGACCAGCCTAAGAATGCTGACTCGGATCCCCAACCCAAGACACAAAGGCAGATGTGGGCCATGTGTCCTGGAGGGGCGGTTGTCCTGAGCAACGCAGAAAGGCTGCCATGTGGGGGGCACGGGCTTTCTTGCCCTAGAACTACAGCCTTCGGTAACCTTCACTGCTTTTCACCTCACACCAGCCCAGGGGGAAATCCTCTTCGCTTCAGTAGACGAACCACAGGAAGCACAGACTTGTGACCTCAGGAGGTGGCCTGCTCTTAGTGTAAGAGGGGTTGGGAGTGGGACACTTGGACAGGCCGGCCCTCCAGAAGGACTACTCTCACCAAGGCCCCTCGTGCAGCTGCAGGCCAGACTCCTGCATCGGGTGATGTGGCTCTTCCTTCTCAAATGGAGACGGTTTCTGCTTTCAAGGCTCCAGACATGTTCTCCCGTGTGGCTGGTCCTCGAGTGGCGGCTCTGGGCAGCCTGCGAGTCTTTTTACCCACACCATACGTGCAGGTGGCCTCTGCTCTGGGCGTCCCCCTTCGGTAGCCTTTCCCTAAAACACCATTTCACCAATGCCAGGTATCCTGCTCTGATGTGGACCTTTGTTTTAAATCCAAATGAACCTAAAGGGCAAGGGGATAAGCTTGTACGGAGATGTTTCCTGGGTCCCCTCCCAGTGCATGGCCACCACCCTCCTGCTGGGGGAGCTCCTCAGGAAGTGGGTGCCTTCTGGAGCCTGTGTGCCCTGCAGAGCACGCTCGACCCTTCCTGGCAAAGGATCTCATGCAGGGAACGTGTCCCCCCTAGGCCTCCTGCCACTTTGGAGAGAGAAGGAAGTAGAATGTGTCTCTTGGGACACTTGCCTGTCATCTTGTCCATTTTTGTCTCTTGGTCAAAGTAAAATCAGACTAAGGGAAATTGTGCTGACACCTACATGTCACCATGACTTACCTGCAAATGAATGTGGTGACCAAAATGATGCACAGGATCCACGACACAGCCAGCCAGCCCTTGTGGCCATGGGGACCCAGGCCAGGTCAGGGCTGAGAGCCGTGCGTGGAACTGCCCCCAGCAGCTGGCAGCCTTGTGTTCCATCTGTGATGGTCACTGCTGTGCCCTCACTGCCTGTTGCACAGCTTGCCTCGCTCATGTCACTGTGCCTGTGGTGTCCCCATGCTCGGGCCCCTTCTGCTGGGACAGGGAACCTTAGGGCTCACACAGGCAGCGGAGGAGGTGTGGTAGGGTAGGTATGCCCCTTGGTTTCTGTGGGGTTTGGCTTGGAGGTCTGGTTAGGAGGGGGCTATGTTATTTGGGAGTTCCTGTCGTCTTTCAAATGTCCAGTGGGGCACAAAAGGCTTAGAGGAGGGCTGGTCTCTGGACTGAACGTCTGAGGAGCCCGGTGAGCCAGAGGAGCTGTGTGACAGGGCAGCCTTGGCTTGCAGGGCTGGACTAGCATGCCTTCCACCAAAGGAGCCAGTCTAGGCCCGGGCTGGTGCGGACTTCGCACTTCGTCCAGATTAGAGAGGCCTGTGACTTCTCACACCCCCCTCTCGCTGCTTAGAAGAGTCTTACGCTCAGCCAGGTGTCAGTGTCAGGGGGCTGCGCTGACAGCTGTGGTTTCTCATTAGCACTCAGACAGCACAGTTTTATCTGGGAGGGAGTTGTTTCCCATCAGCCACGGACGGGTGGGTGGAGAGCGGCTAAGGGGCCCTTGGGTGTGAGGTCTCAGGGAAGGGCCATGCCCTGAGGCGGAGGGGAAGAGAGGGCTGGGTGTGAGAACGTTTTCAGCAAGAAAATGGAAAGACAGACGTGTTTAAGAGAACTAGGGACGGAGACATGCCAGAGGGAATCTTCCTCAGATGGCTTACTGGAGCAGAAACGGGCAGCCTGTGCAGCAGGCGTGAAGCACTGCGTGGGCCGGGCAGGGCACTCACACTGAGGTGCAAAGGTACTAGAAGGGAAAGTGGGCTGCCAGACGGTTGGTTTCTAGTGGCCAAGGAAGGTGTGAGGACAGGGGGAGGACAAGGGGAGGACCAAGTCAGGGCAGGAAGCTCAGGTGGACTCCTGAGTGCCCGCGTCTTCAGGGAACTTAGCTGGCCCCACATTCTCCTTCCAGTTCTGCTGCCCCCGTGCCCGCTGCAGCAGGCCTGCCGGTCAAATCACCTGCCTTGACTGCCCCTGGTCAGTGAGGAGCCCTCAAGATTTCTCTGCTAGTGGGAGGGTGACAGGGAAGAGCAAGTCAAGGATCTCAGGCTGGTAACTCCGGAAGTCACGGTCCCTAACCTCAGGGCCAGGCACAGAGTAGTAAGGGAGGACACTGGTGAGAGATGGGCAGAGCCTGGGGAGGTAGGTGGGCCCAGGGCTGTGTGGGCAGGGCCTGGGGAGATGTAGGTAGAGTTTGGGGGACTTAGGCAGGAGGTGGAGGAAGCTGAGCAGCTTGGGGACAGAGGTTTGTCTGGACATTGGGCGGGGGGGCTGTGTTAAGGTCTACTGTGGCAGTTGGTCTAATATAGGAGAGTAGCAGAGATGTGTTGCGCGTGGGTCACCGGCTAGCAGTGACCACGGCACACTGTGGATGGCTCGACAATACGCGAGAAAAAACACACATGCACAGAGACAAACCAGTTTCTGTGGGGAAGTAGGGGACAGAATGGCCACCCCCCTAGTGGGGAGCGCCTGATTTACCGTCCATACCTGCTTTTATTGGGCTCATGCTACATAATAACTCAGGTAACGTACAATACTCATTAGGGGAAGTAAGGAATATAGGAAACAAAGAACTCTGCCGGTCTATTGAGTTGGGGGTCAAAGAGCTGTAAGGCTGAGGAACAAACTAGCTTCCTCCTAAGACCCTCCTCATTCAACTGAGAGCATTCTTGAACAAAGAAGGTTTCACAGTAATTTACATGTTCTTTCTTAGGCCTGATCACCCCGGGAAATCCGCACTTCCCAGTACCGAACTGTACTTCCCCGTCATTGTTTCAGGCTTAGGTGGAGCGCGGGAACTAAAGCCACCGAGAGATAAGGAGATTTTCTTCCGGACGCTGAGAACTCAGACTTTGTCAAAGCCGAGAGTGAGGGTCCATCACCCCCTTTTGCTGCAGCCCCCCAAGTCCTTCTTTTGGGGGGCCTCCCAAAAGTGATCGTGCCTGGCTTGGGTTGTTCCCCCGTGGGGAATCTTACCCGTCTTTGGCTAACCGACCAAGCTTTTGGGGTTCAGCAGCAGAAACAGCATTACTGCCAGGAAGATTAGCTTTTGTCTCCTTGCTGGCTCACGGTTCCAAGGGCGTTCCCTGAGCCTTAGCCTAGGCGGGGGTCTCAGTTTCTGATACCAGTCAGGGCGGTTCCCAACAGAGATGGCCTTACAGATAAGCAGAACTGAGATGCTGTAAGTCACCTCAGGGAAAAGAGGTAGTTGAAATGCACCTGTGTCCCTGGTGAGCTGGTGTCATCGCACAGGTTCAGAATCCCTTCATTTGGAAATGGATTTCCTCCAGCCTAGCCCCAAACCCTGCACCTGCTGCCTCACTGACATAAGAAATCAGAACTTCTATCACAAGTGCTGATACCCCCGCCCAGGCTGCCACAGGAGAGGTGGCTAGGAAACCACCTGCACAGGCCCCACTTTCCAGCTTCTTCTCTCTGTGCTCCTGCTGGGAGCTCTCACTAATAGCCCCTGTGTGAATGAAAGGACTCAGTTCTGTCCATGGACTCAGACTTCCATGTGCAGCAGGGTGGGCTGGGAGAGGCTACGGAGAGCGGGTCCTGACCTCAGGCTGCACTCTGGTCCCACACGGGGCTATTCTGGGTCCCAGGGACACCCTGGCTCTGGTCCTTCTGGCTCCTTCATTCTCCATGACCATCTCCGCCTTCAGCCAGCTGAGTGGCCAGAGGCTACTGCATTCATCCTTGAACAGAGGTCACAGGATGGGAAGGAAAGAGAGCATCTGATATGTCCTCAGAATTTCATCCAAGTTTATCAAAAGACAGGTTATAAGTAGCAGTGAGCTTTACTCTGCTTTCAGACAAACATCCCACCACTTTGAGAACCCAGCCAAGAAGATGGCAACATGGCCTTAGCCTTGGTGCTGGTGTTGGGCCGCTGGGCTCCACATCTCTCAGGCCCCCAAAGGACACTGGGCAAGTGACAGCCATGTTGCTCCCCAATCTCCTGATTTGTTGAGACAGCTTGCAAATAGGTCACCAAGCAGAGCCCTGGTGCCCACACCTCCCATCCCTTCCACAGGGAGGCAGTGCCTCTTCCTTCCAGAAGCAAGGAGTTGGTGGCATGGGGTGGAGACCAAGGCTGGGCCACCCACCAGCTTCCCCCAGGGCTCTGCACACTCTGCTCAGGGCCGCCATGGGTTCTTCTCTAAGAAATTCCTCCATCCTTTTTTCTAGCTAATAGGCTGTATAATTGGACGCCAAGGGACCAAAATCAATGAAATTCGACAGATGTCTGGAGCTCAGATCAAAATCGCCAATGCTACAGAAGGGTCATCAGAGCGCCAGATCACCATCACAGGGACCCCAGCCAACATCAGCCTTGCTCAGTACCTCATCAATGCCAGGTGAGTGCGGTCAGTGGCCAGGGCACTCGGAGACTGGGTGTAGAGTGGGCCTCCCCAGGGCAGCTTTTTCCTCGCCAGGCCTAGCATGGAAGGTGCTGGAGAGTCTCCACACAGACATGGGGCCTTTCCCACTTCACCTTTCACCCTGAAGGATCTTCAGTGAGGGCCTAGGTGGGATTAGAGGCAAGAGTATTTTCAGGAAGGCAGTGGCTACGCCATCCAGGGCCTAGGGTCAGCCATATACCTGGGTTGAGATTCAGCATAAAGGGCCCTATAGTTTCAGAGACATGTTACTAGGTTATTCTGCTCTTACGTCATGTGTTGTAAAGACCCCCCAAACCTAGACACTTGCAGAGTAGTGCATTAGGGAACTGTGCGAGTGTTCAATGTTACAAGTTGGGGGAGGTAGGGTCCTGTATCCAGCCAGGGCACATGGTGAGGAGCCCAGAGCAGCGGACAACTCTTCTGACTATTCCTGGGCCACTCACCTTGGCCTCCCTGCCCAGGGCACATTGGAAAACATGGTGTGACCACAGGGAGATGGGACCTCAAGGGGGCAGGAAGGCATCCTGCCTCTCCTCCACCTGGGGCCACACCCTCCTCCCTATCCCACAATGTTGGGGGAGCTGGAGGGAGACCCAGGGTAGACAGAGAGGCAGCCCCTGTGGGCAGTGTGACTCCAGCGCCCCTCCCTGAATGGTTGCCATAGAAGTGGTTGTGATGGCCTCTGACTGTCCAGGTGGTTCTGGTCGTGCCTGTAATATGGTGACAGGCATGGGGCATTGGGGTGGGGAGGCTGTGAGCCTGGGAAGGAAGAACCCCTGGATCTGGTCCCTGCTGGTCCTTTTCCTTCTGCTGGGCTGTTGTCTCCAGCTCAGGGCTGCTGAGCAGTGACCTGAGACTCTCGGTCCCATAAAAAGGGAGACATTTGCCAAAGCTGTGAGGATGCCACAGAACGATGCATTCCCAGTATGATCTCATTTTATAAGAACGCTGTGACCTGTCTCCCTGTGCCTCTGTCTCTTCCAGGCTGACGTCTGAGGTCACTGGGATGGGCGCACTCTAATCCTGCCCAGCAACCGCCACACCACGAACCCTGGCATCCACCTGGTTCACACACCCTGTACAGACAGCCCACCCTTCGCCACAAATACAAATAGAGGTTTTCTTTACTAACAGAATGGTCTATGCCATAGAGGTTCACACGTCGACAGAGCAAGTCTATATCTACAGCTGCCTGTGAGCTGCAGGCCCATCCCTGACTCCGCTCGCTCAGTAACTCCTGCTCCAGTCTGCTCACACGTCCGCATGCAGCACTTACTATGTTCCGTGCTTGGGGGCGTTCCCATCTATGACATTTTAGAGTATCGTTCCTTAGTGTCAGTATAACTGTTTTAAGAGTTGGTTTAAACATTTTGACAGCACATCCTATAAGCCGTCCTCTCCTCAACCATCTAGACCCGTGGCTGCCCCGCCCTCACCTGGCCCCACCGCCCACTTTGTTTCCCCTCGCAGCCTTGCTTGTCTTGGCCCATGTGTCCATGCAGGTCTTGTGCTGGAGTCAGGCTGTGCCCTTCCCCTTGTTCTTAGGGAAGCAAAAGAGGGTGCCAGGTCCTGATCTGAGGAGTGATGTGAAGGGGGGTGCTAGGCCCTGATGTCACAGAGATGTCATGTGTGGGGCGGCCACACATGGGCCCTGGGCGGCTTCCGGGTGGTTGGAGGGCATGGACTGACCAGGAAGCGCCTCAGCACCATGTCCGAGTTCAATAAATGTCGTGGGCTGTCCCCACTGGCTCTGGCTCCTCTCTGTGCCCCTCGCTCAGACCCCCTCGTGGGTATGCACACATGCTCATGTGCACACACACATGCACATATGCCTGGTCACACACCCCTGAGACCTGGCCCTGTGGCCACCTGCTGTCTAACAAAGCTGATTGTCTCACACAAATTAAGACTTTGTCCCCTGTCTCCCAACCCTTTCTTAATTGTTTGACTTGCGCAGGTCTTTCTAGTGTTACATTTGCAAAGCTACTTACATGACAATAATGGAAGATAAGGGAAACTCCATTCTTGCCCTCGTTCCAAAGTGCCAATTTCTAACTTGTGAAACAGTTCTCCCACTGTCTTTGTGGGCGTGGGAGGCTGGACCACCCACGGTGATCCCAGACACTGCCCAAGGTGTACATTCACACTGCCACCGAACTGTCAGCTTGGCTTACCTGTGCTCACCTTGAATGAGCCCACAGCTCCTCTTGGATGCTAAAGCCCTGGTTGGGACACAGGTCCCGGGCAGAGGGCGACTCACAGACGTACAAAGACCGTTTACCTCTCCTTGAACCCATCAAGCATGCAGTGGCTGGGGTGGTCTGCCCACCACTCACCTCTTAGCAGGAGCACCCTTTCTGTCTGCCCAAACTCTGGCTGGACCTTGGGCGCCCGCCCTGTGTGCCCAGGCCTCTGGGACATGCTTCCTTCGCCATCCCTGGAGTCCCCTGGTTGAAGCTGGGTGCACAGAATGGCAGCACCAGGCCACGCTGCACATCGGATGGTTTAAATCCATGCAATTCACCCTCCCCTGGACCCCCTGGCCACGTGCCAACCAACACTTGGGGCCTGGAAAGTGGCAGGGATGCGGTGGACACAGGCCTTCCTCTGGGCACCCCCATCAGTATGGGGGCAGCAGGTGGCCAGTAGACAAGGTGAGTAAGTGCCTCAGAAAGCAATAGATGTGATAAACCCAGTAATGAGGAGCGCATCGGAAAATCAGAAGTGCAGGGTTACACGGGCGACAAGGTGAGCCCAAGAAGCTGTGGCCCAGGTGGGCCTGGATGGAGAACAGCAGGTGAAGGGGCAGCTGGAGCCAGGGCTGGGCACCAGAGCTGGTGCAGGTAACACGAGGGCATGGGGCACAGGCTCTGAAGGCTGCGGGCACTGCAGGAGGTGGGGCCGGGCCAGGGAGCGTGGGCCCTGGAGGCATTTTGAAGGAAGAACCAACAGAATTCCTCACAGAATGCAGGCTGTGGAAGAAAGGGTCTAGGCAGACAGGGGGCTCTCAGTCTGGGGAGGCCGCTGGTGAGGTGTGGGACAGTGGGGGAAGGGCGGGGACAGGGTGGTATGCTAGCCCACCATGGAGGTGTGACTGGTCTGGTGGGGAGGGAAGCCCAGGAGCAATTTGGGGAGTGAGTGCCAAGGGGTCTCCATGCAGGATGTCCTGCAGGAGTCAGCACATGGGGTAGGGGAGTGGGGGCAGGGGCTGTGCCCAGATGGGATGACCCTGTGCCAGGTAGGTCACCTACTCCAGGTGATGCCCGGCATCCTGAGGTGAGGGGTGTTGTCAGGGTGGGCTTACCCTTGAGTAGACACTACAAATAAAACTGCTACGAACACTCATATACAAAACCCAGTGTGGACATGTTTTTGCATTTCTTGCGGGTAGATACCTAGGAGTGAAGTGGCTGGATCATATGGTAGGTGTATGTTTAACCATTTAAGAAACTTCTAACCTGTTTTCTACAGTGGTTGTACCGTTCCACACTCCCCCACCTGTGTGGGAGTGCCAGCCCCCCCCCCCCACCACCACCACACACACGCCCTCAGCAGCCTCTGCCAGCTCAGTCTTTGATTCCAGCATCTCCGTCTCCGTCTCCGTGAGTGCGGAGTGGCGCCCGGCTGTGGTTTTCATTTGCATTTCCGGTGACTAATGATGTTGAGCATTTTTCCATGTGCGTATTTGCCATCTGTTTCTTCTTTACTGAAGTGTTTGTTCAAATCTTTTGCCCATTTTAAAATTTGGTTTTCTTAGTTTTGTGAGTTCTTAATATATTCTGCATATTCATTCTAAAGTACATGCTTTGCAAACATTTTCTTCCAGTCTGTAGCTTGTCTTTTCATTCTCTTAATGATGTCTTTTGAAGAACAAAAGTTTTCAACTTTGATGAAGTCCCAACTGTTAATTTCTTCTTTTATGGGTTGTGCTTTTAGTGTCATAGTTAAGAAATCTTTGACCCCAAATCACAAAGATTTTCTCATTTTTCTCTTCTAGAGGTTTTGTCATTTCCCCTCTGTATTGCCTTTGCACCTTATCAAAACTCAGTTCCCCGTGTATGTGTGGGTCTGCTTCTACCCTCCGTGTTCTGTTCCACTGGTCTGTTTGTCTGTCTTTATGCCAGCACCACACTGTCTTAACCACTGGAGCCATGTAAGTCTCGAAATCAGATAACAGTGTTCTTTCCAACGTTGTTTTGACTATTATTCTAGGTCCTTTTTGTGTTTCCATATGAATGTTGGAATCAGCTGCTAATTTCCCACAAAAAAAACCTGCTGGAGTTTGGGTTGAGATGGTGTGGACCCATAATTAAGTCAATGATAATTACAACTTTAACAATAAAGAGTTATTTAACCCATGAACAGGTGTATCTTTCCATTTTTTTCTATTTTACTTTCTTTTAACAATGTTTATATTTGTCAGTGTACAGGTTTACAAATATTTTGTCAGACTTATCCTGAAGTATCTCGTATTTTCTATACTGTTTAAAATTTTAACTTTAGCTTATACTTGTTCATTGTCAATATATAGAAATACAATTGATTTGTGTGTATTAATCTTGTATCTTACAACCTGTGCAACACACTACAATTGTGAATTTGTCTATTTCTCCTTGCATTTCTGTTTTCACTTTGTTTTGAAACTATTGTTAGGTGCATAAATGTTTGGTGTTGTTATGTCCTCTAGATCAATTAACTCCTTTATTATGAAATTGCCCTCTTTGCCTCTAATATTACTCTCTTCTCTGATATCCACATTGTCTGATATTAACACAGTCACTATAGCCTTCCGTATATTAGTGTTAGCATGGTATGTTTTCTCCACCCTTTTTACTTTTACCCTAGTTGTGTCTTATATTTAAAATTAGTTGCCTTTTTAATCCAGTCTGATCATCTCTTTCCATTGGAATATTTAGAACATTTCCAATGATTATTGATATATTCAACATGAATATTGATATATATAGATTTAAGTCTGTCATATAGCTATCCTGCCTTTGTTCCTTTTTTCATTTTCTGACTTTTTCTGGATTCACCTAATATTTTTATGATTCCATTAGATCCTTTGTTGGCTTATTAGCTATAACTCTTTGTTATTTTGATTTAGGATTTGTAAATGTCTCACAATCTACCTTCAGGCGATATACTACTTCAGAACATGCACATGTAAGAAACTTAAAAGAGCCTCCTTTCACCTCTCCCCTCATGGCGTTTATACTCTTGTGTTGCATTTGAATTATACATGTGTTATAAACTTCGCATTATGTTGTTGCTATTTTTATAAAAATTTATCTTGCCCTGGCTGGCGTAGCTCAGTGGATTGAGTGCAGAGTGCGAACCAGGCATCGCAGGTTCGATTCCCAGTCAGGGCACATGCCTGGGTTGCAGGCCATGACCCCCAGCAACCGCACATTGATGTGTGTCTGTCTCTCTCTCTCTTTCTCTCTCTCTCTCTTTCTCTCTCCCTTTCCTCTCTAAAAATAAATAAATCTTTAAAAAAATTTATCTCATATTTTTAAAAGATTTTATAAGAAAACATCTTAAATATTTACCCATATAGTTACCGTTTTCAATGCTTTTCACCTCTTTGTGCAGATCCAGATTTCTGCCTGGTACTCTTTTCTTTCGCCTGTGGGCAGTCTGTACCACATCCTATAGTTCAGGTCTGCTGGTGAAGAGTTCTTTCAGGAACGTGTGTGTGGAAAAGTCTTTACTTAACCTTTACTTCCGACAGGTTTGCTTGGGTTTTGTTTGTTCAGCACCTCATAGGTGTTGCTCCACTGTCTTCTCATTCACATTGTGTCCAACAAAAAGTTTGCAGTGTGTCTTTTTTTTTTTTGTACTGGCTGTTTTTAAAATCTTTCTCTTTATTGATGGTTTGAGCCATTAGTTTATGGTGTGCCTTATTATAATTTCTCAAATGTCTCATGCTTGTGGTTTCTTGAGCTGCTGGGACCTATATGGTTGATAGTTTTCATCAATTGAGGATACTTTCAGCCATTATTTCTTAAAATATGTTTTATGCCCGCCCCTTCCATGTCCTTCTGTCCTTTAGGGCCTCCAATTACACATATATCAGACCACTTGAAGTTTTCTCACAGCTCGCTGCTGCGCTCTTTATTTTTTTAATTCATTTTTCTCTGAGTTTTATTTTGGATTGTTTATAGCAACGCCTTCAAGTTCATCTTTTCTACAGAGTTACTCATCTGTCATCCCCTCCGGTCCTTCCAGATGTTGTTTTCCTCTCCTTGAGTACTTTCTGTACACACATGTGTTGATCAAGATTCCGCTAAATATTGAAGAGGGGCTACCAGCAGGTCTGAGGTTCTCTCTTCATACCGCTCTGTTCTTTTCAGCACTCTCCCCTGCAAACACACACTGCCTTGACCTCGCCCGAGTTTCAGCTCTCCTCCGTTAGAGGAACCCTCCAAGCACCGTAGCCTGGAAAATCCCCAGTTAACTGGGCAATTGCAGGAATTACTGCTTTGCTTCCTTTCTCTCTCTGGGATGCACTGTCCTTTATCGCCCCACATCCAAAGTGTTCAAAATCATTGTCTCATATATTTTGTTTTTGTTTTGTTTTGTCTTGTTTCAGGCAGGAATATAAATCTTCCTTGTTATTTCATCTTGGTAAGAAGCAGTTGTCTCTGGTTTGTTTATTTTGTCTACCCTTGCATTTTATACACATTTTCCCATTCAATTAATTCTTCATCAACTGTTTCTAATAAATTAATCATTGTTTATTTCATGTCTACATTTTTCTAAGTGCTCTGACAAAATTGTATCAAATTCAGAATTAGTTTAATAATTTCCATTACTTGAAAACCACCAGTTTTTAACATGACCCCTGAGATGTAAACCTCTTGAAATGTAGTAATTGTGACAACTTATGTTAGTACTGGGCATCCTTTCTGTTTCTCTAGACCAAGGTCCAGCATGTTCTTTTTGGGCATGTGTGCCCTGACATTGTATTTTTGCTGATGGCCACCCGGGTGTGCCAGTGCATTTATAGAACAAACCCATCTCCCACTAATTCAAGAGGCACCTTTGCATATGCTGGCCTCCTGGGGGCATCGAGTCTGCTCAACCTTCTGTTCCAACCCGCTGGCCCATCCATTTGTGAAAGTTCACGCTGTGTTAATTTCTAGGTGTCGTATCATTCAACAAGGCTAATATCCCATTATTACTTTTCTTTTTTAAGGGTTTTTGTGTGTGTGTGTGTGTGTTTATTTTCCATGTAAAATTGGAATAAGCTTGCTTATTCCAAAACAAAACCAGCTGGTATTTTTACTGGATTGTATTTAAATTTACTAACTTAGGAAGAATTGACAGCTTTATGTGTTGAGGCTACATTTCCAAAAACATGGTATATCTTTCACTTGTTTTCTGTGCTTCTTTTTTCCTTCACAGAGATTGTGTGCATTTCTTGTTAATTGTATTCCTGAGCACTTTTTCATTTTTGTCACTGTCATAATGGGGTCTTTTGTTTCATTATACCCTCTACCCTATTACTGCTTGTCCTGTATATCAATTTTGTGCCCTGCCACATTGCTTGACTTATAGTTGTCTTTCAAATAATTTTCGTGGATTTTCCCAATATAGACTGTATCATCTACGGCTCTGGGGCAGTCTGCCAGGATTACCGTCCCAGCCTTGCCATTCACTGGCTATGTGAGCTTCGACAAGCCCTTTGGCCTCTATATGCCTCAGTTTCCGCCTCTGTAAAGTGTGATGTCACAATACCTCCTAGGGAGGATGTGGGTGAGGACCAAGTGAGTTACACATAAAGTGCTTAAGACAGTGGCTGCTGACACAAGTGTATGTTGTATTCGATAGAGTTCCATGAAACACATGGTTATAATGGTCTGCAAGTAGTGTGTTTTCCTACTGCATTTCAGTTTTCATGTCTCTGATTTGTTTCTCTTCCCTGATTTCATTGACTAGACCCTCGAGTACAACAGCACATTCTAGTGGTGGACTTGGGTGCTCTTCACCTTAGCGGGAACACTTCCACTGTTTTCCCTCCAAACCATGATGCTGACCTGTGGGCTGAGATGGGGGTGTTTAGTTGTTGTTGTTGTTGTTGTTATTTTTAAAGTATCCATTTGTTCCTGTTTTCTTTCCTTTTTATTTTTAGATTTTATTTATTTTTAGACGGAGAGAAAGGGAGGGAGAAAAAGGGAGAGAAACATTAATGTGTGGTTGCCTCTTATGCACTCCCTACTGGGGGCCTGGCCCACAACCCAGGCATGTGCCCTGACTGGGAATCGAACCAGCAACCCTTTGGTTCGCAGGCCAGCACTCAATCCACTGAGCCACACCAGCCAGGGCTTTTTGTTCCTGTTGTATTGGGAGTTTTACTTTAATCAATAGTAGCTCTTGAATTTTGACAAATGCCTTTTGAGCATCTGTAGATATGATCTTCTGATTAATATACTGAATTACACTAGTAGATTTCCTGATAATGAACAGTCTTTGTGATGACTTCGATATTATACAATCTGTTCTTTTTGATGTACTACTCGTCTCTGTTTTCCAATATTTTATTTGGGATTTTCACCCTGATATTCATAAGTAAAGTGGCTCTGTAACTTCCTTTTATATTTAGCCTTTGTCCCAGGCTTTGGAATCAATGTTATACTCACTTTTAAAAGACAATTTGGAAGTTCTCATCTTTTTTCTGTAGCCATGGAAAGGTTAATAGCATTAGTGCCATATGTTCCTGGCAGTTTTAGCAGTTTCTGGTGAGGTAAAACTAATCATTGATGATAAGTCACAGTATGATTCTTAAAATTAGAAATAAAAATTCTATGATGAAAAAAGAAAGAATGTTGACTTCTGGCCAAGATGGAGGCATAGGTAGACACACGGTGCCTCCTTGAACAACCAAGGTAGGGACAACAACAATTTAGAAACAGAATAACAACCAGAACTGGCAGAAAATTGAAGTGTATGGAAGTCGGACAACCAAGGAGTTAAAATAGACGCGTTCATCCAGACCTAGGAGGGGTGGAGTTGGGCAGCTGGGTGGAGAGGGGTCACATGGCACAAAGAGCATTGGGACTAGGCGCATAAGACCCCAGCGGGTGGATCCTGGGCGCTCAAGCAGTGGCTGGCAAACCCCAGCCGAAGGGTGGTAACTGGCAGACCCAGCGAGGCAGCGGTTGTGAAGTGAGGCACTGCACACAACCCAAGATCCCAGCACTGTGAAATAGAGCCTTGGGGCGCTGATTGAAAACACCTGTGGGGGGTTGAGGCCCAGGGAGAGACTCCCAGCCTCACAGGAGATGTCACTGGAAAGAAGCACAGGGTGCACAAGCCCACCCACATGGGAATCAGCACCAGGAAGGTTGTTTGCTTGGGGGAAGTGGTGGAAGGGACTGAAGCCCATGAAGCATGGAGCAAGTGCCATTGTTCCCTCTCGGACCCCACCCCCACATACAGCATCACAACCCAGCGACTGGTAGAGCCCTGGTGAACACCTAAGGCTCTACCCCTCATATATAACAGGCACGACCAAACAAACAAACAAAAAAAAAGATGGCTCAAACAGAAGAAGAAATGAAAGCCCCAGAACTGATCCTTTTAAGCAACTGAGAGATAGCCAACCTATCAGATGCACAGTTCAAACATTGGTGATCAGGATGCTCACAGAATTGGTTGAGTTTGGTCACAAATCAGATAAAAAAAAATGAAGACTACAATAAGTGAAATGAAAAATGCACAGGGAACCAATAGTGATGGAAAGAAAGCTGGGTCTTACATCAATGGAGTGGACCAGAAGGAAGAAAGACAACCAACCAGAAAAGAATGAAGAAATAAGAATTTGAAAAAATGAGGAGAGGCTTAGGAACCTCCAGAACATCTTTAAACGTTCCAACATCCGAATTATAGGGGTACCAGAAGGAGAAGAGGAAGAGCAACAAGTGGAAAACTTATTTGAACAAATAATAAAGGAGAACTTCCCCAATCTGGCAAAGGAAATAGACTTCCAGGAAGTCCAGGAAGCTCAGAGAGCCCCAAAGAAGTTGGACCCAAGTAGGGACACACCGAGGCACATCATAATTACATTAGCCAATGTAAAAGTAAAGGAGAGAATCCTAGAAGCAGCAAGAGATAGAGAGACAGTAACCTACAGAGGAGTTCCCCATCAGATTGTCAGCCGATTGCTCAAAAGAGACCTTACAGGCAAGAAGGGGCTGGAAAGAAGTATTCCAACTCATGAAAGGCAAGGACCTACATCCCAGATTGCTCTATCCAGCAAAGCTTTCATTTAGAATGGAAGGGCAGATAGAGTGCTTCTCAGATAAGGTCAAGTTAAAGGAGTTCATCACCACCAAGCCCTTATTTTATGAAATGTTAAAGGGAGTTACCTAAGAAAAAGAAGATAAAAAACATGCATAGTAAAATGACAGCAAACACAATTATTAACAACCACACCTAAAACAAAAACAAAAAAATAAGCAAACAACTAGAACAGGAACAGAACCACAGAAATGGAGATCACATGGAGGGCTAGCAACAGGGGAGTGGGGGGAGGAAGAGAGGGGGAAAGGGTATGCAGAATAAGTAGCATAGATGGTAGGTAGAAAATAGGGGGAGGGCAAGAGTAGTATGGGAAATGTAGAAGCTAAAGAACTTATGACAAATGGACACGAACTAAAGTGGGGGAATGAAGGTTGGAGAGGGTGTGCAGGGTAGAGGAGAATGAAGGGGGGTAATGGGACTATAATAGCATAATCAATAAAATATATTTTAAAATATAATTTATGAACAGAAAAGAAAAAGAATTTTTCTGAGCAATATTCTGGACCTGGTGTTTGGGGGAAGAAAAGATGCTCACCTTTCTCTGTTTATTTTATGAAAATCAGTCTATTCAGAAATTTTAAGGTCTCTTCTGTAGTCTGTTTTGATAAAATGTTTTAAAGGAAATGGTCCATTTCATTAAAGATTTAAAATTTCTCTTTGTAGAGATCTGTTTTTACTTAAATAAAAAGCAACGGAAGGAGGAGTGGGTAGAGAAGAAGGCAGACCTGCCCATAGCCTGGAAGGGAAAAATCAGTGTACCCTGCACAGGCGAACAGACCAGATGGGCAGAGATCGGGAGAAAGGGAGGTGCTTCCTGAAGAGTTTGGTAAAGAAGATGCTGTGATTTAAACAGGATCTTCTTACCCGTGTTTGGTGCCCAGGCAAAGCGGACCATTCATCACTACATGAGATTTCAGGAATTCCGTGAACCTTAAAACACCCCCATCAAAACCTCTGAAACAGTGTATTTCACCCAAACAATATATCTTAGTAAACTTTGAGGAAGAAGTGTCTCTAAAGAAATGAGGACAATCAGAAGGTCCAGTAACATTTGTAGGTGACATTAAATTCCTTGTGACCTGATGGCTGACATTATTAATAAGGAATCAGAGGATTGCTGAGCCCAACTCCAACCCAGGACACTGCTGACTGCAGCCCCAGCCATGCAGGAGGAGCCCAGGGATGTTCACAGTAGAGGAGAAGCCGCTGATGGCATCCTTCTGGGGTGTCCCAGGATGCTGATCTTCAGAAATTTTCTGTGCCTTTGGCTGTGAGGCCAGTGGGTCATAGCAGGAGGCCCCTGAGCCTGTCTAGGCAGAGTATTTGTAACTCACCTCTTTGCACCTCACTGCAGGACCCCACTGCCCCTTCTCCATCCCTGGGTGGCTGCACAGATGAATGTGTGTTGCGCGTGGGTCACTGGCCAGCAGTGACCACGGAACGCTGTGGATGGCTCGCCGAAAAACACGCGAGAAAAAACAACACATGCATAGAGACAAGCTAGTTTCTGTGGGGAAGTAGGGACGAAATGGCCACCCCCCCTAGTGGGGGAGCGCGCTGATTTACCGTCCATACCTGCTTTTATTGGGCTCATTTTGCATAATAATTCAGGTAAAGTACAGTACTCATTAGGGGGAAGTAAGGAACTATAGAAAACAAAGAACTCTGCCGGTCTATTGAGTTGGGGGGGTCAAAGAGCTGTAAGACTGAGGAACAAAATAACTTCCTCCTAAGACCCTTCTCATTCAACTGAGAGCATTCTAAACAAAGAAGGTTTCACAGTAATTTACATATTCTTTCTTAGGCCTGATCACCCTGGGGAATCCGCACTTCTCAGTATCGAGCTGCACCACCCTGTCATTGTTTCAGGCTTAGGTGGAGCAAGGGAACTAAGGCAAATGAGAGATAAGGAGATTTTCTCCCAGACGCTGAGAACTCAGGCTATGTCAAAGCCGAGGAGCGAGGGTCCATCACCCCCTTTTGCTGCAGCCCCCCAAGTCCTTCTTTTGGGGGGCCTCCCAAAGTGATCGTGCCTGTCTTAGGTCGTTCCCCCGTGGGGAATCTTACCCGTCTTTGGCTAACCGACCAAGCTTTTTGGGGGTTCAGTTATGAATAAAGCAGCAGAAGCAGCATTCCTGCCAGGAAGATAAGCTTTTGTCTCCTTGCTGGCTTACAATTCCAAGGGCGTTCCCTTAGCCTTAGCTAGGCGGGGGTTTCAGCCTCTGATACCAGTCAGGGCGGTTCCCAACAAATGTGAGGGACCTGGTTGATATGGGGTGTTAGTTGTGTGTGCCTGCTTGCCCGGCCTAGAGTGGTGCTCACCAGGTATGCGCCATGGAACAAGGCCACTCCCCTCCATGGACCCATCTCCCTACCTCCTTCCCACTTCCTCCCCTCTCAGCTGCAGGAGGCTCACAGGAGGCCAGGTGCAGGCTTGTGGGTTTCAGGGTGCTGCCAAGGAGGAGGGGTGCCCAGCGGGAGACTCGAGCCCTACTGTTAGCACTGCAGCCTGGCTTTCGGAGTCAAGCAGCAGAGCCCCATGTCAAGTGAAAACTTCCAAGACACAAACCAACTTGATGAGAGCTGTGCTGGTTGGCACTGTCTGCGCATGTCCCTGCCTGATAAGGACCAGGCCAGCTCCAAGGGTAGAGGGCTCCCAGCTCCCTCTATAACCCAGCCCAGGGACAGCCCCGCCATCACGAGTCTCCCTGACAATTTAGGAATGTCCCAGGTCCCCGCTTCCCTGGCTTCTATTTTAACTATAATTAAGATACGGTGTCCACCTATTGGTAAATATGCCTCCTATAGTTTGTGTGTGTGTGTGTGTGTGTGTGTGTGTGTGTAAGAGAGTGATTTAAAGGGAGCCATTTAAAGAAAGGTCAGCATGTTTTCTTATGGATAATTGTGATTTGCAAAAAAAAAATTTCAAATGCACACTTCAAAATAGGAGTTTATGCATGATTTTGAAATCACTGGTGAAATTTCAATAAAACAGTAAAGCCATTCGTCTTTCCATGTCATTGAAAATTCAGGGGAAAAATCATTCCGAAATTTGTAAGAGTCAAATGAACTTGAAAACAAATGGGAGGCTGGTCAACATGGTCAAAACCAACAGCTCCCACTGTGCTCACTTCCCCGGGGACCCCAGGTTTCCTGCCATGCCTCTCCCCGTGGTTCGGGGGCACCGGCCCTCAGCTGCCCGCTAAGGTGGCCTTAATGGGCCTTGCTCGTCCCCCAGGCTACCCCCCATCTGCCTCCACCCAGGGAAGGTGGAAGACCAGGTGTCCCAATGACAGCTGCAGCTGCAGAAGCTCCCTTCTCAGCACCTTGCAGTACAGTACAGAAGACGAGAGCAAGCCTGAGCAAAATGCATTCTTGGTTTGGTTTCTAGAACTTTCCAAACAGATGCAGAGCCTATTAACAAGGAACACTTCCATCCAGCTTGGAAGGAGCAATTGGAAAATACCGTTGAATTCTCTTGGCTTAGGAATTGAGGATTTAATTTCAGCCCCAGATGTTAAGACCTGTCTAGAGTTATTTTCCCCACAGCATTTTAAAAATATACCTTTATTATAAATAAAACATACCGAATATTGGAAAAATTTTATAATTTTGGCCAGAGTTCTGCCTCGATCTCTGAATCTCAGTACCCACCTCTCTCGCGAGCGCTCTCACTGCCCCTGTTGTTTGAAAGGAATCTGCAGCCATCTTGACACAGCTCCCCCGAATGTGTCAGTGTGGGTCTCCTTTTCCTTTCTAAGAACAAGGGAGCTGTTACAAGAACATGGAATCATCACAGCTAAAAAATGCATCAATTCACAGAGTTTCTAGTCTATATTCATCTTCCCATCCGTCCCCAAGGGTGACGGATGTAGCTGCATTTTTCTGAAACGGAATTATTCTAGGTTCATACATCACATTGTTTTTATGCCTACTAGGTCTCCTTTAAAAGCTGTCCCAGCTTTTCCTCCCAGGAAGTGGGCTTTTTACATTTTTATTTTAGTTTATGTACTCCACCATTCAGTCTTCATGGTGGTCAATTGATTCTGTGAGTTTGGACAAAAGCAGCACCTCTGAGATTCCAGTCGGCTCCATCAGCCCCACAAAATGCCCTCCCGCCGCCCCTTCCGGTCCAACCCACCTCCTGCTCTTAGTCCACGGCAGCCGCTGGCCTGTGCTCTGCCTCTACAGTTTCCTCTTTGCCAGAAAGTCATTTAGATGGAATCATACAATACGTAACTGTGAGGACAGAGAAATTTTCCCCTCTTCCCTCATAGTTCCTTCTGCTGGTCTAAAAATTAAATTGGCATGAGACAGATTAACAGGAGGAAAACATTTACTTTTATGTGTATAGGAGCCCCATAAAAATACGAAACCAAAGGCAGTGAGGCGGCTTGAGGTCCAGAGCCACCCAGAGGTCAGGAGGAGGGGCTGGGGGCCTGCAGCTTCAAAGGGAAGGAGGGGGAGTCGCAGGGCGGGGAGAGCAGATGCCTGAAAATCAGATGTCTGCACTGCCATGCAGGTGAGTCCTTCACATAAGAAAGTTAGCTCTGGCACCGGCTCTCCTCCTGGTACAGGCGCCCTGTCTAAATGCTATGAGGCAGTTAAGGGGGAGGTAAAGTTTTTTTCTGGAACTGGCAGGGTCTGGATTGCCGTTCGCTTACAACAGCCCACATGCAAAGTGGCACATCCTGGGGTGGCTGCTCCCCAGGGTGACCTTTGAGACTGGTTACGATGCTCTTGAGACTCATCCAAGTTACTGTGCTTCTCAGTCACTTGCTCTTTTCTCTTCTGGGTCAGAGTCCGTGCTGTGCACGGAGCACGGTGGGTTCAAGCACTCGCCACACCCCGCAGGGCATTTGGGTTGCTTCTCGTTTGGGGCTGTGCAAGTACAGTTGCTGTGAGTTTTGTATGCAGGTTTTCTGTGTACATCAGTTTTCATTTCTGTAAGATAAATGCCCAGGAGTGCGATGTTTGGACTGTGGTGAGTGTATGTTTAATTTTCAGAGACATTGGCAGACCGCTTTTCTGAGCGCCGTGCCGCCTCACGTTCCCACCGCGTCGGCCAGCTCCAGCCAAGGCGTGTTCGCTCACCGTTTCAGGTCCAGCGGGTCCGATAGATACGTACGGTATCTGTCACAGCTTTCATTTTCATTTCCCCAACGACTAATGACATCGTTTCGTGTGCTTATTTGTCATACATATATCTTCCTTGGTGACATGAGTGTTAGAATATTTTGCCCATTTTTTATTGGGTTGTTTGTTTTCCAGATGTTGAGTTTTAAGAGTTCTTTATATATTCTGGATACGAGTCCTTCCTCAGAAATGTGATTGGCAAATCTTTTTCTGAGCTTTATTTATTTATTTTAATTCTCACTTGAGGATGTGTTTTATTGATTTCAGAAAGAAGGAAGGGAGGGGGGAAGAGAGAGAGAAACATCGGTGTGAGAGAGAAACCTCGATCATTTGCCTCCTGTATGCACCCCAAACAGTGATTGAACCAGCAACCCAGGTATGTTCTCTGACTGGGAGTCGAACCTGCAGCCTTTTGTTGTACGGGATGATGCTCCAACCAACTGAGCCACCTGGCCAGGGCCTGGCAGTTTCTTTATGAGTTCTAAAAGTTCCGTTAGGTTCTCTGTATAATTTTTGTCTCTGCTGAGAACGTCTGTCTTTCCATCCATTTCCATTGTCCACTTGTACCTGGCGGAAGGCAGCCCTTACCGCTGGGCTTGCATCTGACACCCCAGCACGCCCCCTGGCAGGGCCCCTGTCCAGGCTACACTGACACTTGGTTCCTTTTTAATTTTTAAAAGCTTTGAAAGTGATATTTTTGTTAAAATATATGTGTAGCATAAAATGTACCATTTTGACCGTTTTATGTGTATAGTTCACTGGCATTAACTACACTCACACTTTATGGGACCATCACCACCACCCATCTCTCCAGAACTTCTTCCAACTTCCCAAACTGACACTCTGGCCCCACTCAACGTGAACTCCCCACCCCCACCCCCAGCCCCTGGCACCCACCGTTACTCCCCTTGTCTATGAATGGGACTCGTCCAGGGACCTCCTACAAGAGAAATCACATGGCATTGTTCTTTTGTTATCTGGATTATTTCACTGGCACGATGTCCTCAGGGTCCATCCCTGTTGTGGCCTGTGGCAGGATTTCCTTCCTTTTTAAGGCTGAACAACATTCCACTGCACGTATGGGTCACATTTTGTTTGTCTCTTCATCCACTGATGAACAATCATCACATTCTATACTAATTCTTCTTGAAAAAGTAACGCATGTACGTAGATTTCTAAAAGTTCAAGGAACACGGAAGGATATTCAGGGAAAAGCAAGTCTCCCCATGACACCGACCCCCCAACCCTCTCGGCAGGACTGAGTCAGACGTGCGAGGAAAGACCAGCATGCACTGTTCTGCTCCTCCTCGGTCTTCCTCCAGGGTCTCTCGTCCGCAGTCGCCGTGGTTCATCCGCTGGGCCTGTCACGGGCCGGCGTCCTGCCCCCACAGCCAGCCCTGTGGTGGGAAACTGGTGCTTGCGCCAACTCCCAACCAGCACTGCGGACGGCTGTGACTAGGAGACTGGGCGGGACGTTTGACTGGGGAGCCAAGGGCTCCTCGGTATGTTGCAGGTGTGTGCACCGCAGGAAAGGCCCGGATGTGTGCAGACCACACCCATTCACAGGGCAGAGGCCGTGTAGTGCTGATTTGTGGAGACTTGGATTTTATGTGAAAACTCACACTGGCACCTAATTGATTATTTTTACCCCCAGGCTGGGCCACCTGTGGGCTATGTCTGTACCAAAGGACTTCACGTGCCACCTCTAGACTGGGCCTGGCTAGCCGCTCACCTGAGAGTGTGGGGCCAGCCCCATCCATGCACAGACAAGGCCTGGGTTCCATGCCACTCGGGTCCCACAGGAGCAGGGAGACAGAGTGGGTGGGAAGGGGCTGTGCCCTGTGTGGAAGGGGCTGGGGAGCACAGCGTCCCCCTGGGGTTGCCATGAGGGAGTTTTCACGTCATCCAGGAGAAGGCCACTCTAGGTGCCTTGAACTTTGCTGGGCCTCTGGAGAATGGCCGGGTTCCGGCCCAAGGCTGACTCCAGAAACGACCGCCCAGCCAGCCCCGCCGGCAAAGGGGTGAGGAGGAGAAGGAGACAGAGTAAAAGGAAAATCTGTGTCCTCCCCAAATAGCAACGGGTGGGTGGGGCTGGCGCCGAGGCTCGGGGAAGCCCAGCCCGGGTGGGCAAGGCAGCTGGGACACAGCCCCCACCTCTGTCTGGGCGGGCTGGGGTCTGGTCCAAGTGGTCGGGGCAGCGTGCCCAGGCTTGGCAAGCCACCCAACTGCTCCCAGCAAGGCCCCGTTTGGAGGGTTCTGATGGAAATCTGGGGCGGGCGCGGGGGCGAGGTCCTGTGGTGGGCTCTGCACAAACCCCACTGAGTCAGGTCAAGGCTGTGGTCTTGCCGCCTCCAGGAAGAGCCACAGTGGTCAGCCACACCACCCACGCACCCCTCACTTCCTGGCTCCCATCCCCACACACTTGGGGGACTGCCTGGTCCCAGACACACCCAAGGGCCCCTGCAGCCCTGCACGGGCACCCCTCCCCGCCACCCTGGACTGGTCTGATCCCACGCGGGGGCTCCCTCTCCCTCACATGTGACAGGCAGGCTCCAGGTAACGTCTCACTCACCTCGCCGGGAAGGGGCGCGGGAGTCTGGGTGCTGAGCCCTGCACCCCACCCCTTCAGGTACAGTGCGTACTGACCCCCTTCGGACACACACCTGTGAGCACACGCACGCGTGCACACACACTGAGGCCTGAGACACCTCAGGGATCCTCCGATTTACCCACTTTCCAGACGGGGACACTGAGCTCACCCTGGCAGGAGCACCTCAACCCCAGACAAATGGGCTTTGATATCAAGAGGGCGGGGACCTCAGACAGTGACATGGTGACTCAGGAGCAGTGTCTGAAGCTGCCGTCCTGGGTGTGGCCCAGGCTTTGCCTTACTGGGTGGCATCCTCATAGGGTCACCCCAATGCTCGGTCTCCGTAGCATTCCAGACCCTTCTATGGACGCACCCCTAGACCCCCCTTACCTCTCAGTTCAGGAGGAAGCAGAGACCCACGGAGGCCCCCTCAGGAGCTGCTCCAGGTGTGGGCAGCAGTCACCCATGGGCGCTGACTCTGTCCTGTCCAGCCCCATCACTCACGTCCACTGTGTCTGAGGACAGCGGAAAGAGGAGGAGGAGGCCTGTGCTGCGTGGACAGTCGACTCCGGGGAGGTGGGCGTCACTCCGGGGAGGTGGGCAGCACGACGACAGTGCAGGTTCAAAGGCCAAGCCCCAAGGGAGTTGACCACTCCATTCCCACCACAGCTGCCTGGGGACAGACAGGAGTCCTGGCCTACTCGAGGGCATGGGGGCCACCCAAAGTGTCCAGGAAATGGCCAGAATTTCCCCCAGAAGACTTGTGCCCAGGACCAGGTGGCAGGAAGCCACCAACAAGCTGGGAAAGCCAGGAGGAGGGCGGGGTCCCCAGAACCAGGATCCTGGTGACGGGGCGGGGGCAGGGAGTCCCCTGTGTGGGAGGGAACCTGGGTGGGTGGGTGTGGTTTCCCAGCTCTTTCCCTGAGGGGCGCGCGCGCCCGCTGATGTGGTGGCGCCGCCGTTCTCCGCCTTAGGATGCGGTCCAAAGCAGACCTCTGGGGGAGTGGGGGGTGGGCGGGGGAGCCTGCTCTTCAGCTGGGGCGGCGCCGCCTCCGCACACACGGGGAAGGAGGAGCGCGCCGGCCGCTGATGAGAGAATGCGTGGGGCCCGGCGAGGGTTTAGCCCGCGTCCGCCTTCCCGTTCCCTCGCTGGCTGGCGCCCTGGAAGGCGCTGCCAGGGGCCTGGCTGTAAAGTCACGGCTCCTCCGTAAGGCCTGCCCATGTGTTTCTGGTTAATTCACCAAGCCCGCGAGCACAAAAATTTACAAGCCATTTAATCCCAGGATCATATATATTCACAAGCTCTGCTTGTATTTATGCCCTAAGAACTATCCAAAATGGGATCCGGCCAACGTGTAAATTTGGGTCCGACTTTGTCTGCAAGTTGGGCAAAAACCCAGCCGCCCCCTTTCAGCTGCGCTGGCTCACAATGGGACTTTGTGAGCTGACGCGGGGAAGGGCGGTGCCCACATCCCCAGTCTCCCCGGGCAAGTCTCTGATCTTCAAATAAACAAGGTCTCAAGTGCATGCAGTGCGGACCAGGAGACAGAATCTCGCCGATACAAATAACCCGAGTGAAAGGGGGAATTGAAGGCAGATCGGGGCGGGCAGGCGTGGCTGCTGGACCCAGTTCAGAACCGGCCTCAGCCCAGCGCTCCCTCCGCGGCACTGACCTCATCCGAACGCTCCGCAGCAGCTTCCTCCAGATGGGGCTGGCTTCTCCTTCTGGGTGGCGCCCAGCCAGGCAGCCCCTGTTAAGTGAGGACACGAGAGGGAGTTGCCTGCGTTCTCCTGGAGGGAGAGGACGAGGACACAGGCTGACTGTCAGGCACGCCCACCCACAAACCCAGTCAGAAACCCGCTTACTCCTGGGAGCCCGCATCTTCCCGGCTTGGCAGGGGAGGCTGTGTTGTTGGTGCGCCCATGGAGCCCCCAAAGGCGGGGAGGCTCTCGCAGGGGGCTCTGTGCCCCTGCACAAACCAAACAGCTGAACACACACCTGCAACCAACCTGTAACGTGGCAAAGATGTGTCACCCTGACTTCAGGTCTACAGTGGGGAAAGAAGGCATGAGAGACCGCCTTCTGACACAAAGAGATCCAAGGACTTGGAGAATAAACTTTGTGGAAGTGTGACCAGTCCCCAAATAAGCGGGGCTAGAGTGGGGATGGTTGTCGGTGTGGGAACCTGCCGTGGCAGGAGGAGGGGGCAACCACCTGGAGTCACACGCAGGGGAAGGTGGGGGCAGGGCTGCCTGCTTCGGTACCGTGTGTTCTGACACTTACAAGTGGGATTTTATTGTCTTTTTTTATTGTCTAAGCAATATACGTTCATTTGGAAAATCAGAAAGTGGAGATAAGTTGAAAGGAGAAAAATGCAGCTAACTACTATGCGTCATGGACAAATAACCCATTCTTTGTTTGTTTTTTCCTTTTAAAAGTAGATGAACTAGGGGACAGAGAACTTCTGAAATGGCAGCGTGAGGAGCTCAGCAAAACCTCGCTCCCAAAGAAATAGCCAATACTTTAGTAAAAAATTAACAAAGGCAATGGTTTAAAGTCTTTGGAGGTTAACCAAAGGCCCCAACTGACACATTTAGAGACGTTGATGCCACCAAAGTGATGGAACTTCAGTAGGAGCACTGGGACGCGATGATCTGTGGACACAGATCTGTGGACACAGCCGCCCTGCTCTGGACTGTGCAGCAGCCATTCTGGAGGCCTCTGCAGGAGATGGGGCACTGCCCATATCCCCCCTCCCCCCCCGGGTCCCAGGGTGGAAGAACCAGCATGGCAGCCGGTGGGCATCGGCACATGCCATTTCTGCACCAGGTGCTGTGGGGGAGCTATCCTGTGAGGCGGGGGCTGCAGCCAGGGGCGGGTTTGCCCACCCCTCCCTCCCCGATGGCTAGAACAACTGGTGAAGTGTGAGTCCCCTCCTTCTTCCACCGCAAAGCACAAAGGTCAGAAGACAGCGGTCAGAGCAAGCTGCAAATATCCCCTCAACCCAGCTTCTTGGTTTTTGTTTGCTTTTTGTTTAGTGGCATGCTTGCACTAATTCAGTGACTAAAATATCCAGTATTTAACACAAAATTATGAAGCATGCACAGAAATAGAAAATGTGAAAAAACAGCCAACAGAAACTGTCTTGGAAGGATCCTGGATGTTGAACTTAGCGGATAAAGATCTGAACTGTTATGTGTCCAAAGAACAAAAGGAAACCATGCTTAAAGAAATAAAGGAAAACATGGTGGCACTGACTCACCAGATAGTGAATATAAATAAAGAAATAGAAACAGTCAAAAAGAACCAAATGGAAATCCTGGAATTGAAAAGCATGGTAACGGAATGAATAATTCTCTGGAGAGACTCAAAAGCAGATTTGAGCCGGCAGACGGACAAAATGAGTGCATTTGAAGATAGATCAACAGAAATTATTTAACCTGAAGAACTGAAAAGAAAAGAACAGAGAATGAGCAGAGCCTCAGGAAAATGTGGGACACCACTAAATGCAACAACACGTGCTTAATGAGAGCACCAGAGGTGAGCGAGAAGGGAGCAGGAAAAAAATTCAAAGAAAAAATGGCTGCAAACTTCCCAAATTTGATGAAAAACAACAATCTACATATCCAAGAAACCTAACAACCTCCTGAAAGAGGATAAACACAAAGATATCCATGCCCAGACTATATTGGTTACCAGGGAAATGCAAATCATTTCCCTGGTAATGCTTCCCACCGCCAGGACAGCTGGAATGAAAAAGACAGTAACAAGTGCTGGTGAGGGCCCGGGGACACCACACGCTCCTGCACTGCGGGTGGTGATGCGAAGCGGTGCCTCCACTGGGTGAGGTGCATGGCAGTCCCTCAAGAGATTAAATGTGTCTCGCCCACGCGACCAGGCAATTCCACTCTCCAAATGAAGTGGAAATGTGTCCACACAAACATTTCTGTAGAAATGGTCACGCAGCAGCATTCATAACAGCCGAAAGGTGGAAACAACCCAAGTGCTCATTCACTGATGAACAAATGAAATGATATAGCATAGAATGGAATATTATTTGGCATGTAATAAAGTGCTTATACAAGCTACAACCTGGATGAACGTCACAAACATGCTAAATGAAAGAACGCAGGCCCATACGTCGCATGGATCCATTTCCATGAAGTGTCTGGCGTGGTGGTCACCAGGGCCGGGGGAAGTGCCCTGGGGAGTGATTGTCAGTGGGTAAAAGTTTCTTTTTGCAGTGATGAAATAGTCTAAAATTAGATAGTTGCATAGCACTGTGGGTGTGCTAAAAATAGTTTTACATTTTAAATGGGTGAATTTTATGGTATGGAAACTATACCTCAACAGAGCTATGAAAATACAGAAACAATGCGTGAACACCTCACGCACTTGGGGAGAGCACGTCGCAGACGTGTAGTGTACGGAGCGGAAGTAGATGCGCCCGTACACTCAGGACCCCAGGGGGCGTTGGAGGGCCGTAGACACCCCCCGCGCTCCCATCCTCCGCCCCGGTGGGAACCGTGCACCCGTTATCGCTTGCCCCTTCCCTTTCACCTCCCGTGTGCGCACGCCTGCACATCGCCTTGCCGAGTTCCGTGTGTTTTTAAGTACTGAGCAGTGGAATCACACTGAATGCCTTCTCTAGGACTAGTGTTTTCCATGCGACTTGGTGTGTGAGGGCTGACACTGGAGCCCGTTTTCTCGGCCAAACAGCATTCCAGGCGATGGCCACATGTGCCTGCCCCATTGCAGAAAGAACGGGGGTTATTGCCCGTTTCTGTCTGTTTTTGCTAATATGAAGATTGCTGGCATACACATTCCCCTGCGGTCTCCTGGTACACACCGTGAGGGTTTGTACTTCATAGAAAATACTAGTCTGTGTGGACTGCCTGTGGGCACACGAAGGAAGAGGCAGCAGCCCTTTGGCCGAGCCCACACAAGCCCTGCCCGACTGCTGGAGGGAGGCCCCCTCCTGGCACACCTGTGTCAGGTGGCTGCACCTGGCTGGGTCACTCGTCAGGTGTGTGCCTCAGGGAGGGGCGGGTGGAGCTGACTGGGGCCTGCCACGCTGTTTTCCAAAGTGGCTGTGCCTGTCTGCTCCCATCGGCGGGGCCCGAGGGGACCTGAAGATTAGGTGACTTTTTAATGTGTCTTCTCTGGTGGGTGTAAAATGCCTGTTGTTTTAATCTGCATTTCCCTGTCTCCCAGTATAGTTGATCTCTTCCCCTGTTTTTGAACACGAACCTCATTTCCTTTCACTGGGATGCCGCTTCATGGCTCTTCTCATTTTTTCTGTCAGATTGTTTGTCTTTCTCATCGAGTTTTAGGAGCTCTTTACACAGCATGCTGGGGACTGACCGTTTGTTTGCTGAGCTGCTGCAGTTCCAGCCCCAGTTTGCAGCCTGCTCTAGGCAAACCTGCACTGTCTTTTGATGATGATACCAAGATCATCCACCTCTTCTTTATGGCTTATGAACTTTTGAGTCTTTTTTAAAAAAGACTTTATTTATTCATTTTAGAGAAAGGAGGAGGAAGGGAGAAAGAGAGGGAGAGAAATATCCATTGGCTGCCTCCCACACACACTCCAATGGGGCACTCAACCGGCACCCCAGGCAGGCGCTCCAACTGGGAACTGAACCAACATGGCTGACGCTTCGCTTGGCAGGACCACGCCCAACCACTGGTGGTGAGCTGCACACCAGTCAGGGCATCTTCCGAGTCTTGTTTGAGAAATTCCTTTCTTGCCCAAAGGGCATATGCCCCTGGACCCTAGAGACAATGCAGATGCCATGCCGGGCAGTGGGAGTGCCCATGCAGCAGCAGAGGACCTTGAGACGGGGGTGGCCAGCTTGGCCAGCATGGAGCACACATAGCACGGAGGGTCATCCCAGAAGGCCAGGCCCGGGGGAGCCCTCTTACCTTTCTGACCCCAATTCCCGCCAACCAGATATCTTATTCTTTCTGAAGATGTTAAAAACCACTTAAGAATAGAGCGTGGTGGGAAACTGGGGCTGCGTGCATGGGATAGCAACAGATTCTGATCTGAGCTGGCTCTCAGGGTCTGGGAAACGGTGGTCTGTACACGTGTTCAATGGAGGAAGTCCCCTGTCCGTCCCGCCGGCCCAGAGAGCGAGCCCCACTGGTGCCGAGAGCCAGGGCCCCCTGACCTGGGCACAGGCCAGCACGGCGGGTGTGGCCTGTCCTCTCTTGGCTCCGGGAGTTAATTTCCACCAACTGCTTCCTTTGTGGTTCTCCTTACGCCAACCCGTGCCAACATCCACTGAGGAGGCGGAACAGCATTCCTCTGGTAGGAGACCGCTATGAGAAAACAATCACTGATGGACTCAAGTATTTATGTGCAAAGACAGTTATGAACTACTTTCACAGCAGTGAGAAAACGGAAACTAAAAAACAGGACTCTTTGAGCGAATGCCGACCCCGTGGGACAGCCCCCCCCCCGCCCCTGGAAACTGCCTCCTCTAATAATAGAGGAGAATACTCATAATTTGTCCTCTGGACAACACAAGTTACAAAGGAGCTGGTACCATGTGATTCCACTTTTGTTTAGAAAGTGTGTGGATTTTGAGTACAACTGGCCCTCGTCGTAGCCATTAAAAGCCTCTGATTCGGGTGGGAACCTGAAGCTGACTGGTGGTTTCTGCTCAGGTTTCCTGTCACCCTCCCACCTTTCATGCAACTCACGGTCAGAAGCACAGACTTCCACGCATTCCCCCTGGACGAGGGGCACTTCAGACGCCATGTTTCCTCTGTCTTCCCAGTTCTGTGCGGTGACCTCCTGCTCTTTCCTGCCACGAGGGAAGAGGCCAGCAGGCCCGGGCAGGGACCCGATGCTGGGCCCCGCGGCGGAGCGCCCCCACGCTGCATCCGAGGCGCGGTCCCCTCGTCCCTCACAGGACGAAGGGAAGCGTTTTGGGCTCAGGGGATATGAGATGCGTGTTTTCGGGGGCTTTTCAAAGGGGCGTGGCGGGGGCTTCAGCACACCGAGTGGAAGGCGGGGCTGGTGGAGAGGCAGGCCCTGGGGCACTGCCGCCCTCGGATGTTGGGTGAGCGCGCCACACTCCTACCCGCTGGGGTCTCTGCAGCCCCGCAGCGAGAGAGGAGAGTGAGGCGTCTCCGGGTGGGAGCAGAGCACAGAGGGTGGGCCCCGGGAAGGGCCCGGGGCACAGCCCTGCTGGGTGCCGTCTTCCCGCCCGCGGTTCTGAATGCCAGAACTGCGCCACGGCTTCCCACGCTGGGAAACACGGGCAGCTAAAATAGGAAAGGGAGGGGAGCCAAGTGGAGCTCGCGCCTCCTTGTATTTAGGGTGAACACGAGCACGCTGACGGCGAGGGGAAGCGTGGGAACTCACCTGAGAATTCTTTGCACAGAGTATTTTGACTCTGTGTTCTCAGGTTAAAGACGAAAAATGTAAATATATATTAAACTCTAATTAGTAGGTTTTCTTTTCACCTGGGAATGGGTGAGCATGTCAGAAGCTACCTCGCGTGTGCTCTGGGACTGGCCAGGCAGGTAAATCCATCGTGCCTAAGGGGGGCCGGTTCCCACTGTGGGAGGAGGGAGCCCCCACCTCGGAAATGAGGAGGCGGGGGGCTAACCCTGCGAGGGATGGCTGGCAGGTGGGCGGGGGGTGGGGGGAGGCGGGCAGGCAGGTGACAGATAATAGGTAGATAGACGTCGAGATCATAGACAGGTGATAGTCACACAGACGACAGGTAGATGCTGATGGAGGACAGGTGAGCACGGACGTCTGGACGGACACAGAGAGCCCCTAGAAACGCCCCCACCACCGTCACCCGGCTGTGACTCCGGTCCCGGGGCTGCTGGGGGTCACCTCTAACATCCTGGGTGCCCACCTGCCCCCTACGGCCTCTGGGGTCAGAGCACTGGGTGAGGCCCCGGTGTGCCTTGGTGGGGAGTGTCCCGGTGGTCCAGGGACACTCGGCCTGGACAGCTCAGGGCTCAGCAGCCAGGGCAGAAGCAGCTGGGCAGTGGGCTGGAAGCTGGGAACAGGCCGGCCAGGCTGACCAGAGCTGGAGGATGACCCCCATGTTCTCTGCCTCCTGGGCTGAGCCTGCCGGCTGCTGGCCCTGGGTGGGGTGGGGTGGGCTGGGATCAAGACTGCACCCCCAAGGCCTGGGTGGGACTTGGGGGCAATGCCTGACTCAGCCTCACTGTCTCTCTGGCAGAACCGGGGTCCTCAGGGGTCACACACGTCCCTGTCCCTAGTGGAAGCCCTGTCACACTTCTCTGGGGCGGGTATCTCTGGGGCACCAGTGAATCCAAGCGTCCAGGTGGTCCCAGGGCTGCCCCTCCTCTCCCAGGGCGGGACTGCTCAGTGCAAGTGCCCAGGCTGGCAGCAGAGGGCGCCCCAGGCCCTCCAGTCTTTTCCAGGACATTCAGAGCAGGTTTGGGGGAAGGGAGGGGGGGCTGGCTGGTTATGCGAGTCCCCGGGTGCTGAGGGCCCCAGGCTGGGCTGACCCCTCTGGGTGGCGAAGAAAAACAGCAGCTGCAACCCCGGCCCCTCACGTCCACTGCCCGCCCTCAGTGCCGCTGCCTCACGCTTCGAGCCTGAGCACAGTCCTCTGGCTGGCAGCCCTCTGCTGGGCTGGGATGGTGGCCCAGGTGCCCAGGGACAGGGCTGCCTGCACCTTGGTGGCAGCTGTGTCCCTGGGGCTGCCCACGCACCTGCCCACTGCCCTCAAAGCCCTGCTGTCCAGGCCCGAACCCGTCTAAGCCTCGCTTGGCTCCGAAACCGCCATCAGGGCCTTACTGCGTGGTTTCCTGCGTGTGGAGGGAGCATGTCAGCCCAGGACCCATGGAGACCCCTTGTCCCCCTGGTGAACCCTGAGGGGTCCCAGCCTCCCCCAGTGGGGGTCAGGGCCCTGGGCACCTTCTTCCTCCCTCACCCCTGGGGCCCCAGACCCTATGCCCACCTGTGGCCCAGAACAGGTAGGCCATGTTCCCTCCCTGCCCAGCCCACAGCCTGGAGTTCCCCGAGTGTCCGCAGAGAAGCTTTAACAAGGCTTCGTCAGGTGATTGACACTGCGGGGCCCTGGGGGCTTCGGTGCAGGGTGCCGCCCCTTTTCCATGGGACGGCAGCATTCCCGGGTCTGACTGGACATCGTCGGGGCCTCAGAGGCCTCACTCAGGCGTGTCCCTGAGAATTCCAGGGGTCCCCCAGCGGGCGCAGCTGGCCCCTGGGTGTGGAGCTAAGGTGGGGAAGAAGGGACCACACGAGGGAGGAGCCACGGCATCAGCACCCATGTCCTCGTCCTCCTCTGCCTCCTGGGGAGCCCTGCATGGACGCCAGGCAGTCACCCTGTCCCCCGTCCCCTCCACCAGCTAACACCCCTGAGCACGTGTCAGGATTTCTCCGAACAGTCTGAGGAAACAGCTCCTAGGAGCTGATGTGCCTGAAGTCACACAGCCAGTGAGTGACAGAGCTGAGACCGGACCCAGTGTGACTGCCCCCTTCTTCGCTGGGGCACACCAGGCCAGACGCAGTGGCTCCCCTGAGCTCCCGTGTGTCTGAGCTGTGCCCTGCAGGTGCTGCAGGGAAGGAAGCGAGGGATGGGGCTTGCTGGGGTCGGGGGTCAGTGGCTGGGACTGAGGTCACTCTGCAGCGGGCCCAGCGGAGGAGGAGCCATGCTCCTTCTCTCCAGGTCTGGAGCAGCCATCTCTGTGCGGAGGGGCTGCTGGTCTGTAGGGCCCCTGGGCCGTGTCCCTCCTCCCTGTGAACGGGGCCTCAGAACTGCTGTGTGACTCAGAGAGGACCTGGCCACGGTCTGGCCACGAAGCCCTGCCCCCGAGCCCCCAGAAGACCAGTATGGGGTTAACGCAAGTGATCCGGGGACCAAGCCCCAGGCCCTCAGTCCCCTGGAGGAAGCTGGGGGGAGGGCAGAAGACCTTGAGGTCTCCCCCTGAGGGGGCAGCCTGTGGGTCTGGGCTCCTGGCACCCACGGCACCATCTGTTGGATGAGAGTGGAAGCCTCACCTGTGAAGGGCGGCAGGCCCCTCACCAGTCCCTAAGAAGCCTCACTGCGCCACTCGAGGGGCCAGCCCAGGGCCAGCAGTGCCGGCTGCGGCCCCACTGCCTCCAGGACCCCGACCCCAGGAGTCAGCAGCACAGGAAATGACTCTTCTTCTCAGGAATGCTGGGCTGGCTGCGGGGACCTTGCTGGGTGGCTCTGGGCCCCAAGGTAGGCGGGCCCAGTGGCCGGCGCGGCCTGGGAAGCCCCCTCCCCCCGGTTCCGCAACCCCATGGAAGTCTGCAAGGCTCGAAGGCAAGCAGCCAAACTTCCCCCACAGGCTCAGACAGCCGTTAAGGAAATATCAGTGCCAGATGCTCTGCTTTTTCCATAGAACCAGAGGCCACCGTGAGGTAACTGGGAAAAGATTAACCCGTCCAGACCCACAGTGGAGTCACGACGGCCCCGGGCTAGGGTGGGTGGAATGGGTCCCCTGCCCGGTGGCCCCAGTGAGACTTTCTGTGCCGTCCAGGGTGCCCTGGGAGAGCCTCGGTCCTGGGGCCACAGCCTCCCGTGGCCAGGCCCTGTGGCTGGCACAGCCACTGCACCTCCCCCGTCCCCGTCGGCCACTTGCATGGCATCCATGTGTCCCAGACCATCTCATCTGCACACTCCCCCTTCCCCTCCCCTCCCCCCTTCGTTTCCAGTGTTTCTTTCAGACAACGGGGCCGCAGCCACAGCCCCTAGGTTGGATTCTACCAGAAAATAAAATGCTCAGCCCTTGGCAATGGAACAAGGACAAATTCGGAGGGTGCACGTGGCCCTGGGAAGAGGGCCAGGGGGACTCATTGAGCTTCTCAAGCACAGTTGACGACAGCTCCCCTGGCCAGTGTCCCCAGGGGGAGGGGCGCGAGGGGGGTGGTGGGAGAGGACTGAGCTTTTCACTAGAAGGATGCGGGTCAGTAGTAACAGGAAAACAAGCGGCGGGCCGGGGACTCAGTGCCACAGTGAGAGCAGACATCTCCTCCCGGGCCAAGTCCCACCTGTGTCCAGAGACGCCCTGGGCACCCCAGGAGCAACGCTGCTCTGCACCGGAGACCCTTCCGTTCTCTGAGGGGACATCCTCTGAGCATCCTGGGCACACTGGTCCCCGGGCCTCGCCCGTCCAGCCCCCACTCCTCACTGAACCCCCCAACTCACTGAACAATGCCATTGTTGAGTCTGTGGGGCGTTACCATACTTTTTCAGTTTAAAAAAACCCACCTATTTTTGGTGTGACTTTGGCAAGTAAGTCTGGAGGCCGCACTCCAGGGATGAGCTTGGTCTCATCCACACCCTCACGTATGGGAGGCCTGTCCCTGTCCCCACCACCACCACCAGGCTGGCAGCCCAGGGTGCCCTCCCTCCGAGCAGCAGCCTCAGCCTCTCCCCCTGGGTGCTGGCAGTCAAGGACTCTGCTGGGAGCCGCCTCCCGGTCCTGGCCTCTTTTCTGTTCATTTTGGCTGCCTGGTTACCTGCCGGATACAGGCTCCTCGTCAGCTAGGACCTGGGTCCTCACCCGAGGAGCTGGCCTGCGGGACTGGGTGATTCAGATGTCCCCTTGGGCCGGGCGCTTCCCCCCAGGCAGCCCGCCTGGCCGTGACCGGCCCACCTGAGGCCCGCCCCACGCCTGTGGGCCCTGCCCCCTGGACATGACCACCGGCTGCTCCTGCCCAGCTGACTCACTGAGCAGTGGGCAAACGCAGGCTGGGGAACAGGCCCGCCCTGTCCTGGGTGCTGGGGCCAGAGCACCGACCCCCTCGAGGTGGAGCTGGCCTGGAGACAGGGGCGGAGGGAGAGGCTATCCACGCCGAGGGCAGGGACAAGTGCCAGGACAGGCAGAGCCTGCCATTCGGGGCCTGGGCCTTGGTCGGGGTCGGGGCGGGGGGCAGGCTGGCACTTCCGTCTCCAAGGCCCACAGACACGCCGCCTCGGAAACCACATGTGTGTGTGTGCAACCCGTGGAAAACACTTTTTTCCTTGATGAATCATGTTCTAAGTGAGAGACTTTCACTCGATAGTTGGGGCATTAAAAAGAAATCATAAAGGGTTTCATTCAACAGATGCAAAGAAGGTTTGTCACCCCCAGGCCCCGACACTGCCCCAGCTGTGTTTGTCCTCCTCTTCTGGAAAATTCTATCAGGTGGAGCCCTAGTTTTGGAGCCCAAGGAAGACGTCTGGCCCGTGTGCAAGCTGCGCTGGGCAGGGCAGGGCAGGGCAGGGCAGGGCAGGGCAGGGCAGGGCGGCTCGGCTCAGGACGGCTCGGCCGAGGCCAGCGGCCTGGGTCTCTGTCCACAGTTGCTCATCTGCGCACCTCGGTTTTGCCATCTGGATAACGGGGGTAAACTCTGCTCACCTGCCCCCGCATCTCAGGAAGCACTGAACTGGGAGACATGGGTAACAGCGCTTCATAAGCTGAAAAAAGATTGTTTGTCATCATAAATGTACAGTTTTAGCCCAGAAACTTCCATTTCAGACCAGCGCCCAGCCAAGTGCACGTTGCTCCCGAGGTCAGTGCTGCCTGAGTGGCCAACTGGCCACTGGGCGCTGGGACCCACACTCCAGCCCGGAGACTGGGGGCGGCCCCCTTGGGCTCCCTCCACGCCGCCACCAGAAGCCGGAAGGCCTCGCTGCAGGGAGGCCTCGCCAGCCAAGCAGGCCAAGCCTTGGCCCTGCGTCTGTGCAGCAGTGGGCAGGTGGGCCTTCCGAGGGTGGGTGGAGAATGTGGCCCGGAGGGGGATCGGGAGCTGCCCACAGCTGGCCAGGGAGGACCCGGGGGCAGGGGGTCAAAGCCAGGTCTGAGATGGTTGGCTGTGTGTCCTCGCTCCCCACCAACCCTGTGCCCGTGGCACTGCCAGCTGGCGGAGGGCGTGGGCTATGGTGTGGGTCACTCTGATGGCCACTGTCTATCTCTCACCATCACTGTACGGACACGGTGCGGTGAGGCCACAGGAGTAGAGAGAACTGGAGTGAGCAGGGGGAGGAGGTGATGGGGGTCCCCACCCTTGGCAAGGAGCACCCCGCCCTCTTCCCCTGCAGAGGGACTTGTTCTAAGTGGGAGCAAAGTCAGTGGGGCCGGGCGGGTCCACGTCCTCCACGGGCCGTGCCCAGGACGGACCGTGCATCACTCACGGGGGTTCCACTCACTGGGGGGGGCGGCTCCACCCATGATGCCCCTGGCCTAGAGACCAGGGTGGAGGTCTGGTGGGAGACCAGGGTGGAGGTCTGGTGGGAGCTCCTCCCCTCCCTCCCTCCCTCCTCACCTCCTCTACCCGTCGCTCCCCTGACCGCCTCCCCTCCATGAAGGCCCAGCTGTCCTCCCTTGAGTGGACCTTGTGTCTGAGGGACCCTGACCCTGGACTGGGGTGGTGGCAGCCTTTCCTCCAATCTGGGGCTCCACCAGGGGTGCTCCTGGCAGAGGGTCCCTCTGGATGAAGGACAGTGAGGTGGACACGACCTCCTGGTCTGGGGACACCAGGCCCCGACCGTGGCTGGTGGAGCCGGCAGGGGGCTGGACCACCCCCTCATGCCTCACTTGTCCCCGGGATGTTTCCTTAGAGAGAGAAAAAAAGAGGGGGGATGGAGGTAGGGAGGAGGGGGAGGAGGGAGTAAAGGATTTTTTTAAAGGAAGAAGGCCCTGCCCTAGGGCTGGAGTCTGTGTCAGAGGGGGCGCTGTTGCTCCACGGAGGGAGGGCGGGAGGGGGAGAAGTGGGAGGGGCTGAGAAGGGGAAGGGAGGGGGAGGGGAAGGAGGGGCAGGGGCTCGGGCTGAGGGGCAGGCCTGGGCTGCACCAGGCTCCTTTGGCCGCTGTCCGTGGGGCACAGGAGGTTTCCATCAGGATGTCTTTCCTTCCTCCTCCCACCCACCCTCATGGTTTTAAAGTCTTGGCAGCAGAGCTGTGGGTGGTTCCCCTTTCCCCGGCCCTGACTTTTCCAGGCACCAAGAGTTGCAGGGACCTGGGAACAAGGGGGAGAAAGCAAGGGTCCATTCATGGGGGCTGGTGGAGAGCTCCTGGCAAGGGGACTCCAGGGTCCCCGTCTGGGCCAGGTTGTGACCAGGGGACTGGCGGGGGCTCCAAGGTGCAGATCCGCTCGTGGGCACTGTTGGACACACATGCACGTGCACACGCACACACTGCGGGCCGTGGAGGAAAGCCCTGCCCCTGCCCCCCATAAGAGGCCGCCGCGCCCCCCACCCCAGCTCAGTCCCTGCAGATCCCCGGCTCCTCTGTCAGCAGCTCCCTGCATGCAGGTGTCCACGCAGCCTCCAGGCTCCCGGGAGGAGCTGGGACGGATTCTGCGCATGAACAGTGACTGCTGATGGGCCTGGACTGGGGAGGGGCAGCCATGGGCGACACTGAGGTGTTCAGAGGCGATCCCGCCCCTCAGGAGGACCCCACAGCACCCCTGGGAGAGGGATCTGGAGAGTGAGGAGACCAAGGCACCCTCCCCACCACCACGTTGACAAAAACACAGTGACCCGGCTCTGCGCATCTGGCCGTAGGGTTCAGAACGGTTTTTATTTTCCTTCTCACATTTTCTTTAGCGCATTTGTGCCACTTCCGTAGTCGGAGAAAGCCGCAGACGAAGGCGTGTAAGCAGACTCGTACCAGGCGACCACACGTCTGTGGAGATGAGCAGGAAGACTGTAGGAGACACAGAAGCGTCAGCTCTCGTTGCCTCTGGGCAGCGAGACAAGACGGTGTTTTTCTGGGTTTGTAATTTCTTTGTGATGGGCATGCACCTTTTTTGTAAAAGGAAAAATAAAATGTGCTGAAGACGCCGCTGCTGAGCTCTCGTGGGTCCGAAGGCACCCTCGGGGGCTGGTGCCCCTTGGGTGAGAGCCCCCGGCCCCTCGGCAGACGCGCAGGCCCGGCTTGAGCGTGGGAGGTGCCGGACCGAGGGTGGGGGTCCACCGCCTCACCTCGGAGCGGTCACATGGGTCGCGCCCCCAGAGACTCCCTGGTGGCCCACAAACCGGTGCCCGGCGAGGACCCCTACGGGGAGGGCCAGAGAAGCAGGGAGGCCCGGCAGCCACGCGATCTGTCCCCGTGCGAGCGATGTGGGCACGTCTTCCCGTTTTACAGACAGCCTGTTGCTCTCACCCGCTGTGTAACAAATCACTGCCAACCACAGGGCTCGGCTCAGCGCTGAATCGCCGTCCTGGGGCGCACATGCGGCCCGGCCGGGCCTCTACCGCCCCGGCATTTCACGCAACATGCATGTTCTTCTCCCAAAGCAGCGAGAGCATCCGAGTCGCCGCCCTTCGCAGGCAGGGCGGCTCCGACGCGGGCCGAGTGGGCAGGCCTTGGTTTTGCACCCGGTTCTGACCCCGCTTGTTCGAACAAGATGTCTGTAACCAGCTCGCCCCTGTGCCAGACCCCAGAGCATGGGGGGAGGCGCCCACGGCACAGCCTGGGTGAAATCGGTGGCAGGTAAAACTGCCCGTACGATTCATTTATGAAAGCCCCATAAAGTGGGTGGGGAACCAGGAGAAAACATCAAAACCCTAGAAGGACCGAGAAGTACGATTTCTGAAGTTTTTCTCAAACGTTTCCTTATAATGGTTATACAACGTTTGTATGTTTTGTAAACTATAAACAATTTAGGCTGATTTTAGACAAGCATCAACAGCTCCAGCTCCAGCAAAGTTCTTCTGGAAACTTCTCTCGGGGCAGGGGTTGGGTCTGACCACATCTGGAACCCACTCACACAGGGCCTCAGATATGTATGTCTGTTGAGTTTGTTTTCCCACAGCAAAAAAAAAAATGACACGTCTTTTCGGAACATGTATTTGACTAAACTGAAGAATTAGATGCATGAAAAATAACTCCAAAATCCGACCGAGCAAATGGATTTGAGACGCTGAAACCAACGACATGCCGTGTGTAGGAAGCGGTCAGTGTGGGGATCGGTGAACACACAGGTCAGTTCCACGAGACGTCAGGCCTGGAAACCACCAAACAGCATTGCAAGGGGATTCATTTGTGGTCATGGTTCTTTTCTCAGGCACCGTCCACTCAACGGCACCTTTGTTCTGTGAGCACGGGAAGCACAGCCCCTCACAGGCAAAGTGGGTCCTTCGGCAGAGCCGTGTCCTGGGCTCACAGCCGCCCCAGAGACCAGAGACTTTTTCTCTCACAGTGACTCAGCCCCGAGCTGGAGGAGACCCCGGCCTCCACTCCTCTCCTGGGCCAGCCCCAGCCTCCTCCTCCTCCTCCTCTGCAGCTCCTCCTCCCTCTGCCCCTCCCTCCCTCCCTCCCTCCTTCCCTCCCTCCCAGGCGGTAACTCCGGCAGAGCAGAGACAACTTCTCTCTCCCGCTCTCTCTGCCTCTCTCTCCCTGGTTGTTGTCAGCCCACCCTGGCCCCTGCCCTCGCTGGATGGTGACTCGCAGGCCGGTGACATGAGGCTGGCCCCCGTTCTGCTTCCTCTGCTGCTGCAGGCCTGCTGGGTCACAGCGCAGGACCTGCCGGCGGCTGAGAGGGCCATCGCCTTCCAAGGTGAGTGGGCTTGCTGAACCTCTCCAGCTGTGCTGTTTGCTGCCCTGGGAGGCAGTGCCTGGGACGGGACGCATCCAGCCCGAGGACAGGACCCTGGCCTCTTTCCTTGGCCTGAGAGCTGTAGGTGGGAGGCCTCGTGGGGGTGCTTGAAATTCCCCAGCTCAGCAAGGCCCCTGGGCCCTGGTCACCAGCGCGGCCAGTTGGGTGGACCCGGTGAGGACAATGAACTTCATTTGGGTCTCAGCCTCCAGCTCTCCATGAGCAACTGTCCTGCCCATCAAGTGCTGGGGTTTTTTTCTCTACCCCAGTTAATTCCATCTGGTTCCTTGCCTGGCAGTCAGTCAATAAATGTGGTTACCTGTTCCCACACACCTCTTTCTGAAGCTCATGCCCCTGATAGTACATTTAACTTGGAAATGTAGTGAATGAGTGGTGGTCTAGGGTGGAGCCCTCTGCCTTCCTGGAGGCCCGGCAGGGTTCTCAGGACTGAACAGGGCAGGCGGGGGGGGGGGGGCGTTCTCACCCATGGCTGCCCCACCCCATCGCTGGGGGCCAGCTTTTCTTGATGGAACCATTCCGTGCGGCGGGGGTGGCTGGCTGGGGCAGTGGCCGATGGGGTCAGAGTCGCCGGGAGGGAGAGTGGGTACAGGTGGGCTCAGTGCGTCCCCGAGGGTGCAGGGCATGAGCGGCAGGTCTCCTCCCACCCCTGGCCCAGACTGCCCCGTGGACCTCTTCTTTGTGCTGGACACCTCCGAGAGCGTGGCCTTGAGGCTGAAGCCCTATGGGGCCCTGGTGGACAAGGTCAAGGCCTTCACCAAGCGCTTCATCGACAACCTGAAAGACAGGTAAGAGGGCACACTTTGGCCTCCCTCCTGCATGTCCGTGAGCCTTTCAGAGGAAAGGCCGGCGGGCTCACGGCACCGGCCGGCCTAGTGCCTTGCCTGCCACGGCCCAGCAGGGAGTCTGGCCCCAAGTTCCCCATCTGAGAAGGGAGGCATTGGCCTGGTCGCTCGAGTACCTTCCCAAAGTCCACCGCGGTTCAGATGCAGCAGAGAGGGTTCGGGGTGGAGCAGGCTAGGGAGAGGGGGTGAGGGCAATGGCCAGCAGGAGGCCTGAGGCGACAGTGCTGCGATGTGGGGCGCCTGTCACCCCAGATGCACAAGAGGAACTGCCTCCCATCCCGAACTGAACAGGTTTAAACAGGTGGCCTGAGGCTTTGGGTGGCACCTGGAGGGGGCGCACCTCGCCAACCACCTGGACACTAACTGCTGCCCACAGGGGGTGTCAGAGCCTGTGTCCAGACCCAGTGCCCCACCGTGCCCAGTGTGGCAGGCACAGGGCCCTGGGAGGGCCACCAGTTTCGTCCTAGGTTTGGGCATGGCACACTCCATTCATTCACTTACTCATTCATCTGTGGGTGAGTCCACAGCACCGGGAGGGTGGGGGGAGAGGGTGTGGCCAAGGACAGGACCCGCCCACAGTGGAAGGGCAGAGCAGTAGGGAGGAGGGGCTTGGGTCAGAACCCAACTCCTTCCCCCACGTTGCAAGGCCCCATCCCTAGTGCCAGCCTTGTCCCTGCTGACCTGCTGCCCAGGGCCCTGAACTCCCCCCCGCCCAATGGGGCCACAGGGAGAGAGGATATGGTTACCTGATGCCTGAAACCCCACACCTACCCCGAATGCCCGGGTCCATGGGCCAGAAGGGTGCTGGGGGCTTCTGGGCAGCCGTGTGGGCCGGCACCCCCACCATGTGCCTTTGGCCCCTTAATCAGCCTTCTGTGCCTCAACTGCCTGCCGCCCCCCGCCCGTGAACCGGAACAGGCTCCCCTTGTGATTGTCACTGTTAGCACGGCCACAGGAGCTAAGTCCCTCCGTCTGCTGAATGGGCTGCTGGGCAGGCCGCCCCCAGGTGTGGGCAGGGCAGAGCTGAGAGTCCCGGGGTCCAGGTGTGCGGCGGAGAGAGGCGCAGAGTCCTGGCACCCCTCACTACTGCCCTGCTCAGACCTGGCCTCACCCACACTCCCCATGGCGGGGTCTGCCCCCACCACCCTGCCCACCACCATCCACCAGGAGGTGGACCCCTACAACCCCGCCCACCACAGTCTGGGCACGCACAGCTGCCCATCCGAAGTCCCTGGAACTCAGGAGACTGGTGGTTCGCTGGCTGCAGCCTGTGCCCCCTGACCATGCCGGCCTTCCCACATGTGACCACCAAGTCGGGGAGTGGGCGTCTTAGGGCCTCACCCAAGTCCAGCCCATGGCTGGCCGACTCCTACCTCTGGGGCAGGATGGGGCCGGGTGGTCTTCCACCTGTGAAAGGGGCCGACTTCGCGCTGGCTGGACAGCAGCTGGGGAGCGGGTGGGCCGCGGGGCGCACTCGGGCTGGGGCGGGAGAGGCCCACTGCTCCCCCTCCGCCCCTGCAGGTACTACCGCTGCGACCGCAACCTGGTGTGGAACGCGGGCGCGCTGCACTACAGCGACGAGGTGGAGATCATCCAGGGGCTCACTCGCATGCCCGGCGGCCGGGACGCGCTGAAGGCCAGCGTGGACGAGGTCAAGTACTTCGGCAAGGGCACCTACACAGACTGCGCTATCAAGAAGGGGCTGGAGGAGCTGCTCGTGGGGTGAGCCCGCCCCACCCCCAGGCCTGCGCACACGCGGCCGCCCCGTCTGTGGTCCAGTCCCGGGCGTGGCCCCTGCCTCTGGGGAGATGCACAGGCCCCGTGTCCCCGGGGGCCTCCGCCGTCCTGACCCCGGCACGGTCGCTGCCCCGAAACTGGCCAGGCCCAGGGGCTGCTCCCTGGCAAACTAACCTCCGGTGCCCAAGACCCTCAGGACCAGTCCTAATGGCCAAGGGGATCATGCTAATGACCACTGGCCACTGTCCTTCGTGGCCACTAAGGGTCACCCTGAATCCCATCATCCCTCCCTGGAGCCACCCACTGTCTCCTCAACCAGTGCGAGCAGCAGGGACCTGAAACGCCCCCATCACTGCCACCTTTTGGCCAAGCAGAGGTGCTGCCTGCAGTCACAGACAGAGAGACAGACAGACAGGCAGAAGACAGAGACAGAGGGCGACACAGAGGGAAGGGACTCCCGTGAGAGCATCGGCGTCCCCAGCGCTGGCCCTCACATCACTCGGAACCTTTGCAGCAGTGAGCAGGCAGCAGCCGCAGGGTCCAGGGGGCAGATGGGCTCCGGCTGCGGCTCCGCCCTGCCCCAGCCCCAGGGTCTCACTCACGGTGGGGGAGGGGACGTGCGCTTGTCTTCGGCTGTCCCCTCCCGCTGCCTGGGCTTGAGGTTCCGTGTCCAGAGGCCTCAGGGTGGGAGAGGACCGGTCCCTCTCCCCCAGCTGTGTGTGCATTTTCCACAATAGTCTTTTAGGGGAATGGGACCCCACAAAACTCTATTTATCCTGCTTCATGTCTGTTTGTATGATCCCACAGTACAGCAGGACCAGCAAAGATGAACTCTGTTCAGTGAAACAGGGACCCCACTTTGCAGAGCAGCTCGGGTCTGGGTCTCCCTCCGGGGTATCGGCCCCCATTACCCCCTGCACCGTGCCTCAGCCCGCCAAAGGGGTTCCTCGGGCTGTCGGGGCCAGGGGCATCCTGAGGCAACTGGAGCCGGGCAGGGTCTCACGGCTGCCCACCCCCTCGCAGGGGCTCCCACCTGAAGGAGAACAAGTACCTGATCGTGGTGACCGACGGGCACCCCCTGGAAGGCTACAAGGAGCCGTGCGGGGGCCTGGAGGACGCGGTGAACGAGGCCAGACACCTGGGCGTCAAAGTCTTCTCGGTGGCCATCACGCCCGACCACCTGGTAGGAGCCCCACCCCGGGCCTGTGGCCAGGGACGGGGCCCGTGGGTGCAAGACACAGGCACCCAGCTGCAGGATGGGGTGCGGGGTGGGGGGAGCAGAGATGCCGAGGCGGGGAAGGGGCCGCGTGCTCAGTCATCACGGTCACCCTTGCTCTTGCCACGTCCACCCCAGGAGCCACGTCTGAGCACCATCGCCACCGACCACACGTACCGGCGCAACTTCACGGCGGCCGACTGGGGGCAGAGCCGCGACGCGGAGGAGACCATCACCCAGACCATCGACACCATCACCGACATGATTGTGAGTGGCCCCCGCATGCACTGTCACCTTCCCACGTCCAGATGCGGATGCCGGGACAGCCTGTTTCGCAAATATACGTTAATTTGATTTTTTTCATTTTATTTTCAGAAAAATAATGTGGAACAAGTGGTAAGAGCCCCGCCCCTCCCCCACTGCCCAAGGTGCCACCTCTGGTCCCTTCCTCCCCGCAGCCCTGGACACCCAAGCCCGGCCCCCCCAGCACCCGCAGGCATCGGGGGGCAGCGGCTGTGCCTCGCTTTCTAACGTGTTACTTTGTCCCCTCTCCCGCAGTGCTGCTCCTTCGAGTGCCAGGTGAGTGTGGGTGCCCCGCCCACCCCTGGGGCCTCCTGGGACAGTCCATCTGTCTCGGGCTGACTGTTCTCTCTGCCTTGCAGCCCGCCAGGGGACCTCCCGGACCGCGGGGCGACCCTGGGTACGAGGTGAGTGGCCGCCCCCTGCTCTTGCTTACCTCCAGGAGGCCGCTGTCCTGAGCACCCACCACGCACCTGCCACGGGGACGGGCGTGGGGACGGCAAAGGCATCCCTCCCTGAGCAGATACCCTCGGCCACGGGGAGAGGAGCTGGGCACAGTGACCCTGAGGCCAAGGGGAGGCCCAGGGCTGGTGTGAGGGATGGGGGTCTGACAGCTCCCTGGCCCCTCCCTGTGGTGGAGGAGCTGGCCCTTTCTGAAAGTGTCCCTTGAGCTCTTGGCTCCTGGAGATGGGCACACTCTCGGGGCCCAGGCCAAGGTGGCTGACACAGAGAGGTTTTGAAAATCAAGATTTGTTGCCGGTACTTACAAATTGGGACATTGGTGAGAAAAGTCCAGATTTCTGGGGTCTCCTTAAAAATGTCAGCTTCAGTGGCAGGAAGCCCCGTGGCCCCTGGCCACGGGAGCTGAGCCAGCAGCCTCCAGGGGGAGGGTCTCTGAGCCCCCGTGGCCCACCCAGGGGCCCAGCGCAGCAGCTGGAACGGGGCGCGGGATGGCAGAGGAGAAAGGTGCAGAGGCCTCTCTCCAGCTGGCGGGGCCGCCCCGCAGCCTGGTGGGATGTGAGGGAGGGGGCGTGTGGGGCTGACCTGGAAGATCCCAGGACGGGCCCCAGGTGACGGGGACAGTGGCCGAGAAGCACCCAGACCAGCGGGGGGGGCCCTCACCAGCGTGGCAGAAACGCTCAGGAGGCTGCCCCCCCAACCTCAACCCGCTTTGTGTCCCAGGGCGAACGCGGGAAGCCCGGCCTCCCCGGAGAGAAAGGCGAGCCCGGAGACCCTGTGAGTGTCCAGCGCCCGACCCCGGGGCTGGGAGCGCGGAGAAGCCTGAGGCCGAGGGGCCAGGCCACGGAAACTTCCAGAAGGACGGCCAGTGTCTGAGTGCCGTGGCCCTAGTCCTCAGAGGACACCCCCCCGAGGGCGGCCAGGGCCGGGCACTGCACAGACGTCCCGTCCAGCGCGCCCCGACAGCGGGACCCCCCTGCCCCTCGGGCCTCCGCACATGCCCAGCCCGCCCTCGGCAGGGAAGGCGGTGGGTGGGGGGGTTGGACAGCAAAGTCCCCCGATGATCTCTGCTTGGGCCCTGGCCGGTCTCCCCACACCCCAGCCCCAGCTCCTCCCTGGAGGTCCGTGGAGGCGGGGCCTTCACAGCGGAGCGGCCCCTCAGACACCAGCCAGCAGGGCGGCAGCAGCGGGCCAGCTGGGCCAGTGGTCAGCGCGCCCAGTCTCTCTGGCTAACCGGGCCGGAGCGGAGTGGGAGATGAGGCGGGCTGGGTGGGGGCTGGCCCCACCCCCCGGGGACTCTAACACACACCCTGCTTTGTGTTCCAGGGAAGGCCTGGGGACCTAGGACCTGTCGGCTACCAGGGGATGAAGGTGCGTCTTCCCTGCTCCGCCACGGTGGCCTGTCCTGGGGTCGAGCTGCGGAGCACAGGAGCTGTGCCTGGGCACCGGGCCCTGGGACACCCCTGACAGTCCCTTCTCCTCCTCTGTTTGCCTTGTAGGGAGAAAAGGGGAGCCGAGGGGAGAAGGTGAGTGAGGCACGACTTTGAGGTGTGCCCCTGCCCCAGGTGCAGAGCAGCCACCCCTCACCTGGACAAGGACAACATCGCCCATCCCCAGTGTGGCTGGGCCCCAGCAAGCTGGTGGGGGTTGACTGGCATCCCCTTTGCAAGGGACCCGGGAGACTGCCCCCTCCTTGCTGTCCTCCTCCACCTCCCTGGGAGGACAGGGGGACTCTCCCCATGACGGGGGGACCACCCCCCTCACCGTCCCTTCCTGTCTCTGCAGGGCTCCAGGGGACCCAAGGGCTACAAGGTGAGTGTGGCAGTCGGGACGTGGGCTCTGCCCCACGGGTGGGTGGCTGTCTGACCTCCATCTGATCCTTTGGCCTTTGCCCCTCACAGGGTGAGAAGGGCAAGCGCGGCATCGATGGTGTGGACGGCATGAAGGTAACCCCCAGCCCGGGGGCAGGGCCGGGGCCCAGGGCACATGGCAGACAGGGACCTGGTGTGGGCACTCCCGGGTGCTCCGGAGGCAGTGGGAAAGGCAGGAGATATTGCTTGCCCCAGGTGCCCGTGGACCCCGAGCCACCTGGCCAAGATCAGAGCATCTTCCCGTGTGGGGGCGTTCCTGGGAGGGGGGTGGATGAGCCAGGGCCACAGTGCTTGACGACCAAATCCTCCTCCCTCCTTCCAGGGGGAGACGGGGTACCCCGGCCTGCCGGGCTGCAAGGGCTCGCCCGGATTCGATGTAAGTTGCTTTCTCTCTCGATACTTTAAGACTGGAAGTGCTTCTGTCGACGGCCTTAAGAGGCTGTGCGGCATGCAGGTGCGGCCCGGTGGCTGCTTGGTTAACACCGTGGACTGACTTCTCCAATCCTCTCACCAGGGCATTCAAGGACCCCCGGGGCCCAAGGGCGATGTGGGTTCCTTTGGACTGAAGGGAGCAAAGGTCAGTGCTGTGAGGCCCCTGGGGCTGGGGCTGGGGCTGGGCCTGGGGCATTATTGGCTACTGAGTGAGTGTCCCTAAAGTGTGTGGCCCAGGCCCACGGCCCCGGGAGAGGTTGTGGGCTGCTGCTGTGCTCTGTGGGCCGGCGCAGAAACTGGGGGTCAGAATGGCAGGTCAAACATCACAACCGATGGGTGGGGGCATTTGTTCAAGGGGACGCTCCGTCCACCCCGTGTCACTGCACCTCAGACTCTCCCACCCCCATCACACCTGCCTTCTGCAGCAGGGGGCGGGGCGGGGGAGGGCACGGCACCTCTGGTCCCCTGGTTCCCCCCAAGACAGGACAGGACAGGAGGGACTGACCCTCATAATCTCTCCAGGGGGAGCCTGGAGCCGATGGAGAGCCTGGGAGGCCAGGGGCCACAGGGCCCTCCGGAGACGAGGTGAGCATGCCCACAGCACCCACCCCAGCCCCTCCCTCCACCTGAGCCTGGGTGGGGTGCCTGGGCCCTGGGAGAGGCTGCTGCCAGGGACAGGCCGGCCGCAGTGCAGACACTGCCAGGCTGGAGATGGATGAGTGTGCCCTTGCTCCCTGCAGGGAGACCCTGGAGTGCCCGGTCCCCCAGGAGAGAGGGGTGAGGCTGGCGACGAGGTAAGCACCCACGTCTGGCCTCCTGCTCCCTGTTCCTGAGACTCGGGCTGAGTTAGCCGACCCAAACTAATGCTCCTCTCCATCCCAGGGCAACCCGGGGCCGGATGGCAATCCTGGAGAAAGGGTGAGTCCGGCGCAGCACCAGACATGGCCGCATCACCAGCTGGGAGCCTGCTGCGGGGTGTCGGCTCTGCACCGAGCCCTTGAGTCCCTCCCACGTAGCGGGTCTGGGCTTGCAACCTCACGTCCTACCTCTCTCCACACAGGGTGGCCCCGGGGAAAGAGGACCGCAGGGAACCCCAGGTGCTCGGGGCCCGAGAGGAGACCCGGTGAGTCACCCTTCGTTAGCCCGGGGCCCCACCTCCCTGGTGGGGACAGGCTGACGTCAGGCTGTCAGAATCACAGGGCACCTGCCACCAAGTCCCTCCGGCCCCTGCGCTTCTGTTTTCCCAAACAAAGACAGTTCCCACCAGGGCAGGGGAGACAACAGCTGCTGCCCCCGCCCTCGCCCGGACCTGCAGCTGCGCCCGCGCCTGGGTCTGAAGGCAGGCAGGCAGGAGCCAGGCCCCGGCCGAGGCCAGCAGGGCGAAGTGCGGGGCCTCTCCCCCGGCCCCAAGGGCCAGCTGGCACAGGAACGAGCGTCTGACATGACGCGGAGACGCCGTGGGTGTGCCCTCTGACGTCCGTGGTGTGTGCATGCAGGCCCTTCAGGTCTGTGGCTGTGGGGCCTGACGCACCCTTCATACAGCACACTCCCTGTTCCCAGCTCCGGGTCTTCCTAGCTGTACAACTTTCCCTGTGACTCGGTTTCCTTAGCCCGGCCCCTCACCACACACCTGGGCCTTTTCTAAATACCTGCAGCCCCCCCCTCCCCACACCAGCCTACCCAAACAACTCCACAAACATTTCTGCAGACCGAGCTTGCGTGCTTCTCTGGATCGTTAACACTTCAAGGGTGGGAACATCGGGAGGCTGCGGCTGCACAAACCTTGGGGCTAGGAGGCTGGTCCTGGCCCAGTGGCCAAGCTAGGCGTTCTCCGGCCCCGTGTTTCAGTGGCAAGGTTGTGCTGGTTCCAGAGGGCAGGTCCCAAGCAGGCTCTGTGCCTGGTTTTGGGGGGAGGGAGGGCAGGCCCCACCCCATAGCTCCCGAGTTAGGGGGAGAGGGTGCAGAGCTTCCAACCTCAGAGGCGGGCAGGGCCCTCTGCCCTCTGCAGACCTGGGCGATGCCACCACTCATCCCGGCACAGGACGCCGGGTGAGGCCGTGAGAGGCCTGCGCCTGGTCAGGTGCCCCACAGGGACCGTGACTTTACCCCGAGGCCCGATGCAGGCAGGGGCTGAGGAGGGCCATCAAACAGGGGTCACCTGACGTTGACCCCCTTCCAAACCCACCCAGCTGAGATCAGGAAGTGGGACCAAAGGCCAGGCCACGCCTCCAGCACGCAGGCCTGGCAGAGGGTGCCCCCGTGACGGGGCTGCAGCTCCCAGGACCCCCGCAGGGAGCCTCCTGGGGAAGAGGCAGTGTAGGGAGCAGCCTTGGGCCGCAGGAGGAGCTGCTGGCTTCCTTGTGGGCCTCACAAGTCACTGGACAGCTGAGCACGTGTCCACACTGAGGTGGAAATGCAGGACAGGAGGAAGGAAGGGTGAGGCCTGGGTGCACGGTGGGCAGCTCTGGCCCCCCAGGCCTCGCCCTCCCTGGCCCCCACCTCACCAGCCTGTTCCTTTCCAGGGTGAAGCCGGACCCCCAGGTGAACAGGGACGGGAAGGCCCTGTTGGCGTCCCTGGAGACCCGGTAGGAAGCCCGGCCGTCTGAGGGAGTGTCCAGGTGGCAGCCGGGCCTGCCTGTTCGTCTCGGAGCAGAAATGCTCCCTGCGGCTCAGGAATCTGTGGGGAGGGCTCTCTGCTGCAGGAGGGGTGGCCGGGGCGTGGGGGTCAGGAGCCAGCTGCAGGGGCAGCTGGAGTCAGGGCGTGGGGATGGGTGACAGCGGGCCTAGCTCCTGTGGCCCCCAGATGTGCAGAACTCGCAGAGGGACCCCTGTTTGTCATCTGGGGGGCACTTGGCAGGATGCAGAGCTAAGTGAGAGACTCCCCCTGCCCCCCTAAGCTCTGCCCTTGGGGTGGGTGGGCGGTGGAGGGGCGTCCTGGCTTGGTTGGGGCTAGAGGAGGGCTGTGGGGGGTGGAGGCCAATATCCAGGTGGAGAGGGGGTGGGCAGGCCTGAGGGCAGAAGGGGTGAGGGAGCCCCAGGCCCCTGGGCACAGAGCCCCCCGCCCTTGCCTAGTGCAGCTGGGTCACTGAGGGCAGAGCCTTGGACCGAGGCAACCCACCTTGGAGCCCCCAGGACACAGGGTGGCGGGTGGGGGAGAGGGAACTTGTTCAGCTTTTGGACCCAGGTGTGAGATCCTGGCTGGAGGCCAATTTGGGTGTGTATTGCATAGAAGGCTCCAGAATTCCTGAGGCCGTGCTGGGGGAGGGTGGGAGAGTGGGACCCTGAGGAAGCAGGGGGTCTGACCCTGCCAGGGTGCAGGGCTGGGGGAGGAGTCGGGAAGGGGTGCAGACCCGCCCTCGCCTCCTCCGAGGCCCACGGGGCAACCTCCCGGAACACGCCGTCTGCCCCATACGGAGGCTGCCCCAGGGTCTGGCTTCACGGGAAAACACTCGATAAACACCAACATCCGTCTTCTGCTCTGGCAGCTCCTTGGTCTCTCCGTCTGTGTGTCTGTCCACCCACCCACCCATCCATCATCCCTTATCTCCTCACCCACCCAGCCACCCACCCATCCCTGTCACTTACCCTCAGGTATCCGTTATCTATCATCTGTGCCTCCCGCCAGCCACCCACCCCCCTACCTTTCCACCCCGTGCCTACCTATCTGTCGATCTCTATGATTTATCCATCGTCTAGTCACCCACTCCTCCACCCATCCGTTCATCCACTTTCCTTCCATCTTGAAATACATCAAGGCTATAACCAGAATAAATTCTTAGGAGCAGAATTTCTTGGCCAAATGACGTGTGTGTGATAATCGTCAAATAATTCTTCGTGCGAGGGCCAGAGCCGCCCAGGTTGGAGGGACCCCTGGCGATGCTGGGGCGGCTGCTTCCTCTGGGAGGAGGCCCTGGTCCCTCCGGCCGATGGCCCAGCTGGGGACAGTCCACCCCCAGCCCCGTTCCTGGCCTCAGTGCTGTTTCTGGCCCTTAGGCTCCCGCTTTCTCCCCACCCTGCCAACACCCCAAAAGGCAGGCAGCTCCCTTGTTCTGAAGCCAGGGGTACCCTTCAGAACATCCTGGGAAAGATGTTTTTCCAAATCCCAAGGAAAAGCAGTTGAGAACTGCAGACAGTGGAGGAAAGGTGCAGGCATCACCCCCACTCCGTCCCATCCTGCCCTGGGCGCCGCCACCCCTCCCGCCTTTGTGGAGGCCGGCCCCGCCCACCAGGAGTGGTGGGGAAGCCGCAGAAACTCTGCCCCGGGTTTGTCGGGTCTTCGCTGCCTTTGGTGGGTCACCGGGTTCCTGTTCCTTGGGGGAGGGTGGGGTGCTAGTAGGGACCCGGAGGGGACGTCAGATGGGGCCTCCCACGGGCCCGGCCTGGGGCACCCAGGGCCTCCATTTCCGTCCTCCCTCCTGCCCCTCCCCTTTTGATGTCCCATCCTGGCCTCTCAGGGCCCAGACCATGAGCCCCGAGGGTGTGGGGTTGCGGGGGCGCTGCTGGTCCTCCTGGCCAGTGTGCAAAGTGTGTGGTGCTGACGCTGTCTGAGGTGCCAGGACCACGGGCCGCAGCCGGACCCCGGCGTGGCTGTGGGGAGGGCAGTGACGTGGCAGCAGCTGGTGGATGGAACAGGCTGGATGAGGGGACGTCACCACAGGTGGGAGAGGACCTCATCCGAGAAGGACCTGGTCTGGAAACCCCAACACAAAACAGGGCGTCTGAGGGCAGGGCCCCAGCGGTGGGGCACCGGCGCCAGCAGGCCCGTGAACTCTGTGCACGTGCCGTCCTTCCTCCAGCCCAGCTGGGGGTGTCCATGAAGTGCTCGGGGGACCGAGACCCCGGGCCAGGCAGGGCAGGTGATGCGCCTCCAGGGAGGGCGTCGGTGGAGCCGGCCGGCCAGTCACGTCGTGGCGAGGGCTGGTGTAGGCGGAGAGAGGGTCCAGTGGGGCCTGTTTGTCTCTTCGCAGGGTGAAGCTGGCCCCCCGGGACCTAAAGGATACAGAGGAGACGAGGGGCCCCCAGGGCTCGAGGTGAGTAGCCCTCCACGCCCTCGGCTCCAGGAGGGGCCAGCCCGGCCCCCGGCCCCTTCTCTCCGCCCAGCGCTTCCCTGAGAGAGGCCCCTGGCCGCTGGCACACGGAGAGGTTTCATCTCATCTTCATACATGTGGCTTTCAGGACATTTGGAAGACGCAGACAAAAATTAACAAGAGAACCGAAATCTAAAATCATACCACCCAGAGATGAATAATATGAAAAATTTGGCTTATCCCTTTCCAATTTCTTTGCCTTTCTTTGCACGTTATGCCTGAAATTCAACTTCACAAGGTTTGCTTTTTTTGTGATGAGCCTCCTCCGGAAGTCCCAACAGTTTTTCAAAACGGTGCTGACACTCGCTTTGAGCCACGCCCTGGTCTGGGTCTGCCTGTGTCTCCGAGCGCCCGGGCCGGGCTCGCAGGCGGCTCCCGATTCCCAGCCTCCCTGTCCAGCTCTGCTCATGTGCCGCTGCCCCGGGGAGGGTCCCAAGCGGAAGGCAGGGGGCCGAGCCCCGGGCCTGTTCTGCTCCGTCTGCACCAGCCCCGCGGGACCCTGGGTTTCGGGCCCTTCTTTCAGTCATTGCCCCGCCGCCGTTCCATTTAATCCTCCCTCTCCTGTTCCCCCGAGAGCTCTTCCCAAACCTGCTCCTCTCCTCCTTAGGGTCCCAGAGGCTCCCAAGGGCCTGTAGGACCGCCCGGAGACCCCGGACTGATGGGCGAAAGGGTGAGTGACAGGCCCAAGGGCCCAGGGTCCCGCAGAGGCTGACACCTGGTCCCCTGAGATCCTCGGAAGCCCTGGGCTTGAGCTCCGAGCTCATGGGGTCTGACTGAGGGTCGCGGTCGAAGTAACTAGACGGGGAGCATCCTCTGTAGGTGACTGTCCCCTCAGTGTCCGTGGACACTGCGGTCACTGTGGTCACCGAACACATGGGCGCTTTGCCGACCCACCTGCTCCAAGGTCTGGGAGAGGCGGGTAGGGGACCCCAGGAGGTGGGCAGGGGACCCCAGGGCAGTTGGGGCTGGGAGACGCCTTCCGGGCTGATGAGGGGCCCAAACGCATCACTCCCGTGCCCACGCCGTCTGGAGACGGCCCAGGCCTGGGTGGCTCCTGCGGTGACGGGACGCGGTCTGCTCCCCCAGGGTGAAGATGGCCCCCCTGGAAACGGCACTGAAGGCTTCCCCGGCTTCCCTGTGAGTGCCCCCAAGCCCCACTACCACCCTCCTGGTTGGCAGCCGGGCTCCCGTGGGCCGAGGGTGGCGCCCAGCAGTGGGTAGCTGGGTTGTCCACGGAGGCCCCTCGTCGGAGCCTGACATGACTGCCCCACCTTCCTCTGCAGGGCTACCCGGGCAGCAGGGGCCCCCCCGGCATAAACGTGAGTACCCACCCACCACGGGGCTGCTGGTGTGCACGCACATATGCACACCAGCGAACACACACACACCCCCTTAGCCCAGGCTCTTTGCCAGGGCCCCCAGCATGCGTCTTCATCCACGGGCGTCCCCACCGGCGTGCCCTCCGTGGCTGACATGCCCTCAGGGTGCGTGGGAGCGGGGTCCTGTCCCAGCCTCCCCTGCTCCTCAGGCTGGCCGCTCTCGGCCTCAGTTTCCCCCCCCAGGAAATGTGTACCAGGGGTGGGGCAGGCAGTAGCTCCATCGTGCTTTTCCTTTTAAAACTTCTCCTCAAAAATGAAATGAAACATATGAACTGCACCGTGGTAACGCTGGTTTAAAGTAGAAAACGTGGGGGAGGAAAGGAGCAGCCAGGACGCCTGTGGCGGACGAGCCGCCTTTCTGTCCGAGGTGCTTGGCCAGACGCCCGCCGGAGCCCCGGGCCCCGCCCCGCCCCTGCGCCCAGCCCCGCCCCTGTGCCCAGCCCCGCCCCTGCGCCCCGCTAAGGCGTGCTCCCCTGTCACCTGCAGGGCACCAAAGGCTACCCCGGCCTCAAGGGGGACGAGGGAGAGGCCGGAGAGCCCGGAGAGGACGTGAGTGCTCCACCGCCCACGGGCCCCGGGTTGGGGAGTCCCGAGGGTGGGGGATGGAAGGGACAAGTGGCTGTGTCTGTGACTCATGCTGCTTCCTTCCAGAACAACGACATTTCACCCCCCGGTATGAAAGGCGCGAAGGGGTACCGGGGCCCCGAAGGCCCCCAGGTGAGTGGAGACGTGGCTGGCCCAGGGGGCCAGGTGCGGGCAGACGCACCTGAGGCTGCAGTGGGTGGCGAGGGGCTGGGGAGAGGAGGTTGGGAATTGGGGGAGCGGATCCCTGGGGAGGTTGGGGCTTTGACGAGTGGGACCGGAGGGAGTGGACAGTTCCGAGGGGCACACTGGGGTGGCGAGCGGGGAGGGGAGGAGGGCCGGTCGCCAGGTGGCAGCGACAGAAGCGCGGCAAGGCCTGCCCTGGCTCTGTGCCCCTCTGACCGTGTGTGCACCCAGGGGTGGGGGGGCGAGCCACTGGGCTGAGCAGAATGCTCCGCCTGGGCGGCGAGCGTGGGCGGGCTGCACACGGGGGCCCGGCCGGCACCCCCACTGGCCACCAGGGAAAGGACTATGCTGGATGGTTGTCACAGGGTAGATGGCAGTTACTGGGTCTTCTCCAGTCCTCAGTGTGCGGAAGCCTCTGCTGTCCCTGGGGCCTTCAGGGGACCCCTCGTGGGAAGTGGGGTCACGGGACCCCCCCACAGAGGGCTTGCCGAGAGGTCCTGTCAGACCCCCGGTTCGGGGACCTGGTGAGGGGGGCCGCAGGTCCCCGCCTTTCAGCCCTTCTCCCACCTTTTCTCTGACAGGGACCCCCAGGACATGCAGGACCACCGGGGCCGGATGTAAGTGGGGTGTCTGTGCATGTCCTTGGGGACCAACCACTCTGGCCAAGGACCCCATGGGGGTGGGAACCAGTGACAGCAGCAGGGGGACATGGGAGGGCCACTGGAGGGACATGTGACAGCCCTGGAGAGACGTGGCAGCCACAGGGGACACATGAGGCCATGGGTGACACGCGACGGCCACATGTCAGTGGCCACCCCAGGTGTCCGTGCCTGGGAAGCAGGGGCCTACGGACAGAGCAGGGCACACCCCAGGAAGTGAGACCCCCCTGCATGCCCCCAGCCTGGCTGTGGTCTCAGGAGAGGGTGGCCAGGGCCACCCAGACCGGGTGACGGACGGGCCAGGCAGCCCGTCATGGAGTGTCTTCCCCTCTCTAGGAATGTGAGATTTTGGACATCATCATGAAAATGTGCTGTGAGTGTCTCCACCCTTGAGTAACTCAGTTGGAAAGAGCATGTCCTGCACCCAGTGTCTGAGTGAGGGGGAGGCACGTGGCGGGGGGGGGGCAGGTGTGTGTCCCACCAGCGAGAACGTTCCTGGGGGCTGGGCCACTCTCAACCCGACCACCAGCCTGCCTTCTCCCCGCACTGCGAGGCGGCCGGGAACCCCCATCAGGGAGACCCAGGGAGGGGGGAGCTAGCGGGAGGGTTTACACAGGACTCGGGGGCTCCACGTCACCTGACCTCATCTCTCTCCTCTTTCCCAGCTTGCTGTGGTGAGTGTCGCTTTCTAACTCGTGTGGTTTCGGCTTTTGGGTGGGCCGACCCTGGGGGGTGGGGGGCTGTGCCCTCCTCCGCCTGCGTGTTGTGCAGCTGCAGCTGCAGCTGCCCCTGCCCGCCCCGCCCCCCCACAGAGTGCAAGTGCGGCCCCATCGACATCCTCTTCGTGCTGGACAGCTCCGAGAGCATCGGGCTGCAGAACTTCGAGATCGCCAAGGACTTCATCATCAAGGTCATCGACCGGCTGAGCCGGGACGAGCTGGTCAAGGTGTGCCCCTCCCTGTGTGCTTCTCCGTGCTCTGGGGAAGGCGGTTCCCAGGAGGCAGGGGTCTTCCCTGACAGCAGCCTGGAGAGGGGCCAGGTCCTGAGGGCCCTGGGGAGACAGGGCATGGTGTTACTCGAGAGCCAAGAGTAACATGCGAGAGTGGCTGCCAGGCCTGGCCTGGGGCAGGTGGAGGGTAAGGGGGCCGGCCGGGGCTCTCCTGACCTCGGCGCCTGTGCCCGCGCAGTTCGAGCCCGGGCAGTCGCACGCAGGCGTGGTGCAGTACAGCCACAACCAGATGCAGGAGCACGTGGACATGAGGAGCCCTAACATCAGGAACGCCCAGGAGCTCAAGGAGTGAGTGTGACCCACCCGGCCGGCTGCAGGGGCGGCCCTAAGAGCCCACCCAGCGCCCGCGGCAGGCCCAGGCCCCGACCCTGGCGCTGACCCCCTACCTGACCTGGGCCCCGGCCCCGACGCTGACTGTGCCATGGCCCCTGCAGAGCCGTCAAGAAGCTGCAGTGGATGGCGGGCGGCACGTTCACGGGCGAGGCCCTGCAGTACACCCGGGACCGGCTTCTGCCGCCCACCCAGAACGACCGGATCGCCCTGGTCATCACAGACGGCCGCTCGGACACCCAGAGGGACACCACCCCGCTCAACGTGCTCTGTGGCCCTGACATTCAGGTGGGGCCACCTCCAAGCCGCACGCCACTGCCTCCGCACCGTGAGGTGTGGGGCATCCCCCCACCAGGGCTGGCTGATGCTGTCCCTCCCCACAGGTGGTCTCCGTGGGCATCAAGGACTTGTTTGGCTTCGTCGCGGGCTCTGACCAGCTCAACGTCATTTCCTGCCAAGGCCTGGCACCCCAGGGCCGGCCGGGCATCTCGCTGGTGAAGGAGAACTACGCAGAGCTGCTGGAGGACGCTTTCCTGAAGAACATCACCACCCAGATCTGCATAGGTGGGTGGGGGCGGGGCCGGCCGGGTGCAGCCTGCCCCCGCGCGGCTGTGCTGGAGGCAGCCTCCCAGCGAGCGCAGGCAGCTGGCGGACGGCCAGAGACAGCTGCCGCCGGGTCAGACGTGGGCCCTCCCCCAACACAACGGGCACGTGATCGGCATCGCCCGGGGGTCGCATGGCACCGTGACAGTGTGTCACGGGCTGCCCGAGCCTCGGTCTCCCCATTCCCAGGAGGGGCCAAGTCTCTGCCTCACCCCTCACTGGCTTGGTGGGACGATCACAAAGTAATGCCTGGGGACCATTCCTTCAGCTCGAAGGTCCACACTTGAACAAGGGGACACCCTTCCTGGTGGGGTGGAGCGGGCCAGGGGGCAGGCTGGCCAGGCATTCGGGGGCACCGCCCGTGTGCGCGTCTGCACCGTGCCTTCCGTGGAGGTGCGCTGGCGCCCTCTTTGTCAGGGGTGGGTGACAGGTGGAATGACGGTCCCCGTGGTCGCTGGCTTCATGCCGCGTTGTCTTTCTCCTACAGACAAGAAGTGTCCAGATTACACCTGCCCCAGTGAGTACCTGGGGCGTGGACAGGGCTGGGGTGGGGGGCCTCCCGTGGGGAGGGTCCGGAGATAATGAAGGTTGGAGGGGGCCTGGCTCCCCCAGGCTCGGGTGGGCGCCCCTGGCCGGCCCTACCGGCTGTGCTGGGCGGCCCTGCCGCATGCCAACCGGCGCCCCTGCCCCCGCAGTCACCTTCTCCTCCCCGGCCGACATCACCATCCTGCTGGACGGCTCGGCCAGCGTGGGCAGCCACAACTTCGAGACCACCAAGCGCTTCGCCAAGCAGCTGGCCGAGCGCTTCCTGACGGCGGGCCGGGCCGACGCCTCGCAGGACGTGCGCGTGGCCGTGGTGCAGTACAGCGGCACGGGGCAGCAGCAGCCGGAGCGCGCCGCCCTGCAGTTCCTGCAGAACTACACCGTGCTGGCCGGCACCGTGGACCGCATGGACTTCCTCAACGACGCCACTGACGTCAACGACGCCATCCGGTACGTGACCCGCTTCTACCGCGAGGCCTCATCGGGCGCCACCAAGAAGAGGCTGCTGCTCTTCTCCGACGGCAACTCGCAGGGGGCCACGGCGGCGGCCATCGAGAAGGCCGTGCAAGAGGCCCAGCGGGCGGGCATCGAGGTCTTCGTGGTGGTGGTGGGCCACCAGGTGAACGAGCCGCACATCCGCGTCCTGGTCACCGGCAAGACGGCCGAGTACGACGCGGCCTTCGGCGAGCGCCACCTGTTCCGCGTGCCCAGCTACGCGGCCCTGACGCGGGGCGTCTTCTACCAGACGGTGTCCAGGAAGGTGGCGCTGGGCTAGCCGGCCTCCCCAACCGGAGAAAAGTAACAATGTGACATGAATCTTCCCAACTGACCCAAATTGCTAGATTTTTTTTTTTTAAAGAAAAGCTTGAAGAGCTGCCACTCGAGCGGGCTCCGCGCCCCGGTCCTGGGACCCTGCGCCCTCCCCTGCACACCCGAACCCTCGTCGCACCGCCCCGAGTTAACACCCCGAACCTCCCTTGGCGTGCGGGCCCCTCGCCCATCAGAACCCCTGACCCCTCACTTCCCTGGGGTGTCAGCTGTGCGCTGTCCCGGACCCCCACGAGCCCTGTGGGACCCCCACATACCATCTCATTTACCCTCGAGAGTCGGAGCCCACGCCCTAGTTCACGGAGACGACCAGCTGCCTCTCGCTTTTGGAAAGCCAGCGTTGGAGGGTTTCCGAACCGCTTCCCAGGAGGGTCCCCTTGCTCGCCGCCCAGACCGTGGCTCCGGCAGCCCCGGCCGGAGAGCTCAGGACGGCGCCCCAGCACGGGCCAGCACCGCCAGAGAGCCGCAGAAAATAGTGTCTCCTTGACCCTGTGTCCTCGCAGACCCGAGAACAACGGTGCTATCCTGTCGACCCCCTCCCATCTGCACAGAGGGGCCCGGCCCCGGGCCATCTGGTGGCCCGGAGTGACATGCTATCTTCAAAACAAGCTAAGCTCCCTTCCCTCAAGGGAGCGGCTGGTTCTGTGTCCTGTAGAAAGAAGACCCTCTTTCTTCGTTAGTTTTACTTTTACTCCTTCCTGTGTTTCCTCAACCGTGTCCCTGTCCACAAACTCTCCAAATAAAAGTTTTCACTCTTCTCTCTGTGGTTGTCTTTTCGAGGAATTAGAATCCCCGCCGTGCCCGCACTTGGTGCCAACAGGAGGACTTGGAGGAGGTTAGGGTGTCTGGTGGGATGCCCGCCCTCGGCTCAGTGCTGGGGGGAGGCGTAGGGGGATGCCACGCCTGCGCACGTGCGTGGGACGAAGTCACAGCCATCAGAGCCCCAGTGCTCTCCTCTCCCTGGCAGGGCTGGCAGGGCTGGCAGGGCACCAGGGGAAGATGTGGGTCCTGGCCGCACTCGGCCAGCAGGAGTGCAGGACAGGACACCCATGCGGTGGGGTCCCGCGTCCTCATCAGAGGAGACATCGAACACCTCCCTGTTTTGAGCCAAGGCACCTCCAGCCTCTGGACGTGCCCACGGCAGGGAGGCCGGAGGGCCAGCCTGACAAAGGCAACTTCGTGGAGGGTGACCTGGGCCTGGACGCGTGAGGAGGACGCGCCTGCCCCTCCCCAGCCTCCCTCCAGCTGGGTCTGGGGTCTCTCTCTGCCCGCGGGCGGGGGGGTGGCCACCCAGGGATCTCTTCCTGAGGGAGAGGGAGAATCGGAAATACGCGTTTCCCCTTTAAGAAGGAAGTGCCGCTTCAGTCCCCGTGACTCATCTCTAACTGGAATCCTCTCTAACTGGAACCAGCTGGCGGAGAAGGCAAACCGAAGTCAGCGACACTTCTTCCCTCCACGCTGTCCTTCCCAGCCCCCGCCTCCCCGCACCCACCAGGAAGACACGAGGGGCCCCTTCATTCTACGGAAGTCATTTATTTTAAAAGTACGCTATGGCCCTGGCCAGGTGGCTCAGTTGGTTGGAGGGTGGTCCCCGCACACCAGACGGTTGTGGGTTCAATTCCCGGTCAGGACACAGACGGGAGGCAGCTGACCGATCTTTCTCCCTCTTTCTTTCTCTCTTTCTTCTTCTCTCTCCAACATCAATAAACATCATCTCAGGTGAAGATTTTTTAAAACTTAAAAATGTGTTATGAAGGAAACCTCAGACCCATCATGCCCGAGTCCTTCCCCAGTTTATAAAAGCAGTGTTTTCAGACCACGGCACCCCTCCGTCCCGGCCAGGCTCTCAGGGAACAGTGCTGAGGCCTCGCCCCCAGGCCCTGACCTCTCACGGAGGAGCCTTGGGGCTGCAATTCCCTCCTCCTCCCAGAAAGGGTCTTCTCTGATGGAAGGGGAGACGTGTGTGGTCCAAAGGAGTGCTCAGGAGGGGCCCCCAACCCCCACATCCCCCCCCACTGGCAGGTCAGCCCCACCTGCTGATCCTGGACGCCCCCAGGACCCCGCTGCCAGGACTGGGAACGTGCAGGACTAGCACTGGGGACGTGCAGGGTGCATTGCGCCCACCGCCATAATCCGTCCCCTTCTGCAGGGGACTCAGAGCCCCCGTTAGCGTGGCCCATGTCGGGGCTGCCTGTGCACTGCAGGTGCCGACCCCTGGGTCCCTCGGCTGGGTCCACTCTCCCCCACCTGTGAAAGTGGCCTCGGTGCCCGTGGCCCTGCAGTCGGTGCTGCCTGGGCAGCTGCACGTTGCCCGTTCCTTTAGTTGGCATTTTTTGAACGTTTCTTTGTGGTCCTTTTACTTTTTATTTCCCGAGACACATAGTGTAAGCGCATGTTTTTTAGACAGCCCGTAGCGGCATTTGTTCACCCATCCTTGTTTTTTTTATGGAAAAATCAAACACATTCACATTTAGTCCTACAACCAATACTTGGTCTTTATGGTGCGTCTTTACGCTAAGGATGTGCAGGAAGGAACACTTTTCCATCTATGGTTTTGAAAGCACACGGGAGGCGCACGTCAGAGGGCCGTTGGCCGCGCAGTGCCCTGGCCAGGACCTGCGGGGCCAGCCCCGCCGGAGGTGTCGGCAACCCAGAGTCCCCCTCCGCTTGCATGGCGGCCACTTTCCAAAGAGACGGTGGTGACACCAAGGACATTGTCGGCTCTAGAAAGGGATGTCCTCCCCAAGGCAGGACTTTAAACTCAGGGTTCCTGTGTCTTTTAGCTACTGAGATGGGGTCCCCAGGAGATTGAGATGCACCCCCAGTTAAGACTGACGCCCTCTCAGGGGATTGGGAGGTGAACACCGTGAGCTGGGAGCGCACTGGAATGGCTGGGATTTTCCTGACACCACCAACGTGCGGGAGGCTGTGAGCCTCACCAGCTGCCGGTGGCTGTGTGAAACGGTGCAACCACTTCAGAATCCTCAACAGTTCCTAAAGCCACACATGCCCCCACCGTACAATGTCACCACCCCCTCCTGAGCATTGGACAAGAGCAATGAAAAAATAAACTCTTACGTCCGAACAAGGACTTGTAGAGGAAAGTTCATAGCAACCTTATTTATCAGAGTCAAAAACTAGAAGCAACCTGACTGCACGTCCACAGGAGATTGGACAAGAAAATTGTGGCTCATCCCTGACGTGAACTTGACTCGTGGCACAAGGGAGTGGAGGTTGCAGGTGAGTTTCACAGGCGCAGCGCTGCGTGACAGAAGCCAGCGGAGCACAGGGTGTAGGATCCGCTGCAGGAGGTGTGAGGCCAGTCGCGGTGAGAATCGGGCAGCAGCTGCCTCTGCGGGTGGGGATTGGCTGGGAGGGCACGGGGACTTTCTGGGTAATGGATGTGTTGTCTTCCTTGGTGGTGTGTGGGTTACATCATGTGCGTTTGTCAAAATTCTTGGGACCGTGCCTATGAGGTCTGCACAACTCTTTGTATGGATGCCCCAAAGGAAGGATGGAAGGAGGGAGGGAAGGAAGGATGGAGGGAAGGAAAGAAAGAAAAGAGAAAAGAAAAGAAAAGAAAAGAGAAAAGAAAAGGAGAAGAGAAGAGAAGAGAAGAGAAGAGAAGAGAAGAGAAGAGAAGAGAAGAGAAGAGAAGAGAAGAGAAGAGAAGAGAAGAGAAGAGAAGAGATGTGGTCACGGAAAAAGGGGAGAGCGTCAGAGATACTGGAAGACAGGATGCTGCTGGCTTTAAAGAGGCAGAAAGAAGCCATGAGCCAAGACGTGCAGAAGCTTCTAGAAGCTGGAAAAGGCAGGAAACCAAGTCGCCCCTGGAGCCCGGGTAACAGGACCCAGTCCTGCTCACCCATTTTGGACTTCCAACCTCCAGAACTAAATTGAATGATTTTAGACAAATAAATGTGTGTTATTTCAGGCAGCCAAGTTCGTGGCGATTTGTCGCGGCATCGATAGGCCCCACACTTTCTTGCTGAAGTGCAGCCCGTCTTCCAACCCAGCCCCGGCCCTGCAGCCAGGAGTTGGACCCTCTGGAAACTCTTTTTCTGTCAAAAATCTACCAGCGGGTCCAAAGCTGTGCTTGGTCAGTGCATGGTGAGTTGACATGTTTATGAGTCGAGTTTGCTTCTCACATCTTGCACGGGGATTATATCACTTTGGCTGCAGACTCTGGATTCCTCAGAAAACACTCAGTCCACAGAACACGTGCGCCACGCCCCCAGCCCAGCCTGGGCCGCAGCACCCAGGGGCCTGGAGGAGGCTCCGTGCCCCCAGCCCAGCCTCAGCTCCCTGGCAGGACGACGCCCCCAGGGAAGCCTCCACCATCCGGGCCAGTCAGCTACACACACGTGCTTTGAGAGTCCAGCCCATCGGCTGTGGGGTGCCCTCGGTTCACACTCCACTGAGAGAGGAGGAGGTTTCCAGTCAACTGCTGACCCACCGGTGACCGGTTTCTGAGATGTGCCGGTCTGTGTCAGAGACCCCACTCCTCTCCCCACCCCTAGCTGGGGACCCTACACCGCTCTCACCCTGCCTGCAGCCCTACCGAGGGCGGGGGGTGTTCCTCTGGGTCAGAGGAGAGGCACGCGCAGCCCTCCCCAGCCTGCTGGGGCCAAGAGGAGTGGTTGCACCATCTCCGAGGCACCCTAATGGTTTCCAGAGAAGCGCTGGCTGCCAGCGAGAGCATCTGGTTTGTGTGGAAGGCTGAGTCCAAACTTGGAGGGCAGAGAAGAAGGGCTCCTCATGGGAACAGGCCTCAGAGTAATTGGTTGGTTTATTGAGGAAATGCTTTTTCAAGGGTAAGAAAAGATGCTGAAAAATAAGGAGTTAGGAGACCGTGTCAGCTGCCTGTGACCCCCGCCCCCCCCCACAAGCCCTCGCTCCTGCTGAGACCCAGTCCCTTCCTCTCCCCGCACTCCTTCATTCTCAAGGACCAGCTTAAAGGCCCCCACCGCCAACAGGGTCCCCTTGCCTAAATTAGATCCCTCTCGTTCATTTTGTAATCACCACTTCGACTTTCGTTCCCGAACCGTCTCAAACATAGCGCAGAGAGCAGCACGCTGACCACCCTGCACCCGCTTCCTCGGTGACCACTGTTCGCCGTAGGTCACACTTGCTCCCACGACTCTATGGTTGACATGTCTCGCTCAGTCACAGACATGGCGCTCCCCACATAAATGCTTCAGCACGCATCTCTGAAAAATCAGAACTGTTTTCTACATGAGTGTGAAGCCATTGCTGAATCAAGTTCAAAATACAGTATACCGAGCTAAAAATAGCTCTGAAACACCCTTTGAAGCCTGGCCACATTTAAATTTCCACAATTTTCCAAAATTGCCTTTTACAGGCGATTCCTCCCCTTAAATACTGAGGTTTGAGGCTTCTTTGCAGTCCTGCCCTCTTGTATCAGTGTTCCAGAAGTAGCCAAATTTTTCCTTTAGGAGGTCATATTATCAGTAAGATACACAGTTGGGTGTACTTTTCCTCCGCTTGTTTTCAGTACTGGAGATTTTTTTTCATAATAATTTAATTGTTCAAATATGTAAAATATTGTCCTGGCTCAAAAGTCAGAGGTTAAAGGGTGCCCCCGAGAGGCCGTGCCCCCCAGCCTGTCCCCCCACCCCACTGTGGTCCGCTTCTGCAGGCGCCCATTTTCACTCGTTTCTGGGTGGTTCTTTCGGTGCTCCTCCTTTCCGACACCGTTTCTGTTCCGCAGAGAGCGCCGTGTGTGTGCGTGTGTGCGCACAGACCCGCACCCTGCGTCTCCATCCCCGACAGGAGCCGGAGGTCGCTCCGCTGTGTCTTTGTTCCTTGCAGCGACTGGGCTTTGCATCCTGTGGGTCTGCCTCGGCTTCAAGCCACGTCTCCGAGTGAGACACTTGGGTGGCTTCCTGTCCTACGGCTGGGAAGAAGCCCCCGTGCGTGTGTCATTCCCTGCTCCTGCACGTGTGTGCCTCCTCAGGACAGACCAAGGGAAACACATCTGTAGCTTCGCTAGAGCCGCAGGTTCCCTCCATAGGCTGTGCCGTTTTTGTGTGTGTGTGGGGGGGGGGAGGTTGTGGTTTTTTAAGATTTTATTTATTTATTTTTAGAGAGGGAAGGGAGGGAGATAGAGAGAGAGAGAGAAACATCAGTGTGCGGTTGCTGGGGGTTATGGCCTGCAACCCAGGCATGTGCCCTGGCTGGGAATCGAACCTGCGACACTTTGGTTCCCAGCCCACGTTCAATCCACAGAGCTACGCCAGCCAGGGCTTGGCTGTGCCGTTTTGTGCTGCGGCCAACAACGTACACTGCGCCTCTCCGCACAGCCGTGCCGGTAAAATTCGCAGCCACACCTCTGGGGTTCTGTCACCCTGATGGCTAAGAGCCAGGATTTCGGCGCGCTTATTTGCATTTCTGTCACTGCAAGTCGTGCTGAGCACTTACTTACACGCTGAGGGCCGTGGACACCCATTTTTCTCGAGGAGAGGCACGTTCACGGCTCTTGCCCATGGTCCCACTGCTCTGAGTTTTTAATTCCCCGTTTCCAGGGACTCCTGTCTCGGTGAGCGATCCAGCCCTTAGGGACAACCCACGAGGGTTTGTTCCCAGCTGATCGCTCTTTTGTGGGGGTTTTTTTTTTTTGGTCAGGGATGTTTTATGTTTTAATATAGTTCAATTCATTGATTATCTCCTCTATTGATACCGAATTTTGAACGATATTTACAAAACATTTCCCCACTCCCAATTATACAGCAATTCACATATTTTCCTCTAGCACTTATATATGGCTTCATGTTTTATGTTTAGATCTCTGATGTATTTGAAGTTTATCTTATGTATCATGTGACATACAGACCCAATTTGATTTTTCCAAATGACTGTCCGAATCACCCACTACAATGTGTTAAAAATTCCACTTTTCACCCAACTGGAGGTGCCGCCTTTAGCGTATTTGAACTGTATATATGTATATGAGTCTATTTTTGGTCTTCTAGTCTGTTTCACTGATCAGTCTATTTATACGCCAGAATCACGTGTTTAATTACGGACACTTTCTAGTACTTTTTTAACATCCGCCAGGGACGGCCCTTCCCTGCTGACCCCAACCCGTGCTAACCTTTCCCAGCACTTTTCCGACTCTTCCTTTTCGCCTTTTCATAGGAGCTTTAGAACCAGTTTCCCTGGGAGCTGGAGGACAGGAAGGGCCCCCTGGCATTTTCAGTTATACATTCGGGAGACCTGACAGCTTCACGGCGCTGCGTCTTCTTGTCCAAGACCACGCCTTGCATTGTCCCTCGTGGGCCTGTTTCACTGTCTCCCAACATCAGCCTTCTTCATGTAAGTTTTGCATATTCGTTGCTCACTTCTATTTTATCTATTTTTACGATTGTTCAGTCATCGTTTTTGTGAGGACTACTTATTTTTCCGTGCTAATTGTATATCCTGATACTTCGGTGCATGCTCTTCTTTTAGTAGTTTCTCAGGTGATTACCTCGATTTCTACCACCGCTACAATGCTGCACTCTGCAAGGGGTTGTTTTATCTCTCCCTCCCCAGTTCCTGTGTCTCCGTGTGTGTGTGTGTGTGTGTGTGTGTGTGTGTGTGTGACTGCGCATGACGGTGTTTCTAGTAGGATATTAAATAGTAGAGGCGATGACAGTGAGTATCCTGGCCATGGCCTTGACTTTGTCAGGAATGCCTCAGTGCACCCCATTAATCACATTTTTCTTATTTATTCATCAAAGAGGAGGAGGAAATAGATCTTTTGCACATGTGGGGATGATCCTATACTGTTCTTTTCAGTTCCCTTTGAAGCCTGGCGATTTGAGAACAGGAGGTGAGAAGGAGCGGTTCTGTTTTTTCTGGGTGAATATGTCTGCGTAAGTCATTCTGCATTTATTTACTCATTTTCGGTAAATAGTGGAAAATCAGCTTCTCAGCCAGGCAGCTTTCAAGAGTTTTGGCCTAGAGCTATAAGTAATCTCTTAAGATTTATTTAATTTTCTCTAATGGTCAGCTCCTCCTCCTTTTAGGGTTTTTGTTATGTGTATTTATTGTTTTACTGTGGTTTTTTTTTTCAGGATGAGGTTAGAGACTGGTTTATCTATTTTGTTTGTTGTTTTCAAAGAACTGGGTTTTTATTTGTTGATTCTTTTTTTTTTCTGTTTTCCAAGTTATTTTCTGACTTGGCCTTATTAATGGCTTTCAGTTTCCTCAGTCATTCTTACTCTAAATTCTAGGGTTGACAGTTAATTCACTTATTGCTTTTCTTTTACTTTTCTTGATATAAATATAAGCTATAAGTTTGTCTCTGAGCACTGCCTGAAGCTATACACCCTAGATTCTGATATGTTTCATTATCACCATTTCCTAGCAATTCCGAAATTCGTTTGCATTTACCCTTTGACACAAGAGTTTTTAAACAAAGTTTTAGAATATACAGACACAGGACACTTACATTTTTTGCTTTGATTTCTAGTTGTATCACGTTGTCCCTAAGGAACTGCTTCAGATGAAAGGAGACTCCTGATGACGTGACGACCAAACACAGCAGGTGATCCGGGATCGGACTGGGAACCGGGTCGGGGTGCGGGGTGGTGAAGGACATTATTGGGACAATCACTAAAATTGGAATACGGTCTTTGGATTAGATGATGCATACATTGTATCAATGTTAAGTTCCCTAACTGGGATCATTGCACTGTGGTTATGTAAAAGAGTGTTCTTGGTTTTAGGAAATACACACTGAAGTATTTAGGGATAAAAATAATACCAATTATACTCAGCGATGGAATTAGCTTTTGTTTAGAAGTTCTAATGAACAACTTTTGCAAATATACTAATGGCCACATGATTAAAATGTTTTCAACACTGTTTCCATTTGGAAGAAATTTATAATGCTACTTCATTAAGGACGAAAAATAGCCCTATTTTCTTCCTTATGAAAGGGCATGAAAGGGAAACCCTAACAAACAAGTACTAGCATATTTCAGTGTGTGTTTCTATAGCAGCTCCATTTTATTGTTCTCTGAATATTCAGAGCAACCTGAAATGTTTCCAAAGAAGGAGGAATCCATAGGAATCCATAGCCAGCCTCGTACAAGCTGGAGACTGAGTTTCTCTTGGGGAAAAAAAATGATAGATGCTGCTCAATTGCTCCCACGGCCTGCAAAGTTTGCAGAACTGTAGTCCTACTGACAGTGCATGGCCAGGACCAGCTATGACATTGGTAGGCAAGTCCTTACGTGGACATGTCTTCATGTGTCTTAGGTAAATACCTAGACCTGGGCTGATGGGGCCATATGGTAACAGATATGGTTAAGTCTTTTTTTTTTAAATGAAAGAAAGACCATAGAGGGTTTTTTTAAAAGATTTTATTTATTTATTTTTTAGAGAGGGAAGTGAGGGAGGGAGGGAGAGAGAGAGAGAGAGAGAGAAACATCAATGTGCAGTTGCTGGGGGCCGTGGCCTGCAACCCAGGCATGTGGCCCAACTGGGAATCGAACCTTCAATACTTTGGTTCGCAGCCCGCGCTTAATCCACAGAGCTACGCCAGCCAGGGTGATATGGTTAAGTCTTTAGGAAACAGATAAACTGTTTCCTGAGTGGTTGTACCATTTTACACTTGTACCCGCGGTGTCTGAGAGCTCCCTTTGCTTCATATCCTCACCACACTGGGTCTGATCAGTCTTTTAAATGCTGGGCCTGAGCACAGGCTCAGGACAGTTCCGCCGGGACTCAGAGTTTGGTGGCCGGTACCTCCGTTTGCTCATCTCGGCAGTGGGAACGCTGACACTCCCACAGCAGGCTGCTGTCTTAAGGGTTAGAGTGACCTCTGTAAGGCACCTACACAGCGCCCAGGGCATGGGAAGTGCAATGGGAAGTGGTTAAATAAAATCTGCTAACCAATAGAATTGCCTGCTTCAGGGCTGTAGGTGAAGGGACCCGGGAACCGTAACTGCAACCTGCACTCCAGAAGCGCTCAATGCACCGGAGCCACCGCCGCCCACCATCTTGCCTGTTGCAAGACGTTGCTCCTAGGTTAGATTTTCCACCACTTTTGCCTTCGTGTTGCCTTTCTGAGGGCTCTCGCCCTGTGTTCTGCATATCCATTCATCTTTTGCCAGTTGGATTCCGTGAGAGTTCCTCACAGGCTCGCGTTTGATCTCCGCTTCTCCCAGATGGTCCCCAAATGCGGTGGGGGAGTCTGTCCGGGCGGCTGCCACGGTGTTGCTCAGACTTCTTTCTGTGGCAGACCACGTGCAGGACACCTGCGCCGAGGACGGCGAGGTCTGAACTGGCTCCCGGAGACGGAGCACACAATGGAAGCAACAAGTCCCAGACACGTGATGGACTCTCCGTGTGTCAGGCCGCACCCCACTAACTGCAGAAGCAGAGTTGGCCTGGCAGACCCAAAGCACAGGTCGGGCTGAGAGCTAGAGTCGCCACGTGGACTCTACAGGCTGCCGCCTCTTCCAGGCGGCCCTCAGTCCAACCTGATCAAGCCTTCGGAGCAGAAGTTCTCGGCTGGCTTCACATTCACACAATGACAGGGCGAGAGGGGGCTCTTCAGCTCTGTGATGCCAGGCCCAGCCCAGCCTAAGCGACTCCCCACCTCTGGACGGGAACCCAGGTGGTGCTGACGAGCAGCTACTGACTTGCTGAGAAGAGGCCCAGCATTCCTGACATGCTCTGGGAGCTTCAGAAGCCAAACACAACGCTCTGTCCAGACGCCACTTGGAGGAAGATGAGAGCTGCTCGCTCTGGCTACACCAGAGCATTACTTCGATGGGGTGGGGGGTGGGGGTGGACATGCTTGCAATGTGACCTCTGTCTCCCAGGCTAGTGTCCCAGGAGATGGAAGTCCTTGGCTGCCACCCTGGGCGGAAGGTGCCTTACATGGCATCGCAGACACCCAGTGGACAGGGCTCAAGGAGGAGGGTCTTCCTGCTCTTGCTGATGGTGCTCTGGTTGCACAGAGCCCAAGGCTGGATTCCTACCCATCCGCCCCTGGTCCTGATGCCCCCTCCCAGGTCCCCCCTCCCCTTACAGGACCCTCACTGGACCATCTCACAGGACCCCCAACGAGGCCCCCTTATGGGGACCACCTCATGAAAACAGCCCTGGACCTCACTCCTTCTCCCTCCCTGTGAAGAGGAACCCCCTTCTCAGAACCCCAGCCCCCATCTTCGTATAATTCATTGGCCAAAGAGACACCACATGTGCATTTCTAAACCAATCACAGGTGGGGAAAGAAGGCTTATTCCGGGGCCCACCTGGTGGTTGGGATCGGGCTCCTCAGGGTAGTGACCTCGGTACCTTTACATTAGGGTCTCAGCATGGGAAGTCCTCATGTTTCCATGAGTGTGATAGTGTCCCACGAGACAAAGCAGCACAATGCTGGACAGCTGGCTTGTGCACAGGCTGCGTGGGCTTTGCACGATGGGCGTGCTCCCTGGAGTCTCACGCTGCAGGGCCAAGTGCCTCGTGACCTGCGCCCAGAAATACTTCCACGTGGGCCCTAAGGTGTGGTCAGCGCGGTGCAATGCCACAGTGTGTTCAAGTTCACGACAACTGCAAACACAGATAATATCCGTCGATAAGGAAATGACTAAATCAGCTCTGGAATGGTAGAAATCCAAAAGGGCAGATAACACCAAATGCCAGTGAGAGCATGAAACTGCTGGACAGTAAAGCGGCTTCATTACTTGGGAAATCTGCCTCTTTTTACTAAAGCTGTGTATGCACCTCACTGTGATACAACAGTCCCACCCTGGGTAAAATTAGAAATGTCAGTGCATATGCCTACAAAAGAAAGCACGTTCACAACAAACCAACAGCTGGAAGCAACTCGGTAGTCCTTCAGCTGCGTAATGAAGAAATAAACCAGACTCTCGGTATAATTCATCGATAGACTAGTATACAGCACTGAAAAATGACAGAGGCACATGACAATATGATGATTCTCACAGATATTTTTTTGAGCAAAAGAGGTAAAAATTAATCTGTTATGCTAGTAATCGAAATAGCAGTTCTCTCTGGAAGAGAAAATGTACCCAGACAAGTCGTGATGGGAATGTCCCGTGTCTTGATCTGAGTGTTGGTCCCATACCCGTGTACGTGAAATTCACTGGGTGGCACACGTCAGATGTGGGCACGCTGATGGACACAAGCTGAAACGCAGCAGGCTGACCACACCTACCGCTGGTGAGCATGTGAGGAGCTGGTCATGCATGAACCCACCACGAAACCATTAACTAAGCAGGGTTGGTGATCGTCAAACTCTGTGTCCTTAGGTTCCCTCTAGATAAGGTATTTCTGGCACGCACTGCTGCTGTATTTTTCCCTCCTGTTGTAAACTTGCAAGTTCAGCCCTACATAGGAAGTGTTTGGCACGTGGCCTCTGGGCCAGATGTGACCCCAGGGAGGTTATCACGGAGCCCGGGGAACATTCTCAAAGCATGACCCAGGATCTGGCATCTCCTGGAGAACAGCTTTCATTTTAGGGGAATCTGCTGGATGGAGGACTATCTGACCTGCCAAAACTTTTATTAAAAAAGATTCGGTCTCTCCTTTTGCTTGAGCCACGCGCTTTCTGCAGCTGTGTTGGCACCAACCTCAGGTAGACCACAACACCCGCGTGACAAAGAACCGCTAGACCAGCAGGGCACCCAGAACGTGTACATCAGAAGGGTTAAGTCGTGTTTTAAGTGAACTAATTTGTCTTTTCAGAGCCCTTCAATGCACAGGCTTTGTCCTGAAGAAAACAGATTCAAAATATTTTTTTTAAATCCACTTGGGTATCACCCTGTTATTAAGTAATTATGAAGCAAACAAGCATTATTCATAGCAGCGACCTAAATCCATCTGGAGATGGCCATTCGCCCCAGCGCTGGGGGAAACCAGCCGGCTTCCAACAGCAGCACACCGGACACTGCGACCTCACCCCCACTCCTTCTTCGGAACTCGCTCGGAGGCTTCTGGGGAACGTCACTGGGGAGCTCCGGGATGGACTTACAGAGTGAGTCAGGGACTAGGGATCTGGCTTTCCTCCTTCATAAACCTCCTCCACATGCAGAAACATAAAGACGTGGCAGCCGAAAGCAGCAACACCGTCCACCTAGCAGTGCAAATAGAAGCCTGACATGTTTCCTGCCTGGAGGTGCCCTCCAGTCTGCAAATGTTTGTGGGGACAAGTGAAGAACAAATCTTTCTCCTCCTATCTGTAGTCGCACCCCCACTCTTGCACAGTGCGGTGTCCCGGTGGTTTTTTACAGTCCCTTGTCCAGCAGGCCTGTGCTGACCACCTGCCAAACATCTCTGTGTGTCTTAAAAGAAAGATGGAGATACTTTCAATTTAAAAATGACAACAGTAAGCTTCCAAGATAATAGCAATTTTTTTAAGACCACACAGCTATCAGTGGCTCTTTAGGTTCCAACCCAAGTCTGCCCAGCTCCAAAGTCTGTTCTCTCTCAAACAAGCATGCATACATGCTCCATGACAGTGCACTGTCAACAATGTTAAGAAAAAGAAAGATGGAATCCATGCCTTCCATGAAGGTACATCCAATTAAAGAAAGTGCATCATCATGTAAGTGAGCCCCCTGGGTGCTTGCCCACCCACTCTACAGAAGGCAGCCACAGTGGCAGCGAGCAGGCCACAGTCCCATGGGAAGAAGGCAGGACTGCAGAAAAGCACTTACGGGGGTGTCAGAGGCCTGGGTTCTTATTTTAGCTCTGGCGCCAGCCTTCTGTGAGGTCTCAAGAAACTCATTCCTTTCCTTGCCTCAGAGAGAAAAAGCAGGCTCCAAATTTCAAGCAGAGAAAACAGTGTTGGCCCTGCCCCCAGACACAAAATGTAACTACAGAACCTCAGAGATAAAGACAGAACAGCCACAAAGGAAGAGACTAACAGCAGACTTCTCACCCAGATTAATGGAACCAAGAAACAATGGAGAAGCAGCTCTATCAATCTAGAATTTGATACCCAGCTAAGTTTTCATTCAACAGTGAGGGTACAGTAAACACAATTGTGCGTAGAGACATAAACTACAGTAATGAATTGTTCAGTTTCCAGGTCAAATTTAGAGGCAACCTAGGGGGCTCAGGACCATCTTTCCAGGCAGCGAAGAGCTCTCAAAGCAAGAAAGGGCCTTGGGGGTCAGCTAAAACCCAGGGCCCTACCGGGAAGCATAGTCCCAGGGGAAGGATAAAACCAACAGTGTGACGCCAAAATGCCTAGTGAGGGTTTTGGTGGCTGGAAGTTGGGTGTTGCTATAACAAAAACTAGAAGTTTGTTAACCTGGCGAGTAGGGAGGCAGGTTAACCTGACGGACGTTGAGGAGACTATTGGTTAGGGCTGAGAGAAAAGGAAGAATGGGAACTGTTGTTACATAGCTTAGAAAGTTCGGCAGCCCTCACCCGCAGCACCCTAGAAAAGAGGAAACGTTCTTAATACACTCGAGGGTCCAGCTGAGGTTGTCTCTGGGCAGGCCGTTGCTGACGATTCTGCCGGGTTCTTCTAGCTGCCTGCAATAAAATGCAGCAGGAAGGAGATGAACCGAAGACAAACTTTTCAGCTTTCAAGGAAAATTTAGAGAAATTGCAGAAGGACAGTCTCTTCTGCAAGAAAATGACTCTCCAAGCCATACAGATCTTAAGAACAAAGGTCAAGTCCAGGTCAGGGTCCAGAAACCGTGGCCCCCGAGGAAAGCCAACACCAACGGTGTGGCAGTGACACGGCTGGTCGGCTGGTCGAGGCCTCGGAAACGCCACGAGCTGGGTCTCCAAGAGCTGCCCAGAGAGATGGCCGGCTTCCTGAGGCCCTGCCCGGTGTGCTTTCCAGACCTTCTGCACTGTCCATCGGGATCCTAGGAATGTTCAGGCCACTCATCCCACAGCAGCCCCCTGTTGGGGTGGGGGGTGGGACTGAGGTGCAGGAGGGTCCATTTCCAGGTGCGGCTTTCTCCTGATGCCATTTATACACACGGAGCCCTGCGGTGTTGTTAAGGGAGCGCTTCATCCCGGCCTACAGGGAACGGGGTGGTAGCACAGAGTCGGACGAGGTCTCAGGCTCCTGAACGTCCACAGAATGGCAGGCCACGAGCGCTCAGCCGCACGTGCTGGTCCTTTCATGCGGGGGATGGAAGATGACCCAGGGCCGAGCAGAGCGCAGGGAACAGAGCTTAGAGGGTGGTCTCTCTACAAGGAACGGGTGGGTGGAGCCCGGCCCAGGGGCCTGTGGCGGATGTCCAGCTGCCTTCAGACGCACTGGGGGCTGGTGACGGCTGCGTGCCCCCCACTCCGCTCTTGTTCAGTCAGGAGCGGTCGCTCTGACCATCCTGTCGGCGCCCGGTATCGCACGCTGAGTGTGCAAGGCGAAGACAGTGTGTCTCCTTTTTCCGAAAGTCTTCAGACAAGAGGAACTTTGTCCAAAGAACCAAACCTGAGGAGTTTTGTGCACACCTGGACTTCATTAGACAAAAAGAGCCTTGACTTCGAGCACGCACCTGAAACTGCAGCAGTGTGAAGCCGTCTGGGGAAGTCCTGGGGAAAATGAGTGCACTTTGCTGAGGGGAGGAGTAGAAATGACTCTTGTTAGAGACAGACCAGAGCAGTCTTAAAACAGGGCTGAAAATTCTTCAACGCTCCTTCCATGAGCGGTGGCAGTCTGTGACCCTTTCTTCCACGTCTGGGTGAGTCTGGGTGAGCCTGGCACTCCTTCGGGGGACAGAAGACCTGGGAACGACGCCATGTGACCTCCAAGGCTGGACCTTTATAAGAGGCTGTGCCGCTTTCTGTCTTGGAGCAGCATGCTGGCTCTGGGAGCTCTGGCCACCGTGCGAGAACTCCGCCGTGAAGCTGTCACCTCTGAGGAGGCCCCAGCCACGCAGAGAGGCCGTGTATATACAGGTGCCCCGCTGGGCCAGCTCTTCGAGGTGCCCGGGCCCAGATACCAGGCCTGTGAGTGAAAAGCTTGCAGGTGATCTCAGCCCTCAGCAATTCGAGTCTTTCCAGCAGGAACCCCCAGGCACCATGGGGCAGAAACAGGTCGTTTCTGCCGCACTCGGTCTGAACGCCTGGCCTGCAGGTTCTGGGAGGCCAGCGCCGTAGTTGTTCACGCCACCGCATTTCAGCCTGGGCCGCTGAGCAGCAGCGAAACACCAGAGCACAAAACCGAGAAGCCTTACTATCTGAAGGCCCTCACGAAGGGAAAGAGTAGAGGATGTACTATAACCAAAAGAAAAAAAAACTTGAAGAAATGGCATGAGTTATAAGAAAAAATGGTTCTTGTGGCATCTATAATAAATTACTATTTCAAAAAGAAAAAAAAACTTGAAGAAATGGCATGAGTTATAAGAAAAAATGGTTCTTGTGGCATCTATAATAAATTACTATTTCAAAAGTTAGTCTTTTTATTGTTCATTTTTTAGAGAGAGAGAAAGAAAAGAACATTGATTTGTTCCACTTCCTTAGGCTCTCATTGGTTGATTCTTGCACGTGCTCTGACCAGGCATCGAACCTTGCAACCATGCAACCTTGGCGTGTTGAAATGACACTCTAACCAACTGAGCTACTTGGCCAGGGCCGCTTCAGTCTTTTAAAAAGGTTAAGCTAACGTAGCCAATAATAACGAGATGAGGCACAGTTCAGTGCGTAGTTAAGGCATGCTAAAGTGTCATGTTATGAGAATGATAGAAATACCGAGTAACTTTAGATTTTCTTAGAAAATTTCTAGTGTATCGTGTATAACACATGTTCGGGTAAACTCTGAAAAAATAGAAATGCTAAGCTAGCAGAGAAAGGGAAAAATAAGTTTTTTAAAAACAAATGCACCAAAAGTCAGAAAGAAAAAAGCATAGGAAAAAACTCTAGTAAATAGCAGATCCAAAATAAGTTTGTAGAAAAAAAAGTTTCAATATGTTAGTAATCACTGTAACTGTTCATGGATGAAACTCATTTTAAGGATAAAGATCAACAGACCATACAGAAATAAAATGAAACAATGTTCAGTTAATGCTGCTCACCCAGCACACACCTAAAACAAACCACATGAACAGGCTAAGCGCAAGACGAAAAATACAGATCAAGTAAACACTAAACAAAAATCGTCTTTATGAATATTAGACAACATAGCATTTTAAAAACTGTCAGGGTGAAGAAGGGTGGGACAGTCCCACCGCGTCTCGCTCCCAGGAAACCACGGCCCTTCACTTGGGGGTTATTTGCAAACAGTGGGGCGGCGACATGGGGCCCCCCGAAAACACGCCTGCCCGGCCAGATGATTCCGCTTTGCTCCTGAGCCCAACAGGCACCGTCTAGTTCCACTGCCAAGCCTGATGTTAACTGTGAATTTTGATAAATATCTTCCCTTGGGTAGAGAGTCTGACTCGCTAATATTTTATGTGTTGAGTGAATATTGGCCTTTCCTAAGCGCTGTTTTGCATCTATTATCACGACCGGGTGGGTTTCCTCTCTGTTTTCATGGGGTGGTTTGAGTTAGTTCGTTTTCTCATGTGGAACAGCATCGTCATTGCTCCCTTCAGGGACCCGTGCTTTTGGACCTGGGGAGGAACACACGAGGTCTGATGGCATTTGCGTGTTTCATTCTTAAAGAGAGCAAACAGGACAAGATGCGGACACGCGGTAAACCAACGCATGATGGCTCCATAGAGGTGACCACGTTGCTTCTGTGTGATTCCTCTGTGACACATTCCACCACTTTTTAAACGCAAAGAATGCATAGCAGTTTGGATTTTTACAGAAAACCAGATCACTGCAAAGCAAAGTGCAAGAAAACCTCTTAGGATACTGAAGAGAATATGCAGTGGAAAATACGAGAGGAAAATTAAGACGTATAGAAAACAGATCAAAAGTAGCGTATATGAAAGGTCTCTGTGCCCCCCCCTCCCCCCGCACACAGACACACGCACACAGACAGGAGGACGGTTAGAGGCTGGAGGCTGGTTTAACTCATGGAGAAATAAGCAAAACTACAAACTCAGGGGAGACACAATGGGGAGAAAACAGTGGGGAGAAGTCAAAACTTAGCGTGGTGAGCTGGGTTTCATTAACTGCTGTTTCCCTGGCTCTAAAATTGAATTCAAGTACTTTTTAAAAAGAAGCTATATGTTTAACCTTTAAGTTTATTTGATTATTACTTAAAAACTCACCTATGAAGCCTCCAATCACTTCAGCAACAATAAAAACCCTAGGAGCTTTGGGGGGTCACGTGACACCAGGTTTCTTCGCTCACAGCGGAACTCAGAGTATTTGTGGGGTCACATTCTTCGCCTTCCCAGCACTCCTGGCGTTTTCCTACTCTGGCAGTAGCCTGCAGTTCACACCAAGAAGAGGAGAGGTCACTGGGCCACAGTCCTGGGGTTCCCAAGCCTGGGCACCCCACTGCGGGGCCAGGCTGGTTTCCCTTCCTGCTACACCTGCCAAGCCAGACACGACGCTGTCTCCACACCAATTTCTGGAGACCCGCGAGGGGTGCTGGAGAGATGAGGTTCGACTGTGCATGCAGTCCTGGGAACACGGTGACTATGTAAACGGAGAAATTCTGCCTCCTTGGAGAAAGCACACAGATGCGGGCAGCTTTATGGGAAAAGTAGGCGGGCTGGAGACCCGTGGCCCGGGAGGGAAGTGACCTGTGGTCCCAGGCCTCCTCGGTGGCCAGTGCTTCTGTCTGAGGTCCCCAGGTACTCCAGGGAAAGGAGAACCAAGAGGAGGGGCTCGGAGAAGACCCACTGCCTGTCTCAGGGCTTCTCCGGTCGGGGAGGGAGCTCGTTGTCCGCGCCCTTTAACGTGGAGCTTCGGGAGCCACGTGCTCTCTCCGGCTCCGTCTCCGGCCCAGAGCCATCTGCAACCATCTGATCGGGGCCAGGGAGGCCCCGGGTGCCCACAGTGACCTGCTCAAGGTGGGCCTTCAGTGTCCGCTGCCTCGGCCCTCTCGCCAAGCCCTCAGAAGACTCCAGGATCTCACACCTGTCCTTGCAGCTCATGCCCCTCGGCGGGAGTGCAGTCCCCAAGAGCAAACGAGCCTGGGAGACGGGGTCCTCCCCAGACGGCGGGAGCCCTCGTCTCCACAGCACGGAGGGCTCTGCTCAGGCGGCAGAGCTGCCCGGGCGCCCCTCCCAGAGCAGAGCGCTGCCCCAAGGAAGAATGTCTGCCTCCCGTCACAGGAAGGCGTGAATCCAGCCTCTGCCCAGAGAAGGCAGACCGCTAACCCTGAGCTTTACCTTAAGCACAGGGTCCCAGCGTCGGGGCGGAGGGCATGCTGGGTGGGAACTCATGGCTGCATCACCGGAGCAGGTGAAAGAGTGCAGGTCTGTGAGTGCCTGAGGGGCCAGTCCTGGTGGTGGCGTAGGGAGGGGGTCATCCTTCCCCCTCGGCTGAGCCTTGGCAGGGCCGGCCCTGCTGTCTCCAGGGAAAAGCGAGGTAGCCGGGCTGGACAGTCAGCCAGGCCCTGGCCAGCCAGCGGGCCCACGCCCCCGTGTGAGGAGGGGGGACGGACCCAGGGCCGGGCACCATCTGCTGTTGAGAAGGAGCAGTCACCTGTGCCCATCCCCCCCCAGGGCTCCCGCTGTGGGAGTCTCAGTTTGTGGGGAACCTTCTGCCTGGTGGAGAAGCGAGACCCCGTGAAACAGAAGACAAAGTGGTATGTCTACAGACCCCAGGCAAAGCCCTGTCCCGGCTCCGTACTCTGCAGCTGTTGGTGCCATGGGGGCGCAGCCCCCCTCTGTGGGTGGGGGTCCGGGACCTGCCCCGGTCAGAGATCCTGTGTGACAAACACCCACAAAGGCAGAAGCTGGAAGTGGCACCTTTAGTTTCTGTATGTCACCTGCTCCCTCTTTCCTCCTGTCAGGTCGGGCTCATGAAGACGGTGGGGCCCTCGCACCCGCCAGGTGCCCTGGCCGAGAGAGGCAGCTGGTGACTGGACTGGGTTTAGGGCCCCCGGGGGGTGATGCATCGGTGACAGCAGTAACCAAGACTGGACCGCACGCGTGTGGGCTTCACTGGCTGCGGGAGCGGCCTCCTGCGGCCGCTGGGCCCAGAGGTGACCACGGCACTGGGCCAGTGGGGCAGGCGGGTGGGGGAACGCCCCTGCTGCCAGACGGCGCCCGTCATCCCCCCCCCACCCCCGCTGTCCAGCTGGGGGACGCACGCCGCCCTCCCCCCGCCCGGGGCCTCTCTGCTCAGGCGCTCATCTCAGGCGCCACTGCCCTTCCCAGAAACTGTCACTTGACATTAAACAAACGCCTGGAGTGGAACACATCTGGACAAGGGTTTCTTCTGAATCAGAAGGAAACGGGGCCTCCAGGGGAGCTGTGGGAGGCTCGGCAGGCCTGGGCGGCCAGAGGGGCTTCTGCGCCCACCAGCTGCTCTGTGTCCCTGCAGCTGCGTGTCCAGGGTTCCAAGTCCCACCCCACTCCTCCGGTCAAGGACCCGAAGGCCCCCCAAGAGTCGGCCTGCTGGGCCTCATGCTTGCCTCTCCCCCATCCCACCAGATCACATCCAGGGTTTGCTGGGGTCGCCCTGTCTGCTGGTGGGGGTAGGAGGGGGTCCCTGCTTACTCCCCCCGAACGCCTTGTCTGAACACGTCCCATCAGCCATCCCCCTGGTGGGGAACACAGGACTCCCCAGACTGCAGGGGTCAGAGGCCAGGGGCTAGGCAGGGCCGGGGTTGGAGGGCAGCAGAGCCCCGACACTAGCAGGGGTTTCTCGCACTTGACGTGGGAGCAGGCGAACACGGTCCTGGCACCTGACTTGGCAGCCGTGGGAGTGACAGTAGCAACAACGACGTCAACACAGGTTGGGAGCTACACGGGAGCCCGGAGCTCGGGTTCTGAGCCCTCCACGTGCACCTTTGCAGCAGCCCGGTTTGGGGGGGCCTGGAGAAAGAGGAACGATGCTGTCATCGTCCCCTCCTTCCAGACAGGGAAACCGAGGCACACCTGACTGCAGGTGGGACCTCCCGGGGGCTCCAGCACCCCGCTAGGTGGGCAGGAGTGGGGCCTGGCCGGCAGACCGGGCCTTTCAAACGCTGGCTGCGCACATGGGGTGGGAGGCCGACCCGGCAGTCAGAGCCCACGCCTTTGAGTCAAAACCCTGCATTCTTTTACCACCCACGGCTTCTGGCGATCTTCAGGCATCTCCAAGGATTGCATTTACCACATTGTGTGACCTGGCAGGGTTCCCAGCTCCCTGTGGACCCAGATGACCCCGCAAGGGGTTCCCAGGACAGGAGGCAGGTCTTGCCTGCAGAGGCATGATCCGCTTCCTCTCCATCTCTCTGCCTCCGTGGTTCGCTCTGTCCCATCTCTGTCTTACAGGCCCACCCGCAAGAGAACACACATGTACATGAGCTCACACGCACACGCGCCGTGTGCACAGTTGCAACTGGCGAGTGACCTGCCAAGGCATCCTGCAGTCCTACACGGCACTGGGCCCCCACCAGCTCCCCGCTGAGCCCAGGAGGAGGTGCACATTGGGGCTGGTGAGCGCACCAGAGGGAGGCCCGGGCCCCTGGGGGAGGACACAGTCTCCTCTGCGGGTGCCCAGCGGAGCCTCGGGCCCAATGCTGCTGCTGCTGCTGCTGCTGCTGCGGGGACCCTGCAAACGTCCAGAGTCTCAGCCTCCTGCGGGCGCACGGTGGGCCTTCCCAAGCCCTCCTCTCAGGAAGCGAACGTGGCCACCGCACACTTGGGCCTCATCCCAGGACCAATTTTTCTTCTCTGTAGTGATGACATTTGAATGCTCCCAGCATGTGAGAAATGAAGGCCAAAAGCCCACGGCCTCCAGCTAGAGCTGTTGGGGATGGAAGACGTGCTGCTTCCCGTGTCCCCAGCCACAGGGCCAGGCGGACCAGTGCCTGCTCTGGGGCAGCCCCTCCCTTCCCCCCACCCTGTCCCCCCTCGGCAGCAACCCCAGCCAGCCGGCCCTCCTCGGTGGCCCTGCTTCCCGTGGACATCGGTCCTGCCCTGGGCAGACTGAAGCCAGGAGGGCCTGGAAGGGCTGCCTTCCTTCCCCGGGGGCCTCGTCCTGCACGGCGCTCCTGCCGCTCTTTACTTTTTTACACAGCAATAAGTGTCTATTGAAATGAAAGGGTATATATGTGTGTGTGTGTGTGTGTGTGTGTGGTTTTATATTATATTATTTTATGTTGATACATAGGAAAAAGCAAGTTACAAACAGGTACCTGCAGAGGATCCCGTTTTTGTTTCCTTTTTTAAGGTTTTATCTATTTATTTTTAGAGAGAGGGGAAGAGAGGGGAGGGGAAAGAGGGAGAGAAACATCAGTGTGTGGTTGCCTCTCGTGCGCCCCCTACTGGGGACCTGGCCCACAACCCAGGCTTGTGCCCTGACTGGGAATCAAACCAGCGACCCTTTGGTTCACAACCCACTGAACCACGTGAGCCAGGGCCCAAGGATCCTGTTTTTAAAAGCAGTCTACGGCCGTGGAGACGCGTGCGTGCATGCCCACATCACCACACGCAAGCACGGGAGTGGGTGTGACGGGTGGGGGCGGGCTTGTGGGGGGTACTTAATTAATCTTCTACCCTTCTTTGTTGACTTGTCCACATCCTCTCAGGGGACCTAGATAACCTTTTTTTTCTCTTTCTTTTCTTCTTTTAAAACCAGGAGCAATTTTTTTGAGATAAAACTCACATACCATGAAGTCCACCAGTTTCAAGCATGGGAGGTTCTTAGTGCGCGTGCACATCACCACTGCCGAATTTCACGGTGTCTCCGACCCTCCAAAGGGAAACCCTCTGCCCTTTGGTGGCCACGCCTCGCCCTCCCGCCACCGGCGCCCGGCCACTGCGCACCCACTGCGTTTCTCCATGGGCGTGCCTGCTGCGGAGATTCACGTGCATGGAATCGCACCACCTGCCGCCTTCAGTGCCTGGCTTCCTTCCCCCGGTGCCACGTTTTCATAGCTCATCCGGGCTGTGCAGAGAGTCAGACCCCCCACCCCACCCCCCTTTCTGCGGCCGTCACATTCCCTCCTGCAGACGGACCACCTTCCCTTTATTCATCAAGTAAAGGGGCATTTGTTTCCGTTTTTGGCTGTTATGGGTAATGCCAGTATAAATATTTGTGTACAAGTCTTTGTGTGTGTGCATTGTTTTACATTCTCTTGGATGTACAGCTGAAAATGGAGTTGCTGAGTCATACGGCAGCTCCGAGTTTAACTTCTTGAAGAACTGCTGAGCTGCTCCCCAAAGTGGCTGCGCCCTGTCTCACAGGGTATGACGCTCCCCATCACTCGGCACCCGCCCCCCACCCCCAAGGCTGGATCCTGTGTGTGTCTTTCCTTTTAGCCATCCTGGTGGTGTGATGTGGTCTCGCTGTGGTTGTGATTAACATTTCCCAAACGGCTAACAATGTTGAGTGTTTTTTCAAGCATTTATTAGCCATCATGTGTCTCCTTGGAGAAGTGTCTGTTCACATCCTTTGTATGCTTTTTAATCAGGTTATTTGTCTTTTTATCATTGAATTGTAGGAGTTCTTTATCAATTCTGGATATGCATCTCTTATCAGATATACAATTTGAAAACGTTTTCTCCCTTTCCGTTCATTATATTTTAATTTTCTTAATGCGTCCTTTGAAGCACATTTTTAGTTTTGATGGAGTTTAATGTATCCATATTTTCTTTTGTAACTCATGCTTTCAGTACCATATCTAGAAAAATTATTACCTAAACCAAACTCATTGACAAACTGGATAACTACGTAGAAAATTATACATACAAAATTAGAAAATGTAATGGGAAAAACTGACCTATTTGCAATAGCAAATAAATAACATAACTAAGAAGTTCTTATTTTAACAGTGTAAAATCTACAAATTTTATCAATGAATAGAAAGACCTAAATAAAGAAAAAAACATACCATTCCTGGTTGTGAAGTCTCAACATTGTAAAGATGTCGGTTCTTAATCAATTTTAAATCCCAAACTAACAAGCTAATTCTCAAATTTACCTTAATGAGCAAACAGAAAATACTGCCAAAAATTTTTTTAAGCAGAAGAACTTCATCAATCATCAAAACATACAAAGCTATAGAAATAAAAAGAGCATGAGATAAATATAATCTCACTGGCACATGTATCTCCTAGAGAAAAGTAATATATGTGCACAAAGAAGATTACATCATCGCTGGTAATAGCAGAAATGTAGAGACAACATAAATGTATTCAAAAGGAAGCAATTAAGTTAAAACCATTTATGAGTACTATTAAATATATGTATTTTTATATAACAAAGAAAAGTCACCAATACAAAATAAGGAAAGGCCAAAGAGCTGTACATGTGCAGGAGACGGGACTTTATTATCTTGAAGTTGCAACTAATCATTAGATAAATGACATGAAAACGTTGTTTCCATAGTACGAAAGTGATTGAATGTCAACAATTTCGTATTGGATCTACTTATACATAAATAAATGCATTTAAAGCAAAAGAGAAAATATAGATGTCAAATTGTTAAGAGTTGGTATCTCCGAGAAAAAGAAATAAAAATAGGGCACAGGGAAAAGAACCGCAGTTTTAGCATTGTTTAATAAATATGTGTTTGTGTGTAACATGAATAGTTTTTAGAGAAAATTAACCTCCAAACACATAGAGGCCCTATAAACTAATAATAAAGGGATAATGATCCCAAAAAATAAATAAAAGCCTACAAGAAAAGTAGAAATGCCTACTAAATATATGAAAATATAAAATTTAGTGTTAGTCAAAAATACAAAGAACAACAAATAATAGTGCAAGAAATCAGTAAGACGGGTACATGCACACATGTGCACAGCTCTTGGGACTACACACAAGTTCAATATTGCTGCAAGAAATTAGAAACCATATCAAGATACTTTAAAAGTGTATACCAAGTATCCCTGGCTGGTGTGGCTCAGTGGATCAAGTGTTGGCCTGTGAACCAAAGGGTCACTGGTTCAATTCGGGTCAGGGCACATGCTTGGGCTGCAGGCCAGGGCCTCAGTAAGGGGCGTGCGAGAGGCGACCACACACTGATGTTTCTCTTCTTCTCTCTCTCCCTTCCTCCCCTCTCTACATTGTGTGTGCCAAGTGTTCTGCTTCCAGTCAAAAAGTAGGTGGTCATGATCATACCTCCTTCTCCAGAAGAATGGAAAACACTGGGCCCACTAGGAAGCAAAAATGTAAAAGCGTTGTGGAGCCACGGAGATGAGAAATCGAAATGAATGAAACCCCAGGGAGGGGTGGAGTTCACTGGGGAACTTGTGGCCACGTTTCTCCCCAAGCATATTGTCAAATCTGAACTCGGGCAAATGGAAATCAGGCCTCTCGAGGCAGAAGAATTCTCCTGGGGTACAGAGAAATTCAAAACCTTTAAACAACTGAGTGGGTTGGTGAGAATTAGAATCCAAAGGATTCTCAAACACAAAGCTCGTCCTCCCTGCTCAGGGGACCTTGACGAACTCCAGAGCAAAGACAGCAAAGCCAAGCAGAACACACCGGTCCCACTGAGCGTAGGACACACGTCAGAGCTCAGGAAGGCGGAGGCAGCAAGAATTTGCAGGACAAAATTCCAGAGAAGACGCTATGCTAAGGTCACGGTGGTCTGGGAGGCTATGGTTTGGGATAAAAAGGCAGGCATACCCTTCTAATCTCACAGAGGTCAAAGATCAATGTCCTGCTACAGTCCCATGGGACAGAGCTCGCTGCCAGACACTTCCAGCCGTATGAGATCTTTGACTAAGTGGAGATGCAGCCAAGCTCAGCCCCCCCCAACCCCTTATGATATATGAGTGCTCATCCCCTCACCCTACCTCTCTGACACTTCCTGAGAAATGGTATTATCTGCTTCAGTCTCCGTGGTTCTTCTGTACAAAATACAGATCATGCGATCAACAACTATGAGATGGGCGATGAGGCCAGAAAATGTGATCCGTTACCACAACAAAAAGCAACTCAACAGAAGCTTGTCAACTCTCAGATGACAAAGATGCTGGGATTGCCAAAGACTTTAAAATAACTATCACAAATAACAATGTTCGGAGAAAGATGAAAAATGGGTAAGAAACTGGGAAGTTTCAGCAGAGGAATTCAAACTTCAAAAAGAGAAATAAATGGGAATTCTAGAACTGAAGGTTATAATATCTGATAAAATAACTTAATGGATGGGCTAAACAGAAGACGAGGCACAGTGGAAAAGCATCAGTGAACTCCTAGACAGATAAACACAAGTTTATTCTAAATGAAGCAGATAAAGAAACAAGAGTAGGAGGGGAAAAGGCAGAAAGAGCGTCACATACATGTGGGACCCCATCAGTGACCTAAGACATGTGTGTAACTGGAGCCCAGAAAGAAAAGAGAGAAGGAAAGGCCAGAAAACATAAATAAAGATGTAATAGCTAAAAATTCCAACATTTATAAAACCTATCGATACACAACTTTAAGAGCTTCAGTGAACATTCATTAAAGTAAATGTAGACTAAACAACACCTTCACACGTTGAAGTCTAACTGATAAAAAGCAAAGGTAAAGAGAATCATTTGTAAGCAGCCAAAGGAAAAAATACATTAAATTCCAGGAGAACAAAAAAGAAAAATGATAGACTTTCCTCATTAGAAACAAAAGACAGAAGACAATGGAATGACATCTGCAAAGTGCTGAAAGGTAAACACCGACCTAGAATTTTATATTAAAATTCCAATAAAAATATTATTTAAGAAACTAAGACATAGTTTCTGCTGATAGCTATGATGGGTTATTGGTACTAAATTGCCCACTTACCATAAACAACTGCAAAACTGGATAAAACATGTAGAAGACCTCTTTCAAACGTTGGACATGAGTCAGTGCAGGATAGCAACCGTAAGAGGGAAAAAAAGGTGATGAGCTCCACAGGTGCCCTGGCGGTCACTCCGGAGGGTCTTTTTTAACTTGAGAACAAAGGAAGGCGAGTCGGGCAGCAAACGATCGCCCTGTCGGGCTGAGGAGATACAGCAGAGCTCAGGGAGGCTGACACGGCAAGACTTCGAAGGGCAGAATTACAGAGAAGGACCTATTAAGAGCAAACTTCAGAACGCTGGAAGGGGGTCTTGAATTTGTAGCAGACAAAGCTGAGCAAAGAACGGCTGTGGTGGCTGGAAGCTGAACACGATTTAAAGAAAAACATGAACACAATGAGAGAAATGGAAGACATGTAAAAGAGTCCAGTGGAATTTCTAGAGCTAAAAATAAAAAAATTCAAAATGAAGTGTCCCAGGTTCGATTCCCAGCCAGGGTACATTCCTGGGTTGCAGGCTATAACCCCCAGCAACCGCACATTGATGTTTCTCTCTCTCTCTCTCTCTCTCTCTCTCTCTCTCTCTCTATCTCTATCTATCTCCCTCTCTTCCCTCCCTAAAAATAAATAAATAAAATCTTTAAAAAAATTCAAAATGAAAAACTTACTGAGCGAATGAAATAGCATATCGGACTCTGAGTGAAACATCATCAAACCAGAAGACACAGTTATAGAAAGGGCGCAAACAGATGCAGAGAGAGGTTTTTAACAAGAGAAAAAACATGGAGCTGCAGTTACCTGCAAGATAACATTAAGGGGTCTAATATTTATGTAATAAGAACCCCAGAGAGAGAGAGAAAAGAATTTTGAAAAATCATTAGAATAAATAATGGTTGGATTTACCCCAAAATGTGATAAAAACTATAAATTTGCAGATGAAGAAAAAAAATTCAACAAACCCCAAGCAGGACAAAAACAAGCAAAGGTCCATCATAATCAAATTGCTACAAATCAGTGATGTAACGGGGAAGTAGGAGAAGCAGCCAGAGAAAAAAGACACCTGACTTATAAAGGAATGATGATAAGGATTTAGATTTCTTGTCAGAAACAATGCAAGTGGAAGACAATGGAACGACACCTTTAAAGTGATGCAAGGAAAAAAAATGCTGTCAACCTAGAATTCTATATTCAGTGAAAGTATCCAGCTCCTCAAAGATGTGCGCCTCCGATCCCTGGGCCCGATGACTCTGTGGGTCACGTGGCAAAGAGGAATTAAAGTGACTAATCAGAGAGGGAGGTCATTCTGGATCATCTGCCCCCAGAGGAATCACAAGGGTCTCTCCCAGGGAAGAAGGGGCCGGAGGAGATCTGGGCGGGGTGATAAGCGGAGGAGAGATTCCACTGCTGTTGGCTTAGGCGGGTGGCGGGGGCGGGGAGGAGGGTACTACGCGCCAGGGAAGCGGGTGGCCTGGAAACGTGGGAAAAGACAAGAAACTGGCTTTGCTCCTCCAGCCTCAGAAGGAGCACCGCCCTCTCAACTCTGGCCTGAGTGCATGTTTACTTTATAGAAATGTAGGACGATAAACTTGTGTCGTTTCAAGCTGTCAAAGAAATTATCCAAAAGGCTCAGACCCATCTGAAAGTGTGTCACATAACTATTTACTAGAAAAATGTCAATGAAATCCACGATGAGGTTATCACCCAACTCCTGCTGAGATGGTTAACCTTGAGCCATGCGTGGGAAGGATGGGGAACAACCAGATGCCTGGACTTTGTTGGTGGGACTGAGGGTGTCCGGCTGGGTAGAAACGGCTCCCCCATGCACCCTCCTTTCCCGGGAGGCCACAGGCCCACTCCCAGGTGTTTATGCAGCAGAGACCCCGCCGACGCCCACATGACGGCTTACGCTGTGGCATTCGCCATGGTGTCACCCCACAGCCCCAAACTGAAGACAGCCTAAATGTCCCCCAGCAGGGAACCAACAAGCGGGAGTGTAGCCATACAGTGGGATACCTCTGAGCAGTGTGGAGGGACACGGATGGCTGTCAAACCATGACGCCGAGCGAGGCAACCCAGCCACAGAGCTGGGGTTCAGACTTCCTGTGAGGTTCTGACACTCGGAGGCCGGATGTGGTGTTGAGCAGAGGGGCTGCCCCTGGGGTCCCCGATCCGGGAGGTGGTGCTGAGGGATCTGGGGGAGCGACTCTGCAGCTGTGCGCTTGGGACTGGTACTTTTTTTCACATTGCAAATGCGACCTCAATTTAAAAAGAGGCACAGACATCCACACAAAAAAAAAGTTTATTCCTCTGGGAGCCAGTTACTCTTTTTAGGAATATTTACCAATGAATTAGTCTGAAATGTAAACATTTACTCAAATTGTGGAAGCAATGTAAATGCCCAGCATTACAGGAAACCTCTTGTCAGGAAGGCAGGGCTCTGCTGAGAGTCAGGGCTGGCGGGCGGTGGGGCGGGGCGGGGGGAGTCGGGGCCAGAGCCGCAGCCTCCCCAGCTCCCGGAAGACAGGGGACGTTCGGGACACCCAGGCAGCAGGCCAGGCCTTCTCAAGGTGCTTCCTGAGTGGTGGGGACCCCACTGTGGGAACCATGGCTATGCGGGTGACCTGGCGACAGCTCTGCCTCCAGGCTGGGGTGAGGCTGGGCTCCAGGTCGGCAGAGGCCGATTTGGGAAAGTGGGTGGGAGTGCCTGCTGCTTGGGTGCAGAGGCAGGGGCACCCTGGCACAGTAAGGCCGGGCTGAAGAGGACAGTGGGAAGCGATGGTGTGATGGCCGCTCAGAGGTACTGCCCCCGAGGCCCCGAGGCTGGGAGGTGCCTGGAGCAGGCAGCCCCAGCACGGAAAGAACGAGGACCCAATCCGTCCCACGCCCGCTCATTCCCGGAGGTCACGGAGGGCCAGGCTGCCCTCTGCCGACCCAGGAAGGAGACATGTGACTGGGTCTCCCAGAAGCCCTACTGAGCCATCCTCAGACTTTCACCTCCACTGGGAAAACTGGAACATTTGCTGGAGATGGACATGCAATCCCTCGGAGGAAGGATGCTCTTCCCAGCAAACGGTGCTGCAGCAGAGGGTCCTCCCTCCACGAAAAGAAGGCAAACTCAGCAGGTGCCTCACCTCACACAGAGAGAGACTCAAAGTGGGTCACGTGCCTAAATGTAGCACTTCAAGCTTGTGACCCCACATTAGGCCATGGGCCTTAGAAATGACACCCAAAGCATGATCAATAAGAGAAAGAACCGAAATATCATAATTCGTTAAAATTAAAAACTGTGCTTTCTGAAAGACACCATCGAGGGACGAAAAAGACGAGTCACAGACAGTGGGAAATGATAGTAAATCTCATAACTGACCAAGGACATCTCCAGAATACCCAAAGAATCCTCAAAACTCAGCAATGAGGGGAAGAAAAGCAACCCAGTTTTTAAAAGTGAGTACCTAAAAGACATATCACAAAGAATATCTCTGATGAGAGGTGAGATCATGAGAAGGTGTCCAGGGTCACTGATCACGATTTAATGCAAATCACATCACATGCAACATGACTACACACTTCTGAAATAGCTCAGTTTGAAAAACCTCCAAAAATGAATAAATAAATAAAAGAAAAATAAAAACAATAAAAAACAAGCCCTCCGGTAAGCCCGAGAGTGTGCAGAACAGCTGCGGTGTCCTCCGCGGCCGCAGGCCCAGACCGGCACCGGTGCCCGTCTGGGAGACAGTGCGCAGCCTTTACAAACACACGCTGACCCTGTACTGTGCACGCCCACTCCCAGAGAAACGAAAACCCACGATCACAACTAAAGCTTGCCCATGAATGTTTGTGGCAGCGTGACTCATGCGCACCAAGCTGGGAAAGCCCAGATGTCCCTTAGCAACTCCGGGCTGTGGCAGAACACAGAACAGAAAAGCCCAGAGCACTACCGTGGGCCAGAGCAGACACACTCGACAGATAGATGTTCTCGAAGACACCGTGCCGAGTGACAGACACCAATCCGAAGGTGGCACAGCAGGACCGACCCTGCTGTGGGTGCCCGGAAAAGGCAGAGCCACCAGGGGCTGGGGAGAGGGCAGTATTTGTTCACACCGGGAAGCACCAGGGAATTTGTAGGATCCGGAAACTTCTCTGTGCCCTGATTCTGGAAGGGGGACGGGGCGGGGGGGGGGAACATAGCTTTAGGCATTTTGTATGCATGAAAATTTTTAAATACATTTTAAAAAGCAATAGGAAAGCAATCTCACATAGAGACCAGGCAGATGTTGTCACTGCCATCAGCTGCACGGGGCGTGTGTGGGCGCCTGCCCAGCAGAAGAGGTGTCTCTGAAGTTTTGAACGTGATCTTACACAGACGTGTTTGTGAAGATTGCCACCAGCTGGCCACTAGAAGGGACTTTGATTGGGTTTGCTGCGATGAGGGCTGGCCCGAAAGAGGCCCCAGAAGAGGCCTGGGAGCCCGGGTCATCTTTGCTGGGTGTGGACTGGCCACCTTTGGTCTTGTGCTTCAGGACGAGAGGTCTGGGTACAGTGCAAAGGTAGGAGTTGTGTCTTCAGCTCACAGCAACAAATAAACTCAGCATGATGAGCTTTTCATGGCCACCCACTTGAATAATTTTATTGTTGTTAATGCATCTGTATCCCCTAAGATGAGAAATCGGAAAATTGGGTCCCAAGCACGGGCCTGACTGGGGCTGGAGGCACCAGTGCCAGGGCAAATGCTGTAGACAGACAGTGGTCCAGAAAACAGGGACAGACACTGGGCACTGGGGACAGGATTTGAATGGGGGGGGGGGGGGAAGGGCAAAGCAATGATCAAAAGGAGCCAAAGGGGACAAGAGACAAGCCTGTTGGAAGTTTTGTCCTGAGGACAGTGGGCAGCTGGTGAGGGGTGGCACCTAGGAAGCCCCTCTGCTGTGCGCGCTGGTGCTGGGAGACTAGAAGCTGAAGCTGTCCCAGCCTGGCGACCGCTGTCCCAACTTCAGTGCCTCCATGGGCAGCTTTCTCCTCCCTGCAGCAGCCCTTGGCTCTGGGCTCTGGGCCGGCGTCAGGAGGCCCACGGCCTTCACGGGAACAAGTTCAGATGCCAGACTCCAGGATCCTCACAACTCGGCTACACTTCTCCAGTTTCCAAACCACAGCCCACTCTGGGAGCCATCCCACAGAGCCTTCGACTTCCACAGAAAACTGCGGTCGGGAAGGCTGTGTCCCGGCCTGGACCAGACCCCAGCTGGCTCCCATCACACCTCCCAGCGGCCCCGGGCAACCCTCCCGTGCTCGGCCGGCTCCCTGATGGAAACCGTCCGAGGCTTTCAGCTCTGCAACTGGGGGCTTTCTGGGATTCAGTGGTTTTCCCGGAAAGGAAGCTGGCCGGAGAGACAGGACTGTGAGGGCCAAGGAAGAGGGGAAATAAACCAAAACACACAAACAAAGGAAAAGGAGAAAATGAGGGAGAGAAGCCAGAGAGAGAAGAGCCTCAGGGGACACCGACTGAAGTCGGGGACTGGGGTGACGGGGACAAGGGGACATGCCCTTGGGCCATGTGTAGATGTGGCATCTTCCCAGCCAGCAAACTTCCCACGGTTTGCTTCACCCCATCTACCCGCCCTGTCCCCAGTAGCAGGTCTGGGGTTCCCCCATGATGTCTGGAGAGGCCACCCAGCTCCGCTCAAAGAGAAAACCTAAACAACCAGAAAATCATTCAGTGGAAGATGTTCTCAAGGAATCAACTCTTATTGTCATTGTATAACGATCAGTTCCTTTCCCAAATGTCTCCTTCTTTCCACGCAAGCAAGCATGCCCCCTGCCCCCATCAGCATGGCTGAAAACTGGCCCAAACTCACAGCCAGTTGTAAAGGAGCCAGTCTGACTTTGAATTACCAAAAAAACAAAAAACAAAAAAGCCTTGTGCAGGATTTGATATATTGATCAAAAATATTTCACTCAATGCAAAATAAAGTGAGATTACATCTTAGAACAACCACTTGAAAGGCAAACCACAAATAAAGATGTGACCAGAATTCAAAGTGGGGCTATTCCGGCCTTTGAAGGGGTGATGAAGGCACTGTTTTGGCGTGCCTAGAGCTCCTGTGGCCTACTGGGCTGCCCAGGGAAGCCACAGTGGAACCCTCTGAGGGCACAGCCAGGAGGGTTTATTCAGGAAAAGGCACCCCTAGATGCTTGGAAAAGACTTGATAAGAAATGCACGAGTGAGCCCTGGCTGGTGTGGCTCAGTGGATTGAGTGTTGGCCTGCGAATCAAAGGGTCACTGGTTCAATTCTCAGTTAGGGCACATGCCTGGGTTGTGGACCAGGTCCCCAATGGGGGGCACGCAAGAGGCAACCACACACTGATGTTTCTCTCCCTCTCTTTCCCCTCCCTTCCCCTCTCTCTAAAAGTAAATAAATAAATGAGAGACAGAAATGAATGAGTGAATGAGTTGAGGCTGGTGGTCAGTGTGTAGCTAGTGCTGGCATCCTAGCCACTGAAGCTCGTGGCTCCCAGAACTGAACTGTCTGGCTCCACCTCACTCAGGGCCTCGTGGAGAACTACGGCAAGCTCATTCCCAAGCAGACCTGTCCTACTCTGGTTAGGAGTGGGCCTGACTTGGAGGGCATGGGGATGGGGAGTAGTCGCAAAGGAGCTCCAACAGGTTTGGGGACAGTTGGCATTAAACCATGTCCCTCAGATGCAAAACAACCTCGCAGCAAGTCATGAGAAAGTGAGTGGCCAGACCTGGCCATAGACCCAGTGAGTCAGCAGAGGAGGCTCCAAGTCCCTGACCCCGCAGAGCTGGGAACCAGATGTGAGACCTCGTAAAACAGTGTTTCTCAGTAGTCTGTGAAAGGTGAAGTATGCACATTGTAATTGATAGGACACTACTTTAAAATTCTCAAAAGCTATATGCATAACAATGCAATTGATAAATTAAAATAGAATACCAATAAATGTTCAAATAACCCAAACAAAGGCAAGGATTAGAAAAGAGAAGAATAGAAAAAAAAAAGGAGGAAAAAAATAAAATGGTAGGCCAGAATCCAAATGTATTAATAATTACATTAACTGTAAGTGGTCTAAATTTAAAGACAGGGATTGTCAGAACAAATTTGTTAAAATCACCCATTTTTATCCTATCTACAAAAGCTCATTTCAAATATAATATTAATATATTAGTGTAAAAATGAAGGGAAAAATATGCAAAACAAATTTAAAAATTGGGGTGCCCATGTTAATATCAGGTAAAGTGGACCTCAGAGAAAATAAAATGATCACAGATAAGGAGGAAAGTTACCTGATGATAAAAGGATCAATTCACCAAGAAGACCTAACAGTCCTAAATGTGTATGCATCTAGCAACACAGCTTCAAAATGCATGAAGCGATACTCATGAAGACAAATTTTAAAGAATTAGACAAATCCAGAATTGTACTTGAAGTCTTCAATGCTTCTCTCCAAGCACAAATAAAAAATTAGCAATGATACAAAATTGTTCATCAATGAGAACTAACTGGCTTTTACTGAATACTCCACCCAACCAGAGCAGGGCACAAATATTTTTAAGTGCACATGGAACATTTACCAAAATAAATGGTACCCAGTGTTATTTAAAAATCTTTAACAAAGATAAAAGAATTGAATCATGCAGAGTATGATAATAAAATCAAATGAGAGAGATCCAGAAAGATAACATGGATGTTTCTAAATGCTTAAAAATTAAACAACGCACTTCTAAATAATCTGTGGACAAAAAGAAAGTCTCAAGGGAAGTTAAATATTATATTGAACTGAATGAAAGTGAAAATATAACCTACCAAAATCTGTGCTATGTAGCTAAAGGTGTGATTAGAGGGAAAACTAAAATGTTAAATATTTATATTAAAAAATAGGAAAATCTCAAAACAATAATCCAAGCTTTCACCTCAAGAAACTATTTTAACCTGGCTGGTGTGGCTCAGTGGATTGAGCACTGGTCTGCAAACCAGAGGGTTGCAGGTTCAATTCCTAGTCAGGGCACATGCCTGAGTTGCAGGCCAGATCCCTGGTAGGGGGTAAGCAAGAGCAATCACACCTTGATGTTTTTCTCCCTCTCTTTCTCCCTCCCTTCCCCTTGCTATAAAAATAAATACATAAAATATTTTTTAAAAGAAACTATTTTAAAAGAGTAAAATAAATCCAAATTGAATTGAAAGAAAGAAAGAAAGAAAGAAAGAAAGAAAAGAAAGAAAGAAAGATAAGGGAAGGAGTCAATGAAATTTAAAACAAAACTCAATGTAGAAAATCAATGAAACCAAAAGCTGGGTCTTTGAGATAATTGAGAGCAACAAAACTTCGGCAAAACTGACACTAATAAAGAGAAGATAAAACAAATTACCAATATCAGAAGTAAAAGAATAAATATAAAAAGTACAGACCTTGCAGATGTTGAAAAGAAAATAGGCAAATAATACAAACAATTCTGCACACATAAAATCACAACTTAGATAAAATGAACCAATTTCTCAAAAACTAAAACCCACCAATTTCACCCAAAATGAAATAGTTAATATGAATAGTTCTATAATTCTTAAAGAAGTTGAATTTGTCGTTGAAAACCTTCCAGAAAAGAAATATTTAGACCTACATGATTTCTATTCTACAAAATATTTTCCCTCTCTTCTCCTCTTCCTTGTCCTCCTACCACCGCCACCAGCGAGCCTCTGCATCTGTGTCTCCTGTCCCCTCTCGGCCTCCTTCTTCGTCCAGTTACTGCTCCTCCTCCCAGCCCCAGCACCACCTGCCTGGCAGTGAAGGGCAGAACCTCGAACAGCGGTTCCCCCTCACTCTTGCCATAAAGAGACTGGAAAAGACCAGCATTCCAGCCCTTCTGAACTCATTTTTAATCTCCGTTTTTGTTCTTTAATGTGTCTGGTATCCCTGCCAGCTTTGAATCATCTTCAGAAGTGCATACAAGACATGGCAAGGCCTGTGACTCCCAGCCAGCCAGCTGGAGGGAAGAACTCACCGACAAATGACCCATCAATAATCAAAACCCACGTGCAACAAGAGAACCCACATAAACTGAATAAAGGGCAACTCTAGAGCATCCAGATCAGGAGATCAAAGAGACCGCATCACTGAGCCCCACGGAACTCCTGCCACAGACGTTCAGCCCATGAAGATGGGCAGACAAAGCAGAGCAACCCGAGAGTCAGAAACAAACAAAAAGAGTCATGTAGCCCTGGCTGGTGTAGTTCATAACCCCAGCTGAGAGGAGACAAGGAGTCCTCGGAAAAAGAGCTAAATGAAATTCAGACAAGCAAGCTATCAGACGTAGAATTCAAAATAGTGGTTACAAGGATGCTCAAGAAACTCAGTGAGAACTACGAGAAACTTTATGGGAGCTACAAGGAACTTAGTGGGAACTACAGCAGCATGAAAAAAGGACAAAGAAACTATGAATAAGAACCAGGGAGAAATGAAGAATGCAACATCTGAAATGAAAAACACACTAGAAGGAATTAAGGGCAGGCTAGATGAAGCAGTGAGCTGAAAGAAAGGTAGAAAGAAATACCCAGTCAGAGCAACAAATGAAAAGGACTCAAAAATAAAGGGGATAGTTTGGGAACTTCTGGACAAGATGGAGGCGCAGGTAGACACACGGTGCCTCCTCACACAACCAAAAGAAGGACAACAACAAATTTAAAAACAAAAGACAAACAGAACTGCCAGAAAATTGAACCGTATGGAAGTCTGACAACCAAGGAGTTAAAGAAACATTCATCCAGACCAATAAGAGGGGCGGAGATGGACAGCCAGGGGGGAGAAGACTCATGGCAATGCAGCTGCTGGCAGACTGGGATGGGCAAGGTAGCAGCTGGTGGTCAGGGTGGTCCCACATTTGAGTGTGAATAAACTGGATGGAACAACTGGGGAGCAAGACAGACTGTGCAACCCAGGGCCCCAGTGCAGGGAAATAAATCCTCAAAACCTCTGACTGAAAACACCTGTGGAGGTTGAGGTCACAGGAAGAACTCCCAGCCTCACAGGAGACTTTGCTGGAGAGACCCACAGGGTCCTAGAATGTACAAAAAATCACCCACCCAGGAATCAGCACCAGAAGGGCCAAATTGGCTTGTGGGTATCGAGGGAAGTGACTGAAAGTCGGCCGAGAGCAGAGCAAGAGGCATTGTTCCCCCTCAGACCCCTCTCCTACATACAGTGTCACTATTCAGTGATGTGGGTTGCCCCACCCTGGCGAATACCTAAGGCTCTGCCCCTTGCACGTAACAAGCATATCAGACAAAATAACATGGCCCAAACAAAAGAACACATCAAAACTCCAGAAAAAATACACTAAGCGAGGAAGATATAGCCAACTTATCAGATGCACAGCTCAAAACACTGGTAATCAGGATGCTCACAGAAATGGTTGAGTATGGTCACAAAATAGAGGAAAAAGTAAAGGCTATGAAAGGTGAAATAAAGGAAAATGTGCAGGGAACCAATAGTGACAGGAAGGAAACTGGAGCTCAAATCAACAGTCTGGAGCAGAAGGAAGATACAAACATTCAACCAGAAAAGAATGAAGAAACAAGAATTCAAAAAAATGAGGAGAGACTTACGAACCTCCTATACAACTTTAAATGTTCCAACATCTGAATCATAGGGGTGCCAGAGGGAAAAGAGGAAGAGCAAGAAATTGAAAACTTATGTGAACAAATAATGAAGGAAAAATTGCCCAATCTGGCCAAGGAAATAGACTTCCAGGAAGTCTAGGAAGCTCAGAGAGTCCCAAAGAAGTTGGACCCAAGGAAGTACACACCAAGGCACATCATAATTACATTACCCAAGACTAAAGGTAAGTAGAAAATCTAAAAGCAGCAAGAGAAAAGGAGACAGTTACCTACAAAAGAGTTCCTTCCCATAAGACTGTCAGCTGATTTCTCAAAAGAAACGTTACAGGAAAGAAGGGACTGCAAAGGCATATTTGAAGTCATGAAAGCCAAGGACCTACATCCAAGATTACTCTATCCAGCCAAGCTTTCCTTTACAATGGAAGGGCAGACAGATAAAGTGCTTCCCAGATAAGGTCTAGTTAAAGAAGCTCATCATCACCAAGCCCTTATTATATGAAATGTTAAAGGGACTTTATCTAAGAAAAAGAAAACAACGATCAAAACTATGATCAGTGAAATGCCAACAAACTCATAACTATCAACAACTAAACCTAAAAAACAAAAACTAACTAAGCAAACAACTAGAACAGGAAAGGAATCACAGGAATGGAGATCACATGGAGGGTTATCAGCGGGGAGGTAGAGGGTGGAGAATGGGGGGAAAAGGTTCAGGGAATAAGAAGCATAAGTGGTAGGTAGAAAATAGGCAGGGGAAGGTTAAGAATAGTATAGGAAATGGAGAAGCCAAAGAACGTATATGTACCACCTGCAGACATGAACTGAGGGGGCGGGATGTGCAATGCAGGTGGAGGGGGTGGTGCAGGGCAGAAGGGAATAAAGGTGGGGGATGGGACAGCTGTCATAGCACAATCAATAAAATATATTTAAAAGAAAAAGAAAGAGGATAGTTTAAGGGAGCTTCAGGACTACATGAAACATGACATTCACATCATAGAAATTACCAGAAGGAGAAGAAAAGAAGCAAGGGATAGAAAACCTGTTTGGAAAAAGAAATGACAAAAAAAACTTCCTTAACTTGTTGACAGAATAAAGTCCCACAAGTTCAGGAAGCATAGAGGGTTCTATCAATCTACCAAACATTTAAAGAAGAAATAACACCAACGCTACTGAATCTCTTCCAGAAAATAGGCGAGAACACTTCCCAAGCGATTTAATGAGGCCAGCATTACCCTGATATCAAAACTGAAGACAGCACCAAACTACATACCAATGCTATCCATACGCAAAAATACAAAAATAATGAACACAATGTTAGCAAATAAAATATAACAATATGCACAAAGAATGATAAACTAGGGCCAAGTGGGGTTTAGTCCAGAAATGCAAATGTCCCTGAAGAGGTGAGTGGTTAAATATGACTCCGAGTGCTCTATCCGCAAAACAGGATTTGATGCAGCAACAAAAAGGAACAAACTCTTGATACAACAACTTGAATGGATCTCAAATGCATTAGACTGAGGGAGAAAAGTCAGCCTCCACAGATCGCCTATGGTGTGGCTCCATGTACAAGTGTTCTTGAAATCACCGAATTGTATGGATAGAAAACAGACTCGTGTTTGCCAGGGGAGCGGGCTGGAGGGAGAGCGTGACCACTAGGGGGAAGCGTGAGTGAGGGGCTGTCTTTGGGGGGTGGGGGGGGGGCAAACATTCTGCGTCCTGATTGTGATCATCATCACACAAGTCTACAAATTTGTCCACTCTGTACCAAAAGAGGAAGGAAGGAGAGAAAGGAGGGAGAAACAGACAGGAAAACTGGTGAAATCCGAAGTCTGTAGTTTAATGACCAGGTCCGTACCAGTGTCAGTTTCCTGGTGTGACACGCTTGATTTTGATGTTCTGAAGGATGATATCACCGGGAAAACTGGGCGAAGGCTACATGGGAACTCTGCTCTACTTGCAACTGCTCTGTGAGTCTCAATTTCAAAATTAGGCATTTTTTTAAAGGAAGGCAAATGATCAGAACAGACACTTCATAAAAGAAGATATACCACTGGCCAGGTACTCTTTCCATGAAAGAGTACTCAGCATCATTAGTCACCAGAGAAATGCCAATTAACACTGTGATTAGATAGCACTCCACACCCTCAGGAATGGCTGATGTTTGAGAGACTGACTATGGCCAGTGTCTGGTGAGGACTAGAGGAACTGGAACTCCCACTCACCACTGACGGGAACGTAACACGCTGCGGCCACTGTGGGAACCTGCATGGTCTTAGAGAGGTGAGCGTGCACTCACTGGGTGAGGCAGCTGTTCCCTTCTATCCATTTACCCACAAGGAATGCAAAGACACATTCTCAAAAAGGCTCGCGCATGAGCACCTGTAGCAGCTGTATTCAAAACGGCCCCGCCCTGGAAACCAGCTGATGGGCTGGCAGTGCCCATAGACCGGTGAATGGGGAAACAAGCTGTGGTATATCCATATGATAAGATAGCCATTAAACTGGAATGCATCCCGAGACATTATGCAGAAGCCAGAAGAACAAATATTGTCTTTTCCATGTACGTGCAATTAATGTGGAAAACGAATCGCAATTACAACTGCAAGTCCATGATTGGGAGGGGGGCATGAGGGATCCTTTCAGACCGATGGGCATGTTCTTTGTGAGAGTGTTAATGGTTAATAGTTACATAAACTTGTCAAAATGCACCGAAATGTGCACTTTATTTATTTTTTAATATTTTTTAAAGATTTTATTTATTTATTTTCAGAGAGGGAAGGGAGGGAGATAGAGAGAAAGAGAGAGAAACATCAATGTGTGGTTGCTGGGCGTCATGGCCTACAACCCAGGCATGTACCCTGACTGGGAATCGAACCTGCGATGCTTTGCTTCGCAGCCTGCACTCAATCCACTGAGCTACACAAGCCAGGGCTCAAAATGTGCATTTTAAATGGGTGCCTCTTGTTGTGTGTATACCTATACGTGCAATGCATACTCTGCCTCAATGACTTTGATGTTCAGAAGCCCCTTCTACATTTCCAAATACCCCCAGAGGGTGATAAACCTCCGCTGAGAACCACCACTCCAACGACCATTATTACAGCCCATGGGACTTGCCTATGACTTTGTGACCCGCCCTTGAGACTCCCCAGATGAACGGTGGTCCAAGAGCCATCGCTACAGCAGAGACTTGCCTATCCACGCTCATCCACTCCTCCCCACTCTTGACAACTCCCTTGTTATTCCCTGTCCACATTCCCCTGAGTGGCTGGGCTCCAGGGCTGTCCCCCGGGGCTGGGAGGCAGTCGGGCCCTCCCCACCAGGCTCTGGGCAGGAGAGGGCCCGTGACCCACATCTGGCAAGGAGATGAGGGAGGAGTCTGCTGACAGCTTCTGGAAAGGCTTTCTGGAGCCAAAGAGACATTGCCAGGGGCAGGCGTTCTCATACCAGCCCTGGGTCCTTCCTCACCCTTGGTCCCAGGGAGCCCAGGGCCTCCGCACCGGCCAGCTGGCCGGCAGCCACAGGACGCTCCTTCCAACTTAGCCCCCCTTAAGTAACTTCCTTGGTCAGAAATGGAAAAGAGTCTTGCATAACCAGACATCTGCAAATCCAAATGCAGAGGAAATTCAGGCAAATGCTGCAGGGATGTTAGAGGAGGAGTCACAAAGCAAAGGAGATAAGCCAGCTTTGCCTCCCTTCCCCCTTCCCTTTGGCCTATTTAGTTCGTAGCTGTTTATCAGGGGACTGGGGGGGCGGGGGGACGGCGGGGGGTGTGGCGGTGGAGCTGAACCGTGAGACTTGAGCGGACAGTTTCACAGTTGGTTGCAAACATCTCTTCCAAGAATGTATGATCAGATTTATTCTTTGCACAATCCTCTGTTGCTTCCTCGCACTGGGGAGGGGATTTTTTTTTTTTTTATTCTTTCTATGGATGTGATTCATAGGTGTGCTAGTGTTATCTTTAAATATGTAGGTTTTTTTTTCATGCAGAAGAACATTTAATTCAAGATGCATGCTTGGAAACTCCCTGTCCCTGAGGAGGAAATGTTAGTTTTGCTTGGTCACAGCAGTTTTTAATGGGTGACATGGAAGACCGTGTTATTCAAACAAAACAAAACAAAGCAAATCCAAACAAGTGATGGCAGGGGGCCAGAATGCGTGCTTAGAGTCCCACCACCAGGAGGTGGGGTGGGGGGATGGGGGGGTGGTGGAGGCCGGCAGGATGAGCTCCCCTGTTGTCTGCTGGGAGCGCGCAGGCGCAGCACTCCAATACTCCGCACAGAAGGCGTCCACCTTGGCCCCCACCCCCCAGCTCTCAGGAGCTGGTAACCTGCGGAGGGGAGGGGGGCGGGGTCTGGTCTTCTCAACGTTTACAGGCAACATCCGCTGGGAGACTGACCTGGGAAAGAGGACGCAGGGATCAAGAAGGCGCAGGGAGGCCTGGCAAGAACACAGCAGTGGACAGAGTGTGCTTGGACGGAGCGGGGTGGGGGTGGGGGGCCCTGCTGTCACTACCACCCCCAACACCACCGTAGGGCACCCGTCTTTAAGGCCCAGAGGCATTCACTGGGGCAGGAAGGGCCCTCATGGGCTCCGGACTTGAACCGGATGTGCTCCGCTGGAGCACGTGGCACGCGAGTCCCACCGAGGCCTGTGACTTAACCCGGGACCCTGAAGAGCGCCTATCGGTGCATCACCTGCAGCCCCTCTCGGGGCAAAGACCTCTGCATTTGCCCTGGGCCCTGAGACTCGCTACCGCGCCCCGCCCCCAGACGTGCTGCACTCGGAGGGCATCCTCCCTGGAGCCGGCTGGGGCCTATGGCCTGCAGGGGCTTTCCAGGCCAAGCTGCTGATCTCGGTGACTGCACCCAGGGGACACAGCACAAGCGTCAGGGCTGCCATCCTTCAGCTGCACGAAGGGTCCTCAGGGACAGCCTATCGCAGCCCAGCCGCCCGCGAGAGTCACGCGGAGATGCAGCACATCTGGAAACCCTTAGGCCAGCCCCACGCGCTGGCACGCAGGCTCCTTGGCGGCCAGCTCCCAGGGCGAGATGGGCGATTCCTCCTGCCGCGCCCTCTTTCTCCCTCTCTTACTCTTCTTCACCCGCAAAATGGAGCTCAGGGGCCTACCTTCTGCGGCATGGTGCTGAGGGGAAGGGAATAAGGGTCTGTGGACGTGGCGGGGGAGGGGGCTGACTCACCCTCCACTTGCGCAGAGAGGGCAGGAAAGCCAGGGGCCCACTGACCCCTGCGGGCAGCCCACATCACGAGAGGGTCTTACCGGGAGCCCTGAGGATTTATGACAGGCCGGTAGGGGCAGGCGGAGTGAAGGCTTCTTATTTGTTTTCCACGAAGAATGCATGGATCAGGTTCAGGATCAGGACCCAAGTCTGGGAATCAGCCTACCGCCCCCTGGAGGCCAGATAAAAAGCGTTCCTGTCAGGGCTGGGCAGGGGGACTCTAGGACCTCCTGATCTCACAGGGTGAGTGCAGGAGGGGTTAAGGCTGCTCCATGCTACCCCACACTTACCTACCCTCCTCTCCCTCCTTGGTGTTCAGGGCGACACTGCGCCACCTAGAACACAGCATCTGCCAGCCTCTCTTGCAGCTAGTCGTAGCCCATGAGCTGTGAGCAGAAGTATGAGGCCATCCTGGGAGGTCCCTGGGAGGAAGCTGACTATTCTAGAGCTCCCTGTGGTCCCTGATGTTTCCCACTGCCCTCCTGGGATGCAGAAGTGAGGGCAGTGTTTTCTGCAGCCTTCAGGATCCATGAGGTGACTGTGAGCGTGGAAGTCAGCTATCGAGGGTGACAGAGCAGGAAGACGGGATCTGTATCCTCCTTGTGGACGCAACCAAACTGCCTTGTGAGGAAATAGACACTGTGAGGCCTGGTCACTGCTGGGGTCTCACTGGGCTCGAGGGGGACACACTGTGACTGGTGAACGAGGCTGCAGGGCGCTGAGGGGGAGTGTGGGGCACACCTGCTCCTCCCTTCCCACCTGCCCCTTTTGGCTTCGGAGAGGCCGAGCCCTCCGCGTCTCGCTGTGACGTTCAGCTTTCCTCCCTCCCGGCTTTGGTGGCCTGCTCCCTGCATGGTGCGTGGTGAAGATAACTAATCACGGGACTCACCAGGAGTTTTCTAGAAATATAGATGCTACAGCCCCACCCAGTGCTCCAGCGGGTCTTGTCTGTTCAGAGAATGTTCCCACCCATCTGATGACAGCGCCGCGTGGTCTGGGGGCCGCAGGGTGCCTGTGGAATTCAGGGGTCCATGAGGACGGACCTATCTTGATAATAACACTGATGTACCACTTGCCTTCTTCCCTCTCATTCTCCACCGATGTAGCCAGCACAAGAATCCGCCGGTTTGATTCTGATCGCAGGTGGCAACGAATCTTTAAGAAGGGAGGCTTTGTTAGTTTTTGGTGCCCCACCAAAGAACAGCCACAAGTATCTTCAAAGACCCTCAAAATGCTCCTCCCTCCAACTACGAGTCTGGATGAGGCCGGACTTCCCTCCCAGGTTTCACCCCAAACAACCTGTCACGACAGTTCAGACGCAGCTGTAGCGCCCGGCCCCCTGCCAGACGTTGAAGGTTTGGGCAAAGGGGCGTCGGTGCCGCTCCCCTCACAGGTTTGCTTTGTGGTCCATTTGTTTGTTTGTTTGTTTGTTTTAACGGGTTTTTTCATTAAAATTATGTTGTTTGTGTTAAGATTTGGTGGGTTGATCCTTGTTGCTCTGAAGTAAACCAATAAATCAGTATCTTAAGTTTCTGCTTTGATTTCTAGTGTAATAAATACTGACCGGCGGGACCTGTGCAGACAGAAGCTCTCTGCGGTTCCCACGGTCTGCAGGTGTGGCGTGGGGGCAGGAGAGTGGAGTGTGAGGGCCGCCGCCCGGCGACTGTGGTGTCTTTCTCGTTGTGGCTTCAGCGTGCATTACATTAACTACTTACGTTAACTACTGTACATAACGTGTCATACTATATATTAAGATATTATGTTATATGTGTGTATTTATATCTCCTTATGTCAATACCACAGTCTTAGTCATCATAGCTTTATAGTAATTCTTAAAATCAAGTGGTTTAACATCTGCAACTTTGTTCTTTTAAAGATTATTTTGCCTATTCAAAGTCCTTTGAATTTCCATGTATGTTTTAGAATCAGCTTTTCAATGTCTGCAAACAAGCTTCGTGGGATCGATTGAGATCACGTTAAATCTGAAGATCTGTTTGGGAAAGGCTCTGGGCTTAGTAATGTTGAGCCTTCCGACTCATGAGCCTGGTGTATTTCTGTGCTGTGAAGTCATCTGTGTTCTCAGCCTCAGTTTCAGTTTTCAGTGGATTGGTCTTGCACCTATTTTCTTAGATTTTCCCCTAAGTTATATTTGATGCTATGTGTAGGGAACCGGTTCAAATGGCGTGGAAATGTAGCTCAGCACTCACGTGGAAAACCAGTGGGGAGCCAGTGGCACGCAGGACCACACCCGTGGAGAGGTTTTCCCGTGGGGAATCAGGACTGCATTGTACCTAGGCCACTGTGAGACTTGCTTTTGCTAAAACTCCCTCACCCTGAATTGAGGCAGCAAGGGCTTACTGCAACTTCCTAAAATCTGAGCTAAACCTCCCAAGTATGGAGTGTGACCGGTTCAACCACTTTCCCCTTTACATTTGCAAACATCCTTCTTCTTTGATGTGATTAGCAACATCCTCTCCTTTGTTCTCTGTAAAAGGTAACCACCTAATGCGGATCTCTGCATAGTAAGTGAGGACTACCCTCCATGTGATGTACCCAGGAAACCAATAAAAGCCTGTCCAGGTGGGGGTCAGGGCCCTCTCTCTCACTTAGAGAGCGGCCGTGCCACCCCCTTTTTTCCCACAGGACTTCTGTAGTCTGTGTGTATTTGTGCATTAACAGCCGCAACATACACGGATCATGCCGGCCAGGACCCGCATCACTCACGTGAAGGCTGAGCTACATTTCCACGCCAGGTGAAGTGGTTCCCTACCGCTATGGGAAATGATACGATTTGTAAATTTTTCTTTGCTAAAATATGAAAATCCTGTTGGATTCCTGTATTAGCATGGCTTCCCACAGGAGAACCTAGGTGTAGAATTTGTAGGGGCAGCCCCGCTCAGGTACGAGCAGAGCAGTGGAACGGTGGGGAAGGTTCTGAAGGCAGCAGACCAGTGCGCAGCCCGGCCCCGGGCCCTCTGACCCGTGTCCGGTGATGTGGTGATGCATTTTTCCCTTGCCAGTCCGATTCTCCAGCGCCCCAGAGGTCCATCTGTCCAAGGGGTTTGTCTCTGGGTAAGTCCTCTCCCCCTCCCAGGCACCTCCTGTGGCAGGACTTCAGAGGGACCTGCCAGCTTCCCCTTCCACGTGGCCCACATCTGGCCACACGCACGCACCTCTTCCCACTCCCTCTTCTCTGAATGGAGTGTGGTTTGTCCCAAGCCCAGCGCTTTGTCTCCTTTCCACCCTGCGTGGCCTCCTCACGGTCCCACAAGCCCCAGGCAGGCTCAGCTTCCTGCTGTCCACCAACAGCAGAGGAACCCCTCAGGTGGAGTGTCCAGCTGGTCCTGACCGAGGAGCTGGGGAGCGGAGGCACCAGCAGCAGCTGCCTGCAAAGAAATAGCTTCACAAACCCTCCGCTGTCCACCCTGGACCCGCCCATAGACAGTCTGAGAGCACCGTGCCTCCTCACTGGGTCTCCGTCGCCCGGTGAGAGATTTCCGCTGGTGATCGGGACCTTCTTTGCCTGAGTGTCTCTTCCTTGCATCTTGGTCCCTCAGTCAAAACTTCAAATTAAACAACCTCTTATGTGTCCTCTGTGGCAGCAAGCCCCACCAGGGCAATGCTCAGGATCTGGCCGAGTTCAGAGCCCGGACGGCAGTGTGGGAGAGTGGGAGGTGTTCTCAAGGCAGCTGGCAAGCTGAGTACTGGGACAGGCGACTAATATCCCAGCAGCTTAGCTCGTACAGGCTTATTGCTGCTCCTGCCGTGAGTCAGAGCAAGTGGTCAGGGTGGAGGTGCTTCAATCCACGGGGTCGTGTGGCATGTCAGGATCCTTCCACTGATGGCTCTGTCCCCGCCAGTGCCTGCTGTCCCCAGCGGGATGGTGAGCCCTCTGCAGCCAGGCAGGTGAAAGGCAAGAGAAAGTGTGGAGGACCACACAGCGGTGGTTCATGGGCCAGGCACCCATCACTTCTACCTATGACCCCCAGCCAGAACCCATTCATGTGGCTCCATCCAACAGGAAACAAGCTGGAAAACAGGGTGTCCCTGTGTGCTCTAGAGGTGGGCGAACACGCAGCAAGCCTGAGTTCGAGTCTCCGACCTGCCATGCACCACCTGCGTAGCTCAGCCCAAACCACCTCTCTGGGGTGAGGTCTCCTCGTCACCAGCGTGAGCATGAGTCCCAAGAGCGTCTGCCCCTTCCTGACCTTCCCCTTGGGTTCTCCGCTTTGATTCTTCCATTTTGACTCACTGTCAAGACGCTGAGCCCCAGGACTGTTCTGCTGGGCCTTGGGGCCGTGGAGAGCTGCCTACACGCCCAGCGTGTGAACTCTCACTTGCCTGACAGACATCCAGCTGGCGAGGCCCCGAAGCTGCCGTCGCTGTGTGAGGAGCCAGAGATGCCTCCATGAGCCCCGGCGTGTCCTCTGCCCGGCGAGTCTTACCTCACCCTCCGCTCGCTGCCTCCTCTCTGCACAGCCACCCACGGCCCGTCGGGACTGGGCTGCGGCTTTGCCGAGTTCCAGGTGGAGAATTGGGGTAAATGTGAAACGATAAAAGAAAAAAAAAAGCGCTATTTGGGAGCTAAAGAACTTGAGTCCACATAGCAATAGATGAAAAACTTTTTTAAATAAACACTAAATAATGACCTCTCTTGCCTGTTTTTCATTCAATTGACCAAATCTGCTGATACTTGGTTGTTCTGTGGTACGTACAAATATACCAGGTGTCGGTCTATGTAGAAACAGTTTATCTTTGATTTTTGTCACTATTCAGTCCTCACTTTGAAAAAGGAGGTCCTCGTTCATTAACTTGTACCTGACTTTAAGGAGGTCAAACAGGATGGAGATTTCCTTTGCCCAAGGGAGAATCTCCCGGTTTAGCCTTTTACTAGAAGGCGCCCTGAGAAAGCCGGGCGAGCACACTGTTGCTGCTGCTGGTGTCGCATTCGCCGAGTTTCACACACGGCCCTTGGCACCCCGTCCTCTCGGCCCTCCGAGACAGGAGCCAGCACCTCTGGGCCACGCAACGTCTTGCCTTCCCTTGGCTGCTTAGTCATCTCCCAAGTCATTTGGCAGTGGTCCGTGGCCCCTTCAAAATGTTTCCATTTATGGTTAGGACTTGGTCTTCCCAGTTTGGTCCCACAGATGGAAAAGCTTAAGTGAACAGGCAGCATCAAGAGCTTCTCTCAAGAGCAGCCAAAGCGAGAGCCCGGGGGGCTAGTGGTGAAGGGGGCTCCGCTGCAGCTGCGACTGCACAGACCACCGCAGGGCCAGGGGTGGCCCGTGGAAGGGCCGCCGCCTGCCAGGAAGTCCACGCCACTGTTACGCTCCTCCCCAGCATGCATCACCACCTCCCATCATACATGGAGCCCGTGCCCAGTGGGGAATCCGCACTGCAGGGGGGCCTGGCACAGTTAGTCTTGTTACCTAGTTTCTTCCGTGCGTATTTCATGTCTAATCTTCCAGGAGACCTTAAGTCTTACTAGGGCAGGAACCACCCTGCCCACTCTGAGGAGGGACAGATAGCGAAGGGTGGGGATGCCCCCAAGCTGGTCACTGCCTCAGCCTAAGTTGGAACCCAGCCCAAGAGCACACTCTTGACCGAGGCTGGGGTGACCATGATGATCGCGGGCTTCTGGAGACCCATGGGCCGTATGTACATCAGGCCCCAGAAGCCAGCCTCCAGGCCTATGGGCCTGGCCCCTCAAGTCCCTGTGCCTTCTTCATGTCCAGAAATCTTCCTTCCATCTCTCTTCTCCAAGGATGCCAGCCCCTCAGGGTCTGCTCAGCACTCCTGTGGTTTGACCTTCCGTACAACCCACCCCTCTTCCACCTGGTCCAGCGGAAGGGGCAGATAGAGCAGGGGTCCCTCCCACAACCCACACAACCAGAGAGGGTCTCTCCCCAACAGGGCGTTTCAAGCTACCAGCTCGAGTGCAGCCAGTTTTCAAAATAACAGTCCTCTCCCTTTATGTCACATTACAGATTAAAGAACAAACTACTGTCTTTACCTCTGAGTTCTGTCACCTGGACTACAAGCCCCATGAGAACTGAAACTGTGTCTTCTTCACTGTGCTGAATGCTCAGAGGGAGGGAGGAAGGGAGGGAGGGAAGAAAAACGAAGGAACGATGGCATTCATTGCATGCTTTCTAGCTTTATACCACACCTCCTCTCAAGAGACTTACTTTTGTGCCTGGAGCAAAAATTCCTTCCTAGAAAGAACAGAGCTCTTCCCCTTTGGGCTGGGCTTGCCTCTCGCACCCAGGGAGAGAGGTCTGGCCCGTCATCACGGCCAGGGTGGTGGGTGTGTGTGTGCCTAGAAGACACCCGAATGAAAGCACGTAGGGGTCACCTCTACTCCAGACTGGGTCTGGAGTTCCTGTGATTCGTGAGGCAAGTGACAGGGCCTGTTGCTCTCGTCTATCACTGCAAAGGCCTCACGTGGACATGCACATCTTCACTGTCAAAGTACAACTTCAAAAACTTAAAAGCATGGCTCTCGCACAAGTAAGAGACGGGACAAGGACGTGGCAAGGAGCCTCTTCAGCGAAGAGCTGGGAGAGGGTAGGGCCCATGCAGATGGGCCTTAGATGAGCAGGGACCGCCCATCCGTTGGGGGATGGGCTTCCTGAGAGGACCGTGCTGAGTTAGAAACCAGAGCGCTGCGTCCTCCAGAGCAGACAGATCACAGCCTCTAGAGTTACCCTTTCTGCCAAATAGGGGCCGTTCGCCTCTTCCCTGGACAGAGCCTGCAAGCCCGCAGACCCTGCACCCTCCGTCAATGGTCCTGTCAAGCACAGGCACGCAGTCCTGACTGACCGTTGGGTGAGCTGGTTCACCCGTGGCCCAGTGTGACATTGGAAGAGCACATCGCTCATCTCTCTGCCTTCTCTCCAGGTTTTCAACAGCCCAAGGCTGCCAGCACAAGTGCTGGAGCGTTATCAGTGCTTCCCGATGGCCCTGCACCCTTCAGCGTGTCTGTGGACGGGCTCGTGTGTCTGCCTGCCCCTCGTGGTTCTTGCTCTCACACATGGCCACCTCAAAAAGCCACGACACTGTTGTTATGTTACAGTACTAATGCGGCAGAGTTGTATGTACCATGCTCTAAATTTTGAGAAATTAACAGAATGTTTTATATTGCTAAAGGGAGTGCTTGGTGGAGCATAATTGAAAAGTTCCAAAACCCACTTCAGCCCATGGAGCACACCATGAAATACACTGGGGTACAAGGAGGCCCCAGGAAAGCTGACGCAGCTCATCCTGGAACTCTCTGGAGGCTAAAGAGTAGCCCGTGGGTAGAAGCAGTTGTTAAAAAGCCAGCCACATTTAGGAAATCATTTTTAGATGATTCTGAGGGAGAGGAAACACCTACCTTTCCCTGACGTACAGTCACGTGGACTGGTTGCTCACTGTCTTTGTACCATGGGCAAGGTGTCCCCCCAACCCACCCAGACTCCTTGTCCCATTTGTCACAGGACTCGTGAAGGGAAGAGAGGGAGGCGACTATTTTATTGTGGAGGAGAACAGCGATCCAGGTAATGCCACCGTGTTGCAGGACCCGCCTTCACCTTCCCACTCCCCCTTTCCGCCCCCAGAAGTGGCATCGTGCAGCTGCGCGTTTCCAGCTCTGCCTCGCTTCCTCCAGCCTTGCTTTTCCAGTGAGGAGGCGGCTGTGATGAAAAAGAAGCATCCTAAGAATCCACTCGGCCAAAATTTACAGTGGAAAATGGGTCACAGGGTGACCACAGTGAGTCATTCTGGATGGGGTACAACGCACACCTCCGCCCCAGCTACCGGGCCCTCTGGGAATTTCCAGTGGAAAGTCTCCACACTTCTGACCAAGAAGGATGGGATGGCCTGTCCCGCTGAGGACACCGAAGGAAATAAGCTCTACTTAAAATAAATGTTTATCGAGTCTTGTGAATGTACATTGGCCAAACCCTGTGCATGACCTCAGAGCAGGACAGAGGCCACATACCTTTGGACGGCAGCCAGAAAAGTTTTCATGCAGGAGCAATAGTTAGTTAAGTCTTGGAAGGTGATTGACAGTCCCACAGCTAAAGCCGGGAGGAAAGGCATTTCTGGTGTTAGGAAGAGTGCAGGTGAAGTCGGGGAGGTGGGTTCCCACGCACAGTCCCTGGAGAATGGACAGGGTCTCTTTCAGACCAGCCATGCTGGCGACGCTCAGCTCCGGGCTGCTGGTGGGTGGAGAGCATCTGCTCGTAGTCAACCCTTTACGGTGATGTGTTCCCTCCGTCCTGACTTTCTTGGGGCCATCCTGGAGTTCCTATCACCCCAGAGTTCCCAGGCTCAGTCTCAGACTGTGCCTGACTCTTCCTCTCCCTTGGACCGTCACCCAGTGGTCAGTGTAGAACCTCCCTCGGTAGGGACCTCTCATCTCCACCCCCTTGGCCCTTCCCATACCACTTCAAGCCTTCAACATGACCCCTGCTTTGGCTGTTGTAAGACATTCTTACATTTTTTCCAAACCAGGCAGACATGTCCCTAATTCCCAGCTGTGGTAATCACCCCCTTGTATAGAGAGCACGGGCTCTGGGTCTGGCTTTCCAGAAAGGGTTTCAGCACGGGGCAGCAGGGCTGAAATTAGACAACTTGGTTCCACAGGCAGCTGAGAAATGCAAGTGTACCCCTTTCGGTCAACAGGCATGGTCCTCGGGACAGGACCGCCCCTGCAATGGTAAAGCAGTCAAATTGCAGCAGATTCTAATGAAGAGAGCTAAGGCGACATTCCCTCTGTGCCTTCTCTCTGCCCATCCTCCCCAGGTGCTGCCTTCGAGAGAGAAACATGCAAATTTAAAGGACAGGGAGCGGGGCGCAGCCACCGCTTCAGGAACGTGCACCCTCCTTGGCATCGTTAGCTACTCTGTGAAGACACGAGGAAGAGTCCTGGGTCGCTGGATAAGGGGTCCAAGTCTTCATGGCTACACCCCCAGGCCCGGAAGAAGTCAGCTGCCTTCCGCAGGCTGTTGTCCAGTTGAGTCTGCACAGCACCCCTGCAAGGACGCCGCCTTTCTGCCCCTTCCTTGCTGCAGCTCTAATGCCTTCCTCGTGTCTCCTCCATTGCGAGCCGTCATTAACCAGAACAGCAGCCACCCAAGCGTGGACTCCAAGACCGAGAGGGGGACCAAGAGAGCCTGGGGAAGGCACAGAGTGGCCCACTGCATGACCAGGACTTCACCCTAGCTCAGGAGCCATGTGTCCCTTCAGCTGCCAAGGGGCCCCAACTCTAAACACACTCACGATGGCCCTGGCAAGCAGGAAGCATACAAGTAACCCAGTCCCAGTAGGAGGAAGTCCCGCCCCCAGAAGTCATAGAGAGGAGCTGGGCAGGTGAGCTCGGGTTCTGGTGAGCTCGGGACTCTTGGAGATGGCTGAGTCCCAGGAAGGAAGTCCCGCCCCACTGGGAGTCACGTGGACCAGACTGGAAGTTTAGGAAGCCCTGCCGGTCTGGAGGCTCGATTCAGGTGCCAGTGGTGGAAACTCCAGTGGGTGCTGGGGGCCTTCCAGCCCTGTGTGAGAGCTTGTTCGGGGTCAGTACTGGTTGGAATGGGCCCACCACCCCGTCTCTGCTGCCCTCACGCAGTGAAGGGCAGCAGTGAAGCTAATTTCATGTGACTCTCCCAAAGACAGTCCTGTGGATAAACGAATTGTGATTTGTCCAGACCATGGGGTATTACCAGCTACAAAAAGGAATGACACACTAATCCATGCTACAACGGGTTGAACCTTGGAAACATTATGCATGGTGAAAAAATCCAGATGCAAAACATCACATACTATGTGATTCTGTTTGTATGAACTGTCTGGCATAAGCAAATTCACAGAGACAGAAAGCAGATTGGTGATTGCCAGAGGCTGGGGGGGAGGGGAGGAGAGGAGAAGGGAGCTACTGGCTAATGGGGACAAGTTTCTCCCGGGGGCGAGGAGGTGATGGCTGCACTAAACACCAGTGAATTGTACACTCTAAGATGGTTAAAATAATGAATTTTATCTCAGAAAGGGTAAAAAAGGGAGGGAGGGAGGAAAGAAAAAGGTATATGTAAACCGTTTCCATGGGAAGTGCCCTAGAGCAGGCACTGTGTCTTAGACTTCCAGAGGTGCCCTCCCTTGGAGGCATCCACGAAGGCCCTGAAAGTCGTGCAGGAGTGAGGGAGATGGACGTGCCAAGGCCCAGAGTGGGCAATGCATCACTTCACAGGTAGACAAGAGCCCGGTGACTGCCCAGATGACCAGCTGGCAGCAAGGCCGAGACCCACCCACTGGCATGCTTGCCTGGCACCCTGCACACGCAGTGCCCTTTTTCTGGGCCTGGGTAGAAGGCTGGCCCCACCCCATTCCATGCCTTGGAGAGGGCGTTGGCAGGGCCCTGCACCTCGTCTGCTCTGTAAAGACCCGACGTTGTAAAAGGGCCCGTGTCCAGTCCTATGGGATACATGACAGCCCCTCTGGCCTGCCCCGTCTGGCACTCTGCCTTTTCTTTAAGTCAGGGGAGACGAAGCCTCCTCCTTTCCGGTTCCCCGAATTCTGACGTTTAATGTGCTAATAGCAGTCTCTTCCCTCCTATTTATAGCCACGCAATACTGCAGACCAGTGTGGCTCTCGGAGGTTGGGTGGTTTTATTTAATCCACTGAGTAATCGAATGTAACAGTCAGCGCAGTGTGTTGCTCCTGACCCTGGCTACGAGTTACTTCATGTGGTGGCACCAATCCTGGCACCGAGACCAAGGGGCAGCCCGTTCCCGCATGGAAAAACTAACTCGCTTTTCCGCTGCTGTGTGTGAGTGAGCGTGTGTGCACTGGGGTGTGGGTGGGCGGGGGCCGCCAGCGGGACAGAGAGCGCCGTTATGGGCACGTGGGCCGAGCCTTCCTCCCCTCTCCGTGCACACAGACGGTTTTGAAGTCAGTGTGGATATGTGTGGAAACTTCATTTTTTTTTTTTATTTCCCCCTCTTGTTTCTCTGGAAACACCAAAAAACAAACACACGCAGCTGTGTCACCGGCTCACACTACATTTTTCCAGCAGACACCTAGGGCTGGAAACTCAGCAGGACGTGGGTTCCAGAAACCCAGACGGACTCTCACTAACTCCTTCTCTCCCAGCTCCCTCTGCACCACGCCCCCGCCAGAGCCGAGCGAGCAGACGCCGGCTTCCTTCTGGGGCTGCCAGGACAAAGGGCCGTGGCACTCCTTCCTCCACCCTGGGACAGGCTTCCCCCCGGCCCAGCCCGTGCAGGGGCGACCTCTGCTCCCACATACCCCAGCCCTGCTCGTGATTCAAGCCTAAGAACAGAAACATTCATCGTGCTGGCCTCCCCCTTCTCACACCCGGAGCTTCTGAAACTGTCTGTACCCTGAAGCCGAGGAATCCTTGTCTCTAGAAATCACAGAATTTGGTTGCTAGGAAAACATTGTTCCTTTATTCCAACGGTTTCGTTGTAAAGCAAAGCAGCTGGGGAGCAAAGAGGCCACACAGCAAATCAGTGGCAAAGCCAGCGAGAGGCAGCTCGCTACTGCACTGCTGTCTGCCCTCCACCCCGCTCAGCCAGTCCCCGCGAGGCCAGTCCCCGCGAGGCCAGTCCCCACGGGGCTGAGAGGAGGCAGCCGGGAAGCCCAGGGGACTGGAGACCACTTCGCCAGTTCTCTCCTTGCGGACTTGTTCCGCTCTTGTCCTGAATAAGGAATTCCAAATGTCTCCCCGGTTTTGAATCTCAACTATGTACTCTGATGATACAGATATTTTTCTAGCACGCACTACCCTATCTGTCAAATGGCCCCTTTTACCCGTTAATTCGCCAAATGGCTATCGAATGCCTGCCAGGTGCAGACACCTCAGGTGTTCTGACGTCCTGGGTGCGCTCGTGTCTCCCAGCCGCCCCGTCCCTGTGTCGTCTTGGGCAGCTGTCCATCGCTCTGGGCCGCTGCTGGGTTGGATGATGGCGGAAGACTCTCAAGTTCTCTTCTTACTGCTTGCTAACCGTGAGCCTATTGAGCACCCCCCTTAGAGAACACATACAAAGATAAGTACAATGTAATTTCAGCTTACAGTACAGCTTGGGGAGAGAATTTCCAGCAAAGTAGTACTTTGAAAAGCAACATGTAACTCTCCCAACCAAGCGCTCTATAAAACTATCTAGGCTAGAAATTCCCCACCCACCCCTTAAAAATGTGTCCAGGCCGGAAGCCAAGGGAGAGGCCGGGCAGCGGCCCAGAAGCCTCGCAGCCTCTGTGAGAGTGACAAGCCCATCAGGACCCACGGAGGCTGTTTGCGGCTCTCCTGGAAGTGACCGAGGCCCGGGACATGGGGCCGGAGAGAAGGCAGACCTGGGACAGTCGGGGAACATACAGATGCTCAGACTGCCTGTCTCTGCTGAGAGGCGGCCGCATTGGGGTCACATCATCAGCTGGGTTGCGGGGGCGGGGCGGCCAGGACTGCCCCTAGACCAGCAACCTCACTGGCACAGAGTTTCTGCTCCCTTCCAGAACTGTCTGCAGGGCCTGCCGCCATGGCCTTCCTCAGTGGCGGCTGGATATCAAAGTGCACATTGTAAACTCAGGGTAAATCTTTCTCCCTTCATCTGGCTCTGAAGGAATTTTAATGCAAGCACACTTCCATCTCGGGCAGGCGCCATCTCAGTTCTAACAGGACCCTAAGCAATGAACCATTTAAATCCATTTAGACAGAGACTTCTCTCAGAAACACTGAGTGATCCCTGGGTTTAATTAAAAAAACACTAGCATTTAAAAAAAAGAGAGAGAGAGAGAAAATAAGTACTAGCTCTAGTCCTTCAAGACGCATGCCAAGATGGGATTAGTGCACTCTCTGGGGGAAGCATTAGGGAAAGATAAAACGAGAGGCGCGGGGGGGCGGGGTGGGCGAAAGGAGGAGGGTGGGGCAGGAAGTCCGGGTCTGCCACAGGGCAGGGGCTAGGGAGGTCAGGCCGGCAGTGAGGGTCCTGGAGCCTAATTCTCTTTCACGGGGGCCCTGTGTGTCACAGGAATGACCTGCATTAGTATCCCCACAAAGGGAGTCACTAGGCGGGAGTGTCCCTTGACGTGTGACTGGGGTGCATGGTGGAAGGTCCAAGAAGGACAACACGGGGGCTGTCAGTCACTTCTGCTCTCCTAGCGCACATGGCGTGGCCGCTGCCACGCTTCACCCTGCATGGATCCACCTCTCCACTCAGGTCCTGGGGCAGGTCCACAGGCCTCTCGTTCCGGGGAAACTTAGAGGCGGGAGGTCAGTGGGGTGAACCGCAGCCTCCATCACAGCAGCCGGTCTCAGGGCCACAGCACTCACCCTGGTCTTCCCCCACCATCTGTTCTGAATGCCCTGCCAGCTGGGAGGCCTTCATCAGAGTAGGTCCCCGTGGCTTCCCTGGGGTGTGGCTCAAACCTTCGTTCTGGAGCAGTCTGAGCCCTCGGCAGTCAAACCTTCTCAGGCTGCATGGATGCGTGTGTCCGACGGGGAGAGGGTGAACCACCCAGGTTTCAGAGGTGTCCCTCCCGGCCCCCCTGGTGTGAAAGCAGTCCTCGTTCAGGATGACCAGAACTAATTACTCTGCTAAGCCGGCGACTCCTCATCTGCTGGACCCTGGACATAAGGAGTCTAAAGTGCCCTGCTGGCCCAGTGGGACTCTTTAGGAACCTGACCTTCAACTTTGTAGAGCCCAGAGTTGCAAGGACAGGAAGTCCAACATTTCGCTATGGGCCGGTGGCAGAGATGCTATGTCTGCTCTGACGCTCTGGTTCCTGGGCCCGTGCATCCTTCCTGTGCGAGACGGAGCACCGGAGAAGTGTCTCCGACACTGCGCCCTGATGCGGGCACCCACACTTGCACTGTTGTCTCCTCACTGTTGCTTCAGCTCTGCTCTAGAAAGCCTCCTCAGCGTCTGACAGGCCAGCCAACTCTGGGCAGTACGGACCACAGTATGACTCCTGGGCCTGAGGTCATGAGCCCGCTCCCACACTCTGTCACTGCGACGTGGGTCTCCGACTGCCTGTGATGCTTGTGAGTTTCCACAGGGGCCCTGTGCCGTGTGGGCCAGAGCACTGTAAGTAAGGCAGGCCTGTCCTGGAATACCTGCCCACTCACCGAGCCCTTCCGTGATCGAGGTAGCCCAGTGCAGCTGGCTTGCTGCCATGCACCCAGTTGATCCGGAGGAATAACAGGGGCCCAGCACTGCTCTCTTCTGCTCAGAACTTGGCCGTTTGGAGGCAGCTGGATCTGCCTTGGAAGCGTGCGTTCATGTTTTTGCACCCATGGCCCCACCAAGGCCCTTACCGTTCCAGGAGCGTTTCTCCAAGTGCACACGGTGTTCTGCTGTGGGTGGCACGGGCTTGACGCGGGGTTCCCATCCTTGGCCTGCCCAATGGGCAGAATGTCATCCATGTAGTTCCCATGGCGTGTTCCGTGGGAGAGCCAGGCAGTCCGTGTTTCCCTGGGCCGTATGGTGACAGAGGCCGTGAGTTGACAGAACGTGAGGCGAAACGGGAAGAGAACATCGTAGTCCGTCCCGCGTACTGACAGGCTGTTTCTGACGGGCTTTCTCACTGGAGCAGAAAAGAAAGCATCCGCCCAACCGGTGGTCACGTCCAGGCACTGAGGTCTCGTCAGCCCGCTGTGCCGACACCACCGCGCCCGGGACAGCAGCCGCGTGCCAGTGACGGCTTGGTGGCTGTCGCGGTAGATGGCAGTCTTTCTCCGGGGTCCACGCAGGTGCTGCAGGGTGAATTCACACAGAGAGGTGACAGGGAGCCTGCGTTAGGTCTCTGAGACGGCCCTGGGTGGCCTGTGGGTGGCCTTGGTGGAAAGAGTCACTGATGTTTCTCTGCGGTACTGGCCCCCCGTGCACCTCCCAGCCCTCCTGACTGCAGCTAACACAGAAAGTAGCGAAAATGGGCCTGTTCTGACTTTCATGTTTCAAAATCTTAGTCCTTAAGGGGGCTAGAAGGACCTCAGGTAGATAGAACATTCCAGAAAGATCTTGCATTTCAGGCTCAGCTTGGGGAAGGCGACCTTGGCAGGGAGAGTGACCTCCAAGATGGGGTGGGACCACCCCACTTCCATCTGGCTGGGCAGGGGGGAGGGTCCCACAGCAGGACCACGGGGCCTGAGGCCTCCTGAAATTTCCCCATTCGGCACAGAGACAAAGGAGAAGGGGCATCCCCACTCCTCGAGGGGCCTGGCCAGAGAGAGCTCGGTGACTTTTGGAGCCTGGGGCTGAGGCACCAAGGACCCAGCTGGGCAGCAGACACTCCTGGCTCTGGCCTGCGAAGAGGCCCCCCTCTGCCCACCCCCACTCCCCCGCCACAGGGACCTGCTGGGTTCCCTAGGGGAGGGTCAGAAAACTCCCGATGGTGGAGACTGAACAGCCGAGGTCCAGGGGCAGGGATCCGCTAGCGTGGAGCTGAGTTACAAGGAAGAGAAGAACACGGTGTCCCCGTGAGCGTGGGCCCTCAGAGAGCAGCGGGCCACAGTGGGCCCACCCGGCTGCTGACCTGTCCACAAAGCCCAAGGATTCGGATGAAAAACCAGGCCATGCTTCTTATAATAGTGACTTAAAATGTCAATAGAGATGAAACGGAAAAGAAAAGCTTGAACATTGTAATGAAAGTGTTAGTTCAATTGCCAAAACAAAACCTCCTACAAATCAGTAAGAAAAAGCATAGAATATAGATATGTAATTCACAAAAAATAAATATAAATGGACATGCATGGAAAAGATTCCACTTTGTCAATAAAAGAAATACAAAAACTTTTCTATAACAAATGAGGGTTCAGGCCAAGTGGTCCCAGATGTGGGGTCAGAAGCGCTAACACGCAGCTGCTGCCAAATGGGCCCCCGGTCAGGAGCTCCCAGTGGCCCGGCATGGACGCGGCCAGAGGGGCTCGCCAGGCCGCGCAGGGCTGCTCTCCAACACCGAGCTCCCCCACGCCGGTCTCTACCAGCAGGACACGTAATTGGAAACAGACCCCACGTGTGACTCAGAGGAAACCAGCGCCTCCCTCCCCCACCACTCTCACAGGCTTTTCAATCAGATTCTTCCCTTCCTGTGAGCCCCTGGCTCGGTCTGGCTGACATATGCAGGCCACACAGCTGATCTCATCCAGCCAGAACATTCTAGAAGGTGCTGCTCCCATGCATGTCCACCCTGATCCAGGAGAGCGGTCACCACAATTTCTCATCCCTACCAAGATACACACACACACACATACATACACACAGAGAGAGATGCACACACATGCATACAGATAAACACATGTACGCCCATAAACACGTGCACACGTGCACTTACACGTGTGTGAGACACCCACATGTATGTGTGTGCCTATGTACACCCACGTGTGTGTACACATGTACAAATACGTGCATATCAGAGCACACACATGTGTGCATATAATACACGTAGCGTGCAGATGTGCGAGCGCTTGTACAAGCGCACACATGTGTGTGACTATATAAATGCACACAGACACCTACATACACACACAGAGCACACTCCCCCCGCTCCTCATGCCTGTGAGGACACAGGACCCCAGCACAGTGAAGTGACCACCCAGGGCTCCCAACGGAGACAGGCTCTGCCACGGGGTGCGAGGAGCACCGAGACCCTCCTCCCAGTCACAGGACTGTCCCTTACTCCTCCGGAAAAGCAGCCTTCATGCCACAGCAAATCAGCCTCTGCACTGTGCAGCGTTTGTACAACGGGGTGTGTGTCGTGGGGATGTATGTGCCATAAGGGGAGTATGTCATTGGGAGGGGCCATGGGGCACTGTGCGCCCCGTGAGGCGTGTGCCCCGTGAGGCATGTGCATCATGGGAGGTGTGTGCACCGTGAGTGTGCTGTGTGCTGCGTCCCTGATGAAACACACGCACCGGCCTGAGCACCGTCATCGCCTAGAGCCCCTCCCTGTGTTGCCCGCTCTCGTTTCCTGGAGGGCGGTGCGGGCGGAATGCCTTGCCCACACCACACCCACGTGTCCGCTGGCTTCCCAGCCCTGGAGCCCACTCCCAGCCGACTGGGGATTGCCTGTCTCTTCTTACTGTGTTTCTTTTTATTGAGGTGTACTTGACAGACGACATTATGCTTCAGAGGTCTAATGTGATGATTCGATGTTTGTGTGTGCTGTGAAACGGTAACTATAGTAAGTCTGGCTGGCACCACCACACGCGGTGACAAGTTGTTTTTCTTATGATGAGAACTTCTACGATCTACTCTCTTAGAAACTCCCAGTACACAATACGGTCACCGTGCTGCATGCCTGGTCCCAGCACTAACTTACTCCATAACTGGAAGTTCGTACCTGTTGACTCACTTCTCCCACTTCGCCCACCTTCCGCTCCCCGCCCCTGGCGACCACCTGTCTGTCCTCTGGATCTGTGAGCTCCATTGTTGTGTTTGGGTTTGGTTTTGGTTCTTAGAATTTCACACGTGAGTGAAATTGCGTGACATCTGTCTTTCTCTGTCTGACTTCCTTCCCTCAGCAAATGCCCTCAAGGGGTCTGTCCATGTTGTCACAAATGGCAAGTGTATCAATGGACACCTAGGTTGCTTCCATATTTCGGTTATTATAAATAATGCTGCAATGAGCATAGCAGTGCATATGTATTTTTTTTTAATTAGTGTTCAGGGTTTCTTCCGATAAATACCCAGAGGCGGAGTTGCTGGATCGTAGGGTAGTTCTATTTTTAATTCTTTAAGGAATCTCCATACCATTTTCCTCAGTGGCTGAGCCCATCACGTTTTCACCAACAGTGCACAACAGTTCCCTTTTCTCCGAGTGCCGGCCCACTTGTGTTTGCTCACTTATCGATGGCAGCCATTCTGACAGGTGTGAGGTGGTACCTAGTTTGGTTCTGATTTGCATTTCCCTGCTGATTGGTGACTAGGACTTTTCACATACATGTTAGCCATCCACGTGTCCTCTTTGGAATGCGAGCTTCTTACTGGGAGCTGGGAATACATCCGGAGAGTGTCGGGAGCATGCAGCCTGCAAGCCGGTGAGGTCCCCGGGTGCTGTCCAGTGGGTCCTGAGCCCAGCTCCATGTCCAGGGCAGATGTGAGAGATGCTGGCCTTGCGAGGAGCTGGAGAGCCCTGGGCTTGGTGGGGGGCACACCCAGGAGCGTATCGGTTTCCCACAAAGTGCATCTTAAACGGTGCCTGCTCTTAGCCCACGGTCTGTTAGTGAGAAGTCCCAGACTCAGCTGGTCCTCACACAATGACATCCAGGTGACCGCCGAGCTGGGTTCCGACCAGGGGTCCTGAAGAGGACGGTCTTGCAAGCTCACTGAAGATCCTTGGCCGGATTCAGTTTCCTGCAGCTGGAGGACCAGGTCTTCTGACCGTCTGTGGGCATGGGGCCCCTGCTGCTCCTTCCGCACATCCCCTCCCCCTCAGCACCCCGTCCTGCCTGCAACCCCCTCCTGCACCCGAGTCTCTGAGCTGCGGGATCAGGTGGTCTCCCATACTAAGGTCACGTCTCGGCCACCTTCACAGCACCTGCAAATAGATTAGTGCAGTACTTACTCCAGGGGCCACCGGAGAACAAAGCTGGACCCTGAGCCGGGCCCCAGGCCGGGCAGGCTGCAGGGGACAGCGAGGCTAGGCGTGGCATGAGCCGGTGCAGACCCCATAGGCCTTGTGGGCATGCAGGGGCCTCCCTGGGACCACTTGATAAGAGAAGACACAAAGGCACGAGCCACAGGTCTCCCCCCACCGCGCCCGCAGGGAGGGCCTGTGCTGCCGGAAACGTGCGTGTTTGTTTCCACATTTACTCACAAACGGCCAGATTCCTTCCCAATACATTAGCCGTGACACGTTCACCTGGACCCACCACCTCCAGAGCACTTCCTTGAGTGACTAATGCAGCTCGGTAACCCAGGTCTGGAAAGTGTGTCATACAGGAGTCCCCATGGCCGCTTCAGCTGGTCCAGGGAGGGACGCTCTGGCTGTGTCACCCACAGCCGTGTGACGCTTCCCTTAGGCCCCACAGAAGACTCCCATCCCCAACCCCTGAGAGGGGCGCCCTGAGTAGGGAGGGGCTGGGGAGCCCTGCCGGGGGCCTCTGCAGTGGGTGGGGCTGGCAGGTGAGCCCGTCACCTGGCTCTGGCACCCAGGCTGCCAGGCGAACAGCCACTGAGGAGCCACTGGCTCGGAGCCCCAGCCCCTTCGGGCTGCATGGGCAGTGCCAGAGCCCACCCCCGGGAGGACAGCCCTGCTCCTCGGGTCAGGCTGAGAGGGTGGAGCAGCAGGGCCTGCAGATAGGGACCTCAGTGGCTTTGCACCAGGAACGGCTTTCCGGGTCCACACGCCCCGCATCAGCCCTGGCTCCGATGTCAGTGCTGAAGGCGAGGGCCCTAGGCAGCCTCCTCCAGTTGTGGGGCCAGCAGACGGGCAGGGGCTCTGGTCCCTCCTCCTGCAGGGAGCGCCCTGGCCCTCTCACCCACTCACTCGTGTCTTCCAGGCACCGCCGTGCCCTCCAGGGCCCCCGACAGCTTCCTGCCCCTCCAGCCACATCTGACCCCCAGCCCAGGGGACCTTGTTCTCAGGCCAGGGCAGCCTCTCCTGCCCCCCGTCAGCAGGATGCAGGCGGCTTCACAGGTCAGGTCTCCGGGGCGGGGACCTCTCTGCAGGAGCATCATTCCCACCGGAGCTCATGCACCCACGAGGCCCTGGATGGCGCCGCCTCCCCTGCAGATGGAAGCGGTGACCACCAGTGTCCCTCCTGCGCCTGCCGCCATGCTCACACACGCAGCAGACTAAGTGTGTGGATAACTGAGTGGGCCAAGAGAGGGAGGGCGGTGGGCACACTGCTAGCCTCACGGCACCTCGTCCATGGTGGCCCTGTGCTCACGACGAGGGAGGGCCTGTGTAGCCAAGGGCCAGGCAGAGGAGGCTCTGGGTTTCCAGGGTGGCTGCGCCTGAGCCCCTCCTGGCACTGGGAGTCCCTGATCCCTAAATTGCTGGGGCCCTGGGGAAATTGCTGGGCCCTGGAGGCATTTCAGAACGCCCCGCACCATGATTATCCAGAGCCCCGGACCAGGCTCCCTTGAAGTTGCTTCCAACTCGCAAATCCGTTCCGGTCACCACCCACAGAGCAGCTGAGCCCCCAGTGCAGGTCTGTGGGAACGCGTCGGGCTGCTCGTTTGCTCTGGGTCCCAAGGCTGTTAACCCTCAGACAAGCTGGTTTTGTTTAGGGCTTGATTTGTCCGACAATTTAAAATTTCTTCCTGCCAGAAAGTGGTTCCATTAAAGGGAACTGATTCTTCTCTGTGGCTGATGCCGCTGAGTCGCCCTCCCAGCGTCAGCCCGCAGGGAGGGGAGAGGGCAGCAGGCCTCGTGAGGGCGCAGACTGGGCGGGGTGAGGTGGGGAGTCCGTCCAAACGTCCCCAGAAAACCCCACAGGGCGGAATCGGGCTCCGTCACAGCCTCCCGCCGTCCCTGACCTCGGGGAGTGTCACAGTTGGAGGGACTGGGGGTCACACAGTCCCCGAGTCCTGGCCCTGAGGGGAGGAGCGGGGATGGGGTCTGTTAAATGTGCGTCCCCCCAGGTGGCCCCAAGTGTCCCTCCCAGGCAGTGTTCCTAGTGTCCAGGGAGCACTTTTAGCTCCTGGTGCCCAAGGGGCTCTTTTGCCTCCTGACCCCCATTGCGGGCAGCAGGGTTCTGCGGGAGACAGTCCTCCAGGCAGGCACGCTGCTCACCTGCACTAGGCAGAGGCCCTGCCTCCTGCCCCAAGGCAGGGGAGCCCCAGACACCCAGGACCCCTGTCCTTCTCTCCCCCTCGAGACGCCGAGAGTGCAGCTGAGGAGCACGTTGTGAGCACGACACCACACCTGTCTGCCCGCCATGACTATGTCCGTGTGCTCACCTGCATGGCAAAACCCGTGAGAACAGAAGCTGTGTCTTTCTAAGACCCCAGCCCCCAACACGGGCAGAGCTTGCCCCGTGGAGAGGCTGGGGAGGCTGGATGAAGGTGACAGAGGCTACAGTGGGAGGTGACACAGACTAGCTGTGGTCTCAGCCCCACCAGGGCTGGAGTCCAGTTCTCCATTCCCGAGCCCGGGCTGGGCTTGCGTCTGGCTCTGACCGGCAGGCAACACTCGGCGCAGTGTGTGGAATGGCTCCTGAGCCTGCGTCTCAAGAACCTTTTACGTCTGCTCCCATTCGGCCGTTGTCCTGCCGCCGTGCAAACAGGTCTGAGTTATCCTTCTAGAGGAGCAACACGGAGGAGAACCAAGACCCCGGCCCCACAAGACCTACCAGCACTGCCATCCCAGGTCGCCCAACCCCGCCCAAGCCTCCCACTGACGGCCACCACAGGAACGCACTCCGGTGAGCCATCCCGAGAACTGCCCCGCCGTGGGAGCCCAGCCCAAAGGGCCAACCCACCAGAAGAGCGAGCAAATAGAACGGCTGCTTTAAGCCACTGGGTGTTGGGATGGTTTGTCATGGAGGAGCAGATATCCGCTGTGGGTGAGGGGGCTGGCGGTGGTCCTGATGGGGATGAAGGTGGTGGTGATGGCGGTGGCGGGACTGACAGCCGTGGGGAAGTCACGGTCATGGTCATGGTCATGGTCATGGTGGCGAGGGCGATGCCTCCAGACCACTAAGTCACCGCAGGAAGGCCGATCTTCGCTCGTTTGGCTCTTATGCGTTTTGCTGAGTCCCAGTTCCTCACGAGCCTGCACCGTCTTTGGAGTCACATGGTCCTCTGAGAATCAATCCAGTGAGACCTGTAGGCCTTCATCCCAGGAAAACTCGCACAAAGTTTTGCTCAGACTTGGGGGTTTGGTGATCCCCCTTGGGGACTCCCAGTGAGAAGTCCTGCGGTGTGGCTACCTGGCGTTCTCACACCGAACAAGCCAGGCCAGCTCCCGGAGTGTCCAGCATGGCCTTCTTAAGCCAGCGGAGAAATTAGTTGCGTGACCTTCTACTGACCCTTTGCATTTAGGACGGCACAGCTGGTCAAGAGGAGCTTTACAGGCGACATAAATATTTTGAAATATTTGTAATATAACTTAATGGAGTTTAGACGCGCTCAGAGGTGGTGGAGGAGGAAGAAGTTCAAAGACTTGAAATCTTCCCCCACCTGCCCTCCCTTCCCCTGCGATCATCGTCTCCTGTGAGACCCTCGTGACACAGGATCGATTGTCCCAGGCGAGTGAGGGGAGGTCTGTGGACGCTACGCTGGGGTGCTGCTACCCTCGGGCCGGCCTTACTGTCCAAGAAATGACCGTGTGCCCACGGCCGGACATGCAGGAGAAGTAAAGACCCACCCCGGGGGCATCATCGTGGCTTGGACTGAGTCCACCAGACGCTCACGGCCCCTTTCCACCCGGGAGGCAGCCACTGCCCACCAGCACACGAGCCTCGACCTTCCTGTCCTCTGGTACCCTCGCCTGCCACCTGAGGGTCTCTCCCCAGGGCCCGGCCTCTGGCCCGGCGCCCACTCAAGAAGTGAGCAGTCACCAGCGCAGGCTCTCACAACGTGCACGTGCTGTCGGAAACCAGACCGAAGCCCTAGGGGCCGCTGCCCAGGACCAGGAGAGGTTGCTGAGACTGGTGGCTTAGTGTGGGCTTGAAAAGGAAAAGCCTGCTGCCCTGCCACTGACTGGGAGCACACAGTGACACCCTGGCGGGGTTTGTAATCTCTGAGTCGTCCCTGGAGAAAGGCGAGAGCCTCTGGGGGCAGCGGCGGCGGGGCGGGGAAGGAAATTACTCCCAAACCCAAGCGAGAGCAGAGGAAAATGTGAGTGCAGAGTCATGTTCCGAAAGGCCCCTGTCACTGTGTGTCTGAGGCCGCAGGAGCAACGCCCCGCCGCCCGGAACAGCCGCACAAGATGTGCTGAGCATGAGAAAGCCGCAGAGGGCTGGTGCACACGGAACCACTTACCGCCCGCTCGGCCCGCGAGCGTGTGGGCAGACAGACGGAAATGGCATTACTCAGCGCCGCTCCGGCGGACGGCCCGATATAGACGCTCCTGCGCTAATGGCTCGCACATGTCTCCATAGGTGCCCGTTCGTCTCCTGAGCGCCGAGGTGTGTCCGTGTTAGCCATCCGGGCGCCATCTCCCCACACACAGGCTGCAGAGCAGAGAAGAGGCACAGTCCCCTGATCTTGGCCTGGGCTTCCTCGCTGGAAACCGGGTGCAGGACAACTCTCGAGGGACAGGTGTGCCTCAGGCAGCCGGCCTCGCAGGCCCTGCAAGCAGGGAGCAGCTCGGTCGAAGCCCGCCAGGCCCCCGGGTCTCCTGGGTGCCTCTCCATCCCTCTGCAACCCAGCATCCCTGTGCTGTCCTGCCCCTGCCTGTAGGAATGAGGGGGCAGTGTGGGTGCTGGCGGGATTGTGGGCCCAGCAAACGGGGGTGCCTCGAGGGGCAGGATGAGGAGGGAGCAGCTCGAGCCCACCTGCTTTCTAGAGCATCAGGATGAGCCCACCTCTCGGCACATCGAGGGGAGCAAATCTGGTCTGAGAAGAGACGATAACAAAGACAGCAAGGCCCAGTCTGGTGCCTCTCAGGCTGTCTCAGTAAAGCCACCTCGGAGGCCCTGTTGGTTTCCACAGAAACACGGGCATCTGGTGTCTTGCTGCAGTCTGAGGTCCGACCCACACCTCGCAGAGCTCACTGTCACCCCACAGCCAAGGGTGGGGTGGGCCGCAGTTTCAACCGAGGGGGCAATACCAGGGTCCCAGGATCCCTGTGGATGTGCACAGGGCTCACTCTGTGCCCACGCCTGCCCTGGCTGGCCGTATGGCCTTGGGAGGGTCACTTAGCTCTCCAGCCTGTTTCCCTCATGGCAGAGGGCAGGGGGGAGCTACGCAGAGGGCCTCAAGAGCTGCACGCGCGGTGACTTGTGTGGCATGACCCTCGGGAGGCATGAAGCAGCTGTGTGGCTGATGCTCTCATTACTGCGTGGAGAGGCAAACTAAAGCCCACCGTGTGGGGTGGCCGGCCGTCACCGCCAGACCCCCCACAGAAGGAAGGGGTAGGAACATACAAGGTCGCTAAGCAACTACCCAGCCTCTCCGATAACCCCAACTCAAAGCTGGAGCCTGGTGTCCTGAGGGCAGAAGCTAGGGGTGACAGCTGGCCTGCCCAGCGGGCAGGGGGGTAGCATTTCCCTGAAGGTGAAGTCTCTGCAGGCGCACGGCCTTGCTGCTGAGCCCCCGGCTCACCCCGAGCTCCGCGGGGCGTCTCTCCCCACACTGACACCTCCTGCACGGGGTGGTCCAAGCACCCAGCCCGGGCCGGCCACACAGATGTCCCTGTTTCTGCCCCCTCCAAGCCGGAGGCCTCTGTGGCACCTGAGACATGGGCCGGAGCAGTATTCCTCAAAGTGGACGTGTTGCCCTCAGAACCCAAAAAGGCCTACCGGGCCCTATGCGCCCTCCTTTCAAGTGAGGGGTGCAAGGTGCGGCAATTAGCCTTTTACTTTGGGGGGCTACCACAGCACACCCTCGAGCGCCAGACCCCTACCGACTCCCCTGAAGTGCAGGTCTCTGGAGTTACAGAGCTTGTCTCCCACCCTCCAGGGCACAGGGGTCTCACGGCCTCCAGCACACTAGGCTCCTCCCCGTGTCCTGCCCGGTCGGCGTGACATCACTGCTGTAACAGATCTTTCTTGTGTCCTGTGGGATGTCCAGGCAGCCGAGGTCTGCTCAGGCTGCACTAGGACAGAGGGCGAGTTAGCACAGCCCCGAAGCCAATGGTGAATGAGTACTACTGTCCCTCCCACTTGAATGCAAACTGTTCTAATCCTGTTTTCTAGATGGGATGAAAAAGAGTGTAATTGCTGATCAACAGCCTTATTAATCGGCTGTGACAAGGACACGACGTGCGGCACAGCAGATGCAGCTGGGCTGCCACTTGGTGAAGCCTCGGGGTCACTGTCCAGAGTCTGAGGTTCTCTGCAAGGCCCAGACCAGCCCTTGACCGGACAGAGACATGACGGGCCATCACAGCTGCGTCCTCCAGGCCTTGACCTCCAGGGACGCCGTTCGTGCTTCTCCACCCGAGCTGTGGAGAGGGCAGTGTTCCAGGTTTGTCCCCAGACGTCCCTCCCACAATGTCTTTGAGCACACAGGCCAGGATCCCGGTGTGCAGGTACAATGACACACTTGGGGACCAGGGAAATGACCCCTGGGTGGTCTGTTGTACCAGGGGACCCACAGTGACCAACACTTCAGCCAGGATTCCTTTTACTACCTGGCCCCTCCACCCACAGGGAGGCCACGATGACACTTTGGGTCTCCCGATGTCAGTGTCCACTCAGATTCCCTGTCCAGTTGTCCTCGAAATGTCTTGACAGTCCTTTCCCCAGTGTTCAGCCCCTTCCCCAGTGTTCAGTCGCCCAGTAGATGTTACAGGTCTCTTTGGGGGAGACCTGGAGGATAGTACAGTGTACGTGTGTGCAGGTGTGGCTGGCCCCTCCTCCCGGTGACTGGCCACCTCTGCAGTCGCACTTCCGGATGGAAAAAATGAGCTGCAGCCCAAGAACAGAGCAGGGCCCTGCCCTCTTATTGGAGCCCCTGCCTTCTTACTGGAGCCCCTGCCCCTTCGTTCCTCCGTGGCCACCTACCAGAGCAGCTTGGACATGTCGGCTCTGCTCAGCACGGGCTGTCAGCTTCCCCAGAACTCAGTTTGCTCATGGCCTGAAGAGCTTGCCAGGAGATTAAGTTGCATGTTCCGAGAAAGTGCCTCCAAGTCAGTTAATGCTTCCTTCCCGTCTTCTGCACCGGTCCCTGAGTCAGTGACCCCGCATCGTTCCCCAGGGGTGCCTCTGGCTCCTGCAGTTGCTGTGCTGGCAGCTCCTTCCCTCCCTGACCGGGCCCAGCACGCTCCCATCTAGGACAAGTGGGCCTATCTCCCGACCACAGCCTGGCAGCCAGAGGATGGGGTGGAGCGGCATCTGATGAGGGCGCCTGGTGCCTTGTTGGGACACAGGGGCTCAGCATCTTCCAGCGCAGAGGAAGTGCTGGTTCTGATGAGGAAGGGGTGGCCCTCCGAAGGCTCCGAGAGGTCAAGAGCCTGCAGATCCATGTCCTCAGGCTTCCCCTTGGATGTCCCAGGCCATGTCTCAGGGTCTCAGTGACCCTGGCTGGGGTCCTGACCTTCACAGAGCAGCATCAGCAAACATTCAAACTCACCTGCAGCTGGAGTTCTCTCATCATTTCCTCTGCCAGCGATGCGAGTTCTCCCCAGGCCAGAGAGGCCTCTGGTCCTCACTCTGAGCCCCTCACTGCTGGGCAGCTCCCTTATCCCTCTGCAGGACCATCAGTGCAACCCAGCAGCCGACCCACTGCCCCCTGCAAACACCTGAGTCCTCATACCTGCGAGCTGTCCCCTTCCACAGGGACAGTTTCCCAGGTCACCCCTGATGAAATCTAACAACTGGGCCTCTACCTTGTTCCAGGAACTACTGTACCTCTCACACCAACAAGGACAGTGTCCCCTTCACCTGCCAGTGGTGGGTGGGCCAGCAGGAAGCCCCTCCTGCATGCCCTGTGCCCACTGGGGTCCTCTGCGGGGGCACCTAGGCAGGGCCGGATGCCATGAGGGATTAGGGATCTAGGGGGCAATGGCTGCAAAGGGTCCAGGGAGGGGCTGAAGATGATGCAGGAGCCTGCAGACCACGGGTGAGAGCCCCGTGAAGGACAGAGTGGGAGGAGAGGTGGGGGCTCGGTGGGGGGAATGGCAGATGGGAGCACGCAGAGCCAAATGCATCCCTAACTAAAGGAGTGGGCCTGCACTCCGGCCCGGGGAGCAGCCGTGGGGAGCGCAGCCCTGTGAGAGGGCAGGTGGATGCAGGACGCGGGCGGCAGCACCCAGGGCCCCAGTCTGTGCGCCCCAGGAGCAGGACCGGGGCTTTGGTCATGACACACAGACACGCGTGCACTCTCATGCTCACAGGTGCACACACCGACACACTCCACACACACTCACACACTTATACACACACACACACACACCCTGTCCAGTGCTCCCCAGCTCCAGGCACCCACTGTCCACAGGAAAGGTGGCCGAGGAGAGCACTGGACTGGCGCTGCCCAGGGGGAGGCCGTGGAAAGCAGAGTGGGCACTGGTGGACGTCCGGCCTGAGGGGCTCTGGGAGCCGGAAACAGGTGGGGGAGCAGGGCAAACGCGCAGGACTTCGGAGAGCAGAGCCGGGGCAGCCTGCCCCTCCTCACACAGGAGGTTGTTCCTCCTCTGCTTCAACAGCCACCACTGCTGGGCTCACTAAGAACACAGCTGTTGCCCCTACAGACCCCGCCTTTGGCACTTACTATCCGGGCAGGAGATGGGACCCAGGGGCACAGAATCGGGGCGCAGATGGAAAGAGGTGGTCAGGAAGACCAGAGGGTGTGCACACAAGGGGGGCAGTGCCCCACCCCCTGGGGCCCAGACAGCTGACGGGGAAGCTCTGGGGTCTCTCTCCTCTCCGTGGGAGAGCGAGGAACCAGAGATTTGCGGAGCTGCTCATCTAAGGCTGCAGCCAAAGCGAGCTGCCTGCCCCGCCCCCAGCCAGGTGGTGTGGGGGTCCTGTCCCACAGTCCGGGAACCTAGCCCCCAGTCCTGCCAACATCTCACCTCAAGGAGAAACCCTTGCCCTGGGGGACTGCCGTTCCACAGTCAAGAGTGGGGATCCCCACCACAGCAGGGACATCACAGTGTCCCCGGGGCCCAGCGCCATGGGTACCTGTGGGGTTCCTGCAAGGAAGAGGGACCTTATTCCCCACCCAGAGCACCTGAGGCCCCTGCTGTCCTGGTTGCCCTTGCCCTTTGCAGCCCTCCCGGCAGGCCCTTACTCTCTGACCTCGCCCCTGTCAGCCCAGGGCGTGCAGGGCCGGAGGAGGCCACCAAGGAAGGACACGTGTTCCGACCTGCGCGTTGCGGCGGGAGCTGTGGGTCCTCCGCGGACAGGGAAAGGCCGCAGACCCGCTGTGCTTGCACAGGGAGACACTGAGCTGGGGACTCTGAGTTGGGGGACGCCTCGGCGGGAGGGTCCGGCGGCACAGTAGCCAAGGGCAGCTCCTTTGAGGGGGAGTGCAGGTCGCCCCTGGTCAACCCTCGGTGCCGGGCGTGGTCCCCAGCCCCGAGTGGACGTGTCCTGGGACGTGGGGCGGGGGCAGCAGTCAGACCAGCCCGTCGTGGGGAGGGCCTCTGACTTCGCTCAGGATAGTTTGTGGAGAAGTGGCAGTGCCCCACCGTCGCCGCGCCTCGGGAGCCGGAGGGGAGCTTTTCCGCCCCTCACTCCCTTTCGGCCCTTCCCGGGTTCCCCCCACCGTCCCCTCTGCCCGCGGTACCCCCTACCGGCCCATACGCGTGGCCGCAGCGCCTCCCGGTGGCCGCGCATCTGGGGGCGGGCTGGGAGGGGGCGGGGTGGGTATAAAGACCGCGGCCCCTCCCGTGGTCCCCTCCCTCCTGCCCACTCCGCGCCGACTCTCGGCGGTCAAGACCCGGAGCCTCCTCGGGACGTGTCCGGCGAGGGCGCCCCGCGCGCGCGCTCAGGGTCAGGTAAGCACCCCTCGACCTGGGACCGGGACCCTCTGCGTGGGGATGTGGTCTAGCCCTGGGACCCGGACAGCCGCCGGGAGCCGCTTCCCGCTCGTTAGCAAGTCCTGCCTGACAGGACAGGACAGGACAGGAGCGCGCAGGACCTGGGTCCCAAGGGCACCCGGGATGGGCCCTCCTAGGACGGTGTCCCTACGGGCTCCCCCCGCCCGCGGTAACGGGCCCTCTTTCACGGCCCCACTCCAACCGCTGGGCGCCAGATCACAGTTCCTCACGTCCGCGCCTTAGCTGCCTGGGCGGTGGGACCAGGGGGTGCCGAGTTAATTGCGCGCTGACCCCCCATTTGGTCTCTTCTGGGACGCAGTTGGGAAGGGGACTCCTTCCTTATTCCTGGGCTCAACGCTAAGATGCAGAAATTGGGGCTGTCTGCAGGGACCTCACCACCTCCCCAAGTCGCCAAACAGCCGGAGGGGCTCAGCATCTGAACTCAGATCTGTTCCAGTGAGCGGCTGGGAGGTCTGAGGCCTGGAAGACACCTTCAAGGGTTGAGGGCCCAAGTGAGCCCCTGGGAAGACCACCCCCCCCTCACCAGCTGTGATGTGAACTGAGCACAGGGTCTCCAAAGGTGCTAGCCCCTCTCCCCTGGGCTGAGGGAGAGGGTGCTTCTCCTCCTGGAAAGAGAAGCCAGGATAGAATGAGCTCCTGGGGGCACTAGGGGAGGACGGGGTCTCCAATACCCCCAGGGTAGGAACAGGGTGCAGAGGGAAACAGGTCATACACCCCTGCCCACAGAGTGAGCAACAACCCAGCCTTTCCCCCATTCCCCTGCGGCTGGAGGAGCCCTCCACAGCCCGGCTTCCTCCCGCAAACTCCGCTGGGAGACTAAGCAGCAGGGTGAGTGGGAGACTAAGCAGCAGGGTGAGAGGCAGTCGCAGGGAGTGAGGGGGGAGCCCAGCTGATCCCGCCTGTGGTGGCTTCCCTGCTGGGCCAGGCCCCGCCCCACCCAGGACTCCTCACCCATCCCAGCAGAGTTCCAGCACCCTCAGGGAATGGGTGGGGGGGCAACCTCTGAGAGGCCTACTGACCCTAGTGACACAGTAACAACACACACAAAGAGGAGGGTGTGGTGGCCCAGGTGTTCTCACCGTTCCACCCAGTGCCCACCTAGAATACGACCCTGCACCCAGAGAAGAGGTGGCCAGCCCCAACGCCCACACCCCTGGTCTACCCAGCTGTCCCAGATGAGAGGAATTTCACTTTCAGATGGATGCCCAAAAAGAAGTAGGCTGGAGATCCACAGATTCCCCTGGCTTTTTCCTTTCATTATAGGAGTTCTGGCCAGGAGGCCATCTTGCATTTGCCTAACATCCAAGGCCGGGAGGCGGGACAGGCCCTTGGGGCTCCAGGAGGGAAGCTGTCTGCCTTCCTGCAGGCATTCGGAAGCAGGAGAGCGGGGCGGGGAGAGGGCTTGGGCCCCCCAGGCGTACTTGACTCAGAAACTCCTGATCCCCTGGTACCCTGAGGCCCGGGGTGCCCAGGGCCTAGGTGTGTCCCCGTGGCTGGACATGGGTTTCAGTGGGTCTCTGGGCCACTCTGGCCACTTGGGAGCTGCCACACTGTGCTGACGAAAGTGACCTGGGAGACCTGTGCAGAACACAGCTGCTTGGGCCCGTCGCTGGGCTCATCTGCAGCGGGAGAAGCCACAGGGAAGGTAATGTCCAGGGCGAGAGTTGGGCTTGATCCACCGGGCCACCTGGTCAGGTGGGGCACAGGTCCCTCGCACTGGGCAGTGCACACCGACGCCCAGTGGTGGCTCTGCATTGCCAGCCCGCACGGGTGGCTCTGTTGCGGAGGGGGCTACCTACGGTCCCTTGGGCGTGTGGGGAGCCCTGGACAGCAGAGGAGCCTCATACGAGCTCCCCAGCAGGCATGGACCAGGACAGAAATGGAATGGCCAGTGCCTGGAAGAAGGGGCTGGGCCCAACGGCTCTTCCTGGGCCTCAGCAAAGGGCTTGGGCCGCTCCCACCCTCCCCTTCGGCCTCCGGTTTCTCATCTGTAGAAGGGGTCCGGGATAAATAGACAGCACCTGCCCTTTTTACCTGCCAGGGCTGCTAGGGGGCCCTCCAGGCGCACGGGGTGTGGGCAGATCATGTCTGCAGCCACGAAACACTCTACAGTCCTGGGAAAACGAGTTCTTGTGATTGTTTCAGGAGCAACACAGATACTATAGTTTGATTTTTTTTAAAAAAACATGGGCCCACATGTCAGTGGGTCAATCCCTCTTGTGGTTCCTCTGGCACCTTTGTGCAAAGCCAGAGGGGACCCTGGGTTCATAGGGTCCAGCTCACTGAACAGGCTGTGGGGGGTGGGGGGGGTGGCTCCCACTTGAGGGCGCACATTGGGTTTGGGCCATGTCATAGAGCAGCATTCTCCACAGACCCACTGGGGACCTAACACATGTCAATGCCCCACGCCACACCAGCGGTGGTGGCCCATTGTAGACTCTGTGATGAGCAGATTGGGGGGGCGGGGGCAGCTGGGAGGGGCCCCTTCTCCCAGGACGGCAGAGTCTGGGTCAGAGCTTGTGAAAGGTGTCAGTGCTTTTTCAAGGCTGTTGTTACACGCCCACCAGAGAGGTGGAGAAGGACCCTGGTGTCCGTCATGAGGGACCAACGACGGGCAGAGTCCCTGCCTTTTTCCTCATTTGCCAATTTCCTAGATGAGGAGTGCCGCCTGGTTGGTTTGTCTGCGAGTCTTGGGTTTTTGCTTGGTCCAACAGGTTTGGATTACTGCCTGCAGGGTTGTCAGCTTACTTGCCAGCTGATGATTTCCCCAATTGTCTCATGGGTGCTGATTTTTTGCTAATTTGTAAGAGCTTCCCCCCCGCAATTTTTAAAAATGGTGGCAAAATACACATAACAAAATTTATCAACTCAGCCATTTTTAAGTGTATAGTTCAATGCTATTAAGTACATTCATACTGTTATGCCCATCCATCTCTGCAGTTCTTTTCATTTCACAAAACTGAAGTCTGTCCCCTTTAAACCTTTAAGTCCCCAGCCCCTCCCCCAGCCCCTGACAGCCACCATTCTACCTCCTATCTATGATTTTTGAGGTAAGTATCTCATATCATTGGAATCATTAATTTTCGTCTTTTTGTGACTGGCTTATTTTATTGGCATAATTTCCTTGAGGCTCACCCATGTTGTAGTAGGTGTCAGAATTCCCCTCCCTTTTAACGCTGAGTAATATTCCGTTGTATGTACAGACCACATTACACTTACCCATTCATCCATCACTGGGCGCTTAGGTTGCTTGCATGTTATGCACACCCACTGCGAGTAGTGCTGCTGTGAATATGGGTGTACAACTATCTCTTTGCTCTGAATTCCTTTGAGTATATACCCAGAAGTGGAATTGCTAGACCATACACATACGGTAAACCTTTTATTTTTTTTAAGGAACCACCATACTGTTTTCCACAACAGCCCTACCATTTTACATTCCCAGCAAACAGTTCAAGTTTCCCCACATTGTCTCCAACACTTATTGTTTTCTGGGGGTTTTTATAGTAGCTCTCCCCATCAGTGTGATGTGTCATCCCATAATTTCGACTTGCATTTCCCTAATGGTAATACTGAGCATCTTTTTGTGTGCTGATTGGCCATTGGTAATTCTTCTTTATGGAAATGTCTGTTCAAGTCCTCTGCTCATCCTGACTCCGGTTGTTTGGGGATTTCTTATTGCTGATTTTTAGTTCTCTATGTATTATGGATATTAATCCCTTATCAGAAAAATGATTTGCAAATGTTTTCTCCCATTCTGCAGGTTGCTTTTTTACTCCTAATTTTGTTTTCAATTTTCATGAAAGCTGATTTGTCAATTTTTTGAGCTGTTTGTGCCCTTGGTGTCATGTCCCAGAAACCATTGCCAAACCTAGCATTGTGAAGATTTCACCCTATGTTTTCCTCTAAATTTTTATAGTTTTAGATCTTACATTAGGTTATGGGTCCATTTTGAGTTCATTCTTATGTGTGGTGTTAGGTAAGGTTCCAACTTCATTCTTTTGCAGGTGGATATCCAGTTTTTCCTGCACTATTTGTTGAAAAACTGTCTTTTCTCCCACTGAATGGTCATGACCCCTTTTTGAAAATCATTTCACTATATATGCAAGGGTTACTTCTGGATTCCCTATTCTATTCCATTGGTCTATGTTATCTGTCTTTATGCCATTACCACAGTTCTGATTATTGTAGCCTTGTAGTAAGTCTTGAAATCAGAAAGTATGAGCTCTTCAGCTTTGTCCTTCTCTTTTAGGATTTTTAATGCTATTTGGGGTCTCTTGAAAATCCTTATTAACTTTAGAAGGGATTTTTCTATTTCTGTAAAAATCAACATTGAGATTTTGGTAAAGATTGCATTAAATCTGTAAATCACCTTGGTGCTATTAACATCTTACTATTAAGTCTTCTAATCCATGGTACAGATATTCTTTATATCTTTAATGTCTCTCAGAAATGTTTTATAGTTTTCAGTGAATAAATATTTCACCTCCTTGGTGACAGTAATTCCTATTTTCTTCTATTGATGCTAATGTAAATGGAATTGTTTTCTTAATTTCCCTTGTTAGTGTACATTGTTAGTGAACCAAACTGTAACTGATTTTTCAGTGTTGATTTTGTATCCTGCACTTTGCTGAATTTATTTATTCTAAGCTTCTTTTTGTGGGATCTTTAGGAATTTTTACATATAAGATCATATCATCTGTAAACAGATCATTTTATTTCATTCTTTCTATTTGAATGCTTTCTCCTTCTTTTTCTTGCCTAATTGCTAAGGTGAGGACTTCTAACACTATGTTGAGTAGAAGTGACCAAAGTGGGCATTTTAGCTTTGTTCCTGGTCTTAGAGGAAAAGCTCAGTCTCTCACCGTTGGTGTTTGATGATGTTTGTTATGGAATTTTCATATCTGGCTTTTATAATATTGAGGTAGTTCCCTTCTAGTCCTAGTTTGTTGGGTGTTTTTATTATGAAAGGGTGTTGAATTTTATCACAGGTTTTTTCTGTATTGATTGAGATAATCATTAGGGTTTTTTTTTTCCTTAATTGTGTTAATGCAGTGTATTACATTGATAGATTTTCATATGTTGAACCATCCTTGCATTCCAGAAATAAAACCCACTTGGTCATGATGGTTAATGCTTTTACTATTCTACTGAATTATGTTTGCTGATGTTTTGTTGAGGATTATAGTACCAATGTTCATAAGGAGTATTGGTTTCTAGTTTTCTTTTTTTGTAGTGTCTTTTTCTGGTTTGGGTGTAAGGGTAATGCTGGCCTCATTGAATGACTTAGAATGTATTCCCTCCTCTTAAATTGAAATCTGGTGAATTGAAATGCAAAAGTTTGAGAAGTATTGGTGTTAGACTTTCCTTTAAATGTTTGGTGGAATTCACCAATGAAGCCATCATGTACAGGGATTTTCTTTGTCAGATTTTAATTACTGATTCAATCTCCTTACTACTTAAGTCAGTTCATAATTTCTATTTCTTCATGATTTGGCCTTTGTAGGCTTTGTGTTTCTGGGAATGCATCCATTTTATCCAGGTTACTTGATTTGTTGGCATACAATTGCTTATGGTACTCCCTTATAATCCTTCTTATTTCTGTAGAATTCCTAGTAAAGCCCCCACTTTCATTTCTGATTTCAGTAATTCGAACCTTCTCTATGTTTTCCTAGTCGATCTAGCTAAAGGTTTGTCAATAGTGGTCTTTTGCCCTGGCTGGCATAGCTCAGTGGATTGAGCGCAGGCTGCGAACCAAAGTGTCGCAGGTTCAATTCCCAGCCAGGGTACATGCTTGGGTTGCAGGCCATAACCCCCAGCAACCGCACACTGATATCTCTCTCTCTCTCTCTCTCTCTCTCTCTCCCCCCCTCCCTTCTCTCTCTCAAAGTGAATAAAAAAAATACTGGTCTTTTCAAGGAACCAACTTTTGGTTTCATTTATTTTCTCTATTTTTTTCTATTACCTATTTTAATATTTATCTCTCCTATAATCTTTGTTATGTCTTTCCTTTCCTTATCTTTGGGTTTAGTTTGTTGTTCTTTTTCTAGTTCCTTAAATTATAAACTTAGATTATTAATTTGAAATGTTTCTTGTTTTTTATGTTTATGTTTTTATATTTAGAGCTGTAAATTTTCTCCTTAGCAATACTTTCACTGTGTTTCTTAGGTTTTGGTATATTTTGTTTTCATTTTTATTAGTGTCTGAGTATTTCCTAATTTCTCTTGTGATTTTGTCTTTCATTTATTGGTTGTTTAAGAGTGAGTTGTTTAATTTCCACAATTTTGTAAATTTTTCTATTTTTCTTTTCTTACTGGCTTCTAACATTATCCCATCATGATCAGAGAAGACACTTTGTGTAATTTATTTTCAAACCTGTTGAGGCTGCCATTGTTGTTACATTTCCCCCATCACTGCAAGTCCTTTCCTCCCCGGCTGAATTTACTTCAAGGGGATTTAAAGGGTTGGCATCTTTTCCTCCCATTTGTTTTTCTTTTTCTCCTTTTGGGAGCCAGACACTGAAGACTAGGACATTCAAAAACAGCTACATGTACATGCCCAGGGGAAGGTGCAGGCTCAGGAAAAACCTGAGAAGATCTTACATTTATATCTCAGACTGATCCTTGGCACAGAGACAGCCTACAACAATCAAAACAAAAACAAATAAAGACAACCAGCAAACCCTAGTGAAGGGAAAGAATATGATTTACAGAGTTACCACATTATTAGATTCAAATATCCAGTTGTCAACCAAAAATTGCAAGACATACATGTATGAAACAAGAAAGTACGGCCCACTCAAAGGAAAAAATATATAAACCAACAGAAACTGTCCTTGAAAGAGACCTGGTGGTGGATCTACTAAACAAAGACTTTAACACAACCATTAAATATGCTCAAAGAACTAAAATAAAGGAAGGCATGGAGAAAGTCAAGAAGACAATGCCTGAACAAAATGGAAATATCAATAAAGACACAGAAAACCTATGTAGAATCTAGAAACAATGGAGCTGAAAAGTACAATAACTATAATTTGTAAAATGTATTAGAGAGAGTCGAAGACATATGAACAGACAGAAGAAAGAATCAGTGAAGTTGAAGATAAGACAATGTTCTGAAGAACAGAAAGGAAAAAGATTACAGAAAAGTGAACCAAGCCTAAAGGACCTTCATACCTATTGTGGGAGTTTCAGAAGGAGGTGGGGTGGGGAGAGGAGCAGAGAAAATATTTGAAGAAATAATGGTCAAAAACTTCCCAAATTTTATGAGTACCATAAATATAAACATTGAAGTAAATCAATGAACTCCAAGTAGAATGAACTCAAAGAAAGTCACACTGAGACACATTATAATACAACTCAAAAGATAAGAGAATTTTGACATTAGCAAGAGAGAAATGACTCATCATACCCAAGGGATCCTCAATAAGGTTATTAGCAGATTTCTCATCAGGAACTTTGGAGATGAGCTGCAGTGGGCTGATACATTCAAAATACTAAAAGAAAATAAAAATTGTCACCCAAGAATCCTATACCAGCAAAATTGTCCTCCAAAAGTGAGGGTAAAATTAAGACATTCCAGGTAAACCAAAAGCTGAGGGAGTTTGTTAAACCATCCAAAACTGCCTTGCAAGAAATGCCCAAGGGAGCCCTGCAAGGTGAGATGAAAGCACTCTAGATGGTAACTCGAAGCCTAAGAAGAAATAAAGTTCTCAATGAAGATAAATACATGAGCGATTATAAAAAAAATCTATTCTTGTTGTAACAATGATGTGTAACTCCACTTTTTGTTTTCTACATGATTTAAGACATGAATACTTTAAAAAACAATCATTAGTCTAAAAGCTAGTATAACTGTAATTTTGGTTTGTAACTTCATATTTTGTTTTCTACATGATCTAAGGGACTAATGTATTAAAAATATTTGTTTACATTTTTGGACACACTGATAAAGATGTCCTTTTCACCTGAAACTATTACAAAATAATATTGAATGTAAAGTGTATTTGAAAAAATGTTTTTAATTTAAAAATTTATTAAAGATGTAATTTTGTGGCATCAATAAATGAAGGGGCTAGGGATGGAGCTCTTAAAAGAGCAAAGACTTTGTATGTTATTGAAATAAAGCTAGCATAACTGCAAATTACAGTATTATAACTTTAGGATATTAACTGTAATCCCATGGTAACCACAAAGAAAATACCTAAAGTATATATGCAAAAGAAGTGAAAAGTGTATGTAAATGTTTCACTACAAAAATCAACTAAACACAAAAGAAGAAAGTGATGCAGAAAACGAGGAACAAAAAAGCTTTAAGGCATGAAGAAAACAATAACAAAATGACAAAAGTAAGCCTCTCCTTATCAGTAGTTCCTTTAGTTGTATGTAAATGGATAAGCCCTCCAATCAAGAGACAGAGACTAGAAGAATGGATTTTTTAAAAGTAATACAACTATAAAGCCCTGGCTGGCATAGCTCAATGGATTGAGCGCAGGCTGTGAACCAAAGTGTCGCAGGTTCAATTCCCAGTCAGGGTACATGCCTGGGTTGCAGGCCATGACCCCCAGCAACTGCACGTTGATATTTCTCTCTCTCTTTCTCCCTTCCCTCTCTAGAAATAAATAAATAAAATCTTTTAAAATAATAATAAATAAAAAATAATTCAACTATATTGCTTTCTACAAATATTCACTTTATATCCAAAGACACAAATAAGTTGAAAGTGAAAGGGTGGAAAAGTTTATTCCATGCACCAAAAGAATTCAGGGGTGGTTATATTATAACAGAGAAAGTGGACTTTAATCAAAAGCAATAATAAAAGACAAAGGTGGACATTATATACTAATAAAAGGTTCAATACAGCAAGAAGATATGACCATTATAAATATGTACACACCTAGTAAGAAGCCATCACAAATTTTAAACCTTAAAAATGTAACATCTTGATCACGAATTGGGAAGTCTGTTGCCTGGTTCTTAGTCTGTTCCCACTCTGCTCATGTTGCTTTTGTTGTAATGAGGGTCATGTGTGGAAGCCCAGTTGTCAGGAGTGGAAACTTGGACCCAAGCTGCCTGGGTTTGGACCTCAGCCTTTAGCTGAATACCTTGGACAGGTTACCTGCACTTACTCTCAGCTCCCTCCTCTATGGAATGGTGTTCTCATAGTGCCTACGTCCAAGGACTGCGTGAGTGCTAAGTGATGGAGCACAGTGTCCAGTGGAGAGTGACTGTGGAAGATGCTGTACTGAATTTCATCCTTTCTGTTTTCTTCAAAGACTTTTTTGGCCCATGTTTGGCACTCAGTTCCTTCTCCTGAGACTTATTTGGGTGTCCTGTGCGAGGCGGGGTTACCTTCACTCCTGCTCACATTGTGAGCCCTTGTCCCAGCCCTTTTTTTTTCCTGCTCTGAAGGCCACCATCTCACTTCCTCAGTCCGTGTATGTCACTGTGCCCACTGCTGTGTGGTCAGCTGCCCTGTTCCAGCACCAAAACCACAAATGCTCAATCACCATAAGCTGATTGTATCATTCGCACTTGCTAGCGTATTTCCTCATCACCCCTTATTTTTTATTTTTCTGAGCTACTTTTACTTATGCGTCCAGATTAACCTTAGATTTATTTTGTCAGTACATAGGAGCAAAAAAACAAAAACTTTTCTTGAAGATTTTAATCAAATTTTTATTCAGTTTTATATTTAGTCAGAAGTACTAATATTCTTAAATACTGTATTTCTCATCCAAAACCAAGATTTATCTCTCCAATGTGTTCCTTAGAAAACGTTTTAGTTTTTCTTAAGGCTTGCACATTCTGAAAATAGAATTTTGTTAAGTTTATTCCTTGGATTTACATGTTTTTTTTTCTTGCTAGTTTAAATTCTGGGTTTTTTTATTACATTATCTAATTGGTTGTTACTAATAAAAGAAAATGTATAGCTTTTGAACATATATGTGTGTGTATATACACAATAATGTTAACTGCCTCACTGCATTCTACTCTTCCCACCTTTCTCTCTCTCCCCTAAACTGTGTTCAGTTGATTTCATTGGGTTTTCTAGGTAGACAGTCCCATCTTAAACAGGGCAGTTACCGTCCTGTTTATACTTTGGGTTTTTTGTGGGGGGTTTTTTTTTGTCTTATTGCATTGGCTTCCAACACAACACTGAATAATAGAGGGAGATGAACACTCTTTATCTTTTTCTTTTTTTTATTCTAATAGGCATTCTTTGAGTGCAAGAGTTTTTAATCCAGGATCAGGTCCATGGACTCCCTGAATTCTTAAAGGATATGATTTCTGATATACACATATCTGTGCATTTCTGTCAGGTGAAATTGTCCAGAATCCTAAAAGGGTCTGTGACCCACAAAGAAAAGAACCTCTATTTTAGTTTTCACATAAAATATGATATTGGGTCTAAATTTAAAATATATATACTTTATAATCTTAATCCAACACGTTTGTTGTGAAGTTTTTCCTTGTTTTTTTTTTTAATCAGTAATAGGCATTTGGGGGCTCTATTAAAGCAGAAAATGATTTCCTATTTTCTATAGTAAAGTGACTTACATCAATATATTCCCTAGTGTTGCATCATTGTATTTTTATTGTAACTAAATCTTTGTTCTGGTCTAGTGGTCCTTAATATACTACTGGATTTTATTTTCTAAGATTAATTAAAATTTTTGTAGAACTTCTTTTTGGGATTTCTTTTGTCAACTTTTGGTCTCGAGTTTTGCCACGTTTAAAAATGAATTGAAAAGAAGCTTATAATTTTATGTCCTGAAGCAGATTAAATAGCAGATATGTGTTTGTCCTAGAAGATGCAAAGGAATCATTCAAAAGCTGCCTGGGCAAGAGCCTTTGGGGATATACTTCCTTCCAGTGTGTCCATTCCTTCTAGAACAGAGTCTAGCCAATTCATCACCTCTCCTCAAAATTTTTCCAGAAAATAGTCTTTCACATGCACTAGCTCAGAGCTGCATGTGGTATGGCTGTTAAAAACAAACAGCCACAAAAACCTCCCTCATATATTATATTATTTTACTTATTCTTAAATTTGTATATTTTCATATTTGTATTTATGATTAGACTTGCTAAAAAATTTTTTCTATTTTATTGTCCTTTTCAAAGAGTCAGCTCTTAGATCTATTTTTTATTCTAGTCTGAGTACTTTTTAATCAATTGATTTATTTTTTATTATTTTCTCTCTCTTGCTTTCCTGAGACTTATCTTGTTCCTTTTCTTTGTCTCTAGTTACTTCAACTACATGCCTAACTTGTTATGATAATTTCTCATTTTATAACATGAAGTATCTACGGCTATACATTTTCCTCTGATTATAGCTTTGGCTTTCTCATGTTTGTTTTTATGTGTAACAATTCTCATTGTTATTAATTTCTATGTAGTTTTTATAAAACTGAATTTTTTAATTTTCAGGTGTTTTGATTTTTTCCTTTGTCTTATCAGTGGCTGGTTGTGCATTGCAACTCAGAGAATTTGATCTGTACAATTCCCACTTAAAAAAAATAAATTAAAGCTTTCCTTGTAGCATACTCTAGGAGCAAGTTTTGTAAAAAAAATTTTAAATATATATATTCCTACCCTGACTGGTTTAGCTGAGTGGGTTGGGTGTCATCCTGCAAATCAAAAGGTCGCCAATTCAATTCCCAGTCAGGGCACATGCCTGGGTTGTGGGCCGGCCCTGGGTTGGAAGTATGCTAGAGGCAACTGATCGATGTTTCTCTCATGCATCTATGTTTTCCTACCTCTCTTTCTCTTTCTCCCCCCTTCTCTCTAAAAATAAGTAAATAAAATTTAAAAAAAAAATACCATATTTTTAGGACTATAAGATGCACCGGACCATAAGACACACCTGGGTTTTAGAGGCAGAAAATAGGAAAAAATTTTTGAAGCAAAAAGTGTGGTAAAATATTTAATAACCTGTGACCCCACTCCACAGCTGCCCCACCCCCACAGCGAACCAGGTAAGCTACATTTGGACTATAAGATGCACCCCCTTTTCCTCCCAAATTTGGGGAAGTCCGAAAAATATGGTATATATTTCTTACTTCTAGGCTTCAAAGACATAAATAGGTAATTAATATGTATGTGTTTTATTCACATTATCCAAATCCTTTATGTTTAAAAAATACATATTCCTGCCCTGGCTGGTATGGCTCAGTGGATTGAGTGCCGGCCTGCAAACCAAAGGGTTACCGGTTTGATTCCCAGTCAGGGCACATGCCTGGGTTGCGAGCCGGGTCCCGAGTTGGGGGCATGCGAGAAGCAACCACACATTGATGCTTCTCTCCATTTCTTTCTCCCTCCCTTCCCCTCTCTCTCAAAATAAATAAATAAAATCTTTAAAATGCACATGTATATATATTCCCTATTTGTTACTCTCAAAGTTTCATAAAAATGGACATTCAGATTCTATATTTTGTGTATCTGATCTGTCAACAACTTAAAAAGGTGAGTTTGTCTTCTACCAGAAGACTAACGTTTGTAAGTTTTTCTTCAGTTTTTTAGATGTTGCTTTACACAGTTTATATCATGACATTGAGTACATAAAGACTTATAACTAGACTGCAGCCTGTGTCTGTCCCTTGGCCCCATCCCTCACTCTTCTGTGGTAAGTGCTACCCAGTCTCACACAGCACTGCCCCTTTTCTCCCACCTGCGCCCACCTGTCCCCACTCACTGTCTCTGCACCACCTGTGACACTCACCTTAAAGTGTGGCTCTCATAGACGCCGTTGGCATGGGCTCCATTTCTCTGTCCAACTGCGGAAGGTTTCTCTTTAACAGGAGAGTTTAAGCCATTCACGTTTATTGTCACAACGGATCTATGTCATTTTTCGGGCATTGAATTTTATGCTTCCTGACTCCTTTTCTCTTCATTTTCTACATTTCGTGGTATTTCTCAAGTTTCTTTGCCTTTTTATTTATTCTGTTATCTGAATAAATTCCTTGCAGATTTTTTTTTAACAATGGTATGTAGGTAGTGCAGATCTGAGCCCATTTTCACTTGAGACTTGGATTCTTGTACATGAAAGATAAATGGACTGGGAAGACATTGTTGGTGCATTTTGTTTTTCTCAAAATTCCAAAGTTACTGTCTCATGGCCTTCTGTCTACAATGCTGTGGGGAGTTTGATGTCTCTAATAGTTATCTATTGCTACATGATAAATTGCCTCAAAACTCAGTGATTTAAAGCAAGAAGCATTTACTGTCTCATAATTTATGTGGTTCAGGAATTTAAGAGGGGCTTGACTGGGTGGTTCCAGCTCAAGGGCCCTTAGGAGGCGCAGCCATGGTCTGTATTGGCCAGGGTCATGGTCATGTGACGCCCTGACTGGGACGCAGGATATGCCTACAAGATGGCTCACTCCCCCAGCTGTTAGCTGAAGGCCTCGGTTCCTCCTCTCAAGGGTTTCTGCCAAGGCTGCTTGAGAGTGTTTCTGGGGCTTTGAGAGGCAGCTGGGGGCTGCAGGGGTCCCCACCAGAAGAGCCAAGCCATGTCCCTTCCCCACCTTCCCACAGACAGTCCTCATTCCTCTCACATCTGGTCCCCAAAGCCCAGCCTCACCACCCTGCCCTGGCCTCCAGGTGCTCTTCCAGGCTGTGCAGCTGCAGGGTGGGCCTGGCAGAGGGCAGCAAGGGGCAGGGAAAGCTCACGTCTGTGGAAACACGCCTGGGCACAGTGAATGGCTCTGGGGAAGGTACCCCAACTCCGAGCACCCACTGCCTGCCAGCCTCCAGGCCTGTCTGGGTCTTGGCCCCTATATTCCATCCCAGAGGCCATTTTCCCTAACTGGTCAGTGTGGGGTCATTTAAGCGATGGAATCAAGTACCAAGGCCCACCCCCAACCCTGGCCGGTCCCTCTATCACCCGTCCCCTGATGTTTCTCCTCCCAGTCAGCCCAAGCTGACCTCTCTGCCCTGCCCCCCACCAGCACACCCCCTGCCCTGTCCATGCTGCTCTGTTCTCACAATGTGGTCAACTGGTCAATCTGCCTGTCTTCCAGACCCAGCCTCCAGGGTGGGAACAATGGGGAACGAGCTAATCCCACCCAGAACTGAGCCCAAAGCTGGTGCTCTCTGCACCCCCTAGTCATTTGTGGCCCCCACCTGAGTCCCTGAGCCCCATGCTGGCTGACCCACTGTGTGTGCCACCCCCACCACCTGGGGAGGAGGGCTTCCCCAGGAGGGAGAGAAGGGCACTGTCTGCAGCAGCCACTCCTCCCTGTTGCAGGACGTCAGGGACCACGGGTGCTGCCAAGATGCTCCGAGGCTCCTGTTCTGCCCTCCTGCTCTGGGGGCTCCTGGGGGCTGTGCACGCCCAGCAGCAGCAGCTCGTCATCGCGCCCGAAACTTCAGAGAGAAGCACCTGTCCAGGTACAGCCTCGGGGGCTGGGGCTCCTGTGGTAAGCAGAGGGCAGAGCAGGGACAGCTGGTGGGGAGCCAGGGCCCTGCGTGCAGGTGTGGCCGGTGTGAGGCAGAGCCCAGGACCGCCCACGTGCACAGGGTCCCAGGACAGCCCGTCGCAGGCCCCCGGTGTGCAGCCGAGTGACTCCTCCCGTGTCCCCCAGAGAAAGCCGACTGCCCCGTCAACGTGTACTTTGTGCTGGACACCTCGGAGAGCGTCACCATGCAGTCCCCCACTGACAGCCTGCTCTACCACATGCAGCAGTTTGTGCCACAGTTCATCAGCCAGCTGCAGGACGAGCTGTACCTGGACCAGGTGGCCCTGAGCTGGCGCTACGGTGGCCTGCACTTCTCCGACCAGGTGGAGGTGTTCAGCCAGCCAGGCAGCGACCGGGCCTCTTTCATCAAGGGCCTGCAGGGCATCCGCTCCTTCCGCCGCGGCACCTTTACCGACTGTGCACTGGCCAACATGACCAGGCAGGTCCAGCAGCAGGGGACCAAGGACGCGGTCAACTTCGCCGTGGTCATCACCGACGGCCACGTCACTGGCAGCCCGTGCGGTGGCATCAAGCTGCAGGCCGAGCGGGCCCGCGAAGAAGGCATCCGGCTCTTCGCTGTGGCCCCGAACCGGAACCTGAACGAGCAGGGCTTGCGTGAAATCGCCAGCTCGCCCCACGAGCTCTACCGCAGCAACTACGCCACCATGCGGCCGGACTCCACCGAGATCGACCAGGACACCATCAACCGCATCATCAAGGTCATGGTGAGCAGCCCTTGGCATCCCATCCTCCCAAGGCCACCGTCAACCCACCAGCGTGGGGTGGAGGGTGGGCTCAGGAGCCCTGGGACCTGACCACTGGGCATCAGCCTCAGTTTACCCTCTGTGACTGAGGTAGGCCTGGTCAAGGTCCCGCCTGCTCCGATACCCTGGCTTCCCTGCCAGATGCGGAGCAGCCCCGATCTCCAGCTCGTGGCTAACCAAGGTTTCTCTCTGTCTTTTCTGCAGAAACATGAGGCCTATGGAGAGGTGAGAGGCATTTCTGTCCCTGCCAGCCCTGCCGGGTGTGCCCTGGGCCCTCTGAGGCGCTGACCCAGCAGAGATTATACACTTCGCCTTGCCAGCCCCCTGGCACTTCCTGGGCGCCCGGGAGAGAGACCCCTCTGCTCCATGTAGGGCCTGAGACTCTTGGGTTTGGTACGATGGCTTCCGGTCCAAACCAGGCTGTTTGGACCCAGGAGGTCAACGTTAGGGTCATCCACCAAGCACACGCCAAGTGGGTGAGCATTGAGGCTGAGGGTGGCCTCCTGGACTGACAAGCTCCGTGCCCCTGAGCTAGGTCAGGTGGCCAGTGGGATGCCCAGCACGGGATGTGTGGCCCCGGGTCCCTGACATCACCCCATCCCCCCGCCATGCCCGTGCACCCAGCTCCAGCTCACAGGCGGGGAGGGAGCGTTTCCCACTCGGCAAGGCTCCTGCCGGCACACCCTCCCCGGGACAGCAGAGCAGCGTGACACGCAAGCATGGGGGTGCCTAGCTGACTGCTCTTTCGTCCTTGCTGCCGTTAGTCACCACTCAGCCCAGCCTCGGTTCCCAAAGCTGGACTACAGCATGTATAGACCCCCGCCCTGGTGGGCACCTCCTGACTCTGGCCCTTTATCCAGCCCCGTGCTCGGGGTGGCCTACCCCCAGCAGGCTGGGGGCCTGGGCAGCATCCTCCCTCCCCCACAGCTGGACTCTTCATGCTGCCCTCACGCTGCCCCTTGCTTCTTATTTCAGTGCTACAAGGTGAGCTGTCTGGAGATCCCCGGGCCCCCTGGCCCCAAAGGCTACCGCGGACAGAAGGTAAGCTACTTGGCCCACCCTGGAGTCTGCCCTGCTGGGAAGCCCCCAGACTCTCTTGAACTATGAGTTTCGGGCCAGCTACACTTCGACGGGTTCAACACTTCTGACCCTGGAGAAACTAAAGCTCCATTTGATCGACTTCCTTTTAAGTGACATTTTGAGGAAAGTAGAGACATTTTTTACAGATTTTATTTATTTATTTTTAGAGAGGGAAGGGAGGGGTAGAGAGAGAGAGAGAGAGAAACATCAATGTGCAGTTGCTGGGGGTCATGGCCTGCAACCCAGGCATGTGCCCTGACTGGGAATCGAACCTGTGACACTTTGGTTCGCAGCCCGAGTTCAATCCACTGAGCTACACCAGCCAGGGCAAAAGTAGAGACATTTTTGAAATTAACATTTGCCATTAAAACGTTCTTCTAAAGCCAACAAGTCAGTATCTCGGACGGCGTGAGGGTGGGTGCTGCCCAGGCCGGTGCGGGATCGGAGCCACTGCTGCGGAGAGGCCTGGTGGGCGCCCCACCTGGGGTCAGAGCTCAGAGAAAGGCCAAAACAGGCCCGGGACTGACAGAGGTCAGGATTCTCTGAGGTCTGAGGTCAGAGGTCAGGGCCACTGACCGTGCTCTGGGACATCCTGATGTGGCGTTGCCGTTGTCGCCTGGGCGGGACCAGCAGCCAAGCCACGCTGACACCGAGACCGTCACTCTTCCACCTCCCAGGAGCCAGTGATAGGGTCCCTGATGGCCTACCCTGCCCCTCCCTGCCTCAACTTACCCCTTTTCCGTTGTCTGTTTTTAGGGCGCCAAGGGCAACATGGGTGAGCCTGGAGAGCCCGGACAGAAAGGACGGCAGGTACGTGTCCTCCCACCCAGCCCCGAGGCCCCTGCTCTCCAGGCTGGAATTATTACACCCATGGCCCCTTGTTCTTCCGCAGGGGGACCCAGGCATTGAAGGCCCCATCGGATTCCCAGGACCCAAGGCAAGTTGCGCCCAGCCCAGCTCGGATGGCTGGGGACACTGGGGACAAGCCAAGGGCTGCCTGGCTCCAGGTGGGACCAGCCCAAAGGACCAGGATGTCTCTGGCCCAGCCCGCCTCCCCTCCCCTACCTCAAGGAAGTGAAGCACCTCAGCATTTTGAGTGTTGTCCCCAACCCAAACGTCTATCCCAAGCCCCAGTCACGTCTCCCTACCCGAGGCTGGTGACCACTGCCCCCTCTGGTGACCTGCTGGGTCACACACATACTCCCCGCCATAATGCTGCTTTTCTTTCCTTCCGACCTCAGGGCGTTCCTGGCTTCAAAGGAGAGAAGGTGAGAGTCCAGCTCCCAGTGGCCAGACTCCACTTGGCGTCTGCTTGAGCCTCAGCCCAGACTCCCCACAGCATCCTGGGCAAGCCTGCAGTTCCTGCTGGGGCCACTAGATGGCTTCGTGCTGCGGTGGCCTTGTTCTGGGGTCCTTCTGGCCTCGTGTTTGGCCAAGGGGAGACCTGGACCCCTCAGGTGGGGGGTCTGCAATGCTGCAGACCTGAGCTCACAGCCTCACTTTCCTTCTGCACAGGGAGAATTTGGAGCTGACGGGCGGAAGGTAAGCCGCGTGTTGGGCCGGGTGGGCAGGGCACCCTACCTTCCTGCTCCTTGCCGAGGGATGACGGTCGGGGCTGACAGGAGTCCCCTCTCCCTTCTCCCTCCAGGGTGCCTCCGGCCTGCCCGGCAAGAACGGGACCGATGGACAGAAGGTAGAGTGCTCCCCCCAGGGCTGCAGCCCAGGCCGGCGGGGTGGGGGGTGGGGGGGGATTGTGCACAGCACAAGCGTCTCTCAGGCTCCCGGCTCCTTCCCTGGGGCCTGGCCTCTCCCCAGTGCGTGGCTGCAGCAGTCCCAGTCGGTGCCTGTGCTGCGGACGCAGGACAAATGGGGCCATTGCAAGCGCAGGAATGGACGCTTGCTTCTGAAAACCAAGGCACAGCTTTGCAGGAACTTTCCAGTCTGTCCTGCACAACCCCATACTGGCCTGAGTGGCAGTTCACACACGTACACACAAGTACACAAACATCTCATGCATGCACTCACCCATGCACACACATCGGCACACAGGCATGCACACACATGGAGGAGATGCTCTAGACACTTGTGCCACAGCCATTCTCCTGCTCCCACAGCCATGCCACCGTGACAGTCAAGCCGTTAAAACACACAGTAGCACACGTGTGTACCCAGTGCTCATAGGCTGGCACGGACTGCGCCTGTACCTATCACATTGTCACATTTACACCTGCCATCGGTGCACCCTCCCCTGTCTCTCACCCCTGACACACCTGCTCCCCTCTCCTGTTTCAGGGCAAGCTGGGGCGCATCGGGCCTCCTGGCTGCAAGGGAGACGCCGGGAGTCGGGTGAGCACGGCTCGGGCTCCTCTTTGCATTGACGTTGAAACCCTGAGTGGGCGCCAGGTGGGGGCGGGGAAGCCGGGAGTCCCTGCGCTTGGTTTCTGTCTTCGGCCCTGCCCTGCCCATCCCTGCCGCTGCCCAGGGACCAGACTGGGTTGGGGGTCACAACAGGATGGAATGGCCTCAGGGCAGCTGTCCCCAGAGTCCTGGCAGCTCAGCTCTGAGGTTCATCTGGTCATCCCGCCCAGGTCTGGCGGGTTCTGGCCACCGAGACCCAGGTGGAGCATGCAATCCAGAGGATGTGGGCAGGGGGGAGAGGGGCTGGTCACCATCCCCATGTCAGCGGGCCTTGAGCTAGTGGGGAAACCCCAAGTGCAGCTCTCAGTAAGAGACCCAGACAGCTTCATTCCCCATTTTCTCACAGGGCCCCGATGGCTACCCAGGGGACGCAGGTAGCCCTGGGGAACCTGGAGACCAGGGTGCCAAGGTAGGTGGCCTAGCCCATGGGGCGGCGGCCAGAGCAGACCAAGAGTGTGCTCTGCCAACGTGGTGGGGGAGGCGCGTGACCCCAGCCCCTCCAGAGTCCTGCCCCTGGCCCACCTCCAAGGGATGAGAGGCTGATTTCTCCAAACCCTTCCAGGGGGACCCTGGCCGCCCTGGACGCAGAGGGCCCCCAGGAGACGACGGGGCCAAGGGAAGCAAGGCAAGTGCCCCTGGGGGGGTCCCCGTTTTCCTGTCCCGGCCACACACCGCAGTGCCCACTGGGCCAACAGAAGTGGGGGGCAGGACGGAGAGCAGGCACCCTCGCCAGCCCCACACCTGAGCAAGCGACCAGCCTCTCTGTCCTGCGGCTGGGTGACGGAGCACTGACTCCCCAAGTCACACCCGGTCCCACCTGACCAAGTAAGGTCAAGCCTGCTCATGTGGCCCGGGCCACCCCACCTGGCTGAGTGGTCACCTCCCCACAGGGCTATCCAGGCAACAGCGGAGCCCCAGGAAGCTCTGGCGTGAAAGGAGCCAAAGGCGGGCCCGGGCCTCGAGGACGCAAAGGCGAGCCCGTGAGTCCACACGTCTCAGGCCCCCAAGCCCAGGGTCCAGAGCACTGCCTGCCCAGCCCCTCCTGGCCTGTGCCCTGCTTGGGCCCCTCTGAGCCTGAGGGTCCCCAGGGTGCCTCCACATGCCCCTTGCAGAGGAGGAAAGGGTCAGCCACGCCCCTGCCGGCCATCCGGTGCCCATGAAGTGGCCCAGCATCCCCACCTTGCCCTCCTGCAGGACACCCCTGAGAGCTGAACGTAGGCCCAGGCACACACTCTGTGGGTCCAACATAAGCTTCCTCGTGTCACCAGGCCAGCCCCGGGGTGCCCCACCATGGGGCAGGAGGGGCCCAGTCCCAGGGCTGGTCCTCCAGGAGGTGCGTGCCGAGGCCCGGCCCGGCCTGAAAGTGAGCTGAGCTGCTGCACCGATAGCCAGTGCGAGCCAGGGCCCAGTCACATCAGCTGAAAGGCGACCTGAACTGACAGCTGACCAGGAGACCCCTCCCCACACCGTTTTCTAAATCTATGGCTAGGATCACATCAACCGGGCAGAGGATGAGGGTCTAGGCTGAGGCCCTCTCGAGGGGCTTCCGGACCCCAAAACGAGAGTCCCTGTGGGTGGAGAAGAGTGTGGGGTCCCCCTGCGGCCCCCACCCACACATCCACTCTCTGCAGGGGCGCAGGGGAGACCCTGGAGCCAAGGGCGGCCCGGGCAGCGATGGCCGCAAAGGCGAGAAGGTGAGTGTCTGTGCCTGGGAAGCGCGGGTGCTGTCGCTGCGCCCGCCTCTGTGCCAGGCTCCCACCGCGGTGCTGACAGGCCCACAGCAAGAGAGAGCAGCAGTGACCCCAGGGCCTCTCAGTGGGGACACTCCCTGAAAGGGCTGGGGACGCGAGAGGCAGCCGGGGCGTCCCCACCTGCACTGCCTGCGGAGGAACCCGGGTGGGGCTCGGCCAGGTCCGTGTGCCCAGCGCACAGCTGTGAGGGCTGCCAGCTGCTCCGTCCTCAGGCTCCCGCCACACGCACACGCTCCTGCAGCGGGGCAGGGTGTCCTGTCTTTGGGGCAGGACCGCAGGTTCCTGTGCGTGTGGGTGAAGGGCTGAGGGGGGTCCCCTCCTGCGGGAGCGGGTGGTGGTCCTGCCTGAGCTGCAAGAGGCTGCTGTTCCGACATCACCTCCACAACCTGGGGTCCTCTCCAGAAAGGGTGGCGCCCTCCTGCTGCACCTCCTCCCACACACCCCAGATAACTGGGCTCTCCTCTCACAGGGTGACCCTGGCTCCGAGGGGCCCCGGGGCCTGGCTGGGGAGATCGGCAGCAAAGGAGCCAAGGTAAGTGGGGGGCAAGCGGCATCCAGCACCCTGGCCGGAGGGGGCTGAGCCTGGAACCCCTGCCCTTCCCCTGACCTTCCCTCCCTGCAGCCCCTGCCCGGGCTGCTGTGGTCAGGGCTGAGGACCGAGGCCACGCCCAGGACGGTGGCAGCTGCCCCCCACCCTTCAATGTCTGCAGTGGTGATGACAGGGTCTCTGAGGTGCCCTTTCTTTCCAGGGAGACCGAGGCCTGCCTGGACCCAGAGGTCCCCAGGGGGCTCTGGGGGAGCCCGGGAAGCAGGTCAGTGGCAAAACACCTGGGAGGGGCCCGAGGCTCTGGGGCTCAGGCCCCGGTCTGTCCGTCAGCCTCACCATCTAATTCCCCCGCCCTGTAGTGCCACCTGGGTTCTCCTGTCCTCGGCAGGACACTGTCCCCATGACAAACTCAGGCAGTGGGGCAAGGGACAAGGGTCCCCGTGCACCTCACATCCTGGTCCTGCCCTGAATGGTCCAGCTTCACCAGGTGGGGGTGGGGGTGAGCAGGAAGCAGCGGGCGTGGTGGTGGGGGGGTGCTGGGAGCCCCGAGGGGGCACGTGGAAGAGGAGGAGCCAGGCAGTGACGCTCAGGCCGGCAAGGCAGTGTGGCCTGGTGGTCAGAGCTGCACACAGTCAGTCTGTCTGCACCAACCCCGGTCTTTCTCTCCGCCCGCAGGGATCTCAGGGAGACCCCGGTGACGCCGGCCCCCGTGGAGACTCGGGACAGCCTGGCCCGAAGGTACGCCCCCTCCCGGTCTGGCCGGGCTACAGCGGTGGGGGCGGGGCCGTTTTCAGCTCAGGAGGGAGGCTGCCTGCAGTGTGCCTACCAGCCCTCAGTGTGGGGGGCCGGCAGGAGCTGGGCAGCCACTGTAGTTCTCACCCTGTGGGGGAGCATGCCCTCCCCAAAGCCCAGCCCCACCGGCCCTCCGTCCGTGCTGACTGTTTGTGTTTCCCACCGGACCTGCCCTGGTGGGCCCACCCCTCCTCCAGGGAGACCCCGGCAGGCCTGGAATCAGCTACCCAGGACCCCGAGGAGCACCTGTAAGTCCTGGCCTAGGATGGGAGCCTCGGGGAAGGGCAGGCATCTCCGGGAAGGCCCTGAAGGTTCCCACTGGTTCCCTGGAGCACCTTCGTCCTGGGGTTCAGGGTGCAGAGGGGGCACAACCTCGGGGGCAGACGCAAGTCCCCCAGGAACTGTCAGGAGACAGTGCGGGCACATTCGCCCACAGGTTGTGACGGCGGCGGAGACTACCACGAGGGAAGGGAGGGGGTGCAGAAAACCCACAGGTCCCCAGCTGTGTCCCCGGGGTTAGCGCATCGGCTCTCAGGGGTCTGTGCCCTGTAACTCCCACCCCTCCTTTCTTCCAGGGAGACAAAGGCGAGCCAGGCTCACCTGGCCCCGAGGTACGTGGGGCCCCTCTGCACGCACCTGGGGTGGCCCCTGCTCTGCTTCCCGTGGCTGGAGCGCCATGCCCCTCACCTCATGCTTGGCCACCAGCAGCTGCCCCTGCTGAGTGCTGAGTGCTGAGGGTGGCAGCCAGCCGGCGAGTATAGTCTCTGCCAAACCCAAACCTGGGTCCCCCGAGATGGCCTGTGCTCTTGCCGTCTAACCGAGCCCGAGAGCCAGGCACGGGTCCTCCCGTCCCAAAGCACGCCCTGTCCCCAGTGGACTCCGCAGACTCGCCGAGGGCCTGGGGCGGCCGGGTGGGGGCGAGCAGAGCTCCCCCGCAGATGTCCCCTCCGCCGGCCTAACCTGTGTGCCCTGTGTCCCAGGGGGGCAGAGGCGACTTCGGAGTGAAAGGAGCACCGGGGCTGAAAGGAGAAAAGGGCGAAACTGTAAGTGTCCTCCCCGTCCCTCCTCGTCCCTCCTCACCTCTCTTCACTCCTCCCCCTCCCTCCCTCCCCCTCCTTCCTCCCCACCTCTGTCTCCTCCCCTCTCCGCCCCGCTCCTTCTCTCTCTCTCTCTCTCTCTCTCCTTGTCCCGGAAACCAGGGGCTGTGCAGGGACCACCTCGGTGTTTGCTGAGCCCATTTGTCCTTCTTCTTCTTCTCAGGCAGACCCTGGTCCCCCTGGTGAGCCAGGCCCTCGGGGGGCCAGAGGAGACCCGGGACCTGAGGTAGGTCAGCCGCCGGTCCATGTGGCCTTCACGCCGTAGCTCCTGGGCCAGGCAGGCCAGCACACACCCGGCACCACAGGGCTCTGCGCCTGTGGTAGAAGTGCGGGGTCAGGGTGCAGGGACCCTGCCCGGCCTCACGTGACAGCAGTCACCTCTCACTGTCGTCCTTCCTCCTCCAGGGAGAGCCCGGCCCCCCCGGAGACCCCGGCCTCACGGTAGGTGTCACCCAGGGGTGATATCCTGGTCCTTCCTCCTAAAACCGAAAAAGCTAGGGCAGCAAGGGCAATGTCAAAGGGCAAGGTCAGCAGGAGTGGGGTTAGTGCAAGGTCAGAGGGCAAGGTCAGCATGGGTGAGTTAGGGTTAGGTCAGCAGGGGGAGGTCAGAGGCAAGGGGAGCAGGGCCACCGACTCTCCCTGCAGCAGCACCCCAGCTCCCTCCGGGTTCGCTGTCCTAGCTGGGGTGACCCCTGTGTTGCAGGAGTGCGACGTCATGACCTACATTCGGGAGACGTGTGGGTGCTGTGGTGAGTCTCAGCCCCGCAGGGTGATGCTGCTGGGCTGCCCCGGGCTGTCGCCGGGGTGTCGGGGTCATCGTCCGAGTCCCACCCTCCCCCCGTGGGATCATTCCCCATGGTGCACTTGGCTGTGCACCCCGTGGTCTGGGGGCACGCCCCGGTCCCGGGTCAGCACACACAGCCACCGCCCCCCGCCGGCCCGCAGACTGTGAGAAGAGGTGCGGCGCCCTGGACGTGGTGTTCGTCATCGACAGCTCGGAGAGCATCGGCTACACCAACTTCACGCTGGAGAAGAACTTCGTCATCAACGTGGTCAACAGGCTGGGGGCCATGGCCAAGGACCCCAAGTCCGAGACAGGTCGGCCACACCCTCAGGGGCAGGGGCGGGAGACCAGCGGGCAGGGCGTTCTGGGATCCGGTCCTGGGAGGGACGTTAGTGTGGTCCAGGGTCCCCAGGTCCCCACTTGCGGGTGGCGGGTGCGGGCGGTGACACGGCCCAGGCCAGCCCCTCACGCCCGCCCACGGCCACCACGCAGGGACCCGCGTCGGCGTGGTGCAGTACAGCCACGAGGGCACCTTCGAGGCCATCCAGCTGGACGACGAGCGCATCGACTCGCTGTCCAGCTTCAAGGAGGCCGTCAAGAAACTCGAGTGGATCGCAGGCGGCACCTGGACGCCCTCGGCCCTCAAGTTCGCCTACAACAAGCTGATCAAGGAGAGCCGGCGCAAGAAGACCCGCGTGTTCGCGGTGGTCATCACGGACGGCCGGCATGACCCCCGGGACGACGACCTCAACCTGCGGGCGCTGTGCAACCACGATGTCACCGTGACGGCCATCGGCATCGGGGACATGTTCCACGAGAAGCACGAGAGCGAGAACCTCAACTCCATCGCGTGTGACAAGCCCCAGCAGGTGCGCAACATGACACTCTTCTCCGACCTGGTGGCCGAGAAGTTCATCGACGACATGGAGGACGTCCTGTGCCCCGGTGAGCGGCAGCAGGGCCTCGCACCTCCCCCGCCCGTCAGCCCGTGTCCCTGCAGGAGGGGAGGGGACCTCTCCGGGGGGGAGTGGCCGGGGCGTCAGTGGGCCGCCGAGGAAGCCCAGCCCCCTCTGGACAGCAGAGCCTGACCGGGACCCCCGGCTTCCTTTCCTCTCTCCTAGACCCCCAGATCGTGTGCCCGGACCTTCCCTGCCAAACAGGTAACATGCAGAGCCACTGAGTGCCCCTCCCTAGACTAGCGGTGACCGGGGCCCAGAGGGCCTCACAGGGAAGTGCACCGTGGGGCCCCTCCTTAGTGAGAAGCCCTCCGACTGGAATCTCAGCCCAGAGCCCTGGGTTTCTCAGCCCCCCGGGCCCCAGCAGGTCTGAGGAGGGGCCCTGGAGGGCTCAGCCGGCTCCAGCGGCCCACCCACCTGGCACATGCAGGGCGCGGGTGCTGCGGGCCTGGCCCTGCTCTTGGTGCCCACGTGCTCAGGCCTGGTGGTCTCCTCTGCCCGAGAGAGACAGACACGCAGGGCCATACCCACCCCCATCCCACCCCCCACCCCTCACCCTCCTCCAACCCCACCAGCCGCCCCAGGCAGAAGCCCAGGAGCCAGTAAACAAACGGCTAATTTAAAACCTTCTGGGAGGTGAAGTGTGTACAGCCACAGGTGGCTGGAGACCTGGGGTGCACAGAGGCTATCTCTGATGCACCTTCCAAGGGCGAGGGACCTGCCAGAGGAGGCAAGGGGCAGGACAGCACTGTCACTCTTCTGGGACCGAGCTGACACCTCTGCAGCTGCATGGGCACTGGGACCACAGCGCCCGCTCGGGTGTCCCAGGGGTGGCAGGAGCTGAGCCCCTGGTGGCAAGCCATGTGTCGCCCCCACCGTGGGCCCAGGAACCATTGCGGGCCCCTCCTGCTGAGTGACGGGCAACCGCCCAGGGCGCGTCGAGGTGAGGACCGGAGCTGGCTCTGAAAGGTGGGGCTGCCGTGGACGGCACGGGCTGGCCGTGCTGGCCGGTCCGCAGAGGACACCCATGTCTGCACCTGAGGCCGGCGTTCCTGGGCCTGTGTGCGGGCTCCTAGCCAGTGGCCGGGGCTACCGAGCGGGTTCAAAGGTGCTGAGGTACCTTTGGTAAGGAATGTGTTGAGCCGGGGACCAGGGTCCCCACTTATCCTGACAGAGAACTTCCAAGGGAATGCTCCTTGAAGTTGTTGCTGTGGGGTCACCCCAGAGACTGCCTGGGCCTGGGGTCTCCAGAGTCGGCTGAGGACAGCCGTGTGGTGGCCAGAGCCATCCCAAACCCTAGATGCTTGCTGCCCAAGGGCTCCGCCCCTCCTGAGTCAAGGGGGCCGGGCTCCCCACTGAGACCCAGTGAGCCCACCGGCTGTGTCCCGCCCCCAGGGCGCCCCAGTCCTTCGGGGGTGGGTCCCACAGTAACTGTGGCCCCACTAGGGGAGAAACCAGACCCCACACCCCAGTGCCCGGCATCCTCACCCCGCCCTGACCTCACTGTCGTTCCGAGGTAGCTGAGGTTCTTTGTAGCTGCTCCTGACCAAGCCGCGGAAGGTCTCTCCACCCCTCGAAGCCCCCCGCCCCGCGGATGAGTGGGCTTTGTCAGATGGCGTGTCTGGGGCTGGTGATGTGACCGCGAGGTGGTCCTTCAGCCTGTTGGTGTGCCGGACGCGGTAGTGGGTTTTCCAGTGTTGAACCGGCCTTGCAGACCAGGGGCAAACCTCGCGTGGTTGTGAAGTGTGTTTTCTCTATTGTTGGATTTGATTTGCTGATTCTTGTTGATTTTTGTATCTGCTCATGGAGAGATCTCCGGCCGTGGTTCCCTTTCCTGTGATGCCCTTGTCTGGTTTCTGAGTCAGAGTAACGCTGGCCCCTGGGACTGTGACCTTGCTTGCCCTGAGCCCCGAGGACCTGGCAGAGAAAGGGAACGGGCCCCTGGAAGGCCCTTCCCTGAGCTGTCTTTACTGCCTCCCCCCAAACTCAAAGGCTCACCCTCCCGTCAGGAAGTAGAAATTTCCAAGTACAACAGACACTGGGACCAGAGAGAAGAGAGCAGACGTGACCTCAGAATGTGCTGTGACTGGCAGAGACTGCCCTGTGGGAATGCAGGCTGGGCGCCTCTTCAGTGTTTCGGGGCTGCAAACAGGCACTGGTGGGCAGGTTGGCGGGGGTGCCACCACCTCTGGCATGGCCCCACCCACCCAGAGGCCCAGCCACGCCTGGGCTTGGACCAGGCCGGGGGATAGCTTGACTGTGTCAGAACCACGAGAGTGTCCCAGAGGAACAAAGCTGGACTCCAGGTGAAGGCGGCAAAGGCAGGTTTCACTCTGAGATCGCCACCGCAGGAGAGAGGGGGCCCAGGGGAGCCTGAGCGCAGCGTCCCCCAGACAAAGGCAGGGGACTCTCTAAGGGCTGGCGCACTGAAGGAAAGGCACCGAGGGCATGGGGGTGGGGGTCCGTGTGACCAGCCACCTGGGTTTGCTGACGATTGTGTACCCAGGGGGGACGCAGACTCCTCAGCCCTGCGGGGCAGGCAGCGGTGGTGTGGGTTGGGGCACGGTGCCCACAGACACGAGGCTGGACCTCCAGGGGCCTGGGGGAGAAGGCAGGGGCATCCCCGAGTGTTTGCCGTGTTTGCCGTGTTTGCCGCTCCCGGGTCCTTGAGGGGACAGCTCTGGGTGGGTGAAAATGTACGTCTCGAAGGGCAGAGAAGGTTTTATAACTGCAGGCTTTCGAAAGTAACAGTTCTGAGAGGGGCCCCATTGTCAGGTTCGGGCTGCAGCGCGCAGTGAGTTCTCCTGGCAACCTGGAGGACTGTGAGGAGCCGGGCTCCTCCCCCCGGGGTGGGCCGTGAGCGGTCAGCAGCCGTACTGGAGTCTGACCGGGTCGCAGGGCAGTGGTCTGAGTCGAGAGTCTGGTCGTTGTGCCTGAGGTCTGTGGGGACAAGAAGGCCTCCTGCTCTGTCTCCTCCGCACGTGCCCGGCTCCGCCCGGCCCCCAAAGCTCTGGCACTGCAGTGTCCCGTCTCCTCCTCCAGCCCCTGGCTGAGCCTCGGCCCTGCTCCTGGCTTTGGCCCTAACTCACCTCCAAGGAGAGAGGCCCGAGGAGGGCGGCTGGAGGCCCACTCACGCCGACCACGTCCCTGAAAGCCTTCTCTGGATGCCCCGCAGATGGACCGCGGCCTGGCGATGTGCCCCCGGTCACCTTCCTCCGCACGGAAGAGGGCCCGGACGCCTCCTTCCCCACGAGCATCCCCCAGATCCAACAGTTGCTAAACGCCACGGAGCTCACGCAGGACCCGGCTGCCTACTCCAGGCTGGTGGCCGTGCTGGTCTACACCGCTGAGCGGGCCAAGTTCGCCACAGGAGGCGAGCGGGAGGAATGGACGGAGCTGTTCATTGACACTTTTAAGCTGGTGCACAGGGACATTGTGGGTGACCCCGAGACCGCGCTGGCACTCTGCTGAAGCCTCGGGGCTACCCCAACAGGGCCAAGTTCGCCCCCCCGGGCTGCCTGCCATGTGCTGGGGGCTCTGACAACAGGAATCTCTCAGTCTGGAGGTCAGATCCCAAAACCAAGATGTCAGCAGGGCCAGGCTCCCTCTGGGGGCTCCAGGGAGGGTCCTCCTCCTGCCTCTCCTAGCTGCCTGCATGGTCACTTGGCCTCCCTTCTGTCACCTACCTTCCCTCTGCCTCCCTTATAAGGACCCAGGGGGCATTTAGGGCCAACCAGGTAACCCTGGACAATCTCCCATCTCAAAGTCTATAATTCAGTCCTATCTGCAAAGCCCTATTTCACCGTGTAAGGTCACATTCGCAAGCTTTGAGATTAGGATGTAAACATTTTGGGGGGACAGAATTCAGCTGACCCCACCACCCCAGTCTAGCTGAGCTGTCTCACACGTGTGAGGGTTGTTAAGAGTCACCCATTAAGGCAACCCTGTCAAAGCTGCTGGCCAACAGGCAGGGAAGGGACTACAGGCTCCACCTCCTTGTCCTCCACCTGCCCCATGCCCTCGGGGGACCCCAGAGGCACCCCATCTCAGAGGCATGCTCAGGGCCCCAGGGGCCTGCCCCCCAGAAGCCGGATTAATACAGAGGAGGCCTCACCCTGGGCTGGGTCCCCTGCACCCACTGCTGTCTGCACCCAGCCCAGTTCCCACAGGCAGGGTCCTACCTCCCAGCCGCACAGGCCCCCTGCCATGGGTGGGGGTCCATGGGGGGAAAGACGAGGACCAGCAGAGCCCTCCGACCACCTCAACAGCCCTGGCTCAGCCTCCGGCCTCTGTGCCCATGTTGCGGAAAACCTCCCGCAAACCGGCCTCTCCCCACACGTCCGCCTGCTTGTAGGGCTCGGGGCCAGAGCGCCCAGAGAGCATGTGCCTTTAAAGCAGAAGCTGCTCTTCGTTTGCACTGCCGTGAACATAAGCTACGTCCTTAATAAGCTCCTTAGAAAAGCATCCTTCCCATCCGCTGGCGCCCGGCACCTCGTGGTGCCACACCCGGGTCGGGGTGCCCTGTAGCTGCTGTGAGCACCTCTTACATGTTCTATAAAAGCTGAGAAACAAAGAATGTGAATGCCTGGCTCTGGTCGGTTGTGTGCTGGGGTGGCCTGTTGCTGGCTGGGGTGGCCTGCTCCTGGCTGGGGGCCGGCCCACAGCAGTTGCCTACCTGCGCAGGTGGGTGCCGTGGCGGAGTCAGGTCCTGGGCCGAGGCCCTTGGGCTTTGATGCTGTTGGTCAGAACCACCTTCCTAATGGGACCCCCGAGCAGTCGGCCCCAGAGATGGGCAGACCTGGGCCGTGAACAAGAGTCCTTTCCGGCCCATGTCCAGGAGGGGAGCCTACGGGGCTGGCTGAGGAGCTGGCCGAGATGGGAGGACCGGTCCCATCCCTGCCCAGCCCCAGCGGCAATAAGGGTTGAGGTCTGGAGCGAGGCGTTGAGGAAGAAGCCTGGCCCGGTGGCCCCGGTGTGTGGGGAGCGGGTTTCCAGGCTGTGCAAGTGCCCACAGCCCCCGGAGGCCCAGCCTCGGTCCTGGCTGCAGCCCGGCCCCCACGTTGTCCAGCATGTCCTTGTTGGTCAGCCATCCAGAAGGGGGCACAGGGTCTCTCCTCAGGCAGCAGTGAGACACCTAGGCTACTGCAGGGGTCTGGCCACACTTGTGCCCACTGCCCACCAAAGCCTTGTCCAGTCAGAGGGGACACAGGCTTCTTCTCTTTCCCATGCTCCAAGGGCCAGGAGAGATGTGGTCTGGCTGGGCCAGGCAGCTGTGGGGCAGGGGGCAGTGAGGGGGTCAGAGCCACAGGTGGGTCCTTGCGTCTGGGGGTTTTGGGGCCAGGTCCTCAAGAGGTCTTTTTACACAATTACAAACTTGATGACAGCCTCCGTGCCCCTCTCTGCCACCCCCACTCCCCGCCGGACTGCAGCCCTTCCGAGGGTCTCCAGTCCTTGGGCCAAGTGAAGGGGCTTTGCTGGCCCCTTCCTTCCTGGACGGCCTGGAGCAGGCACTGGGCAGGGACAGTGCTCGCAGGGTGGAAAGGGCCTTCCCTCCTCAGGTTTGGGGACATTTCCTGGTAGAGGCACAACCAGGAGAGATGGTGAGGGTCTGGGGAGATGACAGTGTGGGACACCAGGCCCCTGCCCAGGGGCTGGTGGCAGGGGGTGGGGGGACTCCCACAATGGTGACTCTGGTGCAGTGCCCCCAGCTGCAGGGTCCACGTTGCTCCAGTGGGTGGGTGGGCGCACAGAGAGACATGGTGCCAGGCGTCAGCTGGACCAGGATGGGGGTGCAGCCTGGCTGGGTTGTGGCAGGACCAGGGCGGAGCCAGCGGGGGCCGTGCCTGGGTCGCCCCTGCCCACCGCCCTTATTTCCCCCCAGAGCTGTATGTGGCCCAGTGCACCCAGCGGCCCGTGGACATCGTCTTCCTGCTGGACGGCTCCGAGCGACTGGGGGAGCAGAACTTCCACAAGGCCCAGCGCTTCGTGGAAGAGGTGTCCCGGCGGCTGACCCTGGCGCGCAGGGACGACGACCCACTCAACGCACGCATGGCGCTGCTGCAGTTCGGGGGCCCCAGCGAGCAGCAGGTGGCCTTCCCGCTGACCTCCAACCTGACGGTCATCCACGAGGCGCTGGAGAGTGCGCGCTACCTCAACTCCTTCTCCCACGTGGGCTCCGGCATCGTGCACGCCATCAACCAGGTGGTGCTCGGCACGCGGGCCGGGGCGCGCCGCCACGCCGAGCTGGCCTTCGTGTTCCTCACGGACGGCGTCACGGGCAACATCAGCCTGGACGAGGCGGTGCACTCCATGCGCAAGCAGAACGTGGTGCCCACTGTGGTGGCCGTGGGCAGCGACGTGGACATGGACGTGCTCTCCAAGATCAGCCTGGGCGACACGGCTGCCATCTTCCGTGAGAAGGACTATGACAGCCTGGCCCAGCCGGGCTTCTTCGACAGGTTCATCCGCTGGATCTGCTAGCGCGCCCCCACCCCATCCCGGCCTGCGGCCCCGCCCCACAGGCGCTGTCCTCCTGTCCGTGGTGCTACTCGGCTCCCGCCAAGAGAGCTCAGAATGCTGCAGACTCGATCTCTCCAGGTGTGGGTGTGAAGTCAGGAGTGGAGCACCCCCTGCCCCCAGGTCTTCGGGGGTCCTACAGCCCTGGGCACTGCTGCCCACGCCCCTCCTCTCTGTCCAGCGACGCCCTACTACCTACACCCTCCCCAGTCCCCGAGGCTTCCCGGGGCGTGCATCAGACCCTCACTGACAGGCCCTGTTTTCCCTTCAGCCCGGCCTCATCCCTGGACTCCCACCCGCCTTCCCAGCACCCTGCAAAGGCACTCTGCCACCCCTTAGCCCTGTACCCAGGTCTCCGCCTCACCTCTGGAGGTCACCTGCCTCCATCAGACACAGCTGTGACAGCAGGTCCTTCATGTCCCTGTATGCACACACCCCAGTCCAATAAAGGCTTTGAACCACCTGCCTGCTGGTCCCCAGCCTCCATGTGTCTGTGCCCACGAGGGGCTCCTGGGAGGCCAACCAGACTCCCAGCCCACATGCCCACGAGCCTTGATCACACTCCCAACCTCCTGCCCGCACTTACGTGGAGATGGTGCCTTCCTGACCACTCGTAGGAGCAAATGCCACCTCCAGCCCTGACTGTCCACACTATCCCAAAGCGCACAGACCGGACAGTCTTGTCAACCTTAAAATAGCCAGTCCTTTACTCCCAAAAATGGGTTTCTTTGGGAGTAGCAGAGTAGTTGCAATTCGGGACATGCAAACCATGGTAAACTTGTAGGCCAGTCTGGAGAACAAAGGAGGGGAGCCTTACTTTACAGAGAAAAAGGAGGACCTGGGAGGGGCAGTTATGGGCAGAAGCCCACTGGAGGAGAGTGAGAGTTCAGGTTGGTGGTAGCTTCTCATTGGCTGGGCTGTTGCTGGGCAAAGAGAAAAACTTCCTCCTGCCTGGGTAGTAAAATGGTCTAAAAGTAGCTTCTTCCTGCTGGAGTCTGCAGAGAGTAGTGGGGTGTGGGCATTGGGTGGTCCTGCAGAAGAACGCCCCCTTCAGAGATTCCTGCCCCAATTTTAATGAGTTTTCCTTTATTCATTTTCACAGCATCAACCATGAAATCCACACCTATCTAGTTAGCTTTGGGCTAAAAACAATGCTACTTGGTCAATGACATCTCCCTCTGTCCTTAAACTAGGGCCAAAGAGCTTAAAAATGTTTGTTGGTTTGCATGAGGCTACTTTGTGGTTATTTAGATGGACAGATTCTTTTTTTTTTCCCCTGGCAACCTCAGTGACTTCTTGTTCAGACTTCCAGGTCTTCAAGCCCACCCCTTGGGAAACGCCCCATTAAACCACTGGGGCCCATGCAGATGCTCCATTCTTGCTATTCCCAGTTTCCTGGGGCTGCCCTAACCACGGGCCCCAGGCTGGCGGCTGAGACAGCAGAAGTGGATCGTCTTAGTCTGGAGGCCCCAGCGCAGGCTCCGGGAAGGGTCTGCCCAGGCGTCCTCCAGGTTCAGGCTGCTCCTTGACTTGTCGGCGGCACCCCGATCTTCACGTGCTGTTCTCTCTGTGCATGTCTGTGCCCACAGCTCCCCTGCTCATGAGGACACCAGTCATTTGGGATTAGGACTCACCCTGCTCCAGCATGACCTCCTGTCACCCTAACTAATTACATCCGTACTGACTCTATTTCCAAATAAGGCCCCATTCTCAGGTACCAGGGGTTGTCACTTCAATGTGTGAGTTGGAGGGGACACCATTCAGCCCAGACCATGTTGTCACCTTGTTGGTTCCCTTGTGGGGCTGACTAATTCATCGGGAGGTACTTCCTCTTTGCTCATTGTCTGCCTACACAGCCTGCAGCTGGAGGCAGGGCTTCGAGCCAAGCATTTTCTCCTCCGATACCCCCTTTCCTCCACCACACAAAGAGCCATACAAACTGCCAGTAAGAGAAAGAGAAGACCCTGCGACCACCTGGAAGACTCAGACCACAGCATTCATGTCTGTGGACTTCCAGGGGTCGGAAGGGTGGTGGGAGGCACAGACTCCCCCACCTCCACATGGCTGCTGTCCTGCCCACCAGACCCCGCCCGGGGTCCCCTCTGCAAGAATAAGCACATCCGTCTCTCTGACATTGGCACGTGCATGTTCTGCCTTTGACCCTCAGGAGGCAAGAACATCTGTCCCTTTGGAAGGGACTTACAATACCCATGAGTGGGCAGTTGGGGTTCTTTGAGGGTGCCTCCCAGCTCTAAGCCCCACAGAGTGCTGGCCATGCTGGTGTCCACAAAGCTCTCCACCCAACCTCCCCAGAGGGCAAGGACGCCAACCCTCTCTTGGGACTGTCCTCTGAGCCCGACATCCCCACCCCTCAGCCCCTCGGGGACCCTCAGCCTCACTGCCTGTCATGTGTGATGTTGGAGTTAGTGTTCTATGATGGTTCCATACAGGAACCTTCACTTCATCATATACATGGGACTCCCTTGGACCCTCCACCATGGCCCCAGTTGGCAGGGCCCTGTGTTCTGCCTGCCTGTCCCCCCCGGCCCCATCTGGACATTATCCTGTCCCCTCAGAAGAATGAACATGAGTGAAGAGGACCCAGCAAAGACGAAGGGCCTGGACCGGCCATGCTCCTGTCTCTCGGAGTGGCACATGCCCTCACTAACATCCTCATTTCAACATTTTTTCGTCAATGTTCCCTCACCGGCACCCCCACATCCAAGTCCCCTGGGCTCCACCTGTGACTCCTACGGACCTGCTCACTCACAGGAACCACGGCGGTCCTGGGTGTTTTGTATGACGTAGTCCTCGAATGTTTGCTGCCACAAACGCACATTACGTAGGAGACACACAGTAAAGGTGTGAGGGATGCTCCCATGTCCCCAAACTGCTCCTTCCCGGCGGTAGCCACGTCGGGCACCTTCCGGGGCCAGGAGGCCGCCTCCGCAGGTGCGGCTGAGTCGGGAGACGGCGCCAGTAGAAAAGCAGGCAACACACATGAACATGCCTCAGAAAAGAAAATAGGGGATATTTAAGAAAATTACAGGATCTTCTAGCTTCTGACCAAGATGGAGGCATAGGCAGACACACTGTGCCTCCTCGCACAACCAAAAGAAGGACAACAACAAATTTAGAAACAAAAAACAACCAGAACTGACAGAAAATCGAACTGTATGCAAGTCCAACAACCAAGGAGTTAAAGAAGAAACACTCACCCAGACCGGTAGGAGGGGCGGAGAAGGGCAGCCAGGTAGAGAGGACTCGAGGCAAGGCGGTGGCTGGCCGATCAGGTGGTCCCACATTCATGTGCAGATAAACCAGGAGGAACAACTGGGGAGCGAGACAGACTGCACAAACCAGAGCCCCAGCGGGAAATAAAGCCTCAAAACACCTGTGGGGGTTGAGGCGGTAGTGGGAGAAACTCCAAGCCTCACAGGGGAGTTCGTTGGAGAGACCCACAGGGTCCTAAGACGTGCACAAACCACCCACCCGGGAGTCAGCACCAGAAGGGGCCAGTTTGCTTGTGGGTAGCAGGGGAAGTGACTGAAAACCAGGCAAGAGCAGAGCAAGCCGCATTGCTCCCTCTTCAACCCTTCCCCACATACAGCGTCACGACTCAGTCACATGAGTTGCCCCACCCTGCTAAACACCTAAGGCTCCACCCCTCACTATGTAACAGGCACATCAAGACAAAAAAAAAGGCTCAAACTAAAGAATAGATCAAAGCTCCAGAAAAAAACACAACTAAGCAATGAAGAGATAGCCAACCTATCAGATGCACAGTTCAAAACACTGGTGATCAGGATGCTCACAGAATTGGTTGAATATGGTCACAAATAGAGGAAGAAGTCAAGGCTATGCAAAGTGAAATAGAGGAAAATGCACAGGGAACCAACAATGACGGGAAGAAAACTGGGCCTCAAATCAATGGAGTGGACCAGAAGGAAGAAAGAAACATTCAACCAGAAAAGAATGAAGAAACAAGAATCCAAAAAAAAATGAGGAGAGGCTTAGGAACCTCCAAGACAACTTTAAACGTTCCAACATCCGAATCATAGGAGTGCCAGAAGGAGAAGAGGAAGAGCAACAAGTGGAAAAGTTACTTGAACAAATAATGAAGGAGAACTTCCCTAATCTGGCAAAGGAAATAGATTTCCAGGAAGTCCAGGAAGCTCAGAGAGTCCCAAAGAAGTTGGACCCAAGGAAGCACACACCAAGGCACATCATAATTATATTACCCAAGATTAAAGATAAGGAAAGAATCTTAAAAGCATCAAGAAAAAAGGAGACAGTTACCTACAATGGAGTTTTCATAATGCTGTCAGCTGATTTCTCAAAAGAAACTTTACAGGCAAGAAGGGGCTGGGAAGAAGTATTCCAAGTCATGAAAGGCAAGGCCCTACATCCAAGATTGCTCTATCCAGCAAAGCTTTCATTTAAAATGAAATGCAGATAAAGTGCTTCCCAGATAAGGTCAAGTTAAAGGAGTTCATCATCACCAAGCCCTTATTATATAAAATGTGAAAGGAACTTATCTAAGAAAAAGAAAACAATAAAAAATATGAACAGTAAAATGATAAAAAACTCACAGTTATTAACAACCACACCAAAAACAAAAACAAAATAAGCAAACAACTAGAACAGGAACAGAATCCCAGAAATGGAGATCACATGGAGGATTATCAGCGGGGGAGTGGGATGGGAAGAGAGGGGGAAGGTACAAAGAATTAAGTATCATGAATGGTAGGTAGAAAATAGACAGGAGGAGGGTAAGAACAGTATGGGAAATGTAGAAGCCAAAGAACTTATATGTGTGACCCGTGGACACGAACTAAAGGGGGGGGGGGAAATGTGGGTGGGAGAGGGTATACAGGGCCAAGGGGAATAAAGGGGAGAAAATGCAACAACTTTAATAGCATAGTCAATAAAATATATTTTTTAAAAAGAAAAGAAAATAGATCGTTAATGACATGAAAAGATGGTCAACCTCAGATCTAGGAAGAGATAGTGAGCCCTGGCCAGTGTGGCTTGGTTGGCTGGAACATTGTCGCATAAACCAAAAGTTCACAGGTTCGATTCCCAGTCAGGGCACATGCCAAGGCTGCAGGTTAGTCTCCATTCAGAGTGTGTTCAGGAGGCAAACAATCAATGTTTCCCTCTCACATCAATGCTCCTCTCCCTCTCTGCCCCTTCTCCTCTCTCCAAAATCAATAAGCATGTCCTCAGTTTTTGGATAAAATAAAGAAGAAGAAAGGAAAGATGGGGAGACTACACTCATGCCCATCTGCCACTTCTCAGGGCCAAACCCCGAGTCTGGCAGCAGGCTGTGCTGGGAAGCACGGCAGTCCGCTCCTGCTGTGCACTGAGCAGCTGGAGGCCCATGGAAGGACAGGCAATGCTCACGCACCTGCCAGGGCAGCTCCGTGTTACACTGTGGGGGCTTAGTCCCCACTCACGCTGAGGGCTGTGGGTCAGTAGGGCCACCCGTGCCCAGGGGGTTCATTCTGGGCTCAGACTGTCACCTCCCCAGGAACTCTGACACACCGGCAGCTCCTCATTCTCACCTGCCCTGCGTGTCCCTGGGACTCAGCCACCCTGTTCTGCAGACACCTGTCTGCCACCCTACACTGGAAGTGATGCGACTGGAGGGAACCTGTCACTCCATGGGGGCTGTGCCCATACTCAACCCCAAGACCACCGTGCCGGGTCACCGGGTACCCAGCACCAGGGCCCAGGTGCCTGGAGTGACCAGTGACCGGGTTCAGGCCCGTCACACCTCACACGTGGGGCCCTGGAGCTGGCATGTCCCCTCATTTGGCCTCCGTTTCCTCTCATCTCCCCAGCTCACCCTCGTCACCAGCCCCCACTCCTGCCCACTGGGCTCAGCCCTCTCCCCCACACCCCAAACACTCTACATAGGCAGTGGTGTGTTGTCACTTTACTAGAGGCCACAGGGGATGGTGGGCGACACCCCCAACCTCAGACAGGCCCCGTCCACCCCCCATGCCCACCGCCTGGGCCTCACAGGGACGGTCTCCAAAGGCCGCCCTGTCTTGTCAGGCGAGCCGGATCCTCTTGGGAAGGGAGAGAGGGCGCTGGGGGTGTGGAGTCCAGTGAGACCCTCCCTGCCGTCACTCCCGCCGCTCCCCCAGGCGGTCCAGCACCTGCTCGGCCTGGGTCTTGGCGTCCTGCAGGAGCCTGGAAATGCGCTGGCGGATCTGACAGACAAGGGGCCTGGTCAGCACCCTGCGACCGTGCCCATCCCCGCCGGCCCAGGCTTTCCCTGCCACCTCCTCGAGCCACCTCTGGCCCAAGCTCCCTGGCCTGTCCACTCAGACGATGGGCCATCCTGGGCTTCCTCACAGGCCTCTCACTGGAGATGGGAGGGGCCCTTTATCTGTCCTGAGCTCTGGGGACAGGCAGGCCCCAGGCTCCTCCCCCACCCCCGGTCTTCCCACTTTAGCTATGACTGCCGAGGGTAGGGCTCTGTCCCCAAGGCCAGAGGAGGAGTGCTCAGGTGGTCAGTCCTTTAACTCAGTGCCCACACCGTGGACAGTGACTTCCCTGAGGATGGCCAACGTCATCAGCCTGGCTGGACCAGGCAGGTGGAGGCAGAGCCTGGCCCTGAAAAGGCCACTGTGGCCCCATTCCCGCTTCCTAACAATTCTCACAAAATCACAGAGAGAAACCGCACAGCTCGGTGGCAGCTGGGGCTGGGGCAGCGGAACAGGGCACTAAGGGGTGTGGAGTCTTCTTTTTTGGGAGTGACAAGAATGTTCCAGAACTGGAGAGAAGTGGTGAATTCACAACATTCTAAGTATGCCAAAGCCCTGAATTATACATGTTAAAATGGTAAATTGTATGTTCTGTAAATTTGACCTCAATCACAATAACAATGAAAGTACAGTGAGTGCCAAAGCTGAGGGAATTTCATTGACGGGCAACTGTTCTTTGAGGGCCTGGGATGCTGGTGCCAGTGTCTGGCCTGGCCGGTCCAGGGGACCCCGGGCCCAGGCAGCCCCACGAGTCAGGTAGGCACCGTGGGCAGTCGCAGGGTAGCCAAGCCACAGCCCCATCAAGGGCACAGGGGCCCCGATGCTGGCAGCTTCCCAGTCCCCAGTCAGTCAGGACTGGCTCAAGTCCAGCCATAGCCTCACGGTGAGGGAAAGGGAGCTGCCACCTGCCTCCCCAGAAACCCTGAGAGAGGACCACAGCCAGGCCTCCTCCCCCTGCAGAAAGATGAACAGACACCTCCCTCGAAGGCCTGTTGCCAGAGGCTCGGCCCACGGCTGCAAACCACGGCCCCAGGGGCTCCTGCAGGCCCCTCCGTGGGGCCAGCCCTGAGCGCTGCAGCTCACCTGGTCCTTGAACTTGTCATCACTGATGTCCTTCAGGTTGATAAGTACGTTGAAATATGCACCAAACATGCCTGTCTCCAGGGCCTTGGCCGCCACCTGCAAGGCCACAGGGACAGGGCTGGGGGACCGTGAGGCTTGCCCCGTCCACTCTCAGCAAGGGGCCTAGGCCTGGGCTGGGCAGCGGCGTCTGGCACCCTGGCACGTGCCTGCCCCTCGGACCCTCACACCTCATCAGCGATGACGGCACGCCAATCACCGAGGGCCCCCAGAGGCAGCCGGGCAGCCCGTCTGAGGCTGCCTGCCTGTGCCCCGCAGCAGGGAGTGGGCTCCAGCCTTGTCCACCCAGAGGACCAAGCTAATGACCACGGCCGACTCTCCGCCTTCAAGCTTAGAAACAGAGGCCCCTCTCATCTGAGCAAGGCCCGGCCTCCTAGCACATCAGCTTCAGGGCAGCCTGGGCCCACTCCTGGGTCAAAACCCCGGGTGTGGAGGTGGTGGGGGATGGAGTGAGCACGGTGGCCTGTCACTCGGTAGGAGCATGGCCCTCCCAGGGGGTCCCTGGACCCCGTGCGGTCCAGCATGCAGAGGCTCACACTCAGCTGACCCAGGCCCACACCTCACTGGCCCCAGAGCTCCCTGACCTGATGCACCAAACGCTGCGTGGTGCCCGGGCCTGGGTGGAGCTGGCCACAGGTAGGGTCCTCACCAATGAGCTCCAACATGTTAGATGTTCACAGAATCCCACGGGGCAAGGAGAGCTCAGACTGAGGCCCACGGGGAACCTGGGGGGGGGGCACAGCCTTTGTGCCCAGGAGGCTTCCGTACTTGACAAATCACATGCAGCCGCCTTCCCAGGGAAGGAGGGGACACTTCTCTGCAGCCCCAAGACCAGACACAGAACACAGGTGTCTCACTTATAAAGACCTTGCACACTGCAGGGTCTGAGTATAAGTTGCAGAAATCCCAGGCCCGAGCCCTTTGCACTCAGGCTGCGGACGGTGTGATGTGTGCACGTCCGAGAGTGGTCTTTGTGTTTTCTAGAACCAGGAGGCCAGGAGGAGGCAGCGGGGGAGGCACAGAGAGGGTTGGGGTGGACTCTGGAGACCCGTTTGAGTTACTTGTCTATCCTGAAACCTCGGGCAAGGTCCTGAATTCTCCATCTTCAGACGAGATCAACACACAAGACCACCCGGGACGTGCTCACGCCCAGGCTGCACTCGGTAAACACTCACAAACGTCCGTGATGGCCCAGGGACCCACCACCGTGGGAGGCCAGGCTCCACCACGTACCTGCAGGTCTGACCGGCAGGCCAAGTTCACACACAGGGCCAGCTCCTGCAGCACCGGCCACAGCGAGGCCACTGTCTCCGCCAGCTCCAGGGGCACGGCCACCGCCTGCCTCAGCCCCCGCTGCAGGGCAGCTGCCCGGCTGAAACCCAGGGAGTGCCAAAGGTCATGGCCCAGGTCCTTCAGGAGCCCCACCCGGGACCCCACCCCCACAGCTCTGAGCGGACGGAACCAGGGTGGGGACGACAGGAAGGTCATTCTTTAACCACAAACACGTGCCCCGAGGGTAGCTTAACTGGAGGTGAAGTCCTTCAAGGAGCCCGGAGGTCCTCCCGCACCTCACTGGCTGGGCGACACCCACCTTTCCCTCTCCTCCGGTGTGTTCTTTGGCAGCTTCATCGCTTCCTGCAGGAACAGAGCACAGAAACGCCTGTGGTGAGGGGCAGCCAGGTCCAGGCCACACGGGGCCTGGGCAGGGTGGGGGCGCCCTCGTGGCAGCGCCCACGTCACCAACTGGGCTGGCGTTTCCACACGGCATAGACTTCACGGGAAGAGTGCTTCTGTCGGGTTCGGGTTCGTGGTTTAAAGCCCTTGGTGTCGGGCCCCCCACAGAGGCAGGCGACCTGGCTTGGGGACCCCAGAGAGGGCGCTAAGGGACTGGAGAGGAAGGGCTGGCAGCTGGGCAGGGCTGCCAGCCCCAAAGGGGTCTTGTGAGGTCCCTGCGCCCTGCCCCTCCCACCGCCCCCAGGCTGCAGCCACTGTTCAGAAGTGACCCAGGCAACAGCGTGGCCCCCAAAGTCTAGGCATAAAGGTTCAGACTGTGTCCCTCCCTTCCCCAAAGGCGCTTCTGCCTGGGAGCGGCCACACCAGGCCTGTCACTCTCCACACGACGTGCTCGAGGCCCTCTGACCGCTGCGTGGACAGGTCACCGTGTCTGTGCCCCACTGTGCTGTGAGCACAGCCCCGTCCAGGCCCTGCCCTCCCGCAGCATGCCTGGATACCTCCAAGGGCACACAGCGCTCTCTCCTCCAATCACCACTGACCACTGACCACATCCTGGCCCCTCTGGGCACTCACCATGCAGGCCCCGAAGGCCTGGGCGTCGGCATCCACCAGCGCCGTCAGCTTGGCCGAGGCTGCATGGAAGGGTGGGATCAGGCGCCGCATGGACGCATCCAAGGGCTCGAACTGGCGCCGCCCGTAGGTCATCAGGCCGGCCATGCAGGCCAGCGAGGCGCCCTGCGGAGGGGCAAGTTGAGGGCCTGGGAGCCCTGCCGCCACCCGGTCCTTGTCTACCACTCCCACCACCCCGCCCCCACTCCCATCCCTTCCTCCTGCTTGAGCTCACCATGGCCGCACTGGCCGCTGCCACTGAGCCGCCCCCCGGGGTTGCGGAGCGGGCGCCCACCTCTCGGACAAAGGCCTGCAGGGACTTGTCCACCAAGCGCTGCTCAGGTCTGCCCTCGGGGACCAGGTATCTGCAGGACCCAGGAGGGACAGGGATGGGGTCCTGAGTCGAGTGCGGACAGGGACAGGGCCTGGGTGGTAACTACAGACTGTCAAGGAAGGTCTGGCTTAGACCCTGGTCCTTAACTCCACCTCGCCCCTCACCTCCTCCTCGCCAACATGAGAAAGGGGACACAGTCCCGGTCTGCAGAGCAACCAGAGCCTGGGGTGCAGGGAGGGAGCTGTGGTCACCCTGGAAACTCCCTGAGGGCCGTGCGGGACCTCACTGGGGCCCCATTGCACCCACCAACCAGCCCCCAACCCCATGGCTGGCACAGGCACCAAGGCGTTTGCTGAGGAATAAGTGACCAAGCAGAAGGCCAGCAGGGTGGGGGCAAAGGGGGGGCCTGGGGGAGCCTGCTCACTCGATGATCCGTTCTTTAGGATTGAAGGGAGACAAGGAGTCCAGGCCCAGCCTGTTCACCACCTGGAAAAGAAGGGGCTGGTGACTGACAGGTCCCCTCAGCCCACCCCCCACGCATAAGGAAGGCCACCAAAGGCTCAGTCCCACCCCAGCTCACGGCAGCATTCCCACCCTGGTCGCCGGCCGCTGTGAGGGGAGTGAGTCCGGGGAGAGCCGGCCACACCCTCGCCCACTAGGGGCCTTGCTGACCCCTGCCGGCCCCTGTGGGCCCCGTCCACGCTGGGCCCACCCGGGAGAGCACCTAGCCCAGAGCGGGTACCTGGGCCCTGCCAGACCCTCTGACGCATTTGCCTGCAGGTGTTACTCCAGAGGGAAACTGAGGCCCAGAGAGAGGAGCCGGCCCTTCGATCCCTCAGCACCTGGCCCTCATTCTGAGCCACGCAGGCCTTCCCGGCTGCCCCGACGCAGGTGGCACCACATGCGGGACATCGTGCGGACAGAGGCCGGCAGCACTGCCCTTTGGACGAGGCTTCATTTCCTCAGGAGCCCGCAGCCAACCAGCCTCCAAGGCCCAGCAGCTGCCTGTTGGGCCTGAACATAAGACTTGTTACACAGGGAACAGTGAATTTTACCTAAACTCAAAATAAAGGTGGACCAACCCCCATTTAAGATGAGAATTCCTTCTGCTAAAAAAACATTCAAAACACTTCGTGGTGCCGTATGCCAGCGACAAAGGCCCAGCTCTTTCTGAGCCAGACAGGCTGACATTTCCACACCAAAACAAGAGAAGGCGGCAGGTGCTGCTCAGAGGAACAAGCCAGCAGGGTCCCGGGGCGGTCGTGAGGTGTCTCCAGAAACACGGGGACAGGTGGAGGGGCCCTTGAGGAGTGAGTGTGCTTGTGGATCATCACTAGGCAAAGCCCCGCTGACACAAAAAACACCAGAGAGATGAACCGAATTTGTAAAATGGATGTGAACACCCAGCTAAGCTGCAGAGTAAAGGAAATCACTCAAGGCCGGTAGGGACCAGAAAGGTGAGCCAGAAAGGCCCACTCACCCCAAGGCTGGGTCCATCCTGGGGACACATGAGCACCGCCAGGGCCCCCCACCCCACCAACCTGGGGAGGCCTTGAGCCTTCAGCGAGTGGGTGTCGGACAGCAGAGCCCTGAGAGGTGACATCTCCAAGCGTGGACCAGAGTAACAGTCCTCTGAAGGACGCAACTGGGGCCCGCCCCTGTCTCTCTGCCTTCCTCTCGGGGAAGCAGAAAACCGTCTCTCCTGGAAACAGTGACCCTGAGTCACCCTGCTGAAGGCGTGGGCCCTGCTCTCACTGAGCTCACGAGCCGTGAGCATCCAAAGCGGCAAGCGGGAGACTCCGTCTAAAGTGACCCGTTATCTAAGAGAAAGAAGCTCAAAACTCTGAACAATAAAATGACAACAGACTCACAACTACCAACAACTGAATCTGAAATGCAAAAACAAATTAAGCAAACAACCAGAATAGAAACAGAATCACAGAAATGGAGATCACATGGAGGGTTATCGGCAGGAAGGGGGCCGGGGGGAGGAGGGGGGGAAAGGTACAGGGAATAAGAAGCACAATTGGTAGGCGCAAAACAGACAGGGGGAGGTTAAGAATAGTATAGGAAACGGAGAAGCCAAAGAACTTACATGTACGACCCATGGACATGAAGTAAGGTGGGGATTTCTGGAGGGAACGGAGGTATGGGGCGGCGGGGGGCAAAGAAAAAATGGAGCAACTATAGTAGCATAATCAATAAAATGTACTTAATAAAAAGTAAACGTTATGAGAAAAAGAAAATAAATGAAGAGGCCCATGGGGCAGCATTCCCAAGCATCTAGCCGGCAAACACTGACATCATACCCAGGAGCCTGAGAACTGCCACTGAGAAAGTTCCAGAGAGCCCACACTCACCCCCCAAAGTCACAAACCACCACAAGAGGGTCAGCAGAAACCATGGGCAAAATCAGACCTTCCAGCTAAAGAGCACAAAGTGGCACCTCAGAAAATGGAGAGCACCCAACACGTCGACACGGAACGCCCGAACGTGGCCGAGGAGGAAGCTCCTTCTGGGGTGACGTCAGAAAGCCCCTGCCGGCCCCGACGCCTGGGGCTGGAGCTTGGGGAGTCACGGGATGTGTGCAGAGCCTCGAACTCCCTCCCCACAGAGTGCCTACTAGTCACAAGCTGAAGAACGGAAAGACGGCAGCGGAAAACTCTGGGTCCCCACGCCACCTCAGCCAAGGACCCAAGTCATCCCTGAGACAGATGGGCACGTGGTCTCCCGACCCACCGCCCTGAGGGCCCGGCCCTGCCCTGCTGCTCCTACAGGCGATGCGTGACCACATCCACTCGTGGGAAACATGGGGCCCGTACCTCTGAGGAGCGCTTTACAAAACAACTAGCTCGTCCTTCAAGGTCTGCCAAGGTCAACGAAGAGCAGCCAGGAGGCCTGGGGAACTGTTTCCGATTAAAGGGGACAAAAGACATGACAACTAAGTGCCCTGTGTCCTCTGGGTCCTGGAGCGGAGGATAAATATCTACAAGGGAAGTTATTGAGACACCGGTGCAATTAATTATAGCCTATAGATCAGATGCTAGAATTTGTACAGATGTTGAATTTCCTGATTTTGGTAATTATACTATTGTGTCAGGGAATGTTTTGTTCTTAAGAAAAACACCCTGAATAAGTCAGGGGTAAAGGGGCACCGTGTCTTCAACCTGCTCTGAAATGGTCCAGAAAAGAATACGATTGCGTGTGAACACAGGGAGTAATAACGCAAACGGAGCAAACTGCAAACAGCTGGTGAACCTGGACGGTGGAAAAGTGTCCCTGGTACTAGTCCCGTATCTCCTCTGTGAGTAGAGAACCACATCAAAATAAAAAGTTACACCAACTTTTGTAAAAGCTGCAAAGAGAATTAAAAAAAAGAAAGAGAAAATAAACTGGCCATAAACTGTACCAGTGACTTGAAGTGAAGTTTGAGAAAAACACACTAATCCAGGGGGAAATAAATGGAAAGGAAGTATAGAAAAGACAATATTTAGAAGACAGAAATTGCTTCTACAATATAATCAGCATCCCTGAAGTAAAAGAACCGAATAACTGGGTCAAAAATATAATAAAAGAGAGTGTGCCTGAAAGCAAGTAAGAATGGAACCCATAAATCTCAAGGAACACTGTTCCCAAGTAAGATAAAACCACCCACAGTGACACAGATGAGGCAGCATTATTGAATTCCCGGGGAAGGTGGGGAATCCGCCAGGCATCAAGGAGAAAGCATGGGTCACCTCGAGCGGGGAGATGACCTCCCAAAGTGACATTTAATTCCAAAAGACAGTAATTACAAGTACGATCACATCGTTCTCGGGGAACAACCAGTGACTTGGAGTTTCAGTTGTCCAGCTGTCTCGCAAGAGTAAAGTCACGGAAAGAAAGACATTCCCAAACATGCCACAAACCACAGAAGGAAGCCACTGTGAGCCTTTCATTACAGATCAGCTTAATTGTGAAATCCAGCCAACAGACAAGCAAGGAGGCGGGCGGGGAATGAGAGCCACAAGTTGACCTTACTTACAGAACTAAGATTAATTATCTGCGGATATGTAGTACAGTTAACATATGCAGCTATGGGCACAAAAGGTCAATGCCATATATGCCACCATGTAACAACACCACAATTCAAATCTGGAGCAAAGATGGCGCTCACGCAGTGCATTAATCTTCTCGTCTTTCTTCGCCGGGTCAACATTGTCTGGTATTCATAAAGTGCTAAGAGAGGACGTATGTTATTCAACTTAAAACTTTAACCGCTTGGAACTAATAAATGAATTTAGACAAGTAGCCGGATACCAAGTGAACACACGTGCATCAGCTGCGTTTCTATACATGGACAATGAGCCATCTGAAAAAGAACTTACAAAAACAACTTCATTTGCAATAGCATCCAAAAGAATTATTAAACACCTGGGGATCCATGAACCAAGGAGGTGAAAGACTTGCACGGTGAAAACGGCAAAACACTGATGAAAGAATCTGAAGACATGCAAAAAATGCAAATGCGTGCCATGCTCAGGGATGGAGGACGTCGAGCTGTGAGGACGGCGATGCCGCCCAGCACCCTACAGCCGCAGGGACCTCGCCGGACTCCCACGACATGTTTTGCAGAAACAGCAAAGCCCATCCTGGGTGGTGGTGACGGGCTGCATGGCATTACAAGTGCATTTAACATTATTGAACTATACACTTAAAAAGGGGTAAGATGACAGATTTTATGTTCTGCCTATTTTACCACAATAAAAAAAATGGAGAAAAATTGACCACCAAAAGAACCTCCCTGGAAAATACTGTAACTCAAAAAAAAAAAAAAATCAGGAAATAAAGAAAGAAAAAAAGGTGGGACTAAGTATTGTGTGTTTGTTTTCCCATTTTCACGGAAGGCAGTCAATGTACCGATAAAAATCAGTGAAGTTGAAAATTTGGATATAATTTTAAAATGGAAAGAATTAAATAAAAAGAGGTAAGTATATTAAGTTATAACAGTAATCACCAGAATACCTAAAAAATAGACTAACGTCCATATATGGTCACCAGAAGGACACACTGACACGCCCCCACCTGCCCTGACATGCCTGAAAATAGGACATAGGTAAGTCCAGGAGCACCTGCTACATTGGCAAGTACTTGGAAATAACTTAAAGTACTGAACAAAAACTGTCGGAGAGATCCTATCATTGCTCAACGTCAGAAACGCACTCAAAATGGGAGGAATGCCAGACCAGGGGAGCTCGAGGCAAAGCTGTCACGTGGGACTCGTGGAACCGCAAAAATCCATGGACCCAGGGGCCGGAGACTCACTCCCACCCCTAGAAGTGGGAGGGGGCTGGGGGCACGGTGGCTCCAGAACAGACACCGGGGGAAGGAAGGGGGGCCGAAAGACAGTCCTCCCACCAGAATTTCTACAAGACAGAACACATTTTAGGTCACAAAGCGAACCTCAATGGTGCCCCCAAAACGCAGACAGCGTGGTCTCATCTTCTAAGCACAGACAATGAAACAAAAGAGTGAGTCCAGGCCCCAGGGACAGGGCTGCGGGCCCGGGTGTCCTGTTCCCGGGGCCTGGCGCTCACTCACCGCTGGCCCGGCCCCCCTCAGCCCTCAGCCTGCTCCCCACCCTCGGGCCGATCCCTCCCTCGGGGGCACAGCCCACCAGCCGGATCCGGTGCTCCTCCTCCAGGATGAAGAGGTTCTCCTTCTCGCAGTAGAAGGCAGCAGTGTCCAGGAGGGCCTTCAGGGGCACCAGGCCCACCAGCTGCGAGCCCACCACTGGGAGGCTCAGCTCCTGCGGAGGTGGGCCAGCGTCAGCCCCCAGGGGACCGGGCGTGAGAACCCCCAGGAGGGTGGTGGGGACACCACCCTGCTCACCTGGTGGGATCTCCCATCCGGGAGGGGCACCCATCCTGCTCACCTGGGCTTCTCTGCAGGTTTCCTCATAGACCGTATGCAGCCCTGTGACCTCAAAGTCCAGGAGGTTCGTGGACACCTGAGCCAGGTTCTTTTCATCAAGGTACCAGCCGATGCCCTGAACCTTTTTCAGACGTCCTGGCTGCAGAGGAGAAAAGCCTTTCTCAGCCCATGCCCTGTGCAACACCTCCTGGTCACCGGTGCTGAGGGCTACTTGCCCCTGCGTCCCCCCCCCGCTGGCCAGGGGGCCCCTTCCTCCCGAGAGGCCCTGGACAAGGCTGGCAAGGATGCTGGCAGGTGTGTTGGCCCCCCATGGCCTGCAGGTGGCACTCCAGGTGGCCGAGCACACATGGCCCACCCCCTCGTTCTCCCACTCTCTCATAGGAGCAGGCGAGAAGGGGACTGCCCGCCCCAGGGAAACTGAGGCCCCAGAGGGCCAGGCTCCAGGCGGCCTACCCCACGGGCCTCAGGCTCAGACGAGACCCTGCTTCTCGGTCAGCACTGCGTGTGGGGTGCGGTGGGGGCTGACCTGAGGCCATGCCTATGCAGCTCTGAAATCCCGTTTGGACCCTTCCTTCCACTGAACCCCTCACTCCAGAGGGGCTCTCGGCCCCTCAGCCCCGGGGTGACTCAGCCCATCTGAGGAGGGACCTCTGGCCCCGACTTGAGAGCAGAAGAAGGGTTTGGGTTCTCCCTGCTTCTGTGTTGTACTCACACGATGGTGTCCACACGGGGCAGCGGGGGAGTGGGGGGCCTCTGGGGGTGGTGGGCTAACAGGCCGGCAGGGCATTGCCCTCCGCCTCCTTAACCAGGTGTCCCTGTGTCTACCTGTCCAACTCAGACTTTCTACAGCACTGGTGCTCAACCCAGGCGACAGCCGCCATGGCAGACCAGGTGGGTCGGGGTCCCTGGGAGTATCTGGGGTCCCTGGGAATGTCCAGGGGAGCCTGAGAGCACCGAGGGGAACTGGGTCTCAGACAGCAGCTGTCCTCCTTGCAGGGCAGAAATGCTGCGGTATTTCCACAGCAGGTCCAGCCCTGCCTGCTTCCACGGAAAATGCCCTTTAGAGCAAATGCTCCCCCATTGCAAACACGGAACCCCACCCTGCCTCTTCCCACGTGGCATGGACTCTGAGGCTGGGATGGTCAGCAGGTCCAGCCCATGGTGCCACACAGCCTCTGACCCTCTCCCTGTGCCCCTGGTGGCCCATGGGACAAGCCCGGCGCACGGCCATGGCAGGTGAGCCTGGCCGCCTCTCACCTGGTCCTTCCCCCGGCCCTGCTCCCGGAGGTTGAGGGCGATGCGGTGGGCCTGCTCCTTGGTGCTGAGCAGGTTGATGTTGAAGGCGAGGAGGAACTTCCGTGCCCCTGTGGCAGTGGCCCCCCAGCTGGGGACAAAGGTGCTGGGGCCAAAGTCGGGCGCCCACTCGGCCTGCTTAAGCTGTGGAAAGACTCACCCTGGGGTGTTGCACTCCATGGAAGGGACGCCCCGCTGGGGTTAGGGGAGGGGGAAGGAAGAGGGTACATACCCCTGCAGGGTTCACCCCAAACCCGCCCGCCCTCAGGAGAACACGACACCTTTTCAGGCAGGGCCTCGTACTCCCCTGCCCGGATGTCCGGCAGGGTCCGGCGACTGGCCACCTGTGCTGCCTCACCGTAGAGGTACACTGCAAGGGGGGCCCGCTGGTCAGGAGCTGGCAGGTGGGCACTCCAGACCCCCATTCCCAGAGGAGAACCGAGGCAGGCTGAGCTCGCCAGCCTCGGCTCCTGCCTCTCCAGGAGTGCCCTTTCTCTGTGGGTGCTCACTGGCGGACACTCGGCATGGGCTAGGACGGCTCCTCTGCCCACCAGGGACAGGGCAGGCCCCACCCTTCTGCTCCCCCTATACAGGTGTCCCTGCAAAAGCCATCGGCTGACCAGGAGAATGAGGGCATGCTACTGCGAGGGCGCCCATAGTTCTTTCTAAAGTATATTTTCACTGTACAGTGAATAGGACCACAAGTTGAGGAAACTCCCCGCAGACTCCCAACGCCCGCACAAGCATAGCAACAGGTGTGTGCTACCCCCCAAATCTGCATGGGGCAGGGGGTATGCCCCCGAGCTCACGTGCCCCATCCACCACACACATTGTTTCCAATTTGCCCCTCTCTCCCAGTCATGTTCTCGGTTAATCATCCTCCAAAGCGAGATGATTCCATTAGGACGCACGGACTGATGGGGCTACCCACTCATCTTGCTAAATTACATCACAAACTGGCTGCTCTGCTCCACACCCCCGGCCGCACCTCAGTGCAGGAGACCCCAGGGCCTCCCAGAGGCTGGGGCACCCAACACTTGTATCTCCTTATGGAAGAAGCAGAAATATTCTTTTCTGTCCATTCGCTAGTGGCACGGGTTTTTGTTTTGTTTTGTTTCAATAATCTGCATTTTTAAGGAGTCCCAAGCAGAGAAGGGCGAGAGAGATGCTGATGGAAACTGAAAGTGAAGAGGGGCTGGTTGGGGGAGCCCCTGGGATCGGGGTGCCCCTCCTCAGGGGCCACTCACCTGGCACGTTCAGCTCCTCTGCCAGCCGCTGGCCGAAGGCCTGGGCACAGAGCACACACTCGGCCATGCCGACGCCCCTCACCGGGATGAAGGGACACACATCCAGGGCGCCCATCCGAGGGTGCTCTCCTGCGGAGGGATGGGGGCTGAGCGCCAGGAGGCCCTGGGTGGGCCTGGGCAGGGGCACCCCTCAGGCCCCCATCTGCCCCACCGTCCACACTCCCAGCTGTTCACACCGACCGACCGCAGGGACCCCGGGAGAAGTAGGCCCCCGGGGTTTTGGCACCTGTGTTGTGTCAAAAATAACATAAATGGAGCCATTTCAAAATGCAGCCCGAGCTGACCCCCAGAGGAACTGCCTTGCACACTGGGAAGGTTAAAACAGGGCAACATAACTTGTGAACTGGGCCCAAAGCAGCCCTGCGCCCCGGAGAACTGTTTGCAAGGATAATAGAAAGCAGATACTAGGACTACGGGACTGAGACATTCTTTAGAATCAGTGTCGCTGTGTGATCTGCACAACAGAACTGACTTCCTTTTATTGGTGAAGCAGTTCCCCTCCCCTTCTCACAGATGCCCTCTGTCTGTGTCTCCTAATCAGAACACCGTCTGGGCTTCTGCCTGAGCCAGCGCCTCCTGAGTTGCTAGTCTTTTTTTTTTTTTTAATCCTCACTCAAGGATATGTTTATTGGTTTGAGAGAGAAGAGAGAGAAAGAATCGCTGATTCGCTGATTCGAGAAACCTCAATCAGTCACCTCCCAGACCAGTCCCACGGGGATCAAACACAACCCTTTGGGGGGGGGGGGGGGCGGGGGGCAGCACTTCAACCTGGCCAGGGCCTGAGTGGCTATTCTTTGATCTCAAATAAGTGGTGTTTCTCACTTTGCCCTTTTACTTCCAGGTTAACAGTGTAAGTCCCTCCCTCTCCTTAAAACCACAGAGAAAAAACACAGAGGCGCTGCCAATGCTCTCCCGGGGTCCTGGCCAAGCTGGAAGGCTTCCTGGCCCAGCACTGGCCGTCCAGTCCTCCCTCCCCGACAGCCGGGAGTCCATGCCGAGCCCCTGCTGCCGGCCAGCAGCGCCCCTTCGAGATGGTGAACCTCACCCCGCTCCCCGGCACTCCTCTCCATCCCCCAGGCAGCCCCTCACTCTTGGAGATGTGCCCCCATCTCCTCTCCAGTTGTGGTCACTTGCAAACTCCCTGCCTGTGGGCCTGGCCTCCCCCATGAGCGGCCAGAGACCTTGGACCCTGCTTGCCGCCCCGATGTGTTTGGCTTTGCAGGCTGTTGGCAGGTTGGTTTCCAGCAGGGCCAGCTTCCCCTGGCCCTCCACCCCCTGCCTCAGGGACGCTCACAGCGCCCGAGCCTCAGTGCCCCGAGTCACCAGGCACCTCCACCTGGCCAAGCGGGTTCCATGGGCTGTATCCGAGACCCCTCAGGGGCTGCAGGGGTCCTCCCAGGACAAGCCCCCAGACCCCAGGCCGTGCCCTGTGGGTGAGATGGCCCCTCACCTTTGTGCTTGCTCATGTCAATGAGCCGGAAGGCAGCCCGGGCGGCGTTGAGGGCCCCCTCCACCACATCCTCGGGAGACCCCACGAAGGTGTAGACGGTGCGGTTGGTCGAGGGGCCGGCGTCCACGTCCAGCAGCACGCAGCCCGGGGTCTGAGCCACAGCTTGGGAGATGGCGTCGATCACCTGGGGGTGAGAGCCCGGCCCACGCCTCGGTTTCCCCACTTGGAAGAAGGAATGGGAGCTTCAGAGGTGGCTGTCTCTCTCCTGTCCCCCGCCCACCCAAAGGTGTTCCTAGCAAGCTGGCACTGAGCACTGGGGAATTCCCGAAAGAGCAGGAGCCGGGGAGACCCACAGCCAGCTATGGTTGCCAAGGAGGGGGCAATGAGCGGCACCCTCCAGGAGAAACTGAGGCAGAAAGCAGAACAGGCAGAGGAGCTGCCTGGGCTCCAAGAAGGGGACCGATAGGCCCAGGTCACAGAGGTCAGGGCTCCAGGGGAACAGCTGTGTTGGGGGCGGGGGTGGGCATGAAAGGCCCAGAACCTTCTGAGGTGACAGAAATGCCCAGGGGTCAGGAGCAGGGGCTCAGTGTGCAAACTGCTCCGGGGCCCGCAGTAGCCGGCCTACAATCTCCGCGCCTCAGCTCCCTCGTAGGTGCTGTGAGGATAACGACCGAGCTCCACCCAATAAGCTGTGGGAAGGGGACGACGGAGGAACCGTGATGAGGACCCTCAAACAGCCCTGTGGGTGGGAAGCGGGGGCCCCATTTTCACAAGAGGCCCAGTGATTTGTCCAAACCTGGGGTCAGGCCCCCTGCCTGACTGCCCAGGCTGGTCACTTCAGTTTCCCACACTCACGGGCGTGCCTGTCACTGTGGTGATAGGGAGTGGTCCCTTTCGAGAGAAGATAGCCCCAACGCCACACCTGAGCCGCTTGCGCTGCCCCCAGCCTGCCCACCCTCCCTCCGCCCCCCACACTGGCCCCTCACCTCCTGGTTGTTCCCCTCCGAGAAGTTGGGGACGCATTCCACCAGGCGAGACATGGTTGGGGCCTTGAGCCTCGGTCGGGACGCTGCTCGCGTGAGGCAGGAGGGCAGGACGCACGGGGCTCTCCGCGTCCTGCAGGGCCTGCACACTCCCCGCCGGGCTGCTCATTAACCACCAGCCACGGCGAGGGGACAGGGGCAGGCTGGCCCCTGGGCAAACACCCAGAGGTCGGGGCGGGGCAGCACCAGGATCCACAGCGACTCTGAGGAGGAGGGGGGATCACTCTGTCCAGCATGGGAACCCCTGAAAGAAGCGCCTGTGACCAGGACCCTCAGCAGGGGGAAAAGCCCTCGCCAGACTGCGACCCCAGGTCAGCTGAGACTCCACTCTTTACCAGGCTGTGGCCAGAGCTGGCCCTCTGTGTGACCTCCCTCAGGACCCTCCAGGTGGCCCGCTGGGCCTCCGTTTCTTCATGCACGCACCCGAGTCTCAGGGCATCAGGGCGTCCAAGGGACAAGAAGGGAACTGTGAGACTGCAGACCTGGCCTGGCTCCAGGCAGAGACCAGCGCAGCCCGGCCCGGCAGGGGAGTGGGAGGGCAGCGAGTGTGTGCAGGGGCGTGGGAGCCCTGGCGGGGCAGGCAGGCCAAGCCCGGGGCGGCTCTCCCCAGCTGCGGCCGCTGCTCCCCAAGGCCGGGGGCTCCCTCAAAGGGGCAACGCACCCCCGCCAGCAGCACAAGGCCCTGTGCTCGGAGGGCTCCACTCAGGTCAATGCTGTCTTAAAATTCTTGATGATCTTTGCTTTTTTAAGGTTTTATTTATTTATTTTTAGAGAGAGGGGGAGGGAGGGAGAAAGAGAGGGAGAGAAACATCAACGTGTGGTTGCCTCTTGCACGGCCCCTACTGAGGCCTGGCCCACAACCCAGGCATGTGCCCCAACGAAGAATGGAACCAGTGACCCTTTGGTTCGCAGGACTGTGCTCAATCTACTGAGCTACACCGGCCAGGCAAAATTTTTGATGATCTTTAATCAAGGTGGGCATTTCATTCTGCAAAGACCCACCAATCTGGTGGCCACCCCACAGTCCCCTCCCAAGAGCAGGCTGCACCCCATCTGTCCTTCTCCCAGGCACAGGTACCCCACACAGCCTTTAGGGCGGTCAGTGCCTGGGGCTACTTCACCCCTCGGCAGTCTCCATGGGGCTAGGGCGAGGAGGTGCCCAGATGTTCAGATCTTCAGATTCTTAGCTGTTCGACTCAGGGGTACTCAGAGGAGAAGAGGCCCCACCACCCAGAGCAGACAGGTGAACCCGGAGACCCTCAGAGGCTGAGGACTAGCCAGGCCCTCTCCAGCCATGGCTCCGCTGGCTGACTGTGGGTGACTGAGGGTGCCCACTGTACTATCTTCAGGCCCCCAGAGGGACTGTGGAAGCCTCAGCAACACCCGGCAAATGCCAAAGGCCCAGCAATGGCGGCTCTCCAAACTCACCCTGACACCAGGCCTCACCTGGAGACAGCCTGCAGCCCGGGGGTGCCCGGAAGTGCCCGCCAGCACCTCTTCCAGTGGAGGCCCCTGGTGCTGCATCGTGTACCCACAGAAACCCCCAAGAGGCAGGAGCCCCTCAGCCAGAGGCCGGTGCCTGGCGGCTGGGAGGGAAGGATCCTGGTCTATTATGGAATGAACTGTGACCCTCAAATTCACACACTGAAGCCTTAACCCCTGAGGGGACTATTCTGAGGGAGAGGTCATTCCAGAGGTAATTAGGTTAAATGAAGCTACAAGGGTGGGCCCTAATCAGACAAGATGGGTGTCCCTGTAAGAAGAGGAAATGCCCTGAACAGGTGGCTCAGTTGGTTAGAGTGTCATCTCCTACATCTCCAAAAGGTTGCGGGTTCAATCCCCAGTCAGGGCACATACCTAGGTTGTGGGTTCAATTGGGGCCCATCTCTCTCTCCCTCTCAAATCAATGAACGTGTCCTCAGAAGAGGAAAAACAAGAAGAGGAGGAGAGCAGAACACAGACACACAGAGGGACAGCCATGTGGAGGCACAGGAGGCAACCGTGTCTACAGGCCAAGGCCAGAGGTCCCAGGAGGAACCAGCCCAGCGACACCCCGACCTCGGCTGCACAGCCTCCGGAACTGTGAGACAAGGAGTGTCTGTCATTTCAGCCACTTGGTCTGTGGTGTTTGTTGTGACCCAAATTGACCAAGACAGGGGCTCAAGGGGTCCTGGGCATCCAGCACCACCAGGCGGTGAGCACCAAGGGACAGGCTACCCCACACTCGGGTTGGCCCTGAAACCCCAACACCCTCGTCCCAGCCCCCACAACAAAGAAGTGACCGGAGACGCTGCACTTGAAGCTAAACCCCAGAAAGGAGGCGACGCCAGGCCCTGGGCCTGACCTCAGGGCCCAGGAGGTCCCCCCCGCTGCCGTGGCCCGCAGGAGAGACGGCCCGGAGGGCTCCAGCAGGAGCTGCAGTGCATTTCCTGCGGAAAGTCCCGCGCCAGGGCTTGGCCATGGTGGGGACCCAAGATGCAGGGACTGGACCCGGTGTGATGCCGGGCTGTGAGACAGTGAACATTCTAGTAGGTGCTATACACTGTCCCTGAATAGGGGACTCCAGAAAGCTCCACTGTTTATAGGGAAAAGTGATCTCACCTGGCACCCACACCCTGGTTTCTGTCACCATCTCCGATGAAAGGGTCAGCACGCCCATTCCAGACCCAGGCAGGAGACAGGCCCGGTGAGCCTCTGGGCACACCAGGGGCTCACCTGGCTTCCATGGGAGGCCCCTGCTTCCCTGAACTATCCCCCAGATAAACTGACGGCCCTGGGCCAGCTTCACGGGCGACCAGCCACACAGTCGCACGACCCACCCACTCCTGGGTTCACTCTCCAAGATAGCCATCTCGAAATTCCGAATTTTGAACTAGGAGCTTGTGGTTTCATTTTGCACAGGGCCCCGAAGATTCTGCAGCCATCCTGCCCGCCCCTGACCCCTTGCCTCAGACACTGCTTTTGTGACAGGACCCTCTGGCCTTTTTGAGGGGAAGGTTCTTGCAGTCCCTGGTTTGGGGCTGGGGCCCTGCCTTTCCCCTGGGGACTGTGTCCAGGCCTCCTTCTCCAAATACCAGGGGCATTTCCTGTGTCCCCAGGGGTGACCAAGACGCTCTCCACGCCCTCAAAGAGCCAAAGGTAAAGGTAAACAAGTAAACAGATGTATTTAATAAAGTGTGACAAGTGCCACGCAGGTGTGGGCAGCTGGCGGGGCTGTGGACGCCGGGTGCGCCCGGCCGGTCCATGAGGGCGCCTGCTCTGGCACAGCGCTCCTGCCTGTGGCCCTGGGCACTCCCTTGGCGGACGCGGCCCTTCCCCCAGCTGGAGGGGACGCGCAGGAGGCACGGCTGCCCCCGGGTTTGGAACAAACACGTTTATTGCAGGAAAGGCGTGGCGGGTGCTGGGGCGCGGGCTCACCAGGCGAAGAGTGGCTTGCTGTCCTCCTTGGAGAGCTCGCACAGGCAGTTGAGCAGCAGCAGCGAGTCGCCCAGGAACTTGGGGGGCACGATGTCAATGACCAGCTTGCGCAGGGCGGCCGGGCTGCTGTGCAGCGGGTTCGAGCGCAGGTCGGGCCGCTGCTTCAGGATGCCGTAGGTGTTGATGAGGAACTCGCTGAACACGGGGTGCACGTCGCGATTGTAGCCCAGCTTCTCCAGGCGCGCCATCAGCGTCAGGTAGCGGTGCGTCAGCTCCCGCATCTTCTTCTCATCCACCGAGCCATCCAGGGACTTGATGGATGTCTGGGGACACGGCACAGGGGCAGGTGGGGCCCAGCCACAGGAGCCACAGAACCCACCACGGAAAGCCAGGGTAGGGACAGTGACCAGATTTCTATGAAGGAAGCTTCGTAGATGGGGAACCAGGCTCAGAGCCAAGCCCCCCACCGTGGTGAGTGAGCTGCCCAGCTCACCCCTCCAGCTGCGGGTGTCAGGGACCAGAGCAGGCCCCGTCCCTGATGAGGAGAAAGCCAACATGCTCCGTGGCCCCAGGAACCACTCCTGAGGCTGTTCCAGGCCACAGAGCAGAGGTACTCATGGCAGGAGCCCAGCACACCCCGTGGTACATGGGCCTCGGACACCTCTCAGCCTTGCCCAGCTACAGCTGCGTGGGTACCACAGGTGAAAGGGCAGTGGGCCACTCAGCCTCCCGTCCCAGGGTATAAAGGGGACCCTGGGGCAGGGAGGGGACCCCCATGGGGCAGGAAGGCACACCTGCTTGATCTTCTCCGGGATGTTGGACACAGTAAAGCCGTACAGCCGCGTCACCCCGGGGAAGACGTAGGCCAGGATGCGCCGGTCTAGCTGGAAGGCAATCTCCCCAACGATGCGCCCATCCTTCTCGGCGCTGGTGAAGCTCTGAATCTCTGTGAGGGGATGTGGGGAGGACGGTGAGACAGGCTGGGGCCCCCCACATGAAAGGTCCAGGGCCGCCCGCCTTCCTCCTGCCTGGGCACCAGAGTCCACTGTAGGCAAAGAACCGATTTGAAAGTGGCTTCTGTGGGTTCCTGGTGAAGTCTGGGGGGCCTCTGGTGGGGGCTCCCCAAGCACCCTGGTCTTGATCATGGTGGGGGGGCACCATCCTCCAGGATTTGCCCTCCTGTGAGGGCAAATACTAATTTAAAGGAAAACTGAATTTTCTATTGCCAAAAAGGGGAAGGACCCTTCCTCTCTTCCCTTTTCTTAACACGTTCCCTGGGAAACCTGGGATGCTCAGTCCTTGCTTCGTTCCTCCCTTTGATATGGACAGAAATGTGTAAAAGCCTGTTTCACAGCCCAGGATTGTTTTTCGTGTCCCCGTTCCCCCATCACCAGGGGGTCTGCCAGCTTGCCCTGGGTCAAGGGAGCCCCCAGCCTTATGACCAGGTGAAGGCTCACATCTGGGTCTCCCATGCCCTGAGGGCGGGGTACCGGTTGACATGAGAGCACGTCTGTGACACGTGAAGGACCCTGTCTGCCCGGCTGGTGGAAGGGGAGGTTCTGTCCGTCTTAGCAACCTCAGGGCCTCGCAGACTGGTTCAATGTTCATTCGATAGCAAGACTCCTTTCCTATGTGTGTGCAGAGGATGGCTGTGTTGGCAGGGGATTCTAGTTTTAATAGCTTCCCGGATATTACCAGTCACATCTACCACCCTTCCCCTCCAAGTCTCCACTGCAGCCCCAAGGTCACTAGTCGCCATCACACAACGTGGTGCGTGTCAACACCCCTCAGACCGGCGGGCGTGCTCTTTGAACACACTCCGCCAATGACGACTGACGGAAACTGAGATGCCTCCGAATCCGAAAGACGCAAAGGGAGGAAAGGCGGCCTGAAACTTGGTCAGACACCCGGAGCCCGAAGGCCGCACGGCGGGGAGTGGATGCCTGGCCAGCCCCCCTCCCAACCTGTGGGCACAGACTCTCCAGGTTCTGCTCATCCATCCCTACAGGAGATGCTTACAACACACCCGCTTCTAAAACCCCAGAGCCCTTCCTTCCCAGGGTGTCGACTGCGTGCAGCCCCTCTGGGTCAGCCCAGTGGTCGGCAGTGGGCACACGGGCCAGGTGTTGTGCTGTGGACAGCCAGCCCCGGGTCCTGTTGCGGATGCCTGTGCCCACCAGAGGCTCTGCCCCCGACACCATGCAAAGAGGTCAGCTGGCCCCCTGCCCTCACTGGCTCTGTGGCCTTTGAGGGGTTGCTAGGCCACTACAAGACCAGCCCAAGGGGAGCACAGGAATCTGTGTGGCCTCAGTGGCCGGGTCACAGCTCTGCCTGCGACCTCGGCAGTTGTTCACCCTCCCGTGGCTCCATCCTGTGTCCGTGGAACCGCTCGTCCCAGGACCCCACCCAGTGACTCTCACACAGGAACTGGGCCACTGGTTGGCACGGGCGAATCAAGCCCAGGTGTTGGTGGCCTCTTCCTTTCTGGGTAGGCGGCCCCTGTCCTGCTCACAGGGGCTGAATGGGGAGGCACACTGGGGACACTCCAGGCCTCAGGGGAGGTGGGCTCTGCAAGTGGGGGTGCGGGAAGGGAGGGGCCACAGAGGAGTGGCTGACCCAGGCAGAAGGCCCCTCCTGAGCCATAGGACCCAGAGCTACACGAGGGCTGGGGGGTTTGGGCAGAGGGTTGCAAGGTCACAGGATGAGGAAGGAGGGATGTGGGGCAGAGGCCAGGTTCCCAGGGCCCAGGAGAAACTCTGGGTGAGGGTGTCCAGAAAGTGGTCTTGTGGCCACTTGGGCAGCTGGAGCAGCTCCCGGCAAAGCTTTGGGCCTCAGAGTTGAATCAGGGAGGGAGGTCCTGCTAAGGTTCCACCCGTACCTCTTGAGGTTTGGCGCAGCCCTGCACTGGAGCTGTCCTTGACCCCATTTGCCCTCACAGTGACCCTTCCCGGGGCTGCTGACCCTGCTTACAGCTGAAGGAACTGAGCCCCGGGACCCACTGCCTCCCCAGTCACATTAATGGTGTTTACTGAGATATAATTCACGTACTATAAAATCCACTCTTTTAAAGTATGCAATTCTGTGGTTTTTCCTGTATTCGCAGAGTTGTACAACCATCACCACAATCTACTTCCAAAGCATTGTCATCACCAAAACCCTACACCCCTTAACAGTCACTCACAATTCTACACACACACACACACACACACACACACCCCTGCTGTCTGTCCCTATAAATTTGCCCATTCTGGCCATCTCATATGAATGGGATCGCATAGCCTGTGGCCTTTTGTGTCTAGCTTCCATTTGGCAGGACGTTCTGAGGTCCATCCATGCCATAGTGTGCTCCAGAACTTCACTCCTAATTACAGCTGATTCATGTTCCACTAGATGGACAGGGATTTGGGCTGTTCTCGCTTGTTGGTTACTGTGAACAATGCTCCTGTGAACATCCATATAAAAACGTTTGCGTGGACAAATGTTTCCAGCTGTTTTGGCGTACACCCAGGAACGGAACTGCTGGGGCCCACGGGCACGGCACGTTTAACTTCCAGAGGAACCGCCAGACTGTTCTCCACAGTGGGCGCAATTTCTCCGCACCCTCTGCCACAGCTGTCATTGTCCATCTTTTTCCTTCTAGCCATCTATGTGGACATGAAGTGGCATTTCATTGTGGTTTTCAGTTGCATTTTACTGGCAGCTAATGATATGGAGCATCTTTTCACGTGCTTATTGGCCGTGTGTGTATCTTCTCTGGGGAAATGTCTACTAAAGTTCTTTGCTCATTTTTTTACGTTCATGTTCTCATTTCACTGTAAGTGAGCCTGAGCAGCTGGTGCTTGGCTCTGCCCTGGGCTACTGGCTCCGGGCCTTCACACGTTCAGAACCTGCAGGAAGGTCCCTGGGTGCTGGATAAAGTCACTCACCACAGAAACAGACATTGAAAAAAAAAAAAAGTCCAGGTGGGCAGCACGTGCCCGCTGCCAGCCAGGAGAGGCCACTGTAGCCAAGGAGGCGGGCCCTCTCCATTTTCTACTTGGCGTGGGGGAGGGCGCTGAGGTCAATCACACTGCAGGAGGGTGAGGAAGGGCACAGCCCCCAGCTTCTCCCTGCCCTTCAGCAAGGTCAGCTCCACCAAGCTCATGCATTCCAGCACCTCTGCCCGCACCTGGCCCAGCAGCCCACGGGCTACACGCACAGCTCCGCCCGCAGGTCGTCCACAACTGTCACCTTCTGCCCTGGCTCCAGGGTGTCTCTCTGGGTTTCTGGGTCAGCCTTCCCATGTTCCAGCGCACAGAAGGTGGACGCTGTGAGGCCAGGTAGGTCTCCTCCCTTTCGGATGAGCACACAGCCCAAACCAAGTTCCTGGGCCTGGGAGGGGCCGAACAGAAAGCCTCAAGAGTTTAGGCCCACGATGTCGTCAATCTTGCTGCTGCGGGACTTCTTCAGATGGCTCGTCAGTGGGCTGATGGAAGTGCAAGGGGCCGGGTCCTTCAGGAGGGCCAAGGTGCCCCCGAACAGCACGCCTGAGACGGGAAAGTCGGGGAAGCTGCAGATGCGCTGTGCCACCAGCTGCAGCTGGGGGTCCGCCACAGCTACATCCTCCTGCATCCAGGAACTGGCCGGCTCTCTTTGCCCATTTTTAATTAGATTGTTAGTCCTTTTACTGTTGAGTTGCTAAAGTCCTTAGATAATCTGGGTATTATTCCCTTGTCAGATACATGATTTACAGATATGTTCTCCCATTCTGTAGGTCGAATTTTTACTTTCTTGAAATGTGTTCCTTTGAAACAGTAAAGTTCTTTTTTAAAAAGTCCAGTGTACCTGTTTCTTCTTTTGTTGTTCATGCTTTTGATGTCATATCTCAGAATCTATTGCCAACTTTGGGATCATAGGATTCATCTCTGTTTTAAGAGTTTTATGGGTTTAGCTCTGTCTTTTAAGTCCTTGAACACTTCGAGTTCATTTTCATGTGTGGATGTGGACACCCAGTTGTCCCAGCACCACGGGCGGAAAGGACCACTCTCTCTGCATTGAACTGTGCTGGCGCCCTTGTCAGACATCAAGCCCCTAAATACGTGGGTTCATTTCTGGACCCTCAGTTCTATCCACTGGCCTGTGTACATATCCTAAGGACTGCCACACTGTCTTGATTACTGTGACTGTACAGTAAATTTTGAAACTGGTGTGTGTGAGCCCTCCCATTTTGCTCTCCTTTTTTGAAATTGTTTTGCCTATTCTGGGCCCCTTGCATTTCCATAGGAATTTTGGGTTCAGCTTGTTCATTTCTGCCAAGAAGCCAGCTGGGACTTTGGTAGGGATTGCATCGAAATGCGTGGATCGGTTTGGGAAGGTTTTCCCTCTGAATGATATTGTCTTCCAATCCATGAACACAGGATGTTTTCCCATTCATTTAGCTCTTCTTTCCTTTCTTCCCACAGCGTTTTGTGGTTTTCAGTGTGCTCCTTCCCTACTCACGTTGCAAGGCTGCAGAAGGAATTAAAGCTGAGAACCAGACCCACTGCACAGGAGTAGGTTAGGGCGGGATGAGGGGTAGAAGCGCCGGATACAATGCCCCCCTTCTCTGTCAGTACACTCCCCTCGTTGGGAATCGGTCTCTCTCCCTACCTCCTTTCTCTCTGAAGCATGAATCAGGCGGAAAAAACAAGCTGTCCCTGAGATACTTTAGAAACCATCTGTAGTCCAGCCCAGGCCTCCCAGGGTCTAGCCCAAAACCTGTTCTTCGAAGAAAACAAGACAATAAAATTGATGAACATCCTTTACTACAGAAAAAAAAGAAGACAAAAATTACCACCATCAGAAATTAGAGATGGCATCACCACAGATCCTACAGGCATTAAAAGGATAATAACAGAATATTAGGAATAACTTTATGCCAATGCATTTGACAACTTAAATGAAATGAACCGATTCATTAAAAGACACAAAAGTTTATTTTTGTACTTGAACTACCAAAGCTTACTTTAAAAAGAAACAGATCATTGGAACAGCCTTGTATGAACTGAGGAAACTGAATGTGCAGAAGGGAAGTATTCCCACAAAGAGAATTCAAGGCTTAGAAAATTGTACCAAACATCTAAAAAATAAATAATACCAATTCTAGACAAACTCTTCTGGCTAATTAAAGAAGATTTAACACTTTCTACCTCGTTCATTGAGGCCAACATTAATCTCACATCAAAACCAGAAAATGACATTACAAGGAAACTATAGCCTTGTCTGGTGTGGCTCAGTGGACTGAGCACCAGCCTGCGAACCAAGGGTCACTGGTTCAATTCCGAGTCAGGGCACATGCCTGGGTTGAGGGCCAGGTCCCCAGTAGGGGGCGCACAAGAGGCAGCCACGCATGGACCTTTCTCTCCCTCTCTTTCTCCCTCCCTTCCCCTCTCTCTCAAAATAAATAAATAAAATCTTTTTTAAAAAAGGAAACTATAGACCAATATCTCTCACAGAGAGCAAAAATTCTTAAGACGCATTTAGCAAATTGAATCCAGCAATACAGAAAAGTATAATACATCATGATCAAGTGGGATTTATCTCAGGAATGCAAAGGTGGTTTTAAAATTCATCCTTGTAAGTTACTGTATCAACAGACTACAAATGAAAACCAGATGCTCATCTCAACAGATGCAGGAAAAAAGGCCAACATCCGTTTATGATAAAACTCTAGGCAAACTGAAAAATGAAGGGCAGTCCTTCAGCCTGATGAAGGCACACACAAGAACCCTAGCTAACATCATACTTAATGGTGACAGACTGCATGCTCTCCCCTAAATCAAGGAAAGAAAAACTGCCCACTGTTACAATTTCTGTGCAACATTATTCCAGGGGTTCCAGCCAATGCAATAAGATGGGGTGGGGGGAAGGCACACAGATTAGAAATGAAAAAATAACCTTGTCTTCATTCACAATCGACATGATCATCCATCCTGAGGAATCTTTTTTTAAAGCTGCCAGATCACTGAGTTCAGTAAGGTTTCGGGACACAAGGTTGCACTTGTCAGGGAAACAGAACCAGAACCCGTACGTGTGTGCGCATGTGTGTGTTTGTTCCAGACAACGAAGGCTCACGTGATTATGGAGACTGACAAGTACTAAGACCCGAAGGGCAAGTCAGTAAGCTGGCGGCCCAGGAGGACTGGTGAACACAGCTCTGGCCTGAGTGCGGAGGTCTGAGAACCACGGGGACCGACGACGTGGCTCCAGTCCAGAGCAGCAGGCAAGAGACCCGAGAGGCTTCCGTGGGAGTCCAAAGGCAGGAAGGAGTCTCTCTTCCTTGGGAGGACTCAGCGTTCTTGTCCTATTCGGGCTCTTGTCTGATTAGATAAGGGCCACCCACATTACGGAGAGCAATCTGCTTCACTCGGTATGTGTTAGAGTCAACATAGACACAGAAAAATAGAACAAACTGAAGAATCAAGAAATAGACTTAATACATATATGGACAATTGATTTTTGACAAAAAAATGTCAAGTCAATTCAATGGGGAAAAGGTCATCTCTGTAAATGCTGCAAGAAGTAGATATCTAATGCAAACCTCGCACCATAACCAAACATTAGCTTTAAATTGACCAGGAATCTGAATGTAAAACCTAAAGCTACAAACTTTCTAGAAGAACATATCAGAGAAAATATTTACATTCTTGAGTTTGGCAGAGACTTCTTAAACAGGACGCAGAAAGTGTGAAGTATGTGACAGAAAAACAGTCAATAAACCAGACTTCACCACATTAAATTGTTTTGCTCTTCAAAAGACAGTTATAAAAGTGGAAAAGCTACAAACTGGGAGACCATATCTGCAACACGTACACCCAGAAAAGGACATGTATCCAGACTATATGAAGAACTCTTACAGCACAATAAGAAAAGCAACTCAGTTTTCTTTAAATGGGCAAAAAATGTGAACAGATACAGCAGCCCTTGACCCTGGTCTCCCAGCCACACTCTCCCCCTGTGCTAAATGGATGGAGAAGCTGTGCCCAACTGTCCGCCCAGAGCTTCCCTACCCAACTGCTAGCCACTGCACCAAGTGCCCGCCTGGTACCCCGCCCCCCATACCATTAAGGTAGTAGCTCCTCCTGGTCCTGTCCCCTGAGGGCAGGCTGCTCTCTGAGAAGCACACCTTCTTGGGCCGCACCATCTCCCTGGACTCCAGCAGGGTCTTGTCCATCAGGGGGTCCTGCAGTGGGCTCAGGAGTGGGCAGAGCTTCCTGTCGGTGTTACGAGGTGTGTGCAGCTCCGGGGTGCTGAGGAAAGCCTTGAAGGGCACCTGGGAGGTGGTCGCGCAGCCTGGGGAAGCATCGTCCTCATTGGAGAGGGGCACGTGCGAGCAGAGCAGATCCTCTAGGGAGGGTGTCTGCAGCTGGGAGGGCACATCGGGAACGCTGGTGAACCTTCCAATTTCTGGAACTGAAACAAGGAGGAAGGGGAGGAGAGGTCAGGCTGATGTTCCTAAAACATCCCCGAAAGTGTAGAGGACACTCTAAGAACACTCCCACGCCCCACCCCAAGCTCTGAGACCTGCTCGCAATCCCCATCTTCAGAGCCCTCCCCTCTGGAGAAGGTGAAGGATGTGGGTGCGATGACTGTGGGCCCCACCCCTGTCCAAGGAAGCCACCAGCCTCAAGTTTACGGGCGTGGTAAGCAAGGGTGCCTCCGTAGCTTCTACCCACCTGTGCATTCACACCCAATGCAGAGTGACCTTGACTGCTTTTGAAATTTCACGTAAATGGTATCAACCTACGCCTGTTTTATTCTGCAACATACCTATTGCTGCAGCATTATCCTCATTGAGATTTATCTACGTTGAGTCACTGGGTAGCTCCCTGGTTCATCTAACCACTTCCTGCACGTGTGGATATGTACACACTTGGGCACGGTGAACTTTTTTACCCAAGCGCCCTACTGCACGTGGGGCTGTTTCCAGGTTTTCTTGTAAAAGCAAAGCTGTGACGAGCATCCCTTGACCCACCTCCTTGCTCCCAGAGTACTTCTGTTGTCTCCAGCAGGGCTCAGGTGTGTGCGTTTAACTTTGTTTTCTCCAACAGCAATGGCAGTTCGGCGTGCACCAGCAGCTTCTGGTCCCACCCCTCATCACTCCTTGGTATGTGCAGGCCAAGCTGACGATGACACATAGCTTTTCCCTCATCCCTGGTGACGCTGAACATCTCATGTATCCATGGGCCTGTCAGGGTTCCATTCTGTATATTATCTATGTGTCTTCTTTGCTCATTTTTTTTTGGTTGGGTAGCCATTTTAAATTATCGGTAGCATTACTTTTGTATTCCGCATCCCAATTGCTTATTGATAAAATGTGTTCTTCCAGTGGGTGCCTTGGTGACATTTTAACCCTTTTTATGGTAACTCTTATCATACAGAACCTACTGTTCTTTTGTGATTTATAAAATGCATTTCTAGTCCTAGGTCATCTACTCCTGTGTCACCTTTCTTCTAGTAATAAAGCAAATGTATATATATTTTTTATGTTTTTATGTATGTATGTATGTATATATGTATGTATTTTTAGAGAGGGAAGAGAGGAAGAGAGAGAGGGAGAGAGAGAGAGACATCAGTATGTGGTTGCTGGGTGCCGTGGCCTGCAACCCAGGCATGTGCCCTGACTGGGAATCGAACCTGTGACACTTTGGTTCACAGCCCGCGCTCAATCCACTGAGCTACGCAGGACAGGGCTCAAATGTATATATTTTTAAAAAATAGTTTAAGAGCTATATTACAAAATTAAATCCTAAAATGTGGCTACTCAGAGACCAACTAATCTATCCCCAGCAATGCTTTCCCGCAAAAACATGTTCTATAGAAGGAAAGTGATCAGGACGAGTCCCACCCGCAGCCTGCCCCACAGCCAGCACCCCTAACCCCGGCTGAGGCCTCAGGGCCTCCGCCCCTCCCGCCCCAGTCAGCTGCATGTGCCAGAAATTGCTGACGGACACCTTCCAAGAACGGACTGGCATGAGACATCAAACCCCTCCGTCCTGGGTTCTTCCCCAGAGGCGAGTGGAGCCCTGTCCTCGGAAAGGGGGTTCCGTCCCAGTGGTGGGGACCTGGGGAAGAGTGACACCTATGACCAGCTTCAGAGGGACTTTTGTTGTGGTCAGATGAGTCTGGGTTTTGCATTAAATTCTAATTAGTAAATTGTAATTCCCTCCTGTTATTTCCAAGACTTCAACAAATTTCTGTTAAACATTTTTTTTTAATTTAACCATCAGTCAAGTCCAACATGCAGGTACAATTTTAAGCCACATTATGATAAATCTATAAAGGAATAACAAGAGTCAACAGAAAACTCTGTCCCCTCAAAATTAAAAGGATTCTATGCCCATCAGTAAATGAATGGATCCCAAAACTGTGGTACATTTACACAATGGAATTCTATGCAGCAGAAAGAAAGAAGGAGCTCCTACCCTTTACAACAGCTTGGATGGAGCTGGAAAGCATTATGCTAAGTGAAACAAGACAGGCGGTGAAAGACAAATACCATATGATCTCACCTTTAACAGGAACCTAAACAACAAAACAAAGAAACAAGCAAAATATAACCAAAGACACTTAAATAGAGGACAGGCTGACAGTGACCATAGGGGAGAGAAGAGGGAATTTCAGGGGACAATGGGAAGGGTTTACGGGAACAAATTTAAAGGACACATGGACAAAAACCACGGGGGAGGGTGGTAATGGGAGGGAAGTGGGGAGGGTTGGGTGGGTGGGCTGGATTGGGAGTAAAAGGGAGAAAACTGTACTTGAACAATGATTAAAATAAAAAAATAAAAATAAAATTAAAAGGATTCTCCTGAGTAACAATCACATCAAAAATTAAAAATAAAAATAAGAAAACACTATTGCTGAGAAATAATGAAAATCAGAACACTATAGTAAGACATCAATACACTTAAAACTCTATCTGGCATGAAATCAGTAACATAAGTGCTTTAATTACTTTTTTAAAAATCACCAAAAAAATTAAACACTCAAATCAAGATGTGGGAGTAACTCTTCAGGAAAGCAAAAGTTAAAAAATAATGAAAATGACAGCTGAAATAAATTGGAAACAGCTCTAATGGGAAGTCCTATAGGATAGCAAAACTGTGGACAGCTACTTTAGAGAAATGGAAGGCATGCAGGAATAAAACTGGAAATGAGAAAAGTGGCAATTAGAATGACTAGGAAGGACATGTTTAAATTATAAAAGATGACATGCAATCACCTATTAACTGAAAATTCTGACAAAAGAAGAGATCTTCAGGGAAATTATTTTTAAATGACTCAATAAGAAGTAGAAAACCTAAATGGACCAGTAAGGAAAGCAGAAAAATCTAGAAGTTACAAAATGATTACGCTCTAAAGCAGGAACTTTCAACCCGCGTGCTGCAAGAATTTTCAAAGCAGGCAACACTTTGACTTTTAAGTCAGGGGCCCTGACCTCTTTTCCCTCAGACTTTCCAATGAAAAAATGATAACCGTCAACACAACAGTAGCCATCTGGTGTGAATGAATCAAAATTGTACCTTTTTTTTTGCATCGTGCTTGAAAACCCAAGTGAAGGGAACAGCCCAACAGGAGCCCACCTGGCACGGAGCCCGGCCCACCCTGCCCCAGCAGCCCAGAAGAGAGCTGGCCCACCCTGCCCCGTGGGCCGAGCAGGGAGCTGGCCCACCCTGCCCCAGGGGCAGGCACAGCTGCTTCACAGTGCTGGGCATCGGGAAGGTGCCGGAAGGCGGCACCTGCTCCCCCGTGGGCAAAGTGCAGAGGCCGCAGCCTTCGGAGAATATTTGTCAGTGTCCGTGTCAACATTTCAACCCCTCGCAGCCTTTGACCCAAGGATTTCCCGGGCAGTCACCCCTGCAGCAGGTCACAGAGGCACGGAGTCAGGCTGTTCGTGGTCACAGCGCGGTGGAAGGCGCCGCCTGTCATGACGTTGGGCTGAGGGACAATGAACGTCACAGGGACAGTTGGCTCTCCAGTGTTTACATCTACAGAAGGGACCAGTGGGCGATGGTAGGGAGACGGATGGTGGCGGGAAAGTCAAAGTGAAAGCAAAAAGATGCCCAGACATACCCATCGAAAACCTCAGAGAGAAAGCCAAGCAAACGTTGGCAGAGGCTGCCTTTGAGGGTGGGGCCAGGAGCACGGCGCAGCCTGCTACACATGTCCTCTCAGGTATTTATGTTGATGAATAAAAAAACGGGTTTTTAAAGCACATCCTTCTGAAGGCAGAGGCGGCGAGACTGGGACGTGTGAGCCGTGGCTGCGAGGTTCCCTCTGTGCCCAACGCTGCTGCTCGTGCAGGAACTCTCGCTCGTTCCCTGGTCCCCAGGGCACAGGCTGCTCCCGCAGAAGCTGAGGGTCAGGCCAGGCTGGACTCAGCAGCCAGAGTCCCTGCTGTGGGGGTGACCCAGACCAGAGCTGAGGCCCCTGCCTGAGGATAGCAGGGCCCGCGGGGACGTAGCCCATGCCCTGCACTGGGCCCTAAGACCTCTCTGTGAACCTTGGTGGCCTCGGCCAACCAGTGGGTGGCGGTCCTCTTCAGGCTGACAGCCGACAAGACCTGGACTTACCGGGGGCAGGGGTGCTGGCTGTGATCCGGGACACTCAGCTCTGACTTAGACGCTGACAAGGGTCCTTCTAGGAAGAGCCCAGCCTAAACGAGGGTTGGCACCCTCCCAAAGCCCACCTTCCAACCAGGCAAGGCAGAGGGTGAGGGAACACAGCACAGCACCTGCCCACTGCCAACCACACCGCGGGTCTGGGCCCTGAGGGTCGGCCCAGCCTGACTCAAGTCTCAGGATGAAGGACTATGAAGCCACACGAGGCACGTGGACTCCGCAGCTGTCACAGACCAGTGAGGCTTGCGAACAAGCCCTTTGGCTGCTGCACATTAGTCTTTCCTAGTGGCTGAGAAGACAGCATTGATCCTTACCAGGTTGTCACACTCAGGACGCAGCACTGGGAGGCCAGTCCTTCCTCAGCAAGCGCCAGTGACAAGCATATGCCTTAGCCACTGGTGGGGAGTTCAGAACAGGGGGCTGCAGCTAGCCGGGGCCTTGGGGCTCCGGGTTATCCAGCTGCCTTCCTGATGCATCACTCTATGCCTGCCTCCCCACCCTGCCCCCCCACCCCAAGGACCCCATGCTTAACTCAGCTCCCTCTTTAAGGTCCCCCTTGAAGCTCCAAGGTGTTCAGATCCGCGCAGCCAAAGGCTTCGGGCCCATGAGCTCCGTGCAGCCACCACGGTCAGGAGGCAGACACCTTCATACATGCTGACCTCGCTCAGGGGTGGTGGCAGGTGCTCAGGTGGACCCTGGGAAGAGGCCACACCCGATGCAGGGCCCAGCAGCCAGCCCCTGGAGCATCCCACTGGGGCACTGGCAGCCCCACTGAAGGGGCTCACCCTGTGACAGCAGGTCCGCAGGGCAGCAGAGAGGCCGTCTGATCCGGCACGGCAATCCAGTAGGCTAGGCGCATCCTCCGCCCCAGCGTGGCCAGGCGGTTGAACGGGCTCATTCCCAAGAGCTCGCGTGGTTACCGAGCTCCGTCCACGGTCCACATCCAAACCAGCCATGCCCATCAGCCACTTCCCAGGTCATACTTTCCATGTGTGAGCCCTCTCCCTATTTTTTCATAAAAATGGGTAAATCAGAACCAACTGCTTTTGCAGCAAGTGATCAAAGCCTCTTTTTCTCTGTGAAAAGTCAGAGTATTGGGGGGGGGATGCTACGTGGTGAGCCGATTGCAGCTCCGAGCTCACTTCTTCCCAGGGACTGGCAACCACCCCACCAGTCCTCCTTCCATACGTGGTCGCTTCCTGCCCAGGGTGCTGGGTTCCACCTCAGGACTCCTTTGGCCGATGGCGTGTGAGCAGCGGAGATACAGTGGAGGATCGAAGCTGGTGTGGTTGGCAAACCTCCCCCTGCGGCGAGATGCCCAAGCCTGGGCGAGCTCGCTGGCCCCAGCAGAGGGATGCACGCAGCAGAGCGATGCAGAGGAATGTACAGCCAGCCTGGCTGGGCTAACCCCAGTCCACATGGAGGTCCAGAGAGCACACGCACCCTGTTTTAAACCACTGTGGCAATACTCGTGTGCTCGACACTGACTGATACACTTCCCAGCTCAAGTGGCTAAGCCACCACACCCCGTGGTCCAGGCATGGACTTACGGGCTCAGAAAGGAGGAGGGTCTCACCTGAGGACTCAGCAGAATGAGCACCCGGGACCTGAGGGAAGGAAGGGGGCTGGAACCACCTGCAGGAGCAGCCCCCCACTCCCCGGGCCAGCCTGGGGCGTCACCTGCAGTCCCGGGGGAGCAGTCCTCGGGGTAGGCAGGTGCCTTGGGGAAGAGAACGTCCCGGCTGCCGCGGCCACAGCTCTCCTGACAGCTCTCACTGAGCAGGCGCTTCAGCATCTGGTTCTCCTTGAGGAGCCGCACCTGCTTCTTCAGGTCTGCGTTCTCGCTCATGAGCCTGCTCATCAGCTCGTTTCCTTCAGCCATGGCCACGACTTCCTGCTCACGTGTGGGCCTCGGGCCCCATGGAGATGGAAATCCAGAGCCACAGACGCCCCAGAAACGGCCCAGACCAGAGTTCCACGACGGCCCCACCTTCCGCGGCCTTGTGATGTCACCTTAAAGAGGCAGCGCCCTGCCCACCCCGACCCACAGACTTCGGCCTGTGCCCAGACCGGGACGCACACGGCAGACACCTCACGCCACAAGGAGACGAGGGAGAGGGGGCCAAGCAAAGTCTAGCGGGGGGGGCCTGAGATGCTCGTGGGGAGGCCAGACCCGCCAGGGGAACATGCAGGACCAGGCCTGAGACAGGACACTTCTGGCACCTTCTAGGAACAGCCGGAATACTAGTCTGAGGGCTGTCGAGCCATCCACACCACAGGAGTCCGCAGGCCCAGTGGGGACACGGCCTTCACTCTGAGTGACTGGTGGGGCCACCCTCAACCCCCCTGCCCTCGACCCTCCACTGCCTCCAGCCCAGCCACTTCCGAGCTCCAGGCCCAGCCAGGCTCTAGGAGGCTGGCCAGGCAGCCCCAACCTGGGCAGCTGTCTGGCGCCCCTGGGACACACTCTCGAGGGAGGAAGGGGCAGTGAGGCAGAGGAAGTCAAGCTGAGAGCCCCACGAAGACCCCGGCCTCAGAAGCCCCAGCGGCTCCAAAGGACCGGCCACTGGCAGCCGCCTGCTGACCACACCGCCCTGGTGGAAAGAGCCCAGGAGGCACACACATGGCCCTAACAGACCATGCTGAGTGTCTGAACACTGACCATCACTGGACCTAACTGAAGACCCCCTGCCGGAGCATGGCTGCCACTCGGACCAACCCCAGGCAGCCCTGCGGCTCACAGAGTCCCGCCAGAGCCGGACTGCAGCCCCCAGTGGGACCACCCCAGGAAGCCCTTCCCACACCTGCTCATCAGGCAACTGAGCTCCGTGCTATCTCCTGGCTCCAGAGGTCTTGGTCCTGCTCCTTCGAAGCCGCAAGGCAACAGACGCGTCACCCCTGACCCTCTGGAGAAGGAGCACAGCCACAGAAGGGAACCGGCGTGTCCTCCATCCCTTTAGCCCCAGTGCTGGGCCCCTGGCTCAGCACCAAAGCACCCTGGGAGCGGGCGGTGGGCAGGGAGGGGGTATGCAGGCAGAGCGAGGCCTTTGTCCCCCATGCTGCCCAGCGTCTGTCCTGCCGCTTCAGGGAACGCAAGCCAGAGTCAGGCTCTGTTGGAAGGAGGGACTTCTGAGTCCTGAGGGTCCCCTACGCTCCCCCGCCCGCACCCCCACGGACTAGCGTCTGGACCCCCAGGCCCTCAGGTCAGAGGGCAGCGCCCCCTGAGGAAGGGTGTGGGCACTTCCAGGGCCCCAAGCAGATGCCCTCGGCCCCTCCATGGGCTCCTCCCATTGCATGCAAATCCCATTTCTTTCCCAGCCCAGGAAAACCTTCTTGATGCCACCAGGGGCGTCCAATCTTGCGGTATCTCTGGGCCACACATTGAAAACACAAGCACTAATGAACACTGATGAGCAAAACAAAGGTTTTAAGGACATTTACGATGTTGCGCTGCGCTGCATTGATAGCCATCCTGGGCTGCAAGCAGCCCGAGGGCCTCGGGCTGGACACCCCTGCCAGCCCTGTCAGCCTCAGGCCTGTCAACGCTTTGCCAGTGTTCTGGTTGTGATGCCTGTAATACAGTTCTGGATTCAACGGGCTGTTATTTTAAGCGTTTTCTATGTCGTAAGGGAAACTGCACTGTGTCTCCTTTTCTTGTAACATCTTGGTCTGGTTTTGCTGTCGAGGTCACAGTGACCTTAGGAGTGGCGGAGTGTTCCCTCCCCCATTCCCCAGTATTTGTGTTAGTTTCTTTCTTTCTTGAATGTCAGATAAAATTCATGAGTGAGGTCACCTGGGCCTCGAGTTTTCTTTGGGGAAAGTTTTTCACTTATAATTCAATTTGCTAAACAGACAGTGTTATTTAAATTTTCGATTTCTTTTCACGTCTATCTGGGCAGCAATGGTCTGGGAAGGGATCTGTCTGCGTCATCTGCGCTGCGGGGCACCGGCGTTCAGCAGTTCCTGATGCTGCCTTGTCCCCTCGGCAGCCTGACGCTCTGAGGACAGAGAGACTCGGCCAAGGCGGAAACCTTGAAGGGAAAGTGGAAGAACCGCCTTGGCTGGTCTTTGCGGCGGCAGCAGCACATACATCAAACAGGGCAAGTGGGAACAGTGTGACCCAGAAGGAAGGGGGCAGGCGCAGTGAGGATGGGCTGGGTGGTTAGCTCCGAGGGCGTCCAGACTGAAGAAGTAGGCCCTGGGAATGACCAGACCAGGTCAGCAGACCCGGGAGGGCAAGCTGGACAGCTTGCTTGACAACCTGCAGAATCCAAAGTGATCTCCCTTTTTCCTTCCTGACATAGGTTGTTTTCTTCCTTAGATTAGAGGCTTGTTAATTTTTGGTTTCACTGGTCTTCTCTATTATGTTTTTTAAATAGAAATTAACTTCTCTTTTATCTATTATTTCCTTTCTTCTAATACTTTAGTTTTAAGATCCCTTAGGTGGATACTTAAATCATTGGTTTTAGCCCTGGCTGGTTGGCTCAGCGGACTGACTGCCAGCCTGCAAACCGAAAGGTTACCAGTTTGATTCCCTGTCGGGGCACAGGCCTTGGTAGCTACCAGGTCTGCAGCTGGGGGCATACAAGAGGCAACTGGTTGATGTTTTTCTCACACATGGATGTTTCTCTCCCTCTCTTTCTCCCTCCCTTCTCCTCTCTTTGAAAATAAATAAATCTTAAAAATAAATAAAATCGTTGATTTTAAACTTCGTTTACAGCACTAACATGCAAGCCTATAACCACTTCTGTGAGCACTGCTTCAGTGCCACCCCACAAACTCTGATGCCCTGTCTTCCCTTTCATTCAGCTGGAAATCTTTTCTGATTTCCCATGTGCTTTCATTACTGACCCTAGATTATTTAGAAGCATCTTGTTTAATTTCCAAATCTTTGGGGTTTTCTAAATCTTTCTGTAATTTAACCCCATCGTGGTCTGAGAATACACCCTGTAGGGTTTCAGCCCTTTTGAGTTAGTTCCTCGAGCCTCGTGACCCGGCACGTGGCCAGACCCAGCGAACGGTCCACGTGCACTTGAGAAGGACGTTAGGTGCAGTGCTCCACAAATGCCGGTTCCTTTAGGCTGGCTCAAGGTGGACTTTGTGTCTGTGATTCCTGAGACGAGGGATAACATCCCCCACTTTGGGGGTCTGTCCAATTCTCTCCAGCCTTCGCTTCCTGCACTGTGACACTGTTAGTAGGTGCATACATGCTCAGGACTGTTACATCTTCTGGGCCAACTGACGCTCCCATCAGTATTACTAGTGTATTTCTGGTCCCATTCATTTTCCTGAAATCTATTTTGGTATTACCATACAGCACTTTTGCTTGCCTAGGTTTAGTGTCTTCATTATATATCTTCCTGAACTTTTACTTTTACCCTGTATTTTATACTTAAAATCTCTTATGTACGACATATATGGGTAATGCTTTTTCATTGTCAATGTGACACTCTCTGCCTTTTACGTGGAGTGCTCAGCCCTTTACAGTAAATAAAATTACTTAAACGGTTGGTACATTAGTATTCTAGGGCTGCCATGACAAAACACCACAGACGGTGGACTCACACAACCTAAGTTTATTTTCTCACAGTTCCAGAAGCTCCAAGAACTGCCTGTCCAAGATCAAGGTGTGGCCAGGGCTGGTTTCTCCGGAGGCCCCTCCCCTTGGCTTAAAGACAGTGGCCTCCACCCCGCGCGCTCAGCTGGCCTTTCTCCCGGCCTGTGCACTCCGGGGTGTCTCTCTCGTAAGGACACAGTCCTGCTGGATGAGCGCCTCACCCTGATGGCCTCGCTTAATCTCAGTTATCTCTTTCAAAGCCCTGTCTCTTAATTTAGTCCCGTACGAATTTGGGGGACCCAGGTCAGTCCCTACGAGTTGGGTTTAACTCCATTACCTTCGTTGTTTTCTGTTTGTCCCATCTGTTCTTTCTTCTTTTTCATGTCTTCTCTTTGCTTATTCTACCTCCTCCTTCTTATGCTAGTTCTTTGCTCTAAGGTTTACAATGTTTCCTTTCCTTATCACAGTCCACTGAAAACAAAATGCCACTTCCGCTCGAGGTCAGAGCCCCCCAGCAGCACACTCCCATGCTCTCCAACACCCTCCGCAGATTGGGGCCCTACCTTTCACTGCTCCGTACCTGAAAAATGCCATTATCACTTTTTCTTTTTTAATTTTATTGAAATTGTTGTTGCAGTACAATTTTCTATCTTTTACTCCCATCCCAACCCACCCACCCAGCCCTCCCCTCCTCCCTCCCATTTCCACCCGCCCCTAGTTTTTATCCATGTGTCCTTATACTGGTTCCTGTAAACCCTTCCCCTTTTCCCCTGAAATTCCCTCTCCTCTCCCCTCTGAATACTGTCAAACTGTTCTCTATTTCAGTGTCTTTGGTTATATTTTGCTTGTTTCTTTCTTTTGTTGTTTAGGTTCCTGTCAAAGGTGAGATCATAGGGTATTTGTCTTTCACCGCCTGGCTTATTTCGCTTAGCATAATGCTTTCCAGTTGCATCCATGCTGTTGCAAAGGGTAGGAGTCACTTTTGCTTTTAAAAGTTAATTATATTTAAAGGAAAATTTTTAAATAATGGCTGGGTGCGGGGAGCTTCTACATTTCCCAGACTTGCCATTCCTGGTGCTCTTCCATCTTTGGTGAGGACCAGAGTCCCCATCCATCACCACTTTCCTCCAGCCTAAAACTTCCCTCTCATGGGGCCAGGATGCTGGAGAAGTCCTTCAGCCCTGGTTTGTTTCTGTTTTCTCTGGGTGTGGAACTTGAAGGTGACCAGTTGTTTTTGTTTGTCCCTTAAAGACGTCGTTCTCCTTTCTTCCAGCCCGCAGTGCTCCTAACGACAAGCTGGCCATCACCCTTGCCTTTGTTCGCCTGTCAGTGATGTCTGCTTTTGTCTTTAAGACTTTTATTCATCATTGGTTTTTATCCATTTGGTTATGAAGTGCTTTTTTGGTTTTGTTTTTTTTTTAAGGGGGCTCTGTGTGATTATTCTGTGTGTCTGCTGAACTTTGTGGATCTCTGAGTTTCTATATTTCATTACATTTGGAAGAATTTCAACCATGATTACTTCAGAAGTGTTTCTGCCTCCTGCCCCTTGCCCTTCCCTGGAGACTCCAAGTATATATAGTTAGACCACTCAATAAAGGGTGAGGCAAAAGTAGGTTTACAGGTGTTCATATGGAAACTAATGCAATAATTAATAAATAATAATACAAAACAAACTGTTTTGCATGCTCACAACTGCAGACCTCCTTTTGCCCTACCCTGCATCATCCTACAGCTCACTGAGCTTTTTAGTCTCCTGGGGTTCTCGTGCTCACCTGTCCTGAACGGCCAGGGGCTGGCCCTACTCCCTACCTGCCCAAGAACTGGAGGGGACACCAGGGAACACGGGGCCTCAGGATCACTGCGTCTCACCACCACACAAGGCCTGGCTGTGGTACGAGCAGGCAACTGAGGCCGCCTGAAGCCGTGCAAACCAGCCATCCTCCATTTGGGTCAGCATGGGTCTCAGACACATCACTGTCCCCAGCATCACATGGACAATGCTGGCTAAATTACCTTTGCTAAAGAAAACAAGCGACTCTGAAGTTATCTCTATCACCCTCATCCTCCTGAGGGAGGGAAGGGGGTCTTGGAAGGGCACCAGAGATTGCACACGAAAATGCCAGGCACCGAGGTTGCACATCGCTGGGGAGCTCAAGGTCGAGAAGTGCTGCCTGGCGTACCCAGTAAATCTCTGCACTGTCCAGAGCTGCCCCTGCAGCTGCCCCTGCAGCTCTGGACAGTGCTGGCGGCTCTGCTGGGACCAGGTGCACTGCGCTGCGGCGCTGTGAGACGCAGCACGGCCAGTGGTGCACACCCCTCCTCGCCCATAGGGGTCCTGTCTCACACTGAGCATCCTCTCCACTGCCTCCAGACAGCCAGCACGGCATCTGGAAGCCAAGGACAGCACACTCATCAGCCCCCCAGTGGGTAGCTCCTGTGCTAACGTCCCTCCAAACCCACCAGACTCTCCAGCCCTGATTTCCCTTTGCCGCATGTTTCCAACCTTAATTCCTTCTTGGAAAAAAAGTGAATTATAAATAAAAATTTACGTTGCAGGTGGAGATGAAAAGTAAATGACGCCGAACGGGCAACCTGTGATTCTTGTGCAGTTGCTGGGAGACGAGGAGGAAGGATGGATTCTTAAAACACTTTTATTGCCTACATAAAAGTAGCAGTCGTGATTACGTTCAGTAAGGGAAAGCATTTTTCCCAGAGGGAAGTTTCCACTGCGAGTTCAACGTTTCCTCGAAGGACAGGATGGGAAACTTACATCACAGTGAACACAGAAAACCTCACAGGACTCCAGAGAAAATTCCCCAGCATCATATTCAAAATTTAATCCATGAAAATAAGATCATTTGAATTCAAGACTCTTCAGCGATTTGCCCAGGAGAGAGAACTGGATTTGTAATTAGGCTGAGGCAAATGGTTTCCCTGAAATAACTGGAGATGCACCTGCTTATCTCCGAACAGCTACTCGTGTTTCCTGAAACTGAGGAGCTGGCGAGCTCTGAGAATCTGGGACAAGGCCACACAGGCGAAGCCTCCGCGAGCGGCAAGGGCCCTGATGGGTTCTGGGCAGGTGATGGCGAGGCTGAGGAGGCCAGGTGGCCAGAGGAGTGCAGCGTGGGGCTGCTGTCAGTCCAGGAGACGGCACAGAGAAATGGCCGGTGGAGGTGGCACTGGGGTGGGGCCTCTGAGGTGACACCAGGCTTGGGTTTTATTCTCATCAAAGCTCTCGGTGACTCCTCGTAGCCATGCCCCCGGGGAGGCTGTGAGCACACGAGCTGCTCATCCTCACAGGTCAATGGCATACCCAGGCCCCAGAGTGTCCATTCTGAGCCCCCAAGTCCACGCACACTGAACCAAACCGGTTTAGAGTAGCCAGAAGGGAAATGAGTGGTTTACCCCCCAAGAAGCATCGCCTGGAAATCTGGCTCCCACTTCAACTCAGAGCAAACTAGGGCATGAAGGTCACAGCAGCCACGAGAGTGCCCTGGGCGTCACATGCCCGGCCAGCTTCAGTGGGTGGCGACCAACAGGCTGGGGTGCTCAGTTGTCCCTGGCGCACAGCAGTGCGCCACAGTGGTAGCCACCAAACCACTAACCTTCACCATTTGCTATGCTTGAAATGCCCCTCCGGGCATTTCCATCATTACAAGACGACTATAAACTCTGGAGGGGAGCGCTGGCACCCGGAAACTGAACACACAGCGGTGCAGTGTGGATGAATGCGATCTGGGGCGGGGCTGCCGTGTCTGCTCCCTGTCCTCACTGAGGCCGGGGTGGGATGGTGCACAGGCAGGCCCAGCCTGTCCGCCCCAGGGTGTTCGGGGAAGCCGTCACCTCCCTCAGTCCCACAGACAGAAGATGCAGAAAGAGCCATCCTGGGGAGCGGGGGCTCAGCACCGGGCAGGAGGCAGATAAGGCACAATGCTGAGAACGACTGTTGGTCAGGAAAGCCCTCCCGGCCCTGGGCTCACGCAAGGACACAGACCATGCCCAGGCAGCAGACACGCCATGCCTTCTCCAGTGTCGCAGTTCTTCGCGTTCATTCCCTCACCCCAGCCCTACACTGACGAATGTGCAGGCCTGGTCCCAGCACTCACTCCAGGGTGGGGAGGGCGGGGCAGGCCAGGGCAGGGCTACAACGGCTCCCCAGTCGGGCGAGATGCTCCAACCTCACTCTGCAGCCCCACAGGCCAGGCGCCCATAGGCCCCCTCTCAAGGGAGGCCAGCAAGGGCACTTTCGGGGTGCAGGCGGGAGAAGCGGCCGCAGGCCCAGATGGGGAAGACATTCCTGTAGCTCGTGTAGCTGATGGTACAGGACTTGTTGAAGACCCCGGGGATGTTCTCCTGAAAGGACACAGGGACTTCAACTCAAAGGCTTCAGCAGACAGCCAAGGGGCTCCCTGAAGTGACTCCCCAGGTGGAGGGCTGGCTGCCTCATGCGGAGTGGGCAAGGCAGAGCCTCCAAGCAGCACCCCCAGCTCTCGGCGCCCTCCACCTGCAGCACCCTCTGGCCTGGTCGCCAGCTCTACACGGGCCTGTTGACCCCAGACTCATCCAGGGGAGGGGAGTTTGCTTCACGTGACCTCATGACCCCAGGCCAGCAGGGATTGGGCATGAGGGGCCATCAGGCAGAGCCCGAGGGCCATCCACTGCCTCCCAGCACCTGCCAGCACCAGCAGCCCTGCCCCGCCAGCCTCTGCTTCATTTGCAAAAAGCAAGATTCTCGAGGACCATCACAGATCTGCTTTCAACAAAGGCCACTCGAGAGCGGTGTCTCTGAATCTCAAATCTCCAAAGCTAAACCGTGCCGTGAGCATCCTGTGAGGGACACGGGGACAGGAGGGGACATGAAATCGAAAGCAGCACCGAGCCCCCCACAGCATACCTGGGGCCAGTCCCCATTGGGGAGCTGTTTTCTGAGCAGACACCTGATTCCTCTCTCCAGGGCCTCTACATCAGGATGCCTGCGAGAAGAGAAGGCAGTGAACCTACCATCACCAGTCTGTGGATGAGACCGCCACTGGCTGCAGACAAAGCCCAGCCCTCGCCCTCTGCAGCCCAGCACAGGACGCAGACGTGGGAAACCTAACCCAACACACACGAGGTATCGGCACCACTAGGGCCAGTCAGCACGCCTCAGGCCGTCGCTGCCCAGCTCCACCCGGGAAAGTGGAGGATGCAGCGAGTGTGGAGCTGAACAGGCCAGGCGGGCACCCCCCTGAATGAGGGGGGTGATGAGGGGCCCCGCCCGCACCAGACCCACTGCCCTGGCCCCTGCCCCAAGGTGCTGCTCTCCTACGCCCCCCAGAGAGGAGGACGCCAAGCCTGGTGCCCAGCCTGCCCACTGATGCTCAGGGCCCTCTGAGGGCCACAGAGGCCATGTGTGCTAGCCTCAATCACCCTTGCAGGTTCGGGACCGAGCTCAGCTGTGTGAAGCAGACAAGGGGCTGACCCCTGTCCCCGAGGTCCCCGCACGCTAGGCCCCTGCTGCTCACACTAGCCTGGCCTAGCTTGTAGGAGGTTTTAGGAAGATTCCTCAAATGGCCCCAAACCCAGCAAGGCAGCTCAGACTGGGCTACTGTGCACATCCACGTGTACATGTGCGTGCATGTTGTGTGTGCATCTTCATGTGTGTACATGTTTACATGTCTGCACACCTGTGTGTGCACCTGCCTGCACGCACACACAGCCGAGCACTGCTATGGACACAGGCAGGACCACAGAGCACAGCTGGAGATGGTTCACACCTCGCACTGTTTCCCTGGGGCCTCTCGTGTCCCTTGTCACGTCACTGTGGTGGTGAGCCTCTCTGCAGATGCATTCAGATGGTTCAGGTGGACCTACAGCTCTGCCTCGAAAACCCTGCAACCTTACCTCCTCCCACCCCTGCACGCAGAGCTCAGCCGCCCACACTCCGCCCAAGTCGCCAGGTTCAGTGTCCTGCCTGCGCCCGCCCCCACCTGACGGCCATCAGCCCCATCAGGGCCCAGCACGTGTTGTGGATCTGGGACTGGGCGCTCTGCACATAACGCCGCTGCTCGCAGGACTCGAAGTCCTCCCCCCAGCCTCCGTCCGCCATCTGCCGGGACAGCAGGAAGTTGCAGGCCCTGGAGACCTCTGCACAGGCCGTCCTGCAGAGACAGCAGACACCAGACCCCGTCACACAGTGGAGGGCCCAGGCCCCTGGGTTCTCACCCTGGCCGGTCTCTTTAAGACCAGGGGGAGGGGCGCTACTCTTGAGGCACCTCCGCCCCATGGATAAAGTGAAAGCCTTCGTGGCTGCAGGCGGCCTCCCTGCCATGACCACCCCGTGAACACCCGCCCAGCCAGGCAGAAGTGGGTGAGGCCACCGCACACAGCTCAGACTGAGCCCTTCCCTCAACCCAATCCAGTGTGTGTCCTGGACTCCAGCCCCTCTCCTATTTCAACCAGGTAGAAACACCCCCCAAATCAAACATTGAACGAAGATACCCTCCCCTTCGAACAAAGCATCACGCTGAGAAGACCCCATCCCACCAGGGGGCAAATGTCCACACTTACCCATCTCGGTAAATCTGTCCCATGCAGGCAAAAGCTTCCAGCCCAAACCAGGTGCCGTAGGTGAAGCAAACCCCCCAGGAGCTGGAGGGAGACACAGGGAAACAGAGCCTCAGCCGCCTAGGCCAAGGTCACAGTGGGTGTGAGAGGACGGGAACACCCTCCAGCACGGGGAGGCTGTGGTTATGTTCAAGAAAAATACCCACATGGCCTTCACAAGCCAGACCAGCAGCAGAGCTTACGGCCAGTGAGACCGACCTGCCCACGGCCCTCAGAGCACGGGTCCGTCTGCTGGAACTGCAACATGAGAACTAACCAAATCGAGGGGGAGGACGTGAATGCTCAGCCCAACAAACAAGGCCCGGCCCATGGAGCATGCCCAACGCGCTTGCCAAACACCACCAGGGTGAAGGGCCGGCATGCACCAAGGACAAGGTCCACCGGAAATCTCTGGCTGGCGGCTTCCCGCGCGAGTCCTCCGGAGCACAGGGACACTTTGAGTGCAGCCGCGTCAGTCCCGCACACCTCACTCACCCTTCCCAGGAGCCATCATCCCTCTGCTTCCGCCGGCAGAACTCCAGGCCCTGATCCAGGGTCTCCCTGCAACACAGGAGGGCGGCCCAACGAACGTTCCAGCAAAACAGCGACTTACCCATTTCCACCCATTCTACCACCTCAAAAAGAATGAGTGTGGTCTCCCTTTTAAAAATGCGTAAAAGTGAACAAACAGCTGAAAGAGGAGACACAGTTCAGAGGAGGAGCCACTACAGGACACAGGAAGGAGCTCCACGAAGGAAAGCAAACACTCGGGAGGAACCAGCCTAGGACGCAGCTGCCACAGGCTCGACGGCCCCGAAGACAGTGTCAGGGAATGCGCGGGCTTGAGAAAATCACACGAGATGAAACTTTCAAAATAAAAAATCAGGGAGAAAACAAAAGATTTAGAGGGCAGCGAAGCTCCAGCGCAAGTCCAACGGGCAATTCTGAAGAAAAGCCGGCTCTCTGAACAGGCCGAGAGGAGGCCCGAGCACAGACCGCGGTGCCCGTGACCCTCTCCTCCGGGGCTCACCCCACGTCACCCATTCTGGCGTGGGCAGCCCCCGAGACCGATGTCTAACCGACAGATTCCTGCAGAGGGCTGGGACGTCACTCCGGTGACCGCGTCACGTGGCACCCTGGCCGCCCTCTTGCCAGCAGAGTCCCTCTCCCTCGATTCTCCCCCTGCCGGCTGGCACAAAGCCACGCCGAGGCCCGCGGGTCCAGAGTGAAGGGTGGCCTCCAGGCAACGGTCAGAAAAAAACGGGTCCTGAGGTTGACGCTGCGCAAGAAATGGACACCTGCCGACGAACACACGAGCTCGCAGCAGGTCTCCACCGCCAATGCTCGGACAAGACGGCGGTCAGCCGGGGATGCACCCCAGCCCAGCCCAGGCCCCGGCCCAGGAGCTCAGAGGCGACCGCCGCACGTTGGTTTAAGCCCAGTCTGCCATGATGCTGTTCCTCGGCAACAGGAAACACACACATACAGGTGAAGGCACAAGTAGACATGAGTGACGGGAAGAAATGACTACAGGTGGAGTGGAAATCAAAGTTAAGATAAAATAAGAAAAGTTTAGGCAATGCATTTGAAATGTAGGTAAAGTGTACAAATTACTAGGAAAATTAACTCATCAAAATGGCCCCAGGAAGAAACAGAGATCCCGAATAGCCCTGTAACTACTGGAGATAGGAGCCTAAAATGTGACCGTTTCCCAGAAGAAGAACTCCAGGCCTGGACGTTTGGTAAGTGAATTCTGCTGGGTTACCACGAACGAGCATCCCGATCCCACACAAACCCTTTCAGGGATGAAGAAAGAAGCAAACACTCCCTAGTCCATCGTGGGGACCCAGCACAGGCCTTTCAAGACCAGACGGGGAAGGGGAGGCACGTGCCCCTGTGGCTGTGACACTCTTCCTGGACGTCCTCGGTGCCCAGAACAGGTGTTCCCAGCGGGACAGTCCACCGTGACCACGGACGGCCCGCGGAGACCCACGGCAAACAGGCGGGCACAGTGCGGCACCCGCACTCGGCAGACATGCTGACTAACAAGCACGGTGTGAACCACTACTCTGCCGGCCCAGCCTCCCGAGCACAGGGCTGAGTCCCCGCCGTGGGTCCTGGGGTGCAGGAGCGCGGCGACTGCAGAGCCCGGGGAGGAGCTTCCGGTGACGTGTGCTCCCTGCGGTCACGCTCGGCCCACTTCAGGACAGTCCTTCGGGCACCACCCCGAGGGTCTGCACACTGCTCTGCACTGCAGGTGTCAGACTTCAGCGGGGAAGGCTGGGAAGCTACCGTTCCTTTGGACACAGGTGGAGCTGGGGGCGTGGGTCATCTTTCACACTAAGGTGATGTGCAACAGAACTTGCCCCCGTGTGGTAACTGTGCTCCCTGGAGTGCCGGGACACGCATCTGGTGCACTTCAGGGTAGACGACCAGGCTTAGGGCGCTGGAAACCCCTCCCAGGTCTACATGAGCTTCACCCCAGGGCCCTCATCAGAGGACAACGGCTCTCAGTGTCACGCGGGCAGTGTCTGAGCTCTCTGCCGAGCTGGCAGCACCCATGGCCGGGTGGACGGGCCGCCCTCACCTGATTTCCCGCGGCCTGTGCTCCGGGAACTGCTTGTGGAAGTACTTGAGCGCCTGCATCACGGCCGAGGTGCACTCCACGTACATGTAGTCAATCATGATGTCCCCTGAGAAAGCGAAGGAGCGTGAGCTTCACCTCGGCAGTTCAGGCCAAATGGCGAAGAACCCAGCACCTAGTGTGTGGGGCCTGCATGGCACAGCAAGAGCCTGACCGTCCCCTGGAGGAAACGAGTAAGGTGTCACTAGTGACCACAGCCACCAGGTGGCAGGTGGTACCTACACAGGGGACCTGATGACTGAGTGACCTGGAGGCCCATCTGCTGTGGGACAGTCGGGCCAGCAGCAGAGTACAGGAGGGTGAAGGAGGGGGGTGCACAGCACAGAGCTGCACCCCACCCTGAAACCCCCCACTGGGCCGGGCTCACAGTGAAGAGGAGGGGTACAGGGCACGCAGAGGCGGCCCAGGGTGAAGAACCAGCGCTTACAGACCACAACCGTGACGACGCTCAGCACGATGACCCAGGGAGACGGTCCCCACTGACACCTCCCCCGCGAGGAGTGCTCAGGAGGCGGGGCAGTCTCCATGGAGGACAGAGCAGGAGACAGTCCAGGCCAGGGCCAGAGCCGGTGTGACCCCCAAGGCAGAACCGCCGCTTTCCCTTCACAGTAGGGGCACCACAGCTACCCTCGGAGGTCAAGGAGCATGAAACACTCTGGGGCTTGGGAGGCTCCTTAGAGCAGCGGCCCCCAACCTTTTTGGCACCAGGGATTGGTCTTGTGGGAGACAATTTTTCCACGGATCGGGGGGGGGGTGGATGGTTTCAGGATGATTCAAGCCCCTACATTCAAGCTCACTTCCTGCTGTGCGGCCTGGTTCCTAAGAGGCCTAGACGGAACCAGTCTGCAGCCCGGAGGTTGGGGACGCCCCTGCCTTAAAGGATCCACCATCATCTGCCAGCACCTTTGTGGGCACTGCCCCCGGCCCGGGGATAGACCTCAGGGCTATGCTCAGCAAATCTGCCTTGGGGGCTGGCAAGGCCAGGTTGTGCCCACACGCCAGAAGGCTGGCCACTCACCGAATATCTCTGAGGGGTTCAGCAGCTCCAGCAGGTAACCCCCACGCTTGGTCTCATAGGTGGCAAAGCCCCCCTCAGGGTTTCTCATGTTCAGCAACTAAAACCAAAGACAGCACACCTTGACAGCTGAGCACGGGGGTGCCCAAGTCCGCGTGGGGCTAAGCACCCCAGGGACAGGGCTAAGCACCAATGGGCCAGTGGGCAGGGGTGGGCAGCAGGGAGATAGTTTTCACATCACACCAAGACCCTCAGGTGCCCTGGCAGCAGGCTACACCCTTTATCAGTCAGCAGCACCATTAAGTAACCATCTGGGAACACACCCCAACACGTGCATGCATTCGTAAGTCACATACGTGACCTCCGCTGAAGACATGCACTGAAATGGAGGTGCTAAAAAGGCTTCCCCTCTTTCATCAGGCACACAGTTAGACTCCCAGTCCTCTGGAAGGAGGCGCCTGGGAACCGCCAGGTCTACGGGCCTCCACAACCAGAGAGAAAATGGGGCTGCAGCAGCCACCCAGGCCCAGCCTCAGCCTGCCCTCAGTGGCCGGGCCCAGGACACTGGCTCGCACACCATGAGGGAAGTGCAAGACTCAGTACCAACCCGGCCAGGGCCTCCTGCCGGCCCAGACCTGCCCCTCTGGCTCACGCTTGGCCCTGAGTGTTGGCTGACACAGGCCTCGTGGGAACGACAGGGGGGCACAGTTCATCTGCAACACGAGCCAGACCCGAGAGACCCCTGCATGCACGGCACCTTCAGGGCCTGGGGACCAGAGCCCCATGCCCAGCAGCCTCACCACAGCAACGGCGTCGAAGAGCCGCTCTGGCGGGATGTGCGTGGTGACAAAAGGACACTTTTCCTGTACGAGAAGGACAGACTTCAGGCCCTCAGCTGTGCAGTCAGCGACGATCCAGCCACAGTCCAGGGTACTGAAGGGAAAGCCGCCCTGTGGAAGGCACCGAGGCTGTGGCGGGGGGGCAGGTGGGGGCAGAAGGCCACGCCCACACCCTGTCTTCGGAGCACCCAAGGCCACTGCGCCCTCCACAGCCCCAAGCCACACACGTGTACGAGCACCTACAGGCCTCAGGCTTCCAGCACAGGAACCCCACTGGACTGCAGCCTCTGCCCATCAGCCGTCGGAGCCCCCCACAGGACGGGCACGAAACACAGCCACAGGCACCCTCCTGGCCCCTGCAAGGACGCAGCCACGGCCATGCCCACCCTCTCACACACACGCTGAAGAAACTACCTGTCCACTCTCTGCCCTCTGCCTGTCCCTCCAGTTCACGTCCCGACAGCTGACTTCACGTCCAACTGCGTCTGACCGGGAGCGTTGCGGGACACAGATGTGCGCGGGGCACAGATGTGCGCGCGGCACTGGGGGAGGCCCCCCGGGGCTCAGCCACCTCAGTCACGCCCAGTGACTCAGTCAGGGTATCTCGGGAGCATCCCTAGGGCCCACACATGCCCCCATAAGAGGACAGAGCCCCAGGACGCCGAGAGGGGAGCCCTCTGCGAAGGCCGGGCCCAGCCGACAGGCAGCCTCCCCCAGGGCTTGGGCTGGCGGGCGCCACCACGGTACCTTGTTCATCTGGCGGTAGTACTTCTGGTAGTCAGGGTGGGTTGTCTGGAACCTGGGCGGCGTCCGAAGGACATGTGTGCAAAGCACAGGAGGGAACACGTCACTGCCACACCGGATACCGGGGCAGGACCAGCACAGCAGGACAGGCGGGGTCCAGGGCTGCGGCCTCTCAGCCACTGGTGCCTGAGGGAGCCCTGAAGACACCACCCCCTTGGCCCACCACCCATGGCCCCACCCGCTCCTGAGAAGCACCACCGGGCACCCCTTGCGCTAGAGAGGGCAGGGTAAGAGGGGTGCCTCTGCCCATGGGAAGCCCCTCACAGCCCCTAGGGTTCACCTGTGAGACCCGCAGGAACTCATGTGCCTTCTGCAAGCAGGATGAAAACTCGGGCCTGTGGTGTGCACCTGCCTGGAAGAGAGAAGATGCTGAGCCGCTGGCTGCAGGAACTGGGGGGGCAGGGGGGAGGGGTTGGTCTCGGGATGGTCCTGGTGACGTCTTGCCACCCCTAGGGGAACCGGCAGCAAACACACCTGGGTTCTTGGCTGTCTGCCGACAAGTCAGAAAGACATGATGGAGAAACAGAGTGGGCAGGAGGGGCAACACAGCCGCCCACCCACACCCACAGGGTCCTGACCTGTCCAAGGAAGTCCCCGTGTGGCCCAGACCCCTCCTCAGGGCTCCCCAGGATTCCGTGACCTCATTCCGCCAGAACAAAAACCCCCATTTCTCTCTAGCACGTGCTCAGCGGCTCTTTCCAAAGTGTCCAAGGGGAGCAGTTTGCATTTGAGAAGAGTCTGGAACGGCCCCCACTGCCCTGCCTGCCGGGACAGAGCCCCTCCAGCCTCCCTGCTCCAAAGCCTGCGAGCCAGCCCACTGCCCCGAGCGGCCGGGCAACACCCAGCCTCAGCTGGGCCATCGCCAGAGGCCTCGGAGCCCAGAAGAGCGAAGAGTCAGGGTCAGCAGGTGTCCGTGCTGGCCACAGGGACGGGTGACAGGAAGGTCGGCAGGAGGCTGAGGGACAGACAGACATGGCCACGTACCTCCAGCAGAGCCTGGATGGCGAACGAGGTGTCCCAGACCTGCGAGCCGTTGGTGCCCTGCACACAGAGGGTGAGCTATTAGAGCAGCCAGCGCGGCAGCATCCTTCCGCCCGCACCTGAAAGGAGGCAGGAAGGGGCCCGGCGCCTCCTGACCCCCTGGGCTCTGTGCGCCCCTCACAGCTCACACAGGCCTGGTACTGCAGGGAGCCCCACCTGCCTTCACCGGCCACCAGCCAGGCCAGGACTGTGTCAGGGCACTTCGGGATTCGGACGGCCACCACCTGCCCATGGCCTCTACGCACCCCGCGACAGCCTCTGGTCCCACTCACAGTAATGCCCAGAAACACCCCCACTTCTGAGGTGGGGGGGGCCTGGCCGAAGCCTCAGCTGGGCTGGGAAGGCCTCCTTCAAACCCACCCAGGGAGCCCGGTTCACTGGTCAGCGCTCGGGTCCCACCAGAACAGCAACGACCGCACCCCAGGGAGACAGCGCGGGCCTGGGACAGACACGCAGATAACAGGGGTGGGAGTGTGGACGCCTCGGCCCAGACCAACAGGCGGCCGGACGGGGCAGCCGGCCATCTCAGCCCAGAGGGACGTGTGGGGGAAACGCGCACCGCCAGGACAGCCATGGGCCGGGAGAAACCCCAACCAACTACATCAGGCTCAGCATCCAGCTGTCAGTGTGCAGAGAACACGGGGCCCAGGGGAGGCAGTAAGTCGGATCTAGACAGTGGACCCTTTACAGGCAAGTTGCCAGGGAGGAAGGCACTGAGGACACAGCTGGCCAAAAGTGACCTCGAGGATCAGCCCCTGGGCTCCAATCCTGCTGCTGCCAACACACCCATCGCAGACACACTGAGGCATCCCTGACTCCGCGGTGGCAGCGGCACGGGGCTTTCCTGGAGACGAGGACGCCCTCGTGCGCTGAGGTGCTGCAGGGACGCACACGGGGGCTTGCCACCCTCCCCCACTTGGCATGGTTTAAAAAGCCTTTTACAAGAGATTGGCAGCGGAGGAGTCAGGAGCTGGGAGAGGGGCTCAGGGTGTGCCTGGTGAAGGCACCGAGGTGAGTCTGCGCTGGGGGTGCTGACCCCATGTTCTGTCCCAAAGGCCCAGTGACCTAGGTGCCCCGAGGACCCTGCTGGACCCTCCACAATCGCATGATGAGCCAGGCGGGTGTGGCACACGGGGTCCCTGCAGCCAGAGGTCAGCCCGGGCAGCCTGTAATGTGCACCCCACCCCAGGGTCACAAACAGAAAACACCCTGGGGTGGGGGCAGTGATGGTGCCAGATTACCTACAACATCCAAACCAGTGGGATGCACACAGAAAAGGGCCCAGGGGAGTGCATCTCAGTGCTGGGGGAGGAGGCCATGAGCCCTCAGAAGCAGGGACGGCTAGGCAGGCTGGGGGGTGGAGGGCAGGGCTCCCTCCTGAGGCCTGAATTCTGGTGGGACGGTGTGTGGGCTCTGAGGTCACTGCGTCCTCCTGACTTGCAGTCCTGAACTACTCCGACTCCCACATGGTGGCTGCAGACCCTCCGTGCTCCCACAACCCTTGGGAGCTCTTATCCTCACCGTTCCCACAATCCTATGGGGCTCTGGATCTCAAGGTTCCCACAGCCCTGGGAGGCTCTGACCGTCAGCGCTGCCACAACCCTAGGGCTTTAGGCTCCTGTGCAGCGGCCCAGCCCAGGAGGCGCCCCACGTCCCCTCGGAGACGGGACACAGGGCCTACGGCTGGCTCACCACACTGCCAGGCCTTGTAAGGGGTGACTTTTCAATCGCAACAAACCCGCAGGCAGGAATGGTGGCAAAGGAAGCCAGCAGCCAGCCCTGCAGCCCTCACCTGCATCTTCAGGCCGTCGAGGCCCATCCTGTGAAGGGGAGAAGGTGAAGAGCTGGGTGTCAGGTGGCACCCAGAGCCCCCACAGCACAGGGGACCCCCCAGCCGTGTGCAGGGGCAGCAGGAAGCCCCCTCCCGGGTACAGTCCATAAATGACCAGCTCTCCTCATCACCAAAGTCTTCCTGACACTGACCGGTAGCTGCCCTGTCCACCCACAGGCTTCCCGGTTCTGCCTTCCAGAAACACCCAGAGTTTGTGCTGCGGAGTGGACTCCTCCACTCTGTCGACCCTCCGTGGCTTCCATCGACCCCGACGCTACTGGTTCCAGTGTCATGCAGACACTGTGGCACCCCCACCGGGACATGAGATGGAGATACCGACACGCCGGCCGCTGCGGCACTAGGGCCCACGAACATGCGCACTGGGCCCTCGGCCATGTCAGTCGGAGACCAAGCGTGACACCAATCAACTGGGCCCTGCCCGCCACACTCACCAGAGGTAATCGGGGATCCTGGAGACGTGCTCCTGGAAAACGCTGGAGTCCGGCCCGTCCACGTGCCAGCGCACGAGCATGTTGATGGTTTTCGAGATCTGCAGGAGGAGGGCCCATCAGAGCTCTGCTCCAGACCTGCTAGGCACGGGGACATAGCCCGACCCCTCTAAACCTCGTTTCTGCTCTGACCCACGTTTCCCAGTGTGCGCTGCTCCCGGGCCCTGAGACAGACACCGCCGCTGTTGGGTCCCAGAAAACCAGGTCTCCAGGGAAAGTGGGAAGGGGCTGAGGGTGTGCGCAGAGCAGGGAGGGCAACCTGTAAGAGGTGTGAGCCCAGCCAGCCCGCCAGCAAGCAGAACCACCATGCAGGTGCCAGAGCGGGTTTGCGGGGTCCGAGGGGCACAGGGGAGACGCGGAGACCAGGCCTGTGCAGAGGCTGCGTGCTCAGAGCCGCAAGTCCTGGAGGCCAGACCGTCCACTGAGGGGTCCCCTAAGTCAGGACCCAACCACAGCCGACGTCCCTCTGCAGCCGACGTGCTTAACGCGATGCTAAGTCAGACCCTGAGAGCCACATGCTGCTTGCTAGAGGAGCACCACTGAGTGGCCTGTGGGGTGTCATCATTTTCGATCATTTGGGGTCTCATGAGGCCCAGAAAATGCCTGGGGGCAGGGGCAGGAGTGGGGCTGGGTGTACCCCAAGAACCCACGGTCATGGCCCACCCAGGGGCTCAAACCACTCTGCCTCCTGCACACATAACCCACGGCCATGAGCTGGCCTCCCCGACCCTGCACTGGCTGCTGTGCACCTAGCCGCACTGCCTGGAGGTGTGTCCACACCTATCCCCAAGATGCAAAGCCAGGTGAGGAGCCCAGAGGCTCAGCGACTTCCAGATCATGAAGCTTGGAAGAATCCAGAAATGGAACCCAAGCACCCCTGGCGCCCTGAACCCCATAAGCGAAAGGCGGATGGGTGTTATTAGGGGTGGGGCAGGCCAGAAAGACCCTGAGAGGTGGCCTCACTAGGTGCTGGGGTTGGGAGGGGGGCCGAGTACATTGATGGGGCAGAATGAGGTCCTGTGGGATCGGAGGGCCACCCTCGAAGACACCCCTACTCCCAGTTCCCCAGAGACTGGCCTCTGGGCCTTCCACTCTAGGTCCTTGCCCATGCCAGGGCTGCAGTCAGATGCCCACCCAAGGCCGACACCCAGCGGGCAGGGGTCACTGACCGGGCCAATGCTGATGCACTTGGTGAAGCGGTCGTCGGCCGCGACATGCTCATACAGCTTCTGGATGGCCCACTGCCGCAGGCTGGTGCTGTGGTGGCGTTCGTACAGGTTGAGGATCGCTGCAGGGATGAGGGCGTCAGCGAGCACAGAGCATGCAGGAGCCTGGCCTCAGCCCAGCCAGGCCCGGGGCAGCACCAGGGCCCCCCCCCCCCCGCCCCGCCGCCTGCGCGGCTTCACCATTTTTCCTCCTGTCTCCCCATACCCCTCACCCCAACACCTTGCCTGCCCCTGCACACCCTGACACACTGCCCTGCTGGGTTGGGACAGTCCCCATGCGTGGGAATCTAGCTACTCCTCAGCATGGACGGGGCAGGGACCCAGCACCACCCAGGGCCCAGCAGAGGGAACATGGCCCCTTCTGCACTCTGCAGCCTATGCTGGCCTCCAGCGGGTCCCACAGGGAGGTGGGCCCGGACTGGGCCTGGTGGGGAACTGCCTTCCCTGCCCCACAGAAGGGATGGCTGCACCCTCCAAGGCTCTCAGCTCCAAGTTTTCTTGTCTAGGGAGCCCAAGCCCCAGGCTCATTCCAAGGGCAAGGACAGGGCAGGTCTGCTGGACACGAGGCAGGCGTAGCAGGCCCATCACCACATAACCCGAACGACAGGAGAGGACAAACCCATCATCCCCTCAGGTGTCAGCTGACCCCAGGGAGGCCTGACCAGCCCCGGGGGAGCACCCACCGTACACCACGTGCAGCAGCCAGCTGTGCGGCGTGTAGAGGTCGTCCGGGGCCACGTTGTTCCTCTGTGCCGGCCAGTGGATGCTGGCATAGTCCTCCACATAGAGCTCCTGGGGGCAGCAGTGCCTCAGCCCCCGGCTGCCCACAGCTGTCTCCTCCCTCTGTCTTACCAGGGCACACCCTGATGAACACCCCACACCCCGACCCCACCTCAGGGCGTGCTTCCCAGTGACGGGTGCCTGCACCCCATGCCACCCCAAGTCCCTCTGGGCAGTCACTGAGGGGACAGGAGCAGAGGCCTCACCCTAACCTCGGGGGCTCAGCTCTGCAGGCCCATGGGAGCCGCACTGGAGGGTGGCCCAGGCCAGGTGCTCACCTGGCGCAGGCTCTGGACCAGCGGGTCCTCCTCGGCGCTCAGCCGCGTGGCGTAGCAGTAGCTCATGGGCAGGTAGACCTGCCGGGTGTGGCACCAGAGTGTGGAGGGATGTGCAGGCACCCAGTCAGGAAACAGCCTGGGGAGATGGCGCATCAGCAGGAGCCCCGGCCCCACCATCGCCACCGCCACAGCCCCAGGCCTCCCGAGCACGGACTCGGTGAACGAACGTCCTGGCCCCAGTTAGCAAGGCCAGAGCTGCACAGCCACGCTCACCCCCCAGGGGCCCGGGGCACAGGCCACGCCTGGACCCCCCGGATGCACCCTAAAGCCAGGACGCTCAGCTCCTGACACCCGGGACAGTCTGTGGTTTCTCTGTTGTACACAAACAGCGTAACAGGGAACCTGAAGAGTGACAAATGGGCAAGGGGTCTGTGGGGCAGCTCCGGACTCACTTTTCTGGAAGCAGAAAACTATTCCAAAATAGAAAGTTCATTTAAAGTGATTAGGCCCGAGCCTTTGGTTGCGACCTCCATCACGTGTCTTCTAATGTCAGCATGGCCAGGCCAGCTTCTACAGGTGGCAGGGGGAGCCCTGTTCTCCCCGCCCTCCCCTTCACGCCCCTCCCCGTGCTCACCCATGGGGCCTGGGCAGGAGCAGAGCTGAGTGCACCCTCCCGGCTCCCAGCCCTGAGGGTCGAGCAGGCGCCCCCTGCCCCGCCGAGCCACTTCCTTCACTCTCTTGGGTGTTCCTCCACTCACTTCAAAGGGTATTTTTTCACACTTTAGCTTCAGGGTCTCTGGTCCTCCACCCTGCATACCCACCCTTTACTCTCTAAACCACACCCCTCCAAAAAGTCCAGCAGACCAACAGCGACTGCCAGGGCCCACCTCGTGGGGGGCACAAACAACACGGTTCCCGGACAGCAGCCTCGGACGCCCGCACCCGCCTGGGGCCGGCATGGCGCCCTCCACGGCGCCCTCCCCAGCCTGCCCCTCACACATGGGGAGATTCAGTCAAGCTGGCAAGGCGGCCGGCAAGAAATGTTGGAAGGGCCCCGGGACGCCTCCCTGTCTCTTCCAGGGTGGCTGGCCTTGGGTAGCAGCACCTAGCCCTGCCCACAAAGGAAGCTCCGCCCCTCCTTCCACTTCACCTGCCCCTATCCCTCTGCCACGGCCACCCCACCTCGTGGCTGTGGAGGCTGGGCCCTCGGACCCGGCCCCTCGTCAGGACCCTGCTGTCATCTCCCCAGTGGCCTCTTTACCTCGCACCCTTCCTCCACCAAAGCCACCTAACATGAGGGCCCCTCAAGCTCCCTGCTGCTCCCTGGGGGCCCCCACCCTGCTGAGAGTGAGGGGGCTGGAGGGGTTCTTCGGGTCTCACCTCCTACAGGCACAGTGGGGTACTGCTATGCATGTGACTGTTTTCTGAGGAGATGCCCCAGCTTTCATTAGATATTCACAAAATGTTAGAAGACACTGACAGTGTTAGACAAGAAGGAACTAGTGTCAATTTTGCTGAGTACGTAAACAATAAGGTGGTTCAGAAGAAAATTCTAGCCCTGGGTGGCATAGCTCAGTGGATTGAGCACGGGCCGCAAACCAAAGTGTTGCAGGTTTGATTCCCAGTCAGGGCACATGCCTGGGTTGCAGGCCATGACCCCCAGCAACCGCACATTGATGTTTCTCTCTCTCTCTCTTTCTCCCTCCCTTCCCTCTCTAAAAATGAATAAATAAAATCTTTTAAAAAATAAATTAAAAATGTGAAAAAAAAACACAAAAAACTGAAAGATATTTTTTAAAAAAAAGAAAGAAAATTCTTATCTTTAGACACACACTGAAGTGTTTGCAGGTAAGTCTGATGTCTGGGATTAACTTTAACATCCACCATCAAGAGAGACAAGACAACAGATAAAACAGCACAGCGCTGGGCTGGCGAGGGGTGCTGGGCTCCTACTGCCTCTCCACTTGTGCAGATGCGCGCAACATCCGTAGTAACAGGATGCAATCACGCTCCCCTAGGCAACAGAGCCAGAGCTTCCCTCTTCCAGGCCAGGGCTCTGCACCAGCCCTGCACGGTGACCTGTCTGCCACGTGGCCCAACCCAGGGCACCTCCCTCCCTAGGGACCCAGGGCCCTGTCGTTGCTCTCAGCAAGGCAGCCGCGTCCCCGCAGAGGCAAGCGTACCACATCTCCGGGAACAGGGTGTTGAGACCTTCCCAGCTGTAAACGTTCAGGATGGCCAGCCAGAACTTCCCCCAGGAGGGAATGGCCACAGCTCCGCCTGGGGAGAGAACAGGCCCACGTCATCTCCCTCCAACTGGACCCTCAGGAGTCGCACGGGCCCTTCCTGCATGAACTAAAGGCAAAGCTTGCTAAAAATCCTCCAAGCCCCGCGAGGAGCAGGCTCCAGGGACAGCTGCTCAGGACTACCCAGCACCACAGCCACAAGGCGGGCGGGACCAGCAAAACGAGTGTGCCCAGCCCTAGGAGAGGTGTTCACAGCCCTGCCTTCAGGAAGGACACACGCAGGCAGCTACCTGGGAAGGTGAGGGGCCGATGCACACAGCAGCCCCTGCCACATGGGCCTGGAGAGGGTGATGAGGGGCAGTGAGCACTCACACGCGGCCTTCTCTGCTCACCGCCACTCCTAGCTGCCCCGGCCTGTGCGCCCCCACTCAGCAAGCAGGCTGGGACTCCAACCTGGCCATCAGTGACACTCTAGCCCAAGCTGGAGCCACCCCAGCAACACAGGTCCCGGGCACAGGAACACCACCCTGGCTGTGCTTCCCAAGGAGGCCAAAGCCCAGGAAGCCACGAGGGAAGGGAGCATTCCCTCCCCAGGCACGGAACCCAAAAGCAGCCAGTGGGGCCAGAAGCTAACGAGGAACTCACTGCAAGAACGGCACGTGAAAAGGGTGCAGGACGCTGTTAGAATGCTCACAGGAGGCTTAATCTAGCCGGGCAAGTGAGGAAGGGCTCCCAGAGAAGAAATGTGCAAGGAGCCTGGGGAGGGGTGAGGAGCCCCCACGGAAGGCGGGGAAGGTGGGCTGCAGGATCCCAGGTAGAGGAAGCAGCACGCAGAGCCGAGGTGCAAAGGTACTTCTCGAGGGGCTGGCCGGAGCCCCTGTGTGTGAGCACCCGAGCAGGGGGACAGGGGGACAGAGGAACAGCCACGAGAGGCAGGCGGGTGAGACCTGCCAGGCTCTGCAGAGCAGCAGGGGAGCTCTCAGGGCCGAGGGCACCATGGAGCCCCCCAGGGCTGAAGTAACAGCCTCCAGAGCACACAGGCCCCCAGGGAGAGGTGGCCCCTGCCAGAAGGCCCACCCAGTGCATAGGAGGGTACATGCTCATCTTAATTTGCTTCTTAAAAAAAGTATGGTTAAGACTACTTGACTGCTTTGATAAATTCCCTGTTCACGTATTTTGCCCAGTGTTTCAGGTGAAGGTGCATCTTCCTATTTCTCATCTGCAAGAACTAGTTAAACCGAGGCAACCAAGACCCTTTACTGAGCACAGGCTGTGCAGGCCATACATACCTTTCTTGTGAAGTACGTTCCGTGCTCGTACCAGGTCAGGGTCGTCGGGCCCAACACCCAGGATTCTCATGGACACATAGCTGAGCGCAGTCCCAAACACTGTGGACTTGTCCTCGATGTGCCTGCAGCAGCAGGAGACAGAGGGACAGAAGGACATCTCTTACGACTTGTCAGAAATGAAGCAATGCTTCCCGCTGAATCTCCTCAGAAAACCAGGCACACTGACACAGCCTACGCTGACATAAAACATGACCACACAAGAAACAGCCAGAACAGCCACCTCCCCGGCAACTACGCAGTTCCAAAACTGGCCCCGCAGAACCTGCCCGATTCCTCTGCTTCCTCTCCCACGCCCCAGTCAGCATGACCCGCCCGACGAAGGCCCATTCGTCGCTATGGCACACAGAACACACGCAGGGCGACGGGTCAGGGCGTGCTCGCACCCCGTGTGGCCGTAAGGCCCTGGTGAGATCCCGACATCTGTCCTGGAGTGCTGGGACCTACGGGCCAGAGCCAGGACCTCCAATTCGAGAGACCCCCACCCCTGTCGAGGAGGCGAGCAGAGGCTGCGCTGTCCCCCTAGGGTCCTGCAATGGAGGCCAGTGATGTGGATTTGGCCCGACCAGAGCCCACAACCAGGGTGGGCGGGCAGCTGACCACCTTGGGGAGGGCCCTGACCCAAGAGCACGCCCCGCCACAGGAAGGCAGGCTGAGACCAGGGAGAGCTGACCAGCCCAGGCGCACCTGTTGCGACCCCAGAGTCAGAACCACTGCCTTCTGCCTTAATGACGGTGGCCAGAAGGTTTTCACTTGGCATGAGGGTCTCAAGCCTTGCAGCCAGTGGTGAAACCAATTTATAACACGAGCTATGACACTGAACTCTTCCCCCACCCACCCCAGGTCCACAGTCAGTCACCCCACCCCTCGACGAGTGCATGTGCTACACAAAAACATCTGTGCACATGCATGCACGCGTGGGCAGTGAGAGCGCCGGGCAGACTCACAGGCCCCAGCCGCCATCCGGGAGCTGCACCGACCGCAAGTACCGCACCATCTCTTCTCTGTATCCGGGCTGCAAAGGGATGCGTGCCACGTGGCAAGTGATCAGGAGGCCTGTGTGGCGGAAAAGATGTCCATCAGTAGGAGCAGGCACTCAGCACCGCTAAGCCTGGCCCCTTTCCTCCCGAGGATCTCTCCAACAGGGAGCTTTCTCAACATTGTCCTTCCCATAGAAACAAGCCTAGAAAGGCCGCCCCTCCTGGCACCATCAGGGACTCTGGGGACAGGACCCAGGTGCAGCAGCAACTGCACGCATGACACTCCCCACACAGGGTGTGCGGAGCTCATCCAGCCACTCCAGGACCCACACCTGATGGGATACCCCGGGTGGAGTAACATTTACTTCCTAATATGTTTCTGTTGTACAAGTTATTTACTAGCATATGTCACTTTGCAAGTGGGGGGAACAGACAACAAAAAACAGCTACAAAGAACCTTCCCTTCCCTGCCTGGCCCTGCTGAGCGTGGTGCTCATGCGCTGCTCCCCCGCACACTCCCGTATCAACTCTGTCAACCACATGCCTGTGACACCCCACACGAGGGTCTCAGGGCGAGCCCGGCCACGGTGTGCCACGGAACAATGCCTGACTCGGACTCAGAGGCATCAAAGCCCTGGCAACCACAGTGGCCACAGACATGGCCTAGAAGGACAGCTAGATGCTGAGACGCCTCAGAGGCTCACAGAAAGCAAGCCCACCTCCTTTCAGAATAGTCATGACACTGTCAAGACAGAAAACACACACACAGGCAGGAAGCAGAGCCAGTGTCTTCCCCTATTGCACAGGGAAGGAAACTGAGGCACAGCCAGAAGGAGACTAACCAGTGGGGATGGGGATGGGGCTGGAGCTCAGGGGGCTGGACCCCAGAATCAGTGCTCCCCACAGTGATGAACATATGTTCAAACCAGATCCTCCTCACCCCATGTCACAGGTGAGGCAGCCAAGGCACCTGAAGTCGTATCACTCTGCCCGGGGTCAAAGCCGACCCTGGGAAGAGTCTCAACAGGCTCCAGGCAGGTGGGAAGAAAGAAAGAGCCCTTGACTTGATAGGCCCATGAGCCCCTGGACAGAAAGATACAAATCTGTACACTCCAGGAGTCAACGGAGCTTGGGAGCAAAGTGGAGATGCGAGCTCAAGGGGCTGCAGTGCTCTTCCCACCAGGAAAAAGGGTCCTCTGCATACATTTACAGAAGGCGATCTCCCATACTACAAGACGGAGTATTTCTTTAGAGAAACATTCACAGGATGCAATAGTCTTGTCTGGCCAAACCCAACAGCAATCCTCCTAACTTATAGCTCCCCTGGCTAAGCTCCTCAGCCACCCCCTCAAGATAAGTTCACGTGCCAGAGCTGCCCACAGAGGACTCAAACTACCCCGCCCTCCTCCTGCACCTTTGCATAGGCTCAGCCTTCCACCTGGAGGGTCCCACTGCACTGTACTGGAACCCAAGAGCCACCCCTCCCCCACCTACCCCAAGACACCACTTGCTTTCCTTGTCTGAACACTGGGCTGGCCGTGCCTTCACTCCCATCTTCCAGGATCAACACTAGAATAAGCAGGGTACAGGGTAACCCTCCCCAGCCTTTTCCACGTGAGCTCCTGGGTGTTCACCTGCTCTCTCATTCACACCACAGACATACACCAAGGGCTTGAATGAGGTTAGGCCAGTACCCCAATAATGCCCCAGGGTGCCCTCACCCACAGGCCAGGACAGCACCCTCCTACCTGGCAGAAGAAAGAGTGGGCCGCCATAATCACCCGCCCAGTGTCCGTCTTCCGCCTGCAGCGCCACGTAAAATGTTATCCCATTCAGAGCCCCCTCGTGGGCTGTGTGGGCTTTGGGCAAGTCTTTGAAGTAACTCCTCTGCAAAGGAGAAACGAGATGAGACCTGAGGGGAGTCTGTGGCCAGGCTAAAGGAGCCTTCATCACTGACAGCCCAAGCCAACATAATGAATCTGAACTACTGTAAAAGTTTTAGCTGTTTCAACAAAAAACCTGAAGCTCTTTGATGATGGTATTGCCATCTCAGCAAAGTAAAAGGACAGTTCCACATTCTCATGGTTTTGCTTTCCAGTCATATTTTTTAATTTCTTCACTTCTCCAAGACATCCTAAATAAATAAACCAAATGCCCAGGAGGGTGGGGTGGGGCCCCGAGGTCCACCCAGACCTGGGACATCTCACAGGAAGGGGCCCAGGGATCACACAGTGACAGGCAGCAACTGGAGGCCAGGGCTTGACCAGGAGGTCCCATTTAGACTGCATACGCTTCGACTAGCTGAATTTCTTACATGAAATTCATTGGATCAAAAATATTTTTTTCTGAGTAAAAAAAAATCAGAGCAGATCCTTACTTCTAATCTACTGAGAGAGGAATTGAAGCAAAGGGGTCCATGCTACTCACGCCCTGTCTTCAACTCAAGTGATTGCTGTAAGAACCAGCTTTAGTGACATGGGGCCCAGGCTCCACATTACACACCCCTTCTTGTTTAACAGGGGAAAAATACCGTCCACAGGGTATTTTTGGGAACGCTCTCTGTTGCTTCTTGGCGCTAAGGAAAAGGGACAGGAGCAGGAGTCCCCGACACTGTGTGAGGGGCAGACTGGAGCACCTACAGTGTCCAATCCCAAGGAGTGAGCTTCCAGCGCAGTCTGCTCCCGGCCGGGGTTGTCCTCTTCTTGAAAATACGTCCACACCTGCCTGCCCCTCTCATTGCTGAGACGCCAGCGGCTGAGGTCGGTGGCGGGCTCTGTCTTATACGGCCCCCCTCTACGACGCAGACACCTGGAAACGATTGTGAGTGGGCATCCTGCCTCTTCTTTAGGGCAGAGCCCAGAGGTCTCCTTCCAACAACCCACAGGCAGGCCGTCATCCTCCCCTCCCAGAATGCAAACATTCTTAGTGCTACTTCTACCTCTAGATGCAGGACCTGCATCCCAACCGGATCCCCTCAACCCTGCCCCCGCCAAGCGGTCCCCAGCTGCGGGACCTCGGCTGGAAGCCCCCTTCCCGCCGTGACCCAATCTCAGAGCCCCGACGATGCTCTCCCTTCTTGGGGGGGGGGGGTCCGGAGCGCGAGGACTCACGTGCCCTCAGTCATGACTGCTGCTGGATCTCCGCCACCTGCGCGCAGAGCCCGGCACAGCCACCCGCCAGTCCCCGCAGGCTTAGAGGGAGCGTTACTCTGCCGACCCCGGTGTGTGGTGGGAAGATGTCCGAGCAGCCAATCGGAACGCCGTGAAGGTGGGCCCCAAGGCCCGCCTAGCCGTCGCAGTGGTGGAACGCGAGACGCCCCACCGCGCTGGAGGCGGGGCCTGGGCTAGGAGGGTGTGGCATGAGAGACAGGGCGGGACCTGGGCCGTGATCTGGGGCCTACCTAGACAGAGTGGGCGGGGTTAGGGTGGGCTCTAGGGGCGGGCCCGGGGCTAAGGTTGAGCGAAGCCGACCCCTTGCGGATTAAGCAGGGTCTTACCTAGGGGCGAAGCCCGGCCCCTAGAGGTGAGAGCCTGGCAAGAAGCAGGTGGGGTTGAGGAATTGGGGGAGTTCCCGCCCCGCAGGAGACCGGAAGGGAGTCCAGTGTTGGGAGCTGCGAGGCTTAGGCCAGGGCAGGACCAGAGGCCGGGAGGAGCTCGTGCCCTTGAGCAAGAGCCGATGCCACGACTGCGGGTGCGCCACCAAGTTACCTTGTAGCCAAGTGCCAATGGAAGGCACATGTCAACCTCCACCCCAGAAACTGTGCCCAGAGGAGCCTGAACACACTTGACCCTGTCTGTTCTCCCAGATTCACCAAATCTCACTTCCCTGGAAGGGAAAAACAGGCTGGAAGTCGTTGGGTTTTTTTTCTTCTGGGGATGTCCCTCCATGTGGAAACACAGAGTGGGAATGGGGGCCCCAGCCTACATCTCAAACTCTGAGTCTGGCCAAGCTAGGGGAGGGAGGAGGTTTCAACTGGAGCAGAGTTGAGTTGTGCAATTTTACTGGACTTTTTTATAAGCAAAATAATAATCCTTTTATAACTAAGAAAGAAAAAAACTAAATTCTACCTGTGATTTGAAAGAATTTCTGAGACAGTCATGAGAAAAAGTAATCCTTCTCTCTGCTTGCACACTGCCAATTACAACTTGTTCAGTAAGCTAAATAAACCACCTCTTATGGTTTTTGACAGGGACAACTGGCCATACAGTAGAGTCATTTTCAAAAGTAGGGAAAGTTTGGAAGAAATTTCCAGCTAGATTAAGGGACATGTTAAGGTAAGACAGGCGCCCAACAGACATTCGAGTGGTTATGTTGAGTAGGCTGGTGTTCTGGGGAGAGGCCAGGGCTGGAGTGAGGAATTTGGGAGTCCTCGGTTTTCAGGTGGTGTCTGAAACCTACGACTGAATGAGATCAACTAGGCAGTATTCCAAAGAGAAAGTTTTCCAGGATGAGCCACGGGGCACCGACAGCTTCCAGTCTAGAGGAGAAAGAGTATCCAGAAAAGAGAGGAAAGAAAAAACAGGAGATGTGGAGTCAGGGAAGCCAAGTAAAAACCATAGTAATCTCTGCAGAAGTTTTGGTGGGACTATAAAATGAGGTCAGATAACGAATTAGATGTGGCCCCATGGCAGAGTTTTAAAAAGTGAGGGTGGTGGGGAGAGAATTCCAATTAAATATGTTAAACATGTCACACTGAGCACAGTCATTGACTTCCACTTCCCACCCAAACCATACTCACATAAATAAGAGATAAAAATTCACAGTGAGCCCTGGCCAGTGTGGTTCAGTGGATTGAGCACCAGCCTGCAAGCCAAAGGGTTGCCAGTTCGATTCCCAGTCAGAGCACATGCCTGGGTTGTGGGCCCAGTCCCCATCAAGGGACACATGAGAGGCAACCACACATTGATGTTTCTCTCCCTCTCTTTCTCCCTTCCTTCCTTTCTTTAAAATAAGGAGTAAAAATTTCAAAAAAAACTTATTAAAAAACAGTGTTCAACAAAATTATAAAGGCAAAGTATGTAAGGAGTAGCAATAACTGACTTAACAAGCCAGAAAAGGCTGAAACCTATGTGTTGGGGTGAAGCCATCAAGAAAAGGGACCATTCTTGCCAATGAACTCCAGGAAGGCACAGAAACTGAAGAACTAGTATAAAGTTGGAGTGAGGAGCACTGCGACACGCACCCTCTCCCTTACCTGGGTGGAAGCCTGCAGCAGTGGAGCCAGAGGAGGTATGACCTCAAGCACAAGGCATAGCCAAAGACCACGGAAAGCAGGGACATTGAGTGAAAATCCACACACCGGAGAGCCCAGTCCCACTTCTCCCACGCAGCCATATGGCTGTGGGCCGTAGGAAGAGGATTTCTCTGGAGTCGATGCCACCCCAGAAAGACCTGCACACACCGGTAGCTGGAACCCGGTGGAAAAGCAGGGAAGCCTGTCACCAGGCAGCTTGTATCTGCTGACACAGAGCTTCCAACAAGCTCCTCAGCACCCTGTCATCAACATGAGTCGGATTTGAGGAAGACCTCTACCATGAAAAACAACAAAACACACAGAAGATGGAATTTTTGAGACACGGAGATGAGGCAAGGTGTAGAGGACTTTGACAAAACAGAGGGTGTTGCACAATGAAAAACAACCACCTGACCCACTCTTTCCCTCCCCGCCTTACTTGTCTCCCAGCTTATCACCAATTAGCATACCAAGTATTTCGCATATTTTTCTTATTATCTCTCCCATAAAATATAAGTATCACGAGGGCTGAAATTTGTTTTGTTTGTTGCTGTCCCCAGCACTTGAAGTAATAATGCCTGACATATAGTAAATACTCCAAAAGTATATACTCAATAAATGAACAGGATTTTCTAAGAAACATTAAAGAAAAAAAAACTCTCAGAAATAAAAAAAAATATATGACATCAAATTTTGAGTCACAAGCATAGGTCCTGGCTGGCATAGCTCAGAGGACTGAGCGCGGGCTGCAAACCAAAGAGTCACCAGTTCACTTCCTGGTCAGGGAACATGCCTGCCTGGGTTGCGGGCCAGGTCTCTCCGCAAGTGGGAGCCACATGAGAGGCAACAACACATTGATGTTTTTCTCTTTCTCCCTCCCTTCCCCTCTCTAAAAATAAATGGTAAAATCTTAAAAAAAAAGCCACAAGAATAGGAAGATAAAATAGAGGAATTTTAGGATAGTAGCATAAAAAGTTAAGGATACAAAAGAAGAAAGAAGAAAATTAGATCAATCTGCAGGTCAAATATCTGAATATTAGGGAATTCCAAAGGGAAATAGTGGATGGGATGAATATATTAAATAATTTCCAAAAATTCCCAAATGGGTGGACAATTGTCTAGATTGAAAAAGTACGGCAGACTGTTTTCTAAAGATGCCTCCAACTCTCATCTAATGTTTTTCTAAAATGTGATCTTAACATTCGTTCCCATTGAGAAAGGGGATCTATGCCCTGACCCTTGAATCTGCAACCAGATGCCTGTACCAATACAATGCAGTGGAAGTGATCCTGCATGAGATTTTTAAAGCTGGGCTTACATTTTGCTCACTAGAGCACTTGCACCTGGAGTTCTAAGATCCCATTTAAGAAGTCCAGCTATGCTGGGGACACCTTACTTGAGGAAGCCAAGCCACATGTGAGATGACACAGTCACCTCAGGCAGTTGAGCCTCCAGACAACAGTGCATCATCCCCTGCCAACCACGTGAACGAGCCGTCTTAAGAAAGCCAGCCCTGTCGAGCCTTGAGACACCTGCAACCCCAATCAATACCTGACTGCAACTGCATGAGAGGCCCCAGGAAAAAAGCTACAGCCAAATTCTGCCTAAATTTAAAGTTTAAGCTGCTATGTTTGGGGTAGTTTGTGACACAACGGTAACTTCTGGAAAAAAGTATTATTAAGTGTTCAGCATAATAAATTGGACAGGAAGTAGGGGAGGGACCAACAGACACATCAAGCATGTTGTTGAGAAATTCAAGAGTACCAGGGGCAGAAACGGTCTTAAAAACTTCCAGCAACAGCCCTGGCTGGTGTGGCCCAGGTGGGTGGAGTGTCGGCCCACAACCGAAGGAGTGCCATTTCAGTCCCCAGTCCATGCACCTACGGGAGGCAACCAACTGATGCTTCTCTCTCACACTGATGTTTCTCTCTCCCTTCCCCTCTCTCTAAAAAGCAAGGACAAAATGTCCTTGGGTGAGGGTTAAAAAGAGTAATAATAAAGACTTCTGCCTTGCATTGCTGACGTTCCCCATACAACAGTTTTTAAAGAAAATGGGACAAGTCACTTCTCTGCCTAGAATACTCCAACAGCTGACTCCCATACCACTTAGAATAAGGCCGCAAGGGTCTCTGTGGTCTGGCCAATCCCCTCACTCGACAACACTACCAAACTGGCACCTCCAGGTTTTCATCACATCTTTGGGTGCTCTCCCCAGCTACACCCCTGCATTCCTCTCCAGGAAGTCTACCGTCACCTCCAGCCAATCTCCTTATGTCCCCTTTTCCAGGCCAGGCACACGCCCCACACACATCCTCAGACAGCTTTGTACACACACCGTTGGTGCTTCCAGATGCGAGCTCGGTGGCCTGCACTGCTGATGTCTGGCGCATCCGGGACTGTGACTCTGCTGGGACGACGAGTGATGACTTGTTCGACACAGAAACATAAGCTGCTAACTGCCCCAGAGCGTGTTGGTAAGTGACTGAGATCATGAAAACAGGTAATATCAAAGCATTTACACAGGAGGAAATAGCCTACCATTTTTGAAAACAGGAGGAGACCTCCTTAGACATTCAATGTTTTATTTGCATGATTAATAATCACATTTCCAACAGTGCATCAAGCATCAGGAATAAGATTATTTTTGAGTAAAAACAAAATCTTCTGGAGAGACCCTCCCACTCTCAAGTGCGCAGCTCAAATGTCCACCATGTCCAGCAGTGCAGAGAGATGGAGCTCAGAGGCAACGTCCTCTTCCCTTGAACTTCGGATCAGCCTTTCGAGGTGCTTCAGCCGTTCAGTGAGGGATGTGCCTGTTGCCTCTGACAACTGTTGCTCGCCTGCCCTTTCATTCTATATAAATGAAAAAAAAAAAACCAAAGGTAATTTTGGAATACCCACAGACCAAGACATACTCTCTTTAAACGCACTAGATCAGGTTCATGTTAGAAATCTCATCTGGGGCACGCTGGGCTCAACGAGCTCCCCTCCTCGCGCCCATCGTGTATCTTTCCAGCCTCTTCTAGCACGTACGCATACAGCTGGGATCGGCAGCGCATGGAGTGTTTCTCCGCTGACTCTGTCGAGAAAAACTTTCAGTGCTGCTCATTTTTACAAAATACCATTCCAGGGGCTACAAACTAGTCCATCACAGTACTGTAGTTGCTTAACCAGAGTCCCACCTTTGGATATTCACTTCATTTCAACTTTATGCAGAATAATTAATGCTACAGTGAATAAAATATTTTTTTGTCATATATAGTAATTTTTTGCCCCTTCACCCAAGGATATGTTTTTATTGATTTTAGAGAGGAAAGGAGAGAATCATCGATCAGTTGCCTCCTCTGGTGCCCTGAGCAGGGATCAAACCTGCAACCTAGATATGTGTCCTGACTGGGAATCAAACCCGCAACTTTCTGGTGTATGGGGACAACACTCCAACCAACGGAGCCACCCAGCCAGGGCAGTCATTTCTTTAGGGCAGAAAAATTGTCTGCCAATTGTCTGCAAATTGATAAATAGAAACAATATGTCATCTTAATTTGCTTTCTCCCCTACAGAAGGACTTCCTAAAGCCAGCCCAGGAGCATACTTTTGACCTGTCCAGCACTAACTCACTGTAATTCAAACTCTGGTTTTGGCTCTTTTACCACCGAAGAAAGGCTAGTGAGCTAGAAAGACCTTGAGCTTTAGAGCAAGGTCTGGCTTTGAAAAGCAGCTCTGCCACCACCAGCTGAACACACGTGGGTGAGGTCCTTGACTTGTGTGAACTTAACCTCCTCAGGTTATGAAGATGAGATGATCCCGGAGAGGAGGTCAGGGCAATGCCACGGCTTGGACGCTACGTGCTCCGTGAACAGAAGACTCTGTCATCGCCTGTTATTCCACCTCAAGTCCTCACTACATGTCAGCACAGTGATGGGTTCTGTTCAGTTCCTAAGCATGTATCAATTTCACTATTCATTCATTTCACAAGAGGAAACTCAGAATTCGTTGGGCCTTTATAACTGACAGATCAAGTTTAAGACAAGATCTAATTTAAGCTTATAACCTGTTGCTCATCGTAACATCACACAATAAATCAATCCTTACTTTTATCCCAGCCACTTGATGTCTAATTCCAACATAATGCCAAGCATCCTCTCCTCTCACCTGCGGACTAGCTGCTGTGGACTTTCTCATCACGGGCTCGATGGTCTGCGGCAGCGACACCAGGGTCTGAGGGAGGTAGAGGGGGAAGGAAGTGGGGTCCGCGAATGCCCCCGAGTCTTCGGACAGCCACTGCTGAAGCTGATCTTCAAACCTGAAACGTCCGAGCACCGAGAAGCAAAACCGTAACTGTCACTCACTTTCACTATCGCTCTGTACATGTATAAACTCATACTTCAAATTGTTGAAAGCTTTGCTTTTTACTAAGGACAGACATCAATGGGGAAGCAGAAACATACTTTTAAAAAAATCATATCTTTAATTGATAAACCCAATTTGTACTTAATGAGAAAGGTGGCATTTATCCAAAATCAATTGTTTTTATATGTTACTTAACATTACTCATAATTCTCTCATTTGCTTTATTTTCTCTGGCTTATTTTGAATTTTTGTGTCTATAATTCTTATCTCTTGAGGGATTATCCAAGTGTATGGATGGCTGCTTAACAGTCTAAAATTAACTCAATGTCCTACCACCTCTACACTGCACAGCTGTCTTCTCCATACACATTTCTTTCCAAGAAAGACAAACTGGTCCAACTGCTTAAATGACACAGACCTAGAAAGATCTCCTTTTAGAAATGACACACTAATTCACTACTCCGCCACATGTTTATCAAGCCCCCAACAAACAGCGGGCACCACTCTAGGTACCAGCGACACAGCACTGAAGACAGACAGGGAAAGGGCCTAAGCAGCTTATACTTGCAGGGAACAGACACGGGACACATTACAAGGGAAAGGTGGCCTGAGGGTGAGACAGACCAACAGAGACAGGGAGACAGAGCAGGCTGGGAGAACAGGCAGAAGGCCCATCTAAGAAGCAGACATCTGAGCAGAGACTGAGTGAGGGCAAGGTGAGCCACAGGGGTACTGGGGTGGCTGCGGAGTCCCGGACAAAGGAACAAGGACTGCGAAGGCCCAACTGCACCCTGCCCAGCGTGCTGAAGGAACGGATGTCAGAAAGGAAACGGGAAGCAGAGCACATGAAGCCTTGCCCACCTCGTAAGGATCCTGCCTTTGAATCAGAGTGAGAAGCAGCCAGGGGAAGGTGGTAAACAAAGAAGTCACACGACCTCTGCCTCACACTTGAAAGCCTCGCCCAGAGTCAGCTGAGACTAGGCTATGGCCTACTGCAAAAACGGTCCAATTCCATATATACATATGAATATATATTTACTTATTTAAACTTATGTATTTATTTATTTACAGACAGGGGAAAGGAGAGAGAAGAGAGGGAGAGAAATATCAATGTGTGGTTGCCTCTTGCACGTCTGCTATTGGGGATCTGGCCCGTAAGGCAGGCATGTGCCCTAGACTGGGAATCGAACCAGCAACCCTTTGATTCGCAAGCTGGCACTCAATCCAGTGAGCCACACTAGCCAGGGCCCAAATATATTTTGAACAGAGCCGACAGGATTTAAATAGAACCAACAGGACTAAATGTGGAGGGATGATTCCAATGCATTCAGCCTGGGCAGCTAGAAAGACAATGCTGCTTTCCACTGAGAAGACCACTTTTGGGGGGAAATTGGGAACTGGATTTGGGATCCAGCTAACAAGCTTTGAGATGGCTATCAGGAAGCAGTAGGAGCGCCGGACTGCGAAGCAAAGGGTCACTAGTTCGATTCCCAGTCAGGGCACATGCCTGGATTGCAGGCCTGGTCCCTGGTAGGGGGCGCATGAGAGGCAACCACACATTGATCTCTCTCCTTCTTTTTTCCTCCCGCCTCCTCTGTCTAAAAATAAATAACATATTTAAAAAAAAATAGAAACAGTAGGATATTCAAATCTAGAGTTCAGAGAAAAACCCGAGGTTTGAGATCTGTACCTGGAGTTGTCAGAATATTTATGTTATTTAACAACCCATGAAACTAGAGTAAGTACAGATATCAGAGGCACAAGGTCCAGAGAGCAAGTCAGGGGGCAGTGGGGGGAAGAGGTAGAACCAGGAGATGTGGCCTAGAGATTACGGCCAGAGGAGCAGGAAAGGGACTAAGGGCATCCTGGAAGCCCCCAGGGGGCAAGAGAGGGACTAAAGGCATCCTGGGAGAGAGGAAGGAGAAAGCAAAGGTGTGGAACGGTACTGGGGACTGGGGTTCACCGTCAGTTCAGCTGTGTGGGGGCTGCAGTGAGCCCAACCAGAGTGGACATGGAGGGCAGAAGGGGGCTACGGGAAAGACTGGAAAAGAGAGCTGGAGCAGCGAGAACCACTGTTCCTGAGGAGTTTACGGTAAAAAGAGCAGAAACACAAGGGTGGAGACTAGAGAGGAAATGAGGCCGAGAGACAGAGAAATGCCACAAGGATGATTTTCAAGCACAAAAAAGCTTAAGGACACAATGAGCAGACGGGAACGGGCTTCACCTCTTGCTCTCCTCCTTCTCCAGCAGCAGACTGCTGGACAGACACTGAACTAGAAGCTCCTGGGCAGAGGCTCCGCGCATCAGATCCTCCGTGCTGGGAACCTGCCCTTCTCGGCCCCGCTGTGCATTCCTCTTCCTGTTTAGGTGCACATGAAGCGATGGAGTGGCGAACTTGGTTGCAGAAGGATGAGAAGACTTTGTTCCCAAACTGTAAGTACACGTTTTGAAATGCTTATAGTCAGGAAAGAGGGAGAAAGGACTCCTCAGGTGTGAGACCCACCCCTTCCTGCTCCCAGCTTCCCTCATGCTCAGGGCTTCTGTTGGGTCAGGTGCAAGGCTCGGAGGGAGGGCAGCCTCTGCCCTAGGGGAGCTTCCTGTCTCCTGGGCAGCTGGGCCCTCAGAGCAGTCCTGCTCTGAGTTTTACTTCCCATCCCTGGATTATCAACAGGTCTCTATTACCCCTGATTATTAGCAAGGTTCTTCTTATAGTGAGCTGTTAAGTCCTTCTGGAACTAATGTTTACAAACGGACATAACGGAGCAGTTTTTCTAAACAGATACCAAAGTCTGTCCTCGCCCACTAGTTGGCATGGTGCTTTTGTCACACATGGTTGTGCCTGGACGTTTTATTCTGATCCACCTGCCTACTGTGACTTCACGACTGTGTTCTGACATCAGGCAGAGCAGGCCTTCCTGGTCATTCTTATTCATTCAAAATATTCTCAGCGACCGCTACACATTTTCTCATCCTGATGAATTTTATTACTTATGTTTGGGTTTTACTAGAAATGCCCTGACGTTATAGTTCAGAACTGACTTTATATAGTACTGCATCCTCCCATCAGCAAGGGGAGCCTGCCTCTCACTCACTCAGGTTTTCTCTGCCCATTTAGGGCCCTCCGAGTTCCCCTAACAGGGGCTCAGTGCCTCTCCTGGTCCGTCTATCAAATCACCTTTCTGAACCTGGAACAATTTTAAAGGTACGACTGTTGATTATCTTCAGCTGACAATTTTACTGCCTGGAAATGACCGTTTCTCCTCTTTTAATACTTATGCCCTCTGCATCCCCACGAGCACAGTTTCCAGGACAACAGTAAACAGCAGTGACACCAGGGGCAGCTCAGGCCGGTTTGGACTTCAGTGTTTCGAACGTTTTACCAACAAGCAACTTTTTTTTTTGGCAGTTTTATGATAGACAACCTTATCAAGCAAAAAAAAAAAAATGTTTACCCAAGTTTGATAAAAATTTTTATCAGCAATGAGTATAAATTTGGGGGACAGAAATAGGTATTTAAATTTAGGAAAAACATTTCAAGAGCTACTAAAATGATCACTTATTTTTCTATTATGGCCCCAAATTACATGAATAGATTTCTCTTGTTGGTATTGTTTATCCTGGAATAAAGCCTACTTGTGAAACTTTTTATGTATTGCAAGACTGCACATACTAACATTTTATTTGGTACATTTGAACCAGATTTGTGAGATGTCAGCTTTCTTTTGTCAGCTTGCACTCTCCCAGTTATGCTATGATTTCAGGGTCAGTTTCATCTGATAAATGAAGTGAGATGCTTGCTTTTTTTGGTCAAGAACAGTTTCTATTACATGGGAGTGATCTGTCCTTCAAGTATGTCAGAATCTGCCCACACCAGACTGGATTCCGTGTATAGGATGTGAACTTCTGTCATGTGCCTTAGAAGAGAACAACAGGGTTTGCTCTACGGGTTGGAGGGACGACAGGAACACACACTGGACACAAATCTCACCACCCCTGATGCAGCTGGAGCTCCTTCTGTGTCTGAATTCTGGCTTGTTCCCACGACAACGGAACATCATATATTTTCAAATGGTTTTTAAAAAAATATACATATATCTGACCATCTTCACTCAGTGCCTCTGAGAAAACAATATAAAAACAAATAAGAAAAGAATATCAAAAGGGCAAGAGGTAAACACCTGATATTTGCTTATAGTCACTGATTTAAGGACAAGCCCCTCTAATTAAAGTCACATAATTACGTGATTATCATTTGAGCCAAACGTGCTCCAAGTGTCCGTAGGTCACGCAAGGTTCAGACAGGCTCACGCGCAGACTGTGGCGTGGTCAGTACAACTACTCAGACCTACAAAATTTTCTCAAACTTAGAACCAGCCCAGGGGGCCCGTATCAGGGAGGTGAGCCCTGGCGCTCCTGGAACTCTTAGCTCTTCCCAATGTTTACAAGTGCCCTCAAGTCGCTGGCTTTAAGGAGAGAGTCCTAAGGAAAGGAAGGATGATGACCCACAGAAAAAAGAACCAACATCAAGTAAACTTCTTTCTTCACTGCAATCGGACCAGTCAAGTCTCGTGAGGATGCCGGCCCCGTGGTGATATGCGCTAACTACCTGACGTGACAGGGAGCCTGGGGGGTGTCCAGTCCCTCAGCTTGTGGTTGATGCACAGGGCAATGACGTCATCCCAGGGGATCTCAGCGACCGAAGGCCCTGCCCCCAAGCCGCAGGAGGGGCTCTTGCTCTTCCACCTGCCATATGTTCTTTGGAGCAGGTTCTCCACCTGGGACTGCAGGACAGGCTGCGTCTGGCGAGAGCTGGGGATCTGGGAGGTATACTGGATGACCATGGAGCATACGGGAAGCCAGGGAGCTGGAAAGAAAGCACCTTGTGAATCACAAGGTTTGGCCAAAGTACAGGGGGAAATCTACATGAAATGTACTTCACTCCATATTAATTTAGGAGAAGGTAACTGTGGATGAGAAGTCGGTTCTCAAATCTAAATACCACACACCATAGCTGTTCAGAAAAGAGCCTCTCTCTCCCCATGTCCCAACAAGGGACCCAGTGTCCTTTGACAAAACTTTCAACTAAGGGGCCCCCCTACCCCCCGCAAGAGGCTCTGCTTGTACAGTCCCAGGAATCCGTCCTTTAACAAGGACCCAGGTGAGGATGGTACATGAGGTCTTGACTTGTTTTGGGAAGCCCTGAACTAGCTCACAGCACAGAGGGTTTGCACAGTACACTTTGCTTCCCTGTGGGTTCTTTTCAGTAACGACCATCTGTTAGACCTACTGAGGGCCAAACCCTGAAATTCAGAAGGGCAGCTGTTCCGTGTGGCCCAAAGGAAAGTGGCCCTGGTAAGGCCCTGCACTGTGCCACATGAGCAGTAAACGGCCTCCTTCCGTTTTACCAGCATCAACAAGGGAAGGGGCAGCAACCGTGGCCAGCCCAGGGGACTGGAGAATGCAACGGAACAGTCTGAATGCTTCGGCGGGCACAGCGGGAGCCCCGACAGAGGCTCCACAAAGGAACACCAGCTTCCAGTCAGCGCTGGGTGCCGTGGCCCAGGCAGACCCAGCAGTGTGTGCACAGCACTGCACGGTCCCCATATTCTTCACCCCCACACCCCACGGTGCAGGCAGGATGGGGCCTGCCATCCATTCAGAAACTCAGGGCCCTGGGGTCACTGCTCCCCCAACACTGCAGGCCACCTTCCTCCCCGGGGTGAGCAGACACCCACAGACTACTGTGTTGGTGGAGAAGGACCAACAGTCACTCGACAAAAACCCTAGCCCATTCTGACTCCTAAACCCAAAGGCGGGGGCAGTGGGTGCAGAACGGAGAAAGGGGCACAGAGTGGAGGGCGTAAGAACCTCACACCAGCGGCCAGTACCCGCTGGACCATCACTACAGTAAGAGCAGAAACAGGTGATCTCAGCTGCCTCCACACTCACCCCCGGCCAGCACCCCTCAGCACCAGCACTTACCCCCAGGGGGCGGAAGGTCCATCTGCGGAAGCTGAAAGCCCAGCACAGCCTGTTTCAGCCAGGCCAGGTGCTCCGGGGCATTCCAGTGAAGGTGAGGAAGCAGCTGGCTGCCCCCTGCCTCAGCAAACTCGGTGACAGGCCAGGACAGGTCACAGAGCTGCTCTGAGGACACCACAGAAGCCAGGAAGTACAGCACACTGTTGAACAGCTCGATGATGGCACCAGGCTCCTGCGAGGCCAGGCCTCCCAGCCGCCTCTCTCTTCTGTCATGGAAAAACCGGCCGCTGAACTCACGGCTAACCCCATCTTCCACATACTGAATGAGGGTCTGGCAGGAAAGGTCCAGGGCACAGGGGCAGCGGGAGACCAGCCACTGCACGGCCTGCGACACCTGAGAAGCCAAGACAGTTGGAAAACACCTGGTTAAACAGGTCATGCTGTTTTTCAGAAGGAGCTTCCTGAAGGTGCCCCTCCCGCAGCTGCCACAGCAGGTGCCACCGGAGCACCAGCTGCTCGACCACCAGCTGCCCAGGTGGGAAGCGGAGCAAAAGCTTCTGCTGTAGTGCAGTTTGGCCTCCTAGGGCCCTGGAGACCTACACAGCGGGGATCCTAGGAGAGGGGTTCCGAGCCCCACCCTACCCAAGGTGGGGCCACAGGAAGGGCTCGGGCCTGGAGGAAACCAGCCCTGCACATCCCCTTCATCTCGCAGGCGGGAACACACGTCTTCCGGTCCTCAGAAGAACTAACCCGGATGTCTCCACACCCTGCAGTCACCTTTCGTCCTGTCGTTACTCTTATTTAATTCCTGGCACTTCTTCCCCTAACTGTAACTATCAGCACAGACTTTTTTTTAGTTCTCACCTGAGGATATATCTCACCTGATTTTTTTTTAGAGAGAAGGGAGGAGGGGAGGAGGGGAGAGAGAGGGTGGGGAGGAGCGGTGGTAGGAAGAGAGAGAGAGATATCAATTTGTTGTTCCACTTATTCATGCATTCATTGGTTGACTCTTGTATGTGCCCTGACCAGGAATCGAACCTGCAACCTTTTGGTGTACAGTATGACACTCCAACAGCAAACCATCTGGCAAGGGCCAGACTTCCTTCTTTAAGGGAACTTCTGATAACATTATTTCTTCACATATTCTAAGAAAATAACTTACATATCTGACCTTCAGATATAAGACATGAATGGCCATATTTTAAATCTGTAACTATAAAACCTCTAAAAATTACATTAACAATTTTATTTTATTTTTCAGATAGCAGGACTATGGGAAAATTTTATATTTTATTTTTATTTCTGCTTATATTTTTAGGTTACCTCTCAAAAATAAAATTAAAAATGCAACCAGCAATATAACTAAAATTCAATATAGAGCAAAAAAGGAAAAACTGAAATATACAGTTAGACCTTTAAAAATGATGAAACTTTACCTTATTTGTGCCTTGCAAATCATTAATGGAATCAGGAATCTCAATCACAGTATAATCCGAAATCAGCTTAGCTGAAACCAAATCCTGTAGCATCAGACCTTGGAAAGAAACAGACGGAGGTCACCTGTCTTCCGCTCAGCCTGCAGGTGAATGAACACACCTCACTCCACAGACCCCGCCCAGCCCTGCTCCCAGGCACCGGAGTGGCTGCCGTCCCCTGACTCCCGACACCGCACTGCCAGCACTGCCTCAGACCCGGGGCTCGACCCATTTATTGAACATGTTGGCTCATAAACGGGGCTGTCTTCACAAACCATCTTCCACGTCCTTCTCCACGGCGTCCCCTCCCAGGCTGGGCACTAGAACCACCAGCGGCAGCGCCGGCTGGAAAGGCTTGGCCTGCAGGAGCTGCTTGAGCTGCAACAGCGCGGACAGCCAGTACACATCCTCCTCTGCCATGTCCTCGCCTTTCAGTCTGGGGGCCAGCAGCAGCATGAGCCCGCTGGCTCCAAGAAGCTCCTTCTGCGTCTCCGCGGCGTCAAGGGCACCGTCGCTGAGAGCACCGTGGGCCACCTGGAACAGCACCCAGACCATCAGAATGGACACACCAAGGGACAAATCAGCAGTGAACATCGGCCCCAGAGGGAGCCCAGCCAAACTGCACTGCACTTTGGGCCAGCCCCCCTCCATGAGGCCACGAATTGTGGACACAGAAACAGCCAGGTCAACATTCATCCTCCAGCTAGAATGTGTTTGAGCACGTTACTTTCACCTTAACAGTTACCCTTAAAAAGTCGTAAAAACGGTTAAGCCCATAATGACAAAAAGGGGGGAAAGCAAACCATCAGCAACCTATTTCTAGAAAATAGAGTGGACATGAGGACAACCACTGGGTTGGGGAAGCAGAGGAAGCTACACCTGAGGGGCTACAGACATGGCGTGAAAGGACCCAGGCCAGCCGAGCCTGCAAAAGCCCAGAGCACCCATGTCTCGTGGCACCAAGAGCCAGAGGCCAGGTTCAGGGCCTGGAGGGGTGAGCCACATGCAGAGCAGTGGCCCTACTGGTCATTAAGGAAACTTCTAGTTAACACCTACCTGCGGGTGGCCTTTAAGTACAACATGCACCCTAGGCAGGGGTCTGTCCCACCCTGAGAAGCTCCAGATACAGGAGCATCCCCAGGCATGCGGAGGGTGCCTGGCTCTGGCTACCCCCTGCCTTACCCTGAGAGCACCAGCAGCTACCCTAGGAGACACGATGAGGCCCGTCCAGAGACACCGAACAGCCCAGGGAACAGATACCCAGATCCTGACATTTGGAGGTCCCCCCCAAAAGGATGGCTTCCACCCAGTTACCCTCCACCCCACCCTAAACACAGAGCTTACGGCCAGCCTTTCAGGGCCTCACTCAAGCACATGGCAGGCAGCCTCTGATAAGGTGCCTGAGGAGAGCCTCCAGCACACGAGACTATAGTTACAGAGAAAAGAAACCCAAAGGAAACAGATAATGCATAGAATGTAAGAAAATATAGAAAAAATCCTAATTTCCTCAGAGACATAAGATTATACATCCAAAAAATAGTCACAAGATGATATATCAAATAAGGACAAGAAAAGGAAAGGAGTGACTTCCGGCCAAGATGGAGGTATAGGTAGATATGCTTTGCCTCCTCTCACAAAGGAAAGGAGGACAACAAATTTAAAATAAAGAAAATAAATCAGAACTGCCAGAAAACAGAACTGCATGGAAGTCTGACAATCAAAAAGTTAAAGGAGAAACATTCATCCAGACCAGCAGGAGGAGCGAAGATGGACAGGACTCCAGTCAAGGCAGCAACTGGAGGGCCGGGGTGGGTGAGGCAGCAGCCGGCAGACCAGGCGGTCCCACATTGGCGTGCAGATAAACCAGGAGGAACAACGGGGAAGCAAGACAGACCGTGCAACCCAGGGTTCCAGAGTGGGGAAATAAAGCTTCAAAACCTCTGATTGTAAAAACGTGTCAGGGTTGCATTGGTGAGAGAAACTCCCAGCCTCACAGGAGAGTTCAGTGGAGAGACCCACAGGGTGCTGGAATGCACACAAACCCACCCACCCAGGTATCAGCACCAGAAGGGCCCAATTTGCTTGTGGGGAGCAGGGAGGTGACTGCAAGTCAGCCGAGAGCCAAGCAAGCTGCATTGTTCCCTCTGGGACGCCTCCCCCTTAAGTAGCACCACGACAGCAGCAAAACAGGTTGCCCCACCTGGACAAATACCTAAGGTTCCACCCCTTACTACATAACAGGGGCACTGAGATAAAAAAATATGGCCCAAACGAAAGAAGAGATGAAAACTCCAAAAATAGAACTAAGAGATAAAGAGATAGCCAACCTATCAGATGCACAGTTCAAAACACTGGTAATCAGGATGCTCACACAAATGGTTGAATATGGTCTCAAATAGAGAAAGAAGTCAAGGCTATGCAAAGTAAAAGAAAAGAAAATGTAAAAGGAACCAACAGTGATGGGAAGGAAATGGGAACTCAAATCAACGACTTGGAGCAGAAGGAAGAAATAAACATTCAAGCAGAACAGAATGAAGAAACAATTCAAAAAATGAGGAGAGGCTTACGAACCTCCTGTACAACTTTAAATGTTCCAACATCCGAATCATAGGGGTACCAAAAGGAGAAGAGGAAGAGCAAGGAGTTGAAAACTTATTTGAACAAATAATGAAAAAGTTCCCCAATCTGGCAAAGGAAATAGACTTCCAGGAAATCCAGGAAGCTCAGAGAGTCCCAAAGAAGATGGACCCAAGGAAGCACACACCAAGACACATCATAATTAAGTTACCCAAGATTAACGATAAGGAGAGAATCTTAAAAGCAGCAAGAGAAAAGGAGACAGTCACCTACAAAGGAGTTCCCATCAGAAGGTCAGCTGATTTCTCAAGAGACCTTACAAGCAAGAAGGGGCTGGAAAGAAGTATTCCAAGTCATGAAAGGCAAGGACCTACATGCAAAATTACTCTATCCAGCAAAGCTTTCATTTAGAGTGGAAGGGCAGATAAAGTGCTTCCCAGATAAGGTCAAGTTAAAGGAGTTCATCATCACCCAGCCCTTATTATACGAAATGTTAAAGGGACTTATCTAAAAATAAAAATAAAAAATATGAACAGTAAAATGACAACAAACTCACAGCTATCAATGACCAATCTAAAAAACAAACAAAAAAAAACAAACTAAGCAACCAACTAGAACAAGAACAGAAATGGAGATCATATGGAAGGTTATCAGCAGGGAGGGGGAGAGGGGAGAATGGAGGAAAGGTACAGAGAGTAAGAAGCATAAATGGTAGGTACAAAATAGACAGAGGGGTGGTGAAGAATAGTATGGGAAATGTAGAAGCCAAAGGACTTATATGTACAACCCATGGACACGAACTAAGGTGGGCAAATGCTCATGAGAGGGGGATTACAGGGCAAAGAGGAGTAAAGGAGAGAAAAAAATGGGACAACTGTAATGGTATAATCAATCAAATATATTTAAAAAATAAGGAAAGGAAATGAATAATATATATAGAATAAAAATGTCAACAGAACATTTGGAATATAAAGTCAAGGAAATCTCCCAGAACACAATATAAAAGAGCAAGACAGAACATAGGATAGAAAAGATAAGAGGCTCAGAGGATCGCCTGATGAGTTCCAACATACATCTAACAGAGATTCAAGGAAAAGCCGAAGAAAGAGAAGGAAAAACACGTCATAAAGATGCAAATACACCCCAGAAGCAAAACAGGAGCCTCCAGCCTGCAAGGACCCTCGAGCCCAGCACGATGAATGCAGGAAGTCGGCACCAGGCACACCCGAGGGGATTTTCAGACCATGGGACCGAGGGCACGCTTCTGGAGAGAAACAAACCAGGCCAGAGAAATGCCTGATGTACCAGGAAGCTACTGAACAAAGATGTCAGCAGCTGAGAAGCCGTGTGGAACGCAAGTCACCGCACTTGAGTGGGATGCTCTGCTTCTCCCTCCCTCGGGTGAATCACCAGAGCAGATACAGAACTCAGGACTTCTGAACGACGTGCAGAAGACGCGCTTGTCAGGACGGTTCTGAGTTTCCATCTAACTTCTCCAAGTCGTCTATGGCCAGAGGCAGTCCAAAGGCTCACTGTGCTCTAGACCCTAGCCTGGGATCTCACACCAAACAGGGGTCCATGGGATGTCATCAAGACACAAGGAGGTACAGATGTGACACTTCTGAGCCTCCCACATTCTTTCAAAACCACTTCGGGCATTTGTAATTCCAGTGATGTCTGGGAGTGAGTGAAAATAAGAAAATCACAGAAGTAAATACATGAGGTGACTGTCACTCACCTTCACACACACGTTGACAAGTACTCTCTGAGTCCCTTTGCTGCTGGGCGCGTTCAACAGCGTAAGTGTCTGAATCCCACCAGCATCACGGCATGTGTCAACCGAGTCATCGCCTCCCATGAACTTGACTTTTAACCAGTTTGCTAGAATTCTGTGAATAAAAGAAAAACACACTTGCAGAAGAATCCAATTCTAAATCTAAACTATGAAGACCTTCAGGAAAAGAAGTTAGAGAAATATCACACGGATGTAGGTCCACAGACATAAACTGTACTACAGAGTCAATCTGAACAAAACTCTGCTGGGCTGCTTATTCGGGTGAGAGAAGAGGGCACTCGTGGGACTGGCTCATTCTGATGTGATTTGAGATTCTGTCTAAAGCTCTAAGAAAAGATTCTGAGCACTACAAAAGATCCATAAAACATATACATGTTTTATAGCATCCAATTTCTCAGTCATGAGACATTAAGAATTCTTGGGACATACATTTCCTAACAAATTAACAAAACAGAAGACAGCTGTTTCAAGAAATGAACCATTTAAACACTTTTAAAACACCACAAACTCTCATCTTTGCTCAGCTATCTTAGCCTACATGTGTTCCTGCTTAAAAGTAATGTGTTCAGAGAACCTAATGTCCTCACACGTTGCTGATAGGAATGTAAAAGTGTACAGCCACTATGAAAAACAGTTCAGCAAATATTCAGAGACTTAAACATAGTTACCACATAACCTAGCAATTCCACTCCTGGGTATATAACCGAGAGAACTGCTAACATATGTCCACATAAACATTTAACACAAAAATGGAAACAACCAAAATACGCCCATCAACTGATAAATAAAATGTGATATATTCATTCATGAAATGTTATTGAGCAGCAAAAAAAAGAAAGACTGATACATTTACTACATGAATGAGCCTAGAAAACATTTACGTCGAGGGAGAGATGCCAGTCGTTAAGTACCACGTGCTGTATGGCTGCATTTATACGGGATGTCCAGAACACTAATGCATACAGGATGTCCAGAACAGGCAATGCACACAGACAGAAAGCAGATCAGCGGCTGCCAGGGGCTGAAGGTAGGGAGGAACAGAGAGTGACTGCTAATAGACATGGAGTTTCTTTCTAAGTGAAAAAATGTTCTGGAATTAGACGTGCAGAAGACGTGCTTGTCAGGATGGTTCAACGTGCCCACGGAAGGGATCATGGTGATGGCTGTACAACTCCATGAATATACAAAAACTAGTGAAATGGACACTTTAAATGGGTGAAATTTATTTGTGAAATATATCCCAATAAAGCTGTTAAAAAATAAAAGGTGACATGTTTTATAGTTGCTTTAAAAGTATGGAAGTGATTTGGTTATAAGAAATAATTTCTTGGATTTCTTTTTTTAAATGCCAGAGTTTTTTCCCTAAGGAAAAAAAAATGGTACTATAAGCAAATAAATTATAAACCGTCTTCCCCAAGACTCTAAAATGAAGCGGACTCTAATGCACCTTAGCACAGCTTTAAATAACCATCAACTCTAAAATGCATTTGGACAGACTATTGCCAAGTTTACAGAATAAAAATTTAAATAATCTAAAGTGTCAACTTCCAATCACAAACGAACAGACCGCCAGTCTAAGCACCACAGCGTCATGACACGTCAGGGCTCCCACCACGCACGAGAGGGACACGCTGCCCCGACCCCCAGCTGCCCCTTGTGCTGCCCCACGGCCCGGCGCTCTCGGGAGGAGGCACTCCACCTCCCCAGGCTGCTTTCTCAGCACCACCCCGCCAGAGGGAGGCCCTCCCCGACCTGCTGGGACTCCCTGGGGACTGCTCTTCTCCAAAGTCCGGCAACACCAGCACCAGCTTCCAGAACACGTGCTCCCTTCCACCAGGGAGGTGCTCGGCCACCAGGGAAGGCAGGTCCAAGGGCGCCCACGCTGCGTCACTGGAAGGGACCGAACACAGCAGGTGAGCTGATGCTCGGGCTCCAGGGAGAAAGCAGCGTGCACGGCGGGGACATGACAAACCTCAGCAGCTGCTGGTAGAAGTGTTGGACCTTCAGCTGGTGCGCAGTCTTGTTCCTGAGCCACCGCAGCCTGCAGAGAGAGGAGAACCCCACTGAGCACTCATGAGGCCAGCCACGTGCCCACGGAAGGAGCCTGATGTGTACTTACCGATGTTTTCAGTGAAAGTAACTGGTTAGTAAATATTTCCGGGTGGGAAATACTTGGGAGATCAAGGAAACTTTTTCTGGTAAGTGGAAGGACCTGTTCATTCCACAGATACCAAGCAGTATCTACCATGCGCCAGTCATGGGGGACAGCGGTAAACAGACAAAAATCCTGCCATCACGGGGAGAGACGCGCCTCTGCGAGTCTGGATGGCCTGGCGGGTGTGTCGGAGTCTGAGAGAGTGGTCAGAGAAGCGTCTGAGAGCAAAGGCCTGAAGGACGTAAGGGGAATGAGCACGACGATTTCTGGGGGAGAGGCAGAAGGGGTGGCCGTGCCGAGGCCGGAGTGGGTCTGCTGCAGAGAATGAGCGCAGGGAGAGCCACCGGGGACAGTGGGGCGGAGGGGGGTTGGCGAGCACTGCCATGCAAGGACTCAGAGAGCAGCAAAGGGACTTCAACTAGAGACGTGAGGTGACCAGACCCGACTGTGGTGGTGAGGACACCAGGGTGTAGGGGTCAAGAGCGAAAGTTGGCAGATAGGCGGCCAGCAAAGACGGTGAGGGCAGTGCTCCAGGATGACGGGACTGAGTCCAGGTGCATGACCTAAGCCCGGGAGGACAGGCTGGCACCCTGTGAGCCAGGGAAGGCCCCAACGGGGGCAGGCTGGGTGGAGATTAGGTTCTGACACCAGGCTGGGAATTGGATACTGGAGGCTGGGACACAGGATCCAGGAGCCTTGGCTGTAAATGCACAAGGGGAGCTGTTACGTGAAGGACAGAAAGAGACTGCCAGGGCAGGGGGCTGTGTTGGGGTGGGGGCGGAGACAGAGGGAGCAGCCGCAACTCCAGGAGGTTAGGCCAGTGCTGAGGCTGCCACAGGCCAAAGAGGAGCCTGAGTGCCCTGACCACGCACAGGGCACCACCACCCACCCCACTGACAACGCAGGAATGGGGCCTCAGGAATCCAGGCAACTGACAGTTTGTTGGAGCCAAATGAGATAAAAACCCTGGAGACGGTTTGCAGAAAAAATGTCCCATGACAGTCCAGGGGAAGTCAAGGACCTGCCACAAGACCCAGGTGGTGCGCTGCTGCAGCCGCTCCATGGTGCCCTCTGCTGGGCTCCCCACCGAGAGGCCCCTCTCGAGAGGTGACACCGCCACGGACTGAAGAGGGAGGCCGAGCCCTGCATGGCCAGCACTGGACAGCTCAGGCAAAGACCCGGGCAGGGCCTCGGGGAGCCGCACTCGCTCAGAGACGGGGAGATGCGGCAGGGAGGGAGCCCGTGAGAGGAGAGGCGGGAGGGCTGGAGGTGGAGTCACTAAAACGCTGCCGCAGAAGACAGAGGGGGCAGGTGTGAGTGGCGGAGCAGGACAGCAGCAGCAGCAATGACAGAGAAGCAGGAGAGTGTGGACGCACAGGGGAGTGGGCGTGGGAGTGAGCCCACGCTGCCCTCTGGCTCTGCCAATGAGAATGGATGTGGTGTATTCTTAAACTAGGAAAACAAGGGGAAAACAGGTAATTCCAACTAAAATTCAATTATTAGGACCCCGAGTGTTTTAAAGGGAAAAGGCACATAAATCAGAACAGGCAGAGCGACCACAGGTACAGACCGGGGGGAAAACCACCCACAGAAGCGCAGTCCTGCTCCTGTCTTCGCGCTCTGACTCGACCCATCTTCCCTTCGAAGACACAGGGCGGCAGGGAGGCACTTAGGAGGCACCGCGGCAGGCTGAGCGCTGACCTGGTGCATGAGATGCCCAGCTTCCCCGCGTGGCCCAGGTCCAGGAGGCCCTTGGCCAGATTCTCCTCGGCGATGGGACACTCGGCACTGGGCACGAGGGCCGTCAGCCGGTCGTTCACGTCCACACAGCAGGGCGCTGCGGGGAAGGCCCGCATCTGGCGCCTCAGCTTCTTCCGCGCCACGACAGCTTCCCTCCACCTGCAGGGCACAGCGGCGCGTCAAGACGGGGCGTGCTGCAGGTTCCCCAGCCTTCAGGGGACAAACGCCAAAACACGGTCTGGTACCGTTAACGCGGGAACATGTTTTCTGGCAATATGTTCGGTCTTTTTCTCTCCCATGCCATAGTCCTCACACTAAGAAATTTGTCAGGATTAAAACTGAAGAAGGGAAAAAGTTTAAAAAAACAACAACAACAACAAAAAACCTCAGGCATGGGAGAGGCCTGACAGCAAATGAGTGGTGGCAAGCAAAATAATTACTGGACTGACGAGCTCATGCTGCCCTCTCGAGGGGACCAGCTCAGCAGTATGGACAGAAACACCAGAGCACGCCCATGACCCAGCAAACACCACTGATGGGATTTATCTCCAGACGCACGAGCACTGTGCGCACAAGGATGGCTACCACAGTCCTCTGTCACCGCTGGAGAGAGCAAGTCATGTGGAAGTCCACCCACAGGGCCAAGTGGGTCATCACGGTGCCACCAACAGCAATCCAGAAAGCTAACGCGCTGCTGTGACCCGGCCTCCACCCCTCGGGCACAGGGAGGAGAGGACGGCTGGGAACGGAGCTGGGAGCGTGCTCCCAGCAGCACTATGGGAACTATGAAAGGACAGCGCGTGTCTGGGGTACACAAGCAGCAGCTGCTGCTGAGGAGGAGGACTCTCTCATGGGACGGAGACTCATTGTTCACTGTGTTCCTTCTCACGCGGCTGCAACTACCAAGAACATGATTACGTATTTTAAATTTTACACGAACTGAATCACCGTAAAGAACACGTAACACATACAGGCCCAGTTTAAAGATTAACGGTGAGTCAAACACCCACGTCCTCCCACCTAGTTAAGAACGGTGCCCATGCTGCCTGGGGACCCTGCTTAGTCACACACCCTCTTGTCCCCAAAAGTAACCACCATGCTGAGTGTGTGTTCATTATGCCCCTTCTTGTCCTTAGGGTATACTACTACCTGTAAATCCAAAACAACTACATTTCCCTAAGAATTGCATTTTTTCATTACAAATTATGTTCTGCACATAGCTATCATTTGCCTGGCTTGTTCATGGCCCTCTTTGTGTAAAGCACAAATAGTAAACAATAGAAAGCAACCTATAAATATTTATCGAAATACAGAACTTTCCCCCGATCTAATTCCTTACATACACCCTTATTTCATACGCTTTAGGAAAAAACATTACCTGCGTGTGTGGATTTTACCTGTCAGGACACGAGACTCACCTCTGGAGATACTTGCAGTAGCACTGAAGTTCCTGGAGGGTCTCCTTTGCAGTCTGGAAAATCTCCTCCCCGAGAAACAAGTCCACCAAGTGGGCACACACGACCTCACAGCAGCGGGCCATACGGATCCTCCGGTCCGTCTCCACCGCGCTCCTAGGGAACAGGGCCGTCACCACGGGAGCCACGGCCCCCAGAACCCGCACACCTGAGGGCCTGCCTTCAAAGTACGAGTCTGTGTCCTTTACAGTGAAACGCATTACGTCTTTGCTGCCAAGACAAGCTTTCAGATTTTTGTTTTACTTAGTGCATAGCCATCTGAAAAGAATCACCACACGACAAACATCACAGAAAAGACGAGAGTAGTACAGGGTACTAGAGCACGGGTCCACGGGGGCCCTTGGAAACAGTCCAGAAATAAACCCCCGTCTCGATAAAATGGTTAGGAAGTTCAGTTTTCAGTGAGCATCAGGACATCGTCCCATCAGCAGTGCTTGACGGGGGCAGTGACAAGTGTCTCGCCTGCACGATAACTGGCAGCCCGCGCTCACACAGCGGAGGCCCTCAGACAAACCAGCATCCACGAGAGATTTTCACAACAAAGTTCTATCAACCGAAAGAACGAGAGCACTTTATCAAATATATTCAGTCACAGAATCAAAGTAGACTAAAAAGCAAGACCCATCTCCAATAGCCACCCTCTCGGGTGAGGTGCAGCCCGAGTCTCCTGGGACCAAGGGGAACAGCACGGGGCCTGCACATCAGTGAGCCCGGGGTTTACTGAACGCCTAACACCCCTTCCTGGGACTAAGAACAGACATGTGCGCATCATTTGTGAAGTCTCTTACTTACAACAAACACGGACATAGATTCCCAACTAACAGAGATGGAAACAAACATTACTAAACAACACTCTTGTGCGTTCCGGCTCTGTTCCCCATCCGCACTGGGAGCTGTGACCGGCACTGAGCAGCCCGTCACCTTCGGGCTGTCTCGGGGAGCTTCCGCATGAGGGCAGGTTTCCCCGCACAATTAAACCTCCATCTTCCCTGAAACCTGGTGTGGAAATCAATGAAGTTCTCAAGTGAGAGAGCTTCAAGACGTATTTTAACATACGAAACAAGAAAAGGATCTTCTGCTCAAGCTGGGTCGCTCAGTTGGTTGGAGCGTTGTTCCATACACCAGAAGGTTGCAGGTTCAATCCCCAGTCAGGGGATATACCTAGGTTACAGATTCAATCCCTGGTTGGAACACGTATGAGGGGTGATCAGTCGATGTTTCTGTCTCTCTCCCCCCTCTACCTTCCCCTCTCTCTAAAATCCTCAGGTGAAGATTTTTTAAAAAGAGAGAGAAGGATCTCCTACTTCAGAAAAACTAACAGTGAGCAACCTGGCATGGAGAATACCAGTCAGTTCTCTTGCAGACACATCCCCATGCCCAGTGCCGGGCCCACAGCGAGGATAAGAGTGAAGGAGAGACCTGCTCTCTGGAGGCAACACACACACAGACACAGGGTTCCAGTGTTTAGCCGTCCAAGGACACGTCTGCTCCTTGTCCAAGTGAAACCCAGCCGGCCTGAGCTGCGCCAGCCGGACCACAGCGCCTAAACGACGCTCCTCCGTCCGGCCAGCCTCTCCTCCCACACCGCAGGGCCCAGCGCTTCACTCACTTCAACTCCTGGGAGCAGGTGTCCCTCACACACTCCGTCACCACCAGTTCCGTCAGCTCTGCAGCCAGGCCCTGACTCATCTGAGTCAGCAGCAGTTCTCTTTCTTGTTTCAACCTAAGCATTTTTTTTTTAAAGAAAAAAGCAGAAGGGTAATGATTAAGAATAAAAATAAGTAGTGGCATCACGCTCCATGACCTCACAGGTGGGTTTCTGAGTTGTTGTCTGAGTCCGTAAGCCCAACCATCTGATCCCAGCAGACAGACCACACAGCTGCCCCCAACTCCAGCCCCCTTGCCCACCACCCTTCCCGTCTCCCAGTGGTGAGGAGCCACTGCTCACACTGTAAGTATAGCCTCAAGGCCCCTGTCCACTCCCAGGGCCAAAGTGTATGAGGGCGCTAGGTGAGCCTCGGTCTGATGCAGTGGACAACTTAGGTGAGCCTCTGACGCAGTGGACAACCTAGATGAGCCTTTGATGCAGTGGACAACCTAGGTGAGCCTTGGTCAGACGCAGTGGTCAACAGCAAGAGCATCCTAGGCCCATGTGGGTTCTCGCCTGTGTCCACACACTCGGACCCCCACATGCACTGCAAGAATGAGACACACTCACCTCTCCTCTTCAGCCTGCCGCCTCTCCTCCTCCTTCCGCTCTCTTTCCTTAGTCATTTCTTCAACTGCAATGTGTCTCAAAATGCCTGTGGTTTCAGCTGTTAACAACTCCTCCATAGCAGCATTGGAAACACTAGACAGAGCAAAGTGGATTATCATTCGAAATAAACAAACAAACAAATAAATAAACAAATAAATGTCAAGCAAACCACATAACTAAACTTCTAACTGGCAAAGGAAAAGAAACTTATTTGGCTTTTAGCATAAAAAATAAACCCATGGTTAGAAACATATAATCTACCAAAACGGACGCGTGAATGGACGGAAAGTCCAGTGACACCTACAACTAGCACGGTGAGTGAGTGAATAGTCAACAACCCCTCCCAACAAAGAAAAGCCAATGGCCAGATGGCTTCACTAATAAATTCCACCCACCCTTGAAAGAAGCACTAACAGCAATCCTTCTCTAACTCTTCAAAAAAACTGAAGAGGAAGCACTTCCTAACACTCCTATGAAGCGTGCATTGCCTTGATCTGATACCAAAGTCAGACAAAGACCCTACAGGAAAACTACAAACCAATCTCCCCTTATAGATACTGATGTAAAAATCCTGAACAAAATACTAGCAAAAGTAATCCAGTTAACTTTTTTTAAAAAACATTTTAATTTTTAGAGAGAAGGAAAGGGAGGAGGGAAAGGAAGGAAGAGAAACATCAATGTGCTAGGGATACATTGATCAGTTGCCTCTCACATGCCCCCAACCAGGGACCTGGCCTGTAACCCAGGAATGTGCCCTGACTGGGAATCGAACCAGCGACCCTTTTGTTGGTAGGCCAGTGCTCAATCCACCAAGCCACACCAGCCAGGCTGTAATACAGTTAACTCTTGAACAACACAGGCTTGAACTGCACAGGTCCACTTATACACAGATTTTTTTTTTTCAATAGTTGTTTATATCCACAGGTTTTACATCTTTAGATTCTCAACTGCAGGTCGAAAACAGTAATTTTGCACTCCTATCCACATATCAAAAATACTGTTTTAAATCTGAGTTTGGTTAAACCTGCAGATGCAAAGGGCCAACTGTCATCAGTTATATGTGAATTTTGGACTGTGTGGAAGTTGGCACCCTAACCCCTGTGCTGTCCAAGAGTGAACTGTACCTCGTATATTAAAGGATCATACAACTTTACCAAGTGAGATTTATTCCTAGAATGCAGGGATGACTCAACAAATGAAAATCAATCAATAATAGTACAACCCCAGTAACAGGATGAAAAACAACCCACACAATCATCTCAGCTGATGCAGAAGAACATCTGACAAAATTCAACACTGTTTCCTGATTAAAAATATTCAATATATTAGGAATAGAAGGAAATTTCCTCAACATGACAACACCCACAGCTAACATATTCAGTGATGAAAGACTGAATGAACACTTTTCCTGTAAGATCAGGAATAAGACAAGGATGCCCACTTTTGTCATTTCATTCAACATCATATTGGCAGTTATAGCCAGAGCAATTAGACAAGAAAAATGAAAAATGTCCAAATTGGAAAGAAGAAAATTATGTCTATTCACAGATGACAGGATCTTCTTTAGAGAAAATCCTAAGGAAACACTCAAAACTTAGAACTTATAAGCAAAAGCTCAGCAAATTTGGAATATAAGGATCAATATCCAAAAATCAATGGCATTTCTATACACTAGCACTGAAAATTCTGAAAATGAAATTAAGAAAACAATTCATTTACAACAGCACAAAGAAATAAAATAACTAAACTTAACCATGGAGATGAAAGACTTGTATGATAAAAAACTATAAAACATTGCTAAAATAAATTAAGGACAGCCTTACTTTCATCAATTAAAAGGCTTGATATTGTTAAGATGTTAATACTACCTAAAGCAATCTATGGATTCAATGTAATCATTATAATAACCCTAAGAGCTTTTTTTACAGAGACAAATCCATCCTAAAATTCATATGGAATTTCAAGGAACCTCAAGTAGCAAAACAATCTTCAAAAAGAGAAACAAAGTTGAAGGACTCACACTCTGTGAATTAAGAATAAAACTCACCACAATGCTACAACAATCAAAACGGTGTGCACTAACACAAACACAGACATGTAGGCCAATGAAACAGAATAAGGAGCCCAGAAGTAAACCCTCAGGTATATGATCAACTGACTCGCAACAAAGGTGCTAAGACCATTCAATGAGGAAAGGACGGTCTTTAAACAATTGGTGCTGGGAAAACTAGACACCCACATACAAAAGAATGGTGTTGGATCCTTATACCATATATAAAAATGAAATCAAAATGGATCAAAGACCCAAACTTAAGAACTAAAGCTATAAAACTCTTAGAAGAAAACATAAGGAGAAATCTTGAAAGCACTGGGGTCAGCAAAGATCTTTTATACATGACACCAAAAGCACAAAGAATAAAAGGAAAAATAAATTAGACTACATAAAAATTTAAAACTTTTGTGCATGAAAGGACACGATCAAGAGAATGAAAAGCTAATCCACAGAAGAGGAAAAAATATTTGCAAATCACGTATCTGATAAGGAATTAATAGAATGTGAAAGAACTCAAAACACACACACACAATTCAAAAATGGGCAAAGGACTTGAATACACATTTCTCCAAAGAAGATACATGAATGGCCAATAAGCACATGAAAAAAAGATGTTCAACATCTCTGTCACTGGGAAAATGTAAATCAAAACTACAAGATACCACTTCACACCCATTATGATGGTTATTATAAACACACACGCGTACACACAGAAGATACCATGTGTTGGCAAGAACATAGAAAAATTGGAACTTTTGCTCATTGCTAGTGAAAATGTAAAATGGTGCAGCCACTGTGGAACATAATTGGGCATTTTCTCAAAAAATTAAAAATAGATCATATGATCCAACAATTCCACTTCTAGTCATATACCCACAAGAACTGAAAGCAGAGACTCAGTTATCCGTACACCCATGTTCACAGTATCATTATCTACAAAAGTCAAAAAGGCAGAGCCAAGCCAAGTGTTCATCAACACATAAAAAAACGTGGTGTATACACTTGTACATGTGTTTGTGTGTGTATGTATTTACAGGCACACTACTCAGGCATAACAAAAGAATGAAATAGTAACACACACTACAACACAAATGAACCTTAAAGACATTTTTGTGTCTGAAAAACTTAGACACATGAGAACAAACACCGTTATGACTGCACTTCCATGAGGAACCTGAAAGAGGCAAATTCATAAAGACAGAAAGCAGAAGAGAGGCTACCGGGGCTGGGGAACGAGAAAAATGGCAAATTACTGTTTAATGAGTGTAGCTTTGGGATGACGGAAAGTTCTAGACACACAACTTTGTTAATGCACTTAATGCCACTGAATAGTGTAAGTGTACTTAAAACTGGCTAAAATGAGAAATTATTATGTATATTTTACCACAATAAAAAAAAATTAAGCCCATGGAAATCATTTATATTTACTTCCACCAAGAAAGTACATGTAGCCCTGGCAGGGCAGCTCTTTGGTTAGAGCGCAGGTGGCACACACAAGGCCTGCAGGCTGCATCCCACCCTCCCCCTTGTTTTATCTGGCCCGGCACCTTGTTTCTAACCGGCAACAGCACTGAGCTCTCACTTAACTGTTAAGGAGCAGTTACATGTACACAGTCCTAAAGTTACGTTCAGCCCTTGAAGGCAACCACGAGGCTGACGTGGCCCCCGGTGAAAAAGAGTTTGACAGCCCTGGGAGAGCATCGGTCCTGATACACCAAAGTTATGGGTTCAATCCCCCATCAGGGCACATACAAGAATCAACCAATGAACGCATAAATAAGTGGAACAACAAACTGATGTTTCTAATAAATAAAATAAATTTAAAAGAAGGTATGTATATAACTCCAGTATAAAAATATTAATCAGATCTATCAAGGCCATTGATCCTTTTGTATAATCTATATTCATGCCCATGAGATATACTTCTTTTTTAATTCCAGAAAGAGAGGAAAAGAGAGAAGCAACTACCTGAGAGAAACATTTATTAGTTGCCTCCTGAACACACCCTGACTGGGAATCAAACCCTCAACTTTTTGGTTTACAGGTGAAATATAATTTATCATTGTGTCACTTTATTATATACTAAAATTTTTGAAATCCTTAAGAAAGTCTGATTTACTAAATGTATTGATTTTAATCAGCTTTACAAAAGTTGCTTAAGAGCTTAGAAATATTTTGATTATTGGCCCTGGCTGGTGTGGCTCAGTGGACTGAGTGCCAGCCTATGAACCAAAATGTCACCAGTTCAATTCACAGTCAGGGTACATGCCTCGGTTGCCCATGAGGCCCCCATTTGGGGGCATGTGAAAGGCAACTGATGGATGTTTCTCTCCCTTCCTTCCCTCTCTCTAAAAAAAAAAAAATTAGTAAAATCTTTAAAAGAATACTTAAAAAATATTCTGATTATTAAATTTGTTTATTAAGACTAGATGTTTTAAGTATTAGACAAAATCAGACATGTAAAATTTGTAAGTGCATAAGGAAATTTTGCCATGCTGTAAAATGTAAATGGCATAAAATGTTTAATGGGATTTAATCTGTCAAATTTATAAACTGAAACTTAACCCAAGATCAAACAAAGTGAGCATGTTTAATTTGGGCAGCAGGGGCTTTGAATATTTATTTACTGAATTTATTGGGGCAACACTGATTAATAAAACTATACAGGTTTCAAGGGTGCAATTCTATAATATATTAACTGTATGTTGTATCGTATGTTCACCGCCCCATGGCTCCTCTGAGTATTTTTAATTTTTAGTAGAGAATGAACTAATTTTTACTTTACTAGAATTTTGCTGTGTTTAAAGTTTGAAGAAATAGGTTTTTAATTTACAACTTTAGTAAACCTAATGTTGCTCAGAAAGCCGACACGAACGGAAACTACACACCAATGACAAACGGAAGCTCAGACACAGGAAGGATCACACCAGCCTAGGGGGCAGGCCCAGCACTCAGGCCCGCAGGAATGGGAAGCTCTCGCTGAAGGCTGAGGGCAGCTTTGAGAGAGGAAACGCCTAGAGGGATGGAGTGCGGTCCCAGGGAGCGTGGACAGCGGCAGAGCGGGAGAAGCACCGCACTCACCCCAGAGCTGTGGCTGCGAAGGCCGCCCCGGCAGCACCGACCTCCTCACAGTCTCTCTGGAGAACCTCCAGGATGAGCTCGTCCACAACCTGGGCCAGGTCCTAAAGAGAGGTCGGAGGGGGCAGGGGAGGAGGTGGTCAGGCGGGCCGTGACTGCCTCAGTCCAGACGGGGCTCATAACCCAAGGGAACCGAAGACCTTCACAGAACCATCGGGTTCTCGTGGAACATCCCATCTGGGGCAGAAATTTCGGTGAGACCTTGTCACTGGGCACTATTTGAAGGTGTTTCAATGCTCCAAACACGGGCTACCATGCTGTTTATGGAAAGACTTCCTGCTAACGAAAAGGGAGGAGCCTTCTGGAGAGGAATGAGCAGTCTCCCGCCTGCCTGAGGACGGCCGTTCGGAAGGAAGGCCCCCCGGGCCACCCCTGCACATCAAACACGCTCAGAGTCTGCGGCCAGTCTTCACGTTCCCCCTCAGCCCTCCTCGCTCCCCTGGCTGGGGTAGTGCCCAGCACCTGTCCAAGCAACGGCTGGCGAGACCGAGTCCCACAACGTGTGTGGTAGACCGGCCCAGCTCAACCCCAGGGACACACATGTTGGTGGGCACAGTGACCCCAGGGACACGCCTGTCAGTGGACATGTGGAGGTAACAGTGGTCCCCGTGTCCCTGGTCAACATGCCCACCGGCTTGCGAATGAGTGTGCCAAGCACCACTCAGAGCAGACAGTGGGAGTGCAGGGGGCTCTGGGACAGGGTGACCGTGGACACCGGCTGTCTGCAGAGCTCTTGCAGCAGGAAGCACTCGACACAGGGCGGCCCTTACTCTACCAACAGCATCAGGCCCACAAAAACCCTTCGGGGCATTTTAAAATGGGTCCCCTGTGGCCTTTCAAGGAGAGCCTTGGGCAACAAGCTAGAGACCCACACATCGTCCCTGCTCTCGGAGCCCCAGACTCCTCGTCGGAGACACAGGCTCAGGCCTCGTGGTCCAGGTCCCAAAGTGGCACCTGCCACGGCTGGTTCAGAACATTCTAAGATCACATGTGTAACCACCTTAGTGGGTTCGGTCTACAGGCAATGGTCAGGCAGGAACATGTGTGCACAACAGGCCCTTTGGAACCCGACCTGGAAGGCCCCTTACCGCGTCCGAGTACATAAGCTCAGGCTTTGCAGGAAGAAGCTCCGGCTGCACAGGGGGCTGCCCGGGGGACAGGAAGAGGCTGGACGCCACGCTTGGGCCTGGTGCTGGGTGATGAGGCAGAGAGGCCGGGAGGGACGCCGGGAGGGGAAGAGAATGCGGGAGGAGGACAGGCAGGGATGCGTCCGCCTCAGGACCACACTCCTCTCCTCTCCCCGCACCTGGAAGAGAACAGGCAAACAAACACGGGCCCTGAGGACAAGCTCCGGACCACCCACAGTGACTCTGAGGGCTGACCGTCCTACTTGAGCTTCACCGTGAGAACCAAGCACCACGACACCAGGGAGCCTCTCAGGACAATCTCAAGGTGAAACACCTGAGCACTGAGCGGACTCCCTCACCCAGACCCCAAAACCAGACAGATGCTTCCGGCTCCCAGGAGGCTTCCCAGAGGGACAAGCAGCGAGTTCCCTCCCACGGACGCGGCTTCACTCACCTGCTACGTCCACGCCGGGTCTCTGAGCGCCCACAGGCAGCTCCGCGGCCAGGCTCTCCCCGACGTACTTGTTCTGGGAGTTGAAGCTGCACACGGGGATGTGGCGAGGGACGGGGGGCAACGGCCCTCCGTTCACGATTTCCCCGACTGACACCGTCAGCTTCCTGGTAATAAACACCGACTTCCTGGCCTTCAGGAACCCCTCTGGTTCCAAGAACGAGGACCGGTTCAGCTCCACACAGCTACTCCGACCAAAGAGAATCCAGAGACACATCACAGGTGAGAGGCCAGCCTTCACTTCTCAGCGCCTGGCAACAACGCCGGAAGCCCCGTCCCTGTCACTGACTCGCCACACAGCCACGTGGAAATCAGGAGGGAGCAGCACCCACCGCTGTCAGCCTACACGGGAGCCGCCTGGCCTGCTAACAGCCACGCACGGAGTGGCACACACCTACACACTCCTGGCTCCCTCCCAAGCCTCCACGTCTCCATGAGGACAGGACTACAGGCACACGCACGCGGTGAAGCTGGAGGGAGGGGTTGGACACCCAGCTTGGGGCATGCCCGTCATGTTTTCTATCAGGATGCCATTTTCCGGGACAGGGTCCGCAAGCCTCATTGGCTCTCCACTCACTCAGACTCCAAGCAGAGACGCCCTTGGCCTGGCCCACCGTGCCCACCTGTCTGGGCCGTCAAAGTTGGGCAGTGGCCTGTCACGGGCCAGCACAAGCCATCCTCAAGGGAATGAGAAGGCCTCTGTCCTTAAGTTCTTCAGACACTTGCGAAAAGTACTGACTGTGGAGTCACACAGAACTGGGCCTAAACCCAACCTGCCAATAAGCAGCATGTGACCTGGCGATGTTCCCAGCCACTCCAAGCACCACTATGGGTGCCAGGGAGGCAGCACGTGAGACGCGCCTTTTCCAGGGCCGGGCACATGACGGCACTTCGCAGCCCTTTCTCAGAACCAAGACCAAAAAGGAACAGGAGAGACCCTGCGGTCCCCCGCTCAGCTCTTACCCATCAGACACGGTGAGACCGTGGTAGTTGAGGAAGTCTGTGGCCTCTTCGCAGTCTCTGAAGAGCAGCATGCGCACCACGCCGTCCAGGGGAAAGGCAGTAGACCGCTGTGTGCTCACAGTGTACGCAATATTGAGTGCCCGGAGGGCATCCTTGCGGATCTGAAAGGAGAAGGCCATCACCGCCGTCTCAAAGGGTCAGTTGCCACAGGACCCCAGAATGACGGGCTGGCATGGGGGACAGGGCTCCTGCTGTAGCTCAGTCTCTCTGGAGAGCAACCTGGCTCTCTGGGTCCCAGGCTTGGTGACCTAAGGCCACCTGCTCAGTGGGAAATGCCCAGGAATGCACGCAAAGGAAACAATTTCATACAGAGGAAAGGTCAGCCTGAAGACCTTATTTGTAACAGAAACAAAAAAAACCACAACCACCTTGCCACCCAGCAGGGCACGGAAAGTAGACTGTGCAGCACCCGCTCAACAGGAGGCTGTGTCGCTGCTGAAATGGTCACCAAGTCCATGGAATGCCACTGAAAAATGCATGCCATAAAGTTAAGTAAAAGAGTCAGACACCAACTTGTTTCTTAGCATTAAACAAATGCTTGAAAAGAAGACAAAAGAAAAATGTGAAAATGCTCACAAAACTTGTGCTGGGTGATGAGACTCTGGGTGGCATCTTCCAGTGCTAACTACCTCAACCCGTAGTTACCAGGCATTTCCCTCATGCCTGGCATTGTTAGCACTGCAACTATAGCAGGGAAAAAAACAAAAACCCTGTTCCCATGAAGCTGATGTGTTAGGGAGACACCAACACTAAATAAAACGAATGTCGAAAACACGCAGTACATTTCACAGCAGCAGTGCGACAAAAGAAAGGCAGAGGAAGAGGACAGGAAGCAGTGAAGGGCTGGGCACAGCCGAGAAGGTGGCAGCGAAGCCACAACCCAGAGGAGGCGGCCCCGTGTGGCTCTGTGGGAAGGGGGAGCAGTGAGAAGAGCAAGTGCAGCAACCCGGAGGCCGGAGGCACCGCTCTCGACAGCAGGGGCTGAGCGAGGAGGAAGCACGGGAGGCGGTCCCGGGGACGGCGTGGGCTTAACGTTACTAAAACGGGCACCCATGAGCAACAGTCTAATAACACTAAACCATCGTTTCAAAAACACTAACTACTAGTTTCTTGTCAACTGCACGGAGTTCCCCAAGTGGCACACTGTTAGAAACCTTTTCATTTGTTCCTGAATGTCACTTCTGTTGGCAACTGTCAGATCTGACAATGGGCACACTTGCTCAAGATTCTTTGCCTGGGATACAATTGTGGGTTTAGTCACTGTTTACAGGAGAACATGGTGTGTGACCAAAGAAGAAAAATGACCTGGAGTCACAAGAACCAAACAGCAGCTCCCTGGGATCGCCCAGGCAGCCTTCTCCACACCCAGTGGACCCCAAAGGCTCTCAGCAAGGACTCCTGGTGGGGCATCCTCCCCCGGCCCCGCAGCTGGGAAACGACACTGTGTACACCATGAGTATGTGCAGGCAGCTCTGTATCACCCCCAAGTGCCCTTAGGCTGGGACTGAAAACCTGCCTAGAGATTCTGAGACCAGGAGCTCACACCCTAGGCAAAGCCCCAGGTGCCCAACTTCATAACCCGGAGTACAGCACAGCACAGACAAAGAGAAGGCACTGGAGATATTTACTGAAATGGATTTAGTGTCATCAGGCTCACTCTAAAAATTTAAATTAATAACACTGAAAATCTCTAAATTAGACACTTGGTGCATGCAGTTTTTTGCTTTTTGATTTTTTTGTTTCCACAGAAGACAAAAGTGCTAAACTCTGAGCCTGGCTGGTGTGGCTCAGTGGACTGAGTATCAGCCTGTGAACTGAAAGAAAGGTCGATGGTTTCACTCCTGGGCAGGGCACATGCCTGGGTTGCAGGCCAGGTCCCCAGTAGGGGGCGTGTGAGAACAACAACACACTGATGTTTCTGTTGCTCTCTTCCTCTCTCCCCTCTCTAAAAATAAATAAGTAAAATATATTATTTTAAAGTGCTAAACTGTAGTTACATGGTTCTAAAGAGATTTCTTGCCATGGCTGGTGTGGCTCAGTGGATTGAGTGCCAGCCTGTGAACCAAAGGGTCACTGGTTTGATTCCCAGTCAGGGCACATGCCTGGGTTGTAAGCCAGGTCCCCCAGTAGAGGTGCTCAAGAGGCAACCACACACTGATGTTTCTCTCCCTCTTTTTCTCCCTCCCTACCCCTCCCTAAAAATATTAAATTTAAAAAATAAAGAGATCTCTTTTATCTGAACCATAAGAAGAGTATTTTTCCCTGCCTTCAGTGATCGATGATGCAAACCCCTGTGGAACAGGGTAAGCTGCCCGGAAGGCTGCCACGAGGGATGCAGGCATTAGTCCAGGACTCTTTGTGGGCTAGAGAAGCACTTAAATATCACAAGTAACAACCTATTTTCTTCTAATTCTGCTAGTACAGTGACATTACTCACCTGATTAAAGTAACAATGTAGAAGGCAAGCGTTCAGGTAAGAAGCTGATTGGACGAGTTTGAAAAATCTCACAAAATTATTACTGTTTAATGCAGCAAAAGCCTGAACAGCAAATTTCACCTCAGAGGAGTTTCTAACAGCTGGATGGAACTGTTGTACTTCTCTGTTAGTTGAAGGAGATAAAAGAGATTAGAATTTAATTTTCAATTAATCAGACAAAATACCCATAAAAACAGATCTGACAAAAAATTAGATTTGAACCGCATGAGGAGGAGGGTCTCAACGGTGACATGCACCTCACACTCACTGCTTCCCAACTCCAAGACCACCACTCTCGGGCCGGACGGGAGAAAAGGCTTTCTTCAAGATGGTGAACACCGTAAATGAACTCAGACAATTTCAGAACTGACTATCTAAGAGTTACCGGGATCACAACCAACGGCCAGCTATGTTTGATGACAATGTTTAAGAAATAAAATTGAACTTTGTTTTGTTCAGAAACAAACTGATTTGACTCAATTACTCAAGAGAGAGGACACGTGTAGATCACATATGAAAAGGCAATACAGCCACTTTCCATGACAAGTTTACCTCCAAGACTTAATTTTAAAACTTAGTATCAACCACATATCTAGATATTCTGGGACAAGGTTCTTAGAGAAAACATTAAGCTAAAAAGGAGTTTCGGCATAAATAGCGGAATCCTGGAACTAAAGGAGACGCCAGTTGTCATCCCGTACAGTTCACCAGCGACAGAGCCTGGGGGACTCTGCCTTATTTCTACGTATGTATCAGACTGGGATTTAAAATCCGTTCTTTCTTAATCACACCCGTGGCATTCATTTCACACCCATTTTTCCTCTCGGGTCACTCAGATCTCTGTCGGAGCGTGCGCACGTGTGCACAAGGAGACAGCCTGGACCCAGAGAATTGCTAACGGCTCTGACAGGGCCCCAGGCACCCCTGTCCTGGCTCTCTCACCTGTTCCGCTCATTTGGCCGTTTCTTTCCTCATTCTCTCTTACTGACAAAGAATTATTCTTGGGAAGGATCCATCCAGGGCAACTTTAGATGTGCCAGTGCCGGCATACACCCCATCCTGCTCCCAGCGGCTCAGCTCTGCAGACTGCACAGCCCTGCCCAGGCTGCATCCCAGCATTAAGGATCAGAGACAACTCAGCACCATCAGCTACTGCTAATCCAGCGGCTCTTTTCCTGTCTACACCTTGCTTTCCAGACAGCTTAGGCTAGCTTCAGAATGTTAAGGTTCACCTGAGGATGTCTCCCTTGTTGAGATTGAGCAGCACGTTGTAGCCCTGGAACTCAGCTTCGCTGGCACAGAACACACCCTTGTTCCTCAGGTCCTGGTACATTTCCTTCAGGCTCTGAAGGCACTTGGTCATATTCTCATTGTTGATCTTGGCATCGAAGGAGGACATAGGCTCCTCACACATGAAGTGAGCACAGTGGATATGAAGCCGGGCACACTTCTCAATCAGGGACACTGTCACGGGATCACACAGGTGCTGCTGCGTGATGTCCTGGCCACAAGCAAGAGGGGAATATTACACATCTCACTCATGACACGTACATGCACCTCACACACGTGCAAGTGGCCTGGTATGCACACGCACACCTTATATGCATGCATGCCTCACAGACACAGATCCCATGCACAAATTCCCATGCAGAGAATCAACTACTAGAAAAATCATGATTACCTAAATTTCTCAAATTTCAATTTGAAACAAAGCCCACAAAGAACATTTTTATAGGACTTGGTGATGATTTTAAATAGTGTACTTTTCATGATAGAGTTAAGAGTAAATGACAAAAACTCTCACTTTCACTTTGGAATTCAGATATGTTTTCTAGTTTCCTAATCAGAAGAGGCTGATACCTTCCGTATGCCCCGTGTGCGGTTCCACAGGAAGTCATACCAGTCCCGTAGACTGCCATCCTTCTGGTCCATAATCTGGGTCACCAGGTAGTCCATGGTCCTGCTGAGGACTGCTGAGGGCCGCAACTCATGGGGCAGGGGCTCCTCCTGGTCAGCAGAGGAGCGGCTGTACTCCTTGACAGCTGCTGCATGGTCCACCTGAAGACACAGAGTGGGGACAAGCAGCTGGGTGACAGGTGCTGGGCCAGCCTCCCAGCAGCTGTGCCTTAAAATAAGGGGGGAAATCACATACACACTCACACAAGATCAATACTATTATTACAGGTAAAGTTCTGTTTGAAGGTGACAATCAAAATTCAGAAACAAAATAAAAAAACGTATTTTGAAGATAAGTGGCCGTCACATCAAGAAGCAGAGGAATGCATGTGAAGACACACCTGTGTGGCTCCAGAACAGTGGTGTGACAGGTAAAGGACTTTAAAGCCCCTTCAAAGGTCTTGGCCATGCCCCAACACCAGACTAAGTCTGTATGGAGCAGGAATGAAATGGAGGCAACAGTGAGGACTGGGGAGCGTAGCAGCGGCAGGGGCCTGGTGGGGCCGGCGCCAGTTGCCCACCAGAAGCTTGGAGCTGCACATTCCACCTGCAGAAAGGGGCTGAAGGCATGTGGTGTCGGGCAGAAGCACAGACGTCCACAGGCCTGGGCCCTGGGCGTCCACGGCAAGCTGTCATCACTGCCCCCCGGGGCAGGGGCCTGGGGCTTCTGCCGTGACTGCTGCCGCCTGACTGAAAGCCCCGAGTTGGATAAGGACAACTGTAAAAAGCCACCAGCCAGGAGAGAAGAAAAAGCCCAAAGGCAAAACTGACCGAGAATAATAAAAGGACCTGAAGCGGTGATTTCTGGAATGTGTACCGGCACACACTCTGGAGCCTGAAGAAAGGCCACCCCTCCGACGCAGTTACCGTAGTTCTCAGAGTCCATCTGAGAAATCATGCGCACACCTCGGAAGCCTCACACACAGCACGTCCAACCAAATTATTAACACGATTAGAAAACTAGAAACAGCCTATCTAATGGCTGCAAAATGGTGGGTTTTGACAGAAGCACATAAATAGTATGCTGTTACTTAAAAATGCTTATAGAGTTCATCATATAAGAAAATGTTCATGATATAATTTTAAGTGAAAATTCATATAATATTATACCTAGAACATAATCTCCAATGTGCAAAACATAAACACAGGAAAGGATAGAAATAAAATTGTGGAAAGAAAAAGGAAATGCAAAAAAGTTTTCAATCTGTGAAATAAATCTGCATCCACAGCTGTGCCTCAGGGCCCCGTGTGGTCCTGGCACTTTTCACAAGACTGCTCAGTGCACAAGTCACCAGACAGACAATGTCGCGTGACTGTTAACAGCACGTCCCGCCACACCCTAAAAAAGTGAAGTCCCACATCACGTGTAACGAGGGACAGAAATGATGAAAGAAGAAGTGTCCCCTCCCCACACATCCCGCCTCCAGCCCAAGTAATCACAGATGGTGGCCCGTCGGGGACTCTGGGGAACACGGGGCTCCACCTGGTCAGTGCCGGGGATCACTTCGAACACGCTCAGCTGGCTCCGCGTCTCCCGCATGTACCGCTCTTTCTCAGGACACATGTCAGGGCACGTCCCAACAAAAGTCCTCGCTTTGTCCAGGTCAGTTCTCTTCACCCGAGCTAAATGATGTCAAGTAAACAGGAAGAACATACCACAGTTATTAAGAATTCAGAGAAATGCGTTTTCACGTGATTTTAAAAGAAATAACAAAAACCTCACACAAATCACAAAAAATAAGAAATATTTCTACAACACTGGGCCTCAGGGAAAGAAGAGCACGGCCTGTCACACCAGGGGGCTAGGCACCGAGGCCGTCTGGCCTGGCCAGATGAGTCTCTTCCCTGCGCACCACTGACCACAGATGGGGCGCACAGGGAGTTTGGGGCTCCTACGATGGCCTCAATAATAAACACTCAGGCCACAGGACATTTGTTGAAAGAGTCCATCTTTTAAATGTAAATATTCAAAATATGCATATATCCTTATATATGCATATAAAACTTACAGTATTTCATATTTTTAAAGTGCATATTGTTTTATTGTTTCAGTATTTTTTTAAATAAATGCATTTTGATTTTTTAAAAGATTTTTATTTATTTATTTTTAGAGAGGGAAGGGAGGTAGATAGAGAGAGAGAGACAGAAACATCAATGTGTGGTTGCTGGGGGTCATGGCCTGCAACCCAGGCATGTACCCTGATGGGGAATTGAACCTGCGACACTTTGGTTTGCAGCCCGTGCTCAATCCACTGAGCTACGCCAGCCAGGGCGGTATTTCATATTTTTAATGTAACAGTAATCACAAAATGGAAGTTATCTGGTCCTGACATGAATACGTCACTATTATTACCCACAAAATTAAAAGTTACAAAAGTGTCTTTTAAATGAAATGCAAAGAACAACTTCACAATTCAAAATATATATATATTTCATTTTTATTTTGGAAAATTCCAGTACTTAGTAACTATTTGGAATACAAAAATCACCATGTCTGTGACATAATTTATGATGGCAGTTTTTATTACAGTATTAAGGAGGCACTAGAGTTATCCCACTGATTTTGAAATGAAAAATCCTACGGCTAAAATTTAATTAAAAAAAAAAAATTTTACAAAGAGCACATGTCCCTTTTCCTGCCCATAGTTTATTTTTTCACTGCCCATAGTTTTAATGTTAATAAACTACTTATTTTTGGCATAGGTAATACATTCTCATGGCTGAACAATCTAAAGATGAAACAACACCCCAAACAGAACACGTCCTCACACCTTGCTCCCTCTTTATGCACACACAAAGCAAGTACGCTCACACATGGACACACACACACACTCTTCTCCCTTCTTTGTGCACAAATGGTAGCACACTACAGACTTCCTGCACCATGCTTTCTTTCTTCACTTCACAGTAAATCCTGTGGAATTTCCATAAATAAGCCCAGGCTTCTAGTACACTGTTCACAATTTCGCTCTGTGGACAGCCAGTGTCCAATCTCTGCTGTCACAAACAACCCTATGTGTGATTCTCTCTCTCTCTCTCTCTCTCTCTCTCTCACACACACAGTGTGTGTGGGATACACTCATTGGACATGGAATGCTAAGTCAAAGACATGCGTTTTCATTCGTCTCAAAGATCCCACCCCCTGCTTCCTCTGCAGGAGTGAAGCTCTTAGCCTGCCCTCGGATGCAGCGTCCCCACGGGGTGTCATCTGCGTCTCATTGTGTGACCGGGTGAGCATCTTTCCATATATTTAAGAGCCAATTCAGGATACTTCCTTGGGCCCCTCCTCGTGTTTCCACCGAGTTTGTTCTGTTTCACACTGATGTGCACAGGACCTTTTTAATCAGGGAGTCGGCCCTTTGTGTTACAGACTTTTCACTTGGTTGACATTTCTTAACTTTACTTGGGATTTTTGTCAAATAAAGTTTTATTTTTTTCATGTGTGCTTTCTGAAGGTCTAAAATTTGCCCTGAAAGTTGGCATGGATCAATGATTTATAGACTTTCTTCCAAATATAAAATAAAATCGATTTGTGGTCAAGATGGCAGCATAGGCAGATGCAGCTTGCCTCTTCGCACAACCATGTCAAAATTACAACTAAAATACAGAAAAAACCATCACTCAGAACCGTCAGAAACTGAGGTGAATGGAAGTCTGACAACTACAGAATTAAAGAAACCACATCCATCCAGACTAGTGAGAGAGGCACAGACACAGGACAGGCTGGTTCCTCACCCATGTGCGGTGGATAAAAATTCAGGAGGGATATCTCAGGAGTAAGGAGTCCCAGCCCCACACCAGGACCCCAGCCCAAGGTTCCAGTGCCAGGAAGATAAGCCCCCACAACTTCTGGCTACAGAAACCAGCAGGGAATGAGTAGATAGAAGAAACTTCTAGAGCCCCAGGCTGTTCCTCTTAAAGAACCCACACTGAAACACACCTACTCAGACTCGCTTCCTCTGAGCTCCAGCACCAGGGTAGCAGGTTGAAAGGCACCAGTGGCATACAGGGAGAAAATGAAGTGTATGGTATCAAGGTGAGCAGAGGCCACTGTCCCCTTTCTAAACCCTCCCCCCACAGAGTCACAGAGCTAGGAGCTGGTACCATATCTGAGACTCCAGCAATCTGGCTAATACTGTTTGACCTGCCTTGGAGATTCCCAGAGATTCCACTGCACCCAATTTAAGGGCCCACCTAAGCTGCTTTTCCATATGAATAGCTTGTCTTGGCTCAGGCTTCACAACTTCCTAAATCCTATCAAACAAGCAACAGCTAGCTTCAGTGAGCCTTAGGCCCCAGCACTAGCAGTGGCCAGCCTAGATTCACAGGTTGGCTTTACCTGGGACCCGCCCAGCACTAGCATCAGCCATCTGAGATTACAACTCAGGCAGCGTGCCCCAGGCAAAACACAGGTAGGGGCTGACCTTTGCCTGCACCACCTGGGAAACCCCAGGGCCAGAGCACCCAGTGGACAGCTACAGACCACTGCAGAGAACCGCCACCCTGCCCCAGCACAGCTGATCCTCCACGGAGGTAAGAGGTTGTTGGTCAGTGGTCCCAGTCAGTCCTTGCAGCTAACTTGCCTAGGTAAACCCCTCCAACAGCAACCAAGGCTCAATACAGGAGGAGGGTGTACTCAGCCCATACAAAGGGCACACCTCAAGTACAGCTCAGGTGATAGGGGAGGCTGTGCCACTGAACCCTACAGGACACCTACTATATTAGGCCACACTCTAAGCAGTCAAAGCAGCTCTATCCAATACATAGAAACACAGGGAGGCTGCCCAAACAAGGAGACAAAGAAACATGGCCCAAGTGAGAGAACAGATCAAAACTCCAGAAAAGAGCTAAATGAAATGGAGATAAGCAATCTATCAGATGCAGAGTTCAAAACACTGGTTATAAGGATGCTCAAGGAACTTAGTGAGGACCTCAACAGCATAGAAAAGATCCAGTTAGAAAAGGATACACTAATTGAAATAAAGAACAGTTTACAGAGAAACAACAGTAGAGTGGATGAAGCCAAGAATCAAATCAATGATTTGGAATATAAGGAAGCAAAAAATAACCAATCAGAACAGGAAAGAAAAAAAAATTTTTTTAAACGAGGATGTAAGTTTTTTAAAAATTTACATCCTCATGTAAGCAGCCTCCAGGACAACTTCAAGAGGTCCAACAACTACATCAGAGGGGTGCCAGAAAGAGAAAAGAAAGAGTATGAAATTGGAACTCTATTTGAAAAAAATAATGAAAAAAAAAAATAACTTCCCTACTTTGGTGAAGGAAACAGACATGCAAGTCCAGGAAGCACAGAGTCCCAAACAAGATGGATGCACAAGACCCACTCCAAGCCACATCATAGTTAAAATGCCAAAAGTTAAAGATAAAGAGAATCTTAAAAGCAGTTAAGAAAAGCAGTTAGTTCCTTACAAGGGAGCTCCCATAAGACCGTCAATTGATTTCTCTAAAGAAGCTTTGCAGGCTAGAAGGGACAGGCAAGAAATATTCAAGTGATGAGAAGCAGGATTCCACAGCCAAGATTGCTCCACCCAGCAAAGCTATCATTAGAATTGGAAGGCAGATAAAGAGCTTCCCAGACAAGAAAAAAACTAAAGGAGTTCGTCATCACCAAACCATTATTACACGAAATGTTAAAAGAACTAATTAAAAAAAAAGATGATCAAAACTATGAACAATAAAATGGCAAAAAAGACAAATCTATCAACAACTGAACCTAAAAAACAAGCTAAGCAAACAAGAAGAATAGAGACAGAACCATGGACGTAGAGAGTGTTTTGATGGTTGCCAGATGGAGGGGGCTGTGGGGAAAAGGGGGAAGAGGTGAGGGGATTCAGAAGTACAAGTAGGGAGTTCCAGAGGAGCCACGGGGAGGTAAAGCACATATAGGAGATGGAGTGGGCAAAACACTTAACCGCATGACCCGTGGACGTGAACCATGGTGGGGGGACTGCTCGAGGGAGTAGCGGGTGCTGAGTGGGGCAGGGCTAAGGGGGAAAAATTGGGATAACTGTAACAGCATAAGCAATAAAATCCAATTAAAAATAAGTAAGTTTTGTAAAAAGAAGAGAAAGCACAATCAAAATCCTCCCTGCACACCCACGTCTGTGCCCACTCCCTTCGGAGACGGAGACGAGGGAACAACGAAGGCTGCCTGCGGCTCGTCAGAGGCCCGGAGGCTCGGCAGCAGCGGGCCCCCCCCCCCCAGTCCAGGAGCCGGCCCTCCCTCCCGGCTCCCAAGAAGACCTCATCCTGACGTCACACGGCTTTCTGGGCCCCACAGAGAGGCGGCCACCGTACCTTGCCGCATGACTCTGTCCCGCTGGTCCAGCAAGCGGTACTTCTCCTCGGACGTCTCGGCCACGGTGCCTATCAGCGCGCTGAGGGAGGACACGCACGACCCGGGGCTCTCAGAACCCTCGGAGCCGGAGTCGAAAGAGTCTCCCTCGAATGGGTGGGCCTTCAGAAGACCTGGCTTCTTCACCGGAGAGCTGCAAAGAAAGCAACGCATCAGGGCCTCCTGCCCGTCTGACATCCGCACCATCCCCGCTTCCAGACGCTTCCCTTATCCTTCAAGACCCTCTGCTCCTCTACAGCTGGTGAACCACACACACTGAAGCGCGAGGAGCCTTGGTCATGTGGGTGATGAGCACAAATGTGTTCCTCGTATTATTCACCATGATTTTAAACTTTGAAATATTTTATACTTCCTTTAAAATGAGATAAGCCCATTTAAACAGCTACAATGAATATGTACAGATTTCTAGATCAAAGAAATTAAATTCAGCTTGAAAATAAAAAAAGCAAACACTTTACACCATGAGGAACTATTATGCCTACAAATTTTCATATATAACCTCATTTCAGTAGAAGGATGTTCTAGAAAAACCTGGGCATTCTGTCAGCTTCCCCATTTCCAGCTGGCTCCCAGAATTCTGGGAACTTGAATGTCAAAGAAGATATAAGCAGAACTGAGTGAGAAAGGACAAGGCAAAAGCAAATCAGCAACTAAACTGTTAAGTGCAACAATACACAGGCCATACTGGGTGAAGGATCACACAGAAGGCCCGTGGAAGCAGGCCTGCGGTGAAAGGAAAGTGGGAAGGACAGAGCAGAAGGGGAGGCGGAAACATCTGGGAATAGAGATTCCCATACAGGCTGCCCCCTACTGGCAGGCTCCCGGTGATAAGCTGACCCTACAAAAAGCCATGCTGGAAATCACTAGAGAGGACATTGGGAATATAGGCTTACCACGGCCACTTAGAAGTTTTCAGGGAAAAAGTGATTGCTTATACATTGCTACGTCAGGCAGAACTGCATGACAGCAACTGATTAATACGTGGGACCTGGTCAGACGACTGAGGAGGCCCAGGGCCCCTTCAGGACCCTGACAAGTAGCCGTCAAGGTCAACCTTCCTATGTCCTCCCCGCCGCCCCCACTCCTCCCCAGCATGTCCTCCTCTCCTCTCCCCACTCCCCATCATCCCTTAGCCCCAACTCAGGTGTCAGCGTATCATCCCACTTCCCTTTCATGCTTTGGCATGACTGCTGTGAAATCCCTCCTCTTTTCTGACATTAGAAGTCAAAGAACCCACGGGCCACGTCAGATACAGCCGCAGAACGACCAGCCGCACCTTTTATTCAGGAGACTGGCGGCCACAGCCCTCCCCGTGGGCTTGCCAAGACTGCCAAGAGGGGAGTGCTGGAAGGGCGTGTCCTCTGTGCTCTGGCCAGCTTCACCCTCCCCTGGTTTCTTCTCCTTGTGGGAGAAAGTTTTCTTGTTGGGGCCTGAAGATGCAAGAGTCAGAACAGAGTTTATGATATCGCGTCCCTTGACACTGGATTTTTTACTTCGTTTTTAAATTTTATTTATTTATTTATATTTAGACAAAGTAGAAGGAAGGGAGAAAGAGAGGGAGAGAAACATCAGTGTGTGGTTGCCCTCACGCGTCCCCTACTGGGGACCTCGTCTGCAACCCAGGTATGTGCCCTGACTGGGAATTGAACCAGCCACCCTTTGGTTTGCAGGCTGGCACTAAATCCACTGTGCCATACCAACCAGGGCTGTATTTTTCACTTTTTTGTGATCAAGTAAAATTCTCATAATTGTTACAGGAGGTTACAAAGGAGCCCCAGGAAACACTATGAGACGCAAGAATCCACTCAGAGTCAGCCTCCCACTGGCCTTGGGGCAGGGTTCCCACTCAAAGCTTAAAGGACCCTGCACACAAAGCATTAGAGACCGTGCAAAAAACGACTGAAAACTCACTTGTTTTCTTCCTGTGCCAAAAGATAGTCACGTCATCATGCAAATTTTTCCCCTTCTTCCTGGCCAGGGCTGCAGAAGCCTGGAAAACAGTCCACAGCACAAACTATGAGGCATCAGAGAGCACAGGAGAGGAGACTCAACACTCAGACGCAGTCAGTGAACGCTTGTGCAACACAGCGACAGCGCCGCCTGCTGCGTGCCTGACCACACTGTTGGCTCCAGCCGTGCCGTCCTCGCCTCCCTCACCTGTCTCCCACCTGATGTCTGCTCTATTTTTTTTAATTAATGACTTTCCTATGATAGAACCCATAATTGTGGCCTCACTGGCATTTGATAAAATTCTCACCATCTGATAACACATACAATGGAAAGATACAGCCAAGTCACACACACAAAAGCAAGTTGCAAAATGATACACATGATACAATTTATCACAAAACATAACAAAACCAAGTACGAGTTAGTATACCGACAGATACACCCGTGAAAATGTATAGAAAAACACACACCATACTAGTAACTGCACTGGTTCCTGGGTAACAGGAAAGATGGGGGTGATCAGGGACCTCAGCTTTGTATGTATCAATGAACTGCTTATAATGACAATGTATTTTCTAGGGTTCAGCTGGAATAAGCACATTGCAATAGCCAGAAAATAACTTAAAAAAACGGGAATTAATTACCACATGACCCAGCAATTCCACCCTAGGTATACACCCAACAGAACTGAAGGCAGGGTCTCGAGAGATTTGCAAATCACACTCATGGCAAGATTATTCGAAAGAGCCAAAAGGTGGGAACAATCTGTGTCCATCAACAGATGAATAAAACAAAAAGTGGTCTACCCATACAATGGAATACTATTCAACCATAAAAAGGAGTGAAGCACAACCACATGAATGAACCTTAACAACATTATGCTAACTGGAAAAAGCCAGACACAAAAGAACCAACTGTATGATTCTACTTGTTTGAAATATCTAGAATAGACAAATTCAGAGAGATGAAAAGTAGATTAGAGGTTGCCGGGGCTAGGGAAGGAAGCAGAGGGAGCTATCACTTAATGGCTATTGAGTCTGTTTGGGCTGATACAAAAGTTCTGGGAACAGTGGTGATGGCTGCACAACACTGGGAACGTAACTAACGCCAGTGAGTTGGGCAAAAAATCGACAGGAAGGAATAAATAGCAAAAGCCCTAAAACTGTGCCTATATTTTGGTGCAGAACGTCTACTCTCAGAAACCTAAACAAAGGAAATAAAGTGATCAGAAATCCACGCACAAAAACGCCCACAAGCAGAACACTCTTCAAGTGAGTATGTCGACAGGATAGAAGGCCACGTAGAACTTAACCATCCCATCCTAGACTGACTGATTTCAGAAAACACTAGAGATGGCTACACGTAGTTTCCGAGAGTATATCCGGCATGATCCCATTTGTGCAAAAACAATGTGACCACATACTTGCAAAAACATTAACCAAAACATTCAGTTGGTATCTTAAAAAGGAGAGAATTATGGATGGGTGAATTTGTCACCCATAATTTACAGGAAGGCCCCTCCCATAGTAAATTGACAGGCAATACTTCTACCATTTAATAAAAGTTAAGATGCATGTTTTCTACTTGCTAAATTTTTTGTTGGGGACCACCCTGGCTGGTCTCAGGAATCCGTAACTGCCTATAACTATGGCTGAGTAAGAGGCCTCTGAACCAGGAGACACTGAAGAGACAAAACTTATTTCCCTGGCATGAACGCTGCCTTTTCATGCTTGAACAGCAGTCAATGACGGGTAACAATTCTCTTGGATAGAGAATGAACCTAAGACAGACGTGTTCATAAAGGATTGACAGGAACGAGACTCGAGGGGCTGTGGAAATAACGGGGTGATCGACATCAACCCCTGCCCCCTCAGCTTTGCCAATGCCTGAGTCCTTGAGAAATCCAAGTTTCCCAGCTGCCTTTGTGTCCTCTGCCCAACTCAGGCCCGTTGGAAGTAACAGGGGCGGTACAGTCTGGGCCAGAAACGGGGGACTCCCAGAGTAATCAGGCCTAAGACACAGAATATGAAAGACCCTGTGAAATCTGCTTGCTGGAGGATGCTCTTTAATTAGAGTATGAAGTCACGGACAGGAAACAGAACTAAACTTTAAGTCCTGTAGTCTTTTTAAATGATAAAACCCCAAAATCTCTGGCTTAGGATCCCAGTAGGAAATCTGCCAGCACCTTTCAAAAGCTAACTACTTGTAATTTGCAAACGGTATTGGTATTCAAGAATAAAACCCTGCTTGGGGGGTGGGGGGGGTGGGGCTTTCCCACTTGGGAGAGTGGCCACTCAGTCCCTACTTCTCCACAGAAAATTGCCTGTTTCTGTGTATATTCATTTCTCATGTTTCAACGAGCCATCCGCAGCGTTGCGTGATCACGCAACAATTTTTTTAAAGATTTTATTTATTTTTAGAGAGGGGAAGGGAGGGAGAGAGAGAAACATCCATGTGTGGTTGCCTCTCATGTGGCCCCCAGTGGGGACCTGGCCCGCAACCCAGGCATGTGCCCTGACTGGGAATGGAACCTGCAACCCTTTGGTTCACAGCCCATGCTCAATCCACTGAGCTATGCCAGCCAGGGCTTATAAATTTCTATAGAACTTAATTTTCCCCCACAAGAGTATTTTTTAAAATAATAAAGATATAAAGTTACATAACGTGAACAGTCTATGTATGCGAACACCCCACGACAACTGTGTTATGCGTAGGTATATTTATACTCATACAGGGCAGGGCAAAAGTAGGTTTACAGTTGTGAGTACACAAACAGAGTTTATTCTTGTGTTATTCGTTAATTGTGTTATTTTTCATACAAACAACTGTAAACCTACTTTTGCCATACCGTGTACTTAAAGTTAGGGTATAACCCAAACATAAGCAGTTACCTCTGAAGAATGGGATTACAAGGGGATTTCACTTCTTGTATTGTTTGAATGTTTACAGTGATCATGTACTATGACCAAATAAAACAAAACAGAACTCAAGCTTGGAAAAGTGCTGTGTGGTTACAGAGCTACTCCTACACATTTCAGGAGAATCTGACTTCCTGGGACTCTTTACTGCATTCGGTAGGGGCTGCAAACTTTTCACTGATGACTCCAGTTATGAAATAAATGGTGCCGTTCTAGCTTCTCCAAAGGAAGAACAAAATATTCAAGTACTTTCCTACATTCTAGCAAGCAAGTAACTGATGAAGAAAACAGGTTTCAAAGTGAAAGTTCATTCCAACTTCATCACTTTAAAACCAATTTTTTTCACTCACATAAATTCAGTCGGACGTACTCACATGATCAAAGAAATACACCACCGCAAGCTTTTTGTTGCGCCTGGTATAGAGGCGCTGCACTTTAGCAATTTTGCCAAAATAGTTCTCCAGAAAGGTCCTGTTGTTGAGATAGTCGGGAATGTTCTTGCACTGGATCGCTGTGACTTCAGCCGGAGAGAAGCCCCCAAGGCGGTCTGTGCTGTCACTTCTTTTACTCTGCCGCCCGGGAGTTCCTCTTAGAAAATCTAGGGGATCAGAGGATGGGAACAGAACTGTAGTAGATGAAATGTTTTCAAACAGAAGGCACCAAGTATGCAAAGCAAAAGAAATTTCCATGCATGTGAGACCTGCCTCAGGATCCTATGGTATATTAATATCCCTAATGTTTACAGGGGAGTTACCAAAACATCAGGCTAACACCCAGGGAAATTTACCAAGAACTTGCCAGCAGGATTAACTGTCGGCTGAATATTTTTAGAGCTCACCTTCCTTTTTATCTCTATTTTCAGTTTCTTCCTCTTTACTCACACCTGTAAGCCGGGAAGGTGCCAGAACAGACTGACTCCCTCCTGGGATGGCCATGTGGTCACTTTCCCCAGACTCCGCACAACCAATTTCCTTTCTAGATTCCTTGTTGCCCAGACGACCGACTTCTTTATTGCTTTTGAAGACATCCTGTATTGTCCGACCAAACAGAGTGCCTGCCCGAGGCCGATTCAGGCGGACAGGCCGTTTATCCGGAGGGTGATCACCCCTAGACAGGGGGTCCAAGTCCTCCACTGCATCGTGGCCATGTCTCCTCGGGGAGCGGTCCTGATCCTCCTTCCGTTTCAGTCCTTTCACGAGGCTGGGCAGAGGCTCCACCTGGGAAACAGCTTCTTCACATCCTTGTCTGACGCATGTTTTGCTAACTGGGAAAGGTTCCCCCAAAGATCCTGAAGAAGTGGGGAAGCTAGTGAAGCTACTATTAAGACTTCCAAATAGGGATTTAGTGCCTCTGTTCTCTTCCTCCACATTTTGGGTTGACAAAGCAGGCATAAAGGGTGATGCTGAATTACTACTTTCAACTGGTTTCGAAAAGGTAAAATTTGATTTAGTAGCTGAACTTGTGACCTGATTAAAAGGAAATGGGGCCAGTCCCCCAGATCCACTACTAATTGGTTGGGCAAATGTGAAAAACCCAGAAGTAATCTGGCTTTGAGTTTTCTCTGGCTCGGATTCAGCTCCCAGTATTGGCCTGAACACTGAACTTTCCAGAGGTTTAAACATAAATTCTGTTTTCCCAAAACCAGAGCTTGCTACTTCCCCAGTTTCCGGTCCAAAAGTAGAAGTACTTGGGAAAGTCCCAAGGCTGGGTGATTTAAAAGTAAATCCTGAGTTTCCAGGAGCACATGAACTTGAAGGCCCAGAGGTAGCTACAAAGGTCGGAGTGTGTTCAAGTCCAGAGAAGAGTCCAACATTTGAGGTTTGAGAGAATCCTAATGTTGGCACTGAAGAACTACCTACTCCAGAAGACACTGGAAAGCTAGATACCTGTGAAAATCCTGAGCTTTTCACAGATAATGTACTGTTTTGTCCAAAAAGAGAAGGCTGACCAAATCGAAATGGTTGCTTAGCCTGAAACGCTCCTATGGAACTACTGGAAGATGTTGAAAAAGCACTAGGCTGCTGCCCACTGAAAGGGTTTGTTGGGTTCATCTTCTGACCCAGTAATTGGATGGTAATAAACAATCAGTGTACAAAGCAGTCCTGTTCCTTAAATAGTCTGTTGAACTAAGGAGCTCCCCTTCATCTTCACGTAAGCTGAAAGACAAAAATTCAGATCATCAGAACTATGTGCCGCTGCAAGACTAATAAAGGAATTTTTAATCACAAGTCACACTTAAACTATCTAAAAGAGGGTCACAGTAAAGGGCCAGGTATTATTTTCTGAGAGTCAGTGGGTTCTTTTTTTGGCGTATGGGGTGGAGAATGGTTCGAATAAACAGCTTTGTAACAGGGCTTTAAAGCATAACTAAAAATCAAACCCTTTGACTAAACTGACAAACTTACTAAAAACCTCAAACATTAATTTTTTAAAATGAATGCCATTATACTTTGTAAATAAGAAAGAGTTTCTCCTTACTTCTTCCAATCCATATCCAGATGATTTCCCCGTTAACACAGCTAAAACATCAGTGCTTCGGTGTTCCCTCCCACCTAGTTTTTCTCCGAGTAACCATAGCACTAAACACTCTTTTCAGGCACAGAAAAAAAAATGTTTTTATACCAAGGCGACTGGCCGAACAAACTAGCTTAGAGATCGTGAATACTCACGCGCAGGGGCCTCCCAAGACCGGGAAAGGGGTGGAGCGTTGGTAGCAAGACGCCAACTCGCAGGCTGTGCGGTGGGTCCCCGCACAGGCCGCGCCCAGGGCCCGGCGGCCCGCCGTCCTACTCCGTTAGCGATGCGCGGACGGCGGGGTCAAAAAGTGGCGCGGGAAAGGGGCAGACTCCGCTCGGCCCGGACCCCGCGCCGCGATCACCGTCCCGCCCAGCGATGCCTCCGCTTCACGGTATCTCGGCGCTAAGCTGGAAGTACAGACGCCGACCAGAGCCGGCGGAGCCAGCACTTCCCTAAACGCGCGGGCAAAAATAGTGGTGGACCGACTTCCGGTCCTATCCGCTCGGCTCGGCCCCGCCCACGGCCCTCCGCGCTTGGGTTCCGCTCTCCCGCCGAGCGGCGGCGGCGGGACTCCCGCTGCGCAGGATCCAGGCTGGGGTCTTCTGGCTTTGGCCGTTGTACGTACACGGGCAGCTTCCTCTCTCCGAACTGGGGGGACGTCGTACCCACCCGCGCGTGATAGCTGAGACTTACGTTCCGAGGCCGCGGCCAGCGTTGAGTGGTTCCTGGGGAAGCCTCGGACCCGATCATACGCATCCCGTCCGGGTGCTCCTCCACTACCATTACTTGTTTCCTACCCCGCCGGCCCGCTTTCGCTATTAAAGGCCCTTCTTCCCCACCAGCCTTAATTTCCTGTGGCTACCTTCTGGCTTGCCTGGCTCTATGGCTTCGTTTTATATACCTTCATTTTTATATCTGACTTAGGCTAAAATGTAAATTCCTGTAGATTTTTTCCAATGAGTTGCACCAAATAAAGTGATTTGATTGTGTTTGCGTGTGTTTTTACAGAATTTATTATCACTTTCTAGGACTGATATGTCTTCTTTCGAACTTCAAGCACAGGTTGCTTTACAAACGTTTTTAAAGGGCCCCCGGTTGTCTTCCTGAAATGAGTCTGGTTCTCAGAAACGTGCAGCGAGCTATCCCGCTCCGAAGAGTGCCGCTCCGCCAGAGGATGGAGATAGTCAGGAGTATTTTAGGGGTCCAGAAATTCGACCTGGGGATCATCTGTGTTGACAACAAGAGTATTCAGCACATCAACAAGATCTACAGAGAGAAAAATTTCCCAACCGATGTGCTTTCTTTTCCATTTCATGAGGTAAAACGTATTTTCCTCCTTCCCTTGTCTAGCCTCCCGTCCACTGTAAATTTTCTGTGTTAATTATACTACAGATATGATTTTTTTTAGTTTTATTTTGTGAATTTTGAATATACGCAAAAGCTACCCTATTGACCATTGCCCGTTAACTGAAGGAGAAAAGGGGATTGAGTTCCCCACGCCCCTCCTAATGTAGTCAGCGATACTTAATGCAGTTTGAAATGTGAATCAATAATGAATATTTTAAATAATGAAAATTTTAAATAACACTGAATAAAAGAAGAAACTTGTGTAAATATTCTCTACAAACTTGTGATAGCTATCGGATTACTCTCACTGATGTAAATGACTCATTCACAGCTTCACACATTGTTAGAAGTTGCATAAATCAGAGCAACCCTTTTGGAAAGGACCGTGGCAACACATTTCAGTCCACTAGTATCACACCCATGGGAATAAATGAAGGAAGACGATAAAATGTTAAATGTGTAATATATAAAAATGCATTGAAATGTTCACTTGTTTTCACTAATAGGAAGAAAAATAACACTAACGATACTAAATAAATATGGAGCCATAGGTGACTGGCTGAACTGAATGGACTGGCCTTTAAACACTTTTTTTCTATTATATTTTTTTTTATGTTTTAGAGGGGAAGGAAGGGAGAGGGTGAAACATCAGTGTGTGGCTGTCTCCCGCGCGCCCCCTGCTGGGGACCTGACGCGCAACTCAGGCATGTGCCCTAGACGGATTGGAAACAGAACCCCTTGATTCGCAGACCTGCACTAAACCACTGAGCCACACCAGCCAGGGCCTTTATGGATTTTAAAGTAGAAAAATGTGAAAGGCTGTTTGTTTAGGACAAAATACCAAGAGGAAAGAATAGAAAAATAAAATTGTATCAATGTGGTGATTTAACTCCTACAAGTTGCAATCTGTGTGATTGTGCATTGGGAAGGATGAAAGAAATAGAAAGGAACTCAGTTGACAAGGTGGAAACACCTTGTCACCTGCGTGTAGTGCCTTTGCAGTCCCCCACCCCACCGTAGGACTAGTGAGAGGACAGTGGCTTCCAGAATGAAATGTGTAGGCCCGTGGTTGTGTTAGTGTTGCTGACGTCCTGTTCTCACGATGTGTTTCCTCATTGGCAGAATCTGAAAGCGGGTGAAATTCCCCAACCAGATTTTCCAGATGACTATAATCTGGGGGACATTTTCCTAGGAGTGGAGTATATCTTCCAGCAGTGCAAAGAAAATGAAGATTACTACGACATCCTGACCGTAAGTGGGAATGCTGAAATGACAGGTTCTGTCTGGTGCGATGAATACCGTGTCCCTTATCCAGGCCATAAGAGGCTGGCAATGCACTACCTGTGTCCACACTATTGCCCACACTGTCGCCTACGGGGAGAACAAGTGTCATTGAGGGAGACTCAAAGAGAGGGAGACCCACAGGGAGAGAGGAGACCTGGTGGGGCCTGTACACCCTGGGGCAGGGCTGGGGCAGGGCTGGGGCAGGGAGAGGACAGGAAGCTTCTGTGTAACTGAAATACGAGATCCGGGAAGCTCCCCTCGATGGCCTTGTTTTAGCTTTTGCCTCGAGCTCACCAAGCTGTATAGCTAACATAGGCAGGCTAATTAAGCTTCTTAGGAAACTTCCTGAAGTGGACAACATTTAGCATCCGGGACCTTTCAGGTCTGTCCTCACCTTAAGGTAAAAAAGGGAGAGGGACAGGCAGTGTTCTGAAAGCACCCAGTGAAAGCGAGTCCTATTTTAACTTCCCCAAGGGTTCAGTGGGGGGGTCTTCCTTTAGCCAAATAGCCACACCCTGAATTGTGTCGGGGGGTGGGTGTCTAGCCCTTCCATGTGAGACCCAGTGTGAGAGGTGTGGGGAGAGGAGGAGGTTTTCCTTTCTTCCTGAGCGACAGGAAACCCATCGTAGTCAGGACTGGCCCAGCTCTGGGATCTCTGTGGCATGCAGCACTGCAGCCCTGCTGTGGGAGGTTCAGAGGGTATTTGTAGACGTCTGATCCTGAGGGTTCTGCATGGAAGTAGAGGGCTAGCCCACCACTCCCAGGACCCTCTTCCCCTGGCACAGGGCCAGGCCAGGCCACTCTCTGCCCTACAGGCTCCCAGCTGCACACAGGCACCTTCTAACAGGTACCCCCGGGTACCTCCAACTATCCACCTTGTCCTTCACATCTCACCGCTCCTCCAGCCCTTTCCCCTGCCCCCAAAAGCAGGTGTCTCCTCAGGAAATAACCCCCTCCTCACCCCACCCTGCAGACCCTGGTCTTCACACCCCTGACAGGGTCCTGGCCCACCTGCAGTTCCCCAGACCCCACCCATGTCCTCCTGCCCACCCACACCCTCTGTGCTGCTGCCACCGACTCCCAAAGCCTTGTCTGGGCCCGGGGGAGGGCTCCTAACCTCCCACCAGGTGTGGGCTGAGCTCTCCCTGCCTTCTTCCTCCCCCTGCTCATGGCTTGGTCATGACCAGCCCCTGAGATGGCTTTTTAATGGTTCTAACAGGTGACTGCCACCCATGGGCTCTGTCATCTACTGGGCTTCACCCACAGCACGGAGGCCACTTGGCAGAAGGTAGGTGCTGTCCCCCACCAGCCAGGGCTGCCCGCCCTGCCCCTTGCAGTTGATAAAAACCAAAATTGAGGCGGGGGGGAGCAGTAAAATAAGGAATTTTATCTATGCTTACATCATTAAAAAAGACTTACACTTGTTTTAAATGCTGGGCTCCCCAAATGCTGTTAACTGTATTATTAAGTCACTGTGGAAAGGAAAGTCTGAACAGAGAGACTGAATTCTAAGAATTCTAATGGCTTAAAAAGTCTTTACAAGAGAAATTGTGGTAATATTTATCATTTGGGAACGGGATTTAAAATGTGCAGGTGTCCAAAAGGCACCTACTGTGTAAAGTCATGGAATAGTTGGTCTCCTGGAGGGGCGCCACTGGTTACCCACATGTACAGGTCCGCGTTGATAGATATGCCATACTATGTTTGATGTACTCAAACTGTATTTGTAATCAAACAGTCAGGTTGTCTGAAAGGCTTATTAAACTTTTTGTTAACAAAAGAAGTGCTCAGTGCACTCGTGCTCTGCCCACCCCTCCACCCCGCACCCCGTCCTAGGCTGAGTCTCCACCACCCGCCCCCTGGCTCCGCCTCTGCTCCAGGCCAGATGCTGACCCTCCTGTGGCCCCTTTGCCCCTTTCCCCTCAGCACCCCTGCCTTTATAACCCACAGACTGAAGTCTCAGCATCTTAGGGAAAGCCGGAGATGTCACCGCCAGTGTGCAGTCCGCCAGGGACCCCAGCCCTCCAAGCCCCGACCACCGTTCCCCAGGAAGAGGCCATCCGCACCCCCTCCCTCCTATGCATCCCACGCCTGTTGTCCTGTGACCCCAGATAGGCTCTCCTCTTTTCCACCCAGGGTCACCACCTCAGCCCTGCCTATAGCCTCTGCTGCAGCATGCGGGGACTCCCTGTGCCCAGGTGCCGGGCGCCCATGAGCAGAACCGGGACCTGCCCTTCGACCTGTGTGGAAGGCCCCATGGCCAAGGCTCCCCATGCCACAGCCAGGGACATGGGCCGGGGGGAGGAATTTCCTGAGGAGCAGACCCCTGGGCGGAGCCAGGGACACCCCAGGGCCCAGGGAGGCCACGCCAGCTGGACAAGCCCACAGTCAGTTTCCATTCCTTTCTTTCAGATGTACCAGATGGAGAAGCAGGTTCTCGAGGAGCTGGGCCGGCGCACTGGGCTCAGGCTCCAGCCCCTGAGCAGGGACCTCTTTTGATGATCACAGCCGAAGATGCAGGTTTACCTGAGAGACCCTCCAGAACACGGGGACAGTGTGTGGATGGGAGCCACCCCCTCCCTTCGGGCCCCGGGGATCAGAGACTCCACCACACTGAGGGTCCTGCTGGGCAGCGCCCAAGCTGGAGCTAAATTCCGTAAGTGGAACTATTTCTTAAAGCATGAGAGAAATTTCCACTCATGTCTTTACTGAGAACACAGCAGACATGTTATCTTCAGTATTGTAAATAAAACAATTCTAAACCCTCAGATCTTATAACCTCCTCCTCCCTGGGATCCTGCCTTTGGTGATGAGGCCTGTCTCTCTCCCACCTCTGCAGCCCCTCAGGAAGACGAAACAAGCAGCCTGGGGGCATGTGAGTGGAAGCAGGTGGTGGAGGGGCCAGGCACTGAGCCCGGGGGACCTCCGTCACCTGAACCGCTCAGGTGTGGGCGTGCTGCTGCAGCACCTGGAGCTGCAGAGGCCATGGCCCTGACACAGCCTCTCGGAGATTCTTTTTGGCCCTAAAACCGGGAAACTGTGGTTCTGAGAATTTGGTTTCCCCTGTGAGTCAGCTTTAGGAACATGAGAACATGAGGAACACGTTTCCCACTGGATTTGTGTGCTGGCTCAGCCTGCCCGTCCCCCGCTGCTCCCAGGGACAGACAGGGACTCGAGCCTGTGGTGTTCCTGAGTCACAGCTGGCTGCACATCGCCTGCGCCTCGTCAGTTCAGCTTGTTCTCAGTTTAAAGTAAATGCAGAGACCCACAAAGCCCTTGGCTCCAAAGTCCTCGTTAAGAGACTGAAGGGAGACCTTCTGGCCCTGTCCCGTCCAGGGCACGGGTAGGGTGCCGGGGCAAGGGAGGGGAGGTCCAGTTTTGCCAGGCGATGCCCAATACTTCTGAGCAGCCTGTACCAAACAGCCACGTGGGATTCTGCTGCCAGCCACCTATAAATCCCAGAGGCAACGTTTTGGTGAAAAAGGAAAGGAGTCTTGAATATAAAGGCTATACAATGTTGGAAGAATAGTGATCTTCTGCCTCAAAACCCATTCGTTTAAAACACCCAAAGACAATAACCCCTTCACCCTTTGCCAGATCAGGTCAAGGCTGCGCCTGGAATTCCTTCTCCCATTTAAAAGTAACGTCCTTTTTGGGACACACAAATGGCCGTAGCATGGTCGTCCAGGTGGCTTAGCCGGCTCCTGGTCACAGACTGGCTGCAGGCGTCTTTTGGAGCCTGTGCACACTGGTGTCCTATTCACTTCCTGCTGCCCTTGCTGCCAGCTGCTGCCCACCAGTCCAGCGCCATGCCCATCCCTTGAGCCATCAGCCTGGCAGCACGTCATGCACCTGGCCGATTGGGACCGCACAGCACGGCGCCAGTCACAGCACTGCCACCGCTGCTTCTCACACGGGGAAGGGCACAGGAGCACTGCCAGACCGCACAGTCCCCAGGGCCCGCAGGCCTGGGGACACTTGGGCCCCCAACCCCCAACAGGGTTAGTGAAGAGAAGGGAAAAAGGGACAAATTTCCACGAGCCTGACTGATTAAATCACTGCCAATGGTCATTAACTCACCCCAAAAGTTGGGGGTGAGACTAAAAGGTCCAACCCTCTAATCACCTGGCTGGTTTCCCTGGTGACCAGCCCCCACTGGGAAGCTTTGTTGGGGCCAACAGAGTCACCTCATTAGTATAATCTCAGGTGTAGTTGCAAGGGACTCATTGAGAAGAACCAAAGATACTGATCTCACCCATCACTCAGGGAAGTTCAGGGCTTTACAATGGAAGCTCTGTCTGCGCCAGGAACCAGGACGAAGAGTCTATTTAGTATCTCCCAATATCATGCCATGCAAAGCCCCCAGCCACCCCACCGCAGGTCCCTGGCCCCGGGACTTGTCTCGCAAGCAGTCTGACCCATGGCCAGAGCCTGCTCAGACCTCTTCAGCTTCCCCGGCTGGCCCAGAGGGACCGAGAGGGATGTCACCCAAGGGTGCCTTCACCCCTGCCCCACCTCAGGTGTGGCTCCACCCCTGCCATGGGCTGGCCCAGGGGTGCCTTGCCCTGGATTCCGTAGCACCTGACACTCCTGCCTGCAAGTACGTGTGTCCTTGACCCAGCAAGGCCATGTGTGGGACATAGAAAACATGTGTGTTAGTCTTTGCCCCCAGTTCCTGACACCGAGCTCCTTAATCCCTTGTAATTTCCTGAGTGCCTAGAGCATCTTTTATTTATTTTTTAAAGATTTCATTTATTTCTTTAGAGAGAGAAGGGAGGGGGTAAGAGGGAGAGAAACATTGATCAGTTGACTCTCGCACACCCCCAACCAGGGACCTGGCCCGCAAACCAGGCATGTGCCCTGGCTGGGAATCGAACCGGTGACCTTTCGGTTCTCAGGCCAGTGCTCAACGCTCTGAGCCACACCAACCAGGCATGGAGCACCTTTTATTCTAATAAGGTAATTCTGCATGGGCTCCTGGTTGGGAGCTGGTCACTAGAAAAGCCAAGTCATGGTTAGAAGCTTGGAACTTTCAGCCCTTAATCCCTCATTCTCCAGGAGGAGAGATAGGCAAAAGATGGAGTTAGTGATTGCTCGTGCTTTTGTGCGGAAGCCTCCATAAAAGCCAATAGCACAGCATCTGGGGAGCTTCCAGGTTAGTGTATGTTTCACAGTGGGGAGAGTGATGCACCTCAGCTCCATGGGGACAGACGCTCCTCAGCTCAGGACCCTCCAGACCTCGCCCCCTGCATCTCTTCACCTGGCTGTTCACCTGTCCTTTACCATGTCCTTTCATAAGCTGGGAAATACAGCTATCTGCCTGAGCTCTGAGCCGCTCCAGCAAACTAAGTGGACCCAAGGAGGGGTCATGGGGGCCTCTGATCGATAGCCAGTCGACCAGAAACAGAGGGGACAACATGGGTTCGAGACTGGCACCTGAAGTGGGGATGGAGAAAGCAATCCTGTGGACCTGAGCCCTGAACCTGCGGGACCTGGCGCCATTTCCAGGTACAGAGCGTCACAACTGAGTTCAATTGTAGGGCGCCTAACTGGTAACAGAGACTTGCTTGTTGTTGTGAGGAAAACCCCCACAGGCATTTGGGGACCAGCGTGTCAGAAGTGAGGCGTCCCTGTGAGTCATAAAGGAGACTCACAGGGAAGAAACTCGTGGGAGGGAAGACCTGGGTTTTTTTCCTACTCGAGAGGTGCCCTGAGCTCAGTTTTTCCCTGCTGGTGTGGGTCTAGGTGGGCTCCACCCTGAAACCTTGCCAGGACATCCCCGTTGGGTGGGCACCACAGCACCCAGACGCTTGCCTGGGCCCAGGGGCCTGCCTGCCTGCAGGTCCAGGCTTGCATGTGAGGACGAGCCCAACCCCTTTGTGTGTCCTCCACCCCTCCGGGTCCAGGCAAGTGCAGCAGGGTAGGTGGGTTGGATTTGCATTAGGATTGGGGTGGGGATGGTGATGAAGGTGGGGTTTAGGATGAGGTTTGGGGTATTAGGACTGGGAGCTTCCTCTTCTCTGTCCTCCGTGGCCAGAACTCCTGTGTCCTCCCCCCGCCCTCTGTGGCTATGGGCCACTGTCTGTGGTGTAGACAGCGAGGAAGAAAGTCACGTTCTGAGCCAGCTGAGCTGAGTGCTGTCCTCACCCCAAAGCTGTCACCAGGTCACAGAGTACCTGTGCTGGGGGAATGCCCAGAACAGACTGTCTTCAGTGTTGGACGGGGAGTGGCGTGAGGACAGCAGGGACCCCAAGGAAGAGCCCAGAACCCTGGAGTGTCCGGCCCAGAGGTTAATCATTCCTTGAGAAGAAGGAGCTCCTCCTCCTGCACGTGTTCTACCCAGACCCCCGACCTGGGACCCCCAGCAGTGCCGTCTCAGAACCTACCCCGCACCCTGCTCACACTCCCAGCCGCAACCCACCCTAGGCCTGGCTGCACCTTTGGTTGCCAGCCCTAGGCCTGGCTTGGGTCCTGAGTGGTCCTTTCTGGAGCGGTGGTGGCTCCAGGAATCCACAGTCTTGGGCTTTGTGCCTCGGGGTCCGGGCACTGCGCTCCAGACCTGGTCCCTCCCTGCTGCTCCCACCTCGTTTGCTCGACTTCTGCTTCCTCAGTGATCGTCTCCAGCCCTCGGCTCTTTCTCTGGGCCCTCGGCCCTGTTGGTGACCCTCTGCAGTTTTTCATAGACACCCGGCCATTCCCACCACTCTTGGGCTCTCTCCCTCAATAGTCAGCCATTCCCCTGTCCTGGGCCCTTTCCATAGCAGCGTGGTCCTCACCGTAGACGGTTGGAGCTCCTCGGAATCAACCCTAGCACACTCAGAAAATGAGATCAGTCCCATCTGCTCTGTAATTGACTCTCGGTCATTAGCAAGGAGGCCTATGGCCCCAGCTGCCTGCAGCACTCTCTCTGGATACTAGGTTAGGGTCAGGGTTAGAAGGTCAGAGTTATAGGGACCCCCACTTGACTCCCACGTGCCCCCTGGTGAGCCACACTGTGACCACCACATGGTCCTCACTTGATTTCCATGTGCCCTCTACATGACTGTCACGTGATCCCCCAGCACCCAACAGGATTCCCATGTGCCCTCTGCGATCATTACGTGCCCCCATGAGGCATTCCACGTGACTCCCATGGGACCCTGTGTGATTTACCCCCTAAGGGGGAGGTGCACTGGAATGAGTTTTTCCAATTCACCAGGCTTTCCAAAGACAGTGGGCTTGTCAGACTTTTTTACTCTATTAGTAATGATGAGAAACAGAACCACAGCCATGTTAGAAAAAGTTTCTGTGACGTAGGAAATACAGTCAGACCTTTAATTGGTGCATTGAACAAGAGAGGCGGCCGAGGGACAGCCCAGCTGTGGGGACAGCCCAGCTGTGGGGACAGCCCGGCCCTGACGTCAGCCCAGAGGGAACTTGCGTGCAGCAAAGCGGACGTCATGCTTCCTCCAGCCTCCTCTTGGAGACCCCACGGGTGCAAAGACAGTGTCCCAGCTTGTGAACAACTCAGCGAACCTCATAATGTATCCTAACAGGGGCCATGAAAATATGCATACTACTAAAAAATGACACTTACGTGAAAACAATGTTGAAAAGAGGGCAACACAATTCCATCAAGGAAAAATGAAGTAACAAAAAGTACAGAAAGAGTAAAGGTGACGGGTTCATCAGGTAAGAAACCCAAACCCCCCTCATAAGGAGCCGTGTGGGGCTCCTCGGCTCTGTCTGCAGGAAGAAGGCCGCGCTGGCAGGTCACGACGAGTGCTCGCTCCTCCAACAGTGCATCACGGTTCGGTCTGCAGCCACCATGGGGTAGACATCTCCCAGGCATCATTAGATTTAGCTTTGTGGTATTTTTCCCATAGGAAGGTTTATATTTTTATGTGTCTAAATCTATGGATCTTCTGCCTATGACTCCTGGCCATCTTCTCTGACCAAATTCCTGTATTTCTCTGTGGTCCTCAGTCTGGCATCCAGAGATGTTGCTCGGCTTCCGCCTGCTTTTTCAGACCACGCCCCTGGGGGAGAGGGACCTCGGGCTTAACAGGCAAGGGGGGCTCACTGGCCAGGAGCTGGTGGGGGCAGGAAACTGTCAGGTGCAGCCCTAGAGGAAAGACAAGTCTGGGTGTCGTTACTGCTCCCGAGGGCTGGCAGACTCCACATGGCAGGTGAGTCCTGGTCCAGATCCGGTGGGGGCCCTCACAGCTGTGCTTGGACTGGACACACCCATGGTCATCTGGGCTACACAATGACCCAAGCTGCAGGCAGCTCTCTGGGGAGGTTGTGGTGAGGGGGGGTGCCACAGTCAGCTGTGGTGAGGGGGGCTGGGGTGTGTGAGGCTGCCATGGTCCCTTGGCTGCGCCTTTCCAGGCTCCTTTCCCAATTCCCTGCTGCCGCCTGGGGACCTGACAAAGACCTACGTCCACCCGCTTCTCAGTAGGCTTGGGGAAGGGGGACAGGGCCCTGGGGTCCTTACGTGCTAAAAGCATCTGCAGAGGGGGCGACCACGTGGCGCACGGTAGGCAGGAAGCCAGCGGCAGGTGGGAGGGCGGTGGCGGAGACCACCATGGGCCAGGTGGAGTAAGCCACGGGTGAGCCAGGTGCAGGGCCCGCCTGCAGCGGGGTTGGGGGTGCGTAGTGGTGGTGGTGGTGCACGGAGGGCGGCTTCTGCCTCTCAGCTCGCAGGACAGTGGGGTGAGCCCGCTGCAGGCCCTCGGCACAGCACAGACACCAGCTCATTTCGCCTGGGACCACCACTCCGGGCACTCCTCTCCCCCACCCATACTTCCCACTGCTGTTCCTGACCTAGGCTCAGAGCCCAGGGAGGGCAGGGAGAGGAGGGGTGTGGAGGGGAGAAAAGGGAGGGAGAGCTCATCCAGAGCAAGGAGGCAATTTTGGGGGCCCCAAACGGTGCAACCCATTCCTCATTTGGGCGGGGACAGGGGAGAAATGGGTGGCTCCACAGCTGCACCACTGACCCCCAGAGCCAAAAATATGCTTTTCAGAGTTAGAAGCACAACTTTCCAGAAGAGAAGCGACCCAGGTGTTGACTTGGGTGGCCTCCTTTGCCCAGTGTCTGCTCCAGGCTGAGCCTACCTGTGGGGTGGGGTGCAGGAGTGTGGCCTGCGGTCCCCTGGAGGACACAGGGGCCGCTGGGGGCAGGGCTTGGAGCATCAGGTTCTGCATGATAACCTGGTGCATCTGTGCGTTCTGCAGCAGCATCATCTCCACCATGTCTGAAAGGGGGTGGGGCCGGGGAGGGCAGGGCTTTAGAGCAGCCTGTTTACTGAAACAGATGCAGCATGTTACAGGTGTCTGTTCCTCCTGGGGAGCGGCGCACATTCCCGGATGTGAAGCTTCCAGGTCTGAGGGGGTGTGTGGATGGTGTCCGGCTGGGCTCCCGGGAGGTGGCTCCGCTTGCCTTCCCGCTAGCAGATTCCTCGCGCCCACCTGGGCTGCATGATGGGCCCTGAAATGTGTGTCCACGTCCTAACCCAAGACCTCAGAACGTGGCCTATTTGGAGAAGGGGTCTTTGCAGGTGTGATGAAGGACCTTGAGGTGAGATCACCCTGGCCTATCTGGGTGGGCCCCAAGTCCAGGATAAGTGTCTTTATACAAGACAGGCAGAGGGAAATGGAGACCACGGAGGAGGCCCAGACTTGGACAGGGATGAGTGATACGGACACAGCCCAGGAAACCTGGAGCCATGGCTGGAAGAGGCAGGAAGGACCCTCCCCGGAGGGAGTTTGGCCCTGCAACACCTGGATTTTGGACTTCTGGCCTCCAGGCTGTGACAGAGTGGGTTTCTGTGGTTTGAAGCACCTGGTTTGTGGTGCTTTGTTACGGCTGCTCCAGGATACATTCACCAACTCTGGATACTATAAAACATGCAAATTTGGTCAGCATGAGAGGTAAACATGGGTTTTTCCCACAGCAGCTATAGCTTGGAAATTAGGCATCTCCTCCAGGCTCTGTCAGCCTCACCAAAATAAGGAGGGTCCCCGAGGGCTGTTGATATTTCCAGGTAAACAATTAAGAGCCTGGAAGTCTGGGGGCAGGGGCTCTGACAGGGCACGGGGCACAGGACACACAACACCAGCCAACAGCCTCCCCACTCAAACCTCCTGGGTCCCCAGCAGGCCAGCCCATCCTGCAGATTTTGGACTAACCAGGCCTCCATAACTGCATGGGCCAACTCCTTAAAACACATCTTTCTCCCTATACATGCATCCTATTGGTTCTGTTTCTCTGGAGAGCCCTTACTAACACAGATTTTGCCACAGGACTGGGGCACTATGGAAGGTCGGGCAGGAGCCAGACTCCTGCAGCATCACAGCTGTGGGAACTCTGACCCTGCAGGATAAACAGTTGGAGAGGCTGAGTCTGGCAGCCACACCTGGGAAAGGCCCTCAAGGAGACACACGTGTGCCTGGGCCGGGGCAGCCCCCACCCACCAGCAGCGGCAGCGGCGGCGGCAGGACCCCTCTGAGGGAAGGCTTCCCCTGGCAGGCCCGCAAGACTCCCACCGATAGGGTCAGGACTGAAAAGATTAGAGCAGGCAGGAGGGCACAGAAATGGACACATCCTAGATGGACACATTGCTAAAGGGACACTCCACGACAAAGGGACGCGTCAGTGCAATGGGACACTGAGTCTTTAGTCAATGGCACAGGGTCACACTGATGTCCAAGGCAGAAAAATCACATTGATCCCTAACCGGCAGCACACACACATCCACTCCAGGTGCATCGTAAATCTGAGTGTGAAACACACACTGAGCCTTATGAGGCCACATGACCTCGAGCTGGTAAAGACTTCTTAGATGGGATACCCAAGGCACTGACCATAAAGGCAAGAGCCTGGAAAACTGAGCTTTATTAAAATTAAGAACTACCGGTTTCATCCAAAACCATGAAGACTGAAAGGGCAGGCCACAAAGAGGACTTAATATTTGTAATATTGTACATGTGTCAAAAAAGGATCCACTGTATAATGGAAAGAATTCCTATAAATTAACAAGAGGCAGACCACCTGAAGAAAAATGGGCAAAACACTTCAATGGGCACTTCACAAAAAAAGATATTCAGATGGCCAGTAAATAGATAAGAAGGTGAAATGCAAATTAAAGCCAGACTGACCTACCAGATTGGCAAAAATGGAAAAAAATCTGAAAACTCAGTGTTGGCGCTGGCTGTGGGCAGCTGAAACTCCCCTTCCCTTCCGTGGCACCTACATGGGAATCACCCCTCAGGAAGCCCATGTCCACGTCCCTTCACCAGAGGACGGGAACTTTCAGAGCAGCACTGCTGAAGCAGCCACCACAGGAAAGGACCGGAACACTCAACCCCCAAAAGGATGCACCTGTGGACTGTGGGCTGAACCATGGCCCCAGTGATGCCCACACCTGGATCCCCAGAACCCATGATTGTGTTCCACTACAGGGCAAGAGGGACCTTGTGGATGTGATTAACTTAAGAATGTTGAAGTGGAAGCAACGGAAGTGTCCACAGATGGGTAAAGGGATGAGCAACAGGTGGTCCGTACACACAGTAGAATATTCCTCTGCCTTAAAAAGGAGGGAGATTGTGACACACACTGCCACGTGGGGGAACCTCAAGGATATTATTCCAATCACAGGTGCTGTGCAATTCCACTTGGGTAAGGTTCCTAGAGGGGTCAGATTCATAGATGCAGATAACAGATGGAGGGGGAGGTGCCAGGGGCTGAGGGAGGGGGCGGGGGAATTAGTGTTGAATGGAGACAGAATTTTAGTGTGGGAAGATGAGAAAGTTCTAAAGATGCATTGCATAACAAGGTGAATATAGTTAACACCGATTAAACATGGTTGAGATGGTAAATTTTATGTGATTTTTTTTTCACCACACTTATTTAAGTTAATTTTAAAAGGGATCTTGCGGTAGCAGACTTTCTGGGATTATCTGGGTTGGTTCAGTGTAATCACAAGGGTCCTTAGAACCTGTTGAGAGAACTATCGATCTAGATTTACGTACCCAGCAAAACTAGCATTTAAGAGCAAAGGGAAATACAAACACGTAGAAAGAAAGTAAGCACTGAGGGAGCATTGGCAGCCTGTTCTGAAGAGAATTGATTTCAAGGTGATAGAAGGTGATTCCAGAAAGATGGTCTGAGATATAATACGGGGTGGGTAAAGAGGCGAGGTAAATTCTGTGTGTCCTCTGTACACTAGTGTGCATTTCTGTGAAGTTTTTCTAACAGGTAGGACCGTCCTGCAGGGCAACAATGGCTGCGTCGGGAGAGGAAGAGGTGGCTACCGTGTTCCGGGCTCCCCTCCTCACTGGGGGCGGCAGTGGCTGGAGACCACATTTCACTTTATACCAGACAGCCCAACAGCTCTCCCAAGTGGTTGTTAGAGTGCTTTTGAGATTTCATATTTTTATATCCAAATAGTTGATTCAGTTGGAATTCATTTTTTATAAGGAATGGGGTAAGGAATTTGACTTTATGTTTTCTAAATAGCTAGCTATGAATCGAATATTTCATTTTTTTAATTTGTAAAAAATATTTTATTTACTCATTTTTAGAGAGGGGGGAAGAGAAGGAGAAAGAGAGGAGAGAAACATCAATGTGTGGTTGCCTCTCACACACCCCATGCTGGGGACCTGGTCTGCAACCCAGGCATGTGCCGTGACTGGGAATCAAACCCGCGACCCTTTGGTTTGCAGCCTGCCCTCAATCCACTGAGCTACACCAGCCACAGCGAATATTTCATTTTTAATCACTAATTTTAAATGCCGCTTTTAAGGCATAAAAGTATTTGTGCACACATACAAACACAGTTTGCTCAGTTTGCCTTGCAACCCCACAGCTGAAGTTCATCTGGAAAACCAACAACAGGCAGAGAGGAAAGGCAGGTCCCTCTGCCCCTCCAAGGCACCTCTGTGTGTGAATGGCTCCCCCAGAAGAGCTGTGTGGCAGCCTTGGACTGAGCCTGGCACATGCTACCATGCACGATGTGCTACAGTAAGTGAACTAGTTGGTTTCAGCCACTGGGACTGAATTGAGAACACTGGTCAGCTGATCCTATATACAGGTCTGTCTGCCCCTAGACCCCCAACACCATCCGTCACTAGGGAAATGACAATGACCTACCACTTCCCCATTAAAATGGCTCAGACTAAAAAGCCTGACCGTGCCAAAGGAGGATGTGGAGGAACCGGAGCCTCACACACAGCTGGTGGAGACGTAAAATGTACAGACGCTATGGAAGCAGGCAGTTTTTGTAAAAGTTAAACACAGACTTGCCACATGATCTGGGCATTCTGCTTCTCGATATTTACCAAAGAGAAGTGGAAACACGTCCACGGGAGACTCAGACATGAATGCCCATGACTCACAAAGAAGAAAGAAGCGAGTGCAGCCGCTTGGCAGTGACAAGGAACCCACCTGGAGTTATGACTCCTAAAACGATTATGCTGAGTCAAAGTAGCCATACAAGACAGCCATCCCCTGTGATTCTGTGTACATAAAGTCTAGAAAATGCAAATTAACACTCCGTGACAAAAGTTGATCAGCAGTTGCCTGTGGGGCCGGAAGGAGGGAGTGACAAGGGATGTGAGGAAGCTTCGGGGGACACGGATGTGTTCACTGCCCCGATTTGCTGTCATGCATGTATCCACATGACAAAACTTACCAAACTGTATGCTGCAAATGTGTGCCAGTTATCCCGGCATCTTAATAAAGCTCTTTTTCAAATCATGTGTTTACAAGTTATTTTAAAAGAAGCATTTTAACCAAGGTTTCTGTAGAGCCAATAACTGGATGAATTGGGATTGGAGCCCAATACTCTCTCCATTCCTACTCAAGTCCTCTCTCTTTTACCTCTTTCTTTCCCTCAGTGGCGTCCATCATGGAAGCATTTCTCAAAGTTAAAGCCATTTTCCTGTTGGCAACAGGTAACTTCAATTGAGTAGCCAAAAGTCGACCCTTAATGACTATCGTGCTTACAAAATATTTTCCCTTTCAGCAGAGAATTTCATAAGCCCATAACCATATCACTATCGAACACTTACCTTCCTTAATGCTTCCTGACCTTTGAGCTGGGACGGCCTGGGGAGGCGGAATCTGTGCGATGAGCGGCTGCTGAGGGAGCTGCTGGATGATGGTGGCAGGAGGCTGGGGAACCTAGGGAGAGCCAGGTAACTAGCTACCTGAATGCATCCTTGGAGAGAGTGTCCGATGGCACTCACCTATCCACATACCCACCCACACGTCTACCCACCCACCTACCTATTCACCACCCAGTAACCCATCCATCCACCCACACAGTAATGCATCTGTTCAACCAGTAAGCCACCCATCCATCCACTCAACTAGCCACCCACCCACCCATTCACCTATCTACTTACCCAGTAATCCATCTATCCACCCATCCATCCACCTATCCATCCACCCAGTAACCCACCCACTCATCTACCCACCCACCCAGTAATTCATTCATTCACCCAGTAACCCATCCATCTATCCATCCACACAGTAATGCATCTGTTCAGCCAGTAAGCCACCCATCCATCCACTCACCTAGCCGCCTACCCACCCATCTACCTATTTACTCACCCAGTAATCCATCCATCCTCCCATCCGTCTACCTATCCATCCACCCACTCATCCATCCACCCACCCAGTAATTCATTCATTCACCCAGTAACCCACCCATCCAACCACCTATCCGTCTACCCATCCACTCACTCACCCACACATCCATGTATCTGCCTCATCACCCAGCCATCCACCTATCCATCCATCGACTTATCTACCCTCCATCCAAGGAGGACTTTAGAGAGAAGTTGAATTAACAGCTGAACGGATAAATATGAGAATCCGGTCATTACTTAAGACGTGGTGTGTTATGGACTGAATGTCTGTGTAAACCTGCCCCTCTCCCAAGTCGTATGTTGTAGCCCTCACCTCTAATGTGACAGTATTTGGAGACAGGGCCTGTGAAGAGGTGACAAAGGTTAAAGGAGGTCATAAAGGTGGGACCCTGATCCAAGAGGACTGGTGTCCTTGTGAGAAGGGACACCAGCGCTCTCTGTGTGTCAGTGTGAGGACAGGGAGATGCAGCCATCTGCAAGCCAGGAAGAGAGCCCTGTCTAGGAGCCAGACGGGTTGGCACCTTGATCTTGGGCTTCCAGCCTCAAGTCCAGCCTCCAGCACCGTCAGAAATACACTTCTGTTGTTTAAGCCACCTGTCTGTGTCACTTTGTCATGGCTGCTGCCGCTAATACATGGTATTTTTAATGTTTCCCACATTTCCTGGCTTGACTGGGCTAAGCTAATCCCTGGTTTCATCAGTACTGCTTTAACAGAAGCACCCAAGGACTGTGTCGTGAAAATAACCTCTGGCTTCTCTCCTGGGGTAAAAATAAACGTACAGCAATTCTGAGCATGCACCAGGCAGTGAGCGCGCACCAGAAAGACTTTGTTTTAGTCCTTTGTGGCTGTACAAGGCCCTGACCCTGTCCCTTCTTTCTCAGGTCACAGAAGGCATGGTGTGGGCCACGGCAGCGAGCTCCTCCCATGAGCCTCTGGGCTCTGGGGGCCGACCACTCAGCACAGATGCGGCACTAACGAGGCTGGTCCAGTGAGACTGTGAATGAGCACGGAGGTTTGCATTTCATATCCTTTTCCTGTGTCCCAAGCTGTTCTTCCTTTGATTTTTTTTTCTCCAAACATTTACAAGTGCAAAAGCACTCTTAGCTTGCAAGTTGTGCAGACACAGGTGGCAGGCCAGCCTTAGCCGCAGGCATAGTGGACACCCCCGGCATTGACCAAGGAGGCCCTTGTGGAGACTGTGCCTGCCTGTTCTGTCTGAGGGACCTCCTACCTCCAGCTCTCTGAGTCCAGCTTCTAGAAATTCAGTGACTAAGGGCCCTGATTGGCCTCTTGGTGTCACTGGTACTGAGACTGATACATGGGAGCATGGCCAGACCCTGGTCAAGTGCAGGAAGTATGAATGTGCTTGAGACTGGGGGGAGCCTCCTGCGCTTATGCCCCCACCCTCCCTTGGTACCTTCAGGTGGAGGTTCCAGGTGTCAGAAGACGGGGGTGAGGGGGGTGGGGGGGCATAGGCTGGGGATAACTGGGACCTGGGCACAGACAGCCCAGGGGCAAAGGGGGCTCTGGAGGCTCTGGGGGCTCTGTGAGCATGGGCCCCTCTGAGGCACCCCTTCCCACTCCATCCCCTCCACCTAGGGCTGCCAGGCTCCCTCTCAAAGAACAAGTGTCCTCCAGGCCCTGACCCAACCTGCCAGCGCCATCAAACTCCCTGGCCAGCCGGTGCAGAACCTTCGCAGCTAGGCCCGCCCACTTCCTCAGCCATGTCTTCTCACCAGTCACACTGATCTTCGCCCTGAGGCCTCCATGTGCCAGATTCCAGCTTCTGTCCCTCCCCTGAGTCCCAGCTGGCCTCCGACACAATCCCCTTTGCTTAAACAAGTCAGCCGCTTTGCGCTGTTTGCAGCCCAGCATGCCGAACGAAGGTATGAGGCTCTCAACATTGGAACACTCCTCCCCCCACCTTTTTCTAAAATTGTGCCCTCGATATTAAGGTTTTAAGCTTCTCCTGGTCATTATGGAGTTTTGTAAAAGAGTTAACTTGCCTCTTCCCCAAATCCAGGGTCCTCTAGATGCTGAAGTTCCCTAATACTCCTCCTAGAGCAAAAGTCAGGACCTGGGGCTGGGACCCCAGCCTCTCATCTTTAGTAAGGGGACGAGACCTCCCCAAAGCCCTGTCTTAGGGCGCCTGCAAAGATGACTGAGGTGAGTCACTGAAGTCCTTGTGAATGCCTGAGCCTGGTAAGTGCGTCGCCGCTGGCTCTCCCTCTTCAGCGCACTCTCATGATGCTGCTGAGATGGTGGCAGACAGGAGGCCTCTGTGGGCAGGGCACAGCCTTTGCACAGAGGTTCTGGCCCCCCCTTCACCAAAGACCTACCGAGTGCTGGATGACCCGAGGCAGCTCCAGGGCCGGTGGGGCTGTGGAGGCAGCGGGGTAGATCCCAGGTGGAGCCGGGATCCCGGACGGTACCTCTGGAGGCAGCGCTGATGGATGGGCTCCTCCGCTGGGCCCCCTCCAGGCACCGGCACTGGCACGGGCGAGCTCTTCCAGGAGGTGTTGTTCCTGCAATGCCAGGCAGGGACCGCTGCACTGAAGGGCAGCCGCCGAGCCCGGTGAGAGAGCCTGCGTGCTGGGGCCCTCCATGCTGGGTGGCCCATGCAGGACACCGGGGGTCTCCATCGCTCCCCCACAGGGCTTCCCTGGAACTGGAGCCAGGCCTGACAGCAAGGCCCAGGGGCCCTTTGAGAGGGACACACGCGAGAACACTGCTCCTTTGAAAAATGTACTGAATCGTATGAACTGGTTTCTGGGTCTAGCTGCCCCAGCATCCCCTCTACTACGAGTGCGACATTTATCATAACTATTTGTGTGGACTTTGTGTGCACCTTCCTGCTGCTGGTGGGTGGAGCTGGGACCGGGCCTCTGGGCTTCTTAGAATTCTACTTCCTGTAGGAATCGGGCCCTTTATTCAGCATTTCCTCCTTGGATAGTGTACCACCAGAGCGGATGTCATAGCTAATCATGCGCTCGTCAGGGGCCCGGACCATAGATAGTGTGAGCGTGTTCCTCTCTCCATTTAGTCCACTCCATGCCCCAGGCATGAAGTCTCTAGGCTGCTCCCCGTTCACCAGCTACCCATCCACGGGTCACGAACCTCAGAGAACCAGTGCCGAGCCCAGAAAGACGGTACACCCCAACTCCCACCCCTAGCCCCGACCCCCACCTGCACCCCACCCCCAACTCAGGTCTGAGTGTGGTGGCCAGTAGTTTCAGCTATAGACAGCTCCAGCCAAGGCTGCTGCGACACCGGCCTACCCGGAGTCTCTGCAGAAGGTCCTTCCTCCTCCTCAGAGCGCTCTGCAGGGCTGCATCCGGCCTGTTTTCTTGTCCTGGAGAGAAGCTGTGCTGAGCAATGTGCAGACCCATCGGCACGCCCCAACCTTACCCACTGGGACCTGGAGGTGACCAGACCCTCCATTTTCTCACCTGGAAAATGGGGGTGAGGGGTGTCCCTGTCCTGAGGTTTGCAGATGACGGTGACAAATAGGATGTGAGGGTACACTGAGTAGAGCACCTGGTGTGTGCCTGTGTGTGAATGTGCAGGCATGTGTGAGTGTATAAGTGCATGTGAGGTATGCTCTGCGTGCATGCGTGTGTGTGTGTGTGTGTGTGTATGCACGTGTGTGTCAGTGAATGTTGTGAAGATGAAAACAAAAGGACATACTTCAGCCTTGGACATAGGAAACAGCATTAAACACAGTCTTGCCGGTGACAGGAGTGGGTGGGACCTGAGCAGAAGGTCTCATGCCTGCTCACAGGGCCCAGCTCTTACCCAGTACAAGGTGGGGGTCCTCAAAATCCCCTTCCACATCCTCACGCTCCCGCTCCAGTTTCTGTGAGGAAGAGACCGTGGCAGGGACAGGCTCTGGGACAGGCTCAGTGTGAGCAGGGTGCAGGCTGGCGTGGAGCACCTGCCCGTGTTCCTGGCAGTGCCCCAGACACGGGGGACTGGGCAGGAAGTGCCGTGTGATGGAGGTGTGGGACAGGCCACAAGGGCAGTCATCCTCTCTCAGGGACGTGTGTGTCATTCCTCACACAGCACACATGTCCCCCCTTGAATTCTAAGGGTGGACACTTTGTTGTGTGCAGCCCCTTCACACAGCTTTTTGAAGAGCCAGGCGCAGGCTAGTTCTGTGTCCCTGACCACCCTGACCGCCCCATGTGGGCTTTGAGCTGGACAGCCACAGTCTGGGCCAGTCCTGGGGTGACCCCTGCTGGCCCCTGCAAGGTGGCCCATGGGTCACCAGAGGAGGGCTGGCAGGGAGGTGCAGGGCTGCAGGGGCTGCAGAAGAGGAATAAAGCAAGTGGGGACAGGGAGGAGCTGCCCTGCTGTGCTGGGCGACCTGTGGGGACAGGCCAGCCATGGACCACGCAGACCCTTGGAGGACAAGAAAGCTGGTGTGACGGAGAGGCCACCAGGCCTCCTGCCCCAGGCCCAGCCCAGGGGCCTGTGGGTCCTACTCGGGGTAGGTGTCTGTCTTCCCTTAAACACTGAAGCCCAGAGGCTGGCCCTCAGGGGACCTTCGTGGGCCCTGGCAGTGCCCGGCCAGTAGGTGCCTACTTGTGTCCTGGCTGTGAAAACTGCCAGGAGAACCTACTTGGTTCCGTACAAACAAAAAGAAGAAAAGCCAAGAAACCACAGTCCTTCATTACAAGGCTGAAAACCACTGGAGAGGATTTTGCTGGGAAGCCGTAGCACTCACAAAAATAGTCTTACCTTTTAAAGCGGAGCTCCTCTAATCAGGTGTTGAAAATACAAGTGCCTGGCTGTCTTACCTTCTCCAAGAGTTTCAGCGTCAGTCGGGTCATTTGGTCTGCCACGGAGGAGTCCAGCATCTCAGGACCGTAGGAGAGGGGACGCCGCAGGCCCCTCCCTTCCTGGTTGTTGGTAACCTGCAGGAAAGCACAGCTCAGCAACCTGAGAGAAGCAGCCTCGGCCCCAGTGTCACTGAAGGATTGTGGCGCTGGCCTCAGTTTACTTCCTGGAGACTGGCCTCTGCCAAGGAGTGGGAGGGCCCCACAGTCCCCTGGGCTGCAGTATCTGAAGCCAACACTGGCATCGCCACAGCAGTTGCTAGGCACTGCAGACAGGTAGGCCCCAGGTTGCCAGGTTTTCTCTGAGAGTCCTTCCCAGGCCCTGCCCAGTTCTCATGCAGGGGTTACCTGCAAACACCACCATTCCCAGGTGTGGCCAAGTTGGGCTTCTTGGGAGGGCAAAAGTGGACAGCAGCTGGGGCCAGAGGGGCAGAGTGGGAACCTGGAGGGAAGACAGTCCCCACCCCATGATGTGTCACCCCCCTCCCGTTGGACAGAGCCCAGAAGAGGGCGAGGCTGTGGGGAGGGGTCAGCCGTACCCATCCCCACTGCACGTGGGTCCTGTGTGCTCCATCCATGACCACCTCTGGAAGGCCAGCAGGCCCCTGGCTGCTCCTAGGCACCCTCCAAACAAGATGACGGGAGTGAAGCCCTAACACCAGCAGGACTGGGTAGGGAGACCAGATCCCCTAGGATTTTAGGAAATTCTGGGCCACAGAGAGGGCAGCACCAGGGAGCTGGCCAATTACCCAGCCGGGGGCTTCCTGGCGGGGCTGCGTTTTGCTCACCCCATGGGCACCCACCTGAACATTCGAGGGGCAGGGGCCAGGCCCTCACCCACCAGGCAGAATGTGAGTCCAGTGCTGGGACTGCCAGACGGGAACCCTGCCAAAGAAGCAGTGGGTGTCCTAACAGCAATGCAGAGAGGGCACCTGGGGCAGGTGTGAGCAGAGGGGGCACCTAGGGCAGGTGTGAGCAGGGGGGTGGGCCCAACAGTGGAGGCCTTTGTAGCCAGTGCATGGCATGCAGAGGACAGGGCACAGAACGGAGAAGCAGTTCTTGGTTCACGTGGCTTTTCATTTCAGGTTTTCAGATGGGCCACACAGACTGATGAAGGGCTGTAACAGATTTGAAACTGGAGCTGTGACCACAGTCCAGGGCTGGGTAGGAGCGGAGCTCAGCAGCTGACAGCCAGCCCTCTTCTCGTGCAGCCAACCCAGAAACTTGCATCAGATGGCCAAAATAAGTTAAAATCCCTTAAGTTGCCCTTCAGTATTTAGGCTTTATATGTATTATAACCCTAATGCTCAAACAGGAGATTTGAATGTGCACAAAAACTAGTTAACTTAGCAATTTTAGGTAGCTAAGAGATAACTCCACACCCCAGGGAGGTGAATTTATTAGATGGTCTAAAATAAAACAAACTATTTTTTTGAATAGTTTAGATTCACAGAAAAATTGAGAAGATAGTACAGAGAGATCCCACATAAGTTTCCCCAATTATTAATATCTTGTATTGGTATCACCTATGTGTTAAAATTAATGAACCTATATTGATACGTTATCCTTGACTAAAACCCATACTTCATTTCATTTCCTTATTCTTTTTGTCCAAGGTTCCCTTTCTGTCCCGTGTCCTGTCCCCTCTGGCTTTTGATGACCTTGACAGTCTTGAGGAGACTGGGTCAGGGATTTTGAAGAATGTCCCTCTCTTGGGATTTGTCTTATGCGTTTCTCCTGACTAGCCCGGGGTTATGGCTCCTTGGGAGGAAGGCCACAGAGGTGCAGCCCCCTTCTTATCATATCCCATCCAGGGTGCCTGCTGTCAGCCAACACGACCTGTCGCTGTTGGTGTTGGCCTTGACACTGTGGCAGAAGTCGTGTCAGTCCGGTTCTCTGCTCCGCATCACCCATCGTTTTTCTCTCCCCACAGTGTCCTCTGGGGAAGGAGGTTGCTGTGCACGGCCAGCCCACATTTAAGAAGTGGTGGGTTGGTTATGTTTCCCTTCTTGAGGGGTGAGTACCCAATCATGACAGAACCTGTTTAGAATGGCCATGGACGTGACCCTGGGATTTAGAGGAACACAGTTTGGAAATCCCTGACCAAACCCTCACGGGCAAACTGTGCACAGGGCCCCCATGGAGCTTTTAGTGTGTTGCAACACACAAAGTCTGAAAGATTCAGGAATAGATCTGGGTCTTTGGCTGCTCTTGGAAAGTCTGATCCTGTGGTGGTCGACCATTATCACAGCCTGCCTGGCCCCTGGTTTTATGAGCCTACCACCTCACGTTTGCTCAAGCTGCTCATTTCTGTGAGCTAAGACTGGAAACTTCACTCACCACACAAAGGCCTGTGTTGCCACACAAGAGCACTAATACTTTCTGGCAGTTGAGTTTCCGGGGCTTCCTAACGACTATCTGTGTAAGTCGTGGTTGCTTAGAATCACATGTTCTCACTGAGGTGGAAAGGTGAGCTGTGTCAGCTAGATGTCACCACGGCACCTTAACAGAAGTACATTTTACTGTTGGTCTGCCTCAGAGAAAGGAGCAAACAGGGAGCACATGGCCTTTGCACAAACCCCTTCAAGTCATGATACAGGAATGGATACGGCAGAAGAAAACCCAAACGCCATGGTATGCTTACTACAACATCGCCTGCACAACGTCACCCACCCCAATCCTGTGTTTTATGCCACCTCTGGTTGTAGTCCACTTGGAGTACTGTCATTCTCCCCAGCAAAAGTGTCCCAGATCTGAACGAGGGTATCCTGGGTGTTTACACTTCTCAGCGGGAAATCAAGGCACAGCTGTTCAGTGGTCTCCCACATCTCTCTGGGATTTGGTGACTCCCACCTGGTCCTTGTCATCTGCCTATGCTCTGTGATATCCTAATCTTGCAACTGAAATGTGGTGTGTACTATTGACAGACTCTAACCTTGGGGTTTTGCTTTCATTTTCCCTTTAATGGCAAATGTGATGTTAACAATAATGATGAGTAAAGATAAAATAAGACTGAGAACGTGAAGCCCATTTAAGGTAAACAAGATCACCACTTAAGAGTGGCTGCTCCCCTGGGTGCCCACACTGATTAGGAACTCATCCAGGTCCAGTTACATTAGAGTAACAAGAAGTGCATGCCAGATGCTTTGGATTGTCAGTTATCAGAGGCTGTCAGCTTCCAATGAGCTTGATTACACTACCAGCATTTGATTGTTAATCAAAGCTGTGGGCTAGGGATAAAAACCTTTCATTGTTTCCTTATCTGGACAAACGGGTTCAAGTGAAGCTAAGGAACAATGATCGCGAGACTTCAGATTGCCACCCAGACTACAAATTATTAACTAAAGTCACATTCCTCTTATTTCAAAAAATTTTTATTACTTTACTTTTAGAGCTGTTTTAAGTTAAACATTCCTTTTTTTTATAACCATTTGCAATATATATGGAATGACTTATGCAAATATTTCAAAATCTTAATCCTTTTCCATTTGAGAAGAGACTAATTTTGCTATTCACTGAATCATTGCTTGCCTTCTAGGAATCTAGAACTGGATACGATTACTGTATCATTTACAGTTCATTCCACACCAAATTTTTTTCAAGACCACAGGCCACTTGGCAAGTCGTCTTATGGAGCCCCTTCATCCTGGGGTCCCAGAGACTGTCCTAATAGCAACAGACACGCATACAGGAATGGGTTTGCCTTTCCTGCGCGCAGGGCTTCAGTGAGCCCCTCTCTGCAGAATTCCCAACCAGCATGGGGTCCCTCCTAACACTCTAATCCAGGGAACTGCTTTATGGCAGATGCTGGAGTAGTCCCATGACTATGGGACCCTCTGGTCAAATGCTAACGCTGCACCACGCAGAAACTGCAAGCTGGAGGCACATACATTAACTCAGAGACCTCAATCTGGCACTGGGTCTCCAGGAGTAAGAATACACGCATGGGTCCAGCAGTGGTACCAGACCCAGTGGCTTCCTTTCCCTGCAATTCTGGGCTCTGTGGTTGGAGGTTCTGACCCAGGTTCCCACCGAACTCATAACTGGCTGCCCTGGTACTTGGGCTCCTTCTGTCCAGGAGCCTGCAGGAAAGGAGGCAGAAGTGAAGTGATACACCAGGGGAAGGTTCGGCGTATAGGAAAAGATCCAAAGTGATCTTGTCGGCTCTCTGGACTATGAAATGAATACAGAGCATCCCAGCGGCGAAGGGCTGTGACTGGGGCTCAGCCCCAAGGAACGAGGGAGGGGATCTGGGACTGACAGCGGGGGTGAGACGTGGGATGCCCACTGCAGCCCTAAGGCAAATCGCTGTTTCCCAGGCAAAGGGGAGCAACTCCAGGAGCTGCTTCCCGGGCGCTCGCGGAGTAGATGCCCGTGGGAACGAGGAGTGGGAGGCCTGGAAGCTCTTTCTTGAAGAAGGTGGGGTAGTCTTTGCATGCTCCCCGGTTCCTTTGGGGTCAGTCTCTTCTCCCCAGGGGGCCATGTCTAACAACCGAGTAACGAATCGGAATAAAGCTGAGGCCAACCCTTACTCCAGCGGACTTAACGTCGGTGGGGCCTGCTCTGGATATTGTGGAACAGGAACGCTCGAGAGCCGTATCTCGGAGCAGTACCGCAGCCCTGGCGGCTGCACCAACAGGGCGGTGCCTCGGCCCTTCAAAATCGACCAACCACAGCGAGCTCTGAGGCCACCAGGTTTCGCTTATTGGTGTGTCATCGCGCCAATCGGAAAACGGCAAGCGGCAGGGGCGGAGTTCTATGCCCACCAAGGCCTTAGAAGCGCGCGTACGCTAAGGCAGGAACGTGACCCCTGATTGGCGGCGGAGCTGGCAGGGCGCTGGGCGGGCTTAAGTCTGCGTGACAGTTGTCGCGGGGGAGGGCGCGCCAGGGAGAGGGGGAGTGTAAATAGAGCGAAGGCGGCGCCGCGTCGGACCCGTCACCTCCCGGGTGGACCTCGAGGAGGCCTAGAAGGAGATGGAAGACGATGAGCAAGAACAGCGGCGCAGAAAGGTGGAGGCCGGGAGAGCGAAGGTAAACGGTAGCGCCGACTCCTGTTGCTGCCCCGGTGTGAACTTTTAAGAGCGGGCTCCAGTCCCCGCCACCACCCCCTGCCAGGAGCGGTCGAGGTCAGGCAGAGGCCGCCGCCGCTGAACTTGCTCTTTCCATCAACTCGGCTGGATGTCCCCTCCTGGCCGCCGCCATCTTGAATCCGCCGCCCTCTGCCCGAACCCGCCCCCGCCGCGGTCGCCGCCAATCAGCGGCGGAGGACGCGCCTCGCTCTGCCTGGAGGCCGGAGTGGGGCACGCCGGGGCTGAGGGGCTGCTCCTGCGCGCGAGGAACGGGGGCGTGTCGGCTGTGGTTGAATCGGGAGGGGAGGTGCGGGTGGGCGGAGGTCTCTGCTAGGACCCCGCCCTCTCATGTTTCCTTGGAGGCTGGCGTGGCGCCCTTTCTAGGAGTCGCTGTGAAATCTTGGCCAGGCTAGGAGGCGCCTTAACGGACAGCAGTAGCTTAGGAACGCTCCGCGTCCCTGACCGCCCACCCACATCTGGGCCCCAGTAGAAAGTGAAGGGCAGGCGGGTAGTGAAATGAAGGGTGTCACCACTTCGCGCGTCCTTGTTCTCCTGGACAGCCAGCGTGCGGCACACCTGCCCCTGCTGCTGCTCCACCTCGTCAGAGCTCAGGCTTCCTGGGGGACTTCAAGGAGCTGTGACTTCCTTGCAGTCCTTGGCGAAACAGGCTTCTTCCATCCGTTGAAAACTACGTACAGATTTTCATTTTACTTGGAATTCTGCAGTATTTTTAATATATAAAGGTCTCCCAGTGGTGTTTCAGGAGACTTGTTTACATTGCGGAATACCCCTGGCTGACCTACTGTTTAAGATTCCCGGGGTTCAGAAGCCCCTGTTCTTGATGCCCTGTTGTTTGGGACCCAGGTGGACGGTCTTAAGCAGGTGAGGATGGAGGAGTTATTCAGAGCCCTCGCCCAATGCTGGGTTCCTAGGGAAACCACAGACTCCTTGGCCAAGCTTGGCGGTTCGGGGGAGTGCTACATCCTAGGTAGTGGATGATGCCCCGGTGAACTCAGTGGTACTGGAGCCATGTGTCCCAAGCCGTGCTTAAAAAAAAAAAAAAGATTTCATTTATTTTTAGAGAGGGGAAGGGAGGGAGAAAGGGAGGCTCATCAATGGGTGGGTGCCTCGCACGCGCCCCCTGCTGGGGACCTGACCCAAAACCCATGCCTTGTCCTGACTGGGAATCGAACATGTGACTCTTTGGTTCACGAGCTGGCCCTCAGTCCACTGAGCCACACCTGCCAGGGCTTGAGGCATGCTTTTATCACCTCCTGCTGAGGTTTTCACAGAAATGCTGTTCTGGTACTCACTGGTTTGGGGGCACATGGACATGTTGGCTGTCACTCCCATCCTACCCCATTCTGGCTGTGGGAAGCAACCTGCTCTGTCAGGAATGAATGAATAAGAGTCCATACAGGGCCAGCTAGTAGTAAGGAGAGTTGCATGAAGTTGCTTTGTTTGAAGTCAGACATGGTTTGACTGTGAGGATTTTGTATAGGTTAGCTAGTAGGAGGTATTCAGTGTTAGTTCCTTTCCCTTTAAGAAAGCATAGGACCACTGCATTAAAGAAACCATTCAGAACACAGTGACTGGTGTGAGGCAGTGACAGGGACAGCAGTGTCTAATGGCAGGGTGACAGGCAGAGGATAGAGTGGCCTCATTCAGGCTTCCTGTGAAGGTGAAACTTACGACTTGGAATTGATTAGGGAGGCTGGGGCTTGTTTTTTGCTCCCTTTGCTTGTGCCTGGCACACATGGGAGATGAAAGTGAGCCTGAGCTTAACACTGTGTTCCGGAGCTTGTCATGGTTTGTAAACATGAGTAAGGGTGCTTGAGCGCGCACTGAGGCTGGTGACTAACCTCATCTGGAGAAGAAACAGGACGCCTCCTGTTGGGCAACCACAGACCAGAAACAAGGACTGTGATGCAGGAAAGGAACTCATAGATGGTTAGATTTCATGGAGTGTGGCATAAAACAAATGAATTAAAATAAAATAAATAAATGAGGCTAGTTTCGAAGGCACCATCTTCCCTTGACAATTTTTTCACATGAATGGCTTGTGTAATGTCTTGTGTTCATAAAATTGTGCACATTTTGTCAAATGTGTTTGCTTTTATGACCACAGTTGTCATTTGAATGAACAGACATTTTCTGTGAAAAACTGATGTTAGATTTCATGCCTTGTGAATAAGGTGTTAGTGGCAGAGGGAGCAAAGTCCGAAACCCCCAGATTTGAGGGACAGAATGAGCTAGGTCGTGCCTTGTGATGGGCAGCATTCTGTGGAGTCCCTGGTGCTTTGGTGAGCTGTGTCATGAAAACTAGAACATCTGATTCCATAAAGGAGGATGTTAGATTGACCTGGCTTAATTAATTTTTTGCTATTTCTGTACCTTGTCTCAGAATCTATGGCTGGGAAGTTTTGGCTAGGTTATATATTCCCTTGATTGGGGGCCGAAACTGGGGGCAAAGGGAGAGATTTAGCTTTTCTATGGTTTTAAACCCTAAACATGCCTTGATTAAGATATCAGTCTTTTAAATAGATGCACTTTGTAAAATAATATTTTTCTGTAAATTTCCAGTGGCTACAAAAGCTACTCTGCTACTCGGTCGTCTTGCTTGCTTTTGTCTGTATACAGGCATAATTAACAGTCCTCCAGCTAGGCTCTTGGCATCATAGGTATTAATGAAGGCAGTGTGTAGGGCACAGGGATCTCTTCATTGATGTGAGTCTGGCCAGGTGTGGCTGAGTGGACAGACCCAGCCCCAGAACCTCATGTTTCCCACGAGCCTGCTGACTTTGTGGTTCTGTTACATTTTTCTCACCTACCTTTGCCTTTACTACTTCTCTGCATTTTTGCGCAGCTTGCTCACTTCCGACAGAGAAAAACAAAAGGTGACTATACGCATTCGAAGAAAAAGACGGCGAAGAGGAAGGGCCCGGCTGTCGATGCGCCTGTCCAGGAGGAGAGTCCGGTAGCCACCGAGGACAGTGGATTCCTGGGAGGAGGGAACGTCTGCAAAGCCACATTGTGTAGTGACACCCCTGATGGGGCAGCAGCGGCTCAGGTAAGTTTGCCTGGCATCATGCTTTCACATTTCGCTCATCTCCTGGTTATTGTGAGCGTAACTTACAAAAAGTAGTGTTTGATCTGTTTTTGCCTCTCAAAAGTCGGGAAAGAGGGTTTTAGTTTAGTTTACAAAAGGGAAGTATGTATTAGTGGTTTTATTCCTAATATGTGTTTTATCTTTGTATGATTTTGAGAAATTTTGGATTGACTGTTTGAAGGCATTGTCAGTATTGGTGCTTGCTTTGGTGATGGAAGTTTTATAAGTATGAGTTCATTGGGTGTGGCTGTGTGCATCATCCCCTGTAACAGGTATTTCTTTGAACACTTACACCATAATACTCCTTCACCTACTCTCAAATCCACCCACTTGTTATTCTTTGTCCGTTCCCTTCCTTCTGAACGTGGGATGAGGAGGGAAGGGGGTGAAGATGTGGAAATGTGAACTTGGAGGAGGAGGCACCACTTCCTGCTGCTCGCCCTGAGAGCTGCAGGGGGCAGGTATAGCTCGTGAGTGGACTTGGGCATTGAGAGTGTTGAGGGTGCTGACCCTGCATGGCCTCCCTGAGGTCTCCTGATCAGCCATGGGTGGGCTTCCCTTGGGGCTTCTTCCTGTGTGGTTGATAAGTGAGGGTCCTTGAATTATGAGTATCCCTACTGTGTGCAGTGGGGCAGGTTCAGGTTTAGGTATTTACTAGAGAGAGTGGGAAAGCTGGCAGCTGAGGGCAGAATTTGACTTGAATATCATGTTGTGTCTGGCCTGCCTTAATCAAAACAGAATGATACTGGCATGTAAAGTTGATGATATACTGTCTTCAAATCTGGAATTTTGCTTCCTTTAAGAAATTGGAAGACCTAGCCACCATGTCCTCATGTTGCTTAGGGAACGGCTGACCAGAACTGTGGTGGCTGTGCCTGTGGACCAGCTTGTGCCCAGTTCATTCTCCCTCCATTCCCTGTCCTCTTGCAGGTCTGAGGTCGGATGCCAGTTGTCCTCTTGCTGTTTCTCTTGGGGTAGAGTAGCAGTTCTCAGCAGCCATGTATTGGTCACAGCTGAGAATATGAAAGCTGCATTGAAAGAGCTACATATTTACTTCCAGTAGCTTTTCTCTGTATGTTCCTGTCTAGGCTTTTTGAAGAGGAAAGTCCATAGTATATGATTAACATTTATTAATTTTTTGCTTTTACTTTCAAATCAGAGAATTCTTTTAATTTTAATTTTTAGCTTTTCATTTTGAAATAATGTCAGACTTAAAAAATTTTGCAAAACATAGCAGTTCAGCCCTGGCTGATGTGGCTTAGTGGATTGAGCGCAAGCCTGCAAGCCAAAGCATCGGGGGTTTGATTCCCAGTCAGGGCACATGCCTGGGTTGCAGGCCATATCCCCAGTATGGGGTGTGCTAGAGGCAACCATACATTGATGTTTCACTCCCTCTCTTTCTCCCTTCCCCATCTCTCTAAAATTAAATAAATAAAATCTTTAAAAATAATAATAAAATAAAATAAATAAATAAAATAAATTAAAAAAACATAGTACTTAGATATTCCTCACCTAGCTTTGTGAAATGTTAACATCCTGTGTAATCATAGTATAATTATCACAGTCAGTTTCAGTTGACATTGAAGCAATAAATAGAGCTTCTTCAGGTTTTTCCCACTGTCCCCTTAATGCCCTTTGTCTGGCTTAGGACTCTTCTGTATTGATTATCAATGCTATGTCACTGCTTGTGACACTTTATCAGTCTTCCCTTGTCTTTTATAAGCTTGACACTTCTGGAGAGTACTAGCTAATTATTTTGTACAATACAAAATAAATACAAACTCTGTCAGTTGAGTTTGTTTGATGTTTCCTTCTCATTCAAATCAGGTCATGTGTTTTGGCAAGAGCACTGTGGAAATGAGGAGGCAAGTGGTATTGATAACTTGATATATCTCCCTGCTAGTGATGCTAACTTTGGTCACCTAGTTATATGTGGCCTGCCAGACTTTTCTTGACAGAAAAGTTACTTTCTCTCTGTGTAGTTAAGGAGTATATTGTGTGGAGATTCTGCACATACCCTGTTTCTCATTATACTTTCTGATAAGAACAGATACTACACTTGATCTTAGCCAGAAGGCCGAGAGCGGTCATCGTACTTTCTCTCATTAGGTTTAGCTTCCATTGATGATTCTGGCCCACAGCAGTTAGTGTGGCAGTGTCGGCCAAATGATGACTCCCTTTCCGTCATTCTGTCTGTATATGTTCATTGGCCTTCAACTCCAAGGCAGAACTGTTGCTTCTCTCCCAGTTTATTTATTTATTCAATTATTTATCTTGGTATGGACTCATGGGTATTTATTTTATTATTGGGGTATTTTAATCCACCATGTCAGCCATATTAATGTTTATTTTGTTGTGGGAACACGTAGATTTGACAATTGGGAGAAGCTTCGAATTGTATTCTGTGTCCTTTCAACGCATCTTCATCATTTCTGGTACTTGACTTCCTTACTTTCTGACACCAGGATTCTCCAGGCTTCCTTTGTCCTTTCCCTGCGGTAGCCCTGCATTCAGCCGTTTCTTCAAGACCCCTGGCTCCTCTTAGTGGAGAATGATACTTAGAACCAAGATCTGGGTGGAGGTTGTGCTTATTGCTAGTGGGATATAATTGCTTCTAGGCTGTTTCAACATACAGATGGGAATTAAATGTGTGTGTGTACACATATCTATATCTATTTCTTTGTCTATTTGTATGTATAACCAAAACCATTAATACCTTCAATTCCAGTCCATCACCACATAATTTATCCTAGCTTTTCCCTCCTTGTTTTTAACTGCTTTTTCCAGTAGTGAGAAACCTGACTTCCTTATTTTCCGTATATTTACTTACTTGCTTAAGCTTAAAATACACACAAATAAGTTTCAGGATTGCTAACTTTTGCCCCTGTGACAAATTTACTAACCAGAGTAGAATATTTATATGTACTTCTCTTTGTCTTTATCGTGTCAAAGTTTATTATTTTAGTGTTTCAAATTTATTTGGGTTAGTTTTTTTTTTTATTCCTTGCTTCTCATTGTAGTTATTTTACTTGTTTTATAGTTATATTCTGTTTCAGTTCTTCTCACAGCCAGGTTGATTTTATGTAATCATTTTTTGAGTAAGTGAAACATGTATTACCAAGGTTCTAAAAATTGGAGTTGTATTCAGAGAATGTCATTTCCTCCTCTTCCTTATCACCCCATTTCTAATTCTCCCTTCTTCCCAACCCATTCAAACTCACCCCCTGTAGATAGCAGTATCTTCAGTGTCTGATTTAGCCTTTCTTTTTCTTCTTGCACAAAGGAGTAATTTCACGTTTGTTTTCCCATATCCCCTCCTTATATGAACAGTAGAATACTGTAGATAATGCTTTGCATTTGGCTCTTTTTCTGTAACAGCAGACCTTGGAATCACTCACTAATTCATTTCTTATGGCAGCATGGCCCATCCATGGAGTGTAGGCACTGAGTTTATTTGAGCTTTGTCTTGTGACTGGGTTTTTGTTTCCAGCAGTTTGCTTTATAAGCTGTGCTGAGGTAAAGAGCATTGTTCATGTGTATTTTTATTTCATAGGAGGTATATTTTCAGGGGTAGATTCCTAGAAGTAGTCAAAAGGTGAGTGCATTTGTAGTTTTGCTGGATATTGCTTAGTTTCCTTTATAAAGGATTCACGAATTTTGATTTCTGTCAGCAAAGAATGATCTTACCAGTTTCCTGACAGCCTTGCCTTGACAGTCTCGCCACACTCGGAAACTTTTGGCATTCTGGCCTACGGTTTCACTTCTGTCAGGTCAGTACCTAAGCATGGTATAGGTGGCTCCTGTGGTAGGTATGTTTAACCTTTTAAAAATCTGACAAAAACTGCTTTCCAAATGGATGTACCATTTTGCATTTCCATCAACAATACAAGTTCTGCAGTAAAAAGGAATGAGCATTCAGGGCATACAGAGACATAGATGAACCTTAAACTCATCTTGTTTAAGTTGAAAGATGCCGGTGTGAAATGTTACATACTATATGATTCCATTCATAAACACTCTGGGAAAGGTAAAACTATAGATACAGTAAGTGGAACAGCGTTTGCCAGAGTTGAGTGGAGGGTTGAATAGGTGAAGCGTGGGATTTTGGGAGGCAGTGAAAGTATTCTGTATAATAATGTAAATTTTAAAAATCAAATGAAATATCTTAAGCAAATTTAAAAAGATCATTTAGGAGATTGGGAGATTCCAGGATAGAATACAGACTGTAACAAAAGACCCTGACTATATTGCAAATGTATGAAACACCCACATTGAAGGGGCTAAGGACAAAGGTGCTGACTGAAGTCACTTTAAATGAGTGGGGTTTGTGGGACTGAAGGCAAAGGGAGCTGTACAGATAGACCTCACCTTCTGTGCTTCTCTTTATTGCATTTGACAGACATTGCATTTTTTTACAATTTGAAGGCAAGACTTCAAAAAGATCAACGTCCTGGTGTCTTCTGCCAGCAAGTTCACCGTTCATTAGCCAACATCTTGTCTGTTTCAAGGGAAATGTCATGTTTTCACTCACCAACATCTTGTCTGTTTCAAGGGAAATGTCATGTTTAACGTAAAGTTCCAAGGCTCAGCTCACTTGTAAATCAGAGCTTCATTTCGATGTGTCTGAGCTGATGCCCTTCCTGCCGGCTGGGGAGTGGTTTTCTTGCCTGTTTTAATGACTGGTGAGGTACGGGTGCCTATCAGCTGGGATGGGTGGGCTCGAAAAAGAAAGACTTTATGTGAGCGAAGAGGCAAGACCCCCTGCAGCACCACTGGTTGCAGGTCCTTCTGTCCAGGCCATCGTCCAGTGTGCTGAAACAGTTCAGTCAGGGAGGGCTGGGCTGTGGTGCTCCTGCATTACACTTCTAGTAGAGACACGATTGCTGAGATGCACTCTTCTCAAGTTAGAGAAAGCCAGTCATGTCTGAGTTACCTAAAGCATCTGAGGGGCTGGAGGAGAGCTGTGGTACGGAGTTCTTTCCTTCTGGGTTTTGGAGTCAGTTAGACTTGCAGTAGATCTACCTTTCTCCTTATGCTCAGTGCAGTCTATTACTGAAATGAAATTGCATTTTATGTCCATCAGTGGACAGGGATATGGGTTAGAAGGATGCCGGATTGTTTATTCATGTGAGCAGTGATTGGTCAGATCCCACAGCATGGCAGTGGCACTTCAGAATGCTAACTGTCTTTAAAAGGAAATTCTGTAAGAGATCCACATGATATTTTGCACAAAGATGCATGTTATTTTAGTTCTTTTTATGTGTCTTGTACTTTTAGGATGCCAGGCAGTGACATGTGTGATAAGGTGTTAGGTTTTTGTTTCATTTTGGTTTTTTTACAATGAAATGAAAGCAATTACATTTTTACTTAGAATCAACATGACTAATATTTATTTATTTTTTCAACTTGTGTCAGATGTGGTTGTTCCTGTGCAGGTGTTCCATTTAGTCTTTTCGGCACTGCCGTGAGGTAGGGATCTGGATTAGCTCTGTGCCGGGCGCACCCATGCCTGGTGAGCCGCAGCACTCACTGCTGCCCTGGGGCTTTGGGCACCCTGGCTTCTGCCTTAGCTCTGTGTGCCTTACATCCGACTTCAGTCTTCATTCTTCTCACTCAGTTGCATGTGATCTTTAAGGAAACTGTGTTGTTTGCATTAGTTTTTGTGATAGGAATTAGAGTCGGTGATACCTGCGAGGGGCTCTGTAATAGTCCCGCTGACTAGCATCCTTCAGCAGGGAAGACAGTAGCACTGCAGCGCAGCAGGAGGCCTGGCTGCCCAAAGCCCAGACACACCAGTTAGAGCAGCTCCCAGAGGTACCGCCCCGACCCACCCCTGCCTCCAGTTGTGAGCACAGCTGTGGACAGACGTCTTCACCTCTCCACCCTACTTTCAGGTCTTGGGCTTGGTGTTTAGTAAGAATACTTTTTCACCTTCAGAAAGTTACTTTCGATATGTTTATTTGTGATTGCATATACTTTTTTCCCCCTTGCTTTTAGAGAGGAAGGGAGAGAGAAACATGGATGCAAGAGAGAAGCATTGATTGGTAGCTTCCTGTATGCACACAGACTGGGGATCAAACCCTCAACCTGGGTGTGTGCCCTGACTGGAATCAAACCTGTAACCTTTTGATTACGGGACAAGGCTCCAACCAACTGAGCCACACTGGCAAGGGCTGATAGCATATTACTTTTTAAAAGTAATAAACTGATACACATGGAGAAATATATTATATGAGGGATTTTAAGTTACTGTCAGAAAAGCATTCCAAATATGACACATTCATGGACACTGTTTGATATTGGAAGGGAGTTTCCATTAGGAGAATGATGGAAACTCATGGTTGAAACAGGTGCTTTGCTGTTTTATCAGCTACGGACTTTCTAAGTTTCTAACTCAGCTATCTGATGACTACCTTACTTCAGGAAAATGATCTGATGAAAACCATTTTGACTTTTGTTTTCAGGGCCAGAGGGGTACATAACAGATAGTTAACAACAGGGGTAGGGAAGGAACAGAGCTGTGGTGCTTTTATGTTGTGGTTTTTCCCCCTACAGTAAACATCAGAGTGATCCATTAACAGACTTAAAGGGAGAAGTCATGCAGTCATCTCAGTCTGTACAGACAAAGCATATGTTTTTGTGAGAGAGCGACCTGTAATTTTCCTTTCTCGTTAGGTTTTTGTGTTGAGGTTATGCTGGCCTCGTAGGATGTGCTGAGAGGGGTCTTTTGCTCTGTGTAAGAAACTGAAGCCATTCATTGGGAACTGAAAGTTTTTTTGTGTCTGGGAAGGCTTTTAATTACAGAGTCAGTTTATTTAATAGTTCAGTTGTGCTTTTTCTCAGACAGTCCTTTTATCTAATGTTCCAGTTTTTGTCATTAAGTTATTCATAGGAATATTCTCCTCATAGTGTCTGTGGCCTCAATGTTGACAGCCTTCTTTTCCTTCCTTCCTCCCTTCCTCCCTCCCTTCCTCCCTACTTACTTCCTTCCCTCCCTCCCTCCCTCCCTCCCTTCCTTTTTTGGTAGAGAATTTTTATGAGTTTATTTGAGCCAAAGTGATTGTATGCCAGGAAGCAAGATCTCAAATGCTCAGCTTAGGCGTGTGTCCTGACCAGGAATGGAACCTGTGACCTTTAGGTTTATAGTGCGATGCTCCAACCAACTGAGCTATGTTGGCCAGGGCTTTTTTCTAACTTCTTGAGCTAGACATATAGATCACTGATTCCCAGGCTTTAAATAGACACACAGTGAAGCCTATTTATTTTCCTTTAGATATGACTAGCTGCATTCACAATTTTTCAAATTTTTATTCTTTTTGCAGCAGTAATTTAAATTTACATTCTCCATTTACGTGCTTATTAAAATACTCATATGCACAGGTAAAACAAGTAGCTTTTGTAAGATGGAGCCATTATCTTCCTTCTAAGGTTTGAGTTATGAATCAGATTTCTTTATGAAGTGGCTGTTTTATGTTAAAATTACACATATGCCAGCAGTGTTGTTAGGGCAGATACTTTATTTTATTTTATTTTTGGGGTTTTTTTCCTTCTTTGTTTTTGTTTCCAGTTTACTATAAAAGAATATAACTCAGGAACAACCGTATGGAAGATGAGCGTGGGGTAAGGTGTGGGGAAAGGGCAGGAACTTTCTTCCTCTCTCAGAGTCTGCTGCTGTCCCCAAACCTCCACGCTTTCACAAACCCCGTAGCTCCCCAACCCTGCTGTTCTAGGTGTTCATGAAGGCTTCATTCCACAGGCACAATTGATTAAATCATTGGTTACTGGAGGTTTTTGAACTCCCAGCCCCTCTCTTCTCCCTGGTGGGGGGAGTGGAGATGGAAGTGGGACTGTATAGTCCAACCCTCTAATATTTTATTTTTGATTATTTATTATATTTTATGTAATTTATTCTTAATTATGCATATGCTATTGGTGCTTTAAGAGCAGATGGTTTACTGACCTCTCTGATCATCCAATTGTACATCATGAGTTCAGTCAGAAAAGGAAAGTTTTTGATATGTGTTAAGTAATTGACAGTTTTTGAGGACTTAATGTGTCCTTAATCTACGTGTAGGTACTAAGATAAGAGTTGTTTTGTGTTTAGAATAATGATCTTCTGAAAAGTAAACTTCCAGGGAAGGGCTCACTGTTAGGTGCTGGCGGCAGAATGCTGCGTGGCCCTGCATGGGAGCAGGACCCGTTGCAGGACCTGCAGGCCCAGTAGCCTTCTCTCAGGGCGTGGGCCGTGTCTGTGTCAGCAGAGTGGGGGTCCTTGAAGAGTCTTTATGTTGTCACAGTGCTTTGAACATAATTCAAGGTGTCTTTGTCTTATTTTACCCACGTCTGAGAATTTTAAGACGTTTACCTTTTATGTGGAGTTTAATGAGCATACTGAATAGCATAAGATAGTATAAATGTGTGTGTAGAATATAGTTTGAACATGTAATAAATTGTTTATTTTTTTATTCCCAAGTATACTTTATTTGATATACTTGTTATTTTAATGCACGTTAGTTGTTACCTAAATACAGGTAATTTCTATATAGATGATTTCTAACATAAGTTTATTCCTCAGTAACATAATTGGAGTGCTTTTGTATACATATACAGTTTTGAACCCATTTTAGAAATAGGAAAATAACTGGAAAACAAGCCTCAGGAAAAACAGTCCCTGAAGTGGGAAGTGTCCCATTGGTACTTGGTTGTGGTGCCCGCTGCTGAGGCTGCCCTGGATAGTGGCCCAGGGCAGGGCCATCTGTGTGGGTGTGCTGTGTCGTGAAACCTGGTCAGCTGGGCGAAATGGTAGTAATTCTTTAGTTTAACTTAATATGTAAGCTCTTTTTGGTGTTCGACATTTTAAATTTGTAAAAAATGTACTTACTGGTTTTAGAAAGAGGAAGGGGGAGAGAGACAGATAGACAGATAGACAGACAGACATGGATTTTTGTTGTTCCATTTACTCATGTCTTCATTGTGTGTCCTCTGATGGGGATGGAGCCCACAACTGTGGCATGCCAGGGCAATGCTCTAACCAGCTGAGCACTCAGCCAGGGCCTGTCCAATAGTTTAAAGCACAAAGACTAAAAGAAAATTAGAAATAGTGACAACTATTTCTCATGTAAATGTAACATTTACTTGAAAACGTAACATAACAACTACATAAAAATCTTGTAGCAAAAATTAATTTGTAAAAGTTACTATATATGCCCTTTCAATTAAAGATTCTAAAGTCTTAAGATAAAGAATAAATCATTCACCTGTGCAGAAAACTCAAGCATACATTACATTAATAAGGCGTGTTTGTAAGCAACTTAGAAGATCAGAGAATTTTCCAGGAAGTTACAAGGGAAGATCGAATTGCAGTGACTTTATGATAAATGCTCAGGACCCAGTGAGCTCTTGATGGAAGTGAAGTGCACCATAATAGAGCATCTTATTTTAATCAGTGCAGTGGTCCTCTCAGTTCTGGCAGCTCCGAAACAGCAGGGAGCAGCTTTTGACCTTTCAGTTATGTGTCAGGGACAAAAATAAGAAGAGGCCATTTCTTGTAAAAGAACCATCCAAAAATTGCAGAGGTGAAGCATTTAGGAAGAAAACCACCGTTACCAAACCTTGGACTGAAGAGTTAACCAGTGCTGAGGAATGCTCGGGAAGCGTGGCTCCAGATCTTTTCCACCGTGTACTCGTCTAGGTTACCAGGAAAACAGTCATCTCCGTTTATCACCTGGGCCGCATGTACCCTCATTACTTCTTTGTCATTTTAAGTTTTACCAATAATTTACAGAAGCAAGACTGAGCAGTAATGTAAAACAACTTTATTAGAAGTTTTGATACAAATCTTTGAGTGCTAAGTGAATTTTGGCACACAAACATAAGAAACGAAAGAATGTTGACACGCACAAAGTAAAATAGGATGGTTGAGTTTCTTGAAGCAAATGTCACGAGGTAGAGACCTCCCTGTGCATGACTGCGATGAGACCCACAGGCTCTCTCTGTCCTTAGAGCTGTTGCTTACTTGGTCACGATTTTGAGAAAATTGATCACATGTTGTTCTGGGAAGACTTGTGATCTGAGATTTCATTTTTGCTGTGGGTTGCTGTCATTGGTGTCCTCGTGCTGCTCTGTCTGCTTTCATCTTTTCATCATCTAATGGTTTGTGAAAGGTCTTTGCTGTCAACTTCTTCTCCTTGCCATTTTTGGGAAAAAATGAAAAATTTCTTAAGAATTCTCATATTGAAACCTGGTTACAAAGCTGATCAATAAGAAAACCAAAGGTAGTGATTCATTTCACTGTCGCCTTGTCCTTCTAGGCAGTTCCCTGTTCCTCCTGTTTCCCCATTATCTCAGTTGTTGACATAGTTGGGAGTCACTGAGGAGTATGATAAAATAATTCCTAGGGTGATGAAATCCTCAGATACAGGAAAACGGTTGCTCAGATCCATCTTATGACTCAGGTACACACAGAAGTCTGTGGACTCAGGAATTGCAAGACAGAGTATGTTTTATTCTATTTTTTAATTTTTTTTTTAAGATTTTATTTATTTGGAGAGAGAGGAAGAGGGAGAGAAACATCAATTGGTTGCCTCTCCCACACCCCCAACCTGGGACCTGGCCCAAAACCCAGACATGTGCCCTGGCAACCTTTCGGTTGGAAGGCTCGAGCTCACTTCACTGAGCCACAACAGCAAGGGTGTGTTTTTACTTTATTTATTTATTTATTTAGAAAGTAGTTCATCTTTTTTTTTTTTTAAGATTTTATTTATTTAATTTTAGAGAGGGAAGGGAAGGAGAAAGAGAGAAACATCCATGTGCGGTTGCTGGGGGTTATGGCCTGCAACCCGGGCATGTACCCTGGCTGGGAATCGAACCTGCGACACTTTGGTTCGCAGCCCGCGCTCAATCCACTGAGCTACGCCAGCCAGGGCTTTATTTATTTATTTTTTTAAGTAATTTTTTAAATTGTTCTTTGGACCACCAGTCAGAGAGAGAGTACAGGGAAATGTGTGTTGGCCCCCACAAGTAGCTGAAACTTGACACCCGTGGTTGGGCCCTGCAGGCCCAGCCTGTTTGTGGTGTTGGGTGGTGCTGTGGTTACCGGCTAGGAAGGAGCAGGTCCTTATGAGTGGAGTGCCTGTGACTCTGTGTTTCAAATCCAAAGCCTCTTGGGGCACTCCTGAGATTTGTTTGTAGACAGAGTCATCTCAGCTCAGTTTGCTCAGCAGATTAAAAGCCCCAAATGTGAGCTTACAGGTCAGTAAACTATTGGTGGAAAATTTATTGGAAAACTTTAAAGTTTGAGATAATTTACAGTAAGATACTAAAGATACTCTTTCTACAAATTATTAAGGAAAAACTTTTAAGAAGAGCTTAAAGATGAGATATTTGTACTTAAAATGAAGAGCTTGGAAATTAAAATTAAGTGCATTGGCCTAAAAGACTAGAATTTGTTGAGAAACTAAAATTTAGTAACTTCAGTGTCAAGTACATAGTGAAACACTTAAAGGAGCAGAAGTCAATAAAAAGAGGGTGGCTGCAGCATTAAGTAAATGAGTTGCATAAAAAGTGTTTAGAGCTTGAGAATGGTTTAGGAGGAGAGTGTAGATTCTGCACATGAACAGGTTGGGTGGAGTTGGTGTGGTGGCAGATGGAGGGGCTGAAACGGCCTGAGGCTGTGGCCCTCCACGTTGCTGTAACCGCTCTTCTCTGGCCCTCCCCTTCTTAGCTGGAGAACCCTGATGGGGCAAGCACGGAGGACTTGGAGCAGCTGTGGCAGAAGCTGGATGGCGATGGTTTGAAACAGCCTGGGCTCCTCACAAAGGTATTTGTCTTCAGGTTCTCTTGTTAAGGTGTGTTCCTTGTCAGAGGACTTCTCCTTGTTGTAGAAACCCAAACCAGAGAGAGGACTCAGTTTTTCCAGGACCCTTTGTCTCATAGTGGAAACTGGGGGCACAGAGGCTTGAGGCAGAGCTGCCCCTGCGCACCCTCAGATCCTTCTTGCTGCCCCTGCATGGGAGGTCTTTCCAGACCTGATGGAGTCCCACTCGGCCCACCTTGTCACCTTTGGCCTTTTCTCCTGGATGTTGAAGAGAGAAGTTCGCCTTCGATGCATGGAAGATAGCTGTCCTATTCTGACTTTTCTCCGTAGAGTGCTTCTCTCATCTCACATAGGCAGCTGTGTGCACCTGGTGTCCAGCGTGGACCTGGGAGGCGGTCTTACACTCAGAGCGTGTTGGGAAGGCAGACTTGTGATCAGCCTCGATGTCCCAGTTTCTGTCACAGTGACCGAGGGGCATACAGGCTCTGCCACCCAGTTAACAATACCTGCAACCTCTGTTTTTGGGATTTCAGCTTTATACGAAGCCACTCAAATAGGTTGCATATTCTTTCATAGTTATTTTTATTGAGACATACTTCATATAACATAAAATGTGCCATTTTTAAGTATATATTTTCAATAGCTTGTGCATTCATCACAACAAATTCCAGAACATTTTCATTACCCAGAGAGGAAACCTGTCCCTATTATCAGTCCCTCCTCCTCCTCCCCTCCCCCAGTCCCTGGTAACCACAGTCTGCTTTCTGTCTGTGGGTTTGCCCGTGCTGGACATTCCCTGCAGACGGACCTTTAAGTGTGTCTGGATTCTTTAACTAAATGTGTTTTGTGGTGCATCAGTGTTGTAGTATGTCCTACATCACTGCTCTTTGTGGCTGCTGACATCCCGTTGTGTGGGTGCACCACATTGGTTTTTCTGGTCACCCGTTGGTGGGCACTGAGTTGCTTCTACCTATTGGCAGTTGTGAATAGTGCTGCTGGGAGCACTCTTGGACGTGTTTTCATGAAAATGTACGTTTTCTGTTCTCTCTGGCATAGCTTCACTAATTTTTGTATCTCTTGCTCTCCTTCTGCAGGAGTGTGGACAGGAATGCACACCTGAAATCGCTGAACTGACGAGCCAGCACGAAGACAAGCTTGGCAGGGAGCGGTGGGCAATGGTGGGGCTGGCAGCAGAGATGCAGCAGCTGCAGACCCAGGTGATCTGGGCGCTGTCACTCACGCCAGGACCCAGGGTTTGGGAGAGATTTGTCACAGTGGACAAATGTGCACTGCAGGCTTGCTGTGCCTGCTTTCTTGGTTTGTTTTGTCTTCACATCTTATGTGGGGTCATTGAAAGTGGAGGGACACACGTGGACATCTGGTGGCAGCAGTTCAGGCCAGGTGCCAGGGACACACTGCACAGCTTGCACTTCCCTATCAGTGGCCAATCACACTCCTCACACGCCACAGGGCATTGAGGGATAAGTGCTGGTTGGGGCCTTCTTGGGAGCATTGACTCTCTTGGGCAGCTACTATGCCCAGGGCGTTGGGGTCAAGGCCACATCTTAACCTAGCTGCTGCTTCCCCAGTACCACCTCAGCACCACCTCTCTCCTTGCAGCCAGTGCCACCCCTGGAGCTGGAGGCGCTGCGCTTGAGTCTGAGCAACATGCACACAGCACAGCTGGAGCTGACACAGGCCAACCTACAGAGGGAGAAGGAGACAGCGCTGACAGAGCTGCGGGACATGCTTAATGGCCGGCATGCCCAGGAGCTGGCCCTGCTGCAAAGCCGTCAGCGGCTGGAGCTGGAGCTTATTAGGGAGCAGCACGCACGGGAGCAGGAGGAAGTGGCACTGAGGTGCAGCCGGGAGATAGGTATGTGTGTACGGGCAGGCAAGGGCTTAAAGTGACCGTCTGGGAAGCACAGATCCCATTTCTGGTGTTTGGGGAGGCAGGCGGGCCCCTTAGAGGTGCCTCCAAGGTGAGGTGTTCTCACACTGATCTCCCTGCCCACGCTGAAGCTGTGTGGCATGTTCCATGTGTGGGCACTTGCCCCGGCCATCGCCAGGCCCTTGTTTACCCCTGACTGGTGGCAGTGCATCCTGCTCTGCCCGCTCTGCGTGTCCTCATGCTGCTCTGCTGTTCCCTTGCCTCTCTCCAGTTCTCCCAATGGGCTTGTGTTAACTTTTGAAATGGTGTCTTGGAGGTGATTTGATCACGTGCTGGAAGTGTCTGCACCTGCATCGTTGATGGGATTGTGTCTGTGGCCAGTCTTTGTCCAGCCCAACCCAGATGCTCCTGGACACAGACCCCCACATCCCACTCAGTGCCCGGTGGGGCCGCGGTGCTCCTCGTGGGTGGGTGGCCAAGGAGCCTCTTCATCTTCTGAGTCTCTGGCCTAGACGGAACTTTTTATGTCTAAAATATACTTTCATGTTTTCATTTCAGTGTTTTTGTACAGTTTTTGTTAGTCACTACTTTTTATAAACATGTTTTTAAAATAATTGCTTTAATAAGTGTACTTGAACAACAATGAAAAAAGAAATAAGTAAAATAACTGAGCAGTAATTCCGCTGACACACAGGTCACCCATGTAAAGGGTGCGTGTCAGTGGCTGTGAGTGTGTCGGAGTCGTGCAGACGTCACAGTCTGCATTTAGAACGTTCGTCGCCCCAGAAGGAAGCCAGTGCCCTCTGGCAGTCGTCCCGCTTCCCTGCTGGCGTGAGCGCCTGGCCGTATGCTCCTTTGCTGAGTTTTTCACTTGGAAAAATAAAGCAGCCCACCGGCTCCAGGTGTGTTGAGAGGCCCTCCTCTTTCTGGGTCCCTTAGGTTCTCGTAGTGCTGTCCCACGTGTCTTCATCTAGATTCAAGCAAACACGAATATTTTGCCTTATTTCCACCCATTTTTGTGTGTGTATGTAGGTGTATATTTTTAAAAGTTTTTTTAAGCAATTATTGATTTTAGAGAGAAGAGACAGAAACATCTATTTGTTCCACTTATTTTTGCATTCATTGATTGAATCTTACGTGTGCCCTGACTAGGGATTGAATCTGCAATGTGGGTGTATTGGGACAACATGCTAACCAACTGAGCTACCCAGCCAGGGCTGTACGTTACTTAACATATGAACCATGCTCTGCCTTAGGCACCTCCCAAAGCTGCCTTCTCATCTTCTCGGTGGCACCCAAGAGCAGGTCTGTGGAGAGGCCCGTGCCTACCCTGTGCTCAGAGAGGCTCTGCCGTGGCCTGGCCCCTGTGGACAGCGTGGGACCGGCACTTGGGGTCGTGCCCTTTGCCTCATCTCTGGACTTGCTCAGGCTGCCCTCACTGTGCGCGTGTGGCACCACTTCTCCCCAGCTCCTCCTCAGTGCTTCCCTGAGGCTCCTGCCATCTCTGCCCGCACTCTGGTGTTTGGGTGTGCACCCACGTGTCAGTCCTAACTTGGCTGTGCCCAGTAACGCCTCCCTCCTCCACTCCCCAGCATCTACTCCTCTTTTCCTGTGCTTCTTCCCTCTCAGGGTTGGGAGTTACTGGGTCCTAGAACATCTTTACCTGCCTTCCGGCACCTAGCCTGGCATCTGGCCCAGTGTGGAGCAGATAGGCAGAGGTCCCTGTGACCAGAGGAAGAGGCAGATTCAAGGCTCTCAGTGACTGCGCATTCCAGAGGCAGCCTTGTCCACTTGTCTCGGACTATCCTGCTGGCTGGAAATCTCATAGTCCTTGGTTTGGGCATGAATATGATTTGTTAAACCAGACGTCATCATACCCTTGCTCCCTCTCAGATGCATCTTGTCCTGTTGGCCCTGGCGGGTGTCCACCGAGCAGCCAGCAGGAGCCAGGAGCCCCTGATCTCCTGGGTGATCAGCTCATGGGAAAGCCTGCAACTCAGTGACCTGAGCAACCTTTTATGTTTTTCTTGCAGCTGAGCTGAAGGAGAAGTTACAGTCAGAAATGGAGAGAAATGAGAACATAATAGAGGTATCTGTGATGAGAAAATGCCATTCTGTGCGTACAGTGGTTTTCCGTTCTGCTTATCCCAGCAGCTGGCCCCCTCCATTTGGGCCCCCCACAGGAAAGCCCCTCACCTTGATATAGACCACACCCAGTTAGAGCTTTAGTTGGCTGTGTTGGTAGAAGTGTGTTGCGTTTTCTTTCAGAGGTAGAGTATTCTTTTTCTTTCTACAATTTGAATTTGCCAGAATGACTTGTGTAACATGAGGCTCTTTCTAAGTCTGGTTTCCTGAGTGGCTGCTGTGGCCTGGCCCTTGCTGTGCTTGGGACACAGACCTCTGTCCTCACGCAGGGAGGTGCCAATCGCAGGATTAAGTGAGATGCAGGGAGCGGGAGTGCTGGGACGCTGCGGGAGCCTCAGGGACTAGCAGTGCCTCAAGGACAAAGCAGCCAGGCCAGGGTGTCCGTCCCTGGGTGCACCCTGGTGGGCTCTGTTCACATTGCCAGCAGCACCGGCACGGCCTATAATTGCCCTCCTGCTCCCACCCACACCTCCTTTTTAGACGAAGAGTTATGTTTTAGGGTAGAACACAGTTAGCTCTTTTCTGAGGAAGCCTGTCACTGGAACTTCTGATTCTTGTGACTGTCCCTTTCTAAAAGCAGCATTTGTGGAGGGGCCATTTGCACTGGTGGACAGCAGAGGAAATGGGTGATGTCAGGGAAAACGTGGGCAACGTTAGGAGACGTGTGACATTGGGGCACATGAGTGTTTCTGTCCTGGCCGCTCTGGTCAGGCTCTCGGTGGGTTGGAGGCCTGTGCCCCAGCCCCTACCCCTCTGAGCTGGGTAGTGAGGACTTATTCCTCAGGGTACCTGGGACAGAGCCCAGCCCTCCCACAGAGGTCAGTGACGTCATTGTACAGTAGCACCCCCAGGTCTTTATGGGGCAGATGCGCAAATCCCTGAGAGTGACTGCCCTCCTGTGCTGTGTGGTCAGAGATGGGTCCTGTTTCTGGGCAGTGGTCCTTGTTTCCATTTGCCTTGCGGGTCCTGTCGGTCCTTCCGGTTCTGTCCCTTTCAGCAATAGTGGAGGGACTGGGGGGACATCGGAGCTGGTTTCCCATGGTGGCAGTCTGGTCTGGGCAGGGGGTGACTGTGCAGTTTTTGAATGTGTGATTTAAATTATTTTATGATACAATCAACTATTGGTCATACTTTTTTCCCCCTTATTTAAATCAGAACCTGAAGCAAGACTTTGAGGCCGAGAGAGAGTCATGCCTAGAAAGCCTACGCAAAGAGTTATCTGCAAAGCATCAGTCAGATTTGGAGAGTTTACAAAGCCAGTTTAAGAAAGAATTGGCAGAACAGAAAGCTGAGCTGGAGAAGATTTTTCAAGCCAAAAATCAGGCAGAATGTGAGTATCTAATTAAGATGAGCAGGTCTGAAAGGGACCAAATTATCCCGTGTAATTCCAGAATACCAGCACCCCATATGGGCTAGATTTGTGGTTGAATATGAACTGCCTGTGTGTTCAAGTGCCAGATAACAGTGCACGTGACACCCCTGGGTGACGGAGGTTCAGGGCCATCATGGGACAGTCAGCCCAGGGGTCTCCCCTAGTTGACCACAGGCCTCTCAAGTTTCCTACACCTTCCTGAAACTTCTGTCTCAGAGTTTTCGGTTGTTCCATTATTAAATTGCCATCAAAATAGTAATATTGGGATTGTTCACTTTTTATGCTTGTTGCCTGTTACTTGACACCCACGTGTCAGAGCAGCTGTCTGCTGGTTGTCTGGCCTGCACCCCTCCCTCCCTCCTGAGAACAGCGCGGGGCAGAGAAAGGGCCTGAAAGGAGCTGGGTGCCTCTGGTGGGAGGTGGCGCTCTCAGTGCTGCCATTACCACCAAGCCGTGCTCACTGGCGGTTGCCGAGGAGGAAGACTGGGCTGCCGTAACTGAGCGCGGTCTGTGCTCCTCAGTGTCCCTCCAGACTCTGCAGACTCAGCACGACGCCGCCGTGAGGAGGCTCCAGGAAGACCTGCAGTCCGAGCGCTGCCGGCACGCCGAGGACCTGGACCTGAGGGTCAGGGAGAAGGAAAGAGAAAAGCAGCTGGAGGTGGGCGACCGTTCACTTAATTACTTAGAAGATTTTAGGTTGAGGTCATTTCACATTCTGTTGTTTGCTCAAATTTAAGTGTTAATTTAAGGCGACTGTTAGATTTGCTGGAGCTGGTGGATGAAGTGCAGGTACAGAGTCTGAAAGGTTGATTTAAGTTGTGTTCGATCTTAGATGCAGAGAATTCACGTTCTTTCCAAGTGCCCAGAGATATTTATAGATTCCAGGTATGCGGGGTGGAGGATCACGTGCTCTGACCATAATTCCATAAAAAAAAATTTCTCAGAAAAGTTAAGCAGAAACATTCCCACTGCTTGTGTTCAAAACTCATTTCCAGTAAAACACTGCACATCAGCATGGGGCCATGTGGCCAGATCTACTGAGACCTGGAGTGCTTCTGTCACCAGACCACGAATCAAGCAAGGCCCCAAGCGTCGGTTCAAGAAATGGAAAAGAAAGCAAACCAGGGATGGAGGCAGTCAGGGCCTGTGCGTGGGTTTGCAGGGAGGAGGGGAGTCACCGAGCCCAGGGGAACCTGTGTCTGGCCCCCATTGCTCTTGTACCCGCCCCCACTGCCTTTCCTCCAGACTGAGGCCATGACAGTCTCCCCAACTGCCAGCAGAGCCCGGGCCAGCCTGCCACACATCACCTCCCTGATGAGAAAGAGTACGGGGGCACCTTCTGTTTTGTGCCCTGGAGGAGAAAAGGCTATGGGGGCCTCAGGGCCAGCGCTGCCTTCTGTCAGGCTGACTGGCCGTGCTGCCCCCGAGCCCATGTGTACGTAGGCAGGTTGGAGCTGCTCTCCGCTGTCAATTCTCATTCTCTCTCGCTTGCTCTTTCTCGGGGGCTGGCATGCAGCATGAGCTCGGCGTGCTACCTCTGTTCACCCCTTAAAGAAGCTGCTTCCTAGGAAGACTGATCAGGAAATTCCAAGAAAATCCAAACATACCTCTTGGGATGAGGGAGGGCTCTGATCATAGATGAGAAGGAAAGGGCCATGAGGCAGAACCTGTTAGAGTCGACAACTGGGGGACCCCTTGGGAGACTGAGCTGTGGTCCGTGCCAGCTGGCAGTTGAGGAGAGAGCCCGTGTACCCACCTCGCGGGCCCCGGTCCACCCTACCACCGTTGGCCCTCCTCTGACTACTTAGAACAACAGAAAAAGTTCTCGCCCTTGATCAGTGAGAAGTCGTCTCTGCAGGGAACAAGGCCAAGGGCGCGAGCAGGGTGATCTGTGAGAGAAATACCAGGTGCTGGTAGGACTGTGGCAGGGAGATGGCACCCTTAAACAGGATGAGCGGCAGTCTTTCTCTGGCGCCCCTCCTGCCGGCGTTCTCTAGGCTGGAGCGTGGGATTTGAGCTTTCACTGCAGGTGCTGTCTCATGCCTGGCAGTTGCAGGGCCCGGTCTCGGGCAATGTCTCACTGTCCCCTTCCTTTTCTAGTTGGAGAACCTTCAAGCATCTTACGAAGAGCTGAAGGCTCAGTCACAAGAGGAAGTCAGGCGCCTGTGGTCCCAGCTTGAGTCCATGAAAACCGACAGACAGGAGCTGAGTGGTGAGAAGCTTCATGTTGAGGATTCAGAGCCTCAAAAGCTGAACCTGTGTGTGTGTGTGTGTGTGTGTGTGTGTACGTGTGTCTGTTTGAATCCTCACCCGAGGACATGCTTATTGATTTTAGAGAGAGAACATTGATGTGAGAAACATGATCAGTTGCTTCCCACACACGCCCCTACTGGGGATCAAACTGGCAACTGAGGTCTGTGCCCTGACCAGGGATCGAACCTCAGACTTTTGATGAATGGGATGACATTCCAACCCACAGACCCAACCAGCCAGGGCTAAAGCTGTGTGTGTGTGTGTGTGTGTGTGCGTGCGTGTGCGCGCGCGTGCGCATGTGTGTTTAAATCCTCACCTGAGGACATTTTTTCATTGCTTTTAGAGAGAAATGAAGGTGTAGAGAGTGGGGAGAGGAAAAGGGAGGAGGAGAGATAGAGAGAAAATCATCGTTGTGAAAGAGAAGCACTGGTTGGTTGCCTCTAACCTTTCAGTGTATGGGGTGATGCTCCAACAAACTTAGGCACACCGGCCCGGGCAAAGCTGTGTGTTTTTAACTGGAACCCCAAATGAGGGTATAACAATTGTAGCGAGTGCAAAACGGGATCTGTGAACTTTCTGAAGATGGGTGCACGTGGTTTCAGGTAGAGTTTGCGTATTGTTGGGGAGCTCTGGTTTTATGCTAAGCAAGCTGACTAACAGCTGTCGAATGGTGTCTGCTTCCCCTGATGTCAGGCATCTGTTGAGTGTGCATGCTTCTGCCTAGAAGCTGCAGCTGAGTGCTCCGGAAACTCGGTTCTCAGCTGGCACCTGCGGTGGCAGATGTGCCTTCCATGTGGTGCCAATGAGTTCACCTGGGGCAGACTCCTGTTGCCCCAGTCTCTGGTGTTGGTGGGTGACTACCGAGTCTCCAGGCCCCGCATCTGTGGCCACCTTTATTGAAGGCAGCTCACCTGGGTCCCCTTCCAGGATTGACTCACAGCAGCCTCTGTTCCCTGGTGGCACTTTCAGTTGGAGGAAGTCAGGAGACCGTGTGGGGGGGGAATGGAGAGGCACAGGCCTGTGCTCTTCTGCTGCTGATCTCCACACAAAGTCTTTTAAACCTGGTGATTTCCCTTACTGGATAAGCGCTCTTGGGAACAAAGACCAGAGTCAGGACCAAGGACTAGAAACAGCGGTCTGCTGCATGGCGGCGACTAAGGCTGTGTCTCTGCTGCCCCTCACCATGTTAGCCCATCACTCAGTCTTTCCTTTGGGTCCGTGTGTCACTGATGGAAGCCACAGTTGCCGCTCATGGACATACCTGTGCCTGACTTAATGCATGCTTTCACACACGTATTCCTGCTCTAGCACGTTTGCTGAAAATCTTCATCCTTGCGTGTAAGGACCCTCACAGGGAACTCTGCTTTGAAACATTATTTGAAGACTAGTTATTATCGACCAGCTGGCAGCCTTCTCTTGATCAAAACAATGATGGTGACATGTTCTCTTCTGGTCTATGTTACTCTTGTTGTTAACAAAGTGTTACAGACTTAGTGGCTGAAAAACTACACTTGGTCACTTATAGGTTTGTGGGTCAGAGGTCTCAGGTGGTGTGGCTTGGCTTTCTGCCCAGTGTCACCCGTAGCTGTAATTCAGTTGCTGGGCTGACCCTCCACCTGGCTCACGTGGGTATGGCAGAACCCAGGTCCCATGTCGTTGCTGGCTATCAGCCAACTGCTCTCAGCTCCCAGAGGTCGTACGTATTCCTTCTCTGCATAGTCCCTCCGTCTTCAGAGCCCAGCAGCTCATGGGGTGCTTGTCACTCGTTCAGTCTTTTTGGCTTCTCCCTTTATCCTGAGAATGCCGAGGTGGTTGGTCGTCTCCATGTGGAGGCTCCCTGTGTCACGTGGCACAAGCCACAGTCACAGGTTCTGGGGTTGGGGGCCTTTAGCACCTGGCTTCCTGCATCGTGCTACGGGACCTTCAGTATTTCCTGATTTTTCCTGAGGATTTCTGTCAAGGTGATTGTGTAATTTCATCCTATTAAAGACTTGTGTGAGCAGCTCCGGGCTCGAGCGTCTCACGTGGAAGAACTAGAACACCTGCAGCGAGACTTTGAGCAGCGGCAGCAACGGGAGAAAACTGAGCACGAGTCTGAACTGGAGCAGCTGCGACTTTACTTTGAAGAGAAGTTGAGGGATGCTGAAAAAAACTACCAGGAAGACCTGACTCTGTTACAGCAGCGGCTGCAGGAGGTGCGGGAGGACTCGGTCCTGGAGTCTGTGGAAATGAGGTAAGTACAGCAGTTTTTATGAACACGTACAGCTGAATGTGAACAGTGCAGCTGAATATATATTTGAAATACAGGAACCTTGAGCTGAACTGAAATCTAGATTTTTGGTTTGTTTTGGAGTGTTTTTTTTTTGTTTTTTTTTTTTTGAGCTTATTCTCAGCAACCAAAATATAAGAAGTATGTACATGTAATGAAAGTTGATTATAGCTGCCCTGACCTTTGTACACCTCAGAGGCATTGCCTCTCTCAAGGAAATGGCACAAGGATTTGTTTCTCTGACAGTCTAGTTTTAATATTTCAGTAGTTTTACCTTCTTTTATTCTCCTATCCCTGTACAATTAAGCTATTTTTAAATTTTTTAATTGAACTTATTGGGATGGAATTGGTTAATAAAACTGTATAGGTTTCAGGTGTATGTATCATACATCACTTGTATATTGGTTGTACTGTGTATTCACCAACTCAGAAATCTCGTTTTGTTTTTGATTTCACGCCCACGGAGACGAATAGCCAGGTTTCCTAGAAACACATTTGTTTTGTTTGGGACTTGGAACAAGAGGGCGTTAGAGCTGGGAGCTGAGTCTGATTCTCACGGCAGGCTGCTGGTGATGTGCGGCATGTCAGGGTGGGCGCAGGCAGTGAGGGCCTGAGTTGTCCCAGGGTCTGTGCCGCTGCGACAGCAGCTGTGTCGCCATCTCAGACATGGTTCAGTTAGCCACGGTGTCTTGTTCTCGACACAAGCAGGATTGCGATGGTGGTCGTATCCTAGGGTTCAGATGTGAAAATGCCACATGCGAGGTTTTCACGGTGTGTTTTTTTTCTCTTAGTTCATCCAGCACAGCTTTAGAAGAAACGTCTGAAAAAGAAAGAAGAGACCACCTTGATCATCTCAGCTTCCAGCTGGAGCAGGATGAGGTGACGGTCCAGTTTTGTTTTATTGACACATAATTGGCATGTAGTGTTGTATTGACCCACCGTGCACAGCGTAAAGGTTCGGTATTTGTCCATACTGTGAAACGACCACATAGTAATATCCATTACCACACAGTCACAGAACTTTTTTTCTTGTAAGGACTTTTAAGATCTCCTCTTGGCAACTTTCCGCACAAGTCTCCACGCTATACCTTACATCCCAGGACTGACTGACACCTGGATTTGGTGCCTTTTGCCCACCTCGTTTGTTTCTCCCACCCACTCCCTCTGGCACCCACCAGTCTGTTCTCTGTGTCCATGAGCTCAGCTGACCTTTTTTTCAGATTCCACATAAAAATACAATCATCTTATTTGTCTTTCTCTATCTGATTACTTAGCTTAGCATAATGGCCTTCAGGTCCATCCAAACCATCACAAATGGCAAGATTTGATTCCGTTTTATGGCTGCATGAATGTATATACATTCACACACCTTCTTCGTCCATTCATCTGTTGATGACAACTTAGGTTGCTTCCATTTCTTGGCTATAGCAAAAACTGCTGTAATAAACTTAGCGGTACATATCTTTTTAAATTAATGTTTTTATTTTCTTGGATAAATACCCAGAAGTAGAGTTTCTGGGTCATAGGCAGTTTCATTTTTAATTTTTTGAGGAAACTCATTCTTTTTCATAGTGGCCAGACCAATCTTCATTCCTACCAACAGTGCACGAGGGTTCCCTTTCCTCTACATCCTCACCATCACTTGTTGTTTGTGATTTGTTGATGATGGCCATTCTGACAGGTGTGAGCTGATATCTCATTGTGGTTTTAATTTGCATTTCTCTGAAGATTCAAGAGGTTGTGCATCTTTTCATATGTCTATTGGATATTTGTGTGTCCTCTTTGGAGAAGCACCAATTCAGGTTCTCTGCCCATTTTTTAATTGGATTGTTTGTGTGGGTTTTGTTGTTGTTGTTTTGCTGTTAAATTGTATGAGCTAATTTTTAATCATTGAGAAAGGTTGTGTTTTAATCATCTTTAATTGAGAAGTGGTCTGTCTTTCATGTTATAAAGTCTGAACTTTTGTCCTTTTCACAAATGCCACCTGTGACATGTCATGTAGAGGAAGGCTTGTTTTGTATCTAGTGGATGAATTGCTCTGGTACCTTGTATGGAGGAGAAGCCCTCCCAAAACTGAAATTATCTTCTGTACGGTGGGCCCTTTATAGTACAGTCTTCCCCTGCTAGGTGAGTGTTCTAGGAACCTATCTGTATCAATGTACCAGCTGGCCCTGTGGTGAGAGGCTGTGTTTGCCATGTTTGCCCATCTCATAATGGGTGATTTATGAGTGCACCTGCCCACACGGTGCTGAGTATCCAGCAGTTTTTGACCAAAACTGTCATGACCCCTGTGCCTCACCCTCCCTATTCACCCCTATTCAGCCCGAGTAACTTTGTTTCCCTGGATGAAGAGTGCCCTCAAAGGGAAATGTTTTGCCAATGTCGAAGAGGTGAAACAAACTGCAGAAGCGCTAAAAGGTATCAAAATTGACAAGTTCACAAATTGTTTTAGGCTGTGGGAAAAAGTCTTGATAGGTATATTGCATCAAATGGAGAGTAATTTGAAGGTGACTGAAGCTTCAACACGTAACAATAAATGAACATTTTTTAATAAATTCCGGGGGCTTTTGGGTCCCCCTTCATATTGCTCTGTGGTCTGTTGGTGTGGTTGTTTGCCACAAATGTGACTGGATCCAAGGGCGTAAACGGGAACCAGATGACCAGGAGAATCGCTGTCCTTTCCTGGGTACTGCCAGGCTGTCGTCCCACCTGTCTCAGGGCGCAGCTTCCCGTGCCTCCACACGCTCCCCACACTTCTGACGACAGCAGAATGTCACGTTGTGTCCTTTGCTCTAAGTTGTATGTTGAGCATCATTTATCGACTTCTGTGTTCTTCCCAGAGTTACCTCCATGGTATTTGCTTCTGTCATTTTAACCTGTGAGGCTGACACTGTCCAAACAGGGCTTTCTGCGCTGATGGGAACGTGCCAGTCGGGATGGAGAGGCACACTTGGCTGTGAGCGCCTGAGTGTGGCTGCGACTGAGGAGCTGAGGTTTCCTTTTACTGATGGTGACCGCTTGAAGTGCCAGTAGCCCCAGGTCTGGCGGCCGCTGTCGGGCGGCAGTGCTCGCAGGTGGCGGAGCACCGATAGTGCAGTGCAGACGTGCTCTGAGTGTGCGAGCGCTGGCTGTAGGCTCTGTGTCTGCCGTCCGTAGTTACTTAGGTTGTGTCTCGGTCGGCCCTAACGGCCATAACAACACACGTGTATCACCTCACGGTCCTGGAGGACGGAGGTCCAAGGGCAGAGCTGGTTTATTAATGAGGTTGGATTTTTTTTTTTTTTTACTTCTTTACTGACCATTCTTTCTTATGACCTGCCTTTGTCCTGTCCCCTGTGCTTTGGGTGTCCTCACCCTGCGGTCTCTGGATGTGACCACTTTCACACGGCTGCCAGTGGGCTCAGAGTTTGGAGTTCTGAGTCCTTCACAGCACCCGCAGCTGTTCATCCCCATTCTCGGCGCAACAGTGTTTTCCTGCATTTTCACTTTTCATCCACCTGTAGCTTAGCTCTTGTCTGGCGGCGGGTGTAGGCTCTAAGTTCTTTTTTATTTTCCAAATGGTGAGTCACCTTCAGCCCTGACTTGTTGAATTTGTCTCTCCAATTTGGAACGTGGCCCTTTTGTATGCTCAGATGTCCCAGGGGCAGGAATCATGAAGTTTAGGTTGATGTGACTCCTCTGTGATTTTTTTTATCCTCACCCAAGGACACGCTTGTTGATTTTAGAGAGGAGGGTGGGAGGGAACATCAGTAGGTTTCCTCCTGTGTGTGCTCTGACCGGGGACTAAACCTGCAACCTAGGTGTGTGCCTGTGACCTTTTGGTTTATAGGATGATGCTCCCGCCAACTGAGCCACACCAGCCAGGGCTCCTCTGATTTTTGAGGAAATTGGGCTTCCTAGTTGCATTGTGAGGAGAACAGGAAGTGTTAAAGCATTGAGCCCACTGCCTTGCCTGCCTGCCTGCTTTCTTTTCCTCCATATGGACACTCAGCCGGGCCCCATTATCAGGCCTGCTCACAGCAGCTACTAGGGACCCTGCCCCTGGGATCTCTCAAGCAAGCCCAGCATTGGCTCTGGTTGGGAAAGTGCAAGGCAGGGACAGTGGAGGAGGGAGTGAGGAGGCTCAGGAGTAAGTAATGCAGAAGCCCGGGAGCCCACAGCAGAGCAGTGCCCATTGGACTGAGGCCCTGGCCCATGGGGCCTACAAAGGACAGAAGGGAGTGGGCGGAGGAGGCCTGACCTGGGAAGGGGAAGTAAGGGCAGGGGGCCCAGTGGGCAGGGTCTGCCCGGTGTCCATGTGGCTGGGGCTCTGTGTTGGCCCTGTGAGCACAGTGCAGCGTGAGGACTCGCTGGCTGTGGGCCCCGTGCTTTAGCAGAGCCTGCATTCCTAGGGGCACAGCCAGCTGCTTCCCTCTGGATGTGACGGGCGGCACAAGAGGATGAAGTGACCCTGCATCACTCGCGGGCCATGTCTGGGAGGTGGTGACTAGGCCCTGAGGCAGAGGCTCACTGAAACGTTTCCTTTGTGTGACTTCCCCAAAGGAGGACCTGTGTTTGCACACACAGTTAGAAGAAAGCCCCCAGTGCCAAGTGGCGGTGCAGCAGGAGGCAGACCTTGCAAGGACCCAGGTGCTGGCACAGCACGTGGGGCTCTCAGAAGAGCTCGGCCCAGGTGGGTGCACCTCAGAGGCCCAGGTGTGATTTGTGGAAGGTTGGGAGCCTCCACTGTGATCGACTCTGCCTGAGTCATCTGGGTCTGCTGTGCCTTTTCTATGCGGTGCTGGTGCTGGGGGTTGGCTCAGATTGTCCCCACACAGGGATCCTGGACTCAAGGGATGGAGCAGGCCCCGCAGTATCGGGAGAGGGCCTGACTGTGCAGCAGCATGAGGGGTAATGGGAGGCTGGGGTGGCCAGGTGGTGGTAATTGAAGGAGCTGTGGTCACCCAGGGGTGACCTTCCAGGGTACAGATGGGGACAGGTAGTGGCCTTGCTGTAGAGAGAGTGGATGTAAGGCCAGACAGAGTCCAGAAGGGGGTGGGACAGCCCTGGGTGTGGGGCCATTGTATTCTACGTGAAGCTGAGGAGGCAAGGTAGATGGTCACACACGAGGGTATGACAGGAGTCAGGTTCCACGCTGGGCACTCTGGCCCAGGCATTTGTCTTGGCCTGGTTCCCTCAGAGCTAGAGGGGGCACGACCCTGAGAGCTGAGGTCATGCTGCACTTGGGGTTTACTCTTCACAGTTCTCCTTCCTGCACAAGAGGTACTTCATGGCCATTGTGCAGCACATTGCAGTCCCTGGGCATGGCGGGCACAGCTGATTGCAGTCACCTGCTACCCAAACTGGAGGAGCAGAGCGGGCGACCAGGACAGGGTTTGTGTAGGGACAGCACTGGGTGTGGTTCTGTGCATTGAGTGCTGGACCGCCAGTCATGCCTACTCCTGACTCTGGTGCACACGTGGGTTTTCCAAAACTGAATGTCTGTTGGAAGCATCTGAATGAGTGTCCTGTCCCTGTGTGTGGGTGTCCCTGTGGGCTGTGCCTGACTGTACTTCCTGTGCCCCCCCCCCCCGCCCCCGCCCACAGAGCTCGCTCGCCTGCACCTTCGGGGTGCACAGGACCCGGCCGTGGAGTTAGAGACCGAAGTGACAACGACAGTCTTCGGTTTGGAAACTGAGCACAAGGTTAAACTCTCACTGTTTGAGATGGAGCTCCAGGAAGAAATCAATTTTTTAAAAATAGAAAACCAGAATTTACACGAGAAGCTACAGCAGGAAATCCGTCTGAAAGAGGACTTGGAGAAAGTGAGTTGTGAGTCTTTGTGGTGAGGCACTGCTGCCACGCCCATTGTGACCTTGTGGGGGTAGGTGGCTGGGGCCAAGGGGGTGGGTAGGATGTCAGGCGACACATGTGCATGGCCGGGAGCAGGTTTGGTCGGTGTCTCAGTTGGAGTGAGCCTGCTTCCCAGGCGAGGCCAGAGCTTTGCTTCCTATTGCTCCTTCCACCTGTCTCCAGGGGCTGAGGGAGTGTCTGGGTGTCTCCAGAGGACACAGGAAGGGGTTGGAGCCACGGCCACCTTTAGGCCTTGTCCCGACCCCCCAGGTTCTTCCTCTAGTGGGCCATGCAGCTGCACAGTGTCCACGACACCCTGAGTGATGGGCCTGTTGCTACACTGCTGTGCACGCTGACAAACATGCAAATGCAGACCCACTGGATTACTGATGGGCCTCTACACAGCAGCACTGTTTTATCACCGTGTGGGAATAATTAAATTAAGGCGACTGGAACTTCCTTTTAAGTATTTATTTATTATTTTTAGAGCGAGAGTAAAGGAGGGAGAAAGAGAGGGAGAGAAACATGGAATGGTTGCCTCTCACACATGCCCCCTACTGGGGGCAACCTGCAACTCAGCCACGTGCCCTTAACCAGAAATCAAACCAGCGACCTTTGCCTTTGCAGGGTGATGCCCGGCCAACTGAGCAATGCTGGTCAGGGCTGGAACTTTTAAGGTTTTTCCACATATGTTTTGACTCGACCCCATTTCCTCTGTCATTCTGGCCCTCTGCTCTCAGCCCAGGTTCTTCTCTGCGAGGGCCTTTTTGGATTTTCATTCACAATGAAACAGTTTTCACAGGAAACTATTAGTACCTGCAAGGTCGATGACATGCAGCTCTGTAAATTAAGGCCTTGGTGAGGATGTGGAGCCAGACAGAGGCCAGAGGAGAGCTCTGTGGAAGCTGAGCCGGCTGCCTGTGTGCTGCAGCCATCGGACACGGCCGCCTCAGGCACTCGACCCTGAGGGACAGGCTTTCCGCAGTGTCTTCTGATTTTCACATGTGTTTATGTATAAGTGTGTGTATGTGTTTTCTGGACTGTTGTGTCGATTATTGAGAGAGGTGGTGTGGAATTACTTGTTTCTCCCTTTAATTCTGTCCAGTTTTGCTTTAAGTGTTTTGAATATCTGTTATTACACACATATGGTGACTTTCTCATAAATGTACCCTTTTGTCATTAAGGAAATACCCATTTTCTCTCCTAGTCAAAACCTACTTCATCTTTTAATAATATTGTCATTCCAGCCTTCTCTTGCATTTTGTTTGCATGCTGTACCTTGTTTTGTCCATTTTAATTTTCTTTTTTTTTTATTTAAAAAAGATTTTATTTATTTATTTTTAGAGAGGGGGAAGGGAAGGAGAAAGAGAGAGAGAGAAATGTCAATGTATGGTTGCCTCCCATGTGCCCCACGCTGGGGACCTGGCCTGCAACCCAGGCATGTGCCCTCACTGGGAATCGAACTGGTGACCCACTGGTTCATAGGCTGGCACTCAATCCACTGAGCCCCACCAGCCAGGGCTTTATTTTACTATTAAAAGAAACTACCCAAATTTACTGTCTAATCCCATAGGTTAAGAGCTGAGTCCCATAAGATGACCCTTTTTCCAGAGTCTAGTCTCAAATGTTGGGTCCCCTAGTACCCACGCTTCTATCTGACTTGACTACAAAGTCAGAATGTTCCCATCGTCGCCACCCCCTTTCAGGTTTAGCTGCTAGAGCAGCTCCCAGAACTCAGGGAAACAGTTACTTACTGTCACCAGTTTATTACAAAGGATTCAAACAGGAACAACTGGAAGGAGGTGAGGCACAGGGCAAGATGGGGGTGGCGTGCAGCTTTTGTGCTTCCCGGCGCCGCCGGCCAGCACCTACATGCTTACCAGCCCAGGGGCTCTCCTGACCTCTTTGATTCAGGGATGTTGTAGAGGTTCTATTACACAGGTATGATGGATGAAATTGCTGGCCTTTGATAATTGAAATCAATCTCCAGCTGTTTCCTCTCCTTGGAGGTCAGAGTGGGGCTAGAAGGTCCAGTCCTCTACTCACAGTGAGGTCTTTCTGGAGACCAGCCCCCATCCCGAAGCTAGGTAGGGCTCCCAGCCACCATTCTTCTCATTGTGTACGAGATCCTCTTAGCACGCTGCACAGATGCCAAGAGTGTTAGCAGCTGTGTCAGCAGTAGGGGATAAAGGCCGCATGTTTATTGTTCACTGTATTACACATATGGACAGCACGTAGTTAGGTATTGTTAAAAATCCATTCTGATGAAATCTACCTTTTAATCAGAGTGTGTAGTTGGTTACTTTTCATGTGATTGATATGGGTGGTCTGAGGTCTGCCATTGTATTGAGTTTCTACAGGGTCCATCTGATTTTCCTGTGTGTATCTTCTTCCTCTGCCTTTTGGATGTTAGAGTTAATTTTAATGTATTTGTTAATGTCTGAGTTGTGTCTCTTGCATTACTTTTTTCCTTTTTTTAATGTAGTTTATTGGTTATGCTATTACAGTTGTCCAATTTTTTCTCCCCTTTGCCCTGTACCCCGCCTCCCTCCAGCATTCCCCAACCTTGGTTCACGTTCATGGGTCATACATATAAGTTCTTTGGCGTCTCCATGTCCCATACTATCCTTAACCTCCCCCTGTCTATTTTGTACCTACCAATTATGCTTCTTATTCCCTGTACCTTTTCTCCCATTCTCCCCTCTCCCCCTCCCCACTGATAACTCTCCATGTGATCTCCATTTTTGTGGTTTTGTTCCTGTTCCAATTTGCTTAGTTTGGTTTTGTTTTTATTTTTTTTAGGTTCATTTGTTGATATTTGTGAGTCTGTTGTCATTTTATTGTTCATATTTTTTATCTTTTTTTTCTTAGATAAGTCCCTTTAATATTTTGTGTAATAAGGGCTTGGTGATGATGAACTCCTTTAACTTGACCTTATCTGTCTGGGAAGCACTTTGTCTGCCCTTCCATTCCAAATGATAGTTTTGCTGGATAGAGTCATCTTGGATGTAGATCCTTGCCTTTCATGACTTTGAATGCTTTTTTCCTAGCCCCTTCTTGCCTGTAAGGATTCTTTTGAGAAATCACTTGATAGGCAGGGGTGTTCTACCTTTTGGTGTCTCTGGGCCACACTGGAAGAAGAGTTGTCTTGGGCCACACAGTAAATACACTGCCACAAGTATTCACAAAAAAATCTCATGATGTTTTAAGTAAATTTACGATTTTGTGTTGGGCTGCTTTCACAGCCATCCTGGGCTGCATGCAGCCCACATGCTGCAGGTTGGACACCTCCAGTAAGAGTTAGAATAGACATTTGTAATTTTTCAGGCTTCTCAGGGTTAACATCACACCGTTTCACATTCACTATAAGAAGTTATAATTGTGTGGGTGCGTTTACTATCTCCCCTGTGTCATTTATGATCTGATTTTCATATGTATTAAATTTACCTGTGTTGTAAATTTTGCAGTGTGCTTTGCTTTGAAGAGTCATACATACTTGAAAGAAATTAAGGATAAATAGTGTTCCATTGACCATTTACAGTGCTCTTCATTTCTCCCCAAAGATCTGAATTTGCAGCTGGTAGGATCCTTTCAGCCTGAAGAATCGCCATTAGCATTTCTTGTACAGATCTTCACATGTTTTTTTCTTAGCTGAAAAGCCTTAATTTCATCTTCATTCTTGAAGATGATGCATACAGAAGTCTGAGTTGACTGGTTTTTGTCTAGGACTTGAGGACATTGTTCTTTGTGGCCTTGTGTCTGATGAAAAGTCAGTCATTGTTCAAATCAGTATTTCCCTGAATGTCCCAGGTCATTTTCTTTGGACTCCTTCAAAGATTTTTCTTTGTTTCCTTCTCAGTCATTTTAGTATGAATGCTTAAGCCTGATTTCTTTTGACATTTTTTCTCTCATAAAGTCTGAAAGTTAGTACATAAAATTAACTGGGAATATTTGAGAAAAGGAAACAACCCACATGCCTGGGTTGTAGACCAGTCCCCCCTTGGGATGTGAACCAATCAATGTTTCTCTTACACATCAGTGTTTTTCTGTCTTTCTCCCTCCCTTCCCCTTTCTCTAAAAAAATAAATAAAATCTTAACCAAAAAAAAAACCTTACAGTAAATTGACCTCATGTTTTCTTATTTAATGGTGATGTTATTGAAATGATGATATTTTAATTTTAATAACAGGAAATTCTGCACATTTATGTCTTTCCCCAAATTTGGGAAATTGTCATCAAGTATTTTCTTCATTTTTTTATCTCTGCCCCCTTTGTTTCTTTCCTTTTAGAACTCCATTAACATGAATGCTATATCTTTTGGTTCCTGAGGTTTTGTTCATGTCATTTTTTCTAATCTTTTTCTTTTCTTATTGGTTAAATTCTGTTCATCTTCAAGTTAGTGACTCTTGTCATCTCTAATCTGCTTTTAAGTATCTGTTGAATTTAAAATTTTAAATGGTGTGTTTTTTAATTCTAGACTTTTCATTTTGTTTTTTTTTTAAGATTTTATTTATTTATTTTTAGAGAGGAAAGGGAGGGAGAAAGAGAGAGAGAGAGAGAAACATCAATGTGCGGTTGCTGGGGGCCGTGGCCTACAACCGAGGCATGTACCCTGACTGGGAATCGAACCTGCGATGCTTTGGTTTGCAGCCCGCGCTCAATCCACTGAGCTACTCCAGCCAGGGCCATTTTGTTGTTTTTAATAGTTTGTTTTCTTTGCCACAATTCTTTTCTTTTCTTCCCTTTTCTTTTATTCATTGTGAGCATATTTTCCTTTATGTTCATAAATGCAGTTATGATAGCTGCTTTAAAACCTCTATTTGCTAATTTCAACATTTGTGTTACCTTGGGTTTGTTCTCCATTGATTGTATTTTCTCCTTAGCATGGGTCGTATTTCCTCTTTATTTTGCATATTAACTATTTTTGGATTGGATCTTGGACATTGTGGAGACTCTGGATTCTGTTATGTTCCTCTGAAGAGTAATGATTTACGTTTCAGTAGGCAGTTAACCTGGCTAGAGTCAGACTCCACACTCGCTCTTCTCTGTGCAGACTGAAGTGTGCTGTTCAGTTCTTTCAGTCTTTGCTGACCTGCCCAAGGAGTCTGCCCACACACGTGTTGGTCAGGCATGAGCCTGGGCTTAGGATTTGCTTTTTTCCACATTTTGCAGCTCTTTTTCTCTGGGTCTGTCCTAATGTACTTTCCTCTCTCAACTTTCCAGCCCCTCTGTTCAAACAAGCGAGACAGTGGGCTTCCTGTGAGCACAGTGCAGACGGTCAGTCACCTAGTGCCATTTCTTTCCAGTACTCTCCAGGGCTTTGGGTAGTTTTTTGTATTTTATCCCGAGTTCAGAGTTGTTATCTCTGGGAAGGTTGGTCTGATTAGAACTTCTGAGCCATCACCAGGGACAGGGCCCTGAACTTTATTTTTAATAAGCTTTAGGTAGGGAGTTGAGGTCAGTCTGACATACCTGTTTAGGTTTTGTTTAGTTTTTGGTTATGTTCAGTAGTTTCTTGACCTACTTTCTTTCCCTTTTTTTTGAAAACTGGGATATTTGCCCACCTTCAGCTTTCTGATTCATTCTACATTTGACAAAATACCTTTAAAAGTAGTAGTTTTAGCTCACCAGCCCCTTACTCAGGTTCCTGTATATCTTGGAAAGTCATGTAAGTCCAGAGACTTGAACTCAGGACACTGTCTGCTGCTCTCATCTCCCTCAGACTTCTTATCTCCTTGCTCTGTTGGGGCCATTGGCCTCTTCCTAGACAGAAGACCCATGCCATGTCAGATTTTCCCCTGTGGCTGTTCTTGGTGCAAGAGAGAAGGCCTTCAGCCCATCTTTGCGTTCAGTTCAGTTCCTCCAGACATAAAGAGCAGTTGGTTCCATGTGCCAGGATGTGGACATCTTTTACTTAAACTAGTAGTCTTAAGCTTGTTCATTTCAGGTTCCTTCTATTCCCATCAACACAGGAAGTAGTCTAATTGCCCTGCTCAGCATAAGGCCTGTATGTCATGGAAGTGTCTCTGTTTTCAGAGATGGATTTGGATCTTTGCTGCCAGTAACTTTTTCCTTTAATTTCTTCCCTCTTAAATACAATTGTTATCTACAGGTGAAGCATAATTTAGTTGAAGATCACCAGGAAGAACTAAGGAAGGCTAAGGATCAGATTCAGCTAATGAAACAAGAACTTAAAGAAAAAGAAGCAGAGTGGAAAGGTGCAAGTGAAGCCCTCAGGAGAGGAGCTGAAGAGAAGTTAACTCTCATGCTCCTGAACCTTAGAGAACAGGCTGAACTGGAGAAACAGTCAATAATAAACAAGTTTGAGCTCCGAGAAATCGAAATGAAGCAACTGCAGGATCAGCAGGCGGCCCAGATCTTGGACCTGGAGGGGTCCCTGATGGAGCAGCAGGGCCGCCTGCAGCAGCTGGAACTGGGCCTCACTGGGGACGAGTCTCTGCACTGTGGCCAGGTGCCCAGCAGGGGTCTGGCTCCTGGGGACCAGGACCAGGAGCGTGCTGCACTTCATTTGAAGGAGGACTGTGACCTCCAGCTGATGCTGGCCCAGAACAGGTGAGTGACACTTTTTAATCAGTCTGTTAGTGTGGAGCCGTCTGCCAGGTTCCCACGTGAGATCTGACCCTGGACACCTGGCAGAGAGTGGGAGGCAGATCTCCTGAGACGACATGCTGTGGGCTCTCAGTGACATTCTGAATCTTGGACACTCGTTTTTTACCCTAAAATGAGGATGGGACACGTAGCTCTGAAAAAAGACGTGCTGGTAGAAGCAGTGTCCAAATCCTTCCGGTGGAGTTTCATGGGTGCTAGTGCACATGCATGTGTCACTTTGTTTTTGTTCTTTGTGTGCATGTTTTAAAATTTCAGTTGTATAACTCTAGACCTCATTTATTATAGGGACATGCAGTTTATCCACATGAGCTTTCTGTGTTTTTTAAACATATTTTTTAAAAGTAAGCATTTTTACTAAAATATATACATCTAGAGGTTTTAAATAGATGTAGAATGTGATCTGGTTCTTCTCTGTTGGTGCCCACTGTTTCTGCAAACCTGGCCTGTCATGGCTGCAGTTTCCGTGAGTGTTGGGTTTGGTGGACATGCTGTTGGTTCTGCCTCTCATGTGTCAGCTCCTCGCCCGTGTCATGAGGGAGGTGCAAGAGCTTCTACTCTGGACTGGAGTTCGATCCCGATGCACTATGTGGGCATGAAACCCGAGTGCTCTCCCTGTGTGGCAAAGGTTAAATGGGGTTAATCCATGGAAACACCTTTACAGAATCTGGTAGACAGCAATGTAAAACCAGTCACAGCTTTTGTTGTTTCTGTGAACTCACCAAACCGCGTCACTTATGTAACCTGCATGGGTGGAGGTTCCAGGCTCCTCATTCCTGGGCACTTTAATGAGGAGGCATCTTCTTGCTTTTGCTTTTGTCAGCCAGTGCCTCCCATGGCTCTTTTAGTTCACGTCCCTGAGTTCACAACCTAAGAGTGTTTCTGAGGTCTTGGAATGCTCTCTGTGGCCCTGTGGGCTCCTGTGAGCAGTTCTGCTGCCCCTTCCCTGTGGAGATCCTTCTCCCACAGGTAATAGTCACAGCTGCTTTGCCGTGGTGCCTGTTGGGAGTGTGCCTGTGGCTTCTTGCTGTGGATCCTATGTCCTCCACTTCGGGCTATTCCAGGGACGCCTGGGCTCTGGCCTCTGAATCCTCCAGCTTCATGTGGCCCCTTCGCTCCACTTACTCACGGCAGTGGCGCTCTCGGGCCATTTGTGGCAGAGGGAGGAGTAAGGACAGTCAGACCCGTGAATAATGACCTTGTCGATGGAAGTGTTTCTTGCAGGAACTGTGAAGAGGTTGCTGCTTTTACAACTGCATGTTTTGCTGTGTGTTCACTTTGCGTGTCATCTCAGATTTTTAGAGCAACGTAAGGAAATCACAGAGAAACTCACTACAGAACAAGATGCTCTCCTGCGGGAAGCCCAGGAGAAGCACGCCGCGGAGCTCCAGCTCCTTCAGGAGAGACACCAGCAGCACATTCTGTCCCTAACAGCGGAGCTGGAGGCCAAGCACCAGGCCAAGGTTGAAGAATTGAAGGCTGTGTTCCAGAGGGAGCAGTGGGATCTTTCAGAAGCTCGGGTGGCTGAACTGCAGGCAAAACATGCTGCTGAAGTCTGTGCTCTGGAGACGAGACATTTGTCACACCTGGACTCTGTGGAGTCATGTTACCTGTCTGAAATCCAGACCCTCCGGGATGAGCACAGGCAGGCCCTGGAACGGTTGCAAGGAGACCTTGAGGAACAACTGCAGAAAAAAGACTCTTCTCACCAAATCATTTTGACTCAGGAGTTAGAGAAACTTCAGCGAAAACATGACGAAGAGCTTGAGTCTGCAAAAGGCAGCCGGAGAACTGAACTGAGCACCCAGCACACTGAGCACTCGAGGGCCCTGGCCACCGAGCTTCATGAGGCTCACCAGGTGAGGACCGGGCGCTGGCCCTGCTTCAGGACAGGCCTCCTCCCGTTGCCTGCATGACGCACTGTGCTCTTGGGTGTCCCTGAATGTGTGTGTGAAGGGTGTCCACGCCTGTGCAAGCCCATGCCGGCACGTCTCTGTGTCTCTCACCACCCCAGGCAGTGGTAACTTCGGTATCCTCATGAGGTACATCTAGAGCAGTGAGATTTTTAAAAATTTTTACTTATTTATTTTAGAGAAAGAGAAACAGAGTTGTTACTCCACTTATTTGTGCATTCATTGATTGATTCTTTTATGTGTCCTGACTGGGGATTGAACCTGCAACCTTGGCATATTGGGATAACACTCTAACAACTGAGGTACCCGGCCAGGGCTATAGAACAGTAAGTTTTGAGGGTTTCTTTGATCACATGATCACAGATTCCCTGGGAAGGCTTGGGCTCTCCGACCCTTGGGAAGTGTGCATGTGATCTCAGCGGGCCAGAGTGCTCCTCTTGGCGGCGCTGGCCCTCGCTGTGAGCCTGGAACTTGAGGGCCTCAGCAGCTTGGTTTTCCCCCTGTGCATATGCAGCACATGTAGCACCTTTGTGGGTGCATCATGAAATTAAACCCTCTGTCATGTCTCAAGAACAATGAGTTTAAGTTTGGTATGAATGGGAATTTCTAGAGAAGGCCCAGGTACTCTGGACTGGTGCCCAACCTTTGTCATCTGCACACTTCTAGCACCTGTGTCTCATGAATAGGACATATGTATTTGGCCTAAAACTATAGAGTCACTGTGGGTTTTTATCTCCTCATACCGGATGGGGCTGTTATGCCCAGTTTGTGGGCCAGGTGGGCATGTCAGGCCCCCAGGGGCAGACTGTGTCAGGTGCTGCCCTGTGCAGGTGGGACATGCACCTTCGTTCCTAGGGAATGAGGGTGCTAAAATGGGGCATTTGGGGTGCAGTGCACTGAGGACTTTCTTGGCAGGAGGAGTTGGCTGCAGCTTTGCTTAATCAGAGGCGCCTGCTGGAGGAGGAGAAGACCGTGGCCCTGGACAAGGTGCGTGCTGAGGTCCTGCGCCTGGAGCAGCAGCACCAAGCAGCCCTGCAGGAGCTTGGCGACGTGCATGCGGCGGAGATGCAGAGGCAGCGGGCAGAGCAGCAGGTACTGCAGGAGAGGGCCATGTAGTCAGTGCTCCAAGTGTGCAGAGGGCCCCTTCTTGTGCAGCAGAGGCTTCAGGGACCACCAGGGAGTGGGCTCTGGCCCCCATGGGGTACCAGACCTTCTGGGGCTCCTCATCAGACCACCCCATTGCATGTAGACATACAGAGAATTGGGGAAGCCTGTGGGGCTGGGTGCTGAGTGGGCCTTGGACCTGCGAAGAGGACCTGGGGCCTTTGTGAGGAGCCTGGCCACCAGTCCCCCAGTAGGCTCTTTTCTGCACAGTGTTCCCTGCCCCGTGCACCCTATGATGCACCTTAAAACCTTAGGGCCTGTCATCTGGACTGGGGGCATAGTTCCCACAAACTCCCACCACACGTGTCCTCTGACCCTGTCTCCTGACCTTCCCCTATTCTCATGGCCCACATGCTGCCTCGCTGTCTCTGTGACATACCAGATGTACTCGGCTCTGAATGTGTCCTTGTCCCTGCATGGAAGCTCGTGCTCTCTCCTCGCTTAATCACATCACCCTCTAAATGAGCCTTTCCCTAACTGATCGATATGGCCCCCAGCCCCTCCCCTCTGGACCCCACAGCACTGTTTCCCGGCAGTGTGTGGTGTGGTTGTCGTGCTCATTCTGTCTGTTCTCTGCTCTGTCTGTTGTTGTGGCTTGGGGTCCAGAATAGCGCCCAGATGGAGACCTCCCTGGGAGCTTGCCAAGAGGGGCTTTGATGCAGGGGCCAGATCCTGCTCTTCCCGCAAACCTCCTGCCTTGCGGTTGTTGCTGTGGTGCCGGTGGCCCCACCACACCTTGTTGGGATCTTGGGGGTCAGTGGGGAGTGAGAATGCCAGGATCTGCCTGGGTGCACCCGGAGGGCAGGGCCCTGACCCTATCTGGCAGGCAGCAACAAAGCATCTGTTCTGAAGGCCATTTGGAGGCAGGACGGAAGAGAAGCGGAGGCAACTATTTAGTCTAGGCAAGAGTTGACCCTGGCCTGGCCCTTGGGAAGCATAGGGATGGGAGGGGAGGGCATGGGGCGGTGCTCGGGGGCTGGGGACTCAGGGGTTTCCTAATGGCTCACAGGGTCTGTGGAAGCGAGGTTGACAGTGGTCCTAGGGGCGGGGGTGGGGGGAAGCTGTGGCACAGGGGGGTGGTGACAGGAATGTAGTTGGTCCAGACTTGGAGGAGGAGGCAGCAGTGGCTGAGGTGGAGATGTCCACACTGCAGGAAGGTGGAGGATGGTGCAGGGCGGGCAGCCTTGGTTGTGTCAGGCTTGCGTCCACACAGAATACATTTCCTGTGGTAGGTGCTCTTAGGAATCGGCACAGACTGGTTCTTTTTCAGATTTTTGAACTTTGTACATCAGAATGTGTGTGTGTGTGTGTGTGTGTGTGTGTGTGTGTTTATACACAGTACATCAAGTTATGCAGTCGTTCTCATGATGACATCTAACAAAGCAAGTGGAAAGGAACTCTCTCAAGCACACGAGGCTGCCATGGAGGGTTTCGGAGGCTGGTACCTGGCCAGGTCCTTACGACCTGCCATGGGGCTTGTGTCCTCAGTTCCCTTCGCACATGTGCAGGATATTCGGGCAGCAGGGTACTTACTCCCTGTGTGCACCCTGTCCCTGCCATAGTGTGCACGCACACATGTGCCTACCCAAGTAATTTTGCACATCATCCTTGCATAGCATCCAAACAGCATCCTTGCTGTTTCTTCACATGAAAGTTGCCAGATGAGAGTTAGAGGAGATTACAAAAATTAAGGGAAGCCTAAAAATGAGACTCATCCCTCTTTGTTTGATTGAAACATCTGAGAGTAGGCATTTTTTCTTGACATTTGCTCCTCGGACTCTTAGTTGTCCTGGATCAGGCCACTGGGTGAGTTCCCATGTTCAGAGGGAGGAGAGGACACAGAAGGGACCACGAACAGAAAGCTGTGCCCTCAAGGCAGCTTGGAGAAGCCCATGGTGAAACCCCAGCTGAGGGCCAGAGCAGTGGGCCACGGACGGGTGGCATTGCACCCATCTTCTCTTCACGGCGTTCTCCGACTGAGATGGCATCCCCTCAGCCATCTCAGCCCTCCTGGTGTCCCCTCTGCACTCTCAGGCTCCCCTTAGTGTCCCTTCAGCCCCCTCAGTCCTCCTAGTGTCCCTTTGGCATCCCATCTGCACTCTGTGTCCCCTCAGCTCATTCAGGTCCCCTCAATGTCCCTTCAGCTCTCTCAGTGTCCCCCAGCCCCTTGAGTTGTGTCCTGAAGGGCCATCACAGAGGGTCAGGTGGCATCCAGGAAGCTGCTTCACTAAAGGGAGAACAGGTGGAGGTTGTGAGACGGACAAGCCATCGACCTGTCAGTACCTTCACTGTGTAGTCACTCTGGTGAACGGCACGGGACGGGGGTGCTGCAGGTTCCGTGAGCTCCTGTGTAAGGTGGGCACTCTTCCCCACCTGTCCAAGGGGCTGGAACCCACCTGTGTGGCAGCCCCTGCAGCCCCACTGCACAACTGTGGTTTGCAGATCAGGCTCCAGGGGCAGTGTCTGGGAGGGTGGCACCCCGAGTGTGGTCGGCTGTCCCCCTCTCCTGGACACTGCTCTGAGACCTGCGGACACGCTGACTGTGTCCCAGTCTCTGTCGTTTCCCTTTTCATGGTGCTCACCTGCCAACACCCTCCTGCTGAGGAGTCTGAGCTGCCGCTGCCGCAGTCCTGCCCATTTTATCTCTTTGTAACGTGAAGAGCCTTACACGTTTTGGAACAGTGCCATTTATGTTCTTTGCTGAACAGATTTTACTTGTGTTGCCTATTGTCTGGTGCTCCCAGGGCTTTGGAGGAGTATTTTTACAGTTGTACCCGTTCAAGGACGTTCTCTCTCTACTCTGCTGCTAAGGCTGTGAGTGTGAGATATTCTGAAGTGAATGGCCTTTCCGACTAGCTGGTTTCACAAAAGAAAACAATGGCGTTGCCCTGGCTGGTGGGGCTCAGAGGACTGAGCGCCGGCCCGGGTACCAAAGGGTCATCGGTCCCTTTCCCACTCAGGGCACAAGCCTGGGTTGTGGGCCAGGTCCCCAGTGGGGGCGCGTGTGAGCAGCAACCACTCATTGTTTTTTCTTTTCCTCTCTCTCCCTCCCTTCCCTTCTCTCTAAAAATAAGTAAACTCTTTTTAAAAAGAAGAGGAAAAGAAAACAGTGGCATATGGGGGTTGGGATGTGCTGTTCCTGCCCCTATTTTATTTTAACCTTTCGTTGGAGAAAACTTCAGCACACACAGAAATAGAGCAGCTCAGTAAGACTTGGCTACCCAGCGGAGTGAGTGGCAGTCCTACCCCTGCCTCTGTTGTTTAAGCAAATTCCGGATGTCATGTGTTTTCAGTATCTGAAAAGGAAGGCCTTTTTCTCCCCGATGTAACATAACCACGATCCATTCTTACCTAAACAATTAGGTTGGCTCTTAATTTCATCCCACACCCAGCCCGCGTTGCAGTCTCCTCCTCTGGGTGTTCACATCAGGACCACACAGGGTCCTACTTGCACTGGGCCTGTTCTTACGGCTTCCTGGGGTGACGGCCGGCATTTTCCCTTACTCCCCGTGAACATGATCCCGGTCAAGTTCTCACACTTGGTGTGAGCACTTGTAGGTGGTGGCCTGTTCCTCCTGCGGTCTTCCCTCAGGCTCGCCGCAAACAGATATTACGTAAAGCCTTGCTGGGCATTTCTTGGGATGCCAGAGTCGTTGTCCCCAAAATAGCTGGGACGTGCTGTTCTTCCTCTGTGAATGGGTGTTATGTGGGTCACAGATATCTTTGCACCTGTTAGAAAAGCAGTGTCACTTATCAGAAGAGTATTTAACACGTGTGTGCGAGGCGACTGGGCCACTCTCCAGGCTCCCCCCTCTGCAGTGCGGTGGGGAGGAGACGGCCCTGATGGGAGTTGGCTGGGTGTCCCCTTCTTGGAGGCGTGCCTCCGTGGGGGACTCTGCCTGGGGTGGCCCCGCCATGCAGGGTCTGGGTCTGGAAGAGAAGGAAACCAAAGTGCGACCAGCACCGATTGCTCAAGGCAGTTTCATCTTTTCTTGGTAAACACTAAGAAACTGAACGTCTATTTGTATGACAGTTTTTGAGAACTTTAAGAGAATCTGCGGTCAGCTTAGATAGAGTTTGAATGTCTCTAATTCATTGAATTAGAGTTTGAATGTCTCTATGGGTCATTATCATTTGCATTTATTTTTATTACTATGCTGGTGTTCTTTGTGCAGTACTACTTATTTTTTCTTCTCCAGGCACATCTATTGTGTTTTCTTAATGGCTACATATATATAAATCATTATATAAAATATAAAATATATGTATGACATTTTCCCGATAGTTCTGTGGATTTCTAGAAAAACCTAACAATAACTTCTAATAAAAATCTTCCTCTTATATTGGCCTTGCCTAGAATATGCCAGATTAAACAGAATTTTACACAAGTCTGGACCTGGAAATGATTGTCTATAAAAGGGGTTTGATGGGTAATCCCGTGGGTCAAACCTTCTTTGATCCTGTGCAGTCATGTCAGGGGTGGCACTGGCCTAAAGACCTGCCCTTTGCCAAGTGTCCAAAGCCACCCCAGGGTACTGGGCCTTTGAGGTGGCTCATTGGGTGCTGCCTGCAGCCTTTCCTGAGTGTGCCTTGGCCACCCTCCCTCACCCTCGAAACAGCCTTGCCGGGCTCCTGTGTGTCTCCTGTGGGTGTTCCACCACAGCACACTGCCACACCTGCTCTTGGCCTCCATCATGGGCACCTCTGCAAGGATTTTGCCCCAGGCCTGGGGGTGCCCTGGGCAGGACAGGCACACAGTGTCCCCATTGCTCCTCACAGGCGGACAGTTGGAACCGGTGCTCTGAGTTCGCTGCTCGTCTGCCAGACTTGTGCTGTCTTGTTAGACTGCGTGTGTCCGTCAACTGCCTTCAGGTCCTCCTGAGACAAAGCGAAGGTTAAAAATGAGTGACGTGCTTAGCTTCCAGCTGCCCATAGGGACTGCTGCTCCGTGTTGGGGGCAGACGAGGAAGGTGCCTGACATCATCGGGGGTTGGTTCTTTGGTTTTTCATCTTTCCCAGCCAGGGACCCATGGAGACCCTAACCTCAAACAGAAGGCTGCCTTTCTCTGTTTTTATATATTAGCCTTCTATGAAAAATTTTTTGCCTCAAGAACATGATCTATGGCTCAAAAGGGTTTCCCAGGAACCACAAGTATAGCCCCTGGCTCCTAGCCAGAGCATTTGGCGGGTGGCGGTGAGCGCACAGGTTTGCTGCCAGAGCCCGCTTGCTGAAGGTGCCCGGGGAAGCGCCCTGTGCCTGTGCCGCAGCTCGGCTCGGGGGCGCAGAGAGCTGACCTGCTGTGACTCAGTTTTCACCTTGACTGTGGATCATGGTCTGGCAAGTCCTGGGAAACTTGGCCTTTTCTTGGGAATTTATGTTTTCTTAGGTTTTCCGGTAAACCTAACAGCGGGTGGAAATATTTCAGATGAGGTCTCTTTGGGGAAAGGGGCTGTGGCTCCTATCCTTTGGCCGTGGCCCCGCGATCTGTGGGGCCTGCTGGTGCTGGGGCTTTGTTCTCCTGTTCGCTAGTGTCTGTGGTCAAACCCGGTTACTCTCAGGACTGCAGTGTCCTTCCTAGCTGTGCACGACCTGTCGTGGGGTGTGAATGAGACAATAAAGCACTTTGCAGACTTGGCAGTTTCATAACTCAGAAACTGTGCTTGAGCCCTTCCTTTCAGAGGATTGGAATTAACTCTGTTTCAGGCGAAAACGTTTATAGAAATGGTCTGTGTTAATTCACAAATGGTATAATTTTCTTGCTTTGCCAGCAGGCTGTTTTCTGAACTTTGTCACTGAGGTGGGAACCCAGAGCCGACAAACAGTGGCTCACAGGTTTTTGCGAGCAGTGACCTGCCTTCCCTGTGTGTCATCACCGTGCAAAGGCGTGGAGTAGGGTGCTCTCCAGAGTTGACACATGTCCGTTTGTAAGGTCAGAGCTCGGCGTCCACCTTCCCTTCCTCGTTCAGGCAGGGCGCCCCGGTGCCGGTGGAGTTGGAAGCACCGTGTGCAGCTCCCTGGGCTGAGCTGGAAGAGGAGGCCAGTGTCTGTGGCTCTGTGGTCAGGAGACCGCGCCGCCGGCCTGCCAGTCTGCGACAGTGCTGGGTTAGCAGCGATCTGTTTTACTGCTCTTCTTTCTCGTATGCGAAGTAAAGAAGAAAATTTTACTCTGAGTTAATTTTGATACGCAAAATTAAAACAAACTTTTCATTGTCTTAGAAACAGACTTTTCTAGGCAATTTTTAAAATTTATTTTTATATCTAAATTGGGTGGTTAGCATAGCTTTTCTGCTAAGAAATTGTCAAATGTTTTAAATCTGAGAAAGTTTGTCGTATTACCTTGCTTTGGTGACTCAGCATCAAGCACATCAAGGCTCTTCTTGTTTTTCTTTTTGATTATTATTTTTTATCCTCACCCGAGATGCTTAGAGAGAGGAAGAGAAGGAAGGAGACAGAGGGAGAGAAACATTGGTTAGCTGCCTCCCCCGCCCGACCTCGCATGCACCCCAGCCTAGGACAAAACCCGTGACCTTTCAGTCTACAGGACGACGCTCCAACCCACCGATCCACAGCAGCCAGAGCAAGGCTCCTCTTGTATTAATGAGCTGTTTTCACAGAAGGACTTCTGTGTGAGACCTTTGCTTCTCGTGATGACTTTTACTGTAGGTTTGTTTTGTTTTTTAATGACAGTTTTATTGAGATGTAATCATGTATCATAAGAATCACAATTGTACATTTCACTGGCTCTCAGTATTTTCGCCAAGTTGTGCAACTGTGCCTGCTGTCCAGTTCCAGGACATTCGTGTCACTCCCCACCCGTGAGCGGTCTCTCCTCTCTGCTGGCCCCTGGCAACCACACATCTACTTCCTGTGGACTGCCTTTCCTGGACACGGGGTAGAAGATGAACCATACAACGTATGGCTTTTTGTGTTTGGCTTTTTCACTCAGCGTAATGTTCTTTAGGTTCATATATGTTGTAGCATCTGTCAGCACCTGCTGTTTGCTTTCTGTATATCTGAATGTCTCTTTTCCCCTCTAATCTTTCATTACTGCCTTCTTTTCAAAAATGTTTAAGGATGTTATTTATTTATTTTTAGAGAGAGGGGAAGGGAGGTGGGAGGGAGAGAGAAAGAGAGAGAGAGAAACATCGATGTATGAGAAGTACATCTATCGGTTGTCTGTCACACGCCCCCAGTCAGGGACCTGGCCTGCGGCCCAGGCATGTGCCCTGACTGGGAATTGAACTGGTGACCTTTTGGTTCACAGGCCAGTGCTCAGTCCACTGAGCCACATCAGACAGGGCTCAAATTTTCTTGATTTTTATTTTTTTAGTAGTTTTGAGCTATTTTCTTAGTGCTCGCCCTGGGGCACAGGTGGCAGACACAAGGCCCATGGTCCGAATCCGACCCTCCACTTTGGTCTATCCTCCCAGCACCTTGTTTCTACCCGGTGGCAGTGCCAAGCTCTTGTTTAACTGTTAAGGATAGTTATGTTTATACGGTCCTAAAGTTACATTCAGCGACTGGGAGACTGATGTGGACCCCCCACCCCAGGTATAAATGAGTTTGAAACCCCTGCCCTAGGTATTACAGTGAACATCTTGTAACATTGTAGTTCATATTAATACTAACTTAAGGTTAATAGTTTACAAAATCATTCTGCTTATATAGCTTCATTCCTTCCTCACTCCTTTGTGTTAATGTTGTTGTACAAAGTATATCTGTATGCATTTTATGTTTATTGCTTTATGCAGTTATCTTTTATATTTATCTGTATAGTTACCTACTAATTCTTCATGTGGATTCAAGTTACTGTCCAGTGTCCTTTCATTTTAGCCTGAAGAACTCCTTCTACTCTTTCCTTCAGAGCAGGTCCACTAGTGGTGAATTCTCTTAGTTCCTGTTTATCTGGGAATATCTTAATTTCTCCCTCATTTTGGACCGAGTTTCCTGGATACAGAAGTCTTGGTTGACAGTCTTCCTTTCAGCACTTTGACCTTGTCGTCTCCCTGCCTCTTGCCCTCTGGTGTACGATGAGAAGCCAAGCTGGCTGTTCCGAGCGTCCCTCGTGTTGAGCTGCTTCCCTCTTGCTGCTTCCAGACTCTGTCTCTTTCAGCAGTTTGCTTATGGCGTGTCAAGGTGTGGATGTCTCTGAGTTTATTCTGCTTGGCATTCACTGAGCTCATACATGTAGGCTCCTACTTTTTCCATCAAATCTTGGCTACTATGTATTTCCGAGTATTCTTTCTGCCCTGTTGGCTTTCCCCTCTCCTCTGGGGTTCCTGTTGTGTGTGCATTGGTCTTTGATGCTGCCCCCCACACCTTTGAGGCTCTGCTTACTTTTCTTCATTCTTTTTCTTTCTGTTCCCCCGACGGACCTGTCCTCATGCTTGCCGATTGTTCTGCCCACTTGCATCTACTGTTGAGCTCCTCTAGTGAAGTTTTCATTTCAGCAATTCCACTGTTCAGCTCCAGTGTCTCTTTGGTTTCTTTTATAATTTCTCTTCGTTGTGAGGTGCTTAGGTCGGATCATGCCATCAGGGCTCTGGCAGGCAGTTAACCGCGCTGCGTCAGCTTTCACTCCTGCTTGTGCAGAGCTACAAGGCGAGGGGGAGGTGAGGGCTCAGCATCTTCTTATGTCTCTGGGCATGTGCACAGCCCTGCACATGCTCATCCTTTCTTAAGTTCCTGGGTATATGTGGGAGCTTTTTAAAGCCCCCTGTTAACATCCATTTCCTAGTGTTTCCTGTTAGTCTTTTGGTCAGCCTCTTTTAGCACCAGCTGTTGCCACAGCCTTGGTCCACGTAATGTTAAGCTGCTGATTGGGACAAATGGCTTGAGCATAGCATTGTTGAGACAGAGTATGCTCTGCCATGGGTCAAATGAAGAATAGCTCTGAGAGTGGAGCATTTCAGTGAGCTCCAGGACGGGCCAGTTCCTGACGGTTGCCAGGTGGCACTGTGGGGGAGCCCTAACCTCCCCCAATGGCTGCTGGGCTGCTGCTTTCAGACTGTCCCTGAGGTTGAAGTGATGGGATTAGGGTGCGTTCAAATGCCCCAAAGCTTGCTGCTCTGGTGGATACCCAGCCTTTGTTTGCTGTGGGAGGAACTCAGTCCAGGGGAGCTCTCCCTCCTGCCGCAGATGAAAAGAAATCATCCAGGACACAATGTTGTTGTTCTGGTGGGAAAGTGTGTGTGATTCCCTCTAGTGGGGAATGCCCCAAGCCTAGCCTTTTTCCCAAATGCCTTTTATTGGGAGTGGTTTGTGTAGGCGTATGCAGCATACATGCATAGTTCATCATTCAATGTCGGAAAGGCTATAGTCATACAAAAACAGGTATTGTCTATAGATAACAGATGAAGGAACACAGAGATGTGTCATAGGTCAGGCTCTGTTCGTCATGCTGACGCCAGAGGGTCTTTAAGACATGTTTCATGAGGTAAGGAATTTACTCCTTATGCCTTGAACTTAAACATCTGGTTTATATCTACAGAGCCATACAAAGCAAAGCAGAGTAAGCTTCAAAGGGTACAATGTATTTATCAGGCCTGGTTCCCAAAGGAACCCTCGGTATTAGAGTTGGGTCATGTCTGCCTCCTGCCTTACCTGGTTTTCCAGGGAGACTTAGCAGTCCCTTTCAGAGCCTGTTCTCTCGGGGCTGCAGTCTCCGAAACCTCACAGAGCAGTCCCCATCAGTTTGCAGTAAACACTGCAAACTATTTGTGAGCCTTTCTTAATTTCCAGAGCCCTGAAAAAGTTGATTTTGATGTTTTTGCTAGTGTTCCCAAGAGTGCTCTTGTAGAGGGATGGACTATAATTCTGAAAGTGCTACCTCTGTAGTTTTTTGAATAAAGAAAAAGTTTATTTCACTTCATTAATATAGCTTAATTTGTTAGGTGAACTTTATTTAAACTTTTTTTATTTAAGAAGAAACAGTGTTTATTTTTAAAAACAAAGGAACTTTGGTTTCTAAATGTTTTGGGTTTTGATGGTCATGATGCCTTCTTGATGGAGAATTTCTTAATGTGACCATTTGGCAAGTACGTGTTCGCTGTGGGTGGTGGCCTTGGCCCTTTCAATCCCTTTTTTTTTTGGCACAACAGTGTATGGATCGGTACATATTTGTTGAATGAACTAAGTTCTAGTGAACAGCAGAGAAATGAAACGAGCGTTATTTTGTACCTTAATGGCATTTTTTTGTTCTTAATCATGTTTCTGTACAGAGTGAATTTGAACGTGAAAAGAAAGCTGCTTTGCATGAAACAAAGGAGAGACACAGACTGGAGTGTGAGCAGGCACGGTCCCTCCACCAAAAAGAGAAGGAGACTTTGTCCCTGCAGCTTCAGGAGAAGAACAACCAGATTGTGCAGGTGCGTAGACTTGCCTTTGCCTCTTGCTTTTTGTGTATGTGGTAAAAACATGAGAAACATGAAAATTTCCATTTTAACCATTTATAAATGCACAGTTCGGGGGCAGTAATCGCATCAACACTGTTGTGCAGCCGTCACCAGCTTCCATTTCCAGAATTTTACTATCTTCCCGAACTGAAACTCTGTCCCCATTAAACACTCCCTATTCCCCTTCCCCAGTCCTGGGCACTTAACCACCTCCTTCCTGTCTGTGTGAATTTGAGATGTGAAATCATACCGTATGTGCCCTTTCGTGACTGGCTCATTTCACGGAGGGTGTCCTGAGGGTTCGTCCACGTTGTAGCCAGCGTCAGAATGTCCTTCCTTTCTAAGGCGGAGTATTCCTTTGGATTCATGCTGATGTGAGAACTGTTCAAACCTGTAGAGAGTTTTTGCTTTACTTTTAATTTACGTTTTTATTCTCATCCAAGGACATGTTTTCATTGCTGAGAGATAGATAGAGAGAGACAGACAGGGAAACATCAGTGTGAGAGACAAACATCAGTTGGTTGCCTTCTCTTACACGCCCCAACTGGGGATTGAACCCACAACCTGGGTATGTGCCCTGACTGGGAATCAAACCCACGACCTTTTCGGTCAGTGGAATGACACTCCAACCAACTGAGCCACACTAGCCAGGGCCGTAGAGAATTTTAAAAGAAATCCTTTGAGCCAACTGATGGCCTGCCGGAAGTAAGCTCTCAAATACTTCAGAGGATAACTGTGTGCAGTTCTTTCTATGCCTTTGGGATTACGGAGGGGATGTGAGGAAGATGACGTGACGGTGGGAGAAGACAAGGCCGGGGTTAGTTACAGTACAGTTCACAAGGTCCCGTCTCCCTGGAGGTTGGGGAGGTGTACAAGCAACAATTTAAATTTTAAAATTTAATAGAATTATTTCTCTAATTTTTCTGGTCATTTTTGTTAAGATGTTTATTTGCCTCTTGGTCATATGTTAGGATCTTCTCTCACCTGCTGTGTGCTTTTGGCAAAGGAAGGGAGCAGGACAGGCCAAGGAGAGTCTGCTGTCCCACAGGCTGTCGGAGTGGAACCAGCCCTTGTGGTGGCCTGTGTGCCCTGGCACCAGCCATGGGTGCAGCTGACCTGAAAGTCATGGATATGGGGCTCAGTGCATGTCAGCTCATTGGTCCCTTGTAGCTGTGGGTTGTCCGGTTGTCCTCCAGAGAGGTGGGACTGGGGTGCAGGTGGTCCCACTGGGCACGTGCATGGTCAGTTGTATCCTCTGTTCTTTCATCCTCCATGGGGAGGACACCCGTGTTCTCATCAGTCAGCTGGACCAAAACCAAGAAGTTGCTAAGTTGCTGCTGTTGGCGATGAGCTCAGGGACTCAGGTTGCTATGTTGCTGGAAGACACATATTCTTTAAGCTTCTCGCGTGATCCGGGAGCCCGTGGTAACTGGCGCCGCCTACCCACCCAGCCCACTGAGACACTGAGGTCATTGACTTTTTGTTTTTAGGAGAAATTTATAAGAGGGATCTTCACTTGTCTGGCAACTGATTTTTACTCTGAATGACCAGAAAAGAGATTTTGTTTTGAGTTACTAATTGGTGAGAATGATCTCTGATGAACTGTCCCCTCTCCCCCTCAGGGCTGGCAGGCTGGAGGGGCTGTGTATTCCGTTTCTGTAGGCAGAGAGTAATGCAGCAAAGACTGTACTAATAACGTTCACCTTTAATCACTACCTTGTTCGGTTTTTGTCATTCTTATTAAGTTGAATGATGAAAGTTATGAAACCTCTTTATAGAAGTTTATTTTTAACTAAATTATTTTAACTAAAGCTTTGACAATTTTTCCTCAACAGCTGGAAGGCCGGATTTTATCCTTAAGTTGTGAGATAGAAGAGCGCCGTTCAGAGCTGGAGACGTTGCAGCAGAGGCGGGACAGGGAGAACCGGGAAGGCACGAACCTCATCTCAATGCTCAAGTCCGACGTGGACCTGTCTCACAGTAAGAGGTCAGCACCCTCCTCTGCCTCTGACCCCGAGCACACATTGATGTCTGGGAAAGGGGACCCTTGTGCTGCATGATTCTTACCATTTCAAAGGACTTTAGCCCTGGCTGCTGTGGCTCAGTGGATTGAGTGCCAGCCTGCAAACCAAAGGGTCACTGGTTTGGTTCCCAGTCAGGGCGCATGCCTGGGTTGTGAGCCGGGTCCCTGGTAGGGGGCATGTGAGAGGCAACCACACATTGATGTTTCTCTCCCTCTCTTTCTCCTTCCCTTCCCTCTCTCTAAAAATAAATTAAACTGAAAAGATTTTAAACATTAAGGTAAGTAGTGAATGGTGTCCAGACCTGCATACCCACCATTTTAGAATTAAGGGGAGGAATGTGAAGAAGATCATGAAAAAAAAGCTTCATGTTTTTGCCTACAAAATTTGGTGCTATCATGCAGGCACAGTTAGCGATCTGCAGAATTTTCCCCCATGTTTCGTCTCGGTTTTAGTTATGCTTGTCCTGTCTACTAGTCTGGAGTGTTTCTGGAACTGTTCAGTTGTTTATTTGCATCTGATGTCAGGAAATTCATTTTTGTCTGCCTGAGCAGCTACTCAGCGTCCCGCTTGTGGGCAGACCTTTTTCTGGGCCCTTTCATCTGAGCTGTGCCCAACAACTCGTCTCTGCCCAGGGTCTTCTCTGGTTGTCCTGCACTGACCTCGAGGGTAAAGAGAGACCAGGCAGGATGGGCCGGCCTGGCTTGTTCCTGAGCTCCAAGTATGGGATCCATGTCTTTCTCGCTAAACAGGTCCCGACCAGGTCTCGTTTTATTCTTTCAAAAGCATCATAATTCTCTGTGAAGATGTGCATGCTTTTCTAGCACTTGTTTGTAGCAACTGTGGTTTTCCGTGGACTTGGCAATTGCCCTGAGCCACTACGGTGAGTGCAAGTAGAGTGCACAGGCTCTGTGGCCAGCAGCTCTGCATGTGGGAAGGACGTGGCAGAGGGCAAATGATCCCCAGGTGTTTGGATGTATGTCCAGCCAGGCGAGCAGCAGCTGTAGATGCCCGGGCACCACAGCAGTTTGGCATTTAGGTGGGTCATCACAGGAACCAGGGCTTGGCATGGTCTGGACAGGGTGCGAGGAGGAGGTGGGGCCATCTTCGAGGGAGCCTTTTGGCGTTTTCTCTCAGAGCAGAGCCAGCACTTGCCCTCCCTGACCCACCATCTCTGTGGTCATTCTCTTACCTTTCCCCGAACCTTAACCTCAGGGCCCTGGGCAGCTGTTAGGCCGGCTAACCCCCAGGAAACTGTGAGGCCACCCGCCCCCCAAGGTTTGTGTGTTCCATGCAGTCTGCCCACTGTCCTCTCATCTCTCCTCCCACTGCCTCCTTGTGTCCCTCACTGGCAGTGTTAGCTCTGGGGGGCGAGGCTCTCTGCCTGTTCTGCTCAGTGCTGTCTCCCGTGCTGGGAGCACTACCTGTGTGGGGCCTTTGGCAGGGAGTGCACCTGTGAACGGGTGGGAGTGGCCGAGCCCATGTCCTGCCCTCTTTGGCCCCACACAGCTACAGGCAAACTGCACACCAGCTGTAGCAGTTTGCCTGTAGCTACATCCTAGGCAGAGTCACCACGGCAGACCAGCTGGATGGGCTGGTCTGAAGGGTATGTAGGGCTTGGAGACAGGATTCAGGCTGAGTCCTGGTCCTGTGAAGAATAAACCTCACTGACCTCCATAGTATGTGTGGCCCCAGGGAGAGGCATGGGAGAGCCTCCGTGCACTTGGGCTGTGGTTCAGGTGTGAATAGATGACTCACAAAGGTCAGGGCCCTGAGGGTCAGGGAGGCTGTGCCATGGAGACGGGCGGGGTTTGTGTATCCCTGGGGAGAGCAACTGTGGGCCCTTGCCCTGTGCTGGTCGCTGGAGGCCGACTCCAGAGACACATGCTGAATGAACAATAACAGCATAATTTAAAGATGAGGAGCATTAGCAGCAAGGTCTGCTCTGCTCCGTTGCAGAGCCACCCAGCTGGGATCCCAGCTGAAAGTGGCCACGCACTGTGCTTCCCCTCCCAGGACAGCTCTCCAGGAGACCCTGCAGAGGCTGCTGGGCCTGTTTGGAGAGACAGTGAAGGCTGCTATCATCCTGAAAAGCCGGATCAGTGAGCGTGTGGGTCTCTGCCTGGAAGACGAAAATCTGCCCAAATTGAGGCTGGGGGGCCAGTCCCCATCTGCAGGTGAGCACTGAACAGGCCACGTGTAGCCCCCAGATCCGGGTACCACAACCCCCCTGGACTGTGCCCCCTCCTGCTAGCACTGGTGAGCCCACTTCTTGTTGAAATGGGGTGCTGTCCCCAGTGACATGGGCGTGCTTATTCCTGATCCTGTGTCGGGTCACTGTGCACGTTTCTCTGTGGCTCAGGCCTCTGTGTTTGCTCTGCGTAGCTGCAGCACTGGATGAGACATGGCCTGGGCCCGACGTGGCCCTGACAGAGCTGGATAAAACTTTGACTGAATGCACCGAGGTGTCTTCCATGGCTGAGATCAGCAGCCACATCCGTGAAAGCTTTTTCATGAGCCCAGAAAGTACACTGGAGTGTGAGCAGCCCATCAGGAGCATGTACCGGAGCCTTGGCCTGGCAGTGGACAGCCTCCTGGAGATGGCCCTGGACTCCTCCAAGCAGGTGAGACACGGGCCACTCTGCACCAGCCTTGCCACCAGTTCTTTGCTCTGTGGCCCCATTCTGGCCCCTGCACTAACGTTCTGCCTCAGAGGACAGTGGGTGAATGAGTAAGTGGGTTGTATAGATTGGTGGGCCTTCTTCCATAGTGTTTCTGATTCTCACCGGCCCCACAAGGTGCGGATGGATGCTTTGATTCTCTAGGTGGACCTAGCCTCTTTCTATTCTCCTGCATCTGTTTGGGGTCAGAAACTGTTGATTCTGCTGCTCAGACCCCCCTTTGCCACCCCCACTAGGGGGTGGAAAGGGTCACTGTCTTCCTCTGAGAGACTCCTTGAGGAGAAGTCTTTTCTGAACCAACATTTTTGAGGTGTAGTGGACTTGCTGTGAATAAAAAATGAAACCTCAGCATCCTTAACTTAGATGATGTATAATTTAGCCCATTTCTATTTTAATTTTTCTTTCATTTTTAAAAAGAAATCCTCACCTAAGGATATGTTTATTGATTTTAGAGAGAGAGGAAGTCGGGGAGGGAGAGAAGCATTGATGTGAGAAACATCAATCAGTTGCCACTCGTACACGCCCCATTCAGGGGTCAAACCTGCAACCTTTTTGGTGTACGGAATGATGCTTCAACCAACTGAGCCACCCAGCCAGGGCTCTGCTTTTCACTATGTACTATTTTAGTTCCACGTTCAATGTATTTACATTCAAAGATTGTCACTGAAAAAAGGAATTATTTAGGTTAACCCTTTTAGGACATTTTAGATAATAGGAGACACATTACATAGGAATAAGTGAAAGCAGTAAAGAGATTCTTTTTTTCCCAAAGTTTGTCCAGTTAAAAAATAAGCACTCAGCCCTGGCTGGCATAGCTCAGTGGATTGAGCGCAGGCTGCAAACCAAAGTGTCGCAGGTTCGATTCCCAGTCAGGGCACATGCCTGGGTTGCAGGCCATGACCCCCAGCAACTGCACATTGATGTTTCTCTCTCTCTCTCTTTCTCCCTCCCTTCCCTCTCTAAAAATAAATAAATAAAATCTTTTTAAAAAATAAGCACTCTTATGTGGAACTTCACTATTTGAATCTCAGAAACAGAGTGATGTTCCTCCCTCAGGGCAGGCGGGCAGAGCAGCAGTGTCAAGACCTGACATCTTCTCATGCCCTCCCCCCCCCCCCGCCCCTACCCCCCGCCTGTCCCTCTTTCACCTCTCATCTTCTTTCAAAGCCCGGACAGGTTTGGGCAGCAGCCAGCAGATCATGCGGTGCTTTTGCTTGTGTCCCTTACCCCCAAATGTCATTACATGGAAACACACACCCATCTATGGACATCTGCAGGTGTCACCAGGCTGCAGCCCTCCCCTGATGTTCAGCTAGGTGCCCTTGATATTCATGGGCCCACGCTTGCTTTTCCTGTGTCCTGCTCCTTAGAAGTTTACAACATCGAGTGCGTTCCACAGGGAGGTTGACCATCCCACCAGCAGGGAGCAAGTGGGGCGTGTGGGAGGGAAGGCAGGACAGGGTTTGGGGAGATGGGGTGAGTGGAGCAGAGTCTTGGGAGGTGGGCAGGGCAGTGGCAGGAGGGAAGTGAGAGGCCTGCTCAGGCCAGGTGCAGTGATGGGACTGCCTGGCGGCTGTGTGGCAGGGCCAGATGTCCTGAGAGGACAGAGGCTGTGAGAGGCAGCCTTGGGTGCTGTTTTCAAGGTAAAACCAACAGGTTTTCTTAGTAGCTGAGTTGCATCAAGTACATGGATGGCCCAGGCTAGGCGCCGAGTTGTCTGTCTGGACAGCTAGGAGCAGTCATCTTGAATTCAGAGATAAATTAGGACCCCGCAGCCTGTAGATGGATGGCCTGGGATCCTCAGAATGGGCATGCCTACTAGAGGAGCTGGCAAGGAAGGGAAGATTGGGGCCCATGGCTGAGGCATGAAGGGGCATCCAGAGAGGCCAGGGAGGCCTCATGGTGACTGGTCAGGGAGGTAGAAAGCATCAGGTTTCCTGCTCATTGTGGTGACTGTCCCCAGGGTGACTGCTTGTGGTGACTTCTTCCCGCCCTTGGGGCCTTTCCCATCTTCTTCTCTAACTGTGGATCTGGCGGCTCATCCCCACCCAGGTACCAGGCTCTCAGTGGTCATGTGCCCTTAACAGTGTTGCCATGCAAAGACATGTGCATCCACGGTTCATAAGTGCGTGATTCTGGTTGGTCCTATGTGCACAGAATTGTTCATTGTTGGAAATTTGTTGAATGAACAACTTTCTTTAGTAATTGACATAACAGTGAACATGGAAGCTGTTGTTTCTTGTGGGATGTTAATGATTTCACCAGAATTCTAAGCAAGTAGAATTCTATTGGGATTAGTGTAAGCTTTGATTATTTTTGATATGCAGTTCCAATTTTCAAATTTTCAGCTGGAGGAAGCACGTCAAATTCATGCTCGTTTTGAGAAAGAATTTAGCTGTAAGAATGAGGAGGTAGCCCAGGTCGTTAGAAAACACCAGGAGTTACTGGAACGCCTGGAGGAGGAGAACTCGGCCAAGACGCAGCTGACTCTGGAGCTGCACAAGGCGGAAGGTGAGTAGCTGGTGGGCCAGCGAGGATAGGCTGGTACCAGGCACTGCCTTGCTAAGAGGAGGTATTAGCACAGAATTTATTTATTTTTAGAGAGGGAAAGGGAGGGAGAAAGAGAGGGAGAGAAACATCAGTGTGTGGTTGCCTCTCACACGCCCCCTACTGGGGACCTGGCCTACAACCCAGGCATGTGCTCTGACTGGGAATTGAACCGGCAACCCTTTGGTTTGCAGACCAGCATCCAGCCACTGAGTCACACCAGCCAGGGTAGCAGAGAATTTCTTTTAAACAAATGGTGTGAGGTATTAGCGACTTTCCTCAGTGGAATGGATTTCCTTTGGGAGGAACTGTGGTAGCTTTGGGGACAGTCAGAGTTGCAGCAGACAGGTTTGTGGGCCATCCTGTCCCCTGGTACTTACTGTCTGCTGCTTTTTGGGCAGCAACAACCAGAGTGTTTCATGGCATGGTGAGATGTGAACTTTCATCTTCCCATCACAGGTGATGGGCCGTGAGTGTCCCCACAGTCACCACTATGACTGCTTCTGACTCCTGAGACTCTGGTGTCTGGCACGAACAGTGGCCCTGTGTGCCAGACACTTGGCACAAATGGGTGTGTGTAAATGGGTGCTCACAGGTGCATTGCCTTGTCTGGCAGCTCCCACACATGCTTGGGAATGTGGGGTAGCCCTGTGCTGTTTAGCTAAGAACCAGGCATAGGTGTAACCACTCAGCTCTGATGCTGGTGCCAGGGCTGCTCTCGTCTGCCCTCGTCTGCCCGGCTGCTTCATTCACTCCTCCAGCTGGGCTTCAGCGGTCACGTCTCTCCTGCTTCCTCAGGCATCATCGAGGGATTCAAGGTGGAGAAGGCCAGCCTGCAGGAGGCACTGGGCCAGAAGGAGATGTCCGAGCAGGGCCTTGTGCTCGAGCTGGAGAGCCTGAAGCAGCAGCTTCATCGGGTGACTCGGCAGCAGGAAGAGCTCAAGGAGGAGAGCTCTGTCCTGTGGCACCAAAAGGAAGTGGCAGCTGCAGAAGCGGAAGAGAGAGAAGCTGGTAAGAAAAGTCCATTCCAGGGTTGGAGGGTGGACTGTGGGCAGCAGCCCAGCTACCTTTTGTGGGAGCCAAGCTCCACGTCTCTAGATGGTGGAGAGGAGAGACGGCAGCACTCTCCAGAGGGAACCTTTGTGTGTGTGCGTCTGTGTCTGTGTGTGGGCTCTGAGAGGGGTGCGAGGTCAGATCAGTGTCCACCTGTCCTCCTGGTTCTCCGTCTCTGAGGTGAGAGTAACCTCTGGCAAACGGGTCACTGGAAATGTCACCAGTCTGCTCAAAGTAAACAGCCAAGGCCTTGAAAAAAATAAGGGCAACTTAAAAACTTTATTTAAAATAAAAAAAAGTTCCTAATGTTAACCTTTACTAGGAAAACATAGGTTTAATGAAAGCTATTTCAGATTTTCAAATATTTAAGAACAGTCAAAATGTAAAAAGCGTAAAATGTTGAGTTCGTAGTAGCAGGTTTGTAACCATCCTGTGTGAGCTCAGCTTTCCCGTGTGACTTCAGTGGGTGGCCCCGTCTGTCCCTGTGCCTGCCCACCTGCTGCCGCGCCCACGCCCCAGACTGGGGGTGTGGCTGCTCATTTGTCTGGTGGGCAGAGCTCCCTGCCTCCTCCCATCCCCATAATCTCTGCCTTCACCGTGGATACAGCTCTGTGCCTGTGCTCCAAGCCTCAGTCATTTGCGGGCCACTGTCACCCATTCAGAAACTCACTTTCTCCCCTCAGATTAATTCTTTTTTTTTTTTTTAAAGATTTTATTTATTTATTTTTAGAGAGGGAAGGGGGGGGAGAGAGAGAGAGAGAAACATCACTGTGCGGTTGCTGGGGGTTATGGCCTGCAACCCAGGAATGTACCCTGGCTGGGAATCGAACCTGGGACACTTTGGTTCCCAGCCCGCGCTCAATCCACTGAGCTACGCCAGCCAGGGCTAGATTAATTCTTTTTAAAAGATTTTCCTCAATAAATAGCCTGCTTTTGACTTTGCTCACCGTTTCCATTTTCCTTGACTTTGAGCATGTCTCTGCAGTTTGTTGCCTTCCCGGTTCTGCAAGCCTGTCGGTGGGTGCTCGGCTCATTGGTGGGCACACGCATCCGACAGGCCTGCCAGTTCTTTAAGCAGACAGAGTTTGCAGGCAGTTCTTGGTTTCCATTCATGGGTAGCACTTTAAACTGTGTTTGTAATCCTTTCTAGACTCATCTTGCTCAGCTTTCTTTTGTGTGTATAGAGCATATTTCCTTTGTCCCTTTTTCATTTTTTGGTGTAAATTGTGGTATTAAAAATTAACTTAGCTTTCTTGTTTTTCCTTATATGTCAGTTTTTACCCCTTTTATTTTCGTTTTTCCTTATACTTCTAATTGTCTCTTGTGGATGTTATATAACGACTTTCTAAAAGGCTCAGCTCTGGGCGTCTCCTTTGCTCTGTTGAGCCAGGTTTTGTCGCTGTGTTCATGGTTGTTCGGGTCTCTTCCCTTGTTTTCTATTTCCCATGCTTCCTGGGGGTGCTCTGACACCCCCGCCCTCCACACACACACACGACTCATGCTGTGTGCCCCGAGTTCCTTCGGCACCGGCGTGCCCCCTCCCGCAGCACTGGAGCCTGTCCTGTCTCGCTCGCTCGTCTCTGTGCCGCCCCAGCCATGCACTGTCGGGCAAGGCATTGCCCGCATTTGTGTGTATGTTTGTGCACACACGTCTGTGAGTTGAGGGCTGTTTTTTCCTTAACGGTGTCAAAGAAGGAAAACTCTTAGACCTCGAGTATCTGAGATTTACCTTATTTTACCCTCATCCTTAAGTGAAATTATAGCTGAAAAGATATAATTCTGGATTTGATTTATTTTTCTTTAAAATGTGAGGGTATAACCTAACGTTTCCTTGAATCTAGTATTTCTGCTAAGGTGTCTTTACGTTGTTTCTTTTTTAAATTTGTAAAAAGATTTTATTTATTTATTTTTAGGGAGAAGGATGGAGAAAGGTAGGGCAACATCAGTGTTCGAGAGAAACATCGATGGTTTGCCTCTCACATGGCCTCCAAATGGGGACCTGGCCTGCAACACGGGCATGTGCCCTGACAAGGAGTAGAACCGGCGACCCTTTGGTTTGCAGGGAAGCACTCAATCCACTGAGCCACACCAGCCAGGGCTTATCTTGTTCCTTTGTAGATGTTTTTAGAAATGTCTCTTTGCTCTGGTGTTCTTATATGGCACTAGGGTAGATTTTTCGTACTTTTTCTGTTTACGGTCTATTATTTTTTGTTAAATCTGGGCATTTGTTTCTTCAGACATTTTTTTCCCTATTCTATCCTTTTCTGTCCCTCTGGAACTTTTTATAGGCTGTACGTCGCAGTGGGACAGACCTTTCTTTTAGGGGTATGGGGGCTGTCTCACACCCTGTCCAATCCAGACCCATGTTCACATGAGCACTGATATCTCTAGCCCGTTCTCCTCATCCTGAGGGTTGGGACACAGAGGTATGGGGCCAAATGAGTGCCACACAGCCCTGGGCCGTGGTACGGCTTCGTCCCAGCTGCCCAAGACCTGAGTGGCTCTGCTTCCGCTGGGTGTGGACCCTGCAGGCCCTGGTCCAGCCCTTCTGTGGCATTGTCTCCTTTTCACACCTGGCTGGGCTTCTCTGAGTTTTCCTAAGGCCGTGATCTCCCTGCAGAGAGGCCTGTGTGCCTGCAGCACCTCGGCACAAGCGGGAGCTGGGCCGGGGAGGGACTGGTCGTGGGAACCTCTCCTGGACCCAGAGCAGTCTCTCTTTCGCTTTGTTTTGTTATCAGGAAATTCTCGAGCTTTCTTTGGGATTCTCTGGGCTTGCTTTCATTTTCACCTCTTAACCCTGACCTAACTTCTCATTTGCTCTCTGTCCCTTACCCTCACTGTGCCACATAGTTGTGTACTCCCAGTTAGGGACTCAGCATGTGCCATCACACTGAAGGTGCCATCCACCCTGTGCAAGCTGTTTGACAAACTGCTAGCCAGCTGCACACCTGCCCCTCTCACCACCAGCACCCCCAGGTGCAGTCTGGGGGCCTTGGTCCTCGGTCTGCTTTGGGGCCTCATGATCAGATTTCCAAGAGTTTCGGGAGCTCCTGGCATCTCATGGGGAAATTCAGCTCTACCTCGTCTGTTTGTGTGGTGTGTGATATGTGGTGTGTTTCGGGGCAATGCCAGGTGTCCTGTGTGTTTTTCTCTGTCTCTTTTAAAAGCCTTTGGGGGCCAGGACCTGCTATGACACCTGCGCAAATAGTTCTGTCTCAGTCCATTCGGCTGTTGAGACAAAATACCGACTGGGTGGCTGAAAAATAACAGACATTTGTTGTCTCAGTCCTAGAGGCTGGTGGTCCAAGGTCAGGGTGCTGGCACAGTTTCCTTCCTGGGGAGGAGCCTCTTTCTGGGTCACAGACAGCTTTCTCACCATATCCTCACGTGCAGAGGGGCCAGGACACTGTCAGGGTCTCTTCTAGAAAGGCACTAACCCCAGCGTGAGGCTCCACCTTCATCAGCTATCGCCTCCTAAAGGCCCTGCCTCCTGACACCATCGCATCGGGGGTCAGGGTTCAAAATATGGAGACACAGGTGTTCAGACCTGTAAGGGGTGGTTTGAAAATGCACAAGTTTTATGGGTTGTCCAGGGCCAAAGACATTCCTTGTTGCTGCCATTTCCCCTCTCTGGTTTCTGACTGGCACGTTCTAGGTGACACATTGTCCTGTTCACCTCTGAAAGTACTGTGTGTTCATTTATAGGCGTTCCTGTTACTATAGCACACGAGGACTCAGGTTCGTGAAAACAAAGGAGTGATCTCTGTGCGATACGCTTTGTGTTTGCAGCAGACTTTACACATGTTTTACTAAAGAGAAGTACTCCAGAGCTTTTTCAGCAAACTGTTAAACAAAATGATCACTTTCATTTTCAACATTCACGTGTTGAAATGGGCATGCCTTTTTCTGGTGATGCCTATGGCAGTTGCTGAACTGCAGTGTGTGCTGTTGTGCAGGGCTCGGGGGGCTACTGGGGCTTGGCTCGGGGTGGGGTGGGCCCAGTGGAGCTCCAGTGCTAGCCAACTTCATGGTCAGCCCTGAGCATGGCCTTGGCAGCAATGCGAACGCCTCCCCTCCATCCACTTGCATGCAGGCCGTGTGTGCTGGCAGCTGGCATCTTTCCTGCAGCGCGTGGCCCTGAAAGTTGTATTATCTGGGTGGATGATCGGGCATCACTGACTGTCACAGAGGTGACGTATGAGTCTCATTTTGTGTTTCCAAGGGCTATGGATGACATGGACCTAACTGCACGTTTAAGGCTAATTTACTGTAATTGCTAACTTGCTAGCATGAAAATTTATTGAGAATGTTGTTAGTAGGGCAGTAGTTTGCCATAAAAGATTGACAGATTTTTTGTAAACCCGAGTAATTAAGCTTTGAAAGTTGGTGAAATGTAAATAAAGACTTGGGGGTTTAATGTTTTGGAGGTGTTTGGACACTCAGGCGTCCACAGAGGCAGGCGTCCTTTTGGATGCTGCCTGATTCACAGCTTCCCCTTGCACTGCAGCCTCAGCCGGTGCCCTGTGAATTTAAATTGGCTTTTGATTCACTTAGGGTTTCACCTCTTTCCTCTAAGATCCTACCCTGGCCCTGGGCGCATAGTGAGCGCTTTACTGCCAGTGGCTCGTCGGGGCTTGTGCTCCCTCAGACAGAGGTTTTAAGTTACATTTTATTTTCCCTATTGGGCACTATATGAGAAGGTATAATTCATAGAAAGGTACGTGATATTGTCATTTGGGAAAACCAATATGGATTCTTCTTAGGCTTGAAATTTTTTTACTTTAGCCAATTTTTATTTAAAAGTTGCAATTTTAAACATTTATTTATTTTTGCAGAAGTGCTTGAATTTATTTTCAGTGGGTATTTCACTACATTGTGGATGTGTCAGGGCATGGGCTTGAGTTGGAACAGGACACTGGCCCACGCTGGTTTGCCGGTATACGTTCCCTCGTCTTGAGGTGACCGTGTGACTGAGTTGTGTCCTGGTCTTACAGGAAGAGAGGAAGTGAAGGGCAGATCTGTGCCACATGCGGGTGTGTGGGTGCATGGGGTCTGGAAGACTCGGGAACCCTGTGCTCCAGTCCGCAGCCAGGACTGGGTCCTGGGCCCTGGGCCCAGGAAGGCCGGCCACAGTGTCGAGTGGGGCACATGCCGTGTGGGCGTCCCTGTTAGTAAGCACGTGTTCGGTGTCTCTGGTGCAGCACAGGGACCCTGACCCATGCTACAGGGCTCCCCTCCTGTTCCCTTTGCCTCTGTAGCTCTTCGGAGGGAAGTGGAAGCTGCCACCACAGAGCGGCTGGAGACCAAGCAGCAGTGCGAAAAGGACCGTGTGGCTCTGCTCGCCCAGGTGAAGCTCCTGGAGGCTGAGCTGGAAGAGCAGGTCTCGCGCCATCGGGCGTGCGCCTCGCAAGCTGAGGAGCTCTGCGCCCTGCGGCAGCAGATGGTGTCCCTGGATAAGCACCTGCGCAGCCAGCGGCAGTTCATGGACGTAAGCGCTCTCTGGGTCCTGTTGGCCTCCCTGGAAGTCCTCTCCACAGCCCGGACCTTTGCCAGGTCATTAAATAAGCTTCTGTGACCCAGTGGAGAGGGTTAATGTGCAGCGGACCTTCATGTGACCGTGTCTCTCGGTGGACAGTTCAGATTTTGTCAACATATGTGATGTGTGATCCTGAGGGAACACGCCCTGGTCTCATGGCCTCACTCCTTCCCGTGGGCTGGACAGGAGTCTCCCGCAGTCCAAGTTGTAGGTCCTTTGTGCTTGCCACTGCCTTGGGCCTGTGCTGTCTGCCCTTTCTGTCTTTTCTTCCTTTCGATGTTCCAGAAGCCTCCCCCACATCTCATGGGAAGACCCTCCTCCTCATTTAGCTATACTTCATGTTTGTAGTGCCCGTACACAGGGTGTATGGTACTGGGCAGTGGCCACGCATGTGAAATGGAAGCCCTGGCTGGAGCGTCAGATCAGGCGTGTCCTCTGTCCATCCCATGCCTTCCAGTGGTCTCCTTTAGAGGGAAGTGGGTGCGACTGGGAAGTGACACCACAGTAAGCAACCCACACAGTTTGCCTCTCGTGACAGGAGCAGGCCGTGGAGAGGGAGCACGAGCGGGAGGAGTTCCAGCAGGAGATCCAGAGGCTGGAGGAGCAGCTCCGCCGGGCAGCCCAGCTGCAGTCCCGGGGGCCCCGCGACAGTGAAGTAAGTCAGCCTGATGTGTGCCACACTCGCGGGATAGTGATTCTTTGCACTGTTTTTAAGCCTTATCTTTAAAAATATTTTTGCCTTCCATGTACGTGGAAATGACAGCAGGCACAGCTGGATGAGGAGGTATGTGTTCTCTCTGTCCATGCCCTGTCCACCTGCATGGCTGGTGTGCTTGAGCGCATGGGTGGGTGGCGCACCTGCTCCTGTGTCCTGCTTCTTTTTCTCGCTTCCTTCTGCTTGGGCTGGACCTGTCTCCTCCTGTCCAAGGTAGTTGTAGTCGATTTGCTTATTTTTTTTAATTAAACTTATTTTGAGATAACTGTGGTTTCAAAAGCAGTTGTGAGGAATAAGACACACAGAGTTTCTGTGCATCCTTCTCCCAGTTTCCCGAGCAGTGATATCCTGCAGAAGCCAGCCCAGCGTCACAGCCAGGACACTGACATGCAGACGGAGCCCCATGGGGCCCGCAGCCTGATCCTCACAGTAGTTTGTTATTTCCTCATGATTACACAAATGGATCGCAGTGGTCAGCCTTTGGGGATTGCTTTCCACTGGCCTAGAGATTCTCTGGAGATTCATCCGGGTTGCTGTATCAGTGCTTCGTTCTTTTTTTTTTTATTGATAAGTAGCCATCTATTCCTCACTGTCAAATTTATTTTAAGCACTGGCTGAGTGGCTCAGTTGGTTGGAGTGTTGTTCCATACACTAAAAGGTTGTGGGTTTGACTCCTGGTCAGGGCATATACCTGGGTAGTGAGTTCGATCCCCAGTTGGGGCGTGTACGGGAGGCAAACAGTCGATGTTTCTGGCTCTCTCTGTCTCTCACCCCACCCCCATCTCTGAAATCAATGAACATATCCTTAGGTGAGAATTAAAACATTTTAATAACAAACTTCATATTTTTATTTTTATGTGGGTTTTTTTTTGAGACAGTACCCTTTTATTACAGTTTTATCGTATTCTTCCCCAGGCTTCCTTGTGCAGCCTAGATCTACAAAGCCATGTGGAAGATCAGTTTTCTCTAAATTGTCTTGGGTACTTTTTTATTTGGAAGGTGGTTGACTTGTTTTGTTGTTGTTGTTTTAACTGTAGTATTTCTCAAGCATTTTTTGTTGTTTTAGGTTGAATTGTTACAGGAAAAACTGAGAGAAAAATCAGACGAACTTAACGAATTGGTTTTGAAGAAAGAGTTATCAGATAGACAAGTGCTGATCCAGGAAGAGGAAATCAAACATCTGGAGGAGACAAATGCCGATACGAGGAGGAAAGTGACTCAGCTGCAGGAAGAATTGGAGAAGCAGAGGAAAGCTGTGAAAGAACTACAGCAGGTAAACATCTTCTGTCGTGCAGGGGTCTGTCCAGTCCCCACTGAGCCGCTTGGACTGGGTGGGGGATCCTCAGTGGGCCCTACTTTTTGCAAGAATGACTGCGTTTCACTGAGGACCTCAGACTGCTGATGGAGTTCCCTCTACCGTCTTGGCTTTTATCTGCTCTAAAGGAAAAAGATTTCCTGTGTCTCCTGCATGATCAGTCCTCTGCTACATCACTTCACAGCTGACACCTCTGGTCACCAAGCAGGCAGGGGTTTCTCTCATGCCAAGCTGGTGTTCAGTTCTCAGCAGCTGTCAGTGGGGTGTCCTAGAATTGATTCTGACACCATCCGCCTGCAGTTCGTGTCAGAGGCCACAGTGCCCACCAGAAGTTCTAGGTGGTATAGATCAGAGGTCCCCAGAGGTCCTCCTCAGGTTCTATTAATTTGCTACAGTGACTCACAGAACTCAGAAACATGTTGCTTAATAGGTCACCCATTAGTTACACAGGACATAACTCAGGAGCAGATGGAAGGAAGAGATTCGCTGGGTGAGGTGTCGGGGAAGGGCGCAAGGCTTCTGTACCCTGTCCAGGTGCCCACAGTTTCCTTATCTTCATGTGTTCACCAGCCCAGATGCTCTCTGAACCTCTGTTCTTTGGGTTTTTATTGGAGGTCTCATCACCTAGGCATGCTTGATTAAATCATTGGTTGTTGGTGATTGATTCATCCTCCAGCCCCTCCCCCCTCCCCGAAGGTCAGGGATGGACTGAAAGGTCCGCCCCTCTAACCACACGGTTGCTTCTCCTGGCCACTAGTCTGATCCTTAGGTGACATGGGGGCTTTCCAAAAGTCACCTGGGTAACATCAACTAATGTGGCTGAAAGGGGCTTATTATGAATATCAACCACCTTTATTACTCATACCGCTCAGGAATAATTCCAAGGGTTTCAGTAGGTCTGTGCCAGCAATCAGATGAAGAACAATATATATTTGTATTACAAATCACAATATCACATGTACTAGAATAGCATTTTATAACATTTTTATAGTACTCCTTAGTAATTTCATGAAGTAAATATTCAAGATTTTAGGTTTAAAATGTTATTTCATTAAATACTTAGAGCTAGTTACAGGTATTTTAGTTTTTGAGTTTAGTAATTTATGTCAACTGCCCAGTGAAACCGTCCCCAGTGACAGCTTCTGTGTTGTTGTGTGAATGGTTTTGTTTGTGTCTGAATGTCAGGATGAGGCTGCAGGGCAGTGCTGGGGGTGGGCGGCCTGTAGCGTTTCTGGTCATTCATTCGTCATTTCCTCCAGACCAGCTGAACTTCTCATTTCATTTATTTCATATCACTTGAGGTTAAAAGGTTACATGAAAAGGAGTGCTCCTTAAGAAATTGTTTTTTAGAATTATTGGTTTGTCCCTGAGACAAATCCTGTCTCTAGGAGGCAAGTTTTTATCGGGTGTGCTTTGTTCTTGAAAATGCCCATGAGAACTATTGAATGAGTCAGTCTTGGCTCTTACCTGAGGACACCAACCTGGCCAGGTTTCATCTCCTTTCTCTTTCATCTGCCTGGAGGGGAGTGGTGCTTGGCGCTAACTTGGGAACAGATCCTTGGGCTGCTCCCCCACCTCCATAGTAAAAATCTACTGCACTTACTAGGTGCCAGGAGTAGACGCAATGCCTTTTTTCCCTCCACAAAGTTGGACCAATGTGTTGTGGCCATTTTATCCATATTAAATTTTCTTTGAAAACTTTTCAGTGGGCTGTTAATATTCTTCATATGCATGTATTGTCAGCCATTGCCCTGAACTTTGCAAGTTTTTTCCAATTTTTAAAAAGTTGCTAACAGTCTAGAGACTGGTTTTGTGCCTTGTTGAGTGATTACTAAGGATCAGTTTCTCCCAGAGGAATCGCGGGCCACCTGTGGAGCTCTCTCCCCGGGGTTTCCCTCTTCAGGCAGGTCTCTGCTCTGGGGCACGGCTGGGTCTGGGGATCACATGTGGTACTTGCAGGTGTGTGCAGGAAGATCTGGGGACAGCTTACACTTGGACAGACAGCACTTTGAGGCTCCTGTTTCTTGAAATACTTGCCTACAATAAATCTCTTTTTTTTTAAAAAAATAGGATAAGGAGGCATTACAGCAGCAGCAGATGAGTAACTTGCTTCTGGTGTCCACACTGCAGTCCAAACTAGATGAGAGCAAATGCCCTTTGCCTGCTGCAGACAGCTGCCCTGAGGGCCCAGAAGTCCAATTAGAGGCTGTGCAGAGGGCGCTCCTGCAGCGGGAAAGCGAGGTAAGGGGGTGGGGGAGACGGGCCGGGGGTTTTCTTCTGTTCATTGTGACGCATGCGTCCACTACCCTGTCGTGTACAGGGCAGGGTGTCCAAACGCAACATCAGTGAGTTTGTGACTACTGTGTATTCTTTGTAATTTTAACACTTTTATGTGGCTTATAGAATAGTAAGAACCTTTTTAGAGGAGAAGCCAAAGAACTTACATGTATGACCCATGGACATGAACTAAGGTGGGGGAATGATGATGGGAGGGGGTACTGGGAGGAGGGGAATAAAGGGGAGAAAAAAATGGACAGCTGTAATAGCATAATCAATAAAATATACTTTAAAAAACTTCTTTTGGCATGTGCTTTTAATCTTTTAGCGTGATTTTAATAATTATTAAATCAATTAGAATATTAGGTAACTTTAAATATCTACCTTCATTTGTTTCAATGAAAGGTTTTAGAATTGAAAGAACAATTAGAAAAGATTAAAGATGACTTAATTAGTAAAAATGAAGAAGTACTGCATCTGAACTTAAAGTTAGACCTGCAGAACAGCCACACCGCTGTCAGCGTCAGAGGACTTCAAGAGGAGAATGCCAGTTTGAAGGTACAGTGAACAGACCCACCTTGACATCTGAGTTTATGTTGATTGTGTACGTGCTGCGGCCCGATGTGTGAACCATTATGTTCGGGGAGTGGGGACCTCAGGCCTTCCCAGGGGACGTGAGGCTTCCTTCTGAAGACAGAGGACCCTGTGCTGGCAGATGATTTCAGGAAGTGCCTGCCTTGTGTCTGCACCGAGGTCGGCAGCTGGGGCAGCTCAAGAAAGTGTAGTGGAGGCAGCCTCTCAGAATCATGAGTGGGAAACCAGAGTCACCCTGACTGGAGAAGTTCACCCCCTTTCACCTCCACACCAGATTCTTGCTCTTGGTTTGCAGCGCTGATGACGGTCAAGTCTTTTGAACGTTGCTTATTGGAGTAAGACTGCAGGAGAGGCACCTCCCTAACTGCCAAGGAAACAAGTCATAACTCGGGATCCCTGGCCCTGCTCTGGCCACTCCCAGGGTGCCCGCTCTGGAGGTGGTGATGTTTAGCAAATGTGCACTCGTTGTTATCCTTCCCAGCTGTTTGGGAAAAGTCTGCTTTTAAATCAGAATGATTTAAAAAAGAAAAACAACCCGTAAAGAAAACAACCTTAGAAATATGTTGAGTTTAGAACTGTGGCCTACGATGCAACCTGGCAGTTGTTCAGTGAGTGAAGTAATCGCACTGCGAGAAGGTCTGGGGGCTGTGTCATCTGTTCCTGATTCTCTCAAAGGTTGCACCTGCGTGATTGAAAATGCCTTCAGTGAAGATGGAATTTTAAACCAATCTTAGAATCATTGCTCATCTTCTCCGTGGGAATCCATCCTTAATTACTAGATGGGAAGCATAAAAGAACAGGCTTTACTTTGATGGTTACTTTAAACACATTTCCTAGAAAAACGCAGAACTGATTTTAGAAAACCAAGCTAATACGTCTTTTAAAACTAATACGGCACTTTAATAGAAAAACATGTTCAAATTGAGTGTTAGTGTTTGAAACTACAGGCTTATTCAGTTAGGATAGTTCATGCCTGCAAGGCTTGAGGACAATTCCTATAGTAATGTTCGGTTGGCTTCATTGTTTTTATTACTATTATTATTTCCACAGGCATTTCTGCAAAACAAAGAAAAGGAGATACTGCGCATGAGTGAGCAGCTTGAGGCACAGCTGGCTGGGATGGGAAGTGGCGCGCTCAGCGAGGTAGGTGGTCCTTTGGCATGAGGGCGTCTTGGGCAGTATGTTCTTGGTAGTTTGTAGGTGTGATCTCAGATCAACAGGGACCTCAGCGGTGACCCTACATAAAATTGATAATGGCTTTTTCCATTAATTTTGATGGAGGGTGTAAGGTTAATAGTGGCTATTAGGGTAAAAAACAGTTTTTGTCTTCAGTTTTTTCGTGTCTTCAAATTTCACAGTGACATGGGCTGTTGGGATATTAATAATCTGTGTTAGTGTCTTATATCTTTGCCACAATTCAAGAATATTATTTTGTGTTACTTTGAAACAATGTCTGTAAAACCAGCAACTACTTTTAAAATTTTATTTTTCAGTTGCAGTTGACATATAATAGTATAGCAGTTGGAGGTGTGCCACATAGAGATTAGGCATTTATATGCCGTATGAAGTGATCCCCTGATGAATGTACTACCCACATGCAACCACACATAGTTATTACAACCATAGTTATTACTGACTATTTCTTATGCTGTACTTGACATCACCATGACTATTCTATAAACTACCAACCTGTACTTCATAATCCCTTTACCTTTTTCACTCGGTCCCCCAGTGCAGCCCCGTAGCTACCTGGCAACCATCTGTTTCTTCTCTGTATCTATGAGTTTGTTTCTGTTTGTTCATTTTGTTTTTTTAGATTCCACATGTAAGTGAAATCATAATAGTATTTGTCTTTCTCTGTCTGACTTATTTCACTCAGCATTATACCCTCTAGTCCATCTACATTTTTGCAAATGGTAAAATCTCTTTCTTTTTTGTTGCCAAGTAATACACATCTTCTTTATCCAATTGTCTGTTGATGGTCAAACCATATGTACGATAAGGGGTTAATATCCAAAACAGATAAGGAACTCATACAACTTAACACCAAAAAACCCCACAAGCACTCCAGTTCCTCCATATCTTGCTTCCATGTCTTGTCTATTGTAAATAATGCTGCAATTAATGTAGGGGTGTATGTATCTTTTCAAATTACTGTTTTTGTTTTCTTTGGATAAATACCCTGAGGTGGGATTGCTGGATCATATGACATCTCTATTTTTAATTTTTTGAGGAACCTCCATACTGTTTTCCACAGTGGCTGCACCAATTCACATTTTCACCAACCATACTTGTGGGTTCCCTTTTCTCCACATCTTTGCCAGCACATGTTGTTCGTGGATTTATTAATGATAGACATTTTGACAGGTGTGAAGTGGTACCTCTTTGTCGTTTTAATTTGCATTTCTCTGGTGATGAGAGCTGTTTAGCATCTTTTCATCATGGTCTGTTGACCATCCGTGTGTCTTTGGAGAAGCCACTATTCAGGTCCTCTGCCCATTTTTTAATTGGATTGGTTTGTTTTTTTTTTTTTTTGCTTGTGTGAGTTCCTTATCTATTTTGAATATTAACCTCTTACCAGTTGTATGGTTTACTAATATCTTTTGCCAGTCAGTAGATTTTTTTGTTATATTGATGGTTTCCTTCACTGTGCAAAAAATTTTAGTTTGATGTAATGCCATTTGCTTATTTTTTTTCTTTTCTTTTCCTTGCCCGAGGATATAGATCCAAAAAGTATTGCTAAGAGTGATGTCAAAGTGTTTACTGCCTATGTTTTCTTTTAGGAGTTTTATGGTTTCAAGTCTTATATTTTAAGTTTTTCATCTATTCTGAGTTTATTTTGTACCTGGTATAAGAAGGTAGTTTAGCTTCATTTGTTTGCATGTGCCTATCCAATTTTCCCAACACCATTCATTTACTGAGTAAATTGGATAAGTTTGTATAAGTTGTATTTTTCAGTGAATTTGTTTAGTTCATCTAAATTGTCAAATTTCTTGGTATGAAGGAGTTTATAATCATTCCTTATTAACCATTTCCTGGTTAATTCATTGAATAAATTCTGCCCTGATGATCCATTTTTCATTCCTGATACTGGAGAATTTGTTTTTTCTCTTTTTTTTAGTCTCACTACCTAAAGGTTTATCAATTTTTTAATGTTTTTTTACTAGCTTTTAGCTTTGCTATTTTTTTATTTTCATTTCCTTCCTTCCTTTTTTATTTTTTAAATTGGATTCCTTCTATTTACCTTGTGTTTATTTTGCTCTTTCTAGGTTCTTTAGGTGGAGCCATAGGTTATTGATTTTATACGACTTATTTTTTAATATAGCCTTTTCATATCTTTAAATTTTTCAAAGTTTAAAAAAAGTTATGACAATAAAATTCAGTTTTGGAGGTACAGTTCCATGAGTTTTGAAAAATGCTTTTAGTCCTATAATCACTACCACATTTGAGATGCAGACCAGCTCCTCACTTGGAAAATCTTGTTCTGCCTCCCCGGGCTTGGCAGCCACCGGTCTGTTGTTCAGCCCCTGGTGTGCCCTCTCCAGACCACTGTGTTGAGTCATGTGCTGCGTGTTTGCTATTCCTCCGTGCTGTGGCACATACCAGTAATTCAGGGGGGGTGGGTATTTTGTGTTTTTGATAGCTGAGTAGCATTATGTGGATGTTGCAAGGTTTGTTTCTCCAGTCACTCACTGAGGGGTGTTGGGGTTGTTTCTAGGATTTGGTGTTATGAATTGAGCTGCTGTCTACATTCATGTGCAGGTTTTGGGGTGCAAATAGCTAGCAGTAGAATGGCTGATTCACATGTAAATATATGTTTGAAGAATATATTCATATAGAAACATAACTGAAGAAACTGCACAACTGCTTTTGCAGAGTTTGGTGCCATATTAACATAGAGTTCAATCCTGATTTTCCATTTACTATGCGTATGGTCTTGGGAAGGTATTTAATATCTAAGTTTCAATTGTCTCATCTTTAAAGTAGGAATAGTAACATTACTTACCTTAAAATTGTTGAGCATTAGAGTAAATAGCACAAGCAGTTACTATTAGATGAAGTAGTAGAAGCATTGTTCAGTGCCTCCTGTGGCATGGTGCTCAGCATGGGGTACTCCCGACAACAACTGGAGTCCCCAGGTCCCTGCACGTACTACAGCGTGGGAGCATGTGGTGTGTCTGGCTCAGTCGTGTTCTTCATTCTGTAAATTCCCTACCCTGATTTTATCACTTTTGTTCTTATTCTGTTGTTAGAATGATACCTGAAATCTAAACTCTTCCTTTAGGAAAATCAAATCAATCAGAGTTCTTTAAATATTAACTAAATATACATTTAAATGGTGGTGAAATTTAGTACGAAGGTGTCGTTGACTAAGGAGTGGTTAAGTTAGAGCTTTCCCTGAATTCTGATGACTGGGGGCTGGGGGGTGTGGCAGCGCCCAGCAGCCTCAATTGGAGTGTCTGAACGACTGCCCGGCAGCAACAGAATTTTCCGTTTTACCAATTTGAGATACTGAGAGTAGTTGGGGTACAGCATTTTGAGGGGGTTTCAAATATTGACTGTCATTGCTGATATTCTCAGTTTGTTCCCATAGCTGTTTTGTATTTCAAGCTGTGAAGCCTCCACTTCTGACAATGAATTCAGAGCTATAAGTCGAGAGGGGGTTCTGAAGTCAATATGTAGTTTGCATCTGAAATGTGCTCTTTCCCCAGGTTATGTACAGTAGAAGCTCTGAAGTGGAGGAATTGAAGTCCATTATTGAGACTTTGCAGGAAAACCAGGAGCGGCTGCAGAAGGATAAAGCAGAGGAAATTGAGCAACTGCACGAGGTCATCGAGAAGCTGCAGCGGGAGCTGACCTTTGGGGGGCCTGCCAAGCATGAGCTTGGTGATAGCCAAACTGAGGACCTCCAGAGTGAGCTGGAACTTGGGCTGTGCCGCCTGCAGGCTGAGGGAGCTGAAGCCCAGGCTACGCTGCAGGCTGAGCTCCAGGCTGCGCTTGTAGCCAAGAAGGACTTGAGCCAGCTGCTGGCTGAGCAGGAGCACCAGCACGGCCAGGCCCTGGAGGCCCTGCAGCAGCGCCTGCGGGTTGCAGAGGAGGCTGCTGCAAGACAGCTAGCCCAGCTGGGGCCCAGCCCATCCCTACAGGAGTCTGAGGTCCAGGGCTCTGCCTCCCAGATTCAGGAGTTTGAGGCTGCTCTCAAAGCAAAGGATGCAGAGATTGCCCAGAAAGATCTGGAAATTGAGGCTATGAACAGAAGGCAATCAGCCCACTCCACCGAACTAAAGGCCATTCTGTTGGCCTTTGCCCGCCTCTGCCGCACCCTGGAACAGCAGCCCCTGGGTGCCACGTGCGAGCCCCCTGAGCTACAGCGGCTCCGCATGCAGTGTGCCCGCCTCAGCCGCCAGTTGCAGGCACTGAACCAGCAGTTCCTGAAGTGTCAGAAGGAGCTGGACAAACAGCAGGCATACCAGGACCCCGTGCTCCATCGTGTGAATGACAGCTTCCAGCGATGTATAGCCAGGGGTGACAAGGCCTCATGTGATGAAGAGTCGGAACAGAATGTGAGCAGCAGGCAGCAAACTGCGGCCTCCTGTGGCCACGGCGGTGATCCACAGGTGGGCCTGGTTCCTCTGTAGCCCCGCAGGCGCAGCCTGTGTGCAGGGAGCTGCGGTGTGGTGTGCTGCGCTGCAGGGGCTGGAGTGTACTTGGCTCCTGTAGAAGGCCCTGACCCAGGCAGTCGGTGGTCAAGCACTGGGGCTGGACCAGACGGAGTTGGAGGTTCTGTTAAGGAAACTGAATTCTTTTTCTTAGTCTCCTACTCTGTTTCTGTTTTAATTAACAACTGTTTTCTCTGTGCTGGGCAATTGGACATGAAGTTTCCAATGGGTGGCTCTTACCAGGGATGGGAGGGGAGTCTGCAGCTCGTGCTAGCCTGGGGTCCTTGGCCTGTTAGGGTCCATAGACCCTCAAGTCAGGACATATGTACACAGTGAGATTAGGCTGGGTTTTGTTCTTTGTACAGTTTTAAATTTAATTGCCCTAGGTCACAGGTGTCAAACTCATTTTCATCAGGGGCCATATCAGCCTCATGGTTGCCTTCAAAGGGCTGAAGTAATTTCAGCTCCTTAACAGTTAAGGAGTAGTTACATTTATACAGTCCCAAAATGATTTCGGTCCTTTGAAGGCAACCGCAAGGCTAATGTGGCCCCCGGTGAAAATTAGTTTGACACCCCTGTTCTAAGTAATTTAAGATTTTTAAAACACTTCTTTTTTCTGATAGAGAACATCCTGTGATGTGGAGCTCAACCTTGGGTTAATGTCTAACCAAATGGTGTATCTTTTATCAACATTTCCAGTGTAAAATGTTTCAAGCTTTTTTTTTTTAACATGCTTCAGTTTGTGTTTGAATAGAACTCTGAGGATGCACGGCCTGCTGCCCCTCATCAGCTGGAGGTTCTGGGTTGAGTGGACCCCATTCTATCACAGCTGCTGTCCATGCCCCTCAGCTCTCAGCCACTAGCACATCTCGACTTGTGGTTTATGAGCAGGCAGCAGGACTGCAGAGCGGCTCTGGTCTCATGCGTAGGGCTCCCAGAACCTGAAGCCACCCCGCAGCTGGCCTTCCTGCACTTCTGACATTCCGTGCGTTTAGCATCATCTTTATAACATTGTTGTCGTTTTTTCATCTTATCGTAGAGTCCAGTGAAGGGTGATCTGCAGTCTGCCAAAGCCCTGGTGACGGTGAACCACACAGGCCTCCACAAACAAGACAGCATGATGTCAGTGCTCACGGTTTGCCAGAAGCAGCTGGAGTCGGAGCTGTTCCTGGTGAAAAATGAAATGCAGTTGAGCGCTGAGGACCATGCCAGAGCATCAGGGACAGTGAAGGTACTTGGCCCCTCTCAGGAGAGACGGGCAGCGCAGGCGTGGAGCCAACCGAGGGCAGTCTTCTCAGGCATTTTTGCTGCAGTGACACATACATTGGAGATGGTAGACTGTGACATGTTCTCCACATCCATCATATTCTCATAGCTGTTCAGATTTGCTTTGAAATTTCCTACATGTTTCATTTAAGCCCTCTCTAGGAGCTTGATTTCCATTTCTCCAACATGATAGTGGGTATCTTTTCTGTGCTTACTGGCCCTTTGTAGCTCTTCTCTGGAGAAATGTCCTTTGCTCACTTTAAAATCAGGTTGGTTTTTGTTGAGTTTTAAGAATTCTCTCTATATTTTGGATATTAATGTCTTTTCAGATGTATGATATGCAGATATTTTCTCCCATTATGTGGGTGGCTATTTATTCTAGGGATAGAGTCTTTTGATGCACTAATATTTAAAAAGTAATGAAGCCCAGTTTGTCTTTGCTTTTGCTGCCTATGCCTTTGGTGTCATATCCAAGAAATTACTGCCAAATCCAGTGTTGTAGAGCTTTTCTCCTGTTTCCTTCTCAGTTTTATAGTTACAGTTTAAGCTTTGATCCATTTTGAGTTAATTTTTGTGTATGGTGTTTTGTAAGGGTCCAACTTTCTTCTTCAGATAAAGAATGTGGATATCCAGTATTCCAGCACCATTGCTGAAAAGACTGTCCTTTCCCCATTGAATGGTCTTGGCAGCCTTGTTGAAAATCATTTCAAAATATACGTGAGGGTTTATTTCTGAGCTGTCTATTTTGCTTAATTGGTTTATATATTTTATGCTAGTACCACTGTTTTGATTTCTGTAGCTTTAAGTTTGGAGATCAGGAAGTATGAGTTACAGCTTCGTTCTTCTCCTTCAGGATAGTTGTGGCTGTTCTCTGGTCCTTAGGTCTCATGTGAATTTCAGGGTGGGTTTTTCTGTTTCTCAAAAAATTGTTACTGGCATTTTGATCTGTAGGTCACTGAATATTATTGACATCTTAACAATATTGAGTCTTTCAGTTCATAAATATGTATTTTCATTCATTTATGCCTTCCTTAATTTCAGCAATGTTTTTAGTTTTTCACTGTATAAGTCTTTTACCCCCTTGGTTGATTCCTGTTCTCTCTTTTTTTTTTTTGGCTGTTGCTATTATAAATGGAATTGTTTTCTTAATTTCTTTTTCAGATTGTTGATGTGTATAGATGCAACTGATCTTCGTATGTTGACTTTGTATCCTGCAACTGCTGAAGTTGTTTACTGATTTTAACAGGGGTTTTTTGGGTGGAATCTTCAGGGGTTTCTACATGTAAGATCATATCATCTGTAAACATAATTTTACTCCTTTTTTCCAATTTGGATGCATTTTATTTCTTTTTCTTGCCTAATTGCTCTGGCTAGAAGTGGTGAAAGTGAGCATCGAGAGAAAGTTTTCTTTTATCACTATTGAGTATGATTTCTACTTTGTTTACCATGTATGGCTTTTATTATGTTAGAGTTGTTTCTTTCTATTCTTAGTCATGCTGTATGATTTTTATCATGAAAGGGTATTGAATTTTGTCAAATGCTTTTTGTGCATCAATTGTGTGACTTTTTCATTCATTTTGTTAATGTGGTATATATTACATTGATTTTCCTGTGTTGAATTATCCTTGCATTCCAAGAATAAATACCACTTAATCGTAGTATATAATTCTTTTGATATGTTATTGAGTTTAGTTTTCTAGTATTTTGTTAAGGATTTTTACATAAATGTTCGTAAGGTATATTCATGTATAATTTTTATTTCTTGTGCTGTGTTTGGCTTTAGTATCAAGGTAATGCTGGCCTCATAGAATGAGTTAAGAGGCATTCTCTCTGCTTCTGTCCTGTGAAAGAGACTGTGGTGAATTGGTATAGTTTCTTCCCTAAATGTTTGGTAGAATTCACCATTGAAGCCCTCTGAGGCTGCTACTCCCTCCTATTCAGTTTCTTGGAAAAGTTTGAAAGGGATTAACATTAGTTCTTTAAATGTTTGATAGAATTCACCAGTGAAGCCATCAGGTCCTGGGCTTGGTTTGGTTGGAAGATTTTTAAAAGCTGATTGTCTCCTTTTTTGTCCCTTGTAACCTCTTTTTTGACTTAAATATATTTTGTTATTAATATAGCCATCCCTGCTCTTTTTTGTTAATACTTGCTAAATTATTTTTTCTATTGTTTCACTTTCAACCTATTCATGTCTTTGGGTCTGAAATAAGCTTCAGAAATAGTTGGGTCATACATTTTTATTCACTCTGCCAATCTCTCTTTGATTAGAAGGGTTTAATTCATTTATATTTAAATTAGTTACTGTTAAAGAGGGATGTACTGTTGTTATTTTGCAATTTGTTTTCTATATGCCTTGTAGGGTTTTTCATGGGATTTCTTTTTTGGTCCCTCATTTTCTTCGTTACTGTCTTCCATGTGTGTAGTTGATTTGTTATAGTGAAATACTTAAATTCTCTTCTCATTTCTCTTTTTGTATATTGTATAGCTATATTCTTTGCGGTTACCATGGGGATTATACTTAGCATCCTAACATTATGATACTCTGGTCTGAATTTATACCTTAACTTCAGTAATGTAAAAACTCTGTTCCTTTACAGCTTCTTCCCCACCCACCCTTTTTGGTTTTTGATGTCACAAAATGACATCTTTATACCTGTGTGCCTCAAAACAAAGTAATAATTCTTTTAAATACATTTAGCTCTTAAATTATGTAAGAAATAAATGGGGGGTTACAAACAATTTTCTTAAAAATATTTAAATTATGATGCAAACAAAATGTGGAGTTTCAAACCATTGTTGCAATAAAATTAGCCTTTGTAATTGCCCATGTATTTACCTTTATTGAGATCTTTAGTTCTCCATGTAGTTTGAGTTACTGTCTAGTTCCTTTCATTTTACCCCACAGGACTCTCTTGAGTATTTCTTGCAGGTCTAGTGCTAACAAACTCCCTCAACTTTTGTTTACCTGGGAATGTCTTAATTTCTTCCTTATTCCTGAAGTTCAGTTTTGCTAGATATTAAATTCTTTGTCGACAGTTTTTTATTTAATTCTTTTAGCACTTTGAATATATTGACCCACTGTCTTCTGGCTTCCAAAGTGTCTGATGAGTCTGCAGGTAATCTCGGTGAGGGTCTCTTGTGTATGAGGTCCCTTTCTATGAGGAGTCATTTTTGCTTTTAAAATTCTCTTTGTCTTTTGAAAGTTTGATTATAATGTGCCACAGTGTGGACCTCTTTGAGTTCCTCTTACTTGGAGTTTTTTGAGCTTCTTGGATATTTACATTCATATCTTTCATCAAATTAGGGAAGTTTCCAGTCATTATGTCTTCAAATACTCTGCTGCCCTCTCTCTGTCCTGGGACCCCGCTGTGAGCGTGTCCGTCCACTCCGTGGTGTCCGGCAGGTCCCTGAGGCTCCATTCACTTTTCTTGATTTTTTTTTAAATTTTCCTCAGACCCAATATTTTCCATTGTTCTTTCTTCAAGTTCACCATTTTTTTCTGCCTCTGCATATTTGCCTTTGACTCTTTCTAGAATATTTTTTTTAAATTTCAGTTACTGTCATTTTCAGCTCCATAATTTCTTTTCAATTTCTTTTTAGGTGTTCTGTGTCTTTATTGATGGTTCTATTTTGTTTATACATTAGTTTTTTTGTTTTTGTTTTTGTTTTTTACTTTTTCCACACCTTCCTTTAGTTTTTTGAGCATCTTTGAGACAGTAGTTTCAAAGTCTTTGCCTACTAGATGTGCTATCAGATCTTTCTCAGGGATAGTTTCTGTTGATTTGTTCGTTTGTTCTGAATGAGCCATTCTTTCCTGTTTCCTTGTATGCCTTGTGATTTGTTGTGGTTGTCGTGGAACACTGGACATTTGGATGTACGTGGCAACTCTGGAAATTAGAAATCCCCTCTTCCTCGGGGTTTCCTGGTTTTTGTTTGTTTGTTTGCTGTGGGCTGTCTCTGTGCTGAGGGTCAGCCTGAGGTGGTCATCTAAGCTCTTCTCAGATCTCCTCCTAGCCTGCGCCCTTTCCTGGACACACGCAGTCACTTTCTGATTCCTTCTGTGTATGTGATTGATTTTGAATGTTCAACTTTTAATTTCTTTCTATAAAAGAAAAAATACAGGGGTCAAAAAAAAGGCACTAGCCCTTCAAGTCTTCTGATTTTCACTTCAGCCGGGGGGGTAGCGGCTGCCACCCTGGCCTCCCGCCTCTGCCTGTGCCTGTGTGATCAGGAGCGGTGGTCAGGGCACAGATTGCTAGTGGGTAGAAGGCAGGGTCCTTCTCCCCCCCCACCCCACAGTGTATGTGCCAGCTGCTTCAGGGTACACGCATGGTTGCCCGCTTCGTGTTTGGGGTGGGAGGACGGCTGGCTGCTGTTCTTCTGAGAGGTCTGACTGACCCACATTGACCGCAGTTTACCGCCCAGGCCTTCCCCTGGAAGTTGTAAACCTGCAGCAGGCTCTGGAGTTCCAAAATAGTTACATCAGACAAGATTTTGCCGCTGTAGTTGATGTCCATGCGGGGAGACGGACTCTTGGCACTTTCTGCTGTGCCATCTTCCCAGAATCCTCTCCAACAGTTGCCTTTAGGCACAGAACTTTAAGCTTTGATTCTGTCTTTTAAAAAAATTTGAAAAACTTGAAATCTCAAGAAGTTTAGAGGAACCAAAGGGCTCATCACAGAATCTCATTCTCAAATGCTCAGTCTCGGAAACTGGCTCATACAGACAAATGTTACACTGTGTAATACAATTATTTTACTGTATGCATCTTCTGTCTTACCTGTAGGATAAGGCAAAACTACTGGGAGATGGTAAGCTGAAGAAAGTTGATCTCATGACTCAAATGAAACAGCTTCAAGAAAAACTGAACCGTCTGGTATATTCTATGAACCTCCAGAACATCAAGACAGAGGATTTCAACTCTCAACAGCCATTGGCATTTTCTCATGTTTTAGAAAACAGTTCAAGTTGTAGTTCTACTAATGGCGAAGAAACTGACCAGTCATGTCTTGTTGATGCAATTAATATCAGTAAAATCCCACAGGATCTAATGGACATTATTGGAAATCAGGATTCATTGATAAGAAATGAAATGCCAAATGTCCCCACGGAAGACCAGGTAGATGGGTCACTCTGTTTACAGGTGAGCCTGCCTGGTAGCTCCCGTGACTTAACCTGCACTGAGGAGGCTGAGCCCTTGAAGAATGCACTCAACATGATGGACCTGTCCTCCTGGAGCTCTCCTGAGGTCGTCAGGAAGGACTCAACACTTGAGCCACTGCCCAGCCTGCCCCTGACCCCCAGCTTGGACGCCATGAGCCAGCGCAGCCCAGATACCTCCCTGAGGGAAAGAAGGAGCACCTCGCTGCTCCAGGCTGACCAGTCAGGGCTGCTTAGTACCCCCGGTGGATCTGCAGCTATAAAGGCCCCTTGTTGGGCAGAGTCATCATTGGCCGCAGACAGGGCTCTCTCTGCTGACCATCATGTTCATCGTATGGCTGTGGTAGGTTGGCTTCTGGGGCGTTGCCCTGGTTCAGTGCCTGTAGGGCACCCTGGGCCCCAGCATGTTCCCATGGGACAGTGTCTACATGAGCCATGGTGTCATATCAGCAGCCATTGTTGGTTCACCACCTGTAGGCCTGTGGGCTGGGTGTGGGGAGGCACCTCACAGCCCCTGGGCAGCTGTGTGTAGGGACAGTGAGCTTTCTGCAGGACTAACCCTAATCCACTGTAATATGAACACTTAGACTCTTGGGTGAAATTTTAGTTGTATTGCATATTTAACAGGATCCACATGTAATGCTAATTAATTTCAAGAACACTTCAGTTTATTATTTTTGTTAGATTATATCTTTCCTGATATGATTTTGATCTTTATCTTGAGTTAAAGAAAGAAAAAAGTAAATTAGGGGATACATTTTATTTGAAGTATTCATAGTATACCCTTTCCTGCAAAAATATTATACTCTGGAATATTTGCTATTGACTTCTTTAAAATATTTCTAGAGAACTGTGGATGAATTTGATTAAATTATTAGAAGACTATGACCTTAGTATGTCCATAAACTTCAAACACTTTTGTTTGGTTTCTTTGTGGGAAGATACATTCAGGCCTTAGAAAGTTTCCCTCTGGCAAGTTCAACTCCATGATATAATAAATTGTTATTTTGTAACCATTTAAAATTCTACCCGTTTGAGCAGGAGAAAGATGTTGAGGATTTCATCATAACATCTCTGGATTCCCAAGAAAAGTCAAGATTACCTCCTCTTGGATTAGAAGGAAAAGGCAATGGAAGTGAAAACAGTGAGTTTGTCATTTTTAAAAACTTTACTTTCACAGTTCCTAAGTCCAGAGAGCACGAGAGTTCCTGCGTGTCCTTCGCAGACTCCCCAGCGCTAGGATTTACCTTGTTTGCTGTGTGTGCCGCCTGTCTCTGTTTGTCTCTGTTTCTCTCCGTATTGTGTGTGAGCATTTCTTGGCCTGTTTGAGATCCTGGGCTACTCAGGAGCCCGAACGGCTCTCTGGAAGCTCAGTGCCGAGGGGCCTTGCTAACAGCCCCCCGACCTTCATCCTGCCCTGAGCTCGGTGCTGGTGGGAAGGAGCAGCCAGAAGATGTGCGGCTGCTTCTCCGTCGGGCGCCCCCGCTATGTTCCACAGCACGTGCTTCCAGCCATGGGGCTGAGAGACTGCGGGGCTTAGGAGTGGATCGGGGCCTACGCTCTTCTGATAGGTTTTGAATTCTGATTTAGGGCCCCCCCCCCCCCACATTAGACAGAGGTTCCTAGAGCCTCTAATTCTAGATCTGGTTCAGGGTTCCCCAGTCCTGCTGTCTGGTTTTAGGGCTGTTCTACCCCTTCCTCCACCCCGCCCTGGCCAGGCATGTTCATCTTCGTCTACCAGACATCTGCTGCTTGTGCACGTGCTCTCACCCTGTCCTCGCTGTTAAGTATCTTTCGCTTCCGGTCCTCCCACCCTCTGTCTCTGTTCTCGAGGGCTGAGGTCTTGCCCTGTCTTTGCCCCTCCTTGGGTCCGTGCGTGTCTGTTGGCTGCAGCACTGGCTCTGCACAGTCTTGCAGGTTTGTTCTGTCTTTTGGGGACAAGGAAAACACATCCACATCTATGTAAAAATGACTGAAATATCTGTAAGGTTTATGTTAAAATCATGAATATTAACATTATAAACATTCAAAGTACACTTTTTCTTAATGAACATAGTCCTCATCTTATGTTTTTATAAAAATATTTTTACTGTATTTGCGGTTCGTTGATCTTTTTTTCAGGGAGAGGATCACAGCCATAGCTCTCTGGGTGTTTGGGGGCCCAGCCTTACAAGCCGGTGGGGGGGTCCAACACCCTTTTGCGCTCTGCAGAGCAGCCATAGGAGTGCCCCTCAGAGAACCACAGTTTTAGACCCTGACGTGGTGGTGTGTTTTTAGGTAATGGCCCCGGCTGTGGAGAGATACTAAACCCAGGTTCGAGAGGGCTTGAAGCTCCCAGTGCCAGTCCTGCAATGCTGTCCCCCGTCTCAGGAAGCTCCCAACAGCCACTGGAAGCCATGAAGGAGAAGGAAGTCCACCCGAAGCAGGTCAAGGTAATGGGCAGTGGGAGCAGGGCACGGGGCAGTGGTGGGCCCATCTCTGGCCCCCTCTGTAACTGCACCATGGGCTCTGAGCATCATACAAGGATCACGCTCTGCTTAGACAGCTCAGCTTCAGCTCTGTCCCACCTTTATGCTTCATATAAGTGAGGAGCATGCAGTTCCTAACACCAGCTTCTCCATGAGGACGGCTCTAGGAAGCCACCTTCCTCCTCAGCCTCTTTGGGCAGGACACAGGTGGCCACTGTGCGCATCCCAGTTTCCCATTGCTCTATAGTAGAAGACCGACTGCTGTGCTCACAGATCCTGCAGGCAGGGACTCAGACACAGCACATTGGGGACTATTTCTCTGCACCCCATGTCTTGGGGCACTGGAGGGCCAAAGTGGTCAGTAGCTGGCCTGGTGCCATCTGCAGGCACCTTGTCCCCTGAGGCATCACCCATTACTTGGGACATGTGTACACACTTCCCATGAGGCCTCCTTGTAGAGTGGCAGCTGCAGTCCCAGGAGAGCCAGGAAAGTGCATGGGGCCTCCATGACCCATCCATGGAAGTTGGCCCGAGGCCCTGCCCTGAACTTCCCTTAGGCTTAGGGGAGGGACGATGTCCACTGTGCAGGAACAGGTGGCATAGCTAAATCGTGGGGGTCGTCCTTTGAGTGGCTTATACAGAAAGTTGCTCTTTTGAAAGCAGTTTCTTGCTGTCTCAGACAGTTACCAGGGAGGACGGCTTGAAAACCTCATAGAACAGCAGGCCATGCTCTTTGGTACAGAGGCCGTGCAGTCAGCCCCAGTGAGTGTTCACAGCGAGGACAGGACAGTGAACAGATGAGGGCTTTCTGGCTGCCTTTCCTTCTTTCTGAAATGCTTGTCCTGTTGTAGGCTTTGCTGCAGATGGTGTATGACGAGAGCCACCACATCCTGGCCCTGTCCGAATACCACGGATACCCCAGTGTGCTGAGCAAGGGCGAGCCAAGCGCCCCCATCAAGCGCTTCCTGAGGGGGGGCCAGGGCCTATTGGAGACAGTGCCAGCTCTGAGGGGGCACATGACCTCAACACCCCAACAGGGAGAGAAGGTACAGAGGTGTTTATGTAAGAGAAGAAAAGCAGTGGTCTTGGACCAATTTGAGGGGTTTTGCTAAATAAGCTGGAATAGGGAACAGGTGGTGGTCAGTAGCAGCAGGAAGCCCGTGCTCTTGACCAGCTACCCTCTCACTCGCATTCCTGGGCACCAGCCACGTGCTTGCCTGTTCTAAGCCCTGTAGGGCAGCAGAGGCCTTCAGAAGGGGGTCTGGGGGCCAGGCCGGAGCCCACAGAGTCCAGTCTGTCTGCAGTCAAGCAGCCAGGGTGGCCAGGAGAGGGGGCAGTGCAGAGGTGAGCGCTGAGTATGAACCATGTCCAAAGGGAGCCAATCTGCCATGGGCTTTGGAGGGTGCAGTGGGCAGGACCCAGGCTGGACATGCAGGAGAGAGGGACCAGAGCAGGTGGCTTGAGGGTGCTATGCCCACACCCTGTGCAGTCGTGTGCACCGGCACGTGTACACACCCCCAACGGCACTTTCAGCTTTGGGCCTACCCTAGACCCAAGGCGTTGAGTTGGAAAAAGCGGTTTGCCTACAGACTTTGCTTGACCTTGTTTTCACCATCTTCTTCAGTGGTTTCTTCTCTGTTCAGATGGCAGCCCTTTTGTGCCCTGGACGGCCCTGGGTGCTCATGGGTCTCCTCTCCTGTCAGGGTGGCTCCTTTTCTAACCTGCAGTTGCATCTGTGTAAACATCAAGCTTCTTGTTCCAGTTTCAGGAACCTTCTGATACCTGCCTCGACTGGAGAGGAGAATTCCTGCAGGTCGTCCAGGAGGCATTTGAAAAGGAGCGGGAGATGCTGACGATGGAGCTGCAGCCACAACTCTGTGACTCTGGCCCCAGGGCCCATGGCGCCCTGGTGGAGAAGCTGCAGAAGGTGGTCCAGGAGCAGGTGGGCTTGGGCCTGGGTGACCTCAATGCTTACCCCTGTCTCACTCGACCTGGGAGAATACCAGTGACAGGGTTTCAGACCAAGTATAACACTGCATGTTTCTGCATGAATGCTACTGCGTGGAAGGAAAGTGATGTGCCCCTATCCTCTTTGATATGCTGTTCTAGAAATAACTGGCCTTTCCTTGAAAGCAAAAGCATTTCCAGGCTACCCAGCCCCAGGTTGTGAGCACTGAGCCCAGGGTTGGAGGCTAGGGGGTATTGGTGCTATGAAGGCCTTGGGAGTTGTGTTGCCACTGATTCCCTTGTAGGAGAAGGCACAAGTCCACACATAGGGTGCGCAGCAGGTCACAGCAGTCTGGGCACAGACCAGGCCTGGAGACCGAGACAAGGTACTGTGGGGGAGGGTCACTCATCCTTGGCCAGTACATTCAGAGTCAGCATCTTATACCAGCAACACTGGAGGCTTGAATGTGCAGAGGGTGGGCTGATCCTGCCAGAAGCCACCAGCACTTGGGACATGCTCCCTGCTGATCCTGTTTCCCCATGTGGGTGGGCTCCTCTACCCTGCAGATCCTTCCTATCTGACTGTTGTTTCTCCTTCGCCCGGTTCCAGGGGGACCTGCAGGAGAAGTCCTTGGAGCACCTACGTCAGTCTGACAGGAGCAGCTTGCTGTCTGAGATCCAGGCCCTGCGAGCCCAACTGCGGCTGACACACTTGCAAAACCAGGAGAAGCTGCAGCAGCTGTGCGCAGCGCTGACCGCTACAGAGGCCCGCGGGAGCCAGCAAGAGCACCAACTGCGCAGACAGGGTAGGTGCAGCCCCTCAAGTCCAAGCCCTGAGAAACATGCCCAGCTGAGGTTCACCTGGTGGGTGAGGTGGCATACAGATTAGCGAAGGCCCTCGGGACTCTTCAGAGCTGGATCTGGTGGGAGCAGTGACGCCCTGGTTTCTTCAGGTCCCTGAGTGCAGGGACTGGCAGCCTCATCATCAGAACACTGTGGCTGCAGTATTTCTCGGTTCATAAGAACTCGGAGTGAAAACAACTCAGAGCACCTGCAGGCGGTGAGGGACCAGGTGTCTGAGTAGGTGTGCTGGGCACCAGTGGGAGCTCGTCTAGGAGAGTCCCTAGAGCTTGACTGGGCTGAAGTTGCTGTTGTAGTTTGTACATTTAGAGTCTTTGGGTTTTGTTGTGGGGTTTGTTTGTTTTGTTAATATAGACACTCAAATCACCTGTGAATAAAAAAACATTTTATTTTTCCCATCTGCCCCCTTCTCTTGCTGACCATTGGTCAGGCCCTTGGGCATGCCGTGAAGGGAGTGCCTGGCGCAGCTCCTGGCTGCAGGGGAAGCGCTCCATGTCTCACCCTTCAATAGGACATTAACTCTGGTCCTCACAGATGCCCTGTGTCAGCTCTGGCAAATCCCTTCTCTTCCTAGGGTTGGGAGCTTAATGATGGCCAGCCAAGTCTGTCTAGGGGAGCAGCCTTACATTATGGTTGTGACTTCTCATCATGATGAATTATCCATTGTACATTTCTGGACTGGTTTTGCTAACATTTTACATCTACATTCGTGAGGAATACTAGTCTGTAGTCTGGTTTTGGTATTGGAGCAATGCCAGCTTCAAGGAGGATTGTCATATGTCTGCTCCCCTTCTGTTTTCCGAGGAGTTTTTATAGAACTGGGTTTATGTCTTCCTTAAGTTTTGAGAGAATTGTCCAGGGAAGCCATCTGGGCTGGAATTGTCTCTGTTGGGAGGCATTTAGCATAGGAGTGGCAGGTGAGATGGCATTTTGGAATGACCACAGGGATGGTCACACTAGCTATTCTGCATCAGGCAGCGTGGGCTCTGAGCGGCCTCCCACATGCAGTCCATCTCACCTTAGCTCTAAACTCTGCCTCCAGGGAGACACCAAATCTGAACAGCTGCAGGGACCGAGAGGGCATGTGGCCCACTCTGAGGAGCCATATTGTGTTCACGTGGCCTGCATGGCCCGTGTGAGTCACGCACACTCTCTGCCCAAGAGTCTGTGGGTGCCCCCAGCCCATAGGGCCAGCCCCGGTGCCCAGCATGATGGAGCAACCAGCAGCAGGCAGCAGCAATGTGTCCCTGACTGTCCTGGCTCCATCAGAAGCAGTGGTTTTTAAGTTACAGAAACTTCATTCTCCCCTTCCCCTTACTGGGTTATGTGTAATTAAATCACCAGTACAACTCTCTTTGGACCCAAGAGTAATGCTATTTTATGTTCTGTAACCCCTTTCTTAGTTGAGTTGCTGGCATATAAGGTTGAGCAGGAAAAATGTATAGCAAGTGATCTACAGAAAACCCTCAATGAAGAGCAAGAGAAAGCAAATAATGTCCGAAAGCTGCTGGTGGTGGAGCAGAACACAGTCAAAGCTTTGAAATCTGAGTTATGTGAGTGTAAACAGGACAACGAGAGGTTGCTGAAGTCCCTCGATGACGTGCAGAAGGAGGTTCTCCAACTGAGGTATGGCACTGCCTTTGTGATGTGCAACCCGCTACCCCCGAGGCTGTCACCAGACCTTTTGTTGAAGAATAAATGGAAGTTATGTAGTTCTCACCACATCTTTCTTGGCAAATGTAGTAACAGAGCCTTGGTGCCATGACCTGTGTGGTGTGCTCAGGAGGTGTTGGGCAAAGGCTCCCTCCTCCCATGGATTTAGAACAGGAAGGTGGGACTGAGCACATGTGCAGATAATGAGGAAGCAACAGGGCCCACCTGCCTCATCCTGGAAGTCCCTGGCCCTTGGGGACTTGCCCATGTCCCTTTCGAGCATTGTGTAATGTTGGGCATGACAGCCTCTTTCCTCGGACAGGTCCATACTGGACAGCAAGGAGAAGGACCTGAAGGCCACACTTCAGGAGCTAGAGAAGGAGCGTGAGAAGGAGCATGCCCTGCAGAGCCAGCTGGAGCAGGAGCAGCTGCAGCACCTGCAGAAGGAAGGCCAGAACTCCCAGGCCTTGGAGGTGAGGGGACCAGCACTGGCCTAGTCACCACACTAGCCAGGGATGGGAGCTGGGAGGCTGTTCTCTTTGATGCTGGCTTTATTCTTTCTGGGGACAGCGAGCCCTGGTGATAGGGTTTTGAGACAGTGAGGTAGGGATGCGTCTTTGGGTAAAACACTCGGCAGCTTTGAAGTGACAGACTGTGATGACCTTGATGCTGGCATTGTGCCACTCATGGTCCCGTCTCTGAGAGCTTGCTTCTGCACTGTAGACGCACCTTCCTCATTTTACTGTCCCGCATGAGGCACAGACTCAGACAAATAGCAGCCAGATAAATGGCAGTGACCCAGCTCCTGTGCATGATGCGTGATGTGTGTGAGTCAGTGTTTTGTTTGGCAGCTTGGTGACCGCATTTCCAGCAGGTGTTTTGTAGTTCTGGGCAAACTGACCATCAGTTCCCCTGCTAGAGTGAAGCTATCTTTCAGTAACACATATCATGGCTCAGTGCAAACTCATCTGTTTGTCTTCTGGTGTCCTGGGTGTTGTGATTCTAAGGAGGGGGAGATGAACCCAGGACGTGTGTGTGCATTTACTCAGAAAGGTAACAAAAATTATACAGTTGACCCTTGAACAACATGGGTTTGAATTGCATGGGTCCACTTATATGTGGATTCTTGCAGTTGACCACTCTTCATTTGACTGGGGCACTTCAGACCTGCCTTGTTTCACGGATCATCTTCGCAGTTGGGAATCACCACATGCAGAGGGCCGACTGTAGTTACATGCAGATTTCTGACTTCAAGAGAAGTCACCACCGCTAACACCCACATGGTTGAAGGGTCAGCTGCACATGCTTTTTCATCCACAGGGTAAATGTGTAATTGCTGGTCGAAGGATAGAAACAGAAACTTGGGCAAGAAAACTTTTAGATACTTTTCTCCTTATTTAATTTTCTTATATTTCCCATCTAGGAACTGAGAATATCTTTGGAGAAGCAATATGCTGAGAATAATCAACTCTGTGTAGCTTTAAAACACGAGCAGACGGCGAAGGATAACCTTCAGAAGGAACTGCAGATTGAGTCCTCGCGCTGTGAGGCGCTATTGGCGCAGGAACGGAGCCGGGTCTCCAAGCTACACCAGAATCTGGAGACCGTGCAAGGCCGCTCACTAGAGCTGTCCGAGGCCTTGCAGCATGAGCGTGTTCTGACAGAGCAGCTGAGCCGTCGGGCGCAGGAGGCCTGTGCTCACCAGGAGACACAGGCGCACCGTGCTCTGCTGCGGAAGCTGAAGGATGAGACCACCCAAGTGGCGGAGCTTCAGGCAGCGTTAGAAAAAGTGCGTCAGCACGCTGTGCATGCCCAGCAGCAGCTGGAGGCTGAGGTGCAGAAGCGCTGTGCAGAGCTCGAGAGAGAGAAGGAGGTGAGTGCCAGGCAGAGGTCCACTGTGCAGGCCCTGCGGACCCCCAAGCCAAAGCTGAGCTGTGATCAGGACAGGGAGAGGGAGAAGCCCACAAGGCTGCAGGCAGAGTTAGAGCAGTTACACTCGAGGCTGGCAGAACAAGGATTCAAGGACACGAGGAGAAGAGTGGAGACGAGGCAGAGCCGGGCACACACGGACAAGTGGAAGAAGTGGCAGAGAGACAAGGAGAAACTGGTGAGAGCCGCCCTTGGCCAATGTCAGCACCTAGCAGTCAAGTTGGTAGGGTTAGGACGACCCACAGGATTTGGGGGGGGTGCGTTATTCTGGTTCCTTCTGTTCAGCTGGCCTATACGATCCTATTCTGGAAGCAGTGACTATGGCAGCTCTGTGACAAGGTTGGAAGGCAGGAAGTGCATATCCCCTTACTTCGTACTCTTTCATGGTTGGTTGTATGTGAGGGGCCCGACAGTTCCCTGTGCACTGGATGGTTGGCAGTTTTGTTTCTATAAAAAAGGCCATTGAGATTTCAATAGGCAGTGCACAGACTCATGACTCTGTAGATCACTCTGAGGAGTATTGTCACCTATGTTCAGTCTTCCCACTTGTGAAATTGGAAGGTCTCTCTGTTTATGTGGGTCTTTAATTTCTGTCAACAATGTTTCGTAACTTTCAGTGATAAGCTTTGCAGCAGTGTTAAATTTATTCCTGAGTATGTTATTATTTTTGTTGCTGCCGTAAATAGAATTATTTTCTTAGTTTTACTTCAGACTGTACGTTGCTGGTGTACAGCAGTCCAGTTGACTTTTGTATGTTGATCTTTGTGCCCCTTAACCTGGCTGCACCTGTTTGTTCGTCACAGTAGTTTTTAATGGCTTCTTTGGGATTTTCCATGTACAAGATCATGTCATCTGCACACAGGCAGTTTTACTTCCTCCTTTTCTATTCGGTGTCTTTATTTCCTCTTCCTCCCTGACTGTCCTGGCCAGAGCCTGCGGTGCGGCATTGATGGGAGTGGTGAGGAGACACTGTGCCTTATTCCTGATTGTAGAGCAGGCAGGCAGACTTGACCTTTAAGTACGATGGGAGCTGTGGGATTTTTGAGGTGCCTTTGTCTAAGGAAATTCTCTTCTATTCCTAGTTCTTTCAGTCTTTATTATTTGTAATCATGAGAGTGTTAGATTTGCTTTTTCGGTGTCTTTTGAGATCTATTGCTTTTTACTTTATTGGTATGGTGTATTACATTGATTTTCATAACAGGCCATCCTTGCATTCCTTGGGACGAAACCCACTTGAGTTTGGTGTATAATTCTTTTCACTATGGTGCTGGATTCAGTTTGTTAGTGTTTTGCTAAGGATTTCGCATCTGTGCTCAGTAGGGACATTGGTCTGCAGTTTCCTTGTGGTATCTTTGGTTTTGATATAAGGATGATTTGAATCTTACAGGATGGGCTGGGAAGTGTTCCCTCTTTTATTTTTTTGATGGGCCTTAATTTTAGGTACATTTTATGTCAACCAAAAAAGCCTTTGTGTCTGAGGAAATTATATCCCACGTCTAGTCATGAATTGACATTTATTTTGACCCCTTTAAAATATTTTTTAAGTACTTGGAAAAAATACTTTTTTATAGTTTCTGTTTTTGCAAACTATTAAAAGTTATTTTAAAATGCACAATGGAAACTAACGGCTTAGACTTTTTAGTGGTTAACCTGCCATGAAATAGTTGAGAAATGAATATGTGTTTGTAAGAACAAAACCCTAGATTTCTAAATATTGTAAGGATAAACCATATTCCAAATTCTATAAAATTAGTTCTGTAAGTTAATATGAGGGAAGGGACTACTGTTTTTAATAGCTTTACTGAGATACTATTTATACCATTGAGTTCACCAATATAAATGGCAGAATTAATGGTTTTTGGTATTTTCAAAGAGTTGTGCAACTTGTCACAACAATCAACTTTGAAACATGCTCATGCCCTGTCTGGTGTGGCTCAGTGGCTTGAGCACCAGCCTGCAAACCAAAGGGTCGCCAGTTCAATTCCCAGTTGGGACATATTCCTGGGTTGGGGCCAGGTCCCTAGGATGGGACGAGTAAGAGACAACTGATGTTTCTCTCCCTCCCTTTCTCTCTCTCTTCCCCTCTCTAAAAATAAATAAATAAAATCTTAAAAAAAAAAAACTTGCTCATCACTCCAACATGGAAATTTGTCCCCATGAGCAGTCACTCCCCATTTCCCTGTCCCAGCCCCTGGCAACCATTAATTTACTCTCTGTCTCTGGATGTGCCCCTTCTGGACATATATCAATGGAATCATACAGTTAGTGGCCTTTTGTGTCTGGCTTCTTTCACGATGTTTCCAAGGTTCACCATGCTGTAGTGTGTGTCGGGATGATTAATATTTTTTACTGTGTTAAACACACTTTAAAATAGTTATAATGTTTTATCACTGGACGTCTTGGAAACTGGAGTAGTTTGGAGGTGTCGCAGTGTGGCCAGGAGGCAGTGTGGGCAGGAGGCACCCCCAGATGTTTTGTGGAGGCGAGTGGGATTAAGCCCATGGGTGGGCCTTGGTGAATTTTGATTTGGGCGGGGGGGCGGGGGGCGCAAAACAGTGGTAACATGATTGCTTAAATGACATAATTACAGAAAAGTGTAACTATCCTTTGTGATGCACTGGAAGGGTGAGCCTGTAAACCCCATGGCCTTGGCCTGTGGCCCATGCCGCTCAGGAGCTGTGCAGCTGCAGGCTCTTCTGGGTTCTGTCCCAGCCTGGCAGAGCCTTGTCTGCACGTCTCCCCGTGGACTTTTCTTTTCCACGAGGAGGCCCTGCCACCCTGTGCTCTTCTTTTCTTGCCCCACTGCCTCTGCTCGCTCTGCTTTCCACCCGAGGGGTTAGCCCTTTTCCCTGTGGAGATTCAGGCCCTGCATGCTGGGCAGGGAGTGCATCCTTGCTGGCTGACTTTTCCTGGCACCTCCTTGGTGGAGAGCGTTCTACCAGTGGGGGGTTTCTACCTCCTGAGGCCCCATGGCGCCCCCAGATTCGTGGTGTGCATAAATGTGTATGTTCTGTGTGTTTGTGCACGTGTGTTCACAGGAATGCATTCACGTGTACACACACATGTGTTGATGGTGGAGGACCAGAAATTGGGCCTGTGAGGCTCCAACCTACACGTGTCAGTATCCCGACCCCTCTTCTTTGTGCTCCATGCCTACCGTGGGCCTGAAAGTCTGCCTCTTCTCAGAAATGAGCACGAAACCTCAGCCCTGAGACTCTCCTGTGGGATTGGGCTGTCTCTGAGGCAGGAGCTGTCCTGACCCCGTGTCACACGTGGAACAGCCCCTGTGGAAGGCCCATTGGGGGTGGTGTGCAGGGTAGCCCGGCCCCCAGAGTCGACGCTGGGGGAGCCCCGTGGTGCAGGGCAAGGCTTCTGGAATGGGTGTGATAGTCTTTTCTGTTCTGCGTTGACAACAGAGAGAACTAGAATTGCAGCGCCAGCGCCACGAGCACAAGGTCAAGCAGCTTCAGCGGAAGATAAGGGAGCTGGAGGCCAGGGAGGCGGCACGCCTGTCCCCAGAGTTGGAGCATCTCCAAGAGCAGCAGCAGGGCCTGGAGACAATTCGGCAGCAGCTGCTCTGCACGGCAGGGCTATTGACCAACTTGGTCAACCAGACCGTAGACAGGTCAGTCATGGAGTACCAGCAAGTTCTGTGTGACCCTGCACCTGTCATGTAAAGAACAATCCTGAAGCTTTGGGCGCGTCTGCAGTTTCAGATCCATGTGTTAATGAAACTGACTCTGTTTCATGTTCCACGTGTTTGGCTGAGTTGGGGGCAGCACTCTTCCATGTTATAATGTGACAGAAAAAAGACACATTTCTTTTAGATTGGTTTTCCCCACACCCCTTTTACTTGGTTCACCATCGGGGGGGTCCAGGCCCTCTGCTCAGTGGTGCCGGAGTCTGCTGTGTCTGCCTCACCCAAGGCTCTGGGGCCTGCTGTTCACCCGACCAGAATGCGTTCGTGGTTGAGGAGTCGAGACTGAGGTGTTTTGTTTAAACAGAACAATTATTATTGACATTTGCCCTTTTCTTCATGCATAGAAACTAAGCAAACACAGTTCTCCTGTCTATAGTTGGGTTTAATTTATAGAGCTGCAACGATTTGTTTAGGGCCACTTCCAACAACTGACACAATCCCAGTAGAAAACAGCAGGAGGCGAAAGTGCTGAGGGAGCCCCAGTGGTTAGTGGCCAGAGCTTTCTGAGCCTCACAGGCTATTCGGCCCAGGGCTGCACTGCCTCGCGGCTGCCTCCGTCACTGGAGGTGCTCCCGGCAGCCACCTCTGTGGCCAGAGCACGGCTTGAGGTGCTTGACAAGCCTGTTGGTGGTGGTTCACATGAGGTCCTCCCTGAAACCAGGTGCTCACAAGCTCATCCTCATCCTAGTGACTGGCATGGCATTGGGTGATGGTCAGTTGGGGTCTCCATATGAACCTTTTAGATGTTTGTTTATTTTTACAGGACAATTAATGATTGGACCTCATCAAATGAGAGAGCAGTGACATCTTTATTGCGGACATTAGAGGACCTCAAGTCCAAGCTGAGCACATCTACCTTTTCCCAGGTGAGAATCCAGGTCCTCCAGGTGAGAGGCCAGTGGCCCCGGCCTGGCTCCTCTGGCCGTCTGGGGCCCGCTCCTTTTTTATTGTGACTGGTTGTTCTCCCTCATTGCTTCCTTTTCTGTTTGAAAGTTCGCCATCTGGATGAGCGAGCAAGTGCCGCCTCCCACACCTGGAAGGTGCTAGGCGTTCACTGCGCTTTCCCCAGGGCTTCCCGCCCGGTGGTCTGTGGTGCTGCAGCCCAGCCTGCTCCTGGAGCACTCAGGTTGAGAGCCTGCGTGATTCGGACCCTCTGGGCTGCCAGGGAGGCACTGCCCTCCCCACCAGCTGCGTCTGAAGTCACTGGAAGCTGCTGATAGGAATTTCTTTGACTGACCATGCTATTGCAGTTGTCCCATTTCCCCGCTTCACTCCCCTCCGCCCTGCACACCCCCTCCCACCCGCATTCCCCCCTTTAGTTCATGTCCATGGGTCATACTTACAAGTTCTTTAGCTTCTACATTTCCTACACTATTCTTACCCTCCCCCTATCTATTTTCAACCTACATTCTATGCTACTTCTTCTCTGTACCTTTTCTCCCTCCTCCTCCTCCCACTCCCCTGTTGCCAACCCTCCATGTGATCTCCCTTTCTGTTGTTCTGTTCCTGTTCTAGTTGTTTGCTTAGTTTCTTTTGGTTTTGCTTTAAGGAATTTCTGATAAAAGTGTTCTGATAATTATGAAGTCATGGTGTTTATCTGAAAGCAGTGTGCATGTTGTGAGCACCTCTGACCTGCTCACCTTCTGACCCATCCTCCCTCTAAACTGATTGTCGAGCACAGTTAGTGGGTGGGTGCAGGGCGTCCTTGCCCTCCTGCCTTCCTTCGTGTGCCAGGCCCACCGCAGGCTGGGGGTTCCTCTGATCATGAGAATAACGAGCTTGTTTTAAGGGACTCACTCACTGGGCCTCAGGGATGGGCACACGATGTTCCCTGGTCACCTTGGGAATTACTCAAGAAACCCTCCACATGTTTAGGGTCATCTTAGAATCCATGAACCTTAAGCTGCCTGCAGTGGAATTCTCGGCAGCCAGAGAGCGTTGGCTCTGACACACCTACTTTGTTCGCACGGCCCAGTTCGTGTCGAGTCTCTTTCTCAGAGGACTGGAGAGAAGTGTGGCTTGAAGACATTTTTTGTTTCCTGTCACACAGACGAACAACTCTTCCTGGCCCCACAAGCTTCTTGTGGAACCCAAAAACATTTAAAATGGTAATACCTAAAAATAACCAACGATAAAAAACACAGATAGTGTGCATGCCTTTTAACAATATTTTGTGCATTTATTTCTGCTTTCTTCTTCTCAGAAAAAAATGACAGCAGAGGTGCAGGTCCAGCTGGTGGACATGTTGCTGAAAGAAAATGATTCTCTTACCAAAGCTCTCGGTGCCATGACCCAGGAGAAGGCAGAGCTGTGCCGGGCCACGTCCCGGCTGGAGAAGACCCTCAGGCACCACCTGCTGAAGGGCTGCCCGCTCGGCGTACGTTACTCATCCCCGCGGTGGGGGCGGGGTGGGGGGCAACGATGTGAGCTGGGCTTTCCCCACGGCTGGCGGCCGCGGGGAGTGTCGTTCTACCTGGTTAGCCGGCCTGGGCCCTTCCTGCCTAGCGGCCGGAGTGCCTTACTGAACATTTCAGCAAAGCATCCGCCTCGTTCACATGCACACGTGCTGCCACACGTGGCCCTTGTCATGAGCTAGTGTTTGACACATGTTCATAGAAGAGATTTTTGACGATAGTAAATAATCGGATGAAATTAGAATTTTATTAGACTTTTACCTAATGAAAATAACTTATAATTTTCCTGATTTATGCAGTTGAGTAGACTTTTTTTGGAATGCCTAATTTTTCTTTTTTATGTTTTAGGTAGTTTTTGCTTGTGATTTGCTTTTTACCTTTTTCATAATGAAAGTTTTTACAAATTATTTTAAATTTATATCTGGTAAAATCTAACCCTTGTTGGTGTGATGTCACTTGAGGGTTTGTGTGTGTGTGTTTCAGAGATTTACTTATTTTTGGAGAGAGGGAGGGAGAGAAAGAGAGGGAGAAAGACATTGACGTGTGAGAGAGACATCAGTTGGTTTGCCTCTCACGTGCCCCCAACCGGGGACTGGGCCCACGACCCAGGCTTGTACCCAGACTGGGAATCTAACCAGAAGCTTTCACTTTGCGGGACAACACCCAACCCGCTGAGCCACGCTGGTCAGGGCTCACTTGAGTTTTCACGCGTCGCAGATGCAGGCTCTGACTGCCCTCCTTCCCTGTGGCTTTCTTTCCCTGAGTGCCGTGTCCGTCGGAACCACAGCATGTAGCCTTTGACGGCTCTTCACTTCCTTCGCGGTGCATTGGAGGTCCACCTGGGTGTCGATTTCAACAGCTCGTTCCTCCCTGCTGCCAGGCTGCACTCAGGGCATGGATGCGCTTCGGTTTAACTGTTCGCCTCCTGAAGGATGTCTGGGCTTCCAGTTTCCAACTATTACAGATAGCACTCCTGAAAATACTGTGTACAGGGTGTGTGTGGACATGAGTTTTATTTCTCTGTGTAAATGCCCACGTGTGGGGTTGCTGCATCTCACGGAGAGTTTGTGTTTACCTTCTGTGTTAACGAGGCCACAGTGCTGTCCGGGGGGCCGCGCACGGTGAGCGTTGGAGTGACTCTGTGTTTTAGCACTTGGTTGCCTTCCGCGGTCGGGTGGGTGTAAAGTGGCGTCTGTGTGTCTTCTTCAGTTAAAGTCTTGGCTGCTTCTTAACTCAGATTGTTTGTTTCCTTGTTGTTTTGAGAATTCTTTCTATGTTCTAGATAAAACGTCTTTGCTAGAACATGATTTGCTAACATTTTTTTCAACTGTGATGTCTTCTCTGTATAGTATCCTTCGCAAAACAAAATTTTTTATTTAGATGAGGTTCTATGTATTAATTTGTTCTTTCATGGATCATGCCAACAGTTTTATAGTTTAACTTTTTACTTTGACATCTACAATCCAGTTTGAGTTAGTTTTTGTTTATGGTCTGAGAAAGAGGTGGATTATTTTTATGCATGTTGATATTCAGTTACTCCGGCACACTTTGTTGAAATGATTGTTCCTTCTCCTTGAATTGTCTTTGTGTCCATGTCAGAAACCAGTGAACAACACTTGTGTATATGTGTCTGGGCTCTCTCTTCCGTTCCACTGGTCTGTGTGTCTGTCCTTGACCACTTGCCTATAGGTTTGTTATTATGCTTTCATATCAAGTAGTGGGTATGCTGCAATTTTTCTTCTCTTTCAAATTATTTGGCTGTTCTAGTTCCTCTACCCTTCAATATAAACTTTAGAATCTTGCTGGCTATTTTGATTGGGATTGTGTAAAATAGCCCAAATGTTCACTAATAGATGAATGGATAAGTAATATATGGTATATCCATAAATGGAATATTATTCAGTGATAAAAATGAGTAAGGGACTGTGATTCACATTGTAAAGTACCGGTGAGCCTTGAAAGTGTTTTTATTAGTGTAAGAAGCCAGTCACAAAAGACTATATATTATATGATCCCATTTGTATAAAATGTCCAGAGGAGGCACATCCATTAAGATAGAAAAGAGATTAGTGGTTGTCGGGGGTGTGGGAGGGGTTGGAGAGTGACTGCTAACAGCACAGGCCTTTGGGGGTGACGAAAGTGTTCTCCAATTAGATAGTATAATGTTACACAACCCTGTAAGTACACTAAAAATCAGTTGAATTGTATACTTTAAAAGGATACTTCTTTTTTGTTATGTGAATTATAATTCACATTTAACATAAATAACATTTGGGGGGAAAATTTTTCCTAAATGCATGTAGCTGTCAGTTTATGTCTAAATATTCCATTTTCTAGTGGGCTGTTGTAAATGGTACTTTTTAAACATTTTGTTTTCTCATTGTTCGTGGCTCGTGTATGGAAACGTGACTGATGTCGTAGGTTGATCTGTGACTTGCGGTTAACCTTAGTGGCTTCACTTTAGCCTTTTATGAGCCTTTCTCTGGGATTTTCTACAGAATAGGGAGTTTTATTCCTGTCCTCCAGTTTGAATACTTTGATGTCTTTTTCCCACCTGTTCGGCCAGGGCTTCCAGGACACCAGTGGGCAGGCGTGGCGAGGAGCGCACCCGCAGCCGCTCCACCGGGGGCGGGGCCCCAGCCTCACCTTGAGGGCCCGTGCTCCCTGGGTGGCTGGAGGAAGCCCTCTTCTCTTCCTGGTTTGCTGAGACTTTTTGTCATGAGTGGCTGTTGAAGTTGGTCGTTCTTTCCTGCATCTGTTGATAGGATGATGTGGTTTCCTTGTTAAGTGTTTTAATATGGGGGATCATATCAATTTTGAACGCCGACTCTACCTGGTCTCAGGAAGAGCCCACTTCATGATGTGGTGTTCTTGTTCAGACAGTGCTTGACCCATTTTGCTAACACTTCATTGAGCATTTTTGATCTGGGCTCAGGGGGAATATTAATGTGAAGTTTTATATATTGTCTCTCTGGTTTTGGCCTAATAATATAAGTTGGGATGTGTTCCCTCATCTTCTGTTTTCTGAAAAAGATTATGTAGAGCTGGAATTTCTTTCTTTCTTAAGTACGTGGTAAAAGTCAGCAGTGAAACCATCTGGGCCTGGTGCTTCCTTTTTTGGAAGGTTTTAGTGATGGTTTTGATGTTCCCAGTGATGTCGGGTGGCGTGTCCCGTAAAGGTCAGTTAGGACCAGTTGGTTGATGGGATTCAAATATCTTCTGTGACCCAGCCCAGCTTCCCTCTGCTGTGTGTCACTGATGGGGGTGTGGACATCTGATGAGGACTGTGGATTTGCCAGCTTAGAAACTCTGTTAGGTAAAGGTGAAGAGACCGTTGTCCCTGTGGAGTTGGGCCCAGACACCGAGTGGACCCACAACTCCCGTTCTCTGACGGGTGAGCCCTGAAGGCCCCACGTGTCCATTTTGACGTGTCAACGCACTGCTCCGTCGCTGCTGTGGCACTTGCTCAGAAAGCGTTCCGCGGTTCATTGTTCAGGACACCTCGTGGGGCCTGCGTGGGCTGGAATGCAGTCACCAGCAGAGTGTGTTGTTGTTTCTGAAAGTTGACAAAGAAACTAGGAAGTGAATATTCTTGATGAGAAAATCAAAGGTAGACTGAAAGGGAATGTTGGAGTGTTCTCCTTCATGTCCAGGTGACTTGTGTTCCTAGAGTGTTTTTTCTAGGAACAGCCCAGCTGTGTTTTAGAACCAGGAAAACCATTAGTCTTACCCGCCTCGTGGGATCCCCTCTCAGGATCGTCTGCTCCCAGGCCCGTCTGCTCCCAGGCCTGCGCTCCTGTCAGCCCTGCCCTGCAGCGGTGGGGTGGCATGACCAGGCTGCCTTTGGTTCCTCTTCCAAACTGCTGGACAGAGGCCGTGACTGCATGGCCCCAGGAGTTCTTCAAGGTCTCTTTTGCCTCCGTGACAGGCGGACCCTGGTTGTCTGTTGTGGGTGCCCCCTTGTGGCCCTCCCTGCAGAATCACTCTCCTTCTGTTAGCACATTCCCTGGCGGAGCTCTGGGGGTGCACATTCCTCTGTGTGCATGGTTGCCGTGTGGGGCCCTTGCGGAGGCCTCCGGGTGTGTGGTTTGGTGCCACTAGAGCAAAACTATGTGTTTGTGTCTTCCTTCGGTGAGCATCTCTGGGGCCAGAGAACATGAGGGCTTTTAATATGCCTGAAGCTTTGAACTTGGGGTTATTTCCGTCAAAGTCAGCAATTAGAGGAGCAGTTCCAGCTCTGCAAGCTTTTGCATGTTTTTTCTTTTTAATAAAAATAAAAGTTAAAAATGTAATGCAGTCACACTTAAGTAAATGGCATGTAATAATCACCCCAGTGTTGACTGTCTGATTGATAATGTCACGTAACAACTTGAGCACCACTGAAAAGATACCGAAGGGAGACACAGGTGTGGCCTGCATCCTGGCAAGGCTGGGAGACCCTGCGCCCAGCCTTGCGTGGGCCCAGCTCCGCTCCGCCCAAGGTGGGCCTCTCCCCGCAGAGGTCCTGGAAGGACGGCCAGGGAAGGAATGAGGTGTTTGGAAGTGACTTCTCTCTGGGGTTGGGGTAGGGAGGGGTCGTTTTTCTCAAGATGTTTTCACATGAGGACAGCTCTATAGACATGCTGTCTGCGGTTGTTGCAGAGGTCGGACAGGTCAGCCGGGAGGCGGGACAGGACGGGCCCGCAGAGCTCACCAGGACTTCCAGACCCGGGACTGCCCACACCAGCCGCCAGGGAGGAAGTGAACACCAGCAGTGGCAAGGTGAGGCAGTCGTCACCGCCCACAGTCCACAGTCACGTCAGGCTCTGTCCTGGTGGCGTGCATTCTTTGGGTTTGGACACACATGTAATGCGTAATGACGTGTTCACCATTACAGTATTACACAGGCTAGTTTCACTGCCTCAGACATCCTCTGTGTTTTGCCTCTTTATCCCCCACCCTCCCAGGGGACGCTTTTCGAAAACTCCTGGTTTGTTAACTAGTAAGAGCAGCTCGTGGCTGAGAGGTCCTCCTCCGCCATCAAATGTGTCTCTGTGCACAGTGAGATTTCATGCTCGTTCTGGTGGCCCAGTCATGACAGATAAGGGAAGTTAAAGAGAACTTTCATTTGAAATTGGTCTCGTTCTACAGAGACATCACATTTCTGTGTTCGTGAGTCGGGGTGAAACGTGTGCTGCTTTGAGTCATTGTGTCTTAGCTTCTGCATCCTGGGAAAGTCCTAGACCAGCAGTTTACTCCCCGTTGTTTCTGACAACACGTGTTAGGGAGTGGGCACCAGCCTCCGTGTGCACTCGCAGGGATTCCTGCCACCTTGCCCACCGCAGTGTGCACAAACCCGTGATGGAAACCCCCCGCTCCAGTGGGGACCTGACTTGGTGGTCAGGCACCTTCACAGGGGCAGCTGGGATGCTGCGGAAAGGGCCGGCCTACGTTTTGTCCAATAAACAAGACTGAACTTCAAACCGCAAGTTGTTTGTGGTTATGGATGTTGTACAGGGCTGACTTTTGGAATGATTTGCTGAGGAAGTTGTCTGGTTATTTTTAAAGCAAAATTGTGCAAACGTGCAGATTTGTCAGTGAGATGTCTTTGTGATTAAGTTTTACAATTTTTTTTAGATGGAAAAATTGTACCTGCATTATTTGAGAGCAGAAAGCTTTAGAAAAGCTCTGATTTATCAAAAGAAGTATCTTTTACTGTTGATCGGTGGATTCCAGGACTCCGAGCAAGAGACGCTTTCCATGATCGCTCATCTGGGAGTGTTTCCTTCCAAGGCAGATAAGAAAATCACCACCTCCCGGCCTTTCACCAAGTTCCGAACGGCTGTCAGGGTGGTGATTGCAATCTCCAGGTACCAGGAGGCTCCCTGCGGCCGCTTGGGGGTTTTCGTCTCTGACACTCCGCAGCTGTATTCCTTTTTAAGATGACACTTGAGGCCTTAAAGAAAATACAGGTGACACTTGTCGTCAGGGAATTATGGTGTACAAAACTGTCACCTTCCAAAAGGAAAAGATACAAGGGTGCCTTTTTATCACAAAACAACCCCTTGCCCCTTAATGGATCTCTTGCCAGATTGCTTCTGACGACAGGCATGTCTGATCAAGTTTAAAACTGCATTTCACTTCTCCGAATTTCAGTTTCCCATGTTTTAGTCAAATTTGTGTTATGTAAGAGGGACATATGTATACATAACATGATTCACCCAGGGTGTGGCCATTTATGGCGCAGGCACTTCCCAGTCTTTGCCTGTGGGGGGAGGCGCTGTAGGATGCAGGAGGTCCCCACCCCCACCCCCCCACTGTGTCCACCTGCCCCAGCCCTGCCCACCCTCAGCCAGAGGCATCGCTCCCTCTCCTCAGCCACTCGAGACACAAAGAGTCATCGGAGCAGGGATGTGACTCCCTGGTGTGATTGGGAATTTTGATCATTTCAAAATTAAGAGTGATGAAATCCATTTTACTTTATAATGGTAAATTTTGCTAAATTTCTAAAAATATTTTTCCCACTAAGAACTGTGCAGCTGTGTCTGCTCCGTGGCTCCTGCAGAGGTGCCCTCGCTGGGCCATACTATTCATCTGCGGGATAGACTGCTTTGGTTTCCTTAGTTTTCTCCAGACTGTGCTGCAGAGCAGGTGGAAGTCCCACACAGAGAGTCTTCCTCCAGCCTCAGGGCACTCAGCCCCTCACCTCTGAGTTCTGACCATGGCTGTCCTCATATCCACCCCCCCACCCCCCTGCCCATGCTGTACTCTTAGTGAGAATAGCTACCCTGCACCAGGAAGTGAGTTAGATGCTGGATGGAGACAGGTAAACAGACCCAAACTCTCCTCCAGCCTTTCTGTCAGGAGGGAGGACCATCTCAGCACAGCAGCACTTTTCACACGAAATGCCTTGTAGGAGGATAGGGCTCAGAGAGGCAGTGATGCCCGGGGGGCTGCCTTACAGGGCGTCGGGTGGGGGACCAGAGCCTAGGACCCCCTGCACCGCTGCACTCCCATTACCCCAGCACTCTGCTCGCTGGCTGTGGCCTTGGTAGCAGAAGGGAGCAGGGTGTTGCAGACTGAGTTTGAACTGGAGTCTGGGAGACCCCAAGCTGGATGTCTGGGAGTGGGCAGGCTCAATGCAGGATGCAACGAGGAGTGGGCAAGGCCAAGTATAGGTGGGGCTGGGGCAAGGGCAGGGCCTCCCCAGGGAGTGGACTGGGGATGGGCCGGGACTGGGAGTGGGCGGGCAAGGTAGGGGCCCTGTGAGCAGGCTGCCCTGTCCGTGTGTGGGACCTGCTGCCAGGGGAGGTTGGCCACCAAAACCATTCCAGCTGTTGGTCACATCTGCATTTCCATTGCTTTTGTCACAGTTGTTTTGTTCTAGTTTTCAATATTTGGTACTTTTTTTTTTGTAGATTACGTTTTTTGGTAAAGAAATGGCAAGAAGTAGATCGGAAAGGAGCTTTGGTGCAAGGCCGAGCACCCCGCACAGGTGGGCCCACGGGGACCCCTCCACCTTGTCTTTGCAACTTTCTTCCACTTGCTGTAGCATTTCATTAACATCTGGGCGTTTCAGGGCTTGGTGGGGATGGAATGAAGCACAGTTAGGAAATGGGTAAATTCAGTCAGTGCAGTCTTCAGAGGTAAAATTTTTTTTTAAGGAAAATGGTTTTATGTTGGGAACAAGCACAAATAAACCATGGTTAATACAGTTCATGAGTAAAAGTGGTTCATAAGAGCACAACGGTTGAAAAGTGTGGGAGTGACGAATACGCCTACTAATAACCTGTTGATAGAAAGGTGGTCCTTACCCTCCAGAGGGAAGCAGAGCTCTGCAGCCCGCCCGTCTTCGCCCCGAGAGCACTGTTGCTTGTTCTCTCAGCCACACCGCGTGTCTAAGGTCTGTGCTGCTGCCCCCTGGCAGGGTGCGCACAGGTCGTCAAGTGCCAGCCTTTGGCAGGTCGCTGCCCCGGGGGGACATTGACACAGCACTTACTCCCACTCAGCACAGAGATGTGGCCGCCTGGGAGCCTGGAGGAGGGCAGAGATTGGTGCCAGTCAATCAGCTTTGATTTGTGTGTGTTGTTACTTTTTGAAATCAGAATGCGTGGTCAGGTTTCAGGAAGGTTTTCCCCACTCCAGGGCAAACCTGGTGATCTCCAGGGTTTCTGCTCCTGCCTCTTGAGCCCCTCCCTCACTTGGGAAGAGGAGAACCCCCACCCCGGGCTCCTCAGTGCCCTGCTGGCTCCGTCAGGCCTTGAGCCCCTCTCCAGGGCCCTGTCCATATGAGGCTGGGGTCAGGGAGTAAAGCGATCAGAACTCAGGTTGCTCCCAGAGCTTTTTAAAATATAATTTTTATAACTTGGGTACTTGAAAGATGTTTCAAAATTGCTATGTAGACTCTTATAGCATATACATTTTAAATTTTGGTAGATGGGCCTTTCTACTAAAATGCATTTGTCATTTTTCCTAATCCCTTTGTTGCTGAATAATTCCGGAGGAAGGATTCCCAGGGTCACGGCCACAGATGACTCCACCAGAAACCAGCGAATCCCCCCCAACCCGGGACGTGTCTTTCAGCCAGACCAGGGACTCTGTGCCAAAAGCCTCCCCACGCAGGAGGGAAAGGTGAGATGGGGTACTTCCAGGCTGCTTTTCCACTTCAAGGCTTCGAGGGAGCCTGGGCTGTAGCCGTCAGTAGAGGCCCAGTCTGCAGAGACAAGCACCCATGCACGGTGGTGTCTCTGGACAGATTCGTATGCGTGCCCAGGCCCATGTGTGTGTCTGTGTGTCTGTATAGGGGGTTTACATGTGCACGGGACTCCTCCTTCATGCAGATACAGACACACACACACGTGCAAGGCCTTTGTTGGCTTACTCTTTTTTCTGTAGGATTTGGGTTTTCTGTCCCCATAACATATCTATATGCTTCCTACTAAGGTGGCAAGTGAGATATTACATTGACCACGTTAAAGATAAGTTATTTGGGGAAAAACCTTTTCAATTAAATAAGTAAGACAACTTGCCCTGTCCAGGTGTCTCAGTTAGAGCATTGTCCCATACACCAAAAGGTTGGGGGTTTGATCCCCTGTCAGGACACATGTCTAGGTTACGAGTTCAATCCCGATTGGGCCACGTAGGGGAGGCAAGTACTTAATGCTTCTCTCTCTCTCCTCCCCCTTCCTCTGTGTCTAAAATCAGTAAAAACACACCGGCGGGTGAGGATTTAAAAGCAAAAGATCAGAGTGAAAAGGCTTTCCCTGATGACTGTGACGCTTTGAGCAGTGGTCCGGTGTGCTTGTCACTTGCCGAGGCCTGTGCTCCAGTGGGAAGGGATTTGGCCGTGCCTGTCGGAAGAGCAGGTGGCAAATCTTAGCTACCTTCGTCACAGTTCACACACCTTTTCCTGACCACACGACTTCTCACCCCACTGTTACTTACGAAGGATGGGATTTCCATTTTTAGTTCTTCAGGTTGAACCATGTAAATCATCCTATTAAAAACAGTAATCCCATTCAAATGCTGGACTTAAGAATTCTAGACTGAGTCTTTACTTACCTGTTTCGACCATGACTTTTCCAGTATTTGGAACATACCTTCAAAGTGTATAGAAAAGTTCAGTCTGTGTCTTTGTGGATATTCGCACAGACACACATTCAACACCGTGGAGGTGTGCCCTCTCTCTTCCCTCTGGGTGTGCTTCCCCCGTTCTAAAACGGGCGCGCTCCACTCTCACCGGAGGAAAACCCAGCGTCACTTGTGCCATCAGGCCAGCGGGGGGTGAAATGCTCTCGCTGGCTCTCCGCCCTGTGCCTCTCGTCAACAGTGACCTCTCTTCAAGCTGCACTGCCTGCAGTAACGCACTCGGTGTCACCATCCAGACTGTGGACACAGTGTGTGCGCATCGGGCACCACTGTGCGTCCGCCCTTAACGCTTCTGCTGGCCGTGTTCCACCAGCATGTGTGGTTCCTCAGGGAAGCGCGTTTTGAAAAGTTGGCTTTAGCTGGGCCCCAGAGCAAGGCAGGGAGCGCACCACCGTGATCCCGGGGGGCCTGGGAGCCCTGGTCTGCTCAGGGAGGGTAGGGGTTCTGGGCTGTGGCTCCCCAGGGCCCAGCTCGGTAATATTTAGCGAGAGAATAAATGGTGGCCGTGGCCTCTTCCCTGAGGATGACAAGCTAAGACATGTGCCCTCCCTGAAGGGAATGAGAGGAGTGGCACAGTGGAGCTCCCTGGTCCCGGGGGGAGACCAGGAAGGGGGTGGCCAGCAGACCCCTGGTGATGGCCGGGGCACAGAGGGGTGGGTCTGAGGGGTGCGGATACGTAATGCACGAAGAGTCAGTGAGTGGAATAAGATACAGTAGTTTTTACTCGTTGTACCTCAGACGTTACATAGAAGTTGGTTTTAAAGCACTGTGTACCCCTTTTTTAAGAGTCGTTTTTTCTTTCGGGGTAAAGAAAAGACACAGAGGAGGCAGCCATCTAACCTACCCCGTTGCCCCATGCATGTCCAGGCCGAGGGCTGGCGAGCACACACTTGCCGTCTGTGTGCTCGCCGCACTCACCGTCTGCCATGCCTCACTCTCTCGTGTGTTTCCGGGTTTGTTTGTACGAAGGTCCAATCCATCTCCAAGTTCAAGATCAGAACGATCCCTAAGTGCTTCTCGAGATCCAGAACATTCTTTGACGGAATATATTCACCATTTAGAAATGATCCAGCAAAGACTAGGGGGAGTACCACCAGGTAAAAGTCCTTCTCTGATTTTTGAAACAATGTAAATGTGTACTGGGAATGTAAAATAAAGTGGGAAAGACTTCAGCTTAGTGATTGTTGGTTTCAGCCCTAATAGTGCGCTGTGGCTAGCAGCGTGAGAAGAATGACTATAGTGAAGTGGTGGCCTACTCAAGGGGTGTCGTGGCCGGTTGGACTTAACCACTAGCCAGCCTTTTGGTCCGTTCTCTTATACTCGTAAAAAAGTAAAGATTGTTTCAGCCAGGATATACTTTTCCCCGTGTTTTTTAATCATCGTAATTTAAACCACTGTATATTTTAATTATTCAGATTTTTACCAAAAAGAAGATACTACTTTAATGGTAGTGTTTCAAAATTGTGAAATTCTTCTTCAAAGACATGTGAAGTCTTCTAACAAATTGCTACATCATTTTTACTTGTATTTAGATTCTACTTCAAAGAAATCCTGCCGCCAGAAGACTAAACAATGAATAAAGTCCTGTGGCTTTCACCTGTGCCGTCCTCCTTGAGTAAGGGAAGCTCGCGGTGCGGCGCGGCACGGCGCGGCGACTGAGCGGTGCCCAGGCTCCTCACGCGCCCGAGATGCCCGCCCAGGGCGCCGTTGATTGTGTGCTCACCTGTGTGCATTGCTGCAGAGCCAAACCGAGTATTTTTTATGTAATTCCAGTACGTGTTAGGGCCTCACCTTCGTGAGGTGACGTGTGCTCTCATGAGTGACGGGCACCTGCCCGGGCCTTTGCGTGTCTGCAGAGCCCCCCGCCTGCCCCCGAGAAGGGTAAGCAGAGAATGGCTCCCTGCTGTTTATTTTCTTAGTGTACAGATGGAAACTTGGTTTAAAAAGAAAAGCACAAAAAAGAAAATAAAAAAGAGAGAATATAATTAAAGAACTATTTTATTTGTGAAAAGCTCTTGTGTTGTTTTTTTAGTTTTATCCAGTTTCTTTTATCACTGGGAAAAACAAAAACAAAAAAACAGAATATGTGTTAAATTCCTGATAGAAATTTCCAGTGGAACTCAAAGTGCTCTTTCTCCTAGTAAAACCCTTGCCCGTTGCTCCATTTACTTGGTTTCTCACTTTGCTTTTGTACGAGGTGGCCACTCTCGTGACTATGGTCTTTGTACCTTTTACTGGTACCTGTACCACCTGGGATCTGGCCAAGGACTCTCTACTCAGAAATTCTATGCAGGTATATTTATTAGCATCTCGGCGTGTTTTTAGGACCTTTGAATGTGACATTTATTGTTCTGGGCTTAATTACATTTTAACATAAGACAACTTTTTCTAAATCTACTTATTTCGGTGATATTTTCTTTTAAGGTGCAACGCTGGTCTGTGTCTGCGCTTTCTGTGTATCAGCTGATGCTGCTGTAAGGTCACTTGTTTAGAGCCTTTCTGCGTTTTCCTCTCAGTTCTGTGCTCTTTTGCCTGATCTGCTGGCGCTGAAATCCTTGCAGAAGTCAGCAGCTTGTGCAGAGCAAACAGGCTGGGTTGAACTGGAAGCACCCGGGCAGGTGGCCAGCACAGCCCAGCCTTGTGCTACTAAGCATTTGTTCGTACTGTCCCGCCCGAATTTCATTATCAGAATGTAATTTAACGCACCTGCCCCAGGCAAGGCAACTATCCTTCCCCCCTTTCCAAGGCCCCCAGGGTGTCATAGCTCAGTGCTGTGGACTACTCCAGGACTGATTTGTACCGTGTGTGCACCCCAGCCTGTCACGCAAATAAGCAGCTGAAGGTGGTGTCCACGGCAGGCGTTGCAGTGAAAGTGCTACGTCCCTGCTTTCGTAGGTAGTCACAAGGCTCCACTTGATACTTATCACCTCGTCCTTCCTTCACCTGGTCCTCGTTTCTGAACCTCAAGAAGCACCTTGGCTGCGTGGGTGACCTAAACTTTTCCTTTCTGAAAGACCTGAGACCTTCATAGTCTTGTTTTTAGAGAATTTCCTTTCTTTCTTTTGCAACTGAACTTGGAAGTCCTACGTACCCAGAGGAGCCCTGTGAAAGTGTAGATTACAGGCACGGATTTTCCTGTCCTGTTTGTGTGCCAGCCACCCATTTCCCCTTGGTAATCGGGGTCAGTCGCACCAATCAGTCCGGTAACCCTATCGTTGCTTGCTGGTTCAGATGTCTCACTCACTCAAAGGGACCGTTGTCACATCTGGTGGAAGCCATCCTCCCTCGGGACAGCAGAGACCTTTAAGAGTGGCCGTTCCTGTCTTCACCCTTTGGGGTTCCCAGGCCGCTATACTGTGGCTGTGCGAGGAACGGCACCACGAGTGAGTGCTCAGAAGGCGGGCTTTTCACCTCCATTGGGCGCACTCCTTCTGGTTGAGGGGGGCCGCTCCGTGGCCATAAGCCTAGCGCCACACTTTTGCTCCCAGAAGCATTTCCTGGTCATTAGCAATCATGATGAATAATGTTTGGAAAGTCCGCCGCAAAGGAGTGTGGAGCAGGAAAACCAAATTCATATCCTGTAGGAGTGGACGGCGGCTTGGGGACAAGTCGGCAGCACAAGTTTAGGGGGGACCCGAGCCACCTGGTCACGCAATTTACTTTTGCCTCCTCAACCTGCTTGAGTCTTGTCTCATGTCTTCGACACCAATTCTCCAGCATCATCTGAGTGCCCCACAGTTCAGTTCGGTTCTGACACGACCTGCGGTCAGCTCAGACCGTGGGTCGGGCTCACAGACCCAGCCGAAATGGGGTTCCCTGGGCTGCACGCACTTCTGCCTCGCCAACTACAAATCAGGTTTTTCACAACCACGCCCCTCGGGTTTGGTAATTAGCTAGAATGATTCAGGACTCAGTCAAGTGCTTCACTTACCATCACCAGTTTACTATAAAGGATACAACCCAGGAACAGCCACGTGCAGGAGATGCGTGGGACAGGTGTGGGGGCAGGGCTCAGAGCTCCTCAGCCCTCAGCTGGTGTGCCACCTTCTCAGCCCCTCAGCGCGTGCACCAGCCTTGAGCTCCCTCAAACCTCACAAAACGGTTTTTATCACAGCCTCGGGACGGAGTCATTATTTGCCTGGCGATAGTTTCGGGATGGACCAGCCTCCATCCAGAAGCTGTCTAGGGCCCCACCATGAGTCACTGCAGCCAAAACTCAGGTAAAAAAGGGGCTCGTTACAAAACATGCTCCTGTCACCCAGGGAATTTCAAAGGCAAAGACAGGATAGTTTTTATCACAACTCGTATAGTAGCACTTCATGCGATGGCAGGTTGCTACTGCTGGTCTTGGTAGCTCGGTGATCAGACAGCACCGGTGCACGGGGGCTTGAGCTGTGCAGTGCTCAGTATCCCGTGGGCAGGACTTTGGTCTCTGCCAGGGCCGAGGAGTGGGCCACAGGTTTCTCAAATAGGGAGTGGGTCAGGAGGAGGCAGAGCTTTGCATCAGGGCCCCAGGGGTCTGCCCTGCTGGGATTTTCCATATCCTTCCCTACAAAGGCACTTGAAGCACCACTGAAACTTACTGTCCAGGTCTCACTCGAAATTAATACCCTACGGCTTCCTCGGTAAATAGACTGGAGTAGCACTCCCAAATATGGTCGTCTCCAAAATCCAAACAAGCTAAGCCTTGCGCCTTTCTTAGGTGTCGGTAGTGCAAGGTGTGGCTACTTGTCTTTCATTTTAGAAAGGTTGTGACGTTCCACAGACTACTTACTTGAAACCTGCAACCCAGGCATGTACCCTGACCTGGAATCGAACCTGCGACCCTCCAGTTTATCACACAATACTCCAACCAACTGAGCCACATAGACCAAGCCCATTCCACTTACTGATGCATTCATTGGTTGATACTTGTATGTGCACAACCTTGGCATTATCAGGACAATGCTCTAACCAGCTGAGCGACCCAGCCAGCGCTGAAAGCATAGGTTTGTTCTGCAGAGGGATCTATACCGTATGCTGGCATCACCCAGAAGGGGACAGTTGCTGCACTACAACCCAGCTTATGGCTGGATTTCCAGTTGGCAAAACTTTGGATGGCATGTCTCATGGTCCATTTCATGTGGAAAGAGTTGACCTGAGTTACTGACCTATAAGCACTCATGTGCAGTGGGTAATCAGTTGCCTGGCTGGTTGATAACTTGACTGAGGAAAGATCAAAAGATTGGTATCCAGGAAGTCTAACAGGACAGGTGTGTAAGCAGACCTCTGCCTACCGGAAGACATCCGCTGTGGAAATGGAATGTGATGGACAAGATGACATGTCTGTGGCTGTCGCTCAGCCTGTTTCTTTAGCAACATGATGCTTTCTGAACAAACTCATGAAAAGTGGCCATGGTGGCGGGAAGGAGCCTTAACATTGGTTCAACAATATAAACTTCCTTTCTCCAGGGTTTCCCTGGCTTCTGCCACTTGTGTGTCTGAATTGCCAACCCCAGAGGCCAATGCTGAGGCCTCGATGTGGTGACCTGGTTCCCTCCATTATAGAGGAGCAGTGATTTGTCCTCCCAGGAATAGACCCACATTCCAAGCCTGAATTTGGCTTCCCTGTCCCCAGTGCATCTGCCACCGCCACCATCCCTGGATTTAGAATGTCTTCTCCATTGCTGTCGTTCTGCACAACACCTCCTCTTAGTGGCGGGCATATGTTAAGTCAATGGAAGTGCAGGCATGAGCGCACATGCATGGAATTCAGTGGTTGTAGCAAGTGTTGGAGGAGGTCCTCGAGGGGAGTTGACCTGTGAGCTGGACCTGGAGAATCATGGGCATCTCCTACTCCACTCCTATTCTTGAAATGTGTGCCCCAAGGATGCAGCTCGGGGCAGTGAGGTATACAGACCATCTGGACGGTGTGCATGACTGAACCCATGTGTAAACTGAAGGTTCTGGTGGGTGGGTGCAGAGACCTGTTCATCTTTTGGCAGCCCAAAACAAACCTCCCAAGTTCTCTTGTGTATAAACCTGTCGCCTTCCAGTCTGGAGTGGCCTGCCTCTCCCTGGTCATTTCTTGCCTGCCACGTGTAGGAGCTAATTTGTGAACTAACATCGTGTATCCCATCGGCTGAAAGCAATTGCCTTGACCAAAGAGTGGAGTGGACAGCTGAAGGTTCTCTCTAGCACCAGGTTGGAAATCACACCCTGCATGTGTGAGGTAATGTCTCAAAGTGGTGTGTGCCTGAAACCAGTAGCACACATGCCATGCTATCTCCCTCCCTGCGGGGTCTGGGGGTCCAGAAGCCGAGCCCACCCCAAGCTCCTGCAGCCATGACAGTAACGGTGAGAGCAAGAAGCACAAGCAACATGGAGGCTATCTGCCAAGAAGCTCTCCCTCAACCCACCCAACCTCACCAAGGAGACGAGGAGATAGTGGGTGCCATGGTCAAGGACAAGGACGGTGGTGGTGGACGGCAGGGCAGCGAGGTGTTTGTCCAGTTGCCCCAGTACTGCAAGATCATCCACAGCCACAAGCACCGCAGCCTTGACGGCCTGTGCCGGAACACAGGCCTTCCACTGGGAGGGCTCTGTGGCCTATGAAGACTCCACTGTCCTATGCTGGTCTTCACCAGCATGTGGCAGAAAAAGATGACAGTGAAGGCAAGGGGGAAGGCTTGGATCTGAGTCCCTCTCAGGCAAGTGAAGATCAGTCTCAGCCAGAAGAAGGCATAGGGTCGGCTGAAGGGGACCGGTGGCTGCGAAGCTGCGGGTCGTGGGCCAACCCGATGGTGAGCAGCGGTGGCAGGGAGGAGCAAGAGGGGGGCTGCTCCGGGAGTGTCAGTGAGGACGACCGAGCCTGTCCTTCCAGAGCCGAGACAGCAAGCATCGCCCTTAGCAGTGACGGGTAGCAGCAGATGTCACTTCAGACTTGGGGCAAAACTATGAATGAAGACCTGTCATGTTTATGTGGCAGGGGACATGTAAGACTGTTTGTGTCTGGCCCTGTCCTTGCACCAGTAGTGTTTGTAACAGCATTTACTGTTTAAAATGAAAAAAAGTCGAGTTGGCGAACACGTGCCCCCTGCTCTCCTTGCCTGGCAGTACTGCTGTGGCTGCGGTTGGGAATCGCCGCAGTTACAGCTGTGGACGCTGCCTGTAGCCGCCCACCCCTCACACTGCCCTTCACTGGGCAGGCCCGAATCACCAGGGCCCAGGGTCCACAGGCTGGGCAGGGTCTGTCAGTGTCACTGATGCACACAGGAATCAATTAAACCAGCAACAAAACAAAAACAACAGCAAAAAAAAAATGGCAGACTCTTTCACTACACGTGCGGTTTGGATTCTCTAGTTTCTTAATCACAGTGGATATAAGGAGGACCAACACACTCCCTCGGGGGTCACCTGCGTTCCACACATGTCCTCTCTGTGTGTAATGCATGTGGTGGCCATCCTACCTTCTCTGCCAACAAGACAGCGATTCCTCCTTCTGCCTGCTGGTTCCTAGCTGCAAGGACTCCGAGGCTCCCAGACAGCATTCAGAGTTTACAATCTAATGGGACACTTCTTGTGTCCCCTGATGAATGTCCCTTTTAGGGAATGCCCCTTTCGGAGCCTTGCAGAGTCTAAACCTGAGAGGACAGGAAGCGGCTGTTCCCAGGGGACCCTTGGGAGTGATGGTAAGTGGGGAAACTCCCGTTTCCACCCTTAGTGTTTCAGACTCGTGTATCCTTCCAATTGGGATCATAGTGCCATGTAAAAGTCTTGACTGGCACCCCATCTTTGCAGAATGTCACCTCCTCCTTGGCACTTCAGCTGTACCTTTAGCTCGCTGTCCGAGGGCTCTGTCAGGCAGCAGATCCCGTGGTCCCCTGCACAGCCTCTGCTGTGAAGTGAGTCCCCTGTTTGATGTGATGCCACCTGGGATCCTGTGTCCGTGAAACAAGCATTCCTGAAGCCCTTGCTGGTGCCGTTTGTGAGCAAGAAAGGCAAACCGATAGATGGAATATGAATCTGTTCCTGTGGGAATGAACTGCTGGCCTGTCCGGGATGAGAGAGTTCCAATACGGTGAACCTGGATGGTTGGGCTTCTTGATGAAAGGGGCCATATGGGAAGCCAGCCTTGGTGTTTTTGGCTGGCGGATTAGACATCAGTGGCGGCTAGTGGCCAGATCTGGTTTGGGCAGAGAATCCACACTGCTGGGCCCGTGAATGGCTTCCAACTCCACCACCTGGGCTACCAGAAATGGTGCCCTTGTACCCAGGAATGGTGTCATCAGTGAGATGCTGTCCAGTGTCCAATGGGTGAGTCACACTACTGGGTTGTTAAATACTGTCTGGATAGTCTGGCAGGGGGGAGGCATTAGCACTTTATACAAAGATCATCCCCCTTGAGACCTATTGCAGTATATTTATCCACATAGTTCTACCATCGACTTCCTTGTCCCCAATGTCCATTTGTTTTTCTCAGGCTCTTGACCAGTCACCCAGGCCACCCAGCACTACCCATGAGTTCATATATGGTCTCCCCTTGGGCCACTTCTTAGTCAAAAAAAAAGCGGGGGACTAGGAGGTGTTTTGGAAGGGTATGCCCTCACCAGTGCCTTCCAAGGCCACCTGAGTGGGGCTGCAACATAGCTGCTGCCCACCTTCCCTCTGAACTCACATACCAAGCCAACCCATCTGTGAACCAAACTCAAGACTTTTCCTCCTTTGTCAGCTGGTCATACGTCTTCCCCATACGGTCACAGGCGTGACATGACAGAGAGCTCCTAATACAACAGCAGTGGGTGCCGTGTGGGTCTGGGGTTCCTATTCTGCACTCACGTGTGCATTGTTGTGCTCGATCGTGAATGTACTACTTCCGGTTTACGATGGGTTGCTGCTGGGCCTAACCAACCTTGTGAGTCGGTGGGTTTGACAGAACCCACCTCCTAAGGGATGGTTTTAGCTGCATGGTCCCTGGGTGTCCCACGATCGGGCGTTCTATCTGTTGGAGCACAGTAGCACACCAGAAGATTTTTCCCCCCAAAGGTTCCAAGTGGCACGGCAGAACCTCAGGATTCTGTGTTATGAATTTCCTACTGGGATGTGCCAGGAACGCCACATTGCTTTGTTCCCCGCCACCAATAACAAACACCACCTGCGACATCAGACAGCCCAGGAAGCAAAGCCACTTGCATCACAGCACTAACCTGTAACAGAAACGTCCTGTTCCGGGCTCTCATCAAAGCTGCAGTCTTCCAAATCACCCAATGTTTGGGCCAGACCAGTATTCCTAGGTGTGGAGTATGCTGCTTCCAGAACCTACAGTCCCAACAGTGTCCTGTTTTCTTAATGGCTGAAGGTGCAAGATGCAGTAATTATCTTTTACTTTTGGGAGAGGTGCCCTATGGCACCACTGGCCACTGGACCCCTAAAAGTGTTACGGATGTAGCAAGTTCCTGAATCTTGATAGGGTTTATCTCCTTTCTTGAACACCAGTATCTTACCAAGGTCTTCATTATCTTCTCCACCCAGCTTGTCAACGTAACATTATCGAGGTAATGAAACGACATAACATTCTCCATGAGGTCTAGGTGGTCCTGCTGTCTTTGGACTATTAGAGGGCAAGAGAGGTAGCCTAGCCTTCAGGCAAAACCCTATCTTGGTTACCCCTGAACGTGAAACGTATCTGATCTTCTGATAGGGACAAAAAAGAAAACACCAAATCAACAGCCACTTACCACATCTGGCCCAGAGGCTGCTGTCAGAGCTACTTCTCAGCTGAGTTCACAGTAAACTTTTCTCTTCCAGGACCCTTCTGATTTCTCCAGGGGTCATGCTGGTGAGTTGAAGATTTGTAGGGCCACCACTCTGTATCCTTTGGATCTTTAAGAGTGAGTGGCACCAGTCTCTGCCACTTCTACCTCTGGATGTGATGTTGCTTCATGATCTTGGTAGGGACGGGGCAGTTGCAGAGGGTTCTGCTCGGCCTTTCCTCTTGTGATTGCTCCAAGCCAGCGATTCCCAACCTGTGTGCTGCAGGAGGCACTGACACGCCACGAGAATGTTTAAAACCTGCAACACCTGAATATTTAGTCAGGGGCACTGACCTCTTTTCTCTTAGATTGTCAAATAAAAAAATGATAACAGCCAACATGACAATAGCCACCTGGTATGAATGAATCAAAATTATACCTATTTTTGTCAGGTCAGCAAAAATATATTTTGTGGTGTGCCACAGAATTCTAGTAATTAACTACATGCACTATGACATACAAAAGGTTGGAAATCGCTGCTTTAAACCTACAGTAGGTCAGGGACCCCGTGTGAGAGAACTGCTAGCTGCCGAGAATGTCAATGTCAATTACTCAGCTGGGGACTGACCACCAAACAGGTGCACAGACCTGGGGGACCTACTGTAAGCTGGACCTTGGACAGGACTCCATTGTTACCTGCCATCATAGGCAGCCACTCCGATGAGGCCATGATGTCCTTTGATAGAGGACTGGGTAAAGAAGATGTGGTCCATATACACTATGGACCAGTACTCAGCCATAAGAAAAGAGGAAATACAGCCCTGGCTGGCATAGCTCAGTGGATTGAGCGCAGGCTGCGAACCAAAGCATCGCAGGTTCGATTCCCAGTCAGGGCACATGCCTGGGTTGCAGGCCACAGCCCCCAGCAACCGCATATTGCTGTTTCTCTCTCTCTCTCTCTCTCTCTCCCTCTTCCCTCTCTAAAAATAAATAAATAAAATCTTAAAAAAAAAGAGAATGTGTTTGTACATTAAAAAAAGAAAGAAAAGAGGAAATACTGTCATACATGAAAACATGGATGGACGTTGAGAATTTTATGCTAAGCAAAGTCAGTCAGCCAGTCAGAAAAAGCTGAAACCGTATGATTTCACTGAGATGTGGGATATAAACTGAAAGTCATAGACACAGACAACAGTGTCGTGGTGACCAGAGAGATGGGCAGGGGAGGGGGGCATTAAAGGGGAAAGGGGGCCAAATATATGGTGACAGAAGATGATTTGACTTTGGGTGGCAGGAATACAATGCAATATACAGATCATGTATCCCAGAAATGTACACTTGAAACCTATATGATCTTATTAACCAATGTTACCCTAATAAATTTAATTTAAAAAGAAAAATAAAAGAAACATAATGGGGCCATGATGACAAGGTATCTAGGACCCAGTATTGAGACACTGGGTCCATCAGTCTTCAAAATGTTTGGCTACCTAGACATTCCCCCTGGGTGCAGTTATCAAAGGAAATGGCTATTGGGCCCTTTGGAAATGGACTTGGGGATTTATTTGTGCATATCTGTAATATACCATGGGGGCCTGTCTGTGGCCACTTCAGTAAATGGGTTCCACGTCTGAAAACCAGCTCAGCTCCCAAAACTGGGTGTGGGATCATGATTTTTTACTGAGCAACCATCTTGATTTTCCTAGTCGACCTTCCCAGACTTTTCTGCCAGTAGTACTCTCAGCTGTGCATCTATTTTGCCTCCAGGGATGCTTTGTTTTCTTAACCATTTCTGTAACTCTCTGCAGGTCAGGCTGTTTTGGCTGCTACTTAGACCTTGCTGGCCATCATAGCTGCCATACTCTGACTCGTGTCAGTCCAGGGCCACCTCCTGGCCTCTTTTGTTTTAGGACCCTGTCATCCGTGTTGCTGTCACCCAGCTGAGTTCTGGAGCAGTCTTTGGTACTGTCCGCTCTTGCTTACAGAGGTGAGCCACCACTGAACATTTGGGTGGCATCAGTGCCCCTTTCATCAGCCTGTTTATTTGAACTTTCATAAATGTGTTATTCGTGCCTTGGCGTGGAACATCATCATCTGGTGGTTCTTCAGGAAGTATGCAGTCTAGCATTTGAGCACATCCACACCCTGGACGCAGTCCACCGCAGCAATCCGGTCACTGCAACTCTGCCTACTGGGGGCCAAGGCTTTTTCTATGTGTGATGTTTTCAAAGTGTATCTGCAAATTCTTTCGTACTCCTCCCTTCAGAAGATGGAGTCTAATCTCCCCGTGACTATAGGTGAGATTTCGTGACTCAGCACTTACTGCTAGGAAGCAGCAGAAGTGATGTATATGACTTCTGATGCTAGTTCACAAAAAGGCCATGGCCTTCCTTTGTGTCTGGACAATTGCCCTGGGAACCCAGCCATCACAGTGTGAGGAAGCGCAGGCCACAGGGAGTGGCCATGCGTGGGTGTTCTGGCTGGTATCCTCAGTTTGGGCTCCAGCATCAACTGCTAGACATGTGAAGAAATGAACTTTTAGGACATTCCAGCCTCCGACCTCCATGCTGCTCCAGCTGAGGCCTTAGATGCTGTGGAACAGAGATAAGCCATCCCATCATTCCCTGCGGTAACCTAGAAAGATGATACAGGCATATCTCAGAGACATTGCAGACGGGGTTCTAGACCGCCACAATAAAGCGAGTATTGCGATAAAGTGAGTGATATTGCAGTATTTTTGCTGGTGGAGGGTCTTGCCTTCGATTTTTTTTAAAAAGCGCAACATCTGTGAAGCACAATAAGACATGCCTGTAAATGCTTGTTTTAAGCCACTAACTATATAGCAATTTGTTATGTAGCAATAGATAACACCATCACTCTACAAGTTGTCATTGGGCAAGATCGTGCTTAGTCTTTGCTGGGATGTAAGATCCCATATCTTAAAAGATTGCTCATAAGTCAATACATTCTTCAAACCAATTTCACATTCCAGCTCCCTTTTCACTTCTGTGGAGGCCACACTGGCGAATGAAACAGCGATGTTGGGGACTACCCCTCATCAAGCACGCTCACAGTCCAGCCCAGCACACACTTTCCCAGCTCCTGGCAGTAGCTGTTGACTGGATCTTACAGCTCGTTATGGGTTGAATTGTGCCTCCCTGGCCCCCCAAAAGATGTTGAAGTCCTAACCCCCAGTACCCATGAATGTGATCTTATTTGGAAATAAGATCTCTGCAGAATGATCAAGTTAAGATGAATTCATTAGGGTGAACCCTAATCCAATGACTGGTGTCCTTATAAAAGGGTAATTTGAGCACAGAAAACGGTACACATGTAGGGAAAAAAGCCATGTGAATATGAAGGCAGAGACTGGTGTGATGAATCTAGAAGCCAAGCAACACAAATCTGGTGGATTGCCAGCAAACCACCAGAGGCCAGCAGAGGGGAATGGAACAGACCCTTCCCTCACGGCCTTAGGAGGAACCTCAGGAGAGGTGAGAGGGAGAGATGAGCCACATGGGTCAGCTCCAAAGGTTCAAGGCAGCCTGGGTAGTCAAAGCATTTGAGGGCTTCTACCTAGACATCTCCAACCAACGTGTCATGGGCCCAGCTTTTCCCAACCAGGGCCCCAAACTTAGCATAACTTCCCTGGCTGGGTGTTTACCATCTTTGATATACTAATTCCTGCCCCTGGCCCCTGTCTTTATTGTCTCAGTGTAGGAGATGAGGGTTTCTTTACGTACATCCAGAGAGATTCCACGGCTTTCAATTGTTGCTAACCATCATTTGTCTATTTTTTTTTAAAGAGTATGCATAGTACCAAGGAGTAGCTATCCATTGCCATTATCCTTCCTTATAGCAACTATTTCCATAAATATAAAGGCCTAATACATCATCCACTAATGTATTCCATTTCACTTCAATGGTTCATCTCCCATTTTAACACCGTTGAAAATTAACAACTTGATCACCACATTGCACCAGGTGTCACAGGCAGGTACAGCTAACCAGGTTCTTGGTAATCACGAAGAACTGAACCGAACACACAGAGTTTATAGCAGAGAGAGAGAGAAAGAGGGAGCGAGCAGATTTATTAAGTGATAGTACACTTCACAGAATGGAAGCAGGTCAACTCTGAGCAGAGATTGATCCCCTGTGACTGGAGGGATTCTATTCTTACAGGGTGGATATTTCCTGACTAATTTCGGTGGGCTTTTATTGTGCATGTACAAGTAGTTGTATTACTTTTAAGCTACTGTGCATACAGTCTCCCATGATTTTCCTTGATTGCCCACCAGGGGAGGGGGTTCCACAATGCAAATTTATTATAACATTATTATAATGAAGTGAGGGTCACGTAGCATCTTCTGTGAGGGTGCAGTCATGATTCACCATGATTCAGCACTTTTCCAGAAAGTGTGGACAAACGGTCTTAGAATAGGCTCCCTGGTCCTAGTCCTGGGGTGCCTCTGGAGTTTCCTCACTTGTGACTATCTCTTGCCTCACAGGACAGAGTGCTTTACCCACAAGTGACGAGTGAGCAGCCTCAAACCCCATTTTATCACCTGCTTTCACAGTACTCCTGGCACCTGTTGCAGAATGATTTCTCTGGAAGCAGATGTGGATGGAGTCTGTGGTACAAGATGTTTGGTATCAACACCTATGAGAGGAAGAGGAAGGAAGCAGAATTGTGCAGAGTGTAGGTAGGCCCAGCCAAGCTCTGGCAGGCCCCCTGTGCTGCTCATCAGAGGTACTCTGTGTTGGACTCAAATGGCCAGACTTTATACTCCTGCCTCACTTAGTCATCAGATAAGGACTTCGGCAAGGTGGCTCTCCACCATGGACATGCATATTCACACTCACTGGTCCAGCCTTGTATATGCAGACACATGTCCCATGTGCAAGTGGGAATCAGCTGCTGTAGGGTCCTGTGGGCTTCTCAGTTCAACTCTACATGTGGGCTCCTAGTGTCTTGTCCCCTATCTGTCCTCTCACTTCCCTGGGTCACCTCAAGATCTGGCATGACTGCTGGAGTTACTCCCTGGTCAGAACTGTATCTTCGAAGGCTGTTTGAAAAGCAAATAAGTTAACACATAAAAGCCTGGGGAAAATGCCTGGGCCACACCTCTGCGACTATCCCGGCAGCAATGCAAAGTCAGGATGGTAAGTGTGCCCACGGTGTCCCAGCAGGTTACTAGGAAGCAGAAAAAAAGTCCCGGGAGAGCAGCACACAGCGGTAAGGCAGGATCCCCTGACCCCAGGAGGAGATTGGGGGTGGGCACGTCAACCCCAAGATCCTTGCATAGAAAAAGATGCCCCGACCAGGACCTTTTGAGGAATCAGAACCCTAAGCAAACCGCACACGAGCGTAGAGCCTCTCGGAAGTGACGTTCTCCCGTTTCTCCAATGGGAGCTCGGAGCGACCTCGCCGCGATCTCTAGGCCAATGAGAGTGAGCCATCGGTGTTGCTGGGCGGTGCCGGGACTCCCAGCCCCGCCCGCGATCCGATGCGCACGCGCGCTCCCCTACCTCCCCTAAACCGCGCACGCGGGCCCTGTGTAGGGCTCTCGGAGCTGTCGGGGGCGCGCGGGCGGCGGTGGCGCTAGAGGAGCTGCCTGTGAACGTGCCAGTGCTCGTGCTCGCGGCCGCGCCGGTGCCGAGCCCCTCGGGCCGCGCCCCTACTTTGCCGTCTCTGCTGCCCGACGGCCCAATGCTGGTTCCCCAGGTGAGGGGAGCGACATAGCCGCTCCCCGCAACGCTGCTCGGACCCGGCCCCGCCCCTGACCCGGGACCCCGCCCGGGCTCGAGCCGGCCTGGCAGTAGCGGGGCGCGGCCCGAGCGAGCGAGCGAGCGGGCCATGGCGGCCCGCGGGTGCCCGCTGGAGCCGGTGTCACTGCCCGCCGAGGTGCGAGAGAGCCTGGCGGAGCTGGAGCTGGAGCTGTCGGAAGGTGAGCGGCCCGGCCTCGGGGCCCCGCCCGGCCCTCACCCCGGACCCGGGACCCCCGCCATGCTTCTCACACTCGGGAATCCTGCCCCGCCCCTCTCTTGGGACCCCCGCCTTGCCCGGCAGTCACCCGGGGAGCTAGCCTGGTCCCCCCTGCCAGGACCATTGGACCCTCGGGGCCCTTGCCGGCTTGCCGCAACCGCAGCGCTTTGGGTGCCCTGCCGGTTGACTGGGTGGGTAGTTCGACCTCAGGCGCGCAAACCCGGACGCGAGTGACCGCGTTGTCTCAGCTGTAGGCGGTGGTTGTCCCAGCCCGCGGCCGCAGGTATGGGCTTCACGAGTGTGGCTGTACCCAGGCAGCTGCCACCCACCTGGGGTGCGCATCTGTGAGCCCATCTTCGTCTGTGTGCCTCAGTTTCCCCCCCTGTGTGCGCAGTTTCCTTCCCTGTAAAACCGGGTTAAAACGGCACCTCCCTCTCTGGAGGCACTTAAAACGAGGTTGTTTAGCGCCTTGACGGAATTTTTAAAAATTAAAAATAAGTTCAATGAATGGTTCTTTGCTTGTTAGAAAATAGACGGGAGGGAGTCCGCTTGAGCGGTGGTGGGCGGCATGACCCATCTGGAGGTTATTGCTTCCGGAACCTGTGTCCTAATGCGCTGTTTGATGTCCTTGCTTGAAGAGAAAGTTCTTGCGCAGTATCCAGAAAAGCGTCTAATGTCTAACTTTGTGTCTGAAACTTAAGTGCATTTTCAGCTTTTACAATCCATCTTTTATAGTCTTCTTTAGGTTTCAGGTTGATATGTTTCGCTGTGATTGGAGTAGTGAATTCTTAACACCCATCTAATAAATATGCACTGGCTTGTACTAACTCATTTAATTCTCACCAGACTTGGGGACGTAGGTGCTGTTGTCTGTTTCACAGATAATGCATCTACTTGAAATTGTTTTGAATTCAACATGCAGATTTTTTTTAAATGTTCTGTGATAGGTGGCAAATTTTTTTTAAATGGAAGTGCGATAAGAAATGGGTGGATTTGAGAATTCTTGGTGATTAAATGCTTTTGGGAAGTCTAAAAACTCAAATTAGAAATGGTTCTAACAGGAACCACTGTCCTGAATTTGTTACAGCTTTTCATCCAGGGAAAATAATGCATTGCAGTTTTGATTTTATGCATTGAAATATGTTTTTGCAGATTGCTCCTAATTTCGGTGCCAGTGTATTTGTTATTCTCTATAGTTCTTGTTTCTTTGTGCTTGTATGTTTGAGTGCTTTCTAGGAGTTGATGGTTAAGGAAGATTAGATCCTTTCCTCAAAGCACTTCATAATTTGCATGACAGAACAAACACAAAGTCAAGTACTTCAGTGAAAGAAATACCTCTTATCTATTGAATGTTTATACTATCGTCATTTTAGACATATATGGAGGATTTACACATGAGATAAGGATATAAGATTATATGTAAGTGAAGAAGAACCTGGAAATGTAGCTTAAGCTGAGAAAGGGGGAGAACAATGTGTTAAAGGGAAGGGACAGCAGGGTGCAGCTGCCACCAAGGAGACAGAAGCCCTGGCTTCTGTCCCGGCCCTTAGGCTGACCTAAATAGGTCAGTGATTCCTTGGGCACAGTCACCCTTGGCCTTGCTCCCAGGGTGCTTCCACACCTTTGGTGCCGGCTTCTTCAGTTCAGGTTGTGATTCTTGTTGACGTGAGGCCTCCCCATTGTCCTGAGAGATGCTTTGAGATAGGGGCTGTGTCTTTGGCAGATTTTTGGCATCTTCACAGTGTCCCTGAATCTCCACTGAATCACAGCATCTCTGAACTTGGGTTTGGCCCGCTGTGAAAGGAGGTGAACACCTGCCTTATTGATGCCCTACCGTTCCAATGAAGATTCAGTCAGATAGCCTATGTGGAAGTGCTTTGAAAGCGCTTTTTATGTATATGATTAAAGAAGGACATTAACAAATCACAGCCCTAAGCAACTGAAGTTAGTTTCATTGTCATTATTTTAATATTTTGGTTAAGTAGAAGTAAAAGTGGAATTCCCTGTGTCCTGTGCCACTCCCTCCCCTCAATTTTGGAGGGGAGATAGATTTCCAATTCAGAATAAAGTAATGTTAAATAGGATGACTTCATAGTATTCACACTTGTCTGAATGAGACATTGCTTAAGAGTTAGAGTTGACACTATGCTAGGCAGGTTGGAGAAAGAGGAAACTTAACAGGCAAAATGCCGTTTTTATGGAAGGTGGTAGTAAGTGACAGGTCCCTGACCAGTCTGGAGAATCCTGCACTGTTTCTCCTCAGCCTGAACACCAGCAGTGGCTAGTTGCGAGTAGGCTCCTGCCTGTATTATAATTCATGTGTGGCCTTGTTCTCCAGCATCCTTTCTAGATTCTTGTCATCCACTGTTGTTAGTGGGGTTCGCCCTCAGGGAAGTGTCTGGTCTTAGAACGCACTGATGTCTACCAGTAGGGTGGCTTTGCTGACTTTTTGTTGTGGATTCTGGAGAAATGAAGCACAGCTGTGGTCTTACTCCCTAACCTTTTTGGCTGATTCACCCTTCTTGACTTAGGGGTCACCTTCAAATTAAGATGAGGATGAAGGGTGGGGCTGCACAGAACCCCCCTCAGCTCAGCCTCCCACCCCACTCCCACGCTCAGAAGAATTCACACATGCGGCTCTTCCAAGTGTGTCATAATGTCCCTGGGTGAAAATGAGGTATTAGAAGTATAACCTGGACTTAAAAAAAAAAAAAAAAGACTTCCCAGACACTGTGCTTTATCTATTATTGTATCAAGTTACCTTGGATATACCACAGCTGATTTGGGTACTGTACCATGTCTTGGGGCAATTGCTTCTGAACTGCTTTAAAAACGTGAACAATGGTGTAAGATTTGTTCTTTGTTTTAGTGGCCTGCACTGGTTTAGAGAGGAAATCCCACACAATAGGCTACATTTGTCCCATTCCTGTTTCTTTATTCTGATTAATACAGTTCTCCCCTAGCTTTAACTTTAGTTTTTTGTTTTCCTGCATTCTGATAATACAGGGGCCCCAGGATGGACGGTGTCAAAGGAAAAGGGGAAAAGCTCTGTTTGTGGGAAAGAAGGAAAGGGCTTCTTTCACAAAGTGTTCCGCCTGCCCCCCCATTTAAATCTTTTTTAAAAGATTATTTATTTTAGGGAGGGAGAGAGAGAAACAGAAACATCTATCCGTTATTATTCCACTCACCCATGCATTCACTGGTTGCTTCCCTTACGTGTCCAGCCGGAGATGCACCCACAGCCCTGGTGTACGGGCACTGTGCTCTGACCAGCTGAGCTGTCCTGCCAGGGCCTAATGTCTTCAGTTTCTAAAATCTGGGGTATAATTCTTAGTTTTCAAAATGACAGACTGATACTACCTTCACATCAGTAAACTTTTGTTGTTCTTCCTAAATATATTGTGGTAAATTAAAGTTTTCACGTCTAAATTCTATTCATCTGTAAAAACGATTAGCCCAAATGCCTTCTTTATATATTTTGAGCCTTTCCTGATCATCTCTGATGTGGCTACTTTCTTGAAATATTTCCCCACACTTGCATCCTCTCTTGGACTTTTTGCCACTTTCTTTTTTTTTTGCATTTTTTATTTATTCAGTGTATCTATTCATTCAGTAATGATTGTGTGCCTACTGGGTGCTAGGTAATGTTTTGGCTCGCAAAGGTCTGGTTTAGCTCTGTTTCTCCACTGATCATAAAGCTTTGCAAAATGTATTAAAAAAATAATGCAAGCCCTGGCTGGTGTGGCTCAGTGGATTGAGCTCCAGCCTGTGAACCAAAGGGTCACCAGTTCGATTCCTGGTCAGGGCATGTGCCTGGGTTGCAGGCCAGCTCCCTGGTAGCAGGCATGTGAGAGGCAACCACACATTGGTGTTTCTTTCCCTCTCTTTCTCCTTCCCTTCCCCTCTCTCTAAAAATAAATAAATAAAATCTAAAAAAAATAATACAGATATACATTGCAGAGAAATGAAACAATTTTAAGGAAAGGTAGGGAGGGTCCAGTGAGTCTACCCCTGGCCTCTCCCCGGAGGCGGCTTTTGGTATCCATTTCTTGTGTTTCTTTCCAGAAGTAATCTGTAGCAGTTCCCAGACCATAGTTCACAGACCTCTGGTGGCACCTGAGACCCTTTCTGGGGGCCTGTGAGGGAAGACTATTTTTGTAATAATTCTAAGATGTCATTTGTGTTTTCCCTGTGTTTGTGCTGATGGTGAAAAAGCAGTGATGGGTAAAGCTGCTGGTGCCTTAGCACAAACTGAAACAAGGGCCCGCAATCATACCGACAGTCACTGCCTTCTTAGACCCTTTCCACTTGCAGTAAAAATCAAAGGAGGGCGGTCCTTTTCACTTAAACATGTCCTACCTTGATGAAGCAATAAAAATTAATTTTCTTAAGTCTTGGCCCTTGAGTACTTACCCTTCTAATGCTGGGCTTGAGGAAACGGGCAGAGCGTTCCCGCCACACAGAGGCGCAGGGCTTGCGTACGGAGCAGCGGGTGTGCTGCTGGGGCTGCAAAGTGAACGAGCCCTTCTGTGGAGGAGTGCCGTTTCTACCTGAAAGATGGGTGGCAGAGAGACCGCAGTTATTCATACTAGGGTGTTTGGTGGATAGTGTCTGTAAAATAAGTGGAGAGCAACTGTCAGAATTTACGGGCAATGATAATATTTGTGCTTTTAAGCAAAAATTAAAAACTTGAAAACTTTGGTCTGCTACCATGAGCACGACAGCTTTCCAGTACTTAAAGATTTTCGGTGAGATCAGTGGCAATATTAATGAATGTGAGTTTTTTACATTATATAATGAAATGTGCCAGCATTTGGGAGATGTGCATAATTCTGTGAGCCACTGTTTTCCAAATGATCAGTGCATCCTGTTAAAAATTCTGGCATGGGTAAAAGATCCATTCCAAAGATAGACCATGCAACAGTGTAAACAATGCATTGCTGTGGTTTTGGAGTCTACCTTGCAGCTCTTTCTTAAGAAACTACTACTTAGAAACAATAACAACAACAACAACAAACTACCACTTACCTAATGTTGTTGCAGTAGCAAAGAACGTCCACAGTGATCCGAAGAAGCTATTGAAGTGCTATTGAAATACTCCTCCCTTCTCCAGCACATGTCTCTGTGAGGTTGGCTTTGCTTCATAAATTTTAACCAAAGCCACATATTGCAACATACCGAATGCTGAAGCAGATAAGAGAATCTAATTGTCCTCTATGAAGCCAGATATTAAAGACATTTGCAAAAGTAAAACAATACTGGTACTCAGCAGATGTTTTTGGCTTTGGAAATCTATTATTTTTTTTTTATAAAGAACATTTACCTTAACATGTAGATTTATTATTAAAATTTTTAAGTGAATTAAATATTTTACAAATTTCACAGCTCTAATTTTTAATGTGGTAAACATTGATAGATACAACACACTCAAAGAAAAGCTCTTTGGGGTCTTAGTAACTTTTAAGAGTGTGAAGGGGTCCTGAGTCCAGAACCTTTGAGAACTATGTGAAACAATAGCCTTTGCAACTAAAAGTTTTTCTGAAAGAAAGGGCTTATTGAGCCACATGCTGGCCAGAAAAAGGACCAGGTCCTGGGGCATGCGATCTGAACCCTCAGCAGCAGGGCAGGAAGCATGTTCACCGCCCTGGGGTTGATGGGCCTCTTAGTGAGGTGGGGAAGAAGGATGTAAGTTGTTCTGAGAGCATTTACATTGGCTGTAGGTAAAGGGGGTGCATAGTCTGGAACCACTACAGATTACTTCTGGGATAGGTGCGTAGTCTGGAAGGAAGTCTTTGCTCTTTTGGATTGGTCATGGGCAATTGTGCAGGAAGTTCTTGCTTAACGGTGGTCAGCTATTCAGTTAGTCTCTCTAGATTTTGGTGGAAATAGCTATCTGGAAGTTAATTCAAAGTTTCAACATACATTCAAGGATGTAAGCATCTTTTTTCCAACTGATGAACCTCTCGAGTCTCTTCCTCCTACCCTGTGGCTGCTGTGATTTGATGTAGGACATCTCAGATTTTTCTTGTCAGCCGCTAGGCCATGCAACTGCAGCAGAACTCTTTAAAGTTTTGTGGCATATACTTTGGTGTAATAAGGATTTTTGTTTACATATGTGAGGACAATCAGATGTTTCAATTTATAAAACATGTTTGAAAATCTTTAGCCCTGGCTGGTGTGGCTCAGTGGATTGAGCGCTGGCCTGCGAACTGAAAGGCTACTGGTTCAATTCCCAGTTAGGCCGCATGTGTGGGTTGCCGGCCAGGTCTCCAGTTGGGGGTGTGTGAGAGGCAACCACACTGATGTCTTTCTCCCTCCCTTCTCCTCTCTCTGAAAATAAATAAATACAGTTTTTAAAAAAAGGAAAATCTTTAAAATGTATTCTTACTGCTCGTTGCTTATATGTCCCACTTTAGCAAAATGCATCATTCATGATTGAAGAATATTCCCTTTACGCTGCCCCAGTAGCTCAGTTGACCATTTCACTTGAGTGAGGGGCCACTAGTTTTCCCGTTTCATGGGTTAAATGTTTTGGTTGCCTGCTATTCTGCTGTGGCATCTCATGGAAGATCCCACGGAAGCAAAACATAGGACAGACAGATCCTTTGTGCTGCTACTGGATACAAGTTTCTGTCCCCCAGATTGAAAGTGTTTCAAGGAAGTAGGAATCTTTCTTTGAATGTTACGGGCAGCCCGCTTACTGTACCTGGAGAAACTTGGAGTGACCATACTTACATTAAAAAGTTGGAGAAGCCAGTAAAATAGAAGCAGTGCAGTGGGTTGATTTCATCTCCCCAGTTATGTACTTCCCAGTGGCACACCCAGTGTTCTTGACGTCAGAGAGCATCATTTTTTTTTAGCAGCCCCTTCCTCTATGAGAGTTATTTTATTCGTAATCATTATATGACATGGACACTAAAAATAATGGAAGAAAAGATTCCCTTTAGATTTTTTCTTTTCACAGTGAATCGTCCTAGTGCAATTGTCTCTTCACAAAATTTTGATTTGTAAGTTTTTAAAAATAATTAATACTATGATTTCAATTTTAATGTACTAAAATTTGCATACTGTTCATTGCTACTAATTTTGTACATGCTGAATTCCTGCTTTTGTTGTAAGACTTAAGTTTAAGCTTCACTTTATCTTTGGAGCTGCACCTTTTATTAAGAATATCCCACTCCCCAGAGCTGGGTGCCGTCAGTTCCGGGTCCCTTTAGTGCTCATTGTGTCACTTTTGTAGGATTTATCACAATATTGTATATGTTTGCTTGTCTGCTTTGCCATTTCATAGGAAGCATTTTATTCTTTATTTTTTAAAGATTTTATTTCTTTATATTTAGAGAGACAGGAAGGGAGGGAGAAAGAGAGGGAGAGAAACATTGATGGTAGAAACATCCATCGGTTGCCTCTCATACATGCCCTGACCCTACGGGGCCCTGACCTGGGATGGAACCTGCAACCCAGGCACGTGCCCTGACCAGGAATCCAACTGGTGACCTTTTGCTTTGTGGAGTGATGCCCAGCCAACAGAGCCACGCCAGTCAAGGCCACAGGAAACATTTTAAAAGGAAATGTTGATCTGTTCCTTTTTATAGCCTCAATATGTAGTACATTTGAGGCATTTTAATGAATGTTTATTGAATGAATAAAAGTAAAAATTACATGCGGTGTTTATTCTCAGTTTTAAATCAAGAATTCTCTGTAATTGGTTGGTACTTAGCCTTTTGACAACACTTTTTCAAACTCAGTGAAGCCATCCACACGGCAGATCTGTGCCTCGGAGCTACTGAACCAGGAGGTGGTGGTTGTTGCTTTACGTTACCAGGGAAAACAGACTGAGATGCGTGTGCTGCGGAGTCTCAGCTGAGTGGGAGAGGGCCCACTGGGTGAGCTCGAAGATCACGTCTAGTCTAGCGGGTGGTTCTGATCCCGCGTGGTTGTGATCTGCCTGTGGCCTTCCCTGCCGGGCTCTGGGCCCACACCGCCTTCACCCTGAGGCCATGCTTCCTACTGCAGGGATGCAAAAGCAGGCTTGTTCCGTGGAGGCTGTGACTCTGGAGGGGACTTTGGCTCAGGGACTCCACATGGGCTTGAAAGTTCCTTAGAGCTGCCCTGAGTTTGGGGCTTTCTGCCCTGCCTGCCTTCCCTTCCCCTCCTTTCCACAAGAATCCACCTGTATCACCTCACACGGCTCTCCAGCCTCCTCTGCCTCCCTCCACACTGTTCCCATGTGAATCTCTCACGGGCCTAACTTTGTCATAGCATCTGCTTCTCAGAGGCCCTGAATGTGGGGTCTGTGGTTTAGATGCACGTTGGAAGGGCCGTTTTATCTGTGCTGTTGGTTTAAGCGTCTTCTCCCTTATCGATGACCTGCTCACTGAGGTGGTACCTGACACAGAGTTTTTGGTCATGTGCACTGAACTGCTTATTTGCTCTCCTCCGGACACTGGCGGTGGCTGACTCTGGTTTGGCTGTCCACTGTGATGCTGTATGAGAGCAGGGGCCTAGGCAGTGCGTGTGTCGTCCGTGTCCACTGACCTGTTACATACACCCCCAGGCTCTGCAGTAAAGAAAGGCACTGTTTGCTCTGTCCACCTGCTTTCTTTTAACAGCTGCTCAAGGGAGGGAGGTTGGGACTGTGGGGAGGTGACTTGAGGCTGGTGGTCAGAAAATACCTGTGAGCAGGTGAACTACCCAGTGACAAGAGGAGCCTTTTATGTGCTTTGGGAACGAACAGCCCAAGCAGTTGGGCTAGCTGGGCCAGGGCCACAGGAGGAGTGGGCTTGGCGAGTCTGGTGATGAGAGAGGGTGGGCGAGTTGTAGGAGACAGGCTGGAAGGCCACCTGAGCTGGGTTAGGCGTGGAGGATCTTTGGTTCTATTTTAAGTGTGAAGAGGATCTGTTGGAGCTTTTGCTGGTTTGACCATTTATGTCCTTAAAGACTCTCTAGTTGGTGTGAAGAATGGATGGGAGGAAGACAGGAGTGAACCCAGCAAGACCAGTCAGCAGGCAGACGCCGCTGGGTGAGAAGTGGTGGCTGGATCTAGGGTGGTGGTGGGGGCGGGGGTGAGAGGGATGGCTTTGAGGGGGTCTGAGGGACCCCAGGGAATGCCGATGGCCTCGATGCCTTGAGAGGAAGACGTGGAGAGATGCACGTGTGCGGGGGTGGGATGGGGAAGAGAAGGGGATGGCGCGGTACGTTTATTCAAGGAAGGGCTTGTCTGAACACTTTGTGATATGTATGCGGTCACCGTGTGGAGGTGCTGAGTCAGCGATGTGAGATGCAAGTCTGGAATTTGGGGGCGATAGAGATGGACAGTTCATTCATCGTCGCTTTCAAATATGTGTTGAGGAATTGTAGTTGTACACAGAAATGTCTGCTGCCACAGACACGCATTCTAGTGGGGGAATTAGATTAGATGAACTAAAATACATGGAATATTAGGCTGTGACAAGTACTACTAAGAAGAATAAAGAGGGGAGAGGAATAGGAAGCACGCACGTGTACATTTGGGTGGTGAGGCTGCCATGCTCACGAGGGTGACCGAGGAAGGCCTCCCTGAGAGGGGACATTGGCATCTAAGACGAGAAACTGGATTTCTGGAGGTTCATCTGGGTGGAGGGCCCTGCAGGTGGAGAGGCCCCAGGTAGATGACTCCTATACGAGGAGCCTCATAGAGGTCTGTGTTGGCGGGGCACAGGGGCCAAAGGGGGGTGGGGGTGGACCAGATCCCATAGGGCCATATACGCCTTCCCAGAATCCAAGTTTGTGTCTGCGGAGAGGGAGCCACGGGGGAGGGCCGTGGCCTGACAGGCGTAGGTGCTGGGTACAGGTGCTGTATCCCCATAATGAGACGGTGTGCAGGGCTAGGCCGGAGGTAGACAGTGAGGTGATGAGCACGGATGGCGGTACCAGCGAGTTGCCTCAGTCATTAGCTGTTTCGGGATGACTTTGAGGAATGCATCTTCTGTACTTAGTAAAGGCTTATTAGATGCTTCGTGTATGTAACAGGTACCATGAACATCATGAATTTACTATCCTAATGTTATGTCACCTTCCCGGTTAGTTTAACAGGTTTTTATGGCCTAACCTGAGTCCTGACTGCTTATTTCAGAGCTATTTCTATTGAGAATGACTTGTGTACTAAAACTGACCCCCTCCCCCCGACTTCCCCAGCCCACCGGAGCTCCCTCATGTGACTCATTTTCCTTTAGGAACACTTAGTGTAAGGAGGTACTTTGAGACAGTCTTATCTCATGTTTGTCTCCCCTACCCAGCAGCCATGAGGACCTTGAGGAGAGTGATACTGTCATCCAGCTTGGCACTGGCCGGGTCTGAAGTGGCCCCTTCCTCGGCTGGGCAGCTGGCTCCTGTAAACTGCCTTGAGTTCTCACACTAGGCCCTTTTGGCAGCAAGTAAGGAATGTGCTGTCTCAAGGGCTCCCTTCTTGAGGGAGAGCCACCTGGCCCTTATCCCCTGGGCAGGCGCTCTGCCATGGTGTAGGTCAGAGTCCTGCACTCTGAGGCAGCTGCTAGTGGCCCTTCAGTTCCCTTCTCTCCTTTGACCTTCCGTCTCACAAGGAGGGGTGAATAGACATCCAGGACTTAGATGTTTGAGAGAGACGCAGGGGTGGGACGCTGGTCTCCGGAGTGAAGAGCTTCTGTCCGGTGAAGCATCCTCATGGAGTGGAGGCAGGCGCACGCCCGACGCCTGGATGTCAGCTGGTGTGTGGTTGCCGTGGCCCTTCTCTCATCGTCAGGTGCAGGATGGATGCTCCATCTTTTTGTTTTTTTTATTTAAGTTTTTTTAAATTGAAAAGTACTAACGTGATGTAATTTTTGAAAACACGTAAACACATTTTAATTTCACCTTTTAGTACATTTATTTTCCCTGACGTGATATACAACATTGAATATAAAAATGAGTTCATATGAAGTACCTGATCACTACGCAATGATATAACTAAAGAAATGGTGAAAATGAAATAAGGTTAACGGGAAACGTACTTTGTTCCTGTTCTGCCAGTAAATCTTTTAAAACTAATTCTTGGTGTAACATTTTGTTTGCAGCAGGCTTGTTCTGAGTAAGACTAACATAACCCTTGTGGATCAGTCTTTGGATCCTTATATTGTCTAACATTTGTATATTGTACTTATGAGGTCTGTCTGGAAAAACTCCAGCCGTTGTTAATATAATGAGAATGGTTTGCCTGACATCAGTGTAACCTGGCAGCCAAGGAGAGTGGACTGGAATGTGCACGTGTGAACAAGGACAACTTCACTGTACTCGTCAGTGGTGGCGGTAGGTGCCATTGAGTGAGCATGTGTGCTGTGTGGCCATCACATTCAAAGTGACTGAGTGAGTAGAGCAGTGAATCTGCATCATATTTTGTGTTAAGCTTGAACATTCCTCTGTGGAAACTATTTGGATGATTCAGAAGGCTGCAGTTATGGGCAGCCAGTGATTGGCAGCTTCATCACATCAATGTGCCCGCTCATGCATGATGTCTCCTGCAAAGTTTTTGGTGAAACATCAAACCACCCAGGTGACTCAGCCCCGCTGCAGCCCAGATTTGGTGCCCTGTGACTTCTGGCTTTTCCCGAAACTAAAATCACCTTTGAAAGGGAAGAGATTTCAGACCATCAGTGAGATTTAGGAAAATATGATGGGGCAGCTGATGGTGATTGGGAGAACTGTGTGAGGACCCAAGGTGCCTACTTTGAAGGAGACTGAGGTGTCATTGTCCTGTGTGCAGTGTTTCTTGTATCGTCTTCAGTAAATGTCTCTGTTTTTTATATTACATGGCTGGATGCCTTCTGGACAGACCTTGTATATATTTAAAAGACTGGGAAATTATACACTACTTGGCAAAGAAAAGCCAGTATAGTGTAGTATGTGAAAGATACAGTATCTAAAAATAGTTACTGCTATCATTTTTTTGTTGATAAAATGTTACTGGGAGTGATGTACCCAAGGGCCCCTTTCCCTTTCTCACGTAGGAAGTGAGTGGTCTCTGTTCTTAAGATTTCCTGGATTCTTGAGGCAGCGCCTCAGGTAGTCCCTGAGGGACAGTCATCATCCAGGGGTCTCATTTCAGACTTGGGCTTTGTGTTACTCAGCTCTAAGGAAAAGACAGATATCCTGTTTCTTCAGTATGCACTGATTTCATTATTTGAGAGCACCATTTGGAAGTAGCAGAGATAGAACTTTTATTCCAGTTCTGGTTTAAGAACTTTTTCTATAGGATCTTTGGTAAAGAGCCTTTAAATTGAGTATCTGAAACTTAAAAGGGGTCACTGTTGCTTGTCGAAAGCAGGTGAATAACTCCAAAGAACATGTCACAGTAAGTTCCCACATGACTTTGTTTCCTGATGTTATCTCCGAAGATGAAGCAGACTCAGGATTAGCCTTTTCAGGAAACAACTGGGAAACACTAAAATTAGGAACATTTTGAGGTAAAGATTATAGAAATGAGAGATTCTAGTCTTGTTATTAGATAATTTTGGTGTTAGGGACTGAATTGTGTCCTCCCCAGATTCATATGTTGAAACTCTCACCCCTCTCCACACCCCCTCCCATGTGACTGAATATATTTAGAGGTAGGTCATTTAAGGGGGTGATTAAGGTTAAATGAGGTCCTAAGGGTGGGGTCCTAATGCAGGAGGACGGGCAGTGAGAGGAAGAAGCACCAGGAGTGCCAGCAGAGGGACCGCGTGCAGACCAGAGAGAATGAAGCCCTGTGCAAGCAAACCAGCGAGAGAGGTCAGCAGAAGCCAGGCCTGCAGACGCCTCCTCTCAGACTCCTTGCCTCCAGAGCTGAGAGAAGATACATTTCTGTTGTTTAAACTGCTCGCGGTATTTTGCTAGGACAGACTGAGCAGACTGAGACACTTGATGTGTCATTCTGTCATTTGGCAACATTCAACAGACAAGAAGCCTAGTGTGGGGGCTGAAAAACATGTCAACAGTGACAGTCTCGTGTAGCACCCCGTCGGCCCAAGGAGGGGGCAGTACTGGGCAAGTGGGGCCAGTAGAAGAAATGAATTTTTCTCCCAGCTGTGTTTGGAAAGCATATGCTTCAGGGTGGAGTGGGAGTGTAAGGAAGAGCATGCTAGACTAAGGAAGACGAGCCAGTGTTGAGTGGGTTGCAGGATTCTAGTGTTCCCCAGCAGACGGGTGGAGAGGACAGGTTTGGGACGGCAGGGGCCAGCTTATGGGAGGATTTACACATCCTAGTGAGGGCTTTGGACTGGAGTCTCCGGAGTTTAGACCAGTGTCAGAACCCACACAGATGCCTCCTGGCAGTCACGTGGATGTTGTGGATGTTCGAAGTGACTGGGAGTGAAGCAGGTACCTTTTGGCTCTAGAGAGGTACAGTCCACCTTTCTGTCCAGTAGAACTCTCCGTGGTGATAGAAATGTTTTGTGCTGTGCAGTATGGTAGCCACTAGCTAGCCACATGTGGCTATTAAACACTTGAATGTAGCTGGTGGGACTGGGGAACTGAATATTCAATTTAATTTCCTTTTAATTAATTGAAATTTAGTGGCTACTATATTGGACAACGTAGCATAATGTATGCTCTGCTTAAAGGCATTCTATTAAAAACAATAATGCCATTAAAATATATCTTATGCAATTTTCTTTTTTTCCCCTTTTTTAAAATTGTCATCTGAGTATATGTTTATTGATTTGAGGGGGGGGAGAAAGAGAGAGAGAAACATTAATTGGTTGCCTCCCTTATGTGCTCCGACCTGGGATCAAACCTACAACCTAGGTATGTGTCCTAACCAAGAATCGAACCCACAGCCTTTTGGTGTACAGGACGACGCTCCAACCAGCTGAGCCACCCAGCCAGGGCTCTTACACAGTTTTCTACCCATGCTCTTGACAGTGGGGAGGAAAAGGGAAGGATTTAAAATATGGTTCATGTGTGCATTCAACATTGGCCAATTTTCTGTTTTTAATAAAGGACTAGGGGGTGGTTATTCTTGGGTGCTTTATTTTAAGCAGATCTTCCTTAGTAAATGATGGAGCCAGCGGTTACTTTTTTTAAGGTATTAAGCAGCAGCTGAAATATTCCTGTCTCTGTTTTTCCTCTCTCTCTGATTTAGAATGAATTTTCTGGCAGCATGTAGAGAGTGCGTTGGAGGCGTATGAAATTGGGGGCACAAAATGAGATGAGAGAGCACATTGCAAGTAACGGGGGGCAGGAGAGGGCGATGGTCTGCATGGAAGCTGAGCCAGTGGGGGGGAGAGCGCGGTCTGAAATGGTATCGGCAGGCTTTGGGGTGGAGAGCTGGACATCGAAGGAGGGCTGCCAGGTTCCTGGGACGAGTGGGAGGTGACGGGGCTGTTAGTGAATGTGCGGGACACAGAAGAGCTCGTCTGCTTTGTCTGTCGAGTGTGCGGTGTCTCTGGGGGGGGTCTGAGTGCTGGGTCCAGGGACATGTGGTTCTGTAAGACATAATTCCTAGAAAGGGCTAGTGTAGAAATCGGAAGTTATTGGCACATAAATTGTAACTGAAGTAAGTACAATGATCCCATATGGAGAACTGAATAATGCAGAGAGGGCCTAGGACAAACCCTGAGGAACGGAAGCCCGTGAGGAATAGGCAGAGAAGGGTGACCACAGGGAGGACTGAGAGGGAGCAGCAAGAGAAACGAGTGAGGGCATCTGTGCAGCTGAGGCAGGAGAGGGTTCAGGACAAAAGGCATTTTAGGCAGTAGAGGATTTCTGGTTGATATTCATGACCAGTCATCAGATGAAGATGACTCTCCCTCCCCAGATCTCATTAAACTGATGGAAGTTTTAACAATTGAAATGAAATTCATAGCAGTCTAGATTTGAAGAACCAGAAAGGCAGATCAGAACCGCAAGCACTATCTAGGCAGGGAAGACAGAACCCAGCAATCAGTACAGAGGGACAGTGTACCCTTTGAACTGAGTTGGGGGAGAATAGGAGTGGGAGGCGGTGGTGAGGAGAGGATGTCGTTTTCACTGGTTTTCCAGAGCTGGCCTCGCCACTCTGGTAGAAGGGGTCTCCAGTTGTACGTGGGAGGCCGTGCCCAGGGGCAGGCCCCACCTCTGCCTTAGCCGGAGCAGCTTCTCCACTTTGACTCCTCAGAAGTTTACTTACGTGGAGGGTATGCAGCTGAAGAGTTGGAAAAACACTGGGTTGGATGGTGCTTGACCTCTCCTTCCAGCTTCAAGAGCTTTCTGAGTTCTAATCAGGAGTGTCTCATAAGAATCACACCATAGTGTGGCTTTATATCTCTCCAAGTGATGTGTGAAAGCATTCTTTCATTAAATGTCTGCTATTTTTAAAATGTTTATTCTCTATTTACACATTTATGTAATACAAATTTGTTAGCCAAGAGCCATATTTTATGGAAGAATCTTATTATCCTTCTCTTGTATATCCTAAGTGTATGCTCGGGCTCTTACTTAGTTAAGTGGGATAATTTAAATAAGCTCATGAGGATTGTAGAAAATATGGCAGATATTTGCATCAAGCAAGGACTCTCTCTCGTCCTTGAGAAGCACAACCTAGCCAGCTCCAGAATTCATTTAGAAACTGTCGCATGTGGATGCTTGCTCACTTAAAAGTTTTTTCTAATTGTGAAATGTTTCAAACACAGAAAACTTCTGAGAATCATTTGACACACACCCATGTACCTACCATTCAACTTTTTGAAAAAATAAAGAACTTTGCCACATTAGCTTCAGGTCTTTTTTCATAGAACCTTTACCAAGGGAGTTGAAACCACACTCACTCTGGGTCCCTTCCCCTTTTCCCAGCTTCCCTTCTGAACTTGGTGTTTTATCATTTTATTGCATATTCTTATATCCTTTATCTATAGTGCCATTTTGCATGTTTTAAAACAACATAAATGACCTACTCTATGACTCCTTCTGAAACTTGCTTTTTATCCTAACATTATGTTTTTTAATGTTAATACATGTAGCTCTGGCTTATTCTAACTGCTTTGCATATTGTCTCATATGATTATACCACAATGTATTAATTTTTTTCTCTGTGGAGTGTCTATTTTTTTAAATAAATAAACTACTTTATAGAGCAATTTTAGATTAACAGCAGAAATGAGTGTAAAGTACAGAGTTCCCATAAATCCTTGTTCCCAAACATGCCCAGCCTCCCCCACTGTGGGTAACCCCACAAAGCAGTATGAGTTACAGCCAGTGACCTACGCACGGACACTTCGTTGTCACCCAGGGCCCATAGATTGCCTCATGGTGCTATGCCTTCCGTGGGTTTTGACATGTCTGTAATGACATTTATCCACCATTTATTATACGGTCCAAAATGTGTTTTTTGAAACAAGTGGAGGATGAGCAACCCGCAGGGTTGGCACCAGCATCGCTCCACAGTCTGCTTGAAGAAGGTTGCAGCGGGTGGGGGAGGCGTCAGGGCCTCAGCCTGGGAGCTCAGGCACAAACTGGCATCGGAGGCGGGCTCAGGAAGAGAGGGAGGTGGAGAGAGCCTTCCTGCCCAGACGGTGGCTGATGGTAGGGAGCGGAGCGCCGGAGTCACGGTGGGCTCAGTATTGGAGGAAGCAGATCCACGGTGGGTCAAGGAAGGTTTGGGATGAATCTCACCAATGGCATATTCTGGCCACAGTTTCTCTCTTATTCTTTGGACTGATGTGACCTTGCTCGATCGTGGACATAACTAAAAACAGTCATTCCATTTATCTGTATAGCTGCTCTGTTAGGGTAAATCTGGCATAGTTGACCTGGAGGCGTTTGCCCTTCCTAACTAAGGTAACTCAAGGAATCGCATGTTCCTTTTCTGATAGTATAACAGTTGAAACTTTTAATGTCTAACTTTTATTAGTTGTCCACTGTAGTATACTTCTTGATAATCTCAAAGAAATCAGGCCCGAATCCAGGGAGGCTTTGAATGTTACCTTATTTGGAAAAAGGGTCTTTGCAGATGTGATTAAGTTATACATCTATTTTTTTTGTGTGTGTGAAAAGGAAAGGAAATGTTTATTTAAAGCTATACAGACTTAAAGTAGTGACCCAATGTTTTCATTAAAATATCAAAGTCCTTTAGGATATCCACAGACGCACACAGTCCTTCCTTCTCCCTCTGCCCTAATCTGGGGTACCGTATCTCAGGAAAAGAAGTAATTCAGGCTCCCGGCACCATCAGCTGTGTTGTTGGCCAGGATCAAGCCACGTGGTTCTCCTTGGCAAAGATGCGAGGGGGTCTCCACTCTGGCCAAAGCTACATGGTTCTCCCCTTAATGGCTGCCGTGTCTAAGTTATACATCTTGAGATGAGTTACCTGGATTTTTGGAGTGGACCTTCCATGCCATCTGCAGTGTCTCTGTAAGAGAGAAACAGACAAAGATGGGGGAGAGGCTGTGCTCATCAAGGCAGGGGTGGGAAGGATGGGCCACAGGCTGAGGAATGTTGCAGTTGTGAGCCACTAGAAGAGGCAAGGAGGGGACTCCCCCCAGGGCCCTCAGAGGGAGTGTGGCTCTGCCACCGTGATTTTGGTTCAGTGAAACTGATTTTGGATTTCTGGCTTCCAGAACTGCGTGAGAATAAATTTCTCTTGTTTTAAGACACCAAGTTTGTGATAATTTGTTATAGCAGCCACAGGAAACTAATCCACCTACCTCAAGATCTGCAACATGCTTAGAGGAGAAGGTATTTTTCTTTTCATTATTTGTTCTTTATTATCACTTTGTGAATTATATTGAAGGTCTGAAGTATTTTTGTTTTTTCCTTTATGCTTAGGGATCTTTGTATCCTGTTAAAGAGCTCTTTTCTTATTTCATGGTTGTGAAGATGTTCTGTATTGCTTTAAAAAATCTTTTATTGGCCTATTCTTTGCATTTAGATGCATAATCCACCTTGAGTTGAATTTTGTGCCCGTTGTGACAAAAAGTCGCTTCACTTCTATTTCATCCCCCAAGACTGGAGACACAGGTGAGTGGCTACAGGGAGCCACCGGAGAGACCCGTGCACAGAGATCACTGTGGGAACCAGTGCTGCGGCAGGGGGCAGGGAAGCCTGATTCCAGTAACCGAGGCATCGCTGGAGGTTCGCTGTGGACAACGCAGGCAGTTAGAAACTCCAGGAGGAGCCAGTCCTGAGGGAGGCCCCGCCAGTATTGTCAGATTTCCCTCTGGGAGCTTGACCCGGTTCCCACAGTAGATACGCAGAAAAATCCGCTGGGGTTTCTGGGGAGAAGGAACCATTTTGAGAAGGAACCATTTCTAATACTTTAGAGCAGGGGTGTCAACCTCATTTTCACCGGGGGCCACATCAGCCTGGCGGTTGCCTTCAAAGGGCCAAATGTAACTTTAGGACTCTATAAATGTAACTACTCCTTAACAGTTAAGCAAGAGCTTGGTGCTGCTGTTGGGTAGAAACAAGGTGCTGGGCTGGATGAAACAAGGTGGAGGGCCGGACTCGGCCTGCATTCGGCCTGCGGGCCTTGTGTTTGCCACCTGCGCTCAGGAGTGCTCTGTTTTCCTTATCAAGGCCTGCCCTCAGGGCCAGACTAGTTAACCAGAGGCAAACCTGCTAGGGTATTATCAGAATCTAACTGCGGTGGGAGAAAGGAAATACCAGCTCCAGCCCACTCTAGACATCCTGTGTCACCAAAAGGTGGGGGTGGCGGAGAAACCTTGTGAAGTCCCAGTTCAGAAATGGAGAATGCCTTTGATGAACTTACTGTTAGAATAGATACAGCGGAGGAAAGGATCTCTGAACTATAGGATATCAATAGAATCTTTGGAAACTGAACAGTAAGAGATCAAAGGCTGAAAAAGAAAACCAGAAGAGAATATTGTGGGACAAGCAGTCCTTGTATAACATACTGTAATGGGAATATGGAAGGATGAAAGAGAGGAACAGAAGAAATAATTGAAACAATAATGACTGAGAATTTATCAGTGTCAGGCACCAACCCACAGACCTAGGAAGCTCAGAGCATACCAAGCAAGATAGATAGCAAAAAAGGTATACCTGAAATTAATATCATGTTATATGTCAATTATATCCCAATAAAAAAAATTACCTAAGTTTCCGCCTTTGAAAACTAGGAAAGGAAGAGCAAATTAAATGCAAACTAAGTAGATTAGAGCAGAAATCAGTGACATTGAAACCCAAAAAGTAATGGTCCATGAAACCAAAAACTGGTTCTTTGAAAAGATTGGTAAAATTGATAAGCCTCTCACCAGGCTAAGAAAAGAAGACAGGACACAAATTACTTGCATCAAAAAATGAAAGGGGAAATCATACAGATCTTTTGGACATTAGAAAGGGTAATGAAGGAATACTGTGAACAACTCAGTGTCCCCAATTTTTAAAAATATTTTATTTACTTTTAGAGAGATGGGAAGGGAGGGAGAAAGGGAAGGAGAGAAGCATCTATCTGCTGTCTCTGGTCCCCTGATGGGGACTCAGCCCACAACCCAGACACGTGCCCTGACTGGGAATCTGACTGATGACTGTTCACTTTTGCAGGATGATGCCCAACCAGCTGAGCCACACCGGTCAGGGCTGTGCCCCCAAGTCTGATGAACTAGATGAAATGGGCCAATTCCTTGAAAGAGACAATTTGTCAAAACTTTGCCAACACGGGAAGAAACAGACAATCTGAATAGGCCTGTCTATCTAATAAATTGAATCCATAATTAATTACCTTCTAAAACAGAAAACTCCAGGCCCGCATAGGTTCACTGGTTAATTCTACCACAAGTTTGGGAAAGAAATTCCAATTCTCTACAGTCTCTTTCATAGAATAAATGCCGAAGGAATGTCTCCTAACTCACTTTGAGGCCTGCATTCTCCTGACACCAAAATCAGACAGCAACATTACAAGAAATCTGTAAACCACTGCTTCTCATAAACATAGATGCAAAGATCCTCAACAGTTTGGTGGTTTCTCATGAAACTAAACATGAGTACAGTCTTATCATAGAGTCCAGCAATCATGTTCCTTGGTATTTACCCAAAGGAGTTGAAAACATATGTCTACGCAAAAACCTGCACACAGATGTGACCTTTATTCATAATTGCCAACACTTGGAAACAACCAAGAGATCCTTGGTTAAATAAATTGTTCCATCCAGACAATGGAATGTTATTCAGCACTGAAAAGAATTAAGTTATCAGCCTAGGCTGGTTTTGCTCAGTTGGTTGGAATTTTGTCCTGTAATTGAAAGGTTGCAGGTTCCATTCTTGGTCAGGGCGCGATCCCTGGTCCAGGCCAGGTGTGTGCGGTCCTGGTGCGTTCGGTTTGGATGCGTAGGATCTGGGTCCAGGCAACATAGGATTCCTTGATCCAGGAGCGTATGGAAGGCAACCAGCCAATTGCTTCTCTCTCATATGGTTGTTTTTTTCTCTCTCCCTTCCTCTTTCCCTTCTTCTCTCTCTCTCTAAAAGGAATGGGGGAAAAAAAGTCCTTGAACGAGGATTTAAAAAATTGAGTTATCGACCCAAGAAAAGATGCGGAATAACCTTAAATACATATTACTAAGTGGCAGAAGTCAACCTGAAAAGGCCACTTTTCCAGCTACATGACATTCTGGAAAACCATGGATACAGAAAAAAGAAAAGTGATTGCCAGGGGCTGGGGTGTGGCGGGGGTGGGAATGGTTAAATAGGCAGAGCACAGAGGGTTTTTAGGGCAGTGGAACACTGTATGATGTCCTAATGATTGAGACATATCATATATTTGTCCAAACCCATAGAACGTACAGCACCAGGAGTGAGCCATATGGACTATGGGTGATTTTGATGTGTCATTTTAGTTCATCAATTATAACAAGTGTACGACTCCCGTGGGGAATGTTGATAATGGGCGAGACTATGCATGTTTAGTGGGAGGAGGTACATGGGAACTCTCTGTACCTTGCCCTCAATTTTGTTGTGAACTTTAAATCTCCCTTGTAAAGTCTTGATTTAAAAAAGTAAAGTAAAGCAAAAGAAAAAACTATCAACCTTCTGGAAAACCTGTAAGCCCAGATGGTTTCACTGACCAATTTTATCAAACATTTAAAAAAGAAATAAAGCTAATTTTATTTAGTCTTGCCTTTTTATTTTTTAACTTTCAATTTAGAATAATTTTAGTCTCATAGTTACAGAAATAGTGCATGGAATTCATTCAGTTTTCTGCAATAACATCTTATCTAACCATAGTACATTATCAAACCATCTTCCATCTTTTTCCTTTTTTTTTTTAAGTTGTTGTTCAAGTACAATTGTCTCAATTTTCCCCTCCTCACTCCCCCCTACCCCAGCCACCACCACCTCCCACCCTTTGGCTTTGTCCATGTGTCCCTTATGCGTGTTCATTGACACCCCTCCCCCCTTACCTCCTCCCACCTCCCCACTGGTTACTGTCAGTTTGTTCTTAATTTCAATGTCTCTGATTATATTTTGCCTGTTTGTTTGTTTTGTTGATTAGGTTCCACTTATAGATGAGATCATATGGTATTTGTCTTTCACTGCCTGGCTTTTTTCACTTAGCATAATGCTCTCCAGTTCCATCCATGTTGTCTCGAAGGGTAGGAGCTCCTTCTTTCTCTCTGCTGCAAAGTATTCCATTGTGTAAATGTAGCACAGTTTTTCATCCACTCATTTACTGATAGGCACTTAGGTTGAGCACTTGGCTATTGTAAATTGTGCTTCTATGAACATTGGGGTGCATAGGTTCTTTTGAGTTGGTGTTTCAGGATTTTTAGGGTATAATCCCAGCAGTGGAATTGCCAGGTCAAAAGTCAGTTGCATTTTTACTTTTCTGAGGAAGTTCCATACTGTTTTCTACAGTAGCTGTACCAGTCAGTCCGAAAATCCACCAACAGTGCACTAGGGTTCCCTTTTCTCCACAACCTCTCCAACACTTGTTGTTTGTTGATTTGATTAGGATGTCCATTCCGACCGGTGTGAGGTGATATCTCATTGTGGTTTTAATTTGCATCTCTCTGATAGCTAGTGATATTGAGCATCTTTTCATGTGTTTCTGGATCCTCTGTATGTCCTTCACTTTTCTTAATTACGAAGAATTACATAATTATTGTGCCAAAAATTTTAAAGAGTTCAGAAGTGTTTGAAGTAAAAACTGAAATCTGTCTCACACCCACCCAAAACCAGATAAACCACTCTCTGGGGTAACCACTATTAGTGATTTGTTGGGCATCCTTCCAGAATATTTTTTGCATACACAGATATACATACCTACATGCATGTAAATACAGTTTTATTTATTTTCACCGGTTAGATCATTGGTATATATATTGTTTTTCAACTTGTTTTTACTCAGTAGAATATCAATCCATGTGATACCCACATTCCCACTCCTCAGATACCATGGTATTTTTTTTTAGGGCCAACAGAATTCTGTATTAATCAGCATCTTCACTCCTTCCTTCCCTTTTTCCTTCCTATTATGGACAAAAGTTGTCTCCCCTGTTTGCTGTTACATACAATAGGTCCTTGTTTCTGTGAACCCGAGGAGTTGTTCAGTGCTGTCAAGAGTGGGTTTTTAGAAATTAGAATATGCTGCTGAGTTAGGGACTTGGTGATATTACAGTTGCCCCTTGGTATCCGTGGGGTACTGGACCCTTGAGGATAGCAGAAATCCCCAGTTGCTCAAGTCCGTTGTATAAAATGGTGCAGGATTTGCGTATAACCTATGCACATCCTCCCATATACTTGCAATCGTCTCTGGATTACTTGTAATACCTAATGCGATATAGATGCCGTGTACATACCTGCTACACTGTATCGTGTAAGGAATACTGACAAGGTGAAAAAAGTGTACATGTCCAGTACCGAGGCAACCGTCGTAGCCCTAACTACGCAGTGCACAGTAGCACCCACGTAGCTTTTTCTCTGATTATTTTCTGTCAGCTGCTGGTTGAATCTGCAGGTGTGGAATCTGTGGATGTGGAGGGCTGGCTGTATTTGGCATTTTGCATCTGTGGTCCTGAGCAACTTCGGTTTGTGGCAGTCGCTGCACATGGTACCCCTATCTGGAGCAGCGATTTTGAGCCTTTTTCATCTCATGGCACACATAAACTAATTACTGACATCCTGCAGCATGCCACAAAAATAAATTTTTGCAAATCTGACAGAAATTAGGTATACTTTTGATTCATTCACACCAGACCTCTATCGTGGTGTTGGCTGTTGTCATTTTTTTAATTTGACAGTCTAAGGAAGAAGAGGTATGTGCCTCGACCTCCTTCTTGTGGCACACCAGTGGAAAATCACTGACCTAGAGAGCTGGTGAGGACAGCTGCTATCTTTCAGACCACAAGAGAAGCTAGTTTTGGTTAACAAACTGTGATACATTTTTCCAAAGTTCCCCGTGTTCCTGGGTGCTCAGCCAAGGGGAGAGCTCCTCTCTGTCTGAGATTCCCTGGGGCTTTCAAGTCAGGGTTACCCCAGTTCCGTGCAGTATATGGGGGAGCTTGGCTCTCCTGAACTTGGGGTCAGAAAACTGAGATTCAAGTCCCTTTTCTATTCGCTCATCACAGTCATGTGCCGCTTAGCGGTGGGGACCCATTCCGAGCAGCGTTTGGTTAGGTGCTTCTCGTCCTTGCACAGTCATTACAGAGGGCACTAGCCCCGCCGCACCGAGGCTGTGTGTGCGGCTCCCTGCTCCTGGACTGTGCGCCCGTACAGCCCGTTAAACTCACACAAAGCATGCGGTTAGACACAAGAGAACATGATGCAGTTACGAGATGGTGGACACAAGATGTATGAGGCTGCTGTTGGTGTGACAAACTACTGCTTACAGCAAATTTTTTGTCAGTAGAAAGAGTACACTCAATGATAAAATGTATAGTATAGTAAACACGTAAACCAGTAACATCGTTATTTACTATCAGGTATTCTGTACTGTACATACTTGTATGTGCTGTACTTCTGTAAGACCAGCAGTGCAGATTTACTCACACGGGCATCATCACAAACATGGAAGTGTTGCCCTACGATGTCGTGATGTCACTCAGCGATAGGATTCTTTAAGCTCCATAGTAATCACTCACTGAAATGTCATTCTGCAGCCGTGACTGTAGTCTTGTGTCTGGGTTCTATGTTGGAATTCTAGTTTGCTCTTTGTGTGGGTGGAAGCTTTGCATTCAGTGGTGTGTTGAGTGAGTGTCTAAGTTGGATAATGAGAACGTGTGACTGGCTATGGTCAGTTGGTTCAGTAAAAAAAATGAGCCAGCTTTTGGGATATCACGAACATCCACCGGGGAGTTACAGCACGTTTTGCTTCTGAATGCTCTTTGGGTACATTCGTCATATAAATGTTCATTTGAAATGGGAATGTAAGCTATTTTTAGAAAGCGAATACTTAATTTTTAAATATCCTGGAAAAGCAAGTGCTCTGATTTTAAATAGTGATTTATCTGTTTTAGTTTGTGTAGCAATATTTAGTGTTCATGTAAAGTTATCTTAATTATATAAATACTTTTATATGTTCCAGAGGAAGCAATATTTTAGTAGATTGCTTTAAAAAATACTTGTGCTTTAAACTTGTTCACAACTTGAAACATAGTGAGATTACACAATTACATTCTGAATCCTATCAGGGTCTGTTAGTATCAAATGAGTGGGCAGGACAGGACGATGCACCCCAAGGGCCACCGCCGTCAGCAGTGGACGGTGTGCCCGTCGCACTGTGAATGGGTTGATGTTAAAATGGAGTGCTTGGAGAAAAATGCTGTAGGCAGTAGGGTGAGATTTATAATGTAATGCCATTTGGGTGAAAGTACATGGACACAAGGCAGTGTATATTCTGCAGAACATACTAAAATTAAAAGACACTAACTGCGATAGAATAGTTTCCTGTGGCAGGGACAGAATAGTGGGAGCAGAAGGATAAATAAAGGGAAGGATAGGTGAGACAACCGGAGGGACTGTCTGGGGAGGGCTGACGGAATGAATGAGCCGTTGTCAAAGCAGAGGATCTGTGTGAGATCGGTGGGGCCCAGCTGGCCCATCCCAGAGGAACTGCCTGCGCGGTGGGCAGGACCTGGTGCTTCCCTGACCTCAGACTCATCTTCTTGTAGGGCGGTGTATTAATGTCTGCCCAGAGGCTTTCAGTGAGGCTTAATAGATTGGCAGATGTTTAAAGGTGTCGGTCTTTTGATACAACAGATCCTATAGTCAAAAGTTTATGTAGCCCTGGCTGGGTGGCTCCGTTGGTTGGAGCGTCGTCCCATACACCAAAAGGTTGCAGGTTCGAAGCTTTGTCAGGACACATACCTAGGTTGCTGGTTTGGTCCCCAGGGGCTTTTACGGGAGGCAACTTATTGTTTCTTTCTCTCTCCCTCTCCCCCCCCTTCCCTCTCTCTCTAAAAATCAATAAACACATCCTTAGGTGAGGATTAAAAATAAAAGTTTACTTAAAGGAAATACTTGTAAAGCACTCAGTAAGTGATAGCAGCCTGGCAGCTTTGCTTGTTTGTTTGGAGTGAAGGGAGTGGAGCGCGGGGGCAAAGAGGGGGTGAGAGGAGGGCTTGCAGAACATAAAAGCTTTCTTTTCAAGATAGTTCACCCAAAGAACAAGCCACTAGTGGAAATTGTAACTTATATTTCTGGTCTAAATAAAGTCTCCCAAACATGACAGATCCGCTTTGAACACCCACTTCTGTCTGACAAAACATGTGGTGGTATTCTTAGATTGAAAAGTGTGTTTCCTCTCTTGTTCCTAGATGTTAATTCATTTTTAGGATGTTCTTCTTTATGACGTTATCAGAACAGCAGTTTTTTCCCCTGAATCCTCACGAGGAACCTTCCTGTGGTTGGGAAGGCTTGTTTCCTCTGAGTCCTTCACACCAGCGCTTCCACAGCTCGAGCCTGTGCAGCAATCTCTGGGCGAGGGGAGGGGCGGGAGGTGTTGGAGTGTCTTGGTAAAATGCAAGTTCGGATTCTGTTGGTCTGGGGCATGGCCTCTGCATTTCTGACCATCTGCTGGGGAGTGTTGAGTTATTATTTACATGCTGTAAAACTCACCCTTTCTTGTGAGCAGTTCTGTAAGTTGTTAATGAGCAAGGTCGTGGAACCACCACCATAATCAAAACAGAACAGTGGCATTGTCCCCCCAAATTCCCTAGTCCCTCTTCGTAGTCAGTCTTCCCCTCGCGCCATCCCCTGGCAACCACGGTCTGTTCTCTGTCTTTTTATAGTTTTATCTTTTCCAGAATGTCATGTAAATGGAAGAATTCTCTTACTTAGCAGAAGGTTTAGAGGAGCTATCTAAATTATTCTATGTATCAGTAACTTTTTCCTTTTTACTGCTGAATTTCATTCACTGCACATTTCATTGTGTGAATCATAGCTTGTTTACCAGTCACTAGTTGAAGGACATTTGTATTTCCAGTTTTTTCATTATGAATTAATCTTTAATTAAAAATTTTAGTAACTTTAGAAGAAACATAATTCTCTTTTACCGTTGTTGTTTTAGGTGACATCACTCAAAAAGGATATGAAAAGAAGAGGGCGAAGCTGCTTGCGCGCTACATACCGCTCCTTCAAGGTGAGGGCAGCACTCTGGAGTGCTCTGTAACAATTGTGTCATCCCATAGAACTTGATTGAAAAATTGATTTTAGAGCTTAACATGGGTATGTTTCCTGTTTTTCCTTTGTTTCCTATTAAGAAGGACTGGGCAAATAATGTCTCCAATGTTAAATAATAAAGTCCAAAGGCATAGATTATAATTTACAGCTCTGGTTTGGTATAGCTCTCATTCCCAAGTACAATTTATTGTATTTTAATTGACTATTGAACATGATTATTTTTATCATTATCGTAAGGAACGTTTTCTTACTTAGGTTTGAAACAAATATTGTAAAGACGCAGTTCTTCCCACCTGAGACTGATCTGTAGAGTCAGCACACTCGTCATCCCAGCAGGTTTTGTGTGTGTATGTGGCGTTTCACAATCTAATTGTAAATTCTATGTATAAGTTTAAGGGGCCAAGGGATTCAAAATATGCTCAAAAAAGAAGAATGAGATGGGAAGATTTGCCTTATCAGGGCATGAGGAACGAATGTCACGCTGTCATCAGTGAGGCAGCATGGCTTGACACGAGGGCGGGCTGCTGGGTGAGAGAGCAGAGCAGAGCGCGGGGCCCAGGCACAGGTGCGTGTCTGGCGGGGACTTGGCTTGTGGTGGAGACGGCGCTGCGGGTCGTGGTGCTGGCCCGCTTCCTCGCTCGCTTGTAAGACAGATGACGTTAGTCTAAATGTGAAGGGCAAATCCTGTAGCACCTTTAGAAGGTCATATAGGAAGTTGTCATCATCTTGAGAGAGGAAGGGTTTCTTAAGTCACTAAAGGCACAGAAAGCAGCAACTTTAAAGGAAAAGGTTAGTAAAATGGACTCTGTTAAAATTAAGAATTTTATGTCATCAGAAGTCACCAGGAAGAGAAAATATGGACAAGCTCCTGAGTGGGAGAAGAGAGTTGTAACAAAAATAACTAAGAGCATCACCATTCAGCAGAACTCTCTGGGATAATGAAAGTGCCCTGAGGGTGTAGTGTCCAGTGAACCACACACTAGCCACGTAGAGCTTTGAGCACTTGAAATAATGGCAAGTAGTGAAAGACCGAATCTTTAATTTAATTCAAATTAATTTAAACTCATAGCCAGAAAGCTTCCCAACATGGTTAAAACAGAAAAAGCCCAGAAGAAAAGTGAGCTGAACAGTTGAGGAAGCATTTCCTAAGAGGAAGCCCTCATGGCCAGCATGCAAATGGAAGGTGCCAAAGCTCAGCAGTGATCAGAGAAATGCTGATTACAGCCTACCCTGCCCCCGGTGGTTGGAGAGCGTTGGACGGTGCAGGTGAGGACAGTTAGTGTTACCTGATAAAGCTGAAGAGGTTAGAGGTGACCAGCAGTTCTCCTTCAGGTACACGGGGGCCCTCGAGAAACTTCGAATGTTTGCACTTGTGTTTGCTCCCACACAAGAGTGTGTATTGTATCCTTCAACTGTCAGTAACTGGAACACCAACCGACAGAGTTCATACAGGGGAGAGCCGAAGACCTGCATGTGTCAGCAAGGATGAAGCCCGTAAACATGTGGGTAGTGAAAGAAATAGTTGCAAAGGAATGGAGGTGGTTTAAGTGAAAAACATGCCACACTGTGCTATCTAGGAACCCTTATGTAGTCGGTAAAGAAAGACAGGGGAGTGGTCTTCACTCAAGTCAGCACAGCATTTTATCATGGAGCGAGACTGAGGGACCGCAGGGGGCTCCTGCAGCACTTGAGTCTTTGTTTTCTTAACCAGTATTGTTTTTACTTCCTTATAATAATTCTTAAACTGAAAACATGCTTTATGCTGCTTATATCAATGTGATATATTTTACAGTAGGCGACAGAAACAATAGTGAAGAGTCTCTTTATAGACTGACATTCATTCCTCCAAAATAAAGCAGCATCAACCTCTGAGTAAAACTGGAATTTAAGGAAATGACGGAAACATCTGGCAGCCCGTTTGCAAACATCCACAGCCAGCGGCACACTGTACGATCACACACGGCGGCATTTCCGTCCTGTGCAGGGGGAGACGGAGTGCTCGCTGTGCCCGCTCTTAGGTGGCCACTGTCAGTGTGATGTGATGGGAGACAAAGCAGGATGAACATCTTTAGTTACAGATGGTGTTATTTTATACCTTAAAAACCCAGGTGGCTACTTATTAACTATTAGAATTAGAGGTTTTGGTTTGATGTAAGACAAATATGCAAGCATCTATAGCTTTTCTATGGCAGAATTTATGTTAATGAAAAAACATTTATAGGGGCAGTAAACTGTCAGTTGCTTATTATATTTAGCAAGAAAGCCACAGAACTTTATTAGATTCATAAAATCGATTTGAAAGAAATAGCCAACACCCTAAAATAGAAGAAACTCCAAATTTCTAAATGGAAAAACATTGTATATAAAGAACTCACATGACTCCATACCAAGAAAACAAACAATCCAATTAAAAATGGACACAGGACCCGAACAGACACTTCTCCAAGGAGGACATACAGCTGGCCCAGAGACTTATGAAAGGATGCTCAGCATCACTAGCTGTCAGAGAGATACAAATTAAAACCACAATGAGATACCACCTTACACCTGTCAGAATGGCTATCATAACTAAATCAACAAATAACAAGTGCTGACAATGTTGTGAAGAAAAGGGAACCCAAGTCCACTGTTGGGAATGCAGACTGGTGCAGCCACTGTGGAAAACAGTATGGAATTTCCTCAAAAAACAAAAAAAATGGAACTGCCTTTTGATCTAGTAATTTCCACTGATGGGATGATGGAATTATATCCTAAGAATCCTGAAACACCAATTCAAAAGAACCTATGCACCCAATGTTCATAGCAGCGTTATTTATGATAGCCAGGTGCCTGGAAACAGCCTAAGTGCCCATCAGTAAATGAGTGGATCAAAAAACTGTGGTACATTTACACAATGAATTCTGTGCAGCAGAAAGAAAGAAGGAGCTCCTACCCTTCACGACAGCATGAATGGAACTGGAGAGCATTTTGCTAAGTGAAGTAAGCCAGGCAGTGAAAGATAAATACCATATGATCTCACCTATTAGTGTAACCTAATCAATATAACAAACAAATGAGCAAAATAGAACCAGAAACATAGAAATAAAGAACTGAGAGTAACCAGAGGGGAGGGGGAGGGGGATAACAGGTAAAAGAAGAGAAAGGGCCAAGTCAGGGATATGTATAAAGGACCCATGGACATGGACAATGGGGTGGAAATGGACTGTGGGAGTTGGGGGGTGGGGCAGAGGAGAGCAATGGGGAAAATTAGGATAACTAATTGAATAGCAACAGAAAAATTATTATAAAATAGGCAGTTTCAACATTAATGTGTGAACATAATATAATTCAGTCTGAATACCAGTGGCTGATTCTGCGCCCCACCCCCAAACTGGGATTGGAAAAAAATAACCCACTTGAAGGAGGCAAGATCTGAGAGTAGCCAATACAGTTTTGAAAAAGAATACTAGTGAGAAAGAGCTGGCCCTCAAGATGCTCAACCTGGCTGTGTACACTTGGTTGTTAGTCACAACAGGGGGTCTTGCATAGGGAATGGAAGAAAATGAGTGGAAGAGAAAGGGGTCTGGCAGTGACTGAGGAGCATTCAAAGGGCGGAGACAGAGCTGGGATCCTCTTCCTCTCCACTGTTAGTGAACAGAGACTTAAGGATCACAGCTCTAAAAAGGTTTGTAATTAAGAGATACTATGAAATTCAGGAGTACCTTTGAGTAACTCGTGAGTGGAGGTTACAAGATAGGAGACCCAGAAGTTAGGAAGGAAAAGAAAAACTGGTATTGGTTCCCTGGAAATGAACAGTTTTCAGAATGACTGAGCTGCCGGGCTGTACGGGCTGTACGTGAGGGACGCACCGGCCGGGCTGCAGATTAGGGAGGTGTGCTCAGTGCGGGGTCGTGTCCCCAGCAGACAAGGGCTTCCTGCAGTTGTTTTCGGGGGCTTATTTGCTTGGTAAAATGAATAAGCATTTGGAGAAGAAGAAATATGGATGGGCCATAAACATTATGTTCAACCCTAATGGTAGATGGGGAAACTCAAATTAAAGTGAACTATTTTTCTCCTATCAGCTTGGCAAAATTCTGAAACTTTATAACATCCTGTAACATCCAGTGCTGACAGGATGTGGGGAAATGGTACTTTTATACATGGCTTGTGAGTGCGAATTGCTGTAATCTTTTTGGAAAGTTACCCTTTGGTATGTGTTAAAGTTAAAAATATACCTTCTCTTTTATCCAGTAATTTCAAAATGGGGTTTGTGTCTTTGTTGAGTAAATGAATCTATCTCAAAGAATCAGAGTGCCCATATTTTGGAATGTGGGTATAGGGATGTCCATTGGTATGTACATCAGTTTGCATCACACCTATTTATAGTCCAAGGCACATCACATTGAGTACCAGGGTCCAAGGCAGGGATAAGCTGCCTTTTTTCCGGGACCGTTGAAGGCCAGAGGAGCAGTGGGTCTGGAGTCCTGCTGGCGATTTTTATGAGACGTTTTGAACCAAAGGCTAAATTAAGCCGATTATTTTGATGATGCACAACTGAAGGCTTTGCTTTATGCTGTTCCCAAATGTTAGCACATGGGGACTCAGACAACATCAGAGGCTTCGTTTAATGACCCCATTCCTTACTCACCACCCTGTATCCTGAGGGCCTGTGTGGTCAGGGTGGAGGACGTGAGCGCTGTGGGCCTGGCCACGAGTGTGGACAGGCATCAGTGGGTTGGGTGTGGAGACAGTGAGCAGTTGTCTCAGGTCAAGGCAGTTGGGCCCGAGTCTGAGCGTGGTAGTCTGCTGTCATCCTTACCGTCTGTGCTTTTCTCTGCTCTTTCTCCACCAGTCCACTCCTTTCCTGCCTGTGTCTGAGGGCGACTGGTGATGCCCTTGGGGTTGCTTAGAGGGCTGCTTCTCACTGCGTATGCCGACACCATGGGCAGTGCCAGAAAAAGTGACTCAGCTCCTTTCAGACTCAGGAAATGTTTATGGTGCAGAAACGCGCTTTCAGAGGACCTTCTCGGGAGAGTCTGCTTGAGCACCTGCGTGTGTGCTGCTCACAGGGCTCAGGCCTGGGCTCTGTGATGGTCGTCTTTCTTGCGAACAGTGGATGCCAGATGCAGGGTTGGGCTGGGGGCACTGTGGGGAGAGAGCTGGAAGTGGACATCGACAGCTCCCCCTTGACCTCCAGACTCGGGTCTTCGGGGTGCAAGGGCCAGCACAGGGCGCATGTGCTCAGATCATTGATTTTGGTACAGTGCGTGCTGTTTAAAGTGGGGTTTTCCACAGTTGGAAAAGTAAGTGTCTGACACAAGACATACCTATAAAATTGTGTTTCAGGAGTGGACCCATCCCTCCAAACAGAGCCTAGGACCCCCGGGCCCTCACAAACCACAGCTGCAGTGCCTAAGCAGCAGAAGGCGCGGCCCACCAACTCGCGGGACGAGCGCTTCCGGTCAGGTAGGGACCAGAGGCAGCAGGCCTCCACTCCTGGACTCTAAGTCTTTGGGTATTTTTTCCTTGCTAGAAATGTCTGCTGAAGAAATTATTTTCTTACTTGAATGATAATTTACCACATCATCATATTTTTTATTGATTTTTTTATTGTTGGAACTATTAGAGATATCCCCCATTTACTCCCCCCCTTTGCCCCCATCACCCAGCCCCCTCCCTGCCTTCCCTGTATTGTTGTCTGTGTCCATGCATATATGGATATGTGTCCTTTGGCTGATCTCTTCCAGTTCCCCCCACCTGCTCCCCTCTGAGATCTGCCAGTCTGTTCCATGTATCTGTACCTCTGGTTTTATATTGTTCATGAGAATCCACAGATGAGTGAGATCATATCGTATTTGTCTTTCTCTGGCTGACTGACTTATTTTGCTTAGCATAATTTAACCTTCACATAACTGCAGTATGTTTTAGGGTAGATAGTAGTATAAGTGCTCTCTTCTTAGTAGATGTTTCTAAAACTTACCCATTTGAAAAAATTCTTTAAACATTTTGTTGAGAAATCAAGTTAAAGGGAAGTCTGACAACTACAGAATTAAACCACATCCATTAAGACTGATAGGAGGGGCACAGTCACAGAATAAGCTGGTCCCATATCCACGTGCAGTGGATAAAAATTCAAGAGGGATATCTTGGAAGTGAAGAGTCCCACTCCCACAGCAGGGACCCCAGCAGGCCCCCAGCCCAGAGTTCCAGTGGTGGGAAAATAAGTCCCTATAACCTCTCTGCAAAAACCAGTGTGGATTGAGTTGGTGGAAGAAATTGCTGGAGTCCCAAACAGTTCTCTTAAAGAATCTACACACAGACTCACCTTCTCAGACTTACTTCTGAGTTGCAGCCCTGGGGTAGCAGCTTGAAATGCATCAGTGGCATACAGGGAGGAACTGAAGTGTCTGGCATCAGAGAGAGAGCTGGGGGACAGCTTTCTCCCAGACAGAACAGCAGGAAGAGGCCATTGCCTCCTTTCTGAGCCCTCTCACCACAGAACCGCAGAGCCTGCAGGCAAGTGTCATATTTGAGACTCCATCAACCTGGCTGACACTGTTTGCCCCACGCTGGAGATCCTGAGACTACATCCCAACCAACTTACGGGCCCACCCAAACTGTTGGGGTCGTGCAAGGGACAACCAATCCATGTTCCTCTCACACATCAGTGTTTCTCTCCCTCTCTTTGTCCTTCCCTTCCCCTCTTTCTGAAAATAAATAAAATTTTGAAAAAAGAAAGTATTTAAAAAGTAAATAAAAACTACTAGAACTGATAACTGAATTCATTACAGTAGCAGTATACAAAATACATATTCAGAAATTGTTTGCATTTTAATTTCTTTTTAATTTAACTTTATTTTTAAAAATTTTATTGATTTTAGAGTGAGGGAGAGAGAAATGTTGATTCATTGTTTCACTTCATTATGCATTTATTGATTGATTCTTGCATGTGCCCTGACTGGTGATTGAACTCGCAACCTTGGCACATTGGAACGATGCTCTTAACCAACTGAGCTACTTCGCCAGGGCTCAGTTGCAGTTTTATACACCAGTAATGAACTATCAGAAAGGGGAAAAAAAATCCCATTTACAATTGCACCAAAAAATAAAATACCCAGGAAAAAATTTAACCAAGGAGGTAAAATTGTAAGATACTGAGGAAAGAAATGGAAGAAGGTACAAATAAATGGAAGCATATACTGTGCTCATGAGTAGGAGGAATTAGCATCATTAAAATGTCCATCGTACCCAAAGCAGTTTGTAGATGCAACATGATTCCTATCAAAACACCAATGGCATATTTCACAGAAATAGAACAAATAATCCACAAATTTAAATGTAACCACAAAAGGCCTCAAATAGCTACAGCAATCTTAAGAAAAAAGAACAAAGTTAGAGGTGTCATGCTGCCTGAATAAAAATATTCTAAAAGGCCATGATAAACAAAACAGCATGGTACTGGCATAAAAACAGACATATAGATTAATGGAACAGAATAGCTAGCCCAGAAATAAACCCAGAAATACCCCCCCCCCCCCGATGGTCAATTAATATTTGACAAAGGGGACAAAAACAATGTGGTAAAAACAATCTATTCAATAAGTGGTATTGGGAAAATTGGACAGATACATACAAAAAATGAAACTAGACCAATTTCTTATATACAAGAATAAACTCAAAATGGATTAAAGACTTTAAATATAAGACTTGAAACCATAAAACTTTTAGAAGGAAACATAGGCAGTAAAATCTTGGACATTTCTTATAGCAACATTTTTTTCTGATCTATCTCCTGGGGCAAAGGAAAGAAAAGAAAAAATAAATGTGACTACGTGAAACGAGAAAGTTTTTGTGCCACAAAGGAAATCATTAACAAACGAAAAGACAACCTACTGAAAGGAAGATAAAACGGTTAATATCCATAATTTATAAAGAACTCATACAACTCAGTACTAAAAAAAAAAGTCCAATTTAAGAAATGGGTAGAGCCCTGGCTAGTGTGGTTCAGTGGATTGAATGCCAGCTTGCGACCTGAAAGTTCACTGGTTTGATTCCCAGTTGGGGCACATGCCTGGGTTGCAGGCCAGGTTCCTGGTTTGGGGTATGTGAGAAGCAACCACACATTGATGTTTCCTTCTTCCTCCTTTCCTTCCACTCTCTCTAAAAGCAAATAAATAAAATCTTAAAAACATAGAAAAGTTAAAAATGGGCAGAGGGCCCTGGCCAGTGTGGCTCAACCAGTTGGAGTGTCGTCCTATAAATGGAAAGGTCAAGGGTTCTATTCCTGGTTAGGGCACGTGCGTGGTTTTCGGGTTTGGTCCCAGTCGGGGTGTGTGCAAGATGCAACTTAGCAGTATTTCTCTCTCATTTCGGTGTTTCTCTCCCTCTTTCTCTCCCTCCCTTCCTTTTTCTCTAAAATCAATAAGCATGTCCTCATGTGAGGATGAAAAAAAATGGGCAGGGGACCTGTATAGAACCTTCTTCGAAGAGAGCATACAGGTGGTAAATATATGAAAAGATGCTCAATAGCACTGATTGTTAGAGAAGTGCAAATTAAAACCACAATGAGATATCCATTCACATCTGTCAAAATGGCCATCAATAAATCCACAAACAACAAGTGCTGGTGAGGATGTGGAGAAAAGGGAACTGTTGTGCATTTTTGGTAGGAATGCAGACTGGTGCAGCCACTGTGGAAAACAGTATGGAAGTTCCTCAAAAAATTAAAAATGGAATTTACCTTTTGACCCAATGATTCCACTCCTGGGTATATATCTGAAGAAACTCAAAATACTATTTCAACAGAATATATGCACCCTCGTGTTTGTGGTGGCGTTATTTACAATATCCAAGATGTGGAAGCAGTCCAAGTGCCCATTGATAAATGAGTGGATAAAGAAGTAGTAGTACATACAGGGTGGGGCAAAAGTGGATTTACAGATGTTCGTATGGAAATTAATATGGTAATTAATAAATAATAATACAGGAATAAACTGTTATGTGTACTCACAACTATAAATCTACTTTTGCCCCACCCTGTGTATACAAATGGACTATTGCTCAGCCATAAAAAAAGAATAAAATGTTACCACTTACAACAGTATGTTTGGACCTAGAGAGTATTATGCCAAGTGAAAGAAGCCAGAGAAAGAAAAATACCATATGATTTCACTTAATGTGGACTCTTAAGAACAGAATAAATTAACAAACACAATTGAAACAGACTAATAGACACAGAAACATAGTGATGATTGCTGGGGTGTGGCAGGACTGGGTGAAAAAGGTGAAGGAAGTAAGAAGTACAAATTGGTAGTTGTAAAGCAGTCACGGAGGTGTAAAGTACAGCATAGGGCATGTAGTCAGCATTGCTGTAATAACTATGTGTGGTGCCAGGTGGGTACTGGGAACACTCTGTAAAGTACGTTATTGTCTAACCAATATGCTGCACCCCTGAAACTAATGCAAAATAGTATTGAATGTAAATTGTAATGGAAAAATAAAATGTAAATTAAAAATAAAGAAATGGCCATTTTTGTTTTAAGAATACCTAGAAAAAACATCAAGATTTTAAATGTTATATCAACAGTGGATTGTGATGAAGAGATTTGAGAAATTTTCGATCAGGTAATTTCTTACCAATTTAATACACATTTAAAAAAACTTCATCACACTGATGATTTTTTTCTGTAATATAATTAATACATATAGTATAAAGTATTAAACCAAGTTTAAGACCAATAGTAAAAATCACCTGAAGTCCCTGAATCCCAAGCCAACCACCTTTAGTGTTTCGCTGAACACCTCTTCTTCAGCCCTGGAGGCTAATGCACACAGACACGTACGTGTCCCCAGTCCGTAAATGGGATCCCGTAAAGGGTCTCCTTCCTCTTCCCACCTTCCTTATTTCTCTGCCTCCATCCTCCTCACCATCCACTTCCATGTAACTGATATTAATAAATGGTTTTCTGTCCTTGTGAACTTTATTTTAGTTCTAATTCTTCTTTTTCCTGAATATAAGACCTTTATCATAAATGTGGTTTGCCAATATTTTCTCCTAGGCTTTGTCTTGTCTTTGCATTCTCTTAAAGTGTCTTTTGAAGAGCACAGATTTTTAATGTTAATGAAGTCCAACTTATCAATTCTTTTAAGTCAATAGTGCCTTTGTTCTTGTATCTTGTATCTTGTGCCTCAGTGTAGTTTTATGTTTCTTGTGCTTTGTTGAACTTCTTTGATCTGTTGGTTAATCTGTTTTTGTTTGTTTCTCAGACACCAAACAAGATTTTAAAGTGTTTCAGGGTATCTTGTTTTCTTCTTTGATCTCATTATTGACCCATTCATTATTTAATAACATGTAATTTAGCTTCCATGTCTTTGTGTGTTTTCAGTGTTCTTGCAACTGATTTCTAGTTTCATAGCATTGTGGTCAGAGAAGATGCTTGGTATGGTTTCAGTCTTCTTAAATTTATTGAGACTTGTTTTGTGTCCTAACATGTAGTCTATGCTAGAAAGCATTCCTCATGCACTTGAAAAGTATGCATATTCTGCTGCTTTGGATTGAAATGCTCTGAAGACATCAATTAAATCCATTTGACCTAGTGTGTCATTCAAGGCCGCTGTCTCCTTATTGATTTTCTGCCTGGAAGATCTATCCATCAAAATCAATAGGATGTTAAAGTCCCCAACTATGACTGTATTTCTGTTGTTCTCTCTCTTTATGTCCATTAAGATTTGCTTCACATATTTAGGTGCCCCTATGTTGGGTGTGTAAACGTTTACCAGGGTTATGTCCTCTCATTGGATTGTTCCCTTTGTCATTATCTAGTGTTGTTCCTTGTCTCTTACTATAGCTTTGGTTTTAAAGTCTGTTTTGTTGGATATGAGTATTGCTACCCCAGATTTCTTTTCCTTTCCATTTGCATGAAATATCTTTTCCGAATCCTTTACTTTTAGTCTGTGTATATCTTTCAACCACAAGTGGGTTTCTTGGAGGTAGCACTGAAAAACACACAAAGTCATGGAAGCTAAATAACATGTTATTAAACAGAGAATGGGTCAACAACAAGATCAAGGATGAAATCAAAAGCTACCTTTAAACAAATGAAAATGAGAACACAGCAATCCAAAATCTGTGAGACACAGGGAAAGCAATCCTAAGAGGGAAATTCATAGCATTACAGGCCTATCCCCCCAAAAACAAGAAGTTTAACTTCTTGTTTTAATTTAATCTAACTTTACACTTAAAGGAACTTGAAAAGAACAACAAGCAAAGCCCAAAGCGAATAGAAGGAAGGAAATAAAAAAGATTAGAGCAGAAATAAATGAAATAGTCTTAAAAAATGATACAAAAGATCAATGAATCCAAGACCTGGTTCTTTGAAAAGATAAACAAGATTGACAAACCTTTAACCAGACTCATCAAGAAAAAAAGAGAGAGGACCCAAATAAATGGAATCAGAAATGAAAGAGGAGAAATAACAACTGACACCAAAGAAATACAAAGGATTGTAAGAAAATATTGTGAACAACTAAATGCCAACAAACTGGACAACATGGACAAAATAGACAAATTCCTAGAAACACACAATTTTCCAAAACTAAATTTGGAAGAATCAGAGAGTCTGAATAGACAGATTACACCTAGTGAAATTGAAGCAGCAATCAAAACACTCCCAACAAACAAAAGCTCTGCACCGGATGGATTCATAGGTGAATTTTACCAAACATTGCTCCAAGAATTAACACTTCAAAGTATTTCAAAAAGTTCAAGGGTAGGAAGGACTTCCAAGTTCATTTTATGAAGCCAGCATTATCCTAATTCCAAAACCCAGTAAACACACTTCAAAAAAAAAAGAGAAGAAAATTATAGGCCAATATCCCTGATGAACATAGACACTCAAATTCTCAACAAAATATTAGCAAACTGAATACAGCAATGCATCAAAAGATTATACACCATGATCAAGTGGGATTTATTCCTGGAATGCAAGGTTGGTACAATATTTGCAAATCAATAAATGTGATTCACCACATAAACAAAATGAAGAATAAAAATCACATGCTCATATCAGTAGATATAGGAAAAACATTTAATAAATGTTTTTATTTTATTTTAGATTTATTTTAATAAATCTAATATTCATTTATGAGAAAAACTCAGAAAAGTAGGAATAGAGGGAACACACCTAAACATAATAAAGGCCATATATGACAAACCTACTGCCAGCATCCTACTCAATGGGTAAAAACTATAAGCGTCCCCCTTAAGAACAGGATCAAAACATGGATGTCCGCTTCCACCTCTCATATTTAACATAGTACTGGAAGTCCTAGCCACAGCAATTAGACAAGAAGAAATAAAAGGCATCCAAATTGGAAAGGAAGAAGTAAAACTCTCTTTTTGCAGATAACATGATACTGTACATAGAGAACCCCAAAGATCCCACTAAGAAAATACTAGAACTGATAAATGAATTCAGCAAAGTAGCAGGACACAAAATTAATATCTAGAAATCAGTTACATTTTTACATGCCAATAATGAACTAACAGAAAGGGAAATTAAGACACCACTCCCATTTATAATTGCTTCAAAAAGAATAAAATACCTAGGAATAGCTCTAACCAAGAATGTAAAAGACCTGTACTTGGAAAATTGTAAGGCACTGAGGAAAGAAAGTGAAGAAGATCCAAAAAAGTGGAAGCACATACCATGTTCATGGATAGGAAGAATTAACATCGTTAAAATTTCCATACCAGCCAAAGCAATCTATAGAGTCAGTGCAATTCCTATCAAGATTCCAATGATATATTTCACAAAGTAGAACAGATATTTCAAAAATGTATGTGGACCCACAAAAGGCCCCACATAGCAACAGTGGTCCTGAGAAAAGAAGAACCTTGGAGGTTGAAGGAATGAATCATGCTACCTAATACCAAACTATACTACAAGTCCACTGTAATCAAAACAGTCTGGTAGTGGCATAAGAATAGACATATACATCAGTGGAACAGAATGGAGAGCCCAGAAATAAAGCTACACCTTTATAGTCAATTAATATTAGACAGAGGGAGCAAGCACCTACAGTGGGCTAAAGATAGCTCATTCAGTTAATGGTGCTGGGGAAATTGGACAGATGTGTATAACAATGAAACTAGACTACCTTTTTACACCACACACGAATAAATTCAAAATATATTAAAGCCTTAAATGTTTGACCCGAAACCCTAAAAATAGTAGAGGAAAACATAGGCAGCAAAATCTTAGACATTTCTGGTAGCAATATTTTATTGGATATATTTCCCTAGGCAAGGGGGGCGGGGAAGGAACAAATGGGACTACATCAAACTAAAAAGGTTTTGCACAGCAAAGCCTTTGCCCAAAATCAAAAACAAAATAAAAAGCCTACAGATTGGGACAACATACTCACCAGTATATCTAATAAGGGGTTAATATCCAAAATTTATAAAAAAGTTTTATACAAAATCTTCTTTATACAAAAACTTACAGAAGTTTTTTACAAAACTCAACACCAAAAAACCAAACAACCCAATTAAGAAGATAGACAAAGGACCTGAATACACACTTCTTTAAAGAGGACATACAGATGGCCAACAGTCATTTGAAAAGATGCTTAGTATCACTAATCATCAAAGAAATGTGAATTAAAACCACAATGAGACATCATGTCACATCTGTTAGAATGGCTATAATAATAAATCAATATATAACAAGTGCTAGTGAGAATGTGGAAAAAAGAGAACCCCTTTGCACTGTTGGTGGGAATGCAGATTGGTGCAGCCGCTGTGGAAAGCAGTATGGAGATACCTCAAACAATTAAAAATTAGGTCAGCCTTGTGCCCCAGTGATCCCGCTCCTGGGAGTATATTTGAAGGAACCCGAACCACTAATTCAAGAGAACATAAGCACCCCTATGTTCATTGCAGCATTATTTACAATTGCTAAGTTATGGAAGCAGCTCTAGTGTCCACCAATAGATGAGTGGATAAAACAACTATGGGACATTTACAGAATGGAATACTACTTGGTTGGAAAAAAAGAAGAAAATTTTACCCTTTGTGACAGTATGGATGGACCTGGAAAACAATTATGCTAAGTCAAATAAGCCAGTCAGAGAAGCACAAATACTATATGATTTCAGTCATATGTGGAATCTCATGAACAAACTGAACTAACACACAAAATAGAGACAGACTCCTGCATAGAGAGCAGGATGACAGCTAAGGTGGGACGGAAGATTGACATGTGTACTTAGAGTCACTGCTCTATCTGTTGAAGGGGCTCCTGGGTTTGTCTCTCCTTTAAGCAGCTTCTTCCAAGAGTATTTCACTTCTATGTCTGGGTATATTTTTATTAGATCCTGGTGTTTAAATGATAATTTGGCTGGATATAAATTGTAGGTTCAAAACTTTTTCTTTGTTACTATGTTTCCTTCTTGCAGCTGGGTGGTTACTGTTGGGTCATGTTCCTCTATTTCTTGATCCTTCAAGATGGTTTACTCGCTCTCTGGAAGCTTTTAGAATTGTCTTGTTGCCTTTGATGTTTGTAAATTTTATTTCAGTACATGTAAGTGTGAATTTTTTATTTTTGTTGATTAGCAGTTTATCTGCCATTTCCTTGTAAGGTTTTTAAATGTTTTAAAAACATCTTGTTGGAGAAAAACTTTAATTGTACAGAAGTGGTCTTGTGCAATTTTTTTGTCCTTAGTAGGTTTTGCTAGAGGAGCAGGTTCAAGTCATTTGGAGTGGTTTATGATGACTGTTGGAGACACATTTATTTGTTTTATCTTATCTTCAATTTGGGGATTTTTAAAAATTTAGTTTTCATTTATGACTGTGAAAATATTCATGGTTCCAAAGTCAAATCTACAAACAAAGGAATATTTAAAGAAATCTTAGGGCCAAAATGTGGGATACGCAAGTAGGCACAGGGTGTGCTTGTGTTGCTTTTACACTCAATGAAAGCCATGAACCTTAATTTTGGTACTTCATAAACAATATTTTAAAGACTTTTTATTGATGTTCCTATGTAGATGTTCACACTGAAGCCGTGCAAGCAGCGTTGGCCAAATACAAAGAGAGGAAGGTGCCTCTGCCCTCGAAAAGGCGGTCTGTTCTCGTGCATTCATCTCTGGAAACCTGCACCCCCCCAGGTACTGGTGAAACTGGGTCAGGAATGTCCCAGAGGTGTTTCAGACGCTTGGTGTCGTAACTTTCTTTCCCGCTGGGTTGGAATATCCTTCTGACTTGTAGTAAAGAGTTGGAAAATGGAGATTGAAAATGTTTGTGTATGTGCAGTAGTGCTTACCTGAAAATTTGTGGTGCACACAGTATGCTTCTTACCCAAACAGATAATTGCTTTTTACAGACTTATTGTGTAAATTTTAGGTTTTTGTTTTTTCATTACCAAGATGCTATCTATGTGTTTTAAAGAAGAAAAGAACCTAAAATGAAAATTTAGTGGTATGCAAGTGTTCCCTGGATTAAAATTTGTTAAATTATTCGCTTATTTACTGTGTTGTTACCAGGCCTTAAATGGGAGAGGAGAAGGCTATCTAGAGGATTTTAAATTTTTACTTTGTTGTTTGTTGTTATTGTAATTAGAAATGAAACCTTTAAATGGAGTTTCTCTTTGTCAGTGATGTTTTGTAAGCTTCCTATTAAATTATCCCACGTGTTGGTTTAATGACTTTGTGTCCATGCACATCTGTTGCCTATCTTGTTATGTAAGTCATGAGACTGGCGACTGCAAGCCCGACACCAGATTCACAAAATAATTTAGTGTCCTGGTCATGCTTTCTTGCTAAAAAAGAAGAAAGTTCATACTATTGAAAAAAATCCAAGAAATGGCCTTCAAATTACTCTTTCTACCCAATTTTTAAGTACTCTAAAATAATTGTGAAACCTGTAATAAAATGCACAGTCATACAGACTTGATAGAACCTTAATCACAGTTAATTTTACTGACAGAAGCAGTTTTCTTGGGGAAGGAATTCTTTCCAGAGTCCATTCCTACATCCCCGAGGGAGAGGCAGGTGAATGGGGTGAGGGAGGCACATAGGCTACAGCCCCTGCAGCCCATGTGCTTTCTCGGGGGGCGAGCTGCTCCTTCCCTGCAGGGTTCTCAGCCACATGAAGGTGGTGTAGGGGTCGGAGTGAATGTTCTGTAGCAACACTGGACGTTCACAGAGCGTTCCCCAGTTGGAGTCTCCTTTGATATTTGGGGCCCCGCCAAGCAATGTTCCGCAGCCACGTTGGGAGCCTGTCTTCGCTCCCAGTGTGTAGTGTCCCAGGACTAAGGCCTCTGGGGGAAGCTGGGGTCATAGAGCCAGTTTTCCCGGCTAGGGTCCTTTGGATCTTCCAGTTGGTTGATGCAGGCCCTTCTAGATTGAGTGTGACCTTTGCCGTGACTCCTCAGCCACGTGCGGGTGCGGCTGTGCAGGCATACAGGGCAGCGCGGTGCAGGCTGGGAGGCCCGGGTGCCAGTGTGGGAATGGCCTTCCTCAGTGACCCATCCCTACATCACGCCTGTCGTCGTTATTTTAACCACAGACACGTCGTCTGCCTCAGAAGATGAGGGCTCTTTACGGCGACCCGGGCGACTCGCCTCCACTCCGCTCCAGAGCCATTCCAGCGTCGAGCCCTGGCTCGACCGGGTCATTCAGGGCTCGTCCACCTCATCCTCCGCATCTTCCACCTCATCTCACCCGGGAGGGAGACCTGCCGCCGCGCTCGCAGGCCCCGCGGCCCGCGCCCACATAGGTCAGTAACGGTTTCCGTGGCCTTTGTAGGACAGGGGTGCCTCTGCGCCCGTCGGAGCCTGTCTTCTCTTCTTCATCTGGAAAATGGCTTTTTGGGGACAAAAGTAGTCCTTGCTACTTCTGTGGTTTGACGATTCCGGGCGCTCTGGCATGTGGGCCTTCCCCGTGGGCAGAGAGAAGTGCGTGGTGTCTCTCGACGTGTGCTGCCCCTGCTCTGGAGGGCGGGCTGGCACAGGTGGCAGGTGCCGAGTGGGGTTCAGTTAGATGTGCCCGTAGTTGCCCCTGCTGGTCACCCTTGGCCCGCGGCCACGACATTGTCTCCGCCTTCGCTCGTGTGCACAGCTGTGGGTCCATCACTTTGCTCGGGAGGTCCAGGTTAAAGAGCTCCTCAGCCTGGGTGGGGATGACAGTCAGAGCTAAGTGCAGAGAAGCACAGACCTCTTCCAAATCATCCGATCTTTAAATTACATTACTGTTAGGGGAAAAGTACAAACCTTTTCATTACTTGAAATCACATTGTAAAAACAAACGGTAGCATCGTTAGCTGTGTGTAGCTAGCACACAGCACCCACATGGATTCTTGCATGAACACCTTAGAGTGTGATTGTGACCCCTCTGTTTTCTAGATGTGGAGGGAGGACAGAAAGGTCGATTGTCACTGACCTGAGATTGCACGCCTGGCTTAGCATCGAAGCCAGCCTGACGGTGTTCTTGCTTCCTGTTCGTTCTCTTTGCTGTTAGTTGCTGTTCTGCTCGCACTGAAGCCGTGCGTGGCTGGCGTTTTCCGTGGGGTCACAGCAGGCAGCCTCTGGGCTTGGGTGCTGAGCTGCGTCATGTAAAATCTTTGTCATTTGGCCGGGCTGGGACTATGGGTGTTTTAAGTGGCCAACGGCTTTAGTCTCACCATCCTCTGTGGGCACAGCACTGAGGTTCTTCGTTTTAAGTTTATTGCCTCAGTGCATGAAGCCCGTTTCTGTTGAGCACGTGTCTTCTACTGCGACGTGAGTCGTAGGTGAGAACTCCCGATGCTGTGCTCTGCTTCAGCGCCCAGAGACCATGGGTGGTGGGGGCAGCTCACCGTCGGGGCTCCCGAGGATAGCATGTTTCACAACAAAAGGCCCCTTTGGAAAAGAGCCCACCCAGATCACTTTGGTAGCTTTTCTGCATGTCCTGTGAATGGGCAGTGGTTAATGTCCCCCTTTCCTCAAGCAGGCTGACAGTGGATAGCTCGAAAAACAGTTTCTCCACTGATTTATTGAAAAACTGCCCACAGGTCAGAATGTTTAACCAGGTAGCCTTCGGCTTCCAGTGGTTGTGGGTCTTTTAACAAAGCACTTAACTGTAAGTGTGTTTGGGGAAGGGAAGGTGTTTTCATTCTCCGAAAGGCCCTGACAGTGAGGATTCACGAGTCGGGTGCATGACCTTTCGGTGAGGACTCTTGGTCTCCACGGGCGTAGCTGAGCCTGTCTGTCTCCCACCCCACTCGCCTGGCCTCACACACGCACTGTAATTAATTCCAGTAACGTCTAAAAACTTAACCTGGGCTCCGTGTGGTGCCCTACCGTGGGCTACCGTGGATGGTAGCCTTTGTGTACTCAGTGTTTGCTGAACACAGTGGCTTGAATTTCTGAACGTGAGAATACTCAATTTCTCTCTCTTCATTATAAAAACCATCCTTTGTCTTAGTTTTTAACAGTAGAGAGTTCCTCTGTTTGGGTTAAGAAAAGAAATACCAAAGAACAAGAATATTTAGGTAAAAATTTAGAGGTAGAACATATTATTAGGTAAAGGTCATCTTAAAAATTTATCATTTTCAACTTTAGATTAAGGAAATCAAATACATAAACATTTGCACACAAATATAAATATGTACATTTAAAAGTGGTACTTTTAGTTATAGTAATTAATTTTTATTTTGAAGGTGGTTTGCTTATTTTATTCAACTATTTTAAAAACTACTTTTAGTTATGATTACATTTATACCTTTTTCATGAATACTGTTAAAATCATTTATTCTTTTTGCTGAATTTGGAAAGATGGGCTATTTCTTTTTAAACTGAAAGAACGTTATGATGGGCCTACTTTAAAATGCTAATTTCATCAATGTCCAGCTTTTCCAGGGTTATGAAAACTCTGTAATTAAAGTTAGATTTTTCCAAATGGTATTTTCTGCTGTGTAGATAGTGAGTTTGTGTTTTGCTTCCATGTAATTTCATCTTTCTGTGTATTTTAAGTTTCTGCCTAGGTTGTGAAATAAATGATAGCCAAAAGTTCGGAGTGCAAGATACGAGTGTGCCGTCTGCGAGGGCAGGAGCATTCGTTAGACAATAAAACGGATTATAGTTGCCACTGACATAGGCTAATGTCCATCTCACAAGTGGATCAGTATCTGCCCTAGTGTCAGGGCAGGGCCCAGTTTCTGGTACTTGTACAGACAACGGTGCTTGTCCTAGTGGAAGACCCACCGTAACGATAATGTGAGAGCAGTTCACAGTCAGCCACGTTCCCAGCAGATCAGTGTGCCATATGATGAAAATCAACACAAAGATGGACATTTCAGACAGTGGAAGCGGGGGGAGTCTCTAAACATTTTCTGTCTCTAACTAGTTTGTCTTTAAAGGAATACATTCTGTTCTAGGAACTTGGTTGTAGTCTCTTAACAGTGAGTTGTGTTGAACTGGCCACAAGGGTAGTTTTCATCTTTGTAGGTTTATTCTGTGAAGACTGTATAGGTCTGGGTCTTCGGGATATCCAACATACTCTTTAGGAGAATACGGGGTAGTCTGTTTTTTGTTTTTTGTTTTTTTTCTCATAATATAATGAAAAGTGGTCCAATAATAATTGATTTAAAATGTGTTTCGGCTTCATTGAGGGAGATTTCTGAGTAAAATCTCATTGGGAGGCGAGTCTGCTTGTGCCTGTGTGTGTGCTGTGGTCAGTGGGGCTGGTCTGGGTCCCTGTGGGCACTGGACAGCCTTCCTGCACACAGGTCTGCATGCCGTGTTTGGGAGCTGAGGGTTCACTGGGTCCTTGGGGGCCTCGGTTGATCGGAAAAACAACGTTATCGGAATGCCATGCTCCTTGCTTAGAAAGCGCAGCTAGAGCAACTTGACTCAAATGGGTTTTAAACAGCAACGTAATGATCTTTTGAATTAACAACACTTTTGTTTTGGGTTTGTTTTTCAAAAGCAGATCTGCACTCTGCCCCTCCTGATGTCACCACTGGCCTTGTTGTGGAGCATTCGCACTGTGAGGGTCCACAGCCAGCCTCTGTGAGAGGCGTCCCTCGGGGGTGCGGTGGGCGCCTCCTGGACACAGCGGGTGGTGAGCATGTCTTCCTTTCTCCTTTTGCCACGGCCGAGCACAGGTGCTTCACAGGTACTGAGCATCCCTTAGTGTGCCCGTTATAGCAAACCTGAGCCAATCAGCAGTTACGACCCTTTAGTGCATGTTATCACAGAAAGCACCCTGTGCAGAAAAGATCAGAAATACCTGTGGAATTGGTCCAGTGGACCAAGGGGAATAGGGTGGAGAAAGCCTCCAAGTTTGAATTGGATGCAAAAGGAATTTGGATCTGCAATAGTGTAGGAAAATGAGGAGCGTGTAAGGTTTTTATTTGGTCGTAGTGTGGCCCGCACAGCAGGTCCCGCCTGACGCACAGCAGCCTTGTGCCTGCACGCCGTCCTCGGCAGCCTGTTGTGGAAGGGGCGCAGCAGCTGGCACGGTTCCTGATGTGCGAGCCCCGTGCTGCGAGTGCGACTTCAGTGTCCTGCTTAGTACCGTTTCCTCTTGAAACAGCTCTCTAAGTTCTGTCAAAGTCTCGTGACGTTTTCTTTCCCACGTGCCAGGTTTGAATGGCAGAAAACTCCAGAGGATCTCCTGTCTACGCTTTTAACATGTGTTTTGATCCTTCTAAGCAGTGGGTCAGATTTGTCGAAGTCTTTTAGTTCTTTGTCCAAATGCAAAAGGAAAATACTGACTTCACATGAAGCAGCCTTTCTATTCATGAGGTAGATTTGTGTCTGACTTATTACTCTTTATATTTGAACAAATTGAAGAACTTAGTTGAGCAATGATTGACATGTAATCAACCTCAATATTCAAAGTACGCAATTTTATATTTTCAGATGTGTGTCAACCCATGAAACCATCCATGCAGTCACGACAGTGAACACATCTGTTCTTCATAAAATTTTTTGTGCCCCTTTATCAGACCTCCTGTTGCCTTTTTTGACTCCTCCTCAGGAAACCACTGATTTACTTCTGACACTGTAGTTAGTTTGCATTTTCTAGAATTTTATATAAAAATAATCGTACTGTACTTACTTTTTATTGTCTGGGTTCTGCCACTCTACATACTTATTTTGAGGTTCATGTTCTCGCATGTATCATTAGTTTATTCCTTTTATTGGGGAGTAGATTTCATTGTGTGGCTGCACCAGTTTGTTTATCTGCTTCCCTGTCGATGTATGTTTTGTTTTTTTTTCTAGTTTTTGGCTATTCCAAATAGAGCTGCTTATTCATGTTTTTGTGTGGTCATGTACTTTCATTCCTTTTGGGTCAATCAGTACCAGGAGTGGAATGGTAGGTCTGCGATTTCCTTAGGAAATCGCCAGCTCATTCTCCTGGTGCCTGTATCTAATTTCCCATTCCCACCGTTAGTGGTGTGAGTTCGGTTCCTCCGCAGCCTTACCAGCCGTTGGTATCGTTGGTTTTTAAATGTGAACTGTCCTAATAGGTGTGTCAAGGTGTCTCATAGTTTGAATTTGCATCTCCCTAGTGATGGATGGTGTTGAGCATCTTCTAATGTGCTTATTTGCCATCTGCATGTCTTTTCAGAGGAGTCTGTTCGAACCTTCTGCTAATTTTTTAATGTGCTGATTGTTGTCTTACTAAGATTGAAGAGTTCTTTATGCATTCTGGATACAAGTTTTTTTAAAAAAATCGGGCTTATAATTTATATTTTTTCCCAGTCCGTGACTTGTGTTTTCATTCTCTTAATGCCTTTCAAAGAGTAGAAGTTAAATTTTTTTTCTAATTTTATTTTAATCATTGTTCAAGTACACAAGTTAAATTTTTGATGATGTCCAGTTTACCAAATTTTTCTTTTATGGATCCTACTTTTGTGTCCTAAGATATATTTTCCTAACTCAAGGTCATAAAGGTTTCCTATATTTTCTACTAAAATTTTATAGTTTTAGGTTTTACATTTAGGTGTATGATTCATCTGAGTTAATTTTAACATAGTGCAAGAAGTGCATCACACTTCATTTTCTTACATATGAATATCCAGTTGTTACAGCATCATCTATTTTAAAGACCATTCTGTCCCCACCAATCTTCTTTGGCATCTTGAATGACAGTCAGTGGGTCATGTGTGGGAGGAGTCTGTTCCCGGGCGCTGCGTGCGGTTCAGTTGCCGTATTTGTTCATCCTTATGCCGGTAGCGCTCTGTCATGATGATTGTGGTTTTATCTTGAAATTGCGTAGCTTGTCCTCAACTCTGCTTTCGATTTAAATTTTGCTTTGACTATTTCAGTTCTTCTGTGTTGTAACATTTTAAAATTAGCTTGTTAATTTTTACCAAAATTCCTGTCAGATGTTGATTGGTATTTCACTGACTCTCCAGATCAATTTGGAAATAATTGGCATCTTAACTATTGTATATTTCAGTTGATGAATACGGTATATTTTTTATTTAATTTTTATAAAAAATTTTAGCACTGTTTTATAGTTTTCAGTGCACAGGTATTGCACATATTTTGTTAAAATTATCCCAACATATGTTACATTTTTTTATACTAATGTAAATGATACTTAAATTTTTTTTCCAATCGTTTGTTGCTAGTCTATAGAAATATGGTTGATTTCTTTGATATGGACCTTATATTAGTTCTAGTAGTTTTTTTGATAGACTCCTTAAGATTTTCTGCATACATGCACGGTTGTATTATCTGTGAACAGAGTTTTACTTCTCTTTCCGAATTGTTTGTCTGCAGGGACGTCAGTATTTCCGGCTTCACTGCAGTGGATGGGACTTGCAGTTTTCGTTAGAAATGTTGAGAGGGGACATAACTTGTCTTATTGTTAATTGTTGGGGGAGAGTGTTCACTTTTTCATTTTTAATTGTGATGTTAGCTGTGGGTTTTTTATAGATGCTTATAATCAGGTTGAGGAAGTTCTCTTTTTTCCTCATTTCCTGAACATTTTTATCATGACTTTTGTTTCATGATCTTTTTGACCTGTCAAGCTCGTCATGTACCGTTTTTCTCTCATAGTTTGTTAAACACAGCTCAGGTGTGCGGCAGGCTGTGCCATACAGGTGCATGTGGTGCACTGTTACACCGCCGCACAGCAAAACCGCCTGATCATGCGTTTCTCAGAATGGATCCTCGTTGTTCTGTGATGTGTGACTGTGATTTTGAGATTTAGAGGTTTGTTAATGTTCTACATAATCAAAACATAAAATATGGGAAGAGTGGGGAGAATCTTAAAACTGAAATCAAGCAGAAATAATAAACAAACACGATTGTATTTCCAAGAAATACCATAGCCACACTCAAGGGGGTGATGGGGAGAGAGCAAATACAGGTAAGTTCTTAACACAGTATTGGATGGCACACCCTCCACTTTGGACACAGTTGGGTTGGAAGCACAGCAGATAAACTTTGAACTCTTGTTAGTAGGTTGTTTTTGTAGCGCTGTGCATGAAGCAATTTGAAATTATCCTACACACTTGATAGTGTTGAGCAAAGGCGTTGATGCTGTTGGGGGCAAGGTTCTCACTGTGGAAGAGGGACATCCAGCGGATAAGCTATAAAAGGCAAGAGAGAACTCTGTGGGGGAGACTGGGATTGAAGGTGTTGGTGTGGACTCACGATTTCTAAGATGCGAATCTGTCAGTTTACACTCATCTGTGCACACATGTGCATTGTCCTTGTAGGTGTGCATGTGTGTCTGTGAATACATGAATGTGTGTACACAGTGTACCTTTTAGCCCTGTCTGTTGAAAGGAGCATGGACACTGAGCACACCTGGTGACTAGATCTTGGTCTTTACTCCCTTCCCACTGAGGACAGCCTGGGCTGCTTGGGAAGATGTGTGATTTCAGGGCAGGGGAGTACAAGTGACTGAAATATCTCATAATGGAATGTAAGGAAGTGCTTAAAACACGGTGGGGCATGTCACAAGTCAACTTGTCAAGGGTCCTGCTGGCTAACTCAGGGACAGTTTGTGCATCAGATACAACCGTGATGATCTGTAACAACTGAGAAAATAGCCATCCATTAGTCCTCTGATAGTATTGTAGAGAGACAGACAGACAGATGGTAGATGACAGACAGACAGGTGATAGACAGGTGACAGACAGGATGCCAGGTGTGGACTGCTCAGTGTGAACTGAGTTGGGGAAGAACTGCAACCAGTGCCGTAAAAACCACTGCTGGCAGGAGGGATGCGTGACCGTCAAATGCAGGGAGAAGGTTCAGTGACGGTCAGCATATTCGTGTGTTGCTGAAGTGTCTCCTCACAGTCGCGTGTTAGCTGCACAAGAAACAACAGTAACGATGTAGCGGAGAGGCCGGGCAGTACCTTGGGTGATGAAGTCAGCCTCTCCGCGAGGGTGGGTGGGTGTCCATCCCAGGAATCTGGATGTGCTATCACGTAGCACTTCAGCCAGGAATGCAGCACTTGAATCGAATCACGAAAAACCTCATAAAACTCAAATTGAGGTATGTTCTACTTAAGAAAAAGAAAGGACTGCACTCTTTCAAAATGTCAGTGTTATAAAGGACAAAGAAATATTCCAGACTAGAGGAGACTGAAGAGACGTGATGGGTACATGCATTTCTTGGTGCTAGTTGGCCCCGGTGTTGGAGGCGGGGACGCGCTGCAGACAGGCACTGCGGTGTCAGCGGCCCTACTTGTGGTCAGGGGTGGGAGGTCGGGGCGTGCCGAGGCCGGGCCCTGCTTACTCCTGCTCTCAGCCATCTTTCCACGTGGGTTCTCCTTGGAGCGCCCACCGCCGTGTCAGGTGTCCGTGTCTGTTTGCAGGGGCACGTGTTGTTATCCAGCGGATGGTGGGCTGTTTAAGGGCAGGCTCTTCCTTACGTTTTTGCCCCCGGAACTGAGAACACCAAAGAGCTTTTAGTTTATTTGGATTGTAGCTCTCGATATTTTATAATTAGAAATTAAAACTAAAAATTTAAAAAAATATTTAAAAACAATAAACTGATTATAGCTTAACATAAATAACTCATATTTGAAAAATTTGCACAGTGAAATGAAAACTTAGAGGGGAAATGGGCTTGTTTTCTATTGTTGCCACTGGTCTCACGGTAGCATAATAGCGTCATCTGGTTCTGTGTCTCGTCCCCGTTCAGTCTGTTCTGCTCTGACATGACGTGTGGCCTCTGGGAGACCCCCCTGTGCTCTTGTGACAGGAGGAAAGTGCTAAGGGAAATGGTGTCTCAACATGACTGGGGAAGGCAGCTGGCCCGTGAATGGCGCGGGTGCTGACAGTCGAAAGTCAGTGTGTAACTGACTCCCTGAGAACGTCGTTGTCCCTTGGTGCCTGCAGGGGGTCGGTTGCAGGGCCTTCCCGCAGGTACCAGAGCGTGCAGTACTCAAGTTCCCCGTGTAAAATGGCACAGGGTGGTGCATATGTTGGGCCCGCCACGTCCACGGACTCCCAGCCTCAGACTGGAAAACAGTGCAGGTGTTGATTTCGAAGTCTGTGTACAGTGGACTTGTGCAGTGCGAACCTGTGTTGTTCAAGGGCCAGCTGTAGTTTGACCTCATGAACCTCCTGAAAGAGTCTCAGGCACTCCCAGGGGTCCCTGGACCACTTTGAAAACCACTAGCTTAGAACAAATTCTACTTCCTAAAAGGCATTCAGTAAGATTTTTTAATGACTTAATTCCAGAATGCCTGCCTGATGGGGCCAGCACTTTTTATTCATGTGGCCGGTCACTGGACCTCGTTTCCGCGTCCTGTTCTCCATAGGATGTGGCGTGTTCTAGCCTTAGCGCTCCTCTTCCCGTGACAGGTGTCCCTGTGAACAGCAGAGTGTCCTCCAAAATCCAGCAACTTCTGAACACCCTGAAGAGGCCAAAGCGCCCTCCGCTGAAGGAGTTCTTCGTGGACGACATTGAGGAGCTGTTGGAAGGTGGGCATCCTCAGACGTGGGTTTGCGTGTGGGGACTGGGTGGCCGTCACGTTTAAAGACTCAGGCAGATGTACACCCTCTGTGGGCTACTGCTGTGCTGTAACACAGTGAAGTGACGTTCTCTCTGCTGGCAGCCTCTGTGGTTCCCGTGTGTGGTGGTGAATTCAGCATCACCTGTGACTGCTGACTTTATCTGAACAGGTGGAAAATTCATTGCTTCATAGTTGAGATACTTAACATTTCTCTGTGCCTAGGATCCAGTGGCTAGTACTTTATAAGACTACTTCTAGGGTTGCATTTTACTTACATTATTAAAAATTTGTTTTTTATTTACCGATTTTAGGGAGAGAGAGAAAAACATCAATTTGTTGCTCTGTCTATTAATGCATTCATTGGAGTTTTTCTTGTGCGTACCCTGACCGGGAATCAAACCCGCAAATGTGTTGTAGCAGGACGGTGTTCCAGCCAACTGAGCTGCCTGTGCAGGACCTATTTAAATTTTATTTGAACTTTAAATCTTAAATATTCCTCTTACCATGGTTTTAAAGTATTACATCTTTAGCATAGTTTTGGCCCTTTTTCAGAATTTTAGCCTCTTATGTATGAGTGTGAGATACAACAAGGTCTGTCCATAAAGTATCCAGCCATGTAATAGGAAAAATAAAGACATTTACTGAAGAAGATAGAAGAAATACTGTCCATAGGACAAGGACGCCTCAGTCCCCTTCCAAATAGGCCTCTTAGGACCTCACACAGTTCTCCCCATCGCCATCAGTTGCCCTGTCATATTTTCCTGCATCTCATCAATGGCCTGAAATCTCTTCAGTTTTGGGAAAAGCTAGAAGTTGGCAGGGCACCAAATCTGAGCTGTAGGGGGTCTGAGTCACCTGGGTGATTCAGTGTTTTGCCAAAAAACCCTGCACTAGATGCGATGCATGAGCAGGCACATTGTCGTGATGAAGCTGCCAGTCACCAGTTGCCTATAGCTGCGGACTTCTGAATCATCCAAATAGTTTCCTCGGAGGAATGTTCAAGCTTACCAGAATTTGATGCAGATTCGTTGCTCTACTTAGGCAGTCATTTTGAATGTGACGGCCACACAGTGCACAGGCTCACTCAGTGGCATGTACCTCCCCCACTGACTGGTACAGTGAAGTCATCATTGCTCATGCGTGTGCATTCCAGTCCGCTCTCTTTGGCCGCCATGTCGTGCAGCCCGTTCTTGTTATGTTAACAATGGTTGGACTTTTTCTTGATAGACTTTGTATATTTAGAAGAAAGAATATAGATTTTTTAAAAATGCCAAGAAAAAGGAGTATAAACTTGTAAATAAGGAACAGAAATGAAGCCCGGTGGAAGGTACAAGAGTGTGAATGCGTGGAGCCCGGGGGCGCCCACCCGCAGCTCCTCACGCCTCTCCTGTGCACCTTTGCCGCTCCACCGGGGGTCAGCTCGGGTGTCCCCTTCTTAACTGAGGGTTGGACGCTGCTTTCAGGCATTGTCCCCCTTTATAGTCACATAACGCCTTTCAGGTTCAGAGTTCAATCGTGTGAGTGCTTTTTAGGGCAGTCTTTCTTCACCTGGGCAAATTTTGGTCGCATAGCCACTGAAAATATCATAGACTTTATTTTTCTTTTGAGTGCCCGAAGTGAAGTGGTGACTCTGTTAACTTTCATCTTTTGGAAGCGGGGACTGGTGCCTGCCCTCAGGTGTTGTCAGGGTTGGCCGTTCCCGTGAAGGCCTGGCTGGCTCCGCCCCCACCCTGGGGTTGGCGTGTGGGGTTGTGGTCACCAGGTTATCATCTGTGATTGAAGCTCCATCTGTCCTTTGGTCAGTTGGTCTGTGACTATTATAATGATAAAGAAATCTAAACAAATTATTGTCACCTTTTTATAATTGGTATTTTTAAAGAACAAAATTATAAACTATAAATGCTTAAAAATAGAATGTGTGCATGATACCATGAAATGTTGATTTTAAAATTTCAATTTTGCTTATAGTTCAGCAGCCAGATCCAAATCAGCCAAAGCCTGAGGGAAGCCAGATGGTAGTGCTGAAAGGAGAACCTCTGTCCGCGGGGATCTCCTGGCCGCCTTCGCTGCTGGCCGCCCTGCAACGCTGGGGCACCATGCAGCCCAAAGCCCCCTGCCTGACCGCCTTGGACACAACTGGGAAGGCCACCTACACCCTCACCTACGGCAAGTGTCACCAGAAGGCAGCCGGGCTCCGGCCTCGCTGCTCCTCGCTGCACCACACTGCACATGTCACACATACAGCACAGACACGTTCTTGGTGAGCACGACAGAACACATTCCTGAGACAGTAACACAGCTGCCTACCAAACAGAATGTCGCCTCACTGCAGGTGGCCCTCCTGGACTGCTGCCTCTTCCTCCCACCAGAGGGGACCCAGTCCCTGATGGAGGATGACCGGCCACTGCTGTGGTTTCAAGAGTTCACGTCTGTATATGCGTTTCTGAACAGTGGAGTTTAGTTTTGCCTGATTTTGAACTTTGTATAAATGGAACCATTCAGTATATACTTTTTGTGTTTGGAGCCTTTTGGTTTTGTATTGTGTTTTTATATAACACAGATCATAACATGTAGCTTAATGCATCTTCACAGAGTAAATACATTCAGCCGAGAAGCATGTTCAGGTCCCCGAGCCTCTCGTGTCCCCTCCGGCACTCTCATCCTTGCACACACAAAGGCAGACTGCTATGCTGACTGCTGACTCCTCTGGCTGTACCTGCCTCTGAGTTTTGAGTAGCTGGGATTGCACGAAAGGTGTTTGGGCTCTGCACTCTTTTGTGTGGCCTTGTTTGTGAGACTCATCCGTGATGTGCATGAAGTGTAGTGGTTTATTCTCGCTCATAGACGTTATTTCCCGCGGATGTGCCCGGGCTTATTTAAGCACACTGCGGTAGACGGGCATTTGGGTTGCTCCTGCTCTGGGGCTGTTGTGTGTAGTGCTGTTAGGAACGTTCTCCTGTGGTTCTGTGGGTGTGTGGAGGGGCTCGTGCAGCTGTGGATGCCGGGGTAGCATTATCTAGCTGTAGGTCGTTCTGCCAGGTAGTTTTCCAAGGGGCGGCGGCAGTCTGCTCTCCACCAGCGGTGTGTGCAGTCCCAGGTGCTCCACGTCCCCCCCAGCACTTGACGTCGCTTCATTGGAGCCCGTCCGCTAAGCGTGTTGTGGTGCAGGTTATGGCGTTATTGCATTTCCCTGATGACCGGTGATGCTTTCATATGCCTGTTGACTGTTTGAATATTCTTTTATGAACTATCCAAAATTTTGGCTTATTTTTCTATTCAGTTGCTAATGTTTTCTTCTTTGTGCATTTCAGAGACAAGTCTTTTCAGATACATGTTTTGCAGATATCTTTTTCCATTCTTTGTATTGCCTTTTAACACTTTTAATTGTGGCTTTAGGTGAATGAGAAGTCTTGACCTAATGTAGCCTAATTTAGCTGTTTTTTCCCTTTTCATGTACTTTTTTGTTCTGTTTAGGAAGTCTTTACCAAGCCTAAGGTCACAAAGATATCCTACTAACTGACCCTTTGCATCCCAAGTAGACTTTAGAATCAGCTTGTAGTTTCTGGAAAAAGTCCTACTGGGATAATGATTGCATTGCATCAAATCTGTAATTGAGTTTGAAGAGAACTGATTCATCATTAGAATATTTCCTCACTCTTTAAAACCTTTAATTTCTCTCAGTGATGTACTTTACTTTTGAATACAGAAGTTTTGAGCCTCTTTCATTATTTATCTCATTGGAATGATTAAAAATGTTTTCTACTCATTTGTTGTCTGTATATGTAAGTGCAATTAATTTTTTAAAATGATTTTGTATCTTGCTAAAGTAATGGATAAATTATTTTCTTGTTTATTAATTGTTTGCCCATGTGTCTTTTGCTTGTCTGGTGCATGAAATCAGCCTGCGGTGGACAGTGATGGTGCCGTCTATCCAGCCATCATGTTTCACTTATTTTATAGGTTGAATAGCCATACTATTGATAATATGTCTCTCCCCCACCCCCCCATCCCTGACTGCCTTTTTAATTAAAATTTCCTTTTCTTTGGCTTGCATCTGCCTTACCACGATATATTTAGGTGTGATGTTCTTTGAAATTTCCTGCTTGGCATTCATAGGGCTTCTTGAATCTATGAAATGGTGTCTTTCATAAGGTTGGGAAAATTGTAGCTATAATCTCTTGACATATCGGTGCATTTCCATTTTCTCTCCTCCTTCTGGGGCTCTGAACCTCTCTGAGTCCCACATGCCTTTAATGTTCTTCTTATACTTTGCATTTTCTCTTGTATGTATTTCAGATTGGAGATAGCCCTTTTTAAAATTTCTCTAACCCTGTCTTCTGAACTTTGTAGCCTACTGTGAAACTTCTGCTGAGTTCTTAATTTAGGATATAGTTTAGAAATGTTATTTCCCTGTTCTAATTCCTGCTCTGATTCTCTGCAGCAGCTCTTTGCCATTCCCTGTGTTTCCCTCCTCCTCCCCTCGACGGCCTGAGCGCACACCTTGCCCACAGTGGCTGGAGGCGTCACCAGGCCCAGTGTTGGTTGCCACGAGCTGGTCCTCTTGTCTGTGCTTTCTCTTGGCTTGGGTCTGGGGACTTAGTTTTGGGGGTGCCTAGTACCTTTCTTGACTGAATGCTGGACATTGTGTTTAAAAAATTACAGAGGCTCCGATGCTGTTACCTTCTGCAATAAAGTTCCCCCTTCCCTCCTCTAGGCAGGTGCTATCGTGGCTGGTCACTGCAGTCCAGTCCAGGCCAGCTCAGTCCACCTTTGGCCCCCAGGCACCTGGCTGTGCCTGGTGTATTCTCTGTGTCCCTTTCCTGTGGGTGAGTCCCCACCCATGGCTTTTGTCTCATCTGGCTGCATAAGGCCCCACATTGCTCTCAGGGGTGTTCCACGTGGGTTTCCAGGCTCCTGCTGCACACAGTCCCGAGGTCCAGCAGATTTTCTGGGAGGAAGCTGGCTGTGCTGTTGAGGCTCCCAGTCTCTGCTGAAGACTCTGCTGCGTCCTCTGTGCCCCTGTGGCAGCTCCGCGGTCATGGGGCTCAGACATACTCCTCCTCCTGCAGGCGCCCGCAATAGAAGGTCAGCTTATCTCCCCAAAGGTTTTCTCTCTGGAGTCTTAACTCCTCTGGTTGCCTTTGCTGCCTCCATCAGATAGTTTCTGCATTTTATCCAGTTTTAAAATGGTTTTAGGTGGGAGTGCTGGTCTGCCGCCAGACCTCTCTCCTACTTGGAAGCACAGTCTCTTACTTTATGCTTTTAAGACCCACTCATATTATTGTGTACAGCTGTTACTCATTAATTTCTGTTGAAAAAGAAACATTTCAGAAGCTGCATGTCCATATACTGCCAGCGGACATGGGGTCATTCCCATTGTCGGCAGTTCCTCTGCTGCTGGGAGTGTTCCAGTGTGTGCCACCTAGCACATAGCGTGCACTTCCGTTGGGCATGAACTTGGGATGGGAAACACCAGGTCTGAGACTGAGCTTATGTTCGTATTCATCAGATAATGCCAAATTCTGCCTGTTCATGCTTACCTGATCACGATGTGAGTTCCACCTGATCCCTGTCATTATCAGGGTTATTTGTTAGCTAACCCAGTGAGAATATGGTGGAATTTCATGGTGTATTCGTTTGTATTTTCCTGGTGATTAAGTATGTTGAGATCTTTTCCTGTTCTTTTAATTTTTGGTTTTTTCTGTTTTTAATTACTATTGAATCTTCTATACATCTTTTTTATCCTCACCCAAGAATATAGTTATTGATTTGAGAGAGAAACGTTGATCGGTTGCCTCTGGTACCTGTCCCAGCCAGGGATCTAACTCACTACGCAGGTCTGGGCCCTGACTGGGTTGTCACACCCTTAGCCTTTTGGTGCACAGGATGGCCTTCCAACAAATGGAGCCGCTGTCCGGGGCCGCACATTTTTTTGTGTAGGGTTATTTGCAGGAATTTGTATGTGTTCTGGCTATTTCTCTGGCCAGTGCCATGTGCTGCAAGTGTCTCCTCCTGTGGGACTTGGACATTTACAAAATGGCAGTTTAGTGAACAGAAGCTCCATCCAACTTCACCTTTTCTTTTTTGGCTCCTGCTTTGGATGTAAGACCAAGATCACGAAGCTCTTCTTTTACGTGGGGACAGCACTATTCACAGTTCACAGTTCCATCTGCCATCCACTGGAATTGGTTTTTGTGTGTGGCATGTGGGAGATGGGTTCCAGGACCGGTTTTTCAAGGAAGATAGCCAGTTGTCCCGTTCTCATGCCCATCGTGCCACATTGTTCTGCATTGCCAATTGCCACTGTGTCATAAAGGGAGCAGGGTATACAGAGGTTTTCTGTACTGTAGTTCTTTGTTTTATCCCATTGATTTGTTATTCCATCCTCATGCCAATACCATGCTCTCCTAATTACTGCACCTTTACAGTGTCTGACAAATGAGGAGGAGGTCTTCCGTCTTGGTTCCTTCTCCAGCAGTGTGTTGGCCATCCACGCCCATGTGTTTTTGTCAGTGTTAGAGTCGGCTTGTCAAGTGCCACAGGCACACCTTTTGAGCTCTGGGGTGTCATTGCTTTGAAAAGTTTGAGGAGGAGTAACAGCTTTGCGTTATTGAGTCTTCCAGGATGCAGATACAATGTATCTTCCCATTCACATCTTTCCACTCTATGCCAATAATGTTTTATCATCTTCTGTGGGAAGACTGCGTGCTTTTTTAACACTTATTTTTAGGTATTGGACATATTTATTTTAATCGTATTGTTAATAGTGTTATTTAAATTTTTAACTTATTATTTATTACTGGTATGTAGAAATCAAACAGTATTTGTATATTGTTACATCCGGAAGCCTTGCCACTTTCAATTTACAATGCACATAGTCATGTCATCTGCAGATGGTGGCAGTTTTATTTGTTCCCAGTTGTTTCAGGGACCCCGCCCCCAATTGCACTGGCAAAGACTGAGGAAAATGGCAGATGTTACTGGCTTGTGCTTTCATAGGGGAAGCTTTCAGTATCTGACCATTAATTATGATATCTCTGATAGGACTTTTTAAAAAGATTTTATTTATTTTTAGAGAGAGGGGAGAGAGGGAAGAGAGGGAGAGAAACATTGATGTGCGAGAGATACATCAATCAGTTGCCTCTTGTGCACCTCCGCAACTAGGGACCTGGCCCACACCCCAGACATGCGCCCTGACTGGGAATCAAACCAGCAACCTTTTGGTTCTTAGGCTGGCACTCAGTCCACAGAGACACACCAGCCAGGGCTCTGATGGGAATTTTAAAGATGGCCTTTAAAACTTGCATTAAGGAAGTTTTCTTTCACTCTCAACTTAAGAAGGATTTTTAAAATCTTTAATCATTGTTAAATTGTTTATTTCACCTTTATTTTGTTAATGTGACACATTATGTTGATTTTATGTTAAACCTCTGCTTTCTTGAGATAAAACTAACTTGGTCAAGATGCATTTTTTTTAATTTATTATGGCTGGATTCAGTTTAGAGATCTGTATGTATTAAAATTATTAAGATCTTGAGTTGACCATTTATGTAGACAAAAGCAACAGCATGTTGTGAGCTGAGTATTTTTTTCTCATTAATGTCTCCAGACCCACAGTACACTTATTTCACAATGTTGCGCCTGCATGTATTATTAAATTTGAGCATTTATTCAGAGGGATGGCTGCTCAGACTGCATGTGGTTGTGTCCCAGGAACTTGAGAAGGGCTGAATGAAGATGCTGGTGTTACTTGTCAGGTATACTTCATAGGGTAAAGGTTAAGGCTGCTCCAGTTGTTGGGGGTAGACTCAGGCTTTTCTGTCTTCCTGCCCCATTATCACCCCTGCCTCTGTCTACCTCCCCAGACCCCTGCAATCCTGTTTACTTTTCCTTAGCCTCTTCTCTCATCTCCCTTGGTGCAGCTCATCTTTGCTGAGCATTCACTAGTGCTGTGCTGGCTGCTGAATCTAGTAGAGACTGCATGCCAGGAGGGGAGACCTGTTGGGCAGGATCTCACAGGGCTAAGGGGTCTGGATCCTGAGGATCTGGATGCACCACCCCAGCAGCCGTGGCTCTGGGCAGTTGCTAACATCTCCCTGCTGGTCTTGTCTTGAGTGACAAGTGGAGACGAAGATAGGACCCACCTCATATAACCTGTAAAGGTTATATGAATTATAACCTGTAAAAGTTATATGAATTATAACCTGTAAAGGTTATATGAATTATAACCTGTAAAGGTTATATGAATTATAAGGGATGTAACTGAGAAAATGCATTCACAGTGCAATGTTGATTGAAGAAAGCAGGGTGGAGTGTGATCTCATTTCTAGAAAATCCCACATACATGTGTATATGTATGTGTGTGCATATGTATATATGTATTATATATATACATGCACAACAAAGAATGCTACATTTTTTTCTGCTGGCTTTCACATATTCTAAATTTTCTGTAACAAAGTCCTGTATTATTTTGGTGTTAAAAATGTAAATCTGTAAGATGTCTTTAAGAGAAAACCGTGAAGTTCATTACAGCATTGTGCAAAATAGTTACCACTTGGAAACTACCTGAATTTTCAGTAACTGAGTAATGGCACATTATGGGGTATTGTAATTGTTACATTAACATGTTAATTATTAGTTTAAGTTTCACGTTGCTCAGTATTTTTGTTTTATTTTAGGCAAACTTTGGAGTCGAAGTTTAAAACTAGCGTACACTCTCCTTAATAAACTGACTAGTAAGAATGAGCCACTACTTAAACCTGGAGACAGAGTAAGTAACTGGAATGTGACTTTATTGGAATGAGCAAAAACTGAGATTCTAAAAATCCGTTGCATCGAAATCAGTGTTTTATCAGCTGGTTAGACTTACAGCATTAATATAAGGGGTTTAAAGTCAGTATGAAGAAATATTAAATACGGGAAAAGGTTAAGACGAAGTAGATAAAATGATGGTTCTTTTTGTTCTTATTGCTTATCCACTGATGTTTAAACTTCTTTTATCTTTGACTTCATATATGTTGATTTTAATAAAAATATTAGTATCATATTAATAAATGTTCAATTTCCAAAGCTTAAGTTTTATGAGCAAACGACCTTAGTTTGAAATTCTGTGTGCCTGTTCCCTCTTACCCACCTGCCCAGATACAATGCAGAGGAGGCTGGCAACTCAGTTCCTTGTCCTACACGGCCCCAGTAGCCACATGTGGCTATTTAAATTAATCAGAATTAAATAAAATGAAAAATTTAGTTCCCTAGTCACATGAGCCACATTGCAGTGGCTCAGTAGGCGTATGTGGCTGCCGTATTTGATAGCTCATAAATAGAACATTTTCGTCATGTAGAAAGTTCTGTTGGGCAGCATTGTCCTCAGAAAGTGAGCCAGACTTGAGGCACCTGGTATACAGGAAGTTACAGGATGGAAAACTGGAGAACATGGTGAGAAATCAATATACCAGTGAAATCCCTTAGTGAAAAAAGTTTCCTAGGGTCAGATCACTCAACAATGAAACTGTAAGTTGACAAACTGACAGAGTTTCAAGGTAAAGAAATGAAAGAAAAAGGAAAGGGGAAGGGGGGTTGAAAGGAAGAGGAAACTTGGAGAAAAGCTAGATGTGGAAAACTAATGTTCAGAAAATTAGTATTAATATTTCTAGAGTCTATGATGAAGAAAAATAAATCAAGAAAAATATGCTAGTAGGAAAGACCAAGAGACGGAAGGAAAAATAGTGCAAAAATTGGAATTGATCAAGAAGGCCCAACATCTGACTGACAGCGGTTCCAGGAGAGAAAGGAGATAGAGTGTAGAAAATTTTCAGTGACAATAGTAATGCAAGACAATGTTTTGGAGCTGAGGAGCACAGGCTTCAAAGTGAAAGGACCCACGGTGAACATAGTAGCCCCACAGAATGCACGTGAACACGTAGTGACGTTACCGCACAAGGTCAGGGTGCAGAGCTGTGCAGGACAGAGGGATGTGTGCAGGGGGTCAGCAGTCAGACTGGAGAAGACAGCGTGGCACGTCAGAAGTTCAGAGGGATTCTCATGTTAACCTACAGTTCAATTCCTGAAGGTTCAACGAAGGTAAGGGTGGGGTAACCGTTTTCAGACACACAGGACTCAAAAAATACTGGACTCCCAAGCACACTTTCTTGGAAAGTTCCTAGAGGGTGTGCTTCAGCTGAACGAGTGAGTAGGGCTCCAACAGGAGGGCCACAGGGCAGTCCCTGGGCTACTGCTGGCAGCCAACCAGGGGCCGTCTAGCCAGGACTAGGATTACAGAGGATCCTGGGTGGGTGTGGGGCTGGTCTGCAGCTGCTAAAGCTCCTGAGTTCACTTGACTGGTTAGTTATTTGAAAATACTGCTGACAGATACTTACATATGTGGTGGGGTATTTCAGAGCACATTGGCCAGTGCCTGTGTAGAGAGCAGCGCCAGTAGGAATGCTGGTAGCTGACACCCCCAGAAAGAAAGGAGAGGCGTACCCGGCTGTGAGAGTGCGAACTGCACAAGAATGATACTTCATGATGCGTAGTGCTTTAAAGGGAGTCTGAAAGAACTCCTGATTTATGTGCTACTTTAAAATGAGTATAAGAATCACTAATTTATTTTTCTTGAAGGAAATTCCTGCAAGGACAAAGGATTCCAGATTTTCTTGACTTGCTAGAGAATCCATGTAATTAATTACAAAAAGATTGACATGGTCACAGTTACTTAGCAGAGATGGGGGGCAGATTTACCCTCCTGTATGTCAATAACATGCTTTGTACAAGTGGACAGACACAACCCTTTCACGACAGACTCTCTCCACCAAACATCTAGGCACAAGGCCACGTACGGGCCACAGCTCTGGGACGGTCACTGTTCACATCAACTTTAGAAGGAGAGCTTTGCCCTTTTCAACAGACTTGTTAGAACTTGATCAGGTTTACGGAATAAATACAGATACAGCTTACATTTTGCCTTGTGAAGTGGGCAGTTATTAGTTACCCACTGTTTTGTGTTCAGAGGCCTTTGTTAATAGTCTACTCAAATAATCTGATTTATCACTGTGGTTTCAATGCACACTCACTACACTATTTGGAACGTACAAAAATCTTATTCCTCAGATAGCTTTTCATGTAACCAGATTATTAAACGAAATGGAAATTGGGATGATGGGAGAAGAGAAAGGGTGGAAGAGGAGGGCTAGATACTCATCTGTAATAACGAAATAAAATTAGTACCTAAAATTTTCAAAAGATGGAACATAGCAGGGTAAGCATAATATTAGAAAATATGAAAGTTAGTAGCATAGGAAGATGTAAAATATTTTTAAGCTGTTTGCCTTGGGGAATGAGGAAGGGGAAAGCCTGGGGTGGGTATTGTTTTTCATTAGTACTCTTTTTGGTCATTTTAAATTCGATGTTTAAAAATTTTTGATAAAAGTGTAAGATAAAAGTAGAACATGTAATTTAAACAGTAGCAGCACGGTGACCAGGTGGGAAGAGGGACTCGGAGGGAGGGAGCAGCTATAGGGGTCTCCACTGAGGGTCTCTGCCCACCGCCCTTCCCTGTGGAGATCTGTTCAACTAAAACTTTGGTGTCAGGATCTTTTCTTTCAGAAGCTATTTTAGATATAATTTGGTTTCCTGTTCACTTTTCATGTTGATACAGGTGTTTTACACCTGGGCTGATCGATAGTGGGGGTGGGGTGGTCAGTCCCTGAGTTGCTGCTGCCCGTATGGTCAGAGTGGACGGGCACAGGCAGACCCGTGCTGGGCTGTCTTTACATTCAGAAGGTTATTTTGTTGTGTGTGGAGTAAAGACCTCAACATAAAAACGATTTAGTAAAAGTTAGATGGTTGAGGGAATTTAAGGACCAAGAGTTAACCCCAGGGCTATAAAATGACCTAAATTGTCTCAATTTCGTCCAATCAGCAGATACTCTAAAAGTGGAGATGGTGTAGGCATTCTCCCGGTGAGTCCTTGCTTGTTCTTTGTGCTGTGTAGGTAGCGCTGGTGTTTCCGAACAGTGACCCTGTGATGTTCATGGTTGCGTTTTATGGGTGTCTCCTGGCAGAGCTGGTTCCTGTCCCCATAGAAGTGCCACTAACAAGAAAGGTAAGGAGCTTGGCCTCGGCCATGGGCTCGGGTTCCACGGGGCTTTCTTATGGAGCTGACAGCAGTTCTGGGGTGCCTTACTTCTTCTTCATTCTAGGGAGTGGTCAGTAGATGTAATTTTGTTTACAGGTACTCTTTTTTAATGTAACTTGTTGGTGAGAAAGGCCACTTAGAACAGCTGTAGATCTAGCTATTATATCATCTGTTTGAAACTGAGCATTTTTTCTCTGATAAATATAATTTGCTACTTTTTTCAAAACCGTATGTCTGTTGATAGTAAGTTTCACTTCTTGGGGACAAGTCATCACAGTGGTGCATCACAGCTCACTTCTCCGTGGCAGTTTTGCATGGGTGGGACGGCGCCGTTCTCGAGTCTCTGCGTGCACAGCGGGCGGTGTTCGTGGCTGACAGACGACGACTGGGGGGGCTTCGGCGGTCTAGGCAGCTGTTAACACTTTATAGATAAAGGTTATTCACCTATTGAAAAATTACTTTAGGACTAGACTAAGCATGCATTTTAGAAAAATCAGAGTTTTCCATTATAACCCAGTGTTCAGGCAGTTGCTGGTGTGAACATTGTCAGCGACAAATATTCAAGAATCTCAAAAGCAAAGTTTGCAGATAAACCCAGTACGTTTGCACAGGTAATATATGATGACAGACACTTGAATACAAGGATTCCCAGGGAAAAACTAGAGATTGGTCAGATTTGTGAGAAGAAAATAGTAACATTTCACCGAGGGACGTAGGTAAAAATGACTGACTGAAAGGAAGTGTGCATTTCTGTGTGGAAATAGTGTTGTTAAGGTCGGGCCTCCTCAGATTAACCTGTAAATTTCAAATACAAATCCAGTGGAAAGTTCATTATTTTTGGAGTTTATTAAAATGCTGCTGTCATTTGCAAGAAAAAACTTTGAGAAACTAGTTCATTATCTGAACTTTATATTTTGCTGCAAAAATACATATCTTTTCAATTTAAAAACAGTTGTATTTTATTTTCATGAAAATACAGCATATAGCAGCGATTTTCAACCTTTTTTATCTCATGGCATCTATAAACGAATTCCTAAAATTCTGTAGCATACCAAAAAACGTATTTTTTGCCGATCCGACAAAAAAGTAGGGATAATTTTGATTCACTCACACCAGGTGGCTATTGCTGTATTGGCTATTGTCATTGTTTAATTTGACAGTTTAAGGGAAATGAGGTCAGTGCCCCTGGCTACGTTGTCAGGTACTGCATGTTGCGTAATTCCTGTGGTCCACACGTTGACAATCGCTGGCATCTAGAATTGAGTTGTTCCGGGAGTTTTACGAGGGGTGGGGAAAATCGCTCTGGGTCCTGTGCTTCGGCTGAGCAGTGAAGGCCCGTGCCGCCTAACCACCCCCCCGCCCCCCCCACTCTGTCTTGTGCAGGACGCCGGCAGCCAGCAGATCGGGTTCCTGCTGGGCAGCTGCGGCGTTGCCCTGGCCCTGACCACGGACGCCTGTCAGAAAGGCCTGCCCAAGGCACAGACGGGAGAGGTGGCAGCTTTCAAAGGTGGGCCCCTGGGGCAAGGGGAGTCTGTGCCCTGTGTTAAACTGTGTCCTCTAGTACTTTTCTGGCAGTTAAACTCACACAGGCTGAAGCGTCTTCAGCAAAGGTAAAGTCTTTGATTGAGGCCTTGGTGAATCTTGCTTCTTACCTGGTTCAGGGTCTAGATCTCTGCTGTTTAAGGTGAACTGAGTAAGAATTAAGGGAGACTGAAACGTCTGTTCCTCTGACACTCACCTGTGCTGTGTCCCCTGGCGGCCCCCTCACAGGCTGGCCCCCCCTCACCTGGCTGGTGATCGATGGGAAGCATCTGACTAAGCCCCCCAAGGACTGGCACCCGCTGGCCCAGGACGAAGGATCCCGGACTGCCTACATAGAGGTAACGACCTCCCCTAACAGAGAGTGCGCAGTTTAGGCCCGAGGGTGAGGTCTGGTTTTCACATGAACGTGAGCTCCTGAGTTTTTTTAGTTTAGGCTAAAACTTACGTTTTATGTTCAGCCTGGTGAAGTGTCATTTGGAAACTTCCTCAGGTCTTATCTCCCTGCGCTGGCTCTCCGGGGGTGTGGGCAGTTGTGAGGGAGCCTCACGCACTCTTGCCCTCAGCACCTGCCCAGAGCGAGTCCTGACTTCATCTGCGGCTGTCACCCTGAGGGTCAGGGCATACAGCGCTCTCTACTCCGATGGGCTGGTTAGTGAGGGAGAGACAGCCGACAGCTTCTTCTCTCTAAAATCTGTCAGCCTCCATTCCCTCTGTCCTGGCCTCCAGAACCATCACATAACGGCTTTTTTTCCCCCTTGAAATCTTTCAGTATAAAACCAGCAAAGAAGGCAGCACAGTGGGGATCACAGTGTCCCACGCGTCCCTGCTGGCGCAGTGTCGGGCTCTGACCCAGGCGTGTGGCTACTCAGAAGGTAAGGGAGTGTGGGACGGCTCTTCCAGCCGTGCTCGGGGCACGGCACCTGGGCACTGTGGCCGAGGGTGTCGGACCCACCCCTGTGTAGGGGCCGCTCTCTAACCCAGGTCATTCCGGGTGCCAGCATGCTCAGGCTCTGCTTGAGTTGGATGAGTGGGCCCTTTTCAATAAACGCACATGTGTATTGGTATATGGGGTGTGTATCGTTTCCCACCAGTCCATCAGTGCCCAGGGGGCTGGTTCAACCTGCAACGGAGCCGAGAGGCAGTGCCTTTTACATTTAAAAGAAGTGGAAAGCTGTCTTATTGGTACACACTTTTCTGTTTGCTGGTTTAAATGCCTGTGGTTTGCGGTTAAGCTGTCCTGCATACAAATATGCAGATGGAATCTGTGCGCATAGGTTCTCTCCTGGTAACGCCACATGTACTGTTAGATGTTAGATATTTAACTTGGAGAACTGTGATTCCCAAAACTATAAAAATGCGTGCATGGTAGTTTTCTTTGCATTAAGATACATGAACAAAACTAAAAAGCAAATTGTGTAGCATGTTTAAATATCTAAGATATGGGTGTTTAAATGCAAAGGGTAGTGGAGGGCACAGCTGAGACTTCAGTAGAGATTTGGAAGAGGATTTTAGATACGTTCAAGGGCCTGAATAATTTTTAAAAAATTAGACCTGTCACCCATGTCCCATGATTTTCTTCTTCAGACCCAGTGCTGACCTTATGTATGTCCCCTGTCATTGGCTCCTTGGCTGATCAGGAAGCCTCTGCAGCGTGCTTCTTCAGGACGCAGCAGAGTCCTGGCGCACGAGCCCCACTCTCCGTATTCACCAGGGGTATTTCTCCTGTCTGGCGCACTAGGGCTTGCTGTGGCCTTCCGTGTGCAGCCAGATTTGCCTCTTGCCCCAGGCTCTGTCCCCTGCCCCGTGCAAGGTCTGGGGCCAGCTCCCGCAGAGGACACGGCCAGGAGCACTGAGTTTAGGGCTGTGCTGGAAGGCCTGGGGACTCCTGTGCGCGCCTGCTCCCTACCAGTCACACCCTCTGGAGGAGAAAGTGGGCAGGAGACAAGGTGCAGCTTTCACAAGGGAAGAGACATGAGCTTCGTGTGACATTTCTCAGAGGTGCAGGGCAGTGTCCTTGGGGGCGAGAAAAGGGGGAACTGGACGTAAGGCTGAGCAGTCAGAGCGCCCGTGAGATCAGCCTCAGTCCGACTGACACGTGTGACAGCCTCGCTCAGCTTCTCAACCAGAGGCTGTTCCTTTGTTTTCACGTGGTGCCAGCACAGTCGTCTGCTGGAATCCAAAAATCGTATGACCCGCCTTTATGTTTTTTCAGTAATTTGAGTAGATAACCAAGATGGTTGGTGAATTAGTGCATGGTATTTGGAAATGCTGTATGTTTCCTAAAACTCTAATATGTCGATGATGTGCTCATCTCAGATTCTCTAAAAGTGCACGTGACTTGTGAAGAGGTTCACTCAGCAGTTTAACCATCTTTGTCCACTTTCAGCCGAAACACTAACAAATGTGCTGGATTTCAAAAGGGATGCTGGTCTGTGGCATGGAGTGTTAACAGTGAGTGTTGATGCTAAATGATCTAATTGTTGGCATGAGGGATTTCTGATGTTTCCCATCAATACGTGACACCATACCCTACCTTTTAGGTGATATAATTAATCCTCTAGTCCTGCTGATTCATGTGACCAATGTATCTGAACCGAAATAGTGTTGTGAGCACTGTTACCTTTGCTGCTTTTGACAAGGTTTAGTGCCTGCAGCCTGGACACGGGCGGGGCCTGCCCTGAGCACCTGTGTCTCTCATAGAGCGTCATGAACAAGATGCACGTGATCAGCATCCCGTACGCCCTGATGAAGGTGAACCCGCTCTCCTGGATTCAGAAAGTGTGTTTGTTTAAAGGTAAAGGAATTGGCATCATTTCTTGATTCGTCCTTCATGCGTCCTTCATGAAAGAAGTCTTTTTGAATTAATCTCTGGTGATTAAGAAAAAAAATAAACCCAACATGCATATTGCAGACATGGGCTAAGGAGCCCTGAGGGCCAGCCTGCACCGTGACCGGCTCTGAGACCCGTCTGTGTCACTCCTGACATGCCAGTGCTGGCTGCAGGCTGTCGTGACCTGTGTGTGCAAGGCCTGACCTGTGTGTGCAAGGCCTGGCCACCCTGCACAGAGAACTGTTCAGTGACAGCTCTTTCCTGAAGGGACCATAGGCTCCTAATTATATTTTCTTGGAATTTTCCTTATAATTGCATCAATTCTTAGTATTTGAGATGGTTTCCAGAGGGCTTGTCAAGCTACCAGCAACAGAGCTGTTTATTCAAGCAGAGATGTCCATGAGCTATCAGCGGGGCCCCGCCCCGCCCTCCACCTTCAGTCAGTCACCCACCCCTACGGTCTGGCCTCTCTGTGGCTCGGCTCTGACGGAGCTTTGGGACACCTTCACGGGACCCCCGAGCCTGGGCCGAGGGTCTTCGTTCACACTGAGCCGCCCTGGGTACGCTGCTTGCTTCTCTGCCTGTGCTGCCAGTGCTGTGTTACTGAGTGTGGATGTGGGGCGTGTGCGCTGAGGGACTGTCGTCAGGGCAGCCTCGAGGGGGTAGCCGTCTCTGTTCATCCTGCTTTACTGAGCAAGACTAAAGCGTGGAGTTCTGGGTGAGGCCATGGAAGCCACTGAAGCCGTGGGCAGGGGCTGCCCACTAGCTCGGCCAGGCTCGGAGGCTGAGTCTGCCTGCTCCAGCCCTCGTGTCCCGGAGGCTTCTGCTGGCCACGCAGCTACATGCAGTAGCTCCTGGGGGAGGGCAGGATGAGACAGAAGAGGCAGATATGGAAAGAGCAGGATAGAGCTTCTGAGGGAAAATCAAAATTGAAAATGGATCTGAGTTTATGTTGTCGGAACCAGACCTCAAAGTTGATTTTCAGTAAAACGGGTTAGAGTGGGTTAAAGTACGCACGGAACGCGGAGAGTGTGTGGCCTGCAGTGCAGGGTGTGTGTCTGTGCTCCTGTGTGTGCACCACGCCTGGCAGCAGGCACCGCAGTGGGTCTGTGGGATGTGGGGGCGTTGCCTTCACATCTGTGTCCCCCTGCAGCCCAGACAGCGGTGGTGAAGTCCCGTGACATGCACTGGTCTCTCCTGGCTCAGCGAGGCCAGCGGGACATCAGCCTCAGCTCCCTGCGCATGCTGATCGTGGCCGACGGCGCCAACCCATGTGAGTAAGCCCCGGACCAGGGCTGGGCCCATGGTGTCCCCAGAACAGTAAGAGTTAGTGTCTTACAATGGTCTCTCTCTACGATGTCGCCTCTTGTTGGTATGTCTTGTGCATGTTTTTTGGCCACTAAATTTGGAAACGATTTTAATGCAGTTGCAAGAATGGACATGTAAAAAGAGTCGTCTTTCTTAAGCAGCGACCAGAACATGGATGTGAGTTGGGAGCCTCCTGAGTCCTTTGGCCTAGTGCTCCCCCGCTGCCCACTACACTGGCTCAGCTGCCCCAGGTCCTCCTGGTGCAGACCCCTAGTGTGCTGCCATGCGCCCCAGCCTCTGTGGGGCCCAAGTGTGGCTACTTGTTGAGGGCCATCCAGGGCCAGACACAGGGCATCTTCCGGAGAGCCTCAGAGGACCTTGGCGGGGTTGTGCATAGAAATCCCTGTGCGTACACACAGAGCCTGTGACCAAAGTCCAGCCCATCACCTAATCCCTGTCCAGTGTAACCCTGACTCCCCTGAGCAGCTGCGCTCCTGGTTACCCTGTTGCTCAGGAAGGAGATTTATCTCACCTGCTAGTACCCTGCCTCTAGTTTCCTCCATCCACACCTGAGCTCAGTGGGGTCCCTGCGCCCTGCCTATGGAACACCTGGGTACTGCCCACTTCTCTGCTTCTTCGCCATGCCCCTGGCCAGGCTGCTTGTCCGCTTGAGTTCAAGTGTCCGAGTCATCAGATGACACTCTCCTGTGGCGCCTCAGCCTTGCCCCCATCTCCGTCTCCTCTGCGCCCTGCCCCATCAGGAAGCCCCTCCCAGGCCAGCACCCCCTGCACCCTCTGCAGACCTCAGCCCCGCCATACCGCACACCAGTCCCCCACAGCGCCCTGACTGCTCTGGATTGCCTGGCTTGTCCTCTGCTGTCTCCTGGTGCCCAGCACCAGGCTGCCCCTGAGGGCATCTGAAGATGGGTCCCTTCTTTTTCTCAGGCTTCTCTGCAGCAAAGGGCTGGAGGTTTGTGGTATAGCCTTGGGGTCCTGCACAAACAGCACCCAGCCTCCTGGGAACTCCGTTTGCATCTTGGTGGTACCCCAGACTGTCGCCAGGATGACACCAGGGGACAGAGTATAGGCCGCCTTGCCAGGAGAGGCATGGGAGTGTTAATGGGCAAGCACTTCCCTGCTCAGGGTGTGCACGTGCACCTGGGCCTGTGACGTGGAAGGTCCGACTTTGTAAACACTCCTCGGTCGCATCCCACTCTCCAGACCTTTGAGGCCATGGGGTGAGGCTGTGTGGAACAGGGAAGCAGGGCTGGCCCCGAGTTGGATCTGAGAACCAACACAGAAGTTAAAAATAGGTTTTCTATGAGAAATTTCCAACTTCTGTTGTTTTGAAAAGGTGTTGTGTTTCCATGGAAACAGCCCAGTCTTCCCAGCCCTTTGCCTTCCTGTGTTGTGACAGCAGCTCACATTATGGCCGTTTAAACATGAAATGGGTGGAAGGTCAGCTTGTGCAGTCTCCAGGCTTGTGGCCACGGTGCCCGTCCCTGAGAGCTTGTCTGCCCCGAGTACAGGTATGAGCCCCACTGTCAGCCTCGCGGTTACTCCCATGTCCCCCTCTGTTTCATGCAGGGTCCATATCCTCCTGTGATGCCTTCCTCAATGTCTTCCAGTCCAGAGGCCTGAGGCCGGAGGTCATCTGTCCTTGTGCCAGTTCTCCTGAGGCGCTAACGGTTGCCATCCGCAGGTAGCTTGATTGCTTGTGTCTTATAAAGACTGGGTTCTTCCTCTTAACTGCTGCATTCCTTTCAGCACCAAATGCAGTCCATTTGTCTCCAAGCTGTAGCCATCGTGAAGCAGTGCCCCATCCTGTGCCAGTGTCCCAAGCTGTTTGCACAGGAATGGGCACCCCAGCACCATCCTGGCGCAGAGGGCAGTGGTCTCACGGTCAAGGGCATCTTCAACTCCATTGTCAGGAAATTAGTCTCGATTGTAGTGCATCATTTATGCTCATATGTCCATAGCATGTGCTTTTATTGTACAAGCATTAAGTAATTCTAAAATGTTAATAACTTAGCATTAAAATAACGTTTTTATCCTTTACAAACTATGAAATATTCTTTCCTTTGTTCTGTGATTTCTTTTGCTTGTCAGTGTAGTTTTTTCCGCTGAGAAAAATAATGACCTTTGTTTCTCAGTGTTGCACTTACCAATGCTGCATGACAAATTACTCCCAACCGTGGTGGCTTAGAACAGCAACAGCCAGTTACTATTGCTCATGCTTTCTGCATCGGGGCTTTGGTGCTGCCTTGCAGTGGGATGCTGTCTGCACCGGGCCAGGGCGGGGGGAGCCACAGGCACGGCTTCCTGTGTGCAGTCTCAGGGCCTCTCCCACTGGTCATTCTGCTCACCTGGCGGCCCCGGGCTCCCAGTGAGTCTCCCAGGACAAGCAGGTGGAAGCTGAATTACCTTTTATGACCTCCCTTGGAGGTCAGTTAGCGTCACTTCCACCGTCCTCACAGGCCCACCAGCTGAAGGGAGGAGCATCGCCGTCCCACTGCAGAGAAGAGCGTGGGGTGGAGAGGTGGTGGCGTTTTTAGGAAGACAGTCCGCCAGGCGCAGCCCTGCAGCCAGTGTCTTCTCAGTGTGGTGCAGAGCAGGGCCAGTGCAGCGGCGTCCTCCTGCAGGCAAGGTGGGCCGCCGGCCCCATCTTCCTTTGTCCGTCAACGTAGTTTTGTTCCCTAGGCCGCCTGACCTGGGAGGACCTCCTCCGAGAAAAGCTGTGCTGTCCATGAACGGCCTCAGTTATGGCGTGATCCGAGTTGACACTGAAGAAAAGTTGTCAGTCCTTACTGTCCAGGATGTTGGCCAGGTGATGCCTGGAGGTAAGGGAGGCACCTGGAACGGGTCTTGTCCTTTGATTAACGTGACCGAGTGATGCCAGCCCCAGGCTTTGTAGGTGTGATCTGGGAGCACACAAGTAAAAGATTCATTAACAGGGTTTTCTGTGTAAAGTGGGATTTTAATTTGTAACATTTTTTCAGTTTTTGCCTCCTTTTGTATCAAGTTTAAGGTTAAGCTAAAATACGAGGGTGTGTTTATGGCCTGTGTGTTCTAGTCCTCGTATTTGGGGTAACGTGACAACAGCTCCCTCTGCCGTCAGGCGCAGTCTTCACACTTCACACTATGGAGGCGTAAACCCCACTGTCCCCATTGTGCCTGAGTAACTTGACAATTGGATTGTCTCAGCAAGTCATGAAAGTGCATGAGTGTTAGGAGTGTGACCTTATACTGAGGTTCACAGAAATCCCTGTGGGCTCCAGAAGGGCCATGGCAGCCACCTGGCAGGCACATCAGGCTCAGGGCCCGGCCAGAGCAGGAGCTGTCGGAGGCTGCCCTGCCGTCCCCGGGGCGGTGCGGCAAGGAGAGGGTGGTGGAGCCACCTTCCTGCGGCTCTTGAGGCCACATGGAGTGACACTGGTGCAAAGTTTCCCATGGACAATTGGGAGCAGAGCCAGGCTCAGCAGGACCCCCGATGACAGTTGTGAGAGGGAGGGTGCCCTGTTTGCGCCACTCCGAGGTCACCCCCCGTTGTAGCAGCCCTGCAGCTGCTCCAGTTCCCCTCCTTTCCTTGCCGTCTGTGGTTCACTGGCAGCTGTCCTGACCACCCCAGTGACTTCTGGAGGCAGGTTTCACCTCTCAGTCTGTCACTCCTGCTTCCCCCAGTGCCGCTGTGTCTGTGTTTGAGGCCGCAGGGTCTGCAGGCCGCCAGCACCCTGGGCCTCGTCTTTGCAGGTCTGCCTCCACAGGCGGCCTGTGCACGGGACGTGAGCCGTGGGCAGGTACCCGGGTGCTCCAGAGGGGGAGCCACAGTAGGGATGTCGGACCTTGCCTGTGCGGAGGAGTTGGGACTCTTAGAGCAGACTGGAAGTTCAAATTTTATTTCTAGTTACACTTCAGCAAGATGAAAGATGTTTTTTTCTTTCTATAATCGTACCATAAATGTGGTCCTATAGTAACTTGAACATGAGGATGAAACATTTTACAAAGGAAAGATTGGGAGTCTTACATATTTTTAGTAGTTATAAAGAGAGCAGTGGTAACTATTTAAAGATTGGTAAAATACAGTCTTGGTGATTTTTCTGAATGAAAAAAGGGACTTAGTAGCGTTTGTTTTTTACTAGTCAGGTATGGGACAAGATGGATTGTGTGTGCGCAGTGCTTCCCTGCATGGGTGTGTACACACAGTGCTTCCCTGCATGGGTGTGTGCATGGTGCTGCCCTGGGTGGGTGGGTGGGTGCATGGTGCTCCCCTGGGTGGGTGTGTGGGCGGTGCTTCCCTAGGGTGGGCGTGTGCTCGCAGCGTTTCCCTAGGGTGGCATCTTTTAGCCAGGATAGTTGAAGACTGATTGGTAGTTTTAGCAGATGTACAAAACTCATGATACAAAGTGAATTTTGATTTGTTGTGCCTTTCTGTGATTTAAATTGGGGTGTCTGTCCTCATGTGAGTGTCTGGATGTGAGCTGAGGGCCATCTGCCCAGTGAGATACATGAATTCCACGCCCTTTAATGAACATCCCCAATGTTTTCTCTGCGGTGGCTTTGGCTGCTTTGTGCACAAATGGAAATAAATGACTAATTGCCTTCCTGAGATTTTTTCTTGTTCCCCATCTTTGGAGGCGAGAATACATGAGAAAAAAAAGAAAAACTCAAGAAGGAGCAAAGGCAGGACAAAGCCCCGATGACTGCGGACTGTTTAATTCATACTGAGTGACTGTTTTGTTTGATGGAAGATTGCATGTCCTGGTGTGTGCCTTGCTCTTTTGTTGGAGGCTGTTTCTGGATGCCTGCTCTGTGGTAGGGTTGGGGGGCTGCAGTGACCGCACAGGCAAGGTCCCCAGTCCCCAGGGGCAGGAAGCAGCCGGGAGCATCAGGTAGAGTTGATGCGCAGTGAAAATGGAACAGGGGCGACTGGGCTGTGGGAGGCGCCGCACCGAGGCCTGCAGGGCAGGAAGAGCCCTGGTAAAAATGGGGCCCGTCGGGCTCTGGAGCAGGAGCCAGCCTCGGAGCAGACGTGCGCGGTGGTGCCTGCCACAGGGGAGGACACACTGAACCGCCGCGTCAGCTCGCCCTGGCGTGTGTCACACACAGAGATACGAACAAATGGAATGTGTCTGATACCGGTCAGCAAGCTCATTGTAAGGGCGTGCTGCACCTGTGATAGTTTGTTTCTGTGACTGCAGCCAGTGGCAGCAAGTAGATTTTTGCGGATGATCCACTTCAGTCAGCGTGTTTATGCTTTTGAGGTTTTTTTTTTTCCTTTTAGCTAATGTATGTGTTGTGAAGATAGACGGTGCCCCGTATCTTTGTAAAACTGATGAGGTTGGAGAAATATGTGTTGACTCCAGTGCCACAGGCACAGCGTACTACGGACTGCTTGGGATCACAAAGAGCGTCTTTGAGGTTTGTACTTTGTGCTGAATTCAGTTCCGAGAACACCCGTGGGGCACAGTGGGTGGTGGGCAGCCTCCTTGGTGCCCGCGCTGCTGGGTCAGCCCTGAGTCAGGGTGCCCCTGCAGCTCTGATGTGAATCGAGGCTGCTCGGGCAAGCCAGCACTCTTGTTTGCTGGCGTTGTGGGGGTGTCGGGAGAGCCCAGCGAGTGCCCCCTCCTCCAGGCCAGGCTCCGGGAGCACGGGGATGACGGGGCAACACAGCAACACAGGCCCGTGGGGGCCACGCTGTGCCCGGGGGCCTGGGGAGGATCTCGTCAGCCTCACAGACTCCTGCCCAGGGGAAGCCCCCGCCCTTCGGGGCGCAGGGGTGACAGCCCCGCCCGAGGAGCCGTACCCTGGCGTCAGGCAGCGAGAGGGCCGAGCTCTCCCGCCAGCCCACTGACTCCTGGACTGCTGGTTGATATCCGAGGACCTCTGCCTGACCGTTCCCCGCCCCCGCTCTGCACAGGCTGTCCCGGTCACTGCAGGAGGAGCTCCCGTCTCCGACAGGCCTTTCACCAGGACTGGGCTCCTGGGCTTCATCGGCCCTGTGAGTAGTCACGCCACCAGGACCCGGGTCCCCCATGGGCTCGCCACTCGGGAGGGGATGCTGCCAGAGTGTAGTGGGTGTCTAGAGTCCGGGATGCTGTGCTGCACCCCACAGTGCACAGGGCAACACCTGGCAGAGAACTCTCATCCCAAAATGTCACTGGTGCCGAGTTTGGGAGCCCTGCCTATAGTTCTGCAGCACTCAGAGTGCTCTACAAACTCATCCAGGACTGCGTGCCCACGTTTGGCCTTCCTTGTGCCAGCTCCCTCCCTGGATGCCCTTTGGTCCCCGCCTGAGCCCACCAGGCGGTAGGGCCCCTTCATCCCACAGTTGCCCCACCCCGGGTTGTGCCTGTCACCTTGAGCGTGGGGCCTTGGTTCCTGTGTGCTCTCAGCTCCTCATGGCAGGGTCTGACCCACGGGGCCTGCCTGTGTGTCCCACATCCTGACCAGCTTCATTGCCTTCAGGACAACCTGGTCTTCGTCGTGGGCAAGCTGGACGGGCTGATGGTGGTCGGGGTCCGCAGACACAATGCAGACGACATCGTGGCCACCGCGTTGGCTGTGGAGCCCATGAAGTTTGTCTACAGAGGCAGGTGATGCGCTGCGGGTCCCCGTGCTATGGCTCTAGGTCCTTCCTCCACTTAAGGTCGGAGAAGCCTCTTTACAATGGAAGGAAAGCTCAGGGCTTTGAACAGGCAAATCTAAAGATTTCTTTTCATCAGAGAAATCTCACAAGGAAAAGGAGGCACTTGCAGATCAAGGACAGCAGAGTTAGTGTCCTCACTGTCCCCAGACTTTCCAGTCCTGGTCCCCTTAAGATGATGCGGTCTGAAGGTGTGACTGGGCCCAGGGTCCAGCACCGACACCACAGAGGGACCGTGTGCATGACCTCACCCATGAAGACCAGAACACCCCGCCCATGTTCTCTGCGGGCGGCAGAGGCCAGTTCTTTTCCCCTGAGGTTTAACGGCACATGCAGAGACCCTGCCTTGTGCCTGGAGTAGAGTCAGTCCACGTTCCCGAACGTGTGAGGCGGCCCTTCAGAGATTTTCACTTCCAGGGAGCAAGTAAGTGGGCCTCTGACCGAGGCCCCGGGGGCTGGCGGCAAGGAGGGGAGATGCTGTCTAGCTCCTGAGCTGTGTGCTGTGGGAAGCAGCCCCTTCTCCTAGTTGGTCTGCTTGGCCGACTGCATTTTTAAATTTTATTCTTTTTGGGAGGCGCTTTTCTCACACTAGGGTGCCTGTGAGCCTGGCTAGATCCTGCCTTACGTATGCCTTGAAGAAATCATTAGGGAATTCCGCCAAATTGTGGGTCAGCGTGGGCTGCTGGCTGTCCCCAGGAAAGGATGATGGGCATGGGATGACCGCCCAGGACAGAGCAGCAGGTAGTCCTGTGGGCATATGCAGCCTGGAGCATCCCAGGATATCACTACCCATCGTCACAGCAGAGACTGGGTACACTGCTGCACAGGTGTCCACGGGTAACACCAGGGCAGCCCATACCTCTTCTGAGGTGGATGAGAGAGGCTGCCTCCTTGCATGGCCACCAGAACCTGATGGTATCTGGAGGCGAAGGCCCCCCTCTGAGCGGGTGCCTGATGAGGCGGTGCCAGCCTGGGTGATTGGCTGGAGTGTGGGGTGCTTGCTCTCCAAGCGGGCAGCATAGCTTGCCTGCCTGTCCCTGCCAGGCAAGAGCTTGAGGACCACAACCTTCTTGAAATAGAACTACAACTGATTGTGCTACTGAGATATTAGTAACGGGAAATGAGACCAAGAAACCGTAACAGTTGTGTGCACAAAGAATACCATAGATGGAGTAAATAATGGGATAGATACAGCTAGAGAAAGAACCGATGAACTGGAAAGTCGGAGTAAGAAACTACTACAGATGTAAGGAAATAGAAAGTTTTAAAGAAAAATTGGGTCGGGGGGAGAAGGGCTGGACATCCAGGTATCAGACTTGGGAGAGAAGGAGGGCGTGTCTGCAAAGCAGGAAGCTTGAATTCCCTGCACTTGAGAAGGGTCCACACGGTGGACTCGGCGATCTCTCAGCTGACACGGGACTAGGCAGAGAGCACCGGCCTTCCCAGCGCTGGGACTTTCCAGCACCGGGACTCGTGAGAGAGGAGGACAGTGCAATAATGTTTGCAAGTTTTGAAAAGGAATTTTTAACCTAGATTTTTTATTTATCCAAAGTGTCACTTAATAGTGCAGTTGAAATAAAAACATTCATGGGTCTGTGTGTTTCTGAAGCTTGGTCACCGAAAGATCATTTCCATGAAGATAGTTTCAGATGAGGTACTAAGAAACAAATTCAGGAAATGCTACAAGGGGTGTTTAATCCTGGGTAAAGTTTGTTGTATAAAAGAGTGTGTGTGCACACACGTGTGTGTGCGCGCACACCAGCCACAGGGGAGAACAGGAGGGTGTGTTCATACAGGCCCAGAATGAGAACCTCAGACGCGCTCGCTTGGTGGCGTGATGGGGAAATCAGCTTCGTGTCGTACAGGAAAAAGCTGTGTCATCTCAAGTCTAAAAGAAGGAAGAAAAGGAGAATGTATTGAAATGCTTAACAGTGAGATGGGAGAAACAAGTCCAGTAAACACAAGGAGATTAATTCAGTGAGCGACAGATTTAATCAGTTAGATTAAAAATATAGTCATAGAATATATAGACAAGGATTTTTGTACAAAGGAATCTATCAATTATTAGCATTACGTTATGGAAAATTTTGAACTGTGTGCCTGGTGGTTTTGCTTTGCACCAGGTGCTTTTAGGGAATTTTCCATCACATTTGAGGAGATTCGTGACTGGTTACTTTTTAAATTCTCAGCAAGGTTAGTGACTGGTTACTTTAAATTCTCAAGATCCGTGATGATGACTCTTTAAAGCCCCTGTTCGATTGACTTCTGCATCTTCAGGTGAGAAGAGGTGTCTGCTCCCCTTGGGCATCCTTCGCCGGATGGTCACTTTTGTCCTCGTCCTCCCCCAGGATTGCCGTGTTCTCCGTGACAGTGCTGCACGACGACCGGATCGTGCTCGTGGCTGAGCAGCGGCCGGACGCCTCCGAGGAGGACAGCTTCCAGTGGATGAGCCGCGTGCTGCAGGTGGGTGGGGCGCGCTCCCCTCCTGCCTGTCCGCTGGGCTGTGGTTCCAGCGAGTCCCCCTGTGTCCGGGCATCCCCCGTTTCATTCCTTCAGAGCAGGCGGTGAGTCTGTGCTCCTGCTCGGTGTTTGGGATGCCTTCACCTTTCTGGAACCATGCCGAGGAGGCCGCATGTCCAGGTGCCCCACGCCTACTTGTGGGGGTGATTTGTTGATACTCATGGCTTCTGGGACCCCTCTTTACCCTGAGCTGCCCCCACACAGCAGGCACTGAATGAATGTGACCTGTGAGGAGGAGGAGGAAACAGCATTTGAAACTGCGCGGTCTGTCCGAGGGCCGCAGTGTCCTTTGTTGTCTAGTAGCCAGAGCTGTTGTCCACTAGAACCACTTTAAATGAAAAGAGCTTCGGCCTGGGCTGACCCCCAGCGTGGACTGCGAAACACGAACACTTGTCTACTTCGGCACCAGTTACTTTCCAACATTTTATTCTGAAAATTTTCAAATGTCCAGCAAAGTTGAAAGAATGACACTGTGAATCCCTGTATTAGGAATTATGCTAATCAGGAATCCCTGCATTAGAACCCAGTCTGTAGGTTCTCCAGTGGTTGCAGGTTGTGACCGACAGTGCTGACCTGTACTTATGACCCCGAGCCCTCTGCCCGCTCCTCTGGACACGTCATATTGTCATGCATCACAGCCACCTTCCTCTCTGCACTAGGGCATCCATATTTTTGGGTATTGAACTGGAAATTAACATACTCTTATTTTTTTTTTAGGGGAAAGGGAGTAGAATTTACATTCAGTAAAGTGTGCAACTTCTCTTTTTTTTTAAGATTTAATTTATGTTTTAGATAGAGGGGAAGGGAAGGAGAAAGAGAGAAATATCAGTGTGTGTTTGCCTCTCACGTGCCCCCTACTGGGGACCTGGCTCACAACCCAGGCATCTGTCCTGACCAGGAATCGAACCAGGACCCTTAGGTTCACAGGCTGGCACTCAATCCACTGAGCTGCACCAGCCAGGGCTATGATAGAGTATTTCCAATACACCAAACATAAAAAGGAGAGTGTAACAACCCCTATGTTCTTACTGCCCTGCATCAACACTCGTCAACCCGATTAAGTCTGTCTGTCCCCCGCCCCCCATTTCTTCCTCAGGAGAGTTCCAAAGCAAATCCCAGACATCACGTCATTTTATCTGTATAGGTGTTGGTATTTATTTAAAAATAAATATCATTACCAATAATTTCTTTGTAAGTTTTATTTTGTTGAGGTATGATTGACATGTAACATCAGTCCAAGGTGGACAGCGTAATGATTTGGTATTTGTCCACATCGTGAAATTATCTCCACAGTTCAGGTTGGTTAGCATCACCGCACACAGTTACAGACTTTTTTCTCGTGACGAAAACTTTCAAGATCTGTCCTCTTAAGCAGCTTTCACACACACGCTGCTGTCACCGCGCTGCATGTTACGTGCCAGGACTGGTTGTAATTGGGAAAGTCGGTGCCTCTGGACACACTTGACCCATTCCCCTCCATCCATCACCTCCTGCCTCTGCCAGCCACCAGTCTGTTCTGCGCACCTGTGAACGCGGCTTGTTTTTGTCTTTGTTTTAGATTCCACATATACCTGAGATCACACTGAACGGTCTCTCTCTGTTTGACTGGTCTCACCTAGCCTGATGCCCTCCAGGTCCTTCCAGTCATGCAATTGCAAATGGCAAGATTTTATCGTTTGTAGTGGTTGGATAACATTCCATTGTATGTATACTCCACATTTTTTTTCCTTTTTAAAATTTTACTAGTTTTCTATTTCTGCAGTAACAGATATGGTTTCTGCAGTAACCATAGTGGCCTAAAACAATACAAGTGTGTTTTCACGCGTTTCTGGAGGTGAGCGTTCTGACACAGCTCTCCGTGGGCTAAGACCAGGGCACCAGCATGGCTGTGCTCCCTCCTGGAGGCTCCAGGACAGTGTCTGTTTCTTGCCTTTTTCAGCTCCTGAAGGCTGCCTCCTCGTCTTGGCATCTGGCTCTGACCTTCCATCTTCAGAGCCAGGAGCAAAGCCTCTCTCCACCGCTGCTTCCTCAGTCGCATCTTTCTCTGACCCTCCACGTTTCCTCTATCCGTTCATGTGTCGATGGACACTTGGGGTGTTTTCACTTACTAGCTGTTGTAAATAACCCTGCAATAAACGTGGGGTGCATGTTTCTTGCCCAGTTAGTGTTTATGTTTTCTTCAGATAAATACCTAAAAGTGGAGTTCCTGAGTCATATGGCAGTTCTATTTTTAATTTTTTGAGGAATTTCCATACTGTTTTCCGTAGCGGCTGCACCAATTTACAGTCTCACTGGCAGTGTAGGAGGGTTCCCTTTTCTCCGCATCCTCACCTTCGCTACTTTGTTGATCTATTGATGATTGCCATTCTGACAGATACAGTGTTAATTTGCATTTCCCCGACGATTAGGGACATTGTGCATCTTTTCATACATATCTGTTGGCCACCTGTATGTCCTCTTTGGAAAAATATCTATTCAGATCTCTGTCCACTTTTTAATTAGATTGTTTGAGGTTTTTTGTTTTGTTTCGTTGCTGTTTTGTCTGCTGTGCAGAAGCTTATTAGTTTCATCTAGCACCCCCACTTCTTTATTTTTTATGTTGTTGCCTTTGCTTTGGTGTCAAATCCAAAAAATTATTGCCAAGGCCTATATCAAGGAGTTTACACTGTTTTCTCTTTGGAGTTTTTTGGTTTCAGGTCTTATGTGGTTTCAGGTCTTTCATCCATTTGGAGTTTGTTCTTATATAAGACGGTGGTCTAGGTTCATTGTTTTATATGTGGATGTCCAGTTTTCCCCACACCATTTACTGAAGAAATGGTTCTCCATTGTATGTTTTTGGCTTCTGTGTTTTGAATTACTTGACCAAGTAAGTGTGAGTTTATTTCTGAGTTCTCCATTCTGTTCCATTGATCTGTGTGTCCGTTTCTGTGCCAGTATCATCCTGTGTGATCACTGTAGCTGTGTGGTATCGTTTGAAATCAGGGAGCGTGATGCTTCCAGCCTCGATCTTCTTCCTCATTTGCTGTGGCCATTAGGCTTGTTTGTGGTTCTGTACAAATTGTAGGATTGTTTTGTTTTTGTGAAAAATGCTCTTTAAATTTTGATTGGGATTACACTGAATCTGTCGATGACTTGGGGTAGTATGGACATTTTAGGAATATTCTTTTTTTCCATGAATTTGGAAAATCTTTCTGTTTATTTGGCTCTTGTTCAATTTCTTTCATCAGTGTTTTATAATTTGCAGTGTATATAGATGTCTTTTATCTCACTGGCTAAATTTATTCTTAGGTATTTTATTCTTTTTGATGTAATTGTAAATGGGATCATTTTCTTAATTTCTCTTTCTGGTAGCTCATCATTAGTGTTTAGCAATGCAACAGATTTTTATGTATTGCTTTTGCATCCTGAAACTTTACTGAATCAGTTTAATATTTCTAATTGTTTTTTTGGAGATGTCTTTAGGGTTTACTATATATGATATAATGGCACCTTCAAATAGAGGTGATTTTCTTTTTCCTTTTCAGTTTGGATGCCTTTTATTTCTTTTCTCCTAGCTCAGGCTAGGACTCGTAGTACTAGGTTGAATAAAAATGATAAGCATAGACATTCTTGTCTTGTTTCTTATGTTAGAAGAAAAATTTGCAGCTTCTCACTATTAGCTATATTACACCAGTGGGCTTGTCATGTATGGCCTTTATTAGGTTGAGGTATGTTCCCTCTATCCCCACTTTGTTAAGTTTTTATCCTAACAACATCTGATGTAGTGAAATATCTAGTCATTATTCAAATTTCGCACTAATGTTTTGTTTGTTTGTTAGCCTCAGAATCAAAGTGAGGGAAGGAATTGTGCTTGGCAGGGCAGGTCTTAAAGTCTTTTTCATCTGTAGACTTCTCTGCCATCTTCTCCCAGCTCGTTTACTGACAGAAGCAGGTCGTTTGTCCAGTGTGTTTCGCGAGCCTGAATTCCGAGGACTGCCCTTCCGTGGTGCCGTTTAACGTGCCCCTCTGTCCTGTCGCTCCTGCATGCTGGTGTGAGATCTAGACCCTCGGCCAGGCGCAGGTTCGGATTTCTGACAATGATCTTCTGTAGACGGTGGTACACGGTGCCGCGGTTTGGCATTGCTGTACCCACTGATGTGTCAGGACTTCACGGCGGTGCTGCTTTGATACCCGCATTCCTCCCTCATCGTTGCCTGGAGCAGCTTTAGGAGTTTCTTCTACAAAGTGCTGTCCTGTGGAATCCCCTGGGGCCTTGGAGGGCAGGTCATGCAGGAAAACAGACTCGGGGATTGATTTCAGAGTAAGGAGCTGGTTCCCTAGAATCCTATAAAAGTACCCACTGGGTTCTGTTTTTTTTATTTGTCCTATTGTGAACTAGTGGATTTAAACATACTGGATGTATTTTCGAAATGTTATAGTTACTTTTCAGTCATCAGTCAGAGCCTCTTCCGTCTGGCTAATGAGGCCGTTTGTAATACCTGTGATCCTTCGCGGCCGTACCAGAGAACAGGAAGCTCAGATGCCTGGGAGGCGGCGCCTTTCCCGTCTCTGACCTGTCAGGGCTGGGACCCTAGCTGCCTTCCAGGGGAGAGAGAATTTGGGACCACCATCTGGGCACTTGCTGTTGCCAGCTTAGTCACCGTCTCTGGGCTTTTTCCAGTGGACAGAGTAGGAAATGTCTGTCTGCAAGGTTACCTACATCAGGAGCTTACGTCGCTAATTTTAACTCAGTTCAAGACCGCAGGGCTCTCACCTGACCCACTGGTCTCCTTTCTCCCACACTGAACTGCTCCAGCAGACCCTGTCCTTGGCCTCAGGCCGCGCTACCCACCCTGCGGTTGCAGAACCACAGTCTGTGCCTGCCTCTGAGGCTGCGATCTGTGCGAGCAGCTGGAGAGGGTTTTTCCACTTGTTTTTTTTCTCCCACAGGGCCTATCCCACTTGGTGTGGACTCATCAAATAACCATGTTTAAAGTCGCTTTAAATAGACTCTCTCTGTGGGGCTGTGCCACCAACCTGATTCCAGTTCGGCGGGGTTCATTTGTTTTACTTTATTTTCAGTTGTTAGGGGTTGCTTTTAAATATTTTAAGTGTTTTGTATGTAAAATACGTATGTGGTTCTGAGGCAAGCAGAGTATACTCAGAGGAGCCCAGCTTCTGCCCCTGTGCGTTCCCTCCTCGCACAGGGGGTCATTTAACAGGGCTTTGGGGCTTCTCGGACTTCCTGTTTTTCAATTTAAGCGGTTACAGTTTTATGACCACGTGTATACAGACACTGTGTGTGTGTTAAATGATAGAAAGGATACGCATGTTCACCTTGTTTTCTCATTTAACAAAGTATCCTGAGGTCACTCTGTCTTCTTGACCTTTGGATTGGAATGTCCTCACCAGCCTTCATCTTCCTAGCAGCCTGCAGGTGGTCAGCATGTGCACTGTGTCGGGTCTCAGAAGAAGTCCCTCCTGTCCTGTGTCCCCCCTTGCAGGCCATTGACAGCATCCACCAGGTGGGCGTGTACTGTCTGGCTCTGGTTCCTGCCAACACCTTGCCCAAGGCTCCTCTTGGAGGGGTTCACGTCTCTGAAGCCAAACAGCGTTTTCTGGAGGGGACGCTGCACCCGTGCAATGTGCTAATGTGCCCGCACACCTGTGTCACCAACCTTCCCAAACCGCGCCAGAAACAGCCAGGTTAGTTGTGCATAACAGTCTTAGATGGGTGGCAGGCACCGTCATGGTTAAATAGTGCAAACCCGTTAGGGTTGGGAGCCAGAGTGAGTGGCACACCAGGCCAGTCACCAGCTTCTCCCTCCTTAGAACTGAGCCATGTAAGCGAGAACTTTACCACATCGCTGGTGTGGTCGCTTCCACCTGCCTGTTAGACCCGGCTTGGTGGCTAAATTCAAGCCTGACATTGTAGCTTGGATGGCAAGGCCCTGGCTCCCAGGGAGTGGACATGCTGCCCAAGAGCAGACCTGGAGCATGGGGACCTGAAGCACCTCTGTCAGCCGCTGCAGTGCTCACGGCAGGGCAGGGGGTGCGTGCTTCTCCCTGAGCCCTGTGACCCGCTGTGGCCAGGGGCTGGTGGGGCCTGGGGAGGCTCAGAAGGTGGTCAGTTTCCTTTCCCTGTTTAACTGTTATATATAGTTTTTCATTCTTTGGTTATGTGAATTTTTAGTAAATGGCTTTTTTTCCTGATTATGGAACACTAAAATATCATTAAGTAAAATACATTTAATAAGGGAAATTTAATTTCCTATTTTGTACATAAAATACAGTAGAACAATGAAACATATTAAGCGTTTAGCTGTGGCTAAGGTCAAATCATATTCCCCCACATCTGTGCCATTTGGTAAATTTCTCAGTCTGGTATTGCGTATGCTTAAGAGAGAGATTCTCTTTGTCATTTGGCATAAACCCTGTAGCTGAACATCAAGGAAACCCCTCGTTGCCTGGCATGGCATCACGGCGAATGCCTGCTGCATATTCACTGTGTTGCCGTGAACCATTCACTGGGCTGCCCGAACATCTGTGTCATAGTGAAGAGTCAGGTACCTAATTCAGATGAGAAGTGGACGTGCCAGCAGAGGTCATCAGCTTCTCATTTGGCACCCTCCCCTTTTCTAGAGGTGGGACCAGCCTCCATGATCGTGGGGAATCTGGTTGCTGGGAAGAGAATTGCACAGGCCTCTGGGCGGGAGCTGGCTCACCTGGAAGACAGCGACCAGGCCAGGAAGGTAACAGGCCAGTATCTGGGAGGGGGAGGAGGGCGCCTCTCGCGTGTCACTGAGGAGGACTGAGGTGGCCTCTCTGCGCAGTTCCTGTTCCTGCCCGATGTGCTGCAGTGGCGGGCCCACACCACTCCCGACCACCCGCTGTTTCTGCTGCTGAATGCCAAGGTCAGTCCGCCCAGCTGCCCTGTGGGGGCCAGTGGAGCGTACATGGTGTGTGCGAGGAGCGAACCCGCTGCTGCACAGCTCAGTGTGGCTCCATGATTTCCTAGGGCACGGTGACGAGCACTGCGACCTGTGTCCAGCTGCACAGAAAGGCTGAGAGGGTGGCCGCTGCTCTGATGGAGAAGGCAAGACTGAGCATTGGGGACCATGTGGCTTTGGTCTACCCCCCAGGTAAGCACACCAAGATGTCACAAAACTCACCCAGACGCCTCCTCCACAAGCACCCACGCCCCTCGGGTCTTCTCTTATGGGATAGTCCCGGGGTGCTGGTGTCACGGTCACCTTTGCCCATGGACTATTGTGGGGACTCTGGGGGCCTCCTGGCCTGCGGCCCTGCACCACTGCAACCATAGCAGTCCAGCTCCTGAGACCGCACATAGGGCCTTAGCGGTTACACTTAGCTTCTTGACACGTCTGTACCCCCTTGTAAATAACCGTAATCTAATTGTGGTTAGACTGAGACTTTTTAGCAGCATAGCCTCTGTTATCCTTCTGCTTTTCATCTGGCTGTACTTCCCCTGTCTCTCCGCCACATTTTATTAGTAGAAAGCAACACCCTTGTCACCACCAGCCAGGTCAAGAAATCGGTCTTTGTCAGGTACCCAGAAGTCCCTGTGCCTGCCTTCCCCAGCCGCAGCCTCTTGACTCGACCAAAAGCAGCCTCTTTCCTGGCTCCTGGGGCCGTCATTTCTTCCATTTCTTTATCATTTGATTCCTAAACGTACTTTAGTCTGCCAATTTTTCTTAAATCTGATAAATCTACTGAAGCCTCTTCCCCACTACCCTTACAATTTGTCTACCAAAGACCCAGCATGACCCAGCCAGTCAGCACGTTCCCGGGGCGCTGTGTTCCCTGCCGGGCTGTGGCACAGCCACCAGACCCCGGATCTGGAGCACAGGTCCGGGCTCCAGCGCAGATGCAGGCCCGGCCCCTCTCCGGGACTGGGACGGCACTGAGCTCTTTCCTCAGAAACCACATGTTGGTTGTCTCTCCTCTCGTGGTGCTCAGTGTTCTACATTCCGAATTCACTAGGGGTTAGTGAGATTCTCTTATTTCTTTTTCATTTTTTAGCCATAAAACTAATAAATAGGCCCTTTCCTTAAATGCTAAAGCACAGGGAGACAGACAGTGCAGTCCTGGTAATTGAGAATCTTAGTGATGAAAATGGCTGATACTTTTCTCTACTTTGGGGCATGTTTTACACTGTTCATAAAAAATGTTTAATGAAGAAAAGAAAAAGCATGATGAAGTTCTAAGTTTACATTTTAAACACTGAAGAGCAGATGGAGGGGCCCTGGCTGCTGTGGCTCAGTGGATTGAGCACTGGCCTGCGAACCAAAAGGTCACCGGTTTGACCCTGGTCGGGGCACATGCCTGGGCTGCAGGCCAGTATGCAAGAAGCAGCCACTCGATGTTTCTCTCACACACCGGTGTTTCTCTCCCTTCCTCCCTCCTTTTCCCCTTCTCTCTAAAAGTAAATAAATAAAATCTTTAAAAAAAGAAAAAGAGCAGGTGGAGAGTAGCCTGGCGGGAGGGCCCAGAAGTCCCAGTGGTGCAGGTGCTCTGCAGAGGCACAGGCCTGTGTGTTGTCCAATCCTTGGAGAATCCAAGCCTGTCTTCCAGTTCTCAAGGGCGTGTGTGACCCCAGCGATGAAGGAGCCACGCTTTCTGGAAGCAGCAGAAGGTGGGGCTGATGTGTTGCCGGCGACGCTGGGAGAAGAGGAAGGTCGCAGGGACAGTAGGAGCTGTGCCAGCTCACCAAACAAGTTCTCGCTGACCCCTCTTTATGTTCAGTTTGATCGTGTGTTTGTGGCGCATTGAGAGTGACGACACTGGGTGTGAGAATGCTCACGTGTGTTAGAAATGCTGTGTGCCAGTCCTCGGTGTGGCCCTCACTTGATCCTCGCCTGAGCTGGCCGCAAGCACAGAGCGCATGGGTGGTCGCCGGGCAGCAGTGGTAGGACCAGCCTGGACGAGTGGGCAGGCTCAGGCCCCTGCTAATTAGCATACTGAGCTGCCCCCGGCCCAGATGGTTACATTCCTAGTTAACTGGTGGGGCCTTGGGAGTTGTAATCTGGTGAAACCCACTAACTGGGTTAAACGCGGCACACTTGTGTTGACTCCGGAACTGGAACAGCCTGAGACTTTGATGTCTTGTGGCCTGAGGATGCCGGGTGGGGCCTTGGCTGATCTGAGGGCAGCGTCTAGAAGGGGCACAGGCCGTGAGGGCACAGGTGTTCTCAAGTTGTACTGAGTTCAAGAGAAAATGGATTTTAAGTGGTACATTTCCGAACGGGTGTTAATTACAGGGAGTTTTGAACGTATAGAAAAGATGAAGGGACACTCTGGTGGTCCTGCGTTACCGTGTGTGGTCGAGAACTAGGCAGGGACGTCCCAGCCTGTCTCCAGGGCTGCCGACCTCCCTGGCCATCTGGGCCTGCGGGGAGCCCACTGGCCGAGGGGAGCGCTTCTGCCCCTCCCTCGCAGGGCTGTGTTCGACACGGGTCTCATTAGTTGGGGAAGTAGCAGCTTTGCCAGGTGAAGCAGATTGTGTCCCTGTGTCTTTTTTGCCGTGGCATGACACTAGACACGGCGAGCTATGCTCAGCCCCCACGCTGAGCCTCTGACCTTGTGTCTCCCCAGGGGTGGACCTCATTGCTGCCTTCTACGGCTGCCTGTACTGCGGCTGCGTGCCGGTCACTGTGCGGCCCCCGCACCCCCAGAACCTCTCTACCACGCTTCCGACTGTCAAGATGATTGTGGAGGTGAGTGCACGCTGTGGCCCCGCAGGGCCGACCTCACTGTGGGCCTGCCTGTGTGCCCGTGGGCCCAAGGGTCTCTCCTCCCAGCGTCTGGTCATCTCTTCGGGGCCGTTCCTGTGTAGGGGTTTGCACCCGGGCGCCATGTCTCACTGGGCCTTTGGTCCCTGTGCCCTTCAGGTCAGCAAGTCTGCCTGCGTCCTCACCACGCAGGCCATCATGCGGCTGCTGAAGTCCAAGGAAGCGGCAGCCACCGTGGACGTCAGGACCTGGCCCACCATCCTAGATACAGGTACACGTCATCGCGCTGTTGGTGTGCATGCGGGTCCGCACCGGGCCGAACCTCCTCCCCTTCGTTGTGGTCGGGATTGCACTGTCGCCCCCCAGATGAGCCGAAGTGAATGGTGAGGGGCTGCCAAAGGGCGCCTGCTGCCTTGCTCCCGGCAGCTGTTTCCACCGCTGGGACTGGTCTCGTGGGATGGAGGGAGACGAGGTGCAGTTCACGTCACTCATGGTGGGGTCTGTACCGCCAGTGGGGAGCGAAGATCCCTGCCTGAGACTTGTGTGCCCGTGGCCCACGGCTGTCTGTCATGCCTGCACGGGGGTGGCAGTTGTGGGGACATGGACAGGCCCGCAGTATGTGTGCACGCATGCACATACACCCTTCCCTCGTTCCTGTCATTGGTGAATGCTGCCTCATCCCATGAAATGAAATGCTGCTTGTGGGACAGCTGAGAGGTCTGAAAGCCCCATCTCTCTGCCTTGGGTGGTCAGGTCAGCCGAGGGCTGAGAATGTCCCCCGAACCTCATCACGATGCCCCAGACAAGCAGTCCTGCACAGGCTCCTTTGGTGACTTGAGATATGCAGCCACATGGGTGCCAGGCAACGAGCAGACAGGACTCCTTTCTACCCCATCATACTCGTCTGCCCTGGCACTCCAGGGCACCACGTCTGAGAGGAGGCCACGGACTGTTCCCGGCACCCGCCAACAGGCACAGGAGTGTGCCTGCGGCTCCCTCACTGCCAGAGTTCTTGCTGACCCTGGCTGACCTCAGCTTCTGTGACCCTCCTACTGCTGACCGGAGGACTCCCCTGCAGCTCTGTGGCCCCTTTCCTCCCTTGCACGTTCGTCTCGCCCGCCGCCCCTCACCCACACCATCAGCACTGTCACGGTGGGTCCACACCATGCAGTGTTCCCTGGGGGGCTGAAGTGAGCTTCCCCACTCACGCACAGCCCGGCTCCCATAGCCCAGCACCTGTCCTGAGCATCCTCGCCAGGGCTCACCTCTCCCGTGCGAGCCTGAAGAAGTGTTAACAGGCGTCTCCCCTTCACAGATGACATACCAAAAAAGAAGGTGGCGAGTGTGTTCAGGCCGCCCTCCCCGGACATGCTGGCGTACCTGGACTTCAGTGTGTCGACTACAGGGATCTTAGCGGGTGTGAAGGTGGGTCCTTTGGGTGTAGCTCCTGCTGCCTCAGCCCCTCGCATAGCAGTGGGGAGAAAGGGTGTTGGGTGCAGGTGTGTGGGGGCCTTTCCTCTCACCCAGAGCCTGAAGCAACAGTGTAGTTCCTTCACGCTTGTCTTTGATGCCAGTGAAGTCCACAGTTGTGTTAGCCTCTGAGTAATACACATTCTGATGTTTTATGGTAATGTCTGAGCTTGTGGATTTATGGCTGACTGGCCTCAAGGAGCGTATGGCTTTCACGGCCCATCTCCTTACCAGGAGCTAAGTGCTTCATTAAGATTGTTTATCATCCTGAGATCTCATGAAGGAGATTTTTGATGTGCCATTTCCTGGGCATTATTGGGTTTGTGCGGGATTGTGAGCCAGCCGTCCTTTCAGGAGGTAGATGTGTGGTGGACGGCAGGCACTGTTGTCAGTCCCTGTCCTTCTGCGCATCACTGAGCAGACCGTGCATTTCCCCCCTAAGATGTCACATGCAGCCACAAGTGCCTTGTGCCGCTCCATAAAGCTGCAGTGTGAGCTGTACCCCTCCAGGCAGATCGCCATCTGTCTTGACCCCTACTGTGGCCTCGGCTTCGCCCTGTGGTGCCTGTGCAGGTGAGTGTGCGGGTAGAACATGCAGCTGAGTGGAGGTAGAGTATGCAGGTGAGTGTGCAGGTAGGGTGTGACTGGAAGTGGAGTTCGGGTAGTGCGCAGGTAGAGTGTGCATATAGCATGCATGTGAGTGGAGGGAGAGAGTATAGGTGAGGGTGCAGGTGAGGTGAGTGGAGATAAAGATTATAGGTGAATGTTCAGGTATAGTATGCAGGTAAGTGTGCAAGTAAGTGGAGGTAAAGAGAAAGAGTATGGGTGAGTGTACAGATTAATGCAGGAAAAGTGTATGGGTGAGTGTGCAGGTGCATACAGGAAGAATGTTCCAGTAAGTTTGCAGGTAGAGTGTGCAGGTAGAGTGTATAGGTGAGTATACAGGTAGAGTGTACAAGTGAGTGAGGGGGAAGAGTGTACAGGTGAGTGGAGGTATACTGTGCAGGTGAGAGCAGGTAAGAGTGGAGGGTGTGCATGTGAGTGTGCAGGTACTCCACCTGCTGGGTTGGCACTACGTGTAGTTCTTTAGAACTTTAACATTCTAAGATGCATTTTTGGTGCCAGAAAGTCAAAGATCCACGTGTGAGGGGGTTTCTTTGGGGGTGGGGTGGGTTTGAGTCTGGGTCTGAAATTGAGTAAAAGAGTGAAAATACGTTTCTTGTTAAGTGCAGACATTATCCATTACTGGTGATTGGGAAGGGACTACCAGCGGCAGGTCTTTGGAGTCAGAACACCGAGTCCCCAGCCAGCAGACCTTTCCCTAACTGTGGTGCTGGAGGGAAACCGGGACCCCCTGTGCATTGCCCCCCTGCCCCCACAGTGCTTTTTCCACGGAAACTCCCACTGGACGTTAGAGAGAGTTGTCCCCCTGTTCCATCCTTGAAAAAGGAAAGAGGCGCCACCTCGGGCGCATTGACACAGGCAGGCAGGGTATCTGGAATGCACAGGTGATGCACCTGGGCAGAGCGGCTGCAGCTGACTTGACTCTCTATGGCCCCACAGTGTCTACTCTGGACACCAGTCCGTGCTGGTGCCCCCGCTGGAGCTGGAAAGCAACGTGTCCCTGTGGCTGTCAGCTGTGAGCCAGTACAAGGCCCGCGTCACCTTCTGCTCCTACTCGGTCATGGAGATGTGCACCAAGGGCCTGGGCGCACAGACAGGTGTCCTCAGGGTGAGTGCACCTGTGCCCAGGGCTGCCCGTGCCCTGCTGTCCTGCGTCTCTCCTCAGGAAGTACCAAAGCCTGGGGTTCCCAGGTTAGCTCTTAACCGGGCCACTGGAACCTAAAAAAAAAGACCCCTAACATAGCTCTAAGCAGTTGTGGAAACAGAGCAAACCCTCACCAGGCACTGAACCACACTGGCTCCGTGTCACTTCATCCCAGCACCCCCCCTGCTGGCAACTCCTCACTCACCCCCCACCACACCTGTGCAGAGGGAAGTTGCTCCCTGCATCTGCGCACCCATGTGGCAGGAGACAAGGGCATGGGGTGGGCTGGGGTGTGGGGCTGGCTTGGGACAGGTACATGGTCAAGGGTATGGGGGAGCATGGGGAGGGAACAGGTCTGACACTAGCTCTGGGTGCATCTTGGAGGCCTCAGGACCCCTAAGGACCTGGGGCAGGAGCCAGGAGAGAGAGCCCTGTGGAGCTACAGCCAGGTGAGCGGGAGGGCTGGTGTGGATGTGGAGCAGGTGGGTAACCTCGAGCACTTCTGTACTTAGAGTTTTGTAGGCTGAGGCCAAGGCAGAGGAGGTGGGGTACACATTCAGGTCGCACATGGGTCCCCTCAGGAGCTTCCTAAAACAGTGCGGAGGGCCCGATCTCACCCTGCTTCTCCCCCACCCCCACAGATGAAGGGGGTGAACCTGTCGTGTGTGCGCACATGTATGGTGGTTGCTGAGGAGCGACCCCGGATCGCGCTGACACAGTCCTTCTCCAAGCTGTTCAAGGACCTGGGCCTGCCCGCGCGTGCCGTGAGCACCACGTTCGGGTGCAGGGTCAACGTGGCCATCTGCCTCCAGGTAAGGTGGCTGCACTGGGCGCCCCAGACGGACAGTGTTTGAACCTTTGCTCTTTGTTGTGCTGGCCATGTCCACCTCTCACCCTCTGAGCCTTTGCTGTTTCATTTCCAAATAGTTTATCTTGGAGACCTACGAGGGTTCTTTTAAAAGATACAGTGAAACCTCAGTTCTTGAACTTAATTCATTCTGGAAAACTGTTTGAGAAGCAATTTGCTCGAATACCGAATCTCCTTTGTCGCCCGAGAGACATGTGACTGGTCGTACAGGTATCAGCTGAAAGAAAGGGTTGTTGGGTAGGGAATCGAGACCAGAGTTTGCCCAGACACTGAGACGTTTTATCCTTGAACAACTTGGTCAAGAACCAGATTGTTTGAGAACCAAGACGCTCAAGAACCGAGGTTTGACTAGAATCCATGCTCTTCGTGAACAAGGCTTACTTGGAAAAAACAAATTGTTTTTGAACAGTGACTTTTTCTTACGTGGAAGAATCTAAGTTGGATACAATGTGCAGTGAACTTTTTAAAACAACAATAAGCATTGTTTTAAGACATCTAGCAGTTTTAAATTGAAACATCAGTGTGGTAATTCGTATTGCCTTGAATTCATACTTGAGACATTAAGGTGTTGTACTGGTGCTTCCTAAAAGGAAACATGAAGTTGCAGAGATTGAACAGTAACTGCAGAGCAGTTGGCAGCTTCTCAGGAGACTCTGGTTGTTTTCCCGATCCTGTACTACTATCTCAGTGTCACTTCTTTCTAAAGACGCTCTGGACGCCTGCCCACCCACACAGACGAGGCAGTTGTTAGAGGAAAGGCAGCACTGGACCCAGAGCAGGGAGGGCCCTGGGGTGGGGCTCGCTCTTGTTTCCAGAGCCTTGGCTCCGCTCGGCCTTCCTCCCAGAGCAGCCGAGTCCGGGCCAGCCGTGAGACTGTGCCGGCCACTCCAAGCCTCAGACGCTTGCCCTGGGCAGAGGGGGTGGGCTGGGGTGCCCCCCTCACGCCCTCCCTGTTGTAGGAGTGGGACCGAGCCCTGGGCTGCTGGTGGTGTAGTCAGCAGCTGCAGAGGAGTCGCGCCCCCTGACTTGGTGTTGGAAGGTCACCCCCTCTGTCTGTCGGCACACCGTGTGCGGGTGCGGAGTCTCACTGGGGTATTTGCATTTTCCCTTTGAGAGGCAGTGATGCGTTTTGCTGTCTCTTACCGTGTGTTTCTCACGTGGCCTGTTGCTTTCTGTTTGTCTCCTGTGGCTGTCTCCTCCTGTCTCGCTCTTCTGGCCTCCTTTGCCTCTGTCAGCCCAACAGGCTGGGAAAGCTGGCTGAGCAGGTACGACCTTGACCTCGACCTCGAGGTGCCTCTGTGCTTCCCCCATGAGTTCCTGTGGCCTTCTCCTCAACTCCAGACAAATACATGTTTCTTTTGCTGTCTGACTTTGCTCACAAGGGATATTATTTTACATATTGTAAAAGCTCCTTTGTAATCAAATTTAAGGGTAAAACTGTTTTCAAGAATTTAGCATTCAAGCATGACCTCTGGAGGAAAGGGCTGTTGGGTCTCAGTGAAGCAGTTTGGCTGTGTTGTCTGCGATCTTCAGAGAGAGATGTAGAGCAGAGTGTCCCTTTAACCCGCTGTTCCTTATCTAATAAAATGGGACGTAACTCACTTCACTCAGGGTCCCAGTGTCAGAGGTGAGGGAAGGGAGGCCATCACTCCGCCGACCCTGACCGAGCCTCTGCTGTGGCCAGCCCCCCACGGAATTAGGTCAGCTGGAGAGAGCCAGGCCTGGCCCGCGGCTGGGTGGAAATGCCCCCCAAACTCCTGAGGTGATGTTCTCACCACAACGTAGAGCCCAGCTGTTAGAACTGAAATGCACAGTCGTACAGTCGGGCATGTTCGTTCGGTGTTACTAGCTCTCACTCGATGTCACCAAGCCGCGCAGGTGTTTGGCTGGAAGGCAGCAGTGTCCCTGGGCAGACTCACCGCCGGAGCCGAGCTGCTGCCTTCCCGGCGGCGGGGAGGAGCTGTTGGGCGGCTGTGCGCGTAGATGCAGACGCGATGCTCTCCTTCCAGGGCACGGCCGGCCCGGACCCCACAACGGTCTACGTGGACATGAGGGCACTGCGCCACGACAGGTAACTGCCCTCGGCACCATGGGTGAGGTGGTGCGGCCAGGTCAGCCCTGACCAGACCCCCGGCGCCTGGCCAGCCATTGGCCAGTCTCTCCTGGGGGAGCCCGGGTCTCCCTCTCTGCATCCCTGTGTCCTTGAGGCTCAGTCAGTGTCCCTTTGTCTCTCATTCCCACAAGCAGAAGAGCCATGGGAGTGACCGAGCATTTGACATTTAGCTTTTTATGGGGCTGAGGACGAGTAAACCAACTGATAGCAAGGACGTTCTTACGCCATACCGTTTTGGGGTGGGACCTAGTGCTCCCACCAGTAAACGTGTGCTGCAGCTGCAGCCAGCCTGCAGGTGCGCGGCTCTCCCAGCCTTGAGGCCCGGGTGCAGGCCTGGGCCCTCAAACGGGGCCACAGTGCAGCTTGCAGACGCCCCCAGAGAAACCTGGAACAGGCTCCTGCCCTGAGCTGTGCCAGGCGAGCCAGGCAGGTAGAGTGCGTCCCCTGTGGCACCTGAAGGCACCAGTTGCGGTCACAACAAGGTCCTATGGAAGGCCAAAGTCTCAGGTGTTGTCAAAGGACTGAGTGTCACAGTGATAATTTCTGATTATCTTATGAGTTGCCTTTTTGGAGGTCACTACCTGTGTTGTAAATTGTATTCTGAAATTTTCCCCTTGTTAATTTTTAGGGTCCGTCTGGTAGAGCGAGGTTCTCCGCACAGTCTGCCGCTGACGGAGTCTGGAAAGGTAGTGGACGCTGCGTTTCTCCTGGTGGACACGGACGGCTGCGGGTGGGCCAGGCGGACACGGGAGGCCTCCCCTGCTGCAGACTCACGCAAGGGCTGGGTTAAGGCCTTACAGGCACGTCTGAGGTCAAAGCCAAGGACGGGCTTCAGGGGCGGGACCACAGAAGGAACTCCCACCAAGGGGCTCGAGGCCGTCGGCCTCCTCAGGTCAGGCCCAAGGTCTTCACACAGTCCCGGAGCAAGGGCCAGCACGACCCCACAGTTCAGCCCTTGGCCCAGGCGACAGCCAGGAAGGGGTCTCCAGCAGGGCCTTGGGCAGCAGGTGGAGTCCTAGACCCATGTTGCAATTTGCCATCGAAGCCAGTCCAGGCCTGCTGAGGCCCCGTGGGTGCATGGGGGTTGGGAGGTGTGTGGGGGGCTGGGGGGTGAGGGTGAGAACACCGGAGGTGCCCTGGTTAACACCGTGAGCACCGGGGAGGGGTCGGCAGGCCCAGGCCCCGGAGTACAGGGGTCTTCAGAACCAGGGGAGGCTGGGAGGAGGGAGGAAAGTCCACATGCCGATGAGGCCGTGTGATGAAGATGGTGTGACCTGGCAGCTGCCCTGTGCCATGGCCAGGGGACAGCAGGATAGTGGACAGGGCCACGTGTCCAGCATGGCCAGGAACAGACCACCCCCAACCCAGGCAGCCTGGAGGGCCGCCTGACTCTGCTTGCACACTGCTGTGGCCGCAGCTGCCTCAGGAGGCAGCAAGGTGCCTGGAGAGGAGCCCTTGTGTGTGCACTGGAGGGGGGGTGGGGGGGCAGGGGCAGCCCCAGGGCCTAGGGCAGAGGGCTCTCGGGAGGGAGACCAGCACCGCTGGAGCTGAGCTGGGGGAGGGGAGGCGGAGTGGGGGCACTCGTGGACCCCCGCACAGGTGCCGGCCTGTGGAAACATGCCTCCCTATGCCTGTCTTTAACGTGACTTGGGGGAGACCTTCTGAGAGGCGAATACGGGCAGTGACCTCCCCTTTCTGAGCACATTGCTGGAGCGCATGCCCAGTGGATGGCTCTGCTTCGCTCTCTTTGTAAACTTAGCTTATTTTTTCTGTGTCATTAAGTCTCAAAACAGTTCTTTTTTGTGTTTTGTAATTTGTCACTTAAGACAGTTCCATCGTTGTTTTAATCACCCCTCCTCCCGCTTTTGATGGAGTTTTTTCCCCTCCTCTTTTGCTTTTAGAATGATTTGTGCCTGATGAATTTGTCTTCTGGAAAGAGTTCTGGTGTCAGGGTTCAGGGCGCCCCATGGAGAGGGGTCAGAGGCCCCAGCATTGTCCAGGAAAACGGGACTGTCCCAGAGGACAGTGTGTGGCGAGGGCACAGTGACAGTGGGAGGAGGGCCTGGCCCTGATCGTGGGCAACGGCCTACACTCACGCCCCTCCTGTGACCCCTTGTCCCTGCTCATCTTCCCGGAGGACCTCACTGTCATTTCCCTTTTTATATGTGAGGAAACGCCACAGGACAGGTGACCACGCCTGGAGCAGCCACGTGGTCTGACCCGGGCCCAGCGAGGTCTCCCCAGGACTGGGCAGGGGTGGGGCCCCTGACCTGGACTGTTCTCCATGGCTCCTGGGTGAGAGCTGGTGCCTGTCTGTCCTCCATCGACACAGAGCAGGCGGCCCAGGGCTGGACCGACTCCAAGTCACGGTTAGCGCCCCGGCCCAGAACTAGGAGCTGGATGAAGCCGTGGACAGAGCGTTTGCATGCTGGGCTGGGGCACAGCTGAGTGGCGGGGCTGGACGGCCCTCCTGACTTGTGGGTTCCTGCGAGGGGGAGGTGGTCCTCGGTGGCCCTCCTGTTGAAAGACTCCAGGTAGAGCAGATGCGTATGGAGACCCTCTGTGCCCCTCAGTGACATTCAAAATAGGGTCTGGTCTTAGGAACGGAGGTAATTTCCCTAAGATTCTCATGTATTTTTATCTATTAAAGTGTTATTTCTGTTCACATTCAAGTTCACGTTGGCTTTAAACCTCCTGGTCACTCACATGTGCATGCCATGTCGTAGGGATCGGTTTCTGAGAGCTGTCGTTTCTGATGTCACCGAGTCAGGAGTCTTGTGTTGTCTTTGATGTGGGCGTGGTTCTCCTCCCAGATTCTCCCTGGAGTGAAGGTCATCATCGCGCACACTGAGACCAAGGGGCCCCTCGGAGACTCACACCTGGGAGAGGTGAGGCCGGGGAGTTGTGTTCTGGAGCCTCGTGCACCCCGGGAGCTGCTCCTCTCCCTCTTCCCATCTGCCCCAGAGTCGTGGGTTCTAAGCCCTTTGGGGTCACACATGCTTTTGGGAATCTGCCAAGCTCTTTGCCCTTCCCCACCCCAGGCACGTTTGTGGTCCTGTACCCAGAGCCTGGGTAGGATCTCGGGGTCCCCTGGGGTGAGTTCCCATTCCGGGTACCCTGCCAGCAGAGGGAAACCTTGAGTTTTGTAGGTTCTGAGAGGCTCCAGGAGCCACACCAGAGCCATCAGCATGGAGAAAGCAGAGGTCCGTTAAAATACGGTTCGTGCACCAAGCCAGGAGCCACAGCCCTGAGGGACAGGCTGGCACAGCGCAGGCGCCAGGGCTGGAGGCAGGGGTCCTCTGCTCCTGAGGACTTGCCCCCTGGCACGCCCGTGCTGTGCAGGAATCATCATGTCCATACACTTGGTTCATGCACGTGCGTCCAGAGTAGTCTGGGACAGTGGGACTACTGCCTGGAGGCGGGCTGGCAGGGAGCATGCAGATCTCAGCCCGAGTGCCCAGGTCGGACCTCCTGCCCCCAGCTCCGGGCTCTAGGGACGTGCCATGGAACCAGTGTCCTGGCACCAGGGGGGCACAAGGCCCCTGGTGGTCTCTGGTGTGGCCCGCCTCCAGGGTCCTGGTAGGTGGCACTTGGGTGGTCATCCAGACACTGCCCAGTCTCAGTCTCACTGAGACGAGGTGGGCGTGGGCCTGGGGCCTCCCGGGGCCGCTCAGTGTTCTCCTGGGAAGATGCGCCAGTCCGGCGGTGGGTGGGGTTGGCGTTGGTGTGGGGCCTCCCCTTCTGACGGGTGGGACCCAAGCCTATGAGGGCCACTTTGTGCCCCGAGATGGTCACAGAGGGTCTGTGCTGGGCTGGGACCCCACCTCTTGTGGCAGAAGGCCCTGTTGGCTGCCCTGTCTCCTCTTAGGGTGCTGCCTTATGGGGATGTCTGGAGCCGGTGCTCGGTCCGGGGAGCCGACTGTGGGTCCTAGAGGGGCCCTGTGTTTAGAGACATGTGGGGGCGGTGACACTGGGTCCTTCCTGCACGTGTGCACCCAGCGAGGGCACGTGGATGACACGTGTGTGGGTTCAGTCTGTGCGGTGCTCGCCCACTCAGCGAGCCTCACTTCACCGCGCGTCCCCCTGTGGGCGTGTCCGTCATTCCCTGTCCTTACTGACAGCAGTGGTTTGACGTGAGGAGCGGAAGTCGCCCCGTGAGCTCGTCCACTTTGCAGTCCTGGAGAGGAGCGCTCCATCTGGAGGAGAGAAAAGTTACTTGTTTGCTTTCTGTGCCTGTCACTTTAACTTGGTTCACAGGAAGAGAGACACTGAAAACACCCCTGCCTTTGTGTGGTGTTAATTCTTAAGTTCTCTTGGTGTGTGGATATCTCATGAGAGAACCTCAGCTCATTCTTGTCCTCCGGGCCCCACAGATCTGGGTTAGCAGCCCCCACAATGCCACAGGCTACTACACCGTCCACGGGGAGGAGGCGCTTCACGCTGACCACTTCAGTGCCCGGCTGAGCTTTGGAGACACCCAGACCATCTGGGCAAGGACTGGCTACTTGGGCTTCCTTCGGAGAACGGAGCTCACCGATGCCAGTGGAGGTGAGGGGCTAGGGTGACACCTGTGGCAGTGCTGTGGGTGGGGCGCCTGTCCACAGCCCCCGGGGTCTGCTGCTGCAGCTCAGGAGATGCCAGGCAGGTGCGGCGCCTCCGGGATTCCCGCTGGCGCACCGCGCCCCTGGGGGGAGCTTGCACCTGCGGGTGTGGACGAAGGGCACGCTCTGGCAGCAGTTGTCTCTGAAAATCACTGTTTGCCTCTGTGACTGTCCCCCACTTTCCCTGGGCCCTTGGCCTCTGTTGAGGATGTGGGGGTGACGGTGATGAGGTTGTCAGGTCCTCCCTAGGCAGAGCTCCCTGCGTATCTCACCAGTCATGTGTGGCGCCCTCCCCACACATGACTCCTCCAAGTGGCAGAGTCCTTGGGCTCCAAGAGGCCAGCCAGATGAAGCCTCAACTTTTGGTAGCCCCTGTAGGTGTCGTTTCGTTTACAGAAAGAGAAAGTGTTATTTTAAAACATCTGTTCACACGTTGATGTGAGTGTTCTGAATCGAGGGGATAGTCGGCACCCTCATTGGGGCCTGCTGCACGTCTCAGCTGGCAGGAGGCTCAGTTTTCAGGTGATGTGGGAGTAGCCGGCTCCCTGTCCCAGAGAGCCCAGCTCAGGCTGACAGAAACGCATGGAGGGTGCCCAGATGGCGCTGTGCCCCTCCGCAGTGTGCAAACTGTGCCCTTCACAGAGCGGCACGACGCACTGTACGTGGTTGGGTCCCTGGATGAAACGCTGGAGCTGAGAGGCATGCGGTACCACCCCATCGACATCGAGACGTCGGTGATCCGAGCACACCGGAGCATCGCCGAGTGGTAAGGGCCCAGAGGAGGAGGGTCCTGACCAGCGCCACCCCCTGGGGCAGGGGTGGGGCGGCAGGCCATCTTCCTGGCCACCCTGGTTCCAGCAGACTTGTCTGCCAGGCACACACTGGCAAAGCCCGCCTCTCCAGGAGCTGGGAGCTGGCCCTGGGCCTCGCCAGACTTGCTCTGGGAAACATGCACGGGAGACCCCTGGTGGCCCTTTGGGTTTGCTTGGTTTTTCCTCTTTTTCTCATTAGTTTTAAACCAAGAATCTGTCCCCGAATGCACAGGTAAAGTGTGAGCTCTCCACAGCTGTCCTGAAGTATTTCTGCATTGAATGTGAATTTTCTCATTTAAATGGATGTGACTCATAATTTCTTCACTTAGTGGGGAGCTTGCACTGGGACAGGTTCAACTTTCAACATCAAATAACGAATGCTCTTGACTTAGCAAGAACTTTAGTTAGAGTACGTAGTCCTAGCTTTTCAATTCTGGCCGAGGTTCAGCAGCAGCGCAGTGTCGGTGAATTTACACTTGTCTCTTCACCCTCTCCGCTGGGCACTCTTTCCCGTGTCTCTGTGGCCCCCAGAAGCTGCTATCCACACCCTGTGACGCTGTCTGTCTTCCCCCTGCAGCGCCGTGTTCACCTGGACCAACCTGCTGGTCGTGGTGGTGGAGCTGGACGGGCTGGAGCAGGATGCCCTGGACCTGGTGCCTCTGGTGACCAACGTGGTGTTGGAGGAGCACCACCTTGTTGTGGGCGTGGTGGTCATCGTCGACCCAGGCGTGATTCCCATCAACTCTCGGGGCGAGAAGCAACGCATGCACCTGCGCGACGGCTTCCTGGCTGATCAGCTGGACCCGATCTATGTCGCCTACAACATGTGAGCGCTGCTCACCGGCGCCGGGGTTCTGACCGGGCGGCCCAGGCTTCCGGGCACTGCGGCCACGGGAAGGCACTGGAGCGCGTGAGGCCACTGCTGTGTGCGTGCAGCCGCCAAGACGGAGGCTGCAGTCTTCCCGCAGTGCTGCGCCCCTCGCCCTGCTCACCAGACTCATCTTGAGTTCCCCGAATCTTATTTGAGAAGCCACTTCTAAATTATTTGAAGAAATTTACTAATCTTCGAGGACATTTACAAAAACAGAAACGTCAGTGCTTTCACAGATGGGGTGACGGGAACGGGAAGCGAAAGGCCGCCTGGAAGCGTGGGCACCACGAGGAGCTGATGTTATGTTACAGTAAACGGCAGGAGTGCCGTTCGTTCTCTGCTGGACTGCAGGTGTGCACTTTGTAGACTGAAAATGTAGTTCTTGACTTAAAAAATCCAATTATTTATTCCCACTTCAAACGACAAGTTTGTACACAGAAACTTAATCAAGCTAGAAAGAACCGGAGGCCCCAGCACAGCTGACTCACTTCCGTTTCATGGGGAGGAACGGAGCCCCAAACGGCTGATGCGAAGGGCGGCGGGTCCTGTCTGCCTCTCGGACCCCAGACCAGGCTCTCGAGTCGCATACTGTGCCTCCCTCTTCCAGTTTCTGTGCTGATGCTGGCATGCCTGATGGTCTGCACACGTCGTCCCTGACGGGCTGTGAGTGCCTGTGGGGCTGCCCAGGCCGGTGCAGATGCCCTGTCTCGGAGAGAGAAACCAGCATTTAGTTTTAACCCCTTTCCTGGGTTTGTAACTTACAGCTGTTTAGTCAATCGCTTGTTTTCATAACATCACAAAATACATTCTTCTCCACGCATGGAAGAGGGCTGAAGTACGTCCATTCTGAACCGGCGGGCTTTGGAGCGCCGGTGCCGGTGTCCGGGGTTTCCACGTCCTCAGTGCCGTCTGCAGCGCCGTCGAGCTGTGTAGAGAGCCGCGGTAGGTGGGCGTGCTCCCCTCGCCCTGGCTCTCCCCTCTGAGTCGTAGGCCTGTAAAACTCGGCCGGACCTCACTCAGTTACCACTGAACTGAGTGATCAAACGTTACAGTAAACCTAAGTGAAAGAGAATGTAAAATCCTTTAAAAATTTCTAAGAATCTCAAGTGAAGCTCAAATCTAAGAATATTTTTATATAGCTAATAAAGAGTATGTTACGAGGTTGTTGGGTTTCGGGGGAACTGAGGACGGGAAAGTAGGAATCATGCATGCCTCATAGAAACGACCAGGTGTTTCTGGAAATAGCCTGAATCAGTGCCTAACAAAGCTGTTTTTAATTCCTCACCATCTTCAACCCTCCACCAAGTAGGTCTGGCTAACCAGGCCGGCTGTCGCGTCCTACTCTTACCTGGCTACGAGTAGCAGGTGCGTTGTAGCTCGGTTTGCCTGCGGTGGTGGACTGCAGCGAGTATGTTGCAGCATACTGGAATTGTACTAACCTACTGTAATTATGTACATAATCTGTGTAATTTATTGTTCGACACACAGGTAGTGGATATTCCTTAGAATGGCCGGCAGGGGAAACAACTACCTAACCCTAATCTCAGTGTTGTAGTTTTGTAGCAGATACTGTAAAACTTTTGTATTGAAAGGTCAGTGGCAGTAAGACAAGTTGTCTTGTAAATTAAGACTTAAAGAAGCACATTAAAATGTTTTAAAGTTACTCTCTGGGAATTCTGTATATCACACTAAAATTTTTTATAACACTATGTTAATAAAAGTTATTGACTTTGTAATTTTGCATTTTGAAATGTGTGAAAAGGTTTTTAAAATTATCCCAAATAGGATGTATTTTATTATTCATTCCGTTTTTCTGAATATAGAAGTATTTATGTTTACAGCATACAACCTACAAAGCACATAAAAGTGTAAAGAAGAAAATCTATAATCCTACCTCTGAGTAATATAATAGCGTTAATGTTTGACATAAATCCTTCCAAGGATTTATTTTTCCTTTTAAAATTTTTTACAAAATTAGGCTCATATACTTTTATAATCAGCTTTTGTACTTAATAAATGACAGACTTTTAACTCTGTTACATATACTCTTTTACATGTTGTAATGAGTGTATCACGCAGGCATGCCGTGACTGCAGGGAGCTTGCCCTCAGTGGCTGTTGCCCACCGAGCTCTCCCGACAGTGCTGCAGCGGTCCTGCTCGCTGGCGTGTGGGCCCCTCCGCTCCCCGCGCTCCTACAGGTAGAGCGGGTGGGTCAGACCTCACGCCAGGTTCGAAGGCTTGGGTGCTCGCTGCCCCAGCTTCCCTGCGCCCAGCTCTGCCTTTCGGAATTGAAGAGGGACCCTATTTGCACGAGCCTGTGAGTTGTTCAGGAAAGACCCTGTGGCGTTGTCCAAGGGCAGTGGACAGTGAGAAACTGAGAGGTTGTCATTCGTTCCAAGTGCCAGCTAAGTATAGGGTACCTGATCACCCAGACTCCCAGTGACTGAAAGGGCCCAATGTCACGACGGGTCATTACAGACACCACTTCAAAGCAGAAACGGAAAAGGAACCATGAGGGACCAGATGCAGCTTTGATGGGGAGAGGGTGCTCAGGTGCACTGCCGCCCACTGCCAGTCCCGGCAGCAGTGAGCTGGACCTCCAGGTGTGTGCCCCAACGCTGCCGCGGCTCCAGGCGGAGAGCAGGGGGAGGCAGGCCATCCAGAAGCTGCTGTTGCACACCGAAGGAGTGGAGCACAAGTTCAGTGACGAGCAATGTTCAGCATTTACGTTCATATTGAAAAGTAGGGGAAGATCGTGACAGACTGAAAGCTCTGGGCATGCTAGCCAGTAAAACCGGTGAAAATTACTGTTAGAAAAACCAACCACTTAAACCTTTTGGAAATGGTCCTAAGGGCATACAGCAAATATAAAAAAGCATCTATGCATGGAAGTGCAGGAAAAAAGGCAAGAGTCTGTTATTTCAACCAAGATGGGTCTCCCGGAGCCCTCTTCCATCCAGCCTCCAGCCATGGAATGCAGCCTCTGCGTCCTGGATAAAATGCCACCGAGAATACAGGGGCGCTGGCTGCCCTTGCCCAGCTCTCTGAGTTGGTGGTTCCATGCCAGGAGATGCAAATTGAAAAGACCTCTGGCTACTGCCCCCCCGCAGCACATTAGGAGTGCTCGGCTCACAAAGCAGGGGTGTCACTCAGAGATGCCTGTGTCTCACAAGAGAGAAACAATGTGTCACTAGCAAGGAAACGCCAATAAATGGACAGCTGAATTCTTAGCAGCAATGATGGGAGCCAGAAGCCAGCGGGATAACACATTCAAAACACTTAAAAGTACTTTGAACAAAGAAGTGTATATTCAGCGATGCTATGTTTCAAAAAGTGGAGGCATGATATATTTCTAGGAGAAGACAGTGAATGTGTTGCCAGCTGATCTGCATTACCAGAAATACTGAAGTCCTGCAGGCTGAAAGCAGCTGACCTCAGATGGTTGCTTGAATTCACATTAAAGCACAAACAGCACTGGTAAAGATAAAGGTAATTAAAAGACTATATGAATGCATTTTTTTGCCTTAACTGAGTTACATATTATTGGTTGTATACGTACAGGAATGTGTGTGGAATATTTTTGCCAATAACAGCACAAAAGAAGGTGAGAGCAAAATTGTATTGAGCTAATTTACAGGTTGTAAAGCAATAATAACAAACATACCATTGGGTTTGTAACAGTAGATGCAATATGCATAATCATACCATAAAAAGGAGGAAAATGGAATAGAGGTATGTAGGAATAACATTTCTATTTCACTGGAATTAAACTAGTACATCTGATTCTGATAAGATATATGTAGTGAGCCCTAAAACAGCTGCTAAAAAACAGCTCAGAAAATAACATTCAAGAAATCTAAATGCTTTGTTAGAAAACGTTCACCTACTGCCAGAGACCGTGGTGAAGGAGTACGAGGGGCACAGAGACGTGAGGCACAGGGAACGGAAATGGCAGAGGTTAGTTGAGCTGTATCAGTGGTAACATTACATGTGAGTGGCTTAGTAACTCATTCAAAAGGCAAAGATTATCAGACTATGTATATGAAAGACCAAACTATATGCACATTTTATAATGATAGAAGGAGCAATCTATCAGGATGACCTAATAACCATATGTACATATCTAACTATAGAACACCAAAATGCAGCAAAACCTGACCGAAATGAAGGGGATGTGAATTGGAGACTTCAGTGTCCCACTGTCTGTAATGGGTAGAATCGCCAGGCAGAAGCACATCTGAAACTAATACACAATAATATTAAAGGTAAACTGTAATTGAAAATCAAAATTAAAAAAAAACTTGGCAGGAAATCAATACGGAAATAAGAGAACCTAAACAACACTATAAACCAAGTAGACGTAGCAGACATCTGTAAAACAATGCACCCCAAACAGTGTAACACCCATTTTTATCAAGTACCCATGGGACATTTTCTAGGCTAGACCACATGCTAAGCAATGAAACCTGAATGGATTTTATAAAAACAATACAAAGAACATTCTTCGCCACAGTAGAATAAAATTAGGAACCAGCAAAAAATATGAGAAACTAAGAAATGTGTGGGAATTGAGCAACATGTTCCCAAATAGCCAATGAATTAAGAACTCAAAAGGGAGACCATAACACACTTGGAGCTGAGTGAAAAGGAGGGACCGAGGAGAAAAGGACTCATCATGGACAACAGGGTGGCGACTGTGGGGGAGGGGATCTAAGGGGACCAAATGGTAGTGGAAAAGTAAAACAAAAATTTTTCAAAGTGAAGACAACATAAAAAACCTTATGAAATGTGTGCCTATATTAAGAAAGATTTCAAGTCAATAACCTAACTTTTCCACCTCAAGAGACTAGAAAACGAAGAGCAAACTAAGCCTAAAACAAGCAAAAGCAAGAAAATAATAAAAAGAGTGAACTCAGCGAACTAGATAATAGAAAACCAATAGAGAAAATGAATGAAACCAAAAACTTGTCCTTCGGAAAGATCAACAAAACTGACAAAACTTGTTTGCTAGGTTGACCAAGAAAAAAAAAAGACTCAATTACTAGACTCAGAATGAAGGAACATTACTACCAACTGTAAAAATAAAAACAAAAACATTATAAAGGAATACTGTGAATAACTGCATGCCCATAAATTAGATAAGGCGGATGAAATGGAAGAATTTCTAGAAAGACTAGAAAGCCCGACTCCAGAAGAAACGAATGATCCAAATAGACCTACAGCAAGTGCAGATACTGGATAATCAAAACCCACCCATCCAGGTGACTTCACTCCTGAATTGGACAAAACATTTAAAGACAATACCAATTCTTCACAAACCCTTCCTAAAAATAGGAGAGGGAACACTCGTTTAATGAGGTCGATGTTACCTTATACCGAAACCAGACGAAGATAAGCATAGAACACTACACACTGATAGCTTGTAGGAGTATGGATACAAAAATCCTCAGAAACTACTATCGAACCAAATCTACAACATACAAATGGGCTTTATCCAATGAAAGCAAGGTTGGTTTAAGATCTGAGAATTAAGATGATATACCACATCAATAAAATTTAAACACACACACATGATCACCCTCAATAAGTGCAGAAAAAGCTTTAGATAAAACAGTGCTCTAGGGATAGAAGGGAAGTTACTTCACCTGATAAAGGATTTCTCCAATGAACCCACAGCTAACATCATACTGAATGGTGAAAGACTGGATGCTTTCTTCCCAAGATCAGGAATATTTAGGGAGGGGGTCCATCATACAAGGTGTGCCCACCAGGAGGAAGGGGATATGGGGTGCCCAAAGGTATGCCCTTAGGGCATAGCCTCCACCCTGTCCCTGACCAAGGAAGCTGTAGTCAGGAGGGGCCTGGCCAAGGATGGTGATGTCCCTGCTCAGGAGTCCTCAGGTGTTGGGGATGGGGAGGTCTCCCCTGCCCACTGCCTTGCACACAGTGTAATCTTGAGTGAGAGGCTACCCTACAGGCAGGACAGACACAGTTCTTCTGGAAGGACCACCCAGGGGTGTCCAGCCCGCAGGCCACGTGCGGCCCAGGATGGCGATGAATGCAACCCAACACAAAGTTGTGAATTTACTTAAAACCTTTTTTTTTTTGTCCATCAGTTTTCGTTTGTGTTTGTGCATTTAATGTGTGGCCCAGAGACACCAAAAGGTCGGACGCCCGACAGTGCTGCCTCACCAACCTGATGTTTCTTAACTTCCCTGAGGATCAGAATCACCGTGGCCAGACACAGCCCCATCCCAGATCTGGGAGGCCTGGCGCCTAGGATATTCAACAGGCCCCCACTAGAGCTTTGTGTGGAAGGAGCTGTGGAGCCCATGTGACCCAGCATTCCCTCCCCAGTGTCGACTCCCAGCCCCTCACAGGGGAAAGTTTCAGGAGCAGCCCTCACAGGATGGAAGGTTCCCAGGGACCTGCATGCTAAATTCGAGGGCAGGGGTGGTGGTGGTGGTGGGACGGTGTTTTCAAGAGAGCCTGGGGACACCAGGGTCTGTTCTTGAGGAGGTTGCCAGCCTCAGCCCGGGCTCTTCTCATGTCCAGCCTGCACCCAAACCATCCTGCTTAGCCTCCTTCCTGCCAACCTGCTTGAATGATGTTTATTTTTCACATTCATAGGAAGAGGCCAGTCCTTTTCTCAGCAAACGCAGGGAAAGGAGGCTGTGCCAGGTTCTCATCTGGCCAGATCTATCTGCAGTGACAGGAACCCAAGCTGTGTCCGGAGCAGAGAGGGATGGAATCTCCAGATTTGAACATTCTGATCAAGAAAATCGCAACACTATGCAAACAATAAGAAATTGCACATGTAAACAGGCTACTGAGGCTCATGTAAGATTATAATTGTCATCTAAGCCCCGAAATTTAATCTTTAATGTTCACCAAAACTGCCTTTCATTGAATTTGAATAAATGTGATAAATTTGAACTAGAAATAAAAAGAAAAACCCTGAAATAACAGCAGTCAAACCCAGGAGCTTCATGGGACAGAGAGGGGGGCATTCCTAGAGTTTCCCAGGAAGAGGCTGCAAACAGTGTCCAGGGCCTCAGCTGGTGTGTGAGGGCAGAAGGGCCCCTTTTGCCTTGGAGACTCGGATGGGGCCTTGCAGAGTGGAGCTGCAGGGAGAAGCTCCCAGACTCACGGAACTCCATGGGGTGCCATGCTGTGGATTCAAACCACCTGCAAGGGAGACATCCAGAGTAGGGCCCCAGGGCAACGGAAAGCTAACTTCCCTTGGTGGCTGTGTAAAACAGGGTCTGCTTGGAACAGGGCCAATGGCAGGGAGAGGATCTAGAATGGTGGGTGAGAGTCAGCTGGCAGAGGCCCCTGGTGCTGACCCCAGGGCCAGAGAAAGTGAGGAGGGCAGGGGGAGCCCAGACCTGTCCAACCCCAACCCCACCCCCCCGACCCAGCGGGAAAAGGCCAGGGAGGAGGGAGAATGGCCCAGGGCTCAAGCATTCGGAGGTCTTCAGGGAGGCAAGGATGGGGCGTAGGGAATCAATGTGTGGGAACCTGAGGCCAAGGGTTCCCCTCCCACGGACATGAGATGAAGTTTCTTCCTCTCAGTGGCAGGAAAGTCTGTCAGTTGTGTTGCCCAGACTTGGGGCAGGGACAACAGTGAATGCTGCGGCGGTCCACTGTGGTTGAGGGTGGTGGTCCCTGCAGGCTCCAGAGCCTTCAACAGCAGTTGTAAGTGCTGGGCCATCAAATGGGATCCTCTGCTCTGCTTCAGTCTCTGCCCCGAGAGCCACGATGCTGCGGTCAGGGTCATCCTTTGGGCCACTGTGGTCCAGTGTTGTGGAATAAACTCATGAACAGATGGGGCACAGAATTCGGTGTGGCTGATCTGGGTCATGAGGGAAAACACAGCCTGGGATGACAGAGGTCATTTAAAACGCAGTCTCCTTTGCAGGGACCTGATTCTCCCTGGGGATGCCTGAGGCAGCACCCAGCAGGCCATGTGGGGACCATCACCACTCGTTCATGGAACTGGACAGTACCTCTCGGTAGGAGCAGGTCCCTCTCAGTTGAGGGCAGGTCAGAGGAGGAGGATGGACGTGTTACAACCTGGAGCTCACCATAGTTCCGTAGTCGGTGCAAGGAAGCCCCCAGGACTCTCTGAGGGTGGCTGTGCAGTGCTGAGGAACAGCGTCTCTCCCGAGGGTGTGAAGCGCCGGATGGTGGCCCCGGAGGTCTACTCACACTGGAGTCCTCCTGAACAGCTCCCAAACTGGCTCGCATCTCTCCACCCCTGACCCTCATCCTCCAGAGATGCCGTCTCCGCTCCCGCCCTCCTGCTGGAAAGCCCTGGAGCAACCCCTGCCCTAGTGGTTAGGCCGAGCTCCTTTGGCCCTTTACCCTCAGCTGCCCCAGCTTTGGGGGTCCCCACTCCCTGCTGTGCCCCCGCCCAGCACACCCCTGGCTGCGTCCCGTGCACACCGCGGTAGGCATCTCCCCAGGAACAGGCGCGAGGGGCTCCTCCCCCGCAGGGTTTGCATTTCCCCTAGGGTGCTGTGCTGCTGCACCTGTTGAGCCAGAGGCTGTCTGGGGGGCCCTAAGGGACAGATCAGCCCCGCGCGGGAACGCGGAGCTAGAGTTTTCCCGGAGGGGCAGCTCGCCCAGCCCAGCCACATTCCACAGGGGGGCGGGGGCGGTCTTCTGAAATGACAACCACCACCCAGCCTTCTCTGTTGAGTCTGAGGCCAGGATCCAGCGTCCAAAAGGGGCCACTGATAACGTGAGACCAGCTCGCTAGAGAGCAGTGACAACGCCCCCATATGTCCCGCAGGAACAACGCGGGGCCGGAGCCTGAGTGGGGCGGGGCCGAGCCTGCAGCGGAGCGGATCCCGGAGAGCTTAGTTCACTGCGGACCGAGGTCCTGGCCCGTCCGTTACCGTCACGAATCCGCTGGGACCAATAGCGACTTCCCTGCATGGCTATTGGTCCAGGGAAGGTTTCAGGACGCCAACCGGACCGGAAGTTCCTGACCTGAGCGGGCGGGCGGAAAAAGCGCAGGGAATGTCGTCCTACACCGCGCTTTCTTCCCGGGTCCGCTACTCCACGCTCCACCCCTCCCCTGCCCCGCCCCGCTCCGTCCACTACGCGCTTCTCATCCCGCCCCGCCCCTCCGCGCCCCCGCCCCGCCCCTCCGCGCTCCCCGCCCCGCCCCTCCGCGCTCCCACTCTGCTCCGTACCCAACAGGCTTCTCCTCCCGTCCAGTCCCTCCGTGCCCGGCCCTCATCCAAACGTTCCCCTCCCCCCGACCTTCGCACCCGCCCTGGCAACTGCAGCATTGAGGAAAGCCGGGCCCCCTGCACTTGACTCCTTTTCCCAGTTTTGCAGGTACGTATTTCACTTTTATTTCGCGTTTAACGGCTACGGAGACTTGTCACAGTACTTTTATTTAATGCAAATACAAGCGATCAGCGTTTTAATGAAGCTGTGTCCTTCAATAAAACAGAAAAAGAGGTGGGTAAGATTAATCTGCATTTTCCTGGAAGTGATTTTTAATATTAGTAAGTTGATTAATTGAGACTTGATTTATTTGAATCCGTGGATGCAAAAACATAACAGTTCAGCTTTCCAAATACACCGACTTTACGAGCAGCACAAACAAGTCAGGAACGACATTCGCCAACAGACCAGACACATCAGCAGTGACCCATCCTCTCACAGACAGGGAAGGAGACGGAAGAGACGAAGCTACTTGCAGTGCACTTGTCTCCAGAGAGGCTCATCTGAAACCTTGGTCCTGAACCCCACCATCCTCCTGCAAAACACACACATGTCCCACAGATCCATCACAACGTGAGCCCATCGCAATTCCACCGAATGTGGAATATGTAGAGCCTTGATTCTCCGTTTTGATTAGTCTCAGTACTGGCTGGCTTATGAGACATTTTTCCATTTGGAACGGTTAGCATTAAATATCTACTGAGTAATTACAGCTCACTGTAGCAAAAGGGATCTAAATGAGCCAGGCTCTACAGGCTAGTGGGCCAGCATTGTCACTCCATCCAGCTACGCTAGGTTCCACTTGCACTGATGATGAACGAATTAAAGAAACGGCAGCCTTTTCGAAGGGTGGACAGAGCTTTGTAGTTTCACATGTAGTGGAGACTTAAGGAAACCACAAATACCCGATCTTTTTTTGGTAGTCAGTTTTGCTTTTTCCAGGTTGGGATTCTGAGCAGCCGTAACAGCCAGTATAGTACAGGCTTTGTGGCTGAGAACTGACTTTCCTACGTGGTATTGCCAGGAGTCCCTGGGACCGGTCAGCTAGCACGTTATGCCTAACATAGCGGAAGTGATGATAGGGACCGGTAAAGACAGCCCTTGGAAAGAGGTTTTCAATTTTTCATTCACAAAGTAAATCAAGCTTCCTAATTGCTACAACAGGGCCAGAAAGCTCAGCTCCTACTAGCCTGCAAGCCCTTTCTCTCTGCTTCCTTGTGTGACCTTCGCCTCTGTTACAGGAACAGCTTGACTGCTTTCTCTAGTTCATTCGTGTTCAAAGAACTCATGGCAGGCAGTGGTAACCATGGCAATGAAGGCCACAAATTCCTGGAAGTCACATTCGCCATCTCCGTCGTTGTCCAGCGTCTCCATGACTTTGTCCACAGCCTCCTGCTCTTTGATTTCCTAAGAGAGATCAGTCACGCAGCTTGTTTTTAAATGAAATTTAAGGCCATCAAAACACGATTCAAAGTTGGTTGGTTTTAAAAATCTGTATCAGGAATCACCTAAGGTGTAAAATACCAAATACCAGAAAGACCTGCTGTGACCCGGGCGGGGACTGTTGGTGGGGGATCTGTGCTTTCTCTACCTTACTTTAGCTGCTTGTAAAGACTGAATGGAGCACCGAGATCTGAAAACCTGCAGTTGTCAGCACTACACTTTAAACAAAACACCCGGAAAACAAGAATAGCATCTCAGTCAGCCTCCGGAGAGTGTTATAGGCAAATGTCTTGAAAGAAAAAATGAACTTTTGCCCCCCCCTACATTTTTCAGTTTCTATGTGTGGAAGTCCCTAAAGTGAGGGCTTCCATAGACTTTTGTGGTTTGAAAATGGTTTGTTTGTTTGTTCGTTTGCTGAAGTAGCTCTTGGGAGCATGCCCTAAATTTGTTAACCCTGTGTGTTCTTTCTGCCACTCGAGTTGCTTTCTAGGTGTCATGGAACTTTTCCTGATGGTTCTGCCCCACCCAGAAGCTGGGTGAATGGTTACAAAGTTCTCTGCGGAACAAACATGGTTCAGGGCGCAAAAAATGTGGCAATGAACGCCAAAGAAGAGCATCAATGCGGGGTGTTTAGAGTAACTAGCCTCCAGAGCAGCATTGTGGGCCTGAAGACGTCCGTGGCTTCTGCAATCTAGAACACGTGGAAGACTGAGATTCCGGCGGGGGCGGGGGGGGGCACCTAAAGCATCGGCCAAAAGGTGGATGGCAGCAGTGTGTTACTGCAATTACATTATAGGTTTGCCTCCAAACCAAAATTACCCTGATAAAACCAGGCCAACAGATGTTCATGATACCTTGGTACACTACTGTTGAATTGCTTATCTTTTATAAGTTGGGGTTACCACATGGTAAGCTTTTTCTATCTTTTAAAATAATAATAGCAGTTACTGGTTAACTATATGAGCTTTCACTATATGTTAAGCACTTGAAAAACACTGTGTCATTTCATCTTTACAACAAGCCTTTTTACAGAAGTAACTGGGACTCTGTTAGGTTAGAAGGCAGAATTGGTGGGACTGGATAACTAACACGTGAGCGACGCAGCGGTCACGGGGACATGCATGCCTGGGAAGCCAGTCCCGGAATCAGACGGGATGCCTCCCCCACCCCACCTCAAGCCTGCAGATCACTTCTCTTGCTCTGCTGGTGCCACTCACAGCACTGGAGTGTTTGGTGGGAGTGGGACAGGGGAGCCCCCAGGAAACCGGCAGACAGTGGGCGCTGCCCTGCTGCTGGAGCCTGGGTCTCGCCCCGCACTGAGAGGCTCAGCCGGCTGGGAGGGCAGCTCCCTGTCACTGCCAGGGTGCTCTGGTATCCTCCTCGGAATTAGCTCCTGGTCACCCATTAGTGCACTGGTTCGTTGGCCGGCCTGTTCCCCTCTGTGTGATTAGTCACGGCAGTGACCTCGGTTCTGGGCGCTAAGGGAAGGGCAGGTACCAGGTAGACTGCAGTTCACTGCCTTGGGGGCACAAGACTGACGTGCAGTAGAGACGGTGGGTGGCTGATCCAAGGGCAGGCACCGATGGGTAGGGAAGTGAGTCCTGGGTGAGGCCTCGGCATCCGTTCACCACAGGCCAGAGCGGCCCCCGCTTGGGGAAGGAGAGCTCACCAGGAGCCTCAGGCAGCTTCCTCAGTTAGGGTCCTAACCTGCCCAGCGCCCCTTATTCCATGAAGCACCTGACAAGCCCCCTACCCCCCAGGCCTCCAATGGGGGCAGCGCCCTCACGCCCTTGGTCAGGAAGGCTGTGGCCCTTCAGTGATGGGCCGGCCTGGGTGCCTCAGGAGCAGAGAGGCCGTGTCCTCGGGCCTGTGTCTCCCGGTATTGAACTTAAGAGTGCTCAGGAGGTGTCTGCTGAGTGAGCAGAATCGTCATCACCATCGGGGATGTGAAACATCTAGCTAAGCTAAAGGGACCCTTTTCTCCAAAACAAAAGCTCATCTTTAACATCTTATAGCACCGTGGTCCCTGAAAAGTCATGAGTCTGTTTTCCATCCGTTCTGCCATCCCCGCTGTGGAGCCTTAGATTTCTCAGAGAAGAGCCAGCATTATTTGGGATGTGGACTTTTGCCTTTGAGAGAGCACTTTTTCCTTGATGCTCCTACTAGACACAGAACAAATGAAAAGGAAGACAGCGGGGCCCAGCTAAGCTGGCCTCCGTGGTGCGGGTTTGGTGATGCACACAAGTTCTCAGGAGCTGCCTAGGAGTCCTGGAACAGGCCTGGAATCGCCTTCCCGGCCGCTCAGAAGGGAAAGTGCACGGGTGGTTTTGTAAGTGGAGAGGAGAACGCATAAACAGTCCGTTTTAAAAAGCAGGACTCACCTCCAAAAAATGGGAAAGCTCGTTGTTGATGAGCTCCTTGAGTTCGGACTTCTTCAGCTTGTGCTTGTCGCCCTCCCTTCCGGAATACTGGTGGAAAACATCAATGAGGGCCACCACGGCCTTCTCCAGCTCAGACATCCTGGGGGTCCACAGAGGGGAGAGGCCTTCTCATGCTTTTTGCCTTGTGTTACACAGAACAGTTAACATGTTACCTGTGCAGACCTCCACCCGGAGGAGGGGGCTGGGCCAGCCTTGGGGCATCTCCCTTGTCTGGCTTAGAGCAGGGCATTCTGGGAACTTGCTGGGCTGTCACCGCTCTCTCATCCACCTTTTAGAGCGGATGCTCTTCCCCGGTCCCTTCTCTGTTCCTGTCTGCCACCTTGATGAGTTCCTAGGCCCTCTGGCTTCTCTGGTTGGGTTTGGCTAATGGGAAACTTCAGCAAAAATATGGAGGCAGGGCAGGAGGGAGTGCTGGGATTGACCCCTGCCTCCCCCTGGGGCCACCCTCTGCCCTGGCAGGGCTCCCAGGCAGTAACAGAACGGGCGAGCAGAGCGGCAGCTGCAAGCTGTTCGATTCAACAGGAAGAGGTAAGGTGACGAGCCAGAGGAGGGTACAAACATCAGTATTATCTTTGTACCCTCTTGATAAACAGCTGGAAGACGGGAGAGCCCCGTTCATACAGCAGCACGTACACGTTACTAAGAGTAAATTTAGTATGAGAAGTACAGCTCCTTCCAAAAGATTTTAAGGATCATAAAACAGGAATTTGCTTTCTTTTGAATTAATGTATAAATTTGACTCATTTTAAATACAAATCTTTACTGGAAAAATAAATATGGTAGAATTGCCACATTTTTTTTAAAAGAAGATCAATGAAAAGTACATTGATGAACCAGAAGCAAAAATGTATTTTCAGGTTATAAGTTAAGCTGGTTCCGCTATGGGAACAGGTGTGTAGGAGGCACCACCGCCAGGTGCTGACTCAGGCGAATGGGGGGTGTCGCTTCTTCACTCCCAGGTGTTCCCGTGCAGCCGTCAGGGTCAGAAACGGCCCACTCCCCTGCACGCACACCCGATACCAGGGCCTGTGTCCCGAACAAACACCTGCCCCGTCCCGGGGGTTAGGGCACATTTTACGAAGGGTAGTTTTCAATTGTTTCACAAAACTGAGACACAGGAGAAATTTACCAACTTTTGACCTTGAATTCTTATTAAAGAATGTTAGCACTATAATAGTTAAGAAAAAAAGACAAGAATTACATCAAATTGTTGAAAAATCATTCCCATGCTGAATGTCACATCTTAAAAATAACTTGAAGTAAAACATTTAAAATTGTATTTATTTCTGCCTTCCTAAGGGACAGAGAGTTCAGGATGTTTGTCTTGGCCTGGTCTTTGCTGGAGTCGTGCTGTTGATTATCAGTCCGCTTTGCTTTGCTCCGAAGTCCCTAATCATTGGATACATCAGATGTAGATAGAGCGATTCAGATGGATTAAAATCTTTAACATTTCCTACTTTCTTTTCCTTTGCACTCAAGTTTCAATTATTGATTTTTTTTTAAAGAAACAAAACAACCCTGGCCAGGTAGCTCAGCTGGTGACAGCATCATTCCGCTGTGCAGAGGGTGCCGGCTGATGCCAGGTCAGGGTAGAAACAAGAATCAACCAATAAATGCGTAAATAAGCAGAACGACAAATTAGTGTCTCCATCTTTTTCTTTCTGTCTCTGTCCTTTTCTCTCTCTAAACTCAATTTAAAAAAGAAACAAAAACCCCCAAAACTTTTACATTATCCTGATGCTTCTCAAAGTCCATGATGATTTGGGGAAGAGGAAGGAAAATTATTTACTTTTCGTGGAAAAATATGACCAGTGAGATTTTTAAGAAGGGAGACAAAACATTCTTCATATATTTTAAAATTCCATAAAACGTGGTTGTCTTCATAGCCATACTACAAGTTAATTAAAACAATTTTCCTGTTAAATTATTCCCTTTGACTAAGAAACAATTGATGGTTTAAAGCTTATCTTTTAAGAGAAATGGAAATGAAATATCCATGTTTCCTGTTCACTTCATTCTGTGAATGTTATTCCTGCATCAACTAGCCTCTTACTCCTGCATTACTCTCTATATGTCAAAACCAAGAGAGATTTTGGGCTTTTACTTCTTTTTTTTAAGATTTTATTTATTTATTTTTAGAGAGGGCAGGGAGGGAGAAAGAGACAGAGAGAAACATCAATGTGCGGTTGCTGGGGGCCGTGGCCTGCAACCCAGGCATGTGCCCTGACTGGGAATCAAACCAACAACCCTTTGGTTCGCAGCCTGCGCTCAGTCCACTGAGCTACGCCAGCCGGGGCTGGCCTTTTACTTCTTAGAAGGACACATCACACATGATGTGATGGTCCCCTGAGAAATGATAAGACTGATGACAGTTAAACTCACCATAAACCCTGAATTCTTTGACTCGTTTATAATTTATTTGCAAAGCCCTCTCAGTTCCCGTGGGAGTTCAGACTGGTGCCCAGAGGACCCTGACATCCCCCTTTGAGAGGAACGGGAACAGTGAGAGGCAGTCCTGGCCCGGGGCCAAGACAGGCGCAAGGAAGAGAGAAAATCTGTATCTGTAAGATAGAGCTACATAGCATCAGGTTGCCGCCACCCTCAGTCCTGAAGAAGCAAAACCCTCCTCTTCAAAGAGGGAAGAGTCAATATTTGCGGCACTTCTGGGGAAATGTCAGCAATCACCTCTGAGCCCCAGACGGCGGTTCTCTGATGTATGGTAACAAAAAACACGGGCAAAGGGACCCTCCAGCTGCCACGGGCTAAGGCGGTCGTGTCCCCTACGCAGCAGTAAGATCCATTGTAGCACTTTAGAAATGCTGCAATGATCCTGAAGGATCTTTTTAAACTACCGCCCAGCTCTCCAACCCACCCTCCGAGTCCCCTGCCCCCTCCCCCCAAAAAGCAGGGTGCCCCCCCTCACGTTGTGATCTCGGTCGCTGGCTCTTCGTGGTCACCTCCTGGCTGCAGCGTCCTGCGTGGCAGGAGAGGTGGGCAGGGGCAGCCTTTTATCCCTTCCTCTGGGCGTGGGCCCCTTGTGCAGTCCCACTGCAGGCCCAGGCGGCCAATGGGGGCTGAGGGCCGAGTGGGGAGGGGGGCTGGGGCAGCCAGGCCGGCACACAGGGCTGCATTGACCGAGCTGCCACCCGGGGCCTGCGCTGGGGCCAAGGAAGAAAACTGCCTGTGGGGCAGGAAGTGAGGAGTCAGCTTTTGTGCTATTTTTAATTTATACATGAATATTAATGGTCTTCTAAAAGCAAGGTTGGGGGTGGGAAGAGTAGAGAGCCGGATTAATTGATTCAAACAAAGCAAATGTTCAGCCAAGAACGCGGAGCGTCCAAGTGCAGGCTGGCCCACGCTGTTTTCCAGTGCAGAGGCCTCCGAGCTCCCTCCTGCCGCCAGCTCCCCCAGCGTGGCCCCCAGCAGCAGGCAGCATGCCTGCGGACATCTGCACCCCGAGCTGAGCAGGGCTGCCTCGAGGAGCCGCCGCGCCCGGCACCTGCAAGGACTGAACTGCCTGGTAAAAAACTACCTGATGCATTTCGGGGGAAATCCTTGTTTAATGTGGTTGAGGGCACCAGCCGGGCATTCTGCAAGGACGAATGCTTGCGGACTTTCAGACCCGGACAGTGCCCTGAGACCCGGCCTGTCCGAGCACCCTTCTCCGCAGAGCCACAGGTTCTGGGCCTCACCGAGACTGAGGCCGCACAGCAGCCACGGGAAAGCCAGGCCCAGCCACCCTGTCGCTCGTCTTCTGTGGCACCTTACCTGGGATATTTCCAAGCAGAAACCCAAAAGGCAGGCACTCCTTCAGACAATTATCCAACAGACATCAGCTCCAAAGTCATCAGAAGGTGCCGGGACCCGAATCAGGGCCTTCTGACTCAGGTTCACGGTGGCCATGGAAGGACCCAATGGCACAAAGATGCCTGTGGACGCAGTGGCTTTGTTGTCATCTGTTTTACCAGGGACTTCTTGTCTGTTCAACACCCAGAGTGTGGCCTGGAACGGCACGGGGCTGTTAGCCTCGGGACCTGAGTGGTCCCAGCCTGGACCCCCGGCCTGGCTCTTACCACCATCAACTGTGGGAGGGAAAACGTGAGCCCGGTTTACACGTGGGCCTGCAGGCGGTGCCGGCGCCTGCCCCGACGGACAGAGGCAGCACTGCGGCCCCGCTGAAGGTGACCCTGCCAACGTGGGGAAGGGAGGTCCTCTCGGGGGCTGAACTTCGGGCAGCACGCTGGGCTGTCCACTATGTCTGGAGTGGGAAGTGGCCAGTATATGGATGTGCATTCATTCTGGAGAGGCTCCTAGTATTTGGCCCACAACTTGGAAGGAACAGGGTTGGAAGCCTGGCTCTGGGAGAGGTGTGTAGACGGACCCCTGCATGAACACCATGTGCACACACTGTGTTCCCAGTGAAGCCCACCCACGGGCTCATGCTGCAGAAGAGGCCCTGGATGGTCAGGTGCACGGTGACAGACCCTCTGGGGCCAGACCCAGACATGTCTTGTCCACGTACTCTGTTCAGCCGGCTCTGGCTGCCACCAGTCCAGGGCTCGCTCCGAGTGTCCGTGAGGGAAGTGACCACGTGGCAGGCTTGGATGTGTACACGGGCCCAGCATCGTGGCCTTCCCTCACCAAAGCTGACCTGGCTGCTTGCTGCTGCCACTGCTCAGTGCCTGAGCTGCCAGCAGCCAAGACCAGCGTCGAGTCCTGTGGGGACCAGCCAGACGCCTGGTGGCAGGTTGGTTTCACCGGGCCTTTTCCATCATAGAAGGGGCAGAGATCTGTCCTCCTGGGAACAGGCATATATTCTGGGTATGGATTTGACTTCCCTATCTGTCCTGCTTCTGCTGGCACCGGCATCAGTGACATCACAAAAGCCTGGAATGGCCTTCTGGACAACGTGGCATGTGATCGGGAAACTCATTGCAAACAAAGGAAGTGCAGCAATGGACTCAGGCCCATGAAGTTACGTGGTTTTATCACACGTCCCAACACTCAGAAGTGGCAGGCCCACTTGACAGGCGGAATAGCTTCCTGAAGAGCCGGTGACAGTGCCCGGTGGGAGGCAGCCTCCTGAAGGCGCGGGGTTCTACATCACAGGATACAATACATGCTTCGAACCCGGGGCCATAGTGCGGGGTCGTGTCCCCACAGCCAGAATGCCCCTCTCACGGGTACACCTGCAGAAATCTCGTTTTTTGTCGGGGCACTTTGAGATGGTTTGGAGAGCTTGGTCTCCAGAGGTCAGTGCTTCCACCAGCTGTCACAGCTGTGGTTCCACTGAACTGCCACCTGGCCGCTTTGGGCTCCTTATGCCTCTGAATCAACAGGCAAAAAAAAAAAAAAAGGTGAATCTACTGGCTTGAGTGATGGATCCCAGTTACCAAGGGCGATGTTGGGTTTCTGCAACACAGTGGAGGCCAGGAGGGTTATGGTGCCCAATGGCATCTGGGAAATTGGGGCATCTCTTACTACTTTCATGACCAGTGGTAAAGGTTTATGATAAACAGCAGCAACCCAAAAATAGAAATACAGCAAGACTATTGAAAACTCGGGGCCTTCAGAAATTAAGCTTTGGGTGACTCTACTCACTAAGGGACTCAGAGTGGGATCTTGCTGAGAGGGCCAGGAAGCTTCGGGATGGACCAGCCATGATGTCGCTGACCTGCAGTCTTGCTGCCCGTCACGCAAACGAGGGCTGTCTGCACGTGCTCTGCTTGTTATCTGCATGTGTTGATTCACTAACCATTTTCTTCTCCCCAGTTTTTATTTCATAAACAAACTGTCGGAGGCTGGCATTTCAGTTTAATCTTCAGGTAACTGAATTTTCAGAGGAGTGGGTATAGCGGTGGGTGCGTGACTGCTGGGGCTGTGTGTCTCCTCACTTGGGGGCGAACTTCTTCACTTGTCACGAAGACAGCTGTGTCTTTTTAGGGAGAGACATAGCATTGTTTACTTGTTGCAAGGCAGTCCAAATGTGTGTAGAATGTTGCTCATGGATGCTGGGTGGCCAAAGGGTGGACAGTGCCCCCTGTAGATTCATTGCCTCTTGGGTCCGAATCTCTGCTTCAGCACCTGCATGGCGTTCACCGACTGGACTCTCTAATCGCAGATCCTGGCAGTGGCCGTGATGGGAAGTTTTGTAGTGAGGGCGTCAAAAGGGGCAAGGGGCTTCCTTCCATGGTTTGCCCCTTTGTCTCACTCCTCCTTCACAGTCCTGCACAGCATCCAGTGGTGCTCTGCACCAGCCACACGTCCAGCGAGGGCAGTGCTTGGTGACCTTGCAACCTGGCCTGGGTGGGCCCAGGGGCCATTTCACCCTGATTCTCCTGACATGGGCACAGCACGCTCCAGAACTTGCATTCACACCAGCTCCCCACGCTGTCGGCATGTCCACCCCCCAGCCACAGCCTGCCTGTGCCCTGGAGGGTGTTTCTCGTGACCTCCCTGGTATGGTCACTGCGAAGCCCAGGCTCCCCTTCACAGTGGCACCCCAGCCCCCTGCGTGCTCCGCCCCCAGCCTGGGCTCACCTGGCCTCTCCGGGGTTGTGTCAAGCACTGGGAAGGGCTGCACTTCTACGCTGCTTGCAAGCTAACCAGTCGGCCTGTTCTCGTTTCACCCATGCTGGCAGGAGGCATGAGGTTCCCGGGCCAGAGTTTACTCGCAGAAGAACTGGGGGTCAGAGCTGCTCTTTCGAGCTGGTTCCCCTAGTCCCCGGCTGCGGGGCAGATGGGCCTGGATGAGGGTGTGCACATGCGGGGCCTGTGTCCTAGGAGGGCTCGCTGAGCTGGGGGCGCTGCTGCCTCGTCCTCCTTCCTCAGGATCGTTCCCTGCCCCAGCCTGGAGAAAGCGCTGCAGAAAGCGCCTGCAGAAAGCGCTGGCCTGCAGAAAGCGCTGCAGGCGCCTGGCCTTCTCGGCGTCCACATTACTGGGCAGTACCGTGCAGGACGCCAGGGCCGTGGCAGCGGTCTGTCCCAGCAGGCCCTCCCACTGCACCCACCCGCGGACCAGCTCTGGCGCAGGCAGCCTGCGGACTTCTCCAACACGCTATGAAGCCCAGGCTTGGGAGGGGGGGTGGGGGGGGCGGGCTTCTAAGTCTGTTTCTTCCTTGGTTATTCTGTCTCATCCGCAGTCTACCCTTTAGGTTTGTCCGTGTAGTCACCATCCTGTCACAGTTTTGTAATTTTTTTATGTTACACTTGCCCTGGTCAAAGCGCTAGGGGGTTTCTGTCTCTTGATTGGACCCAGACTGACACATCAGGCAACAACAACAATAAAATAAAAGGGTTTATTAAGTTTTTACTATTCTTCTGTTGGTCTAAAATGATTTCAAAATAAAAAATTTAGCCCTGGTGGGCGGCTCGGTTGGCTCAGGCTGGAGCATCGTGCCGTACACCAACAGACTGCGGTTTCAATTCCCAGTCAGAGCCACCCCTGGATGGCGGGTTCGATCCCTGGCCCGGGCGCGCAGGGAAGCAGCCTATTAATGTTTCTCTCCCACACCAGTGCTTCCGTCTGTCTCTCCCTCCCTCTCTCTCTAAAACCAGTGATAAAATAAATATCCTTGGGTGAGGATTGAAAAATAAGAATAAATTAAAACATTTAAAAAATCTTATATGAAAAATGTCAACTTAGCAGCAGAAACAAAATGGAAGAAATCAAGAGTGCTGATGCTGAAATCAACAGTTACTTTTTGAATATATAAAATCCCCAAACTGATGTACTATGGTTTTTTTGTTTTTTATTTATTTTTATTATTATTTTTTTACCCAACAAACCACTCTGGACACCAAATGTGTGTTTTTTTTTTCTTTGCATCGACCGATTTTCCTGCACCAGCAGGCTGTGCTGCAATTCAGTGCAATCCTGATGTTCCTGGCTCGTACCTGGAGTTCCTGCCGCCCCCACAGGTTAGGGGCTCAGTCCCACAAGACCACCGCCCCCACTTCAGACGTCGGTTGCAAGTCCCAGGCCACATGTACTTCTGATTGATTGCCTGTAAATTGAGGCTTCCCATGACCCCCTCCTCAGGTTCAGTAATTTGCTAGAATGGCTCACAGAACTCAGGGAAACACCTAATTTACTGCTACTGGTTTATTATAAAGACTATCACTCAGGGACAGCCAAATGGAAGAGATGTGTGGGGTGGGGCATGGGGGATGGGGCGGAGCGTCCCTGCTCCCCCGGCGCATCACTCTCCCAGCGCCTCCACCCTGTGTTTGCCGACCTGGAAGCTGTCTGAACCCCAACCCTTGGGGGCTTTATGGAAGTTCCGTTACATGGGCACAACTGATTCAACCACTGGCCATCGTGAGTAACTCGCCTGCGTGGGGGTGGGGCTGAAAGGTCCAATCCCCTAATGGGAAGGTTGGTTTCCCTGGTAACCTGACCCCATTCTGAAGCTCTTTAGGGGTCCACAGAGTCACCCCATTAGTATAGTCCCAGGTGTGGTTGGAAGGGGCTCCCTGAGAGTAGCGGAAGGTGCTCCTCCACCCCACCACCCAGGGAGTCACAGGGCTTTAGAAGCCGTGTGCCAGGAGCCAGGACCAAGACAAATTATCTATTTCTTATTATATCACAATATCACACAATGTAATAAGCCATTGTAACTGTAAATAGCCCACCTAGAAAAGGCATATGTACTGTTGCCCAAATAATAAGCAACCGCAGGGAGACAGAAAACCAACAGAGGCTGGTGGTTGGGTAGCGATCGCCACCTGGCTGTGTGTGAGCCTTGAAGAAAGGTGTCTACTGTGAGTGACCCCGGACCGACCCCTCTGGCCTTGCCGTCTCTGCAGCCAAGAGCCATCTGCTTGGTCAGTGTTCACGGCACTACTGAGAAATGCCCAGCATTTCCGTCTGCAAAGCGGGATAACTGGGAGGAGGTGACGGAGGCTCAAACCCTCCCATGCCTAGGTCACAGTGGCTCGTGTGACCTCATGGTAAAGGTCCGCTGAGGGGCTGGCTCCAGGGAGGGGCTCAGCATTGGTCACGGTAGGGAAGGAGTCCACTTCCCAGGCAGGAGTGCTTTCTCCATCCAGGCACTGGGCACGAAGCTTCTGCCAAGTTCTTCTCCCGTCACTTAGAGGCTCCTTCTCTCTTCCGCCCATCCTGCATCCACTCAGCAAACCTGCAGCACCAATTAGTTCAGTTAGCCAACCAAGGCCTCCTCGCTGGGTCTGTTCATAGGGCGGGAAGAGTCATTCTGGCTTGAGTTTTCCAGAAGGAAAAGGCCTTGGGTAGCGACATTGTTCTCCGCATAAAAGACAGTGCCATCCGCCACCAAGCTGCTCACGAGGTTGGTTGCAGTGACCCATGCCCGTTGGGAGAAAAGGACGCCTGTGTTCTAAACGGACGTGGGAGAAGGAACAAAGACTTATGTTGTAGTAATTGCAAGGGTGGAGGCTATGAGAATTAATTGCCTTTCCTGATCTAAAGAAGGCTGCTACCAGCCACAGGTGGCCAGGGGCCAGGGCTCAAGGGTGGAGTCATGGGGCCGGGTTCAAATCCTGCCTCTGTGGGGAGAACGTTAGCAAATGACTTCACCTTTTTCAGCCTCAGTGACAGCAGAAAAGCAGTGCCCCTCAGAGGACTGTTGGAGGAGTAAACGAAGTTTTGCACATACACAACTGTGTACGAAGGGTGTGACACACGCAATTAGTGGTCATTATTGTCATGAAAGGTACTGTTCTCGTTTATCAGAGAATCTGGACCTGTCAGGTGAACTCCTGGGACAACAGACAGCCAAAGCCACGCCGAGGGCAGGACAGGGATTTCTCTCCGAGCGAGCATGTGAGGGGCCAGCGGTGCAGCACGAACTCACGGGGCTGCTTCAGAACACTCTGAGTCCAGCAGGCCCCCGTTTGGCAAGTTGTGGTAGCGTATCTGTATTTGGTGAGGATCATGTTTTATTATTTTTATATCACATCAAATTCCATGAATGCATTTGGTTTCTAAGCAGTCATTCCAAAAGCACTGCTCCCTTTCAGGAGGGCAGCCCAGCGTGAGCAGAGCTGCCGGGGTTTGCTTTGGATCCATGGCAACGTTAGGGCCAGTCGAAACAACAGGGCTTTTGTTTTTGTTTTTGAACTTTTCCTTCTTCTTTTTTTTTTTTTAATTTTGAGTCGGGACTGGAGCTGGGAGCACAGCGAGTGCACTCTCCTCAGCCTCGCTTTGTGTGTGTGAGGTTTCTTGCCCAGGGAACGGCGTCTCCACGAAATGGGAGAGGGAGTGTTGAACCGAAGCCAGGGAACGGCATCGGAAGGAAAGTCACGTTTTCCCCTCTGGGTGGAACTGTCGCAGGCGTTTATTTGAGTATATTTTTTCATAACTTTTAAGTACCCTTGGAAATTTGCCATAAAATCATGTCAGGTTTAAAGTTTAAAAGAATCAGTATATTAACCTCTTTGGTTTTTTACTCAGTGGGAATAATTTTTAATTTACTTTGTGGTCATCGCGCATTTTTATACCTTTGTCCCCTGGTGGGCCCAGGATAGTGTTCAACTGCGTTAAGCTAAAGGAACAACAAAAAAACCCTAATCGATTGATTGTTAAAATTATTTAACTAATAAGAATTTATACACCTTGATTTAAAAAATGTTTCTGTGAGACGGTACCATCTCCAACAAGAATTATCCAGGAGGTGGGAATGAGTTAGTTATTTTGAGGTTTAAATAATGTACCAGAGAAAATGGAGAACATGAAAGATAAGGACGTATAAACCGGAGCCAAACCCCTAGTAGTATATAATTTTGTGTCTTCCTTTCTGATAGTTATTCCTTGTATTTATTTATTGCCTTACTTGCCTCCTTGTGCTGCCCAGGATTTCCTGTTGTGTTTCCTATTGTTTGTTACGATTTCAAATCTACTTGTAATGGCTTAACTGATGTTGTTTTGATCCAAGGCAAATTTGTTTACATGGGGGGTGTTGCGTCAGGATGATGTCATCAAAATTACTGTACTGATTCATATGAACACAAGGTGGAGCAACTATGACGTAATGGCCATTTAAACTTGAACACCAACAGTCTGTGAGGACTTACCCAGAGTGTTCAGTCAGGCAAGGCTGATCTAAATAGCTCTCTGAAGCTAAAGGCTGATACTTTTTGCTGATCTAAATAGCTCTCTGAAGACCTTGGGCCAGGCTCCTCTCTGCCAGCAGTGATGAAAACTGTGCAGCGGCCCATGAAGGAGACCACCTTGTCCGTCAACACCGGCACCTTGGCTCCACTCGCATCGTGCTCTAGTGACAGGGGTCTTTCAGTAAGTGCTGGCAGCTGGACATTGGCTGCTGGTTGGCTGGCTAGCTGACTCTTCTGAGAACCAACTCAGCTCAGAATGGTCCACTTGACTAAATTTGGACTTAAATTTCTTTCATCTCCCCTTTGCCTGGAACAATAGCATAATTAATCTGTCATTGGTTTGGAGTATGCTTGTATTTCTGTATTGGCTTATTAAAAGATATTATCCTGTAGGACGTTGGCTTAGGAGATATTATTATGTTATTTCCAGCAGTGAACTTATGTTAAATAAATTACTGGCAAAGACACTCTCTGTCTCTGAGCATAATTTTGCTGTGAACAAACACCTATAAAATGTTGAATAGAAGTCGTGAAGGTGGATACGTATGCCTTGTTTCTAATATAATCTTTTTTTTTAAAAAGATTTTATTTAGAGAGTGGGGAAAGGGGAGAAAGAGGGAGAGAAACACCAGTGTGTGGTTACCTCTTGCACAACCCAGGCATGTGCCCTGACTGGAAACCCTTTGGCTCGCAGGCCCACACTCAGTCCACTGAGCTACACCAGCCAGGGCTCTGATATAAACTTTCAGTGTAACATCAAGTATGATTTTAGTGATAGGGTTTTTGATTGATGCCTTTTAACAGATAGGTGTTCTTGTCAAATCCTTTCTTCTTATTTATTGAAAATGATTACATTTTTCTCCTTTATTCTGTTAATATGGTGAATTATATTAATTTTCTCAGTATATATTGTTGGGATTGATTTACTAATGTTTTGTTAATGTAATGTTTAGGGTTTTTGCATGTTTTTATGAGAGATATTAGTCTGCAATTTTTTCTTGTATGTCAGGTATTTCTGTTAGAATTACGTTTGCCTCATAAAACAGACTGGGAAGTATCCATCCCCTTGCAATGACTTAAAATTTTATTTAATATTGGTATTATTTATTGCTTATACACTTGATGGAATTCACCACTGAAACCATTTGGGGCTAGCCTTTTCTGAGTTCCCCCCAAAAATAAATGTATTAAGTGATATTAACATATATAAATCACACTTGGTCATGATATATAATCACTTTATATTGTCATTGGATTGTTTTGCTAACATTTTATAGCAGTTTTACCCTGGCTGTGTAGAACCAATTAGGAAGCATTTCGCTTTTCTCTAGTTTCTGGAAGGATTTGTATAATGTTGGTATTATTTTTTATATGTTTGGGAGCATTTATTAGTGATGCCATCTGGGCCTTGAGTATTCTTCATAAGAAGGTTTTAAATGCTGAAATCCATTAACTATACAGATTTTCTAAATATTTTTTGTTTTGCTATTTGTGTTTTCCAAGAATTTTGTGGAACTTGTCAAATATTTTGACAAAGTTTTGTAATATGTTTATCCTTTAAAAATGTATAGAATCTACAGTGAATTTTTTCACTCCTCATATTGGTACTTCGTTTTCCTGTTCCCTTTTTTAATTTGGTAAAATGTAAGTACCATAAAGTACACCCTTTAACCATGTATAAATGTGCAGTTCAGTGTATTAAATATTCATATTGTTGTGCAACCATTGCCAACACCCATCTCCGTTAAACTGAAGCTCTGCCCGCTGAATCCTCGAGCTCCGCGCCCCCACCCCCGCACCCCGAGACCACTACACAGTCGCCATCACTAACGTCATCTATTTCGTTTAACTCCAGACTTCCTTTTGGTGAAATAAAAATATAACCACTCTGCTCCCATTTGTCAAGTGGGAAGAATGATAAATGATTCACACTTCATAGCGCAGAAGGCGAGACTAACTGAACTGGAGAACGGGGGTCCTGGCTCCAGAAATCTATGCTATTTCCGTCGTTCATTAACGGATCTGCATCCGCAGGCCCCGAACGTCCGCAGGTACCGCTTTCCCCGTGTCCGGTCGGGCTGGCAGCCCGGCGCTTCGGCTCTTCCAAGATACCAGGCCAGGAGGCACAGTAGAGGCGCAGCAACCCGGGTGCTCCGGGTTCGAGCAACCACCGGAGGCCCGACACATGAAATACGCCTGCGGGTGGCGAACAGCCCGAGGTAAAGCCATTTCACGAAGGGCCCGAGAGCACCGCGCCTGCGCGGGCCGAAGCCCTTGGCCCCACTTCTCCAGACAGCGGCGCGCGTACGGTGTGTGGATACGTGGGGCGGGGCCTTTTCCCCCGGACCGCTAGCGCGCAAAGCGCCTGCGCGGGCTAAGGGCGGTGGCTCCGGCTCCTGGTAGGAGCCGTCCGCCCCTCCGCACTGGCGGTGTGGACGCAGAACTCGGCGAAAGAACGTGGCTGGGTAGGTTTCACGCAGCTGAGGTAGGTTTCCCGTGGGCACCTCGGGCTGCTGGACCGCGCCTCGGCAGGACGTGCTAGGTGAGAGGCTTTAGTTCGGCGTGTGCGTCAGCGGGCGAGCTGAGGCCTGGGTCCACTTCCGAGACCACCCGGCACCTTTCCCGCTTCAGTGCTTCGAGCTGTGGCAGCTGATATTGAGCTCCGCACCCCGCCCTTTCCAAGGGGACCCGCCCACCACCACGCCTCTTTCCCAAAGCCACGCTCCTCGCAGTGGCACGCCCACTTTCCTTCAGTCCTTACCCCCTTGTCAGCCCCCACCCGCTCTGAGCCGCTAATTAGCTTTTCCTCTTACTCCTCCATCTGTTGCATCTACCCCCGCCCCGCCCCTCACTGCCCCATCTTTCATTCATCCCTTCGTTGGCTGCCTGCTCCTGACGATCCTAGGGCCACTCATCCAACAGCGCAGAGACTACGTTCCATTGCGGGCCTGGCCATCACCTGGCCCCCGCCCCACGCTTTGACCCTCGCCCCCCTTCTGGGTCCTCCACATCCATCAACCCGGCTGGCCCCGCCCTGGACCCACCCACCCGGGCCTATAGATCTCGTTCCGCCCCATCCGCCTGGTCAAGTCTAGGCCCCCTCTCTGCACCTTAACTTGGCCCCGCCCAGGCCCCGCCCCATCCCCTCAACCCGGCCCCACCCAGGCCCCGCCCCACCCCCCTCATCCCACTCAGGCCCCACCCACCCTCTCCTCGGCCTCACCGAAGCCCCGCCTCAACCTATCAGCCCGGCCCCGCCCAGGCCCCGCCCACTCCATTTACTTGTACTTGGCTTTGACCCACCCTGGTTTCCAATACAGTGTTTTCCAATGAAAACGCAACTTATATAAACCAGCACTTGTAATGATCAATGTCACAAAAATAATTATTAGGTCTTGATTGATGAGCGAAACACTCATTTGAAACAGAATTAAATTGAAAAAAGCACATCTCAGAGCTTAATACGGATTACACTGTCACTGGAAAAAAAAGAATTGAGAATGAGAAGGAAAAGCCTCTGAAAGATGCAGACCTTGGTTCCTGTTAGTGGAAACACTTTATAAAGCCCCAGGTAGGGAAGTTTAATTGGAATTAAAGCTAACACATTTCAAGACAAACTTGGACAGCGATATGTTGTAAATGAACCCAGTGATCTGACAGAAACCAACAGGCTTTGGCCAATGACTAGGGCTAACACCTGGCAGACTAGTGAAGAAAACACACTTCCTGAAAGTCATAACTCTTCAATGCTTTCAAATGTTTTTGTAAAGAATTGCATTTATAAATTTTATTTCTATTCCCTTCTTTACACATACATGTTTTACTTACATTTTGGTAGAGGACCTTTTCATGAACCTTAGAAGAGAAGTAACCTTAATTATTATGCAATGTAACAAAGCAACTTCTTATTCTCTCTCTTTTAAAGGAGAAATGGAGAGGAAAATGAAACATTAGAAGGGGCAGCTATGCGGCAGATCCTAAGAGAACTATGGCAACATCAGGTGACTGCCCCGGAAGTGAATCGCAGGTAATTTCAGTTTTGGTCTGTAAGAACCTGTACTTGAAGACCATGAACATTACAGAGAGCTGAGATCAGAGTGATAGCGCTTTCCTTGGACTAATGAAGGTGGCCACCAACCAGGGGATACCTAACTACAGGAAATGCACCCTGACTGGTGTGGCTCGGTTGGTTGGGGTGATGTCCCATGAAGCAAAAGGCCAGTGGAGGGTTTGGTTCCTGGTCAGGGCACATGCCTGGGCCGCAGCTTGGGCCCCCTGTCAGGGTATGTTGGAGGGATGTGTTCAGATCAATGTTTCTCTCCCGCTCTTTTCCCTTCCCTTCCCCTCTCTCTAAGAAAAAAATAAATTAAAAAAATTTAAATAAGGAAATGCAATGTTTGTAGGGGTTACAGATGACATTCTGCATTAGGCATTGTAAACATTTCCCAGGAATATTGGGTTCTATCTTTGGTGTCTGTGCTGGTCAAGCTAGCATATTTTCTTAGTCGTTTAATAAGGTCTCAGGCATAATGTGTTAAAAACAGGTTGGATACATCGGAAAAGATTTGTGTATTCGTACTGCTTTTTTGCCTGGGACACACTGTTTCATTTAAATTAACAATAAAAAAAAGTCACCTTAAATTTCAAGAAAATGTTGATTATATAAAATAAAAATTGAATGACAACTCGAATAACGAGTGTTTTTAAAAAATTAAACAATTTCATGTCTGTGATGTCAATTTTAACATTTCTTTTTTCCCCTTTTATTCTAATGATCTAATTTCATTTGAGGAATTTTATTTAAAGTTGGGTTATTTAATCTGTTTCTTAAAAATAATCATAAAATGTTCTAATTCCATGTATGTCTCATTTTTCTTTTGAGAAATACAAAAGATATCGGAACATTTACACAATAATTTTTCAAACATCAAGTACATATAATACAGAAGTGAAAATTTGTTAACATTTTGTGTTTGCTTCAGAATAAATACACACAGTATATAAAACAAAATCACAAATAAAGTTTCTTATCCAACCCCAGGTCCAATCTTCCTTTGTCTCCAGAGGCAAACACTACTATGAATTATGAATTGATTTTTGTGCTTCTGCACCATTGTTCATACTTTTTATAACTTATCTAGGCATCTTGAGAATTCACCTAAGTGGCAGCATGTTCTGTGTGCCACCTGCTCCTTGCCGTTTCCACTAATGTTATTTTGGGGGATCTGTCCTTAATGTGCACCTACAGCTAGTTCAATCTGAAGGATGCTCCTATAGTGTGTTCCTTATAAGAACATACCACGTTCATAGATAATGTGCATAGGTCTGTGTATATTAGGTTTGCACCACATTTTATTTATTTCCCTTTTGTTAGACACTTCCATTTTTCCAGTTTTCGTCTATTTCAAAAACTGCTGCAGTGAACATCTTTCTGCGTGTCTCCTTGTGCGCACGTGCTCTAGGGTTTGCACCCAAGTAGTGTAGTCACAGGGTGGAAGGGGTTGCAGGTTTGCAGTGTTGCCAGATAGCGAACAGGTGTTCTCCCAAGAGGCTTTACTGGTTCACGGGTCTGCCGGTGTCCACAGTGTTTGCTGATACTCAGCAGCATCAGACTTTTACCTTTTGGTCAGTTTGATGGGTCAGAAATGGTGTCTTGTTATTTTACTTTTCTGACTGCTTGTAAATCATGATTTGACTCCTTATTGAAATGTTATTGTCATTCAAGTCGGTATTGAAATTTTTTTCAGTAATATTTGTGTTCATCGTCATAATAGCACCCTCCGTTACAGGTACCTGATACCCACAATTTGTGTTTTGTCTCTTTCCCCCTTGATTAGTCTTTTTAGGGTTTTTTAGTTTTATCTTTTCAAAGAAACAGTTTGTCTTTGTTGACTTTCTCTTTATCCATTCATTGATTTTTGCTTTTTCTCCCCTTTACTCTGTTATATTTGAGTTTAATTTTTTCTTTTTATAACATCTTGAGGTGGGAACTAGGCACTGATTTTAAACCTTTCTTCTTTAATATGTCTTAAAGCTATAACTTTTAATCTCTGCCATAGTTGCCTCTTACACATTTAAATATGTTGTATTTCCATTATTGTTAATTAAAGTACTTTCTTATACATCGATGGAAATTAAAAAAATTCTGGGCTATTTAGAAATGTATTGTTTTATTTCCAAATGTTTGGGAAGTTTTACTTATCTCTTTGTTAGTTAATTTTAGTTTGATTATGTTTGATCAGAAAATATATTTTGTAAATTTCCTTTTTTTTGAAATTTATTCAGGTCTGCTTATGGCCTAGTCATGATGGGCTCTTTTGGCTAATGTTCCATATGCACTTGCAAAGAATACATATACTGCAGTTGCTAGGTGTGGCGTTCTACAAATGTCATTAAGGACAAATGGGTTATTAGTGGTGTTCACATCTCTGTATCCTTTCTGACTTTTTGTTCACTTGTTCTATCAGTTGCTAAGAGGGATGAGCTTTAAAAATCTCTGCTATGATTGTAGATTTGTCCGTGTGTGTGCTTATTTACCTTTGGGTCTATCACTTTTTGCTTTATATATTTTGAATGTGTTATTTGGTGCGTATGTTTGGGTTAGTATTTGTAGATTAATCGGCCCTTTTATTTTTATGAAATCTGTCTGTTTTTACCTGTGAATACTTCTTGCCTGTATGTCCTTTGTCTTATATCGATATTGTCGTATCAGCTTTCCCGTGGTTAGCGCTTCCAGGGCACATACACGAATATATGCCTGTGTTTTTAACCTGTCTAACTCCTTATGTTTAAAGTGTTTCTCTTATAAGGTACCTATGGCAGTATCTTTCTTTTTCTGTAGATAATTTCTGCCCTTTATTTGGAGTATTTAGTCCATTAACACTTAACATGATGACTGATTCTACCATCTTGCTATTTGTTTTCTTTGTGTTGCATTTTTTCCTTGTCCCTTTCTCCATTGTTGCCTTCTTGTGGATTAATAAAATATTCTCTGTTATTCTCTGTTATCTCTTCTGTTGGCTTTTTAGCTGTACCTTTAAAAAATTATTTTAGTGCTTACCCAAGAAATTGTCCTGTGAGTCCTTAATCTATTCCAGCCTTTTTTTGGACTATTTCACAATGTAACAAACCTCCAAATCAGTTCCCTTTATCAGCCCACATTTTTTGGTGCTGTTGTAACTATTTTCCTTTGATATATGTTGTAACTCCCATAATAAATTACTATTGTTTCTTTATACTCTCAAAAGTCTTTCAAATAAAGGAGAAGAGATAGCCTGTTTTCCCACATAGTACCTTTTCTGGGGTCTTTGCACCTACCATGCTGGGAAAAATAAAGACAGTGGCAATTCCTGTTGCTGCTGAGTATCAGGCAGAGGGTAAAGCATGCGTGCTGCTGGTGAAGTGAAAGGCAACTACCTTTGGAAAGGCAAATGACAAACATTTGACTGAAAACTATGCCTATTTTTCAGCTCTGGCAGTCCCATAAAAGTAGAGTGTCGTCACATGAGGATAAGTGTGCCCAGGTGTGTGTGGCGGCGTGTTTGCCGTGGTAGAGAACCGGACACCAAGGGAAGCCCGTCAGTCGGAGGGACTGATCGGTCAGGCCCAATCGCTACTGTGCAGTGTTATGTAGCCGTTGAAAGTTGTAAATGAGGGTTCTAACAGTTGGGCAGTTTTGTCCAGAGGGTCTTGTGAATAAAAAAGCAAAATCAAAAAAGAAGGGTCTGTGATGGCTTTACAAAAAATGACACCAAAAGGAAAACTAACCTGTGTGGGTGAGTGACACAAGCATGGAGACAGTATGGGAGGATCCACAGCAGGTGATAAGTGAGGATTGGGGGTGGTGGTGAGAAGGTGGCGTGCTGGGGGGCAGGGACAGGCCTGGAGGGCAGGCGTGGAAGAAGGTGACGCTGCTACACACGGCTACAACTGATGTTACTGTAATAGGAACAGGTGCAAAGGAGACAATCAGCAAAATAAAAAAGGTGACTAATAAGTACTCAAAAACCACGTGACCTCCCTGACAATCTAAGAGAGGAAGTAACAAACACAGGCAATCTCTTCCTCCCAGAGCAGCAGAGATTAAAGCGATGAATGTCCGTTGTTGGTAAGGGTGCAGGAAAACCTGTGGCTGACTCTCCTGTGCTAAGTCCTACTCTCCTGTCGCAGTTGAAGGAGCCACCTCTCCGTAGGGCATTTAGCAGTGGTGTCGGAACTCATGCAGGTGTGCGTTGTCTGGCTTGTCAGTTTCACATTCAGGAATTTATCCTGAGAAAAGAGGGAGAGACAAAATGATTTATGTTTAAGAAAGTTCATCCTAGCCCTGGCTGGTGTAGCTCAGTGGATTGAGCGCGGGCTGTGAACCAAAGGGTCGCTGGTTCGATTCCCCGTCAGGGCATATGCCTGGGTTGTGGGCCAGGTCCCCAGTGGGGGCCATGTGAGAGGCAACCACACATTGATCTTTCTCTCCCTCTCTTTCTCCTTCCCTTCCCCTCTCTCTAAAAAAGAAATAAAATATTAAAAAAAAAGAAAGTTCATCCTCACAGAATTTATAATAGTAAAAAAGTGAAAACAGTTTTAAGTGTTCAAAACTAGAAGATTGGATAAACTTTTCCTTCATAGAATATTGATATTAAAATAATTTAGAAGTGTATTTAATAATGGAGGAGAATATTCAGATTTAATAAGTGGAAAACATGATACAGGGCAGAATTTTATGATCCTAAAAAGTACCCTGTGGGCACGTGTTAAATGTACACTTTGGAAAAGAAGTCTGAAAGGATATGAATGTGTTAACTTACTATCTCTGACCACGGAGGGAGATTCCAGATGGTTATAATTTTCCAATGTGAACTCTTGTGCTTTCACAAAATTTCAGGGGAGTTACGTTTGTGTATAGGAAAGTTTGTCAAAATGTGCCAGTTGGGACAGGGTTGCCACAGTGTGAACTGGCGTGGTGCTTGGAGGTTCCACCACCTCCGGTGGCAGCGTCCAGGCCAGCCCCTTCTGGTGGGAGGTGGAGATGGGCAGCGCGCGGGGCCCCTAAGGAGGACGGGCCCTGAGCGGCACGTGTCAGTCGCAGCGTTGTCCAGGGAGGCCGCACGCCTGGTGCCAGGTCACCAGCTCCTCCCTAGGCCTCCAGCGAGGCCCATCCTGCTCTGTCTCCGCGTCTGATGCTCTGTCACCCAGGGAGACTCGGGACTTTTTTCTCCTGGGGCTGAGCATCACCCTCAGGAAGCGGCCATTAACATAAGCATTCATTAAGGGCTCATAGACACTAAAAGTGCTTCTTTCTTGTTTCTTTCTTTGCTGTTCTCTTGAGGTTGCAAATCATTTTGTACTAGAGATAAGAAGTAAAGGTGGAGTGTAGGTGAGACCCCCTCAATTCTGCTGGTGAGGATGACCCAATTGTTTGTATAATAAAAACTCGGTTGCTCCAATCTTCAAGAAACCATCCTGATAACCAGGAGCCAGGAAGGAAGGAAGGGAGGGAGGGGAGAAACAGAGAAGCCCCATAATCATTCCCATGTCCTCTCCTTGGCTTTGCGCAGGAGGGAGAGGAGCCCGTGGGACACTGTGAAGAGCACCTCGCAGAGGGGGTGCAGCCCGAGGAGTTTGTGGCCATCGCGGACTATTCTGCCACCGATGAGACGCAGGTAGCTGTGGACGTCGGGTCCATGTTCTGTGGACTCCAGCATGCCCGGTGACAGAATTAGGTGAAACTTTCCAGAAGTCATGCCGAAGTTGAAGTGTTGCTGTTTAGCCACGTGAGGCCTGTGGGGGGCCCATCCTTCCCTTCCCAGCTTGGCAGACTGGGGTCCTGAGCCTGCAGTGAAAGGTGCCCGGGTGAGGGCGCGGGGAGGAGGGCCCTGCTGCAGTTTCTGCTTGGCAGCCTTGATTAAGGACCTATTCTCGTTACTTAAAAGTAAGGCTATAAAATAAAAATATGTAGTCGAAGGAGGCTTTCTTTACTCTGTGTAACAGGAATTTCGTAGCCTACGCCTTCAGTCTCTGAATCGGCTGTCACATGGCTGAGTTATGGTGGAGCACTGTTGGGAGAGTTTGTCCTAAGCCATTAGAAAATGTTTACTCTTTCTTTTAAAAAATATCAATTAAGCCATGCTTTTCTTTCACGTAGATGTTCCACAGAAGTCTCTAAATCCTGGTACCCTTTTCATAAATCGTCACTTGCTATAATCACCCATTGACTTCTTTTTGAAATTGCTGTGATTTGGGCCCCAGTGATAGGGGATTTATCAGAGCTACAGTTGAAACGACAACCACGGGTTTTTCTGGAATTTTCACCCCTCTCTCTCTGTTTCCAGCTCAGTTTTCTGAGAGGAGAGAAAATCCTCATCCTGAGACAAACCACCGCCGACTGGTGGTGGGGTGAGCGTGCCGGCTGCTGTGGGTACATCCCAGCGAACCACCTGGGCAAGGACCTGGAGGAGTGTGACCCTGAGGACACGTGGCAGGACGAAGAGTACTTCGGCAGCTACGGAACCCTGGTACCGCTCTCAGATGCCCCGTTCGGCTGGCGGGCTGTGGTTTCTCCTCTCTGGCCTTAGGTTCTAACTTTCCCAAATTATGTCTGGGCTTCTCCTCCTTGCTTAGAGCTGAGCTCAGCAGGCCACTCCCTTCGATTTGCGGCTCCCCAGCTCTGCCCGTCGCAGCGTGAAAGCAGCCCCCGAGGCACGGCGAGGGGAGCGAGGCTGGGTTCCCAGAAAACCTCATCTATGATACCGAAATTAGAATTTCGTATAACTTTTATGTGTCATATTCTTCTTTTGATTTTTATAAGCTGTTTAAAAATGTAAAAGCCATCTTGATCTTGCAGGCAAGACAAAAGCAGGCGGTGGGCTGGATCGACTGATGGACTTGGTGTTAGTTGACCCCCAGGTTAGATAGAGTATCTGAGCGATGGGATTACGAATTTTGCTCAGTATTTTTAATAAGTGACAAATTTTACTTTAAAAAGAAAATACAAAAATGATATAAAGTGACACTAATAATACCTCTAAATAACTAGCTTATCAGTTTGGTTTTTTAAAATATGAAAGCAGACCTATAGTCCAATGGTCCAGACAACCCATTTATATTTTAAAACTCGATAAGGAGATATTTGCAGAGTGGATGTTACAAACCTAATATGGGGTGAAAGAAGCAAGACATCAAAGACTAGCGAGCGTTTGATTGCATAAATTAGAAGGCCCTGTGTGTGACGGGTGTGCACAAGTGGGGAAACTGAAGGAGACCAGGGACCTGCTTCCCCTGGGGTCAGGAGGGTGCTTGTGGGTAAGGGGGCTGTGACCGGCAGGGCCGAGTGGGAAGGCATGGGGTGCAGTGTTCTGGGGCTGGTTGCTCCCCAGCTGTATTTGGTGAACTGTCTGTTTTGACAGGTGTGTTCTGTTTCACAACTAGAAATGCTGAAGTCAGTGAGGAACTATTGATGTCTGTGCAGTGGTGCGGCACACGATGGCATTTTGGTCAGCGACGGGCCGTGTATGTGATGGCGGCGCACCGCGTGGCCGAGGTGTGCAGCGGGCTGTACTGTCTAGGTCTGCTAGACCTAGGTCTGCTCTGATGTGCGCACGGCAAAGTCGCCTAACGAGGCCTTGCTCACCAGGCATCCCTGTCATGAAAGGGCGCATGACTGCAGGGTTAGAGCGTTCAGTCTCTTAGACAGACGGAAGGAAGCCTGTCGCCCCCCTTCCCCGCTCCGCCCACCCCAGAGAGCCGCCCCTGGGCCTCGCCGTGCTTTCAGCAGCGGTGTTCACGCTTCTACCAGGTCTAAGCTGCGTGGGTTTTCCTTCTTCCATTTCTAGAAGAGGAGCGTTCCACACATTGTTTTCACCTTGCTCTTGTCACGTAGCTGTGTTATTTTGAAGGCCTGTTCTTCACCACAGCTGCAGAGCATTGTGTTGCTTTTGCAAGGACTGTGTTGGAGGGCCGTGCTTGTTGAACGGCTCTTCATCCTGGTGAGCAGCTCCGTGATGACGGACGTCCTCCTGCGTGAATCCTGCCTAACTCGGAGGGGGTGCTTTCACTTTGGTGGATCTTGCCCGTTTGCTGAGTGTGCACCGACCCGTGGCATGTGGATGCTTACGTCGCCACCGCAGGGCATCAAAGGGAAACAGATTTTCTGTCCGAAAGGTGAAATACGGCATCTCTTGATTCTGATTTCCATTTCAAAAAGTGAGAATGATCATCTTTTGTACTTTACTGGCCTCTTGTATTTCTTCCTTTTTGGGAAATCTTTCATACAGTTTTCCCATTTTTCTTTTTTTTAAGATTTTATTTATTTATTTTTAGAGAGGGAAGGAAGGGGGCGGGGGGGGGGAGAGAGAGGGGGAGAGAGAGAGAGAGAGGGAGGGAGTGAGAGAGAGAGAGGCATCAGTGTGCGGTTGTTGGGGGCCATGGCCTGCAACCCAGGCATGTGCCCTGACTGGGAATTGAACCTGCGATGCTTTGGTTCGCAGCCCGCGCTCAATCCATTGAGCTATGCCAGCCAGGGCCCATTTTTCTTTTAATTCTGTTGATTTAAATATTAAATAAGCAGTTTAGCCTCTATTTATATGTATTACACTTATCACTTGCTACCTTTTTTCCCATGAAACTTTTTATATAGTCTGTCTTTTTCACAGCAAGATTATACATACAAATATATAAAAAGCTTTCTTTTAGAACTTTTGTGATTTCATTTTTTTTACAATGAAATAGTTAAGTTGATGTGGAAGTTACTTGTAAAGAATAAGGTAAAACTCTGAGTTCCCCACAAATATCCATCCATCCCCAAATCGGTTATTGAACCTCTGTTCCTGCTAATGAAGAAATGCACATGTTTTGTACATTGAAGTTCTGGGATCTGTTTCTGGGATCTCTGTTCTGTGTCATTGGTTTATTTCTTCTGCAGTTCCAGACACTTTTCATTTCCGTAGCTTTTTAACTTCCGTGAGAGCGAGGCCTTGAGCAGCTCTTCCATTTTTCAGCATTTTCATGGCTAGTGTTGGCTGTTTGTATTTTAGACCCTAGTGTTATTGTCATGTGTTGTGTCCCCTCCTCCCCATGCCAAATTATTTGTCATTTTAATTGGTATTGCATGGAAAGTGTACATTACTTTAGGGAGAAGTGACATCTTTGTAATGTCTCGTTGCTTGTTTCCATTTCGTAAGTCTTATTTTGTATCTTTCAGAGTTTTAAGGTTTTGGTCTTGTTAAACCTGTTCCTAGGTACTTCCGTATGTGTTATGGTTGTAAGTGGGTGGGGGAGGTGTTCTGTAAATATCAGCGTGGCTGAGTTGTTTGAGAGTGTTCGAGTCTCTGTCCTTACTGATCGCTGTCCATGCCCATCAGTTACTGAGAGAAGCGTGCTGAAGTCTCTGACCAGGATCGCACGTTTGTCTGTCACTTGTTGCATCCTATCAGTCTTTGCTTTGTGTATTTGGAAGCTCTGGTATTAGGTACAGAAGTATTAGGATTATTAAGTCCTTTTGCCGAAGTGATTTCTGTATTATGAACGGACCTTCTTCATCTCTGGCAACATCCTTTGCTCTGAATGTGTTTTTTCCTGGTTCCCGTGCTGGCACCCCACTTCCTCCCCCTGGCGTCAGCGCACCCTCACATCCTCGCGCCGACTTTCTGACGAGGTGACCGCTGCGGGCAGCAGAGCTGGGTCTGGACTCCACGCCACTGGGCTCCCTGTGTCGGCCCCTGTGCTTTTCAGTCAGCGGTGTTTTCGTGAGGAGCCAAGGTGGGCTTGTGAAGGCCCCTTCAGACATCCCGTTTGTCAAGTCAGCAAGGGACAGATTTGTGTGTGAGAGCGCCTTTGGGGTCCTAAGTGAAGAGGATTCTGGGATGGAGCTCTGTGTGCCTCCTCAGGGTCTCTCCCGCTGGGTTGCCCGTGCTTGTCTCGGTGGCCACTCGGCCACGGCGTGTCTGGTCAGGAACACGGCAGTTCCTTCCGCCTGGGCGGGAACAGTGGTCAGGAGGGCCGCGTCTGCACCGCCTCCTGGTGGTCCACACCTGCTTCTCCGCTCACCTGGCTCTGGGGTAGGCTGCAGGGAGAAGCTGCAGGCATCCTCTGAGGCTGAGGGGTTCTGGAAACGTCCAGTTCATTCCTTCATTGTCTACTCTTTATTTTATCTGTTGGCATATTTTGGCCTTTTGATAATTCATGTTTTTAGGTGCGGGGTGGAGCAGCTTAACTCAGGCCCCCATCCCCCACCTTAAACCATAGCTTGGTGTAGCTCTCTAATTACAGACTGACTCATCTTAATGTGCTTTTCCTGTAGAAACTTCATTTGGAGATGCTGACAGACCAGCCACGCACAACTAAATACCACCACGTAATCCTGCAGAACAGGGAGTCCCTCAAAGACAAAGTAATTCTGGATGTCGGCTGCGGGACCGGGATCATCAGCCTCTTTTGTGCGCATTATGCGCAGCCCAGAGCGGTGAGTAGGGGGTGGCCGTCCTTTTAGCGGCTTCAGAGCTGAGTCTCAGTGACATGTCCTTTGTGTATGAGGCACCGTGATGGCAAAGCGGGCAGTGTGTCCTCCCAGGCTGAGCTGGTCAGAGGTCGTGACATTGGTTAATGAGCCACAAACAGCACAGAGTGGTCCACAAACAGGACAGAGAAAATGTTCCAGCGAGCTACATGTGATGGGTGGTCTTTGTGAAACATTTATTTCAGTTAAATGTAGAAACACATGCGTCCCCCTCTACAGGTCACCATCCAAGTGTCGCCCCTGCCCCAAGCAGTGACTGCCTGGCAGGGACCGGACAGACCTCACCTTCTTTCTTGAAAGCATGGCTGGCTGTGCGGAGTGGCAGCCCCTTGGCAGCCTCCACACAGGCAGATGCAGATCCCAGGTAACAGGTGAGGCTGCAGTGCAGGGAGCACCTGAGTCCAGGCCCTGCTGGAGCCTTCACATAGTGCTCCGGACCCTCCACTGAGGACCGGGGTTCGAAATCCTGTGAGAAGCTACTGGTATCCTGAACGCTGGACTGCCCTCGGATGAGTGCTGAGAACCCCCTTCGTCAGTTGGGGGTTGTTGCTGCGTGAACGGGAGCTGGGCCCGGGCCTTACCCAGCAGGCCTCGGGGTGGGCAGCCCGTGTGCGTGCAGAGGCTTCTGTCCACCTGCAGCCCCATGTCTGTTTTAGGTGGAAGGTGGGACTTAGGATTGGATTCATTTCCCTTCCCAGGGCTCTGTCTGGTCCAGGCAGCCTGCTGGCCCTGCCACTGTCGGCACGCTGCCTGCCCTTTGTCCCTGCCGTTTGCCATTTTCTCCGATGCCGGTTCTGACACAGCTGAGGTGACGACAGGCCGCTGTGCAGTTCCAGGGCGTGCACCAATGGTGCTTCTGCCGCACGCAGGTGTACGCAGTGGAGGCCAGCGAGATGGCCCAGCACACAGGGCAGCTGGTCATGCAGAATGGCTTCGCTGACGTCATCACCGTGTTCCAGCAGAAGGTGGAGGACGTGGTGTTGCCGGAGAAGGTGGACGTGCTGGTGTCCGAGTGGATGGGGACCTGCCTGCTGGTAAGGGCGGGGCAGCGGCTGGGTTGGTATCTGGACTCTTCACAAATCATGATTCATTCGGACATTTTTTCTAAGGTCAGGTATAATTGATTTTTTTATATGAACTTGACCCAGTGTCTTATTTTTATCTGATTAAAAAATGCTTTTATAAGAAATCTGGAACTCTTTCATGAGCGATTTACATAAACTGTTTTCTTTGGGAACCTGCGAATATCCAGCGCTTACTGCGCGGGGCTGAGTTTTGACGCAAGCAGAGCCTTTGTCTCTTTGCCCGGCCGGGGCCTCCCTCCTCCCAGCGGCCCCTTGTTTAGCATCAGGGAGACCCAGCCTGGTGCTCCCTGAGTCCCACGGCGGCGGGCGGTGGACAGTTTTCTGGTTATATGCCACCCCACCCTGCCCTGTGTGCTCACACGCTCTGAGCTTGGAGGCCAGTGAGAGGTGGGCGGGAGCTGGGCCTGCAGGTCCCCTTCTCCTCGGACCCTCTGGCCAGCCTCTGGCCAGCATCTAAGGCATTACAGTGAAACACCCCAGTCTGAAAGTCAGCATCTGTGAAAGCCCAGAGAAATACATCTGGGTGGACACGAGGGGAACATGGCTGGTGTTTCCAACGAGGGATCTGTTTAAATGAGTGTTGCCCCGGCTTCTTACAGAGCGCAAAGGTAGAGGGCAGTGGTAGCAAACGACATTGGGCCTTTAGCCCTGCTGAAATTGTCTGACGAGAAAGTGAAATAGACTCAACACCCATGACATAATTTGGCTTATTAATAACGTCTGTGGATTCCTAAGATTATACACAGGGAAAAAAGGGACCGACTGTACCATTAATCCATAAGGTGGGCATTGGCTTTTGCCCCCCAAACACCAGTGTTCATTCAGTAATGTTCATCGAGTTCCTTCTGGCCCTGGGGACATGGGGAGCCAGCCTGCGGTCGAGATGTGTATGTCCATTGCAGTCAGGGGGAGCCTGGCTGCCAAGGGTTCAGCTCTGCTCCTGGAGATGGGCAGTGTGGGGGGAGGGGAGAGAGGAGGCAGGCAAAGAGAGGGGGAGGAGAAGGGAAGGGGGAGCAGCATCAGGCAGGGACGGTGGCCTGGATTCAGTGTCCCTGTGATCCAGCGGGTGGGGGTAGAAGCTGGGTTTAGGTTCTTCGTGCTCCCAGGACTTTGTCATGTGTTAGGCAACCAGCGGCTGGGCCGTCCAGGACCTCCTAAGGGTAGAGCAGAGATCAGGCCATGTGTGGGAGCCCCACTGGGACCGCAGGGCAGGTGAGGCCTTCAGGGTCCGGGGTGGCACAATGGGAGAGGGCCTCTGGCCGGGGGCTGGGGGCGGTGGGAGGGGAACAGGGCCTGGTGGGTTCTCTGTCCCTTGGAAGGATGTCTGGGCTCCGTCCTTGGGTGGCACCACTGGTGGGCTGGCTGTCTCCTGGGCAGAGGAGGCTGGGTGGAGTCCCTGGACTTGCTGGAGGGGGTTGTGGGCTGAGGGAAGGAGTGGCTGGTGCAGCCGAGCAGGGAATCTGGGGTTTGCAGCTCCCTTCCACGCACAGGTTTGGGCGTGGATTCCAGGAAGGGGGTGTGGATTTGGGGGGAGGGGTGTGGGTGTGGGGATAGGAGCCTTGGACTCTGACAGCGCAGGGGTGAGGAAAAAATGAGTGGCACCAAATTCAGGACAAGGACCTTAGAGCAGGTGGTGAGTCCTGGGCAACCTGGCTGCTGTGTGCAGGTGCCTGGGACATCCTGTCAGAGGGGTCCCTGAAATCTCTGGACCTGGCCCAGAGTTGGTGAGACTGGACACAGGGAGGGTGTGAATTTGGGAGCTGTCGCATCTTCACCCATTTGGGTTGTGCCCATGTCCCTACGCAGAAGCCACTGTTTCCTGCAGCCGTGCTTTGTGCCCTCCCAGCATCCTCGTCGGGTGTCCCTGCCCGTTCTCAGGGCTCCTCAGACTTCAGGTCCCCAGTCTCTCCCGCCCACCTGCCCACCTTGTTGCTGACGTTTGGTAACGAGACAGAGAGATCGTGGGACAGGACAGAAAGCACAGAAACAGCCCTGAATACACACTTGTTTAGTTTATAATGAGGGGAGGTGTCCAGTCACTGAGGCAAGGATCTATAATTGCCCAAAGATGCTGAAATGATCGATTGTTTTGTAGAAAACGGTTAGGTCCTTCTTCGTGCTGCATGCTAAAATAAATTCCAGAGAGATTATAGAGTTAAGTAATTAAACCCCCCCGAAACAACTGGTATAAATTTATCTGATGTTAGGATGGGAAGGTCTTTCTAAGAACAAAGCCTGTAAAGAAACTGTACAACAAACTATTTGACTAAAGACGTACCCTTTATACATAACCAACCTGTGCATGTTTAAAAGTCAAGTGAAACTAAAGAATCGCAGCACATGTGACAAAGGGCTAATATCCTTACTTCTTGTAGAATTCCAGTAAGGCAGTGAGACAAGCACGCATTAAATAGCTCCAGGACAGTGGCAAGGGGCATGGACGGGCCCAAGACCAGTCACGCGCATGTTGTTTAACGTCACTGATAATCAAAGAAGGGACTTAAATATTTCTGAGTTACCACAGTGGCTGAGAAATGACCTACTATCTGATGATACCCAGTGTCACCGAGGTTCTGGGGAAACCGTCATACACTGTGCTTGACGGTGTAGATTGGCGTAGCCTCTGGACGGAAAACAGGGCAGAATATGTCAAGAAGCATTAAAAATAAATACTTGGTTGAAATAATCAGATTTTTACACAAATCTATGCTAAAACATGTACATGGCAATACCATTTAAAAGGGGAGAAAATTGGAAAAAGTCCAAATAGCTGTGGCAATCCATGCAAGAGACCACTCTGGCCATAAAAGATTGTGTTTTAGAAAGAATTCTCAATAAACTTAGAGAAAAATTGATGACAGTTTGTTGGTTTAATAAAAAACACAAAAAATAATTGCAGTATGATTCCCATTTTGTTTTTAAAACTCACGTGGCAATGACCCAGCTTCAGCTGCAGGTGGGCTGGAGCGAGCGTGTCCCACCCTGTCTCTCCCTGAGTGCGGCTGCTGACCCAGGACAGGGTGCAGGGGGAGGCTGCTTGAGAACTTTGGAAAATATATTTCTGAGTCGGTAGGTTGGGAAAGACCAGAATGTGAAGTACCACTGGCCTGGCCTTGAGTTTATCATTTATTCCTTCTCTGGTTCTGTCTCAGCATCTGTAACTTCAGAAATTTAGAGAAAAAGGACTGTTGACCTTAAAAACAAAAGCCAGTTATTTTACCAGCAAAAATCAATTTATTCAGGAACAGCAAAGAATTGAAATTTGGGACAATCAAGCTGTAGCGAAGTCATCGGCAAATCCAGCAAAGGAAAAGAACATTGTTTTATGGAGAAAAAGGAGGAAGTTGGGAGGGATTGGATTTACTGTGTGATAATTTAAGAATAAAATTAAAAATTGCACATATATAATTTTCACATTTGTATGTGCCTTTGAAGAAAAATTCTTGAAGGTAAACCTCTCAGTGGTAGGTCCCTTACTGGGTGCTGGGGTTAGTCATTATTTTTATCTGTACCTTTCTGAGTTTTCTAAAGTTTCCCATACCGAACGTGTGTTACTTTTATAATAAAACCTTCCCAAGGTTAAGGGAAACAAAACCCCCTGTGCCTCCTCACCTGCTGCGCTGCGGGATGAAGGGTCCCTGGCCCCGCCCTGCTCCCTGGCACACCCTGTGGTTCAGCCACGAAGCCGTGTTCTCGGTTGTAGGCGACACATGCCGCCCGTGTCTGGGGGCTTTCTGAGGGACACGAGGTGGCGTTTGGCTGCCCTTGTGACTTAAGTACCACGTAAACCTCCGTGGCGGTCCTGCTTGGGCCTGTCACATTTTTAAACAGCAGTTTCGGTCAACTGAAAGGGTTGTGACTATTCTGAGAATACCCCAAGTTGATTTCATTTGCAGTTAACACCCTGCAACACTTAGGGACTTTTAAAAATGGAGTAGTAACTACTGAGTGACTGGAGTAGGATGAGAAGGTTTATCCTGACCTTTAGCCGCGCCTCAGTTCTGAATCCAATGCGAAATGATGTGACTTAACCCCAGCTGTGATAGGAGGCCACCCAGTGTGGGTGGAAGATAAAGTCTCCAAGACGTGTTGTGTGGGCGGCACTTCCATGGCTGGTAATAATACTCTTGAGGGTGAAACTTGTAAAGATAGATCCCAGACCGGCTGAATGCCGCGGGAGGTCTGTGCGGCCTCTCAGTCACGCTGTCTCCCCTGCGTCTCTCCCTCCTGTGCAGTTTGAGTTCATGATCGAGTCCATCCTGTACGCCCGGGACGCGTGGCTGAAGGAGGGCGGGGTCATCTGGCCCACCACGGCGGCGCTGCACCTCGTGCCCTGCAGCGCCGACAAGGACTACCGCAGCAAGGTTCTCTTCTGGGACAACGCCTATGAGTTCAACCTCAGCGCTCTCAAGTGAGTGTCTGTGGCTCGGGCACACACACAGGCACTGGTGGCCTCCCGCAGAGTGAACTGCAGGCGTTTCTAAGTCAGAACAGTGTGCTCTGGTGTAGAACTTGCCATGGATCTAAATTTGTGTCACGTGTCTGAGAATTTCACACATCGCCTTCAGTGCCTTGAAACTGATAACGGCTGTGATAGGAACCAAAATGTGTTTTGCAGTTTGAGTTCCCAAATATAATGGGCCTTTAAAGTGAGGCCTTTAGAATTGTGGGGGCCATTGAATCATTGCACCCAGCCCAGATCCCAAAGGGAATGGAGAGGGAAGGTCCTGACAGGGTTGTTGTGTAGTTCTTATAGGAAAAAATGGGCAGGAAGGGCCGGGCAGGTTAGGAAAAGGCAGTTAGGGACTAAGGTCTGTGGTAGAGTCAGTGGATTGAAGCAGTTTGGTCCTCCATCCGGAAAAGGCAAATGAGCAGAGCAGGGCAGGAAGCTCCGATAGAACTGCAGCCTGGGAAAGGGGGGCGTGAGGGCTGAGGCAGCGAATTGTCCCGGGACGATCAGCCGGCCCCTTGGAGAGGGTTCTCTCCTCTCACACCACACATTCAAATTTAATTCCGTGTGGATTTAAGAGTTTTGTGTTAGAATTTTTGGGGGCCTGTGGATCAGATCCCAGATGGAAAGAAAGTCAACAGAAACAAAGAGAGAGGTGCTGGGCTTTGGCTTAAAAACCGACAGCATCTCTGTGTCAGAAAATGGCAAAAATGCAATGAAAAAGGCACCGACTCCTTAGAGAACGTTACTGGCTGACACATTTTAGGGTCAGTTAGAGACAGATGACTAGCCAAATGAAATTACAGTCAAGTCACAGAAATGGGCAAGTCATTCTCAAAAAAATATTAATCAGCGAATAGAAGGTGGGGCAAAAGGGGGTTTAGAGTTGTTCAAATAAAGAAAAATAAGACAAGAGTAAACTCTTTGTTTCTCATACTCACAACTGTAAACCTACATTTATCCCATCTTATATTTGAAAAACATTGCAACGCTATTAGTAATTAAAACAGATAAAATAAATGCCATCTTTGCCCACCAGATAAGCAAAGATTAAAGTAGCAGCCTGTGCTGCGTGAGCCACATGTATGATGGGAGAGGGATGGGCACCATCTGAACAGAGCTGTGGGTGTGGGGACCTTGCAAGCAGGCGTCCGGGGTGAGGGGAGGGGTACCTCCCATTGCTGTCAGAGCCTCCTGCTGTAGAATACTTGTCACAGGGTCAGGGTGCGCTTGTGTGCATGCAGAACACTGAAACAGTGGCCACCCTTGGGAACGTGGTTAAATTGCCGTATATCCAACTGGTGGGGTATTGTGCAGCTGTTTAAAAAACCCAAGTGATATCAGAGTTAAGAGTCAGTAGATGGTATTAGAGTTAAAGAGATAGTAAAACTGGTAGGACGCAAGCTGTCTGGAGTGGCTTCTATTCTGTACAAATATATGTATATCAGCGCCTGTGGAAGAGTGAGGTGACTAAATGTATCAAAATGCTAAGGTAGGAGTATGCTATACTTTCCAAATTCCTTATAAGTGCATAATTATTTTTATCAGAAAAAATTATTGAACTATACATGTAGTGGTGTCTTATTAAAACGTTTACTTTTATTTGCTACTTCTGAAGTTGCTGCTGTGCTCAGTTTTTGACGCACTTCTGTGGTCAGTCACTGATTACTCTGTGGCAGGCACAGGGCTCAGCCTTTGAAACCGAGTGTTAGGCAGCGGACGGCACGCGGAGGGCCGTGCAGGAGGCCCAGCTCTGTCTCCTGAGGGTCAGGCCCAAGTGCCTGCCTTTGGTCCTGCTGGTCCATTGAATTTATCACTGCATAACAGAACAGAAGTAGTTTTTCTTTGCTGTGATTGCACTAGGAGACCCATGGAAGGTACTTGGTGATGAAATAGATGACAAAAGTAGAGAAAACACACTGTGGCCCTGTGCGTTCTGGGTGTCTGGCAGAGGCCGGTTTCCCGTGTGTTTGGTCCCCCGGAAGAGGACCGGAGGGGAGGGCCCTGTTACTTGCACACTCGGGTTGCCTGTTGGCCCGGCTGGCCACAGGGAGGGTTGGAGGGGGGCCCTCAGGGCTGCAGACAGTGGTTTAGAGTTCCTGCTGACGCACAGAAGAGGAAAAGCGTGCCCTGTTGTCACACATGTGTGTGGCAGAGCCTGAGATATTGGTGGTGACTTTGAGTAATTCCTTTGACCTTTCCCCCAGATCTTTAGCAATTAAGGAGTTTTTTTCCAAGCCCAAGTATAACCACATTTTGAAACCAGAAGACTGTCTCTCTGAACCGTGCACTATATTACAGCTGGACATGAGGACGGTGCAGATCGCTGACCTGGAGGTGAGGCTGGGTCATCAGTGCGCACATGCGTGAGCCTTGTTCTTCAAGTAAACGAATTTATGTACTTGTTGCTATTGATTTTCCCCACAGTCTTTTTTCTTATGATCCATTCTGATTTTCTTTTATATTTTTACATCATTATATTACTAGTTAACCTCTTTAACCTCTTCTATTATTTTTAGATTTATGTTTAATATTAGCATCTTGAGATTCAGATTATGTCCAATTTCATGATGAAATTAAAAAAAAAAGATTTTATTTACTTATTTTTAGAGAGAGGGAGAGGGAGGGAGAAAGAAGAGAAACATCAATCTGTTGCCTCTCACACACTTCCAACTGGGGACCTGGCCCATGATGCAGGCGTGTGCCCTGGCTGGGAATCGAACTTGTGACCTTTCGGTTTGCAGGTCGGCGCTCAATCCACTGAGCCACATCATGCAGGGCCTTAGAGAAATTTGAATTAAAAATTTTTCTAAGTTTTTTTAGCTACCTTGGTGACGAACCTCTTAGTTCTTTCTTTCATTTACCCTCTCTCGCCACGAGGCAGCGTGTGTGGGTTCAGGATGGCCCCAGGCTACGGGCGCACTCTGAGACGGGGAGTTGGAGAGACAGTGTTGGAGAACCCCCACTGGAACTGTGGTGGGCAAAAGAGTGGGGAACTGAAGTTCTGAGGCTTTAGTATTTTCTAGCTACAGTTGTCAAGACGCAGACTTGAACTTTCTATTTATGCAAAGAACTGAGAAGAGAAAGTATTCACAAATTTTGGGGCAGAAAATCAGGCAAATAAGACCTTTTCTGATTATCTGCTGTGTTTTGAATGCACAACGCAAGTTTTAATATTTTACTTTCCCCAGAAGGCAATTCTATATGATCTTCGATGTGTTTAGCTAAACTAGCAAGTTCAGGGTTAATAGTTACTGAAGTGGGCAGTATAGGCTTTGGCTCAGTGCAGGGTTGCGGGTATGTGAGAGGCGGTCCTCGGAGGGAGCAGTTGCTGGGTCTCGCTCAGCCAGCACCTGAGACAGCCTCGTGCCACGTGCTCACAAACCCATGTCCGTTTTCTTGTTCGGCTGGACACAGACAATGAAGGGTGAACTGTGCTTTGATATCAAGAAAGCCGGCACTCTGCATGGATTCACGGCCTGGTTCAGCGTCCGTTTTCAGAACCTGGAGGAGGACGAGCCGCAGCTGGTGCTGAGCACAGGACCGTTCCACCCGTGAGTGTCAGCGCCTCCCCACGGGTACACCGGTGGCCCTCCGTGGAGTGTAAAGGGTTTGCCTTCAAGTTATTGGCATGAAAGAAAATCATGACGGAGTCACGAATGTAAAGATCTAGTAATATTGAAAGTTGACCTAAAATCTCTCTACACCAAGCTGACCCCCGGGCTAGGGAGCTGTGATGTGGAGCCAGGTATGCAGGTGGGTGGGCACTGGGGCCCAGGCCTTGCACCCCATTTGTCCCTGCACCCGGCTTGCTCAGGCTGCTCCTGGGCCCCCTAGATGGACAGACCCAGGCTTTGTTCATCTCAGCTTAGGGAGGAGCAGGCTTTGTCTTCTCAGTTGCCCTAAACACTGCTAACTTTTTTCATAGCAGCATTGTGGGGCTTTTCCTCCAACTTTTTTTGCGGATGGCAAGTGTTTCTTGAGACAGATGTTCTGTGCAACAGCGTTTCGTGGCTGCACACCTGTGCCCACACCGGGGAGCTGACGCTGTCTGTTCACGGAGCTGGACACGCAGCCCCTGGAAGCGCTGCCTTTGTGTGGGGCCTTCAGGCCCCTTTCAGTACCTGCCCTCCTGGACACTCCCCTCGGGCACGGGGGTCAGCCGGAAGGGAGCAGGGCGCCAGGGAGGGGTGCTGGTTGTGGCATCTGGGCCCGAAGGAGCCTGGCCGCCACTCTGTGAGAGCAGCTCCTCAGCTGCTTGCCCGGAATGACCTGTGGAGGTTGGGGGGCTGGGACTGTGGCTAGTGCTCCTCTGGGGCCACCTCGCAGGTGTGAGCGCTCCCCTTAGGAACGGATGGTGGGCGGTGTGTGCCTGGGCCGGCCTCCATCTGAGTGTCTGCAGGCGGGTTGTCCGCACACAGGCGGTATCAGGGACAGGGTCGGGGAAGGCGTGGCGCAGAGCCAAAGGATCCCTGCTCGGTGAAGGGCCAGGGAAAGAGACTCCCATGGTGGCTGAGGGGAGGTGGCCCGAGAGTCAGGGTGGGGAGAGGTAGCCAGTGCCTCAGCTGGGCAGGACCGTGGGGCTACACCAGGTGCCGGGGGAAGGCCATGTCAGGGCCACAGCCTACAGAACTTAGGATCCCAGAGTGTTACTGTTTCCCCCTAAATGTGTCAGTGGTCTGGTACACATGCAACTTAAGTTTTACGGGATTAATGTGTTTTGGACCCAGTTTCATCAGTGTACATTTCTCCTTAGCTGCAGAAACTAGAACTACAGGCATCAGTGGCTTAGAGAAGGAGCTGGGAGATTTGGGATGGACGCCCGCTGTGCCAGGATGCAGAGCTGGGTTGACGCTTTGAGGGCTGGGGAAGAAAGACCATACAGGAACCCTGAACTGGCCATGTGCCCCTGAGCACCCCAGTGTCCCCTGGGCCAGCAGGGTAAGCCACCCTTGCCCCTCCTGGACTCTGAGCAGTGTCCAGGAGCTGTGCCCTCACTGGGCCCTCTTTGCCCTACAGTACCCCTGAGAAGTTGGGCCCAGGGTGGGCGCTCCAGTAATGCCGCCCCCGTGTCTTGCAGCACCACCCACTGGAAGCAGGTGCTGTTTATGATGGACGAGCCCGTCCCCGTCTACATGGGGGACGTCCTCACAGGCTCGGTCGTGCTGCAGAGAAACCCAGTGTGGAGGAGGCACATGTCCGTCGCTCTGAGCTGGTCTGTCACTTCCGGACAAGACCCTGCGTCGCAGAGAGTAAGATATTTAGCGGTCAAGTCGTGTGCAGTGGGGCTGGTCTGGGGGATGGTGTGTGGTGGTCACAGTGTGAATGCGCTTCCCGCCCTGGCCCGACACCATGGCCACACCTTGCCTGCTTCCTTTTCCTAATCCTCATGAAGCGGAGTGGACGCTGTTATTTCCAGAACAGGAAGCGGAGGTGTGGGAAGGTCAGTGGTTTGTTCTGTGACACAGCTAGTCAGCAAGAGGAGACGCAGACCAGGCTGGGGGCCACCCCTTCTGCGCTCAGGAGCTCTGGGCAGAGGGAAGGGGCGGAGAAGGCAGACGCACACCCAGTGCCCGCAGGCATGAGGGGCAGGTTCTGACCAGGCGGCGGTTTGCGGACCGAAGAGCCCTCGTTCCCACAAGTGACGCCGTGTAGTTGGTGGGGTCCGTAGGCCCAGAGGCCACTGGAAAATGGATTCTTTTAATGTAGGATGGAAAAGAAAATCATCAAATGGTTTTCTGTTATTTTTTTTAAGGTTTTATTTATTTTTGGAGAGAGGGGAAGGCAGGGAGAAAGAGAGGGCAAGAAACATCAATGTGTAGTTGCCTCTTGTGCGCCACCTACTGGGGACCTGGCCCACAACCCAGGCATGTGCCCTGACTGGGAATAGAACCAGCGACCCTTTGGTTCACCGGCTGGCACTCAATCCACTGAGCCACACCAGCCAGGGTGGTTTTCTGTTATTTTTGATACCTGTTTGTGCGTTTGCTTTACAGTAATTTTGTAAGTTTGTCATTTAAAAAAAAATTCTGCACCTGAATGCCATTCTTTCGTCCAATGTTTAATTATTAGTAGGGAAAACTACATGTTAATCGAACTTCAGTGATTTATTATTTGCCTCATTGGTTTTCTTTGTCTCGTTCAGGTTGGAGAAAAAGTCTTTCCGATCTGGAGATGACAGCTGAAATGCCGCTCGGGAGGCAGTGCGAGCTGCTGGAGGGACGCACAGGAGCGAAGGAAGTCACGCCCTGGATGTCAACACTCGTTCCTGTGACAGCCTGCGAACGCTCGCTCTGCCTTGCAGGTGGCACCGCCCCTCCCTGTGTGCTCCGCAGACCAACACCCTTGGGCTGCCCTCGCCACTGTCACTGCCCGTGTCTGTACTCTAGAAGTAGGCTGTGTGTCCAGGTGTCCACCAGTTGTGTCCACAGTGCCGACCTCTGGGTGTTCCTAAGCTAGGTCTAGTTCTACACTCATAGGACACATGCGTCAACCTTGTACTCCTGTGAAAGTGACCGTCCGTGCATCACGTGTTAATGGTGTCCTTACTGCCCTCGGTTCGTCCCCTCGGCGTGCAGAGCGTGGGGCTGCACAGAGCCGTGCAGGACCCGGAGGTGGCAGTGCATGCGCCGGGGCTCTGCATGAGATAGTACAGTTGTAGGGACGTCTTCCAGATCCCCTGTGTTGGCACATAGTACATCTCAATAAATATTTTTAAACGAATGTTCGTGTAGATCTACTCTCTGCCTGTGCGCTCTTTGCATAAGCATGGGCTCGCACTACGAGCACCACTCCGTAACCATTCTCATCTAATGTTATGAAGGAACCTCCCACGCCAGTGGGGACACGTCCACGACTTTCTGTGTGTGGGATTTTGATTTTCAGTTAACTTTTTACTGAAATATAAAATCCATACTTCAAACTGCACAAGTTATGAGTGTGCAGGTGGATGAAATGTCACAGGATGGACATGCGTAACCGGTACGGTGGGCAAGACACTTCCACACACTCGAGGCCCCCAAGTGCCCCTTCTGCTCAGCAGCACCCCCCACCCCCAGGGTCATGCCTGGGTTCTAGCGCTACAGATTACTCCTGCCTGGTTTTGGACATTTTATGAATGGACTTAATGCATTTCGTTACAGACTGAATGTGTTCTAAAATTCATGTGTTAAATCCTAATCCCCCAGTGTGGTGGTATTTGTAGGCGGGGGCCTTTGGGAGGTGACAGGGTCATTAGGGTTATTGTCCATCACGATGGGATTAGTGCCCTCATGAAGGAGACCCCAGAGAGCCTGGCCCCTTGTGAGGACGCTGTGAGAAGGCAGGTGGTCCTCTATGAACCAGGAAGCAGGCTTTCACGGGACCCCAAATGAGCTGGTTTCTTGGTGTTGGACTTGAGCCTCCAGAGCTGTAGGAAATAAACGCTGTTTGAGCCACCCTGTCTGGTATTCTGGTATGCCTGCCACCCTGGGTGGTCTAAGACAGTCTTCTTTTGTGTCTGGCTGCCTTAGATCACACTGTGTGTGTGAGAACCGTCCACGAGTTCTGTGCAGTGAGCGTGGTTGCCCTCTCATCACTGTGCAGTGTTCTACTGTATGAATGCACCTTGGCTTATGTGTCTAACTCACTGGTGGTGGGCAGTTGGGTTGTTTCCAGTGTCTAGCCGTTCTGACTGGTGCAAATGTAAACATTTCTGTGTGTGTGTTTTGGTGCACGCTTCTGCTGAGTATACGCTAAGGAGCTCAGCTTTCCTAGAAATGATCAGACAGTTTTTCAAAGTCCACACCCTCATCAACAGCGACTGTCGTGTGTGTCTCATTTCGCCCGTTCTGGGGGAGGTGTGGGTGTGATCTCATTACCTCGACGGCTCATGCAGCTTCGTGTGTTCATTGGCCATTGGCTATCCTACTTTTGAAGTGCTTGTTCAAGACTTTGGCTCATTTTACTATTAGGGTTGGGTTTTTTTTCCAGCTAATTTTGCAGGGGTTCTTGATAGAATGTATGTAGGAGTCCTGTATCATATACAGTGGTACCTTGGGATCCATCGCTAATTTGTTCTGATGAGAGGCGAGCAAGCAATGACTGATAAAGCATTTTCTCTTGTGGGCTGGCGAGGTGACTCATACAGATGCTAGCGAGTGCACTGAGTGGTGAATGGCACTGAGGGCTGACACCTTTTTTATCACCAAAATGCCACGAGTACCAGGTTTGACAGGTTCTGAGGCTGGCGACTACTGAGGCACCGCTATGTTTATTTTGTGACTGGCTTCTACTCTGTGGCTTGTTTTTCACTTTCTTCAGAGTATTTTTTATAAACAGAAGTCCTTAAGTTTCATGTTGTCCAGTTTGCACGTTCTGTGTCTTGTTTAAGAAATTGGCCTGTTCCAAGACCATGAAGGTCTTCTGCATTCTCTGCTATAGCTTATACTGCCTGAGCCTTTGCGCTTGGACTGGTGTTCCCTCTGGAATGGATTTGTCATTCATGGGAGGGAGGGGTTGAGATTTATTTTCCTCTGTGAGGTAGAAACTTAGATCATGGATTTTCAACCATTCTCCTCTTCTAACACATGCATCAGAAACTGAATTTTCCTCTAGAATGGCTTTAGCTGCAACAACAATACATCGATATATTTTCAGTATCATGCAGTTGGGGATATTTTTACATTTTTGTTAGGATTTCTTCTTTGTGCTATGAGTTTTTCGGAGGTGTGTGGGTTAATTTCAAAAGGTGGGGTTTCTTAGTTATCTTTTCTTCTTGAGCTCTAGCTTCATTTCACTGTGGTCAGAGAACAGACGGAGTGATTTCGGTGCCTTGAAACCGTTGAATCCTGTTTTATGACTTGACAGTGGTCAGTTGTAATCATGTGCACTTGAAAAGAGGGCGTGTCCAACTGCCGTTGCATGTGTGCAGAACTCTAAACGTGCAATGCATCTCAGCTGTGTTAATTGTCTTGTTCAGAGAGTTGGCCCCTGACCGGTAATTTTGTCAGCTTGTTCTGTTGGCTTTGAGTCTCTCTGACTTAGTCAGTGGCTTCGTCTTGCTCAGGCTGCAAAATACCATATCAAATACCATAAGCTGAGTGGCTTAAACCAAAGAAGTTTCCCTCCCAGGGGTCTGGTTCTCGAGGCCGCGAGTCCGTGATAAAGGTGCTCGCCAGCTTGGCTCCTGGTGAGGGCCGTGTCCTGGCTCACAGACTGCCGCCACTCACGGTGTCTTCACGGGACAGAGAGCGGGAGCTCTCTGGCGTCTCTTCCTATAAGGACACTGGTCCTCTTGGATCAGGGCCCCACCCTTACAGCCTGTTTATTTTTAATTCCTTCCTTAAAGCCCCATCTCCAAAAACAGTTACACTGGGAGTTAAAGCTTTACTGTATACCGAATGTCTGTGTCTCCCCAACCCCCACATTCCTATGTTGAATCCTGATCCCCTGGTGATGGTAGTAGGAGGTGGGGCCTTCTGGGAGGTGGCTGGATCATGAGGGTGGTGGCCCTGCGATGGAATTAGCGCCCTTAGAAAAGAGATCCAGAGAGCTCGCTCTCTCTTCCCCCATGTGAGGCAACGTCGAAAAGATGCCGTCTGTGGACCAGGAAGGGACCCCTCACCAGATCCTGAATCTGCTGGTGACTTCATGCTGGGCTTTCAGCCTCCAGACTGTGAGATACAGGTTTCGGTTGTTTGTAAGCCTCCCAGTCTACAGTATTCTCTTAGAGAAGCCGGGACAGTCTAAGATAGGCCTCAACCCGTGGGTTTTGGAGGGACACAGTTGAGTCCCTAGCATTGTGTTTCCTAGCCCTCAAATTCATGTCCTCCTTCCATGCAACATGCGTTCATTCCATCCCGGCAGTCCCCAAAGTCTTCTCTCACTCCAGCATCAACTCTGAAGTCCAGTGTCACATCTGAATATCCAAACCAGGTCCGTGTGTGGCTCAGGCATGGTTCACCCCGAGGAAACACTCCCGTCCTGCTGGGAGCCTGTGGAACCAGGCGAGACAGGCGCTGGTAAAACACAACGGTGAGATGAAGAGGGTCAGACGTCTCCACTGCAGAGGGAGAGCTCAGAGTAAATGGGTGCCGGGGCCCAGTCCCATCCGGAACCTAGCAGGGCACATTCTGTTAGGGTGCGAGGCTGGGCAAGAATCCTCCGACCTGCTGCTCTCATGCCGAGCCCACCGGGCCTTCAGCTCGCTGCCCCCGAGCAGCTCTGTGAGGGTCCCCCTCCCACCTGCCACGACACACTCATGGTGGGGTCACCATTGTGCTGTGGTGAATGTGCATGTACGAGTCTTTGGGTGGACGTTTGTTTTCACTTCTCTTGGGTAGATAGTTAGGAGTGGAATTTCTGGGTCACATGGTAACTCTGTGTTCAACTTTTTGAGTACTTGAGAACTGTTTCCCACCGAGGCGGCACCGTTTTACACTCCCATCAACAATACCTGGGGATTCCAATTTCTCTGCCTCCTTTCCAGAATTTGTTTTTTCTTAAAAAGAAAAAAAAATATTCTGCTTGTCCTGGTGAGTGTGAAGTGGTATCTCATGGTGGGTTTGACTTGCATTTCCCTGATGGCTAATGATGTTGAGCATCTTTATGTGCTTATCGGCCATTCATGTATCTTCTTTGGAGGAATGTCTGTCTAGGCAGGTCCTTTGCCCATTTATTTATCTGTCCGCTATTGGGTTGTAAGAGTTTTTCGTATATGCCTGATACAAGTCCCTTATCAGACACACGATTTACAAATAGTTTTCCCATCCCATGGGTTGTTTTGCACTTTCCAGCTCAAATGTTTTTAATTTTGGTGCTATCCAGTTGACATGTTTTTTGGTCACTTGTATTTTTGGTATTTAAGAATCCATTGCTTAATCCAAGGTCATGAAGATTTACTCCTATGTTGTCATGAAAGACTTTAGTTTTAGTTCTCACATTTAGGCCTGGGACCCATTTTCAGGTAAGCTTTGTGTATGGCATAAAGAAGGTGCACAACTCCTCTCTTTTGCCTGTGGATTTCCAGTTGTCTCGCCACCATTTGTTGTCAAGACTGTTCTCTCCCCATTGAACTGTGTTGGTGCCCTTGCAGAGCACCCGCCCATCTCGCATAAAATGAAAAAGAACGACATGATGAAATGGTGAAACGAAAGAGAATAAAGATAAATGAAGCCACCATCAATTAAAAAATACACAAAGCAGGAAAAAGGTGTACAGAAAAATGAAAGCAGAAGTTAATTTAGGAAGACAATAAGAGATCGCTGGAAAATGCTCAAAAATTTGGAAAGGAGGAAGCATACGTCTAAATAACCTATGGCTCAAAGGATGAGAAATTAGAATGTTTTTTGAACTGAAAAAAAAAAAGAAAATATATAAAAATTTTTGGGCATGCATCTAAAGCAGTATTTAGGGGAAATTCATACCATTAAAAGTCCATATCATATACTCACTGGCAGTGAATGATACACTTAAAATGGCTAAAATGGCATGTTTTATATTGTGTACATTTTATCACAATTTAAAAAGTCTCCATTAGAAATGAGCCCTGGCTGGCGTACATAGCTCAGTGGATTGAACTCGGGCTGCAAACCAAAGCATCGTAGGTTCGATTCCCAGTCAGGGCACATGCCTGGGTTGCAGGCCACGGCCCCCAGCAACCACACATTGATGTTTCTCTCTCTCTCTTTCTCCCTCCCTTTCCTCTCTAAAAATAAATAAATAAAATCTTTAAAAAATTAAAAAAAAAAGAAGAAAGTTCTCCAATCGAGCTTCTACCTGAAGAAACTGAAAGAGCAGAATAAACTCAAAATTGAATAAAATATCTGATAAATATCAAAGGAGAAATCAATGACATAGAGAACAATAAAACAATACAGAAAATAAGTACAGCCACAACCGGTTCTTTGAGATAAAAATGGATAAACCTTCAGCCGCACGCAGGGAGCAGGGATTCCGCTGTCCCTTGAGACCATGGTCGCACTGTCCGCTCTGATCCGGCCTGCTGTTGGAGCCTGTCCTCACCTGTCCCAGGAGACTGACAGGCTGCCCCTGCCCCACGTGAATTCCGCCCAGGGAATGGGTGACCATCACGCAATTCGTAGAACATGTGACTTCCCGTTCACTGCTCTGTAACCACTGGGCCTACAAATGCTCACCTGGACACCCGCTGTTCTACGTCTGGGTCTAAAGACCTGTGACAGAGGTGAGCACTGTGTCTGGAGAGCCAAGCACTGTATGTCCCTGCTCTGGGCCGAGTCTCGGCAGGCCTTTGTGGAGGCTGGAGTGTGTGCATGTGTGCGTGTGCGAGTATATAGTGAGAACACGGGAAGCTCACATGCGTGTACCTGTGTGCATGTGTGCAGGAATGTGTGGGCCTGGCCCAGGTGTGGGAGCCAAGCCTCCTGCGAGTCCTCCCGCCTGCTGTGACACCTTTCATGCCCCGCTGGGCTCTGCACACCCACTGAACCCCTGGCAACAAATCTTTAGTCATTAATCCTCGAAAGACAGTGTTTATGGGGCAATTTTGATATTTTGTGGGCATCTTAAAAGTCAAACCTGCAGTGAGTGGCTCAGACAGCAACCCAGGTGGGGAAGGAGGCCCCTGGCCTGGGGGCTCAGGTGGGACAGGGGCTGCCATTGGCTGGTTCTGGGGGCTGCTCACTGGTTCTGGTTGGTGTTGGGTTAAGGTGACTTAGGTCCATGGTGCCGGCTGTGTGGTTTCTGTCCACTGAGTTCTTTACATCCTCGAGCTGACAGCTGTGATCGCTTGACCCCAGAGGCCACGAGCAATCTCAATATTGTGACAGGGAGGCCTCATCCGAGATGCACTTGGCTGGTTCATGTGCGTGGAGGTGCCCGGGTCTCCTTTCTCCAGAATTCAGCCGTGCCAGCTGCCTTTCGCACCTTGGGAGTTTGCTGATGTGTATAGAGCCGTGTGAGCTGAGATGAAACCCTCACAGCGGGAAACACCAGCCACCACGATCTCTGCGCACCCCCAGAGAGAAATCACCCGCACGGTTTCAGTGGCATGTTCCGGGCTCCACCCCACCTCGGGCACAGCTGGCCAGGGTGGCGGATGGGTCCTGCCTTTCAGGTTGTGCCTTCGTCTCGGTCGGTGCGCTCACGGTGGGTTCTCTGAGTGTGGATGGACAGGCTCAGCGGGGGATGTGTGGCCCTGCACCTTCCGTGCCCAGGGGGCCCTGAACCACAGTGTGAGAAGGAGCGGGTGCGGGAAGGCCCAGGGTGAGTGTTCAGGCCCGTGGGGCCGAGTCTAGAGGCACACTTATGAAACTTAGCAGAGAACATTTAAAATCGTCTTGCACTTTTTTCCAAATACAACCTGATACATAATATAGCTCTATAAAGAAAAGTCAGCTGGGTGTCCTGACCAGGTGGGCTCACTCCTGGGTGTGTCCTTATAACCCAGCGATTTCCAGCCTTCTTCGTCTCATGGCACACACACTAATTATCAAAATTCTGTGGCATACCAAAAATATTTTTTGTTGCTCTGACAAAAAATCAGTACAATTTTGATTCATTCACACCAGAGGACCATTGTTGTGTTGGCCAATGCTGTTTTTTAGTTGACAGTCTAAGGGAAAAGGGGTCAGGTATTGCATGCTTTAAAAATTCTTGCAGCACACTGGTCGAAAATCGCTGTTACGTCCTGTTTCATCCATACATGGCGTCATATCAGGAAACTCAGTCAGTGGGTTACAGCTCTGCAAAGCCCAGAGCAACAGCAGACATATACTGGCTTCAGAGCAAATAAGTAGTGGTTTTAGAAGAACAAAATTCCTTACTGGTTGCTTCTCTAGGACGCACAGCCAGCAAAAACCAAAAAAACAAAAAAAACAGATCGTAGTGAATTTGGTTTAAAACGCTTTTGCTGTTATGCTGTTAATTACTTATTCAGCCTAAGACACCAAATAAACAGCTTCACCCGCCAGCCCTGCAGCTTAGTAGCCCCAGCTCACTGCTGATGTGGGGGTGAGCCCACGGAAGACCAGCTGGAGAATCCCGGCTGACCCGGATGGGATTGCTGACCGATAAGTGACCTAATCCTGAGCTAACGAATGACCCTGTTTTGTGGACGATTAAGCATTGGAGAGGTTTGTTATGCAGCATAAGCTAAACGATACAGGACTCTGTTGGACCGACAGCACGGGCGAGCCTCTTTTCACCCCACCCTGCCCCACCGGATTTGGTGTGTCTTCACAACATGCCTTGTGAAAGTACTGGTTTAGTAGTTTCTTTAGTAATTAGAAGTATCCCTTCCCCACATCTGTCTTTGTCTCTCATCACTGAAATCATGAACCAAACTTTGTAAAAGAGCATCAGCCGCATGAAGGCAAGATAAGAAAGCGGCAGAGGCCTTTCCGAGGTTGTTTCTGTGTTCATGTGTGCTGTCCAGATGTGCTATGTTGCTAGTGGTATTTTGCACAGATGTGATTGCTTCGAGACACAGGTGCGATAGGTAGCAACCTGGTCATACAAAAGGCTATTTTCTCAGCCTGATTATATTAATACCAAAGGTTTTAGCCCTATCACGAGCTTATGAGATTTGCCCCAGAGCCAGATGCCCTCACTCTCAAGCCTGTGTGTGGGGGGTGATGTGTTTGTGTGAGTGTGTTACATGTGTGGTGTGTGTGGTGTGTGCGAATGTGTCTGCTCCCCTCTCCACTGATCACCATGTCAGGTGCCCTGACTTGCGCCCCGCTCCTGACACCAGCCTACTCAAACCTGGGCTGCCGCCCCTTTTGTCCATCTCACGTCCCTGCGGGGCTGTGGTTTTCTCCCTCCACCCAAATTCTACTTGCTTAGGTGTTTAAGGCCTGTAGCTTGAGAAGGAGTCGTGGACCTCTGCAGAGGAAGCCTGTGTCTTCTGCCGTCTCTAGGGGTTTTGGTTGGAGGGGCGGTACCTGGCTGGCTCAGGAGGGCTTCCGTGGAGCAGCGGAGCAGAGCGTTGTTCCGGTTACAGGACGTGAAATGCAGCACAGACCACGCTCGCTCTTGGGTACTTTGCGAACCCAGGTTCCCCCTGGGACACAGTCAGGGCCACAACAATGGCAGCTCCTGGATCCCACCCAGGGACCTCGTGCTGCGTGTTTTGTGGACGCGAGACAGTCTGTTTGTCTGTCCTCCTGCTGAGGGCCCTGCCCAGGAATCCTGTCCTCTGGGGATTGGTAGGGTCCGGTTACCATCTCGGTGTCCATGCGAGCCCCACCCCCCATCCCAGGAAACCCTCTGTGTGAGTCAGCACACCTAGTGATAACACAGAAGTGATATGAGATTGTTGGATAATTTTTAAGATGTGAATAAAGTGCAGCTCGTGGATGCAATTTTTCTGTTGAAACCCAGCTGTTACTGAGGTCACCCTGCTGTTTGGCCTTTTCATTGATTTTAGAGAGAGAGAGGGAGAGAGAAACACTGACCTGCTGTTCCACTTAGTTATGCACTTGTCAGTTGTATGTGCCCTGACTGGGGCCTGAATCCGCAACCCTGGTGTGTGGGACAGTGCTCTAACCAACTGGGCTACCCAGCCAGGGTTGAGATTTACTTGGACTTGGCTCAAAAAACTTATCTTAAGCTTCGGAGCTATCAAAGGGCCCCTTGGAAGTGCTGGCAACTACCAGGCACTCTGTCCTCTGCCTAGTGTTTTTTGGCTAAACATTCTCCTTTAAACGTCACCTTTTTGTGTCTGCCTCCATGTGACGGCACCGTCCCTGGTGTCAGGAGGGTGGGCCTGTGTGCATGTATGCGTGGGCGTGCGCAGTGGGCGTTCCTGGGGGCTGCGGGCAGCAGGGAGGCCCTCACAGCGACATGCACACCGCACAGTTGCTGCCCGGGCTGCCACGTTCCCTGTTGCGCGTGGGTCACTGGCCAGCAGTGACCACGGAACGCTGTGGATGGCTCGACGATAAACACGCGAGAAAAAACATGCACAGAGACAAACTAGTTTCTGTGGAGAAGTAGGGACGAAATGGCCACCCCTTCTAGTGAGGAGCGCGCCGATTTACAGTCCATACCTGCTTTTATTGGGCTCATTTTGCATAATAATTCAGGTAAAGTGCAGTACTCATTAGGGGAAGTAAGGAACCATAGAAAACAAAGAACTCTGCCGGTCTATTGAGTTGGGGGTCAAAGAGCTGTAAGACTGAGGAACAAAATAACTTCCTCCTAAGACCCTTCTCATTCAACTGAGAGCATTCTGAACAAACGAGGTTTCACAGTAATTTACATGTTCTTTCTTAGGCCTGATCACCCGGGGAATCCGCACTTCTCAGTACCGAGCTGCACCACCCTGTCATTGTTTCAGGCTTAGGTGGAGCAAGGGAACTAGGTAACCAAGAGATAAGGAGATTTTCTCCCAGACGCTGAGAACTCAGGCTATGTCAGAGCCGAGGAGCGAGGGTCCATCACCCCCTTTTGCTGCAGCCCCCCAAGTCCTTCTTTTGGGGGGCCTCCCAAAAGTGATCGTGCCTGTCTTAAGTCGTTCCCCCCATGGGGAATCTTACCCGTCTTTGGCTAACTGACCAAGCTTTTGGGGGTTCAGTCATGAATAAAGCAGCAGAAGCAGCATTCCTGCCAGGGAGACAAGCTTTTGTCTCCTTGCTGGCTCACGGTTCCAAGGGCGTTCCCTTAGCCTTAGCTAGGCGGGGGTTTCAGCCTCTGATACCAGTCAGGGCGGTTCCCAACAGTTCCCAGGAGCCCCTGCCTCAGCTGTGCCCCTCTCTTGGTCCCCACCCCGTTCCTGTCCTCTCCCACCCCAAGGTCGTGTCTGTTTATCGGACAAAGCTATCTCCATCTTTGTCTCTCCGATGCGCGCCGACACTTGGGAGCCATGCCTTTCACACCCAGAGCAGAGCATCAAGGCTTTTGTTTTTGGCTTCTTAATTTTTTTGCAACAGAGAAGACCGTCTTTTGCAGAGAATTAAATCACTCCTCCAGGGGACAGTTTCAGACCAAATTTTCTTCCCTCTACACAAGCACACACAACGCCTACAGCACACACAGCACACACAGTTTCAGACCACCCCTGCGTCTCAGTGCTGAGAGGCAGGTGGAGACCGCATCTCCCCGGACGCACAGGGGAATGCGCGTAAGGTTCCTCTCTGAGGTATGACTCGGTGAGAGCGAAGCACCGGGGTCCGCTCAGAGCCGGGTAGCCCGGCGCACCTCCCGGACGGAGCACTGCTGGGGCTGTAAAGAGACGGGAGTGTGTCTGCGGGCTGCCATGGCCCGATTCCCAGGGCATACTGTTACGTGAAAATGACAAGGAGCGAAAGAGTAAATACACGTGCTCCTTTTTGTGTAAGAAGAGAAAATATAAATATGTATGTATCTTTCCAAAAGAAACATGGAAGTAAACCAGAAACTAGGGAAAATGGTTATCTGCAAGGGGGCCCTTGGAGCCATACAAACACAGCAGCCCGTGGCATGCGTGAAGGTGACCTGTGCGGTGGTGGGACATGTGACTATTGGCGTGGTGGGACACGTGACCCATGGAATAGGCTAACACGACAGCCCTGCTTGTGTCCTTTGAGTCGACAGCGAAAATATACCAGCGACCTTAGTAAATTTGCATCTTTAAAGCCGTTACCTAAGAAGACAAGCCAAACCCAGTACCAGAGAGAAACAGGAGAGTTGGAGGCGTTCCCGTGAACTCTGAAAGGCACATCGTGTTCGCAAGCTTTTTTACGTTCTTCCCCTTTTTCCTTCTCCCCCACAGCTTCCCCGGAGGACCCGCTGAGTAACAACAGTGTCCCTTTCTGTATGAGCAGAGGGAGGCAGGTTCTCACGGAAGCTACAGCAACCACAGCCACAAAGACGCACAGGGTTATCGGGCCTCTTGCGGGTCATTTTCTGCCCTAGAATTCCCCGGACAGAGCGACCCAGTTCTCCGAGTCCTGGAGCTACTGCGGGAGCAGCGCCGGAGCTCAGCGACTCTCCAAGCTTTCCCGTCGTGCGCAGGGCAGGACGCTGGCCCCGTGGGGCTGGGGGAGGGAGGGTGGGCGGGGCTCCGTGGAGCACTGCTTGATTATGGTCACCTGGTCGGATTTTTAAATAGGTTTTCCTGTTATACGATCAAGTCCTTTCTCCTAAGGGCCACTTGGGAAATAGAGCGATGTCAGAGAAGAAGGAAATTCCCCACTGCCCGGGCCCCTGGAGACAGTCGCCTCCCACCTACATCCTATACGGTGTTCCAGGAAACCGGGGTTACCTCCATAGAGCAAGAATCCTCACCAACACTCAACACACACTTTCCCTTTGTCCCTCAAACTGAGGATTACAGGCCCGCCTGCTGGGGCAAGGCCGAGTTCTCTGACTCCGTGCAGGGCCTGCACAGGGTCTGTCGGCAGTACTTTTTATTTTCTCTCTGTTCACAGTAAACAGTTTAACCTCGGAACAGAGCGTGTGCGTGAACACTCCGCGGCCTGCTTTAATGTGCATAGCTGTCCTCTGATGGCATTTTCAACGGGTCCCAAGTGTTTGGAAAGCAGTCCACGGAAAGTGTGGACTCCTGGCACGTGCGCACCGTTAACACGCGCATCACACTCCTCCGTGTCGCTGCCCTGGGGACAGTCGTGCCACACAGTCAGCAACACAGTCAGCAACACAGCAAGACGGATCGCAAGAATCCATCTGGCGTTTCAGTCATCTTGCTGAGCAACAAACCACCCCGCACCTAGTGGATTAAACAACAATCAGCGGGTTGCTCGTGACTCTGCAGCCCCGCGGGCTTGCCGCTGTCACCGAGTGGCTGCGGTCACCTGAGCGTCCGCCGCGGGCTCGCTCCATGCCTGGCAGTTCGCCGGGTGTCCGCCAGGGCTCCTCAGCTCTCTCTGCGGCCACTGCAGGAAGGGGCCGGGACTTCTTGGCTGCAACCGTGCTCCACGAAGGCAAGCGCACGGGCAGGGGCTTATCAGGCTTCCGCGAGAACAGGTGGTCGAGCCACATCCCGTGGCCAAGCCCAGAATCAAAGTGGAGGTGTCTCGGGGATGTGACCCTGGGAGGGAGGCGCCATCCGAACGCGCTGACTGCCGTCCCGACACCGTTGGGAGCAGTCATCTCTAGGTGACCGGTGAGTGGCGTCCATCACATCCTTTTGAGTGTGAGTTGCCCAGAACCTGCCCCCCAAATGTCTTACAGGGACCAGTGGACACAAGTGTGTTTGACAGGTGCGAAGCTGAGCTGGTTGTTGGGGACAAAAAGCCCCATGGAGTAGGGGGTGGGGTAGGGGTGGGGGGTGGGGGGAGAAAGGCTCAGTCCTGTCTCCGGGCACCGGGTGATTTTCGGAAGAAACTTCAGTCGGGCTGAGCTTGGCATGGGGCGCCCCTACGCACCTCCTGTTGCCTCTGCCTCTTCCTTTCTCTGGAGCTCAGGGTCCCTCCTGCTGCCCCAAGCACTGCCACGCCCCTCACTGCCTCCCGCAAACATCAGGGTGAGAAATCGGGGGGAAGGAAGGCACTGGGTGAGCACCTAACTGAACGGACTCTACACAGCTTCCCTGAAGCGCTTACCTTTTCCTTTTCGCGATACCGTGTTATTGTGATTGTTCGTGATGCTTGACGGGTTGCTCCTCTGCGGGCACTTCTGCTGCAGCAAACACTTTTTCAATTTAGGTTCAGCTTTAGTATTACCAGTTCAACAGGTTGACAATTAGAGGCATTTCTTTTACTTTCCAGGAGGTGGCGCCATAGCACACACTTTTGTTTTCTTTTACCGGAGTTCACTCTGACTGCATTCCAGAGCCAGCGCTTTGCACCCTCCCCCACCTCTGCCAGAGTGTTTCGAGTGCCCGCTTCATCACTGCTAGTGCTTCCAGAGTCACCGGTGCTTTGCTGCTGTGGTGTTGCGGCAGTTGTGTTGCAGGCATTGTCACTGGGGTCACCAGGATAGTGGGTGCCCCTGCTGTGTCAGGGTCCTCTGGGCCACAGGCACTGCCACTGTGGCCAGGTATGATAGCGCAGGTGATGGGGAGCTGGTGTCATGGGTGCCTCTGCCACTTCTGGGGTTGTTGGGCTTGCAGGTACTACCCTGTGACTTGGGGCGCTGAGGTTGTGAGCCCTGCCGTCGCTGCTGTTTGCTTCCCCATGGCTGCTGGTGCTGCGGTGGCTGGGAGACCCGCAGCCTCCACTGCGGCTAATAGGTTCTCGGGCTCTCCGGCGGTGCGGGCACCACCGCAGCTGGGAGAGGGAGCCAGAGTCATTGGCACCACTGCTGCTGTTGCCCTATTTTTTCACCGGGGTCATTGTGGGGGGCGAGGCTGTGGGCCCCGCCTCCGCCACTGCCACCATGTCCGCCGGGGCCACCGGCACAGGGGTCATGGGCACAGGCACCACTGCAGGCAGACCAGGGTCAAAAGCACCGTTCCTGCTGTTTCTCCAGTTCCGCCTCCCCTGTGTGTCCCGATTCACCCGCCTTCAGAGGTGTAAACGCGCCGGTAACTGTGGCATCAGTGTGTCCAGCAGAACTGAGTTATGAATGTCCCACTAGTTGCAGACTGAAGGGGCGAGACAAAGGGAGTGCGTCCTGCTCTGCCGTGTTGCCCACGTCAGTCTGGTGAGCGTTTCGTGTTTATTTTCTCCGTGTGTCAGACTGCAGGGACTCAGTTAAGTATCTCGGTGTTTTGGTCCAAGGGTCCAAGATGGCAGAACTCCCACATACCAACCAGCACCCACGGCCAAGAGGCCTGGTGCTGTGGTTCCTTCCTGCCGTGTGCAGGTCAGGTGGTTCCTGGGAAGTGGTGGTGGACCTGGTGGTGGCATCGAAGGGTCCCCCCACTGGGCTCTGCACTAGGAAAGTTCTGTGGCATCCTTGTGCTTCAGTCATGTGGACTCTGACCAGCGGTGTCCGCCGTGTTGTGGATGCAACGAACAAGTTCACGTGGACTGCAGAAGTCCTGTGGAGAGAAAAGGACAGCATGGCCACTCTCAGAGAGAGAGAGAGAGAGAGAGAGAGAGAGAGAGAGAGAGCGAGTGCCTGGACCCTTGCCTGGACAAGCTTTTACTGCTTTCTAATAGCATACATCAAAGGAGGTTCTCATTCATTATGCTCGGGTTTGCTTTAGGTGCTTACTTTTACAAATTACAAAGGAAGGGATGTTACTGATTACTTCTTAGAGATTAACAAGGAAAAAATGCTGCAAATGCAAGGGAACGATAAGAGTGATTGGTCTGGTTACACTCAGTCCTTGGGAGAATTAATTAGCTCAGACTTCAGGCAGTTACTTTAGAGAGCTGCAGTAAGCATTTGCTGCCTGAACTCAGGGTGAGGGAGTTTTAGCAAAAGTAGGCCTCAAAGCAGCCTACGTGTACTGCAGGCCTGGTTTTGCACGGGAAAGCTGATCCGTGGGTTTGGCTCCTGTGTGCAGACTCACGCCTGTCGTTTTTCGGTTAGGGCTGGGCTACATTTGCCACGCCAAGTGGATCGGTTCCCTATACTTTAGTTCTGGGGTTTCTCCTGCATTTAATTCGTTTGTACAAACAACAGACATGCCGTATGCTGCTACTGTGTGCCTGGTTCTGGGTGACTGTGGCAGCAGGTCAGACAGTGGGGCCATACTTTGACATTGCAGCTCCTGAACAATGAGTTCTGTGGTTCGAAGCTGCCGGGGTAAGTGGACGTGCTACTGTGAACCTCAACCATTCTGAATCTTTGATGGGAGAAGCAGTAGCCACCCGGACCTTGCCAACCTCTCTTCTTTTGCCCTGCTGTGAGCCTGAGGCTCCACACCCCTCGTGTCTCAAGGGTGTCCCCGTGCCTTCCTCCAGACGGGACACCATTTCTCCTGCATGAGGTTCTGCAGAAGATCCCCTTCCCCTGTGCCCAAGGTACTGGGTGAAGGCCAAGCCCCATCCCGGAGTCCTGGCCAAAGGGCCACCTACCCATTCTCCGTATTCAGCTGTCAACTGTGCCGTCAGAACTGCACATCTGGTTGGCTCTGGTTACAACAGGTTGTCTGATGCTGAGCCTCAGCCTTGAGCTTGGAAACAGGGTTGCTGAAGCCCAGACCTCGGGGACTCCTTCCAGGCAAACACTGGGACGCGTCCAGGGGGTTGGATGCTCATTACGTCCCTTTTTAATTAATGTTTTTGTGGTTAAATTTCCTTTTAAGCAAAGAAGATAATTCTCTCTCTGCTTCTTGAATATATAGTGCCCAGAATGAAATTAGGTCAAAGACATATCTTTGGGGCCCAGAGAATAAGCTTTCAGATCTATGTGGGTGGACTGTCATTCATATATATATATATATATATACACACACATATATACATATATATACATATATATACACATATATATACACACATATATACATATATACATATATACATATATATATATATATATATATATATGACTTCCAGACTTCCAGTCAAGATGGCTGTATAGACAGACGTGGCTCACCTCTTCGCACAACCACATTGAAATTACCACTAAAATATAGAACAACCATCACTCAGGAACATCAGAATTTGAGCTGAATGGAGGTCTGACAGCTATAGAATTAAAGAATCCACATCCACCCGGATTGGTAGGAGGGATGCAGATGAAAACAGGCTGATCCCATATCCACGTGTGGTGGAAAAAAATTCGGGAGGGCTATCTCAGGAGCGAGGAGTCCCAGCCCCACACCAGGCCCCCAGCCCAGGGTTGCAGTGCCAGGAAGATAAGTCCCCACAACTTCTGACTGCAAAAACCAGTAGGGATTGAGTTGGTAGAAGAAACTTCTGGAGCCCCAAACAGTTCTTCTTTAAGAACCCACACATGGACTCATCTACTCAGACTCGCACCCTCTGAGCTTTAGCATTGGGGTAGCAGTTTGAAAGACACCAGTGGCATACAGGGAGAAACTGAGGTGTCTGGCTTAAGGGGAGCAGGGGCCAATTGTCCCTTTGCTAAAACCTCTCCCCACAGAGCTGGTAAGCTGGTGTCATATCTGAGACTCCATCAACTGGGCTAACACTGTTTGACCAGCCTTAGATTCTACCCCACCCAATTTACAGGCCCTCCCTAATTGCTTTTCCATAAGAATGGCTGGTCTGGGCTCCTAACTCCTATCAAACAATCAACAGCTGGCTTCAGTGAGCCCTAGCAACAGCCAGATTAGATTCACAGGTTGACTTCACCTGGGACCCACCCAGCAGAAGCATCAGCCATCTCAGATTACAGCTCAGGCAGGGTGCCCCAGGCAAAACACAGGTGGGGGCTGACCTTGACCTGTACCACCTGGGAAACCCCAGGGCAAGCACACCCAGTGGACAGCTACAGACCACATCAGAGTACCACCACCCTGCCCCTGCACAGCTGATCCTCCATGGAGGGTGGAAATTGGTGGTCAGTGGTCACAGTCCTTGCAGCTGACTGGCCTGGGTAAATCCCTCCCATTGATCTGCCAAGAGCAGCCAAGGCTCAACTACAAGAGGAGGGTGCACTGAACCCACACAAAGGGCACACCTTGAGTACCCAGCTTGGGTGATAGTGGAGGTTGTGCCTCTGGACCCTACAGGACACCTACTACATTAGGCCACACTACCAAGACACAGAGTCAAAGCAGCTCTACCCAATACATAGACACAAACACAGGGAGGCTGCCAAAACAAGGAGATAAAGAAACATGGCCCAAATGAGAGAACAGATCAAAACTCCAGAAAACTCAGATGCAGAGTTCAAAACAGTGGTTATAAGGATGCTCAAGGAACTTAGGACTTCAGCAGCATAAAAAAGATCCAGTCAGAAAAGAAGGATACACTAATTGAAATAAAGAACAATTTACAGGGAAACAACAGTAGAGTGGATGAAGCCGAGAATCAATTCAATGATTTGGAACATAAGGAAGCACAAAATGACCACGTAGAACAGGGGTGTCAAACTCATTTTCACTTGGGGCCACATCAGCCTCGAGGTTGCATTCAAAGGGTTGAATGTAACTTTAGGACTGTATAAATGTAACTACACCTTAACAGTTAAGTGAGACCTTGGTGCTTTTGTCAGGTAGAAACGAGGTGCCGGGCCAGATAAAACAAAGTGGAGGGCTGGATTCAGCCTATGGGCCTTGTGTTTGCCACCTGTGATCTACAGTCAACTATTTTTCACAAGGGCTTCAAGCACATTAATCAGGAAAAGAATGGACTTTTAAACATAGATGCTGGCACAAAGGGATGACCATTTCTTAAAAAAGAAATGATGCCCTGGCTGGTGTGGCTCAGAGGGTTGGGTATCATCTCACAGATTGAAAGGTGGCGGGTTCCGTTCTCAGTCAGGGCACATGCCTATGTAGCAGATTCGGTCAACAGTCAGGGCGTATTCCAGAGGGGATCAATCGACATTCCTCTCTCACATTGATGTCTCTCTCTCTCCCTCTCTCTCCCCTCCTCTCTCTCCCTCCCTCTCTCTCTCTTTGCCTCCCTCTCTCTCTGCCTCTCTCTCTCTCTGTCTCTCTATTCCCATCTCTCTAAAATCAATAAGCATGTCCTTGGGTGAAGATTAAAAAAAAAGAAAATTGGAACCTAACTTTAAAAGTAAAACAAAACATCTCAGATCCAAAGGTAAGAGCAAGTCTATAAAACTATATAACAAAACAGAAGAAAAACATAATAATCTTGAGAAAGCATTCTTGAGTTGGGAAAGCATTCTTTAACATGAAGTCAAAAGCACAAGCAAGAAAGAAATCAAACTCTACCTTAACCCAGACCCTAACACCAAACCCAACCATAAGCTCTAACATTAAGCCATATACTCAGCCCTAGCCTCAGCCCAAACCTGCACCCTCAACTCTAACCCTAACTCTGACCCTGGTCCCTACACTAACCCCAACTCTAATCCTAACCTGAATGCAAACCCCAAACTGGACTCTGACACTAACCTCAAACCTGAACCTGAACTTAAACTTGACCCCTCACCCCAAGCCCAAACGGACTGACACAGACACTGCCGCTATTCTGCATGCTTAGGATGCACCCCTTTGAGGAACAGGTAACACTGAGAAGCCCTTCTGTCTATCTCTGCCCAGAGGGGGGTCCCTACATCTCGAGCATGGACCTTTTGGTCCCTTTGTTCTTTTAATCTTGAATTTTCAAAGCCCCAGTTTGCCTGTGTGCTCAACAGTCCTCATGAAAAATGGTGTTTCTCTCTCAGTGTCCCTGCTCCACCTCATTGTAGGTAAATAATTATTGCAAGTTTGAAGGCATTTCTGAATTGATATATACATGTAAAGAATTTAGGTTTAAAAAACTAAACCAAAAGTATTTCTGACATACTAAAGTGCAGAGTACAATTTAACACACACACATATATTTCCTCACCTAACTTAGGGTTATAATGAACTTACACTCAAAAGAAAACACTGCACTTTAGTTGGTTTATCAATTTTTATAATTTCATGATTTTATAATGTTTCCAATATTACAAAACACCATACATTACATAAGTAATTGTTTTGAAGCTTAAATCATATATACCAGTGTTATTCTAAACACTAAACGATACATGTAATGTCTAAAAATTTTCATAAATGGACAATGGATTGATTTTACTTCCTGTTCACTCAGCACAATGGGGAGTAAACATATCCCTCAGGCCATTTATGACCTTGTGACTCTGGACACATATAAATGACACTTGTTGTGAAGACAAATGCTGAGGAGTGTTCATAGGATCATTTAATTTACTTTGATGAAAGAAAATTCTGCTCCTACTATTGATGAAATTCACTCTGGAAATCCTGTTCTCATTTTTCATCAGTACAAAAGGACAGATGGTCGGGTAACATGAAGAAATAAAGTTATTAATGTTCTCTAGTTGCCAATTCCTCTTATTTCCAAATTGTGAATAAGCAGTAAGAAAGCTGTTGGTCCAGTAAAAGAAAATGAAACAGCAAACCAGCATGAGGATGACGTGGGTGGCTCTGTGCTCAGGAGAGCTTCGTGAGGAGTGGACGCTACTGCGGATGAGCCGAGCTACTCTGTGGTGTCTGGAAAGGACGGTCACCATGTAGACACTACTGCACGCCATTAGGGAGAGAAAGAACACATCCTGAATGAGCACTGTACTGAGAAATATCATGGCCACCTGGTGATCATACGTATGGAGCTTGCAAACAGGACCATAATACCCAGATGTAACATCAGTGGTATTCCTGTTGGCCACAACTCTTAAGATAATCTCAGAATAGATGACCATACTGATGACCCAACAGGAAAATATGGAGGGTTGAATGAGTGTAGAGATGTTGTTCTTGAGCCAGGCCCATTTACGACCGCTTATGGCAATGGTCACCACCTGGAATGTGCTCTGGAGGGATGTTGTGTACAGAGAAATACTCCTGGTAACTCTGTGAGTGTAGAGAACTAGTTTACACCCAGTGTCACCTAGCTCAGGCCTCATTCCAAAGGAACTAATTATACTTGGAATCCCTCTGAATAGGAGGGTCAGGGCGTTAGCCAAAGTTAAGTGGGCAAGGATCCCATCAGCAGGCTTCTTCTTGCGGGGCAGAGCGAAGAAGGTGTGCATGTATAAAGCAAACAGCAAGGAGTTCCCCAGGAAACCAGTACCAGTCTGAATGCCGAGGAGGATCCCAAACAGGGTGTCTCTGGACATCACTGTGTGTCCGTCTCTCTTAGATATTCCAGCCAAGGACAGCACATGCTGCAGACAAATCATTTGACTATGAATGTAAACATAAAAACAATTAAGACTGAGAAGTAGTTTCAAGTTTCAGGGACATATAAATGTAAAGGGAATGTAATAACAAGCCCTGTGGGGAAGGAAGTTATTTGTCAGAAACATAATTTCAAATTCAGGTATGCAGAATGGATTAGGGTTTGCAAAAGAATTTATCCCAAAATATAGTAGATTTTTAAAAAAGATTGTATTAATTTATTTTAGAGAGGGGAAGGGAAGGAGAAAGAGAGGGAGAGAAACATCAGTGTGTGGTTGCCTCTCACGCACCCCTTCTTGGGGACCTGGCCTGGAACCCAGGCCTGTTCCTTCACTAAGATAGAACTGGTGACCCTTTGGTTTGCAGGCTGGGGTTCAATTAACTGAACCACACCAGCCTGGGCTAAAAGTAGTAGATTTAAGGATTTAAAAAAAATAAGAAAGAAAAAAGAACAACAATTATGCTCCTGTAAATGTGGACAGTAGCAAACATCTTAGAGACAGCAGAAATACTGTCAATAGCAGGAAAAAGGACTGGTATATGCCACAGACACAGGAAAATAGGACAATGAAGAAAATGACATAATTACTGGTAAGGAAAAGGATTACATGTATACGTGAAAGAAATAAAACACTGTTGAGTATTTAATCTAGGACTTGAAACCAAGTGAATACAACTGAACAGAACGTGCAGCCAAGAGAGAGAAGCAAGGATGGCAGACAGAAGCCTGCTGAGATGAGCCCTTGTGTGGGGAAGGGGCCCGGAGAGCTGGTCAGAGAGGGAGCCCGGGGTAGATCAGGGCACCAACACGTAATGGGTTTCAGTCTGCAGTCCCATGTGTGTGAGTGAAATAATAGACTCAGGAAAAATGTCTCAGTTCTATGTTGGGAGATTTTTAGAAATCAAGATAAAGAAGAAAACTGAAAATAACCATGAACACAAGCAGAAGTGTAAGAATGAGAAAAAGAAAACTTTAAAAAATGGGAAATTAACCAGCAAAAAAGAAAACAAAAAATGAACAACAAATTCTTGAAGCTGGTATTTCAAAGCAGCCTGATTGTGCACAAGAGCGAATACCAAGAAGGAAGCTGACACAGAGGGACACACAGCTGTAACACTGGGTTCACATTGGGAATGGCAAGAACAAAACCAGAGGCACAAACTCTGGAAAACACTCACCATCCCTTTGCCTCCCCGAGCCACTAGTCACAGCAGCATCCTCACCACAGCAGGTCTCTGTAGGCAGCTCCATGCAGGGGGGTTGCTCTCAGCTGTGCTGCAGGGCAGCAGCAGGAATCCGGGTTATGAGGAGGGGCTGAGTGACTTCATCTCCCTCTGGGCACCAGCCACTCTGTTATCCAAGCTGGAAATTGCCTTGTGGACAGTGACTCAGCCTGGCATGTCCACAGGAACCTAGCTGCTGTCCCCAGTGCACTGTGTCCCCTGTTGCGCTATTAGGATCATTACAACTCTGCCATCTCCTCCTGAGCTAACACATGGCCTCTGGGTGGAACTAAGTGCTCAATTACTCCTCGGGGTCCCAAAGCAATGACGGGAAGCTCATCAGAAGTTCATGCTCCCTCCCTGCTAACAGTGGTGATTTTCGGTGTGACACTGGCCACAGGGCAGCAGCCCTGAGCTGGGTGCTGACTGGCTGCTCAGGGCTAAATTGCAAGTTTCGGAGACGTTCAGACAGAACAAGCACAGTGCATTGTCTTCTTCTGTGACCAAAGCTGAGGTTTTATTTCAATTCCCAATCCATAGTCAATGATGTCACTTCAACACCTTTAAACAGCAGGAAAAATGACCATTTTGTTTAATTTAAGCTTCCATTTTGAAATGATTGTCCATTCACAGGAAAACATGAAGGTAGTACAGAGATCCCCACTCACCCTTCCTCCCCTTCCCCCAGTGGTGCATCTTTCATAATCACAGTCCCATCTGAGTGCGGTGACTGGGACATGTGCAGCTGTAGCCTCACGTCCTGTCACCACGGGGCACACTCATGTGACTGCCACCTCCATCCACACACAGGACTCTTCCGTCCCCGCCAAGGCTTCCCTCCTGCTGCCTCTTCATGCCCACACCCACCACAAGGCCATGGTCCTCTGTTCCTTCTCTGTCATTTTGCCTTTTCAAGAGTGCCATGTAGTCATATAATTACCCAGCTTATAATCTTTGGGATCAGCTTTATCATGGGCATTATTCTCTGATCCTCTCCTATTGTCCCATGTATCAATAGTTCAATCCTTTGTATTATCGAGTGAGATTACTCATGTGGATGCACCACACTCTGCTTAACATTCCCAACTGAAGGACGGTAGAGTTGTCTTGCAGTTTCGGTTGTTAGAAATAAAGAAGGGTGTCTATTACAAGCACAGCTGTGCTCAGGATTCAGGGTGAACAGAAGTTTTCATCTCTCTGAGATGAATGCCCAGGAGTGCAATGGTGGATTGCGTGATATGCATGTATTCCACTTTGAACAAAACTGAAACCTGTTTCCAGAGTGGCTATATCTCCTCACATTTCTACCAGCCATGTGTAAGAAGTCCAGTTTCTGTCTATCCTGTCCCACGTTCAGTGTTGTCATTATCTTTCTTAAACTGTGTGAATAACACATGACATAGAATTCACCATCTTAACTGTAAGTCCACAGTGCAGTGGGGTTTCCTATACTCACCGTGTTGTGCAACAGAGCTTCAAAACCTTCTCATCTTGCAAACCAAAAACTCCATCCCCATGAAACGAAACCCTTTCCCCTTTTCCCCACACATGGGTGACTACCATTCTCCACTCTGTTGCTATGAACTTGACTTCTTAAGATGCCTCATATAAGGGGACTCACTCAGTGTTTGTCTCTTGATGGCTGGTTGATTGCCCTTAGCTTAATGTCCACACTGTAATATGGGCTAGGATCTTTTTCTGTTTTAAGGTTCTTCCATTGTATGTGTGTACCACATGTGGTTTCATTCATCCATCCGTAGACACGTGCATGTCTCCTACCTCTTGGCTGTGCAGCGATGAACTTGGGCACGCAAATACGTATGTCTTCCTGACCTGCTTTCGATGCCTTTGAATTATACCTAGAAGTGAAGTTGCTGAATCATGTGGTAGTTCCATTTTAAATTTTTGAGTGATGGTAACACTGTTTTTCATAGTGGTTTTCCCTTTTAGGCATTCTCATCCACAGTGCACAGGGGTTCCAATTTCTCCACATCCTTGCCACCACTTCTAATTTTCTCAGTTTTCATAGTAGCCTTGTCTACAGCCCAAACACTTGGGTGGACACTGCAACACTGCCCCTTCACCCCATGCGGTCACAGAGCCACCGTGCTCGCTAGTGAGGCCCAAACATGTGGAGTGAAGCCGCGATGCGAGCCCGTCCCACTCCCACGATCCTCGCACTGCCCACCTGTGATCTGTTCAGTGATCAACATGAGGGCCTGGAGCACTGTCCTGGACAGGAGTCTGTGGGGCAAGATGTCCTGAGAGTTTGACGGCCACCCTCGTGACTCAGCCTCCTACAGCCTCCTACAGAAATGCCCCGACCAGCACGTGGCCAAACCGCATGAAGCCTTGTTTGACATTTAAGGCAGGGACCTCGACTAATACAGAGCCCAGGGGACAACAGGATGTGGACTTGTTCCTCAACTCCACTAACCCCTTTTGAGCTTGGAGAGATTGGACCATAGACAAACAAACCCTCCCTGTTCACAACTGGCAGTCTCTCTTGTGCCCTACCCCTCGGTCCCACACAACGTTTTGGAAGGTCCTCACCTGTTCAGCTCCCTCAGTCCCCTGTGGAGTCACCCTGACCAGCTCCACAGCATGGAGTGGTGAAGGGGCATCTTCCTACCTGCCCCCATTCATTCCCCAAACCTTCCTGTTGATGCCTTCAGTGCATGTAAAGACCACACAATCCCCAAAAAGGCTTTGGAGGGCAGAGAAAGGACACCAGTCTGGCCTTTTATTGTGGCTGGGGTGGGCCAGGGAGAGCATTCCTGCTGCAGCCGGGGTGTTCTCAGTCTGAACCCCCCACGCACCCAAGCAGGGAGCGCTGAGTGTTCTCACCAGCTCACCCAGACACGGGGCACGAAAGGCAGAGAGAGGTGAGCCTTGAAAGCTGTCACAGTCCAACACCCAATATCCAGCCACTCTTAGGTACAGTGTCTTTCCTCACTCCTTTGTTCTGGGGGCAGGAAAGCAGCCCACGCGATCAGACAGGCACCAGAAACATGAAAGTTTGGCCTGCTGTTCATGTACATGCCACAGCCTCCACTGCCCACCCTGAGGGCACTGCTCCCCACCACCCCGTATTCAACATCCCCGCCTGCCTGTCAGGGGACCGCACTTCAGTGTGCTGCCTCCCCACCCACTTCCCCGTGTCTTCTCTCCCAATCTGGGTGATGAGCCTCTGGTGTCGGTTAGAAGAGCTGACTGCAAGCCACAGAAAGGACTTCTGACTGCCCAAGCAAGTGGGGACTGGCTGCAGTGGGGAGCGTCCCTCCCGCTCTGTTGAAGGGAGAGCTGGCAGCCCAAAGGACAGAGACAAGTCTGATTTGGGAACTGTGGGTGCCACCAAATGGGTCCGTCATCTCTGCCTTTGGTCACCAGGTGTGTGTGTCTGCTCCAGATTCAAGTCCTGGGAAGAGAGAAACTGATTGTTCCCACCCAGGTAACATTCCTGCTCTTTCATCCAATGGCAGTGCCTGGTGGGCTGAAGTTCTGTTACTGGCCCAGCCCCCACGCCTGCCACTGGGAAGGGGGTGGAGAATTTGTCATCCACCATGTTCCAGGCCCTGTCCTCAGGAAGGGTGTAAGAGGACAGTGGGGCTCACAGCAGTTAAGTAAAATGCCAAGGTCACATCACAAGACAGTGGTGACCTCCTATTCTATTACATATTGCTGCTTTGATTTGCTAATATGTTGTGGGGGATTTTTGTGCCTGTGTTCATGAGGGAAACTGGCCTGTGATTTTCTATTCTTTAACATGCTTGTCTAGTTCGAGTTATGCTGAGCTCATAAAATGGATTGGGAAGTATTCCCTCCTCTATTTCTTAAAAGATTTTACACAATACTGACTTTAATTATTCTTTAAGTTCTTGATAGAATTAACCAAATAAAACCAATTAGGCCTGGTCCTTTCTCAGTGGGAAGTTATAAATTCAAATTTATACTTCTTAATCCCCTCAGCTCTTCACCCATTCTCCCCCTTCCCCCTCCCATCTGGAAACCTGCTGGTAACACACTTCTTTTCTCTGGCTCCTAAGAATTTCTCTCTCTCTTTAAGCCTTGGCCTTTTCATTATGACGTGTCTTGGAGTGGGCCTCTGAGCATCCATCATAACTGGGATTCTCTGTGCTTCCTGGACTTGCATGTCCATTTCCTTCACCAAATTAGGGAAGTTTTCTTTCCCCTTTCTTTTTCCAATAGATTTCAAATTTCTTGCTCTTTCTCTTCTCCTTCTGGCATTCTTATGATGTGAAAGTTGGGCCTCTGAAGTTGTCCCAGAGGCTGTTTACACTGTCCTTATGTTTGGGATCTTTTTTCTTCCTGTTGTTCTATATCACAGGTGGCAACCACAAGGCCCATGGCCTGAATCTGGCCCTCCACCTTGTTTTATGCAGCCCAGCACCTCGTTCTACCTGGAGGCAGCACCGAGCTCTCACTTAACTGTTAAGGAGTAATTACATTTATACAGTCCTACAAGTACATTCAGCCCTTTGAAGGCAACTGCAAGGCTGATGTGGTCCCTGGTGACAATGAGTTTGACACTCCTGCTGTAGATGTATGGGTTTATTTGGGATCCTCAATTCCATCCCATCAATCAACCATCTGCCTCTCTGCCAGAACCACACTGTCTTGATCCCTGTTCCTATGTGACATTACAGTCCCTGTTACCCACAGGGGACGTGTTCCAAGACCTCAGGTCAATGACTCAAACCATGGCTAGCACCAAACCCTATACATGCTGTTTTTTCCTATATATACACAAAGTTATATATATGTGATATATGATATCACATATATGATAAAGTTTAATTGATGAAATAGGCACGGTAAGAGGTTAACAAGTAAGAATAAAATGGAACAATTATAATAATTACTGTAGTAAGAGCTATGTGGACGTGGTTTCTCTGCCTCCAAGTATGTCACTGTACTGTGCTCCCTTTTGCTTATGTGATGATGTGAGACGGTGCGGCACCTCTGCAATGAGGTGGAGTGAGGTGCAGGCTTTGTGACACAGCATTTGGCTCCTTTAAGGGTCACTGGGACACAGTAGTGCAGTGCTGCAGTCCATCTGCTGACTGACACGGCCCCTGGGGGACTGAGGAGCAGGTAGAGTACACAGCGTAGCTACACTTGACCCAGGAAGGGTTCACTTCCCAGGAGGGGCAGTGTGGAATAGCACAGGATTTCATCATGTTATGCAGAATGGCATGCAACTCAAAACACATAAATTATTTCTGGAATGTTCCATTTATAATTTTGCACCAGGGTTGAGCATGTGCAACTGAGACTGTAGATCCAGCCTGCAGATAAGGCCTGGAAGGGCACTGTATTCCTTCTAATGGGAAGTAGAACTCTTTCTACCTCATTCTTCTTTCTCATGGTTTCTGTGGGCAATTCTAAGTCTCTTGAGATTTTACATAAATTTTGGAATCGGATTGCCAGTTTCTACAGAAAAGTGTTTAGGGATTCCAGGACCATTCCTGTTGATCCTGCACTTCATTTGGGGGCGTGTTCCCATCCAGCAGCGGTTAGCAGCCTGACATGTGAACACGGATGTCTCTCCACACACCTACATCTTTTGGTTCTCTCAACGGTATTTGTAGGTTTTAGAGTATAAGTTTTGCAGTTCTTTAGAAAACATTTCTCAGTATTGTATACTTTTTGATATTAGCTTGAATAAATTTGCTTTCTTCAATTTCCTTCCAAATTTTTTATTACAAGTTGTGTTAGGCAGCGCGAGCTGTTATAACAAAATGCTGTAGACCGGGTGGCTTAAACAATGGAAATGTATTTTCTCCCTGTTCTGGAGGCTGGAGAGTCTGAGATCAAGGATCCAGCAGAGTTCTAGTCCTGCTGAGACCTCTCCTCCTGCCTGGCAGATGGTTAGAGATTCAACATACAATATTTTGGTTTGAACAATTCATTTCAGAGTACAAATACAGACAGTAACGGTTGTGTTTTTTGCACATTGTTTTATTCTGCAACCATGCCAAACTTCTTCATTAATTCCAATTATTTGTAGTTGGTTCCTTAAGATTTTCTATGTATAGGATCGTATCATCTTTCAATAGAGAATTTTCCTTCTCCCTTTCCAATCCATGCTCCTTTCGTTTAACTTTTTTGTCTTATTTCTCCATGTAGCGCCTCCAGTACGGTGTTGAGAGAAAGGGCAAGACTGGTCATTCTCCTGTAGTCTCTGATCTGGGGAGAACATCCATTCTGTCTGAGTGGCTGTTAGCTGCGGTGTTCTGTAGATGCCTTTGATCACTCTGAGGAAGTTCCCTTGTCCCTGGTTTGCTGAGTGTTTTTCCGGAGTGCTGGGACAGAGGGGCAGGGGGACAGTGGCTAAGCACAGCTGAGCATCCTGGTCGTCGAAGACACAGTTCCAAAAACGAACCCCTCAGATGCTATGAAAAGTTCCTTCATCCCACTCAAATGCTCAATTAAAAAGAAACAAGTCAACTTAACAAAAAACTTAAAGTGTAGAAAAACAAACCATGAGACACTTTTTTCAGCCTTGAGGGTAAAAAGACACTTCCTGTAGAGAAAATGAAGGACTGACTGGAGTCTGGGCAAGGACAGAGGACAGGAAGTACAGGTCCAGGGGTCAGTGCCCTTCACTGATCACGCTGGCCCTGTTCTGTGGACTCCGTCTTTATCTCTAACATGAGGGGCCCTGACAAGGTGGTCTCTGAGTCCCTGCTAATCTTTCCTCAAAAAGTGCTCTTAAATATTCTGCTTCCTAATTCACTGGTAACTTCTTTCTTAGAATTGCTGGAGCTCAAATGATGATGTCATAATATCCCTGTCTGTCATGACACCCAGAGTCACTTCCCTGTGGAGATCTTAGAAAAACATAACCAGGACAATGTGGGGATGAAACTGAGCCCCTCTAGACGTTATAACAAGGGAACTTACTAATAATTAGATAATTAGGGTTTCAGTCTTCCTAAATGAACCAGGATGCAGGCTTTATTTTATGGTTGGATTAACGTGTGTCCTTCCCCTTCCATGTATCTGAAGCCCCAACTGATTTGCGGCTACACAGTGGTCTTACTCAGCAAGAGCACCGTGTGAGGGATCCAAGAACCCCTCGAGGAGCAGCCTCCATGGTCGGAGAGTGCTGGCTGTGCACTGAGGCCATAAGTTCAAAGATCAATGTTAAAATGACCATGGGAGAGTATGACCATTCCCCCAAAATTAAAAATACAACTGCCACATGATTCAGTGATTTCACTTACAGGTCAATTTGCAAAGAATTGCAAGCAGCACTTCAAGGGATATTTGCACAATGACAGTCATAGCAGCACCAGGCATAATAGCCAAGAAATGGAAGAACACGTGTATTGAGATGGGTGAAGGATAAACCACGTGTGATGCATACATACAATGGAAGAGCATTAAAACAGAAGGAAATCCTAGCCCATGTGACAGTGTGGACATTAAGCTAAAGGTAATCAACCAGCCAAGAAGAGACGAACACTGAGTGAGCCCCTCATATGCGGCATCTCAGAAGTCAAGTTCATAGCAACACAGTGGAGAATGGTAGTCACCTGTGCACGGGGGAAAGGAGGAAAGTGTTTTTGTTTCATTGGAATAGAGTTTTCAGTTTGCAAGATGAGGTTTTTAAACTCTGTTGCACAAAACAGTGAGTATACGAAACCACACTGCACTGTGGACTTACAGTTAAGATGGTGAATTCTATGTCATGTGTTATTCACACAGTTTAACAAAGATAATGACAACATTGAATGTGGGTCAGGATGGACAGAAACTGGATCTCTCACACATGGCTGGTAGAATTGTGAGGAGATGTAGCCACTCTGGGAAACAGGTTTCAGTTTTGTACAAAATGGAATACATGCATATCATGCAATCCACCATTGCACTCCTGGGCATTCATCTCAGAGAGATGAAAACTTGTGTTCACCCCGAATCCTGAACACAGTTGTGCCTGTAATAGACACCCTTCTTTATTTCTAACAACCAAAACTGCAAGACAACTCTAACGTCCTTCAGTTGGGAATGTTAAGCAGAGTGTGGTGCATCCACATGAGTAATCTCACTGGATAATACAAATGATCGAGCTATTGATACATGGGACAATAGGAGAGGTTCAGAGAATAATGCCCATGATAAAGCTGATCCCAAAGATTATAAGCTGTGTAATTATATGACTATTAACACTCTTGAAAAAGCAAACTGACAAAGATGGAGCAGAGGAGCGTGGCCGTGGGGTGGGTGTGGGCATGAAGAGGCAGCAGGAGGGAAGCCTTGGTGGGGATGGAGGAGTCCTGTGTGTGGATGGAGGTGGCAGTCACATGAGTGTGCCCCGTGGTGACAGGACGTGAGGCTACAGTGGCACATGTCCCAGTCACCGCACTCAGATGGGACTGTGATTATGAAAGATGCACCACTGGGGGAAGGGGAGGAAGGGTGAGTGGGGATCTCTGTACTACCTTCATGTTTTCCTGTGAATGGACAATTATTTCAAAATGGAAGCTTAAATTAAACAAAATGGTCATTTTTCCTGCTGTTTAAAGGTGTTGAAGTGACATCATTGACTATGGATTGGGAATTGAAATAAAATCTCACCTTTGGTCACAGAAGAAGGCAATGCAATGTGCTTGTTTTGTGTGAACGTCTCCAAAACATGCAACTCAGCCCTGAGCAGCCAGTCAGCACCCAGCTCAGGGCTGCTGCCCTGTGGCCAGTGTCACACTGAAAATCACCACTGTTAGCAGGGAGGGAGCATGAACTTCTGATGAGCTTCCCGTGATTGCTCTGGGACCCCGAGGAGTAACTGAGCACTTAGTTCCACCCAGAGGCCATGTGTCAGCTCAGGAGGAGATGGCAGAGTTGTAACTGCTGATCCTAATAACCTAACAGGGGACACACTGCACTGGGGACAGCAGCTAGGTTCCTGTGGACATGCCAGGCTGAGTCACTGTCCACAAGGCAATTTCCAGCTTGGATAACAGAGTGGCTGGTGCCCAGAGGGAGATGAGGTCACTCAGCCCCTTCTCATAACCCGGATTCCTGCTGCTGCCCTTGCAGCACCCCTGAGAGCGTCCCCCTGCATGGGGCTGTTGTGGGAGACCTGCTGTGGTGAGAATGCTGCTGTGACTGGAGGCTCGGGGAGGCAAGGCGATGGTGAGTGTTTTCCAGAGTTTGTGCCTCTGGTTTTGTTCTTGCCATTCCCAGTGTGAACCCAGTGTTACAGCTGTGTGTCCCTCTGTGTCAGCTTCCTTCTTGGTACTTGCTCTTGTTCACAGTCAGGCTGCTTTGAAATACGAGCTTCAAGAATTTGTTGCTCATTTATTCTTTTCTTTTTTGCTGGTTAAGTCACCCCCTCTTTTTTAAACATGCAAAAATAAATACACCATTTTGTATAAATAAAGTTTTTGGGGGGTCCTACCTTGTATCTTAAAAAAATTTCTCCCTTTTTAAAGTTTTCTTTTCTCTTTTTACATTTCTGCTTGTGTTCATGGTTATTTTCAGTTTTCTTCTTTATCTTGATTTCTAAAAATCTCCCAACATAGAACTAAGACATTTTTCCTGAGTTTATTATTTCACTTACACACATGGGACTGCAGACTGAAACCCATTATGTGTTGGTGCCCTGATCTTCCCCAGGCTCCCTCTCTGACCAGCTCTCCAGGGCCCTTCCCCACACAAGGGCTCTTCTCAGCAGGCTCTGTCTGCCGTCTTTGCTTCTCTCCCTTGGCTGCAAGTTCTGTTTGGTTTGTATTCTCTTGTTTTCAGGGCCCAGTTTAAATACTCGACAGTGTTTATTTCTTTCATGTATACATGTAATCCTTTTCCTTACCAGTAATTATATGTCATTTTCTTCATTGTCCTATTTTCCTGCTTCTGTGGCATATACCAGTCCTTTTTCCTGCTATTGACAGTATTTCTGCCGTCTCTAAGATGTTTGCTACTGTCCTACATTTTCAGAAGTATAATTGTTGTTCTTTTTTCTTCCTCATTTTCCTTTTTTTATGCTTAAGTCTATTCACTTTAAGTCTAAATTCATTTGCAAACCCTAATCCATTCTGCATACCTGAATTTGAAGTTATGTTTCTGACAAATAACTTCCTTCCCCACAGGGCTTGTTATTACATCCCCTTTACATTTATATGTCCCTGAAACTTGAAACTACTTCTCAGTCTTAATTGTTTTTATGTTTACATTCATAGTCAAATGATTTGTCTGCAGGATGTGCTGTCCTTGGCTGGAATATCTAAGAGAGACAGACACACAGTGATGTCCAGGGACACCCTGTTTGGGATTCTCCTCTCCATTCAGACTGGTACTGGTTTCCTGGGGAACTCCTTGCTGTTTACTTTATACATGCACACCTTCTTCTCTCTGCCCCACAAGAAGAAGCCTGCTGATGGGATCCATGCCCACTTAACTTTGGCTAATGCCCTGACCCTCCTATTCAGAGGGGTTCCAAGTATAATTAGTTCCTTTGGAATGAAGCCCGATATAGGCAACACTTGATGTAAACTAGTTCTCTACACTCACAGAGTTACCCGGAGTATTTCTCTGTACACAACCTCGCTCCAGAGCATGTTCCAGGTAGTGACCATTGCCGTAAGCAGTCGTAAATGGGCCTGGCTCAGGAACAACATCTCTACACTCATTCAGCCCTCCATATTTTCCTGCTGGGTCATCAGCATGGTCATCTATTCTGAGATTATCTTAAAAAGCATGGCCAACAGGAATACCACTGATGTTACCTCTAGGTATTATGGTCCTTTTTGCAAGGTCAGTATGCATGATCACCAGGTGGAATGACATTTCTCAGTACAGTGCTCATTCAGGATGTGCTCTTTCCCTCCCTAATGGCGTGCAGTAGTGTCTACATGGTGACCGTCCTTTCCAGAAACCACAGAGTAGCTCGGCTCATCCGCAGTAGCGTCCACTCCTCACGAAGCTCTCCTGAGCACAGAGCCACCCACGTCATCCTTATGCTGGTTTGCTGTTTCATTTTCTTTTACTGGACCAACAGCTTTCTTACTGTTTATTCACAGTTTGGAAATAAGAGGAATTGGCAACTGGAGAACATTAATGCCTTTATTTCTTCATGTTACCCGACCATCTGTCCTTTTGTACTGATGAAAAATGATAACAGGTTTTCCAGATTGAATTTCATCAATAGTAGGAGGAGAATTTTTTTAATATATTTTATTGATTATGCTATTACAGTTGTCCCATTTCCCCCCTTTTCTCCCCTCCACCCTGTACCTCCTCTCCCACCCCACATTCCCTCCCTTTAGTTCATGTCCATGTGCCATACTTATAAGTTCTTTAGCTTCTACATTTCTTATACTATTCTTGCCCTCCCTCTATCTATTTTCAACCTATCATCTATGCTACTCAGTCTCTATACCTTTTCCCCCTCTCTCTTTCTCCCAACCTCTGTTGCTAACCCTCCATGTGACCTCCATTTCTGTGGTTCTGTTCCTGTTCTAGTTGTTTGCTTAGTTTCTTTTAGGTGTGGTTGTTAATAATTGTGAGTTTGCTGTCCTTTTACTATACATGTTTTTTCTTTATCTTCTTTTCTTAGATAAGTCCCTTTAGCATTTCATAAAATAAGGGCTTGATGATGATGAACTCCTTTAACTTGACCTTATCTGAGAAGCACTTTATCTGCCCTTCCATTCTAAATGAGAGCTTTGCTGGATAGAGCAATCTGGGATGTAGGTCCTTGAGTTTCTCAAGTTGGAATACTTCTTTCCAGCCCCTTCTTGCCTGTAAGTTCTCTTTTGAGAAATCAGCTGACAGTCTGATGGGAACTCCTTTGTAGGTTACTGTCCCCTTATCTCTTGCTGCTTCTAGGATTCTCTTGTTCGTTTTTACCTTGGCTAATGTAATTATGATGTGCCTTGGTGTGTTTCTTCTTGGGTCCAACTTCTTTGGGGCTCTCTGAGCTTCCTGGATTTCTTGGAAGACTATTTCCTTTGCCAGATTGGGGAGGTTCTCCTTTATTATTTGTTCAAATACGTGCTCAATTTGTTGCTTTTCCCCTTCCCCTTTTGGTACCCCTATAATTCGGATGTTGGAATGCTTAAAGATGTCCTGGATGCTCTTAAGCTTCTCCTCGTTTTTTTGAATTCTTATTTCATCATTCTTTCCTGCTTGGTTGATTCTATCTTCCTTCTGGTCCACTGTATTCTTTTGAGACCCAGTTTCCTTTCCTTCACTATTGGCTCTCCTCCGTGTGTCTTCCTGCATCCCTTTTATGGTAACCTGCATCTTTTCATCCAATTTGCGCCCAAAATCAACCAATTCTGTGAGCTTTCTGATCACCAGTGTTTTGAACTGTGCATCTGATAGATTGGCTATTTCTTTTTTTTTAAATATATTTTATTGATTATGCTATTACATTTGTCCCATTTCCCCCCTTCCCTCCCCTCCACCCTGTACCCCCTCTCCCACCCACGTTCCCCCTCTTTAGTTCACGTCCATGTGTCATTCTTATGAGTTCTTTAGCTTCTACCTTTCCCGTACTATTCTTGCCCTCCCCCTATCTATTTTCAACCTACATTCTATGCTACTTATTCTCTATACCTTTCCCCTCCCCCTCCCCCCACCTGCTGCTAGCCCTCCATGTGCCCTCCATTTCTGTGGTTCTGTTCCTGTTCTAGTTGTTTACTTAGTTTCTTTTGGTTTTGCTTTAGGTGTGGTTGTTAATAATTGTGAGTTTGCTGTCCTTTTACTATCCATGTCTTTTTCTTTATCTTCTTTTCTTAGATAAGTCCCTTTAGCATTTCATAAAATAAGGGCTTGGTGATGATGAACTCCTTTAATTTGACCTTATCTGAAAAACACTTTATCTTCCCTTCCATTCTAAATGAGAGGTTTGCTGGATAGAGCAATCTGGGATGTAGGTCCTTGTCTTTCATGACTTGGAATATTTCTTTCCAGCCCCTTCTTGCCTATAAGGTCTCTTTGGAGAAATCAGCTGACAGTCTGATGGGAACTCCTTTGTAGGTTACTGTCCCCTTATCTCTTGCTGCTTCTAGGATTCTCTTGTTCGTTTTTACCTTGGCTAATGTAATTATGATGTGCCTTGGTGTGTTTCTTCTTGGGTCCAACTTCTTTGGGGTTCTCTGAGCTTCTTGGATTTCTTGGAAGACTGTTCCCTTTGCCAGATTGGGGAAGTTCTCCTTTATTATTTGTTCAAATAACTTTTCCACTTGTTGCTCCTCCCCTTCTGGTACCCCTATAATTCGAACGTTGGAACATTTAAAGGTGTCCTGGATGTTCCCAAGGCTCTCCTTGATTTTTTGAATTCTTATTTCATCATGCTTTCCAGCTTGATTGATTCTATCTTCCTTCTTGTCCACTGTATTGTTTTGAGACTCAGATACCTTCCTGTCTCTATTGGCTCTCCTCCGGGTATCTTCCTGCATCTCTTTTATGGTAACCTGCATCCCTTCATCTAAATTGCTCCCAAAATCAACCAATTCTGTGAGCTTTCTGATCACCAGCATCTTGAACTGCGCATCTGATAGATTGGCTATTTCTTGGTCACTCAAAAGGATGAGTCCTGGGGGACTGATTTGTTCTTCTGTTGGAAACATGTCTCTCCCTGTCTCTCCTTTTTTTTCTTTTTCTTCCGGTCTGGTTGCTCTTGTTACAGTGGGAGGCAGAGCCTTAGGTGTTCACCAGGGCTGGGCACCTCAGTCGCTAGATTGTGACGTTATTTGTGGGGGCGGGGGCAGGGGTGGGGGCGGGGACGGGAGGAAACAATGGTGGTAGTTCCGTTCTCCTGGGATCTTAGTCCCTTCTCTGGGAACCTGGGCTGCAAGCTCTGCCCTGGTCCACAATCGCCGCCTCACTGGGTCCACCAGCCGCTGCTTGCATACTCAGGGACCACCGGTGTGTTCTTGTGCCCCGGATGGCTGTTGCGCAGATTTCGCGCCAAGTTTTCCCCAACCTCCGCGCGCTGCTGACCCACGCCCACCCGGCTCGTCCTCTCCTACAAGTCTGGACGTACGGGTCTACTTCAATTTCTTGGCTGTCCGACTTCCATTCAGAAAAATCCTCTATCAGTTCTGGGTGTTATTCTAGCTGTAAATTGTTGTTGTTCTAATCTTGGTTGTGTGAGGAGGTATGGTGTGTCCACCTATTTCTCCATCTTGCCGGAAGTCCAGAATTTTTATTCATTAAGGTAAATTAAATGATCCTTGAACATCCTCAGTATTTGTCTTCATGACAAGATTCATTTATATGGGTCCAGAGTCACAAGGTCATAAATGGCTTGAGTGTTATATTTAGTGCCCATTGTGCTGAGTGAACAGGAAGTAAAATCTATGCATTGTCCATTTATAAAAATTTTTAGAGAGTATATGTAATGTTTAGTGTTTAGAATAACACTGTTATATGTGATTTAAACTTTAAAACAATAACATATGTAATGTATGGTGTTTTGTAATATTGGAAACATTATAAAATCATAAAATTGTAAAATGTTTTTTTCTCCTATTGATTTGATGTTATTTTTAAAATATATTATATTGACTGTAGTATTACAGTTGTCACATTCTTTTTTCTCCCGTTTTTTCCCCTGTTTCATGCACAACCCTTCCCACCTGTATTCCCCCACCTTAGTTCATGTCCATGGGTTGTACATGTACGTTCTTCAGCTTTTCCATTTCCAATACTATTCTTAACCTCTCCCTGTCAATTCTCTACCTACCATTTATGCTTCTTATTCCCTGGACGTTTTCCTCCATTCTCCACCAACCCTCCCTTCTAATAACTGTCCATGTGATCTCTAGTTCTGTGATTCTGTTCCTGTTCTACTTGTTTGCTTAGTTATTGTTTATTTTTAGGCTCAGTTGTTAATGTTGGTGAGTTTCTTGTCATTTTAGTGTTTACATTTTTGATCTTCTTTTTCTTAGATAAGTCCCTTGAGCATTTCATGTAATAAGCGCTTGGTGATGATGAAGTCCTTTAACTTGACCTTATCTGAGAAGTACTTTATCTGCCCTTCCATTCTAAATGAAAGCTTTGCTGGATAGAGTTATCTTGGATGTAGATCCTTGCCTTTCATGACTTGGAATACTTCCTCCCAGCTCCTTTTTGCCTGCAGGGTTCCTTTTGAGAATCAGCTGAAAGTCTTATGGGAACTTCTTTGTAAATAACTTTCTCCTTTTCTCTTGGTGTTTCTAGGATTCTTTCCTTAATTTTTGTCTTGGCTAATGTAATTATGATGTGCTTTGGTGTGTTTCTTCTTGCGTCCAACTTTGGGACTCTCTGAGCTTCCTGGGTATTCCTGAAAATTTATTTCCTTTGCCAGATTGGGGAAGTTCTCTTTCATTATTTCTTCAAATAAGTTTTCCACTTCTTGTTCTTCCTCTTCTGGTAGCCCAATGATTGGGATGTTGGAATGTTTAAAGTTTTTCCAGAGGGTCCTCAGTCTCTCCTTATTTTTTTTTGTTTTGAATTCTTCTTTCTTCATTCTGCCCTGGTTGAATGTTTATTCCTTTCTTCTGCTCCAACTCCTTGATTGCATTCTGGTGTCCTTCCCTTCACTGATGGTTCCCTGTGTGTTCTGCTTTATTTCACTTTGTATAGCCTTCATTTCTTCCTTCATTTTGTGACTGAACTCAATCATTTCTGTGAACATCCTGATCCCCAGTGTTTTGAACTCTGCACCTGATAGGTGGGCTTTCTCTTCATCACTCAATTCTATTTTTGGAACTATGATCAGTTTTCCATTTGGGCCATATTTTTTTTTGTATCAGCAGGCTTGTTAGGTAATAAGGGGAGGATCTTTAGGTATTTGCAGGGGTGAGGAGTCTGAGAAGGAACAGTGCCTCTTGCTCTGCTCTCTGCTGGCTTTCAGTCACTTACCCTGCTACCCACAAGCAAACTGGGCCCTTCTGGTGCTGATTCCTGCGGGTGTGTGTGTGTGTACATTCTAGAACCCTGTGGGTCTCTCTAGTGAACTCTCCTGTGAGGCTGGGAGTTTCTCCCACCACCGCAACCCCCACAGGTGTTTTTAGTCAGAGGCGTTTGAAACTGTGTTTCCCCTGCAGTTGAGCCCTGGGTTGCATGGTTTGTCTGGCTCCCTAGTTGTTTCTCCTGGCTTGTCCACATTGAAATGTGGGAAATTCAGGCCGCTATCCAGTGCCTTGCCCACCCCAGTCCACTGTGGCCTTGCAGTGTGTCCTCTCAGCTCTGGCTGCCCAGCTCCACCCCTCCTACCAGTCTGGATGAATGCTTCTTCTTTAACTCCTTGGTTGTAGGACTTCTATGTAGTTCGATGTTCTGGCAGTTCTGGATATTTTTTGTTTTTAAATTTGTTGTCCTTCTTTTGGTTGTGCATGGAAGTAAAGTGTATGTACCCACACCTCTGTCTGGGCTGGAAGGAACTTTATATATTGAATCTAAAGAACAAAATAAACACAACACAAGCACTGAATACCAAAGTTGGGAACCACCGTGCCTGGTATCAGAAGCTGTAAGCCCCACCAAGGCTAAGGCTGAGGGAGCGACCTTGGACCATAGGCCACCAAGGAGACAAAAGGTTATCTCCCTGGCAGGAGTGCCACTTCTGCTCCTTTTACTTCAGCCTGCCTGGCCTCCAATGCTTGGTGGGTTAGCCAATGATGGGTAAGATTCCCCAAGGGGGGAACCATCTAGAAGAGGCAGGATCATGTGGCAGGCCCCCAAGGAAGGACTTTGGGGGCTGAAGGAAAAGGGGGTGATGCACCCCCGCCTCAGGGCTTTGACAAAACCTGAGTCCTCATCGTCTGCAAGAAAATCTCCTAATCTCTTGGCTGCCTTACTTCCCTTGCTCCACCTAAGCCTGAAACAATGACAGAGTGTGGTGCAGCCCTGTGCTGGAAAGGACGGGTTCCCTGGGCAATCAGGCCTAGGAAAGAATAGGTAAAATCCTGTGAAACCTGCTTTGTTTAGAATGCTCTCCTGCAGACTGGTACAACCACTATGGAAAGCAGTATGGAACTTCCTCAGAAAACTAAAAATGGATCTGCCTTTTGACCCAGCAATTCCACTGCTGGGACTATATCCTAAGAACACTAAAACACAAATACAAAAGAACCTCTGCACCCCGATGTTCATAGCAGCGTAATTAACAATAGCTAGGTGCTGGAAGCAACCAAGATGCCCATTAGTAAATGAATGGATCAAAAAACTATGGAACATTTACACAATGGAATTCTATGCAGCAGAAAGAAAGAAGGAGCTCCTACCCTTTGCAACAGCATGGATGGAGCTGGAAAGCATTATGCTAAGCGAAATAAGGCAGACACTGAAAGACATCAAATACCATATGATCTCACCTTTAACAGGAACCTAAACAAGAAATCAAAGAAACAAGCAAAATGTAACTAAAGACACTTAAACAGAGGATACGCTGACAGTGAACAGAGGGGAGAGAAGAGGGAATTTCAGGGGAGAATGGGTAGGGTTTACAGGAACAAATTTAATGAACACATGGATAAAACCTAGGGGGAGGGTGGTAATGGGAGGGAGGTGGGGAGGGTTGGGTGCGTGGGCTGGAATGGGAGTGAAAAGGAGAAAACTGTACTTTAACAATGACTAAAACAAAAAAAAAGAAAACAACAAGAATGCTCTCAATGAAATGGTAAGGGTCCAAGCAAGAAGTAAGTTTTTTCCTCAAAATTTTATAGCTCTTTAGTTATCTGAACTGGACTCAGAATAGGCCCTCAGATTTCTTTGTTATCTATTGTTTGATCCTTACTTCCTGGCAATGATTAATGAGCTTTACCTGAATTTCTATTTAAACGAACCCAATAAAAGCCTTCTCGGGCGAGAGAACAGGATGCTCTCCACTAGAGAGTGGCCGTTTTGTTCCTATTTCCCCTCAGGACTTGGTTGTCCCTGTGTATGTTTTTCTCCTGTTTCGACGAGCATCCGCTGATGTGATGGATACAGCTGGCCGGGTATCCTCCACATACCAACTGTAATTAGCAACTGAAAAATTGTTAACCCAGGCTCCTGAATCTGTGAGGAAGATTTTTACTTTGAAGACAAAGAGAGTAACTGCTTTTTATAATGGGAAATCAACTCTTCCAACCCGCCCCCTTCCCCCCTCCTTCAGCAATGCCAGCTGGTGCTATGTGTGTGAAACAGAGGGTACGTTCCATCCCTCCGCCCTCTCCTCTCTTATCCTTCTTTCCCATCTCTCTTTTGCCTCCCCCTTTCTCTCTCTTTTCTTTCTACTCTCTCTTCACATCTGCTCTATTTGCTCTGCACTCTCTTTGCTTTTTAAAAATATATTTCATTGATCATGCTATTACAGTTGTCCCATTTCCCCCCTTCACTTCCCTTCACCCTGCACACCCTCTCCCACACACATTCTCCCCCTTTAGTTCATGTCCATGTGTCATATTTATAAGTTCTTTAGCTTCTACATTTCTCATACTATTCTTACCCTCCCCCTATCTATTTTCAACCTACCATCTATGCTACTTATTCTCTGTACCTTTCCCCCTCTCTCCTCCTCCCACCCCCCTGTTGCTAACCCTCCATGTGATTTCCATTTCTGTGGTTCTGTTCCTATTCTTATTGTTTCCTTAGTTTCTTTTGGTTTTGCTTTAGGTGTGGTTGTTAATAATTGTGAGTTTGCTGTGCTTTTAATATACATGTTTTTTCTTTATCTTCTTTTCTTAGATAAGTCCCTTTAACATTTCATAAAATAAGGGCTTGGTGATGATGAACTCCTTTATCTTGGCCTTATCTGAGAAGCACTTTATCTGCCCTTCCATTGTAAAGGAAAGCTTTGCTGGATAGAGTAATCTGGGATATAGGTCCTTGAGTTTCATGAGCTGGAATATTTCTTTCCAGCCCCTTCTTGCCTGTAAGGGTTCCTTTGAGAAATCAGCTGAGAGTCTGATGGGAACTCCTTTGTAGGTTACTGTCCCCTTATCTCTTGCTGCTTCTAGGATTCTCTCGTTCGTTTTTACCTTGGCTAGTATAATTATGATGTGCCTTGGTATGTTTCTTCTTGGGTCCAACTTCTTTGGGACTCTCTGAGCTTCCTGGACTTCCTAGAAGTCTATTTCCTTTGTCAGAATGGGGAAGTTCTGCTTTATTATTCTGTTCAAGGACGTGTTCAATCTGTTGCTTTTCCTCCTCCCATTCTGGTACCCCTATAATTTAGATGTTGGAACGTTTAAAGATGCCCTGGAAGTTCCTAAGTTTCTCGTTTTTTTTTTTTAATTCTTATTTCTCCATTCTTTTCTGTTTGGTTGTTTCTTTCCTCCTTCTGGCCCACTCTATTGTTTTGAGTCCCATTTTCCTTCCCATCACTATTGGTTCCCTATGCATTTTCCTTCATCTCTTTCATGGTAACCTGCATTTGTTCATCTAATTTGTGCCCCAAGTCAACCAATTCTGTGAGCTTCCTGATCACCAGTGTTTTGAACTTTGCATCTTATATATTGGCTACTTCTCGGTAGCTTAAAATGATGAGTCCTGGGGCATTGATTTGTTCTGTTTGAGACTTCTCTCTTTCTCTCTCTTGTTCTGGTTCGCTCCTGTTACAGCGTGGGGTGGAGCCTTAGGTGTTCACCAGGGGTGGGCACCCCAGTTTCTAGATTGTGACATTGTATGTGGTGGCTGGGTTGGGAGGGAACAATGGTGGTAGCTCCGTTCTCCGTGGGACCTCAGTCCCTTCTCTGGGATCCTGCGTTGCGCACTCTGCCCTGCTCCACAATTGCTGCCTCACTGCATCTGCCAGCTGCCGCTTGCATACTCAGGGTCCACCCTCTGCGATCTTGTGTGTCCCAGATGCCTCACGTGCCCCCGGTTGCCTTATGCACCCAAGTTTATCTGGTCTCTTCACCGAGACCTGCGCCATGACCCGCGCCTGGCAGCTCCTCTCCGCCCCACCTACCAGTCTGGATGAAAGGGTCTACTTCAACTTCTTGGCTGTCCGACTTCCATTCAGATAAATTCTCTATCACTTCTGGGTGTTATTCTGCCTCTAAATTGTTGTTGTTCCAATCTTGGTTGTGTGTGGAGGTATGGTGTGTCCCCCTATGCCTCCATCTTGGCCGTGCACTCTCTTTTCTACTCACTTGTCTCTTTCTTTTTTTTCTTCTTTTTCTATTCTCTGTTCCTTTTTACTCAGGTACTCTTCCCCCTTCTGTAACTTTTCTTTTGTCTCATTTCTCTCTCTGTCCTCTTTCATCTCTCTCCTCTCTCCTTGTTCTTCTCCCTCTTTCCTGTCTTTTCCTTTCCTCCCGTCTCTCTCTTTTGTCTTCTTCCCCTCTTCCTAGTGTCTCTACACCCACTTTCCTCTCTCTTCTATTTCTCTTCTTTAGTTTTCTTCCTCCTTTTCTCTCCTCTCTCTCTGTTATCTATTGTTATTCTGAAGGAAGATATACAGGCCTGAAATCCAAGCTCAGTCAAGCACTAGCTAGGGAACTTTCAGCACGTTACTGTCTCAGAACCTCAGTTTCCTCTTCTGTAAGCTGATAGGGCTAATAATAGGGCCCACCCCACAGAGGCCAGAGATAACTGAATGTGTGAATATGGCAACAGTGATGAAGTGCACAGCACCCTGCCTGCCACACAGTAAGAGCCATGCAAGTGCCAGCTGTCCTGACTATATATATTATTGAAATACACTTGACTTTGTTCTATACATTTGTGGTATATATATGACATTTCTATTCCTTGTTGACATAGCTACAATGCATGCAGTTTTAGCTATTTTATTTTACTATTATTTGATAAAGTAGCAAATAAAATGTATCACTAGATTTGTATAAAGGAAGTGCAGGGCACTACTTCACAGCTGTCTCTGTTAGAAGATTGGGATGGGTTCCTCCTTCTGACAGTCTCCCTCCTTCCCTGTCTCCCTCTCTGCACTTCTGCTTATTTTCAGTAGCTTTTATTTATTTCCTGTAAGAAGACTCAACACTGAACATGAATCTATCCTCTTAATGAGTTTCCAGGGCACAATACAGTTTCGTTAACCATAGGTATGATGTTTCACAGCAGATATCTCCAACTCACTCATGTTGTACAACTGAAACATTATGGAATGTTTTCAATGAAGTAAACAGCTACAGTAGAGCATGCTGTTATGACAGACGTCCTGAAGGTGGCAGCAGAGGTGTAAGCTTTGGAGAATGCTCCTGGTTCTTACGGATGCAATGTAGGATCTGGAGGGGTGAGAAAGCTATCCCAGAGGTGTGTTTTTGCATTCTTTAATTTTCTTTCATTATTACTTGTGCTGGGAAGGGGTGTGCCATGGTGCTTCTGGAAGCTGTTCTAATGCAAATGATATCTGGGAAGAGGGAGCTAGCTATTATTCATGAAAACCTTGGGCAAAAGGAAAGCATGAATGCATTAATAGGACGCAAGTAAGCGCAAGCAGTGGTGGAGGTGAGGTAGAGGGGGAAGAGCGGGAAGAAACAGGTTTGGGTTTGCACATCCCTGGGCCCCAAGACTCCCTGATCTGTAGGTGGGGCACAGGCAGGGAATGTCAGAGAGCTGAACGTTCTACATAGGGGGTGTAGAACGTTCCCCAAAGCAGGTTCCCCTCTTGTCTGGGTCTAAGGCAGTGATGGCTGGGAAGGACCGCATCCACTTTCTAGGCTACACTGCCTATGTGTACAAGTCAGAGTCTGTTACAGATCAGGGGAGTAAAAAAATGAGAAAGAGGAGAAATGGAACATTTTGAAGGGTTGGGAGAACCCCTCTCCAACTGATATGAAATACTTTATATCAACCACCAGATGGCAGTATTGACCTACAAAAAGCTTACACCAAAAGGCTCAATCTGTTTTTTTAAAATATATTTTATTGATTATTCTATTACAGTGTTGCATTACCCCCCTGCATTCCCCTCCACCTTGCACACCCTGTCCAACCCTCACTCCCCCACTTTAGTTCATGTCCATGTGTCATAAGTTCTTAAGCTTCTACATTTCCCATATTATTCTTACCCTACCCATGCATTTTCTATCTACCATCTATGCTACTTATTCTCCATATCTTTTCCCCCTCTCTCCTCCTCCCACCCCCCCTTGCTAACCCTCCATGTGACCTCCATTTCTGTGGTTTTGTTCCTGTTCTAGTTGCTTCCTTAGTTTCTTTTTTTTTTTTTTTGTTTTAGGTGTGGTTGTTAATAATTGTGTTTGCTGTCCTTATACAATACATGTATTTTCTTTATCTTCTTTTCTTAGAGAAGTCCCTTGAACATTTCATAAAATAAGGGCTTGGTGATGATGAACTCCTTGAACTTGGCCTTGTCTGAGAAGCACTTTATCTGCCCTATTATGCTAAATGAAAGCTTTGCTGAATAGAGCAATCTTGGATGTGGGTCCTTGAGTTTCATGACTTGGAATACTTCTTCATAGCCCCTTCTTGCCTACAAGGTCTCTTTTGAGAAATCAGCTGACAGTCTGATGGGAACTCCTTTGTAGGTTACTGTCTCCTTATCTCTTGCTGCTTCTAGGATTCTCTCCTTCATTTTTACCTTGGCTAATGTAATTATGATGTGTCTTGGTGTGTTCCACCTTGGGTCCAACTTCTTTGGGACTCTCTGAGCTTTCTGGGTTTCCTGAAAGTCTATTTCCTTTGCCAGAATGGGAAAGTTCTCCTTTATTATTTGTTCAAATAGGTTTTCCACTGGTTGTTCTTCCTCTTCCCCTTCTGGTACCCCTATAATTCGAATGTTGCATCGTTTAAAGATGTCCTGGAGCTTCCTAAGCCTCTCCTCATTTTTTGAATTCTTATTTCTTCATTATTTTCTGGTTGTATGTTTTTTTCTTCCTTCTGGTCCACTCCATTGATGTGAGGCCCAGCTTTCATTCCATAACTATTGGTTCCCTGTGCATTTTTATTCATTTCACTTATTGTAGCTTTCATTTGTTCATCTAATTTGTGGCCAAAATCAACCAATTCTGTGAGCATTCTGATTATCAGTGCTTTGAACTGTGCATGTGATAGGCTGGCTATCTCTCGGTCACTTAAAAAAACTGGTTGCTGGGCTTTCAATTTTGTTTGAGCCATCTTCCCCCTCCCCTTTGGTCTGGTTGTGACTGTTATTTGTGAGGGGTGGAGCCTGAGGTATTCAACACGGCGGGCCACACCTGTTGCTGGGTTGTGATGCTGTACGTGGTGGTCGGGTCCGAGAGGGAACAATGGCGCTTGCTCCACCTTTCTCAGGGCCTCAGTCCATTCGGCTGCTTCCCCTGAGCAAACTGGACCCCTCTTGTGCCAATTCCCGTGTGGGTGGGCTTTTGCATGCTGTGTGACCCTCCAAGGACCTGTGCTGTGAGGCTGGGAGTCTCTCCCTGCACCTCAACCCCCACAGGTGTTTTCAGTCTGTGCCCTGAGGCTCTATTTCCCAGCACTGTGATTCTGGGTTGCGAGCAGTGCCTTGCTTCACAATCGGCACCTTGCTGGTTCTGCCGGTTGCCACCCCTTGGCTGGTGTCTGCCAGCTGCAGCTTGAGTGCCCGGGGTCCACCCAGTGAGGTCTTGCATGCCCCGAATGCCTTAGGCACCCTGGCCCAATGTTCTCTGCTCTCTGCACAGCGACCTGTGCCCAGCTTACCCACTCCGCCCCTCCTACCAATTTGGATGAACGTGTCTATTTTAACTTCTTCGCTGTCCAGCTTCCATTCAGATCAAGTTCCTGTCAGTTGTGGTTGTTATTTTGTTTCTAAGTTGTTGTTGTCTCTACCTTGGTTGTGTGAGGAGGCACAGTGTGTGTACATATGCCTTCATCTTGGTCAGAAGTCAGCTCGATCTTACTGTAAGCTAAAAACTACTACAATCACATGCATTCTCCTTTGTAGTAGTAAGTGGAATTATGGTTAAAACAAGCATTATCTTACATTTGCATTTGCCCCATAAATGAGTAATACATTTGTTGTAGTTGGGAATGTCTGCTTTAGGTCAACTTCAGTTACCTGAAGAAGACAGGAGTCTAAAAGTTGTATTGTCTGTGACTTCATGCATTTTATGTTTGAAATTATTAGTGTAAAAAAAACCTAAGCAGCATGTGAGTTGATGTACAATATCCCTGTGGCCAGAATATATCAACTTCATGACATTGCAAAAACAACATAAAATCCTTCAGTTCATAATTTACTCTTGCATTTTCAGTCTATGGATTTCTCCTAAAAGCATAAAATGTAAAAATGATTACACAATATGGTTTATAGGACTTACATATTTTATAACCATTTGTATAAATCAGTTCCCTGTTTAATGCATTTGCGTGAGTGAAACGTTTGCAAAGGTGACTATCAGATAAGACCATTTTTGTAAACTACCCCATGCATAGCAGGGATCAGAATAAATGGAGGCAATGGGTCCACTTGTTAAGAAGAAATGAGAGACCAGGCACTAAACACAATAGCCCTTGACTAGCAAGGCTCAGGAACGGCCAGGTAAGTAGCAGGCTGTTGCTTTAGGGGACCCCTCACAGGGTGCGCTGACTTCTAGGCCTGCCTTGCTGACCAAGTCAGGGCACAAAAACTCACCTGGGGCCCTACCCTTCAGTCAACACTCGGAGCCCAGCGTGTAGCAACCAACCATTAATTCCTTTTGAGAAGAGCAAATGTGTATTTTTCATTTTTGCTGTTTCGATCAAATCTGCAGTGTAAATGCACAAGAACACTTTTGAAGGCAGTTTTCTGTCCCCCGGGATCTGCCTAGGGGAGGGTTTCTTTATACACTCAGAGCAACAGAGCATCGGTAGTCTAGGTGCCATGTGGCCAGCTGCAAGACAGTGTTGGATGGTCCAGGGCATGCCAGGCACAGAGGAGTGGCCACACCTGCTGGGGTCACCCACATTTCAGCATCTTTTCCTGTTTTAGACTTCTTCCTCCTCCTGAAGTAGGCAGAGAGATAGGGTGAATTCCTTAATGAGGCAAGATCTTCTTTGGGCCAATTGGGACTCCAGTCATTTATCCAGCTTTTCTCTTCCTTCCTCCTCCCCGCCCTTTTCTTTCTTGGCATCCCAATGCCTCACTACTTACTCCATGCCATTCGTTTTAGGTCCAGACTTTAAAAGCAAGTAGTTTAATTTCTTAGCTCCTGTTATGAACCAAATAACATTGAATGTGAATACCAATGAACTGTATGAATGCTCTCTCCCATTCACACATTGAAGTGCTAACCCCAAGACCTCAGAATGTAACCATCTCTGGAGATTGGGCTTTTAAAAAGGTGATTAAGATTAAATGAATTCATTGGGCAGGGGGCCCTCATCTACTGACTGGTGTCCTTATGAAAAGAAATTAGGACACAGACAGATACAGAAGAAAGACTGTGTGCGGACACAGTGAGAGGGCAGGTCTCTTACAAGCCAAGGAGAAGACCCTGCAAAGAAATGACGCCGTTTACACCTTGATCTTGAACTTCCAACCCTCAGAGAGTGGGACAATACTTTTCTGTTGTTTAAGCTACGCAGTCTGTGGTACTTTGTTTCAGCAGCTGTAACAAACTAACACATCCCATTAGATTCTTTTCTTTCCTTTTTTTAAACTATGGGACACTTCAGGAATTTGTGCCTCCTCTTTGAACGGGGCTCGTGCTAATCTTATCTGTGTAGTTGTAATTTTAGTATATGTGGTACTTCCCTTGCAGTCTTTAACCTCCAAAGTTACTGAGGTTCTTTGTAAAAGTGTGTGTTCCTGGATTTCAGGGGCGCTCACCGCAGCCATTGCCCGAGTCCATCCCTGCAGCAGTGAGTTCCTGCTTCTGCCCGAGAGTGAGAGGGGGCGAGTCCCAGTATCACTGAACAGCTCCACGGAGCTCCCGGCAGCTATCGCACAGCTCAGATTCGTGATACTCTTTCGTGTCACTGCGTACACACGCATGATCAGAAAATGGAGCAAACTTAAAAACAGTGCTATGTTGGGTGGGGAGGAAAGAAGAATGTGACCAAAGAGATTCCCTCACTGTGCTGCTAGCAAAACGTCCCTTCCCTCCATAGTATGGCCCGGATCTATAGTGCTCATTCCAATGTCCGTGTTTGGGTGAAAACATTGAAATACTGTGGATGGGAGCCTGACATCACACAGGATTATTTTAGAGCAAAACCACTGTGTCATTGTCCCATTTTACTTTTTTCCCCCTCCTCTTTCTTTTTTTTTTTCCTTAGTGGGCAAGATACTGGAACTTTTTAAAAAATGATTATTTATGGTGAAAACTGTGAAAAGCAATTATGCCTGTCTTTTGAGTTCGCTCCCATGGCCTGTACTACAAAGCACCCATCAGCAACACCCCCTTGAAAAGCTGTAGGCAAATACTTTGTTATTTTAGCTACCCACTTGGAGAACCCCCAGCTTTAGATTGAAACATATTTTGAAATTAGATTGAGGAGGGCAGATGGTGGCTTTAGTCTAGGCAGCGTTTTTCTTGGCTCTTGTGAAGAGGGGGGAAACTCGCGGATCAGTGGAGAGGCAGAGCAAGTGGGCTGCGTTGCCGAATCACTTTTGAAAGCAGGACATCAGAAATTATTGCACTCACTGGAAAACCAGCCGGTCAGGAGTCTGATACAGGACAAAAGTGGCCCAGGGATCAGTTCGGGGTCTGGGGGTGCGCAGACCCCAGGCCTGCCTGGTGCTCCAGGGTCTGCCCCAGGGCTCCCGGGAGAGGGAAGTCGCTGTTCCCTCCCTCCCCTGAATACGGGGTTGAGCAACTCCAGGGGAGAACGGGTTGCTAGAAGGAACAGATTGGCCAGTTGGACTGAGAAAAAATCGCCCAGGGAATATGAACAGCCGCCCAGAGACCGGGGAGAAGTGAGAGCCTCTAGCCGACAGGACCAGGGGCATCTCTAGCCCGGTGGAAGTGCAGATTGGAGGAAAGTACGAGCCGGCCGAGCTCAGTTGGCGCCCCATAGGGAGGCCGGAATCGCGCGCTGTGATCCCGGAATCTCGAGCTGCAATCCCGGGAGGGATGTGGTGCTGGGTGCGTTCGTGCAGTGGTGGCTCAGAGATTTCCAGCCAGCCTGACTGGGGGAGCCGGGAAAGGCGCCAACACCTGGTCGGAGTGCGGTTCGGCGGGGGAACACAGAGCTGGAAAAGCCTGGTCTCACACACCGTTGTCGGGAAGACTGACTCTCGCGCGCCAGTGTGTTTGGGAGCTCCCAGGGTTCCTGACAGACTTGCTGAGATCTGGCTAGGAGAGAGAGAAGCATTTCAAAGGCCCCTCACCCAGCTGAAGCCAGCAAGATCAGAAAAACTGGTCTGGCCAGTTAGAAACCAACAAGAGGTTTTTTTTTTTTTGTTTGTTTGTTTTTTTTTTGGTTTTGTTTGGTTTCTCTGGCTGTTGTTGGTTGATTGATTTTATCTTGTGTTTTATGTGACTTTTTTTTCAATTCTTATTATTTTTATCTCGCAATCCCTTATGTTTCTCTTCCATTCAACCTAATATTATTCTTTCCACTCCAAATTTATCTCTCCTGCACTACATCTTCTGCTTGTCTTTCCTTTTTTTTTAATCTTGCAAGTTACTGTAAATTTGTATTATCTTTTTCTCACTTTTATGACATTTTTTATTTTAATAATATTTTGGTATCCTTTTTCTTTCTGTATGATCTTCTTTGCTTGGCTGGTTATACTGTCATTTGATAGGTTCCCCCTGGTATCTTAGTCACAAGGTATTGATAAGTTACTATCCTTCATCTGTGTTCCATTAATACACCTCTCAAGGTTCTATACTCTTTATTCTTATTATTTAGACCTCATCGATTCTGCCACAAGACTGTCACTTTACTATTGCTGCTAGTAAGACCTAGTCTATACAATTGTAAATGCTTCTCAATACCCCTACCTGATCTCAGCCCACTTTGCAATTTTCTGAATTATACTATTGTGGGGGTTGTCTCTATTCTTTTTTTTTTTAAATTTTAAGCATGAAGCATCTTTTTCTTTAATGAGGGAGTTTTTTTATATATATTTTATTTATTTATTTTTAGAGAGGGAAGGGAGCGAGAGAGAGAGAGAGAGAGAGAGAGAGAGAGAGAGAGAGAGAGAAACATCAATGTGTGGTTGCTGGGGGTTATGGCCTGCAACCCAGGAATGTACCCTGGCTGGGAATTGAACCTGGGACACTTTGGTTCCCAGCCCGCGCTCAGTCCACTGAGCTACGCCAGCCAGGGCTTGTCTCTATTCTTTTACTCACTACTCCTATATACTAATCTTTAGTCAAACTCTACCTTAGAAGCTGACCTCCCACAGCCTCACAGCTTTCTAGATCCAACTAACAATCCTCTTGGCCCCAATAAGAGTCTTACCTTCTTTCCATCCTTTCTAAAACGTGGATAGTGGGGTGGAGGATCATGGTTAACACTATAAGGAGCCAAAGGATAACCCATCTCTTCTCTACTGGCTGCTAAAGTAAATATCATAGTATACTGTATTGCTGTTTTAAACCATTTTGCCCTACTCCTCCAACTGATCCCCAAAAAGAGTAGGGGGAAGCTGTGAATACCAGGATACACAAAGGAGATTGCACCACTGAAACACACAAATATTCTACCACAGAAGTTCCCACCATAATTACAGGGAATCAGAACAGTTCAAATTAACAAACAAGAAGAAAAAAGAAGAAACTCATGAACAATGAGAAAACAAAGAAACAACCTCCAATTGAAGGGAAACAAGGAAGCCTCAGGAAAAATGCTAAATGAAATAGAGGCAACTCAACTATCAGATAGTGAGTTCAAAACAATGATTACCAGGAAGTTCAATGAACTCACAATGAGCTTTCAGAAATTAGAGGGAAACTACATCAATCTCACTGCAAACTATATAAACATGAAAAAGGAAATAGAAACTCTCAACAAATGTCAAGAGGAAATGAAGAACACAATTTCTGCACTGAAGAACACAGTAGAAGGAACGAAAAGCAGGATTGATGAAGCAGAAGATTGGATTAGCGAGCTGGAGGACAAAGTAGAAAACAGCATCCAGAAAGAGCAAGAAAAGGAACAGAGGATCAGAAAGAATGAAGAGGGATTAAGAGAAATGGAAGACAATATGAAACGTAATAATATCCGTATAATAGGGATACCAGAAGGAGAAGAAGAAGAGCAAGGGATCGAAAACCTAGTTGAACAAGTAATGAAGGAGAACTTCCCTAATTTGATGAGAGAAAAAAGTCACACAAATCCAGGAAATACAGAGAGTCCCAATCAAGAGGAACCCAAAGAGACCCACCCCAAGGCACATCATAATTAAAATGACAAAATTTCAAGACAAAGAGAGAATCTTAAAGGCAGCAAGGGAGAAAAAGGAAGTAACATACAAGGAGCCCCAATAAGGCTAACAGCTGACTTCTCAATGGAAACACTTCAAGCCAGAAGAGAATGGCAAGAAATACTCCAGGTAATGAGAGCCAGAGGTCTGCAACCAAGGCTACTATATCCAGCAAGGCTCTCGATCAAGATAGAAGGCCAAATAAGAAACTTCCCAGACAAAAGAAGTCTAAAAGAATACACCTTGACCAAACCAGCTCTGCAAGAGATTCTAAAAGGACTGCTTTAAGGAGGAGAGAAGAAAGAGAGGGAGAGAGAGAGAGGAACACATGTACATAAAAGACAATGAATAAGTACCTATCAATAATAACCTTAAATGAAAATAGATTAAATGCTCCAATCAAAAGACATAGAATAGCTGATTGGATGAGACAAAATGTCCCACATATCTGCTGTCTACAAGAGACCCACCTCAGGATAAACGACCTACTCAGGCTGAAAGTGAAGGGCTGGAAACAAATCTTCCAAGCAAATGGACAGGAAAAAAAAGCCGGGGTAGCAATACTCATATCAGACAAAATAGACTTCCAAAAAAGGTCCATAAAGAGAGACCCAGAAGGTCACTTCATAATACTCAAGGGAAGAATCTATCAAGAAGTCATAAATATTGTAAATATATATGCACCCAACATAGGAGCACCGAAATACATAAAGAAAATCTTAGAGGACTTCAAGAAAGATATGGACAACAACACAATTATAGTGGGAGATTTTAACACCCCACTATCAAAAATGGACAGATCTTCTAAACAAAATATCAACAAAGATATTGTGGCATTGAATAATACCCTTGATGAAATGGACTTTACTGATATATACAGAGCCCTCCATCCAAAAGAAGCTAAATATACATTCTTTTCAAATGTACACAGAACATTCTCAAAGATAGACCACATGATAGGACACAAAACAAGCCTCAACAATTTCAAGAAAATTGAAATCATACCAAGCATTTTCTCAGACCACAAGGGACTGAAGCTAGAAACCAACCCCAAAGAAAAAAACCAAAAGCACTCAAAAATCATGGAGATTAAATAGCATGCTATTAAACAATGAATGGGTCAAGAATGATAATAGGGAAGAAATCAAAAGGTTTCTGGAAACAAATGAAAACGAACTCACAACAACCCAAAACTTATGGGACACAGCCAAGGCAGTTCTGAGAGGGAAGTTAATAGCGATACAGGCCCACCTAAAAAGGTTAGAAACATTCCAAACAAACAACCTAACCCTACGTCTACAAGAACTTGAGGAACAACAACAAAGGCAGCCCAGAGCAAACAGAAGGAAGGAAATAACCAAGAGCAGAGCAGAATTAAATGACATAGAGACTAAAAGCACAATTCTAAGGATCAATGAATCCAAGAGCTGGTTCTTTGAAAAGATAAACAAAATCGACAAGCCTTTAAGCAGACTCATCAAGAAAAAAAGAGAGAAGATCCAAATAAACACAATCAGAAATGAAAGAGGAGAGATTACAACAGATACCACAGAAATACAAAGGATTGTAAGAAATTACTACAAAGAGCTGTATTCCAAGAAATTTGAAAACCTAGATGAAATGGACAACTTTCTAGAAAAAATATAATCTTCCAAAACTCAATGAAAAAGAAGCAGAAAGTCTGAACAGACCAATAACAACAAAAGAAATTGAAGCAGTAATCAAAAAAACTCCCAACACACAAAAGCCCGGGACCAGATGGTTTCACAGGAGAATTCTACAAAGCATTTAAGGGAGAGCTAACCCCTATCCTTCACAGACTATTCAAAAAAATCCAAAAAGATGGGAGTCTCCCAAACTCTTTTTATGAGGCCAACATCATCCTAATTCCAAAACCAAATAAAGACACAACAAAGAAAGAAAACTTCAGGCCAGTATCACTGATGAACATTGACGGTAAAATCCTCAATAAAATACTGGCAAACTGCATCCAACAATACATTAATAAGATTATGCACCATGACCAAGTGGGATTCATTCCAGGGATGCAAGGATGGTTCAATATTCGCAAGTCAGTAAATGTAATACATCACATAAACAAAAGCAAAGACAAAAACCACATGATTATATCAATTGATGCAGAAAAAGCATTTGATAAGGTACAGCACCCATTCACGATAAAAACACTCGGCAAAGTGGGAATAGAGGGAGCATTCCTCAACAAAGGCCATATATGAGAGACCTTCAGCCAACATCATTCTCAATGGGCAAAAATTAAAACCTTTTCCATTAAGATCAGGAACAAGACAAGGCTGTCCACTTTCACCACTTCTATTCAATATAGTACTGGAAATTTTAGCCAAAGCAATCAGACAAGAAAAAGAAATAAAAGGCATTCAAATCGGAAAGGAGGAAACAAAACTGTCACTGTTTGCAGATGACATGATAGTATACATAGAAAATCCTATAGACTCTACCAAAAAACTGCTTGACCTAATAAATGAATTTGGCAAAACAGCGGGATACAAAGTCAATATCCAGAAATCAAAGGCATTTCTGTACACCAACAATGAAACAGCAGAAGCAGAGATCAAGGAAAAAAAGCCCATTTGAAATAGCAAAAAAGAAAAAAATAAAATATCTAGGAATAAACCTAACCAAAGAGGTAGAAGACCTGTATTCAGAAAACTACACAACACTGAAGAAAGAAATCAAGGAAGACACAAACAAATGGAAACATATACCATGTTCATGGATTGGAAGAATTAATATCATCAAAATGTCCATACTACCCAAAGCAATATACACATTCAATGCAATTCTTATTAAAGTACCAATGGCGTATTTCACAGACATAGAACAAACACTTCAAAAATTTATATGGAATTATGAACGACCCTGAATAGCTGCTGCAATTTTGAAAAAGAAGAGTAAAGTAGGAGGGATCACAATACCCGACAATAAACTATACTACAAGGCTACTGTAATCAAAACAGCCTGGTACTGGCATAAAAACAGGCACATAGACCAATGGAACAGAACAGAGAGCCCAGAAATAAGCCCAAGTCTCTATGGTCAATTAATATTTGACAAAGGAGGCAGCAACATAAAATGGAATAAAAATAGCCTTTTCAACAAATGGTGTTGGGAGAACTGGACAGCCACGTGCAAAAAAATGAAACTTGAGCACCAACTTACACCATATACAAAAATAAATTCAAGGTGGATAAAAGACTTAAATATAAAACATGACACCATTAAAGTCCTAGAGGAGAACATAGGTAGGAAAATCTCAGATATTTCACGAAGAAACTTTTTTACTGACGTGTCCCCTAGAGCAAGGGACATAGAGGAAAGAATAAACAAATGGGACCTCATCAAAATTAAAAGCTTCTGCACAGCTAAAGAAAACAGTATCAAAATTAAAAGAGAACCAACTGTATGGGAAAACATATTTGCCAATGACACCTCAGACAAGGGTTTAATCTCCAAAATATACAAAGAACTTACACGACTGCACTCTAAGAAGACAAGGAATCCAATTAAAAAGTGGGCAAAGGACTTGAACAGACACTTCTCCAAGGAGGACATACAGAAAATCCAAAGACACATGAAATGATGTTCAATATCGCTAGCTATCAGAGAGATGCAAATTAAAACCACAATGAGATACCACTTCACACCAGACAGAATGGCCATCATAAACAAAGCAACAAACAACAAGTGTTGGAGAGGTTGTGGAGAAAAAGGGACCCTAGTGCACTGCTGGTGGGACTGCAGACTGGTACAACCACTATGGAAAGCAGTATGGAACTTCCTCAGAAAACTGAAAATAGATCTGCCTTTTGACCCTGCAATTCCACTGCTGGGACTATATCCTAAGAATACTAAAACACAAATTCAAAAGAACCTATGCATCCCAATGTTCATAGCAGCACAATTGACAATAGCTAGATGCTGGAAGCAACCAAGATGCCCATCAGTAAATGAATGGATCAAAAAACTATGGTACATTTACACAATGGAATTCTATGCAGCAGAAAGAAAGAAGGAGCTTCTACCCTTTGCAACAGCGTGGATGGAGCTGGAAAACATTATGCTAAGCGAAACAAGCCAGGCAGTGAAAGACAAATACCATATGATCTCACCTTGAACAAGAACCTAAATAACAAAACAAAGAAACAAGCAAAATATAACCAAAGACACTGAAATAGAGGACAGGCTGATGGTGACCAGAGGGGAGAGAAGAGGGAATTTAAGGGGACAGTGGGAAGGGTTCACAGGAACAAACTTAAAGGACACATGGTCATAGACTAAGGGGAGGGTGGGAGGGGGGACTGGATTGGGAGTAAAAAGGAGAAAACTGTATTTGAACAATGATTAAAAAAATAATAAAAAAGAGAAATTAAACCTCAGAGATGTTCCCAACCACCTTTCAAGTTCCTAAAGATAAGTTTACTAAATGTTAACAACAACAAGAAAAATTCTCAGAACTCAGGGCTACAGAGTAATGAGGCTGAGATCCGCATTTGAGGCCAAGGCAGACGCCTCCTCATTCTTTGTGACAGACATTCAGACACAGTTCAACTTTCCTCTGTTCATATTCTTATCGGAAAATACAATAGCTTCAGGGAATGCTGATAATGACTGTTCTCAGCAAAATCTGGAACTCTAGATCAGGGGTCAGCAAATGTTTTCTGTACAGGTGCACAGGGTCAATATTTTTATCTTTTTTTTGGTGGGTGGGGGGGACACGTGGTCTCTATGGCAACTTCTTCACTCTGCCCCTTGTTTCTGGTAAGCAGCTACAGGCAATAGGGACGCTAATGGGCATGGCTGTTTTCCAATAAAACTTTATTTACAAAGGCGGGCAGGCAGGCAGAGCTGGTGGTGGGCCATAGCTAGCCACGTCTGTTCTGAGCGGGGGCTTACTGTCCTTCTGAGAAAGACTTCACTGCCTTAGGTCTGAACTCCTCTGTGGATGTTTTGGCCAACCTTGCTTTTTCCCTTCTTCCCAAATGCTGCTATTTTCCACATATGTTTCTAGTAGGAGCTCATGTTACCTTTTTGGAAGGTGAAATGTGAGAATGGGTGGATTAGGGAACTGACTCTTGAACTTGATATTGGAGATGAGTCTAAGCATAATGTTGGCCCGGGCATGACTCCTTTGTTTCTTATTTCTCCCCATCACTTCCTGGCTGGGGCTTAACCGTAGGAATGAAGGGTTGGACTTGAGATTGTGCTTGGAACTGGCTAAGTAAGTATGAAGGTCATGGAGCAGATGCTTCTCAGGTACCTTGTGGGTACCCATGTGCCTGTTAAGGAACAACCATGTGGGGCATAAATGAGGTTGGTGATTATATTAGAGGGCTTATGGAGACGCATTTACGAGCAGCACCCTCCCTGAAGGTAACAGAATGCACTGAGCAGTTTTCAAAAAGGAGATGCACTTTGGGATAGGCGGGTCCCGCAGGGGCCAGGACCAAATGTGGCTCACTTGCCGGTGTCAGTCCACTTTCAGATTTTTTTTTTGTAAAGTTAAAAACAGAACAGCATATGGATTTTACAAAATCCAACAGATCAATTCCTACTGGTGGTTTTACCCTGGGACCTGGCATGCAGAGCAGTTCTAAGAGATATTTTTTAAAAAATCATTAGGTTCACCAGAATTCAAGCTGGCCCATGATATTTGGATTTCATCCATTTTAAGAAACCTAATACTTTTTCACATCCAGTGGTCTCTGACTTCTTATCCGGTTGTCTACACAGTGAATTTAGGAAAAAATAAACATGTATTTGTCCACTGGAGACATACTTAGAATTCTCTCTTATTCTTGGGTTTTGGGGCAAATATTTGGAAGTTCTTGAGTAGAAGAGAAAAGCACAGTTGATAAATTTCCCACCCTTTAGGGAGGCCCACGATTTTGAATAACCCCCCAGGTTCTGCTACCCTCCTCTCTGTTTCCTTTGGGCCTAACCTGGTGATATACGTATTTTCATATCTGCATTAGATTACATAGGGTAATCAAAAGTCACAGGTGATAATTATTAAAAAGGATTGCATTTTAGGAGACATCAAATTTTAATGTATAGTTAATATGTAGTATGCCTACACAGTTAATTTATAAAAATACCTGCCATCTAACTAGGGTACTGTGTTAGTTTCCTATGTTCCTGTGACAAATTTACACAAATTGAGTGTTTAAAACAACATCTTTTTTTCTACCCCACCGTTCTGGAGGTCTGAAGTCTGAAATGGGTCTTGCTGAGCTAGACATAAGGTGGCAGCAGGGCCGGCTCCTTCTGAAGACTGGGGTTGGGGCATGGGCGCGGTATCTGCTCTCTTGCCTTTCCTGGTTTCTGGATGTCATCCACACTCCGTGGCCCACAGCCCCACATCTCTCCAGTCTCTGCTTCCACCATCGTGTTCCCTTTGATTCAGACCTGCGTGCCTCCTTCTTTCACTCTTACCGCCCCTTGTGGTTCCACGGAGCTCCTGCAGCCAACCCAGGAAAACCTCCCTGACTCTAGGCCCTCATCGCTCTGCAAAGTCTCGGTTGCCTGCAAGAGGACGTACTCACAGGCTCCAGGCATGAGTTTGTGGGCATCTTCCTGGGCAGAGGGGGCATCAGTCTCCTCACCACGGGCGCTCTGGGAAGAAAGTTTATTTCGGTGTCATAATAGAAGAGAGTCCCAGTGTCTCTAGCTGAATATTGGTGTCAAGGGCAGGATGAGACAGTCCTTATTGTTATTGCTATTGTTTAGAAAAGAAATATCAAATTTATTGTTTTCTTTTACATTTCCAGGAAAAATCTTGGTAATTAAACTTCATCTGAGACCATTTTGGTGTGCCAACTTGCCCTACCATAGGAGGAATCCCTGTGAATTCTGTAAATAAACCGTTCAGCCAAGAAATCATTAGGAACCAACTGGTTAAGACCTCACGAAACCACTCGCCTTGCTGTGATGAAGCAGCAGCAGACCGGTGCAGATTATTACCATTGAGCACACACTCTGTGTGAAATAAAGGTCCATTTAACACCTTTCCAAATCTAATCCAATCACTGCAAAGTTGACACAGAGGCAAGACCTGTCACCCTGTTCTTTTGAGTTTATCCGCCTGTGGATTTTATTTAATTTTATGACATACTTTCTTTTTTTAATATATTTTATTGATTATGCTATTACAGTTGTCCCATTTCCCCCTTCAGTTCCCTCCACCCTGTATACCCTCTCCCACCCACATTCCCCCCTTTAGTTCATGTCCATGTGTCATACTTATAAGTTCTTTAGCTTCTACATTTCCCATACTATTCTTACCCTCCCCCTATCTATTTTCAGTCTACCATCTATGATACTTATTCTCTGAACCTTTTCCCCTTCTCTCCTCCTCCCACTCCCCTGTTGCTAACCCTCCATGTGATCTCCATTTCTGTGGTTCTGTTCCTGTTCTACTTGTTTGCTTAGTTTCTTTTGGTTCTGCTTTAGGTGTGGTTGTTAATAATTGTGAGTTTGCTGTCCTTTTACTATACATGTTTTTTCTTTATCTTCTTTTCTTAGATAAGTCCCTTTAACATTTCATATAATAAGGGCTTGGTGATGATGAACTCCTTTAACTTGACCTTATCTGAGAAGCACTTTATCTGCCCTTCCATTGTAAAGGAAAGCTTTGCTGGATAGAGTAATCTGGGATATAGGTCCTTGAGTTTCATGACTTGGAATACTTCTTTCCAGCCCCTTCTTGCCTTTAAGGTCTATTTGAGAAACCAGTTGACAGTCTGATGGGAACTCCTTTGTAGGTTACTGCCCCCTTATCTCTTGCTGCTTCTAGGATTCTCTCCTTCATTTTTACCTTGGGTAGTGTAATTATGATATGCCTTGGTGTGTTTCCTTTTGGGTCCAACTTCTTTGGGATTGTCTGAGCTTCCTGGACTTCCTGAAGGTCTATTTCCTTTGCTGGAATGGGGAAGTTCTCCTTTATTACTTGATCAAGTACGTGTTCAACCTGTTGCTTTTCCTCTTCCCCTTCTGGTACCCTTATAATTCTGATGTTGGAACGTTTAAAGATGTCCTGGAAGTTCCTAAGCTCCTCCTCATTTTTTTTGAATTCTTATTTCTCCATTCTTTTCTGTTTGGTTGTTTCTTTCTTTCTTCTGGTCCCCTCTATTGTTTTGAGTCCCAGTTTCCTTCCCATCACTATTGGTTCTTCGTGCATTTTCCTGCATCTCTTTTATGGTAACTTGCATTTGTTCATCTAATTTGCACCCAAATTCAACCAATTCTGTGAGCTTCCTGATCACCAGTGTTTTGAACTGTGCATCTTGATGGATTGGCTATCTCTCCGTCGCTTAAAATGATGAGTCCTGGGGCATTGATCTGTTCTTGTTTTTGAGACATGTCTCTCTCTCTCTTTTTTTCTTTTCTTTTCTTTTTTTTTGCTCTGGTCCTCCTGTTACAGTGAGGGGGGGAGCCTGAGGTGTTCACGAGGGCTGGGCACCCCAGTGGCTAGATTGTGGCATAGTACGTGGGTGCGGGGGTGGGAGAGAATAATGGTGGTAGCTACTTTCTCCTGGGTCCTCAGTCCCTTTTCTGGGATCCTGGGTTGCGCGCTCTGCCCTGGTTCACACTCTCCGCCTCACTGGGTCTGCCAGCTGCCCCTTGCGTACTCAGGGTCCACCCACTGCGATCTTGCGTACCCCAGATACCTTATGTGCCCCTGGTTGCTTTATGTGCCCAGTTCTCCCTGTTCTCCGCATGCCAAGACCTGTGCCTGGCTGTTTCTCTCTGACCCTCCTACCGGTCTGGATGAACGGGTCCACTTCAACTTCTTGGCTCTCCAACTTGCATTCAGATAAATTCTCTGTAAGTTCTGGGTGTTATTCTGCCTCTAAATTGTTGTTCTAATCTTGGTTGTGTGTGGAGGTACCGTGCATCCACCTATGCCTCCATCTTGCCGGAAGTCTCAATTTTCAGACATACTTTCAATGGCATAAAATCCACATGATCTGTGTTGGTTCTGCCTGAATGAACGTCAAGATCATTAAGGATGGCCATTGCAGGTGCTTCCCCTGTCCAGGCGTCTCCATGGATTCCTCACTGCCCCTTTAACTTTGACTGTGTTGTCTCCCCTTTGTCTGTTGTATGAACATCGACCAAACTGTTCTCTTCACTTTTTCCTGAATAGGGGTAATTTCTAGCACCTTTATTTTTGTCATCTTGTTGCCCTCTGCCTTGTCTTCTACGGGAATCTTGAGTCTCAACTGACAACCCAAATCAGATTATTTGCTTAATAATCTGGATTTGGTGAACCCTGTAACACTCAGAATGCAGGCTGTTGCTTGCTATTTTGAGCAGACTCTTTTAATTTGTGGCAAGGTGCAACTTTGAAATGTTAACTAATGTGCTATATTTTTTCTGGTAACTCTTTGCCCCGTTCCTTCTTTCCTTTTCAGACAGCAGGCAGAGCATTAGGGTTTCATGAACTTGTCCAAAGGATGATGATATAGCCAAACCAAGGAGTTAATTCTCAGTGTTCGGTTTTCAAAACGCTGGCCTTTGAAATTTCCAAGGCAAGGGTCAGAAGGACCCAGGGGTCACAGAGTCTACCAGTGCCAGTGAATTGTGAACAGGGTGTACGAGTGTGCATGACACCCTGAGGATTCAGGCTTCCCAAGGGGCTGTGCGGGGATGTGGGCAGTGTTAGCCTGTCGATTCCTCAAATTTTCTGTGTCCTCTTTTCTCGGGGGGATTGGTCTATACACACATTGACTCTGTGTAGGGTTTCTTCCTGTTTTCTTTTCACACTTGCCCTTTTCCCACTCCCCTCCCCCTTTATTCACTCCTGTGTTTGTTGTGAAGAAAGAATCCCTGGGTGTCCAACTAGGGGACTGTGGTTGGCCTCTGGTTGGGAAATGCTGATGTTGAGAAGGCAAACTGCTCTGATGACTGGCAAGCACGTGCTTTTACAGTTCAGACGGGTTTAATGCGTTGCTCCAAACCAAACTGAAGACCTACTCAGGATTACTCAAACCAACATGTGATGACAGACCTCTCAGCTATGTTTGGATGGAGTTAAAAAAGTCCAAAAAATTGAAATACATTGCTATAACAAAATCTATTCCATTTCCAGCTACACTTTATGTTTCTAAAAGCAAGTCTTAGTGTCAGTTTCTAAAATGAGGAATAACATTAATTATGGCCTCTGTCTCATCCTAGCAACAAGTATTACTCATTCATGAAGAGATGGACTAATTAGGAAAAACAAACTAATCCTGTCCATTTCATTAACAAATAATTTTCTGGTAGAATTTGTATGTTTAGCAAAATTTTAAATATACTGCATTTTTGATTAATTGTGTACAAAATGAGAAGTATGATGACATTTTATCTGAAGAAAATAAAAAATTTGAACTTGTATGGTCACAGGAAATTAAAAATTAATGCCAATTGACACGTTTTTTTCACTCAATCATGAGATAGGCTTATTTAGCAACATTGTTTCAGATATATTTTTTATATTAGGATAAAGTTCTCTGGGGACAATGAAATGAAAATACGACTTGAAGGAACATTTTGAAACAAGATACACGTGGGCATTTATGTCTTTGAATGGACCATGGTGAGTCCATTCAATTTCCTCTTGGATTTATATTTCCTTGGAAACATTTAAAAGAATGGAGTAACAATTTTATTTAGATTTTCAATATTTATAACTAGCTGGAAGTTCCATCTAGGAACTAAATTTTTGATAAAAAAATGTAGATGTCAACTTAAGTAGGGTGTGCACAGTCTTTTGAAACTATTTTAGGAAATAGGTGAGCAAAAAAGGTTGAAGACCAGATCGTAAGTATCACTCATAATGATTTAAAAGTGAGATTTCGAGTGAGATTAATTACCCATAGGCTGGGGTTGTGGACAACATTGTTAGGAAGAACAACTGACTTGTCCCTGATGGTAGATGGGGCTTGGGGCTGGGGATGATAGAATCTGCAGAGTGTGGTGTGAGAACTGGCAGAACCCAAGCCCCCACTCTAGTCCTCAGCACCTGGGAAGCAGGTGAGGCGTGTATGGCAGCAGGGGAGTAGAGTTGGCTGCTTGGGATTTTGTAAGGTTCTGTTCATGTGCTTCCTCCTACTGTTCCTTCTGGGTTTGAAGCCCAGTGGCACACAGCAATTACCTTTCTCCCCAGTACTGTTTAGGTTATCTGCCTTCCCTGACTCACTTTTCCCACTGTTCTAGTCAGGATTCCTGAGATCATCTCCCAAATAAAGTGCCTGCACTCCAATTCTATCTCTGGAGGTCTGCATTAGGGCCATCCAAACCCAGACAGGCACCAAAAGTTACTTTCTTGAACAAAATGAATTTAATTTCAATTCCCTTTAAAATGCACTTATTGAATGCATGCAAGGTTGGCTCTGGGGACACTCGATAACTATTTATTGATTGATTAATTAATTGTATGGATTGGCCAGGATTGTTATCTGATCTTTTTTTCTACTGAGTATATATAAAGAGATTTGGGTAAAACTGATGTGAAGAAATTAATCTTTACAAGTGACAATATGTGAGGTGAGAAGCTGATCTGTCAAAAGTCAGGAAGCAAGTGCATAAACAGAAAAAGTTGAGTATTTGATGCAATTCATTTGGAATAAGTGTAAATTTCCAGCAAACAATTTTTTCCTTCTTATGAAACTTGCTGCTGCTCCCTCATAGTAACTGGGAACCATAAAATAGCGCATCTGTAGTGTCTGTTTTTAAAACAGCAGTGAAGCTTTATTTGTAAGGGCAAAGAAGAACCACGTTCTATTCTGGAGTTAATAGGAAATAAGCAAGTTCCCTCCCCTAATGTTCATTGTGGCTCATGCAAATGCTGGTAATGCAGTTATGTAAATGTCTAGCTGAGGTGTGGAGTGCTGCCTTTACTATTTAACTGTAACATTATAAAATATCTCATTAGCACATTAATTTGTTTGTACTAGTGGTCTAAATGTTATAAACAAGGCTCTACAGAGAAAGGTTTAAAACAGAGACTTTGGCTGTGGGAATGAATATACAGCCTACTGAGTATTTGGCTTTGAGCTTTGAGCAGAGGGGTATGTTTATAAGTATAATTGGAAAACACCCAAATGAGAGAGAAATAGTGTGTTAGTAACTCTAGTAAGTTATTTACAAGTTTACAAGTAGAGCCAGAGGGCCTGGAGGGGGCCGAGTCTCAGACCTCTCTTGCTTGGTTCCTTCACATGTGTGGCCTTCAATGAGCTGTGTCCTCGTCTTTCCATCAGAGAAGATGGGGCCCACCCGTGACACTTAGAGTCATCACAGGGGTATTGGTGTCAGCTGGTTGGCTTTTTGATGCTCAAAAATGACTGGATCAGTTTTTTACTTCACCACAACATTGCAGCATTTTAATAAGGAACAGCTGGGGTCAGAAAGAAAAAGAAAATGATAAGGCAATGCTAGCTGCTTATGTCTGGGCTGGAAAGAAGCTCAAGTATCATCTAGCATTTAAAAACCATTATTGGGCTCTTACTGTGTGCTAGGCGTTGTGCTAGACACTTTAAAGGGATGACCTCACTCCATTGTGTCATCAGTCTGCAAGGCGGACAGAATGGTCTACATCTCATAGATGAAGGAGCAGGCTCCAGAGGTGGCCAGCGTTTTAGACAAGAAGTCAAACAGCAAAGATTTGTTATGATTTCTTTTGCTTAATTTTTATCAGATAACTTTATTAATTGATATATAGAACCAGTATGCATTTTGACCTTATTTTATTGTGGGAAGAACACTTAATAGCAGACTGACCTAGTGAAATTTTGAGTGTACAGTACAATGTTGTCCACCAGGTCTCTGGAACTTACTCATCTTGTTGATCTAAAACTCTGTGTCCTGAGATTAGTAACTCTTCATTTTTCCACCCCCTTCACCTCTGACAACCATTGTTCCTTCCACTCTGTTTCTGTGAATTTGGCTGTTTTAGGTACCTCACATAAATGGTCCAAAAGGCAGCATTTGTCTTTCTGTGAATGGCTTATTCCTCTTAAACTAATGTCCTCAAGGTTCAGCCATGTTTTCACAGGCTGTAGAATTTCCCTGTGTTTTAGGGCTGAATAATATTCCAGGGCACATATATGCTACATTTTCTTTATTCACATGTGTCTCATGGACACTTGGGTTGTTTTCACATCTTGGCTCTAGTGAACAGTGGTCCAGTGAGCATAGGGGTGCCGATAAAGTCAGTGGTCCTGACTTTAATTCTTTTGGATAAATACCCAGAAGTAGAATTGCTGGCCCATGTGGTGATTCTATTTTTAATTTTTAAGGAGTCTTCATACAGTTTTCTATAGTGACCACACAATTTTTCACTCCCAAGAACAGAATGCAAGAGTTTCAATATCTCCACATCTTTGCCAATATTGCTCTTTTTTTGATAACAGCCATCCCGACAGGTGCAAAATGATATCAAGTCTTGATTTGTATTTCTGTGATGATTAGTGGTGAGAGCATTTTTTTCTTATTCCTGTTGGCTATTCGTATGTCTTCTTTTGATAAATGTCTATTAAATCCTTAGTCTGTTTTAGAAAACAGGTTAGTTTTATATCATTGTGATATTGTGGCTCAGAGGGTTAGGCATAGGCCCACAGACTGAAAGGTGGCGAGTTCCATTCTCAGTCAGGGCACAAGCCTATGTAGCAGATACGGTCCACAGTCAGGGCGTTTTTCAGAGGGGATCAATCGACGTTCCTCTCTCACACTGATGTCTCTCTGTCTCTCTATCTCCCCTCCTCTCTCTCCCTCTCTCTCTCTCTCTCTCTCTCTCTCTCTCTCTCTCTCTCTCTCTCTCCCTCCCTCCTCCCTCTCTCTCTGCCTCTCTCTCTCTCTGTTTCCCTATTCCCATCTCTCTAAAATCAATAAGCATGTTCCTGGGTGAAGATTAAAAAGAAGAGAAAATTGGAACCTAACTTTAAAAGTAAAACAAAACATCTCAGAACCAAAGGTAGGAGCAAGTCCATAAAACTATATAACAAAACAGAAGTAAAACATAATAATCTTGATTTGTCAAAACCTTCTTAAACATGAAGTCAAAAGCACAACAAGAAAGAAATCAAACTCTACCTTAACCCAAACCCTAACACCAAACTCAACCATAAGCTCTAACATTAAGCCATACACTCAGCCCTAGCCCCAGCCCAAACCTGCACCCCCAACTCTAACCCTAACTCTGACCCTGGTCCCTACACTAACCCCAACTCTAATCCTAACCTGAATGCAAACCCCAAACTGGACTCTGACACTAACCTCAAACCTGAACCTGAACTTAAACTTGACCCCTCACCCAAAGACCAAAGGGACTGACACAGACACTGCCGCTACTCTGCATGTTAGGATGAGCCCCTTGGAGGAACAGGTAACACTGAGAAGTCCTTCCATCTGTCTCTGCCCAGAGGGGGTCCCTAGGTCTCGAGCATCGACCTTTTGGTCTCTTTATTCTTTTTATGTTGAATTTTCAATGCCCCAGTTCGACTGTATGCTCAACAGTCCTCATGAAAAATGGTGTTCATCTCTCAGTGTCCCTGCTCTACCTCACTCTAGGTAAATAATTACTACAAGTTTGAAGGCATTTCTGAATTGATATTTACATCTAAAGAATTTAGCTTTAAAAAACTAAACCAAAAATATTTCTGACATAGTAAAGGGTAGAGTACAATTTAACACACAGGTATATTTCACCACCTAACTTAGGGTTATAATGAACTTACACTCAAAACACTGCCCTTTGGTTGGTTTATCAATTTTTATGAATTTATGATTTTATAATGTTTCCAATATTACAAAACATCATACATTACATATGTTATTGTTTTAAAGCTTAAATCACGTATAACAGGGTTATTCTAAACACTAAATGTTACATGTAACATCTAAAAAGTTTCATAACTGGCCAAGGCATTGATTTTACTTCCTGTTAACTCGGCACAATGGGGACTAAATATATCCACGAGGTTCATCGATAACCTTGTGACTCTGGACACATATAAATGAATCATGTTGTGAAGACAAATGCTGAGGAGTGTTCATAGGATCATTTAATTTACTTTGACAAAAGAAATTTCTGGTCCTTCTATTCATGAAATTCACTCTGGAAATTCTCTTCTCATTTTTCATTAGTACAAAAGGACAGATGGTCGGGTAACAGCACACTAGCATGAGGATGAGGTGGGTGGCTCTGTGTTCTGGAGAGCTTCGTGAGGAGTCGACGCTACTGCGGACGAGCCGAGCTATTTTGTGGTGTCTGGAAAGAACGGTCACCATGTAGACGCTACTGCACACCATTAGGGAGAGAAAGAACACATCCTGAATGAGCACTGTACTGAGAAATATCATGGCCACCTGGTGATCATATGTACTGACCTTGCAAAAGGAACTATAATACCCAGATGTAATGTCAGTGGTATTCCTGTTGGCCACAACTTTTAAGATAATCTGAGAATAGATGACCATGCTGATGACCCAGCAAGAAAATATGGAGGGTTGAATGAGTGTAGAGATGTTGTTCTTCAGCCAGGTCCATTTACGACCACTGAGAGCAATGGTCACCACCTGGAATGTGCTCTGGAGGGAGGTTGTGTACAGAGAAATACTCCGGGTAACTCTGAATGTAGAGAACTACTTTACACCCAGTGTCGCCTATATCGGGCTTCATTCCAAAGGAACTAATTATACTTGGAACTCCTCTGAATAGGAGGGTCAGGGCGTTAGCCAAAGTTAAGTGGGCAAGGATCCCATCAGCAGGCTTCTTCTTGTGGGGCAGAGCGAAGAAGGTGTGCATGTATAAAGCAAACAGCAAGGAGTTCCCCAGGAAACCAGTACCAGTCTGAATGGCGAGGAGGATCCCAAACAGGGTGTCTCTGGACATCACTGTGTGTCTGTCTCTTTTAGATCTTCCAGCCAAGGACAGCACATCCTGCAGACAAATCATTTGACTATGAATGTAAACCTAAAAACAATTAAGACTGAGAAGTAGTTTCAAGTTTCAGGGACATTTAAATGTAAAGGGAATGTAATAACAAGCCCTGTGGGGAAGGGAGTTATTTGTCAGAAACATAACTTCAAATTCAGGTATGCAGAATGGATTAGGGCTTGCCAAATAATTTATCCCATAATATAGTAGATTTTTAAAAGAGATTTTATTAATTAATTTTAGAGAGGGGAAGGGAAAGAGAAAGAGAGGGAGAGAAACATCAGTGTGTTTCATGTGGCTCATGTGGCATGACTAGGATAGAACTGGTGACCATTTGGTTTGCAGGCTGGTATTCAATTCACTGAACCACACCAGCCAGAGCTAAAAGATAGTAGATAAGGGTTAGAAAAAAATGACGAAGGAAAAAGAATAACAATCATACTCCTGAAAATGTGGACAGTAGCAAACATCTTAAAGACAGCAGGGATACTGTAAATGGCAAGAAAAAGGAGTGGTATATGCATAGAAGCAGAAAAATAAGACAATGAAGAAAATGACGTATGATTACTGGTAAGGAAAAGCATTACATGTATATGTGAAAGAAATAAAACATTGTCGAGTATTTAAACTAGGCCCTGAAAACAAGTGAATACAAACCGAACAGAATGTGCAGCCAACAGAGAGAAGCAAGATGGCAGACAGAAGCCTGCTGAGATGAGCCCTTGTGTGGGGAAGGGCCCCGGAGGGCTGGTCAGAGAGGGAGCCCGGTGTAGATCAGGGCACCAATGTGTAATGGGTTTCAGTCGGCAGTCCCGTGTGTATGAGTGAAATAATAGACTCGGGAAAAATATTTCAGTTCTATGTTGGGAGATTTTTTGAAATCAAGGTAAAGAAGAAAACTGAAAATAACCATGAACACAACAGGAAAGGTATGAAAGAGAAGAAAACTTTTAAAAAATGGGAATTTTTTTTAAGATACAAGGGAGGACACCCAAAAAAGTTTATAAAACATGGTGTATTTATTTTTACATGTTTTAAAAAAAGGGGGGGTTAATCAATAAAAAAAGAAAAGAAAAAATGAACAACAAATTCTTGAAGCTCGTATTTCAAAGCAGTATGATTGTGCGTAATAGCGGATATGAAGAAAGAGGCTGACACAGAGGGACACACAGCTGTAAGACTGGGTTCACATTGGGAATGGAGAGAACAAAACCAGGGGCAGACACTCTGGAAAACACTCACCATCCCCTTGCCTCCCCAAGGCAGCAGTCACAGCAGCATCCTCACCACAGCAGGTCTCCGGCAGGCAGCCCCCTGCAGGGGGGTCGCTCTCAGCTGTGCTGCAGGGCAGCAGCAGGAATCCGGGTTATGAGGAGGGGCTGAGTGACTTCATCTCCCTCTGGGCACCAGCCACTCTGTTATCCAAGCTGGAAATTGGCTTGTGGACAGTGACTCAGCCTGCCATGTCCACAGGAACCTAGCTGCTGTCCCCAGTGCACTGTGTCCCCTGTTGCGCTATTAGGATCATTACAACTCTGCCATCTCCTCCTGAGCTAACACATGGCCTCTGGGTGGAACTAAGTGCTCAATTACTCCTCGGGGTCCCAAAGCAATGACGGGAAGCTCATCAGAAGTTCATGCTCCCTCCCTGCTAACAGTGATGAGTTTCGGTGTGACACTGGCCACAGGGCAGCAGCCCTGAGCTGGGTGCTGACTGGCTGCTCAGGGCTAAATTGCAAGTTTCGGAGACGTTCAGACAGAACAAGCACATTGCATTGTCTTCTTCTGTGACAAAAACTGAAGTTTTATTTCAATTCCCATACATAGTCAATGATGTCACTTCAACACCTTTAAACAGCAGGAAAAATGACCATTTTGTTTAATTTAAGCTTCCATTTTGAAATGATTGTCCATTCACAGGAAAACATGAAGGTAGTAGAGAGATCAGCACTCACCCTTCCTCCGCTTCCCCCAATGGTGCATCTTTCAAAATCACAGTGCCATCTGAGTACAGTGACTGGGAGATGTGCAGCTGTAGCCTCACACCCTGTCACCACGGGGCTCACTCATGTGACCGCCACCTCCATCCACACACAGGACTCTTCCATCCCCCCAAGGCTTCCCTCCTGCTGCCTCTTCATGCCCACACCCACCCCACGGCCACGCTCCTCTGCTCCATCTTTGTCAGTTTGCTTTTTCAAGACTGTTAATAGTCATATAATTACACAGCTTATAATCTTTGGGATCAGCTTTATCATGGACATTATTCTCTGAACTTCTCCTATTGTCCCATGTATCAATAGCTCGATCATTCCTATTGTCCAGTGAGGTTCCTCATGTGGATGCACCACACTCTGCTTAACATTCCCAACTGAAGGACGTTAGAGTTGTCTTGCAGTTTTGGTTGTTAGAAATAAACAAGTGTGTCTATTACAGGCACAACTGTGTTCAGGATTCGGGGTGAACATAAGTTTTCAACTCTCTGAGATAAATGCTCAGTATCTTTCTTCTGACCTACTTTTGATGCCTTTGAATTATATCTAGAAGTGAAGTTGCCGAATCATGTGGTAGTTCCATTTTTAATTGTGGAGTGATGGTGATACTGTTTTTCATAATGGTTTTCCCTTTTAGGCATCTCATCCACAGTGCACAGGGGTTCCAATTTCTCCACGTCCTTGCCAACACTTGTAATTTTCTCAGTTTTCATAGTAGCCTTCTCCACAGCCCAAATATTTGGGTGGACACTGCAACACTGCCCCTTCACCCCATGCGGTCACAGAGCTACATGCTTGCTTTTGAGGCCGAAACATGTGGAGGGAAGCCGTGATGCGAGCCCGTCCCACTCCCAGGATCCTTGCACTGCCCACGTGTGATCTGCTCAGTGATCAACATGAGGGCCTGGAAGCACTGTCCTGGACAGGAGTCTGTGTGGCAAGATGTCCTGAAAGCTTGACGCCCACCTTGTGACTCAGCCTCCTACAGCCTCCTACAGAACCGCCCCAACCTGCATGTGGCCAAACCTCACGAAGCCTTGTTTGACATTTGAGAAAGGGACCTCGACTAATACAGAGCCCAGGGGAAAATGGGATGTGGACGTCGTTCCTCAACTCCACTAACCCCTTTTGAGCTTGGTGGGATTGGACAATAGACAAACAAACCCTCCCCCTCCACCAGTGGCAGTCTATTTTGTGCCCCACCCCTTGGTCCCACACAACCTTTTGGAAGGTCCTCACCTGTTCGGCTCCATCAGTCCCCTGTGGAGTCACCCTGACCAGCTCCACAGCATGGAGTGGTGAAGGGGCATCTTCCTACCTGCCCCCATTCATTCCCCAATCCTTCCTGTTGATGCCTTCAGTGCATGTAAAGACCATGCAGTCCCCAAAACGCCTTTGGAGGGCAGAGAAAGGACACCAGTCTGACCTTTTATTGTGGCTGAGGTGGGCTAGGGAGAGAATTTCTGCTGCAGTAGGGGTGTTCTTGGTCTGAACCCCCCACACACCCAAGCAGGGAGCGCTGAGTGTTCTCACCAGCTCACCCAGACTCGGGGCAAGAAAGGCAGAGAGAGGTGAGCCTTGAAAGCTGTCACAGTCTAACATCCAATACCCAGTTACTCTTAGGTACAGTGTCTTTCCTCACTCATTTGTTCTGGGGGCAGGAAAGCAGCCCATGCGATCAGACAGGCATCAGAAACATGAAAGTTTGGCCTGCTGTTCATGTACATGCCACAGCCTCCACTGCCCACCCCGAGGGCACTGCTCCCCACCACCCTGGATTCAACATCCCCTCCTGCCTGTCAGGGGACCGCACCTCAGTGTGCTGCCTCCCCACCCACTTCCCCGTGTCTTCTCTCCCAATTCGGTTGATGAGCCTCTGGTGTCGGTTAGAAGAGCTGACTGCAAGCCACAGAAAGGACTTCTGACTGCCCAAGCAAATGGGGACTGGCTGCAGTGGGGAGCGACCCTCCTGCTCTGTTGAAGGGAGAGCTGGCAGCCTGAAGGACAGGGATGAGTCTGATTTGGGAACTGCGGGTGCCGCCAACATGGTCCGTCATCTCAGCCTTTGGTCACCAGGTGTGTGTGTCTGCTCCAGATTCAAGTCCTGGGAAGAGAGAAACTGATTGTTCCCACCCAGGTAACATTCCTGCTCTTTCATCCAATGGCCGTGCCTGGTGGGCTGAAGTTCTGTTACTGGCCCAACCCCCACGCCTGCCACTGAGAAGGGGCGGAGAATTTGTCATCCACCATGTTCCAGGCCCTGTCCTCAGGAAGGGTGTAAGAGGACAGTGGGGCTCAGAGCAGTTAAGTAAAATGCCAAGGTCATGTCACAACAGTGGGGACTTCCTATTTATTACATATTGCTGCTTCAATTTGCTAATATTTGGGGGGGGGGCGGATTTTTGTGCCTGTGTTCATGAGGGATACTGCCCTGTGATTTTCTATCATTTAATATCCTTGTCTAGTTTGAGTTATGCTGAGCTCATAAAATAAATTGGGAAGTATTTCCTCCTCTATTTCCTAAAAGATTTTACACAATACTGACTTTAATTATTCTTTAAGTTCTTGATAGAATTAACCAAGTAAAACCAATTAGGCCTGGCCCTTTCTCATTGGGAAGTTATAAATTCGATCTTTCTTATCATTTTGAAACAATCCCAAAGAAAATCTGGATATAGCTTTGTGAGAAAATTGCTTTCCTGATACCTCTTCATCCCTGGATATTTTCCTGTGCATATTTTACAAACAAGACTTCCCACATAGTCACAACGTGTCCCTGGAAGCCAGGATGTTCACGTTGATATCGGGCTGTCATCTATTCCCCTGGCCCTGCTCAGTTTCCCCAGTCACCCCAGTGCTGCATTTTAATTTTTATTACATTTTATTGATTATGCTATTACAGTTATCCCCATTTTTTCTCCTTTGCCTCCCTCCTTCCAGCACACCCCCCACTCCCTTCAGCTATTCCCCCACCATTGTTCATGTCCATGGGTCACGCACGTAAGTTCTTTGGCTGCTCCATTTCCTATATTGTATTTTATATCCCAGTGGCTATTCTCTAGCTACCTGTTTGTACTTCTTAATCTCCTCAGCTCTTCACCCATTCTCCCCCTTCCCCCTCCCATCTGGCAACCTGCTGGTAACACACTTCTTTTCTCTGGCTCCTAAGAGTCTCTCTTTATCTTTAACCTTTCACCTTTTAATTATGATGTGTGTTGGAATGCGCTTCTGAGCATCCATCATAACTGGGACTCTCTGTGCTTCCTGGACTTGCATGTCTATTTCCTTCACCAAATTAGGGAATTTTTCTTTCCCTTTGGGATGTATGGGTTTATTTTGGATCCTCAATTCCATTCCATCAATCAGCCATCTGTCTCTCTGCCAGAACAATGCTGTCTTGATCCCTGTTCCTTTGTGACACTACAGTCCCCATTACCCATGGGGGACACGTTCCAAGACCTGAGGTGGATGCCTCAAACCCTGGCTAGCACTGAACCCTATACATGCTTTTTTTTCCTATAAATACACACCTATGATAAAGTTTAATTGATGAAATAGGCACAGTAAGAGGTGAACAACAACAAGTAAGAATAAAATGGAACAATTATGATAATTACTGAAGTAAAAGTTATGTGGACGTGGTTTCTCTGCCTCCAAGTATCTCACTGTACTGTGCTCCCTTTTGCTTATGTGATGATGTGAGATGGTGCGGCACCTCTGCAATGAGGTGGAGTGAGGTGCAGGCTTTGTGACACAGCATTTGGCTCCTGTAAGAGTCACTGGGACACAGCAGTGCAGTGCTGCAGTCCATCTGCCGACTGACACGGCCCCTGGGGGACTGAGGTAGAGTACACAGCTTAGAGTACACAGCGTAGCTACACTTGACCCAGGAAGGATTCACCTCCCAGGAGGGACAGCGTGGAACAGCACAGGATTTCACCATGTTATGCAGAATGGCATGCAATTTAAAACACATAAATTGTTTATTTCTGGAATTTTTCATTTATAATTTTCCACCAGAGTTGAGCATGGGCAACTGAGACTGTGGGTGGAGCCTGCCGATAAGGGGTGGGAGGGCACCGTATTCCTTCTATGGGGAAGTAGAACTCTTCCTACCTCATTCTTCTTTCTCATGGTTTCTGTGGGCAATTCTAGGTCTATTGCCATTTTATATAAATTTTGGAATCAGATTGCCAGTTTCTACAGAAAAGTGTTTTCGGATTCCAGGAACATTCCTATTGATCCTGCACATTGTTTGGGGGCTTGTTCCCATCCAGCAGCAGTAAGCAACCTCACATGTGAACATGGATGTCTCTCCACACACCTACATCTGTCGGTTCTTTCAATGGTTATTTGTAGTTTTTAGAGTATAGGTTTTGCAGTTCTTTAGAAAACATTTCTCAGTATTGTATTCTTTTTGATGTTAGCTTGAATAAATGTGCTTTCTTCAATTTACTTCCAATTTCTTTATTACAAGTTGTGTTAGGCAGCTCACAGTGTTATAACAAAATACT